>NC_140586.1:578314488-583314488 GCF_964204655.1 Triturus cristatus
ACAACGTGGGACTCAGCTTCACATATAACCTGAGCCCTAAGGAAATTGACTTCTTGGACACTAAGGTCTACATCAAAAATGGGCGTTTACAAACAACGGTACACAGGAAAAAAACAGCGACTAACAGTCTCCTGCATGGCGAAAGCTTCCATCCACGCTCATTAAGGAAAAGCATACCTTACGGAGAGTTACTACGCATGAAGAGAAACTGTTCAGAAGAGCAAGAGATGGTGAGAAAATGTGAGGAAACAAAAATCAGATTTTTACAACGAGGATACAGTCATGCTGATATTGCAAGAGGGGAATTGAAAATGAAGAACAAAAGCAGAATGGAACTGTTAACCAACTGTGAGAAATCAAACGTGACAAAAGGATCAACAGAAGACAACCAAACACGTCTGATACTCACCTACAGTAAGGAAACTCCTATGATCAGGAAAATACTTAACAAGTATTGGAACATACTACAAAAAGATCCTGACATTGGTATGTCTATAGGAGAACATCCACAGATATCGTACAAGAGAGCGCCCAACCTCTCGGATCATTTGGTACGGAGTCATTTTGTAGCCACAAAACCTGAAAGTTGGCTACAATCAAGATCAAAGGGCTTCACCAAATGTCTGTCTTGTAAAGCTTGTAAGATTGGAAAAAACCTTAAAAACATCAATGATCCGGCTGGTAAGAACTTCCAGATAAGAGAAACTATCACATGCGAATCCACCTTTGTAGTGTATCTCCTCCAATGCTTTTGTGGAAAACAGTACATTGGTAGCACAACGTGCCCCCTCAAGAAGCGCATATTGGAACATGTGCGTGCCATTCAGAACCAAGATACGACATATGCAATAGCCAGACATATGTCACTACATGTGGGAAAATCATGGTTGGACATAAAGTACTCGGGACTGATCACAGTACCCCCAAGTGAACGAGGTGGCAATCGCACCCAAAAATTACGCAGACTTGAATCGCGCCTAATAATGAGGTTCAAAACGAAACAGCCGTGGGGCCTCAATGGGGATGAGGAACTTTATGTACATTTATAGATCTTAACAACCATTTTTGCTATATACAACTCCACCACAACTTTTTAACAACAGTAACATCCGGCTAGAACTGTATCAGTAGATAATCTCGCTGTATTATCACACACACATGACATAATAACAACAATTCTCTCATCAAACTGTATACTAATTTATGCTAACAGGTTGCTTTGTATCCATACAGACACATATAACAGCAGACCTTGCTGCACTTATGGGCACTCAGCCTCAAATACCTGCCATTTGAAATGACACATTATCTGTATATAAACAAACTAACCACTTGCACTGTAGGTGTTTAAATGCACTTAGCAATTAATTCTACACACTTAGAGAAACATTGAAGTAACTATACCAACTTCATCTGTAAAAAGTATCACTTTTCAGTAAGGAATGATGTCAATTCCGTATATTTTGCATTATGTTTAACTACAATACCCACAATGCAACATCAATGGCACTTTGTAGTAACTGTATAAAACCAAGAAAGGGAAAAGGGACCATTGTAACAGTCTACCGTGACCAGGAACTACGGTTCGAAACGCGTAGGAGGTTTACTATCTGAGATTAAATCAACATCTCTATCATCGAGAGGAGTGCCGCGTCTTTTTTCAATTGTGTGGAAAAAAAATATATATATATATATATATATATATGTGATCAAGGACCTCCGGGGCTGAAACACGTCATGGCTTCCATGTAATTTGTGGACAATAAACATCTTCTGAAAGCTCACCTGTGGTCCGTGCTCCATTTTTTGGGAAATTCGGAAGTGCCATTGGCTGGTGGAGTGCCTGGGATACACATATATATATATATATATATATATATATAGAAAGAGAGAGAGAGAGAGATTCATATGTGTCAGTTAGATATAATGAAGTTTTAATATTAGTTCCATATCCTGTAACATACCTTTAAAGAGCATGAAATAATTCATTATATATGAATTTAAGTGCTTCTGGAACTAGTTAACCATTTGAACAGTAAGTA
The DNA here is from genome assembly GCF_964204655.1 of Triturus cristatus. Lineage (NCBI taxonomy): Eukaryota > Metazoa > Chordata > Amphibia > Caudata > Salamandridae > Triturus > Triturus cristatus. The sequence continues at coordinate 578,316,531 of NC_140586.1, forward strand.
ATATGCACATGTAAAAATCTGACATACACGTGTTCAAATGATGAAAATACTACTAAGAAATGTAGATATATAGTGAGTCATGTAGTTGGAATTAGGTGGTTTAAAACTTTGTTATTGGTCAAGTGACTATTTCCTCACCTACCTATTGCTTTGTTACATTATCCACAATTGGTATTTAATTATTAGAAAGGCTGTAGTTCAGTGTTGTAGCAGTGGAAGGATCTGTAAATTATGTAGTAGTAGACGTATTTACATCTGATTGTGCAACACAGAGAAGAAGGAATATAAATATGTGTAAGGCATGCTACTGCAGCAGAATCAGTGTCTGTATTTAACAGTGACATGATGAACTGGTATTTACAGTGCTTTGCCAAGTCTTAAGCTTAAATTATCAGTGTGGTAAGTTGTAGGTAGCTGATAGGGCAGGAAGGTATCTGTTAAAAAGCCAAACTTGTTTTTTTTTTTATTTTTAGTAAGTGAGAAACATAATCAGAGACCAATTTACCCAATTATACATGTACTCATCAATCTATGAACTCACTGAGATACCTATTTAGAAACCATAAAGTCAATAATACTCAGCACTTAAACATTCACTCACACACACATACACCTATTATGTATCTTGAAGTAATTAAGGCAGTTGCACGATACCCCAAAATTCACTAACACAGCCAGTAAACAAACCATGCACCTCCTTACATACACATTGAGCGACCCATAGAGTATCTAAGTGAGACAGACGTAAACCTACAAACTTACTTGCATATCCAATGATACAGGCAAATAGGCAGTGAAACACTCTTTCAGATATGTAGTGAACAACTGACACTAACAAGTCATCATGGAGACAAGTAAGCGTTTTAACATATGTCAGGCCTGCTACTGCAGAGGTTGTGTATGCAATTCCCTGCAATGCCGACTTTACAATCAAGTTGCTAAGCCTTAAAGTCCTTCTCTACTACATATACCTCACCCCTAAGGCAGGCTCTAGGTAGGGCATAGGAAATTGAGCTAAGAGCTTGAAAGATAACTGTTATGAGTGCCTATAACCACCAGCTCGACACCCTCACTGTGGCCCCTACCTTTGTCAATACTTGGACAGGCAGAGTTCACCAATAGCATTCCAGGCACTAATATGAGGTTCCCCCACACCATGTGTGTAGAGTTTAGGTTGCTAACATGCATTAATGCTTGATACATTCTTGTCTTGTTGTGTATACAATGTTACTTCTTCTCCTGACTGCATTTCCCAGCCTGCCTCCTTACCAGCACAGGAAGTGAGGCATGCACACATGACAGATAGCCATCTTGAAGGACTTAAGGCTAAATAGCCATGCCCAACAACCACGTCCTGCTTGGCAATCCAGCCTTTGGAGAAGACAGTCTCCCTGTTTCCTACTCCATCTACTGTTTGGGCCGCTGCCTCCAAACATCCTCAAGATCCTTCCCTGCAGCAATGCCAGATGGGGACTTCCCTAGTTGGGGCTCCATCATTCGCCGCATTACCTGCATGCGCAAGCTAAGTGCACCACGACACTTGTGCGAGTGCGTGCGGATGCTGTGTGCTATAGGCCTGGGCAAAAATTTCGTTCCGTTCGCGGAAATTGCGATAATTTGACATTTTTGCGTTCCGCGGAGAGCGCGAAAATGTCAAAAATTCCGGTTTCCGCAGCTTGGCGATAATTTGTTTCTTGCTCGCGCTGTAAAATAATACATTCTCGCGCGCGCGCGATCGCCTTACCTGAATCCCTGCGTTCGCCGACAAGTTTTCTTGATCCGGTCGCGTTCTCCATGAGATGTTGTATTGTTTTTAGCCATTTGCGCTGTCTCGCGACAGTTCGCGCCCGCAGTGACGTCATGCGTCGCGCGATCACGTCTTTCTTCTCGCGATCATGCACCGCGAGAACAACTCAAAACAAGATGGCCGCGCCCGCAAGCAACCACATGGGTAAGTTGGCGACCCGCAACCATGCAGAAAATCTCGCGAACATGCCGGAAAAAAACTTCCGCATCTTCGCGATATTTCTGCTTGTTTGCGATAATTTTAAACATTCTCGCGATAATTTGCGAAGGTTAATTCCGCAAATTCCGCCTACCCCTAGTGTGCTACGCGCTGCATCACAGCATCACCCTAGCGACTCTGTGAAAGTGTATCAAAACTTTGTTTTAGTGAGCACTCATTCTCCCCAAGATTCGCACAGCAAGACTTATAGGGCGTTAAGCCCGACAAGCTGCTAGCGCCTCCCAGTATTTCAACCTGATAATTCAGTGACACTTTCGGCCAACAAACTGCAAGACATTTGTTTTGGGACGCACTCAGACATGGTGTCATAAGCGCAGATGTCTGACTGAATTTTAGACACAAGGCATGACCGAATCAAAGCCTTTTGGAGAGTTTGTGCATGACTGCAGACCTGTGGTCATGACTGATTTAAAGGTGTGGCATTGACGTGGCCCAAACCCATCCTCCAGTGGAGCCATTGAACTCCACATTCCATGCTTAAGCTTACCAGTCTGAAGGAGTGGCAATTTAAACTCCTTCCCATCTGCTGCAAATTTGGTAATACAGTCAACTAACTGTGAGTGTCTAACCAGGTAACATATGTATGAGTGTGTGTGTGTAAGAAGAGAGAGGATTGAGTGTCACAGGTTCAATTATACTATTTCCACTATCTCCTTACAGAGGTATCAGTGACTAGCAGATTGATCCAGAGTACTTTCGATCTATGGAGATGCGTCAGGTGACTCGCCACCAGTTTTCAGATCGCAGACCACAGTAGGCTGTCTTTATTATTTTGTCCACATCCCCATTAACTTGGGTGTGTTGCTTGGTGAACAGTACCCTCTGTTCCCCTCACAGAACACAAAAGGGAGTGGGTGGACTGTCTTCTCACCATTGCTCCCGCTGGTCCAGGATATCAGGTTAATGCTTGCTAAGTGCATACAGGCATCTGACAATAACACATGTGATTTTGAGTTTGATTTTGTTAGATACCTAAGAAAGGTAAACCCCCTACTGATTGCGGGTCCTAGAGACCAATATCGCTGTTAAATACTGACATAAAAGTGCTTGCTAAGGCCCTGGCGACCAGACTACAGACGGTCATTTCTACATTGATCTATTTAGATCAATCTGGGGTCATTCCACATAGGGGCATGAGACTCAATCTAAGGAGATGATATGGGTTGATACATTGCACCAAAACAGAATATACTGAAGATGCAGTCCTCCTCTCCCTGGACGCCCAAATTATATTTAAATGCATTGTATGGCAGTACATGTTTGCAACATGTACAGACTGGGCTTCGGACCTAAGTTCTGTGCATGCGTAAAGCTTCTGTATCAAGACCCTGCTCTTTCTCACTTAGAACAGGAACAAGGCAAGGCTCTCCGCTCTCACCTATGATCTTTGCACCGGCACTGGAGCACTTGGCAGCCTGGGTAAGCAATGATCCAATAATATCAGGCACACAGAGAGGAGGCCGGATGATGTGCTCCTGTATCTGGCTAATCCATATAGGTCAGTGCACAGGGGGCTTCATATATGTTTCAGTTGTTTGTAGATATGCTGGATACACGATCAACTGGAATAAGTCCGTGATCTTTTCCTTGACCGCCGACATCCCTCAGGGACTGATTGGCACGACATCATTAGCAGTCAAACATACTTATAAATAGCTAGGCATACAAATATTCAGGAAGGAGGACGCCTTCCTAACAGGAAAACTACATCCTCAGATACAGCGATTAAAGAGTGATGTGGAATGTTGGAGAAAACTACTGATATCACTGATGGGCAGGGCGGTGATCTTTAAAATGATGTCCCTACCCAGATTACTCTATATCTTACCTAATACCCCATATAACATACCAAAGACAGTGTTCCAGGGTATCAATAGCGAACTGAGAAAACTCCTGTGAGACAAAGGTTGCTCAAGAATAGCACTTTGTAAGCTACAAAAAGGAATATACGAGGGAGGGCTCGCAGTTCCAGATATTAAAAAATACTACTGGGTCTCGCAATTGATAGTAGTGAGCATCTTGGCATTCACATATTGCAATGACGTGGCCTTTTGAGGGGATCACTGGGCTATGGGAGAAAGGGGCTATCCAGCAGCACTATGCCATAGAAGTAAGGAAAGATAGCTCCAACCACACATGCAGACAGTAGCACTTGGCTCAAAACTTACAAACACCTAGGATGGGAAGAGACGTTGACAGGGAGGACTCCTCTATGGGATAGCAACCAGTGATGTGAGGTAGGAGACTTGACAGGATTAAAAAAATGGGATTTGCTGGAGATTTAAAGCTTGGGAGATATTTTGAGGGGACATACACAGTTTGAAACACTACAAATTGAATTTTAACTGGCAGATACAGAAAGATACAGATATGTACAAATGGGCCATACCCTACTAAAACATATTAGGGAAGGAGAAACCTTGACAGAATATTCGCCACTAGAGGACAGACTGTTAATTGACCCCATGGCAAGCCAGTCCACCTCGTATAAGAAAATCATATACAACTCACCTAACCTGATAGACCCTGAGGGGGACATGGAAAATGGAACTGAGACTCCTAAACACGGTGATTGGGAGGAGGCAATGCAGAGTCCTTGAGAGCTAGCTATAAGGGCCAGATTCCTTCTCATTCAGTTTTGCATCCTTCATATGTCGTATGCCTCTAGAACACTATTACATTGATTGGGCCAGGGCCATTCTAAGTATTGTGCGAGAGGGTGTGGTGAAACTGGCTCCTTCTTTCATATTATTTGGGAGTGTAGCTACATCCACAATTACTAGAAGGAAGTAACATGAATCATGTCCACTGTCGCTGACTTAGAGATCCCACTGGGACCACGATGGCTACTGCTGTGTGTGACAGGTGAGATACATTGGCCCAGATACACATGAATATAGCTTAAAATAGCAGCAATTGTGGCAAAAATAAATATAGCCAAAAAGTGGAGGGCAACCCAAACACCAGATCGCAGGGAATGGGAGGAGGACTTAGATTGGTGTTCAAGGGCGGAGAAAGCTACATATACACCCAGAGGATGCTCACGAAAATGAGACAATATTTGGGGGCGGTGGATCGCATATAAGGGACATTAAGAAAGAGTTTGGAGCAGATGATGAAAGGAAAAAGTGTGTTTAGAATATATATAGCAAATGGAGCCCTCTGCTTACCATAACCGCAACAACATCAGACTATGAAATGGTGGTGAAATATTAACAGACTAAGAAGTTTATCTATGGAAAACATGTGTTCCAATTTGTTGCAATATCGGTGTAAGGACAAAAGTACTGGGCAAATGTTAATAAAAAAGACTTAAGAAAAAAGTTTGATTGCTTTACATGTGCACATGCAGGCTGATATGTTGAGTTACAGAGGCACTCTCCTACCCATACTGTAACTTATTTGTGTAAAAGGATAGAGCCACTGATACTCCCAGTCACACAGTGACAGAGGCACTTACATGTTCACTCACACATACGTACAGTGCTTGTGCATCCAGAGCTAATGGAGGCAGTTGCATACGTAGTACAGAATCCCAATACTTACTAACACAGCCAGGAAGTAACCCATGCAGCTCCTTGCATACAGTTTTAGACTCCCAGACAGTAACTGAGAGAGTCAGACATGCACTAACATACTTACAAACATATTTAATGACACACCACATAGGCACTAAGACACTCTTTCAATTAATTAACTAATCAATCAGGGTTTTTGTAAAGCACAGCTACTCACCTGTGAGGGTCTCAAGGTGCTGGGAGCGATGACTCCGTCGCAGATATATACTGGAGAACTGACACTTACAAGTCACTCATCTAGACAAGTAGGCGTCTAAACTCTTTTGGGGCCTGCTACTGTAGAGCCTGTAAATGCAGTTTTCCTGCTAGGTGAATTTGACATTCAAAAACATGTGGCTAAGCCTTAAACTCCTGCTCAAGTACATATAGGTCACCCGTAAGGTAGGCTGTAGTTGGGCCATAGACCATAGGGCTGGGAGTTATGTGCTTAAAAAGATAAGACATGTTCCTTGATGTTTGATTGAGTTCCTTAGGCACTTTCATACCCAGATGTCCAGTTATACATCTAGTCTCCTACCCATACTGAAACTAATATACCTATGTGTAAAAAGAATAGAGCAACTAATACACCTAGTCACACACTGGCCAAGGCACTTAAAGATTCATTCACACATGCATGCAACACTTATGCCGTAATGCAGACAGTTGCACACACAGGCAAATTCCCCAAACCCCAGTCACACAGCCAGCAAGCAATCTATGCATCTACTCACATACAGATTGAGACTTTCATGCAGTAACTGATAATGTCATGCATACACTAACATACTTGCATATCCAATGGTGCACCCATAGAGCCATTAGACACTCATTTGGGTATGTAGTGAAGAACTGATACAAACAAGTCATCCATCCAGACAAATAGGCCTTTAAACATGTATCGGGCCTAATAAGGTAGAGCAGGTGTACACAGTTCTCCGTCTAGGCCGAGTTGACATTAACAAAAATGTTGGTGAGCCTTGCATTTGTTTTCAACAACAGACAAGTTACTTCAGAGATAGACTATTGGTAGACCATAGCACAAGGACCAATGAGCTTAAAACAAAAGACATGTTGTTTAGCTTTAATTAGGTTACATGCACACTTACAGACCCATATCTCCAGTAATGGATGCAGTTTCTTATCAATAGTGGTACTCATGTGTAAAGGAATAGAGTCACTAATACACCTTGTCACACAGTGACAGAGGGACTTAAATATTTACTCACACACATATACAGCTCTTATATCTCAAGCGCTATGGAGTCAGATGTATACATGGTTAAATATCCCAATACTCACTAACAAAGACAGGAAGCAATCCACACAGCTCCTTACATACAGATTGAGACTGTCATACAGTAACTAAGAGCGTCAGATATACACCAGTATTCATACTTACATATCCAATGACACACCCATATTGGCACTGAGGCACTATTTCAGATATGTGTAGAACTGACACTTATAAGTCACTCATGGAGATAAGTAGGTGATTCGGGTCTGTATTGCTTTGCACTCCCAGATAATACAGAATTCCATCCTCCCACACAAAGTCTCAAACATGACAAAGCAATAAAAACAACACAACACCACCTGGAAAGGGATTTCACTTTATGAAATGAAATGCATCCAAGTATAAAGCATGGGGTTTTATTTATGCAATGCTCTCTAACAGAAAGGATTTCCCAAATGTCAAATTAACAACATTCAAAGGTATATAGATTTATAGATATGTATATATGCAATGCATGGAATATACATGAAATAAAATGCAAGCATATAACAAAAATAAAATGAAACACAAGCAGATAATAATATGGAATGAATCACAAGCAGATTATGCCGGACGTCCTGCAAGAAATCATAAAGATATATACACTAAATACATCAGATGACTACAATCACTGAAGACTTGATATACACACAGACACCCTCACATCACAGAGTCAATACTCAAAGAAAACACCTCAGATGATTTTAGAAAACTGTAGACTTGAATGTGCACACAGACACTCACACATCACAATGGCAATAATCAAAAACAAGATACATCACTGGCTACAAACTTCATCTTGGCCCACTCCTGACTGTGGGATTCACAGCCGGGGTCAAGAGACTCAGCAAAGCCGAGAGTTGCTGCATTGTAGATGCGTCCATCGATCAGTCTAAAATCCCAGTTTCTAAATGAACAAACCCCAGCTTTATAGTCTCAAAGCACATTAGAAGGTCCTGAGAGGCTCTTCTCTGTGCCAAGAAAACGTACTGGAATTGGCCACTTTCCATGCATGCATTCCAAAGGCAAAAGAGTTCCCACGTTCTCTCTGCACTCTCACATGTTCCAGCCTTTATTTTAACAAAGCTTATAAAAATCTCTGGCAGTACAGTCAACAGAACCATCTTCAACATGAATAACCTGAACAACTTTAGTAATCTGGGGGCTGCCTGTGCGTGCAAAAAGCTCAAGCAAGACAGAATCAGAATTCAAGATGACTGACATGAGGGCATGTCAAAGCCAATAATTTGTTAATTAAGTTACAAGCACACAGACCCATATATCCAGTTATACATCCAGTCTCCTGCCCATAAGTGAACTCAAATACCTATGTGTAAATAGATAGAGCCACTAATACACCTAGTTGCATAGTCACAGACTCATTTCAAGACTTACTCAGACAGACAGACATACATACAGCTCTTATGTATCCAGCAGTAATGATGGCAGTTGCACACACAAGTAGATACCCCCCAAACTCACTAACACATTCAGCAAGCAATCTATGTAGCGCTTTACATACAGATTGAGACTCTCATACAATGAGTAAGAGAGTCATACATACAAAAACAGCCTTACTTACATGTCCAATGACACACCTATAGGGCCACTGAGAAACTCATTGAGGTATGTAGTGAAAAACTGTCACGAACAAGTCATCCATCCAGGCAAATAAACCTTTAAACGTCTCAGGCCTGCTACAGTGGAGCATGTGCACACAGTTCTCCTGCTGGGCCAAGTTGAGCCTTAAACTTGTTTTCTACTATACACTTGCCACTCCTGAGATATGCTATAGGTAGGCCATGGCACAGGGAACAATAAGCTGAAAACAAAAGACATGTTGTTTTACTGTGATTTGGCTACAATGGCACTTGCAGATACATATCTCCAGTTACAGATGCAGTCTCTTACCGGTCGTGGTACCTATAAATCTATGTGTAAAGGGATAGAGCCGCAAAAACACCTAGTCACACAGTGACAGAGGCACTTAAACATTCAGAGGTACTTAAACATTCACTCAGACACACATACCGCTCTTGTGTATCCCGTGCTAATGGAGGAAGTTGCAGATATAGTTCAATATCCCAATACTCACTAACACAGACAGGATGCACTCAATGCAGCTCCTTACATACAAATTGAGATGCTCATACAGTAACTGAGAGAGTCAGACAACATCAACTTACTTACTTAGCTATCCAATGACGCATCCATATTGGCCCTAAAATACTCTTTCAGATATGTACTGAAGAACTGCACTTACAAGTCACTCATGGAGACAAGTAGGTGTTAGCCTATGAATGCAATTAGGCTGCAAGGCCAATTTCACATTGAAAACATGTTGCTAAGCCTTAAACACCAGCTCAACTACGTACAAGTCACCCATAACGTAGGGAGTAGACAGGACATAGGGCAGGGCCCTATGTGTATACAAGACATGTTCTGTGATGTTTGTTTGAGTTATATGTACACTTAAAGGACCATATTTGCAGTAATGCATACAGTCTCCTATCCATACTGGAACTCACATTTCTCTTTGAAAAAAGATAGAGCAACTAATACACCTAGTCACACAGCAAAATACTAATATAAAGATTCATTCAGAGAGACATACTGCTCTTATGTACCCAGTGGTAAAGGAGGCAGTTGCACACACTGTTAAATACTGCAACACTAAGTAACACAGCCAGTAACCTATCCATACAGCCAGTTGCACATAGATTGACATATCCATAGTTTGTAAGAGAGGTACTCTTACAATGATTTACTTACACTAACACTCAGACAGCCATACAGTGACGGATACAGTAACTCAGAAATTTATTCAAATACTGGCACAACCAAGTCACTCATCCAGACAAGTAGCCATTTTGAAATGTCTCAGCCCTGCTAGTGCAGAGCCTGTGTGTGCAATTTTACTCCGATGTTTAGTGGTATTTAAATCCCTTGTTACGCCTTGAACTACTCTTTTTCTGCACCTAAGTCAATCTTAAGGTAGGCTGTAGGTAGGCATAGGACACGGTGCTATACCTATAAAAGGCAACCTTACAGACACATATGCCAAGTAACACACACACGCACACATTTTTAAAGGCACAGAGACACAAATCCTATCAAACAGAAAGAGAGAGAGTTAGATATTCCCTCACATACTCACAAATCTCTTATATACACATCCCTACGAGCGATAGTGCAAAGAAAAGTAGATACCCTAACACTAACACAGCTACACAGCTATTCATAGAGCCATTTGAGTTTATATTTACATACCCATGGTGTTACTAAGAGAGGTACTCCTATACTGACATTCCTACTCATGAAAACACTCACAAATCCATACAGGGACTGATAGAGTCCCTCAGATTTGTACTCAGGCACTAAGACAAGCAACTCACCCATTCTGTAGTTGTTTACATGTCTGTCAGGCCTGCTAGTGTAGAGCATGTGTGTACAGTTTTAATGCTATGATCAGATAGAATTTAAAACCCTATGTCAGTTCATAAAGGACTGTTCTACTACATATAAGTATCTCTTAAGGTACACCGTAGGTATTTGTACTGGAAATTAATTGGTCAAATTATGTAATTTTATATTTTATAATAAAAAGCTAAAGATATGTGTTTGCGTGTTTGCAGAGTTCTAGTCCTAGATAGAAACAGATTCTTAAAATGCCAAATAAAACACAAACAAGAACGAAACAGAAGAAAGGGTACTATCTCCTTAGTACACAAAAAGAAAAGGGGCAGACTGTGGAAGACTTGGTGTAAGAGAAAAGAGCTTCTGGTAAGAGAACTAAGAAGTTGCTTAAAATAGTTTGTTAACAACCAGAAAGTAAGGACAAACAAGTTAATAAAATGGGGAGTCTCAACTCAGCTAACAAAGGAAAAAAGTAAGTGAGAGGAAGACTAATAAATCGTATAAGAAAGGAGATACTTTAACAAGGAGGCAGTTTAAATAAAATTCTAGTCAAAATGTACTATGAGGCAGTATAAAAGGAGAAGAGAAGCAGTGAAACAAAAGGAATGTGTTGAGGCTGTAGTTGATAAGGCATTTGCCCTAAAGAGAAAACTGTTTATTTTGATCCTGAACAGCATGATAACACCAGATAAAATAGTGTTATCTATGAGGAGAAGAAGCCAAAAGAAAATACTTTTGAATTGAAGCAATTTTTGCAAAGTTTACAGTGGCGAATGGAAGCATACTTCCAGCATTGAGCCTTTCTTTAATAAAGAAAGCTACTTTCAGGAGAAGAGATCAGTGCATGCAGTTAAAACAAGTGGCCGATATTATGAGATGAAGGCTGGAACTCCAATAGAGAAGATGGTGTCTAGATATGAAATAGCTAAAGAATGACAAGGAAGGCGCAGACAGGTTCCTGTATACAGATAGAACTATGGCTGCATTTGCAGTGTTCAGAAGAATCAATTGATATATTGTGGACTTTTCTGCATCTGTTTCCATGCTGAATTCAGAAACAGAAAATAGGGATTTTGCAAGGATTAGAGCATGCAAAATAGGGAAGTTTACTAATTTACATGGACATTTACTGGCATGTCTATCAAAGAAAGTGTACCAAAATATCTTTCATCACTTTAGAACGTTAGCTGTTCACCATTCTAAAATATAACATTTGGTTCGGAGGGTTTACTATATCAAAACTCCTGTCCTGTGTTTAGGAGAAATGAATTGAGTTATTTTACATGGTCTTTTAAATGGTACAGTAGAAGAGGTAGAAAATGATTTTGAAGATGTTCAATTTCATTTCTTTGGTCCAGAACAAGAGTGTATGGAAAATGAGAAGTTGATATGTACAGGTGCAGAGGAACAGCAGACAGGTATTAGTGTTGATAGGTTCACAGAAGAGATTGGGAAGTTTCACACAGTTTCTTCTGAGAAACCAAACTGTGTTTGAATTTGTTGTTGACCCACTTACTACAAAAGCCAAACTCGCAATGTAGTTTTATTCTCCAAAACTGAACAGGAGAGTAGAGATAAGTGGCAAGAATGTAATATTTAAATATTTGTAGAGGAACACGTTGACTTGTCAACACAGAAAATTATATGTAAGTACTGCTACGGTGAATTAGAGGAAATTAGGATACCAGCTAGAGCAGTACATAACAATTTAGAATTAGTATCTATTGCACAACAACTATGAGATTTGAATGATTATGAATCAATTCTCATACAGTGTTTATACCTATTTCAGGCTATAGTTCATATGGAGCCTAAGACAGGGAAGATGCCACCAATGGACCTTCAGAAAGGCCTTAAAGGAAGAGTTTCCTACTAACCTTTAGGTTATAGATAAAATATTGAAACTGCTTGGTGGATGTTAGTAAAGTTTAAAAAGTTACGTTATACCTGGTATGTTTATTTTAAACATTTTGATGTTGTATGAGATGTGCCATTTGTAGAGGATAAAACATCCCCATCAAGTGGACAGGTTGAAAAAGTGGATCCATCCAGATCAGAAGAGATTTACGAACACTACAGCATCCATCCTCTTAATTCTAAAGAAATTTTTGGTGATACTATTGCTCTCTTTCAAATGAAGCAAGCAAATGTAGCTCCCATGAGTGTGTGGAAGAAACGTTTAGAGGCTCGCTGTTTTCCACAACTCTTCCCCACTGTAGAAGGTAGCCACTTTGATGACCTACCTATACAGATATAACAAGCTGAATACCGGGCAACCAGAATATACTCAGAGGATCCAAGATTTCAACAGTATATTCCCTACGCATTCCATCTTCCCTTTGAGAGTGACTTGTCTGCACTTTCATATGCTGTAACCATATACTGAAGACAGGAGTTAATCTTCAAAATCTGTCTGCAAAAGATTTCACTGACCAAGTTCATGGGAAGTACGAAAACTTGTAGTACAACTTTATTTATTTGATGGTGTGCCAACGTGGCACCAACAAGTATTGGTAGTGCTGTCATGGAGAACTGAAATGTATGTTGGGAAATCTAGGTGCACCTACCTTGTTTCTGACACTCAGTTGTGCTGAGTACACCTGGGATGATCTGCTTGAATTTTTGCCAGAAGCAACCTCAAACAAAAAGGACATTGAAGTGGAGACAGCTGGAGAACTTTGCTCCTTAGATCCTGCAAATGTTTGCAGATATTTTAGCCATATGTTTCAAGCCATGATGTCTTTCATCTGCAACAAAAGTTATCCCCCTATTGGTGAAGTTACATATTTCTTTTGGTGCAAAGAGTACCAAGCAAGAGGTGCTCCTTATTTTCACATGCTGTATGGATAAAAGATGCACCAAAGTTTGGTACAGACAGTGGGGAGCGTGTCTTGTATTTCAGAAAATAGTATGTGTCATGCGCCATCCCAAGAGATGAGGCGCAAAGGGCTTAAGTTCTATGTTTTCAAACTCATAGATGTGGGACATACTGTTGTAAAAAATACAGATACAAAGGAATCGTTCACATGAGATGTCGATTTGGATTCCCATGACCTGTGATTTTACAAGGAAGAGTGAACAGTGTTACCTCTGCAGTCAGACATACATTGACATGGAAATGACTACAATCCTGTCATTCTGAAGAGGTGGAATGCAAATATCGATCTACAATTTGTTGCAGATAACTCCATCACTGTTGCTCGGTTGATCACTTCATATATTACAAAATCAGAGAAGACCGAGATGAAGGAGATGTGGGAGGAGATTTCAGTAGAAAAGAGTCTATTTCAGAAATTGTACAGCTTCAGTATGAAAATGCTTACCCATACAGAGAGATGAGTTCCAATGGGTGCTGTGACTGGCTAAGCTTGGCCAATTTGTTCTCAAAGTCAAGGGGAATTGTTTGGATAAATCTAGGCCTAGTAATAATAAATACACGGAACAGAGTGTTAAAGTCTTACCCAGAAATGTAGGCCCTCATTTATGAGGAAATGACGCAGCACAACACTGCAAGCCATTTTGCTATGCTAAGTTGCATCACTTTAAAAGCACAGGGATGCATCATATTTACAGCAATAAGGTGCATTCATGTGCTCTCACCTCCGCCTGCACTAAACAGCAGCCATGTGCCAACGGAGACACCCTTGCACTATGGTACAAGGGTGACTGCGTTACAGGGATTATTGTTGTTGGGTAGATAGGGACACCTTCGTCAACAAATACAATTTGATGCTGTTTTCCACTTTCCAAGTGTGCAGCAGGATGCAGCACACAAAGAAAGAGGAAAAAAAGAGGAGAAATATGAGTATTTCTCCTCATTGTGCCACGCTTACAACTCGCTTGAGGAGGCGTAAGATACTGATTCATTCCCAGGTTTACGAAATGTTGTAAATCTAGGAATATGGTAGAATTCATGGGTGTTGCATGGGAACACCCATAGTAAAACCCTTGGCAAACCCCTTTCACATACAGTAATGTGTGAAAAGCTGCCAATTTTACAAGGCTATGAAAAGCCACACAGGGTGGCTTTATGTGGGCTTGTAAATAAGTGCCAGCACCCTGCCCCACTGGTGCATCAAAAAAAGTGATGTAACGGCAGCACACAGGGCTTGTAAATAAGCCCATCAGTGTCTAGCAGAGTTTGACCCAGAAAGTACAGATATTGTGAAGAAAAATATATTGGATAAGTACTATCCAAGAAGGAGTCCACATCTTGAAGACAAGTGCCTTTACGAGGTACTTCAACACTACAGCTTCAAAAGGAATGTGACAAAACATAGAAAAAGGGAAATATGTGGTAGTTTTATGTGACAGTAGTTTGGTGAGACATAGTAAAGGAAATCTAATTAGCCACAGAAAACTGAGTAGTCAAACAGATAGAAGATGGTTTTTCGATTTGGCACTTCAGCAACTGCTCAAGCCTTAACATGCTGAATCAGAACTACTTGGAGACTACGACTGCTAGGAAGACTTTTGCAATGCTGTAAAAGTCAGCATTAAGTGTCCAGTCTTTTCAAACTATTTGCAAATAGAGAAAGATGAGATTGAACATGAGTAAATCATTGCTACTGAAGTAGCTAAGGAGAGTATACAAAGCAGCTAACATTCTGCATCACTGAGCCAAGATCCACTTGGACAACCAAATAAAGCAGCCATAGTAATGAGTGAGGTGGAGACCGCAATGAGTGGATTTCGAACACTTAGTGGAACAGCTGAACAATGATCAAAAGCTTCACAGGCTTTCTTACAGTCTATTTTCCTGCCTGTCCATCACATTTTTTCGATGCATGTGGATACTGCAATGGTACACTGTGACACAATAGATACAATGGGATCGCAGCAACCTTCAATTGACACCAAAACTACCTTTCAAACTTTGAAGTTGTCACCACTTCTTTCTTCAACCAAACTTCTATGTACTATTTCCAGATAAAAAAGTTATATAATTTATTTCATCTACATAGGTGATCATCGTTCTGGAGATTATTTGGCCAAGTAGGGGTGATATTTTTAAAAGGATCTCCAAAATTCAACAGTGGATTACATTTATTAGTACCTGTGTACCAGGTATAATAATAAAGGGAAAAGTTTTAAGGTGCGTTTGTTTACATTAGTGTAGTAAGTGTAGGTGAAATAACTGTTTAACGAATTGTAGTGAGTGCAACGCATACTGTCACTTATTTACAATGGTGCACTGTCTAGCTATGTTTTTTTCTACAATCCATATACAAGAAAATCCCCACTGTTCAAGGATAAAGGTTCATGTAGTACATCGATTATAGTGTAAAAGTATGAAAGCTGAGAACAGTAAAAATGGAAAATTAAATATTTTAGTTTATTGTGAAATAATGTTATAGGATCGGCAATGTATACTATTGTTCCTGAATTTTGGAAATCAAATACTAACTGATATTTTGATTAATTTTATTTTATATCAGGTTTTGGAGTAACAAAATACATCTAGTGCCACAGACATATTTTTTGACATGGTCATGCAGAGGATCTTCCTGTATAAAGAGCAGTTGATATCCTTTTCCACCAGCTTATTTTACTTGGTACGGATGGTAGAAAACTCCCATAAAATTGATTGCGGCTTTTATCAGGTTTTGCAACTGATCCTTACTCACTCATAAAGGTAGTCATATATACATTAACTTATCTATCAGGCACACACATACCCACTCACTCTGCTATACAGGCACTGACACAGCTGCTCACTCACCTACTACAGTCACTTACACAGCCACTCACTCACCCATTGAGGTACTCACACACATTCAGTCACCCATTCAACTACTCATCTGCCTTCCAATCACCAATATAGGCACTCATGTACCCTTTCACTCACTCATACAGCCACCTACACACTCAGTTACCCATACAGCCACTCACACATACTCACTAACCCATACACCACTCACACACACACTCACTCACCTATTCAGCCACTGACATGCACTCACTCAGTGATGTAGGCACTCTCCTAAATACTCACTCACCTATGCAGCCACTCATGCACCCTGTCCCTCATTCATAAAAACACTAACACATCCATTCACTGTCACACAGCCACTCATACACCCACTCAATCACCATAGAACCACTCCCACTCCCACTGACTTATTCATACAGCCACTATCACACCCACTCATTTACACATTGAGCTGCTCACACACCAACTCCCTCCCCATGTAGGCACTCATGCCACACAGCCACTCATGCACCTGTGAACTCACCCATATACCCATTCACACACTGTGTCACACTCATATAACCTCTGACATACCCATTCAATAACCCATACAGATACTCACACACACACTCAATCATCCATACAATGACTCAAACATCCATACACTCACCCATACAGTCACATACACAGCCACTCATTTACTCATGGAGGTACTCACACACCCACTCAATCAGTCATACAGTCACTCATGCAACCTCCCACTCACTCATGTATCTACTGACACAGCCATTCACTTACCCATACAGCCATGCACTCTGCCACCCATACAGGCACTCACACACTCACTCAGCTGCCCATATTCACAGTCACACACCCTCTCAGTCACTCATACAGGTACTCACACACTGACTCACTCACTGAAATACCTACTCACACATAAACTCACTCAACCATACGGTCACTAGCACACCCACACACTTGCCCATATACCCAGTAAAGCAATTACTCACTCAAGGGTATACCTACTCATACACCCTCTTACTCACTCATGTAGCCACTCATGCACCATCTCACTCACTCATATAGACACTCACCCACCCACTCATTATCCATACATCCACTCAGGCAACCTGTGTCTCATTGAATCAACTACTAAAACACCCACGTACTCACCCATACAGCCACTCAACACCTACTCATTCACTCATACAGGCACTCATGTACCTTCTCACTCACCCATATAGCAGTCACACACCTACTCACTCACACAGACACTCACACAGATACTCAGTCACCCATAGAAGTACTCACACACTCACTTACTCATTCAGGCATTCATGTATCCACTCACCCATACATTCACTCATGACCCTCTCACTCACTCGAACAACCACTTAAACATCCACTCACTCACTCATACAACCACTCAACCACCACTCACTCACCCATTAAGGCACTCATGCACCCTCTCACTCACCCATATATCCATTCATGCAGCCACTCTCTCACCCATACAGGCACTGATACATACTCTCACACACCTATACAGCCACACACACACACTCACTTATTCACCTATGCAACCACTCATCCACCCTTTCATTCGCACAGAAGCTACTGATACAGCCTCTCACTCACTCATACAGGTAGTCACATACCAACTTATTCGCCAATACAGCCACTGACACACACACACTCACTCACCCATATATCCACTCACACCCACTTACTTACCTATAAGCTGCTCAGAGACACACTCATTCACTGATACAGGCACTAAAGCATGCACTCAATTACCCATACAGCCATGCATACGCACACTCAGCCACTCATACAGGCACTTACATACTCACTCAGCCACCCATCTAGGCAGGCATGCACTGTTTCACTCACCCATACAGGTATTCACACACCCACTTACTCACCAATACAGCCACTTACACACACATACCCACTCAAACATATAGTAATTTATGTATCCAGTCACTCACATATGCAACTATTTACATATGTACTTACTCATCTATACACCCATTCGAACATGCACTAAGACACACAGTGAATCACTTACACAATCATATACTCATTTAAACACTCTGTAACATACCAATATCCATAACAAGACACATTCACACTGTTACAAACATACATTTTACATATGCATTTTCTTTCTTAAACTGGAATGGTTGGTACTAAAAAGAACTGCTTTTTTAAAAACATGTTCAGATTTTTTTTAACAATTTTGTTTTTTTGTTGCTGTATTTTTTGTTTCTTCAGAAAAAAACTGAAACTTCCTTTGAAGAGAACAAGCACACAAAAACAGAAAGTGCTCTCGTACTTAAAAAAAAATACAATTGTTTGCATTAATGATCTGCACCACAGTAGGCACAGTTTGTTCACCTACACTAAGTATTGGTCTGAACTTTGGACAAAAAATGGCAACTTTTGCAAATTGTGGAGTTGTATTTGGAATGCCCAAAATGTGCCCAGCAGCAGATGATTGACTGCTTCTCCTTCTGCATCAGAACTTCTTCCTGGCTCTTCAATCTTTTCATTTCAATTCTTGTGAGACGGGTTCCGTGGATAGTTCTCAAATGCTTGTACATACCTGAATTACCACATGAGTACTTTTTCTCACTTCCATGTGACAGAAACTTCTGGCACTGAGTAGACATCACTTTTTAAGCACTCACTTTTCATACTCCCTCCGGAATCAAGAAAAACTGCCAAATATATTTGCTTTTTATTCAGAATCTCTTCTTCTTTCACTGAAGCATTGTCTTCTTGCTCCCCAAGATCTTCCCAAGCAGATACCATCTTCAGTTGGTGAATAAAAACCACTAAGCTAAAATACAAAATGGCCAGTGCCAATATGAAAGTGTGATAACTCAGAGCCACTCCTAAAACCTGGAGTAAAGGAGTGGGACCTTCCAGTATTCATGATAGAAAAGTGTTTAATCGATCAAATTAATTTTTTTCTGTGTCACATGGGATGCGCGATGCCGGTGTTGCTCTGTCGCGGCAGCATTTCGACTTCATGAAATGCATCAAAACAACATTTAAAATGTATTTCGTCTCTAATTATACCCCTTTTCTCAGTCTATTAGTGAATTTATTTCCTTAAAGTAAACCGTAAAACTGTCTATATGTTTGTGTTCTACTACAGTCCAAAAAACGCCAGAGTCATGTCCCCAGCGAAACTCAGATAATACATATTTAAACGACCTTTAAACTGTTTTTCAACTGTTATTATACTATTTTTCTTACCATATTACTAAACCTCTTACTTTAAACTAAACCTTTAAAGTATCTATATATGTGTTTTACGACTACCAAAACTATGTCTGGGTCGCGTACCCACACGATAGGTCATGATGGGTGCGCAAATCCTATTTTTTTTGACAAAAAAAACCCAATTATTTAAGCAACATATTACTGTACATACCTCACAACCATCCGTGTTTTGCCAACATGATGGGCACCATAACAAAATGCCCCTCGGTGCTTATCCCGTAAACTTTGTTGATGTGTTTTCCATGATGAGGAATATGACCACAGCTCCACCAAACAAAGACACACTTACATTATATACTTAAAAGGAAGAAACATTGTTTGGTGGATATTTACATCTTTGTACTCTTATTCTCTTTTGTAAAGAAATACTCATGTTATGAACATTTTCTTCATAAAGACACACAAGGAATAATCATATTTCCAAAACACTGGGAACATAGCTTTATGGGGGGTGTTTGGAGTGTTACACTCCTCATATGAATGTATTTTCTGATAAGCAGTTGGGCACAGGTGTTTTCAGTCAGGTATTGTGAGCTGTCAGTTGGATTTCAGCAGGGATTTTTACATATACACAGACATAAGCTCACATACCCTTACTCATTCTCTGTTCTGAAAGTCCTCAAAAATATTGGTTATTTTACAAAATATTGTGTTTTCTCTCTTAACACTCCTACCAATCCGTATTCCTCTTCCTTTCCACTGTCCATTAGGCCCCTCTCGTGCACTCTGCTTGTCATTGACCATGTCATGAGAGATGTATTATGTGAGTTCATAAGCAGTGCACTGCAGAGGCATAGGCTATAGTTAGCTCAGGTTACTATAACTGATGAATTTCTATGGCTTTGTGCGAGAGAAATGTGGGCCTAACTATAACGTCCCTGCAACCTTTGATTTTTCAATATGTAATACACTTACCTTTATACTTACCTAGTTAATACTTATATTTTTCATGGTAATGGCTACGATCTGGAACTCACTTCCGTTGGCTCTCTGCAGTATTCAGGATTTTGGTCTTTTAAAAAAAAAACTGAAGATTTACCTGTTTGACTAACTTTATCCTCACTTCTCGGTATCCACTCCTTTTCTCCTTGGGCTTGTTCCAGGACACTCCTCGCAGTATCTGTGCGTGTTATAAGATTGAATAACATAGCATAACATGGCATGTGTTGTAAAGGCAGGTTGTTGTAAAAAGCTGCATGGTAAAGGCATGCGTGGTGTATACGCATGCGTTGGAATGCTTGCCTTGTAGAGGCAGGTCTTGGTTTAGACGGCTCTGTAATTGCTGTTTCCCATATCACTGGCAATTTAGAAATACCATGAATAAAAATAAAAATATAATGAGGCTGACATCCAGGTGTAAACTCCCATGGCCTGTATTGTGGGGCTACCAGCTTTGGAGCCACTCCTGCTGTGACAGACTGTGTGTTAGAGGAAGAGAGGACAGAGGAGTGGGCACTTAAAAAACAATTGACGCATAACAAATTTCAAAGACAGAGACCCTAAATTACATTTGGTGTCTGGAAGTGTACTATTAGAAGGGGAGCTTGAGATGCCAGAAATTGAAAACAGTCAAGCAGCCAGTTGGGCTGGGTAAGATTGAGAAGCTCTGCAAGACTTCTGTCTGTGACCTGGACTGGGGGGCTAAGACCTGCTAGTCTCCTTCTGGGTAAAGGAATATCACCCAGGGAACCCAATACCACCTCCCCAGGAGCCTGGAGCACCATCGCCTGCTTGCCTGCATGCCAAGACTAATGTGCTCTGTGAGGAAGAGGAAAGAGTTGGATGGAGCAAGGTCTAGTAGGGAATCCTGTCACATGGATATCCTGAGCTAGGAAATAGCTGCTGCACCGATCGGATCATTGCCCATGTGCAGGAAAAAGTCAGTGACCCCCATTTGCCAGGTGAGGGCCGCTGTGAAGAGAGCCATGGAAATTGATGTATGATCAGGCTAGAGCCCATGTGCAGTGAGGCATCAGAAACTGCATATGTCAAAAGAGATCTCCAGAAAGTAAGCTCTGAAAAGTTCAATGGCAATTGGGTCAGAGCTAGTGTACAATGAAGGCTCGGTGAACCCATATACCAGGGGGGGTCCCTGTGGACGGATTGCCATGCAGAGTGGCCCACAGCCCTTGCACGGTGAAGATCCAGTAACTCAGTGTGCCAAGCACGGCTGCCATGCAGGCATCTACTGTTCCAATCGGGTTGGTGCCAATGTACAGTGGAAATACAGTAACCCCATACACCAGAGGGGGTCACCAGGACTATCAAAAAGTGTGACCTGACTCAGGGCATTGCAAGAGGAGTGAAGCAGTCATGGGAACCCCTGCGCACCTACACAGGGATGAGGGTTCTGCATCAGGAACTTTGCAGCACCCCTCCCCCCACTGTAAGATGGACCTAAGACTTACCCTGCAAGGAGGAGCCACAAGGAACCTCCAGTCGCTGCAGGTGCTTGACTGTGTGTGAACATCTCGGGGATCCTCGAGTGCAGCCCAGTGGCCGTGTGCAGTGAATTCACTTGAACCAGCCTCTGCCGCTCCAGCACCGGCTAAGGGGGCATGCTCAGGAACTCCAGATGCTCCAGTTCAGCAGGCGAGGGTAAGACAGAATTCAGGGCAAGTCAGCTCAGGGGAAACTTGCTTGCTAGATATTGCTTCAGCCCTGGAAAACTTTTGACTTCACAATAGAGTCAGAGTGAACTCTTGAGACTCAGACACACACTAGTGGGGCTTACCCGGGATGTTGCTGTTAGTGAATGAGAAATTGTTAGAGTGAGTAGGGAGTATGACACAAGGTATTGCCTATGAAACACTAGAGCCCCGACCTCAGCAGGATTATGTAGTTGTTTCCCTTTGTGCTGGTAGCAGTAATAATAAAATACATCTTTTATCAATAAAGTGAGTATTTGGCTGGATAATAATTTGTTTCTGCTACCGCATGTATTCTGAGTTGTGAGCCATGTATACCCCCCTGTAGCCATTTCCCCCAAGGGAGTCTTGGATTTATAGGCCCCAATCTATCACTGAGAGTCAAGTGCTGAAGTGGTACTTGGCCCAGTTTCTCAGAGTCCATAGTAGTACGGGTGTCAGGACATCAGGAGTAAAAGGCCTCAACCCCTACTGTTGGACCTACCAGCTCCTGCTTGCCTGTGACCCTCTGAAATGGGTCCTGACAAGGATAGATACATTTTAGAGTTTAGTGTTAATGTTCTGGTCCGGACTCTAATTTGTAATGAATTCGAAGCACTTGCATTCGGTAATGGCTTAGTCATAATTGTGATGTGGTGCATGTGATTAAATGGCACTCCGTTGTGGATGTGTTCTCTATCAGGACATACTAGATCTCAAATTGAATATCTTGGAAATTAATTATATTAAACAATATTTCTCACATGTGCCATAAATAAAAAAAAGTAGCATTTGTGGATGTATTGAAAAATAACTTGAGACTCCTCTGTAAAAGGCTACTTCCACATTATCGATGAAGTCTTATAAATGATCACAATTAAAATACATTTTTAAATAGTGGCACAGTGTATAACAAAAATATTGCAAAGGCAATTATTTAATGATAAAAGCGCGGTATATGCATTTTAAGCATAAAAATCTGAAGCAATATACCAATCAATTAATAAAACCTGTCGTCATTTGAGAAAAGCATTATATATTATTATGACCGTGTGTTTGATTTTCGAAGTATAATATTGTACCTGAGATGAGTGAGGTGGCTGAAATTGATGCGATTATCCCACGTCAATGTCCCTGCTGAGCTAGCTCTCTCAGCAGAAGCCTTTGTTACCATTGGCAACAGGACTGCTGTGGCACTGTGGATCAAACACGTCCAGATTTACTTTCATGCCCCCGAGGTAAACAGTTGTCTGCTGTATTACACAGGGAGTGAAAGGAAAGCTCTCCTGGTAAAAGACCCGAGCAGCGTGCAGCAGGGTAACTAAAGGCTGCTCAAGAGCGAACAAGTGCATCTGCTCTGAGGTAAAGGATGCCGCAGACAATAATACATCCTCCGCTGCGGAGGGCCTTTCTATCATTTAAGAATGTCGGGACTGCATCCATCAGAGGCATTACAACAATATTCACCAGTACAACAGGATCTAAACAAATGAGTTAGGAATGATGATTAAGGAAATGTGTCTAACAACCTAGGTAGAGAAGTGCACAGTATGTCATTCTCGTCCATGCTTTCATTTTCGAAGCTTTGTAAAACACTTGTACTCTCTAATCGAACTAATCCCAACTTCACCAGGTGTGCTGACCACAGACTCGTGCCATGCGTCCCTTTGCAAAGTTAAATCTGAGGTCAGTAACGCTTGTGCTAACTCAACAGGAAAGCCTTAAAAACGGTGTTGCGTTACGAAATGGAAATACAGACTGAACACCTTTGCAGCTCTTATGCTACGAGGCACATAATTAGAACACAGCCTCGCACGGTTCAGTCAAAGTTATGCCCTTTGTCCCGTTGCAAAACAAAGTTGGTCTGGCAATCTTGCTCAACACATGCGCCCCAGACAGCATGCATTACAGTACACGGAACTTTAGTTAATCTAATATTCCAGGGAAAATGGCCCCTGGCTCTGGAAGGGGCGGGGCACAGGCCCCGTGAAGACTGGGTGCCAAACAAAAGTGACGCTATGAAGCACAACATGTTTTTTCTAATTTACTTTCCAGTGCAAAAGCAGTGTGAAGCATTGCTTTGCATTACTTAGCTACAAGGGGGCGTTACATGGGTGGTACATGGGCGTTCCCATGCTACCACCGATGCCTTTTGACGCAAAACCCTATCGACAAACAATAGTAGACAGACTTTAGCGCCAAACGTTAAAGTCATTTAAAAGGAGGCGCTAAGAGGAGAAATATTTTTATTTCTCATTTCTTTTTTCCGACTTTGCATGTGTGCTGCACTGTGCAGCACACATGCAAAGTAACAAAAGCTAAACTCTGTCTACTATTGTTTGTTAACCCCTTCAGCGTGGCGCGGATTACCGCGCCGTGCTGAAGGTTCCGTGTGCGGGCGGGGCCGTGACGGAGCGGTTCCGTCATACGCACAGCGCGATCGACGCTCATGACGGAACCGCTCCGTCACACGCATCGAAGGGGTTAATAGATATTTGCATCAAAAGACATTAATGGCAGCAGGGGAACGCCCATCTACCACCCATGTAACGTCTCCTTGGTGCTTCACGCTGCTTGTGTTACTTTTAGGGTACTTTGCAGCGTAAAACAAATTTGTGGTCATTAGCATCACTTTTGTGACGCTAACCAAGCACAAAATGTTAGCAAATCTACCCCTTTGAGTGTCTCTGCATGGCAACTGGTCATTACAGAAGGGAACTTCCAAAACTTTATGTCCCAACCTGTAATGCTAAATGTTTACAGGTGCATAAATATTTAGAACAACACCTTTTGCGTTTCCAAGACAACTACTGTAGTCAGATCACATTGGGGCACATGCATCAACAATGCCATTTGCGATTCCTTATTAGCGAAAAATAAGGAATCGCTAATAAGGAATAGCAAATGGCTATGCATGTAGGAATCGCTATTCAAATAGCGATTCCTTAACTTTCCTTAATTGCTACTAGCAAATTGCGAGTAGCAATTAAGGAATGCCATCCCAATCATTCCTATGGGCCTCCAGGCCCATAGGAATGAATTGGAGATTGCATGAGCAAATAGCGAGTACCAGTAGGTACTCGCAAATTGCTCATGCAATTTCAAGGGTGCAAGGGTGTCAAAATGACACCCTATTGCACCCCTGAAATTGATATGTGCACATATGTTGCACACACACATGCTCTAAGGGCATGTGTGTGCGCAACATGAAACTTTGAAAAATGCACAAACGTGCATTTTTCAAACTTTTAGCAAATTACCATGCAGTTCATCTTCATGGTAATTTGCTCCCCCTATTAGCGAATTCGCTAATTTTTTAACTTTCATGCATTGCATTTAAGGAATCCCAAATTGAGATTCCTTAAATTAAGGAATCTCTATTTGGGATTCCTTAAATGCTATCGCTATTTAAGGAATCGCTATTTAAGGATTCCTTAAATAGCGATTTTTGCTTTTGGGTTGATGCATTGGGATTGGGTATTTTTAACTCAATACCGGGAGCTATTAGCGAATCGGTATTTTACCGACTGGATTTTGGCTTGATGCATGAGGCTGATTATGCTTAAAGCATCCCTTGGACTTGTAACCAAAAATTAATGTGTATAATAACAATAGACATGCTTTAGTAACCAAATGTATTGGTAAGACGGCAAAGTAAAACACGAGAAAAAGAATGAGAATGCATCCTGTACACAGGAACTACAAATTGCAAAACTTGCATCAATGTTCGCAAATAGCATATTAATATTGCAAGTAATTTTTAACCAAAGTATATATCGTAAACCCTGTCATTTTCAAACATAGTAAGCATAAAAGTGCAGACAAGCATGCGGAGAAGCTTGCAAGTGTTTTTCTGGCCTTGTCGGAAAGTGGGTTACTAATTATATTTGCCATCTTGCCCTCATCCTAGAATTTACTATTCACATTTTTGGTTCTCACAACACACCAAAGGGGTAATGGTCCAGTCTGGAGCTACTGAAGGTTCCAGAAAGCCAGAAAACTTTACAGGGAGGCCCCGGAGAACCAGTTTTCAGCATGGCAAAAAGAATAGACTTGGACAGTCTCACCCGCAGAGAAAGCAAGTTCTTTGGACATGCTGTAGCAGGTGTTCCAGAGGTGGAAACATTCCTGCTGGTCACTTTTACCACCTCCAGGCACTCAGTGCAGGCTTCTAGGCACCATGTCTCTCTCCATTCAGGACTTTTACAGAGTTCAGTTCACATTTCACATGGACTTGTGGATTCAGGTATCCTTCTGCTCTTCATGTCCCTGCAGCAGGTTATAGGAGGACAAATATTTGACACAATGGGAGTGGATACAATCCCTTTGTGCGCAGGAGTCATGAGCCCTTGAGTGTTCTTTCTTTCAGCTTTCAGGTAAAGACTTCTTTCCTCAATATGTTTAGTGGCCAGGTCCAAGAATGTCTTTATGAGGTTGTGGGGAGATGCCAGTCTTACCCTGTGCACTTACCAGTGATTGGAGAATGCCATGTGGAAGTATTAGGCCTTGCTAAGAAGCAACATTTTACATGCTCACGTTCTTAAATTGCATTCTCTCCCTAAAGCACGGTGACATTTGACACACATTCATTTGTATTCACACACAAAAAATAGTATTCAAACTCAGTTTTGCTTACAATACCAATTTGTAGGCACTCTATCAGAACATCTTGTGAATTCTGAACAAGGGCTTAAGTTCAGCATGCAAGATGTTATTTGTTTTTTGCCACTCGGCAACAAAGCTATCACAGTAGAATAAACAATAGCAACCTGACTCGGGCTTTTGGCAGGGTAACTTGGAGGATGTTAGTATATATATACATTACCTACTGGCGGTCGCCAGTAGGTAGATATAGTTAGGACCCTGTTTCCATAGGAAATCCGCAACATTCTATTTGGAATAACTTTGGCGCCGGTCGACGAATCCTCGCGAAATTTTCAAAATAGGTGGGGCGCTACGCTCCGCTCCTACCCTGAAAGTCTCGGGGGGATTCGTCAAGCAGGGGCCGAGAAAAAAGGGGGGTCCCAAAACACGTTTTCCCCATGCATTTTTCCATAGGACCTTTAGACACAGCTACAGCCCGAACGGCTGAACAGAATTACTTGAAATTTGGCAGAGAGGTAGCCATAAGGTCAAGGAAGTGCCTTTTGCAGGTCTGGTGTAAATCTGTTCAGTATTTCCTGAGAAAATAGCATTTAAAAGCATATATATATGTGGGCGGAGCCTAACCACACATCTCATCCTGAGATCTGATTGGCTGTCAGCACTTCATCCAAGAAGTGTTGGCAGCCATCTTGGGACCAATATACATGATAGCACCTCATTAAAAAGCATTGCAGTTAATAGAAGGTTTTAAGACTTTAGTTACATTATAAATCATTTGTTGATGGTACCATACTCATTTTAGGAATTGTGGTATGTTCTAAGGTGATTTCACCATGTGAAAAAGCCTTCTGCTGGGATATCATGATTGAGAGAAAAATATTTTCTCATGCTTTTACCACAGAGGTTTGGAAGGTGATCTATAGGCTAAACTGAGAGCTTATTTTCTGTAAATTCACATTATCTTTCTCAGTCATGTGAGAATGAAGTCTGACATTCTCAGTAAAACATGTACATCCAACAAGGGCAGAGACTGTCAGTTGATTCCTTTGTGTTCTACTGCAGCTTCCCAGAGTGTTCCAAAGAACTACTAGAGCGCTAACAGTCCTACTTATGATAAACGTATGGCACACCTTAAGCCATCTTGCTTGGATTAAAGTGGTAACTCTTAAAACATTTAATTTAAAAAGGAACAAAATGAGGGGGTTCATTTTTCCATAAAAAGTATGATTAGTGCTGCAGAAAGAAAAATTAGGGCACATTTTGAGTGACTTCTCAAATCCTCTTCTATTTCATTAAAAAATTCTGACATGCAGACTGAAACATGCACTTTCAATACCAGCAGCAGTTTTCCCTGGTGAGCAGTAGCTTTACTACAGTGATCTAATGAGCAAAAAGAGTGCTAACATTCTTAATTTATGGCAAATGTGTGACACATCTGAATGCCTTCTTGATGGAATCAAAGTAAAAAACTGAAAGTATTTCCTACTGAGGAGACTGCAGTAAATGAGGAAATTAGGAAACTTCATAACAAATAAGTCTCCCAAGATGGCCACCAGAGACAAAAGAGCCCAAATGTAGCCCAAATATCACCCAGATGTAGCCCAAGTATAGCCCAATGACAGAATGTCCCAGAATGTTCTGAAAAACAACTAGAGCGCTTACTGTCTTCATTATGACAAAAGTAAGGCACACCTGAAGCCATCTTGATTGGAATAAACTGGTAACACTTAAAACATTTAATTTAAAAAGGAACACAATGAGGAGGTTCATTTTGCCATAGAAATTATGATTAATGCTGAAGAAAGAAAATGAGGGCACATTTTGAGTGACTTCTCAAATCCTCTTCTATTTCATTAAAAAATTCTGACATGCAGACTGAAACATGCACTTTTAATACCAGGAGCAGACTTCCATGGTGCAGTAGTTTTACTACAGTGATCTAATGAGCAACTAGAGTGCTAACATTCAGAATTTATGGCAAATGTGTGACATATCTGAATACCTTCATGATGGAATCAAAGTAAAAAACTGAAAGCATTTCCTACTGAGGAGACTGCAGTACATGAGGAAATTAGGAAACTTCATAACAAATAAATCTCCCAAGATGGCCACCGGAGACAAAAGAGCCCAAATGTAGCCCAAAATCACCCAGATGTAGCCCAAATATAGCCCAATGACAGAAGTGTGCAAAACACTTATTGTTTTGTGTTTTTGCAGTGTTATATAGTGCAGACTTGTCAGGTATTGGAGTGCTTTACATGAGCATTGGTTACATCACACAAGAACAAATTCATTTTGGTTGTAGACATGGGGAGACTAAGTGATTTGACCAGAATCACAGAATGTCGAGCTGAAGCAGAAACTTCAACCTGGTTCCCCAGTTGCAAAGTCTGCAGTTCTGGAAGTAACACCACATCCTCTCCCCTAAGTGCAACATTTAATCAAGTGGTCAACTGGATAAAAAAACATAAAGATAACAAATAATTTAAAAGTGCTTTGTCGCTATTTGAAAACTCAGAAAATATGTCCTTATTTTAGTCTTTTAGAGCACTAACCATAATTTTGATGCCAATAAGACCCTCTCATATATGTAATTTCTAAAGGAAATGCTCTAGGTATTACAGTTTTGATTACATCAAGATGATGTCAGGCGTTCCACACTTTTGTAATAAATATAGAATGTTAGCAATCTAGTTGTTCATTAGGATACTGTTGAGAGGCAGAGGCCAGGGGCACGGACTCTGAAAATTGAAGGCAGGTAGGAGGGTGCAAAGGCAACAATTTAACCACACTGAGCAGGCAGGAAGGGCCGTGGAAGCACAACAGACTATGGAGGGCAGTGGAAAGGGGGGCAGGGGCAACAAACCAACAATACAGGACTTGCAAGAGAGGCTGTTGGAGGGAAGATCTATTACGGGTCAAGGAAGCTAGGGGCGGTCCCCAGATCCCCGGGAGCCACCACAGAACTGAGCAGGAGAGTGAGTCAGGGACAAAAGGGGCACCTTAATTTGAGCCGGGGTGCCTAGGAACGCTTGCTCCAAAAATGAAGAAAACAGACATATGAGACATGGAATTGGAGGCAGAATACAATGGCAGTTTAATGAGAAGATGCAACTTCAAAGAAACCGCAGAATAGAGACATAAAGTACAAAATACAGAATCCAGATAATCATACAGCTGTCATAATATTCTCTGTATCTCAATTAATGTACTGACAGAGAGAGAGAGAAAACACATCTATAAATGCATCATGAGAAACAAGTTACACCAAGGAAAATGTTACCTAGGAACACTCACGTTTACTCTTAGAGCAAGCATTCCTGCAATTACAATACAAAATCTTTTAAATGCAAAAGTAAAGAGAACAATGGTTAAACATAACATGACATTTCATATAGGTAAAATAGAATAAGATACTTCAAGCAAAGCAGAGCAAGACATTTTAAGCAAAGGAAGACAAGAGCTCCCAGCTCTTGGGGAAAACCTGCACTGCCTGTTAACCTACATACAGACGGCGAGGTAGTCCGTCGATATCTGTGGGTGCTCCCTTTTTATATCATTTTGTGGGCTCCTTTGCACGCTACATCTACCTACGTATGCTACCCAAAAGCTTCGTCTGCAGATTTTACCAGACATTTCGTCATTTACCCACTTAATGCTGACAATGGACTGGGTGAAAAGGTCAGTCTCTCAGGCCAATCGCTTATCGTAAGTTCCATAGAGCAAGCAGAAAATAATGGGTATTGTACGGGAATTCAATATATTCATGTATAAAATCTCCTCAGTTCTCCTAACTTGACGCTCTGCGGTTGCCACTTCCTTAAAAGCGGGAAACCTGCCCAGGAAGCAAGTACCAGTCCAGGATGCAGCCTACTGTATGTCGACAGCTTCAGGGGGATGTTGAACTTTGATACCGAGCACGGAGCACTCGGGTAGGGTGGGGGCTACTAGTTTGGATCAGAAGGCCTCGCAGACCTGCCTTCAGACTGCTATACACTAAAATTGCAGAGCTATGGTCAATTTAACAAAGAGGCCTACATATTGAACAGAAGGGCCTACACAGGGGTTTTATGCTGGCTGAGTGGTAAGGATGTCTCAGGATAATTATATAGCAACACAGGACCCGCTGGTCAATTTAATACGGCCTACAAATGCAGCTGGCAGGGCAAGGACAAGGGTCTCATACTTCAGGTGTGGACAGAACGGGCCAGGGGCCCCCTGTGATACAAAATCTACCCTCCTTCAAGGCTGTGGCAATGTAATAGACCATTGTGGGCAGAAGGAAGAGGCAATGGTAGTACAACCATACATGCCAACAGACCCGATTCAGCCAGGAAACGTCCAATGTTTTTAAGCTCAAATGGGCTTTATTTGATCTGTCTCCTGTCTACAATATCCTCTTTTTCAATGTAACTCAAAGGGGAAAATCAATACCCCAGTTTTTTTTCAAAATCTCCCTCTTACCAAGTTCAAAATGTTCGCAAGTATGGTACATTGGATCATGGAAGGAAATGGGATAGGGACATGGACTTGGATAACAGAGGACAGGAGGGACATGGAGAGGTGCACCAAACTGACCCTGCAGGGCAGGCATCAGGGTTTGCAGCAGCACAATACACCACACAGGGCATGCAGGACGGGAGTGCAGCACAACAATCCATAGAAAGCAAGAGGGAGGGGACAGGACCATGCACATGGACAACAGAGAACAGAGGGGCAAGAGGCAATGGTAGCTAGCTGACCATAATGGACAGACAGGAGAGAAAGCTGCAGTATAACAGACCATAAAGGGCAGGAGGGACGGATCAGGGGCATTACAATGGAACAGACAAGCCAGGAGGGAGGGAGTAGGGCTGGGGGCAAGGGGGCAGGGCAGGAGCAGCAAGATAGCCATGGAGGTCAGGCAGGATGGGCACTAGAAGCAAGACACACCATGAAGAGCAACAGTGAGACTGTGATGGCATACACACAGACCATGGAGGGAAGGTGGGAGGGGGTCAGGGGCAGCTAACTGACCACACAGGGAAGGTGGGAGGGGCCATGGCAGCACAGAAGACCATGCATGGCAAGTGGGAGGGTTAGTGGCAGCACAATGGCTATGATGGGCAAGAAGGAGGGTGGAGGGGCATGCACAAAGGACGATGGAGGATAGAAGGAAGGGTCAGGACCTGTGCACAGACAAGAAAGTTCAGGGGAAGGGACCTCACAACAGACCACACAGGGCAGGCAGGAGGAGCAGTTGCAGCACAACAGACCAGGGAGGGCAGAAGGGTGTGGCAGTACAATGGACCATGTAGGACAGGAGGAAGAGGATAGGGGCATGGCATGTGGACAGGCAGGGTGGAGGTGGCAGGGACAGGTTACAGTCATCTGACAATGCTAGGCAGGTGGGAGGGGAGTGGCAGCTCAACAGAACACTCAGAGTAGATAGGAGTGGCAGGTCCATGGGACATGGTGGGCAAAAAGGATGGAGCAGGGGCATGCACAAAGACATCGGAGGGCAGGGGGAAGGAGAATAGGGGCAGCAAGCTAAGCACAGAGTTTAAGCAGGAGGTCAATGATGGGGCATAGAATTGGGCAATGGAGGGCAGGAGGAGTGGACTGGTACATCATACTAAATTGAGGGCAGTGGCAACACATCAGACCATGCATGGCAGGAGGGAGGAGGCTAGTCCATGGATTCACACAACAGAGGATAGGGAGGAAGGGGATGGGGCAGCAAGCTAACTGTTCAGAGAAGGCGGGTATTAGGAACTTTATTGTTTTTAAAACATTGTGTCTGTGCGAACTACTTAAAATATGAACAAGTATGCAGCATAATCTCACTTTTATTCAGGAAGAAGAGGACGTTTGTGACTGTGACTCCGGGCTCACTTGGCAGAAACACCCCCTGACCCTCCACCCCCTATCGCAAAATGTAATGCCCGTGAAAAGGGTAGGTGAACACAGTGTTATATAGAACATAGTCCTGAGAGCACGATTGAAAATGAAAACTAGATATAGTGTATGGTATAAACTATGCACCAAAAAGTGTGATATAAGATGAACCGGGCGTGAAATATAATATGCAATACATTGTGCGCAATGACAGATTCATGGGAGAGCGCGAGATAGCACAGGCACTAGCGCGTGCTATGCGATATGCGCCTTGGAGTGTAATATGCACAGGGCAGTGTTGTGTAACCTAACTAGTCTCTAAAGTTGTAATATAAAATATGTGCTGGGGAGTGTAACGTTGCATATGCACTGTGACAAAGATATGGATCCCAGATTGTAATATGTATGGCATAGCACTGTGCGTTATAACATAGGCATCGAGAAAGGCACGTTAGATGGGGCAATATAACCCGTGCGAAGACAAGTGTGGCATGACATATTCACGGGGTGGTGTTACAGTGCACATGGGCTAGAGAGTGTCATAGCATATGCACTAGCTAGTGGAATACAACACAGAGGTGTGTGGCACTCGGCAGGCAATGGTGGGTGTAACACAGCATTGGGCTCTGTCAGGAGCACGCTGTGACTCTCAAGTGATGTTCGTCTCCTTTCCAGAGAGTAAAATAAAAAGTATTACACATCCGGCAGTGGATGTGTGTTTTATTAACCGTGAGGGGGGTTTCTTGCATAGTTTTGGTCGAATTTTTGTTGAATCCCCTTTGAATGGCTTGGTGTGCATGTGTCTTAAATGTGCCCGTCAATAGCTACCCATGTTTGTATAAATAAACGACAAGGGTGTCTACCGGGATTAGGCACGGTAGGGCATCAGACATGTCAGAGCTTCACTAGTGGTGTAAATACATTCCACGTGGATTCATTGCATGCATAGTCGCCTTTTAATGAATATCACGCAAATCGTCATGGTGATAGGTACGTACGGTTTGTCCAGCATGTCCTAGGTGTGTCTATAAATATATATTTTTTTAAAATAATAAAAAACAGTGGCCGGCCCTGGGGATTGGGGTCAAAAAAATATAATTAGGAGACTGGCCCTGGGGGATGGGGTCATCAGGGCCAATAAATTAGAATAAGAAGGGGAACCACACAGCCCCCCTTCTTAAAAAATTAAAATAAATAAAAGACTGGCATCGTGCCGGAGGCCATGCCCCCTCCGTGCAGCACTCTGCAAACGCGCCCCCAACAGGCATCTCCAGTATGCGCCAGGGAGCTGCGCTGCAGCCAGGTGTTCTGAGGCCAAGCCCCTTTTTACACCTCTCTGCAACGCAGCTCTGTGGCGCTTACTGGAGGTACCTAGTGGTCTAGTTTGACCCTAGGGACCCTTAGGATTCAGGGGGACTTAATCTCTCAACTTAGAACAGCCACAGGGCATGTTTACACAGTGGTGAAGGGAGGGGACGGGGCCTGAGGTGACGTGTGCAAACACGCACTATGGCACGTTTTAAATTGGGGATATAATTTCCCTTCAATACTGAGGGCCCCTGGGGGCTAACTAGCCCACCAAGTGCTTCCAGTAAGCGCCACTGAGCTGCATTGCAGAGAGGTGGTCCAGGCTGTGCCACTTTTTACACCTCTCTGCAACGCAGCTCTGTGGCACTTACTGGAGGTACCTAGTGGGCTAGTTGGACCCTAGGGACCCTCAGGATTCAAATGAACTTAATCTCCCAACTAAAAATGGACACAGGGCGTGTTTACACAGTGGTGAAGGGAGGGGACGAGGCCTGAGTTAACCTGTGCAAAAACGCCCTGTGGCCTGTTTTAAGAGGTAGTTTTAATCCCCATGCCCTATTATACACTAGGGGCTTACAGAGGAGGTCATGCTAATCACAGGGGGACCCCAACGCATAATGTTCCCTAGTGTATGTAGGTGTTTTCACTGTATTCTAAGTGTCTTTTAACATAGCACTGGCTCTAGGACTGGTTAGTCAGACTCAGTTACCACCAGTATCCGTCTGAAAAAGTTGAGGGTACAGGATGATTTTGCAACAAGGCTTCTTTCTGCTCTTCTTTTTGTTCTTTCTGCACGTTATCCTTCTTCCTGCACTTATCTTCGTATTTGAGGACTTCTGTTGCTTCTTTCTGCACTTCTTTTGTTTCTTTCTGTGCATTTTTTCTTCTTTCTTCACATGTCCTATCTCTGTAGGCATAGTTAGAAATTAGCATTTAAAAAACCTTTGAAATTCACAGAAAAAACCATAGGTTTCAGGCACGTTATAGTTAGGAATTAGCATTTAAAAAACCTCAGAAATTCACTGAAAAAACCATAGGTTTCAGGGGTGTTATAGTTAGCTGGACTTTTCACTTGTACAAAACCATTGAAATTCCCCCGTTATAGTTAGTTCAGCTAACTATAACTCGCGCGCCCGCAATGCACTGCTGATGACGTCACATATTACATCACTCATGACATGGTCAGTGACATCACTCATGACATCACTGATGACATCTCAAATGACATCACTGATGACATCACTGATGACATCATCCTTGTGATAGAGTGGCAGACCTCCTCTTCCCCTAATATAACCTTTGATACACACATTCAAAAATAGAAATTAAAATTTTAAAAACAATGGACATACCAATACCAGTTACAACAACCTATACAGTAATTCTAAGATCCACATACACATCCACTCATTCACCAACAGTCCTATACAGTCACTCATACATGTACTCACTCATCATATGTACTCATACACCTATACATCCTGTTACACAATGCCACTCATCCATAGAGGTACTCACACACATAGTCACTCATGCTAATAAAGAATCAAACATACATTTACTTGCATATACAGTTATACACACACCACCACACTTACTTCTACGGAAACTTACACATACTTAGTCTTTTAAACAATCACTTATAGAAACACATACTTATTCATATAGGAACTCTTTCAATGTCTCACTGTCACATATACTCGCTTATATACACCAATAGTCACATATACTAGTTTAAAACATATGTAGTTACTCATAAAGACACTATTGAGACAGTCATTCACTCACTAACACACCCATACACTCACTCATCCACCCATAGAGTCCTGCACACATGCTGTCTTCAACACATACAAAGAGTGAGTCATTCATTCATGCACCTATGCACTACGTAATACCCCCACCGAACCATGCAGACACTCAGACTGATACTCATAAAACCAACTAATAACCTATATAAACACCCATGTAGCTACTCACCAACCCATGCAGCCACTTATACACAAAGTGAGAGACTGATACAGATATTTACATATTTAAACATTACTCACTAAGCCATGTATTCACTATGAAACACTTAATCAGTCAGTTACACAATCAATTTTTCAAAAACAAATCATCCATTTAGACACTTATATACCCATTTATTCTTCCATCGACCTTGAGATATACATATATAAAACATATTTAATTTTCAGAAACACACACATTCACTGGATGATGTCATCAGTGATGTCATCAGTGATGTCATTTGAGATGTCATCAGTGATGTCATGAGTGATGTCACTGACCATGTCATGAGTGATGTAATATGTGACGTCATCAGCAGTGCATTGCGGGCGCGCGAGTTATAGTTAGCTGAACTAACTATAACGGGGGAATTTCAATGGTTTTGTACAAGTGAAAAGTCCAGCTAACTATAACACCCCTGAAACCTATGGTTTTTTCAGTGAATTTCTGAGGTTTTTTAAATGCTAATTCCTAACTATAACGTGCCTGAAACCTATGGTTTTTTCTGTGAATATATATATATATATATATATATATATATATATATATATATATATATATATATATATATATATATTCACTGAAAAAACCATAGGTTTCACACACGTTACAGTTAGGAATTAGCATTTAAAAAACCTTGCAAATTCACTGAAAAAAAACATAGGTTTCAAACATGTTATAGTTAGCTGGACATTTCACTCGTACAAAACCATTGAAATTCCCCCGTTATAGTTAGTTCAGCTAACTATAACTCGCGCGACCGCAATCCACTGCGGATGACGTCACATATACATCACTCATGACATGGTCAGTGACATCACTCATGACATCACTGATGACATCTCAAATGACATCACTGATGACATCACTGATGACATCATCCAGTGAATATGTGTCTTTCTGAAAAAAAAATATTTTTTATATATGTATATCTAAAGGTTAATGGAAGAATAAATGGGTAAATAAGTGTCTAAATGGATGTTTTTTTGTGTACAATTAATTGTATTATAACTGACTTATTAACAGTATCTTAGTGAATACAAGTATTAGTGAGTAATGTTTAAATATTTAAATATCTGTATCAGTGTCTCACTTTGTGTATAAGTGGCTGCATGGGTTGGTGAGTAGCTACATGAGTGTGTATATGGGTTATTAGTTTGTTTTTAGAGTATCAGTATGAGTGTCTGTATGGTTCAGTGGGGGATGTTACTTAGCGTATAGATGCATGAATGAGTGACTCACTGTTTGTATGTGTTTTGAAGACAGTATGTGACCAGGACAGTATGGGTGGATGAGTGTGTGTATGGGTGAGTAAGAGAGTGAATGACTGTCTCAATAGTGTCTTTATGAGTAAGTCCATATGTTTTAAACTAGTATATGTGAGTATTGATGTATATAAGTGAGGATATATGAGAGTGAGAGATTGGAAGAGTTCCTGTATAAATAAGTATGTGTTTCTATAAGTGATTGTTTAAGAGAGTAAGTATGTGTACGTTTCTTTAGAAGTATGTGTAGTGGTGTGTGTATAGCTGTATATGCAAGTAAATGGATGTTTATTTGCATGTGTGAGTATGTGTGTGAGTAACTCTATGTATGAGTGTAGGTGTGTAACAGGATGTATAGGTGTATGAGTACATATGATGACTGAGTACATGTATGAGTGACTATATAGAAGTGTTGGATGAATGAGTGGATGCGTATGTAGATTTTGGAATTACTGAATAGGTTGTTCTAACTGGTATTGGTAGCTCTATAGTTTTCAAAACTTTATTTTGTATTTTTCAATGTCTGTATCAAAGTTTATATTAGGATAAGAGGAGGTCTGCCACTCTTACACAAGGATGATGTCATCAGTGATGCCATCAGTGATGTCATTTGAGATGTCATCAGTGATGTCATGAGTGATGTCACTGACCATGTCATGAGTGATGTAATATGTGACGTCATCAGCAGTGGATTGCGGTCGCGCGAGTTATAGTTAGCTGAACTAACTATAACAGGGAAATTTCAATGGTTTTGTACGAGTGAAATGTCCAGCTAACTATAACATGTGTGAAACCTATGTTTTTTTCAGTGAATTTGCAAGGTTTTTTAAATGCTAATTGCTAACTATAACGTGTGTGAAACCTATGTTTTTTTCAGTGAATTTGCAAGGTTTTTTAAATGCTAATTCCTATCTATAACGTGTGTGAAACCTATGTTTTTTTCAGTGAATTTGCAAGGTTTTTTAAATGCTAATTTCTAACTATAATGTGTGTGAAACCTATGGTTTTTTTAGTGAATTTGTAAGGTTTTTTAAATGCTAATTTATGTATGTATTATTATATTTTTTATATATTTATTTTACAATAAACTACCTATGTATATAGTTATAGATTGACTGTATCCTGTAATATGGAATGGCTCAGCTCTTTTTTTTTTAATTTGGATAAAGTTGAACAGCATAGTTAATATCTTCTATAAACTTATTAACTGTTTAAAATGTTTTTTTTTTAAGGGTTTTTCACGGTGCACGCACGGTGCGCGCACTAGCAATTTTTTTATTAAAGGAAATGCTTTTTTTTTATTTACGAGGTCCTTTAGGGACCCCCTGAGAAGGTCTAGGGGGTCAGGGAGTGTCTTCCCTGCCTCCTTTTCATGTTTTAGAAATTGGGTTAAAAGTAATTCATTTCTGATGCGTGCGTGCACCGTGCGCGCATGCGTACGAGCACCGTGCACGCACGGTATGCGCATGCGTGCGAGCACCGTGCGCGCACCGGCAATTTTGTTTCTTAAACAAAATGGGTTTTTTTGATTTACGAGATCCTTTAGGGACCCCTGAGAAGGTCTAGGGGGTCAGGGAGTGTCTTCCCTGCCTCCTTTTCATGTTTTACAAATCGGGTTCAAAGTAATTCATTTCTGATCCGTGCGTGCACCGTGCGCGCAAGCGCGCGAGCACCGTCCGCGCACGGCAAGTCATGTGATTACTAAACAACACTTTTCATTGGTTCATAGTAGTTTCTGTTCCAGAATCTTCAACCACCACACCCACTTCCCTCACTATTTCTTCTTATTTCCTGGGACAAGGAGCTGAACAGCTACTTTAGTAAAATCTTACTTGAAAATGGCAGAACAGCAGTCTACTTCAGGGAGTGAGGAAGAGACCTTTGTGGTAACACCAAGGAAGACCAAACAAAAAGACTCTTTCAATTGGAAATTCTTCACCTTTCCAGAGGGCCATAAGAAGGTCAATGCCCCGAAGGTGACATGCACTATTTGTGGAACTGTCTTATCCAGAGGAGATCCCAGCAAGAAATACTCGTTTAGTATTTATTCAATGCTGAGACACTTCAAGACAGTGCATCCTGTACCTTATGCTCGAGAGTCAACTAGAGCCCTAAGGGACAACCCTCCATCTGCTCAGCCGAGCACATCATCTGCGGCCGCAGATTCTCCGTGTACCAGGGCACTGGACATCCGCCCACTTTTCCAGGAGGTGCACATACACTGTAATGTGTGCAATGCAGTTCTTTGCTACGGTGAGAGCAGTATTAACTTGATCGAAAACAAAATACAGCAGCACACATGCTCCAGCCCATAATTTTTTTCATTTATTGTTTTTGTTCCTGTTGAACAGTTTTTCATTACCAGTTTTTTTTTGGTGTTCTAAAAAAATAAAAAAAAATACAAAATCGTTAAAAAACTAAAGTAAAAATACAAAACAAAAAAGACAAAAAAAACAGTTCTTTACAGAACTCACTTCACTTCTCCAAGAAGAGCTATATTCCTAATATACTGTGTTGTAATTTTATGGAATGAATGTGTAGTGTATACATGAATGATTGAAATGATTGAAATGACAGAGTGAAGAGGAGGAAAGGACAGACAGAATGAGTGAGAAAAGGAAAGTATGATCAGTCATGAAAGGGAAGTGAAAGACTGACTGCAACA
The DNA here is from genome assembly GCF_964204655.1 of Triturus cristatus. NCBI lineage: Eukaryota > Metazoa > Chordata > Amphibia > Caudata > Salamandridae > Triturus > Triturus cristatus. The sequence continues at coordinate 578,356,150 of NC_140586.1, forward strand.
AAAGGACTAAGGGTAGAGGATACAGGTAAGAAGAGTGAATGAGTAAGGGAATGGCAGTGAGTAATGGAGAGTGATGGAGGGGGAGTGAGAAAAGGGGAGTAAGGGACGGAGATAGGAAAAGGGAGTAACAGATGAAGCAGATGAAGTACAGCAGGGTAAAGGGATTGCAAGTAAGAGAAGTGGAGTGATGGTGAGATAAGGGGTATGAGGATTAGAAAAGGGGGTAAGGGAAAGTGAAAGATGGGGAGTGAGGGGATGGAGGGATTTAGGAAACTGGAGTGGGAGAAAGGGAGTCAGGATTTCAATGAGCAAAGGAAAGTAAGGGAGAGTGAAGGAAAGAATGCGAAAAGGTGAAGGGGTGTGAGATACAGACAGGAGGAAGTGAAGTAGGAGAATAGGAGTGACTATGAGTAAAGGATAGTGACAGTTAGGGAAGGTGAGGGAAGGAGAATGACAGAGAAGGTTAAAAAATTAACATAGATGGAAAATGAGTGATGGAGAGAGGAGGAGTGGTAGAAACAGAGATGTTAAGGAAATTAAGGGTAAGCAGGCAAAGGGAGAGAGACAGAAACAGAGACAGAGAGCAAGGAACTGAGAAGGAGTAAGGCAGTTAGAATGACGGAGACTGGGAGAGAAACATGGTTGAAAAAATAGTGATGGAGGCAGTAAACCTAGGGGAGTAGTAGAGAAGGAGTGAGGGAGTTACGAAAGAGCAGTAAAGGAAGAAGAGAGAGGGAAGGGGAATGAGAAAAGCAGAGTGAGGAGAAGTGAAGAAAAGGGAGCATGAAAGTGAAGGGATGAGAAATACAGATTTTTTAAACTTACCTGACCAACAAAATAACTTAATTAGAAATAAATGGGTTTTTTTAATTACAAGAAAAATTGATTCAATTTCCTAAATTTTCTTTCTAGATCTGAAAAAAAAGAAAAAAAGTAGTAATATTTAACAATACATTTTAGAATACAGTACACATATTTTCATATTTAACAAAGTAATTTTTTGCTGTTTTCAGAATATATTGAATTTCACACGAAAATAGTGATATCAATTGTATTCATCACTTAAGAGCGGGCAAAAAAATAAACAATCTGAAAGATTGTTTAAAAAAGCCCTGAATCTATCCTCAGTAAAACATACCTTGATAGAAATGTAACTTATATATTAAAAATATCTTCTAAGAACAATAACTATTTGCAATAAATAACGTCTGTAAATCTTGTTGCTTAAGCACATACACCAAAATAATATCTGTCAAAGAAGTCCACAATAGAAACATTTACCTTTCCATGAGGCCAAATGGTAATTTTTAAATCCTTTTTAGGTGAAATATCCAATGGTAATCCTATAAAATCGAAATATTGGTTTCTTCAGATGCTGCAATTTGTATCTAAAACTTTGGTTTTAGAAAAATTAAGTAGGATTTTGCTAATTCTGCAGGCAAACATTGCTTGAAAATCAATTGAGAATCATTACACAGTGTCCAGCCTTTTTCACATTTTAGATAAACTGTGTAATGACCAGAAGTTATAGAAGGTCCATCATGGAAAATTATTGCAACTGCAACAAAAGTCTTTCCTGATATTGATAATTGATTTCCTACAAACTTCTTTATTAAAGTGTCCAATTTTGTTCCATCAGCTCTACAACGTTGCATCATTTAAATTATATACTGTCCATATTTCTTTAAAAATAACGTTGATAACATTTCTGATTTACATTGAGAACATTCCATGTTGTGATTTGCATCTTTAACTAATTTACTAAAAGTCACTGATTTACTCTCTGGTAATGTTAAATGTATGAACCTTTCAGAATCAACATTAGTGCTGCATGTGTTCATACAGTTTTCACAACAATGTTCCCATTTATAAGAGAGACCAAACATATTTTCTATTTCTACCCCTTCATCTTCCAGTACCATAAGCATATACATTAAGAATTCCTGTGCATCTTGCTGGACATTTTGTGTTAACTGTGTACATCCAGAACATACATCTAAAAGATTTCTAACATCAGAAGCACTTTCTATTTTAGTTTTATCATTACTCAACTTCTCATAAAGGAAACTCAGCAGAGAACAAAATCTTTTTTTCATGATTTAGTATTATCTACTCTTGCAAACTTTCAAGATAAAATACAACATTCAGCACTACATTAGCGTAGCAGTTGATGCCAGAGCTATTTTCAAAATGACAACCAACAACCTCTTCAACATTGTCCTTTTTCTTTTTGCTTGCAATCACATCACTCTCCTTTTGTTTTCTCTTCTGTACATCCTCATTACAGATATTCTCAATTCTCCTTTTCCGACAAACAACACGTTTTTCAAACACAGGATACTGACCTAAATGAGGAGCATAGCTTCTTCTTAATCTATTATACTCCTTTACACAATTTGCATCAGCACTAACTTTTGAGTCATCAAAGTCTATCATGAATAAACCAGATAATTTTTTCACTCGTGACAAAGCAACATATACCATACCTTCTTTAAAGACACTAGATCCAATGTTTACAAAAGCACTATCTACAGTTAATCCTTGAGATTTGTGAATAGTTACAGCATATGCTAGAGAAAACGGAAACTGCTTCCTACGTACATATAAGTCTTTCACAAGCAAAAAATGAACTGAACAACGACTATTGTCTTTAACCTCTTCAATTTGATCAAATTTTATTTTTAAAAATTCAATTCCATCTTTTTTCTGGTAATTAACAAAACCCATAGCTCCATTCACTAAACCTTTTTCTACATTCAAATTACGTCTTAAAATTACTCGACAGTTCATACATACATAAAGATTCTTTTCTAAACCAGCTGTTTTCGATATGTTTTTCTCTAGAGAATCCAATTTAGTTTTCAATTTGCCTGTCAATATAATAGTTATTCCTTCATGTTGTATTTTATCCACGGCTTCCATTTTCATAATCTCTTCATTTTCCAATTTCAAAAGTTCTTTATTAAATATAGAGCATTCATGTAGTCTTGAGAACTATCTCTAGCTACTTCAGCTGCAATTGTAGCTTCTTGTTCAATTTCTTCATTTAACTTTTGTACATAATTTGTGAAAGTACTGCATTCTATACTATCTTTATATGCATTAAAGGAATCTTCATAGCTCTGAAAATCATGGTTTAAACAGCTGTAAAAGTACTAAGTTGTAAAATTCCTTTTTGTCAGTAGTGTCGCAACTCAGCTTCCTGTGATTAATCAAACTTCCTTTTGTTTGTTTCACCAAACATCCTTCTTCACCAATGACTTTAAATTTTCCATTGTTGATGTCTTCTGTGGCATTCCGTGTAAAAATGTAGTTCTGCAGCACTTCATAGAGACACATGTTCTCAAGATGATGACTTCTGTTTGGGTAATATGTGTCCAACATATTTGTTTTCAAAATGTCTGTACTTTCTGGTTCGTTCTCTGCTAAATATTCAATTTCTCGAATAGATTTCAGTACCCGATTTCGCATTCCTGCAAGGCCTAAACTTACCCAAATTATTCTTCTGGATTTGGAGTACAGACTTGCAGATGATAACCTACCTGAGCATTCGTATGACCCAATTTCTCGATGCGATAACATCTTTAAACTGAAACTGTATAGCTTTTACTGACAGTCTTCTCGTGAGAAATCTCTTCCCACATTTCTTTCAATTCCGTTTTCTCAGATTTAGTGATGTAAGATGTGACATACCAAGCAACAGCAATAGAATTGTCAGCTACATACTGAATATCCATGTTAGCATTCCACATGGATAAAATGACTGGGTTGTAGTCATTTATATATTTTGACTCTTCTTTTCTTCTTAGGTTGTAGGTATTTTTCGGAGATTTTCTTGTAATGGTATGTCGCACAGCTGACATAAAACTGTTTACTCTTCCTTTTGAAAGAACAGGTCGTGGAAATCCAAATCGACATTTTGTGTAAAATGTATCTTTACTCTTGACAGTATTTTCCACACCGATGACTTTGGAAACGTAAAACTTGCTCTTTTAAGTTTTTTTCTTCTGTGCTTTTAGGTATAGCACATGTTGCATATTCTTCAATGAAAGATAAAACTGCATCATCAGAATCTATTCCAAATTTTGGGGCATCCTTGATCCACAACAGCATATGAATATGAGGAGCACCTCTTGCTTGGTACTCTTTTCCCCAAAAGAAATCCAGAACTTCTCCAAGAGGTGGATTTTTTTATTGCAGATGAAGGACATCATAGCCTCAAATCTATGATTGAAATATCTGCAAACATTAACCGGATCCAATAAGCACAATTCTCCTGCTGTCTTGTATTGGATGTTTTCAATATTTGAATTTGCCTCTCGAAGAAAATCCAGTAAATCATCCCAAGCGTACTCGGCACAGCTTAGGGTAAGGAACCATGTAGGAGTTCCTAAATTCCGTAACATACATTTCAATTCTCTATGGCGTCGGTACCAATATTCATTAGTTCCACGCTGACAAGCCATCAGATTAATCAATTGAGATTCCAAATGATCATCTCGCTGTTGCACTTTGGAGACACATTATGTAGATGTACTCCAGTTTTTAAAATGTGATTTACTGCATAAGATAGTGCAGACAAGTCACTTTCAAATAAAAGATGGAACAAATAAGGAATACTTTGACAAAATCTTGGATCTTCTGCATATAATCTTGTAGTCCGATACTCAGAAGCAAGAATCTGTACTGGACGTTCATCATATCGTCCACCTTTCCCTGTAGGAAACAGCTGGGGAAAACAACGAGCTTCCAAGCTCTCCTCCCATACACTCACGGGAGTTCCTTTTGCTTTTTTCATCTGAAATAGATCAATAGTGTTTCCCATAACTTCTTTAAAATGAAGAGGATGTATGCTGAAATGTTCATAAATTTCTTCTTCTTTTGACTTATCCACTTTTTCAATTTGCCCAGTTGGTATTCCTGTGTCTGCTAGTAAAACTTCCTCATCTTCATCCATATAAATTGATTCATAGTACTTATTATTTATTTTCAAATATAAATTTGCTCTTTGTACTTTTCGTACATCTACTAGCTCCTGCAACATTTTCTTATTCTTTGTAGGTACCCCGTTAAACAGAATAACTAATGGTTCAGTTTCCAAACTATCTGCATCAATTGTTTCAATATTTTTTTTCAAATCTAATGACAAATAGACAACTCTTCCTTTTAAACCTCTTTGTAAACCTGAAGGAGGTAATTTACCTGTTTTGGGCTCCATACGAACTATAGTCTGAAACGGATGGACACATTGAATGAGTATAGACTCATACGTATTTAAATCACTAAGTTCTGCAGGAATATCAACCAATTCTAAATTATTATGTACAGCTCTAGCTGGCATTTTATTTTCTTCTAACTTGTTATAACAGTATTTACAAATATGCTGATTTTCACCCAAATCAAAACAATTTTCCAGAAACAAATATGTAGCAAAATCCTTCCACTCATAATTATTTTCTTTTTCACTTTTTTTATAGAGATCAACATTCCTTGTTTGAGTTTTATAATGGCTTCTCCGGCAACAAATACAAGTAATATTTGGTCTTTCATTAGAGATGATAGTAAATTTTGTCATTTGATCTTCAAAATTTTTACTAACAGTGGGTTCTACATTCTCTTCCACATTTTCTTCAATAACTGTGTCATTTCCTGCACTTTCTTGTTCTGGACCAAAGTAACAAAACTGAATATCATCAGTAACCTTCTCTACATCTGATACAGATCCACGCACCAGAGCTCATTTAACTTTAGTGCTGGACTTTTAGCAAAATACAATCTTCTCACAAACTTTCTCATTTCAGTATGATGTACTGCCAGCATCCTAAAATGGTGACAAACACGTTGACAAACTTTCCTAGAAAGACAAGCCAGAGAATGTCCTTGCAAACCAGTATTCTTTCTCACTCTGCATGGATCTAGTCTTTGAAGCACCTTAATCTTCTGTTTAACACTTTTTTTACTATATTCTCTTAGAAAGTCACGTAATTTATCAATAGATTCTTGTCGTACAGTACAAATACTACTAAAATTCCAAGTGTACACTGGGGCTTTAGGACGTTTCCCCATAACCTCATCAGCTAACACTTCTTCCTCATTTCTTGGAACCATTTTCTCCTTGTCCATTACACAACCATCTTTAACTTCATAACTTCGACCACTGGTGTCAACTGCATGCAGCAAACTATTACTTTGAAGATCACTCTCTTCATAAAAAAATGGTTCATTACTTGAACTATGCTTCCATTCTCCTAAGAACACATTACAAAAGTAATTTTTTTCACTACTCTTTTCCTTTTGCTTTTTGACTTCATTACATTGACTATTGTATCTAATGTATGGATCCTGTTCAAAACTAAAATGAATCGTTTTCTTTTTAATTCCAAAGCCTTTGCAACAATTGATTCAATATGTTTCTTTTTCTTATAAAATATTGCTTTCTTCCTATATTTTTTCACATCCTTTAGCAAATTGAACACCACTCTTCTCTGAAACATTTGTTTACGAATGTTTTGAAATTCTGTTTTTCTTTTTAAGTCATTCTTTCTTGCTTCTGATTGTACATTAGCATTTAGTATTTTCTTTCTATTGTCTGGTTGTTTTCTTCTTGAAACACTATTTGCAGTGGATATACTTTGTACATTTTTTCTATGTTTGAGGATATTTAAAAAAAAATCCTTAGTCTGCTAACCAGAAAACTTTTTCTTTTTTCCAACATGAGGTTCTTCAACTAATTTCTGTTGTCCAGTTGTCTTCAAATATAGATGTTTTTGCTGTTCTTTTCTCTTTCTTGATTTTATAGGCATGTTTAATTTATTTCAGTGTTGTTCAGCAATGCCTAAAGGAAACTAAAAAAAAATAACTTTATGTAATTTAAATATATTACTATATTTTTTTGAGCTTTTCAAATCCTATCATATGAGCTGCCCCTTTCCTACGAGTGCAAGTCTTACAGAACAAAAGCAACACAAATTAAATCTCTGACAACAATTCCTGTGCGCAGACAGACTCATGGTGTGATTCTAGGCAGAAAACGATATTTGATTGGCAATTTCAAAGCACATTTACTACTGTGGTAGAGCAAGTGATAATTACTGTAACAGCCTGACACATTTTCCTTATAGTTTAGAGAGGCAGAAAAGAGCACATGTCCTAACAGCTACTTGAGACCATGAGCATGTGGAACCTGGGTGAGTGATTAGACTAGAGCAAAGGAAATGAGCCTTGGTGATGTTGAATGTGTTAGCGTTACACACTGCTATCTGAAATACCACACAGTGCTGAATAGTAAGCATGGGAATGCAGGAGAAGCAGCTGCCTGTGTGCTAAGAGTGTGTTTCTGGAGACTGTGTATTGTCAGGTGCAAGAGAGATCTGCATGGACGCTTGCACAACTGCATGAAGACTGCAGAGATGTATGTAAGAGCACATGTGGTAAGGGTTAATTGGGCTTATGAACATGTAGGAACTACCTCACTCATTACAGTACTGCAAGGAAAATCTACCCTGTTGTTTTCAAATGTGTTAGCATTTGCCTTTCATCTGTGAGATAGTGATTTCTGCTGAATGCTAACCATCACAGTTCAAGAAAACAAGCTGCCCCTTTCCTACGATTGCAAGTCTTACAGAACAAGAGCAACACAAATTAAATCTCTGACAACAATTCCTGTGTGCTCACAGACTCATGGTGTGATTCTAGGCAGAAAACGATATTTGATTGGCAATTTCAAAGCACATTTACTACTGTGGTAGAGCAAGTGATAATTACTGTAACAGCCTGACACATTTACCTTATAGTTTAGAGAGGCAGAAAAGAGCACATGTCCTAACAGCTACTTGAGACCATGAGCATGTGGAACCTGGGTGAGTGATTAGACTAGAGCAAAGGAAATGAGCCTTGGTGATGTTGAATGTGTTAGCGTTACACACTGCTATCTGAAATACCACACAGTGCTGAATAGTAAGCATGGGAGTGCAGGAGAAGCAGCTGCCTGTGTGCTAAGAGTGTGTTTCTGGAGACTGTGTATTGTCAGGTGCAAGAGAGATCTGCATGGATGCTTGCACAACTGCATGAAGACTGCAGAGATGTATGTAAGAGCACATGTGGTAAGGGTTAATTGGGCTTATGAACATGTAGGAACTACCTCACTCATTACAGTACTGCAAGGAACATCTACCCTGTTGTTTTCAAATGTGTTAGCATTTGCCTTTCATCTGTGAGAAAGTGATTTCTGCTGAATGCTAACCATCACAGTTCAAGAAAACAAGCTGCCCCTTTCCTACGAGTGCAAGTCTTACAGAACAAGAGCAACACAAATTAAATCTCTGACAACAATTCCTGTGTGCTCACAGACTCATGGTGTGATTCTAGGCAGAAAACGACATTTGATTGGCAATTTCAAAGCACATTTACTACTGTGGTAGAGCAAGTGATAATTACTGTAACAGCCTGACACATTTACCTTATAGTTCAGAGAGGCAGAAAATAGCACATGTCCTAACAGCTACTTGAGACCATGAGCATGTGGAACCTGGGTGAGTGATTAGACTAGAGCAAAGGAAATGAGCCTTGGTGATGTTGAATGTGTTAGCGTTACACACTGCTATCTGAAATACCACACAGTGCTGAATAGTAAGCATGGGAGTGCAGGAGAAGCAGCTGGCTGTGTGCTAAGAGTGTTTTTCTGGAGACTGTGTATTGTCAGGTGCAAGAGAGATCTGCATGGACGCTTGCACAACTGCATGAAGACTGCAGAGATGTATGTAAGATCACCTGTGCTAAGGGTTAATTGGAATTTTGAACATGTAGGAACTACCTCACCCATTGCAGGAGTGGAAGGAAAATCTACCCTGTTGTTTTCAAATGTGTTAGCATTTGCCTCTCATCTGTGAGATAGTGATTTCTGCTGAATGCTAACCATCACAGTTCAAGAAAACAAGCTGCCCCTTTCCTACGATTGCAAGTCTTACAGAACAAGAGCAACACGAATTAAATCTCTGACAACAATTCCTGTGTGCACACAGACTCATAATGTGAATCTAGGCACAAAACAGTAGTCCTGGGTGATACCAGTACACCTTAACTTATGGTGAAGACATACTCCATAATATCTTACAAGTTCAGGCAGTTAAATATCTTCCAAAACATAAAATGTAAAACACAACTTTAAAAGAAGAAACACATTTCTAATATTTCTATCAAAATACACCACATTCATCCCCTCTCAAATTCATAACTCACCTTTAAAAGTAGTTAGTTGAGAAAGAAATGTGTCACTCACACAGCAGATTATCAGAGCCAGAATCTCTGAGCTGTACTCCTCTCACCAGAACCACTAAATGGCAAAATTTCCCTCTGTTTTTTCACACATATACATGTTAACTTCAAATCACATTGCTTCCCACATTTTTTTAAATGGAAACACACATTTCTATTGGTTGCAAATTTCAACCCTTTCCAAATGATTCCTACCCCCAACATGACTTCTGCCTGCTACCATAGCAACAGATCATGGAACACTGGTGTGAGCAGAGAGGTCAGAAGTTCAGCACACAATGTTTCTAATCCAAAGAGCAAGAGTGCTTGACTTTTCAAACCTAACAGCATATCCAAAGTAATCTTCTTTGGGAACACATTTTTCTGAACCAATACAAAACATGGTTTTAAAATTTTAAACATACAGCCTAGTTCTTAGTGTTGAATGGTCTGAAACAGCCAATGAGTTCTTTTTATTAAAAAAAAGTATGTAAGCCTCCATTTTACAACTATCTTTCTTTTCATATTGCCATTCTACTGAAAGACACCTTCTGAGTGCATCCAGATCTCCTTGAAAGATGTTCACAGTGTGGATTGTAGGTCATAGCTATGTCTACTGGAGTGAAAAGTATGCAGAAAAAAGAGGTATTGTGAAAGACCTTGCTTTGCCAAATGTAGACATTAAATGGATTGGTCAGAGAGGGTTAAAGTGGCACCAATTAATGCCTTTGGTGAAATCCTTTCTACATCTCCCACAGCCTGACCTTATAATTGTGCACTGTGGTGGAAATGACCTAGGCACTTTAACTGGCGCAGGTCTGGAAATGCTTGTTAAGGACACCTTTGTGCAATTGATGTCACTTTTTACACAAACTACCTTTGTATATTCTAATATATGCCAAAGGCAAAAGTGGAACTGGTCCAACCAATATTGTCCGCAGTTTGAGAAAGCAAAAAAGCACGTCAATAAGTCTGTTTCTGCTTTCCTCAGAGACTATGGTATGGGTTCTATATACCACAACAACTTGCGCTACAACATGCAAGGCATTTATAGAGGAGACGGTGTTCATTTCACAGATGAAGGCAACAGAGTCTTCCTCTTGAAATTTAGACTCTGCATCGGTACTTACTTGTAGGTACAAAAAAACACTCAATTAACACAACGGCTCTTTTTAGAGCCAACCAACATCTAAACACTTAAACTTGATTTTTAATTCTATTCTTTTTATGAATTTTTTGCCGCCGTGCGCGCAACGTGCGCGCACGAAGCAATATTTATAAAATCTTTCTTTTTTTGGGGGGACCTTAGGGGTCTTTCATGGTCCCCCTGAGAAGGCCTAGGGGGTCAGGGACTCTCTACCCTGCCCCCTTTTCACGTTCTCCACTTGTGGTTTTAGCTCTCTTCTGCCTCTAAAACTCAAAATGGCGCCTGGGGGATGCGCGCACCGTGCGCGCACCCCGCGATTTTTTGAAAAAAAATTAAATGGTTTTTTCACCCTTCAGGGTCCTTCAGGGACCCCCTGACAAAGGCTAGGGGGTCAGGAACTCTCTACCCTGCCCCCTTTTCACATTCTCCACTTGTGTTATTAGCTCTCTTCTGCCTCTAAAACTCAAAATGGCGGCTGGGAGGTGCACGCACCGTGCGTGCACCCCGCGATTTTTGGGAAAAAATTAAATGTTTTTTTCACCCTTCGGGGTCCTTCTGGGACCCCCTGACAAAGGCTAGGGGGTCAGGATCTCTCTACCCTGCCCCCTTTTCATGTTCTCCACCTTTCTTTTTCACTGTCACGCACAAAATGGCGTCCGACACTTCCTGATTTCGACCGATTGGAATGTTGACTGACATCTAACCACCAATCAGAATTACGCTCGCGGACATTTGGTGCGCGCCCCGTACGAGCACGGGGAGCGCACGGTGCACGCATATAGATATTTATGTACTGTTAACTGCAATTTTCTCAGGAACTACTGAACAGATTGACACCATATATGCAAAAGGCACATGCCTGACCTGAGGACTACCTCTTTGCCAAATTTCAAGTAATTCTGTTCAGCCGTTCGAGCTCTACCTTCGACTAAAGGTCCTATGGGAAAATGCATGGGGAAAACACGTTTTGGGACCCCCCTTTTTTCTCAGCCCCCACTTGACGAATCACCCCGAGACTTTCAGGGTAGGAGCTGAGCGGAGGGCCCCATTAGTTTTGAAAATTTCACGAAGATAAGTCAACCGGCGCCAAGGTTATTCAAAATAGATTTTTCAGCTTTGCTATGGGAACTCGGTCTTAACTATAACTATCTACTGGCGACCGCCAGTAGATAATATATATATATATATATATATATATATATATGGCGACAAACTTGCGGATGAGCTAATACATTTTCGCACGAAGAATACGGTCCGTGTCTGTGTTTTCTGGATCAGAGGCTACGAGGAGGCAGCCTTGCCTGGGGAGCAAGATAGACTGATATATATATATATATATATATTATCTACTGGCGGTCGCCAGTAGATAGTTATAGTTAGGACCGTGTTTCCATAGGAAATCTCAAAATTCTATTTTGAATAACTTTGGCACCGGTTGACGAATCCTCGCGAAATTTTCAAAACTAATGGGGCGGTACGCTCCGCTCCTACCCTGAAAGTCTCGGGGTGATTCGTCAAGCGGGGGCTGAGAAAAAAGGGGGGTCCCAAAACGCGTTTTCCCCATGCATTTTTCCATAGGACCTTTAGACACAGCTACAGCCCGAACGGCTGAACAGAATTACTTGTAATTTGGCAGAGAGGTAGTCCGCAGGTCAAGGATGTGCCTTTTGTAGGTGTAAATCTGTTCAGTAGTTCCTGAGAAAATAGCATTTAAATCAATATATATATCTGTAAGCGCGCTCCGTGCGCTTACCGTAAGCTTACCGTATGCGTACGGTGGCGTGCGCGAGCTCAAATCTGATTGGTTGTCACATGACTGTAAACATTCGAATCGGACGAAATCAGGAAGTGTCGGCCGCCATTTCGTGTGTTTCACAAAGAAAAAAAAAGGGAGATAACGTGAAAAGGGGGCAAGGAAGAGAGTTACAGACCCCTAACATTTGAAAGGGGGTCAAAGAAGGACACAAAAGTACGAAAAAAACATTTATTAATTTTTTTAAAAAATCACGGGGTACGCGTACGGTAAGCTTACCGTACGCGTACGGTCGAAAAAAAAATAAAAAAAGAAATAAAATTCAGATTTAAGTGTTTAGATATTAGGGGGCTCTAAAAAGAGCCGTTGTGTTTATGAAGTGATTTTTTAGTGGTACCTACAAGTAAGTACCGATGCAGAGTCTAAGGTTCAAGAGGAAGACTCTGTTCCCTTCATCAGTGAAGTGTACACCATCTCCTCTATAAATGTCTTGCATGTTGTAACGCAAGTTGTTGTGGTAAATGGAACCCATACCATAGTCTCGGAGGAAAGCAGAAACAGATTTGTTGACGTGCTTTCTTGCTTTGTCAATCTGTGGACAAAAATGATTGGACCAGTTCCATTTTTGCCTTTGGTATATGTTAGAATACGCAAAGGCAGTTTTAGGGAAAAGTGAAAACAGTTGTGCAAAGGTCTCCTTCATAAGCATTTCCAGACCTACCGCAGTCAAAGTGCCTAGGTCATTGCCACCACAGTGCACTATTATGAGGTCAGGGTGTTGGATTTGCATGAAGGACTTCACCAATGGCATCAATTGGTGCCACTTTAACCCTCTCTGACCAATCCATTTAATGTCTACATTTGGCAAAGCAAGATCTCTCACCATACCTGTTTTCTCTGCATACTTTTCACTCCAGAAGACATAGCTGTGCCCTACAATCCACACTGTGAACATCTTCCAAGGATATCTGGATGCACTCAGGAGGTGTATTTCAGTAGAATGGGAAAAAGAAATGAAAGACAGTTTGGAAATGGAGGCATACATATTTTTTTAAAATAAAAAGAACTCATTGGCTGTTTCACACCATTCTACACTAAAAACTAGGCTGCATGTGTAAATTTATAGAAGCATGTTTTGTATTGGTACAGAAAAATGTGTTACCAAAGAACATTACTATGGATTTGCTGTTAGGTTTGAAAAGTCAAGCACTCTTTCACTTTGAAAATGAAACATTGTGTGGTGAACTTCTGACCTGACTCCACACAGCAGTGTTCCATGAGCTGTTGCTATGGTAGCAGGCAGAAGTCAAGTTGGGGGAAGGGTACTAGGCAGAAGTCAAGTTGGGGGAAGGGTACTTTTGGAAAAGGGTTGGTTTTCAACCAATAGAAATGTGTGATTACATTTGAAAAAAAGGGGGAAGCACTGAGATTTGAAATTAACATGTATATGTGTGGAAAAAGAGAGGGAAACATTGCCATTATCTGGTTCTGCTGAGAGGAGAGAGGTGTACAGAACAGAGATCCTGGCTCTGATAATCTGCTGTTTGAGTGCCACATTTCTTTCACAACTAACTAATTTTAAAGGTGAGTTATGAGTTTGAGAGGGGATGTATGTGGTAAATTATGAAATGAATAATAGAATTGGAATTCCTTTTGTTGAAGTTGTGTTTATCATTTTGTGTTTTGGGAGAAATTTAAATGTAAGGAACATGTAAAATATTATGGACTATGTTTTCACCATAAATTAAGGTGTACTGGTATAAATGAGGAATACTGTTTTCTGCATAGAATCAGAAGATGACTCTGTGTGCAAAGAGAAATTGTTGACAGAGATTTATTGCGTATTACTCTGGTAATTTTACATTTGCATTAGTAGGAAAGGGGCAGCTATTTTTCTGCAGAAGCAGACTCTTAGCACACACCCAGCTGCTTACCCTGTAGAATCATGCATAGTATTCACAACCGAGTGGGGTTTGAGGTTGCAGTGAGTAATGCAAATACATTCAGCATCACTAAGGCTGGTTGCCCTTGCTGGAGTGTAGTCATTCACCCAGGTTACACATGTTCCTGGTCTCAAAAAGCTGTTTGGACATGTGCTGTTTTCAGAATCTGAAAAGTGGATTGAAAATGTGTCAGACAGTAAAAGTACTTATCACTTGCCAAAAAAAGAGTAGTAAGTGTGCTTTCAAATTGGCAAATAAATTTCGTTTTCTGCCTAATTTCTAACCATGACTCTGTGTGCAAAGAGGAATTGTTGTCAGAGATTTATTGCGTATTACTCTGGTAATTTTACATTTGCATTAGTAGGAAAGGGGCAGCTATTTTTCTGCAGAACCAGACTCTTAGCACACACCCAGCTGCTTACCCTGTAGAATCATGCATAGTATTCACAACCGAGTGGGGTTTGAGGTTGCAGTGAGTAATGCAAATACATTCAGCATCACTAAGGCTGGTTGCCCTTGCTGGAGTGTAGTCATTCACCCAGGTTACACATGTTCCTGGTCTCAAAAATCTGTTTGGACATGTGCTGTTTTCAGATTCTGAAAAGTGGATTGAAAATGTGTCAGACAGTAAAAGTACTTATCACTTGCCAAAAAATGAGTAGTAAGTGTGCTTTCAAATTGGCAAAGAAATTTCGTTTTCTGCCTAATTTGTAACCATGACTCTGTGTGCAAAGAGGAATTGTTGACAGAGATTTATTGCGTAGTACTCTGGTAATTTTACATTTGCATTAGTAGGAAAGGGGCAGCTATTTTTCTTCAGAAGCAGACTCTTAGCACACACCCAGCTGCTTACCCTGTAGAATCATGCATAGTATTCACAACCAAGTGGGGTTTGAGGTTGCAGTGAGTAATATACAAATACATTCAGCATCACTAAGGCTGGTTGCCCTTGCTGGACTGTAGTCATTCACCCAGGTTACACATGTTCCTGGTCTCAAAAAGCTGTTTGGACATGTGCTGTTTTCAGAATCTGAAAAGTGGATTGAAAATGTGTCAGACTGTAAAAGTACTTATCATTTGCGAAAAAAAGAGTAGTAAGTGTGCTTTCAAATTGGCAAAGAAATTTCGTTTTCTGCCTAATTTCTAACCATGACTCTGTGTGCAAAGAGGAATTGTTGACAGAGATTTATTGCGTATTACTCTGGTAATTTTACATTTGCATTAGTAGGAAAGGGGCAGCTATTTTTCTGCAGAAGCAGACTCTTAGCACACACCCAGCTGCTTACCCTGTAGAATCATGCATAGTATTCACAACCGAGTGGGGTTTGAGGTTGCAGTGAGTAATGCAAATACATTCAGTATCACTAAGGCTGGTTGCCCTTGCTGGAGTGTAGTCATTCACCCAGGTTACACATGTTTCTGGTCTCAAAAAGCTGTTTGGACATGTGCTGTTTTCAGAAACTGAAAAGTGGATTGAAAATGTGTCAGACAGTAAAAGTACTTATCACTTGCCAAAAAAAGAGTAGTAAGTGTGCTTTCAAATTGGAAAAGAAATTTCGTTTTCTGCCTAATATCAAACCATGACTCTGTGTGCAAAGAGGAATTGTTGACAGAGATTTATTGCGTATTACTCTGGTAATTTTTCATTTGCATTAGTAGGAAAGGGGCAGCTATTTTTCTGCAGAAGCAGACTCTTAGCACACACCCAGCTGCTTACCCTGTAGAATCATGCATAGTATTCACAACCGAGTGGGGTTTGAGGTTGCTGTGAGTAATGCAAATACATTCAGCATCACTAAGGCTGGTTGCCCTTGCTGGAGTGTAGTCATTCACCCAGGTTACACATGTTCCTGGTCTCAAAAAGCTGTTTGGACATGTGCTGTTTTCAGATTCTGAAAAGTGGATTGAAAATGTGTCAGACAGTAAAAGTACTTATCACTTGCCAAAAAATGAGTAGTAAGTGTGCTTTCAAATTGGCAAAGAAATTTCGTTTTCTGCCTCATATCAAACCATGACTCTGTGTGCAAAGAGGAATTGTTGACAGAGATTTATTGCGTATTACTCTGGTAATTTTACATTTGCATTAGTAGGAAAGGGGCAGCTATTTTTCTGCAGAACCAGACTCTTAGCACACACCCAGCTGCTTACCCTGTAGAATCATGCATAGTATTCACAACCGAGTGGGGTTTGAGGTTGCAGTGAGTAATGCAAATACATTCAACATCACTAAGGCTGGTTGCCCTTGCTGGAGTGTAGTCATTCACCCAGGTTACACATGTTCCTGGTCTCAAAAACCTGTTTGGACATGTGCTGTTTTCAGAATCTGAAAAGTGAATTGAAAATGTGTCAGACTGTAAAAGTACTTATCATTTGCGAAAAAAAGAGTAGTAAGTGTGCTTTCAAATTGGCAAAGAAATTTCGTTTTCTGCCTAATATCAAACCATGACTCTGTGTGCAAAGAGGAATTGTTGACAGAGATGTATTGCATATTACTCTGGTAATTTTACATTTGCATTAGTAGGAAAGGGGCAGCTATTTTTCTGCAGAAGCAGACTCTTAGCACACACCCAGCTGCTTACCCTGTAGAATCATGCATAGTATTCACAACCGAGTGGGGTTTGAGGTTGCAGTGAGTAATGCAAATACATTCAGCATCACTAAGGCTGGTTGCCCTTGCTGGAGTGTAGTCATACACCCAGGTTACACATGTTCCTGGTCTCAAAAAGCTGTTTGGACATGTGCTGTTTTCAGAATCTGAAAAGTGGATTGAAAATGTGTCAGACAGTAAAAGTACTTATCACTTGCCAAAAAAAGAGTAGTAAGTGTGCTTTCAAATTGGCAAAGAAATTTCGTTTTCTGCTTAATATCAAACCATGACTCTGTGTGCACACAGGAATTGTTTTTAGATATTTAATTTGTGATGGTTTTATTGTGTTTTGCACTTGTAGGAAAGGGGTACATAGTATTTTAAGATTTGAAAAGATCATAAAAAATATAGTAATTTTTTTAGTTTTTTTCAGGTATTGCTGAAGAGCAGTGAACAAAATTTAAGATGCCTACAAAATCCAGACTAAGGAAAAACCACAAAAAAAATCTATATTTGAAGACAACTGGAGGACCTAAGTTAGTTGGAGATGCTCATGTTGGGAAAAAGAGAAAGTCTTCTGGTAAGCAGACAAAAGATTTTTTAAAAAATATCTTCAAAAAAAGGAAAAATGTACAAAATGTCTGTACTGGAAATAATGTTTTAAATAGAAAACAACAGGAAAAAATTGAGCATTTAGTTAATGCAAATATACCTTCAGAAACAATAAAGATTAACTTAAAAAGAAAAACAGCGTTTAAAGAGATTCGTAGAAAAATGTTTCAGAGAAGAGTTATGTCCAATTTGATAAAGGATGTGAAGAAATATAAGAAAAAAGCAAAATTTTATAAGAGAAAAAAAGAAATTGAAGCCATTGTAGTAAAGGCTTTAGAATTAAAAAGGAAACTATTCATTTTAATTTTGAACAGGATGCGTACATTAGATAAAATGGTCAATGTACTGAAATCACAAAGCAAAAGGAAAAGACTAGTGAAAAGAACAAACTTTTGTAAAGTGTTTTTAGGAGAATGGATGCATAGTTCAAGTAGTGAACCTTTTTTTTAATGAAGAGAGTTATCTTCAAAGTAATAGTTTGCTGCATGCAGTTGACACCAGAGGTCGTGCTTATGAAGTGAAAAATGGTTGTATAATGGAGAAGGAGAAAATGGTTCCAAGAGATGAGGAACAAGTGATGGCGGATGAGGTTATGGGGAGACGTCCTAAAGCCCCAGTGTATACTTGGAATTGTAGTAGTATTTGCACTGTGCGTCAGGAATCTATTGATAAATTTCGTGAGTTTCTAAGAGAATATAGTAAAAAAAGTGTTAAACAGAAGATTAAGGTGCTTCAAAGTCTAGATCCATGCAGAGTGAGAGAGAATACTGGTTTGCAGGGACATTCTCTGGCTTGTCTATCTAGAAAAGTGTGTAAAAGTGTTTTTCATCATTTTAGGATGCTGGCTGTTCATCATACGGAAATGAGAAAGTTTGTGAGACGATTGTATTTTGCTAAAAGTCCAGCAATAAAGTTAGATGAATTGAATAGGGCTCTGTTCGGTTGATCGGTACCAGATGTAGAGAAGGTTACTGATGAAATTCAGTTTAGTTACTTTGGTCCAGAACAAGACAGTGCAGGTAATGACACAGTTATTGAGGAAGATGTGGAAGAGAATGTAGAACCCTCTTTAAGTAAGAAATTTGATGATCAAATGACAAAATTTGCAATAATCTCTAATGAAAGACCAAATATTACTTGTATTTGTTGCCGCAGAACTCATTATAGAAATCAAACCAGGAATGTTGATCTCTACAGAAAAAGTGAAAATGAAGATAATTATAAGTGGAAGGATTTTGCAACATATATATTTCTTGAAAATTGTTTTGAATTGGGTGAAGATCAGCGTATTTGTAAATACTGTTATAACAAGTTAGAAGAAAATAGAATGCCGACCAGAGCTGTACATAATAATTTAGAATTGGATGCTATTCCTGCCGAACTTTCTGAATTAAATACATATGAGTCTATACTCATTCAATGTGTTCATCCGTTCCAGACCATAGTACGTATGGAGCCCAAAACTGGTAAATTACCTCCTTCAGATTTACTGAGAGGTTTAAAAGGTAGAGTGGTGTATTTGCCCTTGGATTTGAAAAAAAATATGGAAACTATTGATGCAGATACTTTGGAAAGTGAACCATTAGTTATTCTGGTTAATGGTGTACCTACAAAGAATAAGAAGATTTGGCAGGAGCTGGTAGATGTACGGAAAGTACAAAGAGCAAATTTGTATTTGAAAAGGAATAACAAATGGTATGAATCAATTTATATAGAAGAAGAAGAAGAAGATTTACAAGAAGACACAGAAACACCAACTGGACAAATTGAAAAAGTGGACAAGTCAAAGGAAGAAGAAATTTATGAACATTTTAGCATACATCCTCTTCATTCAAAAGAAGTTATGGGAGACACTATTGATCTGTTTCAGATGAAGAAAGCAAAAGGAACTCCCGTGAGTGTATGGGAGGAGAGCTTGGAAGCTCGATGTTTTTCCCAGCTGTTTCCTTCAGGTAAAGGAGGACGATACGATGAACGTCCAGAACAGATTCCAGCTTCTGAGTATCAGACTTCAAGACTATATGCAGAAGATCCAAGATTTCGACAAAGTATTCCTTATTTGTTCCATCTTTTATTTGAAAGCGACTTGTCTGCATTATCTTATGCAGTAAATCACATTTTAAAAAGTGGAGTACATTTACAAAATGTGTCTGCTAAGGATTTTATGGAGAAAGTGCAGCACCGAGATGATCATTTGGAAACACAACTGATCAATCTGATGGCTTGTCAGCGTGGGACAAATGAATATTGGTACCGACGCCATGGTGAATTAAAATGCATGTTACGGAATTTAGGAACTCCAACATGGTTCCTTACCCTAAGCTGTGCCGAGTACGCTTGGGATGATTTACTGGATTTTCTACGAGAGGCAAATTCAAACATTAAAAACATCGAATACAAGACAGCAGGAGAACTGTGCTCATTGGATCCGGTTAATGTTTGCAGATATTTCAATCATAGATTTGAGGCCATGATGTGCTTCATCTGCAATAAAAAACATCCACCTCTTGGAGAAGTTGTGGATTTCTTTTGGAGAAAAGAGTACCAAGCAAGAGGTGCTCCTCATATTCATATGCTGTTGTGGATCAAGGATGCCCCAAAATTTGGAACAGATACTGATGAAGCAGTGTTATCTTTCATTGAAGAATATGCAACATGTGCTATACCAAAAAGCACTGAAGAGAAAAAGTTAAAGGAGCAAGTTTTACGTTTCCAAAGTCATCGGTGTGGAAAATACTGTCGACGGAAATACAAGAGCAAAGATAAATTCTACACTAAATGTCGATTTGGATTTCCTAGACCTGTTCTTTCAAAAGGAAGAGTAAACAGTTTTATGTCAGCTGTGAGACATACTATTACAAGAAAATCACCTAAGAATACCTACAACCTAAAAAGAAAAGAAGAATCCAAAAATATAAATGACTACAACCCAGTCATTTTATCCATGTGGAATGCTAACATGGATATACAGTATGTAGCTGACAATTCCATTGCTGTTGCTCGATATGTAACGTCTTACATTACTAAATCAGAAAAAACTGAATTGAAAGAAATGTGGGAAGAGATTTCTCACGAGAAGACTGTCAGTAAGAAGCTATACAGTTTCAGTTTAAAGATGTTATCGCATCGAGAAATTGGATCCTACGAATGTTCAGATAGGTTTTCTTCTGCAAGTCTCTACTCGAAATCAAGAAGAATAATTTGGGCAAGTTTAGGCCTTGCAGCAATGAGAAATCGGGTACTGAAATCTGTTGGAGAAATTGAATATTTGGCCGAGAATGACCCCAAAAGTACAGATATTTTGAAATCAAACATGTTGGACACATATTACCCAAAGAGAAGTCATCATCTTGAGAACATGTGTCTCTATGAAGTGCTGCAGAACTACATTTATTCACGGAAAGCCACAGAAGACATCAACAATGGAAAATATAAAGTCATTGGTGAGGAAGGATGTTTGGTGAAGCAAACAAAAGGAAGTTTGATAAATCACAGGAAGCTCAGTTGCGAAACTACTGACAAAATGGAATTTTACTACTTGGCTCTTTTACAGCTGTTTAAACCATGGCGTTCAGAGGACGAACTACTGGGAGAATTTCAAAGCTATGAATATTCCTTTAATGCTTGCAAAGACAGCATAGAATGCAGTACTTTCATAACTTATGTCCAAATGTTAAATGAAGAAATTGAACAGGAAACTACAATTGCAGCTGAAGTAGCTAGAGACAGTTCTCAAGACAGCCAAAGTTCTGGAACACTCAGTCAAGATCCCCTTGGACAACCAATCGTAGAAAATGAAGCTGCAATAGCCATGACTGAAGTGGAAACGGCTATGAATCAAGCTCAAGAAGAATTAATAGACTTACCAAATTTGGAAAGACAACTGAATGAAGAGCAGCAACAAATTTATGAAGAGATCAGAAACAAAATTGATCACGGATTACTACATGAAAGAAAAGAGTGCTCATGCACATCATTTCAACCAATCAGGATGTATGTAAGCAAACAAGCTGGAACTGGAAAAAGTTTCTTAATAAAAGTCATCAGAAGCTACCCACAGCAAAAAACGGATTCAACTTTCTCTTGTGTGGTTACTGCTCCAACTGGGTTAGCAGCATATAACATAAAAGGAATCACCTTACATCGTTTGCTAATGTTACCAGTGGAGCATGAAAACAAAATACAATACCACAAGCTAACTGGAGAAGCATGCTTGGAAGTTTCAAGAGTATTGAAGAAGATGCAAGTTCTCATTATTGATGAGGTGAGCATGGTATCAAACTTAATGCTTGCCTTTGTGCATTTAAGAATGCAGCAAATTCTAAGGAGAGACTATGACGTGTTATTTGGTGGAAAACATGTCATAGTTTTTGGGGATCTTCTACAGCTTACTCCAGTTAAAGGACAACCAGTGTTTAATACTGTGACACATGAAGACACAAAGAAATCATTGGGAAGCATTGGTAATGCAAATATTTGGTCCTTCTTTGAGTACAAGGAACTTACTACTAATATGAGGCAAGCAAACGATGAAGAATATGGAAGTATTCTGAAAGATATCAGAATTGGACTACTCACTGAAGCTGGCACGAAAGCATTACAGAGTCGGTTGCTACATAATTTATTCCCAAAGGAAGAAATAGTTGCAGAGAAAATATACAAGAACATTGCAGAAAAGAAAAGTGTAATCTGCTTAATGCCAACTCTACGTGAATGCTCAATATTCAATGAGGAACTTTTGAAATTGGAAAAGGAAGAAATTAGGAAATTGGAAGCAGTGGACAAAATTCAGCATAAAAGAATTACTATTACATTAACAGGCAAACTGAAAAATAAATTGGATTCACTAGAGAAGAACATTTCCAAAACTGCTGGATTAGAAAAAAATCTATATGTTTGCATGAACTGTAGAGTATTTTTAAGGAGAAATTTGGATGTTGAAAAAGGTTTAGTGAATGGAGCTATGGGAAGAGTTGTGGGTTTTATTAATTACCAGAAAAAAGATGGAATTGAATGTTTTAAAATAAAATTTGATCAGATAGAAGAAGTTATAGACATTTGTCGTTGTACAGTTCGTTTCATGCTTGTGAAAGACTTATATGTACGTAGGAAGCAGTTTCCGTTTTCTCTAGCATATGCTGTAACTATTCACAAGTCTCAAGGATTGACTGTAGATTGTGCTTTTGTGAACATTGGTTCAACTGTGTTCAAAGAAGGTATGGCTTATGTTGCTTTGTCACGAGTGAAAACATTATCTGGTTTATTTATGATAGACTTTGATGACTCAAATGTTAGTGCTGATGCAAATTGTGTAAAGGAGTATAATAGATTAAGAAGAACCTATGCTCCTCATTTAGGTCAGTATCCTGTGTTGGAAAAACGTGTTGTTTCTCGAAAAAGGAGAATTGAGAATATCTGTAATGAGGATGTAGAGAGGAGAAAAAAAAAGAAGAGTGATGTAATTGCAAGCAAAAAGAAAAAGGAAAATGTTGAAGAGGTTGTTGGTTGTCATTTTGAAAATAGCTCTGGTGTCAACTGCTACGCTAATGTAGTGCTGAATGTTGTATTTTATCTTGAAAGTTTGCAAGAGCAGATAATAGTAAATCAGAGAAAAAGATTCTGTTCTGAGTTGAGTCTCCTTTTTGAAAAGCTGAATAATGATAAAACTAAAATAGAAAGTGCTACTGAAATTAGAAAACTTTTAGATGTATGTTCAGGATGTACACAGTTTTCTCAAAATGTACAGCAAGACGCACAGGAATTCTTGATGTATTTTCTTCAGGTACTGGAAGAAGAAGGGGTACAAATTGAAAATATGCTTGGTCTCTCTTATAAATGGGAACATAGTTGTGAAAACTGTTTCAATACATGTGGCTCTAATGTTGATTCAGAAAGGTTTATTTATTTAACATTGCCAGAGAGTAAAACAGTCACTTTTGCTAAATTAGTTAAAGATGCTAATCATAGCATGGAATGCGGTGAGTGTAAATCTGACATGTTTTCAACGTTAATTTTAAAGGAATACGGACAGTATGTAATTTTAATGATGCAACGATGTAGAGCTGATGGTTCAAAATTGGATACTTTAATAAAGAAGTTTACAGGACAGCAATTATCAATTTCAGGAAAAACTTCTGTAACAGTTGCAATAATTTTCCATGATGGACCTACTGTAACTTCTGGTCATTACACAGTTTATCTAAAATGTAAAAAAGGCTGGACAATGTGTAATGATTGTCAATTGGTTTTCAAACAACGTTTGCCTTTTGATTTAGCAAATTCCTATCTAATCTTCCTGAAACCTAAATTTTAAAGAGAATTGGCAACATCTGTACAAAAGAATGTTACCATTTTATTGGATTACCATTGTAATTTTTAAATAAAAAGATTTTTAAAATTACCATTTGGCCTAAAGGAAAGGTAACCAATTGTATTGTGGACTTATTTAATTCCTAATTAATCTTTCGGAAACCAAAATTTTAGAGAGAATCGGTAACATCTGTACAATTTAAATTTTGGAATTTTATTGGATTACCATTGGAAATTTAATCAAAAAAGATTTTTAAAATTACCATTTGGCCTAAAGGAAAGGTAACCAATTGTATTGTGGACTTATTTAATTCCTAATTAATCTTTCGGAAACCAAAATTTTAGAGAGAATCAGTAACATCTGTACAATTTAAATTTTGGAATTTTATTGGATTACCATTGGAAATTTAATCAAAAAAGAATTTTAAAATTACCATTTGGCCTAAAGGAAAGGTAACCAGATGTATTGTGGAGTTATTTGAGATATATTATTTTTGTGATTATGCTTCTGTAACAAAATTGTCAGACGGTATTTTTTAGAAATAGTTATTGTTATTAGATGATATTTTTTTGAATATTTTGCATTTCTATAATGTTATGTTTAAGTGAGAAGAGATTCTGGGCTTTTTTAAAACAATCTTTGAGATTGTTATTTTTTTTTTGCCCGCTGTTAAGTGATGAATGCAATTGCTTTCACGATTTATAGTGAAATGCAATATATTCTGAAAACAGCAAAAAAAAGGCAAAAAATTGTTTTTGGAAAATATGTAAATACGTGTACTGTATTATAAAATGTTTTATTAAATATTAATACTTTTTTCTTTTTTTTCAGATTGAGAAAGAACATTTTTGAAAAATAAAACCATTTTTTCAAGCAATTTCAATACATTTTAAATTGATAATTAAATTTTGGGTGGGTCAGGTAAGTCAGAAATTTGATGGTCCCTTTTTTCCACTTCTCCTCAAACAGATTTTCAGTATTTCGTTATTAATCCCTCAAGGACCTTGTAATGTGGTAATTGTTTTTTAGTGTTTTTAAAAAAAACAAAAAAAAAAAAAAACGATTACCGTACGGTAAAAAAAAAAAAAAAAGTATTTTAGAAACAATTAAAAAAAGTTGAGAGGTAAGGTTGCCTCTTAAAAGAGCCGTTGTGTTAATGCAGGGACAGAGGAAAGGAAGAATGGGAATATTAGCTGGTAGGACAAATGTGCTGGTCTATTCTGTTGTTAATTAGGGGAACACTGGTCTCCCCACGAACAATTAGACCATGGCAATTTGAGCACCGCATTGTAACCCTCGCAAATCGATGGTTAGTTTCCACAGGACCAGAAAAAGGTGAATCTCCCCCCACAGATGAAGGGCTCAGCTGAGCTGCCGATGATGGACTTAAATATATTGATAATTCAGTCAAATTCCATCAATCAAGCTCTGTATGTGCCCAGTTCATCCATCATGAGATTGCCTGTAATTCTTAAACAAATTCTCATGGGAAATTGCTAGAACTAAAGTGGATGATTCACAGTTATATCCAATTTTCTCAATTTTCTGTTCCTACCCAATAAAGGACCACAGTTCCTCTTCAAAGTTTAACCCCCACGGAATACGGGTATGTAGATCAACTATGTAATTGGCCTCTGGCTGTCTGAGGAGCCTGACCCTGTTGACCCCTCTCTCTTTTGCTGGGAATAGGTCAATAAAATATTATACCAATTTATCACTCCTAGCTTCATATAGCCTTGAGAAATGTCTTGCGATGGGGTAGGTTTTATCCTGGTTGGTAATCGCCCTCTTATGTTCAAGGATTCGTTTTTTCGCAGGGTGTATCGTTCTTCCAATGTATTGCAGTCCGCATAGACAAAGTGAACAATACACCACAAAATTAGATTTATAATTTAGCAGCTTGATTATGGGCCTCCTCTCCTTTCCTGGCACTTCATAGTCTTTTACCTTTTTATAATTCTTGCATGCTTTACAGGTAGTGTGGAGGAAAAATCCTGTGATAGTGGATTTACTGCGGGGTTTATCTTCAAAATAGCTCTGTAATAGAATATCCTTCAAAGAGGCACTCCTCCTAAATGTAACATCCATTCTGTCCGGTATCAGTTGCCCTATTATGCCATCAGTTTGGAGGATATTTGATTTCTTCTGGATCAAGCCCCTGATCTTCTGTGACTCTGCAGAGAAAGTCAAGATCAACCTAACTTTGGATTGATCATTTTCGATTTCTGTGTCAATTGGGTGCATACATGCTAGTAACTCCAATCTATCCTTGGTTTTGACTTATCAACTGCTTCACGTAGTAACCTATCACCATAGCCCTGCTTCGAGAATCTCATCAGGGACTCTTTTTCAGCTTCATGGTAATTGTCTGGACAGAAACAGTTCCATTTGAGTCTTAACAGCTCCCCATAGGCTATGCTGTTTATAACATTTTGTGGATCCTGGCTCCAGGAGTGTAAAACTATGTTTCCTGCCATAGGTTTACGGTATAGCTTGGTACATAGGTTGTTGTCTGCCACAAAAACTAGAAGATCTAAAAATGGTTCTTCCCTTTCACTGATGTTACTTGTGAGCCTGAGATTGAACTCGTTATCATTCAAAATCCTGATATAGTCCTCTATCTCTGTGCGAGTACCCTTCCAAACAATAAACAGGTTGTCTAAATATTTGGTCCACAGGGCTATCTTATCTAGCCAGGATTCATTGTCCCCCGCCAAGGCCACATGCTTCTCCCACCAGCCCACGAAAAGATTTGCGTAGCTGGGCACGAAGCACGTGCCCATGGCCGTTCCCTGTGTCTGCAAATACAGTTGACCTGCAAAGAGGAAGATGGTATTGTGCAGACAAAATGACACAATTTGTAAAAGCATTTTGTTGTGCTCTTAGAATTTCAGCGGTCTCATTTAAAGAAAAAATTCCAAAGCAAACAAACTCTGTGAATGTGATATTTTGTATTTGACGGATAAAATCAGTAGTATCCAGAATAAACAAACTTAGGTCCTTCACTTCAGGAAACAAAAAGGAATCAACATAAATGGAAGCTTTCTCCAATAAGCTTCCTTTAGAAGACACGATTTGACGACCCAGAGGGTTAGTCATGCTCTTATGCACATTTGGCAGGTGATAAAACATCGGCAAGACCGGACAGTCGACCTTTATGAATTGCAGTTCATTTTCATCCAGGATCCCCATTCTTGTAGGAGCTCGTAGAAGGCCACAACACTCCTGTTGTAATGCTCTCTCCTGATTAGCTATTGGTATCACCCATGAGAAGTAATGCTTCCTTCTTGTAGAGATCTTTAGACATGACAACGATGTTGCCTCTCTTGTCAGATTGTTTTGTTACCAGTGTGGGATCATCCCAAAGGGATTTCACAGCCTCCCATTGCATCCTTGTGAGGTAGTATTTCCTTCTATTACCAGGTTGGATGCCAGATGTTCGAAATGTGTCCAAATCTTTAATCACAGCTTCATGAAAGCAATCAATGGAATTGTATGGTGTTTGAGGAATAAACTTTCACTTCTTCCACTATCCTGGCGGATTCCCAACTGCTCTTACAGTTCAGTGGCATCCTCCATGCCGGCCAGTCCACGTTCATGACCCTTAGTAATTCCTGCAGGTCATGTATCACTACTATGGTTTCCAGGTCACCGACGAGCTCCAGACCTCCAAACACGCATTCCGGAAACAATAGAAGACATGGCTCCACGAACGCACACCAGACAACCACACAGCCCTCAAGGACACCACCCGCAGATACCACCACCTCATCAGATTAGCCAAGAGATCCTCCTTCAAAGACCGCCTGGATAACAACACACACGACAGCAAAGAGCTCTTCAGCATCGTAAAGGAACTCTCCAACCCCAGTGCCAACGACATCCCGCCCTCACAAGAACTGTGCGACTCACTAGCCATCTTCCACCGCAAGATCGCTGACATCCACAACAGCTTCAACACCACGACCGCCCCAACTACGCCAGACTCCACCCCCCCTGTGAACACCACCAACGCCAACTGCCTGACCTCCTAGTCCAACGTCAACGGCGACGACACACGCAAGGTCATGAACTCCATCCACTCGGGATCTCCGTCTGACCCGTGCCCACACCACGTTTTCAACAAAGCAGACGCAGCCATCACACTCCAACTACGAAAGGTCATCAACATCTCCTTCAAAACAGTGACATTCCCGGAAAGCTGGAAGCACGCCGAAATCAACGCCCCCCTCAAGAAGCCCAAAGCGGACCCCAAGGACCTCAAGAGCTTCCGGCCAATCTCCCTGCTCCCCTTCCCGGCAAAGGTCATCGAGAAAATCGTCAACATGCAACTGACCCGCCAACATCTTGGACCCATCCCAGTCCGGATTCAGACAAAACCACAGGACCGACACAGCCCTCATCGCCGCCACAGACGACATCAGGCGCCAACTAGACAACGGCGAAACATCAGCCCTCATCCTCCTGGACCTGTCAGCCGCCTTTGACTCGTTATGCCATCGCACTCTAAAGACACACCTCCTAGCAGTCGGAATCCAAGAGAAGGCTCTTGACTGGACCACGTCCTTTCTCTCCGGCAGAACCCAGAGCATCCGCCTCCCACCCTTCCGATCCGAAGCCGCCGACATCCTCTGTAGCGTCCCCCAGGGCTCATCTCTCAGCCCGATGCTGTTCAACGTCTACATGGCCCCCCTCGCACAAGTGGCCCGCCTTCACGACCTCAGCATCATCTCCTACGCCAACTACACCCAGCTCATCCTCTCCCTCACCAAAGACCCACACACCGCGCTAAACCAACCTCCACGAAGGAATGAAGGCCGTCGCCGACTGGATGAGGAGCAGCCATCTGAAGCTGAACTCGGACAAGATGGAAGTCCTCATCCTCGGACCCACCCCCTCAGCCAGGGACGACTCCTGGTGGCCGACTACACTGGGAACAGCACCAACACCCACCGACCATGCACGCAATCTAGGATTCATCCTCGACTCCTCCCTCTCTATGTCTAAGCAGGTCAACGCCATCTCCTCCTCCAGCTACATCACCCTCCGCATGCTCCGCAGGATCTACAAGTGGATCCCGATCGAAACAAGAAGAACGGTGACACAGGCCCTCGTCAGCAGCAGACTGGACTACGGCAACGCACTCTATGCAGGAATCCCAGCCAAACACCTACGACAACTACAACGCATCCAAAACGCCTCCGCCCGACTGATCGTCAATGTCCCCCGCCGCAGCCACATCACCCCCCACCTGAGAGACCTACACTGGCTCTCCATCGACAAGAGGATCACCTTCAAGCTCCTCACCCACACACACAAAGCACTCCACAACACCGGACCAGCCTACCTGAACAGCAGACTCAGCTTCTACACCCCCGCTCCGCCAGCCTCGCCCTCGCCGTTGTCCCCCGAATCCAACGAGCGACCACCGGCGGAAGATCCTTCTCCTACCTCGCCACCAAGACCTGGAACAACCTCCCCACCCACCTACAGCAGACCCAAGACCTACTGGCCTTCAGAAGACTTCTCAAGACCTGGCTCTTCGAGCAGTAGCAGCACCTCCCCATCATGAATGAGTGTTGTTGCGTAGTCCCACTCTGTTGTAGGGCAACATGTCGATCCCTTTTGCAACACTGTTTCCTCTGTTTTTAGAATTCTTTCAGAGAGATTGACAATGGAGAGAATATTTACTTCTTCTAGTTGCCCCGCTTACTCCTTGTTACTCGGGGTTCAAAGGCCTAATTTGTTGCATTGCCCTCCTCACCTTGTCTTCCGCCTCCTTGCTCCGGGGGGCAGCTTTTCTGTGGGAATTTGCACCATGACTCCTTGATCAAATGATATTCCTCGGAAAAATTCTGCTCTGGATTTAGGGAGGCACCGCCTGTTCTTCTGGCTGTCTCTGTTTCTGAGAATTCAGCCTCTGACTCTGAAGTGTCCTGCATAGAGGTGGTGGCTACATTCCTTGATTCCTGCAGAGCTCTGTGGGGTGCGTCGTATTTCTTCACAAAGGTCAAAACTCTGCCACTTTCATAATCGTGTGGGTCCCGTGACATCAAGCCTTTGTTTGGACACAGGAGCATTTTGCTGGCATTGGAAGGCCGGTCCATATCGGAATTCCAGCTCAGCTGATTCCTGTTATTTAAACCAGGATGGTCAGCTTGTTGACACAAACCCACAGGTAATGAGGAGTTTGTTCACCGGTTGGGATGCCGCAGATCCATTCACCCTTGACATGTTAGGTTAAAATGTGCTAGGTAGGAGTACTACATATTACAATACTTTTATTCAAATATACATATATCCTCTGCAATTAGAAACATGGTTGAATTGCTTAATAATTGCAGCACAACTATTTTATTCTCTAAGCTTCAATAGATATTGAAGCGCTTTGCTGTGTATTTCTTGTGTAACTCTTTGGGTATGCATATGTAACTAAGAAAAAGGATTCTAGATCTGTTAACACTGTTTCCTTAGGGAGTCAGGGTTGTCATGTTCTGAGGTTGCACATCCATTTGTTACACTGCAAGGTTAGGGGTACAGATGTGCACTGTGAGCTAGCAGGACTTTGCAGCAACATATCCTGAGGGGTGCAGGAGTCAGTCTTGCACCAGTCCAACATTTATGTTATCCAACAAATTCACAGTTTTACTTGAAAAAGTATAAGTCGTACAACAGCTTCACTGCAAACATTGCCAGAAGCCTTACATCCAAGACTACCATTCCCTTCCTCCATCTGTAAAGACTCTTCTCCTTCCCTACTCACTCCCTTATTCAGATGAGCTACTTTCCCCTCTGTCAGGGTCCAAACTAGTTTTTCCTCCTGCTAGGGTTGGAGTAATGGAGTCAAGAATTGCCATGGACATGAATGGGAGCATTTTCTGTTAGGCCCGTTTGACATCACCAAGTCAAAACAAGAAATGCTAAGGCTGTCGTTTGTTCTGCCAACTGTTCCTGATCCAATCCCAGATGGCTAATTCCTGTTGATTTGTTGCTGCCTTCCTTAACTCAGAGGATAGCCATTGTCCTCTGGTAGCAGGGATGTTAACTCCTGGACAGGAATATGTATTCTGGTTTAGGAGTAGTACCAGGTGGTAAATCTGTACTTGACCATTTTATGACCAGGCCCTTCCTTAAAAGAAAGTTTTCACTAAGGGCCCTATTTAGAGTTTTGCCTGTGCCATCAGCTATAAATAAACTTATAATATGGCGGACGGGGCATCCATTACTATTGTGACAGAGTGTTGTATCTGCTAAGCTTTAATTAAGGCCTCTAAGGTATTAATAATCTACATTCGTTATTTAACTAGATCTTGAAAACAAAGTAAAAAATAATCTAGAATAACTTTCTAGCGTTTTTCGGGTAGAGATAGAAAATGCTTTTATTTACATTTAGGCTTGTTTGTGGAAAATATAGCTTTAGATCTACAGTGAAAACAGATTCTGGGAAATGTTTCACAGTGAGGGCATATTATTTCCGATATGTAGTATGCCACATTTTTGTTTATTAAGCACAAACACTATAGGATTATTAAACACATTTTAGGCGTGACTTATATAATGTATAAAAATGAATTTTCCTTTATGACAAAAGTAATTTTTTCTGCCTTGTGCCACTGCCGTACTGCTGGTGCAAATTCTGTGCCGAATTACATTACCCTTACTGGAAAATTAAATACATATATTGGGTAAAACCAATGAATACACTATTTCTCTGGGGCACAGCTCATTCAATGTGGTGTTGAAGGAAAGAGTGACAGTGCACAGAATTCTAAAACCACCAAAATAGGGACCTGAAAAAGCCAAAACAAAAATCAGGGCAGACCATGCAGATAGAGTGACTGAGTCATGTTGTGTTGCATGGACTTTAAATCATCAATGAATGAATGGCTCATACATGTGCAATCTTTTATATAATTTGATATGCAATTGTGTTCACCAAATCTTTGCTGGTGTGTAAGTATGGATAGCAGAGTCAACCATGTTTGCTGAATCTTAGGGAGTTTTTATTTGTATTCATAACTGTACTTTAACTGTGTTTTAAGTGAATTTCAAAGGTTTATTGTGAACATAGGTTAATATATCAGGATTGATTGAGGTAATTGTAAGTGCTTTTATCTGAATGTTTGGCATTTGTGATATCCTGCTTACTTCCTTTGTGCACTAAAAGCACATTTTGTTTTGCTTAAAGGCTGGGGTACTATGACAGATCAGCATGAACCATTTCAATAAAAATGCTAAAGGGGCTAAGATTTAGCATTTCCAGTTTCGTTCAGATCCATCTTGATCGGCAAATAAAAAGGTTGGCATGAAAAAAAGCATTTTCCCATTTGTATTTGCTCTACAATATGCAAAAATTGGAAATTCTACAAAACCTGGCATTAAACTAGAATTTTACTCAGAGGTGTACCTTTGCTTGGTTTGGTGTAAATTCATTCAATAGTTTATAATGAATTAGGGTGCCAAACATCTGTCAGCTGGGATTCATATTGAAAAGTGTTAGAGCTATGTCAGCTATTAGTTCACAAACAGTTTATTAACTAGAACTTACGAGTTCTGTCTATGTGTGTCTGACTAGCGCTGATTCAGATGTCTGTACTTTTTTACATCTTTTAAGCTGGAAATTCTCATACTGCTTTTTGTTCTTCAAATTCAGGTTCTACTATTAGAGAACCTGGGACTCCCCCGATCAAAGGGAACCAGTGCCACTGGGGAGTGTCTCTTATG
The DNA here is from genome assembly GCF_964204655.1 of Triturus cristatus. Classification (NCBI taxonomy): domain Eukaryota; kingdom Metazoa; phylum Chordata; class Amphibia; order Caudata; family Salamandridae; genus Triturus; species Triturus cristatus. Next base: position 578,388,478 of record NC_140586.1, read on the forward strand.
GTTGTCTTCGACTATGGCCTGTTGGAACGTATTAGGGATGACCTGCTCTGAGGACACCAGATGACACCTCACAGTAGTCATACTAGCTCCTGTGTCTCACAGAGCCTCCACTAGTGGCCCATTGATGATGACCCACTGCCTGCACTTTGAAGTATTGGAAGACATATGTTCTTTTACCACTATTTCTCTAAATTTCTCTATTTCACACTATTTATGAAAGTGGCATTTTCAACATTATTATTTAAAATCTAACTTTACCCTAAGGTGAGATCTTTCATTACAATTCAAAAGACATCAGACATTACTAGATATTTGTTCCCATTTGGAAATTACAGCGTATTCAATACAATAAGTGAACTCCAATGTTATCCAAGGGAGGGGTAGACCTTGCATTTGCAGTAGTGAATTTTTTGTAAACGTTTTTCACTACCAGGTCACGTGAAGCTTAAAATTATATGCCCCACTTTTTAAATACAAAAAGAAGAGATGATGGACAAATGCTGAACACAATTACACTGCACCCTGCTCTCTGGGCTATCCAAGGCCTACCCTAGGGATGAGGTATATGTATTAAAATGGAATGCTTGGGCCTGACAAAAGGTGTATTTTGCCAAGTCAAAATGGCAGTGTAAGACTGTACACACAGGCTGCAATGGAATGCTTGAGAAATGTTTAAAGGGCTACTTCAGTGGGTGGCACAATCAGTGAGGCAAGTCCACTTGTCACATTTGATTTACATGCCCTGGGCACATGTAGTGTCACTTTACTAGGGTCCTATAAGTAAATTCAATATGTCAATTGGGGAATAAGCAAATGTACCCATGTTTTAAGGAGGGAGCACATGCACTTTAGCACTTGTTAGCAGTGGTAATGTATGCAGAGAATAAAGCCAGCAAAAACAAGAACAGCAACAATGGAGTAGGAAGGCAAAATAATTGTGGAACACCATCCTAAGGCTGACAGTTCTAGCAATCAATGATTTGTTTCCAAGCACTGAATGAATGCTACTGGTAGTTCAGTATTTGTTTTATATGTGGACTCTTATACCCTTAATTCGTGTTTCTTTTCTCTTCCAGTTACTTTGGGATTGTGCCACAATGGGTGAAGACCACAATTATCAGCAACAAAAGGTAAGTGGCCAAATTGTGATGTTCTCTCCCAGCTACTCTCCAGAACTGAATGCCATGCCCAATATGTCTGCCACTTAATAAAATCTCTCATGAAGCTGTGCAAGGCTTCCAGGCCCATAATCTCCTGTGAGTGTAGCCATGAGAACAGGGGGCCCTTTCTAAAAATGAAGCACCAGGCATTTTGTGGATGTTGTCTTCCTATCCTACCATAACTTGTGGGCAAATTAGTGTTGTAGGCAAGGTGCGAGGGAATCTGTTATACTACATGAGGGCCAAGAGGGAATGACAACTGAGTTTTATTCTATTTTTAGCCATTGTGACTTGTGAATCCCACTGTTTGATTAAAAATTCCATTTTGCTGGCTGAGATAGCATGTTTATATTGCTTACGTGATTCAGCCACAATCAGTGGGTTCCTAGGTAATGCCTTAAGGGCACATCACAGCTGACAACTTGCTGCAGAGCACACCCGGTTAAACCATCTGGGCTTGACTGTGATTGGGTTACTTGAAATCATGAGTTTGTTTATACTTTTAACGCAATGGTGAATGAAGACAGGAGCTGCAGGGTTAACGTTAACAGTCTCACTGAGACATGCCTTTACCAAGGGCAGAGTTTCACCAATAACTTTCCTAAATAAGTGATCGGGAGCTCCTGCTCTCCATTTTAGTCTTCATCCATTACTTGAGGGGGCATGATGGGCTATTTTTGACTACTACATTTTCCACTTTCTGAAGCCTGTTGTCATGTGGCTTGTCTTGAATATATGATCACATGGTGTATAGAAAGTCAGTTGTGATAATGACCCACCTGAAAGCAATTGGGGGACAAAATAGGAGAAGGAGTATATTCATGCTTATGTGATTCTGACTCTCCAATTCGGGAAAGGGCATCCACCTTATTATTGCCTTTACCTGGTAGGTACGTTATTATAAAATTATAGCTGTTAAAAAGTGTCCAGCGTAACTGCCTAAGAGTAAGGACTCTGATGGAACGAAGAAATTGTACATGTATGTGATCAGTGTAAATTGTTATTGGGTGTTTGACTCCCAACAAATATTGTCATCTCTTCCTAAAAAGCTACTTTTATGGCCAATACCAATAACTCTCTGACTGCAATAGAAATATTTCATTCTGTGAGCAACAATTTACGTGAATAAAAGACATTCGGATGCAAGCATCCGATTTCTCGATTTATTTGAGATAGGATGCCTCCAAGCAGTCTGGAAAGCGACAGCTTAGCAATGTATGGATCATCTGGATTTGGGTGGGCTAAGATAGGGGCTGTGGGGACTTTCTTTTTGAGAATCGTAAATGCTTTTTCAGCATGTTTGTCCCAAACAAAGGGTACTTTTTTAGGTAACAAGTGTGTGATTGGGGTAATGGTCTTAGAGAATTATTCTCCGAATTGAGAATAAAGATTTACTAATCCTAGGAAATGATGAATTTCCTTCACCGTAGTAAGGGAAGGCCAATCAAGTATGGAGGCAGTGTTCTATTGATCCATGCCAATGCCTTTGGAGATGATAACATATCCCAAAAATTCTTCTTCCATGGCATGCAAGAAACCTTTTTCCAGTTCGACGTAAAAGTAATTTACGCAGAGATTTTGAAGAATGGCACATACCTGCTGGGTATGTTCTTCCTCTGAGTCGGAGTATATCAGGATGTCATCTGTATATACTACACAACAGATGTCAATGAATTCCCTTAAAACTTAGTTTATGAAGAACCAGAAGGCGGCTGCGGTGTTTTATAACCAAAAGATATTACTTGATATTTGTAAAGCCCGAATTTATTTGTAAATGCCACTCATCCCCGGGTCGTACTCTCGCTAAATGGTATGCTCCCCTAAGATTTAATTTTTACTTCATCCAATAACTCGGGAATAAGGGGTAAAGATATGACCATGACATTGTTGAGGAGGGAGCGGTAGTCGATACACATCCTAAGTTCCCTCCTGCCCATTTTGGGATGAAGAGCAAAGGGGGGGGGGGCGGGGATTTGTAATGTTTAATAAAGCCATTTTCCAAGTCATATCTAAGATGTTCGTTCTCCTTTTCTGTGAGAGAGTAAATATGACTACATTGCAATTTTGCTCCAGGTACCAGGTCGATTTTGCAGTGGTGGTAAAGTGTTGGCCCTTTTCCTATCAAAGATGTCTGAATATTGCACCTGCAAAACCTCAGTGAGGTCCACATTTAATTCCCTTAAGGGTATAGTAAGTGGTGTTTCAACAGATTCCTGATGAAGTTTAAGGTAAGGGTTTTAGCTTAAAGTTATAGCAATAAAGCCAGGGCAAACCTAAAATAAGGCAGACTTGAGGGGCGTCGTTTAGAACAAAGTAAATGTTCTCCTGATGATGGGCAAGACATGTCATAAGGAGCTGTTCGGTCTGAAATCGTAACTTTACAGAAGTGAGTTCCTTCCTATCGCCAGCTCTGACTACATCAGGGTTGTCCTTGCAGATTGATTGAATGCCCATGATTTTGCATATTTATGGTCCATAAAATAACCTGTGGTACAGGAATCTACTAAGGCTTCTACTTACTGGGTGGTCCCTAACAAGAAGGTTAGGGTTAGAGGCAAACTGAGATGTTGTATTGCTAGGTCAGAAGATGTTTTGGAGGTTGATTGAAGTGATCCACCCAGTAGGTCAACGGCACTACCAGCTGAGTTCCTTTGCTTCCCATCACCTTGTCAGGTTTTACTGGACATAAAGGCGGCACTTGTTTTAGAGGAATTTGGTTTAGACAGATGAGAGGGGCACTCCTTGACTGGTTTTGCCGCAATATAAACATTGATTAAACTTCAGGCGCTTCTCTCTTTCCTCTTTAGTCAAGGGTCCTATAACTCCAGTAATTTGCATTGGTTCACCTGCATCAGTGGTTTTTGATGCTGTTTCTTAACCATGATCATTCTAGTATCCAAAGAAGTTTTCCTTTTTCTCCTTTCACAATCCTCCGATGGTTCTACAATTTGGTACGCTGTTGCAAAATATGGAGACCCGTTTGTCTGAAGGCCAAGCTGTTTCTGTGACTAGGCAGTTTAAGGAGGAGATAAAATGCAGCAAATCTGAAGTTCTTTTTTAAGGTTTGAGAGTTCATTATCTACTGCCTGAACAAACGCGTGTTTACCAAAAAGGCAACACATAGCTTCCTTGAACTCCCCAAAATCATTCAGCAAAGGGTCATTACTGTCAACTAGGGGTATTGCCCATAAAGCTGCATTTCCCCCATTGAAGACAAGATAACGGCAACACAGGCTGCGTCATCAGGGAAAGCTGTAGATGGTGTTGGTTCAAAAGGAGTGAGTATTAAAGTGTTCTGATGATGCTAATGGAACCAGGGTCATTGTAACTATGTAGATTTGAGTGGGTGTGGCCTGACCAGCTGGCAGTGCTCCTTTACTAGTTACAAACATTGCTGGTTTTACATAAATGGAGCCTTTAGCTTCTGCTCCCCCCAGGAATTGTCTGTTTGACTACTCACATGACTTTGTGGGGAGGTGAGAATGTGACATATGGCATGATTTTCATTCTGCAAAAGTTAGCATGTGAGCTATATCCAGCAAAGTCACCTTGGGATTGTCCATATCATCTGGGTAAGGACTTAATTGTGGGCTTTGCCTACTGTTAATACTGGTCACGGTCTCTGACCTGGAGAGATGCAAGTTGTTGCAGAGATGATATGGAGCCAATCTCACTTCCTGACCGTACCTACCAGTTTGGTTCAATTGCGCAAGCTAGTGGTCTGATCAAAAAAGGGTAGAGGGCCTTTTTGCATTGGTGCGTAGATCATGGCTTTGAATGGCTTCATAAATCTGGAGTAAGGCAATGCAGCGCAAATCACTGCATTGCCTTACTCTGCACAAAGGGAGGCATTCCATGCGTGCTGTGGTGGGTGTTCCCACGCAACACCCATGGATTTTAATGCTTCCCCAGATTTACAAAACCATGTAAACCTGGGGAAGCACCAAAACCTTACGCCTCCCGAGGTGAGGCGTAACAAGGAGAAATATCTTTATTTCTCCTTGTTTTTACATCTCGGGATTGTTTTTGTGCTGGGAGATACCCATTCCTGCACAAGAAGAATCCTGCATACAACAAAGGCACCCTTGCACCATGGTGCAAGGGTGCCTGCATTGGCGCTAGGCTGCCAAAACAGCACCAGCACAGGGAGAAAGGACAGGAATGTACCATATTGCTTAAATATAACGCATTCCTGCCCTTTCCCAGTGATGCAGGGTAGCTTAGCAAGTTGACTTGCTGTGCTGCCCTGCACCACTATTTTCATATATACGCCCCTTAGTACCTGACATGGAAGTAAAAAATCCTCAGATGGGCAAGGCAGCAGGCTGTGGCTGAAGAGGGCTCCACGTCACTGCCTCAGTATGAGTTCTCAGTGAAGCTATTGACTTGTGGTGGGAAAGCTGTGAGTGGGAGACATTTCACTTTTAACGGTCAGAGAATGCCCCTCACTGGCTGGATTCTTTTGGCACCTTCACTCGGTCAAAATGTCTTTGTTGCTACTTGGTCATTTTTGGAGATAGGATTCCTCTAGCAGGGCAAGACTGCAAGCTGCAGTTGAACAGAACTCCACAAGCCCAGATACTGTCTCTGCAAAGTACCTCTGAAATGGATATGCTGCTGTGGAGAAGCTCTGAGCGGGAGCAACCTGATTGTTTGGACCAGCAACAACCTACTTTAGGAAGATCAGCCTGGCAGGTTGACTGCAGTTCTCTGGAGGTCTTTGAAGTGAAAATGAGTCTAAGTTCCAGGTTTCAGGAAAAGTTAGGAGGGGTACACCTTGACACCAAACAAGTGTCCAGCTTCTTAGGACAGAACTTATGGGTCAGGTCTCATTCCATAAAAGCCAGCAGCAGGGCCCAGGACAGATCCCATTAGATCTGGTCAACTGAAAAATTGTACAAAAGGTATCTTGTAGCTAATTGTTTCCCTGTAGCTTGAACATGATGTCTGCCTTATGACATGTGAAGTCCACTTCTTTTTCCTGTGTAAAAGAGGGAGAGCAGTTACAGTGTTCTTGGCTTTTTTCAGGTGACAAACAGCAGATCCAGTCCTCCTATGTCCTTCCTTAGGTCCAGAAATGATTGTGAGGAGAGTACTGTTGATGCCACATTTCTGCCTGGCATCAGCCCATGGGTGGTGAATACGTTTTGCCACTCTCTAACCAATGGGGTAAATGTTGCCAGGAGTAACCTTACACACTGTTGCAGTATTTCCTGTGTGCCCAACTGCAAACAATCCATATTAATCCCGCACATATAACCAAGATGGTAGAACCTTTCTTCCCTATTGCAGAGCTCCCATGCTCACTCCAGAGAAGTGGCCATGGAAAAGAGCAGCCTCGCCTCTGCGGTCAATCTAAACCAATTCTAGGGGCAACTACCTTTCTTCTGCCATTATTGGCTGCTTTGTTGGGGGGGAAAAGGAAGGTGTGGGGCCTGGTGTTGGTTTTTACTTCCTTATGACTATGTATGCCTAGTTGAAGTTAATAAAGGTGCTTGAAACAGCCCTCAGGTCAACCATGTCTGTTTGGAACTTCTTCTAGGCTGTGATTAATCAACTTATATACTACTAACACATTATATAAGTACATCTAATCCAATAGAGGAAGGTGCAGAACCCTTTTCAAAATACAATGGTATCAGCATTGAAACAACACAATTTCCTCCATCCTAAATCGGATTAGTAAACTGAATATCATAAATAAAATGATCAACAAATGATAACATTATTTTCTTTTTCGTAAAGAATATAATATTTTAGTTGTGTTTTAAATATTATTTATCACAGACCTGAATCCACCCCTAACATACAGAGACAAAACAAATACTTTAAAACCCCCTTATTGAGAAACTCTAGGAAGATGATTATTCATTTAGGGGCATATTGATCATGGTTTTGTGTCACCATTGTGCTGTGCAAGGGGGTGTAAGGGTGAAGCAAAACCTAGTATGACATTTACCAAAGAACACAAGGCCACCTTGCATGACTGTCTGGCATTTCTCTTCCCAGGAAGTCATTCAATGTGTGGAGCATGGGTGATCTCATGCATCCATCTATGGATTTTGGTGCAATCACAGATTTACAATTATTGGTATACCTGGGAATGCGTCATGGCCAAGAGAGATGTAGGGGGAGAAATAGGCTTTTTATCTCCCTCATTTTCTCCTCTTTCTAAATGTGCTGTGTTGCAGGGATTCTGCACATACACAGATCTATGCACAGGATTATGGAACCTTGCTGTATAGGGGCTGTGCCTTCCTACCACCTCAGTTCCCATGAGCCCAGGACTGACTAGCTATAGTGTCTCACTCGCTCTCCTACACAAACACAGAGAAGCAAATGATTAGACAACCCAGAACACAACACTCCCGGATCTCTCAGGAATCGTGTTAACAAGACACACCTTTTCACTTACACTCTCGCTCCTGTCCACAATAAGATCTGACTTAGATACAAATATAGTTTAAAATGTTTATTTTAACTAATGTGCTCTAACATATAGTATACAAGACATAACAAGCAGAAAAATGCATAACAGTAATACAGTTAGCATCACAGCCAGTCCATACATGATGAAGGGAGATGTCATCGTATAAAGACAATGGAGAAAGGACTATAGAGCCTAATCTCCTTCCCCTTGGCAGGAATGAGTATTATTATATAATAGAAGATCCCTGGGTTTTGTCAGTAGACACCATACCTTAAAGCATAGATGGGATTTCTACATCGAAGTTGAGTGTTGCTCTTCTCCCTGGAAAGGTCCCTCTCCAAGTGTGTGTTACCTAAGCATGTATCATGTAATATCAAAGTACAAGCTTCCAGCAGCAGCTGCGCTAGTGTGTTTTATAAAGGTGCTAGGGTCTGACCAGAACAGAATAACAAGGGGCATTATTTATCGACCTTGCTCACAATGTTCAGACTAAAGTCCAGGAACAAGCAGAGACCGAACACAGCAAACAGTTCTCATGTGAAAGGCATAAACGGAGTCTTGCAAAAATGTAATTATGTAGTTACGTACGCAAAAGCAGCATCATGGTTGCACAAACCATGCTAACTTAGTGATGTCGACACTGTCTCTATCCTCCACGTGACAGCTGCACACTGCAACACCTATTGAAAAGGGAAAAATCCTCATAGGATTGTTTTTATGCTGGAAGGTGTCTCATCCAGCACAAAAACAATCCTGCCTACACCACTGGTTACTGTGTAGGTGCCAGGCAGCAGTTTGTGTGCCAGAGCTGGCAGAGAGGAGGAATGCACCATATAATGTTAAATATGATCCATTCCTGCCCTCTCCATTCACACAGTGCAGTACACCAAGGTGGCTTGCTCTGTTTATTTGATAAATATGCCCCCTAGTAACTGTTGAAGAAGGTGAGAGAATGTCTATGTTGAGAAAAGCATTGTGGGATACAAATGAGGAAGACCTCTTGTAATGGATAAACTGCAGTCAAAGTGAAAATATGAGCCAAAGGGACACTAGTTCCTACTGTGTTTTCTAGCCTTGAACTTAGTAGCACAACAGGAGGACCAAGGACTCAAATAAAATGCCCTACTGTGCTAGAGGAGAGCAAATCTCATTGCACCACCAACTCCACTGGCTTCCACCAACTCCCTGCTCCTTCCACTAGTAAGGAGCCCTTGCAGGCGAGTGCACAGCAGAAGATGCAGTTCAGTGACAGCAGGTGGCACTATCACTATCACTCACTCGCTTGCACTCCTGTCTAAATAGGTCTCAAAAGAGATGCAGGGTTTAGGAACTGGGGAAGACAAAGCAGAGCTCTGCAAACACAAAGGCAGATTTATCAAGGGATTGTGTTGCCCTTGCATCATGCAGAGTTCTGCAAGGCCAACGCAATCCCAAAGTGAAATTAACCAAATAAAAACGAAAGGCCACATTGAGTGGGCCGGCATTGCTTGGTAAATCTGGAGTAATGCAAGGCAGCGCAAGTCACAGCCTTGCATTACTCTGCCCTGGAAAGTCACTCAATGGGTGGAAATATTGAGTAGGTAATCCAATGGAATCAAAGGCCTCTTGGAATAGCGGGTGGAGTACCTGGGACCGGGCCAAATGTTGTTCGACCTACACACTGTGAAGTCATGCGGCCAGTCTCACATGGCATTTTCTACAGGCTATCAAATCCGGAGCCAAATATGTTGCCATGAAATTACAACAGTCACAAGCTTTATTGATGACGATTTGCGTACTCAACTCGTATACAGGTGCTACTCCATCTATTCCAAGAGGCCTGTGATTCCATTGGTTTCCCTACTCAATATTTATTTTTAAAATAAAGTTCTAGCCACAACTGAATGAAACGCGTTGGCTGGATGATGCAATGAACTTGAGTTAATTTAATAAAACTGATGACAAAAAAGATCATATTGCCGGACTCATTATCTTTATAATGATGGAAAAGAAATGTTAATGGTGCACCATTCCAAACATCCTTCATTTTTGTTCTGCGTCTGCAGTAGCACCGAACAACGGCAGGAGCAGGAATTGTTGTGTACAACCTTTGGGATAAGGAAGAAACGGTACAGCGAAGTTCGGCTCTCATAGTACGCCATTGCAGTGCCTGTTTAATGAAAACAAGCACTTGATAGCTATTGTTTTTTTTAAATAAAGAGTGGAGTGTTGGGAATGGAGGAAGAAGCGGATAAACAAGAAAAGACAGAATATTCCATTGTGCACTGCAATGCATCATTAGATGTAAAATGATCCAAATCATCTAATCAAATTACTGTGAGAATGAAATGCTTCTTAAGTGGGACAAATACAAGGATACCAAGGAATGACATCTCATCAGAAGCAGAGTTCTGACATGAACAAAAAAGTCTCCAAATCATGAGCAAGGTGTTCTGCTTGGGTTTTCGGATCAGATAGAACCCGCTCATCAGAGCCTCACTAACCCAGCCAGAACGTTACCCCCTCCCTAGAACCTATTTACAATCCTACAACCACATATATCTATCACCTAAGGACAGGGGATTCCTACTATGCATACCAAGATCTCACAATCGGCGGCCTCGCGATCCCATACGGATCCAGACCTTTCTGCCCATACGACAGTATCACAAGTGGCGGCCTCACGGTCCCATACGAACCCAGACCTCTCTGCCCATACGACAGTATCACAAGTGGCGGCCTCGCGGTCCCATACGAACCCAGACCTCTCTGCCCATACGACAGTATCAGCACAATCGGCGGCCCCGCGATCCCCTACGAATCCAGACCTCTCTGCCCATACGACAGTATCACAAGTGGCGGCCTCGCGGTCCCATACGAACCCAGACCTCTCTGCCCATACGACAGTATCACAAGTGGCGGCCTCGCGGTCCCATACGAACCCAGACCTCTCTGCCCATACGACAGTATCAGCACAATCGGCGGCCTCGCGATCCCCTACGAATCCAGACCTCTCTGCCCATACGACAGTATCACAAGTGGCGGCCTCGCGGTCCCACACGAACCCAGACCTCTCTGCCCATACGACAGTATCACAAGTGGCGGCCTCGCGGTCCCATACGAACCCAGACCTCTCTACCTAGACGGCAGTCTCATACGACAGTTCATCCTATGATCACCATAACATACAAAAAGGGAATCAGTCTCACTATTCATCAGATCACACAAGGATTGCCAGTTCGGGCATAGCCTGTTCTCAGGTTTGAGGGGCTCCTCTTTCCCTTATTCAGTTACCACTTACCTGATCAGGGTTAACATCTGTTCATGTAGCCGCAGCTGACTAGAAGAATAGGCTACCCTCTTATACAAGAACACGCAGCACATGTTGGTTCACTACAAACTGGATACTTTATTACTCATTGCATACACAATCACATAACATTACGATATGACACATAACCTGCAAAGAAAAGTGAAAGATTAAGTTGTACACTCTAATAAGAAAGGGTCGACATCACCTTAGTAGTATGTAGCCTGCACTCAGTGGTCATCTAGGCTCCCTTCTCGTCTGTGCCTCGGCTCGCCTGGAATCACCCTTCTCCGAGTCACTGGGACCTCTTCCTTATCGGCTACTCTCTCCTCTCTGGCTATTCTGTTAGGAAAGCATCTTTCTCTCAGTTCTTCTCCGCCTTCAAGATGGCGTCTGTCTTCCCTGGAATAAGTAGTAGCTTTACTGCTAACGGCTAGATGCCGCCTACGGACTGAACATGTAACTGCCTCAGACTTTCACTAATATAGAGGTGCATTTCCTCATGGAAAATTCCGGCCCGTAACCTGCCGCCCACCAAATTCTTGTACCTCCCCGTACCAAGGACACGTTCTCAGCCGGCCGGCCTGATGTAGTGTCTTCGGCATGAAGAAAAATACAATCCTTCGATAAGGGCCGGCCTGAACCGGTTCTCTCCAAGCGAATAACACCTCATAACTAAAATATTACTCTTGACCTAGAAGCATCCCAAGCTGCCGAAGCAGAAAGAAAGATGGAGTCTCTCCCGTTTGAGGCCTACCAGGCCTGAATTCAGCACAGCTCCATGAAATACCCTCACTACAGGACAGGTTATCCCTAATACTAACGAATCTATCCCCTAGGCTATATGTGCAAGCCCTGATCTATGGGGAAGAGCACAGAATCATGTCGAAGTGCCTAGTAAATAGGCTCCATTCACTACTCTAACCCTTAGGCTTGAATGGTAAGAGACTGAAGTCACATTCAATCACCTGTTAATACAAGAAGACCGGGAAAATCGAGCAGAACATTTCACCCTTGACTTCAGTCTATTATACATTCATTAAACAGAACTAACATCTGTGGAAGAAAAATATGAAACAAGACTAACTGATCTATGTCTAGTACCAGGTGTGCAGAATTGAAGTAGTGAAGGAATACACTGAATAAAGCAACAGATAGAAATCAAAATGCCGATAGTAATCAGAATACCTCCTAATATTTGACGTAACATATGTAAATCAGGTAACCAATTAAAGAGCCAGTCAAACCAGCCCTGGTCAATGTGTTTTCTAACTTCTTCTGTCAAGTCATGTAATTTGTCAATGTGAACCTGAATGGATTTTGTATGATCCGACAAGTTAAAACAACAAAGACCCTCAAAATCAGAACAATCGTGTCCATGTTTAAGCAAAAGATAATCAATAGCCGCTCGATTTTGTAAGATAGCCCTTCGTTCACCCTGGGCGTCTAATAGCATGTCAGACAGGATTGTAGAAGTATGATTGATGGATTTTACCATCCAGCAGGCCATTTTCCCAATAGATTTGGCATTATAAACTGCCAAAGCAGGAACACCAACAATTGAAACAGCCAGGCTAAGGTATTCAGACTTGGAATATAAATGCAAAGATGAGTCACAATCCTCCTGTAACCTCACTGTATCTCGGATCACACGAGAGTTGGCATTCGGATGTGACGAGAACATGAGTAGGCTCAGTCTAGTAATGGCACAAGGGCCTCCAGAAATATTTGCGGGGATATATGGCCAGGAAGTATTACCACATGAGAAAAGCCATCCGGCAGGCAGTAACATCGTGCGATAGTGACTGGGGGTAACTACCATACTCTTGCAAGTCATGTTATTCTGAACAGAAGTACATGTTTTCGGTGTCCTTTGAAAGCACAAAGTTCGTTCACGAGCGGTGAATGAAGTGGAACCTTTCAATTTTAAACGCATACATTCAGAAATCGCACTAGGATCACAAGTAAGGAAAAAACATAAATCACCTTGTGTGATATTATAGGTAGCTATTTGGGACTGGACAGGCGGTATCGGGTCTGACAGTACAGTACACAAGGGGCAATACTCATGGGCAGCGAAATCGCCCAGAAGAACATTGGGGCGAGCATTTGTTATATTAAAAATATGAGTCAGAGTTTCCAATGAAGCAGGGACAGCAACCAAACAAGTTGCCAATATATCAGTTACCGATCTCATCGGTGTCAAGCAGAAATGAGGGGTCTTCGTCACTTGCTTGGCCAATGTAACCCAAAAGTTTGGCGACGAATCCCACGCAGCGAAGGAACGCGACACTCGGGTTCTCAACTCAGCCCGGGTTGATGGGATCCCTCCTCTCTCGTCGTACCATCCCAAAAGGAGTCCAACACCGACACATCCTGCAGCAACAGTCCAAAGAATGATCTGAAAAAGAATCAAATACAGGCATTATTCATTCTCGTAAGTAACATTTGTCAGCCGGGACTGCTTCCCAGCTATCTTTCCCTGGTCTCATAACTAAAATGGTATTGTCTTGACCGGTTGCAATCACTTCTGCTTGTTCAGGGGGATTCTTAGGCGACTGCACCCAAACTCTGGCCCCAGGATTATCTGTGGAGCCAAAACCTTTCTGGCCTCGTACCGTTAGCAACGTTGGGGCAGTGCCTTTTGTGATCTCACCGCTGAACACAGGCATTATTAGCAATTGAGCCACTCGGTCAGTTTTATGTATCAGTAAGTCAACCTCACTGCTATTCAGCAGGAGCACCTTAATCTCTCCATGATAATCACTATCAATGATTCCTCCAAGCACCTGAATGCCTTTTACAGCCAGCCCCGATCTAGGGGCAATTAATCCGAAATTTCCAGGTGGTATCTGAACACCAACACCTGGCTCAATGATGACTCGATCTTTACTTTTTATAATGGTGTCATCCATGGCATGCAAGACTAAACCTACCGACCCTGGGGTCGCTCTGCATGGAGCCAAAGCTCCGGGAGTAATCTCCCAGTACATCACAGTCTCTCTGATCTCATTGGGTTTAGCATCAACATTCGGAGGAAACAAACGCATAAGTGGGGATTCAGCATTTAGAAAAGGACGGTTATTCAAAATCAATAGCGCTTGAGGCAAAAAATCTCGCCAATTCTTATACTTGTCATCTGTTAATTTGCGCAGTTGGTCTTTTAGCAGGCCATTCAACCTCTCCACAAGACCCGAGGCCTGTGGATAATATGGTATATGAAACACCCATTCAATATTGTTTTCCACACAGAATTCCTGTACCAATCTTCCACGAAAATGGGATGCATTATCAGATTGAATTTGGAATGGCACACCATAATACATCATAATCAATTCCAATGTTTTAATAGTATTCAATTGGGTAGCTTGCTTACAGGGAAGGGCCACCAACAGGCCACTGTATGTATCAACAATGGTGCAAACATATTGACAATTCCTACTCATAGGAAGTGGACCAATGTAATCAATCTGCCAAATTTGAGCGGGCAATTTCCCGCGATGTAAATGACCTTTAACAATTTGGGGCACTTTGCGCTGCCTGATATGCTGACAAATGGGACAATGTAGAATAACATTTTTAATTAAATCTAGGGGAATATAAATTCCTCGATCAGCAGCCCACCTGCTAGTGGCTTTCTCTCCAAAGTGTCCTGCTTTCTGGTGGGCCCATTTCGCCAATCCCGCAATATCAGAATCTTGCGTGTCCACCACTGCCTCAGCAATTTTAGATTTCTCATCTGCAATGTTATGAAAGAATTTGTCAAGAGAGTCTATCGGGGTATGAGCATCCACATGGAAGATTGTAACAGTACTCTGTGGGAGCATTTCCCAAATCTCCTGCCATAATTCTTTTCCCCACAATTCCTTGGAATGGATTTTCCAACTATGGGAATGCCAAGTCGGTAACCAAACTGCCAGTCCATTGGCAGTAGACCAAGAATCGGTAAAAATATGACATGTGCCTGGTAACTCTTGTTTCAGAACTTGATAAACAGCATAGAGTTCAGCAAATTGACTGCTCTTACCCTCACCAGTTGTACTCAGCAATTTTTGTGTGATCGGATTATAGGACACTGCCTTCCAATGCCGTTTCGTCCCTATGAACCTTGCTGAACCATCCGTAAACCAGACATGGTTTCTGTCCTCTGCGGACAAATCATCAAAAGGTTTACCCCACTTAACAGGAGATTCCTGTACTAAAGGTACGGAACATTCACTCTCAGTTTCAGTTGATGGCGCCCGTGCCACCTGCTCATGCAAAGATGCAACTCCTTTTTGTCCCACACGTGCCCTGTCTTGTATATACCATTTCCATTTAATCACACTCGCCTCTTGAGCGTGTCCAATTCGGTGAGTTTTCGGCGAACTCATAACCCACTGCATGATAGGGATTTCAGGTCGCAAAACTATATCATGTCCCAAAGTCAATTGCTCGGTATCCACCAGAGCCCAATAACATGCAAGTAGCTGTTTCTCAAAAGGTGTATAACGCTCACCAGCATCAGGTAACTTTTTGGTCCAGAAACCTAACGGTACTCTACTCTTGCCTTGTTTCTGCCACAAACCCCAATTCGCATAAAGGCCTTGTACAGACACATTCAAATCCACATCACCATCACATACAGGCCATAAATCCAGAGCATGCTGAATTGCTTCTTTTGCCAGACTGAACGCATCTTGCTGTGGTTTACCCCATTCAAATGCATTCTTTTTACGAGTGACCTGGTACAAAGGGGCCAATATTTGACTCAAATGAGGAATATGCTGGCGCCAAAATCCAAACAAACCAATGAAGCTTTGGGCTTCTTTCCTATTTCTCGGATCTGCAAAATCAAGAATTTTCTGTTTAACCTGAGGGATCACTTCTCGGTGCCCTTCATGCCAATTAATACCCAAAAATTTCACAGCCTGGGACGGACCTTGTAATTTATCCGGGTTGATTTCCCAACCTTTCTCACGCAAGCACTCAATGACTCTATCCAATTGGGTCTGAACTTCCTCTTGTGATTCACCTTGGATCAAAATATCATCAATATAGTGACATATCTGAATTTGTGGATGAACTGGTACCTCAGCCAGATGCTCTGCCACCAGCCGGTGACATATCGTAGGACTATGCACATAGCCCTGAGGAAGACTTCTAAACGTCATCTGACGCCCGTTCCACGTAAAACTGAATTGTTCCTGACACTCAGGGGCAATCGTAATCGAAAAGAAAGCATTAGCAATATCAATGGACGCATACCATGTACCTGGATGTTTCTGGATTCTTTCAATTAGGGTAATAACATCCGGTACTGCAACAGTCAAAGAGGGTGTGTGTCTATTCAATTCTCGATAATCAACAGTCATGCGCCAAGAATTATCACTCTTACGTACAGGCCAAACAGGATTATTCCAAGCAGAAGTAACTGGGGTTATAACTCCTGCATCCACCAACTCCTGAATAGTGGTACTAATTTCTTCATGACCACCTGGAATGCGATACTGCTTCTGACGAACCACTTTTGTCGCCTGGGGAACTTTTATGGGGGGCACTCTTAAACGACAAACCCGTACAGGCCTGGACGATATATAATGTTTAGTTCCAAATTGGTAACATCCATCATCTAAGTGCAAAGTCATTCCTTTCAAAATATCAATTCCAATTATGAATTCTAAGAGTGGCACCACTAATACAGAGTATTCTTTTCTAGGAATTCTACCTATTCTCATTTCAAGTAAGGTTTGAACTGCGGGAGTTTCCTTTCCACCTAATCCGGTAATTGTAAAAGGCTGACCTTTAAACTTCTTTGATTTTCCATGAATAAGAGTGGCCTCCGCTCCTGTATCTACCAATGCTCGGGCCCTTTGGAGATTACGATGTCTCCAATAAATATCAATATCTACATAGGGTCTATTATCTCTGTGAGCCCATCTGTGTACTGGAGCTTGACCTATTTCCTAGTCCTTTTTATTGTGTTCTGTGTACCAGGATAAATCAGGATAAAGGCTCTCACGGTTCCTAGGTATCGATACCTCCTGTTCATATCCATCTCCATTACGAAATGGATTACTGTTCCCTGCATTGTACTGCGGGTTTCGATCGGCCAATATGTGTCGATCCTCTCTCCTTCTCAACTCAGGGGATTGATCCCTATCATCTCTACGTCTGCTGTTAACATAATCATCTCTCCCCCTCTCTCTTTCCCCCTCTCTCTCCCTGTCTCTCTCACGACGGGGGGACAAATCACGCGCATAACGTCGATCATCACGACGATCAGAGCGCCCACGGCGGTCGTCATCACCGCTACCGTCAGAAAAACCACGATCACATTCAGTTGTCCGAACACGCCGGGCACCCTCCTTTCGATCCAAGCCACGTTTGCGAAACATTTCCCACAAACGAGAAGTAGTCTCACCATCAATGTCCTCCTTCCGCACACCATCAGCCATAAGAGCAAAAAACATATCACGTCTAGTAATTTTATTGTCACCAGGAGTACGAGTGTCAGGCCGGGACTGCCGTTCAGGTTTAAACCACTCACCCAACTCACCGAGTTGGCGTACCGATTCCAGCACCACAGATAACATGTTACCAGTCTGATTAATCAATAAAGTCATCATGACCTGCTTATAAGCAACAGGGGAAGAACGAATAATACGATTCCGCACAGAAGATGTCAAGAAACCATCAAGCAACCGGTCAGCAGTATTCAGAAAAATTGCCGTTTTCATCACCTCCTCTTTGAGACGTTGCGCAGCATCGCGCAAAGTATACCACGGTTTGTCATTCAGAGGCCAGTCAGACTCAGTAGGATATTTTTGATTACAACCCTCAGTCGCCAATTGAAGCAAAGAAATTTGACCACCACCATTAAAGTTACGAAAATGATCCTGTACAGTAGAATCCGAACTCAAGGAACAAAACTTCAAACAATCGCCAGCATCCAGCATAATGCCAGCAGCGCCCAGTTCATAAAGGCGCACCATCCATGTGAGCAAGGGCTCACCAACTCGCTGTCGAAATCGCTGCAAAATATCACTAATTTCTTGTTGAGTAAAATCCTCCAAAGAGTCTAAAGCAATACCATTCGGAGCACCGGGAGCCTGCTGCACCTTCCGTCGAAAAACCGGATGCGCCGAGACCGCGGGATGAGCATCACAAGGAGCTCGACCAGTACACGTAGAGGAACAGTCAGTGGAAGAAGCATCGACCCCGCTCGAAGGACGAGCGCAATCACGGGGTGCACCATCAGAGGCGCAAGAAGCAGATTTACAAGCACGGCCGGAGCGAGAGGACTCGCGCTTGGCAGACTCCTCACCCGAGGAAGGAGAATCACTCGAGTTCCAGATATTACCATCCCATTCATCAGGATTCCAATCCAGTCCGGCTTTCGCCACGACCAGACGCACCTTTCGCGTCGAAACCCGACCACGCCGATTCTTGTATTTATAACGAGCAATTCGCACAGCCGCCCTCTCGGCAATAGTTTGGTACGTCTCAAGTTTATCAGCAAGCAACTTATTTTGACATCGCAACAAAGTATGAGCATTCTGAATCTCAACAAAGTTCGCTTCCAAATCCTTATGCAAGTTCTGTAACTTCAACAACCTCTCATGCAGAATCCTGTACGCAGACAGAACAATCCAACCTCTGCGCCCCAAAACGGGAAGCTCATCACCCTTAGATACCGGTGCCTTCTGTAAACAAGTAATCACATTAGCCGGCTCCGCCAGCTCCAAAAAAGAATTCCAATTCTCACTCAAACCAGTAGAATCAGCCCACTCACAGGCTAAGGCTTCATAAGGCGTTGAATCCCAGCCGGGAATATCAACGGGCAACTTAAAAGTAGATTTCGACTTTCTAGAAAACATCTTTGAAAAGAAAGAAAAAGAGAAAAAGAAAAAGAAGAAAGAGAAAAGAAAACTACACGCAGGTATATACAAATAATATAGAAACAAAACCACGCACGCGCCGAAGACAAACACGATACAACCACAACGCACACAGGTTTCGTAAACGGTTCGTGACGCCAAATGTTCTGCTTGGGTTTTCGGATCAGATAGAACCCGCTCATCAGAGCCTCACTAACCCAGCCAGAACGATACCCCCTCCCTAGAACCTATTTACAATCCTACAACCACATATATCTATCACCTAAGGACAGGGGATTCCTACTATGCATACCAAGATCTCACAATCGGCGGCCTCGCGATCCCATACGGATCCAGACCTTTCTGCCCATACGACAGTATCACAAGTGGCGGCCTCGCGGTCCCATACGAACCCAGACCTCTCTGCCCATACTACAGTATCACAAGTGGCGGCCTCGCGGTCCCATACGAACCCAGACCTCTCTGCCCATACGACAGTATCAGCACAATCGGCGGCCTCGCGATCCCCTACGAATCCAGACCTCTCTGCCCATACGACAGTATCACAAGTGGCGGCCTCGCGGTCCCATACGAACCCAGACCTCTCTGCCCATACGACAGTATCACAAGTGGCGGCCTCGCGGTCCCATACGAACCCAGACCTCTCTGCCCATACAACAGTATCACAAGTGGCGGCCTCGCGGTCCCATACGAACCCAGACCTCTCTGCCCATACGACAGTATCAGCACAATCGGCGGCCTCACGATCCCCTACGAATCCAGACCTCTCTGCCCATATGACAGTATCACAAGTGGCGGCCTCGCGGTCCCACACGAACCCAGACCTCTCTGCCCATACGACAGTATCACAAGTGGCGGCCTCGCGGTCCCATACGAACCCAGACCTCTCTACCTAGACGGCAGTCTCATACGACAGTTCATCCTATGATCACCTTAACATACAAAAAGGGAATCAGTCTCACTATTCATCAGATCACACAAGGATTGCCAGTTCGGGCATAGCCTGTTCTCAGGTTTGAGGGGCTCCTCTTTCCCTTATTCAGTTACCACTTACCTGATCAGGGTTAACATCTGTTCATGTAGCCGCAGCTGACTAGAAGAATAGGCTACCCTCTTATACAAGAACACGCAGCACATGTTGGTTCACTACAAACTGGATACTTTATTACTCATTGCATACACAATCACATAACATTACGATATGACACATAACCTGCAAAGAAAAGTGAAAGATTAAGTTGTACACTCTAATAAGAAAGGGTCGACATCACCTTAGTAGTATGTAGCCTGCACTCAGTGGTCATCTAAGCTCCCTTCTCGTCTGTGCCTCGGCTCGCCTGGAATCACCCTTCTCCGAGTCACTGGGACCTCTTCCTTATCGGCTACTCTCTCCTCTCTGGCTATTCTGTTAGGAAAGCATCTTTCTCTCAGTTCTTCTCCGCCTTCAAGATGGCGTCTGTCTTCCCTGGAATAAGTAGTAGCTTTACTGCTAACGGCTAGATGCCGCCTACGGACTGAACATGTAACTGCCTCAGACTTTCACTAATATAGAGGTGCATTTCCTCATGGAAAATTCCGGCCCGTAACCTGCCGCCCACCAAATTCTTGTACCTCCCCGTACCAAGGACACGTTCCCAGCCGGCCGGCCTGATGTAGTGTCTTCGGCATGAAGAAAAATACAATCCTTCGATAAGGGCCGGCCTGAACCGGTTCTCTCCAAGCGAATAACACCTCATAACTAAAATATTACTCTTGACCTAGAAGCATCCCAAGCTGCCGAAGCAGAAAGAAAGATGGAGTCTCTCCCGTTTGAGGCCTACCAGGCCTGAATTCAGCACAGCTCCATGAAATACCCTCACTACAGGACAGGTTATCCCTAATACTAACGAATCTATCCCCTAGGCTATATGTGCAAGCCCTGATCTATGGGGAAGAGCACAGAATCATGTCGAAGTGCCTAGTAAATAGGCTCCATTCACTACTCTAACCCTTAGGCTTGAATGGTAAGAGACTGAAGTCACATTCAATCACCTGTTAATACAAGAAGACCGGGAAAATCGAGCAGAACACAAGGGAAGGACCATTTCTAAATCTATATTTGATGGAATAACTCTTTGGGCAACAAACATCTACCCCTGCCTGGAGCAGATAGCTAATAAAGCAGGTTTTAAGACTTTAGAACAATGGGGTGCCAGACGTGTCAGACATGTTTGTGTCCTTCCCCTTCATAGCACCCGTTCATCTACCACACATGCCAACTCCTTCCCATTGCTTTGACAATAACTGGATTGATGCATTACCAAATTTAATATACTCAATGTTCTTAGATGTAAAAGTGAATGTGTCCTTTTGCAGCAGCCATTGACAAATTATTCTATACTGATGTTGCTCTACAAGAGACATGAAATAGATCTGAAAGTGCATATGACAAATAGTTATCTCTGCAGTAACTGGTGTACATCAGCAAGCAGGGATCTTTTTCAGGTGTTATTGGATTACCTCAGAGACAGGAATTTGTATGTGCTGTGCCTGTTAACCCTTCCTGTGTAATAAAATAGTTACCCCACTAACTACTGCCTGCTATCTTCAATAATTCTGGTTATTTAAAGTACATTGTTCTCGCTATCTAGGCATCTACAAACCAATTAAATTCCCAAAAATGTGATACATTTTGTCTTTGTTGTCCATTCCGAATTCATAACTGAGGCAAGGAAGTTCATCCATTACCACATAAACAGTGACAGTAGAAATAAATAAGTACGTCTCAGCTTGACTGTGTGCTACAGAAACTGTGAGAAGAGAAGTGGGTGGGGGAAGAATGAGTGACAAGAGTAACTGCCATCTTGGACAGGATGGAGTTAATACCTAAATTGAGGCCCAGTTAGCATGGATTAGAAAAACACACTTTTACACATCATAGAGAATACGCTTCAAAGGCAACAGTAATATTTCAGTGTAAATGTTTGTAAACGTTTGTGGAAATACATGCTGTACATTGTTAATGATGCATAAAGTATAAACAAAAATCTTTACCAAATCCCCCTATAGCTATTTCATAATCACTCAAAAACACAATTAATAGAATTAAACTAATCAGCAATTATAACACAGTCTGCATCACTTCCTGCTTTTTTCAAGTTCATTCTTCGATCAATTTTAGCAGATTGTAAACACTAGCTTTGTCTTCCTCCATCTTGAAACCTTCTCTCTTATGATTTAACAACTTTCCTTACACTTAAACTCATATTTTAAAACCAAATACCCAGAGAATTTTAGAGGTTTTAGGGGTTAGAATTAGTCTTAGCATCCCCACTCCAAGACTCTCAAGGCATTCACAAACCTTGCTAAAATCCCTTTCATATCTCTCTAACTCAAGAACCTACTGTTTCTCATAAGTCATGCTTTTCTAAAGCTTGGACTACACCAAAGTTATTAGTAGTATTGTTCAGATATGCATTAATAACACTACTATTAACAAGTATAAAGCTGCAACATTCTTTTATCTTTAGTACCTTGCCAACACCACCCTGCTTTGCTAGAAGGCAGTTTTGCATAGTTATTGCCTGCATTATGATTAAAAGTTATAACAGAAATGGAGGCTAGGTCAAAAGGGTGTACACTGCCATTGTATAATTCTTATCAATCCAAAATGGTATGCCATAAAATTATACAATCTGGGGCTCTGGAGGAGGATAAGCCAACAATCCTTCTTCAATTGGAAAAGTCCAAAGTTTCAACAAGTTCTCCGAGCATTTTTAAATTCGTAATGTCAGTAGTTGTGTTCAATTCTTTTATTTTCAATTATTTAGGTTCCTGTACAGCATACATTGCCCTTGCCAACATGTGTTTCGTCCACACTGAAATATTACAGCTGACTTCTTCAGGGCTACAAGTTATAATTAATAGATTTATTTAGATGAGGAGTACTAAGACCATCGATAAACTGTCACCATGGGTAAGGGAACCCAAATTACACCATGTGTCCAAAAAGTTAGCATGCAAGATGGTTGGCATACAAGAACCTATGCTGATGTGTTGTGTAGTATAGGATCATCCTTAAGTAGGGAAAGCCATCCTACAGTTGTTCCTACTTTCCACAGTATGTGGCTGCCACCCATGATTTGAAATCAAATATCATGTGTCAATGTAACAAACAGATATCATTAGCTTCACCCATAGCTAAGCGTTTCACCATGTGCTTGTCAGTAATCCTACTGGACTCGCCCGGTCTAGTTATGACAGGTCTATGCCCTGTCCTAATTCTTCAGACAAGGAATGTATTCTGAAACCATAACGGAATCATTAATATTCGCAACTCCAATGATGTGTATCCGTAAGAAAGCTGTGTTAAAATATATCTCTTACTTAAGACTGGACCAACTTCCGATGTGCGGTCCGTTTGAGTCGATCCATTTTTTATGTAAAGTGTGCTCACGTTTATCTCTGAGTAAATAAGTAAGTAAGTAAGTAATCTTTATTGGTTGATTAATAAAAATCTTAGCAAAACAGTCGCATACAAAAACACATATAACATAAGACAGCGCTCGATCCGATAAAATCGCAGTGGTTTCATACAATACAGAAGTATAAAACGTACATATAGTATGGAAGATAAAATATTAGATTGTGTGTCGTTTTTAGGCACAAAATGACTGCTGGGGGACTGTCCTCCTTAAAATCTGCCTTGGTACGAGTTTCTGTGTGATTAAGTGTAAAAGCCTTGCCAGGATAAGGGTAAGTCTAAAATTGGTCCTTCCCCATGAACAGATACTGGATGAGTTAGCAGCAGCATAGGGTGCTAGCCAATTTGTTGGGAGGTTGACAAGTTTAATTTTGTTTTTACTATTTTCATAAAACGTACAAAGCTACAGGCTAACCGGATGACACCCCCCTCGAAGCTGGCCTTCACCGCCTGTCTGCATGATCGTATTCGATTTTCTTTCAGGCGCGGCTTCAGAAGCTGTCTTCGTTCAAAATCTAAACTCTTGCAGACGCACAATAGATGTAAGACATCCTCTTCGGGGTTGTCGCATAGTCTGCAGTTGGTGGTTGGACGTGTGCGTTTCCACGGTGGTAAGTGTAGTTTTACCAGTAAAATCCCCAGCCTCATTGCCAGAAGGCTTTCCTTCATACCTCTCCAGAAGCTTGTGCCTAAATATGGCTGAGGAGTGCTTCTTGAGTAGCTCTGGATCACGAACCAGCAATGTGCCCTCTTATTTATGTCTGTTTTGTCTTTTTCTAGAGAAATACTCTTCACCGATTTGTTCACCAAGACTTTAAAACTGTTGTAAGGAAGACTGGATTCCCACAAATCCTATAAAGCGAGCATCCTTATTTCTGACTGAAGATAAACCATAGCGGGGCTGTCATTTTTCCTAGTCATCTCTTCCCACAAGTATGAGTTTAAAGAACCAGACTTTGCACTCTTTATTTTGCACCAGTATTTGGCGTAAACACCCTTCCTTGCTATTTGCTGCTTTTGTAGGCCAAGCTCTAGCCTTAATTGTGCTGGGGAAGTGTATTGTGGGAGATTGAATATTATTCTAGCAGCTTTGGAGACCACCTTATCCAGAGATATTTTGTCTTTCCCTCTCATTGATTTGCTGCCATACGTGATAGTAGGTAGAAGCTTTGCCCGGAGTACTTCCAGTAGAGGGATAAGGTTGGACCAGTTATTTTGTGCTTGATGTTTTTTAGCATAACAGCCAGAATAGTTCCCCTTCCTTGAAAAGCCACATTTGGTTTGTGGTACGTACCCATCTTGACAAAGATAATTCCCAAATATTTGTAACTTTTAACTGTCTACAACTGTCTGCCCCCCAGCCGCCATGTGAATTGAGTCTTGGTGCTTTGTTGGTTAAAGACCATTACTTTGGACTTCTCATGGTTTATACTTGCTTGTGACATTTATCAAATGCTGCAGGCCAACTGGGGTTCTGCTGATCAGTATCAGGTCATCGCGTATAGTAAGTTTGAAAGTGACAGGCCACCCAAATTCGGGGCGTGGTGATGACAATTATCCAGTTCCCTTGAGAGGTCTGACTCGAAAAGGTTAAACAGGGTCGGGGCAAGAACACAGCACTGTTTTAGCCACTTACTGGTCGGAATCCTCCTCGACAGACTGTCTCCGGTCCCCAGCTTAATTTGGACCCATGTCTTGGAGTGGAGCAGGATTAGCTGGTTCAGAAGGATTGGTGCTATTTTCCACCCGGCTAGCTTAGCCCACAATTTCCTTCTGTTAAAGATATCAAAAGCAGCTTTGTAGTCGATAAAACAAACACATAGTGGTTTGTTAATTGCTTTTGTGGCGTCAATTAACAGTGAGAGAGCAAGAATGTTTGTGGTTGTCCCCATGTTTTTCTGAAAACCTGTTTGGTTGATTGGGATTAGATAATTTTCCCCTGCCCACTCAATTAGTTCAGCGAGCAGTAGGCCAGCATAATATTTGGCCTCAATGTCAATTAGCGCTATGTAACTATAGTTCTTTGATTCGTTCTTGCTACCTTTCTTATGGATAGTTGAGATAGTTGGCAACAAAATTGTTATTAAAGACTGGTAGTAATGCTCCAGCCCAATAAGTTGAGTCCTGCTTGTATACTATTGGGGGGAGCCCGTTAGGTCCAGGCGCTCCTTTGTTTTGGCTTTTTGAAATTCTATCCACAATCGTTTTAAGCAAAAAGAAGGGTATAGACTCTGGACCATAATACTTTAGGGATTGGCTCTCGTTCTGACATGCATCTTTGTCTTGTGTGTTTTCACCAGCTTCCTTGTTGAAATGATTTTGTAGGTATTTTACCCAGGTGTTCCTGGTGCCATTGGATTCTCTATGCTCTTGACTGTCTGCCAGAACCTGGAGCTGTTCTTTGATTTTGCGATGTGTAGCAGTTTTGCCCATGTTGTTTCTGTGGTTTCTTTTTTCGCAAGCTAGATGATTTTATTTCTTCGGGCCCTGAGATTCCTTAAATCCAGCTGTGTTTTATTGACAGAGCAATTTTGACGGAGGTTACGCATTGCTCTGTTTGTTTCGCCCCTTATTTGTCTTAACTCGGCATGGTGGGTTCCCGATAAATGAATTCTTTGTTTGTTAGCTGGCCTGTTCAGTGGTTCATGTTTGATTTTTTGCTCAATTTTTATTAAGTTCACTTTATGGTTAGATGGGCCAAAGCTTTCAGTAAAGCTCTTCCAGGCTGTTAGGATGTTATCATGTAGTAGTTTTTTATCCTCCCACCGTTTTTTTACTCTGCCAACAGTTTTACTGGATCACGTGTGTTACATTTTATTCTCCTATGACTAAATGTGGCGTTTGTACTTAAGTCAGCTATTGGGTAAGTGAGCACTGTTTCTTGTATGGCAAGTGTGAACTCTTGGGGTTGATGATCATTGTGATCCTGTGTTCCGATCCTAAAGTCTTTTATCAGATGATAAAGTGATAAAGACAAAAAGTATAGTCTATTGCGGTGTCTGCAAGCGCATTGTGGAAGTTGCAGCTTGGGAACGATCCCTGTGAATTGACCGTTTAGTGCTACCAAGGACAAGCTTTCTAGATCTTTCAACAGTTCTTTGGAGATTTTTGTTGGCTTGTCCCACTTACACTTATCCTGAAGAGGAATCTCCCATGCTGTTAGTTGGTCTTCTGCCGGCCTGTCTAGGTCCCCACTTGCTGTAAGGAACATATTAAAATCACCGGCGACGATAAAATTCGGAGTGGCCTTCTCAGTAATTAGTTTGGTTAGTTCTGTTATCAGATGTTTTGCGCCATTTCTTTTGTTCCGGGGGTGCAGATGGGTGTTAACAAGTATTAACTGCTGGTTATTTTTAGGACTAACTATATCCAGCAGAATTGTTTTTATCTCATTTGTTGGAATACTTGTGCTTGTTAGTTCCTTGACCGTCGTTATAGTTTTAATCGAGGCGTAGGTCGTAAGGCCTCCCTTAAAATGGCCGAAATTTGAGTTTCTAGTCGCTGGGAGGTGGTATGATTTGAAGCCTAGCAGGTGAAGTGGATCTGCCAGACACGTTTCTTGGAGCAGAATTAGGTTAAATTGTTGAAAGTGCATCAGTAGAGCTCTGTCCGCTGTTTTATTTCCAAGGCCGTTTGTGTTCCAGGAGCAACATTTTAGGTTAGGAGTATTTGTTTCCTGTTCTTGTCCCTGTCAGAGGGACTCCATTTTTATATTTAGGGTTTTTGCTATCCAGGACCAATCCTGTAGTGTGTCAGGTTCTCTTTGACCCTGGATGTCCCGAATGGTGGAACTATTTCTCTCCAAAGTCTCTGCTGAGGTACCACATGCCCCCTTGAGCATTGAGATGGCGGGCCCAGAAC
This sequence comes from Triturus cristatus, assembly GCF_964204655.1. Lineage (NCBI taxonomy): Eukaryota > Metazoa > Chordata > Amphibia > Caudata > Salamandridae > Triturus > Triturus cristatus. Next base: position 578,415,560 of record NC_140586.1, read on the forward strand.
TTCTCCTACTCCATGCTCTGCTGTTTTTGGGCTCTCGATGGGGATGGAGTAGTGGATCTGGATACCCGACTGCTTGATGGGGATACAGTCGGATCCCCCAGGTTTCAAGTTGGTGCTTTTCCTTGAGAATTTTCTCCACTATTTCTCCAGTTGCCCAGACTGTCTTGGTTGCTTTTTACTCTAAGAGATATTTGAAAGTTTCAAATCCTAATGATTCCAGGTCTTGTGAGCCAATCCCTGCCAGACTGCTAATAGCGGATAGTATTCGGAGAATGTTGCCTCGATTTAGGGTGTCTCTTCGTCCTTTGGATTTGTACTCCGGGATAAACAGGACTGCCTTGGAAGTCTCCCTTCGGAGCTTGTTTGGAAGGGATTCACTGCATACGGATTTCTCGTTTTCCCCTGCGCTTGTGGTTGTCGCATTTTGTTGTTCTGCCCTTTCTATGGTGTCCGGGCTTCGCTTTGGTGCTGTGCACTTTCCGCTAGCGTTTTGCTGTTTCACTAGCCTCCTTCTATTTGCTGTTTCCACTTGTAGATTGGCATCCCTTTGTTCTGTATATGCTGTTGAGGGTGTCATGATTTGTTGTTTTACCCTTTCTGCGGAGTCCGGAGTTTGCTCTTTTTCCCTGCGCCATCCACAGACGCTTTGCTGTTCCTTGTTTTTAATTGATCAGTGTGGGCCTTTGCTGCTACTGTTAATGCTGGGGCAGCTACCCTTGCCACTGTGAATATCAGCTGGGTTTCTGCCTGCACGCTTGAGGGGGTGTGTCCGAGACAGCTATGCTTGCTTTTATTCATCTCTCCTGTTTGTTCCTTCCCAGATGAGCCAGGGGCGTTGATACCGTTTGGCTCCAGCTGCACGTTTGTTGATGCGCCACATGCTCTTCGTACTAGCTGCTGCTCACACAGGGGTTTTGGTGCAACTTGAAAGATGTGTTTTATTGATGGATTCTTGTTCCTTCCTTTCCTCCTTTGTTTCTGATGCTGTTTGGATGTTTGCCAGTTGTTCCATTGGATATCCTTCTCGTCTGGATGACCTGTCTGCTTATTGCCGCTGCTGATACTCTGTACCAGTGATTGGCATTCTGGGGATACTGAAGGTTCTGAGGGATCGGTGCTCGTATTGTTTAGTTTTGACTCTAAGGATACACCTGCTACTGGCCCCATGTCATTCCTGGCTGGTGTGAAGGCGGTAACCAGGGTGTTTCCCCGCTTCCCAGGCTCAGACCGCTCTTTTTGCTCCTGGACGGGTGATGGCGTTTCCCTGTGGCGATCTTGTCCTTGTTTAATTTTCCTGGTGTTAAGCTTACCAGTGTTTGAGTATGTACTTGTTAGGTCAGTGAGAAGATCACCCATCACAGTAGGCAAGGGTACTAGTTTTTCGGCAATTAAATGGCAGCTGCATCTTGGGGGGATTATTGACGTTTCAGATTGAACTCTTTTTTATAAAATTGTTCATTTCCGACAGCTTGATGTCAATGCTTGTGACGTGCAGGGCTGGACAGTTGAGGAGGGTAAGTTGAATGTCCATCTTATCCGAGTGGTATTCCAGCGCCTTGGTTGAGAGCTTCATGGTATTTAAGAGGGAGGCCCATATTTTGTATTCTCCTGTTGGTGTGTCCTCCTGGCTCCCCTTCGTACCCATTCCTGAGCCTTGAGGGGTTGCGTCTCCTTTGCCCTCTGCAGAGTATGTAGTGACCAAATGTTCCCATTCTTCTGTCGTGAGGAAAGAAGTGTAACTGACCACATAGTTCTGGGGGTCATGCTGGATCCGGGGATCTTCTTGTTTTATCCCTGTCATTACTACTTTATCCCCCGATTTTGTGGGGGGCGGGTTCTAGCTGTGGTCCAAGAAGAGGTTGGTTTGGTGACTTGGCTTTTGTTTTGAAGCCAGTGTTGATGTTATTTGCTGTCTCACTGAGCTGAGGCTTTGCTGAGTCCGCTGTGATCATCACTTTGGATTTCCCGTTAGTGTCATTAATGTCATTAATGTATTCAGGGTTTTCGAGGTCGGGGTCAGTGGCAGCTGAACTCAGTTGTGGAGGGTTTTCACCCAATGATTTAGTTAACCATTTGTCTAAAGTAGAGAAGGCTGTGGTCCCCTCCAATTATAGACATCTCTAAATCGGAGAGTCCTGGAAATGCTGCGACTCCTTGGATCGTTGTGTTCTGGCACGTCCGTATTTTAATTTCTGGCTCCAATGGTGGTCTTGAAGCCTCCTTAGTAGTAGGCAAAGGCAGATTTCCTGTGCACTGTGTTCTTTTTTCATTCTCTTTCCCGGTATGTGTGTCGCTGTCGGTGCGTTTTGCGTTTAGCTGGGCTTCATGTGTTACCTGTGAGTCTGCTACCTCTTTAACCGCTCCATCAATTGTCCAGCAAGGTTGTGCCGTGCAACATCCTTCTGATTTGGCCAGTGCGCCGTTGCATGTTGAGCTGGAAGTAGTGGATGCAGGGGGGAAGGGGGGGTCCAGTTGTTTGCTGATGCTAAGAATTAGCACTGCACCAGCATCTTTCACAAATGAAAATTTGGAATATATTTTAGGATGAAAGTACTTTTTTCCTTTGTTTGTTTGTGGCTGCGCTTGTCTGTCTACTGATCCACCCCCATCTATGTCCACCAGCATGTTTGCTAAGATTCCAGAATCCGTGTAGGCAGATATCTCTGCATTTGACGCTGCTGTAGCCAGCGGAGTTGTTAGTGTGGAAGGGCGACTGTCGGTTGATTCGGTTGTTTCCCTTAGGATTTAGTTTTTCTTTTTCCTATTGTTGATGACATTTGTTACTGACCGCCTCTCCTTGCCAGACTTCATGGTCACTTGTGTGCTGACGGTATTGGTGACAGTTTATTGTTGGTGGTGTTAATGTTGTTGCTGCTATTGTTGTTGTTGTTATTGCTAATTATTGTTTTGTTGTTTTTTATTGCTTTTATTGTTGTTGCAGTTGAAAATGTACAGTTTAGTGAGGATGTTATTTTGTTATCTTTGGTTAACGGTTCTTAGTTGTGGTAGATTGGTATGTTGGTTGATCTGCAGGCTCTGTGGCCCCCATGCTCCTAATCCAGGTTCGCAGATAGGAACTGCACGGCTGGGCTGACGGAAGAGGTAACGTGGTGAAGGAGTGGTGCAGAGGGGCTGTGGCGGAAGCGAGGGTTTGGACAAGCGGGGCTCATGGTGCTGTGTTGCAGGCTGCACCTGGGCTAGTCAGGCCGTCTCTGCAAGACACCAAGGGCACGCTCTTGCTGCAGCTGCCCGCTAAAGGGCAGCCGCGCTTGTTACTAATCAGTGATTACCACTATAAACACTTCGCCTTCTGTCACAAGTTGTCACAAGTTGTCACAGGTTGTCTCGAGCAGGCATCTAGCAGAGTCTCTCTCTCTCTCACTGCCTCTTTCTCTCTCACTACAGCTGGTCACTGCAATAACAACTCCTTCCCTCCGAGGAGCGCAATTCTCTAGGCTCCTTCTCTGGCTCTCCACTTTCACTGGGTCACACCGCTCGCCACCAGAGGGAGTACCCCTGAGGGGGAGAGGGAAGAGGGCTGATGGGCAGATAGGAATGAGCCAAAGTGGCTATGGCGGCTGGGTTAGTCCTGCTCAAAATCAGGCTCCGCTCGAGCTCAAGCTCAGGTCCGGGAGCGAGCGAGCCAAAAAGTGGTGATGGCGGCAGAATCGGCCCTGCACAGGCAGAAGCTCAAGCTCGAGCTCAAGTGCAGACTCAAGCACCGCTCGTACTCTGGACCGGGAGAGAGCGTGCGAAAGTGTGAACCAGAAGGGGGATGGCGGTTGAATTAGCCCTGCTCAAGATCAAGCTCTGCTCCGCGGGCAAGTGAGTGAGTGAGCGATGATGGCTGAATTAACCCCGCTCAGGCTCAAGCTCCAGTCCAAGCCCCTCGAGCTCCGTGCTCTGTGCTTCTCGGCTCCGGCTCCACGGACTCCTCCTCTCCTTTATCTCTGTGAGCAGGTCTCTGTAAAAAATTATGCTTAACTCAAAACTAATCTGGGTTGAAGCACCGGCTGTAGTTGAAGTGTGCCAATCCACAAGCGTAGACAAACGTCTAATTTTCACATCATTCATAGCCACACCTATTGATAGACCAATAGCTCATAATATATCTAATGCTGTCTTTCCAAAACTCCGTTTCATTCTCTTCAAACCAACTGCATCATTTGCTCTACTCATGTGACAGACTCTAAGAAACAGCAAAGCATGGTAGCATGATTCAACCTAATTACGTGGCAGATTGAAATAAGCAGTCTTACCTTACAAAAATTAACTATTTATAACATATGTCTTCTCACATTTACTTTTACACACATATTTAATTGACCTAACTTCTGTAGGTTCATGACACACCATACAAGGTTCACCCTTTTTTTCATGTTCCATTCTTAATCTTGGGCAAAAATGTGACAATCTATATTCTTCTTCAGCCTCAATCTGTTCTATTATCTTCTGTTCATCCTTCCAATCCCTCACAATTTTAACTTTCATCTTGTTGTACTCTCAAACAAACTCAGACTCTTTTTTACTTAATTGCACACATGGTAGCTATTCCAAGGGGACTTTGAAATCCGACGAATAAGGAGATAAAAATTAATGGGGCATATCAACAAGCAGGTGATAAAAAATTATCGCCGCTTTTGTGGCCGTTTTCGGCCGAAAAGTGGCGATAATTTTATCGCCTAATCAGCAAGGTCACGCTAACGCGTGAAACCTTGCTTTAGCGTCAGGATTCCTAATGCCCAGCTTTGCATCTCTAATGAGATGCAAAGTGGGCGTTCCTGACCAAGCATGACAGGAGAAATGTAGCTAAGCGACATTTCTCCTATCAGCAAGCCTAACGCTATGAAGCATAGCGTCAGGAAAAGTAGCAATAACCCCTGTTATCGCTACTTTCCTTACGCCTGCTTCAGGACTGACTTAGCCATGATATCCTATGGAAGGTGGATATCATGGCTAAGTTTGTGAGTCCCTATCAACTAGCTAACGTGAGATTATCGCTGTGTTTCCAGCGATAATCTCATGTTAGCCAGTTAGCGCTAGGATTTTTATCGCTGATGAGATAAGCGTTGCTAATAGCACGCTATCTCAGCGATAATTATCGCTGGTTGTTGTTGATATGCCCCATAGTTTGTTAAAAATACAAACAAACACATTACAGGAATGACCATAAGATATTGGTAGTAGCAAGTAGGTAGCACATTCACCAGCAGAAGAATAAAGAAAAGCACATACAAAATAATCTTTGAGCCCCATAATTTCTACAAAGTTGCTAAAAAGTATCAATATTATCGTGAAATCAAATAGCTAAACTTTCTCAATGTGTCAGCGTATTACATTTAACTTAATGATATACTGTAGCTAATTCTGTGGAGTCATATCCCAACAGAGAACGGAGGCACAACAACAAGCCAACTAACATTATTGATGTCATTAGCAAGGTGATTAGACCAATAATTTTCCAGCATTTTCTGTAAGCCATTTTCTATTAAGATCAAAACAAAGAGTAATTGTGGCACTCTAAAAGTTAGCAAACCTTGGGGCAGATTTATGAGGTTTTGCCGTAGGGAAGCGCAGCAGGCTTTCCTGCTGCGCTTCCCTACGGCAAAAGAAAAGGGCAGGGATGCGCCGTATCTATAAAATGCAGCGCATTCCTGTCCTTTTCCCCTGCGCCGGCGAACAATGGGCTGCCTGCGCCAACGCAGGCACCTCTGCACCATGGTGCAAGGGTGCCTGCGTTGCGGAGATTAATATTTTTGTATAGGAAGGGAAACCTTTCTGTACAAAAATAATTACAAGAGGTTTTTCCTCTTTGTATGGGTGCTGCAGAATGCAGCACACATAGAAAAAAGAAAAACGAGGAGAAATAAAGATATTTCTCCTCGTTGCGTCTCCCTTACGCCTCCCCTGGGGAGGCGTCAGCTTTTGGCACTGCCTCAGATTTACGATTTCTTGTAAATCTGGGGCAGTGTCAAAAGGCAATGGATGTTGCTGGAAACGCCCCCAGCAACACCCATTGCACGCCCCTTTAACACAGAACACTGCGTTAAAGGGACTGATATTTATGAGGCAGCATTAAGCCACAAAAAGTGGCTCAGTGCTGCCTGATAAATATCACGCAGGCTTCTGCGCCACGGAACGTCACAAAAAGTGACGTTCCGATGGTGCAACGGGCCTCATAAATCTGCCCCCTTTTCTTTAAAAGCAAATTTGGCAGCGCCCCGCTCTGCTATTTCTAAAACGCAGGTATAAACCGTATTTAGGGCCTCATTACAATGTCGGGCAAAAAGCAATCTGAAATGACTTCTGACCGACTCGGGCTCAGAGAATCCGACCGACCGATTACGATGTTTCCGAACATCGTTAGGTCGGACTCCCATTGACTTCAATGGGAGCCTATGTTCCGACCATCAACACAGGCTCCCATTGCAAAACGGGGTAGTCGTGGAAAACCTTTTACCCTGTGGCTTGCACCCCATGGTGCCTGCCACACTGTGCATGGTCAGAAAGAGGGGACACATGGGTACCCCAAGGGCCCCAACCAGAGGCTTCTGGGTGAAGGGGGATCTGCTATGGGCCCCCAAATCGGTGCCCGACAGCCATTCTGTGTCAGATCAACCGAGACAGAAAGGCTGTCCCAATCCGACATTGTAATGCGTCAGTTGGAAACGCAGTTTGTAGAGCTGTACGATTCGCTTCTGACTGACTCAGTTTCTCCGAATGCCGATCGGAATCAAGTCGTAAAAAACGATCAATTAACCTTCATCCTAATCGGGCTGTCGGAAATGTCTCCAAGTCAGTCGGAAACATGGGTTCGGAGCCTTTACGACCGACATCGTAAAGAGGCCCTTAGTACAATATGGCACACCCCTGTGCTTTCCCTAGGCCTGGCGCTAATATTAGGTGCTTAGCGCAGATGCGGGTACCTTTGCACCATAGTGCAAGGGTGGCTGCATTGCAGGGAATGATTGTTTGTGTGCAGCAAGGTGTCCCTTGCTCCACATAAACAACCAACAATGTCTATTTTTTATTTCTATGTGTGATCCAGAATGTAGCACACATAGAAGTAGCAAATTGTCATAATTTAATAATTCTTTATGTGCAGAAAGGGACATCTTCCTGCACATAAACAATCATTAATGGCGTGTTGCTCTTTCTATTTGTGCTACAGAATGAAGCACTCATAGACAAAGCAAAAACAAGGAGAAATAAAAACATTTCTCCTCGTTTCGCCATTCTAACTCCTACTCTTGCATGGCGCGCTGCCTCAGATTTACACCTCTTGTAAATCTGGGACAATGTTGAAAAGCAATGGTTGTTGTGGTGGAACGCTCACAGCAACAACCTTTGCACAACCCTTTCACGCAGATACCTGAGTGAAAGGGTGCCAGATTTACAAAGCATTATTATGCCACAAAATTTAGTTTACCACCACTTTGTAAATATGGTGCAGGGCATTGTGCCACAGAAGCATTGTTAAAAGGGATGTTCGTGTGGTGCAATGCCCTTGTAAATATGCCCCACAGTCTCTGTTTCTGACTCCTGCTCACATTCATATACAGATGCTAAATATTTCCATTCAGGTCAAGCATACATCCTGTTTGGGATTCCTTTTTTTGCCGGTCTTTTAGCAGCTGGTGATTCACTTTCATTATTTTCTGAGTTAATCTCAATTACTTTAGGTTCTTCATTAATTCACTTTAGTCTTTTTTCTGCCAGTGTTTTCCTTTACAAGTTTTTTTCAGTGACTTGTTTGTTTTGGTCAGTGACTACTTCTTACTGCTACCATTCATGTCTTTCACTTTGATATTGTAACAGCTGTTCACTTTGACTCCTCTTCTGAAACTGGTCACTGCTGCTGGTACCTTCACAAGGACCCACAGTTTCATCAGCAGTAACGTCTACAACCTCCTTGCCTTCAACGGTTTCATGACTTTCAGCCCCTCTGGTTCCACGCTGCAAACTTGAACTTAACTTTCTGACTCAGTGGTTGTTTTCTGCACATCTTCATCCACAACCTTCACCTTTTTCATGTGAACAGTAGGATCCACTGTGGGACTTATCACACATCACAGCAGTATTAGTCTCAAGTATAACTTGATATGGGGCACGCCAACTCTATTCTAAGCAAACTTTTATCTGAATGATTTTGATAAGTACTAAGTTGCCAGGATTCAATGGATGGCATTGGATTTCTTTGTTTGGTGCACTTGCCACATTAACCTAATGAGAAACAGATTTCACCATATCAGCACTTTGCAGTAATCTGAAATTATGTCACCATTTATTGTAACAACTGTAGCTGAGGAAGTATAAGTCGATCTCTTGCACTGTCCATAAAGAATTTATGGTGTGAAAGACAAGACCATTTGTTAGGGATACTTCTGATACTGATCAAACCAAGAGAAAGGACATCAGACCACTACTTTAATTTGATGGATACACATACTATGGCCAGTTTGTTTTAAAATAGTTTCATACATCCCCTCAACTATTCTTGAAGACAGATGACAATAACTACAGTGGAACATAGGTCAGTTTGGAGAGCTGTACACATCGATTGCAAAATCTCAGTTTTAAAGTGAGATTGTCGCGATATGTCGCAATAGAGGTCGACAGGCCAAATCTCTGGATCAATTCCCTTAACAAGAATTTGGCAACTGACAAACTTTCTGATCTCCGGGTGGGATAGGCCTCAACCCATTTAGAGAACATGCTGATATGTAGAAGAATGTATTAAGGCAATTGTAAACTGCAATCTGCAATCTGCTTGAAGTCTCGTAAATGGGCCCTCTAATTTGCCGGTATGGTTCTTAAGAATGCTAGTCCTATTTACTTGATTTCATCTTTTACAGCTCAAAAAATGATGAGACAAATATTTTGCAACATTTTAAAATGTTGTGTTTGCCTAATATTTGTTAAATGTTTGTACCATATAATCACTCCCTGCCTGTGAATGATTATGCAAATATCTAGCCATGCAATTTAACATTGTGTATAGCAATAAATGTTCATACTCAGGAGTGACTGTATGCCCTGGTTTATTCTTTTTCTAACCCACTGTTGTCCATTACAGTTTCTCATCCTCTGGGGCATCCGCCTAGATTTTTCTCAGTTCACTTAAGTAAGTCTGAATTGAACTGAATAAAAAAAACCTCAGATCTGCGTTTATCACAGAATTAATTTTGCTTCATCTTGTTCTGCTTCTGGAATCACCGTTTGATTCTTAGGTGCAAACTCTCTAGCCAGTTGTTTTGCACACATGTTTCAAAGTGTAACTGTAAAATATTGGCTTACTGATAGAGGGGTGTGAAACCCTTCCCAAGCAGCAATCACAATTCTTTTCGGATGAAGTTACAAGATAACCCTAAATTAAACTGTGCTCATACCTTGGGTAGCATGGCGCAGAGCAGTCAGTCTTAACTAAGAGGCAATGTGCAAAGAATGTATGCAGCACCTCAAACAGTAACACAGTGAAAACACTCAAAATAAGGAGCCCACACCAGATTTAGAAAATGACAGCAATTTTTTTACAAATAAAGCAAGACTAAAATGACATATATTCAATCAGTAGAACCGGAGATATTTAATTTAAAAGATTTTTAGCAAAAACAGTGGCAAAAGGCATAAAGCTCCAACTGTCAATATCTGGTCATGCAGGACCAGAACAAAGTCACAAGTTCAGGACGAATGTGATGGAGAACGGGCTTGCTACGAGGACCCCGTTAGGCCCACTGAACAAAGTACTTTAAATCCTGTTTTGTGCAGCATCGCCAAGATGTGTTGTGTTGGTTCTGAGATGCGGCATAGCCCCAGTGAGAGTTCTTGCATCATCATCTAGAGCTTGTGATGTGTTGAGGATATGTTGTGCAGTCGGGGTGATGGGTTGGGTCTGAAAAGCTGAAGAGCTCTGAGGCTGCAATGTAGAGTCTGTTGTCAATGCTGCCTCAATACGGGATGTGAGGGTCAACGCTGATCCTGCTGCGGCGGTTCTGATGTGGTGACGGACTGTGATGCAGGTCTTTGCAACTGTTCCAATCCACACAGCAGCAGACAAGAGTTGGTTCTGCTCGGGATCGAGCCACGCAGCAGAGGATGTGTGTTGGTTCTGCTGGATCCACAGAGGCTGACAGAACACCGTGGTCCCACTTGCAAGGGTCCAGAACTGGGGTGGCACCACTCGGCAAGGTGGACTCACAGATGGCAGAATCCAGGTGCAGGTACAACATTGTTGGAAGCCTGTTATGATCAGATCAAGAAGCCAGTCAACTAGCCCTTGGAGTCTCTCTGGGTTCTGGGTTCAAGAGATGCAGGTCCAGTTCTTCTTACCGAGGCAAAAGGGCAGCAGGTCAGCACAGCAGGGCAGCAGTTCCTTCAGAGCATCAGTCCAGCAGAGTGTCACTTCTTGTAGCAGCACAGCAGTCCTTCTTCCTTGCAGAGTATCTACACATCCAGAAGTGTACTGAAGAGTGGATCTGAAGGTCCTATTTTCATGCCCTGTTGACCTCCTTCTGGAAGGTTGGAGAAACTTCTGGAAAGGTTCTTTGACGTGCATGGCGTTTCCTGTCTCCCCTGCCCTGGCCCCAAGCTGGTGTCATTGACACCAGCTTGGTTGTTGGCCCTTTGTTGTTGGCCCTTTGTGTGAAAGTACAGCACATGCTATTCAGGTGTAATTGGGGCTGTGCTCAGCTATGCCCCCATCCTGTCAGCAGATGGCCCATTGAGGCACTCCTAATTACTCTACTGTGTGACAGACTGGGAGGAATTTACAAAGTCTAACTGTCATGTCACCCAATACAGGCTGCAAGCACAAAGGGCCAAGGGCAGGAAAACTCCATCTTTCTGAAATAATTACATCTAGCAGGGACAGCCCTATTCCCCAGAACCTGGGACCAGTAAACAATATAATAGTTATAGGGATTCTGGGAATTCATTTGTGCAAAAGGACAAAGACACTGTCACTACATACAAATAAGACAAAAAATTAATTGAGACAGAAAAGATAATGATGAAACAGTTATTGGAAAATCGTATGTTTTTGCAAAATGTTCATAAAAACATAATTATTACAAAATACAACATACAGTATATAGGTGGTGCTCGCAAAGTTTCTTAAAACAAACAATTGCAGATACAATTCACAGTGTAAATGAAAAACAATGGCAGAGAGAACAAGAATCAAAGGAATGCATCAATGGCGTTTCAATCTTATTGATTGATATGCAGTTCTGATGTGGTACGCTCCCGCTCAATGCCATTACCAGCTCTTGGAGTTCCACTGTTGAATCTGTAGCACATGCCCTGTTTGCCTGCCCAGCTTACCGAAGCCCAAAAGCTTGGTGGCTTGCACCTACATGCAGGCAGTTGGGAACACGTACCCATGCTGCAGCGCTGCGAATATTAAGATCAGATCCTAGTCTAGTGATAGCATGTACAGTGGCAAAATTCTTGGGCCTCATGCGGGGCAGCAGGAGAAAGTAGGAGAAAGCTCCTACAAGCAGATAAATGTCGACGGGGTTGAGGAGAATTATCCGCATATTTACTGTTGTCACTGTCCTGGGTAGCATAGCCAGAAGGCTGCTTCGCTTGTTCATTGTGCTCCTGGTTTTAGTTCTAAATGGCCCGAAGTGATGACGTGTCTTTTCAAAAAGATATTATATGATATTTTATCATTTATATGAATGAGGGGATTCTCATAATGTAGTTGGAGACTTTTTAGGTATCAGCTGAACTGCATTTTATATTTGGAGGCTTTTTCTTATTAACGACTATTTGTCTCACAGTTTAAGATTGTGTGTAAGAACTGTAGTGTACATGCATGTTTATGGTCAAATGACCGAAACAAAGTATAAAATAAAAATAAATTAATTAGGTTATCATCAGGACAAAGGACAATTGTTCAGCAAAATGCATCTTCTGAAAGCTTTTACTGCATTAATTTCTTTACAATTCAATATCTCAACTTCTATACATTGGATTTCTGTTGTTTTGGTCTTGTTTTGTTCAAAATATAATAATCTATTTTAAAAAACCTGTTGGAGTCTTTTTGTTGTGTATTCATTGAGTTACCGTGAATGTGTGTTACAAAAATATTATCAGCCTTATTTTTTTTAAATAATCATTAATCAGATCCATCTTAGAATTTCTCATATTTTCTTCTTTAACTTATGTCAACCTCATGCTCATCAGCCAATTCCTGGAGTTTATCATACGCCTCATTTGCACATCTTGCTGCTTCTTTGATCAACTACCTCATTTCATCAACATTGTAAGACAATTTGTTCCTTGTATAATTTTGCCAGCTTACATTTTTAAATGCCCAACATGAATAACTCTTTCTTTAGGAGATTATTGAATAACAGCAGTAATACCATACATGGCATTTGAGACTGGAGAAAAAACTGTAGTGTCTCTACTAGTACTCATCAAAGACGTCATTGCAATCACAGTTGGGGTACTTGCTGATGTGTTCACAATTATTGGTGGATTTGATCCCTGTACTTGTTCACCCATGCTATCTCCCACTGTGTCGGTATCGGGTACTACAGGACAGGGTCTCTGAGCTGTATCTGTATATGAAAGAGGACTGGAATTCAAAAGATCATTCAAAACATAATCCTTCTAATAGAGTCTTGATTTTGTTTCTCTCTGCCTCCCTCATTGTTTTCTTTTTCTTTGTTCCTCCATCATTGCATCCCTCCTACATATCTCCTGTTGATACCATTTGCCTTCAAGCCATTGTCTAAATTAAACCTTCATGTGCTTCTTCATGTTATTCCTCTCTTCTTCAAACTGTGTAGGTCTGAGTAACAGCTTTCTGTCATTCATAGTTTGTCTTGGAAAAGTTATCTATCTAATATTAAAGATACCCTTTAAAAGACTTTGCAGAAAAGGTATATTCATACCATTTAGAAATCCAGAAACTCGTTAATACCCAATGTCCATCACGATTGCATGTGCAGAAGTTCCCCTGGCAAGTAATGTCTGACCCTACATAATACGTACGATGGAAGCCTTAAGCTTTTTCAACACAGCACCCATTGTTTTCACTCAAAACAATTTAAAAAAACACAAATATAAGGTAACAAACAGCAACCAATCCTAGTGAGGCTATGCCAATGGTCACACATTCACAGCATGGCTCTGTTATCAGCCAACCAATGACAGCACCACTCCAGTGTGGCTCCTTGACTGACTAGCCAATCATAGCATGACTTCTTGAATGAGAAAAAACTGCAAGCCTTTCACAATGAACTCACATTAAATAAACCAAAATAAATCCTGTCTGTGCAACCTAAAGGGGGGAATTCAGCATGCTAGAATAGGAAAATACTCAAAAACAACAGAAACCCAAATAGTAACTTCACCGCACTAGTTAAACCCAATTAACACTATGCAGTCCCCAGTCTAGTTGCAATTCACCTTGCTTTAATGTATTTATACCTGCGCACCTGGTACTAAGAGAAACCAATCTAGATTAGACACACAAACTCTTAGAAAAGAAAACCCAATGATTCAGAAAACTCTATCTGTGTGTATGCAGTGTCCCTCAAAACACACCACCTTTGTGGAGACAAGTACCACAATATCTCAAGATCATGGATATTGACAAATCAAATAATCAACCAACCAATAGGAAAACAAAACTTCTTTGTCTTAAATCACAAACAAGAATAAAACATCAAAACAATAGTGATGAAACCACCAATTGAGCTCAAAATCAACATCGCGTAGCCAAGAACTTCACATACAGCAAGCCATCACCCAACACAAGATTCAACAACTCAATAATACAACATACCAATAGTACTCTCAGTCCTCAGAATCATTCTGGTCTATTCCTACTTACAATCTAAATCATTAGGGAACAGCACTGCATGTCAGGTTCTCAGCAAACTCCATCAGGAAAATCCAAACCAGTAAATCCACTAACACTAAAGACTTAGCAAAAAGGAAATTCTACAGCAGAAAGGAAGTGCTTTGCAATGTGCAACCATCTTCTTTCAGCTAGATTTGTGGGCCGGGTGGACTCCTAAACTTTGGACACCCCAAAATTATCTGTAATCAAAATGCCCACATTTGCTGTATTGAAGACAGTGTTAAACCTCAATTTAATGAGGCAATGTATCCCCCGTTAGGCACCTCCCATATGCATAAAAATGTCACAATACAATAAGTTAATTAAATGGGCCCACTAAATAACTGAGTTCTAGATCCATGGACATTTGAAGCATTTTATAATACAATTCAAATGGAAAAAAGTAAAGTAACGGACAGCATCCCTAGTAGAACTGGAATGTCTTCTGGTTCAACCCTCAAACACAAGCGTTTTTCTATATTATTTTCTCATATTAAATTAACAGAACTGTAAAATCATTGTTGTGTGAACAAATGTTTCATTTCATCAGCAAATGAGAGCACAAGAAAAATAAACATCCTGTTGCCTTGACACCAAAACACTGTAAATGTAGTCTGTACCCTCAAAGCTAATGTCATCCGGAGGTGCTAGAACAAACTAGATACATGAACAACATATTGTTATATGAATGAATAATGCACCGTGAAATAGGGGAAGAACCTTGAGGCAAACCATTGCAGTTTCATATCTGAGCCAAGAAAGTTCCTTGTGAGCAGCATAAATAATGACAGTGGAAATAAGCAACTACCTATCAGCTTGACTATGAGCTGCAGAAACTGTATTGAGAGATGGGCAGGGAGGAAAAAGATGAGTGACAATGGTGACTTCCATCTTGGACAACATGGTGTTTATACCTTAATTGATGGCCTAGATAACATGGATTATAAAAACACACTTTTACACAAAAAAGAGAATTAGTTTCAAAGGCAACAGTAATATATCTGTGTTTACATGTGTAATCAAGTGTGGAAATGGATTCTGTTGTCAATGATGCACAGAATATGAATGTACATAAATCTTTACCACATGCCCACACCTGTTCATTCTCACTCATGACCTCTTGTGCACTGATGCAAACATCAATTTGGATAATAGCATCATTTAGAACCATGCAGTTGGTTTATAAAATGGAGCCGATGGTACTTGCACTCATTTTCTCACCAGCATCTGTTGAGGCTTGAGAACAAAGGGTGCTTTCTCATGGTTTACCCTCGCACAAAATCACTAGCATTCAGCTGATTAAATCTGCACACAATACTGTTTGCTCACGTTTCTCCCTATTATTTCACTCGCTTACTAGGTTCCCTGTTAAACAGACTGTTTCTACCCTCCCATTCTGTTTCCTTTACGAATAGAGCCAAAATCTGTTGCACTAATTCATTTCTTAACGACTGATTTAGTTGCTTTTCGTTTCCTCACTGCCGTGAAGACGTTGACATTTCTCGGATTCCCAAAATGCATCCTTCTACTAATGCTTAACACTCTTGTAATATCGTCGAAGTCTGTCTCTAGTTTTAAACCTGTCATATTATCTCACTGATAGGCTGGACCAAGCATACACAAGGCCACTTCAGGTTCCAACTTCTAGTGCCTTCTTGATTGGCTGGACCAAGTGGCATAGATTGGACACGGCAACATTCCTATCTTCGGTATGAAAGCGGTGTAATAGTGGAAGTTCTTGTTCCTGTGCATCCTTAGTTAGAGGTGGAGCTGATGTGCATGCCCAAGTCAGCAACTGACATTTATGGCTCACAAGGCCACATGGCCCAAATGCCCTAGCCCTGTGGGATGCGAGGAAGAACATTTCAGTTTGAAATCTCTGGCCTCTTTAGCAAGCACAGTCCATTTTATATAATTTCTTATTTCTTTTGTAAAGGTCTAAGTTGATTTTTTGGACGTCAGTCTCTTTCTTTTCTCCAAGATCCTTCATGGTTTTGGAAAGAAGGTTGGATTAAGTTAAACCGGTTGTTTTTTTAACTAAGACTTTGAAGCCAATCTGCAACTGATCAAATACTTGTGGTATACTCCCTCGTCGCTTTGTCCAGTTTCTTTAAATGTGTAAAACCCCAATCTTACTTGGGGTGAAATACACTCGTCATATAACATGCACTGGTAGCTTGGTAACACAGTTAACATAAAAAACACAGTAAACGACTCTGTACCACTGGGTGACAATATATGGCCATTTAGAGGCATTGACCCTCCAGCATGGTGGTAGCTCTGCTGTTACTCTGATGACACTGGGTATGAGTCAGCAGAACAGGAGGAGTACTTTAAGAGTATACCACAGCAAACTCTTTCTGAATCGAGCCCAGCCTCTTCTCCGCCGATGGTTAAATCCGATAGCATTACCATGTCGGTCCTTGGGGAAATGTGTAGGTAGGTCAAGGGAAAGGTGAGTGCCCCTAGATATGTTTTCTGCTGTTCCAACAAAATTGTGTTTTTTTGTGTGAAATACAAAGGTACCAAAAAATGAGATGGATGATTTTGTTTTTTCTATTCCTGACATGTCTGCAGGTATGGTTAGCATTTAGTCCACAATGCGATGTCACTTGTAAAAAATAACAATGCTATCATATTTTAGTCTGATAAAATGTTTATCATAAATAGCATAGTAGGAAATGGAAATTCTATGCTGAGTGAATGTATTAACATATCATTCTCAGTTCATCATCGGGCGTTAATTAGCAGCTAAACAATTTTCTTGTCCCTTGCTTGCTGATTTAAATAGAAATGATATTACAGTTACTGAAGGGGAAGTCATTTTAAATACAATTATTTCCTTTAAGAATTGATTTGAGTATAATTATGTTGCCACTGCCAGAAAATGTTTTAACAAAATATTTAATTCAAACTTACGGTATTGTGAAATATTGTATAATGCATTAGTCCAATGACGCAGAGCAATCATGTAGCTTTTCATGACATCCGCTATTATATACTAAACACAGCTTGTAAAAACGAAACATTAAAAAAATCACACTGCATGCATTTAGCATTAGCAGTGGTAAACTCTAAACTATTGAACCAAAGTTAAATGGTTGTTTGAGTTAATTGAAACAAAACATGCATTCGATGGTATTTTTTAGCAGGCATTAACAAAAATGCCTATGCACTCAATGGAGAAATATAATGATTTGTACAGCTTAAGTAATACACTTCCTAATGGCCACTTCACAATCGTCAAACAAGAATTGGTAAAGCCCATAGGTCTGATTTATAATGGAAAGTATCTTGATGCTTATGTTCATGCAGAACTTCATCCATGTATCCACACACCCTATCACTGATCATCTATGCACCTAGTCACTCATCCTTGCATTCATGCAACTATTTATTCACCCATTCACTCATTCTTGCATTCACCAACTTGATTACCCACAAAACCCGTTGGGCTGGGACCAATAACCAACCCACCAAGTTGTGATTTGCTGATGGTGTTTTCTGGTCACAATTAGTCCCTCCGGATGAGAAAAGGGACCTAGTGAAACTCCCAAAGTTGTGGAGGAAACTGCATTTGTTCATACCAACCCAAAGACTTATCTTTCTGGTTTTCATGAAATTAAATGCTGTCATGGACAGTGAAATTACTGCATTTAGGAGCCAAGTGATATGTGAGTCTTCTTCAATAGAAAACGGGGCATCTTTCCATTTCTTTTGGGTAAATGGCACTTTTATTGGTAAGCAGTCAATGCCCTTAACCAGATTTCAGCATTTGGGGCAACCAATTTAGTTGTCTAATAGCTCACAACTGTGCTTGTCCATGCTGTCTCAGATTTCAGTCTTTTATTAGAAGATCAAGGGCCAATTACATCATAGTGTTTATAGAATACACTTGTTTGGAGTGCATTTCCGTGCCATTGTCAATAACTTGAAAATGTGGTTTGCACAATTTCCCTGCCAATTTCTCAATTCTTTCCGCAGCTTCTTTTTCTGAGTACCTTTGCATCTCATTATAATTTGCAGAACTGGCTGCATATATAAAACTTTCAACTTTAACTGAATGTGGGCCAAGGAGGTAATCATTGAAATTGATTGTTTTACTAATTGTGAACAAATTCTCCTTCATAGCTATGAGCTTAAAATGTGCTAGCAATCGTTGGTACAGTTTACATACACTGTATGTGCTAACAGTTACAAGTGTATATCTAGCATACCTTGGGTCAGGGCAATCAGCTAGAGGACTCGGAGGTTAAGAAAGAAAATGGTTCATGCATACATCAATATCAATTGACCACCGGGCTATCCCTTTTGGGTGTAACATGGTCAAATTGTAAGTACCATTCTAAATCCATGAATTTAGCTCAGAATCAGTAGTATTGCCATTATTTCCCATTTTGGGGCTGGGTCCAATTGACATTTGGAACTGAGGGCTTCTAATGAAATTAAATCATAGTCGTGGTCTGCTGGGCAGATTAGTTCAGAAAAATAACTTCTTTTAGGATTATGTATGCTCTCAATAACTATTCTTTGCCCAGAATCTGCGAAATTATTGTTCCAAAAATACTTTTTTCTTCAACGATTTTTCCCAATTCTCATTGCTTTGTATTGCAAGATTCTCAACACATTTATGTGAATATTTTATCTTGTGATTGGTAATCAAGGTTTTAATATTTTTTAAGGGAAATATGGATGATTACTTATGGTTGGAACATAACAATGCTACCACTGTGTAAAATTATATATTTCGTTGGGAGTACTGGTTCTGTGTATGTAATAATGACCAAAGTAGTGCAAACAAAACATTTAATTACCATTGTCAGCATTTAAATAAGGATTCTCATTGTCCAAAGTGGTATAGCTCAACATTCTTTTAGCAGTATTACAGTTCAATTGATTTGAAAACGAACCAGGAATTAGAATATGGTCAAGAGTAATTTGCAAAATATAGGAAATCTGGAGAAGTTTATCCCCATAATCTAATAAGGAACCTTTACGCAAAGTACGCTGTGCAGCACAGGATATTGTGTGATGTTCACAGCATAATGATCTTGAAGTGCTCTGTGTGAGGAAGAAGGCCAGTGCAGTTCTTGAACTACAGGCAATGGCACAGTTTTGTAAGGAATGCCATATCCATCTAGTGACAGCAACACTGTGATCAATGTGATGATCGACATGAAAAGGAAGAACACTTTGGTAGTGATTCAAAAATAGGACCATGGTGGTGTTAGATACTTGCTATGAAACTAATGGCAAATAGTGAGTCAACAATGATGGTGAGTAGCTGTGAAGTGTGTTGGTATTTAATTTAAAGCAAAATCAGAATCATTTTCATAAGATGTTATTACTTGCAAAGGCATTATTTCGATTGATATTGGCTGATTTAGTGGTTCATTGCGAGCCATAGGAGCAGTAGAAATTATGGGGATTGTTGAAATCACAGTATTAGGCTCTTCCATGGCACTTGGTGGAAAGCTGGAGACACAGCAGGCTCACCAGTCCCCATGCTTTCTTCATGTTATGCACAGAAGGAAGACGTTGTAAGGCTCTCTCTACTGTGAAGACTTCTCAGTGTCAAGAGGGGTCTGCTGAATAGAATGTGTTTTAATGTTGTCAATGGACACCTTCCTACATTGTTTTCAAACAGTCAACTGAGGGAATGTGTGTGCTTTCTACCCCGAGAACTAAAGTGGGTGGTCTGTAAAATGGCTCAACCACGTGTTCATCAGGGATAACTTGCACTAGCTTGCCAAACTAGCTTCCCAAACTGGGGGAGCCACCCCTCAGCAGCCTTAGAAACCTGCCCTTCGCCAGTGAACTGTCAAGATTGGGCACCTACTTAGATACTCCGAAGAGCATTTCATATTGAAAAAAAGCACCTTATACACCTATAGGGAAAATATTTAATGCTCTCGGAACTCCATACAAATTATGTAGCCAACTCAGTCTTGTACTTAATAACCTAGCGATCAATGCTTGCTTAACCATAGGTGCGCTCTATTAACCTGTTGCTCTCCACATAAAACAGGTGGAAGCATTGGAGATATACCCCCATAGCAGAAATCGCATCCTTGACTGCCTTCCATGAACACTGGGCAATTGTCTGAATGAAATACACGAACTGTGCCCATTGCGACTAGACACTTCAGGTCTTTTATGACCACTTGAACATCAGTATTCCATTCAGTCAAACCCGTAGAAACCTGAAGCATGAATCGATAGCAACTAATATATTCTGATATCATTTGAATGGATTGATTGGCTCGAAGTGGTCAAGGTAAACAGACAATTGGAAATAGTAAAGGGAGTTTGTGCTAGTCTTGGAACAGTTGAGGGTTTTATTTGTTGACAGACATTGTCATACAGTATTTTAATTTTGTTTTGGTAGATAAGGAACCAGTAACATTGTTGGAGCATTTTTACTGTGGAACTCATGCCAGCATGGGCATACATAACACCATGAGCTGATTTAATCTCTAATGTTGTTCAGTAGGAATTCGTCTATCTCCTAGTCCAGGTAATGAAACCATTGAAGCGTTATCTTGATTCGCAATGTAGGTGTATTTAAAGGGAAAGCCATCTGGAGGCGTGTTCAGCATAAGCTGTTGCTTGTATTACTGTCAAAACATCTGTGTGAATCTTGGTTTGAGATCTGGTTGCCATTATTTTAAAGGTATGCACCATTTCCTTTATTGTCTTTGAAGACAGCCACCTTTCTCTATAGTTGTTTATTTTTAAATTAGTTTCCTTGTGAATTTCTGTATCAGATCAATTGTAATGTGCTGTATCCATAATGTGCTCTTTTCACATGTAGCTGAACTTGAAACAACTAGTGTGGGAACTGATGTATCAGTCGTTTGTAGTACAAGCAGCAAGGCTTGAATTTTACAAGCTGTACAGTGCAATCACCTAAATATTTATTGTTAGTGAATAGTGGTTTATATTTGCCACTCTAAAAGAGTCTTGCACAATATTGTCACTTCTGCTGTCATGCCCAGTAGCTCTGACATCTATGTTCTGTTCTTCAGAAGTATCTGTAGTTTACAGGGCAGGTTTTCTAACTAACCTAAGTACTTTGTTTCTTTTTAAAGCAAGTATTTGAGTTTAAAATCTTGCCTCCGTTTTTAATCTAACTTTAGCTTCACATCCCTCCACTTTCTGCTTGGTATACCAGTCTTATCTATGGCATTCGATCCATCCAGTCCTCTCTGCCATTTTACTGTCAGAATCCTCAAAGAACAGTAAGCATACTGATACCCATGGGCTTTTTATACCTTACCTCAAATTGTAATCATGCTGGCTGGATTTCTGAGTTGACAGAGATCTAGTCCTTTTCTTCTGTTTTAATTTATGTTTCTTTTTAGTCTCTGGTGTAAAGTTTTCCTTAACAATGTCATCAGCCTTATTTTTTGTTTTGAGAAGTGGTATACACACGTGTGACCCAAAGTGTCACGGTCCTCAAATGTAAATGTTTAAACATAGGGACTGATGTGAGTCTCTGGCATATGACCAAATACTTTGTTTCTCCATGATTAAGGAAAACTGTATCACAATTTCTCGTTAGTTTCATTCCTAGATCTAGAGTTGGTGCAACTCTGTGCTTTTTTTGTAATAGTCTTTGTACATCAGGTAGTACCGCTAATGAGGGTGTGCCATGTGTTGTAGTGCAGCTACAAGCAATAAATACTTCTCCAGATGATTTACTCCTCTATGGGTGACAACATTGCAAAGGGGAACACTCATAGTAAGAATTCTATGTATGTTTTGTGGGGATTGTGTGATGATAGACTGCTTCTGAATGGTTGCTTCTGCTGCCCATCTAGAAAGCACGTATGAGAAACTGCATTTTTGGTTGAGAGGGGTGTTTGAATGTGAGCCCTTCTCAAACGACAGCCATAAACATTGCCAGGGTGAAGCACTAAAAAGTTACTACATTAAACTTTGCTTCACCCCCTGGTAGTTTGGCATATAAACAGTCAGGCATGAGTAACAAAATAAAAATATAAAACAAGAAAAAGCCCACAGAAATTTGGGAAAACAGAGAACAATTTATTAAATTATTCAACACCAAACCAACAAACAACTAATCAGCAGAACTGGAGTTATACATTTCTTAAATTTTATCTGAAAAAAATAGCAACTAAAAGATCAAAGCACCAACCGCAGAGAACTAATCGCGCAAATGCAGGGTGAAAATTATGGCTGTCCGAAATGCAAAAACCGGATTGGGCCATGTCTTTGCTTACTTTTGGATTTAGAAGTTTTTTTTAAGAGAAATGTTTAAGAAGGTAAAGTTGGGGTGAACATTTTTACGTTCGGACTTAGTCTCTTGTATGGAAGTTGATAATATTCTGCCAGACGAAGCAATAGACTGTAGCTGACGAGAGCTCCACAATGCCAGAAATGTCTTCTGCGAGGAACCACTGAACAGGATTTGCTGCTGCAGAGAGAGAACTATCTCAGAGTCAAGTTGACAGGTGATGCACCTCGAGTGAATCAGCTAAAAGGTAGGTCCCAGTCTCCTCTCAATTCTCAGAGTACTTTTCGGCAAATAATGTTCTAATTCTCAAGTTTTGGATTTGGGCTATCTGAGCACCACATGGAGAGCCAGGACTCACTCAGGATAGGTTCAGGCGCAGGTTCAAGATGGTTGGGTCCTTTTATGTTCCTGAGGCTGTGATCAGGATGCCAGTAAACTAGCCCTTGGAATCACTGTGGAAGTCCTAGGTTTAAGCAGAAAAGCAAGGCTCAAGCAACAGGGTAGTCCTCTGAGGACAAAAGGCAGGCTACAGTAGAGTCCTCCACAGGTCAAGAAGTGTATTGAGGGTCTTAATTTTAGTAAAGTAAACAAAAAGTGATATATGGAATGCTTGAATTAATCTCAGCTGCTGGTAATTACTCGGGCTGCGTCTCACTCCATCATTCTTTTGCCCACCATGCCACCTCAGTTTGGACCCAGCTATCTGCAAATCAGTCTTGACCCTGCTCCAGTGGGAACAAGAAGAAGTGTATAGAGACACGACGACTCAAAGAAATCACATTTCAAGACACCAAGGCCCATTTTAAACATTTTTTCAGGCAACACAGCAATACAATTTGCTGTGCTGTGTTGCATGGAAGAGAGAGGGCAAGGAATTTCCATGTTTACCAATGTATGGAATGTTCCTGTCCTCTCCTTGTGCTGGCAGCCTAGCACCAATGCAGTCCCACATGTGTCACAGTGCAAGGGTGTCTGCATTGCATGCAAGAGTGTTTTTGAGCTGAAAAGGATACCTCCCTGCACAAAATTAATCCTTAGCGGCAATTTCTTCTTTCTAAATGTAATGCCGAATACAGCACACTTACAAAGAGGAAACAATAGGAAGAAAAATATACATTTCTCCTTTTTCCACCTCTGGTGGAAAGGCGTCCAAGTCTGATGCATTGCTACATCTACTAATACTGTTACATCTGGGAATGCATCAGAATGCATCAATGGATGTTTGGGGACACCCACTCTCCAACTATGCTTCACTCATGTTATGCCACCACCATGCAGTGTAATGCAAGGCAGCACCTTGCGCTGTCTTGTGTTGCATCAGGTTTACCATGCCATGCAGGAACACGTGGGGTCTCTGTGCGCTGCTTGGTCAATTTGATTCTAGTTTCTGCATTGCCCTACGTTGCCTTCCATGAATAAAGAGAGATGCAAAACAATGATTAATCTGACCATAAATGTATGGTCTTTCAAGAAACAGTGCAAGGGACACTCCAAAAAAGGGAAGAATTTAGACATGTCACAGACTGGCTGTGAATGAATCAAATTATATATAAGTGAATCTATGCAAGTGGCTTATTAGTGTTCAAGTTTGAAGGGAGGTAATGGCAAGTAAAATTCAAAGAAGAAGAGGTAACAACCAAAAGAAGTGGCAACAACCATACAAATAGAGATGGCACTGGACTTGAGGCCTTAAGAAAGTCACCAACAAGAGATGAATGGTTCCAGAGGTGTTTCATTTGATTGTCAAACACACACCCCACAGAAAAAAAGACAGAGAACAAAGAGACATGAATGAGAAACTTTGATGTAGAATGATGGGTCAAAAATGTTGGGTAAGGATCCGATGATGTAAATTGCTGGATAGAAGAGGTGATATGACCACATAGTACAGCACTTTAATAGAACAAAATGCCTTTCAAAGCTGTATACAGAATTTGTTGCTTTCAGAGGGGCTGGTGGATGGAGTGAGTAATGAGTTGAGAACCTCCCTAAATTAAGCCACATCAGCTACCGAATAGGAAGATATCTATTGGTTAGACTGTGGAGGGAGACAGTGGATAGAGTACCTCCTGGTAGATTCACATAGAGAGAGTAATGAAGTTCTATACACTGCCCTTCATAGAGACTGCATGCATCAATCACTACTGCAAGATTTATGTTTAGAGAGGAATTAATGAAACACATTTACATTGACTTTAAGAACAATAAAGCAGAGAAAATATCCTAGGAAACTTTCTACAATGCCTTTAAGGTCTTAGTGAGGGGGAAATATATATTATCACAGCATTTTCAAAGAAGAGAAGGACAAGAAAGATTTTAGACTTAGAAAAAGAGCTGAGACAGGTGGAGACAGAATATAGGAGACTCCCTAACAGATGCTCAAAAAAGTTGATGGCAATCAGAGGCCAACTTCGAATGGCATATATAAAGAAGACAAAATTCATGGGGCTTCATCTAAATCAAAAAATGAATTTAATGGGGATAAAGCAGGAACACTGCTAGCATAACTTTGAAAAATTTGATTTGCTCCAATTAGCTCAGTTCCATAAATTGTATGAAATGCTTTACTGTAAGGACACTATCTCCCCAACAAGCCAAAGCATTCTATATAGTGAGCATAAATTATCATATAACCAGAGGTAAATGTAAGAGACACCTATTACTGAGGATTTAGACGTACCGGAAACACAATAAAGCTCCTGGCCTTGATGGATGTTTGGGTTATAAGATATTCTGCAGCAAACTCATCCCTAAACAGACTTGCCTGTTCAATAGTTGTGTTGAAAATAGGGAAATTTCTCCCTTTATGAGGGTGGCTATAATATAGCCTTATAGCCCGCCGTAGCGGGCTATACCGGCTATTAAAGGCCCGCTGCAGCGTTAAAGGCCCGAGCCGAAGGCGAGGGACTTTAACAAAAGCAGCGGGACTTTAATAGCGGTATAGCCCTGCTACGAAGGGCTATAAGGCTATTAGAACATTCTGCCACTAGAGGGCAGAATGTTCTAATGAATTAAACAAAGGCTTCTCGAAGCTCGAGGGCTTTTAAATCCCCTCGAGCTTCGAGAGGCTTTTGTAAAACATTGGAATGTTGCTCTGCGGGCCTTTACCGGCCCGTAGAAGCACGGAACACTCCATTGTCTACAATGGAGTGCTCCACATTCCAATGTTCTAATAACAGTTATCCCTACACCAGGTCAGGACAAGAGATACAGCGCATCATTCTGCCCAATTATATTGCTTATTATACATGCCAAACAATACTCTAAGGTCCTTGTGATATGAGTGGAGAAGGTCCTCCCAGGGTAGGTCTCCGCAGACCAGAGCGGGTTCCTTCTTGGTCAGCAACAGCCAAATAATATCCTAAACACAATCCGACTGATTGAGAAAATTTAAAAAAAGGATACCTGCAGTCTTGGTGTCACTTGATGCAAAAAAGGCATGTGAACAGATGTATTGGTCCTTCCAATCAGAGGTGCCGCACCAGGTTGGATTGGGGCTGAGATTTTTAACATGATCTTTGTCATTTATAAAATGTCAACAGCAAAAATCTTTTTCAGCAGAGGATTATAGTGTCCTTTGGAATTGGAAAGAGGAATGCCACATGGGTGCCTGCTGTCACCCCTCCTTTTTGGGCTTAATATCGAACTGCTGGATGGTATGATTAGAAACCCACAGGAAATATTGGGTATGGAGCATAAAATTGTTCTATGTGCGAATGATGTCCTGCTTACTTTGGTGATGCCGGGATGCTTGCCTTCAGCTTTGATCCAGCAGTTAAGGGAGTGTGAGAATGGGGCTGGTTAAGAGAATTCGGGATTTTGAATCTTTCACTGTCAGTCCTTAGCAGACAACCTTCCATTTAGTTGAGTAAAGGGCCATATAAAATACCTTGGAATAGGGATCACATTAAATGTACAAGACCTGTTTCCCCTGAACTTCCCCCATTGATGGAGAAGAGAGCAGGTGATCTTAGATGATGGTCGACCCTCCTACTGTCATAAATTGGCAGAATTGAAACAATTAGGATGAATGTGCTGATGAATCTTTTGAACCGTTTTCACTCTCTCCATATTTCTTTAAAAGATTCCTTCTTTATGCAATTGCATAAGGATGTGAGTTCCTCTGTGTGGAATAAGAATAGACCCAGATTAGCACTGAAACACCCTACAACAGACCAAAATGCAGGTAAAAAGGTATTGGAAATTGCCCTTTTGCAGGATTACCCCAAAGTTATGCCTTTCTCTGCCTATTTTTTCTGACCTTGATTTTATTGGATTTAGGACTGGGCTCTTTGCCACTGCTGACCGGTGCTAAAGTGCATGTTCCCTCCGAACATGGTATACTTGGTATACACCTGTTTGGCATATTTGATTTACTTGTAAGTCCCATATGAAGTGGCATACCATAAACCCAGGGCCTGTACTTCAAATGCTACTAGTGAGCTGGAGTGCTGCCACCCACAGAAGCAGACTGTAAGTCCTGTCTCGGGCCTGCCACTTCAGGGCCTGTGTGTGCAGCTCACTTCCACATTAACTTGGCATTAAACACCACTTGCCAAGCCTTAAACTGCTATTTATTATGTCCAAGTCATCCCTAAGGTAGGCCCAGAGTAGCCCCATGTGCAGGGTGCTGTGTAACGAAAAGACAGGACGTGTACTTTTAGGTTTTAGATGTCCTGGTAGTAACAAACAGCTAAATAGTTTTTTACTACTTTGAGGCCTACTTTTCTCACAGGCAGGCATTCAGAATTCCTTAAAACACTTTTTAAGCTGAAATTGATCAGAGTTGAGTAGCTTTATAATATTTCATACCTTTGGAATGGTAGTGATAAATCATGAGTGGTAAAGTTGAATAAGACATTACCATTTTAGAAAAAACACTTTTAGAAAAGGCACATTTCTCCCCTCTTAACTTTGCTGTGTGTGCCTGCAGCCTGTCTCCAGTACATATATGGGCTGGGTGACAGCTACACTTTGTACATTCTCTCTAGACAGCCACGAATACAGAAAGGGATGGATGTGACAGAGGGGTTATCTGCATTCTGATAGCCTTCCTGGGCAGGAAGAGGGAGAGGTGGCTCACACTTACAACTGAATAGGCTGAGTCCTGTTTTTACACAAAGGGCTGATTTCCTCCCACAGATAGCCTGACGGACAGGACTGGTTTGAAAGGGATACTTGTGCACTTCATAGACCTCCTTTGAAGTCACCCCTACATCAAAGGAAATTTTGGGTATAAGTATTAAGTATCAAGGCTCTGTCCCCACCAAATCAATGCACTACTGGACCTTGGAAGAACTCTGCCGGAATAAAGACTGCTGTGCTGAAAGGATTGCCACTTTGCTGTGCCTTACTGCTCTGAGGAACTGCTTCTCTGCTGCCTTGGTGCCTGCTAATCTCTTCCCTGCTGAGGAGAAGAACTGGACCCTCACACTCAAACCCAGAGTGACTCCATGGGCTTGCTGGTTTGCCTCCTATTTTCTGAAGTCTCAGAGACACAAAAGACTTCCTGTAATCCTGTTGGTGCTTTTGGACTCTACCATCTGTGAGTCCTTGTCTGGGGTGCCCTCTCCAGTTCTGGGCCTCAGCAAAAGCTCCATCCGAAGTATTTCTTTAGTGGAGCCTTTCTGGATCCTGTAGCCAGCCTGCCGGTGATCACGGTTGGCTCGAACTTTGACTTTGCATCAGTACCTCACGACCACAACCTTTTAACCGCTAGTGACTTCTAAGCACTATTATTGGTTTTTTCTTTAAAAATTCATATCTCAACTTCTACTTCTTGGCTTTTTGTTATTTTGGTCTTGTTGTATTTAGATATCCTCTAGTTTTCTAAACCTTTGTGCAGTCCTTTTTTGGTATTTTCATTGAGTTAATGTAATTAAAGTATAACACAAAGGCTTGACCTATGCCTCTTAGATAAGCCTGCATGCTCTGTGTCAAGCTACCAGAGGGTGAGTACGGGTAATCTGTTAGTGTGTATCTAGCTTACCCTGAAAAACTGGTGGTTCCTTCATGGACAGGTTGCATACCTCTGCCAACCAGAAACCCTATTTCTAACAGAAGGGCACTCCCCAATTTCAAGATTAACTATGAGGCAGGGCAGCTTTGAGTGATTATGTAATAGTCTACGCAGGAAGTCTATTTTCCATAAGTATCAATGGCGTGTGCTGTGGTGGGCAGGCCAATTTATGATGCAATATGTCTGGCAAAAGGTGAAAGACCTCCAAACTCATACCTTAGTGGCCACAACATTAAATACATGGGATACAATTGTACAGAGGCTACATAACTATCTCCCTTCACTGTATACCCCAATAACTTTAATCCAGCCTTTGCCCCAGCAGGGAGGGATAAAGACTTTGTTAAATGGAAATAGGAGGACAGTCGAATGCTAGGGGAAACGTTTGCTAAGGGGGTAATTAAATCAGTTCAGTGTAAGGCTGAGTTTAACCTAAATGATCAAGAGAGACTCAAATATGCACAAATGCAGCATTAGGCCCTATAACCTGAAATCAAACAAGTAACCACAAGGGAAAAACACAATTTTAGAGGGAGATCCCATATAAATTAGATAGGAAAGGAGGAATTACATGGTTATAGCAAACACTTATGCAGCCAACAGGGAAAAATAAGTTGCACACATGAACAAAAGGGTAAGAGACTTAGGAACATACATACAACCAGACAATGGGAAAGAGCCAGGAGGGATCTCCACAAAAGCTCACTACGTATCAACAATAGAGAAATACACAATGAAGTCATATACATCTAGTACTACACACCAACATGACTGAAACAAATATACCCAAATATGAGGGATGAATGTTGGAGAAGTTGTGTGGGACTAAGCTCTGAATTACATACTTGGTGGGAATGTCCTCGAGTCAGGCCTTTCTAGTTAGAAGTGAGACCGATTTTGGCATGGATTTTGGGATACCTTATTGGAGGTAACACAGGGGTAGTGGCATTTGGTCTGAGGCCCACAGAAATTAAATGCCTTCACAAACAATACTGGTTCGCAACTATGCAATGTCTGGGGGTGGCAAAATTAACCTTGGCATACAATTGGAAAAAAATCCCACACACTCCCAATTAAACAGTGGTAGCATAGATTAGGGCAAATTTGGGCAATGGAATGTTTAAAACACAACCGTGAAGGACAAGAGGCAAAATTAGAAAATAAATGGGGTACTCTACTGGATGTTTTAGAGACTGGCGTGGCATAGACATTATGCCTGATCAACCAGTAGCTATGGGCCTATTCAGATGATCAAATGAAGCTGCAGACTAAATTTTAGCAAAACGTGAATACCAAGTGGTAGGTCAACATAGGAAAAATAGTTTTTTACTAGGCTTGGGATGGGGGAGCGGAGGTAAGTGAAGCAGAGGCCTACTTTCATTTTCTTCTTGGTTCACTAATTGTTGTGGACATAATTTTAAGACTTGAAGAGACTCAGAGCCTGAGAGCAACCCCCAAATGAAGCTGGATTGCATCAATCTGGTGTGACCGCTAGCCCTGCTCCGTGCAGGTAACTGTGGTGGAGCGGTGGACCGTGTAAGGGGGGATTTCGAGGCACGATGCAGAGGAAAAATTAAATAGGTAATTAATTTTCCCTCTGCAAAATAAGTATGACAATAAATGTGCCAACTAAAATTATGTGTATGACATTTTAGCCCCCACAGTAAGTGTCCATATTCATATGGCAGCGACCATAAAATAAACAATCTAAAATATATCAGCCTACATAGGAGTCAGACATGGAGCTAACAGTTCTGCGCATGTCTAAATGTCACATTTTCTAATAGAAAGTGATAAAAGAGTCTGTAGGCAAGCACACAATAAAAATAGAGGAGATGTGAAAGAGCCTTGTCACAGTGTTCATAGAAAGAGTGTGACTGCTAGCTAGTTGGTAACGTGAGGCTTCCAGTGTTAGAGGGGTTTGAGAGTCCTAGCAGTAGGGTAAGAATGCTACTCTGGAAAGTCTGTGTGCTGTCAGTATTGTATGACTACTAGTGTATAATTGGTGTGAGAGTGCATCTGACACTGATGGGTAAGGGATTGTTGTCAGTAGTGTCTCTGCTTTTATGTAAGGGGAATAAGAGTGTTTCAGGTAGTGTTTGAGTAGTGCTTCTATAATGGATATGAGAGTGGGTTCAGAAGTGTGCGACCACAAGTCTGTGAAGGATGTGAGTTTGCTGTTGGTATTTTGAGTTTACAAATGAGGATTTTTTTTAATTCTCCTTGAGTTTGAAGTAGGACAACTGCTGAAAGTATGCTGTGTGAATTTCAATGATGGCTGAGTCTCCTGCTGTGATTAGTTTAGCGAAGTTCTCTTTCTCCATGTGTGTACCTTGACAGTCTGCATTCCATAATGAGACCATTCAAAGTTTTGGGAGAGGCATTATTGAACCTGTCCGTCCATGTGTTTGCTTTTGAAAACCCTTGCCCTATGATTGATAGAATGCCATCCCCAACCCTGAACCCCACTGCATTTATCACTGACCCTTGCATTATATGCACAACAAACTGTGTTACTGTCAGCACCAAGCATCAGTTGCACCATTGAATAGAGTCTCAGCCCCAACTCCAGACCTTTTACAGCTTGCAGACTTTCACCATCTGCCCCACGGCTCTAAAGTAGTCTTACATGAATATCTCTTTGACTGCTTTTAGCCGCTGCATTCAGAGGCAGATGCTGGTTCAAATGCATCAATCCCAGGGCAACTGCAGCAACCCAGTTTGCACACACTTATAGTTTGCATGTGCAGCATAATGCCCTTCATACACAGTGTGCATGCTCATTAGCGTGAACTTGATGGGAGCAGCTGTTCACCTACCAGGCAGGATCACTATGTGTTATGTTTAAATTATTTGTAGAGCCCACATACACCAGTTGGTTTCTTGGCGCTATATATAGGAGTAGCCTGAGCCCTGGTGAGTTATTTATATGCCTGAATGAACAGCCATGTCTTAAGGAGTTTCCTAAATCTCAGGAGATCTGTGCAGGCATCCATCAGTTGTCCAACATAGTTAGTATTACTGCCTCAGTTGAATGAGAAGGTTGGAACCCTGCTTGGTGGGGATCAAGGTAATGAGACTGTTTGATGAATGAGCAGAGTCAGTTTGCCACGTGGGATTCCAATACCGTGGCCAGGAAGGGAAGCAAGGATATAGGTTGTTAGTTATTCTGGATCAGGGCGTCTGCCCCAGGTTTATTTAACAGGGGAACTATGCTAGCTTTTTTGCAGGCTCTATAGAGTGCATGAATCTAAGAACTCATATTTTACATTTAGTAAACAGCACCATACTCATGCAATAGATAAATTAGCATAGTTCAACATAGCCACCCCCATGGCTGTCATTGCACAATAGGGTGGAGAGCCAGTGGTCTAAAATCCTGCCAGGGGCCAAAACCGTAGATAAAGTAATCACTGTTGGGGAGAGGACGCTAGCTTTGGGCGATTTCTTTGTTTACATTCGCGTTCAAAAATCCAAAAGGCAGTACTCCTCTCATCATGTGCATGTGGGGTAAATCTTGCATACAACAGTTTCCAATCTACTCAGAATTCAAGCACTCCAATATAACAGAAAAAGCCAATACAGACCAGCATGTTTCTGTACTTTCACAGGATCCACTTCAAGTCAGAGCATCCAGGGGCACGAGGTCAATAGTTGATAAACATGTTGCCGAACGAAGACAGAGGTCTCAATATCATCTAGTTTCCGGTGGGTGAATGGGTTCAAATCTGGAGCATGTCCTTATCAGCTGGAGATTCTAGGTCTGTCCAAAAGATTTCGCCTTCATGAGCAAAAGAAACTGCACTTCTTCTCTTCATGTCTTGAACATCCAAATCTAGACTACTAAAGTATAAATTCAACTTTGGATTTAAAGCAAATGTATCTAAAAAATCAGAAAACAATTCCCATACATAACACAACGAGGAGTGAATGTTGCGGAAATAATGGAGATTGACCTTCCTGGAAAATACTTTACCTATAAGTTTTACAAATATCCTTTAGGACCATCAGATGTGTCTGAAAAGTACAAAGGTTTTTCTCATGTGTTTTGAAACAAACTGGCAACACCTCCTGGGGATTTCTGTATTCCAACAGTTTGATAAGACTTCCCCAGTAAACAAGATTGGTGCAACAACAGCTAGTCATAACTCACCCACAACTCATCTTGCCTTCTCTCCAGTAAGCCCTTGAACTGCAAGATGCCAATGGTCCAAGACACCAACCATGTGTTTCAAGATGGCATACAAGGGTTACATCATTGGAATTATGGGCATGCATTTTTATCAAAGGAATGTCGAGAGTACGTATAAAAAATATGAACACTTTCTCTGAACTACAAGGAGATCCCATGTGATCCAGAGTAAAGATCATCAATAGTATTTTGGGCAAAGCTGAGTTCAGTGGAAGCAGTGAATACTTGACAAAAATAATCCCATGTGTCTAAGGTAAAAACAAAAAAATGTCTACCTCTCCCTTCAGGCTGATTGCATACACCAACTGTTTAGCAAACACATTGACCACTACCCCCAAAAGATCTAACAAGATACCTGGGCTTATATCAGTGACACTACAGGTTTTTTTAATCGAAGATCAGTACACAGAATATCACAAATTTGGAAAAATGTGAAAAGTGCACTCTTCAGGCTGGGTTGTTATACACTACCATGGCCCACTCTCGCATACAGAAAGTGAGTAAAATAACAGGGTCTTCCTACTAGTTTTTCTCTTGGGGGGGGTCATCTTTTTTCTTCAGTTGAAAGGCATATAGGCCTGTATGCAACACTGAGCTACTGTATTGATGTTTGTGGAACACCTTGCATTTGAAGAGCCCCATTGGATAAATTACATGGCTCTTTAGGTGAGATATATTGACATCTTTATCGTTTGGTCTCGTACGGAAACAAAGCTTTGCCGAAAAATCCTTTTAGTTAAGTACGTGATATAGAAACATCTCGCACATACAGATATACATGCATGCATACATACAGTTGGCTGAGACTACAAGCAAAGACAGCATCCATTATTTGGATGCACACCTAACAATAACATATATCAAAATCACCACTAGAGTGTACAGAAAAAAGCCAGCAATAACCTTTTGGATTATGAAAGAGTTCACCACCTTTCTCGAGAACCATCTGTCATTTTCACAACTCATGAGGATCAAATATCTAACATCTGGGCCCATTGAACACAAACAACACGAATTCAAGATGTGCGCATGATTCGAATTAAAATGGTACTCCGAACAATACTTCCAACAATACAAACAGAAGATATCAATTACAAACCTTGAATAGTTATTCATACAGAAAATCAAAACAGTACGCAAGTTAGGCATCCAACCCATCCACACAGGGTGTTTTTGCTTTGAATCATCAAAAAGAATAATATTACCAGGCACTTGAACATCCTCAGGTCAGAAAAGGAATTAAAAGGCATCGTTGTCAATAATTCTATTTTTGCCTACCAAAGGAGTAGGAGATATTGAAGAGCTCACCAGCAGGGACAGGGACGGGGAAAAAATAAAAAATTCAAACAAAAAGAACATTTCTATGTCTTAACTGCATCAATTGTATTGCTGTGATGCTGTCATAACAGGCGTGCTGTGTAATGCTGTGATAAAAGGCAGTAAGATCAGACAACCGCTCGCAGGAAATCCTCTTACTTTACAAGAACCACCTGTGATGCTGTGTTGTACTTCTTCATACTCCTTATAGTATCAGTTTGTTCATCTGTTTATTTATCATAAAACAAAACTACAACAGAATGCAAACGGCAGATTTGTTATGGCGCAAAAGCATACAGATGACCCCACTACCCATTAAAGAACAGGTACAAAGATGAAAATAAGGCACTCCATTTCCGAGCACACACTAACAACAACAAGCTAATATTTGAGTCTTGCACGGACGAAAACACATTTTAGAGCCCAAAACTCTCGCTACAAGAGTCTTCCAGCTACGGATGATGATGGGAGAAACCCTTTTAGGGGTGTACTTGGCTCAAAAGGTAACTTAAGTGCTCACAGCCTGAAATATCTCAGGTAACATGAAATGCTAAGGAACAATCCTCTGAAATTCACTTAACATTCTTGACGAGGAATGACTACGTGGAAACCAGAAAGTTAGTCTTTCATATAGTGATAACATTTCACATACCGGAATTAAGGGGCATATTATCAAGGACGGTTTAGCGGCAGAAAACTGCAGCTAAAGCGGCGATAATGGGCTTGATAGTATGCCGCCGAGAATTCCAATAGAAGCCCATGTTGTCACCAGAACATGGGCTTCTATGGGAATTCTCAAGGGCCTATTATCAAGCCCATTATCGCCGCTTTAACGGCAGTTTTCTGCCGCTAAACCGGCGATAATTTTAACGCCCTTTCTTGATAATATGCTCCTTAATGTTTCATTATATCATAAAGTTAACACCAGATGAAGAGCAGGCAGCAGCATAAAATGTATAGAAAAGGCAATATATAAAATACTGTGTAACAGGACTTTAACAGGACTGTATTCCGTCAAGCATGCATAAAAGGATAAAGGTTGATGTTGAGAACAATGAACATGTTTGAAAAACATTGAAAATTGAAGAGGTTGTGTTTATTTGAGTATCAGCTCTGGAATGGGCAAATGAGCTAGGACAAGGGTTCTCTGCGTAAAGGCCGCATATGAGTTGAGACTCAAGGTCCCAGCAAAACGTTAACATATAACTGAAGTTACTGGCAACCCAGGAGACATATCTGTATTTGTTTGCATGTATGCATGAGGTATTTGTTCAGCACCTATCTAGTGGACAGGCAGCAAAGCACTGTACAGAGTCAAAGACTAGTATAGAGTCAACGTGATTAGAGGCATAGTTGGAAAAAGAGGGAAAGTGGCCCATTACTATGCCATGATGCAGTGTTCTCTAAAAAGGTGCATTTTCACACTGTCCTACGTGGGAGCAGATTTGGGGCTGCCCTGATAGGTATGGTATTCCAGATCCTAGGTACATATATGGAGAAAGGTGGTTGCCCTGTGATTACCATTTTTGAATGTATTCACCACTCCTCTAGTTGCCTCCTCGCTTTGCTGTGCTGAGAGCAACCAGGGACAACGTTGTTTCTAGTATCTCAAGCAGGCAGGATTTGGCACTGTGGTATCAACAAATTGCCCACCCTCCATCTATTGAGCTCAGAGGAGAGATATTTGCCAATACAGGTCAATCTGTAGTATCCTCCTTGAAGGAATGTCACACCCTCTCACACCTCTTCCAAGGCTGAGTGCAGACTGGCACCTTTATATAGGCTAATGCTAATAAGGTATCTGACAGTTCAGGCGGGTAAAGGATAACTTTCTAATAGTTACTATTCATTAATATGTATTAAAAATCCTTCCTCGCCGTTGAATTGGATTTTAATAACTATTGAGAATTGTGGTTTAATTATTTCTCTAGCAGGATGAATTCCAGAGGTGCATTTTAATCTGTACTTTGATTTACTGTGTAGGCCAGCTGTTCATGCCACAGTGGAAATAGATGTTAGGGCCTTGTCACTGCAGGAACATGGTAAAAATATTTGCTGTAATCATTACTATTTTAAATACCATGCACCCTACCTTGTGGGCTACAAAGCTTACATAGGGGTGGCCTAATAATATTAAAAAGGAACGTTTTTACCTGTCAAATTTGGCTACCTTAACAAGCCATACTACAGATTTTACTCTGAAGCGGTCAGGCTACAATGATAGGGTTGAAGCCATGGGGACTGATTCACAAAACTCATCTGAGACACAAAATCGTAAACTTACTACTTTTGGTATTAACAGAAGGCACTTACGATTTTTGGTATTCACAGAAATCACTTACGACTCCTAACTTTACATCCGCACTCGGGCCGGAATGTCTGCACTCGGGCCGGAATTTCCTCACCCGGAGCAGAATTTCCGCACTAGGGGCCTCATGTAGGTAGCCAAATACCGGTCGGTAACGGCCGATTTTCGGTAATTACACCGTTACCGACCGGTATTTTGGCTATTGGTATGTAGGGGGACAATTATTGGTTTCGGAATTTACCGAATCGGTAAAATTACCGAATCGGTAATGTTACCGAATCGGTAACTTTTCCGAATCGGTAATTTTACCGATTCGGTAAATTCCGAAACCAAAATCGAGATGTAGGGGGAGTGTGTGGGTGTGTTTAAGAGTCGGTATTTACCACCAACTGATAGTTGGTGGTAAATAATCAATGTATGTGTTTATGCATTTTTACGCGCGTAGCAGTGTGCAATGTGGCATACATACATGCCCTTAGGGCATGTATGTGTGCCACATGTGTACACATGGCCGAATCAGGGGTGCAACAGGGTGTCAATGTGACACCCTGCCACCCTTGCATGTGTTCACCACATTACCGAATCGGTATTTACCGATTCGGTAATGAGGCATACCTTCCCATCAATGGGAAGGTATGCCTCATTACCGAATCGGTAAATACCGATTCGGTAATTACCGAATTGTAACGAATCGGTAAAAAATACCGACTCATTACCTACATACGAGTTACCACTTCTAAAATACCGATTCGGTATCGTTCGGTATTTTAGAAGTGGTAACTGGTATGCTACCTACATGAGGCCCTAGGAGTGGAAATCCTGCACTTGTGCCAGAATTTCCGCTACTGGGGCGGAATCATCGCTTCCAGGCCGGAATACCCACACTCTGGCTAGTTGTTCATTTTCCTCAATGCTAAACACCTGTCAAAGTGCCTACCATCTCCCACCATGCATCAGCTGACATACTGCAGCCCATTCCAGCCGTGCAGCATCTATGAAAGCAGAGCAGACACACACAAACTCTTTCAACTTGTTGCTGAATGCATTTGTTGCTCTAACCCTTGCCATGTGGCAAGAAGACTCAAGGAGGAGGAGGAGGATAGTAGAGAGGATCTTCAAACAAAGGATCAACCTATTTTGGATGTCTTGCCAAAATGTCAGGGCCAGATACCGTTTCTCCCCAGAAGCCATCTTGGAGATGGTATGTGAGTGGGAGCAGGAACTTGACTCTGTGTCCTGCAGCTCCCATGCCGTTCCAGCCTATCTCAAGATACTTACTGCTCTCTATTTCTTTGCGACGGGGTAGTTCCCAAGAGTCTCCATTGACCTTGTGGCATCTCTCAGGCAAGCCAGTCGCGGTGCTTGCATCAGGTACTGAGCTGCATCAATGCAAGAGCTCTTCACCACATATGAATGCCCCATACACTGGACATGAGACAAAGGGCAGCTAGAGATTTCTATCTCATTGCTCGTTTCCCACGTGTGCTTGGTGCAATTGATTGTACCCATTTGGCCCTTCTGCCACCCGGTCGCATTGCACACATCTTCTGCAAAAGACACCAATGGCATTCCATCAATGTGCAGTCTGTCTGTGGTGCCAGTGGAAGATTCATTGATGTGCCTGCAGTGTTTCCAGGCAGTACCCATGATAGCTTTGTATTCCGCATGTCACCTCTTGCCCAGCGGATGGCTGTGGGAGAATTTGGCAACATGTGGCAATGGGGTAAGTACCAAGCACTAAAAATGAGGGATATGTGTAAATGAAATGTATGAATGCCACCTCACATTACCAACCATTGTACAATAAGAATCACCAAGCCACATACACGATCTCAACAGACACTGCATGTACCAAAGTATAGATCATGTTCTGTGTAAATTAAAGAGGGAAATGTAACCTATTGCCCTTTCTTCCCTCCTCAGGTGATGCTGAGTATGCACTCTCCCCACAACTCCTCACACCTTACAGACATCTAACCACTGTACCACAGCATAGGTGCAATAGGGCACACATTTGAACTCCAGCCATCATAGAGCGCACTTTTGGTCTATTGAAGTCACGATTCAGATGTCTTGACCGCACAGGGGGTATGGTAATGTATTCCCCTGAAGTTGTGTGCCAGATCATATTAGCCTGTCATATTTTGCACAAT
Source organism: Triturus cristatus (assembly GCF_964204655.1). Lineage (NCBI taxonomy): Eukaryota > Metazoa > Chordata > Amphibia > Caudata > Salamandridae > Triturus > Triturus cristatus. Next base: position 578,453,667 of record NC_140586.1, read on the forward strand.
ATAGCTTTAACGCATGACTTACACATACCTCTTGTACCTCAGATAGCTCTGAATCCAGGAAACCGGGCCATTGCACATATCAGAGGTCAGGGTATGCAAGTCAGTGATCAGCTGGTTGCCACGTTTTTCACGAGCACACTGTTGTGTCATGGACAAAATGTGGTTTGCAGTCTGTTGTCAGTGAGGAAAGTTGGATAACTATGACTCTGTCCAAAAATTCCATCCTGGGACTACTTTGCAAGCCACACAAACTGCATGTAAACCACAGCTGTTGACAGTAGTCAAAAGATTGTCATGTGCCCATGTCAGCAACCAGTGTAGTGGATGTCCCTAAGGAATCTATTGACTCAGAGGAAAAGATGTACATTTTCTGAGAGGCATTCCCGTACCTTATGTGGATGGGTTTCTGGATCACAAAAGGGCCTAACTATTGCATTGTCAGAGTTTTTGCCTCCAACAGATTGGACTCCCCCACTAATGATGGGCCCACAACGTGAGTGACGATGTTATGGGTGAATCTGGCACTATGTGTCTGGGATACACAGCACTGCTTCCCCCGGTTTTTCATAACACTACAGACAACTCTTGTGTTGAGTACTAAATATGGACTACATGAACCATAATGCAAAGGAGGAGAAAACTAAACTGGGGTTTGATGTTGTGTCAGCCCCCCCTTGTACTAGCCCAAATCTCATAAAATGGTCTGTTCTCCCTTTTGTTTCATGTCTATGATTTTCTCTTGCACTGTCATTTCAGGTTTCCCTGCTACAGAACAACAGGAGGGCAGTGGATGTGATCTGTGATTGTGGATGACTCAGAATGAATACAAAATGGCTGTCAACTACTTCTTGTGATGTATTTCCTATCTCCCACTTCCTGTATAAAATAATGGGTCCCGGTTGCGGAGCCTGTGCCTCACATGCGGACACGATGCTCTGCAGCAGGAAATTACGTTTTCGGGCCGTAACCTCTGAAATTGAAGCGGAACCCATTATTTCATACAGCAAATGATATACAGGAAGTGGGAGACAAGAAACACATCACAGGAAGTTGTTGACGGCCATGTTGTGTTAATTCTGAGTCATCCTCTCTAACAGATCAGATCCTCTGCTATCCTGCTGCTCTTTTCAACCTTATTTCCCCCAAAATGGCTGAGGGTTATGAGGAGAAAGCACCCCCTTTCACTGAAAGGGAACTCGACATTTTAGCTGAGGGGGTGCTGACCAAATATCCTCAGCTATATGGGGGGGCAGAGGACCAACCTGAGTAATGCAGCATGGGCCTCACTATGGGCCAACATTGGTGAGCGCTGCAGTGCAGTGGGCGTTTACACCAGCAAGCGCTGGGAGGACCTAAAACGCTGGGCCAGGCACAAGGCCGAGGAGCTACTGGGCCAGTCTACCCAGCACCATGTGCACCATCCCAGCCTCTCGCCACTGTACAGGAGGGTCCTACATGCAGCTTGGCCGACACTCCAATTCTCAGCTGGAGGAGCATGAGCAACAGAGACCTGGTAAGTGCATTATATGCAATATGTGTCTGAAAGTATGATGTGAGTGAAGACAGAGCTGTACCATTGTGTGTCCCATGCCTCCATTCACCTATTCTGTGTCTATGCAGCAGTCATCATGAAGAAAAAGGCTCACTGTAGCACATTGACTGTACAGGGCAGAGAGCATTCTGGGAGTTGTAGTTTCATTATGACAACTGGAGAATTGAGCCATACATGTGCATTTGTACAGATATTTGCACTGCCAGCACCACTAACAGTAAACCAAGAAAATCATAACTGATGTGTGCATTGGATGAGGAATGGTACAGAAATTGTCCAGTGTGTGTATGAGAGGCCAATGGCTATTGGATGCTGTGACTTGCATTGCATTCGGTGAGTTTGGGTTCTGATTGAGACAGATCATCATGTGCCATGGAGTCAAGATAGACTTTGAGATCCTTGCCTCAACTTAAGTGTTTCCAATTTTGCCAAGTGTCTCCACAGACACACGTCTTACCCTCAGTGGCTTGTATGCCAATTTGTCATGTACAGGTAGCTGTAACAATGAGCCACTACTGTTCACCAGTGCACAGCACTAACTGATCAGTCTCCAAAGTCAATATGTGCACTGGATTGTCAGTGTTTTTGAGGGAATATCAAAATGTTAGACTCAAAACTTAGCAGAACCTAATAGCCCAACCCTATATGGATGTGTGACCCCTAATCAGCATCTGTGTTGTCTCATACAATGCTACATAGCAGATAACATTTGTCCAGACGTAAAAGTGCAGAGACTCCATATCACAGGCCCATTTCAATACCATCTGGCCTCTTTCCGATCTCCTTTTCTAATCTGGTTTGCAGCGTCAGGACACACAGATCACAAGAATGCCAAAGTTGAGGGTAGGCCAGATGTGTAAGCCAGCAAAAATCTTGTGAGATGTCCATGATGTCAGACTTAAATCAGGAGATGAGAGGGAACATACACGTTTTTTAAGCTCATCAACTCTGACAACTGTGTAGTGTGATCAAAGGAGAACAAAGTCTGATCTTGGCTCATCTAGGTATATGTCTTGTTCTGATGTGTACAACTACTACAGGATGATTTGTCTTACATTTCAGTGGGCTCAGCTGGCCAAAAGGACCAACAGCCGGACACAGTTCAGAGCAGGACATCTGTGGTGCACTGGCAGCTACAACCTCTTTCCACTAGTGAGGAAGAAGAGGATGAGGCAGGACCTTTGACATCAGGAGGCAGGGGGATTGCACCCACCCGGACTGAGCAGGAAGACACCTCTGGTGCTTTGGACTGGGTGGAGGCTGAGGACATTGAAGGGGGGGAGAAGTGGACACCTCTGGCAGGGGTGGGAATCTACTCTCTCCTGGACCATTCACCAGTTACTTTTGCCGAGGTGTCCCCAGGTCAGGACACTACACAACCTGGGCCTGACATCAGCTCCTCCCTAACTCTAGACGCCCTTATCACATCGGGGCCTCCAGCTACATCCCCTGTAACCAGTCCCCCTCATCTTAGCTGCCAGGTTGACACCAACATTGGCTCCGAGCCAGAGGCACCACACCCCTCATTTTCAACCCAAACCGCTCCCTGTGTTTTTTCTCCTATGGCTGTACCAGAGGACTTGATGTGAGCATGTGAGGGTCAGCCAGACATGCCCACTTGCATCATACTGCAGATGTGTCTAGAGCTGCGCATGATGCAAGAGGAAACTGCCCGAGATATCTGGTCACCCTCACTGCCAGTGTCAATTCCCATTCTACAGTCATGTTGTCTGTCGTATCCCAACATCCCTCCCACACCACCGTCAATGTCTCCACCTGTCCGTTGCGCCACACTGTTTCCCCCGTACTCCTCGTGTGCCCCAACCCCATGTGGTGCCTGGTCCTGCACTGGCCACCCAGGGAGCCCGCATCGGACTCAGAGGATCTGGACATTGTGGTACTAGAGGATGACCAGAAGGACACTGCTGGACAGAATTTTCTTTGTGGACAATTATTAACTTTTCCCCTTCGGAATTGACTGGTTCCCCTGACACTCCCTGAAGTGTTATATTTATGTTGCCCCACCCCAATCCAAGTTCCCTTTTCCTTCTGTAGTAAGAACATCAATTATTTTCCTTTCTCCCTTCCAAACGGACTGTTGTTGCTTTTACAATACCACACTTTTTTTTACATAAATCTTATTTTGAATCATACTTTCTCTATTCTGTTTAACTTCATTGTGAATGTCTTGTACAAAATATGGACATATTTTTGGGAAGTCATCTGCTCTGCACATTATGGCTTGTTGCAATGATGGGGTTACACTTGTACATGTATCACATACACACATATATCCTTACATCTCTAAGGCACCAAAAATGGTATTCATTTGCCTATCAGGACATGATACTTAACAGAGTCTTGACTTGTGAAGAGAATTTCTTTTTATTTACTCATATTCACACTGGTCAAAACGTTTTTGGGATGTGATCAATGGGGATTGTGCTTGCGATTTCGCAATTTCAGAGGTGAGGATCGCTTTGAGGGATCATGTCTGGGTTGTCACCAAAGTGCAGGTGTGAGTTGTGCATGTGCCTGTACAGGGTAAAGTTCATGTACAGGAGTGGATGGAGTATGTGCAGTTGGTGTTTGTGCATGGCCATGGGCTGGTTGTGCAGTTTGTGATACAGTTGTGTGGGTGTGATGTGCTGCAGGCAGATGTGATGGCTCCCCTCCCTGTGTAGACCATGAAGGGAGACTTTGGATCACTTTCATCATGCCCTCCATCATATTCATGGCCAAGGCAAGGTGTCTTAAACTCTCTTCCCTTTGGATGTATATCATGTCTCTGATATTCTTGGACATGTCTTGCCAAGATCTATCCATCCTATCCAAAACATGGGTCATCTGTCCACCACCTGAGGAAATTGGCGCATGTCCTGCAGGGCCTCAGACATGTCTGACAGGGTAGTCTCTATGGCACGAATGTCCTGCCTGCTGTTTGAAGAAGTTCTGCTCCCACTGGCCACTATGGCCAGGGGCAGGCCCTCTCTGCATAGGTTGGCCATGGATGCTAACACCAGGTCCAACAGCAGTTGGGAGGGTGGCAGTTGGAAGCCTGTGGACAGGACAATGGTGCCCAGGGGATGTTCGCACCACAACAGGGTTGGTACTTCCTTCAGATGGAGGAGAGAATGCCTGGTATACACTGTATAGGGAGGAGTGTGTAGGGGAACAACCACGTCTGTCCTGTATGTGAGGGCTGTGAGGGAGTGAGAATTTTATTGTGTATAGTTAATTAAAACCATTACAATATTAACTTAAAATAGTCAATGTGACAAACATTCCTATTTACATTTTGAATATCTAAAAAGATGAAAAAAAGTCATTTGATCTTGTTACATACAAACATGAACCTAGTGTATTAGATGCCAAGTCAGCACAATGTATTGCAGATCGTAGAAAAGTCAGCAGGCTTCTTCCCAGTGATTGTGTGGAACCTCTTGGTCCATACTAATGATTGTTCAGTTCTTACGCCAGGCTGGAAAAGTGGCGGTATACATCTAAAACCCAAGAGAAAAGTAAACTATGTGCAAGTTAATACAGGATAATGTTCATTCTTATTTTCGTAGTTAAAGTTTGTGTGCAAAGTACAAATGTGCATGCCACTTTGAAGATGGCACTATCTTAAAACAGCTTGGCACTAAGTGAATTGTGAAAAATTGTGTTCAAAATATACAAATTTAATGTGGCGGTCATGTAATGATAAACACTAAAGTAAGAGCTATTTGTTTGATATTTGTAGTAATCTGCTGACTTGTTGCAAAAATGTAGCTGCCCTGCATGAAGTCTGTAACGACTGGCTATTTAGTATTGCCATTATGGCCGGTCGGCATGATCTAACTTGAAGAGAACGGAAAGCACGGAGTAGAATATGCCGTCTCCAGTTGTTCACAGCTGGGCAGATACACAGAAAGTGTAAGAGTGTCTCTTCCGTCTGTTTGCAGAGTCTGCACTGAGTGGCTGGCCATGTTTGTTTCCATGTTGGGACCTGATCTTTTGAACAAAAGGCTCCAGGTCGAATCAAGAGTAGAGAATGCTGAACAGTTGGGGTTATGTGTTGGACAAGATACGGCTGTGGTGACCAGATCTCGTATGAAGATAAAACAATCCAGCCATGTTTTTTCTTTGCCAGGGCAGCTTTGTCCAATAGCCAGGCTTTTTGTTTTGCAGCATTGGTTGCTATTTTTTTTAATGCAGAGAAGCTATAGTTTGTATCCCAGTCTTCATGCAGGTTAAGAGTAAGTAACGTGTGTTAAAGTGCTGTTGGCCAGTCTTTCTTTTCTTTTGGCTGGTTCTTCAATTCCGTCCACCAATGACCCAGCAAGGATTCTTCTTGGGCTGCTCTTAGTTTCCAGCACAATTTTAATATTGCTGCTTGCCTGTCCGGGAATTGATTTAATAACCCAAATTCCAGGAGAACTTGTGCATGAGATGTAAATTACGGAATCCTAAAAATCTGTTTAAATAGGCTAGATTGTTGGAGATTCAGAAAATTTGCATCTTGGCCCTTAAATAATTCAGAGCCATAAGTGAGGATTGGAAGAAACTTGGCAGCAATAACGTTTAGTAAGTAGGAGTTTGATGGACACTTTAATTTCTGTTTTAAGTGTGAAGAGAGTGTTTAGTGCGAAGCGTAACTTATTTGCCTGTGCTCTTCTTTTCATTTGATGTTCTTTAAGTGTGAATCTTGAGTCTACCACCACTCCCAGATATTTGTAGGAGCCACTCTGCTCTATGCTGTTCCCTGCTGCAAACCACTTGTGTTTTTTTCTATTGGGCCCGGTGTTTGCTGAAAAACAAATGACTTTGGTTTTGCTGTAAATTTAGCGATAGACCGAGCTCCTCTGTGTATTCCAACAACTTCGTGATGAGGCGCTATAAGCCTACTCGGGTCTGGCTACATAGGACAATGTCATCTGCATACTGCAAACTTCTGAATTGGCGGTGAGCTAGCTTTGGAGGGTCACTTTGGACTTCTGTTGGCCTTTTATCTAGATCTGCTGCAAATATATTAAAAAGGCTGGGGGCTAGCACACAGCCTTGTTTTAGGCCTATGTGCGTTGGTATCCTTGCTGTAGTTCGTTCCCCATTTCCTAATTTTATCTGGACCCAAGTTGCTGAGTACAGATCGATTATGGCGCTTAGTAACCGTGGCGGGATGCCCCATTTTGCTATCTTTAGCCATAGGAGTTCTCTGGGTACCATGTCAAATGCTGCTTTCAGATCGACAAACACGTATACAGTTTGATGGACTTTCGCTGCGCTTTTTTGACAAGGAGATTCCGGGCCAGAAGGTTACACATTGTACTTGTGCCAGGTCTGAAGCCTGTTTGTGAAATAGGAAGGATCTTGCTGGAGGTGACCCATTCTTCATGATCCATAAGGAGATTTGACGCATATAGTTTGGCTTCTACGTCAATGAGCGCAATTAGTCTATAATTCGCTGGGTCTGATCTGGTGCCAGCTTTGAATATCGGGTGGAGAACGCTGCCTCTCCATGATGCTGGTATGCTGTTTGATTGGAAAGCGTAATTGAACAGCGGTGTGAGTAATTCCTCCCAGAAACATTTATCTTGTTTAAAAATCTCGTTTGGCAAGCCGTTTGGGCCCGGGGCTCCACTAGATCTGTCTCAACTTGGTTGATTCGAATCCAATTACCCTCGGACACATTTTCTGCATGGTTATTTTTCGATTGGTGCAGGGCATGCTGATGTTTGTCCATGGCTACATGTTTGATACCCTCGAACTCTATTTCTGCATGATAATTTTTCGATTGGAGCTTGGCATACTGATATGATTCCATAGCTACATGTTAGTTGTTTTGACTCAAATGAGCTATCCAATCTGCCTCAAGGATGCTTGCATTATGATGACGGAAGGATCCATTTACTATATCCTTTATTTCTGCCCAGAACTTCTTCTTGTTATTTGATTTGCTTGTCTGCAGCAGCTTTAGCCAAATATTTGTTTTTTGGAATTTCTTTGCAGTCCATACTTCCTGTTAATATTTCTGCCTCAACGGATGGATTTGATGATTTGCACCCTCGCTCGTTATTATGGCGTTACCACATAGTCTTCTTATTACCCTCTTGAGTGTCATTTTTATTCCTGCTAATTTGCTGACAGACCCTGATGTTGCTTTCCTGGGTCTATTTTCATAGTGCTTATTGTGTGATGAAAATTTGGAGATAAGCATCATTATCATATTTTCCCATTTTGTCCATGGCGGTTGCATATTTTGTGCTTGTTTGTTCACGTGATTTTTTTTTAATGAAATTCATTAATACACCAGCGTTTTTGCCGTTCCATGTCAGCCTTTTTAGATTGTACAGACTGATTGTACGGACTAGAGACTTGCAGCAGGTCATTACTTTCAGCCGCTCTTGGTGTGTAAATGCAAAAATCAATTGCCTGGAGGCTATAATCGCTCTATAATCGGTGGATAATTTGGTAGCTGGAAATCATTTGTAATAGCTCTATGACCACTATTATGTAGTCTAGGACGGAGTTAACATGCTTTGAAATTCTAGTTGGTGTGGCTGGTTGGTCTTGTGGTAGACGTCCATTTGAGTTAGCATCCCTATTTAGGCTAATGATGAGGCGCAGAGTTTGCCGTAATGATCTTGTTTGTGGTGGGTTATAATTACTGAATGAATGCTTTTCTCTTTGATTTTGTTTTGTTGTTTGCTTTGGACTGGGTTCTATAGTGGTATAAACATATTGAAACAGCCTGACAGCATGATGCCTGCTTGCAGATAGGTGGATGGAATGTTTTGAGCAAGGCTATTAGAGTCTCAAATTTCTCAAATTTTTCCTTTGATCCTGGATGGATGTGCACATTGCATATTAGTAGTGAGTCTTTCTCATGTTTATGCAACAATTAATTGGGAGGATTTTGTGATAATGAGATTTGAATGCATTGAATACAGGTTTATCCTAACTCAATCGGTTCAGGTATGTTGGTGTTGAGGTAGATTGATAAACCACCAGATGCTCTACTTGATGCTTTTCCCTTAGTAGCGTATTGATGGTATTCTTTAAAGCCATTGTTCGGTGTCGGTGCCGTGGCCCAGGTCTCCTGGAATAGTAAGATATCACATCTTTTAAGAAAAGTTAAAAGGTCCGCCTCCTCTGTCTTACTGCCAAAGCCATTGATGTTCCAAGCGCACAATTTTAAATTGCTTACCTCACTTTTTTTTATCTCAGTTGTTGAAAAAATAACTTGCCTGTTTTGACTGGCTGCTCCAAGTGCTACGTGGTGGATAATGCGTAAATTGGACCAGCTCTCCAGGGCACTGTCGATAGGTCCTATGACCCCACAAAGTAATCTGCTGCCTATCACCATTCTGGCTTCTGCTGTTGGACATAGTGGACCTGGATACCATTCTGTTTCAATTGTTTTTATTTCAATTCCCATTTTACAAAACGTCCTCTGTGGCACCAGAATTCCATTGTGATTTTTGTGTCACGCCAGGTTACAACCGTCATTTCTGTCCCTTTTGTGCTTGGGAGTGGTTTGAATCTTACACTTTCAGTATGATTTGTGTTTAGATGTTTTAATGTTTCGATGGAACTTGTAAGCTTTAATATTGCACTGCGGTTAAGAATATCATGGCGTCCTCTTGAGTTATAATGAGGAATACATTCTAGCATTAGTAAACCTTCTGGAAATATGTGTCCAGCATTGCCTAGTGGTGTGTCGCCTCTGTGGTGATATAATCTGTCAAAATCGCCGGGATGGACTTCAGTTGGTTCATGGTGCTGGAACATTGACATTTGTGATGCGATGTATGGGGGTCTTTTTGCACCCGCTCAATTATGGAATTTAGATCTTGAAGTTTTTTTTCTATACCAGAAACATGAAACGCCAGGGCTTGCAGGAGATTAACTTGCAGCTCTAGTTTTTCTGAGTGCTGCTGTAATGCTGAAGAAATGGTTTCCATAAAATTGATGAAGGGGACCATAATGGAGCTTCAAGGGGTGAAAAATGATCTGCCTGGTGGGCATCTGTACGCTGACTTGGAAGGGTGCTATCTCTGGAATTATTCATAATGTTCTCCATGGCATCCGGCACCTGACCAATGCTTAGTTGAGTAATGAAACCGGACCCTGGTTGAGTCTTTATTGAGAGAGTAAAGTGTTATAATCGTGAATGGGCCCTATGATTGTTTTTGTTTTTGTGTAAAGGGGGAACATATCTTCCTTTTGGGTTTCCTGTGTTAACTCGAAAGAACATATTAAGAATTCCTGTGTTTCCACTATGGATTTTGGCAAAACTTCTAACAGACCCCCTAAAGGGGTGTCATCTTTAGTAGCAGCAAAGTAATTGTTCATGCAGTCCCTGGACAGAACCGGTACTTGACTTTCACCTGATTTATTCCCCGGGTAAGGGTAGGAAGTGATAAAAGGCTCCCGATTTGTTATTCTAGTGCTGCTTCTAGGGCCACTTTGCTTGCGTTGTTTTGTGGTGCTTCATTTGCATTTATTTGTGCTTTCACAGTTACTTGTTTTCCAGCTGTTTTCAGAATATTTGGGGTACTAAAGTTATCCTCTGGCCGGATGCTGGTCTGCAAAAGCGGCATGTTGGATGTGGATGCGACTGGAGATGACATGCTTATTGAAGAATCCTGTATTCGGAGCCCTGGAGAAATTAGGAAGTCGGTAATTTTAATCTTCCTGCCTACTAGTTTTTTTTTTGGGCTTTGGGAACGATATTGGTAGTAGCTCCGAGTTTGTTTCCAATTGTATCGCTTCCGTGGTTTAAACAGGGCAAGTTTTTTTCTTCGGCTTAATTTCCGATCTTGTTCTCCCAGATCCCATTACGGCCTTCTATCCGAAGGCTGCCCTGGGGGGTTGCACTTCACACACTCACGATTCACAGGGGCTGAGTCCGCTTTTCACTTCTTGGAGAGGTTCCTACTTGAAACAGCCTTGAACGGCTTATTTCCTTTGGCCTCCTTTAGCTTGCACTGTACACAGAAATACCCGTCTTCCTGAATGTTCACCTAAATGGTGCCTGTAATTTGGAGTAGTTTAATTGATCTGTAACCATGCACCTCCTTGCCTCTCTCCCCATTTGCTTTGGCTCTGCCTTGAGCCTCAAAAACCTCACGTGGCTGATCGTCCCTGTGAAGGAGGGAGGGAGGGTCCTTAGGAGGGTTCTTAGGCTGACACGAGTACAGGGGTAGGGGCGCCTAGTCTAGTGGTTGGTATTGCGGCTGGTATAGCAGCTAAAGACCTTGTAGCAGTCCCGCGAAAGTCCCACCTGAAATCATGAATCGCAAAGGTCAAAGGGGGTTCCGCCACATTGAGTTTATTTTCTTTCCCTTCTGTGGGTAGGAGGGCCCGCTGGATTAAATTAATTTTGGTAAAAAAGGTGAAAAATGGGCAAAATAAATTTCATCAAATTGCATTTTCTCTGCGCTGGCTCATCGTGTCTCACAGTTTTTTCATGATTGTCTCACGGTTTTCTCACCCAAAACTGAGGGCTGAAGGTTTGGGCTCCGGCTTGGAGGGGAATAACGCAGACAAATTCAGCACATGTCTACTCAAAATATTCAGTAACAAAAACCCTGTCCAGGGCTCAAACTCCAGCACGGTGACCGAGTTGTGGTGAATAAGCAGGTGAAGACAGGGGGCTGGGAACAGGCAGGAACAAGTAGAAGCAGGGCACTCTGGTGAGCTGCAAGCCGCACCCAACCTGGTTGGGCTGCTTCCATGGACTCACAAGGTTCACACTCAGTGGCTGCAGCTAATGGTGGCTGCGCTCACTGCACACACGCTTACCCCACATCCGTTTTCCTCCACCTGCTGCCTCAGACGTTTCCCGATGCTCCCGGCGTTACCACCCGATGGCCTTCTAAGGGATTTACTGGGCCAAATGTTTACCGCAGGACTCGCTGGGTTTCAGCGGGTTCCAGCGGTTTACAGCGGCTCCTCGGTTCCTCCGCCTCCCCGCTCAGCGTAGCTCAGCTCGCGTTGCTTGTCACGTGACGTTTAGCTTCCGTTTCGCAACTCCAGTGCAGACAGAGTTAGGACAGGGAGTGATGTATGTGTTGGCGTGGGAAACAGCCTTTTCAACGCAACCGTTACAACACATACAATGACATCGCATATCGATGCAACGCAAAAGGTGTGCAGCAGTGGGTAGAAGGTGTTGGATTTAACTCCAACACCTTCCCTACTGTTGCACACACTGGAGTTGGAATAGAAAATTAATGTATTCCAACTTGCAGCGTTCCCCTGACAGAAAGTCAGGGTAAAGTTTTGCATTGCAACAACATGCGATGTAATGGCATGCATTGTAACGTCACATATTCTATTGGTGTATGTGTGAGCTGTGGCTGGTTAGCTCTATGCTGGGGACAGGCAATCTTTTGTTTCGTAGGAGGATGAAGCACTTTGCTGGGCGGAGGGTGTGAGGCCTTCCAAAATGTGAGCGATGTGGGAAAATTTCTGTTCCTGGCATCAGAATCTTCATCCTCTGACAGGATGAACAGATAGTCACCATCATCGTCCAATCCTTCACCCTCCTCATGTACATCCTCCTCCTCCTCTTGTGCAGTTCTTGCAGCCAACATTACTGCCTGGTGGAGGAGTGGATTTTCCCCTTTGATTGTCCATTTCCAAACACTGGTGGAAGGTCCATCCTCCTCATCGTCCTTATCACCTGGAACACCGAGGTTGCAACAGGATAAGGAATTGACCTAGTATAAGATGTGGTGTAACACAAGGGTTGGTTCCAATGGCGGCTCACTGAGGTAATGCTGTGAGGCAGTGGGGCGGGGCATTACTTTAGTGAGCCGCCACTGGTTGGTTCTACTGTACTTTGCATCAACGATGACGCACATGTGACCTGGTTTGGGTACCCCTACAAGTGACAGCTCACACAATAGCACCGATGTGTTAAACAGCGATGTACATTGCACAAGCAAACTTACCAGCTCCAGCCACAGCTTTGTGTCACCCTTATGTCAACTGCTGAACCGTGCTCCTTATAGGTTTTGCTGACAAAGCCATCCCCGATTCAGCAGCTGTAGATGGAAGTGACACCATTCTCAATCATTTGCATTACTAATTTACAAACAGGCACATGTGACACTTATGATATGTATGTAACTTTGTAAACACCAACTGTAGGTTCGATACAGAAGGGGATTTTGATCTTTGTCATGGTTTTGATAGGGAAACACTGCACACCACAATTACCTGATGGACAGATGCAAGAGGGTTTCACTGTTACAACCAGGATGTCTTGCATTCCCAGGATGGTGTTATACGCTGCACTGGTGTCATCCTGCCAGCAGCTGTGATGAGACATACATGTCCATATTTCAGAACACCAGATGGTAACTATGAGCTAACATGTATGTGTCATTCTCAATGACCATTGATAGGCTATTCCTGCCAATGTAAATCACAGTAAGGAGTCTGTTCCTCTTTGGGGCAGATGCACTCAAGGTTGCTAACTGCCTAGTGTTCAAGTCACTGGGAGATCTGAATTTCAGATTATAATGCCCTCACACACCTGTTAGGGTGTCATGCTTCATCATAGGGCGCTCCTCTTCAGACCGGCGCTGCAATGCCTGACAGGCCTGTTGGCTTATTTGTCAGAGTTCTTCTGATCTGAGGATGCTGTATGTGGTGGGTGCATGTGGGCTAAAAAGAGGTGACCAATAGTAAGTGCAAAGTGACTAGGTGACTTTAAAATAGGCACCGGACCCAAGAACGTTTTAATTCAAAAATGGGACCAGAACTAAGTAAAAACAGTGGAGCTACCAGGAGATCCTAAGGTACCAGGGTAGCTTTATGTGGGTGTGGTCAAAATGTTTAATGCCATAGGAGCCCACAAGTCGAGCGGCACTTCATCAGGACCAAAATAAACAAAAACCAATAAGATCCACAGAAAAGGAGTACCGGGGGGGACTCCCCGTAAGGTGGGGATGTCCGAATGAAGTATGCCTGATCCCGTTTAAGGAACCAGAGGTGTGTCTCCACCTTGAAGGAGGAGGGATATTACTTCATAGATGAAGGAGAGGTACCACTGGAGGGAGGGACCACCGAAGCGGAGGCAAGGGCAATGCCGGCTCACCTGCGTGTCTCCCTGACGTCTGGATATTCCTGCCAATGTGCGGCATGTTTACCTCATGGACTTCACATGTGGGCCCCTGCACACATGCAGCAATTGCCATCTCTTACCTCCACACAGCACTGACATCAATGAGATTACACATCAACAGACAAACATGTATGAGAAGGTTATTGATATTTGAAGGAAGGGGAGAAATAATCAGGACACCACGGCATTTCATTGATTACACCGTCACCATTAAGACTAACATGTCTCATGAGTATAATGTTGTCTGTTGACAAGTCGAAAGGAGTGTACATCCACAGGCTGACCAGTTTCACATTTGCACATCGGTTCAAACATTGCATTGTAGAGTTCATATGAGAGACGCAATAGTCAGGTGCATTTTGTGTCATTTGTGCTACCCTACCCATGAAGTCACAAAGCTTATTTTTGAATGAGAGATCACAGATTTGTTATGTCAATCCGTGGAGTGTCCTCTGTTCCCATACTCTATTTCCAACATCATGGTAGAACTAAGCTGGTAACGGATGATATCTTGTACAGCAGACATTCCACCTCACATATTATACCATCACTTCTGTAGGTGAATACAGTAGAAGAGGAGGCAAGCAGAATGCAACATTTGACTCGGATCCCACATTATGGGTAAGTTGAGAAGCTTTGAGGGTTGCCGCCTACCCTGTATTTGCGATGTGCTTTTCAGCCAAGACATTTAAAAATCTCACTTCCTGGAGATTCACCTTAGCAGCCCATGCATCCATCACAAAAGTACACAACTGGCATCAGTGTGAGCCTCATCCACACCAATTTCAATATGATTTGCCCATTGGAATTTTCCTAGGGAGTTTTCATATCATTGAATTGCAATCCAGTTATGTCTAGTACACTTCATATGACGCTATATACTATTTTATGTCCATTCTGCACTCACTTGTCATTAATTATGTGTCATGCTTTCACTAGCCATCATGGTGTGAGCTGGTATGTGGTCAAATGCCATATGTAGGTATATTGTGATGCAGGACAACAGTGATGTAAAACACACAACACAATACACAATACAGCACAATACAGCAGCGATTAAAGGCACATGAGCATGAGCATTCAGCTACATTATTCTTGGGTTTACTTACCATGGCCCCGCACCTGCCCAGTGTGTGGTCCCTGAAAAGATGTCACAGCCAACCTTGTATCAGAAGTCAATGTGGGTCTTGGAATCTGGGAGGAAGTCATTGGACCTACAATGATAAGTGTGTTTGCAACTTTACATTTCTGCTGCCACATGTGATGCAATCAATTTCAAGCACAAAGGATAAGCACAAGCAGTGTGGGCCCTACCGGTGCAGAAGTGTGTAGCACTAATTATCATTAGTGATCACACATTCAACTTATAATGGCCCCACTGCCTAAAAGCAACGTCTATCAAATTGACACAACAATTCCTGAAGTAACGTCCACTATTGTGTTTTGTTAATGGCAAAAAAACATGCCATCTGATGATAACATATATAACCAGCTTGGTGGACTGGACGATTCCAGGTATAGAAAAAACATTCTAAGTTGGACAGTGGATGCATTCTCAATACTCCTGACAATTGTGTCTCACTTCTTGTTCATCATTGTTATATTTGTTAACATTGAATTTCTTGATTTAGGCTACAAAAACAATTACAATATAGTGGAAGCTCCCTTTGGACTTGTTATGACACTCGATTCCAGGATTGAGTTCACAGTTCTGGAACTGTTGGTGGAATACATGTAATGTTCAGAAATCACAAAGGTATGATGAGCCTAGATATATTATATTTTGTCTTTTGCGATTCACAAATGTCATTTTCTATAGGTAAATGTGCTTTAAGAATTCCAATGGTTGGAAAGCTAGTTTTTCCTCTCTGGTTACCTTTGAGATTCGGACACTATATGTCCCTCTGTTGTCTGCTGACAATGTAGGCATTTTGACCATCTCCTGACCAGTTTGACTTAACAGTTAGTGAGGGTGATATGCCTTGCTCTGGATATTGTTGTGTCCTCCCAGAAGATGCAGGGACCTCTGCTACTGTGGTTGTCTGTACTCTGGCTGAAAGTGTAAGTAGGTGAGACGAGAGAAAAGTCACCAAATGGAAAATGTACATTGTACATATCTTCTGCATGCTAACAGTATTGTGAAGTACTGCCATGGCCAGTGCAGGTAGGAGCAGTAGGGTGTTGGGTATATAATGGCATGGCAAGATGGGAAAAAAGACAACGGAAAATGGGAAGTAAATGTTTTAAAATAAGGATTCTCTCAACTTCTGCTTTGTGATTTTGGCAGGCACAAGGTGAGTTACTTTACTGTGGGAAAGGGATTTGCCATTTCTCATACAAAGGATTTTGAGACTTGTGGTGCAACATACAGTGAGAAACACACGAGCCTCTGACTGACGATATTTTTATATAAACTTTTGACAATTTCCATACTCAGAATGGCAGTGCAACACAGACAGTCATTTTGTATACTTGTTCTGGTCCTCCCATTTACCTGGTACCACATTGTGGACATCACTCACAGGCAGCCCATGGAGCATGTGGGGGTGGAATGTAGTGAGGACATCCTCTACAAGGAGGGTGAGATGTAGGTTGTTTCCAGATTGTGGGGCAGGGAGAATCCTGTTCAACTCGATCCTGGAGTACTCCTTCACCCTCACCTTTTCATCCTGCCACTTCTTCTTGATGTCAATGACTGTGCAAACATCCTCCCCCAATGCTGTGACAGAGAGCTGCCTTCTAAGTGCCACTGGTGCAGTAAGGTGGGAGACGATATAGGTGTTTGTGGTGCCTCACAATGAACTCCACAATCATGGTGGTCTCCTCAGTTGTGAAGTTCTTCTTCCTCCTCATTTTGTACATTTCCCAGTAGCAATGAAGAGCAAATAAAAAAACTGGAACGCTCTGTGGCAAAACTTGTTCCTTGAATGTGTGCTGCTTTTAGGTGGTTTGTGGTGCTGGTCTTGCAGTTAGTGTTAATTGACTTCAACTGGAGCATGGTGGGGGGTGATGGGCACTTGAAATGATCATCAGACCCAAATACGGATATTCTGGCCCGGATGCGGAGATTCCAGCCCAGGTGCGGAAATTCCGGCACAAGTGCGGGATTTCCGCTCCTGGGGTGTGATAACCTCTACGGGTGTAGAAATTCCGGCCTGAGTGCGGAAGTAAAGTTAGAAGTCGTAAGTGATTTCTGTGAATACCAAAAATCATAAGTGCCTTCTGTGAATACCAACAATAGTAAGTTTATGATTTTGTTTCAGATTAGTGTTGTGAATCGACCCCATGGTTTCCTTGTCCCAGTAGTGGGTGATACAATAAGCACTGCATTCCACAGCTAACATTGACCTTTCCATATCTTGGGTGCAGTTTCCACAATTCATACTATGGCCTTATATGTGAGTTATATCAATCAGGGATTAGCCATTTCCTACATGTTTTAGGGGCTAGAACACATATACAAGACAGCATATGAGGTGAGACTCAAGGCCCCAGCAAAGTGTATATGGTATAAATACCAGCAATACAATTAAGCAAAAAAGTGGGATGATCACACAGAAATGGGTTTCTTTTCACATGCCATTGGGTTAATACGCAAAATGCATTCCTCAATATCTCACACACCATATCAGACTTGAGCAACCCCTTCCTGGATCGAGCAACCCCTTCCTGGATCTGAAGATACTACTTACCAATGCAGGTTTGAGTACAACCTTGTATAAGAAGGCCACTGTCAGGAACAGTCTCCTCCTATACAATAGTCACCACCCTAGGGCTCTCAGGAACAACCTACCGTTTGGACAGTTCCTCCGCATTAGGAGAAATTGTAGTAACTTGGCTGACTACAAAACAGAGGCCCGGACTTACAACACAACTTGAGAGAGAGAGGCTACCCAGGTCAACAGGTTAGGAATTCTTACAAAAGGGCTATGAATAACCCACGAGAGGTACTGCTCCAGGTCTCGACTAAAGACCAAACGGAGGTGCTTACTTTTGTCACCTCGTTCACCCCCCTATTTCTCACTATTTAAAAAAACCATCAACAAACATTGGGGTATAGTGAACACAGGGGACCTGAGCCTCCCACAACCAAGGTTTGCCTTTATACGTACACAAAACCTGAAGGATATCCTAGGAAATACTGGGCCCAAAATGAAGGAACAAGGTGTCCAGAGGACTTTGTGGGACCTACCACTGGTTACCGGTCACCATCCCTGTGGAATGTGCTTGGTCTGTGCCCAGACAAGTATTGTCAAAGAGATTAAACTGACTGATACCTTCACATGGCAACTTATGAGACACACCAACTGCTATACACCTAGATGTATATACATGATTACATGTCCCTGTGAGAAAAAATATGTGGGGATGACTATGAGGCCGATAAAGTTACGAATCACCGAGCATAAGAGTAACGTGAGATGTATGAAAACTACAACTAAACTATACACACATTTCAAGGACCTCAACCATGAGGCAGATTCCTTGGGCGGCCCTGACCAGGAGATAATTAGTTACCTTAATTTATAAGGCATTGATTCCACACTTTGTACCCGCTGGCACAACCAAAGGTTTGATTAATCCTCCACGCTATACTGTGTTTGCTATATATTTTTTTATTTCATGGGCTCAACATGGATTCACTGAGACTGAATGTACTGATCCACATTCTGTATGTACACTTAATACAGATTGCCTTACTACCACGTGGCTAACTTTATCCTTAATATGAGACCATTGTTGGGTTTGCTCTGGGTTTTGTCCCCCTATGAGTATGACCAAGATTTTATCTGATGACATATTACTTTTTGTACACAAGAAGTTTCAATCTTTGTGCACTTTTACCACCTTGGATTCAATTATTTCCCATTTCTTTTTACCGTCTGTCTGGTACTTTATTGACACAGACTTCTTCAGACACTGCTTATAAATGGCAATTATTAGCGTCTGATACCCAAAAAACACACTCCAAGTTGGCCGCTACTTTGTTTGAGCCGATGTACACTACACGATTTGGATGCTGGAGCCACCACATGACTCGACGTGACGTCATACCAACTTCCGTCCCTCACTGAGCGCAGGCAATGAGTAAGCTGTGTATTTAAACTTCGCTACACCGACATCCTGTTGATACGGTTTCTCAGCTCGGTGCGTGGGGTAGGTTTCCGGTGCACGTCCGGACAGGACAGGTGAGTAAACGGGCTCAGCAATATGTTGTGTTTATATTGGCGGTGCAGTGGGACTGAATGGGTCCCTCCCTTCATGGTGTTTTCACGCCTGTTATTTTCCCGGGCTCCGGGCACTTTCAGCAGAACGGTCTGAAGACTACTCTGGGTTGCTAGCGGCAGTGGCCAGGCTTGACGGGGCTACCCCTACAGCATCTCCACCCTCTGTGGGGTCGCCCGCTGCCCTGGCCATTGGTCACTTGTTGCTGGTCGCTGGGCGCTTACTGCACTTACTGCGCTAGAGTATGGGTGATCTCTCGGATGCCTGATTACCCGGTTGAGACCTGCCTTAGCCTTACATCACCATAGTGGGTCTTCTGGTGACGACAGTCACTACGCTTTATTCTATCCCCTACTGTGCAGGACACCATCAACTGAGGTGTCAAGAGCGGAGAAAACCTCATGAAGCAAGTGCTATCATCTAGTTAGGTGAGGCATCCCACTATGTACTTGATCCTTTTCAATTTTCGTTTTCATCCAGTCATCCTTCCTTTTTAATTGTGTTTTTAACAATGAGTGCACTACAGTATCACGAATGCACTGACTTGATGGACACTTGTGTGGGGCTGTGAGGATGACTATACTTTCTCATATAGACCACTATTTCTAGTTCCCTTGTTTTTCGTCATCCCTATCTAGGTTACCACTAGATCTGGCGGGACCACGTGCTCGAACTAAAGAATAGTGGTAGGTAGGAACTCCTCCATCCACCACCATGTGTAGATAGTTGTTGTATATAGGTCCTGACGAAACGCAGAGTATCATTTTTTAACACATTGCGTGAAACATGTCCACCACCTTCTTAGAGCTGAGCATTGCTCCACTGGACCATTGAGCCAGCGAGCAGCCACTCTTTTGTAGTTTTTAATAAGGTGGATAACTATCCCATTAAATTCTTTTTAGGTTGTCCAACCTTTTTTAATATCACTCACGTCACATCTACACCTCCACCTAAGGGCCTTCACAACCACGGCACCATACAGCAGAAACAGTAGATCTCCGCTAAAGAGCCCCTTTATGGGTGCCCGTCGGGTATTACACCGCCGACCCGACGAGGAGCGAGTCCATATGATGAAGCATGACACCTAGCTTGCTGGGTGTGTGAGGACTCTAGTTCCAACAAGGAGGATTCCCCTCCTGTGGCCTCTCCTCTAGTTGTCCATCCACTTGGGGAACAGCGTGCCCTCCTTACTTTACATATCTTTTCACATGCATCATTAGAAAAAGGCAGGCGTTTCAGAACCTAATTAATCAGCTTTTATTGTAAGTTTTTAGATCACAAAGACATTTTTAATATCTTAATATAAACAAATGGTATTTCACCAATCTGTGATCTGCCTAACTATAGAGGCAGTGTGAACATCTGCAATTACCTTACAGGAGAACCGGTTTTAAATATTGAACACCTTCCAAACTCAGCTTTCTGCTTTGACTTCCAATTAAAATAGTGGTGTAACAACAGTGGCTGAAATGAAAATGAAAGATGATAGCACATAGTGCATTCTTTTTTGCCCTAACCATATTCTACTGTTATTTTTCCTTAACTTTATTAATACTATAAATATTTATGAATATATCAAATTAATGAATTCATTTAATTTGTGTCATATATACCATTTTCAATATTACATATCTTAAATACATCCAATCTCTGTCTTTTAAATGACATTTTATTTCCTTGCTATGTTGTACGGCTTTGAATGTTCCGATGCTGGTGCTGGTTTTGGATGAGCCAGTCAAACATTTCCCAAAACAATCCTTAAAGTATTTTGCATATGCGTAATATATTAACATCTATAAGTATGTATACCTTTGTGAGGGTATGTATCAATGTTTTTTTCCCCCCACTTATTGCCTAGAAAAAAAAACCTTTACAACTCTCCCCGAACCACTACTCTTTGACTCATCCTAAACCTCTTTCGCTTTATCCACCTATCTCCACTCTCTGACTCATCTCAAACCTCTCCTACTATATGGATTCACAAATAACCCTCTCCAAACTCTTCCTTTCTTTATTCCTCCTTTCTTCTATGTCATACTTCATCATTTGGGCGTGCTCCTCGTGGGGCCGGGGCTACAATGCCTGACGGGCACCCATGAAGGGGCTCTTTGGCAGAGTTCTTTTGATAAAGCCGTTTGGTGAGTGAGGGTATGTGGACTGAGGTGAGTACTGTAGTAAGTGAGGTTTCAAATAGATTTAGGGGGACTCTTATTAAATACATTTTATTAACACATCTAAGTTAAAACTGTGTTGCTCGTATCGGAGATGATGATCCTATGGAGCATAAAGTCTATTTAGTGTTTGGTCTACATGTTGCTTGCCTCATCAGCCCCTAAGGGGTCTATTGGCAATTCGTCAGGGCCCTAACAGGAAAGAGTTCTAGTAGGCTTACACTACTGCAGGGCTAGTGTATTCAATTTGGCAGAATTAATCTAGGATCCAGCCGTGCTATATCGTACAAGGTTAAGTGTCACCTTGTATTATTTCGAGAACTGAAAAACATATAAAGTGGGACAAAGACGTAAAAATAATGCTAGACATTTGCATTATTATATTCCATTTAAAAAAAAAAACACATATCTACAAATGGTGACCTGTGACAAAATAAAATAAACCAACCACATATGCAACTTGTTGTCATCAGTATGACTGGTGGCATGCAATCTGCCCATGTTTAGAGTTGGCGACGTTGTTGCCTCAATTTCGATACTTTTAGTGCAACAAGGACAAATGCGATATAGGTTAAAAGCAAACGATTCCTAATCATGGCCTCAACATTGTGCCAGGATAAGGTGATTTTCATCAACGGGCCTATACATTGTAATAATGTAGTCACATGAAAATACCAAATCATCAACCAAACCCATCACTCACCCTGTATTATGTAGGTCAAAAACTGACAGGTTTTTTTCTCAGAGCACTTCGCTCAAACCCGATCTAGATGTGAGGGGTATGCAGGCAAGTTAAAAAACAGAGGCATGCGCTTACCGGTAGAGCTCCCATCACTGTTACGGAGTTGTATACTCACTAGAAGTGGCAAAGTGAATAGCCCTTTGCTTACCCCGGCTCTGTTTCCCGAACTGAGACATGCCGGAAGTGTGCTAATAAAGCTTATTTCCTGTCGGTGCGTTAAGACAGGCTGGACCTGTAACGAGGGAGGCCATCTTGGAAAGGACATGCAAAGTCAAGGCAATTAGTTGAAAGCCTGCAAGTTGTGATGGCGGTATTATTTTTGCTAAGATTGAGGGATGGTTCCTGTCTCTATTCTGTAATGGAATACGAGCCTGCACTTTGCGGTGGCAGTGTGTATTATTTATAATTATGGAGGATGTTGGCTGGTCCCCACAATTGTTCTGAATGGGCCCATTGTGTGAGGGCACTTCCTCCATTTGGAGGTTATTCCAGAGCTCTGACTTTCACTAATATCCTAGGAACTTCAGACCCATATATTTGAACTATTACTACTAAGGAGTAATTGTGTGGAACCTGTCCAAAACACTCCTGGTTCCTCTTTTTCAAGTGCATCTAACTAACAGGCTCACATGTCCACCACACCCAATACCAATTAATATTTTCCCTCTTTAAATCCACTACTAATTCACCTTGGGTTCTGTAGTAGAGTGCTACTCTTTGAGAATTGATTCAATGTCTCTTAAGGGGTAGTAAGAGCTAAATAAACACAATTACAATTGTGTCTGAGGCTTATTTAGCAAGTCTCAGACCGCAGATTTTATAACTTAGAAGTCAAATAAGAAGAAAACCTGGGAACTTTATCATCACTGATAGAACCCAACAGAATAGAAAAAAATTTGAGGGAGGATTACAGATTGGGATTAAAGCAACTCTAAAGGGCAAATACTTCGTTTTGGCAGAGTTGAATTGCAAGGAGTGCAATGACTCCAACCAGTTCAAAGAAAAAACTTATGTCAGAAAGCAATACAGTGTGATTGAGCTAAACATTTATTGCATGTACGTTGATTAGAGCTGAAAGAAAGAAATGGTAGCAGGCAGAAATGTACATAGTTGGAAAAGAGAAAAGGCCACAGATATAACTTTGCGGGACCCTGTAGTAGAAATGAAGAGGTGGAGAAATGAAGAAGATAAGCTTAAATTAAAAAGACTCCTATTTAAGCAATTTATATGGTGGGAGCCACTTACAAAACTGATTGAAGATGGGGTAATATTTATAATAATTAATGCCCACATATATAGGATAACATTTTATGAAATGATCACTTTTACTGGCAAGGAGCATTTGGAGTTAGAAACTGTTTTTTTTTTAATACAATCTAAGCAAAGGTAATTTGAATGCATTTTTTAACCTAAAAAATCATGCATTTGATCAACAGACAAAGAGGGATAAAATCAATTAATATCATCCACAGATCTATATAAGGACATGGGACATGAGAAGTATAGCCTATGGTTGCGGTTGAAGGCAGATCTTCAGTTAAGATAACCAAGCAAGCACATCCCTAAAGTTTTGACAGCCAGTCTCCAATTTGTTTCCTTAAACTATTGAAATCAATAACATTTAATCAGGTGTTTAGATGAGTTTCTAGGCACAGCCCTTCTTCTCGATGCTGTTTAATTGCAATATCATAAATGGAAAGTAGAGCAAGTAAAGGGATTTGCAATAGAAGAGGGAAATTTATATTATGCATCTAATAAGCTGTGAAAAACGCGGCTTCTGGCAAACTGCTCCTCGGAAGGTGAAGTCCACTTGTGTTCTGAGGTCCTCAGGACACAAGAGGACCTCATCGCCCCACCAGCAGTGCACCAGAAGCCGCGTTTGCAGAGTGGTGTAAAAAGGGCGTGGCCTCAGACCACCACTGCAACGCAGCTCTGTGGTGCTTACTGGATGTACTTGGTGGTCTAGTTGGCCCCCAGGGATCCTCAGGATTTAAGGGGACTAAATCCACTAATTTACAATGCACGAGGGGCCGAGTTTGCACACTTGTTGTTTCATGCCCGCCCCCTCACTGCACCACTGTGCAAACGCGCCCCCTGGTGTGTTGTAAGTTGGGGGATTAAGTCCGCTTCAATCCTGAGGGTCCCTGGGGGCCAACTAGCCCACCAGGTACCTCCAGTAACTGCCACAGAGCTGCGTTGCAGAGTGGTGTAAAAAGGGGCCTGGCCACAGACCACCACTCTGCAGCGCAGCTCTGTGCACTTACTAGAGGTACCTGGTGGGCTAGTGGGCCCCCAGGGACCCTCAGGATTGAAGGGAACTTAATCCCCCAATTTACAACGTGCCAGGGGGCACATTTGCACACTTGTTGTTTCAGGCCCCGCCCCCTCGCTGCACCACTGTGCAAACACCCTCCCTGGTGCATTGTAAGTTGGGGGATTAAGTCCCCTACAATACTGAGGGTCCCTGGGGGTCAACTAGCCCGCCAGATACCTCCAGTAACCGCCACAGAGCTGCGTTGCAGAGTGGTGTAAAAAGGGGCGTGGCCTCAGAGTATCTCTCTGCAACTCAGCTCTGTGGTGCAAACTGGAGGTACCTGGTGGACTAGTTGGCCCCCAGGGACCCTCAGCATTCAAGGGAAATTAATTCCCCAACTAACAACGCGCCAGGGGGCGAGTTTGCAGTGTGGTGGAGAAAGGGGGCGTGGCCTCCGTCTAAATGCTGGCTTTTAAAAACATATTTTTTGTTACAAGGGGGGCTGTGTGGCCCCCCTTCTTTTACTTTTTTGGGGTCCTGGGGACCCCATCCCCCAGGGCCTGACCCCTCTTTATTCATTAAAAAATAAATCAGAAAGGGGGCTGAGGGACCCCTCCCGAGGCCAATTTCGCCCCGGGGACCCCATCCCCCGGGGCATGGCCAGTTGTTTTTTGTTTATTTATTTTTAAAATTCTTTGGAGGGGGTTGCGTGGCCAATTATGGCCCCGGGGACCCCATCCCCCAGGGCCTGCCTTTCCTTATTTTATTTTTTTCAGAGGGGAGGGGGCTGTGTTGCCCTGGGAACCGCATCCCTGGGGCATGGCCGCTCCATTGGTGACCGTGGGGGGAGCCCCAATGCCCCCATTGTCCCGCCGGCTCCCCGCCTCCTGCGGGAGCCGGCATTGCTTTTCCACAAGGGGAGCTGCTGACATACAGCTCCCCTTGTGGAAAAGCAATCCTGCTTTGCTTCATTGAAGCTAGAGCAGGTTTTCCTGCTCTCGCTTCAATGAAGCAAAGCAGTTTTCTATGACAGGGTGGAAGCCGTGCTCCTGCCCTGCGATAGCAAACGGCAATGCCCCGGGGGTGGGCACCCCGGGACATTGCAGGAGCCGACCCTGAGGGGTGACAGTCCCCAAGGCTATCAAGGGCTCCTGAAGGGGGGTGAGTTTGGTGTCCCCTAGCAGGGCCCCCTTCAGCCAGTGGTCTCTGGATACTGACTGAGGCAGCACCGATGGTGTCCCCCTGTGGATCGTTTCACTGTGCAGCAGGGGTGAACACAAACTCCCTTTTCTGTATGGGAGCTTGTGCTGAGACCGGTTTCCGATCACAGCGAACGCTCCCAAACAGAAAAGGGAGCTTGCAACCGCACAATGTGTGGTTGCATCATCATTAAGTGGTTGGGGCGCCAACCAGAGGTCAGTCGGACCAGTATCCGTGGTGGTGTCATCCGCCCAACATCGTAATAGGCCCCTTAGAGTATATGTATATTTTATAAGTGCTTATATATGTTTTTCTTTGGAATTCTGTAACTTGAAATTTGAAACTTGTACATATTTTCCGAAATAAATAAATATTTAAAAACACATGTTAAAATAGAGCAAACAGCTTAAGAAACACTTTAACATTTTGACACGTACACAATAGTCTTGCCTCCTTTTCAACCTTATCTATGTCGCACGTCCTCAACCCAGAATGCTGTCGTGATATGCAAAGTAGGTCAAAAACGCATTGTTTACAACAAACAAATGAATTATACATTTAGTCAGAATGTATACCACATTAAAAAATGCATTCAAAAAATATTTTACTGTGAATTATCGAAAACTCGAAAAAAACTAAACAAATAAGCTGCCCACCATTATGTGTTCAGTGGTACGCGGACATCTATCATGACCACACACACCATTGAGAGCAGGAGAGAGATAGAGCCACAGCCAGTACTGAAGAGTACCATCTGGCTAGAAAAGTGAGTATATCTTGACCAATAACATTCACTAACAAAACAAACTATATCCTAGAAACAAATATTTTTTCAGACTTTTTTTTATATTGTATAGACTTTGAGTACGTATTCTACAGCCAACATTATCAGTTGAATTACAATTTGTACACCAACTGAAGGTAAAAACATTGAACTTTAAAAAAAAAAAATGAAAATGTTATTTATAAAAAACAAAACATGTCACCTAATCAGATTTGTTTTTACACTACTGTGACTGGAGGGCACAATGACTATTCTAACTCTGCCAGGTACTTAACACTGGGAAGGTGCTGGACAGTGGCTGAGGGGAAAATTATTATTCTACCTCTGCCCAGGACTTACCTAAGTGAAGGTGGAGGACAGTGACTGAGGCACAAAATTACTATTCTAATTCTGTCAGATACTTACCTCAGGAAAAGTGCTGGACAGTGACTCGAGGTAAAATTACTATTGTAACTCCTTTGATTGCTTACCTCAAAGAAGGTGCTGGACAGTGACTGAGGAACAAAATTACTATGCTATCTCTGTGGAGTATGTGAAAAAACACAAGGGCACCCAAAGGAAGTTGGACAGGGACCTTGGGAGGTTATATATTACAGGAAACAATGGTACATGAAAACAAAAGGAATAAGAGAAGCAATAAATATAGCCAAAATTGGTTGTATATTTCAGCCAGTGTCCAGCCGGACAGAGGCACCTTTAATAAGTTGAGATGATTAACAATGAATCAAAAAATTGTAAGTATGATCTCAGTGGGATACAAGCCTGTATCCTGGGACTTACATATCGTAAGAACAAATTTATTGCTTCACTTATTCCTTTTGTTTTCAGGGACTATGATCTCTGTGGAGTAAACATCCTTTTCTTTTTAACAGACCTTAAAACTAGGCCTGGGTTGTGAACTTTGCAGGAGCTCGCACAGTGCAGAAAACTCCGCTTCGCGATGTGCAGCAGAGTTTTTTACCCGCTCGCGATAGCGAGCGGTGAGTTCACGAGCGAGATGCCTCTAGGGTACAATTTCTACCCGAGCTACAGGAATACCAGCACAAATTGCAGTTTGCACTCCGCCACTTGCAGAACTTCGCTGAGTTTTTTTGTAACTTCGCAGAGTTCTGCTTATCAAAACTCCGCGAACTACACCCAGGCTTACTTAAAACCAAAGAAATCCATTAAAAAAACAAAAGAAAGTAGAAACAGTGCAAAATAAAAGTCCAATTTCGGAACATAATACAGGTTAGTTATCCTTTAAAAAACACAAAGTTCAAGAAAACTGTAACAAAACAAAAAAAGTATTTGCCTAGTTTTTTCTTCTAAATTATCATAGAAAACCAAAAAAGAAGCACTACAACACAGCAGAAAACCAAAAGAATTTACAACAAAGTTTGAAAATCTACATTGGAACAGAGAAAAAAACACACATGGTAATTTGTTTTAATCAAAGATATAAACTGCCAAAGCTAACAAATTTACACCCAATAGGAATTCACCTTCTCTCTTTTTCAACATAAAAACAACATTTTTTAATTTCCTTTAACAGACTGTGTAAAATAGCCATGAAAATATTTTTTACCATAGCAAACGGATTGTTCACAACCAAAGATATTCACAGTTTTAGACCATTGCATTCACAATTTTTTCCTCTTTTTTGTCTTTTGATCTCTGAAACAAGAAAAACCCAAAACAGGCTAAGTATGTTCAGTCATGGCAAGGGAATAGGCTGTTCAAATATTGAGGCTATACTTATTGTAAGGAGAGATTAACTGACACTAGGAGTCATTAGAAGTGTGTGAAGTATTTTTCATCCCATTGCAAAGGCAGATCGGTTACTCTGGGTGACACGGTTGAAAGGACCACAGAACATAACCACTTTAGCTCTGCAATGGAGATCAAAGTGAGATAGACTTTCCAGCAGATATAAAGGTTGGCATTAACCTCCAATGAACCCTGTGGCTCAGGTCTCAGGTTTGAGGGAGGTAGCCCAAAACATCCCGATACATTTTGCCAATAGTATGTCCACAATAGCCAATTTGAGGAGAATGTTTCAGAGGCAAAAACAGGTAAGTAATCCCCAGAGAGTAACAACACAATCCTGCTCTGACATTAACAGCCCCCTGAGCTATCACTTTCTTATACTAATGAACATTTTCTCCTCTATAACAATGAAGCCCCTCTCAAAAGAATACTAATGTTTAGCACAACCCATAACCTAGTAACCCTTGAGAAGAGTGAAATTTGGATAATGGATGGGACCCCATCCATTCACCCACATTTGCACCATTCATGCTAACATAAAAACACAACTTTACCATTAGTGTACATCTTACTTCCTGGCAAACAATCCTTAAAATACACTGCATTTTTTCAGTACTAAAAACCAAAACTGTGAATTAAAGTTTTAGAAAAATTGTAATTGATGGGTTTCGAATTGCAAATGATTAATGCTATTACTTCAATTTACCCTGACACCCAAATTCAAGGATGTTTTGTTCACTTTTTCCAGGCATATTGGCAACAAATTAGAAAAAAATCATTAGCTGAGGATTACATGCCTAGCAGTAAACTACAGTTTGAGCTGAAAAACATAACACGTTATTTTACACAAAATAAGGAAAAGTTGTCTCTGCTCCTAAATTACATCAAGGATACTTGTATTGGCCTTCTAAGCAGGTTGGTTCACAGAAGGAAGCCACGGTTTCACAATGACTGGTGGAGCTATTAACCAACCTGCTTAGGAGATGCAAAAACAAACATTGCCATAGAGGGATAGCACAATTCATTTAACAAATCTATTGGAAGATCTCACCTTAACCTTTGTCATTTCTTGGAAATTTTGAAGAAAGAACAACATTTACAAGAAATTAGAATTGCGCAATCACTGTCAGATTGTCTGAACCCTTGTGTATTTTGCACAAACCCCCACCTTTCCCCCAGCTCCTTGAGACTCTCACAGGTGAGTAGCGTGCTTCACAAATCCCTGATTGATTGATTCAAAAAAGCATAGAAATGTCTGAGAAACTATTGACAAAATCCATCCATTTCCATTGATGCGAGCCTCAGACTACCTAGACAATATTGCATATATCTTACACCTCTAACATAACTATCAACTTGAAAGTTTACTGGTCTGTTTTTTTCAAAATTTACAAATTCAATTGCCATTCTGGATTTTTTAAAACACAATTAAACAAAAGTTTGCATTCCTACCTACAGTTGTCTTCTTTTTTCAACTCCGGGTGATATTTGATACCACCTGTCACCAAGAGTCTTGAGTGGTCCAATAATCAAAAGAATGAATACAACTTCCACAGAAAAGTCAGCTCCCCAAAAAAATAAAAAAATAAAAGAAATCTAAAAAACGAATAAAAAAGCCGTCATATAAAAACTGCAAAAATAACATCCAGTATCCACAACAAAATTCCAAGAAAATGGCCAGTACTCTTCCATTCACAAATCCATTGTTTCCCCAGCAACCATTTGTCCTGAAAAGTCATGAAAGAGTAAAAAATAATACACAGTGCTAAAAATTCTAAATATTCTTTCATTTCAAATAAGTTTAAGAAAGTTTTAACTCTTTCTTTCCAACTTTTTTAAAACATAGTTGAAAATAAAAACCAATTAGCCTGATGGGTGCATAAGAACTTACCTGCAAGGGGATGTAAAAGTGGTAAAGCAACAACAAAAACACAATTTCTTACTATACAACAGCTATCTATTGCTGCCTTCTTGCCTTACAATAAACTTATTGTTACTCCTTTTTTGTTTTTCTCCTATTTCGTGATTGAAGCTCTTTCTCATCTATTTTAATTTTTGTCCTGAAGTTGACTCACACAATTCGTTGCATCAGAACACTGTCAACCGCTTTTGACAATTAGAAAATAACAAGTTCCCATTGGCAAACTGTTGTGATTTATACCCATTACATGAAACATTGTGCTATTCCCTTTTTGTAGCTGCTCCATCTTATACACACCGTGTGTTTTTCTTTGCATTAAATGTGTGAGCACGGAGCACTGATTTCATTGAAATATGAGCACTTTTGAATCAAATATATTTAATTTTTAAGAAAGAGTGGTCTTATAAATATTAATATTTTTAGTTTGTTTAATAACTCATGTTGGAGATTCTGTAGTTTACTAAGATATTTATAACTCATATATGTACTGCTTGCAACCTCTTTCACTTTTAAACAGTACTGCCCCTGGTACCAAATGTTCTTTTGGCTGCTTCTGTTCAAATAATCATTTCTCCCAGAGCCAGCCGCTGATGGAGAAGGAAGTTCATTGAACATAATTAAGCATGTACTTTAAAAAATGAAACATAGCTTTTACTTGTTCTGCTCTGTTTTTGAGCTAACATTGATAATCAGAAACAAGATATTTATGGCAACATCAGTTCTTAATTTGAGTCTGTGGTTTCTGGTGCTCAGTACTGGCACTTAATCATCAACACCGGTGCTTTTCATGACCAACAGTTAAGAACATATGCGGTATGGAGAGATTAAGTGATTTGCCCAGAATCACAAAATGTTGAGCCCACGCCGAGACACAAACCTGGTTCCCCAGCTCTGAAGTCAGCTGCTCTGGCCATTATGCCACCCCCACCCTCACTTTCAAGGTTGGTAGTTGGTTCTGTTTTAAAGGGCCCTAATAGGGGTTGCAGGAGGCTGGTGAAAGCTACCTCCTGATGAGAGCCCAAACACTTAGGGACATATTAGCAAGGAAGTGGTGGAGAGAGGCGTTAGCCTTCTTGGCTTAACGTCTCTCTCCGCAACTTCGGAAACGCGAGGCTGCACCATATTATCAATGATATGGTGCAGCCTCGCGTTTCCCCCCGCGATGGCACTAAGTTTCGCAACTTGGCGCCAATGCAGGCACCCTTGCATCAGAGTGCAAGGGTGTCTGCGAGCAGGGAGGTTTGTTTATGTACAGGAAGGTGTCCCTTCCTGCACATAAACAAAACTAAAATGCCAGTTTGTAACTTACGTTTGTGCTTCTTAATACAGCACACATGTAAGTTACAGAATGGCATTTTTAAAAAAGGTTTGTTTATGTACAGGAAGGGACACTTTCCTTTACATAAACAAACCATGGCAGTTTGCTTTTTCCATGTGTGCTGCACAAGGCAGCACACATGGAAAAAGCAAGAAAGAGGCGAAAGAAAGCATTTCTCCTCTTTTCGCCATCTTAAGACCAGGATTTTCCTGGTCTTAAGTTCTGCGCTGCCACCTTTTATCGCCACCCTTGATAATAGGTGGCAGCGTCGAGTTTAATGGGAGTTGCGGTGGTATGCCCAGTGCAACACTCACTGCACGCCCCTTTCACGCTAAATTTAGAGTGAAAGGGGCACTATTATCAAGGCAGCGTTAAACCACTTAACGTGGCTTTATACCACGTTAAGTGGCTTAACCCTGCCTTGATAATAGGGAGCTGACCCTATCGCCACCACAACGTTACAAAAAGTGACGTTGTGGTGGCTATAGGGGCTTGATAATATGCCCCTTATTTGTTTACAAACTAACCACTGGGCAACATCCTTATTCTCTCCATGCTTTAGGTAAATGTAGGAAATATTACATTTCTGTGTATGTTTCTATGCATTCTGAACTGCACCTTTTTTTAAATCTGTCTTATGGTGTGTTTCATTTTGCACTAGAGATTCTATTTTATTGTTCATGCTTCCAAACAATTTATCTGTTTCATATGAAAGAGCTCCACACCAAGCATATACGTGGTTTATAGGAAGGGTTATGGTGTGACCATTTATTAAAAGGAATAAAGTACCTCCTGCATTAAATTATATGAGTATTGCAAGTCCCCTTGTAGTTTCATGAACTTTCATGATCCTTTATAGGATCACATATTGCAGCCAAATTCCTCTATATGTTCACAGAATTCCTCAATGATGTGTAATGCCCTTATATATGGCAAGGTGTACTTTATCCTACTTATAATAAAACATGAAATTCATAGACCTCTTTGACTTTGGCTCTTATATCTGCAAAACATTTGACTTTTTCAGGTTTTAAATGAAACACTGACTACGTTCATCACAAAATGTAAAAAAGGAGCTTAGAAGCCTGTAAGTAATTAAGATGTTTCCGGGAGCAAGACAACATTATTTATTTGCATGTGGTTATGGTGGTGGAGAATGCCACAACTAATAATGACGTCATGAATTTGAGTATAGTAAAATTACAGATGGAGTTGCAATCAGCAGGTATGGCTTGTCCAAACAAGTAATTTAGGGGTCTGCAGCTCAAGGAACTGTATGTTTAGACAAAGAAAAATGGTTAGGGTAAAAATAGATGGGGTGAATGAGTTTAACTCCCAAGGAAGAATCCTTTTGTGAGCTGACCACAATCATTCATCACAAATGCATCAATTATTTTATGGGATGAATATGGCTTGGATATATCAGAGATTCTGGCTCTTAAGGAATTCTTTATTTTTTAAACTATTCAACTGTGATTATAAATTGTAGCTTCCCAGTTTTCACTCAGACACTCAACACAAGAAGGAATATGAAAATGTTTTGAGGCTGTTTTTTTTATTTCAAATCTTTTTTATTGAAAAAAGCATAGAAAAAAGACAAGACATACAATAAACGACACATGAAATCTCGTTACATAACAAACAGCTAGTACCTGAGCTTGGTGAGTCTGTAGATGGTACACATCCATTCCAGACACAAATGAATACAAACTCTTCACAATCGGAACAATAAGATCATTAGGACTGAACAGTGCCTCACATCAGAGAACATTGATTAACTGGTTTTGAGGCTGTTTTAATGCAAATGAGATCCAGTGAGAGAACAAACACACGTTTTCACATCCCGTGTTACAGTAGGGCACTATCAGCTTTCTCAGTAAAACAAAAACTTCACTGAATGAAGAAACCTACGTAAAATTAATTTGTCACCAATTAATATGTACCCTACAATTGATATTTTCTATACAGCATCAAAGAAGGTCTATTTTTGATTTTAGACACAAAGAGGAATGTTGTGTTGATGTGCTTGGCATTAAAATATCCCAACAGCCACATATCAGGGAGGGTTAAACAGAAAAATGGTAATAATAATATGACATGCAGACCACATGGAAATTGCAATTTACCTAAGCTTCACGTGTAAAGATAAAAACATATGCAAATGTTTTACAAACAAGAATATTAATCCTACTATAGTTAATGGTGGCATTATATGCGTCTCTGTGTCTTTAATTAAATTTAGACTTTTTCTAACACTGTCCAGAAAATCTCATCTTAATCTTAAATAAACAAATGAATAAATAAAACAATCTACAGTGCGCGCGCTGCAACGCCAACTCGGCAAAGCAGAGCGCACAATGTAAATTGTTTTATTTATTTATTTATTTACTTAAACCCACACCTCCGTATGGCAAAGTTTACTACCCCCACCCTGCCCCTCCCCCGCCCTGTCCTACTGCGTCGCAGCACTCCCTCAGCGAGCCGCCACTGCTGTTAAGGACTTGTCAGTTTCTACCACCTTCGAATAATGAAAGCAGCTACAAGATGCATATGCTTGAAATCTTTTACCGAGATTCCTTATACTTCAAAATCCATTTTATTTCTTTTCCTAGGTTGGTGTGTCAATTTATATGAATTGTAGTATAGATTTTTTTCAGGGGAAAGTCTTCTTATGATTTCTTCTTTCTTTTCCTTTTTCCAGGCGGTTTGGCATCCTCCCCAGCCGGTGCCCTCGGAAAGGATGTCATAGATATATTTTGTTCTGCTTTAACCTATCCATATATCCTTTTCTTTTCTCTTCTTGTTTGACCCTTCTTATTTCATCTTATGCTGTATATGTATTTCTCTTCTAGGTTTAAAGACTGTTCCTAGTCTTTTACAACTCTTTTACTTTATACTTGGGCCCTTTTCTCTTGTTAATATTGAAATCCAATGACAATATGAATAACAATACATTAATGTATAAAAACTAAATTGCACATTTCTTAATGAATTCACCCATTATGAACTCCTTGTCAATCCCAACTCAGAAATACATAGTCAGGCAGGCTCTGAGACCTAGACTTGAGGTCACTGATTGACAGGAAACAGGTGGGGCTGCACATAGCGAGCAGACAAATGCACAAACAGGAAATCCTAGATCAATTCCACAGATAGGCGCTGCAACATCACAATGGTCCAGGGAGATTGGCCCCAACAAAGAACACATGGGGTACGTGCGCTCCCAAAACGTCATAATGGCAAATACCACATGAACAAATAGCCTATCAGGACAAAGCACACACAGTACATGCAGTGATCACTCGCTCCTCATGCCGGACATCTGGACACATTACCCACTGGCCGCTTGAGTCCACGCAAGATCAAGGTCCACCTGGATTTCCCATCAAATAAATAAATTCACAACTACGAAAGACAGCTCTTTGCCAAAACTGTTTATGGCATTCAATGAATTGTATATAAACCTATTTCAGATCGATTGTAAGTTGAGACAGGCCTCAGACCCTATGCCTGTAACTGGTCTCCAGGCTGCATATTTTTATTAAAAAAACAGTTCCTGTTTTGCCAAAAGCCTCTTCTCTCTTGTTTTTTAAAGGTATTTCATGTTCAAGCAACACTTTTCTATGTGGCAATTTGAGAATATGGTTTTCCGCTATTCAAAAGACAGAAAGAATACACCAACTCGGGTTTTCATTTTTAGACTCAGATATTCTTGAAACGAAAAGGAAAAAAAATAAACAAATTTTAGAATGAAGAAAGAATAAAAGATATATATTTCCACTTCTTATGGTCTCTACCGAACTTTGTACTTCTGGTAGGTTTGGCACCCAACTACACTTTTAATAAGCCCCTAGCTCCTGACCAGTTGTCACTCATTGCCGCCCTCTCCCTCTCCAGCCACTCAACCAATCACACCTGGCTTAGCCATGCTCCTTCTGGAGCGTGACGAGCTAGGGTCCCTCTCCGGCGGGGTCTGCCCTACACTTCTGCTGTAGGCATCTCATCTACAAGCTCTACGGCACAGGCATCAGTGGTCACTGGGAACCGGGACTGAGCTGCTTCTGTTCTGGATGTGCGTTCATATCCTCGGGCGGGATGTTGTTCAGGCTGTCCACTTTCACATGTTGCCCATCGCTCCTTGGTTATTGGGTTTCCTCCTCTTTCGACACTGTGTATGCCTCTCTTCCTCTCTCTCAAAAACCGCCACTGATCCAGCGGAAGCGATGTAATTTTTATTACCAATGATCAGTTTATTACTTCCCTAAATATCAGTGCTTGGGCCCAAATTGACATTAGATCCTCCGATAGATCTTTTAGTAGAGCTGATAGGGACTAGGCAAATGAGATGGATGCTATTTACCTCATGAGGACCTACGATGAAGAAATAGCCTACTAAACAGTTTTGTCATCATACATTATGTCTAACATACATTAGTAATGACAGACTCAGAATTACTTATCAGGATACCTTTATCTAACAAACCAAAATGTCTGAATGGTCAGTTACACAAAAACATTAGTAATTTCAAACTCCGTTATACATTAATACAGGTAATTCACAAAAAAATAAAAGCATATTCTTAATACAGCAGATCAATAACAAATGAGAGGAGAGAGAGATTGAGAGAGAGAGAGAGAGAAAAGAGAAATCATTGCACTATAAACTATGAAATTCAGATAGCTAACCCTTCAGCTCAATGGCTATAGCTAGGGCAACATCACCAGCCGATTAAATGTAAAGTTCTCAGGACAGTCTTGTTCAGGAATTTGCAAGGACAGCAAACCAGAGTTTCTTGAGGCCAGATGTATCAAAGGGTTTTACCCATTCTGTGTCTATGGGAAAATGTGTTCATACATATGGCCCTTAGTGAGTACTACAACAATGGCCTCTCTTTTCATAGAAACAGCTCTAACTAAATTCTTTCTTACAGTAATAATTATACTGCAAATGTCAAAAGTCCAACCCCCTAAAGTTACATTCACAAATTCTTCACAATCTCATTGGCTTTCAGGATGAGGTGATCATCATCCCATCCTGCTCTTCCAGGTTCCTTTAAACAGTCAATTGTTAATACGTACAACCGCATCCTTCCTCGGAAGCAGAAAAAGAATCTTGCAACTTTATCCACTTTCTCGTGCACACTCCATCAGCTTAGAACATTAGTCAGCTACATTATTCATAGAAGGATAAATATTTAGCACAGAAAGGAAATTCCTAAAGATTACTTGGTGCACAACTAAACAAATCAATCAGCATTTCAGAACTAGTGAATGACAGAATACATTCTTTTGCAGCCTACATTCTAAAAAAGAAAAATCACTCCAGCAAAGTTTTGAGGCCTTCATAGGAAAACCATAAACTGCTAACCAACAGTTTTCCTAAGGAATAAAACACACTCCATTATAAAGGAAAAGTAAAAGAAAATACTTTAGGAATTTGTTATGGGAAAAGATTCATTATTCTGATTAAACTCATAGGAATAATCTAATTAGGCTTATTAATAAAAATTATGGGCCAGACCATTGTGATTTGCGAGTCGCAAATTGCGACAAATTGCGAGTCGCAATATGCGAGTAGCAAATTACAATGTACAGCAGTGTCTCAGACACTGTTTGTGATTCCCAATGGGGTCGCAAATTGCATGCCGCATGAATGATGATGAGGCACTCGCAATAAGCGACCCCATTGGGAATGGCTGGCCCTTCCAGGTTTGGTGGCCTGCTGGGCTCGGCAGACCTCCATGTCTTGGACTGCTTTTAAATTAAGCCTTATTTTTTTAATGCAGCCCGTTTTCCTTAAAGGAAAACAGGATGCATTTTAAAAAAAAGGAAAGGAAACATTTTTGTTTACTTTTTTAAGGGCAGGTAGAGGTCCCAGGGACCACTGGCTGCCCCAAAAAAATATTTTCCCCTGCATTCACAAAGTGCAGGGGGTCCCCTGGGGACTCCTTCCCGTTTGCGAGTGCTTTGCCACCCTTCTGAGAAGGGTGGTAAACTCGCAAAACAGTCTTACATTGGCCCTGTCTCGCAATTAGTAAGGGACCCCTTGGAACTTTGTGGCACAGTGACTTAGTGGTCACTCTTGCCCAGCTGCCCGTTTCTCTCTGGTCATCTGGAATTGCCAGTGCGTGTGTGGGGGGACGGTTATTCAACAGTTACGGAGCTATGATGGACTGTCTTGGATGGGGTGTGAATACAGATCTATCTTACCTGAATTTCCTGTGTTCGTCTTTGAAGAGCAACACTAGAATTTGACAATGAGGAAGGGATACTGTGTTGTGAGTACACCCCAACAAGACGTAGGCTTCAGTGTGTCGAAGGGCACCATTGAGTCAAAGAGAGTGGATTTGTGGGGCTCTGTCAGCAGTTCAAACAGAGCACTGTTAGAGGTGAGAGGAGAAATCTTTCTGGATCTGGTGGGTAATCTTTATCCTGTTGTGCTTTTGGTGTAGTGCTGTAAGCCTGTGAAATAACTCTCACGTTTTCCAGATGGCTTCGGGCTGTAACACACAATCAGTTTTGAACCCTGAACACTGTCGCTGTTGTGTGAAAGTAACAAGTTTTTTCTCGCTCATCTACAGCTGTTTGGAGTTTGTTCTGGATTATATTTCCAGACGTTGAGTGGCCCAAATTCATTCAGCACTGGACTGAATGTGGTGATTTTCAGGACATCTTGGTGTTGGAGTTGTTAGAGGAAGTTGATTGGAGGTCCCATTTCCTGTGTAGTGAGCAGAGATTATTATGCTTTCGCCCCCTGGTGTTCATGGATGATATTGCTGGAGCAGAGTAACGTCTTCATTCTCTCTACTTTTGTGGTTCAGAAAGAAAGTGTCTACCTCCTTGAGTGCAAAGAGTTAACGTTTCCAGTGGAACATCACTTCACCCCCTGAATAGACACTTATTTCGACAGAACAGAGGAACGGCTCTTCGCCCTCTGGTTGGTGGTTTCTGGCAAGATTCAAGTATAGTTGCTTTTGCCGGCTCAAATGTGTCTTTTTAATGCTGTTCATGTGGAATATTATTGTCGGCACATTACTCAGTACTTGTTAAGGTTTTACTGTAAAACGAGTCATTGCCAAACGATAAAGATCTATCTTATCTAATTTCCTGTGCTCATCTTTGAAGAGCAACACTACAAATGCCCCATCCTAATAGCTAATCCTATTTAGCGAGTCGCAAAAAAATGGTGACTCGCTAAATAGGGTTAGTACATGGCACATTTGTATTTTGCATGAGCAAACAGGTCGCAAACCCGTTTGCGCATGCAAAATAGGGTCGTACATCTGGTGCTCTGTTTAAAAGGTATATGGTCATTAGGTTTAAATACAATTGGTTCTGACATCCTAACTGTTGGTTCCTACAAATTGGTAGGGCATGTAGGTTTAGAGGTCTAGTGGATTTAATGCACTTAAGCATGTACTGCTGTAGTGCCTGCTGTCATTTTAAAGGCAGTCCTGCTTTGCAGGCTGCTTTTAAGATAAAACTATGTCCAAATTTGACTTTTGAATTAAAAGTACTTCCAAAGTCTTAAAATACCTTGGGCCTCATGTAGGTAAATAAATTTTACCGGTTCTTAAATACCGAGCCGTACCGAATCGGTAAATTAGAATCGGTAAGTTATATGTAGGTAAAAATTCGGTAACAGTTACCGATTCGGTAACATTCGGTAAATACGAATCGGAAATCACCGATTCGGTAAATACCGAGGTGATAATTACCGAATCGGAAAATACCGAGGTGGTATCTACCGAATCGGAAAATACCGAGGTGGTATCTACCGAATCGGAAAATACCGAATCGGTATGTACGGATTCGGTAAATAACATCACATGACTTGACGAAACAGCTAATCCTGTGCAACGACAGCCCACCCAACCAGGAACTGCCCACACCCAGGCAGGTGTACACAATTAGCTGAAGTGGCCACACCCAGGCAGGTGTACATAATTAGCCGACCCTGGAGAGGCTTGGAGTGCAGAGGAGAGGCAGGGAGCAGTTGCATGTGCGAGCGGGAAACGAACAGCATGTCCAGCCAGAGAACACAGAAAGACGGAGGGGAAAGGAGGAGGAAGCTCAAATTCAGCCCCAAGGAACTCCAGGTGCTGGTGGAGGAGGTGGTGAAGCAGCACCAGAAGCTGTTTGGGAGGCAATCCCTGCAAGTGCCTGAGGCCGAAAAGCGCAACATATGGCTGGCCATCCAGGCGCAGGTCAATGCTGTGGGAGTGACCCACAGGGACATTGAGGTCCTCAAAAAGCGCTGGTATGACCTGAGGATTGTGACCAAGAGGAAGATGGGCGACATCCAGAAGGAGGCCAGCCAGACCGGAGGTGGAACCAACAGGGCACCTGCCCTCACCGAACTGGAGGAGCTGGTGGCGGCCACAATCGAGCAAGAGAGCGTCGTGGGTCTTGGGGACGCCGACAGCTCTGCCAGAGCCGCAACACAGCAAGGTAAGACGAAAGCACAGCAATGTAGCCTCCCCTACCCCTATCCCACATCCCCCATTGTGAAACGAGAATCACACTGCAGTCCACACGTGTCAGTGCAGACAGGCAATGCATTCCGGGAGATGTAGTCAGGGCAACACTAACCATGACGTAAATGTCACAGGGCAACAAGGCATGTCACGCACTCGAAGCACAAGGAGACAGAGGACAGATTGGAATGTGAAATGATTTATTGTGACGCTTGCAATGCAGCCCTTCGGGGACACTGAGCCAATGTTGTTTTTCTGTCCACAGATGTGACATCATGCAGTACAGGGCATGCTGCAGGGGAGACGGCACACCGGCCACAAAAATCACCTCTAGCCAGCACGAGTTCAGACCAGGGAGCAGGCCCACTGGCAGCCGCACCACCAACACAGCCAGCCTCGCCGCACACAGAGCCAGCATCACCTCACCGAGAGCCAGCATCACCACAACCACAGCCAGCATCGCCACTCATGTTCGAATCACCGGCCACATCTCCGCTTGCAGGTGTGAGAATGAGGAGGCGTCCAGCAGCCAGGCTACGAGCCTTCGACACCTCGTCAGACGACAGCATGGGCCCAGAAGACCGCACCGGGCCCCAGGAAGGGAGCCATCCCACTGTGCCCCACACCTCACAGGCAGCACAGACGGGAGCAAGAGGGCGCCGCAGGTCGCGTGTCCAGAGTCCACCAGCACCCACTGACGGCCATGGTGTCTTCTTGGGGCTCGAGGGCCAAATGTTGAAGCAACAGCGCCTGCAATCAAAGGCAGTTATGTCAGTCCAGAGGCACATGCGGGTGATGAAGACAAGCTTAGTCAACATGGACACAAACATTGGCGGCATGGCTGCGGGCATTCGGGACATGTCCCAGTCAATCCAGCAGTTGTGCAGCAAATTAGATGCTGACATCGAAGCACGGCGCCGGGAACGCCAGAGAAGGGACACTACCAGCAGGGCACTCAACCGTCTGGCAACTGCGACTTCCCTACTTTGCCGGCGCTCTGTGACGATGCAGGAGGGCCTAACACAGTGCTGCAGCGACCTGTCTCGGGGGATGGTGCAGGTGACAAGTGCACTAGGGGTGCTATTGACTAGTCAGGCGTCGACAACTGCTGCAGGGGATGCTGCGGAGAGCATCGACACCAGCAGCAGCATCACACCCCCCGTCCCCGAAGCACGCAGGAGCAGCAGGCGGCTTGGGGTTGGCTCTAGTGAGGATGCACAGGCCGTGCAATCCACCACTGCAGCGCGTATGCGCAAACATTGATGTGGCCCTGCTTAGCCACTTCCCATTGGGTGACGTAACCCTGGACATACTCCTTGTATAGATGGTATATTGCCAGATTGGCCTGTTCATGTGTTCATGGCGTGGTGCCACATTAAACTACGTCATGACTTCTCACAACTCGCTGTGTCCCCTCACTTACTCAGAAATAGTTGCATGTGATCTCTGCCCGTCTCTCTCTCCCATCGATTGCAGTTGGCACTCTAGCTGCGCTGCCCTCTGGCTGGCCTGACTCATCCTCGTTGTCCTCAAAATATGTTAGTTCCACATCTGTACCTTTTTTCGTGGCAAGGTTGTGCAGCATTGCACAAGTGGAAATAATCTTGCAGCAGGTGATGGGTTTGCACTGGCGTGCGCCTCCGCTCTTGTGGAGGCAGCGGAACCTGCTCTTCAGTAGTCCAAACGTGCGCTCCACCACATTGCGTGTTGTTTTGTGGGCCACGTTGTATCGTCTCTCACTCTGGGTTGCTGGGTGTAGGTAGGGAGTGAGGATGAATGAACGGCATGCATATGCACTGTCGCCTGGATGAGTAAAAGGGAACCATCAGTTACATGCCTCTATACACTCTGATTTGCAGGTTTCAAGGGGCGTCACTGTTACTTACCCAGCAGGTATCCCTCTCCGAATTCGCCGGCACTCAGTCGTGTGTAGATCCCACTATTCTGGAAGATGTAAGAGTCGTGGGTGCTCCCAGGAAACTTGGCAACAATATCTGTGATGATGTTCCCTGCATCACAGATCACCTGCACATTGATGGAGTGGGTGGACTTCCTGTTCCTGTAGATGTGCTCTGTATAATGCTGGTGGACAGATTGGGATGTGTGTACCATCAATACAGCCGATGACATGGGGGAACTGTGCCATGTGATAAAAGTCTGTTTTTGTTTTCTGCAGTGCAGCCTGTGTGTTTGGGAAGCTTATGTAGTGGTGCATTCTCTGCATCATGGCATCCAGGAACTTCCTGAAGAAACGGGACAGGCAACTCTGGGATACACCACCCACCGCAGCTATCACCACCTGATAACTGCCGGATGCCAACAGATGTAGGCTGCAGAGCACCTGCACATGTGGGGGTATGGCGTGCGCCCTTCTTATTGGCTGGTCCAGGAGTGGGTGTAGGTCCCTGATTAAGTCCATGATGGTTTCGGGGTGTAGCCTGTACCTCTCATGTATCTCTGCATCAGTCAGCTGTAATAGTGTGATGCGCTGTCTGTAGATTTGTTCCTCCCGTCGCCACACCCTCAGTCCTGCTGCCTGTAGACGTAGGCGCCTTGCAATGACGTACATGGCGGCCATGTTGTCCACGCTGTTGCATTTTGGGATTGCTTATGTGCATTGTTGATGGTTACCACCTGCTTTCAATCCGTGTTAATTACCGACTCTTATTTACCGATTTTCCTGGATTTCTTAATTACCGACTGCTCCTACATGTCATTTTAAATTTTTACCACTTCATATTTACCACTTCATATTTACCGATTCGTTAATTATGTATTCGGTAAATATGAATCGGTATTTTAGAATTCGGTAACTATGAATCGGTATTTACCGCCTCATATTTACCGAAAAGTGGTTTTTGGACTCCTACATCTCACTTGTCTGAATACCGGTCGGTAACGGCATATTTACCGAAAAACGGCCGTTACCGACCGGTATTTCGCTACCTACATGAGGCCCCTTATTTTTAAATATAAGTCACCCCTAAGGTCTTCCCTAGGTGGCTCAAGGGTAGGGTGCATTGTTGTCATAAGAAGGAATATCATAAAATATGTTTTATAAGCCCTGATGCTAGCTCCATAATCTAACATGGGAAGGCTTTATTACATTGAAATACAGCCTATCGTTTGACAGGAGAGAGCTAGAAAAATAAGTCAAAGCATTAAAAAAATAGTTACAATAAATACAACTTGCCAAGGTTAGATTCGATTATAACTATTGCAGGAAAGTCGTTTTTGAACTGCTTTCATAAAGTTACCTAAACTCAACCCTGTTGCAGTCTTTTCTGATTTGACACGCTGAACCAAGCTCTCTTGATTGGGAGTGATCTGGCCTGGGCTGAGACATGAGACAGAGACCATATTGTCGGACGAGTTCAGGTGTTGCAGATGTCAGGACAGGAAGTGGGCTGAAAAGCCAAACTGGACTCCAAAGGGAGAAAGACAGTGAGGACAGAAACCAGGTTTGCCTCACTTCC
Organism: Triturus cristatus; assembly: GCF_964204655.1. NCBI lineage: Eukaryota > Metazoa > Chordata > Amphibia > Caudata > Salamandridae > Triturus > Triturus cristatus. The sequence continues at coordinate 578,496,658 of NC_140586.1, forward strand.
TGCATCCTCAGCAGATGGGAGCCCCTGTAATTCAATTAGGAGAGGGGCTGAAAAGGAAGATGTATGGAAAAGTTAGCCACACCTGTGGGTTGGGTTAGTCATACCGGAAACTCCAGGAGAGATTTTTTCATTTTGATTTTTGTTGAGAAGGGCTTTCTGGAACAACATTATGCCACACCTCTAGGGAGGTTGTCATCACAGAGCGTGGCACACTTCATCCCATTGGTCAGGGGTAGCCTCTCTTACTAGCCCAAAAACTGGAATAAATATGGGAAAGCTGCCCAGCAACTCAGATCCATTCCTGGAAACATCAAGAGAAGAAAGACTGCCCTTCTGAACCCCTGGTCTGCACCAAGAGAGGACTGTACTCTGAAGTACTGCATCTGCTGCACACCCTGGCTTCACAAAAGTGTACTCCCTGAAATCATTAGGTAGAAGAGAGCATTAAGATGTCACCTGCATCAACCCCACCAATTCAAGCCCAACTGACCAGCTTCACCAGGGCTTTAAAGGATTTGGTCAGGTGCATTGTGGTAATTGTAGTCCCAACCCCCCCAATAGGCAACTGAGAGATTCTGGACCCTTGATTGGTGTGGTGGGCCCTCAAACACACAAAGGAGGGCTTCTGGTAGTAGATCCAGAAGTGAGGAAACATTTGGACAACTTTGATAAAAAAAACTCTATAAGTTGACTGATGACGATAGTCAAGCCGGTGTCGTCGAGTCACGACTTGGCCTGAAATCCAGGTTTGCCCTGCTGAAGGCTCTGGAGCTCTTTGCTGTCAACGATGGGGACCAAGACCACCAGGAATCACCAATGTATCATGCCGAAGTAAGCTGCCATCATTGAACTGCAACCCAGCTTGCTGAGGAGACTCGCTTAATGTTGGTGGAAATTTTTGCCGGCCTCAGCCACCCATCGTATCCAAACCACACTCCATCGCGGTCAGCTTAAAACTTTGACTTGGACACAGTCAAGCGCGATTAGATGTCCCCGGTTGGTGCTTTATGCTTTTAAGCACTAGAAAGCACATTTTTCAATGTAATCCTTAAAAATTCATATCTCTGATTCTCTACATTTGATGTTTGTTGGTTTGGTCTTATTTTAAAGAAAAAAAATATTTCCTATTTTTATAAATTGGGTTTGGATGTTTAGTGTGTGTTGAGTCTTACCTATTTACTGTTTTGAGTAATATTAAATGCTTTACACACCTGTCTCCTAAGTTGAGCCTGACTGTTCATGGGCCAAGCTGCCAAGGGTTGTACAAGGATTAATTTATTGAGACTTTACTGGACCTTAATTGCGATTGTGGTGTTAGTACTAGCTGTAGGAACCTGACTGCAAGTAAGAATAAGCCGCCATCCAACAAGTAATAGCAAATACTCCAGCATCCTATATTTCCGGTTTTCAACTAATAAAAACATGGTTACACACAAACACGTGTCTCACTATAAGGTAGGAAGTTTGGTTTAATTTAAATTTTTTTACAGTTTGACACTCATGCCCAAAGAGCATCTTAGTAGAGCAGGAAATATGAACAGTGCCATATATGAAGACTTTGAAATGCAAATCTGTTATAACGACTATTTATTATATTTCCAGTGTCAATTACATTTGAAGCCTACAGTTCATAAAATTAATTCACTGATTATTTATAATACTTTATGCATTTTTGAAACATGCAGAATATATTTATACTTAAAGAATATACTGGAAATTTCGAAATCAAGGAACCATGTTACACTGCTATCATTTGACTACCAAAAGTATAATCTATTGTATAGAAAAATTACACAGTGCTAGGACATTTAAAAAATGCCCATTCTTAACTCATATAATGAACTGTATTTTTAACAGAACCTACATCATTGGTTAGTTGCTTATAAATGTCCCAGTTAAGAGACAGTTTAGCATTTTCCAGCTTTTATATGCTGATATAGTATGGAAACTGTAGCTTGATTTCTGTAAATATACTGCTAATATTCTTTGGGCTAATCATTCTCTTCCTCGCATGTTTATTTCTTACCATTTCTTGAATCGCCTTTTGCTGCTTGCAGATGACATAGAGAAAGAAAACTATAGCACAGACCCTGAGCGTAGGATACAAATTTACCCCAAAATGCCTCAAGCTATTGGTGGCCCAAATGCAAATACAAGCTGCATGTAGAGGAATGGTTTAAAAATGGAACATGTGAATTGAAAGTGTTGACACCGAAACAAGACTACTGTCTGAATTATGTATATCTGACACAAATATTTAAGTTGTAGCACTACTTGGATGCTTTTGACAATTGTACATGCCGCCTCAATTTAAACTATCATGTACAGAGAGCAATGACACATCAGTTAGAGTTGAAAACAATTCCACAATTTTTCTGATTGATTTAAAGACTAAAGAAACTGCATGGTTATCATATATGCAGGGACTTCATGCATTCTTCCAAATTTATCTGGAAAGTCTCTTGGACATTAGGAAGTTATTCCTAATGATACATGAAGGTGAGGTCCTTTCAGAAGTTTGATCGTGTCCGCCCGCAAACCTTCGCCAGACTCCTGGATGCCAGAGGCGGAACTAAGAACAGGAACGAGGAAGGGAGTAAGCCTGGGCAGTGAACTCCACTCCTCTTACGGAGTTTGCAGAGTTTTCAGCACTTCGCATTACTCGCCAAGTTGGCGAGTGCAAGCGAGGGAAATCAACCTCCCGGAGAGATTTCTCAATGCGGGCGGTTGGATTTCTCAATTCGAGTAGCTGCATATGCTTGCGACCACTCATGTTTAGAAACCGAACATTCACATTGGGAAAGCTGCCGCTCAAGTCGAAAATCTACTTGAGTGGCAGAAAGGAAGCAATGCTAGATTGCACCCGCTTGTGTTGTGCATGGTGTCGTTCGCGATAGTTTCACAGAGCGAACAAACACCCAGCGCTGAAAATTACAGCGAACTGCATTTTTCTAACGCACTCCACCACTTGCAGAGCTCTGAAAACTCTGCCCCAGCTTCTAAGTGAAAGACACACAGATGATGGACGGAATGCTGAGCAAACCAAACATTAATTCCCAGTCGAGAGAACTGGGTTAAATCCATCTTTCTTTTTCTCAACATGTCACCCCAGTTCAGACCCAACCAAATGCAAATCATTCTTGACCCTGTGCCTTATGGGAACAGTCCAGCCCAAACTGCCAAGCCAGGTCCTCCCTGGCCCAGAAACAAGCATCCTGGGACCAGTTTTGGGGCATCACCCCTCATCAGCCAGGCTAGCTTGAATCCATTGGCACAGTGACCCCGGGATCCACATCTGGGCATACCTTGCACACTTAGGGTGAGAAAGCAAAAGGCACTCAATGATGGATGGACTGCTGAGCAAATCAAATATTTACCCCCAGTCAAGAGATTTTGGTTAAATCCATTGTTCTTTTGCTCACTATGCCACCCTAGTTCAGCCCAGCCATATGCAAATCAGTTTTGACCCTATGCCTCATGGGACTAGTCTAGCCCGAACTGCCAAGCCAGGTCCTCCCTGACTACAAACAAGCAGCCTGGGACAAGTTTCAGGGCATCACCCCTCATCAACTGTGCTCTCCATGCCAGTGGAGTCAAGATATCCTGGCTGATGAGGGGTGAAACCTCAAAACCGGTCCTAGGATGCTTGCTTCCAGTCCAGGGAGGACCTGGCCAGGCCCAGGGCACAGGGTCAAGACTGATTTGCATTTGGCTGTGTTCAAACTGGAATGGCATGGTGAACAACAAAACAATGGATTTAGTCCCAGATCTCTGTACTGGGGTGAATTAATGGCATGTTCTGCATTCTGTCCATCAATATTTCTTTAGGCTGAGAAGTGAGCAGCTTCTGCTTATCGATTTGATGAAGAGGAGGTTGAAGGCACGATAGAGTGTATTTACTCAGCCCATCAGATTTGTTGTGTACCGTGTGACTGAGATACCCTTTTCAAGTGTCTGCCCCAACTTTGTGCTGGTGCTGTGGAGGCTCCTCCACACCAATACTGGAAGCAAGGGCAAGATGAGGAGCAGGGGTTTTCTGTGACTCTTAGTACTTCTCAATTCAATTGGGGAACCAAGGGCCACCCACAGCATTTCACTGCAGCTGCAGGTCCCCAGGTGTTTCTCCCAGTTCACACTGTCAATAAATCAGCCTAACTGTTCAAACACTCCATATGAAAAGTTTATGTAAAATCTAAAGGCTTCTTATACTGTCTGTCAGTGGGTGAAGGCAGCAATCGCATACTTGCTGGGAAGAGGTGAGGTTGGCAGGATCTCTTCAGATTTCTTCAGGAAGTTTTCAGCAGTGTGACTGCAACTCGATTCCTCCCTTCACAATTAGAAGGATTGTTCTCAACTATGACAATAATAAAACCAAGGAATCAGACAGTAGTGATGAAGCAGCTAGGAGGAGAGCAAACAAATAGAGGAAGATAAAATCATTGCACAGCAGTTCATTAGAAGGTTGAACCTCCAACCTGAATTTTTCCCTAAACACCTTGGGCAGTCTCTTAGAAAGTGGAAAATTATGCAAAAGAAGGATATGGAATGCTTGAAATTGAACAACATGAAGCTCTAGTAACAAGCAAGACTGCTCCAAAGCCAAAGGATTCTGTAGATGCAGGAATATAAACAGTATTTGTTTATCTCTCAATAAAGTTGAACAGCAGACCGCCACAGAGGTTACTTCAATACAAGCTCCTCCTAAGGATTTTACTTTACTAAATGTTGATATTAGCCAGTTACAACACACTGCCAGGAATAAATCGTTGAAAGAGACATTAGAACAGCACACTGGATAATGACTCTGAGATTGTGGAGGATTTGTCTCACTCAGCAGACTTTCCCCTTTCATCTTCTTTCCATCCCACAAAAGATTATGGGGCTTATATACAAGCCCCTTGCACCACCGGTACGTCACTTTCTCCCACATTAAAAGTGACACACCGGCGGCACATAGGGCTAGTAAATACGCCCCTGTGTTCCTATTTCTAACACCATGCAGGTACTGCAAAGGATACTTGAATATATTCTAATACTTATGGAAAAGACAACTTTCATATCTGATCACACTTTAGAAATTCCAACTGCAATATTAAAATATTTAACTAAGCAAAATGCATTTACATTAATATTAAACACTCATAATGGAGCAGGACATCAAATAATTACAGAGACTGCTGGAGCAGAAATGCCATCAGTTCGAAATTCCCCAAAAAAGAAATGTGCAACTAAAACAGGCAAAATAAAATCAACAGGAAGGAAGTGGTATGAGAAAGGAACAGTATGCCCCATTCGTAAGTTATTCTTGGAAAAATCATCAAATTAAGAGTTGAATCCTGATTTAGCCTCTCTTCCGTGTTTTCAAATTTTTAAAATACATTATATCTTCAGTGATAAAGCTCCAACAATAAACGAAGTTGCACTTTGAAAGGTGGATAGCATTAAGACAAAGGAAAGTAGGAAAGGGAGGAAAAGGAAGAAAGTAAACCATCACATTTCTAAAAGAAGGTTATGAAGAACAACATTTAATTCAAAGATTGAGATAGGTTATCACTCTATTAATGGAACTAATGGAGTAAGAGGAAAAATGCCTATATAGACAGTTACTCAGGTAGTACAAGCATTTTTCACCCCCCCCCTTACCCACAGAAGAAACACAAGCTGTGCTAAATCAGAACACTCCTGAATTTTCGGCCACCAAAACGTTTGACCGAAGGTAAGATATCTACTCGTGCTGTTACATCAGTAAACTCAAACAGTGATCAAACAAAGGCTGAAGTTATTTTTAATACCTTCTGAACTCTTGAGATAGTGATCTTTTTCCCAATGGCAATGGGCTGCTAAATAGACCATAGATTGTGTAGCGTTACTACGCAACCATCCACAATTGCACTCACTTTATTCATAAAAAAAAAGGTAATTCTTTTCCTAAGAAGTGTGATCTATCTATAGCACAGGTAAAATTTTGTCTAACTTGGGGGCATATTATCAAGAAACGGCGTTAAAATTATCGCCGCTTTAGCGGCAGAAAACTGCCGCTAAAGCGGCAATAATGGGCTTGATAATATGCCCTTAAGAATTCCCATCGAAGCCCATGTTCTGGTGTCAACATGGGCTTCTATTGGAATTCTCTGCAGCATATTATCAAGCCCATTATCGCCGCTTTAGCGGCAGTTTTCTGCCGCTAAAGCAGCAATAATTTTAACGCCGTGCTTGATAATAAGCTCCTAGATTTCCTAAATAGTGTTACGGTGCTTGTGAAAGGTTATAGAATGTATTTTTGATGTTGGAGGAAAGCATCATGAATCTCCCTCAGTCCAGAGTTTTGGTGAGGGACATGGTCAGGGACATGACAGTGAAGATAATTTGTTGACCTCTTTTCCTCATTTAAATGGCAATGTGTACAATAGGGGTTCTATTGATGCACTTACAATACGTATTGACCAAGGAGGAAGACAAATAAGAAATCAAAACTGGCCCATAACAGATAATAAACATACTGAGATCTCTTGGTCCTGGCTTTTGAAGAACTTGAGGGAAAGTAAATTGAATAATGATTCTAAGCTTCCTTTTTATCAACGATCTGAAGATAATTTCCTGAAATTTAGCGGGTTTGGAAATAGACAAGCTGAATAGATTGCTAAAATTGAATCCATTAATCCATTTTTTTCCAGAGATCTGGTCTACCGTGACAATCTGACTGGGATAAGTGTTATGTAGTTGATGTTCCAGCACAGAGTTTCAGAAGGGCTATGCTAGGTGTGGTCTCACTATCCTTCTCTCTGTAGAGATCCATTGTGAATTTGAAATAATACCTCTCCCCTGTAGCAATATCCAGTGGATCAAGATTAAAAAACCCAAATCAAGTTTTCATCCTGAATATCATTTATTTATATTTAATATCTATGTTCCTCCTTAATTAGAATACAGCCCCCTTTTAATTCAGACCTTTGAATTAATAGAATCTATGTTTGAGTCTGAAGGAAGTTCTCAGATGATAATGAAGGGTAATTTTAATGTGAAAAAATAAAATGTTCCACTAATGGCCCATAAAAATAAAGAACTTTGTGAAGCCTGGGCCTGGGCCATTCCTGATAAAGTAATGGCAGACAAATGAGGGAGCAAGCTATTAAACTTACTGTCAGGCATAAGTGCTGTGATTCTAGATGGCTTCATGTACAAGAAAGGGAGTTTTTGAATTTTCTATCATTGATTGTATTATGGTCAGTTATGACTTGTTTAATAAGTACTTGCTACTTCAAACTGAGTTTGTTTACCCCTGCAATATTAAATTTGAAGCTTGAATTGCATCTAAAGCAATGCCTTCCTGGTCACTAACTGAAGGAAATTACTTAACCGTCATAGCCTTGAAACAATGTCAATTTATTTGGAATTCAACAACACTACCATGATAAATAAATTAGTTACCTCTTTTTGGATCCAACACACACCAGAAAAAGGAAATTGCCTCCAATTACTTGAAGACAAATTTACAGATGCTGTAGAAGAGTTTCAGAGAGTGTCCAAACATTGTATAGAAAAGGTATTTTCCTCTAAAGATCCCAAAGATGCATAACGATTGTGTAATCTGAATAAGCTTATTCTGCAACATTTTATCGAATTTTCAACCTCTATAGGCAAAGAAATTCAATTTCAATGCAATAAAAGGAGAAACACATGTTCAGCAAGGAACAGAAAAAATGTTTATCAAATTTGGTTGGATCTTCAACAAACAGCCCAACTGAAGAATCACAAAATCTTTTGGCTGCTCATAAATTTTAAAGGCAGTAAGAAAAGTCCCACGGTGATACCCATTCCCTTATAAGGAAGGATTTACTATTTCCATGAACTTTATGCTCATAATGCAGATCCAAATAAACCTGTGGAGCCTCAAATACCATTAAAAATACCTATTGTACTCGATTGGCAAATAAAACCTCTGTATGAAAAATAGTTTGAAATATACATAAGGAAAGCAAGATCTTCTGCAGCGGTGAGTTCGGATAGGATTCCAGTAAAGGTATTGAAGAATGGCCCAGAAGTTTGGAGAAACTTTTTTCCTTTTGATATCGATCAGGACACATTCCAGATTCATGGACAGGGAATAGACATGGAAGAAATTAGTCTGCTTGCGGAATTCTACTAATTTAGTAGGACTGATCCACATTCTACTTGGTGTAAAGTTTTAATGGGTGGCAATAAGGAATTGACTCCTACAATTTTGCCACAAAATGGATTGAAACATGGTTGTATTTTATCTCCTCATTGGTTTTCTATTCATGTTATGGATCTACCTGCTTGCTTTATTAAAACAAGACGTTTTCCCCCTCAAATACCTTTTCCAAATTTGCATTTCTTTCTGTACAGCAATGATATTGTCATCTTTCACCTTACTCCCATTGGTCTTCAGTGAACTCTAGACACTTTATTTAAACGTGCAGAGAATATTTAAAATATATATATAGCACGAAGATAAAGGTGTTGCCTTTCAGAGGAAAGAGATGGTACTGTCCTTTAGTTGGAGTTCGGGTGGAACCACCCTGGATAGAGTGGAAACATTTACACACCTAAGTAGAGTTTTTTTCTCAGACACTAGGAAATACACCACCATTTTTAGACATAGGTATCAAAGCATTAGCCCACATAGGTGTGTGAATTATTCTTACAGTTCTTCCAGTAAGCAACACTGTAAAGCATGTTTGGAGTTTGATTGAGCAAAGATTTTTTCTATTTTCTCTTATTCCCTTGAGTATATACTACAATGGGCAATACCTGTCTGGGGCATAAAAAACACAGGTGGACAAAGCATCAGAAACTGTGCCCGGTATTGGGTGGTGTTCAAACACCGTGTCCACTGCAAAATGACGGTTATGCCCCATTGTGAGGCTCTCGTCGACAACAGGCTCAGTGGCTGTTCTTCAGTTAAAAACTCTGAACTATCTCATCTCCTGATGAGGCAAAGGAACAAGGAGGTAGGCAGACAATATTTGCAGTTGCTCCTTGCAGTCAACCTCTAAATGATGTCCATAATGTTCTGAGAACCATCGGAAACGTTACCATAAAGACTGGGGTGCCTCCTCTGCTAAGGCAGTGGAGCATCACCCCACTTCTATTTGAGCATAAAAATAAAATGATAATAACGTAGTTATTACCATTTTATTTTTTGCAGGTTTGGGGCTGGGTTAAGGTGGAGCTGGAGGCACAGGGGGAGGAGTGGTTTTCGTACTCCAAGTGTGCATGATTGCTTGGTCAGCTGTCTTGTCCCGGTCAAACATTCATCTGCACTTTGCAAGTTCCCCATCAGGCTGCATTACACAGCCTGGTGGGGAATATGGAGAGGCCCCCGGTCTCCATCTGAGCACCGATCTACGGCGCTCAGACCAATCACAACGCTGCATTGCAGTGTTGTAATTAGCTATGGGGTGGCCGGGGGCTTTCTGGTTTCAGGACAAAGAAGCAGAGGAAAGACGTAGAAAAGATAAGTGGTATTTCTTTTTAGTTTGTCCCCTCTGCGATTTCCACCTCCCCACCCTCATTCCCTGCCAGCTGCTACTGCATAAAGAGTAGCCAATTTCTGTCCATAACTTGGCCAACACACTCAAAAGAAATCTATGCGGGGATGTACATCAGAAAACCGAAGTTCAACAGCTGTTAAACTAAATTCATGATTTCCTAATTATGCATATTTTAAATATTTTTGTTCTCATTTAGCCATTAGCTAATTGATTTTTTTTTTAAATCAATGGGGTTCATTTTTTAAAGAGATTTATTATTAACTGAATAGTTTTTTGTGGTGTTTTGACGGGTGGATGAGAATGAGTCAATGGTTATGGAAATAGATGGATGAGTGATTACTTGGATGCAGGGTAGAGTAAGTACTTGGATTGATGAAATAGTAAGTCAGAGCATGGATGGTTGTACGGATGGCTGGATCAATCAGTGGGTGTATGAATGGATGATGGGTGCAAGAACGAAGTGTGGAGGCTAGTTTATTGTAGGGCATCATAACAATGTTTGGTGGTGAAATTGCAGTGTTTGAAGCAAGGCAGTGTTTGGGAGCAGAAAGCATGTGTTTGTCTTTAGTGTGTCGTTGAGGGACTTTAGGCCTGATGTATATATTGGTGGTTTATCCATCCATCCTGTGATTGTACTTTCAATTCATCTGCCATTCTGGCAGAGTTTCTTCCACCCAATTTTTATATTTGGAGGAGGCACCTCTGTCAGCCTTGACAGGTTTATCCAACCAGCAGTTGTCCTTCTTAGGCAGTGTACACTTGTCTGCTGTCAGACATTACTTTGTGTCAGTGATGTAGTGATTTGCCATCCACCAGATTTAAATGTGTCCATTTTCCTAGCGATGCTGCAAAGGGCTTGTGAAGGCATAATTTCTAAGTGGGTGTATTTTCCATTGATGTATCCTTCGGTCTTTATGAGCAAGGGGTACATCAAGCGCACCTGAGCTTGATGTCCACATCAATGACCCCTGAATTTCACCTTATAAAACACACCCCTTTCTAGCCAATCGTTGCTTTATCATTTTCCAAGCTGAAGGAGCTACACATTCATCTCTACTTATACCTCAAAATTCTTCATGCCTACAATCCTCTTGGAGCATTGTATGCATACATGAACAAATTAACCTCAGTAGTAAAAACAGGTTAATTTCTTAATTAATATAATGTATTTTGTGTTCAGGAAACATGGAAATCTTCTAAATTATCCTTACCAAACTTTACAACTCATGATATATTAGCAAGGAAGCATGCTTTGGACTGACCAAGTGGAGGATTGTTGACCCTTACCAATGATAAGTTTGGTACTTTGACTGTCACGATTAAGTCAAACTCTAATATATATTTATACTCTTAATAGGTAAGCATGATAAACTAAATATTGATTTTTTGCTGGCACTATTAAAGGATAAACACAAATAGTACTCAATTCTAACTGAACTACACATGAATTTTCTGAAATATAGTCAATATTTATCACTGTAACCGTGAATTTCAATCAGACTCTTATGCCCATATCATCTCAAATTCTGAATTCTGATAATTCTCTTGACATAGGTTCTAATATTCCACCACAACACACAATGTTATAGGATAAAAACTATTGGTACACTAACCTGGGTAAATGTAGCTACAATCTATTTGACTCAGGTTATAGGCACTTAATGGCAGACTGACAAATGACAAAACCAGAAAAAACAAGATTTAGGGACCAACCACACAAGCCATGAATGATTTCACCTTCATACATTATAAAAATGTTCACAAATGTAAGAGTTTATAAATCATCAAAAGGAAGGAGAGTGACCTAGAAGATGTAATTTTACCTTAACTTCGATCAGTTGATCACTAACAAAACCTTAACCAATTATCATATGATTTTAATGAGATCTAAAAATATCAGATGGAAATGGGAATTCAATGAAAAATCTCCAAAACTGAAGAGTAAGAACTTTGCTTCATTGTCATCAATTTTAAGAATTCGTCCAACTAATGATACAAAACCATGATGACTGGCTACTAGATTGGCAAGCACAGATGAGGCAATTTTGATTTTTTTTATCAAGTGAATCACCTCAGGGAACTGACCTTGGTCACAATGTGCTATACACCTAGAATTAAAATATATCAAATGCAAAAAATAATTTGTCATAAAGATATTTGATCCATCTTGATGTAACCCTGTTCATTTGAACATGATATGCAAATTATATATTTGATAAACCTGCGACGAATAAAATAGTTGACATAAAACAAAACTGTCACAATAATGCTTGGACAAAAATAACAGAGGCCATCAAAACATGTAATGATAAAGCATTTTGAACCTTGATAGGATCTTAAACAGAGGCGTATTGCAGTCCAAATTATGTTTCCATTCCATATGATAAATGGGGCGATCATGTCAAAACCATCTACACAAGGAATACTATTTTTGTTTTTTAAACAAACTTCATTTGCTTTTACATAAGATTCCAGACATCATCAGTACAGCTTAATTATCATTGATCAGGATTGTAATTGACCAGTCTGTTATACAGATAATGTAGTAGCAAACAAAAGGAATAGTGGTCACTACAATTCTCATAAAATCCCAACCCTCTCTTTGGGCCATATGTAGGTAGCCTAACATTTACCACTTCATAAATACCGAATTTTACCGATTCGGTATTTATGAAGTGGTAAATGATATGTAGGTAATCCATCGGTAATATTTACCGATTCGGAATGGGTCGGTAATTTAGAATCGGTATTTACCGATTCGGTAATGGTAACTGGCTTCCCATTGATTCCTATGGGCCAGGAGGCCCATAGGAATCAATGGGAAGCCAGTTACCATTACCGAATCGGTAAATACCGATTCGGTAATGGGGGGAGCACAATCAAGGGTGGCAGAGTGTCACAGTGACACCCTGTCGCACCCCTGATTCCTGCATGTGTGCACATGTGGCACACATACATGCCATGTATGCCACATTGCACACTTCAAAGTGCAAAAAAATGCTTTTTTCCAGCTATTCGTCATTTACCACCAACTTTTAGTTGGTGGTAAATAACGAATCCCCACAACAACCACACACTCCCCCTACATATCATTTCAGGATTCGGTATTTACCAAATCAGTAAAATTACCGAATCGGTAATTTTACCGATTCGGTAAATTACCGAATCCTGAAATGTGCCCCCTACATACCAAAAGCCTGAATACCGGTCGGTAACGGGATATTTACCGAAAATCGGCCGTTACCAACCGGTATTGGGCTTCCTACATATGGCCCTTAGTGCCCTAATGGCCATAGGTCAAATAGTGTTCGATTCTGGAGCTGCTGTATACGCTCTCATTCTTGACCTCAAACACTTGTCCCCCTCCCCAGTGTTTTCGTATGGCTGCAGTGAGGGCGGAGTGCAACAAGAAGTCCCCCCTGGGTAAGTCATAACGGTCCTGTAGGTCATTGAATGGGATCATGGCGCCCTCCTCATATAACTCCCATTGTAGCCAACCCATGTTCCTCCCAAGCCGTCAATCTCTGCCAACTACCCCCATGCGGTAAGGCCTCACACATTAGAAACAGGACTTCTGGAGCATAAGGGCTCCTAATTTTGGCCCGTCGCAGATACCTGTTCCAGCAGCGCCTTGCTGAACTTAGCTCCAGGGGAAGGACTGGGGTCCAAACCGGAAGCCTCAAAGTAAGTTGGGATAGTAGCCACCCTCCACCAACTAGTTACCCCTATAAACCCTGTGATAATTGATCTGAGTAGGAGGAAGTAGCGTGCCGGTATTCCGATCGGTAAGGTCCCAAAGTAGTACAATAATCTCAGTAGAGTCACCATTTTAAGTAGAGTTACCAGGCCGGCCACCGATAGTAGTAAAGTGCCCCAAAAGTCAAAATTGCTTTTTGCTCCTGTAATGGCTCTCCCTATATTGCCCTCCATTATGTCTTCCTGAGTGTGATATATTTGGGTGGCCAGGTATGTGAAGCATCTGTCTTCCCATCTCACTCCCTCATTTTTTCATGGGCCTGTCCTGTCGTCTTTCGTCAGGAATAAACAAGACTTTGCCCAATTCACCTTTAGCCCTTCTACTCTACCTAGGGCCTGGAGTAATTCTTTCGCGCCCCGAAGCGCCTCCCCCGAGTATGCCAAAAACATCAAAAAGTCGTCTGCGTATAACGCAATGTGGTGGGTCTGTCCATCAACATTAAGGCCCTGATAGGGGTTGCCCTGTTCTTGCTCTAACGGCAAGCGGCTCTATCGCCAGGGTTGCACAATCGGGGGAAGGGGGGACACCCCTGTCTTTCTCGCCGCCCCATGCATCAGACATCAGATATTAGTCCACACGTTTTTACTCTAGCAGTGGAGCCAGAGTATAGGAGAGCAGTCCAGTCCACAAACTTGTCTCTCAGCCCAAATTTCCTCATCACATGGAACAAATAAGGCCATTCTAGGCTATCAAATGCTTTTTCTATGTCCACCGCAAAGATCGTCGCCATGTCTTTCCTATAGGAGTCTGCCCCCAGCACTCGCAGGAGGCGTCGGACGTTAAGCGCTTCGTTTCTGGTGAGAATAAACCCCGATTGGTCCTTATGTATTAGTGTTGTCATTTGTGGGAGTAAACAAGTAGCTAGTATACGACTTAGGATTTGGTAGTTTAGATTGAGCATGGAGAGTGGGCGATATGCCGCTTTGTCCCACGCCGGTTTCCCCGGTTTAAGCAAGGGTATGATAAGCGCCTCTCTTGTCGAGACGGGCAGGTGCCCCATTTGTCTTGCATCATTATATAGCTGTACCAGCCTGGGGCCAAGAGATCAATGTATTTTAGGTAAAATTCAATTGGTAGGCCATCTGTTCCTGGAGTTTTGTTTCTTACCATATTCCTAATAGCCCCTTTCACTTCCCCAGTTTCAAAATCGCAACCCAGTGTATCTGCAAGTTCCTTGTCTAAGGCTGGTAGTTCCACTTCCCCCATGAACCTATCCATGTCCTCATCTACTAGGATCATCCTGCTCTTGTACAACTCAGTGTAGTATTCTGGAAAAAAATCATTTATGCCTTGTTGGTCGTATCTCACTTCATCACTCTGCCCTCTAAGCCCTAATATGACCGTACCTCTCCTGGCTGGATTAGCCAACCAGGCCAGTAGGGCCCCCGACTTATCCCTCTCTGAGTGGGCATGAGTTATGTATTTTTTGTTGTCAAAGCAGTGAAGGCATTCCACCTGCACTGCCACTGCTTCCCTACCCTCTAAGAGCTCCCCCTGCTTATCAGCGTTCTCTGGCCTCTCTTGTTCTAGTTCCCGTCATCGCTGGCCCGCTCTCTGTACGTCCTGGAGGAGTACCTTCCACAAACCCATCATTTCTGATATACAGCGCTCTCTGATGACTGTTTTAAACGCATCCCACTCTAGTAATGGGGTTGTTTCTGTGTTAGCATTGTCGTGGAAATATTGCTCGATAGGCGTGTCTAACGCTTCTTGGAACACCTGGTCTTCTAAGGCCTCAGGCCTCACGCACCAAGTGGGTACTCTGGGCCTCGCTCATGACCACTGCAAGCTTATCAACTCTGGATTGTGGTCCGATATCATCTGAGTGAGTTATTCACTGCTGCGTACCCCTTCATATACATCAGGTGAGCACAGTATGGCATCAAACCGAACATGAAGTTCATGTATTGCCGAAAAGAAGGAGTAATCCCGGGCCCCGGGGTGTTGGGCTCTCCAAGAGTCCACCAATCCCCAACACTGTTGCCAATCCAGCCGTGCTTCTGCTGTTTTATGCGTGGGCGCATCAGGGAGTGGAGGAAGAGAACGTTCAAGGCCAACATCTGGTACGCAATTAAAGTCACCCCCCAATAGAACTGATCCCTTGAGTATGGATGCCAGTTTACCAGAAAGGTGTGAAAAAAAATTTGAGGGGTCCGAGTTAGGTGCATAAATACTTTCCAAGATTATATCTCTGCCATCTAATCTCCCAGAAACTATCACATATCTGCCGCCTGGGTCTATGGTTTGTTTTGTGCACTGAAAGGGTACTCCTGACCTTACCCAGATCAGGACCCCGCGTGCAAATGCCGAGTAATTGTTATAAAATACTTGTCCTCTCCAACGACGCTGCAATGCTGCCCCTTCCTTTGCCATTATGTGGGTCTCCTGGAGTAGTGCAATCTGGGCCCCCCTACAGACCAAATATGCATGTATTTTATGACGCCGAATCATTGTGTGCAACCCCCTTACATTTCACAAAATACATTTTAAGTCTATTGAGGGTCCCATTGCATTAGAGAAATATTGCTCCTGTTAAACTCCATCCCCATCCCTTGTGACACACCTGCCCCAACATAACATTCAATGAACCAAATTGAAACCCCAACTCCCCCTCCCCAGCACAGGTACTGGTGAACTAGTTCCCATCCAAACATTATCTAAATGCGCAAACATCCACTAGTGGTTACATGAGTGATCAGTCTACAGTTCTGGCCCTAGACCCCCATCCCACCGTCCCCCCCCAATACCTGTACCAATTAGTTCGCCCCGGACCAGCCATCTGAAGTCTCTTACTACCATGATGCAAACAGCAGGGTCCATTACTCGCCCCTCCGATTGAAGGCTATATCGCATCCCAGGAGTTTGTCCTTTGGAAAGTCAGGCCCCAGTCATCAAACTATATCATCTGCCATCTGGGAAGGGATCTCTGGCAGCTCTGTCTTCAAGGAATCATTGTCACTAGGAGCTGGCGAACCTTTTGATCTTTCCGCATCCATTTCACTTTTACTTAAAGTGGGGCTGGAGCCTTTTTGGCTATGCTTCACTACCGCCTGTAGCACTCTTCTCCGTTCTAGACTAAGTTCCCTAGGAGATGGGGCTCTGGGCCTTAATTTATTGCTGCAAGGGCTCTGTTGAAGTGAGTCCATTGGGTAATCGTGCCGCTCAAGAGGTTGTCGCATGTCCAGCCAATCCTAGGCCTCTTGGGGTGTGGAGAAGAATTGTGGTCCAGCATGGTTCGCTACTATGAGCCACACAGGAAACAGCATTGCATATGGTAGTTGTAACTGGCAGAGTTTTTTTTTAACAACTAAGAAGGATGCTCTGTTGCACTGGACTTCCCTGGTAAAGTCTGGAAAAATCATAACTGCATTATTATCAATCTTTAATCCTCAGTTTTGGCGAGCCTTCTGTAGAACTTAGTCTCTGTCTCTGAAATGTAATAGGCGTGCCACTATCGGTCTAGGAGGGGCCCAGGTCTAGGCGGTTGTGCTGGAACTTTATGGGCCCTTTCCAAAGCATATAATGATGACAACCCTTCTGGGGCTACTTCTGCTCGAAGCCAGTCTTCCAAAATATGCATCATATTCACGCCCTCCGCTTTTTCGTGCACTCAAAGTTCTCGAATATTATTTCTGCGGGATCTTCCCTCACTATCTTCAGCCCGAACTTCCAACACTTTGACTTTAGTTTCCAGGTCTGAGAGTGTCTTCTGCATCACGGTAACCTGCGCTGGGAAGCCACCCAGTTCCTTCTCACTTGCTATCACCCGTTCTTTGAGCTTCCGATGATCATCCTTTATGGCCTCAGGTCCGTGCCTATTGCATCTATTTTCCACTGCAGAGCCTATCTGGAGGCTGTGATCACTTGCATGATGTCCATCACCATTGGCCTCCTGGGGTAGAGTCTTTACTCGCTTCCAACACTTCCTCATCATCATCGGTCTGGGCCCCAGGGGCATCTACACTGAGGACATTAAATCCTCTTTTCTTCTGGGTTCTCCCCATTCTCCTGGGCAAGTTCTAATTTCTCTCCTCTATCTCCGGCTGGTTCTGTAATACAGAAGGCTGTTCCATTCTATTGCGACTACCTGCCATTCTCAGCGTATTCCCAGACCTCCCCAGGCCATCACCGTCACTGACTCCTCAGCGATCTCTTCAGGAATCTATCTGCTCCCTGGTACCCACATTAGCCTTCGTGGAAATCACGCAGAGGCAGCTCCTCATTTCGTGTTCAGGGTTGCTGCCGTCTAAGAGTTTCTGTCAGCAGAAGGGGCCAGTGGAGCACTATGACATTTGCCTTGTGTATTCTGCTCTATAGACGTGATCTTTCTGGATGTCTGGAGGACGCCCCCCTTTACAGATTGTACTGCACCTCTTGCGCTTCTGTTGCCCAATATATTAGCAGACCATCAAGTGTCCGCGATCTCCTTCATGGGGCTGACGTACTCTTCTGCAGGTTCCTGCGTGTGGATATGCCCTGTGCATGCAGCCGCCGCACTCTCTCACCGGAAGGACCCCTACCACTGTGCAGTATTGCAAACTTCAGTTGTTTTGCTTTTTTGCCCTGGTTATGCATTAGGCACCTCAGTGCTCCTAGTTCTTGCCGCTGCTGAGGCCTGTGTCAGGTTGTTCTGTCTGCAGCAGCTGTATATGCCTTATTGTGAAGTGGACACCATCGTGCTGTCAGTTCTGTCATGCTGGTGGAGTCCGGTTTCAGAGACTGGGGGCTATTCCCTAAAAAAATTGTTACCTCGCACTCACGGTGCTCCTCTGTTCCTCTACATTGCTCAATCCTCTACATTGCTCCGGTGCAGGCCGTCTCCTGTCTGATGGCCTGCACCGGCTATGCTGGGCCTTCTACGGCGTGGGCGCCTTCCTGTCTCCTCCTCTAGTGAACTTCTGAATTCTAATGCAGAGTTTAGGGGATCCCTCCTGGGTAATCCAGGCTCTCCACGTATGCCTCTGAGCTCCGTGGCCCCCTTGTGTCACTTACAGTGCTCCAGGCCCCTCCGTGAGGTGAGGTGCACCTCACCGCCGGGTCCAGTCTCCTTGTCAGCAGTCTGTAGCGGCTACTCAGGTCACTCTAAGGCACGGCGTCATCTTGTCACCTCTTCCGCTGTATTGCACGCTTTCCAAAGCAGGGCTTAGGGGGTTCCTCCTGGGTAATCCAGGCTCACCACATATGCCGCTGAGCTTCTTGGCCCCTATCACTCACTTGCAGTGCCCCAGGTCCCTCTGCGAGGTGAGATGTGTGCTGCTGCCGGGTCCTGTCTCCCTGTCAGTGGCCCGTGGCGGTTACTCGATTCTCTTTACGGCGATGGCGCCATCTTGCTGCCATCTCCGCTGTGCTTCCCAGCACCAGTTTCGGTGATTTTACTCCTTTTCAGGGCGATATGGAGCTCGCCTCTGCACGTTCCCAGTTTCTAGGGCCCTCCCATCTGCAGATCTTTGCCCCCATCTGCGTTCAGGGCTCAGGACATATAACTATTGGGGAAGCGACGGTCAGAGCTCCTCAATTCACGTCTGTTCACATCGGCTGCAAGCCACACCCCCTACATAAACAATATTATGAACCCAAATGAATGCAAGCCTGTTCTTAAATAGAATTTTTAAATAACCCAGGATAAAATAGTTAATCTAATTTAAAAGACAGTCTCCTCCAAAGTAACAGGTACAAACTGCCTACTAATTAATTTGGTCTAACTCGATATACCCTTCTGAAGTCTTCTACTGAAGCACCTACTTAAAGAACCAGTGAGGAATAAAATAGTTGGCATAAATCAGAATCGTTAAGCTAATGCATGGGCACAATTAAAAAAGGTTATCAAAACACGTAACAATAAAGCATTTTGGACCTTAATAGGATACAGTACATAGGGAGATTGCTATTCCAAATGATCGACTGGCAAATCACATAAAAGCCATCTACACAAGCAAATACATGAGCCAAAATGAATGTAAGCCTGCCCTTAAATTGACTTTTAAACTCACTCAGGATGAGATACTTCATCTAATTAAATATGCATGCTCCTATATAGCAGCAGGTCCAAACTGCACACCATTTGATTTGGTCAAACGTGACATAGCCTTCTGAAGTCTTCTATTAAAAAGTCCTATTTGCTACAGAGACATCACCTGGGGTCATCCCTCCATTATGGAAAGGGTCACTCAGTCACCTCATTCATAAAAATGGCCCAAAACAAGACCCAAAAAATTACTGGTTAATTGCTCTTTAGTACATTGAAGGAAAACACTTCGCAAAATATCTATGACACGTTCTCATGATGTGGGCAAATGAACAGCACTTGATGCCATTAACCCAAAATTGTTTACACCCACTGTTCTCAATTATTTTTAATATCACTGCAATCTCTTTTCTTGCAAAAAAATAAATAAAAAATAATATTGCTTTATATGTGTGTTTTATGGAATGCACATCATTTGATAAAATGAGTCAACAACCCTTAGGGAATAAACACTTTAAGCAAGCATTTGACACATCTCTCCTCTACTTTTTGATTAATAATTACACACACATCATTATTTATTAGGATGTGAGCCATACCACCAGGGTTCTAACTTTTGAAATGATGGTCTTAAATGATTTGGAAAAAACAGAAGACAACCATAAGTGACCTCTTTTTTCACCTTCCACAAAGGTAAATAAAAATCTCAAATAAACTGGGATTTGACCCTTTGATTACCATAAGGTCAGCAGACAAAAGTGGTGTGATTGCTATCATCAATATGATTACCTATTAAGCAGAATTCTTTAGGCTGATGGATGATCAAAGATATTACCATTCTCTTCAATCAGATCCAACATGTAGACTACATAAAAACTCCCAGACTATGATTACAGAGTTAACAAAATTTTAATGGATTACACAGAGTGCGGTGGACTTTCTCTGTGCAAATAGACCTAAGACACCTTACTTTAATGTACTGTCCATAATACATACAGAGACCTCCCCTGGGCAGACCTATTGTGTCAGGTCTAGATTCGTTATTGGAATCTCTCTCCCAATTTACCTCCTGCTTTCTAAAACCTTTGGTATGCACAGTACCATCTTATCTGAAGGATACTAAAGAAACATTAATCTTTTATAGACTCTACCTTTTTATATTATAAAGAACTTTATGATGAGCTTAGACGTTGAGTCATTGTAAACTTGCCTGTCACAAATGAGACATGGCAAACTATACCTTCTTTATGCTTTCATTAAAATTATCTCCTTTGGTATGGATTGTTAAAATTGCGCAAGATTAACCAGGAAAGAAATCCTTTTTTCCAGTTTGAAGAGCATCTGCATTTACAAATATCGGAAATATCAATGAAAAGTACATGTGCACCCAGCATGGCTGACCTTTACATGCATCATTTTGAAAAGACACATTTATAATGCAGCCATTCTTTTCTTCATTATCTCAAATTATGGAAACACTATATTGATAACATACTTGTGATCTGGGAAGGGGATCACTGCAATCTCTTTTCTTGCAAAAAAATAAATAAAAAATAATATTGCTTTATATGTGTGTTTTATGGAATGCACATCATTTGATAAAATGAGTCAACAACCCTTAGGGAATAAACACTTTAAGCAAGCATTTGACACATCTCTCCTCTACTTTTTGATTAATAATTACACACACATCATTATTTATTAGGATGTGAGCCATACCACCAGGGTTCTAACTTTTGAAATGATGGTCTTAAATGATTTGGAAAAAACAGAAGACAACCATAAGTGACCTCTTTTTTCACCTTCCACAAAGGTAAATAAAAATCTCAAATAAACTGGGATTTGACCCTTTGATTACCATAAGGTCAGCAGACAAAAGTGGTGTGATTGCTATCATCAATATGATTACCTATTAAGCAGAATTCTTTAGGCTGATGGATGATCAAAGATATTACCATTCTCTTCAATCAGATCCAACATGTAGACTACATAAAAACTCCCAGACTATGATTACAGAGTTAACAAAATTTTAATGGATTACACAGAGTGCGGTGGACTTTCTCTGTGCAAATAGACCTAAGACACCTTACTTTAATGTACTGTCCATAATACATACAGAGACCTCCCCTGGGCAGACCTATTGTGTCAGGTCTAGATTCGTTATTGGAATCTCTCTCCCAATTTACCTCCTGCTTTCTAAAACCTTTGGTATGCACAGTACCATCTTATCTGAAGGATACTAAAGAAACATTAATCTTTTATAGACTCTACCTTTTTATATTATAAAGAACTTTATGATGAGCTTAGACGTTGAGTCATTGTAAACTTGCCTGTCACAAATGAGACATGGCAAACTATACCTTCTTTATGCTTTCATTAAAATTATCTCCTTTGGTATGGATTGTTAAAATTGCGCAAGATTAACCAGGAAAGAAATCCTTTTTTCCAGTTTGAAGAGCATCTGCATTTACAAATATCGGAAATATCAATGAAAAGTACATGTGCACCCAGCATGGCTGACCTTTACATGCATCATTTTGAAAAGACACATTTATAATGCAGCCATTCTTTTCTTCATTATCTCAAATTATGGAAACACTATATTGATAACATACTTGTGATCTGGGAAGGGGATCACTGCAATCTCTTTTCTTGCAAAAAAATAAATAAAAAATAATATTGCTTTATATGTGTGTTTTATGGAATGCACATCATTTGATAAAATGAGTCAACAACCCTTAGGGAATAAACACTTTAAGCAAGCATTTGACACATCTCTCCTCTACTTTTTGATTAATAATTACACACACATCATTATTTATTAGGATGTGAGCCATACCACCAGGGTTCTAACTTTTGAAATGATGGTCTTAAATGATTTGGAAAAAACAGAAGACAACCATAAGTGACCTCTTTTTTCACCTTCCACAAAGGTAAATAAAAATCTCAAATAAACTGGGATTTGACCCTTTGATTACCATAAGGTCAGCAGACAAAAGTGGTGTGATTGCTATCATCAATACGATTACCTATTAAGCAGAATTCTTTAGGCTGATGGATGATCAAAGATATTACCATTCTCTTCAATCAGATCCAACATGTAGACTACATAAAAACTCCCAGACTATGATTACAGAGTTAACAAAATTTTAATGGATTACACAGAGTGCGGTGGACTTTCTCTGTGCAAATAGACCTAAGACACCTTACTTTAATGTACTGTCCATAATACATACAGAGACCTCCCCTGGGCAGACCTATTGTGTCAGGTCTAGATTCGTTATTGGAATCTCTCTCCCAATTTACCTCCTGCTTTCTAAAACCTTTGGTATGCACAGTACCATCTTATCTGAAGGATACTAAAGAAACATTAATCTTTTATAGACTCTACCTTTTTATATTATAAAGAACTTTATGATGAGCTTAGACGTTGAGTCATTGTAAACTTGCCTGTCACAAATGAGACATGGCAAACTATACCTTCTTTATGCTTTCATTAAAATTATCTCCTTTGGTATGGATTGTTAAAATTGCGCAAGATTAACCAGGAAAGAAATCCTTTTTTCCAGTTTGAAGAGCATCTGCATTTACAAATATCGGAAATATCAATGAAAAGTACATGTGCACCCAGCATGGCTGACCTTTACATGCATCATTTTGAAAAGACACATTTATAATGCAGCCATTCTTTTCTTCATTATCTCAAATTATGGAAACACTATATTGATAACATACTTGTGATCTGGGAAGGGGATCATGACACCATCACAGCGTTCTCCACATGGCTCATGTCTGAAAATCCAGATCTGCACTTTACATGTGAATCTAGCAAAATTGAATTACAATTTTTAGATTCACCATTATACCTGCTAAATGGTAGAATAGCAACCAAACTAAACACAAAACCATGTATCAGAGATCCCTACTCTCTTGTTGGAGATTTGTACCCAAAATTCCTGAGGGATAATCTCCAATGGGTCAATTTGAGTGTTTAAGGAGAAATTGTTCAGAGTTTACAGATATTAAAACTGAAGCAGGAGCAATGAGGAAACAACTGTTCTGAAGACACTATCCTTTTAAGTTGGTCAACAAGGCTGTCAGAAGGGCCAAGAATAACGATTCTGCAGTCCTTCTTGAGAAACAACAGGGAAATTAAGTATGTATATTGCAATCAGTCTTCAGCCATTAAGGAGGTGGATTGTAACAACTGGCATATTTCAAGCACTGGAAATTTGTCATTAAAGAAGCCGATGTTTGTGTTGATCGCAGTTAGACTCCTGGGAACAGCCTAATACACACTAGACACAAAATGATGGTGTCTGACACCCAAGTAACATTACGGTCACTACCAAGGGTGATTGGTCACTTCCAATGTGGTACTTGCAGACTATGTCATCTAACGACCAAGAGTACACATAGATTTGGGACTCAAGAATCCATGGGAATATGGTCAGCATACAAACTGAAATAGTAAGAGGGTGATCTCCGTTATTGCATGGCCCTGTGGCTTATTCTATATCAATAAAGAGAGGGGGGACCAGGAGCCAGTTAAGGTCCACTGCCCATGCTCCAAGCACTAGATGTGAAGTCAAAACGGGGGACACTGTTCTTCAGGAGTGGGGCAGCGTGTCACCCACTCACTAAGAAAGGTTGAAGAAGGAAGGAAGGGATCCTAGGCCTAGAACCCACTAGTAAGAGGGAAGAGCAAGTCTTGCCTCTTGTTGCCCTCACACACCCCGAAGGACGTCATGCTTCATCATCAGGTGTATGCTACTCGTGGGGTCGGCACTGCAATGTCCTATGGGTCCCCTGAAGGATCACAGAAGTGGAGATCTTTTGAGAACTACCGTTTGATGCATGTGGGTATGTGGGGTGCATCCTATATGGAGGGTGTTGAAGTGCTTGCAATGGTTTAAAACTGACTAAGGGTTACCAGAAAAGGTGTGTTTAATGTGACGGTACCCTTGTCAGAGTAAAAAACCCGTAGGTTAAATGTTACCCCAATAGACCTAATGTGCCCAGGTAACCAGAAGGTCAACATGTTTTGCGACTGTGTGGTCACAGGGATCCGAGCGCTTCATCAGGACCAGAAAAACACAGGGCCTCATTTATGAGAAGTGACGCATCGCGCCATGAAAGCAGCGTTGCATCACTTCTCAGTGCGCCCTCCTTGCGACATGATGGATGCGTCATACTGTATGACGCATCATGTAGCAAGGAGTTACAGATACGTCAGTATTTCTGACATATCTGTAGGCGCAAAAGTGACGCACTGCTGGAGTGTGTCACAAAAGTGACGCAACACCAGCAATGTGTCCTTTCACATGGGGCAAGCCCCATGTGAAAGGGCCTGCATCAGTCTTACTTCTGCTGTGAGGCAGGCGTGACACATTGACGGATTTGCATCCTAGAAGTGACACAGTGAAATCTCATAGATTTCACTGCGTCACTTCTATGAGGCTTACTTGCGTCAAAACGCCCACCCTGCATACATTGTACCTGGCGCAGGTATAATATGGCGCTGGGGTTTACAAAGCGACGCATCTACCTAATGCATCACTTTGTAAATATGACGCTACATGGTGCATTTTTTTTTACCCTGCTGGTGTGTCACAAGAAGGACACACTGGCGGGACAAAAGTTATGCAAGGGCTCATAAATAAGCCCCTCGGTGTGTTGTGATGTGCATGTGAGTAGTGAGTAAAAGGGATAAAAACCCTCTATAAGATCAGGGCAGGCCAAAACTGTGAACCCTACAGTTAGGCTATAACTAATTAGTTGATACGCTCCTGATCGTGACCTAGGAAAGGAAGATAAACAACAAAGAAGACATATGAGGCATCATGCTGTGCCTCAGTAATGTATGTCAAGGAAACGCACATCGCGTTCTATAGAGAAACATACGAGACAGACTGAGTTTGTAGTCCCATGGGGCCAATATCCAGCGCGTAACTCACCAGGTGTGCATGGCAGGCTGGCTAGACGTTATGCCAAGGAGCTGGTGAGCACATAAGTTGCCCCGTCGGCACCCCGGGACTAACCTACCTCGGGAGTAGTACCATGAGCGTAGGGGCCCAGCGTGTTGGACCAATAGTGCACAGGTTATGCCAAGCGTCTGGCACATGAGGGCACTCACACCAGTGGCATGCTGTGTGTGGCTGGCGTGTGATGAGAAGTGACACTCTGAGCAATACAGGCACGCCTGTTACAAGCAAGTAACGGGTCGCCAAGAGCCAGAGGAGTCCCTAACCCGTCGCTAGATCCTGTGTGATGAGCCAGAGGACCCTTACCTAATGAGAGGAGGAGAAGTGCACCAAGGGCTAGTTGCGCAGGGTACCCGCACCTTACTGGGCTAAAGGAAAAGAAACTGACATGCCCAAAACCCGTAGTCCTACAACTTACTGTTCAGGTTCCCTGGTCCATGTGTCAGGTTTCTACTTACAGTTTAGCTTGGGTGCCAGCTTATTAGCACCTACCCCATTCATACGCCTGCCCGAAAGTGAAGAGGACCTAGCGGGTCAGCCCAGTTATAGTGGTGATAATTGAATCTTGGGCGGTCCCTCTATCCGTTCCTAGTCATGCAGCGGTGTGGTGTGCATGTGCGTGCCGTGGAAGTAAAGTACAGGGCGTATGTGCTGGAGGGGAACGGTTTACTTCTAATGTCCTGTGCATAAGCGTGCAGGTGGCTAATGGTTGTCAAGGGGATAAGGATGCCTGTGGTGTGAGGCACGTATCTGTAGAGAGGCACGGGCTCTACCTATCGGTCAGGTGTGTGAAAGTACGGCCCCTTAGAAACGTGACCTGTTGTCATAGCTATAGGCTGCCTGTGGTAGAGGCGTGCATAACTCGTAGCTGCAACACTCCACTAATGGAGAAATGGAGCACCCTGGCTAAGGTGAAATGTCCGTGAATTGACCCAATGTGTAACACTAGAGCCAGCCAGTGTGTTGAATCTCGGGGCATGGATGTCCAAGAGGGATTCTGGTGAAATGTCCTGGTGGTGATAAAGCCGGGTGCGGCTGAATGTAGGAACAATGCTGTGCTAACAGGGCACATGGAGGAGAGGGAGATGGGTGCCCTACTCTGGGACAAATGCTACCCCGGTATGTTTGAGGGGCAGATAGTATTGCTGCATCTGTCGGAAGGTTACAGGGAGTGGTTACCTGGGTCAGTGAGGAAAAAGTGTCAGAGTTCAATCCACAGTATCTCATCGTTCAGACCAGGTTCGTGGGTATGAAGACAGTGGACCCACCATTGTTCACGGCATAGGAGAGAGGTGCTGCTCCACATCTGATTGGCCTCTAGAATTATCCACTGTATCTCCTCACAGGAGTGTCCCTTTTTGATAAAATAGTTGGTCATTCTCGTCGCTGTCTGGCCACGTCTGATGGTGCTCTTGTGCTCACTAATCCTAACCTTCACTGGTCGGGTGGTCAACCCCACGTACCTTAGTGGGCAGGGGCAGGTGATAAGGTACAAACAGTTTGTAGTGTTGCAATTAGTGTGTGTGCACTGTTCCCACATACAATCATCCAGTTGCAGAGTTTTGGTGTGTCAAGCTGAGGAGCAAGCACCACATGTGCCTCAAGGGTAATGTCCCGACATAGGTGGCAGGTTCCATAAGATAGTGTCCTCGGGTTTCTTTTTGGCCGAGGTCGTGTGTTGACCAATTAGTCAAGTAGATTCATAGTGCGTTTGAATGCGAAATGAGATTGATCAATATTAAGGGAGCCGGTATTGAGGATCCTTCAGTTGCGTCTGATTATGCTCCTTATCTTGTTTGACAGTGGGGTGAAGGTTGTAACACATGTGATTACATCGCTAGTCTGAGGTTCATTTGTTTCGAGTAGACCCTGGTGGTTATTGTTCCTGGCGTGCTTCCTAGCCTTTCCGATGACCTCCCTGGGGTAGTCCCTTTCATGTAGGTTGTTGGCAAGCGACTCAGCTTGGGCATCATACTCTTGGATGCTGCTGCAGTTCCGTCGTATCCTCAGAAACTGACCATAAGGTAGGCTTTCCCTGAGGGCTTTAGGATGGTGACTTTGGAAACAGAGGAGGCTATTGCAGTCGGTGGCCTTCCTAAAGGTTTTAGTGTGAAGGTGTCCATCCTCCAGGGTGATGAGCAGGTCCAGGAAGGGAATGGCCTTGTCACTGGATGTCCTTGTGAATCCTTGGTGGGGATTAAGGTTATTGATCCACTCATGGAACTTGATGGAGGTCTCCTCAGTGCCTCTCCAGAAGATGAGGACGCCGTCAATGTACCTCTTCCAGGTAATAAGGTTTTCCTGGATAGGGGTTGGTATCCGTGAATATATTGGTGGCTTCAAAATGCAACATGTACCGCCCCGCCAGACTAGGTGCAAAGGTACTACCCATACTGGTGCCCTGCACTTGGTGGTAGGTTGTGGTCCTGTACATGAAAAAATAGTTTTTGAGTGCGATGGTGATGAGATCAACTATGAAGTCGGCTGGCATGTTGGTAGAAAGGTCCGCTTCACGTAGTAGATTCCCCACTACCTCGATAGTGGCATCCTGGGGAATGTTACAGTATAGCGCCTCCACATCGAGTGTGAGAAGGAGGTTGATTTCCTCAGTGTTGTCATCATTGATCTCCTGGATCAGATTGAGGACATCACGTGTGTCCTTCAGGTATGCCGGTGTTGCCTGGAAGTAGTCGCTGAACTGGCTGAGAGGATGGAGTAGGGAGCCTATTCCGGATACAATAGGGCAGCCAGTGGAGGGACAATGCCCTTGTGAATTTTGGGAAGAAGGTAGAAGTATGGCATCTTAGGATTCACATTCACCAGGAAGGCCACTTCTTGGGGGGAGATCCATCCCTCGGTAGCTGCCTCATTCACCATGATCCGGATCTGTGTGAGGAGTCGTTCCGTTGGGTCAGTATCAATTTTCTGGAAGCACTGGGTGCTGCTCAGTTGCCGAGAGCACTCCTTTTCTTAGTCATTGATGTCAAGGATGACCGTGACACCCCCTTTGTCCATGGGCTTAATGATGATTGTTTCATCATCCTTAAGGGAGGGCGTGGCGAAGTTTGTTGGACATGTTATTGTAGGTGGATTTTCTTTTCAGTTGATTACCCTCCTTCAATACCGCTTTTCAAACGTGAGGACCTCACTGAGAACCATGCCTGTGGTAGGGGTGAATTTGGAGGAGGGTCTGAGCCCCGAATCTTCACACTCCGGTGTGGTTTTATTATTGAAGAAGGATCTGAGTCTTATCTTCCTGAACAGTTGGTGAAATTCCTCATTCAACCTGAAGTTGTCCTCTTTGGGGGTTGGTATGAAGCCTAAACCCATCTCCAAGGCAGTGACCTCATCGGTATTAAGTTGCCTCTTAGAGAGGTTGACAATTAAGTTCTTGGGTGCGTCATGCTCCTTGTTGTTCT
Source organism: Triturus cristatus (assembly GCF_964204655.1). Lineage (NCBI taxonomy): Eukaryota > Metazoa > Chordata > Amphibia > Caudata > Salamandridae > Triturus > Triturus cristatus. Next base: position 578,525,298 of record NC_140586.1, read on the forward strand.
TTGTTGGGTCTCCGTGTCCTGCCACTATACCTGCTTGTTCCCTCTTCTTCTTCCTCAGCCTCTTCCCCGGCCTCTGTTCTGAAAAGGATTAGGAGGGTGTTGGAAGAAAGGCTGTTAGAACCCTTGCTGTGGACAGGGGCAGGCAGGGTACCACATGTGTCCTTGTGGGGGGTATGGTTGATTTAGATACCCGTACATAGGTGGTAACGGAAGAGGTGGGAGAAGTCCCTGTTAGTTTGAGTTCCTCCCCCAGCTCTGGTTGCTTGAGTTACTGTTGGATGAGCGCCCAGAGTTATGTGAGGTCGATGAGCCATCATCAGATAGGGCATCGTTATCGGCGGTTTGGAAGTCCTCCTGGGTATAAGAATATGTTTTCTCCCTATTAAATCTCTTAATGTCCTTCTGCAACTTAGAGATCTTCTTTTGCAGGAGGTAGTCCTGGTGGTCCAACATCTCAGCATTGATCTCGGGCCAAGCGGGTTTTGAAAGCGGATATAATGATGCCCTTTTTCAGGCCATTCTCCGCTATGTTGATTTTTTTATAATCAAAGCCTCCGAGAGCTGTTTGGCTGTACCGATGATCAGAATGATCCAGTCGCAGGTGCTTTTCCACGCGATCTGGCTCCATTCGCGTCTGAAGGTCAAGTCATCCAGAAAGATCCTCGGCTCGGTCCGTACTAGCAGGCCATTGGGCGCTGCATTTGCTCTCAGGTACTCTGTCATTACTGATCCAAGTAATGCAATTTTAACCTGTAGTTTTTTGAGTGAGGATAGTGAGATCCAGTCGCATTGTAGACTGGCTGTTGCCATATTGCCTTCACTGTCCAGTAGTGAAGGTGTTCTGAGGATCTCCACCACGATGTCTTCACTGAAGCTCAATCCTAGATTTTCACCCACGGTAGAGGTAGTCATGTCTCTGGGAAAGGAAACGAGTATGAGAAAAAGAGGAAAGGGGTTGGGTCCCTAGGCTGAGCTGCCGTGCTACAACTTTATCAATAAAGAGAGGGGGGACCAGGAGCCAGTTAAGGTCCAGTGCCCGTGCTCCAAGCGCTAGACGTGAAGTCAAAACGGGGGACACTGTTCTTGAGGAGTGGTGCAGAGTGTCACCCACTCACTAAGAAAGGGGGAAGAAGGAAGGAAGGGATCCTAGGCCTAGAACCCACTAGTAAGAGGGAAGAGCAAGTCTTGCCTCTTGTTGCCCTCACACACCCCGAAGGATGTCATGCTTCATCATCAGCGTTTGCTCCTCGTCGGGCTGGCACTGAAATGCCCTATGGGTCCCCCGAAGGGTCACTTAAGCGGAAATCTTTTGAGAACTGCCGTTTGATGCATGCGAGTGTGTGGGGTGCGTCCTATGTGGAGGGTGTTGAAGTGTGTGCAATGGTTTAAAACTGACTAAGGGTTACCAGAAAAGGTGTGTTTTATGTGACGGTCCCCTCCTTCCTTCTTCCCCCTTTCTTAGTGAGTGGGTGACACGCTGCACCACTCCTCAGAAACATTGTCCCCCGTTTTGACTTCACCCTGTGGCGTATTCTACGTAGGAATAACAATCTACAAAATTAAATACCAGATTATGGGGCACAGGAGCACTATGCGATGCCAATGAATATGCATCGAATGACAAATCACTACTTAGAGACGAGACATACTGATAGGATGATACAGTGGACTTTGATTGATATAATGATTCCAGTCAGAAAGTGCATTATTTATTTTCATCATCTGCTGCCTTGCTCATAAGACTTTGATATGGGATGGCCCCTCCTATCTCAAGGACAAACTGAGTTACTACCATCCTGCAAGAATGCTTAGATGAAGCAATAATATATGTATATATTTGTGTGGAAAGTGATTGTCAGGAAAAGAAACAGACTCAAAAGTAATTAAATGAATGTGGAGGCCTGTGCAGCCCCACCTCAGCCCCGGGACCACCCCCTCATTGTGACACTGCTTATAATGTATGTGGGCAGGCCCACCTCGGCCCACCCAAACCCCAGGACCGCCACCTCTCTATGAGCAAAAGTAATTAAATGAATGTGGTGGGCCCACATGACCTCACTGACAGCCGTAACGCCTCCCCGGGGCTGAAATGTATAAAAATAATGCATTGCCCCCTGCATCCCAGGGGATCACCACCTCAAAGGAGCTGAAATAAATAAATGAAGGGGGGTCCGTTGGGGACCCATGAGGATCCCACCTCCCGGGGCTAAGTTCTATGAAGGGGGCCGTGCAGTCCCCTTTGAGGAGCCATTTATGGCCCTGGGGGCTGCACACCCCAAAGCCGGCTCCTGCAACCTCCCAAGATGCCCATCTGCAGGAGGTAGCTGTTTGCTTGTGCTTGGTGGATACTGACAGCTCCATTTGGAGTTTTCATCTGCTTGAAAAGGCACAATAAAGGTCAGAAATGAGCAGGTAGAGGCAGAATTAAGCTTAGCCATGAGCAGAAAGAGGCAAGATAAAGGCCAGTAAGGAACAGATAGAGGCACAATATAGAACAGCAATGGACAGAAAGCGGCTGAATAAAGGTCAGTTATGAGCAGATAGAGGCAGAATAAAAGTCAGAAATGAGCAGACATTTTTGACTTTGCAAAAACTTCTGATTTTAAGATGTCATCAGTGATGACATCAGTGATGTCATTTCAGATGTCATCAGTGATGTCATGAGCAATGTCATTGACCATGTCATGATGTAATTTGTGAGATCATAAGCACTGCATTGCAAGGGTATAAGTTATAGTTAGATATGTTAACTATAATCGCTGAATTTCTCTGGTTTTGTACGAGTGAATTGTGAGTCTACTTATAACGTCCTGTAACCTTTGTTTTTTCAGTAAAAATCTAGGGTTTTATTTATTGTATTTCCTAACTATAATGTCCTTGTAACCTTTAGTTTTTTCAGTGAATTTCTAAGGTTTTTCAAATTCTATTTCCTAACTAGTGGAGAAAGGGGCGGGGCTCCACAAGCACGTAGAAATACCGCTGGGTGGACTAACTGGAGGTAATAGGAGGGGTTCAGGGCCCCCAAGGACCCTCAGTATCCAAAGGGACTTCATCCCCAAACAAGTAGTGAACCAAGGGGCAAGTTTGCAGAGTGGTGGAGTAAAGGGATAGAGCCTACGACAAACTCTCAGCAATTCTGTTTTGTGGGAGTTACTGGTAACAGTAGGGGTTCTTAGCCCCCAAGGACCCCCAGCATCCAAGGGGACTTCATCCCCTAATTAGTAGTGCACCAGGAGGTGTGTTTGCAGAGTGGAGGAAAAAGAGGACAGAGCCACAAATGAGCTCTCAGCAATCCCTCTGTGTGGGTCTTACTGGAGGTAACAAGAGGGCTTGTTTGCCCCAAGGATCATCTGCAGTCAAGGAGACTTCATACCCCAACCAGTAGTGCACCGTAAGGCATGTTTGCATGGCAGAAGAGAAAGGGGACCGGTCCTCCTGCAATCTCTCAGCAATCACACTATGTGGAACTTACTGGAGGTAGCAGGAGGGGTTGTTGGCTCCCAAGGGCCCTCAGAAGCCAAGGGGACTTCATACCCCAACCAGTAGTGTGCCAGGAGGCGTGTTTGCAGAGTGGTGGAAAAAGGGGGCTGGGCCTCCCACAAGCTTTCAGCAATCCAGCTGTGTGGCACTTATTGGAGTTGTCATCCGCCAAGGACCCTCAGCATCTAATGGGACTTATTAACCCAACCAGTAGTGCGCCAGAAGACATGTTTTCAGAGTGGTCGAGAAAGTGGGCGGGCCTCCCACAAGCTCTCAGCAATCCCACTGTGTTGGGCTTTCTGAAGGTAACAGGAGGGGTTATTGGCGGCCAAGGACCCTCACCAGCCAAAGGAACTTCATCCCCCAGCAATTTGTGTGCAGGGCCTCCGGTGACTTCCCAGCAGCAGCGTTTTTGAAAAATAAATGTTTTTTTTATTTTTGTAATGGGTGTGGGGGAGTGCGCGGCACCACTCCCCAGGCCGATTGTGAGCCCCGTGACCCCATTCCCTAGGGCCTTGCCTTATAAATAATATTTTCTTTTTAAGGGAAAGGGGGCTGTGTGGCCCATTCCCGGGCAGATTTTGAACCTGGGGACCCCATCCCCTGGGGACCAGCCTTTTTTAAATATCTTTTTTTCAATGGAAGGGGGCAGTTTTGGCCCCTGGGACCCCAGGTCCCAGCCATTTCACTATAAGGAGGGGGCTATGGGGCCCTCCTCCCCAGGTCGATTTTGGCCCCTGGGTCCCCATCCCCCAGGGCCCAGCCTCTCTATTCTGGGTTTTCCTATGGCAACCAGTAATCTATGTTGGGGGCTGCAGGGGGGCCTCAAGGCCCCAGCTGTCTCTGCTGGCTCCCCACCTCCTGCGGGAGCCAGCATTGCTGTGACAGACAGGTGGTTGCTAAAAGGCAGCACCATGTCTGTCAGAGCAATGTTTTCATCTGTTTCTCTGCACACATATTTGGTTGCAAAGAAACTACTGAAATCTATGCTCTCTGCAGGCCAGTCCTTTTTGACAGAAAGTGGAGTTTTGTCTGCATTTGCATGGTTGGAACTGTCAGTTTCCGCCCGGCAAAAGCAAACAGCTTCTTCCCAAGGGTGGGTACCTCAAGAGGTAGCAGGAGCCAACCCATGGGGGTGGAGGCCCCTAGGGCCATCCATCCCCCCCTTTAACATACAAGTTAGCCCTTGGGAGGTGGTGGTACCCAGGGCCGGAGGTCCATTACAGACCCCCTACATTAATGTATTTCAGCTCCAGGGAGGTGGCAGTCCCCAGGGCTGAGAGAGGTTACACTGCCCCCATTCATTTTATAATTAGCATTGGGGAGGTTGTGGTCACAGGGGTTGCGGGAGAGCCAGTACCACCCCGAATTTTAAGTTTAGCCCCAGGGAAGGTGGTGGTCCCCAGTGCTGCTGGGGGTGAGGGCCCCTGCATTTCTTAATAAACATTAGCCCCAGGGAGGTGGTAGTCCCCAGGGCTGAGCCCGTACTATAGGCTGGTGGGGGGCCATGCAGTTATAAACATTTGCCCTGGGAAAGTGGCGGTCCCCAATCAGCGAGGGTGTCACATCCGCTCCCCCCCTGCATACATGAAAACAAATGCTCCAAGCAGGTGCCGGTCCCAGGGCTTTGGTAAGCTCTAGGAGGGGGCTGTATGTGCCCCCTCCTATATTTATGGTATGCCTCAGGATCTGGCCCAACTGGGGGTTTAATAAAAAACAAGCACATGAGTTTGTGCTTGTTTTTTTACAAATGTTACCACTAATTTGCGACTATCGCGATTTAGTAGTATTTTTGTTATTATATGGTTTTTTGGCATATTGGGGGAACCTCTGGGACCCCAGGACCAGGTTTATGGGGTCAGGTTATTCCTACCCTGTCCCCTTTCCTTTTTAAAAAAACTTTTTGGGGTGACTCGGCTGAAGCCGAGTCCCAAGATGGCTGCCAACACTTCCTGGTTGAAGTGTTGGGAGCAAATCAGAGCTTTGCATTTCCCTGCACGAGTCTGTCTTTTTTCGCGACGTCACTAGCTTAATAAAAAACCTCTAAAACTACTGAATGGATTTACACTAAATAACTGAAAGCATGTTCGGCAAAAATAAATCTACCTTTCTGCCAAATTTGGTGTAATTCTGTCCAATGCTTCGGGCTGCAGCTTCCACTAAAGATCCTAAGGGAAATAACATGGGAAATGCACCTTTGTGTTAGAGTAGAGGTTTAGGCTGCATGTTGTGTTTTTGTTGAGATGGTATTTTTTAGGGTTTAGGGTCAGTATGAGTTTCTTGGGTTGTAAAAGATTTTTGAGGGTTTACGGTGGGTTTGGGTTTTTGGGTGGTAACAGATTTTTAGGGTTTAGGGTGAGTATGTGTTTTTTGGGTGGCAGGGCATTTTTTGAGTTTATGGTGGGTATGGTTTTCTGGTTTTTGGGAATTTTTAGGGTTGGATGGCAAAGGAACTTTTAAGGTTTAGGGTGAGTGTGGTAAGGCATTTTTTATGGTTTAAGGTGGCAAGGGAATTTTATGGTTTAGGGTGGGTGTGGGTTTTTGAGTGGTAAAGCAAAACAGTTACACATGGTTGGTGTAATTTTGTGTTGCTATATGAAGCTGTGCTATTTTTTATTGTTATGATAGGGTTGTGTTATATCTAACAGTCTTAGGGTGGGTTCCCCCTAATTTTTGGCTGCCTCCCTCCATTTTTCTATACTCACTTTTGCTGGTTTTAGGGCTCTCAGCACTTTACCACTCCTAACCAGTGCCAAAGTGCATGCGTTCTCTTCCTTAAGGATTTTATGATTGACTTACACCTGTTTGGGATATTTATTCATCTATAAGTCCCTTGTAAAGTACCATACAGCCAGGGCCTGTAAATCAAATTCTAGTAGTGGTGCTGCAGCACTGAAATAGCCATTCAAACATTTCTCAATCCTGCCATTGCAGGGCCTGCGCATGGAGTTCACTGCCACCATGACTTGGCATTTAAACCACCTTGCCAAACCTTAAACCTTACTTTTATTACATATAAGGGACCCCTAAGGAGGGCCCCTGATAACCAAAAGGGAAAGGTGCTATGTAATTAAAAGGCAGGAAATGTACTTTTATGTTTTACATATCTTGGTAGTGACAACCCGGTCATTTCTTTTTTCACTACTGTGAGGCATACTCCTCTCATATGCTAGCATTGGGAATTCCTTAAAACACTTGTAAGCTTTAATTTCTGATCAGAGAGGAGACATTTTTTTCATGTTTCATATATTTTGAATGGCGTTAATAAATCCTCTTCACTGGTGAAGTTGGATTTAACATTGCTGTTTTAGAAATGACACTTTTAGACAGTGGACATTCCTCTGCTCTTAACTCTTTTGTGCCTTACAGCCTGTCTCCAAAACACATCTGGATTGGGTGACAGTTCTAGTTTGTGCATTTCCTCTAGAAAACCACAAACACAGGAAGGTGAGACTCATCTGCATTCATCTGCATTCTGATGGATCTTCCTGGGCTGACCCTTAAACATAATTAGGTAGTGTCCTGTCCACACACAAAGAACAGATTTACTTCCTAGGTTTATTATGGCAGACAGGACTGGGCTGAAAGAGATTGTGTGCACTTCAGAGGCCAACCTTTGAAGTCACCTCGGCTTCAAAGCCACTTTTAAATATCAGTACTGAGTCGCTGACCTCCACAAATCAGACAGTTCTGGATCTTGAACTGAACCTCCGCTTGTTGCCCTTCTGCCTGCTGCTCCCTGACTCTGCTGAAGGATAGGTAGACTCTGCCTTTCCTCCAAGTGATCTCCAAGGACTTGCTGGCTTGCCTCCTGGTTTGTGAAGTCTCAGGAACACAAAAGACTTCCTGCAATCCTTCTGATGCTGCCAGACACTGCCTTCTGGGAGTCCCACGCTTGTTTGAAGTTCCAATTCCAATTTCTGGGTCTCAGAAGTGGGTTCTTCAGCTGTTTTACTACAAAATTGACACATCGTCACCACTGCACAGATTGGAACCATCGTAGTGCCCTTCGATGCTGATGTAGCACCGATCTGGAGATGGCCCTGTGTGGCTCGATGAAGACGTGGGATATGACTGCGTGGTTTGACTGCAGAGCATCGACTCAAATGCAAGGTTTGACAAAAGTGCAGTGCCAATCCGAGGTCCCGACTGCGAGGCTTGACTGTGATGCGTTAATCCACCTGCATGAATCAGAACTGACGCATTGCCTTCACTGTGTGGAGAAGATCGACACATTTTGTTGCTTGAGACCAGGAAAGTTACTCTGTTCACCGGGGCATGCATGGGTTTCTGTAGCTGGCCTGCGGTTCCACATGGTTGCCCCGAACTTTGACTTTGCCCTCATTTAGTACGACCTAAAGTAACATTTTTAGTGCTACTTGCTTCTACTTGCTTTACAACATTTATTTCTTCAAAATTCAATATCTCAAATTCTACCAATTGTATTTTTTTGTTTTGGTCTTATTTTACTCAGATAAATAATCTCTAATATTCAAAACTGTTGTGGAGTAGGAGTTTTCACTGTGTTACTGTATGAGTTATTACACAGATACTTAACACATTGCCTTCTAAGTTAAGCCTGTCTGCACTGTGCCAAGCTACCAGAAGGTGAGCACATGATAATTTAGAATTGTAGTATGACTTACCCTGACTAGGATTGTGGTCCCTACTTGGACAGGGTGCATACCTTTGCCAACAAGGGACCCAATTTCTAACAGGTTGTCATTGTGTTGAGGTTGGCTGTTATGCTATTGTTTTATTGGTCTGTTGCATGACTGCTGTGCTAAGTTGGCATTGTTTAAATATTGTGTATTGTGGTTGGTTTGATGTGTGGTATTATGGTTTTGTTGCAGTGTAGCATTCTATTGTGTTCTATTGGGTTACTGTATGCTTTTCAGTTTCAAATTAAAGGGCTGCATAACCTTTTGTTATTGATTTTTATGTCTGTATATTGTTCCTTTTGTAACTTTTTTTAGTGCTCTCCTATTTTTGTGTTATGTATCTTCCAGAGAAGAAAAAAAGTGCTTCCTTCCCATTATGCAGATGCTACTTTCAGAGGTTATTTGGCATATGCTCAATCCATAAAGCTTTGTTGCTATGAATCCGCCTAAGACTGTGTCATTGTCAACAAACCTCATTATGAGTGCCACTCTAATTTCAATTTGGGTAAGCTGGAGTTTCTGCTCAATTCGGAATTGCAAATGTTCGAAGAAAACAGTATCTTTAGGTTTTTTTTCCATGCGCATTTAACCAGAAACAAATTTAAATGATGTAAGCCATGAAAAGGGGCCAACAGGGGAGAAAAATGTATGTGAATCCAAGTACAAACACTAATTCTTGTGTAAAACGAAAACTCTGAAAACTGCATGAAAGCATCACTCTCATCAACAATGTTAGATTTGGGGGTCTCTAGTTGGCACAGGTATGCACTTGTGACAAATAGAGACCTCCTCCTCTAGTCGGGGTAAGGGGGTACACTCCTAAAATAACCCCTGCTCACACCCTTGGTAGACTGGCACGAGCAGACAGGCTTATCTCAGAGGCAGTGTGTAAAGCATTTGTGAACACATACAGTAATCAAATGACAACACTACAAATGGACACCACACAGGTTTTATATCAAAAATAAGTATTCTTTATATAGATTTAACACAAGACCATTAAACGACAAAAATACACAATACTGTTACTTTAGATGGTAGAATTTAACTTAGTTCTCTTAAGTTCTTAGATGCAACACTTTAAGTCAATGTACCTTTTAGATGCGACACGTAGGCCAACGAAAGTGTTGCAACGATGTTGATGCGATGAAGTTTTTGGTGCAAAGAAATAAAGACGTGAAGATCTTCCAGATGCGGCACGCTTCTCCGATGTTGCGAGAAGTCTCAACTCGATGCTTCAGCTGCAGCGGCGACACCCTTTACGTGATGCGGCGACAGCGGCCTTGGCAGCGACATTCTTCTCCGACGTTTGCGAGACGCTTCCGCTCGATGCGATGTTGCAGCTGCGGCAGCCCTTTACGCGATGCGACGACAGCAGCTCCGACGGCGGCACGCTTCTCCGTGGATGCGAGGCGCTTTTCTTGATGCGGTGCACTGCGACAACTACGATGGCTGCGATAGCGACACGCTTCTTCCTCGATGCGAGACTCTTCTCTTGATGCGGTGCAATGCGTCAGCTACGATGGCTGTGATGGCAACACGCTTCTTCGGCATTGCGAGACACTTCCTGGATGATGCGAGACGCTTCTGCTCGATGCGATGCTGCAGCGGCGACACACTTCATGAGATGCGACAACAACAGCTCCGACGGCGGCATGCTTCTCCTTCTTGAGTCGCGCTTCCAGTTCCTTGTGACACGCAGTCCCTCAGAAGGCCCAACAACAGCAGCAGCAGCAGCAGCTCCCTAAACACTCATCCGAGATATGGGATCTAATCACGACTATCATGCCTGATGTGGGTTTCCTGACTGAAACCTGGCTGAAACCCACCAGTGGCCCTGATATTAAGATTGCTATCCCCGATGGTTACAGAATTTTGCGCCTCGACAGGCCGCTGAAAACTGGGGGGGGGTCGCAATACTATATAATGATCAGGTTAAACTCTCCATCTTAGATCAATGTTCCAACGTCCATATTGAAATCATGATCTTCAAGTTGGATACGGTCACCCACGACTCCTGGAAGGGGGCATTGGTATATCGCCCTCCTGGCCCTATAAAGGATTTCTCCGCCCAATTAATGGAATTAATTGCCCCACATATGATTGCGACAGAGAATTTTCTATTACTAGGCGATTTTAATATACATTGCGAGAATCCTTTGCTGCCCGAAGTAGCAGCCTTTACTTCTGACATGGCTACCCTTCACCTCATCAAAAAGAACGAGGGCCCTACACATACGGCCGGCCATACTATAGATATTATTCTCTCAAACTCAGACCGGATTATTTGTCAATCCCCCCGTCCTCTATGCTGGTCCGATCATGCCCTTATTAATTTCCAAGCGGAGCACTCCCCTACGCCTTCTATTCCGGCAGCACATATTCAATTCCCCTATAGACAATGGTCTAAAATTAACTCGGAGTCTTTTGCATCAGCCTTCACACCCCCTAGGCTCGCTCCGATCAACAATATAGAAGATAATCTTACTCTTTTTAACACCACTGTTTTATCGGCTATCAACTCAATCGCCCCTGTAAAGACTTGTTCCAAAGCCCCCAGGAATAATTTGGCGGTGTGGTTCACCCCGGAATTGCGTTTAACGAAAAGCAAATGCAAAAACCTCGAAAGAAAGTGCCGTCGCTCCAACCTAGACACTGATAAAGCAAATTTTAGAGTAGCTTTATCACTTTATCATAAAGAAATTAAACTTGCACGCCGATTATATATAGCTACGCAATTGAGATTAGCAGGCAATGCGCCGAAACTTCTTCACCAAATCTTGAAAGATTTCACCTGCCCTAAAGCCTGTGATCTGGACAATTTGCACTCCCAAGCTCTCTGCAATAAAATTAGCTCTTTTCTCATCCAAAAAATCGACACTATCTATGATAAATTTGCCAGTACCGGCCACTCCTCAATGGTGGATGACACTGTTAAACCTTTTACTGTCAATCCTCCTCCTCTGATGTCTTTCCCACTTATTCTACGGGAGGAGACGACTACCTTATTACATAATGTCACATCGGGCTCCCCGGTAGATGTTATGCCTGCAAGATTGGGAGCATCTCTTGCGGCCGCTCTTGCGGATTCTGCCACCATGCTGTTTAATTCCTCTCTAAGCTCGGGCCTAGTCCCCCTCTCTTGGAAAGCTGCACAGGTTATCCCCCTACGGAAAAATAACAAGCTTCCTATGGACGATCTCGCCAACCTTCGCCCTATCTCCCTTCTGCCATATTTGAGCAAGGTTCTTGAGAAATATGTGAACAAGCACATCTCTATCCATATTGAAACAACAGGCTACCTGGATCCGTCACAATCAGGATTCCGTGCTAATTACAGCACTGAGATGGCCTTGGTTGCTGTAACCGACTGTATCAGACGCACGTTAGATCAGGGACAGTCTGCCATCTTGGTCCTTTTAGATCTCTCTGCTGCGTTTGATACGGTCAACCATCAGACCCTGCTCAAAAGATTAAGAGAGGCAGGATTAGGAGGTACGGCGCTTAGCTGGATTACCAGTTTTCTTACTGACCGTACACAAACCCTGAACCTCGGTCCCTTCCGCTCCGCCACCAAGTGTTTGACCAAGGGTGTGCCACTGGGCTCTTGTTTGAGCCCTACACGGTTTAATATCTACGTGGCCCCCCTTGCCTCTCTCCTAAGATCTCTTGGGTTCATCCCCTTTTCCTATGCGGATGACACCCAACTTATCTTTCCATTTGATAAAACCTCTCCTTCTGCTCAAACCCGTTTTTCCCAAGGCATGCTGGTCATCTCGGAATGGATGTGCAGTAACTTTTTACAGCTGAATGCCAATAAAACTGAAATCGTCCTCTTTGGAGATGCCTCTATTCTGTGGTCTCCAACCTGGTGGCCTACTGAGCTGGGACCCGTCCCATTGCCTAAGGCCACAGTAAAAAATCTGGGCGTCCGCCTTGACCAGGCCTTGTCCATGAAGGATCATGTCTCTTCCACCGTTAGTACATGTTTCTTCACTCTGCGTCTTTTGAAGAAGGCCTTGCCATACCTCCCTGATCTTTTCCGCAGGACACTGGTCCAGGCCCTGGTATTAAACAAACTTGATTATTGTAACTCACTAATGGTCGCTTCTAATGAATCTACTCTCAGTCGTCTACAAGTGGTGCAAAATACCGCAGCACGACTGGTCACTAAAGCTCCCAGCAGATCGACATCTACCCCGCTGCTACGGCAACTGCATTGGTTACCAGTGAAGAAAAGAGTCAAGTTCAAACTTTGCTGCCTGACCCACAAAGCACTGTGGGGCTCCGGCCCTTCATACCTGACTGAAAGGCTCCATTGGTACATCCCCAACCGAGATCTAAGGTCTGGTTCTAAATCGCTGTTAATCATCCCGAGGATTAAGAGATCGCGTTTGGGCGGTAGATCTTTCTCCTACCAAGCCCCTTCGGTTTGGAATCAACTTCCCCTTTCACTCAGACAATGCTCCGACTATCTTGAATTTAGAAAATCTTTGAAAACCACTCTCTTCTCGGAACAATAATATCACAGCTCACCAGCTCAGGGTGGCAAGCGCTGAGAGACCCCTTCGGGGGTGATTCATGCGCTTTATAAACTATGTAACATAACAACATAACAAAGAACTCTGGGGAGCTGGGGGTGTAGTCTGTTGTTCCTGAGACTTCAGCAGGAAGCAAGCTCTTTTCCAAGCCCTTGGAGATCCTTCTCAAGTTGAGCAAACGTACACACAAAGTTCCTTTCTCCTCTCTTTGGTAGTAAGGCAACCACTGCAGGCCAATCCCCCAGGTTCAGGGATAGTTTCCTCCTCAGCATCTTCTGGTTCCTCCCTCAGCAGAGGTTCTTCTTGTTTTCCCAAAGTGATCTAATTTCTTGGGATCAGGGTCCCAATATTTATACCCCCAAAATCCTTTGTTCTCTGAGGGCAGAGGGGCCTTTGCCCAGTCCAAACCAGTACTGGATCACTCAGTTTACATGACTCCTTCTTTCCTTTCACAGTGCAGGGCAGAAACATCAGACGACCCACAGGAGGTGGAGCCAGCATTATGGAGGGAAGCACAGCCCTGGAGCACTTTGTTGATTTGATTCCTTCTCTCCTTTCACAGTGCAGGGCAGAAACATTAGACGCACCACAGGGGGTGGAACCAGCACTGTGGGGGGCAGGCACTGTCCTATTCAGGCCCTAGGTGCAACTCCTCCCTCCCATCTAGATGCAGATCTCTCTATTCACCAGTGGGTGGACTCACCCTGTCTCCTGAAATCTCCAAGCCCTGTCACTCAAACTCCAGACAAGGAATACACAACCTAGCAGAGGCAGGTTTGAATGGTTAGACAAGAAAATACCTACTTTCTTAAAAGTGGTATTTTCCAACACAGAATGTTAAATCCAACTTCACTAAAAGATGTATTTTATCATTATGAGTTCAGGCATTCTAAATTCGAATTTCTACTATGTTCCCTGAGTCAGTTAGGATTATAAAATGTAATAACAAAACTGCCCATTCTGGCCTATGGAGTACAGGTAGCCTTGCAATAGTGAAAAACGAAAATGGCTGTAATTCACTATTAGAACATGCCACACACACCAGGGCATGTACTACCTTATCCTTACAATGCACCCTGACCTTGGGCCTACCATAGGGGTGTCTGATATGAAGAAAAGGGAAGGTTTATGGACTGGCAAGTGGGTGCACTTGCCTAGTCAGCATGACAGTACCAGACTGCACGCCACAGGCTCTGCAATGGCAGACCTTAGACACATTTTTACAGGCTGCTTCTGTGGGTGGCACAACCAGTGCTGTAAGCCCACCAGCAGCATTTGGATTTACAAGCCCTGGGCACTCCTGGTGCACTGTACTAAGGTCTGATAGGTAAACCAAATCAACCAATCATGGAATCCCAAATCATACATTAATTTACAATGGGGAGAGCATATGCACTTTAGCACTGATCAGCAGTGGTACAGTGCCCAGAGTCATGAAACAGCCAACAACAGGTCAGAAAAAATATAGGAGGAAGGCAAAAAGTTCAGGGATAGCCCTGCAAAAAGGGCCAAGTCCAACACAACATCCTTCCAGCCAAAACGCAGGGTAGACCAATCACTACCTTGATGGGCTTCCCTGCTTTGGGCGATAGAACAAGGACCTGGCCCGCAACTGCAGGGGCAGACTCCAGTTCTACGCCAATCTGAACCTATTGTAATCCCTCTGTCCATACTCTCAGGGCCCAATAAGCCAATCCATGGGGATCCCTTCTCCTCACCTGTGGACACCACCTGTGCAGCACCTAACCTTAACTGGCTCACAGGTGTGTCCCAACAGACAGACAGCAAAATGCCACAGTTGCCACTGACAGTAGTCAGGGATGAGACCCAGGCCTTATGCCTCTCAGGGCTCTCAAACCTCTGTGGCGCCAGGGAGCGGGGGTAGTAGCCCCAGGTGCTTGGCACCCTTTGTCCATTCTCCCTCCTGTCAGGTCAGGTATGACATCCTGGCACTGACCCACCAGCCCCAGGCCTGTACCCGGCAGCTGGACCAAAGACTGGGGTGGCCTCTCCCACACCCGGTCCTTCTCCTTGGGGCTCTGTACCCTCCCACTTGGAGTGGCAACCCTTCCAGAATTGCCAGGGCACTTGTGGCAGGTGTCCTGCGCAATTCGCCCACCTGTTCAGGAGTTCTATCCTGCAACTGGGCATCCAGGTCAGGGGGGACACCCTGAACCTGGCCCTCCAACCTAGGGTTTAAACCCTTCAGTTGAGCCGGGGTCAGAGGCGAGGACTCCCTCCCTCTGCACCCCCTTCCAGATGGCTGTACCCTCCCACCTGGAATTGTTGTAAATTAAAGCAGAATGTGATTAAGCATTTACTGAAAACATTAATGCTTCCCCTTCAATCGTGTTTTCCTCCTTATGTTGGCCGAAGTCCGGACTCCATTTTGACTCCATTTTGTATTGACATGCTGCCATGTGTTCACCACGAGGAGAGTCCGACCTCTGTGTTAGTTGCTCTTGTAATCTGCCTAGCAACAGTTTATAAATAGCCCTCTTGTCCATCTGGCGCATGCCCAGACTTGACCACATCTGTTATAATTAGCTTTGCTTGACCATGTGTTTTCACGGGCCTAAGGAGTGTGTTAGCTCCGCCCATGTATTGATTCAGTATCGAGAATGACCCTAAATGGTAATGTTCTTCGACTTCATGTGGTATCCACCCACTCATGAGCCCCTCTGTTGTGTATAAAAGGGGACTGTGTACGCAAGTTCTGTGTGCTACTCCTTGCAATACTGAAGAGTGTTGTGTGGATTGTAGGACCACCCTTAAGGGTTAATAAACGTTGTCTTTGTACTTTGCAGTTTCCGTGCCAACTTCCTTATAGATTTCGTTACAGAAGAGCGAACCCTTGTCTCTTGCGGGCCTAGCTGGGGCTTGTATTCATCAATTGGCGCCCGTCACGTGGGGCTCATCGGCGACTCGGATGCTCGAAGGACTGGTCGCGACGAAGGTGAGGAGTTTGGCCGGGGACGTGATCACTGCCAGCGGCGTCTTAGCCCTGGCATCCCGAGGTTTTTCTTCCTTCCCTTCCGAGCTGACCGTCTGGGTGGCGCCGGTCATCGACTGAGACCTCTTCTGTCGGTCCTGCCGTGAGAGCCGTTTGGGCGATTGTGGAGCTTGGCAGTTGGAACCTGGACTCTTGATTGGTAAGAACCGTTGTACGGTACTTGCTCCGAGTTTTGAAGCCTGGTCTGGCTATTTGAGTTTGATTGATGGTGACTAGTCATATTTTGAATTTGTCTTTGTGAAAAATATATGCGTTGCAACACATATAGGCAGGTAATGTGGAGAAATTTCTCCGGAGCTGTGTAAACTTGGAACGGCGCAACGATTAAGTGCCATTTTTCTTGATAATACTGCATATTTTGCATTATTCCTAGCATGCCTGCTTTTAGCGCACTCCGTAAGTGGTGCTGCTGTTTGGGTAACCGGTTGAACCTCGAGGAATCTGCTCCAGCTCCCCCAGAAGGGACTCCTAATAGAGATATGTATGTGAAGCATGGTCTTTCTTCCATAATGTACAGCACGTTATGGAGGAAATATACTAGGAAGGACCCTGAGTTGCGATGGCCTTTGTATGGATCGTTTGATATACGTAAGATTGAGTATGTGGAACAGTGTATGTGTAAGCGACGTGCTCGTCAGGATATGTTTGAGTGTGTGCGATTATGGGTGAAGGAAGTGCGTGAGCGAGAGAAGCGTGAGAAAGCGCTGTTTGATAAAGAACAACGGAAGAATGATCATATGCGAGCGCAGGAAGCGAAGCATCGGGAGGACAAAGAGCAAACGGACAGACAAGAGAAAGAGCGTAGGCTACAAGTTTCGGGTCAATATGTTGTTCGCCAGCCGCTTTATCCTGTCCTTAATAATCCTGATGATGATTTTTATTTACTAGATCGCTCTCCGCCCCCTTATGTTGGCGCAATCGCTCCGCGGCCGCAAGATTCTGACCCGGCTTCGGGTAAGGTAGACACACGGTCCATGCTGCCGGCCGAGCAAATGGCTGAGCTTCGGCAAATTTCCTTCCGTGCGCTTAAAGGCAAGGTATCCATGGAGGAATTATTTCAAATTTGGGGGCCATGGCAGGAGAGAGATAAAGTGTATTTTTTGGGTCATTTCGCGGATGAAGTGATTAATGCTTTCCGAAAATATTCTCATGTTTTTGAGCCTGACGAAGTGTCTTCGGATGCAAGAGCAATACGTAACGGTGCTTTTTCTCCCTCTAAGGCTCCTGAGGCGGCTCGGCGGCTGTTCGCCTTACGGGACGAGGTGCTGGCCCTTCGAGAGAAAGCACGCCAACGAGCGGAGGAGGAGAAGCGGTCGGATTCAGTTGCGGCAGGGGGCCACCCATCCACCTCCCAGTCAGATAAGGATAATGTAGTGCATGCTAAACCGATGCGAGAGGCGGCACCTTTGTATGTCCCTCCGAAAGGAGCAGGGACTAGCTCGGATATTAACTCCGCCGATGCTAGGGGATATTTTGTGTATAATTGGGTTTATACTCCTTGGCATAGGGCCGATGTTATGGCGTTAAAGAATGCATTGCCTGACCCCCGCAAGAATCCAGCGGCCTTCTATGAAGAAGTCGAGGGGGCCTTGAATTCTTGCATTATGACCTTAGCGGATATAGATCTGTTTTTTGGCCTTATTCTACCACCGGACACGTGGCGGTCTGTCCGAAAGGTGGATGATGCAGTTGCTTTTAAGGCCCGGTGGTCTGAGCTTGAGGATGAGGATAGGGAACGGAAGCCCGCACAGAAACCACCCCAGAATATTCTAGATCTCCCTGCTGCTATTGTGGCTAAATTGAAAACAATAATCCCCCCTAAAAAGATTGACTGGAATATGTTAGCGGCATGTAAGCAGAAAGTTGATGAGTCAGTTGCAGATTTCTTCACGCGCTTCGAAGAAACGTTCCATGACTTTAGTGGCCAGTCGCTTACCGACGACACAGGCCGCCACCTTTTCGCGGACAAATATGTGGCCAATCTGCTGCCGGCAGTTGCGGCCCGGTTAAAAGCGAGTGAGAGTTCTTGGTCCTCCGCGACACCGACGGCCCTTCTGACCATCGCTCAGTATTATGAGCGTCAGGAGCACGAGGCGAAGGGCCAGGAGGAGAAGAAATCGAAAGATCTCAAAACCAAAGTGATGTTAGCACAAGTATATGGCCCGCCCCGCCGGGGCAATAATAATAGGGGAAGGGGCGGAGCTTATGGTCCCCCTTCGGGCCGATCTGATTTGAATAAGAACCAATGTGCGTACTGTAAGCAGTTGGGCCATTGGGCCAGGGAGTGCCCAGCATTGCGTGCTTCGCGGCAGGGGCACACTCCGGGTGGCCAGAGAGGTAGAGGGGGCTTCTCGAACTTTAGAGGGAATTCTAACGATAATGTCCGTTTCGACACTGCTGGACAGCACCGAGATAGCTCAAACGTTTGCGATCGCCAGCATCAGTATCATGTATCGGACATCGATCACTCGGGATATCATGATCCTCAGCATGCATAGGAATGCGTTGGATGGGGGTCTGAATCAGTTGAGGTGCCGGTCGATCAGACGGGTCCTTATGTATCGGCTGAGGTTTTAGGTTCTACTGATCAGTTCCTCGTGGATACAGGAGCGACACGTAGTGCATTGTCTAGGTACTTGGTTCCGGGGGCTCCCCCATCCGGCTCAATGGTTACATCGGTAGGGTTTGACGGTACACTCTCCCGAAGCCCTCTTTCACAGCCCCTTGCATTTAAAGTTGATTGTTTTTCTGCGCCTTGTCCGTTTCTGCTTGCTCCGTATACACCGGATAACATTATGGGCCTTGATATGTTAAAGTACTTTAGGGCTACAATCCGCTGCTCCCCTGAGGGTGTGAGGGTGATCTTGAATGACAACTACCCCCGGTCTGGGCGGATGTGTACGATATCAGAGGATGCGTTGTTGGCTACCCTCCCCCGAGCTTTATGGGCGACTTCGGACACAGATGTGGGACAAATGGTGATTCCTCCGGTCCACATTAGTGTCCAGGAGGGGGCGGTGCTACCACGCCTCCCACAGTATCGTATTTCCCAGGAGGGCGAGGAAGCTCTCATACAGATTGTACAGGATTTGATCGCAGTAGGAGTAGTGGAAGAAGTTCCCTACAATATCTGTAACAGTCCGATTCTCCCTATTCTGAAAAAGGACACGGATGCAAAGGTCTATCGGTTCATAATTGATTTGAGGGAGGTAAACAAGATCGTGATACCTCAGTACCCGGTGGTTTCCGATATCACGACGTTGCTTACCTTGGTCCCGCCTACGGCGACCGTGTTCTCAGTGATTGATTTGAAAAATGCCTTCTTTTCTATTCCCATTCACCCTGATAGCCGATTTCTTTTTGGGTTTACATTAAACAATAGATCTTATCGTTTTTGTAGAATTCCCCAAGGCTATACAGAAAGCCCTAGTATCTATAGTCAAGCTTTGAAGCGACAGTTGGATTCCTTTGCCTTATTCGAGGGGGTCGCCCTCATTCAATATGTCGATGACATCCTGTTGGCGGCTGACACCCTGGAGTTGTGCGAGAAAAGCACGATAGCCTTACTTTCCTTTTTAGCCTCCCACAATCACAAGGTCTCTAGGAAGAAATTGCAATTCTGTAGACCAAAGGTGACTTATTTGGGTCACCTTTTGTCTAAGGAGGGGCGTGCACTCACACCAGATCGTATCCAAGTAATCTTGGACACACCGAGGCCATCCACGCAGAAGGATGTGCGTGCATTTTTGGGCCTCGTTTCTTTTTGTAGACAGTGGATATTGGGGTTTTCACACATAGCTAAGCCATTACTAGCGCTCTTGACAAAAGACACGCCTATCCCAATCCCTTGGTCAGATGAGTGTGATGCTGCTTTTCAGCAATTGCGACAGGCCCTTTGTTCAGCACCAGTGTTAGGGACCCCTGATTATACAAAACCCTTTTCGTTGTATGTGCATGAGAAAGATGGATGTGCATTGTCAGTCTTAGTACAGATGCACGGCGACAAGCAGCGCCCTTGTGCATACTTTTCGGCTGTACTTGATCCTGTCGCCCGAGCATTGCCGGGGTGTTTTCGCTCGGTTGCGGCGACAGCTGTGTCAATACGGCAGAGTGAAGGAATTGTATTGTCCCATAAACTGTTGGTGTTAGTTCCCCACGCTGTTGATGCCCTGCTTAATCAAACAAAGACGCAGCATTTGACCAGTGCCCGTTTAACGGGATATGAGTTGACGCTTTTAGCTCCTCACATTACGTTAAAAAGGTGCGTGACGTTAAACCCGGCCACATTGTTGCCATACCCCGAGACCCAGCCTGAGGCGCAGAAAGCGCATGATTGTATTCTTGTGACTGAGGAACAAACAAAGGGTCGTATTGATCTCCAGGATACGCCCTTTTCAGAGGTAGATGGAGAATTGTGGGTAGATGGATCATGTCTGAAGCTACCAGATGGTACGGCTTCAGCAGCGTATGCAATTACCACGTTGCGGACGATAGTGGAGACAGCACGCATACCACAGAAATCAGCTCAAGCAGCGGAACTGATAGCGTTAACACGAGCGTGTGAGCTCAGTACAGGATTGTGTGTGAATGTTTACACAGATAGCCGCTATGCCTTCGGAGTAGCGCACGATTTCGGCCTACTCTGGAAGGAGAGAGGGTTTCTAACGTCACATGGGGTACAGATAATGCATGGGGAGTTAGTCCACAATCTTCTAACTGCATTGACATACCCGAAGAAAATTGCCATTGTTAAGTGTAGTGCGCATAGGAAAGTAGTTGATAAAGTTGGAGAAGGGAATGCGTTAGCAGACCGAGTGGCACGGGAGACTGCGATGCAGCCCGGTACTACTGCCATGTATGTAGTAAAATCACAGGTGGAGAGATGGCGTGATGCAAAGGAAGAAGTGCGAGAAATACAAAGGACCGCTTCTGATAAAGAGCGGGAGCAATGGGCTAGCGAGGGAGAGTTGGATGACGAGGGTTGTTGGAGAAACAAACAGATGGATAGATGGAAGTTACCCACGGCTTTTGTACAACCTATGGTTCAAATGGCACATGGGCTAGCACATGTTGGAGCTTCCGCAATTGTGAAATTGCTTACCCAAGTCTGGGAGCATCCAGAGATTGCTAGCACGGCAAAGAGGGTGGTGCAGACCTGTATGATCTGTCTGAAGTATAACCCAGGGAAAGGCACGCGAACCCCAGCAGGGGGATTTGCGACGCCCACTGCACCCTTTGAGGTTCTGCAGATGGATTACATCCAGCTTGAGCGCTGTAACAATTTGAAGTATGTTCTAGTAGTGGTTTGCGCCTTCAGTAAATGGGTTGAGGCGTACCCTACGAAAGACAATACTGCAATGACCACGGCGAAGCTACTGCTAAAAGAGTTTTTCCCTCGATACGGCGTCTGTAGACTTCTGTGGAGTGATAATGGCCCTGACTTTGTAGCGGATGTTATAAAGTATGTCTTGAAGGGCCTAGGCATCACCCAGAAGTTCCACGCCGTGTTCCACCCTCAGTCTGCAGGACTAGTCGAGAAGTATAATGGTACGCTGAAGCTTAAGATCGCCAAAATCCAAGCTTCAACATCTTTGACCTGGCCGGACGCCTTGCCACTGGCGTTATTGTCAATTAGGTCGGTGCCACACTCTCGAACCGGCCTTACACCCTATGAGATTGTATTTGGACGCCCAATGAATATTTGGGGTCCACCAAGACCTAAGGCTGTGTATGATGTACCTTGTGTGATGATGAGTGATTATCTGGCACAGTTAACGGATAACTTGGTTTCTATTCATCAACAGGTCCGAGAGGCGCTCCCTGATCGGTCTACTGGTGAAGGACATGGTCTCCGGCCTGGGGATCATGTCATGGTGAAGGTTTTCGACAGATCGAACAGTTTGGAGCCGAGATGGGTCGGACCTGAGCAAGTCCTTCTTGCAACGAGGACGGCAGTGCGAGTCTCGAACAGGAAGAATTGGATCCATTCCTTGCACTGTCGAAAGGTACCGCCTGGATTGGTGGAGTCTGCCGTGCTGACCGATCAACGAGAAGTCCTAGCAGCAGAGACAGGCTGTGCTGCGAGGCCAAACGATACTGAGGAGCTCTTTTCGGACCACACGACTTCTGGAGGAAGGCGATATCATCTGCGACCAAGGAAGTGAGGTTTCCAGTACCGGGACATACTGTCAGAACGGCCCTTGGGTTAGTGAAACGGAGAGCCGATGAGGCAAGGGGGGGGGATCAGCCCTGCATTAGTGTAGCGACACCCGTCTTGGCCCGCTGGTGAAGAAATCAACCGCTGCCCAAGGGGAAGAGTTCTGACAGACCTTTTTTTAGTTTCAGGAAGACATCAGGGTATTGTTTCCTTTGACATGGAGAAGAAGAACATTTTTTGTGCGTTGGGGTTCATGCTAACAGTAGCTATCGTTGGTATAACCACATGGTTTGTGGAGGAGGCAACTCCTGCCCGAGAGACACTTGTGTTGACGACTCCAGTGCCTGCGGAGCACTACTTTTATACATTGCCATACCAAGAGTTGAAGCATCGACAATCCTATTTGAATAACACTTTCATTCAGATGCTGCATCACACCCACGTCGCTACAAACGCTACGAACTGTTGGATATGTGGGATGATGCCAGCCCATCAGAAGAAAGGAGGTACGCCATTCATACCACTTCCTTTCTCTCATAATGGCTCTTGCAGAGCATGGTACACTTTGTTGTTTGCTACTCGAAAACCGACAGTGGGACGATTGCTTTTCAGACTTAACAAAGAATGTCATCAGGACAGAAATGGATATCCACAAGCAAATGGAACAATTTGGGAATGGGAAGAGTACCGACCGGACAATGAATCCATTCCCTATATCTTCACGAATACCAGAGACACTGTGGGGAAGGAAAAATTTGTGATCCAAGTGGCCCAAGCCCAAGCGGACCTGTGTGTCCAGAGTGTGGGTTTTATCCCTGTTGGTGTCAGTGATTGTATAACCGTATTAAACATCGATGGGCTGAACAACAGCACCTTCCTAGCATCCCATAATACCTATTTCGTATGTGGAAATAAAGGTTATTACCGTTTGCCGGCTGGGTGGTCTGGGGTATGCTATGTATCATTCCTATTACCTCCTGTATTTCTAGCAC
The DNA here is from genome assembly GCF_964204655.1 of Triturus cristatus. Taxonomy (NCBI): domain Eukaryota; kingdom Metazoa; phylum Chordata; class Amphibia; order Caudata; family Salamandridae; genus Triturus; species Triturus cristatus. Next base: position 578,548,142 of record NC_140586.1, read on the forward strand.
CCGCGTCATACCATAAGGATTTGAAGTTGTTGAATAATGTGACTGTAAATAGATATAAACGAACTTTATTGATTGATGATGTGGATCAAACTGATACCAGTTTGCAACAGTATATTGATTTCAACTTAGGACTGTTTTTCTTTGTTGGAGCTGCTCTGAATAGTAGGAAGATCCGGAGATTAACGAGAGTGGTAGAAGCTGTGACTAATCAGACTGCTGCTGCTCTTGGGAATCTTACGGAAGAATTACAGATAACCAGGATTGTTGCATTGCAGAATCGTATGGTATTGGATGTGATGCTAGCTGATCGAGGAGGAGCCTGTAAAATTATTGGAAGTAGCTGCTGTGTGTTCATCCCTGATCATACGCCATCCGTTTATAATGCCATTAATAAGCTGCATAAAATAGCAGCTGAAATCCACACAGAAAACGGCACTTGGTCCTTTTCTGGATGGTTTTGGGCGTTGATTACTGCCTGGGGTTGGAAGGTTCTAACTGGTCTCTGTATTATTGTAGCAATTCTGTTCCTTTTTTGTATGTGTATTCAATGTGGACCATTGTGCTGTTCCGTATGCATTTCATTTTGCATTCCAGATAAGAAAGCTATTGCCGATGTTGCCCGCCAGAAGGGTCTAGCTAAAGAGGTTAAAGGAATGATGATAATTGACATATACGATGATTATTCTTGGAAACCGGATGTCTTCAGTAAATGCTGAAAGGGTCGTCTGTTGTAAATTAAAGCAGAATGTGATTAAGCATTTACTGAAAACATTAATGCTTCCCCTTCAATCGTGTTTTCCTCCTTATGTTGGCCGAAGTCCGGACTCCATTTTGACTCCATTTTGTATTGACATGCTGCCATGTGTTCACCACGAGGAGAGTCCGACCTCTGTGTTAGTTGCTCTTGTAATCTGCCTAGCAACAGTTTATAAATAGCCCTCTTGTCCATCTGGCGCATGCCCAGACTTGACCACATCTGTTATAATTAGCTTTGCTTGACCATGTGTTTTCACGGGCCTAAGGAGTGTGTTAGCTCCGCCCATGTATTGATTCAGTATCGAGAATGACCCTAAATGGTAATGTTCTTCGACTTCATGTGGTATCCACCCACTCATGAGCCCCTCTGTTGTGTATAAAAGGGGACTGTGTACGCAAGTTCTGTGTGCTACTCCTTGCAATACTGAAGAGTGTTGTGTGGATTGTAGGACCACCCTTAAGGGTTAATAAACGTTGTCTTTGTACTTTGCAGTTTCCGTGCCAACTTCCTTATAGATTTCGTTACAGAAGAGCGAACCCTTGTCTCTTGCGGGCCTAGCTGGGGCTTGTATTCATCAGAATGGTACACCAAGAAGACATACTGGTAGGGACACTGATTACAGATGTCCCTCCCTCCAGGTCAGACAACACCTGAAGTGAACCTGGCTTCCCAACCCTGGGACCAACCCATGCGGTTGAACGCTCGCCTGGCGCACCAGGACTTCCCGGGGAGCACGCATGCCCCCCCGGAGGGTGACACATAACTCATGTGTCGTGTAACAGTCTGCTTGGTGCAGATCTCCCGACCCCTGTACATCTGACAGTGCGCGATGATCTCCCAGGACAGAAGTGGTGTCACCATGGTCATTCACTGGTGAAGCAGCCCTTCTGGCTGGCCCCTGACCCACTGGTTCTTCCACTAGGGACTCTTTCCCCCTCTCACCCCTCAATCTGGATTTCTGCACCCTCCCAACTGGAGCGGTACTGCCAGACACCAGAACTGAGAGAGTCCTGCTTACAGACACTCCCTGTCCACCAGACACTAGGGGATCCCGCACAACGGGCAGCCCCTCAGGACAGACTAGGCTCCTTACCTGGTGTTCCCTTAAAGAACCATCCTGGCTCTGAGACTGAGGTTGGGCACTACCGGGACATAACTCATTCTCACTCCTTCCCCTTAAAGACTGGACATGAGGCCCTAAACCCATCTCACTATTACCGGACCTAGCTAGGCTACTCTGAGCCACTTCCACTACACTGGGTTTGAAGATACCTGAACCACTCTTCTTGGGATCACTCCACAATGCCTTTCCAGACCCTCTGGACTCTGGAGCATATGCACTTTACCAATGATCAGCAGTGGTAAACTGCCCAGAGTCATAAAACAGCCAACAACACGTCAGAAAAAATATATGAGGAAGGCAAAAAGTTCAGGGATGACCCTGCAAAAAGGGCCAAGTCCAACAGACAACAAACACACAACGTTCCACTAAGCAGGCAAATTGGTACACCAAAGGTCTCAGAGCTGCTAAATGCCACTGTGAATAACTTGTAAGGAGATGGTGCATGATCAAGGACACCACTGACAGGACCTACTTCAAGACAGCCCTCAATCTCTATCAGCGACAGCAGAGGGAGTATAAAAAATAGCCCTAGTGTCATGCACTAAATCAAGCTCCAACAACAGAAAAGAACTCTTCAGCATCATCAAAGAATTCTCAAACCCCCTCAGTTACAATCCACAACATAATCCTCTCACAGGACCTTTGCGACGACCTCGCAAACTTCTTTCCCACAAGATTGTCAAAATCTGCTGGAAGATTAAACCCCAACTCAAGTCCACTGACTTCTTCAGCCAACACAACTGCCCTACAACCACCACAGACAACTGACTGAACCAGCTCGCCCCCTAAGATCCCACCACATCCAAGAAATCGGTCCAATTGGTGGCCCCCACCAACTCGTACCCACACCACATCTTCAACTGAGATGGAGAGAAGATCATCCACAAACTCACTACCCTGTTCAACTATTTGATAGCCATGGCCACCTTCCCTGAGGACTGAAAGCAAGTAGAGGCCAACACCCTACTAAAGGAACCATCAGCCAACCCCAGTGAACTCAACAACTGATCCATCTTCCTGCTCCTATTCCTGGCCAAAGTCTCAGAAAAAGCCATCAACCAACAACTCACCACACATCTGGAACATAACCATCTACTCAATGCTTCCCAATCTGAATTGCACAGCAACCACAACAACAAAAAAGCCCAAAAGGTCGGCCACCGACGACATCAGACTCCTCGGTCTGATGGCCTGATACGCACATTGTAATAGGGTGGGTGGTTGGAGCGGCTTCCGCCTGGCTGTCTGTCTACTTAGGCTCCTTACAACACCGGCGTGGTAGGACTTTCCCTGTCGTAGTCAGAAGGACTGTATCGATCAGAAAACTGCCTATCAGTGCCCATTGTAATATGGCGGTTGCGAGGACCGCTTCTGATGCGACCGCATTGGTCTTTCCTGACTCCGACGGGACCGTGGATGGCCATCCGACCGCCATCGTAATCAGGTCCATAGTGATCAAGGGCACTTCCATGATATTAAGCCACAATGTTTGTGAAACAGTCTTTTTTCCCACTATTTCCACTTCTTCCACACATTCTAGCTAAGATCAGATATGAAAAGATCTCAATCATACTGATTGCACTGTGTTGGCCACAACATCAGTAGTTTTCCCTTCTGTGTCTGCTAGCAGATGGCCTTTATTAGGTCCTACCGGTACAGCTTTCCACTCTATTTCTGTCAAATTTGTCAGACATGCAATGTGTCAGCTTCCCCTTATGGCTTGAAGAATGAGCAATTATGATTTCAGAAAAAGACATTTTACCATGGAGTTGTGCTAGATATGCACAATTCTAGATGTCTTGCAACTCTTGAAATTTCCAAAGGCATTAGGAACATTATTCTGAATGGTGCTCATGTTGAGCTCTGCTACATACGTTATGTAATGCCAATTTATAGAGCACGCTATCACCTGAGAGGTTATTCTGGAACTGAGCATATGAGAACCTAGCAAGACCTAGGGCCTAGTTGGACAACTCAACAGCCAGGTCTTCAACTTCTTTTGATATTCAAGAGGTGAGGAGGAGACTCGTATGTGTAGTGGCAGGTCATTCCATGCTTTTGGAGCAATGTAGGAGATGGTTGTACCACTGGATCCCATTTTCCATGTATGTGGGATGTGTGCAAGTAGGAGTCTGGATGAGTAGAGGTGTCTGGAAGTTTATAAAAGCAGATGTGATTGTTGGGATATGCTTAGCCAGTGTTATATCTTGTCTTGAAAATGTTTCTGAGGAGTTTAAATTGTGCTTGTTTGTGTATGGAGAACCAGTGGAGGGCCTTCAGGGGTGGTGTGATGTGAATGTGGTGTGGAAGTTTGAGAGTTATTCTGGCTAGTAAGATCTGAGTTCTGCAGGCTTTGGGTGAGTTTTTTGTTGATCCCAGTATAAAGGGTGTTATCCTAGTCTAGTATGCTTGTGACAAGTGTGTATGTAACAGTTTTCCAGTTGCTGATTGGGAGCCATTTGAAAATCTTCTTACCTTGGGCAGTCACTTTGAATTTTATTTTGATAATGATCCTGAGGTTCTTGGCATGGATGGTGGGTGTTAGTCCTAACTCTGTTGGCCACCAGGTAGCATCCCATGATGAAGTACTCTTCCCAAAGATCACTATTTCAGTCATCTCTTGGTTCAGCTTTGGACAGTTGTCAGGTAATGCTTTTAAAATACTAGGGAGCATATTCACAAGGATCTATCGCCGAGTTAACGGCACTTTATCGCTGCCAAAGTAGCAATAACCGTACCGCCCCAATCACAAGCTGGTGTTACCATCCCACAGCACCAGTTTACCTGTGATAGCAGCCGCAAAAAACATCACCACAGAGGACCCCCGCAAATATCGATAATGAGATGCAGAGTAAGCATTCCCGTGCCAAAATCTGCGACAATACCACTCCACAACATTCTCAATGACCATCCAGATCTGCCATAAGAACACAAAACAGGCGATAAGGCATGTTAGCAGCAGGAAAATAACACTTGCTCTGACCTGGTGCAAAGTTGGATGGCAGCCTGCACCACAAAAGGGAGCCCAGCCCGCAGCCACACCTGAAGAACGACAGATGCACCCGAGCAACTGAACATGCAGCCCAGAGGGCCGAAAGGGCAACAACACCCACTGTCACTATCCCCAGGACCCCCCCCCCCTCCCCGGCACCCCCTGACAAAAGACATGCCACATCAGCCACATCTAAACATGTACAAAATAATTAGCATGATGTCGCACAATCACAACTGGTGACATGCATGTGTCATCACAAAAATTAGCATCACACATTCACTTTCGAAGCAACAAATGAAACTTTATCAACATGAACACTGAAATGAAATGAAGAAACATGGCGGCTCCCCTTGGGACAATCCGTAGGTCACAGCCTGCAAGACAAAAATCATGATGAGAAGGTGTGCCCTACGAACATCAAAGGACAGAGAGAGAGCAAAGGTGGGAGAGAAGAAGAGAGGGGGAGAGAGAGAGAAGAAGTGAGGGGGAGAGAGAGAGAAGAAGAGAGGGGGAGAGAGAGAGAGAGAAGAAGAGAGGGGGAGAGAGAGAGAGAAGAAGAGAGGGGGCGAGAGAGAGAGAGAAGAAGAGAGGGGATAGAGAGTGACAGTGCCGCCCATGCACACCCAGGCCACACTGCTCACCTGCTGCCACCGGTGTGTCTCCAACTACTTGCCGGTATGTATTACAGTTCACCAGGTCACACATCTGAGACAGACCCGTCATCTGAAACAGAGTCCAGATACATGATTGGCACAGTACACACAATTGCATAAGACAACATTGCCTGCATGCCCATGCACACTCAGACACAGGCACCCCAGCCCCTCTGCTGCCCATCGGAGCATGCCTGCCCATGCACACCCAGGCCTCACTGCTCGCCTTCCACCACCGGCATGCAGACAGGTGGTCCCACCACGTGCCGCTGCAAGCCACAAGTCCGGGGCCGACGATCATGGCACCCTCAACACCATGCAGCCCCGCTCTGCAGGCCACCAGGTCTCACGTTTGGTGCTGGGTCTGGATTACTCCATGGCAGAGCACATATCAGTGCACCCGGCCTCATCGGGGGCTGCACACCCGCTCAGCTCAATAGGTGCCACTAACTCTGGGATCCCGGAAGTGACGCCACATGGCGGTAGGCCTGTGCTACCCACTGGCTCTGGTCTACACTGCGGTCCAGTAGGGCACACAAAACCTGAGCTGTCTGGACCACTGTGACGGGGCATCATTGCAGGGTGCACACCCGGTCAGCACTTAAGCTGCCCCTACCTCAGTGCACCCAAAGTCACCGTCCCGTGGTGGGGTGCCTGTGCTGGCCGCAAATCATCAGGTGCAAACCTGCCCACAGGGAGTGGCTATGATATGCTGACAACTAGACCAGTGACCTGCACACCGTCAGCAAGTACGCCTGCGACAGGTAGCAATGAGGGCCCCCCTTGGAGCGTAATCGGAGGGGTCTGGCCTGCCATACACTGGACCAGCATGACTCATGGGCTCTGGGCGTGGTTCAGTCCATGTCCGGACATGGAAGTAACTGATGCGTGTGTCCCTGTTGTAGTGTCCACGGCACCCGGAACACAATATGCAATGTAGCACCCTCTGACTGGCATCCCACAGGATGAGCATCATTGACACAAGGGAAATCACTGTCCCTACATTCATCCACAATTTCATACATGAATGATGAAAGGCATAACACAGCAGTGCGTTACTGGATGTTTATTGCACATCCAGTGCAGTTTTGCAGGTGGAGCGGTACAGGGCAATGCGATGCACACTACACAATATGGGCGTGTGGAGGGCCAGCCAGAGTCCATCTGGGGAAGACAAGTACTGCGGAAGAGGAAGGGTACAGTCCGCACTCTGGTCGCTGTGTCATTGGTCATCAAACAGGATATGGCAGTCCATGTCACTGTCCAAGGTGAGTGCATCGGAGTGTAACGGGGGTCAGTGGAAGGTCATGGGGCCATGTGCGGCACCAAGCAGAAACAGGCCAGGTGGCGGAAATGAATGCTAGTGCCTCCTGATCACAAACCCATCCACGTCCTCATCCCCAGGTGTGCGCTCTGCCCCACCTGTGGGTGTTGCAGTACCGGCTGAGGCACTGTGTGCCATTGACACATCAGGTGCCGGAGTGGATACTTCTGCCACACTGTGAGGCAATGACACACCAGGGGGCAAAGATGTGGATGGTGTAGGGGAAGCAGCATTTATCATCGCCACGCCTTGTGGCAGCAATGCAATGATGAGGATCTGCAGGGCATGGTAGATCCCAGCTACATTTCGCTGGTGTGCAGTGGTGGCTGCCATCCTTTCCGCCTCCATCCGCACCATGTCCTCCATGAACCTCCACATGTGTGCCAGCTCACAGCTGGTATCACTGGAGCCCCTCTGAGCAGACAGGTGTTCTTCTCTCCACGTCCTGACTCCAGCGATGTCAGTCAGGGCTCGTTGGAGACCACGGAGTGGGCCTAGACACCCATGGATGCCATCCAGTTTGGTAGCCATGAGGTCAAACCCCACCCGCACCTGCTCAGCCGTCACCCTCTGGCCCTCCAGTTCATGGCGTAGGAAGGCTGTGTGTTGTTCCTGGGGGTCTTGGGAGACTGCAGGGGGCATGGGTGCCTCCTGCTGGGTAGTTTGGGTGGTGGGCGTGGGATCTCCTCGATGCAGCTGGGCAGCCCTGATCCTGGAGGTGAGTCGCGGATGATGACAATAATGTCTAGGAGGGCTTGTGCATCGATGCTGAAGTTGTCCTCCTCGTCATCAGTGAAGAGTGACTGGGACTGTTCTGAAGGTGGTGTTGATGGTGGCTCTGCAATGTGAAGGGGAGATGGTGTATTGCAATGTGTCCACATGTATGCAGCAGCATGGTACATGTTGACATTCAGACAGCATGGCATTGTACATTGTGACAGTCTGTAGATCAGGGCCATGACCCAGAGTCATTGTGGGTGTGCACTGCGCTCTGCTTGAGTGTGCATGTGTGCCATTGTGGCCATCTCCACCCGCCCCCAGTACCTGGTGGTCACTCACCCTGTTGCGGTTGTGTTATGTCCTGTCGAGCAGTGTCCGGTCCCCTGACTCCGGCCACAGTATCCACACTGATGACTGTCAACACCAGCTCCTCCATGTCATCCAGCACGAGCTGTGACGCTGAGCCCCCATCTCCAGTCTGCATTGCTGCCTTCTGGTTGGCTGCGAGTTTCTCCTTGGTCTTTCGCTTGATGTCATTCCATCGCCTCTTGACCTCGTCCATTGTCCTCTTGTGCTCTCCGATGGCATTCACCTTGTCGACGATGTCCCACCATATTACAGTTTTGGTGCCCAATGACATGTTGGAGGTGATGAACAGTTGTTGATGGTGTTCCATCACCTCCGTGACTATGATCCTGTTCGCCTGCGGACCGAACTTCATCTTCCTCACCTTCTTGTCCTTGCCCTTCCCTGTCCCCGAGGTCCCGGGCTGGTCGTCCGGGGTGCTTGTGGGGTTGCATTCATCCTCTGCGCCTGCTCTGGCTGCCTTCATGGTGCTTGGGTGTTGGTCTGTTTGTGTTTGGATATTTTTTCTACTTTTATGGTGATTTTTCCCACCTGTGTGTTGCAGGCCTGGCACTGCTTATCGCTGATTTTCTCATCACGCTTTGGCCCATCGCAGGTTTTTTTTGTGTTATGGTTTGTGTTTTTATTTCCATCGAGGTGGTTGTATCACGGACATTGTCCGCGGTTTAGGCAGACTATCGCATGGTACCGCCATGTTCTGAATTCCACATTGACACAGGGTTATTTTTCCGCGATAGGCTGCGATGTGTAAAGTTGCGTTAACATTATTTGGTGATGTTTAGCACACGTTCTTGTGAATATACCCCTAGATGTTTTAAGGGATGATTTTCTTTTGGGATGGTCTACATTTTCAATGAGAGGCTGGTGGGCAGCCAATAGAATGTTTTTTGAGACGGCAAGGATTCCTCAGAGATAGATTACTCAGCTAGTAGGCCTTGAAAGAATTTTGAGAATCGAAAGCTGATTTTCAATCCCTATCTAGTTTCTTGGGATCTTCTATCAGTAACATCTACCCTGCATGATGTTCCCTGTGAACCATGGGAATATATTCCTTTGCCTTTTTTAGTAAATACAATATTGTTTTTGGTTGCGATTATTTCAACTTGAAAGATTGTTGGGAACCCTGTATTTGTTTTTGTCTGGACTGTGTCATTTTGAAACCCGATCCATCTTTTTGCACAAAGATGTTATCCAGTTGTAATCTAATTCAGGAGATTGTGTTAGCTGTTCTTTTTCAAATATCAAAATTGAATTATGAACTTAATAACATACACTGGATGTTCATAGGGCACTAAGAAAGAACATCTTCATTTTGTTTAACTGACTCACTTTTTGCTATGTTTCTTTAGGGTAAAAACTGTAATTGGCTCAATTAAGTAGATGGTTGTGTTTGACACCGTCAGAAGCATATGATGCTAGACAAGGTCCTTACCAGAAAATATTTAATGGCTGCTTCATTGGCTGAAGCCCAAGGTTTTTTTCTGAAGAGTGTCCTGGCCACTATATGGTCTACCATTGATACTTTTATTAGGCATAATCAGTCAGAATTGGTGAATGTTCTTCCACTTCATTTGGAAAATTGGTTATGTCTGCAGTGCAAATAATATTTATTGTGCTGGACTGAAAAATATGTCTAGCTGACTCCTTTTAGCATTGTGCGAGTTAAGTTAGCATTTGCGGCACCATTTTGTATTCAGTCGCCATTTTGTGCCATGATCAAAATTAAGCTTCTGTCTCACACTGTCTGCTTCAGCAGAAAACAGCCTCGCTTGTTCTTTTATATTATTGAAGGCTGATCTTTGTTGCACTAATGAATAGCTTGTTCTGTGTTTGCATACCTTTCCTCGTATGTAGCCCTACTCCCACTCTCAGAGAGACGAGCACGGGCTGATTAACTTTGAAACTAAGATAGTGTGTTCCTGGTCTCAGGAAGGTAGCTCATCCCTCTGTGCCTCGTTTGTTAATCAACTCCAACTGGAAATTTCCAGCCTGGGCTGGTCCAGTTGGGTGCTGGAAATGTATAATATCTGATGTTATATTGGAGAGGGTCAGTCCTTTGGCAGCTATCCTAGGAAGCTAGTCCGACTGGACTCCACTCGAGGGAATACTAATAAAATAACTTGGTTTGTATTCTCTACCGTCTGACCGACACCTTCATTTGTGTGGAAGGCTGAGAGGTGGTAGCGAGTGACCCAGGTGGCCCTAATCGGAACACTTCCTTCATTTGCATGAATAAAACAGTGTACATCTGAACAGGTGCTATTCTAAAATTATGGAGATATAGACGGCGTGTAACCTTCTCAATTAGTCAATTGCTAGTAATTATACAGAAGGTGGGTGCAGCTATGGAAGCCTTGTATGTTAATTCTTAACAGGTTGGGGGGGTCATAAGGAGAATCAGTAGTTTAACATAAAAGATGATATACTTTATCTTTTTGTGTAGAGCGTGTGTGCAAGGAAAGGTATGTTTGTTTTCAGAGTGGAACGCTCAATTAGTAAGCACTATGAGAGGAAATCTAGTATTTCAAACCTTATTGCGCAGGTCAGACATTGCAATAGCTTTCTAGCTCCACATGAAAACCGACACCTTCATTTTGAGTCCTTGTGTTTAAAACATGTCTATCTTCATAAACATTTCACTATTGGAAAAACACCTCTGCAGGTTCGGTAGATTTCCAATCTGCAACTGCTGAGAATATATTCGGGAAAATCTATCCAGCATCAAACAGACACCAGAAACCTCAGAAGGATTAGGATTTGGGATCTAATTTGCAAACAGGTCTTGTATATGGATTTGGATTTGACTTCAATTCCCCTTTATGGATTTGTTTAAAGCCTTTATTAATCACTCAACCTAAATGGTTGTTGCTGTGTGTTTGTTTAATGAAAACTGGAGCATCTTGTTTGTTATATAAAATACAATTGAAAGAATATAAAATGATTTGCCTACAATACAGGTCTACACAATTCTGGCTTCCACACAGCACAGATCTAATTGCTGACTTGCTTACTTTTGCACCACTGTTTAGCAGCGCAGCTGTGCGTGCTCATTGCCATTCTAAAAGAAAGTATGTGCATATGCATTTCAGAAAATAGACTATGCACAGGAGCATTAATGCAGGAAATGATGGTTTGTACCGGGTTTACTTATTTTGTAAAATGTGGTTGGGAATGAAGCAAATAGATTGCGGCTCACTTATACATCCATTTTTTGCACCAGATCAAAAAATATCAAAACAGAAAAAAATACGGCTTTTATGCTTATAAATAATTTATGCGTATAACGCATTTTTTAAGACAAAGATTGATATAATAACGACTGGTACTCAAAAACAGGCTGATACTATAATAAGCAGCAGTAAAAAAATAAACTTATGTTGATTTATGCTGCTTTCACATTACAAAACAAAGCAAATAGATTTTGGCTGAAACTCGGTTAATTAATTTACATTCGTAAAGTAGAAAATGTGTATTTATTCCATTTCTTATTAAAGGAAAAAGGCAAACATTTATAGAAATAAAGCAAAAATAGAATAGCTTCAATTTGATCCACTGTTTGCTCTTGTGCAGATATCACATGCAATATGGAATGGATTTCCTGACAGCTCATTTCCTAATGACTCAAAAAACTACGGGCCTCATTTATGAAAAGTGACGCATCACTGCGTGAAAACAGTGATGCGCCACTTTTCACTGCGCCCTCCCTGCGACTCCAGTGATGCGTCATATTTACAGTATGACGCATCATGTCGCAAGGAGTCACAGATACGTCAGTATTTCTGACGTATCTGTAGGCGCAAAAGTGACGCATCGCTGGAGTGTGTCACAAAAGTGACGCAACTCCAGCAATGTGTCCTTTCACATGGGGCAAGCCCCATGTGAAAGGGCCTGCGTCAGTCTTACGCCTGCTGTGAGGCAGGCGCAAGAAATTGACGCATTTGCACACTAGAAGTGGCGCAGTGAAATCTCGTAGATTTCACTGCGTCACTTCTACGACCCTTTGTTGCGTCAAAACGCCCCCCTTGCATACATTATCCCTGGCGCAGGTATAATGTGGCGCAGGGGTTTACAAAGTGACGCATCTACCTAGATGCGTCACTCTGTAAATATGGCGCAACATGGCGCATGTTTTCTGCCACTGGTGCGTCACAAAAAGTGACGCACCGGCGGCGCAAAAGTGACGCAGGGGCTCATAAATGAGCCCCTACCAGTGCAAAAGCACATTTTAAACCAGTACAGCGTTGAAATAAAGCGGCCTATTAACGACAATGCGCAATATTTTGCATTTTATAGAACTGAACAGAATGTTGCTACAATTACCCCAGTCTATTATTGTGTGTTCTTTCTAATTTATTTTATTGACGAAGTACTCTTCTATAGGTAATGTAAAGGAACTACACATAAACAGGTTAGACAAGTCTGAAATTAACTTGACATTTTACACCTACAAATATATAGAACACTGAAAGGAGTATGAAAGCACCTAAAAACTGTGACGAATAAACTCTCAGGAAGGTATTTTGTTGGTGAGAGAAAGTCATCCTTTTTGCCCTGATCATCCCCATCTTTTTTGACTGATACTGGTGATAATTGGCTCTGGCTGCACCCTGGGCTCTGCTAGCCAGGTCCAATGCCAGTGCTCTGGTTAAAAAGGTATGTGGTAATATGGTGTAATTACAATTAGCACTGACATCTTACCTGTAAGTCCCTAGTATATGATAAGTCATGTAGGTTTAGAGACCCAGCAGTTTTGAGACACTAATGGGTGCACTGATGTGTTGCTAGTTGCCATTTTAAAGACAGCCCTGCTTTGCAAGCTGATTTTAAATTAAAAGTACATGCAAATTCAACTGTGGATTTAAAGGCACTTCTAAAGCATTAAACCTTATTTTTTACATGTAAGTCACCCCTAAGGCCTACCCTAGGATCCCCCAGCATAGGGTGCCATGTAATAATAAGAAAGGACATTTTAAAAGATGTTTTATGTGCCCTGGTGAGGGAAGAACAACCAATTTCGTTTTTCCTCATTGCAGCCCTTTGAGCTCCATAGGCTAACATAGGAATACTGTAATGCTGTGTAACTATTGACTTGAGTGAGCTTAAAAATATTTCAAGGGCTTAAAAGATTAGTAATGATAAATCCAACAATGTGCCACTGTTGAATTATCATAACTAATATAGAACAATAATTATAGAACTTTATATTCTGTGAGCCAAAATCTAGCCTTCTAGGAGCATCTCCTGATTGACCAGCCCTTAACAGGCTTAGCCAAACTGCTTTGATGAGGCGATAAGTGGCCTGCACAGAGACAGGGATTACCTGATGGGGAGCTCTGCAGCTACAGAGAACGAGCCAGGACGAGAGCTGGGTAAATCAAACTGGGCTTCAAAGAGAGCAGGGCAGCAAGGAATGCCAGCCAGACCTACCTCCCTCTCCCTGTACCCCCCATCCACATGGCAGCATCAGGAATGCATTTTTGCAGGAGGACTAGAAAGGGAGTGTTAGGGGAAATGAGCCACACCAGTGGGTTGGCTTAGCCAGCTGTTACTCCCAAGGACAGAAATTCTCCATCTGGAATTTTAAAGTGCAGTGCTTTGTGAGACAAGAAAATGCCACACTTTGCAGAAAGTTGTCATGCTATTGGGTGGCACCCTGTAAGGAGTGGACTGCCTGAAAGCAACAGGTTAACAGAGCTCACCTGCACCATCTCCCCCAAGACGTCTTCAGCCTGGAGTGCGACCAGTGGACTTGCATGGTTATGGCCTGGTGCATTGTGGGAACTGTAGTCGCAACTTCAGAGGGACAACACAGAGACTCTGAAACCTTGGATATTGGGGACACTTTGAACCCTGAACAGGAGTTACTGGAAGAAGTTCCATTGTTTTTTAGAAGTTTGGAGCAACTTTTGTAGAAAGCCCCATAAAGTGACTGACTCGACATCTAGAGCCAAGCCCACTACCTCACATCGTGACCCCGCCTGGATTTGAGCTTTGTCCTGCTGGAAACTCCATAGCTCAAGACTTCCATATGTTGACCGGGGGCTCCTGCTGAAGCCGATGAAAACCCTCCGAAACCAGCCTTCTGCAGAGGACCGTTCAGCATCAAGAGAAAGTCCTCCAGGAATGTTTCTAAGTGCAAAGGTAAAATTTGGACCAAAGGCTTCCCGCTTATTGTATCCCACCAGAGCTTCATCGCAGCGGATTCAAACTTTGACTTTGTCCTGATCAATCGTGACCTGATATCCCAAATTGGCGCTATGTTTTTAAGCACTAGAAAGTGTTTATTCTTTAGAATTTCATATCTCCGGTTTCCTACATTGGATTTTTGTCATGTTGCTGTTATTTTAATCCAACAAATATGTCCTATTTTTATAAGTTGGTTGTAGATTTTTATTTTGTGTTGTGCTTTACACACCTGTCTCCTAACTTAAGCCTGCCTGCTTGTTTGGCAGTTACCAAGGGTTGAGCAAGGAAATCATTTATTGAGACCTTGTCCGGAACTTATATTACATTGGTGGTGGTAGATGAATACTTACCCGTACCAATAATCCACCTTCGAACAGATGGCCATCTACGTTACATGCGGTAAAAGTATCTGTGGTCTGAAGATGTCATATGAACTCTGTCTACATAAATCCCACATAAATATACCTTTAGCACACAGCCATGTGAGTCGATTATGGTATTTATTGTGCAATGTGGCATGAATGGAGTGGATGCCAGATCAACACTTAGTCTATCATTAGTGTCACACTAGCTTAAGTAGTGGCTACTGTCAACTTGTGTTGACAGTACAATCGGTGACACCAATCACGCAATTCTGCACTTACATCATCAGTGCTTGTACATTTAAAGTCAAAAAACAAACATAAGCAACAGTGTCTTGTCCATTTGCTATCCCATATGTTTATTCAAAGCAATATCAAGGCCATCATTACCCCTACTGGCAGCCCAGTGGATGGTTTACCAGGGACCTAAGACGTCATATCCACTGAAAGATGACTATCAGTAGTATCATCACTTTCGCCTTTAGTTGGAGAGCTTTACAAATTGATTATAATCATTCCCTTGAGTCCTTCTGTGCACTCAGTAAGGAGGACTCGCAGTTGTTGCCCCTGCATGTGTAGAATGCTTATACAAAGAATTGAATGGCCTACATTAAACATAACATTTTACAAGTGTTCTATATCCCTTACTGTGAGGTTCATTGTTACATGGGTACTTGAAGTACCATAAGTCTTTCTGTATGAGGAGAAGGAGGGGCAGCCTGGTGTCTCCCCACACTGCCATGCTATTTAGCGCCTTGATTACTCCCGCGGCATGGGACGTTGCTGGAGTTAGTGGTCGCAAGGGTACTGGAAGTCCTACAAATATTTCTGTATTAGTAGGAGGGACTGCCAGCAGTTTCTCTTTGCTGCCGCGCTATTTAGCACCTTGATTACTCCTGCAGTGCGGGATGTGCCCAAGCAGAGCCCAGGCCAAGGGAGGGCCCATCCTGCACCTGTCAACTCTATGAAGAGCCAGGGCAGGACAACTTCCCTTCGGTTTGCACCTGGGCATAGTTTGGACTTTTATGACAAGACGGTTTCATACTACTCAGATATTGTAACAATATCTGCTTGTGTGGACATCCCAACATCCTGTTGCTTGTATACATTGATCCATTGTGCATTTGCACATTAGCGAGGGTGGGTCCTTGCCCCTTGGCATTAACCTTTCTGTGCTTGTATATTTTGTTGGGGTGGGACCTCATCCCCCAGCTTAAACTTCTTCTACATATGCAAATTGATCACTCTGTCAAAACCAGTGACGTTGCTGCCCCTGAGACCCTAAGTTCCCCAACACCTTGTCTGCAGGGGAAGAGGGGTTGCTGTTGTTTCCCATATGCCTACAAGTGCACTACAATTTAGCACCTTGCACAGAAGGAGGTTGGGTGGGTCGACGCCACCCTCCCTTTGGTTTTGGCTCCCAAAAAGTAATTGCACATTTTTGCAGCAACTATTTCCTTCATGTTTCCCTGATTTCATATCCCATCTGCCTTGGACATCTTATTCCACTTTTGATTTATCTGTTTGTTGGTTGCTGTTGCTGATGCTCCTACTTCCACGCAGGATGGCCAAATGCAAGCTAGGCCTATATACAGAGGGCTCAGCTGCAAAGAAAGCAGGCACCCTTGATGAGTACATCGGAAAGGCAGTAGGGGGTCATACACAAGGAAATTCTCCTCACTGAAAAACGGCTACCATTAGCAGCTTTACATATTGGTGACGGAAAATGTGACAATCCTGATAAGTGTGCTTCTTCATCTTATACACATACTGTGAATCAAATCCTGCGACTACACACTAAATGGAAAAGAGGGCCTATCCACCAATCTGCAGCCACACCAGTCAGTCCTACATCAACAACAGTGGCTTTTTTAACTGTAAAGAGGTTTTCGGGGACAATGTGTGCAGTTCGGCAAGGCGATTGCTGACCTCCTTGACTTAAAATTAGCAGAGCTGTGTAAACGCCTGGATGTATTGAGGGTAAACTGTGTGAATTAGATGCTAGGCTGCCACAAGGTACAACAGGAAGGGGTGATATTACTATTGGGCAGAGGCCCTCTTGTCCTACTCAGGAGCCTTGTCCCCTGGTCAAGGGGAAGGGACAATAGTCTTCCTGTGTGCCTGGTGCAGTTGGTGGCCATCCCATTTTATCCCCCAAAGACACTGGGTTGACCTCTGGTGTGCCACAATATGTGATCTTTCACCTGCTGCATATCCCTATGTTATAATTATGGTGAATGTTCCAAGGTTGCGCACTGAAGCTAGTGAGTCCACTATAGAGCTTATTGATAAAGCTATACACTGTAATAATGGGCATTCTAGCCTTAGGGTAGTTTATTCTCAGGGGTTTTGATGATGCCCAAGAATTTCAAGGCGATTGTGTAATCGTCACCTTTAGAATCCCTAGGGTTGCCACCGATTTAATTAGGGTCTCTGAGCTATGCCAAATTAAAAGTATCACTATTTAGATTTTGCCCTTTGGCTTGTTTTATAAAGACTTTGCAATTTTTTCTTATTCTTCCCCTAGCCTCATGGCATCACGATCAGCTCTCTTTAATTTCCCTACTTTTTTCCCCCCTGGGCCGTCTGACAGAAAATGATTGACTTAGTACTTATAATATGACCAGGCTGATTTCTATACAGGAGGCCAGTTGTGGCCTAGGAGCCTGAGTTGCCAAACCTACTATACTACATGTTATGGCAAATTATGGGAATCCAACTGATACTGACTATAAAGAGCTATCCCTGCCACCGAATGAGGTAAACTTAATCATCCCTATGGACCTCGCTCATGAGGTTACCATCCTTTTTTGGAACATTGCTGGCCTTGCTAGCAAAGTGAGTTGTGATGAATGAGGCCAGTTCATTCACAAGTATGATATTGTTTTCCTTCAGGAGACATGGGTAACAGGGGATATTAGTATGAATGGTTACAATACCTATATAAGTCCCGCAGTTCCATCCTTATCAGGCAGAACTTGGGCTGGTCTAATAACCTAGTTTAAAGTTGCTGTAAAATGTAGTATAACTCTAATTCCCTCCAGTGGTAACCTATTTCAAGTTTTCGTATCTATATGGCCATCTGGCTTGAGCATTATTTTAATACATTTTTAAAAGGGTATTTTGATTGTAATCATAGTGGGAATCTCAATACATCATTTGATTTTATTAGGTCTTGAAGGCCATTTTGCCATGGCGCATAAAGGGTATCAAATTATCCTAGGTGGCAATTTCATTGTAAAATTTCAATGTAAAATTAGGGCTAACCCATTTTGAAAATGAATCCTATATGTTTGATTGTCTCACCTTAAGTAGTGATAGGCAGCCCAGGGATAAGGGGGATCATGTCTTCTCTCAAACAGTAAAATGTTTGATCTTCTTAATATCAATGAATTCTGTCACTGAGGTATAATCTGCCTTTTGGAAATATTAAAGGCTTAGACAGAATTGCACAGAAGTTGAAAAATGTAAATGTCATTCAGCAAATCTACAACACCAACTTCGGGATCGTCAATACCCACGGGCTTTGGTAAAGTGTGTGAGAAAAGAGCCAGGAATAATAACCGAGAGGTTTTACTTGAAATCAGTCCTCAAAAAGAACCTTCAAATACACTGATTTGTGTGACCACCGTCAGTAGTGCATCAGGCTTGTTACAGAAATCAATTTCCAAATATTGGAGAATACTAAACAAAGGTTTGCAATGTCTACCTATTCCTATGTTTTCATTTAAAAGAAGTACTAACTTGAGAGATAAATTAGTGCACACAAGACTACAGATGCAGTCTGTAAATCAACAATCCACTTAGTGGTGCGTTCCACCTGTTAGGGGACATTTCACTTGTGGTGCTGTGTAGTGTTTGTGCGCAAATGTCTCATTCAACGGACATTGACATTAGCAAAGACAGACCACAGGAGCAAAATCATCATAGGAATTGCAATTCAGAGAGTGTTATCTGCTTAATCATATGCCCTTGTGGCTTGAGATACGTGGGTATGACTACAAGAAAAGTCAAAATTCACATCCAGGAACATGAGAGCACTATCTGCTGTATGAAGCAGATAACCAAATTGACTACTCACTTCTTTGAAAAAGGACATGATGCTAACGATCTGAAATGGACTTTACTTGATAAACCAGCGGTCTCCTCACCTGCTGAAACAATGTCACAGTACCTATTCAGAGAGGAGCGGTGCTTGGTATTTCGACTTGAAAGTGCTAGCCAAGGCTTGAACAATGATATTCCGTGGTTTAGTCTTTCCAGACCATGATATGGGCCCATACATAACATACTCCATGAGGCTAGCTTGAATTGTTTGGACTTCATAACTTTTATGCACTTCAACCCTTGTAGATTGGCTCAGGTACATGACTAGCCTATCCTCGGAACATTCCACCAGTGCATGTTAGAAGTCTTAACATGTGTAAACATTTGTTGAGTTTAGGTTTTGAGACATATAATGATCACACTCTATAAGGGGCTCAGACATGCACCACAAGCGTATAAAAACACCCTCCTTAGCTAAGAAAAACATCCAACCCATACAACCACTGGGATATTTCATTCACCACGACTAATTTTGATGTTGGACACATTGTCTCAGAAAGTCGACAGTCACAAGAATGAAGGAGACTTTGTATAGGTATTTTCATTTTTAAAAGACAGGGGGGTTACAACTTGTGTGCCCCATGGAAAATACAAGATACCACATCGTCTTGACTCTTTGCATATATTTCTCATTCTGATATAAAGAGAGGGCGTAATTTGGTCTTTATCCAGGCTTTTTGTCCTACATAATGAGGTAGTATTGAAATCTCCGTTTATGGACTACAAGTTCCAGTTTTCCTGCCCGTGTTTCCTGCCTGTATCCAGTTACCTATCTGGAGGGCAGAGTTCTGCGCGTGAATCAGGAAGTACAAAGCTGCCACAGAGTAACTGCAGTTCACGTTTATGCGTTCGTCTTTTCCTTTCCGTTAAATGCGAACTTCCCATTTGTGTTCTATTAGTCCCGATATCAGGGCAAGTTAGGTCTTTCTTGTTTTCTGCTTATAGTTAACACACCCATGGACGTCTCGAAGTATATCCATCACTTGGGTCTCCAGTGCTCTAAAAATGTGCATAGTAACTCTCTTTTGACATATCAGGTGTATTTGTTAAGCGCACGTTTACCCTACAGGGTTTCTTTGTGCTGAATAACCAATGTTTATTGTTACCCAACGAAACTCAATTTATTGGCTGAGTGCACCCACTGGGATTTGAATCTGTGACCACGAGGTCAATCACAGGGCCCTGCAATGGATGCATTTGTCCACTGAGCCACCAGAGCCAGCTTAGATTCACAGAGCACCATCCCTGGGAACGAGCAGGGTTTTGTCTCGCGTGTCTCCCCACATTAAAAAATGCTTCATAGCAGAACGCAGTTATTAGAAATGGGATTTCTGATTGGCAAGGGCATGCGCCTAAGCCAGGCAGAAACCACCACTCTAGTCAGGGCAAGGGAGTTACACGCTCAAGAAAACCCCTGCTCACCCCCTTCGTAGTTTGGCACGAGCAGTCAGGCTTATCCCAGAGGCAATGTGTAAAGTGTTTGCGCAACACACACAGCAGCAACACACTAGGCACACCACAAAAGGAACTCCACACAAGGTTATATAAAAATAGCCTTTGTATTATCCAAAACACATTAGAATCATAATCATACAATGTGCCATGGGTCAACTGACACTAGGCAATATATATAGGGGATTATATACACCTGGCAGGGCCAATCGGGCAACTGTCAGAACCTTTTAGAAAGCACTAGTAGTAAACAAATCACAACCACTAACTACTGGCAAAATACTGTGCTCAGCATTATCACATTAGGCATACAAATCATGAGGCCCAAACCTCATTAGCATAAGCACATTACGCAATAGGCCTCACCAGCGAAAACACCTTATACAATAACCTCCTAAGCATAAACTCATTACGCAATAGGCCTCACTAGCATAAGCACATTATGCATAAACCATGGTGCATAAATCACATTTGGCAACCATCAGCATATATCACCTTAGGCATAAAATACCTTATGCAGTAAGCATCATATTGGGCATAAACAGTGCACCACAGTAACACTGACAAAGGTGCACGCAGCACCCTAGCCCACACTGAACTGACCACAGGCCTACTGGGGCTCAAATGCCCTATGTCCCGCAAAGACTGGGCGTAGCTGCCAATGCAGCGAAGTCACCGTGCACAGATGCGCTGAGGCATGGGGTGCAACTCACCCCTTTGGTAATAAAAGAAATGGCCCCCAAATGTTGCAGCTGCCCACTGTCCTGCGGGGCAGCTGCGGAAAAAGACCTGGCACCACTTAGCCTCACTCCAGGACTCTTAAAAACAATGGCGGTGCAGCTGTGAAGCAAAATAAAACAGGCCAAATGAGCACAGGCACCTCAGGGCCACAGGGAGCATCTACGCGGCTCCAGGCACCGACAATGTGCCTCAGGGGAGCCCTACTCACGGGGACTCTGTACACAAAGAATGCCCACTCGGTGGAGCTGGGACAAGGAGTACAAGCGTGGGCACAAGCAGGATGACCAATGGGAGCCCCACTCACCAGGACTCCCGCCTACCACTTGGCTTCTGCTCACCGGGGCAGGCTTTGAGGCTCCGCCTCCGCTCGGGCTCCCACCGGCACAAGGGGGCCCTGCCTTCTTCCCCAAAACACCTGTCGTCCTCTTTCCTGCCAGCTGGCCGCGCCCCCAACCAGGCACAGCAGGCTGGCTTCCAGGTCGGGCCGCGGTGGTGATTTCTCCTTGCGGAACCCAAGTGCGGGGTGGGCTCCCGAAGATTCGCAAAACACGGGGTAGTCTCCTGCTGATTAAATACACATAAAAGCGGGGTGTGCACCTGCTTCCCTCAGCAATTGCGGGGGAATACCCATGTCAGGATTCCCTCTAAATTCGTCGCAGCCCAGTGCTGCAAATCAAGACCCCCCCAACAGTGCCACCAACAGTCCCAGAGCAAGGGCTGGGCCCAGGCAGGCCAGCACACAGGGCCCTACAGCAGGGAGGCAGTCCCTCATGTCGGTTCCTCCTGGGGACCAGCAGCAGGTCGCAAGGAAGCACAAAAAGCACCACCTTCATGGGGTCACAGCCCCAATATTTATACTAACATTCTCTTTGTCCGCCCTTGCACAGGGCTTGGGGGGAACCAGTCCTAACTGGTTCTGGGGAGTGTGGAGCACTTTGTTGACAAGACTCCTCTTCCCCTATGTCAGGTGGGGGCTTGTCATCAGACACACCCCAGGGCAGTTGAGCCAGTACTCACATAGGCAGGCACAGACCTGGTCAGGGTCAGGGGACAATTCCTCCCACTACTCCAAATTCATATGCCCTATTCAGCCTAGCGCTGACTCAACCTGCCCCTTTTGGAGCCACACACACCTCACCAGCCCCTGTCACTCCAAAACCAGACATGCAATACACATCAGGCAGGCAGACACATAGCACACAGAAATACCAACTTCTAAAAGTGGCATTTTTAAAATAGGTATAATAAATCTGCACACACCATAACTTAGCATTTATTACTACTATTCCAAACATACCAAACTTGACCACGCTGCTCCTCTCATATCAGGAATTACCACTGAAACACTTATCAGGGAATCCCCAATGCATTCCTATGGGAGGGTAGCCTCACAGCAGTGAGAAACCAAAATGGCGGTTTATCTCTACCAGGACATGTCACACACTTAAGGTACATGTCCTACCTTTTACCTACAATACAGCCTGCCCATAGGGCTAGCTAGGGCCTATCTTAGGGAAGACTGACATATAGTAAAAGGGGATCACAGACATGGCACACACTTTAGGTGCCACGTCACAGTGGCAGTAACACTGCGCACACAGGCCCTGCAATGGCAGAGGCCTGGGATATGTTTGAAAGGCTACTTTGGTGGGTGGTGCAATCACTGCTGCAAGCCTACCAGTAGCATTTAATTTACCAGCCCTGAGTATTTTAGAGTCCAGTTTACAAGGGACTGACAGGTCAATTAAATAGGCCAAACAGATGTAGACCAATATTGCCTTGTTTCTCACAGAGAGCACATGCACTTTACACTGGACAGCAGTGCTAAAGTGCCCAGAGTCTCAAAACCACCAACACCATGTCAGAAAAAAAGCTAGGAGAAAGGCAAAAAAGTTTAGGGATGACCCTGCAAAAAGGGCCAAGTCCAACAGCAGTGATAAATCACAATGCGTATGAGTTAGTCTGCCATATTTTTCTTTCCATGAAATATGGTTCTGTTGTCATTTCTAGCATTTGCACATGAGGGTCAGACGAGCACTTCTCTAACTAACGGGTTTAAGGTTGCACCACACTTTTTGCCAAAAAATGCTCTTTTTAAATGAAACTTTTTTAGATGAAATACTTCACTATATGCAAAATTTCACTTACACGTTTCTACGCCCACATCTATTTCTTTCTATGAAGGTCATCTGTTTACAATATATGTGTGTGTGGTGGACTATGTTGAAATCTGAACATCAAGTTATTAAAGTGCCACTTTGTTTTCCCAAATAGGATTAGGTTACCACATCAAGTTTCACGCTGAGGTTAAGATGACATATGGTTACTCGCAATCACGGGTAAGCCTCTTTTATTGTTGGGTTCACCAACATGTTGTTATGTCTGATCTCTCACAGACTTTGATATGGATATCGATTGATCTATTATCTTGATCATAAAATGTATATATGTGATAAGTGTGTGTTAATCAAACACATTGTCTCTTTTCAAGTAACGTTTTGACCAGTGGATCCAACATTTTGAAGTGTCAAATCACTTACATTCATTGGTGCTGTATAACTCTCTATTTACTCTTACTGAGGGGAGAATTACTCCACTGTATTCTCTTTTTTGTCAGTTCTGAAGAAAGCCGCTACTTCTCTTTGAAGGGTAAAAGACTGAAACATGTCAACTCCCACTGTCCTATGACTGGTTGAATAAGCCCCAGTTATAGTTCTTGTTTTTAATCATGACCAATGGATGCCCATTAAAGTCTACTTCAGCGTCAGGCAGTGTCAGTTTTAGTTCACCTATATTTCTCTTCTATTCCCTTCACCACACCCTGCTCCCTCATAGGTTTTAGGATACATCTCTGTTGACACTAAACACATTCCTGAGCTTCTCCCTCTCAGAGAGGGGGTAGTAGCCCGCATCATGACCAGGTTCGTGATGCAAGGAGGTTGCACAATGATGAAGCATGTCACCTTCGGGTAGGTGAGGGAAATCTTTCTGTAAGAGGAATATCCCAGCATTCTTCTGCATACTAGACCCAGGGGCTCTTTTGGTGTGTTAATGAATTCTTTGACCCAATTATCCAACAAATGTCACCTTTGTAAGAGGGTAGAACTCTTCTATTATTAATTGTACTTTTGTTACCTGTGACCTTTTAGCCAGGGTCTCTAGGGCCACTATCGATGAAAATCATTATAGCTACCATAATCCCGTATGTCTTGGTTTATATATTCCTAGGAGGTGGGGTGGCCACAAGAGTGTGGCATCTCAACCTCTAATAAACAAGACCCAGGGCCTGTGCCTGGTTTAAAGACATGCCGACTTTGGCCCCCTATTTAATGTTTGAACCATATTTCTTTGGTGCTTCAATGCCTCACCTCCACTGATGATCATTGGTTCATGTCTTTCTTTTGAAACCCAAAAGATCAGGAGCTCTTGATGCCAAATGGTTTGACAAAGCCTATAGAAAGGCCTCAACATGCCTTGAGGCCCTGAAGGATATTCCCAGGGACATAAACAAAATCCAACAAAGTAGATCAAAGTTTAAGACTGTCCAGTGGTCCAGGCGCACAGAGCTCCAGAACAAGTCCTGGCGAAAGTTGGTTGTGGCTTGTGGCATACAGGACACTAGGGACTATTGTGTTGCGGCGGCAAACATTAAAACAGTGGGTGCAACATCTAATACTGTTATAACCACAATTAGTCAAGAAGCCTAAGTAAACCACTTTAAAGTGGTCTACGGGTCTGCGACTTTAGCCCAGTCTAGTGAGAAGGAGGTGGCTCTCTCTCTAGCCATAGTGTTTTCCTTAGATGAAGTTAGGGAAGCAATCACCAAAAGCCCCTTAAAGATGACCCCAGGACTGGATGAGGTATCTTTGAATTTGTGCAAATCAACTCCGGACCTTAGAGCTCCACTGTTGTGCAATTTCTTTAATGCCATTGGTAAGAGGGGTATCGCTCAATCGTGGAGATCAGCTGACTCTTTCCAAGAATTCACAGATTCCTTTTTGTGCAAGGCATCATTAAACCATGGTGTAGGTGGAAGCATGCTATGATGCATCCTGCGGAAAATAAGAATTACAGTCGAGCAAGGATCAAAGACAATTATCAATTATGGGTGAGTCACATTCCACTGAGTTGCTCATCGTTGGACAATTTGACTCTAAGGTGGAATCTGAAGCAGAAACGTTGACTTTTGACCAGCTCCTACCAAATGAGACTGGTTGGTCCTCCCGCATATGGGATGCAAAAGGTATTTCAGGGAAAATGTTACAGCAAAGTGATCGGACTAAGATAAAGGAATTGACTCCTCTTCCTGCAGATTCTTCAGGTAGGAGAATACGGGGTCAAGCTGATGTCCAGCTTCATGAGTGGGAGTGTTGTTAATGAGCTAGTCATCCAGGGTCATAAAGCCCTTTGTGGACATGGCTCTTCTTAGGGGATTTCCCTAAAACATTTTTCTTTTTCCTTTCCTGGTGTTTGCTGATTCTCTTTCCGAGGCCGTAGGACTCTGGGCACATTCCCTCTGTAATGCAATGTGAAAGCGCGCTCACCCTTCCTACACATGAACGGAAGATGTGTTTACTTTATTGGTTTAGATGTTGTACCTGTGAATAACCTGTAAAAAAGCACACCGCATGCCCAGGGCAGGTACTGCACTGGCTGATGGTGGGGTGCAGTACTGATTGTGCCACCTACAAGATTAGCCTTTCAAACACGTATCAAGCCTGCCATTGCAGACCTGTGGGTGAACGGTCGCACCAAAGCTCACGTTGGCATTTTTAACTTATTAGCTAACCCTGAGTGGGCCTTCCACTACCACTAGTGCACCCCTAAGCTAAGCCCTGAGGGGGGGAGCAAGTGCTAGGCTAAAGGCAGAGCAGGTACACATAAGTGTTCCCTGTCCCAGATATGAGGAACCCCCCTGTGAAATTTCCCTAGCTAGGCAGTCAGCTCTTCTCATTGGACAATGCATGGGTTTTACTGATTCTCTTTTAGTGGCCTTAGGACCCTGGAAACTTTAACACTGGTAATCCAGTGGAAGAGGAGATTACGTGATATCTTTAGACATGTCTTAAGCCTGCCAGTGCCGGCCTGAGGGTGCGCACTTACACGTCTAATGTTTTAAAAACATGTCTCTAGCCTGCCTTTGCCGTCCTGTGTGCACTTGCACTTATGGTGTGTTTAAGCATGTGTCAAAGCCTGCAATTGCAGGCCTGTGTCTGCGCAGTTGTACTTATGATCAGGGTGGCCTTTCTTAACCACTGGGCAATCCTGAGGGGACATTTCACTACCACTAGAGAACCCCTGGGATAAGTCTTAAGGGGTGAAGCAAGTAGTAGGTGAAAGGCAGGACAGGTAAACATGTGTGTTCCTTACCCAGGAAGTGAAGAATACCCATGTGTGTTTTCACTACCTATGAGGTTTGCTCTTCTCATAGGTTAACTTGGAGGAATGGTTGAAATTACTTCAAGCTGCAATAGTAGCTTACAGTGGAGCAGCCTCATAATGTTTCCTATCATTGGAGCCACAATGACAAATCCTCTTCAGTGATAAAGAGGAATTTGTCACTAACAGCTTAGAAATGCCACTTCTATAAAGTGGACATTTCTTTGCTCTAAAACTAATTATGTGCCTTTTAGTTTGACTGCAGCCCACACTGGAGAATGGGGGATCACATCTGTACATTTCCTAGGCATAGCTATAAACATTGAGCATGCAACTGGAATTACAAGACCTCTGCCAATTGAGATCCTGGCTGGATAGATTGGAGGTAGAGATGTTGTCACATGGCCTCTGGGAGTCAGATCATGGCCCCACTAATGATTAAGATCTGCATTCCAAGGCTCCATGGCAGACACAAGTGAAATTTAGGGAGGGCATCTGTGGTTCAAAGGGAAACCCTCTGAACCATCCTCAACTTCAAAGGCATACTACAGTATAACTACTGGTGCCATACTTCATCAGGGTAGAGATGTACATGTGGGGATGTGGGACCAGAGATTCTGGAACTGTGTGGTGCACACTGCCAGAGAAATCTGTTGTACACAAGGAGGATTACTGCCATTGGAAGGGACTGCGCACCCTTTCTGAATAGTGGCTGGCCTGAGATGAGTACCTGCTGATGTGTGGAACCCTGAAGTGTGCTCTCCATTGGTCCCCTATTTTCTGCCGGAGGTCTCAAGGGCATTAAGTACCTCCCACAAGGGACCCACACCATCTACCTGGAGAGCAGTGCCCACATTGTCTAATGGATCTCAGCTGGTAGTGCGGTATGAGTGTGGGACCAAACATTTTGCCTGGATATTGGACTGCCTTGTGCGGAGCCCAAAAAAGTACTGCCCGCATCTACGGAGTGTGGCCCTGCACTGTGGAGCCTCAACATGCATAAGCATCTTGTTGGTGGTGCGAGCATTCACCGGTTGTGGGACCCCGCATGGCCCGCTGTGTTGTTTGTGCCCCATTTCTCTCGTGTGACACGCCGACTTCATACTCATTGTGTGTGCCGGCCAAATCACTGGATATCTATAAAAAAGGGTGGTTTGCCCAAAAAACCCTCCACTTTCTGGGCTATGAATAAATTCAAATGAGAAAATGAGGTGGAGGAACGAATATTATAACATTATTTCATCAGAGTACCTTTAATTACTCTAACGTATCAGGTCCTAATCCCAACAAATTTTAGTTTATATTAAACAAAAACAAATCACATTCATATGTCATTCCATGTCGCAAGCGTATTTAATTTCTTATTTCATATCTGGTTGAGACTATTAATTTTCTTACATATATTCAGTAAACAATTTACATATACATTAGACATATATACAACACATACAAACAATCAAAATCATTTCTTAGACCCCAATTCGTTGCAAAACCAGTGTCCATACACAAGACTCTGTCGCGGTCCACTGTGAGGTAACCCTACTGTACAGATTAGAGAAACACAGTTCCACCTCAACAAATTCCTTTTGTTTGTACAGAACCGAATATAAGCCACTTTAAGTGATCAATGGGTTCCTCCTTTTTCAGTAGTCTATGTGTTTTGACCCCTTTATTTGGGTCTCATCAGGATGGGGGTATTAGGAAGGACAACTAGAAGCTGCGGGCCGAAGAAAAATTTACAACAACGGACACTCATGGCGCCGGAAAACATGTAATTGTTCTAACTCTCGATCCAGTTAATGCCTTAAAGTCTCCTTTTCATGTATGTAAATCAAGGTCAAAGCCAGCTTGTCACTAATGGGCCGTTACTCGCCTTTGGTCCAGTCCCGAATTCTTAAATCTAAGGTGCTCTGCCTAAATCAAGAGCCCTGCATCCCTGAGTCTGCAGCGAATCACAGGTTGCAACCCTCAGAGGTGGGGGTGTACCCATAGTAGTTCCTCATTCTACCTCATGCGGCACTGCTGAACTTGTGCCTGTGTGTGTGACCGAAATTATCTGGTGCAAACTCAGAACAATATGCACCAGACGTAAGGGCCGGCTCTAGGGTGGGGCGATCGGTGTCACAGCACCAGGCGCTGACTTTGGGTGGGGGCGCCGTGTTTGCAAGTATATTAGGTTATAAAAGCCCCTGTTGCTGTGTTCCGGCCTCGAAAATTTTTCAGGAAACCATAAAAACGTCAAGAAAACTCCAGGTGATTAATGTTCTTCCTGGATCTAAAGCAAAGTTTTGTCTAGAGGAAGTTTTGACTAATTGTAAGGTAGCACAGAGAATTAATATGCTTACTGCAAAGAAAGTGTACTATGCAGATTACACAGTGTTATATAAAATAAATAGGTCAGTGGTTAGTGCTTTTGTCAGATCATTTTGTTACTTGGGTTTTATAAGTTAAAAATCTAATATAGAGCAGTGAGCTATTAACTGTCAAAGAGCTAAATGCTAAATGCAAGGTATAGATTAGAGCTTTCTGATGTACCCCCCTCCCCCCAGTTTTTCATTACCCTAAGGTTGCAAAAAGGGTTGATTTGGATAGAAATTAATTATTATTAGTAAAAACAACCCCCAACCATAGTGTTAAGTTTTAAATTCTGAGTTTGTGCTTCTCCCGACCAAGCACACTTAAACTGTACTGCCTACCAGTATGGATAACAGGTGACTCCTACACCTCATAATCCTGTGCTTTATGTAACATTTCCTATACACTGATCTACATATGTATTATTTTCTGTGTGTGTGAGTGATGTAAAATGACACCCTACACTGATACGGGTGGTGCTATAAAACTAATTTAATGCATCTGAGAGAAAATGGTTATGGAGACGAGGGGCACTGTTAAAGGGTGGTAGTGAGGGAGTCTGTGACGGAGGTGGTCATAGGGGGGCGCCAACAAACATTGTTGCACCGGGTGCCACCAGCAGTAAAGCCAGCCCTGCCAGACATTGTGCTTCATTTCCAAGGAGGTATGGCATTTGCAACTCTTCATTCTGTGTAACTGGAAGTGTCTGGTGCGATTCAGAACAACGCGCACCAGATGTTGTGCCTCATTTCCAGGGAGGTATGGAAATTGCAACTCTTTTTTGTGTGCAACTGGAATTGTCTAGTGTGACTCAGAACAAAACACACCAGGCACTGTGGCTCATTTGCGGAAGGTACGGAATTTGTAACTCTGCGTGTGTGACCGGAATTGTCTGGTGCAACTCATACCAACACGCACCAGACATTGTGTCTCATCTCTAGGGAGGTGCAGAGGAGCGGATTCATATTCCAAGGTGCATGGATTGGCCGGGTGCTACTTTGATCGATGTGTGTCTTTCTTCCATTCATCGATTGTTCCTATCGTGCCCTCATTGTGGCGGACCAACTGCCCTCTCCTCAGCCGGCCCGACGACTGTGGGTAGTACTTCCCTGATTAAGCTGCGGTAGTGAGAGTGACTGACTGGATGATCGCTCTGGCTTGAGGGAACAACTATCGCCCTCAGGCCGCTTCTGCTCCTTTTTCCATGGCTGAGCTTCACGGATAGTGGCCAAACCGCCAATTGTTGACTGCTTCCTAATTAGCCATGTTACCTACCCCTACATTACTTGGGACCCTGTTAAGTGTGACTCCGGCCACGACCAGCCTAGGATCTAGGGGAAAGTTTTCTTTATCTCCAGCCCGTGGGTGTGGGGTAGTCAGGGTTAGCTGACTGGTGCAGTAGGGCCTGGGCCACGTAGTCTACATGAGCTTTATCAACTGACCTGCCGGATATCATTGCGTCGCATTAGGGTGCTGTATGCATGTGTGTGTGTGAGTGCACTCCATACAGACCAGCCTGATATCCGTGGCACTGCAAATCAATGCTGAGTGAGTTTGTGAGAGTGACTGGCAGTTATTACTTACACTGCGTGGTGGTGTTGCTTTAGTAGTTGATTCCTTGTCAAAAGAGTATTACCTTTGACATTGGTTTTTCCCTGTATGGCCTTGACCTTATGTATTGCTCAAAAGTGTTGTAATTATCGGTGTGTACACATTTCTGATACCATTGGGTTCGGGATGCTCCCTATAACTGTGTGGTATTGAACTATAATAAATACCAGGGTGGGCTTTGGTCGCACAATGTTTCGCACTGTATGGCGTCTAATGAGGAGGTGAGGCGGGCCTTAATGGTGCTGGGGCGTGCCGGGCGGGAGGATCTCCTCCGGCCCGGTGTGCTTGGGGAGGCGTGGGTGGGGTTCGAGCGGACCCAGCGGGCTGCTTCGGCGGGGGTGGCGGCGGTAATTGCTAGTCAAGAGGAGCCGCTGCCACCGCCGATCGTGTCGTCTGTGCGCAGGAGGGGGAGGGGCACGCGATGAACATTGCAGTTTCACGGGGGCTGGTGGAAGAGCCTGCCTTCGCAGCTGCACTTCCCCCAATTGGAATTTCAGGCTCAGAGGGCAGGGGGGCGCGCGTCCTAGAGGGTTTCCACTGGGGAGCTGCTGATTTTATCAGGTGGCACTGCCGGACCGCCCGAGGAGGCGGTGCGGGAGGCGGGACCGGGGCGGGCGGGCCCCCCCTAAATCTAGTGGCAGTTGGGCAGTCTGGGCTTGGTGCAGGAGTGGCAGAGGGGGGAGGGGGGAGGGGGTGTGGTGAGGCTCACGTGGCGGCAGTAGGGGCTGTGGCTGGCGCAGGGGGAGCAGTTGGGGGTACAGAGATCACAGAGGACACTCCCATTGATCTCTCTAGGGGGTCCAGGGCATCCACCCCAGTATTGGCGTTTTCTGGTTCAGGGATGCAGGGGACGGGGGTCGCCAAGGGGCCTGGTGGGGGGATCTGGGCTGGGTGTTGCCCCCACAGCCTGGGTTTTTGCCGCCTGGAGGGGGGTTTCAAGGCTACTGCCCCCCCTCCCCTCCCAAGTTGGGAGGCATTGGCGTGGGACGACCAGATTCGTGAACAGCGCATTTTGGCGCAAATTGCTGAGGCTAGGAGGTTGGAGCAGAGTGCGCATAGAGTTGGGGCGGTGTGGGAAGAGGAGATTGAGGGGTCCCCTACTCCCACGTCAGAAGAGGAGAGGTGGGCAGAGCAGGAGGGTAAGGCGAGGAGAGACAGGTCTTGGGGGAAGAGAAAGGCAGAGGGTTGCAGGTGCAGGCAGGGACGGCCGGGACGGCTTTGAGGCCTGATGGTGCCGGGGCCCACTCAGGTTGGAGCGACCTGAGGGGTAGGGGGTGATCTAAGTCGGCAAATGTCGGCAGAGTCTGGGGGAGCACGGTGGGGTGCAAGACGGCTCCATGTCACCGTCAGGAAGCTGCAGGGTGGTCTGCGGCAGCCATCCCTCCGGTGCTGGAGCGGGCAACGGTGGCATGTGTGAAAGGGTGTTGTGGGCGCCTGTGGGTTTGGAGCCTAAGGTTGAGTTGGACTATGAGGATGAGAGTGAGGAGCTTGAGGACGGGGAGGTGAGGGATGACGATGACGGACCGAGCACAGGGAAGGGCAACGGAGACCTTGGTGTATTGCAGGTGCAGCGGCAACCATCTGGGAAGGAGAAAGCAGAGACACGCCAGGCATCCACCTCCAGAGGCCGGCCCAGTGAGCGGCACTCGTCACTAGCAGGTGAGAGTTCTTGTTTGACAGCATGGACGGTGGCCCAAAAGGGGGGAGGAAGAAGGCGTGTAGGTCGATCGGGGTGGGAAAGGGTTCTGTGAGAGAGGTTATTGGGTTACCGAAGGGCAGGCCCATGCCGGGGGACAAGCCGGTAGGAGGTAAGTCGGTGACTACAGCGGGAGTGCAGACAGATAAGGTGGACGGGAAGGAGGACAAAGGGGACAAGTCGGAGGACAAACACCCGAAGAAGCTGCCCTACATGGGCGTGGCCATGCCATTGGGGTCGCATCTGTTGGACAAAATTAAGAGCAGGATATGGAAACACGAATATGTAGACGTTTTTAAATTATTACACCGGGAAGTGCAGGCTAAGGAAGGCTCTAAGGAGGAGGAATGGGAGTTGACAAGGCGGCTTAGGGTACCAGTGAATATGGAAAACTGGACATCGGCGTTTCTCATTTATGCTAGCATATACTGCGAAAAGCATCTGGACAGGGCCATAGCGTTGCTGAAGTATATGGACATTATCAGGAAGGCCCAAATGCAGTTCGGGGGGTTCGCATGGCTGAGTTATGATGAGGAGTTTAGGGCTCGGGTTAGCGCGAATACGGACAAGCACTGGGGGAAGTGGATCAAGAACTGTGGATGCAGTGGAAGGCGTCAACGCATTCCTCGGCATTGACTCACACGGCTAGCGGTTTACCGGTCACGTATCGGTCTTTTCAGTCGCGTCCCGCCCAAAGTGGGGCGGGGGGAACGCAGCCAGTACAGGTAGCGCAGGACAGGCCACCAAACCAGGCAGCTACAATACCGGGGCCTGTTGGAGATACAACAGGAGCTACTGTTCTCGGTATCCGTGCAAGTTCAAGCACGAATGCTCTAAGTGTGGGGGGAAACATGCCCTTATGCAATGCCTTACACTGGCCACCCCTTCAGAGCAGTGGAGGAACTCAAAAGGTAGGGGTCAGGCTGGACAGAAGGGCCCCTACACCGGTTAAGGTAGAGGCGATGGTCCCGTGGCTCTCCCTGTACCCGGACAGGGAAGCAGCGTTGAAGATTCAGTGGGGTTTTACGGAAGGTTTTCGGGTCGGTTATCAAGGTCCCATATTGAAGAAGTGGGCCGACAATTTTAAATCAGCCAAAGAATTGCCGGGGGTAGTGGCGGCCAAACTGCAAAAAGAGGTGGAGGAGGGGAGGATCGCGGGCCCCTTCTATGACTGGCCAATGGATGACTTGATTATTTCCCAGTTGGGGGTGGTGCCAAAAAAGGAAGAGGGTGAGTTTTGCATGATACATCACCTTTCTTGGCCGGAGGGACAGTCTGTGAATGATTTCATCGTGGAGGAAGATTCACGGGTGCTTTACACGTCGGTGGATGATGCGATCCGCCTTGTGTGGGTGTGTGGGCCGGGGACTCAACTGGCAAAATGCGATGTGAAGTCGGCTTTTCGCCTGCTGCCTATACACCCAGCGGATTTTGCACTTCTAGGAATGCAGTTTGGCGGGGCCATCTTCGTGGACAAAGTCCTGCCCATGGGGTGTGCGATTTCATGCGCGTTGTTTGAAATGTTTAGCACTTTCTTGCAGTGGGCGTTTATGCAGCTTAGCGGGCATCGTGACGTCACGTACTATCTGGATGATTTCCTGTTCCTAGGGAAGGCGCGCTCTGGGGATTGTGGCAGGGCTCTGACATGGTTCCAGGAGTTGTCACGGCAATTTGGAATCCCGTTGGCCCCTGAGAAGACAAGTGGGCCGTGCTGTATCTTGACATTCTTGGGCATTGAGCTGGATTCCACCCAGTGGACAGCTCGGCTCCCAGCCGCGAAGGTATCGGAAATTCAGGCGTGCCTCCAATGGGTGATCAGAGAGAAGAGGATTGCGTTGAGGGCTGTGCAGCAACTGCTGGGTTTCTTGAACTTTGCGTGCAGGGTGGTCAGGGCTGGACGGACGTTCTGCAGACGGCTTGGCATGGCCATGTCGGGGGCAGTTCTTCCACACCACAGGGTCCGGATCTCCATGGGGGTGCAGGTGGATTTGAGGACATGGCTGACGTTCTTGACTGTTTTCAATGGGGTATCCTTGGACTTTGTGGACGAAAAGATGGTTTGGCAAGTCCAAATTTACTCAGAAGTGGCTGGGGTAGCTGGTTTTGGAATTTTCTGGGATGGGAGGTGGTGCGCGGAGACCTCGCCGGATCACTGGATGAAACAGGGGAGGAGCACTGCATTTTTGGAATTCTTTCCCTTGCTGGTGGCTCTGGAAGTGTGGGGTCCCGAGTTTCAGAACAGGGCGGTGTTGTTCCATGTGGACAACATGACTGTGGTCGAGTTGGTCAACCGACAGAGGGCTAGGGACCTGAGAGTGCTGCGCTTGCTGAGGAGTTTCATGTTGAAACGTTTACATTTGAATGTGGTTTTTCGAGCCAAGCATGTTCCTGGAGTGAATAATGACATTGCGGATGCTTTGTCTCGTTCGCAGTGGCAGCGGTTCCGGCGATTGGCACCAGGGGCGGATCTGTACAAGACCGGGCTGCCGGACTGCATCTGGGCCTTGGGGGAGTGAGGGTGATAGGCCTAGTTGAGAACTCTATTGCTGCTACCACCAGGCGGACCTACAGACTGGAGTAGGCGGAATTTGGATCCTTTATGGGATGGCGCGGGGAATCTGCCTTTGGGAAACGTGCAACAGTGGAGCAAGGAGTGTTACAGTTTGTATTGCATTGCATAGACAAGGGGCTGTCGACTGCGACTATTTCAGGGAAATTGCCAGGAGTGTCGGTTTATTGCTGTTTGTTTTTTGGTTTTGACCCTACGAAGGATGTGATTATAAGTAGGGCACTCAGAGGTTGGAGCAGGGAGAGAACGGGGGGAGGGTTCTGCGGGAGGCCATAACGTTTGAAGTGTTGGTCAGGTTGGTTGCTGTTTTGCCGCTCTATTGTTACAATGAGTTTGAGGTCCGAATCTTCTGTTTGTGCATGATTTGGATGTTTTTTGGGGCGTTTTGGGTCTCTGAGTTATTGGGCATGCGGGCGTTGGCTGGTAGGCGATATGAGGAGATCAGGTTGGATGCCGGGCGACTGGGCATTTGGTTGGGGCGGTACAAAACTGATCAGTTGGGGCGGGGTAAGTGGGTGTGGTTGAGTGAGAATGGTTGTGGGGGTGTGTGCCCGGTGGCTGAATGGAGGTCATTTGTGCTTTCCACACAGGCTGTGCGAGGAGAGATATTTTGTCACTGGTCAGGTGCGAGGGTGACGGCAGGGCAGTTGTTGGCGGTGCTGCGCTTGGCTTTGGTGCATTTGGGTTTGGAGCCGGTGGGTTTTGGGACACACTAGTTCCGTATTGGGGCGGCGGCAGCCAGCCTGGGGTGATCTTGGGATAGGATTCGGCAGATTGGGAGATGGAAGTCCCGGTGCCGTGAGCGGTATGTTCGGAAGTGAAGGGTCTGGGTGAACGGAGCTGGGGTGTTGGAGGATGGGGGTGACTGGTTTTATATGGGTGTCTAACATCTTTTTCTCTCATAGGTTGCGTGGGCGGACCTGGGGCCAAGAACGTCACGTGGATTGTGGGCCATTCTTTAATGCATTGGGCGTCAAAGTATGCGGAGCAACAGGTGTACGGCCGTAACCTGGGACTCAAAGGACAACATCATGAGGTGCACTGGTGGGGAAAGGGGGGAATGCGATGGGGGGCACTATTGCCCTGGCTCGCGAAGATGGTCCCTCAGAAGGGATGCCCTGATCTGCTGATCATCCATTTGGGGGAGAATGATTTGGTTCGGCTGTCGGGTTTGGCGCTCTTACAGCTGATGCAAAGAGACTTGGAGGTATTGAAGCACAGGCTGTCTGGGACCTGCATTGCCTGGACTGAATTTGTCCCGAGAAGAATATGGAGGGGTGCTATCAAGCATGGGGCAATTGTGAAAGCTCAACTGAAGCTTAACAAAGCGATGCATGTTTTTTGTGGGGACAAGGACAT
This sequence comes from Triturus cristatus, assembly GCF_964204655.1. NCBI lineage: Eukaryota > Metazoa > Chordata > Amphibia > Caudata > Salamandridae > Triturus > Triturus cristatus. The sequence continues at coordinate 578,583,897 of NC_140586.1, forward strand.
TAAGGTTATTGCTCACCCTGGACTGCGTTTGGAGGAACCGCTACAGTTTAGGGACGACGGAGTGCATCTTTCCAGGATGGGGAACGCGTATTACATGATGGAGATGAGAGATGTGGTCAGCAAGCTTTGGAATGAGGCAATTTGGTGTTGCAGGGATGTTTGAGTAGGCAGAGATGCGTGGGGTTTTGCCCAGTCCCAGGGGGGGGGGGGTGGCAGGTAACCGCCCTAAAGGGATTTACCTGGTTGGCGGTACTTTGGAGGGGTGTGGGGAGTCATTAGCGGGCACACCCATCCCTCGGGGGGAAGAGTGAACGTGGTGGGGGTAATGGAGGCATAAGTGAAATGGCAGATGATATCGGGGAGGATGCTAGGAGGTTTGTGAAATGGATGAGGAACGGAAGTGGCATGGAGTGGTACAAAAGGTGAGTTTGGAGTGGGTGAAAGGAGTGAAGGGTTGAAGAGTGATGTGGGGAGTTGTTATTGATGTAATATTGTTTTGGTTATTGTTTACTGTTATGCAGCCTGGTCCTAATAAATGGCCTTTTACGTTTAAGACACAGCGTGGTCTGTTTATTGCGCGATGCTTTGCCCCGGGGGAAGCAGAGTCGCAGACTAGTCTTCCCCCGGGGTCTTTCGCGCAGGGGTAGGACCAGGCAGGGGCAAGGGGTAGAGTTAGGGGGTGGGTATAAGAGCGCAGGGGAGGAAGGCGACTTCCTCTTCCAGCGCTCGGCACCATCGGGAGGGATTTAGCGAAGACCACCCACCCACCCTGCAGTTTAAAGGCTGGGGTTTAAGGGTTGGCTAAAGCGCGCCAGTTTAGGTCAGGCTGCGGGGTTGGCGGTACTTTGGAGGGGTGGGGAGTCATTAGCGGGCACACCCATCCCTTGGGGGGGAAGAGTGAAAGAGGTGGGGGTAATGGAGGCATGAGTGAAATGGAAGATGATATCGGGGAGGATGCTAGGAGGTTTGTGAAATGGATGAGGAACGGAAGAGGCATGGAGTGGTACAAAAGGTGAGTTTGGAGTGGGTGAAAGGAGTGAAGGGTTGAAGAGTGATGTGGGGAGTTGTTATTCATGTAATGTTGTTTTGGTTATTGTTTACTGTTATGCAGCTTGGTCTTAATAAATGGCCTTTTACGCTTAAGACACAGCGTGGTCTGTTTATTGCGCGAATCAAGGGTTAGCAAGCCTCCGTACTCCCAACAGATGCAGCAAAATCAAAACGGTTTCAACTTTTCACTTTGAACACTATCTAATTCAACACTATTTCAGTGGCAATTAACACAGTCTTTTTAAACAATGCGGCAACTTAAAAAAATATATCCTGTATAGCGAAAAAGAATGACAAAGGCACCGCTTTGATAACACAAAGTGCAACAAGTGCGCCATCGCTAGGAGAAAGACGAATTTCACTGTAAATATCGCTCAATTCTCCTCTGTCCCATTCACACAATGCAGCACAACTTCCTGACCTGCTGTCCTGCCTTTTAGTAAATCTAGCGAGGTGCCTGTTTTCAAATGCAACTGTGCGTAATATCACAGTGCTCAAACAATACGACTGTTCTAAAAGTGGTAAATTATAAGCTTGCAAACTGGACATGGGGTGTAATAGAAATAATAGAATTCATGGTAAGGAAGAAATGGTTTTAAAAGAAGTTAGGCGAAAATGTCCACAGACTGTTCAATCTATCCAACCTTCTTCTGCCCTATCTAAATTTTGCACAGATCAATATGGTTGAATCGGTAGCCTAAAACCATGCATTAATGGAAAGCTATGTTCTGAATAGGTTTGTCTGCTCAACTATGCAGGCGATACAATGCTTATGCGCCAAGCAGCAGTGGGTCTTCAGAGAGTTTTCTCTATTCCCTAGAACAATAATATTTTGAACATGCTTGCGAGAAAAACCAACATCAGCAATGATAATGTTTACATATAGAAAGTGTTGTACTGGTAAATGGAGGATGGAGATCTCTATTGAAAGGCCTGCAGATTACTTAATTACCTGGAAATCAGGTTAGAGGAAATAAATGGATATAGAAGTCAACTCATTTGTCAGTCCTCAAATCTAGACTCAGTCCCCTAATTTATTCAGTAAGTCACCTTTATAAAAATCCCCCACCTCCTAATATCAGACTGGCTCATTCATTCTTGTGAAATTAATGCCAGCAGTGGGACCGCCTTATGGACTTTAGCGCTTGCCTTCCTTGTGTTTATGCTACACTAATAGTGAATAATAGTATGTTATCAAGTCAAGAATTACTTTATTTGGTTGTATATAGCAACCAAAGAGTACATTAAAAGCAAGTTCATCAATTACAAAACAAAATACTTGTACTAAGAATACATAAGTAAATAGTAAATTGCATACACCAATTAATAACTCCTTGATCATTCTATCAAAAATTCATTCACAGCAATTCAGTGTTATAACCTAGTTCATCAATCAATTGCATCACAATCATAACGTGCATCTAAGGAAACAGAATGCAAGTGAATAGAATTGCAAAGACTAGGTGGTATATCATAAATGAATGTACATGCACTCCACTCACAGTGAATTAGCGGATAGTTAATTCAATGTTTTCCCTAGATTAATAGCACATGAAAAAAAGTTTGCGACAGCCCAACTGATGTATATTGATGTTAAGGTTTGCATAAAAACCAGAGCTTCCTTGCACTGCCTAAGTGATTAGTGTGTCTCAAAACAGGCACCAGGAAATGCAAAGTCTATTGAGTAGATTGATGATCACAAGGATAACATGATAAAACCACATGATATCAAACATGAATAGGAAAAGCCACCATAAAGTACAGTGTTGAATCTCAAACGTGTTAATAAATACCGATGATATCTAGAAGGAATCCAAACAAGATATGAATCTGTCAGGGGGCTGGGAGTGTGTGAAGTGTAATTCCTCACAGAGATCTTCCTAATTTCTTTCTGCATTCTCAGAGATTGGTGCACATCTAAACATTTCTCCTTAAAATCATGTTTAAAAGAAACAGGCAAACCACTGAGAATGCCGAACACTTGAGTGATACCCAGACTACGGCTATTTCCTCAATGTATGTCAATCATGGATTTTTTTTGCCATTTCTGAACGTGAACAGTCTTCCAATAGTTAACACGTGAGGGTAGTTTGAGTATTTGACCAAATTAACAACCATATAGGGCCGGGCAGAGTCTAAGGATTTCACAAATATAATCCAACCCCAATTCAGTAGGACACAAAAAGGGAGAAGTAGTCGGGCAGACTGAGAGTAAGCATTTAAAATCCTATTTTCCACCTTCTGCATGATATCCTACTCCTTCCTGCAAATCCTTTAGCCCTTTACCATATGTGGCAATAGAAAGGCACTTAGACTTACAAACAATGGCAAGTTCTCTAATCAATGTATTACTCAATATTAAAGCAAAACAAATTAAAAAGTGTCTCTATGCTTCTTCTAAACATGCCCGCCTGACTTCAGCCTAGAGTAGGCCAGCTGCAATAGTCATAGAAGGGGATTCCCAAGTAGGAAAAGATATGGACAGCGCTACCCTTGATATAGTTAATTATAAATGACTTATAATTAAACCATTTTGGCCCAAAGGCTATTATATTTGTCTTCGCCTGATTTATGGTGAGCTCAAGATTCATCATAAAATTTGCAAATCTATCCAGCAACCTCTGATGTCCAAGTGGGGTTCAAGTCATGAGGATGCCATCATCTCCATATAATAATGCTGGAATAGGCCGGGTGCCAACATAGGGTACATCTACGGGGAAATTAAAAAAATATTTTTCCAACACGATATAAATGATAAAAAAAAAGGGGGCCAGGAGACAGCCCTGTCTGACTCTCCTAACAATATGAAAAGACTTAGTTGTCTATCCGTTTGAGCGATATCTAACACAAGCTGTCATCTTGCTATAGATTTGCCTTACAAAATTAATAATGTGAGCCTCGACCCCCAAATGACTCAGAAATTAGGAAAAAGGGAGGTGGAAAAGCAAGAGGCTGATACCTAGAACCTGTGACTGTGCAGGTATTAAGATTCAGTTTCCTTCTTCAAATGTGTGCCTGTCGTAGGGTCAATGGAGTGGGGCCTGTGCAGGCTGCTGAGGTAAGTAAAAAAAATGTTTAAAAGGTATGTTTTATGCTTATGTGTGGGCAAGAGTGTTTGTGTATTTGTTTGTGCATGTGTGTGTATGCATGCCTGTGCACATGTCATAGAGAGAATATATGTGTCTGAAAGTATGTGTATTGGAAAGCCTGTGTGTGTTAGCGAAAGTGAGAGCAAGTGACAGTTGCAGTGAGTGTGAATAAGTGAGTGACTAGTTATAAGTGATTATAAGCGAGTTAGAGTAAGAGTCAATGAGCGCAATTAAGAGTGATTCCAAGTCAGTTATAGTGAGAATTATTGAGTAACAATGAGTAAGAGAAATATAAAAAGAGTATGAATGAATGAAAATGGGTGAGTATGAGTAAGAATAAGATAGAGAGAAAATGATTAAGAGTGAGAGACAATGAGTGAGTGTGACTGGAAGAAAGTCAGAGTGAGTGACACTAAGACTGAGAAAGAGTAAGTGAAAGTCATATGAGCGTGAGCAGGTAAAAATAAATGAGTGAGAATGAGTGATTGTGAGTGTGATTGAAAAATAAGGCATGAGTAAGAGTGAGTGTCACTGTTTATGAGAGTGAGAGTGAATGAGTGAGAATGAGTGGATGAAGGTAAAAAAGGGAATGAGTGAGAGTGAATGTAAGTGTGTGAGAATAAATGAAAATGAGTGTGAGATGAGTGAGTGTAAGTGTGAGTGAGTGAGAATAAGTGTAAATTAATTTCAGTGTGGTGTAATGCCTAGAAGTCAGCTGTTGGCCCAGAGGCACGCACAGTAAAACGTTTGGGTAGAATACTGGAGAACATTTTGGCATACGGGGCAGCTGTGGCAAAATTCTATAACTGGCATACTGGATGTAAGCCTTGGAATAAGAGAGGACAACACGGGAACATGGGAGGGGGTAATCATGACAAAGTATTGTCCTTGACCTACTAGAGGTTATTTTTTCCATAAGAGTTCCCCATGGTATTTGAATGTGATCCAAGAAAACAATCTGGCACTGGCATATCATATGTAATTTATTAGCAGAGGGAGACCCATTGCTTAAAGAGGGGCACAAGTGATAAAAAATTGACCCAATCGCAATAAAGATATTTTTTTACATACGGGCTACACATGGCAAAAGAGGTCTGGTGCAACCATACTTGAGGAAATTCTTGGCACATGGGGCCACCATAAATCAGCAATACTAGGAGTCATCAGACAATCACTTTTTGCCTCATTCCCACTAATGTGTGGTAAACACTGTTGATGGTTTGGTATTTGCTAACGAAATGTGTAATGTTGCTCTTTTTAAGCAATGATGAGATGAAGTTAATCAGAATTTTATTTTATAATAGACTTAACATCCTTCCTTATCAGATACCTTCCAGTGGTAACAGTTGGCATAAAAATGTGCATGTCCATGCCTGGGGCTCCACGACAGAAAAAGATACTTAAGATAAGACTTCGTCAAGGTCCTGATTCTGAATTGCACGTTTACAATGCAATTACAAGTAAGACCGCAATGAATTGGAAATTACCATTGTGTCCAATTTTTTAGTTCTTAGAACCACAAAGAGACCTCTATCTCATGCATATTTACGATATACATTTACCACCTGCTGTGAGTAGGGGGTAAATATATACATGGCCCGGTCAGTGGATTCAGGGGTATGCAAGTGGGGGGGGGATAGTAGGGAAGAGGAGAGGAAATCTTTTTTCCAGAATGTGGATGTTAGAAATGGGCGCATGTTACAGATAGCGTGCATTTTCCATGATTGTGCCATGGCGGATGTTAAAGCAGGTGTGCCAGGTGAAAACATGAAAAGTGCGCCTATCTGGAAGAATGTGCTGCCCTGGGGCAGACTCGAACTCACGCTGCCTTCAGCCCAGCGCATTTAAGAGAAAAATGGAGCAGCTGGTTTAAAGCTGCTCTGTGTTTCTCTGTGGGGGCAGCAACCCACCTGCACTTTTAAAAGGGATTGGAGATCCCTTGCAGGTGGGTGCAGTGAGTGAATGCACCCACCTGCAAGGGGATGTCTGGGGGGTTCAAGGGACCACTATTCATCCCTTTAGAGGGCTGCATTTAGAAGGCACTGAAAAACGGCATACTTTCAATGTGCCTTCTAAAGGCATGTTTGCCTCTGCACCCAAATCAGTACTACACAGGCAAAGATATTCCCTCATTTGCATGATGCCGTGCCCCAAAAGAAATGAGGGAATTCCCTCCAATGATAGCGCTGGCGTTATATGTGCATTAGCACTATCTTTGTTACAGAAGGGCCCACACAAGCATCATTTGCAGATTCTTTTGTAATACCAAAGTGCCGCGGAGGTGCACAAGGCAGGTGCAAATGCCTTTTGCAACCCCGGGGAAATTGTGTGGTACATCCCCTGGCATCCTTCAAGTGGGATTCCCCCTAACTTTTTGCCTTCAACCCTTATGTTTTACTGATATCGTTTTTACTGACTTTAGGACTTTATACACTTTACCACTGCTAATCAGTGCTAAAGTGCTTGTACTCTTTCCTTAAAATGTGCAAGAACTGGCTTATACCCAATTAGTATTTTTAATTTACTTGTAAGTCCCTAGTAAAGTAGCACTGCCTATGACTAGGGCCTGTACATGATATGCTACTAGTGGGCCCGCAGCACTGATTGTGCCAGCCACTCAAGTTGTAGCACTTTAAACATGTCTCAGGACTGCCATTGCAGCCTGTGTGTGCAGTTTTTAAACTGCCATTTCAACCTGGCAAAATAAACCTTTTACCAGGCCCAAACCTTCCTTTTTGATACATATAAGTCACCCCTAGGCGAACCCCTGGAATTTCCCAAGGACCAGGTGACTGCATTTAAAAAGTTGGACATGAACTTTACAGTGAAGAACATTTTAATTTGTTTTTCAGTATGGCAAGGCCTATCTCACCCTTGGGCTAACATTGTAGCTACCTTATCACATCTAATAAGTGATAATTTCCAAATGAGAGCAGGTTCTTGTTTGGTGTCTTTGGAATTGAAGTGAAATATCCTCGCTCATGCTAAAGTCAGATTAAATTACAATTTTGATAATGCCACTTTTTTTGAGAAAGTTGGCATTTTCATGCCTTGGCCGTTTAAGCCTGCAACCCATCTCTGGGTCACATCACTGGGTGTAGGTGACATTTGGGCTTAGGGTATTCCTCCTATACAGCCACGCACAATAGAGAGCTTTGGTAACCTTGGATGGGTCATCACTGGCATGATGGGAGATAGTAGCTGGGCACAGCCCTACTTACACTTGAATAGGCTGTGTGCTATCGCCACACAAAGGGCTGCACACCTCTTGTATTTAGTCTGGTGCCAGGACATGTAAGGCAGGAACCCTGGGGACTTCAAAGGGAAACATCTAGACTCTTCTTCCACTTTAAATGAAGTCCCAGGAATGAACATTGGACCCCAGGAACCAATTCTTCAGTACACTTCTAGACATGTGGATACTCTGCCAGGAAGAAGGACTGCTGTGCTGTGGAAAGGACTGTCATTCTGCTGGACTGCTGCTCTGATGGACGGCTGCCCTGCTGTGCTGCCATGCTGCCTCCTGCCCTCTTGCCTGGGTCAGAAGGAATGGACCTGCATCTGTTGAACCCAGGATCCCAAAGTTACTCTGAGGTGCAGTTGAATGGCCTTGTGGCTAAAGCTTTATGGACAGAATGCTCCAGCAACCGTGAACCCAGCACCTGGACTCTGCCATCTGTGAGCCCAACCCTTCCAAGTAGTGTCACTCTGGTCCTAAACCCTTGAAAGTGTTCCGGAATGTGCTCTGCTAGCCCATCTGTGGATCCCGCAGAACCAACACATCTCCCCTGCTGTGCAGTATAGACCTGAACAGAACCGGCACATCACCTCTGCTGCATGGATTCTCTCAGCCCAAGGACTCCGCATTGACCTCGCAGCCTGCATCAGAATTGTCGCTGTGTGAAGCTTAAGTGAGGCAGGCTTCAAACTGCAAATCTCTTATTGATGGCAGCCTGGACGACGACAGGTTCTTGCATCGCAGTTTTGCAGCTCTTCGAAACACATGCATTGCCTTGACTGATGCGACTGAAGCATCCTCAATGCCGGACTTCACATCGCAAGCCCTCGTCAGTGTAATCCTTGATGATGACCTCACATTGCAGCTTTGCAGCTCCTAGGAAGCAATGCATTGCCTCAGTTGCACGATGCATCCTCAGCAAGGGATCTTTCAAAGCTGCACCACTATGGTGTCCAGTGAGCCAAACTGTTTCTCTGTAGCTGGCCTGCGCTCCATTGCAGTCATCCTGCACTTACGATTTTGTCCCAGTCCGGCATGACCAGGTATCCACAGTTGGTGCTTTGTGCTTTTTGGCGCTATATTTATTGACATCTTTAAACCTACATATCTCCAGTTGTACTGATAAGATTTTTGTCATTTTTGTCTTGTTTCATTTATTAAAAGTTACTCTATTTTTTCTAAATTGGCATGGGATTTTTTTGTGTTCTGTTTTCACTTTATTCTTGTTTGAAATGCTACATAAATACTTTACAAATTGCCTGTAAGTTAAGCCTGACTGCCCAATGCCAAGCTACCAGAGGGTTGAGCACATGTTAATTTGGATTTTGCTTGTGCCTCACACTGTCAAGGACTGTGGTTGCTGCTTGAGTAGGGTTTCATCCTCCCCCCTTGAACAGTAACCCAATTTGTTTGAAAAAAACCTCAGAATGAGCAAAATCACTGTTCGATTTTTGCGATCATGAAGGGTGACTCGTAATTACAAATAGTACCAGGGCAATTTTACTATGCTGTAATGCAAAATTCTCTTGCAAGTTTACTGGGGCCCCAGTACTGCAACTTGGAATCAGGGCCAATGTGGTGAAAGGGTGTTAGAGACATCAAAATTTACATCTGAATCATGTATCCATTTGGTCTGTCCTAGGTCTGTGTTCCACCGTAAAGTCCATTTCCTGTAAGGAGATAGACCACCTCAACAATTTTGTATTCTCAACCCTCATTTACATTTGCCACCTGAGGTGAGTCCCTAACAGGGATGGTCTCAACTTCTTCAGTGACCAGACAACAGCAAAGGCTTCCCTGTCAATAGCACTCCACAGCTGTTTCCAGGGAAGTGGCATCCTAGAGATGAAAGCTGCAGGTTGTTCTAAGCTCTCTTCTTTGCATTGTGACAGTGTTGCCCCATGCCATACTCTGAGGCATCAGTTTGATTAATAAATTCCCTAGAAAAGTGAGGGGTCTTGAGCACAGGGGCTGTGCACACGGCCTGCTTTAGGGAATCAAATGCTTTCTGGCATTCCTCTGTTCACATCACATTTCCGGGTTGTTTCAATGGTGCCATACCCCTTGACAAACCTCCTGTAATATCCTGTGAGGCCTAAGAAGGCTCTCACCTCTGTTTGAGTCTTTGGGGCCTCCCAGGCTATGATGGTTTCTATCTTGGCCTGGAGGGGCTGCACCTTACCCCCGCCCACAAAGTGTCCCAAGCAACACAGACCCCTGTCCTATCTGGCATTAGCTGGCCTTGATACTCAGGTCTGCATCCCACAGGGCCTGAATCACTTTCTGAAGGTGAAAGAGGTGATACTTCCAGCTGTTACCGAAGATAGCTATATAAATGAAGTATGCAGCACTGAAGGCCTCCAGACCATCTAAAACCTGGTTCATCAGCCTCTGGAAGGTGGAAGGGGCATTCTTGAGTCCAAGGGCACCACCCTAAATTGATAGTGGCCCATGGAGTGAAGAAAGCTGAGCTCTCCCTGGAAGGTTCCTTCCGTTGGGGCCATCTGCCAGTCTCCTGAAGTAAGGTCAAAAGTACTCAGGAACTTGGCAGTCCCTAATCTGTCAATCAGCTCATCTGCCCCGGGATTGGATGAGCATTAGTCTTGGTGACTCAATTGGGCCCCCTGTAATCTACACAGAACCTGAGTTCTGGTGTAGTGCCTGGAGGTGTAGCTTTTGATACCAGCACCACGGTGCTGGACCATGTGCTTCTGGAGGGTTCAATCCCCCCCCAATTCCAGCATTTTGGAAACCTCATCCTTAGTGTTGGCCCTCACTTTGTCTGACAGCCTAGATATTTTATTCTTGACATGGAGGCTGTCATCTGTATCAATGTCATTGATACACAAGTGCGTTGCCCCAAAAGTGAGCTAAAACAGAGAGGAGCATTGTCCCAGCAACTGTTGGCAGTCCCTCTGCTGTTCTGAAGTTAGGGTAGGGGTAAGGTTTGCACCTTCAACCAACCCATCCTTCTCTTTTGGGGCTAGGGGGTCAGGGAGTGGTTCACTCTCCTCTTTCTCCCCACCATCTGTCATTAACAACATGGAGACCTCAGACCTCTCAAAGCAGGGTTCAAAATGGTTGAGGTGCAGAACCCATTTGGCGTGCTTGGGGGACCTGAGGTCCACCACGTAGGTGGCCTCCCCCTTCCTCTCAACTATCTCATAGGGCCCAGTCTAATGGGCTTGGAGGGCCCCGGACTCCATGGGCCTCATCATCCATACTTTCTGCCCAGGTTGAGATTCCACTGAGGTAGCCTTCTGGTCATACCACTGCTTCATAAACTCCTGTCTGGCCTCTAAGTTGTCAGAAACTTGCTTCCACGACTTGGCCATCTGACTCCTGAAGTTGATTACATCCCGGGGAGTTTTCTTTGGCGCTTGCGCCCACCTTTCCCTCACCAGACTGAGTGATCCCATTACAGGATGACCATATAGGAGGGCAAAGGGGATAAAGCCAAATACCTTCTGTGGTACCTCTCTGTATGTATAGAGTAGCCATGGCAAGAGGGCATCCCACTTAAGCTTCAGGGCCTAAGGTAACCTTTCAACAACCCCATTAGTTTGTGGATGGTAGAGGGTAGAGAACTTGTAGGGAACTATACACTCCTTCTAAATTGACTGCATATAAGTAGACATGAAGTTGGTGCCCCTGTTAGACATCACTTCCTTAGAGAACCCTACTCAGGTAAAAATCGCCATCAGGGCCCTAGCCACTGCAGATGTAAACCTCAGTGGTATGGCCTCTCGGTATCATGTGGCATAATCCACCAGAACCAGGATAAACCTGGGGCCAGAGGTGGTCTGGGGATCCATGTGATCAATGTCAATGTCAATGTCCAACCTCTAAAATGGGGTGCGAACAACAGGTAAGGAAGTCAAGGGAGCTTTCAGCTTCTGCCCTGTCTTCCTGCTGGTCTGGCAGGTCAAGCAAGTCCCACAGAATGTGTCTGAGGGCATCTTTATTAGGGGCCAATGAAACTAAGGTACAACCCTTGCAAAAGTATTGTTCTGCGCCAAATGTCCTGCCAGGGGTATCTCATGAGCCAGCCCCAGTAGGACGTCCCTGTAGCATTGTGGAACTAACAGTGCCCTTATTGCATCATGTACATGTGCCTTAGGCTCACTATACAGGAGGCTATCCTCCCAGTAAAGGTGGTGATTACCTGAGGCATCACCAGCTGCTTGTCTTACGGCCTGTTGCCTCATGCCCTCCAGGGTTGGGCACTCCTTCTGTGCCCTGCAGAACTCCTCCCAGATGTCCCCCCCAACTGCAATCCACCAAGTTCATGTAGGTCACCAAGGTAGACGATGTCTTCCTCAGTGGGCTATGGGGCAGCCTCATCTGGTGCTCCATCCGCCTCTGCTGGGAAACATTCAGGGGATAGATTCCCACATCCCTTGCCCATCCCTGTCTTGGCAGCTGCATGGGCCATTTTCATAGGCTTTAGACCTCTTTGACTCTCTTACTGGACAGCCATGGTCCTGATGGTTTCACACACCCGCTCAGGGAAGACCAACATTTCCATATGTGGCCTGAGCTCCACTTTCTTCCAGACAGTTTGCTCCTGGTCAATACCTAATAAACAATCCACTGGCATGGCAGGGCTTACTACAACTTTCAGACCTAAGACCCTACCCCACTCAAATGGAACAAGAGCCGCTGGATAGTGATCCTCACAGTTGTCAGCATCTACAACCTGGTGGAATGTATTTGGTAAAATCTACTTTGGGGTCACCAGCTGAATCTTTACCATAGTTATACAGACTTCTGTGTCCCTCAGAGCCTCAACACCTTGCACATTAATGGTAAGCCGCTACCTATACTTTGCATTATAGGAAGGCATGTGTGGCTTTAGGTACCATCTCCCCGTCGACCAGGGACACTAAGGTACCTCACTAACTTCCCCCCACTGACTGGGACAAACTCCTCCCCACATACTATGCTCGCTACCACTGGTGTCTTACCTCCAGTGGGAGGCTGTGCTCTCTTGGAACATTTGGAATCCCCCTTGTAATGTCTATATTCAAAATACTCATAGTACTTGAGGGGTTTGTTCTGACTCTTGCCAGAGAATCACTTTTTCTGGTGGGCCGATAGGCGAAGGGACCTTTTTCCAATAGAACTGTCCTGGAGGCCTTGTGAGATCTCCTTCTTTTTATTGTCCCCCTGCATTTTCTGGGGGGATCCCTAACCACCCTTATGGGAGTCCCCCCAGATGCCTTTTCAGACCCTGTGGTGCTGACCCTGAGGCTTGCCTCTTCGGTAAGCTTCCTTCAGACAGACAGCTTGCTAACTACTAGATGCTGGCACAGCTCTGAAAAACAAATATCAAGCATGTGCAGCCCATTGAAATGATCTACCTTGCTGCCTGTAACCCAGCCCTTCAGTGCCTTGCTGGAATAATCTAAGAAGTCCGCACAGGTCTGTTTGGGAAGTTTGTGGCTATTCTTGAATATCTGCCAGGGATTAACCCAAATGTATTGATAAGAATGGCCTTCATAGGTGTATATTGTGTCTGGTCTTCTACCTCTAGTGTTAAGAGTTGGTCACTACCCACTGTGGGTATATGCTGCCATAAGCTACTCCCCCAACTACACCTCAGAGACATTGTGCACCCTTAGAGCCATTACTGCTGGACTCCACTTGCATGGCTTTGATTTCCAGCTGCCTAAGGCTTAGCTTGTGGTCCATCTTCCTCTGCTTTGCCTCCATAGCCAGCCTCTTCTCCTCCACGGCTTTCTCTTTCTACATCAAAGCTGTCTCTTTTTCTATGAATGCTTTCTCTCTCTCCATCTTTAATATAACCAGGTCCAACTTCAGCTTTCTCTCCTCCCTCCTCTCCTTCAGGTCCTCTAGGCGCAGGCCTTTGGATGGCATACTGCTCCCTACCTGAGATGGAATCTCCAATCCTGTGAGGATGTTGCTCCCCTGCTCCATAGGTAGAATCCTAAGACACTTCTCTAGGTCCTGGTCCAATTCCTCTGCATCATCCAGCTCCTCCTTCTGATTGCCTGAGGGAGCCTGATTGGCCTCTGCCCATGCATTTAAAGCCTTCTGGAGCTCTGCCTTCTTGATGATCCTCTTGGCAGGCAACCCCTTATCCTGGCAAACTCATTGAGCTAGTACAATGCAAAGCACCCCAGGTTGGCGATCTCAAACTTTATCTTTATAGGAAATATCACAGATGCAACAGACAGGTTGAGGGAGGATACATTTGGAAAAATCAAAAATGTCAATCAGGAAGGATTTACTCAAATTGATCTTAGGTATTGATTCGTAGTGTACACAAAAATTACTGTAGGGCACTGCAAAAACACAAGTCCTATCCTTGCTGATGATTACCGATGTTAGAAATTGGTTTTCTGGTTGGCAGAGGTGTGTGCCCTGTCCAAGCAGGAACCACAATCCTAATCAGGATAAGCCAGATGCCCAACCTAAGTTAACCTGTGCTAATTTTCTGGTAGCTTGGCACAAAGCAGTCCGGCTTAACTTAAGAGGCGAAGTGTAAAGTATTTGTGCAACATCTAAAACAGTAAAATGGTGAAAACACCGCACAAAAAGATACCACAAATGGTTAGAGAAATAGAGCTTAATTTAATGAACAAAACAAGGTTGAAACAACAAAATTACAATAAGTAGAACCAGAGTTATGAATTTTTAAAAAATATCTTAAAATATAGTACTTAAAAGCAAAGAGCACCAACCAGAGCTATCTGGTCGTGTCAGACCAGGTCATATCTAAAAGTTTAGGCCGGCATTGATCCTAATATGTAGGTGTTGCTTCGGTTCCTAAGTGATCAAATCGGACATGCGTCATCGCCAAACCCCTCTGACGTAGGCGATGCATCATTGTCAAGCTGTGTTGCCTGCAAACCAACGTTCTCGATCCTGGCATCGAAAGAGAGGTACCGGTTCTAAGCCACGCAACAACAGCAAGTGCACAAAGGTCCTCCCTTTCCTGCCCTGGGTCCAGACTCACTACAGGGGGTTAAGCAGTCCTTTGTGTGGTGACAGGACACAGCCCATTCAGGTACAAGTGTGAGGTTGTCCCAGCTCCTCCCCCTATCCTGCCCAGGATGACTCATCAGGATGTAGTTGGCCCATCAGTCACACTTAAGCTTTCCTTTGTGTTTAGCTATCTAGAGGGAATGTACAAGTCCCACCGGTCACCCACCCCAGACGTGTATTAGAGACAGGCAGCAGGCACCTAGGCTTAAGAGCAGAAAACTGCCAATTTTCTAAATGTTTATACCAAGGTATCAGGTCTATTTTATCAGCAAGGTAGGACCACTTTAAACATGCAATAACAGTATACCTTGTCCGATAATTATTTTACCCACACCGAAATTCAATCTTTGATTATCAAGAAATTGAATTAGCATGACCACGTTTACATGAACATACCAAATTTAGCTTATGGTGGCATTTAGTTCATTTTGCAACACAAATCATAAACATTGGATGACATAGCAAAATGTTGAATGAGCTTTTTGGCCTACTCTTCATTCAAAAATAAAAAACAATGCTTATACACACATAAACAATTTTCCAAACAATGACATTGAACATAAAATCTACCAGTCCTTAATTTAAAAAGGAGGAGTTCTTTTTTATATCCCAGATGTCCAAACTCCTAACGTCTGGCATATAAAGGAGTTGTGCCAACCAATTATTTGAACCAAACCAGGCACATGATTTTGCAATAAAGGCTGCCTCTATGTAGTTGTAAAGTCCAACAAATACCTACTGCATAGAGTTCGACGCATTTTAAACCCTGTGGTTTTTGGGGTCTCCTCAAGACCAAGACTAGTTACAAGTGAAAGGAAATTAAATGAGAATATTCTTAGTGAGATTTATTATTTATTATTTGTGTGGGGATATGATTCAACTAGTGCCCCTCAATGTTTCTTATAAGTTACCTCTCTTATGGTGTATGTTCCATCTGTGTTCAGCATAGTTGAGAGTAATCGCGAAAATGTTAAAAATTATCGCAAACACACGGAAAAATCGCGAAGATGCTGAAGTTTTTTTCCCGCATGTTCGCGAGATTTTCTGCATGGTTGCGGCTCGCCAACTTACCCATGTGGTTGCTCGCGGGCGCGGCCATCTTGTTTTCAGTTGTCTCGCGGTGCATGATCGCGAGAAGAAAGACGTGATCGCGCGACGCATGACGTCACTGCGGGCACGAACTGTCGCGAGACAGCGCAAATGGCTAAAAACAATACAACATCTCATGGAGAACGCGACCGGATCAAGAAAACATGTCGGCGAAAGCAGGGATTCAGGTAAGGCGATCGCGCGCGCGAGAGAATGTATTATTTTACAGCGCGAGCAAGAACCAAATTATCGCTAAGCTGCGGAATGCGGAAATTTTGACATTTTCGCGCTTTCCGCGGAACGCGAAAATGTCAAATTATCGCAATTTCCGCGAACTGAATGAAATTTTCGGCCAGGCCTAGTTGAGAGTAAAACTGTAAATAGCAATCAGAAAAAGGAAACAGAAACTCGTGATTAGAACCAGTCTTATTTTCCATTGTGTTTTTCGAAAAACAGAGCATTGGTGTATGATGTGACTTACAGAAGTTATCCGTCCGTCTACTCAAATTGCAGGTGTCTTCCAACTGAAGCTTCAAATATATGAAGTTTGTTTGGTTCTTCAAAGTGTGGAATCACATGTTTTCTAATTGCATTTTACATATGCTTTTAAGCTTTACTTGTCCTGGTAGTGAAAATCTCCCTAAGGTAGGCCCTTGGTAGCCCATAGGGCAGGGGGCTGTGTAATTGAAAGAAAGGACATGCGCTTTTAAGCTTTACATGTGCTGGTAGCAAAAAACGTCCAAATTTATTTTTTACTGCTGTGAGGCCTACTACTCCCATAGCATAACACTGAAGATTCCTTATTACATTAAATATGGCCTTGGGGGTAGGTATTCCCCAGGGGTAGGAGATAGAACATGCCCTAATATCCCTTAGTTTCGGGGTAAACTGAGAGGGTAGACTGGGAATCCCTTAGGGTGAAAGTCTTCACTTTGACCAGGTCAAGGTGAATGGTGTCCCTGTCATTGCTCTGAGAGACACCGGGGCTAGCCAGACCATGGTAGTGGAAAGACTGGTTTCACCAAAGCAGTGAACCGGTCAGGTGCGTAGGGTAACTCAGGTCCATAGGCAGGACTTTTTCTGACCCATGACCCTGGTATCCATGGAGTGGGATGGGGAGGTTATCCAGAGAAGGGTCATAGTTAGTCCCCAGATACCCATTGACTGTATTCTGGGGAATGAGTTGCCACCGGAGCTTGAAGAACCAGGAGGGGTGGCCACCCAGGGCACCCTGAAAGCTCAGCCATCTGGGTATACAACTCCCAAACAGAGGGTACAGAAGCCCAGATGGAGGGCAGGGGTAGGCAGGCCTCACCCCTGACTCCTGTTCAGGCTAAGGGTACAAATCCTGGGTTGAAGTACCAGTTTCAAGGATACCACCCCAGAACTGATTGGAGGTAGAGTGAAGAAAGGGTGCAAGACACCTGTGCTGCAGCTCCCTACTCTGGGAAACCACATAGGTGAAAGATCCATGAATAGTCTGGAGCCTGATTTTGGACACACACAGCTGCTAGTGGCATCTGTTGGTTGTTGGCCTTGTGGACAGTGTTTTTCTTGGGTTTCCATATGCTGGGGACAGAAGTCCGACCCAAGGGTTGAATGGACCACATCAATTTGTTGGCCATGGTGGTACTGGGATGCATCTTTGAGCAAATTAAGGTTAGGTGCTGAACAGATGGAGTTCACAGGTGAGGGGAAGGCTTCCCAGTGTTTCTGTACCATGGCTCAGGAGAGTATAGACAGAGGGGTCCAACTGTGTTCACAGAGGTCTAGAACAGGCAAGTGCCCATGTAGTTGAGGGCCGTTGTTCACGTTCTATCACCTAAGCAGGGAATTCCATCAAGCTATTGATTAGTCTACCCTGTCTGTAGGCTGGAGGGGTGTCTTGTTGGAAAATGGCCCTCTCTTCAGGGTCACTCCCAAATGTTTTGCCTTCTTCCTCCTACTTTTTGCTGAAGTCATTTTTGTTAGCCTTAGGACTCTGTTCCCTTAACCACAGCTAACCCCAGCTAACAAGTGTTTCTTATGGTTCCACTAAACATGGTTTTTATTGGTATACAACTGATTGGCACAATCATATTACTTATAAGTCCATTTTAGAGTGGCATACCATATACCAAGGGCCTGTATATTACATGTTACCAGTGGACCTGCACCTAAGAGGCACTCTAAAACTTGCCCCAGCCCTGCCATTGCAGCCTGAATGAAGTGCATCTCAACCAATTGTCATGCCTTAAGCTCCCCTTTTATTACATATGTCACCCCTAAGGTAGGCCCTATGCAGCCCATAGGGCAGGGTGCCCTGTAAATGAAAGGTAGGACATGTGCGTTTAAGCTTTACTTGTCCTGGTAGTGAAAATCTCCCAAATTTGTTTTTCAATACTGTGAAGCCTACCCCTTCCATAGGATAACATTAAGGATTCCGTATTACATTCAAGCCTGTATGCAGTGTCACACTGCCATGTCAACTTGGCATTTAAAACTGTTTTTCAAGTCTTAACCTCCCCTTTTATCACATATAAATCACCCCTAAGGTAGGCCCTAGATAGACCATAGGGCAGGGTGCTGGGTAATTGAAAGGTAGGACATGTGCTTTTAAGCTTTACTTGCCCAGGTAGTGAAATCTCTCAAATTTGTTTTTCACTAGTGTGAGACCTACCCCTTCCATAGGATAACATTGAGGATTCCTTATGACATTTTAGCCTGAATGAAGTGTCACACTACAATGTCGACTTGGCATTTAAAACCCCTTATCAAGCCATAATATCCCCTTCTATAACATATAAGTCACCCCTAGGGTAGGCCCTAGGTAGCCCATAGCGCAGGGTGCTGTGTAATTGAAAGGCAGGACATGTGCTGTTAAGCTTTACATGTCCCGGTATTAAACAACTCTCACATTTGATTTTCACTATTGTAAGACCTACCCCACCCAATAAGATAGGATTGAGGATTCTATATTACATTTAATAAGCTAAATGAGAGGAGGTAGATATGCCATGTTTGGTACATGTGAAATTGTAATGATAAACCCTCTTTAATGGTAAAGTCGCATGTATCATCACAATTTTGAAAATGCCACTTTTAGAAAGATTACATTTTCTTGCCCTCAGCCCTATGTGCCTGTAGTCTTCCTTAAGTCACATGCCTGGGTGTAGTTGACAGTTACACTTTGTGAATTCCTTCCAGACAGTCACACAATAGTGGGATTAGCTGACCTTTAATGGGCCATCAACTGGCAGGATGGAAGGCGGAGGTGATCACAGCCCCACTTGCACCTGAATATGCTGTATATAGGCCTAATGACCCTGTATTGTCAGTGCAGACAGCTTGGAGCCAGGACAGAGGAAGCAGGAAACGCCTGGAACTTCAAAGGACCTCTCCAGAATCATCTACCACCTTCTACAAGTGGGACACCAGGTTATAAAAATAGAGCTCTCAGAACCACTCTTTAGTACAATTCTGGACCTGTGGATACTCTTCCAGGAAGAAGTACTGCTGTGCTGCTGAAGGACTGTCACTCTGCTGGACTGCTGCTCTGGAAGACTGTTGCTTTGCTGTGCTTACTTGCTGCCCGCCTTGCCTAAGTGAGGAGGACTGGACCTGCATCACTTGTCCCCAGAACCCAGAGTGACTCTAAGGGCTAGTTGGCTGGCCTCCTGATCTGAAGTCTCAGGGAAATAAAATCCTTCCAATAATCCTGCTTCTGCACCTGGGATCTGCCATCTTTGTGTCTTCCCAGCCAATGGGTGCCACTCTAGTCCTGGACCCTTGGAAATGGGACTGAGGTACTTGCTCCAACAGAACCGACGCATTGTTGCCGCTGTATGAGTCAGCACCGAGACACCTCTGCTGCATCCGTTCTCCATCGTGGTCAGCCTGAACTTTTGACTTTGTCATGGTCCGGCAAGACCAGATATCACTTGTTGTCTCTTAGTGTTTTTTGGTTCTATTTTCACTTAAGTCTTTATATCTGCAGTTTTACTCACAGGTTTTTTGTCATTTTTGATGTCAAACAATTTATTAAAAAATAATCTACATTTCTAAATTGGTTTGGGATTTGTTTTGTGTTGTGTTTTCACTTTATTACTGTTTGTGCGCTGCATAAATACTTTACACATTATCTCAAAGTTAAGCTTCACTGCTTGTGTGCCAAGCTACCCAACACCCAAGCACCATGGAGGCAGCCAGAGGAGGCGCAGAGGATGAGTGCAACCTCACAAGCACCCCGGACGACTACACCAGGACCTCGGGAACAGGGAAGGGCAAGGACAAGAAGATGAGAAAGACGAAGTTCAGTCCGCAGGCGTACAGGATCATAGTCATGTAGGTGATGGAACACCAGCAACAACTCTTCGTCACCTCCAACGTGTCATTGGGCACCAAAACTGGAATATGGCGGGACATCGTCGACAAGGTGAATGCTGTCAGAGAGCACAAGAGGACAATGGACGAGGTCAATAGGCCATGGAATGACATCAAGTGGAAGACCAAGTAGAAACTCTCCGCCAACCAGAAGGCAGCAACACTGACTGGAGGTGGGTGGGAGCCCAGCGCCACAGCTGGAGCTGGATGACATGGAGGAGCTGGTGTCCACAGTCATCAGTGTGGAGACTGTGGCTGGAGTTGGGGGACCGGACACTGCTCGACAGGACACAACACAACCGCAACAGGATGAGTGACCAACAGGTACTGGGGGGAAGGGTGGAGATAGCTACAATGGCACACATGCACAATCAAGCAGAGCACAGTGCACACCCACAATGACCCTGGGCCATCGCCCAGATCTACAGACTGTCACAATGTACAATGTCATGCTCTCTGATTGTCAACATGTACCATGCGGCTACATACATGTGGACACATTGTAATACACCATCTCCCATTCACATCGCAGGGCCTCCATCAAAACCCCCTGCAGAGCAGTCCCAGCTACTCTTCACTGATGACAAGGAGGACAACACCAGCATCGACACCCAAACCATCGAAGACATCATTGACCTCATCCACCAATCACCACCAGGATCAAGGCAGCCCAGCTACATCAATGAGACCCCACCCACCACCCAAACTCCCCAGCAGGAGGCACCCACAGCCCCGGCACGCTCCAAAGACCCCCAGGAACAACACATGGCCTTCTAATGCCGTGTGCTGGAGGGCCAGAGGGAGATGGCTGAGCAGGTGCGGGTGGGCTTCGACCTCAAACCTACCAAACTGGACGCCATCCTTGGGTGTCTAGGACCAACGAGCCATGACTTACATCGCTGGAGTCATGACCCAGAGGGAAGAACACCGGTCCACACAGAGTGGCTCCAGCGATGCCAGTCGTGAGCTGGCACACATACGAAGGCTCATGGAGGACATGGTGCAGATGAAGGTAGAAAGGATGGCAGCCACCGCTGCACTTCAGCAAAATGTAGCTGGGATCTCTCATGCCCTGCAGGTCTACATCATGGCATCGCAGCCACAAGGCATGGCGCTGATGAATGCTGCTGCCCCCACACCATCCACATCTCAGCCCCCTGGTGTGAAAGTGCATCCCAGTGCGGCAGGCCTATCCACCCAGGCACCTGATGTGTCAGTGGCACACAGTGCTGCAGCTGGAACAGCAACACCCACAGGTGGGGCATGCAACACATCCGGGGACGAGGACGTGGATGGGTTTGTGATCAGAAGGAGGCAATAGCATTCATTCCTGCCAATGGGCCTGTTGCTGATTGGTCCCGCACATCGCCTCATGACCTTCCACTGTCCCCCGATACACTCAGATGCACTCACCTTGGACAGCGACATGGACTGACACATCCTGTCCGACGAACAATGACATGGTGGATAGACTGCGGACTGTACCCTTCCTCTACTGCAGTACATGTCATCCCCAGATGGACTCTGGCTGGCCCTCCACGGGCCCATAATGTGTGGTATGCTCGGCATTGCCCTGTACTGCTCCAGCTGCAGAACTGAACACTGGATGAGCCAATAAACATATAGTGACGCACTGCTTTGTCATGTCTTACATCATTCAGTTATGGATGTGTGGACAGTGCCTTCCCTTGCGTCACTGATGTTCAACCTGTGGGATGCGAGTCAGAGAGTGCGACATTACGTTTTGTGTACCTGGTCCTGTGGACACTACAACAGAGACACACACATCAGTCACTTCCTTGTCCGGACATGGACTGAACCAGGCCCAGAGCCCACGAGTCATTGTTCCAAGCCTTAGGCTGGTCCAGCGTATGGTAGGCCAGACCACTCCACTTACGCTCCGAGGGGGGGCCAGATTGCTACCCCTCGCAGGCGTACTCGCTGGTGGTGTGCAAGTCACCGGTCTAGTCGTCAGCATGTCACAGCCACTCCCTGAGGGCAGGTTTTCACACACACCACACCCATTCGGCACAGGTGTCGCTGGCCATGTGACTGCGGCAACATAACGGGCTGACGGCATCACATCCCCTCTTCCGGTGCTGACTGGATGACGGACGCTCCACCCTTCTAATCCATAATGGGCACATTAGTTGTTGCGCACAGGGTTGGTGGCATCCGAGGCCTGGCGGATGGCACGGGCCTAACGCCACATGGCGCTGACTAGGGTTGCACAGGGTTAGTGGCATTGGAGGCCCTGCGGACGGCACAGGCACCCCGCCACGGGATGGTGGCTTCGGGTGCACTGAGTCAGTGGCACCTTAAGCTGCTGAGTGGGTGTGCAGCCTGCAATGATGCCCCGTCCCGGCAGTCCGGCCAGCTCAGGTAATGTGTGCCCTGCTGGATCGCAGTGTGGGCCAGAGCCAGCGGCCGGCGCAGGCCTACCACCACGTGGCGTCGCCTCCTGAATCACAGAGTTAGTGGCACCCATAGGGCTGAGCGGGTGTGCAGCCTGCAATGGTGCCGGCCGCACTGGTATGTCACATGCAATGGAGTAATCAGGATCCAGCACCACACGTGAGACCTGGAAGGTGAGCATTGAGGACTGGGTGTGCATGGGCGGCCAAGCACCGATGACCGGCGGGAGGGGCTGGTGTGCCTCTGCTTGGGTGTGCACGGGCAGGCAGGAGATGTTGTATTGTGCAATTGTGTGTACTGTGCCGATCGTGTATCTGGACTCTGTTTCAGATGACAGCTCTGTGTCAGATGTGTGGACCTGGAGTACTGCTATGCATGCCGGCAAGTGGTTGGAGACACACCGGTGGCAGCAGGTGAGCAGTGTGCCCTGGGTGCGCAGGGGCGGCTCTCCCTCGCCCTCTCTTCTTCTACCTCTCTCCTTCTATCTCCCTCACTCTCTCTCACTCTCCCTCTCTTCTTCTCCCTCTATCTTTCTTCCTCCTTCTCTCTCCCTCTCTTCCTCTCTCTCTCCTTTGCTCTGTCTGTCCTTTGATGTTAGCAGGACACACCTTCTCATCATGTTTTTTGTCTTGTAGGCTGGGACCTGCGGATTGTCCAGAGGAGAGCGGCCATTTGTCATCATTTCATGTCTGTGTTATTTTTAATAAAGTTAGATTTGTTGCTTCGGAAGTGGATGTGTGCTGCTCATTTCTGTTTCAACACATGCATGTCACCAGTTGTGATTGTGCGATGGCAGGCTGATTATTTTGGACATGTTTGGGTGTAGCTGATGTGGAATGTCTTTGGTCAGGGGGTGCCAGGGAGGGATGGTCCGGGGTGTGTTGTCAGTGGGTGTCGTGGCCCTCTTGGGTGTCCGGGCTGCATGATGTGTAGCTCCATGGCACCTGCTGCCCTTCTGATGTGGCCCTGGGCTGGTCTCCCTTTTGTGGTGCTGGCTGCAGTCCGGCTTAACACCAAGTCAGAGCAGGTGTAGATTTCCTGGTGCTAATGCGCCTTATCGCCTGTTTTGTGTTCTTATCACCGATGTGGCTGTTTGTTGTGAATGTTGAGGAGTGGTGTTGTCGCGGCTTTTGGCGCGGGAATGCCTACTCTGCATCTCATTAGTGATATTTGGGGGGGTCCTCTGTGGCGATGTTTTTTGCGGCTGCTATCACATGTAAACTGGTGATAATGGCTGTTAGCACCAGCTTGTGAATGGGGTGGTAAATTTATCACAACTTTGGCTGCGATGAAGTGCGGTTAATTCGGCGATAGCTCCTTGGAATATGGCCCTAAGTGTCTTTTTGTAGTTTACCCTGCAAGGAATTGTGGTTGAGAAGGGTTTTCATATCTGAAAACAGCCATCATATCTGTTTCATCTGTAGGGTGCGATCTGGGAGAAAGCTTCAGCATGGACAGTTCACACACAAAAATGATCCTTTACTCTTTTACAGGAAGTTGAGATATACAGAATAGTGAACAGGGCACAAAATATGGAGGACGACAAACAGTGTGGGGGGGGGCGGAAATAAAAGACATACCATTAGAAGTACAAACAAGACTGCAGACCAAGAGTGGTCAAACAAATAGCACAAGCATTTACACAAAACAGTGCTGGATGTGGCATAGGGATGACCACAACAAATCAGCCAATGACTAAGCAATTGACTGCCATCAAATAGTCTAATCGTACTTTGAATGTGGAAGAAATTAAGGTATTGTGTGAGGGCTTAAATTGTTGCCCAATGGAATCATGTACCTTTGTAGATTTGCATGTGGATCTCTCTTAAGTTTGTAAGTAAGTAATGTTTATTATTTTATTAATTAAAATCATGCAATGTATAATCATGAAAAGTCCACACATAATAAAAACAATACATTAGGCACGTAAAAATGTTTCCAAATTGCAAGTATAAAAATCCCCATTAAAACAGCTTCAGGCAGTCTCCTCAATAAAATAAAATTACAAGTGTCTAATTTCCTTCTTCGGATACCATATTTCATTAAAGTGCATATCTTTTCAAGTGCAAGTCATACTGTGCAAATTAGCTTTTATGCATACATAATTTTATGGCACTTTAGCAATAGTTCTGCAAGTTCAGTCCACCAGGTTTGCTGGGATGTGTTCACAAGAGTCTAGTTTCCTTTTCTACCAGTATCAGAAATTTTGCAAAAGTGGAGTCCAAAACTATATATGTTGGTTTAAGACTCATTATCAGAGCTTGTCTGTAGGATCGGACTCTCCGAATATTAAAATATTTCTTTAATAATCCCCTTTGTTCCGATAAATTCTGGACATATACAGACTAAGGGGCCGATTCCGATCCTGGAAAAACCGGGTACAAACTGTCGGTCGGAGCGTTTTCTCTGTCCGACTTGTACCCGGGAAAAAAACCCTACAAACTTGCAAGTACGATTCGTACGGAAACACCATTTCCGTGCGAATCGGAAAAAAGACCGACGACAGAAAAATACATACAAATGTGATCCGGGACACCGCGGACGTGACGTCCGGACGGAGTTTGGCAGCTTTTTACGTACCAGCAAGTACGATTCGTACCGACAGCACTCCGGACGGCAATATTTTTACGGCACCCAAAAAGTGCCGGAAAAGCGAAGTACGCCGCGAAGCGTGAGGAAAAGGGGGCCCGGTATGCGCCGAACACCCCCCTAGCCCCCCCGTAAGAACGTGCCGGACCCTCAGCCCGCCCGCGGATGGACGCGCCGTACCCCCACCCCCGTATGTACGGAGCATACCCCCAGCCCCCCCGTACGTACGGAGCGTACCCCCAGACCCCCCGTATGTACGGAGCATACCCCCACCCCCGTATGTACGGAGCGTACCCCCAGCCCCCCGTATGTACGGAGCGTACCCCCAGCCCCCGTATGTACGGAGCATACCCCCACCCCCGTATGTACGGAGTGTACCCCCACCCCCGTATGTACGGAGCGTACCCCCAGCCCCCCATATGTACGGAGCGTACCCCCAGCCCCCCGTATGTACGGAGCGTACCCCCAACCCCGTATGTACGGAGCGTACCCCCACCCCGTATGTATGGAGCGTACCCCCAGCCCCCCGTATGTACGGAGCGTACCCCCACCCCCGTATGTATGGAGTGTACCCCCACCCCATACCCCCAGCCCCCCCATATGTACGGAGCATACCCCCACCCCCGTATGTACGGAGCGTACCCCCAGCCCCCCGTATGTACGGAGCGTACCCCCACCCCCGTATGTACAGAGCGTACCCCCACCCCCGTATGTACGGAGCGTACCCACAGCCCCCCGTATGTACGGAGCGTACCCCCAGCCCCCCGTATGTACAAAGCATACCCCCACCCCCGTATGTACGGAGCATACCCCCAGCCCCCCGTATGTATGGAGCGTACCCCCAGCCCCCCGTATGTACGGAGCGTACCCCCACCCCCGTATGTACGGTGCGGACCCCCAGTGCTACACGCTGGGGGTCCGCACCGTACATACGGGGGTGGGGGTACGCTCCGTACATACGGGGGGTGGGGTTCGCTCCATACATACGGGGGGCTGGGGGTACGCTCTGTACAGACGGGGGGGCTGGGGGTACGCTCCGTACATACGGGGGGCTGGGGGTACGGCGCGTACATACGGGGGGGGCTCTGGGGGTGTTCGGCGCGTACCGGGCACCTGTTTGGACATCTCCATGGTTGCTATGGGAGTTCGCTCCGGACGGTCTTTTTTCCATACAGTTGTACAATCGGACGGATGGGACGGATCGTACTTGCGCATTCGGACTTCAGTTTTCCCATTTGTACGTAAAAATGTCCGGGGACGTGTCGGAGAATTTTCCCGACCCGAGGACGTGTGGGGGAATTTTCCCAATGCGATTCGTATGGTCTTTTTCCCATACAAATCGAACTTGCCAGTTTGTACGGGACTTGTACGATTCGGCCGGAAAAAACTCCAGATACGATTTGTACGGGGAATATTTTTCCAGGATCGGAATCGGCCCCTAAATGGCTGAGGTTTTCTTCTCCTTTTTTGCCTAATCGACAGGACGCAGATTTTGTTGTGCACATATCATTGCATACAATCCTGGGAGAAGGCCAAATCACGAAATAATATATGTGTTTTGTAGTTTTGTAGACCAAATTGTTTCTAGGTAAGACTGTGATTTGGATGTTTTTTACTCATTCAGAATCATCCATGCGTGCATTCTTTTTGGGAAGAAGTCTTTGTTTTTTCAGCATCAAGGATTGTTTTGTTACTCTATTTATAACGTTTTTGAAAGACTCTCACATTATAGACATGTCCCAAATTGAATGTGCTGAGAACTCATTTACACATGTTTGTAGGTACTTCCAGAACTGCAAAATTTCATTTCATTGTATTCTCGCCAGAGCGACTGGAAGATTGGGTTGGAAGTATTTGTATTTGCTCTTTTTCATACCTTTCTATATGGACCCTTACTTGCAATGAGCTGACTGGATACCCCAGATTCTAACCACTTTAAGTGCTGATGCATTACAGGGAAGCTGGAAAAGAAACTTAATTGTTTTAGTGATATCATTGTTTAAGATTATAAAGTCCCTGCCACAAAGTGGCTCTGTCCGGTAGGTAATGTTGAGCAACAATTTTGCATTTATTACCTTTAGCAGCGGGAGATAGCTAGGTCCTCCCAGGAACCTCTGCAAAGTACAGAATGCCATAAGTAAGGTGTTACCTCTCCTTAGCAAATCCTTCTTGTGTTGCCAAAATCAGCCCTAATCTTCAAATAGTGCTCCCAGGTACCTGTAGGTCCTAACTTGATCCAGTTTGATGGTTTTGCAAATACCATTTATGTTTATATTTTTCCTGTATCTTGTTATTGACTTCTGTTACCTTAGTTTTAGCTTTGTTTATCACCATGCCATTTACCAAAGAGTAATTTGATATTCCATTTATAAGAAGTTGTAATCCTATCCTTGTTTGGCTTAGTAAAATGATGTTGTCCACCTATAGTAAATTTGATAAATGTCTTTCTGCTAAATTAGAGGGATGAGCATTCTCATTGTCCAGGGTGTATGTTAGATCAAATAAAAACAAGGTTAATAAATATGGTGCGAGAACACACCCTTGTTTTAACCCCAGAAAGGTAACTATCCAAACTCTGATCCAAGTGTCGGAGTAGAGTAATTGAATTACTTTTAAGAGGCTAGCTGGTATACCTTGTTTCTCCAACTTTCTCCAAAGAATATGCCGGTGCACACAGTCAAAGGTGGATTTAAAATCCAGAAAGCATAGATTTAATGGTTGTTTCCTGCATTTATATTTGTCAATTACAAATGAAAGTGCTAAAATATTAGTTGCCGTACCTAGCCCTTGCATAAAGTCTGCATTATCTGCTTCTAAGATGCCCATATTGGGCCATCTGTATCTTGTAATGTAATTATATGATAGTTGGGCCCAGTTGCCACTTTTATACATGGGTGATATTACAGAGCCTTTCCATGACTCTGGTATAATTGATGACTAGACTGCTTTATTAAAAGCTCTTGTCAGGTATCCTTCCCAAACAGTAGGGTTGTCTTTATAATGGGCAAATGGAATTCCGTTTGGGCCAGGAGCTCTGTCTTCTGTTTTCGGATGAGCTGCATACTTGATATTCAGTTATATTCAGTTAAATTTCAAGACTGTCTTTTGTTCTTCGGTAGTTATCTGGCCTGGCACGTTGCTTAACATCTGGGTTGAAATTCAAGTGAGTTTTTAAAAACCCTATCCAGTTTGCTTCCGTAATTGAAATAGTCTTGTTGACTCTTTTCAAGTTGTTGATAATTTTTCAGAAGTCTTTTTACTGGTATATAGGGCTTTTGCCCATAGAGCCTGTTTTGCTTGAGATTTTTCATCCCAAATTAGCCTCCTCAAGTCTGTGTTAGTAATCTTTTGTTTGTAGCGAAGGTCTTGATTATCGGGCCACTTCTTTATCTGTCTCAATATTCTGTTGCAGTTTCTTTTCTGTGAACAACATGTAAGAGACAGTTTAATCCTGGTTAATGCTTGTGCTTGACTGCTTGGTTGTTGGTTAATATGATTTTTAATTGCATAAGTGCCCATTCATTTCTTTGTTAAAAATGCCCATTTTGCTGTTACAATGAGAGAATCCCCTTCAAAGCAGTGCTCGGCCAGTGTTAGTGCAGTATTCATGACTGAGGCCTTGGAACCTTCTGACCAATATAGCCTCTTATAGTTTACCATTGTTATCTCCCCTCAAAGTGTCTTTAACTTCTGAGGTCTTACAAATTGGAGCTTTAGCACCATTATTTGTTAGCCATGATCTCTTCCATTTGTTTTTGCCATCTAATAGGAGGATATCATCTGGACTAAGCTCAGGGATACTATTGAGTAATCAATCCGTGATTTTTCGTGAGTGCTTGGTAGGTCCACGCTGGAGGGGTATCTTGTAGGAACTGCCCATTTAAGACGCTTAGACCAAGGGATTCCAGGTATTTTACTAGGTTCTTGCCAACTACATATTGTGACCCCTTAGATTCCAGAATTATTGACTATTTAGTGATAGCCCATAGGCGGTCCAGTTATAATATGATTTCTTCTCTGGTGTATGTCCACAACAGGTTCATGTTAAAGTCCCCCGAAATAATAATTTATGGGTGTGTTTCCTGACTCAATTGGTGTAATAGGATGTGTATAAGGTTAGTGACCATAGCTTTCCTAGTACTGGCATCAGCATGTATATAGAGTTTTATTAATAGCAGGGATTTTGTATTGTTTTTATCTTTGTGACGTAGTTTGACTATTAAAAAGTTGTGACCATTTGAGACTACTAGTTCGCTTTCCAAATTTAGGTCTATTGCTATGAATGTGGCTAGGCCCCTGCTGGGTCCCCCATTAGTTTAATGGCCAGGGCAATGTACCCAGTGAAAACTTCTATCATAAATGATAAGTTTCTTGAAAAAATTTGATTTGAAAATTACCAGCCATAACTGTCAAGTACGCATTTTGAATCTTGGATTGTACACCATTTATGTTCCATGAGCATATTTTTATCATTTTATCATTTTTATCATTTTCCTGTGGTCAAATGGTTGAAGCCGTACACACAGGGGTTTATCCTGTCAAGCCTGAGATACCCCATGTAGGGATGCTGTCAACCAACCTTGATTAATTTTCATAACCTTCTCTTCTTGGTGTTTAGTATTAAGTGTTAGTAGTTGACCGATAGGATTTTTCAATATTGAGAATACTTGACTATTTTTCATTTCATTCCATTGATAGTCAAGTTTTTTCTGGTGAGGTAAATGGGCTTGGATAAAAAGACTGAGGTAGCCTACAAATTTTTTATTCCCCAGTTTAGGAAAATGTTGTTTTCCTGGAGTATTTGTTCTGCAAGGTCGACAGAATTCCATGTCACCAGTGTAAGTTCTTGATTATCATCTTTGTTGGGTAAGAATTCAATAGATTCTATGTTTTTGCTTTTGATTTTTACCAGCGATGGAAGTGCTTTAAAAAGTCATAAAATAGTTCCCCGATTCAAAATATCATTCTTAGCTCTAGACTGGTATTCTGGTTCAAAGGTAAGTTAGCTCTTTCCTTCTTTACGATTATAGGTTGTACTCTTTTTGGGCCATATGTAGGTGGCATACACTTTACCGATTCTTAAATACCGAATTTTACCGATTCGGTATTTAAGAATCGGTAAAGTGTATGTAGGTAATAATTCGGTAAATGTTACCGAATTGGAGAAATTCGTTAATTACCTAATCGGTATTTACCGATTCGGTAATGAGGCATACCTTCCCATTGATAGAATCAATGGGAAGGTATGCCTCATTACCGAATCGGTAAATACCGATTCGGTAATGGGGGGAGCACATTCAAGGGTGGCAGGGTGTCACATTGACACCCTGTTGCACCCCTGATTCCTGCATGTGTGCACATGTGGCGGACATACATGCCCTAAGGGCATGTATGTCTGCCACATTGCACACTTCAAATTGCACAAAAATGCTTTTTTACAGTTTTTCGTCATTTACCATCAACTTTTAGTTGGTGGTAAATAACGAATCCCCACACCAACGAGACACTCCCCCTACATCTCATTTCAGGATTCGGTATTTACCGAATCGGTAAAATTACCGATTCCGTAATTTTACCGATTCGGTAAATTACCGAATCCTGAATTGTGCCCCCTACATAGCAAAAGCCAAAATACCGGTCGGTAACGGTATATTTACCGAAAATTGGCCGTTACCGACTGATATTTGGCTTCCTACATATGGCCCTTTGTCACCTAATGCAAGAGTTGTGTAACTTTTTTTGACAAAATCATCAACTGATTTGATGATCGTAACCTTTGGCATACTTCTGCATAGATATCAGATGTATTTCCTCTAATTCGTTGTTTAGGAGATTGTTGGACCCCAATTGTCCTATGAATTGCGTTATCTATGTTTTATTCGTCTGTGTCCTCATGCTGAAGGTCCTCATTTTCTTGCTGGTGATTTGATCTTCCTGGTTTATTTAATCCAATATTGGTACTCTGGTTCATAGAAGTTTTCCTTTCTGTTGTTTTCACAAGACATGGCACTTTTGTATTGTGTAACAATTTTTAGTTTTTTTGGGGAATCGTAAATTTGTTGTCCAGTTCTGTCAATTATTTCTTCGCATTCCTCAATGCGGGTAATATCCCCAGGATTTTTTTTAAATAGCGGGTAATACTTTTTCTTTATTTCTATAGCTTTGCAAGGCTTGTTTTGAGTTGTTCCAGGGGCATGGTTGGATCTGTGTATGTTGTTCCCTGTTGTTATTCTTTTGGGCGATACTACTCTTATATCTTTTGCCTTATTTTTGATGATTGGAGTTTCTTTTTCTTCCTTAAAGGTGGGAAAAGGGTCTTTCCTTGCCTGATCACATAGCCCTGTTCCTTGGGTTAATCTTGGGACAATCTTTAATGATATATAGGATGCCGTTAAACAGGTTGGAAGTTACTGTCTGTGCTTACAACTTGCTTTGCGATTGTAGGGAGTAGGGCACAGGCAGGAATTTTTACACTGAGGCAGCTGCACCAGATTGATTTCCCCAGCTACTACCACCTTTGTTCGACAGTCAAATCTGGTTAGGTCTAAATCAATCAAGTCCAATCGAGTCAGCCTAACAGGTGGGGTACAGGTTGGTACCGAGGAGCCTCCACACTCCTTGCTCCTCTCATCAGACTCTCCACTCATTCCTCTACTTACTCATTGTTCTTCTTGGGCAGCTGCTTATGCTTCGTGTGGTAATTGAGTGCCAAGGGGATTTAGCACTGACCGTTTTGCCGTGTGCCAGCCACACTGGTGTAGTGCCGGCCACTTCTGTACAATGGGTGGGCGGTTCTGCCATCTAATGCTCCTGTTGTGCCAACCCAGTTGTTCCACCTTCTCCACACTTGCTCCGCAACCCGCTAGCTCCACACTCTCTCAGTGTCCACTGTTGTTAATGAGGTGGGCCCCCCACTTTGTGTTCAGCTCACGGCACTGGGCTGACTAATTTAACTGGCTTGGCGGGCTTGGTGAGGTGATGGATGCCAGGGGGGCAGAAACCCGTTGTTGCCCTCCAGGCGAAGAGCAATGCCAGACAGAGACCAGAGCTCAGCTCAACTCTGCTCTCATCTCATGGGGTTCCTGTGCTCACCGCGTCCACAGTTACTACCACCAAAGACCGCTCCAGACTTCTCGACCCAGCCCAGCACCTGCCTCTCCGCAGCCGCCGTCAAATGCTGGTTCTCCAATCAGGAGCAGGTGAAGTGGGTGGCCAGTTGGGCCGGAGGCTGTGATTCAGGGGCCTGAGAATCATGACCAGAGCAGCACAGACCAATGCAGCAGCATCGAACTTGGGCGGCGTTTGACATCAACTCGAAAATGTGAGAGTGCGGAAGGAGATGTCAATTCTTGTAACTTTTCCCAATGAGAGGTAAAAGTGTTACATTTATATGGAAAATTAAAATAAAGGACTTCGTTAGCAAGAAACACTCTCCCAATTTGGCAGCTACCTATGTATCTAAACCACCAGATTGCTTAGTTGCAGATATACAGTATGTACTTCAATGTCCTAGGATAGTAGTATGGATGAAGCCAATATGGTATGGTTTACTGAAGATCTAGAAATATTGGAGGATGCGTCCATAGATAGTGGCTTAAGGCCAAAATCAAAGTACATGCCCCCGGATATCTCTGACCCAAGTGTGGATGAGTTTTTATAAAAGTGCTAAAGTGTAGTTGTTGAATTTGGAGATGAATATGGACACATGGCAAGTGGGTACAAAGATACAACATAACTAAAAAATAAATGAAAGGACTGTACCAGCTTGAAAATGATGACAGTAATATAAAACGAGAGGCCAGCAAGTGGGGTAATACTGTCATCATGAGCAAACCAGAGTGTCATGGCAAAATTCGGAGACATTTGCAAGACGCATTGTGTTACAAGAGATTAAGTGAAAATCCAATACCACATATTGCCAAAATGTTGAATGCCTGATTACGTAAGCGGAAAGAATGTTGGTTACCATCCAATCAGGAATACAATTTCTTGAAAGAACAGTTGCCCAGGTATCCCTGTATGTCTTAATAACAAATCCACAAAAGAGAAGGGACGAGAGATTATGCCTTACCTCAGTCTCCTACTGAATCTGTATAACTCATTTAACAAGAAGGACCTTGATGCTAAAGTCTCTCCACCTTTATATTTATCCTGAGAGTCAGTCCAGAGGACGAGAGGAACCTCAAGGAAGAACACCTTCAGACTAGACTTAGAAAGAGGCTACACAGAAGGCTTTATTTACCCTGCTTGCTGGCAACAGATATATTAATATCTTGATGTATATGAAATTAAAATAAACAACCTTAACCAAAAGTTAACCTGGTGTGGGCCACGCAATGAACTCATTGACAGGGTCCAACATCAAGTACAAATTGAGTCCTAGTAATGACAAGGTCCAGTGATGCAAGATGGATGCTTGAAAAACCTAAGGGGTTCTGTGAATGTGGCAATTGCAATGTTTGCACCAATGGAAGGAACAAAAAGGCTTGAGCAATAAGAGTACTGTAACACCATGTATACACTATACGTTGTGGGATGTAGTTGTGGCAAGGTTTATTTGGGAAGCACCATATGCCTGTTAAAAGTTTTTATGCAGGAACATGTAATGGTAATAAGGAATGGGACCACAGATTACCCAGTTACAATACTTTACCAGAAGGGGCACACAGGAGTTCACATAATTTGGTTTTGTGCCATAAAATGCAGGCTGAGCCATGAAAGAGGAGGTGATAGGGAGACTTCATTAAGGAAGGCTAAGGCCAAGTGGATCAACAGACTGGAGAGTGTGAAATATGGGCATAATATGGTGATTGAATTGAATCACTTTTTGTAATCATATTATAATACTTTATACAAGAAGGATAGATACTAGCTTCTTGTGGTCTTTGAAGTAAAAAAATTAAAATTATGGCAGTATTTTCAAAAGAGGTGGCCGTCGGCAGGCATTTCTATGGAATGGTTAATGATTGCATAAATAAACTTGATTAGGAATATATTTTTTATATTTTATGAATTGACTGTGACTCATTTAATTGGTTTCTTCAGCTCTTTCCTCATGTTCTGTTTCTATGCCATGAGAGATACGATTGTAGGCACCTTAAAACGATTGAAATCACATGTTTCCTAGTCCTTTTGTTTTGACTAATCATGGCCCACCTCCTAATAGCTCTATCTTTGGTAGGTGGATTATGAGTTTAGGTCCCCTTTTTATGTGATTTTGGCCATGAGATGGTGTCTTTCGGTACTGTTTGTTGTTTATTTTCTGTAATTAACTATGGTAAGTATAGGTTTTTGAATTGTGATGCATTATCGGTAGGTGAAACAAGGTTGTTACACTGGGGCAAAGAGTGTTAACCAGTTGTAATGTCAGTCCGCTTTTCATGATTTCATCTGGAAGGCAGCTACTACCTTGATAAACTGATACAAAATGGCTCTCAGCTAGTATGCTGAGAGCACAGTATTTGAGATATGTTGGCCTACCATCATATTAGAGGTAAAAACGATACATTGCAATTTCTTTTTATTTAGGTTAGTTCATAGATGATGATGAGTACCGTTTACCTTCTCGTGTATGGAGGTTGCATCGGGCAGTCAAGCATATGAGAAGCCAGTAGTTTAGATAAGGAAAAGTGCTTGTTTTTAATATGTACACAACACTGTATTCCGGAAATGCTTCCACGCAGGGGGAATGCGCCCTTTTAGGACAAATGCGGCCACTTTCCATTTTTACATCACCATGTGGTTGGGCTTCTGTGATGTTTATTTTCCCATTTTCACATTTAGAAGGTGTATGCATTATTGATGTTGGGCATGGGTGTGCTTTAGCAGGGACATCTTCACCTTTCTCCTTTTTATGACAGAATTGATATTTTGGTTTCTTAATATGGGGTACACATCAATGTCTGCCCTAGATTTTATAGCAGTATCTGTGTGATGTTCTTGACTGGTATGGTTGGGCAGATTGAACGCTGAGAGTACCATTATATGATTTTGTGTTAAATCAACAACTAATGGTGGAAACTAATATTTGGGAAGTACTTGAACTGCGAGACACACTATCCATAATGCCAACGTATATGTTTGTCAAAATACTTTGCTTTTGGGGAACATGTGATGCCTCAGATCAGATACACATGAATTGGTGCAGGCAAATGTTTTCTGGAGCAGTTTAGCATTTGGCAGAGAAAATGATTTCAGTCTAATCAAATATTTGTGTGTACCTTTGTATCGTGATGCTGCCTACTTACTATGATATGCTGAAAGGGATAATATAAAATTTATTTTATATTAGGAAATTGGAGAGGGGTAGAGATTGCCAAATACTTGCTGCTTGTGAAATATGGGAGTACTCACTGATGTTTAAGGTTCCGGATTTTTATATGGATAATATAAAGGTTCTTTTGAAGTGGTGTACGAGAGTTGGATGGCCCTCATCTGGACCTTTGTTGAAGTTGAATCTGGCTCTCTTCATATGCCGATTTTACCATGAAATTACAATAATTGTCAGGCATTATCCAGTGCAGCATATCAAATACATTGAAGTAATGTATAGGGTAAGGATAAATATTTTGATTACTTTTCCTACAAAACAGTGATGTGATCCCACCAATGATTTGTTAGATTTGATTGGACTAATACACTGATTAATGTATGGGATTAGTCTTAAATCATTAAAGAGATTGCTTTTTTCCTTCTATATGATTTCAATTGCCTTTTCCGCTATGAGTTTGTTTGCACTGCTGTGTAAAATGATCTTCTATATCCTTCAGATTCATTTATTGCAAAATTTCATCATGATAATTCGCTCAATGAGGCTGTAAAATTACGATCAGTTGTCTGGTTGTTTTTGTCAAAAATGGTTTTAACGGATGTGTTTTTCCACCCATTGTTTTTAATGTACTTTGTCTTGTGCATGTATTACATATTTATTAGAATATTTTTATCTTTCATATTCATTGTAGCCCTGAAGAAGTTTCGATGGAACAAATGGTTACTGTTCATTTATATGCTGCAATCAAGCTCATCTGTATTTCAATAAAGAGATGTTTAAATGGATGACTTACAGATCTTCATATTGAGTAAATCCATGAACTACGGTGATTACAATGTCATATGATTGAAGTGAGTGCTGAGTTACCATGATATAGGACTGTTAAATGATGCTCTCCTGTGTGTGAACCTTGATTGAGGGATTGTGGTGGTAAATCTCTGCAACTTGTCCACCCCAATCCGTACGATGTTGTGACTTATAACTGTTTGGTGTGAGTGATAGGAGAAGATTACTTTAGCACCCTAACCACTTACTGTACATCATTTGGAGTAAAAAAGGAAATGATAGGAGCAGGAGGGGATTGGCGCCTAGGGAACTGATCTAGTTAATGCTCCTGCTTTGTGTTCCTATAGTGGGAAAAACCACATACTCCAGAGTAGATCTACTTCAGAAGCTCCCATGGCTAGCCTGAGCATTATTTTTTTTTTATCCCTCTGGGGCAGTCTCTCAAACAAGTATAAAGTTACACTTGCGGTGAAAATACAGGCATTAAACGATTTACATGCTACCTGTCTATTCCTCTGTTATGTTGCCTGAGCATACTGGTTGTGCTCATTTCTGTGCACGAATTACTAGACCAAAAAACACTAGACATGATGGAAAAGTGATAGAAAGAGTTCAGTTACAGCTGGCAAACCTTAGCATTTCTTACACATTGGAAAAGAGTTTCCTGCTGATAACCAGACACATTCTTAAATGGAAGCTGTTGGAATGTCGGTTATTAGTAGTGATAAATATACATCTTCCACTGGCAATAATACTACTAACACAGTAAAGGGCTCAGAATAGGTCTTAGAAAGGTATTCCCATGGTCAACTATTGGTACCTTGGCTGTGAGCAGGCAGGTTTAACTTCAAAGTCAGGTATGTAAAGCCTTTAAAACCACCAATTCAGTAAATAATTAAGACAAAGCACATTATAAGAATAAAACACCAATTTATAAGAATAGGAAATATTTTTATCTTTAAAATGACACCAAAACAAAAAGAAATCCAATGTAGGGAACTAGACATATGAATTTTTAAAAATGTAGCCCTATATGGCACATAGAAACCCATAGCACCTATTAGGACATCTGGTCGTGCTAGACCGGCACAAAGGAACATTTTCCGATGGACTGCGATGGAGCCCTGCACGGCTACTCCTTGTGGTAGGTCTTGGTCATGGTTTTTACCTTCGGACTTAGAAACTTTTCTGGAGCTTTTGTTCCCGGGGTCCCTCGAAGATCTCAGCCAGTCTGCATTCAATGAGGGTTCGCTGGCTTGCCTTGCGACGAGCTCCTGGTCAAACTTGTGGAAGTCCTACCTCAGACGAATTCCAGCAGGATGAACCAGAGATCCAGGTTGGCTTACGGTTGAAGGTGGATGGTTTGAGTCTTGCGTTTGGTCGCTGTCATCTTTTCTACAGAGCTTTTTCGTGCAGGGTCCTTTCATGCTCTTCACCAGGCTGCATTCCGTGAGGGTTCGCCGGCTTGGGTTTCCATCAACTCGCGGTCAAACTCTGGAAGGCGGACCGCCGCAACTTTTCAGCGGAATGAACCTAGGAACGGCAGACCGACTTGCGGTCAAGGGTCACCAACTTGGCTGGCCAGGTTGAGTGAGTCCACTTATAGAGCTTTTTTCAGACTTCTGGAACTTCCTTTTGAAGTTCCTTTAAGGGTCCCAAAGTGTCTTCAAGGGTCTGGAAGCTGCAAGATGATCTATAAAAGTTTGGGACTTCAATCCCTACAATCCACTTGGAGAAAACCGTTAAAATTCACTGGTGGTAGACCAGGCTGGGGGTTCTTGGTGAGCTCTGTTAACTTGTGGCTTCCAGGGAGTCCACTCCTAAGTCCTTTTGACGCAGGTTTGATCCACAGGCCTGTAGTTCCATATTGTGCAGCAGGCGCAGTCAGTCAGAGTGCAGGGCCTGATTGGTGCAAATCAAACTTGCATCATGGACCCTTCTTCTTCCTTAAGTTTCAAGCAGCAGATCTGAGAGGCTCCGCCACTCTCAGATACTTATTCCAAGTTCTCTGGGTCAAGCAGTAGGGCACTCTGGTCCAATGAGGTGAAGGGCTACACCCCAGAGTATAACCATATCCTCCAAAGTGTGGCACTATAGTCTCCCAGAGAGCACAATTTCTCCAAAATTCAACATGGCTGATTTTTCAACAGAGAGACAAGAGCTGGCTAAGCCACCCCTTCAGGATGGTTCATCTCCATATTGTCCCTCACCCTGGAATGTGTCCTTAATCCTGCCACCTGTCTCTGTTCAAAGAGTAGGGGTGTAAAAGAAACTGACTTCTTCTGCCTGTCTCCTCCTTCTATTGAAGATTATTGTTTACGACCCATCCCCTTATCTGGCATTCCTATGTTGCACAGCACTGCCCCCCCAGAATGGCTCTTTAACCCCAGGGGCTACTTATCACCTCATCAAAGCAGCCTGGTTAACCCACTTAACTCTAACCAATCAGGACAGACAACTGGAAGACTGAAATTTGGCTTAAAGACAATAAAGTCTTATAACTTCTTGTCTGTATATTTTAGGATAAATTTAACAATAGCATATTGTTGGCTTTATCAATACCATTCTAGAAAGTCCTAGAATTATATACAGTAATGACATTATTGACGTTAGTCATTATTTAATAACTTTTTACCATGTTAACCTATGTGGCTTGGGATCAGCAATGTGGAAAATGAACATGGCATTTTCTCCAACACCAGAGCTTTTAAACATCTTTTATAAGGTCCCTACCTAGATCTACCGGACTCCACACCCCTGGGTACCTATGGGAGGCTTTTGGGGTTCTGAATATGTAGAAGTATTGCAGATCCTCACTCCAAATTGCTCTTAGCACAAATGTTAATTTTGGGTGTCACTTCACTACAATGTGGGGAGTGAAATGTGCAATTTCACTAACCCAGAGCATATAAAAACCATTTTATAAGGACCCTCCTTATAAATACCTGCCCCCGCCACTGGAAGAACTAGGGCATAATTTGCATTTTAAAAGCAGCCCTGCAACACAGGGCTGCTTTTAAGCTGACCTCATCACTCAGGCGTCAGCAGTGCACACATGCAAGTGCAGAAAGGGCTGCTGGTCTCTAAACTGCCATGCCCTATTGTATACTAGGGACTTGAAGGTAGTTTTGATCCCCCTGCCCTATTATGTATTAGGGCCTTATAGGGGAGGTCATGCCAATCATAGGGGTACCCTAACCCATAGTGTACCCTAGTTTATGTAGGAGTTTTCAATGTATTATAAGTGTCTTTTCATCATAGCACTGGCCCTGGGCATGGTTAGGCAGAACACAGGGACAGTCAGAGTCAGTTACCAGCAGTACTTGTCAGCAAAAGAAATGGCGGGTGCCTAGGTCACAAGGATGACTTTATAACAGAAGCCATTAAAATGACTATTGGTTTCAGCTGATACATCTTTCAGGTTGCACGGTTATGGGGCCGCTGCAAATCACAGAGGGGCAGATTTACAAGCCCCTTGCGCCACTTTTGCGTCACTTTTCCCTTGTTAAAAGTGAGGCAAAAGTGGCGCATGGGGCTTGTAAATCTGCCCCAGAATGCTCTACTGGGCCGGAGTGTTGCCTTGGAAATGGGATGTCATGTACCAGTACTTTTGGCATTTTAAAAGAGAAACTTTGTTGCTACCGTTTTTTTCTTAAAGATGAGGAGGGTTATTCTAGTCTCTAATGAAAGGTTGTTTGAGTTTTGTTAAACATTTAAAGAGCAGAAATCTGATGTGCAGACATATTTGTGTGGGTGAGAGCGCAGATGGCAGTGGCTTGAATCAGTGGGCTGCTACCATATCAAGTAATCACGTCATGGGGGCACACGGGCCAAACATGCGATGCACTTAAAAAATGCTGCCCACACAGAGAGAAAAAAGCTACCTCAAATAAATACCTGGAGAGGAATGTCTCTCACGTTAGACTCCTGTTCAAATCCTTGTTTGACAGCATATCTTACAAGAGTCTTCACTTGCCAGTTGCCACAATGAAAGTGTCTATCGTCAAGAAGAAAGATAAAAGTAATCCAGCAGCAATTTGCCTGCTCTCCACATTAGTTTCTATTCTAAAATATTTGGTATTTTACTGTATAATTGTTGGTTGGTTTGAGTAACTGATTGGGGACAGTTAACAAATTGTATGTCATTTTGAAGCAATCGTTTCCCCTATGGACCAGACAACAAAGGGCATATTTATGAGCACCTTGCACCACCTGAGAATGACTTTTACTTTCTCTCTGCGGCTGCACAAACCTTGAAATCATATCTCTGTGTGCCTTTGAATGGCCTCATAGATATGGATTAAGGCAAGGCAGCACAGATCGCTGCTTTGCCTTACTATACACTTGAGAGACGTTCCATGGGCGTTGCGATGAGTGTTCCCACGCAACACCCATGCATTTTGACACATCCCTATATTTACAAATGTATGTAAACCTGGGGATGCGCCAAAATGTTATACCTCCTGAGGTGAGGCGTAACGAGGAGAAATAGCTTTATTTCTCCTTGTTTATTCCTCTTTCCATGATACAGGACACACAGGGCGGGGAAACGCCTCTCAGGATTTACTTTTGTGCAGAAAGATGCCCCTTGTTGCACAAAAACAATCTTGCTGACAAAACAGCCACCATTACACTGTGGTGCAAGGGTGCATGTTTTGGCACTAGGCTGTCGAAACCAGTGCTGGATGAATGGAGGAGAATCCACCGTA
This sequence comes from Triturus cristatus, assembly GCF_964204655.1. Classification (NCBI taxonomy): domain Eukaryota; kingdom Metazoa; phylum Chordata; class Amphibia; order Caudata; family Salamandridae; genus Triturus; species Triturus cristatus. The sequence goes on from NC_140586.1 coordinate 578,624,505, forward strand.
TTGGATATATACAGTGTATACCTGCCCTTTCTCTCTGATGTAGGGCAGTGCAGCAAGGTGAGATGCTGCACTGTCCTACTTCGAAAACCCATAAATGAGGTCTTACATCTTTATAAATTGAGGGGAATATTTACGAAGGCTTTGTGTCATCCTTGGCCATTCAAGGAGGATGCAAAACCTGAGTTAAATTTATCAAGCCCAGCAAGGCCACCTTATGTGGCCCTGCATGGCTTGATAAATCCAGAGTAAGGCAGCACAGCTCTATTGCATGTACTGTAAACGTGTTCCATGGGTGGAGCATGGGTGTTCCCAATCATCCACCCATGGATTATGGCTTATTTCCTGATTTACCAACACTGGTAAACCTGGGAATGTGTCAAAATGCTACACCTCCCTGGGTAAGGCGCAATAAGGAGAAATATCTTTATTTCTCCTTGTTACTTACTCTTTCAGTGGGGCAGATTCACAGAACTAATCTGAGATACAATCCTAAACTTACTACCTGTGGTATTCACAGCAGGAATTTAGTGGTAGTAAAGTTAGGACTCCAAACTTTACCTCTACTAAATTGAGATACAATCCTAAACTTACAACTTTGTTATTCACAGAAGGCATTTAGTAGTAGTAAAGTTAGAAATCCTAACTTTGCTACTACTAAATGCCTTCTTTGAATATCAAAAGTAGTAAGTTTAGGATTTTATCTCAGATTTGATCTGTGAATCGGCCCCTATCTGTGTTGGATTCTGCAGCACACACAGAAAGAGGAAAGTTCCTCTCAGGATTGTTTTTTTGCATAAAGGTGTCCCTTCCTGTGCAAAAACAATACTGCTTACAAAGCAGGCAGCCTTGCACTATGGTGCAAGGCTGCCTGAATTGACACTAGGCAGTCAGAAAAAAAGCTGTCTTGGGCACTTGCCAGCTGTACTCAGTTAGGCAACGTCTGTAAATCAATCTTATTTTACATTACTTTCTCAGGTGAGATATAGGTAAAGGGTTTTCTCTAACATCGAGCACATTAGTTCAAACGTGTGGCTACCATCAGATAAGGTTCAGAACTGTGGAGATTTGAGATTTGAGTGATCTAGCCCCCTTGAAGCTGAGGAGATGATAATAAAAAAACGGTACTCTGTACATGACACTGCATGCACAGAGAAGTTCATCCATCAGTGTGGGATCACAAGCATAGCAGCTGTACTAGCTCCTTTAACATATTGCCCCCATTATAAATGGCTCAGTGAATGAGATGGTTTTCTTCACAACAGAGTTACTGATACCAGGAGTTCTGGCAACTCCAGGCATGGAGAAAATCTGGCCAAATATGAGTTGGACCATGAGGGCCCAATAGGAAATTATAAATTACTGAGGCAGTTGGTAATTCTAGGTTTAGTTTCCTCTGCAATACCTCATTTTTGGCCAAATTTCCACCTGGAGGTTTTGGCCACTAGAACAACCAAAATCTCCGGGTGAAAGTTTAGAGAACTCCTGAGATGTCCTGTGTTCCTGTGGATTTCATAATTAAGATGGTGTCAGTAACTGCAGTTACTGGCCCTATTGGAATTAGCAGGCCATTCATAATGAGGGCCATTCAGGTAAAATAACAAAGTCTGGTGGAGCTAAAATCACATATCACGCAACATGTGAGTAGTAGTAGTAAAACAATGTTTATAGGGACAATTATCCATAAAACATTCTAAAACAATCAAAACACCTCTACAATATAAATTGGCTTAAAACCCACAAGCCCTCCTATGAACAGCACCCTACTCAAACCCATCCTTGAAACTCTGTATGACATTAAGTATACAATGTGGGATTCCTATTGCCACATCAACGTAGTGCATTTCAGACCACAGCTCAGTCACCTCCAACCTTTACAATGTTTTGTATTTTAAAAACAAGGATCTTTAAACAGTGGCGTAGCTAGACCTTTAGCCGCCTGTGGCGGTCCCTGTATTTGCTGCCCTGCAATGGCTGCAGGTAATGTAGGGGTGGGGGAGGCAGCCCCCAAAACTCATCCCCCCTCGCTACATCACTGCTTAAAAATATAATATGAATAGGAATATAAAAAACACAGTTTATGAGTACATGAGACAAAGAGCATTTTTGCGTTCAGAGGACAATGTGCAGACACCATTACTGTCACATTACACCAATTGCGGGACGAGTACATTGGGTTACATACCACTCCCACCTTTAAAATGTTGCTACCCAAGCGGGTATCAGGTATCTTGGGTAGATAGGGGAAGACCATGTTAAGGCAAGTGTGTTTCGTGAGAAGCTAATGGAAGGCTTCTTCCTCAGACAGGTCAAGTCGAGCGACACGGCAACCTGTCCCACAGATTCTTTCAATGCTTGTTTGTAGGAAATGGGAATCAGGCTACATTTACACCCCACTCAGAGTGCATATTTTCAAAGGACCTTAGCCTTTTCCTTGCTTCCCTTGCCCACCTCCTTTCACTGCCTTGGATATCCAAACACAGTTTAGATACCTTTAAAGCTTCAGTATACATTGAAAGCTTATTGAGAAATGTAAGGACCTGGGAGTGCGACAACAGTTTCCAGGAGATCAGATTCAGTTCCCTCCTTATGCTCTGGACCATAGTACCTATGGGTAATGACAAAAGCCTTCTGAAAATTGCCCTCTACAACTGATCCACATTGCAAGAGGGATTGTAGGCAAGTACCTCAATGTTGGAGGATGGATTGCAAGTAGGGGTATGTATGCACCTACCACTAACAACAAAGCCTCCCACTCCACATAAGGTTCAGCCAAGGTCTCAAATCATTAGCCCCAGGCTCAACCCTCAGTAGATGGCTGAGAGCAGGTTGGCTTAACTCACGAGACAGGTATGCAAAGCATTTAAAAATGCCAATACATCAAATAAGTAAGACACAACACACAATAAAAATCTCACACAAATTTATAAAAATAGGAAATATTTTTCTCTTTAAGAGACACCAAAAGGACAAAAATCCAATGCAAGGAACCAGAGATATGATTTTTTTTAAATTAACCACTTCATAGTACTTAAAATTATATAACGGCAACCTAGGGCATATGGTCGCGCTTAACCGGGATAAACTCAAAGTTTAAGGATGACGAAATGAAGCCCTGGTCGGATACACTAAGCTGGAGGCCCCGGTCAAACTTTTACCTTCACACATTTCTGGAGGCTGTTCTCTCGATATCGGGTGGTTCCCTCGAGCAGGTCGATTTTGATGCAAAATCATCGGATTAAGTTTCAGAGAGGTCCTGGTCAAATCCTGGAATCCTGGATCCCCGGAGCTGTCAGCAGAATGATCCTGAAATCCAGGCCGGGTCGCGGTTGAAGGTAGCTGGCTTGAATCTTGATGGCTACAGGGGCCCAGTTAGGCTTGCTGAACAAGGGTACCATGAATCCTTATTGCCGAGCATTGTGAGGTCCCGCATCGAGGATGCCTCACACAGTTGAGATGATGTGTTGATTCTGTTGAACTGCAAGGCTGAAATGAGAGGTCTTGCTTCATCTTCAACAATCCTGTAGATGAGGGCTTGCAATGCATATTCCAGTGTTAAGGATGAGTCGCGCGGCCAAGACAATGCATCGATTCCGAGGAACTGCGAGACTGAGATGCAATAACCTGCATCATTATCAAGGCTGCAATTGATGAGAGATTTGCAATGTGAGTACTGGTGTCAGGAAGGCATCGTTCAGTAGCAGTTCTGATGCGGGCTGCAAGTTTGATACAGAGTCCTTGCACTGGGAGAATCCTTGCAGCAGAGGTGATGCATCTTTTCCGCTCTTGATTGTGCCTCACAGCAGAGGAGCTGCGTCGGTTCTGCTGGATCCACAGAGGGACTGGCAAAGCACCTTTAGGCCCACTTCCAAGGTTCCAGTGCTGCGGTGGCACTACCTGGCAGGGTAGGAGTCACACATAGCAGATTCCAGGTGCTAGGTTCAAGGTTGTTGGAGCCTTCTGTCCCTGAGGCTCTAGTCAGGAGATCAGCCAGCTAGCCTTTGGACACACTCTGGGGCCCTGGGTTTAACAGATACAGGTCCAGTCCTTCTCACCCAGGCAGGAGGGCAGCAGACAGCAGGTCAACACAGCAGGGCAGAAGTCCTTCAGAGCCACAGTCCAGCGGACTCGCAATTCTTTCAGCAGCACCCAGTCTTTCTTCCTGGCTGGGTCCAAAGGTCCAGCAGTGTACTGAAGAGGAGGTACCTCCTATGAAGTTGGAGAAGCTTCTAGAAGTTGCCCTTTGAAGTGCTCTGGTTCCCGCCTTTCCTACTGTTGCTCCAAACGAACTACAGGGGATATGCAGCCCTTTGGGCGTAGGCAGGACACAGACTATTCAAGTCTAAGTAGGGCTGTGCCCAGCTCCACCCTCCCTTCCTGCTAGTGAAGACTCATCCATACATCCCAAAGCTCTTCATTGTGTGTAGATGCCTAGGAGGTCTAAAGAAAGCTTACTGTCAGCTACATCTAGTCATGTAACCCAGAGACAGGCTGTCGGCACTAAAGGGCTAAGGCAGAGAAATGCCAACTTTCTAAAAGTGGCATTTTCAAAATTGTAATTTAAAGGACTTTTTATTACAATGCCAAAGTCACCAAACATGAACTAATGACCTGTTTCCATTTGGAAATTGTAGCTTAGTACATGTAATAAGGTGCCTCCAAATGTAAGGGTTTTTTACTATCAGGGCATGTGAAACTTAGAAGTACGTGTCCATGGTTTATTTTGCCAGGTCGGAATGGCAGTTTAAAACTGCACACACAGGTTGCAATGGCAGACCTAAGATGTTTAAAGGGCTGCATAAGTGGATGGCACAATAAGTGCTGCAGGCCCACTAATAGAATTTAATTACAGGCCCTGGGTCAATGCAGTACCAGTTTACTAGGGACTTACAGGTAAATTAAATGGGCCATTGGGTATAAGCCAGTTCTACCACGTTTTAGGGAAAGAGCACAAGTACTTTATCACTAGTTATCAGTGGCAAATGGTGACCTATAGTTAGCAAAAGTGAGATAAGCAAAAATAAGAGGCGTGAAGGCAAAATGTTTGGGGGAAGACCACCCTAAGGCTGGCAGGTCTAACAGTATAACAGTGTGTGTTGCTTAGGGAAGCTAACATGAATCCAGTATTAACACTGTTGGAGGGAAGCTTGCCCACACCTTGATTCAGCTCAATAATACGTATCTCTATTACTGCTCTTCTAAAAGTGATGAAACTGGCTGCATTAAAGTGAAACCGCCATTTTACAGTTTAGAACCTCTAATGTATTCATTTGGTATTAGTATTAGTGTTCTTCGACTCTTTCCTGGAGTGGGGCAGTATTGGGGCGGTTTTCATGGTTATGGGGATGCTTTTCCAGATCCTTGCTGCATGTATGGAAAATGCCTGCTGCCTTGTTCTTTTCTTTTTTAAATCTCTTAGTCTCAGGTCTGATGGCATCCTGGCTGCAGGTTCACGAAAACTCACCAGAAATAGTGAGTTTTTTGTAACGTAAGTAGTGGTGCTAGTTTGATGGCTTTTTAAAAGATGCAGCTAGTTTAATAAATGGTGCAGGCGGGCAAATGGAGTTCCTTCAGGATGACATTGAAGTGATCATAATAACAAGGCCCTTCATGAGGGATATTGAGGGATGTAGGAGGCCCTCAAGGGAGTTAGTTGTGGAGTCTGGGAGTCCATGGAAAAGGATGTTACATCCATACCAATGCAAGTTTATGAAGGCTTGAACAACAGTTCTGACGTTGCCTTCTGGAAGAAACAGTTTTACTTTCTTTAGAAGAGAAAACATTCTATCAGGCCATCTTCATTTTTTGGCAGTGTGTTAATTGATGGTGAGGTTGGTGTCCAGGCTGAATCAGAGTGACTTTTTCATTTTTTCAAACTGGGGTTGAAAGCTGTCAATGTTTGTGTCATTGAACCAGATCTGTAATATTTATTGCTTCTTTTTCTTAACAAATTTTATAGAAATTACATCTTGATGCCGGTCGGCACTGTTCATCCAAGTCTGAATGAGGCACAGGAAGTGTTTGAGTTGTTAGATATGTGGAATTAAGGAGAATTGCAAGTAAAGCTGTGCAATGTCAATATACTGGTAAATGTTAATGCTCCCATTGGTGATAACATGTAGACATTAAAGATGACAGGGGACAGTATGGGATCCTGGGGTACTCTGAACAAGAGTGGTCTTTTGGGACCTGGATGTGGCTATGTGAACAAGCAGGTGTCAGTTGAAAAGGTAGAAGCAGACCCAGTGAAGGACACTGCCAGTGAAACCCATTGGAGACTCCAGGGTGTGGATGAGGCAAGCCATGTTGAAGGCAGCTGAACGGTGAGCAATATCAGGAGGCAAGGGTCATCTTCAACTGTGGTCAGAAGGGCATTGTCTACAATGTGTAAGGTAGTGAGTAGTGAGTAAGTAAATAAGTAATTTTTGATTATGCATGAATAATTAAAACATTGCATGCTCTACATTAACAATAAAAGATGGAATTTTTGCACTATTTAAAAAGTTACAAAATGTAAAATGCATTTGTTTTATAGATTAAAAGTCATAAAGTTTTCTCGAAGGTAATAGCACCTCTGGCACCGATTTGCTAGTCTGTTAGAAGTCAAATGTATAAAAATGTTCTATTCAAACCAGTAGCGTGGTCCAGTATAGCAATTATAGCACTCTATGGTGGGTCTTAACTGTTAATAGTTGATTTTTTCAGTCTCAATGTTGACAGGTCAAAAAACTTTGTTAGGCGACAGTTTAGCTGTACTAAAGTTGGGTTAAAGCACAACATCACCACCTGCCTACAGGACCTAACTCCGTGCTGGTTAAACAATGGTTTTAACAGAGTTTTCCGTATGTCCTTTAGCTTCTTGTATATACATATAATATGGATCAGAGTCTCAGTGTCACTAGCACACAGACGGCAAGGCTGGTCACCCCTCTTCTTTCCCACAGTGGAAAAAAAGGATTGATTGGATGAACTCCCAAGCATAGTCTTAGGAAGTTTTCCTTTGTCACAAGCTTGGTTCCGACCTTGAGGTAGGGTTGAGGTTTGAGAACATAATAGTTATTAAACACAACCCATCCATGAGCTCGTTTAGATACCGCTTTCTTGTCCTCTATGGCCGATATGAGTCTTGTTGACTTTGTTACTAGTTTTTTGAAAACCAAGTGGACCATTGAGGTGTTCCAGGCGTCTATCAGACCTAGAGTCTGCAAGGATTCCTGAAGGTACACATTAGCTGGCAGTTTTCCAGTGCGGGACAGCTAGAGCCAGAGCTGAATATTCAGGGATCCATTGTCAGCAGCTCTGATTTTGTGCCAGCTTTTTACAAAGGCTCCCATCCTTTCTGTGACCTGGTTCTGGAGGCCAATTTCCAACCTTATTTGGGCAAGTGAAACGTATTTGGGGAGCTGGAATATTGCTCGGTAGGAGTTTGCTATTATGCTGTCAAGAATTGCAGCATCTCTTCCAGACAAGGATTCACTCCCATAGGTAATTGTTGGGTGCAATTTAGCTCACATGAGTTTTAGAAAGGGATCAAGTGTTAAATCTGGCAGCAGTTTCTTCAGGGGTTTTAGTGCCAAGCAGGTCATGGCTCCCTCCCTTCGTAAGGATTCCAACTGTGGCTTAAAAGAGTTGTTTTGATCTAAAACCACGTCCAGGTATTTATAGTTTGTTACTTGGTCTAGGCATTTGCCGTCCAGGTACCAGCTAGGATTTGCCTTCTTGTGATGATTTACACCCATAACATTTGATTTTTTCAAGTTTATTTTTAAAGCATTCCGGTTTGAGAATTTGCAGGTGGCATCTAAAAGGTTCTGGAGTCCTACTGGTGTTCTGCTGATCAGCACTAAGTCATCAGCGTAAAGTAGATTTGTCAATGTCATGCCACATAATTTTGGGGCATGTGAGGAACAATTGTCCAGTTCGGCCGGCAAGTCTGCCAGGAAAAGGCTGAATAACAGAGGGGCCAAAACGCATCCTTGCTTTAACCCCTTTGTAGTGGTAATTCTGCTTGAGAGATGCTTCCCCGTGCCTAGTTTAATTCTAATCCATGTATTGGTGTATAAGTTGGTCTAGGAGGGGTGGTGGTATCCCCCGTTCTTTCAGCTTTTACCAGAGTCTGGCATGGTCGACATGATGAAAGGCTGCTGAGTAGTCTATGAAGCAGAAGCATTGGGGGTATTTAACTTGCTTCGCTGCATCCATCAGCATAGTGGCCATTATCTAAGTTATGGTTCCTTGCCCTTGACGGATACCTGTTTGAGTTGTTGGTATAATGCAGTGCTTGAGGACCAGCTAACCAAGTCTTTTAGTACAATCCCTGCGTAATTTTTAGCCTCGGTATCTATAATTGTTTGGGTCAGATCTCACTCCTTGCTTGTATATAGGACTGAGGATTGAGCCTCTCCATGACTCTGGGATTGTTGTAGTACTATGACTGGGACTAGTGCTCTGTTCCAAAAGTCAGAATCCTGTTTGTATAGCAACTGTGGTATGCCGCTTGAGCTTGGTGCTCCTGCCCGCCTGTCTCTGGATATTTGTTTTCTTATTGCTTCGACCAGGGATTCATTTTGCACGTCTTCTACACTAGATGGGCGGTATGGGCTTAGTGGGAGGGCTGTCTCCTGCTGCATCAGGTTGAGTGGTTCACTGCCCGCATCACTTGGGTGGTGCTGATTTGTTCTTGCTTTCGTTAGATTTTTGATAGCAACATGACTCCAAGAAGCCGAAGAAATTGCTGTTTCTAGTTCTTGATCATTAAAATGTTTAGAAAGATAGTCAACCCAGGTAGCTTCAGTAATGTTGGAGTCTATGCCATGATGATTTGGCCGCTGCAGTTTGTTCACTGATTGCCAAAATTTGGTGCTATTTTTCTGGTTTGCAACGTACATATGTTATGCCCATAGTTTATTTTCCTTTGCCCTTTCGTTCTCCCATCTCCTCCGTTTTATTGAGGTTTTTAGCTCACGGAGAGTGCCTTGCAGACTCAAATATTTGGAGATTTACGTTGTTGATTTAGGGTTCGATTTATAGCTTGCTTGAGGTTTTTTGAAACAGGGCTCTTTAATGCGTCGATTGGAGCAGCTACCACTCTCCCATGTTTCCGGTCTTTACTTTTTGAGTATTTATCTCCTAGGGATGTGACAAATTTCTCCCAGCTTTCCAGTGGATGGGCAGAATTGGCACTTCCGTGGCTTTATAGAGCTTTAACAGTTGCTGTTATTTCGTCTATGTTGTTTGAGTTGCACCTTATTCTTTTAAGGTTGCTAATTTCCTCCAGCACAATGGAGTTGCTAATTTCTGGTGTGTGGCAGTATCTTGTTTGAAGACTCAACTCTTGTGGGAGATGATCGCTAAATTTGTTTTGCCGATCTTGAAGGTAGCAATTTTATTAAACAGAGTCAGAGTCGTATTGGCTATGAACATGTATTGTGTTTTTAATGAAGTCTAATGGAGAATTACCAGAATAAAAGAAGAATATATATTTTTTTACAAGAAGTGGAAGTCTCAAGTCACTTATTTGGGAGATTAGTGTGTACTTGTTATTTGTCTATTTAAATACTGTATCGCATTGTTTGTAACTAATTCTTACATTTGGGTAGGTGCTGAGCTTTTTTTTATCTTGTGTTTTTGGTTATCCAAAATTGTGAGAACTAGGAGGGTCAAGTTCTCAGCTCTTTGCACTACCATTCTTGCCCTTATTTCAAATGACATATACTTACTGGTGCAGGCTCTGAGTGCCCTGACCTTCTATCTCGTTTTCTAAAGAGTCGTAAAGGTGAAGTCTAGATTAGAGGTGGGAGTAGTTCGCGAAGTAGCACTACGCAAAGTGAAGTTCGCACTACGCGAGCTACGCGTAGCACTTCGCGAACTGCGTACTAACATGTTCGCACTGTGCAAGATGTTGTTTTCAATGATTGCACAGTGTGGACAAGCAACCGGCACTGTGCAATCATTGAAAATGGCATCTTGCACAGTGCGAGCTGTAGTTTTCTGCTGCTCGAGTAGATTTTTACTCGAGCGGCAGCTTTCTCAACGCGAACTGGTAGTTTCTCATCGCGAGCGGTCGCGAGCATACGCGACCCCTCGCAATGAGAAACCTGACCTCCTCGCGTTGGGAATCTCGCCGGGAGATTTATTTTCCATGCTCGCGATCGCCAACTTGATGTTGCTGATCGCGAACAAGGAAAAAGTCTCGCCGGGATGTCATTTTGCTTGCTCGCGGTCGCCAACTTGACGTTGAGGACCGCGAGCAAGCAAAAAATGACCGCAGCACTACGCAACACTATGCTACGCGTGTTCACACTGTGCTACGTGCAGTTCGCGTAGTGCGAAGAAGCGCGAACTTCGCAAACAACGCGAGCGTAGCGTAGTGCTTCGCCCAGGCTTAGTTTAGATGTGATGCTACCGTAGGGGAGTGACACGTGGCTACTGGTGGGTTGTCATCTTTAAACTGACCGTTTAAAGCTCTCATATTTAGGTGCTCCAGGCCCCTGAGTAGGTTATTTGCAATCCTTGAAGGCTTGGTAGACTCTATTTGGCCTTGTTTTGGAATTCCCCATGTGCCCGAGAGGTCCTGCGTTAGAGCCTCATCCTGAAAAAACCCCAAGAGGTGCATATTAAAGTCGCCACCCAGGATGATGAGATCTGATGACTCTTCTTCCATTACTCTCTGTAACTCTGCTAGCAACTCCTTCGCTGCCTTTGATTTATGCTTAGGGTGCACATAAACATTTGCTATTGATCCAGCGCAAGACTGGGAAAATGGAGAACAACATATACCGATATCCTCCCTGAGTCACAGACCCGTCATCACGCACACTCAGTCATACATGTATTCATTGGTGGGGCCCATAACACCAACTCACACACGTCACCATTCACGAGTCTACACACACAGGAGGGATGAGTAATTCAAGCGCTGGACATGTGGGGGGAACACATTATAACCTATAGGTAGAGAAGAATTATTTTACAAAATATACATTAGCATTCGTCGCCTATAGATCCCTATTCTCAAACATCAAGGCACTCCACCCACTTGGTCGGTGGACCAATTAGTTGGATTGGTTGCTGGTGATTTAGAACCAGCTAAAAACACATTTTAAGAATCAGAATCCTTATTACTCTTAATGAAAAACCACAAACTCATATTTCCTTGTTAATCAATTTTTGTTTATCTAAATTTTCATAATGATTTATATTTGCATTTGTCTCGTCAAAGTTTAGAATTTCTAGATCAATTCAAGTAAATCGCAGAACATCGGGCCGATTCATAGAACTAACTTAAGACAAAATCCTAAACTTACTACTTTTGGTATTCACAGAAGTTAGGATTTTGTCTTAAGTTTGTCTTAAGACAAAATTAAGACGGACTTAAGACAGTCTTAAGACAGACTTAAGACAGTCTTAAGACAGACTTAAGACAGTCTTAAGACAGACTTAAGACAAACTTAAGACAGACTTAAGACAGACTTAAGACAGACTTAAGACAAAATCCTAACTTAAGTCTGTCTTAAGTCTGTCTTAAGTCTGTCTTAAGACTGTCTTAAGTCTGTCTTAAGTTTGTCTTAAGACAAACTTAAGACAAAATCTTAACTTCTGTGAATAACAAAAGTAGTAAGTTTAGGATTTTGTCTTAAGTTAGTTCTGTGAATCGGGCCCATCATATTTACCTAATCTGGCTATTTGGGATCCTCTAATTCATTGGCTCTGCATAACCGAGTATTTCGCAAATTGTCCGAATAAAGCAGGTCAAAGCTCAAAGTCCAAAGTCCACTGCTCGGCACGTTACAGTCCCCAATTTATCAAAGGACCAGAAACCATGCAAGCATCTATCCTAGCCCGTGGATTTGGAAAAAGTTTGCAGTCATCAAGCGGTCGGGCAGCATCTGGACCATCAAGGAAAAGGCGTCACAGTTAATTCAGAGAGAGGCTAGCGTTTTTTCTCACTATCCCACTATCCTTTTATAATAAAAACCAGGTTAACATGATACATTTTTAGGACAAGAACAGTGGTGATTGGCTGGTCGGGATCGTCCAATTCTTATTCCCAGATTCTCAGTACAGTTCGAGGGGTGAGGTCACTAGTCCGCTCTTGTATTGGCTTGTTCCGGTTTACTGTAAGGTTGATTGTTCCCTTATCTTGGCTGACCACCAAATTGTTATCCTTGACCAGGAACATGATGAGTAAAGGTCGCTAAGAAGTTCACGATACTGTTCGTACATGCGCAGTTGACTCTGCGCCTCACGATACGGTGGCCACTTCTGCGTGCGATGTCAGCGGCCATTTTGGATTAGGCCCAGATGTCAACTTAAGCGAAACAAACACAAAGGAATAATTAATTCATAGAAATTATGATTCTAATGTTAACCCCTTACTAATCCCTCCATGTGCTTGTATTTATATAGCATATAGCGACATTTAAAGCCATTATATTCACCTTTTCCGATCCTCCACGACGATGCAACGTCACAAAGCAACATATTATGCGATATTGTATTGCCACATATACTATTTATTAATATGCGTACAGATTTTAGTTATAAGAGTTATTTATCCATGCAAATAGCAAATCCCATGTGTAGTTTATGTTTTTATAATGTTGATTAGTATACATGCAACACTCGTTTAATAATATTATAGTTAATACATTATATAATTAGTATTTTCATGCAAGAATAGAGGAGGTATACAAAATTTTGCACTACCTGCTCCATCATTATTATGATGTCCAGTTTGAACTGATTAAGCATGAGTGTTACTTTTACAGCTTGACTACTGCTTGGTGGTGTTAAGTGTATAGTAACGGGAAGAAGGTCTCCAATTTCAGCTATTGAGGCGAGGAGCAGTAGTCCCCCCGAGCGGCGGGCAAAGGCTGATACCTTGCATGCCGCAAAAGAGTAGGTGGTGTAACCTTGCAGGTCAAAGGGCTTATCTTCCCAGGTCTCTTGAAGCAGGATTATGTCAAAGGTTTTCAAATACTTTATTAACTCCTGGCCATGCATTTTAGAAGCTAGGCCGTTAATGTTCCAGATTCATACTGAGGTTCCGTTGCGTAATGTTTGTGGGGACTGTGCTATGACTGTCGCCTGTCAATTTGGATATGCAGATGCTATTTGCCGATGTGTACCAGTCCAATTATTAAATGTTGGAGGAGGCAACGAGTCAGGAGGACTATGAGTCAGTAGCAGGGCGATTGTCAAATTTGCCTCGGTCGTTAGGCCTGGTGTTCTACTCCTTGCTCCTTTTAGAGATGAAAAGGTCATCTGACTTGGGTTGTCTGTGTCTGTTTTCAGGAAAGGAGTTGGATATAAATATTTTGGGATTGATTCCAATCTTATCCCCCAGTTTAAGAATCTATCTCTTTCCAGGAGAATTCTGCCTGCAACCTCTGAGGTTCGCCATCTTGTTCTTGTTGCTTCTGCACTCTGGCTAGTGTTGGATGGCAGGAATTCTATTGACAATACGTCAGGGGATTCAATGTTTGATAGGGGTATGATGGAATGTCAGAGCAGTAGAATATTCCCTCTGTTCAGTATATCCACACGACCTCTAGATTTATATTGAGGATGGAATATTATAGTGTCTACCCCTGCAGCCATGAGTGTTGCATGATCTTGGGACTGTGAGCTGTCGCTGTTAGTTACTCTGTGGGCAGGAGTGTCCCGATTATGGTAAAGTAAGCTTGTGCTATTGTTTGCAATGTTAGGAAAAAGCCCTTGATAAGGAGAATTTGCTGTGGCTGTTTCAGGGTTGTGACTGTGGTTTGAGTGTTTCATTTGTTCAGATGAACCCCGAACTGTGTCGTACACTCTGGCATCCTACTCCTGGTTTTGACTTGAGGATTGTGGGCTTTCTTTTTGTGCATCCAGAGGGTTTGTGCCTAGCGTTATTGTTGTTTGGTGTGTTCCTTCAATTGACACGTTCTACCCAATATGGTTGTCGGCAGCTCTTGCCTTGTGTTAATGCTTGCCGGGTGCTTCTCAGGGACGAAGGCAACTGGGGGAGAAGTCCTGTCAGATGGGTTCCCTGTCTGTTCGCTCTTGTCCTCTTGTTTATTGCTAAGACGTACCCGGGGGGAAGAAGCCCTTTGCTGCAACTTAGTGAATTTGGTACTTGCGATCGGGAACTTTGTGCTTTTTTCTGGAGCTGGCTCTTCTGTATTTAATATTTCATCGTTTAGTAATTCTGTTGTACTTAAACCAATCTGAAAACAGGTGGCTGAGTGTTGGACCTGGACTGTGGGTTTCTTGTTCCTGCCTTTCCTTTTTTGCTTGCGTCCAGATCTTTTTGATAGGCCTTTTTTACATGATGGTTCTGTTTTAGAACTTCGCAAGGAGTGCTTCTTTCGGATAAAGATGAACTATTTGGTGATGTTAGCCCTGGTGGTTGTGGACTCTTTACTATCGCGTCTTCCTTCGAGATGTCGTTGTTGTCCGTATTCTTGAATGTAGTTGTAAATTTCAGATCAGACAGCAAGTCGGTTAATATTGTTGGAAGCGTTTGTAGTTTGTCCACAATCGGAGCGCATAGGCACTCTTGTTGTACTCGCTGTGTTTTGGAGCCAGCTTCCTGACCTCTCTTTATTAGACCATTCAACTCGCCTAGCTTTCTATCTATCCCCGAGGTGAAGTCGGCTAGGGTTTGTAGAACTGTGAGCTGAAGGTCCATTTTATGTGACTGATATCGCCAAGTCGCAGTAGAATATTGCATAGTACTTAGTAGCAATTCCCAAATTAAAATGTTATTGTTGTGACTAGTGTTGCTTTTTCCTGTCTGTGCGATTTTTGGACAATCACTGGACCCATGGCTGTAAGAGGTGACTAGTTCTTCCCACTATTGGGAGGCTAGGAAGGACATGTCGCAGTTAGAGGCAGACTAATCTATATTTTGTGGCGGCTGTCCTTGCGCTGGGTGTGTTGTTTCGTTAGATTTACCGGGGTCCGGTGAGCCTGCCTGAAGCAATTTGTCATCCAAGCTGCTAGGTGATGAGGTCTGTAGGAGAGAGTTGTTTAGTTGTGGCACCGATTTGCTTTGTTTTTGGTCCTCCAGTTGGTCTGGTGCAGATAAAAGGCATTGTTGAAACTTTGGTGTCAGTCTCGTGTCAGACCTCATTTGTTGTGGTGAAAAGCAGGCACCTTCGCCTACGGTGTTCTCGGCTGTGTAGTTAGAGAATTGGGCATTCTGAGGTTCTAAACCATGTCCTGAACCGCCTTGCTGGATAAGAATTGATTTTGCTTACTCTTATGGGTCCCCAGATGATGATCTGAATAATTGAGAGTGTGGGCTAATAATTTGAACTTTGTTTGAGCTTTCCAATGGGTTATTTTGTGGCAAGGAGGGGTGCTCTTTTTGTTGTCCTTCTGGTGAGCAAGTGGGGGATCCAACTGATTGCAGACATTCGCCTTCTTTATACATGTCGTGTTTGTTTCCTCAACTAAATGCCTTGCTGCATGGTGTCTCTTGGTTTTGAATTGAGGACTCTTTTGAGGACTGCCTTTAAGATTAATTTGTGCTGCGGTTTCCTTCGCTGCCAGTGGATGTAATTTTTGGTCTGGGCTGTGTAGAGCTAGGGGTAGAAGAGGGGATTGCAGCCCTTCTATAGTAGAGCTTTTTGAGAATATTGCAGTTCCGGGATCTTTCAGGAAGGAGAACTTTGTATATATTTTTGGCTGGAATAAGCAAGGGTTCCTCCTTGTTGGTGTTCCTTCTACCCTGATTAGGTCCTGTTCTACAAGGCTTGTGTTTGTGATGCCTTCCTTGTCCCTTGCTACAGCTATGTGGCTGCCTTCCAAGGGCAAGAAGACATTACTGTTGTAAACAATGGGGTGTAGGCTGCTCAGAGGATTGTGTGTTATATTTACCATTGAGATATTTTGTGTGACATCGAATTATTCAAATTTTTTCTTAAGTCTTTCAAGGTCCAGGTCCAGCGGGCTAATGTCTCTAGAACCTCAGCTGCTCTCAATCTTCAGTTTTGTTGATTTGGGTTGTGGTCTTGACAAGGATTGCAGTTTTGGCTTTGTTGGGGCTTTTCTTACTCTGCCCGATCTCATGGCTCCTGTGATGTATTTGGGGCTACGGGGTGAGGGCAGTGATAGCTCAGTTGACCTTGCTAGGTCTCGCTAGCTCTCTTAGCTTCCTAGGAGGGTCTATTGGGTGCAGTGGTGACAAAACGGTAGTGCTGCAGTACTGAAGTGCCAAGGTACATCAAATGCGGATGTGCTATGGGATCTTGCTGTTGATGTTGAAGGTAAATGAAGGATGTTGAAAAAAATAAAATGTTGAAAAAGATGATGAATGCAGGAGGCAAGAGGTAGGTGGTAGGGGGCTGTAGATGCTGCAGGTGCTGCAGGTGCTGCAGGTGCTGCAGATGGAGTGCTCAGACCCTGCTCAAGCACCCTACTGTTACTCCAAGACTCCAAGGCGAAAGCGCTGGTGTATGTGCGGTGCGGGTGTTGAAGGCAAGTAATGGTCAAGTAGAGGGCAAGCAGAGTTAAGAACAGGTCAGGTCTCAGATCTCAGTCTGCACCTTATCCAATCAGTCCCCTGTTGCACCTCTGCGGTTCTGCCTTAGGCCACTCCCACTCACACTCCAGCCAGCAGTGAAGGCAGAGGTGCTTGCACCCGAGGAGAGGCTCCAGCGATCTTAATGACGCTGTACCTCAATCTCTGAACACTGCTGAACACGTTCTACCTCTGAACATGACCCAGTACGCCCATTTCACATGCTGGTAGTCTGAGTGCTGTCAAAATTCAGTCTCTGTCTCTAACCCAAAGGGGATTGATTCGGGACCCCTCACCTTATGGTTGTGGTTGTAGTGTGGTTGTAGTGTGGCTCCCTCTAAGCCACGGTGCCTCCACTCCAAGGCTCTGCTGGCGCACTGGCGTACCCCCTCCTCTCTGCGTCTATCGCCATCCACCGCCGTCTGCCGCCAAACACCACCGCTACTGCGGTCACAAACAACTGGTCCGCGAGAAACCCCCTAGGCAGTTTTGATCACCTCTACCGGCCCCTGAATCCCCGGCAGGAAGGTTCAACCCCCGCGTTTGGTGACTTAGTTTCGCGGCTGCAGGGAGGCTGTTCATGGGCGTGAGGAGTGCAAGGAGGTGGTGGAAGATGCCGCGCTGCTCCTCGCTCCTCACTCGTGGGTGAGTGAGTGCAGTGTTCGTCGGCCGGCGGCAAATGCAAAAGCCTGATGAGGATTCTCTGCCAGAAGGAGTAATGTGTACTGGGCTGTCTGCCGACAAGTGTTCCGTCCCGGTGTAAGGTAGTGGTCTTTGTGCTATAGAGTGATCTGTAGCTAGAATGGTAGTTGTGCAGGCAATGGTTAGCACTGATATGTTTTTGGAGTTGGTTGTTCGATGATGTTGCTCTTGAAGGGTAGGTGAGTGATGGGATTGAGGTTGGCCAGGTCTTCTGGGCCTAGACAATAATGGACTTTGAAGAAACTGGTGGCCTTGAACCATGACCCAGTTCAGCCCCCGGGATACCACCCATACATAGTGGCACCTCAGTTCTCTGCCATTACAATAACTGTGAGTCATTAGACTGACCCCTAGCTTTCTAAACAATGAAGGATATATCGAAACCTCCGCAGAACACCTCAATTTATAGGGGCAAACATATGTTAAACGTTTTGACTCTGCCACATTGAAAATAATGGTGTCCAGATATGTTTGCTGCTTGCAACCTAGGAGTTGCTAGAGACTAGGAACTGCAGGGTGATTAAGCAGCTTGTAATGTGAGTTTTGTGCAAAGTGAGTCCTGATGTGCAGCAAGAAAGGGTGTGGTGTGCAATGTTGGCCTGCAGTTTGAATTTTGCTTAAATGTCTGCAGAGATAGAATTGTTGTTGGAATGGATCCAGATGAAACAGCCAATGTCAAGAGTCCTAGGTGAATGTGTTACAACATCTACAGAGCATCATATGATATTAACCCCATAGAAAGCACTGTGGGAAGGCGGCCCTTGAATACTACTCTATATCAGAAAAAGCTTGGATAGCAAATGTGAGACATCGCTAACGAACATACTGAATTGAACTCAGCTTATTTGTGAGTACAGAAGGGAACACAAAGCTCTAATTAGCATAATTTAAAGTTTTACAAACGACACCTTATTTATACAATTTTGCATCAACTATTGTAGATAGGGGAACAATCAACCTTACAGTAAACCGGAAACAAGCCAACACTTTGGCTGACAAGTGACCTCACCCCTCGAACTGTACTAAGAATCTGGGAATAAGAATCGGTCGATCCCAACCAGCCAATCATGACTGTCCTAAAGCTTAAAATTGTATTTTCTTTAACTTGATTTTATTATAAAAAGGGTAGTAGAATAGGGAGGGGTAATTCTTCTCTTTTCACCTTCGTAAGTCCGTGACGCCTTTCCTGATGGTCCAGATGCTGTCCGACCGCTTGATGACTGCAAACCTTTTCTAAATCCACCGGCTATGATAGATGCTTGCACGATTTCTGGTCCTTTGATTAAAATTGGGGACTGTAACGTGCTGAGCAGAGGACTTTGAGCTTTGGCCTGCCTTTTCGGACAATTTACGACAAAATTTGGTTATGCAGAGCCAATGAATTAGAAGACTCCAAATAGCCAGATTAGGTAAATATGATGTTCTGCGATTTACTTTAATGAGACAAATGCAAATATAGATTATTATGAAAATTTAGATAAACAAATATTGATTAACAAGAAATATGAGTTTGTGGTTTTTCATTAAGGGAATTAAGGATTCTGAGTCTTAAATGTGTTTTAGCTGGTTCTAAATCACCATCAACCAATCCAACTAAATTGGTCCGTCGACCAAGTGGGTGGAGTGCCTTGATGTTTAGGATTAGGGATCTTTAGGCGAAGGATGTTAATGTATATTTCGTAAATTAACTTTTTTCTCCCTCTAGGTTATAAGGTGTTCCCCCCACATGTCCAGCGCTTGAATTACTCATCCCTCCTGTGTGCAGACTCGTGAGAGAGACGTATGAATGTTGGTGTTATGGGCCCCACCAATGAAAGTGTGTATGAATGAGTGAGCGTGACAACGGGTCTGCGACGCAGGGAGGATATCGGTATATGTTGGTTTCCCTTGTTTCCCGGTCTCTCGCTGGATCACTACCAATCCATGGTTATCACTTATTGAATGTAATAAGGTAACCAAGTGTTAGTCAATGGGAGAGATAGGCCTTACAACAGTGAAAAGGGAGTTTAGGAGTTTTCACTGCTAGGACACATAAAATGTAAATCCACATAGCCTACTTACTTTTTAAATACAATGCACTCTGCCTTCTGGGTCCTTAACGACTTTAGAGGTGACATATGTATTAAAAAGGAAGGTTTAGATCTGGCAAAAGGTTTATTTTACAGCATTGAAATAACAAATTAAAATTGACCTATTGTCTACAGTGGCAGTCCTGAGACATGTTTTAAAATGCTAGTTTAGTGAGTGGTATGAGAGCGGCAGACCAACTAATAACATTTATTCTACTGGCTACAGATACATGTAGTCTCATTTACTAGGGACTTACAAGTAAAGTAAATATGGCAATTAGGTGTAAGCCTATTTTACTATTATTAAACCAGATACCACAAGCACTTTTAACACTGGCTAGCAGTGGTAAAGTGTAGCGAAAATGTTTTTGGAGAAAACCATGGCAAGGATGTCAGGTCTAACAGGCAGTGATTAAATTAAGCAGAGATTTGGCAATTGTAAAGGAATTACAATTAGCTCTGCCATTCAGCACAGATGACAGAGACACTAGTGAAATTTGGTTTCTAAAAACATGTAGCAACACACACTCACTAATGAAAAGGTTAAGCCAATTTCCAGCTCACTGATTTCGAAACCTATTGCCTCCAACAATGTCACATTGCAATACACAAATAACCCAAGTTGACCTGCTACCAAAAAACGTCTTTATAAATAAAGGTTTACCTTGACTGTCTATGCCTAAGGACCAGGAAAGGAGCGGTGGCCAACAAATAGAAGCTTAATGTCTGTAGTATTGACATTCTGCTGCCATGTTGGAGCTTATTCATGTTACAACACCGTTTTGATACATTGGCCAACAGGTTATACATTTCCATAGATTTGTGGGACTCTTTTTTGGGTGAATGTAAGTATTGATTTTCAAATGCATGCTACTATTACAACCCAAAAAAATGCAATGCTTAAGGAGGTTCCTTGTGTCACTCACAACCTGATTGTCAAGTTATTCAGAGATCACTGACAGGACTTGACCTGGACAAAGGACTCCAGATCAGAATGGGAAAATCCTGACTGGCAAGGATTCAGTTTTTGAATATCAGACAGCATATTACAGTAGATGTGTACTGAAGTGCTTGTTTATGCTCTTTAGAAGGCTGAGGTGCATTAGTGGAGTAGTGTGTGGGGGGCATGGTTGTAATAAACAAAGTTAAAAAGGTCAAAACTGAAGTGCACTCAAAATATGGTTCGGTCGTGAGGTGCATTTTTGGAGACATTTCATATTTACTGTCATAATGAAAGGCAGTTCATAACGGAGATGTTGTGGCAAGCAGGCCTTAGTACACAACATCCTCTACATTCTACAAAACATCACATCTTTCTACTACCATGGTTACACACACATGACAGGTTTCAATAAGTAACAGCAAACAAACACAACTTATAATATCAAATATATATATATACATGAAATACACCAAGGGCAAAATAATCCAAATAAAGAATACATCTATTTCACATACTATTTTGAATAATCAGGCAGATTAACTCCTCTACTAGTCTTTCTGAGAGGCAACTCGGGCACACCAGAATTCACTAAGCCCTTATTGAAATTATATCACCCTTGACCACCACAACCCTATTCAAGTTCCATATGTGATAGTTATCAGTTTTAATTGACTTGTTCAAGACCTTGATAACCATCAAAGGTTTGCAGAAACCTTTAGTACCTCCATTCATGCATTTTCTTAATCATGACCCAGTCTCTCACCTTGACCTCCGTTTTCTTGACCGACTTACTTACAACAAAGTTCCTTTAACAAGCCTCAATTTTCCTACCTCTCTCAGCTCCCATGTTCCACAAATCCTGATCTAGATTCCATATCATTAACCCATGTGGTGCCACCAGGGTATTGGGCTTTATACATTTGAAGAGCTCGAATGGAGTCTTGACTGTGAAAGCATGTGGAGACACTCTATATGCTTCCACCTTTTTGAGAACCTTTTCTTTACAATCCAATCCACCATCCTTGGCCATGGCTATTATCTCCTTTAGTACACCATTAAAGCGCTCCACCATGCCATTGGTTTCTGGCTGATACAAAGAGCATTTTTGTGTCTCACACCAGTCGTCATTAAGACTCTGCTCCATTTCTTTAGATACCAACTACATCCCTTTGTCCGTGAGAATCACTTTGGGTATGCTTTCTCTCCCAAATAGCTCCTTAAGAAATCGTATAACATGTTTGGTCTCTATTCCTCTGGAGAAAGTAATTTCTGGCCATCTGCAATACAAATCGATCAGTGCAATCACATATGAGTCACAACCAGAAGCATGTATTGGTCCCAAATTTCCAGGGCAACCCCTTTCAATGGATCTGTGGGAGGGACCCTGATTACCATGGGTTGAACTGTGGATTTCACTGCTTTTTCACCCCTAGCACACTGAACACATCCCTAATGACTCTCTCCATGCAACTGTCCAGCCCTGGCCACCAGTATATCTACCTGAGTCTTTCCTTGGTCTTGGACATTCCTTGATGACCACTATGTACCAAACGTATAATTTCTTCCCTTAGGGAAGTGGGTAGGACCAACCTCATATCCCTGAACAATAAACCATGTTTTTCTGATAACTCATCTTTAACGTGCCGAAACTTCTCAGATTCATAACCACCTGGCACTCCATCCCTTCCTTTTTAAGTCCATCATCTCCAACATTCCGCAATCAGAGACAAGTGCATCACGCCATGTTTTCTCTGTAATACCACCATCCTTTATTTCACACACCACTTCATAACAGGGGTTAGTTTGATTCTCCTTCTCCACCTGCACCAGTCTAGATAAGGTGTCAGCAACCCTGCTGTTGACTCCTGGAAAACACTTGACCTAAAAGTCATACTCTTGTAGGGAAACAACCTACTTAGTGATCTTGCTGGACACTGCATAAATCCTTCTCCTCCTAAATAATTTAAATAAGGCCTTGTGATATATTTGCACTTCAAAACAACTGCATCATTAGTGATTTCTTTAATTTCTTTATGACCCAATCAAGCCAATGTCTCCCATTCTATGACTGAGCAGTGTAACTCTGCCCTTTTAAGACCTCAGGAGAGAAATAAGATGACATTGTTAAAGTCCCAAACTCCTTGCTGTAGAATGTCTCCCAGACACTTCATACTAGCGTTAGTGGTCAAAATAGATTTGCTCCTAGGATCAAATTTTCTCAACTTAGGTGTCTGACTCAAACTCTCTTTCACCTCCTAAACTCCTCTTCAAAAGCACCGTTCCACTCAAACTCGGCCCCTTTTCGAAGCAGGTCCCTCACGTGAACACCAATTTCTGCAAATCCCTTAACAAACTTATTGTAGTACTCCGCCTTCCCAAGGAATTTCATCAACTCCTCCGTATTGTAAGGGGATCTTAACATTCGTATGGCACCAACAGATCCGCTTCAGGTATTATTCCTTTCCCTGATATAGTGTGGCCCAAATAATCTATAGACTTCTTTCTGAACTTGCACTTTTCTATCCTAATGGTTAAACTGACCTTGTTCAATGTACTCAACACCTGCAGAAACCTTTCATCATGTTCAACATCATCCCTACTAAAGACCAGAATTTCATCCTGAGAGATCCTCACACCTACCAGTCCTTTCAAAACCTTCACCAGGGCCTTCTTGAACACCAAGGCTTCCTATACCAGACCAAAAGGCAGCCTGGCAAAGCGGAATGTTCCAAAGGTCGTGACAAATGCAGTGAGATCTTTAGACGTTTCATCTAACCTAATCTGGTAATACACAGAATTAAGGTATATGGTGGAAAATGCAATAGCCCCCTGAAACAAAAGCAGCATGTTTGAAATTTTTTGCACTATAACATGCCAGTTAAGCTCTCTTAGGTCCATGCACACCTGTACCTCCCATTGGCATTTCCGACTGCTACAAATGGAACAAGCCACTGCGTCCCTGCCACCTCCTCAATAATACCATTTCTTTTAAGTTTTTCTAACTCCACCTTCATCTCTTCACATACAGCCACTGATATGTTATGTTATGTTATTAAAATTTATAGATCGCTCGATTACAATTCCGGTGTCCTGGCGCTAAGCATTGACTACCCAAACAGATAACATGATTAAAACTGAGAAAAGAACCAAGTCTTGAGACCCTTCCTGAACACACTAATGTCAGGGGAGTTTCTTAGTGAAGAAGGAAGTTCATTCCAAATTCTGGATGCACTGGTAACAAAGCTTCTACCACCCCAATTAACTTTTTTGAAGCTGGGGGTTTTCACTAGTTTAGCACTCATTGATCTGAGAGATCTGGATGGGGTGTACCAGGAAAACTTATTTCTTAAGAACTGAGGCCCTGTCCCTGCCAAGGCTCTGAACACAATACATAATGCCTTGAATCTAGATCTCAGATGAGTAGGGAGCCAGTGTAGCTTTTTGAGTTCTCCTTTAACTGAAACCGACCTAGGGGTATTGGTTAACAGTCTGGCTGCTGCATTCTGAATAGTTTGGAGCCTATTTTGATGTTGTGCTTGAATATTGACATAAAGACTATTGCAATAGTCAAGACGTGACAATATCAATGCAGTCACCACAGTTCTTAGGTTCCCCTCGGAGAGAAAGACCCGGATTTTCCTGATCATTCTCAATATCAGCGAGCATCCAGATATCACCTTACTGACCTGGTCCCCCATATTGAGTTTTTCATCTACCACCACACCCAAGTTTTTAGCTTTCCTGCACGGTGTGGGACAGAGACCAAGATCCGCAGGCCACCAGTCTGGTGTCCACATCAAAGGGTTATTACCAAACCTTAGAACCTCAGTTTTGGCTGAATTCAGCTTAAGGCAATTGGCCGACATCCATCTGGAGATAGCGCCCATGCAATCTGAGAAGCGTGCTCCTGTTTCTATTTCAGCTCCCTCCTTCACTGACAGTACAATTTGAGTGTCATCCGCGTAGGAGGTAAGCTGAAATCCAAAAGCTCTAATAATGCCAGCCAAGGGTGCCACGTAAATATTAAAGAGAGTGGGACTAAGAGATGATCCCTGCGGCACCCCGCACGGTAGTGAAAAAGGTTTGGAGGTATTACCGTTGAGTTCAACGGTTTGTACCCTATCCTTGAGAAAGGAGTTAAGCAGATTCAATGCTTGACCTTTGATTCCGATCTCTGATAGCCGATTAAGTAGTACCGTGTGATGCACGGTATCAAAGGCCGCAGATAAATCTAGGAGAATCAGCATTGCATTGCCTCCCTTGTCCATCACCTCTCTGATCCCCTCTGTAGACTTCAAGAGCGCCAGCTCGGTACTATGGAGAGCTCTGAAGCCATATTGTGAGGAGTCCAACAGGTTATTATGCTGGAGGAAGTCGCTGAGTTGCCTATTTATGGCCTTTTCCAATATTTTGGCTGGTAGTGGGAGTCTGGAAATGGGACGATAGTTTGAAGGGTCCTTAGGATCAAGAGACTGCTTTTTCAGTAGTGGAAGCACTGAAGCTTTTTTCCAGGAATTTGGGAAAAGACCAGATTGAATTATGCCATTAAGTAAGATGATGATTCATGTGGGGCAGGGATCACTTGGGGCACCAGATTTAATACTGTTCATAAGTTTCACGGTGTCCTCAAATTGCAAAAGCGAAAAGCAGTCCAAGGTAGTAGCCGGGAGATGAGAGACTTCCATTTTAACACCATTTATATCAATCGCCCCTGACAGAGAGATAAAGATTGACTCAACTTTAGATTGGAAGAAAGCCCCGATGGTGTTACAAAAATCCGGATCAACAGAGTCACATGGCATCCTGGGATTTGACAGTTTAATAACCGTTTTGAACAGCTCTTTGGTGTCAGATTTAGCGTTGATAATTTGGGTACAAAAGTATTCTTTCTTGGCAGCCATCAGAGTTTGTTTATAGTTGGAGATGGTTAATTTATAATCTGATTTGTCTAGCATGGCATAGTTCTTCCGCCAAATCCTTTCAGCCTGTTTACATAACTGTTTTGTCTCCCTGAGTTCTCCTGTGTACCAAGGGGCAATGGGAGAGGCCCTTTTTGGAATCCATTTTTTAGGGGGTGCCGTTTTAAGACAGGCATCCGCAACTATTATAAGTACACGTGGCCTCTTCGATGTCGAGTGGGGCTGTATACAAGGTATCAATGAGAGCGGATTCAAGACTTTTGATATCTAATTTGCGCCATGCTCTCGTGATAATTTCCTTTTTTGGTTTAGAGCCAGTGGGATATCTCGTGGTACATTTTATCTCAAAATTTACTATAAAATGATCTGACCAAGTAATAGGAAGGGAAGAAATATAAGCCTGGATACAGACAGATGAGAAATGTGGGGTGAGCGATTCATGGTAAATTACCGCAAGCCCTCCGCCTCTTTTTTGGGTCCGATCCAGGGAGTGACAGTAAAAACCCAGTGGGGTGACTTTTACCAGATCCGGACCCGAAGTGCTATCAAACCAAGTTTCTGTGACAAACGCCAGCTTAATATCGTTGTCCTCCAGAAACAGGGCACACTCCGAGGAGTGTTTCACCAGGGACCTAGCGTTTAATAAGGCACATTTCAAATTGACATCTCTTCCGATTCCCGTATCCAAGATGTGCTTGGAAGGGACAGGTTTGACAGGTAGGTTTAATAGCTTAGGGAGGGGGATAAAACATTCTCTGCACACGGGGCTCCCTCTGTCTATAGCTGCAGTAGTGTTCTTATTATAGAGAAGACAAGGGGACAGTTTACAACAATGAGTACCTTTGTCAGCCTTATCCAACCTATGCAGTTCCTCTCCTGAGTAGTATCTTCTATCCAATGGCATAGGACCAGGGGAACCGGCCCTGCACCCGGCCTGAGCGCGGACGGCCGCGGACGGGCTTGCCTTAGGCGCGCCCGCTGCGCCTGCCCGCTGCGCGGGCGCGTCAGCATGTTGTTTAAATATCCCCACGTAAGCCACTAGACCGCTAACCGGCGGAAGTGGATAATATGAGGCCGGAAGAGGGATTCCTAACAAAGTGCGCAGTGTAACGATGATAGTTTACAAATGCATCAAGTAAGTGAATAAAACCTTTAAAAGCATTAAAACAGTGCAATTGAATCGTGCAAAATACAAGGTTAAAACAAGGTTTTCACCAGAGTTAATCGTAAAAGGTAGCTTCACCTGCGAGCCTTCAACACAGCTTCGCTCGGTGACTAATGCTGCGCGAGCGCGTCAGCATGAAGTTTAAATATCCCCACGTAAGCCACTAGACCGCTAACCGGCGGAAGTGGATAATATGAGGCCGGAAGAGGGATTCCTAACAAAGTGCGCAGTGTAACGATGATAGTTTACAAATGCATCAAGTAAGTGAATAAAACCTTTAAAAGCATTAAAACAGTGCAATTGAATCGTGCAAAATACAAGGTTAAAACAAGATTTTCACCAGAGTTAATCGTAAAAGGTAGCTTCACCTGCGAGCCTTCAACACAGCTTCGCTCGGTGACTAATGCTGCGCGAGCGCGTCAGCATGAAGTTTAAACATCCCCACGTAAGCCACTAGACCGCTAACCGGCGGAAGTGGATAATATGAGGCCAGAAGAGGGATTCATAACAAAGTGCGCAGTGTAACGATGATAGTTTACAAATGCATCAAGTAAGTGAATAAAACCTTTAAAAGCATTAAAACAGTGCAATTGAATCGTGCAAAATACAAGGTCAAAACAAGGTTTTCACCAGAGTTAATCGTAAAAGGTAGCTTCACCTGCGAGTCTTCAACACAGCTTCGCTCGGTGACTAATGCTGCGCGAGCGCGTCAGGATGAAGTTTAAATATCCCCACGTAAGCCACTAGACCGCTAACCGGCGGAAGTGGATAATATGAGGCCGGAAGAGTTAATCGTAAAAGGTAGCTTCACCTGCGAGCCTTCAACACAGCTTCGCTCGGTGACTAATGATACATTCTGAACTCCCACAGTCAGGCTTAATCCCATCCACCAAGTGTATGTGGTGCGCATATTGTCGGAGACATCCAAGTGTCCCTCCAAAAACTCAAGAAAACTCACCTCCAAATTGCACACAAATGCATCCCCAGACTAACCCTGTGCATCCACCTTCCTCACATCAAAGTATTCCTTTAGCTTGATGCGGCGACAACTATTGGGGTCCAGTATTACCCTAAGAGCTCTTTTGTGAAATGTAAATCTTAGCATTGATATACCTCCCCTTATATTCAATCAGACCCCCAAAATACCCAAATAGCTTAATGTGCCCTCCCCCATAAGCACACGGTCTTATGCCAGGCCAAAATACTTTGATCTTTCCTTTAACTTTCTTTAGGTTAAATTGCTTGAAAACAATTGTGATGTTGGCCCCAGAATCAAACAAAACCTTTATACCTTCACCTTCGACAATCACTTCATCCAACAGGTTGCTACATTTATTGCCATTCATTTGCAAGATAATTTGCCCACACTCAAAGTCCATGTCATCATCATTGGTGCAATCACACCTATCCTTGATCTCAAACACCTTCCCCTTAAACACCTTTCCTTTGCAAACACTGGATAAAATGCCCTTTCTTTTTACAGTTATTGGATGTTGCTTTGCCAGTCAAACACGCTCTATTGTTAGCCAAGTTACCCGACTTTCCACAGCGAAAGCACTTGCCCTGAAATCTACACTTCCTCTCCACCCTATTGTCAGTATCCTTCTTTTCCTCCTGAGTTTTTTGTGTGTGCTTAATCACATGAACCACATCTCCTTTTCCCCTTCCTTTTTTATGACTTCAACACACTTCATGGAATGTTCTATCTTCTTAGCTATTAGAAGAACATCATCCAAGGATGGTTCATCCTTCTGCCACAGTTCCTCCCTGACCCCTTCAATGTTGCAGCCCAACATAAAATGGTCCCTTATTCTTTCTTCCAATAATGAACCAAATTTACAAGACAATGCTAACTTTCTTAGAATGGTTACATAGTTCTCCATCACCTCCCCTTCTTTTTGGTCCCTGCAGCCATAATTGTAACACTCCAGGATGGTGCTGAGCTTTGGTAAAAAGTGCCTATCTAACTTAGCAATACAAACTTCATATTCCTTCATATCCTCCACAACAATGTCTGGAAAATGATGGAAAACTTTCTTACCTTCAGGGCCTAAGCAGTGCAAAAGTAACATGGTTTTCTTTTCGGGACTTTAAGATGCACTACAAACATTGGCATACCTCTCAAAAACTTTGCGACATTTGATAGGTGGTTCACCAGGTGTGGCCCAAGAAATGTCAGTGCTGTTACGTTCTGCATGCCTTGACTCCAGAGTGAATTAATAAGTCACCAAAACCCAGCCCTGATACAAAACGTAGGCCTTCATTGCAATGTCGGTTGGACGAGCATCCTACCGACATTGAAGCGAGAATGGGACCACCCAACTGGGAGTTGGAGGTCTCACCTATCAAATTACAATGCGACTGCCAGCACGGCACTCGGAAACATACCCTTTGCTTGGCTTGTGCTGCCGGTCAGAAGGCCACAGCACAAGCCGCAATTGTAAAAGGTATGTCTTCAAACATCTATGCACCATGTGATGCCTGGCACACAGTGCATAGATGTTTGGGGAGGCACAACTTCTGCACCCCCAGGCCCCATAGTGGAGGCTCATGGAGAACGGGGGCCATGCCAGGGGCCCCCAAACTCGGTTTCCATCTACCTTTTGAAGGTGGTCAGACTGCGATGAAAAGGCAGTGGGAATGGGACATCGTAATCCCAATGGAGGTGCCTTGGAGGGACCGCTGCAATTTCGGGAGTGCATGCCCGAATGCTGCCCCGATGGGATATCCAATCCTGTCGGGGGTAGCAATCTTTCCCCCAACACTCAGTGCTCCAACCACCGGCATCGTAATCCATCATTTGGACGTGGCCCTAGATGTTGTACAGACCGCCATCAACAGCCTGTCGGTGACAGTCTGTACGACATCGTAATCTGCCCTTAGTGCCCAGAAAATCTGCAAAGATAAAGGTTAATGCTATCCAAACAAATGCACCACTAAATGTCTGTACCAAACAGTAAGAGTAAAGTTGCAAGTCAGAAAGCGTTATCACATTATAATATTACCTTCTCAGGGCAAGCGCGAGTCACATGTGACAGACTAAATCACCAGGAATACAATTAAGCTATCACCATAAAGGAGGTAAGCACCACTCACCATGCACAGCTGGTGTTCCTGGTGGTAAGAAATATTGCATGCCAGTGCAAAGCAAGGCAGAAGAAAGACATGCTGCATGCCTTGCAAGTGTGCGCTTCACTGTTAAAATGTTACACGCAGCTACCTGGCCCAAGAGCCATGTAAGTGTGCATGTCACTGACTGTTGAGGGCAGCTAGACATGCATTGAGTTGAAGCTTCACCAAACCAACATGTCCTCCATGCCACGTTATGTACCATGAGGATGTGAAGCTGTCTGACTTTACTGCCGCTGTGAAGCTTTGCCCCATAGAAGCGCTGACCACATGACATTTCAAGGATGGTGACTCATTCCTCACTGCTCCTGGAGAAGAACACTGCAGCAGAACAATGGCACCCTTAGCATGGCACGAGAAGCTGCGCGATCGATGAGCCTGGAAGTAGGTTTAAAAGTAAAAATCGGCCAAACAGGAAGCTTGTGCATGCACACAAGATCAGGCATGTGTCAGGCGGTCGTGAACAATTTCCTTATCTTTTGTTCCAAGCTATGGCGAAAGGCACTCACAGCTGCATACAGTGATATCCAGATTAGGGCCCCCTGCTCAGTCGATGGTATGCTAACAAGGCACCCAGAGAGCAGATGTGCCCGAAATGTACCCAAAGCACATAGGATTCCCAAAACTCCAGGGAGCTCGAATTTACAACTTAAATGCAAAATGTGTTGCTGTAAATCCTAACAAACTTCTGCAATCACAAATAAATCTAAAGAAGAGATGGCTAATGCACCGCAGGTTTGAGTTGCTAATGGTTGATCCTGGGAACATAAGATGTAGTGACCCTTTAAGTTACACCTCCTTCTGATGTGGATTTGAATCCCATCCTCGTCGGCAGTGTGACAAGCAGGCCTTAATACACAAAATCCAGAAGCTAGGAGGCAGTTTCAAACGTAGGTTTATTCCTCATAAAGGACCCCATCCATCCATCCTCATCAACTGCTGTCAGGATATCTCCTGCTTCACTGTCCCTCTACATTCTACATTACATCGCATCATTCTACTTCCATGGTTACCCACGCCTAACAGGTTTCAATATATACAAGTATCTTAAATGCCACAGATGTGTTGGCAGGGTTATACAGGGTTGTGTGCTGAAAGAGCATGCACTCAATTCACAGTGGGCACAAACTGGCAGAGATGCCTTTGTACCGCAGTATAGTAACACAAAGGAGTGCTGCATTTCTCAACAACACCGCAAGAAGTTTAATCTATGATGAATTACTGCATTTTGCAGCAGCGTTATGACATGGTAACATTTTTAACACAATGTACTCGGTAATGTTAAACACCGATGCTGACCAGGAATCTAGTGACTCCAACTACAGGTGCACCTGCACCAGCAAGCCCTTAGTCCAACGGCCTTTGAGACCGCCTGCAGCAGCAAGTCCTGAGTCCAACTGCCTTCGAAACCACCCAGTACCAGCAGTGCGGGACTGGCCGTAGTGGGCACTGGGCATTTCCCCAGTAGGCTGCCAGGTTGGGGGACAGTTTTGGGCCCCTAGGGGCCGTTTTTGTTACAGGGCCGTTTTTGCAATATCGGCCCAAGTAACAAAATCGGCTGAAACCAGCCCTGGCAGACAGCTCGGCTCTGCCAGGGCCGGTTTTGGTTCCCAGTCTGACCCTGAGTACCGGAATGATCTGCATTCCAACTCCCTTTGAGACCACCTGCAGCAGCAAGACCTCAATCCAACAGCCTTTGAAACTGTAACGGCCTCTGTTCTACAGGGAGTCTTTTGCATGCTTGACCTCATTTGGAAAAAACACACCACATATGCACTGGTGACGCACTTACTGAACACTCTGCCCGAGCACACATGCAGGCCAATGGCAGGTGGTTTTCACATTGCCTAGGAGGAAGATGTCTTGAAGTATGCCGGTGCTGCAGATTTCAGCAGCAGGCTTAAACAAGCATTTGCAATGCAATAGGTCTCGCATTTATACGAGTTTGAGCTATTGGCATTGTAAATGACAATGCTTTTTATTTAAGTTTGGTTTTTTAAAACATAAATAAAAGGCACTGTCATTTACAATGCCAATAGCTCAAACTCGTATAAATGCGAGACCTATTGCTTTGCAAATGCTTGTTGTAGTTCTAGGTTTCTGTTGTAACCTCTAGGGGTGTGAGAAGTTGTGTTGAAGGGGTAAGCGGTTGAGGTAGGTGAAACCTGTCAGTGCTAAAGTCTTTTGTTAAACATTTTGGACCTGCCAATCGTGAGGATGTGACTTAATGGCTAGAGCGGGCGACTTTGAAGTTGGCGAACTGGGTTTGAGATTGGTGTCGGCGCAAACATCCTGTGATTCTGGGTAAATCAATTAATCTCCCCGTACCTAAAAAAACGAATGTGTCCTACAACTCATGCTCATGTAAAGCGCCCTGATACCTTCGGGTCGAGTTCACGCTATATAAGAAAACTGCAAAAAAATAAACTCTCAAACATTTTTTCCGTGAGAAGTTGTCTTCCTTCAGAACTTGGCGTTATTTACTCCGGGGTAGACTTTCTACAAAAGTGTTTATTTCGCGTAATGGAGACTCCAACGGCATTATATGCTTCGTAGCCCAATTTTGTATTCAGGGAAAGGGTGGGTTACGTGCCCTACCATGTATTCCTGTGGAGCACTTTTTTTCCAGTCAGAGGCACTTACAGAAGGTACATGCTCTGGCGTGAGAGGCAGCTGCCATCTCTAGTGAATATGGCACTTTATTTTAAAGCAAGCGCCTTATGCCTCGCCTCAGCTGTGGAAAGCGCTACATAAATAGGAACGCATTAGTGAAGGCTTGGAGCGAGGTGAGATCGTGTGCTGCGAATGAACGCGCACGCTTGGTATTGTCCGTTTGATGTCACCGCACCCCATACAGGACCTTTTGACAAGTGAGAGTTCTTTGTCCTGAGGGGTGGGGTCTGGGAGGCCTTGAGGCTTCCCTCGGGAATCTCTGGGGGAGGGAAGCTTTCCCTGCTGCTGCTGCACACGCTGTCCCTCCCTTTTGTCCTCGAGCCTTGAAAGGAGATAGGAGTCTTGACTCAGCACCCGGGAAGGAGGCGTGAGGAGCATCTGGGGCCACCCTTGCCAACACATGCTTCATTCGTAGCGCACATGCAGACAGTACAGCTTAATAAACACAAAACCAACGAGACCTATTGGCAATGACAATGTTTGTTTTAGCTGTAAATGGCAAAGCAAATGTGCTGCTGCAGCATTACAAATGCATTTAAACATCAGCGCGTTCCGTTAGTCACCGGTGTAAATTTAGCACCAGAGTGCACGTGATGCCTTAATAAAATAGGTTTGAGTTTGCGCTATATAACATTTGTGAGTTTCTGGCATTCATGGAGGGAGGAAGGGAGGCGTGAAAGTGATAGCGATCGCGATCAAACATCAAAGCAGCCGTGCGGCCGCGAAAGTGAAAGAAAACGAGTGCTTTCAGGCTGCCAAATGGTGCGCGTGCCCGGAGCACATGCACTGTAGTTGGCGGCTTGAAATGCACTCGTTTCCACTTCCAAAACTCGCTTACTATAAGTCTCGCCAGAGCAGCGCTAAAGCGCTGTCTCAGGCGAGACCTAAAAAACGACTTGATTAAAGAGGAAAAACAACATGTAGGTTATAGGGTCTCTCCCTCTTTTCTCGAGAGCGTGGAGACACCTGAGTCTGTTAAAACAGGTTCAAACGATTGTTCTGAAGGAGTATCCCTGAAGGCTGTGCCATGCTTTCAAAAAATTGGCAGTGCTGGTACTCAGGGATGTCAAGTCACCGTAAGTGTGGCCTGCATGTAAAAGAAGCTGTGGGAGACTAATTATCAGCTTCATCCCCCATTCCAAGTGATGAAGCTGGGAGTTCACAACACCACTGCTCTCAATGCTAAAGCTAACCATGTCCATCAAGGTTAGTCAAGAAATGCGCCAAACAATGAATGGGCGGTAGGATTCCATCAGTAGATCTACATCCCGGCAAGGAATGATACTGTTGGATAATTACTGGCAAAAAATAGCTAGGTGGGCAACGAGGCACATTAAATACAATGAGAACCTAAACCAAGACGAAGAGGGAGAGTGAACACATAACTCAAAAATTAAAGAAAAGCTAGATGAAACCACATTTTATTAATGTTGTTACTGAAACTTAAGGACACTTTGCTTTAATATAGTAATGATCCATGCACAACTCTATACTGAACATGTTGAAAATGCCATAGCAATCTACGAGTATAACAATTTTAACATGCAACCTTTATGCTTATAAGCATAAACCAGACTGTTATTTGGTGTATAACCCCAAAAAGTTTAAAAACTGAATAAAACAACTTAAAAACAATTAATTTTAACAATAGCAGTCATAGTCAATCCCTTCTTGGATGTTAGCATTATCACATCCCTATTTAAACATGGCATGTATCAGGCCCCTCCCTAAAAACCGACCATAGATGCAAGTACGGAACGCAAGTTATTTAGGTCAATCATTTTGACCCTAGGGGAAAAAAAGAAAATCACCATCCAACGCATCAAGCAAAGGATTACAACATACTAGCGGAGAGGCAATAGGAGTTCTGACCGAACAGATTAGTTCAGTCAGCCATAGTGAATGAAAAAGGAGGGCTACTGTCTGTATGCACCAAGAAGACCTGGCCTAAGTAGCCTTGCTCGTTCTGTCAAACGCTTATAAGACAACTGAGGATCGTCCAAATTCAAATCACGACGCTATTTAAACAATCATCATAGAAAGGAAGAACACTACCGGGCTGGGTTCTACCAGTGATAAAGCCAGCATCCTGTTTGTATGTTGGAAGCCCGCCATTTGAACTCACACCACAATGATAACAGACTTCTGTGGATGGCTCCGTCGTTAACCCCCATCCAAATATCAATCGTCTTGTGTCCTATTTATCTCTAAGCTGCACGTGGTGACACAAATGCTAAAAGTGCCCCAAAGCAGCTCCGCCCACAGTAAACTGCTCAAGGAAATGCAAGTTTTTTTCCCAGGACTGGAATGAGTCAGGAAAGATACATAGTTATGGCTGCCGTTTTCATGTTGAAAAGCAACTAAGTGTCTTTGCTGGAAAACTGTAGGGGCCATCATGGCTTCCCTCATGTTGAGTGCACATTGAAATACCCTGTGGATATGGAGATATTCAATGTGTTTTAATAATGCTCGGGCTCTCCGACGGTGATTTTGGTTCTGCAGCCCAATCATGACATACGGCTCATCAGGAAATGGCACACCCATGAAACTCCTGCTGGTGTTCTCACATGTGTTGAAGCTCCATCAGATAAGGAAATCTCACAAGAATTCCCTCAAGAAACATGTCTTGATAGTAGGCACCTAGGGCTGCAAATTGTTGAGGGCAGAAAGATCATGGTCTATCGTGTCAGGTAACAGCTTTCAAAATCCGTGCAAATGAGGTAATCACTTTGCTACTGCACCCATGCTGTTCTACTTGTGTGGGCGCAGAGGCACGCATACCCTTATGGGGTGCACTGAAAGTGCGCCACAATTTGTGGTGCACTGGCAGCCCTCTCAAGGGATGAAACGGGATCCCATGGACCCCTCAGACTTCCCCCTGTAGGCGGGTGCAGTCACTCACTGCACCCGCCTCCAAGGGGATCTCTAATTGCTTTTGAAAGTGTAGGCAGGTTGCTGCCTGCACAGAGAAACACATATCATTTTTTGCACAGCTGCTCCATATTTCTCTTGAATGCACTGGCCTGGGGGCAGCGCATTTTTAATAAAAAGGCCTGCTTAAAGGAGTGCTGTGGCACAACCAGAGAATGTGCACCTTTTCAGTATTATGAGTCCTGGTTTTAAAGGAACTCCATTAGTTCAACATTACCTCAGTTATCAAGTTCATAACAACAGTAATGGTCCAGATCATTCCACATGTCTACTTGACTAAATACCTTAATCAAAATATCAAAATATACATTCCCACGGGCAACATATATAGTTTAACCTGCTTGAAACAGCTGAACAATATAACAACTCTAACTGAAAGGAAATTCACCACAGCTCAACAAATTATATGGTATGAAAGCCTTTCCATCATACCCTGAAAAAAAAGTATAATTTAAACGTTTTTAAGAACAAGAGAGACCAGTGAGCGGGGTTACCATCTTTCTCTTTGTTGTGATAGTCCTTTTAGCAATGGAGGACTCAATTATGTGTCCGGGTTATATACATTTTGCAGCAACAAAAGGCAAAGTATTAAGAATTTCTCAGCACATTCTCAGGTACCCTTTCGATTCATTTACTCTAGAAACATTGGGAGATATTCACAAGGACTTATCTCCAATTTATCACCACCTTAACGCATCAAAAGTGGAGCTAGACCTAACACCCCATTCACAAGCTGATGCAAACTGCAGACATTGCCAGTATTCCCGCGATTACTGCCCCAAAATTTATCACCACGGCGGACACCACCAACTAACACTAATGAGATGCAGAGTAGGCGTTCCCGTGCAAAAACCACATCACTATCACAACAAACTGCCAGATCTGTGAAGCGAACCAAAAACAGGCGATAAGCCGCGGTAGCCGCAGGTATTTAACATCTGCCTCAAGCAGGTGTAAAGACGGATGACTACCTACAGTAGGCAACGGAGCCTCGCACACAACCACACCCAAAGAAAAAACAATGACATGGAGGTACTCATCATGCAGCTCAGAGCCCCAACAGGGCCACAACACCCACCGCCACCACCCCCAGGACCCGGAAAGGACCACCACAGAGGCAGCGCGGAGTAAGGCAGTGGACCTACCGAAAAATCACCACTCTCACAGACCTAATGCCTGAGGAAGTTATTGCCCACTACAGTCTCAAAAGGGCAACCATCCTCCACATCATGACCCACATCGCCCACAGGCTGACGGTCCCAACACAGTGGAGAACCAACATCCCTATGCAGACAAAGCTGCTGGCTGTGCTGCACCTGTTGGCCTCTGGTACCCTCCAACCAACAACTGCCAGAGTCAGAGGGGTCTCACAGCCAGCACTATCAAAGTTCATCACACCTGTCCTGGATGCCATCCTCAGCTTCATACCCCAGTACCTTTACTTCCCCAAAACTGCATAGGGACAGCTGGAGACAAAGCAAGGCTTCTACGCCATTACCGGATTCCCGGCTGTGTTGGGGGCAATCGTCCCACTTGTGCCTCCTGCAGATACTGCACACCACTACCGCAAGAGAAAGCATCAGCATTCCATAATGTGCAGGCAATAGTGGACCACCGGGGGCTCAATGTCGTCGCCAACTACAGTGTGAATGATTCCTTTATTTTCCGACAGTCCATCATCAACCAGTGCTTCCAGGATGGCACATATGGAACGGGACTGCCCGTTGGTAAGAGCCAAATCAACACTCACACACCCCAAAGCCACCAACACACAACGCACAACTGTGGGAATACACACTTGACCAAACCACATACAACATGTCAAACTACACGACCACCTACTTGCCACAACAACACTCCATGGTCATCCTGGCCTACCCCTGCACCCAATACAGACATTTCATTGCACCACAGCCACACAACATCTGAACGTGTGGAGATGCGGAATGCAGCCATGTGCGAGGATGCAAGTGACCCTTGAGTGGGAATGTACACAACGAGAAGTGAGGCGTGGATGTGCAGGACAGACATGGGAATGCAAACAACTGAAATGTCCATGCAGACCATGTTAGACCTGGCACCATTGGGGTGGGTCACCCTTCCATTTTTGTCTGTGCCTCAATTTATTTTTGTGCTGGTGTTAGCTGCTCAGGGCACTGTGCCACTGCCATCCAGTGCCACAGTGCAAGTGCTCCCTATGGGAAAATGTATTATGTGAATTGACTTCCATGTTTGGCTTATTTGGTTTACTATCAGTCCCTAGTAGAGTGCACCAGGGGTGCCAAGGTCTTGTATATCCAAATACTGCTAGTGGGCTTGCAGCACTGGTTGTCCCACCCACAGAAGCAGCCTGGTAAAATGTGTCTAAGGTCTGCCATTGCAGAACCTGCATGCAGTCTGGTACTGTCATGCTGACTGGGCAAGTGTCCCCACTTGCCAGTCCCTAAACCTTTCCTTACCTTCATGTTAATCACCCCTATGGTAGGCCCTAGGGCAGGGTGCATTGTAAGGATAAGGTAGGACATGCCCTGAAGTGTGTGGCATGTCCTATTAGTGAATTACAGCCATTTTCGTTTTTCACTATTGTAAGGCTACCTGCTCTCCATAGGCCAGAATGGGCTGCTAGATTATAACACTCTATAATCCTAGCAGGCTCAGGAAGCATGGTAGAAATTCATGTTTAGTATGCCTGAACTCAGAATAATAAAATACATCTTTTAGTAAAGGTTATTTTAATATCCTGGGTTTGCAAATGCTACTTTTAGAAAAAGTTCGCTTTTGCGTGCCTAACCATTTCAGTCCGCCTCTGGAGGGGAGGGCTATCTTCTTTGTATGTAGCTTGAGTGACACGGCTGGGAAGTTCCAGGAGACAGGCTGGGGCTGCCAGGTGGTGAATAAAAAGATTACACCAGGATGGGTGGGAGGAGTGCACCTTGACTCTGAATAGGGCAGTGCTCTGCCACCACAATGCTGGCACCACCCCTGGGGAGCGTCTGATGTCTCTGCCCTGCCTGCTGAAAGAAGAATCCAGAGTCCCAACAACAAAGAACTGAAAAGAACTGGACTGGGATTATGCAAAGGCCCCCCTGGCCTGTAAAGACAAAAGAAAC
Organism: Triturus cristatus; assembly: GCF_964204655.1. Taxonomy (NCBI): domain Eukaryota; kingdom Metazoa; phylum Chordata; class Amphibia; order Caudata; family Salamandridae; genus Triturus; species Triturus cristatus. Next base: position 578,662,650 of record NC_140586.1, read on the forward strand.
TTGGTATAAATGTAGGAGCCCTGCTCCTAAGAAACCAGATCCTGATTGAACCACGAAGAAACTCTGCCTGACTAGAAGGACCTGGAAGAAGCTGAAGGAGGAGTAACTTTCCCTGACCCGGGGGATTGGCCTGCAGTTGGTGCCTTGCTGAGAAAGGAGAGGGAAATACAGGCGGTCACCAAGGTGAAGAATATATAGATAATGGCCCCCGACTTGATAACATAACCAGGGAAGAGCTGGAGATGGATATTGGTGATGGTGAGATTAAAGCAGCCCTGCAGAAATTATCCATGGGTAAGGCCGCCGGCCCTGACGGGATCCCTTTGGAGGTATATAAATGTATTGAGTCTGAGATTACTCCGCTTCTTGTAGATTTATTTAATGGCATAGTCTGTACAGGAATGGTCCCAGACTCATGGAGGGAAACAAACATAGTTGTTTTTCACAAGAAGGGGAAACCAAGTGAGAATCCGGGATCATACCGCCCCATTTCGCTGATCAATGCGGATACCAAACTTTACTCCAGAATATGGGCTAAAAGGTTAAGCAGGATCATAGGCAGCCTAGTCTCCCCGTGGCAACACGGGTTTGTACCCGGGTATGGCACTACAGACCACATTAGGAGAGCAATAGCTCTGTTTGATGCTCAGTCCATAGTGGGAGACGGGATGGCTATGATCGTGCTAGATGCAGAGAAGGCTTTCGACCGAGTGGTTTGGAGTTTTCTCTGGGGGATCTTAAAGGGGAGGGGATTTGGAGAGAAATTTATAAGAGCACTTACGGCAATGTATGTGAACCCGGTTGCCAGAGTGGTGGTTATGGGCGAGAGCTCCGATAAAATTATTATAAGTAGAGGCACGCGTCAGGGCTGCCCCTGCTCCCCAATCCTATTCTCTCTGTACATTGATCCGTTTATTCGAAAAATACTAGGCTGTCCAACAATCAGACCTGTGGTATGTAAGGGGCATGAGACAAAGATTTTGGCGTATGCGGATGATTTGGCTGTAGTTACTTTAGATCCGCATCAGGCACTTCTGGTTTTGGCACAAATGGCAAAAGATTTTGGTAAACACTCAGGATACCTATTAAATGAATCTAAAACATTAATAATTTGCACAAACAATATTATCAAAACAGACGCAAGATTTGTGGAATCAGCGAGCTATCTGGGGGTCAGAATCAACGCTTCAATAGACAAAATAGTAGCTGAGAACTTTGGCCCACTGAGTAAATCTATAGAAGTGGATTTAAAAAGAATTAACGTATTACACCTTTCATTGATAGGGAGGGTAAATGTATTGAAAATGACGATGTTCCCCAAAATTCTTTATTTGTTCCGGGCTATACCTCTTTTAATTGAAGAAAAAGTAATTAAAAGTTTAGAATCCATCTTTATAAAGTTTATTTGGCAATATGGGAGGGTAAGGCGTTCTACTAATCTTATGTCTCTCCCTAGGGATAGGGGGGGTCTGGCCTTTCCGAACTTGAAGCTGTATCATTGGTCGTGTCTACTGATGCATATGTCCATTTTGTTCCAGTCAGAGTCACAAACTAGTCGAGGAAATCATGACACTCAGGTGCCCCCCTGAATTTTTGAGTTATTAATAGGAAGGAAAGCATTTGGTCTCTTAATGTGCGAAGTCGATCGCAGATATTATAGGAAGGCACGTTTTAAGGTATTGGATGGAGCATGGGGGGTCTGGAGGGCAATCTCAAAGTTTTGTTGAATTCCCAAGGTTAATCAATATCTCCATCTAAATAACTCTAGCATATTCCCACAGACGGTAGTAAATAGGGACCTTCAGGTATGGGAAGAGCTAGGTATTAAAACATTAGGGGATATAATGAGGGGAGACGAGATATTGGGGTTTAATGAGTTGCAGAATAGCGTCGGTATCCCTTCAAAGCATTGTTTGCTGTATGTTAAATTACTGTTTAGGCTGAAGACATTAAGACCAAGGATTTCGTTAGTAGGCGAATACCCAATTGTAGATCTTTTGGTCAAAGGGTGAAAGAAGATAAAAGATATGTATAGTCAAGATGATATAGAAAAAAACGAATCCGCTTTGGCTATAAAACTGGGAAATCCCGATGTTGATCTGGATTTGGCCCTCCTATTGAATAAGAAAATCTTCCATTCTACTAGTCTTAGGGCACAGCACTATAAAACCTTGTTCAATTTGTATCATACGCCAGCCAAGTTATATCTTTGGGGAGTGAGGGAAGACGATAGCTGCCCTAGATGTAAGGGGGGTCAGGCAGATCTGCTTCATATGTTTTATAATTGTGGGTCTCTGGCCGGTATTCAGAGGGAGATTGAAAAATTTTGGGAGGGGCTGTTAGGTCAGAAAATCGATATATCCCCTACCCTTATGGTATTAGGCACTGACGACAGGTTAAAACTGGGGAAAGCGGAGGAAGCTCTGGTTTTCATCTCTGTCGCAGTGCTTCGGATTTTGATTTCTGCTGGGTGGAAGGATATTGTAGCCCCCTCATTCCAAATGTGGCTATCTAGATTGCTTGGTCTGCATAATATTGAGATCTCTCTATATGCTCAGAAAGGGAAGAAATCAAGAGACTTTGGAGAAAGTATCTGGGCTCCTGTATCAAACTGGAGAGGGGCTGGAACCAGAGAGGAGGAGTAAAAGCAGATGAGCAATGATAGTTAAAAAAGTTTTATATAAAGAAAGCGTGGCTCCTCACTCTGATTAAGGCAGATCTTGCAAGGATAAAGGATGTTCTATCTTTTTATTGTCATTCTTCTTGAATTCTTGCACTGATGTAGTGATGCAATTTTATGTTATTTGTACAAACTGCAAATCAAAATAAAGTTAAAAATAAAAAAGGGAGAAAGGAGAGGAAAGACTGAAAGAGACTGTGCACTTTGTTTTTCAACAATCTTCAAGGGCTTGGAAGAAGAGCTTGCCCCCTGAACTGAGTCCCAGGACCATTGGACTCATCTGCCTTCCAAAATTGAGTTGCCTGGACGATTTGTGCTTGTTTCCCGCTGGATTTGGCCCCAGTACACCTTGTACCCCATCCGCCGCGAAGCCATGTCTTTGCCGCACGGCACCGTGCATCTATGCTGATCCAAAAGCGTTAGTACACGCCTTATCCCTCCCGGCCGCATCGCACCTAACCTTCCCCGCCGATTCGAGACGTACAACACTGGCTGCCGAACCCTGTACGCCGGACCCGAGCTCCATCGTCCCGCAGGTATGGTCCGTACGCTGCTAACATACTGCACCGTGCCATACTCATAGCCGAGAAGCCGCAGTACGCTGATCCTCACCGTATGCTGTACGGCGCCAAGAAGTGTCGCCGCCCATCCGCACTGAAGGTACGGCTCAAACGCCGAACGTCACGGACTCTCCAAGCTGATCTGGGCCATCCGCACGTATCCCTGAAGGTCCTGTACCAACGCCGCGTCCCGACGCCGCGACCCGACCAACATCTGAATACGCTGCCGAGCTACGACCCGGACCCATCAGCTTGTCCCGCACTGTCCGTCGCGGACCCCACGAACTTAAGGTACTTTGTTCTGTTCGCACAACAGCATGCGCGTCACAGACCCTGGAGTCCGCACCGATTGTTTGACTCGTACTTTCCTTGTTTTTAATGCGGACGAGTCGCACACCCAGGTACACCCAGGTAGAACTGACATTATCTCTCCAGCTTCTAGCTCTACTTCTTTAAGTGTCCCAGCATCTAGTGATAGTGAGCATGACACTGATCCTAACACCAAGAGGCAAGAATCATCTTTTTTAAGGGAAGTGAGGAATATTGGGAGAGGAAACAGAGCCTTAAACACACGCACTACACAGGACACAAAACACGTAGAGGGAGGAGAGGCGGAAATGGGAGAATACAGGAGAAAACTACGTTCAGGCAACGAGCGGAACCCACTATAGATTCCATCTCTGATGTTCAGGTTGTCAACTTATCATCCATGACACTTACTGCGGACATGAACTCATTGCTTAGCAAGGGCCTTAATTTCAATCCTACGGTTTCTGGTGATTTTTGTAGACTCAAAATAGACTTGTTTAAATTTGTCAGAGCTTTGAAATTGAAAAAAAAAAATTCTGATAATCCTAAAGCGAATAAAAGAGCCATTAAAAACTATTGTGAAGATGTTTTTGGCGTTCCTACTATTTGTGATATACAGGCTACTAAATTGCTCCTGTCTCTGACAGATATAGAAGAGTCTCCTTACACTATGGTCCAACTGCTTGATGAGCTCAATATAGATATTTCCAGTACTCCCGGTAGTGGTCTAAAAAACAAGTCCAAATGGGTACCTACGCTTTCAGGAGGGAATGTGATTGATGTCTTTTACAAAAGGGTGTTGGAAGATCTAACCTTGCATGAATCTAAAAAGAATAAGAACAAAGGTGTATTCAATGATAACCTAACACCAGGGGAACGTCAGGCTTTAAAAAAACTTGTGGACAACAAAGACATCCTTATCAGGGAGGCGGACAAGGGTGGGAATGTTGTTATTATGAACCGGGTCGACTATAACAATGAGATCCTATCACAGCTCAGTGATCACATATGTTATCATACTGTCACTCACAACCCTATGGGACCTTTGACTACATTAATTAATAAACATCTCTCAGAGTGGCATGCTGCAGGCCTTTTAGATGTAGATGAGGTGGCCTATCTAAAGGTTTTTAGACCTACTTTTCCTGTACTATACACATTGCCAAAAATACACAAACATCTTCCATTTCCTCCTGGAAGACCCATTGTCTCTGGCATAGGAGGACCGACGGAGAGACTATCTGAGTATGTCGACTTATTCTTAGGCCCTATGGTACGGAATCTTGCATCTTACATACAGGATACTAAACACATTTTGAGCATTTTGTCTGATTTTCAGTGGCAATCTGGCATGATTTTGGCCACCTTAGACGTAGTGTCATTGTACACCAGTATAGATCCTGAAATAGGTCTCAGAGCAGTCACTAGAACTCTAGAAAATAGGCCAGCTACATTCTGGCTGCACAACAACATGCTAATTATCATGATGCAGCTCATACTTCATAACAACTTCTTTCTATTTGAGAACACATGGTACAAACAGGTGAAAGGAGTCGCAATGGGCTCACGTTTTTCACCATCATTTGCAAATCTTTTTATGGGCTGTTTGGAAAAGGAATGGATTTGGGGCCCTAATGGAACGGAATGGAGCAATTCCATCATCTTTTGGGGTCGCTACATAGATGATTGTCTCCTAGTGTGGTCCGGTAGTGAGAACGAGCTGTTGAGGTTCTGCTCCTATCTTAATACCAATAGTTTTGGAATACAATTCACCATGGAGTATAGCACTACCAGTGTAACATTCCTTGATGTGGAATTTTTCGTAAAGGATGACAAATTAAACAGTCGGTTATTCCGCAAGGGCACCTCATGTAATTCTTTATTACATGCACACAGTAATCACCCATCTCACCAGGTGAACGCGATTCCCTATGGAGAATTTTTAAGGGCCAGACGCAACTGTAGTGATGATTTGGAATTTGCAGATTGCATCGAAGATATGAAACAGAGATTTCAGAGAAGGGGCTATTCTCCTTCAATTCTTAATATATCGGCAAACAGAATAGCCAGGGTGAAACGCACAAATACCCTACTACCTAAAACCACCAATAAGGCAACTACAGAGCGTAACATACGTATGATAACGGAGTACAATGCTTTGAGTCACATCATGAGGAAAAGCCTCAACAAACACTGGGGCATTCTTCAAACAGACACCTCTCTTCGTGAATTCCTTACCAGATATCCACAGATCACGTACAGACGAGGCTACAATCTACGCAGTAGACTTAGTCCCACTGTACCTAAGGTTGAAAAGAAACAGTCTTGGTTTACACCTCTGACATTGGGCTTCCATAAATGCGGCAGCTGCGGAGTGTGCAGATGGGCGAAACATAAGACTCTTTCGTTTGCCGGACATAATGGTAACATACATACCATTAAATCCAATATCAACTGCACTACCAAATTCGTAGTCTATATCATAGAGTGCAATTGCGGGAAACAATATGTGGGCAGCACCATCAGGTCGCTTAAGGAAAGAATTGGTGAACACACCAGGGCAATTCATCAGGGCGATGCCAGATACCCAGTAGCTCTACATACGGCTAGCTGTTCTACACAGAATAGCCGGAAAGGCTTTCGTTTCTTTGGGATAGAAACGATTGATGTAGGGGTGCGAGGCGGGAATAGAGAACTTCGCTTAAGACAGTGTGAGGCAATGTGGATAATGAGCCTCCAGACGGTGGAGCACGGTCTCAATTACGATTCAGAAATGCAATATTTTTTGGGTTGAGATAATAATATACATAATGTTGTTATTTTAGCTTTCTAGCTGTTCCATGTTTGTAACTTGTTACTGTGTTCTCTATTGTAACTTCTAGCTGTTCCATGTCTGTAACTTGTTACTGTGTTCTCTACTGCAACTTAACTGATGTGATGTCGCTCTTTTGTTACATTTGCCAGTTTGTCATTACTGTGGGTTGCTCCCTTGCCCTCTATTAGTTTTGACTTTGTAACATACAACAACTGCTTTGTAAATTGCAATATATATGTGGGTTGAGAAATGCCATTTTGCTACTTTACTTCTGCGAATTGGTTTCGTGACATTAACTGTATTCGAAATTTGTCATGTCCCTACTTTTTACACTTGCAATCTTCCTGCCTGCCTATTGCCCTTGAGCTTTTGTAAGATTTTGCCGTTTATTATGTACTCTCATCATTCTGATACACCTCATGTACTCTATGCAACTCTACATGATGACGTTTTAAGCGCTTTGTGTTTCTTTATATACTCTGTTACGTGTGATTTAACGCGCTCTATGTCTCACACTACGTATGTTTGGCTGACCTTTGTGATAGCCTAGGACATACATATAGCGGCCTCATTTGGCTTGTTTTCTGTATCACCACTGCTTTGAAGGGATGCCTCTGGCTCACACTGTCTTGCCTCCTTCTCACGGTTTTCTGCCTCTCCTTTTTACCTCCCTGTATTCTATCCCTTTACTTAGGGGTTTGCAGCCAATATTTTATATCGAATACTTGATTGGCTCTAGGTTGGGGTTGACATTATTTGGATGAGCTCAATATACTGTTTAACACCGTACCCTTCGTTGGGATTATTTTTCTTCTTATTGTATGAAGTACGGCGGCCTAATAGCAGCACACGACAGAATGCGCGTGGTGCTTTGGATTTGTAGCTTCTGTGTGTTTTATTTGGACACACGTACAATTGGGAGTAGATTTAGTATTCTTTATTTCTGGCACTTCGGCTATGATCGGTTTCAGTACATTACGGTCTGTCCACTTCCGGTGTTACGTAGTTTACATATAGTAACGTTCTAGTGTTTTGGGCATCGTCCGGATATTTAAACACTTCCGGGTTACGGGTCTCGGATTCACTCGCACACCGAATGCATGCCGCCAGGACGTTTCTGATACACCTTTCAACATGTAAGTCCCGTTTAAACTTTGATTGTTTCCCCGGTACCGGTATTGATACTAACAGGGTATCTTTATCTTGCTTTGTATAAGCATAGTTGGATGCATTACCGTCATTTGACTTGGGTTCTTGTACTTGTTTTTATTTCAGATATATTTCGCATAGACTCTTTCTAGTTGAAACTTTTGCCCGATATTCACGGGCTGGAGCCATTATTTATTAACACGTTGTCTTTGCTACTGGTTTATACGTGACTGGCGGCTGGAAGTCTGATGACTACTTTGGCTGAATTTTTGGAGGTACGAACTATTCATATACTTTGAGTCTTGCCTACGTATTACATATGGTTTTCTTTGGCCACTTACACCGGGGGTGCCTTTTCCGTTTTTACAGAGATTAAACCTATTTGCCCAGCTTTATTGACCTACCATTTACACCTCTTGCGTGACCCAGCCGGGTTGGAATTATCACCGGTTGAGGGGTAAGATTTCCTCTTTTATCGTGTTTAGAGACTGTTGGTTAGGAATACTGTTTTTGCTTGTTTGTACATACAGTCCTTTTAATTATTGATTGCAATGTATTTTGTTTCAGCATCCACTGTCCTTTTGGCTTTAGCGACAGGTATGGATGCACTTTGTTGGTTCTGCACTCATAGAGATTCTAGTCTGTATACCTTTCTTTCGATTTTTGTGCGTTGGGGATAATTTTGTTCTTTTTTAATTTCTTCCCTCTCTTTTTGTCTTCTCACCAATTGGTGGTGCAGGTTCACTCTATACTTTTGTCTCATCAGCACTTCAGTACCTTCCTGATAGTAGTGGTGTTCTTTGCTTGTTTTGTGCTCCACATAGGCATGGTGTTCTACGTGTTGGTTTATGTCACAAATTGCAAACTTTTGCCTTGTGACAAATTTCTTAGCATGCAATATTTTTGTATTCTTTCCAGCCCTGAAGAGTCGTGGTCTACTCTTCCCATGACGAAACACGTGTCGGCTGGCTACGCCTATTAAACAGAATTTCTATCATATATGCGGATGTTTCTTTTGTCAAGTTGTACTTACTCATGTCAATTTTGATTCAATCAATTTTATGTGTGCACAGGATTGTTCTTATTGCTTGGTTGTAGGTTTTTCCTGTACAATTTGAGGGGTTTCTGGGGTTTCCCCTCCCTGTTGCACCATAACAGACATTGAAGCTCATATTACTCACGTTTACCTGCAGAGCGCCACTTCTTCCTAATTTTTGAATACCCCTTTCAACTTTTCTACATTGTTGTAATTTAGGAAGGGCAGCCGTAACGCTAATTGCTTACACTTTAACCAGTGGTTCCTTGCATTGGATCCTTCTTAGTATGGATCGCGATAAAGAAGCTGAAGAACTCTTTGGCAATTTGGCCAAAGGCACTAACACTAATATACCTCCCACCAGTAACACCACGACACATCAGGAGGGTCTGAGAGATAAGTTCATTAAGTTGGAAAGACTTAAGAAATTAGAGAATGCTAGATGGTGGGATGGAGCTACTCTTAGACAGTACCTCAGACTTGATAGGGTACCTAGAGGCTTAAGATCACAGATATTCCCTACCTACGATGAGCTGGATGAGGACCTGTTGGCTAAATGGGAAGAGGCGCTTAACCATAAATCCAAAACTCTTATGCAAATCCTCATAGAAAGTGCTGAGAGGAAAGTCAGTAAACTACAAACTGATATAGCTACTTTAGAAGATGAAATTAAAAATCTTAACCGCAAGGAAGCGACTGAGAAAAACTATGCAACTCTGAAGGATATATTAGTAACACACCAGAATGAGATCAAAGATAGGAAAGCGAGACAGCTCAAACGGGACGAAATGGATTACAAAATGGGCAGGATTTTTACTTATGCTCGCAAATATGACACACTCTTTCCAACCAGCACTTTGCCAGACAAAACAGTTAGAACTGACATTATCTCTCCAGCTTCTAGCTCTACTTCTTTAAGTGTCCCAGCATCTAGTGATAGTGAGCATGACACTGATCCTAACACCAAGAGGCAAGAATCATCTTTTTTAAGGGAAGTGAGGACTATTCGGAGAGGAAACAGAGCCTTAAACACACGCACTACACAGGACACAAAACACGTAGAGGGAGGAGAGGCGGAAAAGGGAGAATACAGGAGAAAACTACGTTCGGGCAACGAGCGGAACCCACTATAGATTCCATCTCTGATGTTCAGGTTGTCAACTTATCATCCATGACACTTACTGCGGACATGAACTCATTGCTTAGCAAGGGCCTTAATTTCAATCCTACGGTTTCTGGTGATTTTTGTAGACTCAAAATAGACTTGTTTAAATTTGTCAGAGCTTTGAAATTGAATTTTTTTTTCTGATAATCCTAAAGCGAATAAAAGAGCCACTAAAAACTATTGTGAAGATGTTTTTGGCGTTCCTACTATTTGTGATATACAGGCTACTAAATTGCTCCTGTCTCTGACAGATATAGAAGAGTCTCCTTACACTATGGTCCAACTGCTTGATGAGCTCAATATAGATATTTCCAGTACTCCCGGTAGTGGTCTAAAAAACAAGTCCAAATGGGTACCTACGCTTTCAGGAGGGAATGTGATTGATGTCTTTTACAAAAGGGTGTTGGAAGATCTAACCTTGCATGAATCTAAAAAGAATAAGAACAAAGGTGTATTCAATGATAACCTAACACCAGGGGAACGTCAGGCTTTAAAAAAACTTGTGGACAACAAAGACATCCTTATCAGGGAGGCGGACAAGGGTGGGAATGTTGTTATCATGAACCGGGTCGACTATAACAATGAGATCCTATCACAGCTCAGTGATCACATATGTTATCATACTGTCACTCACAACCCTATGGGACCTTTGACTACATTAATTAATAAACATCTCTCAGAGTGGCATGCTGCAGGCCTTTTAGATGTAGATGAGGTGGCCTATCTAAAGGTTTTTAGACCTACTTTTCCTGTACTATACACATTGCCAAAAATACACAAACATCTTCCATTTCCTCCTGGAAGACCCATTGTCTCTGGCATAGGAGGACCGACGGAGAGACTATCTGAGTATGTCGACTTATTCTTAGGCCCTATGGTACGGAATCTTGCATCTTACATACAGGATACTAAACACATTTTGAGCATTTTGTATGATTTTCAGTGGCAACCTGGCATGATTTTGGCCACCTTGGACGTAGTGTCATTGTACACCAGCATAGATCCTGAAATAGGTCTCAGAGCAGTCACTAGAACTCTAGAAAATAGGCCAGCTACACTCTGGCTGCACAACAACATGCTAATTACCATGATGCAGCTCATACTTCATAACAACTTCTTTCTATTTGAGAACACATGGAACAAACAGGTGAAAGGAGTCGCAATGGGCTCACGTTTTTCACCATCATTTGCGAATCTTTTTATGGGCTATTTGGAAAAGGAATGGATTTGGGCCCTAATGGAACGGAATGGAGCAATTCCATCATCTTTTGGGGTTGCTACATAGATGATTGTCTCCTAGTGTGGTCCGGTAGTGAGAACGAGCTGTTGAGGTTCTGCTCCTATCTTAATACCAATAGTTTTGGAATACAATTCACCATGGAGTATAGCACTACCAGTGTAACATTCCTTGATGTGGAATTTTTCGTAAAGGATGACAAATTAAACAGTCGGTTATTCCGCAAGGGCACCTCATGTAATTCTTTATTACATGCACACAGTAATCACCCATCTCACCAGGTGAATGCGATTCCATATGGAGAATTTTTAAGGGCCAGACGCAACTGTAGTGATGGTTTGGAATTTGCAGATTGCATCACAGATATGAAACAGAGATTTCAGAGAAGGGGCTATTCTCCTTCAATTCTTAATATATCGGCAAACAGAATAGCCAGGGTGAAACGCACAAATACCCTACTACCTAAAACCACCAATAAGGCAACTACAGAGCGTAACATACGTATGATAACGGAGTATAATGCTTTGAGTCACATCATGAGGAAAAGCCTCAACAAACACAGGGGCATTCTTCAAACAGACACCTCTCTTCGTGAATTCCTTACCAGTTATCCACAGATCACGTACAGACGAGGCTACAATCTACGCAGTAGACTTAGTCCCACTGTACCTAAGGTTGAAAAGAAACAGTCTTGGTTTACACCTCTGACATTGAGCTTCCATAAATGCGGCAGCTGCGGAGTGTGCAGATGGGCGAAACATAAGACTCTTTCGTTTGCCGGACATAATGGTAACATATATACCATTAAATCCAATATCAACTGCACTACCAAATTCGTAGTCTATATCATAGAGTGCAATTGCGGGAAACAATATGTGGGCAGCACCATCAGGTCGCTTAAGGAAAGAATTGGTGAACACACCAGGGCAATTCATCAAGGCGATGCCAGATACCCAGTAGCTCTACATACAGCTAGCTGTTCTACACAGAATAGCCGGAAAGGCTTTCGTTTCTTTGGGATAGAAACGATTGATGTAGGGGTGCGAGGCGGGAATAGAGAACTTCGCTTAAGACAGTGTGAGGCAATGTGGATAATACGCCTCCAGACGGTGGAGCACGGTCTCAATTACGATTCAGAAATGCAATATTTTTTGGGTTGAGATAATAATATACATAATGTTGTTATTTTAGCTTTCTAGCTGTTCCATGTCTGTAACTTGTTACTGTGTTCTCTATTGTAACTTCTAGCTGTTCCATGTCTGTAACTTGTGACTGTGTTCTCTACTGCAACTTAACTGATGTGATGTCGCTCTTTTGTTACATTTGCCAGTTTGTCATTACCGTGGGTTGCTCCCTAGCCCTCTATTAGTTTTGAGTTTGTAACATACAACAACTGGTTTGTAAATTGCAATATATATGTGGGTTGAGAAATGCCATTTTGCTACTTTACTTCTGCGATTTGGTTTCGTGACATTAACTGTATTCGAAATTTGTCATGTCCCTACTTTTTACACTTGCAATCTTCCTGCCTGCCTATTGCCCTTGAGCTTTTGTAAGATTTTGCTGTTTATTATGTACTCTCATCATTTTGATACACCTCATGTTATGTTATGTTATGTTAAACGGGGTTTTGTTAAGCGCTCAGCTACTCAAGCAGAGTGTCCCGGCGCTGTCAGACCCGAAGCCACAGAGCTCTGAACAGGGGGGGGGGGGGCTTATTGGCTAAAGAGCCAAGTCTTGAGCTCTTTTCTGAAGGACAGCAAGCTCTCACTCATCCGTAAAGAGAGTGGGAGGGCATTCCAAGCCCGGGGCGCAAGGTACTTGAAGGAGCGTCCACCAATGCGGGCACGCCTAATTGCTGGGACCTTGGAGAGAGATAGAGACGCTGAGCGCAAGGCTCTGGCTGGTTTATAGAGGATAAACCTCTTTCTGAGATAACTAGGGCCCATGCCATGAAGGGTTTTAAAAGCAAGGGTGAGCGTTTTAAACTCAATGCGCCTCTGGATAGGCAGCCAATGAAGGGTTTGCAACAGGCCAGACGCATGGGCGCGATGACCAAGACCGAAAATCGCCCGAGCGGCCGAATTTTGCACAATCTGCAGGCGCGAGAGGAGAGACTTCGGGAGGCCCAGATAAAGGACATTGGCATAATCAAGCCTGGATCCTATTAGGGCCTGCACTGTCGTCTTCCTGTGGGCAGTGGGGAGGAGGGGAAGGAATTTTCTAAGTGCTTTCAAGACCCCAAAACACTGGCCAACCAGACTCTATGCAACTCTACATGATGACGTTTTAAGCGCTTTGTGTTTCTTTATATACTCTGTTACGTGTGATTTAACGCGCTCTATGTCTCACACTACGTATGTTTGGCTGACCTTTGTGATAGCCTAGGACATACATATAGCGGCCTCATTTGGCTTGTTTTCTGTATCACCACTGCTTTGAAGGGATGCCTCTGGCTCACACTGTCTTGCCTCCTTCTCACGGTTTTCTGCCTCTCATTTTTACCTCCCTGTATTCTATCCCTTTACTTAGGGGTTTGCAGCCAATATTTTATATCGAATACTTGATTGGCTCTAGGTTGGGGTTGACATTATTTGGATGAGCTCAATATACTGTTTAACACCGTACCCTTCGTTGGGATTATTTTTCTTCTTATTGTATGAAGTACGGCGGCCTAATAGCAGCACACGACAGAATGCGCATGGTGCTTTGGATTTGTAGCTTCTGTGTGTTTTATTTGGACACACGTACAATTGGGAGTAGATTTAGTATTCTTTATTTCTGGCACTTCGGCTATGATCGGTTTCAGTACATTACGGTCTGTCCACTTCCGGTGTTACGTAGTTTACATATAGTAACGTTCTAGTGTTTTGGGCATCGTCCGGATATTTAAACACTTCCGGGTTACGGGTCTCGGATTTACTCGCACACCGAATGCATGCCGCCAGGACGCTTCTGATACACCTTTCAACATGTAAGTCCCGTTTAAACTTTGATTGTTTCCCCGGTACCGGTATTGATACTAACAGGGTATCTTTATCTTGCTTTGTATAAGCATAGTTGGATGCATTACCGTCATTTGACTTGGGTTCTTGTACTTGTTTTTATTTCAGATATATTTCGCATAGACTCTTTCTAGTTGAAACTTTTGCCCGATATTCACGGGCTGGAGCCATTATTTATTAACACGTTGTCTTTGCTACTGGTTTATACGTGACTGGCGGCTGGAAGTCTGATGACTACTTTGGCTGAATTTTTGGAGGTACGAACTATTCATATACTTTGAGTCTTGCCTACGTATTACATATGGTTTTCTTTGGCCACTTACACCGGGGGTGCCTTTTCCATTTTTACAGAGATTAAACCAATTTGCCCAGCTTTATTGACCTACCATTTACACCTCTTGCGTGACCCAGCCGGGTTGGAATTATCACCGGTTGAGGGGTAAGATTTCCTCTTTTATCGTGTTTAGAGACTGTTGGTTAGGAATACTGTTTTTGCTTGTTTGTACATACAGTCCTTTTAATTATTGATTGCAATGTATTTTGTTTCAGCATCCACTGTCCTTTTGGCTTTAGCGACAGGTATGGATGCACTTTGTTGGTTCTGCACTCATAGAGATTCTAGTCTGTATACCTTTCTTTCGATTTTTGCTTGTTTTGTGCTCCACATAGGCATAGTGTTCTACGTGTTGGTTTATGTCACAAATTGCAATCTTTTGCCTTGTGACATATTTCTTAGCATGCAATATTTTTGTATTCTTTCCAGCCCTGAAGAGTCGTGGTCTACTCTTCCCATGACGAAACACGTGTCGGCTGGCTACGCCTATTAAACAGAATTTCTATCATATATGCGGATGTTTCTTTTGTCAAGTTGTACTTACTCATGTCAATTTTGATTCAATCAATTTTATGTGTGCACAGGATTGTTCTTATTGCTTGGTTGTAGGTTTTTCCTGTACAATTTGAGGGGTTTCTGGGGTTTCCCCTCCCTGTTGCACCATAACGGACATTGAAGCTCATATTACTCACGTTTACCTGCAGAGCGCCACTTCTTCCTAATTTTTGAATACCCCTTTCAACTTTTCTACGAACCGTACAAAGCCTGAAAAGAAGCAGAATTGAGTAAAAGAAGCCTATTTTTGCATTTTATGCCTTTTTACAAGAACATTGAACTTTAAAATATTACTGTGGTCATTTTATTCGTTATTCTGGTCTTGTGCTAAGCCTTATATAAAGAGAACTATTTTTGATATAACCTTGACTGGTGTCCATTTGGGGTGTGTCATTGTATTACTGTATGTGTTCACAAATGCTTAACCTATGACGCCCTGAGAATAGTCTTGACTGCTTGCGCCACACTACCTAACGGGTGAGCAGGGGTTATTTGAAAGAGTGATCCCCTTACTCTGACTTAGAATTGAGAGTCCCTGCTTGTCGCAAGTGCATACCTGTGCCAACTAGAGATTCCCAATTCTAACAGACCACAACTGCTGGTGACTGGAGAGTAGTGAGCAGTGGACGCAAAAATGTCACCCCAGGCCGTGGTACAGATAGCGGAAGTATCGCACGCTGTTCCCCCCTGTGTGCCTGAGCATAGTGGGTTTGCCCTGAGTACGCCAGGGCTGCACAGGGGTGTGGTGACAAACCCCGTTGTGCAGGGTGTGGTCCACTCCTGGGAAGGCCAATGTCACTGACAGTGCGGTGCCGCGTGGCCTGCCACGAGGCTGATGCCGTGAGCAGCGGGGCATGCAACCCTGTGCACCTGCTGCACCCCGGGATGCTGATGCACAGACCAGGCCTGCCCGCCCTAGCTCACCAGTGCCGCACTGCTCACCTGACGACACCGTCGTATGTCAAAGAGAGCCCAACACGTGCCAGTGCAAGCACCAAGCCCCAGTCCCGCGACCTCTGCACCCTCCGCAGACCATCGCTGGTCCCCCTGATGCTGGTCCACATCACTCCTTACTAATTTACATGCTCCACCGGCATCCTCTTTGGCCCAGTAGGTCCCACATGTGGAACAGTGTCCTGAATGGCAGTGACCCCAAGTCCTGTGGCAGCGGCCACAGCACAAGACTCCCTTTGATCAGGGAGGCATAATTCCATATCGGAGGCTTGTGACACGTGGAGCGACTAACCCTGTTCAATGCACGCAGGAGACACGTGATGCCACTAACCCTGTGCACCATGAATGACTGTCATCCTAGGCAGAACATCGTTGGTGTCTGAGCCTGTGGCCTGGGGGTTGTCATCAGCAATAGACAGGTACGGACTTGGTGTCTGACCTGGGTCTGTTGCATTCATATCCGCCATGTTGCCGGGCACAGCTGGCATGTGCCCTCTGCATCATGCCCGGGGGTAGGCCTCCCATTCTCCCCCATGACACTCCGCGGAAGGCACCCATGACACATGTGAGGCCCTGCTCTGCCCTCATGACCCAACCCTAGTCTCCCACAGGTCAGCGTCCCGTGGCAGTGGGCCTGTGTCGGGCGTTGTGCATCCGGGGCCACTAGCCCTGTACAACTCGAGTCATTCCTCCTTGTTGTACTGACATTGCATTTCTGAGTGCCTGTTGACTGTTGGAGTTGTTGCCAGCACCAGCTACTCCCTGAGGGCTGGCTTACACTCACCCCACACACAGCCAGCACAGGCGTCACTTTATTAGTGGGCCTGCCATCACATCCTGCCGAACCAAGTATTGACTCTTTTCTCCCTGCACTGTCACAGGTGATCAAAGATATGCACTCTGCTCTTGGATGATGACACCCCTCCAAGACCCGGTCACACCCACCCAGAGGCAGTACAATGCGACCCATATACGCACCAGGGGCATAGTTGAACGCACATTTGATGTGTTGAAGTCACGTTTCAGGTGCCTGGATGGCACAGGTGGAAAGCTCCTGTACAGCCTGGACATTGTGTGCAAGATGATCGTTGCATGTTGTGTGATGCACAACATCTGTGTTCGCACCAATGCCCCATGGATCCCAGTTCCAGAGGTACCGGACGATGATGGTGACGATGGGTAGGTTGTCCACATTCCACTGCTGCTGCGGCAGGAATGGCCCGTAGGAACACCATCATTGCCACTTACTTCTCATGAGCACGTCATGTTGTGGCTGTCCATGGCAAGCAAGGGACAATAGAAGATGTCCAATTGCACTGCACATGTGAATAAAACATATTTGCAGGTTACAGGTTGTACTTGTACATTGTCATGTTACATTTTCCTGCGGTTTCAGATGTCATTTGCCATGTTGTGCACATTTGCGGAACCAGTTGTGTCCTGTGTCCAGTTGTGAAGGGGTTGCTGTTTGTACCGGGATGTTGTCAATGTCGAGGTGCACTTCTGCTTATGTGCGTATGCTACACGGTGGGCGAGTCACTCCTGCGGCTCTGATTTGTCTGCCACTGGTCTCTTTCATGCGGTGTGCCTGTTGGTTCTGTTCTTCCATGGTGCTTGGATGTTGTGGTGTACATGTTGTCCTCTGCAGTCGGTCAGGGTGCATCCGTGGTACTCCGCTGTTGATGTATTTTTTTCGGGGGCATTTTCTGTATGCTGTTCTTGTGCTTTTTCGCACATCACGCATGAGTATTGCTGCCCTCGCGCTGGTTGTCACTGTTTTCTTATCGCGCTTTGGCCCATCGCAGGTTTTTTGGCATTGGGGTTTGTTTTTTTATCTCCGTCGCATGGGGCCGCCTTGTTGTGAATTCCACGTTGACACAGGGTATTTTCCCGTGATAGGCTGCAATGTTGAGAGTTGCGTTAAGCTACTCTTGCGGTAGATATCACACGTTCTTGTGAATATACCACATTATTTTTTGTTGAAATCTTCAAATTATATTAACAAATGTGTGGAACAGACTCCTTCGGGTCCACTTCAGTACCGCAATGGTGGCTGACTCAACGAGGGTCAGTGAATCCAGCTGTGGGTGATATTCATGCAAGCAGCAGGGAATGGGCAAAAAATGGGGCGAATATAAATTTTGAACACCTGCCCTTATTTATTTATACATTTTTTACAAATGAAGCACTGTTTGCAGGTGCAATACACTGACTATTGGAGATTCATTTGTTGGGGAATCCAATTCTTGCTCCACATTGGAGGCACCAAAGTGATTCCACTACACTCTAATATCATTCACAATGTAGAGAATTTTAGATCCTTGAGGATAACGTGAGTTTGCACTATAGAACATCATCGGGCTATATAATAAAATTTACAAACCTCTGCCATTTGTCAAAATAAGATAAATAATGTTGTAGAACCCTTGCATCTCTAACAGATGGAGAGTCCTTTGCTTGTCACCTACAGCAAGAAGGCAAGTTAGAAGAATTAATCAGCCTTTATACTATATTGCAGGTCGTTATTGTGTGACACTTTCCTCCTGTTATTGTGGTTGTTGCAAGTAACATTTAAGCACCACATGATGAACGTGTCCATCAATGGCCGGAATATTGCAAGCTTGAAAGAGCAAGACACTCACACGTCCCACTTCTATGTGATTTTCACTTCTTAAGTAGTTTTTAGCACCTCTTGAAATGGTCTTCGCAATGTGATCTGTTAGCTTTATCCTGTCTTTAATGTAATTCCAAACCCGGCAAGGCTGTGTTTATTTTTCACTAACTCTACTTCTCTATGCAATTTACCGTATAGAAGCTGCATTAATCAGAATGCAGTTCCACATATAAAAAGCTGTATTTTAATGTTTTCCCATAGCTATGTTTCCTGAAAAATGCCCCAAAAACGTTTTGTGTTTATTTAGATGAGGCCCCCCTGCAAACGCTGCCCTTAATGCTTTACTTTAGAGACAGATGATTAAATATCCTACCCACCTGTGTTGTTCATATTACGTTTGGCTTAATCCTCTCTACTTAAACTGCATTTGAATCAAAATGAGACTGAATAATCCATCACCTGATTCAACACTGGTCCACTTTCATAAACCTCAAAGCAGAGGCTAGACAGGGGATATTAATATGTTGCATAACAAAAGAAAAAATGTGAGCTATGCCATACACGCAAACATAATATAATTGCATCCCCTACTTAAGTCCAGAAACCTATAATATTCATTGGGAAATGTCCTTCGACAGGGATTGACTTGTTCAGGCTTCAAATATTCGTTCTCTAAACTAATCCAACTGTTAATTAGATGTTGCTTTTGTTAGTAACATTAATTACATTCAGTCTTCACAAAAAAAAAATCACTTTTCTTGATAACAATGGATATCGTCCTACAGCTGAAAAACACAAAAAGAACATAGACAGACAGTGTGTTTTCATGCAGAGTGTAAACTGAGACTTGTCTTGATTTTAGAATACGAGTTTCCTTTCAGTTCAGACAGCGCAGATAATAAAATGAACATACCCCTAATGGGTTTTAAGTCAGGAAACACCGAACTACAGCAATTTCCTGAATTATTTCAATGCTTTCAATAGACAAATGTCATTACATACTTGAGCTATACTGGTACATAATTAAAAAGGAACACACAAAACAATTTTCTGCCAAGGAAAAAAGCTAATAGAGAAAATGAGTTCCTGCCACGTTTCCTGTTTGCAAATACTTCTCCTAATAGCTAAATCTAATTCGACATTTCACGAGATTAATTTTCTCAACATTTCTGTTGTATGGATGTCAATTTTATACGCATTCTTCCTTGTATTTATCTATCTTACTCCAATAAATGTACATGGAATTTTCTCAGGCAGATGTTACCAAAGCTATCCATTAACACATACATCCAAAGGGCCATTTTTAAAAATATAAATGGGAGTTGGAACAAAAGTAGCGCAAACTAAATGTGTCGAATGTAAGATAGAGCTAAAGTCAGGGAATCGTGCAGCATGAGGAAAATTAAGTTTGATAAAACCACAGCAGCCAACCGGTGAACCTAGGGGCACATGTACAAAGCATTTTTCAGGTGTCAAAAGAGTCGATTTGCAGAATCGGCAGGGATATCTGAAGGTTTTTGGAGACCCTGGGCCAAATGTATTTTGGGACCCCTGTTCAGAACAGTTTTGAATTTATGATTTCATTTCAGCTCTTTTATCCCTCTTTGGCCAGGTCACTCGCAGTGCACTGGTCTACATTTAAATGTGTTTGTATCTAATATTCAAGGATAAACACATTTCTCTGCGAGTTGTCTGTAATAGGCTCTCACACATCATCCATATTAAAGACACAGTTATACGGAGAGAGTCACAATTAGGAAATTGGTCTTCCAAATGTTTGTACATCTGGCCCTTTGTTTGGAAACACTACTTTACCCTTCTGAAACAGCTGGAAAGGATAGGGATACTGGGAAGGATTTCTTTGTGTTTATATTTTGGTGCATCATTAACAACATATGAAATGTATTTTCACACTTGATTACACACACTGGTATGGCACTGTTGTTTTTCAAACAAATGTTCTATGATGTGTAGAAGTGTGTTTTCATGACCATTGTTAATTATGCCTCCATTTGGGTCTAATCGCCATCTTGTAGAAAATGGATGTTACTCTTGTTTTTCCCCTGCACCTCTCACTACCTGTCATTTCTGCAGTGCATAGACAAGTAAAAATAATATGTGTTGATTTCCATTGTTGTTGTTCATGCTGTCTTAGATGAACTTTCCCTGGCTCAGTCAAACAATTGCAACTATTTCTTCAAGGCCTTTCACTAGATCACTGTGCCCTTTTCATACATATTACACCCTGTTGTTTATGTATCTACGTTGTTCTCTCATCTACGGATGACATTAGAATAGATGGGGCAAAATAATTATTTATGTGGTGGGATAGTGCGTAGGTGATAAGGCAATATGACTTCTAATATCAAAGTGCTCTGATTTGCTGACGAAATAATAGATTTGCTCACTCCATGATGATTCTGAAGTTCGGTAAATTTCATATGGGAAAATAATGTTTAAAAACTGCCACTTTTTGGAGGTGTGAGAGCACACTTTACCTAAGACTTTCTTTTTCTGCTAGGGATGCTGTTCATTCCTTTCTAGATTTTGCTGCCCACTTGGTACTTGGACTAATTTTTAATTTTACACTCTTCTGTATTGTCCTATTTCTTAGGAGCCATTATGACAATGACTTTGTATTGCCTTATTTTTGAATTTTGCAATAAAACCATTTAACTATTTTGCTGATCTAGAGCTCAATTAATAAGTAGGGCCTTTTACTTAATTGTTTGCATTTTCTGATATTTTGCTATGTTGGAAGGTGTCTGAACTTGAGACAAATTATCTCATGAAACTGAGGTTTAACACAGTCTCTGACTCTTCAAATTGTGAGCATTCTGACTGAGCTAAATGTTTGGGTTGTCAAGTTTTTGGTGTCTCCAATGCCCACAACATTATGGTAGCAGGTAGCACATCACATTAAAGAGTACCTCCTTTCCATTTGTGGTAAATAAAATTCCTTTACCGGGACTTAATTTGATACAGAAACATAATAAAATAGCTCAGTAAAATAAGAGGCAGAATCCGTGGTATTAGAGGTTCGGAATGGGCTTTATTCCAATGGACGATTATAATCGGTTGCTCCAAGTTCCATCACCACGGAGGTTCAGGAAGTGAAGTACATACTTTATTGACAAGAAGTGACTTTTATAGTACATACATTACAATGAAGCGAATGCAGTAGGCGTAACAATTGATAAGGAAAATGACGATTTGCATGCGTAACCGAAAATGGGTGTAATAAGGAGTAAAAAGGAACATAATTGGTTATGATGTCACATATAGGTGGATCTATAAGATAATACTTGGCATAGATGCGCGCGCAGCAGCATGACGTGTGATTGACGTGCAACTAGGGGGTGAAGGGGACTTGACATTTAGCTCTACATGTGGAGACGGAAAGTCTGGGGAGTCAAGTCAACCTAATCCCAAATCATATCTAACATCCTATGTTTAAAGAA
Organism: Triturus cristatus; assembly: GCF_964204655.1. Classification (NCBI taxonomy): domain Eukaryota; kingdom Metazoa; phylum Chordata; class Amphibia; order Caudata; family Salamandridae; genus Triturus; species Triturus cristatus. The sequence goes on from NC_140586.1 coordinate 578,684,524, forward strand.
CTATGTTATCCACAAAAGAAGGACTCTCGGACAGAATCTATTCTATACTGACTGTGCGTGCGTGTACAAGCGTCTAAGTGTCTACACTGAATGCGAGGGGGTAGGAATATTCCATGGTAACAGGGCTATGAATTACTTGCATGAGGACAGAGAAGCCGAGCCTTTGCTCAGTAGCTGGAAGAATGTTTACTTAAACTGCTAGACAGGAATGCATCGGCTAAGGAGTGAAGCAGATAATTCGAAGGTGAAATACAGTTCTTGGCAGAGAATAGGCTGATGTCAGGCTTCGTGAGCCGCGCAGAGAATGAGACAAAGTTCATGGTCACAGATGCAGGCTCAGACTGGAGTTTTCAGAGGCAGAAGGCAAGAGGAGTTTGATGACAGGATCAGGGCCTACTTGCCTGGACTGTAAAATGGCATAAGTGAACCATACAAAGCCGGTGGCCTTTCGTACTTAGGAATGGAATATCCGGCCTATTCATGGCGGATCTGACAGAGGACATGTTGACGGTGGACGCACATGTGTTTGCGTCTTCATAACTGGAACTGGAGGGAACATACATGTACTTGTGACATGCACATAGAACCGTTGGGGTCCAAGATAGGGGACATAACTGACCAGAAAAATCCATATTTCCACATTCCCTCCTTGTCCCCTACTTGCCCGTTAAGAGATATCAATCTTCATTAATCCATTGATCTGTTCATATAACATCATTTGTTCTTCTTTCTTCTTCCGTGACGAATGAAATCTTGGTGGTGGAATACACGATGTGGCACACAGACCACAGATCGCTGGTCCACATTGTAGACATAGACAGCAACTGAATAGTATGAGAAGGCCAATACCTAGGAAGGATAAAACTCTCCATCCCCAGGCTGATATCACACTCCAAAACCAACTGGACCAAGTCCAAGTGCCTGGGTTCTGGTGTATCTGGTTTACAATCTTATGAAGGCGAGTGATGGCTTTATATACTGATGGCGAATTTTCTGGTATGAATACGCAGCAGCTTGATCCGATGACCCTACAAGCTCCGCCCCTATCAGCCAGGATCACGTCAAGGACAAGACGATTTTGAAGCACAACAATCCGCATAGCAGACTGCTCTTCTGTTAAATTGCCTAAGGCGGAAATAGTTTCATTCACTACTGCTTCAAGGGTTCTAGTTAATCTACGTATCAGCTTACTATTAGTAACAGTACCTATATAGGGAAAGATGCCTTTATTGAAATCTACATACTTGTCCCATGCCGTCTCAGTATAATCGACAATTGGGAGATCTCTCCGCTCTCTGTTGTGTACTAAATGAATATTTCTGTAATAATCAGGAGGAGCTAGGAAAACAGGTGGCAAAAGGAATGCAATGTAGCAGGTACCATCCCAATCTAGAGGTAGACGCATATATGCAGTCTGACCACATATAAAGTAGGAGTGGCGATAAGCTCTAAATGAAGATTTGCCTTGATCACTGAATTCTACTATAGTAGTGCATTTACTATGGCCCATATGTATGGAACCAACCTTTCTTACACACAATTCACCCTTCGCTGGGAATACTGACATGGTGGGCAAAACTAGTTCAACTTCGGATTCGACATTTAGAATCATGAGATTAGGTATAAAATTACCTAATCCATATACTTCATTTTCTAGATCAGTTCCTGTTCTTTTGGGGCGACCCTCCTTGTCAGGGTAGCAGACCTTGAGTAAAACTAGGTTCAGGTTTCCCCATACCCAATGATCTTGGTAAACTGCTGTGTCTGAGTCTATGGAATTGATTAAACTAAACCATGCTCCACAGGAGCCATTATGTGTAAATGGATGTGGAAAGAAAGGCAGGGCTCCTTCATAATTCTGATAGGGAGGGAGCCGACCACACACCCAACAATTGGTGGCATTACTAGTCTGATGGGAATGATGTAACATACTAATGAAAGTGTTATTGCGCAGCGCAAGTCTATAAGACAATTCATGCGGAGGTAAGTCACTAAAAGAATGTTCAGCAGTAACATTATAAACATGTCTAGAAATAGGGTAATATATGTGCAACAATATACTTGCAGTAATTATTAAAAGACTCAAGAAAAACAAGATTAATAATGTCACTATGCAGTGGCTACGCAGTGATTTACAATACGCCTGTCGTTTCAACATTTTCCGGGTGTTTTCTCTACTCAGGTCCAAGGGATACATGTCAGAGACAATTCAACCGCTTCACCTTGGAGAGGACTTAAACAATCAAATTGCTCGACTGGTTGGGCCTAAGCTTTAGTTTATAGTGTTCAGAGTCACTCTGTTCAACAAAAGGAAGTTTTGAGTCAATGGGTGAAGACACACGAGGTGGGCTGTTTACATCTGCAGGAAGTCCATGAAATTTCTTGATATGACTTGTATGAATCCAGCCTTTCCTGCCTTCAATCTTCACGGCTGTTCTTGTGGTCAGCAGGACCAACTTGGGCGACTTCCACCTGGGCTCCAGCTGAGTCTTTCGGTCGAAATTCCTCACAAATACGAGGTCCCCCGGAACTACGTCATGGGGTTTCACCTCAGTGTTGTCGGGAAAGGCTGCAGCTACCTGTGAACGACAAGATTGTAGTGCAGACATCAAGGAAGCCAAGTAATCTGTCAGCATATTACAGTCAACATCAGTTATTTTGCGTGGTATAGGCGTCCCCCACATATTTGGTGGTCTGCCGAAGATCACCTCATACGGGGATAGCCCTGTTCGAGAGTGTGCTACCATTCTCATGTAAAAGAGCGCAACGGGTAAGGCTACTACCCAGTCGACACCTTTCTCTCTGCATATTTTGGACAATCTGATTTTCAGTATCTGGTTATGTCTTTCTACGAGACCTGCTGCCTCGGGGTGTCGGACACAGTGGAATTTCCACTGATATCCTAACAGAAGTGAAACATGTTTCATTAATTCGGATGAGAACGGCTGGCCGTTATCTGAGTGAACAACACGTGGTAAACCGTATCGTGGGAAGAATTCTCGAACTAACTGTTTGGCAGTAGTCGGGGCAGTGTAATCTGAAACCGGGTATGCCTCTGTCCAACGGGACAGAGCGCAGACAACTACGAGAACATATTTGAATCCTCGACATCGTTCCATCTGGATATAGTCCATCTGGAGGGCTTCAAAAGGGTGATTAGGAGGATGAAATCCACCCTGTTCTACGGGAACGCTTTTTCCTGGGTTAAACTGACAACAGATCATACAGGTACGGACCTTTTGTTTGGCTGCTGCTCGTAAATGTTTATTGAACCAAATGTGTTGGATGCTGTCTAGCATAGCTTTTTCTCCTAGATGTGCTGGACTATGTATAGTGTTAATTATAACTTGGACCATTGAATCAGGAAGGAACCATACAGACTTTTCCTTCATCATCCATCCTTGGTCCGTTTGGATCCCCCCTAATTCAGTCCATTTCTTTATTTCGTCTGGTGTAGCATGTGTCTGTATGTCAATTACGTCAAGAGTAGGATCTTTAACTGTCATACAATGTGTCGGCGTCGGGACTATTGTCTTTGTCATGTCGGGGGTTTGAGTTTGAGCAGTCTGTTTAGCTGTTCTGTCGGCTAGATCATTGCCTTGGGAAATGATATCAGTAACCTTCGTGTGAGCCTTACATTTCATAATTGATATTGCAGTGGGTAGATGTATTGCATCTAATAAGGCATGAATGAGGGGTCCGTGCTGAATGTGGGCACCGTGGGAAGTTAAATAACCTCTCTCTCGCCACAGCACGCCGAAGTCATGTACAACTCCGAATGCATAACGTGAATCAGTGTATATGTTGACTTTTTTATTCGTGGCTTGAATACAGGCTTGTGTCAGAGCGATGAGCTCTGCGGCTTGAGCTGACAAAGTATTTATACGATTAGTTTCAATGACTTCAGTATCTGTGGTGACTGCGTAAGCAGCCACTAACTCTCCTGTACTTGTTCTCATACATGAACCATCTACATACAATGTCAGGTCTGGATCTGACAATGGGACATCGGTTAAGTCTTGTCTGGGTTTTGTCGTTATAGTAATAACTTCAATACAGTCATGAGCTAGTGGGTCTGTTCCGGTTACTGGCAAAAGTGTGGCAGGATTCAATGTGTTACAGCGTCTGATTTCTATATGTGGCTGAAACAATGTAAGTTCGTACCCTGTAAGTCGCGCTATAGTCAAGTGTTGTGTTTGCGTTCTATTTACAAGAACCTCCACTGCGTGTGGTACTTGAACTGTCAATGGATGTCCTAACACTATGGCATCGCTTTGTCTGATTGCTAAAGCTGTCGCTGCTACTGATTTCAGGCACGCAGGCAAAGCCTGGGCTACGGGATCTAATGTACTAGAAAAATAAGCACATGGTTTGTGTGCTCCTGCTTGTTCCTGTGTGAGTACTGACAAGGCAGTGCCTTCGCGTTCTGTAACAAAGAGTGTAAACTGTTTTCTGTAACATGGCGTTGCTAAAACAGGTGCTTGACATAAAGCTTTCTTTAGGTTTTCAAAAACTTGTGTATGTTCCTGAGTCCAAGGGAGAACAGTCGATGTGGCTGCCTCCTGTGTGGTTAACTGAATGAGTGGTTTTGCTAGAAATGCGTACTGAGGGATCCACTGCCTGCAATATGAAGTGAGGCCTATGAAAGCCCGCACCTCCTTTTGTGTCTTGGGTATTGGCATGTTAGCTATTAACTGAATGCGGTCCGGTGTAAGCTGCCTTCCCTCCTTGGACAGCGAGTGTCCAAGATAAACAACTCGCTGGACACAGAATTGCAGCTTAGAAGGGGACACCTTGTGCCCCTTTTCGGCCAGAAATTGTAAAACTGTCAGTGATGCTTTTTCACATTCCGGTTCGCTTCTCGCGGTGATCAGCAGATCATCGACATATTGAAGCAGAGCAGTGTTAACTGGCATGTGGATACTATCTAGTTCTCGTTTCAGTGCTTGGCTATAGATGCTGGGGCTTTCTGTAAATCCTTGAGGTGCGCGTGAGAATTTAAAGCTACGTCCATTTAAACTAAATCCGAACAAATATTGGCTTTCCGGATCTATTGGGACGCTGAAAAAGGCATTCTTGAGATCAATTACAGTAAAGAATGTTGCTTCGGAATCAATAGCTGTCAGTAATGACGAGATATCTGGGACCACAGGAAATTGTGGCACAATGCATTTGTTTAACTCGCGCAGATCAATAACCAATCGATATACTGGCGGGGCCTTAGGATCTGTTCGTTTAAGAATCGGAATTATCGGTGAATTACATACATTGGAGTCTGTTTCCACAACTACTCCTTGGGCAATGAGCTCGTCAATGATTTGTAGTAAAGCCACTACAGCATCTGGTGGTAACTTGTATTGTCGCATTCGTGGTAGCACCACTCCTGCCTTTAATGTGACTCGATATGGTGTAATATTCATGCATCCGACATCAGTAGGGCCTTGTGCCCATAGGTGTGTAGGTAAAGTCTGCAGTCGGGGATCCATGTCTCTAGACACATAGTGACCTTTAAAATCACGTAAAAACAACCTTACTCCTTCCGGAGAACAACATATTATGGCTCCTAGAGCTTTCAGTGTTTTTATTCCCAACAAGTTTTCTGGACATGATTTAGTAAGCAATAAATCTGTAGTTCGGGTCAGAGGTCCTATCGTAAGTGGAAGAGGCTGTGATACTTCATTAACAATAGGTTTTCCTGAAAAACCAAGGGAAATATTCTGAGAGCCTGAGAGGGGTGCCCCTGGAACTTCACTACGTTTTATAGTTGTTCGACTTGCCCCTGTATCGAGTAAAAATTTTCTATCTTGGCCTAATAATTCACTATGTACATAAGGTCCTTCTTGATCTACAGGAATCTCGATAAGGGGTAAGTCAACTTCCCTCTCTAGGCTAGTTCATGCGTAACGCTGATACTCAGGATATTCATACTGTGCGGTCTGATACATTTGTCGTGTTGTTGTCTGTGTGGCAGCAACAGGCAACGGTGGTGCAGCTGGCGCAAACTGTATTGGCTGTTGTGCGGCTGGCATGGCCTGTGCATGCTGCAGAGCTCCTTGTTCATTCTGATCTTGTCTGAGTGGCCGTGATCTTTCTTGTGTTTTACCTATGGCGATATTATGTTTTAAAACTGGACAATCGTGTACGTAATGACCTGGCTTTTTGCAATAATTGCATGTCCCTTTTACAGGTCCTGCTGAATCGGAATGTGTCATACCCTTTTTATGTCCTTCAGCTGGAACTGTCTGGGAAACTAGCATTTTCATTTTCGTGTCTTTCATGCGTCTGTGTTCATGTTCTTGTTCCTCTCTAATTCTATTGTGATGGTACTGTAACATTTGTAACATTTGTGATGGAGTGTTACCTTGCCAGGTACTCTCGAATTTTAATACTCTATTCTTTACTGGGGGCAGGGCATTTTCTACTAATTTTATTACAAACAGATGCGGGTATGATTCGCTACTTGCTTTTATGCCACTATTTATACCAAAACATTTTTCAAATCGGGCATAGTAATCACTAGTGTCTTCATCTTGCTTCTGCTTACAGGCTGAAATTGTTCCCCAATCTTCCTTTTTCGTAGTTAATAAACGTGGCAGTACCTGTACTAGCAAACCTGGTAGTGCTTTAGTTTTATCCCCGAGTCCTGCTCCTGCAGTTCGGGCCTTTTCTTCTGCTTCTAATACTGACCATTCTATCTTTTGGTCTCCTACCTCCCACTCTTTTTCCCTGAGTTTTTCATAAATGCCAGCAGGCATCAATACCTTTAATATTGTCATAATGTCGGGATAGGTATACTCTCCCATGAGTAACATGTCTTTAATTTCTCGGTGAAAACCCGCTGGGTCTTTGTCATGACTGGGTACCACTTTTTTCATTTCTAACAATTCTATTTTCGATATGGGCGTATATACAAATACGCGCTTGAACTCGTTGTCCTCGCCTTTTATTGGGTGCACTTCTCGTAAAGGATTCTGTCTATCCATGTGATACGTGGTTCTTTCCTTAATGGGTAATGAAACATGTTCTGAACATACAAAAAGAATATATTGCTTTCTTGATTCTAGAATTTCTTTAATTAATTTAGTACCTGAACCTCTCCATTTATTCATAAGTAATTCAGTCAATATGTCAGGTAAGGGACCAGGGTCCGAATGCTGACTCCGATATAGTATAATGAGTTGTTGAATCATATAAATCCCAGCTAACCTCTGTTCATCTGGGGTGAGATTAAAAAATGTGCGTGTTACTGTATCATCACTATATTTTCCGGGACTGTCCACCCAATGGACAGCTGCCCTGGCTAAATCTTGTTCATCCATAGAATCGAGAAAATGATAACCCCTTCGTTCTCGGAGTAGTTTGTCGGCGGTTTGGAACGAATGCTCGTTAGACCTGATGTTAATTATAGGTATTTGGAAATTCCTGTTATTATCTGGACATATCGGACGTATCGGGTCAATAAGGCCTCTATTACTATTACAAGATCTTCCTCTTCCTACATAGGCTATGGTGTCCGACTGTCCCGCGGGCAGTCCTGACCCTTCTTCCTCGCTTTGTTCGAACTCGTCTACCTCTAATCTCTCTTCGTGTAGGCGTTCTATTTCTTTACGGATCTTTCGGCACATGGCTATTATACAATTTTGTTTATCATGTCTACCTTCTGATATATTCTGGCTCCATCTAGTAAGGATTTGCATTGCTTCCGGGTCTACCCCCGGTCGGTCTTCATTTCTGATCACACAATTTATGAGGAAACGTAACAGTTCCCCCTGTATCTCTACTTTCTGGTATTCCATAGCTCTGTTAATACATTCTGGATCTCGCCCTGTTTGGACAAAATGATATATTTTATCTAGATGCGCAGTCATTCCTGGTAACTTCCCTAAATACACTGCGGCTCGTCTGATACGCAATGATGCCAGGGTCATTTCGTCCTCTTTACCGGGCACAGGGTCATATCTACAATCTATAAGAAGTTCCTTAAGCGTACGGGCACTTATGAGTTTGGGTGTACGTGAATGTGCTGACTCTTGAAAAGTAAGTTTATTTATTCTGGGTGGCGTAGAAAAAATATTGGTAGCACCTCCCGTAGCCCCATCTGGGGTGTCGGGTGTGAAAGGATTCGTTGAACGTGACACAGCAACTATAGGTGTGGACACAGCTATAGAAGTAGCTGTAGGAACAGATGCAGAAACAGATGTGCTTGCCGGAACTTGTGACTCGATCTGTTGCTGTAAGGATACTGGTACTGGGTCTTGGCGTTGAACCTCCCTGGTATGCGGTCTATGTGGGGCGGAATTAGCATACTCGGGAGCTGCTTCATCTAAATACGAGGAAAGAAAAACATCTTCTGCGGTTCTAGGATGCCCCTTAGGATGTACCTTTATTGGGAATAATGGGGGTGGCAAGTCTTTCGGTATCTCTGGAGTAGCCTTAGGTAATCCTTCGGCTAGGAGGGGATACATACCATTCATAAGGGCATTTCTTTGTCTATCTACTTGTTCTGATTTCACTCGGATACCTTCCTCAATTAATAGATTCTCTCGAACTTTATTTGAACTCTCTTTATTCTTTTCTTCCTGTCGGAGTGCCTTTTCTGTGCGTCTATGAGATTCTTTACGCCATAACTCAACGGCGTCTTTCTGTGACTGTCTGACTTTCCTTTTCCATAACTCTTCCTCGACTTTCATGATGCACTCTGCATCCCAGGTCCCTGCTGCGGGCCACCTCTGACTTTCTGGTAATCCCTTGGTGTAGTCTACCCATAAATCAAGAAATAATATAGCGTCTAAGCCATGTTTGTGATACATGAAGTGCCCTGGAGTGTCCCTAGGAGGAATAGGGACGGCTTCTTCGAGTACCCCTTTTCTAGTAGTGATCTGTCTTAATTTCGAAAAGAGCGGCATATTGACAACTGATCCGATACTTAATCTTGAACACACTTAATACAAAAGCACAATAATGAACAACCATTCATACCACAATATGCAGGACGTTTAACACATTAAACATTAAACATTAAACATTTTTTTTCTAACCTTCAAAATAACCAACAATGATGATCGTCTGCATAACTAATCACCAAGCATAATTCTTGACAATAACTAGATACTTCGGAATACTTGATATACTGCTAAACAGTACATATACACTGCTAAAACAGTGCAGACCGGATTTGTGTACCCCAAACCCGTCTTGAGCGGCACAATCTATGTGCACGTCAGAAATGCCTCCCCAGTAAGGGTACTCACCGGGTAGCTTCGGAAACGGAAGGCCTCGGAAACTGAACTTGGACCGGACTGGACTCGACTCGACTCGTCGGAAACTGGACTCGACTTCGAACTGGTGGGTCTCTGTATACCTCGGATCTTGCTCTCTCAGCTAGGCTCTGGTCGGGATACTTCGCACTTCTCACCGCCTCGTCTGGGTGTTGATCGCAGCCTCAGTCGCCCCCGCTTGACCGGAGGGAGATACAGGAAATCCTGCTGGTACGCGTTATTGTCCGTCCAGCTGTGGCAGGAGACCGGGCCTGCAACTCACCGCCGGCGCGTGAGATGAGAAAGTGTCCCTGTTCGGGCGCCATTCATGTGGTAAATAAAATTCCTTTACCGGGACTTAATTTGATACAGAAACATAATAAAATAGCTCAGTAAAATAAGAGGCAGAATCCGTGGTATTAGAGGTTCGGAATGGGCTTTATTCCAATGGACGATTATAATCGGTTGCTCCAAGTTCCATCACCACGGAGGTTCAGGAAGTGAAGTACATACTTTATTGACAAGAAGTGACTTTTATAGTACATACATTACAATGAAGCGAATGCAGTAGGCGTAACAATTGATAAGGAAAATGACGATTTGCATGCGTAACCGAAAATGGGTGTAATAAGGAGTAAAAAGGAACATAATTGGTTATGATGTCACATATAGGTGGATCTATAAGATAATACTTGGCATAGATGCGCGCGCAGCAGCATGACGTGTGATTGACGTGCAACTAGGGGGTGAAGGGGACTTGACATTTAGCTCTACATGTGGAGACGGAAAGTCTGGGGAGTCAAGTCAACCTAATCCCAAATCATATCTAACATCCTATGTTTAAAGAACTATGTTATCCACAAAAGAAGGACTCTCGGACAGAATCTATTCTATACTGACTGTGCGTGCGTGTACAAGCGTCTAAGTGTCTACACTGAATGCGAGGGGGTAGGAATATTCCATGGTAACAGGGCTATGAATTACTTGCATGAGGACAGAGAAGCCGAGCCTTTGCTCAGTAGCTGGAAGAATGTTTACTTAAACTGCTAGACAGGAATGCATCGGCTAAGGAGTGAAGCAGATAATTCGAAGGTGAAATACAGTTCTTGGCAGAGAATAGGCTGATGTCAGGCTTCGTGAGCCGCGCAGAGAATGAGACAAAGTTCATGGTCACAGATGCAGGCTCAGACTGGAGTTTTCAGAGGCAGAAGGCAAGAGGAGTTTGATGACAGGATCAGGGCCTACTTGCCTGGACTGTAAAATGGCATAAGTGAACCATACAAAGCCGGTGGCCTTTCGTACTTAGGAATGGAATATCCGGCCTATTCATGGCGGATCTGACAGAGGACATGTTGACGGTGGACGCACATGTGTTTGCGTCTTCATAACTGGAACTGGAGGGAACATACATGTACTTGTGACATGCACATAGAACCGTTGGGGTCCAAGATAGGGGACATAACTGACCAGAAAAATCCATATTTCCACACATTTTAAATATTTATTTTTCTGTTCAGTCCTTAGTGCTAGTGGATTTTCCAGTATGGCTCTTCCTGGTGGATTTTGTATGAAACCCGACTTGCAGTGTTGCTCCTGAATTATGTGGATTGTAAGTATGAGTAGGGCGGAATGTGTTTGGGAATGGAGAGTGCTTTTGTAGTCTTATTGAAGTGTTGAAATTTGAATTGCATGATGCTCGCTAGTAGCATTTAATTTACAGGCCCTGGGTACATCTAATAACATTTACAAGGAACTTATGAGTCCAAATGTGCCAATTAGGTGGAGTCCAATTTTGCCATGTTTGAAGGAGACGGCACAAGCACCGTAGCACTGGCTAGCAGGGGTAAAGTGCACAGAGTCCTAATGCCAACAAAAATGAATTGAGCAAAAATCAGGGAATGGAGGCAAAATGTTTAGGGGAATACAACCCCAAGGATGTCAGATCTAACTTATTTTTTGTGATTTGCGTCAAAAGAGATTTGGTTTTTATTGTTGGTTGATTTGGTTATGGGATCCCTTGAAATCCAAGATCTCGAAATACTGATGTTTAACTTGTCTGCAAAAAGGTAGAGGGCCCAATTAACAATGGTAAACTTCGACAGCAGGAAGATGATCCCCAAGCAGACATCCACCACCCTAAATGCCAGGGAAAGGGGAGCAGCCCCTTGGGCAAGGGCTTGTGCCCCCCTTGCTGTTTTTATGCAGTCTTTCTGCCCCCACCCCAGGGAGGTCAGATAGCCCCTAGACTCCAGAGATGACTTTTTTAAATTGCAGAGGTGGGGGCTGCCCAACATGAGCATGGTCATGCCCGCACTGCCATAAAAGTGCAGAAAAACTGTTTCTGACTACCCCAGGGGGCATATTGGGATATTTACCCCCCACCAGCAAAAGTAACGGATCCAACTGAGTTTAACAGAAATCTCCATGCAAGGGCTCCAATTGTCCTTGGTTTGATCCATTCCTGTCGCGGGCACTAGGCCCAGCCCCACAAGTGGGGCGGCATTTGTAAAGAAAATGCGTGATTTCAGTCAAAGCTTGAGGTTTGTAGGGCTTGTGCGTAAACATACCACATGGGACCCATGAAGGTCGCCCCATTCTGAATTCCCCTAGGTGTCTCGTTTTTAAAAAAATTACAAGTTTGCTAGGTTTCCGTAGGTACTGGCCGAGCTAGGACCCAAAATCCCCAGCTACCCACTTTGCAAAAAGAGGGTCAGTTTTGAATAGAACATGTGATGAATCCATGTTGAGGTTTTGGGCCATTTCCTGTTGCGGGCACTAGGCCTACGCACACAAGTGAGGCACCATTTTTATCAGAAGACTTAAAGAAATGGATGGAAGAAAGTTTGTGGCTCCCTTCAGATTCTAGAACGTACCATCACAGCAATGTGAGGAAAATGTGTTTTTTTAGTCAGAATTTTAGGTTTGTAAGGGATTCTGGGTAAAGCAACTCTTGAGTGCCACACAAGTCCCCACATCCTGGATTCCCTTAAGTGTCTAGTTTTTTTTTTAAATGTACAGATTTGCTAGGTTTCCTTAGGTGCTGGCTGAGCAAGGGCCCAAAATCTACAGCTAGACAAGTTACAAAAAAGGGTCAGTTTTGAGTGGAAATATGTAATGTATCCAAGTTGTGTTTTGGGCCATTTTCAGTTGCAGTGACTAGGCCCACTGACACAAGTGAGGTGCCATTTTTATCAGGAGATTTAGGGGAATGCTGGGTGGAAGGAAGTTTGCGTCTCCCCACTAATTCCAGAGCTTTCCTTAACACAGAAATGTGAGGAAAATTAATTTTTTATGTCACAATTTGAGGTTTGCAGAGGATTCTGGGTAAAACAACCTAGTGAGAGTCATGTAAGTCACTCCATCCTGGATTTTCCTAGTTATCTAGTTTTAAAAAATTTAATGGTTTGCTAGTTTTCCCTAGGTGCCAGCAGAGCTAGGGCCCAAAATCAGCAGCTAGGCACATTGCAAAAAAAAGGGTCAGTTTTTAATGGAAACATTTGATATGCCCATGTTGGGTTTTGGGACGTTTTTTGTCGCGGATACTAGCCCTACCCACACAAGTGTGGTACCATTTTTATTGGGAGACTTATGAGAATTCAGAATAGTAGAACAAGTGTTCTTACCAATTGTATTTCTCTGCATTTGTGCCTTCCAAATGTAAGACAGTGTGTAAGAAAGAAGACAGTTTGAGAAATGCCCTCTAATTCACATGCTACAATGGTTAACCACAAATAATCACTGCTTCTAAACTCCATATATTGTGCCCATTTTGGAAATACATAGGCTTCCTTGATACCTATTTTTCTCTCTGTATATTTTACCAAATGAATTGCTCTATAGAAGAGACACCATGAAAATCCATTGCAAGATCCAGCTCAGAGTTTGGCTCTAGGTACATCAAGTTCTTTGAAAACCCACAAACCCTATATATTCCTGCAACCAGAAGGATTTAGCATATTTACTAGTATATTGCTTTTGTAAATCAGTCATTGTGATGAGCAGTTACAAATGAATGTTTTTTCTTACTAACTTACAATACTTTTATATTTCAACACTGAGGGGCATATGTACAAGCCCCTATTGCCACCACAGCGTCATTTTTCAACAATGTTGTGGTGGCGGTAGGTGCTTCACCTTATTTACAAGGCAGCGTTAAGCCACATAACATTGCTTAACACTGCCTTGTAAATAAGGCTGAAGTACTGGGTATTTTAAGCCCAGCGGTTCAGGGGAACACACCCTATGACTTCGGGTTCTTCCTGTTTCAGACCTACAGAAACACAGAGTCTTCTGGGTGAAGTCAAAGATCAGTTTATTGGCTGCAGACCAATTACAGGTATCCTAGAAGTACAACAGCGTGTATGTTCTCAGGAGACTGCTGAAAATCACAGAAACTGGCTTCTTCCTAAATACAGAATATCCTGCTCCAGGCATACATTCCTTAGTTTACGATTTGGCCATTACATGTATACATTACAAACGAAAAGGCAGAGTCATGATGACCATCCCACATTCCAGTTAAGCCAGCCCGTAATTATTTACCCAGCAAGGCTCAGATCCCACACCAGATATCGATAGGCCCCAATAAACATGAGCATCTCCTGTTTGGAAAACAAGCCATAAAGCAGGAACAGTCAGGTGAGAAAGAGATTAGCTGGAGGCTTGTGTAGGATGAAAAGACTTTATGGTGTGTCAAGCCCTGATGCTAATCACAGGTGGCCAGAGGACGGGGAACTCGTGAGACCGGACTGACCTGGGGCAGCGGAGCCAAGCTGCCCAGGTCACAGAAAAGTCAAAGAAAGGCACATGTGCTCTAAAAGGCTCGTATTTGCTCCATGCTATGTAGCCTATGTGAGGGCAACCATAAGATGGCCACCGCTCTAAAATGGAACCCACGTAGTGATGTATAATAGCGTATACACAGTGCATTCATAGCTAAAACGTTACACAAAGCACTTGTACATACCACATTAACCATTCGCGGTTCACAAATACCGGGATAGACAGGGGTAGGGCCCTGCCTCCTACGCGGTCCCAAATTGCAAAGTACGACAAGGCCTCCTTTCATGCTATGCTTAGCATGAAAGGGGTGGCCAGTGGGTGTTGTGGTGGACGTTCACCGCAACACCCATCGATTTTGACGCTGCCCCCTGTGTACAAGGGAAGCGTACATAGGAGGCAGTGCCAAAATTAAGACCAGGGAAAACCTAGTCTTAACTTGGCAAAACGAGGAGAAATGCATTATTATTACCAAATGAATTGCTCTATAGAAGAGACACCATGAAAATCCATTGCAAGATCCAGCTCAGAGTTTGGCTCTAGGTACATCAAGTTCTTGGAAAACCCACAAACCCTATTTATTCCTGCAACCAGAAGGATTTAGCATATTTACTAGTATATTGCTTTTGTAAATCAGTCATTGTGATGAGCAGTTACAAATGAATGTTTTTTCTTACTAACTTTCAATACTTTTATATTTCAACACTGAGGGGCATATGTACAAGCCCCTATTGCCACCACAGCGTCATTTTTCAACAATGTTGTGGTGGCGGTAGGTGCCTCACCTTATTTACAAGGCAGCGTTAAGCCACATAACATTGCTTAACACTGCCTTGTAAATAAGGCCTCCTTTCATGCTATGCTTAGCATGAAAGGGGTGACCAGTGGGTGTTGTGGTGGGCGTTCACCGCAACACCCATCGATTTTGACGCTGCCCCCTGTGTACAAGGGAAGCGTACATAGGAGTCAGTGCCAAAATTAAGACCAGGGAAAACCTAGTCTTAACTTGGCAAAACGAGGAGAAATGCATTATTTCTCCTCGTTTTTGCTTTTTTCATGTGTGCTTCCTTGTGCAGCACACAAGGAAAAAGCAAAATGCCATGGATTGTTTATCTAAAGGACAGTCCCCCTTCCTATACATAAACTATCTGTAAAAGAAAATGCCATTTTGTGACTTTCATGTGTGCTGCATGAAGCAGCACACGTAAAAGTGACAAAATGGCATTTTAGGATTGTTTATGTGCAGGAAGGGACTTCTTGCACTAGGGAGCAAGGGTGCTTGCGTTGGTGCTACACTACTAAGTGTAGAGCCAACGCAAGAGGAAACGCAAGGCTCCACAATATGCTTGTGAATATGGTGCAGCCTTGCATTTCAGAAGTGGCTGAGGGAGGCATTAAGTCATGACGGCTAACGCCTCACTCCACCACTTCACTTGTACATATCCCCCTTTGTTTCTTTGTAAAACTTTTGTAGGACCTACATATAATGATCCCTTGCTGAATTCAGAATTGATGCCTGGTATAGAGAAATGTATAGCCTTCTGGGATCCGCCAATGCACCACTGGTGGTACAACGTACTGCACCAGGACCCTTGGCCCTCCTGCCACCCAACAGTACACCACCAAGGAACTCCTGGGCCTGGACCGCGGACATCGCAAAAGCTGTGGCTTCTTCTCCTCATGAGCCACCAAAGGACCATTCACCTGCCGACACTGCAACTTCTCCAGCGACAAAACCTGCAAAAGATTCAGCACCACTCCGGCCCACATGGTCAAGATCACCCTGCGACCGCTCCACTGTATACTGCCCAGTTCCAGCTCAGTCTGAAAACATGTCACAAACATCTGGGACACCATCACCACCCTCTCCACGGATGTTGCCTTTATCACTGAAACAATGGCTCAACCCCTCCTCGAACCCCGACATCACCATCAACATTCGAGAAGGCTAGAAGATAATACACAGTGACCACACCAACAAGGCGGAGGCATCACCATCATCTTCAAGAAAACCATCAGATGCGCCATCACCAATGACGACCCTACACCTCTTATGGAACACCTCAACTTCTTACTACAATCTGATGCGAAGACCATGATAAGAGGCACCCTCACCTACAGACCCCCAGAACCCCGAACAACATTCTGTGGTGCCATCCCAACCTCAGTGCCCCCTAGCCATTGATTCACACCACTACCTCCTACTCAGCGACCTCAACTTCCACATTGAGGACCCCAACGATGCCAACTCCATCGCCTTCGTGGAGAACTTAAACAACATCGACCTCACCCAATTCATCATCGAATCCACGCACAAAGCCGGGCACACAGTCTACCCCATCTTCACCTCCAGCGACAGAATCAATTTCAGCCACACTACAGAACTCACCTGGACTGACCACACCATCGTACACTTCACCATCACCGATGACCAGCACACCATCACCAGGCAGCAGATATCCTCTGACCACAGCTGGAACAAGGTCACTGAAACTCTATGGTCATAGACCCTCACCACCTCCCAATCCCAGGCCTAGTGGACTGCCCCGGCCAGCGCTCGCTTCCTTCGCGCCGTTTTCCCGCCGCTGCCTCCCGTGCGGCCCACCCCCCGCCCCGATTGGTTCTTCCCTCCCGCCGCCTAAGGCAAGCCCATCTGCGCCCGTCCGCGCCTGGCCCGCACCCAGCACTAGGACCCCTGGCCCCCGAGAATGCCAGCCAACACGACGGACTTACGACCCCACCACCCTCAACGCACTCAACACCGGCCGAAACCCCGCCTGCTACCGAGCCACCCCGAGACTCACCCACGGACCCTTCACCTGGCAAGACTGCAAATTCACCTGCCTCCGGCCCTGCACCGCTCCCGCCAAGCCAGACACCAACAACAACCACCTCAAGTGCATCCTGCTCAACACCCGCTCCGTCCACAGGCACGCCGTCGAACTCTGGAACCTGCTCGACGCAACAGCACCAGACGTCGCCTTCCTCACTGAAACCTGGATGAACGCCTCCTCAGCGCCCGACATCGCCATAGCCATTCCGGACGGATACAAGATCACCCGGAGGGACTGCGTCAACCAGACGGGAGGAGGCATCGCCATCATACACAAGAACACCATCCGCATCTCGACCAACTCCGACGAAACCTTCACCGCCGCCGAACACCTCCACTTCCAGATACACACCGACCACAAGACCACCCTCAGAGGCACCCTCATCTACAGACCCCCGGGACCACGCACACAATTCAGCGAAGACATCGCAGACTTCATCAGCCCGCACGCCCTTCCCTCCGTTGACTACATCCTCCTGGGGGACCCCAACTTCCACCTGGAGAACAACAATGACAGAAACACCACCACCCTGCTGGCCAACCTCGCCAACCTCGGACTCAAGCAACTGGTGAACACCCCCACCCACTACGCCGGCCACACACTTGACCCCGTCTTCTCATCCAGCAAGCACATCTCCTTCAGCCACTCCACCGGACTCCACTGGACTGACCACAGCTGCGTCCACTTCAGCTTCAGAAGAACCACGACCCACCACCACCCGCAACAGGTTCCTCACCGGAGCTGGAGCAAGATCACCGCCGAGCAGCTCACCGCCTCCCTCAGCCAGAACCCTCCCACCAGCACAACGGACCCCAACAAAGCAGCCAGCAACCTCACCAAGTGGCTGACCGCCTGCGCCGACGACCTCACACCACTAAAGAACCCTCCCAGCAGACCCGGCAGCAAGAAAACCCCCTGGTTCACCGACGAACTCAAGGACACCAAGAAGAACTGCTGCACCCTCGAGAAAGCCTGGCGCCTCGACCAGACCACAGACAACAGGACCGCCCTCAAGAACGCCACCTGCAAACACCATCAGCTGATCCGCGCCACCAAGAAGACAGCACTCAAAGAACAACTGGACAACAACGCCCACAACAGCAAGGAACTCTTCAGCATCGTCAAAGAGTTCTCCAACCCCAGCGCCGGAAGACCTCTGCAACTCACTCGCCTCGTTCTTCCACCACAAGATCGCCGACATACACAACAGCTTCAACGCACAGACCACGCACCCTACCACCGAACCAACGCCCGCCACCACCACCCTCTGCAACTGGACCCCGACCAGCACCGAAGACACCACCCGCACGATGAACACCATCCACTCTGGATCCCCCACCGACCCCTGCCCCCACCACGTCTTCAACAAGGCCGACGCCATCATCGCACCCCATCTCCGGGACACCATCAACACCTCCTTCCACACCGCCACCTTCCCGGAGAGCTGGAAGCACGCCGAGCTTAGCGCCCACCTGAAGAAACCAACGGCGGACCCCACCGACCTCAAGAACTACCGTCCCATCTCGCTCTTTCCTTTCCCTGCCAAAGTCATCGAGAAGACCGTCAACAGACAGCTCGCCGCCTTCCTCGAGACAAACGGATCCCTCGTCCCCTCGCAGTCCGGGTTTCGGGCCAACCACAGCACCGAGACCGCCCTGATCGCAGCCACCGACGACATCAGATCCCTGATCGACAACTGGGAAACAGCGGCCCTCATCCTCCTGGACCTCTCTGCTGCGTTCGACCCTGTCTGCCACCGCACCCTAGTGCAGCGCCTCAGCAACATCGGAATCCAAGAGAAGGCACTGGAGTGGATCATCTCGTTCCTCGCCGGAAGAACTCAGAGAGTCCGCCTACCCCCGTTCAGATCCGAGGCCACCGAAGTCATCTGCGGCGTACCTCAAGGATCATCACTCAGCCCAACCCTCTTCAACATCTACATGAGCCCCCTCGCAGCCATTGCAAGCCAACACAACCTCAACATCATCTCCTACGCCGACGACACCCAACTGATCCTCTCCCTCACCAACGACCCCACCACCGCCAGAGCCAGCCTACTCGAAGGGATGAAAGACGTCGCCGAGTGGATGAAGAACAGCCGCCTGAAACTCAACTCAGACAAGACGGAAGTCCTCATCCTGGGATCATCCCCCTCCGCCTGGGACGATTCCTGGTGGCCCCCTACCCTGGGCACCACTCCCAAACCAATGGACCACGCGCACAACCTGGGCTTCATCCTGGACTCCTTCCTCTCGATGACCAGACAAGTCAACGCCGTCTCCTCATCATGCTTCAACACCCTGCGCATGCTCCGCAAGATCTTCAGATGGATCCCCACAGAAACCAGGAAGACCGTTACCCAGGCACTCGTCCCCAGCCGACTGGACTACAGGAACACCCTCTACGCCGGAACCACAGCCAAACTTCAAAAAAGACTCCAACACATCCAGAACGCCTCCGCACATCTCATCCTGGACATCCCCCGACAAAGCCACATCACCGGACACCTGAGAGACCTGCACTGGCTCCCCGTCAGCAAGAGAATCACATTCAGACTCCTCACCCACGCACACAAGGCTCTCCACGACCTGGGCCCCAAGTACCTCAACGACCGCATGACCTTCTACACGCCCACCCGCCAGCTACGATCGACCAGCCACGCCCTCGCCACCGTACCACGCATCCGCAGAGCCACCGCCGGAGGAAGATCCTTCTCCTACCTGGCAGCCAAGACTTGGAACTCCCTCCCCATCCACCTTCGGCTAACCCAAGACCATCTCTCCTTGCAGGAAGCAGCTCAAGACCTGGCTGTTCGAGCAGTAACGTACCCCTCCCCCCCAGCGCCTTGAGGCCCTTCCGTGTGAGTAGCGCGCTTTACAAATGTCGTGATTGATTGATTGATTGAACAGACCTCGACCTGGCTGCCCAGAACTTTGCCACCTGGATCACTAACTGCGCCAACAGAGTCGCCGTGCTGAAACCCACAAAAGCCAACAAGAGCCCCAACCATGCCAGCTGGTACACCCCAGAACTCAGGACCACCAAGCAGCCACGGCCCATTCAGGTAAGAGTGGTGGGGTCGGGTTGGGGGGGATTAAACAGACAATTACGAAGGAAAATTAAATAAATAATTATTTTTCCCTCATCGGAGCTGTCAAAATCACCCCGCACCTGGCCACACAGCCCCACTGCCCTTACCTGCCTGGGCCACGGCTGCCACCAGGTGCAACTGCCACCAACTAGAGAAACGATGGTGCACCACCATAAACCCCACCCACAGATCCACTCATAAAACAGCCTTCTGCATATATCACTGGCACATCAAAGAAGCCAAGAAAGCAGTCCTCATCAACTGCATCGACTCCGCTGTCAGACACACAAAGAAACTCTTCATAATAGTCAAAGAACTCTCCAAACCGACAGCCATGGAGAAAACCATCCTCCCCTCCCAAGACCTCTGCGACACTCTCTCAGACTACTTTCATAGCAAGATCACCAACACCTACAACAATTTCAACATCCAACCCACAACCATCAACCTCGACAAGCTCAACCAACCAGCACAAACACCAGCCAAAACACCACCACCTGGTCACCACTCACCACCCTAACCACCTCAGCCATCATTCTTTCCATACTCTCCATGGTGCCAACTGACCCCTGGCTCCATTACCTCTGCAACCTTGCAATGAACCCAATCAGCACACAACTCACCAGCATCCTCAACACCTCCATCTCCACAACAACTTTCCCGGACAGAAGGAAACAAGCAGCTGTCAGACCCCTCCTCAAGAAAGCCTACACTGACCCCAGCGATCTCAAAAATTATTGTTTGTGCCCTCCTACACACTCATGGAGGAACAAGTGATTAGACACCCCAGAACACAGCACTCCCAACCCTGTCAGGAATCTTGGTTATAGGACACACCCTTTCGCTCTCACTCTCATACCAGTCCACAATAAGATTTGACAGAGACACAAGAAAAGTTTAAAATGTTTATTTTGACTAGTGTGCTCTAATATGCAGTATATGTGCCACAACACGCAGCAACATACCTAATACAAATACGGTTAGTATAGCAAGTAGTCCATAAATCATAAAAGGGGCTGTCGTATACGACAGTGTAGCCTAACCTCCCTCCCCTTCTACAGAAGCAAAATGATTATATATTAGAAGATCTCTGGGTATTTGTAGCAGACCCCGTCTATAGGTGGAAGATCTACATCACAGGTGCTGTCATGCTCACTTCTCTGGAAAGATCCCTCTCCAAGTGTGTGTTTACCCACCTGTGTATAAGCTGCATCTACTTGTTTTGTCTAGGTGCTAGGGCTTGACGAGAACAGAACAACAAGGGTCATTGTTGTCCGACCTTGTCTACAATTTTCAGATTAAATCTCAGGAAAGAACAGAATGCAAAAACAACAGTATGTTCTGTGTGAAAGTTGCAGCGTGGCACAAGGCTAAATACATTCATATAGTAACATGTGCAAAGCAGAAGACACTGGCTCATGCTAACATGGGGAAAATGACAATGACCACATGGACCAAATGGACCACATGCCAAAGTGGATCACCTCTTTCCTCAAAGGGTGCAGACAGAGCATCCAACTGCCTCCCTTCACCTCCACACCCAAAGATATCATATGTGGCATACCACAAGGATCATCCCTCAGCCCCACCCTGTTCAACATCCACATGAACCCCTCGAAGACGTCATCATATCCCAGGGACTCAATATAATCTCCTATGCAGATGACACTCGACTGATCCTCTCGCTCACTGAGGACCCCGCCAATGCCAAAACCAACTTCAGTAATGCCATAACAATGTAGTCAAATGGATGAGAGACAACTGCCTTCAACTCAACTCTGTCTAAACTGAAGGATTGACCTTTAGTTCAGAACTTCTGTATGGGACCATTGCTAGTGGCCTACAGAACTTAAACCCACACCCACACCGACTGACCATGCACGCAACCTAGGCATCATCCTCGCCAGTCAACTGACCATGAAATAACAAGAGTAATGCCTCCTGCTATTCCACTCACTTGGCATGCTCAACAGATAGATCCAAACCAACATCCAAAAGACCGTCACTCTGGCCCTCATCACCAACCACCACAACTACGGCAATGCCCTCTACACTAACATCTCCGTCCAGCTCCTCAGAAGCATCCAGACCATAAAGAACTCTGCAGCCAGGCTCATCCTGGACCTTTCCTCCACCTCCGGCAAGTTCCCACATTGCCCCAGTTCAGGAAGGACCTCAAGACTTGGCTCTTGGAATGACCCTAGCACTCAATGGAGCCACCCCATTGCCCCCAGCGCCTTGAGACTCTCAGGGGTGAGTAGTTGCGCTTTACCAACCCTGATTGATTGATTGAACCCACATCAGTCCCCACCTAAGAGACCTTCACTGACTCCCCATCCAGAAAATATGTCAGTTCTAGATCTTTAAGCACGCCTACAAAACCCTCCATGACCTAGGATCTGCTTACATCAACCAACGACTGAACTTCCACTAACCCGCCAGACACCTACACTCCTCTTCGCTCGCCCTTGCACACATCCCCCGCATCTATCGAAACCCGCATCGGTATCCACACATTTTCCTACATTGCAGGCAAGACCTGGAACAACCTCACCCTCAAGCTCTGTACGGCCCCCTCACTGGCACACTTCAGAAAGAGTTTTAAGACCAGCCTCTTTGACAGATACACAGTGCCCAGATACCCATAGGGGTGACAGAGTTGCACTTTACAAATGTTGACTGATTGATTGATTGATTGATTGATTGATTAATACACATGCCCCTGTTCTTTCTCAAGGAGTGTCCTAGTTATGTTATCACTGTGTGTCACCTTTTCTATTATGATCCAGTGCATCTCCAATTTATGATTTTCTTTTTTGATGTAATATGCTGTCAATCTAGTTGATGTAGTCTTATAAGAAATGGTGCTTCAATGTTCCCGAATTCTGATCTTGATTTTCTCACAAACCATAGTTTACAAGTGTACTCAATTAGATTGACAACATTTTACGAGTTACTGTTTGTGTGTGTGCGAAGATCTCAGTGTGTTGATAAGCCTAAATCCAAATGGTTTAAAGGATGACTAGTGAGGGGACAGGCTCTGCACTGATCACAGGGATAATGGCCTGTAGCACTCAGGGGATTCCAGAGAGTGTTTTGTCTAGGAAGGGTCACTCTTGGAGGTCTGGTGTGGACTATTATTTTCCCTAATGCTTTTATTCTTATTAAACGAGAAAAGAGGTTTTTCGAAAGACAGCTGATTGGAGGTCAGAATGCACAAGTGTTTGCTTATGATTTTCTTAATTTGATTTGAAGAATTACTGTATGTACTGATGCAGATTGAGGATTTCTTTTAATTTCTCTCACTGTCCTCTAATACTGCCTCTCTCTGACTGTTCCATGCTAGTTATGTTTACTGCCTCAAAAAACCTTTTGTTGTCTGTTCTGATTGAAGTAGGGAGATGTTATCCATTGGGCTGGTGATTTAAGGTCTTCCTTCCTTTTCCAGAAGTTGGGCCCTGGCTTGGTTCCTGATTCAAATCTTGTTGGAGAAGATGACCTATTGGTGGCATTTAGTGCAAAAGAAGATTATAAAGTCGAAACAGTTACAATGCTAAATCACTTAGCTGACAATGGACATACGGTTTTTGAGAGAAATTGGGTTATTGGTCAAGGGTGTGGAAGACCACCAATTAGGAAACACAGAGAACATTTTAATAAATACAATTTAACCCAAACCAATTAAATACAATAAGGAAAACCAAAGTTATTAATTTTTCAAGTTTTTTGTGAAATCTAGTGCCTAAAAGATCAAAGAGCCAACTGCGGGTATCTGTCCAAGCATGTAAGGGTAGGCCCAAATAACTCTGGGCAATCAAGACTGCAACATGGTATTCAGTGGGGATCAATTACAAAATATACTTTTCAACCAGGGGAAACATTTATTTTAACCCCGTGACACCAGCATCAATCAAATCCAATATTTTACTCAGCAAATTTCTATATGATTGTGAATGTAGACTTTTCCACTTCACAGCACCCATTTCCCTGCCCAAACTGATTTTCATGACCTCCTCTACCATTTATCACACGTTGCAAATGTTCCTTTTTGTAAAAATTGCATTCAATCCCATTAATTACAGTTCACCTGACATGAGCCGGAGATTACACCTGAGCCAGAGACTACGGCTCCAGCTAGAGAGAGTATGGCTAAAGCCGGAGATTCTGGCCACACTGGGGACGTAAAGATATGACTGGTAAATGAGCTCTGTGAATACCAAATGTCGTAAAGTTAGACTGTTGTCTCAGATTGCTTTTGTGAATCAGGCCCTATATTCGTACCTGTACCCAATCCAAAGTTAGCACTTATTTAAAGTAATAAGGTAACCCAATGGGAAAGATAGGCCTTTCAGCAGTGAAAAATGACTTTAGAGTTTTTTATTATTAGAATATGTAAAACTTGAACCTACATGTCCTACATATTAAATACCATGCACCCTGCTTTATGGGCTTTTACAGTCTCAATTATGGGTGACTTATAAGTATGAGAAGGGAACAATTAGGAAGGGTAAATAGGTTTATTTTACTGAGTCAAAATGGTAGCTTAACACTGTACCACAGGCTACAGTAGTGGATTACTTCAGTGGGTGGCACAATGAGTGCTGTAGACCCACTTGTACCATTTCATTTAAAGGCCCTAGGTACATGTAGTACAATATACTAGGGACTTACAAGTAAGTTAAAGGTACTAATCAGGTATAAGCCAATCCTATCATGTTTTAGGGGGATGGAACAAGTACTTTTACACTGGTTAGCAGTGGTACAGTGCAGAGAGTACTAAAGCCAATATAAACAAATCCAACAAAACAGGGTGGGTGAACGCAAAAGCTTTTGGGCAATACCACACCAAGGATGTCAAGTCTAATAGTTTCACCAACTAAAATGCAGTATTGTAAAAAAGAAGGAATTCATCATGTTCATTACATTGAAAAATAATGCATTTCTGTAATTCTGAAAATAAATGGGCCTCCCTACCACACAGAGGGAGGTGAGAGTGTTCCTGGCAATTGTTGGCTAGTATCCTCAGTTCATCCTAAACATGTCCTTATTTACAAAGTATTTTGTAAGGCTGACCCACAGTGGTATCAAAGATCTGGTACCATTTCATGACAAATGTTTAGAGGCCTGCGGGTGTTGAGGAAAAACATGTTTTTTGAGTTTTTTCTTTATTGGGATGAAAGTTATGCAGAAACATGGTGGAGTCATGAGGCCAGTCAGCTATGTTGGATCCTGTAGTTGTCAGTCTTTCTGATTGTTTAAAAGTGATTGCAGATATTTGCATTGCAATCGAGCAAGGTGAGGCCATTGTGATGGGACATCCATTAATTGTATTTGTTCCACATTCTGGTGCAATTTTGCTGATCCATATCTGAACTGATTTCATAACAAACAGTTATCTGACCAGAATGGAGCAAGTCATACTCGCAGGTGAGAATCTTTCAATCAAAAGATTTGTTTTCTTCAATCTTGCAACATTGCTTCCTGTGCTAAACAATAATGAAGACACAAACAGGAGTGATAATGATGATGATGAGCCAGAACACAACTACATCGGTGTCACAGAGTTATGTAGAAAACCAAGACCAGCTATTAAAGAAATTCCCTTTGAAATGGCTGAACTGACTTTGTTTGTTGATAGTTCTTGTTTAAGTGACCATTGCTTAACAATGAAGACTGCCTATGCAGTATGTTTCATTTCTGATATTCTTGAAGCATTGTACCCACCAAATGTAACCTCAGCACAGGTGTCAGAGTTGACTGCATTGACAAGCATCTGTTGTATTGCAGAAAATGCCAATGTGCCTATTTATACAGACAGCCAGTATGTTTTTGAGTAGTCCATGACTTTGGATAATTGTGGTAACAAAGGAGTTTATAACATCCTCTGGAATTCCTATCAGGAATAGTTCATACATACTTGAATGACTGTAAGTTATACAGCAGCTAAGAGAAATTGGTATAGTCAAGTGCGCTGCCCATAAGGCTGGAAAAGATATGGTCATGCTTGGAAAGAGATATGCAGATCAGGGGGCCAGATATTGTGCACTTGAAAATGAAACAGTAAGATCAAATGAACAGATTGTGATTCAAGAAACTGAACAAAATGAATGAAATGAGAATTCTGTGATAAATACAGAAATGTGAGTTGATACCTGTTAAATCCAATTCAAACTTCTTTGAGTGAACTGAGCAACCTCTAGCAGGAAGCCCCAGAAGATGGTAGAAGGAATTAGGAAATGTTGGCTTGCATGTAGAATTATCAGGATGAGTTCAGAAGTGTTGCAGAATATGTATGTCACAGTTTTTCCGTTTGTCAGAAAAATAATCAAGG
Source organism: Triturus cristatus (assembly GCF_964204655.1). Classification (NCBI taxonomy): domain Eukaryota; kingdom Metazoa; phylum Chordata; class Amphibia; order Caudata; family Salamandridae; genus Triturus; species Triturus cristatus. Next base: position 578,710,816 of record NC_140586.1, read on the forward strand.
TAAGAGGACAACTGTTCTTATGAATTATTTTGGCAAACCAGAGAGCCCATTTACGAGACTTCAGACAGATTTCATTGAAATGCCAAGTTACACTGGCCTCAAATACATTCTCATGATTGTCTACTTGTTCTCTAAATGGGTTAAGGCCGACCCCACATGGAGATTGGACAGCCTGACAGTTGCCAAACTCATGTTGAGGGAATTAACACCCAGATTTGGCCCACTGACCTCTAGTGAGACAGATCATGGCTCCCTTTTAAAAACAAGATTTTGAAATTACCTTGTAAAGCTATTCAAATTGATCAAAGGTTTCCTTGTAGTAATCAACCCTGATCTTCAGAAGTAGTTGAGGAAATGAACAGGACCATCAAAAAGAAGCTGAACGAAATGTGTGCATTTTTCACACTGTATCAGCTTCGTGTCCTTCATCTTGTCCTAATGAGTATCAGAAATACCCCAGACAAAAAGACCAGCCTGTCGCCCAGGGAAGTGTGAATAGGCAGAGAAAAGAGATTGGCTTACACTTGTTTCAATAACTGATGACATTGCTCTAGATTACTGCAAAGCTCTGCCTGATATGGTAAAATCAGTTTCTCATCAGGTGAATTTGTTAACAAAACTAACTAAGGAAGTCCAATGTCACCTGCTAAATCCTGGTAACTGGATGGTCTTCAAGAAGCATGTTCAAAAGAATAATGGCATGACCCATTCGAAGTCATACTCAAAACACTGTTGTGGGTCCACGCCACTCACAGATAGAGAGTAGAGAGTAGAGCTGGTGACTTAGGATGCAGTAACAACCCCCATTGACTCACAGAGTCAAGCTCAACATTCACAGCATGGATCCAGAGGGGATGGAAAGTTTGAAAATGAAACTGGTGAAGATGACAAAGTTATAGAAGTTTCTGCTGAGGAAACTGAATACCCTGGTGAAGGTAGGTAAGAAAATCTGTAGAAATTCAAAGTCCTGGGTGGCAACAAGATGCGCTAGTCTTAGATTCGACAAGTGAAAGCTCTAGTTAAAGATTCAAGCTGCAAGACCCCCCGACGAAAGAAAACAGCTTGCAGTGAATTGTGATGCTGATGCTTACCAAAGGTCAAATTCATCAGTGAGTGGAGATGATTCAACAGTAGTCAGAAGTGAAGATACAAGAGTTGAAAACACAAAAATATGAGATGTTTGAAATCAACTCAGAGAACAGTTAAGTGAATCACTGGATGCTAAATTACTAGGAAGAAAAATAATCCTAAACAGAAAGTATGTTTAACCTAAATAGGCATATCTGTCGTCTGTACCTGAAGAAGAAGAGAGTCAGATCCAGAGATCTGGTGTCCAATAGGTTGTTGTCAATGCACCTTTCAAAGTGAACTAGAAGAATAGATTAGTTTAAACTGTGAAAATAATTTCAGGTAAAGAAAATAATTTAAGACGGTAAACTGTACAAGAAGAATTATTTAAAAAAAAAACTTTCAAAGCCTATGTTGATTTTTGATTATTACTTTCAAAGATAAGAAGACAAGCTCTATTATTGTTATAAAGACAAATGTGTTATATTTTGGATTTCCACATTCTATTTGTTTTGATATCAATAGAAAATAGTGTGTAGCAAATGATTCAGAATTATTGGCTTAATGGTCTTAATATTGACACTATCCTTAGGTGATCATACTGTTGTGATTCCTTTGTCCGGTGGGATATGACTCCACAGAAGTTGTTAACTACAGTACATCATCAAGTTACATTTAATACATTGGCCAATAGGGAACTCTTAATTAGTTGATTTCTTGATAATATTTATTCCAAAATGTTGAGTGAATATGTGGATATTATGGGGGGGCAATGATTGTTTTGTGTGTACTGTTCTCCACTCCTTTGCAAGTGAAGAAGCTACCTACTTACAACGCCTGATGTTTTATGGTCTTTCTTGTAATGTGTTTAACCCCTTCAGCGCGGCGCGGATTTCCGCGCCACGCTGAAGGTTCTGAGCGCGGGCGGGGCCATGACGGAACGGTTCCGTCATAAGCACAGCCCAACCGACGTGCATGACGGAACCGTTCCGTCATGCGCGTCGAAGGGGTTAATAATATTTATAACAAACATGAATTTCTGTCTCCTTACTAGTCAGATTTCAGCATGTCTTTCTAAGATCTGCCTATCTCTGAATATGCACAAAATGGGTTAAAATATAGTACATTTCTAAATACAGAATTACAAATTAACCAGAAATGTAACTATACTAACTCGGATGCTGTGTGCAGTTTGAGTAAATAAGAGTGTGAGTTTAATATGAAATACAAAGAAGATGATTGAAAATAGTGAGGGATTGGAAAAATGAGAGGAAAATAAGAGAGCAGATTAAGGTTGAAGAATAATTTAGATTTACATCCAAGACAGCAAATGAAGCATAGCAGAAGGGTGAATTATGTATGTTATGTCATTAATCAATAGTTATTAAGTTTATTGAAGCAATCCATTTTGTCAAAGGTTCTCCTATCATATTGGGTAGAAGATGCTCTATGACAATGTTCTATCAACTTGGAAGGGAACTCTAAATTTGGCACATATGTTAATCTGGATTTGGGCATGGGCCTCAGTTGCCCTTGTAATTTGAAATACTGGTTGAATACTTCTTGGTGCCTCCTGCACTGTGTTAGATAAACACAGCAAAGAAAGGTAGTAGTTTGATGAAGACATGTGGCATTCCTCTAGTTGTCACCTTTCACATTGGCCAAAGACATTTCTAATTTACATCAAAACACAATCTGAGCATTGAAGGCTCTGCATGCATTGATGCACTACAATATACTCACATATAAAGAAGCAGAAAGACATTGAAAATTTCTGGAAAATATCTATATGGGAGTTCGACCCCAGCTCTTGAGGCACACAGGAGTCAGTGAAGGCAGAAAAAGCAGAGCAGCCTTTTGACAGACTTGCAACTGGAGCACCTTAGAGCCATGAGGCTAGAAGTACCTCCAGATGGACATCACCCACATTGCATACAGTCATTTTTAGAGGTACACTCACAATCCATGCCGACAAAAACTGTAATATAGCTGCACATATCACAAATAGCACCAGACCTGCAAGCTGTCATCCCAGGAAAAAGCTTTGACATAGCTGCATGTTTTTAAATACAGTCAGTGTATGTCCATAACCACCTCTCCTTCATGCAAAAAGCGTATAGCACATGCTTCTGTGTCACAGCTTTCACCAATCTGATTGAATCCCTTTTAGGAAACTACACATATTGTAGCTTGGATGAAGTAGCATTGGTATCAGGAAAAATAATAGGACGTTACAGCGATCAAGGGACCAAATAATACCCACATTGCTCTCATACAAAATTTTGCCAACACTGATTCCATCTTTATAAGGTTCAAAATATTTGAATTGATAGCCAGCTTCTCGCAAACATTGACATGGAAAAAAAGATTCATATGAAAGTCATGCCTGGCACGCTGCGCTATGCAGCCCCCATCTTCAAATGAGGTCCAGTTTCCACCCCTCCAGGAAAACAAGTTAAGGTGGACCCTGGAACATCATTAACTTGCCATACTGGCTCCAAAACGAGTGAGAAGGGAGCTATTTACGGAACCAATTTTAAATGGCTGTAGAGGAGGGCGCTGCTCATTTCCCTTTTCAAACCTCTGGGTGGGCACACATGATCTGCACAAGGGAGTAGGGTTCTCTCATTTTGGATTTTGGGAGTAAGGTGAACTGTGGGATTGTTTACAATAGAGCAGACAAGAACGACTGAAAAAGTGGGTAGGGTTGCCTCTATGAACTTTTCCATTGTTTAGGAAGGGGTCAAAATCCACCCCTCCCACCTGCTAGTTGAATCCATAAACATGGCACCCCAAGGAACCATCCTCAGAACACTCCAAATAATACTTTTAGACCTGTAGAAAATTGGAGCTTTGATGAACTGGAGCTGCTCTCTCTTCAATTATGTCATCCATGATGTTATTGGAGATGTCATCATTGATGCCATCAAAGATCCCCTTTAGCATTTCATTAGTGATAACATATGTGAGGTAATAAGCATGGCATTAATGGGGTTTAACTTATATTTAGCTTAGCAAACCATAACTGGTGAATTTCAGTGTTTTTTGTTTTGTAAACAATATTGTTTACATTATTACACTACTTAACTATAGCTTCACTTTTTTTAAATCCGTTTTTTAATGATTTTTTTTTTTTTAGCAGATTCATAGTGCAATCGACAACCAAGGGATCATAAAAGATATTCAATGCAGCTACTTATTTCATCGAGCATACACATTATAAATTACATAATTAATGGGACTAGCTGTTGTTTCAGATAAAACCAGACATTAAAAAAAACCACAGAATTACTCTGAACATGAAAAGGAATGCATAATGCCCGATTCCACTTTCTTCTTCCCAGCCTACAACTCCCATAAAATAGAAATCCTTATTTTCCGAAATACAATACATCAAAACAACCTTCAATACATCACCAGCAAGCCTAAGACATCAAAATCAATTTTGGCCATCAAGCCTATTCTTATAAATAAGTGGTATAGCAGCATCCAAAATGTAAAAGCAATATAATATTTATACAGAACCCCTCAAAAACCACCAGGTAAAGTGCAATTTTGCTTGAATAAATTACCTAATATCTAACTTGTATTTTTGGCATTTTCTATTACCTCCATTAACGGCCACAAGGCATTCGTTTTTTTTAATGCCACACCGCCCTTCTTGCGAATGCTTTTTCGAGTTTCTTTGTTCAAATAATGTTTTCATGGCACACTTGGTACGCGGGGACTCTAGCTGTCTTCCAATTCTGTAGAAGCAGAGAGCGAGCTATAAATGAGGCAATTGCAATAAATAACTCCCACACTCTAATAACACATTCTGCCTCTGTCATAAAAAGCCAAAGAGAGCCATATCAGCTAGCGGTTCAATCCTGATTTGCAAGCCACGGCTTAGGGCAGCAAACACCTTTTCCCAAAACTTTGCTACTATTTGGGAGGTAAAAAAGGTGTGTAGCCAGCCTCCCATCCCCTGTTGCTGGCAGCAAAAGCAGCAATCTTCCACGGCTGGATACATTCTATGAAGGACATCCTGTTAAAATGTGTTGCTCTTAAGGCCTTAAGACTGAGTAGCGAGATCGACTGCCACTCAACCTCGAGAAAGTGCATTATGTAAACAGTGCAATTTTATCTAGAAAACATTTCAACTGGTAACTCTCTCCTTCATTCCGTTATAACCCATACCAGCTACCAATCTCCCTGAGTTTGGTTCTAGACAAAGTAGATATTGTTAGGGAGGATATTGCACTGGATTCAGGTCAACATTTGTTCAACAGCTGCATAATCTGCTGAAACCCATGGAAAAAAAGATAACACCGATCACCGCACCTAGCATGAAGATCTTGCCAAGTTATACATTTCCCCCTCACCAAAAAGTGCCCTATTTCTTTAAAACCATTTGTATTCCAAAATCTTAAATGACTGAATGATATTCTTAGACCAAGATAATTAGGTTAATTTAGCTGCGAAAACTCATAGCCCGCTGACAAACTTAACGATGAATAAAAATGATTGAAGTCTAACACTGAATTACTTGACTACATTGTATCTCAATTTTTTCGGAAGTTTAGCCATCTTAATGAATACCGGGAGCTGGGATCCCTCCTCCTGTACCATCTTTTTGAAGAAAAGATAGTTCAGGGACCCCTTGGTATCTATAGGTCGTTCTAATATGTCCATATCTTCAATATCTACATGACCCCCCTGGCAAACATCGCACGCAAACACGGACTCAACCTCATCTCCTACGCAGACGACACACAACTCATCCTCTCTCTCACCAACAACCCATCCTAGAACCAGACTGCATGAAGAAATGAAGGAAGTCGCTGACTGGATGACGGACAGCCGGCTTAAACTCAACACCGACAAGATGGAGGTCCTCATCCTAGGCCCGACTCCAACCTCATGGGACGACTCCTGGTGGCCCCCCGCCCTAGGCAGCACTCCCCAACCCACCGACCACGCCCGCAACCTCGGCTTCATCCTGGACTCCTCCCTCTCCATGACCAGACAAGTCAACGCAGTCACCTCGTCATGCTTCAACACCCTACGCATGCTCCGCAAGATCTTCCGCTGGATCCCCACCGACACCAGGAAAACCGTCACCCACGCCCTCGTCACCAGCCGCCTGGACTACGGCAACACCCTCTACGCAGGCACCACGATCAAAATACAGAAGAAACTCCAACGTATCCAGAACGCAGCCGCACGCCTCATCCTGGACGTCCCGCGCCACCACCACATCTCCGGCTATCTGAAAAAGCTTCACTGGCTCCCAGTAAGCAAAAGAATCACATTCAGACTCCTCACCCACGCACACAAAGCCCTTCACAACCAAGGCCCCAAGCTCATCAACCACCAAGTCTCCTTCTACGTACCCACTCGCAACCTACGATCGACCGGACAAGCCCTGGCAGCCGTCCCCCGCATCCGCAGAGCCACCGCCGGAGGCAAGTCATTCTCCTACCTTGCAGCAAAGACCTGGAACTCTCTTCCCAGCCATCTTCGCTCTACACAGGACCACCTCTCCTTCAGAAGGCAGCTCAAGACCTGGCTGTTCGAGCATTAGCCCCCCCTCCCTAGCGCCTTGAGACCCTTCCGGGTGAGTAGTGCGCTTTACAAATGCCAATAATTGATTGATTGATAAGAGAGGCTTCATAATACGGGCATTTCTGAGGCAATGGCAACCCGCCCTAGCTTAAGTGTAATAGAAGCACTAAGGGGCATATCATCAAGGACCGGTGATAATTATTGCTAAGCGCACTTAGCGCTAGGATAATTATCGCCGGGTAACATGGAATTTTATCGCTGAGATAGCGTGCTATTAGCAATGCTTATCTCAAAAGTGATAAAATTCCAAGCGCTAACTGCCAAATGTGAGATTATCGCTGGAAATCCAGCGATAATCTCACAAAGTTTGGCAATAGCTTGCTGATAGGGCAAGGCATACTTAGCCATGATATCCACCTTACAAAGGATATCATGGCTAAGTCAGTCTAGAAGCAGGCGTAAGGAAAGTAGCGATAACAGAGGTTATCGCTACTTTGTTTGTCGCTCTGCAGGTTAGCGAGCCCATTGATAATTGGACAAATGTCGCTTAGCGACATTTCTCCAGTATTATCAGGGCAGGAACGCCCACTTTGCATCTCATTAGAGATGCAAAGATGGGCATCGGGGGAAAGGGCGATAATGAAACGATTCACGCGATAGCATGACTTTGCTGATAAGGCGATAAAATTATCGCTGCTTTTCGTCCGAAAACGGACGCAAAAGCGGCGATAATTTTATATCGCCTCCTTGATGATATGCCCCTAAGAGTTTGACTCTCGAGGCCTTCCTATTCTGAACAAAATGTCAGAAAAGTTCCATAAAATAAGTCATGTTGATTTTTATTGGAACATTCAAAAAGAGAAATATCACCAGGTGTAGAATAGTCATTTTTATAAGAGCAACCCAACCTATTAATGTAAGGGGAAGAAGTGTCTATTTTTCCAATAGATCCTTAATCTACTTTATCATCACTACAAAATTTAAATGGTAAACCTCTGAATAATTATTGGTTACGTATATATCTCCAGATAACGGAGGGGATTAGGTGAACTAGCGTACGGCTGAATTTTGAAAAGGAGAATGCTGAAAGGAGTATTAAATCAAAACATTTCTGTTCTATTGTCATTGATTTTATATCCTCCAAATGATTGAATCTGCTCAAACTCCCCCAACGTCTTTTATATTCTGTTCTACTGGTCTGAGGTAAAGAATTATATCCCCTGCAAACAATTTTAGCTTTGACATCCTGTCTATAGGTGCCTCTATCCCTAGATTCTCCCTAATCCTGACTGCTAAGGTTTCTATAAAAAAGGTAAATAAAACAGGAGACAAAGGACATCACTGGCATGTTCCCCAATTTATATCCACCATCCCTGCAAAATTAGAGTTCACAAACATCTTTGTCTGAGCCCCTTGATAATGATTCCGGAGCATTACATTAAATTGAGAAGGAAAACCAAACCTCCTCAGACCATAAAAAAGTGCATCCTAGTTTACCAGGTCAAAGAATTTCCCAGCATCAACCATCACTACGAGTAAAGTATCTGATTCATGTCAAAATATTCTAAAGCAATAACAAAAATTACAGTATTAGATGACATTATCCTTCCAGCAGCAAACCCAGTCTGATCATTGTGTAATACTGCTTGGGCTACTGTGCTAACACAGTTTGCCCAGATTTTCATTAAAAGTTTAGAATCTGTGGGGCATGTTCTCAAGGACTTATCACCGAGTTATCGACACTTTAGCGCAGTGTGCAGTTATGTCTGTGGTGACTACTGCCTTCGACCTACCCTGCGGTCAGCAGGGCTCACAATTCAGATTGAGTCGCGATTGCAGATGACGCAGAGCAGTAGGCAACAGACATTGCTACCAGTGCGGCCCACCTGGACCACGCATCATCCCAGGCTGCGCACCCCCTGAGCGCTTCAGGTGCCACTAACTCTGTGCACCACAAGTCAACGCCACGTGGCTGTGGGCCCCTGCTGACCTCTACCTCCGGCCTACACTGCGGCCGGCAGGGCTCACACACATCCAATCCATTCCTGACCTTCACGGACAACGCATCATCGCTGACTGCTCACCCCCTAAGTGCTTCAGGTGCCACTAACTCTGTGCACCACATGTCCACGCCACGTGGCTGTGGGCCCCTGCCGATCTCTGGCTTTTGTCTACACTGCGGCCAGCAGGGCTCACACACTTCCAATCCATTCCTGACCTTCACGGATGATGCATCGTCGCAGGCTGCACACCCCCTGAGCGCCACTGGTGCCACTAACTCTGTGCACCACAACCCATGGACCCTTTAGGATTGAGTTACGTACTGCTGACACAACAATGTCACCTTAGGCAGTGTGGAGGACCTGGGACGAAGATGATGCTTCACAGTTGTTTGTGTTATGTTGGTGTTTTCTTTTTCCGCTTTAATAGTGATCACTGTTCAAGTTGTTGCCAGCACCAACCACTCCCTGGGGGCTGGCTCACACTCACTCCACACCCATCCAGTACAGGTGTCACTGGATATGTGATCCTGGTAATAAAAAGGGGCCAGGCGCATGTGCCCGTAGCCAGTTCCACTACCCATCCAAGTGTTTCCATGTTGTCATTATGTATGAATGATGGCCCCGGGCCCTACCACATTACATTGTGCTGTGGACAGCGGACGCAACCTCATCACATCAGGCAGTGGGTAAGAGCTTGGACATGTAGCTAAATCGTCACCCCCTGTAAGCGACAATGTTGCAATGTAGCATGCACCCCGAGGGTGGGCTCGCACGAACGGAGTAATGAAGGAGCACAAGGCCGCTCAGGTCCAGGATTATATATGCCAAGTGTTGTGTATATCTGTATTGCCGCAGTATGAGCCAAATGCCTAGCCACATTAGCAGCGCCAGTTCAGCCAGGCATGTACTCTACATCTATGTCCTCCCTATCCTTGCCATAGGCCTACATTCACGTGGCCCACCACCTTCAACGGCCAACATCACAGTGTCGTTGTCAGGCTTGTGGACATGTGCAAACAGGCATGACAATACTGTGCCGTAGGAGTGCAAGTGATGCAATTGTGCAGCGCACATAAGTAAATGGGTTTGGGGGAGGGTGGAGCAGCTGTGAGGCAACCTAACACACAGTGATGCCGCTCATATGCCACATTCAAGACATGTGAAACATGAATCCCAAAGTCGCACACATCCCAAACCCCACCCAGAACATCCTGAACACATGTACAATCCCTGCCACGTGGGAATGTACTGTGCATGATGCTGCATTTACTGGGGGCACTGCCATTCGCAGTGATGCGGATCAGTTACCGGCTAAGCTTCCGCCTTGTCAACGTTACCTGTGTTCAGCCTGTGTTGCATTATCGATCGTGCATATTTGAGTGGTGCATGGATGTTTGCCTATCCAATAGGACGGTAGCTGAACTGGTTTTTGTCATGAGTGTGCGCTCCCTGTTGGCCTACTACCAGGATTGTCACCGTGATACCCCTTGATACTTGGCATACATGCTGGCAGCTGAACCTGGGAGATTGCACAAATCCTCGTGTGCAGTGACCACATTGAACCGCTCCCCTATTGGACTGTAGTGCAAATTGGTGAAAGGAGGTTTACGCAGCACATCTGTCCAGCAGGGGCGTAACACAGGCCCCCGCAGCCCCCGTGTTGCGGGTGGCCCCAAAGCTCCAGGGGGCCCCTTCCGGAGAACAGACACCACACCGCCACACGTGGTGCTTGTGATGATATTTTGTAGTTCTCAAATTAAACCTTAGTCACCAGAGACATAGTTATTGATAGTGCAGCAGGTGCACTGGTTCCGGAGCGCAAGAGTGTAGCGGGGCAGTTGCACCCCAGTACTGTCTGTCTTTTATTACCCAATAGGGGTTTGAAGGCACACATCCCTTGCTGGCATTGTGGCCTGTTGTGCCCTGGCCGCGCCACAGTTTGTAGCCACTGAGCTTGCTCAGACGACACAGTGACAACGTGTTTGCTGAAGCAAAACTGTCACATGGCGCTTGCCCTGTGTGCATCCCCCACCTGCTTCCACACAAAAACTGCCACAACAACAAAACAGGCAGGTATATTTGAAAGCCAGCATTCCCTGCAACGCATTAGCAACACACGTTGTTCTTTTTACATTAATGCAGGGAAGTGAATCTTTTTTTGTCAGTTTGAGTTTTATCGGCTGCCTCCTGTTGCACTGCGCTTCCTCCCCCCTCTAACGTCCTTCGGTGCACCACTAGGAGTCTGGCGACGGCTTAATGTCTCTTCTGTGCAGAGAGCCGGCAGTCCTTTGCACTAGAGGCCCCTCTGCATACCCCCTCACTCCTCTTATCCAGTTCTCTATGTGCCAAGATCCCAGAACGCACTCTTGGAACTGAGGTGAAGGAGGTGGAGGCAACCTCAAGCGAAGAGGGCGCTGAGCTGAGAGTGGGGTGGAGATGAGCATGTGAAGAAGGGGTGCTGAGATGAAACTTCATTGTGGTTTGCAATAAGGGTATACAGTATGTCTGGGGCATGATGCTTAGCCAACCTCATAATAAACAAGAGGCCATGTGCCCTCAGGTTCGCACACGTTGCCATGTGAACAAATATGCTTTTGTGCAAAATGTGTAACAGACGGTGCAGTGGGTCAGACTCCCCCCTTTCATCGTGGACCCTACACCAACCACCTGTGGAGTCCCTCAGAGGTCCTCCCTCAGCCCTACGCTCTTTAACATCTACATGGCTCCACTCGCCCCCATCGTCAGAACCTACAGACTCAACATCGTGTCATACGCAGACGACACTCAACTCATCCTCTCCCTATCCAACAAACCGCACTCTACGCTGGAATAAACAAAAACCTCACCCACAAGCTACAGAACATCCAGGACGCTGCCGCAAGACTGGTCCACAACCTGTCAAGAAACTGCCACATCCCCCAGCACCTGCGCACACTCCACTGGCTCCCCATCGCGGCCAGAGTCACCTTCAAGATACTCACCCACGCACACCGGACCAGCATACCTGAACAGCTGACTCAATTTCCACGCACCCCAAAGGACCCTACGATCAGCCCAGCTCTCTTACATCGTGGTCTCCAGCACCAGAAAGACCAGATCGGGAGGCCGCTCCTTCTCCTTCCTCGCAGCCAGAGCCTGGAGCGCCCTTCTGCTCCATCTCCGACAGACAACATCACTTCCCATCTTCGCAAGAAACCTCAAAACCTGGCTCTTCGACAGTCCACCTCCTTGATGTACCGGAAGCTGCACCACCCCCACCCCAGCGCCTTGAGACCCTCACGGGTGAGTAGTCGTGCTTAACAAACGCCTGATTGATTGATTGTGGGGTCTGGGCTAAGGTGAAGGCGGCCCAAAACTACAGCCACAAAACTGGCCTCTCACTCGTCTCAGCTCCCCACCTCTAAGCACAGCCTTTTGTGCTGCGACCTGCCTACACATTCCATAGTGGCAGGGCCGGTTCTAGGGCGGTGCGATCGGTGTGACCGCACCGGATGTTGACTTGGGGTGGGGGCGTTATTTAAAAAAAATGTATACTATTATTTTAAAAGCACCTTTTCTGCTGTGTTCCTGGCCTCCAGCAATTTTCAGACATCAATTAAAACATCTATATAACTCCAGTGATTTATCGTCTTCCTGGAAAGAGACGGGAGGTTTGTCTATTTGAAGTTTTGACTCATCCTAAGGTAGTGCAGAGGGTTAAGATGCCTTCTGCTAAGAACGTGCACCATGCAGATAACAAAGTGCTTATAATGTAAATAGGTCAGTGGGTTGCTGCTTCTGTAAGAGAGCTCCTTTTGTTACTTGTCGTTTCTAAGGCAAAATCCTAATATAGAACATTGAGCTATTAACTGTCATCCTAGATCTGCATGCAAACTGCAAGGTATATGTTAGAGCTATAGGTTTTTTGCCCAGTCTTTAATCATCATAATCTTGCTAAAAGGGTTCATTTGGGTAGAAAACAATTCTTATTATGAAAGAGAACCCCTAACAATGATGTTATGTTTTAAATTCTTAACTTGTGCTTTTCCAGAATAAGGACTTAAACTATACTGACTACCAGTATCGATGACATGACACTCCTACACTACACCTTGTAGTCCTATCTGATGTAACATATCCTATACAAAGATTTACACACATATGGTTGTCTCTGTGCAATGTGTGTGTGTTGTAAAGTGCTCGGTCACCATACATTGGTATGAGTGGTGCTATAAAACTAAATGGCACTGTTAAAGGGTGCTAGTGAGGGAATCCGTGGCAGAAGTGGTCATTGGGGCGGGGCAACAGACATTGTCGCACAGGGCACCACCAGCTCTAAAGCTGGCCTTGCATAGTGGCCTAATCAGGTTGCCATAGTGGGGGGTGGGTGGCCAGTAGGAAATTGTGGTTGGTTGTCCTCCATGAAACCTGCCCACAGGTGACACTCAGGCAGGGCCCATGCGCTTTGCCAATCCATCCCTGGCTGCTGCCCACATTACTAACCTTGATTCCCATCGGCTGTGCTACAATTTCACTATCTGGGTCAGCGTAGTGGTCAAAAGAACAATGGATTTAACCCAGATCTTTTGACTGGGGGAGAATGTTTGCATTGTCAGCATTCCGTCCATCATGTGTTTGCTGTAACACAATTTCACTATCAGCACCTTCCTCCTCAAGTTTCAAGTTTAAGTTTATTTGATTTAGTTCTCTGCTGAGAACAACACCTTCCTCCTCAATCTGACTTCAAACAAGTGCATTCCATACTCTGCTATTCCAGCAGGAATCCTTTCTTAGATTTCCCACAGTGACAATATGCCTATTAGCAGGCCCTGCTTGCACACCTACAGTGCTATTGACGCCACAGAGCCTGAGTGTCAAATATCACAGTGTGACTGGGGCCCCTCCCAAACTACCTGCCAGCTCTAACTAAATGCATACGGGCCGCCCCAGTTAACACACTGAGGACAGATTAGCACTCCATTATCAGAGTGCTTCACGAAAACGGACTGACTAGTCAGGTCTCTTGCACTTCTTTTTGTACATGCCAAATTGCACTGAGCTTGACATGCTACCCCATGAGTACCTGTACTCTCTTTAGACACGGAGAAGTTCCGGTATTCAAGAGCTGAAAATATTTAAGTGCCGGTACTTAGTAACAGTGAGTACCAGCACATTTAAAGCACTGTATATATGTATAAGTATATTACCGACATTATATTGGGACATGATATATAGAGTATTGGTGTTTCAGATTCAGCACCTCAAATGCTTAGTTGTAGATTCCTCTTTTCCCCAAGTAACCTTCTTTATACTCTAGAAACTTGGAATGCTTAAGCTTAGTTTCTACCCGAAGCTCCCTCTTCCTCGAATGATTAATCAAATGATTAAGCGTAGTCCCTGGCCGAACTTTGCGTGCAGATACATATCGTCTATATTAAGGTACATCTGGGTTCCAAATGCAGCATTCTACTTGGAGTAAACAAAACCACCATCCCCCCAAGAGGAGAAGAGGGAGGCAATCAATTGGAGTCAGTGCTTTAAATGGAAAATGAGAAGTGCCGGTACTCACTAATTAGACTGGGTGGGCCGTTAGGGGCGGGGCTATGAGCCAGGAATTTAACAATAGCCACATAAGTAAGATTTAATGCAAATATTCTGATTGTCATATAAAGCTCTTGAACGCCCATGGGCCAAATTCGCACAATATCAAACTGCCTCCTTACAAAGGAGACATGGCAAGCATCTGTTCCAATGTCATAGGTGCAGGGCCTAATTTTTGGCAGTTTGATATTGCACCAATTTGGGCCATCTGCATTTAAGCGCTTTACATGGCGATCAGAAAATTTGCATTAAAGCTTACTTTTTTATAAGCACCACTTTTTAAGGGAGTTGTCCAGAATTACAGGATGATGAGCAGACTTTGGGATTCAAACCTGGTTCTCCAGTTCCACTGTTGGCAGCTCTGGCCACATCCTCATTCTCGTTGCGATGCCAATTAGAACCTAACAATGCAGGAGCACCCCAGCACAGAAATACACTACTCTTTGCCTGCCAGAGCGGCACATAAACAAGCTCCATCTGAAAGGGTTATTTTCAGTAGTTTTTGCATTGCATGTACCCGTACTTCAGGGCATGACCCCTGCTGCTTCTGGGAGTACCAGTACTCTCCTTGCCCAAAAATAAGTTCCGGTACTCGGGGGAGAAAACTGAGAAGTGCCGGTACTCAGTACCGGTGAGTACCAGCCCATTTAAAGCATTGGACCCTAATGCGGATTTTTTTCTCATAGGTGAGCACATATCGTGCGGCTGCGCCATGACACAGGTCTGTCTTAGGGTATGCGGTCTTGTTGGACCAGGAGGGGCACCCAAAGTGCTAACCTTATAGTGGTGGAAGGCTACAGCCTTCGCCAGGTGTTAAGCAGCACAAGGGTGGTGGCGGCAGCATACTGTATAGTGATCAGTAGTAGTGAACAGGTCCTTTTTACCCTATCACTGGAGTGAGGCCTACAGGCTCACTCACTTTTTTAAAAGTTCAGCTGCTGTGTGCTTGACTCACCCTTGGCCTACTTCAGGTAGATGTGCAGTGCTGAGCGGGAGCATTGACTTTGCGCTAGATGTGTGTGTACCTGGGAAGGCTACAGTACAGGGATTTTTATATGCTGCTGCCTGCTGTACTTATTATTATTTTAACAGTGTCTTTGAAATATCTGCACCTTCATGCACAAACCAAAGTGGCATTGGTTGACTAAACTGGTTTGATGTTTGTTTGCTGCTGCCTGCTGTACTTGTTATTGTTTGAAAAGTTGTTGTGAAATATTTGCACCTTCATTCACAAACCAAAGGACAATAGTCTGATTAAACTGGTTAGATTTGATTTTTGTATGCTGTTGTGCATGTTATTGTTTGACCAGTCACTTTGAAGTATTTGCGCCTTCATACACAAACCAAAGGGGCAATGTTTGACCAACCTGGCTTCATTTCTGTATACTGCTGGATTTGTTTTTATCACGCACTTTGAAAGTGTTTTCACCTTGATGCAAGAAGAAAGGGGGATTGCTTTACAAAACACGCTTGAGTTTTGTATATTGCTGGATTGCTGATACTTTTATTATGCACTTTGAAAGTATTTGCACTTTTCCTTTGCTTCATCAGCTACAGTTAGTATAGATTCTGTCATTAGGTACTTGCTAATATGGTTTGTTTCTATCCTACATGATGCGGTATTGATGGTGTTGTTTGCACTTGTCTATAATATGTGCACCTGAAATCGGGTAATTAGCTTTGTTTACAATACAGAAATGATAAATACAGACACATATCTGCATCAATGTTCTGAAACATCCAAGCAGTTTTCATCCTCAGCCTTGTCTGCCTGCCTGTTTATGCCCTGGTTACTAATAAAGCCCTGATGGTAGATATTGATATTGCATCCTCAGTTCACTTTAAATACTATAGAGTGGTTAATATTGCACAAAATCCCTGACAGGCGCAAGTGTGCTGCATGCAAATAATTCACACCAGTTTATTTCTCTTGGAGCAGGCAGGATTCTGGGTTATATCTGTGTACTGCTCATGTATATTTTCAATCGAGTCTGTTAAATTGCAGATTTGGGTTTGTCTTTCAAAGTTTCAAGTTATTTTCCATCAATGTCAATTCTAATTCAGACCCTATGTAGTTGTTCCTTGTTCTTCAGCGATTGGCATTTCCTCAAACAATACAACCACTCCTTGGCATTGCTCTGATTCCTGTCTTTGTTAAATTATCTGCTCTTGACAATAATGTTACAAATGGTGTAGCTTATATGTTAAGAGTGTTTCTTACTTTCTAATTCGAATTTTGAGTATGCAAATATAGAGGCATTTCATTCAATGTTGGAGGTTTCAATTAAAAATATACCAGATTTTTGGGCAGTGGGGCAAAGTGGTGGGCGGTGAGTCGGGGGCCCCCTCCATGTACTTTGCATGGGGGGGGGGCTCAGGTTTCATTACGCCACTGCTGTCCGGACCTGTTAATGGATGGACTCGATGTCCTGTTTGATGAAGTTGACAACGACCTCATGTTGGAAATATTAGCCTACAAAGCTTCAATCGCTTTCATTGACGAGTAACTACGTACCTGCAACCACAACAGATTGGTACACATTGCACATGTCCCGACACCTTGTTGCATCTTGGAGATCTGATCACATATCCCACGACAACAGTGGACATGGCTGCATTCGCCTGGACTCCGAATACATGAGTGGACAACAACGCGGCTTAACACACACCTGTGAAAGGTGAGGCACTCCCCCGGAGTGGACAGCGGCGCTTGGCAACGTTCCTCATTCTGACATACTGCTGCATTGGTCTGCATGTTGTGACACTTATCTTGCCCGTACTGACACATACATGCTAATAAAGTCTACGCACCTTCACTTGTATTCAATTGTGATGAGTGTTGATTTGAATAACAATGTGTGTCTCAATGCCTATCTGGGTCACGGCCATACATGGACATTGATAGCATTACCTAGGGAGTACCTTTTTGTGGAATCACTGTCCCTACATTCATCCATACTTTCATTATTGATAGGCCTGGGCAAAAATTTCGTTCCGTTCGCGGAAATTGCGATAATTTGACATTTTTGCGTTCCGCGGAGAGCGCGAAAATGTCAAAAATTCCGGTTTCCGCAGCTTGGCGATAATTTGTTTCTTGCTCGCGCTGTAAAATGATACATTCTTGCGCGCGCGCGATCGCCTTACCTGAATCCCTGCGTTCGCCGACAAGTTTTCTTGATCCGGTCGCGTTCTCCATGAGATGTTGTATTGTTTTTAGCCATTTGCGCTGTCTCGCGACAGTTCGCGCCCGCAGTGACGTCATGCGTCGCGCGATCACGTCTTTCTTCTCGCGATCATGCACCGCGAGAACAACTCAAAACAAGATGGCCGCGCCCGCAAGCAACCACATGGGTAAGTTGGCGACCCGCAACCATGCAGAAAATCTCGCGAACATGCCGGAAAAAAACTTCCGCATCTTCGCGATATTTCTGCTTGTTTGCGATAATTTTAAACATTCTCGCGATAATTTGCGAAGGTTAATTCCGCAAATTCCGCCCACCCCTAATTATTGATTGATAATGGCCATGACACATCTGTGTGAATTGGAATGTTTCATTCACATTCAGTGGAGTGTTGAAGCTTGACCAGTACACGGCCGTGTATACCCCACTTTACATTGTTGGCCTGTGGACGGCCAGCCAGAGTCCTTTCGGGATTGACAAGTTCATAGGGAGTGGAAGACTACAGTCCGCAGTGTGATTGCTGTGTCATTGGTAACCAACCCAAATATGGCAGTCCATGTCGAGGTCCAAGGCGAGTGTCGCTCAGTGTATATGGAGACAGTGGAAGGTGTTATTCCAGGGCATGATGCAGAGGGCAGAACCAAGCTGAACCTGGCCATATGGCGGAGATGAATGCTACCACTTTATTATTACCACAGAGCCAGATTCATCATCATCTTTGTCCTCTCATGTGTCAGGTGCCTCACATGTGGGTGGTGGTGTTTTGTCTGCATCACTGTGTGGCAGTGACACATCAGGGGCTGGAGGTGGAATGTCTGCCACACTGTGTGGCACTGACACTTCAGGGGGAGGAGATGTGGATGTAGTAGTAGCACCAGCATCCATCCGTGCCAGGCCTTGTGGTGGCAATGCCATGACGAGGATCTGCAGGGCATGCAAGATCACAGCTACATCTTGCTGGTGTGCAGCCGTGGCAAACATTCTTTCCGCCTGCATCCGCTCCATGTCATCCATGATCCGCCACATGTGTCCCAACTCCCGGGTGAGATCGCTGGAGCCACTCTGACTAGACAGTTATTCTTGGCTCAGAGTCATGACTCCTACTATGTCAGCCATGGCTTGTTGTAGAGCAAGGAGCGGACAGTGGGCATCCGTTAGGGACTGTGAGTGGTCCCTGATGGGACTTAGACACCCACGTATGGCATCTAGTTTGGCTGCCATGAGGTTGAAGGCCACCGCAGCTGGTCAGACATCTCCTCCTGGCACCCTAATGCACGGCATTGGAAGGCCATGTGTTGGTCGTGGAGGTCCTGGGAGACAGCCGTGGTGGTGGGTGCTTCCTGCTGTGTGGTCTGTGCAGGGGATGGAGTCTCTTGGATGCAGCTGGGCTGCCCTGCTCCTGGAGGTGGGGTGCCGGAGCTATCCCTGAGCTGTTGGAGTGTGTTGGTGTAGATGTTGGGAGGTCCTCTTCATCATCAGTGCTGTGTTGTTGGGTCTGCTCTGCAGAAGGTGTTGATTCTCCCTCTGCAATGTGATGGGAAATGCAGATTGACATTGTGTTCACATATATGTTCACGCATTGTACAAGTTTACTGTCAGACTGCATGGCAATGTACATTGTGACTGTTTATGAGGAGACGCCTATTTGAAGTGGGACACTTGGCATTTCTACACCATCAGGGATGTGATGTTGTACTTGTACATTGTCATCTCACAGTTTCCTGCTATGCCAAATGCGAATTGCCATTTTCTACACACATGTCGCAGCAGTTGTGTCCTCTGTTCTGTTGTGAAAGTGTTGCAGATTGTACCAAATTGTTGTCAATGTTCGGGTGCTCTGCATCTTATGTGTGTGTGCTGCATTGTGGGTGAGTTGCCCATTTGGCTTTGATTTGGCTGGCCCTTATCCCTTTCAGACGGTGTGCCTTTCACTTCTGTGCTTACACAGTGCTGAGATGTTGCAGACTTGCGTAAATTGGGATCTTGGTCGGAATTGTGACTCTTGGGCATGGTTTGTCCACTGATGTGCTATACTTACTTGTGCATGTGTGCCATTGTGCCCATCTCCCCCTGTCCCCCCAGTCCCTGGTCGTTACTCACCCTGTTACTGTTGGCTCAGGTCATGTTGTGCAGTATCCGGTCCCCCAACTTCTGCCACCGTCTCCCCAATGTTGGTCCCAGGCTGGTCCTCCGTGGGGCTTGTGAGGTTCTGGTTATCTTCTGTACTTACTCCGGCTACCTCCATGGTGCTTTGCAGTTGTTTGGTCTTGTTTGTGTTTTTGGTTGCCACTTTTATAGTGATTTTGGCCGCCTGAATTGTGGGACTTGCAGGCTGGCGCTTCTTCTCGCTGGATTTTTTATCGCAGTTGTGCCCATTGCAAGTTTATTTACGTTGGGGTTTAGATTTTCATCGCCGTCCAGGGACTTTTATCGCGGACATTTGACACGTTTTCGGGATACTATCGCATGTTACCGCCGTGTTCAGAATACGACGTTGATACAGAGTTATTTTCCCACGATAGATGGCAATATGAAAGATTGCGTTAACCGATTTTGGCGATAATTATCGCACGTTCTTGAGAATATCCCCCTGTGTTTAATAAACGAATCGGTCAGTATGAGTAGACATCTCTTGGGTTTTCTCCCTTTTTTTACAAAACTAACGGATGTTGATTCCTTAAAGGATGGCGAGACTTCACCTCCTTTTCTTATAAAATTGAAAAACTTCATCAAAAATAGTGCAAGCTCAGTCAAAAAAGCTTTCAAAAACTCTGTTGGAAGGATGACGTTACCACAGGCCTTCCCATATGGAAAGAGGAAAAAACGAGGAATGAAATTATTTCTCCTTGTTATGTCTCACCTCAAGAGGCATACAGATTTGGGGCTTCTCCAGGTTTACCTGTTTTTGTAAATCTGGGGCAGCGTCAAATTCCATGGGTGTTGTGGGAAAACCCACTGCAACGCCTATGGAATGCCTCCCGGGTACAGAGTAAGGTGACGCAGTAATTTGCACTAACTCATGATTTATGATGCCACTCAAAGTCACACAGGCTGACTTTGCGTGGCTTCATAAATCTATATGAGAGCCCTGCGTCATGCATGTACCACTTTACCTGGTGCAAAAGTGATGCAAGGCTCTCATAAATAAGCCATACAATCCTGCATTATTGATCATCATGCTGGCATAATGGTGGCTCTCTGTGCAATCATGGTGGAAGACACTACACATGAACAGACTGCAGGAATGAGAAGAAAGTGAAAGGTCAAAGTGATGAACAAATCTCTATGTGATTCCAAAATGACGTATCTAACCAGTGTTGCTCAAATTACGGAGAAAATACAGTTTTGCACAACTTCTCGAAAAGTGTCTTAGAAAGGTTCAACTCCCAACCCTTCACAGGACGCTCAGGCTTGCTTGGCACGTAGTGAATATGTTCAGCGTTTCAATGAATGCTCTCAATGACTCCATCAGAAGCAGATTTCTTTACCTAATTATTACAAATTAAGCCGATATTTTACACCCTCCCATTTCAATGTTCGCGAGACACTTTTGGTGTATTGCACATTATTGAATTACACATTTCGAAACGAAGTGTTTTCATATATTTAAGGAATGAAATGCAATTGTTCCCCTCCAGTATGTACTGCTGGAGAGCAAATGCATCCATTCTTAAACACGAGCATTATAAATAAGTGCATGCCTGCACACAACACAGAGACACATACACACTTTTCGAACGGGTGTCTGAGACTCCAGAGTAAACTTATATCGTGTGTTAACTGAAAAGAGAATTTAATTTTTAGATTGGCATAACATCCAATTACAAATATATGCATTGCTGAGATCTCAAGTAATGCTTAAAATTAATGCCTGCACAGTACACTCCAGTATATTTATGCTAAGAATGTAAAAATCCCTTCAAATGTTTCTTAAATACTATTTGCACAATCTTTTATTAAAGTTTGCCTTCAGTGGTTTTGCTTTACTTTTGGCTAGTACATTTGCTGAGAATCAATATTTTACCAAGTAGAATATTTTTCTCTTTGGAGTTAATTATCTCTCTATATTCTTAGGGCACCGTTGGCAGGGCCTCAATATGTGTCTCTGATTCTGACTTTATTGCTTATTTGTTTAGTCTGATGGGAATAGAGCCGTCTCTATTGTGCTAGGGGAAGAGAGGGGATTTTGAGCTCCCATAGGCAGAGAGGAGTTTTCGTTGGCATTTTAGTGAAATATTAAAGGTGAAGCAGATTTAGAGGGACATTCTGCAAAGGCTGTCATTGCGATCAAAGATGCACTGAAGTGAAAAAAAGGGACAGCTAAGTAGAAAGTTGGAGAGAAGGCCTATTTGTGCCAAGCTATGAGTAACCAAAGTTATGAGTAGGCTGCAGATGGAAGCTTGCAAACAAGAACAGTGGAACTAAATTCTATTGACATGCCTGTATTGTCT
Source organism: Triturus cristatus (assembly GCF_964204655.1). Lineage (NCBI taxonomy): Eukaryota > Metazoa > Chordata > Amphibia > Caudata > Salamandridae > Triturus > Triturus cristatus. The sequence goes on from NC_140586.1 coordinate 578,732,647, forward strand.
GAGGACCGGTACATGACCATTAGTATTGCTGCATAGCCAGCAGTGAGGTGCTGGCAGTGCGAGATTTTACTTAGGAAACCGCTATTGATTTTTAGTCTACATCCCGTACAGGATGTAGAAAGGAAAATAGTTTTGCCACGTTTGTGGGTCATAACATGCTGAAATATAAGATGCAATGCTAATTAGTAGTACTTAGTTTATTATTACGCTGGGTGAATTTTGCTTGCACTGAGACTGTGCATTAGGCTTGCCACTTCTGCCTGGACAACTTTCTCATGTATTCTCCAGGGAATTAATTGTGCGCCGCCTAATTGGAAATTCACTTAAACTGACTGACAATTACAAGGATACAGACAAGTAACAATTATCCGGCGCAGCCCTTCGGAACCTCATTGCCCATAATGCAGAAGCTCGTTTTGAGGAGACGCGTGGACAGAAATCTGAGTAACTTGTTTTGTTTGGGTAGTAAATTATTAAACCTTTTCTGAGACAATGCACTTCTATTTTCAACAAGGACATCCTCGGGAAGCGTTCTGCTAGGCAGGTAATTGTAAAAAGAAATGCTGACAAGACTTGACCTACAAAACTGAAAACGCAGTTGTGTTTTTTAAGTGGAAAATCAACCGGTTGAATCTGGATTTAATTTCTGAGGCACGATTGAAGCTTTTGTGTGCAACGTTCTGGATTTGTAACGCTGCAAACTAGTGTACCGCACGCTACCATACTCTAAATGAACACACGTCCGAAAACAGGAAACATCTTGGCCCCATGCGCCGCCGGACCGTCACCTTTTCCCGTGTTCCGTCACTTTTAATATGGGGAAAGAGTGGCATACCGGCGGCGCAAGGGGCTTGTAAATCTGCCCCTTTGTCTCCGTGGCGTTTAAGAAGCTTGATAGAAGTAGAGAGCACACCTTGCTCGTCGGTGAGTTTTTTTTTCTTTAATGCTCCCCACTTTCCTCGAATTCCCATCTGGTCAGCCTGGCTTTGCCCAATTGCTCTTTGAATGTGAGGGTCTCCCACATCAATGACGGCGCACCTGTGTCCAGCGGCGCCTTGAAGTATGTCGAAGGCACGATGTCGTTTGCTTCCGAAAACGAGCTGTCTGCAAGTTGTAATCTTCTACATTGTCGTCCAAATCCACATTTCATTTTATTTAATGAAATTAACGTCTAAGCCTTGCCATGCTTACATTAACAAGAGTTAATCTAATTCAGTGAATGCCAATTCGCAATCAGACGCGCAGCTTTCAATGTTCTCTCCACGTTTACACGCATTTCAGGTTTTATTGTCATGTATATGTATTGTTGTATTGTATCTACGTACCCTCATCTAGAATATTTGAATATTCTGTCAGTGATTTTTATTTATTTATTAAATGCACATCTTCCCTAATGTCAAGTTTGTTTCGCTCCTCTCACGCCTCAATTGGTCTTTCGAAAGTGTGTATGAAACGTGGGCAGGAGTATTTATTTCGATTTTGTAAATGGGACTCAGCAGAAACCGTCTCAGCGCTGCAATAGAGATATTCAGTCGATTCTACATTGCCCTGAGTCTCCTTTTAAAACCGACGACCCCCTGCCCTGATCGTGACCTTAGGAGGCACAATAATCCATTGCTTATTGCTGCTCTCATCTCCTCGCAGAGGCTGGGACCAAAATGGCGGGACATTCTAGCAGTTTGGCTCATTATTTTCAGTTCAGGCTTTAACTAGAAAGCCTACATCACTGTGTGCAACTGAGGGCATTCACGGGGTGTAGTGTGTGGTATTTAGAGTTGACCACAACTATTGGTACTTGGTGTGAGATTTGCACACTGCATTCTGCTTATTCTGAGAGATGCAGAGTCTTGCACAGGGAGGGTCTCACACACTGTGAGCTTCTTATAGGCAGCCAAATAAACACGTACAGTGACTCCTACCTACCCGTGTCTCTAGCATCCAAAGTCTAAAACATGAAGACAGCATTTCCCATACATGGAAAGCAGTGTCATCAAGGCAGAAAGTTGTACAAATTATTTAGGTCCAGATTTACTAATATTTTGCTCTGCAGAAACGTGACACAGAGTGATGGAAGGTGGCCCAATTGCAACAGTGATTTACTTTCCACCTAAAGCAATGTTTGGCTCCTGAAAGGAGCCCTTTTCACAGTACCAAATCAACTTTTTGCAATGGGCTACTACGGGTGGACCATGCAAACATTCACAGTTTTTTCACACAGAGCCTGGCATACTAAGCTTGTAAGACAGACCATTGCAAATAACTAACACCTTTGAGAAGCAGACACAAACAAGGGAGAATGTGTTGATTTTTCCCTGAAAGTAACACATTGCGGTCGATATTCTCAAGAACGTGTGATAATTATCGCAAAAATAGCTTAATGCAACTTTGCACATCGCAGTCTATCGTGGGAAAATAATGCTGTGTTAACGTTGTATTTTCAACCCGGCGGCACCATGCGTTAGTCTCGCGATCACGCGCCAAATGACCGTGTTAAAATAAACGCAATGCTGAAAAAAGGCGAAACACATACGCGAAACAGTTATGTGGCCAATCGCTATACAAAAATCAGCAATAACCAGCGACAGGCCTGCAATTTCCACACGTCATGCGGGAAAATGCACTATAAAAGCAGAACAAAAAAAAGGCAAAATTTTTTTACTGCGTAGCACCATGGATGCCAAGGAACCTCGGGGTTGGGGAAAGCCAAGGAGAAGAGGAAGATGCGGTTCAGTCCGCAGGAAAACAGGATCATCATTACGGAGGTGATAGAACACTACCAAAAACTGTTCGGCACCTCCAACTTGTCATTGGCAACAAAGGCGCAAATATGGCAGACAATCTTGGACCATGTGAATGCAGTTGCAGTGTTGAGGAGGACAATGGGAGAGGTCAAGAGGCGCTGGAATGACGTGAAGGGCAAAACCAAGAAGAAACTCAATGTCAACATGAAAGCCGCAACGCTTATTGGAGGTGGGGGTCCAGCAGCACACCAGGAGCTGGATGACATGGAGAAAATGGTGGCCACAGTCATCAGTCGGGATACGGTGCCAGGAGTTGGGGATCTGGACACTGCTCAACATGACCTGACACAACTTCAACAGGGTGAGTACCGACCAGGGACTGGGGGTACGGGGGAGGTGGGCACAATGGCACACATGCACAATCACCCACAATGACTCTGGATCATGTCCCTGATCCCCATGGCACACTGCAGCACACATACAAACACCAAGTAGGCCCCCGTACCCCATATCCCCAAAAGGGTTCCACACCACACATCACCAATCACACCACCAACACATGCACACGTGCAAAACCCAGCAAAGATGCATATTTGTGAGCCACACTGACAATGCAAGTGACACTACACATGACAAGTTGCATGGCTGCAGTCCAATCATCATGACATTGTACACTCCACGACACTGAGGTGGCTGAGTGTGGACCACATCCGTAAAGGAGCAGGTCACACTCTGACACATCCACGTACACAAACAACCTCTGACGTCAACAACACATCTGCGGACAAACCATGCCCAAGAGTCACAACTCGACCAAGAGCCCAAGTCACCCAAGTCTGCTACATCTCAGCACTGTAGAAGCACAGAAGTCAAAAGCACACCGTTTGAAAGGGATAAGGGGCCTCCAAATCAGAGCTGCAGGGGTGACTCACCCACAATGCAGCACACACACATAAGAATAAGAGCACCTCCACATTGACAACAATGTGGTACAAACTGCAACACTTTCACAACAGAACACAGGACACAACTGGTGCCGCATGTGTGTCCAAAATGGCCAATCACATCTGGCCTAGCAGGAAACTGAAATGACAAGGTACGAGTACAACCTCACATCCCTGATGTTGTACAAATGTCCACTGTCCCGCATCAAATAGGCATCTCCCCACAAACAGTCACAATGTACATTGCCATACAGTGTGTATGTAAATTTTGCCAATGCATCAACATACATGGAACACACTTTGAAACTGCGCCCCCCCTTTACATTGCAGAGGGACAATCAACACCTCCTGCAGAGCAGACCCTACATCACGTCAGTGAAGATTCAGATGACCTCCAGGACATTGACCTAGACAAACTCCAACGGTTCATGGACATCCTCCGCACCCCACCTTCAGTAGCAGGTCAGCCCAGCACCATTGAGGTGAGCCCACCCCTGCACAGACCACACACCAGGAAGCACCCACCACCACATCTGGCTCCCAGCACCTCACCGAAGAAAACATGGCGTTCCAACGCCGTGTGTTAGACTGTCAGAAGGAGATGGCTGAATAGGTGCGGGTGAGGTTCGAACTCATGGCAGCCAAACTAGATGCTATACGTGGGTGTCTAAGTCCCATCAGGGTCCACATACACTCCCTAATAGACACCCACAGTCTGCCCCATGCCCTCCAACAATCCATGGCTGGCGTTGCTGGAGTCATAACTCGGAGACAACAACTGTCCAGTCAGAGTGGCTACAGCGATGTCATCCATGAATTGGGAAACATAAGGAGGGTCATAGAGAACATGGAGCGGATGCAGGCACAAAGAATGGCTGCCATGGCTGCACACGAGAAAGCTGTAGATGGGATCTTCCATGCCCTGCAGATCCTCATCATGGTAGTGATGCCAAAAGACATTGCGCAGATGAACGCTGCTGCTACTTCTACATCCACATCTCCGGCCCCTGATGTGTCAGTGTCACACAGTGCTGCAGACCAAACACCACCACCCACATGTGAGGCACATGAAACGTCAGAGGCCTAAGATGAGGATAAATCGGCCTTAGTGGTAAGTAGGAAGCAGTAGCATTCATCTACGCCATATGGCTTCTTTGTGCTTGGTTCTGCCCTCTGCATCATCCCGTGGAATAACACCTTCTACTGTTCATCGATACATTCAGCGACACTAACTTTGCACCTCGACATGGACTGCCATATATTGTTTGCAAAACAATGACACATCCATCAGCCTGCGGACTGGACTCTTTCCCTTCCGAGTGACTTGTCAATCTCTCAAGAACTCTGGCTGGCCCTCCACAGGGCAACATTGTAAAGTGTTGTCTTTATGGCCCAGTACTAAGACAGCTTCAACACTCCACTGAGCGTGAATAATACATTCCAATACACACATATGTGTCATTTCCATGATTAATCAAGTATGAAAGCATGGACAAATGTAGGGACAGTGATTCCCCCTTATGCCCATGTTGCTCATGTTGTGGGACTTGAGTCACAGGGTGCATCCCTGCATCATAGTGGTACGTATCTGACCCCAAAAGAAGCCATGTTGTCAATTGTAGGTCACGACTCACAAATGACAGCCTTTATGTAATGAATTGGGACATATGTGAGACGCTGATGAGTGGTATTCTGTACTATCTTTGACACACAGAAATGGCATTTCAAATACGTGACACCCCAAACAGCCTCTCTGTTACAGAGTTGACACACCCACCATTTATTTCCAATTTTTGAGATTGTTAGCACTACATGTTGCACTTACACTTGTCAGAGTGATGTGCTTGTACAGAGGAGTGACTTGCACTCAGGGAATGTGTGATTGAAAAAATGTATTTGCACATGCTGTGCCTGTGGTCATTTTGCACTGTCCCATGATTGCTAAGGACTGTGACAATGTGACATGCTCATGTGAAGAAATTGTCAATTATGGTGTTCCTATGGGCTATTCCTGCTGCAGCTGCAGCAACGTGTGGTCCACCTGCCTCATCTTCCTCATCATCATCTGGGGCATCTGGCACTTGTAGCCATGGGGCATTGGTGCGTACACATATGTTGTGCAACACACAACATGCAACGATCATCTCGCACATGATGTCTGGGCTGTACAGTAGCCTTCCACCTGTGATGTCCAGGCACCTGAAACGTGACTTCAGCACGCCAAATGTGCGTTCCACGATGCCCCTGGTGCGTTTGTTGGCTGCATTGTACTGCCTCTGGACCTGTGTGTTTGGGGCTCGGGGGGTGTCATCATCCAAGGGCAGAGTCATAGCCTTGGTCACCTGTGACAGTGCAGAGAGACATGAGTCAATAGTCGGTTCTGCATGATGTCTTGGCAGGCTCACTGGTTCATTGGTGTGTGATATGTGTGACTTAGTGATTCCTGTTTGACATGTACTGCTTGTAGCAAATGAGCTGCATCAATGTGTAGTACATAGCCTCACTGCTGCTCCTCTCTCCCCCAAGCCTATTTACTAGTGTGCGCAGCACGGTTGCATCACTTGCACTCCTTCGGCACACCATTGTCATGCCTGTCTGCGCATGTCCACAAGCCTGACAATGACACTGTGATGTTGTGCATTGAATTGGGCGGCCACGTGTGTGTAGGCCTATGGTAAGGATAGGGCGGACACAGATGTAGAGTTCATGGCTGGCTGAACTTGCGATGCGGTTGAGAGTAGACCTTTGGCTTATGCTGCGGTAATAGCGACACACACAACAGTTGGCATGTATGAATCCGGACCTGAGCAGGCTTGCCCTCCCTCATTTACCCCTTCTGCCGAGCCCGCACTCTGGGGGCATGCTACATTGCAACATTGTCCATTGCTGGACGGGTGGCGCTGACACTGCAACAGAGACACACGCATTAGTTACTTCCTTGGCATGGCCAAAACGTAATGACGCCCTGAGCCCCGGGTTGATTAACCACACCCCTATGCTGGACTGTTGTATGTCAGTCCACTCCGCTTACGCTTACAGGGGGTACAACACAGCTACATGTCCCAAGTCTACCCCACTGCCTGAGGTGATATGGTTGTTTCCGCTGTGCACATCCCAATGTTATGTGGTAGGGCCCGGGGCCCTCATGCATACATAATGACCACACAGACACACTTAGATAGTTTGTGGAACTGGCTATGGGCACATGCGCCTGGCCCCTTTTATTGCCAGGGTCACATGTCCAGTGACGCTTGTGCTGGATGGGTGTGGGGTGAGTGTAAGCCAGCCCTCAGAGAGTGGTTGGTGATGGCAACAACTACAACAGTGATCAGACAATCAGAAGTTCAGAGTTAAAACAGCAAGGTTCCATGACTTGAGCTGCACAGAGCTGCAGCCAGCACAGGCACACCGCCACGGGACGGTGACTTGCAGTGCACTGAGGTAGAGCCACGAGAGCTGAGCGGGTCCTCGTCGATGTCGAAGGTGAATGTCACGGAGTGTTTTGGGGGACCATGGAAGGTGTTCTTCCAGGGCACAATACAGAGGGCAGAACCAAGCAGAAACAGGCAATATGGAGGAGATTAATGCAACAGACTCTTTCTTCACACCAAGTCAGTATCAGCTACATGATGATGAAGACAACCCCCAGGCCATATACTCAGACACCACCAAAGTTCAACCAGAGAGTGTCCATGAATTTCGGGGCACATAGTTTGTGGCACCAGAGCTGAAAGGGGATGCAGTCTGCGATGAGGCCCGTGCAATGATATAAACTATGCCTTAAATAAATCAAGACTCAGTTCCAAATGTGTGACCTACTTGACCGCAGTGTAGGCCGGAGGCAGCGGTCAACAGGGGCCCACAGCCACGTGTTGTTGGCTTGCGATGCACAGAGTTAGTGGCACCAGAGCAGTTGTTGGTAGTGTTCGATCACCTCCATAACGAGGATCCTTTTTTCCTCCGGACTGAACCGCGTCTTCCTCTTACTCCTCTCCTTGCGTACAATGATATAAACTCTGCCATAAATAAATCAAGACTCAGTTCCAAATGTGTGACCTACTTGACCACAGTGTAGGGCAAAGACAGTAGTCAGCAAGGGACCACAGACATGTGTCGTTGGAATGCTATGCACAGAGTTGGTGGCACCACATCGAAGGGAGTACAGTGATATCAAATGTCCCATTAACATATGAACTCGGCTATCATGATATCAAGACTCGGTTCCAAATGTGTGACCTACAAGACCGCAGTGTAGGCCGTAGGCAGCAGTGGAGTACGTCATTGAGAAGGGAGTGCTGCGGGCCTGTCTTGCGGAGGCCAGTGATAGTCTGAGGAGGCTGCCAAGGTCATGGGCCTTGGGCTTGGAGCTTACACCGGCATGTGGTGGGCCGTCTTTGACACACGCCGGTGTCGGCAGGTGAGCAGTGAGGCCTGGGTGCGCAGGGGCGACCAAGACAGGACTGGGGACCAGGGGCCTGGGGTGCAGCAGTCGCACAGGATCGCCGGCACCACCGCTCACGGTGTCGGCCTCGTGGCGGGGTGAGAGGCGCCACCTTGGCAGACACGTTGGCCATTCCGGAAGAGAACCGCGCCCAGAGCAACATGCTACTTATTCACACGCCTACGCTAGCCTGGCGTACGCCGGGCCAGCCCACTCCGCTCATGCTTGCAGAGGGGGACATAACAAGCTACATTTCAGTGATCTTCCCCACTGGCTGAGGTAACATGGTTGCATCCACTGTCCACTACACTCCAAACACCAGCAGTGTATGTTGACATGGACATGTCTGTGGTCTGCATACTGCAGTCTATCCAGCACATCCACATAACACTTGGCATTGTGTACATTCTCATGGGTCCCTTGCCTCCTTCGCACATGCCTGGTTTCCACCTCTCCCCACATTCTGCTATTGTGTGGCATAAGTGCCATGCCGTTGATGGCTTGTGTACATGGCCAGCCCGGGTTACCAAAGTAAGTTGTGCTGTCATGTCTGGTAGGTGGGCATGTTGCTTGGCATGTTGTATGTGAGTTTGTAATACATGCATTCCCAGAGTTGTGAGTTGCATGATTGTGGAGTTGAGGTGTGTTCATTTGGTACTTACCAATGAGCAATGCATTCCCATAGGTGCCAGCCTCATAGCGCTGGTTGATGATGGACTGTCAAATTTTGAAGGAATCATGCACACTGCCTGGGTAGATGGAGACGACTTTGGTGAAGAGTTCCAGGTGGTCCACTGTTGCCTGCACATTGATGGAATGCTGTGCTTCCTATTGCCGTAATTGTGTGCAGTGGCGGCAGGGGACACGAGGTTGCTTGGTCTCCAGCTGTTCCTGCGCAGTGTGGGGGAAGTGGAGGTGCTGGGGTACCAAGCTGATGATGCATCCAAGACAGGTGTGAAGAACTTTGATAGGGCTGGCTGTGAGACTCCTCTGACTCTGGCGGTTGTTGGTTGGAAGGTACCAGAGGCCAACAGGTGCAGCACAGCCAGCAGCTTTGTCTGCGGAGGGATGATGGTTGTCCGCTGTGTTGGTACCGTCAGCTTGTGGGCAATGATGGTCAGGATGCGGAGGATGGCTGTCCTTTTGAGCCTGTTGTGGGCAATGACATCCTCTGGTCTTAAGTCTGTGAGGCTGGTGCATTTTCTTAAGGTCCACTGTCTTTGTCTGCGCTGCCTCTGTGGTAGTCTGGGGTGAGGGGGAGGGTGGGGTCCAGGGGGGTGGCGGGCCTGGGGGTGGTGGCGGTGGGTGTTTGGGCCCTTTTGGGGCCGAGCTGCATGATCAGTTGCTCCATGGCATCTGTTGTTCTTCATGTGTGGCTCTGGCCTGGGCTCCCTTTTATGGTGCAGGTTGTAGTCCGACTTAACACCAGGTAAGAGCAGGTGTTAAATCCCTGCTGCTAATGCGCCTTATCGCATTTTTTGTGATCTTCTCGCCGATCTGGCTGGTTGTTGAGAATGTTGCAAAGTGGTGTTCTTGTGTCTTTTTGCTCGGGAACGCCTACCCTGCATGTCATTAGCGTTAGTTGCCTGTGTCATCTGTGGTGATGTTTTTTGCGGTTGCTATCACAGGAAAACTGGTGATATTGGCTGTTAGCAGCAGCTTGTGAATAGGGCGATATATTTATCACCACTTTGGCTGTGATAAAGTGCCGCTAACTTGGTGATAAGTCCTTGAGAATATCCCCCTGCATGTATTCTGCAGTAGATGTTCAATGCACATTAGCATTCAGTGTTCATATATGCATAGAAATTTGTTTTGGAAAGGTATGTGTATGAAAATCCCTCTTCTTTGTTCATGATCACCCCCATTTCTTTAAATTGATGCCGTTGGATTTTGGACTATGTACACTGGACTTTTTTCACACCAAAATACAGGATATCTACCGGGCTCTTGAGATACAAAGAGCCTCGATCAGTGGGTCCTCTGCTCCGGCTGAGATGAATAGGACCACCTAAGACAGCTCCCCATCGAGCACTTTGAATTCCTTTCCCCCGCTGGCCTTACAAGATCTGGAGATCTTGCTTAATAAAACCAAATCTGGCTCCCCCCTAGACACCTGTCCTTTGAAGATTATTAAGCAGTGTAGGGAAACCCTCTTACCGCCCCTACTAGAAATTATGAATCTAGCTATGAGGGACGGTGTCTTCCCCCTGGAATGGAAGAGTGCAGTAGTCAAACCCTTGCTAAAGAAGCCTTCCCTTGATCCAGAGGTTCTAAAAAACTTCCGTCCTATCTCACTGCTTCCAGCCCCTTCGAAGATGCTTGAGGCACATCTTAACAAGCATGTCGCCGACTTTGTGGAAGGCTCGGGCTGCTTGGACTTCTCCCAGCATGGATTCAGGAGGGAATTCAGTACTGAGTCGGCCCTCACTATTGTGCTTGACAAGATCCGCACTAGAGTGGATGGGGGCCAGACCACCCTCCTGGTCCTGTTAGATCTAACTGCGGCCTTTGATACCCTCTCCCCCTCAGTACTTACATATCGTCTGAGGGAAGTGGGGGTGAGGGACGCAGCTTTAGATCTACTAACCTCCTTCCTTGAAGGAAGGGAACAAAGAGTCAAGCTGGGGGAGTTCCTATCTCCATCCCGACCGGTGCTATGTGGGGTCCCGCAGGGGTCGGCTCTCAGCCCGACCCTAATTAACATCTACATGACCCCACTGGCCAGATTAATTAGATCTTTCGGGATGGAGGTAGTCTCCTATGCAGATGACACCCAAATCCTCGTCTCTCTTTCCCATTCAGACGTACCTACTGCCTCCAATTTTAGATCTTGTATGGAGGCAGTTGGTCAGTGGATGGTTCAGAACTCACTTAAACTGAATGGTCAGAAGACTGAGGTGATGGTGTTTGGAGGGAATGAGAACATCTGGTCAGCCAGCTGGTGGCCTGACTCGCTCGGAGTGTGCCCTTCCCCCACGACATCTGCTAGGAATCTAGGGGTGATGATAGACCCTGCCCTGGACATGGGCGGTCAGGTTAGTAGAACCATCTCTACCTGTTGGGGCTTAATTCACACCCTGCGAAGAATTAGGAAATACCTTTTCCTGTAGTCCAGAAAGCAGATAGTTGTCGCTCTTATCGGCTCGCGACTGGACTACTGTAATGCGCTGTATGCGGGGCTAAATAGGAGCCTACTACAGCACTTGCAAGTAGTCCAGAATGCCGCAGCCAGATTTGTTCTGGATGCTCCGAGACGCTTCTCGGCCACGTTGGCCAGGAAAACGCTGCATTGGCTACCGGTAGAGCACCGAGTACGGTTCAAAGTCTTATGTATGACTTACACAGTCATTGCAAGGAATAGCGACATGGGAGTTGGGTCTATCATTTCCCACTATATACCTGGAAGGGACCTGCGTTCCTCCAGGAAACTGCTCCTGACAGTCCCCCGTGTACGAAGAGCCAAGTGGGGTGGTAGGGCTTTCTCCACTTTGGCGCCTAAATGGTGGAATGATCTTCCTTTGGATCTTAGGTCCCTACCCTCCCTACAGATATTCCGAAGTGCCCTTAAAACTCGCCTCTTCTTGCAAGCCTATGTGTAAGGTTATCCATTCTTTTTATCTCTGTTTTGTTAGGCGCCTTGATACCTGCGGGTTATTGTCCTGCGCAATATAAATTCTCTATCATCATCATTATCATCATCTGGACCCTGCTACCTACCAGGCCCCAGTTCTTGTGCTGTAACCCCTAAAAGCTTAAACCTTGATTGGCACATTTAATTTACTTATAAGTCCCTAATATATGGTACTGTGGGTACCCAGGGCCTGTAAGTTCAATGTCACTACAGGACATCAGTACCCATTGTACTACCATTAAAGTGAATTTTTGGAAAAATATTGACTGTAAAATCATGAAATAACAAATAAACATGAAATTACAATGCATCGTAAAAAATGCATTGTAAATGTAAGCTGATGTAAATGTTTCCAATGTAAAAGTAACTTCCATAGAGGTACATTGCAATATGACGTAAATGTTGTGGGGAACAACCTTTACAATGCAACTTTTACAACGCACTACACTTACAACGCATTTTTTACAACGCACAATCCATTACAACGCATGACATTACAACGCATGACACTACAACGCATTTTTAAAAACTACCTTTACAACGCATTCCATTACAACGCATACTACCATTACAACGCATACCATTACAACGCATAATATTACACTACACTATCCAACACTTACCCTACTGTTGCACCCCCTGGAGTTAGAATAGTAATTTTTACCCCTATACTATCCAACACTTACCCTACTGTTGCACCCCCTGGAGTTAGAATAGTAATTTTTACCCCTATACTATCCAACTCTTACCCTACTGTTGCACCCCCTGGAGTTAGAATAGTAATTTTTACCCCTATACTATCCAACACTTACCCTACTGTTGCACCCCCTGGAGTTAGAATAGTAATTTTTGCCCCTATACTATCCAACACTTACCCTACTGTTGCACCCCCTGGAGTTAGAATAGTAATTTTTACCCCTATACTATCCAACACTTACCCTACTGTTGCACCCCCTGGAGTTAGAATAGTAATTGTTACCCCTATACTATCCAACACTTACCCTACTGTTGCACCCCCTGGAGTCAGAATAGTAATTTTTACCCCTATACTATCCAACACTTACTCTACTGTTGCACCCCCTGGAGTTAGAATAGTAACTTTTAAACCCCTATACTATCCAACACTTACCCTACTGTTGCAGCCCCTGGAGTTAGAATAGTAATTTTTACCCCTATACTATCCAACACTTACCCTACTGTTGCACCCCCTGGAGTTAGAATAGTAATTTTTACCCCTATACTATCCAACACTTACTCTACTGTTGCACCCCCTGGAGTTAGAATACTAATTTTAACCCCTATACTATCCAACACTTACCCTACTGTTGCACCCCCTGGAGTTAGAATAGTAATTTTAACCCCTATACTATCCAACACTTTCCCTACTGTTGCACCCCCTGGAGTTAGAATAGTAATTTTTACCCCTATACTATCCAACACTTACCCTACTGTTGCACCCCCTGGAGTTAGAAAAGTAATTTTTACCCCTATACTATCTAATACTTACCTTAAATGCAATTTAATATTATGCATTGTAGTGGTATGCGTTGTAATGGTAGTATGCGTTGTAATGGAATGCGTTGTAAAGGTAGTTTTTAAAAATGCGTTGTAGTGTCATGCGTTGTAATGTCATGCGTTGTAATGGATTGTGCGTTGTAAAAAATGCGTTGTAAGTGCATGCGTTGTAAAAGTGTGCGTTGCAACGACATACATCAAAATGTTGTAATTGATGCATTGAAATCTACCGCTATGTAAATGTTCTTGTTGAAATGTCTGATGACCAACCCTACACCTACCATAGCGTCCTAAGTGCGCAGTCTTAAAACTTCCAATTTGGCCTGTCAAAATAACCATTTTCCAGGCCTAAACCTTCCTTTTTAATACTTATAATAAGTCACCTCTAAAGTAGGCTTGACATGCCAATAGGGCAGGGTGCACAGTGATTGAAAGTGCGAGTTATATATTTACTTTTACATGTCCTGGCAGTACAAAAAGTTTCCACACCCTTTTTCACTGATGCAGTGCTGGCTCTCCCATAGAAAAGCACTGGGTTACATTATAACATGTTATAATGTATAACTTTGATTTGACAGCAGCTAGAAAAAGAATTTAGGGGCTCATTTAATTGGTAATTTAAAATTCAATCTAATGGTCAAATCTGATCTCAAATTATTATTTTGAAAATGCCACTTTTAGAAAGATGCAATCCTGCTGCCTAAACCAAATGTACCTTTCTGCCAGTGTTCAGTGTCTCCTCACTGCTAAACGTTCTCTTGTGGTGAGATGTGCATTGCTCCCAGAAATGTGGCCAAAGAGCTTGGGTGTGGAGAGATGATTTTACCCTTGACAGGATGGTCATCTGGGCTGTGCATAGGAACTTAAATAAACTTTAAAAGGTATCTACCCTGTCACAGGCAGATGTATCTCACTCCTATGCCTGCTGCTTTCATGTCGTGCTTGCCATCCAAGCACCCAATCCCAGTGGGAGAAGGCCTCTGCCCAGAAGTGGGTTTGGGTGACCATAATGAAGGGCATGCCCATTATCATAGCCACACATTTGGGTGGGCAGAGGGAGCTCTGCACAAGGGAAGACATATTCTGCCATGTCAGTTTTAGGTAGAGAGTGGCACTGTGGGATAGGTTACAGTAAAATACACAGGAAATGCTGCTAAAGGGAGTACAGACACTCCTGGGAACTTCTATTCCATTGGTTTTGGTGTGGCCGGGAGTCCAACCCACCTGCAGTCTGGCACTGGGTGTAATTGTAGCACCCACAGTACTCTCTTCAGAATACATTTGGGCATGGGTAAGAAGGAAGAAGGACTGCACCTGCTGTTGAACATGTGGAGAGAGATCCCAAGGGCTGTAATTGCTCTCACTTGTTCACATAACTGAGGTGTGGATTCCAAGGGTCAAATGGCTAACCTCCTGTTAAGCTACAGGGATGCAAAAACTTCAAGAAGGTCACCTACCAGAAGATTCCAGCTGACTAGTTCCAACTAGACCTGCACGGAACCCTGCTGATGGCTTTGCATTAAGTGAGTCTTGACCCCTAAGTGGGGTCCTTAAGGTCCTTGGCCCTTGGATAAGTGCCAAAGTGTAGTCTTTATGCATAAGCCTAAAAGTTGGGACGTAGACATTTTGTTGAGGGCTTTTGCTTTAATAAACAAGAGAAGACTGGAACCAATCTGCCAAGTCAATCCAACTAAGGTGTGTTATCTGCTGCGCTAAAAATGTAAATTGCTTCAGCTCTGAGCTTTTGCACAGCAGCAAATCTATTTCAGCTGGATGTCATGGAAAATGTATCTGGCCACATGGAGCCCTGTTCAGGCACAGGTTGCAGACTTTCCCCACTGAAGGAATATAAGTTTAAGTCAGAAAATAGAAATCGTCATTGAGTGAAGGCACCAAAAGTATCTGACTGTGATGAGTGTCTTTCTGTGGACTTGAATGTTCTATTCCTCCCACTTTGGGCTTTCCCACCAAAAGTCAATGGCATCACCGGGACTTTGTCTGATGGCTGTCTGGCCACATGAAACCTATCTCTGCCACTGCTTTCTGCCTTGCCCCACTGAGGACTTTTGACTTGTATTTTAGAGAAGGTAAAACTTCTGTTGTTATCGAATCTGTTCTCTGTATCTGACTCGTGCTCCATCAGGGTCAGCCTTAACTTTTGACATTGACCTGGTCTTGTGCAACCTGTTGCCCACGATTGGCTGTTGGTGCTTTTTGGCTTTAAAACTTAATTCAAATTTTAAAAAGCGACATCTCCTGTTCCCCTTATTGGATCCTTGACATTTTGGTGCATATTTGTTCCTTCAAATTATGTCTATTTTTATAACTTAAAGTGAGATCTTATTTGTATTGTGTTTTCTATTCTTTTTAACTGTTTGGGTTCTGATAAATGCTTTACACCCTTCTCATAAGTTAAGCCTTCCTGCTCTGCGCTAAAACGGGTTGCGCTCAGGTTTAAGTTATTGAGACCTAAGTGGATCTTTCAAAATTCTGACATTATTACTTGATGAGAACTCACATCCCCTACACCTAATAATCCACTTTCTCACAGAATGCTTCAGTGCAAAATCTGTGCTAGACCATGTGCACTTGCCTGTCTGTGCATGACATCCTGTTTGTGCTTCAGTGTCAGGGATGACGCCAGCTACAGTTCATGCCTTTTAGACGTACACTGCACTCTACTTTCTCTTTTACACTAGACAGCACAGACAATTTGAATGCTTCACTGTATTAAAAAAAAACAGAGGTTTCAGGGACAATATAGTTAGAAATAAGCATTAAAAAAAACTCAGAAATTCACTGAAAAAAACAGGTTTCAGGGACGTTATAGTTAGCTGGACATTTCACTCGTACAAAAACAGAGAAATTCAGCCGTTATAGTTAGTTGTGCTAACTATAATTCGCACCCCCGCAATGCACTGCTGATGACATCACATATTACATCACTCATGACATGGTCAGTGACATCACTCATGACATCACTCATGACATCTCAAATGACATCACTGATGAGATCACTGATGACATCATCCAGTGACTGTGTGTTTCTGTCAAGTATAAATATGTTTTTTATATATATATATGCAAAGGTGTATTGAAGAATGAGTGGGTGTATGAGTGTCTGAATGGATGATTTAGTAGGTGTGTGACCGATTGTATAAGTGAGTAATTAAACGTGTCTTACTGAATGCATGGGTTTGTGACAAAACTGTGTGAATGTCTGTATCAGTCTGCCAGTTGGTGTGTAAGCGGCTGCATGGGTTGGTGAGTAGCTACATGAGTGTCTATATAGGTTATCGATTGGTTGTCTGAGTATCTGTATGGGTGCCTGATTATCTGTGTGGGTTGGTTGGGGATTGTGTGACTCTGTGCAAGGATGTGTGTGTGGGTGATTCACTGGGTGTATGGCTTCAAGAGTGCATCTGTGAAGGGCTGTATGGGTGGGTGAGTATTTGTATGGGTGTGTTGGTGAGTGAATGGATATCTCAGTGGTACATGTGTGAATAACTACATATGTGAAAGGCAGTATATGTGAGTGTTGGACTATATAAATAACTATATGTGAAAGTGAGTGATTGTGAGAGTGGCTGTATGGATGAGTGTGTGCTTGGGTCAGTGATTGTATAAGAGAGTAAGTATGTGTTAGTATCTCTATGAATAAGTGAGGTGGTGTGTGTATAACTGTATAGGTGAGTAAATGGGAGAGTGATTGATTTTTTGCAAGACTGACTAGGTGTGTGAGTAACTATGGGTGATTGGAGGTGTGTGAGTATCAGTACAGGTGTATGAGTGCATATTTCAGTGGCTATATTGATGAGTGACTGCGTGTATGAGTGACTGTGTAGGTGAGTGGATGTGTGTGTAGACCTATGAATCAGTGAGTTGGTATGTACTAACTGATATTGGTGTGCCAATGGGTTTGAGAATGGTAGTCTGTATTTTAGAGGGGATGTATCAAAGGATATATTAAGGTGTGAGGAGGTGCATCAGATGATCATGTGGATGATGTCATCAGTGATGTCATCAGTGATGTAATTTGAGATGTCATCAGTGATGTCATCAGTGATGTCACTGACCATGGCATGAGTGATGTAATATGTGACGTCATCAGCAGTGTATTGCAGGGGCGCAAGTTATAGTTAGCACAACTAACTATAACAGCTGAATTTCTCAGGTTTTGTACGAGTGAAATGTACAATTAACTATAACGTCCCTGAAACCTGTGTTTTTTTCAGTGAATTTATGCATTTATTTATGCTAATTTCTAACTATAACATCCCTGAAACCTCTGGTTTTTTCAGTGAATTTCAAAGGTTTTTTTAAATGATAATTCCTAACTATAATGCCCCTGAAACCTATGGTGTTAATATACACACACTATCACTAAATAGAAGTTCTAGCGATTATAGTTCCATTCCATTCACAGCTCATTTGAGATGTCATGAGTGAAGTCATGAGTGATGTAACTGACCATGTCATGAATGATGTAATGTCTGAGGTCATTACCAGTACATTGCGGGGGCATACGTTATAGTTAGCTCAGATAACTATAACTGCTGAATTTCACTGGTTGTGTATGAGTGAAATCTGAGTCTAACTGAACCGTCCCTGTAATCTTTGTTGTTTTCATTAAATTTCTAGGTTTTTTTTAACGTTAAGTAAGATGCATATCACAATGGATGGTGGGGGGTTGGAAGCAGGGCCTGGCATTGTGCTGCCCCCACCCAAGCTTGCTGCTCCTGCCTCCCCTCTTCCTAGCCATCCATTGTCCAAGTCCATGTCACTGCTCCCTTATTATAGCCCTGTATGGCCGTTGTTCTGGCTTTGGCCTTCCTGCCGTCTCTGAACAGTTAGCTTGCTGCTCCATCCACCTCCTTCCTATCCTCTGTTGTCTGAATCCATGCACTAGCCTCCTCCTCCGGCCATGCATGGTCTTATGTGCTGCAACTGCCCTCCATTTAGCATGATGTCCTAGTCCACTTGTCCTGCCCTCCATTGCCCAATTCTATGCCCCATCATTGACCTCCTGCTTAGCCTCTGTGTAGCCTGCTGTCCCTACTCTTTTTCCCCCTGCCCTCCGATGTCTGTGTGCATGCCTCTGCTCCATCCTTTTTGCCCACCATGTTTCATGGACCTGGCCCTCCTATCTACTCTGAGTGTTCTATTGAGCTGCCACTCCCCTCCCACCTGCTTAGCATTGTCAGATGACTGTAACCTATCCCTGAAACCTCCATCCTGCCTGTCCACATTCCATGCCCCTAACCCCTTCCTCCTGTCCTCCAATGGTCCATTTTACTGCCACACCCTTCTGCCCTCCCTGGTCAGTTGTGCTGCAACTGCTCCTCCTGCCTGCCCCACGTGGTCTGTTGTGAGGCCCCTTCCCCTGAACTGTCTTGTCTGTGCCCAAGTCCTACCCCTCCCTTCTATCCTCCATGGTCCTTTGCGCATGCCCCTGCCCCCTCCTTCTTGCCCATCACGGCCATTTTGCTGCCACTAACCCTCCCACTTGCCATGCATGGTCGTCTGTGCTGCCACAGCCCCTCCCACCTTCCCTGCGTGGTCAGCTAGCTGCCCCTGACCACCCTTCCACCTTCCCTCCATGGTCTGTGTGTATGCCATTATAGTCTCACTGTTGCCCTCCATGGTGTGTCTTGCTTCTAGTGCCCATCCTGCCTGACCTCCATGGTCAACTCGCTGCTCCTGCCCTGCCCACTTGCCCCCTGCCCTCTGTTTTCCATGTGCAAACCCCTATTCCCTACCTCTTGGCTTGTCTGTTCCATTGTAATGCCCCTGATTCCTCCCTTCTGCCCTTTATGGTATTTTATGCTGCAGCTTTCTCTCCTTTCTGTCCATTATGGTCAGCTACCTGCCATTGCCTATTTCCCCTCTGTTCTCTGTTGTCCATGTGCATGATCCTGTCACCTCCCTATTGCTTTCTATGGATTGTTGTGCTGCACTCCCATCCTGATGCCCTGTGTAGTGTATTGTGCTGCTGCAAACCCTGATGCCTGCCCTGTATGGTTAGGTTGGTGCACCTCTCCATGTACCTCCTGTCCTCTGTTATCCGAGTCCATGTCCCTACCCCAATTCCTCCTGCCTTCCATGATCCAATGTACCATACTTGCTAACATTTTGAACTTGGTAAGATGGAGATTTTGAAAAAAAACCTGGGGTATTGATTTCCCCCATTGACTTACATTGAAAAAGAGGAGATTGGAGACAGGAGACAGATCAAATAAAGCCCATTTGAGCTTAAAAACATTGGGCGTTTCCTGTTGGCATGTTTGGTTGTAGTACCACTGCCTCTTCTTTCTACCCACAATAGTCTATTATATTGCCACAGCCTCTCTTGCCTGTCCTGTATTGTTGGTTTGTTGCTCCTGCCCCCCTTTCCACTGCCCTCCATAGTCTGTTGTGCTCCCACTGCCCTTCCTGCCTGCCTAGTGTGGTCAAATTGTTGCCTCTGCACCCTCCTACCTGCCTTCAATTTTCTGAGTCCGTGCCCCTGGCCTCTGCCTTTCAACAGTATCCTAATGAACAACTAGATTGCTAACATTCTATATTTATTACAAAAGTGTGGCACGCCTGACGTCATCTTGATGTAATTAAAACTGTAATACCTAGAGCATTTCCTTTAGAAATTACATAGATGAGAAGGTCTTATTTGCATTGAAATTATGGGTAGTGCTCTAAAAAACTAAAATGAGGACATATTTTCTGAGTTTTCAAATAGTGACTAAGCACTTTTAAATTATTTGTTATCTTTATGTTTCTTTATCCACTTGACCACTTGATTAAATGTTGCACTTAGGGGAGAGGATGTGGTGTTACTTTCAGAGATGCAGACTTTGCAACTGGAGAACCAGGTTGGAGTTTCTGCTTCAGCTGGACATTCTGTGATTCTGGTCAAATCACTTAATCTCCCTATGTCTACAATGAAAATGAATGTGTCCTTGTGTGATGTAATCAATGCTCATGTAAAGCACTCCAATTACCTGACCAGTCTGCACTATGTAAAACTGCAAAAAAATAACAACAAAAAATTAGTTTTGCACACTTCTGTCATTGGGCTGCACATGGGCTACATCTGGCTGATATTTGTGCTACATTTGGGCTCTTTTATCTCTGGTGGCCATCTTGGGAGATTTATTTGTTATGAAGTTTCCTAATTTCCACATTTACTGCAGTCTCCCCCATGGGAAATGCTTTCAGTTTTTTACTTTGATTCCATCAAGAAGGCATTCAGATTGTCACACATTTGCCACAAAATTCAGAATGTTAGCACTCTAGTTGCTCATTAGATCACTGTCGTAAAGCTACTGCTCACCAGGGAAGTCTGCTGCTGGTATTGAAAGTGCATGTTTCAGTCTGCATGTCAGACTTTTTTAATGAATTAGAAGAGGATTTTAGAAGTCACTCAAAATGTGCCATCGTTTTTCTTTCTTCAGCACTAATCATAATTTCTATGGTAAAATGAATTCCCTCATTGTGTTCCTTTTTAAATTAAATGTTTTAAGTGTTACCAGTTTATTCCAATCAAAATGGCTTCAGGTGTACCATAATTTTGTCATAAGTAAGACTGTTAGCACTCTAGTTGTTCTTTAGAACACTCTGGGACATTCTGTCTTTGGGCTACATGTGGGCTACATCTGAGTGATATTTGTGCTACATTTGGGCTCTTTAGTCTGTGGTGGCCATCTTGGGAGACTTATTTTTTATTAAGTTTCCTAATTTCCTCATTTACTACAGTCTCCTCAGTAGGAAATACTTTCAGTTGTTTACTTTGATTCCATCAAGAAGGCATTCAGATGTGTCACACATTTGCCATAATTTCAGAATGTTAGCACTCTAGTTGCTCATTAGATCACTGTAGTAAAGCTACTGCTCACCAGGGAAGTCTGCTGCTGGTATTCAAAGTGCATGTTTCAGTCTGCATGTCAGAATTCTGTCAGGACTGTAGGCTTCGATTATGCTTCGCATTTCTTTGCATTTATTACATAGCAGCCAATAAAAACACTTTTTTATTCGTAAAACTACAAATCCCATGAGCACTAGGTGCCTCATAACCATAGAGAGTACCCTATATAAGGTCTCACAGAGGTAGTCACTTCCCCTTCTTTGCTGCTCCGCAGCCAGTTAAGTGCCTCTTCCCTTAATATTCTCTTGTTTGTGGTAGTGTATGGGTTTGGGGTCATAACTATCAGATTGAGTGTTATGCTTATGCTTACTATATTTTCAGTGGTCGAACTGTTTGTTTTAACTAATACAAGTTGCAGTTATTAGTCACCTTTCTGGTAGCTTTGCTGTTCAGCGCGGCACTCCCCAGCGCATGGTGTGGCTTGTAGCGCTCGTTCCGTGCTATCGTTGGGAGCGTGTTGGCCTCCCCTGCCGGGAGCTTTGTGCCCGAGGCAGATTCAGGTGGAGTAGGAGTGTGGGGTGAGGACCGCGCGTCGTGCGATTGTACGAGTCCTCTTTCCATTTCGACGTCCGGCCTCTACCGCGCATACGCGGCGGCCATTTTAACTCATTCCCTGTCTGAAATTGACGATATTGCCAGAGTGGGATAATTCTCCCGATTTAAAAGGTCCGTCCTTTGCCCCGGTGACGCCCGAAGCTGCTGAGACGCGGAGGGCTGTATAATAGAGCATAAGCTCTGCCTAGAGAGGTCTGGCAAGCCCTCCCTCCACCACAAAATACAGCTTAATTGCCTGGCTTGCCTGGGGTTCTTCTCCCCCTGATCCCTCCATAATAGTTGGGTCACACTCAGTTGGGTGTAATACTGCTTGTACCTTTTCACTGTGGCTAATACACAATGGCCGAGTTCTTTTTTGAGGACGATTATGGAGGAGGAGCCGTCCGGCTCTCTGGAGCACTACCTCGTTGAGGCCCTAGATGCTAGGGTGCAGCATTCTGTAAACACAGCCCTAATAAGAGCGATTGAACCCCTTAAGCGCCATTTAAATAAATACGCACTCCAGCAGGGGTGGATTTCTGCAATAAGCGCTCGACTGTCAGCCAGTAGCAAAAAAGATTCTAACCCTCACACAGAAGATTTTGCTCGACTCTCCAGGGCTTTGGCAAATGACCATATGTATACTGTGCCAAAAGAGTCTACTGACTCCATACAGGGTGAAAAAGGGGCTCCTCATCAGACATGGAGTCAGAGGAGGATGAAGCATCACGACCAGCGAAGAAGTCTAGGAAGGAGCACCACCTTGAGGTTCCCAGACAGTTTAAGCTCTTTACGTTTGAACCGGCGGACATTGTCCACCCTAATTCCACTGCGTGGCTCCCGTCGCAGGAGGTGGCAGATTACGTGCAATCACACCTCCGACGTCCCTTTGACAAGGAAGTCAGGGCCCGACTGCGGTCAGAGTGCCTTAGGACTGATTTAGCGGCACGAGTTGCAGAGACCCCCGAGGTGGATCCTACAATGATCACATATTTAAAGAAACACGCAAAACACCCCAAGAAAGGCATAGACCGCGCCTGGTGGACACTCCAGAATAAATTATTAGACCTATCAGGACTGCTCACCAAGATACTTGAAATGGGGTTTCAAGCTAAGGAGTCCGGATCTCCGATAGACCAAGATGACCTGATCAAATGGGCAAAGCTGGCAGTGTGCCTGTTGGGCAACGCCAACTGCGCCATGTCGAGTGAGAGGAGGTGATCTATCCTCCTCAAGTTGGATCCTAAGTTTGCAGAATTGTCCTCCTCGGAGGCGGGTCCCGTGGCCCAGGGTCTTCTCTTCGGTCAGCCTTTTTTGAAGGAACTGGCCAATTATTTTGCCACCTTCAGTGGCCTGGACAAGGTACAGGAATCACTCAAGCGCAACTTCTGCCTGGTTTTTGCCAGGGCCGGACGAAATTGAGGGCGGTCGTTCGGACGAGGGAACAATCAAGGTGCCCCACGTGGACAACAGCATCAAAGAGGAGGCTACCAGGATCATAACTCCGGCAACACCTCCTTCTATCCCTCTCGAAGAGGTCGAAACCATTTCAGAAAAGGCAGATTTGGTGGCAACCAGGGAAACCACCAAGACACCAGAAATACAGGTGAGGCTCATTCTGTGTTCAGAAGTAGTTCTGGGGGGTCGGATTCAATCTTTCCTACAGGTCTGGCAAACGATCTCACAAGATGCATTGGTCTTGGAGACAGTTCAGGGGTACAGACTGGAATTGTACAATACTCCCTCCCAGGGTTCTCTTCCTCCTCTCATACATTTTTCCCATCAAGATCAGGATTTCATTACAGACGAGATCCCCGCCCTTCTCAAGAAGGGGGCAATCGTGGCCACTCAGCCCCACCTTCGAGGTTTCATCAGCACGGTTTTCTTAGTCCAGAAAAAAGGGGGCAGATCCAGATTGGTCCTGAATCTGGAAGAGTTCAACAGGTGGATTATTTACCGACACTTCAAAATGGAGGGCATCCAATTGTTACAGGACCTTCTACAGAAAGGGGATTGGATGGTGCGTCTCGACCTGAAAGACGCATATCTTTCAGGGCCCATCTATGCTTCGCACCGGCAGTTTCTTCAATTTCTCTGGCAGGGCATCTGCTACGGGTACAATGTCCTTTCCTTCGGACTTTTGTCAGCACCTTGGTGCTTCACGAAACTCCTATGCCCGGTCATGGAGTCGTTGCGAGTTCGGGGGGTTCGCTTGATTGTCTATCTAGAAGACATCATTATCATGGCCCATTTCCCTCACCTGGTACTCATGCACCTAGAGTGGGCAATAGATTTGCTTCAGAACCTGGGTTTCGTGGTGAGCCCTCAGAAGTCCATTCTGTCCCCCACGCAATCTATACAATTCCTGGGTTTTCAGGTCGACTCCCGGAGATGCCAGCTTCTCCTTCCCACGCAAAAGATCAGAGCAATCAAGAAAGAATTGAGATTGATTGTAAACATGCGGATTTATCCTTGAGGGCAGTGGCCCGAGTAGTGGGCTTGTTAACCTCATCGATCCAGGCTATATTTCCGGGGCCTCTGCATTATTGAGCACTCCAGCGCTTGAAGGTCCAGCATCTCCGCAAAGGCCTCGGATATGCAGAACGGATTCCTCTGTCCAAGTAAGCGAGGTGGGAGATGTTATGGTGATTAGACCACATGGAGTCGTGGAATGGCAGAGCCATATTTGGATCAAGTTCCGAAATAGTGATCGAATCGGACGCCAGCCGCTGGGGCTGGGGAGCCCGCTGCGGTCCGATTTTGACAGGGGGTCGGTGGTCCCTGGAGGAGCTTTCCCTACACATCAATTGTCTGGAGCTGCTGGCAGGCTCGTTTGCAGTTCGCAGTCTCTCCCCCCAGAAGATGAACTGCTGTATTCTTTTACAGATGGACAACGTATTGGCAGTCCGATAGGTGATCAAGCTGGGTGGGACAAGGTCACGGATTCTTGCAGAAATCACCAAGGATTTTTGGCACTATTGTCTGCAGCACAAAATATCAGTTGTGGCAGAATATCTCCCGGGGTGCAGCAACGAGGTGGCAGATTGGCACTCTCGATACCTATGCAATTAGAGCAATTGGAGACTTCATCCTCAAATTTTTCGCTTCCTGAATCAAACATGGGGTCCTTGTCAATTAGACTTGTTTGCATCTCACCTGAACAAACAACTCCTGAAATTTTTCAGTTGGCGTCCGGACCTGGAGGCGATCGCCTCGGACGCATTTCTGCAGCTCTGGCCTCCCGGCCTTTGCTATGCCTTCCCATCATTTGTAATGCTACCCAGAGTCCTGGCACAGGCCAGGCGTCAGCAAACGGAACTTCTTCTGGTCACTCCGTTGTGGAGAGCACAAACTTGGTTGCCAGTTGTACGGGAGATGTCTTGTGCTGTACCAATGTTACTCCCACAGACATGGAACCTGTTGCTGGACCCCCACAAGCAACCTCATCCCTTGATATTAGCAGGGCAACTTCCTCTGGTGGTATGGTGACTTTTAGGGATAGATGGGAGATCCTTGGCCTTTCGAGAGACACTACCGCCTTCATTAAACAGGCATGGTCCGATAATACCCACAAGCGGTATTCATCAGCATGGAACAAATGGTGTAGCTGGTGTGCTCAACGGGATATCGATCCCACTACAGCAAATGTCTCCATGATCATGAATTATCTGGCTTCCCTGGCCTCATTGGGTCTTGCGTACAGGACAGTTAATACCTTTTGGTGTGCGATATCGGCGGGACATGTTCAGCTGGATGGCAAACCCGTGGGAGAACATCCTTTGGTTTGCAAATTACTAAGGGGGATTCGGATGGTCAAACCCCCATGTCCAAAGTATTCGTTCCTATGCGACGTCGCAGTGGTTCTACGGTTTTTAGAATCCTGGCCTGCTAACAAATATCTATCACGCAAGCAGATCTCCGCCAAATTGGCCCTGTTATTATATCTGGTCTCTTGCAAGAGAGTGTCTGATATCCGAGCTTTGGATTTGGCTGGTCGCTGTATCTCCCCTTAAGGGGTCACTTTTCATATCTCCAGGCGTACCAAGTGTAATACCACCTCTGTTTCATATCCTAGTTTTCTGTATAATCTGAGATTATGTGTGGTTCGATGTCTTAAAGCGTACGAGGTGAGTACAGCTGAGTTTTGTTCTAATATGCAAGGTCAACTGTTTATTGCTTTACAAAAAACTTTTCGCCTGTGACCCCAGCCACTTTAGCTCGATGGGTGCATTGGCTCATGAGCGAGGCAGGTATTGATGTGTCTAGGTTTGGGGCTCACTCTGTTTGAGGGGCAATGGCCTCTAAGTCACATGCTCTGGGAGTAACGCTTGCCGATGTAATGACGGCAGCTGACTGGTCAACAGAGTCCACCTTTAAGTCTTTTTATTATAAACCGATTTTGGATGTGGCATCTGTAGTGGTGGCTAAGCTTTAAACAAGCATAATCAGAACCTCCGGTCCTGACATAGAATTAAAAATTTGCGAACAAGTCGTGACAAGAATTTTCAATTCTATTAAGGACATGGAGGCGAGGATTATCCCACCCAAGATTATGTGTTATACTGAATCATATGTCATGAATTGCAGTGTTCGCTGTCAATGTTATTTGATCGTACTATTGACTTATTTCTCACCCTGGTTAAATGATTTAATGTATATGATAAGTTCTAGTGTCCGTTATTACTGGTTTTTCTCTTTGTTTCAGATACAACTGGCAAGTAAGGAATTCTGCCTTCTTCTCTCATGGTTCGTTGGAGTGTTCTATCTCCTTTGAAGTGTGGCGATCGTCCGCCAATCTCAAGCTACAGAGTTTTCCTCCCCGAGAAATGAAGTTTCCTTGTTGGACTTCAGGATGTTTAGTTTCAGTAATGGATTGTCTGGTTAAAGACAGTGTTTGAGATTGAATGGTTATCTCAACGACGTTGGACTTAGTGTTTTTCAAATGGATCACGCAAAGAAAGAGAAAGTGACTACCTCTGTGAGACCTTATAACGGGTACTCTCTATGGTTATGGGGTATCTTGTGCTCATGGGATTTGTAGTTTTACGAATAAAAACGTGTTTTAATTGGCTGCTGTATAATAAATGCAAAGAAATGAGAAGCATATTCCTCGCCTCCGTGTCCTTAATAGAATTGAAAATTCTTGTCACGACTTGTTCGCAAAGTTTTAATTGTTTTATGAAATAGAAGAGGTTTTGAGAAGTCAAAATGTGCCCTAATTTTTCTTTCTGCAGCACTAATCATAATTTCTATGGCAAAATGAACCCCCTCATTATGTTCCTTTGAAAATTAAATGTTTTAAGTGTTACCACTTTATAATAATCAAGATGGCTTCAGGTGTGCCATACTTTTGTCATAAGTAAGACTGTTAGCACTCTGGTTGTTCTTTAGAACACTCTGGGTCATTCTGTCATTGGGCTATATGTGGGCTACATCTGGGTGATATTTGAATGAAATGAATGAAAAAACATTTGTAAAGCACTGGTTATCCGGAGGCATCCCCGCGCTAGTGGACAGTCTATCCTCAAATAGTACTTCAGGGGAAAAGTAGGGTTTTTAGCTGTTTACGAAAGATAGCATGATTGTTTTTAGACCAGATGTACATAGGGGCGGTGTTCCAGAGTTTGGCACCACAGTAGGAGAACCTACGGCCTCCACATCTGGTGCGCTTTATTCTGGGAACTGTCAACAAATGTTTGCCCTCTGATCTTATGGTTCTTTGTGGTTGATGAAGGTGTATCATGGCCTCAGTCAAGGTAGAGCCTTTCCCATTCAAAGAGTTTTGTATAATACACATAGCTTTGAATTTAATCCTCTCCTGAATGGGAAGCCAGTGTAGTGAGAAGAGTGCCGGCCTAGCGGATAGACGTTTATGGATATTCAACAGAAGTCGGGCTGCACAGTTTTGTACGGTCTGCAAAACTTTAGTAGTGGATAGCGGGGTTCCCAAGTAAATGGCATTTGAATAGTCCAACCTAGTCAGGATAAGTGCCTTACCAGTATTCTACTAGCCATAAACGGGAGCAAGGGGAGGATCCGCCTGATCATCCGCAGAAGACCATAACAGGTACCTGCAACCTTTCGTGCTTGTTCCTTAAAATCAAGCTTGGTGTCTAGCATGATTCCTAAGCTTTTTATGGTTTTTTTAGGGATGGGGGTGGGGGTCCAAGGCTGACTGGCCACCAGGATTCAACAGATATGGATGTAGCTTTTCCGAGAAGCATAACCTCTGTTTTTGCTCCATTATGCTTGAGGTAGGATGCCTCCATCCAGTTAGCCACTCTCTTCAGACATGCCGTAAGTGCCCCACCTGAGTTGTTATTGTTCAAGGAAACGACTAGCTGAGTATAATCTGCATAGGTGACAATATGCACCCCAAACGGGGAGACGATACTTGCCAGTGAGCTCAGGAAGACGTTGAACAACGTAGGGCTTAATGCTGAGCCCTGGGGCACTCCACATGAGAGCGGTACTGGGTGAGAGACGCAGTCGTCCGCAAAGATGGAAAAGACTCTGTCCTCCAAAAAAGAACTGAGCCATTTTAATACCGCCCCCCTAACCCCAATGTCTTGGAGCCGTTTAATTAAAAGTGAGTGGTTCACAGTATCGAAGGCTGCTGCTGAGATCTAATAGGATAATTGCAGCGCAGCCTCCGCTATCTAGGATCTTCCTAGCTTCCTCCACTACCGACAGAAGCGCAGTCTCGGTGCCCTGTTTTGCCCTAAAGCCAGTATGCGAAGAATGCAGCAAGGTGTTATTTTCAAGGAAATTAGATAGCATCGAGTTAACATATTTCTCAGCAATCTTGCAGACACCAGGGAGTAGAGATATATGTCGATAGTTTGACCAATCTTCCACATCTAGGTTGGGCTTTTTCAGCAAGGCCCTAACCATTGCCTTTTTCCACAGAGGAGGAACAATCCTTGTATGAAACGACGCGTTGATAAGTGCGACCAAAGCTGATAGGATTGTCTTTTTGATTTTAAAAAGAACATTAGGAGGGGCAGGGTCGGACGGGGAGCCGGATTTAAGATGGGTAAGAATTCCCTCTATCTACAGTTCATCTACCAGAGGGATTTCTACCAGGAGGGGTTGTTCTGTCCCTACCTCCGGTTGACACAACAGGCAAGCATCTTCCTGCCGGGGAAAGGATTTATAGATGGTTTGAATTTTGTCAGAGAAACATTTTGCCATTTGGTTGCACCAGGATTGAGCATTCTCCCAGGATGGGGCAGGGAGAGAGAGGTGCCAGCAGAGATTTTGCAATCTGAAAGAGTTAGCTGCAGATGTTATTTTTTTCTGAAAGAAGGACCTTTGCGCAGATTTAATCTCGCTTTTATACACTCTAATGGCATTTCTATATAGAGTTCTATCATTCAATGATAAGCCTTTCCTCCATTGCCTTTCACATCTTTTACACTCTTGTTTAAGTTTCCAAAGTTCTGGGGAATACCACGGGTTTTTCTTAGGGTCCGGTTTCACCTGAATCCTTTTTTTTGGCAAAATTTTGTCTAATGAGACCTCCAGCCAATTATTAAAAATATCATTAGCCATTATGGGATTAAAATGTAATGGGGGACGGGTGATTTTCAGTTAATTTTCCCACTCGTCCCATGAAAGGGTTGTCCAAGTTCGAATGGACTACTTTATGTTTGGCAGTACCACTTTTGATTCCTGCCTAACCCATATAAAAGGGATCAAAAAATGATCAGTCCAAGGGAGGGGAGTGGGTTGAGCAGCAGTCAAAGACTGGATGTTAGAAAAAATGGGATCCAGAAGGTGATTTTTACTGTGTGTGGGGCCCAGGACTTTTTGAGAAAACTGAAAGATCTCTAATCCCTCAACAAACTCTGATATTTGAGGGTGTTCCATTTTGTCAAAATGAATGTTAAAATCTCCCAGCACCATGAAGTTGGATAAAGAACTGGCAAATTTAATTACATTATCGGGAAAGCTTGACAAAAGGACGCGATTGGGCCAGGCGGGCGGTATAGAAGTATACCTGAAAAGGTGGAGGTAGGGGATAATTGGATTGAGAACAGAATGCTCTCACGCTCCAGTATGGGGCTGTTTGAAAAACGGCCTTTAAATTCTTCCTTATAAATGATGGCAATGCCTCCTCCACGCCCGCATTCTCGATCCAGCCTCTGGATCAGATAGTAGGGAGGAAGAGTTTCAGCAATAACATAGTCCGAGTCTTTATCTAACCAAGTCTCGGTTAGAAATAAAATATCAGGTTTTTCCTCTTCCATTAATATGTGTGTTTCCACGGAGTGTTTCGCCAGGGAGCGGAAATTAAGAAGGAGCATTTTAAATTTAGTTTCCTCCCGTGTGGCTTCCTGTCTGCCTTGTCAGTGAACCCTTCCGTATTCACAATGAAAACATCGTAGCCGGGATGTATCACAGCTTATAGAGTGTAAGCATTTGTTTGATACCTCTATCTTCAATTTTAATAGTGAATCACGAGAATATGTAACCTTAGAACTATCAGGGGTCCTGGCCCCAGGGCCCGGTCAGGCGCGGACGGGCGCAGACGGGCTTGCCTTGAGCGCGCCATCGGCGCGCTCGCGGCGCGCCCGCTGCGCGCGTACGCGTCATCGGCTCCTAATGAGGCCGAGTACGCGTGTCACGTGAGGGGGGTGTGTCAGAATGCAGCTGAAACGGTGACCTGCACAGTAAAGTGATCCCTAAAGGAGCATTGAACACAGCTCCGTTATTTGCACAGATAAAACAACAATACGGCGATATTTTAAAAAAGGTAGCCCTCCTTTATGAGATTCCCCCAGCAAATACCAGCAATTCTCTCAGGACTTATCAAGGAAGCGTCATTTGGGCTCTTTTGTCTCTGGTGGCCATCTGTTTCCTGCAGTTATGACTCGTGATCGGTATTTACTTTTGCTACGGATGCTGCATTTTGTTGATAACTCTTTGGCGTTGCCACGAGATCACTCTGAATGTGACCGTCTTTTTAAGATTCGGCCTGTTCTTGATCACTTTGTAGATCGATTTTCAGAGATCTATACTCCAGGGAAAGAAATATCTATTGATGAGTCTTTGGTCTTGTTCAAGGGACATTTGATTTTTAGGCAGTACATCCCTAGCAAGAGGGCATGCTATGGAATTAAGCTGTTTATGTTGTCTGAGAGTAGGACAGGATATGTTTTTAATTTCCGTGTGTACACTGGTAGGGATTCCACTATTGACCCCCCTAGTTGTCCGTCCACTTTTGGAGTTTCTGAGAAAATTGTGTGGGATCTTGCTAGAGGACTGTTTAACAGAGGCCACCATTTGTACCTTGATAACTTTTACACTGCTGTGCAATTGTTTAAGGAATTATTCAAAGTGGACACTTTTGCTTGTGGCACAATCTGCTCTACCCATAAAGGTTATCCAAAAGAGCTTGTTTGCAGAAAACTTCAGAGGGGACAGTGCAGTTCCTTGCGTAGTGATGAACTACTAGCTGTGAAATTTGTGGACAGGAGGGATGTGTACATGCTGACTACCATCCATGATGAGAGTACTTCACCTGTGGCTGTTTGGGGTCAGATTTCTGAAGTGCACAAACCTGTGTGCATTTTAGACTACAATAAGCACATGGGTGGTGTTGATAGAGTAGATCAGAGGTTGGAACCTTACACTGCTATTCGTAAGGCTTACGTTTGGTATAAGAAGTTGGCCATCGATCTCTTTAATTTAGCAACTTTCAATGCTTTTGTTGTGTTCAAGGAGTGTTCTCCTGCATCAAAGTTGACTTTTGTTCAGTTTCAGCAATCTGTGATAGGCAGCCTTGTTGTTGTGGATCAGGCAAGTGTTCCTAGAGTTGGCGTGGTGGAGGATGTGGCTCGATTGAAAGATCGCCACTTTCCTGATTTCTTTCATGCCTCCCACATCCTCAAAAGACTTTCCCACAGGGAGATGTAGAGTCTGTTGGCGAAGAGGTACGCGGAAGGAGACTCGTATGTACTGCCCCAAGTGTCCTTCTAACCCTGGGCTGTGTGTCCCTGCTTGTTTTAGAGTGTACCACACGCAAAATAATTGTTGGGAGCATCCATGAGTGGTAAAGTGAACTGCCTGGTCTGTATTCTTTAAAACATGTGATTCTGTTTTAAGGTTGGCATTAGTGCAATGTATTTAGTTTCAGATTTTGTGTTAGTAGATTTGTATCTATTTGCAATTTGTTTGTGTTTTTATTTTTGTCTAAAAAAAATCCAAATGTGATGGTGGTGTGCGTGGACTGGAGCTTGGCTGGTGGTGTGCCTGGACTGGTGCTTGGCTGGCGGTGTGCGTGGACTGGCGCTTGGCTGGCGGTGTGCGTGGACTTGTGCTTGGTTGGTGGTGTGCATGGATTGGCAATTGGCTGGCGGTGTGCCTGGACTGGCGCTTGACTGGTGGTGTGTGTGGACTGGCACTTGGCTGGTGGTGTGCATGGACTGGCGCTTGGCTGGCGGTGTGTGTGGATTGGCACTTGGCTGGCAGTGTGCATGGATTGGCGCTTGGCTGGCGGTGTGCGTGGATTTGCGCTTGGCTGGTGGTGTGCGTAGACTGGTGTTTGGCTAGCGGTGTGCGTGGATTGGCACTTGGCTGGTGGTGTGCGTGGACTGGTGTTTGGCTAGCGGTGTGCGTGGACTGGCGCTCGGCTGGCGGTGTGTGATTAGTGACTTGCTGCTGGTCACTACACACATTTCTAGCTGAGTGCCACTCCACGCAATCCATCAGCTTGTGTGGTTGCTGTGTCAGGAATGTGGGCGTGTGAAAGTGATGGGCACTTGAATGGCGCTGTCTGCTGGTGTGAGTGTTGTAATGTGATGGGCCTGCGGCTGGCGGTGTGAATGGTTTAGTATGTGTCACAAATATGAAAGGTGTATGAATGGCCTGTAAAGAGGTTGGTGCCTTGTCGTGGCTTTACAGCTCACGAGCTGTAAGTCAATGGTTCAGTTTCTCGCCCTTTCAACTATTAACAGTGCATTTCATTTTTGGGAAATCACTTGCTAATACAATTGTATATACTGAACCATCACTCACCCTTGTGCCAAATCCACCCCTTATGTGTGTGTGCTTGAGGATTAGATGGCTGTGCAGTAATATTTGTCTTTCTGAAGTTTTTGTGCCTGATGGTGTGAATGGTCTTGTGTGTATCACGTATGAAAGGTGTGTGAATGGCCTGTAAAGCGATTGGTGCCTTGCCGTGGCTTTACAGCTCACTAGCTGCGAGTAACTGGTTCGATTTTGTCCATTTAATTATTGACAGTGCATTTCATTTTTGTGAAATCTCTTGTTAATAAAATTTGATATACTGACCCATCACTCGCTCTCGTGCCAAATCCAACCAGTATCTGTGTGTGTTTGAGGAACAGATGGCTGTGCAGGAATCTTTGTCTTTTTATTTTCTCTGCCAAGGTGTACATTCCATCTAAGAATAACCTACCAACTGTGGAAAGTGTCGTAAACCCATGGGAGTTCATGGTGATGTCTCTCTTGTGAATTCCAAAAAGTTATTTTATCCACAATGTCTTGCAAACCTCAAAATGTCTGTCACATTTACCTTGCAATATTGTGCCGAAATTCTCACGCTGTAGAAACAAACAACTAATTATGTCAAAACTATATGGTTTTGCAAGGGGGGTCACCTGAGTTTTTGGCCCCGTGCTCGGCGGCCATCTAGGGAAACCTACCAAACCCACACATTTCTGAAAACTTAACACCCGGGGGCTTCCATGGAGGTATGACTTGCGTGGATCCCCCAACGTTTCCTTACCCAGAATCCCCTGCAAACCTAAATTTTATCTGAAAAAATCACTTTTTTCACACATTTTGTGTGGGAAAGTTGTAGCATCACCGGGCTCACACAAATTTCCCACCACCCAGCGTTCCCCCAGTTTGCTAGGTTTCCCTTGGTGCCGGCAGAGCTAGGGTTAAAAAACGACAGCTTGGCACTTTGCCAAAACAGAGTCATTTTTCACTGCAAAATTGAGGTGTGACCACATTGCGTTCTGCGCTGTTTCCTGTTGCAGGAACTAGGCCCACACGCACAAGTGACATATCATTTTTCTCGTAAGACATTGGGGAAAGCGGGGTGGGTGGAAATTTGTGGATCCACGCAGATTCCAGAACTTTTCACCACAGAAATGTGGGGAAAATGTGTTTTTTTGACAATTTTTTAGGTTTGCAAGGGATTCTGGGTAACAGACCCTGGTGGGAGGCAGTCAAGTCACCCCATCCTGGATTCCCCTGAGTGTCTAGTTTTCAGAAATGCATACGTTTGCTAGGTTTCCCAAGGTGCCTGCAGAGCTAGGGTTCAAAAACTACAGCTAGGCACTTTGCCAAAAAAGGGTCATTTTTCACTGCGAAATTGAGGTGTGACCACGTTGCGTTTTGTGCCGTTTCCTGTCGCAGGCACTAGGCAGACCCACACAAGTGAGGTACAATTTTTCTCGTAAGACTTTGGGAAAGTGGGGTGGGTGGAACGTTGTGGATCCACGCAGATTACAGAACTTTCCACCATATAAATGTGGGGAAAATGTGGGGTTTTTTTTACACTTTTTTAGGTTTGCAAGAGATTCTGGGTAACAGATCTTGGTGGGAGACAGTCAAGTCACCCCATCCTGGATTCCCCTTGTTGTCTAGTTTTCAAAAATGTATAGGTTTTTAGGTTTCCCAAGGTGCCCGCAGAGCTAGGGTTCAAAAACTATAGCTAGGCACTTTGCCAAAAAAGTGTCATTTTTCACTACGAAATTGAGGTGTGACAACATTGCGTTTTCTGCCGTTTCCTGTCGCGGGCACTAGGCCGACCTGCACAAGTGAGGTATCATTTTTCTCGGAAGACTTTGGGGAACGCGGGGTGGGTGGAAATTTGTGGATCCACGCAGGTTCCAGAACTTTCCACCACAGAAATGTGGCGAAAATTAGTTTTTTTTGCCAATTTTTTAGGTTTGCAAGGGATTCTGGGTAACAGACCCTAGTGGGAGGCAGTCAAGTCACCCCATCCTGGATTCCCCTGGGTGTCTAGTTTTCAAAAATGTATAGGTTTGCTAGGTTTCACAAGGTGTACGCAGAGCTAGGGTTCTAAAACTACAGCTAGGCACTTTGCCAAAAAAGGGTCATTTTTCACTGCGAAATTGAGGTGTGACCACGTTGCGTTTTGCGCCGTTTCCTGTCACGGACACTAGGCCGACCCACACAAGTGAGGTACCTTTTTTCTCTGAAGACTTTGGGGAACGCGGGGTGGGTGGAAAATTGTGGATCCACGCAGATTCCAGGACTTTCCACCACAGAAATGTGGGGAAAATGTGTTTTTTTGGACAATGTTTTAGGTTTGCAAGGGATTTTGGGTAACAGAACCTGGTGGGAGGCAGCTAAGTCACCCCATCTTGGATTCCCCTGGGTGTCTAGTTTTCAAAAATGTATAGGTTTGCTAGGCTTCCCTAGGTCCCGCCAGACCTATGGTTCAAAAAGGACAGCTAGGCACTTTGCTAAAAAAGGGTCATTATTCACTGCGAAATTGAGGTGTGACCACGTTGCGTTTTGTGCCGTTTCCTGTCGCGGACACTAGGCCGACCCACACAAGTGCAGTACCTTTTTTCTCGGAAGACTTTGGGGAACGAGGGGTGGGTGGAAAATTGTGGATCCATGCAGATTCCAGAACTTTCCACCACAGAAATATGGGGAAAATTGGGTTTTTTGGACAATTTTTAGGTCTCGCCTGATCCAGCGCATGCTGTGGTCTGGTTGAGACATTTTGTATGCGGGTTTTCCAAGTGCTGCCTGTGGCCTAAAGCTTGCATGCACATGAGCGTGCACGTGAGCATTTACGCGCGCAACCGCCATGTGTCTCACTCCGCTGTGCTTGATCGCGTCCACGATCACTTTCACTTTCACGGGTCGCGCGGCCGTGTCAATTGTTGTTTTTGCATTTGTCACCCCGAGTGGGAAGGGTATGCCCAGACGTGGGTCCCTTGCTCTCCATGCCACTGGAATCAAGCTATCCTGGCTGAAGAGGGGTGAAACCCCGAAACCGGTCCTAGGATGCTTGTTTCCTGTCCAGGGAGGACCTGGCTTGGCAGTTCGGGCTGGACTGTTCCCATGAGGCACAGGGTCAAGACTGATTTGCATATGGCTGGGTTCAAACTGGAACGGCATGGTGAGCAAAAACACAATAGATTTAGGCCCAGATCTGTGTACTGGGGTGAATGTATGACATTGTTCTGCATTCTGTCCATCAATTGTTGTCTTTGCATTTGTCACCCCGAGTGGGAAGGGTATGCCCAGACGTGGGTCCCTTGCTCTCCATGCCACTGGAATCAAGCTATCCTGGCTGAATAGGGGTGAAACCCCGAAACTGGTCCTAGGATGCTTGTTTCCTGTCCAGGGAGGACCTGGCTTGGCAGTTCGGGCTGGACGGTTCCCATGAGGCACAGGGTCAAGACTGATTTGCATATGGCTGGGTTCAAACTGGAACGGCATGGTGAGCAAAGAAACGATGGATTTAGGCCCAGATCTCTGTACTGGGGTGAATGTATGACATTGTTCTGCATTCTGTCCATCAATTGTTGTTTTTGCATGTGTCATTTTCACGGCCACGCGGCCAATGCCTGTTTCTTTTTGGTTAAACACCCCATTTGAGTGCACGTTTTTTCCAGCTTTCACTCTCGTGTTTCTCCAGCATCAAGCTCTCTGTTGCTTTCTTCCATGTTTGCTTTTTCCCCTCGCTCCCTGTTGGTTTCTCTAGCATGTGCTTCTTCCCATGCCTCTTTCTACCTCATGCACACCTGGTTTTAATTGTATTCTATCACCGCACCCCGCTCCCTCCCACCACCACTCTTGTAGTCTTATTTTTGTTTTACTTTTAATTGGGTCAGGTTGCAAATTGTTGCCTACCCTATGCCTTAAAACCGTGCTTTCACACTCCTACTTTACTGAACCGGCTTGGATTGGTAAATTTTAAAAAAATGCCACCCTCATCATTTCTAAAACTTGCACAGACATCATTCAACATGCCTAATAAAATGCTGAGATCAGTAGGAGCCATGTCATGCATTACAGCATTGGCAAAAAATGTTTTTCACCAATGCTGCACAGTGTTGCCTAAAGACACTGTTAAAGTCAATAGGTCCCAAAGGTGATACCTATTGTCTTTGCTACTGCTTGTTATTTCTTCCAGTCTCTCTCTCTCCATGGCTCCTTGTAGCTCTCCTCAAGCCCCTCCCAGCCCCCATCTTCTAGCTCGCTCTCTTCCTTGCTCCTTTCTCTCCGCATCCTAGAAAGTGATCATGTGACTAAAAAGCCTCCATTAAACCCCTCAAGGATTAGTTCGACAGGCTGGGGTACTTACTCCCGGATTCACTTAACACGATTTTGGAAACATTTTAAACCCTCAGGATGAGTAAATGAAATCCCCAGACAACTTGACAGACACAACGCCTTCTGAGTGCTCCATAGTCACACAGAGAGTGAGTCCGTTTTCTGTTTCCTTGCCTTTCTCGCCTCGAGTGATCTCTGCTACTCTGCCTGTCCCAGTGCTTAATTTGTGCCGGTGGTGGGCGCCAGCAAGAAAGTAGCCAGAAAAACTAAAATAACCCCCACTTAAACCAAACCTCTAATCACACAAGCAAGCAAACTCGACCTTGCTTAGAATAGTTCCACTCACCCTTTCATCCTCCTTCGATCTATCTCGGCATCCATCCTTTCATCTATTTATGCACCCATCTGTCCATTCTTTCATTATGCTTTCCATCCATTCATTCACTTATCTAGCCATCCATCATTCCAACCACTCATCATTTTACCCATCTGATAATTCTTGTGTCCATCATTTTTCAACCCTTTAATCCAGGGCTTTAAGTGGGCTGGGTCTCACCGGGGCTGAGCACCAGCAGTTTTTTAAAGGGGGCCTCGAAACTGGTCTCTATCGGGTTCTGTTTCGTGCTCTGGCACAGGCGGTCCGTTTTTTTCCGGACTGCAGGGACAGCAGGTACATCGATGTGCCCCTGCTCACACTGCTCACTTCTCACTAGTGGAGAAGTTACGGCATGACGTCACGCCAGGTGAGTGTTGTAGGGGAAGGGAAATCCTTTAAAGAGAGTCATTTTCTCTCTGGATTTCCCTTCTCTTTGTGAAACTCAGGAGCAGCAACATTGTCGTGGTGTCACCAGGGCTTTAAGTGGAAGCTTTTTCAATATTATATACAAGCCATAGTTGCTGCTTATTTATCTTATGCAACTAACAGCCATTGACAAAGCCAATAGTCCTGACTTGTTTTAGGTATGATGTTATATGTATCATATATCTGGATGCAATGACAGGAACATAAAAATACAAGTCAGGCAGCACACTATGCTAAGCACAGATTTTTACCTTATGTGTTTTTAAACCACACCCTTAATTACACTGGCCACGCCCCTTTGAGAGACCCCCAGTTTTTTCATCACACTTAAAGCCCTGCTTTAATCTATTGTTCCTTTCACACTTCCACTCATCCTGTCCACATCCATCTGTACTTCCTTTCACCCTCTCTACCTCCCATCCATTCTTTACTTCACCCTTTCTTCTTTTCCATCCTACCTTTCACCTTTTTCTAACTTTCTTATCACTCGTCCTTTCTCCTCCTGTCCTTTCCTCTATCAACCCATTTTTTGTGCTCATGCCTACTTTTTTGTATCTGATCTATCTCTCTCGTGCTCACTTTTTATGTCTCACCTGAGCCAGCGCATGCGCTGCTCGGCGAGACATTTAGTAAACGGGGCTTTCAAAAGTGCGACCGCACGCTTTTTGCTGGCATTCTGCCTGCGTTCACGTGCACAGGCACGAGCAGAGGCGCCCTATGGCTTTCCTCTTGCTCGGCCAAGCGCGCGCGCCTCGCTTCAATGCCCCTCCCCCTCCCCCACTACAGAGCGCGTCTCGCAGCTTTTTTTTTATTTTTTACTTTGAGACGCGCGCACGGCCAATGCTTGTTTTACTTTAGTTTGTGCAAGAATAATTATGTTGTTAAGTGGACTGGACCAATTAGAATACTGGAGTTTATAAAGGAAAGCTCATTTTCTGTACCTTCAAGTATAGTTCAACTAACAAAACGAGAAAATCACTTTCTTAAAGACAAACTTGAAGGACGCACAAAGATTCCACAGACTGTAGCGGCGCGCCAATTGCGACCGCTTCGGGTCAGGATTTCATTTGGCCTGAGAGTAGTAATAGTTTTAATTAACTAATCTACAGCGCCCGACCCTGGCTGCCGGCTCAGCTGTGACCCACCTATCTCACTTTGTGTGCCTCAGCCTAGCCCAGTGCCAACCGCGGACGTGCGCCGAGTCAGCTGACTGTTGAGTCGTAATTTTAATTACGCACTGCCGCTGAGAAGACTCTCCATCTTCTCAGCTGCTGTGCGTAATTAAAATTATGAATTTTGCGTTGTTGGGGGCCTCACGTTACCAATCCTTTTTTTCTCTCCATTCTTTGTATTGTAGTTCTATATTTTACCTTGTAAATTCAGAACTAGAAGAACCAAAAAAACAAAACTCAACTGGGTGAGCTATGCACACACGAATGGAATTGAAAACCGTGTTTCAAATAGAAGAGGTGCAACATCTTTAGGTGCCATTCAAACTTCCCTGCATAGAACAGCTGTATTATGAGCAGTAGGCGCACCAGCTTCCTTGACGGAAGTATCACAATTTGCAGCGTGCACTGATAATCCTTGTGCACACAAATAATCTATAGCATGGGAGCAGCTCCATGTTGCTCTCTCTCACCTGAGTGCTTCTCTTCCTCTCCCACGCTCCGTGTTGTTCTCATTCGTTTGTATGCTCCTTCCAATCCCACAGTATTCCTCTCCCTTGTGTGTGCTGCTTTTCCCCTCCCCATCTCATCCCCCCCACAACTGCACCTCCAATTCCCCCACCCCTCAGTTCTATGTTTTTTAATTATTTGTTTTTAATGTTACACTTTATCGATTCCTTTTGTAAAAAAACAAGCATTGGCATAGCCAATAGGTCTCGCCTTTTGGACCTTATAAGTGTTTAGCCAAGCAACAGTTGATGTTGTTGCACCAAGGATATTGTGCTGCATAACGAAATACTTATAAGGCCCCAAAAGCGAGACCTATTGGCTATGCCAATGCTTGTTTAGGTTTGCAAGGGATTCTGGGTAACAGAACCTGGTGGGAGGCAGCTAAGTCACCCCATCTTGGATTCCCCTGGGTGTCTAGTTTTCAAAAATGAATAGGTTTTCTAGGTTTCCCTAGGTCCCGCCAGATCCATGGTTCAAAAACGACAGCTAGGCACTTTGCCAAAAAAGGGTCATTTTTCACTGCGAAATTGAGGTGTGACCACGTTGCGTTTTGCGCCGTTTCCTGTTGCGGGCACTAGGCCGACCCACACAA
This sequence comes from Triturus cristatus, assembly GCF_964204655.1. Lineage (NCBI taxonomy): Eukaryota > Metazoa > Chordata > Amphibia > Caudata > Salamandridae > Triturus > Triturus cristatus. The sequence continues at coordinate 578,772,744 of NC_140586.1, forward strand.
GTGAGGTATCATTTTTCTGGTAAGACTTTGGGGAACGCAGGGTGGGTGAAAATTTGTGGATCCACGCAGATTCCAGAACTTTGCACCACAGAAATGTAGGAAAATGGGTTTTTTTGCACAATTTTTTAGGTTTGCAGGGGATTCTGGGTAACAGACCCTGGTGGGAGGCAGTCAAGTCACCCCATCCTGGATTCCCCTGGGTGTCTAGTTTTCGAAAATGTATAGGTTTGCTAGGTTTCCCAAGTTGCCCGCAGAGCTAGGGGTCAAAAACTACAGCTAGGCACTTTGCCAAAAAAGGGTCATTTTTCACTGCGAAATTGAGGTTTGTCTACTTTGCGTTTTGCGCCGTTTCCTGTCGCGGGCACTAGGCCGATCCACACAAGTGAGGTACCATTTTTCTCTGAAGGCTTTGGGGAACGCGGGGTGGGTGGATCCACGCAGATTCCAGAACTTTCCACCACAGAAATGTGGGAAAAATGTGTTTTTTTGGACAATTATTTAGGTTTGCAAGGGATTCTGGGTAACAGAACCTGGTGGGAGGCAGCTAAGTCACCACATCCTGGATTCCCCTGGGTGTCTAGTTTTAAAAAATGTATTGGTTTGCTAGGTTTCCCTAGGTCCCGGCAGACCTATGATTCAAAAACGACAGCTAGGCACTTTTTCAAAAAAGGGTTATTTTTCACTGCGAAATTGAGGTGTGACCACGTTGCGTTTTGCACCGTTTCCTGTCGTGGACACTAGGCCAACCCACACAAGTGAGGTACCATTTTTCTCGTAAGACTTTGGGGAATGCGGGGTGGGTGGAAATTGGTGGATCCACGCAGATTCCAGAACTTTCCACCACAGAAATGTGGGGATGATGTGTTTCTTTTGTCAATTTGTTAGGTTTGCAAGGGATTCTGGGTAACAGAACCTGGCGGGAGGCAGTCAAGTCACCACATCCTGGATTCCCCTGGGTGTCTAGTTTTCAAAAATGTATAGGTTTGGTAGGTTTCCCTAGGTGCCGGCAGAGCTAGGGTTAAAAAACTACAGCTAGACATTTCAAAAAAGCGTACATTTTCATTGTGAAAATGTGGTGTGTTCACTTTGGGTTTTGAGCCATTTCCTGTCGTGGGCACTATGCCTACCCACACAAGTGAGGTACCATTTTTATCGGGAGACTTAGGGTAATTCAGATTTGTAAAGCAACTGTTATTACCTATTGATGTTTGATGCATTTCTGCCTTCCAAATGAAAGACATTGTGTAAAAAAGAAGTCATTTTGGAAAATGACCGATAATTCTCATGCTAGTATGAGTATTCCCAATTTCGAAAATGTGCAAATATGTACTGTTTCTAAACTTTACAATTTGTTCCCATTTCAGAAATACATAGGTGTCTTTCAACTGATTTTTCCATGTATACATTTTCCCACAATAATTGCTATATACCCGGAACATAATAAACAAGCATTAAAAATGCAATAGGTCTCGCCTTTCACGAAGTTAAAGCCATTTGCTTTGCTATACAATACCATTAGCAAAGCAAATGGCTTTAACTTAATCAAAGGCGAGACCTATTGCATTTTCAATGCTTGTTTTAATCCTGTTGTAATGAAACACCGGTCAAAAACATTTTTAGCTCCTTCAAATACAATTTTAATAAAGGTCTGGTGGTTTAATAGAAGAACATAAATAGCGATATAAGGGACGTAACCTCACCCAACTAGGTGAAAATAGGAATTCAATAAATAGCGGTTAAACTCCAACGCTATTTTAAGTAAAATCTATAAAACAAGTTGTTTCGAGGTCAATCATTTTTGGAAAAAAGGAAGATATTAAACAGTAAATTTATGAGTTTGCAGCTTATTTTATTCGTTTTCTTGTTCTCCAGATTCAAAATTTATTTTGAACAAAACTGAAGATAGGCCTACACGCATTTATTGACCTAAACAATTACAATTGTCGCTTCAACAGGCCCTAAAATGAACAGAAAAATAAACCTTTGACAATGTCGCAACCGTAGCAAACCAATAAAAAAGAATTACAAAGGATAAAGAAATATAAAGAAAACAGGAAAGATCACATCATTAGACAAATACCCAATGAGTTTAGTGATAATCATATATTTACGATTCCTAGGTTTTTTACTGATGCAGATGTGCTTAGTTCCTCACACCCAGTAGTTTGGATCAAATGGAAATCAAAATTACATATGAGAAAGAAAAGATGGAGCCACTGCACAATGGACCAGCTGTGGGCAAAAGAACCAATCACAGTTAAGTACAGAAACTTTTCTGCAGATAATAGGACCACAAATAAGGTAAAAAGGGCACAAAATCCAACCAGGGAGAATAGACCTGATCCCAGCCATTCAGTCCTGAGAAACACCAATAACGTGAATCGTGTAATCTAAGGAAGAGGCTGAACGTCTAAGAAGACTTTTCAATGTTACAACTAGGCCTGGGCGGAAAATTCCGTTCCGCTCGCGGAATTTGCGGAATTTCGGTAATTTTGCGTTCCGCGGAAAACGCGAAATTGCCCAAAAGTCTGCTTTCCGCGACTTTGCGAAATTTTTTCTTGTTCGCTTTCTCAAAATGCGTGTTCGCGAGATATTTCTCCCCGAGCACGCAAACAGCAACTGTGAACAGGAAAAAAGCATCGCGAACAAGCAATTCCGCGTATTCGCGGAATTTCTGCATGTTCGCGGAGATTTTTACCGTTTCGCAGAGATTTGCGTAACGGGATTACGCAAATTCCGCCCACCCCTAGTTACAACCAGTGATCGTATGCATAGAAAATATACATCCACCGCATTCCTCAATAATGTTGAGAATATATACATTGGATCAAGAGGCTTAAAATTCTCTTTCCATGTTAATGCAGGTCTAAAGAGCAAAGGACATTGACACGGATTTTACATCGCCAGGTCCGAAGCGATGCTGCGATTTCACCACCAGCGAGGTGTGACCGACAACCAACACCTACACCGCCTGCAATAGCTGACTGCGCACACAATAGGATTTGACAATTTTTTTAAATATTCTTCTTTGAAGCCACAGGAGAGCAGCTACAATATAAGGAACATAATGCACGGTCAACTAAGTAAATGATCAAAAACAATATAAATACCCCAAAGACAGTAGGTGACAAGCTATTTCCTTGTCCAGAGATGATCCTAATACCTGGCCACATTGATGTTAATTTGACTACGGTCACATATTCAATCTTCAGCCTTTTCTGGAGTTTTTTAGCCAGCAGAGTGCGGCATTCTGGGACTTGTAGTTTAGAGTGCCCCCATTATAAGCGTGGAGTATAGCGTCTCAGCACTTTAAGTGCTATTGGCCTATAGTTCAGGACTGAGTGCTGGTGTGAGAACTGACAAGGGGCAACACAGTGTGACTGACTGCTCCTCAGCCCTGCAAGCCTGGCAGAGGCTGGTCGGGAAGACATGCATGGCATGAAATACAGAGTACACAAAATATCTGTAAGCAGTACGATGCATTTATAAACTTCTACTGAAAAGGCAGCCGTGCGCAGTGCGTTTCAGGCGGACTTGAGGAGTCATCGGTTTATGGAAAACAAGACACATTACCGAAAAGGTCAGGGCCGGGTCACCGCCAGCTGTTCTCAGAGGCTCCCGGTCGCAGAAGTTCCAGTGTTTAGAGAAAGGGGTGTGGTCACTGATTGCTAGAGTTAAACAACTCATTTTCAAGGCACAGATTGAGAGCATGAATTGTGCGATAGTAACGTGTACTTTTATAGCGCTAAATACAGCACGTTTACCCTATTTAAGTGCTCTAAATAACAGATGTTACGATTTCCTATGGCCCTCAAGATGCACAGCAAACCTATCAAACCAAGAAACTATGAGGGGGGGTTAAAATAGAGCAGGAAGGAGGCAGTAGGTGCAGAGATAGTGCGCCACAAACCATGGGCGTAGCAGAGAAGAGTGAAACCGAGACTGAGGAGGAGGGAAGCGGAGAACAGTGAGCAGAAACCGCTGCTGGGACGGTGGGGGTTAACGGGGGACAGGGGCAGTTGCGGTGTATACCGAACGGTGCAAGATAAAGGGGGTGACACCAGCAAGAGACCGGAAGCCCATATTGATGAAACAACATGAATGTGGGAGCAGGAAATTGAAGCTAGTTAACCGAGATTAGCTAAAGAGAAGTGATAGCAGCCGGGATTACCAGCATCCTGAGCCCAGACCAAAGGGAAGAGCAACAGTAAAGGAGAGAGAAGAGGAAGAACCATGAGGATTACAGTAAAAACAAGCATTGGCATAGCTAATAGGTCTCGCTTTTGGGACCTTATAAGTGTTTAGCCATGCAACAGTTGCATAACTAAATACTTATAAGGTCCCAAAAGCGAGAACTATTGGCTATGCAAAGCGGCCGCGAAAGTGAAAGTGATCGCGATCACACATCAAAGCGGTGAAAGTGAAAGTAATGGCGGTGAAGCGTGGCGCGCGCGCCCGTGCACATGCACTGTAGCTCTAGGCTGGCCTGGTAGCACTTTTTGGAGCCCTCTCAATAAGTCTCGCCAGACCAGCGCATGCGCTGGGTCAGGCGAGACCTACAAACCATTGCAAATTGCTGCTCAGTTTTTGACTCTGGGTTCGTCGGGTTCTTGGTGAACCTACAAGTCCTATATATCCCCACAACCAGGAAGGTCCAGCGGATGTAACGGTATATTGCTTTCAAAGAGCTGTCATAAACACAAAAGGCTGTTTTTTTCAACTAATTTTCAATTTTTCCTATATTTAACTGTTAGTTTCTATAAAGAAACCTTGATGGATTGACACAAATCACCCCTTGCTGAGATCAGAATTTTATCTACTTTCTAAAATGTATAGCTTTCCAGGATCCATTATTGCTTTCACACCCATTTCTACCATTAACTGGAAGGAGGTTGAAAGCACAAAAAATAGCAAAAAAAGGCTATGTCCCAGAAAAATGCCAAAACTGTGTAAAAAATGTTGGTTTTCTGACAAAAGTCTGTCATTCCCTAAAAGCTGGGAAAATTGTGAATTCAGCTCCACAAACTCTTTTTTTATACGATTTGCAGAGAAAAACCCAGACGCTTTCATTTGCAGCCCGTTTTTCCCAAAACAAAAATATATATAGCTGTATTTTGGCTAATTTCTGGGACCCCTCCAGGGAAATCCACAACCCCTGGGTACCTTTAGAATCCCCATAATGTTGGAAGAAAAGGATGCAAATTTGGCGTGGATACCTTATGTGGTCAAAAAGTTACTGGGGCCAAAGCGCGCACTACCCCAAATAGCCCAAAAAAGGCTTTGCAGGGGGGGGGGGGGGGGATAAAAAAGGCCTAGCAGCAAAGGGGTTAAGAGTTACCACTTTATTCCAATAAAGATGGCTTCAGGTGTGCAATACTTTTGTCATAATTAAGACTGCTAGCGCTCTAGTTGTTCTTTAGAGCACTCTGGGAAGCTGCAGTAGACCACAAAGGAATCAACTGCCTGTCTCTGCCCTTGTTGGATGTACATGTTTTACTGAGAATGTCAGACTTCATTCTCTCATGACTGAGAAAGATAATGTGAATTTATAGAAAATATGCTCTCATTTTAGCTTCTAGATCACCTTCCAAACCTCTGTGGGAAAAGTATGAGTAAATAGTTTTCTCTCAAACATGATTCATAGTATCCCAGCAGAAGGCTTTTTCACAGGGTAAAATCACCTTAGAACACACCACAATTCCTAAAATTAGTATGGTACCATCAACAAATGATTTATAATGTAACTAAAGTCTTATCATCCTTTATACGGTCACCTTTTGGTGACCCTCAAAACCTTTCATTCACTGCAATGTTTTTTAATGAGGGGCTATCATGTACATTGGTCCCAAGATGGCTGCCAACACTTCTTAAGTGATGAGAGCCAATCAGATCTCACGATGAGATGTGTGGTTAGGCTCCACTGAGATATATAAAGTTCTTTTTCCTTTAATATTTATAAAACTACTGAAGGGATTTACACCATTTAACAAAAAGGTCGCTTTCTGAACCAAGAGCTACCTATCTGCCAAATTTGGTGTAATTCCGTTCAGCAGTTCGGGCTGTAGCTTTGTCTAAAGTTTCCTATGGAAATTTACATGGGGAAAACGCGTTTTGGGACCCCCCTTTTTTCTCAGCTCCCGCATGACAAATTACCCCGAAACTTTCAAGCCCCCAAACTCTGACACACAGAGGTCTGTCTCGGACTGACACAGAGAAAAGTAAACATTCAAAAATCACGGAAAGCGAATAATTGCTCATTTTGAAATGACTCGACAAGAAAGGAAAACCAAAGACGTCAATCAATGATGACAAATGGAAGAGGGTGAAGGGTAATGAATTATAGAACTGTATAAAAGAGCATAAAGAAATGGAAAAAGGAATGAAAGAGAGAAAGGAAGAAGGAACAAGAGCGAAATTTATAAAATAACAAGAAACGAAAGTGTGAAAGAGACAGCACAGGAAAATATTTAAAAAAAGAAACGTCAAGAAAGTGTGGAATAAAAAACACAAAAGAGGTTAAGAAAAAGGACGAAAATAAGCCAAGAAGAAAGAAAGGCAGAAAGAAAGTAATAAACGAAAGGAAAATCAGCAAAGTCAGGAGGAAAAGAATTACGGTTTCATGATTTAATGTACGAAAATATGAAAGAAAAATACGTGGCTTAGTGAGAGCGCACACTTTATTCAGCATGGCTTGTGCAAACCACTCGGCTAGATGTCCGGTCAGCATTACTGTCACTACGGCCCGCGCGGTACTTCGCCTTTAACTAAAATCCTGCTCACAAGGCGTGTGCAATGCGCCGCTGAGACCAGACACTGCGAAATATAAAAGCAGCATGGCTGCTGTAGAGTGTGCATTCCGCGCTGTCTAAGGTGCTCACTGTAATCCCCCAATTAATTTTTCTGTTATTCAAAACTAAAGATCGGTGTCAGACAATTCTTTTAAGCGTTTCATGCTTCTCTGGTAGACTTTTGCTAGAGTTTGGAGCAAAGATCGCATTTTTCTAGAATCGAGGCGGAATTTAATGGTTACTACTCGGACTTGAGACTGTCACAAACTCTGGGAGTTGGACATGCATAAATACAGGGCACAAGTCCTAAAAAAAGAAGTGGGGGGATGCTGTCACCGGAAGTGACGTCACAACAGGAATCGCATGAAAAGTGGGGGGACGCTGTCACCGGAAGTGACGTCACAACAGGAATCTCATGAGTATTCATATGCCTTTAGATGACGGGGCATTTCACAGCACTGCTACCCCTGGTCTGTTCCTCGATGTCCTTTGCAACCCCCCCTCCCCCCCACTCCCCCGAGGGGGTGCCCCAGCTGCACAACGAAGTGCTCACAAGATACAGAAGGACACACATTCCAAGCGTTAACCGCCAACGCCTGCTCGCTCCGCCTCCCAATCACTCCAGCCTGCACACACCACCGGTGCCTCTTAAAGTCTCCAATTACAAATATTAGGATATCTTTGGTAATTTACGGGAAACTTCCCTCCCACCCGGGCTCTCTGCTCACACAATGCTGTCCAGCTTTTGGGCAGGGGGGACGGCGTCCACCCGGAAAAACCTGGTAAAATAAGTGGGGGGACGCCGTCCACCCGCGTGGTACCCCGACTCGAGCCCTGCATAAATATTCACCAATATGGGAATGCGGCAGGTGTAGATATGCAAATGTGGGAATGTAACCCATCAATCCACTAAATCATTTTCCTTTGCTTCTCCCTGGGAAACTGCTATCCCCTCTCCTCACACCTCCACCAGTTTCAGAGGATTGTGTCGTTTTTTGCAGCTTTATAGAGCGCGAACTCCAACTGAAGGTACTTGAGCGCTTTACATGAGCACCAGTTGCATTACACAAGAGCACATTCATTTTGGGTGAGCGCAAGGAGATGACGTGATTTGCCCAGAATCACAGAATGTTGAGCTGAGGCCAAGAGTGGAACCTGGCGCCCCAGCTCTAAAGTCGGCAGCTCTGGCTCTTACTCTACATCCTTTCCACAAAAAGACAAGCATTGATTTGCAGTCATTAATTTAATTTAATTTAATTTAATTTAATTTTAATTTAATTTAATTTAATTTAATTTAATTTAATTTAAAACATTATGACTGATTGTGCCTGATTGTGCCCCTAAATTCCACATAGCAATCACTAAAAAAACAAAAAAAAACTGAAGTTGATCCCTCCCCACTTCTGTTTCAAGTACATTTGCAACTTTTTAGGAATTTACAGAGGGCTCCATGAATATGGCTGGGAAGCTGAAGTAGTCGGAGTGACCCAACTGCAAGTGTCGGAATTAATGTGCGAACCTCACAAAGGTGTAAGAGGACATAAAAGTGCTCCTGTTGACACTTTTACGTATTATTAAATGCCTTTATGAATTGGCCCTAAAGGTATTATACGGGGAGAAATGGGAATATTCAGGCAATTCTCATTTAAATTTAGCACAAGTAGAAAAGAGTGTGTCCTCCACTTTGCTGATTCGGAGTTTGACATGTCAATATCTATTCATAAAGGCATATGAAGGTATGCAAAAGAGTACTCCTGTAGTACGACTTCCTGTACTCATAAATATAGTACTACTTCCTGTACTGATAAATGCTAGGCCCTCGGGCCCCAGATTTCACATCTACGTATTTTTGCACTTATAACAGGTGTGCATTTACACATGTATAAATTGTTCGCTAAAACGCATTTAGATCTCAAAATGGTTCACATTTAATTTCACTGTACTATGGGTAAACTTGATTGAAAGATGTCTGAATGAATTAGTGTCATGCATATTTACTATTTTACTGATTTCCATATATAGATATATACACATGCACACACACATTTTCCTTGTGAAAAGAGAGGAAAGGCCTTCTCTACCCCCTCCCCCCACACACACACACCATTTTTGGGATTACAGCTTCCCCAGTCCCACCTTTGCTGTAAATTTTCTCCTGTCCTAAATCTCCAATTTGAAGGTGGGACTATGCTTTGTGGCTGGTTTGCGAACGACTACAGATTAGTCTTTTTGTGGCATCCTAGCCCCTGGACACCCTCTCTTACCTCTCTTACCCCTGTGAAAAGACCATCCCACATGCAAAACTGCATGGTTACGTGAATTTGTAGAGTATGTCTAATCACCTGCAAGGGTATACAGGCGCTGAGAAGGGCAGGCCTAGGGGGGGAGTCATGTCTTGTGGTTCCGATGTATAGAGAAATTTTATGTGTGAGTAAACCCATTTGACAGTGTACATTCACGTTTCGTGATTAGCCGAAGTGGATTTCTACATAAAATGGGTTCCTCGCACCCTTAGCAGCTAACAGCTTCATAGGAGCTAAGCCCAAGACTGTTAGCAGAAGCAGAGTTTGGGGCGCCGCATCCCGTCGTCACATTTCATAGTTTGCCCGATATTCTGCTGAGGCGGGTGATGGGTTTGCATTTTGCCCAAGAGTGCTCAGTGCAGTTGCCTCACAGCCCCTCTCCCCCCAGGTCAGGACAGTGAGTGAACCCTGGCTTCACATATCTGGGGAACGGGCCCGACGCCCTGGGGGTGCACGAAGGCCCAGACTGCAGTATACCTTCAGTCTGCCCAAAAGCCCATCCTGCCAAGAATAGGCCCTGAAGGTTTGCCGTGTCACGTTTACACCCTCATTCCCCTCAGTGAGGTCTGCGCCTTTACGGCAAGTAATGAACTCGAAGAACCACAAAAATCATACAGAGAAAGCAGCAGAAGAAAGGGGAGGGGAAGGACGGGAATTTCGTTGAATGAAGAACGAGTGATAAAAAGTAGGTAAGAAATAAAGTAAATGTTACGCCAAACAAAGCGGGATCAGGGAAGCTCCCACGGGTTTTAGCTTTTGGCATCTCCTTGATACATTTATGCTTTTTACTTCAAACGCCTGGGTCAAAGGAGAGCCCCCTGCTGCTATCCTGGGCGAGTAAGTCGTGCAAGAAGCTCGCTGCACTCTGGAAACGCACCTCTGAAGCTCTCGTCCTAGTATCCGCGCAAGGGCCCGACGCTGCTCACCTCCTGTTCACTAGCATAGTGCGTGAGCACAGGTAATATTTCCACAAGTTCGGACAATTGGACTCCTCTTCTCGCAGTTTATTTGTTTATATAGCTCTTACTAGACCCGAAGATATTGGCGCGCTTTATATGAGCACCATTTACATTACACAAGGACGCATTCATTTTTTAGGCACTATGAGAGTGAATGATTTTTTCGGAATTTGTCCGGAATCACATAGTGTTGGGACTGTTAGACCTGCCAGCCCTTTGGCCGTCCCCTCCTCATTTTTCTTCCTTTGCCCTCTAATTTTTCTGTCCACTAGTTTTTTTTTTGGTGTTGACTTAGAGGCTCTGGGCGCCCCATTATCACTAATTGATGGTGTGGTGCAAGGTGCTTCCCTAAAATGGAGGGAGAGTGAGAGCTCCTCCACAAAATGGTGGCCTAAACTGTCAACTCAGAGCCTGGGCCATAGGCTGGCATGAGGGGTTCCAGAACCTTCTGGGCCACTCTAGACAGTCAAGGCCCAGGCTATATATAGAGGTGAGCTGCGACGGCCATTTTGTGTGAAGTGAGGTAGTCAGGAGCGAGGCATCTGGGTAGGGAGGTAGGTGTGCTGAGGGGGGAACTGACTGTCCTTAGGGACTGTTTTTCCCCCCCTCTGTTGACACTACCCTCTACCTAGTGACCTAGCCCTGCCTTCAGACTCTGACCCTGGGATCACGTCAACCTTTTGTGCTCCCCGTCTAGCCAGGACCCCTGAAGTGATCCGGGGGAGAGAGTTACCATCTCCGATAGAGAACCTGACTTTTGACCTTATACTCTACATCTGTGCTGTTGGTCGGAGCCCTAGAATAATCCGGATCGCTGAGGAAACGCCGGCTTCCCCGATGAAGGAAGTGTGGGGGAAGGTCGGCGAGCTCTGCGCAAGCGCGACGTAGAGGGGAAGTTGCCGGGCAGTGGAGGCCTGAGGATCTTTCCGCCCCTCCGCTGTCAGGAGGAATCCAGGAAGGAGTGGGGCGGGATCGAGGAAGGCCGGTCCAACCCCCAGGGAGGAGCTGACGTGGAGGGCCGACTCCAAAGCCTTCGGTTTCTAGGAGGGCTGCTAAGAGAGCACGGGAGGAGCTGGGCCTTGTGAGGAGCGTGAGTGGGCTAAGGCACAGAGTCAGCTTCGGAGGCTGAGGCTGACGCACGCCCTGTGAGGTGGAACTCCCTGTGGGCCGGTTCTCATTACACTTGGATGCCGGCACTGTGAGGGAGCCAGTAGAGGAAAGGCTCTGCTACACACCCCCAACGATCGCCGTAGGAACCAAGTAAGCGAGGGGGGAAGAAGGTGTGTTGGTGGAGAGTGACACGGCGGTTAATGGCACATTGTGGGGGTAAAACTCCATTCAGTCTGGGCCCAAATCGTGAAAGGTTGATCGGGGAAGGGGGGACCAGGGACTGAGGGTTGTGAGGTTCCCCTGCAAATGAGAGCACCGTAACTGAGGGAACTGAACTTTAAGAGACTGCTGCTGTCAGTAGTGGGAGGAGGTTGGCAGGATTACAGGCTCCAGAAAAAGAAAACAAGGAAATCACCAGTCATCTAAGTAGAAAAAGAAAATCCAGAACTGCAACAAGTAAGGATGTTAATTTGTGAAGGCAATACCTGATTGAATTGAGGGTACTATTCTGCCCTATTTAAGTGAAAATAACGTAAAGCCGATGCTTAAATGTTTATTTGAGAGACCAACTGTCGATATTCTATGCCTCAGCTGTCACCTCCTCCCCAGAAATATGGGTGCTGCAGAGCGGTTGACTAAACCTATTTTCTGCCAGTTAGGCTAGAGCAGGGAGCCCATGCCGGTAATGTACTAATGAATGTAAATTGATAGGCTGGTAATGTACTAATGAATGTAAATTGATATGCCGGTAAGGTACTAGTGAATGTAAATTGATGTGACAAAGCAAAGTTCACTTATGCGTTTATTCGAGAAATCGTTGAATGCAATGTTTTAATGCAGGCAATCTGTGGGCAACATCTATAGTAGTGAATCATTGAGCTGTATGTAACTAGAAAAAAAACTCAAGATATAAGGAAAGATAAAGCTTTTCTAACTTTTCAAATTTCTTGGTGTAGCGTCGTTTGTAGTGGTGGTACGCTGGAGTGCTGAGGTGAATGTGACGCAAGCATGAGACATGTTACTCTGGAGCAAGGCCTTTCCACCCACCAGGTTGTATGTCTTGCTAGGTTAGACACACAAATAGCTAAAAGTGTGCCAATATTTGGACAGATCGCCGGACAGAGAGACAGAAAGGGATAGATAGATAGATAGATAGATAGATAGATAGATAGATAGATAGATAGATAGATAGATAGATAGATAGATAGATAGATAGATAGATAGATAGATAGATAGATAGATAGATAGATAGATAGATAGATAGATAGATAGATAGATAGATAGATAGATAGATAGATAGATAGATAGATAGATAGATAGATAGATAGATAGATTTTGACAAAGTGTGAGTTAAACAAACATGAACAACAGTGTTCTAATAAATAGGTATTATTATCGATAACATTTAGCCACAGTTTGACCATCTATGTAGAGTTCAATGGTTCAAAAGACGCCCATACACTGTATAAAAGCAATACAACAGCATAAATATATATTTACATCACTGTCTCTTTTACTCCTTTCTTTTTCAACTGCACTGTTAAGTGATCAAAATATTTGTCTTTGTGGACTTTTGCTTCTTTTTTCGACATTTCTTTTGCTTCTTTCTGTGCGTTTTTTCTTCTTTCTTCACATGTCCTACCTCTGTAGGCATAGTTAGAAACTAGCATTTGAAAAACCTTAGAAATTCACTTAAAAAAACATAGGTTTCAGGCAACTTATAGTTAGAAATTAGCATTTAAAAAAAACGTTGAAATTCACTAAAAAAACATAGGTTTCAGACACGTTATAGTTACAAATTAGCATTTTAAAAAACGTAGACATTCACTGAAAAGACCATAGGTTTCAGGGGCATTATAGTTTGTTGGACATTTCACTCGTACAAAACCAGTGAAATTCCCCCGATATAGTTAGTTGAGCTAACTATAACTCGCGCCCCCGCAATGCACTGCTGATGATGTCACATATTACATCCCTCATGACATGATCAGTGACATCACTGATGACATCACTGATGACATCATCCATGTGATAATTTCACGCATCTTCTCACACCCTAATATAACTTTTGATACACCCACTCTAAATTAGACTGCCATTCTTAAAACCATAGACACTCCAACACCAATAACTACATACCCACTCACTGATTCTTAGGTCTACACACACATCCACTCACTCACCCGTACAGTCACTCATACTTATGGTAACTCAGTACAGGACTATCATATGCACTCATACACCTATATAGACACTCACACACCGCCACTCATCCATAGAGGTACTCACACACCTAGTCAGTCATGCAAATAATTAATTACACTCCCATTTACTCACCTATATAGTTATACAAACACCAGCTCACTTACTCATACACATATTAGCATATTCTTATGCTCTTATACAATCACTGATACAAGTATTCACTCATCCATACAGCCACTCTCACAATCAAACACTCTCACTTATAGCCATTTATATACTCTAATACACATATATACTGCCTTTCACATGTGTAGTTACTCACATATGTACCACTGAGATATACATTCACTCACTAACACACCCATACACACACTCACCCATACAGTCCATCACAGATGCACTCTTGAAACCATGCACCCAATTAGTCACCCACTCACACATCTATGTTAACTCTAACTCATGCCCCCGCAATGCACCGCTGATGCCATCACATATTACATCATTCATGACATGGTCAATGACATCACTGATGATATGACTGATTACATCATCCATGTGATGATCTGATGTTGACCAGGGTCCCACATGTAAAGTTGAGGAGGTACGCATGTGGAACACTGGCCAGAAATAACATATCAATGGTCTATGACAATAACATATACATGTTAAGTCATTGCTATCATGCTGTGTACTTAAATATGGACATGTATGTCTCATAAATGCTGCTTGCAGAATACTATCAGTGCTACAGACTACACCATCCCAGGGATTGTAAGACATTCTGGCTTCAGCAGTGAAACCCACTTGCATCTGTCCATCAGGTAAGTGTGGTATAAAGTGTTTCCCTATTATGGTTTCCAAAATCATTCCAAATATACAAATCCCCTTCGGCATGGCATCTGTAGTTGGTGTTTAAAAAGTTAAATACATACTATTTCAGTTATGTGCGTGTCATGTGCTTGCTAGCATATTAGTCATGCAGATCAGTAAGAATGCTGTTACTTCCCTCTCAACCTGCTGGATCATGGACCACTTCTTCACCTACACCTATGAGGAGCCTAGTTTAGCAGTTGACGTCAGGGGGGATCGCAAAGCAACTTAGAGCTGTGACTGGAGATGGTAAGTTTGTTTATGGATATTACATCTCCATTCCACACCTCAGTGCCATGATGTGAGCTGTCAAGTGTAAGTGTACCCAAACAAGGTGACATGTGCATCATCGGTTGAATTGTTGCGGGGATTCTGCACCTACACAGAACTGTGCACTGGAAAACAGGACCTTGGTGTACAGGAGTGTACCAACCTATCACCTAAACCGGTTTTTCACCTTCCCCGGGTGTACCCGGACCGCCCCCTCAACGTGGCCTGACAGTGCACAAGGAAGACGCTGTCTGGCAACGGACACTTTTTGTTTGAATCCAGGAGGATTATTGCGTGTTCAGCCCCTCAGCCAACACGGAAAACGAATGCTGTGACCCACGGAAGCGAAGCAGGACGGATCCGGGTCGAAGGACTCGGAAATTACTGATGACGGCGGCTGGAGGTAGGAGCAGCAAAACAAGCGAACTGGCTGGGTAGAGGGCAGTGCCACAGACGGGAGTTAGAGATTGCTGATTAAAATTATTTTAGATGCAAAAGACTCTATAAACTCCACAGTCTGTTTAACACTAGAAACATTTATATCAAATTCTTGAGGTAATGTCAGCTGATGCGCTTAGAGATCGTGAGGCGGCTGCCACGGCAATGTTTGATGATTTCAACACACCAAGCACAAACTAAGTAGCCCAGAATGCCCCAACTGTGGCAAAGAATGCAAGTCTCCGTGACAAATACCGGAACTTGGAAAAGTTAATGAAGAACGAGCAGAGCAAATTGTGGGAGGGTCACTCCCTCCAGCGATATTTAGATGTGGGAAGGATTCCGCACGGTTTACGTATATTAATTGCCTTGAGTTACGAGACACCAGACCCACAGATGATGAAGGAGTGGGCCGAGACGAATCTGGAATCATCAAGGAGACTCATAATTTTGTTAGTAAAATATGCAGAGTCGGATCGTCTCAAGTTGGAAGAACAGATTGACACGCTAACCGAGGAAATAGAAACCATGGGGCAGAGTGAAGAAGGGAATAAACTAAAAGAGGAGATGACACAGCGCCTAAAGAAAGAGGAAGATAAAATAAGGGAGCGCAAAACATATAAGTGCCATCAGGACAAAGCCGATTATGAGTGTGGACGCATTTTTACCTTTGCCAAAAAATATGAAAATATCCAAATATCCAAACAAAGTGGCAATTTACAGATGTCATCCAAGAGTAAAAATAGTTCCAAACAAGCCACCTCGTCCACTTCTGATTTGAGTTCCGCAATAGAAAGTGAAACCGAAGTTGAAAACAGAGAGAAGAGAGTCCCAGTTGCCATTTCTCATGCTGAAGAACTTGATTTTTTAGTCGAAGAAAGAAAACAAACGCTTTGACCAAAAAGACAACAACAAACAACAAAAAAACAATCAAAAGAAGAGAAAGGAGAAGAGCAAAATAAAGTAGAACAAACCAGACGGTACCAAACACGTCGATGGAACTGCAAATGAAGGAAACACAGGGCAATGCAAACAACATCACTGTGACCAATTTATCAGCGATGACTCTGAATTCAGCAGAATTACAACTGCTCTAATTTGGGCTCTCCTATTGCCCGGAAAGTTCATTTAACTATGCTGCAACTAGGGTAGACGTTTTCAAGGTATAAGAAAGCTAAAGCTCCAAAAATATCATCTTATTAAAGCGGAGAGCACTGCAAAAAACACAGCTATATCGCTCCCCTCAGCTGTTCCCCTCAGTCTATGGATTAACTAATGAGGATATGCCACTCTTCAGAGACATGCAAGTACTGGCATCTTCTACTGCTGAACAAATTGAACAAACGGCAATCACTATAATCAGCACAGATGATACAAATATAAATACCAGGTTTAAACCACATTCAGTTTATGTTCCAATCATGCCTAGAGATGCCATAGATTTTTATCATGAGCAGATTATAAATTAACGGGACTTAAGGATTTGAACACTAAAGTAAAAAACATGAACAAAGATACCCATAGGACGAAAAAGAATAAACAGAGAATTCAATATCAACAACGAATGAAAAAATTGTCAAGTAACAATGACATTATCATAAGGACTGCCAACAAGGACGGAAACCTAGTAATTTGGTTGAAAGAAGATTACAATAAGGAAGCATTAAGTCAACTCACAGACCAACAATGTTATCGTAGAAGTGACCAACTAATATTAAAAGCAACATACAATAGCTATTACAGCAAACTGATGGCCTGGAGAAGTTTGGGGCTAGTAAATAAGGATGAATATGGCTTTCTAAGGAACAACACGCCTACTGCCCCAATAATCTACTTCATACCCAAATTACACAAAAATTCTATCAATCCGCCTGGATGCCCAATTATCTCTGCCATCAACAGCCTGACAGAAAGTACGTCACAGTACATAGATTACTTTCTTCAGGAATACGTCCAAGCTTTGCCCTCATATTTGAGAGACACTGGCGATTTCTTAACAAAGATACAGAATTTCCAGTGGCAACAGGGGTATTTATTGATAACCATGGACATCTCCGCTCTATATACGAGCATCAATCACAAGGATGGTCTGCAGGCAATAAAACATTACCTCGGAAAAAGGGATGCCATGTATGAACCACACAACCGGATGCTCATCGACATGATTGATTTTTGCCTCCATAACAATCTATTTTTATTTCAGAACACAGTCTACCAACAGATGCTGGGTGTAGCTATGGAGGCAAGTTTCTCCCCTAGCTATGCCTGCCTCCATATGGGTTGGTGGGAGGAACTGGTCCTCCACAGAAATTTCGCTGACACCCTACAACAAAAAATAAAATGTTGGTTGCGATATATTGATGACTTGTTTTTAATATGGGATGGTTCTGAAACTGAGGCTAAAACTTTTATTGATGAACTGAAAGTTAATGATATTAATTTGAACTTTACATCTGACATCAATGCTGATAAGGTGACATTTTTAGATGTAGAAATATACATTGACAAGGGGAAATTGAAACCAAAATCCATAGAAAGCCCACAGCAGTAAACTCGGTGCTACATGCAACTAGCCAGTACCCGAAACACCTTATACAAAGTATCCCTTATGGGGAGATGATTCGACTAAAAAGATGTAGCACTGAGGCTGACCATATAAGGCCCAACAGAATAGTCGATCTCGATTTCTCCAACGAGGGTACACTAAAAAATGTATAGATGCAGCATTTTTGAAAAGTGGGTTAGTGGATAGGGATACCCTTCTGAAAGTCAAAATCACAGAGGCATCTATGACATCATCCAAACCCAAATCAATACTTAATGAACAATTTCGGATGATAATCAGATACAGCAAGCAAAGCAGGGAAATCAACCGTATGATTCAGAAAAATTGGCCTTTGATAAAGAATGATCCCATCCTAGGTCCTACATTACCAACTAGACTCTCCATTACCAACAGGAGAGCACCCAATATGCGGGACAAGTTGGTACAGAACAATCCAGTTGATAAACCAAAAGGCAATTGGTTAAGCCAAAGAAAAGGATTCTTCAAATGCAGAATTTGTAAAGCGTACCAATTTGGCACAAATACATTAACATGCAAAACTGCTTTTAGTGAACAGGAATATACCATCGACAAAGCCCTATCATGTAAAACTGAATTTGTTGTGTATGTTCTCTTGTGCCCCTGTGGACTTAGGTACGTGGGAAGCACCAAGCTACAGGGGCGCAAGAGGATTTTACAACACATAAGAGCCATAACCAATAAATACCCTGTATATCCGGTGGCTCTGCATTTCATGGAATACCATCAATCAGATCCTAAACATCTTAAATATTTCATCATAGACTGTATTCTATTCAGCAGACGTGGCGCTAACAGAGAAAAAATGGTAAGACAACTACAAACCCGTTACATTTTAGAATTAGATTAAAAAAATCCCAACTGCCTGAACGTCACAGAAGATCTGCATACATACTTGTAAAATGCCAATCAAACAATGCTGTCTGACTTTCATAACTGCTTCTGTTTGCCCTCGCTCTTTCTTTCTTTTACCTTTTCACAATAGCTAATCTAGTATTCATTTAATTACAAAAGAAATTTTCCTTCTTTGTAAAAAAACTTGTAACATTTCTGGGCTATAAATTATAATTGAGCAGCCAAAATGAACCTCACATCACATAGAAGTCGGTACAAGAGACAAGTGATATCTTGTTTTTACACATTTTTTTTAGATAATTATAGGTATTGACAAAGGCTTTTGTTAATAAAGTTTATGGTGATTTGCACATATTTTGGACAAATTTGCACAAAAATGTTTATTTAATTGCCCAACGGATGGTCTAGATACATAATTGTAGAGTGAAAAGATAATTTGGCTAAATAGGTTTCATGTCCGAACAGGGATTCTACAGTAATGTTTAGATCCTTGTGGTACAGACATCACCAGTCTAAGTTGTGTGATAATTAAGAGACATATATTGAGAAAATGGGATCAATTGGGTATTCACACCATGATTGTTTTTAATATTTTTCCTCGTCTTTTTTTATAGATTTTATAAATACTAGAACTTGTATTTTTATGAAACATGTCTTATCTATATATGCATTTTTGTATATATATATATATATATATATATATATATATATATATATATATATATATATATACATATATATGTATATATATACAAAACAGGTTCCCAAATTCCAGCAGGTAGGCGGAAACGGGTACAGACCACAACACGCTGAAGAGTATATTTCGTGCACAGTTATTCCATGTAGATCGGCATGACGCGTTTCGGCCGCGTTGCCACGGCCTTGATCACATGACACGTTTAGGAACCAATCAAGATAGATATAGTGCAAAGTTGTTCATTTCCTCCCATATGGACCAATGGAATTACGGCAGACAAAAGAGCAAACTACATGTATATACAGGGTAAAAATGGAAGAAATACGTTGATTCAAATGAATCCTTCTTACACACTAAAATATTTAAACAAATAATACCATAGTGGTGGAAAACCCATAAAACCCTGATTTATACACTGAACACAATTCCAAAGAAAACAAATGTCCATGAAATAAAAACAGTCAAATTGTGAAAATATATAAATGAATGAGAGGGAGGCAGCCACCTGAAAAAATTACAAATAGAGCTAATCATAAAGGGGTCATAGCGAGAAATACTCTAATGACAAACATCCAAGTCACAAAAACACAGTTTGTTTAAGTTCACACAAAAACCCTCTCGTTGCATTTGCGTGTCATTAATGCTTTCTGATTACATGATATAGTTATTATGCACAGTACAGTTATGATGGTAGATCCAATGTGGTTATTGACCTCAAGGCAAAGAAAATTATTTTCAATATATGTGTATATCCTAGTATGTTTAAAGAATCCCTGATTGTAGCAAAGAATCTCATCCATTAACAGTATCATGAACGAAACATATATTAGCGACAATCTCAAATAAAGTGCATGTGCAATAAATATTGGAATTCAAACAAGTTGGACGAATCTTCATAATGAAAAACATTCTTCAGCCGTTAATAACATATCCCAGGATAAAGTAACCTGTACATATTCATAAAGTGCAAGTGCACCTGTGCAAACATAGCAAACCATGTGCAAATAGCATAAGACTCAACCGCAAGAAGAAGGGGGGAGAGGAAGGGTAGTCAGGATGAGAATACTGACATACAATATTAGAACCTTACAGTACTAGGGATCAACTAGTTAAGTAAATAAATAATAGGATATTCATAAAATCGTTCATAAAATCCGGACAATAAAACCTCAGTAAAAACCCAAAGACAACCCCGAAGGGGATAAAATCAGGTTAAAACCAAAGCACAGACCGACATCTAAGAACGACAGAATGAAGACCTCCAGGGACTAATCTACAGTGAAGAAACATCTGGTCAAGGAAAATACGTCACTTACTGGCACAGGAAAAGACCATCACTAAATGACAACATCATAGGAAGTTATGCATATCCTCCCCTGTATTAAGGACATTGGGCATTTTGGTATCTAACAATAGTATGTAATGGATTTCAAGTTGTCTGAGGCGTTTTTCCCTGTTGCCTCCTCTTGGTAGTTTTGGTACCGCATCAATCACGAAGGATTTTAAATCGTTCAAATTGTTATGGTGAACTAATTTGAAATGGCGTGCAACTGGGTAGCTTGGGTCAGAATTAACTATAGCACGTAGATGTTGTAGAATTCGTTTTGATACCTGCAGTTTCAGGCTGCCAATATACTTAAGATTGTACGAACACTCAAGTATATAAACTGCATGATCAGTTTTACATGTAAAGAAACCCTTAAAAAAATGGGATTCTGATCAAATGCACCCATGAATTCACAGGTGTTAATACCAAATTTGCAAGCTAGGCACAAACTGCACTTAAAAAAACCCTTGCGATTAGACAACCAAGTGTTAATACTAGTGACCTCTGGACTGGTCTTTACCAGGGCATCCCTCATAGAGGGTGCTCGTCTGAAAGTGATCTGAGGTAGATCTGGCACTAACTGTGACATAGTGAGATCGGTTTTCACTATAGGCCAGTTTTTATAGATGAGTTTCCTCAGGTCCTTGTCCTGACTGCTAAAAGAAGTAATAAATCGAATAGAGTCAGGCTCACTTGACTCACTATTAGTATTGGAAATGGTTTTGTGAGTGGTAGTTCTAGTAACCGTGTCAAGGTACTCACTCCGGTTTATGGTATTAGCTTTAGCTAATGCTGATTCTAGATCCTTTCTTTTATACCCACGAGCTAAGAATCTCAGGAAAGATTCATCCTGGCAAGTAATACAGTCAGATTCTAAACTACATATTCGCTTAATGTGAAGAAACTCACCATAAGGAATACTCTTGAGCAGATGATAAGGATGGGAGCTCTGGGCATGGAGTACAGCATTACCAGCTGTGCTCTTACGATGTAATTTGGTCTGTATGCTGTAGTCCCTAATAAACAGTTCTACATCAAGGAATTCAACACAATCAGCACTGATCTGAGCAGTAAATTCAAGATTTAAATCATTGTCATTGACCAATTTCACAAACTCATTAGCTGATTCAATAGAACCATTCCAGATAATGCAAATGTCGTCAATAAATCTCCACCAGCGTATAACATGGGCCGAGTATATGCTCCTCCCACCAGCCCACGTGTAAGCACGCGTAACTGGGAGAGAAGCACGCCCCCATAGCTACTCCCCGTAGCTGCTGAAATAAATCATTGTTAAACATAAAATATATAGTTATTATGTAAACATAACTCAATCATACGTAACAACATGGTATTATGCTGGTGGAAGATTATGTTTCTCTTATCCAGATAAAATGTAACCGCCTTTAAACCATCCAAGTGTCGAATACTGGTGTAGAGGGAACAAATATCCATAACAATGAAAAGGTATCCCTCTTGCCAAGAAGTAGTCAATACTGTGGAAAGAAAATGACCAGTGTCTTTGATGTATGACGGCAATTCCTCAACAAATTCACGGAGGAAAAAAATCCACATATTTAGATATGTTTTCACACAAACTACGTTGTGCCGAGATAATGGGCCTACCAGGAGTAGGCACTTGTTGTTTATGCACCTTAGGAATAAAATACAAAACTGCAGTGATTGGAAAATCATTCTTCAAAAAACTGTGTTCATTTTTGTTCAAAAGGCCAACTCTTTTCCATTGCCCAAGTTCACCATGGATGGAATCTTTTAGTTTCCTTATGTCATTGATGGTAACACAGTTCATCATTCAAATGTCGATAAGCTTCCTGTAAATATTGACTATTAGCCCACAAAACAACATTACCTCCCTTATCCGCTTTGGTTATAATAACATCAGTGTTGTTCTTCAATTTGTTGATTAAAGTAGAGTATTGTTGATCACGATATGACTGATGTTTATGGGTTTTCAAAGTCTTCTTATTAAGCAATTTAAGATCTTGAATGACACAATCACTAAATATATCCAGTGCATCTTTCGGCATGAGTGGAATAAACGTGGAATTAGGTCGAAATGGGCTCAATGCTGGAGAATTACAACTAGTGCCTAGGTCATGTAGTTGTTCTTGAGTTGAAAACTCAGCATTCTCTGGGTTGTTGACGAGAGCATGTACAGTTTTGAGAATAGTCACATCACTGGCAGCAAGTCGTATACTCGGTTTGTCTGAAATCGCGGTTTTCGCAGCAATATTAGATGCTTTGTTCAGTTTAAAGTGTTTCAATAGTTTTAGTTTTCTAATAAACTTGAAAACATCAATCCGAGTTTGAACATATTTAAAATGACTTTTAGGGCAGAATGACAATCCCAATGATAGTAGTCTTACCTCAGCCGCCGTGAGAGTGATATTGGTCAAATTGATGACAGTATTATCAATTGTCTGATCATTTCTTAATTTTTCTTCTTCATATTTCGCCATCTTCCCCTGTTGTTTCCTCCTTTTGGCTTTACGTCTTTGTTTTCTGCACTTATTCCTCTGTTTGGTCCTCTCTTGGCTTGAGTAGTTTGCCGCAGAGTCTGACGGCGATCTTCCACTAAAAAACCTAATTCTTCAGATGGGGAAATATTACTTGGGATTGACGTGAGTCCTGAATCAGGTCCACTATCTTCTCAGCAGACACTGCTGGCAACTGAGCTAAGATCTGAATCCACTTCTTCAGGATTACGTAGACTGGATGTTGCTGTTGAGGTTGTTTTAGACGTCAGAGCTTGCCTTTTGACATTATCAAATTTGCGTGAAAAAGTGAAGATTCTTCCGGATTCATAATCATTCTTATCTCTGGCAAATTTGAATATTTTACGCGCTTTAATAGATTCTGGAGGCGTAAATCAATTTCTCCTCTACTTTTAGTGATAATGTTTTGTTGTTCATGAGATGCCAGTAATACATTAAGAGCGTCAATCTGTTTCAAAATCTCCTCTCTGTCAATGGCAGCATATTTTATTAGTATGGTTACCATATTTATTGAAGCCTCAAGATTGTTGGTAGCCCATTCTTTGAGCATTGAAGGGTTCGGGTTTTCAAAGGAGGGGGCAATAAGCACTCTCAGCCCCCGTGGTACTCGTCCCACCTCTTTGTATTTCTCCAATGTATGTTTTTCCAACCATTTATTGAGTTCTGTGCACAGGAGTTTTTCTAATTTTTTAAGGAGAGTTTTAATGTCAGCGACATTCGTAGAGTTAGTGACCTTGGCATCCCCAGGTATCGCATTGTTACTGGGAAGATTGTCAAAAAGAGTATCTGGTATGACCTCTCGGTTCCTTAATGTGTCTGCCAGCGACGACATAGTGTGGAATATTCAAATCCTGCACTCAGGTTCACCCCGCCAATCAAATGCAGGTATCCTGGAAAATAACAGCAGCGCTGTCCTTGCGCCTGCAAATGCCAAATACCAAACAAGTGTATAAAGAGCACGGCTTACCCTCAACGAACACCAATAGGTCCACTAGCGTCCTCCGACACATATGTGCCTCCGTTGTCCGCGAGAAACCACCGCAATCAGTACTGCACAAGTCACTCGGGTGCGGGGGGCTGGCTCCGGATTAATCCCTTCCGGGTTGTTCAAATATCACATCTGTGATGTCGGCCATCAAGGAGTCAGCCACAAAGGTGCAAGGAGGGTCTGTAAGGCAAAGATCGCCGCACTTTGCCACGAATAAATGGACAAAACAGGTTCCCAAACTCCAGCAGGTAGGCGAAAACGGGTACAGGCCACAACACGCTGAAGAGTATATTTCGTGCAAATTTATTCCATGTAGATTGGCATGACGCATTTCGGCCGCGTTGCCACGGCCTTGATCAAATGACACGTTTAGGAACCAATCAAGATAGATATATATTTAATTGTTTATTTATGTATTTATATAAATTAATCTACCATTTGCACTATTTTGCTCAAATGGCTGTAGATAAACATATGTCAAATTTATCTACACCTTTAATATTGTGAATGAAATGAAAATGAAGGTGGAATTAATGTAATGGTATTTATACCGACATACAACAAACTCTACATATGAGCAATTAAGTAATGCGACTATTTTGAAGCACTGTCACTTTAACATTCACGGTGGAAAAAAGAAAGAAAAAAACACAAACTAAAAAAATGGTATTTAAACAGTCATGTCACTTCTAAGCGTATCATGTGATCAAGGCTCTACGGAGTTGAAAGGCGTTATGGCTGACTTACCTCAAGAAAATAAATTTGATTGAATGCACCGAGATGTGGTCCGTGCTTCTTTCTTCTACATATTGAAGTGCCAAGCAGCAGTGTAGTGTGTTTTGATATATATATATATACATATACATATATATATATATACAAAAAACAAACGAAGTCTCCGCACTTCCCCAGACTATGAGGTGAACAGAGACGAAACAAATCCTCCAGATATAGGCACTCTTGTTATATATTTAAGAGCTGCAATCTGACGCGTTTCGGACAAGAATGCCCTTGCTAACAGATAGATACATATTCATAAATTCACTGAAAAAAACATAGGTTTCAGGGGCATTATAGTTAGAAATTAGCATTTAAAAAACCATAAAAATTAACTGAAAAAAACATAGGTTTCTAGGACATTATAGTTAGTTGGACATTTCACTTGTACAAAACCAGAGAAATTCGGCCGTTATAGTTATTTGAGCTAATACTAACTTGCGCCCCCGCAATGCACTTCTGATGACGACACATATTACATCATTCATGACATGGTCAGTGACATCACTGATGACATCACTGATGACATCATCCACGTGATGATTTGATGTTGACCAGGGTCCCACATGTAAAGTTGAGGAGGTACGCATGTGGCACACTGGCCAGAAATAGCATATCAATGGTCTATGGCAATGACATGTACATGTTAAGTCATTGCTATCATGCTGTGTACTTAAATATGGACATGTATGTCTCATAAATGCTGCTTGCAGATTACTATCAGTGCTACACCATCCCAAGGATTGCAAGACATCCTGGCTTCAGCAGTGAAACCCACTTGCATCTGTCCATCAGGTAAGCGTGGTATAAAGTGTTTCCCTATTATGGTTTCCAAAATCATTCCAAATATACAAATCCCCTTCGGTATAGCATCTGTAGTTGGTGTGTAAAAAGTTAAATACATACTACTTCAGTTATGTGCGTGTCATGTGCTTGCTAGCGTATTAGTCATGTAGATCATTAAGTATGCTGTCACTTCCCTCTCAACCTGCTGGATCACGGACCACTTCTTCACCTACACCTATGAGGAGCCTAGTTTAGCAGTTGACATCAGGGGGGATCGCAAAGCAACTTAGAGCTGTGACTGGAGATGGTAAGTTTGCTTATGCATTGTACATCTCCATTCCACACCTCAGTGCCATGATGTGATCTGTCAAGTGTAAGTGTACCCAAACAAGGTCACATGTGCATCATCGGTTAAATTGTTGCGGGGATTCGGCACCTACACAGAACTATGCACTGGAAAACAGGACCTTGGTGTAAAGGAGTGTACCAACCTATCACCTTAGTAGCCAAAATCCCCAAAACGACTAGCTATAGTGTCTCATTCATTCTCCTCCAAAATCACAAAGCTACAAATGATTAGACAACCCAGAACACAACATTCCCGAATCTCTCAGGAATCGCGGCAGCAAGACATACCCTTTCACTTGCTCACTCCTACTTATCCACAATAACAATTGGCAGAGTCACTTTAATAGTTCAAAATGTTTATTGTAACTATTGTGCTCTATAATACAGTATACAAGCCACTACCAGCAGCAAAATCCATAAACTCAACACAATTAGCATTTTTACAATTCCATAGAGTAAGAAGGTGGAAGTCATTATATAAGGACAGTGGTAAAAGGACCATAAGGCCTAACCACCCTCCCCTTGACTGGAAGATGTTTATATAAAGGAAGATCTCTGGGCTTTGACAGCAGACTCCATACCTTAAAGCCTAGATGGAAGGTTCACATCATAGGAACAGCATAGTTCTTCTCTATCGAAAGAGCTCTCTCCAAGTGTGTGTTAAAATAACATGCATCCCCGCAATATCAAAGCGCGAGTCTCCAGCATTGCAGCTGTGTGTAGCATGTTATGTCTAGGTGCTAGGGACTGACCAGAACAGAATAACAAGGGGCATTGTTTATCGACCTTGCACATCCAGTTCATACTAAACTCCAGGAACTCAGCAGAGAACGTGAAAAGCAAACAGTTCTCATGTGAAAACCATAAACAGAGTCTTGCAAACATAAAGTCATGTAGTAACGTGCGCAAAAGCAGAATCATGGCAGCAAAGCTCATTCTAACTTTAGCAATGTTGACAATGTCCCTAAGGGCCATATAACACCCTCCCCTTGGTAAGGTCATAGGACATATACAAAGAACCAAAACAGACTTCAAAAGCCAAGCAGAGTTCAAAGCATTGGGAAGAAAAAAATATAAGCCAAAAACCTAGAAATAAAAAAATGAAAATTCCCAAAAAGCCTTGTCTCCGCAATAATGTTATTATCCACCAAAGTACGTGAACTCAAGAATGCATTTCCCTCCAAAAGATCACCCCTATCGTTAGTAGAAAAAAGGGATGCCATCCACTCGAGTAGGTCGAAGGAACAAACGTGCTCCTCGTAATCTGATGCTTCCCAAAGCATAACCGGACAACTTGCGTGATATTCGATGAAACTCTGATGCAGGAGGTTCTGTGCAGCCGCACAGATATCCCATTCAGTCAATACTCCAAGTGCCGCCGCACACGCCATATAGCCATCCCCAGAACAAGCCTGGTCATGGGCCTCTAAGGGACCCATTAACCGCATCGCTGCTCATGACGGTACCACTCCGTCATGAGCCACGGGTGCCGTGTGCTCATGACGGAGTGGTTCCGTCATGCTGCGGCCGTTGGCGGCCGTTGGCGGCCGCTCCGCCCACGTGGCGCTGATTCCCCGCCTGTGCGGGCGATTTGCGCAAGTGGGCGGAGTCGTGACGGAACCCCTCCGTCATGAGCACAGCACGCCCGTGGCTCTTGACGGAGTGGTTCCGTCACGAGCATGGCGGCGCCGCGCTGCCCCCAAACCCCCCAGCGCCGCGGCAAAATTTGTGCCGCGGCGAAGTGGTTAACTGGTTAAAATCTGGAAATGGGCATGACGTATTGCAAAGGCATAAATCCATAGCCCAATAGAAGGGTCATTGCCAACAGTAGAACACTGGTTGCACGCAAGTAAAGTAGGCAAAGCGAAAAGTTAATCCATAACTCACACCAAGCTTTACTAATGGCAAGCATCCAAAAACTTGTTGCATTTGATCATGGTACAGTTGCAATTGGCCTGGTCTGTGCATTACCACAAGACGAACAGCCATTGCGAAGCAGGAACAGAAGAAGCAGGATTCCACCAACTAACGGCAGTAATAAAGGGAATCCTAAGAAGATGCTGGAAAAAATAGAATGAATAAAAGCCGGTATTACTCTAAATATCATATGAAAGGAATTCACAAGGCCAGAGCCCACATTTAAAAAAAAATGTGCAACGCCTTTAGTGTCAGACGCATTAAATATTTAATGTATAAGCTGCCCGAAATGAAGTGTGAGGTTAGTGTTCAGTAGTGACTGAATCTCGCTAGATGTTCTAGCCACCTGTAACTCGAAGGTCTCATGAGCCAAAGTGAGAGCCACTTCTTGTTGGAATAATAGCGCCTTGAGTCTGCTCAATTTGTTGAAATCTGTTTTCAAAGTCAGAATGGAAGGCCAAATGGAACTATATAGACTCCTATGCGGGGGCGGCAAAAGAACATTGCTAGAACAAGTTACACGCTGTGAAACTGTTACTAAATATGGGATTCCTGCCCGTAAACCACAGCAGTCTTGGTTGTTCAAAATAAGATAACTGCAGTTAGTAAGCAAGATAAAAGTGGGACTTATTGACAGAACTGGAGTTCCTTTAAAAAAACATGAAAAGATTAGGCGCTGGCACATTACAAGCGCTGTGTAACTTAACGTGTTTACAAACCAGGGAATGTTCTACTGTAGAATCGCAGTCCTCCCCTGTTAGAAAAACATCCTTATCCTCCCGTTGACATCTGTAAGTGAAAGGTAGGGACCATAATTCATGGGGAAATGCATTACCCAGGGGTTCAAAGCAGCCAATCGGAAAATGTTGTATGCATGGTTTAAAAACGAAACAGTGAAAAAGGGAGATATATAACCCAATGAATTAACCAAACAGCAGAATCCGTTTCCGCTACGGAGATTGGCAAGGGCTCCAATTGTTCAATATACAACAGTGTATATGCAGCATCTTTCTTGGACATAATTCTCTGTTCATCAGTTAGATTAAACAGCAGAAACAAAGCAGAAGCATTCAAATAATCAAAGGGACTTTTCCCATTTTAGGGGTCTGTAATGTCCATGCAAACTGCATAACTGATCGTAACTGATTCTGACCATGATATAACACAGACACATCACTCAGAACAATATCAATAACAGAAGAAACAATATTATCCAATGTATACATGCATGATGAAAGTGTATTGATTCTATTGTCGACCACGGCAGGAACTTTTTATAAATTGGCTTGATCAAATTGGCGCAGACAAAGCTTTGCCTCAATCTGTGAAAGTTTCCAAATTTCATTGTAAGTGGCATAAATAAACCTTTTAGATCTAGGAGTCCTAGGCCCTAATATAAAATCAGCCAAATTGGTGTCAGAGTGTGAGGTGTTCTTTTACTGACGATAAGGTGGAATGCTCCAACCACTTTTGGCATAATTTACCCACCGAGTATGTGGTGACTGAATGTATAAACGGATAACGAGGATCGGGTCTTGTCTGTGTGAAACCAGGTGTTACATTATAAAAACACAATCAATTGACATGCATTTGAATTGGTTTGCCACACCAACCACCCGGATGAATCAATTTCAGAGACATTGAAAGTCTCATTTCGAAGCAAAGCCTGCAATGCGTCAATAGTATAATTCGTCTGAGCGCGCCAATTGTTGTATTCCGCCGAGGACGGAATGGACGGAGCATTTAAATTCTTTATAGTGGAAAGGCCGAAACAAGTGGTTTGGTACACTGTATCATTTAAAAATAAAATATGAGTTGGGATCAGGCAGACACGATGTAATGCTTCAGTTCCCTGAACCCGCCATTGTTTAGTGCCCCAGACTGATTTTAAATCAATGGTCTCTTTCCAGTGATCATAACCCTGTGTGGTCAATTTAGTCCTAAAAGAGTTGGAGTAAATTAATTTAGTCTGGGTCAAGATAAATTTGGATTGAGATGACAATTGTAGTTTAAAGAAATAGAATTCCGGGTTAGACATGTCATAATCGGTAAAATATGTGAACTTATCTCTAAGAGTTTTAGAATTCCCCTATACCGGAGTGGGACAATGTTCCCATTGAGTGTAATTAATAACTGGTCTTAACGTGTTTGTTTTGTGCAAAAATGATGTCCATAATGTTGATAACAGAAGAGATCAGCATAATTGGTAGAATTTAAATACAAATCTTCAGCATCAAAAGCAGCATAATATTTTAAATCTGAAAACAATGAATGTACTGCTTGCACATCCCAATCATCAGAATGTATGTCCCGTGTTACCACATCTCCTAATGAGATGTGAAACACGTATGGCACCCTGAGCACCTCAGTCGGACCGTGAATTTCAAAAGAAACGTTGTCCCCAATGACGCCATCTGCAACTGAGAATGGCGAAATGTTCACAAGTGTCTGATCACGTTTCATGATATGGGACGACGTGTGAGGAGCCAGAATTCTATCGACCAAGTTCACAGCAGAGAGTTCTGGCAAATAAAGACCATTGATGAGTAAAAAGAACACTGTCACAAATCCAATCGACAAGAAGAGGGAAATCAGGATAAGCACCAACCAAATGCCAGTCCATGGAGGGACCAGGTAGGTCTTTTTGAACCAAGAGAAAAAAACACTTAATTTAGTCGGTGGGACTGCCAAACTGGAAGTCGAGGAGGATGAGTCATAAGAGAAGCTGGCATGGTCCCCAAAATAACCCTTTGCATCCCTCGGTATTAAAGGTGGGTGGGATGTACCAGCATGATGTCGTCGAGGATCACTCGGCACTTCCCTCTGGGACTCATCTGCGGGACACGTATACACGACATCCGTGTTGGAAGAGGATGGAGGTAGAACAGGGGAAAGGTCAACAGCAGTTTCCATCTCACTCTCACCTGTAAAGACTTTAGATGTAGAGCCCACCTGATTACGGTACACCGCCAGGGCTAGGGCCAAAGCCCACCCAGCTGCGAAAGCTGTTGCATGTACAAATATCTTATATTTCCTCCACATTCTTCTTTTGGTGCATGCAAATAAAAGCAATAGAAATGCTAGGCCACATTATTAATCTATGTCACTTTTGCAAATATAAACATTCATAAATCAGTTTTCTCGTATTAAACCTTTGTTATCACATTCTAATAATAAGCAGTTATACTCTCTTTGGAAGCATATCTATTATTAGTTTCAAGCAAGCTTTTACAATGCTGTCACTTAGGTTCTGTTTTACTTTGCACTGCAGTAAATGTGCCATGCGTGAAAAAATCTGATATCATGCTTCATCACTAATGTCAGCTCTATAATCAGGATGGAAAATACAAAGGTATGGAAATAGAACACTGACCATTTTGGTGGATGTCTCTTTATATCCCAACTCAGGCCCATAAATTTGATCACTATGACAGGGTATCACATGTATTGCACTCTTTTATCCCACACTTACTTTTCTGTTGCTCCTCTAGTTTCACAGCCATCTTCCAAACAGAACAGGCATATTCCGAGAAATTCTCATTGTCTGTTTCTACATCACATCTGCCAGCAGCATAACCTCCACTCTCTTTGTCAATGCCTTCTTGTCTTTCTCCTACTCCTTCTTTCTCCCTTTTGTGTTTTTCTCTATCTTGCTGTGGAACAAAGTCTGTTGAGAAAAAATAAGTGCCAGTCCCCAAAAATACATTCTGGTGGCCCCCCCTGTAACTATTGGAAAAATTAAGCACTGGGAAAGGCTAAACCCTGTTCCCCTGTTATTGTCAAAAAAATTACTAAAAACATGACCGTGGCCTCTGATTGTGAATCACTATCCCCGTCCGAAAGGCCACCTGTTTCAGTTTTAAAATTCCTTATAATCCACTAGTTGGAAAGATTCTAGTTTCTTTTTACATACATCAGCTTAAAGAATGTGATATAATGTCACTACTTATTAGCTAATAAAAGTAATTTTGGATCTACTGAAAAGCAACATTTTTGTGATACTATTAACTAGCAATAGAAGGGTATCTAAGCCTTTGAGAATTGTGGAAATTTAAATTTGTAACTATGCCAACAGATCTTTTTTTTCTCAAGAATTGGAAGCAAATTTTATCACATCAGTAAGAATAGGTAAACTCTCCCAACCCAGCTGCATCAAAGTAATGCATTGTGTTTGTGCATGTTTAATCTTTGCAAACAAAACAAAAACTGCATTTTGTTAATGCAAATTTGAGACATTTGCCTCCACCAATTCATAAAAAATTATGCAGATATTTTTATGTTGGCCACATGACCTGCTTAGAACTTTAAAAAATATAATTTTTGCTCCACAGTATTAGAGATATTCTAAGTGTTGTGTATGTTCTTGCAATCTTAGCCCAGACTTCCCACTGCAAGTAAAGTAGCTGCACAACTTTACATGAACAGGAGTGAGCAGAACAGTGCCATATGTATCTAGACTTGGCATTGGTTTGCGCTAAAAAAGTAATGTAAACTTGACGCAAACTCTTTGGGGCATTTCTACCTCCTGGACAGCATCCCTCTCTTGTTTATGCCACTCTATTCTGTGTAAGTGGGTGGACAGTTTTCGTAATTGTAATTTATTTGATCATGCCAAACTCTGCATATTTGTTTTCAAAGTTTAAAGTTTTTCACTGTGACAACTCAACTTCTCTTGTGTATTGCTCAATTTATTTAGGACTGTGTCATGGAAGGGGAGTGAGGAGGTACTTACCCAGTTACTTACCGGTAATCTTTATTACTCTGAGTCCAAGTCTTCCTCACCCCAGTCTTAAAGTTCCCACCTGCCTTGCAGTGTTGTTGTTTGTCACAGGTTTTTTCATGAGGGTGGGGATGGTTATACTTGTTTACACCAGAAAGTGGTTGGGGAAGGGTGAAGGTGTTTGACTTTGTGCTGTATTGCGAGTCGCAATTTGGAATGTACAACAGTGTCAGAGACACTGATTGCGATTCCCAATGGGGTCGCATAATGGGAGGCTCATGAATATTAATGAGCCACTTGTAGTTTGCGACCCCATTTGGAATGGCTGGCCCACCAGGGATGGTGGCCTGCTGGGCTCAGCAGACCTCCATGTCTGGGACTGCTTGTCAATAAAGCAGATTTTTCTTTTCAAATGCAGCCCGTTTTCCTTAAAGGATAACAGGATGCATTTTTAAAAAAATGAAACATTTTGTTTCATTTTTAAAAGGGCAGGTAGTGGTCCCTGGGACGTCTGCCTGCCATTAAAAAATATTTTTAGAGCCAGTCATAAAGGGGAAGGGGTCCCATGGGTACATATTCCCATTTGCGACTCCATTACCACTCTCTTGAAGAGGGGGTAATTTGCGAGTGTTTTACAACTGCAATTGCTGTCACAAAACATTCATACATGGCTAGAGACTCACTATAGGAAGGGAACGTCCCTTCCTAATAACGAGTCGCAAAACAATATTTTGCGAGTTGCGACTCGCAAAGTAGTGTTTGTACATGGCCATGTAGGTTTTTGGTGGCGCAAATGGGTCGCAAACCCATCTGCGCACGCAAAAACTGGTCGTACATTTGGCCCATTGTTCTTTGGAATGTTTATATTGTCTTATTATATAGATGTGGGTGAATTTTACTCTGTATTAACAAGTTTATATATTTTATATTTTTTACTGATGCACTAAGAGCTGACGGTCCGAATGTTCTAATTATGAATTTGCAAAATCTGGCCACATTTGCTATTACACTTGAAACTAAATCATTTTAATGAGTATTGCCAACCATCAGTATTCTTCTTCTAGTGATATTCATTCTCAAAGTAATTTTTGAGGCTAACTGATGCATTGTGCTTTATTTCTTTATTTATCTATTTGTGAGTTTTATATAGCAAAAACTAGACCTGAAAGTATCAGAGCGCTTTACACAGTAAGCAGAACAAAAACATGAGGTACATTGAGAATAGCTAAAAATATAGAGTAGCGGTTAAAAGGGCAAACGGTATACAATGCGATATGTAGGCAAAGTGGCAACAAGTGCCTGAGTTACATAAAGAATAAATAAAAAAACATATCAACATTATATAAAAGAAGAATCTGATAGATAGAGGGATTTGAGGATGTGAAGTTCTAAGGTAGATATAGAAGAGAGTTGCAAGGGTAGGAGAATAGGTGCACAGTATTTCCCGAGGTAGTGAACGAGCATGGTAACATAGCACTTAAGATCATGAAACTAGCACTTTACAGAGTAAGCAAACCAGCAGAAACTTGAGGTTCAAAGAGAGCAAATAAAAATAGGTGTTAACGGTACGAAAGGAGTAGACAAAATGCAGTGGGGTATGTAAGCAAGTAGCAGCCAGAACCAGAGGTACATAAAGTGTGAGTGAAAGTACATAGTTACAATAAGTCAAAGAAGAATATGAATGATAGAGTACATAGACATTCTGAGGTAGTTGAGGAAGGGAGATGTAAGGAGGGGGAGAGTCAAAGCACAGTTTTCCCTGAGGTAGTTATGTATGGATTTATGTGAGCAGTGATGTATAACATAAATCGGGAACTCAGGCAAATTATGGAGATGGAGGAGGTAGCGGACAGATGCAGGGCTGGGTATAAACAGAGAGCAGTGGCGTGGTCAAGTCCTCAGTCAAAGCGGAAAGTTTTGGAGAGAAATCCTTTTGCTTCTTTCCTGAAGAGGGATGCGGATGGGTTGTATTTGATCTCAGTATGGAGAGATTTCCAAATGTTTGGGACCATTCCAGAGAAGGATCGGTTGTAGGTTTTCCTTTTCTTGATTTTTTGTGGCTTGAGAAGTAAAGTGCTAATACCTCTGGAGGATCTGTTTCCACATGAATGTGGCAGTTTTGAGACAGATAGGAAGGGGAACTATGGTGCAGCACTTTATGGGTCTTGCAAGCAATTTTGAAATGCGTTTTGGCCTCAAATGGTAGCAAATTCAGAGCTCGAAGGTCAGGGGTTATGTGATCTTTTTGTTTGAAACCCGTGATGAGCCTGGCTGATCCATTAAGGGTAGCCTTAAGGGAAGCAAGTGAAGTTTTCGGGAGGCCCACTAGGGTAGCTCTACCATAGTCTCGTTTTGAAAGCACAAGTGCATAAGTCACAGATGTGAGGTCGGCCATGTGGAGGAAAGGTTTTAGTTTCCTAAGGATATGCAGCTGACGGTTAGCTCCTCTAGTGATGTTGCTGATGTGTTTTTGTATGGTGAGGTCTTTGTCTAGAGTAATACCAAGGGATTTGGTGGAGTCAGCAATATCAGGGGTGCAATTCCAGGTGGAGACAAGGGTGAGCCATTTTTGATGTTAGAGGTGGTAGTGGGTGGTGCAATCAGTAAGAATTTTGATTTGAGGGCATTGAATTTGAGATGATTGTGAGTCAGCCATTGTCGAGTAAGGGTTAAGGTGTTATTGAGGGTGTGGATGTCCTCGGGGAGGTTATTCTCATGCAGAGGTGGCTGTCGTCAGCTTACATATGGTAGGAGGCATTTGGGAATATCGGTTAGGGTTTACATATGGTGGTTGAGCAATGTTGGAGAGAGGATAGAGCCGTGGTTGATGCCCAGCGATAGTGGGGCCAGCTCAGATAGAGTGTGATTAATTAGGAAGCACTGCAACCTATTGTGTAGAAAGGGGGAGAACTATATTAGCACAGTACCAGAGAGACCCACCCTGTGTTCTAGTAGGTCAAGCCCGGTAGCATAGTTAATGGTGTTAAATGCTGCTGACAGATCTCGTAGGATCAAGACGCAAGATTCAGTTTGGTCAAGCTAGCGCAGGGCATTGTCGAAAATATGGACCACAGCAGTTTCAGTGCTGTGACCCAAACGGAAGCCGGATTTAGCCATGGTCAAGAAGCTGAAATTGTTCAATGTGATTGTGTATCTGTAAGTGCACACATTTTTCTAGGAGTTTGGCCAGAGTAGGGATGTTGGAGGTAGGGTGACTGTTGTTGCGGTCGGAATGGTCTGATTTTTTTTTTAGGATGGGGTAATCTAACCAATTTTGAGGAAGACAGGAAGGGAGCCTTGGGTAAAAGAGGCATTGATTATCTTAGTCTACAGTGGGTGGGAGTAGGAGGTAAATTGACTCATTTAGGAGTATGGAGGAGAGGGGATCAATAAACTGGTTAAAGTATTTCAAGGAAGTCAAATGTTTAGAGTGCCAATTTCATTGAGGGTTATAAAGCTAGACCAGGTGGCATCATGTTTAGGAGAGATGAGGTGATTATATGGGCACGCTTCATGGTCCAGTGTGTGGGGTATATGAGGGGTTGGAGTGGGAGAAGATTGAGAGCGGTCTGCATGTCATTAGTGTTTAACAACAAA
Organism: Triturus cristatus; assembly: GCF_964204655.1. Taxonomy (NCBI): domain Eukaryota; kingdom Metazoa; phylum Chordata; class Amphibia; order Caudata; family Salamandridae; genus Triturus; species Triturus cristatus. The sequence continues at coordinate 578,808,799 of NC_140586.1, forward strand.
ACGTTTTCTCAGTGAAAAAGAAGACAATGGATTCACAGTTAATGGGTGCTTTGTTGTTTGTGGAAGTAGGATCGCTTTTGAAAGTAGATTGGTCTCTAATAATTTTGAACACTTAATTAGGTCTATTAGTATCAGAGTCTTGTTGGTTTTGTAAAGCTAAAAATGCCTGACTGCTACTGTTATCATTGCACCTGAACTGATCAGATCATGACAGGCTATGTCCATGTTTTAAAAGAGAAAAATAGTTCCAATATGTGCAGTGATATGTATTATTTAACCTTTTGATCATAGTATACATATGTATCTAGGTTATCTTACTCTTTTGTCAAAGTAACTCTCTCATATTACAGAATAGTTGGTGCAGTACAACTAAGTGTGAACAACTTTTTACTGTTTGTGGGTGTATTGGTTCCTGGTGCTTACATGGACTACACTCAATATCTTTCACCTCAATTACGGCAGGGGAGATACACCCTGCTTTCCCCAATTATCAATCCAAAGATTGAAACAAAACAATTTACAAAATTCAAGGCACACGCCACAACAATCAAAACACAAATATGTGATAGTTTTTTAAACACAAGATAAAGTTAATATTCCAGTTCTTCTGTATGTTCTTTTATTTTTCTTGAGCCAAATGCCAACGCATTTCGTCACAGTGGGAATTACCCTTATGACTCCATCAGGGCTGCTAAAGTTGAGATACTTTAAAGAGAAACCTCCTTCAATCGAGTGCAATTCTGGAGGTTCCAAACAAATTTGTTTTCAAGAAATTACAGCACCAAACAATAAACCGAGTATTTATTAGGACCCTGGAAATGTAGGGTCAAGTGCACATTGGGCCATTGAGCGCATGCAAGGGACACTTTGACATACACGAGTTTCCCACATCTAATACAAAATCTAATACCTAAATAGAAAAAATGCATCAAACACCCATATGTGATGTATGTTATGTCGTACTGTTTCTACAAGAGGAAACCCTCTTGCCCAATGGAGGTCAATTTTTCTTGTCTAGCGCGAACTCGACCCGAGGGTATTGGAGCGCTTTACATGAGCACCGGTTATGTTACACAACGACATATTCAGGCACGGGGAGATTAAGTGATTTGCCCAGAATCACAGGATGTGGACGCGACCCCGAGGCTTGAACCTTGGTTTCCAGCACCAAAGTCAGCAATCTAGCCGTCAGACCACATCCTTTGTAGAACGACTTGCATTTGTTATGTTTTGCCAAGCCGTTTGTTTAACATAATTCAGACTTATTCATTATACATAGCGTGTACAATTAATGCTTCCATTTTATCTTTACCCAGGGCTTTAAGTGGGATGAAAAAACTGGAGGGTCTCTCAAAGGGGCATGGCCAATGTAATTAAGGGTGTGGCTTAAACACACTTAAATTAAAAAATCTGTGCTTAGCATAGTGTGCCGCCGACTTGTATTTTGCTGTTTCTGTCATTGCATCTAGATATATGATACAACAAGTAACATCATACCTACAACAACAAAAGGACTATTGGCGTTGTCAATGGTTGTTAGTTGCATTAGATAAATAAGCAGCAACTATGGCTTGTATATAATTTTGAAAAAGCTTCCACTTAGAGCCTTGGCGACACCAGGACAGTGTTGCTGCTCCCGAGTTTCAAAAAGAGAAGGGAAGTCCAGAGAGAAAATGACTCTCTTTAAAGGATTCCCTTTCCCCTTCAACGCTCACCTGGCTTGATGTCATGCCGTAACTTCTCCACTAGTGAGAAGTGAGCAGTGTAAGCACGCACACATGATGTGCCTGCTCTCACTGCAGTCTGGAAAAAAACGGAATGCAGTGACAGCAGGCACAAAACAGAGCGCAAAAGAGACCTGTTTAAAAAACTGCGGGGCATATCATCAATGAAGCGATAAAAAATTATCTCCGCTTTTGCGGCCGTTTTCGGACGAATAGCGGCGATAATTTTATCGCCTAATCAGCAAGGTCACGCTATCGCATGAAACCTTGCATTAGCGCCTGTATTCGGAACGCCCAGCTTTGCATCTCAAATGAAATGCAAAGTGGGCGTTCCTGCCCTGACATAACTGGAGAAATGTCGCTAAGCGACAAGCAAAGTAGCTATAACCTCTGTTATCACTACTTTCCTTACGCCTGCTTCAAGACTGACTTAGCCATGATATCCTATGTAAGGTGGATATCATGGCTAAGTATGCCTTGCCCTATCATCAAGCTATTGCCAAACTTTGTGAGATTATCGCTGGATTTCCAGCGATAATCTCACATTTGGCAGTTAGCGCTTGGAATTTCATTGCTTTTGAGATAAGCGTTGCTAATAGCACGCTATCTTAGCGATAAAATTCCACGTTACCCGGCGATAATTATCCTAGCGCTAAGTGCGCTTAGCGATAATTATCGCCGGTTTTGATGATATGCCCTTCCAAGTGCTCAGACCCGGTGAGACCCGGCCCACTTAAAGCCCTGTCTTTCCCAAAACATCGAAACATGGGGGCATATTATCAAGGACAGCGTTAACAATTATCGCCGGTTTAGAGGCAGAAAACTGCCGCTAAAGCGGCGATAATGTGCTTGATAATATGCCCTTGAGAATTCCAATAGAAGTCCATGTTCTGGTGTGAACATGGGCTTCTATTGGAATTCTCTGCGGCATATTATCAAGCCCATTATCGCCGCTTTAGCGGCAGTTTTCTGAACAGTTTTCTGCCGCTAAACTGGCGATAATTTTTAACTCCGTCCTTGATAATATGGCCCATGGATTCTATAAAAAAAGATGCACAGTTATGTCAATTTTTGTTATATGTAGTTTGGCATTGGATTGGTTTCAATCAATGTAACTCGGTTAAAAAAAAAAAATATTGACATTTGTTGCAGTTTAATTGTATACATTATCTTGTACATCTAGTATGCATGCAATTCATCAAAATATGGAATGAATCTAGGTGAATGAAAGTTATGACAGGCCACAAAGGATATTGTCTCGCATTTTCCAATTCGTCATAGACACATTTTAAGCCACCATTATTCCGTGTAGCCTTTCCATATCTTCCATTTGCAACGCTTTCCGAGTGGCAGAGTGCTTGACGTCAGCAGGACAGTTCAATGCATTTATCAGTAATTGACAGTGGAGATGCCAAGTAGATCATTCCCAAAAGAAGCTAAAATAATAAGCAGTCAGTATACCCCGAGAAACTGAATATGTCAACTATTCAACATGATCCTTCAGTCTCAAGTATTATCACTTCCACTGTAACCCATGTCAGCATTTGTCAACAGACAGCTTGCTATTCACCCGCTTAAAACATCAGGTCACCCCTATATCCTGTATATTTACGTCGACGCTACAACATTCAGATATTAAATCGGTACTAAGAGCAGAAAAGTTATACATATCTATATATATATATATATATATATATATATATATATATATATTATTTGACATTAGTGATTGTATACATTTAATAATTTGTGTTCATGTTAAGCAACACGCTACTGAAAAGCTACTTCCAGTTTTGTAATCAATAAAATGTATATTCAGATGTTGAAATACAGTTCTACCTTATTAGTACTATGTTGACATACATAAATTTACATTTGCACATATAAGTGTCAATGCCCTTCATCAATTTTCTTTATTCTTCTGCGCGCTCTTGAATGCTGACATTTGTAACCTAGAACTAACTGAACCGGAAAGATATGGGGGCTTATTTACAAGCTCCTTGCGCCACCGGTAGGTCACTTTTTCCCATGTTAAAAGTGACGCACCGGCTGCGCGAGGGGCTTGTAAACAAGCTCAATGGACGCCATGTTCTTTCTTAACCAGAATAAGGGTACCTGAATCAATTCTGTACGTTGTTATCCCCTGTGAATTCCATTAGGCACGCAGTTCATTTATGTCAAAAGGGAACAAATATGTTATCACTTCTTCAGGATGTCACATTTATTTAAACAGTGTTATCATTAGCGTTCACAAATTATTTAATTATTTTGAAAATTGGTCGCTTTTGACTTACAGCTTTTTATATTACTATATCATTGTAGTTGCTTCCTGTGCCCTATTTTAACTCTTGTCTGATAACAGACAATTTAAGGTGATGTGTTGGACTTTTTTGAAAATATAACATTTCTGTTACTAAAATTAGTATTTTGGAGAGTGATGTATCAGGATAACATGTCCTACAAAATATAACACATTGTTTACCGAAACACATTCACCTATCCAAATTTAACAGATAAAATGCCCAAGGTTTATGTCAAACTCATCTCTTAAAATGTAACATTATTCTAGACCCAAATAAGGTGAGTTAAGGTGACACAAAGTCAGATTCTGAATAATTTCTCAGAAGGTAAAGTGGATGATAACTTCCTACAGTTTTAGAATGAGCAATTACACATCAAGAAAATTCTGGTAATCGGTCCCCTTAGGTCCCAGCTGACATAAAGCCTACTCTGTACCAGGGAGTGGGTTAATTCAAAAAGCAAAACGCCTAAGGGGAAATACAGCACCTGTTCATGCCTGCCCCCCTTAAATGACCCTGACCCTGGCAGCTGGCAGATTTTCTGGTGAAATAAAAGTTTTGATAGAAATGAAGATGTAATTATTTATTATAAAACTAAGGAGTGAGTGCATATTTTTAAATTAGATTTCTGGTGAGAACAGTTCTTTTAAATGAACCGTTTCAACTTTGATTAATTAACTAAAGGACATTTGAAAAGCTGAAAACCTGGGGGCAGATTTACAAAGCAATCATGCAATGCAGCAAGACACCTTGCTGTGCTGCGTGACAGGGAGAGAGCAAGAATTTGCCATATCTAGTAAGATATGCCACATTCTTGCTCAGCCCTGAGCTGGTGCACTGAATGGAGTCTAGTGCCAACACAGGCACCCTTGCACCATGATGTAACAGACAGAATTGTTTTTTTACAGGAAGGGACACCTTCCTGCACAAAAACAATCCTTTGAGGCATTTTCCTCTTTCTATGTATGGTGCAACATTTACCTGTCATTCGCTTTATTTGCTGGCAACCAAAAAATGATAGGGGCTGTAATTGTTCTTATATAGAGGCCTTTTGTATAGAGCTAAATGTTAGGTAGCTCACTGAGATTTCAAACAGAGTCAAGGGTTGAGGCTTATCCATACCTCTGAGCCCTGGATCTCCAAGTTACCTATAATTTCCAAGGTAGTTCTACCATGCTTTTGTCTTTTAAACAGTGTTGTTTGACCAAGTAAGCTCACTAGGGATGCTGTTTTCTGGCTCGATCACAGCGATGAGCCAGTTTAGAAGAACAGCCAGGACCTATGTCCCAGTGTGCTTTACAAGTGCAATAAGGTGTTTCGGCCTTGAGCAGGAAACCAGGAGAAAGCATTCAAACCTGGCTTTATTGCGCTCATACTTTCTTAGACATATGACACACTATGTCTGCCGCAATTGCTATTTTTTGAAGGAGCTTATCAATCAGTTTTCTACAGAGGTCACAACAGACTTTGTTACAATAGTCCAATCAGGACATAACAATTGCATGTATAAACTCAATTTGATGTTCAGTCTAGAGAAACGAGAGAATTCTGCAGAGCTGTGAGAAATCAGAATTGTATTCTTTTTCACTATGGGATACGACTGGCCCTTTCTTCACTGTTGTGTGCTCATTGCTATTGATTAGCAGAATACTATCTCTTTCCTACTCATTCTTTCCCACTCATAGTGCCTTTTTTTCTTATTCAAAATTCCTCTTCAAGTAATAATGGCGCTATTTCTTACTAGATCAAGTGAGGTCTCAATAATTTAAGCCTGAGCTCATCCCTTGGTAGAAGCAGCACAGAGCATGGAGGCCTAACTTTATCAGTATCAAAACAGTCAAAAAGTAGAAAACACAACACAATCAAAATAAATCTCAATTTAATTTATGAAGATAGAGAATACTTTGATAAGCAAATGGATATCAAAACAACAGAAATCGGATGTGCGGAACAGGAGCTATAATTTTTAAATTTTTCTTTGTTTCTAGTATCAAAAATTGCCACCTTCACATGAAGAATACTTCTGTCTACAGACTTAAACATGTTTTTGGAAGTCAAGATCCTTTCAGTGGGGCAAATCAGCAAGTTGAGCCCGACTGGCAGTAGGTGGTGGCTCAGCAGCCATCTGGGGGCAGCCTCTGGTTCTTTTGGCAAACATTCTTGAATCTATTTCTAAGTCCTAGCTTTTATGATTAGACAGGAGGCGCACAATCTGACACTTGTCTAAGGGCTCAAGGACCTTAGGGATATCACGTAGGGGCAGGACTCACTCTAGGGGAAGCCATTAGCAGGGACCAGGGCAAGTCCAGCTGAAACTTGCCAGCAGGGCTCATCAGGAATATGGGCTTCTTGCAGCATTTCTGTCTCTGTTGCTTAACAGGAGGCTAACCTACAAAATCTTGGAGTCCACTTCTCAGCCCTGAGAAAAAGTGGGAATAGATCCAGTCTTTGAGGTCTCATGCTACAGGTTCAATAGTAGGTGCATCCCATCTTCCATCTATCACAGGTCAAGAAGTGTTATGAAGGATGTACTGATGGTGCTACAGTTATACCAGTGCCAGCTTGTGGGTGAGGGAAACTCCTGGCCGTTCCCTAATGAATGGGGTGAAATTTCCAGGGCCACCCAGCCCAATGTTTGAGCACCTGCTGTGTGTTTTACTGTTAACTATCTCACAGTGTCCCTCTCTACCTACAACCATCATGCAGAACCTTTCTTCCCTTGTGCAGAGCTCCATGTGCCCACCCATGGGTCACACAAGATCAGTTTTGGAGCAGCCCCTCTATCACAGGGATTGGTGCCTGGCTGGCTAACAGTACATGAAAGGAGCAGGTGTAGGTGTCAGTTACATTTGCTTGTGACATGGTGTGCTCCTTTAAAAGTGTAATTAAGTTCCAGGACACAGCCCTAATGGCCATCCTGTCAGGAGGGAAAGCATCTTTCCACACCCAAGCCTGCTGTCCACTGTCTGGGAGCAATCCGTATCTCCCCACAGGAGAGACATTATCAGTCAGGAGACACTGAACAGTGACAGAAAGGCACATTTGGTTTAGACAGCAAAATGCCAACTTTCTAAAAGTTGTGATTATATTGGGTTTTAGATTGCTATTAGTTTGAAACCTTGAATCTTTGTTCTAGCTATTCCCAAATAGAAGTTATGCATTATAAGCTTTGTAATGTAACCCTATGCTTTTCTATGGGCAGGCCTACCTTGCCACAGTGAAAAATGACTTTGGAGATTGTTCACTGCCAGGACATATAAAACTTAGGTACACATATCCTACTTTTTAAATACCATTCACTTTACCCTGTAGGCATTTAGATCCTACCAGGAGGTGACTTATATATATCAAAAAGTTTATTTTTCCAGGTCAGGTTGGCAGTATTAAAACTGCACACTCGGGCTGCAGGTACAGGCCTGAATAAATGTTTTGTACTGTCACTTTAGTGGTGGCTCAATAGGTGCTGCAGTCCACTAGTGATATTTAAATTACTGTCCCTGGGTACACTGGATACCATACATTTAAGTCTTATAGGTAATTTAAATATGCCAATCAGGGATTAGTCAGTTTCACATGTTTTTAGGGGTCAAATAACATGCTCTGATGACTGGTTAGCAGCATCCCAGTGCACAGCGTATAAAAACCAACATCATCAGTCAAAAGAAATGGGAGTAATCATGCAAAAAGAGACATTTTCGTACAAAGATTATACCTGCACCTTTGAAATTCACTGGGAGATAATTAGACACAACAACTAGAAGACTAAAGTTCACACATACACATGCACACACAGACACACACATACACCAGCACACGCACCCCAACATACCTGTTGGCCTTGGCCCTTTTTGGCTAAAGTTCCCTAAACTTTTTGCTTTCCCCTAGGCCTTTTTTCTGACATGGTGTTGCCAACTTAGATACTTTGGGCACTTTGCCACTGCTGATCAGTGTCAAAGTGCAAGTGCTCCCTGTGTAAAGTGTAATGGTAATTGGTTGTCCATGATTGGTATGTTTGCCTTACTAGTAAAGTCCCTAGTAAAGTGCACTATGTGTGCAAGGGCTGGTAATGCAAATGCTACTAGTGGGCCTGCAGCACTAATTGTGCCACCCACACAAGTAGCCTTAAAGAGAGAAATCAGGCCTGCCACTGCAGTGCCTGCGCGCAGTTTTTTAAACTGCCATGTTGTCCTGACAAGTGCACCCACTTGCCAGACCTTACCCTTCCTTTTCTATGCACATCAGACACCCCTATGGTAGGTCCAAGGTAGCCCCTGGGCAGGGTGCAGTGTATGTGAAAGGTAGGACATGTACTTGGGTGTGTACCATGTCCTGACAATGAAATACTCTCCATTTAGTTTTTCACTGTGAAAGGCCATCTTGCCCAATAGGACATGATAGTAAAGGCTGTGTAATATGTTTCCAGCCTATCTTCCCAAAGGCTTAAGATCGAGAGGTGAAGTTTAGTGTTCCTGAACTCACAATTCAATAACACATCTTTTTGTGAAGGTGGTTTTTGCATTGTGCTGGACTGTATCACGCATTGCATTATTTCTGCATTATGAACTACTTGATTGTTGCGTTAGGCATTGCATTATTTCTGCATTACGAACTGCCTGATTGTTGCATTACGCATTGCATTATTTCTGCATTACGAACTGCCTGATTGTTGCATTACGCATTGCATTATTTCTGCATCACAAACTGCCTGATTGTTGCATTACGCATTGCAATATTTTGCATAACGAACTACCTGATTGTTGCATTACGCATTGCATTAGTTTGCATAACGAACTGCCAGATTGTTTCATAATGAACTGCATTATTTTGACATTGCGAAGTGCCTGATTCTTGCATTACGAACTGCATAGCATTGCATTAGGACTGCATTGGATCATCTATAATTGCTCAATAATATCGCCAGGATCTACAAGGGCTGGCTGGCCTAATAACCGGCCAGGAGGAATATTACAAATACGCATATGTTAGATTTATATTGGTATGGTCTCATTGTATATCTTTTTATATAAACATATACTTGTTTTTATGAAACTCGTGTGGATTACATTTGTGGTGTCATCATTGGGTTACTGAGAGCGTGGTTGCAAATACTTTACACACTTGCCTTGAAGATAAGCCTGGCTATTTGGCCTAAGGTACCTACCTCAGCCTAGAGACCTAGAGTCTAGAGACCCCCAGTTATAACAATGCCCATGACAAACAAGACATATAAACAACCCCCACATACACATCCTCCTCCCAAACACCTCCCACCAAACCCCAACCCCTTCCACACACGAATTTATGAAAACCGAGCAAAAGGGTTCAAAGTAAGAATCAAGTAATAGTGCTAGTGCACATCAATGAAAGTCTCAAATTAAATTCCAGCTGTTCATATCTTGTCTTTATTTCTTGACAAAGCTTCTTCGTTGCAAGCCCCCTGCCAGCCTACACGTGTTTCGTCCTGACTATATTAGGTCATGGACTTCATCAGGGCTGCAGGCAAAGAAATAACCAAATTCCATAAAGTATATATTACAAGTCAAAACAACATACGTACAACTGTACTGACATCAAAAACTATAATGCTAATTGTACAGTTTATTGTACCACTTAAACCTAATAGATAAACGTGACCCTTCCACACACGGTCACACACACACACACTGCTAGACCTGTCCTCCTTGGTGTGGTCTTACCCCTACATTTTTGCCTTCAAATCTCCTGTTTTGCTGACTTCGATTTTGCTGGCCTTAGGACTTTGCACACTTTACCAGTGCTAACCAGCGTTAAAGGGCTTATGCTCTCTTCTTAAAATATGATAGATTTGGCTTATACCCAATTGGCATATATCATTTCTTGTGGGTCCCTAGTAACAAGGCACCACCTGTTTTCAGGGCCTGTAAAATAAATGCTACCAGTGAGCCTCCAGCACTGATTTTGCCTGCACTTAAGAAAGTCGTTTAAACATGTCTTATGTCTGCCATTGCAGCCTGTGTGTGCAGTTGTAACCTGTATTTTTGATGTGGAAAAGAAACCAGGCCTTAACCTTCCTGGTTTCCTCTGACATTTTGCCTTCTGACCTCCTGTTTTTGACTGTGTGCTGAACTTTGTTTTTGCTAGCTTTAGGACTCTGTGCACTGTTTCACTGCTGACCAGTGCTAATGATTGGCATATTTGATTTACTGATATGTCCCTAGTGCAGTGCACTACATGTGCCCAGGGCCTGTAAATAACCCTGGGCGAGACACTACGCTTCGCCCACGTAGTGTACGTAGTGCTGCCTGCTTCGCAGTTTTCGAAGTAGGCGAAGCAGGCAGCGCTACGCGCACGCCAGGGCGAAGCGTAGCTGCCTGTCACCCACCACCCACCTCCCGCCCACCCTCCTTTTAAAACATACCCTAATAGTAAATTAAATAATAGTAAAGACACTTTCCTGAAGCGCGGCGTCTCCGTGCTCCCTCTTCCTGGTTTCCAACTTCTTCTGACAAATGCGCATGCGCGGGTGCCCGTACATGCGCATTTCTTACAAGAAATGTGCATGCGCGGGCGTCCGCGCATGCGCATTTGTCAGAAGAAGTTGGAAACCAGGAAGAGGGAGCCCAGGAGACGCCGCGCTTCAGGTAAGTGTCTTTACTATTATTTAATTTACAATTAGGGTATGTTTTAAAAGGAGGGCGGGCGGGAGGTGGGTGGCGCGTAGTGGGGCTACGCAGAGCACGTAGTGTGCGTAGATTTGGGCACACTACGCGCTGCTTCACATAGCCCCACTACGCCCACTACACCCACTACGCCCACCTCCTAGTGGGCCTGCAGCGCTGATTGTGCAACGTCCCCGAGTAGCCCTTCAAACATGTCTCAGGTCTGCCACTGCTGAGCCTGTGTGTGCAGTTGTAAACTGCCATTTCGACCTGACAGGTTCACATACTTGCCAGGCCCAAACTTTCCCCTTTATTAAATATACATCACCTCTAAGGAAGACCCTAGTTAGCGCCACGGGCAGGGTACAGTATATTTAAAAGGTAGGACATGCACTTTTCAGTTTTAAATGTCCGGGTAATGAAATAACCTCAAATTCTTATTTCACCACAGTGAGGCCTATCTTTCCCATACGTTAGCATTTGAGCTGCCTTGTAACACTTTACAAGAGTAACCTTCAATTGAGAAAAGATAGGAAGAATACATTGGGTGTCTCTGGACTCACAATTTAAAAACATATCTTTTAGTGAGGTTGGTTTTAAATTACAGGTCTGAAAATGACACTTTTAGAAAGTTAGCATTTTCTTACTTTAGCCATTCTGTGCCTCTGCGTGTCTCTGGAAGACACACCTGGGTTGGGTGACAGCTGGGCTTTGTGCATTCCATCTAGACAGTCACACAAAGGGAGCTTAGTGTGTGCCCTCCATTTCCTGTTGGCCAATCACCTGATGGGTCTTCCTGAGCTAGGGTAAGAGGGAGGAGCTGACACTTGCATCTGAATAGGGCTGTGCCTGTCCCCACACAAACAGTTGCAACCCCCCCGTAGTGTGTCTGGAGCCAGGGCATGGAAAGGCAGGGTCTTGTGCACCACAAGAACATTTTTTGCAGTCTCCCTACTGCAAAGGCTTAAATGGATATAAGTACTTGACCTTTGACACCATATTCTCAGAACACTTCTGGAGCTGCAGACATTCTACCATGAAGAAGACATGTTGTGCTGCCTGAAGGGACTGACACTTTTCTGCTTGCTTTTCTGTGTTGGCCTGCTGCCTGCTGCTCCTTGCCTGGGAGTGAGAGGACTTATCTTTACTCTCTACATCCTACATCTCTAAAGGTTCTCCAAGAGCTTGTTGGGCTTTCCTCCTGTTTCTGAAGTTTCAGGGATATCAAAGACTTCACCTGCATCTTGCTACCAGCACCTAGGCTCCTCTGTTGTGGTTCTTGCCCTGCCAAACGGTGTCAAATCCAGGCCTTAGCCCTAGGAAGTGAGTGTTTGGTGCTGGATCCAAAGAAACCAATGAATCAACACTAAAGCATCGATCAAAACTGGTGCATTTCCCTGCAATCCTGATGCATCGCTGCTGCCTGCACCGGAGCTGCTGACTGCGATGCAATGACCGTGACTTATAATGCAGCCCGACCTTGCTGATGCAGTGCCTTCACAACACCACTGTAAACCGGGACTCGGAGTCTGCAAAGCCAGGGCCCCGGACACTGTTTAGCTGATGTCTGCAATGCACCGCCCCTGGACCTCAACACAACCCAGCAGTTTAAGATTGATGCATTGGCCCAATGCACATCACCTCTTGACATTGACTCATCAATAATGTTGCCTAACCTCGGAAACAATGCATCGCCTTCGACAGCTATGCATCCCCTTCTCTGTACAATGAATTGTACTGTCAGCGAGTCTGTGTTACTCCTGTATGCGGCCTTTGCTCCTTCACAGTCAGAATGAACTTTCGGATTTGCCCCAGACAAGCGTGGCCAGATAGCTCAAGTTGGAACTGTTGATTTCTGAGCACTACATTTTGACTTAATCTTGCAAAATTCATGTCTTGCCTTGTGTATGTTGGATTTTTGTCATTCTGATCTTGTTTTACTCACATAAATGTTGGTTAATTTTCTAAACTGGTGTGGAGTTCTTTTGTTGTGTTTTTAATATGTTACTCTGTGTGTGTGAAATACTTTTCACATTGCCTCTTCAGTTTAGCCTGACTGCTTTGTGCACAGCTACCAGAGGGTGAGCACAGGTAAACATTTCAATCTTACTACACTTACCCTGACTAGGATTATGGATCTTGTTGTGCATACCTCTGACAACCAGAAACCGAAATTCTAACACATACGTTAACCCCTTGACAGCCTAGAGGTTAGGGCTGCATTGTATTTAAATAGTTGGGCCTTTACTTTCAGGTTTTACATGTCTTAGTGTTGATAAACTCATAAATTCATTTTTCACTACTGCAAAACCTACCTCTCCCATAGGATAATGTTGTAGTTACCATATAATAAGCTGTAACTTCCAAATGGGAACAGGTACCCAGTTCATATTTGGTGTTCATTGTAATGAAAAATCTTCTCTTATGTTAAAGTCGGATTATAAATTAAGTTTTTTAAAATGCCAGTTTTAGGAAAGTCGACTTTTTCCTGCGTTAGCCATTTAGTTCCTGTAGCCTGACTCTGGCATGCCATATAGGGCAAAACAAAACCTTTGAAATGCTTCTCACCATGTTTATTTGATCCAGATGAGGACGGCCTCCGATGCGTTCTGCAGGTCATGTCCTTTGTGCAAGGTCAGTGGCAAGTCAGAAGGCATGGTCAAGGCTCCCCTGCAGCCTTTCACTGTCATTGACACCCCCTTTGAACAGGTGGGCATCAACATTGTTGGGCCTCTAGACCCCAAAATAGCCCTGAGCAACAGGCTCATCCTGGGCTTGCTGGACAATGCACCCGGTACACAGAGACTATACCTGTGAGAACAGCGACTGCACCCATGGTGGCGAGGGCACTGATAGGGATATTTACCAATGTGGGGTTCCCCAAGAAGGTACTTTCTGATCTTGAGATCAACTTCATGCTGCTTTCATGAAGTCCATGTGTAAGGAATGTGGAGTAACATATAAGTTCTCTACAAACTACCATCCACAAACTAATGGACTTGTTGAGAGGTTCTAGACCCTGAAGGGCATGATCATGGCCTATTGAAACCATTGAGGTGAAAGTGGGACATCCTCTTGCCATGTCTGCTGTTTGCATACAGGAAGGTACCACAGAAAGGTGTTGGATTCAGCCCCTTGGAGCTTCTGTACGGGCACCCTGTGAGAGGGCCTCTAGGAGAGAATGCAGCTGAAGTGCTGTCCTTTTAGGTTGTTATAATTCAAGGGGGCCATACCCCCTAAACCAGGGATCTCCAGCTTTTTCGATAGCGTGAGCTACTTCTGATCAGTGAAAATCACTGTGAGCTTCTGAAGGCTAAACAACTGATGCATTGTTGCCAGACACCCCCACGCCCAGCATCATTGACTTTAAGGCTAGTGTCCATAGAGTCAGATTCTATGAGAGGGCTGCCATGTGTTAGTGAGAGTGTGGTATTTGAGAATGTATGAACATTTGTGGGCATGACTGGGATATATGTGTATGAGTGACTGAGAGCTTGTATTGTATATTCTTGTGGCATAGAACCTTTTGCCATATGTGGCACTGTTACATATATAACACAAACATAGAATCTTTTTTTTTCAAATGGGAGAAATGTAAGGAGCAGAAAATGTTCTACAAAAATGTTCAACATATTAACAATTTTTTGCACTTCAAATTTCTCACATATAAAAAAATTACTAAATTTTTCAGTTCTACATATGGCTCAGTGTCTACTGGCCATTAGAAACAAGAGGCCTGCTGTTTGTAAATGCAACACTTTGAAATGGGAGAATATGTAGATTTTACCCAACTTTGATGGTCAGAAAATTTGGAGTTTATTAAAGACACGGAGGCTAACAATCTTATTTAGCTTTTTTTTAAATAAAATCTAGATTTTCTGACCATCAACGTTGGGGAAAAACTACATTTTATGTCACGACCAGAGACTAACATTATTTCAAGTTTAAAACCAATCGGCACATCTCAAAATGTCTTATAAGGCACCTCTTTGCATATACGCTTGTGAAGCAGATGCTCCTTTTGCAGAATGCACTCCAAACATACTCACATCCACTCCAGAATTCCTCATCACCTCTTTCACCCATCTTGCCAAAGTTGAATATGATACCCCTTTACTATTTTGTATTCACCGTTCTCAAAAGTAAGGTCTCCTTTCGTACTCCTTCACACAGCGGACCACACACAAATTTACATAATCATCGAAATAAGGATAGAATATAGTCTGTGAATTGGTCTTGGTTCTTCTTTTAAATAGAAACACACACCCTCAGGAGAAAGAATTCTGTTGGATGGTTCCAATGCTCTTACATCTGAAACTCTTCTAAAAGATACTAAACATAACAAAGTTGTTAACTTGTGTGACAATTGCTTCAGCCTAATAATTATTTAGCACTCAAGTCATCTAAGTACCTAAGTACTTTTGATACATCCCATAAAGAATTATATATATAAATCAGAGGTTTTCATTGTCTTTTACTCCTCATAACTCTCTTCACCAACACATCTTGTTCTAGTGAAGTCCCATTTAATAAAGTATGACCAGCAGAAATCGCCGATTGATGAACATTAATAGTTTTGTAAGATAAACCTTTTCCAAACATTTCTCACAGATAATTTGCTATCTGTACGGTATCCCCTGAAACTAAATCAAATTTCTCTTCCAGACACCAGCAAACCCATTTTTCCCAAGCCAACTTATAGATTTTATGATTTTCTTGATAAAATGTGATGCTCCCTGTGAAAATCCTGGCACCTCCCAGATTCTCCTGAAACTCTCCATGCCATCATTCTCAATTGACCCTCTAGCACCAAGGTGTGCAGTTCTCCTGCTGGGCCCAATAAGATTAAGATGTCCAAGCCATCATAGCTACCTTTGTTTTAATTGAAGATGGTGGGAAGGCATATCCCATCACACCCCCAGTCTTGCCTGAAAGTGTCTATTCCTGCACTATCCGGGTCAGTACGCCAACTGAAAAATCTCTTCAACTGGGTATTCTGTCTGTCCGCGAACAGATCCACCTGAAAAGGACCCCAAAAGTCCATCAATCTCAAGAAAATTCCTCTGTCCGAAGACCAATAGCTCGAATCCCTTTGATTCTTTCAAAATAAATCTGCCTCCACATTGTTCAGACCAGGAATATGTTCTGCCTGAATCACTATGTTCTGTCTCAAACAATAATCTCTGACCACCTTGGCCAAATCCTTTGATTTTGGACCCCTTAACTTGTTCACATATCTCACAGCCAACACTGTCCATTCTCAAAAGAATCAAACACCTTGCAGTGTTCTTTGTAAAACTCTTTATCGCAGAGGATCCCACTAGACGTTCCAGACAATTTATGTAATGGATCTTCTCTCTCTCTGTCCACAAACCTTCTGTAGAAGTTTAACCACAGTTTGCTCCCCAACCTGACAAGCGTGCATCTGATTCTATGACCAAGTCTGACAGTGACCCAAAATTAGCTCTCCCATTCCACGCTTCTATATTTTTCAATCACCAGTCCAATTCTTCCCTGGCCTCCTCTGAAAGAACCATTTCTTCTAAATATTTCAACCCTTGCCTCAGATGTTTGTTCTTCAAACATTGGACAGCACGATAATTCAAAGGTCCTGGAAAAATGGCGTGAATTTGCAGAAGATAATAAACCTATCACCTTTGCTAGCATTCTCAGCGATATTGTTCCTATTTATAGGCTTCTATTTCTCCTTTGGGAGTCTCAATTGTTCCTGTACTGTGTCTATCGTGAATCCTAGGAATTGCATCACCTGGTTTGGAATTAGACACAATTTATGTCTGTTCACCACAAACCCAAGGTCCTTCATAAGGTTATTGTCATATAAGTACGATCCAACACCTTTGATCTCTTCTGATCTATTAGAAGGATATCTCCTAGACAAATAATCAAACGTACACCTCGTTCCCTCAAGAAGGCACCAACCGGTCACAGAACCTTGGTGAAACACCAGGGAGCTGAAGAAAGAGCGAAAGGCAGACAGACAAACTTCCACATTCTTCCACTCCAACTGAACTGAAGGTATCTTTGATGATGTTCCCAAATAGGAATTGTCAGATACGCATCCTTTACATCTAACCTCGTTAGCCAATCCCCTGATTGCAGAATATACCTTATTAAATGTAAACCCTCCTTTTTGAAGTGATGATAATCTACCCAGTTGTTCAAACTCTTCAAATTTATGACCGGCCTCATACCTTTGTCTTTTTTCTTTTTTCTTTTTTAAACAATTTTATTTTGTGCATGATAATAATGTTATATTTTGCATCTTAAGTTTGTAATTTACATTCAAGGGCTGATATCTAGCCCAAAAAAACAAACAAAGAAAATAATGATATACTTATGTAGCTGAATACATTATTATGTATGCCATTAGAAGAAGAACTCCATTGAAAGAAAGAAAATGAGATACAGTCTTGTGTCCTGCAAGTTTTCAATATCGCTCTTTCATGCACATTTTTTATGACTTTTTACCCTCCACCCTTCCCTTCCTTCCCCCCCCCCCCCCCCCCCCCAGGGTTGGCCATCCGTTCACCTCTCAAGCCATCTGGTCAGCAGTTCCCATATCTTTAAGCCTTTTGCTCAAGATTGGATCCCTCTTTTTTCGTATATAGCTTTTTCAAAGTTGTAGTTCGACACTGGTCGAGTTAACCATTGATGAAATCCAGGGGGAGTTGGATCTAACCAGGCTGAGGTTAAAGAGAGTCTATATACGGCCATGCCTATGAAAATCAGTTGTTCTGGTTTCCCTTGGACCTCCCGATCTACCCCTAGACAGATCAAGGCTGAAGAAAGACTTACATCCCTGCCTAATATTTCTTTGAAGAATTTTGTTATGTCGATTTTTAAAACATTTAGTGTGACGCAGGAAGCTAGCATATGATCATGATCCGCCTGAGACGTAGAACAGCGGGGGCATAGAGTTCTCTTTCCGTTTCCCCATTTAGCAATCTTTTTCGGCGTATAGTAAAGTGAGAAGCAAGTTTTATAGTACTGCGCCTAAAACCGTGCTGGTATAAGTATTTTTTGTGCTAATTCAGTTGAATGTAAAAATAGATCTTCTGTGATACCAATTTCCTCTTTACATTTAGTAGCCTGCTGTCCCAAGTCATCAATCATTAGGGAATTGAGCGAGTTGCATATAATTCCTATAGATGGATGGTTCTTTCTCAGCTTGTCTATGATAGGATTATTGATAAAGCCTGATGGACCACCACATTTCCTACCTAAGAAGTCGCAAAGTTGCAGATACTTGAAAAAATCACTCCATTTTAGTGCGTATTGTTCTTTGAGTGTCTCAAAAGAAACTAAACCAGTGAGGGAATAAAAATCACCAAGTTTAGACAAGCCCTTATCTAACCATTTCTTGATTATTGAATCTTTGAAAATGTCGGGTAGGTTGGGGTTTTTATCGATCGGAGTGTAATAATTCAAGCGTCCAAGTCCTATCAGTTTCCTAACTGCTTTCATGATTTGATATCCAGCGGCCAGTGTCTTAAACCGTACTTTTTTGTAATGGGAAACATTTAAAAATCTCCAAGCCCAGACCAAGGCATCTTTGCCCATTATAAGTTCGATAGGTGTGGGAATACTTTCTGGAAGGTCACAAATTGGTTTATCGGACAGAAGGGTGTAATTATACAAGAGAGTAGTTACCCAATAATACAGTCTAATATTTGGCAGAGCCAAACCTCCCCTGTCCTTTGGTAAGGAGAGGAACATATATGCTCTCCTAGGTTTTGCATAGGACCAGATAAGCCCAGATCCTCAATCTTTTTTAAGCAATTGTTGCTGAATTCTAGCGGGATAGCCATCATAAGGTAGAGAAATTTGGGGAAAAAGAGCATTTTAATAATATTGCATCTCCCGATTTTAGAAAGATGTAAGTTATTTAATCGCCTTAACTCGGGTTTAATTTTATCTATCAGGGGGTCGATATTAGACTCGACTAATTTTTCAACATTAGTCATAATATCAATTCCCAGATATGTGGCTCTCTCGACCTGTCATCTGGGTTTTAGTTCTATTGAGGGAGTAGCCTGACAGACGTCCAAATGTATTCGCCTCTAGCTCAACCTCCGCCATTGACATTATGGGATTTGGGGTTACAAGCGGAATATCGTCTGCGTAAGCCAATACTTTAGTTTCCCAGCCTTGGGTAATGTTTGGGCTAATCCTTTGATTACCTTCCAGTACTCGTAAGAAGGGGTCAATGTATAACGCAAATAAAAGAGGTGAACTAGGACATCCTTGACGTGTGCCTCGAGTTATTTTAAATGTCTCAGTGAATGTCCATTTATAAATAGCTTTGCGGTGGGTTGGAAATATAGCATCTTAAATGCCTGAATGAGTCGGGGACCTAGCCCTACCCTTGACAGAGACTCCCAAAGAAAAGGCCAGGAGACTCTGTCAAAGGCCTTCTCGGCATCAAGTAGAATAAGTGCTATGGCGTCCCTGGATATATGCGCTGCATCTAAGAGTGAGATGGTGCTCCTGATATGATCTGTGGTACTGCGTCCTGGAATAAATCCATGTTGTCTTGGAGATATAACCTTATGAATTACCCCAGATAATCGTACCGCTAGCATTTTAGAATAGATTTTGCTATCCGAGTTTATTAATGTAATCGGGCGATAGGATGCAGGATCCTGAGCTGGTTTGTGTTTTTTTAAAAAAAAAACAATTTTTGCTTGTGATAATGATGCTGGTGGGTTCCCCCCCTTAAAAACATGCATAAATAAGGGAAACATTGCCTCTTTTAGCTCTATAGCGAATTTTTTATAATATTCTGCTGGAATATTATCTAATCCAGTAGTTTTACCATTGGGGAGGCTGTTAATGCATAGCAAAGCCTCGACCCATTGGGGGGGCTCCTCTAATTGAATCTGGTCATCTTGTGATAGCTGTTCATTTGAGATCTGATTGAAATAGTTCATAATATCTGTTGAGGAGGTTTTGGTAGTTTCCTGATATAAATCCTGATAATACGAAAGGAACACTTTCCGAATGCCTGCAGGATCTGAGATTATGGCCTGAGTGGCATCAAGAACTGAGATAATAATATTTCTAGTGGTTTTTAATCTGGCCCTGGCCTCTGTCTTTTTTCTGTTGCAAAATAATATTGCTCACAAACCCTTTCAGATCCTGTACTTCCTTGTACACCAATTTTGTTAATTCTTAGTTAAATCTTATTATTTCTGGAATATTACCCTGAACTGGTTCCTCCACAAAGTCTATGAGATGACCCTTTACCGTTTACAACACCCAAGGGTCTCTTGTTACCCTTAACCAGTTGTTGAAAAACTGAGCAAGTCTGCCTCCCAGTTTTATATTTTATAGGGGGTAGCAGAAAGTTCTAGACTTACCTGATCCACGTGTACAACGTTCTCCACATAATCCTCTTCCTTTATATCCTTGTCTTTGATGGTAAAATCCTCCAGATTGATATGTTGATTGATAAAGGTTTAAACCCCTTATAAAACAAGGGCGTAGTAGTGTCTTGGCCTCGGCTGGGGAACCAACCTCTTGGTCGGGGAACCAATCTCTCATTCTCCCGGCCCCACCAAAAACATGTCTGTCAAAAACCCTTTTAATCTCCCTTTGAGATTTTTGTAGACAGCTGAAAGCCCCCACATATTTCAACATCTCTCTGATGAAATCTTCCCCAAAAAGTAGGCCATTAGCCAGAAGCCCTTCCTTGGTATTGGCTAACTCCACTAATTTAGGGTCTATTTTTAGAATGATGCTTTTTCTTCTTTCCACAGAAATGGCCATTGTAGCATTACCTAACAAACAGACTGCACGCTACGTCCGTTGGCTCAATTCTTCTACATTAAGGGATGATTTTCCTGCATTACCTTGTTGGCTAGCATGGGTCTTGGACACTCAGACAGAAGACGCAATCTTATATCTTTAGGAATTTGCTTCCTAATCCAGAATTGCATATACTCAGCCACATGAGCAGCTGACAACCATTCAGGAGAAAGAGGGTATTTTAATAATGTAGGATCAAATATGAAACCCCCAAGGGGGTCAAGTAGTGTCCCATTCAACTCGTCATCACCTTTCTCCAAAGAGTCTGTCTTCTGTGTCACAACCCCCTTAGAATTATCTGAATCAAAGTCTGATGAGCAGCTTAGGTCCACTTCCGCGCTCCCCGAGGAGTCATCAGAGGGAACAACTGTATGTTTGCATGCTTTAATATTTTTATTACTTTTCTCTGGACACTTACATTGGCCCCCTTGTGTGTCCTAGACACCACCAATTTTCATACGTACGGAAATCTTATTTTTGGACTCTGTAAACGTCCCTCTTTTGATATTAGACACGGAGTATTTAACATGCTTACGTTTTCTGTTCACCTTACCTCCTTTCTAACTATTGGAACCTTTCCCAGCTGACCAAAATCTTTCCTAATCAGAAATAAATCTCTCTTCTTCTAGCATTGCCTCTAACTTTTTATCCATTTTAGCATTTAAATCCTGCTAGAATCTCTGTAACATCCCTTTTAGTTTATCTTATAAAGATGCCTCCATGGTCTCAGAGTTATTTTTCTCACCCATCTAATGTAAATAGTATATCTATTGAAACTAAAATGTTCCTCACAAAACGACCAAATACCTATTAAAACTATGTTTCTACAAAACCTATTAAATCTCTGTTTCTTCTCGTAGTAAACAACATACCCATACCCTTAAGCATACCCAAGGTAACTGACAGCTGATTCTTAAATAAACACTGAAACTGTCAGTTTGTATTCATTAGTTTTGCAATATAATGTAATTAGAGGTTTTCCAAGCCTCTAAAGTGGCCGTCTGAGCAACACGGCACAATGTAGAAGGATGTGCCAAGGAAAAAAAAACCTTTCTATTTCTATTTTCTCTGATTGCATAGACTGTGGAAACTTTACTTCCAGTTCAGTTTGAAATTCAATACTTTACATTTTTTTCTCACTACGCGGAGGTCAGGGCGACGCGCTCGGAAGCTGCGACTTCCCTCAAGCACCGTCTGCTGACCTCCGACATCAATACGTCCTCCTGCGGCCAGCAGTGTAAGAATGCTCACCAGGCTTCGCTTGCTCCCAGCAATGAAGGACGGTCTTCATGGAGCGTGTGGCTCACACACTCAACCATCACCCAAGGAGGGAATCAAATAAATCATCCAAATTATTCGCTTCCACAAGTGACACAACCAATTGTATGTAGCGACAAGTAGTAACCAGAGAAAACAGTACGAGTCTGCCAAACCCTGCAAAGAGGTCAAGCGGCAAGGTCACACCAACTTAAATTTCAGTAAAAATTCAGAATTATGTCAAGTTTACCTATTAGCATGAATACTCCTCAAACATACAGGTACACACCTCAGTCATACCGCTTGGTACATCCACACCACTAGCATAATCAAGCAGCTAAACGTATCTGATCTGCAGCAGCCAAAAAAAGAAGGAAGATATTACAGTGTTCTGGTCTTTTATTAGGTTGGAATTTTTTCTTGGAAGTGTTTTAAGTTCTTTAAAGTGGCTGTGTGGTAGCTAAATAAAGAAAATTGCAATACTGTTAGCCTCCGGTCTTGACATAAATTTAAATGAAGAGTTAAACTTAATCATTAAGGTAACTTTACATTTAAATTTTCTCCCATTTAAAAGCATCTAGAAACATCCTTTTGTTCTCATGCTCCAATACTGAGTTGACAAGGGCATTTATTTAAGAGTTAAATACCTCAGTGCTTCAAGTCCTAATCTCTGTGCCCCAGCGCCAGCCTGGGTTATGCATCTGACTCAGCTCTGCTCATTATCAGGCCCCGCTATGTGCAGCCTGATGATAATAATGTAAAGTAAACACAACCTTCCCTTAACTTCAAAAGGAAAATGTGGTCCTGTGTTTCTTTTAAAATGAAACCAAGGCTGCAAGTTACTCTGAAGGTGTTTGGGAGCAACTGGTAGCTCTCAATCAACTGGTTGGAGGCACCTGCCCTAAAACAATATTCTTGGCCACGGGCCTCTGCTCCCATTGCGTTCTCTTTAGGGCTGTGATTTAACACAGGCAGCATGTGGGTGTAGTGGGAACAGAGCGTGGAACATTTGCATTACCTTCATTGGAGCACATGGGGCGCAATGCCTTCTTTTAACATCGCTGCTGATATTTAAAGATATAAACACATTTGGTGCTCATGTTTATTGCATTACAAAAACTGGTGTGGTGCACATCAAAGCTTCCTAAACAATTTCGGAAAATCAAAACTACCATAATAGATGTGACATCTCAGTTGTGCTGATGTGTCACAAAAAATTGGCTCAATAAATACAGTGTGGTTAAATTCTGTTTGTATTTACCATCACATTTGCATTTATTAACATCTGCTGTGGATAACCAGTATCTTCCATTATTCTTTTTACTTCTCAAACATTGAATAATACTATATTAGCAGAGTATGAAATTTTACACATTTCTATATATTTTCAAATGAGCAGCAAGCAAGTATAAAATGGTGGGTATAATGTGGTAGTATTTTTTGGATCATAACAATTGTGCAGAGCAACGGGCAGTCTCTGACTGCGCTGAACTATCTAATATGCTCACTTTAAATTGGTTTTGGATAAAGACAGCTTAGACAGCATTCTTTCCGAGCACAATTTCATATGAGCACGAGTCTGTGCGGTATTACTGAGCCAGAAAACATTTCCACCAAGACAGTTCATCTTTGCAGTCATTGTGATGAGGAAGAAGAAGGTTGACAGGTACTTCAGGTCTGTCGCTAATTTCACATACTGGCCAGATGCAAGCAATCTGCTGCACCTCGCTCATCATAAAAGTGTGTCTGCGACTGTAGCGAAACATACAAATCTATGGATATTTTAAATGTTTTAAAGACTAGGCAGTCAGTTATCTAGAAAGGTTTAAGCTACACAACGCACCTCTTATACATTTAATGCCCTTTTCATTATAAGCGTCTTCCTATACATTAGAAAAGTAGGTAATCTTATAACATGAAGAGACAGATTCGTGCAACTTTTTATAGATATTAAGAGGCTCTACATGGGTGTGGAAACAGTGTTTTTCACGTGAAATGGACGGGCAGCAAGCCAGGCAATGAAATGCTGAGCCTGGTCTCCCGTCTTGGTGCTAAAATGTTTCAGATATGCAGTGGTATAACATTAGCCCCTGAGGTGCTGAAAGGGGCATGAGCTCCAGGGGTCCCCTTGGCATAGTATACTGACTGGGTCTGGGACCAGTTAGTGTTAGTTTGATATGCTCGATTTTTTGGCAGTGGGATTTAGTTTGATATACTCGATTTTTGGCAGTGGGACAAAGTGGTAGATGGTGGGCTGGCAGCGTGCCTTCCATGTACTTTGCACGAGGAACCCCTCAAGTTTTGTTATGCCACTGCAGATAAGGTTCTATATTTGGGATGTATTGAGGTCATAAAATGCTGGCTATAAAAAATAAAACTAGCACAACGAAGGCATCAAGGGCCAGGTGTATGATCATTCCTTTTTGTGAGTCGCAAATTGTGACGTTTTGCGACTAACAATTTGCGACTCACAAAATGGAATGTACAACCATGTCTCAGACACTGTAGTGATTCCTAATGGGATTGCTAAAAACCCACCTCATTAATATTAATGAGGTAGATGCCAATTAGCTACCCCATAGGAATCTCAGAAATCACAGGGATTGTGGCCTTCTGGGGACAGCAAACCAACATGTCTGTGTTTGCTTTTTAGAATAAAGCAACTTTTTAAAAAAAAATACAGCCTGTTTTCATGAAAGGAAAATGGGATGCATTTTAAAGAAATCAATTAGAAGTTTTCTTTTCATTTTTTAAGGCAGACACAAGTCCATGGGACCACTGCCTGGTCTTAAAAAATATTTTCTGATAGATTCACAAAAGTGAAGGGGTCCCCTGAGGACTCCTACCGGTTTGCGACTGGCTTACCACCTACTTGAAGTAGGTGGTAACAACAATTGATTTCCGACCGCATTTGTGGTTGGAAAACAATGGTACATACCAGTGCGACTAGCTAATAGCAAGGGATGCCCTTGGCACACCCCTTCATAAAAGCCACTCGCAAACCCTATTTTGCGATTCGTTAATAGGTTACTGACTTGCAAAATAGGGTTTGTACGTACTACAACCCTTGTTAGAGGTCCAAAACTGGCCGATTTCCGGTTTGCGGCTGCTAGAAAGGGTCTTACATCTGTACTTAAATAAATGCATATTCTCAATAAACAGTAAAACGTTGCAGGCAACATTTAGTGGCAGAGTCAGAGAAGTGGTGGGAATGGTGCATGTCAAGTGGAGTAAATCAAATATTAAAAAGAATGATTTGAAAAGGTGAACACATCAACATCACACTCACCACCACAACCAACAACAACAGCAGCTGCGTTAAGAATGAGAATAAGAATAGGAATCTAGAAAACCTCTCTGCCACTTTATGCAAGATTTCTCTGCCACATTATGCAAATGAAATCACCTATTACCTCAGAAAACAGAGAGTAAAATAACTCCGGAAGAGAAATACATGTGTACAAAGTCACAGAGAGTTATATACAGAGCATAAAAATCAATCCAATATGCGCCTTACAGGATGATAGGGCTACCTTCCTAAAACTGCACCATGCCTATTCTCAAACTGATTAAGAACAAGCATGATGAAGTTGAGCACTGAGGTCCAATTCATTAATAGCAAAAGGAAGATAATAGGTTGTTTGTTAGGGAGGATTTAAGTCCAAAGTTATGTCAGGCTCAACACACTAGTTCAATAAAATAAGCCTGGGCTCAATCCTAGTGGCCAATGCACAAAGCAGACAGGTGTATCTTGAGGAAAAGTGTGAAAAGTATTTAGTGTAGCAAAAACATTAAAAAGTAAAAACAATACTACAATCAAAATCTCAATACCAATTACTAAAAACAAAGAAAGTTTAATTGGCAAAATGGTAAAAAAGTGATTAAAAAGACGGAGAAGCAGAAGTCTGAGGACCAAAGTTGCCAAAAAAAGGTGAAGCGCTAATCAGAAGGCATTGTTTGCTGTTCACCGAGGCATAGTGCAAATTTCAGGTCAGCCAAAATGGAGAAGAGGTCAAAAACACCAAATGGGTTGTCTTGGTCAATGAATGTTTCTTCTGTCTTACTTTTTGAAAGGGAAGTGGAAACCATTGAGTTGGGCAAGGTTAAAGTTGTATCCAGTGAAGCGCTCTTAAAGTCAGATAGCAGTTGGATGAGGTCCTACTGAAGCTATCGGTTTTTGCCAAGTTCAGAGATAAAACATTTTCACTTTGTCACTGCTAAAATCCTCTTGTAGGGTGAATACTTTTCATGCTTCCACCCAATCAAGATTTCAACCTTTGGACTTAGGGCCTGACTTAGAATCTTGTGGGACTGGTTACACCATCACAATCCCATAGGATTTAATGCAATTTATATTTCAGAAGAAATATATCCGCGACACGTGTGATGGAGTAACCCATCCGCCAAGATTTTATTCAGGCCTATATTCTCTGTTTTTGGATCTCAAAATCAAAATCCTCCATTGGGGAAAGCCTGAGGCTGCAGCCATTGAAGCTCCTGGAAAACCAGGCACCTTTGCTGTGAAACCCCACAGAAACTCTGGAAATGTTTGAAGTACAAAAACGTTCTAAGTGTTGACTTTTCAAACTTTCTGAAGCAGTTCCTCTAGCCATGACTGAGGTTCCCAGAACCTCAGGGACTCACTCCAGCAGAGACCACCAGCAGGGTCAAGCCAAAGGGCCTGATTACGACTATGTCAGTCCATTCGACCGCTGTAGTTGTGGTGACAGTCGGTGAATTACGCCTGCTGTATTACGACTTTGGTGGTTGGACCAAAACTTGACTGCTGCTGGGGATCAGCACACGCAGCAGTGGCGCAGTTATCTGAGGAAGTAAAAATCTGGTGGTGCTGTTGCAACACCGCTGAGCATACCGCAAGTTTCCTCACGCCGTTCCATTCGTGCTGGTGAGCCTGCCATGAAAAAGGTGGTAGTGAGGAAACTAAGCCCCCTGTCGCCTCTGTGCCTATGGGTGGAAGCAGGGAGGCACATGATGTGCCTTCCTGTATTTCTGCACCCCCTGTTCCTGCACAGGAAGAAATGCACAACATGGTGCATTACTTCCTGTGCAGGAACGCGCTGTGGGCCTCCCACAGCAGTGCCTTCATAAGGCTCTCCTTTAAGCCCTAGACTTTGGTACCCCTTAAATAGGCTTATACACTGGATTCTGTACTAAGAAAATACATTTAATAAAAATTATTTTCAAACAAAAGATTTTTTCTTTCTCTAATATAGTGTGAATAGTCTCCTCTTTTTTATATAAAAAAATCCTTTTGATAACATCAATATAGACATAGTCTCATTGATCGTTTTCTTCAGGACAAAAGAGGTGCACCAGTTTTCCATTGTGAGACTGGAATTTTATAATCTATAAGTGACCATTCCAAGATGGCGGGTCCACTAAGGCGGTTAATTAGGGTGACATGCCTTATCTTTGGCCCTGGATGTGTCAATATGATATAGGAAGTACTCATACTACTATTTCTGAGGTTGAATTATGTGTGGTCGCAATATTAAATAACCTAAATGGCTTCTTAAAGAAATTAGTGATACAGTTGGTTTAGGTGTACTTGCCATGGTTTTTAGGTTTTAATCAGGTTTACGTGTCTTGCGATCCTTTACGAGCAATGTAGGAGTACCCTTTCCAAGAAGGCAGGTCTGTAATGTGGGTCAGGCAGGTGTGCCATGGAGCGTTGAGTGCTCCCCAAGAATAGTTAAATAGCGGCGGTCCGTGGTGGCGGTGACTCACTTTTACCATTGTAAACAACAGAAGGATGTGCGCAAGAGCCGACAATTTATGACTGAGGTAAATTTATCTCCTTTACTCATTTAGCAATATGACGACTAACTGGTTAGTGTCATATACTAGGATTTGTATTAGGGACAACTGTTATTGGCATGTTATTACACTGTACATTAAGGGAAATTTAATCAAGAAGTGCTGGAATTTTTTATAGATAGTCTTCCTGACAGCCACCTGATTTCTACTAGAAACTGGTTTTTCTTGTTTTATTTATACTTAGAGTTCCAATTGATGATGGGCAGTATCTGTAGACCACAGTGATGTATTCTTAAACTTTTCAGAGCTACAACTTACAGACTGTTACTCCAATTGAAGGACAGTTTAGAAGATATGTGAATGTTTCCTTTAAACTATAAATAGATACATGATGCACATTGATAGATTGAGGATACTACAATAAGAAAAACACAATGTTTTTTTTGTTGTTTTTTTGTTTTTATGGATTGATAATCCCTATTGGTTTATCTCTATCTGGGAGAATCTGTAACTATGAATCTGTGTATTCCCCAGGAGATATCCCTGGATTTACTCAGGTATTATCAGCAATACCGGACAGTGTAGCCCGGAAGGTGAGCAATGGTTATTGTTTGAAAATTTACTCGTGTTTCCACTTCCTGTGAGACATTTTCGAACCGCCATCTTGAGAGAGTGACGGTCTAGTCTACGGACTTACTCTGCACGGTACTTAAGCAGGCTATGGCGCGGACGCGCGCAGCGGGCGCGCCGGTGGCGCGCCGAAGGCGCGCCTAAGGAAAGCCCCTCTGTGCCCGTCCGCGACCGTTACGCGTCCAGCGCCAGCCATGCTGCTTGTTGCCCCTCAATCCAGACCATGACCACTTGTTATCTGGAGGAACTGAATACAGGTAAACAGTGCGGTCATTTGTTGGAGGTCAGTCGTGTTATTGGTCCAATGAGTTGCTTGAAATGTCAGACCCAAATAAATGTTACTGAACACCATATAATGACTGACTTTGATAGCACACATACTCATTCGGTACCCATTCTTGGGGGCTTAATAAATGCTCGATCTTTAAGTAAGCATGCCCTGGATATCAATTAGTTGATTGTTGAGAGCAAGCTGGACCTCTTATTTATCACCGAAACTTGGCTGAGGGAAGACTGCAACCCGGATATAGTGGTTGCTCTGCCGCCAAATTTTACCATGTGCAGGCAAGATAGAGAGAATGGCAGGGGAGGGGGAGTTGCCATCATACACAGGGAGACTATGCAGGTGAAGACTTTTTCCCTCCAAGATCTTAAAGGAGCAGAAAATATGGGCTTTTGCTGTACCTTGGACAACTCCTTTTCCTTCTCTGGGGTATTGCTGTATCGGCCACCAGGTAACAGTAACATATTTTTAGAATCCCTGGGAGATGCCCTCAGTGAGGCAGTGCTTAGGTACTCGAACTTCACACTTCTTGGGGATGTTAATCTTCACCTGGAATGCGAGAACAGCCCAGGAGTGTCTTCTTTTCTAGAAATTATCTCTATTTTGGGACTTAAACAGATGGTCCAAGGACCATCTCACTGTGGAGGGCACACGCTTGATACCGTCTGTACCAACTTAAAGTCCTTACAGATCACTAACTCACTGCCACAGGTTTGGTCGGACCACAGTTTTATTCCCTTTGTCTTCTTAATTCCCCCAAAAATTAGTACAGGCACAAGTGACAGTGACCACACTAACGTCTTCAAGCGGAAATGGCTCTCATTAGCCTCTAATCCCCTCCTGATAGCTACGGCTCTAGACACTGTACCTGCACTCATTAGGGAACCAGAAGAGGACTCAGTTAGATTGTCTAACTGGATCACATCTATAGGGAATAAACTGGAACCTCCTGGAAGAGGTACTAGAATTTCTAAAAGAAAAATCCACAACGATCCTTGGTTCTCCAAGGATCTAGTGGATCTCCACTTACAAAGTAAACAACTGGAGCGTAAGTGGAGGAGGGGATACGAAACACCCAATCTGCACACTTTTAAAGCCTTCAGGAAGAAATATAAGCGGGCTACTAAAATTGCAAAAAGGGAATACTTTTGCAATCAAATTATTATAGCCAAGAATAGCCAAAAAGAAATATTCAAAATTGTAAAATCTTTTACTGATCCTAAGGCCCTGCATACCACCATACCTTCCTCGGTGGCACTTTGCAATGAAATTGCATGCTACTTTGATGATAAAGTCAAAAATATTCAAATGAAATTTAGGACCTTTAAACCGGAAGATTTCACTAACGAAAGGGAATCAGACCCTGGTTCTAACCCTCCTGTTT
The DNA here is from genome assembly GCF_964204655.1 of Triturus cristatus. Taxonomy (NCBI): domain Eukaryota; kingdom Metazoa; phylum Chordata; class Amphibia; order Caudata; family Salamandridae; genus Triturus; species Triturus cristatus. The sequence continues at coordinate 578,838,621 of NC_140586.1, forward strand.
TGCAAGTATTTCAAGCTGCCACACTAGCCCAAACAAAAGAGGCTATTTTAGCATGTAAATCTGGTTCACCTCTGGACGTATGTCCCCCAACTTTCTTACATCATATTATTGATGTGGTTAATCCAGTTATTAATGGCATAGTGAACTCCTCTCTCGCGTCGGGTATTGTTCTCAAAGACTGGAAATTGGCCATCGTAAAACCGTTAAAAAAGAAACAGAATGTAGAGTCCTCAATTTTATCCAACTATAGGCCGATATCTCTACTACCTTTTTTGGGTAAGATCACTGAGAAAGTAGTATATCAACAACTTGTCAGCTTCACTGAGTCTGCATCTATCCTTCACTCTCGACAGTCGGGTTTTCGTCCAAAACATTCGACAGAGTCAGCCTTACTCGAGATATCTGACACCCTAAAATTCATCATAGACAGTGGCAGGAAGGCAGTCCTAATTCTTTTGGATTTGTCTGCCGCGTTTGATACCATCTCCCATAACATCTTGGGAGCCAGATTAAGATCATGTGGCATCACAAATCTGGCATTGGCCTGGATTACATCATTTCTGTCTGACAGAAAACAGGTTGTTTCCGTGGGTTCCTGTGTATCATCTGAACGCACTGTCTCTACGGGTGTCCCACAGGGGGCCTCTATCAGTCCCCTGTTGTTTAACATATACATGGCTCCTCTGATCTCATTAATCTCGTCCTTTGGAATTGAGACCACATCTTATGCTGACGATACCCAACTTATTCTGTCTTTGGAAGATAGATCAACTACAGTAGAAGAGCACTTTAAATCCCGCTTCTCAGCGATCATTAAATGGATGACTAACAACCATCTCTGCTGTAACACCGATAAAACAGAGATTCTTCCCATTGGTAAAAACAATATGTTTCAGCCCAAAGATTGGTGGCCAGTAGATATTGCAGCCCCCCCATCAACGGTTGAGGTGGCTAAAAATCTGGGGGTACTGTTTGACTCCTCTCTTTCATTTAAGCCTCATGTCTTAAAATTAACTGGGATTTGTTTCAGTTACATTCGTACACTGAAAAAGTTCTTCAATCTAATCCCGTCAGCTGCAAGGAGAACTGTGACAGTAGCTCTTATACTGTCGCGGCTGGACTACTGCAATAGCCTTCTCGTTGGGACGAATAAATCCTCCCTAAAACGCCTTCAGGTGGTCCAGCATGCAGCTGCCAGATTGGCCTTGGGACTTCCCCGTAAATCATCTGCTTCGGCTGCATTGAAGACCCTGCACTGGCTCTCAATTCCTAAAAGGATCCTCTTCAAACTACTTCTGACTACTTTTAGAGCTGTGCGAGGAGTCGGCCCTGCTTATCTCTCCGCCAGATTTAAACCTTACACCACTAGACAGGACCCTACACTCAAGCTCTGCAAATCTTCTGGCAATAGGTCGGTTTAAATTATCATCAAAAGGAGGGAATTCAGCTACGATACTGGGAGCAAAAGCATGGAATAATATGCCAAAGGAATTGAGGGCAATCCAACGTGAAGATCTGTTCAGACGAGCCCTTAAGACTTGGATCTTTGGCCTTACAGATGCCTGCTCTCTGGCCTTGATTTCGGTTGTACAGCAAGAGTTAGTCTAGTTATCTGCAGCGCCAGGAGGCTCCGTCAGGAGTGACAGTTGCGCTATATAAACCTTCCTTTTCATTTCATTTCATTTTATATCATTTCATTTCATAATTACCAGTTTACTGAAGTGATAGACCCAATTTTGGAGTATATACTAATTCTATAATCCTCATTTTAGAAACAGAACTCAATATGTTTGGTGGGTAGTATGTGTATATATGTGTACATGTGATGTTATTTTTGTTAAGATTATTCGCCATATAGTGGTGCCCCAACGCATGATGTTGGATTCAAATGATGTTGTTGATACTTGAGCAGGAACTCTATGTTTACAACATCTTTGTTTAATCTCTTTGGAATATGTACAAATCGTTACCAAATTTTCGATGTGTTTTGTAATTTTATACATGTGCTCGTAACAATACATTTTAAATGTTTTGGTAATTAATTGCATGTGTCTGTGATATGAAGTGGTCTTTTTAGTATGTTGTAGTAGTTATATCTCTTTAACATACAGGTGTATAATATTGGTTGTTTTTATATACACACACTGTAAGTCAATATTACAGTCTTGATACAGATGGTTTAAACTAGGATGATATCATCGAAAAGTGTCAAGGCCATTGACCCCTAATCTGTGACATTGGTTGGCACAACAGATGAAATACCTATAATTTATCGAGTTCCAGCCTTAACTTAACCCTGTCATGGATATGTTTATTGATGACAAAGTGTATTGTCTTGTTGATACTCTCCTTCTTTTATTCTTTCTATCCTCTTTTGCTTATTATGTTCTGTATTCTACACATGTAGCACTTGTAGGGTACCCCTCTGCACCTGTATGTAACATATGGGATTTGATTCTCTCGGATACAGTTTTCATTGTAATGAATTGATTATATATTATTTTAAATGTTTCAAATAAATCCATTTGTACAACTTCATAGGTGCATCTGCGTGGTGGCACATTATATTCACAAAAGATAGTATTTTCCATTCTGCGCGTCTTTGTATGAAGTGATGTGTGCGTAATGGACAAATGTGAAGGAAGGTTAGTATTATGTGGTCCACCAAAGGAAAAACAGACTTTTTTTGAGTCAAGCCCTAGAAAGGCACTACCATGGGACCACCGCAACAGGCACCGTCCGCCTCGATTCAACTCATAATCATGCACCTTCCTACACAAAAACAATCATAAAAGGTGTTTTCCTCTTTCCATGGAAAAAGGATACAATTTAGGAGGTGTGAAAGTATTTCTTCTCATTACGTGCTTCCCCAGGTTTACATGGTTAAGTAAATCTGGGGCAGCATCAAACTCCATGGGTGTTGAATATGAATGGCCACTGCAAAGCCCATGGTACTCTTTCTGCACGCAGAGTAAGGCAACAAAGTGTTTTGTGTTGCATCGCCTTACTCCTTATTTATGAGGCCATTCAAAGTCACGCAGGGTGGCTTTGTGTGGCTCCATAAATCTTTATGAGAGCCCTGTGTCTCTTATATGCCACTTTGCATGGGGCAAATGTAACGCAGGGCTCTCATTAATAAGCCCTGTAGTCTTTACTTTGAGCAGAATGGTATTTTCCCTATATGAATCGCAGTGTTGAACTTTATTTCCTCCTTGTACCTCTAAGGATTTCAAGGGCCATAAGTAGCATTTCCAGCACCAGAGTTTAACTCAATTTTCCACTTCGCAAATTATGCTCAACTGCTTCTCAGGCTATGCTCATTAGCAACAATACTTTCTGCTATGAATGGGCGGAGCTCAGGAGCTATAGCCCTTAGTAGCTGTTGATGCTGGTGTCTCATTTGCCTTTCCCAGAGAGCTTAACATGGAAGTGTTAGATCCAAAATCTTTAATTTTGATCTTCTGTAGCAACGGCCACCTGTGAGTCTTGCTTGGCAGGTTTTTCTGTGGGTTCTAGAGGCTTCTAGATGTTTGAAGCCAGTGTGAGCATGCTCCATTGGACGACCCTTCTGCTTACTACAATCACAGGTCAGTGTAAATCTCCTTCTGTAGTGCAGCGTAAATTTGACTGTGTAGCAGTTCATAAAGGAATTATAGGAAATACGCAGAAGCTGCAACTAAAATAGGCACATGACATGAGGTGCGCCTCTTCAATGTCGCTGTGGTCATTGGGGGATAATGGTGCAAAATGGTACATAAAAGTGATACTGGACGTTAAATGGGTTGAGACGTGGAACAAACGTTGTAATGGTTGCAGAGGAGCTTTGAGTGTGGCCTAGACACTTGAGGCTTCTCTTGCCCATTTCATAGTTTATCCACAACATCTGGACGTACATTTTGCGAAGGGGATTTATTTTTAAGAAGTTCCCAACTTCTGAGTTAGACTTTAAACCACATAACCACAATATACGTTTGCGCAGGTATTTATTTATTTATTTATTTTGTACATTTATAGAGCGCTCTGATACCCGGAGGTGTCCTGGCGCTAGAAAGATAGACTGGTGTGTTGAAGCGTGCTTACTGAGTGAAGAGCCATGTTTTTAGACCTTTTCTGAAGGCCATCAGATTCTGGATTTGTCTAAGCGCAAGTGGAAGTTTATTCCAGGCCTCTGCGGCCCCAAGAGAAAAACTCCTGCCTCCCCAGCGAGCTCTTTTAATTCTGGGGACCGTGACCAGCGCCAGTTGTCCTGACCTCAGGGTTCTTGCTGGTTTATGCCAGCGGAAAAGAGATTTCAAGTGCCTAGGTCCCGAATCGTGGAGGGCCTTAAAGACCATGCAGACTGCCTTGAAAATGATTCCTTTTACGGACCGGCAGCCAATGAAGCTTGACCAGCTCCTGAGATACCGAGGCAAATTTGGGTGTGTCCGTGATTAGGCGAGCAGCTGCATTTTGCAGAAGCTGGAGTTTACTTAATACGCTCTGCTGGGCGTTTAACATCAGGCTGTTACAGTAGTCTAGGCGTGAGAGCACTAGACCCGTAACTATTGTTTTCCTGTGTTTCTTCTCAAGATAAGGTAATATTTTCCTGATGGTTTTGAGTATGAAATGGAGGGAGGAGGAAAGAGCACTCACCTGGGCTTTAAAGGTCAGGGAGGTATCCACCAGAATACCGAGATTTTTCACTTTGTCCACCGGATCTGGGAGAGGTCCCATTTCGTCTGGCCACCATCTCGGGGACCAAAAGTTGTCTCTGTCACCAAAGAGCAGAACCTCGGTTTTTGAGGAGTTCAGCTTAAGGCAGCTTTGTGCCATCCAGCGGCCAACTTCAAGCATGCAGTTTCTGAATCTATCGGCGGTATTTTCTGTGTTACCGGGAAGGAGGGACACCACAATCTGTGTATCATCGGCGTACGCCGTGAGTTGAAAGCCGAATGATCGAATCACCGGGGCGAGGGTGGACACATATACATTAAAAAGGGTTGGGCTTAACGAAGACCCCTGCGGAACTCCGCAAGGAAGCACAAAGGAGTGAGATTCGTGGCCGCCCAGCGCCACTGTCTGGGATCTGTCAGACAGGAATGCTTGTAAGATTTTTAAAGCCTTTCCCTGAATTCCACAGGCCCTCAACCGGTCCACCAGAAGCTTATGGTGGACCGTATCGAAGGCTGCCGAGAGGTCTAATAGGATCAGGGCTGCTCTGCCTCCTGTGTCCATCACCTGCCTGATATCTTCCATAGATTTGATCAGGGCGGATTCCGTGCTGTGCCCCTCTCGGAAGCCATGTTGGGAAGAGTCCAGTACATCCGCCGATTTGAGGAAGGCACTAAGATGTGCGTTCAAGTAACCTTCTATTATTTTGGCCGGGAGTGGGAGTCTGGCAATCGGCCGATAATTGTTCATCTCCGTGATGTCAAGATTGTTTTTTTTTAGCAGGGGTAAGATGGAGGCTTGCTTCCAGCTAGAGGGATATTCCCCTTTCTCCAGCATCTGATTGAAGAGGGGAGTGAGACCCCTGGCAATTGCGTCTGGTGCAAGTTTCGATATTGTTGTGGGGCAGGGATCATGAGGGGAACCTGATTTAGTTTTTAGTAGGCGACTTCTCACTTCTTTTTCCGTGATGGGCGGGAAATATAGAAGCGTGGGTTCAGGTCTGGCGGGATCAAGGGCCTCCCTCGGTGAAGAGGTCATCACTATACTATCTAAGGGGAGAAAGATGTTTTCCACCTTTTCACGAAAGAAGGTCGCCAAACTTTCGCAGAGTGAGAGGCTTGCTGGGATTTCAATAGGTTTGGGGTTTGCTAAGGAAGCGACCGTGAGGAAGAGTTCTTTAGGGGTATTGGTTGCATCTTCTATCTGTCTCGTGAGAAAGGCTTTTTTCGCTTGAAGGATGGATTCCTTGTAACGCCTTTGTTCCGAATTAAGCGTTTTTTTGTCAGCTTCTCTATAGTGCATGCGCCAGATTTTTTCAAGTTTTTTGCACCTTATTTTATGTTCCCTTATTTGATCTGTGAGCCATGGGGCGGCAGGCTTGGCCCGAGTGGTGTGGATGGTTTTAGGGGGGGCTAAGAATAAACAAGCCCGGTCCAGCCAGGTAGTATAGGTCTTAGCTGCTTCCTCCACATTGTTCGGAAGGGGGGGTAATGTAGTGTTTAAAGTGTTATCTAGCGAGTCCCCAGTGATGTTTTTCCATTTTCTCGCTAGTTTCGGGGTGTTTCTCTTGTTGACTGGTTTTTCATAAGTGGTGAGAGGAATAGAGAAGTGGATTGCTGAATGGTCAGACCAGAACACTGGTAGGACCGAGGAGACTTTCAAATTGAGCTGATTAGAGAAGATCCCGTCTAGGGTGTGTCCTGCTCTGTGAGTAGGATCCCTTACTAACTGTGGCATGTCGATCCCCGTCAAAAGATCGATAAGTTCCTGGGTGTCGGGAGATGTTTTGCTTTCCAGATGGAAATTAAAATCACCCAGAAGAGTGAATCTTTGGGAGCAGGCTACAGCTTCTAGTAATTTACTCAAGGCTGCTAAAAATCTAGTTTTCTCGCCCGGGGGCCTATAAACAAGGCATCCTATGAAAGACTGGTGATTAGAGAGGGTAAAGTTGAATAGCAGAGATTCATCTAGGTCAGAGGGACCGGGTTGAAAGGAGCCTCTGATGTCTTTATGATATATAATGGCTAGGCCGCCCCCTCTCCTTTTGTCCCTATTTTGGGTGTAGCAGATAAAGTCCTGTGGGGTGGCTTTAACTATATCTGGACCTGATGCTGCGTCGGTCCAGGCTTCCGTGATGAAAGCAATTTTTATGCCTGCATCCTGAATGTACTCGGCGACTTCTAAGCTATGCTTAACTAGAGACCTTGTATTAAGGAGGAGGCATTTAGTCAGGGGGTGGTTGGTTATTGGACAGGTGGGCTGGTCTCTTAGTTGCGTAATTGGTAGCCAAAGAGGTTTGAGCAAATGTGACGAGCACTTGGGGCAGTGGGAAAGTGTGGGAGGGTGATTGGTCCCAGGTTCCCAAATGTTGCAGTCCTTACCGGGAGATACGATGTTAAGTGCTAGAAGCTTGTCTGTATTGTAAACAAGCCTGGGTAAGGGGTGAGGCGTGGGAGCAGCAGGGGGGCTGGCCCTGGGCGCGGGTCCAGCGCGGACTGGCGCAGACGGGCTCGCCTTTGGCGAGCCTTCGGCGCGCCGTCGGCGCGCCCGCTGCGCTCGTCCGCTGCGCTTCCTCGTGAGGGGGGCCATATAAAGGAGGAAGGGCGGGAGGGCCGGAGCACTGCACTGCTCGGCCGGCTCCCAACCCAAAATGGCGGTACCCTCGGGAGCGGAACGCCTCCAGACGGGGGTTCGAGTGCCCAGAACAGAAAGTGCGGAATTTAAGAAGTTAAAAGCAAACACGAGTGAGTTTTGCTAAAATAACAAGTGAGATTAAAACAATTTATTTTCCAACAAAGCTAATCTGTTCTAAATGTCCCGGCTTCCGCCTCAGGACGCTTGCTTCACACACCGAGACTGTCAAGGTACAATATGCAATGGTGTTTTTAGTTTATCCAGGAATTGGGCATGCCTCCTTAATGTCATTCCTACAGAGTCCCAGAGCAAAATGGGAGTGTGAGCTTAGTGAGGCTCAAGTCAATCCTTATAATTCCTTTCAGAAGAAAACGAAGAAGGAATTCGGTGACGAGAGATGCTCTCCAGGGAAAACTGAGGACGGAGACAGCTGTGCTCTGTAGCTAGCTACTATCTTCCCACACACAAAGCCCATCAGAATAACACATACACAAATTAATTTTTCCTCATGGATCCACACCCCTTTTGGTGTTTGTATTAAATCTTTATTTGGATACATTTTTGTTTGCATATTTTTTTTTATTTATTCGTTTTTGCAGAGCCTGGTAAATTTGAGAAAAACGTTATTTTCCCCTCTCCAGGTATTTCTTCACAGATTGCTACATCCTACAGCTTTCTCTTTTCTAAATTCACTTTGAACATGCACATTTTCACTCAAGACTAAAATACCCTCATTTCAGCTTTGATAGATTTCATACTAAAATGTGCCCATTATTTGAGCCTTTATTGTAGTTGTAAATTGTGTTACGATCAGCACATTTCTACTCAAGTATGGTATTTAAAACCAGTTGGGAATGTTTTTGTGAAACACATCATTTCGAATTGAAATTCTGACCTTACAAAAAGTCATGCAGAACATTTGCATTTTGGAAGCATTATGTCAAGTTGACACTGAAAACTACACTGATCTTACCGAAGCAAAAGTATGAATCGCTTTACTATAAACGCATTTATTTTCTTGTATTTGTCCATGACATTATTGTGTCGACAATGTGGTGCCAAACAAACTGCAGCTTAGCAGCTACCAAACCACGTTTTTCAAGAGGTTTTTATATTGAGTTACTATGTATAATTGGTTATAAGTTTTCCTTTGCTTTTTCAGTGAAGAATTGTTTGTCTTTGTTCGTTCCCCAAAGAATCGTTGGTGATAAATGATACAACCAGTGTAATATTTTCATTTTATTGACTACTGACATTAAAGAATGAGGGAGTCTGCCCCCAGACATAATACAGACAACTACAGCAAAACATTTGTCAATTCCTGATAGATTTGTTGGTTTCAGTTACACAGGGTATTCTTTCCACAGCCTAATAAATGCTCAATGGTGTATTTGTATTTCTGTTTCCTATTGTAAGCTTGTGGGTTACTGAAATCTTTTTAGAGCGCGCATTCAAAACAGATGTTGAAAATAGTTTTATTCATTGCAGGTCAAAATGTGGTTTTCCTGGACAAATATACTGAGCATAGATGTACATTGTCATCTTTATCTTGTGAAGGAATTATATATGGCAATTATCACATTAGAACACCCCACAAAGTACAAGAAATATCATCGCAAGTATAATTTTATTGATTCAATTTTTTCTGTCAACCCATGATTATTCACAATCGGGCATTATTTTCAATATTTAAATTACTTTTCACTAACAGCAAAATATTTACACTCGAGGTGCACGTGTACAGTAGGGCTAACAGACAGGTAAAACAGTAAATGGAAACTTGTCTATCTATTATCATTTTTTAAAGAGATATTGTACATTGGTTGAGACCATGGGTACTCGACGTATGGCGCTGCAGACCATTTTATGTGCCCCCCTTTGGAAACAGAAGCACTCTGCTTCTATATGTTTTATTGCCACTGATAATCAAGAGGACTTTGAGGAAATAAGGGTGGACTGCAGAGAACCCCTTGTCAAAGCACTTCACTCAGCACTGCACGCTATGAGCAGGAGCGTTGAAAGGTGCTTGTGAGGATTCAGCATTTATTTTCTTGTTTATTGGGATTATGGTGCTGCAGTACTGAAGTGTCCCTTGTAACACAGGCTAAGAAAAACGTTTCAATTAAACAATTTAAGGAGAAGTGGCGTAACGGCAAGAGCTGCTGATCTGGGCAGTCTTGTTTGAGTACTGTTGTCGGCTTGCTGCCGTGTGAATCTGGGTAAAATACTTAGGCCCTTATTACGAGTACAGCGGTCCATAGGACTGCCGTATGCATGGAGGTGGTCCAACGACTGTTACACTGCGGAACCACCTGCAGGATTACAACTGTGGCAGTTGAACCACCACAAGACCACCAGCACCAACGGGGTCAAGGATCCTGCTGGGCCAACGCTGTTTCACTGGCAGGAATATGCTGGCGTGCCAAAGCCGGCATCGCCAAGCATGTTCCCAGTTGCCATTTCACTGTCTTTTTCATGGCGGTGAACCTGCTATGAAAAGAGTGGCGCAATGGCATTTGACCCCCTGACAGATTTGGGCCTGGGGGTTCATGGGGGTGGGGCGGCACATGTAGTGCCCTTGTGGATTTGAAATTTGCACTCCCCCTTCCTGCACGGTGTGTCACATATGCTGCACCATGCAGGAAAGTGCAGTTGGCTCTCTGACTGCGGTGGTATGCATGATATGCTGTTTTGTGAGCCTAGCAGACAGCTGCATGACCGCATACCAGACCAGAGTTTAACTCCTGATCTGGTGCATGGTAACACCATGGCTTTGGTGGGCCTACAGCGAACGACACATCACACAGTGTGCTGTAGGACCACCAAAGATGTAATAAGGCCCTTAATCTCCCAGTGGCTAAAAAGTACTCTTGAGCCAAGTTCATGCTATGTAAAACAACAAATCTATTATAAAAGGTTAAAAAATAAGTTCCATGGTGCCCGTTAGGAGGTCCCTTCAGCTTGCAACACCCATTGCCCCTGCCAGGGCTGTCATTTGCAACACAACTACTAACAATCATACTTTTACAAGTGTGGCAATTCAGTCTAGTCTACTCCCCTAAAACTATAAGAATGGCTGTGTGACAGGTATTAGTCTTTTTAATGTGTATTGAATTAATAAACTACTGTTGCTGTGCTCATCTCTAAATTTGCCAGACAGCACCACCATGTGGCATACTATAATAAGTGCCTGTTGACAATTAAGTGCCAGTGCAGAGCACCGGAAACCACCGGCTCAAATTAAACATTGGACTAGCTCATCCAAAGGCTAATAATGAAGCCCTCATATCATTTGTTAAGTATACTAATGAGTTTAACCAATTTCAAAGTCCATAAAAAAAGCAAAAGAAATCTTTGATTTCAGCGATTGGTTTTACATCAACTATGTTGGAAGATGGTATTACCTTGCTTAGGCAACATTTATATTTTAACAGTAAGACTAACGATGTATGTTTTTAATATAGCAATTCATATTGCACTTCTTCTGTGTCAAAGCAAATTAAATAACGTTGGTTACTATTAACTAAATCAAGGTACTGCATTTGCTGAACTTTGAAGGACAGGAGGTAAGTCTGCCTTGCTTGCATTTGAAATGTGGACATTCAGATCATCCCCTTTTCAATTGTGACTACTCAACTCTTGCTCACTAAATAGTGCATTATAGTGTTTAAATTAGAAGGGACAGTGGCAGTCGAGATAGTCATTACCTGTCTAGTATACCCATTCAAATATGCAGCAAATTAAAACATAATCATGTTTGATTTTTTGTTTTTTGTTTTGCGAAAATGGCTCTGGCTGAAATTAATACTCAGCCTCTGCCTTCCCCCAAAGAAACCAAAACTACTGGCAATACTTAAATCAGGCTACAACTACACTAGGTGATTTGGTATCACTGGCACTTATTTTAATGACAATACTGCTGAAATACCACGTCCTTCAGCCCAATTGTCCGGGTTCAAGACTATTCTGTGCTGGTTGCAATGGGAAGGTGCTTGGAGATAGTATGGTTTTATGTGTGGCATGACACTTGCAGAGTCACAGTAGTGTCAATACCCAATTCTGAATCTGGTTAATTTGGTTACTCACTGCTACTATTCCAGAGGGAAGGGGAAAAAACGTTGTTTCTTACTACTGTGACAACATAAGGAGAAGCATTTGCTTCCCCTGGCAGCAAGTGTCATAGTCTCCAGTTTTTTCAGGTCCCAGGTCTCCTCAGCTGTACTGATGGGGTTCTCAGAGACCTAGTCAGCACAGCACCCGTGTTGCTCCCTGCTCCATGGAAAACAGACAATAGCAACACAAAAAGATTATGAGCAGAATGCTGAACATTGTCAAACGTTCACTTGCAGTCACAGATCTGGGTTAAATCCACCATTTATTTGCTCACCATGCCATCCCAGTTTGGACCCAGCTATCTGCAAATAAGTCTTGACCCTGCTCCCCATGGGAACAATCCATTCCGAAATGCCAGGCCAGGTCCTCCCTAGACCGGAAAACAAAAATACTGTGACCGTTTTAGGGGTATCACCCCTCATCAGCCAGGCTACCTTGAATCCAGTGGCATGGAGAGCTGTGGCTCACATCTGGACATACCCTTACCACTTAGGACAACTCTAGCAACACAACATTATAATGAGCTGAATGCTGATGATTGTCAAACATTTACCACAGTCACAATTTTTTTGCTCATCATGCCACCCCAGTTTGAGAAAATGTTAGTATGTATATGTGCGTGTGTGCTTAGCCAGCCCGCCTGCTCAATTAATGGTCGCCACTGTTATATTGACCAAAAACATTTCAACCAATTATAGTCACACATTCCTGTGATGTAGATTTATGGAACAACCTTTGACTAATATACTTGCAGCTCCTGAGTCCTCCTCCAAGCCTTAGTCATCTTACAATGGAGTGACTGGTCTAAAACCTCTTTATTTAATTTAAAAAGTTTAAATTGTTCTTTCCTTCCTTACCAATTACATAAAAATTCACGTAGAACCAAAGTGTATAATTCAACATCACCTAATTTGTCGGTCTTCTATATACTTCACTCTTAATTATTACTTTGGAGAAACCATATCTTGAAAGCCATCATTACTAGCGTGTGCAAAGGTGAAAAGCTTTGTGTTCCAATGTTTAGTTCAATTTATCTGTTTAATTGGAGTCACTCCCTACTCCTATCTTCACTAATTATAATGTTGGTATATTCCTCCCCTGGTTTCCCCCCCCTGTTCTCCTACCCTGGTATCTTCCTCTGTTCCCTGGAGGCTACCTTGGAATGTTCAGGTATGTCAGATGCTGCACAGTTGGTGGAAAGAGGAGACCGGTAATAAAGAGTTTGACTTACCTGATTAATGGTTTCATCTTTTCATCACTGGCAACGAGGATGGGATGCCTTCCAGGACAAATGCATCTTTGAGGAATTGAATGGCAGAGTCAGTGGTAATTTGGTTGACCATCGTCACTACAGTCCAGTGAGAATGGTAATCTATTAAGACCAGTGAAGGACTGGGTTTTTCTAAGACCCAGCGGTGCCAGGGAACAACACCTGAAACCTTCGCGGGTTACCTGTTCTGGCGTACCAAACACAGAGACACGGGACACTTCCAGCGACGTCAGAGATCAGCGTTTATTTACTGCAGGGATACAGAGGTCACAAGAAGTACACAGCGTGTAGGTTCTCGGAGACTGCTTCAATTTGCAAAAGTGGATCGCTCCTTTTATACACGTGTTTCCCATAGAACAGTATAGTGAACAAAGATTACAACCCGGTTCCCATAATAAACTTCCAAAGGGTCGCGTTGATGTTTCAGGAGGCCGGAACATAATCACCACAGTATTGCCGGTTCCCAACTGCAAAAACATATCTTCTCTGTAATAAAACACATTCCATCCTGATCGTAAACACATTAGGAGAAGGGACAAGAACAGAAGCAAAGAAAGGACAAGGATGCACAACAGATTAGAGAAGAGTGTTAGGAGTAATAAAGGGAACTTGAGAACGGGATCAGAGACACCGTGTCTAATGTATGCATGGCTGAAACAATAGACCGGCACGGCAAGATGAGCCTTGAGAGGGGCCATCTGCCTTCGTCGTGTCGTTTCCCTCGTCATAAAAGTCATACTCCAAAGAACACGTGTCCCTCATGTAAGCTTGGGCGTCCCAGGGTCACGAACCGGACAAAGTCCGTTCGCTAGCTACTTGAGGGCAAGAAACAAAATGGATGCCGTATCTAAAATGGAACCCGAGGGGTCAGATGAACAAACCCAAAAATCAGACGAACCATACGTGGTTGCATAGCGAAACTGCGTACACCCACTATACTCGTCATTTGCGGTTCATAGATACCCAACTCACCCATATTCGTCACCACCCAAAAAGTGTCGTTCCGTCCCACACGGAACCTCAGACGCTCCTTTTGCCCTCATGTAGGCAAGCACTAGTCAAGATCGGAATCTATTTCAATATTCATCAGATCGTTCAGTTGCTGCTGGAACATTATTCTATTCATCAACGTCTCCTTGGTAACAGATGGTCGTCTTATACACGTTGTAGCACATAGGCCACATAAGGCAGGACCACACTGTACACAAAGACAACACGTGAACAGAAACGTCACAACAACCCCTACGATCATCAGAATCTTCCAACCCCAAGTTGACATCAGGCCCCAAAACCATCCTAGTAACGTCCAATTACCTTCGTCCACATGTATGGACTCGGAGATTTTGTGCAACTTCGAGATGGCTTGGTAGACAGTTGGAGCATTGTCAGGAATAAAAATGCAACAACTCGAATGGATAACTTTACACACGCCACCTCTATCTGCGAGAACAACATCTAGAACCATACGGTTCTGTAACGTCATGAGTCTATCCGCCTGAAGTTCAGCTGTGAGATTACCAAGGGCACTTGCAGTAATATTAGCAGTCGACTCTACTACACGTGTCAGCTGTCTTAGGTTCCTACTATTAACCATAAGTCCCCAAAACGGCAAGAAACCCTTAAAGAAGTCTCCTGCTTCTTGACTGGCAGTATCCTCTTTGCTAATAACGCCTCTCACAACTCTAGTCTTGTGATAATCTGAGGCAACTGTGAAAGTCGGTGGTAAAAGATTCGCAATATAACATGTACCCGAAAAATCACGGGGTAACCATGTATAGGCGCGTTCATAACATACAAAATAAGTGCCCTTAGCGGTCAGAAAAACAGGGGAAGAGAGCATCGGCAGAACATACGTGTCAGTGCAAGCACTGTTCCCAAGTTGTGCTCTCGGATTTCGACCCAAACCTTTCAAGCAGAAATTACCGAGGTGTGGTACAATCCATATTGGGGACGAGCTCTTAAGCTGTCTATCACCCACTGACGTACTATACTCAGCCTCGCTCAGATCCTTATAAGCCTGTACCTCTTCATTTGGGATAAGCGATGCATCAAGAACATCTCTATCTAAATCCGCTATTGCTATCGCCAAAGGTTTGTGATACGGCCCAGGACCGAAATTGGCAGAACGTGACTCTCGACTGGGGTAGGAATCTAGTGCACTACGGAACATAGTTTGGAATGCTCGAGCCGAACCCTGGGAACTGTAAGGAAGAACCAAATATGGAATACCCCTATCCATGGTATGTGGCATTAACCCACACACCCAACAATTGGTAGTATTCATCACCAACTGATGCTGATGTAGAAGTTGAACGAAGGAGTTATTCATAAATTCCGCACGCCTAACCTGTTCATGTTGAGGCAGGGGATGAAAAGAATGTGGGGAAACAGTGGTGAGGGAGCTCAGTTTAGGAGAAGAGGTAGGTGAAACAGAAGGCAATAACAACTGTACTCCAAAATACACTCCACCCACCAATAACATAGATACGATCAGGAACAATAGGAACACTTGAAACAAAAAGCATTTTGTACATACAACTCTTCTTAATTCTGATCTCTGCGCCGACATCCTTTCTACTTCCAACAGCTTAGAGAATGCCATCCTCTACAAACCGTCCGTGACGTATTTGACGCACTTCGTTCCGAGTAGCGATTATCAATCCCCAGGAGTTCCCAGGAATCGACAAAAGTAACCGACCTAGCGTCAGAAACCTGCTAAACAGAAAGGAGTACCCGCACGGCCCTACGGTGACCCGGATGGAGAGGTTCCCTCGAAAAGTTCAGATTACAAATCTCTAAGCCGTGGGAAAGCACATAAAAACTCAAAAAGGAAGGATATAATTGTCCATAATGTTCATAACATCAAAAGCAAATATACAACTAATTTTTATTAGTCCTTGAACGAAGAAAGTATCGACTTCTTCCAGGTCGAGTTTGCTCTACAAGCAATTGTTCGGCTGGCGCAACAGTATTCGATGAAGTGGACAACGAGTCAGACCTTGGGCTTTCTGCTACCGATAACTCCACATGTGGGTTTGGCAGTGACAAATCATTCCCCACAGGTTGAGCGTCGCTAAACGGCACAAAGTGCAAAGGAGTCTCAGTTTCTGTTGTCGAAATCCCAGACCTCACCCAACCATCCGTCGGTAAGGGAATCGGTACCCTTTTCGTATGGCTGGCGTGCACCCAATTCTTCCGGCCCTCCAGTCGAACCGCAGTCCTCGTCGTCAATAAGACTTGAAAGGGGCCTACAAATCTTGGCTCCAAGTTGCGCTTTCGACCAAAATTTCGGGTAACAACCCAGTCTCCTGGCCGGAGCTGGTGTCCAGGGCCCTCTGTCTGCGCCGGTAGAGCTTCAAAGACCTGTTGATGGATTAACCGTAGTTTAGTGGTCAAATCATGCAGGTAATCAATTAACATTGGGTACTCAAGACTATTAAAAGCCCTTGGTCTCGGGACCCCCCAAATATTCGCAGGGCGGCCGAACACAATCTCATATGGGCTAAGCCCTACTCGAGAGTGTACGGTCACTCTGGTCGATAGGAGAGCCAGAGGCAAGGCATCAGGCCATGATAGACCAGTCGTAGCCTTGATCTTAGCGAGTTTTAGCTTTAGGGTACCATTGTACCCTTCAACCAAACCCGCTGCCTGTGGATGATTAGCGCTATGGAACTTTTGGCAAATTCCAAGACCCTTGCACACACTCTGCATTACACTTCCCACAAACTCACTTCCATTATCCGACCATACAATCCGTGGCATTCCGTACCGAGGAAAGTATTCCTTCAGCAGGATTTTTGCTGTGGACAGGGCAGTGTTATCCTTAAGAGGATAGGCCTCAATCCATCTGGAGAACGCACAAACCACAACCAAAACATACTTTAGGTTATTGCAACTCTCCATATGGATAAAGTCCAGCTGGATAACCTCAAAGGGACAAACGGGAGGAGCAAAATGACCAGGTGGAGTGGGAGTGCCCTTGCCGGGATTGTGCATTAAACACACCATACAATTCTTAACCACTCTCTCGGCACACTTAGCAATACCCTTATTTCTCCATACAGGTGACAAAAACCTACATATTCCTTTCGCACTAATATGTGCCAACCCATGAGCCATCGTCACAACAGCTAGTACGTACGCATCTGGTAACATCCACCTCTGACATTCCGTCAGATCAACCCAACATCCATGCATGTCCAACTTTCCCGTACTTTCTTTCCACTTAGTCTTTTCGGCTTTAGTAGCTTCGTTCTGAATTGCTTTCACACTCTCAATAGTATTTTCACACATACCAGTCTCCATCGGCCACCTCACTGAACTCGTGACATACATTCGGGTCGCAAGATCCTTAGCCGTTTCCTTAGCAATCTCATCCGCGAACGCATTACCACGACCAACATCATCCGTCACCTTCCGATGTGCACTACATTTAACAATCGCCACTTGTTTAGGCAGTGTAAGTGCTTCCAAAAGGTCATTCACAAGCTGCCCATGCTGAATCTTCGTACCATGTGATGTCATAAATCCTCTTTCTCTCCACAATCTTCCAAAGTTATGCGCAACACCGAATGCATACTGACTGTCGGTAAACACATTCACTCGCTTTCCTTTAGACAAGACACAAGCTCTTGTCAATGCAATCAACTCTGCAGCTTGCGCTGAATTCTGATTCAATCTCGCAGTTTCCACAACCGTGCTCAACGTCACTACAGCATACGCAGTCGTCACATCACCATTCGGCAATTTAAAGCATGACCCATCCACATACAAGGTACCATCGGGATCTGTCAAGGGAGTGTTTTTCAGGTCCACACGACCTTTTGTTTCTTCCTCAGTTCGTAAATAACAATCATGTGGTGGCACATCATCTGATTCCATATTAATCGGCAACAATGTCGCCGGATTCAGTACATTACAACGTTTGATCTGTATATGACTTGCCAAAAGGGTCAGCTCGTACCCAGACAACCTTGCACTCGTCAGATGTTGAGTCTTTGTCCGATTCAAAAGAGTATCAACTGCATGCGGAACCATCACCATGAGCATATTATCCATCACAAGACCTGCGGACTGCCGAATAGACGCCGCTGCTGCCGCTGTCGCCCTCAAGCAACTTGGCAACGCTCTCGCTACCGGATCTAAGGTCGAGGAAAAATATGCACACGGGCGCTGCTTGCCACCAAATTGTTGCGTTAAAACACTCAACGCACAACCTTCCCTCTCGTGAACGTATAATGTGAATGGCTTGCTATAATCAGGAGTACCTAACACAGGAGCCGAACACAGTGCGTCACGTAGTTCAGAAAAACTTTTCTGACATTCCTCCGTCCATGGCAAAGGAGTCAAAACGTCCTTGCACGTAAGAGCTATCAATGGCTTCGCTAACAGTGAAAAATTCGGAATCCACTGTCTGCAGTATGACGTGATACCTAAAAAGGCACGCACATCTCTCTGGGTCGTCGGCACGGTCATTCGAGCAATTGCTGCAATTCTTTCAGGGGTCAACCTTCTTCCCGCCTTTGACAATAAGTGACCTAAGTAGGTAACTTCTTGACAACAATATTGTAACTTAGAAGGTGACACTTTATGGTGTAAGTCACAGAGATGCTGCAATAGTGACACAGTAGCAGTCCGGCAAACTTGTTCAGTATCTGCAGCTACCAACAGATCGTCAACGTACTGAATCAAAGCCGCACCAGTTGGCAGCACAAATGCATCTAGTTGACTTTTAAGAGCTTGGCTGTAGATCGATGGGCTCTCACAGTAGCCTTGAGGTGCGCGTTTGAACCGGAAACTGCGACCTCCTAACGAAAATCCGAACAAATCACGACTTTCCTCAGCAATCGGAATGCTAAAGAACGCATTCTTCAGATCGATTACCGAAAACCATGATGCAGAGGCTGGAATCAGAGTCAGTAAAGCTGTAATGTCTGGAACCACAGGAAACTGCGGGACAACAATTTTATTTACTTCCCGCAAGTCAATAACTAGACGGTACACGGGAGGCTTGGACGGATCAGTTCGTTTCAAAATAGGCAACACGGGACTATTACACACGTTACCTCGTGTCTCCTCGATAACATCTTTACCGATCAGATCATAGATGATCGCTAATAGTGCCCGTTCACCATCAAGGGAAATACGATACTGTGGTATGCGTGGTAAGCGCGCATCAGCTTTCAGTTGAACAACATAAGGTGGGATGCTCAGTAGGCCCACATCAATGGGACCTGTTGCCCACAAAGAAACCGGAAGAGAACTCAATTCCGGCGGGAGCTTATCGATTGACAGGTACATAGGGGAGATCACATTCTCACCCAAGGTAAGCTCCACACCCGTAGGAGAGCAGTACAAAGTCGCATGTAACCTCTTCAGCAAATCCAAGCCCAAAAGATTCTCACCACAACCAGTAGTCAAAATCAAAGGAGCTTCTAACTCATGAGACCCAATCGTAAGGGGCAAAGGGCTAGAGACTGGATTGCTAACGGGGGCGCCAGAGAATCCAACGGAAACATTCGTTAAGCCAGACAAAGGCGCGCCAGGGAGTTTCGAATGCATAATGGAACTTTTTGCTGCACCAGTGTCCAACAGAAAAGGCTCAACGACGCCCAATGTGGCTACTGCAACATAAGGCCCTCTCTGATCAACCGGAACTGATACTTCTCCCTTCCTTTGTCTATGTCTGTCCTAGTAGATACCATCCGTATCAACATCATGCTCAACGTAATGGTCATCCACATGATACTGCGCAGATCTACCGGACGATGGTTCACGACGATCGAAACAATTCTGCGAGTCTGAGGAAGTGGCAAAACGCTCGGCCTGATCCTGAGTAACTCCACGACCTCTACCACGTGAAGCTTGTTGAGGACCACCACGACCTCCTCGAGCTGACACACCATTATTCCTATCACGGAGAACCGGACAATTAAACTTCAAATGGCCCTCCCCTCGACAGTACGCACATTGATTATATCCCAACACAAAACGAGGTGCGGGAGAGTCATTCCGTGTCTGCGATCTAGAGAATTGTGGTTGCGATCTATTTGGCTGGTGCGAATCATTGAAATTTGAGCGCGGAGGATATGCTTGCTGCAATAGGACCTTAGTTTTAAGATCCTTAGTTTTCTTATCTGCACGTTCACTTTCCTCCTTTTTCGTAATATTGGGCCGTAGCCAATATTTGAGCAGTGGTAGAAACAGCCCATGAACTCTCAGAATTTTTCAACTTATTGCTAAGTTCAGGCAACAAGTTCGATACAAACTTATCAACAAACAACCGCTGACCACCTTCTGAACCCATGTCCTGGCCACTATGATCGACAAATGCTTCCTCAAATCTCATAAAGAAGTCGGATACGCTTTCATCCCTCTTTTGCTTGCACGCGGACAACTTGTCCCAATTGACGCGCATCGCCGGCATAAGCGTTTTCATGAGGGTAATTATCCTCTGGGGCAATGCCACAATAAGCTGCTCAGGCTTAGCTCCACCAACTTGCTTAGCGTCTGCCGCTGTAAGGGCAGCCCAATCACCGCCCAACTCGGCCGCGTGATTCTCGTGACGAATTTTCGCCCAAATCGGCTGAGGCACTACATTGCCAAACAACATATCAATATCAGCAAGGTTCATAACAGTAGCATCCACCAATTGAGACAACTCCTTATAATAACCCACTGGATTTTTACGGGGATCAGGCAAAGTTTGCTTCACCTGTAAGACTTCCGATCGTTTCCAAGGGAGGTGTATCCACACTCTCTGAAAACGGCCTGGGACAGCAGGGTTAGCATTAGGATCACCTGGCATCCATACTGGGGGAACTTCCCGCATCGGATATTGACCAGGTTGCGCCATCCACTCTGCAGTCTCTTCCTTAAACAATGCTTGAGGTTGCACTGTACATCGAAATGATAACAGACGTTCTAGAGCTTCTCGAACCTTGTCACCTACGATCACACCAGTTGTGAACCGATGCTGGAGATCAGAAACCTCTGACGGTACATTATCTACCACATCGTAATCCCACTCCTCCTTCAACGATTTACACAATTCCTCGAACACGAATCGTTGAGTGGGCGCATTAAACTGAGAAAATGTGTCAAACACTACACGTGAAGAGTATTTAACGGGATTACGTATCCATTTACGTGCCATTTTTACCAGCGATTCACGTTCCCTATCATCAGGAAGCTGACTACGCCGCTGAGCGGCATCAGAAAGAGTTGAGCCGAGTATTGGCCCAAAAAGCGGAGAATAAAGAGTAGCAACAGCAGTCAGGAGACGACTACGAACAGAAGGAGAAGAGGAAGAAGATGCAGGCGCAGCAACAGTAGGGGTAGAGGCAATAGAAGTTGACGCGGCACCAGGAGTGGTAGGAACGACAGACTGAGGAGGGACTTGAAGGGGTGCAGTAGGAAGAGAAGCCGGTAAAAGAGGAGGGACTATTTGTGGCACAAGGGGTTGCGGGGGAGCGGGAGGAACAGCGGGCTGACCAGCGGCCGCCAAAACAGCAGGTGGAGGAAGAGGTAGAATCACCGGACCCAGAGTATCGGGAGCATAGGGAGGTGGTGATTTCAACAGATAAGACAATAGCGAATCCTCTACCGCTTCTTCACCCGACTTATCGTCATTAGACGGTAGCACCGGATAACATTTATCCACCGCCATATGATGAAGTCGAGCCCTAACTTCCTGCTCTTTCTCATTTTTGTCTCGCTGATACTGTTCAGCATCTTGCATTACCGCAATAACACCGTCTCTTTTATTTTTCTTACTCTGTTTGATTTCTTTCTGCTTGGCCTCTTTCCGCCACAACCGGAAGGAATCAAACATGGCCGGCCTGGCCTTCTTTTTAAACAATTTAGCTTCCAAATTATCTAAAACGGCAGTTTCGAAACTACCATGAGATGGCCAACTAAGTACCCCATCATTTTTAGTGTAGCGGACCCAATATTCATTATACACGATAGGACCCACGCCATGGCGACTATAGAGCTCGTAAATTGGAGTTCCAACCGGAGGTATCGGACACGAATCCTCCAGCCGGGAATCCATTCTGCAACATTTGAGAAACCCGAACAAAGGACTACGGCTAGGCATCGCGCACACTAACCGAGTTTACAAACTTCAAGGGCTATCGAATTTATGATATCCTCGCAAAAAGTTTGCGAGACCCTCGGTTTTTGGCAATTGCAATGGTCAAATAAAACCCAACAACTAAGAACCACTAATGCTATGGTACCATGCAAACAACAAAGGAACACTGGGAGTGACCCACAAATACTTAACTGAAAGAACAATGGCGTCACCAGGAAGGCCCGTCTATCGTCTCGCCATACAAAGGACTTCGCCAGGCGCCAAAACAGGTCGACAGTCAGGGCATCAGTCCGTCGCAGCCGTCAGGAGGCGGGGATCTTCGCGGGAAAAGACGTCGGGCCACTTATTTCGACAACTGGATTGATGAAGCGGGGTGCACCTTCCCTCGGAGATTTCACACGAAGTTCCTCACGATCGTCGGGCTTTGGACCGGTACCGCTGATGTCGCCCCACGTTGGGCGCCAACTGAAGGACTGGGTTTTTCTAAGACCCAGCGGTGCCAGGGAACAACACCTGAAACCTTCGCGGGTTACCTGTTCTGGCGTACCAAACACAGAGACACGGGACACTTCCAGCGACGTCAGAGATCAGCGTTTATTTACTGCAGGGATACAGAGGTCACAAGAAGTACACAGCGTGTAGGTTCTCGGAGACTGCTTCAATTTGCAAAAGTGGATCGCTCCTTTTATACACGTTTTTCCCATAGAACAGTATAGTGAACAAAGATTACAACCCGGTTCCCATAATAAACTTCAAAAGGGTCGCGTTCATGTTTCAGGAGGCCGGAACATAATCACCACAGTATTGCCGGTTCCCAACTGTAAAAACATATATTCTCTGTAATAAAACACATTCCATCCTGATCGTAAACACATTAGGAGAAGGGACAAGAACAGATGCAAAGAAAGGACAAGGATGCACAACAGATTAGAGAAGAGTGTTAGGAGTAATAAAGGGAACTTGAGAACGGGATCAGAGACACCGTGTCTAATGTATGCATGGCTGAAACAATAGACCGGCACGGCAAGATGAGCCTTGAGAGGGGCCATCTGCCTTCGTCGTGTCGTTTCCCTCGTCATAAAAGTCATACTCCAAAGAACACGTGTCCCTCATGTAAGCTTGGGCGTCCCAGGGTCACGAAGCGGACAAAGTCCGTTCGCTGGCTACTTGAGGGCAAGAAACAAAATGGATGCCGTATCTAAAATGGAACCCGAGGGGTCAGATGAACAAACCCAAAAATCAGACGAACCATACGTGGTTGCATAGCGAAACTGCGTACACCCACTATACTCGTCATTTGCGGTTCATAGATACCCAACTCACCCATATTCGTCACCACCCAAAAAGTGTCGTTCCGTCCCACACGGAACCTCACCAGCGCAAATCGTTTTAATACTCCTCTGAGGTTGAAAGGACCAATTATGTGAAGGGCAATCTTCTCCCATGGTTTGTCAGGTACTGATATAGGGAGATGGGTGCTTTCCTAGTTATTTTTGACTTATCACTATTGGAACAAGTTAAACAGTTCTTTTCCTTGTCTTCCACAATCGAGTTCATGTTTGGGAACCAATAGCGTTCACACAGCCTTGCTTTTGTTAAACTTCTGCCAAGGTGACCCTCATGTACAAGATCAACAATTTTGTATCTCAGTGGTTCCGGTGGTACTATTTTGTCATTTCTAAATAGGACTCCCTGCTCAATGTTGAGCTCATGACGAACCTCCCAGAATTTCTTGATATCTTCACTTACCAAATCAGAGGAAGTGGGCCAACCCTGTACTGTGTAAGTTAAGAGTTGGGTCATTGTGGTGTCTTTGCTCATACAATCTGACCATTCTTGGGAAGTAATGGTGGTGAGATTGAGTTGAAGGATGGGGTACTCAGGAGTATCAAATTGCTCCTCCTTATCTAAAGGACTTCTTGAAAGAAAGTCTGCTGCAGAATTGTGAATACCCGGAACATATTCCACCCTAAAGCAGAAACCCTCTAACTCAAGAATCCATTTGGCTATGCGGGGGGTGTTGCAAGAATTATTTTTTGGGTTGAACATGAAAATTAGGGGTTTGTGGTCCATGCGTATGCAGAATTGAATGCTCCACAGGAAGAATTTAAAATGTTTTACACCCCAGAAACAGGCTAGAGCTTCCCTTTCTACTACCGAGTAGTTCGTTTCTGCTTTAGTGAGTGTACGTGAGGCAAATGCAACAATTCTTTCCTTGCCATTGATTACTTGGGAGAGGGTAGACCCTAAGCCCTTGTTGCTTGCATCAGTAGTAAGTTTTACGATTGTGTTCAAAGTTGCATAAGTATGGCGCTGAAAGAATGGCATCTTTTACTTTCAAGAATGAGGCTTGCTGTTCGATTGACCAGCAAGCCTGTGTGTGGTTCTTTGTGAGTTCTCTCAGGCTGGATGTTAGGTCAGCAAAATG
Organism: Triturus cristatus; assembly: GCF_964204655.1. NCBI lineage: Eukaryota > Metazoa > Chordata > Amphibia > Caudata > Salamandridae > Triturus > Triturus cristatus. The sequence goes on from NC_140586.1 coordinate 578,862,813, forward strand.
ATCTACATATTTTGCCATAAACTCTGCCAGCCCTAAAAATGACTCAAGTTCATCTTTATTTGTAGGTGCTGGAGCATCTTTCACTGCTTCTAGCAGACAATGTTTTTGGCTTAAAGCCTTCCTTTGAAATGCAGTGCCCCAAATATTCCACAGCTTCCACACCTAACTGACATTTTTCTTTCTTTAATGTGAGTCCTGCACTCTTGAATCTGGAAAGGACTTGCTTCAGAATTTTATTGTGTTCATCAATGTTGGACACGTAAACCAACACATCATCTTGAAAACATAACGTCTTGGGTACACCTTCTAAGACATGTTGCATCATTTTCTGAAAGACTGCTGCCATAGAGGCCAATCCGAAAGGCATGCGATGGAACTTGTATGTACCCATAGGTGTAGTGAATGCAGTGAGTCGCCTAGAATCTGGATGTAGTTCTACTTGATGATACGCCATGGAGAGATCCAGAACACTAAAACAAGTGGCCTCTCCCATAGTGCTTAACATCTCATGGATGCGAGGTAACGGGTGCCTCTCTACCCAGATGTTGTTGTTTAGGTCACGTAAGTCAGTGCACATTCTAATGTCTTGGCTGTAGTTTTTCTTTGTGATAACAATGGGGGCAACCCATACCGATCAATCAATGTAAATGTAAATGTATGTGTCTTGTAAAGCGCACTGCTGCCCTGAGGCGTCCTGGCGCTGTAGACCGCTGGGGAACCCGTCCTGGCTATCCCTGTGAGATGGTCCCTCCAGGGTATCTCCAAGGTGAAACCAGGCATCCCCAGTGAATGTGGGGGGGCCGTTGTGGAGATGAGGCAAGCTAATGCCCAGAGTTGCCGAGTGTGTTCCTGGTTAGAGTAGGTACCAAGGCGAGAATTATCGAGTCCGTTTTGACCCTGGTCCACGACCCTGCCGCGTCGGGAATTGAACCCTGGTCCCTGGCCGATTCTCTGCTTACGGATCTGCCGCCTCTAACCAGTGAGCCACACCTAATGGGTTGTATAATGTCCAACCTTTCTAATCTTGATAATTCTCTTTTCAGGGGTTCCCACATAAGGTGGGGTATAGGTCTAGTTTTATGTATCACTGGTTTACAATTATGTTTTAATTGAATTTTGTGTTGAAAGTCTTATATTAAACCTAAATCTTCTGAAAAAACTTCTGGGAATTCATTGCCAATGTGTTCACTGTTGCTTGAAGGATTTACGGCTGAAACCTCTTCAGGATTTTTAGGGTCTAGTTTAACGCCCAGATCTTTTTGATGTTGCCATCCTAATAAATTAGATCCATTCTCTACTACGTATACTTTTCCCACTGCAGAACGATCTTTAAAGGAGATGAGAGATTTGATCATGCCTTTCATTAGTATGGTGTCCATTGTATCCACTAGGTGAAATGTCTGCTTTACATAACTTATCTTGTTCTTTACCTAAGATGGATTTAAAGTACGAAAAGTTCACCAGAGTGAAAGGGGAGCATGAGTCTGCAAACATTCTGACTTCTTTGCCGTCAATGGATACCTTGCATTCAGGATACCTTTGGTGGTTTTCGCTGTCACTTCCATTAACTTGTAGTATGATTTTCTTGACTTGAGTTTTGTCATCAGGGGCACCATTTCCCCAAGTTTTCTTTGGAAAACACCCGCAAACTCTTGCCAGATGACTTCTTTTGTTACATTTCCTGCATAAGTCTGATTTGGCTTGACAACTGGGGTTATTGGCTAAATGATTGCTGCTCTCACAACGAAAGCATTTGAATTTGACATTTTCTGAGTCTCCTGTTTGGTTGCGCCAATTATCATTCTTTGTTTTTCAAGGGTCGTTCTTTATTTTACAAACTTCTGATTCCACTTCTAAGTTAGTTCTTTCTGCAACTTTATCTGGAATATGGAGCATTTATTTCCTTTATACAAATGGCGGTGTGTTCTATGGATTTGGCTATTTCAATGGCCTCTTGAAGATTAGGTTGTTTTTGCAACAACTTTCTCTGGATTTCCTTATTGTTTGGACAACGTACCAGTTGGTCTCTGATTAAGGAATCATTTAGATCATGGAACTCACATTGTTTGCTGAGACCTCTGAGTGCTGCTACATAAGTGGACACGCTTTCTTGTTTGCCTTGAGAACGACTGAAGAATTTATGTCTTTCCAGCACTATGTTTACTTTGTAACCAAAGTGGATTCGTAATTTTAATAAGGTGGTTGTGTAGGTATCTTCATCATCCTCCTCATCAGTATCAGCCTCAGGTTCTGGTAATGTTTCAAATATTTTCCTACCATCTGGACCCAAACTGTGTAAGAGGATGTGCTGTTTCCTAAAAGCACTACATTTTTCTCCCCCAATTGCTATGAGGTATGATTCGAAAATATTCTCCCATTCCATCCATGGAATGTTGGGTTCCCCAAATTCATTCAAAAATGGTGCAGGTTGGGACATATTTGCGGCAGCCATCATAGCAGTAAATGGAAATTGAGAAGAAAATACACAGCAAGGACTAAGTTATAATTGAAGAAACACAGTGAACAAGATGATTCCTAGTATATAAAAATGCACACTGTATGAGAGGGGTTTCAGAACAATGTAAAAATCAACGTTATGCTGCACACTGAGAAATTATGAAGAATATTTGTGTGCGTGTCACCATGAAATAACGCTCTGTCAATGTGAACAGTGACACGCTGGTGTGGTGCTCTAATGCCCCAAGATGTGCGTGTCACCGTGAATTGTACATTGCACGCAGCAGAGTGACACGCTTTGAATTGCCCTGAATACAATGGTGAACGATGCTCCAGGGTGTGTGTGTCACTGTTGATTGACACGCAATTATGCTGAGGAAATTTGTACTAAGGTGTACGTGTCACCGGAAAAGTGCACACAACAGAGCGACACGCTTTGAATTGCCCTGAACAATGGTGAACGATGCTCCAGGGAGTGCGTGTCACAGTTGAATGACACGCAAAATACTGAGGAAATCTGTACTAAGGTGTGCGTGTCACCGGAAAAGTGCACGCAGAGAGTGACACGCTAAGAGTTGCCTTGAACACTCTTCAGTGCAGCGTTAAAGGAAAAGCTGCCTCCCACAAAGAGATGACATAGGAGAGAAGGCTCCACCAAGGTCCGCCCCCGAGACAATCACCACGCCTTTGCAGGAAACTGAAGGCGGAAGCAGGGTGATGCAAAGTCTGAGGCGAGGCAAGGCGAAATGGAGGACGAGACCGTGCCTGAAGAGAATTCAGCGCCTCGGCACCTCTCCGATAACCAGCACGATGTCATGGCAAGAAGTGAAGGCGGCGCGTGAGGAAGAAAAGCAGTCACCTCAGCGTTCAGGATGATGCAAAGTCTGAGGAGAGCAAGGTGAAATGGAGGACGAGAGCATGCCTAAAGAGAATGCAGCGCCTCAACACCTCTCCTATGACCAGCACGATGTCGTTGCAAGAAGAGAAGGTGGAGGAAGCGCACGAGGAAGGAAAGCGGTCCCCTCAGTGTCCCTTGTAAATGTGTATCGGTGGTGGTGGCACAATGATTGAAGAGGCGTGAAGGTAAACAGGAAACAACTGCCTCAGCGCCCCTTGCGAACTGCATCAGATGCCAAATTACCAAAATGCCACCGAGACAGACGCCGGTACCACAAAGTCACACAAGCGCAAGTATGCTGGCAGCCCTCCACAAAGTTCAGCGGTCTCCTTGTCAGCCGCGGTGAAGTTCTGCAGAGAAGCCACCACAGGAGCGTAGACAGGATTAACGTTCTCCAACAAAGATAGGGAAGACCATCAAATAAAACGTCAGAGAATGAAGGTTCTCAGGGGAATCAAGGAACTTCTCACAGGAAATCCCAAGTACAACTAGTTGTTTTAAAACTTTGAGAAAGGTATTTAGAAAATGTTGCAACTTTGTGTAATTCCAAAGTCTTTGGCTATGGGACCTCAGTGTAAAAAAGGTGTCTTGTAAACTGTTATCAAGAGTATTCTAAAACTGGGATGATTAGGCTCTAACTTCACGTATGTTCTGATCCCGACCGATTTTTATGTTGCATTTAATCTTGCTGAGCACACAGAAAATCACTTTGCAAAAGCTATACCTCAAACTGTGGTTTTATACATTGCAACACCATTGTACAGAGAAATTCTCAGCAAGACATAATCTGCATGTATTTCCAGAATAGAATCGGGAAGAGCGAATCTTACACCTTTCTTTGGAATTTGGAATGTGGGTAAATATTTAGGGTGTCCCCCTCGGGGAGACGTCCCCTCAGTGCACAGCTTTATTCTCCAGATGAGTAGAGTGATCCCATTCAAAACCCTTTGAGCCATATGTAATCTGTCATTTGAATTTAATATTTTTTCTTCATAAGTTATTTTTTCATTATTGGACAAGTAAACTTCATGTTAATTCCACAAAACAGAAATTTTTCATTGATTAACATGAAATTTGGGGTCCCAATTGGTTAGTCCCAATGCATTTCGGGCTCTATGGGCCCTTCATCAGGGGAATGTTAAGGCCCATAGAACCAACTGCAACGCCCATGCAATGCCTCCCATGAGCAGAGTAAGGCGATGCAGCGATTTGCACTGCATTGCCTGACGCAGGGCTCTCATAAATAAGCCTCTTACTTTGTAGACATTTTTTAGGACAATCTTCATTCATAAGCAAATTGTTCTTCCCTTAATTGTCTCCTGTTCCTTTAGTTGTATATAACTGCCAGACACCTTAGTTGTATATAACTGCCGGACACCTTGCTCTCCGGGTGGTGATTCTTCAAAAAATATCTAAATATTCACACAAGCTTCCTTTTTCTGAGTTTGGTCTATTTGACGTCTTTCCTTTTCTTATCCTTCAGCAACTGAATGTAGTCTAGGAACCAAAAAAACAGACTTATATAGGAAGATAGGTAGCCACAAAAAAATCACTGTTTTGACTGTTCTTCTCTTTTTTAGTAATCAAATATCCGTTTGTTATTGCTAGGTTTAGTAATCTTTGAGCTTCATATACTGTTTAAATTTGCCTTTGGAAATATAACTATTGTACAGGTTAAGAATTTGAGTTTTAGTAATTACTGGAAGTCCGTTATTTCTCTATGGAATTCTTCAATGGATATTCAAGAAGGGGGATGGAAGCAATTCTGCCAACTATAGGCTTATCAGCTTTTTAAATGTTTCTGGAAAGATCTTCACTAAAGCATTGTTGGGAAAATTGGAGGAATGGCCTTCTGTAAATAAACTTCTACCAGCAGAACAGGGAGGGTTTTGGGCAGGTCACTGCACAATTAATCACTGTTTTGCATTATGGGCAATTGTGAATAAGTCCATTGGGATAAATAAAAGATTGTGTTGTTGTGTTGTGGACTTTAGTACAGCTTTCCACACTGTTCATCGTGGTAGGTTATGGAACAAATTGTGAGCCTGGACCCTACCAAATGGTTTGCTGTATATACAAGCCCGTCATACCTCGAATTGGACTCAAGTTGAAACTGACAACTTTGGCCACCTTATTAAAAGATACACATTGAGAATGGACTGCACGAGGAATGTGTCCTAGCTCCAATTCTTTTTAGTTTATATGTGGCTAAGTTACCAAGCTCATTTGTTGTTGCCAGATCCACCTCTCCTAAAATGAGACTCTTCCCATATGTATGCAGATGCTTCGGCTTTATTAGATTATACCCAAATGGGTCTTTAGAAGAAAAGATATTTTAAAAGATTAGTGTAAGCAAAATAATTTAAATATAAGTAGGTAATAAACAGAAGTTTCAGTCTTTGGTAATATGGTAACACATTTCACATGGTTTTTAGATAATGGAAAATTAGACCAAGTAAGAACTTATAAATACCGAGGTACGCTCTTTTCCTATAATTTAAACTGGGATGTACATGTTATTAAAGCAAGAGCACTTTTACTCTCAGCTTCTCCTGTGAAGGTTGATAAGATGCTTCAAGGGTTATTATATACCACTTTAGTATAAAAATCCCCAACTAGCATTTTATGGCTCTGAAATGACTTGGAAAAAAAGAGATATTTTAGATCCAGTAGAATGTAGCCGTTTGGAATGAGTATTATGCTTGCTGAAAGGATCAATGATCCAAAGGGTACATTATGAACTTAATTTATTTGCATGGTCACATATGGCAGGAATCCTTCTAAGTTGTATTTGGAAGTTGAAGTATTGAAGTTATCACACATCTGTTGGTTGGAAGCCCTACATAGTTGCCTTAAGTGGGTGAGGAAAAGATTGAAACATATTAAGGATACCAAGGATTATTTCTCAGACTCAGAAGCATTTGGAGGATGGGACCAATTCGCCCACAAAAAGCAATTAAAGGTGGTTTCCCTTATCAGTTCTCTGCAAAAGGGTAGGACATATTTATCTCATAAATATTCAATTACTTTAACATTGCCGTCTTTATGTACGTTTCCATACCTATTTTGTTCAGCAGACCCAACTCCTCGATCAGAAATGTAATGTTTAGATTAGGATGTAATCCCGTTATCAGGGTATGCAGTATATAGCCACATATAGTTAAAGAAAAGGGTGGAACTTGTGTTTCCGGCATGAAAAAGAAATGTACAAGTACACATGTTTTAATGGATAGTCCTGTATTTTTAAGGTTGCTTTGAAAAAGTTTAAAACTGTTGTTTTTAACATATGAGATTTATAGGAGGCTGGATGCTTCTGATCTACCAGCCAATGAGCACTTTTTTGATGGGACGTTTTTTAAAAACAATGTGGAATTTTAATAATCTTGATTTAATATGATGTGGAAGCTGTTTTATTTGTAATTCCTTATATTTGTTTTATGGGCAAAGGTCTTAAAAAACATTTGTTTTTTCTTTAAAAAATCTCATTATGGATTCCTTTTCTTTATTTCCCTTCTATTAGCCCCCTCTCTACCAGGATAACAATATTTACATCTCTATAGACTCAAGAAAATAACCGAATCGAATCTCTCTAAAAAACATATTTCCATTACCCCATTCATCACCTTACTGGTTTTGCTACAGTCCTCTGAGACTTTGGAGGGATTTTACATTCCACTGAGCATGGAAGCCACCACCACTCTTTATTCAGTTGTCGATATCTTCTTCCCCATCTTCAGGATCAGGCTTTCATTCTATCCGACTCTATGGATCTGAATCTGGTGCTATCAGGGTGCTGGTGGTGCACTCTAGTGCTCAATTCTGGCCTGTTTATGTGCCCAGCTCGGACCTCCAACTCTTGGAAATCTACAATGTACTGTCACTCAGGGAAAAGAACGTTGCCCTGTGGTAAGGCACACTAGTTCGCTAAGGCTGCCAAATAGTGGTCTTAATGTAAATGTAAATGTAGCAACTGATATCTTGAACCCTTGCCTTTTATGGGAGCCTGGCATGACAAGGTAAGACCTTATGCCTAGATCCATAATCTATGGTGCAACTATTCTTTTTCCAAAGGACTCGGTGTGCTTCTGCACTACAAGCCCAGACTCCCTTGAGTGTCGGTCATCTTCGGTGGGGTTTGTGTATAAAATTGGTCCCACCCTGAACAGGGTGCTCACTATTCCGGAGAAGGAAGAGGAGAATGGTCTTCTTCCAAAGAGTCCAGCCTGAGGTGAGGCTTTGAGGTACAAGGTGGTGATTTCTCCTTCCAAAAACCTGTGCTCTTCAGACAGAGATAGACTGACCTGACCTTCACCGATAAGGGCCTTGTTGGCCAAATTGTTCTGAACCTTGCTGGACTGAAAGGCTGCATTGATCATCAGCACTTCATTATCAGCTTTTAAGATAAGAGTTCTCGGTGTGTAAAGACTGCATTGTTCATCAGCGCTCCATGATAAGGACTTCTTTGTAGGAGAACATTTCTGGTTTCTGGGACATTAATGGCACAGATTTTTTGATAACAACACAGGTCAAATAGAATTTAGAACTCTGGTTTATTATCATCTCGAGTACTATCAATGTCATTATCTCTCTCACCAGGTGGCATAACCATGGGTTTATTGGACAGTTTTCTGAAGAGAGTGAGAGAGAGAAGTATATGAAACTTTCCGGTTTGCCTGTCCGTTTCAGTTTCAAAGAATGAAGAATGATTAATGGTGCTAGTAACTCTGTGTGAATGAGGGGCTTCACCCGATCTTGTCTTACATTACAGCTACTGCTTATAGAGATCCTGTATAAGGTATAAATCAAAGAGAATGATTAGAGTGATTGAAAAACTCACTATACAGTGTAAAAACCTATTTTGAGGGGGAGCTCTAAGGGCTAACAATCTGACATCACAGTCTACATATTTTACTTTCTCTTTCAGATCTTCCTCGCTGCTGCTCCTATTCCCTCCTCTGGCCACTCCAATGCTCTGTGCTGGTATAGCATTCAGAGATGGTGGTGCCTGGAGGTGGTTCTCCGTTCAGACCCTGAGAAAAAACGGCATTGACAGGTGCCCTGCTTTAGTTACAAAGTTCCGACATGCTTTTCTTTGGCTCTATATTTTCTCGCTACCACCACCACCTTTCATCCTCAGCTTCTTCCCAACCTGCGTGGCAAGAGTCCCCTCTTTTAATGCTTCACTCCTTTTATGTTTCCTCCACTCTCTTTCTCTGCATCTCTGTCTTTCTTCCCTGTCTATGCTCTTCTCAGCTGTTGTTGTTGTGAAGTTCTCTGCATGGTAAGTATACCCCGTTACATGAGGGGCACAGTTGGCATGAATGGGCTCAATATGTAGGAAAAGTACAATGCTTTGCTGGCGAGAGTCTTCATGAGAGTGAACGAAAACTAGGAAAGTATGCATCTTTAACAAGTAGAAAAAAATCAAAAACGTTACATAAAGTTTCAGTGAAAAACATACATTTTTACACCTCTAATACCAACGTTTAATTTCCAAAAATAGAAATTAAATGTAATCATAATGCTGTCAGAATTTTCCCTGTGACAGCTCAGCTCAGAATCCAAGGTCTCTCTAGTCCTGCAATTATTTGGTCTGCAATCTCTAGAAACAATAATTCCTCGTATGGCGTCACTAGGCTTTTTTATTTTTACTACTGCAGGTACTCCAGGCAATACAACAGCCAACCCCCTGGTCGACACCTCCAGCAGTACGAGCTGAGAAGACAATGCCCACCTCCGACAGACACAAGCCAGCCCTGACTACCATCGTAGCGCTTTCCAGATATTTCCCGCCTTCAAAAAGCAGACGGACAATGTCTATTTTCTCACCAGAATCAGATAAAACAGACGGAAAAGTATCCTTGGGGTGTGTGCGGTTATATCTGTTTCTGCAGAGAAAACTTGCTATTACCAGAATTTGGTGTAGTGGTACTGACCGGAGTCCAGCCTCTTGGCACCCTTGCATCATATTTTGGTAATTTCGTATTGAGTGCTTTACAGAATAAACACTAAGGGCCCAGCTTAATTGTTGGTGGACGGACAAATCTCTATTGGCCTGGTGGAGGACTTAACATTGGAAACAACCTTGCCCCCAAATTTAGATATGACCGTCAACCCTGCAGTCCTTTCTACGGCATTGGCAGGAACTGTTGTCAAGGCGGTTCATGTGAATGCTGTTTACAGTTCGGTGCAGGGCTCCATCATGTTGATGGAGACCTTCACTAAACTGTTTTCTTTTTTAGAAGAAAAAAAGAAAATACCCTCTTACCATGGGAATTCTCCCCCATTGCAATGGAATTATTTATCAGTTTCCCTGCCACTTAACAAAAGGGTTTCCTGGTGGTGACATGAAGTGACCTGAAACTTCCACCCATCTAATGTAGGTGGAATTTAGATGGAATTGGACATGAGCCTCCAACGGCCCTTACACGATATAAATGGGGCCCTTAGTAACCTTTAAAAAAGTAGGTGTGAATACCTTAAAGCACCACTCCAATTAACAATGTGCTCAGGCCATACTTACGTGTGCACGGAGACCAGAAGTATTTCTTCTAATCTCCAGTTGCAATGTTTGCTTGATTAGAAAGAATGATCAAGAGTGAAAAAATAAATTGTTTTTTTAATAGCCACGGTGGTATTCAATTGGGTGCATCGTGTGTTCATAATAAAAGTAAATCCGTTTTTGCTGTGATTAGTAAGGAATACAAAGCCGCATGTAGGTGGTCCATGCCTATTGCACTGAAGGGTAATGCATCACTAGTAGGAAATGCCGTCTGTTAACCAGTTCAGTAAGATGTACCTGAGGGAGGAGAACATGAAGGGAAAGTTCGCAACGAACATCACCGTTCCGTACAAAGTCTGTCTTTTATTACTAAATGTGGGCTGTGATTCAGTTCTAATGGGCGCATTTTCTAGTACAGTATTTTGTAAATAATGAAGGAAGATAAATTGCTCCTAATCATGTCGTGCTTCTGAGCAAAATTAGCGCGGCGTTGTGTGCCTGAAGTCGTCACTGTTCCGTGTCAGCAGCTCCTGTTTGACGAGGCCGTGATTCGAAGACCAAGTCCTCGAATAAGCACGGTGATGGATTGGTCTGTCCAAGGGGGCTGGAAACCTTTCAAGAAATGTCACAAGCTGTTTTATTTTAAATGAATCGCCGACCGAGACTGGCGGTTACATCTGAATGCTTTAAATAAAGAGGGTAACTGCAGCCAGCAGAAGGTTCTGTATTTTACAATATATGCAATGAGAAGACTTGTTTATGTCGGTAAACACAAGCATCTTTAATTTAGACTGGACCCGGCACATATTTTGCTGAAATGTAAACATATCTTCAGAGCACTCGCCAATGTTCGGTGTAAAATATTGGCCTGATGTAAATTTCAGGGTTTGTCAACCATAAAATTATTTTTTGTACTGGATTTAACCCATTTTCCAATTGAGTAACGTGTTACTGAATCCCAAATTGGGTTCATAAACCATAATGAATAGTTATTTGAAGGGGGTGCTTAGAGCGACCTTTCAAATTAGCCATTCATTAAAGTTTCTATCAATGTTTTGCGACCAATTTTCGGTTGACTAAACATTGAAATTTTAGCAACTCTTCAAGGGGCATATCAACAACAACCGGCGATAATTATCGCTAAGCTCACTTAGCGCTAGGATAATTATTGGCGGCTAGCGTGGATTTTTATCGCTGAGATAGTGTGCTATTAGCAACGCTTATCTCAAAAGCGATAAAAATCCTAGCGCTAACTGCCTAACGTGAGATTATCGCTGGAAACCCAGCGATAATCTCACAAAATGTGGCGTTAGCTTGTCGATAGGGACTCACAAACTTAGCCATGATATCCTCCTTCCATAGGATATCATGGCTAAGTCAGTCCTGAAGCAGGCGTAAGAAAAGTAGCGATAACAGGGGTTATCGCTACTTCTCCTGCCGCTATGCTTCATAGCGTGGGGCTTGATGATAGGAGAAATGTTGCATAGCGAAATTTCTCCTGTCAAGTCAGGTCAGGAACGCCCACTTTGCATCTCATTACAGATGCAAAGGTGGGCGTTAAGATTTCGTACGCTAAAGCAAGGTTTCACGTGTTAGCGTGACCTTGCTAATTAGGCGATAAAATTATCGCCGCTTTTCGGCCGAACACGGCCGCAAAAGCGGCGATAATTTTCGATCGCCTCGTTGTTGATATGCCCCCAAGTGAGGTGTTAATCCATTTGCAAATGGTAAGGGGTCCCATTTTTATTGGTGTAAAAAAGGTTACAAATATATTTGGGGAGTAGGTAGTGGTAGATGTCACCTGGTCAGGACTTTGCGGATGTTCCATTACTGTGATAGGTTGACATGTTCTGATATCCAGGTTTTGATTGCTCCTCTGACCTCTGAAGTGTGAGAAGCCTGTACAAGTCCTGTGGTGCTAGAACAATTTTCAGAGTGGGGGTGCTGCCATCAATGTTATGGTACTGAAGTAATAGGGATTGTGACAATTCCAAGCATCACACAAAGAACAGGTGTAGCAAATATATTCAACAGGACTGTGCTGAGGGTGTAGTATGTAGCTGGTGGTGGATTTTGGGGAACACTGGCACACATATATTACTAACGTATGCAGTGATAGCGCACTGTCATTTCCAGAAATCACATATTCCTTTATCTAGCCTTTAAATTTACTCAGACATACAGTTTTTTCCTAGCAAAAAGCACAAAAGTCATGTGTGGAAATCAGGTTTCAGGAAAAAAGTATGTCTTGATTTATTTTATTCATATTAAAACTTTTGTTTACATCACACTTCAGAATTAAATAAGAAATGGTGTTTCGTTTGTACTTTCCGAACTGCTGATATAATCTGAAACATTTATACAGCTCATTTACAGGTATTTAAATTTTGTGTGAGAAATAATGACATTTACTGTACCCCTGCAAGATTGCCAAATAGTTCACTTTACAAGATCATCTAACTTTGTAGTTAGAGAAAGTAAATACCAATCACATTTGACCTCTGTCTTAGAAGCAAAGCAAATGTTACTAAATAAAAACAAAATTTAAAGGCATCTTTATCGTCTATTCACCTTCTGAACTCCAACATGGTAAGATTGGTGGTGATGGAGTGCATACAATACCTATACTTCCAGCACCTATGTGTGAGTCTCTTTTCACAGGTACAGTAGTCCAGCATCCCTAGTGGACCACACTATGCCCCCCCATCTACTAACAACATGGGACAGCCTGTAAGCAGAAATATTCACCTTGGCTATCAATTTGTCAGATATATATGTGGCCCCTTCCCACCCACCTCAAAGTGGACCCTTCTGGATCTCACTCATCCCTTTGTCATTTTTAGCACATATGTACACAACTTTAATGATCAGTAACTATGCACTAAATACCCACATAGACAGATGACAATGACAGGCCCTCATAAACATCCATTATCATCATTTAATTGTCTTGTGTTGCCAGACACGTATCTACCTGCCACAACTTCCACTGCTGTTACTCTGCCTGCTCTACCATGTGAAGTGGCCTGTCACACGTGCCTTTTGACAGAGCCTTGTAAGTCAAATTCCATTTCAAAGTATAATTACTTATGCATGTATACATTTCATATGAGGAAATCAATAAAGCAATTCCCTCACAACGTAGCATGGGTTACCTATTTGTCAGCAATGGATGTCATGGGTGACCAAATATCATTGACAACACGGCCTCAACATCGTATACTACACTGAAGACACCCAGCTCATCCTCTTCCTCACCAAAGACCCCACCACCGCAAAACTCAACTTCCAGAGAGGAATGCAAGAAGTGGCAGTCTGGATGACCAACAGCTGCCTAAAACTCAATGCTGAGAAGACAGAATTCTTCGTCCTCAGCCCCTTCAGCATGGGACAGCACCTGGTTGCCAACCGCCCTCGGGAGCCTACCTTCCCGCTCAGACCATGCCAAGAACCTCGGCATCGTACTCGATCACCATGAACCGACAGGTCAACGCCATCACCTCCAGCTGTTTCAACACCCTTCGCATCCTCCGTAAGACCTTCAAATGGATCCCCCCGAATTGAGGAAAACAGTCACCCACGCACTCATCACCAGCAAACTCGACTATGGCAACGCACTCTACGCCGGCATCAACAAGTCCTTACTCCGCAAACTGCAAACAATAGAGAACACTGCGGCCAGACTCGTCCTCGGAACCCCCCGGCACGACCACATCAGCCAACACCTGGGGTGACTCCACTGGCTCCCCGTAAAGAAGAGAATCACTTTCAAAATCCTCACTCACGCCTACAAATGCCTACACAACAGTAGACCCAAATACCTCAACGACAGAGTAAACTTCCACGTACCCAAAAGAAACTTGCGATCATCCAACCTCGCACCTGTTGAAACCCTGCGCATCCACAGAGCCAGATCAGGTGGGAGATCCTTCTCTTACATCACAGCCAAGACTTGGAATGAGCTACAGGCAGACATCAGACATGTCCCCTCCCTTAACACCTTCAGGAAGACCCTCAAGACCTGGCTCTTCAACTGAATGGAGCTGCATACCCCCCCCCCCCCCCTCAGCGCCTTGAGACCTAGCACCCTTACAATTCCCTGATTGATTGATTGAATATATTTGAAGTCTAGCACCTCAGTACAGGATATACCTTCACCCTTTACCTTGTCAATATGAGCTTCGGGGTGCCAAGACTGTACAAATGTGTGTATCAACCTGACTCTTTTTTAAATGACACCTTTGGAATGTAATATATGATTGCATGGGTAGCTTTCAATTGCCACAGGAGACTAATTGATATACAAACATGATGCTCAATGCTATAGATGTTTGGCAAGTAAATGTAAATATCTCATGCTACCCACCCATTGCACCAGTGTCCTAATTACTTATAATTATAACGTGATATGTCTTTTGTTGCTATGCCTAATACGGTCTTATGGTGTGTCACTCTCCATCTTATTACTCCATTGTCTCAGTAAATGCTTACTGTTGGGTCTTTGTGGATGTTCTATTAGTGGGGTGCATTGACATGTTCCAAAACCCACATCTCAATAGTTCCTCTGAAATATGGAAAGTCTGTATTTGTACCTCTTCACAGTTACAGTAGACCAACATCCATGGGTGACCACACTTTGGCCCACCCTTCTGCCAAAATAAGGGTCAAGTATGTCTGTGACGCTAGTCCATGAAGCACAATGTGGACTCCTCTCCATCTCATTGACCTACTTTGCTATTTGTAGCACACACGTATACACATTTAATATTGGGTAGTCATGTTCTAAATGCCTCTTTGACATTTTTCATCATTGATACAAGTCATCAGACCTATCTCTGTTGTTTACAGTCACACTAAAATGACTCAGATGAGTCATATTTTTCAATTTGCTATCTGCTGCATCAATGTCCATAATTAAACATCCACCTGGAGGCAATATTGAACAATTGGTGACGTTGCAGCGTTTTTCCAGACACAAAGCATCAGTGGCATGGCAGGTGATGTGCTTGGACCCATTCCAAGTGGCAGCTACCCATAAATGATAAATTATCATTGATAATATTATGTCCAATATATCTATATTGATGTGTCAAATGTGCCAAAAATGTAATATCAGATCATGTGTGGCTGTATGAGCGCGTATGTTTCCACACACTCATAAAAGTCAAAGGTGTATCAGATATTTTTCTTCTGTTACAGCCACTGTACACATTGAGCATGACGAAGATGCTCTTCCATTTACAAGTGTGGGATGGTGTGTGATTCTGTGAGAAAATCTGCAGTCTCGGCAGATGCAAACTCCACAAATGATTAAGGTGATTGTTGGTATAATGAAGGTGGTCAGCTCACATAACACCTCACAGCTGGACAAAACTCAACCTGTTGGGTAGTCTTTCAATTGCAAGTACCCACTCACAGGAACTAATGGCAAGTATACTAGTTCTAGCTAACATTGTTGAATTTCATCGACTGCCCAGCCACATTATACATTTTCATCCACTGCACAGCATGCAGGTACCTTCGTTGTTCCAACCACCACCAGGGGTAACTCATATCTTCTTGCATCATTACACAAAGAATGCTCCCAGACAATCAGTGAGTCTCTGAAAGTCAACAAACCCAATGCCACAACTTTCTAGGTGTCAACTGTCACAGAGGAATGCAACAAACTTTCTGAATGAGAAGAACAAAGCCACATATGAATAGGGAATAGGCTTGTGAAAGAGCTAGATAGTGGAAGGACATATTATTTGACTATCAGTACTCAAGCACAACATCCTAGAAATGGTGGAATATGCACACCATCTCCATCCATCTGGGCAATATTGCATACACCAGCAATATGTTCCAAAATGATGGAGAGCAGATGCGGGCCATCAGGCCAGGACCTCACTGATTTGCACCAAGACCATCCCTCTAATGTGGAGAAAGGAGGAAGCAAAGCAGCATGCTATGTTCAGACAGCACATAAGGCTCTTGCAGGCAGGGGACCACCTCAAGCTGCTAAGCCAAATCATGTGCCGCAGACAGCTGGTGGTGACCAACCACCTGAAGGGCCCACCAAACTTACTAACCCACCTGCCACTAGTGCACAAACTGATCCTGATCCCCCTATATGATATAGGATATGGGCAACCGCCTCCTATTGTGTATCAACATCTACCGCTTCTATAAGCAATTCATGGACCAATCTCTGCCCTGTCGCGTACATCCCACCACTGCATGGTATTTCCCTTCTCAACAACTGTTAAAATGTGTTGAGACCATACATGCTCTCATTTAAGCAATAAATAACTCACTGTTTGACTGTGTGTGTGCCTACTCATGAATATCTGTGCCTAAATATGGTATGGAATGTATGTATTATTCTTGGTTAGGTGATAAATACAATCAGAATATCAATGAAACAGAACCATCAATAGGCATATTCACAATGAATGCACACTTTGAAAGCATACATAGTCACATAATGACACTCAATGTATTCATCTAAAGAAAAAATGTGGACAGTCAAATGTTATGCAACCCCTGAATCTGTTATAATGTTGATGACAATATGCCCCCAAGGAGAGTATTAGCAGCTACCTAGTTTCGGCGCACAAGGGGAAAGACTGCACTTGGATGGGGCAAAGGAAGATAAATATGGGGGTTGCAAAATACATGTCCAAATAGAAGTCTAAATGTCCAAAATCAAAGTCCCATGGAAAGAAAAGTCTACAAATGACATAGAAGTGTGAAAGCAATTCAACCCAAATACGTTCTTGTTCTCACTGTACTCTGTTGGTGGCAAACGTTCCAGATTATTATTCTAGTCAATGTTCAGAGGGTACAGCACTTCCATATCCTCTGGCATTCAAATCTCTTCAGGAGGGCTAGGAATCAATAACACCTTATTGCTTGGACACATTGGGAGAGATGCAGTGCCAGTGGTGGCAATTTACGATGGAAAGATAATTCCACTTATTGGGAGAAAAAGGTTGGTCAGGGGATGATGTGCGGCTGACCTGACAGACATCTCCTAATGGTAGAGTCCCTGAATATGAAGCACATTCTGGAACCACTTCACAATCATAATAAAGTGTTTTTTTAAGGACCTGAATAATGGCCAGTTGTACAGCATTTAACTATTTGATGGAATCCAGTATTGGTATCTAACACAAACATGGAAAATGTGGTGACCATAAGAGGTCAGTGGTGCCAGAGGCAAAGCTAACTGTTGCCTGCTGCTTTTCTTAGAGATAGATCTAGTTTGTGTGAATGGTGAGGCAACATCTGACTTTGATGTTAGAGGGGTCAGTGCAGTGAATAGGGATGTGGCCTCAATCAATCAATCAATCAATCAATCAATCAATCAATCAATCAATCAAGGTTGGTAAAGTGTACTACTCACCTGTGAGGGTCACAAGGTGCTGAGGGGGGTGTGTGAGCAGCTCCGTTGGGGTCATTTGAAGAGCCAGGTCTTGAGGTCCTTACTGAACTGGTGCAGTGCCGGGCTTCATCGGAGGTTAAGGGGGATTTCGTTCCAGGTCTTGGCTGCCAGGCAGGAGAAGGATCTACCCCCCGCTCTGGTCCAGTAGAAACAAGAGACAGTGGCTAGGGCGAGGTTTGGTGGTTGAAGGATTCTCTTCGGCATGTGGAAGAAGATTCGTTTGTTGAGATATTGCGGTCGTGTGTTGTGTAGGGCTTTGTAGATATGTGCGAGCAGTTTGAAGGTTATTTTTCTTTCAACGTGGAGCCAGTGAAGGTCGCAGATGTGTTGGGTGATGTGGTCATGTCATGGATAAGTCTGGCAGGGGCGTTGTGGACGGTCTGGAGTTAGCAGAGGAGTTGTTTGTTGATTCTGGACTAGAGAGCGTTTCCGTAGTGCAGTCTGCTGATGGTGAGGGCATGGGTGATGGTTTTCCTGGAGTCGGGGAGATGTACTTGAAAGTCTTGCGAAGTATGCAAAGGGTGTTGAAGCTAGGCTTAGGTGGTGAACTTCGCTCCGTTCACGGAGTTTGCAGAGATTTCTGCACTCCGCACTCCGCGGAGCTCACGGAGTGCAGAAAACCCCACTTTGCAATTAGCAGCGGAATTTTTTCCCGAGCTGCAGGAATACCAGCACCAACTGCAGTTTGCACTGCACTCCATCACTTGTGGAACTTCGTGGAGTTTTTTTGTAACTTTTTGGAGTTCCGCGTAGCCAAACTCCGCGAACTACGCCCAGGCCTAGCATGTTGAGGATACGGCGTTGACCTGGCAATTCATGGTGAGTGAAGAGTCGAGTATGATACTTAGGCTGCTTGCATGGTCCATTGGGTTGGGTGGGTTTCTGAGGGCGGGGATACACCAGGTGTAGTCCCATGCAGAGGAGGGGGAGCCTAGGATGAGGACTACTATTTTCTCTGAGTTGAGCTTCAGGCAGTTGTTGCTCATCAAGATTGCGACGGTTTTCAATCCTTTGTGGAAATTGCCCCTGGTTATGTCGGGTTACTTGGTGAGGTAGATCATGAGCTGGGTGTCATCGGCATAGGAGATAATGTTGAGCCCTTGGTTTCTGATGATGCTTGCAAGGGGGGCCATGTAGAAAATGAGGAGTGTGGGGCTGAGGGAGGATCCTTGGGGTCCTCCACATCTGATCTCTTTTGGTTCTGAGAGGAAGGGTGAGAGTCTAATTATCTGTGTTCTGCATGAGAGGAAAGATGGTATCCAGCCTAAGGCTGTTCCTTGGATGCCAGCGTCATGGAGCCTGGTGGCTAGTGTGCGGTGGGAGATGGTGTCGAAAGATGCTAATAGGTCAGGGAGAATCGGGGCTGCAGTGTGGCCTTGGTCGAGGAGTGCACGGATGTTGTCTGTGGCGGCAATGAGGGTGGTCTCGGTGCTCTGGTTGTTGCATAATCTGGATTAAAAGGTGTCTAGTGTGCTGTTGTTTTCTATGACGTGTGCTAGCTGGATGTTGATGGCCTTTTCGATGACTTTGGTGGTAAAAGGGAGCAGTGAGATGGGCATGATATTCTTGTGATCTGTCGGGTCTGCGGAGGGCTTCTTTAGGAGGGGGCTGAATTCAGTGCATTTCCAGTCAACTGGGAATGTGGCAGTCTCGAGGGAGCAGTTGATAGTTCAGCGTAGTTTGGGTGCAATGGCAGTGGCTGCCCTGTAGAAGATGTGCAACGGGCAGGGGTCAGTAGGTGCTCCGGAGTGGTTGCACTTCATTGTCTTTAGAGTGTTTTCTGTGGTGAGAGGGGGTCCGGTGAGAAGGGTCTGTTGGATGGCATTGCAGGGGGTGGGAGTTGGGGCGGTGCCATGGTCTTGGTCATTGAAGTTTTCATATAGCATTTTGGTCTTGAGGTGAAAGAAGGAGCTAAGTTTGGTGCAGAAGTCTTGGGAGGGATGGACATCAGTAGTTTCGCTGACGAATTCATGTATGATGGCGAAGAGTTCCTTGGAATTGTGGGTGTTGGAGAAAATTCTGTCTTGGATGAAGTTTCTCTTTGATGATTTGATGAGTTGGTGGTGTGCCGTGATGACTGCTTTGTAGGGGGAGTGAGCTTCCTGTGTTTCACATCTCCAGTTGTCAGAAAGAACGCTTGGATTCTTGGAGGTCCATGGTAAACCAGTTGGCTTTCTTGTTGTGTCATCACATGGTGTCCTGGAGGGGGGTGAGAGTGAGGGGCACAGTTAGTAGTTTGCTTGCCTCTGTGTTGGCATCTGTCATAGTTGGGGAGGAGTGCAGGTGATGGCGGAGGTGAGGTGCTCTTTGGAGACTTTGTTCCAGCTTAGGTATGGGGAACGGAGCGTGCGCTTGTATGCAGTGGGTTTTGTGAAGGAGAAATGGATGCAGTGGTAGTCTCTCCAGAGCAGTTCCGTGGTGTGGCTGAAGCGAATGTTGTTTCCTCTGGCGAAGAAATGGTTGAGTGTGTGTCCTGCTGTGTGGGTTGGGGTGGAGACAAGTTGCTTCACTCCTATGTTGGTGAGGTTTTCCAGGAGGGCAGTGGTGTTGGGATCACTGTGGCTGTCTAGGTGGAAGTTCAGGTCTCTGAGAAGTATGTAGTCCATGGAGGCAAGGTCGTGGGGTGCAATGTGGTCTGCGATGATGTTGGTGAAGGGGTTGCGGGGTCCGGTATGTCTGTAGGCGAGTGTTCTGCGAAGTGTCGTTCTGGGGTTAGGCTGGATCTGTTAGTGGATGTGTTCCATGAGGGGCGAGGCATTGCCCAAGTTGGTGGTTGTGAGTCGAAGGGAGCTTTTGTGAATGATGGCAAGGCCTCCTTCTGGGAGGTTGGGGCAGTCTTTCCTCAGGATCTTGTATCCATTGGAGATGGTGGATGCAATGTCAGGTGCGGAGCTGGCATTGGTCCAGTTGCCTGTGAGGAATGCGACATCTGGCATGTGAGTATTGCGGAGGTCCCCAGTTTCTATGGCATGTCTGTTCAGGGAGCGTATGTTGAGGAGGATGCATCTCAGTGGCTTTTGTGCAGTGGTGTCCGGTGGATTGCAGGTGGCTGCCTGGGTCCGAAGGTGGGTGGAGAAGTGGACACAATGTCGGCAGGAGATTGGTCCCTGATTGTTGATTAGCGTCGAGAGCTGGCAGTTGTTGTTACGCCCAGGGTTGAGTGCATGGTGAGTGCTGAGGTCTTAGCGTTGGGGGTTTTGGGACCAGAGTCCCTGGCGCTGGTCAGTGTTGGCCTCAGCACACAATATAAAAAAGGCTTGATCTTGGGACACCACAAAGTTGTGCTAACCAGGTGGACTGCCAGCATAAATATCAGGCATGTAGTGCCATGGTAGACTACCGGTTCTGTTGCTGATGCTGCCACACAAAGGCAGCTGGGGTGAGAGCATGTTTTTTTCTGGAGGCCCATATTTTCCCCCTCACGAGTATTACCCTCCTTTTCATCCTCCTCAATGATTCTTATTTTCAGATCCTGATCTGCAGAACAGGGCCTCTTCCTCATTTGCCCAGATCATACCTGCCTTCTTCCTTGCCGCTTAAAGTAACGTTAGGGGAACAGAGGGGAAGACTCATGAGCCTATCAGCATTTCATGTTCATCAAAGATTAACATTTACTTTAGTATTTTATTAAATCTGAGCTGGAGTTTCATGATTGCTGTGAATACTTTCCTATCATCTGCAAAGGTGAATGCAATAACAGCCATTTTGTATTGGTGAACAAAGATACTGATCCAGCACATTCAATATCACCACATAATTCATAACTCAAATGATTAGCAAATTTCACAGGATGCACAGATATTTCCCAAATATAAGAAATCTCCAATTACGCAATCCATTTCCTCCTGGTTGCTCATGCAGCAGTAGTCCTACCTCAATAAAACAAATGAAACCAAGATGCCCCTGGCTTACTTGACTGCTTGCACAACATGTCATAGGGGCAAGCTTCATGTGTGTGCTACTGCATCATATGATAGATACCTTTAAATATATGATTGATGCATCATATATAGGAAATATGTAATTAAACATAAGACCTTTAGCTGTACATCACATTCGATGTACACGCAAGCGTATACTTTGCATACCCAAATAACATAAGATCATCTAGAAGGAAAATTTGATTAGACTCTCCTAATGGATTTATTTGCTTACACTGTTCCTTGCCATTCCCTTCCAAAACCTGTATCTTTCAATAGATAAAAATGTACTAGAATATATAGGCTTGAAATTTCCAAGTTTGATAACAAATTACACGATTGGCATCATCTCACATTTTCTATATCATTGGGATTTTGCACTCATAGTCTTTGACTGGAGTCTATATGGACAAACTTACATCTGACAAAACAAGGCATGGCAGACTAATATAAGACATCTATGAAATCCTAAATATAAAGTACCAATCAGAGTACTCACTCAGTGCTCTTGTTTCTACTGGCCACCAGTTGAGCTTCCACGTCTTGCCAGAGCTTATCCATGACCCTTCTTTGCAGTGGACTGAGCTCTTGGTATCAGGTGTGGGGTGGAGAAGCCCACCAAAGATTCCTGGTCAATGACCCTGGTCGAGCACAAGAGGTCCTGTTATCATTTTCTGCACGCCATGGCTGTTTTGATAGCGACTCCTGATCCTGTGCATTTTCTGGTGAGCTCTGTCCTGATCACCAGGTGTGTCCAGCCGTGTTGCCTGCCCTTTGTAAAGCTGAGGATAATCTCTGAGGTCACTGTCCTGGTTATTTTACCTTCACCTTAGTGTGATCCTCAATTATTTTGGGAGGCTAAAGAGCAAATTCAGTACTACCATGTAGGTGGCTGCTATTAAAGTTTAAGAATAGTTTAGGAGTGGTGATTTGTGCGCTTATACTATTTAACATTTGTTATATGCATTTTTCAAAGGACTCTAGTCGCTACATAGGTCTGCACAAAGAATGAATACAAATTTGTAAAGAGAGGGGTTGCAGAGAACAATATGTCTGTAATCATGGTTGTGCCCTGATGTGCTAGAAAATGAACCTAATGTTATTATGGGTACCAATGCATTCCAATAATGCATACAACCAGTCCCAATAGTTATATTGGGACACGGGGAAATTGCATGTGAACATATTTGTGTTGCCAATCGAAGGGTAATCATGCAGTCCTAGTGTAATTCCACTATACTTAAGTATTGGACAAATATTAAGACAAACGATGAAGCTGTCATGTGCGCAGCCAGAAAAGACAGTTTACACATGAGTAAAGCAGCCTTTGGCATCAGAGACAGTCTACAAATTGATAGAGTGCCAGAGGTGTGTGTTGCTCAATTATTGTTTCAAATACTGAGGTGGTTAAAAAGTCATATGGATATGATAAACAACACCTAGGGTTATCAGGAAGTGTAGAATAACATAGAATAACTG
Source organism: Triturus cristatus (assembly GCF_964204655.1). NCBI lineage: Eukaryota > Metazoa > Chordata > Amphibia > Caudata > Salamandridae > Triturus > Triturus cristatus. Next base: position 578,885,498 of record NC_140586.1, read on the forward strand.
TGCCACACATTGCTTTTCCCACAGTAGCAATGGAAAAGTGATACCCTGGAACACTTGACTAGTCATGCACCTCAATACTTAGATCAGGTTTTAGAACTGGCTAGCCAGTGAGATTCAAACATTTCCTTGCTGATCCTCTGGAGTGATCTAATGGAGTGGAGCCAATACAGATGGAATTAGAGTGGGATATTATGAAGTCAGTTTCTGTTGCCACTGTACAAGTGTTATTTCCTTGGATATATCAATGATGCCTGATCTCTTGAAATAATTATTTCTCAAAATGAGGAGGAGTCGAACAAACACATAGACCTATAAGGTAAAAAAAAGTGGTTGGAAGTGGCTTGCTTATATGTGAGCAGATGTATGTGAATAGGTGTAGATGAGTTATAGTTATTGAAAATCTCACTATCATTAGTAGATATGTTTAATAGGAATAGATCTTTGTAGCTTTTCCCCCTTTTTGTGAAATTGTGCCATTGTTGTGATTGTGCAAATGTGTCAGTGTTTGTGTTGATAGAAAATGTTAGTATGGTGATGTGTAATGCTAAGTGAGTAGTTTGTGGGTTACAAGCCTTTTGACGTCTCCTGCATATATGTATTTGAAAATGCTTTTCCAATAAATGTGTCACACCCTCTGGATATGCTAAATTTGGGTTGATGTCTTGTTCTTTCACATTTTGCATTTCTTTGGCTTTTTATACTCTGTGCTGGTGATGAAATTACCTCTATACATAGGTTTTCATTTTGATTCTATTGGAGGTCCTGTGTGGGGCCATGGTTGGTATGTGACTTACTTTTAGGCTGAGCTGGACTGTATTTGGGCAGCAGAGCTTCTTGAGTAGATGTGTTAAACTGAAACTAACTTAGCAAATTGAATGTATATTTTTATACTTGCCTCATCACCCATGTGATCCTTTCCCATTTCCCCCTATATCCTCCCTTTTAGTGGTAGATATTCTACATTTCCAGTCACTACTTCTTGCCACTCCCACATTTAAATGTATGGAGTTTACTGCATAGATGGCTGAAAACTCCAGACATAGAAAATAGGATAGGTACAGACAGAGATCTACCAGTTGCATTTAGGAGAATGTGAAATAGCACTACAGAAGTCATATTTCTCACACTTGTAAATGCTAATTTGAATCAGCCCCAGATGTCTATATTTTCCAATACTGGCAAAATAACTCACATTCTTTGGCATCACTGCATGAAACAAGTTTCAGAAATTAGGAGGTTTTGAAGGTTCTATGTTTTTGTGGTACCAGAAGTTCATGAATGTGAACAGACCTAATATGTCACCTAAAAAGGCAAAGCAATGCTAAACTACTATGGGGCAATTCACAAAAGTCTTTGAGTCCTTAAGTAGTACTTGTGGGAGTGTCTCATATACTCATAAATGCAATTCACATGGGTACTGGTGTACACTAACACCTACACCTATGATATGTGTCATGGGCGGATTTCCCTGCTAAAAGCATATGCAACTTTGCACAACTGGTTCTATGAATTAGACATACATGTGGGGGTGACATGGGAAACTGGCTGGAAAATGATGAATATCTATTCAAACTATGAGAAGGATGGGAAAATTAAGGAGTGGCTCAAGGGAGGCATAAAGCACTCCTAAAAAAATGGTCACATACATTTTCCAATTCCAGGCAACGATAGCAGGCAAATTGGAAGTAAATTAAAAAAATAAAATAAAAGGAATTTAAAAATTGTCACATATAATTTTAGAAATTGCATGGACTCATACAAATTACATTGTAAAAATATAAACAAAGTAGATGTGCATACTTAGTACATTTCAGATATGTAAATTGTGTATGAATTATAAAAACACAGCTCATCTCACATCTAAGATTACTTTACAAACGCTCATCATAACACATTGTTTGTCAAAACATACACACTGGCACACATACACACACACACACACACACACATATATATACACACACACACACACACACACACACTCACCCTCACACTGATATACAATTGAAGCTGATGATTGGCTCCACAACATGTTGCACAAGGTGAAGAGGCCAGAGCCCATGTTATGTTATGTTATAGGCCCCTCATACAGTGCACATTTACCATAAGGTCTCTAGGTGCTAGGGTAACAAAAGACAGCAACTGAACTCCAGGTTAAACATAAGTATGTTGGAACAGCCAAGTTTAAAAGAGTTTTCTAAAATTTGAGTAGCTAGAAAATGATCTACTATCAGGAGGGAGAGAATTCCAGGTATGGGGAACAAGAAAGGAGAAGCTGGCTCCTCCAAGTCTCTTCTTATACCTTGATGTCTAAGATGAAAACTCTCCCTATGTGCTGTTAGTCTGTAGAGGTTATACCTTTTTCTCCATTCTTTTTAATGTGTAGATCTTAACCATGTAGTCAAAGGCTTCTCCTAATTTTTATGCAGAGCTAAATTTGAAAGATTTACGCTTGATTTATACTTCAAAAGTTGCCAATCGTAACTTTACTATCATATTTAGAATTCGTCATGTACATCTAATTCTAGGTGTAAACCTGGAGCCTGAGCCAATGTATTGCATCTATGTAAATATTTACACCCACATGTATGAATAAATGTGTGTGCAGATATCAGCCCATGCCTGTAGACTTAACTTTGTGAATTTGGCCCTGTGAGAAGTGACCCCATTTTTGTTCTGGTCCCCTAACTTTTGCCCGTCAGATTTTTCTGGTTTTAGGACTGTTAACTCTTTACTGCTAAACAGTAATAAACTGCCTCTGTTTCATCCTAAAACATAAGCTATACAATGAATCTCTCTGGTTGCCTGAATACTTCCCGATACATCTGTTCTAAATGGTGCCTAAAACGCACCTATGACATGGAGGGTAATGTAATGCGTGGGATGCAGCGTGTATTTATATATGACAAAATATGTCTACTAGCTGCATCACTGTGCGATGGCCAGGCTTCAGTTTAAATGCACTGCAGTGAAACATGATAGAAAAACATGCCTTTACCATATAGGAAAAGCCTATTTCCATGTATTCATAGTCACTCCTCAAAATGTGCCATAAAAGCACACTGTACAGGGTGCCACATCTAATATATAAATTTGGGGCACACTACAGTTTGGGATAAGTGTGCTCTCTAAGTGAAACAAAGACCCAAATATAATTCACTGTGTAGGCTTCATTATACTCATTCTTGAAACAGGCTTAGATCCTGATTCCAAGAGGGCATAGATGACCACTAAGGATTAGACCTTGAAGAACACCCTGCTGGAGAGAGAACAGGTGATCAATAAAGGTCCTTTCGACATTATCAGAAAGAACGTTCCAGAAGCTGGAGGAAGATGCAACCAATTTGTTTCTACCTCCAGTGGACAAGGTGTAGGTGCTAAAGCCTTCTTATATAGAGCACATGACTGAAAAACAAGACCACCAGGTTTGCCCCACTTTGAGTTGTTTTGCCATATTAAAACATGAGAAATGGCTTGATTTAGAGCTAAGCAGAGAGGGTGTTCTGTCGCAAGTGCAATGGAGTACCTTCACTACCAAAGTTCCACCTGCCTCATTTGGAGTTATGCAAAAACAACGATTGATGGACAGAATGCAGAACAATGTCATATATTCACCCCAGTACAAAGATCTGGGCCTAAATCCATCGTTTTTTCGCTCACCATGCCATTCCAGTTTGGACCCAGCCATATGCAAATCAGTCTTGACCCTGCACCCAATGGGAACAGTCCAGCCCGAACTGCCAGGCCAGGTCTGACAGATTGTAGCCAGAAAAATACATAAATTGACTTTGTTGGCTCTATGAACTTCCCTGTAAGGGTGTTGGGCAATGCTCCCATTTGGTATAATTAAAAAATGGTCTCTGGGTTTAGGTCTTGTGTACAAAATGATGGCCATAATGTTGATAACAGAATACATCTGATTAATTTTCAGAATTTAAATACAAATCTTAAGTATTAAACGCAGCATAAATCAGAGAACAATGAATGAAAGGCATGAACATCCCAGTCATCAGAATGTATGTTGGGCAAAACCACATTTCCTAAGGAAATGTGGAAGACTTATGGAATGTTCAAAATTTCAATCGGGCCATGGATATCATATGATACTTTATCCCACACAATGCCGTCAACAACTGAGAATAGTGAAATATTGACTAGGGCTTGATCTCGTTTCATTTTGTGGGACGACATGTGGGGGGCCAGAACACCGTCAACAAAGTTCACAGCAGAGCGTTCAGGTAAATAATGGCCATTAATCAAGAGGAAAAGCACAGTCACAAACCAAATCCTCAGGAAAAGGAATATCATCATAAGCACCATACAAATATATGTCCATGGAGGGACTAGGTAAGTCTTTTTGAACCAAGAGATGAAAAGACTGGTACTTGTAGGGGCCTATTAGCACTGGGGGTCTTTAGTTGGCAGAGGTAGGTACCTTTGACCAAATAGGGAACCTTGCTTCTAGTCAGGGAAAGGGGATTACACTCCTGGATAACCCCTGCTCACCCCCTTTGTAGCTTGGCACGAGCAGACAGGCTAATCTCAAAGGCAGCGTGTAAAGCATTTGTAAACACATACAGTAATACAGTGAAAACACTACAGATGGACACCGCACAGGTTTTTAAAAAATAAGTATTCTTTATATAGTCTTTAACACAAGATGACAAATGACAAAAATCCACAATACTGTACTCAAAATAAAGATGGTAGAAGTAACTTAGTTGAAGTTGATTATAAATGCAAAACGTTACTCCCTTGGATGCGTAACGGAAAACAAACAAAAGGTTCGCAGGGAGGGTGATGCGTCAGCACCTTGCTTCAGGGGAGGTGATGCGTTGCTCCTTAATGCTTCCGCAGAGTAGGGGATGCGTCTTGTTCCTTACCGGATAGGAGGTGATGCGTTGATTCTCGTACTGCGTTCCGGATATGATGCGGCAAGATGGCGCCTCGATGCGATGCGACAATCTGGTGCGATGCGATAAGATGGCACCCTTGGTGCGATGTGGCGATGATGAGTGCACGCCCGATGGCTGTGCGGTGACTTGACAACTTCTGAGCCGCGACAGGCTTCTCCAGTGATGCGACTGCAACCCTTGCGGTGGAGACACGCTTCTCTGGTGATGCGACAGCAAACAGCTGCGACGAAGACACGCTTCTCTGGTGATGCGGCCTCTGCGGCGGCGACACGCTACTCCGGCGATGCGACGGCAACAGCTGCAACGGCGATACGCTTCTTCTCGTTGAGTAGCGCTTCCAGCACCCAGCAACACGCAGGCTTCTGCAGACAGAATTTCCAGCAAGGAAATTCAGAGGGGAGCTGGAGGTGAAGGCTTGTAGCCCTGAGACTTCAGCAGGAGGCAAGCACAAGTTCAAGCCCATGGAGAAATATTCTGCAAGATGATGAAAGTTCCTTCAAAGTTCCGTCTCCTTTCCTTGGCAATAAAGAAACCACTGCAGGCCAACCCAGCAAACAGCACACTGGCAGAGGGACAGTCCAAACTCCTGCAGCTTCCTTGGTTCTTCTCCTTGGCAAAGGTTCGTCTTGATTTCCTAGAAGTGATCTAAAGTTCTGGGGTCTGGGCCCCACTATTTATACCAGTAAATCTTTTGTCCCCTAAAGGCAGAGGGTCCTGTACCTAGTCCAAACCAGTTGTGGGTGCATTTTGCCAGTGGACATCTTCTTCCTTTGTCAGTGTGGGCCAAGGTCATCAAACGCACCACAGGAGGTGGAGCCAGCATTGTGGAATGCAGGCACAGCCCTATTAAGGACCAGGTGCTACTCCTCCCACCACTCTACATGCAGATAGGTACATTCAGTCCTGTGCTGACTCACCCTGTCTTCTGGAGCCACTCCAGCCCCTGTCACTCAAAAACCCAGAAGTTCAATACACAAGCTAGCAGAGGCAGGCTAGAAAATACCTACTTTCTAAAAGTTGTATTTTCAAACACAGAATGTTAAAACCAACTTCACTAAAATATGTATTTTATCATTCTGAGTTCAGGCATACTAAACTTGAATTTCTGTTCCCTGGGTCAGTTAGGATTATAATATGTTATAATCAAACTGCCCATTCTGGCCTATGGGGACAGTAGCCTTGCAATAGTGAAAAACGAAATAGCCTGTAATTCACTATCAGGTATGCCACACACATCAGGGCATGACCTACCTTTTACACACAATGCAACCTGCCCTAGGGCCTACCTTAGGGGTTTCTGATGTGTTGAAAAGGGAAGGTTTAGGGACTGGTAAGTGGGTGCACTTACCAAGTCGACATGGCAGTACTAGACTGCATACAGGCTCTGCAATGGCAGGCCTGAGACACACTTTACAAGCTGCTTCTGTGGGTGGCACAATCAGTGCTGCATGCCCACTAGCAGCATTTGATCTACAGGCCCTGGGCACACATGGTACACTGTACTAGGGCCTGACAAGTAAATCAAATAATTCAATCTTGGAGTCACTAATCCATTACAACAATTTACAATAGAGAGAGCATATGCACTTTAGCATTGATCAGTAGTGGTAAAGTGCCAAGAGTCATAACACCAACAAAAACAGGTCAGAGAAAATACAGGAGGAAGGAAAAAAGTTCAGGGATGACCCTGCAAAAAGGGCCAAGTCCAACACAACCCTCTTCCAGCCAAAACACAGGGTAGAGCAATCACTACCTTGATGGGCTACGCTGCTTTGGGCGATAGAACATGGACCCTAGCCTGCAACTGCAGGGGCATACTCCAGTTCTACGCCAATTTGAACCTATTTGGGTCCCTCTGTCCATACTCTCAGGGCTCAACAAGTTAACCCATGGGGAACCCTTCTCCTCACCTGTGGACACCATCTGTGCAGCACCTAACCTTAGCTTGCTCACAGGTGTATCTGAACAGACAGCAATCCACAGTGGCCACAGACAGTGGTCAGTGATGAGATCCAGGCCTTATGCCTCTCAGGGCTCTCAAACCTCTGTGGCATCAGAGAGTGGGGGCAGTAGCCCCAGGGTGCTTGGCACCCTTTGTCCACTATCCCTCCTGTCAGGTCAGGTATGACATCCTGATACTGACCCACCAGCCCCGGGCCTGTCCCCGGCGGCTGGACAGGAGACTGGGGTGGGCTTTCCCACATCCAGTCCTCCTCCTCCTCGGGGCTCTTCACCCTCCCACCTGGAGCGGTACCCCATTCGAGAATTGCCAGGGCACCTGTAGCAGGTGTGGTGCACAATTTGCCCACCAGTTCAGGAGTTCTATCCTGCAACTGGGATTCCAGGTCAGGGGGGACACCCTGAACCTGTCCCACCAACCTAGGGTCCAAACCCTCCAGTTGAACCGGGGTCAGAGGTGAGGACTCCCTCCCTCTGCACCCCCTTCCAGAGTGCCATACCCTCCCACCTGGAGTGGTACCCCTAGAAGACAACTTCGTAGGGACACTGGTTGCCGATGTCCCTCCCTCCAGGTCAGGCAACACCTGAACCTGGCTCCCCAACCCAGGGACCAACCCCTGCGGTTGAACACTTGCCCGGCACACCAGGACTTTATTGGGAGCACATATGCCCCCCGAGGGTGACACATTACACATGGAGTCACTAATCCATTACAACAATTTACAATAGAGAGAGCATATGCACTTTAGCACTGATCAGCAGTGGTAAAATGCCCAGAGTCATAAAACCAACAAAAACAGGTCAGAGAAAATACAGGAGGAAGGCAAAAAGTTCAGGGATCACCCTACAAAATAGCCTAGTCCAACAGGGGCTCTGCCACAGAAGATGACGTGGAAGATGTGTCAGAGGAAAAGCTAGTACGGTGCATATAATATCCACTGGACCCCAGCTGAAACAATGGGGGATGTGCTGCATTGTATGTTTCAGGTATGGTACTCTCAGGAATGTCAATTATGACCTCAAATGGAGGAGAAGCATACTCAATATCCGCAGATGTGGATGTAGAAGGAAAAACAGTTATTAAATCAATTGAAGTTTACATTTCCCCCTCCATGTTTTGGAGAGTAGTCGAAAAAGCAGAAGCCATCGGTTTCAATGAAATATTTCGGCATGGAATGCTTGGAGGCATACTATTCAGTATCAGCCATATGGTGTAGCTTGACATGTTTGATTGAAATGTAACAATTCTCTTTGCAACCAGGTAAAGGGAGCATGATCACAGTACGGGTACCTTTCAAACCAAGGACTGTGACCGATGCACGGTAGGATGGACCAAATTCTTTTTTGTTCTCCATCTTTTCTCGGACCGGATTTCCAACTTTAGGATGCCAGCCAGAAACAGGAATCAGCACCGCAGGATCCATGAAAGATGGCAAATGGGCTTTTGCTTGTGAATCACAAGCTTTTTGTAGATTTTGTAATGTAGCACAGTGGTTTTCTATGTCAAAGGTTGTGGCAGCCACAACACCGCCTAAACCATCAAGGTCTGGCACACACATTTTAATGCCAAAGAGCATTTTGTATGGGGTCCACCCACCCAGCAATATTCTAGGGAGATTAAGAGTCAGCCAACCCCTGCCAGTACATAAGGCTCTCGCTGTCAAAGATTGCTATAAGTCACGGTTCATCCGTTCCACAACAGAATTGCCCTCAGGGCAATCTGGAGACGAAAATAGCACCAACACCCCCAGAGACTTCATCGCGTCCTGGTAAGGCTTAGAGGCAAATGCAGGACCTTGGTCAGAATGGAAGGTGCCACAGGCAAATGTCCCGACAAAGACACGCACACCGTTTATGACAGTTCAAGAATCAGCACTCAATTGCAGCCAAACCCAAAGGAATCTAGTGCACAAATCCACTGCAACCAAAATGTGTTTAAAAGCAGGGTCAGATGTCAAAGGACCACAGTGATCATGATAAATGCAGCTAAATGGCTGATTAGAGATGTAAAGTTGAGTGTGGGGTGGACGTGCAACAGTAGAAGGCTTAATTTGTTGACAAATGTCCCAAGAAAGAACATATTTATGTTCCTGTTGGTATAAACCACGCCACTAAAAGCTCTGCTGTAAAAGTAAAATTGTCACAGTTACTCTGGCATGGGCAGAAGCCAAGACTTCATGAGTGGTAATGATCAAAGAAAGTCTTGGTTCCTCATTGGGAATCGGCCGATCCCCAACGGACGGAATAGTTGCAAATGGGACTTAATCAGACGACAAGTGGTATGTATATCGTGAAGGAAAACCTTGAGGAAACTCTGTTCCCTCCTTCGTCTCAGCAACAGCTGCCAGGCTAGCATCATCAATTTTAGTCATAGACCTAGTGACTGCTGCCTCTGAACAACTGGCCACCGCAGATTTGGCTGCCTCATCAGCCAGCGAATTGCCAACAGCGTATGCTCCCACACGTTGATGGCCCAAAGTATGGATAACATGTGTGAGTGGCAAGTGCTCCTTAAGAGCGGCCACTTTAACCCAAAGTGTTTTATGCTTACCTGAGCTACCTTTAGAATCAGGAAAATCATTTTGTGTACAGAAAAACAAATTGTCATTGAAGGATTGTAAACAGTAAAACGAATAACACACTACAAGTGTAGGAACCTCTGGATATGCACATTTCAGAGCTAAAAACGAAGCACGCAGCTCCGCCAATTGAGCCATGCAATCTCCTAGAGACTGTGTGTGTACCAAGAAGGATTTAAAATCCCCATCAACTATCTTCCCTGCCACAATTGCACAGGCAGCAGAATAAGCATGTTTAGAACCAATGGCGGGCTGCGCAGATCCATCAGTGTAAATAATGCATTTTTACTGATCAAGTGGGAGTAAAGATAAAGGAGAAGGATGAACATGTTCATACTGTAAAAACTCCTTTGTCTGTAAGAAGGATAAAAGATAAAGTTGACATCAGCCGACATTAAAGAACTAGCCCATTGTATCCACCATGGATGCAAGGCTTTGGAATTCGGGACACTAGCCTTTGTAACTGCTTCTAAAGCAGGTACCGGTGGGACCATGAAAATGTGTTTACCCTGAGCCAGAGAGCATTCTTTAAGAATTGCCATCTAGATAGCTGTCAAACTTTTTTCTGTGGAAGAGAAACGAATCTCAGCATGAGTATACAAATGCAATTGATAACCAATGAGGACAGTGCCCCCCTCATTGAACATCAAGTAAGTAAAGGCTAACGCGCCTGGTACAATCTGTAAGACCAAATTAGTAGAATTGTCTCATGTTAACAAGAACTTGGTCGCAAGCAGATCAGACTGCACAGACCGAATTATTGTGGTATGTTCCGGAAGCCAACTGGAAGATGGAAAAGAAGGTTGTATCAATGAGTAAAGAGGTTTGATATGCTGGGCATAATCGGGAATGTTTGTTCTCCTGAAATTCAAAAACCCCAGCAAGTATTGGAATTTATGACGTGTAGATGAGGTTGCATTGTGCACACTTCTCCAGAAAGTGTGATGCCAATCCCCTACTTTCATTGTTGAGTTCATAACCAAGAAAAAGAACCGCCAAAAAGGCAATGTGAGACTTAGCAAAATTAAATTTGTAACCAAAGTTAGAAAAATGTGTGATAATGCGGTCTACACACTAGAGATGATGCTGTAATTCATCATCAGTTAAGTATATATCATCGATGTATGTGAAGGCATCAGGGTCGATCTCATGCAAAAGGGACACGTTGTGTGCCGCAAACACACCAGGGGCTATTCTTATAGCCCATAGGCAATCTCACATATCGGTGCTGATTGCCCAACGCACTGAATTGGGTCAAATTGCGGCTCTCAAGAGCCAGAGAGTGACTTCAAAAAACATTGGAAGTATCCAAAGTGTTTTTGTATTTTTTGCGAACAATTTTATTTATTGACTAATGCAGAACTATATGTGTTCTGAACCGCAAAGGTACGAACGTGACTGTTCAAATGTCTGTAGTCTAAAACTATACAAAATGAACAGTCCGGTTTCAAGATCAGACAAAAGAGGATTTTTTTATGGATGAAGAATATAAATTCTTCTTTAACTAAGAAATGCCCTGTCCCTTTGGTGAGTGGGGTTCTCTCTCTTCATTGGGTTATTCATGGATGAAACACAGAGTTCAATCACACCCTGATATTCCAATTTAGTCAAGATTTCACTCACGGACACCTTAGTGTCTTGTTTGATTGGATACTGTTGTTGGGTGTGAGGGGTGGAACACAAAGGAATCACAAGAACCGGGGAACCCTCATCCCAACCGACCTGAATGCGATATAATGCCGGTGCTAAGGCTAAAATCCACTTAGAGGCATAAGCCATTTCTATCATCATCAGGAACATATTGTGAAAAACTTGATAAAATAGCATCTTCCCCTCTAGAGGAAGCTAGGACAAAAGGGACAGGCCAATCAACCTCCGCCAATAAAAGTTCATAAGAAGAAGTGAGGTTTTCCCAAAACACTGCTTATACTGGGCGTTTAATAGCATCTTCAATTTGAGGGGGTAACTTTGTAAAGCCTACCTGGAGGAGCCACTCAAGTATCAGCTGTCTCTACTGTAAGCAAAGTGCCAATTGCTTTTGCATCCTGATGCTGGTGGAGTGTCTGCCACTCTATGGTAACCTCTGCTGAGCTGTCCAGGAGGGTTACCGCCCAGCTCCTATCGAGGAGCAGGGTTCTCACCATCTGAGGCATACTTTGTAGTCAAAGCAGCAACTATTTTTTCTTAAAGGGGAACAATATTGAGGTGGTTCCCCCTGCTTGACTTTTACATCAAACTGGTGCTGCGGGTCACGTCTAGCTTGCGTAGACTCTTCTTACCTGCAATCCTGACGCCCTCCTCTGCCAAATTGTTGAGCAGACGATTCCTGAAAGGAACGAGGAGAACGAGAATCAGGAACCTGGAACCTCTCAGGTGTCTCAATTTTAGAGTGGTCACGCAAAACTTATATACATTCAGAAGCATCAGGTGGAGGTGAACCTGCACTAATGATTTTTATTCCAAGCTTTTTTAGGAAAGATTGGGCATCCCTCCTTTTCAGGAGGGAGTTTGTTCTGTACCTGAGTAAAAGTTCTTACTCCCAATGAGTTATGCACCTCTGCAATAATATTCGACAACTGCCACTGCCGGTCTACATCCGCCACAGGCGATAGGCATCAGTGCACCTGTAAGCAAACTGCTTTAACTTTGATGTTGGCCAGGATCATATCGGTAACCATAGGGAACATTCCCACTAATTTCATACCCAATTCCAGGGTCCGACCACCCCGTGTTCATCCTGGACCTTCTTTAGAAAGCTCGGAGAATGCTCATGTTGTGGGTGCTAAAGCACTATGTATACACTGAGGCAAACACCGTCCCCCAGGTGGTGCAATCAGCTAAATCGGGAATATTACCACTTGGTAGACTCATTTTCAGGAACCTATGTTTCTCAACAGGAGATGTATGTGGAAAAACAGCCTTGAATTTTTTTACAAGCCAATTTGGTAAATCATCTGTATTCTGAAGACGTTTGCCCATCACTAAATTAACAATAACAGGGCTTATGACAAGGCGGAGGAGGTGCAGCTCCAGCCGGAGCCACTTGAATATCACGCGGCATAAACTGTATGACACTTCTCTGTCTATGAATCAATTATTTATGTAGATGACGTAGCTCTGCATGTGTAACATTCAAATAATTTGGATGCAGTGTAAAGCCCACCAACACGGGCCAAGTGGATGCATCAACTGATAAGGGGCCTAAACGGACAACAGAAACAGGGTGAGAAAGGGCGCCATTAAACCAGATGTTGTGCTCCCAGGCTGTCAAAGGAACTTCAAGTAGTGCATAAGGGCGATAAGGATGCGGCACTGCATCTGCTGTATATTCATGAAACAAATTATCATTCCCATCCACTGCCGGGAATGTAACCCAAGAGTAAAAGACCTTGAAGCAGTGAGCAGCATCACCTTGACAACAAAGATAAAGGATGCTCTCACATTGGTGACTTTATGTTGAGTCAAGAACGCCGTAACAGCCGCGCGGTCAAGTCCTGGAATGGCGACTGCCATAATAAAATCAGAAAAGGATAAACCAAAAGAACGGTAGCGCAAAATTGGGTTAAGAAAGAGTAACAAAACATTTTAAATTTCAAGCTTGAAAACCCTATAAAACACAATTATCGAAGGCTATTCCCTCACACCATGAATGTCTCTGGAAACTGGTGTGAGGGGATTGTGGACGAGCACAAGCGCTACTCAGTGGTCTTGTGAATAAGTACCAGACCAAACGTTGGTGGCGCCATGTTGCAGGGATTCTGCACAAATACAGAACTATGCACAGGAATAGGGGACTTTGGTGTATTGGGGACGGAGTCTTCCTACCACCTTAGTCCACAAGCCCAGGACACACTAGCTATAGTGTCTCACTTACTCTCCTGCTCACTCCCAGAGAAACAAATGATTAGACATCCCAGAACACATCATTCCCAGATCTCTCAGGAATTGCGGTAACAAGACACTCCTTTCGATCGCACTCTTGTACTTGTGCACAATAAGATCTGACAGAGACAAGAAACAGTTTAAAATATTTATTTTAACTATCGTGCCCTAACACGCAGTATACGTGCAACACCAAGCAGGAAAATACAAGTACTAATATTGTCAGCATAGCAGCTAGTCCATATATCATGAAGAGAGATGTCATCATAGAAAGACAATGGAGAAAAGTCTATAGTGCCTAACTTCCATCCCCTTGCTAAGAAGAAATATTATTATATAATAGAAGATCTCTGGGGTTTGTCAGCAGACTACATACCTTAGCTTATCAATGGCAGGTCTACATCATAGGTGCTGTCTCGCTCTTTTCACTGGAAAGGTCCCTCTCCAAGTGTCTGACACCTATTTGTGTACTTCACTAAAAACCAAAGTACGTTGTCCAAACAACAGCTGCAGCGGTATGTTTTGTCTAAGGGCTTAGGTCTGGCAGGAACAAAATAACAAGGGGCATTGTTGTTTGACCTTGCACATAATGTTCAGTCAAAATCCATGCAGAGAGTGAACACAGCGATGAGTTCTCATGTGAAAGCAGTCATTGAAATTATTGCAAAAATAAAGACGTGTAGTAACGTGCACAGAAGCAGCAGGGAGGCTGCAATGTGCTCATGCTAAGTTAGTGAAAAACGACAATGTCCCTATGGGCCATGTGACAGCAGAGAAAGTTGCCTAATGGCCCCCACACAATGGGAGACTGTTTCCATGTGCAGGGGTCTTTAGTTTTTTTTATTTTTTAAATCAAAATCCTACTTTAAGATTTTGATTTTGAAAATGTAAACATAGGTTAAAAGTTTGACGGATGGTACTGTCATGTTGACGGAGCAGTCAGTCAAACTTTTATTACATTGACAGGAACTACCATGATGGCAATTTCTAAATTTGTAAAGAAATGCCTCCTGGGCTGGTGGACATCTCTCAATTCAGAGGAGGGTTTCTCTGTCAGGACGACAAAAAGTAGCACATAGCAACAAAGTAGAAACTTTGACAATTATGATCCCCTTGTTGGGAGATTTCTCTGTTGTTTTCTTGATTTTAAAATTGTTGTTGCTGTTTTGATTCATGCATATTTATTGTGTTTGAGCACAGATTCTCCCAGCACTGTGTTTGGGCCTAACCAGATTATATTTAATAATTTGGTATGGATGCCCTCTCCCAAATTTAATAATTTCTGAAAGCATGAAGTAAATTACCAATTTTTTATAATGTGCAATGTAATCTAGGAGTCTACCTGAAGAGATTACCACAGCCTCAGGTTCCCAGAAATAATCATTAGATTCCTTTATGGAATTCACTGAGGTGTTCCAAAAATGAACTTTCATAAAGGTAGTAAAGTTAAGTGTACAACCAAATTTTGCCTACCAGAAATTCGTGAAGGGAGTCCTGGCACACATGATCACATTTAAGGGTGTTTGGACCTCCATCCTAAGTTGACTGCACTAGAAATCCCACACATGAGGTGGGAAAATGAGTGTTTGACATAATTATGCTTGGGAGTTTGTAAATGAGCCTTATTTTGTTTATTGATCATTTTGATACAATATTCGTTTAGCACTACAGATTTGCAGTTGATATTTTGACATACTGCCATTTTGCTTGCTTGAACATTATGCTCAAAGGATGTCTATATTATGTTATCTTATTTCATGTTATCTGCATTTTTATAGCAAGGTAATCACCAACAAGGGTATCCAGAGTAGTTGTTTGAGGGCCACCTAAGAGCTTCTTGTGGAAATCAAGAATGGTGGAGGAGGCTCTAACGTATTGAGGGAGTTTGTTCCAGGCTTTAGGAGCCAGGTATGAGAAGGCGTGACTCCCAATCTGCTTTTGTGTATGCGTGGGGTGCATGCTAGTGTGAGTCCGATAGATCAGAGTTGTCTGAAAGGTTGGTGGAAATTAATGTAGGTGTTCAGGCAGGCAGGGTCTCTGCTGTGAGTTTGCTGAACATGTGGGTGAGTAGCTTGAAGTGTGCGCGCTTGTGTTTCGGTAGCCACTGGAGCTGCTTAATGTGAGGTGTGATGTGTGCTTGGCGTGAGAGGTTTAGGACAAGTCTGACTGCTGTGATCTAGATGGTCTGAAGTCTTCTTGTGTGATGATTGGTTATTCCTCCATACAGGGTGCTCCCTTAATACAGTCTGCTGGTGCCGAGGCCTTGGATGATCGTTTGTCTAGTAGACTTGAAATCTTCTTCAGCATTCTTAAGGTGTTGAAGCAGGATAAAGCAACTGTGTTTACTTGGGCTGCCATTTCCTGTTTGTTTCCTATGCTTCTGAGGTTAATTTTGCTTGTGAATTGGGCTTTAGGGTGGGACCTAGACACTTGGACACCAGGTAGAGTCACATGGTGAGCCGTCTTTCCCAAATACAACCACTTCAGTCTTGCCCATGTTCAGTTTGAGATTCAAATAACAAAAAGGAGCGACCCATGTTCAGTTTGAGGCAGTTGGGTTTTATCCAGCCGGTCACTTCAGTAAAAGTGATTGAGAAGGACATCAACAAGCAACTCACATCCCACCTTGAGCTTCACCATATTGTAGACAACACTCAATCAAGATTCAGAGAGAACCACAGCACCAAAACAGCACTCATCGTGGACAATAACAACATTAGAACCATCCTGAACTGAGGAGAAACAGTGGCCCTCATTTACATCAAAGTATCAGACTGCCACCCGTCACATCACAGACCAAGAAACTGATAGGTGGAGTCCCACAGGGATCATCCCTCAGTCACACCCTTTTCAACATATGCATGAGACCACTTTTCAACATCATCTAATTACAAGGCATCATCTTTATCTCCTACACCAATGACACCCAACTCAGTCTCTCTCAGATGGATAAGATAACCACCATCAAAACCATCTTTACCAACTGCATGACCATGGTTGCAGGCTTGATGCAAAAGAAATGCTTGAAGCTCAACTCAGACAAGATGAAGAAAAGGTATTCAACAACAAGATATCCTCAGGGGACTTCACCTGGTAGCCATTGGAGCTAGGACCAACACACACAGACCATGCAAAAAATCTTGGGATCATCCTGGATGACAAACTCAATATGACAGCTTAAGTCAATGCAATTTACATCTTCTTCCTCATTCTAGTCATGCTGTGAAAGATCTTCAAATGGTTACCTCAGAACACCAGATGGACTGTCATGCAAGGACTCATCACCAGCAGGTTGGACTACGGCAGCACTCTCTCTGCAGGAATCCGCAAACAACTTCTACACAGACTCCAGACCATACAGAATGCTGCTGCAAGACTCATACTCAGCCTACTGCACCGTACCCACATCACACCGTACCTCTAGAAGCTTCACTGGGTCACCATTCACAAGCGCACCCAATTCAAAGTTCTAATGTATACATACAAAGCTCTATACAACACAGGACCAGAATACCTGAAGAGCCTATACACTTTTTAGTAACCAACCAGACTCCTATGCTCTGTCTCACTCACACTCTCACACAATTTGTGTACCTGCGAGAGTAAACCAGGAGGTCGCTCATTCTCCTACATCACAACCAACACATAGAATGACCTCCCTCAACACATCACAGCCTTCTCCTCACGTCTATAGTTATGCAAGACACATAAGAACTGGCTCTTCATATAAGCCCTTTGAGGTCCACAAACCCACAAACTGGCCCAAGTGCCTGGATACTCTCTCAAGTGATTAGTGCGCTATACAGTTCAACATAATATAACATAACATGACATAACTTTCAAATAAAACAAATAATAGCATAATAACTACAGCAGTAAAATTGTGCATAATCAATTAGCAATGAAACAGTTACATATAAATAAACATTAATATATTTGTTTTATAACTTTAACATATCCCACCCTATTTCCTGACACAAAATGACATAGCATCAAACATACATGCATAAAAAACATATACAAAGTTAAATATAGATTCAAATTAATTAAACAACACAAAAATTGAACAACAGTAAAAAAGTAAGTAAATTATATAACATATTAAATTAAATATTTAACTAACAACAAAAATAAGTTAATATTACATTATAAAATATTTTATTTCAAGTAGTTTCCCAAATTATTTCCCAATAAACCCAACAACCCACTGCTGAAATATAACAGTATTTCTAATAATGATGTTTAAATGCACATTAAACTTAACACATTTTAAAAAAAACTTATAACGATTAAAGAATTTTCATAATTATTAATCAATTGCTAACATTTCTGGGGCACAAGCAGGAGATTATACTAAGAGGTTTGACGATTTTACAAGTTAATTACATATTTTAACTTAATAGCTAATTTCCACAGTGCACGCTAGGCAGCATCAGTAAATTCTGCATATTTTGCACTTGCACATCGTGGGCCATGTTTAGAGACAGGGCACCATTTTCATTGGGAGTCTCGTCCTCGTTCTGGGCTCCTTATTTAATGAGCTTGAGAACACAGACGTGCTGTTTGTTGCACTGACTGGTGAACAAGTGGTAGATTATACTAAGTGGTTTGATGATTTTCCAAGCTTTTAAAAATGTTATCACTTGATAACTAATCTACACGGTGCCCAGTAGGTGGCACCAAGTGAATATTGCATATTTTGCACTCGCACCTCCTGGGTCCTGTTTAGAGCCAGGACTGCTCACGAGGGACAGCATTTTGGTTGGCATTCTAATCTTTGTTCCGGGTTCTGTATTTAATTAACTTGGGACACGCACAGCAGATACACCACCAACGCTCCAAAGGCAAGCCCATCTACATCTGTCCGTGCCAAGACCATGCCATGCACCAGGACCTCTGGCTAAACTGCACCTCAAAAGTACTCCAGGGATCTGCTGCTGCAGCTCAACATGGGTAAGCTCCCAATTATGCAATGTTTTTAAATTTAGTTATGATCAGGACAATATATATTGCACTCATTGCAAGTTGACCTGCCAGGTGTAACAAACCTTCCCAGGAAGCAAGACTGATAGTTTTGTGCCCCACCGGCCTCTTGTAGAGGGTGGCATCAGACTAAAATGCTCAATGAGAACCCACTCTCCTATCAAGAATAAGATCACGTTTTTGAACCATTTAGAAACTTATACTCCTGATATAGCGTTCTTGACCAAGAAGTGGGTTGATAGAACTTCAGACCTAGATCTAGTTGACGTATTACCAATTTGATTTGCTATCACTAGGACAGTTTAGCAGTGGTCTACCATCACCACCTCCAAGTTATAGGTGACCCTGCTACGGTAACAGATAGTGAAGCAATGTTATTTAGTTGAAAGCTATTTAACAAACCTATTTTCCATGGACTAGTGATCTACAGGCCACCTAGCCCGAAAGCCAGTATCTTAGACAGCTTAGGAGATATTCCAGAAACATGCATTTAGTATTCTAATTTTACCATTTTAGGTGATTTTAACTTTCATTTAGAAAATGAAAATAACAAAGACAGAGCAACTTATGGATATTTTAAGATTTTTTAGTCTTTCTCAGCGGGTAAATTTCACTACCCATGTAGCAGGTCATATAATGGTTGGCATATTTTCCAACAATTCAGATTAAAGGTTAAAGATAGCCTACCTATTACATGGCCATATCATAAAGCCGTCAACTTTAGCCTAGAATCTATCCCACCCACCAATGCTACTAAAAACTGTGTGTAAAGCAAGAAAGTTCAAGCCTGGAATCAAATTATTGAAACAGACCTGACTGACATTTTAGACAGTTCTCAACCCTTAATTAGGAAAGATTAAAAGGTAACAGAAGGGACATATTATAGATAAGAGTGGCAGTTACCAAGTTTGCCCCTGTTAAAACTAATAAAAACCACAAAAGAAGTCCCTCTGCTTGCTTGTTCTCTCTTAAGCTCAAGGAACTAAAACAGAAATTTAGAAGGCAGGAGAAAATTTGGAGGAAAATCTATCTGCAGGAAAAAAGGTCAGATACAATGAATATATTCAAGCCTACAAAAACAAGATTCTTATAAAAAAAACAAATATTTAAACAAATAAATAATTTTGCAATGAACTCCACAAGATAACTTTTTAAAACAGTTCAGATTTTTTCCTGTCTATCATCAAAAATTATACAATGGTTCCCGGTCAACCTTTCTGTGATCAACTAGCAGAATTCTTTAGAAATAAAGCAGAAGAAATCCATGGAAAAATAAATGCTGATGGTAGGCCCTCAGCTCTGGCCTCAAGTTCAACTAGTACACCTCCGGTTAAAAACACCTTCTGCATGTTACTGCTCTTACTGAGGAAAGAGTAGTTAAACTCATATGCCAAACAAAAACTGGGGCTCCAACTGACCTCTGTCCCCCTATAATTGTCTGCGACATAAACCTATTTTAGATCCAAAAGAAGTGAAGAACTATCGTCCCATATCTCAGTTACCTTTCTCAGCAAAAGTTCTTGAAAAGCACACGAATATGGCACTTTCTAACTTTTTAGAGGAGAATGAAATCTTAGACTCTGTACGATTTGGATTCAGGTCAAATCTCAACAATGAGTCTCCTCTGGTTGTAGCTACAGGGGAGCTGTGGAGTATACAAAATAAAGGCAAGAAAATTGGAATTGGATGTTGAGCATTTGAGTAGTTTTGCTCTTTTCTCTCTGATAGAGAGCTGTTGGTTTCTCTTGGAGACTTTGTATCCAAGTCCTATACACTGCTGTGTGTGGTCCCTTAGGGTTCATCACTGAGTCCTACACTTTCTAATATTTATGTGGTGACAAGATTGATAAGTTCATTTGGTTTCACACCAGTGGCGTATGCAGATAATACAACAATTGTTTTGTCCATCTTGAATGATGTTGATGAGACTGTACACTGCTTTAATAGCTGTATGGGCGAAAATCGATGAGCCATAATAGCCTTACGTTGAACTCAGTCAAAACCAAGTTGACATAGGTTTTTGGTGGCCTCAGATGTATGGCTATCTTTTAACTCCGGTAACTTCAGTCAGGAATTTGAGATCCATTTTTTACCCCAGTCTGATGATTAACCCCTTCGCCGCGGCAGGAATTCCATGCTGGGGTGGGTTTGGGGGCAGCGCGGTGGTGCGGTGCTCGTGATGGAACCGCTCCGTCACAAGCCACGGTTGAGCTGTGCTCATGACGGAGTGGTTCCGTCACGTCTCCGCCCACTGCGCTAATCGCCCGCACAGGCGGGGAATTAGCGCCGCGTGGGCGGAGCGGCCGCCAACGGCCGTAGCATGACGGATCCACTCCGTCATGAGCACAGCGCAACCGTGGCTCATGACGGAGTGGTTCCATCATGGATGGGGAAGGGGTTAATATAACTCACACTGTTCTGTTTTTTCCTGTTTGTGCATGATAAGTAAAAGTCTCCCTTTCATCCCATATGAACTCTTAAAATCAGTGGTTACTGCCTTAGAGCTAAATCCGAATCTGTGGTGGTTTTATAGGGAAAAGTGGCGCCACTCAGGAAAGTCCACAAGCAAATCTGGTCATTGGTTAATATTGTATAGCGGTGCTGCAGGGTGGTGAGATTCACCTATCCCCCTATAATGTGGCCAAGGCCAACCCAACGGAACAAACACAGTCCCCGGCACAAGCTCAAAATTGCACTTGATATTCATGCAGTGTAACATAAACAAATAATCAATCATGATGTGCTCCTCTTTTCTTTTTTCTGTTTTTCTTTTTCTGTAATTGTGTTGAATTCTTAGCCAGCCAACAAGTGTTTCAATGCCAGAGGGGAAATTGTCTTGCAACTTTTTCAAGGCTAAGTAAACAAATGGAAACTCAAACCAATGAAACACCATACCGATCTCTGGTGTACAGCAGGCAAGTAAAAAGACTTCACCAAGACATTTCAAAGGTCCAATCACAGATCAGAGATTGTTATGAATGCATACTTATAATGGAAACCCAAGCACTGCCCTTATGTGAGAGGGACCATAGTGCTCATCAATTGATACTCATTTCAATAAAAGTAAACATGTCTCATTATCAGAAAACTTTTATCATCAAATATCTCTTATATTCCTCATTACATCCTGAAATGTAGTCATTCACCACTGGCAAATCAATCTATAGTGTGCAAAGCACATCCACCCGAAAAACAGTTACGGAAAATAGCCAAGTACATCCGGAGAGTGCAATACATATTAGCCAATTCCCATGTCCATAGAGCTGTCAAGTCTAGACTATTGCAAGGAACTCCAGTGTCTACAGAATGCAGCGGTTTGACTTCTAAAGAAAATTTCTAAGTTCAAGCCAGTGTCTGAGGCACTATGAGAGCTTCATTGGCTCACTGTTAAGAAAAGAGTCAGGTTCAAAACCTTAGGTATGGCACATGAGACTTTGTATAGGGATGGCCCAGCATATTTGAAAAAAACATCTTTCTTGGTATAGCCCCCAGAAGAACTCTTCACTAGACCAATTCTAGAACAGTTAATGCCTCAAAATTCCAAAGAAAAAAATGGGGTGGTAGGAGCTTTGTCTAAACCATAGCACAACTTTAGAATAACCTACCTGAATATCTCAGAGGTCAGACTAACCTATTTAGTTTCAGGAAACTTCTTAAAACCTGGTTATTTTCCTGCTCAATGTGGGCAGCTAAAGCCCTCTAATAAAACTGACCATTCTCCTATTGGTTAGGATTTGTTATAGACCCTTCTGGTAGTAATATTTAGCTTGGGTTGCTCTCTATCTCAGGGTAGCACATATCAGCACCAAGACGCTCTCAGCATTTGCGCAATATACAAACAATTCAATACCAATATCAGTATCAATTAAAAGATTATTTTACATAACAAATCTAGTTACCATTAAATTTGTATTATTTTAAATGTAATTAACTTGCCATCCTATTCCTCTACAAACTCAACAACTTACAGCTACTCCATGAACTACTAATTAAATGTAATAATAATAATACTAATACATTACAAGAATTATAATAAAAGTACTAACACCTTCTACTTGTTTACTAACACCTAAAAAACTATATTACCTAGTGCCAAGTACCTTGGAGTAGTGCTACTCCAGCAGTGCAGAAGGAAAAACAAGCAATTTGTAAAAAAGTTTGACACAATTCTTATATTGCCGCCAATGGCAAAAGCTACCTTTTGATATACAATTTCCTTAAAAATCTAAAAAAAAAGCAAGTTTTCCAGAAATTTAACAAAAGCCAAGAAATTTCATGACATGCACATTAAAACATGAACAATAAAGATATTTAAATACAAATAAATTAAAACATCACAATTCTAAAGCATTTCTTGTGTATATTTCCTAGATGTGGTTTCATTTTCTATAAAAACCAAAACATACTTCTATACTGTGATGCTATTAAGAATGATATATTGACTATTGGCTCCATTTTGTATAACTGACTCGATTTTCTGGACTGACTCCATCTTGTGTAGCTGACTCCATTTTCAGTGCTCGCACGGAGTTGCAGGGGATGTTTTCGCTCTTTACTTGTTTTCGCTCCTCACCGAGCAGAGTACACTGGAACATGTTGTGTGGGATGCGTGCTTGGTACCTTGCAGGGCAGAGAGTGTTGTTGCCAGAGAAATGTGTGGAATGTACAGCTCTGTCTCATCAGTCAAAATACAGGGGCCTGGCTACCTTCTGTCTTGACCTTGACACAGACCAGTACGGTCAGCTCAGTTTTTCACAACAGAAGAAAGAGGGTGAAGTTTCTAGAACCTTCTCCTCAGGTTGAGTAAATGTATTAAATGCAGGAAATCTTGGCACCCAGACGGGAGCTCGCTTGTGGAACAGACGTGTTGCCGCAGGGAACTTTTGAGGGTCCCAATCGATAATTCTGCCCGGGCTATCAAGGGTTCCTTCAGCCGAGTTTGGCAAGAAAGTCGAGTGAACGATCGGTGATGTATTTCTTTTACTTACTTCCTGTATATAATTACTGCGTTTCTCTAATCCATGTATATATGCCATATGTTATTTTAGTTTTGTGCTTAAGTTACTTGATATTTGGGATTCTGTATTGACCCATATATTTTGCCTTCCTTCCCAAAGTATTGGATTTATAAATAAGTGTGTGACACTTTAAATGCACCTGAATCTGTTTTCTTGCCTCGTGTTTTGGTAGTGCTGATATATGTGTGTTATTTAAAGGTGCAGCAGTGCATTTGCCTCCTCTCAGGAGTGCTGGGTTTAGGTATTTCCTATTGTTTCAAATCAGAAGCAATACATATACTAAATTTAATGTAAAGGTATAAGCAACAAAATCTCAAAATATATCCATAGAACTAAAAAAGTAATGAAATGCAAACCTATAATGCTTAAACAAATCAAATAGATTAAAGTAATTAAAATAACCTTGTTGATGCAAACTTTGCTGAAATCAATCTTCCCAAGCCATGAAATCAATTTGCATGAAATGCTAAAACAGAAGACAAGATAATATACAATATCTCATCTGTTAAAACCACAAATACCCAGTAAAGCAATGCATAATGTTTTCTTACAAACAAAATATAGTCCACACTAAGATGAACACAGGTCAAAAATTGAAAATGACACAAAGATGCCAGAATATTTTTTTAAACTTAAAAGAAACCTTACAAATACGTTTAAATATATGCAAAACGAGGGTGTCCATCAGTGGGAAATCTCTGAACCACCATGTTCTTTAAAAAGAAAATACAGATGCCAATCCTACATTATTCCAAACAGTTCCATGTGAACCTATTGTAAACTGTTTTTTTCTGAACCATTTATAAAATGATTTGTATTTGTACTTTGTGGAATGATGTGAACATTTCCAAAATTATAATGATTTCGAACAGGGAACACCCTCCTTACTCAATGCCTAAATTGGGAACAGGTTTTACAGCACACATACAAACTCTAATTTACAATGTAAGATCACACTGTTAATCTTCAATACAATATATTCTAATGATCAAGAGAACATACCTACAAGAAAAATGACCAATGGTCTCCTGTGCCTCTTACTCCCTGAAACTCCAGCATACAAATTACAATAGAAACAGAAAAAATACATCTCCTTTACAGAGTAAAAATATGGCATTGTTATAAAGTAATACGGTTTAAAAGAAAAGACATGTTGAAAAGAGTTTTCATGTAAAAAACTGTTATTAGGTATTCATAAAGTAAATTAATGGTATTTTGTTATTTTATTGAATACTGAAGGTATTAAAACACTACACAATGATCTGAAAAATAAATTATACTTTCTCTCACATTGTCTCATTTATAGCACTCAGTTCATGTAATATCTTCTGTATACACCAGAAAATAATAATTCAGGAAATTGGATGGGCACAACATTGAAGAAAGGTACCCAAGGCTGAAGCTTAGAGAGCAGGCATCGTTACTGCAGAGGTAGAGAGTCAGATGTCCAATCAAATGAAAATCATGACATTTCTCACATGCACATTTTTGAGGGAAACAATATTCAGTATTAGACTAAAACCAAAAAGGTAAACAAATTGAGGAAACAAGATGTGTTGCCACTTTCATTTTGATAGAACATTTTAATAAGAAGTAGTGTCTAGTACAGTTCAATTAAATAAACCCCTTGATACCTTGAGAGACATTTTGACACACAGATGATTTATAAATAAGTCTAAGAATACGTTAATTGAACTTTCAGTTTTGTAATGAACAATTTAATAAAAACATATACATTAGTGTCTATAGCGTGTACCAATACAAAAAAGTGTTACAGCATTAGACGTAGAATGTACTGACATAGAATTTTGGGTACCCAAATGGGTGGATAGAACAGAGATACCGATAAATAATGTTATTACAGACTAAAATATAATGGATGTACCAATTTGTGGTATATCAGATTATAACATCTTGTAATATTATATCATTCATTGACCAAATTTTAGGGGACATATAGGATCTTTACATGCATTAATGTTGATGCAGTCTTTAATTTTTCAATTATTTAAAATCTGTATTTATATCCCTGCTTGTGATCGTGGTGATCATATTGTTTTGGTCCAACTTCTATGTTTTTGGATGTGTTTTGTTGGAAGACACCATCTAATGTATCCATTTAAAATGTTTCTTCCACCTCAGCTTTATTGCATAATATGTTATTACCACTATTCAGATAGACCTCTGTGAGTGTAAAGAGCTGGACCTACCTTTGATGCCATTGCTTCTGTCTTCCTAGGCAGACTGATCGCAACCTGCAAAAGAAATAAAAAAGATTATGAATAGAAAGAGGACTAACAGGGGACAGATGTGCGGAGAAACCAAAAACAAAGAATGGGTTCTTATTTGCAAAGAGGATGGAGCAAGAGGAGAGCAACAAGATGGGACACAAGAGCAAAGAGTAAGAGAGATCTGTAGTGTTGTGTGAGTTTGTAATAATGGAACCTTTATGGCTCCTGGTGGACTCCGTAGAACTATGTATGATGCAAGCATTAAAGCATTGTGCATTGATTGCAGGTTTAGAATGTTGAGTCAGTTGGGTCGGTGGTTACGCGCAGAAGAATAACGATGCGTTATACTGAGTTCCGTGTGTGATGTAGTGATTTGCGAGTACCCAGGCTGGGGAGGGCACTACAACTGATGAAGAGGTAGGGGATAAGTAACCCAAAGATCGACAGTCGTCATCCCGCAAACTGTCTCTGTGTGCCAGGTATGCGTCCATTGTAGTGTGGAAGCAACGTTTCCTGATGTGGAGTCAAAGTGCAGCCCCAGTTCCCGGAAAAGCACTTAAAGTTAATGAAAGCTTCACTGAGAAGTCTACAAAGTCTGCTCGAAAACCTGCTGGGTAGGCCATACAAAGAGGTACTGTGCTACTATGCAACTCTAAGCCATACATTCATATGGAGTGATAATGCTATAGCGGGACACAACCAGGTTATGAAAAAGATGCAAAGTGCAAGATAGCACTGCGCATAGGAGCGTGCAATGCAGAGTTCAACCAGCCGTTAGACAGCACAAAGAGACGCTTAAAAGCAAAGTGATACAAGAAACAGTCATCTGCTTACCAGTACTGAGTAAAGACAGTCATCATGCCACAGCGCTGGCAGGAATGACCCCAGAGAAAGCACCTGCATTTGTGCTTGCAGAGCCGTCGGTATCCAAAGTGGCACTCTGTCAAAGCTACCGAGTGGGGCTCAGAACAACTCCAAAGTTTTCCAAAGTTCAGTAAACCTAGTTCGGAGATCAGAATTGTGACAGTTTGCTTCTCCAATGGAGACCAAGAAAGGGGTCCTGCTTCCTGTCATTGTCAAAAATGATTCAGAGGCCAGTATGTCGCAAGTCCTCAGAGATGGCATGCATAAACAAGATCACCAAGCAGAGTCGGAGAAAATTACACTCTCCATTCCAGCAAATGTTACTATGGTGCCACCTTCTTAAAACCACCACCGTCATTTGATACCTCCAAAAAGTTGAATATTGGTGAGAGGCAGACTGCCTGGATAGAAACATTTGATTATTTTTTTATGTGATTGAAAAAGCAGATGACAAGAAGATTATCAAGTACCTTAAGAATCTTGCTGGTGAAGGTGTAAAAGAAGTTATAAAGAAAATGCTGTGAGCTGACGAAATTATATACTGTCAAATTAAAGCAGCCTTGAGCCTCAAGTTCAGGAATAAACACATTACCAACTATCTTTAATATCCCCCATTTGGTGCAACCCTAATATTACAATAGCTATCAAAGTCCTTAATGGTCTCCCTGATTAACCAATGGCAACACAACAATTTCTCAGATCATTTCTAATAATCAGTTTCTTCCTTTTGAGGAATTAGGTACTTGCTTTCATATCCCTAACTCATTCAGACCAAAATATGCCTTCCTTTTAGGCATCCTCACTCAAAATGTCATAGATGTCTCCGGTCAGCTCCTCCAAAAGCTTTTGGCGATCTTGTGACACATCATGACTTCTTCACTGAAGTTAAAGCTCCTTTTTTATACAAACAGTTTTCTACTTCAGATTCAGATAGAGTTAAAACCAAAACTTAAGACTGTTGGGAACATGACCTACAGTCCACTTTGTCCATCACATTATGCAACACAATTTGGCATACCAAACATTACACGTCCTGCTCTGCCAGCACCACTCAGACTGTCTTTTCCTACTACAATAGGCTGTTTATAAACCCCAGTTCTTTATTCAAAATGGAAATTTGGGATAATAGTAACAGTTGGCCCTATAATATTTCTAATTGTGATTTATGCAGTGTTTTTCCATTGACCTAAAGTATCTTCATTCTGGAAGCAGGCATGGAATACACTTTTCAAAATGTGTTTTGTATCAATTCCACACAGCATTGTCCACATCTTTCTTGGTGGATGTTCAGATATATGGTCTGGGGATAGCACCAAGGGTCAGTTAGTGGATCTTCTCCTGGCACTGGCCTTTCAAGTCATTAGCTTTATTGAAAGAACTTTAACAATATTGCATTTCTCACATGGTGGAACTTGATTTGTCACAATCACAGACTAGACACCGCACACTTGCCCTCACTACAGGTAGGCACGAAATAAGATTTGATATGGTTGCCTTTGACTTCGCATTTATCCAATCCTGCTACCATTAACATTAGAAATTTATAAGTTTCCAAACCATAATGAACATTTTATTCATTATTGTTCACAACTTTCTTTCATCTCTTTATATCGCTCACTGTATACCTTTTGTTGCTTGCCGCTTTATATTTCTTTTACCTACTATGGGGCACATATACACTCTCGGTAGCCTTCCCTCCTTCTTTTCTTGCTTAAAAAAAGGCACAAAAATGATGGTGGTTTTACAAAGAAAATGTGTTTTTATTGTAAGATTAAGAGATATGTCTTTTTCTTGCCTAGTCAGGAAACTGCATTTTTTGCTCCCCTTGATTTTTTTCTCACGGACAAAGGCGTTGCTGTCATGAAGTTTCTGTTTCCTGTACAGTTGAAAACATTTGCTATACTGTGAGATATATATTCCTTAAGAAAGCGTTTTGAACTTAAAAAAAAGATAAGAATAGACTGTTATGTAGTATTAGAATGTAATAGATCTGTCCCTCCTCCTACCTTTAACATTAGAGACCCCGTCCTCATCCTTTGGTGGAGGTCACACAGTGGAGCGGATGTGGGATATCATTAAATGGGACTGAGATGGCCACCATAGCCACGTGCCCAGCCAGTCACAACATCAATTTAGAATCCACTACTTCACAGTTCCGCACAGTCCCTACAAAGCTTTATACTTCTCATGTTGCTATCAGTGGACAAAGGGTACATTTTCTTAGAATTGGGAATATTTTTACCTTGGATGAAGCATTCATTTCTTCGCATCATCATGCTGATATATTATTCATTTACGCACTCAATGACAGTTTATTTAGAGAAACGCTGCCGGTACTGTACCGGCTACATCTTAAAAGGATTGCGCATCCTGGAATAGATAGGTAGTTCATTTATTGATGGATAGAGTATAACTCATGATTTCCATGAGTCATAATGCAAAGGATTGGATGCTTGGCTGAATGGCTAACCACTATGGATTTCATCGATTCCATTATCCCTGCAATAGATAGCGTTTATATAGTGGAATCTTTCTGGCTGAAGACAGGAAAACAGTATTTTAATTGTTTAACTGCAAGAAACCTAACTAATGCCTGTGGCAGCAGGGCAGTCGAAATTATCTTGATAAAGATAAATAAAACAGAGAACTTTGCTACTGCCCTTCATGTACAATGATTATTCTCCTTCACTCGGCATTTCTGTATTTTCTCAATGCTGTGTGCAGACAGAATATGCCCCATTTTTAATATGCCTGCATATTATACCTATGTGACTTGCAGATCTAGTTACATATCAGACGTGAATTAATTAAATTACAAAAATGTACAAATAATTGACATTTTTTGTTATATTTTAAGTATTTGCTTACTATATAGCACACTATGTAATAAAGTTAAAAAACTGAATTGCGTAACTTTTGTTCTCTGCATTTATTTGTATAAAACATCACAATTACAGTGCCATCAAGGGGAATCAATAGGAGTAGACTTTATTTCCAAATAACAAAACTCAGAGTGCTTACCATGACAGCGAGAAGTTTACACTTGAGCAAGTCATTCCTTTGTGGAGAACAAATTGGACATGTGGCGCTTTCACTGCAAGGTTCACACACTCCCGAATATTCTGCAGCACAGGACCCAAACTGTTGAGAATGTCAATTCCTTTCCCAATAATTGGCTTATGGGATAACATGAATGTTTTTTTCTCAAAATGCAAATGCGTCAAGGCTGCCATGTAGCCACGGCAGACAGCAAGCTGACATTACTCATCTCGACTGAGATCACCAAGGAGACTTGAGCTTAATTAGTGGTTCCTCATCTACTGTTGATGGTTTTGACAGCGGTGTCTGAGACTGCCAATTTTGTTTTCAGTATTATGCTATATAATTTCAGACTTCGTTGAAACACAAGTTCCATCAATTTTAACTTTCTTCGGCTCTCATTAAGAGTTTGGTGGAGTCAGAATTCCAGCATGTTCTACTGATTTTCCGTGATAAAATTGCACTGCACAATTAGAAGTGCAATTTGTCACACGTGAAAATAGCGAAGGCATTGGTACAGAAGTGTGCGATAAAACCATAAGCAGAAATAAACACATTTAAGCCGTCCCAGGCCTCGTTAGAAAGGCTGGGTCATGAGGAAGTCTGAACACCTGTTGCAGTTCTAAAGAATGTGGTTTAGGCGCAACAAACATACAACAAATGCTGTGAACATAATTCCAAAACCAAAACCCCACAGAAGTATTTTGACGATAAAAACACATCATTTACGACTAAATTACCAGAACAGACAATTCCTCAACAGCACAGATCAACGGAGTTCACAGGTCTACACAATCTACAGCAACACTTCGTGGCAAGCACTTCCATCAACACACTGCTTTTCCATTACCGACAACGAATTCTTACTTGGTAGGCGAAAGTCTTTTTTTCTGTATCAGGTTATGTATTTGTAAATGTTCTTGATGATCAGAGCGTTTTATTTAATACTCAAGATGCTGCCAGCCATGTGCAAAGACTAATGAAGGTAAGACAGTGATGGTTGCGCTGTCGCTCACTGCCAGATTTGCGCAGTATTGATTGCCATTTTCAGGTTAGTTTTTGTCTCCAAGTTACCCTTGTTCTTGGAATACTCATGTTCTGAGCTAAGGGCATGGCAAGGGTGAGGGTGAGGGTGATAGAGTAGACTCTGGTGCATCAGTCTTTGAAAGAGAGCTACCATTCACCTGCTGAAGTCAGTCTGGGCACAGAGCAGGCCTGCTGCAGGGGAAGGCACCCTAGAAGTAGGGGACCCCCTGGACACAGAGCAGGGCTGTTGCAGGGGAAGGCACCCTAGATGTAGGGGGCAGAAATGTCCCCTGGACACAGAGCAAGGCTGCTGCAGGAGAAGGCACCCTAGATGTAGGGGGCAGAAATGTCCCCCTGGACATAGAGCAGGGCTGCTGCAGGAGAAGGCACCCGAGATGTAGCGGACAGAAATGTCTAGGGCCGGACTGGCCGTAGCGGGCACCGGGCATTTCCCCGGTGGGCCACTAGAGCGGGGGCCGGTTTTGGGCCCCTGGAGGGACGTTTTTGTTACCGGTTGTCAGCAATATTGGCCCCCAGTAACAAAATTGGCCGAAACCGACACTCGCAAACTGCTTGGCTGCACCCCCTCACCCCGGGGGGGGGGGGCAACTGAGCAGTTTGCCAGGGCCGGTTTCGGTTCCCAGTCCGGCCCTGAAAATGTCCCCCTGGATGCAGAGCAGGGCTGCTGCAGGAGAAGGCACCCGAGATGTAGAGAAATGTCCCCCTGGACACAGAGCAGGGCTGCTGCAGGGCAAGGTATCCTAGATGTAGGGGACAGCAATGTTTCCCTGGACACAGAGCAGGGATACTGCCAGGGAAGGCACGCTAGATGTAGGTGACAGAAATGTCCCCAGCCTGCATTGCTGAAGGTCTACTCCATGGTGGAGTACAGTTTTACATTCACACCCCTAACTAAGGAATCAAACCTAAATGTAAACATTGACATGTAATGGCACCTGAAGGCCAGTTTATGCCAGAGCTTGTCCCAAAGATGCATTTGATTTCGGGAGGGAACTTTCTAAGAAGAGCTGCTCTCATGGCCATTCGCTTGTGGTTTATGGAACTGATGCATAACGAAGCAGCACACACTGCCAGCTCGTTTCTTTGGATGCCGCAACTATGGGCACGGCTCTTGTGCCCCCTCCATTTAGTTTTAAGTCACGATTATAAATCAGAGCCTTCAAAGAAATAAAATGCTCCCACACATTTGCAAGGGGCATGCAGGACCACATAAACGGAGGTCCCTAGGGAATCAGGGTTGTTACGTCAATGTAAAATTGTGCATTTTATCTTCAATGCCAAAATAATATATTCGTGATTTCTTCATAGAACATTAGGGCTACATATATTTGCACAGACAAAATGATCTTAAACTTTATACATATGTACTGTTTACTCCCTTGATTGTGTTGGGAAGGTCTCCAATGGATGGCATAGTTCACCCTCCGTCTAGCCCATGATGAATGTTTGTTTGCTTTCAAATACATTCCTTTTACGTTGGCATTCAAATGAAAAAATTGTATTATGTGACTTCGTTATGTAAATAGAAACAACTCACCAAGATTGTTTCACATCAAAAATCAAATATATATTTTTGAAGAATAAAGCTGATTCAGATTCAAATTATTCTATCAGATCACCTACATCTCTTCATAAAAAGGGTAACCAGGATTTTATTTAAAAATCCATGGCTACAGTCAAGATACCTTTACCTTTTTGATAAGAACAGCAACATGAACTGAACATTTGGCACAAGGCACTAACAAATATAGTTTATGTTATTAATATATTCTCTTAATATCAACATACAAAAAATGTAATATATCAAAGACTGAAATAGTAACTAATGGCAGGTTGTTATTTGTGATATCATACATATAATGGCAAAGCCAAAAGAAAGGAAAGACGTTGAGATGGATTTCGGTGCATCCTAGCTGATTATTGCTTTCCATCCAATGAACCAGGTTACGTAAAACAACTTAAGCCAACATATTAAGTGCTCAAGAGTTACAATTGTTGGTTTGTATAGTGTTTAGGGAAGTTCATTTTATTTTTTTCTGTAAAAGGCTGCTAAAAGATTCGCAAATTTAGTGAAGATTTTCAGCCCAAAATCAGCACTTGAATATATCATATCTAATAAATCAGACTGTGACCAAACACGACAGAGTCCAATCAGAAGTACACTGAAGGAAAACTTTTCAGCAAAGCAGACTTTTTATGATATTGTAAATTTTCGCACCTCACATTAGAAATGACGGTAAAATCCATAATTTCCTCACTGGGAAAGAAATTCCACAGACGATATTTAATATATACTTGCGGAAGCAAAGCTTGCTCATTGCCGGCATCACAAGGAAAAAGTGAGAGTTTAAGTTCTTAGGCTTTTACATTTGCTCTATTGGTGCTACATACACAGTAAGGCAGTTGTGAATGTGAAACTTTAAGAGAGTGGGGATAGAGAAAGTCAGAAAGAGGAATACCATATGTGGGACGTCCATGAAAAACAAATATTTGTGGTATAATAGATGCATTAACTAGCATCATGTTGTCGCAGAAGGGGACAACTTAAAGCAAAGTATCAAGAAGTTCAACTGAGTTTCTTCTCTACTGCAGTAGTGTTGACAAGTGATTAGTTTGATGGGCTCTTAGTAGTCGTTTTCTGCTTTCTCACTACTAGGTCTTGTACATGAAGTTGGGAGGGAGGTAGCTAGAGGTGGGCAGAACATGCGCAGTTTCACTTCCTGGAATTCCATGGAGTTAATGAAAAACACTGAGAGATTAGGCAGAATTCTGCCAATGAGCAAACAAATGTGCAGCTAGTGCTGCAATTTAGCACTAGTATAGTGAGCAGCGCTTAAAATCAGTGTGAGCGGCACCATGCTTTGCACAAGAGCACATGGCCATTCTTGTGGATTTTGCTGCCGCTTGAGTACAAAACCTAGTCGTGCAGCAGCAAATCTACTCAAACTGCAGCCCTCTGATTGCAACTGCTCCTGAATGCCGATGATCACCTGCATTAGAAAATCACGCTATGGGACTCCAGATGTCTCTCGTGCTTGCCAGTTTGCATAGTATAGAGCCTCTTAGGAGAACAGCATGGTACCAGTCAAGGGGACCAGTATCTCAGCAGTTAAAGTCAGAACCACTTAATGGTTATTGAAGCTCTATACGTGACTATGAATGCCAAATGGAAGAATGATGGGTCTATGCAGGTTACTCCTGTGGGAACCATTAGACAATGGATGTTGAGGTGTGTTGGGCAGAGTCGGATATTGTTCATATGAGAGTTAGTTACAATCAGGGCACATGTGGGGGTGTAAATGGGAAAGTGGGGTATTGGGCGAGGCTGTGGTTGACATTACTGGTATGTACCTGTCAGTTTGTCTTTGTGCATTGCTCCCAGACAGTGAGACAAAGGGAAATAGGTGGTGGCAGGATGAGCCAGCTCTGACTTGATGGGGGGAGAGCTGTCACTTACCACACTTGCAGATAACAATTGATCTGCCTCAGCACACTCACAAAGGGTACTATACTATTCTTTTGTGCCCCCATGCAATCTGGGACCAGGACAGGGAGGCAGGAAACTCCAGACAGCTCTGTAGGTAAGAAGGGCTCCAGAAATGTCTCCCATTTCAAAGTGGGCACAAGGTAGAAGTAGTGGACCCTAAGACCTAACTCTTCAATATACATCTGGAACTGTGAAAGACTCAGAAGAAGGACGGGTGTGTTGCTCTGCTGCAAGAATGACTCCTAGTCTGCTGCCCTGCTGCCTGAGTGAGAGGAACTGGACTTTCATTGTGAACCATAGACCACCAGAGTGACTCCAAGGGCTAGTTGGTTGGCCTTCTGATCAAAGCCTTAGGGACCGAAAAGGGTCCAACCATCCTAAACCCTGCACCTCGACTCTGCCTGCTGTGAATTCTAACCCCCTGAGTGGTGCCACTCCAATCCCGGACCCTTGGATGTGGGCCTAAAGGTGCTCTGAAAAACCCAGCTGGAGTCCTACCAGAACCAACGCAGCTCTATGCATCTCCAATGTGCTTTGCATTTCCACATCGGAATGGTTGCTGTGTGGATCCCAGATGCAAGACCATGCAGCACAGACACATCCTCGTCGCGAGACCTTGCAATGCTCCGCAACCAGGAATTAAGGTAGTTTTTTAGCAAGCCTAATGAGTCCCTGTATCAAGCCTGCACTCTATCACGTATCATGGTTAGCTTGAAATTGTGACTTTATCCCGGTCCGGTGCAACCAGACAACCACAGCTGGCACTTTAAAGCACTGTTCTTACTTAAACATTTGAAATTGCAAATCTCTGGTTCTATTCGTTGAATTTTCATTGTTTTGGTCTCAACTAGTTCATTAAATTCTAATCTATTTAAATAAATTGATGTGGGATTTTTCTTCAGTTGTGTTTTCAATTTATTACTGTTTGAAGTGGTCCATAAGTACTTTATTCATTGCCTCTTAGTTAGGCCTGACTGCTTTTGTACCAAGCTACTAGAGGGTTAACCACAGGTTAATTTGGGGCTTGCTTGTGTTTCACCCTGACAGAGATTTGTGGCTATTGCTTGCGTAGGGTTTCATTCCCGTCAACCAGTAACCCAATTTCCTGCAATCAGCAAAATTCCTTAGCCTTCAATGTCAGACATTTGCCTAAATAATGTAATTCACTGCTTCAATCACTGGAAGTCTTTCTAACCATGCAAGCAGTGGCAGTCTTTTGTTGCCATACCCACAGGATACAAGAGCACAACTCAATGGCAACCAAGCGAAGTAATGGGAGAAAACTTGCAATGGGCAAATATTCTTTCGGTGGACAACACCAAAGGTCTCTCTGCCCCCGTCATTAGTCCGTCTCTAAATCCAGGATATGGAGGGAGTTGGCCTCAATGTTCAAATTGACTTTAGTATATATTAGAGGATAGTTATGGGATTCCGTCAAGAAAAAAGGGCCTGATTACAAGTGCCCTAGAGGGATAATTGGAATATATTGCACTTACAACATGATTTAAATTTTATCAGGCATGATAAATGTACACCTATTCTGAGTTTTTATAGAACAACATATAGATTTTATTGCTTACTGCACCTAAAACCACAATTAACAGGCATTTTACCCGAATAAATACAATTAAACTTTATTGTGCTTGATAATTACAGGGTGCAATAAATATCACAACACATACAAGTGCATCACTGCTCAGTGTTGGTGCATGGATCAAAATTTTACAGGACACCTGTATTCAGGTCTTCATGTGCACTTAAATGGTATTTTAATTTAACAAACTTTCCTGTAGACCAGGCAAAATGTTATACTATTATAGTGGCTTTAGTAGCTCATGGTATGGACAAGAAATGGTCCTGTCTATTAAGACCACACTTCACTTTCAGTAGCTCTACATGGTTTCTGAGACTTGTGAGATGGTTTATTGCTTAAAGTTCAGTGTTTTTCACTATTACATGTCTTAATGTCAATAGTTTTCTGACAGCATGTTGTTGAATGGTTGGATCAACTCAAGGCCCATGCTTTCCATTTTTCCTCACACTTTCGAGGCTATTTTAATGAAATGTTGGTGGTGCCTAGCAGATTCCTTCTCTGATTTCCCTCCAATTAGTAATGGGTGGTATCAATACTTGAGGACATGTGGCTGAAACTGCATGGTTGATGAGTGATTTCATTGGTGTTTCTTGACTTATCTGCTGCATTGACCACTGTTGGTCCTCAAATTCTCCCACAGGTATTGGCTTAGGTGGACATTTATTATACTGTCCCAGAAAGCATAAAGTATTTTCTGCAGATAGGGAATATTCGTTTATGCGTCTCATGTTTTGCACTCTTTTTTATAAAATAATGTTTGAGTGTCTCAGGCATGTAGATTCCATTCATATATTTATAATATTTTCTTTCTCTGTTTGGCAAAATCAATCTTCTCTTTGTGGCATTGTAGTACTTGTCTCTAAAACACCGAGCTACGGATGAAATTCAATTACCACAATGATCAATGCTTACAAACAATTTTATATTGATTCACAAAATTATACCATTGTGCTGCTTTTCGTAAATACACCATTTACAGTAACACTTTCCTGTGAACAAGTAGGTAAAGCAAAATGCAAGCAGCTGACGCTCACGGTGATTTGTTTATATGCGTACGCATGCTGAAAATCAAAGTGAGCACGCATTCTGGGGTAAAATATTGCTCAAAATGGTGGATTTGCGTTTCACAATTGCACATCATTTTGTCAAAATTGTGCATAATTATGTAAAAGCAAGTTACGAGAATTTTACTCACCTCTATTGCTAAGGAACTGCCATCCTTGTCCCAAAGGTACAGAACCTAACATGATAATATATAGAGGTTCCACTTCGACATCTATGTCTGGTGTTACTGACTGTAATTTCTCAGGAATAACTCTCCTCTTATGAGTTTTCTGAATACATTGCATGCAATGTTCTTTCAGGATTCAATTATTTCTAGGATGCAGAATGCTAGAAGTGCCTATGTTAGTCTACTCTTTATGTTACTTGAGTGCTCAGTGATAGATTGGCGTTGAGATGAATGCCCAGTTTACATATGACCTGGATGGGGAAGGAGGAGTTTGTTAAATTTACGCCACCAGGCCATGATCTAGGAAGGTGATGCTTTGCCTAGTAGTAGCTCCTGGCAGGATGTATCTTCAGGAAGTTAGAAGACATCCACTAGCGTATTTCTGCGGCTGGACAGTTTTTGTCCAAACATTGTGCACCCAGTTTCATCCCTCCAAAATATGATTTCAGTGTCGTCCATGTACATATTGACATTAATCCCTAGAAGCTGCCGGGCCGTATATCAACACAAGCAGTGAGGACATGACTGAACCATGCAGGACACCATTGTTCGATTTTTGTGGGGTAAAAGAAAAAGGTTTTAACTTGAGTGATATGCTGACAGGCAGATAGAAATTACATAATCCATTTGATGACTTGGCTGCCCAACCCTACTTCATCTAAGTTTGTTTCAGAATGGAATCATTTTCAGGCTGCTGATCAGCGTAAAAGCACAATTCCACGACACCCGAATTGTTGGCCAGGCATCAAAGGTCTTCCAATAAGGTCTCTAGTTTGGTGCTGTGCCATGGCCAGAATCTGGCTTAGAAGACATACCAAAGATTATTGACTCTTACAAGCTGTGTACAAACAGCTTTTTCAAGCGTTTGCTAAAAGGCAAATTGGCTGAAAGTTATTCAGATCTTGTAGGTATAAGTTCGTCTTTTTAAAAGTGATTTCATTATAGCAGCTTTCTACACAATGCGGAAAATACCTTGCCCTAAAGAAAAGTTAAACAAGTCCAGCAGTTAAGCTTTGTGAAAAGGTAAAGGAAGTTTAATGAGTTCAGCTGAGCACCAGCCCGTCAGGGGACAGCTTGTAACAGAAGCAAGGTTGGCCCCAATCTATTGATATGAAAGAGTTAATAGTGGTAAGAGTTTGGTTGTGTTAAATTGTCATAAAGAGACTACAAGCTGGAGGGTCTTTTTCTGCCTAGAAGTTGCTATATATTAGTTTACTCTTGAGCAATATTATGACTTAGGGCCCCATTACGATGGCGGGTGAACTGTGTCAGAGGTGCAGCGGTCCCGCAAGGCCAATTAGGATGCGCACGCCACACTGGCAGGCGCATTCTAGCCATTAACATTGTGGCAGGCGGTGCTGTATACAGCACCCGCAGCAATGTTAAAGGTGCACGATGTGCATTTCAATGCACAACGTGACAGACACCGTGCGGTGCTTGCCACCTTGTGTATGGCAATGAAGGGGGTACCATAGGTACCCCCCAGTGCTGCCACCCTCCCCAATGTCATTCACCGCATGCCTTTCCATGGCGGAGTCTCCACCATGGAAAGGCATGCACACCGCACGCATCATAATATGGATGGCGGTGC
This sequence comes from Triturus cristatus, assembly GCF_964204655.1. Classification (NCBI taxonomy): domain Eukaryota; kingdom Metazoa; phylum Chordata; class Amphibia; order Caudata; family Salamandridae; genus Triturus; species Triturus cristatus. The sequence goes on from NC_140586.1 coordinate 578,923,919, forward strand.
CTGCAAGACATCGCCACCATATTGTTGGCCTTTTCCGCCCAGCAGACAATCGTGACAATTGCCTGCCGGCAGAAAAGCAGCAGACAGTCTTTCTGTCCGCCGCGGTACCCCCCACCATGGTAATGTGGCTGGGGGTAAATGGCGGGTGGGCGGGTAGTTGTGGCGTGCGGATCGCCACCGCTGGTCTGGTGAGTTTTAACTTTACTACTCCTAAACTGAGAAAAATCTTAACTTTAAGACTTTCGGTATTCACAGAAGGAATTTAGGAGTCCTAAAGTTAGGAGTCCTAACTTTACTACTCCTAAACTGAGAAAAATCCTAACGTTAAGACTTTCGGTATGCACAGAAGGCATTTAGGAGTCCTAAAGTTAGGACTCCTAACTACTGTGAATACAGAAATGAATAAGTGCCTTTTGTGAATACCAAAATGGTAGAAAGTTTAGGATTTTGTCTTAAGTTAGTTCTGTGAATCGGGCCCTATATGTTTAGTGTCCAGCACCTTTCCTGAGTCAATACAGTTTGGAATGGGAATAGTAAATTATATGGGGCAGACTTACAAGCCCCTTGCGCCTCATTTATGCCGCCGTTGCATCACTTTTGTGACGCAGCGGCGGCGCAAATCCTGCGCCATGGTGCGGGGTACTTACAACGTGATGCATCTGGGAGATGCGTCACGTTGTAAAGCCCTGCGCCACATGTAGGCGTTCCTGCGCAGGGGGGGGCGTTCCGGCGCAGGAACGCCTCCTAAAAGTGGCTGAGTGAAATCTACAAAATTTCACTCAGTCAGTTTTAGGCCTATGCTGCGTCAAAACCCTGCGCCTGCCTGAAGCAGACGTAAGGATTGACGCAGCATTACCAAGATAGGGCCCCCTGGAGCATTGCTGGAGCTGCGTCGCGCTTGTGACGCAACTCCAGCAATGCGCCACTTTAACGGCACAGATGCGTCACGCATCTGTGCCGTTTTTGCCCATGGTGCGCCGCATTGTAAATGCGGAGCATCCATGGTGCGGAGCTGTGGCGCACAATAACTGGCGCATCCCTGCTGATATGCAGGGATGCGCCAGTTATTATAAATATGCCCCTTTATGTTTAGTGTCCAGCACCTTCCCTGAGTTAATACAGTTTGGAGTGGGAATAGTAAATTCTATATGTTTAGTGTCCACCACCTTCGCTGATTGTTTTCTAGTTTGGAGTGGGAATAGTAAATTATATATGTTTAGTGTCCAGCAGTTTTTCTGAGTTGATAAAGTGTAGAATGGGAATAGTAAAATATTAGGGGCCCATTAGGATGGCAGTCGGAAAACCACCCCGACTGCCATGGTAGTGAAAATCAACTGACCACCGGTACTGCGGAAAAAACGGCGGTACATTTAGGATCAACAGCCCCAAAAATCAGACCGTGGCAGAACAAGGCAACGAAAAAACACCCGTAGCGGGCAGAGAAGTCTAAAGTCCATCTGCGGCGGTCGGATTTGCGGCGGAAAATCACCAAACCGCCGCCATGACAGCAGAGACACTGCACGGAAAATTTGGATATCGCGATGTGACCGCGGTACATTCCGCGGTCACCAACAGTGATGAATGGGAGAGTTGGCGGAAGAGCTGTAGCATAACCACCACTGCGGACGCTACATGACAACTATGGCGGTCGACAAAAAAAACTCACAACAAGGCCACAAAGTGCACAGAGCAAACTAGCCATGCTCCCAAAAACACAGAACACACCCCAATGACAAAATCGCATGGCAACTACACAAATACAAATCCCAGGACAACCCGCACAACACACCTGACTGCAATATCCCATTTGGACACACCCACATAGCTGAGTATAAAACCAGCCCCTTCCCTGACCAGAATCCTTTGCAATACTCCACAACTGAAGTGCCCAACACCAGAGCACAAAAGAGGGGCAAATCAACACAGTATCACTACTCACACCACACACATCACCACCACCACTTCCATACCTGCACCTCTAACCCCTCTGCACATCACACACCATACACATCACCCCCGCCCCACCACTTACACACATGCACCTCTAAACCCTTTGCACATCACACACCATGGCACCACAGAAAATGCCCAAATCACAGCGAGTGAGTTGACAGTCATGGTAGATGAGATAATCATAGTAGAACCACAACTGTTTGGTAACCTGGTCCAACGGACACCATTAGCCACAAGAAATCTAATGTGGGTAAGGATAGTCGACAAGGTCAATGCAGTAGGGACAACCCCGTGCAACAGACAGGAAATCATGAAGCGGTGGCATGACCTGCAGAGTGTTGTCAAAAAGAAGAGGAGCAAGAACTGTGAGCTGGCTCAGAGGACTGGCAGTGGCCCTCCCATTCCACCAAGAACATTCACTGCATGGAGGAGAAGGTGCTTGCCATACTGCATCCAGAGAGTCTCACAGGAATAGCCTGGGGAGTGCAGGCTGGTAAGTAAAAGGAAATGTAGACCATTACATAGCTATGTACTGTCCAGCACAACTACAAATCTACATCTCAGAGGCCCAAGTATATCCATATGCACCACAATATACAACACATGTCCGACAGATGTAACATTCACTCCATCTGAATTACCCCAAAGGTAGCCAACGTTCACAGGGTTGCATGTGTCCAGGCAAAGAGCACTACAACTCCCACCATGCGCCCTGTCCCACTCCTGAGCAGGATGTAGCACTCCACACCAACCCAGAAGCAGTTGGCAGCTATTGTATGGTTCAGCCTCACCTAACAGGTAGGTAGCCATCTTCCCTGGAAGGGCTGTTTGGAGGTGGGAGGCCTGCACAACAACTCCCACCAGGCCCCCTGTCCCACACCTGAGAAGGATGGAACACTCCCCCACCCATAAGCAGTTGGAAGCCATTGTATCACTACAAACAAACTAACTGGTAGGTAGCCATTTTCACAGGGAGGGGTGTTTGGGGATGGGAAGACTGCATTACTAGTCCCACCATGCCCCCTTGTTTTCGCCAGCTCATCAAGATGGAGCACTTCCTCCTACCCAGATGCATGTGTCAGCCATTGCATTGTACACTTACAAATAACAGGTAGGTAGCCATCTTCGCAGGTTGGGGTGTTTGGGGGTGGGAAGACTGCACTACAACTCCCACCAAGCCCCCTGTCCAACACCTGAGCAGTATGGAACACTCCCCCGTCCAGAAGCAGTTGGAAGCCATTGTATCACTACAAACAAACTTACAGGCAGGTAGCCATCTTCACAGAGAGGGCTGTTTGGGGGTGGGAGGCCTGCACAACAACTCCCACCACGCCCCCTGTCCCACATCTGAGCAGGATGGAACACTCCCCCACAGAAGCAGTTGGAAGCTATTGTATCACTACAAACAAACTTACAGGTAGGTAGCCATCTTCACAGGGAGGGGGGTTTGGGGATGGGAAGAATGCACTACTATTCCCACCATGCCCCCCTTGTTCCCCAGCTTATCAAGATGGAGCACTCCCTCCCACCCAGATGCATGTGTCAGCCATTGCATTGTAAACTTACAAATAACAGGTAGGTAGTCATCTTCACAGGTTGGGGTGTTTATGGGTGGGAAGACTGCACTACAACTCCTACCCGGGCCCATGTCCCACACCTGAGCAGGATGGAGCACTCCCCCCCAGAAGCAGTTGGAAGCCATTGTATCACTACGCGCAAACTAACAGGTAGGTAGCCATCTTCACAGGGAGGGGGGTTTGAGAGTGGGAAGACTGCACTACAACTCCCACCAGGCCCCTTGTCCCACACCTGAGCAGGATGGAGCACTCCCCCACCCAGAAGGCGTTGGAAGCCATTGTATCACTACAAATAAACTTACAAGTAGGTAGTCATCTTCCCTGGGAGGGCTGTTTGGGGGTGGGAGGCCTGCACAACAACTCCCACCAGGCAACCTTGTCCCAAAGCTCAGCAGGATGGAGCACTCCCCCCCGAGGCATGTGACAGAGATTGCATTGCTCACATCAAACTAACAGGTAGGTAGCCATCTTAACAAGGAGGGGGGTTTGGGGGTAGGAAGATTGCAGTACTACTTCCACCATTCCCCCTTGTTCCCCAGCTCATCAAGACGGAGAACTCCCTCTCACCGAGATGCATGTGTCAGTCATTGCACTGTCCACTTCAAACTAACAGGTAGATAGACATATTATATTTTCTTGTCCCACCCCTGAGCAGGATGGAAGCCTCCGCCACACACACACACACAGATGTGTCACAAATCCAAGCCAAATGTGAAAACATAACAGGTAAGTAGCCAGTGCATGCACCCAGCCATTCCTCTCAAAAAGCATGATGCCATATGGCAACACCAGCCCTCTCATTGCACAAATATACACACCCATCCATTTTGCTACTCACAGTGTGCAGACAGCTAAGCAAATTAAACTGTCTCAGCAACCAAAGTGTGACACACCAATTCACATGTAGAAGAAAGTCTGTGCACAGTCATGCACAGCACTGAATGCCATGTGTAAGTGCCATGGGGCCAGAGCAGCAAGGACCATATGAAAACAACGAAAGCATGGTTTGTGTTACAAATTGAGATATGCACATGACATGACAAAGGTATGCATGAGATGACAATGGCCAGTTCATGCTCAGATGTAACGTCTGCCAGGGCAGAGCAATCCACAAAGAGGCTTCACAGAAATTCTTTGTTGTGCTAGTCCCTAGATGGCAACATGTACCTGCAATCACAAAATATGCACGTGGCACATGGTATGTTTTGCCACCTCACAACATGGCCAAGTAATGCAAGCACATCAGCATCATGTCAGGAGGCACAGTAGTTTGCATACAAACAATGTGATGATTAGTCAACTGTGTGGTGTACAAACAGTGAATAATACACAGCTAACACAAAGCTTGCGAGGTGCACTACAATGACCATTTCACATCTAACCCACAGGTGACCAAGAACTGACTGCAGAGGACACCACCAGCAACCTGCAGAGACACTCTCTCCACCCCGGAACATGGAGTCTCGGATGTTGACTCCTGGAATTCAGAGGACCAGAAGCTCGGAACCGGCCATCTGGTGTACCAGGGTGTAACAGGTCCCAGGGCTCCATTGTCCCCCCACCACATCTACAGCAACACCAACCTCTCTGCAGACCCCTGCTGTTACGGCCTGTGCATCTTCCACCACCACCACCAGTGCTGCCTGCAACACTCTCCCTTTCCCAGGGGATGACCACCCCACACCACCAACTGAGGAGGGCAGGGAGAGGATGCAGGGGCCCACAGTGGTGAGGCAACAGGCCCGAGGCAGCAGGTCAGGTGGGAGGGGCAGGGTTAGTCACAGACAACCAGAGCCTGGGACCGAAGCCCTGGACCACATAAACAGAGTCCTTGGGGCCTATGAACGGGCCCAGGGATGAACGGGTCGGTAAGAAGAAGATTTCCGCGAGCTCCTCCTGCTGATGAGGTCCATGGACACCCGCATGGGCCAAATTGTGGTCCTCTTGGGCCAGCTAGTGGTGGAACTGAGAGACAGGCCTGCGTCACAAACAACACATCCACCTCCCACAGAGAAGGGTGAGTCCTCAGACCCCACTGTCCCTACAGCAAAGGCCCCACCTGCCAAGCGACAAAGGGGCTTTCCCAAGAAATCCCTGGGAGTATCTCATTGCAAAGCACCTGCCAAACGTCAATCATGGAGCCAGCCTAGATGGCAACCCTCTTCACTACTGCATTGACTTTTTGGACTGTCCTTCCCCACACTGCCTTGTGAATGGCATCTGTCTGTTGGACTGGGTCACCACATCAATGTGGTGACTACTCGATTCTCTCATTTACCATAACTGTCAATTCACTGCTTCACTAATCACCTCAATGTAAATGTTCACCCCCCCTCACAAGTCACCATCGTGAATAAAGACTCCTTACACACATGTCATTGTTTCTGCTCCATGTGAATTCCAGGATGTGCAGTCTTCACCATGATTACAATGTACCAGGAGTATTTAATGTATGTAGGCAAGGAGAGGCTGAAGGGACCTAGGAAACACAATAGAACAATGTTCACTAGTCTGGGTGTAGCATCAAAGATATCACACAGCACTTGCAATCAAGCTAATCCATCATGCACACATCACAATGAGCAACAGTGCCAACATACACATCCTGTAGATGTACCAAACTACCCTGTCCCAGAAACATTGTCAGCCACCACTGAGTCATCAACTGGCTGCAGTCACAAAGCTCCCATACACCTTGACAACAGCAACATCATCAGACAATGGGTCCGTTGTACAGCATCACTCACCTTCAAGTGAAGTGGCGGTTGATGAGCTGTTGACACAGGTCGACACCTTCCTCCTCTCCACTATCCTCGTCACTGGACATGGGTTGGTTTGCAGGCGGGGGCCTTGGCTGCTCATCAGCATCCAGGAGCAGGGGATCTCCTTGCGAATGGCCAGGTTGTGGAGCATGCAGCATGCCACCACAATCTGACACACCTTCCATGGCGAGTACATCATTGCAACTCCGGTCTTGTCCAGGCAGCGAAATCGTGACTTCAGGAGACCAAAAGTACCCTCCACCACATGACTTGTCCTCCCATGGGCATCATTGTAGCGGACGTCAGCTGGTGTCCTGGGATTCTGCAGTGGGCTCAGCAACCAAGGACGGTTGGGATATGCCTAGGTGTGGCAGAGGATAGCATGTCACACACACAGCACACTATTTGACTATGCATACTCACCCACAATCCTTGCACACTCAGGAAGCAGATTAGCCATCAGCTGTGGTACAATGCTGTTACGCATGATGTATGAGTCATGGGCTGAGCCTGGAAATTTAGAGCACACGTGCAAGATGATCATATCCGCCTGGCACGCGACTTGCACATTTATGGAGTGGAAATGTTTACAATTCCTGTAGATGTGCTTACGTGCCTGTGGTGGAACACGCCCAACATGTGTGCAATCAATGGCACCAACAACATGGGGGATGTGTCCAAGGGCATACAAATCTCCCTTCACAGCCACCAATTCACCGCTCTGGGTAAATGGATATATCTGTCCTTGTAGATCATCATAGCGGACAGGACATCACGCAGCACAATGCTGAACATAGGTTGCAACATCCCACCTGTGCTGGACACCGTGTGCTGGAATGATCAAGTGGCAAAAAAATGCAGGGCCGCCATAACCTTAGACGTTGGGGTGAAAGCAGTTGGATATGTTCTGTGAGGCTGCAGGTGGGGCTCCAACATAGCACATAGGTTTTGTAGGGTGGCTCTAGCCAGATGGAATTTCCAGATGACCTCCTCATTCTCCATGTCTGCCAGCACTGTTAAGGGACGATGCAGATTTGGTCTCCTCCTATTTGAGATGAAAGTGGACACATGTCAATGCAATACACCATGAGATGTGTACAACATTTTACGTTTTGACTGACACAATGGCAACAATGACTGTCATCACATATGAGTTACAGACCAGCTTACATGTAGGGACACCTTCAGCTACACTACTCGTACACTTGTCCCCTTTCACACAGCAAGTACCTCAAAACAACATCTGACTATGAGAATGCACAAAGGGATATGGCCACATCTAGCACGAGCAGGCCTGAGAGCATTTCATACAGCATATGTGTGTAACTGCAACACTACTGTCTCATACCTAGCTGCTGTACCTGCCACGCCTTCAGGCATAAGTTGAACATGGCACACATCAACAACACAATGACCACAGGCTGTGCGTAAACAACAAGTGTGTGCATGAGCCAAGAAAAGTAGACCGTCAAATCTGCACATTGTTCGTTAAGACATACATCACTGTGATTTTCCCAGCACTTTCACACATTGACATATGTACACATTGGAGAGTCCATCACAACACTGTTATGTGTACATGCACATCAATATCACAGTGACATGTAAGGGAGTACATGCCAATGTCCTAAATCGCATACACAAACATGACATGTATAGTCAGCAGTGGGGTAAATGTTCCATTGGCATTGTGTGCACAATGATGTGCCATTAATCATGTGGCCACTGTGCACTGTTGATAACTGCCCATTGGCTATTGACACAGCATGATGTGTCCATTGGTGCTGTCAAAGTGCTCCGCCACCCAAATCACGGTCACTTATATCAATGCATGGCACCCAAATCGCAGTAGCTACCGCCTTGCCCAAGCGGTGTGTCACCACCAATGCCCAAGACACAATCACGGTAGTGATAGGCATATACACATGCTCAAATGGCGGTTGGCATGCTCCGCCACCCAAATCAAGGTCACTCATGTCAATGTATGGCACCCAAATTGCGGTAGCTACCGCCTGGCCCCAGCAGTGTGTCACCACCAATGCCCAAGACACAATTGGGGTAGTGATAGGCATTTGAGTATTGCCAAATGGCAGTTGGCATGCTCCGCCACCCAAATCAGGGTCACTCTTATCAATGTATGGCACCCAAATCACAGTAGCTACCACCTAGCCCCAGCGGTGTGTCACCACCAATGCCCAAGACACAATCGCGGTAGTGATAGGCATATACACATGCTCAAATGGCGGTTGGCATGCTACACCACCCAAATCACGGTCACTCATATCAATGTATGGCACCCAAGTCATGGTAGCTACCGCCTGGCCCCAGCGGTGTGTCACCACCAATGCCCAAAACACAATTGCGGTAGTTATAGGCATTTGAGTATAGCCAAATGGCGGTTGGAATGCTCTGCCACCCAAATCACGGTCACTCATGTCAATGTATGGCACCCAAATCGCAGTAGCTACTGCCTGGCCCCAGCGGTGTGTCACCCCCAATGCCCAAGACACAATTGCTGTAGTGATATGCATTTGAGTATTGCCAAATGGCAGTTGGCATGCTCCACCACCCAAATCATGGTCACTCATGTCAATGTATGGCACCCAAATCGGGGTAGCTGCCGCCTGGCCCCAGCGGTGTGTCATCGCCATGGACCATGCCTCTACAGCCAACGGGAACTGCAATCACAGTAGCCTAATGCAATTTTGAAAATCGTGGTTAGCATGCTCCACCACTGCGGAGCCGGTATTTGGATGCAATTGAAAAATACACCACCGCGGTAGCGCCCGCCTGACCCCTGCGGTGTGTCACCGCCATGGACCATGCCCTTACAGCCAATGGGAACCGCAATCGCGGTAGACGAATGCAATTTTGAAAATCGTAGTAGGTGTGCTTCACCACCAAGGAGCCGGTCATTGGATGCATTTGAAAAAGGCTGACCAGGAACACCAATTGCAGCAGCTTAGAACCACTGAAACTAGCCCAAGGGGGCTATATATGTGTAGGGAAGAGCCTCACATTTCCACAGCTCACAGAGCCTGCTGCCTGCCACCCATCAACACCAACTGCTGCCGCTGCTGTCTCCAGAGACTGCTGCCTGCCACCCCTCAACACCAACTGCTGCTGCTGCTGTCTCCAGGGACTGCTTCCTGCCACCCCTCAACACCAACTGCTGCTGTCTCCTGGCCACAGTGATGGCGAGGACTGAGAAGATACAGGCCAGTCCCTTCACCACCGAGGAGCTGGAGGTCCTGGTGGACGGGGTGCTCACACAGTATCCAAGGCTATATGGTGCCCCAAATGTCGTGGTAAGTCCTCAACAGTGGGAGAGAGAGTGCAGGAGGGGCACACATGAAATCAGCAGCTACAGAATGTGCCCAAGAGTGTGGGGTTTTGTCATGCACTGCCTAGCATGCTTTCTCCAGGGGAAAAGGGTGTGTAGCTTATTTCACACGTTTCCCTGCCCGCACATCAAGATTTGAGGGACATGTATTGTCTTGTCAGCCATACAGTGACGCAGCAAGTTGGTAATGCAGGAGTCAGGACAGTGATTTTTGTGTGAATGGCTGTTTGGGTCTCTGTTGTCCTTCTTAGTGTGAGCCCACCTGGCCGTCAAAACCAATCTCTGCCAGCCTTTCAATGGCAGTTTACCCGCCACTGAAAGGCTGGCTGAAGACAGCATCCTAATTTGGCGGATGGTGCCTGCTAGGCACCACCACCATTTGATGGATGCGGAGCACTCCACCAGGCAATTGTAATGATTGGCTGTGGCGGTTCCGTGGTGGATAGTCCTTGCGTCTGCCACGGTCACAGTCTGGATCCCCCCAACATCGTAATGAGGCAGGGGAAAATTTCGGTCCGATGGCGTAAGGACTACCACCGCATGGCTGGAGGTGGCGGTCCTTCCGCCATCATAATAACCCCGATTTTTTAAGGTGTCTCCATATGCATTGATTAAAGTAGTAATGGCAACCTTGTATTGCTGTGTGAAGGTTGTTTTTCAGGATGGCTTGTATCATTGACTGTTCAAAGTCTATGATAATTGTTTGAGGGTGGTAATTATAAAGTTTCTTGCTTTAACTTTTGTTAAGAGTTCTACATAGGTAGTGGTATGTTTGTTTGGTAACGGGGCATATACAAAGGGGATGTTGGTATTGTGATATAGTCCATGGATTGTATATAATTGGTAAAATGGATTGGGACATATTTTAAATGTTCCGTCCATCATCCAAGTGTCATAATTCTGTAGTTTAAGTAAGTTTATGGGAGTTGCATATATTATAATTCTTTTGTCGTTAGATTTATTGTCATAGAGTAGAAAATGTTCTTAATTATGACTCAGGTGGTATTTGTATTTCACTGAAGGTTTTGGGGGTTGTTGGGGTGCTAGCAGTTGATTATTTGGTTCTAGGTATTAGCCTTTTCAACGTTGAGACAGAGGGTAATTGGCCAGTTACATGTTCTGGAATTCTGGGGAGTACGTCTTTTAGTATTTCAGTAGTAGTTTGTTTAGAGCTAGTGCTACCTGCTTTCAGAGTGTCTAAAATGTCTCTTGCTTCTATTTTAGCTATGTTAGAGGGGTGGTTCTGTTCCTTAACATGTACTGTAGCAGTTCCTTTTGTTGTAGCCCTCCCATAACATGCATTTGAATAATATTTGCTACATTTCCTATTAACTTTGTTGCCTGTCTGTTTTTCTTGGGTGTAGATATTATAAAAAAAATCCTTTCTGGGATGCTATACATTTTGCACCTTCAGTCATTCTGATGTTTGAAATGCTATGAGAAATGTATATAAAAAATATTAAATGCATTGTAATTGTTTTAATTGTAATACAGGTTTTTATATACATAATTATACTTACATGTTTAAATATGTTGAACTTATTTTGACGCTGAGGTGTTTCTGTTGGTGCTTGCCTTTAATGGTTCTTTTTATTTTCTGCAGAAGAAAAATGAACATTTTAATAAATGTGTTTAACTGCATTTTCTGTATTTTGGGGTTTGTGTGGTTAGTGGGCGATTTGGGTTGGGAATTTCAGTTGTTTCAATAGTTTAATGGAGATGTATACTTACTTTTTTGGCAAGGTGGTTTTAGGATGCTGTTTGAAGTCAATTGAGTATGTGTTGAAGTTTCTGTAGAGGAGATGTAATAAAAAAATCTACATTAAATATTTAGTTATTATAAAAAGTGCTTTGCGATTATTTTATACAGTTATAAAATTAAATAGATATTTTACTTACTTTGTGAAGTTGAAATCAGAGCTTTCAATGAGGAAGTCCAGTGTTCTAGAAGCAATCCAGCAGAGTTTCCCCTTGTTCTTGGTTTTCTTGTTTGAGCATAAAATAATGTAAAGTTTTCTTTACTTTATATAGTGTGTGTTTAATTTTGCTTTCAATCTTATTGGGTTATTTTATTTGCAGGTGTTTTTCATTGGTTGTTACTAATGTTTTGAATTAATTTAGCAGTTGTTTCCTTATGTGGGAAATGCTAATTAATGTTCAGTTAAACCTTTTTTTATTCCTACTTTATTTAAAAGTATAATAGTATGTTATTTGTATTTTATATTGGATTTGCGTGTATATAATTTTTTTTTAATGTATAGTGTTTGTAAGTATAATTAATTTGGTGAATTTAATTATGTTAACGGTATTTTATGTAACTTTATTTCTAGTTATATAATATGTTGTGTGTGTTCGTTATATTGTTCAAATTATTTTTCTTATACACTGTGTTATTAAAAATATTTTGTTGTTGACGATAATAGTGTGATCTATATTTTTGTGTTATTTTGAATATTTATTTAATGTTTTTGATATTAGTTATGACGATTTTTATATGATTGATATTAGTGATATCGATGTTAATGTTTGACGATATTTTTGTGTCAATACTTTTGTATTTTTCTAAATAAGTATAGAATATCGATATTTATGTCAGAAGAACGGAGCCCCCATTTACATATTTAGGTCCTGATGAATGCCATGGACCCTCCTGGGCCAAGACGGCAGAAACATGTCGACCTCTAATTACAACGGTTAGGGGACACTAATTCCCCCACATACCGTCACCTGCTTTTAAACATCAGATAGTTACCTTTCACATTAAAAAACAGAATGAGGATAACTATAATGATTTTTAATCTCACTCACTCATACAAGGGCCCCCACTTAGTTTAGAAGTGCGTCCCTGTCGTCTGGTGTATGCCTGCCCTCTATCAAACCAAGGTTTTAGAGGGCGAGGACTGGCCAATGATGAAGCATGACACCAGCTGGTGTGTTAGACCAGTCCGTTACATTTTGTGAGATGGCCCCACTCACAATATAACTCAAACCTTATAGTGGTTATCACTTTAGGAGCAGCTTTTTTGTGGTTAAACATTCATAGTTGGAGGCTGCTAACTCCTAAAACCCCGTGCCTCTTGTTCCCTCCTCCACACAGTGTGGAGCTCATGTGTTTTTGGCCTCTGGAAGTTTTGCCTGCTGTTGGGAAGCTGACGAAGAAGAAAGAGGCAAAGGATCTACACTTTTTCACGCACAGCCGGCTTAGCGAGAACATTTCCGTTGCTCTGCTCGTTAGCGGGCCGAATTTTTATTGCTGCGAACATCGTCGCAGAGTCTGCGGCCGCTGAGCAAGATCATCGCTGGTGAAGCTGTCGCCCCGCTCGTTAGCGGGCCGAATTTTATCGCTGCAAACATCGTCGCAGAGCCAGCTAAGATCCCCGCTCCGCTCATTAGCGGGCAGAATTTTATCGCTGCGAACATTGTCGCAGAGCCTGCCGCCGCTGGGTGAAATCGTCGCCGAGCCAGTCAAGATCATCGCACTGCTCGTTAGCGGGCAGAATTTTATCGCTGCGAACCTCATCGCAGAGACAGCCAAAATCATCGCACTGCTCGTTAGCGGGCAGAATTTTATCGCTGTGAATATCGTCGCAGAGCCAACGCAGATCATCGCTGGTGAAATCGTCGCCCCGCTCGTTAGTGGGCCGAATTTCGTCGCATCGTGCTTTTGTGAGTAAATTTCTACCGGAAAAGGTACGCCTTGGAATCCATACAAGTATCGCCTCACTCCCCATACAGACCGGATTCGTCGCACACGCCCGCTGCGTGCAGCGGGGTTGTTGCATTGCCTCCCCAGGGTCTCAGGACTGACGCTGTTGCTTGTTTTTCGATGCCTGAGCGCCGCTAAGAACTTTTATCGCCTCACCAGGTACTGTTGGCTAAAATTGACGCTAAGGTGAATGATTTTGTCGCTAAAGTAAGAACTCTTTTTGAAACCATATTCTTGAACTGTGTATGTTGGATTTTTGTTGTTTTGGTCTTGTGTAGTTTTTATAAAAGTACTTTATTTATCTTCACTGGTGTGGAGTCCATTTGTGGTGTTTTCACTGTGTTACTGTGAGTGTTGGTACAAATGCTTTACACATTGCCTTTGATAAGCCTGTCTGCTCGTGCCAAGCTACCAAGGGGGTGAGCAGGGGTTATCTAAAGAGTGTATCCCCCTTACCCTGACTAGAAGTAAGGGTCCCTATTTGGACAGTGATACCTACCTCTGCCAACTAGAGACCCCCAGATCTAACATAAGCTATCGCGTGAAACCTTGCCTTAGCGCCTGAATTCCTAACGCCCATCTTTGCATCTCTAATGAGATGCAAAGTGGGCGTTCCTCCCCAAGATAACGGGAGAAATGTCGCTATGCCTCACACAAAGCAGCATAGCGACAAGAAAAGTAGCAATAACCTCTTTTATCGCTACTTTCCTTATGCCTGCTTTGAAACTGACTTAGCCATCATATCCTATGAAAGGTGGATATCATGGGTAAGTATGTGAGGCCCTATCAGCAAGCTATCATCAAACTTCGTGGGATTATCGTTGGGTTTCCAGCGATATTCTCACGTTTGGCAGTTAGCGCTAGGATTTTTATCTCTTTTGAGATAAGTGTTGCTAATAGCACGCTATCTCAGCACGCTATCTCAGCGATAAATTATCATGCTAGCCGGCGATAATTATCCTAGCGCTAAGTGCGCTTAGCGATAGTTATCGCCGGTTGTTGCTGATATGCCCCATTATTCTTCAGTAAACGTTGCCATCTCATGTCCCCATTTTAGGTACCAAAATTTAGCCATGCACAGCCCCAGTATTACGGTTGTGGAGATGACAGTGTTCATTGTTAGTCAAAAATATAATAAGGCCCCAGAGCCAGACAAAGTTTGTCTGGACACATACAGCGTTGGCATCCAAACCTAGACTCAAATCCTGTGCACTCTTCAATGCAGTCATGAAAAATGGCTATCTAACAAGTTCTTGGTGATTGGTAACAATTGTCCGTATCTGTAAAAAGGAAGTCAACACATTGCAGCCAACTATGATCCAATCTTGCTGCTAGACAGGGTAGGGAAAATCTATAGCAAAGTTTAAATGAATTCTCTCCAGTACTGCTGCAATAATATATGCAGTAGTTGGAATTATGAAACTGAGGGCCCGATTCCGATCTTGGTAGGAAAGCCCTCCGTACGTCTCGGATCCAGAGGGCTTTCCAAGCGAAACGTGCTCTGGGAGTCTGAACAAGCGAGTACGAGGCAGCCGTATGCATACGGACTCGGTTCGCTCGGACTCCCATTGTACTCTATGGGAGCCTGTGTACAGACACGTACACAGGCTCCCATAGCAAAACGGGGTGGGTAGGGAAATGCGTACACCCTGTGGCGGGGACACCATGGTGCCCGCCACACTCCCCATGCCTGGTTTGGGGGAATCCATGTGCACACCCTCGTGACAGATTTGGAGGGCCCCAGGTGAACGGGAGCCTTATACGGCCCCCCGAAGTACAATTCTGACAGACGTTTCGTCTTGCTGAGGCGAAGTGGCTGTCCGAATCGTGTTGTATCGTACTCAATCAGTCGGAATCTATCTCCATTGTGCGGTACCATTCGGCTACGAGCGAGTTGTACGGACAGATTCGGGTCCCGGAAACGATTCGGTCAACGCGTACGCGCTCTTCGCATCGTACTTGGTTGTTCGGACCTGTGCACGATTTGGTCGGAAACAAGGGCTATGAAATCGGATCCGGGAAAGCCAAATCCAATTCGGATGCCTTCCGAATGACATCGGAATCGGGCCCTGAGTGTTGGGGAAAAGAGGTTGTATTTTGCATGCATAAGATATGTCCAACTAAAGAATGTATGCTTGCAGGCTGCAGCAAGAACGCATCAGTAAGGACCTGGACACCTAACCTGTTCCTTGCCTGTGGCCTTCAGTTCCTGCTTGTTCCAGCCTGATCCAGTGACATCTTTGCTGCCTGGGTTTCCCGTCCAGCTTTTCCTGCTCACCATTCTTCCCACCAAAAGAAGCCCCATCTGGGTTTTCCCACTCACCATTCTTCTCACCAACAGCAGCCCCACCCATGCAGGTTCTACTTAATACAGGCTGCAGTATGGCTGCATCAGTGGGCATCTGGAAACCTAGACTACCACTTAGCTGTGACCTCCAGGTCCTGCTTGTTCCTTCCTGACCCAATGACTTCTCCAATGCCTGGGTTTTCCTGCCCAGGTTTTCCTGCTCGCCGTTCTTCCAGCCAGCAGAAGCCCTGCCCACCCCAGACCTAAACAATGCTGACTGCAGTCTGACCCCGCAGCTGTTGTGCTACTAATGTGCCAAAGGCAAGCCCATCTGCACCCAATTGCACCTGGACCGCACTCAGCTCTATGACCCCTGGTTCTTCCACCCCCCTCAGCTACACTCTTGACCCCAGATGACGCAACAAACACTGCCACTGCTGATGCCACAAAAAACACTACACAAACTTTTCACCCGTACCCACTGCCACTTCACCTGCCACAGCACATACACCAGCTCACCAACCAGCCCCATCCAGAACACATCACAGATGCCACCTGAACAAAGTCACCAACTCACATGTGCTTTTCTCAACACATGCTCAATATGCAAACACACCACAGAGGTTTGGGACCTCCTCTCCACTCTCACCCCTGATGTCCTTTTCCTCACTGAGACCTGGCTCAACCCCAAATCCGCACACAACATTGCCATGGAAATACCCAACGGTTGCAAGATCACCCACCATGACCGCATCAACAAGCCTGGCGGAGGAATTGACATCACACACATGGAATCCATCCAATGAACCACCACAAATGATGACATCACGCCAGCCATGAAACAACTCAACTTCCAACTCCAAACGGACAGCACAACACATCAGGGGCAAGCTTGCCTACTGTCTTCCAGGACCAAATCCAGCCTTCTGCAACTTAATCGCCAACTTCATCTGTCCCTGCGCCATAGACTCCAAAAATTCAATTTTCCTTGGTGACCTCAACTTCCATCTCGGTGACCACAATGACATCAACACTATAAACCTCCTCGCCAGCATGAAGTACATCAGACTCACCCAACTCACCCGCAACCCTATGCATACCGCAGTCCACATGCAAGACTCCATCTTCATCTCCAGCAACCACATCAGGTCCAGCCACACCATGGAATTCATCTTAACCCACCAGTACATCTCCACTTCAACATCACCAGCTCATGGCCCTCTGCCCAAAGTCTATACAATGCAATTCACCACAGCTGGAGCAAAGTCTCAAAGGACACATGGATCAATGCCCTCAACACCACCCACCACATTTTGTCCAACAACCTAGACCAGAACATCAGAAACATTAACAATTAGATCACCAACTGCGCCAACAGCGTCGCTCCAATCAGAAACAACAGAACACCCACAGAAAGTTCACCAAGCTGGCTAGCTGTTACACTGAATGACATTAAGCAACAGACAGTTGAGAGAATTGAAGAAAAAGGCCTTAGCCTCTTGCATTGAATCATGCTCCAATAACAGCAAAGATCTCTTGAACGTCGTCAAAGAATTCCCCAACCCCTCACCTGCAGCAAACAACATTACCCCCTCATAGGAGTTTTGCAACAACTTTGCAAACTTTTGTCATGAAAATATCACCAACATCTACAAAAGCTTCAAATCCCTAGCCGAAGGCCACTGACTTTTTCAAGCAACACGAAGGCCTTGCTATCTCCACAGACATCCGACTAACTGAATGGCACCAGCTCACCCCACAGGACACTGACTCCATCATGAACTCGGTCAACTCAGGGGCCTGACCAACCCACGCCCTCACCACATCTCCAGCCTAGGCAAAGTTAGATTCACCCACATATTTGCCACCTTTCCAACACCCAAATATCCATGGCTACTTTCCCCAAGAACTAGAAACATTCAAGTCAACACCCTACTGAAAAATCGATCAGCACACCCTAGCGAACTCAACAACTACTGACCTATCTCCCAGCTCCCATTCCTGACCAAAGTATTGAAAAAGCCATCAGCCAACAACTCTCTTCACCTCTGGAATGGAGCCTCCTACTTGACTCCTCACAATCCAGATTTTGTAGCGACCACAGCAACCAGAAGCCCTCATCGCAGCTATCAATGACATCTGATCCCTACTTGACTAGAAGCAGACTGCGTATCTGATCCTCCTAGACCTATCAGCAGCCTTTGATATGATCTCCCACCCCACACTCATCACAAGGCTGCACAACATAGCCATCCAAGTAACAGCTCTCAGATGGATTGCCTCTTTCCTCACAGGAAGAACGCAAAAGTCAGCCCTCCCCCTTCACCTCCAAACCCACGCTTCACCTTCGAACCAATGGAAATCATCTGTAGAGTACCTCAAGGATCCTCACTCAGCCCCACCCTCTTCAACACTTATTCGACACCTCCTACCAGCATCGTAAAAAACTACTGACTCAACATCAGATTCTACGCTGATGACACACAACTAATCCTCTCCATCTCTGAAGACACCACCATCAGCAAGACCACCTTCCACAACTGCATGACATATGTCACCAACTGGATGAAGGACAAGTGATTGAAATTCAACATGGACAATATTGAGAAATTTATTTTCTGAAATAAAGGCTCGTCATGGGGTGTATGCTGGTGGCCCTCATAACTCAGACCTACACCTGCCCCCAATAACCACTCTAGGAACTTAGGCATCACTCTTGACAACAAGCTGACCATGATGACTCAGGTCAAATCCATCTCCTACTTTTGTTTCTTCAATCTCTAAATACTTCATAAGATATTCAAAGGGCTACTCCAAAGCTCAAGATGCACCATCACTCAGGCCCTCATCTCAAGCCAACTGGACAACAGCAACACTCTCTGCGCACAGATCGTAGCTCATCCCTCCAATGACTATAGACCATTAAAAAAAACACAGCCAGACTCATCCTGGATCTCTCTAGATGAACCCACTTTACTCCTACCTCAGGGAACTCCACTGGCTCTCTGTACAGAAAAGAGGCCAGTTCAAGCTCCTGACCCATGCATACAAGGCCCTACACAACAGCGGGCCTGCCTACTTAAACCACTGCCTGAGCATCCATCAGCCCACCAGGCACCTCCACTCCTCTTCCCTTTCTCTAACTCTAACCCCCTCCTATTCCTATCTACCAGCAAAGACATGGAACAAGCTACCCTTTCATCTGAGGACCCCCTCCATCTCGTCCAGAGTTCTGTAGACCTGGCTATGCGGGTAATCAGCTGGACCCTGCCAGTGCCTGATACCTTCCTGGATGACAAGTAGTGCTCTACTGGTTGACTGATTGATCACATTCATTAAGCTGAAGAAGGTCTTTGACTGCAAAAAATGGAACCTGCTATGACATGCTTTACAGTAGTAAGGAATGCTGGAGTAGCTGATCGAGGCCTTTTGGTCACCACACAAAAATACAGTGGCCAAGGTTAGATGTGGAAGAGATGGTAAATGTCACAATTGTTTCCAAATAACCTCTGGGTCTGCCAGTGATGTGCAATAGCTCCCCTATTATTTAGCTAGTTACATACCTATCAACTCACACAATGCCACCGTGTGACACACCATATCAGCTCCCATCACACAGTCTCCTGGTGAGAAGCCAATATCACACTGTGGCAGGTAAAAGAGCTGAAAACCACTGTAAATAGTAGTTTTCCAGCTCGTTTTCCAAAGCTTTGAGCTGCAAATGCCCATTAAGGGGTGTGAAAACACCCTAGGACATTGGCACCAGCATTATCTTTTTTGAGGGGGAGAGGTCTTGGGGGCAGGGTGGGGTTCAAAAGTGCCTCGTACATACTTTTTGGCATTAGGTCCGGCTCCCTACAAGATCCCACCGTCCTCACACTGTGAGATTGTTCTTCAAGTTGGAAAGTATGCTGTTTATAAATAATGTGGGAGCATACTTGGCTGACTTAAACCTGGACACTTCAAATATTGAAGGTGAAAAGATTTGGTACCAAAAGAAGCAGGAGAGTAATTGGGGGCTGGACTCTATATCCCATAATCCACTGTTTGCCAAAAGGCGTGTCATTTATTACTGCGCAGGTCGGGTGCAAAAATAGTGTTTACCTGCCTGTGGGTTGCCAAAAGGAGCAGTGGATGGCTGGACTCTATAGCCCATAATCTGTTGTTTGCTAGGAGGTGGGGCCATTGACTGCTGCGCCAGTCGGGCACAGAAAAAAAGTGTTTACCAGCCCGCCGGGTGAAAACCTGGCCCATCTGCACCCATCACGGCCAGATGAGGCTTGGCTGAGCCACCCTTCTTTGGGCCAAATCTTTCATTATCTGGGAATATTGGGCAAGTGTAAGTTACGCTGGGGTCAGACGTCCAAGATAAAGCATTACAGGAAAATGCCTTTCTTTATCCAGTGAAGCTTCCACTCCCACCCTTGTGTCGACTCCTACCCTCTCCCTACAGAATACAACTGAATCAGAAGACAAATTTCACCGCATTCCCGGTAATTCATTTGTTGAATTATGTGCAACACCGATGCCTGCTAGTTTTCACTCACCTACCTGGACACCTATGTCTTGCTTTGGTCCAGCTGCCACATGCTGAAGAAAGCTTTTGAAAGTATGTACCAGAAAGCCCCCGGAGACCTGTCATGCACATAAGGAAGCCACTTTGTTATCAGCACTCCTAGACACGAATGCTTTCCTAGAACTGCTGTGTGATAAAATCAAATCTCTTTAGGAAAATTAGTCTCAAACCCCTGCATGAACATTTGGGGGCTATTGACACATTGTTTGCAAAACTAGTGGACAAGGACTTGGATCATGAACTAGACTGTGGTATTCATCGTCTACTAGCTCTGTGCCCCTGGTCATCGTTTTATCAGATGGACCATCTTTAGCTCCATGAGCAACAGAGTCCAAGAAGAAATTACAAAAATAAAGTCTGTCAGTGGTTAGCACGAAATGTTCAGTACAACAGTTGCAAATACAGTGATATTTGTGTGGTGCAGAGATCAGCATGGGTCGGCCCGTTGCCAAAGGTATTGGAAGGTTACTATGTTATAATCAACTTTAGGAGACCTTATTTGGCTGGTGGTTTGCTAGAGTCAGTCAATTTCAGCCTTTCATCTATGTCGACTATCAAACTGTTGATACCCCTGGGCTATATTGAACCACACTTGAACTCTGCTCTGAAGGATTCCTGTTTTTTTCCTTGTGCAAGCCTGTCAAGGGGTCCATCAGTGACTGAGTGTCTGAGGAGTATATTGCTGGCTTTTCTGGTAATGAGTGACTTATGTCCTAATCCTTGCGAATCTATGGGCATTGCTTAACTTAGACAGCAGTGTGGTGCCCACATAGCCACTGAAAGCATATAAACTTAAACTAGTTAGATGGAACATTGGGGGATTCAAATAAAATATCGGGGACTGGACCAACTACATCCCTCAGTTTGATGTGGTTTTGCTCTAAGAGACCTGAAATCCAAACTAGGGGGAATATGGACTTGGAATTGGCGGAGCCACTTCAGAAATGCAAGGTTGCACCATATTTACAAGAATGTGGTGCAACCTTGCATATCCCCCTGCTATGGCACTAAGTTTAGCAAATTAGCGCCAACGCAGGCACCCTTGCACCAGAGTGCAAGGGTGTCTGTGTGCTGGGGAGGACTGGTTACAGGTATCCCTTCATGCACATAAACAATCCTAAAATGCCATTCTGTTACTTTCATGTGTGCTACATGCAGCACACATGAAAGTTACAAAATGGCATTTTTAAAAAGGTTTGTTTATGTACAGGAAAGGACACCTTCCTGTACATAAAAAAACATGGCATTTTGCTTTTTCTTCTGCTTTTTCCATGTGTGCTGCACAAGGCAGCACACATGGAAAAAGCAAAAATGAGGAAAAATAAAGCATTTCTCCTCGTTTCGCCAACTTAAAACCAGGTTTTACCTGGTCTTAATTTTGGCACTGCCTCCTATGTACGCCACCCTTGTACATAGGGAGCAGCGTCAAATACAATGGGTGTTGCAGTGGAAGCCCACCACAACACCCACTGCATGCCCCTTTCACGCTAACCATAGCGTGAAAGGGGGCCTTATTTGCAAGGCCCTTGTACATAAGGCGCAGCCCCTATCGCCACCACAACGTCCGTAAAAGTGACGTTGTGGTGGCGATAGGGGCTTGTACATGTGCCCCTAGGTCTTTTTTTATGGCTATATATGTTTCAGCTAACCTGCAATCCCTTAATCAGCTACAACGGGACGAGCAAGCGAAATTACTTGAATCAAAGCCACTCAATTCTATTATTTCCCCTATTTAAGTCTCAAACAATTTGATTCAAGTTTTCGATCTTCACTCGTCTGCTTTGGTTAATTTTTATTATTATAACTTTACTGCCAGAGTAAATTTGAATTTGAATGTATTATTTGATTTTATTAATTAGATGAGTAACAAACACTTTTCTGCGAGTCAGCCTTTTAATGTACTGATGGGTGGTATTTTAATGCTAATAGGGATACCACCAGCTTGTTAACTGGAACTTACCCCTTTACTTTTTGAGATCTCGGGAACAAGCCATCTATTGCAGACATCGGAGGCAAACAGTTGTACAGTCTCCTACTGTCACACGATTTATGAGTTATGAATTATGTGGGCCCCTTCTCTCCCAGGTACCCCCACATTTAATGGTAGAGGCTCTTCTATGACAATTGATGACACCTTTGCTCTCAGGGAAATAGTCAACATTATGGCAGAGGCGGCTATTAATTCGGAAACATTTAGGGGCAGATTTACAAGCCCCTTGCGGCTTATTTACGCCGCCGTTGCGTCACTTTTGTGACGCAGCGGCGGCGCAAATCCTGCACCTTGGTGCGGGGTACTTACAACGTGATGCATCTGGGAGATGCGTCACGTTATAAAGCCCTGCGCCACATGTAGGCGTTCCTGCGCAGGGGAGGGTGTTCCGGCGCAGGAACGCCTCCTAAAAGTGGCTGAGTGAAATCTACAAGATTTCACTCAGTCACTTTTAGACCCATGCTGCGTCAAAACCCTGCGCCTGCCTGAAGCAGGCGTAGGGATTGACGCAGAATTAGCAAAATAGGGCCCCCAGAGCATTGCTGGAGCTGCGTCGCGCTTGCGACGCAGCTTCAGCAATGCGCCACTTTTACGGCACAGATGCGTCACGCATCTGTGCCGTTTTTGCCCCATGGTGCGCCGCATTGTAAATGCGGCGCATCCATGGTGTCGGAGCTGTGGCGCACAATAACTGGCGCATCCCTGCTGATATGCAGGGATGCGCCAGTTATTGTAAATATGCCCCAGAGTGATCATAATCTCCTTAAGGCTACGTTTATTATTCCAGTAAGGAATTACTGAGTTAGGGAGAATAACTGCGATTTCATCCTAAAATAACGGACACAGACTAGCATGGAAAAATGCGGACCCTGGGAAGCTCTTTAGCAGATTGATTAAAGGCAGCCCAAGCATTGTAGGCTTGTTACTTTTGGAGAACGCTGTCCCTTCTGAAGTATCGCGGGATTATGTTGCCTTGAGCTCAGTGTATGGAAGCTGCTGATGAAACCGCCCGGGCACACAGCTCACAATGTGCCAGTGCGGTTTGACTCCGTCTGTAAACTTGCCAACAACAATCTCCAGATCGCACTAAAGAGTGTCCCTCGAATTAGACAGGAGATATTAATGTACAGAGCAGAATATGAAATAGCATTACACTGCGGACAAGGGACTTGCCGATGGAGGTCTGGGTTGAGTTAGTGGTCTCATGTGAGTGCAAAGATGCTTACGCTTTCTGGAAAACAGTTAATACCAACAAGCTCTCTAGGGAAACCGTCCAGGATTCAGCTCAGAAAATTGGGTTTTCTTGCACATGTTGGACTACAACAAAGTCTTTTGTGCGGCCCCTCACGTCTCTTGGAATTACATAATTAATGTAAGAGTGCATAGTAGAAAAGATTTGGATACATGTGATTTTCTGTAAAGTAGTTTGTTAGTCCTGTGCTATAGAGTATTGCACGTCAGAATGGAACTATTCAGCAGGCGCAAAAGAGTTATGTTTAAAAATGTTACAGCAGAGCAGAGAAGAAGTCAACCATAATGGAACATACTTGTATATATGTATGTATGTGGCAGCTGTAAAGTGGGAAGCTTGCCAAATGCCAGGGAAGCTCCGTCCAGGATCAAAGACCAGTCCTGTCCTGCCACCAATGGAACAGGTTTCCTTGCACCTAAGTTTTTCCAGTTCTAGAATGTGACTGATATTTCACAGGAGGCGACCGTATCAGCGTTAGTCCGATTACTCTGCTGTACATGTAATATATGTGAATGGCCCAACGCCAAAAACAGAGGTATAGGAAAAATATGTACCCATTTCTCAAGCACATCAATGCCTCTTCCAAAACGAGCATACTTGGCTCTGGGATCATGGTAAGCATTGTTTGTTCCCTGGTGTGATAAGATGGTTTGATGGCCTGGGAAGAAAGAAAGTATCTTTTTCTAAAGGCAGAAGTAGGATTGGTTTGAGGGCTCACTCCGCCTGTGACATCTACTTTCTCCTGGGCCTCTGAGACACAGCTCTCCAGATAACTCTACTATTTATGGAGGTCATCCTGACTTTGTGGTAGCTCTGTGATGGCATTCACCTGCCAATGATGGAATTCCACTTTTAATAATATTCACTGAGTGTTTCCCAGTATACCTCTCGTCCTTCTTCTTGCCCAAGAACCTCATAGCTCTTTCCATGAGCATGCCAGCGCAGCGTTCTCTTTTTTTATAGTGTAATTCATTTTATCAACAATATGTCCATGGTTTTGCAAGTTGGATGCTCGGTCATCTATCAGAAGGTAGTAAGTAGAAGACTTGGGTGCTGTAGTCCAGGCCAGATGTCGACTCTGAATTATGCGGATCTCTGTGTCTTCTGGTATGATAATTACGGGCTTCTGTGTGCAGGTGGTGCTCACTGTGTCTGTTCTGACTCTATGAACCAGTGATTGTGTATTGTGCAATAAGCAACAATTCCACTTTACCTTTCAAAATTGACAGATTTTATGTCAGTGGAAAGACAATATGTCAACACTTCAGCCTCTAATGCAGTTTCTGCAAGGGCACGAATCCAGTGAATTATCCACAGTGACACTTTGGCATAAATGCATTTAATGTGAATTATTCACTAGACAGGCACACACACAATTTTTAGTTAACCTCTGGCACTAGTTGTGCTGGCCTCCCTGCAAATCAGGTCACTGACAAAGTGCCTTATTGGGTTCAAACAAGGGTCTTAATATGATGCTTGCTAGACCTGGCTTCCTTGGTGTTGTTTCCCCTGACTTGTTTGCCTCTGACCTCCTGTTTTGCTGACTTCGTTTTTGCTGGCTTCAGGATTCGGGAAGATTATCACTGCTAGCCAGTGCTAAAGTACATGTGCTCTCAACTTTAAACATGGTAAAATTAGCTTATCTACAATTGGCATATTTAATTTACTTATATGTCCCAGTAAAGTGCCCAGGGCCTGTAAATTAAATGCTACTAGTGGGCCTGCAGCACCGATTGTGCCACCCACTTAAGTGGCCCTTTAAATCAGACTCAGGCCTGCCATTGAAGAGCCTCTGTGTGCAGTTGTCAAACTGCCCTGTCAGCCTGGCAAGTGAACCCTCTTGCCAGGCCCAAACCTTCCTTTTTAATACGTCACCCCTAAGGTAGCTCCAAGGGCAAGGTGTAGGGCATTTAAAAAGTAGGACATGTACATTTAAGTTTAAGCATTCTTAAATTATTTTTCACTACTTTGAGGCCTATCCCTCCCATAGGTTAACATTGGGTTTACCTTCTTACATTTTATAAGTATAATTCCCAGTTGGAAGAGATGGGACCCCTAAGTTTAGTGTCTTAGAAAATCACAATTTAAAATCCTAACTTATGGTAAAATTAGATTTTAAATTAGAATTCTGAAAATGTCACTTTGAGAAAGTTGGCATTTTCTTACTTTACATGTATAAAGGCCTCCAATCACCCAAGCCTGCGCAATGCACAGCCTAAGTCCCTAAGGTTTCACGTTTTTATCATATTTTATACATATGTCGTTGGTTTAATAAAACAATTACACCAATTGGTTGCGAAAACATATATTTCTCATGACTTCAAAAGTTAAGTATGAGTATCAAAAACATAAGTCACTCAAGGATAACAAAGATTAAATTCAGTGAAATTGTGCTATGCCACACTAACACAAAGATTCAAGTGTGATCAAAAACTTCAAAATAAGACCCAATGCATTTCGGGTTATGTAAACCCTTCTTCAGGGGTACTTCAAAACAACGATGTGGAGAGTCATAAAGCAACTTTAGGGTTTCTCTGTGTGGAACTACAACAACAAATAAAGGCATAATGAGATTTCTGTGTATTGAATAGGCACAATACATGTTATTGTATAAATAGGATTTGCACTCTTAATGCAGTGTTAGGTGAGAAAAAAGGTTCATGTGATTGGCGTATCTAGATAAAGACGTGCTGGTGACTGTGAGGAAAAATAAAAATAAAACGTAATACGAGTTCAAGCATGAACTGAAAATCTTGAACGGTGATAAGAAGTGTGCCTACAGTGCCTCCGTGCCTCACCTTGTGTGCACAGTCGAATATGCAAAAAAACAGCTCATGGCTTACCGTGTCTGAAGAGTACCCCAAGGGTAATCCCACCTCTATACATAAAACATGAAAAAACGAAAACGCAAGTGTCCTGGAGCACCGGGGTGGCGTGCATATAAACATGTGCACATATACTCTGAATGCGAGCTGCCTTACCGAAAAGTCGAATCTTAGACTTCTTATGTGAAAAATAAGAGCCAAGCATCAGTAATCTGTCACGCTTAGGTGCAACGAGGTATATTGACGGCTACCAGTTTAAATAACCAAAGTTTAAAAGCTCACCTCCGTTTTTCGCACAAACCGCCCGTGACAGAACCAAGTCCTCGCAGCTCTGAACGTATGCGTCTGCGTATTGACGTATGAGATGTTTAAAAAAGACTAATGACTCAAAGATAACTTTATTGATGCACTGTTGCCATTTGACGTGTTAACCCTTCTGAGAGTGACGTGCATATTTGTGCAAATAAATAAAAAGTGACGAAATGATGGAGAATGAAAAAGGTTTTAAAAGAGTACCATATGAAATCGTGCAGCATTAGGAGATATACGAGGAGCTTTTTGACAAGTGCATCAGTAGAGTACTGATGCTGCAGCAGAAAAGGCTGCTAAAAAAGTGAACCCGACGCAAAATGAGACCTGTGAGTGAAAAGAATAGTGCATTAAGATTATGTGCAAATCCTGTACGGAGTAACGTGTGTACAATAATTAATTATGCATCATCATAGCTACAGAGAAATACAATGGTATTCTATGAAACATCATGATTACTACCAGGAACATTTACAAAAATCATAGTAATTCATACTGATCATTGAGGCGTCCCGGAATAATGGTGCCTAAGTATTTGATCCAAAACGTTTCTCTGCATGCTAAAGAAACATTATAATCTATACCTGGAACAGAGTCAATTTTTTCTAAAACCGTGAATCTAATCTGGGAGATGGTATGTGATGAGTTGACCCAGTGTGCAGCTAAGCATGAGTTGTGGTTTTTGTTGCGAATCATACTTTTATGTTCAATTATGCGTGTTTTAATTTTGTGTGATGTGCTACCCACATAGGTTAGCCCACACAGACATTGAATAGCATAAATGACACCTTCTGTATTGCAGTCCGATGTGTGTCTCAATTGAATCTTTTTTCCGATATGAGGATGAGAGAAGGTGTTTCCTGGAATTATGTTGCCGCATTGCCCGCAGTTCCAGCATTTTCTCATCCCTTTGTGGTTGTGTATTGAAGAGACGGGTCTGGGTTTTAATAGTTCCCTCATATTCTTTGCCCGATTGTGAGCAAACAAAGGTTTTTCCATAAACAGCGTAGCAAAGTCAACCTCCTGCTCTATGATTTCCCAACGTTTTGTAATGATTTTCTTGATCCTTGGAGATTGCACTGAGTGCTTTATGACAAACACCTCCTGTTTGCTGGTTGATTTGATGGATTTCTGTAGTAAATTCTCCCATCTTTTCTGTTCGACAATTGTCTTGGCTTCTGACAAAACTTCCTGTAGGTATCCCCTCTCCGTGTATCTGTTAAGTTGTTAGTCTATGAGGAGATCACTCTGTTCCGGTTGTGATGTGATTCTTTTAATCCTAATGAGTTGTGACACTGGCAAATGTTTTTTAAGGGAGATTGGATGGGCGCTTGTGTAGTGTAACGCGTTATTTACATCCGTTGGTTTTCTGTATACCGCTGTCACTAATCCCATCTCAGTTTTTTGGATTTCAATGTCCAGGAAATGAATTTTTTCCAAATGAATTGTGTGTGTGAACTGTATCCATGGGTTGCATTGGTTCAATTCATAGATGCAACCTTCCAGTGCTTCTCGCGTTCCTCTCTAGATAACTAGTATATCATCTATATAACGCCTACCAAAGTGACTCCAATCACTTGCTTGATTGCCTCTTATTGCAAGTCTCAGAGACCTCAAAAACTTTACTCCATTCACCAACAGCACCTGGATTCTGTCATCTGAGAGTCTGCCCTGCCAAGTTTTACAAGTCCACTCCTGGGCCCTTGGAAGTGTGTAGGAACTGCTGCAACTATCAGATCCCATTAATCACCATCAATGCATGGATCGGAGCCATAGCATCGCCCTTGATGCCGACGCATAATCGCTGCTGCAACATTGCCTGGCAAACTGCGTGGCACAACACCATCAGTTCCCGACTCATCCTTGACCTGTGCAGCACAATGATGATGCATCGCCTACATCTTACTTGCATGGCTCGGAGCCGACACACCACCTACATCCAAAGGGATCGATGCCAACACATCGCCTCCTCTGCTCCACACATCCAGTTTTTATCAACATTGCAGCAAGGTACTTTTCAGTCCAACATGGTCGGCCTGAACATTTGGGTTTGTCCCAGTGTAGCACGGCCCCTGTTGGTGTTTAATGCTTTTAAGCACTATATTTCAAGATGTTCCTTAAAAATTCATAACTCTGGTTAAACCTATTGGATCTTTACCATTTTGGTCCTTTGTTGTTCATTAATTTATGCTCTATTTTTCCAACCAGGTGTGGTGTCTTTTTGTGTGGTGTTTTCACAGTTTTACTCTTTGAAATGTTGCACAAAAACTTTACACATTGCCACATAAGTTACACCTGACTGCTCTGTGCCAAGCTACCAAAGGTTGAGAACAGGTAAGTTTAGGGTGTGTATCTGGCTTACCCTTACAAGAATTGCAGTTTCTGCTTCCACAGTGTGCATACCTCTGCTAACCAGAAACCCAACTTCTGGTAATACACACGTTTAATGTCAGTGTAAGAAAAGGACAAAAACAAAAGCGAAGCAGTAAAACAATTAATTGGTGAACAATGCGCACCAAGCTAATAATTAACTCATTAATCATTTAACATCAAAATCATGCTGCTCAATAAGGTCTATATGAAGGTCACAAAGATCCTATTGCCATCACAGTAAGGCAGAAAAGGCTGTTCATTGGCTGTTGGGAATCCACCACAATACAACCACTGGCCCACCCATGAGCCCGAACGCCGACAATACACACTAGCAACATCCAGTGCCCGTGCACCTGGGCATCATGCACTGCTTAGGGCCATGGCTGGGAAGGAGCAAGTAAGGGGGCATGGTGCACAGTTGATGTGCTCACCCTGGGGGCCAGACTGCTTTGGCATTTTTAACTCATCTTGCTGCGATATTGACCCCCTCACAAGATCTGCAGCCACTTCGGGCATGGCAAGCCTATATAAGGCCATGCCCAAACCACCACCCTCGCTTGTTGTCCAGAGCATTAGTGAGAGCAGGATCTCTAAACTAAGGCTTCAAGAACCACAAACTGCTTGATACAGAGAGACCCACTCCATTATACAGCCTCCCCACACACACACACATCACCAGCGGTAGCCGACCTGTAAAAGAGAAACAAGCATTGGCATAGCCAATAGGTCTCGCCTTTGGGACCTTACAAGTGTTTAGCTATGCAACACTTGCATAACTAAATACTTATAAGGTCCCAAAAGCGAGACCTATTGGCTATGCAAAGCGGCCCTGCGGCCGCGAAAGTTAAAGTGATCGCCATCACGATCACACATCAAAGCGGTTGTGCGGCCGCTAAAGTGAAAGTAATCTCGGTAAAAGTGGCGCGCGCGCCCGCACACATGCACTGTAGCTCTAGGCTGGCCTGGTAGCACTTTTTGGAGCCCTCTCAATAAGTCTCGCCAGACCAGCGCATGCGCTGGGTCAGGCGAGACCTAAAAAGAGACAAGTAAGGCACAAACCCAAAAGGCGACCAGGTTTTTTACTCAGCTTAACTGATTAAGGCCCTCAAGAAGGCAAAAGGTGACCTGAGGAAAAAACCTTTTTGGGACACAGAGTGAAACCCACGTTGATAGTGCGCTCATTGTAACAGCTGGTGAAAGTACACTCATGTTGACAGTTGGTTGATAAAAGGTCACAAAAGCAGTGCATCTTGAAGGGTACAGAGTGATATTATCAGCACATAGCGATGGTGACATTTTCTAGACCAGTTGAAACCTCGGCAGAGTGAAAGTCTGTGCAGGGATTTTAGGTGTGACATTAACACTTGTGATATTTTCCATGATCATCACCGTTTTAGTTGTTCTAAATAGAAGAAATCTACACATTACCAAAAGCAATGGAGCAGGTAAATCGCTAAAGGCCTATTTTAGCAAACTACTCCAAGGCATATGTTTGCACAATGTTTTCTATGTTCTTTCCGTGTTGATTTCCCTAGAGCGCAATCAGTTTGCAAGACAGGGAACCAATAAGACCCGAGTCGAACACGGTAGAATTCTGGGTGGAACAGTGTTTAAATAGTTAGCGGTACGTGCATAGGTAAGGTTAGCAATTATAGAAGAGTTACAACTATAACTGTGATTTCCCTTCACAGTGCCGGCACAATACCCATCTGCAGGCAAACAGAAACTTTCCCCTTTCTGTATGCCTTTGCCCTGTGCAAAAACATACAGAGCTGTCCTGCACTTTTCAACTCTATTCTCACCTACTTCCACCTCCTCCAAATCCCATTTCCTTAGGTTTAGGGAAGGGGTGGTAAGGTGTGCCATGCAGCTCACTGGATGCCTGTTGGTTCCTTTAGCAGGAAAGGCACAGGTTGGGGTTCTGAGATCCGATAGTGGCTCCACGTTCACTGATGTCTTAGGTCATAGCTTAGAATTACCAACGCAGGCAAAGTTTCCTTACTCATTTTTTAGCCATATCCTGCTTTATTACTCGAAGATGAACGTACAGTTTCCAAGAAATCCAATCCAAGATCATGATGCCGGGTTGTTGGGATGATTGATTTTGTGCAGGAACGGAAACCTTCCATGACAAAAACAATCACAAGAGGCTTTTTCCTCTTTCTATGTGTGCTGCAGAATTCAGCCCACATAGAAAAAGTAAAAATAAGGAGAAATAAAGATATTTCTCCTCTTTGTCCCACCCTTATGCCCCCCCTGGGGAGGCATACGCTGTTGGCGCTGCCTCAGGGTTACAATTATTCATAAATCTGGGGCAGTGTCAAAAAGCCATGGATGTTGCTGGGAACACCCCCAGCAACACCCATTGCATGCCCCTGTAATGCAGAAAACGATGTTAAAGGGAACAATATTTACAAGTCAGCATTAAGCCCAAAAAAGTGGCTCAGTGCTGCCTGGTAAATATGGAGCTGGCTCCTGCGCCACCGGAGCGTCACAAACCGGCGGAGCAAAAGGGCTTACAAATAAGCCCCTAAAAGTTAACGAGTTCATATTACATGTATTAAGAAACCTAAAAGGAGACTTGGGAGGACCAGGTAAGCAGTACAAGCTTAAGAGAGCGTTTCATTGTGTACAAAGTTTGCTATAATTCAAACACTGAACTGAAAGAGAAATGCTTGCTTTCATGCTTCCTTTTTAGCTTCCTGAATTCAGAAAAGTGCAATTAGTGAGCTTGAAAGCAGGCTTCTCAATAATTCCATGATAGCCTGCTTCTTTTCTAAAGCATTAAATCATTTTGTGCGATGAAGACTTTTTGTTCCATGATATGATTGATCAGACATATCTTAGCCTCTTGCAAATAGCAATCTTACCAAAAATAGAACTTCTTTTGTCCAGCCCTGCTTCATTGATTAAAGACACGCAGAACCAAACGTGAAATTGTTAACTAACAAAAACGCCTCAAATTTATAGAACAGACATCATTAACACTATAGGGCTTCATTAATGAGGAATTGGTGTAGGGCAGTGCTGCAAGTCTTCTTGCTGCGCTGCCCTACGCCAATTTCCTTTATATCCTTGCAGGTCTTTTTTGATATTTGATACAGGCCAATTAGGTGCTGTATATTTATTTTGCCTTTTTCTTTATAATATTTGTGTTGCTTGAGACACCTGGAGTGGGAACATCATTTTCCTTCTAGGTCCTGATGAAATTTCTTGGGGAGAGGCATGAAACTAGTTGACCACGAAAGGAAAACAATAGGTACTGACGTCTAGGATTTTCCCACATGTCCCCAAATTTTAACATAACTTCTTTGGGGTAAGGAATACATTTGTTTGAGGACCCACAAATTTGGTATTTTTAACTATTCTTTACTTCTGCAAAAAAAACACTCCCTTAAAAATGTATCATAGGTGAATAGGTCTATAGGGACCCCCCTATATTTAACAATTTAGTGCTCCCGCATATCCGTTGATAGCAGCATGTCCCGGCATTAGGGGACAGGGATGGACCCAATGATGAAGCATGCCACCAAGGGGAATTAAGCAAATTTCTTTTCGGGGTAGGTCTTGTTGTGTTTCATAGTCTTGAGAGGGGGGCTTCCTACCCTTTAACCCCCTAGGCTCCTTTTTTTGAGAGATAAGAGAACGGCAGCTTAGCCGTGAGAGCAATTTTTTTAATTCACATTTTTCTAGGTACACATACCAGAATATCTCCCACAATTTGTGGGAACACTGACTTAGTATTTCTCATCCCCGGTCATTCCTTTTCTTCAAGCACAGTATAGCTGAGCCCCTGTTCCCCCCCGCTTTACTGCCCTTACGTGGACAGTCCCGGTCTTCACCATGGACCACTTCTGTCTGGCTTTTACAGACGACCACATTGCCTCTATTTTGGCAGGTCCATCACTCCTCCCTAATGCACCCTTGAGCGGCGTAGGTTCAGCCAGGGAAGAATGGGAAAAACTGTCCAACATTAAAAAACGACAAATCAGGATAGCCCTACATGGCGCCCTCATGACTGAATACCTTAGAGCGGGGGCAGCACCAGCCAGTCTACTAGTCCGCATAGAACCAAAGATCTTCCTAGAGGACAAGCGGTTCCGAGTAGACTGGAGCTACATAGCAAACAAATGTACCCGCGATTGGTTGGTATTGATTATCAACACTGCTAAAAGGCTAAGTGAGGAGCTACTCAAGGAAATCCTAGATCTGGAAACAGCTCTGAAAGCCGATACCACCATAAAAGATCTTAAGGAGCAATTCACAATCATTCAGAATGATGTGGCGGAATATCAGATCTACATGGTGAACCAAAAGATCAAGGGACTCAAAAGGAATCTCGAAAGGTTCAGCCATGAATGGGCTTTCCCGTATGTTGAGGACAGCCATTACCAGCAACCTCAAGAATTACCACTCTATTCACGAGGGACTAGGGGTGGCAGACGCCAAGGTAGACGCACGTTCAACAACTGGACGTTTGATAACACGAGTAGCGAGGATGACGACACCACCGAACAACCCTCCACCTCAGGCTCTATTCCAGTTACCAACCAAAGAGTGAGGTTTAACACCACAGACAGGTCCAATGAAGACCTCGGCGTCTTACTGAGGAATTTTTTAGAACAGCGCCCTCCGGACCAGAGAGGGATCAGCCACAGGGGCAGGGGCAGAGGCAGAGCACGCCACAACAACAACGTACAATGGCAGAATTCCTCACCCAGGATCACACGCAGCAGGGGCAGAACACCGTTCTAACAAGAAAGGAAAATAACATTGTGGTCAATCTATCATCACATGTATTAACAATTGATGAACATAGGGTTTTAAACAAGGGCCTTGGATATGTTCCAACACCCAAACATGACAGCTTTAAGCTTAGGGGTGAACTACATGGCCTAATGAGGAAAATCAAACTCAAAAAATTTTTTGAGGGAAAGGATGCCGAAGTCCCATCGGTCTTTTCAACCAACCTTAGACGCCCCTCACGGTTCTGTCCCCCCATGCACTCTATCGGTCCTGAGGTCTTGGTTTTTTAACAGAAGGTGATACAGGATATCACCGCCCTTGAGGAACAGCAACATAGTTACAACCGCAGCAATATGACACACGCTGATTGGCTAGCTATACAATCTCTGCAGCAGAATAACACCATCACCATCAAGCCTGCAGATAAGGGCGGGGCAGTGGTAGTGCTCAATACAGCCGATTACGAAACTGAGGTGTCCAGGCTACTGGGTGTACGTCAAAATTACCAACCTTTGATGAAGGACCCCACCAAGAACCTCCAGACGACTATCCACACAATGGTCGCAGAGGCCAAAGAAAAGAAATGGTTGACGGCCAAGGAGGCTGATTTCCTTATCAACGAGAAGCCTCGGGTCCCGGCTTTCTACATTGTCCCGAAGATTCACAAAGCACAAAGGACCCCTCCGGGGCGGCCGATAGTCTCGGGCATTCAATCAATACTGGAACCATTGTCCCAGTATGCCGATTTCTTCCTCAGGGAATGTGTGATCACGCAGCCATCATACGTCCAGGACACCACCGACGTCCTGAGGATTCTCCATGACATCGAGTATGACCCGCAACAACAATTCCTGGTGACAATCGATATAGAATCATTATACACGAGCATTCCCCAGGCAGCCACGCTGGTGGCAGCAGCACATGCCCTGGGGACGTGTGAATGGTTCTACGATGTCCCCCAATCATTTGTGCTCCAGTGTGTTGAATTGGCTCTCACAAGGAACTTTTTTGCTTATAAAGACCAGCTATATTTGCAAGTGTCCGGGACATCCATGGGAGCTACATTTGCTCCAAGCTTAGCTTGTATTTATGTGGGGCAATTTGAAACTGGATACGTCCTACATCATGATAATCCCTTCCAGAGGAACATTGCCCTCTGGAAGCGATATATAGACGATGTTCTATGTATATGGACGGGACCCAGGACCGACCTGGATGAGTTCCTCTTGTGGCTTAACAACTTGGATGAATGTCTGAAATTCACCTGGACCATCAGTGATGTGACAGCCACATACTTGGATTTGGACATCAGGGCAGAAAATCGTAAACTTGTCACCAATGTTCATCAAAAGCCAACTGACAAGAATTCCCTGCTGCACTACAGATCCTATCATCCCAGGGCTTTGAGAGATAACCTGCCTGTGGGACAGTTCTTACGGTATCGCAGGAACTGTTCCTCCACAGAGGAATTCATCACACAAGCCGAAGTCTTATCCAACAAACTGGAGGAAAGATCATATCCCACGAGGATAATCAAACAAGCACGAAAACGAGCCATCAACACTCCTAGAGCTGCTCTACTAGAAAGAACACCCAAAATCAAGGGCGATTGCATTCCTGTTGTCACCACCTTTGGCCCCCTGTCTACCAAAATCAGACAGGTTATCAGAAAACACTGGCCTCTACTTAACACTCCGACCATGACGATGCCACATCCGCGATTTGCCTTTAAGCGGTCCACTAATCTGCGCGACCGTTTAGTGCACTCACGACCCCAGCCCAAGTCCACTGACACTGGCATCCCGCCAGGGCATTACCAATGTGGTGGGTGCACAGTGTGTGAGCTCACCACTCCCACTAAGAATGTTTCCTTGAGAAATGGGAAGATCTGATACTTGAACTCATTCAGTAACTGCAACACGCAAAATGTCATCTATAGGCTAACGTGCCCTTGTGGTTTGCACTATATTGGTCTCACCTCACGCAAGGTGAAAATCAGAATACAGGAACACCTCAGTACTATCAGGGTAGGCAAATTAACAACAAAGCTGGTACAGCATTTTTTGACAACTGGACATAACCCTAGAGATGTAAAATGGGTAGTACTAGAACGGGTGGTTGGCGATTCCTACAATATGGAAGCCAGGCTCTCGACCAAAGAGGCCCGTTGGATTTACCAGGAGAAGGCAGACCAACAGGGACTTAATGACTTCATTGAATGGAGTAAGGTGGTACTATAAAATTACTTAATCACCAGGGTTAGGCATCTATTTATGCGGCCACTGACCTTGTATCATTAACCACAGAATCTAGCTAAGTCAGGCATATTTATAAACTCACTGACCGGGGCCAAGTTGAGGTGTAGGACTCCATCACAACCGTAACCGCCCCTATAATCAGCACCATGAAGATAAGG
Source organism: Triturus cristatus (assembly GCF_964204655.1). Lineage (NCBI taxonomy): Eukaryota > Metazoa > Chordata > Amphibia > Caudata > Salamandridae > Triturus > Triturus cristatus. The sequence continues at coordinate 578,960,034 of NC_140586.1, forward strand.
AGTTCACCAGTTTAAGTACATAAAGACATCTATATGAATACATCTGTTTTAATACACAAATACATCTATCTCCCGTATTTCCATAATGATTTGTGTAAATTACACATTTAGGAACTAGGGAGGATGTTGGCACACCACACTATGCCCCGTTTTGAGATAATAACATTCACAAACATTTCAAATCAATTAGGGAGACAGCAGTCACAGTGTATTCAATAGCGGCGGTTTACACAAGATGGCCGCCAATCCCCTCAACAATTCAATGCGCATGCGCGGTTGCCGCGCGAATTATACATTTAAACAGGAAGCGGGACACCTCCAAGTGATCGAGGATGAGTCTAGCACCGGCGCACAGGCTAACGAGGTAAGACCCGGTGCAGCGGGCTGAGCAGCAGGATTTTCTCACACAGGTTCACGAAGGCAGGGCGTTTTCTTCACATAGGTTGGTGACGGCAGGTTGTTTGCCAACGCATAACAAGCGCACGCTGATTAAGCCGCGTAATATCAGGGCAGTCATCGGTTTCCAAACTGTAGGCAACCGCGGTAACAGCGTTCCACAGCGCAGTGTGTTAATTATATGTGACCGCTCAGGAAAACAAATTACAGCAATAATGCAATAAAGGGTGAATTTTGAACTAAGGCATCATGGCAGGGCGCTGCTAGTACTTGGATGCAGTTATCAGTAAAGGAGTTGAGACATGATACATGAGTAGAGGTGACTAAACAGTTGTTACATAATTCCATCTCAGTAACTGTTACATTTTTTACATTTTTTATGTGTGTGCACTTTTAGAAACGCAGTTCCGCAGCCTTGGAAGAAACATCCAAAGGGTTTGTGCAAAACACTACAGATACTTACACACTGAAGGTGCAGGTATGCTGAAAGACAGCCACTTTGAGGGTAAATACACTTGTCAAGCGTGAAGCTAGTAATGTGGATGACGAGCATTTGCTCGGAAGGATTAGTTGTGACCGGATGGGTGAGATACTGAGTATGCGTGTTTTTAATTGTGTTTCCCCCAGGTGCTGACTTAAAGTAATCGCTGGTCCACACTAGCGTTGCAGAGAGACCAGTCGACCCAAGCCCTGATGAAGTTGCCGGTAAATTGAACAGGCAACGAAACATGTCGGTTTTAATGAGCAGCGACACAGCTTAGAATAAAGTACCATATAGCCAGTGTAGTGCTGCTCGGTTTTAATTCGGAGTGACTTGAGTCCTGATCAGACTCAACTCACCAATAGTTGGGTCGACACTTCCTCTTTTCTTTAGATTATTAGACACATTTCATTATATAGTGTGCCCCGTAGACACTAGTCATTAGGACTAACACGAGGGTTCTAGTGTTTTTCATTATTATTTTTCTTTCCCACTTTACTGTTTCTGTTTGGGCGGCAGCGACCGATGATGACAACAGGAGGTAGTAGGCGAGTACCTGTCTACATACACCTCGTTGGGGCTGCTTCCGTGAGGCGCTGTCGTCCTATCACACCTTTTTTACTTTCTCTGGTTTTGGCCTGATTACTAGCAGGTTTTCATAGCCCCACAGTATAGGGAAACACATTGACACTGAAGGTCGCGTTGTTGTTGCTACTGCCTTGTGACTTCACACGGAGGCAGTGTTTAACAGCAACTCTTTCACTTGTATGTGGCAGAAACACCAGTGAGTGAGAGTGAGGCAGGCACTACAGATATTGAGTACCTAGATACTATATAAATTTTAAGCAAATTTCTTTTCGGGGTAGGTCTTGTTGTGTTTCATAGTCTTGAGAGGGGGGCTTCCTACCCTTTAACCCCCTAGGCTCCTTTTTTTGAGATATAAGAGAACGGCAGCTTAGCCGTGGGAGCAATTTTTTTAATTCACATTTTTCTAGGTACACATACCAGAATATCTCCCACAATTTGTGGGAACACTGACTTAGTATTTCTCATCCCCGGTCATTCCTTTTCTTCAAGCACAGTATAGCTGAGCCCCTGTTCCCCCCCGCTTTACTGCCCTTACGTGGACAGTCCCGGTCTTCACCATGGACCGCTTCTGTCTGGCTTTTACAGACGACCACATTGCCTCTATTTTGGCAGGTCCATCACTCCTCCCTAATGCACCCTTGAGCGGCGTAGGTTCAGCCAGGGAAGAATGGGAAAAACTGTCCAACATTAAAAAACGACAAATCAGGATAGCCCTACATGGCGCCCTCATGACTGAATACCTTAGAGCGGGGGCAGCACCAGCCAGTCTACTAGTCCGCATAGAACCAAAGATCTTCCTAGAGGACAAGCGGTTCCGAGTAGACTGGAGCTACATAGCAAACAAATGTACCCGCGATTGGTTGGTATTGATTATCAACACTGCTAAAAGGCTAAGTGAGGAGCTACTCAAGGAAATCCTAGATCTGGAAACCGCTCTGAAAGCCGATACCACCATAAAAGATCTTAAGGAGCAATTCACAATCATTCAGAATGATGTGGCGGAATATCAGATCTACATGGTGAACCAAAAGATCAAGGGACTCAAAAGGAATCTCGAAAGGTTCAGCCATGAATGGGCTTTCCCGTATGTTGAGGACAGCCATTACCAGCAACCTCAAGAATTACCACTCTATTCACGAGGGACTAGGGGTGGCAGACGCCAAGGTAGACACACGTTCAACAACTGGACGTTTGATAACACGAGTAGCGAGGATGACGACACCACCGAACAACCCTCCACCTCAGGCTCTATTCCAGTTACCAACCAAAGAGTGAGGTTTAACACCACAGACAGGTCCAATGAAGACCTCGGCATCTTACTGAGGAATTTTTTAGAACAGCGCCCTCCGGACCAGAGAGGGATCAGCCACAGGGGCAGGGGCAGAGGCAGAGCACGCCACAACAACAACGTACAATGGCAGAATTCCTCACCCAGGATCACACGCAGCAGGGGCAGAACACCGCTCTAACAAGAAAGGAAAATAACATTGTGGTCAATCTATCATCACATGTATTAACAATTGATGAACATAGGGTTTTAAACAAGGGCCTGGGATATGTTCCAACACCCAAACATGACAGCTTTAAGCTTAGGGGTGAACCACATGGCCTAATGAGGAAAATCAAACTCAAACATTTTTTTGAGGGAAAGGATGCCGAAGTCCCATCGGTCTTTTCAACCAACCTTAGACGCCCCTCACGGTTCTGTCCCCCCATGCACTCTATCGGTCCTGAGGTCTTGGTTTTTGAACAGAAGGTGATACAGGATATCACCGCCCTTGAGGAACAGCAACATAGTTACAACCGCAGCAATATGACACACGCTGATTGGCTAGCTATACAATCTCTGCAGCAGAATAACACCATCACCATCAAGCCTGCAGATAAGGGCGGGGCAGTGGTAGTGCTCAATACAGCCGATTACGAAACTGAGGTGTCCAGGCTACTGGGTGTACGTCAAAATTACCAACCTTTGATGAGGGACCCCACCAAGAACCTCTAGACGACTATCCACACAATGGTCGCAGAGGCCAAAGAAAAGAAATGGTTGACGGCCAAGGAGGCTGATTTCCTTATCAACGAGAAGCCTCGGGTCCCGGCTTTCTACATTGTCCCGAAGATTCACAAAGCACAAAGGCCCCCTCCGGGGCGGCCGATAGTCTCGGGCATTCAATCAATACTGGAACCATTGTCCCAGTATGCCGATTTCTTCCTCAGGGAATGTGTGATCACGCAGCCATCATACGTCCAGGACACCACCGACGTCCTGAGGATTCTCCATGACATCGCGTATGACCCGCAACATCAATTCCTGGTGACAATCGATATAGAATCATTATACACGAGCATTCCCCAGGCAGCCACGCTGGTGGCAGCAGCACGTGCCCTGGGGACGTGTGAATGGTTCTACGATGTCCCCCAATCATTTGTGCTCCAGTGTGTTGAATTGGCTCTCACAAGGAACTTTTTTGCTTATAAAGACCAGCTATATTTGCAAGTGTCCGGGACATCCATGGGAGCTACATTTGCTCCAAGCTTAGCTTGTATTTATGTGGGGCAATTTGAAACTGGATACGTCCTACATCATGATAATCCCTTCCAGAGGAACATTGCCCTCTGGAAGCGATATATAGACGATGTTCTATGTATATGGACGGGACCCAGGACCGACCTGGATGAGTTCCTCTTGTGGCTTAACAACTTGGATGAATGTCTGAAATTCACCTGGACCATCAGTGATGTGACAGCCACATACTTGGATTTGGACATCAGGGCAGAAAATCGTAAACTTGTCACCAATGTTCATCAAAAGCCAACTGACAAGAATTCCCTGCTGCACTACAGATCCTATCATCCCAGGGCTTTGAGAGATAACCTGCCTGTGGGACAGTTCTTACGGTATCGCAGGAACTGTTCCTCCACAGAGGAATTCATCACACAAGCCGAAGTCTTATCCAACAAACTGGAGGAAAGATCATATCCCACGAGGATAATCAAACAAGCACGAAAACGAGCCATCAACACTCCTAGAGCTGCTCTACTAGAAAGAACACCCAAAATCAAGGGCGATTGCATTCCGGTTGTCACCACCTTTGGCCCCCTGTCTACCAAAATCAGACAGGTTATCAGAAAACACTGGCCTCTACTTAACACTCCGACCATGACGATGCCACATCCGCGATTTGCCTTTAAGCGGTCCACTAATCTGCGCGACCGTTTAGTGCACTCACGACCCCAGCCCAAGTCCACTGACACTGGCATCCCACCAGGGCATTACCAATGTGGTGGGTGCACAGTGTGTGAGCTCACCACTCCCACTAAGAATGTTTCCTTGAGAAATGGGAAGATCTGGTACTTGAACTCATTCAGTAACTGCAACACCCAAAATGTCATCTATAGGCTAACGTGCCCTTGTGGTTTGCACTATATTGGTCTCACCTCACGCAAGGTGAAAATCAGAATACAGGAACACCTCAGTACTATCAGGGTAGGCAAATTAACAACAAAGCTGGTACAGCATTTTTTGACAACTGGACATAACCGTAGAGATGTAAAATGGGTAGTACTAGAACGGGTGGTGGGCGATTCCTACAATATGGAAGCCAGGCTCTCGACCAAAGAGGTCCGTTGGATTTACCAGGAGAAGGCAGACCAACAGGGACTTAATGACTTCATTGAATGGAGTAAGGTGGCACTATAAAATTACTTAATCACAAGGGTTAGGCATCTATTTATGCGGCCACTGACCTTGTATCATTAACCACAGAATCTAGCTAAGTCAGGCATATTTATAAACTCACTGACCGGGGCCAAGTTGAGGTGTAGGACTCCATCACAACCGTAACCGCCCCTATAATCAGCACCATGAAGATAAGGAGTTCACCAGTTTAAGTACATAAAGACATCTATATGAATACATCTGTTTTAATACACAAATACATCTATCTCCCGTATTTCCATAATGATTTGTGTAAATTACACATTTAGGAACTAGGGAGGATGTTGGCACACCACACTATGCCCCATTTTGAGATAATAACATTCACAAACATTTCAAATCAATTAGGGAGACAGCAGTCACAGTGTATTCAATAGCGGCGGTTTACACAAGATGGCCGCCAATCCCCTCAACAATTCAATGCGCATGCGCGGTTGCCGCGCGAATTATACATTTAAACAGGAAGCGGGACACCTCCAAGTGATCGAGGATGAGTCTAGCACCGGCGCACAGGCTAACGAGGTAAGACCCGGTGCAGCGGGCTGAGCAGCGGGATTTTCTCACACAGGTTCACGAAGGCAGGGCGTTTTCTTCACATAGGTTGGTGACGGCAGGTTGTTTGCCAACGCATAACAAGCGCACGCTGATTAAGCCGCGTAATATCAGGGCAGTCATCGGTTTCCAAACTGTAGGCAACCGCGGTAACAGCGTTCCACAGCGCAGTGTGTTAATTATATGTGACCGCTCAGGAAAACAAATTACAGCAATAATGCAATAAAGGGTGAATTTTGAACTAAGGCATCATGGCAGGGCGCTGCTAGTACTTGGATGCAGTTATTAGTAAAGGAGTTGAGACATGATACATGAGTAGAGGTGACTAAACAGTTGTTACATAATTCCATCTCAGTAACTGTTACATTTTTTACATTTTTTATGTGTGTGCACTTTTAGAAACGCAGTTCCGCAGCCTTGGAAGAAACAGCCAAAGGGTTTGTGCAAAACACTACAGATACTTACACACTGAAGGTGCAGGTATGCTGAAAGACAGCCACTTTGAGGGTAAATACACTTGTCAAGCGTGAAGCTAGTAATGTGGATGACGAGCATTTGCTCGGAAGGATTAGTTGTGACCGGATGGGTGAGATACTGAGTATGCGTGTTTTTAATTGTGTTTCCCCCAGGTGCTGACTTAAAGTAATCGCTGGTCCACACTAGCGTTGCAGAGAGACCAGTCGACCCAAGCCCTGATGAAGTTGCCGGTAAATTGAACAGGCAACGAAACATGTCGGTTTTAATGAGCAGCGACACAGCTTAGAATAAAGTACCATATAGCCAGTGTAGTGCTGCTCGGTTTTAATTCGGAGTGACTTGAGTCCTGATCAGACTCAACTCACCAATAGTTGGGTCGACACTTCCTCTTTTCTTTAGATTATTAGACACATTTCATTATATAGTGTGCCCCGTAGACACTAGTCATTAGGACTAACACGAGGGTTCTAGTGTTTTTCATTATTATTTTTCTTTCCCACTTTACTGTTTCTGTTTGGGCGGCAGCGACCGATGATGACAACAGGAGGTAGTAGGCGAGTACCTGTCTACATACACCTCGTTGGGGCTGCTTCCGTGAGGCGCTGTCGTCCTATCACACCTTTTTTACTTTCTCTGGTTTTGGCCTGATTACTAGCAGGTTTTCATAGCACCACAGTATAGGGAAACACATTGACACTGAAGGTCGCGTTGTTGTTGCTACTGCCTTGTGACTTCACACGGAGGCAGTGTTTAACAGCAACTCTTTCACTTGTATGTGGCAGAAACACCAGTGAGTGAGAGTGAGGCAGGCACTACAGATATTGAGTACCTAGATACTATATAAATTTTAAGCAAATTTCTTTTCGGGGTAGGTCTTGTTGTGTTTCACACCTGGAGTGGGAACATCATTTTCCTTCTAGGTCCTGATGAAATTTCTTGGGGAGAGGCATGAAACTAGTTGACCACGAAAGGAAAACAATAGGTACTGACGTCTAGGATTTTCCCACATGTCCCCAAATTTTAACATAACTTCTTTGGGGTAAGGAATACATTTGTTTGTGGACCCAAAAATTTTGTATTTTTAACTATTCTTTACTTCTGCAAAAAAAACACTCCCTTAAAAATGTATCATAGGTGAATAGGTCTATAGGGACCCCCCTATATTTAACAATTTAGTGCTCCCGCATATCCGTTGATAGCAGCATGTCCCGGCATTAGGGGACAGGGATGGACCCAATGATGAAGCATGCCACCAAGGGGAAACCCGGACGGGTGAGGGTTTTATGTAAATAAATAATCTTTTCCTTTTGTTGTCTTCTGTATGGTATTGAACAATATTCCCCCCTTCCTTTGTTAAGGGGACCTCTCTTGAATATTTAACAAGGGCCGTGGAGGACAGATCCCTATCAACCTCTACTCTCCCCCCTTTGCTTCTGATACATGTTGGAGTACACTAAGACAGTGTTAAGGAATAGCATCATCAATTCAGCAAAGGGTCCCTTCATTAGGATTTCCGATCATACCCCAGTCAATATGCCTAGGTCATTGCCACCACACTGCACAATCACGAGGTCAGGAGCTGGCGAATCCACAATGCTTTTAAACAAAGGCACCGATTGATGACACTTTAACCCTCTCTGGCCAATCCAAGTATTGTCCATATTAGCCAAGCTTAGATCCCTGTCAATACTTCTCTTTTTTGCAGCTTCTGCAGCCCAATACACATAGTTGTGGCCCACAATCCACACTCTAAGCATGTTGAAAGAAGGAGGTGCAGCACAGAGGACAGGTCTACACCTCAATATAACAGCTGAAAGAATGAAAGGCAGTGAAAATGTATGTGTGCTGGTGGTTTGAAATCAACAAAATAATGGGTTGGATGGAGGGAATATGCAGGTGGCTAAAAGTAGGTAGAATTTTCAAAGCATTAGTAAATCAATGTTTCATTGGCTGTGCTAAATAGCAAAATATGTAATGCAAACTTGGTAATGCCTTACAGTGTGAACAGTAAACCACATCTGCTGTAGTTTATTGTAGTTTTTTTGTAACTAGTATAGCCCTTCTAGAATGTGCTATGAACTTCTGGCCTACTGGTTCTAGTGTTGCTATGGAGCATATGCTGAGACTGTATTGGTGGAAGGTGAGAGGTATCAGGTTTTTATTTAATTGGAGAGGTTTAGGTTCACTGTTTTACAAGTGGGGTAAGATTACCTAGTGAGGAATTTGCAATAAACTGTATTATAGTGTTAAAAATATAAAACTATAAAAGTAAGTAGGTTTTTTGACTCACATTTAATTTCAATACTTCATTGTGATGTTCCCGATTACATCGCAAGTATTGAAACAAAGGAATCCATTTAGGGGTACCTCTAAAAAGGAGTGACAGGGTTAACAGACAGCAACCATTGAAAAAATGAAAGGAAAGTTTTATTCACTGACTTTTGCAGTATCAGGCAATGCAGTTCAGAACGTGGCCATTTATTGTTGCTTTGCGAATGGTGTGCTATTCTTGTGCTACCTTTTTACAAAACCTAACAGTATTGCATCTATGTAATAAGAGGGGAAAAAGTGATTTAAACAACAAGCTCAATCTGGCTGGCAAGTCAATTAAATGTCTTTTTAAGTTAAATAATTGATTTAACAAGGTATATCATTCTGTCATATTGTAATAAAAGATAATGATATATATATATGTAGTTAAAAAAAGATAAGATGATTTATAAATGATACTGAAAGTGTTTTTATATATCTATTAATTGTTGACTAGGACATTGTTTGTTTCAGATGTGGAGTAGGTGTCTGTGAAGTTAGTTTCCAATGTTTTTCATTTGAGCTGAATGTTGCAGTTGTACTCCTTAACTCCATTCTGTAATTGGTAGAAGAGAAGACGGTACGCTAATGGGTAAACGTATATATAATAATGTGGTATAAGAAGTGAAAGTGTGGTACGTGAATAAACGATGTCCTGTTTACAACAAATATTTTTATTTGAATTGTGGGAGTTGTAATCCTATTTGTTCCATTATAAAAAAGGACTAGAACACTCCCATTTGAAAGTGGAAACCATGGCCTCTAGCTACATAATAATTATGAATATGTCAAAGGCGACAGCTATGTTTTAAATACTCTTTAGCATAGGTGTTGGATTATTACAGGGCAGATTTGTATGTGCATTGATGGTGAGATATGTTGTTTAATGTATTTCAGGGTGAGATGTGCAATATAACAGTGCTAGGCATATTCATGTGGGCACTATTATGTCATGAACCATATAGACTATACCACTCATGAGGTAAGTGACATACATGCTACTAAAGTAAATTTGCTCTCATTTACCTAGTATTGAGCAGCAGAAGAACTTATACATTCACCAAGACGCTCAAAAAGTAGATATATATCTAGCAGTATCAAAACCAGTTTCAAATATGTTTCTAATTCCTAATATGGGCAATGAGGTATTCATTTAGGTTCACATTTCTACAGCTTTTAAAACAGATAGCCAGATACTTTTACATTTTCTTAATAATGTTACGGGACTGCTAGCTAGGCCATAGTGCAGGGTGCTATGTGGTTAATATGTCAGATATATACTTTGAGTATTTGAGTGAGCAATATGTGCTTATAAACATGCTTGTACTGAAGCATACATGCAAAGAAAGTAGAAATGTAGGCATTATGTCTTGGGTGTGGTGTAATTCACCTGTGCATGCAGTTTTACTGTTAGGGCTGTCTTCTTCCTTAAAAATCCTACACAAGGTTTAAATGCTCTTCTAGAACATATGACTCTGCACTAAGGAAGGTTGTAGCTAGGGGGTACTGTAGGGAGATGTGGGCCAGATGTATGACCTTTTTGCGGTTTGAAACATGAGACCATCCCGTTTGCGACCGCAAAATTGGTCTGGCACATTTACAAACACTATTTTGCGAAATATGGTTTGGGACTCGCTATTAGGTAGGGGCGTGCCAAAGGCGTCCCTTCCTAATAGTGCGCCAAAATGGTATGTACCATTGTTTTACGACCGCATTTGCAGTCACAAAACACTGGCAGTTTAGCACCTACTTCAAGTAGGTGGTAAGCCACTTGCAAATTGAAAGGGATCGCAAGGGGACACCTTCCCCTTTGTGATTGGGTGCAAACATTTTTTTTAAGAGCAGACAGTGGTGTCAGGGACCAATGCCTGTCCTTAAAAAATAAAACTGATAAGTTTCATTTTTCTTTTATAAATGCATCCCATTTCCTTTAAGGAAAACGGCCTGCATTAAAAAAACTGCTTTATTAAAAAAGCAGTCACAGACATGTTATGTTATGTTAGCATGTTTTGTATAGCGCACAGCTGCCTCAGCAAAGAGGTGTCCCAGCGCTGAAGCAGAACATAGAGGCTGGAAATCAGAAGAAGGCACTAGGCTGTGGGGAAAAGATGAGTTTTAATAGCCCTGTGAAAGACTATGTAGTTCTCCATGGCACTAATAGGAAATGGCAGAGCATTCCAAAGCTTGGCAGCCAGTAAACGGAAAAAGCGCCCGCCCGACCGTGCCCTCCTCGTGCAAGGCACAGTTGCCAGATGTTGTCCCATGGAGCAAAGTTGTCACAAAGGGAATTAAGGTAATAGCAAATTGGACAAGATGGCCGGAGAGGAAGATTTCAAGATTTTGAATGCAGTGCAAAGGACCTTAAATTCCACTCGGTTGACAACAGGCAACCAATGCAGCCGGCGGATTGGGGCATGTTCTGGGGAGATCCAGCAGGGTTCTAGCCGCCACATTTTGGACTTACTGTAATCGCAGGGTTTAGGTCTTATTTACCCCTAAGTACATTGCATTGGCATAATCTAGTCTAGATAAAATGGAGGCCTGAATAATCATTTGCCTAAGGGGTGGGTCAAAAAAACCCAAGCAACGGTTTAAGCCCCCGGAGTATGCCAAATCAGGTCCCTGCAACTTTCTTGGTTTGAAACTGAAAACGGAGGTCCGAGTCGACCCTAGACACCAAGATCTTTCACCACCTGCTTAGGGGTAGGTGCACAGCCCAAAATGGCCGGCCATCACCGATCCCCTCACAGCTCTTGATGAGTTCCCACCAGCATGACCTCTAACTTGCTGGAGCTCAGTTGGACACAATTATCAGTCATCCACTCGGCAACAATCGTAAGATCATCCTGAAACTTGGATGCTGCCCCCCCGGTGTCATCCGAGAGAGCAACCACCAGCTGTGTATCATCAGCATATGATACAATGGTAAGCCCTCTGCAATGTGAGGAAGCCCTCGCACATACCCTCCCTGCTAATGAGTTGACCGTTGCACAAGACCCCTGGGTGCCTTACCGTTTACATCCGGATAAGGACTGCGAGACCATTGATCCGACTTCCCCAGTAACTAAGGGCTTTTCCTCCAAAACACAGATCGGCGAGGATAACCCGGAAGCGGTCCACCCTTGGAGGGGCATAGCGGAAATTCAGGACATCCAATCGGGAAAGGCGGACGCTCCACAGGAGTGGCTGAAAAGGGAAGACGGGAGCCCATCAAGGTCGTCAGCTGCTGATCGGAGACTGCAGGAGAGCAGAGGAGACGCTAGCGATTTGGAGGAAGACTTGGAAGAGAATCCTGATACCCGAGTGCAGAACCGAGGTGGTGACGGAGGGGACGGAGACCCGGAGAACCCAGAAGAGTGGTCAGAGGATTGGTGGGTCCCGGAGTATTGCAGCAGTGAGCGGTACGTGATTTGGGCAGAGGGAGGGTTGGGAAAAGGGTATATTAAAGGACTGTTATCCCACTACCTGAACCCCGTCGCACTCCCAAAAACCTGATTTGCTTCTTAGGCACTTTCACCTTAATTCTTCGCCATCACCCCGTTACACAAGCTGAGATTCAGATCAGCCAACGTTATTTCTGAACGTCCCGGGGCTTCTCCTCTTTTTTTTCTGGGTGTTACCTCACTACTTCCTGTAAACCCTCACTGTGTGGTGGAGGCAATAGAATCACTGTGTACACATACATTGACCGCCATCTTTTTGTTTTTTTGTTTCAAGTGCACATCGAGACTTCGGGATCCGACCAACCACCAGAGTAAAGCAGACCCCCAGGCTTTAACGGACTACAACTTCTACTGGAACCTGTCACGATGACCGCCCAATCCCTACTTTGCTGTGCTGATTCAACAGACTTTGTTTTCCCTTTTTACCTCCATCCTATCGTTACTTTGCTACCCAACCTTAATAAACCTCACAAAATAGATCCATACAGCCTCCTCGCTTCTGTTTCCGACCCTCCCTCCGACATGCTCCTTGCCAGGACCGCCAAAGGCTGAACATAAAGATTAAAAAGCGTGGGGCTCAACACGGAGCCCTGCAAGACCCCTTCTTTGTTGGCATGGAACGTGGAGGCAAACGGTGGGACTATGACCTGGAAGGTCCTGTTAGAAAGAAAAGAAGCAAACCAGGCCAAGGCCGAGCCCACAACACCTGCCTCCTTCAGCCTATGTAACCGGATCCGATGAGAACCGTATCAAATGCGGCACTGAGGTCTAAAAGAATCAGAGCCGACGTACGTTCCTCATCTAGAGCGAGCCTGAGATGCCCGATGACAGCCAGGAGAGCAGACTCTGTGCTGTGGCCTGAGCAGAAGCCATTCTGAGAGATGGCCAGGCAGTTGTTCGCTTCCAAAAATCTGGTAAGGATGGAGATGACGTAAGTCTCAGTGATCTTATCTATCCACGGAAGAAGGGAAATCGGGTGACAGTTATCCAGTTTGGCAGCTTCCAGGGTAGGTTTCTTAAGCAGAGGAACCACCCTTGCTTGCTTCCAAGTGTTGGGAACGGCCACACTGAACAATGATTTGTTGATCACCTTGCTCAAAGGTGACGAGAGCACAGGTAACGAACATGGTGGTCTGCTGACCCCCAGCCGGCCACCATCTCTGGGAGTGCTAGCCATTCATAATGGGGTCGCAAATGGCACCTGCCTCATGAATATTAATGAGGTACCCAATTTTCGACCCCATTAGGAATCGCTAACAGTGTCTGAGGCACTGTTGTAAATTGCGTTTTGCGAGTCGCAAAGCAACGCAATTTGCGACTTGCAAAATGTAAGGTTCGTAATCTGGCCCTGGATGCTTAAAATATAACTCGTGTATTCTGAAGATTCACTGAGCTATATGCACTCCTACAGACTTATGTTTCCAATTATAGATGCACTATACCACCCAGACGTCAATTTGACACAGCTAAATGCAAAAGCACAGACAGAGTAAAATACCCAGCATGCAGCCCCTTTGAGACAGATTTACACAACCATAGAGGTTACCAAGAAATGCAGTCATTTAGAAACAAATTTATATACAAATGGATTCACAGCCTCAGATAAGATGACACACTCATTCACATATCTGGTCAAAAAGTTATATTTTTAAGTCTAAAATGTACAGAAGCAGACCTAGCATCATGGTTTTGGCCTTGTATAGTTTAGCTTCTGGATGCAGTTTTACTACTAGAACAATGTTCATATTTTAAACTTCTAAACAAGGCATAAACTGATCTTCTATTAGATATAACTCAACACTGAGATAGGCTACAGCTAGGTCCTAGGGTAGGCTATATGCACATGTAGTGTGAAGATTTAATGAGCTAGCAATATGCAGTTATACATACTCATGTGCTCCATTAAACATCCCCTCTGCCACTCACAGTTTAATCTGAAACACCTTGCTGGAAAGGCACAAAGGCAATAAAATGCCCACTGACATAGTGGCAAAAGCACCAAAACGTTCACTGACATAGACAGGTACAAGTGATTTCTATGTAGTGCTAATTAAGGCAGTTGCAAACACACCCACACACAAAAACATAATGCTCACTAACAAATCCAAAAGGCAAACCATGCAGACCTTAACAAACACTGTTACCTAATCGTAGAGGTTATGAACAGAGGGAGTTTCTTACCCATAAACTTATATATACTGCAATGACAGCACCAGATATCACTGAGACATTCATTCACATCTCTGCTAAAGAACTGACAATTTCTGGTCTAACATGCACAGAAGTAGCCCTCACATAATATTCTGGGCCTCCTAAAGTTTAGCGCCTGGTTGCAGTTTCACTACCAGCCCAACCTTCTTATTTTAAACTCCTACACAAGACATAGACTGATGTTTTATTAGCTAAAAGTAACAAATGATAAAAGGTTGTACATAGGTAATAGTGTAGGCTGGTATGTACTTAAAAGGTAAAACATGTACTCTGAAGATTCACTGAGCTATGTGTATTCAAACAAACTTATGTGCCCCATTAAACATACACCTTGCCAACCAGAGTTTAATCTGACACCTTAGTCGGAAAGCAGACAGGCACTAAAGCACCCACTGACATTGTGACATAAGTCTCTACAAATTCACTGAGATAGACAGACACAAGTGATATCTAGGTAACAATAATGAAGGCACTTGCACACAAAGCCAAAAAAACGAATACTCACCAACACACCCAGGAGGCAAACCATGCAGGCAGTCCCATACAGAGACATTTACATAAGCATAGAGTTTACAAACAGAGGCACTCATTAGCCAACAAACTCACATACACATGCAATTACAGCCACAGATATCACTGAGACATTCATTAACATATCTGCTAATGCACGATGGGGCTGCACATGTGCCTGCGGCTGAATATAGATTTACTAGACTTTACTCAGAGGACCCTAGATTTCACCAATGTATCCCTTACATGTTTCATCTACTATTTGAAAGGGACTTGTCTGTGTTGTCTTATGCCAAACATCACATTATAATAAAAAGTGTGAGTCTGCAAAATCTATTAGCAAAGGAATTTATTGAGTAAGTTCACGGGAAGGATGAACAAATGGACTATTACCTGAATAATCCAATGGCATGTCTATGTGGGACCAACAAATATTGGTATCGTCATCATGGTGAGCTGAAATGTATGTTGAGAAATTTAGGAGCAACTACATGGTTTCTAACACTTGTGCTGAGTATGCATGGGATGACCTGCTACAGGTATAAATATAGAAAATTCGGGAGTAAAAGAATTTGTATTACATTACACCTACCCCCTATGGATAATTGTAGATTGTTTAGCCTTGCAAGATATTTTTTTGTGTGCTCCATTAAAGGCTCCATATTGTTCTTAACCAAATTATCCAACTTTGAGGTTATGCTTATACCAAGATATGTGGCTTTTTCGACTACCCGGTTGTCTATCATCTTGACTTTATAAATTAAGAACAACCTGTGTCTTGTCCTGAATTAGATTGTAACCAGAGATATGCTCGAAGCGCTCGGCCTTGCCTTCGATTACCTTAATAGCACCATTTGGATCTGATGTAACAAGGGCAATATAGTCTGTGTAGGCCAGGGTCTTAGTTGCCCTGTTCTGTGACCATATTGCCGGTATTAACGCATTCTTTTCTAGCCTACGGAAAAGGATCAATAAACACCGCAAATAAAAGAGGGGAGCAAGGGCAGCCCTGCCTGGTCCCCCGGGAGATGAATTTTTTTTCCGAGAGTGTACCGTTCACCATTACTGCCGCCGATGGTTCGACATATAAAGATCGGTCCGCTTTAATAAGAACATCCCTAATACCAATTATAGACATGTCAGTCCATATATATTGCCAGGAGGCCCTATCAAAAACTTTCTCTCTAACCAACAGGATTAGAGCCATAGGGTCTCCTGCAACATTGGTGATATCAAATAGTGTAATAACTCTCCGGGCATGGTCAGTGTTGATCTCCTGGGAACAAACGCGTGTAGGCACTCTGAGATAACTTTATGGATTATTGGCGCAAATCGTCTGGCCAATAACTTTGAATAGATTAAGGAATCGCCGTTTATCAGAGTAATAGGACAGTAGGAGTCCAATTGTAGGGAGGATTTGCTATTTTTTAAGAAGATCACAATCTTAGCCAGAGACTATGATCCCAGAGGCCGCCCACAATCAAAAATATGTACAAATAATTCATTTATAATTCCTTTTAGCTGACGGGAGAATGTAGTTTAAAATTCGGTCAGGATACTGTCCGTCCCGGCTGCTTACTCTTTAGCTAAACTGTTCATAGAAAGTAGGATCTCATCCTGGTCTTCTTCCAAAAATTGGGAGAGTGGGATTAGGACCAGATATTCCTTGATCTTACTCTGGTCCACCCCAATATCAGCCATATATAATATTTGATAATATCTCCTAAATGTTGCCCTAATTGCATCTGGAGTTGTAATCCGGCCTAGTTCAGGATCATTAATTTCTAAGATTTAATTAGATGTGATTTGTTGCCTCGTACTAACTGCCAAATGATGACCAATCTGCTTGCTTAGTTTGTACACTGCTTCCTTTTGGCTTGTTGCCTTACTTGCTGCTTTATCCTTCAGAATATCCGTAATGGCGGCTTTAGCAACTGCCACCCATCGTTGTTCCGCTTCCACCTCCCATCCCTCATGTACATCCTTTACCAACCCCTTCTCAGTGGCCCCAAATTATCCTCTAGAGCCTTCATTGTTTGCTTGGCGCATTTGTTAAGATTTAAGGAATACCACAATGTTTCCCCCTTAATGCCTGCTTTCAAAGCATCCAATACCACCTCAAATGATTTACTCCCCATATTATCCTCCATGAGCATTGGAATCCATTGTCTCATGTGCCTACAATACCCCTCATTTGACAACACTGATCTCTCAAATATCTATTCTCTTAGGTTTGGACTGGATACTTCCACTTCCATACAGAGGATCAACGGGTTATGGTCTGATAATACACGTGACAGCTTTTTATAAGGCATTTCGAGCTCAGAGTTTTGGAGACGGACATATAGTCCAGTATAGCATAAGTCATATGCAGTTTAGAATAATAAGTATACCCTGGGTCGCTTGGTTTCATCATGTGCCAGCAGTCAATCAAACCATGGGTCTGGCATAGATTCCTTTATGCCTGAAACACTTTTGGTTCCCTACCTGTATATCTCCATCCGGCCTCCAGAGACCAGTCACTAGGTAAATTAATATTATCATTCCCACACAAAATAAGTGGGAGTGGCTAGTGAGCGAGTTTGCTAGAGATGGTCTCCAATAAGCAGGGGTGGTCACTATTACATCCATATAGTGTCAGTTTCTGACCCATACTATTTTGATATTCAGTGAGTGCCTATCGTCCAAATTTATTGGAGCATGACCGTGTGAATTGCACCCCGCCTCCTTTAGCCAATATAGCAACGCCCTGAACCCTGGCTCCTTGTGTTGTTGCAGTTGTGATCCTTTGATATGGGTCTCTTGGAGGCAGATAATATTTGCCCCAAACAATTGTAATCCAACTGCTACCCTTTGCCTTTTCTTAATATCATTAAGGCCACATATATTGATAGTTACAATTCTAACTCTGCCCATGTTGCCTTATGTCATTAACCTGATTCTGGCACCACAACACTATACAATAAACCCACCCTATGACCCCTCATTATTTTCAATCAATGTGATTAAAGTGATGAATGTGACCATAAACCCTATTCAACCTACCCCTGTCATCACATTCCACCCCCCCACCCTTCCCCCAACCACCACTCAGCACCACAACCTAGGCAATCAGGCACAGCACTGAGCCTGCGTGAAGGCATACGGACCACTCTTCTTCTCCCTCTACCTCTCTCTCCCCACCAGTGTTCAAATATGCATATAAACAAAAAAAGAAAAAAGAAAAACCGAGTAGGGAGTTATACAATTCTCCCATACAGAGGGAACTCTAGCTTCTAATCGTCTCTTTTCTCTAGCATGTAACAAACTTATTTGTTACCCCCGATGGCCTCCGCTAAAATGTCATCCAGTAAATTCTTGACTTTGGATTTCAGATGTGAAGCTGAAATTCTGACCATGAAAGACAACTTTCAGCCTGGCTGAATTCTGCAAAAATACTACAACTCCTGCTGTCTGGAGAGGGGTTATCAGCTGTCTAAGCCACCATCTCCTTTAGACAGTGGCATGTGCGAAATCTGGTTTGGCAAATAAGGAGAAGCCCTCAAAATGTATTTTGCCATTAGGTCTAGCTAGGTCATGCACAGCCTGGTGTAACAGAACATTTCCAAAATAGATCAATATAGCATGGGGCACCGTCTGCTCGCAGGATGAGTGCCTTGCAGGTGTAAAGGGAAATCGGTGGACACGCTGAACGTCCTTGTCCCAATCCCAGTGAGAGAGTTCATGCAGGGAACTTTTCCACATGGTAATTAGAAATTTTCTTATTTCATTGCCTTCGCAATTTCCGGGGATCCTAACAGCCTTAAGTTACCACAGCGCTGACGATTCTCATACTCTTCCAGTTTCCACATAACATCTTTCAGGTTGCTCTCCTGCAATGTAGCCTTAGCCTTTAGCATGTCAGCTGATTTTCCTACTGCCTCAGTGTGTGTGTCTACCATGTTTAATATTTCTGAGATTTGGTACAAGTGTTCCTGATCTTTCGAACAGATCCTTGAAGTTTTTTTGGGGCCAATCGTGCTTGTTAATTGTTAGACTTGACATCATCCTGAAATAGTAACAGGGATTGCAAAATTAGGGATAAAGAGGACTCAGTCCGCTTTCCATCATTTAATAGCGCCACTTCACCCCCTCGATTCCCTCTTTAAGGTTTCTCCTTTCATTTAACCTCCCGGGGGTAATAATTGTGTAGATGAGTAATCCGAGCCCAACTCTTCCTCATCCTCTCTGTCTCATAGGGCTCTCCTTGGAATCTATTTACCAGAAGTCCGTTTAGGTTTCTTAGGGATGGCATCTTTCCTTTGTAAACTGCTATTGCTTTAGGAAGAATCTCCACCATCACTACTAATGGATAGGCTGGTATCAGATACCCCTGATTCCTCGATTAAAGAGAAAAACTTTTCCTGAGATTCAGGGGATAAGCAACCGGTCTCCATGGTCCTTCTTTGGGATTCTCTACATCTAGCTACGCAATGCCTACTATCTTTACCTGGCATTTCTGGTGTACTAACACCCATCTCATCCTCTGTTTTATTGGTAGATGCATCGGGAGGCAGTTATCATTTAGCTCAGCCTCATCCACCGGGCAGGTGTGTAAAGGTCCTTACAGGATAGTATTAGCACAGTTTGATAGCCTTGGGGTCGCGCTCTGAACAAGGGGGTTCTCGTTTTCCTCACCTTATATTCCAGGTGTTGTAGTATGCATAAGGCTGTTCACCAAATTACACACATCCCCATTACGCCACCATTTTCTTGATCTTTCCGACTCCCTCACCCAGCCTTTTCCTTTTTGCTTGTGCTTGGGGCAAAAACATGCTAGAAATGGAAGGTTTTAACTTTTCTAGCTCTCCGTATGCCTACAGGCCGCAGGAGGCTATCTTTACATGCGACTCAGTTTTTACCTTTTCCTGCTTATCCCCCTTACCAGCATGAGGGTCTGCTTTCCTGCCCTCAGATTTGGCCTCTGTCCCTTTGCAGCATAGTTGTGTGGAGGTAGTGGCTGGGGCCGCAGTTCGTGGTTTCCCTTCCTCGCGAGTAGCCATCACCACTCACTCTGTGGTCTGTGTTCCTGATCATGAGGCATCCCAGTGTCCAGGCAACCAGAGCAATCAACAGCCGTCGGCGTGTGCGGCCCCTTCGGCAGCTGTCAGCAGCAGTCGCACAAGAGTTTCCCAGCGGGTGCATCGGGAATCTGTTCTTCCCCAGCATGAGCGTGCCCGATATCTGCCTCGCTGTTCCGCCAGAGTGAGCCCCAGCACATTATCCAATTTCACAGAGGAACATCCTGTGGGAGAGAAGAGAGGAGAGAGGTAAGTGATGGCTTCACTCAGGCCCCATCTTGCCTCAGGGTGCCATGTCGCCCCCTATTGCTTTCACTTTTCCATAACCATCATAACCATATTTTGCTTTGAATTGTAGTTTTGTGACTCGAGAACCCAAGGTATCAGGGCCGAAGGAGGTATATACTTCCAAAATAATTTTAGGACGCTTCCATTCACAATTTTGAACAGGAACAAGGAAAACCCTGGTTCACTGCTTGAATCGCTGAAACTTCTGCTTCCCCTTGAGCGATACTAAGAACGTTTGATGATACAGTCTCAAAATCATCTATTAATTTCATCCCTAAATCATCAGCTGGATGGCTTCATGCTGGTTCATGGGTTTGTTTCTGAACACTTTTGCTAACATGGCCAAGGAGGATGTGCCATGTGTAGTAGTATTAAAAATTTGTCCCCACATAGACACTCTTCTACGGGTGTCATCATAGCAAATGGAACACACATAGTTAGCATTCTTTTT
This sequence comes from Triturus cristatus, assembly GCF_964204655.1. NCBI lineage: Eukaryota > Metazoa > Chordata > Amphibia > Caudata > Salamandridae > Triturus > Triturus cristatus. The sequence goes on from NC_140586.1 coordinate 578,980,519, forward strand.
TGTCTTGAGGTGACATGTGAGGATAAACCCCTTCCAATTGATTAGTTTTGGGGACAATCCAAAATGGAATCTCGTTTTGCTTTATGGATGCTTTGGCCATGATCCCATTAATACTAGTCTGTGAACTAATTGCCTGCACTGCAGTATGATGCATTAGATGTTCAACACCAGGAACCAATACTCCTGTTTATGTGGTCTGTGAAAACACACTGTTGAAGTTGTTTATATATAGCCATTAACTTTATATCCGAATAAAGACCATTTGATTTAGCCATTAATTACCTACCTGTCTTAGTTAACCATCATTCAAACTTGCTGCATTTGTGTACGGAGTATAACCAGTCAACATGGACCAGGTAGCCTCTGCATTTCATAAGGGGGCCATGCTGACATTCTGTACTACATGTGACAAATGTTCACCATACCAGGCTTGGAGTTCCTGATATTCTATTAGGTTTTCTAGGTGTTGATAAGGTTCATAATCTGCAGGCGCAAGAGCAGCTTCGTATGTATGACAGTGCTTACTGTTGGGTCAAGAGAATCAAACTCAGCCCATTTAAAAGCTATTTCGAGAGGGTAAGCAGCAGATGCAACCATAATAAAAAATACTTCGACCCCACCCCCTGAGAAAACCCTTTACCATGTGGCATTGCCAATGATGTCCCGAAGTTTACGCTTACCGCCACAGGTTGCATAGCCATTGTGAGACAGATTTAAATGAAATTCAAAAATTAAACTGAAATGGAGAATACCTTTAACTAGTCTAGCGCTTGACAAACTATCAGCCGAGAGGGCTCCTGTCTCAAGCAAGATAGGAAAACAATATTATAACAGACGTCTCTGCAATTAGTAGTTATTGGTAAAGTGTTTTGTCTTTCACAAGGGTGAATCAAACATCAGCCCAAATTTGAGCACATAGGGCCATATGTAGGTAGCCTAATACCGGTCGGTAACGGCCGATTTTCGGTAAATATCCCGTTACCGACTGGTATTTAGGCTTTTGCTATGTAGGGGGAACATTTCAGGATTCGGTAATTTACCAAAACGGTAAAATTACCGAATCGGTAATTTTACCGATTCGGTAAATACCGAATCCTGAAATGAGATGTAGGTGACACTCAAATGAGTGATGTGTAGGGAAAATAATTCGGTATTTAGCACCAAATATATGTTGGTGCTAAATACCGAATTCATTGCAAAAAGCAATATTTTGCTGGACTAACAGTGCCATGTGGCAGACATACATGCCCTTAGGGCATGTATGTGTGCCACATGTGCACACATGCAGGAATCAGGGGTGCAACAGGGTGTCAATGTGACACCCTGCCACCCTTGAATGTGCTCCCCCCATTACCGAATCGGTATTTACCGATTCGGTAATGAGGCATACCTTCCCATTGATTCCTATGGGCCTCCAGGCCCATAGGAATCAATGGGAAGGTATGCCTCATTACCGAATCGGTAAATACCGATTCGGCAATTACCGAATTTCTCCGATTCCGTAATATTTACCGAATGATTACCTACATACGAGTTACCACTTCTTAAATACCGAATCGGTAAAGTTCGGTATTTAAGAAGTGGTAACTTGTATGCTACCTACATATGGCCCTAAGTGAGTTGTTTTTACATCATTCTCTTTCTAAGTGCAAACTAATATGCCACTTACCAATTAGGTTAAGGGAACCTTGTTGACTGTAACTCACAAAACCACCATCACAATACATGAGTCTGGTGCGTTCTGGACGATGTTCAGTTCTGTGAGATTTATATGATTATTTGTTGTTTGGGAAATCTGAATTTTCTTTCACCATGAATGGACAAACACAAGACTCCACTTTATTTAGTTTTAAGTCTTTATTAAAAATCATTGCCCTAACCTAGTGAGATAATGTGCATTGATGTAACTATGAAATCAATCAACGCAGTGGCAATGAATGTAATCAATAAGCAACATAATGAAAATAATTGTACCATTGGAATGATGTATCAGACGTTCATTGTATGGATGATGAAACCAGGCTTTGTTCACCACTTGCTCCTTTCAAGCCACTGTCTTAACTGTCTTAGCACAAAAAGTGCTTTTCTGAGTTTCTCGAGGTGGCTTTAAACCTACTTACCACAGCTGAACAACAAGATGCTCAATACTTCAAGAAGGCTGCACTCTACCAGTGAGGTTGAGTTGTGGCATTCCCCACAAGCCGATAGGGCCAAACTTGCTCCAGAAATTCTTCCCGTAGCCTTTATCGAGGATATGTGCAGCTCTGTCTGCACAAACTAAGGGGGATATTGACAAGGATCTATATCCGATTTAACGTCACGTTAGCGCAGCCAAAGTCGTGATAAATTTACCTCCCCGTTGACAAGCTGGTGTTAACAGCCCACAGCACCAGTTTACACACGATAGCAGGTGCAAAAAACATCGCCACAGAAGACCCCCGCAACTATCACTAATGAGATGCAGAGTAGGCGTTCCCGAGCAAAAAGCAGCGACAACATCACTCTGCAACATTCTCAATGACCAGACAGATCTGCGATTAGAACACAAAACAGGCAATAAGGCGTGTTAGCACCAGGAAATTAACACCTGCTCAGACCTGGTGCAAAGTCGGACTACAACCTGCACCAGACAAGGGAGCACAACCCATAGCCACACATGAAGAACAACAGATGCCCCTGAGCAACTGAACATGCAGCTCGGTCACTCAAGAGGGCCACAACACCCACTGACACCACCCCCAGGCCCACAACACCCCCCAGGACCACCCCAACCCTGGACAAAGAAACTGTCCACCAACAACATGAATCCCAAAAGAAATATCTTGCCTGATGTCGCACAAGCAGGAAAATCAACATACATGCGTGGCCAGAAAATGGAGAATCAGACATACAGCAATGCAATCACAAAACAAAACAACATTCAAACAAAAGCCAAAACAACCATTCGGATGAGTCCTAGCGGGTCCTCACTGGACAATCTGTAGGACACAGCCTGGAAGACAAAATCCAAGAGAAGAAGGTGTGCCATGAGCCCAACAAAGGAAAGAGAGGGACAGAGGAAGGAAGAGAGACGGAGTGAAATTGCACAAGCAGCGCAAGGCCTCTTGGGCACCTGGCTCCACATGCCAACATGTGTGTGTGTATCGCCATCCGTTCACCATGAGCCCAAGGCCTCGTCCCAATCCCAGTGCCAAAGTCTCACCACATTCCGAAAATGCAAGTAGCAGTCAGACAAACATCAGGGATGAAAGCTCCATTGATCAAATGCAGAAGGCGGGAGGACACCTGCACCTCTGACCTTGGTCGAGAACGCGTCTGGAACACCCTGAGAGAGATGCCATGGCAAATGGGGATGACTCCCACACCACGCATTGCGACAAGGAACTATCCGACTTATCCACACCCCACACATAGAAGCTCCTGTCTGAGGTACCCCCGCATTGGATGCCCTTGACACTCACGGAAACAGCAACCCATTCTCCACAACGTTGAACAAACATTCAAATCATTGCTCAGAGCTGTGGCATACCATCCACGCAACTGCCATAGTCCAGAAGAGTGCCGGTTCCACGAGACGCACCAATGCAATGGCAGGCCACCCCAGACACATACACAACCATGTCACGTGGAACAGTGCCGTGCATGTATGCTGCATTTACTGGGCGCACTTCCACTGGCAGTGCTGTGCATCAGTTACCGGCTGAGCTTCTGCCTGGCTTACGTCACCTGCGTCCAGCCCTGGTTCCACTGCCGAACATGCACTTTCGAGTGTCCCATGGATGTCTGCCTATCCAACACAACCGTAGATGAATTGGATTATGACTTGCATCTGCGCCCCCTGTTGAATCACGAACAGGAGTGTAAGCGAGACAGTCGTGCATGGGATGCCTTGACATACTGCATATGAATTGGCAGTTGCGCATGGGTGATTGCACAATTTCTCGTGTGCAGTGACCACATCGAGGCACTCCCCTATTGGGCTGTGTTGCGGATTGGTGAAACGGCGTCGGCTGAGCACACCTGCCTGGACCAGTTAATGGATTGGCTCACCCTGGTGTTCCTTGAACATGACAACGACGTACTATCGGAACACATTGCACATGAAGCTGCACGGGCATTCATGGGCGAGTGACTAGGTTCCTGAAGCCACATCGGATTGTCACCCACAGCACAGGTCCCAACACCTTGTTGCATCATGGGGAATGCTCACATATCCCACCACAACAGAGGACATGTCTGCCTTCGTCCGGACTCTGAATGCATGTGCGTGGAACTACGCGTGTGTACACACACCTGTGCAAGGTGATACAGGTCCATGGTCGGAGCAACACAGCGTTGTTTGGCAACGTTACCAATTCGGACACAATGCTGGGGGGAGAGTGCACACATGGCACTGCAGCATGACATGTGAACCTGTCAGACCCTTTCACCTGATTACTGTCCGCAGAGCAGACAATCGGCGCACTCTGATGGCAGAGCACTATGCAGATCCCATGGGCAGTGAGTTGTGCCCCCTCACATTGGGCAATGTGCAGACGTCAAACAACACATGATTCATCCAGCAAGGCAAGGTGGGCTCAGACCGTTGCCATCCATGATGATTGTTGTCCATTTGTGGCTCACCATTTCCTGAACCTCAAAATGTTATCATACTGCGTGTAAGTCTCTTAAGCATGTCCCTGCCTGTTGTGGCCGTAGCCTTGTCTGTACTGACATGAACATGCCAATAAGGTCTATGCCACTCCACTGGTGTCTAACTGTGCCATGTGTTGATTACATTGTCCACTCGTGTGCCACAATGAGCATCGTCCCTACACAGGGAGGAACTGATTGACGCATGTGCAATGGCTCCCTTTTGCAAGCTCCACCTCTGTGAGTCAGACATTGTTTAGGGATAGTAGCCAGCCGACCTGTGCACTTACGTGACTTCAGCAATGTGAGTATGGTGTCCAATCTCTGACCATGTGGAGCAATGTCATATATCATAACAGAATGTGTCCACACAGATGTGTGTGAGTAGGTATGCGACGTGAAGTTCTGTTGTCATATGTGATGTAGGACACCACTCCTGGCCTGCTACCGATTTGGTCATTCCTACACACAGCCCTATTCAATACATGGACTTGTACCTACATTGGGGGGTTGTGAGATTGTTGTTGATGTGCAATGGGGACACAGCTAGTACTCACCTTCAAAATCATCCAATTGGCCATGTGTCTCAGGGATACATATGTGCATAGATGTCAGTTACCAGGGTGTACCTTCATGTGCAATCATTGTCCCTACATTCAGCCATACTTCCAAACGTGAGTGAACATAGTCATGACACATCTGTGTGATTTAGAATGTTTTATTCACCTTCAGGAGATTGATGGAGCTGTACGTGGCCATCCAAGCCCACATTACATGGAAACCCAGTGGTGGGCCAACCAGAGTCCTTTAGGGATTGAAAAGTGATTAGGAAGAGGGGGAGTGCAGTCCGCAGCAGGATTGCTGTGTAATTCTCCAGCTGTGAAGATATGGCAGTCCGTGTCGGGGTCCGGGGGAATGTCGCAGAGTGTTCTGGGGGTCAGTGGGAGGTATTGTCCCAGGGCATGATGCATAGGGCACAACCAGGCAGGGACAGGCCATTTGGCGGTGATGGATGCTACTGCCTCCTTCCTCACACTGTAATTACCATCCCCATCTTATTCCCAGACACGGGTTCTGTGTTCGGTGTGTCCGGTGTGTGTGGCGGGGTGATGGCTGCATCACTGGGTGCTACTGACACATCAAACTGCGAAGGTGATGCGGCAGCATCACTGTGTGCAACTGATGCATCAGGGGTTGGAGCTGTGTGTGTTGATGTTCCCGCTTCAGTCATCTGGGACAGGCTCAGTGGCAGCAATGGTAAGATTTTGAACCACAGGGCACTGAAGTTCCCAGCTACTACTCGCTGGTGTCCAGCCGTGGCAGCCATGCTTCCAGCCTGCATCTGCTACATGGTCTCCATTGACCTCTGCATCTGTGCCAACTCTCTGCTGTCGTCGCTGGTGCCTGTCTGACCAGACAGTACTTGTATTTGATCAATGGTCCCAGCGAGGTCAGCAAAGGTCTGTGGTGGAGCATAGTGCATACAGGGGCTGTCCGATAGGGACTGTACGTGGTCCCTGATGGGACTCAGACAACCACGTATGGCATTGAGTTTGGCTGCATAGAGCTCGAAACACACCCGCAGCTGTTCAGCAAACTCCATCTGGCAAGCCCACACATGCTGTTGGGACTCCATGTATTGGTGGCGGGATCCTGGGTGACAGCCGTGGTGGTGTGTGTTTCCTGCAGTGTGGTCTGTGCAGGTGGTGGGGTCACCTCGGGGGAGCTGGCCTGCCCTGCTCCTGGGGATGGGGTGCGTAGGCTGTCCATTATACATTGGAGGGTGTCTTGACATATGTGCAGGTTGTTCTCTTCTTCATCAATGATGGGGAGTGTGGTGTGCTCTGCAGGAGGTGTTATTTGTCCCTCTGCAATGTAAAGGGGAGATGCAGATTAACAGAGTTACACATGTATGTTGACACTTTACAGATGTTTCTATTCAGACTGCATGCCAATGTACATTGTGACTGTTTTGGTGGAGCTGGCCATTTGATGGCAGCCAGTGTGTTTTTTGACTACATGACGGATGTGTGGTAGTACTCATAGTGTTAGGCAATGCCAGATGTAAGTGGACGGTTACTACGCATGTACATAACTTGTTGTAAGCCCTGTCCTGTGGTGTTGGTGTTGTACTTTGTGCCACATTGCCGTAATTACTGATGTTCTGTGCTTGCTATGTGTGTGTGATGCATTGTGGGGGAGTTGCCCCTGCAGCTCTGATTTCTTGTAGCCTTCTCCCTTTGAGGCGGGGTGCCTTTAAATTATGTGCTTTTTGGAGGGCTGATTTGTTTATGACTTGGGTCATGTGTGCTCTCGGTCAGAGTTTGAGGCCTGGTGCATTGCTTATCTGCTGCGTGTATTGTACGGCATGTGTTGTGGGTGCACGTGGATATGTTAGAGTGTGACCTGCTCCTTTACGGATGTGATCCGCACTGGGCCACCTCCATGTTGAATCGTGGGCCATGTCATGTTTTTGGGCTGCTGCCATGCTATCTGGCATGCAGTGTCACTTGCATAGTCAGTGTGGGTCACAGAGCCGCTGCATGGGTCGGTTGTGATATTGGTGATAGGGAGGGGGGCCCCTTTATGCACATTGTGGTTGGGGGCCTACTTGGTGACTCTATGTGTGCTACAGTGTGCCAAGGCTATCAGGGACATGTTCCACGATCATTGTGGGTGTGCAGTGTGCTACACATAATTGTGCTATTGTGCCCATCTCCCCCTGTCCCCCCAGTCCCTGGTCGTTACTCACCCTGTTGCTGTTGTGTCAGGTCATATCGAGCTGTGCCCAGGGTCTCAAATCCTGCTACCGTCTCCACACTGCTGACTGTAGCCACCATTTCCTTCAGCTCGTCCAGCACCTCCTTTGGCGCAGAGCTCCCACTTCCTGTCGCCGTTGCTGCCTTCCTGTTGGAAATGAGTTTCTGTTTGGTTTGGCTGTGCACTTCATGTTAGCGCCTCTTGACCTCCTCCATCGACCTCTTCGACAATCCGACTGCATTGACGTTGGTGACGATGGCCTGCCATATTTCCATTTGGGTTGCCAGTGCCACAGTGGAGGTGCCGAACAGTTGTTGATGGTGTTCTGTGAGGATGATCCGGTCTTCCTGCAGACTGAACCCCGTCTTCCTCTTCTTCTTCTCCTTACTCTTTCCCGAACACAGGGTTCCTGGCTGGCCCTCCATGCGGCTTGTGGGGTTCGGCTTGTCATCTGCACTTGGTCTGGGTGCATCCATGGTGCTACGCAGTTTGAATTGGTTTTGGTTTCTTTTTTTCTTTCTTTTATAGTGCTTTTCCCCACCAGATACGTGGGATTTGCAGGCCTGTGTCTGCTTTTCGCTGTTTTTTGTACCGTGATTGGCCTCATCGCATGATTTATTGCTTTTGGCATTTTTGCGGTGTGGCGTTTATTTTTACGCTGACATTTGACGCGTTATCTGGAGACTATCGCATGCTACCACCGCACTGTGAATACTTGGTTGGCATGGCAAAATTTTCCCACGATAGGCTGCGATGTTGAGAGTTGCGTTAAGCTACTCTTGCGGTAGTTATCACACATTCTTGTGAATATGCTACTAAGTCTCCTGGGAAGTCGTGGATTCTTCCCTCTACCTAATACTTATATGTACCAAGTGTAAATACACTCGCCTGATTATTTTGAAAAGGGCAGGCATCTCAATGAATGATATCAAATGCAATAATTAACATATTAATCGTGTTGCACCTTCACTTAATTCCATAAAGCATTATAAATCATGTGAATAAATGTATATGAATAACTGATGTACTATCAAACTATTACAAAGAAAATGTTATATGCTTTATATGTGCAGACAATACTAAATGAAGGGCATGTTTATAAAGGAGAAAAATGCACTCAAATATATGAATGTATGAAATGCAACAGGCTGAACATATAACAGGGAGACCACTTATCAATGATGCCCTGAACACGAGAAAGGGATGAAGGGTGCAACTAATAACTGGCCATTTTACGGCATACTAGCAAACACACTGCATGAATGGAAGTAGACTATACCAAAGTACCTACGCACATAGCAGGCTCCTAGTGGAAAGAAAGACTGTTTTCTTGTGATCTTAAGAAATTTAATAATAATATTGTCACTCACTATGTACGATGTGAAAGTTATACTGTAACTTTGCTACATTTGCATCTTGTGTATACAACCGTAAATAAAGGAATACAAGAAAATTAGTCTGCAATGTTATTTCCCATTCCATGTGGATACACTCAGAATTGCATTGTACTGGCAGGGTGTTGCCACATGGTACTGCTTTTTAGGGGTGCAGGTTTACCACCCCACCATTACAACTCATAATCAGGGCTATAATGAGCAAATTTGAAAGCCCTGTTGATATCAGACTAGACCACTCCACTACAAGCAGAAAGCGATACTTTGTTCTGCTGCTAAGTACTAATTTGAAGGCGCATCTAGATCCATTTAAAAGCCCATCTAGATCACATATTCATCATAGAACCATTTGTATGACATTGCTTCATAAAATGTTCTATGAGGCTTTTTTTTTCTGGTGTCTAGTTGCTGCTCTGCATTTCAAGATGGAGAGTAAAATTAAATTAAAGAGCAAAAAATGTAAACCAATGGGAAAAATGTAACACTGGAAAGGTGCAGAAGGTTGAACAAAAAAGGTTTAACTTGCTGAATTTGATTTAAATAACGTGATGGCATGAAAAGGCATGACTTGCAGAAGAGTGACTGAAGGGAACTGCGATCTCCAAACAGATTTGTGATGAGTTCCCACACTTGGTCTGGGCCTCCCATGCACAATCTTAGTGCAAACTCTAAATCTAATTAGTGTGTGCTCTTGCTGCTAAAAAGAAACTTCAAGTGTTAGAAGCTGTGCTGCTGCATACGTTTTCTAAAAAAAGGTGCTGATTGCTGTACTGACTTAAAAGGTGGATTAAAGGCAATTAGCAAAGATAGAAGTTCACTGAATGGAAATCTTTCAATCAATCAAAAAAGAGCTTTCATTTCACACTGGTGCAAACATTTTCTTAGTCGGTCTGCCATAAATATTTAGATGTATTGATCTTCAATCACCTTCTTTAAAACTGTGATCTATATTTGATATCATATATTAATTATTGTGTGGCTGTGTTATAGCATTGGGCGTAAGATAATGTAGGTGTAGCATATGATAATTGATGTCTGTAACCGGAGAACATATGATAATTTAATGAAACGTGTCAATTCAACAACCGTGGGGTTTATGATCCCTTAAGGAGAGACTGAACCTAACTCTTTTAGATTTAAATGGGGGCAACACGATTCACAGTTTCCCTGAGCGTGTCCAAGAATGGGCCAAATAGTCCATAGACTGAAGCTTACAAAGCGATTCATTTGCTAGTTCAATCTCATGTTTTATATTTTTCAATAGCAAACATTTTCTGACACACATTTAATAGACACCCCCCCGCATCTTGCTCCAATTGGTCTCGATTGGCCTTATTTGAAAGGTTGCTATTGACATATCTAATTAAATGGTCAAACTAGCCTGCTCAGAAGCAGAAGTGAATGTATGAATGAATGAAGGAATTTAAAGCAAGAGGTAGAGCATTCCATGAATAAACTATTTACATTTACTGTTTACATACATACCATAAATAATAATGATAATTATTATAATTTGTGATGATGTAGGATAGGAATGGTGAAGAACAACATATATAATGCAAGAGTAATACATTAATATCTGTTTCAATGTTAGATTTACATAATATACAGTACTTACTTTCTCATATTTGTTCTGAACAATTAGGCGCCTATCAATGCGGAACACTTCCTTTCTGGGGTTGGGGTCTAAGCATTAATTCACAACACTTAATAGCAGAATGTGTTTGAGAAATGTGGTTGTTGGCTGACTGGGTTGTGAGCCCTGGTCAAGCAACAACCACATGCCCTTGCGGAGTGAACCACAACAAAGCTCTTAAATTAACCTATGCTTAACCCAGGGTTGCAAGAGCCAATGTGTAGAGTATTTATGCAGTGCACAAACAGTAATAAAGTAAAAACACAATGCAAGAAAAAAAAAAAATTCAGAAAAATAGAGTACATTTTAATAAATTACTTGACACCAAAACAACACAAATCCAATTAGTACAACCTGAGATATTGCATTTTAAAGTTTTTAGGGAAATAGTGGAATAGACATAAAGTGCCAATTGTGGCTATATGGTCATGCTGGACAGGGACAAAGTCACAAGTTGAGGCGGACCATGATGGACCGAGGACCGGATACAGGGACCCAGTTAGACTCGCTGAACAAACCATGAATCCTAGTTTGCTGAGCTTTTCGAGGATTCACTTCAAGATGTGTTGTGAGTAGAAGCGATGAGTCAGCTCGAGGTGCAGTGAGGCAGCAATACAAGGGCCTGCATCGTCCTCGAGGATCCCATCGATGAGGCTTGCAATGCGAAGTCTGATGTCAGGGATGCAGCACACAGTCGGGGTGATGGGTACATTCCAAAGAGCTGTGATGCTGTGATGAGAGTCCATTGTCAAGGCTGCTGTCTTAAGGCCTTTCAAACTGTAACTCAAAAAACTTAATCTACTGTATATGGTGCCTATGTAAACTTCTTTATATAGGGCAAACTTTGCAACCAGTGAAAATAAGAATTTCCCAGCACCAGAGCAGAAAAAGATGCAGAGTAACCAACGACCTGCTGGTTGCTCACTTTTTGAAACAGAACCATACTGCTGAGGACTAGATTTTGCAGTTTATTGATATGGCTTGCATTCTAGAAAGAGGCGGCGACCTCACACAGATCTTGCAAAGAATGAAGTGTTAATGGGTCGAAAGACTTAATTTAATACACCAAGGACTTAGTATCGTTGAGGAGTGGCATTCCTACATAGCTGAGTTACACTGCGGCTAGGTATCCCAGAGGGCTTTGACGCTGAACTTACCTGTGTGAGATACACTTTGCGCTGGTTCATTATTAAAGCCTGCCTGCCACTATCCGTTTCTGTACTGTCACCTTCAATGGTGTTGTAACCATGCCATAATGATGCCATCCCACTGTGTATTGTATTACTGTATTGCTTGCTCTGTATAGATGGCACCCTCCATTTCTGATTAGCAGCGTATGATCCCGTTGGCCACGTTTTCTCAGTAAGGTTTCATTGTGTTATGATGCCCTGGTTTATCTCAATACCCTAACCCACTGCACCCCTTATCACCACCCATTGGTCTATGGTGCTCTACTGTCTGGGCACTACAACGAAAAAACAAGTGGTGAAACACGATGTGTGCAGATCTCAGGTCATTGAATAGAAATATTGTGGGTGATTTTTTTCCTCTTCTTAAAATCCTAAAGAATTGTGCCTGGTTAGGGGGAGTCTATGTTTTACCTCTATTGATGTAAGATCTGCATATCATCAGATAGAGCTGTCAGAAGAGTCTAAGTCGCCCACCACTTGTATTACTCCATTTGTGTGCTACGTTCTTTATGCATACTCTCCATGGGCCTGGATCATTGGCATCAGTATTGCACAAACATGCGCGCAGTTTAGATATTAAGCCTGCCTTCCCTGTGCACAGCTATCAGGGGTTCAGGTCATGTTTAAATCACAGGAACCTTTGACTGGAGTAACAAGTTAGTGGTATTATTACTTGTTGGGGTGGACACCCAGCCACACAAACCTATCAACCACTTTCTCACAACCTCGTACTACTCATTACGTTTATGCTTGTCTTTGACGACATACATCCTTTTGCGCAATAGGAATATCAAATACATACACTTGATGATGATACTGAAAGTTTCAGCATAAATGTCTGTACCTCTTCGATAATTCCAAGGACCCAAGGCTGAGTTTTACTCTTCTTCACACCATGGAGCACCCCATGAACATTGCTATGCTGCATCGTGTAAAGGACAAGAAACAGCACAGGACTATATTTAGAAAGAGGGGTCTTGCCTTACATTGTGGAACAAGATGAGCCAGCAGTGTCTAGTTAGAATGTGTACTCAAAGTACACTCTCCAGTACAATTCCCACGTGTACACAACAGCACACGCGTCAGACATGTAAGACGTGTGCCTTACGATGAAACAAACATTATACACGGTGATTGGATGCAAATCTGTTTTGGAACTGCACAAGGGACAACTTCCGCTGTAAAATAGCCTTAGCTCATGAAATTCGATCGTCTGCTCATATGGCCTGGTACTTGCCTACGACCCCTTTTAAAGAAGGAACCCCCAAATCTGCCCTTGGATGGATGGGTACCCCCCCCCCCCCGGGCAAGCATTTCAAACCACACTGGTTTGGATTAGGGGGAGTAACCCCCCGGCTGTATTTATTACATTTTAAACATTGATTATTAATTTTTATTATGTACACTTTACGCAGAAAGTCCAGATACATTGGTAGATACATGTCACTTGACTAACCTTAACCTGCTCTAATACAAATTCCACTCCTAACGTAATCTACAAATGTATATACTTTACTTTCTGCGTGTCCCCTCTAGAGCCTACGGCAAGGTCAATGACTGGAAGCCCCAGATCAGATCCTGGGGAACTACAAATGCTAGTCTACCGGAGTAGGCTTGCGTAGGGGGTACAGCTTATCGGACGGATACTTTCCCCCGGGCCCCCCCTACGCCCTAAGCCCTAAACTCCACAACGGGGGCACTGGCAGCACCCAGATCCCGGTAGAACTATGAATACTACTCCACCAGAGTAAGCTTGCGTAGGGGGTACAGCTTATCGGACGGATACTTTCCCCCGGGCCCCCCTTACACCCTAAGCCTTAAACTCCATCACGGGGGCACTGGCAGCCCCCAGATCCCAGTAGAACTATAAATACTACTCCCCAGAGTAAGCTTGCGTAGGGGGTACAGCTTATCGGACGGATACTTTCCCCCGGGCCTCCCCCTACGCCCTAAGCCTTAAACTCCATAACGGGGGCTGCAATTCTGCATACTTGCACCGTGATGCGCATGCGCGGGTGGCCACTGGCCTACTGGAAAGAGGGACTCCCCTGGACCCCGCACCCCGACAGCCTACTGACCAGCTGTCACTGCCCCTGGAATTACATGGTGCTGGCCACTAAGGGCCGAAGACTATGCTTACCCACCATGACCTTACCGCTGACCAGGGACACACTACTAAAATACGACAAAATTACTTGCCACATAGACCTGTACACTTCACATATTACTACGATACTAAACTGATACTTCATACATATTAACCAACGTATTCCAATAAAATTACCTGTAACAGAAAATCATCATACAACACACACTTTTATTACCAAATTGCCAAACACATCACAATTCACGTTGAACGTATCACAGATACCTGCAACAAACATTAAGCACAACACTTATTACTGTAATGTGCATTCAAACTGCCTGCCCTAGGGGATGGTGGGTGGGGAAAACAAGTTACGGGCTGGCGCTGGCCCGGGTTCGTTCCTGGTGGGGGCGCGAGGAACAAGAGACTGTTCCTGCGCCCACCGCCCCCCTTTAAGGCGGGGCAGTGGGACCACCAGGCAGGAGGCTGGTATAAACCAGTCTTCCCCAAACATCCGGCGTTCGTGTGAACCGGAAGCACTTAAAGTGCTTCCGGTTCACTGCCGGGGTCTGGCGCGACCGCCATAATGGCGGCACACGCTAGGTAGCGCTTACCTTTCCCAGTTTGCACCACTTTGCAACACACATGCGCCTAAAATCGGACCCAGCAGTGCTAGAAACAGGTGCAACCGTTAGTCATAATTTTAGAGCACTTTGAAATTTGATCAAACGTCCCTTTGGGGAATGGCTGTGTAAGACTAGTTCATATTCTATTAATGTCTCTGGTCCCTTAGTTTCATTATGTCTATAGCCTTATCGTATTAATGTATTGTGTGCATAATATAAGGTCAAATTATGGAATTCTTTAATACCTAAAACAATATGTAGTGAAACATGTGCCATTTCATGGCCCACACATCCCATTCCGCTCAAGTCAGAGTTCTATAGATTAAATGCAGTTCTGATGACAATTGGCTGTAATGCTTCCTGCCGTCCCCGTAGCGATGGAGGTCAGCCTAATGATTATGCCATGCACTCCGTGACAGTTTGCATACAGAAGCAGTTTACTCTGTGCTCAGCTCTGCCATTCTCAGAAGACGAGGAGGTATTGAACTGTCAGGCTGGGACTGAACAGTTGACAGGTGATGCATTTTAGATCAGCTGCCTTCATGACTGATTTAGGTAACCTCACCTAGAACAAGCAGATTTTTAAAAAGCACTGGAATACATTCTCAATTGTTTTCTCCAAATGGTAAAAAACGCATTTCAAGTAGGGTTAGGCCACCACCAATTCCATTTTTTTAAATTAAAGTTACAGTATCCCAGTTCTGCGTGAGTTATGGAACTCGCATCACGTGCACAATGGACATTGCTTTTATTTAATCTAAATGGTACCAAGAAAGCTAGAGACTGATGAAACTAGTGTGAATATTAATTAAGAGATGAACCTTTTGACAACTGAATGATTCCCGAGAAGATCCCCATTAAAGGTATATTTAAAGACCATCTGTAAACAGTTGCTTGTATCAAGAAATTTACATTGTGGACTGAAACACTGCTTGAGCTTAATATACTTTATTTAATAGTATTAACTGCCGGGGTTGGCACTTGCCAATTTTATCTAATTTTAAATCAGGGGGTCTGTAAGTAGCTTTGGAAAAAGGAGCCTGGAAAAATGTGCCTCAGGATGACAAAATGTGTTTTTTCTAGTTTTTAACTAGTCCCACTGTTGATACATTGCACTCTTTTTTGTGAAATGTCACATTCATATTCGGATACTGACCACAAGAGTGCGTCTGACAGCCATTGGCCATCGCTCAGGATGCTCGGGAAATGACGATTGATATCATTACCATAAAAGTGAAAGTAAAATGAGATGATGGGCACCAGGGAACAATATTTATGGAAAAACATAGAGGTGGGGGCTGCCCCCTTCCCAAAAAAGAGCAAACAGTAATTCTGCCCCTGCTGGAGGGCAGTTTGGAGGATTTCCCCAATCTACCCCTCGGGGAGGTTGGGGGGGGGGGCAGAAAGACCACTAGACACTAGAGAGATTTAGGGAAAAAAATATTGGTGGAGGCTGCACACCTTGGGCAAGGTAATGCCCCAAGTCCAAATAAAGGGTTCAGCAGTCACCAGTAGGGCAGAAAGCCTATTAGAAACCAGGTTTAAAAAAAATTATTAGAAAAAGTTTGGGAAGGGGCCTGCCGCCCCCAGGGGGCAAATGGCCCACTAGATACCAGGGAATTATAAATGGCACCAAAATGGACAAAAGACGGTTGCGGCCTACCCTGCCTTTAAGCCATAGCCCTGCCCCAGAAGGGGCAATAGTGTTGTTATGCCATCCCGGGGACAGATAGCAGGTTTGTCTGAATCTCTGATGTTGCCCCAAATCTACCGGGGGGGGGTAGAGAGACCACTCAACACCAGGGATTCTGCATTTGGGATAGAAGAAAGAGGTGCAGGCATTCACTCTGGCATTGATCACACTCTCACCCCAAGAGGGAAAAACAGACTTTCTGGAACAACCCCCTCCCCCCGGGCCAGATGGTAAATATTTCTTTTTATAAGATAATGAGATGGGTCGTGTCCATCCGGACATCAGGCCCCATCCCCTCTCCTAAACCCTCAGTAGTCTTTCTGCCTTCCTACAGACTAAAACATCCCAACGGCAAGTGATAGGACATTTTTAGGGCTTAGAGGAAGGCTGAGTAGTTTTTCAGGACTGAGGCAGGTAAGTGTTTAAGGCTTGGAGGGGAGGGGGTTGGTTTTCAGGAGGAATGGGGGTAGTTTTAGGACTCAGGGCAGGGTCAGGAGTCAGGGGGTAAGACTTAATGATCAAGTATTAACCATGGATATGATTTTGCTATATATGTCTAAACAATGCATATTTCATTGTAAAGTCATGTGTGGGAAAGGCATATGCGTGGGTAAGACTTACATGGTGGAGACTGAGTGAAACTGGCATGGGTGGTAAATGCATGATTGGTACCATCACAGAACGATCAATAACCATTGCTGAAAAACTCAGTATCTGGTGTACATTTCAGAAATACATAGGTTACCTTCATTCCAATTTTTCACTCTTTAAATTTTACCATACAAATTGCTTTATACATTATATAAGAGTTTTAATTAGGAGTTTTATACAGCGCTAGCTAGACTCAGAGGTATCAGAGCGCCTTACAACATATATAGTGAAGCACTTATTTATATAGTGTTACGATAGACAGCATTGTCTTGTATCGAATGTTGTTCGGGAGGTCTTGGGAGCAAGGCTAAAAGGGAAGGGGAACAGGCGATAGAAAGTCTTCTTGTTGAGTCTAGGTTCTATGCTTAGCAGGATTCCTTTGGTGAAGGGTCTCTGTCACAATGTGTGGCATTTTACCCTTCGGGTGTGATCTGTTGAGGAAGAGGTCGTTGAGCTGGCTTTTGAAGTTTTTGAAGGAGGGGTTGGTCCTGAGGTGAACTGTTATGGAGTTCCATATTTTGGGTGCATTTCCAGAGAAGGAGCGAGGCAGGGTTTTTTGTTTGTGGGCTTTTGGTGGAATGAGAAGAAGGGTATTGGTGCTCCTGAGGTTCCTCGTTTGTCCTGCCTTTTTGAGTTTGGAAGCCAGGTAGGCCGGTTTTCCAGTGTGACAAGCTTTGTGTGTGAGGCCGGCAGTTCTGAAGTTGGCAAGCATTTCGATTGGTAGCCATTTTAGTTCTCTTAGGGAGGGAGAAAAGTGGTCATATTTCTTTGCTCCTGTGATCATCCTGGCAGCTGCATTTAGGGTTACTCGGAGGGGAGCTAATTGAGAATTTTGCGTGCCCATGAGAGTTGAGTTCCCGTAGTCCAATCTGGAAAGCACCAGGGATTGAGTGGCCAATTTAAGGTTGTTGGGGGGGATGAAAGGTTTTATTTTGTTGAGTAATTTTAGGTACTAGTATGGGCTCTTTGCTGAGTTCTTGATATGTTTGTCCATGTTTTGGCTTGCGTCCAGGGTGATACCCAGGGATTTTACAGAGTCTGCCAGGGTGAGCTTGCAATTAAGAGTGTTGATGGATTTTAGCCATTCTATGGCTAGAGGGTCTGTTCCTTGTTGGAAATGAAAAGGATTTCCGTTTTGTCTTGGATGAGTTTTAGGTGGTTGTAGGATAACCAGTGTTGGACTTCTCCTAGGGTGTTGTTTAGTTTCTGTATGTCTCCTAGTGGCGATGTTTCTAGGTAGATCTGGGTATCATCTGCATAGAGGTGGAAGGGGATGTTGGCTTTTTTGAGTATTGAGGTGAGGGGTTCCATGTAGATGTTAAACAGTGATGGGGAGAGAACCGATCCTTGTGGGACAGACTCCCCTGGTTATGGGGAGAAGGTCAGACGTGAAGTTGTTAATTTTTATTCTTTGTTAGCCGTTCTGAAGGAAGGAGGTAAAATATTTTAGGACCACCTTGTCTGCACCAATTTTTCTCGGAGTGCATTTATGAGCAGATTATGGTCAACTGTGTCAAATGCTGCTGACAGGTCGAGGAGTATGAGTAGGCAGCCACGGCCTGCATCAAGTGATTTGTAGACATCATCTAAGGTGTTCAGGATCGCCGTCTCTGTGCTGCAGCCTTTTCTGAAGCCTGATTGGTGAGTATCCAGAAGATTGTTGCTGTCAATTTGTTGGTAAAGTTGAAGGAGAACACACCTTTCCAGGATTTTTGATAGGAGAGGGAGATTGGAGACCGGCCTGAAGTTGTTGGGGTTGTTTGGTTCCAAGCCCATTTTTTTAAATAATGCCGTGACTTGGCCCATCTTTAGGCAGTCTGGTATGATTCTAGTACTCAGGGAGCTATTTATGATCTGAGTCCAGATGGAGGCTAGGGTGAGGTTGAGGTTTTTAGCCAGTTGAACGGGAATCGGATCCGCTACGTGTGAGAAGGGTTTGGACCTGATAATCATTTCCGTGATGTCTGCTTCGGAGATGTGGTTTAATATCTTCCAGCTGCACGGAGGGTGCTGAGGAGGGTTATTTCCTTCAATACTGGGAGGCAGGTTGTCATTAGTTGCCAGGAGGTGATCATCAAGGGAGCGTTCGAGCTTGGTAATTTTATCGTGAAAGAAGTTAGCAAAGGTGTCACATAGTTCTTTGGAAGCCTGTATGGTTGATGTGGGAGGTTTGGCTATTTTTTGTTTTATGAGATTAAATAGTTCTTTTGGACGATTTTTAGCGTTGTCTAGTGCACTACGGAAGAAGATGGATTTTTCATTCTTGATATGCTTCTTGAATTTCCTGCGTTCTGATTTGAGCTGGTCAAGGTGGGTTGCGGATGGGTTGTTCCTCTAGAGTCTTTCCGCCGTTCCGAGATGTCTTCTTTTATAGTTTAGGTCTGTATTAAACCAGGTTCTCGATGGGTTGTTCCTGACTCTTTTTTGCCTATTTGGTCTAGTATGGTTGTCATTGTTGTATTGTAGTGAGCAGTGAACTCAGTTGCTGAAAGGTCGTTCGAGTTGGGGGGAGTAGTGTTGCTACCCTTTCTTCCAGGTCAGTAGGATGAATCTGTCTTAGATTTCTTGTCCAATGAAGGGTACCCTGTGGACGGGTAGGGTAGTGGGACGGGTGGTTGATGTGAAATAGAATGATGTGGTGGTCTGACCAGTCGACAGGGGACAATGTGGTCGATAGTCACTGTATCTTTCTGAGCTATAATGGCGTCCAAGATTGAGCCTCTATTATGCATTTGCTCAGTGCAGTGTTGGGTCAGGTTATTATTGAGAAGAAGGTCGTTTAGGGATTGGATCAGAGTGTTTTTTGCATCATTCCAATGTAGGTGAAGGTCCTCTAATATTATGTTGTCGGAGTCTAGGAGAGAGCAGTGCGATATGAGGTCAAAGAGGTGCTCTCCAAACAAGGGAGTGTTGCCTGGTGGGTGGTAGAGGAGATGGCAGTGAATCGTTTTGTTGTCCTTCGTCTTGATGGTGGAGGATAGATATTCAAATGTGGTGTAGGAGAGAAAGTCGATTTCGGTTATAGAGATGTTGCTCTTGTGGATGATTGCGATAACCCCGCCACAGTGGTTCTTTCTGTCTTTGTTTATGATTGAGAACTGGGGGGGACAAGCATGTCCAGTATAGGTAAAGAGGATTCTTTTGCCAAGTTTCTGTGATGAATGCAATGTCAATGTAATGAGTTATGAAGGTGTCTGCCAGTTCTGTTGCATGTTTGGTCGCAGATCTGCGGTTTATAAGTATGTAGTGGGTCTTTGTCTTGTTGACAGGTTTCTTTGGAGGAGGGGCCATGGGAATGTTCGTGAGGAGGGCCGGTGGCCTCTCTGTTCTAGGTGTGGTCTGGTCTCTCCCATAACCCGTAATTACCTGGATCGCGTAGTTGGGGTTTTTAGCTGTGGAGTCATAGGAGTTAGCAAGAACAGTCGTCTCTTCCATGGACATTGCAGCACTTGTTCTTTTGGGTCTATGAGGCTGGTTAATGAGGGGGATTGAGATTTAGTAGTGTGTCCGTGGATTGTGAAGGCTTGGGTATTTTTTATTGGGGACAGTAGGAGGGGAGTGTAAGCGCTGGATAGGCTCCAGATACGTGGTGATGTTCGATAGTATTTTGCTTAGGCCCTGTGTTATAATCTCAAGTTGGCTTTCCACCTGTGAGAGTCTTGGAGACATATTCAGTGAGTCAGGAAAGTTTAGATTCGAGATGCCTTGTGAAGGATAGACTGGGGGTGGTGTGAGCCTGTAGATGAGAGGGTGATTTATTATATTATTGGCCCCTGTGTTGCTCCTGTGGTTGGCCGAGGGCATGTGGAGGGAGTGCTTATGTTGCGTTTTAAATAACAGTTTATTGCGTACTGTTGTGAGGTGAGTAGGGAGACTTTGATCGTGTCTTGGTTCCCCCGGGTGTCCGTAAGGATGAATTTTGTGGAAAGAGGAGGGAGGGTAAGGTGTCTATGGGGGGCGGTGAGTTTTAGAAGAGACACATCTCGGAGATGCTCGGGTTGAGAGGAAGGCATCGGAGGGAGAGAGATTAGCTTTGGTAGAGTGCATCTGGGGAATGCTTTGTGAATTCACGTGGGGGATGGTAGGTTAGGGAAAGGGAGATCAGTGGTAGGGGGTTGCATGAGTGATTATATTGTAAGTGAGTGATGGCATTCCGTAGCGTGTAGAATAGGGAGTCAAATTAATCTAGGTTGGTGTTGTTGGCTTGAATCAGGAATTTACCATTGCTGTAGATGGTGGCAGAGGTGTTGCCATTGCGCAAAGGGTGTTTATCTTCTATCCACGAGAGGCTCTTTTGGAAACACATGCGAAAAATCAGCCGGATCAGTTGATATGTGTAACTACGTACAACTCATCATCAAATGAATTGAAAAAGATAATAAACAAGAAATGGCCCTTATTGACATCAAACAGATTGGCCTTTGAAAAACCTATGTTTTCATAAAAAAAAAACTGCAGTTTAAAAGATGCCTTAGTACACACCAACACCTTTGCATCTAGAGGTGCCAATCAGACGACACTCTGGGGTACATCCCCTGTCATGGGACATTACCCTTGTGGCTCATGTGTGGCATGCCCATTCACAGAACACACCAAGACCCTAGATTTAGGTCTACAATCGCCATGGGAGCAAAGGTCACATACCAATTGTAATTCCGAATCGGTCATGTATATGATAAAATGCCCATGTGGATTAATATACATTGGGATGACCAGTCGAAAAGTCAAAGTGCGCATTAGCGAACACAGGAGCACCATAAGGAGAGCAATCACAGCTACTAAACTAACAGCACACTACAACGAAAAGAATCACAATGATACTGAATTAAAATGGACTGTACTAGAGAAAATAAAAAACGCAGGTAATCGACAAAGAAAACTCTTAGAAAGGGAGCAGCGATGGGTCTATCGTCTGAAAACCCAGGAAACGGGTCTCAATGACTCCATACCCTGGAATCAACTTAACAAGTAAAATCTTGTATTCACCCCTAAGAGTTATCTGATGTAAATGTAACTAGGGGGTACACTTAAAGCTGATAAAAACCAGACTATATAAGATCAACCATGGTATCCCTTGCATTAGGGAACATGTTTTTTCTATAACGAAAAACTTGAAGGTTGGAGGTATATAAATATATACAAAAAAAAACCCCAGGAATGATTCACAATTCCTATAAACCACACCCTATCCTATTTTTATATAAATATACCTACAAAGTACACTTAACGGTAACTGCGCAGTATAGGATAATATTTATGCGCATCTATCCTAATATCTGTCTTAATATTCCGAAACGCGGTTAGTGGAATCCCGAGGAACATGGTGTAAATATAAATAGAATATCCAGCCCTCTCGAACATTAAGACCTGAAGCGATGGAACTACATTTCCCTACGTTCATTGACGTTGGGACTACAATTTCCGTGAGGACCTGATTGGATGAGACATCCGATCACGTGTCTCGCATACACGGAGAAAATATGCTGACTGCTCCTCCTTTGAAAGGGGATCGGGTACAGTTTTTTAAGTTGTAGAGATACTTGGGATAAGTGTATGCCTGGCTTGGTATTTATCCGGTTAAACAGTCTAGTATGCCAAAACCTGATTACCGCCGTAGACGGGAAGATATGCTGACGTGAAGCATCATGTGAGATTATCGACCAATCCCGTCAATTGACACCAAACGCGGAAGTATAAACTTACCATCCAAACGGTACACGGCGCGAAACGCTGGGGATCGAGACCAAGTAGGTGGACAGACGGGGCAGGACTCTTGATGAAGTAAGTGGGGAGCCAGAGTGGGATAAGGGTAGATACGCTTGGAGAGATCGTCGTCCTCATAAAAAGAGATGTGTTTCCTCAGAGTATCTTTATATATCCATAAAGACTACTTCTATATATCTCCTCTCTCCCACTTAATCGGGGTCCTTATAAAAGAGTGTGACTAAAGAGCTACCCCTAAACAGCCCTACGATCCCCTGAGAAACAGATCCCGTCCGAAAATCGGGTAAGAGAGAGTGCATGTGTGTAAAATGTCACAGCTACCGCACACAATGTTTTATTGATAATCACGCAGGGTCAAGACAGTACCATGCTGAATCACAGATGTAATGAGAGTGTTGAGTGTGAGTGGTACATAGGAGTGAGTTTCATTTTGCTTTTATATTGATAGTGAATACTAACTGGCATGGAAATACAGTTAGGATGCGAGCGATTTCGCCACCGCACAATATACCTGGCACACTGACTAAGTGTACGGATACAGGTATGAGTGGCACATGGATGGAGTGAGTTGTACACCACTTGACCTTGTGATCACCTGACACTTATAGGTATTATACATCGCAAACAAGAAATGGGAATGGCTACTAAGAAAACACACAAGTATAAGTTGGTTGTTGTTTGTTTTCTTTTTATTCTCTTTTCAGATGGAATACAAAGCATGACGGATTAATAAATCAGTCACTTTTTCAAGGAGCAGCTACTCTGCCCTTGCATTAATAAACAGAATAGGGAATCCCCTCCTCTGTTTTTCTGAGTGGCATTTGATTTGCCCTGAAGAAAGTCCTGGACCTTTACGGCCACTAACGGACTGAAACATGTTGGCACTAGGGTCTTAGGACCATAATTATCCTACAAAGACCCTTTTTGAAGTATTTTAGTATCCCAGACAGACCCGCAAATAAAGGGATACTGGGGATCTGTCTGAGGTTTTTTAAATCTTTAGCCCACCTGGTCTGTAACATCGTCAAAGAGCTCCCAACATTGTGGTTGAGCCCACCCCGACTTTTAGGCGTCGGGGTGACTCGATGATGAAGCATGACACCACTAGGGTGTGTGAGGGTACCTAAATCAAAAGGAATTGCTTCCTTGCTCACCTATCAGTGAAGTTAATATTTTCCCACAGTAGCTTCATCATAATATTCCATCCACGCGTGTTGATGTTGACCAGTTATTGGTCAGTTGGAGTAAATTTATAGTGACACTTATTATATAGGGAGGTATTACTCTGACCTAGAACCCTCTCCACCCCTCTTGGCAAATTGAAAAACGTTTTTCAATAAGCCTCTTGTGTATACATATCTTTAGAGATCATCAGTTTGCAGCTGAGAGGGGTGCTAGTTGTTTTGGATATATGGAGGTGGGATCTAACTATGGTGTTCTATTTCGCGGGTCGTTGGGTGTGGAAGATGAGATCCATTATCTTTTTTTGTACTCGATACACAATGAAAAACTATTGAAGGTGCAGCTAAGTTGTTAGCTCTGGGTACCTTGGGTTCTTGGGTAACCTACAAACCCTATAAATCTCCCCAACCAGAAGAGTGTAGCTGACGTAATGGTATGTTGCTTTTATAAATCGCCCATCATGACAAGAAATTACAGATGAAAACATGGCTACTTTTCCTACTCATTTTTTTTTATTTTTTTTTTTATTGGGTTCTTGGCAATCCATTAGAGCAAATAAAACAGTTTGTCACACATAGACAATATGCTGGATCAAAACATAGTACATCAACAAAAAAGAAAGAGCAAGAGACCCCCACAAACCATATATAAAAAGAGTTCAGCAATTTAAATTATAATAACGAATATCGAAATATATCTGTCTCATTCAAAGGATAACTTTAGTCAAAATAAGATTCCCAAATTTGGGTAAATTTACGCAGTGCCCCGATCCTCTGTGCGAATATAAATTCGGATTTCCTGACTTTCTTAATTTTTTGATACCATTCATCCACAGTTGGGACAGTTTCTGTCTTCCAATATTGAAGAATCAGTGATCTGGCCACTGCTACCAAAATATACAAAAGTTTCGCCATAGAATCAGGCAAATTTAACTCAAGGTCCAATCCGAATATAATTACATTTTCATATCTAGTGATCGTAAAATGTAAATCAAGAGAAAGCAAAGAGAACATTCCTTTCCAAAATGACTTAACTTTAGGGCAAGAAGCCATTATATGAGACCAGTTAGCCAGGTCCAGTTGTGTGCATCTAAAACAAATAGACGACGAAGTGCTATACATTTTAGCCAAAATTGCAGGAGTGTAATATAAAAGCCACTTACTAAAGAAAAGCATTCGTCGCCAATTGGCACCTCTCAAAACCGTAAAATTAAATTTATTTAAGGTTTTCCAAAAGTTATCAGTTATTTTAATGTTTTCCTGCTTTTCCCACTTTTTTATTGCTTTGGCGCTTAAATCCTCCTCCCTACTTTGTGCTAAACTTTTCCTCCACTTTCCAGGATTTTTAAAAAGTGGGGACCAAAAAAGGTCATTTGTTAAATGTGACAGTTGACTATTTTGTGCTAAATCGAGTTGAGCCAAAGATTTATACAATAGAGCATATGAACCCATAAGAAGAAAGTTTCCACGAATTAAAGTGAACATCTCATCAATAGTCAACCATACTCCATCTTTCACAAAGCTCGACAAAGTTGTAAACCCAGCTCTGGCCCAATTATGTATGATTTCTAACCCGATATTAATCCCGAATCCCAGAACAGCGTCCCTCAGTGGAGTTATTAAGCTCAAAAGAGGAAGAGAGTACCTTTTTAGCATGACTTCACGTTTTTAAAAAAACCAGCTCAGAACCTTATATCTGGCTAATTTGGGTGATTTAAATATCGAAAGAGGAGAAGGAATTTTGGTCTCTTTACAAATTAAGTCGAAAAAAAGTTTATAAATAAAGCAACTCTAGGTATTGAGTGTTTAAATCTTGAGAGATACTGTGCAAAATAAGCGTAGTAGTAGTCTTTCAAATTTGGCAGACCAAGACCTCCTTGTTCTTTTCCTACTCATTTTCAATATTTTTTTAATTCAACAGTTAGTAAGTAAGCAAGTAAAACATTTATAGAGCGCAACTAATGCCGAGGCGTCTTGGCGCTGAGCTGTAATGTGTTGTGGTAACTAAGCCTGGGCGGTGCAAAAAAACTCTGTCGCAGTGATTTTCAGTGCCAAATACTTGTCCGCACTGTGCAATCATTGTGAATGACACCATGCACAGCGGAGCGGGTGCTGCTTCCTTTCTGCGGCTCGAGTAGATTTTTACTCGAGCAGCAGCTTACACAACGCGAACGGACAGTTTCCCAACGCGAGCGGTTGCGAGCATACGCAACCACTCGCAATGAGAAATCTGACCGCCCACGTTGAGAATTCTCACCATGAGGTTCATTTTCAACGCTCGACCTCGCCAACTTTATGTTGACGATCGTGACAGAGGAAAAATCTGTCCGGGAGCTGGATTTTCCTCGCTTGTGCTCACCAACTTGACGTAACCGAACACAAGCGAGGAAAAAAACTCTGCTCCGTGAGTATTTGGTAACTCAGTGAGCTCCGCGTAACGTGGAGTGCGGAAACCTCTGCAAACTCCGTGAGCTGATCAGAGTTCACCGCCCAGGGTTAGTGATCACTGTTGCAGAGTGTGCATGATTAGGTTGGCTTAGTTGGAAACCTCCAGGTTTTAAGCATTCTCCTGAACAGGATTCTGTTTGCTTGTAGCCTAATTGCGACAGGCATTGAATTCCAGAGTTTAGCCACCCAGAAAGAGAGGGTTCTTCCCCCCATCTAGTTTTATGGATTTTTGGGACCTGAACTAATCCTTTGTTTGCTAACCTAAGATCTCGGCACAGGATGTGCCAGCGAAAGAGTTGCTGTAGGTCCAATGAATCCCCTCCATACAGTGCCTTTTTGGATTTTTTAAGAAAACCGTGGAGGATCTACAGAAATAATCCCTTGCTCAATTCAGAATTTTATCTACTTTACAGGGAACATATAGCTTTCCGGAATCACCCATGGGCTTCACACTGGTTTTCATCACAAACTGGAAATAGATTTAAAGCACAAAAATGTGAAAAAAGACTACCTCTTTGAAAAATACCAAAACTGTGGTAAGAAAAGTTGGTTTTCTGATTCAGCTTTGTATGTTCCTGAAAGCCAGTAAGATGGTAACTTTAGCAAAACCTTCTGTTGGTGCTATTCTTAAGAAAAGAAACAGACACTTTTCTGCAGCGCACTGCTCACCTATTTTTTTTTTTAAATAACTTCAAAAAGTAGCCATATTTTACCTATTTACTCGGTACGCTTTAAAGGAATCTAAACACCTGGGTACCTTTAGAATCCCCATGGTGTTGGGGAAAAAGAACCCAAATTTAGCATTGATACCTTATGTGGAAAAAAGATATGGAGGCTTAAGCACAAAGTATGGCAAATAGCAAAAACGGTCCTCAGCACTAGGGTGAAAAAGCCTCAACAGGTAAGAGTTTAAAGAAACTCTTACCTATACAAGCAAGGTGGATTTAATCTTTTGTTTCCTCTTTTTATATTTGTAAGACTTTGTAATTGGATGCTACGAATACTTTATTTCATATGCAGCTTGACTGTGATGCTACTCTGTGGAGAGCCGAGTCTTGTGGATTAGTAAAGTGAGTCCATTTGATTGAATTGAATCATCAGAACCTGCTAAGATGTGCCACCCATCACACTGTAATGCACAACACATATTAGCAAATACCAAGCATCACTTCTCAGGGCGTGATATGAATTGCATCCCATCTCTTGGTAGTCCCCATGACATGCTCACATTTGCAGCCCTTCATTTAGTAATTCCTTTGTATGGGATAGAGTTTCTTTACTGAGAAAGGAAAGACAGAGTAACTGCAAGATAGCCTTACCCTTGTCCCACTGCCATCCACTGGTTGGTATGGTACTGAAGCATTTCATCACACTGTAAAAGTAATTTCTCCCAGGTGACGTCACATTTGATTGATGATCAAATTTCCTCCATTGGAGGGGTTAAAGATTATGAAGTGAGCATCACTATTCCATCGTGTCTTGGCTCTTGG
The DNA here is from genome assembly GCF_964204655.1 of Triturus cristatus. Taxonomy (NCBI): domain Eukaryota; kingdom Metazoa; phylum Chordata; class Amphibia; order Caudata; family Salamandridae; genus Triturus; species Triturus cristatus. The sequence continues at coordinate 579,008,030 of NC_140586.1, forward strand.
ATACAGCCTTGGCATCTTCAGTGTTTGAAGTTCAGGTATGTGACAGTTAGAACGTTCCTTTTTAAAATCTTCCTCACTAGTGACCCTCTGCAATGTAATGTAATGTAACATGGTTTTTGCATAACACAAGCTCACCAAATGCTTTGGCGCTCCACCAAATGCTTAGGGCCTAATTTATGAGGTTTCGCCGTAGGGCAGCGCTGCAGACCTTTCTGCTGTGCTACCCTACGGCAAAAGAAAAGGGCAGGAATGCACATAACTAAGAAATACAGCGCATTCCTGTCCTTTTTCCTCACGCCGGCGCACAATGGGCTGCCGTTCACCAGCGCAGGGACCTTTGCACCATGGTGCAAGGGTGCCTGCATTGCTGGGATGAATATTTTTGTGCAGAAAGGGAAACAATCACAAGAGGTTATTTCCTCTTTAAATGTTTGTTGCAGAATGCAGTATACATAGAAAAAGGAAAAACGAGGAGAAATAAAGATATTTATCATCATTGTGCTTCCCTTATGCCTCCCCTGGGGTTTTCTCGTAAATCTGGGCAGTGTCAAAAAGCAATGGATGTTGCTGGGTATGCCCCCAGCAATACCCATTGCACACCCCTTTAACACAAAAAAACTGCATTAAAGGGAACAATATTTATGAGGCAGCATTAAGCCAAAAAATGTGGCTTAGTTCTGTCTCATTAATTTGGACCAGGCTCCTGCCCCACAGAACGTCACGAAAAGTGACATTCCAAAAGCGCAAGGGGCCTCATAGATGAGGCCCTTAGTCTCTTGCCACTTTGTCCGGACCTTGTCTAAGGTTGTGGATTTACCACATGTCAGGAGTCTCCATGGGATGATGTCTGCAGACATGCAGTTGCCCAATAATAAATATGGAGTGGATATTTTCCCCGCAGATACGATATACATGTCCGAAGTTAAGGGACATGTATATCGGGAGCAGGAGGAGAGCATTGTGACCTGCGATCTAAACCTGCGTGAAGTTAGTATTTTTGTGTTGTCTCTGCAGCGGGCATTACGAAGGGGGTGGTGGGTCTTCTGCGCCTCCGTCAAACCTGTGTCAAGTGCAGAAATGGAACCCAATACAAGGAGTCTGATTGGACCCTGTACTGCATGAGCAAGTTGATGCCTTTCCTGTGTATATAGATAGGGGTGATAAAGTGACAGAGATCCCTACAAAAGAGTTGTTTGTGGGGCCGAGCTATGATGGAAATAGTGGTTCCTTAAGGGAAAGATACAGCCTTAGACCTAACACAATACTGAATATCTCATTACGGGTAGGTTCATATTGACATTTCTTTACGTCAAATGATATAATTCATGTTCTCAACCGAGAATGTCTTTGTACTAAGTTACTTCGTGCAAGAGACCAATCACATCCTTTAACCAACTCAACACATTTATTATCTTGTTTCTTTTTTAATTATGCAACTATTGCTCATCACATCACAAAGTGCAAAATGTATTTGTGCAAAAAGCTAATAAAAAATGAAAAGTCCTTTGTAGACATTTTAGTCAAGTTGTACGTACCAGATTATAGTGCCAGTTAATATAACCTGAGGCAGTTTTGAAAATCAATAGTTTAGCCAAATCTTTGTATGGGAACAAATGCTTGTATCAAGGCAAGAATCCTTATGTTTTTGTGGTGTTCCTAAAGCGAACTTTTCACTCGATGCAGTGTCAACGCTTTCGCCATTTGGTTTTAGCTTCATTTGGACACAGTGTACATGGGACCATGTTAAACATCCTAAACAAATATAAAAAATAAAAACAAGTCTGCCTATAGCAGTAGTTGCTTTAAAACAAAAGACACATCAATCGTATAAATCCTTAAATACAGCACTTATAGTCAAGTCTACAACTAGAAAGTAAAATACAACTTAAATGCTAGACTTTAGATCACCAGGACAATGCACATATAACATAATGGTCCACTCGGGGAAACAAATTAAATTATATACTCCAGGTGTATAGAATAATATAGGATTAAAAAATAACCTTGGTACAGGATTGTGTACCTGTGGTAACAACAGTATGCAAAAAGAAGACAGCTGGAGAACATGATCTAATTGTGGCCATGATCTTGCACAAAAGAATAGTGAGTGTGGCCTAGCATCCTATCTGAAACTGAGTGGCTCTCTTAACTGGTGTTATGTTGCCTAAGTAGTCTATCTATCATTGCAAGTACAGGGTTTACATGACAATTCTCTTGTCTCTTAGTTCACTAAAGGTTCACTTTTAATAAAGGACTTCTCAGTGTAGTGCTATAATGTGAAGTGCTAATGTCCAAGCTTCTACATGATAAAGACATACACTTTTATTTTTAATTTTGAGGTGACAGTATCATATTTTATGTAATGTTTGGTCTATGATATGCATATTAAACATTTTCAGGGCTCAGCTCATGCAGAGGCTCTAAGATCCATGCCAGATCCATGGCTTGGCTCTGGCTCAGATCTCCCTGTTAATTCTTTGGCTCACCCACCTCTTGGAACCTGTGCCTGATTAGTGCGTCTTTGTGAATGTAGCCTGCAGTGTTTGTGAGTTGAGCTGGTGGTACATACTTGTATGCCATGATAATGTGGCGTGTTTAAACCTGACTACAGTAGGGGAATGGATTGGAGCAGCCATCTCAGAATTGTAAGCGATCAGGGAGTGGGCACTAAGGGCCTGATTACGACTTGAGTCTTACGATGCCGAGTCTGTGCTGCTGAGAAAGCTGCAGTCAGACCGTCTGTCAGATTTCCTCCTGACTGGCGGGCTTTGTTTTTGACGTTCCCATGGCAGTGCCTTGAAAATGGGCGTTGCCATGGGAATGCCAAAAACAGTTCCTGCACGGCATGGACTGTAAAGTCCATGCAGTGAAGGAACTAGTCTGCATGGACATAGGGGGGCACATGTTGTAAGGGTGTTCCATTGTTTTCCAATGTTTTTTTTAATAATGTGTTTACTTTTGTTGGTTCTAGGACTGAATGTAAGAACACAAGTAAGTGTCATTGAGTTGTTTTTTTTAATCTTTGGTTTAGCTTAGCTCTTTTTGAGCAGAGCTAAGCACACAAAGGGGCTCTCCATTAGGTATTATGCTGGTGTTTGAGTCTTCTTTGGCATTGAGTACCCTGTTAGTTAGGAATTATAATGCTATTATTGGTAAAAACAATTTACAAAAATAATATTATATGATTTTAAAAATAACAACACTAGAAAGTTACAACACAAAAACAAGACCTTTACTGGCATTCTCTATGTAAGAAAATACTTGTTTGAAAGAAATTGCTGACATTTAAAAAATGGTATGCAAAAATAGTAAACAAATAGTAACACATGATTAATTTAAGACAATATAAAAAGAAAACTCCTGAAACACATGAATTGTTGTAAAGCTATCCCAATCCAAACAAGAACAACACTCTGCACAAGTGAAGAGCCCCCATCATGTTGGAGCCTGAACATTCACAATTGAAAGAAAAGCCTGTAAAAAAAGTTGAGGTTGAAAAACCTTAAAATAAAGAAACAAATATACCATGCAACTGTAAACTACTTCTATAAACAAAAATATTAAATGCTTGTTTAATTATATTTATATTTGTGCAAGACTAAAAGTTGAAGCACTGAAAAAACAGCGTCATGCACAAAAAAGAAACACAGAGATAAGCTGCCTAAATTAAGACCACTCATACAAACAGAACAAAAGAAAGTAAATATGAAATTGACAAAATATTAAAATATATAATTTAAATATGAATTGTGTTTAAATATATATAATAACATTTTAAATAATGTATATTTTATTTTTATCATTCACAAATTGCCCTATGCTTAGCTAGTTACATGACCTCACACAAAGGGAACTATCTCTTAAAATACATGTGCTACACTTATACTAAGGAGAGCACCATTAACGACATAATACTCAAACAGACTTTATAGCTGTGTAGCCATATTAATCATAATGTGGAGAATGCAAGGAGCATAACCATCCTCCAAATGAAGTAGAAGTCACAAGCCACAACAAAGTACAAAACATAATACAAGCAATCACTAGCTCTTCAGCACCAGCAGGAACAGTTCCAAAAGACTACAATCCAATGTTCTGTAAGAAGTCATGGGGCAGTTACCCTCAATTCCAAACATAGATAAACTATTTACAAGAATCCAAAAAGAAAAAGATGAGACACCACTGCCCCTAAATGATTCAACTTAATTGTTATATCAAACCACCTGATATTATGTGGGACTCCTGTTATTGGCCTTACTTGAAATACAGAGCTACATTCCCAGAAACACTGTCCACGCCGCCCACCACTTGAAACTAAAGAAGAGAAAAGACTTAAAAAAGGGTAACTACTCCACTAAAAATAATGAAGCTATTGACTTCAAAGCTTTACTTTTTTATAAAATGTTTAATCTGTTTTGATAATCATTTAAATAATGTTAAATAAAACAAAAATGTAAACAGAATTTGGTTAAAATGATCGATTCTTTTACTGCCTTTTTTTACCATTATAATACACCTACAAAATCTTTACTGTCATTTTTGTTAAATGTTTCATTACTTCAATTACATATTTGTAAAACTTATAAAAGGTAACCAACTTTCTTTAATTCCTTCAGAAACATAATACACTTGTTGTTATTTTGAAAGCAACTGTATATATGTGAATTTTACAATGAAAGTAATTGTGTAAAATGATTTTATGAAAAAATGTAATTTTGTTTTACACTTTACTAGCCAGCAACAATAAATGTGCTTAAACGAATATACATATTGATAACTATTCTCTGATAAAAAAGGGATATAATTCAAATAATAGAAATACAATACTAACTGCACTCCCACTACCATAGGAAAAAAGGCAACATTTTGGAGAGGTTGTCATTGCTATTCTGATTCCAAATTCAGACTTATTGGGGAAACACCAAACCTATTATTCATTGAAAAAACTGTTTTGGTAGAACATTTTCACTATTGCAGCTTCAACCACACACACATTGGGAATATGTTTAATAGTGAGGAGGTCAGATATACTATTACTCCAACCTCACATTTATTAAGGAAATAATTTTATTTTAGGGTTATTAGATTTACTATTCTAACATCAATCCAACTCTCATTAGAGATAATGGCTAATACCGGAGTTTCCTATATATTATTCTTACTCAATACCTACACTTATTGGTTTAAGTGTTACTTTTAGGGAGGCAACATTCTCTATTCTTACTACAACCCAATTCTAAGTAAACGGTTCAAATTTGCGAGACGGGCAGAAAAACTGATCTAACTTCTACTCCACCCTCTTTGAAGATATGATTTCATTTTAGGGAGATGAATATTACTGATCTAATGCTGACTGATAATTTATTATGGGATATATTTAATTTGGGGGTCTCGGATTGATTTTTCTACCTCAAATCCAACTCCACACATATTGGAGGAAAGTATTTAATGTAGAAGGTCAGATTTACTATTGTGTCACCAACCCCACTCTCTATAGGGAAATAATTTATTGTTATTGGGTTCATATTTATCTTTCTTACTCCAAACCATCCTACATTGAGGGCAATGTTTAGTTTTGGTGAAAGTCACATTTACTATTCTAAAACATACACCAATTGTCTTTATTAAAAACTGTTTAAAACTTTTAATATTTTTTTTTCCATAAATATATAGGGCCCTATTACGATGTCATGGGACCGACCGACACCCGGTTGGCTAACATCCCCAACCAATCAGGATGCGACCGAAAACTGTTCAGTCGCATTGCTATACTTTACAATAGGATGCATGATTCCATTGTAAAATAGTAGGTGCAGTTCATCCCTGCACTCCATGGCAGGCACCTCAAGGTGCCTGCCACAGGGTGAACGGATCAACAGGGGGGCACCATGGGTGACCCTTGGTCTCCAACAGGAGGTAGTGCACCAAAGGGGGCCCTGCTGGGGGCCCCCAAAGTCAGGTACCAACAGCCTTTCACTGTCAGAAAGGCCAGCACGGAAAGGCTGCCAAAACCCGACATCGTAATCCCAAGGGTGGAAAGAGCCGCATTACTACCCGCATATCGAATGGCAGATGGGCTCAAGGAGCCTGTCGGAAGCCAGTCGGAATGACTGCTAGGATTCCTTTTTGGAAAGGAATCCATCCAGCACATTACAATGCGTTTGAAAAGGCTCCGACAGACGGTAATAGGGCACATAGTAATAAAGTATATCAACTTATATTTTATGGTTCAAATAAACATTATATATTATGTTATATTTCATATTACATAAAATGTATAGTTTTATAAAATGTGTTTAATATTAATTAAAATTAATTCAAATTAGAAAAAATGTTCAAACCTTTAAAGATTATTACAAATATAACTTACGAATTTCACATATATCATTATTAATAATGTTTAAGTGAACAATGAAATATTTATCAATTATATTAATTTGATTAATTATATAATTATACTATATTAAAATAAATTAAAATAGGTATTTAATCATAATAAAATAATCAGTGCAGTATTGCATGATATTCCCTCCGCACAGAGATCTGTAGTGTCAGAATTTGTGGTTCATGGTAGTACTGTTTGCTCATTTTTGCATAAGAATAACATCCACATCCTGCATCTATCAAAGGAAAAGAGCACCACCTATGGTTCTCATTAGGGTGACTCCAGGGCATGCAAAGTAAGGGACCGTGCTCTGCACAGATCATAAAGCACACACAGTAACACACCTTCAACAACATACTGCTGACAGCTTAGCACACAATGACAGCAGGGCGCAGCAAATTTTTCATCTTGTCTAGCTGACCTGGTGACATGGATGCAAGCTAGCTGCCTGAAGGTAAATGCGGACAAAACAGAGGTGTTGGTGGTTGGGAAACAGCCATTGATTTGGTCTTATACATGGTGGCCTGGTTATCTGGGCCCCACCCCAATCCCAAAATCCAGAGTGAAATATCTGGGCATCCTTTTTGATGCACAGCTATCATTTGAAAGTCAGATCAGGGCCACGGTGGGCACCTGTTTTGGAGTGCGGAGGCTGTTGAGGAAGATTCTGGGGCTAATATTGGACTCAGCACAAAAAACAGTAACCCATGCCCTGTTGGTAATCCAGCTTGACTACTACAATGTACTCTGCTCAGGGGTCTCCAAAGGCAGACTGGCAATGCTTCAAAGAGTACAAAATGCAGCAGCCCGATGCTATTAAGAATTCCAAAATGGATTACCATTAGTTCTAGTCTGGCTGAACTTCACTGGCTCCCCATTAAGCACATAATCTCCTTCAAAGCTCTCTGTATTGCGCACAGGACACTGAATCAGAGGGGTCCTAGTCACCTTCTTCCCTTGATCAAAGCTTACACCCCTTCCAGAGTTCTTAGATCTGGGGAAGCAGCTCTGTCAGTTATTCCTAGAGTGCGTCAATTGCGACTGGGGGGTAATTCCTTTAGTCTTGGTACGGGCAAGCTGTGTAACTCAATGCCACTCAACTTGATACTTGAACTGTCTGAGGCAAGTTTCCAAAAAAACCTTAAGACTTGGCTCTTTAGGTAGAGTTAGTAGGAGCTCAGAGCCTACCAGTTTCTGACTCTATTTCTGACTATGGCTACTGCTGAGGGCGGGGATACTCCTTGGTGGTAACCTGTCAATCTATAAATTCGAAATAAATACAATTTGAACAACTCATACAAGATGGGCCAGTGGCATTGTATAGCTACCGGTGAGCCAAAATTAGAAGAAATTTCAATCAAGGAGAGTCGGTTGCAGATGAAAATTTAAAGAAACGTCAGAGTCCTCAAGATGACTCAAATGTATTTTGAGTAGAATTTCATCTTGTTAGTCATGTACTACCCTAAAAGAAATGGATTCTGCTATGTTTACTGTGATAATAGACATGTTACTTATGACTACAGTGAGGGCAGTGAGAAAGTTACTTGCATTGCATTTTGAAACTGAGGGCTCATGCCTCAGTTGATTTATTAAGTTGTATTTGACACTGACTAAACCAATCTTCCACAAATGTGTGAAATATGCAAGCACGTAGGTTGTGACCAGTACTGTGAGACAGGGTACATTTCTGGTAGTGCTCCTGACACAGTATTTCTGCCTCAACACTATAGTTCACAAGACTTCTGAATCAAAGCCACATGTAATTGCTTTGGAGCCATTCAGCAGCAAGATTTGTATTGTCCCATCTCAAATAACAGATAGGTCTACAACAGATGGCAACTTACCTAAAAAAAAAACATTTTGGCAAAACTATGCTATATTATGTTATTGTATATATGTCTATCAGTAAACTGTCCCTAAAACCTATATTTCCATATCACAATCTTGTTATTTATGTAGCCTTTTAGTTTAAAGCAAAACGATTCATAACCTGCAACTTTGAAGAGCCCCTCAAACTCTATGTGCACTGCTCATCATGCAGGTATTAAGAACTTGCACAGAGCAAAGGCATTGCAGAACTGTATAGATCAGATTGAAAGCATAGAAGCGCACACAGCAAAGATGTAGCAGAAGTATTAGAAGATAATGAGTGGCATGGGTCAATGAAAATGAATCAATTAGGTCACATGTGGGTGCCGATAGCTGGGATATTCCAGGTGAGAGCTGAGTGCAGTTTCCAGGGTTAGTTAAGTCATTCAATGACAGGAAAGAATGGAGGATAGACATGTGAGGTAGTGGTACAAGGAGGACACTACTGTTCTTATTTGAAGGAATATTTTCCTCAAGTGTATTGATTTATTGTTGTAAAATGATTTTTATGATTGAAACATGTTTTTGGTTTTAGTTCATGGTTTAATATTGAAAAATAGTCATCAAGATTCAATGTCATGCAGACAAAAGGCTATGTCTATGTACACCTTGAATGTACACATTATATTTGAATATACCATGAAACATCTGCAAGACAAAACCACCATGTAATTAAAAGCCAAATTAAAAGGCAATGCAGCAGAGTATATTAATACTGATATAACACTAAAATAATAAGCCATTAAGTTTTGTGATTTAATGTCAGGTGTATTTCTATTTCTAGATAGCATTGTAATGGTGACAAAAACCTCAGATGTAGAATTATTCGATAGAGGTTATGGCATTTTGCTGTCCATATCCCATATATATAGTTAAGAATGTGTAAGGATAATTGATGTGTGAGTCTAGGTTTGTGCAGTTGTTGCCTTGATGTTAAGGAATGGGTAGCTTGCTGCCAGCAGTGTAGACCAATGTAGTGGAAATTGTGTACTGATGTCAAGTGCTTAATCTTCCCACAATTGTTAGCCAACTTGTTCAGTTTGGTTATCATAGAGAACCTCTAATGTTTACACCACATTCATAATCATCAACAAACTTTAGTACGATCACACAGATCCTAAAAAGTATACAGCACAGGTAATTTTTCCTTTAAAAAACATTCACCAGCAATGCCATTAAAAAGGTAAAAGTTATGAAAAAATCAATAGAACATTTATACAAATTCAAAATAGGAGGGCCCCAAGAACAATTGAAAAGTGCAACATGCAAAAGCAGCCAAATGTATAATAGAAGTTAAAGTTCTTAGTGCTCATGCTTACACAGCCAGTAGTAAACAGTTTCATAAGATTCAAGTCAAGCAGCACTTTTTAAGATAAGGTATCTCCCATTCAAATTGTCCTACGTCTAGTCCAAAGGGCATGCCAAAATCTAGCAAGACCAAATACAGTGGATTGGCAAATGTCAGTGCACAAGAATCTAAGGACATCTAAGTAATTCCCCCCGTCCCGCTAGGAAACATAGCGGGACAATCAATTTTTTTCTCAGGGACAGGTAGCTCGGGCAACAAAAGAGTAAATGGACTATGGATTCTGGACTTCCTTGACATGCAGGGCACAGATCAACCAAATCATCACAGCTGGACCATTTTGAGCAGAACAGTTTAGTCAGAAGGGATTAGCAACAAAACTGCAAAAAAAGTTTCCGTGCCATCGGCGGAACAATTTCGTCGATGGTTGGCTCAAAAGGTGGAGAACATTAAAATTTGAGAAAGTCTTTGGTTAGAGTATATTCTGGAACTGTAAGATCTTCTATTAAAATAGATTCCCAAAGCTGTTTTTCATTCTCACTCTTGGCATTTGCCTCATACTTTCTGGGTTTGACCAAAAGGCATCCCAACCCAGTTTTGCTAGAGCTTTCCATAGAGTGGTAAACCAGTTAATTGTAGATGCCTTTGGGAATCTTAGGAGGTCTAACAAGGTCTCACGGTAAGACTCAAGCTCTTCTACAGTCCACAACCTAAGCCAAAACATTATCAATCTGTAAGTTACCTTGTGTTTCAGTTGTCTGTGTGTCAGATCCATGTACAAAGGTTTGAGGAGGGTGCTAGGGGGGAGATCAACCAAACAATATGCTCCCCAGTACCTTAGAGTTCTACATTTCAAGTGCAGGAGCTATCTGTTGTGACACTGTTTTTTTGTGTATCTTACTAATATGGTTGCATTGAAAAATTTGATTCTGCTTGGCCTTTTCCTTATGAGCGTCCCGGCTTACAGATGAGGTTACACAAATTGCTAAGTATTCAAAAACACCTACTTGTTCAAGTAAGGTGCTACCTGCCCTGATGGATCTGCTAAAGTGTTTTGTCCCTCTCTTGTTAAAAATCATATACTTAGTTTTTCCCTCATTTAAAAACAGCCCCCTGTCATTACAAAACTGAATAAAATCATTTAAAAGTTGTTGGAGGCCCTGGGGAGATTTAGAAGTTAAAAGAGTAACATCCGCAAATAACAGGGCGGGAACTCTTCTATTGTTTATTTTCGGGGCATCGCAACCATCCTTATCCAGAAACTCAATAACCCCATTAATAAAAAGAGTAAAAAGAGTGGACGCCAACACACAACCCTGCCTCACTCCACGATTTACGGGGAAGGTGTCTGTAACTTCATTGTTGGGGCCCCACCTAACCTGGGCTGTATTGGAGGCGTGGAGTCTAATTAAAATGTCTAAAAGATTTGGAGGCAGGCCCAATTCTTTCAGTACTGTCCACAGCTTGGCCCGGGGCACTGAATCAAAAGCTGTGCGCAAGTCAACAAAGGACACATTTAGTTTTCCCCCTTTGACATCCACGGCCTTCCAATTGATACAATTAAACAAAAAATCTGGTCTAAGGTGCTAACGTTAGAACGAAAGCCCGCTTGAAAATCACTTAAAACATGGAACTCTGTCATCCAATCTTGGAGCCTCCCCAAAACTTGTTTACAAAAGATCTTTTGGAGAGAGTCAATTAAACTTATCGGCCTGTAGCTCGATGGCTTAGTTTTGTCACCTTTTTTGTAGATGGGTACAATTTCCGCAACCTGCCAAGATAACGACACAGGTGCTCTGGACAGGATCAAATTTGATAACATATTAATGTACGAGCCCCATAGAAATGTATCCTCTTTATACAAGTCATTGGGGATTTTTGTCTGGACCAGGGGCACGCGCGAGTGAACAAGATGAAATCGCCAAATCTGTTTCTGCCATATAAAAGCTCAGGGGCTCAAAGTCCCCGCTCACCCCCCCGGTTTGAGAAACACCCATCTCACCACTAATGAGACTATCTTTTGCATAGAGAAACCCAAAATAAGCCATTCATTCATCAGGCAGTATGTTAAATTCCAGCAATGATTTCTCTCCCTTAAGCCAGTAAGTTGCCTCTCTCCAAAAAGACCGTTGATCTTTGTCATTTAATGCTATGTTTAAAGTTAGCCATAGCGAACTCTCCCACTCCTTTTTGGCACTGGTAATGGCCCGCCTATACTTGTCTCTGCAAGTCACAATCTCAGGGTGCACCTTGCGCTTTCTGAATCTGGTAACTGGCAGTATGACATAGCAACAGTTGATAACAAAACTATTAGACCTGTCACCCTTAGAGTAGTCTTCCCCCAAATGTTTTGCCAGCTTACCGCCACTTTTTGCTGTCTTATTCTGTTGGCCCTAGAGCTCAGAGCACTTTACCACTACTGACCAGTGCTAAAGTAAATGTGCTTCCCCCTCAAACATGGTGATATTGGTGTACACTAAATGGGCATATTTAGTTTACTTATCAGTCCCTTGTAAAGTGGTATACCAAATACCAAGGGCCTATGATCTAAATGCTATTAGTGGGCATGCAGTACTGCCACACAAGTAGGCTTTCAAACTGGTCTCAGGTCTACCACTGCAAGGTTTTTGTGTACAGTTTACTGCCACTCTGACTTGCCATATAAAACTACTTCCAAGCCTTAAACTCCCCTTTTATTACACATAAGGCGCCCTTAAGGTAGTTTTTAGGTAGCCCTAGGGGCAAGGTGCTGTGTAAATAAAAGGTAAGACATGTAATTTTAAGTTTTATATTGTCCTGGTCGTGACAAATAGCTAAATTCGTCTTTCACTACTGTGAGTCCTACTCCTCTCATACGCTAGCTTTGGAAATTCCTTAAAACACTTGTAAGCCGTAATTCCTGATTAGAAATTAATAGCTATATCATGTTTCATATCTTTGGAATGATAATGATAAATCCTCTTAACTGGTAAAGTTGTATTTAACACTACTGTTTTAGAAATAACACTTTTAGAAAGAGGACTTTTCTCTGCTCTTACTGCTCTTTGTGTCTTGTAGCCTGTCTCCAATACACTTCTGGGGTGGGTGACAAATATACTTTGTGGTTCCTCTCGAGACAGCCACTAATACAGAAAAGGTGGGTGTGACAGAGAACTCATCTGCACTCATCTACATTCTGATAGATTTTCCTGGCCAAGAATAGGAAGGGGGAGCTGACAATTACACCGTAATAGGCAGTATCCTGTGTCCCAAACAAAGGACTGATTGCCCCCCACAGATAGCCTGGCAGATAGGACTGGGTTGAAAGGGGACCTGTGCACTTCAAGGGCTTGCTTAGGAGTCACACCCCCTTCACAGGCACAATTGGGTATAAGTAATGGGGTTCTGAACTTAGCAAGACAGTCAACTACTGGACCTGTGAAGAACTCAGGAGTAAAGACTGCTGTGCTACAAGAATTACCACTCTGCCTGACCGCTGCTCTGAACTAATTGTTTTCTGCCTTGCTGAGCTGCCTATTGATCTCTGCTCTTCTGAGGACAAGGTCTGGACCCATCTCACTTGAACTCCAAGGGCTTACTCACATTCCCCCTGTTCTGAAGTCTCAGGGCCATCAAAGACTCACTGCAACTCTGCAACTGCACCTGGACTCTCCCACCTGTGAGTCCTGTCATGCCGAGTTGTACCAGTCTAGTCCTGTGCTCTTGAAAGGTAATTTCTGCCATCCAGAACCATCAAAAGTGATGCACTGATGATTTTCAGCTGAGTGGAACAGATGCAGTGCCCTTCGACGCCGACACCGATGCAGTGCCTTTTCGAGGACCTTCCTGCCCAGTTGACGATGAGGACGCGGGACCTAACTGCAAGGTTCATGGATGATGCAACGCTGACATCGCAAGTTGTTTGATGCCGATGCGGAAACCGAACACAAAGCTCAAAACCAACACATCTACACGACAGTGTGAATCAGAACGGACGCATCAAGTCTTCAACGCCGACGCTTGCTCCATCCAAGCTAGTTTTTCAGCTGGACCTCCGTGAACCCGGTAAATGAAGACAAGAATGTTATTGTGATCAAACCTGGTCTCAGGCTAGTTTGATGGAATTATTTAAGACTAATAGTATTTGCCCCCATTTCTTGGTCACAAAGGAGGATATATGTTGATCATTTATTTATTTTGTTAGCCTGCGTTAGACAGGCCATACAATATACATATCAAAATATACATAGGTCTAAGATTGTATAACATACTCCAAATTAAAACATAACATTTGCAGACACTGGTATTTAGTGAACACCTGACTCTAAAAATTCTAATACTTATTCATTTACTGAGGCTGATCAAAGTGACAAAACTGCATGTTGCTCCACATCTTGAGCGATTGCTTCTTGGAGCTGGACCAATGTTTAACCCCTTCCCTGCTCATGAAGGAACCACTCCGTCATGAGCCACGGGTGCCGTGTGCTCTGTGCTCATGACGAGTGGTTCTGTCATGCTGCGGCCGTTGGCGGCCGCTCCACCCACGCGGCGCTAATTCCCCGCCTTTGCAGGCGATTAGCGCCGTGGGCGGAGTCATGACGGAATCACTCCGTCATGAGCACAGCTCAACCGTGACTCATGACGGATTGGTTCCGTCATGAGCACGGCGCCACCGTAGTGCCCCCAAACCCCCCCCCAGCGCTGCGGCAGAATTCCTGCCGCAGCCAAGGGGTTAATGAATTCTAAGCTCACTGACACCAAACAGCTAGAGAAGAGCACTAGATAGATCATGAGACAAATAAGCCTAGCGCTCATCTGCTGTTTCTGAGTGGAAGTGGAAACAAATAAATCAAAAATGATTTTCCTAAAGGTCCCCAAAATCATGTAAGGGAGGGGAGACTCCTAAAATTCATGGAACAAACAGGATGGGTAAGGGCAGGTGGGGGAGTCGTCTCATACCACCCAAATAACAAGGCAGGCATTGCTAAGAAATTGCCAACATGAACACAATAGAGGGGACATCAACTGAATAATGAAGCCAACCACAGGTGAGCAATCCTCGGGGATAACAAATGTGAGACTGCAACTATAGAATGACCTAGTGAGGAAAGCAGAGTTGACCAAGATTCACCTCATTTTCCTGGGTGATCTTTAGGTTGATCCTAAAGCTCTAACTAATGTAATAAAACATAAGGGGAGAGAGAGAGAGAGCCTTTCAAAGTTAAATAAGTTATCACTCCTTTACAACAAATATATAAACATTTTCTATCCTTTCTGGATACATGGTTTCTAAAGATCTACAGGGATGTCCTGCAAAAATACATTGTGATTTGGAGTTATGTGGTATGAAAAGTTTTTACAAAGTTTCAAATCCTTACCCACTCATGATATGCTTCATCCTAAGGTTTGTTGGAAATTAAATCCAATGGAGAATGTAGAACACGGAGAGTGACTATAGGCTATTTGCCCTGGGGGGGGGGGTCATTTTTAGTGTATTTGGTTTTGATGGTACTGTTTCCCTTCTGTGAAAGGGATATTGTAGCTGTTTCCATCAGAGTCTACACGGGTTTCATGCCACCTGCCCTCACATGCGTATTCATTAGGATAAAAAAAGGGTTGCAGGTAATCGTTGTTAAGATTCACAATGCTGGATAATGTAAATAATATCACATTTAAAAGGTTACCAACATGACTTCATGCCCTGTCATGGTAGACTTGGTAGACAATGAATGGTACTTCAGTTCAAAAGAAATTGGAGCCCGGCTATTCTTGTCTGAGGATATCCTGTTTGGCCCACCCTGCTTTCTCTACATACCCAAAGAAAAAATGAAAATCAGCGTAGTTGTGGTTGGGAATTGATCCTCCTGTATCTGTTGGCCTTGTTATACAAATTTGGTATTTGAAAGTGGTCAACACAAGGGTTGGACTAAGTCTGCATGTTTTTTGCTTGAGTCTGATAAAATACCTGTTCCCATCTTCTCAGCAACAGTGATACCCACTAAAACATTTACTTACTTGTGGATTAAATGTAGCTATGCCTTGTCATAGTTTATGCATTTTAGCACCTAGAATATTTACAGTATATATTTCATTTTATCGGACAGATCCTATGGAGAAATAAGGTATTTCTGGGGCATTGTCCCTGTCTCATCAGAAGCTGTCAGTGGGCTACTACGTCCACTACGCCACATTTTGGGAACACGGTTCCCCCCTTCTTCTGTCTACCACATCGCACAGAAACCAAACCTTCTTTAACTTTTTAATCTGCTTACTGGAATGCAGGGTTTCTTTTTGACTCCTAAATCTCCTTGGATATTCAAGACTTTTAATTAGTTTATAATTAATGTGCAAGTTGAGAAATAGGCATATGCATATACAATTATAGTGACTTATGGAAAATCACAACAAGTTACCATACCCATCCTTTGTTTGGGTGCATGACAGAAATATAAAAAAAATGCATGATTGCAGCAAGTACAGACAATATTCTATACATTTTCTAATCCATAGGGACTGTAATTCTAGGCACGATGACTGACATTGCTGTAATCCACCTGTCCTATGCTTATGAAAATGCCTAGCTGTAGCTGAGGACCTCAACTGTTTGGAAAAGTACATAAACCCCACCCAGCCTCTGCCCTTGGGAGATTTCAAGCATGTAGCTGCCCGGCTTAAGTGAAGCTAAACAAAGCGCTAAGCACTACTTACAACGCAAACTCATTGCTTTACCTAATCTATATTGTACCGTTATCAACTGCTTGTCATAGGTATTGCTATCCAGGAGCATGTTAAAGGAATTAAAAGACCCTCATTTGGATTAATGACACAAGAAATCATTGTTCCTGCTGTACAGGGTTTATGCGATGTCATAGTCATAATGCGTATATGCAATGTAATGCTTTTAGTAAGTTAAATGAAAACACTGGTTGCTAATACAAAATATGCCTTAACTGCTAAAGCTCTGCAAATGATATGAGAAACACATATGGTTTTATTATTGTGTCGCCAAAGTGTTAATCTATCCCCACGAGATTTAATTTGCAGCGCAAACTCTTTAAAGCGTTTCTTAGTCAAATTAAATGACGATCGGTTCCTAAAAGAAACCTTAAACAACTGTGATCAGGATTTGGCAAAATTAATAGAATTATTGTGCAAATGTGTTTGAGTAGATCAGCGATCCTTTCTTTGTCATGTTTAACGTACCGCAACCAGCATTTCAGAGGTTGAAAATAGAACAAACTGCACAAAACTTGGCAAGCGGATGGAATTTCCTACAAATCGGAAGGAAGAGAGGATGATTTTCTGGCATTACAGGGCTGCATTGAAGTGAAGCTTTGTCTGAATTGAACACCTAGGCTTTTGCCCCAGCAAATATGTACAACCCACTGCCGCACACTCTCAGAGGGCTTCATTTATGAGGCACTTTAAAGGAAGGGGAGTAGGAGGATAGGGAGGCAGGCTTTTTCCTCCTTTTATAATGTACCTAACAAAATAAGGAACCTAGAAGGATCCTAAAAAAGCCTACCTGGACAAAGATAGGTGCTCCATAATTAATAGAGTCCTACACTAGAAAAAACCTTTTGTTTTTCTATAGTCCCCTCACTCACCTAGGGTTGCCCCAGGGTGACATGCTTCATCATAGGAGTCCTCCCAGGCATCTACTGCCTGGGGCGTGCTGCAACTTGGCGAAATACGCAGGAGCACTTATATTTTCAACTATGTGTGGTGATGTGTAGTGCTGTGCTATGTGGAGTGAAAACAAGGGAAAATTATATTAAAAATTACCTGGATAGTGAACCCTAATTTTATTCTGCTCCTATCCGGTAAATGTAGATTAAAATGGGGCTAGTAATAGAGTACAGTAACGTTATGTGTGCCTGTCCCTAATTACTTGGTCGACATGTTTCGTGGTTACCCCAACCACTTCCTCAGGACCGCGCAAGGACCAGCCTTGCGTGTACCACTCCGAGTTGTTACAAACAAATCACTAATTTGTATTGTTATTAAACTATTTGTTAATCAAATACGATACCCATAATACCAGGATTTCTTTCGAAGTATTGGGTCGTAGTTTCTGTATAGAAAAACAATGACACAAAAGGTTAGTTGCACTCCCAAAGTCCACAAATTAATGTTTATGAGGACCTTCCGGCACTATTGTGCCGCCGGATCATCACTTTTCTTACTTTCCGGTAATGCAATTTGCCACTGGCATATTTATAAGTCCACGTAAAGCTATGTTATCAGCGGGAACATGCAAAGATGATGCGGTTTCAATAACATGAAATTATAATCTAGTGCTGTTTACAGAATGCCTATGTTTCATGACACCAGATTGATCAATGTGAACAAAAGTATAAAGTTTAAAGAGCAAGCAGCCCCCTGCTAATAGAATGAGCGTTCCTTAATGCAGGGTTCAATGAATAAGTGCAAAGACTTAAGGCAACTAACAACTTATTAAACAACACAACAATTGCAGAATAAACTGAAATAACCAAAGATAATTTTTTTCAAAAATAGAAAGCGTAGTTTATTGTTGCAAATGAATACACTTTACAATAAATACTCACTCATACTACCTCACTCATGTCCACATGCCTCACCACATCCAAAACATTTTTTTTAGTAAAAACACAGTATTCGAAAAACAATCCAAAGATATTCAAAGATAGCTGATGTATTTTTTGCAGGAGCTAATCAATTTTGCTCCAAAAAAAATTTGATTACTTCAAACAAGTATAAGACAAATATTAAAAAATCCAAAGATATTGCATTAGGACTGGAAAAACAAACAGCGTGTCACAGACTACGATGGTATCGATTGTTTCTACGCTTGTTTCGGCACCCAAAGTGCCTTTGTTAGGAAATGCCACAACTTTAACAGCTTGATATCTGTAAATGCAAAAAAAACAACAAACAAATGCATTTGCTTCTTTCAAAACATGATATATGTATCCTGATAATTATAATCTAGTGCTCTTTACAGAATGCCTCTGTTTCATGACTCATGTTTGATCAATGTGAACAATAGAATCAAGTACAGAAGGCAATCTGGTTGCAAGACTTTTTGCATAAAGTTTATAATCTTGTTTAATTTAATAGATAGGGCAGTAATTAGAAACAACAGTGGGATCTTTATAAGGTTTTTTGAAGAACTATAATCAAAGCTTCAGTAATGGATCCTGTAGTAGAACCTGAAACACTAAAGTAAATAAATACCTTAATAAATGAGGTAGTAGGTAAGAAGAACAGTCTTTATCAAATTCAGCAGATATACCATCTGGTCCAGGTGATTTACCCGGTTTCAGAGATTTAATAGGTAAATTAATTTTTTCTATTGTAACTGCTACATCCAATTTTCCTCTCACTGACTGAGTAATTTTACGTAAGCCACTGTGATGCAAAAAATGATCAATACTAAAAATATATCTGTAACTGGGGGATTACTATATAACTTTCAATAGTAGGTCAAAAATTCATTAACAATTTGTGAGATAATGCCAGTTCACCATTTAAGCCATTAATTGCATTAATTTGGATTTTATCTTTTTTTATATGTAAATAATGTGCTAAAAGTTGTCCAGATCTATAGACTTCAAAACAGAATTTAGCCTTACGATTTGAAATATGTACACCAGCTCTTCTGCTTAACAAAGAGCTAAACTAATATCTAAATTTCTGTAATTGAATTTTGTATTTATCTTCATTAGACGAAATAAAGAGCTGCTCATATTTTGCTATTTTTTTAATCTAAATATTTAAGCTTAATGTTAAAAGCATTGTTATCGTGTGCCATAATTGATAAAGTTACCCCTCTGACATATGCCATAAAAGCATTCCAACAACTTTCAAGTGAAGTAGAACCTTCTGGATTGAAATAGAAATAATCTTGTAATGCTGAAAAATGTGTGAATTTACTATTGTCTTTAAGAAAAACATTTACATTCATTGGCCAGCAAGAGTGGGATTGTTGGGTGTTGGTGATTTGTAAAATACCTCAAATAAGAGCATGGTCTGAAATATCAATATTGTGAATTGTAGGCACAGAACATTTTTGAACTAATGAACAGGAAATTAACAGATAATCAATTCAAGAGTAAGAATTATGAGGGTTAGAGAAAAATGTAAACTATTTTTGTAATGTAGAGGCCAAATATCTTCCAATTTGGTTGATTTAAAAAAGATCTTAAAATAAAAATGCTTTGGGTGAACTAGATTTAGTTTGAGAATATCTATCCAATAAGGAGTCACATCTTAAGTTAAAGTGGAACATTAACTATTTTAATCACTTCAGAACTAAAGATAGACCAACATTTAGGATCATCATTGGTTGGGCTATAAACATTATTTATATGAAAATTAATAGCATCAATTAAAATTGTTGCAATAATATAACGACCTTCTGTATCTGAAACTTTAGAGAGTATTTGAACATTTATTATATATATTTTAATAAAACTGTATCATTTATATGTGTTTCTGGAAGTAGGCAAATGTCAACTTTATATCTGGCTAAATAATCTAAAACTTTAGTTCTTTTAACCCCTTGGATGCCCATGACGAGCTGGACTCGTCATGGCACACAGTTCTCGTGTGCCCATGACGAGTCAAGCTCGTCATGAGGCATCCCCTGGGAAACCCCTCTGGTGCGGGCACCAGAGAGATTCCCTTTAATTCAAAATAGCCTCGGGAGCTGGGGAAGAGCTTCCCCAGCTCCCGAGGCCCCCCCTGCTTTCCCTGTAATGAAGATAGGTGTGCACGTCGCACCGATGTCATTACAGTGAAACCGAAACTGAAATGAGCCAAGAGGCTCATTTCAGTTTCACTTTCTATGAGCTCAGGGGGCTATCTCAGCCCCCTGAGCACGTAGAAAGATGGGAGAGGTATCGTTGGAAAGGGGAGAATCTCCCCTTTCCAATGGTACCCCTCCCCAGTAGATCACTGCTTGGGGATTGCCACAGGAGGGCGATCCCCAAGCAGGGATCCACCCACTAGACACCAGGGAGGGGGGATTGGCCCCCTTGGGCAAGGGCCTTGGCTCCACCCTGATTATTTTGGCAACATTAAGTCTTTTTGCCCCCCCGGGGGGGCAAAAAGCCCACTAGACACCAGGGAATTTTTTATAAAGTAAAAATAGGGGCGGGGGCTGCCCAAAACGGGCAGGCCCATGCCCCCACCCCACCCCCCAATTATTACAATCTTTCTGCCCCCCCCCCGGGGGGCAGATGGGGCAGTGGCCCCTAATCTGCCCCTTCAGGGGGGCAGAAAGCCCACTAAACACCAGGGATTTGTCTTTAGTTTTTTTTAGGGTAGGGGCTGCCCGAAATGGGCAAGCCAATGCCCCCGCCCACCTGCCACCATTACAGCCTTTCTGCCCCCCCTGGGGGGCAGATGGGGCATTGGCCCCTAATCTGCCCTATCGGGGGGCGGAAAGCCCATTAGACACCAGGGATTTTTTTAGAAACTAAAAATAAGGGTGGGGGCCGCCCAAAACGGGCATGCCCGTACCCCCACCCCCCCAATTATTACAGTCTTTCTGCTTTCCCGGGGGCAGATGGAGCATTGGCCCCATATCTGCCTCTTCGAGGGCACAGAAAGCCCACCAAACACAGGGATTTGTTTTTAGAAGGTTTTTTTTTACGGTGGAGGCTGCCCGAAACGGGCACGCCAATGCCCCCATCCACCCGCCACCATTACAGCCTTTCTGCCCCCCCAGGGGGGCAGATGGGGCATTGGCCCCTAATCTGCCCCTTCGGGGGTGGAAAGCCCACTTGACGCCAGGGATTTTTTCACGCAATTTTATTTAGTGTGGTGAATTTTATTTAGGGTGGTGGCTGCCCGAAACGGGCTCGCCAATGCCCCCACCCCCACCACCATTACAGCCAATAGCCCCCAATCTGCCCCCCCCGGGGGGAAGAAAACCCACTAAATGCCAGGGATTTTATTTTGCACAATTTGTTTTAGGGTGGTGGCTGCCCAAAATGGGCATGCCATTGCCGCCAACACCCGCCACCATTACAGCCTTTCTGCCCCCCCGGGGGGCAGATGGGGACGGTAGCACCCAATCTGCTCCTGAGGGAGGGCAGAAAGCCCACTTGACGTGAGGGATATTTTTTGCGCATTTTTTTAGTGTGGGGCCTGCCCAAAATGGGCACCCAAATGCCCCCTGCCCCCCTACCACCATTACAGCCTTTCTGCCCCCCCCAGAGGGGCAGAAAGCTCACTATCCACCAGGGATTTTTTTTGCGCAATTGTTTTTAGGGTGTGGGCTGCCCGAAACGGGCACGCCAATGCCCCCACCCTCCCCCCCCACAAAAATGACAGTCTTTCTGCCCACCAGGAGTCAGATGGGAGCTGTAGCCCCCAATCTGGCCCCCCCGGCGTGTGCAGAAAGCCCACTAGAAACCATGGATTTTTTTTTTTTATTAGTGTAGGGGTAGGGGCTCCCCAAAATGGGCATGACAATACCCCCACCCCACCCCCAGAGAAATTCCAGTATTTCTGCCCCCCCGGGAGGGCAGATGTTGGCAGTGGCCCCTGATCTGCCCCCTGGGGGGGCAGAAAGCCCACTAGGCGCCCGCGAGTATGCAGGCTTTTTTTATGCATGGTGGTGGAGGCTGCCCAAAATGGTCATACCAATGCCCCCACCCCCACAAAAAATAGCCACAGTCTTTCTGCCCCTTTAGGGGCATATCGGGATGAAACCTCCTTCCCCGATTCCCCCCAAGGCGGCAGAAAACCCACTGGGCTCCAACTTTTTTTTAGCAATGTGCCTACCTGTGGATTTTGGGCCCTAGCGCAGTTGGCACGTAGGGAAACCTAGCAAACCTGTACATTTTTGTAAACTAGACACCGAGGGGAATCCAGGATGGGGTGACTTGACTGGCTCTCATCAGATTCTGTTACCCAGAATCCATTGCAAACCTAAAAATGTGTCCAAAATAACAAATTTTCCTCACATTTCTGTGTTGGAAAGTTCTGGAATCTGTGTGGGTCCACAAAATTCCACCCACCCCGTGTTCCTCATAGTCTTGCGAGAAAAATGGTACCTCACTTGGGTAGGCCTAGTGCCCGCGTCAGGCAAGGCCCCAAAACCTATGGAGGAGACATCAAAATTGCCAATCACAAAACAACCTGGTTTTGCAAAGGGGGTCCCATGAGTTTTTGACCCCGGGCTTGGTGGCCATCAAGGGAAACCTACCAAACCCACACATTTCTGAAAACTAGACATCCGGGGGAGTCCAGGGAGGTATGGCTTTCGTTGATCCCCCAAAGTTTCCTTACCCAGAATGCCCTGCAAACCTCAAATTTAGCTGAAAATCTCACTTTTTTCACACGTATTTGTGTGTGAAAGTTGTGGCATCACCGGGCTGACACAAATTTCCTAGCACCCAGCATTCCCCCGGGTCTCCCTATAAAAACAGTGCCTCACTTATGTGGGAGGCCCAAGTACCCGCGACAGGCAAGGGCCCAAAACGTATTTAGGTGACACCAAAATTGCCTATCTCAAAACGACCTGGTTTTGCAAAGGGGGTCCCCTGGGTTTTTGGCCCGGTGCTCGGCGGCCACCTAGGGAAACCTACCAAACCCACACATTTCTGAAAACTAGACACCCAGGGGATTCCAGGGAGGTATGGCTTGCCTGGATCCCCCAATGTTTCCTTACCCGGTGCCCTGCAAACCTCAAATTTAGCTGAAAAAATCACTTATTTCACATATTTTTGTGTGGGAAGGTTGTGGCATCACCGGGCTGACACAAATTTCCTACCACCAAGCATTTCCCCGGGTCTCCCGATAAAAACGGTGCCTCACTTGTATGGGAGGCCCAAGTACCCGCGACAGGCAAGGGCCCAAAATGTGTTGAGGCGACATCAAAATTGTCGATCTCAAAATGACCTGGTTTTGCAAGGGGGGTCCCCATGGTTTTTGGCCCGATGCTCGGCGGCCACCTAGGGAAACCTACCAAACCCACACATTTCTGAAAACTAGACACCCGGGGTATTCCAAGGAGGTATGGCTTGCGTGGATCCCCCAATGTTTCCTTATCCAGAAAGCCCTGCAAACCTCAAATTTAGCTGACAAAAACACTTTTTTCACATATTTTTGTGTGGGAAAGTTATGGCATCAACGGGCTGACACAAATTTCCTATCACTCAGCGTTCCCCCGGGTCTCCCGATAAAAACGGTGCCACAACTTTCCCACACAAAAAATGTGAGAAAAAAGTGATTTTTTTCAGCTAACTTTGAGGTTTGCAGTGCATTCTGGGTAAGAAAACTTTGGGGGATCCATGCAAGCCATATCTCCCTGGAATCCCCCGGGTGTCTAGTTTTCAGGAATGTGTGGGTTTGGTAGTTTTCCCTAGGTGGCCGCCGAGCACCGGGCTAAAAACCCAGGTGACCCCCCTTGTAAAACCAGGTCGTTTTGAGGTAGGCAATTTTCATGTCGCCTCACTACGTTGTGGGCCCTTGCCTGTCGCGGGTACTTGGGCCTCCCACACGAGTGAGGCACCATTTTTATCAGGAGACCCGGGGAAATTCTGGGTGGTAGGAAATTTGTGTCAGCCCAACACAACTTTCCCACACAAAAATGTGTGAAAATGTGTGAAAAAGGTGATTTTTTCAGCTAACTTTGAGGTTTGCAGGGCATTCTGGGTAAGGAAACGTTGGGGGATCCATGCAAGCCATACCTCTCTGGAATCCCTCGGGTGTCTAGTTTTCAGAAATGTGTGGGTTTGGTAGGTTTCCCTAGGTACCGGCAGAGCTAGGGTTCAAAAACTACAGCTAGGCACTTTGCCAAAAAAGGTTCATTTTTCACTGCGAAATTGAGGTGTGTCCACGATGCGTTTTGCGCCGTTTCCTGTCGCGGACACTAGGTTGACCCACACAAGTGAGGTACCATTTGTCTCGGAAGACTTTGGGGAACACGGGGTGGGTGGAAATTTGTGGATCCACGCAGATTCCAGAACTTTCCACCACAGAAATGTGGGGAAAATTTGTTTTGTTTGGCAATTTTTTAGGTTTGCTAGGGATTCTGGGTAACAGAACCTGGTGGGAGGCAGTCAAGTCACCCAATCCTGGATTCCCCTGGGTGTCTAATTTTCAAAAATGTATAGGTTTGCTAGGTTTCCCTTGGTGCCGGCAGAGCTATGGTTCAAAAACTATAGCTAGGCACTTTGCAAAAAAAGGGTAATTTTTCACTGCGAAATTGAGGTGTGTCCACATTACATTTTGCACCGTTTCCTGTCACGGGCACTAGGCCGACCCACACAAGTGAGGTACCATTTTTCTTGGAAGACGTTGGGGAACGCGGGGTGGGTGGAAATCTGTGGATCCACGCAGATTCCAGATCTTTCCACCACAGAAATGTGGGGAAAAAGTGTTTTCTTTGGCAATTTTTCAGGTTTGCAAGGGATTCTGGGTAACACAACCTGGTGGGATGCAGTCAAGTCACCCAATCCTGGATTCCCCTGTGTGTCTAGTTTTCAAAAATGTATAGGTTTGCCAGGTTTCCCTAGGTGCCGGCAGGGTCATTTTTCACAGTGAAATTAAGGTGTGTCCACATTGCGTTTTGCGCCGTTACCTGTCGCGGGCACTAGGCCGACCCAAACAAGTGAGGTACCATTTTTGTCTGAAGACTTTGGGGAACACTGGGTGGTGGAAATTTGTGGATCCACGCAGATTCCAGAACTTTCCACCACAGAAATGTGGGGAAAATGTGTTTTTTTGGCAATTGTTAAGGTTAGCAAAGGATTCTGGGTAACAGAACCTGGTGGGAGGCAGTCAAGTCACCCCATCCTGGATTCCCCTGGGTGTCTAGTTTTAAAAAATGTATAGGTTTGCTAGGTTTCCCTAGGTGCCGGCAGAGATAGGGTTAAAAAACTACAGCTAGGCACATTGCTAAAAAAGGGTAATTTTGCATTGTGAAAATGTGGTGTGTTCACGTTGGTTTTGAGCCATTTCCTGTCGTGGGCACTATGCCTACCCATACAAGTGAGGTACCATTTTTATCGGGAGATTCAGATTTGTAAAGGAACTGTTATTACCTATTGACTTTCGATGCATTTCTGCCTTCCAAATAAAAGACATTGTGTAAAAAAGAAGTCATTCTAAAAAATGACTGATAATTCTCCTGCTAGTATGAGTAATCCCAATTTCGGAAATGTGCAAATATCTACTTTTTCTAAACTCTATATTTTGTTCCCATTTCAGAAATACATAGGTGTCTTTCATACCGATTTTTCCATGTACACATTTTTACAGAATCATTTCTATGTACCCGGTATATAATAAAAAACCATTGCAAGTTGCTGCTCAGTTTTTGGCTCTGGGTTCGTCGGGTTCTTGGTGAACCTACAAGTCCTATATAACCCCACAACCAGTAATGTCCAGCGGATGTAATGGCATATTGCTTTCAAAGAGCTGTCATAGTTAGAAGAAGTTACAGGTGAAAACGTTGACACAAAAGGCTGTTTTTTTCAACAAATTTAACTGGAAGGAGGTCGAAAGCACAAAAAATAGCAAAAATAGGCTATGTCCCAGAAAATTGCCAAAACTGTGTAAAAAATGTTGGGTTTCTGACAAAAGTCTGGTATCCCCTAAAAGCTGGGAAAATGGTGATTTCAGCCCCACAAACCCTTTTTTGATAAAATTTGCAGGGAAAAACCCAGATGCTTTCATTTGCAGCCCGTTTTTCCCATTTTTCCCCAAAAAACCAAGATTTGCTGTATTTTGGCTCATTTCTGTGACCCCTCCAGGGGAATCCACAAACCCTGAGTACCTTTAGAATCCCCATGATGTTGGAAGAAAAGGACGCAAATTTGGCGTGGATACCTTATTTGGTCAAAAAGTTACAGGGGCCTCACTGCGCACTACCCCAAATAGCCAAAAAAAGGCGTGGCGCAGGAGGGGGAAAAGGCCTGGCAGCGAAGGGGTTAAGAGGGTTTCATAACTCTTTAACATTAAACAAGACAATTTTAATTATATTAATATTATCCATAAACAACAAAAAAGAAGCAAGAAAACAGAAAGAAAAAATATACCTTAACGGATTAAAGAGCAGCTTCAGAAGAAGATGATAGGAGAAAAAGAAAAAACAAGGACAATCATAAAAAAACAATGTAGAAACATAAATAGTATTTTAGAATTGCACACAAGCATATGCAAGATTGACCTGCCTAGACAATCCTCAATGAAGCATATTAACAAATCGGCTTAGAATAACAAAACTCAAATGTATGAATTAAGTAGAAGTGCCACTCATTTTCATGGATAGCAGAGAATGTTGATTTAAAAAAGCACAAAGATCCTCAGGGTGTTGAAAAGATCTTGAGATACCATCCTTCCATATTCTCATAATAGATAGATCAAAAAGACCATACTTAAAGCCACGGATTCTTAGTCGAGGTCTAAAATCAGTGAATTCTGTGCGTATTCCAACAGTTTCCTTGGGGAAGTCTTGATGTATTAAAAAATGTATTTCCATTAACCATCAAAGTTGTAATCTCTCTTGCAGCTTTCCGGCTCAGTACCAGATGATGGTGATGGAGGTCTTTTTTGAAGTGAGAGGCAACTTGATGTCAATGTTTGCTTTATTATCCTGAATTTCGATGGCATTGTCGGAGACTTTCATTGAAAGACTAACCATGTCCTTGCGAATATTTGTAATTTCCAAAACAATGTTGTCTGTATAAGAGCATACTGCTTGTCATTTTTCCAATAAAGTAACTAAAGAAGTCTCATTGATATCCACAATTTTTGACTTTACTGGTGGAGTAGAAATGGTTTGTTTACATTTGTAAGCTGTAATATGCACATTCTTTCCTTCCATATTGATATCCTACTTGTGAAATATGTATAAAAGACATTAAACTCACTTCAAAGGCTAAGAAGATAAAATTATACAAGAAATCACCAAAGTAGGAGATTGTACAGCAGCTAGAACCAGCTGTGGGTGTGGTTTAGGCCTCAGCTTTGCCCTATCCTCGAAAAGTCTCTGCGCTCCTGACAGGAAACTCCAGCCGCACTCTTCGGGGCAACTTGGTGGAAGGCACAGCATGACCAAAAGTCTTTCAAGCAGCACAAAAACAACCCTCACAGGAAGTACCGGCCTCAGAGACACCTTGAGCAGGTAAGAAAGCCTGAAAATATCTTACAAATTGTTTGAAAAAGCAGGCTAAAATGAGAGAATTGTCCAGAGGTGGCCATCTTGTCCAGTGCGCTTGCGTGACATTTTGTCTGTTGGGGTTCTATGCACTAATTTTTTATGGGTACTCTGTTCTGTTGCCTCTCATTTGTGCTCTCACAAACCGCCCTCACTCTGATTGGCTAGCTTTGAGATTGTTTGGAAGATATTTAGTAGTTTGTTTTCCAAAACGTCTTTTATTTCCAGTCTATCTCATATAGGAACATATCCTAGTATGGGATTATTAGATATGGGTGGGATTTTCATGGTTTATAGGCAGGATCATACAATAAACACCAAGATTGCTCGTGAAGAGGAAAAATCCTGTCACACACAGATTAGTATTTAGTCTTTCATGATTGACTAACTTATCATTCCTGGGCCCAGCAGGAGTGATGCACGAAGCTAGGCCGCCTATTACCAACTGCGATTACCAGATCCATTAAGGCACATAATTATGACTATGGCATCCATAGGACCATCATAGTTACAGTGGCGACTGGCGTCCACCCCCCTATTATGAGTAGGGTGGTTGGAATACCACAAGACTGCTGCAACTGCAGAGGATTTATGATTCCACAGCGGTTGAGCAGCGGTCTGAGGCTGCAATATACTACCAAGCATATAACGAGTTTCCTCACCACCACAGTTTTCATGGTGGTGAGCCCTCCATGAAAAGTGTGGTGGTGGGGAAACTAAGCGGACCTACAAGGCCCCCTTGTTGCCTCAGGGTGTGGAGTTGCATGCAGGGGGGCACATGTTGTGCCCCCTGTCAATATGCCCCCCTGGTTTCTGCATGGCATGGACTGCACAATCCATGCTGAGCAGGAACGTGCTTTGGAGTTCCTATTGCGGTGCCTTTCTAAGTCTTAGATAGGAGCTTTTGAAAGGCACCAACATGTGACCGCCAAAGCACTGCGCACCAGACCACAAATGAACTTGTAATCTGGCTGGCTGTGTGCGGACGAGTTTGGAGTTGTGGCAGCGGGCGCTGGCATTGCGGCCTGCTGCTACACTGCCTAGCTCGTAATCAGACCCTTAATCTGATACAGCTCAGATGAATAAGAGAGGTGAGAGACAAGCAAACTTCTAGTTCTTGCATTTCTAGCTACTGAAACATCGCTATGTTGCTGCCTTCTGGAATTCACCTTTTGTCTCTCATTCTCTGGTAATAGTCTTGGTTTAATTCTCTGGTTGCTGTTAGTTGCGCTGATTGCAATTTGTAAGTTATCAATGCATGGTTACTCTCAACAGCCAATATATCTTTATCACTCTAATCTCTCAGTCTCTAGGGTTATCATTCCAGCAATCCTTATTTTCTTACTTTCAAACTTTCCTTTTCCCGATTTGCAATGTGTGCATGCTTAAGTTTTACTCATCTGAATTTTGGGGCACATTAAAACTGACTTCTTTATTTTCTTCTTTTCGTAGGAATTGTTTCTGCGGTTCTACGTAGGCCTGATTCTGTCAATAGAAATTTTGCGTTAATCATTTTAGTGATATGTGAATTAATACTTAGCAATTTTCAAATGTATTTTGTAACATTAATATTTTCATACATTATATTTATTGAATTATTAACTTATTAAATTGACTATTGAATTTGGAATATTCTTTTTTATGTTATGATTTAAAGCTTAGGAGTGGTAGTAATATTTTTAAAAATATATTATTTATAGGTATAAACATATTTTCATATGTTAATGTTTAAATATCAATGTATAGGTTTGTAGTTTTGGTTAGTGTGTTTTCGTTTATTTTATAGTTTAAAAAATGTGTGTGAGTATGAAGTATTGATTGTGTACATAAAATGTTTAATTGGTATTACTTTGTATAAAATATTATAGATTGCTGTGGAAAAAGTAAATTCCAACAACTTATTCAAATAGGCTTAAATTGGAGTGGGAATAGTAAATGTAACCATTTTAGTGGCCAACGCCTTCCCCACAATATGGTTAGATTAGAGTAGGGATAGGAATGAAATAATTGTTAGTATAGATTATTCTGTAATATGATTTTTTTATTCTAGCAATGTATGAAGCTGAAATAGCTGCAAACGTGAGAGATACATTATTTTACCACAATGGGTGTGATGTGAACACAATGCATGTTCTTGATACAAAGTTATACCCACTTTATTATCTATTATTAAAGAACACAAACATTCCGAAAAGGATTTTCTGGGAAGGTATTCCTAATATTGAAGCTTGAAATTATTTGCATATTGTATTGACCACTATGTCTTTTCTGTTTACTGATTGCAAGTTGAAAATAGGCTTTCTCCCTAAGGAAGTTTTTTAATATTTTGTTGTGGTGGAGGTGTGAAGGCATTAGCAAGTATAGCTTCTTGAGGAGTGTGACAATTATAACATGACGCTTTCCCTCTGTAAAAGTGAACATGAATATGGAGGCTAGTTAAATGAAAATTCCACTCTTTGGGAATTTATGAACATAAATAAATACTAGTAGTGCACTAGGATGCGTGTTTGCAGAATGGTAGAGAAAGGGGATGGGTCCATGATGACGTCTCAGCAATCCTGCAGTGTGAGACTTACTGAAGATAACAGGAGGGGTAGTTAGCCCACAAGAAAGTGGTTGGGGGCCAACAGCTCCTACTGTTACCTCCAATAAGTCCCACACAGCGCGATTGCTTAGAGATGTTTGGAAGCCACACACCCTTTTGGCTGATTTTGGCCTTGGGGACCCCATCCCACAGTCTCTTTTTTCAATAAAAAAAATATGTATTAATGGGAGTGGGGTTACGCGACCCTCCGCCTGGGCTGATTTTGAACCTGGGGATCCAATCTCCCATGGCCCAGCCTCCATTCAGGGTGCCTTGTTCCCTCCCAGGGCACCCAGACACTTTGTTGGGGACTGTGGGGGAAGCCTGAAGGCCCCTGTGCTCCCTGCCGAATCTTCACCTCCTACAGAGCTGACATTGCTTTTTGATAGAGGGAGCTGCTGAACATGCACTTCCTCTTTCCAAAAGCAAGTCTGTTCCGCTTCTAGTAAGCAAGAGCATTTTTTCTGCTCTCATTTACCCGAAGTGGAGCAGCAGTTGCTAAGGCCATAGCAAACTTCAGTGTCCTGGGAATAGGCACCTTGGGACATTGCAGGAGCCAGCCCATGTCATGAGTGATGTCACTGACCATGTCATGAGTGATGTAATATGTGACGTCATCAGCAGTGCATTAGGGGCGCGCGAGTTATAGTTAGCTGAACTAACTATAACGGGGGAATTTCAATGGTTTTGTACGAGTGAAAAGTCCAGCTAACTATAACGCCCCTGAAACCTATGGTTTTTTCAGTGAATTTCTAAGGTTTTTTAAATGCTAATTCCTAACTATAATGTGCCTGAAACCTATGTTTTTTTCAGTGAATTTCAAAGGTTTTTTAAATACTAATTTCTGACTATGCCTACAGAGATAGGACATGTGAAGAAAGAAGAAAAAATGCACAGAAAGAAACAAAAGAAATGCAGAAAGAAGCAACAGAAGTCCTCAAAGACGAAGAAAACTGCAGGAAGAAGGATAACGTGCAGAAAGAACAAAAAGAAGAGCAGAAAGATTCCTTGTTGCAAAATCATCCTGTACCCTCAACTTATTCAGACGGATACTGGTGTTGACGCAGCTACAGTCCGAACTGCTGAACGGAATTACACCAAATTTGGCAAAGAGGTAGTCCTCAGTTCAGACTCATGCCTTTTGCTTAAATGGTGTAAATCCGTTCAGTAGTTCCTGAGAAAATTAGTTAAAAAGATAGATATATCTGGGTGGAGCCTAAACACACATCTCATCGTGAGGTCTGATTGGCTGTCAGTACTTCATCCAAGAAGTGTTGGCAGCCATCTTGGGACCAATATACATGATAGCACCTCATTAAAAAGCATTGCAGTTAATAGAAGGTTTTAAGACTTTAGTTACATTATAAATCATTTGTTGATGGTACCATACTCATTTTCGGAATTGTGGTGTGTTCTAAGGTGATTTTACCATGTGAAAAAGCCTTCTGCTGTGATATAATGAATGTTTGAGAGAAGACTAGTTTCTCATGCTTTTTCCACAGAGGTTTGGAAGGTGATCTATAAGCAAAACTGAGAGCATATTTTCTGTAAATCCACATTATCTTCCTCAGTCATGTGAGAATGAAGTCTGACATTTTCAGTAAAACATGTACATCCAACAAGGGCAGAGACTGTCAGTTGATTCCTTTGTGTTCTACTGCAGCTTCCCAGATTGTTCTAAAGAACAACGAGAGCGCTAACAGTCCTACTTATGACAAACATATTGCACACCTGAAGCCATCTTGATTGGAATAAAGTGGTAACTCTTAAAACATTTAATTTAAAAAGGAACACAATGAGGCGGTTCATTTTGCCATAGAAAGTATGATTAGTGCTGCAGAAAGAAAAATTAGGGCACATTTTGAGTGACTTCTCAAATCCTCTTCTATTTCATTAAACAATTCTGACATGCAGACTGAAACATGCACTTTCAATACTAGCAGCAGACTTCCCTGGTGAGCAGTAGCTTTACTACAGTGATCTAATAAGCAACTAGAGTGCTAACATTCTGAATTTATGGCAAATGTGTGACACATCTGAATGCCTTCTTCATGGAATCAAAGTAAAAAACGGAAAGTATTTCCTACTGAGGAGACTGTAGTAAATGAGGAAATTAGGAAACTTCATGACAAATAAGTCTCCCAAAATGGCCACCATAGACAAAAAAGAGCCCAAATGTAGCACAAATATCACCCAGATGTAGCCCAAGTATAGCCCAATGACGGAATGTCCCAGAGTGTTCTAACGAACAACTAGAGCGCTAACAGTCTTGCTTATGACAAAAGTATGGCACACCTGAAGCCATCTTGATTGGAATAAAGTGGCAACACTTAAAACATTTAATTTACAAAGGAACAACATGAGGGGGTTCATTTTTCCATAGAAATTATGATTAGTGCTGCAGAAAGAAAAATTAGGGCACATTTTGACTTCTCAAATCATCTTCTATTTCATAAAAAAAATCTGACATGCAGACGGAAACATCCACTTTGAATACCAGCAGCAGACTTCCCAGGTGAGCAGTAGCTTTACTACAGTGATCTAATGAGCAACTAGAGTGCTAACATTCAGAATTGATGGCAAATGTGTGACACATCTGAATACCTTCTTGATGGAATCAAAGTAAAAAACTGAAAGCATTTCCTACTGAGGAGACTGCAGAAGATGAGGAAATTAGGAAACTTCATAACAAATAAATCTCCCAAGATGGCCACCAGAGACAAATGCAGCACAAATATCACCCAGATGTAGCCCACATGTATCCCAATGACAGTTTTGTGTATTTGCAGTTTTATATAGTGCTGACTTGTCAGGTATTGGAGTGCTTTACATGAGCATTGGTTACATCACACAAGATCAAATTTATTTTGGTTGTAGACATGGAGAGATTAAGTGATTTGACCAGAATCACAGAATGTTGAGCTGAAGCAGAAACTCCAACCTGGTTCCCCAGTTGCAAAGTCTGCAGCTCTTGAAGTAACACCACATCCTCTCCCCTAAGTGCAACATTTAATCAAGTGGTCAACTGGATAAAGAAACATAAAGATTACAAATAATGTAAAAGTTATTTGTCGCTATTTGAAAACTCAGAAAATGTGTCCTCACTTTAGTTTTTTAGAGCACTAACCATAATTTTGGTGCAAATAAGACCCTCTCATATATGTAATTTCTAAAGGAAATGCTCTAGGTATTACAGTTTTGATTATAATCAAGATGACATCAGGCGTTCCACACTTTTGTAATAAATATAGAATGTTAGCAATCTAGTTGTTCATTGGGATACTGTTGAGAGGCAGAGGCCAGGGGCACGGACTCTGAAAATTGAAGGCAGGTAGGAGAGTGCAGAGGCAACAATTTGACCACACTGGGCAGGCAGGAAGGGTAGTGGCAGCACAACAGACTATGGAGGGCAGTGGAAAGGGGGGCAGGAGCAACAAACCAACAATACAGGACTGACAAGAGAGGCTGTGGCAATATAATAGACCATTGTGGGCAGAAGGAAGAGGCAGTGGTAGTACAACCATACATGCCAACAGACCCGTTTCTGTTGGCATGTAGACAGATCAAATGGGCTTTATTTGATCTGTCTCCTGTCTACAATCTCCTCTTTTTCAATGTAACTCAAAGGGGAAAATCAATACCCCAGTTTTTTTTCAAAATCTCCCTCTTACCAAGTACAAAATGTTCGCAAGTATGGTACATTACATCATGGTAGGCAGGAGGAATTGGGGTAGGGACATGGACTCGAATAACAGAGGACAGGAGGGACATGGAGAGGTGCACAAAACTGACCCTACAGGGCAGGCATCATGGTTTGGAGCAGCACAATACACCACACAGGGCATGCGGGACGGGAGTGCAGCACAACAATCCATAGAAAGCAATAGGGAGGGGACAGGACCATGCACATGGACAACAGAGAAAAGAGGGGAAAGAGGCAATTGTAGCTAGCTGACCATAATGGACAGACAGGAGAGAAAGCTTTAGCATAACAGACCATAAAGGGCAGGATGTAAAAATCAGGGGTATTACAATGGAACAGACAAGCCAGGAGGGAGGAAATAGGGGTGTGCACATGGAAACAGAGGGCTGAGGGCAAGGGTGCAGGGCAGGAGCAGCAAGATGACCATGGAGGTCAGGCAGGATGGGCACTAGAAACAAGACACGCCCTTTGGAGAGCAACAGTGAGACTATGATGGCATACACACAGACCATTGAGGGAAGGTGGGAGGGGGTCAGAGGCAGCCAGCTGAACACAGATGGCAGGTGGGAGGGGCCATGGCAGCACAGAAGACCATGCATGGCAAGCGGGAGGGTTAGTGGCAGCACAGTGGCTATGATGGGCAAGAAGGAGGGTGCAGGGGCATGCACAAAGGACCATGGAGGATAGAAGGGAGGGTCAGGACCTGGGCACAGACAAGAGAGTTCAGGGGAAGGGGCCTAACAACAGACCACGCGGGGCAGGTAGGAGGAGCAGTTGCAGCACAACAGACCAGGGAGGGCAGAAGGGTGTGGCAGTAAAATGGCCATGGAGGACAGGAGGAAGGGGATAGGGGCATGGCATGTGGACAGGCAGAGTGGAGGTAGCAGGGACAGGTTACAGTCATCTGACAATGCTAGGCAGGTGGGAGGGGAGTGGCAGCTCAACAGAACACTCAGAGTAGATAGGAGTGGCAGGTCCATGGAACATGGTGGGCAAAAAGGATGGAGCAGGGGCATGCACAAAGACATCAGAGAGCAGGGGGGAGGAGAATAGGGGCAGCAAGCTAAGCACAGAGGCTAAGCAGGAGGTCAATGATGGGCCATAGAATTGGGCAATAGAGGGCAGGGGGAGTGGACTGGTACATCATGCTAAATGCAGGGCAGTGGCAGCACATCAGACCATGCATGGCAGGAGGGAGGAGGCTAGTCCATGGATTCAGACAACAGAGGATAGGGAGGAGGTGGATGGGGCAGCAAGCTAACTGTTGAGAGAAGGTGGGTATTAGGAACTCTATTGTTTTTAAAATGTGTGTCTGTGCGAACTACTTAAAATATGAACAAGTATGCAGCATAATCTCACTTTTATTCAGGAAGAAGAGGACGTTTGTGACTGTGACTCCGGGCTCACTTGGCAGAAACACCCCCTGACCCTCCACCCCCCCATCGCAAAATGTAATGCCCGTGAAAAGGGTAGGTGGACGCAGTGTTATATAGAACATAGTCCTGAGAGCACGATTGAAAATTAAAACTAGATATAGTATATGGTCTAAACTATGCACCAAAAAGTGTGATATAAGATGAACCGGGGCGTGAAATATAATATGCAATACATTGTGCGCAATGACAGATTCATTGGAGAGCGCGAGATAGCACAGGCACTAGCGCGTGCTATGCGATATGCGCCTTGGAGTGTAATATGTACAGGGCAGTGTTGTGTAACCTAACTAGTCTTTAAAGTTGTAATATAAAATATGTGCTGGGGATTGTAACGTTGCATATGCACTGTGACAAAGATATGGATCCCAGATTGTAATATGTGTGGCATAGCGCTGTGCGTTATAACATAGGCATCGAGGAAGGCACGTTAGATGGGGCAATATAACCCGTGCGAAGGCAAGTGTGGCATGACATATTCACGGGGTGGTGTTACAGTGCACATGAGCTAGAAAGTGTCATAGCATACGCACTAGCTGGTGGAATACAACACAGAGGTGTGTGGCACTCGGCGGGCACTGGTGGGTGTAACACAGCATTGGGCTCAGCCAGGAGCACGCTGTGACTCTCAAGTGAGGTTTGTCGCCTTTACAGAGAGTAAAATAAAAGTTTTACACATCCGGTGGTGGATGTGTGTTTTATTAACCGTGAGTGGGGTTTCTTGCATATTTTTGTCGAATCCCCTTTGAATGGCTTGGTGTGCGTGTGTATTAAATGTGCCTGTCAATAGCTACCCATTATTGTATAAATAAACGACAAGGGTGTCTACTTGGAGAGAACCCACCGGCGGGGGCGCCGGGATTAGGTACGGCAGGGCGTCAGACACGTCAGAGCTTTACTAGCGGTGTAAATACATTCCACGTGGATTCATTGTATGCATAGTCGCCTTTTAATGAATATCACGCAAATCGTCATGGTGATAGGTACATACGGTTTGTCCAGCATGTCCTAGGTGTTTCTATAAATATATATTTGTTTAAAATAATAAAAAACAAAGGCCGTCCCCGGGGGATGGGTTCCCTGGGGCCATAAGTGGCCTGAGTAGGGGGGTCCCCTCGGCCGATTAAGGCCTTGGGAGGGGTGGACACACGGCTCCCTTCCAAATTTATTTTTTTCAACAAAAAAAATTAGGGTGCAGGCCCTAGGGGATGGGGTCCCTAGGGCCTATAAATTAGAAAAAGAAGGAGGCCACACAGCCCTCCATCTTAAAAAAATAAAATAAATAAAAGACTGGCATCGCGCCGGAGGCCACGCCCCCTCCTTGCAGCACTCTGCAAACGCGCCCCCTGGCCAGTTGGGGAATTATTTCCCCTTCAATACTGAGGGTCCCTGAGGGCCAACTAGCCCAACAGGTATTTCTAGTATGCGCCAGGGAGCTGCATTGCAGACAGGTGTTCTGAGGCCACGCCCCTTTTTACACCTCTATGCAACGCAGCTCTGTGGCGCTTACTGGAGGTACCTAGTGGGCTAGTTTGACTCTAGGGACCCTTAAGATTCAAGGGGTCTTAATCTCTCAACTTAGAACGGCCACAGGGCGCGTTTACGCAGCGGTGAAGGGAGGGGACGGGGGCTGAGGTGACATGTGCAAACACGCCCTGTGGCGCGTTTTAAGTTGGGGAAATAATTCCCTTTCATTCCTGAGGGACCCTGGGGGCCAACTAGCCCACCAGGTGCTTCCAGTAAGCGCTACTGTTGTGAGTTGCAGAGAGGTGGTGCAGGCAGTGCCCCTTTTTACACCTCTCTGCAATGGCGCTTACTGGACGTACCTAGTGGGCTATTTTGCCCCTAGGGACCCTCAGGATTCAAGGGGACTTAATCTCCCAACTTAAAACGGCCACAGGGCGTGTTTACACAGTGGGGAAGGGAGGGGACAGGCCTGAGGTGACGTGTGCAAATACGCCCTATGGCGCATTTTAAGTTGGGGAAATAATTCCCCTTCAATCCTGAGGGCCCCTGGAGGCTAACTAGCCCACCAGGTGCTTCTAGTAAGCGCCACTGAGCTGCGTTGCAGAGAGGTGGTCCAGGCCGTGCCACTTTTTACACCTCTCTGCAACGCAGCTCTGTGGCACTTACTGGAGGTACCTAGTGGGCTAGTTGGACACTAGGTACCCTCAGGATTCAAGGGGACTTAATCTCCCAACTTAAAAGGGCCACAGGGCGTGTTTACACAGTGGGGAAGGGAGGGGACGGGGCCTGAGGTGACGTGTGCAAACACGCCCTGTGGCACGATTTAAGAGGTAGTTTTAATCCCCTGCCCTATTATATACTAGGTGCTTATAGAGGAGGTCATGCTAATCACAGGGGGACCCCAACGCATAGTGTTCCCTAGTGTATGTAGGTGTTTTCACTGCCCAGCGTGGTCAAATTCTTGCCTCTGCACCCTCCTACCTGCCTTTAATTTTCAGAGTCCATGCTCCTGACCTAGATTGCTAACATTCTATATTTATTACAAAAGTGTGGAACGCCTGACGTCGTCTTGATGTAATCAATACTGCAATTCCTAGAGCATTTCCTTTAGAAATTACATATATGAGAGGGTCTTATTTGCATCAAAGTTATGGTTAGTGCTCTAAAAAACTAAAATGAGAACATATTTTCTGAGTTTTCAAATAGCGACAAAGCACTTTTAAATTATTTTTTATCTTTATGTTTTTTTATCCAGTTGACCACTTGAATAAATGTTGCACTTAGGGGAGAGGATGTGGTGTTACTTTCAGAGCTCCAGGCTGTGCAACTGGGGAACCAGTTTGGAGTTTCTGCTTCAGCTCGACATTCTGTGATTCTGGTCAAATCACTTAATCTCCCCATGTCTACAACCAAAATGAATTTGTTCTTGTGTGATGTAACCAATGCTCTTGTAAAGCACTCCAATACCTGACAAGTCTGCACTATAAAAAACTGCAAAAACACAAAAAATAAAAAGTGTTTTGCACACTTCTGTCATTGGGCTGCATGTGGGCTACAACTGGGTAATATTTGTGCTGCAAGCGCTAAGAGGCCTCCGGGTAGCTACGCGCTATATAAATATAATTTCATTTCATTCATTTGGCCTCTTTTGTCTCTGGTGGCCATCTTTGGAGATTTATTTGTTATGAAGTTTCCTAATTTCCTCATTTACTGCAGTCTCCTCAGCAGGAAATGTTTTTAGTTTTTTACTTTGATTCCATCAAGAAGGTATACAGATATGTCACACATTTGCCATAAATTATGAATGTTAGCACTCTAGTTGCTCATAAGATCACTGTAGTAAAGCTACTGCTCACCACAGAAGTCTGCTGCTGGTATTAAAAGTGCATGTTTCAGTCTGCATGTCAGAATCTTTTAATGAAATAGAAGAGGATTTGAGAAGTCACACAAAATGTGCCCTAATTTTTCTTTCTGCAGCACTAATCATACTTTGTATGGCAAAATGAACCCCCTCATTGTGTTCCTTTTTAAATTAAATGATTTAAGAGTTACCACTTTATTCCAATCAAGATGGCTTCAGGTGTGCAATATGTTTGTCATAAGTAGGACTGTTAGCGCTCTTGTTGTTCTTTAGAACAATCTGGGAAGCTGCAGTAGAACACAAAGGAATCAACTGACAGTCTCTGACAGTCTCTGCCCTTGTTGGATGTACATGTTTTACTGAGAATGTCAGACATCATTCTCACATGACTGAGAAAGATAATGTGAATTTACAGAAAATATGCTCTCAGTTTAGCTTGTAGATCACCTTCCAAACCTCTGTGGGAAAAGCATGAGAAAATTCTCAAACATGATTCATGATATCCCAGCAGAAGGCTTTTTCACATGGTAAAATCACCTTAGAACACACCGCAATTCCTAAAATGAGTATGGTACCATCAACAAATGATTTATAATGTGACTAAAGTCTTAAAACTTTCTAATAACTGCGATGCTTTTTAATGAGGTGCTATCATGTATATTGGTCCCAAGATGGCTGCCAACACTTCTTAGATGAAGTGCTGACAGCCAATCAGATCTCACGATGAGATGAGTGGTTAGGCTCCGCCCAGATATATATGTGATTTTACTTTTGATTTTCTCAGGAACTACTGAATGGATTTACACCATTTAACCAAAAGGCACGACTCTGAACCAAGTGCTACCTTTTTGCCAAATTTGGTGTAATTCCGTTCAGCAGTTTGGACTGAATCCAGTGGTGCCTACATTTTATCACATCCCAAAAATTCATAAGAACGGTGAGAAACCGCCAGGGAGACCGATTTTCTCCTTGCAAGGAGGGCTCATGGAACATTTGTCTATTTATGTTGATTTTATTCCTTTTTCCCTTTGTAAAGAATTTGCCTGCATATGTCAAAGACTCACAGGATTTTCTAAATCACATATAAATGACACAATGGGATCCAGAGTATAAATTAATTGTTATGGACATTACGAGCTTATATACTCGAATAAGTCATGACCATGGACTTGAAGCGGTAGCACACTTTTTGCAAAAGAAACCACTGAAGTTCACTGAGCACAACAAAATGATCCTGCAGTTCACTGAATTTTGTTTAACAAATAACATTTTTGTTTTCAGTGAGGATTTTTATCGACAAATCTCTGGCACAGCTATGGGCACTTGCTTCGCTCCCAGCTACGCAAACTTGTTTGTGGGCTGGTGGGAGGAGCAAGTGTCCAGGTCGCCTGCAAATATTGAGATGAGCAGGGTCATTTCCTGGTATCATTATATTGATAACCTGTGTATAGTTTGGAATGGATCAACAGAGTCAGCCAGTGAATTCATTAACAGTTTGAATAACAACATAGTGAATTTGGAGTTCAGTGGAGAGATCACTTCTAACACAGTGAATCTAAAAGTGAGCATTATTGACAACAAGCTCCATGTATCACTGTACCGTAAACCTACGGACGGTAACACTACGTTACATGCAGCAAGTTATCATCCCCCGAGGCTGGTTAGGAGTATCCCCTATGGGGAGTTCTTAAGATTAAAACAGAACAGTACCAGAAACGTGGACTTTGAAGCAGCTGCTGAAGCTAGCCTTAACAGATTCACCATTAGGGGCTATAACAAGGATTTTCTGGATGTAACCCTTAACAGGGTGAAAAATATACCCAGAGAAACCCTTCTTTCAGAGGAAAAAAAGAATATAGACAAGACGGTAAAAACTAAGTTCAGAATGATAACTAATTTTTCAGACGATGGCAATGAACTAAGGAAAATCTTGAGAAGAAATTGGCACATCCTGAAAACAGACAATGTTATTGGTTTAGACATTCCAGCCTCACCATTGATAACCTTCAGAAAGGCTAGATCACTAAGGGACATTCTTGTACAGAGCCATCTAGAAATAAAACCTAACACAGGGGGAACCCTAAGGGAGCTTAGTGGTTTTTATCCTTGCGGGAAGTGCAGGGCCTGTGTAGGAAGTAAAAGAACACTAATGCATAAAGTGACAGGTCTAAAGAAACCAAGGATTATAAATACGTTTTTAACTTGTAACACTACATATGTAGTGTACTGCTTAGAATGCCCCTGCGGACTGAGATGTATTGGTAGCACTATCCACGCCATAAAAATTAGAGTTCTAGAACATATGAGGGCGATAGTGAAGAAAGATGCCACCTACCCAGTCACGAGACATTTTGCAGAGAAGCATGGCAGCGACAGGGCTCTGTTGCGATACTTTGGTTTAGACCAGGTCCCTAATAATGTGAGGGGTGGGGACAGGATCAAGAGGTTGCGCAGGCTTGAATCGAGATATATAATTGATTTAGAGACCAAGACCCCAAAAGGTATGAACATAGGGGAAGAATTAGCGATACATCTCGGTGATTAAAATATTCATTTAAAACATTCTTTGAAATTTTCGAAATTGATGGTTTTTCGATTTGTCCATGATGCATGTATGCTGCAAAGAGAGTTGGAGGTTGGCAGACACACGGCGTTATTGAGACAAAATCAATTGTCATGGTTTATTAATAATAATGAATTAAAGATATTCAGCCGATTATTGGCTTTAAGTGACAATCAAAACTATGCAGCACAAATGCCGATATACGGCGTAATAACAATGGACTTACTTTGACAAACTCTGCTACGCAAGGTTTCTTCTCGATATGGGACTATGAAACTGTCGTGGCATTTGATTATGTGTGGCAAGGTTGCTGAAATAGTATATTATGAACAGGATATGTTGTTGACATAAGGAGGCATTGGGGCAATATATGTTCCAAGATGGCGCTTGAATTTATACATGGAATGATGGTCCTTTGTTGATTACAATGTCGAATGCATCATGTGACTTATCTTTTGGTTTATATAAAAAACTGCAGCTTCTTGGCGCGTAACGAGAAAACAAAACAGTAGACTAAGGCGTAAGCCAAAATGCGTCATGTTATGCTGGCTATACGAATCAAAGAAATTTTAAAAAGCAAAGATCCCTGCGAGTGCTTTTCTCGAAACCGACAGTGAGAAGAGAAGTACGCGCGAATATTTAAAGTGGTGGTACCTCCGCGTCTACAAGCACCCGTCCATGAGTGCGCTGGTCTAGGTGCAGTTGAGCAAAATATATATATATTGGGTGCAAGGCCACCCAGTTAGCCGAAACGCGTCGTCTCGACCTTTGCACCAAACAGATGAACTAATAAAACGTTACTGCGGCTGCAGTATCAGCTAAAGAAGAAGGTGTCCGTCTCTCTTTTCCGGGGCTGGTGGGAGAAGCACGTGGCCTGGGGGGAGGCAAATGAAACTTGGCTGGACAGTATTATTTTATGGGCCAGGTATATTGACGACCTATTTGTTGTATGGAGGGGAACTCGCTCCTCGGCAGAGGAGTACATATCCTCCTTGAACAACAATGGGTTAAATTTGGAATTCACAGGCCAAATTAGTGAAGTCTTGGTAAATTACTTAGATTTAGAAGTTTTTATCGAGAATGACACCTTACAAACCAGACTTTTTCGAAAGACAACTGCTGGAAATGTGGTGTTGCACGCAGTTAGCCATCATCCTAGAAGCTTGATTAGGAATATCCCGTTTGGAGAACTGTTGCGAATTAAACGCAATTGTTCTAACCAAAATGATTTTAAATCAGCCAAAGATGCAGCAATGGAAAGATTTAAAAGACGTGGTTATTGTAATTCTATCCTGAAACAAGCTGAGGCTAGGGTTGAAAAACTGGAATGTAAAAGTCTATTGATGACCAAACCCAAAATACCTGAGACTAAGGATAATGATGTGCGAATTATCACTACTTACAATAACAGATCTAATGCAGTGGTGCATACTTTTCAAAAGAATTGGCATATTTTGCAGACGGATAACATTTTAAAAAATCATTTCCATCTCGTCCTTTAATGACCTACAAACGTTGCCAATCTTTAAGTGACCATTTAACACACAGCCATTTTGATCCCATTATGACAACTAGAAACAGGTTCAGTGTTTCAGGATTTTATCCATATTTACGCTGTAAGGCTTGTAAATTCAGCAAAAAAACTACTACCTATATGGGAAGACCATGGAATTCTAGACCGGTAAGAGTAATTAAAAAACTTCTTAATTGTAACTCAGATCATGTGATATACTGTCTAGAATGTCCATGCCAGAAACGCTACATTGGTAGTACGAGCAATCCAGCAAAAAAGCATATCCTAGAGCATATGCGCGCAATAACAAATAAAGATGCGTGCTATGCAGTGGCACGTCACTTCGAACAATTCCATCATAGTGACCGAGATCTTCTAAAATATTATTATATAGATCAGATAGAGAGAGGAGAAAGAGGAGGTGATAGGATTAAAAAGCTACGCATATTGGAGTCTAGGTATATCATAGATCTCCAAACAAAGGCCCTGATTGGGCTTAACAATGATGAAGAGCTCTGGGTACATTTGGAAGCATAGGATAGGAATTGTAAACGTGTACTACTGTTGAATAGATACTTTTGTAGAGAGAAATGTGGCATATGATTGACTAAGAATTGTAATAGAGCATTGTGCTCATCTGAGTGAATGAAAACGTGGATACCTCAAAAGCATTGAGAAATAAAATCGCTGCTTGATAAATGCCCATTGGGGGCGCAATTATGATGTAATTGGGATACAAAAACAAAGTATAAATATACGTATAATTCTTAAGGTAATAGGTAACGGCTTGTTTAGTTTGCCATCAGTCTAGAAATTGTGTAATGAATTTTATATAGACATAACTTGGCAATGTCAAGAGCTGGGAACCTATATGATTCAACATAGATCCCAATACACAACGATTTTAAAGTTTGATTAATCTTTTGTATATGTATTTATTTTTTCTGCACTCATGCACTT
Source organism: Triturus cristatus (assembly GCF_964204655.1). Classification (NCBI taxonomy): domain Eukaryota; kingdom Metazoa; phylum Chordata; class Amphibia; order Caudata; family Salamandridae; genus Triturus; species Triturus cristatus. The sequence goes on from NC_140586.1 coordinate 579,051,813, forward strand.
TTTTGTTTGAAAGAGGCAGTATAGAATTCACAAGCCAAACATTATACTACAAGATGGCCACCAATTGTAGAAGCTGGATATAACGAAATGATAGTGCATCATTTATGTCATTGATAAGTCATGTGACATTTTGTTATGTGAAATACTGCCAAATCGACACATGGTAACTGACATTGATAAAGCCGCAAGGCGAAATGCATCTGTCAGGGGAGGGGGTCTGCACTAATAAAGTATTTGATACTTTAATTTACTGTCCCCGCATGTGCTTTCCACCCGGTATTGAAGATTATCCGATACCTGTTGTTGCAATATATATATATATATATTCACTGAAAAAACCATAGGTTTCACACATGTTATAGTTAGCGGAAATTTTACTGATAAAAAACCAATGAAATTCCCCCGTTATAGTTAGTGCAGGCAACTATAACTCACGCGACCGCAATCCTCTGCTGATGCTAATACTGTATTTAGACACTTATTTGCCCATGTCTTCTTCCATACATTTTTAGCTATACATATATTACAAATATTTTTTTTTCATAAAGACACATATGTCATCAGCAGAAGATTGCGGTCGCGTGAGTTATAGTTGCCTGCACTAACTATAACGGGGGAATTTCATTGGTTTTTTATCAGTAAAATTTCCGCTAACTATAACATGTGTGAAACCTATGGTTTTTTCAGTGAATTTGCAAGGTTTTTTAAATGCTAATTCCTAACTATAACGTGTGTGAAACCTATGGTTTTTTCAGTGAATTTGTACGGTTTTTTAAATGCTAAGTTACTTTACGCCATTCGTGGCGTGCGCGCCCACTTAACGCAGTTCGTTCCGTGCGCGCACGGTGCGCTTCGCGCACCGTGCGCGCACAGTGAGCACGCGGTGCGCTTCGCGCACCGCGTGCCCACTTTACGCAGTTAGTGCCGTGCGCGCACGGTGGGCATGCGGTGCGATGACAAAGCAAGAAAGCACGTCAACAAATCTGTTTCTGCTTTCCTCCGTGACTATGGTATGGGTGCCATTTACCACAACAACTTGCGTTATGACATGCAAGACATTTATAGAGGAGATGGTGTGCACTTCAATGATGAAGGGAACAGAGTCTTCCTCTTGAACCTTAGACTCTGCATCGGTACTTACTTGTAGGTACCACTAAAAAATCATTTCATAAACACAACGGCTCTTTTTAGAGCCCCCTAATATCTAAACACTTAAATCTGATTTTCATATTTTTTTTTTTTTTTTCTACCGTACGCTTACCGTAAGCTTACCGTACGCGTACCCCGTGATTTTTTTTAAAATCAATAAATGTTTTCTTTGTACTTTACAGTCCTTCTTTGACCCCCTCACAAATGTAAGGGGGTCTGTAACTCTCCTCATTGCCCCCTTTCCTTGTTTTCACTCTTTTTTTTCAGAGTGAAATACACAAAATGGCGGCCGCCGCTTCCTGGTTTCGGCCGATTCGAATGTTTACTAAGATCTAAGAGCCAATCAGAATCGCGCTCGCGCACGCCACCGTACGCTTACCGTAAGCGTACGGTAAGCGTACCGTAAGCGGGCTCAGATATATATATTGATTTAAAGGCTATTTTCTCAGAATCTACTGAACAGATTTACACCAAACCTACAAAAGGCACTTCCTTGACCTAGGGACTACCTCTCTGCCAAATTTTGAGTAATTCTGTTCAGCCGTTCGGGCTGTAGCTCGTTCTAAAGGTCCTATGGAAAAATGCATGGGAAAAACGCGTTTTGGGACCCCCCTTTTATCTCAGCCCCCGCTTGACGAATCCCCCCGAGACTTTCAGGGTAGGAGCGGAGCGGAGCGCCCCACCTATTTTGAGAAATTCGCGAGGATTCGTCGACCGGCGCCAAAGTTATTCAAAATAGAATGTTGAGGTTTTCCTATGGAAACGTGGTCCTAACTATAACTACCTACTGGCGACCGCCAGTAGGTAATATATATATATATATATATATATATATATATGTATATTTATATATATATATTTTTTTTCCACACGGATACCTCACGCCTTACACACCAGAGGAAACAGCCACACCAATGCAGGAATGGTTTATGGGTATTTGTTTATTTAAACAAAATAAACAGACGCGGTTCGATCTTATGATATTTCTCACATAACCCAATTTCCACCATGTTACTTGCATTTGTAGAACATGAAAACAAATGTGAAAAAAGTGTGTCAAAGTAAACATAAACAAAATACTTCACATTTTGTGATTTCTCCTTCCTTGTCAATAAAAACTTTATCAATGTATAATAAAGCTTGTAATTATATCAACCAAATTTCACCAATCTGTAATATATCCATCACAGATTTATGACTCTGTTTGATACGGTTCTGAGATATATTATTTACCTGATAATAACATCTTTTTCTGAGGGTCTAGTGCCCTTTCAAACAGACAGTTATTCAATGCTGTGCTTGAGGGTGTAGTACCCTGCTAAATCTAAATTACCCTTCCACCTCGGTGAATCTAAAAATAGGTGTTGCCACATGGGCGTCGCCTTCTATTGTCTCCTCAACGGTACCAGCAGATGTGCAAGGAAACTTCCAATTTATCTGTAAAGGAGAAAGAGAACGGTTTAGTCCAACATCGTAAATAGAATACAATCTAAAAATATTCATCTTCATTTAGTTTCATCTCTCAATAACTGGAGGAGAAAATGATTTCAGTAAATCATACGATATGTCTATATGAAGAAAAACAATATACATTTGAGACATTTCAAAATATTTTCAAATCTAAAACTAAAGAAATCTGAGGTTTTACATAGGAGCTTAAAGTTTGCAGGTGTGTATGAAGCTCATCATCCTGATTCATACCATGAGTTGGGAGTCTACCTACTTCAAGTATGTACGTTGATTCCATTCTGCATAGTGCAGTTGTTCTGCTACCACCTCTAGGGTGTTTGGTTACTGTGTCAATGCCAAAGAATCTACCTGTAGTCCAGTCTCCATCATGGTGTTCTCTTAAGTGTCGCGCTGTGCTGTAGCTCATGTCTGCATTAGTGATGGCACGCCAGTGTTCGAGTATGCGCTTTTGTACGGGAAATGTAGTTGACCCTATATACCATTTTCCACAGGGACAGACGGTTACATATACTACATATTCTGTTTTGCAGGTGATTGGTTTAGTGATGCGGTGTCTCTTCCTAATCCTGTCAAGAGTAATCTCATGAACATTGGTACTGTATTTGCATGCTTTGCAATGACCACATTTTCAAAATCCTCTGCTCTGCTGCAGCCATGTTTGTCTATTGCTTGCTAGAAGGCTGTGTACTAACATATCTTTCAAAGAAAGATTTCTCTTAAATGTAATGTCGGATGTGCAGCCTATCTTTCTCCTCAGAATTGTATCTTGTGCGAGGATTGTCCACCTACTCTTTAAGATCTTGCGTAAGTTGTTTGCCTGACTTGTAAATGTTGTAATGAAACGTATTGGTTCTTTGTCAGGTTCCCTTGTCGTGTGTGGTTTTCCATGTAGTAATTCTTCTCTCGATTTTTCATCAGCCCTAGCGCTAGCCTTCATAAGGGTTTTCTTAGGATATTTTCTGCCACAGAAAAGATCTAGCATTTCCTGTTTAGCTCTCCTATAGCTCTCATTGGTACTGCTGTTTCTTTTTGCTCTGAGAAACTCACTATAGGGGATGCTCCAGCGGAATTTTGGTGGATGAGAGCTATCCGCATGGTGGATTGAGTTTCCAGCAGTGCTCTTCCTGTAGAGATCTGTCTGAAGTTTGCCGTTTCTAAGTGAGACTTTGATATCAAGTAAATCCACTGTCTCCTGACTGTAGTTCATGGTGAATCTCAGATTTATGTTATTACTATTGATGACAGATAAAAGGATTTTGAGGTCTTTCTCATTTTCCTCCCAAACGAGGAAGACGTCATCAATATCCCTGTGCCACACACTGATCTGATCACTTAATCTGTTCTGATCTTGGTTCCAGAGGACCTACTCCTCCCACAAGCCCACCAAAAGATTGGCATAGCTTGGGGCGAAGCAGGTCCCCATGGCTGATCCTTGTATTTGCTTGTACAGTATATTTTGAAAAAGGAATATGTTCTCCTATAGACAGGCCTCGATCCTTTCCATGATCATTTGTGTATGCTATAAAAACTTTGCTTCTCTCATTCACAAAAAATACTTGCAGGCATTCATTCCATCTTGGTGCCTAATGCTAGTGTACAGATTTTCCACGTCTAAGCACACTAGCCAACATTCTTTCTCCCAAAACAATTTGATTTTTGGATAAAACCTTACGTATCTCTGACGTAGGAATCCAAATTCTGTGCATATGGTGCCAGAAAATGGTCTACATAAATTGAGGTATTCTCAAACATTTTTGAGGAAACAATGAGACGGCTGGGTGAGTTTAGTGCATCCCTGTGCACCTTAGGGAACAGGTAGAGTATAGGAATAGTGGGTGTTTCGTTTTTCAGAAACTGTAGTTTGTCCAAACTGAGTAGTTGGTGCTCATGCCATTCTAGTAATCTTTCTGTGTAGTGTTTTATCACATTATGGAAATATTCCCTGTCAGTTCTAATATAGCAGGTACTTTTCCTCACCTGAGTCCCTCTTTGACATAGTTCTCTCTACTCATTATAACTATGTTACTCCCCCTTATCAGAGGGTTTAATGACTATTGTTTGGTCTTTCTGTAACTCAGTCGGTATGTCCCATTGTCTCTTATTGAGATTACTCTGTTTCAAGTGTTCCCTGCTTAGTCTCAAAATGTCTTCTGCAACTGTGTCTGAGAATACGTCAATGTATTCTTTGGGTAGTTGGGGGATAGATCTAGATGGTGTTCTAACATTTGTTGTCTGAGTCCCTTCTGTGTCGATACCAAGGATGGTTTGAATGTGTAGGGTGTTTATGGGATCTAGTGGGTCATTAGAGTTGCTAGGTGTAGTTTCTTCATTGTTATGTTATGTTATGTTAGGAATATTTATAAAGCGCACAACTAACCCTGGGGCATCTCGGCACTATACCTGGTAGCATCCTAAAAAGGGAAGGGAAGAGCGGAAAGAAAAAAAAGCGGAGGGAGAGGGAAAATGATCAGGAGTGATCAGGAGTGATCAGAACAAAAAGGTTTTCAGTTTTTTCCTAATGGTTATGAGGGAGGGGCAGGTGCGTATGGAAATGGGGAGCATATTCCAATAACGGGGGGTGAGATAAGAAAAACACCTCCCCCCGAGCGGGTGCGGCAGATTCATGGGGTCTTCAAGAGCCCTAGCGTGTTAGATCTAAGGTTACTGGCTGAGGTATGTTTGGTGACTCTGCGTGATAAGTATTGGGGGCCTTTCCCGTTTACGGCCTTATATGTAAGACAGCAGGTCTTAAAGTATGCTCGCTTTGAGATTGGAAGCCAGTGAAGGTCTGACAGTAGAGGTGCTGACGGGGAACCCGGAGGACGATGTAGGATCATACGTGCGGCTGTATTTTGTATGACCTGAAGCTTTCTTAGCAATGTTGGGCCTACTTCTGCCAATAGTGCATTGCCATAGTCGAGGCGTGAGATCACCATGGCCTGGACCAGGGTCTTACGATGCTGGGTAGGTAAAAAAGGGAGTATTTTCCGTAGGAGCCGGATACTGAAATAGCAGTAGCTGGAAATTGCTGCTATGTGATCTTTCATAGATAAAGCTTGATCAAGTTTAAAACCCAAGTTCTTTACCACCTGTTTGGCGGTGGGGGGGGGGGGTACCCAGGTCATCGGGCCAGCAGCCTTGGGACCAGCACAGAGAAGCTTTTCCAATTAGCATGATTTCAGTTTTGCTGGGATTTAATTGGAGGTAATTTTCAGTCATCCAGTCAGCGATATTACGTATTCCGGCTGCGAAGCGAAGGTTTTCAAATTGTGCTTCTTGGTTGATTTTAAAAATGAGCTGGGTATCATCTGCGTAAGAGATTATCTCAAACCCAGATGATTCTGCCACTTTTGCTAAAGGGGCCATGTACAGATTAAACAAGGTGGGGCTGAGACACGAGCCCTGAGGAAACCCCTTGTCCACACAGTGCTTGTCTGACCGGTAAGGTCCCAGCATAATTGTCTGACTTCTATCCGACAGGAAATTCTGTATCCATTTTAAGGCCTGGTCTTGAATACCACAGGATATCAGTCTCTCTGACAGTTTGGCATGTGAGATAGTGTCGAACGCTGCGGACAAATCCAGGAGGACCAGAATGGCAGATCCTCCTGCGTCCATTTCCAGCCTCAAGGTATCCGTCACTGCCAGGATCGCGGTTTCTGTGCTGAAACCGGGCCGGAATCCTGATTGTGACGGGTCCAGATGATTATTCGACTCTAAGTAAGTACTTAACAGTCTGTTGATGGCGGATTCAAGTAATTTGCCCAACAAGGGTAGCAAAGATATAGGTCGGTAGTTACCCAATGTAAGAGGGTCCGCAGCTGGTTTCTTCAAGATGGGTCGGACAAAAGCTTCCTTCCAGGATGGGGGAATGGTACCCGAACTGCTAGAACAGTTAAAGATTTCTTGTATTTCTGGGGCACAATATGAAGCTAGCATGGCCAAAATTCTGGGGGGGCACAAATCATTCGGCGAACCTGATTTAGCCAAAGATATTAATTTAGATACCTCCGTTATAGAAAGAGGTTGAAATTGTGTGAGATTAATGGAATTCTGTTGATTGAAATCTGTAGGGCTCCTGCAGGGGGATTTGATCTGGGCTAGAGGGGGAGGGAAGTTATCATAGATCAAAGTTATTTTTTCCTGGAAGTGAGTCGCAAGTGAGTCGCCGAGGTCCTGTGATTCCACCTGAGGAAGATTGCAGGCTTGTGGTGAGACAAATTCTCTAACTATATTAAATAGTGCCTTTGAAGAATTTTTAGCCAGGTCGATTTGATTTAGAATAAACAGTTTCCTTTATTTTTTTATATTTTTATGATATTTTGAGAGAGCCGATTTGAACGTATGTCTGTCCCTGAGTGCTTTGCTGGATCTCCAGCGTCTCTCCAGGACCTTGCATCTAGTTTTTTCCATGCCAAGTTCGGCTGTATACCAGGGGGCTGATGGACGTTGTTTAAAGGGGGACACATTTTTTTCCGGGATCACTGTGTCAAAAGCCCGAGTTAGTCTGGCGTTGAAATTGTTCAGCAGTTTCAGGACGGTTGGGTCTGACGAGGTGTCTGTATGCGAAAATGCTTGATACGCGGCCTCAAAGGCCTCTGGGGATAAGTTGTTCCAGAGTCTCCGGCGTTGTTTAGAATGAATCCTGGGTAGCGGCTGTGTCTTAGACTGCTGCTTTCGCATGGCGAACGGGACCAAGAAGTGGCCAGACCATATTAAGGGGAGGGGGGGAGCCTAAAAAGATGCTCGATGTTGGTGAAAATCAGGTCTAGAGCATGGCCTGCCTTATGAGTAAGGGCTGTTGTCAATAAGGTGAGGCCAATTTGATTTAGGCTGCTTAGTAGGTGATTCATCTCAGGGTTCAGGAGGTTATCGCCGTGGAAATTAAAATCTCCAAGCAGCATGAAGTTGCTGGATGCTAGGGCCTGCATAGCAATCAGTTCTACTAGTTCATTTGAGAAGTGGGTCCTGGGTCCTGGTGGGCGATAGATCAAGACCCCATTCCACCAATCCGAGGGAGACCAAGAGATTTAAAAAAAGCCTAATTCCAGGCCCTCCGTGCTAGGGGTATTAGTCCATTGGACATTTAGGTGATTTTTAAACGCGATTGCGATCCCACCACCCTGTTTTCCTAGCCTGTCTAAATGGATGAATTTGTACCCATCAGGCATAGCAAGATTAATCTGAGGATGGTTTGTGGGGTTTAACCAGGTTTCGGTCAGAAAGCATAGTTCCGGGCCATGAGAACTAATCATGTCCCAGATTTCGATCGGGTGTTTCGCTAACGATCTAACATTACAAAGGATGAATTTGGGATTGGGCTGAACTTTCGCTGCCTGGTTGGCCCCTAACGGCATATCTGATTTGCAACCAAATGAGCAGATTTTACATGTTGCTGGTCCTTCCAGATTCCATGGAAGGGTGTTTGAGCAACTGAGCATGGGTGTTAGCTGAGGAACTATCCTATTCCTGATGTCTAGTAGGCCTGATGCGGAATAGGTTATCCGGGTCGTGCCACCAGGGGAGATCACAGTTTGAGCAGCCGTCCCTGGCTTAGGGCTTGTAAGGGCGTGGACGGGCGCAGACGGGCATGCCTTGGGTGCGCCTTCTGCGCGCCCGCGGCGCGCCCGCTGCACGCGTGCGCTGCGCGTGCTCTCAAGCTCTGCCATTTATGCTGGAGAGAACCCGACAACTAGCCCGCTGCCTGCTTGTCCCACCCAAGATGGTGGTCGTCCCAAGCAGGGAGACGAGCGTTCCACGTCTGTATTCCAGGCAAGGCTTCCAAGAAAAGTGGCTTCCCAGTTAGTTTAGGTAAGTGCAAAGTGCAAATAGCGAATTAAAATGCTTTACAGTTAGCAGCAAGGAAGTTTAAAATAATCATACAATGTCACCGCTAGCGCGCGTTTCCCGGCTTCCGCCTCAGGAAACTACAAGGTGCTGCGCGTGCACTCCAGCTGTGCCTTTATGCTGGAGAGAGCCCGACAACTAGCCCGCTGCCTGCTTGTCCCACCCAAGATGGCGGTCGTCCCAAGCAGGGAGACGAGCGTTCTGCGTCTGTATTCCAGGCAAGACTTCCAAGAAAAGTGGCTTCCCAGTTAGTTTAGGTAAGTGCAAAGTGCAAATAGCAAATTAAAATGATTTACAGTTAGCAGCAAGGAAGTTTAAAATAATCGTACAATGTCACCGCTAGCACGCGTTTCCCGGCTTCCGCCTCAGGAAACTACAAGGTGCTGCGCGTGCGCTCAAGCTGTGCCTTTATGCTGGAGAGAGCTCGACAACTAGCCCGCTGCCTGCTTGTCCCACCCAAGATGGCGGTCGTCCCAAGCAGGGAGACGAGCGTTCCGGGTCTGTATTCCAGGCAAGGCTTCCAAGAAAAGTGGCTTCCCAGTTAGTTTAGGTAAGTGCAAAGTGCAAATAGCGAATTAAAATGATTTACAGTTAGCAGCAAGGAAGTTTAAAATAATCGTACAATGTCACCGCTAGCGCGCGTTTCCCGGCTTCCGCCTCAGGAAACTACAACTACATTTACTTCTAAACTGTGTAATGTGTGTAACGTCTCCAGGTCTTTTATTGTGAGGTCAGTCTGACGAGAGATAGTTGTTGTTGTCAAATCAACAATTGCCCTAGTTGGATGTAGTGCATGCAATATATAAAATTTAAGTGAATTTCTAAGGCTTTTCTAATTTTATTCCCTAAATATAACATCCCAGTAACCTTTGGTTTCTTCAGTTAATATATATATATAGTGGAGTTAGGAGCAGTTTTATATATATATATTTATTTTTGATCATTATGTGAAGACCATTAGTTTTGGGATATTTAGGCTTTCATACTTTTATATGTATGTGCTCTAAAACGTTTTAATGCTCATTATTTCATATGTCATTGATTTTAACTGGTCCGACCTGATATTTATTATATTGCCAGCTGGTGCTATATGAATTATTAGATTATTAGTCATTACGAATGTGGCGCTATGGCCAACTGTGAAGACAAACGTGCTTTCGAAGTCTATTGTTTTATGTCTATGGGGCATCACATGACACACTAGGGTGATATTTAAATATTCACTGCAACGCATTTCCTCATGTGATCAAGGCTGCTTTGGTGGCCGAAACGCGTAATGACTAGCTCCATGTGAGAAATAAAAAATTGATTTTGCCTACCTGCAGAGGAGTTTGTGCTTTCTTCATTGCCACACCGAAGTTGGGGATGGAAAATGTATTGGGTTGAAACTATATATATATATATATATATATATATATATATATATATATATATATATATATAAAGAAGCAGAGAACTCTGGGTAGTTCTCAAGTTTAGGTGGAAAGCAGCTCCTGTATAGAGCACTCTCAACACCAGCGACACTCTAGATCTGCTCACTTCAAATGTCTGCTTTTCTATCAAAGTTTTTAAGCATAGGATTAGCACAGTGCTATCCACGCTGAGATAGAAATGGACAAAGTCTTTTGCAATATATACATATTACCTACTGGCGGTCGACAGTAGGTAGATATAGTTAGGACCTATTTTCCACAGGAAATTAGCAACATTCTATTTGGAATAACGTTGGCGCCGATTGACGAATCTTTGCGAAATTTTCCAAACTTTCGGCCAGCTCCGGTCCACTCCTATCGTGAAAATTTCACGGTGATTCGTCAAGCGGGGGCCGAGAAAAAAGGGGGGTCCCAAAACGCATTTTCTCCATGCAATTTCCCATAGGACCTGTTGACTAAGCTACAGCCCGAACTGCTGAACGGAATGATACCAAATTTGGCAAAGAGGTAGTCCTCAGTTCACACTCATGCCTTTTGCTTAAATGGTGTAAATCTGTTCAGTAGTTCCTGAGAAAATTAGAGTTAAAAAGATAGATACATCTATGGCCCGACAGATCCGTGCACCTTCCCCGCACCCACCCGCACCCTCCCGAGCACGAGCTGAATGCTAATTGGCTGCCAACACTCAGAATCAGGAAGTGTTGGCAGCCATCTTGTGCCTCTGTAGAACCGAAGAAAAGGATATGGTCCCAGAACATACATAAAATTGAAGATCTGAGCAAAGTCAGCAGAATAACAATTGCAACCAATAAAGCATATCAAAGTGTTATTTAATCACACTTGAGACAGGCACATGAATGCATGGAAAAAACACATTTACAAAAGTGCAGGGTGCCACAGGGAAGGGGAGGGTGTGATGAGTTAGGTAGGGTAATAGGATAAGTGACATATAAACATTCGTAACGGTTGTACAAATCAATTGCTGTGCACGTTGCTATCGTGCCAAATAATCAGAATGAAAGTCAATCATAAGCAGAATTGAGTGATCAGCCTAAAGAGCCATATACAAGTAAAAATACACAGTGCTCAATGCACTATTGTAGGTACTGGCGTAGTGAAATGTCAACGTTTCGACCCCTCATCTGATTTGCAACCAAATGAGCAGATTTTACATGTTGCTGGTCCTTCCAGATTCCATGGAAGGGTGTTTGAGCAACTGAGCATGGGTGTTAGCTGAGGAACTATCCTATTCCTGATGTCTAGTAGGCCTGATGCGGAATAGGTTATCCGGGTCGTGCCACCAGGGGAGATCACAGTTTGAGCAGCCGTCCCTGGCTTAGGGCTTGTAAGGGCGTGGACGGGCGCAGACGGGCATGCCTTGGGTGTGCCTTCTGCGCGCCCGCGGCGCGCCCGCTGCACGCGTCCGCTGCGCGTGCTCTCAAGCTCTGCCATTTATCCTGGAGAGAACCCGACAACTAGCCCGCTGCCTGCTTGTCCCACCCAAGATGGTGGTCGTCCCAAGCAGGGAGACGAGCGTTCCACGTCTGTATTCCAGGCAAGGCTTCCAAGAAAAGTGGCTTCCCAGTTAGTTTAGGTAAGTGCAAAGTGCAAATAGCGAATTAAAATGCTTTACAGTTAGCAGCAAGGAAGTTTAAAATAATCGTACAATGTCACCGCTAGCACGCGTTTCCCGGCTTCCGCCTCAGGAAACTACAAGGTGCTGCGCGTGCGCTCAAGCTGTGCCTTTATGCTGGAGAGAGCTCGACAACTAGCCCGCTGCCTGCTTGTCCCACCCAAGATGGCGGTCGTCCCAAGCAGGGAGACGAGCGTTCCGGGTCTGTATTCCAGGCAAGGCTTCCAAGAAAAGTGGCTTCCCAGTTAGTTTAGGTAAGTGCAAAGTGCAAATAGCGAATTAAAATGATTTACAGTTAGCAGCAAGGAAGTTTAAAATAATCGTACAATGTCACCGCTAGCGCGCGTTTCCCGGTTTCCGCCTCAGGAAACTACAACTACATTTACTTCTAAACTGTGTAATGTGTGTAACGTCTCCAGGTCTTTTATTGTGAGGTCAGTCTGACGAGAGATAGTTGTTGTTGTCAAATCAACAATTGCCCTAGTTGGATGTAGTGCATGCAATATATAAAATTTAAGTGAATTTCTAAGGCTTTTCTAATTTTATTCCCTAAATATAACATCCCAGTAACCTTTGGTTTCTTCAGTTAATATATATATATAGTGGAGTTAGGAGCAGTTTTTTATATATATATTTATTTTTGATCATTATGTGAAGACCATTAGTTTTGGGATATTTAGGCTTTCATACTTTTATATGTATGTGCTCTAAAACGTTTTAATGCTCATTATTTCATATGTCATTGATTTTAACTGGTCCGACCTGATATTTATTATATTGCCAGCTGGTGCTATATGAATTATTAGATTATTAGTCATTACGAATGTGGCGCTATGGCCAACTGTGAAGACAAACGTGCTTTCGAAGTCTATTGTTTTATGTCTATGGGGCATCACATGACACACTAGGGTGATATTTAAATATTCACTGCAACGCATTTCCTCATGTGATCAAGGCTGCTTTGGTGGCCGAAACGCGTAATGACTAGCTCCATGTGAGAAATAAAAAATTGATTTTGCCTACCTGCAGAGGAGTTTGTGCTTTCTTCATTGCCACACCGAAGTTGGGGATGGAAAATGTATTGACTTGAAACTATATATATATATATATATATATATATATATATATATATATATATATATATATATATATATATATATATAAAAGAAGCAGAGAACTCTGGGTAGTTCTCAAGTTTAGGTGGAAAGCAGCTCCTGTATAGAGCACTCTCAACACCAGCGACACTCTAGATCTGCTCACCTCAAATGTCTGCTTTTCTATCAAAGTTTTTAAGCATAGGATTAGCACAGTGCTATCCACGCCGAGATAGAAATGGACAAAGTCTTTTGCCATATATATATATTACCTACTGGCGGTCGACAGTAGGTAGATATAGTTAGGACCTATTTTCCACAGGAAATTAGCAACATTCTATTTGGAATAACGTTGGCGCCGATTGACGAATCTTTGCGAAATTTTCCAAACTTTTGGCCAGCTCCGGTCCACTCCTATCGTGAAAATTTCACGGTGATTCGTCAAGCGGGGGCCGAGAAAAAAGGGGGTCCCAAAACGCATTTTCTCCATGCAATTTCCCATAGGACCTGTTGACTAAGCTACAGCCCGAACTGCTGAACGGAATGATACCAAATTTGGCAAAGAGGTAGTCCTCAGTTCACACTCGTGCCTTTTGCTTAAATGGTGTAAATCTGTTCAGTAGTTCCTGAGAAAATTAGAGTTAAAAAGATAGATACATCTATGGCCCGACAGATCCGCGCACCTTCCCCGCACCCACCCGCACCCTCCCGAGCACGAGCTGAATGCTAATTGGCTGCCAACACTCAGAATCAGGAAGTGTTGGCAGCCATCTTGTGCCTCTGTAGAACCGAAGAAAAGGATATGGTCCCAGAACATACATAAAATTGAAGATCTGAGCAAAGTCAGCAGAATAACAATTGCAACCAATAAAGCATATCAAAGTGTTATTTAATCACACTTGAGACAGGCACATGAATGCATGGAAAAAACACATTTACAAAAGTGCAGGGTGCCACAGGGAAGGGGAGGGTGTGATGAGTTAGGTAGGGTAATAGGATAAGTGACATATAAACATTTGTAACGGTTGTACAAATCAATTGCTGTGCACGTTGCTATCGTGCCAAATAATCAGAATGAAAGTCAATCATAAGCAGAATTGAGTGATCAGCCTAAAGAGCCATATACAAGTAAAAATACACAGTGCTCAATGCACTATTGTAGGTACTGGCGTAGTGAAATGTCGACGTTTCGACCCCTCATCAAGGGTAGGATGATTTGATCCTTACGAGTGGGGTCTTCCTCAGGACAGAGAGGACGGTGAAACCGGAAGGGTAGGCACCTATAAAAACATTGGATCAGTATTAAAAGGGGTAGCGAAGCCAAGCAGAATAGAACAGCGAGGCTGGAAATGGAAAGGCATTGCCATAATTACCAATTGAGAGCAAGGACATCTAATCAGTATCAGCTTGGCGTCCGAAGGCGCAAGGGCAAAAAGGCTCCAAAGACAGGTGGGAGTGATAAACACCTATAACAAATTAAAGGTGACAATGGAATCATTCGAGTAACAATTCATTGGATAAGTTGGGTATAACTCCCTGAAGATGGGAACTTACAATTTTTTAGTTGAACCACAAAGGAGGAATTGATTGCTCCATCATTACACGCCGCAACGTAGATCGGTGTGTTAGAGTGAAATAAATCACTTAGAAATCAGCCTCTATAAATAAATGGAGAGGGGTGCTCTTTTAGTGAAAAACCTAATAGGTAATCCAAAACTAGAGAAATAAAGAAATAAACTGCCACAAGGACCTGGTCCCCCAGCCTATCATCCGTGTGTTAGGTAATTATATAGTGGAGCGAGAGAATCAGTGAAGCGAGCGCTACATCGGAATTATTAAAAATGAATAAACAATGGAAAAGTGAACCGTCGTTGAGGACAGGTATCGCTTGCACGTTAAGAAAAGAAAAATCATCAGTTAACAAAAACAGCAAAATAAAAATAAAACGTGTAGGAAATCTTAAATCGTTTTAACCCAATAGAACGGAGGTAGGTGGCGTGGTTCCCGTTAAGCAATAGCTTAATATGAATTCAAGGGAAACACTTGTTTATATGGGAGCAAGCTATTCGTGTGAAAAATAAACAAGAGTATGCATCGATCGAGTTGGGCCAAGTTGAACGAAGGGAAGAGGAGAGGTTCCCCTACCTTTAGACGGTGTCCGTGTCATCAGCACTCGAATCTGACAAAACACTGAAACCGCGGAACGGCTGCCTCATATGGAGAACGCTGCCGCCGTGTGACGTTAGAACGGGTGCAGACGCTAGATGCTGTCCGTGACGGTACAATGGAAGAAAGACAACCCGGGTACTTCGTTGGTAAAACTAATAGTTAAAAAATTATGCGATTGCAGTCATAGTCTGGAATTAAATGGATATGACTCGCAATAGTATCTCAGACAAAAGGGATGTTATTCATGAATATATGGAGTGAAACGTGACTCAAGGAGTTAAACGCTCGATCGGAGTGATCGGAAAGTAAATGTAATCAACCAGGGGATGCTCTAAATGGAGAAAAAATCTATACATTATAAGAACGCATAATTGTGAAAAATACAAAACATAAAACGAAGCATAATTTGTATTGGAAATGCATAGTTTGTAACAAAACAAGTGAACTTATGTAGATTGATATTTTCTTAATGGCCGGTTAGAATGCAGCAAAGACAAATGGTGGATTCTTCTAGAGAGAAAACAACCAAATTCTCATATATACATGGTGTACACTAATCGTTATGCATATGGTGGGCAAAAGGTCAGGACGTTCAAAAATGACAGCAGGTTGGCAGCTGAAATTCTTTTAAAGAGAAAAAACAGTCAAATTATCATATAAACATGGTGTACACTATTCATGTGCATATGATGATCAAAAGGACAAGACGTTCAAAAAATGACATTGACAGCAGGTTATGAGCTGAAACACCAGAAGAAAAAGAACAGTGTTCACTAATTGCTGAGAATAGCTAGTTGGGCATTACTGGGGTCTTGTTCGTTTAAGCCCGTTAGAATAGTATCAAATCGAATCATCATTTTAGACTCTCTAATGAGAAGGATAGAGGATATATTGCCTCCCCTGGGTCCCAGTTCGGTTTTCTCCAAAACAATCCATTGCATTTCATCTGGGCGATGTCCCAGTTGGTGATAATGTTCAACCAGAGGTGCACCTGTCACATTGCATCTTATCCTACTTTGGTGTTGCAGAATTCTTGCTTTTACTTTTTGCTGTGTCTGGCCGATGTATAGTTGGCCACATGGGCACAGAATCCCGTAGATGACGTTACTGGAATTACAGTTTGTATGTGATTGCAATGTAATGGTCTGTTGTTTGTATTCAAAATTTTTTGATTGCATAGTTGTGGGGCACGCTTTACATGACCCACATTTGAAATGACCTATGATTGGTGGTAGATTCCAGAGCGACTGGATAGTCGGTTCAACTGGGTCCTCAAGGAAGGAATGCACCACATGATCCTTAATGCTCATCGCTTTCTTAAAAGAATGCATCGGTACATTTGGTTGGTCAATCTCGGTAGATACAATGCTCCAATGTTTGTTGATGATCCTTTTCACTGCATTACTTCGAGTGGAGAATGTTGTGACACATATCATCTTATTGTTTTGTAATGATGTAGCGGGATTTTTGGATGAGAGCAATGTGTCCCGTGGGTTGTACCAGGCCCTCTTTTGGGCCCTTTTCACCAGTCGTTTCGGGTAACCTCTTGAGATTAACCTGGCCATTAAGTTCTCAGACTCTATTATGTAGTCAGTTCGCTTCGTGCAGTTCCTGCGGATCCGCAGGAACTGTCCGACCGGAAGATTGTCGCGTAAACCGCGTGGGTGGTGGCTGCTGTACCTCAGTAAGGAATTTCTTTCAGTTGGCTTCCTATATAAGGTAGTTAGAAGTTTCTCATCTTCATAGAAAATTTTTAAATCAAGGAAGGGTATCTCCTGTGTACTAGACTGTATAGTGAACTGGATATCTTGGTCGCACTGGTTTAGCCATTGGTGGAACAGGTTGAGTTGAGTAGTTTCACCATTCCAAATCATCAATATATCGTCAATATATCTTTTCCACATATTAATATGGGTCGAGAATGGGTTGTTATTCAGGACGAAACGCTTTTCAAAATTGTCCATATACAGGATCGCTAAATCTGGAGCAAAGGCAGCCCCCATCGCAACTCCTTTCGTCTGTACATAATACTTGCCTTGGAAATAAAAGAAGTTCTTTTTCATAGCGATGGTCAGAAGAGCCATGATGAAATCCGTGGGTACCCTTGTTGGTGCTGGTCTCAAATCCAAAACTTCTCGCATAACCGCCAATGCTGGTTCCTGCGGGATGCTGGTGTATAGTGAGACGATATCACAGGTGACAAGTATCTGCTCACTAGAGTTGAATGGTTGTTGGTCAATCATTGCAATGACTTGCATGGTGTCTCGCAGGTACGTCTCTGTTTTTTCTGCTATTGGTTTTAGGAAAAAATCTATGTATTTACATAGAGGTTCCAATAGTGAACCGCAACCGGATACTATAGGGCGACCAGGAGGATGGAGGATGTCCTTATGTATCTTCGGTAGGGTATAGATGGTAGGTAGTCTTGGGTGTCGCTGATTCAAATAGTCATATTCTAATTTGCTTAGAAAGCCACAGTTCAAGGCATCGAGAGTTATTTGGTGGATTTCCCCCATCAGGTCCTTTGTGGGATCAGATTTTAGTAAGGAATAGCTGACGCCATCTTGTAACTGCCTTAGAATCTCCGACTTGTATGCAGTCGTGTCTTGTACCACTATAGCTCCACCCTTATCAGCAGACTTGATCACAATGTCCTTGTTATTTTTAAGGGTTAGGAGTGCCGCTTTTTCAGACTTGCTGGTGTTAAGTATAGTGTGTTTGTAGGTCGAAAGTAAAATGTTAACATCGTTGAGAACTATGCTCTCGTAAGCCAAAATCCTGCTACTCATAGCATTTGCAGGTGGAACAAACTTGGATGGAGGCCTTAGCCCGGTAAAAGACTTGGAAGGACTATCTTCAGTATTCCTGAAGAAATACCTAAGACGAATCTTGCGAAAGAAGCCATGGAGTTCAGTCTTTAGGTTGAATGAATTCGGGTGTGCAGTGGGAACGAACGACAGACCCTTGGAAAGTACAGCTTGTTCATCAGTATTGAGGTTATATGCAGAGATGTTGACCACTGGGTTGTCGCTGGGCTCTACCATCTGTAGACTTTGCGCATTGTCGATATCTCTCCGTGGTTCTCTTGTTGGAATCGGACTTGCTTCGGGGTTGTGCCTCGGCCCCTGTCCCAATTGGTACTCGGTGGATTCTGCTGGCCTCTCGGAGGTCCTCTTGGCCAGTTGCCACCTCGTCCTCGGGGTGGTCTCCATTGGCCTTCCCCTAAAAAAGGAAAATAACCTTGGGGAGGATACCAGTTGTCCCGGTAGTTGTAGTCGTAGCTAGGGCCTGGCGCCTCTTGATCACTATCTGAACTGACCGTGGAATCGGAAAAAGTAGTATAGTTCCTCCTTCCTCTGAAGGCACCTCTACCTCTCCCCGTGAAGCGACCAGAGTTGTCCTGTTTGTAGTAATCTTCGTTGAGGTAGGGATATGTATTCTTTTTTTCATAAAACCTAATATCCTTGGAGAGTTTATCTAATTTTTTACTTTGCGTGGTGGTTTCAAAGTCTTTTAGTGATTTTGTAAGATTTTCCAAAGCACTTTTGGCATTGATCAGAGTAGAGTCACCTGCAATTTCTTGTTTGAGGGCGGCTATTTCTCTGGTTAAGACTTGAACCTGTTCGGCCGCGGTTTCTACTCCGAGAACCATCCAATGTCGTGACGCGTTGTTTGCAATAAAGCTGAAGCCTTCTTTGAATTTTGGTAAATCCAAGAAGATGGCAGGTTCATTTTTTATCTGTAGTCCAACAGGTATTATGCTGGCCTGTAGATATTTAGTGAGCAAATGACCATGGAGTTTTGTACGAATAAGTTTCTTTTCCAGACGCTCAAGTTTTGCTATCTTGTCATTGAGTGTAAAGTCAATATTGGGTGTGTCGAATGACAGAAAGAGATTCCTAGGATCCTGTAGCAGCTGGTTGATGTATTCCTCAGTATAGGAGAGGGTTTCACTCTCCACCATTTTATAGAAGAAGGGAAATTCACAAAGGAATACCTCGCAGGTGTGCACCTGCTCGTTTAAGAGTTAGAACAAAGGGCAAACCCAATAGTCTCTGGGACCTGGGTAACAAACAGTAGAAAAGGATATGGTCCCAGAACATACATAAAATTGAAGATCTGAGCAAAGTCAGCAGAATAACAATTGCAACCAATAAAGCATATCAAAGTGTTTTTTAATCACACTTGAGACAGGCACATGAATGCATGGAAAAAACACATTTACAAAAGTGCAGGGTGCCACAGGGAAGGGGAGGGTGTGATGAGTTAGGTAGGGTAATAGTATAAGTGACATATAAACATTCGTAACGGTTGTACAAATCAATTGCTGTGCACGTTGCTATCGTGCCAAATAATCAGAATGAAAGTCAATCATAAGCAGAATTGAGTGATCAGCCTAAAGAGCCATATACAAGTAAAAATACACAGTGCTCAATGCACTATTGTAGGTACTGGCGTAGTGAAATGTCGACGTTTCGACCCCTCATCAAGGGTAGGATGATTTGATCCTTACGAGTGGGGTCTTCCTCAGGACAGAGAGGACGGTGAAACCGGAAGGGTAGGCACCTATATAAACTGCCACAAGGACCTGGTCCCCCAGCCTATCATCCGTGTGTTAGGTAATTATATAGTGGAGCGAGAGAATCAGTGAAGCGAGCGCTACATCGGAATTATTAAAAATGAATAAACAATGGAAAAGTGAACCGTCGTTGAGGACAGGTATCGCTTGCACGTTAAGAAAAGAAAAATCATCAGTTAACAAAAACAGCAAAATAAAAATAAAACGTGTAGGAAATCTTAAATCGTTTTAACCCAATAGAACGGAGGTAGGTGGCGTGGTTCCCGTTAAGCAATAGCTTAATATGAATTCAAGGGAAACACTTGTTTATATGGGAGCAAGCTATTTGTGTGAAAAATAAACAAGAGTATGCATCGATCGAGTTGGGCCAAGTTGAACGAAGGGAAGAGGAGAGGTTCCCCTACCTTTAGACGGTGTCCGTGTCATCAGCACTCGAATCTGACAAAACACTGAAACCGCGGAATGGCTGCCTCATATGGAGAACGCTGCCGCCGCGTGACGTTAGAACGGGTGCAGACGCTAGATGCTGTCCGTGACGGTACAATGGAAGAAAGACAACCCGGGTACTTCGTTGGTAAAACTAATAGTTAAAAAATTATGCGATTGCAGTCATAGTCTGGAATTAAATGGATATGACTCGCAATAGTATCTCAGACAAAAGGGATGTTATTCATGAATATATGGAGTGAAACGTGACTCAAGGAGTTAAACGCTCGATCGGAGTGATCGTAAAGTAAATGTAATCAACCAGGGGATGCTCTAAATGGAGAAAAAATCTATACATTATAAGAACGCATAATTGTGAAAAATACAAAACATAAAACGAAGCATAATTTGTATTGGAAATGCATAGTTTGTAACAAAACAAGTGAACTTATGTAGATTGATATTTTCTTAATGGCCGGTTAGAATGCAGCAAAGACAAATGGTGGATTCTTCTAGAGAGAAAACAACCAAATTATCATATATACATGGTGTACACTAATCGTTATGCATATGGTGGGCAAAAGGTCAGGACGTTCAAAAATGACAGCAGGTTGGCAGCTGAAATTCTTTTAAAGAGAAAAAACAGTCAAATTATCATATAAACATGGTGTACACTATTCATATGCATATGATGATCAAAAGGACAAGACGTTCAAAAAATGACATTGACAGCAGGTTATGAGCTGAAACACCAGAAGAAAAAGAACAGTGTTCACTAATTGCTGAGAATAGCTAGTTGGGCATTACTGGGGTCTTGTTCGTTTAAGCCCGTTAGAATAGTATCAAATCGAATCACCATTTTAGACTCTCTAATGAGAAGGATAGAGGATATATTGCCTCCCCTGGGTCCCAGTTCGGTTTTCTCCAAAACAATCCATTGCATTTCATCTGGGCGATGTCCCAGTTGGTGATAATGTTCAACCAGAGGTGCACCTGTCACATTGCATCTTATCCTACTTTGGTGTTGCAGAATTCTTGCTTTTACTTTTTGCTGTGTCTGGCCGATGTATAGTTGGCCACATGGGCACAGAATCCCGTAGATGACGTTACTGGAATTACAGTTTGTATGTGATTGGAATGTAATGGTCTGTTGTTTGTATTCAAAATTTTTTGATTGCATAGTTGTGGGGCACGCTTTACATGACCCACATTTGAAATGACCTATGATTGGTGGTAGATTCCAGAGCGACTGGATAGTCGGTTCAACTGGGTCCTCAAGGAAGGAATGCACCACATGATCCTTAATGCTCATCGCTTTCTTAAAAGAATGCATCGGTACATTTGGTTGGTCAATCTCGGTAGATACAATGCTCCAATGTTTGTTGATGATCCTTTTCACTGCATTACTTCGAGTGGAGAATGTTGTGACACATATCATCTTATTGTTTTGTAATGATGTAGCGGGATTTTTGGATGAGAGCAATGTGTCCCGTGGGTTGTACCAGGCCCTCTTTTGGGCCCTTTTCACCAGTCGTTTCGGGTAACCTCTTGAGATTAACCTGGCCATTAAGTTCTCAGACTCTGTTATGTAGTCAGTTCGCTTCGTGCAGTTCCTGCGGATCCGCAGGAACTGTCCGACTGGAAGATTGTCGCGTAAACCGCGTGGGTGGTGGCTGCTGTACCTCAGTAAGGAATTTCTTTCAGTTGGCTTCCTATATAAGGTAGTTAGAAGTTTCTCATCTTCATAGAAAATTTTTAAATCAAGGAAGGGTATCTCCTGTGTACTAGACTGTATAGTGAACTGGATATCTTGGTCGCACTGGTTTAGCCATTGGTGGAACAGGTTGAGTTGAGTAGTTTCACCATTCCAAATCATCAATATATCGTCAATATATCTTTTCCACATATTAATATGGGTCGAGAATGGGTTGTTATTCAGGACGAAACGCTTTTCAAAATTGTCCATATACAGGATCGCTAAATCTGGAGCAAAGGCAGCCCCCATCGCAACTCCTTTCGTCTGTACATAATACTTGCCTTGGAAATAAAAGAAGTTCTTTTTCATAGCGATGGTCAGAAGAGCTATGATGAAATCCGTGGGTACCCTTGTTGGTGCTGGTCTCAAATACAAAACTTCTCGCATAACCGCCAATGCTGGTTCCTGCGGGATGCTGGTGTATAGTGAGACGATATCACAGGTGACAAGTATCTGCTCACTAGAGTTGAATGGTTGTTGGTCAATCATTGCAATGACTTGCATGGTGCCTCGCAGGTACGTCTCTGTTTTTTCTGCTATTGGTTTTAGGAAAAAATCTATGTATTTACATAGAGGTTCCAATAGTGAACCGCAACCGGATACTATAGGGCGACCAGGAGGATGGAGGATGTCCTTATGTATCTTCGGTAGGGTATAGATGGTAGGTAGTCTTGGGTGTCGCTGATTCAAATAGTCATATTCTAATTTGCTTAGAAAGCCACAGTTCAAGGCATCGAGAGTTATTTGGTGGATTTCCCCCATCAGGTCCTTTGTGGGATCAGATTTTAGTAAGGAATAGCTGACGCCATCTTGTAACTGCCTTAGAATCTCCGACTTGTATGCAGTCGTGTCTTGTACCACTATAGCTCCACCCTTATCAGCAGACTTGATCACAATGTCCTTGTTATTTTTAAGGGTTAGGAGTGCCGCTTTTTCAGACTTGCTGGTGTTAAGTATAGTGTGTTTGTAGGTCGAAAGTAAAATGTTAACATCGTTGAGAACTATGCTCTCGTAAGCCAAAATCCTGCTACTCATAGCATTTGCAGGTGGAACAAACTTGGATGGAGGCCTTAGCCCGGTAAAAGACTTGGAAGGACTATCTTCAGTATTCCTGAAGAAATACCTAAGACGAATCTTGCGAAAGAAGCCATGGAGTTCAGTCTTTAGGTTGAATGAATTCGGGTGTGCAGTGGGAACGAACGACAGACCCTTGGAAAGTACAGCTTGTTCATCAGTATTGAGGTTATATGCAGAGATGTTGACCACTGGGTTGTCGCTGGGCTCTACCATCTGTAGACTTTGCGCATTGTCGATATCTCTCCGTGGTTCTCTTGTTGGAATCGGACTTGCTTCGGGGTTGTGCCTCGGCCTCTGTCCCAATTGGTATTCGGTGGATTCTGCTGGCCTCTCGGAGGTCCTCTTGGCCAGTTGCCACCTCGTCCTCGGGGTGGTCTCCATTGGCCTTCCCCTAAAAAAGGAAAATAACCTTGGGGAGGATACCAGTTGTCCCGGTAGTTGTAGTCGTAGCTAGGGCCTGGCGCCTCTTGATCACTATCTGAACTGACCGTGGAATCGGAAAAAGTAGTATAGTTCCTCCTTCCTCTGAAGGCACCTCTACCTCTCCCCGTGAAGCGACCAGAGTTGTCCTGTTTGTAGTAATCTTCGTTGAGGTAGGGATATGTATTCTTTTTTTCATAAAACCTAATATCCTTGGAGAGTTTATCTAATTTTTTACTTTGCGTGGTGGTTTCAAAGTCTTTTAGTGATTTTGTAAGATTTTCCAAAGCACTTTTGGCATTGATCAGAGTAGAGTCACCTGCAATTTCTTGTTTGAGGGCGGCTATTTCTCTGGTTAAGACTTGAACCTGTTCGGCCGCGGTTTCTACTCCGAGAACCATCCAATGTCGTGACGCGTTGTTTGCAATAAAGCTGAAGCCTTCTTTGAATTTTGGTAAATCCACGAAGATGGCAGGTTCATTTTTTATCTGTAGTCCAACAGGTATTATGCTGGCCTGTAGATATTTAGTGAGCAAATGACCATGGAGTTTTGTACGAATAAGTTTCTTTTCCAGACGCTCAAGTTTTGCTATCTTGTCATTGAGTGTAAAGTCAATATTGGGTGTGTCGGATGACAGAAAGAGATTCCTAGGATCCTGTAGCAGCTGGTTGATGTATTCCTCAGTATAGGGAAATTCACAAAGGAATACCTCGCAGGTGTGCACCTGCTCGTTTAAGAGTTAGAACAAAGGGCAAACCCAATAGTCTCTGGGACCTGGGTAACAAACAGTAGAAAAGGATATGGTCCCAGAACATACATAAAATTGAAGATCTGAGCAAAGTCAGCAGAATAACAATTGCAACCAATAAAGCATATCAAAGTGTTATTTAATTGAGACAGGCACATGAATGCATGGAAAAAACACATTTACAAAAGTGCAGGGTGCCACAGGGAAGGGGAGGGTGTGATGAGTTAGGTAGGGTAATAGGATAAGTGACATATAAACATTCGTAACGGTTGTACAAATCAATTGCTGTGCACGTTGCTATCGTGCCAAATAATCAGAATGAAAGTCAATCATAAGCAGAATTGAGTGATCAGCCTAAAGAGCCATATACAAGTAAAAATACACAGTGCTCAATGCACTATTGTAGGTACTGGCGTAGTGAAATGTCGACGTTTCGACCCCTCATCAAGGGTAGGATGATTTGATCCTTACGAGTGGGGTCTTCCTCAGGACAGAGAGGACGGTGAAACCGGAAGGGTAGGCACCTATAAATACATTGGATCAGTATTAAAAGGGGTAGCGAAGCCAAGCAGAATAGAACAGCGAGGCTGGAAATGGAAAGGCATTGCCATAATTACCAACTGAGAGCAAGGACATCTAATCAGTGTCAGCTTGGCGTCCGAAGGCGCAAGGGCAAAAAGGCTCCAAAGACAGGTGGGAGTGATAAACACCTATAACAAATTAAAGGTGACAATGGAATCATTCGAGTAACAATTCATTGGATAAGTTGGGTATAACTCCCTGAAGATTGGAACTTACAATTTTTTAGTTGAACCACAAAGGAGGAATTGATTGCTCCATCATTACACGCCGCAACGTAGATCGGTGTGTTAGAGTGAAATAAATCACTTAGAAATCAGCCTCTATAAATAAATGGAGAGGGGTGCTCTTTTAGTGAAAAACCTAATAGGTAATCCAAAACTAGAGAAATAAAGAAATAAACTGCCACAAGGACCTGGTCCCCCAGCCTATCATCCGTGTGTTAGGTAATTATATAGTGGAGCGAGAGAATCAGTGAAGCGAGCGCTACATCGGAATTATTAAAAATGAATAAACAATGGAAAAGTGAACCGTCGTTGAGGACAGGTATCGCTTGCACGTTAAGAAAAGAAAAATCATCAGTTAACAAAAACAGCAAAATAAAAATAAAACGTGTAAGAAATCTTAAATCGTTTTAACCCAATAGAACGGAGGTAGGTGGCGTGGCTCCCGTTAAGCAATAGCTTAATATGAATTCAAGGGAAACACTTGTTTATATGGGAGCAAGCTATTCATGTGAAAAATACGAACCGAGGCACAAGAAAACCCCCCCATAAAAGGCGCAAAACGCGACAAGGGGGCAGGGTAGAAACACCCTGACCCCCTTGAGGAAATATGAATTTTTATGGTCAATTGTGTCCCCTATCTTAGACCCCAACGGCTCCATGTATGTGCTACAAGTACATGTATGTTCCCTCCACTTCAAGCTATGAAGACGCAAATACATATGCGTCCAACGTTAACATGTCCTCTTTCAGCTCTGCCATGAATGGGTCAGATATTCCGTTCCTAAGTATGCCTTGCCACCGTCTTTATATGGTGTACTTTTCACGTTTTCCAGCTCTGGCAAGGTAGGCCCTGAATTCTGCCATCAAGCTTTTCCTGCTTCTGCCTCTGAATGCTCCAGCCTGGACCTGCATCTGTATCCATGACCTTTGTCTTACTTCCTGCGCGGCTAACGGTGCCTGGCCCGGCCTGTTGCCTGCCAAGACTGTATTCAGCCTTCAAGTTATCTGCTCCGCTCCTCGAGAAATGCATTCCTGTCTAGTAGTTTAGGTAAACATTCTTCCAGCTACAGAGCAAAGGGCCCGGCCTCATTGTCTCCGTGCAAGTAATTCATAGCTTTCGTTTCCATGGTAGGCCCATGCCCCCTCGCATCTCATGTAGACACTTAGACGCTTATACACGCACTAGTAGTTAGTATAGGATAGCCTCTGCCTGAGAGACCTTCCCTTCCAGATAATATAGTTCCTTAAACACAAGATATTAGATACGATTTGGAATTAGGTTGTTCTGACATCCCAGACTTCTGTCTCCTCATGTAGGGCTAAATGTCAAGTCCCCTTCACCCTCTAGTTACACGTCAATCACACGTCATGCGGCTGTGCGCGCATCTCTGCCATGTATTTCTGCTGACATTGCAGGATTCTCTTATGGATCCACCCACCTGTGTCATCATCATAATGACGTTTCTAGTATACGCCTTTATGCACGCCTATTGTAACGCCTTTTTTATTACGTATGTGTATTCTTATCTTTCCTATCAGCTGTTACGCCTCCTGCATCTGTCTTTACTGTAATGCATTTACTATATATATTATAACCTGTCAATAATGTATTGCCTATCCCTTCCTGAACCTTCGTGGTGACGGAACCCGATTGCCTGGTTCGAACCATAATTCCTTTGTAAGGAATAAATTCCCTTTTATAACCTCAAATACCACGGATTCTGCCTCTTATTTTTACTGAGTTATTCTTATTGAATTTTACCGCATAAATTAAGTCTAGGTAATTTAAATTTACCACATAATTGGCGCCCGAACAGGGACACCTCTCACACCCCACGCGCCGGAGGTGCGTTGCAGACCCAGTCTCCTGCCACAGCCGGACGGACAACTACGCGTACCCGCAGGATTTCCTGTATCTCCCTCAGGCCAACGGGGGCGACTGAGGCTGCGATCAACACCCAGACGAGGCGGTGAGGAGTGCGGAGAATCCCGACCAGAGCCTAGCTGAGAGAGCAAGATCCGAGGTATACAGAGGCCCACCAGATTCCGAAGTTCCGAAGTATCTAAGTCACGAGTCGAGTCCAGTCCAGTTTGGTCTAGTCCAGTCCAGACTTCCGAGGCCTTCTGTTCCGTTCCGTGCTTCCCGGTGAGTACCATTGCTGGGGACGCATCTAGACGTGCACATTGGTTTGTGCCGGTCAAGACGGGTTTGGGTACACAGACCTGGTCTGCACTGTTTCAGCAGTGTATCTGTGCTGTTTAGCAGTACATCTAGTATTATGCAGTTAACTAGTTTTATTCTAATTATTATTGTTCGTTCTAAAATGTTTTGATATGTTTTAAATGTCGTGGTATGAGTGATTGTTCGATCTTCATTATTGTGTTTATTGTATTAATTGTGTTCAAGTCCGAAGTAAGAATCAAGTAGCAAGGTTCAAGATACCGTTATTCTCAAAATTAAGACAGATAAAAACTAGAAAAGGGATACTCGAGGAAGCCATTCCCATTCCACCTAGGGACACTCCAGGGTACTTTATGTACCATAAACATGGCCTAGATGCCGTATTATATCTTGATTTATGGGTGGACTATACCAAGGATTTAGCAGAGAGTCAGAGATGGCCCGCTGCTGGGACATGGGATGCAGATTGCATCATGAGAGTAGAAGAAGTATTATGGAAAAAGAAAGCCAGACAGTCACAGAAAGATGCCATTGAATTATGGCGTAAAGAATCGCATAGACGCGCAGAGAAAGCGTTCAGAAAAGAAGAGAAAAGTAGAGAGAATTCAGACAAAGCTCGAGAAAACATATTATTTGACGAAGGTATCCGAGTAAAAACAGAACAAGTAGACAGACAACGAAACACTCTTATGAATGGTATGTATCCTCTTCTGGCCGAGGGTTTGCCTAGGGCCACCCAGGAGGTACCAAAAGATCTGCCACCTCCATTACTCCCGATTAAAGTACATCCCAAGACCGCAAAGGACATTTTCCTTTCTTCTTATTTAGACGATGCAGCCCCCGAATATGTTAATGTTGCGCATCAACGCGCATCACCTGTTGACAACGCTCAACCCCAAGATCATCTGCCCCCACCTCCGCAGCAACAAACTCCTCCTCACGTTTTAAACGTTCCACCTGTTTCTTCAGTCCTTCCTGCATCTACACTCTCTACCCTACATCCAACAAATCCTTTTGGACTTGGCACCTCAGGAGGTGCGACAGGAGGTGCGACAGGAGGTTTTTCCACGCCACCGCCAGCACCTAGGTTGACTTATAGGGATTTAGCACACCAACGTACACCCCAAACAGCTAATCACAATATATTTAATGAGCCTCTTACAGATTGTAGATATGATCCAGTGCCCGGTAAACACGACAGAATGTTGCTATCATCAGTACGTTTACGACGAGTTTCGACCTATCTAATGACGCTACCAGGAATGATTGGTCATCTAGACAAAATATATCACTTTATCCAAACAGGGGAAGGTCCTGAAAGTATTGGCGAGGCCATGGAATACCAGAAAGTGGACATGCAAAAATTATTGTTACGCTTCTTCATAAACTGTTTGATCAGAAACAGAGATAGGCCTGAGGTAGATCCGGAGGAAATGCAAGTACTTACCAGATGGGGTCAGAATATAGCAGACGGAAAACATGATAAACAGAAGAGTATAGAAGTTATGCACCGAAAGATCAGAAAAGAAATAGAACGAATACATGAAAGAAGATTAGAGGCAGATAAAACTGAATCAGAGGGAGAGGAGGAGGAACAGTCAGAAATAACCACAGGACAATTAGAATTACCAGCTAGAGAAATGATCGCTTATGTAGGAAAAGGAAGATCTTTTAATAATACAATGCGTCCGATACGTCCAGAATGTAACAGAATTTTTCAAACAGCTATCTCAAATCCAAGGACCCCTGAACACTTATTCCAGGCTACTGATAAATTACTTTGAGAACGAAGGGGGTACCATGTACTCGATTCTATGGATGAACAAGAATTAGCCAGGTCAGCAGTACAATGGGCTGACAGTTCTGAAACATACAGTGATGATGCGCTAGCACACACGTTTCTGAATCTCACACCAGACGAACAGCGTTTAGCTAGTATATACATGATACAACATCTCCTTATATTATATAAAGGCCAACACTCCGATCCTGGTCCCCTACCTGATATACTGATAGAATTACTCACGAATAAATGGAGAGGTATGGGTACCGATCTAATTAAAGAAATTCTAGAATACCGACACAGATATAGTGCCTTTTTGTGTCCAGAACATGATCCAGCTCCCTCCATGGAAAGAAAAACGTATTACATAGACAGACAGAATCCCTTACGCGAAGTACACCCAGTTAGAAATGATGATAATACTTTTAGACGCGTGTTTGTGTACACGCCCATAACTAAAATAGAACTATTGGAAATGAAAAAATTAGTGCCCAGCCATGACAAAGATCCAGCAGGTTTTCACCGTGAACTAAAGGACATGTTACTCATGGGTGATTATACCTATCCTGACATTATGAAAATATTGAAAGTATTGTTGCCTGTCGGTATTTACGAGAAACTCAAAGAAAAAGAGTGGGAGGTGGGAGAACAAAAGATTGATTGGACAGCATTAGAAAACGAAGAAAATGCCCGAACTGCAGGCGTAGGGCTTGGAGACAAAACTAAAGCATTACCAGGATTATTAGTACAAGTATTGCCACGTTTATTAACTACGAAAAAGGAAGACTGGGGAGCAATATCAGCTTGCAAACAGAAACCCGATGAAGACACTAGTGATTTTTATTCCCGATTTAAAAAATGTTTTGGTATTAATAGCGGCCTGAAAGCAAGTAGCGATTCATATCCACATCTTTTTGTAACAAAACTAGTCGAGAATTCCCTGCCACAGGTTAAAAACAGAGTATTGAAAGTTGAGAGCACTTGGCAAGCTAACACTCCTTCACAAATGTTACAAATGTTACAGTATCACCAGAATAGAATTAGAGAAGAACAAGAACACGAACAAAGACGTATGAAAGACACGAAAATGAAAATGCTCGTCGCCCAGTCAGTTCCAGCTGACGGTCACAAAAAGGGTGCGACACAGTCCAGTAATTCAGCGGTTCCCGTTAAAGGGACATGCAACTATTGTAAACAGCCAGGTCATTATATAAACGATTGTGCAGTTCTGAAACATAATATCTCTACGGGTAAAACCAAGGAGAGACCACGTCCGCCTAGACAGGATCAGATCCAACAACAAGCACCTCAGAATGTACAGCCTATGCAAGCTGCACAACAGACCGTAGCGGTACCACAGTCACAGCCTATTGCCGCAACACAAAACACGACACAACAGATGTACCAGTATGCACAAAATGACTATCCAGATTATCAGCGATACACATGAAATAGCCTAGAGAAGGAAGTTGGCTTACCCCTTATTGAGGTTCCCGTAGATCAAGAGGGTCCTTATGTACAGAGTCAAGTATTAGGGAAAGACAGAAAGTTTTTACTTGATACAGGGGCAAGCAGAAGAACTATAAGTCACGACGAGGTTCCAGGGGCACCCCTCTCAGGCTCACAAAATGTTTCCCTTGGATTTTCAGGACAACCTATTGTTAATGAAGTATCGCAACCTCTGCCTCTTACAGTTGGTCCATTGACACGGACTACCGATCTATTGCTTACAAAATCATGCCCAGAAAACTTGTTAGGTATAAAGACATTGAAAGCTCTAGGAGCTGTAATATGTTGTTCTCCGGAAGGAGTACGACTATTTTTGCGTGACTTTAAAGGTCACTACGTGTCAAGAGACATGGATCACCGGTTACAGAATCTACCTGCACATTTATGGGCACAAGGCCCCACTGATGTAGGTTGTATGCACATTACACCATATCGAGTCACACTCAAAGCAGGAGTGGTATTACCACGAATGCGACAATACAAGTTACCTCCAGATGCTGTAGTGGCTTTACTGCAAATCATTGACGAGCTCATTGCACAAGGAGTGGTTGTGGAAACCGACTCCAATGTATGTAATTCTCCGATCATTCCGATTCTTAAACGAACTGATCCAAAAGCACCCCCAGTATATCGATTAGTTATTGATCTGCGCGAATTGAATAAATGCATTGTACCACAATATCCCGTGGTCCCAGATATCTCTTCATTACTGACAGCTATTGATTCAGAAGCAACGTTCTTTACTGTAATTGACCTCAAGAACGCCTTCTTTAGCGTCCCAATCGATCCGGAAAGCCAATATCTGTTCGGATTCTGTTTAAATGGACGAAGCTTTAAATTCGCACGCGCACCTCAAGGATTTACAGAAAGTCCTAGCATCTACAGCCAAGCACTGAAAAGACAACTTGACAGTATCCACATGCCAGTTAACACTGCACTGCTTCAGTATGTCGATGATCTGCTGATCACCGCCCGAAGTGAACGCGAATGTGAAAAAGCATCACTGACGGTTTTACATTTTCTGGCCGTCAAGGGGCACAAGGTGTCCCCTTCGAAACTACAATTCTGTGTTCAGCAAGTTGTGTACCTTGGGCACTTGCTGTCCAAGGGGGGAAGACAGCTCACACCTGACCGCATCCAGTTAATTGTAAACATGCCACCACCCAAGACACAAAAGGAGGTACGGGCCTTCATAGGCCTCACTTCGTACTGTAGGCAGTGGATCCCTCAGTATGCATTTTTAGTAAAACCACTCATTCAGTTGACAACCCAGGAGGCAGCGACATCGACTGTCCTCCCTTGGACTCCAGAACATACACAAGCTTTTGAAGACTTAAAGAAAGCCTTATGCCAAGCACCTGTTTTAGCGACACCATGTTACAGTAAGCCTTTTACACTTTTTGTTACAGAACGTGAAGGTACTGCCTTGTCAGTACTCACTCAGGAACAAGCAGGATCACACAAGCTGTGTGCTTACTTTTCTAGCACATTAGATCCCGTAGCTCAGGCTCTTCCTGCGTGCCTGAAATCAGTCGCAGCGACAGCTTTAGCGATCAGACAAAGCGATTCCATAGTATTAGGACATCAATTGACAGTACAAGTACCACACGCAGTAGAGGTTCTCTTGAACCGGACACAAACACAACACTTGACTATAGCACGACTGACAGGTTACGAACTAACATTGTTCCAGCCACACATAGAAATCAGACGCTGCAGTACATTAAATCCTGCCACACTTTTGCCATTAAGTGGAACAGACCCACTGGCACATGATTGCATTGAAGTCATTACTATTACGACAAAACCCAGACAAGACTTGACAGACATTCCATTATCAGATCCAGACCTGACATTTTATGTAGATGGTTCATGTATGAGAACAAGTACAGGAGAGTTAGTGGCCGCTTATGCAGTCACGACAGACACTGAAGTCATTGAAACAAATTGTATTAACACTTTGTCAGCTCAAGCAGCAGAGCTCATCGCTCTGACACAAGCCTGTATTCAAGCCAAAAATAAGAGAGTTAACATATACACAGATTCACGTTATGCATTCGGAGTTGTACACGACTTCGGAGTCCTTTGGCGAGAGAGAGGTTATCTAACTTCTCACGGTGCCAACATTCAACACGGTCCCCTCATTCAAGCTCTATTAGATGCAATACATCTGCCTATTTCGATATCTATCATGAAGTGTAAGGCCCATACAAAAGTCACCGATATCATTTCCCAGGGTAACGACCTAGCAGACCGAACAGCTAAGCAAACAGCACAGAATAGGACTCATGCAACTGACTTGACAAAGACAATAGTTCCGACATCGACACACTGCATGACAGTTAAGGATCCCGCCCTTGATGTATTTGACATACAGACACATGCTACACCAGAGGAAATAAAGAAATGGACTGAATTAGGAGGGATCCAAACAGATCAGGGATGGATGACAAAGGGAAAATCTACATGGTTTCTCCCCGACTCCATGGTTCAAGTTATCATTAACACAATACATAGTCCAGCACATCTAGGAGAAAAAGCTATGTTAGACAGTATTCAAAACATTTGGTTTAATAAACACTTACGAGCTGCAGCCAAACAGAAAGTCCGAACTTGTATGATTTGTTGTCAGTTCAACCCAGGTAAAAGCATTCCTGTAGAGCAAGGTGGATTTCAACCTCCCGATCACCCTTTTGAAGTCCTCCAGATGGATTATATCCAGATGGAACGTTGTCGAGGATTCAAATATGTCCTCGTAGTTGTATGTGCTCTTTCCCGTTGGACAGAGGCATATCCCGTCTCAGATTACACTGCCCCGACTACTGCCAAACAGTTAGTTCGTGAATTCTTCCCACGGTATGGTTTGCCCCGTATCGTGTACTCAGATAATGGCCAGCCGTTCTCATCCGAGCTAATGAAACACATTTCACTCTTGTTAGGCTATCAATGGAAATTCCACTGTGTCCGACATCCCGAGGCAGCAGGTCTCGTGGAACGTCACAACCAGACTCTGAAAATTCGACTTTCTAAAATCTGTAGAGAGAAAGGTGTCGACTGGATAGTAGCCTTACCAGTTGCACTCTTTTACATGAGAATGGTAGCACATTCTCGCACAGGGCTATCCCCGTACGAGGTGGTCTTCGGTAGGCCACCAAATATGTGGGGGACGCCTATACCTCGTAAAATCACTGATGTTGATTGTAACATGCTGACAGATTACCTTGCTTCCTTGATGTCTGCACTACAATCTTGCCGTTCACAGGTAGCTGCAGCCTTTCCCGACAACACCGAGGTGAAGCCCCATGAAGTGGTTCCTGGAGACTTTGTCTTCATAAGAAATTTCGACAGGAGGAGCCCGCTGGAGCCTCGCTGGCAAACGCCGAAACTGGTACTTCTGACCACGAGGACAGCAGTGAAGATTGAGGGTCGCAAGGGTTGGCTACACTCGAGCCATATCAAGAAATTTCATGGACTACCGTCCGATTTGAACTCTCAGCCCTGCCCCCTTCCACAGACTGATTCAAAACTCCCCCTGGTTGAGAAAACAGAATCACAAGAATACAAACTGAAACTAAGGTCTAGCAAGTCAGACAATTTGATTGTTTAAGTCCTCTCCTAGGTGAATCGGTTGAATTAGTCTCTGACATGTATCCTCTAGACCGAAATTGAGAGAGAAATAGACAGAAACAGCTCAAGAAACATGCATACTGTAAATCACTTCGTAGTCACTGTGTAGTGACATTATTAATTATGTTTTTTCTAAGTCTTTTGATTATTGCTGCAAGTATACTGTTGCACATGTACTATCCTATTTTCAAGCGTGCTCATTCTGCTTACAATGCTACTACCGAACATTCTTTTAGCGAATTACCTTCACATGAGTTGCCCTATAGACTTGCGCTGCGCAACAACACATTCATTAGTATGTTACATCATTCCCATCAGACCAGCAATGCTACAAATTATTGGATATGTGGCCGACTCCCTCCCTATCAGAAATACAAAGGAGTTCTGCCCCTCTTTCCGTATCCATTCACACATAATGGTTCCTGTGGAGCATGGTTTAGTTTGATTAATTCTTTAGATTCAAACACTGTAGTATACCAGAGCAACTGGGTATGGGGAAACCTGAACTTAGTTTTGCTTAAAGCCTGTTACCCTAACAAGGAGGGACTTCCCAAAAGGACAGGAACTGACCTAGAAAATGAAGTATATGGATTAGGTAATTTTACACTTAACCTCATGATTCTGAATGTTGAATCCGAAGCTGCACCAGTCTTGCCTGCTATGTCCGTATTACCAGTCAAAGGTGAATTATGTGTACGAAAGAATGGTTCAGTACACCTGGGTCATAGTAAATGTACTACTGTGATCGAATTCAGTGATCAAGGCAAGTCTACATTTAGAGCTTCCCGTCATTCCTACTTCATATGTGGTCATACCGCATATATACGCTTACCTCTAGATTGGGATGGTACCTGTTACATTGCATTCCTTCTGCCACCTGTTTTCCTAACCCCTCCTGATTATCATAGAAATACCCATCTAGTACACAATAGATCCCAGAGAGATATCCCGATTGTTGATTACACTGAAACAGCATGGGAACAATATACAGACTTCAATAAAGGTCTCTTTCCTTACATAGGTGTTGTCTCAAATAGTAAACTGATACGTAGATTAACCAGAACCCTTGAAGCAGTAGTGAATGAAACTACCTCTGCCCTAGGCAACTTAACAGAGGAGCAGTCTGCGATGCGGATTGTTGTTCTTCAAAATCGTCTTGTCCTTGACGTCATACTGGCCGATAGGGGCGGAGCCTGTAGGGTCATCGGATCGAGTTGCTGTGTTTTCATTCCAGAAAACGCGCCATCAGTATACAAAGCCATAACTCGTCTTCATAAGATTGTAAGCCAGATACACCAGAATCCAGGCACCTGGACTTGGTCCGGTTGGTTCTGGAGCGTGTTGTCAGCCTGGGGATGGAAAGTCCTATCCTTCCTAGGTATTGGCCTTCTCATAGTATTCAGTTGTTGCCTGTGTCTACAATGTGGACCAGCGATTTGCGGCCTGTGTGCCACATCATGTATTCCACGTTCAAGTTCTCATTCAAAATCCCGGAAGAAGAAAGAAGAGCAAATGATGTTACATGAACAGATTGATGGATTCCTGAGGATCGATATTTCATGAAGGGTCCGTAGGGGACAAGGAGGGAATGAGGAAATATGAATTTTTATGGTCAATTGTGTCCCCTATCTTAGACCCCAACGGCTCCATGTATGTGCTACAAGTACATGTATGTTCCCTCCACTTCAAGCTATGAAGACGCAAATACATATGCGTCCAACGTTAACATGTCATCTTTCAGATCTGCCATGAATGGGTCAGATATTCCGTTCCTAAGTATGCCTTGCCACCGTCTTTATATGGTGTACTTTTCACGTTTTCCAGCTCTGGCAAGGTAGGCCCTGAATTCTGCCATCGAGCTTTTCCTGCTTCTGCCTCTGAATGCTCCAGCCTGGACCTGCATCTGTATCCATGACCTTTGTCTTACTTCCTGCGCGGCTAACGGTGCCTGGCCCGGCCTGTTGCCTGCCAAGACTGTATTCAGCCTTCAAGTTATCTGCTCCGCTCCTCGAGAAATGCATTCCTGTCTAGTAGTTTAGGTAAACATTCTTCCAGCTACAGAGCAAAGGGCCCGGCCTCATTGTCTCCGTGCAAGTAATTCATAGCTTTCGTTTCCATGGTAGGCCCATGCCCCCTCGCATCTCATGTAGACACTTAGACGCTTATACACACACTAGTAGTTAGTATAGGATAGCCTCTGCCTGAGAGACCTTCCCTTCCAGATAATATAGTTCCTTAAACACAAGATATTAGATACGATTTGGAATTAGGTTGTTCTGACATCCCAGACTTCTGTCTCCTCATGTAGGGCTAAATGTCAAGTCCCCTTCACCCTCTAGTTACACGTCAATCACACGTCATGCGGCTGTGCGCGCATCTCTGCCATGTATTTCTGCTGACATTGCAGGATTCTCTTATGGATCCACCCACCTGTGTCATCATCATAATGACGTTTCTAGTATACGCCTTTATGCACGCCTATTGTAACGCCTTTTTTATTACGTATGTGTATTCTTATCTTTCCTATCAGCTGTTACGCCTCCTGCATCTGTCTTTACTGTAATGCATTTACTATATATATTATAACCTGTCAATAATGTATTGCCTATCCCTTCCTGAACCTTCGTGGTGACGGAACCCGATTGCCTGGTTCGAACCATAATTCCTTTGTAAGGAATAAATTCCCTTTTATAACCTCAAATACCACGGATTCTGCCTCTTATTTTTACTGAGTTATTCTTATTGAATTTTACCGCATAAATTAAGTCTAGGTAATTTAAATTTACCACACCCTAGGCCTGCTCATGGGGTCCCACAAGGACCCCCAAGGCCCCAAAAAATTATTATTATTTGTTTTTTTAAATCGCGTGATGCACTTAGGAAAAAAATGTTTTTTTTCCCCCCGGGGGCAATATGCATATTATAATGGGGGACCGCCACCCCCCAGGGCTTATCTGAATTATGGAGGGCTCTCAGCCGCCCCAGCCCTGGGGACCGCCACCCCCCAGGGCTTTATTATGCATGGGTGGGGGGCTCAAAGGCCCCCCCAAGCCCCAGCGACCTCCACCCCGGGGCTTTAAGTCAATGTATGCAGGGGGCTCATGGCCCCCCGCGGCCCCGGTGCTTGTTTAAAAAAAAAAGAAAACCCTGTGTGGGGGGGCCTCGAGCCCCCCCACAT
The DNA here is from genome assembly GCF_964204655.1 of Triturus cristatus. Taxonomy (NCBI): domain Eukaryota; kingdom Metazoa; phylum Chordata; class Amphibia; order Caudata; family Salamandridae; genus Triturus; species Triturus cristatus. The sequence goes on from NC_140586.1 coordinate 579,088,700, forward strand.
ACCCGGGGACCGCCACCTCCCTGGGGCACTAATTATTTAACATAGGGGGTCTATTATGGACCCCCAAGCCCCGGGGACCACCACCCCGGAGCTTTAAATTAAGTGGGAGGGGGGCCGCGCTGCCCCCCCCTTGAGCCAATGATGGCCCTGGGGACCGCCGCCCCCCAGGGCCGGCTCCTGCAGTGTCCCGGGGTGCCCACCCCCGGGACACTGCTGTTTGCAATGGCAGGGCAGGAGCGGGTTCCACCCTAAAAGACGGAATCGGGCCGGAGGCCACGCCCCCTCCTTGCACCACTGTGCAAACCTGCCCCCTGGCGCGTTTGCAGAGGGGGATCTAATTCCCCTTGAATATTGGGGGTCCCTGGGGGCCAACTAGCCCACCAGGAACCTCCAGTATGCGCCAGGGGGCTGCGTTGCAGAGAGATGTAATGAGGCCATGCCCCTTTTTACACCTCTCTGCATCGCAGCTCCTTGGCACTTACTGGATGTACCTGGTGGGCTAGTTGGCCGCCAGGGGACCTCAGGATTCAAGGGGACTTAATCTCCCACCTTAAAACGCACCACGGGGTGCATTTGCACAGTGGTGAAGGTAGGGGGCAGGGTCTGAGGTGATATGTGTGCAAACATGCCCTGTGATGCGTTTTAAGTTGGGTAATTCATTCCTCTTCAATCCAGAGGTCCCATAGGGGCCAACTAGCCCACCAGGTACCTCCACTAAGCGTCACGGAGCTGCGTTGCAGAGAGGTGTAAAAAGGGGCGTGGCCTCTGAACACCTCTTTGCAACGCAGCTCCCTGGCGCATACTGGAGGTACCTGGTGAGCTAGTTTGGCCGCCAGGGGACCTCAGGATTCAAGGGGACTTAATCCCCAAACTTAAAACACCCCACGGGGTGCGTTTGCACAGTGGTGAAGGTAGCGGGTGGGGCCTGAGGTGATATGTGTGCAAACACGCCCTGTGGCACGTTTTAAGTTGGGGAATTAATTCCTCTTCAATCCAGAGGTCCCCTAGGGGCCAACTAGCCGACCAGGTACCTCCAGTAAGTGCCATGGAGCTGTGTTGCAGAGAGGTGTAAAAAGGGGCGTGGCCTCTGAACACCTCTTTGCAACGCAGCTCCCTGGCGCATACTGGAGGTACCTGGTGGGCTAGTTGTCCCCCAGGGGATCGCAGGATTGAAGAGGAATTAATTCCCCAACTTAAAACGTGCCACAGGGCGTGTTTGCACAAGTCACCTCAGGCCCCACCACCTTCCTTCACCATTGTACAAATATTCCTCTAAAATCAGCCGAACTACGAATTCCAATTTACTCACCTGTTATCAGGAGAGAACCCAGGGCTGCATCTTTTAGCCCGGCACTGACCCTGGAAAGTGATTCTAAGCGTACTTACCAGTAACTTGTATTTCCTACCATAGGAATCCATTGTGTGGTTTTCACCAGAAAAGTTTCCAAGTGTCCATTTTTGAAACATACAAATATTCCTCTAACATCAGCCGAACTACGAATTCGGATTTACTCACCTGTCATCAGGAGAGAACCCAGGGCTGCATCTTTAAGCCCAGCACTGACCCTGGAAAGTGATTCTAAGCGTAACTTGTATTTCCTCCCATAGGAATCCATTGTGTGGTTTTCAGCAGAAAGGTTTCTAAGTGTCAACTTTTAAAATACAATAATATTCCTTAAAAATCACTACTGTAACCAAAATGCTTTTACTAAACTGTTTACAGGAGATGTACAAGGACTGAATCTAGGATCCAGTCCTCTGGTTAGAAAAGTAATCCATAAAATAACTAATTGCATTTAACTAGAAATTCCCATTGAGCTCAATGTTACAGTGTGTTTGAAATTGTGTTGCCCATTGCAACAACTGTAACTACTGTACTTAAAATTCTATTGCCTATTTGCAAAGTATTTAAACTAAAGTAATTCATTCTGAGAAAGTATATTTTGTATTGTAATGTATAATGGAATTATAATGTAATTAAAATAATAAAATATCTAAAAAAATAGTTTAAAAAATGTAGTAAATCAGTATCAAAAAAATCAGTATAACAATTAATATAGTAAAAATTGTCATTTACAAAAGCATTGAAATTCACTGAAAAAAACATAGGTTTCAGGCCTGATATAGTTAGGAGTTAACATTTAAAAAAACCTTAGAAATTCACTGAAAAAACAATAGGTTTTAGGGGTGTTATAGTTAGCTGGACATTTCTCTCGAACAAAACCATTGAAATTCCTCCGATATAGTTAGCTGTATTAACTACATCTCGCGCGCCTGCAATCCACTGCTGATGATGTCACATATTACATCATTCATGACATGGTCAGTTTCATTACAGAAGACATCTCAAATGACATCACTGATGACATCACTGGTGACATCATCCACGTGACAACCAAATACACCTCATCATACACTAGTATAACCTTTCATCACTCACTGTAAAATACAGAGTGCCAGATTTAAAACCATTGACACACCAATACAAGTTTTTAAACAGCCACTCAGTGATTCCTAGATCTACACACACATCTAATCACTTACCTATAGATTCACTCTTACATGCTGTCAATGATCAATAGAACACTATCAAATATACTTATACACCTATATCGACATTACACACCAGCACACATCCCAATCACTTATGAAGTCATCCTACTCACTTATGCAAACAATGGATCACACTTATAAAAACACCACTTCATCTATTATATAGATAATAACTCATACTTAGTGTGCTATAAAATCACGAGTACAACTATACAGTTATCCATACAGTCACTCATACAATCACTGAGTCTTATGTATACTTATTTATATACAACAACTGACACATACACTGGCTTTTATTTTTCTAGTTTGTTGGACATGTACCATTGAGAGATATATTTGCTCATCACCACACCCATAAAGATATTCACTCATCCAAACAACTGTTATAACATGCAGGCTTAACTTCATATACCTTCTGAATCAACTATTCACACATCTTTGGGCATTCACACACCCCCCACCAAACCACACACACATTCACTCTATCATACAAATACTCAGTTAACTAATCAATAACTAATATAGACTTTCATGTAGCTAGTAACCAACTGGTGCAGCAGTTTACACAACAACTGACAAAGTGATACAGATATTCACACAGTTTAGACACTATCCAATATATTTAGTGAGACACTATAAATTAGTCAAGTAAACAGTCAATCACACTGCTACTAAAACCTCCATCCAGATATTTATATTTATATATCCACTCATTCTTCAATGCAAATTGCTATATATATAATACATATTTAAATAATGAACCAGACCACATTCACTGGATGATGTCATCAGTGATGTCATCAGTGATGTCATTTGAGATGTCATCAGTGATGTCACTGACCATGTCATGACTGATGTAATATGTGACATCATCAGCAGTGGATTGCGGGCGAGTGAGATGTAGTTAGTGCAGCTAACTATATCGGAGGAATTTCAATGGTTTTGTTCGAGTGAAATGTCCAGCTAACTATAACACCCCTAAAATCTATTGTTTTTTCAGTGAATTTCTAAGGTTTTTAAAATGCTAATTCCTAACTACATCAGGCCTGAAACCTATGTTTTTTTCAGTGAATTTTAAAAGTTTTTTAAATGCTAATTCCTAACTATATCAGGCCTGAAACCTATGGTTTTTTCAGTGAATATATATATATATATATTTAACAGCTACTAACTCCACCAGCCACTTGTAGAACTCTTTCTGGGCAGGTGCTCCATGAGATGGTGGACCTCTCATATTTATAAACGCTCCTACTTCCAAAAGAAAGTGTCAGCACTCACGGGGTTTCAGGATGATTTATTTCAAAGAGCAGATGCATTTCGGCGATTGCCTTTCTAAAGGCTCGTACAAATACAAACAGGTTTTTTGCAGACTCTCTTTTCAAGGTGTTCAATCACTGTGTCATTTCCTGTCTAGAGAGGGGATGGATGCTTGATTCACTGTGCTGTTGCAGGCGCCATCTTAGGTGTATCCTAATGTTTCCCTGGATGGGAATGTCCTCGCAAACAGACAGCCCTGAATGGGCTATCTCCCCCTTCTTTGATCTGCAGCCCCTCATTCAATTCATTACATCCTTTGCCCCTTGCCCATACCGAACGCCACTTTTCCTTAGCAGATCGCTGCCTGTATGGGTTGGTCCAATGACCTATCCCAGAGACTTGGATAGTCTCCACATTCAACGACGGGAACCTGCGGGTAGCGATCTTTTATCGTGGCTACAGCCCGAAGTGCTGAATGGAATTACACCAAATTTGGCAGAACGGTAGCTCTTGGTCCAGAGTGCACACTTTGCTTTAAATGGTGTACATCTGTTCCATATTTTTTTTCAAATTATAAAGGAAAAGGAAATGTATATATCTCATTGTGAGGTCTGATTGGCTGTCAGCACATAATCCAAGAAGTGTTGGCAGCCATCTTTGGACCAATATAAATGATAACACCTCATTAAAATGCATTGTAGTGAATGGAAGGTTTTGAGGGTCACCAAAAGGAGAACGTATAAAGGGTGATAACAGACTTTAGTTACATTATATATCATTTGTTGATGGTACCATAATAATTTTAGTAATTGTGGTGTGTTCCAAGGTGATTTTACCCTGGGAAAAAACCCTTCTGCTGGAATATCATGAATCATGTTTTTCCCATAGAGGTTTGGAAGGTGCTCTAGAAGCTAAAATGAGAGCATATTTTCTGTAAATTCACATTATCGTCCTCAGTCATGTGGTAATGAAGTCTGACATTGTCAGTAAAACATGTACATCCAACAAGGCCAGAGACTGTCAGTTGATTCCTTTGTGTTCTACTGCAGCTTCCTAGAGTGTTCTAAAGAACAACTAGAACACTAACAGTATTACTTATGACAAAAGCATGGCACACCTGAAGCTTGATTGGAATAAATAGGAAACGGGAAACAGCGTTTACAACACTGTCTCCACAACGCGGTTCCTTTACAAGGCGGTTGTTACAATGACGCGTTGTTACCACGCTTACCATTACATCGCAAGTTGTTTCAATGACTTGCTGTAGGGGGCACGCTGGTGTTGGAGTTAGAATCCAACACCTTCCCTGCTGCTGCACAAACTGGAGTAGGAATAGTAAATAATACTATTCCTAAGTCCAGCGCGCCCCCTACAGCAAATTGTTGAAAGGACTTGCGATGTAATGGTTTGTGTGATAACAACGTGGTCGTTGTAACGACAGCATTGTAAAGGAATGCGCGAACAACACATTTGTTGTAAAGAGCTATATTCACTGGTAACACCTAAAACATTTAATTTAAAAAGGAACAAAATGAGGGGGTTAATTTTGCCATTGAAATTATGATTACAGCTGCAGAAAGAAAAATTAGGGCATATTTTGAGTGACTTCTCAAATCCTTTTCTATTTCATTAAAAAATTCTGACATGCAGACTGAAACATGCACTTCCAATACCAGCAGCAGACTTCCAGTTATCTCCCTGGTGAGCAGTAGTTTTACTACTGTGATCCAATTAGAAATTAGAGAGTTAACATTCTGAATGTATGGCAAATGTGTGACACATCTGAATGCCTACTTGATGGAATCAAAGTGAAAAACTGAAAGCATTTCCTCCTGAGGAGACTGCAGTAAATGAGGAAATGAGGAAACTTCATAACTAATAAGTCTCCCAAGATGGCCACCAGAGAAAAAAGAGCCCAAATGTAGAACAAATATTCACCCAGATATAGCCCACATATAGCCCAATGACAGAAGTGTGTAAAATACTTTTTTTTTGTTACAGTTTTATATAGTGCAGACTGGTCAGGTATTGGAGCGTTGCATCTTACTTGGACCCCTTATTCTGTATTTTGCACAAAGTACTTGAGATTGATCTTGTGAAACATTGAAGTTTACTATTCTGTTAAACTGAAGTTGCTCTGAACCGGGCTTTTTAAACCCTGTTTTTACCTACTGGTTTTAATTAATTCTCATTGTATTGTATTAAGAAAGAGGATTTACTGTTTTTATGTACTGTTTTATGATCTATGTTTCTAAATCAAATCGAATAAAGTTTATTGAATTGAATTGAAGTCTCCCAAGATGGCCACTAGAGAAAAAGGAGCCCAAATGTAGCACAAATATCACCCAGATGTAGCCCACCTATTGCCCAATGACAGAAGTATGGAAATCACTTTTAATTTTTGTTTTTTTGCAGTTTTATATAGTGCAGACTGGTCAGGAATTGGAGTACTTTACATGAGCATTGGTTACATCACACAAGGACAAATTCATTTTAGTTGTAGGCATGAGGAGATTAAGTGAATTGACCAGAATCACAGAATGTCGAGCTGAAGCAGAACCTCCAACCTGGTTCCCCAGTTGCAATGTCTGCATCTCTAGAAGTAACACCAGATCCTCTCCCCTAAGTGCAACATTTAATCAAGTGGTCAACTGGATGAAAAAACATAAAGATAAAAAAATGGTAGTCTGTATTTTAGAGTGGGTGTTTGAAAGGTTATATTAGGGTGTGAATAGGTGCATCAGAGGTTAAGTGGATAATGTCATCAGTGATGTCATCAGTGATGTCATTTGAGGTATCATCAGTGATGTCACTGACCATGTCATGAGTGATGTAATATGTGACATCATCAGTAGTGCATGGCGGGGGCGTGAGTTATTGTTAGCTCAGCTAACTATAATGACTGAATTCCTCTGGTTTTGTATAAGTGAAAAGTCAGACTAACTATAACGTCCCTGAAACCTGTGGTGTTTCAGTGAATAGATATATATATATTATATATATATATATATATATATATTTATATATATATATATATATATATATATATATTCAAAACAAAACACCCGCACCCGCTGTTGAGCGATCAGGATTAAGCCACATTGTGAGAAAAAAGGAAATATATATATATATATATATATATATATATATATATATATATATATATATATATATATATATATATATTCACTGAAAAAAACATAGGTTTCAGGGGCGTTATAGTTAGCTGGACTTTTCACTCGTATAAAACCATTGAAATTCCCCCGTTATAGTTAGCTCAGCTAACAGCTAACTATACCTTGCGCGCCCGCAATGCACTGCTGATGACGTCACATCACTCATGACATGGTCAGTAACATCACTCATGACATCACTGATGACATCTCAAATGACATCACTGATGACATCACTGATGACATCATCCTTGTGATAGAGTGGCAGACCTCCTCTCACCCTAATATAAAGTTTGATTCACACATTCAAAAATAGAAACTAAAATTTTCAAAACAATGGGCATACCAATACCAGTTACAACAACCTATTCAGTAATTCTAAGATCCACATACACATCCACATACACATCCACTCATTCACCAACAGTTCTATGTTAGCTGAACTAACTATAACGGGGGAATTTCAATGGTTTTGTACGAGGAAAGTCCAGCTAACTATAACGCCCCTAAAACCTATGGTTTTTTCAGTGAATTTCTAAGGTTTTTTAAATGCTAATTCCTAACTATAACGTGACCGAAACCTATGGTTTTTTCAGTGAATTTCAATGGTTTTTTAAATGCTAATTTCTAACTATGCCTACAGAGATAGGACAAGTGAATAAAAAAGAAAAAACGCACAGAAAGAAAAAAAAGAAATGCAGAAAGGAGCAACAGAAGTCCTCAAAGACGAAGAAAAGTGCAGGAAGAAGGATAACGTGCAGAAAGAACAAACAGTAGAGCAGAAAGAAGCCATGTTGCAAAATCATCCTGTACCCTCAACTTTTTCAGACGGACACTGGTGGTAACTGAGTTTGACTAACCAGTCCTAGAGCCAGTGCTATGTTAAAACACACACAGAATACAGTGAAAACACCTAAATACACTAGGGAACACTATGCATTAGGGTCCTGCTGTCATTAGCATGACCTCCTCTGTAAGCCCATAGTATATAATAGGGCAGGGGTATAAAACTACCTCTTAAAACGCGCCGCAGGGCGTGTTTGCACACGTCACCTCAGGCCCCATCCGCTCCCTTCCCCACTGTGTAAACACGCCCTGTAGCCTTTTTAAGTTGGGAGATTAAGTCCCCTTGAATCCTGAGGGTCCCTAGGGTCCAACTAGACCACTAGGTACCTCCAGTAAGTGCCACAGAGCTGCGTTGCAGAGAGACGTGAAAAGAGGCACGGCCTAGACCACCTCTCTGCAACGCAGCGCAGTGGCGCTTACTGGAAGCACCTGGTGGGCAAGTTGGCCCCCAGGGTCCCTCAGGATTGAAGGGGAATTATTTCCCCAGCTTAAAACGCGCCACAGGGCTTGTTTGCACACGTTAACTCAGGCCCTGTCCCCTCCCTTCACCACTGTGTAAACACGCCCTGTGGCCATTTTTAGTTGGGAGATTAAGTTCATTAGAATCCTGAGGGTCCCTAGGGTCCAACTAGCCCACTAGGTACCTCCAGTAAGTGCCACCTCGCTGCGTTGCAGAGAGGTGTAAAAAGTGGCACGGCCTGGACCACCTCTCTGCAACGCAGCTCAGTGGTGCTTACTGGAAGCACCTGGTGGGCTAGTTAGCCCCCAGGGGCCCTCAGGATTGAAGGGGAATTATTTCCCCAACTCAAAACACGCCATAGGGCGTGTTTGCACACGACACCTCAGGCCCCGTCCCCTCCCTTAACCACTGTGTAAACGCGCCCTGTGGTTGTTCTAAGTTGGGAGATTAAGTCCCCTTGAATCCTAAGGGTCCCTAGGGTCAAACTAGCCCAATAGGTACCTCCAGTAGGCGCCACAGAGCTGCGTTGCATAGAGGTGTAAAAAGGGGCGTGGCCTCAGAACACCTGTCTGCAACGCAGCTCCCTGGCGCATACTGGAGATACCTGTTGGGCTAGTTGGCCCTGAGGGACCCTCAGTATTGAAGGGGAATTAATTCCCCAACTTACAACTGGCCAGGGGGCACGTTTGCAGAGTGCTGCAAGGAGGGGGCGTGGCCTTGGACGCGATGTCGGTCTTTTATTTTTTTAAGAAGGAGGGCTGTGTAGCCCCCCTTCTTTTTCTAATTTATTGGCCCTGGGGACCCCATCCCCCAGGGCCTGCACCTTAATTTTTTTTGATGACAAAAATAAATTTGGCCTTCCCATGGCCTTAATCGGCCCAGGGGACCCCAACCCCCGGGTCATGGCCTTTTTTTTAAATTTCTTTAGGAGGGGGGCTGAGTTGCCCCCCTCCTCAGGCCAATTATGGCCCCGGGGATCCCAGCCTTTGTTTTTTATTATTTTTAAAAAATATATATTTATTGATACACCTAGGACATGCTGGACAAACCCTATGTACCTATCACCGTGACGATTTGCGTGATATTCATTAAAAGGCGACTAAAAAGTAGTAAGGAATATTATATTTGTTTATGTTTAAATGTGGACATGCATATAAAATGTTCATCATTTAATTTTTTGTCTTAAGTTAGCATTTACCCTGAAGGCCTATATTCCTACTTGCTGAATTTTCATAAAGTCATTGTACTATTTTTTCTTGCAGGTGTTGTCATGCTTTGCTAGTGTTAGAAATTATACATTTTTTGTAGCAGTGTTCGATACATTGCCTGAGAATGGAATTCTGACAACACACACGCGAGAACTGAATCTTTAACAAAGAGCCATTCAACGTTGACCTGAATATAGGAATGATGTGCCATTCCCATGCCCAATGTGGGATTTTTCTCTACTGTTGCATTGCAAACATGGATTTTGTAACATGAACAGTTGACTTTCTGATGACGAGGTGATAAAGCGGGTTTCACCTACTGACTTGTGGGCTATAACCTATCAACGAATGTGAGGTTTGGAGGCGAGATCCCTTTTGGAACGCAGCTGAACTTTCAATGAATCCACGTGGAATGTATTTACACCGCTAGTGAAGCTCTGGCGCGTCTGACGCCCTACCGTGCCTAATCCCGGCACCCCCGCCGGTGGGTACTCTCCAAGTAGACACCCTTGTTGTTTATTTATACAAACATGGATAGCTATTGACGGGCACATTTAATACACACGCACACCATGCCATTCAAAGGGGATTCGACAAAAATTCGACCAAACTATGCAAGAAACCCCCCTCACGGTTAATAAAACATACATCCACCGCCGGATGTGTAATACTTTTTATTTTTCTCTCTGGAAAGGAGACGAACCTCACTTGAGAGTCACAACGTGCTCCTGGCTGAGCCCAATGCTGTGATACACCCACCAGTGCCCGCCGAGTGCCACACACCTCTGTGTTGTATTCCACCAGCTAGTGTGTATGCTATGGCTCTCTCTAGCCCATGTGCACTGTAATACCACCCGTGAATATGTCATGCCACACTTGCCTTCGCACGGGTTACATTGCCCCATCTAACGTGCCTTCCTCGATGCCTATGTTATAACGCACAGCGCTATGCTATACATATTACAATCTGGGATCCATATCTTTGTCACAGTGCATATGCAACATTACACTCCCCAGCACATATTTTATATTACAACTTTAGAGACTAGTTAGGTTACACAACACTGCCCTGTGCATATTACACTCCAAGGCGCATATCGCATAGCACGCGCTAGTGCCTGTGCTATCTCGCGCTCTCCAATGAATCTGTCATTGCGCACAATGTATTGCATATTATATTTCACGCCCCGGTTCATCTTATATCACACTTTTGGTGCATAGTTTATACCATATACTATATCATTTTCAATCGTGCTCTCAGGACAATGTTCTATATAACACTGCGTCCACCTACCATTTTCACGGGCATTACATTTTGCAATGGGGGGTGGAGGGTCAGGGAGTGCTTCTGCCAAGTGAGCCCGGAGTCACAGTCACAAACGTCCTCTTCTTCCTGAATAAAAGTGAGATTATGCTGCATACTTGCTCATATTTTAAGTAGTTCGCACAGACACACATTTTAAAAACAATAAAGTTCCTAATACCCACCTTCTCTGAACAGTTAGCTTGCTGCCTCATCCACCTCCTCCCTATCCTCTGTTGTCTGAATCCATGGATTAGCCTCCTCCCTCCTGCAATGCATGGTCTGATGTGCTGCCACTACCCTCCATTTAGCATGATGTATCAGTCCACTGGTCCTGCCCTCCATTGCCCAATTCTATGGCCCATCATTGACCTCGTGCTTAGCCTCTGTGCTTAGCTTGCTGCCCCTATTCTCCTTCCCCCTACCCTCCGATGTCTTTGTGCATGCCCCTTCTCCATCCTCCTTTTTGCCCACCATGTTCCATGGACCTGCCACTCCTATCTACTCTGAGTGTTCTGTTGAGCTGCCACTCCCCTCCCACCTGCCTAGCATTGGCAGATGACTGTAACCTGTCCCTGCCACCTCCACCCTGCCTGTCCACATGCCGTGCCCCTATCCCCTTCCTCCTGTCCTCCATGGTCCATTTTACTGCCACACCCTTCTGCCCACCATGTTCTGTTGTGCTGCAACTGCTCCTCCTGCCTGCCCCACGCGGTCTGTTGTGAGGCCCCTTCCCCTGAACTCTCTTGTCTCTGCCCAAGTCCCGACCCTCCCTTCTATCCTCCATGGTCCTTTGTGCATGCCCTTGCACCCTCCTTCTTGCCTATCATTGCCATTGTGCTGCCACCTACCCTCCCGCTTGCTATTCATGGTCTTCTGTGCTGCCATGGCCCCTCCCACCTTCCCTGTGTGGTCAGCTAGCTGCCCCTGACCCCCTCCCACCTTCCCTCCATGGCCATCATAGTCTCACTGTTGCTCTCCATTGTGTGTCTTGTTTCTAGTGCCCATCCTGCCTGACCTCCATGGTCATCTTGTTGCTCCTGCCCTGCCCCCTTGCGTCCAGCCCTCTGTTTCCATGTGCAGACCCCTATTCCCTCCCTCCTGGCTTGTCTGTTCCATTGTAATGCCCCTGATCCGTCCCTCCTGCCCTTTATGGTCTGTTATGCTGCAGCTTTCTCTCCTGTCTGGCCATTATGGTCAGCTAGCCACCATTGCCTCTTTCACCTCAGTTCACTGTTGTCCATGTGCATGGTCCTGTCCCCTCCCTATTGCTTTCTATGGATTGTTGTGCTGCACTCCCGTCCCGCATGCCCTGTGTGGTGTATTGTGCTGCTGAAAACCCCGATGTCTGCCCTGTAGGGTCAGTTTGGTGTACCTCTCCATGTCCCTCCTGTCCTCTGTTATCCGAGTCCATGTTCCTACCCCAATTCCTGCTGCCTACCATGATCCAATGTACCATACTTGCAAACATTTTGAACTTGGTAAGAGGGAGATTTTGAAAAAAAACTGGGGTATTGATTTTACCCTTTGAGTTACATTGAAAAAGAGGAGATTGTAGACAGGAGACAGATCAAATAAAGCCCATTTGAGCTTTAAAACATTGGACGTTTCCTGGCTGAAACGGGTCTGTTGGCAAGTATGGTTCTACTACCACTGCCTCTTCCTTCTGCCCACAATGGTCTATTATATTGCCACTGTAATACCTAGAGCATTTCCTTTAGAAATTACATATATGAGAGGGTCTTATTTGCATCAAAATCATGGTTAGTGCTCTAAAAAACAAAAATGAGGACATATTTTCTGAGTTTTCAAATAGCGACAAATAATTTTTATATTATTTGTAATCTTTATGTTTTTTTATCCAGTTGACCACTTGATTAAATGTTGCACCTAGGGGAGAGGATGTGGTGTTACTTCCAGAGCTGCAGACTTTGCAACTGGGGAACCAGGTTGGAGTTTCTGCTTCTGCTCAACATTCTGTGATTCTGGTCAAATCACTTAATCTCCCCATGTCTACAACCAAAATGAATTTGATCCTGTGTGATGTAACCAATGCTCATGTAAAGCACTCCAATACCTGACAAGTCTGCACTATATAAAACTGCAAATACACAAAAAATAAGTGTTTTGCACACTTCTGTCATTGGGCTACATGTGGGCTACATCTGGGTGATATTTGTCCTGCATTTGGGTTCTTTTGTCTCTGGTGGCCATCTTGGGAGATTTATTTGTTCTGAAGTTTCCTAATTTCCTCATTTACTGTAGTCTCCTCAGTAGGAAATACTTTCAGTTTTTTACTTTGATTCCATCAAGAAGGCATTCAGATGTGTCACACATTTGACATAAATTCAGAATGTTAGCACTCTAGTTGCTCATTAGATCACTGTAGTAAAGCTACTGCTCACCACAGAAGTCTGCTGCTGGTATTGAAAGTGCATGTTTCAGTCTGCATGTCAGGGCCCTACAATGACTATCAGGTGCTGTATTCGCCCATGATTAAGTGCAGGGTTGCACGAAACGCGTCAGGTGCTTAAGATTGTTGGAAGTGTCCTGATTCCATGCTGCAGCTTTCTTCATTACAAGCGGTGAAAACTTACCTCTGTTGTGTGGCTTCCTCAAAGGGGGCAACTCTTCGGTTTTGGATATATATATATATATATATATATATATATATATATATATATATATATATATATATATATATATTCACTGAAAAAAACAGAGGTTTCACACACGTTATAGTTAGCTGGACATTTTACTCGTAAAAAAACAATGAAATTCCCCCGTTATAGTTAGTTCAGCTAACTATAACACGCGCGCCCGCAATCCACTGCTGATGACGTCACATATTACATCACTCATGACATGGTCAGTGACATCACTGATGACATCACTGATGACATCTCAAATGTCCAGCTAACTATAACGTGTGTGAAACCTCTGGTTTTTTCAGTGAATTTGCAAGGTTTTTTAAATGCTAATTCCTAACTATAACGTGTGTGAAACCTATGGTTTTTTCAGTGAATTTGCAAGGTTTTTTAAATGCTAATTCCTAACTATAACGTGTGTGAAACCTATGGTTTTTTCATTGAATTTCAAAGGTTTTTTAAATGCAAATTTTTGTATTTTTTAATTATATTTATTAAATATTTCTTTTTCAAAAATTTCCCTATGTATACATTTATATATTATCTGTATCCTTTAATTTGGTGTGGCTCATTTTTTTTTTAAGTTTTAATTAGGATAAAGTTGAACAGCATAGTTAATATCGTCTATTAAGTTATGTCCACTTTTTTTTTTATTTATAGGAAGAGCGCGCCCCTAGTACGTTTGCGTACATTTTTTATGAATTCCGCCGTATGTTATTTACGTACGCATACATACGTTTTATTGCGCGCTCAGAGCGCGCACCCAGTACGCATGCGTACGTATGCATGCTTACGTGCGTCGTACGTACTCCACGCGGTACACTTCCGTATACGCGTAGAGTACGCGCGCTGACGTTCACGCATACGCGCGTGCTGCGTATGCGCGCTACGTACGCGCACAAGACTAATGTGCGCGTACGCGTTTGCGCATGGGTAATTGCACCGTGCGCGCTGGGAGCTTGCTCCGTGAGCGCACCTCGGGGTATGTGATGAATAAAACAACACTTTTAATTGGTTTTCATTACTTTCAGTTTCAGATAGTTTCAACACCACACCCAATCCCCTCATGGCAAGTCATTTGATCCAGAAACATCACTTTTCATTGGTTCAAAGTACATTTAGTTCCAGATTCTTCCAAAATCACACCCACCCCCCTCATTGTTAGTTCTGATTCCCTAGGAGAAGGAGCTAATCTGTGTGTTGAGATACAATGGCAGAGCAGCAGCCATCTTCTGGGAGTGAACAGGACACTCTTGAGAGACAGAGGCAGAGGAAGCAGAAAGACTCCTTCATATGGCAGCTTTTCACTTTTCCAGAGGGACAAAAGAAGGTGAATGCACCAAAGTTCACCTGCAAACTGTGTGGGAATCCTAACAAGAAGTACTCTTTTAGTATTCATACTATGACGAGGCACGTAGAGGCAATGCATCCAGTGACTTTTCGTCGAGCTTCTGGAGCAAACCCTCCACCTGTTCAGCTGACGACATCTGCAGCAGCTCAGCCGAGCACATCTTCGGCAGCTCAGGCGAGCACTTCTTCTGCAGTGGTGCCTTCACCTTCTTCCACACCTTTGGATATTCGTCCTTGTTTTGGGAGGATGAGTACACACTGCATGGATTGTGGTCTTCTTTTTTCTTTGGGTGAGAGCAGTATTGATCTCATTCAAAGAAAATTTGAGGAGCATCCTTGCGAAAGGCCATAATTTTCTTATTTTTTTTCTTTCGTTTTTCTCTTCCTCTGTCCCTACATTAACTCAAGGGCTCTTTTTAGAGCCACCTAAATCAAAACACAAAAACTTGTTTTTTA
The DNA here is from genome assembly GCF_964204655.1 of Triturus cristatus. NCBI lineage: Eukaryota > Metazoa > Chordata > Amphibia > Caudata > Salamandridae > Triturus > Triturus cristatus. Next base: position 579,103,957 of record NC_140586.1, read on the forward strand.
GAATCTATTTCTTTTTTTTTTTTAGAGTGCACGCACCCAGCGCGCACCCAATGGGTTTTTAAAAAAAAAAAAAAATCATTTTTTTCACCTTTAGTAAACCTTCAGGGACTCCATGAGAAAGAGAGGGGAGTGGCAAAGTAATTAAAAAAGAGATGGTGTACATTTCACAGATGAAGGGAAGAGAGTCTTCCTATTAAACTTTAAACTCTGCATCAGTATTTATGTAAAGGTACCCAAAAACAGATAATAGCTCATTTTAGTGCTGCATTAGAATTGCCTGTATTTACAAGGAGAGGAAAAGACACACAAAGAGGCTTACCCTCTCCTTGTAAATATGGAAAAGCACCCTGCGCAACTAGTTCGTCAAGAAAATTGACGTAGTGGTGGCGCAGGTGACTTGTAAAACAGACAAACCAAGAGTGACAGATACAGACACAGAGAGCAAACAACTGATAAGGAGTAAGGCAGTTAAAAAGACTAAGACATATGGATACAGAAAAAGAAACATGGATGAAAAATTAGTGATGGAGGTAGTAAAGGTAGGGGAGTAGTATAGAAGGAGTGAGGAAGTTACAAAAGAGTAGTAAAGCAGGAAGAGAGAGTGAGAAGAGAAATGAGAAAAGTAGAGTAAGGAGAGGTGAAGAAAAGGAAGCATGAAACGAAACCAGTGACACATACAGATATGTTAAACTTACCTGACCATCAAAATAAATAATTTAGAATTAAATGTTTTTATTTAATTGCAAAGATAACTGAATCACATCTTCTAAATTTTCTTTCTAGTTCTGAAAAAAAGAAAAAAAGTATTAATATTCGACAATACACTTTATTAAACAGTACATGTTTTTTCATATTTAGCAAAGCAATTTTTTGCCCTTTTTTTGCTGTTTTCAGAATGTTTTGATTTTCACTGAAAATAGTGAAATCAATTGTATTCATCATTTAACAGCGGGCTAAAAAAAAACCAATCTGAAAGATTGTTTAAAAAAGCCCCAAATGTATCCTCACTAAAACATACCTTAATAGAAATGTTAAAAATACCCTTTAAGAAGAATAACAATTTCCAAAAAATAACGTCTGTAAACCTTGTTAGAAAAGAATATTTTCCAAAATGATATCTGTCAAAGAAGTCCACAATTGTTTGTTTTACCTTTCCTTACGGCCAAATGGTAAGTTTAAAATCTCTTTTGAGCAAAATATCCAATTTAAATCCTTTTAAATTTTAATAATGCTTTCTTCCAATGATGATGTTAGTATTTAAAATTTGGGTTTCAGAAAAATTAGGTAACAATTGGGTAAATCATAAGGCAAACGTTGCTTGAAAATCAATTGAGAATCATTACACAGTGTTCATCCTTTTTCACATTTAAGATAAACTGTGTAATGACCAGAAGTTATAGAAGGTCCATCATGAAAAATTATTGCAACTGCAACAAAAGTTTTTCCAGATATTGATAATTGTTGTCCTGTAAACTTCTTTATTAAAGTGTCCAATTTTGAACCATCAGTTCTACAACGTTGCATCATTAAAATTACATACTGTCCATATTTCTTTAAAAATAACATTGACAACATGTCTGATTTACATTGAGAACATTCCATGTTGTGATTAGCATCTTTAACTAATTTACTAAAAGTCACTGTTTTACTCTCTGGTAATGGTAAATATATGAACCTTTCAGAATCAACATTACTACTGCTTGTGTTCATACAGTTATCACAACAATGTTCCCATTTATAAGAGACACCAAATAAATGTTCTACTTCTACCCCTTCATCTTCCACTACCATCAGGATATACATCAAGAATTCATGTGCATCTTGCTGGACATTTTGTGTAAACTGTGTAAGTCCAGAACATACATCTAAAAGATTTCTAACATCAGAAGCACTTTCTATTTTAGTTTTATCATTACTCAGCTTCTCATACAGGAGACTCAGCAAAGAACAGAATCTTTTTTCATGATTTAGTGTTATCTGCTCTTGCAAAAAATCAAGATAAAATACAACATTCAGCACTACATTTGCGTAGCAGTTGACACCTGAGCTATTTTCAAAATGACAACCAACAACCTCTTCCACACTGTCCTTTTTCTTTTTGCTTGCAGTCACATCACTGTCTTTTTGTTTTCTCTTCTGTACACCCTCATTACAGATATTCTCAAATCTCCTTTTCCGACAAACAACACATTTTTCAAACACAGGATACTGACCTAAATGAGGAGCATAGCTTCTTCTTAATCTATTATACTCCTTTACACAGTTTGCATCAGCACTTACTTTTGAATCATCAAAGTCTATCATGAATAAACCAGATAATTTTTTCACGCGTGACAAAGCAACATATGCCATACCTTCTTTAAACACAGTAGATCCAATGTTTACAAAAGCACTATCAACAGTTAATCCTTGAGATTTGTGAATAGTTACAGCATATGCTACAGAAAACGGAAACTGCTTCCTACGCACATATAAGTCTTTCGCAAGCGAGAAATGAACTGAACAACGACAAATGTCTTTAACCTCTTGTATCTGATCAAATTTTATTTTTAAACATTCAATTCCAACTTTTTTCTGGTAATTAATAAAACCCGCAACTCTTCCCATAGCTCCATTCACTAAACCTTTCTCTACATCCAAATTCCGTCTTAAAATTACTCTACAGTTCATACACACATAAAGATTCTTTTCCAAACCTGCTGTTTTTGAAATGTTTTTCTCCAGAGAATCCAATTTAGTACCCAATTTGCCTGTCAATATAACAGTTATTCGTTCATGTTCTATTTTATCCACAGCTTCCAGTTTTATGATCTCTTCATTTTCCAATTTCAAAAGTTCTTGATTGAATACAGAGCATTCATGTAGTGTTGGCATTAAGCAGATTACAGAATTTTTTTCTGCAATTTACTTGTATATTTTCTCTGGAACTATTTCTTCTGTTGGAAACAAATTACTCAGCAATCGACTCTGTAATGCTTTTCTGCCATGTTCTGTGAGTAGTCCAATTCTTATATCTTTCAGAATACTTGCATAGTCCTCATCATTGGCTTACCTCATATTGGTAATGAGTTCCTTATACTCAAAGTATGTCCAAATATTTACATTGCCTATACTTCCTAATGACTTTTTTGTGTCTTCATGTGTAAGTGTATGGAATACCGGTTGTCCTTAGATCTCCAAAAACTATGACGTGTTTTCCTCCAAATAGGACATCAAAGTCTGTCTTCAGAATTTGCTGCATTCTTAAATGCACAAAGGCAAGCATTAAGTTTGATACCATGCTAACCTCATCAATAATGAGTACTTTAATTTTCTTCAATACTCTTGAAACTTCCAAGCATGCTTCTCCTGCTAGTTTGTGGTACTGTATTTTGTTCTCATGCTCTACTGGTAACATTAGCAAACGATGTAAGGTAACTCCTTTGATGTTATATGCTGCTAACCCAGTTGGAGCAGTAACAACACAAGACAAAATGGAATCCATTTTCTTCTGTAGGTAGCTTCTAATTACATTAATTAAGAAACTTTTTCCAGTTCCTGCTTGTCCACTTATATACATTCTCATTGGTTCGAAAGATGTGCATGAGCACTCTTTATTTTCATGTAGTAATCCGTGATCAATTTTTGTCTGACCTCTTCATAAATTTGTTTTTGTTCTTCATTCAGTTGCTCCTCCAAATATGTTAAGTCTACTAAATCTTCCTGAGCTTGATTCATAGCTGTTTCCACTTCGTTCATAGCTATTGCTGCTTCATTTTCGACGATCGGTTGTCCTAGAGGATCTTGACTGAATGTCCCAGAACTTTGACTGTCTTGAGAACTGTCTCTAGCTACTTCAGCTGCAATTGTTGCTTCTTGTTCAATTTCTTCATTTAACATTTGAACATAAGTTGTGAAAGTACTGCATTCGACGCTGTCTTTGCTAGCATTGAAGGAATCTTCATAGCTCTGAAATTCTCCAAGTAGTTCGTCCTCTGGACGCCATGGTTTAAACAGCTGCAAAAGTGCCAAGTAGTAAAATTCCTTTTTATCAGGAGTGTCGCAACTCAGCTTCCGGTGATTTATCAAACTTCCTTTTGTTTGCTTCACCAAACATCCTTCCTCACCAATGACTTTATATTTTCCATTGTTGATATCTCCTGTGACATTCCGTTTAAAAATAAAGTTCTGCAGCACTTCATAGAGACACATGTTCTCAAGGTGATTACTTCTTTGTGGATAATATGTGTCCAACATGTTTGTTCTTAAAATGTCTGTACTTTCTGGTTCAAACTCTGCTAAATATTCAATTTCTCTAATAGATTTCAGTACCCGATTTCGCATTCCTGCAAGGCCTAAACTTGCCCAAATTATTCTTCTGGATTTTGAGTACAGACTTGCAGATGATAACCTATCTGAGCATTCGTAGGATCCAATTTCTCGATCCGATAACATCTTTAAACTGAAACTGTATAGCTTCTTACTGACAGTCTTCTCGTGAGAAATCTCTTCCCACATTTCCTTCAATTCCGTTTTCTCAGATTTAGTGATGTAAGGTGTGACATAGCGAGCAACAGCAATAGAATTGTCAGCCACATACTGTATATCCATGTTAGCATTCCACATGGATAAAATGACTGGGTTGTAGTCATTTATATGTTTTGACTCTTCTTTTCTTCTTAGATTGTAGGTATTCTTAGGCGATTTTCTTGCAAAAGTATGTCGCACAGCTGACATAAAACTGTTTACTCTTCCTTTTGAAAGAACAGGTCGTGGAAATCCAAATCGACATTTTGTGTAGAATTTATCTTTACTCTTGTACTTTCGTCGACAGTATTTTCCACACCGATGACTTTGGAAATGTAAAACTTGCTCTTTTAAATTTTTCTCTTCTGTGCTTTTAGGTATAGCACATGTTGCATATCCTTCGATGAAACTTAAAACTGCATTATCAGAATCTGTTCCAAATTTTGGAGCATCCTTGATCCACAATAGCATATGGATATGAGGAGCACCTCTGGCTTGGTACTCTTTTCTCCAAAAGAAATCCACAACTTCTCCAAGAGGTGGATTTTTTTTATTGCAGATGAAGGACATCATAGCCTCAAATCTATGATTGAAATATCTGCAAACATTAACCGGATCCAATGTGCACAATTCTCCTGCTGTCTTGTATTGGATGTTTTCAATATTTGAATTTGCCTCTCGAAGAAAATCCAGAAGATCATCCCAAGCGTACTCAGCACAGCTTAGGGTAAGGAACCATGTAGGAGTTCCTAAATTCCGTAACATACATTTCAATTCTCCATGGCGTCGGTACCAATATTCATTCGTCCCACGCTGACAAGCCATCAAATTGATCAATTGAGATTACAAATGATCATCTCGCTGTTGCACTTTGTTCATAAAATCCTTTGCAGTCACATTACGTAGATGTACTCCAGTTTTCAAAATGTGATTTACTGCATAAGATAGTGCTGACAAGTCACTTTCAAATAAAAGATGGAACAAATAAGGAATACTTTGATGAAATCTCGGATCTTCTGCATATAGTCTTGTAGTCCGATATACAGAAGCAGGAATCTGTACTGGACATTCATCATATCGTCCTCCTTCTCCTGTAGGAAACAGCTGGGGAAAACAACGAGCTTCCAAGCTCTCCTCCCATACACTCACGGGAGTTCCTTGTGCTTTCTTCATCTGAAACAGATCAATAGCGTTTCCCATAACTTCTTTAGAATGTAGAGGATGTATGCTGAAATGTTCATAAATTTCTTCTTCTTTTGACTTATCCACTTTTTCAAGTTGCCCAGTTGGTATTCCTGTGTCTTCTAGTATTACTTCTTCATCTTCTTCCATATAAATGGCTTCATACCATTTATAATTTTTTTTCAAATACAAATTTGCTCTTTGTACTTTTCGTACATCCACCAGCTCCTGTCAAATTTATTCTTTGTAGGTACACCATTAACCAGAATAACTAATGGTTCAGTTTCCAAAGTATCTGCATCAATTGTTTCCATATTTTTTTCAACTCCAATGGCAAATAGACAACTCTTCCTTTTAAACCTCTTTGTAAATCCGAAGGAGGTAATTTACCAGTTTTTGGCTCCATACGCACTATGGTCTGAAACGGATGGACACATTGAATGAGTATAGACTCACACGTATTTAAATCAGAAAGTTCTGGAGGAATATCAACCAATTCTAAATTATTATGTACAGCTCTAGCTGGCATTCTATTTTCTTCTAACTTGTTATAACAGTATTTACAAATACGCTGATCTTCACCCAAATCAAAACAATTTTCCAGAAATATATATGTTGCAAAATCTTTCCACTTATAATTATCTTCATTTTCACTTTTTTTATACAGATTAACATTCCTGGTTTGACTTTTATAATGGCTTCTCCGGCAACAAATACAAGTAATATTTGGTCTTTCATTAGAGATGATAGTAAATTTTGTCATTTCATCCTCAAAATTTTTACTAACAGTGAGTTCTACATTGTCTTCCACATTTTCATCAATCACTGTGTCATTTTCTACACTTTCTTGCTCTGGACCAAAGGAACAAAACTGAAACTCATCAGTAACCTTCACTACATCTGATACAGATCCACGGAACAGAGCATTATTCAACTCATTTAACTTTAGTGCTGGACTTTTAGCAAAATACAATGTTCTCACAAACTTTCTCATTTCAGTATGATGAACAGCCAGCATCCTAAAATGGTGAAAAACACTTTGACACACTTTCCTAGATAGACAAGCCAGAGAATGTCCTTGCAAACCAGTATTCTCTTTCACTCTGCATGGATCTAGTCTTTGAAGCACCTTAATCTTCTGTTTAACACTCTTTTTACTATATTCTCTTAGAAAGTCACGTAATTTATCAATAGATTCCTGACGCACAGTACAAATACTACTACAATTCCAAGTGTACACTGGGGCTTTAGGACGTCTTCCCATAACCTCATCACCCATCACTTGTTCCTCATTTCTTGGAACCATTTTCTCCTTTTCCATTACAAAACCATCCTTAACTTCATAAGCTCAACCATTGGTGTCAACTGCATGCAACAAACTATTACTTTGAAGATAACTCTCTTCATTAAAAAATGGTTCAGTACTTGAACTATGCTTCCATTCTTCTAAGAACACTTTACAAAAGTTTTTTTTTTTACTTCTCTTTTCCTTTTGCTTTGTTACTTCATTGCATTTACTAATTTATCTAATCTACGCATCCTGTTCAAAATTAAAATGAATAGTTTTTTTTTTATTTCTAATGCCTTGGTAGCAATACTTTCAATTAATTTCTTTTTCTTATGAAATTTCGTTTTTTTCTTATATTTTTTCACATCCTTCAGCAAATTTAACATCACTCTTCTCTGAAACATTTTTCGACGAATGTTTTTAAAATCCGTGTTAAGTCACTCTTCCTAACTTCTGAGTCTATATTAGCATTTTGTTTTTGCTGTCGACTCTGTTGTTGTTTTGTACTTGAAACACTGTTTGAATGTATCTTTCGATCATTTTATTTTTTTGAAAGATATTTTTTAAAAATTCTTTAGTTTGCTTACCATAAAACTTTTTCTGTTTTCCAACACATTCTTCGCCTCCTATTTTTTTTTATCAGTTGTCTTCAAATATAGTTGTTGTTTCTTTTCTTTTCTTTTTCTTGACTTTATAGGCATCTTTATATTTTTTCACTGTTGCTCAGCAATACCTGCAAAAAACAAAAAAAAATACCTTTATGTAATTTAACCCCTTGTGTGCCCCGCCCTTTCCCCGCCCTGTGCCGGGCGTTGAATTAGCGGGCGGGGTTCATGACGAGATAGTCTCGTCATGGGCACAGCGCAACCGCGGCCCATGACGAGACTATCTCGTCATGGGCACTCAAGGGGTTAAATTAATTACAATTTTTTTTTTAACTTTTCAAATCCTATCACATGAGCTGATCCTTTCCTACGAGTCAAACTCTTACAAAATAGAAGAAACATGAATTAAATCTCTGACAACAATTCCTGTGTGCACACAGACTCATGGTGTGATTCTAGGCAGAAAAAGATATTTGGTTGGCAATTTGAATGCACATTTACTCTTCTGTTGAGGAGCAAGTGATAATTACTGTAACAGCCTGACACATGTTCCTTCTAGTTTAGACAGGCAGAAAGGAGCACATGTCCTAACAGCTCCTTGAGACCATGACCATGTGTAAGAGGGTGAGTGATTAGACTAGAGCAAAGGAAATGAGCCTTGGTGACGTTGAATCTGTTTGCGTAACACACTGCTATCTGAAACACCACACAGAGCTGACTATTACGCATGAGAGTGTAGCAGAAGCTGCTGCGTGTGTGCAAAGAGTGTGTTTCTGGAGACTGTGTATTGTCAGCTGCAAGAGAGATCTGCATGGAGCTCCCACAACTGCATAAAGAGTACAGACATGTGTGTAAGAGTACATGTGTGGTAAGGGTTAATTGGAGTTTTCAACAAGTAGAAACCACCTCAGCCATTGCAAGAATTGATGAAAAATCTACCATGCTATTTTCAAATGTGTTTGCATTTGCCTCACATTTTTGTGATACTGATTTCTGCTGAGTGCTAACCAACACATTTTTAGAAAACAAGCTGGGCCTTTCCTGAAGGTGCAAGTTTTACAGAACAACAGCAACACAAATTAAAACGCTGACAACAATTCCTGTGTGCACACAGACTCATGGTCTGATTCTAGGCAGAAAGCGATATTTCCTTTGGCAATTTGAAAGCACATTTACTACTGGGGTAGAGCAAGTGATAATTACTGTAACAGCCTGACACATGTTCCTTCTACTTTAGACAGGCAGAAAGGAGCACATGTCCTAACAGCTCCTTGAGACCATGACCATGTGTTAGAGGGTGAGTGATTAGACTAGAGCAAAGGAAATGAGCCTTGGTGACGTTGAATCTGTTTGCTTTACACACTGCTATCTGAAACACCACACTGAGCTGACTATTACACATGGGAGTGTAGGAGAAGCCGCTGCGTGTGTGCAAAGAGTGTGTTTCTGGAGACTGTGTATTGTCAGCTGCAAGAGAGATCTGCATGGAGACTCCCACAACTGCATGAAGAGTACAGACATGTGTGTAAGAGTACATGTGTGGTAAGGGTTGATTGGAGTTTTCCACATGTAGGAACCACCTCAGCCATTGCAAGAATTGATGAAAAATCTACCATGCTATTTTCAAATGTGTTTGCATTTGCCTCACATTTTTGAGATACTGATTTCTGCTGAGTGCTAACCAACACATTGGAAGAAAACAAGCTGGGCCTTTCCTGAATGTGCAAGTTTTACAGAACAACAGCAACACAAATTAAAACGCTGACAACAATTCCTGTGTGCACACAGACTCATGGTCTGATTCTAGGCAGAAAGCGATTTTTCCTTTGGCTATTTGAAAGCACATTTACTACTGGGGTAGAGCAAGTGATCATTACTGTAACAGCCTGACACATGTTCCTTCTACTTTAGACTGGCAGAAATGAGCACATGTCCTAACAGCTCCTTGAGACCATGACCATGTGTTAGAGGGTGAGTGATTAGACTAGAGCAAAGGAACAGAGCCTTGGTGACGTTGAATCTGTTTGCGTAACACACTGCTATCTGAAACACCACACAGAGCTGACTATTACGCATGAGAGTGTAGCAGAAGCTGCTGCGTGTGTGCAAAGAGTGTGTTTCTGGAGACTGTGTATTGTCAGCTGCAAGAGAGATCTGCATGGAGCTCCCACAACTGCATAAAGAGTACAGACATGTGTGTAAGAGTACATGTGTGGTAAGGGTTAATTGGAGTTTTCAACAAGTAGAAACCACCTCAGCCATTGCAAGAATTGATGAAAAATCTACCATGCTATTTTCAAATGTGTTTGCATTTGCCTCACATTTTTGAGATACTGATTTCTGCTGAGTGTTAACCAACACATTGGAAGAAAACAAGATGGGTCTTTCCTGAGTGTGCAAGTTTTACAGAACAACAGCAACACAAATTAAAACGCTGACAACAATTCCTGTGTGCACACAGACTCATGGTCTGATTCTTGGCAGAAAGCGATATTTCCTTTGGCAATTTGAAAGCACATTTTCTACTGTGGTAGAGCAAGTGATAATTACTGTAATAGCCTGACACATGTTCCTTCTCGTTTAGACAGGCAGAAAGGAGCACATGTCCTAACAGCTCCTTGAGACCATGACCATGTGTTAGAGGGTGACTGATTAGACTATAGCAAAGGAAATGAGCCTTGGTGACGTTGAATCTGTTTGCGTTACACACTACTATCTGAAACACCACACTGAGATGACTATTACGCATGGGAGTGTAGGAGAAGCTGCTGCGTGTGTGCAAAGAGTGTGTTTCTGGAGACTGTGTATTGTCATCTGCAAGAGAGATCTGCATGGAGACTCCCACAACTGCATGAAGAGTACAGACATGTGTGTAAGAGTACATGTGTAGTAAGGGTTAATTGGAGTTTTCAAGATGTAGAAACAACCTCAGCCATTGCAAGAATTGATGGAAAATCTACCATGCTATTTTCAAATGTGTTTGCATTTGCCTCACATTTTTGAGATACTGATTTCTGCTGAGTGCTAACCAACACATTGGAAGAAAACAAGCTGCGCCTTTCCTGAATGTGCAAATTTTACAGAACAACAGCAACACAAATTAAAACGCTGACAACAATTCCTGTGTGCACACAGACACATGGTCTGATTCTAGGCAGAAAGCGATATTTCCTTTGGCATTTTGAAAGCACATTTACTACTGGGGTAGAGCAAGTGATAATTACTGTAACAGCCTGACACATGTTCCTTCTAGTTTAGACAGGCAGAAAGGAGCACATGTCCTAACAGCTCCTTGAGACCATGACCATGTGTTAGAGGGTGAGTGATTAGACTAGAGCAAAGGAAATGAGCCTTGGTGACGTTGAATCTGTTTGCGTTACACACTGCTATCTGAAACACCACACAGAGCTGACTATTACGCATGGGAGTGTAGCAGAAGCTGCTGCGTGTGTGCAAAGAGTGTGTTTCTGGAGACTGTGTATTGTCAGCTGCAAGAGAGATCTGCATGGAGACTCCCACAACTGCATGAAGAGTACAGACATGTGTGTAAGAGTACAGGTGTAGTAAGGGTTAATTGGAGTTTTCAACATGTAGGAACCACCTCAGCCATTGCAAGAATTGATGAAAAATCTACCATGCTATTTTCAAATGTGTTTGCATTTGCCTCACATTTTTGTGATACTGATTTCTGCTGAGTGCTAACCAACACATTTTTAGAAAACAAGCTGGGCCTTTCCTGAATGTGCAAGTTTTACAGAACAACAGCAACACAAATTAAAACGCTGACAACAATTCCTGTGTGCACACTGACTCATGGTCTGATTCTAGGCAGAAAGCGATATTTCCTTTGGCAATTTGAAAGCACATTTACTACTGGGGTAGAGCAAGTGATAATTACTGTAACAGCCTGACACATGTTCCTTCTACTTTAGACAGGCCGAAAGGAGCACATGTCCTAACAGCTCCTTGAGACCATCACCATGTGTTACAAAAAACAAGCTGCCCCTTTCCTGCGAGTGCAAGAGTAATAGAGCAAGACCAACCCGAATCAAATCTCTGTTTACATTTCCTGTGTGCTCACTGTCTCATGGTATGATTCTAGGTAGAAAACAGTATTCCTGGATGATACCAGTACACATTAACTTATAATGAAGACATACTCCATAATATATAACATGTTCAAGCCACTTAAATATCTTCCTTAACACAAAATGTAAAACACAACTTTTAAAGTGGTAGGAAAATGTACCATACTATTTTCAAATGTGTTTGCATTTGCCTCTCATTGGTCAGTAAATGATTTCTGCTGAATGCTAACCATCCCACTTTAAGATAACAAACTACCCCTTTTCTGCGAGTGCAAGGCTAACAGAACAAAGGCAACACAAATTAAATCTCCGTCAACAAATCCTGTGTGCAGACAGACTCATGATGTGGTTCTAGGCACAAAACAATATTCCTCAATGATACCACTACACCTTAACTTACAGTGAAGACATACTCCATAATATCTTACAAGTTCAAGATAGTTAAATATCTTCTAAACCACAAAATGTAAAACACAACTTTAAAACCAGAATGACAATTCTATTATTTATATCAAAATACACCACATACTTCCCCTCTTAAACTCATAACTTACCTTTAAAATTAATTAGTTGAGAAAGAAATGTGGCACTCAAACAGCAGATTATCAGAGCCAGAATCTCAGAGCTGTACACCTCTCTCCTCTCTCCACAACCAGTAAATGGCAATTTTTCCCACTCTTTTTCCCCACATATACATGTTAATGTAAAATCACAGTCCTTCCCACATTTTGTCAAATGGAATCACACATTTCTATTGGTTGCAACTTTCAACCCCTTTGCAAATCATCCCTTCCCCCAACATGACTTCTGCCTGATACCATAGCAACAGCTCATGGAACACAGGTGTGAGCAGAGAGGTCAAAAGTTCAGCAGACAATGTTTCAAATCCAAAGAGCAAGAGTGCTTGACTTTTTAAACCTAACAGCAAATCCAAAGTAATGTTCAGTGGGAACACATTTTTCTGAAGCAATCCAAAACATGCTTTTAAAAATGTAAACATAGAGCCTAGTTTTTAGTGTAGAATGGTTTGAAACAGCCAATGAGTTCTTTTTATTAAAAAAAAGTATGTATGCCTCCATTTTTCAACTGTCTTTCTTTTCATATTGCCATTCTACTGAAAGACACCTCCTGAGTGCATCCTGTTCTCCTTGAAAGATGTTCACAGTGTGGATTGTAGGTCATACCTATGTCTTCTGGAGTGAAAAATTTGCAGAAAAAAGAGGTATGGTGAGAGACCTTGCTTTGCCAAATGTAGACATTAAATGGATTGGTCAGAGAGGGTTAAAGTGGCACCAATTAATGCCTTTGGTGAAAACCTTTCTACATCACCCACAGCCTAACCTTATTATTGTGCACTGTGGTGGAAATGACCTAGGCACTTTAACTGGGGTAGGTCTGGAAATGCTTATTAAGGACACCTTTCTGCAATTGATGTCACTTTTTCCACAAACTGACTTTGTATATTCTAATATATGCCAAAGGCAAAAGTGGAACTGGTCCAACCAATTTTGTCCGCAGATTGACAAAGCAAGAAAGCACGTCAATAAGTCTGTTTCTGCTTTCCTCAGAGACTATGGTATGGGTTCTATATACCACAACAACTTGCGTTACAACATGCAAGACATTTATAGAGGAGACGGTGTACATTTCAATGATGAAGGGAACAGAGTCTTCCTCTTGAACTTTAGACTCTGCATCGGTACTTACTTGTAGGTACCAAAAAACTCTCAATGAACACAAGGGCTCTTTTTAGAGCCACCTAATATCTAAACACTTAAAATTGATTTTTATTTCTATTTTTTTTTAAGGCTTTTTTTTGGGTGCGCGCTCAGTGCGCGCACCTCGTGATGTTTTTAAGGTTTTTTCAGGTACGCGTAGAGTGCGCGCACCTCGCGATGTTTTTTAAAAAATTAAAATCTTTTTTTTTGCCCTTCGTGGTCCTACTGTGCCCCCCTGACAATGGCTAGGGGGTCTAGAACTCTCTACCCTGCCCCCTGTTCACGGTCTCCACCTTTCCTTTTTAGTGCGACAGACAAAATGGCGGCCGAAACTTCCTGATTTCGACCGATTCGAATGTTTACTGACATGTAACAACCAATCACAATTACGCTCGCGCACGGCAGGGTGCGCGCACAGGGCTTGCTCAGTGGGCGTACTCTGCGCGTGTATAGATATTGATATGCTTTCAAATGCTATTTTCTCAGGAAATACTGAACAGATTTACACCAGACCTGCAAAAGGCACTTCCTTGACCTTATGGCTACCTCTCTGCCAAATTTCAAGTAATTCTGTTCAGCCGTTCGGGCTGTAGCTGTGTGTAAAGGTCCTATGGAAAAATGCATGGGGAAAACGCGTTTTGGGACCCCCCTTTTTTCTCAGCCCCTGCTTGACGAATCACCCCAAGACTTTCAGGGTAGGAGCTGAACGGAGCGCCCCATTAGTTTTGAAAATTGCGCGAGGATTCGTCAACCGGCGCCAAAGTTATTCAAAATAGAATTTTGACATTTCCTATGGAAACACGGTCCTAACTATAACTATCTACTGGCAACTGCCAGTAGATAATATATATATATATTGTGGTTTCCGTGGCCAGGATCCGGCCCGTTATGCTGAGCACCCGCTGACAGTGTGCCCCGGAATTTGGATCCCTTTGTTTGGATATATATATATATATATATATATATATATATATATATATATATATATATATATATATATTACCTACTGGCGGTCGCCAGTAGGTAGTTATAGTTAGGACCACGTTTCCATAGGAAATCCGCAACATTCTATTTTGAATAACTTTGGCGCCGGTCGACGAATCCTCGCGAATTTTTCAAAATAGGTGGGGCGCTACGCTCCGCTCCTTCCCTGAAAGTCTCGGGGGGATTCGTCAAGCGGGGGCTGAGATGAAAGGGGGGTCCCAAAACGCGTTTTTCCCATGCATTTTTCCATAGGACCTTTAGACAGGGCTACAGCCCGAACGTCTGAACAGAATTACTAGAAATTTGGCAGAGAGGTAGTCCTCAGGTCAAGGAAGTGCCTTTTGTAGGTTTGGTGTAAATCTGTTCAGTAGATTCTGAGAAAATAGCCTTTAAATCAATATATATATCTGAGCCAGCTTACGGTGCGCTTACGGTGCGCTTACCGTACGCGTACGGTGGCGTGCGCGAGCGCGATTCTGATTGGCTCTTAGATCTTAGTAAACATTCGAATCGGTCAAAACCAGGAAGCGGCGGCCGCCATTTTGTGTGTTTCACTCAGAAAAAAAAGAGTGATAACAAGAAAAGGGGGCAAGGGAGAGAGTTACAGACCCCCTAAAATTTGTAAGGGGGTCAAAGAAGGACAGAAACGTACAAAGAAAACATTTATTGATTTAAAAAAAAATCACGGGGTACGCGTACGGTAAGCGTACGGTAAAAAAAAAAAAAAAAAAGAAATGAAATGCAGATTTAAGTGTTTAGATATTAGGGGGCTCTAAAAAGAGCCGTTGTGTTTATGAAGTGATTTTTAAGTGGTACCTACAAGTAAGTACCGATGCAGAGTCTAAGGTTCAAGAGGAAGACTCTGTTCCCTTCATCATTGAAGTGCACACCATCTCCTCTATAAATGTCTTGCATGTCGTAACGCAAGTTGTTGTGGTAAATGGAACCCATACCATAGTCACGGAGGAGAGCAGAAACAGATTTGTTGACGTGCTTTCTTGCTTTGTCAATCTGCGGACAGAAATGATTGGACCAGTTCCATTTTTGCCTTTGGCATATGTTAGAAAACACAAAGGCAGTTTTAGGGAAAAGTGAAAACAGTTGTGCAAAGGTGTCCTTCATAAGCATTTCCAGACCTACCCCAGTCAAAGTGCCTAGGTCATTGCCACCACAGTGCACTAATATGAGGTCAGGGTGTTGGTTTTGCATGAAGGATTTCACCAATGGCATCAATTGGTGCCACTTTAACCCTCTCTGACCAATCCATTTAATGTCTACATTTGGCAAAGCAAGGTCTCTCACCATACCTGTTTTCTCTGCAAACTTTTCACTCCAGAAGACATAGCTGTGCCCTACAATCCACACTGTGAACATCTTCAAAGGAGAACTGGATGCACTCAGGAGGTGTAATTCAGTAGAATGGTAAAAAGAAATGAAAGACAGTTTGGAAATGGAGGCATACATATTTTTTTCATTAAAAAAAAGAACTGATTGGCTGTTTCATACCATTCTAGAATAAAAACTAGGCTGTATGTGTAAATTAATAGAAGCATGTTTTGTATTGGTACAGAAAAATGTGTTACCAAAGAACAGTACTATGGATTTGCTGTTAGGTTTGAAAAGTCAAGCACTCTTGCTCTGTGGAATTGAAACATTGTTTGGCGAACTTCTGACCTAACTCCACACAGCAGTGTTCCATGAGCTGTTGCTATGGTAGCAGGCAGAAGTCAAGTTGGGGGAAGGGTACTAGGCAGAAGTCAAGTTGGGGGAAGGGTACTTTTGGAAAAGGGTTGGTTTTCAACCAATAGAAATGTGTGATTACATTTGAAAAAAAGGGGGAAGCACTGAGATTTGAAATTAACATGTATATATGTGGAAAAAGAGAGAGAAAGTTTGCCATTATCTGGTTCTGCTGAGAGGAGAGAGGTGTAAAGAACAGAGATCCTGGCTCTGATAATCTGCTGTTTGAGTGCCACATTTCTTTCACAACTAACTAATTTTAAAGGTGAGTTTAGAGTTTGAGAGGGGATGTATATGGTAAATTAAGAAATGAATAATAGAAATGCAATTCTTTTTGTTGAAGTTGTGTTTATTATTTTCTGTTTTGGGAGAAATTTAAATGTGAGGAACAAGTAAAATAATATGGACTATGTTTTCACAATAAATTAAGGTGTACTGGTATAAAAAAAGAATAGTTTAAGGGTTTGAGGTTGGACTCAGTAATGCAAATACATTCAGCATCACTAAGGCTGGTTGCCCTTGCTGGAGTGTAGGCAGTCACCCAGGTTACAAATGGTGCTGGTCTGAAAAAGCAGTTTGGACATGTGCTTTTTAAAAAATCTGAAAAGTGGATTCATAATGTGTCAGTCTGTAAAAGTGTTTATCACTTGCCAAAAAAAAGAGCAGTAAGTGTGCTTTTAAATTGGCAAAGAAATTTCGTTTAAGGGCCTAATGTGAAAACATGACTCTGTGTGCAAATAGGAATTACAGACAGAGATTTATTGCGTATTGCTCTGGTGATTTCACAGTTGCATTAGATGGAAAGGGGGAGCCATTTTTTGGTGCAGAAGCAGACTCTTAGCACACAGCCAGCTGCTTACCATGTGGAATCATGGACAGTATTCACAAGCGAGTGGGGTTTGAGGTTTCAGTCAGTAATGCAAATACATTCAGCATCACTAAGGCTGGTTGCCCTTGCTGGAGTGTAGGCAGTCACCCAGGTTACAAATGGTGCTGGTCTGAAAAAGCAGTTTGGATATGTGCTTTTTAAAAAATCTGAAAAGTGGATTCATAATGTGTCAGTCTGTAAAAGTGTTTATCACTTGCCAAAAAAAAGAGCAGTTAGTGTGCTTTCAAATTGGCAAAGAAATTTTGTTTTGTGACTAATGTGAAAACATGACTCTGTGTGCAAATAGGAATTACAGGCAGAGATTTATTGCGTATTGCTCTGGTGATTTCACAGTTGCATTAGATGGAAAGGGGGAGCCATTTTTTGGTGCAGAAGCAGACTCTTAGCACACAGCCAGCTGATTACCATGTGGAATCATGGACAGTATTCACAAGCGAGTGGGGTTTGAGGTTTCAGTCAGTAATGCAAATACATTCAGCATCACTAAGGCTGGTTGCCCTTGCTGGAGTGTAGGCAGTCACCCAGGTTACAAATGGTGCTGGTCTGAAAAAGCAGTTTGGATATGTGCTTTTTAAAAAATCTGAAAAGTGGATTCATAATGTGTCAGTCTGTAAAAGTGTTTATCACTTGCCAAAAAAAAGAGCAGTAAGTGTGCTTTCAAATTGGCAAAGAAATTTCGTTTAAGGGCCTAATGTGAAAACATGACTCTGTGTGCAAATAGGAATTACAGGCAGAGATTTATTGCGTATTGCTCTGGTGATTTCACAGTTGCATTAGATGGAAAGGGGGAGCCATTTTTTGGTGCAGAAGCAGACTCTTAGCACACAGCCAGCTGCTTACCATGTGGAATCATGCACAGTATTCACAAGCGAGTGGGGTTTGAGGTTTCAGTCAGTAATGCAAATACATTCAGCATCACTAAGGCTGTTTGCCCTTGCTGGAGTGTAGGCAGTCACCCAGGTTACAAATGGTGCTGGTCTGAAAAAGCAGTTTGGACATGTGCTTTTTAAAAAATCTGAAAAGTGGATTCATAATGTGTCAGTCTGTAAAAGTGTTTATCACTTGCCAAAAAAAAGAGCAGTAAGTGTGCTTTCAAATTGGCAAAGAAATTTCGTTTAAGGGCCTAATGTGAAAACATGACTGTGTGCAAATAGGAATTACAGGCAGAGATTTATTGCGTATTGCTCTGGTGATTTCACAGTTGCATTAGATGGAAAGGGGGAGCCATTTTTTGGTGCAGAAGCAGACTCTTAGCACACAGCCAGCTGCTTACCATGTGGAATCATGGACAGTATTCACAAGCGAGTGGGGTTTGAGGTTTCAGTCAGTAATGCAAATACATTCAGCATCACTAAGGCTGTTTGCCCTTGCTGGAGTGTAGGCAGTCACCCAGGTTACAAATGGTGCTGGTCTGAAAAAGCAGTTTGGACATGTGCTTTTTAAAAAATCTGAAAAGTGGATTCATAATGTGTCAGTCTGTAAAAGTGTTTATCACTTGCCAAAAAAAAGAGCAGTAAGTGTGCTTTCAAATTGGCAAAGAAATTTCGTTTTGTGACTAATGTGAAAACATGACTCTGTGTGCAAATAGGAATTACAGGCAGAGATTTATTGCGTATTGCTCTGGTGATTTCACAGTTGCATTAGATGGAAAGGGGGAGCCAATTTTTGGTGCAGAAGCAGACTCTTAACACACAGCCAGCTGCTTACCATGTGGAATCCTGCACAGTATTCACAAGCGAGTGGGGTTTGAGGTTTCAGTCAGTAATGCAAATACATTCAGCATCACTAAGGCTGGTTGCCCTTGCTGGAGTGTAGGCAGTCACCCAGGTTACAAATGGTGCTGGTCTGAAAAAGCAGTTTGGACATGTGCTTTTTAAAAAATCTGAAAAGTGGATTCATAATGTGTCAGTCTGTAAAAGTGTTTATCACTTGCCAAAAAAAAGAGCAGTAAGTGTGCTTTCAAATTGGCAAAGAAATTTCGTTTAAGGGCCTAATGTGAAAACATGACTCTGTGTGCAAATAGGAATTACAGACAGAGATTTATTGCGTATTGCTCTGGTGATTTCACAGTTGCATTAGATGGAAAGGGGGAGCCATTTTTTGGTGCAGAAGCAGACTCTTAGCACACACCCAGCTGCTTACCATGTGGAATCATGGACAGTATTCACAAGCGAGTGGGGTTTGAGGTTTCAGTCAGTAATGCAAATACATTCAGCATCACTAAGGCTGTTTGCCCTTGCTGGAGTGTAGGCAGTCACCCAGGTTACAAATGGTGCTGGTCTGAAAAAGCAGTTTGGATATGTGCTTTTTAAAAAATCTGAAAAGTGGATTCATAATGTGTCAGTCTGTAAAAGTGTTTATCACTTGCCAAAAAAAAGAGCAGTAAGTGTGCTTTCAAATTGGCAAAGAAATTTCGTTTAAGGGCCTAATGTGAAAACATGACTCTGTGTGCAAATAGGAATTACAGACAGAGATTTATTGCGTATTGCTCTGGTGATTTCACAGTTGCATTAGATGGAAAGGGGGAGCCATTTTTTGGTGCAGAAGCAGACTCTTAGCACACAGCCAGCTGCTTACCATGTGGAATCATGCATAGTATTCACAACCGAGTGGGGTTTGAGGTTTCAGTCAGTAATGCAAATACATTCAGCATCACTAAGGCTGTTTGCCCTTGCTGGAGTGTAGGCAGTCACCCAGGTTACAAATGGTGCTGGTCTGAAAAAGCAGTTTGGACATGTGCTTTTTAAAAAATCTGAAAAGTGGATTCATAATGTGTCAGTCTTTAAAAGTGTTTATCACTTGCCAAAAAAAAGAGCAGTAAGTGTGCTTTCAAATTGGCAAAGAAATTTCATTTAAGGGCCTAATGTGAAAACATGACTCTGTGTGCAAATAGGAATTACAGGCAGAGATTTATTGCGTATTGCTCTGGTGATTTCACAGTTGCATTAGATGGAAAGGGGGAGCCATTTTTTGGTGCAGAAGCAGACTCTTAGCACACACCCAGCTGCTTACCCTGTGGAATCATGCACAGTATTCACAAGCGAGTGGGGTTTGAGGTTTCAGTCAGTAATGCAAATACATTCAGCATCACTAAGGCTGGTTGCCCTTGCTGGAGTGTAGGCAGTCAACCAGGTTACACATGGTGCTGGTCTGAAAAAGCAGTTTGGACATGTTCTTTTTAAAAAATCTGAAAAGTGGATTCATAATGTGTCAGTCTGTAAAAGTGTTTATCACTTGTCAAAAAAAAGAGCAGTAAGTGTGCTTTCAAATTGGCAAAGAAATTTCGTTTTGTGACTAATGTGAAAACAAATGTAGTAATATATTTAAATAAAATAAAGGAATTTTTTTTTAGTTTTTTTCAGGTATTGCTGAAGAGCAGTGAACAAAATTTAAGATGCCTACAAAATCCAGAGTAAAAAAAGACCACAAAAAAAACCTATATTTGAAGACAACTGGAGGACCTAAGTTAGTTGAAGATGCTCATGTTGGGAAAAAGAAAACATCTTCTGGTAAGCAGACAAAAAATTTTCTAAAAAACATATTCAAAAAAAGGAAAAATGTACAAAATGTCTGTACTGGAAAGAATGATTTCAATCGAAAACGACAGGAAAAAATTTAGTTAATGCAAATATACCTTCTGCAACTAAAAAGATTAACTTAAACAGAAAAACAGCGTTTAAAGAGATACGTAGAAAAATGTTTCAGAGAAGAGTTATGTCCAATTTGATAAAGGATGTGAAGAAATATAAGCAAAAGGCTAAGTTTTATAAGAGAAAAAAAGAAATTGAAGCCAGTGCAGCAAAGGCATTAGAATTAAAAAGGAAACTATTCATTTTAATTTTGAATAGGATGCGTACATTAGACAAAATGGTTAATGTACTGAAATCACATAGCAAAAGGAAAAGAGTAGTGAACAGAACAAACTTTTCTAAAGTGTTTTTAGGAAAATGGATGCATAGTTCAAGTAGTGAACCTTTTTTTAATGAAGAGAGTTATTTTCAAAGTAATAGTTTGCTGCATGCAGTTGACACCAGAGGTCGTGCTTATGAAGTGAAAAATGGTTGCATAATGGAGAAGGAGATAATGGTTCCAAGAGATGAGGTACAAGTGATGGCGGATGAGGCTATGGGGAGACGTCCTAAAGCCCCAGTGTACACTTGGAATTGTAGTAGTATTTGCACTGTGCGTCAGGAATCTATTTATAAATTTCGTGAGTTTCTAAGAGAATATAGTAAAAAAGTGTAAAACAGAAGATTAAGGTGCTTCAAAGTTTGGATCCATGCAGAGTGAGAGAGAATACTGGTTTGCAGGGTCATTCTCTGGCTTGTCTATCTAGAAAAGTGTGTAATAGTGTTTTCCATCATTTTAGGATGCTGGCTGTTCATCATACTGAAATGAGAAAGTTTGTGAGACGGTTGTATTTTGCTAAAAGTCCAGCAATAAAGTTAGATGAATTGAATAGGGCTCTGTTCCGTGGAACGGTATCAGATGTAGAGAAGGTTGTTGATGAAATTCAGTTTTGTTACTTTGGTCCTGAACAAAACAGTGCAGAGAAGGACACAGTAAATGAGGAAGAAGTGGAAGAGAATGTAGAACCCTCTGTAAGTAAGACATTTAATGATCACATAACAAAATTTGCAATAATCTCTAATGAAAGACCAAATATTACTTGTATTTGTTGCCGCAGAACTCATTATAGAAAACAAACCAGGTATGTTGATCTCTACAGAAAGAGTGAAAATGAAGATAATTATAAGTGGAAGGATTTTGCCACATATATATTTCTTGAAAATTGTTTTGAATTGGGTGAAGTTCAGCGTATTCGTAAATACTGTTACAACAAGTTAGAGGAAAATAGAATGCCGACCAGAGCTGTACATAATAATTTAGAATTGGATGCTATTCCTGCTGAACTTTCTGAATTAAATACATATGAGTCTATACTCATTCAATGTGTTCATCCGTTCCAGACCATAGTACGTATGGAGCCCAAAACTGGTAAATTACCTCCTTCAGATTTACTGAGAGGTTTAAAAGGTAGAGTGGTGTATTTGCCCTTGGATTTGAAAAAAAATATGGAAACTATTGATGCGGATACTTTGGAAACTGAACCATTAATTATTCTGGTTAATGGTGTACCTACAAAGAATAAGAAGATTTGGCAGGAGCTGGTAGATGTACGGAAAGTACAAAGAGCAAATTTGTATTTGAAAAGGAATAACAAATGGTATGAATCAATTTATTTAGAAGAAGAAGAAGAAGAAGATTTACAAGAAGACACAGAAACACCAACTGGACAAATTGAAAAAGTGGACAAGTCAAAGGAAGAAGAAATTTATGAACATTTTAGCATACATCCTCTTCATTCAAAAGAAGTTATGGGAGACAATATTGATCTATTTCAGATGAAGAAAGCAAAAGGAACTCCCGTGAGTGTATGGGAGGAGAGCTTGGAAGCTCAATGTTTTCCCCAGCTGTTTCCTAACGGAAAAGGAGGACGATACGATGAACGTCCGGAACAGATTCCAGCTTCTGAGTATCGGACTACAAGACTATATGCTGAAGATCCCAGATTTCGACAAAGTATTCCTTATTTGTTCCATCTTTTATTTGAAAGCGACTTGTCTGCATTGTCTTATGCAGTAAATCACATTTTAAAAAGTGGAGTACATTTGCAAAATGTGTCTGCTAAGGATTTTATGGAGAAAGTGCAGCACCGAGATGATCATTTGGAAACACAACTGATCAATCTGATGGCTTGTCAGCGTGGGACAAATGAATATTGGTACCGACGCCATGGTGAATTAAAATGCATGTTACGGAATTTAGGAACACCAACATGGTTCGTTACCCTAAGCTGTGCGGAGTACGCTTGGGATGATTTACTGGATTTTCTACGAGAGGCAAATTCAAACATTAAAAACATCGAATACAAGACAGCAGGAGAACTGTGCTTATTGGATCCGGTTAATGTTTGCAGATATTTCAATCATAGATTTGAGGCTATGATGTCCTTCATCTGCAATAAAAAAAATCCACCTCTAGGAGAAGTAGTGGATTTCTTTTGGAGAAAAGAGTACCAGGCAAGAGGTGCTCCTCATATTCATATGCTGTTGTGGATCAAGGATGCCCCAAAGTTTGGAACAGATACTGATGAAGCAGTGTTATCTTACATTGAAGAATATGCAACATGTGCTATACCAAAAAGCACAGAAGAGAAAAAGTTAAAGGAGCAAGTTTTACGTTTCCAAAGTCATCGGTGTGGAAAATACTGTCGACGGAAATACAAGAGCAAAGATAAATACTACACTAAATGTCGATTTGGATTTCCTAGACCTGTTCTTTCAAATGGAAGAGTTAACAGTTTTATGTCATCTGTGAGACATACTATCACAAGAAAATCACCTAAGAATACCTACAACCTTAAAAGAAAAGAAGAATCAAAAAATATAAATGACTACAACCCAGTGATTTTATCCATGTGGAACGCTAACATGGATATACAGTATGTAGCTGACAATTCCATTGCTGTTGCTCGATATGTAACGTCTTACATTACGAAATCAGAAAAAACAGAATTGAAGGAAATGTGGGAAGAGATTTCTCACGAGAAAACTGTCAGTAAGAAGCTGTACAGTTTCAGTTTGAAGATGTTATCGCATCGAGAAATTGGATCCTACGAATGTTCAGATAGGTTATCTTCTGCAAGTCTCTACTCGAAATCAAGAAGAAGAATTTGGGCAAGTTTAGGCCTTGCAGCAATGAGAAATCGGGTACTGAAATCTGTTGGAGAAATTGAATATTTGGCCGAGAACGACCCAGAAAGTACAGATATTTTGAAATCAAACATGTTGGACACATATTATCCCAAGAGAAGTCATCATCTGGAGAACATGTGTCTCTATGAAGTGCTGCAGAACTACATTTATTCACGGAAAGCCGCAGAAGACATCAACAATGGAAAATATAATGTCATTGGTGAGGAAGGATGTTTGGTGAAGCAAACAAAAGGAAGTTTGATAAATCACCGGAAGCTGAGTTGCGACACTACTGACAAAAAGGAATTTTACTACTTGGCTCTTTTACTGCTGTTTAAACCATGGCGTACAGAGGATGAACTACTGGGAGAATTTCAAAGCTATGAAGATTCTTTTAATGCTTGCAAAGACAGCATACAATGCAATACATTCACAACTTATCTGCAAATGTTAAATGAAGAAATTGAACAGGAAACTACAATTGCAGCAGAAATAGCTAGAGACAGTTCTCAGGACAGCCAAAGTTCAGGAACACTCAGTCAAGATCCCCTAGGACAACCAATCGTTGAAAATGAAGCATCAATAGCCATGAATGAAGTGGAAACGGCTATGAATCAAGCTCAAGGAGAATTTATAGACTTACAAAATTTGGAAAGACAACTGAACGAAGAGCAGCAACAAATTTATGAAGAGATCAGAAAAAAAATTGATCACGGATTTCTACATGAAAAAAAAGAGTGCTCATGCACATCATTTCATCCAATCAGGATGTATGTAAGCGGACAAGCTGGAACTGGAAAAAGTTTCCTAATAAAAGTCATCAGAAGCTACCTACAGCAAAAAACGGATTCTACTTTGTCTTGTGTGGTTACTGCTCCAACTGGGTTAGCAGCATATAACATAAAAGGAATCACTTTACATCGTTTGCTAATGTTACCAGTGGAGCATGAGAACAAAATACAATACAACAAGCTAACTGGAAAAGCATGCTTGGAAGTTTCAAGAGTATTGAAGAAGATGCAAGTTCTCATTATTGATGAGGTGAGCATGGTATCAAACTTAATGCTTGCCTTTGTGCATTTAAGAATGCAGCAAATTCTGAAGACAGACTATGACGTGTTATTTGGAGGAAAACACGTCATAGTTTTTGGAGATCTTTTGCAACTTACTCCAGTTAAAGGACAACCAGTGTTTAATACTGTGACACATGAAGACACGAAGAAGTCATTGGGAAGCATCGGTAATACAAATATTTGGTCCTTCTTTGAGTACAAGGAACTTACAACTAATATGAGGCAAGCAAACGATGAAGAATATGGAAGTATTCTGAAAGATATCAGGATTGGACTACTCACAGAAGCTGGCAAAAAAGCATTACATAATTTATTTCCAAAGGAAGAAATAGTTGCAGAGAAGATATACAAGAACATTGCAGAAAACAAAAGTGTCATCTGCTTAATGCCAACTCTACGTGAATGCTCAATATTCAATGAGGAGCTTTTGAAATTGGAAAAGGAAGATATCAGGAAATTGGAAGCAGTGGACAAAATTGAGGATGGAAGAATTACTGTCACATTAACAGGCACACTGAAAAATAAATTGGATTCACTAGAGAAGAACATTTCCAAAACAGCTGGATTAGAAAAAAATCTATATGTTTGCATGAACTGTAGAGTATCTTTAAGGAGAAATTTGGATGTTGAAAAAGGTTTAGTTAATGGAGCTATGGGAAGAGTTGTGGGTTTTATTAATTATCAGAAAAAAGATGGAATTGAATGTTTAAAAATAAAATTTGATCAGAGAGAAGAAGTTAAAGACATTTGTCGTTGTTCAGTTTGTTTCATGCTTGTGAAAGACTTATATGTACGTAGGAAGCAGTTTCCGTTTTCGCTAGCATATGCTGTAACTATTCACAAGTCTCAAGGATTGACTGTAGATTGTGCATTTGTGAACATTGGTTCAACTGTGTTCAAAGAAGGTATGGCATATGTTGCTTTGTCACGAGTGAAAACATTATCAGGTTTATTCATGATAGACTTTGATGATTCAAAAGTTAGTGCTGATACAAATTGTGTAAAGGAGTATAATAGATTAAGAAGAAGCTATGCTCCTCATTTAGGTCAGTATCCTGTGTTGGAGAAACGTGTAGTTTCTCGTAAAAGGAGAAATGAGAATATCTGTAATGAAGATGTAGAGAGGAGGAAAAAAAAGAGGAGTGATGTAATTGCAAGCAAAAAGAATAAGGAAAATGAAGAACAGGTTGTAGGATGTTATTTTGAAAATAGCTCTGGTGTCAACTGCTACGCTAATGTAGTGCTGAATGTTGCATTTTATCTGGAAAGTTTGCAAGAGCAGATAATAGTAAATCAGGGAAAAAGATTCTGTTCTGTGCTGAGTCTCCTTTTTGAAAAGCTGAGTAATGATAAAACTCAAATAGAAAGTGCTACTGAAATTAGAAAAGTTTTAGATGTATGTTCAGGACGAACACAGTTTTCTCAAAATGTACAGCAAGACGCACAGGAATTCTTGATTTATTTTCTTCAGGTACTGGAAGAAGAAGGGGTTCCCATTGAAAATTTATTTGGTCTCTCTTATAAATGGGAACATAGTTGTGAAAACTGTTATAATATATGTGGCTCTAATGTTGATTCTGAAAGGTTTATTTATTTAACATTGCCAGAGAGTAAAACAGTCACTTTTGCTAAATTAGTTAAAGATGCTAATCATAGCATGCAATGCGGTGAGTGTAAATCTGACATGTTTTCAACATTAATTTTAAAGGAATACAGACAGTATGTAATTTTAATGATGCAACGATGTAGAGCTGATGGTTCAAAATTGGATACTTTAATAAAGAAGTTTACAGGACAGCAATTATCTATTTCAGGAAAAACTTTTGTAACAGTTGCAATAATTTTCCATGATGGACCTACTGTAACTTCTGGTCATTACACAGTTTATCTTAAATGTGAAAAAGGCTGGACACTGTGTAATGATTCCCAATTGATTTTTAAGCAACGTTTGCCTTTTGATTTAGCAAATTCCTATCTAATCTTCCTGAAACCTAAATTTTAGAGAGATTTGGCAACATCTGGACAAAACAATTTTACCATTTTATTGGATTACCATTTGGAATTTACAAATAAAAAGATTTAACAAATTATCATTTGGCCTAATGGAAAGGTAACCAATTGTAATGTGGAAGTTTTCCATTTTTTAAGGAAACTTTGGAAAACCAAAAATTTAGAAAAAATCGGTAACATCTGCACAATTTAAATTTTGGAATGTTATTGGATTGCCATTGGAAATTTTTTCAAAAAAGATTTTTAAAATTACTATTTGGCCATGCAGAAAAGTAAACAATTCTATTGTGGACTTATTTAATTATTAATTAATCTTTCGGAAACCAAAATGTTACAGAGAATCGGTGACATCTGTACAATTTAAACTTTAGATTTTTATTGGATTACCATTAGAAATTAAACAAAAAAAGAATTTTAAAATTACTATTTGGCCTAAAGGAAATGGAACCATATGTATTGTGGAGTTATTTGAGATATATTATTGTGATTATACTTCTGAAACAAAAAAATCAGACGGTATTTTAAAGAAATAAGTATTGATATTAGATGATATTTTTTAAGAATATTATGCATTTCTATAAAGTTATGTTTATGCAAAAAGAGATTGTGGGCTTTTTTAAAACAATCTTTGAGATTGTTAATTTTTTTTTTGCCTGCTGTTAAATGATGAATGCAATTGCTTTCACAATTTATAGTGAAATGCAATATTTTCTGAAAACAGCAAAAAAAAGGCAAAAATATTTTTTGAAAAATATGTAAATATGTGTACTGTATTATAAAATGTTTTATTAAATATTAATACTTTTTTCTTTTTTTTCAGATTGAGATAGAAAATTTTCGAAAACTAGAACCATTTTTAAAGCAATTAAAAAAAATTAAATGAATAAATCGTTTTTTGAGTGGGTATGGTAAGTCAATAATGTCATGGTCCCTTTTTTCCACTTCTCTACAATCACATTTTCAGTTTTTAATTGTAGTCTCTCAAGGACCTTGTAATGTGATAATTGATTTTTAGTGTTTTTTAAAAATAAAAAAAAAATTACGCGTACCGTACGCGTACGGTAAAAAAAAAATAAAAAAAGTTTTAAAAAAAATATATAAAAAATAGATGAAAGGTAAGGTTGGCTCTTAAAAGAGCCGTTGTGTTCATGCAGGGACAGAGGAAAGAAAGAGTGGGAATATTAGTCTCTACGACAAATGTGCTGATCTATTTTATTGTTCACTAGGGAAATACTGGTCTCCCTATGACAAATTAGATCATGACAAGTGGCGCACCGTATATCAACCCTCAGAAACCGAGGGTTAGTTTCCAGAGGACCAGAAAAAGGAGATGCTTCCACCACAGATGAAGGGCTCACCTGACCTGCAGAAGAAGGACTCGGCCCTGCAGATGATGGTCCAGGCTGAGCTGCTGTGGATGTGCTTGGTTGATTTACTGAAGGGTTACCTTCAGTAAGTCGAGCATGTGTCCTTCTGTGTACATCCTTAAGGTGTCTCATCATGGTGTGATTCCCAAAGGAATACTTCCTGTCAGGATTCCCTCTTGAAAGTACACGCTTACACAGCTTACAAGTCACTAAGGGTGCATTTACCTTTTGCTGGCCTTCTGGAAAAGTAAAATACTCCCATACGTAAGAGGTCTTTTGTTTCCTCGCTCTCTGCCTCAAGGTAGTGCTGCTAGCCTCACTCTCAGAAGAGCTCTGCTGTTCTGCCATCGTATCACAAAGACAACCCAGCTCCTTCTCCTAAGGGATCACAAGCAGAAATGAGGGGAATAGGTGTGGTGTAGGAGAGTTCTAGAACTGAAAGTAGTTTAAACCAATCAAAAGTTGTGTTTCATGATCACATGACCCACCGTACGCTTACGGTGCGCTTACGGCAAAAGTACGCATGCGCGTAAAAAAGACACGCGCTCGCGCGCATGCGCATAACAGTCACTCCCCAACACTTCCGCGTAACGTGCGCGTGTAGCGTACACGCATACGCGCCCCACGCGGAGTACGCGCGGCTACGCAAATTGTGTAACTATACGCAAACAGCGTAGATAAATTACGGACATTGCGTAAACCGTACGCTTACCGTAACTTACCGTACGCGCACTAAAAAAAAATAAAAAAAAAGGAAAAAATGTATTGCTAATAAATTTTACCTGTTTATTTTAGAAAAAATGTAAAATAAAAACATATTGTAGAATTTTAAAAATGTAACCATAGTCTTTAAAAAAGGATAGAAAATTTAAATAAAAATATGTAAAAAAAAAAAGAAGAAAAAAAAAAAATTAGCATTTAAAAAACCTTGCAAATTCACTGAAAAAACCATGGGTTTCACACACGTTATAGTTAGGAATTAGCATTTAAAAAACCTTTGAAATTCACTGAAAAAACCATGGGTTTCACACACGTTATAGTTAGGAATTAGCATTTAAAAAACCTTAGAAATTCAATGAAAAAACCAAAGGTTTCACACATGTTATAGTTAGCTGGACATTTCACTCGTAAAAAACCAATGAAATTCCCCCGTTATAGTTAGTTCAGCTAACTATAACTCGCGCGCCCGTATTGCACTACTGATGACGTCACATATTACATCACTCATGACATGGTCAGTGACATCACTCATGACATCACTGATGACATCTCAAATGACATCACTGATGACATCATCCAGTGAATGTGTGTTTTTCTGAAAATTAAAAAAGTTTAATATATGTATATCTCAAGGTCGATGGAAGAATAAATGAGTATATAAGTGTCTAAATTGATGATTTGTTTTTTAAAAATTGATTGTGTAACTGACTGATTAAGTGTATCTTTATGAATACATGGCTAAGTGAGTAATGTTTAAATTTGTAAATACCTGTATCAGTCTCTCACTTTGTATATAAGTGGCTGCATGGGTTGGTGAGTAGCTACATGAGTGTCTATATAGGTTATTAGTTGGTTTTTTGAGTATCAGTATGAGTGTGTGAGTGTCTTCATGGTTCGGTGGGGGTTATTATGTAGTGCATAGGTGCATGAATGAGTGACTCACTGTTTGTATGTGTTGAAGACAGCATGTGTGTAGGAACGTATGGGTGTATTAATAGCCTATATAGACACTCATGTAGCTACTCGCCAACCCATGCAGCCACTTATACACAAAGTGAGAGACTGATACAGATATTTACATATTTAAACATTACTCACTAAGCCATGTATTCACTATGATACACTTAATCAGTCAGTTACACAATCAATTTTTCAAAAACAAATCATCCATTTAGACACTTATATACCCATTTATTCTTCCATCGACCTTGAGATATACATATATAAAACATATTTAATTTTCAGAAAAACAGACATTCACTGGATGATGTCATCAGTGATGTCATCAGTGATGTCATTTGAGATGTCATCAGTGATGTCATGAGTGATGTCACTGACCATGTCATGAGTGATGTAATATGTGACGTCATCAGCAGTGCATTGCGGGCGCGCGAGTTATAGTTAGCTGAACTAACTATAACGGGGGAATTTTAATGGTTTTGTACAAGTGAAAAGTCCAGCTAACTATAACACCCTTGAAACCTATGGTTTTTTCAGTGAATTTCTGAGGTTTTTTAAATGCTAATTCCTAACTGTAACGTGCCTGAAACCTATGTTTTTTTCTGTAAATTTCAAAGGTTTTTTAAATGCTAATTTCTAACTATGCCTACAGAGATAGGACATGTGAAGAAAGAAGAAAAAATGCACAGAAAGAAAAAAAGAAGTGCAGAAAGAAGCAACAGAAGTCCTCAAAGACGAAGAAAACTGCAGGAAGAAGGATAACGTGCAGAAAGAACAAAAAGAAGAGCAGAAAGAATCCTTGTTGCAAAATCATCCTGTACCCTCAACTTATTCAGACGGATACTGGTGGTAACTGAGTCTGACTAACCAGTCCTAGAGCCAGTGCTATGTTAAAAGACACTTAGAATACAGTGAAAACACCTACATACACTAGGGAACATTATGCGTTGGGGTCCCCCTGTGATTAGCATGACCTCCTCTGTAAGCCCCTAGTATATAATAGGGCAGGGGGATTAAAACTACCTCTTAAAACAGGCCACAGGGCGTTTTTGCACACGTTAACTCATCCCCGTCCCCTCCCTTCACCACTGTGTAAACACGCCCTGTGTCCGTTTTTAGTTGGGAGATTAAGTTCATTTGAATCCTGAGGGTCCCTAGGGTCCAACTAGCCCACTAGGTACCTCCAGTAAGTGCCACAGAGCTGCGTTGCAGAGAGGTGTAAAAAGTGGCACAGCCTGGACCACCTCTCTGCAATGCAGCTCAGTGGCGCTTACTGGAAGCACTTGGTGGGCTAGTTGGCCCCCAGGGGCCCTCAGTATTGAAGGGAAATTATATCCCCAATTTAAAACGTGCCATAGTGCGTGTTTGCACACGTCCCCTCAGGCCCCGTCCCCTCCCTTCACCACTGTGTAAACGCGCCCTGTGGCTGTTCTAAGTTGAGAGATTAAGTCCCCTTGAATCCTAAGGGTTCCTAGGGTCAAACTAGACCACTAGGTACCTCCAGTAAGCGCCACAGAGCTGCGTTGCAGAGAGGTGTAAAAAGGGGCTTGGCCTCAGAACACCTGTCTGCAGCGCAGCTCCCTGGCGCATACTGGAGATGCCTGTTGGGCTAGTTGGCCCTCAGGGACCCTCAGTATTGAAGAGGAATTAATTCCCCAACTTACAACTCGCCAGGGGGCGCGTTTACAGAGTGCTGCAAGGAGGGGGCGTGGCCTCCGGCACGATGCCAGTCTTTTATTTATTTTAATTTTTTAAGAAGGGGGGCTGTGTGGTTCCCCTACTTATTCTAATTTATTGGCCATGATGACCCCATCCCCCAGGGCCTGTCTCCTAATTATATTTTTTTGACCCCAATCCCCAGGGCCGGCCACTGTTTTTTATTATTTTTAAAAAATATATATTTATAGACACACCTAGGACATGCTGGACAAACCGTACGTACCTCTCACCATGACGATTTAAGTGATATTCATTAAAAGGCGACTATGCATACAATGAATCCACGTGGAATGTATTTACACCACTAGTGAGGCTCTGACATGTCTGATGCCCTACCGTGCCTAATCCCGGTAGACACCCTTGTCGTTTATTTATACAAACATGGGTAGCTATTGACGGGCACATTTAATACACATGCACACCAAGCCATTCAAAGGGGATTCGACAAAAATTCGACCAAAACTATGTAAGAAACCACCCTCACGGTTAATAAAACACACATCCACTGCCGGATGTGTAATACTTTTTATTTTACTCTCTGGAAAGGGGACGAACATCACTTGAGAGTCACAGCGCGCTCCTGGCAGAGCCCAATGCTGTGTTACACCCACCATTGCCTGCCGAGTGCCACACACCTCTGTGTTGTATTCCACCAGCTAGTGCATATGCTATGACACTCTCTAGCCCATGTGCACTGTAACACCACCCCGTGAATATGTCATGCCACACTTGTTTTCGCACGGGTTATATTGCCCCATCTAACGTGCCTTCCTCGATGCCTATGTTATAACGCACAGTGGTATGCCATACATATTACAATCTGGGATCCATATCTTTGTCACAGTGCATATGAAACGTTACACTCCCCAGCACATATTTTATATTACAACTTTAGAGACTAGTTAGGTTACACAACACTGCCCTGTGCATATTACACTCCAAGGCGCACATCGCATAGCACGCGCTAGTGCCTGTGCTATCTCGCGCTCTCCAATGAATCTGTCATTGCGCACAATGTATTGCATATTATATTTCACGCCCGGTTCATCTTATATCACACTTTTTGGTGCATAGTTTATACCATACACTATATCTAGTTTTCATTTTCAATCGTGCTCTCAGGACTATGTTCTATATAACACTGTGTTCACCTACCCTTTTCACGGGCATTACATTTTGCGATAGGGGTGGAGGGTCAGGGGGTGTTTCTGCCAAGTGAGCCCGGAGTCACAGTCACAAACGTCCTCTTCTTCCTGAATAAAAGTGAGATTATGCTGCATACTTGTTCATATTTTAAGTAGTTCGCACAGACACACGTTTTAAAAACAATAAAGTTCCTAATACCCGCCTTCTCTGAACAGTTAGCTTGCTGCCCCATCCCCCTCCTCCCTATCCTCTGTTGTGTGAATCCATGGACTAGCCTCCTCACTCCTGCCATGCATGGTCTGATGTGCTGCCACTGCCCTCAATTTAGTATGATGTACCAGTCCCCTCCTCCTGCCCTCCATTGCCCAATTCTATGCCCCATCATTGACCTCCTGCTTAAACTCTGTGCTTAGCTTGCTGCCCCTATTCTCCTTCCCCCTGCCCTCCGATGTCTTTGTGCATGCCCCTGCTCCATCCTTTTTGCCCACCATGTTCCATGGACCTGCCACTCCTATCTACTCTGAGTGTTCTGTTGAGCTGCTACTCCCCTCCCACCTGCCTAGCATTGTCAGATGACTGTAACCTGTCCCTGCCACCTCCACCCTGCCTGTCCACATGCCATGCCCCTATCCTCTTCCTCCTGTCCTACATGGTCCATTGTACTGCCACACCCTTCTGCCCTCCCTGGTCTGTTGTGCTGCAACTGCTCCTCCTGCCTGCCCCGTGCGGTCTGTTGTGAGACCCCTTCCCCTGAACTTTCTTGTCTGTGCACAGGTCCTGACCCTCCCTTCTATCCTCCATCGTCCTTTGTGCATGCCCCTGCACCCTCCTTCTTGCCCATCATAGCCATTGTGCTGCCACTAACCCTCCCCCTTGCCATGCATGGTCTTCTGTGCTGCCATGGCCCCTCCCACCTTCCCTGTGTGGTCAGTTAGCTGCCCCTGATCCCCTCCCACCTTCCCTCCATGGTCTGTGTGTATGCCATCACAGTCTCACTGTTGCTCTTCATGGTGTGTCTTGCTTCTAGTGCCCATCTTGCCTGACCTCCATGGCTATCCTGCTGCTCCTGCCCTGCCCCCTTGCCCCCAGCCCTCTGTTTACATGTGCAGACCCCTACTCCCTCCCTCCTGGCTTGTCTGTTCCATTGTAATGCCCCTGATCCGTCCCTCCTGGCATTTATGGTCTGTTATGCTGCAGCTTTATCTCCTGTCTGTCCATTATGGTCAGCTAGCTACCATTGCCTCTTGCCCCTCTGTTCTCTGTTGTCCATGTGCATGGTCCTGTCCCCTCCCTCTTGCTTTCTATGGATTTTTGTGCTGCACTCCCGTCCCGCATGCCCTGTGTGGTGTATTGTGCTGCTGCAAACCCTGATGCCTGCCCTGCAGGGTCAGTTTGGTGCACCTCTCCATGTCCCTCCTGTCCTCTGTTATCCAAGTCCATGTCCCTACCCCATTTCCTTCCATGATCCAATGTACCATACTTGCGAACATTTTGAACTTGGTAAGAGGGAGATTTTGAAAAAAACTGGGGTATTGATTTTCCCCTTTGAGTTACATTGAAAAAGAGGAGATTGTAGACAGGAGACAGATCAAATAAAGCCCATTTGAGCTTAAAAACATTGGACGTTTCCTGGCTGAATCGGGTCTGTTGGCCTGTATGGTTGTACCATTGCCTCTTCCTTCTGCCCACAATGGTCTATTACATTGCCATAGCCTCTCTTGCAAGTCCTGTATTCTTGGTTTGTTGCCCCTGCCCCCCTTTCCACTGCCCTCCATAGTCTGTTGTGCTGCCATGGCCCTCCCTGCCTGCTCAGTGTGGTTAAATTGTTGCCTTTGCACCCTCCTACCTGCCTTCAATTTTCAGAGTCCGTGCCCCTGGCCTCTGCCTCTCAACAGTATCCGAATGAACAACTAAATTGCTAACATTCTATATTTATTTCAAAAGTGTGGAACGCCTGACGTCATCTTGATGTAATCAAAACTGTAATACCTAGAGCATTTCCTTTAGAAATTACATATATGAGAGGGTCTTATTGGCATCAAAATTATGGTTAGTGCTCTAAAAGACTAAAATAAGGACATATTTTCTGAGTTTTCAAATAGCGACAAAGCACTTTTAATTTATTTGTTATCTTTATGTTTTTTTATCCAGTTGACCACTTGATTAAATGTTGCACTTAGGGAGAGGATGTGGTGTTACTTCCAGAAATGCAGACTTTGCAACTGGGGAGCCAGGTTGGAGTTTCTGCTTCAGCTCGACATTCTGTGATTCTGGTCAAATCACTTAGTCTCCCCATGTCTACAACCAAAATGAATTTGTTCTTGTGTGATATAACCAATGTTAATGTAAAGCACTCCAATACCTGACAAGTCTGCACTATATAACACTGCAAAAACACAAAATAATAAGTGTTTTGCACACTTCTGTCATTGGGCTATATTTGGGCTACATCTGGGTGATTTTGGGCTACATTTGGGCTCTTTTGTCTCCGGTGGCCATTTTGGGAGATTTATTTGTTATGAAGTTTCCTAATTTCCTCATGTACTGCAGTCTCCTCAGTAGGAAATGCTTTCAGTTTTTTACTTTGATTCCATCATGAAGGTATTCAGATATGTCACACATTTGCCATAAATTCTGAAAGTTAGCACTCTAGTTGCTCATTAGATCACTGTAGTAAAACTACTGTTCACCATGGAAGTCTGCTCCTGGTATTAAAAGTGCATGTTTCAGTCTGCATGTCAGAATGTTTTAATGAAATAGAAGAGGATTTGAGAAGTCACTCAAAATGTGCCCTCATTTTCTTTCTTCAGCAATAAACATAATTTCTATGGCAAAATGAACCCCCTCATTGTGTTCCTTTTTAAATTAAATGTTGTAAGTGTTACCAGTTTATTCCAATCAAGATGGCTTCAGGTGTGCCATACTTTTGTTATAATGAAGACAGTAAGCGCTCTAGTTGTTTTTAAGAACACTCTGGGACATTCTGTCATTGGGCTAAACTTGGGCTACATCTGGGTGATATTTGGGCTACATTTGGGCTCTTTTGTCTCTGGTGGCCATCTTCGGAGACTTATTTGTTATGAAGTTTCCTAATTTCCTCATTTACTGCAGTCTCCTCAGTAGGAAATACTTTCAGTTTTTTACTTTGATTCCATCAAGAAGGCATTCAGATGTGTCACACATTTGCCATAAATTCAGAATGTTAGCACTCTTTTTGCTCATTAGATCACTGTAGTAAAGCTACTGCTCACCAGGGAAAACTGCTGCTGGTATTGAAAGTGCATGTTTCAGTCTGCATGTCAGAATTTTTTAATGAAATAAAAGAGGATTTCAGAAGTCAAAATGTGCCCTAGTTTTTCTTTCTGCAGCACTAATCATACTTGTTATGGAAAAATGAACCCCCTCATTTTGTTCCTTTTTAAATTAAATGTTTTAAGAGTTACCACTTTAATCCAAGCAAGATGGCTTCAGGTGTGCCATACGTTTATCATAAGTAGGACTGTTAGCGCTCTAGTTGTTCTTTGGAACACTCTGGGAAGCTGCAGTAGAACACAAAGGAATCAACTGACAGTCTCTGCCCTTGTTGGATGTACATGTTTTACTGAGAATGTCAGACTTCATTCTCACATGACTGAGAAAGATAATGTGAATTTACAGAAAATAAGCTCTCAGTTTAGCTTATAGATCACCTTCCAAACCTCTGTGGGAAAAACATGAGAAAATATTTTTCTCTCAATCATGATATCCCAGCAGAAGGCTTTTTCACATGGTGAAATCACCTTAGAACATACCACAATTCCTAAAATGAGTATGGTACCATCAACAAATGGCTTATAATGTAACTAAAGTCTTAAAACCTTCTATTAACTGCAATGCTTTTTAATGAGGTGCTATCATGTATATTGGTCCCAAGATGGCTGCCAGCACTTCTTGGATGAAGTGCTGACAGCCAATCAGATCTCAGGATGAGATGTGTGGTTAGGCTCCGCCCACATATATATATGATTTTACTTTGGATTTCCTCAGGAACTACTGAACAGATTGACACCAGACCTGCAAAAGGCACTTCCCTGAGCTGAGGACTACCTCTCTGCCAAATTTCAAGTAATTCTGTTCAGCCGTTCGGGCTGTACCTTGGACTAAAGGTCCCTATGGAAAATTGCATGGGGAAAACACGTTTTGGGACCCCCCTTTTTTCTCAGCCCCCGCTTGACGAATCCCCCCGAGACTTTCAGGGTAGGAGCGGAGCGGAACGCCCCACCTATTTTGAAACTTTCGCAAGGATTCGTCAACCGGCGCCAAAGTTATTCCAAATAGAATGTTGCGGATTTCCTATGGAAACACGGTCCTAACTATAACTATCTACTGGCGACCGCCAGTAGATAATATATACATATATATATATATATATATATACACACTGAAAATAAGTAAGGTTACAGGGATAGTAAGGCTGATATTTCACTCATACAAAACTAGATAAATTCAGCAGTTATAGTGAGCTGAGCCACAGGTTTCAGGTCCCTGCTTGACGAATCCCCCCGAGACTTTCAGGGTAGGAGCGGAGCGGAGCGCCCCACCTATTTTGAAAATTTCGCGAGGATTCGTCAACCGGCGCCAAAGTTATTCCAAATAGAATGTTGCGGATTTCCTATGGAAACACGGTCCTAACTATAACTATCTACTGGCGACCGCCAGTAGATAATATATACATATATATATATATATATATATATATATATATAAATATATATATATATATATATATATATATATATATATATATATATATATATATATATATATATATATATATATATATATATTACCTACTGGCGGTCGCCAGTAGGTAGTTATAGTTAGGACCCTGTTTCCATAGGAAATCCGCAACATTCTATTTGGAATAACTTTGGCGCCGGTCGACGAATCCTCGCGAACTTTTCAAAATAGGTGGGGCGCTACGCTCCGCTCCTACCCTGAAAGTCTCGGGGGGATTCGTCAAGCAGGGGCCGAGAAAAAAGGGGGGTCCCAAAACGCGTTTTCCCCATGCATTTTTCCATAGGACCTTTAGACACCGCTACAGCCCGAACGGCTGAACAGAATTACTTGAAATTTGGCAGAGAGGTAGCCATAAGGTCAAGGAAGTGCCTTTTGCAGGTCTGGTGTAAATCTGTTCAGTATTTCCTGAGAAAATAGCATTTAAAAGCATATATATATGTGGGCGGAGCCTAACCACACATCTCATCCTGAGATCTGATTGGCTGTCAGCACTTCATCCAAGAAGTGTTGGCAGCCATCTTGGGACCAATATACATGATAGCACCTCATTAAAAAGCATTGCAGTTAATAGAAGGTTTTAAGACTTTAGTTACATTATAAATCATTTGTTGATGGTACCATACTCATTTTAGGAATTGTGGTATGTTCTAAGGTGATTTCACCATGTGAAAAAGCCTTCTGCTGGGATATCATGATTAAGAGAAAAATATTTTCTCATGCTTTTACCACAGAGGTTTGGAAGGTGATCTATAGGCTAAACTGAGAGCTTATTTTCTGTAAATTCACATTATCTTTCTCAGTCATGTGAGAATGAAGTCTGACATTCTCAGTAAAACATGTACATCCAACAAGGGCAGAGACTGTCAGTTGATTCCTTTGTGTTCTACTGCAGCTTCCCAGAGTGTTCCAAAGAACTACTAGAGCGCTAACAGTCCTACTTATGATAAACGTATGGCACACCTGAAGCCATCTTGCTTGGATTAAAGTGGTAACTCTTAAAACATTTAATTTAAAAAGGAACAAAATGAGGGGGTTCATTTTTCCATAAAAAGTATGAATAGTGCAGCAGAAAGAAAAATTAGGGCACATTTTGAGTGACTTCTCAAATCCTCTTCTATTTCATTAAAAAATTCTGACATGCAGACTGAAACATGCACTTTCAATACCAGCAGCAGTTTTCCCTGGTGAGCAGTAGCTTTACTACAGTGATCTAATGAGCAAAAAGAGTGCTAACATTCTGAATTTATGGCAAATGTGTGACACATCTGAATGTCTTCTTGATGGAATCAAAGTAAAAAACTGAAAGTATTTCCTACTGAGGAGACTGCAGTAAATGAGGAAATTAGGAAACTTCATAACAAATAAGTCTCCCAAGATGGCCACCAGAGACAAAAGAGCCCAAATGTAGCCCAAATATCACCCAGATGTAGCCCAAGTATAGCCCAATGACAGAATGTCCCAGAATGTTCTTAAAAACAACTAGAGCGCTTACTGTCTTCATTATGACAAAAGTATGGCACACCTGAAGCCATCTTGATTGGAATAAACTGGTAACACTTAAAACATTTAATTTAAAAAGGAACACAATGAGGAGGTTCATTTTGCCATAGAAATTATGATTAATGCTGAAGAAAGAAAATGAGGGCACATTTTGAGTGACTTCTCAAATCCTCTTCTATTTCATTAAAAAATTCTGACATGCAGACTGAAACATGCACTTTTAATACCAGGAGCAGACTTCCATGGTGCAGTAGTTTTACTACAGTGATCTAATGAGCAACTAGAGTGCTAACATTCAGAATTTATGGCAAATGTGTGACATATCTGAATACCTTCATGATGGAATCAAAGTAAAAAACTGAAAGCATTTCCTACTGAGGAGACTGCAGTACATGAGGAAATTAGGAAACTTCATAACAAATAAATCTCCCAAGATGGCCACCGGAGACAAAAGAGCCCAAATGTAGCCCAAAATCACCCAGATGTAGCCCAAATATAGCCCAATGACAGAAGTGTGCAAAACACTTATTATTTTGTGTTTTTGCAGTGTTATATAGTGCAGACTTGTCAGGTATTGGAGTGCTTTACATGAGCATTGGTTACATCACACAAGAACAAATTCATTTTGGTTGTAGACATGGGGAGACTAAGTGATTTGACCAGAATCACAGAATGTCGAGCTGAAGCAGAAACTTCAACCTGGTTCCCCAGTTGCAAAGTCTGCAGTTCTGGAAGTAACACCACATCCTCTCCCCTAAGTGCAACATTTAATCAAGTGGTCAACTGGATAAAAAAACATAAAGATAACAAATAATTTAAAAGTGCTTTGTCGCTATTTGAAAACTCAGAAAATATGTCCTTATTTTAGTCTTTTAGAGCACTAACCATAATTTTGATGCCAATAAGACCCTCTCATATATGTAATTTCTAAAGGAAATGCTCTAGGTATTACAGTTTTGTTTACATCAAGATGATGTCAGGCGTTCCACACTTTTGTAATAAATATAGAATGTTAGCAATCTAGTTGTTCATTAGGATACTGTTGAGAGGCAGAGGCCAGGGGCACGGACTCTGAAAATTGAAGGCAGGTAGGAGGGTGCAAAGGCAACAATTTAACCACACTGAGCAGGCAGGAAGGGCCGTGGAAGCACAACAGACTATGGAGGGCAGTGGAAAGGGGGGCAGGGGCAACAAACCAACAATACAGGACTTGCAAGAGAGGCTGTTGGAGGGAAGATCTATTACGGGTCAAGGAAGCTAGGGGCGGTCCCCAGATCCCCGGGAGCCACCACAGAACTGAGCAGGAGAGTGAGTCAGGGACAAAAGGGGCACCTTAATTTGAGCCGGGGTGCCTAGGAACGCTTGCTCCAAAAATGAAGAAAACAGACATATGAGACATGGAATTGGAGGCAGAATACAATGGCAGTTTAATGAGAAGATGCAACTTCAAAGAAACCGCAGAATAGAGACATAAAGTACAAAATACAGAATCCAGATAATCATACAGCTGTCATAATATTCTCTGTATCTCAATTAATGTACTGACAGAGAGAGAGAGAAAACACATCTATAAATGCATCATGAGAAACAAGTTACACCAAGGAAAATGTTACCTAGGAACACTCACGTTTACTCTTAGAGCAAGCATTCCTGCAATTACAATACAAAATCTTTTAAATGCAAAAGTAAAGAGAACAATGGTTAAACATAACATGACATTTCATATAGGTAAAATAGAATAAGATACTTCAAGCAAAGCAGAGCAAGACATTTTAAGCAAAGGAAGACAAGAGCTCCCAGCTCTTGGGGAAAACCTGCACTGCCTGTTAACCTACATACAGACGGCGAGGTAGTCCGTCGATATCTGTGGGTGCTCCCTTTTTATATCATTTTGTGGGCTCCTTTGCACGCTACATCTACCTACGTATGCTACCCAAAAGCTTCGTCTGCAGATTTTACCAGACATTTCGTCATTTACCCACTTAATGCTGACAATGGACTGGGTGAAAAGGTCAGTCTCTCAGGCCAATCGCTTATCGTAAGTTCCATAGAGCAAGCAGAAAATAATGGGTATTGTACGGGAATTCAATATATTCATGTATAAAATCTCCTCAGTTCTCCTAACTTGACGCTCTGCGGTTGCCTCTTCCTTAAAAACGGGAAACCTGCCCAGGAAGCAAGTACCAGTCCAGGATGCAGCCTACTGTATGTCGACAGCTTCAGGGGGATGTTGAACTTTGATACCGAGCACGGAGCACTCGGGTAGGGTGGGGGCTACTAGTTTGGATAAGAAGGCCTCGCAGACCTGCCTTCAGACTGCTATACACTAAAATTGCAGAGCTATGGTCAATTTAACAAAGAGGCCTACATATTGAACAGAAGGGCCTACACAGGGGTTTTATGCTGGCTGAGTGGTAAGGATGTCTCAGGATAATTATATAGCAACACAGGACCCGCTGGTCAATTTAATACGGCCTACAAATGCAGCTGGCAGGGCAAGGACAAGGGTCTCATACTTCAGGTGTGGACAGAACGGGCCAGGGGCCCCCTGTGATACAAAATCTACCCTCCTTCAAGGCTGTGGCAATGTAATAGACCATTGTGGGCAGAAGGAAGAGGCAATGGTAGTACAACCATACATGCCAACAGACCCGATTCAGCTAGGAAACGTCCAATATTTTTAAGCTCAAATGGGCTTTATTTGATCTGTCTCCTGTCTACAATATCCTCTTTTTCAATGTAACTCAAAGGGGAAAATCAATACCCCAGTTTTTTTCAAAATCTCCCTCTTACCAAGTTCAAAATGTTCGCAAGTATGGTACATTGGATCATGGAAGGAAATGGGATAGGGACATGGACTTGGATAACAGAGGACAGGAGGGACATGGAGAGGTGCACCAAACTGACCCTGCAGGGCAGGCATCAGGGTTTGCAGCAGCACAATACACCACACAGGGCATGCAGGACGGGAGTGCAGCACAACAATCCATAGAAAGCAAGAGGGAGGGGACAGGACCATGCACATGGACAACAGAGAACAGAGGGGCAAGAGGCAATGGTAGCTAGCTGACCATAATGGACAGACAGGAGAGAAAGCTGCAGCATAACAGACCATAAAGGGCAGGAGGGACGGATCAGGGGCATTACAATGGAACAGACAAGCCAGGAGGGAGGGAGTAGGGCTGGGGGCAAGGGGGCAGGGCAGGAGCAGCAAGATAGCCATGGAGGTCAGGCAGGATGGGAACTAGAAGCAAGACACACCATGAAGAGCAACAGTGAGACTGTGATGGCATACACACAGACCATGGAGGGAAGGTGGGAGGGGGTCAGGGGCAGCTAACTGACCACACAGGGAAGGTGGGAGGGGCCATGGCAGCACAGAAGACCATGCATGGCAAGTGGGAGGGTTAGTGGCAGCACAATGGCTATGATGGGCAAGAAGGAGGGTGGAGGGGCATGCACAAAGGACGATGGAGCATAGAAGGGAGGGTCAGGACCTGTGCACAGACAAGAAAGTTCAGGGGAAGGGACCTCACAACAGACCACACGGGGCAGGCAGGAGGAGCAGTTGCAGCACAACAGACCAGGGACGGCAGAAGGGTGTGGCAGTACAATGGACCATGTAGGACAGGAGGAAGAGGCTAGGGGCATGGCATGTGGACAGGCAGGGTGGAGGTGGCAGGGACAGGTTACAGTCATCTGACAATGCTAGGCAGGTGGGAGGGGAGTGGCAGCTCAACAGAACACTCAGAGTAGATAGGAGTGGCAGGTCCATGGGACATGGTGGGCAAAAAGGATGGAGCAGGGGCATGCACAAAGACATCGGAGGGCAGGGGGAAGGAGAATAGGGGCAGCAAGCTAAGCACAGAGTTTAAGCAGGAGGTCAATGATGGGGCATAGAATTGGGCAATGGAGGGCAGGAGGAGTGGACTGGTACATCATACTAAATTGAGGGCAGTGGCAGCACATCAGACCATGCATGGCAGGAGGGAGGAGGCTAGTCCATGGATTCACACAACAGAGGATAGGGAGGAAGGGGATGGGGCAGCAAGCTAACTGTTCAGAGAAGGCGGGTAATAGGAACTTTATTGTTTTTAAAACATTGTGTCTGTGCGAACTACTTAAAATATGAACAAGTATGCAGCATAATCTCACTTTTATTCAGGAAGAAGAGGACGTTTGTGACTGTGACTCCGGGCTCACTTGGCAGAAACACCCCCAGACCCTCCACCCCCTATCGCAAAATGTAATGCCCGTGAAAAGGGTAGGTGAACACAGTGTTATATAGAACATAGTCCTGAGAGCACGATTGAAAATGAAAACTAGATATAGTGTATGGTATAAACTATGCACCAAAAAGTGTGATATAAGATGAACCGGGCGTGAAATATAATATGCAATACATTGTGCGCAATGACAGATTCATTGGAGAGCGCGAGATAGCACAGGCACTAGCGCGTGCTATGCGATATGCGCCTTGGAGTGTAATATGCACAGGGCAGTGTTGTGTAACCTAACTAGTCTCTAAAGTTGTAATATAAAATATGTGCTGGGGAGTGTAACGTTGCATATGCACTGTGACAAAGATATGGATCCCAGATTGTAATATGTATGGCATAGCACTGTGCGTTATAACATAGGCATCGAGAAAGGCACGTTAGATGGGGCAATATAACCCGTGCGAAGACAAGTGTGGCATGACATATTCACGGGGTGGTGTTACAGTGCACATGGGCTAGAGAGTGTCATAGCATATGCACTAGCTAGTGGAATACAACACAGAGGTGTGTGGCACTCGGCAGGCAATGGTGGGTGTAACACAGCATTGGGCTCTGTCAGGAGCACGCCGTGAATCTCAAGTGATGTTCGTCCCCTTTCCAGAGAGTAAAATAAAAAGTATTACACATCCGGCAGTGGATGTGTGTTTTATTAACCGTGAGGGGGGTTTCTTGCATAGTTTTGGTCGAATTTTTGTCGAATCCCCTTTGAATGGCTTGGTGTGCATGTGTATTAAATGTGCCCGTCAATAGCTACCCATGTTTGTATAAATAAACGACAAGGGTGTCTACCAGGATTAGGCACGGTAGGGCATCAGACATGTCAGAGCTTCACTAGTGGTGTAAATACATTCCACGTGGATTCATTGCATGCATAGTCGCCTTTTAATGAATATCACGCAAATCGTCATGGTGATAGGTGCGTACAGTTTGTCCAGCATGTCCTAGGTGTGTCTATAAATATATATTTTTTAAAAATAATAAAAAACAGTGGCCGGCCCTGGGGATTGGGGTCAAAAAAATATAATTAGGAGACTGGCCCTGGGGGATGGGGTCATCGGGGCCAATAAATTAGAATAAGAAGGGGAACCAAACAGCCCCCCTTCTTAAAAAACTAAAATAAATAAAAGACTGGCATCGTGCCGGAGGCCATGCCCCCTCCGTGCAGCACTCTGCAAACGTGCCCCCAACAGGCATCTCCAGTATGCGCCAGGGAGCTGCGCTGCAGCCAGGTGTTCTGAGGCCAAGCCCCTTTTTACACCTCTCTGCAACGCAGCTCTGTGGCCCTTACTGGAGGTACCTAGTGGTCTAGTTTGACTCTAGGGACCCTTAGGATTCAAGGGGACTTAATCTCCCAACTTAGAACAGCCACAGGGCGCGTTTACACAGTGGTGAAGGGAGGGGACGGGGCCTGAGGTGACGTGTGCAAACACGCACTATGGCACGTTTTAAATTGGGGATATAATTTCCCTTCAATACTGAGGGCCCCTGGGGGCTAACTAGCCCACCAAGTGCTTCCAGTAAGCGCCACTGAGCTGCATTGCAGAGAGGTGGTCCAGGC
The DNA here is from genome assembly GCF_964204655.1 of Triturus cristatus. Classification (NCBI taxonomy): domain Eukaryota; kingdom Metazoa; phylum Chordata; class Amphibia; order Caudata; family Salamandridae; genus Triturus; species Triturus cristatus. Next base: position 579,148,827 of record NC_140586.1, read on the forward strand.
CGTGCCACTTTTTACACCTCTCTGCAACGCAGCTCTGTGGCACTTACTGGAGGTACCTAGTGGGCTAGTTGGACCCTAGGGACCCTCAGGATTCAAATGAACTTAATCTCCCAACTAAAAATGGACACAGGGCGTGTTTACACAGTGGTGAATGGAGGGGACGGGGCCTGAGTTAACGTGTGCAAAAACGCCCTGTGGCCTGTTTTAAGAGGTAGTTTTAATCCCCATGCCCTATTATATACTAGGGGCTTACAGAGGAGGTCATGCTAATCACAGGGGGACCCCAACGCATAATGTTCCCTAGTGTATGTAGGTGTTTTCACTGTATTCTAAGTGTCTTTTAACATAGCACTGGCTCTAGGACTGGTTAGTCAGACTCAGTTACCACCAGTATCCGTCTGAAAAAGTTGAGGGTACAGGATGATTTTGCAACAAGGCTTCTTTCTGCTCTTCTTTTTGTTCTTTCTGCACGTTATCCTTCTTCCTGCACTTATCTTCGTATTTGAGGACTTCTGTTGCTTCTTTCTGCACTTCTTTTGTTTCTTTCTGTGCATTTTTTCTTCTTTCTTCACATGTCCTATCTCTGTAGGCATAGTTAGAAATTAGCATTTAAAAAACCTTTGAAATTCACAGAAAAAACCATCGGTTTCAGGCACGTTATAGTTAGGAATTAGCATTTAAAAAACCTCAGAAATTCACTGAAAAAACCATAGGTTTCAGGGGTGTTATAGTTAGCTGGACTTTTCACTTGTACAAAACCATTGAAATTCCCCCGTTATAGTTAGTTCAGCTAACTATAACTCGCGCGCCCGCAATGCACTGCTGATGACGTCACATATTACATCACTCATGACATGGTCAGTGACATCACTCATGACATCACTGATGACATCTCAAATGACATCACTGATGACATCACTGATGACATCATCCTTGTGATAGAGTGGCAGACCTCCTCTCACCCTAATATAACCTTTGATACACACATTCAAAAATAGAGACTAAAATTTTCAAAACAATGGACATACCAATACCAGTTACAACAACCTCTTCAGTAATTCTAAGATCCACATACACATCCACTCATTCACCAACAGTCCTATACAGTCACTCATACATGTACTCACTCATCATATGTACCCATACACCTATACATCCTGTTACACAATGCCACTCATCCATAGAGTTACTCACACACATAGTCACTCATGCTAATAAAGAATCAAACATCCATTTACTTGCATATACAGTTATACACACACCACCACACTTACTTCTACAGAAACTTACACATACTTAGTCTTTTAAAGAATCACTTATAGAAACACATACTTATTCATACAGGAACTCTTTCAATCTCTCACTCTCACATATACTCACTTATATACAACAATAGTCACATATACTAGTTTAAAACATATGTAGTTACTCATAAAGACACTATTGAGACAGTCATTCACTCACTAACACACCCATACACACACTCATCCACCCATACAGTCCTGCACACATGCTGTGTTCAACACATACAAACAGTGAGTCACTCATTCATGCACCTATGCACTACGTAATACCCCCCACCGAACCATGCAGACACTCAGACTGATACTCAAAAAACCAACTAATAACCTATATAGACACCCATGTAGCTACTCACCAACCCATGCAGCCACTTATACACAAAGTGAGAGACTGATACAGATATTTACATATTTAAACATTACTCACTAAGCCATGTATTCACTATGATACACTTAATCAGTCAGTTACACAATCAATTTTTCAAAAACAAATCATCCATTTAGACACTTATATACCCATTTATTATTCCATCGACCTTGAGATATACATATATAAAACATATTTAATTTTCAGAAAAACACACATTCACTGGATGATGTCATCAGTGATGTCATCAGTGATGTCATTTGAGATGTCATCAGTGATGTCATGAGTGATGTCACTGACCATGTCATGAGTGATGTAATATGTGACGTCATCAGCAGTGCATTGCGGGCGCGCGAGTTATAGTTAGCTGAACTAACTATAACGGGGGAATTTCAATGGTTTTGTACAAGTGAAAAGTCCAGCTAACTATAACACCCCTGAAACCTATGGTTTTTTCAGTGAATATATATATATATACACTGAAAATAAGTAAGGTTACAGGGATAGTAAGGCTGATATTTCACTCATACAAAACCAGATAAATTCAGCAGTTATAGTGAGCTGAGCCACAGGTTTCAGGTCCCTGAAACCTGTGTTTTTTTTTCAGTGCATTTCTAATGTTTTTTGAATGCTTATTTCTAACTATGCCTAAATTGGTAGGGCATGTGCAGAAAGAGGAAGAAAGGCTCAGAAAGAAGCAATAGAAGTGCAGAAAGAGGCATGAGAGATGAAGAAAGAGGAAACAAGGTGCCAAAAGAAGCAAGAGAAATACAGAAAGAGGCAAGAGAAGTGCAGAAAGACGCAAGAGAGGTGCAGAAAGTGGGAAGTGGGTACAGAAAGAGGCAAAAGAAGTACAGAAAAAAGCAACAGAGGTGCAGAAAGAGGCAGCAGAGGTGTGGATAGAGACAAGAGAGCTACAGAAACAGGCAAAAAAGTGAATAAAGTGGCAAGGGAAGTGCAGAAAGAAGCAACAGAGGTGCAGAAAGAGGCAAGAGAAGTACATAATGAGGCAAGAGAGGTGTAGAAAGAGGCAAGAGAAGTGCAGAATGAAGCAACACAGGTGCAGAAAGAGGCCTACTTCAACTGTACACTAATCCTAATTTTACCAAATGTAAAACAGCAATCCTAACCTTTTCACTGTTGTAAGTCTCACCACGTTTGTAAAAGTATGCATGTGCGTGTCTGTGCTGTTACCTAGTGACTAGTTGCATACAAATAAAAATACAAATACTTGAATACCTGTGTTTCAAACAGAATACTCTGTAAATGTGTGTACAAGAAGGTGAATGTATTTCTTTCTGCTCATAATACAGGGCACATGGGTAGTCAATAGTATATTTGATGCGCTCTATAATACCTACATACGTAAGATATGTCTGTCTGTTCAACCTAATGATAGAGCAGAACTGAGAAGATTTGACTACCTATAGGAGAAGCTACCCATTTTTTAAGCTACCATATTAAGATGCATAACACATGGGAGAATACATGTACAAGTAGACATATACCTCAGTCACGAGAGCACACAGATCTTTAAACGTGACAGCTTGCACTTTCCATTTGAGTACAAAAAGAAGCAGGAAAGGTGCAGAAAGAGGCAAGAGAGATGCAGAAATAAGCAAAAGAGGTGCAGAATGAAGCAAGAGAGGTGCATGAAAGAAGTAGAAAGATATAAAAAGAAGCAAGAGAGATACAGAAAGGGGAAGAATGGTGCAGAAACAAGCAAGAGAAGCACCGAAAGAGGCAATAGAAGTTCAGAAAGAGTAACAAAGACGCAGAAACAAGCAAGAGAAAAGCAGAGAGAGGTAAAATAAATACAGAAAGAGTAAGAACGGTGCAGAAAGAACCAAGAGAATTACAGAAAGAAGCAAGAGGGGAGCAGAAAGAAGTAAGAAAAGTGATGAAAGAGACAAGAGAGTTGCAGTAAGAACCGAGATAAATGCAGAAAAAATCAAGAGAGGTGCAGAAATAAGCAACAGAGGTGCATAAAGAGGCAAGTGAGGTGCAAAAAGAGTGCAGAGAAGTGCATAAAGAGGCAAGAAAGGTGCAGAAAGAGACAAGAGAGGTGCACAAAGAAGCAACTGAGGTGCAGAAAGAGGCATAAGGTGTGCAGATAGAGGCATGGGAAGTGCAGAAAGAAGCAACAGAGGTGCAGGAAGAGGCAAGAGAAGTGCAGAAAGAGGCAACAGATGTGCAGAAAGAGGCAAGAGAGGTGCAGAAAGAGGGAAGAGGGGTGCAGAAAGAGGCAAGAGGGCGGCAGAAAGAAGCAACAGTGGAGCAGAAAGAAGCAACAGAATTTCAGAAAGAGGCAAAAAAGGTTCAGAAAGAGGCAAGATAAGTGCAGAATGAGGCAAGAGAGGTGCTGAAAGAGGTAAGAGAGGTACAGAAAAAAGAAAGAGAGGTACAGAAAGAGGCAAGAGGAGTGCAGAAAGAGGCAACAGAGGTGCAGAAGAAGACTAGAGAAGTGCAGAAAGAGGTAGGAGAGGTGCAGAAAGAAAGAAGAGGGGTACAGAAAGAGGCAAGAGAGAAACAGAAAGAGGAAACAGAGGAACAGAAAGAGGCAAGAGGGCTGCAGAAAAAGGCAAGAGGGGTCCAGATAGAAGCAATACAGGTACAGAAAGGAGAAAGAGAAGTGCAGAAAGAAGGAACAGAGTTGCAAAAAGAGACAAGAGAGGTGCAGAAAGAGGAAAGAGGGGTGTGGAAAGAAGCAACAGATGTTCAGAAAGAGGCAATAGAAGTACAGAAAGATGCAACAAAGGTGCAGAAAGAGGCAAGAGAAGTGCAGAAAGAGGCTAGAGATATGCTGAATGAGGCAAATGAGGTACAGAAAGAGGGAAGAGGGGTGACAGAAAGAGGCAAGAGTAGTGCAGAAACAAGCAAGAGAAGTGCATAAAGAAGCAACAGGGGTGTAAAAAGAGGCAAGAGAGGTGCAGAAACAGGCATAAGGGGTGCAGGAAGAGGGATACAGAAAGAGAAAAAGGGGTGCAGAAAGAAGCAAGAGAGGTGCAGAAAGAAGCAACAGATGTGCAGAAGGAGGTAAGAGAACTGCAGAAAGAGGCAAGAAAGGTGCAGAAAGAGGCCACAGAAGTGCAGATAAATGCAAGAGAGTTGCAGAAAAAGGGAAGAGGGGCGCAGAAAGAAGCAGGAGAGGTGCTGAATGAAGAAGGAGAAGTGCAGAGAGGAGCAATAAAGGTACAGAAAGAGACAAGAGAAGTGCAGAAAGAGGCAAGAGAGGTACAGAAAGAAGAAAGAGAGGTACAGAAAGAAGAAAGAGAGGTACAGAAGGAGCAAAGAGTGATGCAGAGAGAGGCACGACTGGTTCTGAAAGAGAGAAGACGAGGTGCTGAAAGAAGCAAGAGAGGTGCAGAAAGAAGCAAGAGAAGTACAAAAAGAAGGAACAGAGGTGCAGAAAAAGGCAGCAGAATACAGAAAGCAGTAAGAGAGGTACACAAAGACACAGGAGAGGTGGATAAAGAGGGAAGATGGGTGCAGAAAGAGGCAAGAGAAGTGCAGAAAGAAGCAACAGAGTTACAGGAAGAGGCAACAGAGGTACAGAAAGAAGCAACAGAATTTCAGAAAGAGGCAACAAAGGTGCTGAAAGAGGCAAGAGAGGTGCAGAAAAAAGAAAGAGAGGTACAGAAAGAGGCAAGAGGAGTGCAGAAAGAAGCAAGAGATGTGAGGAAAGAGACTAGAGAAGTGCAGAAAGAGGTAGGAGAGGTGCAGAAAGAGAGAAGAGGGGTGCAGAAAGAGACTAGAGAAGTGCAGAAAGAGGTAGGAGAGGTGCAGAAAGAGAGAAGAGGGGTGCAGAAAGAGGCACAAGGGAAACAGAAAGAGGAAATAGAGGTGCAGAAAGAGGCAAGAGGGCTGCAGAAAGAGGCAAGAGGGATACAGAAAGAGGCAACAGAGGTGCAGAAAGAGACTAGAGAAGTGCAGAAAGAGGTGGGAGAGGTGCAGAAAGAGAGAAGAGGGGAGCAGAAAGAGGCACAAGAGAAACAGAAAGAAGCAATACAGGTACAGAAAGTAGAAAGAGACTTACAGAAAGAAGGAACAGAGTTGTAAAGTTGTAAAAAGAGGCAAGAGAGGTGCAGAAAGAGGAAAGAGGGGTGTGGAAAGAAGCAACAGAGGTTCAGAAAGAGGCAAGAGAAGTACAGAAAGATGCAACAAATGTGCAGAAAGAGGCAAGAGAAGTTCAGAAAGAGGCAAGAGAAGTGCATAAAGAAGCAACAGGGGTGTAAAAAGAGGCAAGAGAGGTGCCGAAAGAAGCAAGAGTGGTGCAGAAAGAAGGAAGAGGGGTGCAAAAGAGGCAAGAGGGTGGCAGAAAGAAGCAAAAGAGGTGCAGAAAGAAGCAACAGAATTTCAGAAAGAGGCAACAAAGGTACAGAAAGAGGAGACATTGTTGTGGGCAGAAAATACGGGGCGACCCTACCTGGGGACCTGTGTTGGGGAGATCAGCTGCTGCTGGACAGACCACTGAGGCGGACGCTCTCCCTCCCGCTGCTGGTGGTGTTTGCAGCGCCCGACAAACGGATTGTAGAACTACGCTTCCCAGGATTCCCGGCAGCGTTACCGCCTCCACCCACTACCACTTCCGCGCCTGGAGGCGCTAAATATGAACGGCTCCCTCGGTGGAGCGGGAGACATTGTTGTGGGCAGAAAATACGGAGCGACCCTACCTGGGGACCTGTGTTGGGGAGACCAGCTGCTGCTGGACAGACCACTGAGGCGGACGCTCTCCCTCCTGCTGCCGCTGCTGGTGGCGCTTGCAGCGCTCGACAAACGGAGTGTAGAACTACGCTTCCCAGGATTCCCAGCAGCGTTACCGCCCCCACCCACTACCACTTCCGCGCCTGGAGGCGCTAAATACGAACGGCTCCCTCCGTGTCGCGGGTCGCGTGCGGGCGGCGCCGGGCTAAGGCCGGGCAAAGGGCGGGCCGTCTGTGGCCGTCAGGGGCCAGAGGAGGCCGGGCTGGGCTAATTCTCTTTCGCCCATTTGTCGCATTCAATGCCTACAACCATGCAGGATCAGGACTAAGGTACTGTGTTATTACTTTTGGGGGCTTCAACAACTATTAGTGCATTGCAGCTCTTTCTGTGGCCATTTATATTTTGCCCAGAGTGTGGTTCACGATGGGCAAAAGGAAACTGTTGGACACTAATGGGGGCATTGTCAGTAATACTGGTCGGGCGGCCAAAAGGAAGAAGGCTAGGAAGACCTGTAAGAAATATATTCCTACTGCCGCCCTGGATTGCATAGAGTCACTGGTCGATGATTGTACAACTATCCTTGCCTTAGATCCAAATGTCACGCCCACATTCCCTCTCTCTTCAAGCAAAACTCGATCTGGTCCTGTCATCATCCCCCAAATGTTTAGTAAAAAGTCTACCCTCAACCAACTGACTGAAAGGGATGTTTGGCCGAGTAACATAGACAATTCCATGTTAAATACAGAGGAACAAGGCCTTCAATCAATCAGTCAATCAGTGACACTTATAGAGCGCGCTACATACCCGTAGGGTCTCAAGGCGCTGGGGAGGGGGGGTGCCGCTACTGCTCGAACAGCCAGGTCTTCAGCTTCTTCCTGAAGGAGAGGTGGTCTTGGGTCAGGCGCAGGTCGGCCGGGAGGGAGTTCCAGGTCTTGGCGGCCAGGTAGGAGAAGGACCTTCCTCCTGTAGTCGCTCTTCGGATGCGGGGGACGGCGGCGAGGGCGTGGTTGGCTGATCGGAGGTGGCGTTTGGGAGCGTAGAAGTTGATCCGGCTGTTGAGGTAGCTCGGGCCTTGGTCGTGTAGGGCTTTGTGTGCGTGGGTGAGGAGGCGGAAGGTGATTCTTTTGTTGACGGGGAGCCAGTGAAGGTCTCTCAGATGTCCGGAGATGTGGCTGGTTCGTGGGATGTCGAGGATGAGTCTGGCTGAGGCGTTCTGGATCCGCTGGAGTCTCTTCTGGAGCTTGGCGGTGGTACCGGCGTAGAGGGCGTTGCCGTAGTCCAGTCGGCTGGTGACGAGGGCCTGGGTGACGGTCTTCCTGGTCTCGGTGGGGATCCACCAGAAGATCTTCCGTAGCATGCGTAGGATGTTGAAGCACGCCGAGGAGACGTTGTTGACTTGCCTGGTCATGGAGAGGGAGGAGTCCAGGATGAAGCCCAGGTTGCGTGCATGGTCTGTCGGTTTGGGTGCGGTGCCCAGGGCGGGAGGCCACCAGGAGTCGTCCCAGGCGGAGGGTGAAGAGCCCAGGATGAGGACCTCCGTCTTGTCAGAGTTCAGTTTCAGGCGGCTGGTCATCATCCACTCGGCTACCTCTTTCATCCCTTCGTGTAGGTTGGCTCTGGCGGTGGCGGGGTCGTTGGTCAGGGAGAGGATCAGCTGGGTGTCGTCGGCGTAGGAGATTATGCTGAGGTTGTGTTGGTGTGCGATGGCCGCGAGGGGGCTCATGTAGACGTTGAAGAGGGTGGGGCTCAGAGAGGATCCTTGAGGGACGCCGCAGATGACTTCGGAGGCCTCTGACTTGTACGGTGGTAGGCGGACTCTCTGAGTTCTTCCGTTGAGGAAGGAGATGATCCATTCCAGCGCCTTGTCCTGGATTCCGATGTTGCTGAGGCGCTGTACTAGGGTGCGGTGGCAGACAGTGTCGAATGCCGCGGAGAGGTCTAGGAGGATGAGGGCCGCTGTTTCTCCGTTGTCCATCAGGGCTCGGATGTCATCGGTGGCGGCGATGAGGGCGGTCTCGGTGCTGTGATTGGCTCGGAAGCCGGACTGTGAGGGGTCGAGGGATCCATTCGTCTCGAGGAAGGCGGCCATCTGCTTGTTGACGGTCTTCTCGATGACTTTGGCTGGAAACGGGAGGAGCGAGATGGGGCGGTAGTTCTTGAGTTCGGTGGGGTCTGCTGTTGGTTTTTTGAGTAGAGCGCTGAGTTCGGCGTGCTTCCAGCTCTCAGGGAAGGTGGCGGTGTCAAAGGATGTGTTGATGATGTCTCGCAGGTGGGGTGCGATGACAGCGTCGGCCTTGTTGAAGACGTGGTGAGGGCAGGGGTCGGTTGGTGATCCGGAGTGGATGGAGTTCATCGTGCGGATGGTGTCTTCGGTGCTGATCGGGGTCCAGGCGTGGAGGGTGGTGGTGGGGGGTGGTTGTTCGGTCATGGTGTGCGTTGGTTGGTTGTTGAAGCTGTTGTGTATGTCCGCGATCTTGTTGTGGAAGTATGAAGCGAGGGAGTTGCAGAGGTCTTGCGACGGGGTGATGTCGTTGTTTCCTGCGCTGGGGTTGGATAGCTCTTTCACGATGTTGAAGAGTTCCTTGCTGTTGTGTGCGTTGTTGTCCAGCCGGTCCTTGAATGCAGTTTTCTTGGCGGCGCGGATCAGCTGGTGGTGCTTCCGAGTGGCCCGCTTGAGGGTGGTCCTGTTGTCCGGTGTAGGTTCCCTTCTCCAGACTTTCTCGAGGGCTCGGCAGTTCTTCTTGGAGCTCTTGAGTTCGTCGGTGAACCACGGGGTTTTCTTGCTGCCGGGTCTGCTGGGCGGGGTCCTCAGCGGGGCGAGCTCGTCCGCGCAGTTGCTGATCCACTTTGTGAGGTTGTCGGCGGCCTGGCTGGGGTTCGCTGAGCTGGCAGGAGGGTGCTGGCTCAGGGAGGTGGCGAGCTGATCTGCTGTGATCTTGTTCCAGCTTCTGCGGGCGGCCTGTTGCTGGTGGTGGTGGGTCGTCGTTCTCTTGAAGGTGAAGTGGACGCAGCTGTGGTCCGTCCATTGAAGCTCTGTGGCGTGGCTGAAGTTGATGTCTGTGCTGGAGGAGAAGACTGCGTCGAGTGTGTGTCCGGCGAGGTGGGTGGGGGGGGACACCAGCTGCTTGAGTCCAAGATTGGCGAGGTTGTCGAGCAGGGTGCTGGTGTTGCGGTCGTTGTTGTTCTCCAGATGGAAGTTGAGGTCTCCCAGGAGGATGTAGTCAGCGGAGGGGAGGGCATGCGGGCTGACGAAGTCGGCGATGTCCTCGCTGAATGGGGTGCGTGGTCCCGGGGGTCGGTAGGTCAGGGTACCTCTGAGGGTGGTGTTCGGGTTGGTGTGGATCTGGAAATGCAGGTGTTCGGCGCTGGTCAGGGTGTTGTCGGTGCTGGTCGTGAGACGGATGGTGTTCCTGTGGATGATGGCGATGGCGATGTTGCTGTTGCTGACGTCAACCTAGCACCTCTCGATCCAATTGCTATTGTTTGTAACAATCGATTTGAGGTATTGGCCAATAATGATGATAAAACTGACATTATTGATGTTTCTGCAACACCCGATTTATGTATTGATTCAGGCATTAGAAACGGGGTTGAGCCAGAAGGGGCCGGGACGCACCAAGATCAGTTAGAAGGGACAGTACAAGGTGCAGGGCAATTAACGGATACCATCAAGGCCCTAAAACAAGAAATCAGCGACTTAAAGAAATTGGTATTGGAGTTGCTGTCAATTGTTCAAAAGCCGGTCACGCATTTATCAAATTCTCCGCCTGATATTTCCTGTCCCCAAATTCCTTTTATCTCAACTCAACCACACAATGGTACCTGTACTGCCATCCCGATCCCATTGCCAACCCTACCTTCACAAGCTAGGATAAATCCAAATGCAATTACTAGAGCTGGGAATATTCCTGATAACACCATTAAAAAGTTCAGTGTAACTCCAAACTCTTATACCAACATTAGGCAGCCTAACTCTCTCCATAGAACCCCTGTCCTCTCATCACCTCTTTTATCCCAGAAAGCCCAAACTCTTTCGACTACCATCAAGCCCACAGTTTTCATGGTTGGTGTCCCTAAGGTCGTTGGGTATGAGGACGAAGAATCCCTAAAAAACAAGGTTACTCACTGGATCCGTTATGTTAGAGGCTACCGATCTCTCATTAGAGATGACCTAATAAGGGTCCATAGACAAAGAACGAACGGCAACCCTACGGATACCATTGAGCTTACCCTAGCTAACCATTTTTTAGCTGATGGTCTTTTAGCTCTTGAATATAGATCATCTTCCCCGGATTCATCCTCTATCCAATTCAGACGTTTTCCCTTTAGCATCCCCGATCCAGCCAGGACGAGGGGTGGGCTATCCAACCTACAGAAAGAGGACGAATCTACTTTGGAACTCATTGACTGACTAACACCCGTTGTAAACTTACCTTCTAATCCCTGCACATTGTCCTCTGTTGCCTCTAATACTGTTGGTGAATCGTCCCCCCCAACAGCCATCACCCATATTCTTAGCGAGAAAAAGGGGGAAGGTGGGATTGATCCTGTAGCTCCCAATTTGCATATTATGGGCTCTGATACTCCATTGCCCCATGTCCTAAATACTGATGCCAAAATTATCTCATGGAATATTGCCAGTTTGAAAGCCAAGCTTACATTGCCGGACTGGAACAACTTTATTGCAACCCATGATATTTGTATATTTCAAGAGACCTGGAGCTTGACACCTTTATATAAATCTGGCTATACTTGTTATTGTGTCCCAGCAGTATCCAATGGCCGAGGGCGCCCCTCAGGAGGCGTCATGATATGGGTAAATATTGCTCTTGCCTGTAGAGTCTGCCACATACAAAGCACTTCACCAGATGTGATGTGCATAACAATGAGAGGGCCAAAAGGGGAGCCCACCATTGAGCTCTTTAACGTATATATTAGAGGCGCTAAAGGCAGAACTAAGTCATTGATTGTTTCTAACTTGGAAGAGGAGCTTTTCTCCTGTCCCCCAAACTCATTTATCTTGGTGGCCGGAGATATGAATTGCACCTACGAGCCACTTGCCTCTGAAGATCTACTAGAGGTTGAAGAGGATGATGCCAGGTGGGGCATACCTCCTCTGGTGGTTCCTCCAGTCGGTGGCAATTCAATTGAACGCTTTAACATTGGAATTTGGGTTGAGAGTCGCTAATGGTCGGCTCCCCTCTGATGTCCATGGTGCACCCACCTTCAACCGAATTTCCAGCCCATCTCGTATAGATTATATCTTGATCGATCACAGACTATGGCGATACGCAGTGGATTTGGTCATACCCCCTACCATCGACAGTGACCATAATCCCCTGTGTTTGATATTGAAGAGACCATGGTCTTCCGATCTACCAAGCTCTGGCCCTTGCTCTATCATGACTACCAAAGAAGTAATCCCATCGAATTGCAAAAGATACCTCAAATGGCCGACAATCTCCTCAGATGAGCAAAAACTTATATCAATAAAAGAGATTCTGCTGACAAAAACTGCCGAACTTAAGAAAGCTTTCGATGAACCCGACGGGAGTTTAAGGGCTGGGACCATTCACACAGCAACAGCTGATTTGTTAGGGTCACTCTTTATGGTATCCTCTCTCACTGGTAAACCCAAGAGGCGCAAAGCTCCTGGTTCCTGGTATAATCATGAATGCAGGGATAGAAAGAAAAAGCTTATAACCGCTGTCAAAAACAGGGATTATTGCCAAGTTCAAATTGCCAGATCAGACTACAGAAAGGCTGTGGCTAAAGCCAAGTGTGCCTGGGAGGAAACCCACTGGTTGGCCCTGAAAGCTGCTAGCTCAGCCAGAGATGGGACTGTATTCTGGAATCTCTGTAGATACTCAAGAGATTCCGACCCTGATATAATTTTAAATCACATTACAAATCAGGAATGGTTTGCCCATTTTTCAAACCTTTATTCTGGTGAGGACACTCAAAGTCCTTGGGTTTCTTCTTATACTGTTTTGGTAGACCCTACTCCTGAGAGTTATGATCCTTTTTGGGAGGAGGAATTCATGACTGCTATTAACAAAATAGTTCCAGCCAAGGCCCCCGGCCCTGACGGCCTTCCTGGTGACCTGTTCCGTTCTGACTCCAAACATTGGGCAGTATATTTTACCATCCTGCTCAATGCACTTCTTAAGGGATCGCCTATCCCTGAGTCTTGGAAAGGAGCAGAGGTAATCCCAATATTTAAAAAGGGTTCTAGAGAGGACCCTGCCAACTACCGACCAATAAGTCTTATTGACGTTAGCCAGAAGGTGGTTGGCAGGGTCCTGTTGGAGCGTATCCTATTGTGGGCCAATGAGAACAACATCTTGTCCCACTATCAGGCTGGTTTTAGACCAAACACGGGCATGATCGACCAGGTCTGTAGGCTCCTATTGTTATATTGGAAGGTGGTCCTGATCGGCAGGGGCAGTCTTCATTTGGCCTTTATAGATCTGAAGACTGCCTTTGACTTGGTCCCTCGCGATCGCCTTTGGTTGGTCTTGAAGGATATGGGTGTCCCTCCCCCCGTCCTTGACCTTCTGGTCCGCCTCCATGAGTGCAACTATGCACAGGTGAGGTGGGGAACCCAGGCCCAGAAAACAGAAAAGATCTTAGTTAACAGAGGAGTCCGCCAGGGCTGTGTACTGGCACCCACCCTCTTTTCCTTATTTGTGAATGGAGTGGTGAAGTTTTTGCAAGATATTCCAGCTGATGCCCCTGCCCTGGCGGGCGAAAGAGTCCCCACCCTCCTCTTCGCAGATGATACCCTTTTAATTTCTAAAACACCAGCAGGGCTACAAAAGCTTTTGGATAGATTCCACTTGTTCTGCACATTGAGAGGTCTGACCATAAACACACTAAAGACCAAGCTTCTTTCTTTTAAAGCGCGTAGATCATCTAGCGTCGCCATTACATTTGATGGAGCCCATTTGGAATATGTAAAATTATTTGATTATCTCGGAATTAGAATTTCCGACAGCCTAAGCTGGAGACCCCACATTCATAAGATGCTGCTAAACCACAAACGAGCCACGGGGGCCATTGCTAAAGAACATCGCTCCTCGCAAAGCAAGCCAATCGCTCCCGCGTTAGTGATCTACCAGGCCAAAGGAGTTGGTTCGGCGCTGTACGGGGCCGCACTTTGGGGATATGATAATCTTGACGAAATTTCTAGGTCCGAGAACAAATTTCTGAGAGAATTGGTTTCTCTTCCAAGGGGAACTCCACACAAACCACTCTTTAGCGACCTGGGCAGGCGCTCGATTAGGGACATGGCGAGGCTACGCCCTTTGTTATTCTGGGCTCGCCGTTGGCACACTCCAGAGCTAGCTAAATACACCAAGGGCCTAAGAGAAATATTGAATTCTCTGGGCTCACACAGAGTAAGCTGGCTCTGTAACATCAAAAAGTCTCTTAATCTGCTAGGTTTTAAAGAAGCTTGGGAGTACGGGGCACCCCTGAGTAAGGTAGACCTCAAAAGAGCCTATTGGGCATGGATTGATCGTCAGGACCTTAGTAACTCCAAAATGGGCAGGCTAACCAAAGCTTTTTACATTCATAAACAAGTCGTTAGCTTCGAGTCCTACCTTGATTTTGTGCAGAAACCAAGGGACAGGTCATTGTACCTTCAATTTAGATTTGAGACACTTCCAACTCGAGAGATTACTAGTAAATGGAAGCCTCCTCACCAGACCCCGGATACTTGCCTGAGTTGCTCGGGGAAGGTCGAAAGCACTGCACACATTTTGTTTGAATGCCCAGCTTACAAAAATCCAAGAAGTAGATGGCTAGGCCCCGCTTGCTGGGCACATCAAACTACCGTGTGGCACTACGAATATTATGATCAGATACCAGCCTAGTGCTGGTCTGTGCCGTGGCTAAATTTCTGGGGTGGTCATGGATCATCAGAAGTAAACTCCTCTGCCCCACCACATGAGCTTGTTTAATCTTTTTTTAATCCTGATTTTATTATGAGAAATTATTCTGATCACATTTTAATTCTTAAACAATGGAAGTCTCTAACATTGTAACCTATTTCAGGCTGGCGTAAAGTAATTAGATGGATAGTCCATCTCCAGTCACTGACATCTGTTTTAAATGTCGCTTTTTTGATAAATTGTACCTTTTATGTTTGTATGTTAATGCTTTTATGATACATTTTTATCGAAATAAAGCTTTTTGACTTGACTTGACTTGACTGCAGAAAGAGGAAAGAGAAGTGCAGAATGAGGCAAGAGAGGTGCTAAAAGAAGCAAGAGAGGTGCAGAAAGAAGAAAGAGAGGTACAGTAAGAGGCAAGAGCAGTGCAGAAAGAAGCAAGAGAGGTGAGGAAAGAAAGAACACAAGTTCAGAAAGAAGCAACAGAGGTGCGGAAAGAGGCAAGAGATATGAAGAAAGAGGCAACAGATGTGCAGAAAGAGACGAGAGAAGTATAGAAAGAGGTAGGAGAGGTACAGAAAGAGAGAAGAGGGGTGCAGAAAGAGGCAAGAGGGAAACAGAAAAAACAAACAGAGCTACAGAAAGAGGCACGAGGGCTGCAGAAAGAAGCAATACAGGTGCAGAAAGAAGAAAGAGAAGTGCAGAAAGAAGGAACAGAGTTGCAAAAAGAGGCAAAGGAGATGCAGAAAGAGGAAAGAGGGGTGTGGAACGAAGCAATAGAGGTTAAGAAAGAGGCAATAGAAGTGCAGAAAGAGGCAAGAGATTTGCTGAATGAGGCAAATGAGGTGCAGAAAGAGGGAAGAGGGGTACAAAAAGAGGCAAGAGGAGTACAGAAAGAGGCAAAAGAAGTGCATAAAGAAGCAACTTTGGTGTAAAAAGAGGCAAGAGAGGTACAGAAAGAAGCAAGAGAGGTGCAGAAAGAAGCAAGAGAGGTACAGAAAGAGGCAAGAGGGGTACAGAAAGAAGCTAAGGAGATACAACGAAGCAACATACGTGCAGAAAAAGCAACAAAGTTGCAGAAAGAGGAAATAAATGTGCAGAAAGAGGGAAGAGGGGTACAGAGAGACAGGGCAAGTGCAGAAAGAAGCAAGAAAGGTAAAGAAAGAAGCAATAGAGGTGCTGAAAGAGGCAATAAAACTGCAGAAAGAGGTAAGAGATGTGCAGAAAGAGGGAACAGAAGTACAGAAAGAAGCAAGAGAGGTACAGAAAGAGGCACGAGAGACGTGCAGAAACAGAGAAGAAAGGTGCAGTAAGAGGCAAGAGGGATGCAGAAAGAAGAAAGAGAGGTTCCAAAAGAAGCAACAGAGGTGCAAAAAGAGGCACGAGAAGTGCAGAAAGAGGCAAGAGAGGTGCAGAAAGAGACAAGAGAGCTGCAGAAGGAGGGAAGAGGGGGTTCAGAAAATAGCAATAGAAGTGCAGAGAGAAGCAACAGAGGTACAGAAAGAGGCAAGAGGGGTGCAGAAAGAGGCAAGAGAAGTACAGAAAGTAGCAACATAGATGCAGGAAGAGGCAAGAGAAGTTCAGAAAGAGGCAAGAAATGTGTAGAAAGAGGCAAGAGTGGTGCAGAAAGAGGGAAGGAGGTGTGGAAAGAAGTAAGAGGAGTACAGAAAGAAGCAAGAAAAGTACAGACAGAAGAAAGAGAAGTGCAGAAAGAAGGAACAGAGGTGCAAAAAGAGGTACGAGTGGTGCAAAATGAGGCAAGAGAGGTGCAAAAAGAATAGCAGAAAGGCACCTCTCTTGCCTCTTCCTGAACCTCGCGTGCCTCATTCTGTACTTCTCTTGCTTCTTTCTGCACAATTCTTCCACTTTCTGCACCCTTCTTCCCTCTTTTTGCACATCTATTAACTCTTTCTGCACCTCTGTTGCTTCTTTCTGTACTTCTCTTGCTTCTTTCTGCCCCACTTGCCTCTTCTGCACCTGTCTTCCTTCTTTCTGCACCTCTCTTGTCTCTCTGTGCACCTCTCTTGCCTCTTTCCACACTTGTGTTGCATTTTTCTACACATATTTTGCCTCTTATTGCACCTTATTTCCTCCTTCTGCACGACTCTTGCCTTTTTCTGCACCTCTCTTGTCTCTTTCTGATTTATCTTGTTCTTTCTGCACTCTTTTTCTTCTTTCTGCACTTCTCTTGTTCTTTCTGTACCTTTCTTGCTTCTTTCTGCACCCCTCTTGCCTCTTTCTGAACTCATTTTCTCTCTTTCTATACCTCTGTTGCTTCTTTCAGCACTTCTCTTGTCTCTTTCTTCACTTTTCTCGCCTCTTTCTGCACCTCTCTTCTTTCTGCACCTGTCTTGCTTTTTCTGCACCTTTCTTGTTTCTTTCTGCACCCCTCTGCCCTCTTTTTGTACCTCTTTTGCCTATTTATAACCTCTCTTGCATCATTCTGTACCTCACTTGCCTCTTTCTGCACCTTTCCTGCTTGTTTCCACACCTCTCTTGCTTCGTTCTTCATCTCTCTTGCTTCTCTGTGTACCGCTCTTGCCTCTACTTCACCCCTCTTCCCTCTTTCAGTACCTCCCTTGCATCTTTCTGCACATCTCTTGCCTCTTTCTACACCTCTGTTGCTTCTTTCTACACTTCTCTTGCCTCTTTCTGTGCCCCTCTTGACCTTCTTTCTGCACCTTTGCTGCTTCTCTCTGCACTTGTCTTGCCTATTTCTGCACCCCTCTTCCCTCTTTCTGTACCTCTCTTGCCTCTTTCTGTAACTCTGTTGCTGCTCTCTGCACTTCTCTTGCCTCTTTCAGCACCTCTCATTCCTCTTTCTGCACCTTTCTTCCTCTTTCTACACCTTTCGTCCTCTTTCTGCACCTTTCTTCTTCCTGTACCTCTCTTGCCTCTTACTAAACCTCTTTTGCCTCTTTCTGTACCTCACTTACCTCTTTCTGCTCTTCTCTTGCTTCTTACTGCACTACCATTGCTTCTTTCTGTGCCTTTCCTCCTCTTTCTGCATCTTTCTTCAGCTTTCTGCAGTTCTCCTGCTTCTTTCTGCACTTCTTATGCCTCTTTCTGCATCTCTTTTGCTTCTTTCTGCACTTCTTTTGCCTCTTTCTGCACCTCTCCTTCTTCTTTCTGTATCTCTCATGTGTCTTCAGTACCTCTCTTGCCTCTTGCTGCACTTCTCTTTCTTCTCTCCGTGACTTTCTTCCTCTTTCTGTACCCTAGCATTGCTTCTCTCTGCACCTCTCTTGCCTCTTTCTTTACCTTGGTTCCTCTTTTTGAAGTTCTCTAGCTTCTGAAGAAAGGTTAAAAGAGACAGGAGAAGTGCAGAAAGAAGTAAGAGAACTGCAGAAAGAGGAATAAAAGTGCAGAAAAGGGAACAAAGGTGCAGAAAGAAGCAAGAGAAGTGCAGAAAAAAAGTAAGCAAAGTGCAGAAAGAGGCAAGTGAGATACAGAAAGAGGAAGAAAGGTGCAGAAAGAGGCCAGAGATATGCAGAAAGAGGCAAGATAAGTACAGAAAGGAGAAACAGAGTTGCAAAAAGTAGCAAGAGAAGTGCAGAAAGAACCAACAGAGATGCAGAAAGAGGCAAGAGGGGGTAGGCAGGTGCAAGAGAAGTACAGAAAGAAAGAACAGAGGTGCAGAAATAGGCAAGAGAACTGCAGAAGGAGGCAAGGGAGGTGCAGTAATGGGAAAGAGAGGTGCTGAAGGAGCAAACAGTGGTGCAGAAAGAGACAAGAGAGGTGCATAAAGAGGGAAGATGGGTGCAGAAATAGGCAAGAGGAGTGCAGAAAGAACCAACAGAGGTGCAAACAGAAGCAAGAGAAGTGCAGAAAGGACCAACAGAGGTGCGGAAAGAGGCAAGAGAGGTACAGAAACAGGCAAGAGAAGTGCAGAAAGAGGCAACAGAGGTACAGAAAGAGGCAAGACAACTGTAGAAAGAGGCAATAGTAGTGCGGAAAGAGGCAACCGAGGTCCAGAAATGGGGAAGAAGGGTGTAGAAATAGGCAAGAGAGATACAGAAAGAGGCAGGAGAAGTGCAGAAAGATGCAGCAGAGTTGCAGAAAGGGGCAAAAGAAGTGCAGAAAGAGGCAAGAGAGGTGCAGTAAGAGGCAAGAGAAGTGCAGAAAGAAGCAACAGAGGTGCAGAAAGAAGCACGAGAAGTGCAGAAAGACACAACAGAGCAGAAAGAGGCGAGAGGGGTGAAGAAAGAAGCAAGAGAGGTACAGAAAGGGGCAAGGGAAATGCATAAAAAAGCAAGCGAGGTGCAGAAAGAGGCAAGAGAAATACAGAAAGCAGCAAAGAGGTGTAGAAAGAGGCAAGAGAAGTGCAGAAAGAGGCTAGAGAAGTGTCGGAAGATGCAACAGAGGTGCAGGAAGAGGCAAGAGAGGTGCAGGAAGAGGCAAGAGAGATGCTAGAAGAAAGAAGCAAAGAGGCGAAGAAAGAAACAAGAGAGGTGCAGAAAGAAGGGAGGTGCAGAAAGCAGAAGTGATTTACAGAAAGAGGAAGAAAGGTGGAGAAAGAAGCAAGAGAAAGGCGAAAAGAGGTAAGAGAGGCGCAGAAAGAAGCAAGAGTGGTTTGCGCACCATTAGTACCAATTTAACACCCACATTTAGCAATAAGTAACATGTGACCATCCCGGCTTTGCAAAGGGTCTTCTACCACGCTGTAACACTTGTCGCTGCATTTTTGGTAAAATTTGAGCCGTTTTAGTTAGTAACAAGGTTTTTTTGTTGAAATCTGCCGATTTTGCGGCAGATGATGGATTATGTGGCAAATACAGAAAATGTATGACTATGTGAAAATTGGTGCGGCTGAACAGTGGCATGATTCCATTGGCCCTGCTCATACCTTTGACTAGGTCCAGAAGTGCTCCTTAGTGGTTCCTTCTTTTTTGTGTCTCATTGAGTTTATAGCTTAGCTTCCATGGATTTGAGGAAGACTAAACCTGAGATTACCACTACTCGCACAGACTAGCTTACCAAATAATTACTCTCCATAACACATAATCCAACTCTACATAGTCCTCATACACTCAATCAATCAATCAGGGATTTGTTAGGCATGCTACTCACATGTGAGGGTCTCAAGGTGCTGGGGGCATGCAGCTCTGAGTCGGACGAAAAGCCTGGTCTTGAGGCTCTTCCTGAAGGTGTGGAGAGTGGGGGAGCATCTGATGTTGATCAGAGGATCGTTCCAGGTTTTTACCACAATGTTTGGGAAGGCTCTTCCACCTGTTCTGGCTCGGTGGATGCGTGGGGTTCCGGCAAGGGCAAGTTCAGCAGACTGGCGGTCTCTCTTGGGTATTGTGGAAGGAGACTCTTTCTTTGAAGTATTGGGTCCGGTGTTGTGGAGGTGTTTGTAGGCTTCAGCGAGTAGCTTGAAGGTAACTCTCTTCTCGACAAGGAGCCAGTGGAGGTCTCGCAGGTACTGGATGATGTGTTTATCCTGTGCTATGCCGAGGACGAGTCTGGCCGCAGTGTCTGGATGGACTGGAGTTTGCAAAGCAGGGAATTGTTGATTCCGCCATAGAGGGCATTTCCATAGTCCAGTCTGCTTGTTATGAGTGACGGTCTTTCTGGATTCAGGGAGATCCTGTTGAAGGTCTTGTGCAGGATGCGGAGGGTGTTGTAGCAAGTGGAGGCAACGGCGTTGATCTGTCGGGTCATGGTGAGGGAAGAGTTGAGTATGATGCTGAGGTTTCAGGCATGGCCCATTAAAGTGGGGGGTTGCTGAGGGCAGTGGGCCACCAGGTGTTGTACCAAGCTGAAGGGGTGGGTCCGAGGACGAGGGCTTCTGTCTTCACTGAGATGAGTTTCAGACAGCTGCTGTTTATCCAGGATGCAATGTCTCTCATTCCTTCCTGGATGCTGAGTCTGGTGGTGCGGGGATCCTTTGTGAATGGGAGGATGAGCTGGGTGTCATCGGCATAGGATACTATGCTGAGTCCATGATGCCTGACGATGGCGGCAACGGGGCTATGTAGATGTTGAAGAGCATAGGGCTGAGTGATGATCCTTGGGGTACTCCGTAGTTGATCTCGGTGGGATCAGAGCGGAAGGACGGGAGATTGATTCTTCAGGTTTGGCCGGTGAGATCCAGTTGAGAGCGATTCCATGTATGCCAGCGTCATGGAGTCTGGCGGTGAGAGTGTGGTGGGAGACGGTGTCGAAGGCTGCAGAGAGGTCTAGTAGGATGAGAGCTGCGGTATGGCCCTGGTCGAGGAGAGTGCGGATGTTGTCTGTGGTGGCGAGGAGGGCGGGCTCGTGCTGTGGTTGCTGCGGAATGTTGATTGGGAAGGATTGAAGATGGAATTGTCTTCGATGAAGTTTGTTTGCTGGAGGTTGAGGACCTTCTCAGTGACTTTTGCACTGAAGAGGAGGAAAGAGATGGGTTGGTAGTTTTTGAGGTTCGTCGGGTCTGCAGAGTGCTTCTTGAGGAAGGGCTCGACTTCTGCACGTTTCCGGTCATTGGGGAATGTGCTGGATTCGAAAGGGGCGTTGATGGTGCGTCGTAGCTCAGGTGCTATGGCGGTGGAGGCTCGGTGGAAAATGTGTGGTGGGCAAATACTTTCTATCCACATAATTTTATTGCACAACATACAACGTAATTCCACTACCCACAACGTACATCTACTCCAAAAAACATTAGTAAAAAACGTTTACATTTAACAATGCCAATAGCTCTAACTCTAGCAAATGCGAGACCTACTGCATGACAAATGCTTGTTTAACTAGTAGTCACGTTTGCAGAGTGGTGGAGAAAGTGGGCTGGGCCTCCGACCAGCGCTCAGGAATTCAGCTGCATAGGACTTACAGGAGGCTTCTTCTTGGCCCCCAAAGACCCTCACTTCCTCTCCCAACCAGTAGTGTGCCAGGAGGTGCTTTTGCAGAGTGGTGGACAAGGGAGGCATGGCCTCCAAAATCCTCTTAGAAATCCCAGTGTGTGGGATTTACTGGAGGTAACAGGTGGACTTTTTTGGCCCTAGACCCTACGAGACTCCCGCAAATATTTAAAAAAAGCTTTTTTTGGCCCTTGGGGTACCTGTGGGACCCCTTGAACAGGCCTACGGGGTCAAGGTGTGTCTGCCCTGCCCCCTTTTTTTTCTTTTTTTTTTCTTGTGGCTCGGTCCAACTGAGTCACAAGATGGCTGCCAACACTCCCTGATTTGAAGTGTTGGCAGCCAATCAGAACTCAGGCTCGAGATAGGGAGGGTTCATAGATCCTTCACGTCTATATATTAATATCTGTAAATATTTTAATTTCTCAGTAACTACTGAATGGATTTACACCATTTAACAAAAAGAAAGCTTCCTGAACAAAGAGCTATCTTTTTTTTCTCCAAATTTGGTGTGATTCCGTTAAGCAGTTCAGGCTGTAGCCTTTCCTAAAGTTTTTCATCGAAATTACCATGGAGAAAATGCATTTTGGGACCCCCCTTTTTTCCCAGCCCTCGCATGAACAATCACCCTGAAACTTTAAAGACAGGAGTTGACATGAGCGTTCCATTTGTTTTGAAAATTTCACAAAGATTTGTCAAACACCGCCAAAGATGTTGGCAACTCAAAAAACGCTTTTCTTATGGAAACTAGGTCCTAATATAACTACCTACAGGCGACCGCCAGTAGGTTATATATATATATATGTAAACAGGTCGTACATTTTTCCCTTAGCAGAACAAAGTTAAAGGTTAAAGATGTATAATAAAATTAAAAATTATTAAGCGTTTCATTCACTCTTAACAGAGCACAGCCAAAGGAGCAGGTAAGTATAACACACATCTTTGATAAACATATCACATTTAATGTATTTCCAAGCTAGTACTGCTTGCTCAATTCCTGACGCTTCTGATTTATGCTATCTGGCCTCTGTGTTTCATATTTTAAATGCCGCATTGCAAGTTGCTTGACTGGTTGCCTGTAAAACAGACATCTTCTTTCATGGGTCATAAAACGATTGTTTTATTTCCGCAGTCCATTGAGAACATTATTCCATTCTGTATACTGACAACAAATAATCATGAGGTATGAGTGAGGTTAAGAGGGAAGTATTCTGAGGTCAGCACTAAATCCTTCATTGTTAAAAATGTCTTTAACTGCATGTAAAGGAAGGTTTACTGAATTCAGAAGACCTATTTTCTTTATACCAAGGAGAGATCAAAATGTTTCTGTCAGATTAAATAATATTTGGATGTAATTGTATTCACTTGACCTGTACGTTTATCTGTGATTCAGACAAAAGGTTCTTCTGTGTTATTTCCAGTTGTTCTTTTTAAGTGTAAATTAGGAAAATAGTCAGCTTTACTGTCCATGCAGGCCATTTATTTAGATTGGCAATCTAATTTAGCACTAATTTTGTTACCACATTCGGGGCCTGTGCTATTACGAATGATTTACCTTTTTGGCACATGAACGGAGAATGACATCCAGAATCGAGTAAGCAATATGTTTTCTTTATTCATTAGTGTGAGAAGTTGGCCTGGCATATGCTGGTCACTAGTTATACTGGCCACCTTGCGCCAGTCCAATTCGACTCTTATGGTAGATAGGTTTAAGACAACCTTTTAAAGAAAGCTATCCTAGTGGTAGCTGTGGGGAGCAGCATTCAGGCTAAGTCTCAGAGAAATGTAAAGCAGCTTGTTTTACCTTATAATCTCTTGAATTACCAAATGAAAGGACACCACACAGGTATATATATCAAATATATATGTATTTATTTCTAGACACACTCTACTAATCTCTTTATGAGATTAAAAGTCAGGAACATATGCAAATATCAACGTTTCACAATAAGTTAAGCACAAATATGGCTGGGGCCCTAGGGGCGTACCAGACTATATACTAAAAAAGAGGTTTAGGAAAGTCGACGTGCAAGGGGACAAGGCCTAGGGCCTGTATAATCGCTCGGGCTTCACTAATCTCTCAAGGTAGGTAAGTAAAGGACCCACGGGAGACACGTGCATTGTGAGAACACAGCCGTGGGTTCCCTATTGATTTCAATGGAGCAAGTTGCGGTTAGATTTTTAAAGTTTAAGGGTACTTCCAGAGAGTCTACAAGCAAGTCACTTACAAGTTAAGTAGTTCGAGGGCCAACACCCACAGGAGCACCGGAGTGCATGAGTTACCTCACCCAGGGAAGCCGGGTGCATAGGTGTCTTTTGGCGTCGGGTCGCGTCGTCGTTTTCTATGGAAGCCAAAGAAGTTTTGCTGCTTGCGAAGACTGAAGAAGTGTCAAGTGGAATCCAAGGCTGGATTCAAGATGAATAAGACCTGAAAGCAGAAGGGACAGTGTTCACAGTCACTTGCCAGTGACCCGGGGCCAGGAAGATGGATGCCCACGGAAGTCGGGTGATTTTAGGTGATCAAGGGTGTTTTGACTCTTCAGCCACGAGGTCCAGGAGGCGTCAACGATGACCAGGAGCTGGATTCTGAGTGTCCCACAAAGTCTGCAGCTTACTGAGGTGATGGCAACAGGATTGGAGCCAACAAGCCTTGGCAACAGCAAGTCTCATGGAATGTGAAGAAATTCAGCGGTGCAGACCAGCAATGTCTGAGGGACTCACCCAGCAAGTGTAAGTCAGGGCTGCCTGGAGCAATCAGAGGAGTCCTCTGGTTTGATAAGTAAGTCTTCAGGAGACCCACAAGCCAGCCGGCAATGGATCGCAAAGATGCCTCATGAGGATCCGCTTCATTGGAGCCCACGGTCACTCGGGACAAGGTAGGCCTCTGATTTTCAAGGAAAATCCTGCTGGAGGCTTGGGCCATACATGGTCCAAAGCACAAGTTTGTAGAACGTCGTGAAGGGGTTGCACTTGACAATAGTGCAAGGTACCCGGTTATTGCTGTTCTTCGGCACTCGTGGGGTCTACTCACCTCAGCTCTGCTGGGGACTTACAATGGCCATCGAGAAGTCAGGAAATCCACATCTGGGGCTGCAGGGACTTCAGACTCCGACGGGAGCGGGAAAGTTTGCGACTGTTGAATCAAGTTATTGGTGCCTGCCAAGCAGGGGAGTCACTCCTTGACTCCAAGGGAGATTCTTCTGTCTTCCAAAGGTAGTGGAACATCGAAGGGCCTGGATTCTTCTTGTAAAGCGTCATCCAGGGATATCTAACTTGCAATGGCAAGGGTTCCCTAACTTATACTAAAAGGAAGGGAGGGACTAGCTCTATGACCACTCCTCTGGGAGGGTCACGGGAGTGGGTGGTTACACCCACTTCCCTTTGTCCAGTTTCATGCCAGAGCAGGGGCAGGTAGCCCCTCAACCGGTTTGAGCTGGCATATCCACAGAGGAGCCTACTGCTCCCCCAGTGCAGGACTTCAAAGCACTCTAAGCGTGCACCCACCCAGCCCCAATACACTAAATCCTGTCTGGAAGGTGGTGACACCTCCCTGTGACAGGATGCCTATTGTTGGGCCTCCTCCACTGTGAGTTTCAGTCAGCAGCAGGAGGGCAGCCCAGTGTCTGTGCTGGTGGCATCCATTTTGTGATGCCAGGGCTCTTTCAGATTTCTATCATGTTTCCTTAGTAGGTACATGTCGTCCTCTCTAGAAGGGTGGGATCATACTCCCACATCAGTTACTGATGTGGGGGTATGATTCCAAGTTGTTTGACACCAAACACGACATGTTTCGATGCAGTCATTCCAAAGTTAGCATTTACCGCTAGGTTATAATGCACTTAAGAGTATATGGTTTAACCGCATCCACAAACAGCCACAGAGAATAGACTCTGCCAGTTGCAGAGGGGCCCTGCTCATGCAGAGGCACCCCCTCACGTTGTAAACCAAGCACACTGCCCTTAAGATTGATAGGGCCTGCCTTAGGGATGACTGATAGGTTTATATGTGTGTGGAAGGTGAGATATAGGAACCTATACCTCAATGAGGAGTGCTAACACTACCTCACCCAGGCTGCAGTAGCAAGCCTGTGGTGTCAGATTTAGTCTGCTTCCCAGGGGTGGCATAATACATGCTTCAGCCCCTGGTAGGCCTGTGAAGTACCTATGCCCTTGGTACCTAAGGTACCATATACTAGGGGCTCATAAGGTACCACAGTTTCCAATCACTAGTGCATCTAATATCACTCCAAATTGTTTAGAGAGAACAGAGAGACTGGGGCCCTGATTAGCAGGGACCCAGCCAGACTATAGCCAGAAACCAGTGTTAACATCAGAAAAAAAGTGGGGGCAACATAAGTGCAGATCCTACTCTCCCACAATTAGTAAACTAAATACCATAATTGTTATGCTTTTGTTAATGATGATGGATGTGTTGTGATGTAATGTAGTATTTCTTCTTTGTAGTAATTTGGCATTGCAGTCAAGGGTTCATTGAAATCATGACGAGTGACCAGTCAGCCCTCCGGGTTAGGCAAGGCTACGTCATCCACTCACTAGTGAGAGATCTAGCGTCCATATTTAGAGATCCCTACCAATCAGGCAGGGATCTCTGTGTCTTTATTTAAGCTGCAAAAAGAACAGATGATGGACGGAATACTGAACAAATGAAACATTCAACCCCGGTCACAGATCTGGCTTAAATCCATGAGGCCTCATTTATGAAAAGTGACGCATCGCTGAGTGAAAAAGTAGAGAAAGTAGCAAAACAGAGATGCAGGAAGAGGCAAGAGAAGTGCAGAAAGAGGAAAGAAATGTGCAGAAAGATGCAAGAGAGGTACAGAAAGAGGAAAGGAGGTGAGGAAAGAGGCAAGAGGGGCATAGAAAGAAGCAAGAAAAGTGCAGACAGAAGAAAGAGAAGTGCAGAAAGAAGGAACAGAGGTGCAAAAAGAGGTACGAGCGGTGCAGAATGAGGCAAAAGAGGTGCAGAAAGAATAGCAGAAAGGTACCTCTCTTGCCTCTTCCTGAACCTCACATGCCTCATTCTGCACTTCTCTTGCTTCTTTCTGCACAATTCTTCCACTTTCTGCACCTCTGTTTGCACATCTATTGCCTCTTTCTGCACTTCTCTTGCCTCTTTCTGCACCTCTGTTGCTTCTTTCTGCACTTCTCTTACTTCTTTCTTCCCCGCTTGCCTCTTCTGCACCTGTCTTCCTTCTTTCTGCACCTCTCTTGTCTCTCTGTGCACCTCTCTTGCCTCTTTCCACACTTCTGTTGCTTTTTTCTACACATATTTTAGCTCTTATTTAGGTCTGGGGTAAATTCCGTTCCGCTCGCGGAATTTGTGGAATTTGGGTAATTTCACTTTCCACGGAGAACGAGGAATTGCCCAAAATTCTGCGCTCCACGGCTTCGTGGAATTTTTTGCTTGTTCGCATTCTCAAAATGCGTGTTTGCAAGATATTTTCCCCGAGCATGCAAACAGCGTTCGCGAACAGGAAAAAAGCATTGCGAACAAGCAATTCCGCATGTTGGCGGAATTTCTGCGTGCTCGCAGAGATTTTTTACCATTTCACGGTTCTTTGAGTAGCGCGACTACGCAAATTCTGCCCACCCCTGCTCTTATTGCATGTTCCTCCCTCCTTCTGCACCGCTCATGCCTTTTTCTGAACCTCTCTAGCCTTTTTCTGCTTTATCTTGTGCTTTCTGCAACTCTTTTGCTTCTTTCTGCACTTCTCTTGTTCTTTCTGTACCTTTCTTGCTTCTTTCTGCACCCTTCTTGCCTCTTTCTAAACTCATTTTCTCTCTTTCTGCACCTCTGTTGCTTCTTTCAGCACTTCTATTGCCTCTTACTTCACTTCTCTTGCCTCTTTCTGTACCCCACTTGCCTCTTTCTGCACCTCTCTTACTTCTTTCTGTGCCTGTCTTGCTTTCTTCTGCACCTTTCTTGTTTCTTTCTGCACTCCTCTGCCCTCTTTCCGTACTTCTCTTTTTTTTTTAAACTTATTTTTATTGCCATTTTCATATTTCACACATTGCTCTTTCCGTACTTCTCTTGCCACTTTTTCACCTCTCTTGCCTCATTCTGCACCTCACTTGCCTCTTTCTGCACCTTTCTTGCTTGTTTCCATACCTCTCTTGCTTCTTTCTGTATCTCTCTTGCTTCTTTGTGCACCGCTCTTGCCTCTACTGCGCCCCTCTTTCCTCTTTATGTACCTCTCTTGCCTCTTTCTGCAACTCTTTCTCTTTCTCTTTCGCTACTTACAGCACTACCATTGCTTCTTTCTGCACCTTTCTTCCTCTTTCTGCACCTTTCTTCAGCTTTCTGCAGTTCTCCTGCTTCTTTCTGCACTTCTTATGCCTCTTTCTGCACCTCTTTTGCTTCTTTCTGCACTTCTACTGCTTTTTTCTGCACCTCTCCTTCCTCTTTCTGTACCTCTCATGTGTCATCAGTACCTCTCTTGCCTCATTCTGCACTTCTCTTTCTTCTTTCCGTGACTTTCTTCCTCTTTCTGCACCACTCTTGCTTCTTTCTGCACCTCTCTTGCCTCTTGCTTTACCTTTCTTCCCCAGACACGAGAAGTGCAGAAAGAAGGAAGAGAACTGCAGAAAGAGGAATAAAGGTGCAGAAAAAGGAAGAAAGGTGCAGAAAGAAGCAAGAGAAGTGCAGAAAAAAGTAAGCAAAGTGCAGAAAGAGGTCAGTGAGATGTAGAAAGAGGAAGAAAGGTGCAGAAAGAGGCCAGAGATATGCATAAAGAGGCAAGATAAGTACAGAAAGGAGCAACAGAGTTGCAGGAAGAGGCAAGAGAAGTGCAGAAAGAGGCAAAAAAGGTGCTGAAAGTAGCAAGAGAGGTACAGAAGGAGGGAAGCGGGGTGCAGAAAGAGGGAAGAGGACTGCATAAAGAGGCAAGAGGGGTGCAGAAAGAAGCAAGAGAGGTGCAGAAAGAAGCAAAAGAAGTGCAGAAAGAACCAACAGAGGTGCACCATTAGGGGGCAGAAAGAGACAAGAGAAGTACGGAAAGAAAGAACAGAGGTGCAGAAAGAGGCAAGAGGACTATAGAAGGAGGCAAGAGAGGTGCAGTAACGGACAAGAGAGGTGCATAAAGAGGGAAGATGGCTGCAGAAAGAGGCAAGAGGAGTGCAGAAAGAACCAACAGAGGTGCAAACAGAAGCAAGAGAAGTGCAGAAAGAACCAACAGAGGTGTAGAAAGAGGCAAGAGAGGTGTAGAAACAGGCAACGGAACTCCAGAAAGAGGCAACAGACATACAGAAAGATGCAAGACAACAGCAGAAAGAGGCAATAGTGGTGCAGAAAGAGGCAAGAGAGGTGCAGAAACAAGGAAGAAGGGTATATAAATAGGCAAGAGAGGTACAGAAAGAGGCAAGAGAAGTGCAGAAAGAAGCAGCAGAGTTGCAGAAAGGGGCAAAAGAAGTGCAGAAAGAGGCATGAGAGGTACAGAAAGAGGTAAGAGACATGCAGAAAGAGGCAAGAGAAGTGCAGAAACAGACAAGAGAGGTGCAGAAAGAAGCAACACAGGTACACTAAGAGGCAATTGGGGTGCAGAAAGAAGCAAGAGAGGTACAGAAAGAAGCAAGAGAAGTGCAGAAATAAGCAACAGAGGTACAGAAAGAGGCAAGAGGTGTACAGAAAGACACAAGAGAGGTACAGAAAGAAGCAAGGCAAATGCATAAAAAAGCAAGCGAGGTGCAGAAAGAGGCAAGAGAAATAAAGAAAGCAGCAAAAGAGGTGTAGAAAGAGGCAAGAGAAGTACAGAAAGAGGCAAGAGAAGTGTAGGAAGATGCAACAGAGGTGCAGGAAGAGGCATGAGAGGTGCAGGAAGAGTCAAGAGTGATGCATAAGAAAGAAGCAAAGAGGTGCACAAAGAAGGGAGTAGCAGAAAGCGGAAGTGATTTACAGAAAGAGGAAGAAAGGTAGAGAAAGAAGCAAGAGAAAGGCAAAAAGAGGTAAGAGAGGCGCAGAAAGAAGCAAGAGTGGTTTGTGCACCATTAGTACCAATTTAACACCCACATTTAGCAATAACTAACAGGTGACCATTCCAGCTTTGCAAAGGGCCTTCTACCACGCTGTAACACTTGTAGCTGCAGTTTTGGTAACGTTTGAGCCGTTTTAGCTAGAAACAAGTTTTTTGTTGTTGAAATCTGCCGATTTTGCGGCAGATGATGGATTATGTGGCAAATGCTGAAAATGTATGACTATGTGAAAATTGGTGCGTCTGAGCAGTCGCATAATTCCATTGGCCCTGGTCCTACCTTTGACTAGGTCCAGAAGTGCTCCTAAGTGGTTCCTTCTTTTTTGTGTCTCATTGAGTTTATATCTTAGCTTCCATGGATTTGAGGAAGACTAAACCTGAGATTACCATTACTCAACACAGACTAATTTACCACATAATTACTCTCCATAACACATAATCCCACTCTACACAGTTCTCATACACTCAATCAATCAATCAGGGATTTGTGAGGTGCGCTACTCACCCGTGAGGGTCTCAAGGTGCTGGGAGGGGGCGTGCAACTCCGAGTCAGCCGAAGAGCCAGATCTTGAGGCTCTTCCTGAAGGTGTGCAGAGCGGGAGAGCATTTGATGTTGCTCAGAGGATCGTCTACATATTAATATCTGTATATATTTGAATTTCTCTGAAAATACTGAATGGATTTACACCATTTAACAAAAAGAAAGCTTTCTGAACAAAGAGCTATCTTTTTTTTCCTCCAAATTCGGTGTAATTCCATTTAGCAGTTCAGGCTGTAGCCTTGCCTAAAGTTTTCCATCGAAATTAACATGGACAAAAATGCATTTTGAGACCCCCCTTTTTTCTCAGCCCTCGCATGAACAATCACCCTGAAACTTTAAAGACAGGAGTTGACATGAGCGCCCATTAGTTTTGAAAATTTCGCCAAGGATTGTCAAACACCGCCAAAGATATTGGCAAATCAAAAAACGCTTTTCCCTTGGAAACTAGGTCCTAATATAGCTACCTACAGGCGACTGCCAGTAGGTAATATATATATGTAAACAGGTCGTACATTTTTCCCTTAGCAGAACAAAGTTAAAGGTTAAAGATGTATAATTTGAAAAAAAAACTATCAAGCGTTTCCATTCGCTCTTAGCAGAGCACAGCCAAAGGCGCAGGTATGTATAACACACATCTGTGATAAACATATCACATTTAATGTATTTCCAAGCTCTTACTGCTTGCTCAATTCATGACGCTTCTGATTTATGTTATCTGGCCTCTGTGTTTCATATTTTAAATGCTGCATTGCAAGTTGCTTGACTGATTGCCTGTAAAACAGACATCTTCTTTCATGGGTCATAAAACGATTGTTTTATTTCCGCAGTCCATTGAGAACATTATTCCATTCTGTATACTGACAACAAGTAATCATGAGCTATGAGTGAGGTTAAGAGGGAAGTATTCTGAGGTCAGCACTAAATCCTTCATTGTTAAAAATGTCTTTAACTGCATGTTCAGGAAGGTTTACTGAATTCAGAAGACCTATTGTCTATATACCAAGTAGAGATCAAAACGTTTCTGTCAGATTAAATATTATTTGGATGTAATTGTATTCACTTGTTTCAGACTTGTTTATAATGCTTGCAATGTCTATGATACTTTTATGACTCAAATTTTATGATCGCTATGGCTGGAGGAAATTTGTTTTACATCATCACATTATACTGCACGTTTATCTGTGATTCAGACGAAAGGTTCTTATATGTTATTTCCAGTTGATCTTTTTAAGTGTAAATTAGGAAAATAGTCAGCTTTACTGTCCATGCAGGTCGTGATTTAGATTGGCAATCTAATTTAGCACTAATGTTGTTGCCACATTCGAGGTCAGAGCTATTACGAATGATTTACCTTTTTGGCACATTAACGGAGAATGACATCCAGAATCGAGTAAGCAACATGTTTTCTTTATTCATTAGTAAACTAAATACCATAATTGTTATGCTTTTGTTAATGATGATGGATGTGTTGTGATGTAATGTAGTATTTCTTCATTGTGGTAATGTGGCATTACAGTCAAGGGTTCATTGAAATCATGACGAGTGACCAGCCAGCCCTCCGGGTTAGGCAAGGCTACGTCGTCCACTCACTAGTGAGAGATCTAGCGTCCATATTTAGAGATCCCTACCAATCAGGCAGGGATCTCTGTGTCTTTATTTAAGCTGCAAAAAGAACAGATGATGGACAGAATACTGAACAAATGAAACATTCACCCTCAGTCACAGATCTGGTTAAATCCATGGGGCCTCATTTATAAAAAGTGACACATCGCTGCGTGAAAACAGCGATGCGTCACTTTTCATTGCGCCCTCCTTATGACATGCTGGATGCGTCATATTTACAGTATGACACATCATGTCGCAAGGAGTTACAGATACGTCAGTATTTCTGACGTATCTGTAGGCGCAAAAATGACGCATTGCTGGAGTGTGCCACAAAAGTAATGCAACCCCAGCAATGTGTCCTTTCACATGGGGCAAGCCCCATATGAAAGGGCTTGCGTCAGTCTTATGCCTGCTGTGAGGCAGGCGTAAGATATTTACACAATGGTGTCCTAGAAGTGACACAATGAAATCTCATCGATTTCACTGCAACAACCACGAGCCTTACTTGCGTGGGAACGGCCCCCCACATACATTATACCTGACGCAGGTATAATGTAGCGCAGGGGTTTACAAAGTGATGCATCTACTTAGATGCGTCACTTTGCAAATAGGACGCAAAAGGGGGCATGTTTTACGCCGCCGTTGCATCACAAAAAGTGACGCAACAGCAGCGCAAAACTGACGTAAGTCCTCATAAATAAGGCCCATTTTTTTTTGCTTCTCACCTCTTTCCAGCTTGGACCCAGCCATATGCAAATCAGTCTTAATCTTGCTCCCCGTGGGAACAGTCCAGCCCCAGCTGCCGGGCTAGGCCCTGCTTGGACCAGAAGCAAGCATCCTGGGGCCAGTTTAAGGGTATCACCCCATATCAGCCAGTCTAGCTTGAATCCAGTTGCATACCGAGCACCGCACCCACGTCTGGACATATCCTTCCCACTTGGTGAGAAAAACTGATCCTTTGCACAGTGGACACCATGTATAATGCTCTCAATTAGAAAATATATGTTTTTATTTTGTGAAAACAAAATCCCAAAATAGGATTTTGTTTTAGATCAAGAAAAAAAATCAATGGCCCTGATTCACAGGAAGATTTCTTATTGCGCATGGATGTTGTAGAGCATTTTCCCTATCTGGGGCATCCATAACCCACACATCGCTCCTTGAACAGGAAATCTAGTTACAGTCCCCCTTCTATAGAAATCGAGAGACTACCTGTGTGTGCTCTCTGCCCTGTGGTTGATGGGCCATTTGTTCAAAGGTTTACACCTGTGGAGTTAGCTGAGGCTACCTCATTGCTAGGTCCTGATGAGACCCCCTAACGGTTGTGGGGTTGAAACGCCATCGACACACTTCTAAAAAAATGAACCATCCCCTAGCCCTACTAATATGCTAGTAGGCAGGGATTTAATATTGTATACTCATGCTATGGTCGGCTTTGTATGAATTGAAACCTAAAATATGTCACAAACAATCACTCTTGTAAATATTAGGTTTGCATTTCTCTTGGGACACAGCACAGTTCCTTTGATTAACTTTATTACGTCTATATAAACAGTAATTGTATTTCAACGTTATTATGTGTAGTCCCGACTCTCTCTTTGACCACCTTTGACCAATAAATACTGCCATTGAGCTTAATCATTATCGTGTACTATACAGATTCACCACAGGAACTATTGTTCCCAGTTATATGATAGATACCCTGCTTCTGTGTGAGTAGGGTGACCCTTGTTTTTACATATACATGATTCATTTGAATGCAGCATCTGTGATACCAATCTGGAGCAGGCGATCGATGAGAGTGTGGTGGGACACAGCGTCGATGTCCGCAGTGAGGTCAAGCAGAATCAAAGCAGCTGATTCTCTTCTGTCGAGTAGGGTGCGGATGTCATCTGTTGCGGCAATTAGAGCTGTCTCGGTGCTGTCGTTGGTTCTGAAGCCTGATTGGGAAGGGTCCAGTAGGTTGATTCTCTCCAAGTATACGGTGAGTTGGAGGTTTGTGGTCTTCTCCAGGACGTTGGTGGGGAACGGGAGAAGTGCGATCGGACAGTAGTTCTAAAGCTCGCTGGGATTGACAAGGATTTCTTGGGGAGGGGTCTGACCTCCACGTGTTTCTAGGTGACGGAAAAGATGGCTGGGGTTATCAAGGCAAGGTCGAAAAGTCAGTAGGACTGGGGTCTGTGGGTGCTCCTGAGTGGATGGAGTTTATCAGAGTGGTTGTGTTCGGTGTGCTGAATTGTTCGTATGCGTTGAGATGGTGGTCGGGGTGGTGGTTGGTCGGAAGCTGAGGAGGTTGGAAGGTTTTGGGATCAAAGTTTTTATAAATGGTTGCTATCTTCTTGTGGAAGTGGTTGGTGAGGGAGTCGCAGAGTTCCTGTGAGGAGGGTATAGATTTTTCGGTGGCTGATGAGCAGGTGAACTCTGACAATGGTGAAAATGTCCTCGGCTTGGTTCACACTGGTCTTGATCGGGTGGGTCAGGGCCTCTTTTTTAGTGGCTTTGATATGTTTGTGGTAGACGTTGAGGGTTGGTTTGAAGGTGGCTCGGTCAGTGTGGTTCCTGTTGGTGCGCCATCTTCTATCCATTTTTTTTTGCACTTGTGTTTCAACATGCTGAACTCCAGGATGCGCCAGCTGGCATGTTTGGAGGGTCAGTGATTTTTGGCTGTTTTGTTGGGAGCGACTCATTCGGCAGCACAGGTAATCCAGTTGTTGAATTTCTGTACTGCCTGATCCTGGTTGGGGGTCTCTTGGCTGTATGATGCTGAGGGCATTGGTCCATTATTGCTGAGTGACCTTGGACCAGCTGTGGAAGGGGGCACTGTGTCGGTTGGGGGTGATGCGGACAGGTCCGGCAAGGGTGAAGTTTACGATAGAGTGGTCCAACCAGGTGATTTCTGAGGTGTGGCTGTATTTGATTCTTTTGCTGGACATGAAGATGGGGTCCAGCGTATATCCTGCTTTGTGTGTGGAGTCACTAACCAGTTGCTTGAGGCCAATGTTTTCCATTCTTTTCAGGAGGTCGGTGGAGTTGGTGTCAGTTGAGTCGTACGGGTGAATTGAGGTCTCCCATGGAAAATGTAGAGTTCAGTTTAATGGTGAGGAGGGTGATTAATTCAGTGTTGGTGCTGGTATGTGACGGTGCCTCTGATTTTGGTGTTATAGTCAGCGTGGAGGTTGAAATTCATTTGCTCCATGATCGGCGTGGTTTCGTCATCGGAGATGGTGCAGGTAAACAATTTGTTGTGTAGGATGGAGATGACGCCTCCGTGTCTGTTGGTGCTATCGTGGCGTTACATCTTGTAGACAATTGGTGTTGCTGTAGCGTTGTCCAGGGTTGATGTGAGGGTGAGTCAGGTCTCTGTAATAAAGATCACATTGAGGGTAAGGGTTGAGCTGGTGTCCCAGACTTCAAAGGTGTGCTTGCAGAGCAATCTGGCATTGATGAGGATGCAGCTGTGTTGTTCAGGGGGCTCAGTCTCTGGGCATGGCATGTGACTGGTTGCTGTGATAGTAGTTGATGCTGGGGTGGTGGTCAACTGGCAGTTGGAGCAGGTTAAGGGTCCTGCTGTGGAGTGAGGTGATATGAGGCAGCAATTGTTGTTGCATTCCAAGTCCAGGGCACAGAGGTTTGTGGCACAGTACCTGTGGGAGTGCAGAGGGCAAGGGCTCCTGGCACTGCTGGTGAGAACAAATGGTCAAAGGCTGGTAATAGATGGGTTTAGGTAGGTAATGGAATGGATGCTAAAAGTGTTTATTAATCCATTCCCAACCTCCAACCACCCTAGTTATTGACGCTTGGAAAAGGAATTGTCAACACAAGGGGAAATTCATCTTTGAGCCTTGATTTTGATGGATTGTACGACTCGTAATTGTATTTATGTTGTGCTTACTACCCCTTACAAAGGCTTCAAAGGACTCTTCGATGAGTAGCACACTACTCTAGAAACCAAAAAGGACTAGTGGTGGATTAGTATAGGGAATAATGTGTTAATTTGAGCGGTGGGTATGTGAGTGTTTTAGATGGCTTCAATAGGATAATGGATAGATAGAATAGGGAAGAGTCTAGAAAGTGTTATTTGGGAGAACATAGATGAGAAATGAGATGAGATGAGGGTTGATAGGCTAATGAGGAGAGGGGGTGAATCCACCTAGCATACTACACCTTCCTAAGCACCTCCATTGTCCATCCCTATAGGACCCAAACAATCTCATTTCATATCCCTTCTAATAATCATTATCATTTTATGGAATTTCATTTGTATGTAGACAGTGAAGGAAGGAGCTGTGTAGCTCTTCTAACTTGACCAACTAATGTACAACAATGAGGTGTTATTTATGTTTTTAGAGGAGTTGGGAGATCTAATGATTTTGTCTATCTCCTCATGTCAGTCTTGTCCATGATTCCTGTCCCCTAGGGGATGACTGATTGGAGCTAGGAAACCCTACCTAGTCATTATACAGATTATATTAAGGTGACATTACTTTCTATTAATGAATATGCTCAGAAGGAGTCACCATATTGTTCCATTGGAATGCTTGCTGGAATCTGGAAAAGGATCAGCTACCAGCAAAGTTCCAACAGCACAGAAAATGAAAAATCGGGCAAATGGATGAGGTTAGAATAAACAATAAACAATAAAAATAAAACAGTTATGAGAAGCAATTTCATGATATATATATGTAATAGCTGTAGAGTAAGGCAGCAAAACAATCACATTTATCAGCAAATGCTTGCAACTACTTGTTATCAGCCCCACGTCTGTGCTCTATCGATTTTAAGGGCTGATTCACAAAGGGAAATTTGTATGTGGCTATTCACCAGCTTCTGACATAAGTATCTACCCAGTAGTAGATTTGAGTTTCCATCACCTTACACAAGAGGTGAATACTGTTACCACAGACAATATGACAACAACATTACTTTTAGTAAATTAATGACCATATTTCTGATGTGCACTAGGCCTAGGCTAAAATTCCGTTCCGCTCGCGGAAATTGCGATAATTTGACATTTTCGCGTTCCACGGAGAGTGCGAAAATGTCAAAATTTCCGCAATTCGCATTTTACCGGAATTTTTTTTCTTGCTCGGGCTGTAAAAAAATACATGATCACATGCGCACGATCGCCTTACCTGAATACCCGCGTTTGCAGACAAGTTTTCCCGATCTGGTCGCGTTCTCCACGAGATGTTGGATTGTTGGTAGCCATTTGCTCTATCTCACGACAGTTCGCGCCCGCATTAACGTCATTTGTCAATCGATCACGTCATTCGTCGCGCGATCATGTCTTTCTTCTCGCGATCATGCACCGTGAGAGTATGAGATGATTGAGATCTCGCGCCCGTGAGCAACCGCATGGGTAAGTTGGCGAGCCGCGATCATGCAGAAAATACCACGAACGGGCGGGAAAAAAACTTCCGCGTCTTCGCGATATTTCCGGGTGTTTGCGGAGATTTGTAACATTTTCGCGATAGTTTGCGAAAGAGAATTTCGCAAATTCCGCCCACCCCTAATGTGCACCTAAATGTGGGGATCTCTGCACCGTAAATGAGATTTATGGAAAACTCACAATGAAAACATATATGAAAACAGCATGCACATGACCTAAATTACACACACCTGACTAACATTAATCTAACAGACTTATAAATCCAGCCAACATCTTGGAGTGCCCTCTCTTTCCTTTGTGCTCTGTGAGTTTCAGGATGCAGTACTGCAGCTCCATCTACCGGAATTTAGTCAGCCCCATTCAAGAGAAGAAGGAACTCCAATGAGGAGACAGACCTTGCTGTAATATTTTTTATGGATTATTAAAGGGAACAGGACTTCCTCAGTACACCCTGAGTGGAGCAGAGATGGCAGCCAAGTGGTGAGCATTGTCAGCGTATGTCAATGTATTGGGATGGAAGAACACACCATGGTGGATCTGAAAAAGGTGGTAGTAAGAGAGGTGGTGGGTGAAGACGTAGTTCTCCAGAATTCAGATAAAAAACTCTCACTGTAGGCAAACGTGAATCTTTCCTCCAACACATCCCCTCAAAGAATGGATGCCTTCCACCATGCGCACTTATCTGATATATGGTCTGCCTGTTCAAGGAAATCCCAATGTAAGGCCAGGTAAGAAACCAAACCACTTATATTTTACCTCTGCATTTCCTGTACACACAAATCACTCCTCTGCAGCCATAGTTAGGCACACATTTCATACTTCTCACTCACATACATGTTAATTCTTTAGAGTTTATAATGATTAGAATTAATTTGGTGAAGTTGTTTTAAATATAATCCATATGTTTGCAGTTGTATTTGTAGCATCTTCAAGAGCAGATATGCCATCTACTCTAGCAGAAAGGCAACCAGAACACATATCTTTTCATTCACACATACCATACTGATATCTATGGCACTACTGCATACTAGAATGTTTATGTGTTGGTGTGTCATGCCTCAACACTAATATGAATGTGTCTTTACTGTATATGCTTGTAAAAAATAGACCCAGCATATAATTGTCATGTTAAGCCATAGTGATCTAATGTGCTCATTTATATCATATTATATTTTGAAAGTCCTGTGTTGCCTGCCGTTCTGCCAAACTGCCACCCCCTCCTCTTCTTCTCTAACTTGGGCCCCAAGATCTGGACTGGCCATTGGTAACAGAAGTATAGCAGAGAATGGTAAGTCTTCAGCAAGATTGTATATATAATCATTTGTATTTCTTCATAGGTGACTGTGTTATATAGTTGTTATCAAGTTATTATAAACATGTAAAAGATAGGGTTTATAACAATCCCATGGCTTCCTCTTTACTTCCAACTAAGTACCTCATTGTACACTAGACTCTCTTAGGGTAGCGAAGCAAAGTGGTCCAATGCCTACTCATGGGAGGTGTTATGGGCTAGTACCCTCAGCTGACTGGTATGCCACAACAGCATTCAATTAATTAATGTCCAGGTTTTCCCTTATACAAAGAAAAAGCACTTTTATTAGATGCATATAATGAAATGCTACAAAATAATGACAAATATATACAATCAGGTAGATGGAAATATCTTTGGTCAAACCCTCATATCACATTACACCTCCAAGTGTGTCCTGACTAGATGCACTATCACAATATAAGGGTGCACTGTTCTCAATAAGGCAGGCATCCTGGCTTTGTCTCAGTGGCACCCTATCAGTAAAAGCATAAAACATGTTATAATCCCCAATTACAAAACCACTGAAATCAATGGGGATAGCCCCAACATTCCATAATGTTCATTATAATATAAAACCTTTGTCATTAAAGTATTATATTGAATACTATGTGCTCCAGAGTCTTATGTCTACTTTTACTATGTTGCTTCTGCAGCTTTAGGATGATACCCCAGGAGTCCTCTCATTCCTAAGCCTATGTACAAAATCACAGACTCTTGAAAAACTGAACAGCAGCATCCCGAGGCCAAGCATTCTATGACATTTAAGACTAAGGGAGACATAGGCATTTTTGATGAGGGGGGCGGGAAACAACCTTTACAATGCAGTCATTACATCGCACTACATTTTCAAAGCAGTCATTATATCGCAACATTCTTTACATGTCACTACAACGCAGTCATTACATTGCATGTCACTACAACGCATGACACTACAACGCATGCCACTACAACGCAGGCATTACATCACATGTCATTACAACACATACCATTACAAAGCATAGTACCCCTACACTATCCAACACTTACCCTACTGTTGCACCCCCTGGAGTTAGAATAGTAATTTTTACCCCTACACTATCCATCACCTACCCTACTGTTGCACCCCCTGGAGTTAGAATAGTAATTTTTACCCCTACACTATCCATCACTTACCTTAAATGCAATGTAATGGTATGCCATGTAATGGAATGCGTTATTAATGTAGTTTTAAAAAATATGTTGTGATGGCATGCAATATAAATGTATGCGTTGTAAAGGATGTTGCGATCTAAATGCTGCGTTGTAAAGGCATGCGTTGAAGATATATGAGTTGTAACATTATACATTCGAGGGGGGCTGCTGCCCTTCTAGCAGCCCACCCAACCACAATGTTGGTGGTGCCCCTGCCCTTTTGGGGCACCACAAAAGCCAATCTAAATATTTTAAGCCCACCCGAGTCCTTTTTGGCATGTCTGCCCAGCTGTTCAGATGTCGATTGAATATTAAATTACTAGCTTTGCTGCTCCTTCAAAACAATGTTTATTTAATCAGCCACACACATCTCCTATTTTAAGAGGACTGGTACTTTGTCCTTCTGTGGGGCATCTGCCATTTGCTGGTGGGTAAGGACAGCATGAGGAGCCCACTACATAGCTGACTCACCACCCAGACAACATTTCATTGTGCAGGTGTGGAGCAAGCAGCTTGTTGCACACATTTGCATTCACTCAGGCGGAGGTGGTATTGTAAGCACCCCAATCCCTCAAAACACGTGAACAGGGAGAGGGGAGCACACACCATCACACACCACAAGCCACTATGAAGAAGAGTGGTGATGCCCACCTCTGTCCTTGCTTTCCTGGGGAGATGGGGTCCCCCAGGACAATGTTTTTATGCAGCGGGCTCCAGGGTAAGTAGTGCCGGGGTCAAGGATTGCTCAGGAGAATGTCCGGGGGACTAGTCATATTTTCTAGTTTTCCAACACCCCTTAGGGCCAGTTTTCATGATTTTGGATTAATGTACTCCTTTATCATGAGCTCTAGCCACCAGGAACATTTTCTTAGACTTTTTAGTTGCTATGGGTTACTTGTTGTTCAGGAGCCTGTTTTCACTGCTCCCTTGCTAGACCAGTTCTCTGGCTAGGCTCCTGGAACCCTATCCTGTTTGGAAGTGTCTTACACAGCCACAAAGCT
This sequence comes from Triturus cristatus, assembly GCF_964204655.1. Taxonomy (NCBI): domain Eukaryota; kingdom Metazoa; phylum Chordata; class Amphibia; order Caudata; family Salamandridae; genus Triturus; species Triturus cristatus. The sequence continues at coordinate 579,188,935 of NC_140586.1, forward strand.
GACCAGTCTCTCTGCCATACTCCCCAGGTCCCACAGCTTCCTGGCTGCTTCGCGGACATATGTGTGTCAATTGATTCAAGCGCCAGTTCACAGAAATCCCCAAAAACCCTTTATTATCCCCCAGCTGGCCCATTCTCCCAACTGTTCATCAGGGGAAGGAAGGGGGCCAGCTGTAGTGCCATTGTCACTCACAGGTCCAGTGTCTTCTCAATTGCCCCTTCCTTGTGCAGGGGTGTTTAGTGGAGTTGGACAGTTCTAGAAGCCAGATACTCTTGGATAATCATAGGGGGCCACAGCATTACTCCAACTCTGTCCCAATCTTCCGACACATTATTTGGGACTTTTAAGATGGTGATTTAAAGTGGTCTACGGAAAGACATTCCTAGAACATCTCAGCTTTGCCCCCAACTACATCATTATATGTCGGACCATTTAAAGTAATTTATAGCATATCTTTAGCCTGTGAACATTCTAACAAAAGTATATCCAAAGATCAATTTCTCTATTTTAGTCGAAAATGAAATATATCTATAGAACTTTAAACTGTCTTGAGAAAATTAGTTTTAAACAACTGCAACTGACCCCAGGCACCCTTTTAGGTCTGTCGGCCTTAGTTAGGGGGCACTTCCCCCTAACTTTTTGCCATTCATTCTCAATTTTGCTAGATCGATTCCTGTTGGACTTAGGACATTGAGCACTTTACCACTGCTGACAATTGCTAAAGTGCATGTGCTCACTACTTACAACATGGCAAAATTGGCTTAACTACAATTGACATGTTGAATGTACTTATATGTCTCTAGTAAAGTGCACTACATGTGCCTGGGGCCTATAGATTTAATGCTGCCAATGAGCCAGCAGCACTTATTGTGTCATCCACCTAAGTAGCACTCTAAAACGTGTCCCACACCTGTCATTGCAGCATGAATGGAGTGACACACTGTCATGTAGACTTGGCATTTAAAACCACTTGCCAAGCGTTAAACTCCCCATCTTTTCAATATATATACCTCTAAGGTAGGCCCTAGGTAGCCTATAGGGCAGAGTGCTGTGTAATTAAAAGGTACGACATGTACTTTTAAGGTATACATGTGGTGTTAGTGAAAAAATCCTAAATTAGTTGTTCAATATTGTGAGGCCCACCCTTCCCAAAGGATAATTTTCGGGATTCCTTATTGCATTTAATAAGCTGTAATTCCAAATTAAGAGGAGGTAGATAGTTCATAGTTGATACTTATGGATTTGTATTGATAACCCAAAGTGATCACAATAATTTTTAAAATTTCACTTTCAGACAGTTGGCATTTTCCTGCCATTTGCCCTTTGTACCTGCAGCCTGTCTTGGGTTACATAACTGGATATAGTTGACAGTTAGACTTTGTAAATTCCTCCCAGACAGGCACACAATAGTAGGATTAGCTGTGCCTCATTGGGCTATCACTGACAAGATGGGGGAGCTGAGCTGAATGCAACCCACTTGCACCTGAATAGGCTCTGTTCTGTCTCCTCACAATAGGCATACTACAGCCATTGCAACCAGCTTGGAGCCAAGACAATGGATGCAGGAAAATCTTTGCACTTCAAAGACCTTGTCTAGAAGCTCCCCTACCTTCCAAAACCAAGGCACCAGTGTATAAAAAAAGGACCTCAGACATCACTACTTCAGTGCACTTTTGGACCTGGGGATTCTCTGCCAGGAAGATGGACTTCTGTGTTGCTGAAAGGACTACTACTCTGCTGAACTGCTACTCTGAAGGAGCTGCTACCTTGGTGTGCTGACCTGTTGCCTGCTGCCCTCTTGAGGGGGAAGAAAGAACTGGACCTGCAACCTCCAACTTGAACCCAGGACCCAAGAGTGACTCAAAGGGCCAGTCTGCTGGCCACCTGCTATAAGCCTCAGGGACATAACAGGCTCCCCACCGCTCCTGAACCTGTTTTCAATGATCTCCTGATCCCCAAGAGGTGCATCTTAGGTTCTGAGCCTTATAAATAAAGCTTTTGAGCTCTTTGCAACTGCAAATAGGCCCTTTCACACTGTGACTGTGCAGCTCACACAAAGAATCAGCCAGATCTGTTGCAAGGTTGTCTCACACAGCAAGCATCATTCGCCGACATGGATAACCACCTCAAGGCTCCATCCTGCCCGCCCACCATGCCCGGCCTGCCCTTTGCTGAACACCTACTATTGCTGACAAGGCTCCCTTGGCTCCCGGTGAACTTCCTCTCTGTGAATCAGACTTTTGGCACAAAACTTGAGAAGGTAAACGTTAGGCGAGATTAATCTGAGACTGTATCCGATCTGCACTCTATCAAGGATAGCTTGAACTTTGGTCTACCATTTCCAGATATCCCCAGGTGGCACCTTATGCTTTTAGGCACTAAATAGCAACTCATTCTTTAGAAATTAATAACTCTACTTCTACTTATTGGATTTCTATCATTTTGGTCTTGTTTTGTTCATTAAATTAAGTGCTATTTTTTATAACCTGGTGTCACATCTGTTTGTCTGGGGTTTCACAGTTTTACTGTTTGACGTGTTGCACAAATACCTTACACATTGCCTCTAAGTTAATCCTGACTGCTCTATGCCAAGCTAGCCGGGTATTGAGCACTGGTTAATTTGGGGTTTGCTAGTGGCTCACAGAAACTAGGATTTCTAAGACATAAACAATAATTTGCTATTTTCTTGCTTTTACAGCAGCTGGATTTAACATCACATGTTAATTACTGATTTCAGAGGCCAAGATCAGAAGCTTACAGTTAAGAGACTGGCCACAAAAGAAGCATCTGTGGCATGAGCTGGTAAGATTTTATTAAGATTCTTTCTTTCACCACTTAAGAACCACTAACTATGCCTAATATTATATTTCAGCATTTAAATATGGCAACGTGTCGCATCTTGATTTCCAATAATGCTAATCTCTCAGGTTTCAGAATGTACAGATTCTGATATGTGTAATTCAAAGATTATAATGCCCTTTTGTTTTTGCAGCAATTCTTTATTGGGGTTTTTCTGTTTTCCAAATCACAAACAGGCACTACAGCAATCAAACAGTATGCGTAGGAAACAATAAGGTCAGCCATCAAGGGGGAGGGGAGTCACTGGGAACAGGCAGAGATTGGGAGCAACAAAAAAATTCACACAAGATACCCAAAGGGGCAGAAGAAAAGGCCATTGGTTGGTAACAGGCTGTATGGGCCTGCCCCTCCCAGACGTAGTAGGCCATTGATCAGAAAATTCAGCAGGCAGGGGCTGGGGGTTAGGAGTCAATGGGCCACTGACCAGGTAGAAATGGGGACAGTGGAGGAAGGGGAAAGGCACATGTGTCCCGAGAGGCAGGGGAAACAGGAGAAATCCATTTGGGTACCCTGGGGGAGGAGCACTCAGGAGGGGCAACCTCCACTATAAACTAGGATAAGGAACAAGAGTGACATCACCCAGGCTCTAGGGAATAGCACAGGGTACTGCCAAGATGTGTGGGGTGCCATGTGCAGAGGGCCACCAATCACCTCAGGACAGGTCCTAGCAAAAAATGGCAAGAAAAGGACCTCAGATTCCCTCAAAGGCATCCATGATGTTGCTCAGTTTGCATTATACATTCATGAGTAGCGATGCAATGAAGTTCTATATGCCCGACCCTGACCATGGGGACCATAGGTTGCCTCCAGTGCCAAAGATTGCAAAGCTTTTCCACAGCGAATTCAGATGCAAACCATGTATGTTCATGGGAGGTGTGGTCCGGAGGTTTTGAGGTATTGTGAAGGTGGAGGAGAGCAAGATGAGACAAGGAGGGAACCAGAAGGGATCAGTAACATGGAGCTGAGACCATATACTTGATGAGTAGGCTGCAAGAGACAGACACGTCCATTGGATATGAAACAAATCACAACGATTGGCATTGCATCTCTAGCAGTGATCATGAAGAAACAACTCGGTCAGCGTGAGTTTCCATTCCAACCGGTATGAATCAGGCTGCACTTTGAAGTTCAGGAATTTATGCGGGATTCTTTGGAGACCTGATGGTGCCCCACCAGGAGGGGAGCCCACGCCTCCAGGGAATAGGCCTTGCCAATTGCCATATGCCATGACAGCCGTGTTGCCGTGCTCAAGGGACCAGAATGCAGGGCCTTGATGATTACCCTGTAAATGGCCAAGACCAGACACTGGTCGCTGCCCAGAGCATGAAGCTTTTGCAGGAATGGGGAGGTGGAGAACGCCAGCCCATGCCTCGCTCCCAGGCAATTCATCATCCCATGGAATTGCCAGTGGTCCACAGGTTGCAGCTCTTCAGTTCACCACCTTTTGATCCACCAGGAAAAGGCCCAACACACACCAGGACTCCCTGAAGAGCAACACACCCTCAATGCAAAGGGCAGAATTGTGCCACAATGGGGCCATCACATGCTTAAATGCCTGTGCCATTATCTGCTGGACAATAAAAGACCAACAATGATGCGTTACAATCCACAATTACACGATGGTGTGTAATTCAGATAGAAGATGTCCAAGATGTCATGTCTGAGGCTTGCACAGCTCAAGAGGAAGACAAAGACATGAAGAAGATTGATCCACCTTAGTACACCACCTTCAAAAAGACCTCAAAACCTGTCAACAGTCTATTACATAGGCAGCTTTTACCGATTGCTAGACCACAGCCCACAACTAATAATTCTTTGATGTTTCTGCCAACTATGTAGGACTCTTCTCAAGCCACATGCCAACCTGCAGTTACTCCAGTTGACTCCATGTGCCACCTTCCAACTCAGGTAAAAATCCATTCTTCTCTTCATCCTCTGTCACAGAAGTAAGCACGCTTCCCCATTCCACCTTTCAACGGAGGGCAATACCTTGAAATAGCTTAAGAAGATCAAGGGTGTCAAACAAACTAAGAATGTCTTGGGCTTTTTCTGATTTCACCTGAGACTCAGAGTCCTAAATACAGATAAAACAGTTAAAAATATCTTCTATGTCATCAGAGTATCAGAAAAAAATTGATTAGTGGTAGGGTCTATAATAGAAGAATTCAAATTATGATTACTTTTTTCCCTTGCAGACAAAGGAAAAAACTGGCCTACATTCTAGCATTTTATCATTTGCTATTCATTTTGAACATAACATTTCAAAGTTTATTCTCTGACTTTTCAAGAGAGAAGAGTTGTCCCAAGAAATTGTATGAGAATTGCAATTAAGCTAATTGTGTATGCAATTCAGTAACTTCATCTCCTTCTTGCGTAAGTCAGAAGAGCTTCAGATGAGCATGAATCCTAGAAGAATAATACAACTTGGAGGGGGTGGGAAAGTTAACAAAACCTAGTGTCACTGTTTAGGATCTGGAAGTGACACTCTAAGCAGGTAAACCCTCCCTGCTGGCAAATTCTGCCTGCTTATCTTTCGTGGTGTTTGTATGTTCTTCCAGTCTGGAGTTCCCTTCTACTTTGCTCCTGGTCCCACTTATACATCCATAATTTATTATGTCCGCTCCTTTATGTAAATTAATCTTCAGTTTTGAAACACCATTGTAAGTGAATACATTTTTACAGTGGGTGAGCTGATTAACGAAACAGCAAAATATTCTTTATTGTTTTCAAATGTATTATTTTCTTATAGAAATGTCACCAAAACTTGTGGGATGGCAAAATGTACTAAGACAGTGTCAACATGAAAATAAATTACAACGGCAGAAAGTAATGAAAGTATGCTTGGATGCTAAACATTTGATTATTTATTTTGACAGCCTGTAGGTTTATTATGAAACCTCATGTTCATTGCAATAACAAATTTCATGTACATTACATATGAATGAAAACTTTTTTTAAGGCAAAACAATTCTTTCAAATATATGAAACACACTGCATTAAGATGGGTATGCCCAGAAAAACATCACCCACAATATCTGTCATTTGCTAACTAAATACAAGCAATTAGTTGTTGTGAAAACTAAGAGCATATATCAACAGTGAGGAAAATGTGTTGACAAATTTCAATAGAAAAAACAAACACTTTTGGCACTATGCTATATCAAAATATAAATCTTAATTTCATTTGCCCAAATGTATACGTAATTTACATTTATTCTAGATAACATTGAAAGCATGAAAACCGAACAATATGGACCTAACCAAACACTTTAAACATCAGGCATGACACTAGAAAATTATCAAAGCACAGGAAAAGGGTATTAAAAATTATTAATGCATGACTTATGCACTGCTGCTGCTTATGGTCCCCCATTATAGTGTTTGGAGGGTCAGCCATGCTGTTCTTAGGACCTACCGGTGCATTGGTGAGTGAAAGATTTTATTACAACACAAAATAATGTAGTTAAAGAGACATGTTCAATGTTAGTGTGCAAACTTGGCCTGGGCGTAGGTTTTGGAGTTTCACTTGATTGGAATTTCACGAAGTCACCAGAAAACTCTGCCAAATTCCACGCAGCTCCGTGATCAGGTGAGCAGTGCTCGACCACCTGTAGCCGAGCCGGAGAGCGAGGACAAAAGCGACCTTTGTGTGTTGCACGGCCTGCAGCCCAGGAAACGCACATGCTGCATGACAGCCATGACTTTCAGATGCAGAAGAACTTCACTGAACAGCCATGACTTGACCGTCATTTCAGCTGCTTTTCCTAATCCTCGCTGTACATTAATGGTGCTGCTAGGCAGTACACTAACATCCACATTTTTAAAAAACATTTTAAGAAGGCCTTGAAAAACACAAGACAGGTGTCTGGAAAACATTTCAAGATGTAACTGTGATCGCTGCGAACAGGAAATGCATAATTAATAACAGCTCCCAGGGCACAATGTTCCTCTGACAACCTGATTTTATCTTACTGTATCTGTGGATGCAAAATTACTCTGAGGCAGATAGATGTTTCTCGGCTTGTGTCAAGCCTGAAACAAGAGAGCTCCGCGGTGTGAGTAGACTGATCCATTCTTATGCTGTGTTCCTCGCATGCAATATCACAAGAAAGTATCAATCAGCAGATTTCTTTCTCTTTGGGTGGATTGAATATGCTGCAAAAATAAGAGTGCAATCATGCAACAGCAAAAACACTAATGACCCATGATTAGCATAACTGGCCATTTATTAGTACATGGTTGCAAACCTATTAAGACTGTATCCAACAATAACATCAACTTTGCAAATAAGGCATGATCCCCCATTCATCACATGGCCACATTCATTCTCCAAAACGTGATACCTTGTTCCATCTTTCCCTGATCCAATCCTTACATTCTTGCCGTATCCCCAAGCTCTCTTTCTTTTATCTCCCAAACACCCTCCCCTGAACTCTCTCCTCACTCAACAAGGTACCGCTCACTGAGTTTTCACATGTGATCCGTTCTTCTTCCCACCAAGGGTGTGTAAATGCCTGCATGTGACTCTCCTCCCCCTAAGACTCCCGCCACTCAGAATAAACACTGGAGGACATCTTTCTGCCTGTGACCAGCATGCCAGTCAACGGTGATCTCTTCTGCACCATAGGTTCTCATGCCACAAACGACTCCAACATGTCATGCAACTCCATCATGTAGCAGGCATTGTCCATGAAACAAGTTTACACCATCGTACTGAAACAGATATGCTTCCTCCTCATGACTGCCCCTATGAGAGATCACTGTAACTTCTATCCCCAAGCAGAAAAATCTAATCATTCTGTTAATCTTACGACAAGCCTTGTCGATTGCTGCATGCCGTACCGCGTCTGCCAAACTCGGCGCAGTACAAATTCAGTCCACACAATGCAGGTCCGAGCAAATTTCTGTTTGATGGCTGCAAGTTCCCGCTGCATGTGATGTAAGAGTGTCAAAGGAGATAACTGCACCAGATCGCTTTCCCCCAAGTGAACCAGAAGCATATCCGGACATTCCCTCTGCAGAACCAAATTCGTTAACCAAGGCAGCAAATTCCCCAATCTCATTCCACTTTTACCCTACCACAACACTTCATGCCGGCTGCTGTGCAAGCCCATATTCCTGCTGTATATCTGTTGGTCTGCATACTTGGCTGCCCAATGCACAAAGGAATGTTCCATAATCCAGGTCACCATCTTGGACCCTGGACCACTCACACAACCTGCATTGAAAGAGAAAAAATATTAGAACTGGTTTCCACACAGACCCCCGTAAATACCACTCTTTTCCTTCCTGAAAGGTCATGCAGCAAGCACATTTATTTTCTGACAGAGCACTCACAACAACGCGACCTTCACCTGCCGATCCTACGTATCGGATCCCAGTCCTACCCCAAAAATGCCGCCGCTGCCCCTATCCAAAAAGAGTGTGTTCCAAAAGACAGCAGGATCTTTCCCCAGCCGACACAACCCAATATCCAGCACCACCAATAGCTGAAAAGCAGACATTGGTCTGCCTCCTTCATAATGGAAAACCACCTCATACCATCGCCCCAGCCAAGCCTGAAAATGTTGCCACCCCTGCACCGGGCACACTGCCTCGTTTCCCCTTTATACAACCAAACCCATCTCCCCCTATCCTGCTGATCGGTTTTGATTCAGTACAACCACATCCCCAGCCTCCCCAATAGTCCCACTGTCCTCGGTTACCCCAAACAACTCTGAAACTCGAAAAAAATATATCAAAGCCGAAAAACAGCTGCGTCAAACTCATCATAACAACAGACAGGTAAACCCACCAACAGTTCCCCCAACAAGTCGAACATGATGGCCTCCCTCGACGCCTCCCCCGGCGTCTCCCCCCACCCCTTTGTCTGCCCCAGCCTTTCAACATTCAGCCTAAAATGTACCCCCGGCAGGGTCAAAACCCCAAGACAGCTTGCTGTAGAATGAAACCCCAGCCAACTTGCCCCCAATTGTGGTAGGCAATAAAGCCTTGTCAATACAGAAAAGAACAAAACGTAACCCTCTCCTTTTGACCTCCTCCAGATCTTGGTCCCAACCATGTGGCACATTTCCTTAGAAAGACCAGCACTCACTCCATGCCAACCAGTAACTCTTCCTGATGGATGCAGCCAATGATCCCTCAACCAGACTGCTGACCCTCACTCGCCCATCTTTCAAACATCTTCCAGTAGCAGCATCTGAACAACTTCTGCCCCAAGCATCAAGGTTCAAAAGTGTTGCCACTGTGAATGAGACAAAGCATTTGCAATATCATTCTGCACTCCTGTACATGTTTGGCTTTAAAAACAATATTTAAAAGCAGGCACGTCAGCATAAAATGTCTCAACAACCACAGCACCCGCAAGTCCCTGGCCCTTTGCCTGTTAACTAACTCCACCACTGTCATGTTGTCAATGTGGGAAAGCACTGTCCTTTTGCCATATCTCTGCCCCACACTTGCAACGCAACCAGCAAAGAAAACATTTCTAAAAGGGCAATGGTGCACCCCTGCGGGCGGGCTTGGGTTGAAAAGGCTGATATGTGACAGGCAATCTGCTAGCCATGTGTGTGGAAGTGGCAGACTGAATGAACGACAGCTACTGCATCCAGGATTCAGAGTCCACCTCCTCCAGGGCTTGTCCGGGTTAAGGCTCACCCTTGCCCAGAACTCTTCATTGTAGCTAAGCCATGCAAAACCCCCAAAATGAATTTGAGCCTTCCTAATTCTGCCCATTTATTTGAACAAGGCTATCGCTCTGTCCCCGTGCTTCTCACAGTAAATACTCATATAGATCAGGAAAGTAGATGCCCAATTCTCCATGTTAATTGGTACTCTGGGCCATCTTGTGAGTTCCAATTCCTCTTCCTTAGAACCCTTCTTTGCCTGAATGTCCCTATGCAGAATTTTAAAAGCATCTACATGTTCGTGCTTCTATATTCTATTCTTAGTCTTCTCAGACAGATGAGACCCAAGTGTCATCATCAGCCCAAATAAGCGAGTCTTTTCTTGTGCTTATCATCCACTGAATCAATATCACCCATACCCCTTTCCTACTCTGTTGACCTATCAGACTGGCACCTTTTCATTTCAGCAGTTTTACTCTCACTCACAGATTTGCGTGCTTCCATACTACATGACGCTTCCTTCACTTTATTCTTCCCCTCTGTGACCACCCCGCCACCAACACCCACAGACCGCTGCTAGGCGCTCCCTTCTGTGACTCCCTGGAACCCCCACATGGACCACCATTTCCCCTTACCTGAAAGCAATGGCTCCACCCTTTCTTCTTCTTTCTGGTGGTCACCCTTGCTGCTCTTCACCCTGGCTTTGATGCCTCTCTGGTCTGCCTCTCTGGTCTGGACTCTGGCAAGACATCAAAAGACATATAGGTTTCTTGCCTTTTGCTCACACTGTGAGTCACCGGTCTGCCCACATCCTTATCCTTATGCAACTCACCTTCCCACCATTCACCACTCTCTAAATCCAGAACCAGAGCATCCTCACAATTACCCTCATCGCACTCTGCCTGTCGCACTGCATCTGCTCTGGTTCACCCACATGCATCAGTGGTCAGTGTAAACCCCTTGGCCTGACTAAGTCGAGGTGCGCGATCCCTCGGTATAGGGTTGGCTGCTGCAGACCCCCCACATGTTCTGGCCAATGTCTTGGGCCATCAAGCACCCTGCTGGCATTACCCCCTGTCAGTCAGCCTCAGTCGCCGACCTTGCTAAGACTCCTACTCCTGGCTGCACCAACCAGGAGGGTCCTGTGCATCACTGGGCCCGAGCTGCAAAAGCTAGCTGCCTGCATTCCCTCTGTGGGTCTATCATGCTCTAAGTTCCATTGTTCCAATGGGTGTGATTTTTAAAAATATACTTGTATTATGTTTCATTGTTCCCACAGACTGTTTTATGATAATGAATGTATTGATACAGAGCCCCCTGCATTATGTATATGGAAAATGTGCATGGTACACATATAGCCTTTTGATCACTGAATGATCTGTATTCTCTGCACCCTGATGAAGGAATTGTTAGTGAACATGCGTCTCTTATATAATGAGTTCATATTGTATCACAATTTTTCTGTGCATATATTTGTCTGTCATTATTGTCCTTGTGTATTGTTCTATTGTTGTCTTTGTGATATGTTTTTTCTAATTGATTGCTTTTTGTGTTTGAAATCATGTTGGTGGGGCTCCTTTATAAGAGATATGTATGAATTTAAAAAAATAATAATATTTAAAAATGATTTATATTTTTTGATTATAAGATTTGAAAATTATTTATTTGTGGGACAATTGTGTTTCTACTTTGGATGTACTTCCTTGATACAAATTATTGTTTAGGGAGAGGTTTTGTTGCTATTTATGCTATGTTCCCTGACCTCCTCTCCCTATATTTAGCCATTCAGGGACCCTCTTGTGTTTTTTCTGTATTTTCCAGCACTTTGATGTGAGGGTAGTTAGTTTTCTTTCAATTGGAGCTTGGTTTTTATTCCTTGTTTTTTCTATTTTCTTGCATGTTCATGCTCTTTTTTTCCTTGCTCATTTTTTCCTTCCTTATCTGTGGGCTTTCCTATAGTCCGCTATATTGTGGTTGGCATTCCTGCCTGAGTCCATTATCCACTCTTGGCTTCCCTAATGTGCTTGTGGTTTTTGGTCGTCTGAGATATTATTGGTTAGGTGGAATTTATTATTCATCAATGGACAGCATTAAAAGGTTTGGATTTAGTGATGAAGATTTCTCCAGACTATTAGGTCAGAGCACCTCTTCTGACCATCCTTTTTATATTAATAAAACTAACAATGATGAGTGGTTCAAACAACTTAATTTAAAAAAGAAAGCCAGAAGAACAGAATCAAACGCAGAATTTATGCTAGAGTATCTCAAAGCTGGTGTCGTTCCGAACGGACTCCGAATATGAAATATTTCTTGCTTATTCGTGGAGTCACCGGCCTGTTCACATCCATATCCCCATGCAACACACCTTCCACCCACTTGCCACTCTCAAACTCTAGAACCAGATAATCCTCGCAATGACCCTCATTGCACCCCATCTGTCGAACTCCATCTGCTCTGGTTCGCCCACATGCATCAGTGGTCAGTGTAAACCCCTTGGCCTGACTAAGTCGAGGTGCCCGATACCTAGGTATAGGGTTGGCTGCTGCAGACCCCCCACCTCTTCTGGCCAATGTCTCGGGACATCAAGCACCCTGCTGGCATTAACCCCTGTCACTCAGTCTCAGTCGCCGACCTTGCTAAGACTCCCCTCCTGGCTGCACCAACCAGGAGGTTTCTGTGCATCACTGGGCCTCTGAGCTGCAAAAGTTAGCTGCCTGCATTCCCTCTGTGGGTCTATCATGCTCTAAGTTCCATTGCTCCAATAGGTGTGATTTTTTAAAATATACTTGTATTATGTATTATTGTTCCCACAGACTGTTTTATGATAATGAATGTATATTGATACAGAGGCCCCTGCACTCTATATATATAGGAAATCTGCATGGTACACATATGGCCTTTTGATCACTGAATGAGCTGTATTCTCTGCACCCTGATGAAGGAATTGTTGGTGAACATTCAACTCCGAAACACGCATCTCTTATATAATGAGTTCATATATTATCACAATAGTTCTGTGTATATATTTGTGTGTCATTATTGTCCTTGTGTATTGTTCTATTGTTGTCTTTGTGTTATGTTTTTTCTAATTGATTGCTTTTTGTGTTTGAAATCATGTTGGTGGGGGTCCTTTATGGGAGATATGTATGAATTTTTTTTTAAAAATGAATATTTAAAAATGATTTATATTTTTTGATAATAAGATTTGAAAATTATTTATTTGTGGGACAATTGTGTTTCTACTTTGGATGTACTAACTTGATACAAATTATTGTTTAGGGAGAGGTTTTGTTGCTATTTATGCTATGTTCCCTGACCTCCTCTCCCTATATTTAGCCATTCAGGGACCCTCTTGTGTTTTTTCTGTATTTCCCAGCACTTTGATGTGAGGGTAGTTAGTTTTCTTTCAATTGGAGCTTGGTTTTTATTCCTTGTTTTTTCTATTTTCTTGCTTGTTCATGATTTTTTTTTCCTTGCTCATTTTTTCCTTCCTTTTCTGTGGGCTTTCCTATAGTCCGCTATATTGTGGTTGGCATTCCTGCCTGGGTCCATTATCCACTCTTGGCTTCCATAATGTGCTTGTGGTTTTTGGTCGTCTGAGATATTATTGGTTAGGTGGAATTTATTATTCATCAATGGACAGCATTATAAGGTTTGGATTTATTGATGAAGATTTCTCCAGACTATTAGGTCAGAGCACCTCTTCTGACCATCCCTTTTCTATTAATAAAACTAACAATGATGAGTGGTTCAAACAACTTAATTTAAAAAAGAAAGCCAGAAGAACAGAATCAAACGCAGAATTTATGCTTGAGTATCTCAAAGCTGGTGTCGTTCCGAACGGACTCCGAATATGAAATATTTCTTGCTTATTCGTGGAGTCACCGGCCTGTTCACATCCATATCCCCATGCAACACACCTTCCACCCACTTGCCACTCTCAAACTCTAGAACCAGATAATCCTCGCAATGACCCTCATTGCACCCCATCTGTCGCACTCCATCTGCTCTGGTTCGCCCACATGCATCAGTGGTCAGTGTAAACCCCTTGGCCTGACTAAGTCGAGGTGCCCGATCCCTAGGTATAGGGTTGGCTGCTGCAGACCCCCCACCTCTTCTGGCCAATGTCTCGGGACATCAAGCACACTGCTGGCATTAACCCCTGTCAGTCAGTCTCAGTCGCCGCCCTTGCTAAGACTCCCCTCCTGGCTGCACCAACCAGGAGGTTTCTGTGCATCACTGCGCCTCTGAGCTGAAAAAGTTAGCTGCCTGCATTCCCTCTGTGGGTCTATCATGCTCTAAGTTCCATTGCTCCAATAGGTGTGATTTTTTAAAATATACTTGTATTATGTATTATTTTTCCCACAGACTGCTTTATGATAATGAATGTATATTGATACAGAGGCCCCTGCACTATATATATGGAAAATCTGCATGGTACACATATGGCCTTTTGATCACTGAATGAGCTGTATTCTCTGTGCCCTGATGAAGGAATTGTTAGTGAACATTCCACTCCGAAACACGCATCTCTTATATAATGAGTTCATATTGTATCACAATAGTTCTGTGTATATATTTGTGTGTCATTATTGTCCTTGTGTATTGTTCTATTGTTGTCTTTGTGTTATGTTTTTTCTAATTGATTGCATTTTGTGTTTGAAATCATGTTGGTGGGGGTCCTTTATGAGAGATATGTATGAATTTTTTAAAAAAATGAATATTTAAAAATGATTTATATTTTTTGATAATAAGATTTGAAAATTATTTATTTGTGGGACAATTGTGTTTCTACTTTGGATGTACTACCTTGATACAAATTATTGTTTAGGGAGAGGTTTTGTTGCTATTTATGCTATGTTCCCTGACCTCCTCTCCCTATATTTAGCCATTCAGGGACCCTCTTGTTTTTTTTCTGTATTTCCCAGCACTTTGATGTGAGGGTAGTTAGTTTTCTTTCAATTGGAGCTTGGTTTTTATTCCTTGTTTTTCTATTTTCTTGCATGTTCATGCTTTTTTTTTCCTTGCTCATTTTTTCCTTCCTTATCTGTGGGCTTTCCTATAGTCCGCTATATTGTGGTTGGCATTCCTGCCTGGGTCCATTATCCACTCTTGGCTTCCCTAATGTGCTTGTGGTTTTTGGTCGTCTGAGATATTATTGGTTAGGTGGAATTTATTATTCATCAATGGACAGCATTAAAAGGTTTGGATTGAGTGATGAAGATTTCTCCAGACTATTAGGTCAGAGCACCTCTTCTGACCATCCCTTTTCTATTAATAAAACTAACAATGATGAGTGGTTCAAACAACTTAATTTAAAAAAGAAAGCCAGAAGAACAGAATCAAATGAAGAATTTATGCTTGAGTATCTCAAAGCTGGTGTCGTTCCGAACGGACTCCGAATATGAAATATTTCTTGCTTATTCGTGGAGTCACCGGCCTGTTCACATCCATATCCCCATGCAACACACCTTCCACCCACTCGCCACTCTCAAACTCTAGAACCAGATAATCCTCGCAATGACCCTCATTGCACCCCATCTGTCGCACTCCATCTGCTCTGGTTCGCCCACATGCATCAGTGGTCAGTGTAAACCCCTTGGCCTGACTAAGTCGAGGTGCCCGATCCCTAGGTATAGGGTTGGCTGCTGCAGACCCCCCACCTCTTCTGGCAAATGTCTCGGGACATCAAGCACCCTGCTGGCATTAACCCCTGTCAGTCAGTCTCAGTCGCCGACCTTGCTAAGACTCCCCTCCTGGCTGCACCAACCAGGAGGTTTCTGTGCATCACTGGGCCTCTGAGCTGCAAAAGTTAGCTGCCTGCATTCCCTCTGTGGGTCTATCATGCTCTAAGTTCCATTGCTCCAATAGGTGTGATTTTTTAAAATATACTTGTATTATGTATTATTGTTCCCACAGACTGTTTTATGATAATGATTGTATATTGATACAAAGGCCCCTGCACTATCTATGTGGAAAATCTGCATGGTACACATATGGCCTTTTGATCACTGAATGAGCTGTATTCTCTGCGCCCTAATGAAGGAATTGTTGGTGAACATTCCACTCCGAAACACGCATCTCTTATATAATGAGTTCATATTGTATCACAATAGTTCTGTGTATATATTTGTGTGTCATTATTGTCCTTTTGTATTGTTCTATTGTTGCCTTGTGTTATGTTTTTTCTAATTGATTGCTTTTTGTGTTTGAAATCATGTTGGTGGGGGTCCTTTATGGGAGATATGTATGAATTTTTTTTTAAAAATGAATATTTAAAAATGATTTATATTTTTTGATAATAAGATTTGAAAATTATTTATTTGTCGGACAATTGTGTTTCTACTTTGGATGTACTACCTTGATACAAATTATTGTTTAGGGAGAGGTTTTGTTGCTATTTATGCTATGTTCCCTGACCTCCTCTCCCTATATTTAGCCATTCAGGGACCCTCTTGTGTTTTTTCTGTATTTCCCAGCACTTTGATGTGAGGGTAGTTAATTTTCTTTCAATTGGAGCTTGGTTTTTATTCCTTGTTTTTTCTATTTTCTTGCATGTTCATGCTTTTTTTTTCCTTGCTCATTTTTTCCTTCCTTATCTGTGGGCTTTCCTATAGTCCGCTATATTGTGGTTGGCATTCCTGCCTGGGTCCATTATCCACTCTTGGCTTCCCTAATGTGCTTGTGGTTTTTGGTCGTCTGAGATATTATTGGTTAGGTGGAATTTATTATTCATCAATGGACAGCATTAAAAGGTTTGGATTTAGTGATGAAGATTTCTCCAGACTTTTAGGTCAGAGCACCTCTTCTGACCATCCCTTTTCTATTAATAAAACTAACAATGATGAGTGGTTCAAACAACTTAATTTAAAAAAGAAAGCCAGAAGAACAGAATCAAATGAAGAATTTATGCTTGAGTATCTCAAAGCTGGTGTCGTTCCGAACGGACTCCGAATATGAAATATTTCTTGCTTATTCGTGGAGTCACCGGCCTGTTCACATCCATATCCCCATGCAACACACCTTCCACCCACTCGCCACTCTCAAACTCTAGAACCAGATAATCCTCGCAATGACCCTCATTGCACCCCATCTGTCGCACTCCATCTGCTCTGGTTTGCCCACATGCATCAGTGGTCAGTGTAAACCCCTTGGCCTGACTAAGTCGAGGTGCCCGATCCCTAGGTATAGGGTTGGCTGCTGCAGACCCCCCACCTCTTCTGGCAAATGTCTCGGGACATCAAGCACCCTGCTGGCATTAACCCCTGTCAGTCAGTCTCAGTCGCCGACCTTGCTAAGACTCCCCTCCTGGCTGCAACAACCAGGAGGTTTCTGTGCATCACTGGTCCTCTGAGCTGCAAAAGTTAGATGCCTGCATTCCCTCTGTGGGTCTATCATGCTCTAAGTTCCATTGCTCCAATAGGTGTGATTTTTTAAAATATACTTGTATTATGTATTATTGTTCCCACAGACTGTTTTATGATAATGATTGTATATTGATACAAAGGCCCCTGCACTATATATGTGGAAAATCTGCATGGTACACATATGGCCTTTTGATCACTGAATGAGCTGTATTCTCTGCGCCCTGATGAAGGAATTGTTGGTGAACATTCCACTCCGAAACACGTATCTCTTATATAATGAGTTCATATTGTATCACAATAGTTCTGTGTATATATTTGTGTGTCATTATTGTCCTTGTGTATTGTTCTATTGTTGTCTTTGTGTTATGTTTTATCTAATTGATTGCTTTTTGTGTTTGAAATCATGTTGGTGGGGCTCCTTTATAAGAGATATGTATGAATTTAAAAAAAAATGAATATTTAAAAATGATTTATATTTTTTGATAATAAGATTTGAAAATTATTTATTTGTGGGACAATTGTTTTTCTACTTTGGATGTACTACCTTGATACAAATTATTGTTTAGTGAGAGGTTTTGTTGCTATTTATGCTATGTTCCCTGACCTCCTCTCCCTATATTTAGCCATTCAGAGACCCTCTTGTGTTTTTTCTGTATTTTCCAGCACTTTGATGTGAGGGTAGTTAGTTTTCTTTCAATTGGAGCTTGGTTTTTATTCCTTGTTTTTTCTATTTTCTTGCTTGATCATGATTTTTTTTTCCTTGCTCATTTTTTCCTTCCTTAACCGTGGGCTTTCCTATAGTCCGCTATATTGTGGTTGGCATTCCTGCCTGGGTCCATTATCCACTCTTGGCTTCCCTAATGTGCTTGTGGTTTTTGGTCGTCTGGGATATTATTGGTTAGGTGGAATTTATTATTCATCAATGGACAGCATTAAAAGGTTTGGATTTAGTGATGAAGATTTCTCCAGACTATTAGGTCAGAGCACCTCTTCTGACCATCCCTTTTCTATTAATAAAACTAACAATGATGAGTGGTTCAAACAACTTAATTTAAAAAAGAAAGCCAGAAGAACAGAATCAAACGCAGAATTTATGCTTGAGTATCTCAAAGCTGGTGTCGTTCCGAACGGACTCCGAATATGAAATATTTCTTGCTTATTCGTGGAGTCACCGGCCTGTTCACATCCATATCCTCATGCAACACACCTTCCACCCACTCGCCACTCTCAAACTCTAGAACCAGATAATCCTCGCAATGACCCTCATTGCACCCCATCTGTCGAACTCCATCTGCTCTGGTTCGCCCACATGCATCAGTGGTCAGTGTAAACCCCTTGGCCTGACTAAGTCGAGGTGCCCGTTCCCTAGGTATAGGGTTTGCTGCTGCAGACCCCCCACCTCTTCTGGACAATGTCTCGGGACATCAAGCACCCTGCTGGCATTACCCCCTGTCAGTCAGTCTCAGTCGCCAGCCTTGCTAAGACTCCCCTCCTGGCTGCACCAACCAGGAGGTTTCTGTGCATCACTGGGCCTCTGAGCTGCAAAAGTTAGCTGCCTGCATTCCCTCTGTGGGTCTATCATGCTCTAAGTTCCATTGCTCCAATAGGTGTGATTTTTTAAAATATACTTGTATTATGTATTATTGTTCCCACAGACTGTTTTATGATAATGAATGTATATTGATACAGAGGCCCCTGCACTCTATATATATAGGAAATCTGCATGGTACACATATGGCCTTTTGATCACTGAATGAGCTGTATTCTCTGCACCCTGATGAAGGAATTGTTGGTGAACATTCAACTCCGAAACACGCATCTCTTATATAATGAGTTCATATATTATCACAATAGTTCTGTGTATATATTTGTGTGTCATTATTGTCCTTATGTATTGTTCTATTGTTGTCTTTGTGTTATGTTCTTTCTAATTGATTGCTTTTTGTTTTTGAAATCATGTTGGTGGGGCTCCTTTATAATATGTATGAATTAAAAAAAAAAAATATATATATATATATAAAAATGATTCATATCTTTTGATAATAAAATTAGAAAATTATTTATTTATGGGACAATTGTGTTTCTATTTTGGATGTACTACCTTGATACAAATTATTGTTTACGGAGAGATTTTGTTGCTATTTATGCTGTGTTCTCTGCCCTCTCTCCCTATATTTAGGCATCCAGGGACCCTCTTGTATTTTTTTCTGTATTTCCCAGCACTTTGCTGTGAGGGTAGTTAGTTTTCTTGCAATTGGAGCTTGGTTTTAATTCTTTGTTTTTCTACTTTCTTGCATGTTCATGTATATGCTTTATTTTACCTTGCTCATTTTTTCCTTTCTTATCTGTGGGCTTTCCTTTAGTCCTCTATATTGTGGTTGGCATTCCTGCCTGGGTCTATTATCCACTCTTGGCTTCCCTAATGTGCTTGTGGTTTTTGGTCGTCTGTTTTTGAACTGAGATATTATTGGTTAGGTGTAATTTATTATTCATCCATGGACAGCATTAAAACGTTTGGATTTAGAGATGAAGATTTCTCCAGACTTTTAGGTCAGAGAACCACTTCTGACTGTCCCTTTTCTATTAATAAAACTAACAATGATTAGTGGTTCAAACTACTTAATTTAAAAAAGAAAGCCAGAAGAAGGGAATCAAACGCAGAATTTATGCTTGAGTATCTCAAAGCTGGTGTCATTCCGAACGGACTCCGAATATAAAATATTCCTTGCTTATTCGTGTAGATTAGAAAGTTATTGTAAAGATGGTTGCTCATAGCGAACCGTTGTTCCAGGGACTTAATGATCCTTATCATTGAGATGGTCCGAGAGGTAGTGGAAACCTTTTTTAAAGAAATAGCAGACATAGAGGAAACTCTGAAGAAAAATAACCCTGTCAATGAGGCGAAGAAGAAGTTAGATGAGGTCAATCTTGAACTTAACTCCTTTAGTGACTATCTTATTAGGAATAAAATGGACAAACTAAAAAAATATATACGTTATTTCTCAGAGGAGAGAGTATATTCTTATTTGGGAGCCCAATACTATAACACACCAAGGGATCAGATCAACCAAGGGGACTACCAACATTGGTCCAATAAGAAAGTTCTTACATTCCCTGACACCTCGGAGTCCGAGGGTGAAGGCGGACCTAGCTCTTCCGGTGGTTATGGTAACAGGAGAGCACCTTTTGAGGACCAGAATAGAGGTAACCATTGTTTAGGAACCGATGAGGGACATCACAAGTGAGATTCAGAACCCAAGAGAGGGGACATTATCAACACTCAGAGAATCACCTTCAATATCAACACCCAGAAAACCACCCTCAATATCTGTAAACCAGACGAAACCAATATTGGTGGGAGTGACAACACCCTCACACATGGATCCCATTCCGATTTTTAATCTATCTCGCACCACATTAGATGAACATGCCTTGAACTTATTATCAAGTGGGTTATCTTTTGTTCCGAGTATCAGTCTCACTAAATTTGAATTAAGTCGGGATATACAGTCCTTCTTCAGGAAAATTAGGCTAAACATTTGTGGGGAAAATAGACGCCCACCTTGGATTGACAACAGGACGGGATTGCATCCTGATTCTACCTTTACTCCTACCCTGGATGAGGTAGGTCCTGAAGTTGGCATTTTCGAAAGAACAGTATATTACAAGATTCAAACCATGATGAGATTTGTCCCTAAACCCACATACAATCTTAACTATGAGGAATATAATGCCCTCAAGGATTTATAATCTAATAAGAAGATTACCATCAAACCCAGTGCAAGGGGGGTGGTATCGTGGTGCTTGACAGTATTGACTACAGAGAACAAATTCAGTTGATGTGAACATTATTTGAAAGCAAGAGAATTAAAAGGGAAATTCTACTCATTACGCAGACAGCACTGGACAGAGGCTCGATCTGTAATCAGGAGTTTGATTACCTCAATAGACCATATTGCAGCATTCCAGTTCTATATGGGGTACCCAAAACTCATAAAGATACAACCAAGCCACCATTCAGACCCATAGTTCCTACTATCGGATCGATTACCGAACCATTGTCTAAGTATGTAGGCATTTTTCTGAAGCCTCTTGTTTTCAACCTCCCTGCGTATATTAGACACTGGCCACCTCCTTGGGAAGATTGAAGGTATTGCCTTCAATCCACATATTGATGTTTTAGTCTCCTTGGACATTGAGGCGCTTTACACAAACATCCCTCAAAGGGGTGCGTTAGAGCTAGAGGCGGTCAAAAGCGCCCTTTGAAAACAGTAACAGCCAGGATGACCATTTGTTCATCCTTGAATGTCTAGCCATTGTACTCCAGAAGAATTACTTTGAATTCAATAAATCAATTTTTAAACAAATCCAAAGCATAAGCATGGGTGCTGCTTGCGCCCCTAATGTAGCCAACATCTTTATGGGTGCATTTGAAGAGCGATTTGTCTTCAATGAGATTGCCCCATTTTTTTAAAAATGTCTATCATTGGCATCGATTTATTGATGAATTTTTTTTTCATATGGAGTTGCCCAGAAGAACAACTCACTGAATTTAGCCTATGGATAATCGTGCGTGATCACCATTTGAAATTCAGTCCCAATACCAGTAATGAGAAGATTACATTTTTATATATTTGGATCCAAGCTATTGATGGTACCATCAAGGTGTCACTTAACACTAAGCCTACTGCAAGAAAGACCCTTCTCCAGTATTAAAGTTTTCGCCTTCTTAGTCAAAAAGACAGCATACCATTTAGTCAGTTCCTATGGTTGTGCAGGAATTGCACCAGCATTGGGAACTTTGACATGCATGCGGAGCGACTCAGATGTAAACTCCTCAATAGAGGATATACGCACAGACTCATAAGGAATGCCTATAAGAGGGCCAAATACTACAACAGAGATGCCCTGCTACAAGATAAACCTGCCTCAGATGACACCAAGTTTGTATGTGTCACCCGACACTCCAACTGTAATAACAAACTCCGTCAGATCATTTGCTCACAATGGCATATTCTTAATTCAGGTGACCAAACTACCCCTTTGCCCAGACCAGTATTTGCATTCCGAGTAACAGAAATCTTTTGAATTCTTTAGTTAAATCTGCTTGCAATACAGTGAGAGAATATACACAAAGATCTGTTACAGGCAACTGCCCCATCTCTGGAACGCACAAATGTGGCAAATGCCATGCGTGTAATTTGGCCATTGTAGCAGCAGAACTGGAATGGGGTAAAATAAATTTCTCTTTAAAGAAACAACTAACAGTAGGTCTACCAACGTTGTTTATCTTATTCTTTGTCCCTGCAATAAGGGCTACGTTGGTGAAAATAGCAGAGAATTCAGAGTGAGGTTCAGTGAGCACAAATCTGCTATAAAAAATAAGCGGAGAGGGGCTCCCCTTGTTGAACATTGGTACGAAAACCAACACTCAGAAAAATACCTCAGATGGATTATTCTAGAGAAAGTGCACAAGTGTTCTGGATTTACACCCTCCAGACAGTGGTCACAGGTCTCAATGAACACCTTACACGGGAGAATGATATTCTGTGATTATGCTATTCTGTGATCAAGTTTAGGTCTGTGTACCATTGGAGCCTATTTTGGGGCATATTTTGATATATTAGCTTGGCCCGTTCTAGTTCAATAACTCACAACGAGAGAGAGAGGGACCCACCAACCAAAGGGGAGGGGTGCCAACAACGACATTAGTCCCAAAGAAAACTACACTTAAAAATGGTCCTCCGGGGATGATAAATAAAATGGCATCTTAAATATTAGGTTATCTTCCATAAAGCAGTCCGATACCCGCAAATTAAGGCTAGAATAGTCCCAGAAATTGAGATCTGTAAAATCGCTGCATCCAGCTTGATGTAGCCCGCGGGGTAACTTCCTCCGATCGGACAACATATAACCTAATATTTAAGATGCCATTTTATTTATCATCCCTGGAGGACCATTTTTAAGTGTAGTGATGGCCCAATATATGACAGGAATCTGCGTATAATACCTGCTTAAGGCACACATTTGTTCGAGTTGAGTATCTGTGAGGACCTTTCTTGAATAGACGGACGGCCTCCCTGCAGTTGGTATAGTGTGAATCACACCAGTTTAAGGCACACGTTGTTTCGATCTCGAAGTGGCAGCTTGTGGCCGTAGACGTGTGTCTTGGACTAGATATACAGATTGTTATATTTTAATTGGGACTTTATGCAAAATTCCTGACGAAGGTGATGGCTGTGTATTAGTGCCCACCGAAACGCGTCGATGCTCATTGAAGAGGAAACTGCGTGAAATCTGTGATGACAATTGTTTCTGATAAATGCATTTGGATTAATATTCATTGTGGTCAAAATTGATTAATTTTTGATTCAGTGGTTTCTTCTTTGGTAATAGGATCCATTTTTCCTTTTCTTGTTCCCGAATTGCAGTGTGTACCAATGTGCTTGGTTTTAATGTTCTGTATGTTTTTCTGATGTTTTTAAACTTTTTTGCACAAGTTGCTGAGATTGTCAGCTTTTTTATGATTTTTTTTTATGCTTTGTGATGTATGTGATATCTGTGATTTGTGAATAAATTCGCAAAAAATCATTTTATATATTGTTTTTTGATCATATCCTTACTGTCCATTCTCACTCTACTGGTGTGAGGCTGTTTGTGTATTAACGGTGTGTGAAGTGTGAAGTTATCCAAGGGGGGGGTTTTCTTTGTGACTAAGGCCGTTCTAGTTCAACCCAACTGTGGCGAGTGTCACCTCCTGCTACTGACTGACGCCAAATGCATTTCAGCGCGTGCAATGAAATTCATTTTATTTATTTATTTACATTACTCCCGTCAGCCGTGAGCTTGAGTTTACTACCCCCCAACCTGTCCCTCCGCCGCCCCACCCCACCGCCCCGCGGCACTCTGTTCATGGGCCGCTACTGCTTTCTGACCTCTCCAGTCTGACATCCAATTTGTGCAGCCCCAGTCAGTCTGCCGCTTTGCTGTGCCAGCCCACATCCCTGGCTTCTCCCTTTTGTTACTGTAAATGTGGTTCTGCTCTGCCCAAGACGTCCGCGGGCCAGGGTGTGCCGATGCCTGCTGCCAATCCAGGAGACTGCTGCGCCTCCCGCCCTTATTATTTTCCCCAACTATCTATGCCCACTTGTGTCCTGTTTTCCTGCATGAAATCTTACTGCAAAATACTAGTCTGCAACATGCTTTCTCCGGGGCCATCATTTTGGAAAAAGCAAAGCCTGCATGAACCAGGGCAACGAACACAGTATCATCCTAACGTTGCAAGTTTCTTAAACTAGAATATGACTAGTGTATGCTTTAAAATATGTAAAATTTGTGAAAAACAGAAGCGTCTCACAAAGTAAACATACATAGCATATAAAGTACACAATTGACATTTTTTCTAGGAATTGAATGTAAATATATAGTTTCAAGAAGCGGCCGAGCACGTCACAACGTAAATGCCTCAAGCACGAATAATTAATTATGCAGAAATGTGTATTTATTTTGTAAATGTTGCTGTAGCACGGAAGAACTATATCTGCACTGTTTGGTGTACATCGATAGGCTCATGCAGATTGTATATACAGTTTGCTGAGAGGGCTCGAGTTGAATCTTTCCAAGAGCAGTCGTGTTCAAAGCCCAGGAAGACTCCTATAATAACAGGAAGTCATAGTCTTTACTATTCAATATGATGCATTTGCATAAGCCAGAAGGAAACAGACAGCAGGGATGCGTAATCTAACATTCAGTGCTATGTATCTCTCCCTACAGCCCGCATGTTCCTCTTCCCAAAATCTCAGTTTCTTCACGGAGAGTCGTTTGATCGAGTCTCCCTCCTCCATGTGAGTTTAAAAGGTAAATGCTGTGACTTCATGCCTCTGGGGAGCGATAGGACTTATCTGTAAGAGGCCAGTGATCAAAGAAGCCCCAGGCTAGGCCTACGCGCAATGACACACCAGGTACATAGCTTGTCAGGGCAGACTCATCCCAGAGTGGCCTGACAAAATGGCCCAGTGTTCAAATAGATCTGGCAAGCCTATAGTACCCCAACAAGAGAAAGGCCTGCATGTTTCACTCAGTATCACAAACAGCCAACCCCAAAAGCCCCACCTGTGGTGGGTTTCAAGTGCTCAAAATAATCAAGGGGCATATCAACAAGGGCTTTATCTCTGCTTTTTTGGCTTTAAAAGCCAAAAAAGCAGAGATAAAACTAGCACCCTATCAACAACAGGGTGCTAACAGGCAAATTTGCATGTTAGCACCCTTTTACTCTACGCTTCCCCTTGCATCTCTAATGAGATGCAAAGGGGGCGTCCTATTATCAAGAATGTCGCTAACCCTGTTAGAGACAAAAAAAGCAGCGCTAACCGCGGTTAACCCTGCTTTTTTACGTCTGCTAATTTTCAGACTTAGCCATGATATCCTATGGAAGGAGGATATCATGG
This sequence comes from Triturus cristatus, assembly GCF_964204655.1. Classification (NCBI taxonomy): domain Eukaryota; kingdom Metazoa; phylum Chordata; class Amphibia; order Caudata; family Salamandridae; genus Triturus; species Triturus cristatus. The sequence goes on from NC_140586.1 coordinate 579,214,234, forward strand.
CTAAGTTTGCCTGTCCCTATCAACAAGGTAACGTGTGATTATCGCTGGGTTTCCAGCGATAATCTCACGTTAGCGTGTAGATTTTTATCCCTATTGAGATAAGCGTTGCTAATAGCACGCTATCTCAGCGATAAAAATTCACGCTACCCGGCGATAATTATCCTCACGCTAAGAGCGCTGAGCGATAATTATCGCCGGTTGTTGTTGATATGCCCCCAAGTATTTTGGAAAAAACAGGAACCTCGAGTGCGCTACTCCAGAGGAGAGATAGAGTCAGTCCAAAAGAAACAACAGCACCGCTCCTCAAAAATACCGAAGCTCTACCGCTCCAGCATACCAGGTCTTCCAGAGAAAGATGGTAGTAGTAGTCCAGTACACAATTTCACTAACAGAATCTATGTAAAAGACAGAAACACAACCCAAATGAAGGAAAAGCACCTACCATCAGATTGAAGGGTAACAACGGCAGACGGGGGTGGCCCGCCCTGTCCTGCACATGGAAGGAGGACGTGCAGGCCGCTCTGATGGATTCCTAAAGCATTGAGCACACTGCATACACCTACAAGAGCTGGAGGTACAATGTCACTACTAGGGGCCCTATGTCTCGCATCTCTATGTCGGAGCCTGCCTAGTCCGTCGTACTATGCACACAACAATTAGCAGTGGGGGACAGGGAAGGCAGGTCTGCCAGAAGCTGCACCTTCGGTCCGCCTCAGAGAGGAGGAGCGCACAAGCACAGCCGAGGGAGGCTGGATTGTAGCTCTGCCACACATATCACAAACCTGTGGCGAGCACGCCGATAAACTCTGCTCTACTGGCAGTTGCCAAATTTTGCACTTAAAGCGGAGCGTGGAGTAGCAAAACTCAGCTAACTCCACTACCAGAGAGGAGTTTACCGCCCACCCTTAGTGCAAATTGATATAGAACTGACATGACTTTAGAATGTGCAGAAATGCAGTTCATAACCATACCTGCTAGTATTAGGCCTCAAGAGTTTAAACAAGCTTCATTTTACAAAGTAATTTAACCGAATGTGTTGAGATGTGCACAAAATGCCTAAAAGTTGTCCTTACCCTGGCATGCCTTTAATAAAAAAGCTTCATATCATATTCCAGAAAGTTCTTGATTAACAATAACATTTTGAAATGTTTTACTAGAAACACATTATCATTGAATAGAATGACTCCATATTATTTCACACACGAAACGCAATGCATGATAGAAAATGTTATTAATTTAACTTAATTTTCCTTATTTTCTAATAAAAAATGTAGTGCTGAATAATATAATTTGCAGATGATTTCTCAGCCTATTGTTTAGCTAACATACAATTTATTTTTTTTGAAGTGTAAGAATGTGCTCGCACTTCTTGGAAAAGAGGTCTAAAAACTGAGATGGTCTCATGCGTAGACATAGTTTTAATAAATGTTTCATACTTTGTAGTAAACCCTTTGGCACAGATTTACTGCATTTTCATTCAGCGCAGTGCAGCAGCCACAAATCAAGTGCTGCTCTGCGTAAGAAGGAGAGAGCAGTGTAGGAGAGTAGGATCTGCTTCACATGTTTACCCCTACTTTTTGCGGGTGTTTCACTGTTTTTCAACTTTAGTCTGGATGGGGCCCTGCTTTTCAAGGCCTCAGCCTAGCTGCTTCCTCTCTAAACTGATTGCATGTACTTTAGGTACACAACAGATTGGATCCTGAGGTACCCGTGTGAGTCCCTAGTATATGGTACACTATGTACCCAGGGAATATGTACCCCAGAGGCCTACCAGGGGCTGAAGCATGTATTTTGCCACCCCTGGAAAGCCACCCAAAATGACACCACAGGTCTGGTACTGCAGCCTGGGTAAGGCGGTGAATGCACCCCTTACTGTGATACAGGTTACCTATAAGTCACTCCTATGGCAGGCCTTATCAATCCTGAAGGCAGAGTGCTTGGTTCCTCTGTGATAGAGTGCCCCTGCATGAGCAAAGCCCCTCTGCAGCGTTTGGAGTCCATTCTCTGATGCTGTTTGTAGTGCAGCCTGACCATATACTCTTAAGTGTATTATAACCAAACGGTAAATGCTAACTTTGGACTGGCTGCACGGAAACATGTCGTGTTTGTTGTAAAACATCTTGGAATCATACCCCCACATCAGTAACTGGAGTGGGAGTATAATCCCACCCTTCTAGAGGGAGAGACATGGCAGCACTGATATACCCGGTAGAAACTTAATAGAGCCCTGGCATCACAAAATGGATGCTGCAGCCACAGACACGGGTCTGGCCTCCTGCTGCTGACCAAAACTCCGGCAGGGGAGGCATGGACAATAGGTTTCCTGTCACAGGGAGGTGTAACCACCTTCTAGACAGGCTTATGTGTATTGGGGCTGGGTGGGAGCACTCTCCGACTCCTTTGAAGTCCTGCACTGTGGGCACATTTGGCGTCCCTGTGCATAGTCCAGCTCAAACCGTTTCAAGGGCTTCCAGCCCCTGCTCTGGTGCGAAACTGGACAAAGGAAATGGGTGTAGCCACCCCTCTTTCCAAACCCTCCCATAATTGGGTCCCCAAAGCTAGTTCAACCCCTTCCTTAGGTATAAGTAAGGAACCTCTGTAACTAGAACTTTAGATATCCCTGTACGAAACTCTGAAGCTGAATCCTGGAACTTCGACGCTCTACTCAAGACTAGAGGACTGAAGAAATCTCCCTTGGGGTCAAGGAGTGACTCCCCTGCTTGGCAGGCACCAACAAAGCAATTTGCCGGTCTGCATTTATGAAGCTCCCGCTGGACTCCGAAGTATTTGCAGCCCAGGAAGAGGATTTCCAGATATTTCACAGGCCGACCCGAGTCCCCAGTAAATCTGAGACCCGCAGCCCTCGTAAGTAGCGTGGAACCGGAATTCCTGGTCACCGTGCACTTTTGCAAGTGCATTGACTTTTCGACGTCTCTTGAAGTGGTGCTTGGGCTTACTTGTAGCCCCCACCTCGAGCACAGAATCCACCAAAGATTGTCAGCCTAGTCACCCCGAGTGACCCGTGGGCCGCCATTTTGTGTTTCATCTCGAGGTTCCTTCGCGATCCCTGGTCTGTCGACTGGTGGGTCCCTGAGGGGGTAACTTTGAATTTCCATGGGCTTCCCTGGTTGCTCCAGACGTGCCCCGACTCCTTAGCAAGTGGTGAGACCCACATACCTTGCTGCTCTGCACCGAAGCATCTTTCTCCTTTCTGCGTGGGTTGCTGTTGCTACGGCTTGGTGAGTCCAATCTGGACCCCGACACCGCAGCACTCGACATCGTTTGTGGGACAGCTCGAATCCAGCTCCTGGTTGTCCTCGACACCTCCTGGTCCTCGTGGCTGAAGAGTCAAGCTTCAACCTTCACCTGAAAAATCGGTAGGCATCTGCTTATCGCCTTCCTGGTCACTGGCTAGTGACCCAGACTCTGTCCCCTCTGCTTTCAGGTTCTTCTCATCTTCGATCCAGGCTTGGATTTCTTCGGACACTTCGCATCTTCCCGGCAGCAGCAATTCTTCGCCAGCTCCCATTGAAATCAACAACGCGACCCGACACCAAAAGACACCTTTGCACTCGGCTTCCCTGGGAGAGGTAACATGAGTACTCCAGTCCTCACGTGGGTGTTGGCCCTAGAACTTCCTAAGTCCAAAAGGGTTTGGTCCTGACTCAATTCTAAGTGTCCCTAATCTTTAAAAATCTAACCACGACTTTCCCCATAGAAGCTAACGGGAGCTCGTGGCTGTGTTCACACACTGCACACGGCCCCCGTGGGTCCCTTGTGTCACTACCTTGGGTGGTTCCTTGGGGTCCCAGCGATTCTATAGGCTCGAGGCTTGATGTCTTGTTAAGTCGTGGTTCTTATACCACTATTTTAGTATCTGGTTTGGCTCGCCCCTAGGGCCTGACGTGTATTTGTGTTCATTACTGTACTGTGATATTTGAAGTGTAATTTATGTGTTTTTACCTCTAGTCTCCTAAAGAGTCTAGGAGGGTGTCTTTAGAAATAAATACATATGTTTTATATATATACCTGGTGTGGTTATCTTTCATTTAGGCACTCAAGAGATTATAGACTGGTAAAACAAGCTGCTTTACATTCCTTCAAGACTTAGCCTGAAGTCTGCTCTCCATAGCTACCACTAGGATAGCTTTCAATAAAGGTTGTCTTTAACCTATAACCAATAAGGGGTTGTTTGGACTGGTACAGGGTGCCCACTATAACTAGTGGACAGCATATGCCAGGCCAACGTCTCTCATTGGTGTGCAGCGTGTGGGATTCCAGCTTGCTATTGTTTTACTAGATAATCTCAATTGAGTGACTAACTGAAAACCACTAAAGGTACCCTAGGTACATATAATACAAGCTTTAAAATACAGTAAGTTTTACTGAACTTAGAGTTGTGTGTTAAGGGCTTAGCACACCCTTTCTACAACTCGAGAGTTTAGTAGGCCACACTAGAGTAGGTAGTGCAATACACCACACCTCACTAGTAATGTCTTCAAGGCCAGGAACCAGTGGGTCCCTGCCAGAAGCCAATGGGCTTCTAGTTTCCAAGTATGATAACCTCCCACTCATGGAACTGAGAGCATTATGTACAGCTAGGAAACTGAAAATAGGCAAAAGTCCAACCACTCAGCATCTCATAGAGGTACTCAGGCTGGATGATCTCAGAAGACCTATAGGGTCTAAAGGGCCAGGCAGAGGGGGTGGTACAGCACCTGAGGAAGGGCCTAGGGGTGTAACTCCCCATGACCTAACCTCTGAGGCTGGCCAGGCAGATAACAATGATCTGGACCTGGAAAATCAAACTCCCCTGGAGGGTGAATTGAGAGGACCACAATGGTCCCCTCATTTTCCCTCCTGGAAGAGTTGGTGGTGGGCCTAGGAGGTCAAGATTTCCCTCAGTGGGATCTTACCATTCTGGTTCATCCATAGGGACCTCTATTTCTTTTCACAGGAGGGAAACCTCTCAGGAGAGGAGGAAGAGACTGCTTAAGTATGAGGAAGGTCAGCTGGAAATCATAAAGAGGCAGGTAGCCCTATATAGGGAGGCCCTAGAGTTCTACAGAGCTAGAAAAAAGTTTGGACTAGAGTCACATGGTGGCAGCAACATCCCTAGAGATGGAGAGAGGTCTTATGACCATAGAAACCTGAATAAGATTGTCCCTCCCTACCAGAGTGGGGATGACATCCACAAATGGATAACTGCTCTGGAAAGGGCCTGTAAAGTTCAAAGGGTCCCCCAGGAGGAGTGGGCAGCAATATTATGGCTCTCCTTGCAGACAAAGGTAGAGATAAGCTCCTCACTGTTAGAGAGGCGGAGGCAGATGATTACAACAGTCTGAAGAGTGCCTTGATTGATGGGTTTGGACCTTGTGGATCTTGGGCATATTATACTTGGTGAAATGTACCAAGTGACCAATGCTAACAATGTCAGAATAGACCATTCTTTGGTAGTTGTTAACTTCTCCTGGGGAGGGGTAACTGGCCTTAAGAAGGTTGTGGTAAGTGCAGACCTTCCAGTACAGTGCTTGCTTGGCAAAGATCTAGAAACGTCTGCTTGGGCTGAAGTGGAGCTCAGGACACATGCAGAAATGTTAAGGATCCCTGCTCATGTGTTTGCTGTGACTAGGTCACAGGCCAAAATGTCTAACACTGGACAGGCCCTGGATTCTGGAATAATGGACCAGGTGCCTCCCAATAGGAGGAGCAGTAGGGTAAAGGCAATGCCTTCCCACCTGTCTCAGAATGCAGATCAGTCTCCTCAGGGAGATGATCTTGAGCCTGAAGAAGGAATTGTCCCAGAGGATCTTGAACCTGACCAGGTTGAGTTATTGGGGACAGGGGGCCCTTCCAGGTCTGATCTGAGCCACGAGCAGAAAACCTGCCCCTCTCTTGAACCCCTCAGAAAGCAAGCTGCTGATGAGGCAGCTGGGAATGCTAGCTGCACCCATAAAATTTATTGGGATGATGGACTCCTTTACTCAGAGAGCAGAGACCCTAAGCCTGGCGCATCCAGGAGGTTGGTTATACCTCTGAAGTTTAGGGGCTTCCTATTGAAACTAGCCCATGATATTCCCCTAGCAGGACACCTGGGCCAGAACAAGACTTGGGACAGAATTGTCCCTCACTTTCACTGGTCCCACATGTCTGAAGACACTAAGGAGTTTTGTTGCTCCTGTGTGACCTGCCAAGCCAGTAGAAAGGCAGGTGGAACCACAAAGGCCCCCCACCACTACCTGTGGTGGGGGTTCCCTTTGAGAGGGTTGGGATTGACATTGTTGGTCCCATGGATCCTCAGACAGCATCTGGGCACAGGTTTATACTGGTGGTGGTGGACCATGCCACCAGGTACCAAGAAGCAATTCCCCTAAGGACCACTACAGCACCTGTGGTGGTAAGAGCTCTCTTGGGTATGTTCTCAAGAGCAGGCTTTCCTAAGGAGGTAGTATCTGACAGGGCTGCAAACTTCATGTCTAGTTACTTGACTGCTATGTGGATGGAGTGTGGAGTGAGCTATGCGTTCACCACACCACTATCACCCACAATGCAGTGGTTTAGTTGAAAGATTCAACAAAACCTTAAAGGGCATAATTAAAGGTCTCCCAGAGAAGCTTAGGTGCAGATGGGACATCCTTTTGCCCTGCCTTTTGTTTGCCTACAGGGAGGTGCCACAAAAGGGGGTTGGTTACAGCCCTTTTGAACTTTTGTTTGGCCATCCTGTTAGGGGTCCTTTGTGTCTGGTGAAGGAGGGATGGGAGTTATCTCTCAAACCCCCTAAACAGACATAGTGGACTATGTACTTGCTCTCCGCTCCAGGATGGCTGAGTATATGAAAAAGGCAACTAAAAACCTTGAGGCTAGCCAGGAATTACGAAAGGTCTGGCATGACCAAAAGGCTGTGCTTACTGTTTACCAGCCAGGACAGAAAGTGTGGGTGTTGGAGCCTGTGGCCCCAGCAGCCCTTCAGGACAAATGGAGTGGCCCCCATACAATTGTTGAACAGAAAGGAGAGGTTACCTACTTGGTAGACCTTGGAACCCCAAGGAGTCCCCATAGGGTACTTCATGTCAACAGACTTAAACCATATGTTGACAGGGCAGACAGGGGCTTCCTCATGGCTACTGATGAAGGACAGGAGGAAGAGAGTGACCCACTCCCTGACCTGCTTTCTCAGAACCCTGATGCTGGGTCAGTTGATGGTGTGGCCTTGGCAGGCAGCCTCATTGCCCAGCAACAAACTGACTGCAGAAAACTTTTCAGGCAGTTCAGTCATATGTTTTCTCTGACTCCAAGTCAGATCACCTGGTGCACTCATGAAGTGGACACTGGGGACAGTCTGCCTCTGAAAAATAAGATCTACAGGCAACCTGACCATGTCAGGGACTATATAAGGACAGAAGTCCAAAAGATGTTGGATTTGGGAGTTATTGAACCCTCAGATAGCCCTTGGGCTAGTCCAGTAGTCCTGGTACCTAAACCTCACATCAAAGATGGCAAGAGAAAGATGAGGTTTTGTGTGGATTACATGGGTCTCAATGCAGTCACTAGGACTGATGCTCACCCCATCCCCAGGGCAGATGAGCAGATAGATACTATGGCCTCAGCCAAGTTTCTAAGCACATTTGACCTGACAGCTGGCTACTATCAGATCAGACTAGCTGATGATGCAAAGCCAAAGACGGCATTTTCTACCCTCAGTGGGCACTATCAATTTGTAGTAATGCCCTTTGGTTTGAAGAATGCACCTGCCACTTTCCAAAGGTTGCTGATACAAGTCCTTACAGGCCTGGAAGACTGTAGTGCAGCATATCTAGATGATATGTCTGTCTTTAGCTCCACCTGGGAGGATCACCTGGTCCAACTGAGGAATGTTTTGGAGGCCCTGCAAAAAGCAGGCCTAACTATCATGGCTGCTAAGTGCCAGATAGGGCAGAGTCAGGTTGTGTATCTGAGCCACCTTGTAGGTGGAGGCCAGATTCAACCATTGCAGAGTAAAATCCACACCATAATGGACTGGGTTGCTCCAACTACCCAGACTCAGGTGAGAGCCTTCTTAGGCCTGACTGGGTACTATAGAAGATTTGTCAAGGGGTATGGATCAATAGTGACACCCCTGAATGACTTAACCTCTAAGTAAATGCCCAAAAAGGTTCAGTGGACAGTTAGCTGTCAAAAGGCATTTGATGACCTGAAGCAGGCCATGTGCACTGCTCCCATTCTGCAAAGTCCTGACTACTTCAAAAATGTCATTGGCCAAACAGATGCATCTGTACTGTCACAGTTGAATGATGAAGATCAGGATCAACCAGTAGCTTTCATAAGCAGATGGTTGACCCCCAGAGAGAAACGTTGGTCAGCCATTGAGAGGGAGGCCTTTGCTGTGGTTTGGGCTCTTAAGAAGTTGAGGCCATACTTGTTTGGTACTCACTTCATTGTTCAGACAGACCATACGCCCCTCTTATGGGTTAAACAGATGAAGGGTGAAAACCCCAAACTTCTCAGGTGGTCCATTTCCCTACAGGGGATGGACTATACAGTGGAACATAGACCTGGGAGCAACCATGCCAATGCAGATGGACTCTCCAGATGTTTCCACTTTGAACATGAAGACTCAACTGGTCAAGGTTAGTTTAATGTCCCTGCGTTTGTGGGGGGAGTTGTGTAGGAGAGTAGGATCTGCTTCACATGTTTACCCCCATTTTTTGCTGGTGTTTCACTGTTTTTCGACTTTAGTCTGGCTGAGGTCCTGCTATTCAGGGCCCCAGCCTAGCTGCTTCCTCTCTAAATTGATTGCATGTACTTTAGGTACACCACAGATTGGATCCTGAGGTACCCTTGTGAGTCCCTAGTATATGGTACACTATGTACTCAGGACATAGGTACCCCAGAGACCTACCAGGGGCAGAAGCATGTATTATGCCACCCCTGGAAAGCCACCCAAAATGATACCACAGGTCTGCTACTGCAGCCTGGGTAAGGTGGTGCATGCACCCCTTGCTGTGATATAGGTTACCTGTATCACTACATATATACACACACATAAACTTATAAGTCACTCCTATGGCAGGCCTTTTCAATCCTGCAGGCAGAGTGCTTGGTTCTTATGTGAGAGGGTGCCCCTGCATGAGCAGAGCCCCTCTGCAGCGTTCGGAGTCCATTCTCTGATGCTGTTTGTAGTGCAGCCTGACCATATACTCTTAAGTGCATTATAACCAAACGGTAAATGCTAACTTTGGACTGGCTCCACGGAAACATGTCGTGTTTGGTGCCAAACACCTTGGAATCATACCCCCACACCAGTAACTGGTGTGGGTGTATGACCCACCCTTCTAGAGGGAGAGACATGGCAGCACTGGTATACCCGGTAGAAACTTAATAGAGCCCTGGCATCACAAAATGGATGCTGCAGCCACAGACACGGGTGTGGCCTCCTGCTGCTGACCGAAACTCCGTCAGGGGAGGCATGGACAATAGGGTTCCTGTCACAGGGAGGTGTAAACACCTCCCAGACAGGCTTATGTGTATTGGGGCTGGGTGGGAGCACTCTCTGAGTGCTTTGAAGTCCTGCACTGGGGGCACATTTGGTGTCCCTGTGCATAGTCCAGCTCAAACCAGTTCAAGGGCTTCCAGCCACTGCTCTGGCGTGAAACTGAACAAAGGAAATGGGTGTGGCCACCCCTTTTCCAAACCCTCCCATAGGTGGGACCCCAGAGCTAGTCCAATCCCTTACTTAGTTATAAGTAAGGAATTTCTGTAACCAGAACTTTAGATATCCCTGGACGAAAGGACTGAAGAAATCTCCCTTGGGGTCAAGGAGTGACTCCCCTGCTTGGCAGGCACCAACAAAGCAATTTGCTGGTCTGCATTTCCGAAGCTCCCGCCGGACTCTGAAGTATTTGCAGCCCAGGAAGAGGATTTCCAGACATCTCACAGGCCGACACGAGGCCCCAGCAAAGCTGAGACCCGCAGACCTCGTGAGTAGCGTGGAACCGGAACTCCTGGTCACCGTGTACTTTTGCAAGTGCATTGACTTCTCGACATCTCTTGAAATTGTGCTTGGGCTTACTTGTAGCCCCCACATCGAGCACAGAATTCTCCGAAGATTGTTGGCCTAGTCACCCCTAGTCACCCCAAGTGACCCGTGGGCCACCATTTTGTGTTTCATCTTGAGGTCCCTTCGCAATCCTTGGTCTGTTGACTGGTGGGTCCCTGAGGGGGTAACTTTGAATTTGAATTTCCTTGGGCTTCCCTGCTTGCTCCAGATGTGTCCCAACTCCCTACCAAGTGGTGAGTCCCACAGACCTTGCTGGTCTGCACCAAAGCATCTTTCTCCTTTCTGCGTGGGTTGCTGTTGCTAAGGCTTGGTGAGTCCAATCCAGACCCCAACACCGCAGCACTCAACATTGTTTGTGGTACGTGGCTGAAGAGTCAAGCTTCACCTTCTTCACCTGAAATCACCCGACATCGGAGGGCATCTGCCTATCGCCTTCCTGGTCACTGGCTAGTGACCCAGACTCTGTCCCCTCTGCTTTCAGGTTCTTCTCATCTTCGATCCAGGCTTGGATTTCTTCAGACACTTCGCATCTTCCCGGCAGCAGCAATTCTTCGCCAGCTCCCATTGAAATCGACAACGCGACCCGACACCAAAAGACACCTATGTACCCCTCTTCCCTGGGAGAGGTAACACGAGTATTCCAGTCCTCACGTGGGTGTTGGCCCCAGAACTTCCTAAGTCCAAAAGGGTTTGGTCCTGACTCAATTCTAAGTGTCCCTAATCTTTAAAAACCTAACCGCGACTTTCCCCAATAGAAGCTAATGGGAGCTCGCGGCTGTGTTCACACACTGCACACAGCCCCCGTGGGTCCCCTGTGTCACTACCTTGGGTGATTCCTTGGGGTCCCAGCGATTCTACAGGCTCTAGGCCTGGTTTCTAGTTAGGTCGTGGTTCTTATACCACTATTGTAGTATATGGTTTGGCTCGCCTCTAGGGCCGGACATGTATTTGTGCTTATTACTGTGATATTTGAAGTGTAACTTCTGTGTTTTGACCTCTAGTCTCATGTCTAGGAGGGTGTGTTTAGAATAAATACATATATTTGATATATATACCTGGTGTGGTTATCTTTCATTTAGGCACTCAAGAGATTATAGACTGGTAAAAACAAGCTGCTTTACATTCCTTCAAGACTCAGCCTGAAGGCTGCTCTCCATAGCTACCACTAGGATAGCTTTCAATAAGGGTTGTCTTTAACCTATAACCAATAAGGGGGTGTTTGGACTGGTACAGTGTGCCCACTATAACTAGTGATTCTGTAGGGGGTAAGAACAAATTTCTTCACAACATTGTGGTATTTTCAACAGGAACACATGTGAAAACCACTTCATACATATTGAATACAAACAAGGTATTTATAGGCCTGGGCTAAATTTCCGTTCCGCTCGCGGAAATTGTGATAATTTGACATTTTCGCGTTCCGCGGAGAGCCCGAAAATGTAAAAATTTCCCCATTCCCCAGCTTAGCGATAATTTGTTTCTTTCTCGCGCTGTAAAATATTACATTCTCGCGCGCGCCCGATCGCCTTACCTGAATCCCCGCGTTCGCCGACAAGTTTTCCCAATCCGGTCGCGTTCTCCACGAGATGTTGAATTGTTGGTAGCCATTTGCGCTGTCTCGCGACAGTTCGCGCCCGCAGTAATGTCATTGGTCGCGCGATCACGTTTTTCTTCTCACGATCATGCACCGCGAGAAGAGTGAAAACAAGATGGCCGCGCCCACGAGCAACCGCATGGGTAAGTTGGCGAGCTGCGACCACGCAGAAAATACCGCGTACGGGCGGGAAAAAAACTTTTGCATCTTCGCGATATTTCCACGTGTTTGCGGAGATTTTTAACATTTTCGCGATAATTTGCGAAAGTCACTTTCGCAAATTCCGCCCACCCCTAGTTATTTATTGACTCAATTTCACAGGCTGTCAACAATGAAAACGTGACAAATGTGATAAGTGCTCAGTGACTGTTGTGAGGTGGATGCAATATATACAAGTGCAAATAAAATATGTACAAATATTCACAGTAGAGATTCACAATTTGATTACAAAAGAAGGGTTCAGTACAACTGTAATCAATGTCTCAGGTAATGCCCAAAAATTGCATTATATTTAGAACCAGGAGACTCGATGTTACTGAGCCAACAAGTTAAAGCCGACGTTTCGACCCTAAAGACAGCTTATTTCATGAGTGTCATGGCGGGTCTTCTTCAAGGCTATAGAATGGATGTGGACAGCCGAAATCTGAGATCTGATTTCCTCAAATGCACTCTTCTTCTTGAATGATATCCGATAGGAATCAGAGACCAGAATAATCCTTGTATGACTCAAGATTAAGGACTCGTTTGTAAATTATCCATTTTCTTTGTTTCAAGGCGTACAATTTCAAATGGTCCTCCGCGAAGGCAGTCTAGACTGCCTTCGCGGAGGATGCACCATTTGAAACTATTAAAGTGTAGCTTATTTCCGCAGAGTGATGATACCTCTAGCACATTTCACTACTACCCATTTCAGCAAACACTTAGAATCCTTACAGATCACAAAAACAAAAAGGTAACACTCACCGGTAGCATTGGGATCTCGGGATGTTGCCACCTCATCAATGGTGTATGGGTTTGGTCTGCTTACAAGACAAAGCACATAGTACATAGCTCTGTGAATGCTGAACATGGGCACTGTACATATGAAGCACAGTACATTAATGTCACAAATGAATAGTATTGTCTGTACCTTGGACTTTTAGCATAAGGCACTGTTGGACTGCCCTCTTGATGGACATATGCATGCCATGTTGCAGTGTATTCACATGATAGCACATCACATATGAGGGGCACAGAGTGCATACAAGGTACAAGACCGCTTGCAACATGGTACAAGGGTGTTAGGCTTTGGTGCCTATGTGAACAGTCCAATTGTATTGACCACACTCTGAATAGTATGACGGTGCTGGGGCCTTCTCATGTTAATACATGCACTTTACCATGCTAAACACATCAGACAGTACCCATGCTTGTTTGTCTCCTTCAATTAGCTCCTTACATGTGACCAATGTACTGCAAATGAACAATGACCAATCAAGGATCATATATGATCATGAAGGTATGATTACCTTTTTTATAACAAATATGTATGTGTGACCATTTGAGGGAGGAACATACACCCTGTCCAACCTGTGGTCTGATGGCAGGTGAGTGTGCTCTCGTGCAACATACATGGTGTGTGGGCCACACAGTTCTAAGTCAGTAATGACCTAGCAGGCTGGGTGACAATACTCCTTGAACAGTGCAGGATGGGTCTCACATCACCTAAGGGCCTCCCCTGCACTGCATGGTCTCTTTAGGCTATTGAAATGCCCCTGTGAACATGCCCCTTTGGCATGTTAAGTATATGTAACAGAGTTAGCCCGTATCATGCCATAGTAACCTATATACATATCTGGCCCTTCCAGAATGAGGACCATTACGAGTATTTTGCTACAGCCACACAGCTAAAAGTGATGGTATTTAGGAACTTGCCGGTAGCCCCACCAACATCTATCCCCATGTGATCCAGCAAATCATGCTCCTGGCTGAGAATATCTTGTATTGGTGGACTGTCCGCTTGACACCAAATACTTGACTAATCTGGAAATGTACCTTCTCCCACCAGTGCCGCCTCTCACAGGCTGGGTAGCCTTGGCTAACCCTGCCTCCACTTCTGATCATGTTGGGCACGTATTTCACCAACAGCCACAGCAGGCCTCCAAACAAAGTTTGCATCATGTTCTTGGTCCTGCCCCTGCCCGACAACTCCTTAACCCCACTAGCCACCCTTTACCCAACAACAGAAACACTATCCTCTCCCCCTATGCCAATAAGTATTAACCCCTATTTAGACTAACACCTCACAATACACTACACAAAACAACTCAAACTACAATTACAAGACACATTTGACAGTTTTGGGACACAACAGGTACAGCACAGACATCAACAAGTCCTAGAAACAGCACCAAACTCTCCAAAAAAAAACAAACACCTCCACCAGCCAGCACAGACAAAAAGACAGTGACAGTGAAAGGAACGTCACACTTCCTGGTTTACAGCATGGCTGGGTCACTGCATCATTTTCTGTGTGAATGCATTACGTTTCCATCAAATTCTTAATGTTTCCTGCTAAAGCATTATTTTTTTCTCACACTTCACTAGAGAAATAGCCATGTTGCAATGTGCAATGCCCAATGTATTGTTTTTGACTTTTTGGCACTGATGCATGGCTTCCACCCAACGCTCTTTCCTCTAAAGCGTCACATTTTGTCTTAAAGCATCATTTCTCTTACAAAAGCATCAAATTGCTATTAAAACAGTGTCACCTTTCCTACTAGAGTGTCACGCAAGCATCATGTTTTGTGGTAAAGCATAATTTTTCTCACCAAAGCGTCCTGTTCCTCACTAAAAAGTCACCTTGCCTAGTAAAGTGTCTCTACTCAAGCGTAACGTTTTCTGCTAGAGCATCGCTAGGGAAATGGGCAAGGTGCAAGTTGCACACAACGCATGACAATGCACAGTGCATTGATTCTGATGCTTTGGCGTTAATGCTTGCCTTCTGACATGAATGTAAACTTTTGAGGGTTACTCTAGTTGATTAGATGTGCATAAGTTGATTTTTCCTGGGACTTTGACATAAACCCAAAGACAACTAATGGTGTCAAACGTTTAGTTTCATGATGAACTTTTATAACATGTTGGTTTAATGGTCCATTCCCAAATATGCCGATCAAGCAGAATGTTGCAAAATGTGTGTGCATCTGCGATTGCCAGCAACATTGTTTTGGATGTCTCCACCATCGCCATCCTCCTCCCTTAATTCCATCAGGGTCCTGATGTTGTTGGTGCTTGCCCCATTATTCCGCTCACATATATTGTGCAGTATTGCACACACTAGTATTATTTTGCACACCACTGGGGAGGGGAGTAGAACAATCTTCACCCTGA
The DNA here is from genome assembly GCF_964204655.1 of Triturus cristatus. Lineage (NCBI taxonomy): Eukaryota > Metazoa > Chordata > Amphibia > Caudata > Salamandridae > Triturus > Triturus cristatus. The sequence continues at coordinate 579,229,257 of NC_140586.1, forward strand.
AATGTCCAGCCAGTGGAAATTGGCCTTGAGCAGGTCAAAGGTTCTCTCAACTGTGTTCCATGTCTTTCTGAGTGCCTACTTTTCGGTCTCAGACTGGGGGTTTGCATATAGGGTCATTTCCTATAGCTGAAGCCCATATCCTGTTCAGCTGAAAGTGAAAAAAGGACAACTGTCAATACGTTTGCTAACTGTTACAGATATATTCCAGGCCAAGTGTGTTATGTGTCATTACATTCTCATACAGATTTTTAACATTGGCTTCACAATATGTGTTAGTCGTACAGTTGTTCATAGGTTGACACATGTCTCCCCCATTACTCTGTGAAAAGCATCAGCTGAAACATTGTACACTTCTACATCCTGACAGTCATGTTGATCCCGTAGTTTTCTTTGAAGTCTGTTTGGAGATGCTCCTGACCACTCTATGTCATGTGCTCCCACTACATGGGTGAAGTGGCTGATTGGTAATCAAATATTTTGATAGTTGGTTCTCCCTAGATAGGTAATGACATAACAGACATGCCTTACACTGACTGTTAGACCTGGCATCCTTGGCGTGGTTTTCCCTGACTTTGATGCTGTGCTGGATTTAGTTTTTGCTGGCTTAGATGCTGATCAGCGTCAAAGTGCAAGTGCTCCTTGCGTAAATTGATATTGTGATTGGTTCTTCCTGATTGGCATATTTGTTTTACCAGTAGGTCCCTAGTAAAGTGCACTAAGTGTTCCAGGGTGGGTAACTCAAAGGCTACTAATTGGCTTGCAGCACTGAATGTGCCAACCACATGAGTAGCCCTCAAAATATGTCTCTGGGCCTACCACTGCAGTGCCTGCGCACAGTTTGTTAACTGCCATGTCGACCTGGCCAGTGCACCCACTTGCCAGGCCTTACCCTTCTCTTTTCTTACACATAGAACACCCCTATATTAGGGCAAAGGTACCACCTGTACTGGTGTGTGTAACATGCCCTGAAAGTGAAATACTGCCAATTTCATTCTTCACTATTGAAAGGCTAACTTGCCCATAGGACAGAATGGGGAATGCTTTGTGACATTTTACAAGAATGTATTCCCATAGGGATAAGATAGAAAAATGGTGTTTGGTACTTCTGAACTCAGAATTAAATAACACATCTTTTAGTAAAGATGGTTTTTAAATTGTGTTTTTGAAAATATCACTTTTAGAAAGTGTCTATTTTCCTCTTCAACCTTCCTGTGTGCCTCGGCCTGTTTGACTGTCTGGCTTTGGAGTGACAGGGGCTGGGTGGCTCCAACAGTTTGGGTGAGTCAGTACTAGGCTGAATAGGCCTGATCTGCATTTGGAGTGGTGGGAGGAGTAGCACCTGTACCTGAATAGGGCTGTGCCTGCCTTCCCCAATTCTGGCTCTACCCCCCTGCGGTGTGTCTGAAACCAAGGCTCACACTGACAATTGAGGCTGTTATGCACTGGCAGAGTGCCCCCCAGAACTGGATTGAATTGGGCTCAGAGCCCCTTTCACAAAGAGAACAAAGACATTTTGGGGTATAAGTACTAGATCTAAAACCCCTGAACGTTAGATCATTCCTGGAATTCAAGAGGAACCTTTGCCAAGGAGAAGAATTGGAGAGACAGAGAAGTACTGCCCTTGCTGTGTGTCTGAACTTAGCCTGCAGTTTGCTTTTTCTGCCAAGGAAATTAGAAGGACTTTGCTGTGTGCGGTGTCCCCTGCTTGAAGGAGATCTCCAAGGGCCTGCAGTGAGCTGGCCTCCTGTTCAGAAGTCTATGAGACACAAAGACCTCACCCCCAGCTCCCCTGAACTCTGCTGTTGTGAGTTCTAACTGCCTTGAGGTGCCTGCGCCAGTTTTGGGCCTCTGGAGTTTGTTGCTGCTGTTTGGGAGTTGGAAGAGAGAAGAAACTCAAAGAACTACAGAAATCATCGCATCGCTCTTCTTTCGTTTTTCCGATGCATCTTCACGGCGCAAGAAGAATTTCCATGCATTGCCGTGACGCTGTGAAAGCCGTTGCAGCGCCTGTCGTCACTGCAAGAATTGACACATCGAGGGATCGTGGCTGAAGATGACCGACGCAGTACCGTGCAACCCCGCTGCATTGATCGCCAACGCATCCCGAAGATCCACGCAGCATACCTCTGCGACATGCTTCCCCAATGCATCACCTGCAGACAGGAACCGGCATGAAGAATCGACGCATCACTCCCCATACAGACCTGAATCAACGCAATCCTTCCTCTGCGGCAGCAGGACTGTCGCATCGCCTCCTCAGGGTCTCAGGAGTGTCACATCTCTTTGTTTTCGGACTCTGCGGCTGTTTGGCTTGGTGAACTTTGACGCAACTACAGGTACTTTGGTGAAAAGTAACACATCCATAGTTTTCTATGGTACAAGTTCTTGAAACCTTTTGAAAGTCATATTTTTAACTGTGTATGTTAGATTTCTGTCGTTTTGGTCTTGTTTAGTTTTGATAAAGATACTTTATTTTTCTAAACTGGTGTGGTGTCCTTTTGTGGTGTTTTCACTGTGTTACTGTGAGTGTTGGTACAAATACCTTACACATTGCCTTTTGGGATTAGCCTGTCTGCTCGTGCCAAGCTACCAAGGGGTGAGCAAGGGTTATCCAAAGTGTGTACCCCCTTACCCTGACTAGAAGCAAGGGTCCCTTTTTGGACAAAGGTACCTCACTCTGCCAACTAGAGACCCCCACTTCTAATATTGGCACATGCAAATGTCCATGGTAAATCAGAGATGTCGGTGGTGGGATACTCGACATACCTGATGAACCGTGGGAGTGGCATGTAGTCAGCCCTGCAATGCTCATGGAACCCCTTCCTTCCAAACAGTGGTGCTACACAGCATTCGGCCCAGGAATGCAATGCTCTGTATCCTTCTACCATTCAATGGCAGCCATAGGGACTTTGTACATTATCACATGTCTAACTTGGGTGTTTGACACATGTACCATGACGCATGTTGCAGGTTTGAGGCACATCCCTCATACTTATGTCCCTATATACGTCTACAGACACAGAGATGGGTATTATGTTATCCATTTCTAACTGTTAGTGGATGTGTTAGGCATTTCAGTTTTGCTTACCTATAAGTAGGCCATTCTCATATTGTCCATTCTGGAAGCACTCATTCAGATGGAGTAACTGAGTATGTATGCTTCATGCCCGCTCCCACCTTATTTGGCCAGGATGTTTGTGAACAGAACCCGATTGTCCATGGTGGCCTGGACATTTATGGAGTGTTTGTGCTTCAGGTTCCTGTAGAGATCGGATGTGGCAGAAGGGGGAGGCATTTGCACATGTGTGCAGTCCATGGCACCCAGCATGTGTGGGGACCCAGCAATGGCATAAAACCATTGTTTTGGCTCCAGCTGCAATTCATGTGTATTGGTGAAGAGAAGGTAGTGGTTCTCAGATGGGTGATGAGATCTAGGATGGAGGAAAGGAATGAAGAGAAAGATGGCTAGGATATTCCACCTATTCTGATGAATTTTATCTGGATGGACCCCGATGCCAGCAAGTGTAGTACCGCCATGAGCTTCCTCTGTTAAGGGATGGTGGTAGACTTGCCATCTGTTGCCTGGAGCCTTTGTGCAATCAGGTGTAGCAGCTCTACAATGGACTCCCTCTTCAGCCGCTAATAGGTGATGACATCATATTCTCTGAGTCTGATTAGGGTCATATGAAGGGGATAAACGTGCTCCTTTCTCCTGTGTTGCTTTTGTGGTGGTGAGGGTGGTAGGTGATTCGGGTGGGAGGGATGATGGTGTTTGTCTCCTTGTGACTCCCAGCTGGAAAATGAACACCCTCATGGTGTTGTTTTAGTTGCCACACTGTTCTGTCTAGCTTCTCTTCATGTACTAATGTCAATGTGTAATTCCCTATGCATAGGTTTCACAGGCGCAGGTTTTTAACATTATCGGACCTCTCCACGACTCAAGTTGGCACTTCGCCACTTTGGTAAAATCTTGTAAATATGCATGCATCTGTTTTTAACCTTGGAAATTATGAAAGAATGCCTACCTTGCATATTTTAAAACGTATGTGACACAAGCAGTTCAAACACAGGTTCCTTTTGACACATGACTCCAAAAAGCGACACATCCTCCAAGATACATCACCTTGTAAATATGGAGTATTGACAGCGCCGCCAATGCATCAAATGTTTTGCCGCCTGGGCGGTGCAAGCTCCTTGTAAATAAGTCCCTGAGTTTTTAATAGTACTGAATTCTTGCTTTTTTCTCTCTTCTCTTATCCTTTCTTCCTTTCCTCTTCTTTACTTTGCATACATTTACAAATAATTATTAGAGTGCAACATCCTAATGTCTACCCAATGATTGTTTTCATGGACTCTTTCTTATGTAGACAATCTCTGGTATTTACTATTGTCGTTCTACCGTATTACTGTGCAATTATTTCTCAAATAAAAATTACTTGAAGTAAACAAAAAGAACTAAATTTAAAAACATAAACATCATGTAGTTTCAGTTCTAAGACATCCATCATCAGGAATCACATAGTTAATAATTCATTACTATCCAGCACTATTTTGGACTAAAGAAAATTAAAGTGAGACTGACAAAAGTGTCCTATTATTTTCAGTATTCCAAAAAAGGGCACATTTTCCAATCTTCTGCTACCAGCCCACACTCCATGTTATAGCTTGGTTTTACTTCGCATTCATTCACCCCTATGCCAACTTAGCTTTGCCAGGATGACAGAGCTGCATTGGCCAACACATGCTGGATTGTAGGGGGAATTCTACTATGTAAATATTGCAGAAAAAGCACAGGCGTTTTTATCATCAACACCGCTTCTGCTGTTATGATGGGAACAGGTTTGGTTAAGAAGTCCATTAAAACAATCAACAATTCCACCATCTCTGGGGGCACACCAGAACTGCCATCATAGCATGTTAGAACAAGAAAGCTACCAGAAACCATAATGGTATACAGGCAAGCTTAAGCGAGTGCAAAGTCTGACAAGATATTGTTTTTCTTACAGAGCCTTTTGCAGTCTTGCCATTTGCAAAGACACTTTACTCTCACATTTGTAAGAAGGGTGAGATACCACAAAGTGGAAGGATGGAGGTTTTACTTTTTATGCTGAGAGTCCCCTTAGAGCCCTGTTTTAGTTCAGACAATTATCTCTGCAGGTTCCATTGATAACAAATACTAGCATTTATATAGCGCTCCAGAGCAAAAAATGGCAATCACCCCTATTCCACAATAAAATGCACATTTTAAATTCCAACATACCTATTGAATGGGGGGCGGAGAAGGTGTTGTTTCTGAAAAGAAAAATAATATAAGTACATTAAATGGAAGTTAATTATAAAGAAAACTATTTTATTTTTCTCGATTTACTGCAATTCAGTCAATATCATATGTACCTTGTTCGCTGCTGAAGATGTTCCTCCCCAATGCTGTGCACTTTTGGGATGTTTGGGAAATTTTTTGCTTAATCTTTCATAACCTTTCATCTCGCTTCCATGATGTGGAGCAGATTTGCTTTTGCACAATTGGAGCTTGTAGCTCCCTTTGTCCAAAAGCAATGCCAGCTCCTGCAGAAGGCGGTTAGCTGGCAGGGACCAGAGGGGCCTGGAGTTTCCCGCTGCGGTCCCCAAGGAGCTGGCTCCCAAAGGAACAATATTGACCCGGGGAGGGGGGGTGCTGCCCCCTCCCAATTTATTTTAAATAAATGATGAAGGCCTTGCTAAGGGGGATGGGCTCCCCGGGGCTAAACTAGGCCTTGGGAGGTGGTCCAGGCAATGCCCCTCCCCTTTTAATAAATAAATAAATAAAGGCAAGGCAACGGGGAATGGGGTCCCAAGGCCAAAATTGGCCTCAGGAGGTGGCTGCACAGCCCCCGCCTGTTAAAAATAAAAAATAAAGGGAAGGTCCCGGGGGATGGAGTCTCAGGCCCAAAATTAGCCCAGAGAAGGGGCCCCCCTCGTTCCATTCACCGCTCACATTGACATTTAGCGGCCTGCCTGGTCGCAGGGAGGCCCTGCCGCTTTCTCATGGCGGATCTACGCTGCTCAATCAATGCGAGTGGTGAATGCACTGAGGGGGGCCTGAGCTGCTGGTATATATTGGTGTGATGAGAGCTGTGGACATATCCCTTTCCACCCACTTGGGAGAGACATTTTTGGTACTAAAGGACTTTGGCACCCACTGTAGTTTGCACCTGGAGTCCGGCATGTACTGCAAAGACCACAATGCCTTGCCAGAGCCCATGAGGGCGGGACTTTTACATTTCAATAAAATCAGGTGCATGAAATTACCTTGCCTTCTGTCCTTCTGTAGTGCAACCAATGATCAAGGGCGGGATGACGCCCGAAACGAGTTTGGCAAGGCAGCGAAATGGGCTTGCATTCAACCACCGGCAGCATTTGTGCGTTGACCTCTGCAGGTGTGGCCTCTCCACTTTGGGCAACTTTTTAAAAAAAAATATATATATATATGTGAGCAAGGGCTTTTGTAGCCCGAAACGCGTCAGGTTCGAGGTTTAGAACAAAATAAAGAACTCCATCTAACCTCATTCGTTGGGTTCGCGTCTCTGTTCGCCATTGCAGTGGAGGTGCAGAGAAATCTTCGTTTTATATATATATATATATATATATATATATATATATATATATATATATATATATATATATATTTATATATCCAAAAGTAAAAGTCGCTTCTTCTGGGGTGCTGGGACCCATGGAGGGTGGCATACATGCCGTCGAAGCTCACTGGTGCAATCAATGTCCCAAATTTCAAAAGTATGGTATGCTCTCAGTAATACAGGCACAGCAACTTCGTAAAGCAGGTCGGAGTCTTTATTACACAACGCGTTTCGGCGAAAGCCTTGATCACGTGTAACATCAGACACAAACACTCGTGAATAAATAAAGTTAGAAGTGAAGAGAGAGGTGGCATGGTTTCATGGAAGTAAAGAGAGGACTGAGCGATCGTTAATGGGATAGCCTAACATGGTCGCCATATTGGAGAGGCAAGGTGATTACCATAAGCACACATAATACATGACTGTATAGTGTTCCTATCAGTATTGCACATAGTGTTTCCCATAGTAATATTTGCAGATTAAGTGGAGTTCCCACAGATATATATTTAGCATCACATGTTATGTGAATCTCGAGGTACGGTTGCCTGGTCAAATTTCAAAACATAATCGTCAAGTGACTGAGCATGAAATAAGCATTTGACAAAAAAGCATATTGCATCATATACATAGTGCAAGAGATCAATCTGCAATCGGGCCGTATAGCTGAAAGAAAGTACACTAATGAAACAGGTCAAGGTGTAGTGAGATACATAATGTAATAGGTCGCAAAGATAATGCCAAACGTTCTAAAAACTGTTATCACTCAAATAGGGGAGCAGGTCAGATTACAATTCAATAAAAGTCACAAATGAGGCCTCAGTACCAGTTACGGCATCCATATCAATGGATGCACTTTGACTGTGCATCTTATCTGTAATTTATCCTCTTTCGGCAATTTCTGGCTCATTATTTTTACCCGCCACGCGCAACACGAACAGATTCTCACGATCACAGCACATGGTGTTTCGTGTCATCGACGGCAGAGGGAACTTCTGGTTAGTGTCACTACAGAAGGGTATTACTGGCATACAGCAACAAACGATTAGGTCGGAACAACAGCCTTGATGGAGGAAGACGCTGAAAGCAGAGCGGTGGCTCTTACCCTTTTCAGTAGAAAACCTACAAGCATTTTGCAAACTGTACAAGCATCTAATTCCACCAATCAGTCTGTGGAGGATAAAATTAAAAAACTAGAGAAACTCAAAAGAAGCGAGATCTCCAAGTGGTGGGAAGCCACTTCACTGCAGAGCTATGTGGATCAAGCTATGGCACCTAGAAGACTCCGTATCTTTATCACTCCCACTTACGAAGCCCCGAATGCGAAAATGCTTGAGGACTGGTCACAGCACTCAGCCTCTAGTTCAAGAGGGATGATGGAGATACTTATAAAATACGCTTGGCAGGACAGGGAGGAACTCCTCAAACAGATCACCGGGAGCATCTCTGAATTACAACAGCTACTGGATGCAGCGGCTTTGAAGAAAGTACTTGATACTATGAAAGAAAGACTATCCAAACATGAAGAAGAAATAAAAGCACGCAAACAAAGAAAAATGAATAGAGATCACTCTGACTATGAAAGCGGGAGAATTCTAACTTTCAGCAAAAAATTTGACCACCTATATAAAACCCAAGAGTCAGATAAACCAACATCTCTGGTGAATGATAACCCGATCGTTACTGACAACTCCATCATGAGTGATACTGAGTCTGATGTCTCTGGTGGAAACACTTCTGGCGAAGAAAGAAATTCAAGGCCCATCAATTTTTTAGAGGAGTTTCGGGTCCTGCAGAAGGATCGTCAATCTACAAAGGACAGCAGACCACCAACATCACGGGGTCGTGGACGGGGAAGAGGCAGAGGAAACGTCGGAACAGAAGGAAGAGAATCCAACAACGTTGGGAATACAGGCAGAGGAAGGGGCGCAGTGGGAAATCGTCGCACACTCTCAAACAAAAATTACTAATGGATACCGAAATGGTAAATAGAACAGTGGTGAATTTGTCGAAAAGACCCATGACAGATGTAGAAAAACGTACACTTTGCCTAGGCCTTTCATTCTGCCCTTCTTCCTCTTTTAAATACATGGATACCCGAATTGATCTCTTTAAATATGTAAGAAAACTGAAACTTAAGAAATGGCACGCATTAAAGAGATTAGGATACCAACAGCCTTGTAGGAAGGCAGATACCACGCCCGACAGTAATCTGATGATCAGTGATGTAGACACACTGATCACTTTAGCTGAACTGGCTCATGAGAATGATAACCACAGTGAATTACCTAACACCACACAGACTCTTGATGATATGGAAGTGTCACATGCAGCAGCAGCACATACATCTTTCAGAACCCAATCCACCTTCATACCCCTTTTGCCTCATGACAATATCGATTCCTTTCAAGACTGTACTATCAAATCTTTAATGGAGCTTAGAAACAATACATCCAAACGCGTATATGACACCAAAAACAACTTATCCTTTTCACAGAGACAAGCTCTCAAAACATTGGCCGAAGACACTAGTATTGTGATCCACTCAGCAGACAAGGGGGGTAATGTGGTGATACTAGATAGAGAAGAATACATCAGCGAGGCCATGAGACAATTAGGAGATAATAACTTTTATATACAGATCACCATCAATGTATATAATCAAAGCATCACTGATATCTGGGAGAAACTCATTGCATGGAAAGACAAAGGTCTTATTGAGTGGGAAGAATACTGTTATTTGAAAAAAGATAAACCGAAACTTCCCATTCTATACCTTCTCCCCAAACTGCACAAATGTAGGGCCAAACCTCCTGGACGCCCTATTGTGTCTTCGATTGGATGTGCCACGGAACACATCTCGAAGTACATCGATCACTTTCTGCGAGAATTTGTTGTCCTTTTCCCCAGTTACCTTAGAGACACAAAGGATTTTCTTTCTCTGATAGAAAATCTGGAGTGGAAATCTGACTACCTGTTTATGGTACTAGATGTTAAATCACTATACACGATCATTGACCATACACAAGGGCCTGAAGCATGTGAATATTTTTTAAAGCATAGACCTCTCAAATATCGTGAGCATAGTCTGATGTTAATGGAGATGATCGATTTCTGCCTTAAGAATAACTTCTTTTCTTTCAATGGCGCCCTCTATAGGCAGGTCCAAGGTACTGCGATGGGTTCTTGCTTTGCTCCCAGTATACGCTATATAGATGATTTATTTATCATCTGGAGCGGACACCAGGAGGAAGCTGAAGCTTTTTTGGTGAAACTCAACACCAATAGATACAATATTTCTTTGTCTGGAACCATACATGCCAGCTGTGCTGAATACCTTGACGTCCGCTTGGAAATCAGGGAGGACAAACTCTGTACCTCTCTATTTCGCAAGGAGACAGCAGGAAACAGCATCCTACATGCCCTCAGCAGTCACCCGGAAGCTCTCAAATGGAGCATCCCCTATGGGGAACTGCTGAGGGCTAAAAGGAATTGTAACAACCTTGAATCTTTTTGTCATGAACAAGAAATTATCACCAACAGATTTCTTAGTAGGGGCTATCCCAGCTGGGTTCTTAAGAAGGCAATAGAACGAGTCAGTGCTGTACAGAGCAGTGACACTTTGAAAGACAAACCTTTGGCCGAGCAGGACAATGATATGGCAGGGACACGGATGATCTTAACTTTTAACTCCGAGGCACAGAAAATCAGACACATACTTACCAAACATTGGAGTATCTTGAAAGCTGATAACATCCTGGGAAATACACTACCTGACCGTCCAACTATCACTTACAGAAGAGATAAAAACATCCGTGATATGGTAGTTAAACATGATATAACTCAACACCCCATTAATGAAGGACATGGTTTGCTGGGTTTTTACCCTTGTGGGCACTGCAAGGCGTGCGACACAGTAAATTTAAGAATACCGTTGAGTACAATGGGATTAGCAAAAAACTCACGCAATTCCTCACCTGCAGCTCCAATTTTGTAATATATGTGATTGAATGTACTTGCAAACTGTGGTATATAGGAAGTACAATCTGCCCAGCTAAGAAAAGGATATTAGAACATCTCAGAGCCATTTCCAACAATGATCCTAAATACCCGGTTGCTCGGCACTTTAATGAGCGTCATTTTGCCAATGTTGCAGATTTGTCCTATATGATTTTGGAACAAATCCCCAGGAATCCCCGAGGGGGGGATAGAGTGCTGACTTTGAGACAACGTGAATCAAGATATATCATTGAATTCCTTACCAAGAGTCCGATGGGGCTGAACTTAGACGAAGAACTGTCCATACATTTGAAGAAATAACCCCCTTTCCTTCGAACAATGAGGTCCTTGTAATCTGGATTGCATGTTTTTTGTTTTTTATTGAGGTTTGCTGATCAAGGGTTCTGTACGTATTACTGAATCTTCGTAACTGCCTGCATTATGCTAATTTAATTTAACTGTTTTTCTGTCCTCCATCTTGGTTGTAGTTTTCTACATACATTAGATTCTAATGTGATTATTTTGTATGTTTTTATACAGGAGTGAAGGAAGGAGCCCCCACATTGGCACACACCGACACGGGCATCCTACCCTTTCCTCCGTTCCTGTTCTACATTCACACCCTCGTGCACTGGGATATGGTATTTTTTGTATGATATTTTCTGCATAGTATTTTGGTTTTGGTTTAGATGAGACTTGGATTCATGGCATTGCTCAGTGTCATTGAACTTTGATATGACTCAGTAGTAACACTATGTTTTGATACCATTGATATGGATGCCGTAACTGGTGCTGAGGCCTCATTTGTGACTTTTATTGAATTGTAATCTGACCTGCTCCCCTATTTGAGTGATAACAGTTTTTAGAACGTTTGGCATTATCTTTGCGACCTTTTACATTATGTATCTCACTACACCTTGACCTGTTTCATTAGTGTACTTTCTTTCAGCTAAACGGCCCGATTGCAGATTGATCTCTTGCACTATGTATATGATGCAATATGCTTTTTTGTCAAATGCTTATTTCATGCTCAGTCACTTGACGATTATGTTTTGAAATTTGACCAGGCAACCGTACCTCGAGATCCACGTAACATGTGATGCTAAATATATATCTGTGGGAACTCCACTTAATCTGCAAATATTACTATGGGAAACACTATGTGCAATACTGATAGGAACGCTATACAGTCATGTATTATGTGTGCTTATGGTAATCACCTTGCCTCTCCAATATGGCGACCATGTTAGGCTATCCCATTAATGATCGCTCAGTCCTCTCTTTACTTCCATGAAACCATGCCACCTCTCTCTTCACTTCTAACTTTATTTATTCACGAGTGTTTGTGTCTGATGTTACACGTAATCAAGGCTTTCGCCGAAACGCGTTGTGTAATAAAGACTCCGACCTGCTTTACGAAGTTGCTGTGCCTGTATTACTGAGAGCATACCATACTTTTGAAATTTGGGACATATATTATATATATATATATATATATATATATATATATATATATATATATATATATATATATATATATATATATATATATATATATATATCACGCTCAAGTTCCTCTTTTTTCGTCAAAAAGTATGTCGCACTCGCGGGGCGTTTGAACACAATTTATTATATCAAATGACCAGCAACAGACGCGTTTGGGCAAGATGCCTTCCTCGATGTTACCAAGACATCAGAAACGCCATGTATTTCAACATCCCCCATGTCCACAAAATTAAGAAAGGACTAAAAATGATCGCTCTAACATCAGCGCCATTTTGTAGTAGGTGCTCACTTGTATTCCCTGTACCTTATCAATGTTAGAAAGTAACAGTTCGTATATTTCAATTATACATATCATTGATAACACCGTAAATCGGCCCATATTCTCTCTGTCTTTGTGTATCACAGGGATTGTTACATTTGATTATATATTACAAACTTTTATACGTCGCCCATATCCACAAAAATAGAGAAAGGACTGAAATGGTCGCTCTAACATCAGCGCCATTTTGATAACGCCGTGGATCGGCCCATATCCCCTCTCTATGTGTATCACAGGGATTATTTCATTTGAATATATATTACCAGCTGTTATACATTTACATACTTTTTTGCTTCATTTTCATTTTTGTGATTTACATTGCAAGACATATTCTGACAACATTTATAATTAATTTCAATCTTGTTTCAGACACATCATGTAGTTCCAACAGCCATTGGAAATATTCGAAAAAGTTTTGGAACCAGATATCAGTTAGATAAACTCACACACAGATCACTTATGTACCTATGTGGACGGATAATTCCTCCCCACTATTTAACCCACGGGGGGACTTGGTCAGTAGATCTATAATAAAACGTGACTCAAGTCTTCGTAGTTTCTTTACTCTATCCCCCTCACGGACACTTGTTGGGACATAGTCTAGACCATAAAATTGCAGCAGATTGCGATTGCATACAGTCACTCATACATGTACTCACTCATCATATGTACTCATACACCTATACATCCTGTTACACAACGCCACTCATCCATAGAGTTACTCACACACATAGTCACTCATGATAATAAAGAATCAAACATCCATTTACTTGCATATATAGTTATACACACACCACCACACACAGAAAGAAAAAAAAGAAATGCAGAAAGAAGCAACAGGAGTCCTCAAAGACGAAGAAAAGTGCAGGAAGAAGGATAACGTGCAGAAAGAACAAACAGAAGAGCAGAAAGAAGCCTTGTTGCAAAATCATCCTGTACCCTCAACTTTTTCAGACGGATACTGGTGGTAACTGAGTCTGACTAACCAGCCCTAGAGCCAGTGCTATGTTAAAAGACACTCAGAATACAATGAAAACCCCTACATACACTAGGGAACACTATGCGTTGGGGTCCCCCTGTGATTAGCATGACCTCCTCTGTAAGCCCCTAGTATATAATAGGGCAGGGGGTTAAAACTACCTCTTAAAATGCGCCACAGGGCGTATTTGCACACGTCACCTCAGGCCCCGTCCCCTCCCTTCCCCACTGTATAAACACGCCCTGTGTCCGTTTTAAGTTGGGAGATTATGTCCCCTTGAATCCTGAGGGTCCCTAGGGTCCAAATAGACCACTAAGTACCTCCAATAAGCACCACAGAGCTGCGTTGCAGAGAGATGTAAAAAGGGGCACGGCCCGGTCCACCTCTCTGAAACGCAGCGCAGTGGTGCTTACTGGAAGCACATGGTGGGCTAGTTGGCCCCCAGGTTCCCTCAGGATTGAAGGGGAATTATTTCCGCAACTTAAAACGCGCCACAGGGCTTGTTTGCACACGTTAACTCAGGCCCCATCCCCTCCCTTCACCACTGTGTAAACACGCCCTGTGGCCATTTTTAGTTGGGAGATTAAGTTGATTCGAATCCTGAGGGTCCCTAGGGTCCAACTAGCCCACTAGGTACCTCCAGTAAGCGCCACAGAGCTGCGTTGCAGAGAGGTGTAAAAAGTGTCCCGGCCTGGACCACCTCTCTGCAACGCAGCTCAGTGGCGCTTAATGGAAGCACCTGGTGGGCTAGTTAGCCCCCAGGGGCCCTCAGGGTTGAAGGGGAATTATTTCCCCAACTTAAAACGCGCCATAGGGCGTGTTTGCACACTTCACCTCAGGCCCCGTCCCCTCCCTTCCCCACTGTGTAAACACACCCTGTGGCCGTTTTTTAAGTTGGGAGATTAAGTCCCCTTGAATCCTGAGGGTCCCTAGGGGCAAAATAGCCCACTAGGTATGTCCAGTAAGCGCCATTGCAGAGAGGTGTAAAAAGGGGCACGGCCTGCACCACCTCTCTGCAACGCAGAGCAGTGGCGCTTACTGAAAGCACCTGGTGGGCTAGTTGGCCCCCAAGGTCCCTCAGGATTGAAAGGGAATTATTTCCCCAACTTAAAACGCGCCACAGGGCGTGTTTGCACACGTCACCTCAGGCCCCATCCCCTCCCTTCACCACTGTGTAAACGTGCCCTGTGGATGTTCTAAGTTGAGAGATTAAGTCCCCTTGAATCCTAAGGGTCCCTAGGGTCAAACTAGCCCACTAGGTACCTCTAGTAAGCGCCACAGAGCTGCATTGCATAGAGGTGTAAAAAGGGGCGTGGCCTCTGAACACCTGTCTGCAACGCAGCTCCCTGGCGCATACTGGAGATTCCTGTTGGGCTAGTTGGCCCTCAGGGACCCTCAGTATTGAAGGAGAATTAATTCCCCAACTTACAACCGGCCAGGGGGCGCGTTGGCAGAGTGCTGCAAGGAGGGGGCGTGGCCTCCGGCACAATGCCGGTCTTTTATTTATTTTATTTTTTTAAGAAGAAGGGCTGTGTGGCCCCCCTTCTTTTTCTAATTTATTGGCCCTGGGGACCCCATCCCCCAGGGCCTGCACCCTAATTTTTTTTTGTTGAAAAAAAAAATGTGGCCCTCCCAAGGCCTCAATCGGCCCCGGGGACCCCAACCCCCTGGTCATGGCCTTTTTTAAAAAAAAATCTTTAGGAGGGGGTCTGCGTTGCCCCCCTCCTCAGGCCACTTATGGCCCCCAGGACCCCATCCCCCGGGGACGGCCTTTGTTTTTTAATATTTAAAAAACAATATATATTTATAGAAACACCTAGGACATGCTGGACAAACCGTATGTACCTATCACCATGACGATTTGCGTGATATTCATTAAAAGGCGACTATGCATACAATGAATCCACTTGGAATGTATTTACACTGCTAGTGAAGCTCTGATGTGTCTGACGCCCTACCGTGCCTCATCCCGGCGCCCCCGCCGGTGGGTACTCTCCAAGTAGACACCCTTGTTGTTTATTTATACAAACATGTGTAGCTATTGACGGGCACATTTAATACACACGCACACCGAGCCATTCAAAGGGGATTCGACAAAAATTCGACCAAACTATGCAAGAATACCCCCTCACAGTTAATACAACACACATCCACCGCCGGATGTGTAATACTTTTTTTTCTAATCTCTGGAAAGGAGACGAACCTTACTTGAGAGTCACAGCGTGCTCCTGGCTGTGCCCAATGCTGTTTTATACCCACGAGTGCCCGCCGAGTGCCACACACCTCTGTGTTGTATTCCATCAGCTAGTGCGTATGCTATGACACTCTCTAGCCCATGTGCACTGTAACACCACCCCGTGAATATGTCATGCCACACTTGCCTTCGCACGTGTTATATTGCCCCATCTAATGTGCCTTCCTCGATGCCTATGTTATAACGCACAGCGCTATGCCATACATATTACAATCTGGGATCCATATCTTTGTCACAGTGCATATGCAACATTACACTCCCCAGCACATATTTTATATTACAACTTTAGAGACTAGTTAGGTTACACAACACTGCCCTGTGCATATTACGCTCCAAGGCGCATATCGCATAGCACGCGCTTGTGCCTGTGCTATCTCGCACTCTCCAATGAATCTGTCATTGCGCACAATGTATTGCACATTATATATCACGCCCCGGTTGATCTTATATCACACTTTTTGGTGCATAGTTTATACCATATACTATTTCTAGTTTTCATTTTCAATCGTGCTCTCAGGACTATGTTCTATATAACACTGCGCCCACCTACCCTTTTCACGGGCATTACATTTTGCGATGGGGTAGAGGGTTAGGGGGTGTTTCTGCCAAGTGAGCCCGGGGTCACAGTCACAAACATCCTCTTCTTCCTGAATAAAAGTGAGATTATGATGCATACTTGTTCATATTTTAAGTAGTTCGCACAGACACACATTTTAAAACAATAAAGTTCCTAATACCCACCTTCTCTGAACAGTTAGCTTGCTGCCCCATCCACCTCCTCCCTATCCTCTGTTGTCTGAATCCATGGACTAGCCTCCTCCCTCCTGCCATGCATGGTCTGATGTGCTGCCACTGCCCTCCATTTAGCATGATGTACCAGTCCACTCCTCCTGCCCTCCATTGCCCAATTCTATGGCCAATCATTGACCTCCTGCTTAGCCTCTGTGCTTAGCTTGCTGCCCCTATTCTCCTTCCCCCTGCCCTCCGATGTCTTTGTGAATGCCCCTGCTCCATCCTTTTTGCCCACCATGTTCCATGGACCTACCACTCCTATCTACTCTGAGTGCTCTGTTGAGCTGCCACTCCCCTCCCACCTGCCTAGCATTGTCAGATGACTGTAAACAGTCCCTGCCACCTCCACCCTGCCTGTCCACATGCCATGCCCCTATCCCCTTCCTCCTGTTCTCCATGGTCCATTTTACTGCCACACCCTTCTGCCCTCCCTGGTCTGTTGTGCTGCAACTGCTCCTCCTGCCTGCCCCACACAGTCTGTTGTGAGGCCCCTTTCCCTGAACTCTCTTGTCTGTGCCCAGGTCCTGACCCTCCCTTCTATCCTCCATGGTCCTTTGTGCATGTCCCTGCACCCGCCTTCTTGCTCATCATAGCCATTGTGCTGCCACTAACCCTCCCGCTTGCCATGCATGGTCTTCTGTGCTGCCATGGCCCCTCCCACCTTCCCTCCATGGTCTGTGTGTATGCCATCATAGTCTCATTGTTGCTCTCCATGGTGTGTCTTGTTTCTAGTGCCCATCCTGCCTGACCTCCATGGTCATCTTGCTGCTCCTACCCTGCCCCCTTGCTCCAGCCCTCTGTTTCCATGTGCAGACCCTTATTCCCTCCCTCCTGGCTTGTCTGTTCCATTGTAATGCCCCTGATCCATCCCTCCTTCCCTTTATAGTCTGTTATGCTGCAGCTTTCTCTCCTGTCTGTCCATTATGGTCAGCTAGCTACCATTGCCTCTTTCCCCTCTGTTCTCTGTTGTCCATGTGCATGGTCCTGTCCCCTCCCTATTGCTTTCTATGGATTGTTGTGCTGCACTCCCGTCCCGCCTGCCCTGTGTGGTGTATTGTGCTACTGCAAACCCTGATGCCTGCCCTGTAGGGTCAGTTTGGTGCACCTCTCCATGTCCCTCCTGTCCTCTGTTATCCGAGTCCATGTCCCTACCCCAATTCCTCCTGCCTACCATGATCCAATGTACCATACTTGCGAACATTTTGAACTTGGTAAGAGGGAGATTTTGAAAAAAAACTGGGATATTGATTTTCCCCTTTGAGTTACATTGAAAAAGAGGAGATTGTAGGCAGGAGACAGATCAAATAAAGCCCATTTGAGCTTAAAAACATTGGACGTTTCCTGGCTGAAACGGGTCTGTTGGCATGTATGGTTGTACTACCACTGCCTCTTCCTTCTGCCCACAATGGCCTATTATATTGCCACAGCCTCTCTTGCCAGTCCTGTATTGTTGGTTTGTTGCCCCTGCCCCCCTTTCCACTGCCCTCCATAGTCTGTTGTGCTGCCACTGCCCTTCCTGCCTGTCCAGTGTGGTCAAATCGTTGCCTCTGCACTCTCCTACCTGCCTTTAATTTTCAGAGTCCGTGCCCCTGGCCTCTGCCTCTCAACAGTATCCCAATGAACAACTAGATTGCTAACATTCCTTTTGAAATTACATATATGAAAGGGTCTTCTTTGCATCAAAATTATGGTTAGTGCTCTAAAAAACTAAAATGAGGACATATTTTCTGAGTTTTCAAATAGCGACAAAGAACTTTTAAAATATTTGTAATCTTTATGTTGTACCTAGGGGAGAGGATGTGGTGTTACTTCCAGAGCTGCAGACTTTGCAACTGGGGAACCAGGTTGGAGTTTCTGCTTCAGCTCAACATTCTGTGATTCTGGTCAAATCACTTAATCTCCCCATGTCTACAACCAAATTGAATTTGATCTTGTGTGATGTAACCAATGCTCATGTAAAGCACTCCAATACCTGACAAGTCTGCACTATATAAAACTGCAAATACACAAAAAATAAGTGTTTTGCACACTTCTGTCATTGGGCTACATGTGGGCTACATCTGGGTGATATTTGGACTACATTTGGGCCCTTTTGTCTCTGGTGGCCATCTTGGGAGATTTATTTGTTATGAAGTTTCCTAATTTCCTCATTTACAGCAGTCTCCTCAGAAGGAAATACTTTCAGTTTTTTATTTTGGTTCTATCAAGAAGGCATTTAGATGTGTCACACATTTGTCATAAATTCTGAATGTTAGCACTCTAGTTGCTCATTAGATCACTGTAGTAAAGCTACTGCTCACCAGGGAAGTCTGCTGCTGGTATTCAAAGTGCATGTTTCAGTCTGCATGTCAGAATTTTTTTATGAAATATAAGAGGATTTGAGAAGTCAAAATGTGCCCTAATTATTCTTTCTGCAGCACTGATCATAATTTCTATGGCAAAATGAACCCCCTCATTTTGTTCCTTTGTAAATTAATTGTTTTAAGTGTTACCACTTTATTCCAATCAAGATGGCTTCAGGTGTGTCATACTTTTGTCATAAGTAAGACTGTTAGCGCTCTAGTTGTTCGTTAGAACACTCTGTGACATTCTGTCATTGGGCTATACTTGGGCTACATCTGGGTGATATTTGGGCTACATTTGGGCTCTTTGTCTCTGGTGGCCATTTTGGGAGACTTATTTGTTATGAAGTTTCCTAATTTCCTCATTTACTACAGTCTCCTCAGTAGGAAATACTTTCAGTTTTTTACTTTTGGTTCCATCAAGAAGGCATTCAGATGTGTCACACATTTGCCATAAATTCAGAATGTTAGCACTCTAGTTGCTTATTAGATCACTGTAGTAAAGCTACTGCTCACCAGGGAAGTCGGCTGCTAGTTTTGAAAGTGCATGTTTCAGTCTGCATGTCAGAATTTTTTAATGAAATAGAAGAGGATTTGAGAAGTCACTCAAAATGTGCCCTAATTTTTCTTTCTGCAGCACTAATCATACTTTCTATGGCAAAATGAACCCCCTCATTTTGTTCCTTTTTAAATTTAATGTTTTAAGAGTTACCACTTTATTCCAATCAAGATGGCTTCAGGTGTGCAATACGTTTGTCATAAGTAGGACTGTTAGCGCTCTAGTTGTTCTTTAGAACACTCTGGGAAGCTGCAGTAGAACACAAAGGAATCAACTGACAGTCTCTGCCCTTGTTGGATGTACATGTTTTACTGAGAATGTCAGACTTCATTCTCACATGACTGAGAAAGATAATGTGAATTTACAGAAAATATGCTATCAGTTTAGCTTATAGATCACCTTCCAAACCTCTGTGGGAAAAGCATGAGAAAATAGTTTTCTCTCAAACATGATTCATGATATTACAGCAGAAGGCTTTTTCACATGGTAAAATCACCTTATAACACACCACAATACCTAAAATGAGTATGGTACCATCAACAAATGATTTATAATGTAACTAAAGTCTTAAAACCTTCTATTAACTGCAATACTTTTTAATGTGGTGCTATCATGTATATTGGTCCCAAGATGGCTGCCAACACTTCTTGGATGAAATACTGACAGCCAATCAGATCTCACGATGAGATGTGTGGTTAGGCTCCGCCCAAATATATCTATCTTTTTAACTCTAATTTTCTCAGGAACTACTGAACGGATTTACACCATTTAAGCAGAAGGCACGAGTTTGAACTGAGGACTACCTCTTTGCCAAATTTGGTGTAATTCCCTTCAGCAGTTCGGGCTGTAGCTGCGTCCACAGGTCCTATGGGAAAATGCATAGAGAAAATGCGTTTTGGGACCCCCCCCTTGTTTCTCGGCCCCCGCTTGACGAATCACCGAGAAATTTTCAGGATAGGAGCGGACCGGAGCTGGCCAAAAGTTTGGAAAATTTCGCAAAGATTCGTCAGTCGGCGCCAACGTTATTCCAAATAGAATGTTGCGGATTTCCTATGGAAAATAGGTCCTAACTATAACTACCTACTGGCGACTGCCAGTAGGTAATATATATATATATATACATATATATATATATATATATATATATATATATATATATATATATATATATATATATATATATTTATATATCACATTCTTCCGTATCTTGCTGGAACTCCCCCAAAGACGGACACGGACCCGGACCCGGACCCGGAATTGGTGGTTGCCAGTAGGTAGTTATAGTTAGAACCTAGTTTCCATAGAAAAAGCATTTTTTGATTTGCTAATAACTTTGGCGTCATTTGACGAATGTTCGCGAAACTCTCCCAACAAAAGGTCTATCCAGGTAAGCTCCTATCCTGAAAGTTTGGGGGTGATTTGTTAAGTGGGGGCTGAGCAAAAAGAGGGGTCCCAAAAAGTGTTTAATCCATGTTAATTTCCGTAGGAAATTTTATTACAGGCTACAGCCCGAACTGCTGAACGGAATTACACCAAATTTAGCAAAAAGGTGGAGCTTGGTTCAGAAAGCGACCTTTTTTTTAAATGGTGTAAATCCATTCAGTAGTTGCTGAGAAATTCAAAAAATAAAAGTCAAAAATCAATTTCCCATAGGAAACTTTAGCTAAGGCTACAGCCCGAACTGCTGTAAGGAATTACACCACATTTGGCAAAAAGGTCGTGCTTGATTCAGAAAGCAACTTTTTCTTTTAAAATGATGTAAATCCGTTAAGTAGTTGCTGAGAAATTAAAAAAATAAATGTTTTGCTATCTGGGGCAGCCTCCCTAACACGTGCTTCACTGTGATTGGCTGCCACGATCACAAGCTTCACTGTGATTGGCTGCCAATACTCCAAACCAGGAAGTGTTGGCAGACATCTTGTGACTCTGTAGAACTGAGTCACAAGAAAACAGTCAAAAAAAGATTAAAAAAGAAGAAAAGGGAGGGGCATAGCCAAGATGGCGGCATGGTAGGACGCAGATTCGTGTCCCTCCGGCGCTGCCGATCTCTAGCTTTGTTATATCGCCTGTTCCTGGGGCCATCGGTCCACGATTCTGAGGGGCGAGACACCGGGGCGTTGCAGTGCTCCCTTGCTGTGAGAAGCGCTACTGAAAATGCGGTGGGAAGGCGTCCCTGAGCCAAAGCACGAATGAGGCCTACACGGATCCGCCTGGAGGTGGCCTGGGCCTTTACTGAGTGGTTGAGCCTGGCAGATGCGAGCGCTACCTTGAACTGGAGTGGCGGTATACTGCTTGCGGATCGACGACTGTTCATTGTGGGCACCCAGCAAAGGAAGGCAAGCCTGAGGAGACGAAGTGCCCAGCGCTGAGCAGGGCGCTTGATCGCACCTCTGACCAGCGCCGTCACCCGGCAGGGTCGCAGGAGGTGGATCGGCTGATGGGCAGACGTGGAGCCCCGACATTTCGCACTAGACAGCTGCCAGGCAGTATTCCGGAGGACGCATGGTCTGGGTGGCGGCCCGCTGACTCGCCCTTCGTCAGCTGATGGTTCCGGGTGAGTGGCGAAGTGAACAAAGTGTACACCATGGTGGTCGGGCCTAGATCGGGCCTTAGCGGTCTGCAGATCGAGGGATGGTGAGCATCCCGAGTGCGAACCTAAATTTCAGTGGGACTCTGACGATCAGTCAATTCACGTCAGCGAGCTCCTGGCTATATCGAGCGATGCTGGTTAAGGTGCACAGCAACATCCACACTGCCCACCACCTCTCGGTTGGCTTGCTCAGATGGCACCTGCAGACCTGTGAGCAGTGAAAGAGGCCCGGAGGCCACCGGGGCAGCCTGCAGTCTGGGCAGTGGGCTGCCGGATCGGACTCCTGTGGGTGATCGCGAC
This sequence comes from Triturus cristatus, assembly GCF_964204655.1. NCBI lineage: Eukaryota > Metazoa > Chordata > Amphibia > Caudata > Salamandridae > Triturus > Triturus cristatus. The sequence continues at coordinate 579,251,511 of NC_140586.1, forward strand.
TGGTTAGTGCACTGAGCTGCTTCCCCTAGGGGTGGCAACCTGTGCAGTGCCTTGCGGTCAGTGGGAGAGCAAGTGGGCCTAGTATTGGGCATTGGCGGTCCGCAGATCGGCAGACGGTGTGTGTTAAAAGAGCAACGTCCAGTGGGGTGCATGTGACACCGGCGGCGCTCGGGTGTCCCAGCGCACCGGTGGAGGTACATGACAGACGACGGAGCATGACATGGGAGGAGGGCAGTGTAACTGAGGACCCGGAGACCCTGTGACTGATAGGGCTACTGCTCCTCATCCTGGTCACACAAGGAGGCACAAGAGGCACCATACCTGGTTCCATTGAGATCTTTTACCCAACATGGGTTGCCTGCATCTACGATAGAGATTAGTGCAGAAGGTCGGAACCATCACGTCAGCTGTGAGAGGTGCACGAAATGGCAGCTGCGCATGCTAGGAAGGACAAGTCAGTGAAAGAGCTTCTCCTAAAGCAGCCGGGGCAGTCCATGACCCCAGGTGAGAAGGCGGCAGGTACGATGGAGGGTGACGAGTCGCCAGCGACTAAGGCATTCATGGTGGAACTCTTTGCGGCCATAAAAGATGATATTCAGGAACTCAGGTCTCAGCTAGCATCAGACCTGAAGGAGGTGCGTTGTGATGTGGATGAAATCGGGGAGTGGCGACCCTTGAGGAGCATGATGTCAGCAAGGATTAAGAGCTCCACCATTTGCAACAAGACATGCTATGCCTAAGGGAGCAGAACATCGATCTTCAGGTCCATATTGAAGACTTGGAGAACTGTTCCAGGCAGAACAACGTGAGGATTCGAGGCATTCCGTGGAATGAGGAAGGGGACGACCTCAGGGCCTATGTGGGAGCACTGTTTCAGCAAATCCTTGGGGAGGAGGAGGCGGCAGACATACAAATGGACCAAGTCCATAGAGTGGGCCTCACGCTAGGTAGCAAAGCGCCCCCGCCCGATATTCTTGTGTGTGTACCCGACTTCCAATTGAAAGAACACATCATTTGGAAAGCAAGATGGACCCAACCCACACAATTCCGAGGACACCAACCAGCCATATTCCAGGATTTGGTGGCTTCCACACTCATCAAACGACATGAATTCAAGGTGGTAACCACTCACTTGCGTGAGAACTATTCGTGGGGCCACCCCTTCCGGCGGAGGAGAAGGCTGAGTGAGATCCAAATCACTGCGTGCACACCACTCCACGGGATGGCAGCGAGTGGGTAAGATGACGCCCGTCAAGAAGCCCGACCAGGCCACAAGGGACAGGGAACGAGAGGCGGTACTTTCCACCCTATCGCAAGCATCAGACCGTCCGGCCACCCCGTGAGGTATACAGCTGATGGCCCCAGAATGGGTGCGCAGAGGGGCGCCAGGGTGGTGGGAGGGAACGTCCTGTTGAACTCCCTGGCAGTTCTTCTGCGAGAAGGTGGATACGTGTCAGACCGGCCTCGGGCTGAGCAGTTGTATCAACCACGAACCCCTGGCCTTTAACTTCGGTGACAGACTCTAGTCATGTTCCATTTCTTGTACCTTGTTCCTATTGTTGTTTTTGCGTTTTATGTGGGGATGGGTTTATTTGGGGTTACAGTTGGGGATCTCCATACCAGTCCGCGCGTCAGAGCTGCCGTTTGTAGGTGAGTCAGGGACTACCTGGGTCACTGGGAGTCTGTTAGTCGCAGGACAGACGCTCTACGTCGATATACACCACACATAGTACATGGTTAGGGATCTTAAGGTAGTGAGCCTAAATGGTCGAGGGCTAAATAATCCTGTAAAAAGAGCTGCAATGCTTTCCCTCCTTGAAAATGCAGAGAGTGATATTTGCCTCCTCCAGGAGATGCATCTGCTTTCAAAAGACACTATGGGCATGCGCGACAGGCGACTGGACCATCTAAGAAGAATGGAATAGCTATCTTGGTGGGGGGCCCGCTGCCCGTGCAAGGTAATATCGACTGAGGCAGAAATAAAGGGGTGACTCTTGGTCCTTAGGGTGCAATGGGGGGAACACACCTCACTGTAAGATCAATATTATGCCCCCAACGAGAAGCAAGAACCCTTCCTTCTCTCAGCTATAGCCGAGGTTCTTTCATCCCCAGATGCGGCGATTCTGGTTGGGGGAGATTTGAATCTCGTGATGAACACAGAGTTGGATAGGTCTGGGCAGCGGACTCTTCAGTCTGGGGCACTCTCCTAGGTGGGGAAGGGGTGGCTGGAGGACAGCGGATTGCATGATGTTTGGCGTATTCAACACCCCAAAGAGCGTGACATACTACTCTGCCTCACATAAAACGTATGCCCAGCTTGTTCACTTTCTGGCCCCTACTTCTCTCATGTCTAGCCTCCATTCAGCCGCGATTGAGTCCTGCTCTCTTTCTGACCATGCCCCGATTTCTGTTCTCCTACCTGCGCAGCGTCCACGGGCGTTCCCCCTGGGTGGAGGCTCAGGGAGAATCTATTACACTCTGAAGATGCAGTGAAGCGCATAAGGGACACTATATTACATTACTTTAGGGTCAATGATGTAGGTTCCACTCCACTGTCAGCGGTGTGGGAGGCTCTAAAGCTCGTCGCTCGGGGAGAATTCATCGCCATTGCGGCAACCTATAATACACTTCGTAGAGAAAAGTGCGCAGAACTGGAGAAGGAGGTGGGGGAGCTCAAAGCGATCCATAAGCGCAATGTGGCCCCGAGGGTGTGGAGGGAATTGGAGAATCGCAGGCGTATGTTGAAACACTTGGATCTGGACAGAGCAGAACATGCCCTTCTCCGTCTTTGCCACAAATTTTACCTTAGCAGTGATAAGTGCAAGAAAATGCTGGCCCATAGATTGTGGGCTAAAACACAGACATCCCTGATACAGGCAGTGCGGGATCATTCAGGAGTAGAACATAGCGCTGATGAGCAAATTGTGGAAACCTTTCGTAGCTTTTATAACCTTCTTTATACAGAGCAGGACCCGACGAAGCATGACCCGAGCACGACCTGGATACATGTGGGATCACGCCTCTTGCCAGAGCTGTGGCAGAGGAGCTCGAGTCTGAGATTCGAATAGAGGAAGTGATTTCGGCCATCTCTAGATTGAAGCTGGCCAAATCACCGGGTCCGGATGGATTTCCAGCTTCCTTTTACAAAACGTTTTGTACGGAGCTGGCTCCCTTTTTAACCAAATTGTTTAATTCCTTTCTAAAGACAGGTGAGGTGACACCATCTATGTCTGAAGCGGCGATGTCCGTCATTTTGAAACTTGGTAAAGACTCCTGGGAATGTGGGTCTTACAGACCTATTTCTCTCCTGAATATTGATGCGAAGCTCTTCACAGGAATTCTGGTGGCACGGCTTAATCCCCTTATGGCTGATATTATAGACCCAGACCAATCGGGTTTTATTCCAACACGATAAGGGGGAGACAACGGCTTCTACACCTCATTGATAGCATACAGCGGTCCTGAAAACAGGCATCTCTACTATCGATAGACGCCGAAAAGGCCTTCGATCGTGTGGGGTGGGACTATTTATTCAAAGTGTTGCGCTGCTATGGGTTCGGTGAGAATTTCTTCAAATGGATTAGGTGCATATATCGTGCGACTAAAGCATTCGTGAGAGTCAACGGAAGTAGATCAGCATCCTTCTCCATAGCCCGGGGGACGCGTCAGGGCTGCCCCCTGTCCCCGTTTTTATTTGCGCTCTACATGGAGCCTTTCGCTCAGCGGATCCGGGCTAACCAACGGTCTTAAATTCAGAGCGGACGTACATAAAATTAGTCTGTATGCAGACAATGTGATCCTTTCTCTCACGCAGCTCCAGATGACCATACCCGCTTTGTTTGATGAACTCACTGCATTTGGGGAAGTCTCAGGATTCAAAGTGAACCTAGGTACATCGCTTATATTGAACCTAACAATCCCCCCTGCAGAAGTGGAGAGCCTTCAAAAGCGTTTCACCTTCCATTGGACACAGACTGACATAAATTATCTGGGAATCAGGCTAACACCGACCATTACTAAGACGGTCTCGCTGAATTACGCCCTGTTACTGGAGCACACGACCAAGGCGCTGGACACCTGGTCGCGCCTGCGGCTGGCATGGTTTGGGAGGATTGCAGTGGTGAAAATGACTGTTCTCCCGCGCATCCTGTATTTATTTCAGATGCACCCGATGACTCCAACGCCTTGAGCGCTAAAGAAATTACAGTCTCTTATTAACAGGTTTGTCTGGGGAGGGGAAAAGCCAAGTCTCTCTCTTGCTCAGATGACATGTTCGAAAGCTCTGGGTGGATTGGGTCTCCCCTTAATAGGCAGCTACTGCCAAGCATCATGCCTTAGATACATAGTGCAATGGAACAGTCCTCTGTCAAGTAAACACTGGAATTTTATGGATCAGTCAGTCGCTGGTGTGAACATTTGGAGGAAACTGTGGTTACCCTGCAAACATAGGGCATGGGGTCTATACTCATCCCCTGTTACCTCTCTGACGCTTAAGGTGTGGGATAGAGTAGCCTCTTCGAAAGGTTGGAATTCCTTTCCCTCGCCTGTGTCCCCCATTGTGGACAACCCTGATTTCCCACCGGGGCAGGCATCTGCAGTGTTTCAGCATTGGCAGGAGGAGGGCTGTAAAAGGGTCGGGTCCCTTTTCGACACGGAAGGGTTGACCCCCTTTATGCAACTTTGGAAGGATTATGACCTCCTAGCAACTGATGCATTTCCCTATAGTCAGGTATGTCACTGGATTACCAGGCCCTCCAATTATGCCTGCATGTCTAGACCTCTCACTGCCTTTGAGAAGTGGTTGGTATGCAAGAAGGATGATCGTCGACTTATCTCTGAATTATATACCATGCTTATTGCAAGCCCTACCGGGCACCGTACGCGAGCTCAGGTGCGCTGGGAAATGGAATTGGGTAGGCCTTTAACTCCTAAGGAATGGGAGCACATTCTCTACAGAGCACACCATACTGCATATAAAACAGCTGGGGCGGAGTCCGATTTAAAGTAGTCACATACTGGTACTATACCTCTGCCCGCGTACACGGCTGGGACAAGAACAAACCTGACCTATGCTTGAGGGGTTGTGGGATGTCTGGGACTTTGGCTCACCTTCTCTGGCATTGCCCAAAACTAAATCGCTATTGGACAGAGGTCCTTGATGACATTGATGCTGCATTTCAGATTGCACTGCCCCGTTCCCCAGAATACACGCTCTTGGGCCTCTCACTCCCAAAAGTCTTCCCGTTAAGGTCCCTCCGAGGTAGGCAGATAGCATTAGCGCTGCTGGCGGCCAGGCAGGTTATCTTAGCTCAATGGGGAACGACTTCGACACCTGATGTACTGGCTTAGGTTCATCGCTTGTGGCATCTCTTAGCTATGGAGTGCATGTCTCTCAGTGTGGAAGGAAAGGGGCAAGAATATGCAAAGCTATGGGCTCCCTTTTTGCAATTACTAACAAAGGATTTGAGAGAGGTGACCTGCCCTAAATACTTACAGATCCTCAAGTTGCTACCACTAGAGCCTCTAGGTCACATTCAAAAGTTGACAGGGTGAGCATGGACCCTATACTGACTGATGTTCGGCGCTAACGGGGTGCTTAGAAAGGCAGCGCTGGTGCGGAGAAGGGTGGGGGTGGGTTAGGGGAGTTGGGGTGGGATTTTTGTTTATATTGTTCTTTTTTTGTCTTTATCATTGTTCTTCCTTGCTTTCTTTAAACTGGAAGATACCATTGCATGGCCTACACTTCTGCTTACCATGCGGCCGGCCTCTGGGTTGTGTGCCTAAACACTGTGTAATAATGCTTGTATCAGGCTCTGCCAGGCTTGAGATGTAGGCAGGAAGCTGTGTTCATATATTTCGATTTCCACCTAATAAAAATTATTGATTCTAAAAAGAAGAAAAGGGGGCAGGGTAGAAATACCCTGACCCCCTAGGCCTGTTCAGGGGGTCCCACAAGGACCCCCAGGCACTCATTTCTTTTTTTTTTTAAATCGTCAGAATGTGCACTGGGTGCTCGAATCCAGACGAAAAGTTTTTTTTTTAAATAAGGCGGGGGCTCCCCCACTTCATTTAAATGAGTCCCCGGGTGGGCTAGGTTCCGGGGGCAATCCTATAATTATATGGCGGGATTGCTTTTGGGCAAGGGGAGCTGTATGTTAGCAGCTCCTCTTGCCTAAAAGCAATGCCGGCTCCCGCAGGAGGCAGGGAGCCGGCTGGGACCAAGGGGGCATTGGGGCTCCCCCCACAGTCCCCAACGAAGAGGCCAGGCCACAGGGGATGGGGTCCCCAGGGCCAGAAGTGGACAAGGGAAGGGGGACCACGCGGCCTAATGATTAACAAATACATTCAAAAATTGGGCATGCCCCATGGGATGGAGTCCTCTGGGCGAATATAAATTAATGGAAGTGGACTGTTTTTTTTTTAGAAAAGTTTGGAGTGGCAATTCTAACGCAGCACTCAGCACGGCCCCCTAGTGTGAACGTGCTGGGTGTGCGGCTCTCAGCATGGCCCCCTAGTGTGAACACACTGGGTGCGCAGTTCTCAGCGCGGCACCCGAGGAATTCACAGTCTTTAAAAGAAATTTACCTGTAAATGAGGCTTTGTGGTGATTTCACCTCTTCTTAGAGCCCATGTATCTCCACTCTGCCTATTTTTATCGGCCTCCCCTGAAATTTGGCTCTAGTTGTGCCCCTGAATGGCGTACACCGGCTCTGCCCACTCCGCTTACGCTTACAGAATTCCGTAGATTCTATCTGCCGTATGTCAATGATCCAGCTGAGGGGCTGGAAATATATTGTAGACAGGGTTCTGGGCCTTTCCCGAGGATTGGTTTGCAATCCTGATGCTCTGCCGGGGTTGCCACTGGTTGGCAGCCAATTAGAGCCAAGCTTGTGCTCGGGGTTAGGCTCTGCCAACATATGTACTTATCAAATCACTCCGCCAATCCCCAAGCACTTATAAATTCACTATACACTCTCCTTGCAGTACTCTAATCATCCAGTCTCTACCGATGTACTCATAGAATGACCCAGACAAAGTTATATAACTAAGGTCTTCCCCACTGCCAGAGGTAACATGGTTGCGTGGCAGTCAACAGCACAATGTAATGTGGTAGGGACCAGAGCCATAATGCATACATAATGAACACACGGACTCAGTTAGATAAATAGTGAAACTGGCTACGGGCACGTGCGCTCTGCCCCTTTTTATTACCAGGGTAATATGTCCAGTAACGTCTGTGCTGGATGCGTGTGGGATGAGTGTAAGCCAGCCCTGAGGGAATGGTTGGTGCTGGCAACAACTACAACAGTGATAATCAGATCACACACAGAGATTCAATCATAAAGGGTCCATGACTTGTGGTGCACTAAGGTATGGGTATCAGATCTTAAATCACACAGAAAAGATTGTATTATAAAGGGTCCATGAGTTGTGGTGCACTAAGGTAGGGGCACCAGAGATGAGTGCGCTGATGTGAAGAAATTGTTAATGTCCCTTCTGGATATTCCTGCTGCATGATGTGACACCGTTGCGTCCGGTGTCTACAGCACGAAAGTCAATCATAAAGGGTCCATGAGTTGTGATGCAGAGAGTTATTGGCACCTGAAGATCTCAACGTTTTCGTAGCCAGCGATGATGGCGTGTCCTTGCATGACAGGATTGGATTGGATATGTGTGAGACCTGCTGACCACAGTGTAGGCCAGAGGCAGTGGTCAGCAAGGGCCTACAACCACGTGGTGTTGACTTGTGGTGCACTGAGTTAGTGGTAACTGTGGCAGTCAGTGTGTGTGCAACCAGCGATGATACGTATTTCGGGTGGGCTGCACTGGGAGCAATGTGTTTTGCCTAATGAATTCTGCGTCAATACAGCCACGTGGTGGTGACTTGCGGTGCACTCAGTTAGTGGCATCAGAAGCATTCGGCGTGTGCGCAGTCAGCGATGATGCGTGGTGCGGGCGGGCTGCACATTCTCTACAGAGCACACCATACTGCATTTGCAACAGCTGGGGCGGAGTCCGATTTAAAGTAGTCACATACTGGTACTATACCTCTGCCCGCGTACACGGCTGGGACAAGAACAAACCTGACCTATGCTTGATGGGTTGTGGGATGTCTGGGACTTTGGCTCACCTTCTCTGGCATTGCCCAAAACTAAATCGCTATTGGACAGAGGTCCTTGATGACATTGATGCTGCATTTCAGATTGCACTGCCCCGTTCCCCAGAATACACGCTCTTGGGCCTCTCACTCCCAAAAGTCTTCCCGTTAAGGTCCCTCCGAGGTAGGCAGATAGCATTAGCGCTGCTGGCGGCCAGGCAGGTTATCTTAGCTCAATGGGGAACGACTTTGACACTTGATGTACTGGCTTAGGTTCATCGCTTGTGGCATCTCTTAGCTATGGAGTGCATGTCTCTCAGTGTGGAAGGAAAGGGGCAAGAATATGCGAAGCTATGGGCTCCCTTTTTGCAATTACTAACGAAGGATTTGAGAGAGGTGACCTGCCCTAAATACTTACAGATCCTCAAGTTGCTACCACTAGAGCCTCTAGGTCACATTCAAAAGTTGACAGGGTGAGCATGGACCCTATACTGACTGATGTTCGGCACTAACGGCGTGCTTAGAAAGGCAGCGCTGGTGCGGAGAAGGGTGGGGGTGGGTTAGGGGAGTTGGGGTTGGTTTTTGTTTATATTGTTCTTTTTTTGTCTTTATCATTGTTCTTCCTTGCTTTCTTTAAACTGGAAGATACCATTGAATGGCCTACACTTCTGCTTACCATGCGGCCGGCCTCTGGGTTGTGTGCCTAAACACTGTGTAATAATGCTTGTATCACGCGCGACCAGGTGTCCAGCGCCTTGGTCGTGTGCTCCAGTAACAGGGCGTAATTCAGCGAGACCGTCTTAGTAATGGTCGGTGTTAGCCTGATTCCCAGATAATTTATGTCAGTCTGTGTCCAATGGAAGGTGAAACGCTTTTGAAGGCTCTCCACTTCTGCAGGGGGGATTGTTAGGTTCAATATAAGCGATGTACCTAGGTTCACTTTGAATCCTGAGACTTCCCCAAATGCAGTGAGTTCATCAAACAAAGCGGGTATGGTCATCTGGAGCTGCGTGAGAGAAAGGATCACATTGTCTGCATACAGACTAATTTTATGTACGTCCGCTCTGAATTTAAGACCGTTGGTTAGCCCGGATCCGCTGAGCGAAAGGCTCCATGTAGAGCGCAAATAAAAACGGGGACAGGGGGCAGCCCTGACGCGTCCCCCGGGCTATGGAGAAGGATGCCGATCTACTTCTGTTGACTCTCACGAATGCTTTAGTCGCACGATATATGCACCTAATCCATTTGAAGAAATTCTCACCGAACCCATAGCAGCGCAACATTTTGAATAAATAGTCCCACCCCACACGATCGAAGGCCTTTTCGGCGTCTATCGATAGTAGAGATGCCTGTTTTCAGGACCGCTGTATGCTATCAATGAGGTGTAGAAGCCGTTGTCTCCCCCTTATCGTGTTGGAATAAAACCCGATTGGTCTGGGTCTATAATATCAGCCATAAGGGGATTAAGCCGTGCCACCAGAATTCCCGTGAAGAGCTTCGCATCAATATTCAGGAGAGAAATAGGTCTGTAAGACCCACATTCCCAGGAGTCTTTACCAAGTTTCAAAATGACGGACACCGCCGCTTCAGACATAGATGGAGTCACCTCCCCTGTCTTTAGAAAGGAATTAAACAATTTGGTTAAAAAGGGAGCCAGCTCCGTACAAAACGTTTTGTAAAAGGAAGCTGGAAATCCATCCGGACCCGGTGATTTGGCCAGCTTCAATCTAGAGATGGCCGAAATCACTTCCTCTATTCGAATCTCAGACTCGAGCTCCTCTGCCACAGCTCTGGCAAGAGGCGTGATTCCACATGTATCCAGGTCGTGCTAGGGTCATGCTTCGTCGGGTCCTGCTCTGTATAAAGAAGGTTATAAAAGCTACGAAAGGTTTCCACAATTTGCTCATCAGCGCTATGTTCTACTCCTGAATGATCCCGCACTGCCTGTATCAGGGATGTCTGTGTTTTAGCCCACAATCTATGGGCCAGCATTTTCTTGCACTTATCACTGCTAAGGTAAAATTTGTGGCAAAGACGGAGAAGGGCATGTTCTGCTCTGTCCAGATCCAAGTGTTTCAACATACGCCTGCGATTCTCCAATTCCCTCCACACCCTCGGGGCCACATTGCGCTTATGGATCGCTTTGAGCTCCCCCACCTCCTTCTCCAGTTCTGCGCGTTTTTCCCTACGAAGTGTATTATAGGTTGCCGCAATGGCGATTAATTCTCCCCGAGCGACGAGCTTTAGAGCCTCCCACACCGCTGACAGTGGAGTGGAACCTACATCATTGACCCTAAAGTAATGTAATATAGTGTCCCTTATGAGCTTCACTGCATCTTCAGAGTGTAATAGATTCTCCCTGAGCCTCCACCCAGGGGGAACGCCCGTGGAGGCTGCGCAGGTAGGAGAACAGAAATCGGGGCATGGTCAGAAAGAGAGCAGGACTCAATCGCGGCTGAATGGAGGCTAGACATGAGAGAAGTAGGGGCCAGAAAGTGAACAAGCTGGGCATACGTTTTATGTGAGGCAGAGTAGTATGTGTAATCACGCTCTTTGGGGTGTTGAATACGCCAAACATCATGCAATCCGCTGTCCTCCAGCCACCCCTTCCCCACCTAGGAGAGTGCCCCAGACTGAAGAGTCCGCTGCCCAGACCTATCCAACTCTGTGTTCATCACGAGATTCAAATCTCCCCCAACCAGAATCGCCGCATCTGGGGATGAAAGAACCTCTGCTATAGCTGAGAGAAGGAAGGGTTCTTGCTTCTCGTTGGGGGCATAATATTGATCCTACAGTGAGGTGTGTTCCCCCCATTGCACCCTAAGGACCAAGAGTCACCCCTTTATTTCTGCCACAGTCGACATTACCTTGCACGGGCAGCGGGCCCCCCACCAAGATAGCTATTCCATTCTTCTTAGATGGTCCAGTCGCCTGTCGCGCATGCCCATAGTGTCTTTTGAAAGCAGATGCATCTCCTGGAGGAGGCAAATATCACTCTCTGCATTTTCAAGGAGGGAAAGCATTGCAGCTCTTTTTACAGGATTATTTAGCCCTCGACTATTTAGGCTCACTACCTTAAGATCCCTAACCATGTACTATGTGTGGTGTATATCGACGTAGAGCGTCTGTCCTGCGACTAATAGACTCCCAGCGACCCAGGTAGTCCCTGACTCACCTACAAACGGCAGCTCTGACGCGCGGACTGGTATGGAGATCCCCAACTGTAACCCCAAATAAACCCATCCCCACATAAAATGCAAAAACAACTATAGGAACAAGGTACAAGAAATGGAACATGACTAGAGTCTGTCACAGAAGTTAAAGGCCAGGGGTTCGTGGCTGATACAACTGCTCAGCCCGAGGCCGGTCTGACACGTATCCACCTTCTCGCAGAAGAACTGCCAGGGAGTTCAACAGGACGGTCCCTCCCGCCACCCTGTCGCCCCTCTGCGCACCCATTCTGGGGCCATCAGCTGTATACCTCATGGGGTGGCCGGACGGTCTGATGCTTGCGATAGGGTGGAAAGTACCGCCTCTCGTTCCCTGTCCCTTGTGGCCTGGTCGGGCTTCTTGACGGGCGTCATCTTACCCACTCGCTGCCATCCCGTGGAGTGGCGTGCACGCAGTGATTTGGATCTCACTCAGCCTTCTCCTCTGCCGGAAGGGGTTGCCCCACGAATAGTTCTCACGCAAGTGAGTGGTTACCACCTTGAATTCATGTCGTTTGATGAGTGTGGAAGCCACCAAATCCTGGAATATGGCTGGTTGGTGTCCTCGGAATTGTGTGGGTTGGGTCCATCTTGCTTTCCAAATGATGTGTTCTTTCAATTGGAAGTCGGGTACACACACGAGAATATCGGACGGGGGCGCTTTGCTACCTCGCGGGAGGCCCACTCTATGGACTTGGTCCATTTGTATGTCTGCCGCCTCCTCCTCCCCAAGGATTTGCTGAAACAGTGCTCCCACATAGGCCCTGAGGTCGTCCCCTTCCTCATTCCACGGAATGCCTTGAATCCTCACGTTGTTCTGCCTGGAACAGTTCTCCAAGTCTTCAATATGGACCTGAAGATCGATGTTCTGCTCCCTTAGGCGTAGCATGTCTTGTTGCAAATGGTGGAGCTCTTAATCCTTGCTGACATCATGCTCCTCAAGGGTCGCCACTCCCCGATTTCATCCACATCACAACGCACCTCCTTCAGGTCTGATGCTAGCTGAGACCTGAGTTCCTGAATATCATCTTTTATGGCCGCAAAGAGTTCCACCATGAATGCCTTAGTCGCTGGCGACTCGTCACCCTCCATCGTACCTGCCGCCTTCTCACCTGGGGTCATGGACTGCCCCGGCTGCTTTAGGAGGAGCTCTTTCACTGACTTCTCCTTCCTAGCATGCGCAGCTGCCATTTCGTGCACCTCTCACAGCTGACGTGATGGTTCCGACCTTCTGCACTAATCTCTATCGTAGATGCAGGCAACCCATGTTGGGTAAAAGATCTCAATGGAACCAGGTACGGTGCCTCTTGTGCCTCCTTGTGTGACCAGGATGAGGAGCAGTAGCCCTATCAGTAAATGCTAATTTCGAATTATAATGTTCATTAAAGCTATGATTTGTTCAGTAATTTTGATTTTTTTGGGTGATATTTTGTAACTTTAATATCACAAAAATAGTTTTTGTAATTTTTTGTTAATATAATGTCTTCTGTTTTCTTAAATATTAATAAATATATATATTTTTTTTAGAAAAAGTGGAGTCGCGTACCCATCGTGTGCCTGTCTCGCTGGGTGTGCAGATTCAAACTGCCATATTGGTAAAGTCGTGAAATAATCGCGTTTCAGCCAGCCCACTCCGCTTACGCTCACAGGAAGGGAACTACAATGATACATGTCTCAGGTCTTCCCTGTAGTGATCTGCTGATCACAGGTCTCATTGTCAGCATGCCACATCCACTCCCTCATGCTTACACCCACATAACACCCATGCAGCATGACCCTGCCAATAAAAAGGGCTGGGCGCACGTGCGCGACGCCATTCCCACTCTCTATCTGGGTGTATCCGTGTGCTTATTATGTTGGTGGCAGCTGAGGCACTTTGACTGACACGGCCACCCGCAACGTTGCGGTGAGTTGAGGTGCACAAAGATGGTGGCAGCCGAAGCACTTTGCCAGACACTGGCCTCTTGCGACGTGACAATGACTTGAGGTGCACAGAGTTGGGTGGCAGCCAAGGCATTTTGGCCGACACGGGCCTCCCGCCACGTGGTGATGACTTGAGTTGCACTGAGTAAGTGCCACCGGAGCTGAGCGCGTGTGCAGCCTGTGATGATGCGTGGCCTTGATACGCTATCCTGGCAATCAAGACTCGATTTGAATTGTGAGCTCAGCTGGACCGCATGACTCCTCGGCGTGGTGCAGCATGCTGTGCCCGGGTGGCCTGTGCTGCAGAATCCAGCGAAGGCTGAGGAGGTTGCTCCGGCACGTGGTGGGCCCTCTTGGAGACACGCCGGTGGTGGCAGGTGATCAGATCACACACAGAGATTCAATCATAAAGGGTCCATGACTTGTGGTGCACTAAGGTAGGGGTATCAGATCTTAAATCACACAGAAAAGATTGTATTATAAAGGGTCCATGAGTTGTGGTGCACTAAGGTAGGGGCACCAGAGATGAGTGCGCTGATGTGAAGAAATTGTTAATGTCCCTTCTGGATATTCCTGCTGCATGATGTGACACCATTGCGTCCGGTGTCTACAGCACGAAAGTCAATCATAAAGGGTCCATGAGTTGTGATGCACAGAGTTATTGGCACCTGAAGATCTCAACGTTTTCGTAGCCAGCGATGATGGTGTGTCCTTGCATGACAGGATTGGATTGGATATGTGTGAGACCTGCTGACCGCAGTGTAGGCCAGAGGCAGTGGTCAGCAAGGGCCTACAACCACGTGGTGTTGACTTGTGGTGCACTGAGTTAGTGGTAACTGTGGCAGTCAGTGTGTGTGCAACCAGCGATGATACGTATTTCGGGTGGGCTGCACTGGGAGCAATGTCTTTTGCCTAATGAATTCTGCGTCAATACAGCCACGTGGTGGTGACTTGCGGTGCACTCAGTTAGTGGCATCAGAAGCATTCGGCGTGTGCGCAGTCAGCGATGATGCGTGGTGCGGGTGGGCTGCACTGGGAGCAATGTCTGTTGCCTACTGGACTGCGTCATCTGCAATTGCGACTCGATCTGAATTGTGAGCCCTGCTGTCCGCAGTGTAGATGGAATCCGCAGTCAGCACAGACATCGAGGAATGCTTTTTGTCACTCCCTCTTGACAAAATCCGAGGACATCGAGTACAATTCTCTCTGCAATTATTAAATCAAGACTCAATCCAAATTGTGAGCTCTGCTGACCACAGTATAGGTGTGTGGAACAAAAGATGAAATATGTATGGAATACATTGTCAAAATGTGGAGGTTTCAGGGACGTTATAGTTAGTTGCCTACTGGACTAATTAATTAATTAATTAATTAAGACTGAATTTGAATTGTGAGCCCTTCTGACCGCAGTGTAGGCCAGAGGCAGCGGTCAGCAAGGGCCCACATGCACGTGGCATAGAGTTGAGCTGCACAGTTAGAAGCACATTAAGCACTCAGCATGTGCACAGCCAGCGATGATGTGTGGTCCGGCCGGGCGGCATTGGGAGCAATGTCTGTTGCCTACTGGACTCTGCAATTAATGAATCAAGACTCAAATTTAATTGTGAGCCCTGCAGACTGCCGTGTAGGCTGGAGGCAGCGGTCAGCAAGAGCCCACAGCCACATGACGTTGACTTGAGCTACACAGAGTTAGTGGTTCCTGAAGCACTCAGCGTATGCACAGCCAGCGATGATACGTTGTGCGGGCAGGCAGCAGTGGATGCAATGTCTGTTGCCTACTGGGATCTGCAATTAATAAATCAAGATTGAATTCGAATTTTGAGCTCTCCTGACTGCAGTGTAGGAGTATGGAACAAAAGATTAAATATGTATGGAAGACATTGTCGAAATATGTAGGTTTCAGGGACGTTATAGTTAGTTGCCTATTGGACTCTGAAATTAATGAATCAAGACTGAATTTGAATTGTGAGCCCTGCTGACCGCAGTGTAGGCTGGAGGCAGCGCTCAGCAAGGGCCCACAGCCACGTGGCGTTGACTTGAGCTACACAGAGTTATTGGTACCTGGAGCACTCAGCGTGTGCAACCAGCAATGATGCATGGTCCGGACGGGCCACACTGGATGCAATGTATGCTGCCTACTGGACTGCGTCATCTGCAATCGCTACTCTTTCTGAATTGTCAGCCCTGCTAACCGCAGTGTAGGCCGGAGGCAGCAGACAGGAAGGGCCAACAGCCGTGTGGCGTTTACTTGAGCTGCACAGAGTTAGTGGTACCTGAAGCACTCAGCATGTGTGCAGCCCGCGATGATGCGTGGTCCGGGCGGGCCGCACTGGTAGCAATATCTTTTGCCTAATGAATTCTGCCTTAAAAAGGTTACGTGGTGATGACTTGTGGTGCACTGAGATAGTGTCACCTGAAGCACTCAGTGTGTGCGCAGCCAGCGATGATGCGTGGTCCGGACAGGCCACACTGGTAACAATGCCTTTTTTCTAATGAATTCTGCCTTAATAAGGCTACATGGTGATGACTTGTGGTGCCCTGAGTTAGTGGCACCTGAAACACTCATTGTGTGTGCAGCCTGCGATGATGCGTGGTCTGGGCGGGCCGCACTGGGAGTATTGTCTCTCGCCTACTGGCCTGTGTCATCTGCAATCACGACTCGATCTGAATTGTGAGCCCTGCTGTCCGCATTGTACATGGAAGGCAGTAGTCTGTACATACATAACTCTGCGGTGCTGTGCCGCTGGGTTCGAAGGGGGCCTGTTTCCAGGAGGCCGGCCGTCACGGCGGCAGCCTCATGGCAGAGTGAGGGCCGCCGCTCTGGCAGATGCGTTGGCCTTCCCAGAAGTGAACCACGCCCAGAGCCCCAGCCTATTTATTCACACTCCTATGCTGAAGTGGCATACAATGGACCAGCCCCCTCTGGTTCCAGTTCTGCTTACAGGGGGGACGACACAGCTATATGACCGAGATCTTCCCAACTGCCTGAGGTAACATGAATGCGTCCACTGTACAGTACAAGCACCAGCAGTATATGTACGAATGGAGAGGTCTGTCCTCTGCATAGTGAGGTTTGTCCAGCACATTACTGCTACACTTGGCAGTGTGTGCATTGTTATTGATGGGTGACTTGCCTCCTTCACACATATTTGGTTCACACGTCTCCCAACATTCAGCTATTGTGTGGCTGAGGGGTCATGCCGTTTTAGGAAGCTCTGCTGTTCTGTTCTGTGCTGCCTCGGTGGTAGTAGGGGGGTGGTCTCAGGTGGAGGTCCTGGGAATGGTGGTGGTGGGTGTTGTGGCCTTCTTAGGTGTCGGAGCTGCATGGTCAGTAGCTCTATGACATGTGTTGGTCTTCAGATGTGGTTCTGGGCTGGGCTCCCTTTCATACTGTAGGTACTCGTCCAGTAAAAGGCAGATGTTAAATTCCTACTGCTAACATGGCTTATCGCCTGTTTTTGGATTGCATTGCAGATTTCGCAGGTTGTTGAAAATATCAGGAAGTGGCGATATCTGCAGTTTCACCAGGTTTAGAATGGGATGATAACTCTTTTGCTGCGGTTAAGTGCCGATAAGTCAGCGACAAACTCTCTTGAGAATACACTTCATTGTTTTTTTTTTTTTCATCTGGATTTGTGCACCTAGCTGCTTTAAAAAAAAAATAATAGTAATAATTGTTTGACCCTGGGGCTTTTTGTGGGATCCCATGAACAGGCCTAGGGGTTTCAGGGTGTTTGTACCCTGCCCACTTTTCTTGTTTTGTTCAACTTTTTTCTTCTGATTCGCATGTAGCTACAACAAAGTCCTAATAAACACCAGGGCTCATTTTAGAGTCACCCTATAACCCAACAGTTGGGACTTATCGCCGAGTTATCGACAGTTTAGCACAGCAAAAGTGGTGAAAGAATTATCGCCCCATTCTCAAGTTGGTGCACACTGCCACATTGCCCACAGGCTGACGGTACCAACACAGCAGACAATCAGAATCATTACGCAGGCAAAGCTGATGGCTGTACTGCACCTATTGGACTCTGGTATCTTCCAACTAACAACTGCGAGAGTCGGAGGAGTCCCACAGCCAGCCCTATTAAACTTCCTCACACATCTTGGATGCATGTCTACAAAAGCAACTTAGGGCCCCTGCATCCACACCACCCGATCGTCCCAATTTGTAGTATTCCTGCACAACCAACCCCAACCCCAGCCGTTGATTGACGCCTCTGCGCTCCAGATCCAAGATTGTAGTCACTGAAATTAAGGTGCGCCAGGTCATGAAGTCTAGTAGTCAATAGTAGTGGAAAAACAGTACTTTTTTAGAAAAACCTAAATTAACAACACACAAACATCAAACGAGTGGCATTGCCAATGGGGAACATCAACTTGTGTATTGAAATAACTGTAGATCGTCCTGGAAATCCCAAAAGTCCATATTCAGAAACGTGTTGGATAAATAAAGATAAAGGTCAAGCTTTAGTATGTTCACAAACGTGATATGGTACAATGTATTGCACTTGGACAAACCGGAATGCCTATAGGTATGATCAATTCTGCACAAAATGACCGTAACAGAAGCTTGTATGGTCATAACCTTCATAGGAAAGAAAAGGAATGTTACAACCACACAAACTTGCATTACGGTCTCATTATGCAGGATTTATCACACCTGTAAGCATCAAGGTTCATTTCAGCTTGATACACATGCATGTTCACTTCACCTAAACTGCGCAGAAACAACTGGAGACGACGCAAGGGAACCACGCTATAGCAGCCTTCCTGCACGTGTTGGGGGCAACTGACTGCACACATGTGCTATTTGTGCCCCCTGTTGACACTGCACCCAATCACCGCAACAAAAACCACATGCATTCCAACAATGTGCAGGCAAAACTGAACCACCGGGGCCTGTACACTAATGTCGTCACAAACTTCTCAGGCAGTGTGCATTATTCTTACATCTTTCGCAAGCATCCCAGCCCTGGTCCCCAGACCAGTTCGCCGCCCAGTGATGACTGCCCGACCCTACGCACCCAGACTTCAATGCTCACCTGCCACCACCGGCGTGTCTCCAAGAGGGCCCACCACGTGCCGGAGCAACCTCCTCAGCCTTCGCTGGATTCTGCAGCACAGGCCCCCCGGGCACAGCATGCTGCACCACGCCGAGGAGTCATGCGGTCCAGCTGAGCTCACAATTCAAATCGAGTCTTGATTGCCAGGATAGCGTATCAAGGCCACGCATCATCACAGGCTGCACACGCGCTCAGCTCCGGTGGCACTTACTCAGTGCAACTCAAGTCATCACCACGTGGCGGGAGGCCCGTGTCGGCCAAAATGCCTTGGCTGCCACCCAACTCTGTGCACCTCAAGTCATTGTCACGTGGCAAGAGGCCAGTGTCTGGCAAAGTGCTTCGGCTGCCACCATCTTTGTGCACCTCAACTCATCGAAACGTTGCGGGTGGCCGTGTCAGTCAAAGTGCCTCAGCTGCCACCAACATAATAAGCACACGGATACACCCAGATAGAGTGGGAATGGCGTCGCGCACGTGCGCCCAGCCCTTTTTATTGGCAGGGTCATGCTGCATGGGTGTTATGTGGGTATAAGCAGCCATGAGGGAGTGGCTGTGGCATGCTGACAATGAGACCTGTGATCAGCAGATCACTACAGGGAAGACCTGGGACATGTATCATTGTAGTTCCCTTCCTGTAAGCGTAAGCGGAGTGGGCTGGCTGAAACGCGATTACTTCAAGACTTTACCAATATGGCAGTTTGAATCTGCACACCCAGCGAGACAGGCACACGATGGGTACGCGACTCCACTTTTTCTAAAAAAAATATATATATTTATTAATATTTAAGAAAACAGAAGACATTATATTAACAAAAAATTACAAAAACTATTTTTGTGATATTAAAGTTACAAAATATCACCCAAAAAAATCAAAATTACTGAACAAATCATAGCTTTCATGAACATTATAATTCGAAATTAGCATTTAAAAAACCTTTGAAATTCACTGAAAATAACCATAGGTTTCAGGCATGTTATAGTTAGAAATTAGCATTTAAAAAACCTCAGAAAGTCACTGAAAAAACCACAGGTTTCAGGGACATTATAGTTAGTTGGACATTCACTCATACAAAACCAGAGAAATCCCACATTATAGTTAGTTCAGCTAACTATAACTCATGCCCCCGCAATGTGCTGCTGATGACATCACATATTACATCATTCATGACATGTTCAATGACATCACTGATGACATCACTGATGGCACCTCAAATTACATCATTGATGACATCATCCACATGAAAATCTGATCCACCTCCTCACAATCTAACATAACTTTTGATACACCTACTGTAAAATACAGACTACCATTTTCGAAACCTAGAGACACCAATACCAGTTACTACATATGCACTCACTGATTCTTAGGTCTCCAAACATATCCACTTATTTACCCATACAATCACTCATACATACAGTCACTCACCAATAGAACACTATCATATGCACTCATAAACCTATACAGACACTCACACACCACCACTCATCCAGAGTTACTCTCACACCCAGTCAGCCATGCAAAGAATCAATCACACTTCCATTTACTGATCTATACAGTTATACACACACCACATCACTTATTCAAGCATAAACAAATGCATACTTACTCTCTTCTACAATCACTGATACAAGTACAAACTCATCCATACAGCCACTCTCACAATCACTGACTCTCACGTATAGTCATTTATATACTTCAACTTTTACATACACTGCCTTTTACATATGTAGTTACTTGGACATGTACCATTGAGACATCCATTCACTCACCAACACACCCATACACACACTTACAAACCCATACAGCTGTTCCCACATGAAGTCTTGAACCCATACACACAGTGAATCAACCACTCAAACATCTATGAACAGACTCACACAACTCCCACCCACCCACACATACACCCATGCACCCATACAAATACTCAGGCAACCAATCGATAACCCATATAGACACTCATGTAGCTAATGACCAACCCATGCAGCAGCTTATACAACAACAGACAGACTGATACAGACATTCACGCAGTTTACTCACTAACCCATGCATTTAGTAAGACACGTTTAATCACTCACTTAAACAGTCAGTCACACACCTACTAAATCCTCCACTCAGACATGTATAGACCCACTCATTCTTCAATACACCTTGGCATATATATAATACATATTTAAACTTTAAAGAAAAACAGACTCACTGGATGATGTCCTCAGTGATGTCATCAGTGATGTTGTTTGCGATGTCATCAGTGATGTCACTGACCATGTCATGCATGATGTAATACGTGACATCATCAGCAGTGCATTGCGGGGGTGCGAGTTAGAGTTATCTGAACTAACTATAACGGGAGAATTTCTCTGGTTTTGTACGAGTGAAATGTCCAACTAACTATAACGTCCCTGAAACCTGTGTTTTTTTCAGTGAATATATATATATATATATATATATATATATATATATATATATATATATATATATATATATATATATATACCGTGAATTCCGCTGAAGGTTTCCTTTCCCCAAATGACGGACACGGACCCAGGACTGGTGCTAGCAAGTGTTTATTCCACCGTCGCCATAACGCGTTTCAGCTCCGTGGAGCCTTGATCTCATGACATGGTAACCACCTATCGTGTCTTATTTAACATCACACACAACATTCTCGTAACGTCACATGGTCATAGACATATCTGAAATACTTCATTGTTTTTTTCTTTTCAACATCGGTATACTATGAGAATAATGTTAACATATCTGCTGGGCAACATAATTATAGGTATACAATAAATATAGTAGATGCCTCATTAACAGACAGTATTACATATATTCTATTTTGCTTTTTTAAGAGAAATGATTTAATACCTCATTTTGTTTGCAACATCACAGTTTGTAGGGTTAAATCCCTGTTTGCATACAATATATAGTTAGAACGTCTAGACCCTTACGTATTTCCAAGTTGTATTGTGCAAAATTTAAGCAGTGCAAATCGTGCATAGTAAGTAAAAAAGTGCAAGGTGCTAAGTGCAATGAGAGTTTGGGCATAAAGTAATAAAGCCATAGAAAATGTATATCTAAAATCATTATATGTTTTCCAGACCTATTTCAAAGTATTCTATCATACTGGTTTAACTAAATTTGAGAAGAGTGGCTATGGATACCAAGATGGTCGGAGGTAAGTATCCTCTTTGATATTTTTAACTACTTTAAATAATTTCAAATACTTTTAATTCATTTTTAAATACATATTTAAATAATTTTAAATAATTTTAAAGTGCAATGTGCAGATTCCAATAAATTAAGGCATACAAATGTCATTTAAATATACTATAATATAAATAAATATATAAATACTTAAATATATAAATATATAAATAATTAAAACAAATATAGTCTAATATTTAACCCCACTTTAAAGGAATCATTCTAGAGCACTAATACAATTATTAAACCGCTTTCGATATTCATTCTGGTATTACTTAATTTATTATGTTCTGTTTTGTTATCAGTGATAGTTATCAACTTAGACATGTATGTAAATCCTCTGTAACATTCAACCCTGACGGTGCCTTTGAGTCCAACTGAAGTATATATCTTGTTTCTAGTTTTCTCAGTTTGGTGACCCTGTCTCCTCCTCGTCTGCTGGGCGGTACAGAGTCTATAACAAAATATTTAAGGGCTGTGTTATCGGAGTTATGTTTCTCTTTAAAGTGTCGTGCCACAGGATATGTGTTATCTTGGTTTGTTATGGCTCGTAGGTGCTGAAGGATGCGTTTATGTACCTGTAACACAGTACTGCCCACATATTGTAAGCCACAAGTGCATTGCAACACATACACAGCGAACTCCGTTTTACAAGTTAATAGTTTGTCTATTTTAAATTCTCTATCACTGAAAGGGGTGTTGTACGTATTTTTGTTAGTACCATGTGTACATGCCTTGCATGTTTTGCATCTGAAAAATCCCCTTCTCATTTGTAGCCAGCTGCTTCTCTCTAAGATTTCAGGATTTGTCTTAACGATTTTATCCCTGGTTGATGGAGCTCTACTGTAGGTGATGGGGACTTTTTTAGGGACAAGAGAACCTATCACAGGGTCACAAAGTACCATTGCCCAATTTTTGTGAATAATTTTTTTAATTTCTTTATGTTGATTGTTGAATTTTAGAATCATACGGTAGTCTGCAGCCCCTTGTGTCATCGTATCCCCTTTTGTTTCCTTTGCTTTAATTTTCAAGATCTCATTTCTGCTTTTTTCATATGATCTTTTTATTGCTTTGTCAATTATTATTTCTTGATAACCTCTCTGTAGGAATCTCAGTTTGCTCTCTTTCTGTGCTGCCTCCAAATCATTGTCATTACTACAGATTCTTCGCAGACGTAACATTTCACCGTACGGTATACTATTCACCAGATGTTTTGGATGCATGCTACTTGCGTGAAGTGTTGAATTACCTGCAGTCTTCTTCCTAAACAACCTGGTTTGAATTTTGTGATTTTCAACGTATACCTGGGTGTCTAAAAATTCCACAGAACTGGAGCTGATTGTGGCCGTGAATTTGAGATTAATATCATTAATGTTGAGGCTCTGTACAAAATCATGGGCTTCATTTTCTGTACCCTGCCAAATTACAAAAAGGTCATCAATGTAACGTCACCACATTTTAACATTGGTCTTCCTACTCTGTTTGTGTGTGTCCATGAGAGTCAGCTCCTCCCACTTGCCCATATGCAGGCATGCATAACTAGGAGAGAAGCTGGCTCCCATGGCAACTCCTCTCATCTGTCGATATAGTTGACTATTGAACATAAATATGCTGTTGTACAGACAGAAAAGAATCATGTCAAGTAGCATATTACTATGACATTTCATAGAAATAGATCTTCTAGATAAGTAATGTCTAATCGCTGCTATCCCATCCGTATGTTCAATACTCGTATACAACGAGGTAACATCCAATGCCATCAACAAATAATTGTCTTGCCACTCAAATTCAGAAATATGCATACACCTGTAAAGGTGTATGCTTAACCTTTACGATCCAAAAGGATGATAACTGCCATTTACTTTTCTTACAATGCACAATAGTAGTAGTCTAAAACCAATTTTGGTGCTCAGTTCTTCGCAATACACTAGTTGTTAATTTAAATCAATTTTAAAGTTGCATTGAAGAACAAAGTGGCCTCGTGAAGTAACAAGAAACCTCTAAGTCTGTTTTCTTTGTTTATCATAAGGAAATCACATGACTATTTAATACACTTCCTGGTTGACTTTCACTTTACTCGTGAACAAGGGAGTGTTATCCCGAAACGCGTAGAGTAAGTTGTTTTGCCTTATGCTCTAATTAAAGACTGTTTTGAAGCTCATTGGTGTCCGTGGTTGCTGGTGATTCGAGGAAGGAGGAATTACAGCGTTGGTTGAATATATATATATATATATATATATATATATATATATCACCCATGTTTGCCACAGCAGATTGAGGGCGCTCACAAACTGCAGTTGAGGAAACTTCCTTTATTTACGAACTGGCAGGCAAAATCACAAGCATTGTTTAATCCGTTGGCTTGACGCGTTTCAAGGAAATCTCTCCTCTCTTCAGAAGCCTCGCTTTAAAATCGGGATTGTTCTGTGCTTTCCGCATCGACCTGCGCATTTGTAATTTGCAACATTGGCCTCAGGTGTGCCTCATTTACAGATCTTCCTGTTGCACGCCGGTCTTTGTAGTCAGTTTCTGCACCTTTTGAAACCCTCCAGTGGGTCCGATTTTACAGCGACATTAAAAGGATAATTTAAAGCCCCCATTGAGCTCACGCCTGGGACTGTACCTGCCTCATTATTGGTTCACTGCAGCGCCATCGCTTGAGGACACAGTTCACCTCGATGGCCCCTTCATTCCCTAGAAGGTGGTGCGTCCTCCACGGCCTGAAGCGCGCCGCGTATATATCACCCAAGTTTGCCACAGCAGATTGAGGGCGCTCACAAACTGCAGTTGAGGAAACTTCCTTTATTTACGAACTGGCAGGCAAAATCACAAGCATTGTTTAATCCGTTGGCTTGACGCGTTTCAAGGAATTCTCTCCTCTCTTCAGAAGCCTCGCTTTAAAATCGGGATTGTTCTGTGCTTTCCGCATCGACCTGCGCATTTGTAATTTGCAACATTGGCCTCAGGTGTGCCTCATTTACAGATCTTCCTGTTGCACGCCGGTCTTTGTAGTCAGTTTCTGCACCTTTTGAAACCCTCCAGTGGGTCCGATTTTACAGCGACATTAAAAGGATAATTTAAAGCCCCCATTGAGCTCACGCCTGGGACTGTACCTGCCTCATTATTGGTTCACTGCAGCGCCATCGCTTGAGGACACAGTTCACCTCGATGGCCCCTTCATTCCCTAGAAGGTGGTGCGTCCTCCACGGCCTGAAGCGCGCCGCGTATATATCACCCAAGTTTGCCACAGCAGATTGAGGGCGCTCACAAACTGCAGTTGAGGAAACTTCCTTTATTTACGAACTGGCAGGCAAAATCACAAGCATTGTTTAATCCGTTGGCTTGACGCGTTTCAAGGAATTCTCTCCTCTCTTCAGAAGCCTCGCTTTAAAATCGGGATTGTTCTGTGCTTTCCGCATCGACCTGCGCATTTGTAATTTGCAACATTGGCCTCAGGTGTGCCTCATTTACAGATCTTCCTGTTGCACGCCGGTCTTTGTAGTCAGTTTCTGCACCTTTTGAAACCCTCCAGTGGGTCCGATTTTACAGCGACATTAAAAGGATAATTTAAAGCCCCCATTGAGCTCACGCCTGGGACTGTACCTGCCTCATTATTGGTTCACTGCAGCGCCATCGCTTGAGGACACAGTTCACCTCGATGGCCCCTTCATTCCCTAGAAGGTGGTGCATCCTCCACGGCCTGAAGCGCGCCGCGTATATATCACCCAAGTTTGCCAAAGCAGATTGAGGGCGCTCACAAACTGCAGTTGAGGAAACTTCCTTTATTTACGAACTGGCAGGCAAAATCACAAGCATTGTTTAATCCGTTGGCTTGACGCGTTTCAAGGAATTCTCTCCTCTCTTCAGAAGCCTCGCTTTAAAATCGGGATTGTTCTGTGCTTTCCGCATCGACCTGCGCATTTGTAATTTGCAACATTGGCCTCAGGTGTGCCTCATTTACAGATCTTCCTGTTGCACGCCGGTCTTTGTAGTCAGTTTCTGCACCTTTTGAAACCCTCCAGTGGGTCCGATTTTACAGCGACATTAAAAGGATAATTTAAAGCCCCCATTGAGCTCACGCCTGGGACTGTACCTGCCTCATTATTGGTTCACTGCAGCGCCATCGCTTGAGGACACAGTTCACCTCGATGGCCCCTTCATTCCCTAGAAGGTGGTGCGTCCTCCACGGCCTGAAGCGCGCCGCGTATATATCACCCAAGTTTGCCAAAGCAGATTGAGGGCGCTCACAAACTGCAGTTGAGGAAACTTCCTTTATTTACGAACTGGCAGGCAAAATCACAAGCATTGTTTAATCCGTTGGCTTGACGCGTTTCAAGGAATTCTCTCCTCTCTTCAGAAGCCTCACTTTAAAATCGGGATTGTTCTGTGCTTTCCGCATCGACCTGCGCATTTGTAATTTGCAACATTGGCCTCAGGTGTGCCTCATTTACAGATCTTCCTGTTGCACGCCGGTCTTTGTAGTCAGTTTCTCAATCTGCTGTGGCAAACTTGGGTGATATATACGCGGCGCGCTTCAGGCCGTGGAGGACGCACCACCTTCTAGGGAATGAAGGGGCCATCGAGGTGAACTGTGTCCTCAAGCGATGGCGCTGCAGTGAACCAATAATGAGGCAGGTACAGTCCCAGGCGTGAGCTCAATGGGGGCTTTAAATTATCCTTTTAATGTCGCTGTAAAATCGGACCCACTGGAGGGTTTCAAAAGGTGCAGAAACTGACTACAAAGACCGGCGTGCAACAGGAAGATCTGTAAATGAGGCACACCTGAGGCCAATGTTGCAAATTACAAATGCGCAGGTCGATGCGGAAAGCACAGAACAATCCCGATTTTAAAGCGAGGCTTCTGAAGAGAGGAGAGAATTCCTTGAAACGCGTCAAGCCAACGGATTAAACAATGCTTGTGATTTTGCCTGCCAGTTCGTAAATAAAGGAAGTTTCCTCAACTGCAGTTTGTGAGCGCCCTCAATCTGCTGTGGCAAACTTGGGTGATATATATATATATATTACCTACTGGCGGTCGCCAGTAGGTAGTTATAGTTAGGACCCCTTTTCCATAGGAAATCCGCAACATTATATTTTGAATAACTTTGGCGCCGGTCGATGAATCCTCGCGAATTTCTCAAAATAGGTGGGGCGCTACGCTCCGCTCCTACCCTGAAAGTCTCGGGGGGATTCGTCAAGCGGGGGCTGAGATAAAAGGGGGGTCCCAAAACGCGTTTTTCCCATGCATTTTTCCATAGGACCTTTAGACAGAGCAACAGCCCGAACGGCTGAACAGAATTACTAGAAATTTGGCAGAGAGGTAGTCCCTATGTCAAGGAAGTGCCTTTTGTAGGTTTGGTGTAAATCTGTTCAGTAGATTCTGAGAAAATAGCCTTTAAATCAATATATATATCTGAGCCCGCTTACAGTACGCTTACCGTACGCTTACCGTACGCGTACGGTGGCGTGCGCGAGCGCGATTCTGATTGGCTCTTAGATCTTAGTAAACATTCGAATCGGCCGAAACCAGGAAGCGGCGTCCGCCATTTTGTCTCTCGCACTGAGTGTTATTTATCAAACATGATGCCCAAAAACATGTTACGGGGCTGTTTTGACAACTCCCTCCCACATAGTCATGTTGAGGGAGTCCCCAAACATCCCCCAAGAGCAAAAACGGTTTTATTTTTTTTTCGGCAATTTCGCCAAGTACGCTTACCGTACGCTTACCGTAAGCGTACGGTAAAAAATAGAAATAAAAAAAACACTATCCACACTTACCTCACCCCCTGTGCTTTTGGTGGCCGTAGGCCCACCAAATGTACAGGGCTTATTACATCAGTAAAAAAACTATATTTTGGCAACATGAAATTATAAAATCGAAATAAAAAAAACACTATCCACATTGACCCCACCCCCTGTGCTTTTGGTGGCCGAAGGCCACCAAATGTACAGGGCTTATTAAAGTTGATAAAAACCGTGCACGGAACGCACTGCGTTAAGTGGGCTCGCACGCCTCGAATGGCGTAAAGTAACTTAGCATTTAAAAAACCGTACAAATTCACTGAAAAAACCATAGGTTTCACACACGTTATAGTTAGGAATTAGCATTTAAAAAACCTTGCAAATTCACTGAAAAAACCATAGGTTTCACACATGTTATAGTTAGCGGAAATTTTACTGATAAAAAACCAATGAAATTGCCCCGTTATAGTTAGTGCTGGCAACTATAACTCACGCGACCGCAATCTTCTGCTGATGACATATGTGTCTTTATAAAAAAAAATATTTGTAATATATGTATAGCTAAAAATGTATGGAAGAAGACATGGGCAAATAAGTGTCTAAATACAGTATTAGCATCAGCAGAGGATTGCGGTCGCGTGAGTTATAGTTGCCAGCACTAACTATAACGGGGCAATTTCATTGGTTTTTTATCAGTAAAATTTCCGCTAACTATAACATGTGTGAAACCTATGTTTTTTTCACTGAATATATATATATATAGATATAGATATAGATATAGATATAGATATAGATATAGATATAGATAGATATATGTAGATATAAAGATATATATATACCAATATTTATTGAAGAATGAGTGGGTGTTGGACCTTTGACCCTGTCACCAGGCAGGTCGCTCCCCCCATCCGCCACGCAGCCCCCTGTGGGTTGAACCTCCATTGCCGCTATTGCCGCCTGACTGCTCGCTCCCTTTTTTAATCTGTACCCCTGCGCTTGGCTTCTGTGCCACTTTGTTTTTTCATTCTGTGCCCCTGTATTTTGCTTCTGTACCCCTGTGCTCTGTTGTTCCTTTCCCGCCGTCCTTTCCCGCCGTTTTTTCCCCGGGTTTTCCCCGGGTTTTCCCCCGCCGCTGAGCCCCTGCGGCCCCGCCCCCTTAACTCCCATTGGCCGCCCCGCTCCCACCTCCCAGCTGCTCCTCCCTCCCTCTGCCCTCATATGGAGGCCGCGAAGCGGGTGCGCAGCAGGCGCGCGCAGCCGGCGCGCCTAAGGCAAGCCCGTCTGCGCCCGTCCGCGCCTGGACCGCACCCAGCGCCAGAACCCCTGGACCCCGCACCCCTCGCAACGCCGTACTGCACTACGACGCAAGCACCCTCCACGCACTCAACACCAGATGAGACCACCCCTGCTATCGGGCCACCCCGAAACGCACCCAGGGGCTTTCACCTGCCAGAACTGCAGATTCACCAGCATCCAACCCTCCACACCACCAGCCAGAGAACCCAACCACCTCCGCTGCACGCTCCTCAACACCCGCTCCGCTCGCAAGCACACCATCGAACTCTGGGACCTCCTAGACTCCACCGCCCCCGACGTCGCCTTCCTGACGGAGACCTGGCTGAACGCCACCTCAGCACCAGACATCGCCATAGCCATCCCACAGGGCTACAAGATCTCCCGCAGAGACCGCACCAACGGAGTGGGAGGAGGAATCGCCATCATCCACAAAGACTCCATCAAAATCTTAACGAACACCGATGACACCCTCACCACCGCCGAGCACATGCACTTCCAGATCCACACTGACCCCAACACCACCCTCAGAGGAACTCTCATCTACAGACCTCCCGGACCCCGCCCACAGTTCAGTGACACCATCGCCGACCTTATCAGCACCCACGCCCTCGCTTCCACGGACTACATCCTCCTCAGGGACCTGAACTTCCACCTCGAGAACAACAACAATGCCAACTCCACCACCCTGATCGACAACCTCGCCAACCTCGGACTCAAACAGCTCGTAACGACACCTACTCACACCGCTGGACACACGCTCAACCCCATCTTCTCCGCAAGCCCCCACGTCTCCTTCAACCACACAACCGAACCACACTGGACCAACCACAGATGCGTCCACTTCACCTTCAGAAAACCCACCACACACCACCGCACCCAACAGCTACCACGCCGCTGCTGGGGCAAGGTCACCAAGGACCGACTGACTACCGCCCTCGCCCTCAGACCACCCACCGACCCAGACACCGCCGCGACCAACCTCACACAGTGGATCAACGACTGCGCCAACACCCTCGCCCCTCTCAAGACCTCTACAACCAACCACACCAACAAGAAAGCCGCCTGGTTCACCGAGGACCTCCGGATCTCCAAGCACACCTGTCGGAAGCTGGAGAAGAAATGGCTCCACGACCGAACACCAGACAACCACACAGCCCTCAAGAGCACCACCCGCAGACACCACCAACTCATCAGGACCGCCAAGAAGACCGCCTTCAAGGACCGCCTAGACAACAACGCACACAACACCAAAGAGCTCTTCAGCATCGTGAAAGAACTCTCCAACCCCAGCTCCAACACCAACGACATCCCGCCATCTCAAGACCTGTGCGACTCCCTGGCCACCTTCTTCCACCGCAAGATCACTGACATCCATGACAGCTTCAACTCTGACCCCCCCCCCGCACCCACCACCGAATCCACCACCCCTGTGACTACCACTCGCACCAGTCACCTGACCGTCTGGTCCAGCGTCAGCGACGAAGACACCATCAAAACCATGAACTCCATCCACTCCGGATCCCCATCAGACCCCTGCCCTCACCACGTCTTCAACAAACAATCAACTGTTCCTTCGAGACAGCAACCTTCCCAGAAAGCTGGAAGCACGCCGAGATCAACGCCCTTTTGAAGAAGCCCAAGGCAGACCCCAAGGACCTCAAGAACTTCCGGCCCATCTCCCTGCTCCCTTCCCGGCAAAAGTGACTGAGAAGATTGTCAACAAACAGCTGACCCACTACCTCGAAGTTAACAACATCCTGGACCCTTTCTAATCCGGTTTTCGCAGCAACCACAGCACCGAGACCGCCCTCATCGCCGCCACTGATGACATCCGGACCCTGATGGACAAAGGAGAAACAGCCGCCCTCATCCTCCTGGACCTATCAGCAGCCTTTGACACGGTCTGTCACCGCACCCTATCAGCACGCCTCCATGACGCCGGTATCCAAGAGAAGGCCCTGGCCTGGACCACATCCTTCCTCTCCGTCAGAACCCAGAGCGTCCGCCTCCCACCCTTCTGCTCCAAAACCACCGAGATCATCTGCAGCGTCCCACAGGGATCCTCCCGCCCTGCTTCAACACCCTCCGTATGCTCCGCAGGATCTTCAAATGGATCCCCCTCGACACAAGAAAAACCGTTACCCAGGCCCTTATTACCAACAGACTCGACTACGGGAACGCCCTCTACTCAGGAACTACAAACAAGCTCCTGAGACGACTCCAACGCATCCAGAACGCCTCGGCCCGACACATCCTCGATGTCCCCCGCCGCAGCCACATCACACTCCACCTGAGAGGCCTGCACTGGCTCCCCGTCAACAAAAGGATCACCTTCAAGCTCCTGATCCACGCACACAAAGCACTGCACAACACCGGACCCACCTACCTGAACAACCGACTCAGCTTCCACACCCCCACCCGAAGCTTCCGCTCAGCCAACCTCGCCCTCGCCACAGTCCCTCGCATCTGAAAAACCACCGCCGGCGGCAGATCCTTCTCCTACCTCGCCGCCAAGACCTGGAACACTCTCCCCACCATCCTACGACAGACCCAGGACCTGCTGGCCCTCAGAAGACTCCTCAAGACCTGGCTCTTCGACCAGTAGCAGCCCCCCTCCCCAGCGCCTTGAGACCCTCTCGGGTATGTAGCGTGCTTTACAAATGCAGTGATTGATTGATTGATTGATTGAGTGTCTGTATGGATGATTCAGTGGGTGCATGACTGACTGTATAGGTGAGTGATTATACATATCTCAGTGAATGTATGGGTGAGTGACTAATCTGTGTAAATGTCTATATCAGTCTGTCAGTTGGTGTGTAAGCGGCTGCATGGGTTGGTGAGTTGCTACATGAGTGTGTATATGGGTTATTGATTGGGTGTCTGAGTACCTGTATGGGTGCATGAGTGTTTGTGTGGGTGGGTGAGGGGGTGTGACTCCCTGCATAAATGTGTGAGTGGGTGAATCACTGGATGTATGGGTTCATGAGTGCATCTGTGAGGGGCTGTATGGGTAAGTGAGTGTGCGTATGGCTGTGTTGGTGAGTGAATGGATGTCTCAGTGGTATATGGGTGAGTAAATGCATTCATGAAAGGCAGTATATGTGAGTGTTGGAGTATATAAGTGACTGTATGTATTAGTGAGTGATTGCGAGAGTAGCTGTATGGATGAGTGTGTGCTTGGGTCAGTGATTGTATAAGAGGGTAAGTGTGTGTTAGTATCTGTATGAATAAGTGAGGTGGTGTGTGTATACCTGTATAGGTGAGTAAATGGCAGTATGATTGACACTTTGGGTGAGTGACTAGGTGTGTAAGTAGCTCTATGGGTGAGTAGCCGTGTGTATGTGTCAATATGGGTATATGAGTGGTAATATCAGAGGCTGTATTTGTGAGTGACTGGGTATATGAATGACTGTATGGGTGAGTGAGTGGATGTGTGTGTAGACCTTTGAATCAGTGAGTGGGTATGTACTTACTGGAATTGGTGTGTCTATGGATTCGAGAATAGTAGTCTGGAATTTGGAGTGGGTGTATGAAAGGTTATGTTGGGGTGTGCATAGGTGCATCAGAGGTTATGTGGATGATGTAATTAGTGAGGTCATCAGTGATGTCTTTTGAGATGTGATCAGTGATGTCATCAGTGATCTCACTGACCATGTCATGAGTGATGTAATATGTGACGTCATCGGCAGTGCATTGTGGGGGGCACGAGTTATAGTTAGCTCAGATAACTATAACGGCTGAATTTCTCGGGTTTTGTATGAGTGAAATGTCAGCCTGACTATAACGTCCCAGTAACCTTTGTTTTTTTCCGTGAATTTCAAAGGTTTATTAAATGCTGAGTTCTAATTATAAGGTCCCTGAAACCAGTGTTTTTTTTCAGTGAATATATATATATGTATATATTTGTATATATATATATGTGTGTAAATATATAATACCAATTGTCCTGCAACGCTCTTTTTCCTTCATCAATCTCATCTCTTTGCAGCTGCGCCCACTTCCTACTATGTTCCCCTCCCGCTGCAGGCATGTTATGATAGAGTGAGTTACAATCAATTTAGCTGTTCCCTACATTGTATAGGGAGAAGAAATTACTCATATTGGTCAGGATATGTTATTTTACACAAAGATAACATTTAGCCAAAAATATGAGATCTTATAGCCTCCATAACAATGACACTACAAACGTGTATTTCTAGTATATACGTACCTCTTACAGCTCATACCTACTGTGCCACTTTGCCAAGGTATTCTGTTCATGAGGTTACAGTGAGCTTTGTGACTGAATGCCATATTATTGACTGAGCTGCGGCATTCTGAGGGCTTCTAGAAAGGTTTTTATTCAACTCTCCTTCCCATAGGAGTTCACATTTGCTGTTTTATCTTTCTGAGTGAGCTTAGTGACAGACACACATTGAAAGTCTGAGAGAAATGCCAAGGGAGCCGCTTAACAGCATTCAGAGGCAGAGATGGCATTTGATTCCAAAGCATCTCTGCTCTATTTTCCTTTACAGGGAGTCTAAATCTGGAAAATCTATCGGTGTCAAAGAAATGTGCTTCAGATCTGGGCCCAACGAAAATGTATATATATTTTAAAGCATGAACCAATTAAAGGCAATGCTGACTCATATTCTAAAGTGTTATGGATAACAACATTACTGTGTTTCTTGCATGTGTAACAATCTGGACTGCCACTTTGTAAGTTTTAACATTTCAATTGCTACATTACAAAGTCACTTAAATGTCGGTTTTCAGACAATCTTTATGGTCATATTTTTAAATCACTATCTCTTTCTTAAAATGAATACAAGCTGAACACTTTTGCTTCTTTTGCACCTTCCATTTGGCAGCACAGAAATGAAATGGAATCACATTTTTAAACACAGCCAAGCCACGTCAGTTTCCTTTTTTTGTGTGAGAGAAAATCAATTTAGATATGGTTTTTACGTGAGCCTGAGTGGCTCCAAGTCAATGCCATGGACATGTTTGATACATTTGCAAACCTCTCAAACATTAAACAGTGTTTATTGCCGCAGATGTTTGCAGATTTGGGGGCCTATTTACAAAAAATTGGCGTAGAACAGCGCATCAAGTCATTTGGCTATGCTGCCCTGTGCCAATGCAATACGGCAGGAATGCACCGTATTTTCAATATATGTTGGATTCCTGTCCTTTCAACCAGTGCCGGAGAACTATTAGCAGCCGGGCAAGGGTTTCTGTGTTGTCGGCATGATTATGTTTTGTGCAGGAAGGGACACCTTTCTGCACTAAAACAACCATTGGAGGCTTTTTTCTCTTTCCATGTGTGCTGCCGAATACAGCACATACGGTGAGATGAGAAAACAAGGAGAAATGTAAACACTTCTTCTCGTTACGCCTGCTCTAGAGAGGAGCAAGATTTTGGTGCTGCACAAGGTGTACAAGATATTGCAAATCTGGGAAAGCATCAAAGTCCATGAGTGCTGCATGGAACACCCACAGTAACACCCATGGAACACCTCTATGATGCAGAGGAAGGCAAGGCAGCAACTTGCGCTTCTTTACCCTACTTCATATCCACAAGGCCATGAAAAGCCATGCAGGGTGGCTTTATGTGACCTTGTGGATGTGGCTATGCTGTGTGTGCCACTGAAACATCACAAAAACTGATGTTGCAGAAGCCCACATGGCTTGTAAATAAGCACCCAAGTGTTTAGCCAGAATGACGTGTTATGGACTCCAAGTAACAGCCATTAAATATCATCAGAGATGGCTGAGTGCTGCATTCGCCTCTCTTCCATTCCTACACCAGAATAAGTGCCATCTGAAATAGATGTTGCCTCTAGGAATGCCTGAAGCTATGAGGTGACTCTCCATTTAGTGATACTGATTGGAAAAAAAGATGCCATTCAACCGCAAGGAGCACAGTGCACTGGGATAAGGAGATGCCTTTATCATTAGAGGAAAACAGACGATCACCACACAGATTAACAGCATATTCACTGAGCCCAAAATGATTTATAGTTTCTAGATGGCAGGTGCCAAATTGAATATTTAGATTCTAATCATCCCAAATGATCAGACATCATTTTAACAGCCTGGGTGCCTTGAAAGATTAAAACGGGGCAAACTATATCAGACATGAAATATAGGAAAAATAGGCTCCCAGAAGATGGCACAGTCTTTACTACGAATAAAACTAGGCTGACTAAATATTGATAAGAGAGCAACAGAGGGAAGGTGATCACCAAAGACAGAGCAGATTACTGTAAAAGCAGGTCTTCAAGGTCAATTGATGTACACATATGATGTATAGATTTTCAGAAACAGATACGTTGAGCATGATTCAACAGGAATCAGGCAAGCATGACAACATCTATGAATTGTAGATTTCCTCCTACAGTTTGGATAGATCTCCATATGTCAAGTGAGTAACACAAATCCCATATCTTGTTTTTGAATAACTATGCTAATTGCATGCTTGCATGCCCTACCTAACCATATTGTTTTGTCTTTGGAAAAGTCAGTTTTACAGGCTCCCTGATGGATTTACAGGAAAATAGTTGTCTTGCAGAGAGGCCACATCACCTATAAGCCCCCATATATGAGGCTCATGGGTGTATTTTATATGTAATTTACATGCTTGAGATTCCATTTTCTGGCATCGAGTTAGGTGAATACTTTGCCAGTAAGATAACATTGCGAAGGTTTAACAATACCCACAAACACACAAAGTTATGACTTTGTGGGTGTTTCTTAGTTCTTAGAGGCAACAGCCTGCCCATTCCTTGGGAACAGTTCCTGAGGCCACTGATCAACAGTAAGAGATAAGATTGCACTAAATGACACCAGAAAACTTGAAAAAGTCAGCATGTACTGAGCATCCTAAGAGGAAATAATTATATTTAGCATGGAGTATGTATTATCCTTGAACTATTACTGGCTTCCCTATACTTACAATTTTCAAAAATCAAGCAAGAGAGTTCATACCACAGGTAAATGGCATCAGGATGACTTTGGAAGCATAGTAGATGCTGGAGAAAGTACTAATGAATTCAGTATGTGGAACTGGCACTCCGTCCACAGCTACAGATCTAGGACTGAACCATTGACACTGCTGAAATTTTCTTTACGCCTCTGCTGTTGTTGTTGTGAACATCCACTAGCCTCAAAAAATCTGTGCCATTCAGATTAGATTGTGGTGACCCTGACTGTCTAAAAGCCACAAAATTCACCAGTTATCGTTATGGTTATCTCAAGTAACTATAACTCGTGCCCTAAGATACTACAGGACATATGTACAAGCCCCTATTCCCACCACAACATCACTTTTACCGACGTTGTGGTGGCGATAGGGGCTGCGCCTTATGTACAAGGCAGCGTTCAGCCACTTAACCTGTGGAACATATGGCCCCAAATTCAAAAAAATGGCGACTCGCTAAATAGGCTATGTACATGGCCCAATATGTTTTGCATGTGCAAACGGGTTCGCAAACCCATTTGCGCATGCAAAAACGGGTCGTACTTCTGGCCCTCTCACTCCAACTAGCCATATACTACTGTTCCTTTGTGATCCTATCAACAGAGAGGTTGTATACTCAGTCTAGCAGATGAAGCTAAGCTAAGATCCTACCTTGGAACCTTAAAACAAATACTAAAGTGTTACATGGAACCAAACAACCCTGCCTCCCTTTTAGGCTAATACATCAATTGACTACAGTCATCTAATTACCTCAAAAATGTGGTGTAAACTGTAAATGGTAATATCCTACAACATACAATAACATAACCACAAGCAATGGGTGTCTACATCATGGGAGATAATTTTACCAGAGTCTCCCTAAGAGTACCCATATGTCTGCAGTTAGCAATAGGGGACAAGCAATACAGAAGTGTCCTGGAAGGATTATTTCAGTACACAGCAATGGAAAATAAAAGCACGCATACAAAATGGAGATGAACCACAGTGACCTTATACTAAACCAGATGGATGATTGGAAAAAGGGTTAACCAATGAACACTCCTAAGGAAAGAAATTTGAAAAAAAATATCCTGCTCAATTTGGTCAAAAGAAGGATGGTCCGACAAACAAAGTGAAGGGATGACAGCAGATGGTGTAGATGGTTTTAGACTTTCTTTTTATAAATATTTGCTTTCTATTTCCCAATATAATTTTTCTATTTTTCTTTCCACCTTTTGTCTTTGAATAGTTTTATTAATGATACTATTTAAATGTGTTCATGTTGTTTGTAAAGGTCAACAAACTAAATGTTCATGTAGAACTCATAACTGAAAAGCTAACTCATGTTCACACAATACAGGTGGATATTATATTTTTGATGTCTCATCTAATAAAATGAAAGAAAACTGATGGGTGAAATGTTTGTATTTATTTCATTCATTCTTAGTTTTTTGCCTACTTTGCCACTTATGAGAAAGATCAACATGATGCAATGTGGCCTTGTTCCTCAAGGAAAAATCCAGCCATTCAAGGTAAAAACTATATGGCAACCAAATAACCGTAGACTGATTTCAACATCGTTGGTACTCCTGAATTCGATGTGGTCTGAGTCCTATGGCAGAGTGAGTATGAAATGCAAATCTAGGCACATCTGTCACACTTTGGAAATCTTATTTACAAAACTGTTTGGGGAAATGCTTGAATACATCTCAGCCTCTGTCAATCACCTTTGATGAGTGTGCCTCAAACAGTGTGTCTCAAGCAGATTTTTGGTGGGTCATGAAAGTCCAAGCAATTAATGAAGATGCCTTAAAATTCTGTATTTATCTTGTCAAATTGGCTTTGCTTTAAAGACAGATGTCAAATGTTAGACTGTATAATCTGAAAAATTGCTACTTACATTTGTATAATGTGGATTGGTGTTTACAAACTCCTCTCAATGCAGTCAGAGATAGAAAAGCTATGCAAATTATGTGGCAACCATCCTGGGATACAGGTAGCATGAAATAAAGGCCATATGATGTCATCTTTTTGTAGCACACAAGAAAATATAAATTCCAGTAAATGAACTGTAGACGTTCAGCAGTTACAAAAGCAAAAATGAAGCACTTTTTTTGTAATTCTACTCTCTCTCATTTAAAGTGAGGCTAAGGCAAATTGATATGTATTCACATTTTAGTTGGGTCTTCACCAGCAGGAACAATCATCATAAGAGCAGCACATCCTACAAAATCTGAACAAGACTCATTGATGATGTTAAACTGCTCCCTCTTATTTCCAAAGATAGATACCCCTCTACTGTCAAGGGGACTTCATGGGTGAAGGTTGCAGTTCACAAGAAAATATGAGCCACACTTTTATTTCTCTTCTATTTCTTCTGCTTTCTGTCAAACTCAAAGTTACTGATCTTTTGTCCATTGTTTTTTGGTATTTTTCCATAAACTACTAATGCAAAAACAATGAGTGTGGAACAGAGACAAAAGACTTTAGAGAGGTAAAATGATATACAACAAAACAAATGTGCCGAGGCTATGTTCTAAGGCTAATTGGAACAGCATTATTAATGGTGCTGCTGGGAGTACTTCATCTTCTTCTGAATGTTTTTTTTAGCCCACAGCATCTGCAGGGCACAGTCGACATGTTGACACAATTAGCGGCATGTGTAATTCACAGTATGCCCCGACTCATACTAAAATAGTGACCCGCTGGAAGAAACTTGTGGAAAGGGTACTGCGGCTCGACGTTTCTAGAAGGTAATTAAATTAAAAACATAATAAACTGCATTCTTTCACTGACATTAGATCCCGCTAAAAACTGGAGTAATTGAATCTGCATAATTGTTTTAACATCAATGAAAACATCTTTTCAAACATGGATGATTTGAATTTTAAAAAACGTATCTCGCTCGCTCATATGCTTCCACATACACTCAATTATATCATACATCCAGATTAAATGCTATTAAGGAAATACACATTTGAAATGTCTAAGTTTGGTTTCTTGCAACCACAAACCACCAGTCTGAAATGCTAGCATTCTGACAGGGTAACAAATTGCTGGAACAAATGCTAAATAGGTAAATGGACAAGTGATGGATGGCCTCGTAAGCCTTGCAGGCCGCCTCTCTAAGATATTAATTGGTTTTGTGGAACTGGTTTTCGTCAATAAATTCACTTGCGAAATTTCTTGCGCTGGAAATCTTTAAAGAAGGTAATGCTGTAGGTGACAAACCACTTGCAGCAGAGACGACCACCAACATCTCCGTTTCACTCATCCTGCAGCGTGGCTGCTTTTCATGATGCAGTGCCATGAAGATGTTCAGCATTCATTTGTGACATGCAGCTGCTTCCAAATATTCGCACCCTTCACTTTTCAACCTTTTATCTTTACAGGTAATCTTAGTTTTGCCACGGTTTAGGAATTCACTTAACTCATATTCACTTAACGTTTCTTGCATTCTAATTTATTCTTAAACTCTGTTCATTGTGTGAAGATGTCACACTGCATGAATCTGGTTTACAGTTCAGTAAGCCTGCCCAGTACTATAAACAAATGGGCTCGAGGTATTTGGGGGCAGATTTATATCGGACTTGCGCCACTTTTACGCCGTCGTTGCGTCACTTTTGTGACGCAGCGGCGGCGTAAACCCTGCGCCATGTTGCGCCCCATTTACAACGTGACGCATCTAGGGAGATGCGTCACGTTGTAAAGCTTGCGCCACATGTGGGCGTACCTGCACAGGGGGGGGCGTTCCGGCGCAGGAACGCCTCCTAAAAGTGGCTGAGTGAAATCTACAAGATTTCACTCAGTCACTTTTGAGCCCATGCTGCGTCAAAACCCTGCGCCTGCTTGAAGCAGGCGTAAGGATAGACGCAGCATTGTAACCATAGGACCCCCAGAGCATTGCTGGAGCTGCGTCGTGCTTGCGACGCAACTCCAGCAATGCGCCACTTTTACGGCACAGATGCGTCACGCATCTGTGCCGTTTTTGCCCCATGGTGCGCCGCATTGTAAATGCGGCGCATCCATGGTGGCGGAGATGTGGCGCACAATAACTGGCACATCCCTGCTGATATGCAGGGATGCGCCAGTCGTCATAAATCTGCCCCTATGAGTTTTTGCGTGACTCTCCAGTAACTATAGTGGGGCAGATTTATGTTGCACTTGCGGCACTTTTGCGCCGCCGTTGCGTCACTTTTGTGACGCAGCAGCGGCGCAAATCCTGCGCCATGGTGCGGGGCATTTACAAACGTGACGCATCTCCCAGATGCGTCACGTTGTAAAGCCCTGCGCCACATGTAGGCGTTCCAGGGCAGGTGGGGGCGTTCCGGCACAGGAACGCCTCCTAAAAGTGGCTGAGTGAAATCTACAAGATTTCACTCAGTCACTTTTAGGCCCATGCTGCGTCAAAACCCTGCGCCTGCTTGAAGCAGGCGTAAGGATTGACGCAGCATTGTACAGATAGGGCCCCCCAGATCATTGCTGGAGCTGCGTCGCGCTTGCGACGCAACTCCAGCAATGCACCACTTTTCGGCACAGATGCGTCACGCATCTGTGCCGTTTTTGCCCCATGGTGCGCCACATTATAAATGCGGCGCATCCATGGTGGCGCAGCTGTGGCGCATAATAACTGGCGCATCCCTGCTGATATGCAGGGATGCGCCAGTCGTCATAAATCTGCCCCAGTATGTTTAGCCTACACTTGAGTGACTCTTTGTTAGCACTTTCGATTGAATGGCAAAGATGGCTCAGCCAATGAGATTGTTTAGAAGCGATAACAACAGTTTGCTTGCATTCCAATGGAATTGTGGTGTGTGGGCTGTCAAGGACAATTTGTACGTGTGTTTCACATTGAATGTGAGATTAGAGGGGCCTTTGATAAAAACTCAATTGCCCATTTTCTTCCAGGCAATACTGGCTCTTAATTGACCTTTCACTTTATGATACACCCTAGGCTTCAGTGTATAAACGCCGAACGGACATTTAACATATTTTAAAGACCTCAACCGAGGGCTGTGTGCCTTTAGTAGAAGATCCGTTCAGTAAAATCTGACGGATCTTTTTGAAGTTCCTGGTCCTGTTTTTCTTTCAGTGCCACACAGAACTCGGTAGAATGTGAGATTCGTTTTAAAGTATCGTGAAACGGGGAATCGCATTCATGTGGTAATGTTATCACTCAGCTTACATAACGGTGAACATTTTTTCACTATAATGCATTGCTGTCAAAATCTGAGGTACTTGGTTTGTCTGATGGCACATTACCATGAGGGGTGCGGAAACATTTATAGGATCAGCCTTGTATACTTGTTTCAGTTTTTTCCTGTATGAGATATATGTTAATTAACATCAAGAAATAAAAATAAAAGTTTTTAAATTGTTTGTAATATTTGCATATCACTGGTATACAACATTCTGTAAATAATGTGATATTCGAAAACAAGCGGCACAGTATGCATCTACAAACCGATGTGTGAGATACTTTCACCTAAGAGCCTGTCTATAGGAAATATATTTTATTGTGCTTATTAATGAGTGCCATTGTGCCTGATTTTTAGGGGACTGTTATTAAACATTTTCTGTTACAGTAAAACAAGTACCACAAGAAGCATTTACATTGCAAAGTGGAAACAAGAAATACAAAACAGAGCGCATGCTTTACACAAAAGCTGTCATATTTACATTGCAGAGTGAAAAATCTATAACATTGTGCAGCCAAGTCCAAGCATTCACTAATCCTTCTCAATGCAAAGAGGCTGTGAGTAGTGAAGGGCACAACTCCCACCTCATGGATAGTTTATGTGCAATAATATGTTGTGAACTTTGGGCCTTATTAATGAGAAGTGTAGCATCGCTGCCACAAAAGCAGTGATGTAACACTTCTTAGTGCACCCTCCTTGTAACACAATGGATGCACCGTATTTACAGTACGGTGCATCATGTTACAGACTGACGTATCTGAAGGCTCAAAAGTGACACATTGCTGGGGTGTCTTTAAAACAGACGCAACTCCAGGAATGTGTCCTTTCCCATGTGAAAGGGCCGGCGTCACCCTTACACCTGCCATAAGGCAGGCGTAAGGTTTTGACACATTGGCGTCCCAGAGGTGGCGCACTGAAATCTTATAGATTTCAATGAGACACTTCTATGAGGCTTTGATCCGGGGGAAAGTCCATCATGCATACATTATACCTGACGCAGGTATAATGTATCGCAGGGGTTTACGAAGTGACACATCTACCTAGATGCGTCACTTCCTAAATATGGAACAACTTGGTGCACTAATTATGCTGCCACAAAACGTGATGCAACTGCAGCATAAGTGTGACGCAAGGCTTCATAAATAAGGCCCCTTGAGTCTAACTATGCAATATAGTGAACATCGGGATGGAGGCCTGCAGGGAAAAACATTAATATTTTCAATTTGTCAGTTTTGTGACCTCACTCATCTAAAGGGTTAAAAGAAGCAATCAATGACACTAAACATGGAATAACATGAATGGGACATCAGAGAGAGCATGTAGCAATGTATGCGACCAAGGCCTGGTCTTCCTGATGCACACAGTCTGCACACGCAGGATGTAAGATGCCAGAAGTTCCCAACTTACACATTAGTAATTATCACTAGCCCTGCAGAGCTGGTATGCATTTCATTATGTGCACCCTCCGAAGAGGCAACACAAATTTGTGCCTAAAGTAGTTAACTACAGGGGGTAATGTCCCCATGCAGCTGTCTCAAGAGCAAACTTCATGTGCATTCAGATTCAAAATGGTAATTGCACATTTCAGTCCCTCTTTGTAAATTTTAAATTGATGATTCATAGTCATAAAATCAGCTGTGCAGACTTCATCAAATGAAAAATATTTTCTTAATTCAGCCGTCAGAACTCCTATTCTGAGGCCTGCCTTAATCAAATACATATTTTTAAATGAAAACTGCTGTGACCAAGAAAAGTCCTTCTGAGTGGCTTTGGAGAGTGTGCCACTCGGCCCCAAGTTCACTACAGCTAAATGTAGTATCATGATCCCTTTGTACACACAACAATAATGTTGTGTGCAGAGGCCTATTTTGTCAAGTAATGAGATCCAGAATCAGGGTCTGAGGTCGGACACACAAATCACATGTACCCCCTTTCACAAGTACGACTACTGTCTACGCACTGGGCTGTAGAGGACAAAATGTACTGGCAGTGATATTGATTTTAGCACTTTGGTTGGACAGGTCATTTTATGTGTTGCTTGCTAGTAAAATGGCTGACCTACATCCCCCGTCTTTTTTAATTGTGTGCAGTCCCTCCTACCAGGCCCTCTGCTTAGCCATGTTACAGATAACTAGCATGTGTGTGCCCATATGTCAGTCACAGATGTGCATGGAGTACGTGTGATGCACGTGGCCACACCAGCCTCCAATTATTTGTGGTCAAATTCAGTGGTACCTAAAATAGAGGAGGAAGGAGAGAGCAGATGTGGGTTGGAGGGACCTTTCAGTCATTCAAACTATCTTTGTAGTGGGCAAGCCTGGGGAGTGTTTAGGAGAGGAGAGGTGTGGGTCCCATTGAAGTCAAGAGTCTCCTTCTTTTCAGCTCCTTTGCTGTCTGGAAGGTTGCCCCCACCCCTCCTGGTTAACAGGCATCTGAGTGGGACAGCTTGCATATCTTTCAGGCCCCTATTTTAGGTTTCTCCTGAGAGAAGACTCACTGCTCCACTCTACCTACCAGCAAATTTATTTGATAGAGACCGTGACAAAACCTGTTGTAACCTCAAACTTATGAAGTTACACTAGCCTGTATATTAATCGCAGGGGGCTGATTTGGATTACCAGCATGGAATTTTGGACCAATTTTCCAGCGCTGTGTTAACATGTGTGAAAGATAAACATGAATGTACCACAGGGGCAGGGGATATGTATGGTGTTAGACCTATCAGCCTTAGGGTGGTCTTCCCCCAAACCTTTTGCCTAATTGACTCTTCTTTTTGCTAATTCTTTTGTGTTGGCGCTAGGACTCTGATCACTTATCACTGCTGACCAGGTCTAACTTGCATGTGCTTCTTCCCTAAACATGGTTACATTTGGTATATCCACAATTGGGATATTTAATGTATCTGTAAGTCCCTAGTATAAGGCACTACCTGTACCCATGGTCTGTAAATGAAATGCTACTAGTGGGCCTGCAGCACTGATTGTGCCACCCATCCAAGTAGCCCTTCAAACATGCATCAGACCTGCCAATGCAGAGCCTGTGTGTGCAGTTTTATTGCCATTTCGAATTGGCCTTTAAAACCCTTTGCCATCTGCATCCTGATGGTTCTACCAAGGCAGGATGGAAGGGTGGAGCTGACACTTAAACATTAATAGGCAGTATAAGACACTTAAACACAAATAGCACTTATGAGCTGATCTCTCTCATGAGTGGCATAGTAGGCAAATAACAAAGAATGAATGTAACCCTAGATATTAGCAATGATTGAAATAAATTCAAGCATTTCACCCATCAGCTTTCTTTAATTTTTCT
Organism: Triturus cristatus; assembly: GCF_964204655.1. NCBI lineage: Eukaryota > Metazoa > Chordata > Amphibia > Caudata > Salamandridae > Triturus > Triturus cristatus. The sequence continues at coordinate 579,295,500 of NC_140586.1, forward strand.
AGATGCGGCAACACAATATAATATGCTTCAGTATTGTGTGAACATGAAATAGCTTTTCCGTTTTGAGTTCTATATGAACATCTAGTTTGTTGACCTTTACATACAATATAAGCACATTTAAATCGTATCATTCATAAAAGTAATCAAAGACAAAAGGGGGAAAGAAAAATAGGAAAATTATATAGGGGAATAGCAAACAAATATTCAGAAAAAACATCTAAAAACATCTACACCATTTGCTGTCATCCCTTTACTTTGTCAGACCTCCTGTAGTGAGTCTGGAGCCCGGGCTGTACAGAAAGGACATCTGTGCACTTCAAAGACCCTTCTTTGAAGTCACCACCACTTCAAAGGCACAACTGGGTGTAAGTACTGGTCTCTGACCCCACCAAATCAGACAGTTCTGGACCTGTAAAGAACCTCTGTCAGAAGGACTCATGTGCTTTTACAAGGACGTTCACTCTGCAGGACTGCTGCTCTGGAAGTAATGCTTTTCTGCTGTGCTGCCCTGCTGCCTGCTGCTCTCTGACCCTGATGAGGGAGAGCTTGACTCTGCCTTAAACCAGAGAGATACACAAGGGCTTGTTGGCTTGCCTCCTGTTGCTTGAGACTCAGGGATATCAAAGTCTAATTTACCTGATCCTGTGCTCAGTCCATTGGAAGAGGACCAATGTGTTTGCTCCAGTGAAAACAATGCATCTCCAATCTGCATGTAGCAGAATTGGTGCATCAACCCTGTTGCTGGAGCAAAACCTGCACATTGCATTTGAAACTATTGCATCACCTTAAATAACCGATGCATCAGAACCAACGCATTGTCACTGCTGCAGTGTGGAAAGATCGACTCATCCTCTCGAGTGTGTGGAGATTGGAATATCCAAAAATTGAATATTTAATGTACCTATAATTCCATAGTAATGCACACAACCTGTGCCCAGGGCATGTAAATAAAATGCTGCTAGTGGTCCTGAAGAACTAATTGTACCACCCACCCAAGGAGCCCTTTAAACATGTCTCGGACCTGCCAGTGCAGGGCCTGCGAGTGCAGTTTTAATGCCATTTCGACTTGGCTTTTAAAACCCTTTGTCAAGCCTTAAACCCACGTTTTATTATAGATAAGGAACCCCTAAGGTGGGCCCTAGGTAGCCCACAGGGCAGGGTGCTGTGTAAGTAAAAGGCAGGACATGCACTTTTAAGTTTTGCATGTCTTGGTAGTGGAAAACACCTAAATTCGTTTTTCATACTGTGAGGCCTACTCCTCTTGTAGAGTAACATTGGAAATTCCTTATTGCTCTTTTAAACTGTAATCCCTGAATAGAAAGGAATAGCTCTGTCATATTTTATATCTTTGGAATAGTAATGACAAATCCTCTTTACCCGTAAAGTTGTATTTTACATTACTATTTTTGAAATGACACTTTTAGAAAGCGGGTAATTCTCTGCTCTTAAAGCTCTGTGTGCCTGCAACCCATCTCCAAAACATGTCCAGGGTGAGGTTATAGCTTGAATTTGTACATTCCCTCTAGACAGCCTCACACAAAGGAAGGTGTGTCTGAGGACTCATACTGGGCAGGATGAAAGGGTGGCGCTGCCACTCACACATGAATAGGCAGTGTACCGTCCTCACAAATGGTTGATTGCCCCCCTGTAATGAGTCTGGAGCCAGGGCTGGAAAGAAAGGATGTCTGTGCACATTAATGTCCCTTCTTTGAAGTCACTCCCACTTCAAAGGCACAGCTGGGTATATGTACTGTGTTGTAATGAAAGGAAATATATTCATACTCCAAGATGTAGATTATGTAAGAAGGTTTATTTATCTTAGTTCCAGGTAATAAGTTCAAAAACTAAGCTTCTAGGATAGGCCAGATGTTAAGCCCCACCAGGAGCAGCCTACCTGCTGCTCAGCCCATACTCCAACTGACACTCACAGGCACCCAACATTCCAATGCATCATCATGCCCCCAACATTCCACACAGCACACTTCTGTACCTGTAAAAAACCTCTGTTAAAATGATTCCTGTGCTGTTACAAGGACTGTCACTCTGCTGAACTGCTGCACTGAAAGACTGCTGCAGAAGAACTGGACTCTGCCTTGGACCAGAGGGAACTCCAAGGGCTTGTTGTCTTACCTCCTGTTGTTTGAGAATCAGGGATATCAAAGTCTGATCACCTGCTCCTCTGCCTGGTCCATTGGAAGTGAACCTATGTGCTTGCTCTAGTGAAATCAATGCATTTCCAATCTGCGTGTAGCAGAACTGGTGCATCAAGCCTGTTGCAGAAGCAGAACCTGCACATCGCAGTCACAACCAGTGCATCATCTTAAAGAACCAATTCATCAGAACCAACGCATTGCCGCCATTGCAGTGTTGAAAGAGCGATGCATCCTCTTGATTTCATGGAGAAACCCGGTGCATTGTTTATGGAACCAAGGCCTTTCAGCTCGGAGCATTATCTTCGGAGCTGAAGCATCGCCAGTGCATGAAGAAAATCTATGCATCACCTTGACTGCCGGATCAACACGATGCATTGCTCGGCTCGCGTGCGAGGCTCCTGTATCCGACCCACGCTCTATCGCGGTCAGCCTGAGCTCTTGACTTTACCCCGGTCTAGTGCAACCAGATAACACTCATTGGCGCTTATTGTATCTAAGCCCTACAGACATTTTTATACTTTAAAAATTATCTCGACTTTCTAACTTGGTGTGGAGTTTTTATGTGTTGTTTATATTGCATTACTGTGTGTTGTGTTGCAAAAATACTTTTCACATTGCCTCCTAAGTTAAACCTGCCTGCTCACTGTCAGGCTACCATAGGGGGAGCACAGGATGATTGATGGTGTGTAACTTACTTACCCTGATAAGGATTGCGGTCCCTATTTGGACAAGTGCATATCTCTGCCCACCAGAGGCCAAATTTCTAACATATGGAGAAAAAGTCTGGACTCTGGAATCTTGTAAGGTTTAGAATACAGCATTCTAAATGTGAGGGTGTCAGAGAACATGTTGCCTAACAAATGAAAAGAAGGATTTACTGTCTTACTATGTTATTTAACATATACTTTTCCACTTCCCTGTATCGAATCCTCAATAACCTTGTTATTTAGTACATAATAATTATGAGGTCCTAAATTGACTCAAGCAAACTGTTTACTCACTATTTTTGTGATATATTAAGGCTATTTCTGAGTAACCGGAATGTACCTGTAGAAGCGTTACTCTTTCTAGGAATTCTTAGGCACTTTATGACACCTGTTAAACTTGTGCATCACTAAATAAATAAAAAGAATTTCAACACGAATCATCAATCATTTGCATAAAGCAGCTTATTTAAGTGTTTAAGAAATACACAAATAACTTAAATAAGCAGAATTTCGCAGAATGCAAGTTAGTTATTTGGCGCTGCATTTAGTGCAAAATGGGCCTTTGCAGCAATTTTTAACACGTGAAAGCATTTCATGCTAAAAAGCGCCAAAACACAATTGCCATGAATGCGTTCTGAATTCGCTTGTTCTTGCATTCCCGGGCTTAATTACGATTTACGAGAAATGGTTTAATGGCATAATTTCAAGCATTTCTTGAAAATAGTGTGACATGAAGTTCCCGATATAAGCTTGCGTAATTTAAATTTTGCCCTGGATTATTGATAGCAAACTACTGAAACGACCAACACAGTAGTTCAAAAAGTCAAATACCACACAAACAAAGCTTCAGTTATTCGTGTTTGGGGAGTGAGTTCTCAGTAGTTAGAAGATAGAACCCTCTGGAAGTGTGTACAGATCTTGTACATCCAAACACAACAGGTTTAACCGGTTAATTCCCAAATCTAAACTTGCTGTAGGAGTTAATTATTCTGTTGAAAGCAGGAATGCAGTGAGGAAAAGAACCCAGCCAATCAGGAACGAGATGCCGAAATGTTGGGATTCGAAGCAAAGGCAATGCTAACTGAGGGTATAGATACAGAACGGCGTTCAGTGCGATGCACTAGGTACCAGGGAATCATGGAGTCTGCATGAAAAGGCTGTAGAAGCCAACTTCTATCCTTTTGAGGATGCCTGACTTTTTGTTCATGTTATTGTGAGACCTTCAAAAAAGAAACTTTCAGTACGCCAGCCCTTTGTAAAGCAGAATTCTTCTCCACTTTGCTTTGAAAAGGACCAGTCTGTGTGGAAATCAAAAAGATATAGAACTGCCCATAACCAGTCACAGAACTAAACCACTGGAACACACAGTGGCTTGTTTGCCATTTGGGAATACAAGATGTGTGTAGGATAGTGTAATAAAGTACTTTTCTTTTGATAAATGCAAGTGCGAGACAGTGATTCCTCAATGTCTTTGCGCTATTTACTACTACTATTATTATCATTATTATTATTGTTATACAAATGATTGTGGAATAGAAATCTATGGCCTTATGTACAAGAAGGTTGTAAACAGTGGATGAAAATTGCTCATCAACGTTTTGGGAGTTGTTTGCAATTTTTATTTATGACCTATCTACTAATTTCCCAGAGGGCACCAAAACAAACTGATTAATGAATGTTAATTAGGCAGGTCACTATTTGTGACCCTCTGCTATTGGGGATGCACACATGCATGGGGGCCTGCAAGAGAACTCCATCCTCGTGTTAGCATTTCCAAACAAAAATCTATTTTTAATTTTAAAGCAGCTTATTTTATTTAAATAGACACATTGCTTTAAAAATATGTTTGGGAAGACAATGTGGGGGGGGAATTCTTTGTGAGTGCAAGCACAGACACAAATCAATGATACATCATTGAGAGTTGCAGGAGCGTCCCCTCTTATTTGTAAATCAGAATGAAGTCACAGAACCCTTTTTGTGAGTTAGAGAAACTTTTCTGACTTGCTTAAGAGATTTTGTACATCACCAAATACTCTTTAGTGGTAAATAAAACTCTTTGATTTTTGCAAATTCCAGGGTTTCATTTGGCAAAAGTGTTTTGTACATCAAACCACTAATGTCTCTGTGGAAATAATTGAAACTAGCATTTTCTTTTTTTTAAAAAGCCGCCAACATTCTATCACATAAGTTGTCTTTAGTATTTTTTGGTATTTCATTAGTTGATCTTCTTCCAAAAAGCTTGCCTGGAGATTACCACATCCATACTGTTACAACAACCCTTTACCTTCGGTCAGTTATTTATGCTGTTTAGTCCAGAGTCTACTCAACTTTGAAGTTGATTTAAATGGTAGGATAAGTTAAACAGAGCATCATTTTGTAACCTAGGGTAGGCTTTCATACTGTTTATGCCCTTCAGGAATCATTTTGAAACTTCCTGGCAGGCGTAAATGGAGATATTTTGGGCCAAGGACATATATCTACAAACAGCAATGCCTTTGTGATTTGAACCCAGGATTTCATGGTTATCAAGTGAGAAATTATCTGAGTATGCACCCCAAACCGTTTGTGTCCGCCATCTTGAAGCAGGTGGTTGGACTGCTTTGGTCAGCTCATGGAAATGGCAACTCGTTATTCTGACAACGGCACCGCTCCACTGCACCGTCCTATGGAGGATGCCTTTCCCCGAACCCGGCAGTCTGCTGGCAGTCTTGGCGGTTCAGCCACGGTCTTTAGAAACACAATCCACCCAACTCGTAATACAGTAGTCAGACAGCCAAGCTCACTGCAGTTGGACCACCACCGCCTGTACGGCGGTCCATGGACGCAATATGGGCCTAAGTGTCCTAGGGTATGATGGGGGACATGCACCCGGTTCTTTCACCCCAAGTCATCTTCGCATAATGGACGGTGCCTTTGATGCTATTATGGCCATGGCCTGTATGGCCATATCTATACACGATCATGCAGCACACATTTCGCACTGGTTCAATCATAAGGGAGCTATTTCCTCTGCATCCATAGAATTTTACAGACGCAGTCTCGAAGGCAAAGAGGCAATCAGGTGTTGCACTGACTATGCAGTAGGGTTGAAGGACCTGGGATGTGTTTATGGTTATTTTAATCACTAGAATCAGCAGGTGGGTAGTGGGTGTTTGATATAAAAGTTTGAATGTAATGGCAAGAGTACATGAATGTGGGTGAAGCAGTGGAAATAATTACATTCAAGGGCAAGGTGATGGATCACTACACTTAAGCTTGCAGGTGTGTCAGACCTCATAGTTCTGTGACCTATATAGCTTGAATACATTTGTAGGGAGACTTTTATAAAACCATTGCAGTAGTTGCATTAATTCACACAGGCCATAACTACCACAAGTACCAGAGCTATCATATAGGCCACGGTCAATAAAGACGGAACTATTAAAAAAAGACACAGGTGATTCACACGATTATACATTTAGTGACTTGGCCATGAATTCTGAGATTGATGTCTATGCTCACTTCAAGGCCTCATCTTTTTAATCCAGTAGTGAGGTGGTCCAATCATTGTCACCCTATTACAATGGCAGAGCTTGTTCTTTTATATGTGTAAGAAGCATCACCAAAGAATTGTTGGTCCTAAAACTCCATATGGATCTTTTAATGGATTTGGGTATCTTCATGTGCACTATGCACATGATCTAACAACAAAGGTTGCAAAGCACATACACGGTACGGGTATCATGTTACATAGAAAAACAGAAATATAAATGTACCCTGTTACCTATTCACCAAATAAAAAAAAAGATGCCTGCAAATATAGTCAAGAGTGCCTTATACTAGTGGTGCTGTGACTACATTGTTTTACCTACCTGACCGATTCTGAAATTTCGGATAAAAAGTGTAGCATTTATAGTAAAGAAATCGAGTTTGAAAGTGGAATTATATGTTCCATGTTTTCATTTTTTTAAAGTGTAGGTGAAAAACACAAGTCATCATTTTCATGTCTGGTTTCTGTTGTGGTTTATCAGTCTTAAAGAAGAGACAACTAGAATGATGGCACATCACAATTTAAAATTAATTGGTTATTTTATTTTTATTTCAAGATAAAAGGGATATGCATGGACCAAGCAGTATGTCTTTTGTAAATTGAAGTAAATGAAATGAACTGGCCAGTTTCCTTCACATAAAAATATACCTAGTAACTTTTGGTGATGAAGAATGCAGTGAAGGTGTTAGGAAACCCATAAGCTGATCTAATATTGCCATAAAATAAAACAAGCACTGGTAAAACTGATATGTCTGATGCTGTTTTTGTCGATGCTTGTTTTGTCATGGGTTTTGCAAAACATCACTGTTGAGGAAGCTGCCAGACCCTCAATGTAAGAAAAAAACATTAGCTAAAAGCTAAAAAAAATAAATTGATCCCAATAACCACATAGTGTCCTACTACTCCAGGGAATTACTTTGCATATGTATGTGTTCTTTGCTAAAGCACACAATGCCATCACTCAGAATGAAGTTAACCAGTCTCTGCAATGTGCTGACCACTTGACCCAAGATCTACGACGTAGTGGGTGCAAGAAAAATGTAATTGACACAATAACAGACCAATGGATAAAGAGGGCTGGCTGAGAGCCCCTATAAATATGCATATTGTATATCTACTTTCAGTAAAATTGAAAGGTCAAGGCTAACACCAAATCTAAAACACATATTCTTCTTGTGCTAGCAGGAGAGTCAGCTTCAGTTTTCCTTTATTGTGCCAGGCTTCATCAGCCAGGTTGGGGGAGCTGTCAGCCCTGTCCTCCCCAATTCCCACTAAAGGCACATGACATACAGTCCCACAGAAAATGCTCCACACATTTGTCTAACCCTGGCCACCATAAACTTTCTCCTATCCTTCTTTTCATTGCTTGCCTGTTGATGTACCCTTCTTGAACTAAAGACAAGAGCTTATTCCTCACACCATTGAGATTCAATAACAAATTAGTACAGAATGAAAGGACTTGACCTTTTTGGTTTAAGTTCCCTAAACTTTTTATTTCCCCCCTAGACTATTTTCCTGACCTAGAGATTCCAATTTAGATGCTTTGGGTACTTTGCCACTGCTAATCAGTGTCAAAGCACAGGAGTTCCCTATGTAAAATGTATGGTGATTGGTTGGCCATGATTGGTATGTTTGACTTACTAGTAAAAGTCCCTAGTGATGTGCACTGTGTGTGCAAGGGCTAGTAATGCAAGGGCGCACAGAGAAGGGAACTCAGGCCTTCATTGTAGGGCCTGCGTGAAGAATGCTAAATTAACATGTTGTCCTGACAAGTGCAACCACTTGTCAGGCCTGACTTTCCCTTTTACACATGGGGCATCCCTGTTGTAGGTCTCAGGTAACCCCTGGGCAGGGTGCAGTGTAGGTAAAAGGCAGAAGACAAACTGAGGTGTGTGTTATGTTCTGGCAGTGAAAAACTCTCCATTTCATTTTTCACTGTTGAAAGGCCATTCTGCCCATAGGACAGAATGGGGGACGCTGGGTGTTGTGTTTTGTAGCCTAGGATCCAGACCCCCAGTGTCAAAGGGAGGGAGGTGACACTGGGAGGGAGATACCCAGAACTGATTTAGGGAGGGGTCATGGACGCCTGAGCACATTCAAACTTCAAAGACATTAAGGGGTATAAGTATGAGAGCTGATACCTCTGAACGTTGGAATGAAACAGATATGGATTGAGACTGAAAAGGCTTGGACCCATTCTGTGGTCAAGAGGAACCTCTGCTAAAGAAGGAACAACTGAGGAAACTGTGGAAACTGTGGGGGATAGACCAATCCTTGCTTCGTGATCTGGGGCTTGTCTGCACTTTGCTGTTCTAACTAAGGAAGAGACTGTTGGGACTGTGTTTGGAGGCGCTCTGTCCCCCTGCTTGAGGAAGACTGTTCTTTGTGCTCTGTCTTATAACCCCAAGGGCCCGAGGTGAGCTGGCTCCTTGTTTGGAAATAAAGGATCATAAAAGTTTCCGGAGAAGTCCAAAGCAATGCGGTGTGCGCGTGCTTTGTGCCGCTTGAAACCCTCAGAAGTTGTGCCTTGTGATCGTGGGCACACAGGAGTAAGCTAAATCTAAGACACGCAGAGTGCGTGTCATGGTGCAGGCCAAAACGTTGATGAGGAGCGTCTGGTCGTGGCGTGCACAGGGAGATGAAGCAAAGTTCGGACGCGCAAGGGTGCGTGTCGTGGTGCAGCCCAGATGCTAGAGAAGAGTGCCTGGGCCTCGTGTGCACCAAAGGAAGAAGCGAGACTCGGACGAGCAGTGTAAGTGTCGTGGTGCAGCCAGGGCAATTGGTGTGGAGCGCCTGGACATCATGTGCACCAGCAGAAGAAGCGAGACTCTGAAGTGCTGGGTACGTGTCGTGGTGCAGCCCGGGTGTTGGTGAGGAGCACCTGGGCCTCGTAGGCACCAAAAGAAGGAGTGAGTCTCTGACATGCAAGGGTGCGTGTCATGGTGCAGCCAGGGCGTTAGGGAAGAGGGCCTGGACATCGTGTGCACCAGGAGAAGAGGTGAGACTCGGACGCGCAAGAGTGCGTGTCGTGGTGCAGCCAGGGCATTAGTGAAGAGCGCCTGGACATCGTGTGCATCGGGAGAAGAGGCGAGGCTTGAAAGCGCAGGGTTCGTGTTGAGGTGCAAGCGGAGCACTGGTGAAGAGCGTAGGATCATCGCGAGCACCAGAGAAGAGGCAAGTCTGGACGGGCGGTGTGCGTGTCGAAGTGCAACCTGAGGTGCTGATGAGGAGTTCCGGGTTAGGTTGTTCCCCCAAACTGAAGTAAAGTCTCCACAGTGCTGAGGGTGGGTCTCAGTGTGGACTGAGACTGCCGGAGCGAGGGCCAAGTTATCGGGCCCTTGGAGTCCATCAGTAGCGGCCCGGACCGTCAGCCACGGTAGAGTTCAGCTGCCGGCCCGTGTCCGCCAAAGCCCGTGACTGAGTTCTGGATCAAGGCCCAAGTCGCTGACGTCGGGGAGGAGAGTGGGATCACACCCCTCAGGTAACGTGGATCAACACCTGGGGTGGGGTGAGGGCCCGGAGGGACACTTTCTCGGCCTCCTGCTCAGTCAACTGCACGAGCCGCTGCTTCGGCTCGGATTCCGGCCCGTGCTGACCCAGGACAGGGCAGTACTGGAGCCAGAGTGGGAAGCAGTACTTTGTGTGTCATCATTTGATCCATAACGGGGGCACTGTTATTGGAGCACGTAAAACTGTTGTATTACACTCTGCATTATTGCTGCTAACGAACTATCGTATGATGCCTGACTTCATTTGTGCCTAACGAACTTTATGCTTGGTGCGCTATGCACTACTTTATTTTTACCTTGCATATTATTTGATTGTAACGTGGCGCATTGTATGATTTTGTCAGTGCACAGTATCTGAGTATAACGTGGCGCATTGTATTAATTCTTAAATGGACAGTACAGGATTGTAGCGTAACGCATTGCTTCGTTTCTTCCTGGTACAGGGCATGCTGGTGGTGATACTCATTGCATTATTCCTTCAATTGCAAAGTACATGACTGTGGCTCTACGTATGGCATTATTTATCTGTTGCACAGTATAAGAGAATATTGTTAAGCATTACAGTATTGTTTCCTTTTGTAACATGTGTGCTTCTAGCAATATGACTCGTCTAACCTTTTGGGACGCGGTTAGAGAAGAGCTTATCTGTTGGTTAGACGCAGGGGTTGGGATTAGAACCTACCAACCCACCGGAAAGAATAGTACCCATTCTTATATGTTGATTTTGTATCGTATGGTCATATCGTATAATATCTGGTATAAAGATAATACTCATTTTATCAATACTCGTGTGGAGTCTATTTGTGATGACATCATGGGGTTATTGTGAGCGTGGTTGCACATACTGAACACTCGTGCCTTGGAGATAAGCCTGGCTGCTCGTGCCAAGCTACTAAGGGGGTGAGCAGGGCGGTGTCCTTACTTAGCCTAACGTTGAAGTGAGGGTTTGAGGGCGTACGCCTCCAGCATTTGGCGGTGGCGGTAAGCGACAGGGACCTCCACTTCCAACAATTATTTATAGAGAGCTCCTCTGAATCATGAAAATGCCTTGCCACGGGTTCATCCACATGTTAGGCCAACCTTGCACAATGTACTCCTTTATTTTTTTACTATCTCCTGATCCACACCCTTCACCTCCAACCATTCATTTTAAGATGTAGCTCCTGGAGTATGACATTCAATAGCACAAACTCACAACAAATTACTATCACATTCATCGTTATCAGGTAGTTCCAGGGTAAGGTGGGAAATCGCCCTCACACAGATGAGTTGATGTATTCTTAATTTCAAATAATAACAGACAGAACCAGAGCCCGAAGGACACCAGCACTGGCTCCAGTCTCTGCTCTCCTTTCATAAGTATACCAATCATTGCTCTTCCCACATTCCAGTTCCATATTTCAAATACCTCCCCCCAGCCCACACTCCTTTTTCCATTGTCAAACCAAGTGATCCTATCACATCAGAGAGTAAATATTTTAATTCTTCAGTCATGAGCTGTTGAAAAGGTCTCTCCTCCCTCTTGATTTCAAGATTTTGATACAAACACTATTGCAATGAGGCAGGTTAGAGAATGCCATCTGCATTTAAATGTCTTTTGGGCACAGAGGTCAGAGAGCCGAGCCATTGGGCAGTACACTGGACGTTCAAAAGGTAAAGAAGAACGCAAGGTATTTTGTAAGTACAGCAGAAAACATTTGTCCTATTAAATGCAAGGCATGCTTTCCTGAAGTCCCAAATGTGGGTGTTTTTATGGTTCTATTTATTGTTTTATTTTCAATCATAGCAATTGCAATTCGAATTTAAACTGAGAAAGGACAACTGACTTTGAAATGAGCTGAGTGCGCTGCCTTATGTAGAACACATTCAGTTGGTGAAAGTACACCATATAACATTCCAAATGAAAGATGCAGAAAGATTTTTTTTCTCCACAATCTATATTCCTATTAAAGTAGAGTGCAGCTTCCCAATGAGAACAAGACATTGTTGCCACAGAAATAATTGGTCTTTATAGCTATAGATCAATGAAAAGTGAAAATATTGTTTATTCAGCATTAGGGTGAACTATTGCATTTTACCCTAAAAATAATATGGCATAGAAAGGAATGAAAGAAATAGTGATTAGGATTTGTATATTTTCCTCCAATACTAAAAAATGCTTTTGTGAAAACATGTTTGCTATCAAACTACCCTTCCTATCTGACATGTTAAAACGTTTCGGGTAACACCTATTTCATAAATATTACTCGCTAGCCGACAAAGAATGAGCAGTTCTCCATCCCAACCTTCCCAATACACATTCGGTCGAATATATCATAATGAAAAGTTCAATGAGAGTTAGGATGTTTACTTCCCACCTGTACCAGGTCATTTTGTGATATAGTCAGGTATAAGGTCACTGGCGGAGGCGTTGCTTTGTCTCCCCAAGGAACCAAGATTGACAGCCAGCCTACCTTGCAGCTCCCCATCTGCCGCGCCTACCTTATGCACATGGTTTGAGGTTCCAGTGAAATTTAGCTAACTCTTTCTCTCAGGTGTGTAAGGTACGAGCTGCAGTACATCAGTGATGCCAGGTTGGCAGCATTCTCTGAAGCCAACTTAACACATCCTAATGGTTGGACACAGCTGCTCCATTGTGTATGAGGAATCAGGGAGACAAAGAGACATTGCTTAGGAATTGAAGGATGCCTCTGGACACTTAAAGTCATGCTTAAGTATATAACGATAGTATCTACATATATGAGGCTGTGACTAGGCATTTGAGGCAGACACTAGCATTGCAGGGCATTTATCACCATTTAAGGATTTTTGCGGTGGAGGATGCTTTGTCGTAGCTCCTTCTATGCTACATCCGGGTGGTCTGCCTGCCTCTTGAAGGATGTAACCTCAGCTTATCATGGCAAATTTAAATGAATATATAGATAACTTTGGTTTTCTCATGATCAAAGTTCAAGTGATATCATGTCAGAGACGCGCTACAACCACTCCAGGTGGTGCGAGCACGCGTGAATATGCGGTGTTTGTTTAACCTAATACCTCCCCAGCTAAACCTTTTTAATCCTTTTTTAACCCCTTATAAACCTGTGATAAACGGGGATTTTAGAGTGTTTAATGTGCTGAATCTGATTTTAATGTTTTGAATCTGAGGCACATACCTGTCACGAATCCACGTGTGGCATCACTCTACACCACTTCTGCAGCGCTAACGCGGTCTAGTGTTTACGGGGTAAGGCAGCTGCTGCCTGCAAGGCTGAATGGCAGGGAAAGGCGAGGGACTGCATAATTAGCGTGCTGGAGTGGACGAGCTCAGCGGGCGCACCAGTGGCTCACCAAAGGCAAGCCCGTCTGCGCCCGTCCGCGCCCAAATGGGACCAGGGGCCAGGACCCCAGGCCAAATTCAGTTATACTCAGCAGAAGAGTTTTGGGCTCTAGAGCGCAGGGATCTCCCCCTGGAACCGCAGGTAGAAAGCATACTATAAGCCGAGAAGCTGCTCACTTCACAGAGGAGGAGAGAGGGCAGCACAGCCTGACATCCAAGCAGTCACAGAAACCTGCCTCGATGATGGCTCAGGTCCTGACATGGTAGCAGCACTACCCTTAGAGTACGACGCCCTCTGGCACAATAGGCAGGACAGGAAAAGAGGGGGGTAGCATTACCCTATAATAAACAGCTAGCAATAGGAAAATTTGGCAGAGAAAACCTAAATGGCTCCGACATCTTGGTGGAAAAAGTATGCTACAAGCCATCATGCCTGGCAAAAATGGTGGTGTATCGTCCCCCTCGATAGACCCCCTGGTTTAACGATCTCCTCACTGAAATAGCCACCGACCTATGTTCCCGGGACCAGCAAGTCCTGGTGGTAGGGGACTTCAACCACCACTGGGACCAGATACCTAGGGAGTCGCAGGCCAGGCAGTTAGAGGAAACCATGAACACATTGGGGCTGCAGCAGCTCGTGGATTCTCCCTCCCATGAGAAAGGACATACCCTAGACCTCATTTGGTGCACTCAGCCCCGGGCTAAACTGACGGATATCAGACATTGTAGTTGGTGAGACCACTATCTGATCAGCCTCCAGGACCCCAAGCTAGGCGACCCACGCAACCCTCTCTGGAGGGGAAAATGGTATGTAGCTGGAGCAAAATTGAGGCAGACAGCCTAGGGGATGCTCTGCGAGGCAACTTACCGAGGAGACTACAGCCAGAGGATCTCGATGAGAAGAGTGAATAGGGTGGCACCGGCTCGTAGAGAAAGAGTGAGGAACAAGGGAAAGGGAGCTCCCTGGTTCACGGAGGAACCAAGGGGACAGAAACGGACTCTACGCCAGCACGAAAGGCAGTGGTGCAAGTCATATGACCCTGAGGCGCTCAAGGAATACAGGGCCAGGCTAGCCACATACAAATAAGCCATTCTAATAAGAAAGACCGAGTACTATGAGGCCATGATCATGGAGGCAGATAACAAACAAAAAGAAACCTTTAGAATTCTGAAGGAACTCAGTCAAAAGCAGGTGCAGGAAGCAGTCACCAGCCAGAAACACTGCAACAGGTTCCTGACCTTTTTCCTAGATAAAGTAAAGGACATCCTAACGGACATACTGAACACCCCCATCATTCAGAGCCCCCTGGTTATGAAGGAGCCACAATGTGATATGAAGGAGCCACTCGCCTTCTTATCAAGGCTAGACCATGGCTCCCTGTCCAACATAGAGGCCCAAATTAGGTCAGGTTCACCTGCAGACCCATATCCACCAAGGATATTCAGGTTGGCTCTGCCAGTGATTGAGGAAGAGATCCTTGCACTGATCAATCCATCACTGGAAACTGGGAGGGTCCCCAGGAACTTCAAGGAAGCCAGAGTAACCCCCCTACTGAAAAAGGCGGGAGCAGACGCCACTGACATGAAGAATTATAAGCCCATATCCCAACTCCCTTTCTTGGCTATAAAAATTGGAACATCATGCCCTTAAAACCCTGTCCCTATTTATGGAGGAACATCAGTAACTCAAGGTTTGGCAGGCAGAATTCAGGGCCCACCCCAGTACCACAGTACAGAGCTGGTGATGCTGTCGGTGCTGGATGAAATCAGGCTCACGGCCAACAGCAAGTAGCTGTGTGCCCTGGTCCTACTAGACCTCTCGGCTGCATTTGACACGGTCAAACACAGCCAACTCTTGGCACGAATTAGGGACATAGGCATCAGTGGGATGGTACATCAATGGATCACCTCCTTCTTGACAGACCGACTCAAAGGATTCAGATGGGTGACTACGTGTCCAATAGAGGGACATGAACCAGCCATGTCCCACAAGGGTCGGCGCTATCACCGCTTCTGTTCAATATATATCTCAGACCTTTGGAGGGGCCCTGGTCCTTATGGACTGCCAGGTGTTCAACTATGCCGACGACACTCAACGAATCCTGAAAATTGACAACACCCCACAAGCCCACGCACACGTGCAAAATATCCTCAGATACGTGGTGAACTGGATGACAGCTAACTCACTTAAAGTTAATACAGACAAAACAAAGGTCTTAGCCATCACGACAAGAAGCAACCCCTGGACTGATCTCTTCTAACAACTGGAGCTGGGCAACACACCTACTCCAGCTCCAGTCGTAAAAAGTCTTGGCATTAAAATAGACGACAAACTCACATTGCCTAACCAAGTGTCCTCCATGGTTGGGACCTGAGTGGGCCTGCTGAGGCAGTTGAGGAAATGATCACCCCTCATCTCATTTTCCACCATGCGGTCAGTGGTGACCGCACTGATTATGTCCCCCCCCCCGGATTATGGCAATGCGCTATATATTGGACTACCTGAAACGCTGCTAGGCAAGCTGCAAGTAGTGATGAATGATGCAGCCAGGCTGATCTTCAAGCTCCCCAGACGGGCATGGGCCACACCTCTGTTGCAACAGCTATATTGGTTCCCCGTCAAACAGGGAGCCAGGTTCAATGGGGGCCGGCATTGCACATTTGGCCTGGCATAGACTGGCTCCAGGTTACATCAAAGAGCGTGTAGGGGAATACAACCCCGGACTTACCCTCCGGTCATCCGAGGGAGGCCAGCTGGCCTGTCCACGGTTCAACACAACGACCATAAGGGGTCGAACCTTCTCGGGCTTGATCCCGCAGTTGTGGAACAAGCTACCAGGAAACCTTAGTTCAGAAAAAAGCCCTCCTTCCTATTAGGAAAAAACTGAAGACCTTTCTCTTCACAGAGGCCTGGACATTATGCACGTGTTGACATGGAGCTAACAATCACGTATTGGGGTGGGCCATAGCTACTCTCTCTCAGCGCTTAGAGACCTGCCGGTGATTAGGTGCTTTACAAATCCTAATTAACATTAACATTAATGGAGGTGAAAGTTTTGTTTTTCGATTGCTTGCCATTTTCTTAGTACCTGCATTTTCTTGATGAAGATACTTGATGTGAGATTGGTGTAGGGGACGCTCAATGTGTCTGATGACAGATCTGCAGAGGTGTCTTAAAATGCCCTAATGGCACTGAACATTGATGTATTAGTGGAAGGTTCAGAATCATTTCAAGGCTTATTCATTCATTCATGTGGAAGGTATTGTGGCTGAAGAAAATAAGGTTAGAGCAGGTGGGTTGAAGTGAGCACAATGCTCTGAGGAATCCAGTTGTTTAAATCCATGAGACTGTCTTCAAAAACTCATTTACAAGTATGTGTAGCAATACTCAGAAAATAATACTACTCCACATAAAGGCAATTCACATAGGTACCACCACAAATATAGACCTGCACCATTCCTATGTCTTATGTATGGAATTCCTCACAGAGCATATGTAGAACTCCATACACGTTGTTCTTCATTTTATGTGGAAATGTGGAAGTGGCAAGGAGAGTGGCTGAAAAATAGGGACCATCTACTAAAAAGTGAGAGGAAGGGGACAATTAAGGAAGAACACAGGAAGAGAAGTGTTAAGAAAAAACATACTTATAAAAGGGTATGTTATTTGCAAATCCAAAAAGTTCACATTTACTCCAGTAGAAATAAAACCTAAACAGACACAATTTACTCCAGTGAAACCTCGTACACACTTCAAAGGAATCACATAGAAATCAGCAGTGTCAGTGAATATCACTACTGGCACAAAGTCTAACACTATACAAAGTATAACAAGCATTTGCAATGCAATCGGTCTCGCTTTTGGGACCTTATAAGTATTTCGCCATGCAGCACAGGCTGGCACAGCTGAGGAAAAGGCAATCACTTGGGATGTGTCAGTCACATATTAGGCAAAGGACCAGAGCAATGAAAAGTTAAACAACGCCCACACACATACCTCCTTACTTGCCAATCTTACTCATTTCAGGCCCCTTTTAACCCTCGAGGTAAGCCCACCTCGTAAGAAAATAATGCCCCCCCCAAAAAAAACCCACAAATACTGGCACATTCTGTCTTTGCCAACGCAGACATATTGCCTTTGCTAATGTTGTTTAAAAAGAGGAACTAGAGGACTTAGAATGAGGAATTACCACTGGGACCAGTATGCAATGCAATCAGTCTCGCATTAGTGAAAGTTAGAGCTGTTGGCGTTGCAAATTGCACCTTTTTTAGTTATGCTTTTTTGTTTGCAGTGGAGTGATTATTTGACCTATTTAAAGAGCTAGGAAGGAAAGGGGATGGAGAGGAAACAGTGGAGAACAGGGGGGGGGGTAGTAGTAGTGGTTTAAAATAAAAATGAAAGACAACATTTATGCACATGTAAAGTGCACCCCATTGCTGCAATTGCACCACTGCACCAGACAATAGGAAGAGAACACATGGGCAAGCACGTACCTGAATATTGTATACATACTGTATTGTTAGCAACTTTGTAGATATTAAACTATAAATATTATATGCTTTTTATGTCTATGTAAGCACTTCACCATCCATTTGGAATGTGCATGCGCTAAGAGCGGAGTTGAGGGACGTGATAACAATGAAAGGGGCAGAGAGGGAGGTGGGCGACAGAGAGAGAGCTAGCAGGTGCCAAGGTGTAGTGAGAGCGGACAGAGGCAGCTGTTTCTATGCACAGGGCATCTGCATGTTCATCTTCAGATATAGCACTGGAGTGAGTCAGCCGCTCCCACCGCACTCGGAGTAGTTTATAATATAATAATGATAAGCTTCGCGTCACAAAATTAAGCACCCGGTGCTCTCTCTGTATAATGGGCTGGCTTCATACTGTAGTCAGATGTTTAATATAACTTGCTGTAATCGGGGAAAATGCAAAATGTTGGTATTTAATTAACTAATCAAGAGGCACAAAAGCAAATTACGGAGGTGGGTGGCCACTGGCTATTTGAACATGCAGGCTGCAGGGAGAGATGGAGACCGTGTTCTGCACCAAAGTTCTCTTTTACCGAGTGCATAGCGTACATAGCACAATAGCAGTGAGAGCCTGGAAGGTCCCAGCTTGTGCAATTGCATGTGGGGAGTGGGGGGGAGGGGGCAGAAAAGAATTAAAAACAAACAGAGCGGGAAGGGAGGCCCGGCGGGAGGAATGGAACTGAAGAATGGGTGAGGGAGAGAAACCAGCGAGAGGCCCCCCCTTTCATCTCCACTTCGTCAATTAACCCAGCTGTGCATTCATGGTACGTAGATAAAATAAACATATTTATTAGCTGCACCAATTGACTACGCTCCCAGAGACCCACCACTAAGTGATTTTTTAGGGGATCGCATCAAAAAGATTAAGTCACATAAATTAATGTGTTTCTTCGAATAACAATTGTTTTATTCAGACTCAAGTTTATGGGACTCGAATGTCCTTTGATTGGAGATGAAAGGGGAAGCAGCTCGCTGATAATGTAATATCTGAATCTCCTATCCGAACTCAGCATTTGAACCGCCGCGGGACTAATGCTATAACCAAGAGAGTCAGCTTAGTAAATGAACAACCAAGTGAATTGGGATTATTAGAGCTTTGAGATGCCCATCGATGCCCCTTTACCTATACTTTATATGTTGTGTTAACCCACTCGCACACTTGTTGCTCGTATCAATATCTCTGCCTCAGAACCCCCTTCTCAGAGAAGGTCTTTCTATGACTGCCGGCTGCATTACTGTGACACCCCCTCTTACCTGTGACGGAGGCTGGGAGTCCCAGAGAGCCATAGTGCCATGGTGTGTGGATGCTATTGAGGCCTGCCACGTTGGGTGCTTCCAGCCCAACCAACATCTCTCTAGGGTCCAGTGTCACCAGTATAGCTAATTAGCAGAGGGCAGATACATGCGAAAGAGAGAAAGGACTATAGCTGTTCTTGTTCACTAAAAAACACGAACATACGCTCAGACTCCGCTTTCTCTATGACACTAACTTTTAGGCATGCTGAACAGTAACCACACTGGTGGCTAAAATATATTGGTAAAGCCAATAGCTCTTTCGTAGGCGAGACTTATTGCCTTTGCTAATGCTTGTTTAATTTTTAATAGAATGTATTCTATTCTACGTTGTTTGTTTTTTGCATAGCAAATAATTTCAGGGCTTGGCTCGTGCACGGGTTCTACGATACTTAATTTGTTGGCTCGCCCACCTCTGCTCATATTATCGACATCAGAAACATTAACGTTTTAGTACGTTTGTAGTGTTGGGAGGAAAACACTGTAACAATACATACGTTCTCCAAAGATGCACACTTTCGTCTTGCTAGTTATATTCAGATGATTGCAGCAAGCCTATTAATAATGAACCATTTAGGAGGATGGTAACTTTTGGCTTGTGGGTTTCACAAAGATCTTTGCAAAGGACAATAAGATTCTCTGTACTATCTTATCAAGACTCAAACATGAGCTACAGGTTCTCCGCTGCGCTCTTCATCAAGCGTTCTTAACCCATCCCACCCTGCCACAAAATAATGCTCGAATCATGCACTACATTACGCGCAATCAGACCATGAGACGAGCTGATGAGTATGTAAAACAAGATTGGGAGCGTGTCAGCCAGGCTGTCAAGTCAGCTACCGGGTTAGTCAGCAGTAAACAGGTATAGGTTACACGTGACCTTAAAAGGATGAACATGGACAGGCGGTTGGAATTGGATTGGTTGTTCCATCTGTGCCATTAGGACAGTACAAGTGCCAGAAGCCAATCACTGGAGCTAGTCGCACTTGGTTGGCCCTTGGAAACTAGAGAACTTCTGCAAAGGAGGTGGAGTGTGAACGGGTGGGGCTCCAAAGTACACCCACCTAGAAACTGCTACGTGGTTCTGACGTATGTTAATAACCCAGCCAGCGGTTCAAGTGCATAACAAAAGTATGGAACGAGGAGGCGGGGCCAGTGACGTGGCTAAAAACATGTTGTAATATTTTGTTTACCTTTCATCTTAAGGAAAATACGTAGAAAATGTAACGTACGCCTTTCATGGAAAATTAAAGAAAGTTAAAGGAATCGGAGGGCAATGTACTGGTTTACGTTACGAAAGCTCTTTGATTAATTCCATTCCCGCAGATATCTGTGTACGCAACCACATAGCTGCAGAAATTAATGCTGGTTGGCGGAATCATCACTTTCATTCACAGTTGTATAAAGTCCCAGATTGAAAGAGCTGTGAATATCCAAAGTATACCTTTGAAAATTGTATTACAAACTATAATACAGAATATGCGCAACGAGATTTAGTGTTTCAAATAAAACAAGTATTTCCAAATTTTGTGTTTCGTGATATAAAATCAGACCTAGTGCAAACCTTTTTTTAAATATAAGTTTCTATCAGAAGGACAGCACTTTTACATTTACATTTCTTTCGGGCGCAGGCACCCCGGCTTGCTTCTCCCTCGCCTCCCACATCATGGCGCCGAAATACTGGCGGCACCTTATCGCCACCTCAAGGTCGACACTAACTTTCACGCAATAAGAACAACCACACCAAATATTTGCACTTAGCATAAAAGGTCACTTTATTAGGCCAGGCAACATAAATTAGAATCTTGCTACAATAATATTCTTGGAACAAAAACCCCATTGTCATTACTCTTGAAACTTTTGCTATCCAACCAAATATTCCCCACAAGACTTCTCATCAAAAATAATGAACTTTTAACACGACCTAGCGGGAAAAACCCAAAATTAGTCCACATAGTAAATAACATCTCATTTCCTTACATAACGTGTGCAGCAATCAGATTTCCATCTTCCAATCTTTTTAATGTCATCCAAACCCCAACCCAATCTGTAGGCTTCAGTCGCTGCTCCTATCCGAAAAGAGTGAGTCCCAAAAAGTGCGGCTTTTTTTCCCAACAATGACAAAGTTTTACGTAAAACTGCCAATAGTTGTCCACTAGTAATTTTACTCCCATTCTTGTGAATGAATATGTCCCCACGTTGTAGGCCTAAGGAAACAAAAAATGACTCCCATTCCTTCACTGGAAAACAATCCTGCACTCCGCTACCCTTTAAAAAGATACAAGTGCCTCTACCCAGCTGATCAGTTTTTGACTTCCTCAAAAGAATCCTAACCTTCCCACCTTGCACTTGAATATCCTTTACCTGCATGCCCTTCTGATCCCGCAGACCTAACAACTCGGAAACTCTAAAAGCGCCAAAAAACAGCCAAATCATACAAAGTCTAAAACGTGAAACCTCTCACAAATCATAACAGCACACTGTTAACTGCTTTAAATTTGTTGCAAAATGTGAAAAGTGATTGGCTCACGTAACTCCGAAGAAAAGGAACGTTCCCTCCCCAGATGCTTCAACATACACCTTAATAAAACATCCCCCGTAAACTCCTGTCACCACCACAACTGACTATAAAACGAAATGTTGGCCAATTTTCCTGAGATTGTTGTATGAGATAACCCCAAATTGACCAAATGCAAAACAAACCGTAACATAACCTCTCTGATACCCTCTGTAGAAAGAACCATTTTGTGAAACTTAACATAACTTAAAAACTCCAACCAGGTCTGACGATAACTGCGTCTAGTAGAAGGGGCTATAGGATTTTCCACCAGATCAACGATTCTCATTCCCCCAGCGCCCAGATGTCTTTCGGGATCGAAGTTTTGCAGCCATCCGCCCCCGGCGCCAAACTGCGAAATTTCTGCCAATTGAATCGAGACAGAGCATCCGCAATTGAGTTATTAACACCTGGAATGTGTCTCGCTCGAAACACAATGTTTAATCTGAGACTTTGCAGCATAAAAACACGCAACAGGTGTAATACACACACATCTTTTGCCTTTTGCTTGTTAATTTGCTCCACAACAGCCATATTGTCAGTATGAAAAAGAACATTCCTGTCCTTAAACTCCCCCCCCAAACTAAAACAGCCACAATGAGAGGGAACAATTGAAGAAAGGCTATGCTTCGGCCCTGTTGTAGCCAATGTGGAGGCCATTTTTCCACACACCAATGACCCTCCCAAAAAATGCCGAACCCATGGAGCTCCAGAAGTGTCTGAAAAAATCTGAAAATGCCAGATGGTATCATCCTCCACAAAATATAGAGAGACTCCATTAAAATCCTTCAAAAATTGCAGCCAAATTAGTAAATCCTCCTTAATCTGCTTGGTGAGCCTAATCCTGTGATGAGGAAGAAATGCCCCAGACATCGCCATCCCCAAACGTCTACAGAAGGTCCTGCCAGCACGCACCACGTGGCAAGTGAAATTCAAATAGCCCAAGAGACGCTGTACCTGCCTGAGCTGAACTTTTTCCTTGTCAATGATCTCCAATAAAAATGACCTAATCTTAGTCACTTTAGACGCTGGCAACCTAGCCATCATAAGTTCCGTGTCAATTTCAATAACTAAGAATGTAAGTTTGGTACCTGGACCCTCAGTTTTTTCCCGAGCCAAAGGAACGCCGAACTCCTCAGCCAATTGTTGGAAAATATTCAGGCATCTGTGGCACTGATGTGACTGAGCTTTGCCAATAAGCAAGAAATCATCTAAATAGTGACATACCTGTTTGTGACCACTTTTCTCCGAAAAACACCACTGAAGAAAAGTACTGAACATTTCGAAGAGTGCAAATGACACCGAACAACTGATTGGGAGGAGTCTGTCTATGTAAAAAGAATCATTGAAAAACATGCCCAACAGCTCTAAATCTGATGGGTGAATGGGCAGTAAACGAAACGCTGACTGGATATCACATTTAGCCAGTTCCGCACCACTCCCAGCTGTGCGTACCATCCTCAGGGCATCATCAACAGATGTATAAGACACATTGGAGTCTGACGGGGAAATGAAGTCATTAATAGACTGGCCCTCCAGCCACGATAAGTGATGGATTAGTCTAAATTCACCTGCCAATTTTTTGGGAACCAAACCCAACGAAGATATCATCAAATTCTTCAAAGGACAGTGCTTAAATGAACCTGCTATCCAGCCCTTCTGTATCTCCAAATCCAATTTCTTCTGCACCACGTTAGGCAACTCCTTCGCCGATTTTAAATTGTCAGACCATCTATTATAACGGGGACCCTGATAACCTATCTTAAAACCCTCCTGAAACCCCAATAGAGTTTTGAATATCAGGATACCCTTCCAACCACTGTGTCATGACCGATAACTTAATTGGGGTATGAGCCCTTTGAGATAAACTGTGGAAAAGCTCCCCTACCTCTTGGTGATTTTCCCTGATCCCCAAACCTTTGGTTGGCAAAACACTGGATAATGGCATGTTTCCCACTACACTGTGAACATTCGTGCTTAAACCTGCAAAATTGCCTGATGCAGGAACCTCGATTAAAGTTCCAACAGGATTCCGTAACTGGTATTTGTCCTCTTCCCACAACACCAACCCCAAATTGGGCGGGGCGAGGCAGAAAGGGCCGATAAGGAATTGGGAGCCCGCTTGCAGTATGCGTTGTCGCAGGCGTCTGAGACGAGGACATCCACTGAAGCCACAGTTCCTGATCCACATCCCCCCCAAGGCTTATCATGGAAAAGACTTACTCTAGCCCTAAACTCCTCACCATAGTTGAGCCATGCGAACCCCCCGGACTGTAAATGTGCTTTGCGTATGAGAGCAATATACTTAAACATTCCAACAGCCCTGTCCTGATGTTTTTCACAATAGACGCTTGCATAAATAAAAAAATGCTGCGTCCAATTTTCGATATTTTTTGGAAACCTAGGACACCTCGAAAGCTCCCACTCTTCTTCCTTGGACCCCTCCTTTGCTTGAATATCCCTATGAAGGAGCTTGAATACGTCTACAAATTAGTGGTCCCAAATCCTCTTCTTAGTTTTCTCAGCCAAATGCGTACCCAGGGGCATTGACAAACCCATGTAAGGTAATTTTTTATGCATGGGGTGAACGGCACCTGAAACTTGCCCAGATGCCTTATTTGATCCCACAGCACCTGAACCCACTCCCACCTGTTCTGCAGATTTACCAACCGCCTCCCCCACCCCGCAACCCGAACCTTCCTTCACTGAGTCATCACCCACCCCCACTGAACGTACACTGGGTTTATCTGTCAAAGGTTGTGGCCACGAAGACCACCACTGAGGCCTACCTGATGTCAATTGAGTAGCCCGCTTCTTGAACTCCTGAGGATCCTCTCGCCGTTGTTGCCCCCGAAGCCGCTCCTGCTCCTCTGTCTTGCCCGCTCGTGACCTCTGAAAAATACTAGCAACAACATTTGACCCCGACCCCTTTGTAACCGCTACTTGTTCTTGACCCATAGCTCTTGTGTCAAAAATCCCTTCATCAAATAGAAAACCTTCATGTATACTTTCGTCCACCAAACCTTGACCAGCATATTCATCAGGTATGACCAAATCATTATTACTCCCACTCGGCATTTCCCCGTCTCCTTCCCCGCCATCATAACAATCCCAATTGGTCACAGCAAAAACCCCTTTGATCCGCTCTGTGACACAACACCCTTACCAACAGCCACACCATGCTTCGCCTTCTTGTACTTGGACACGCCCGCCGCCATCTGCGGGACCTTGAAAGATGAAGTCTTCCAGCCGCTCGTGCCAGACGCCACTACCAACTTACCGCCATCCCGAAACTGCGTGGCACTGCCCGTTGCCGAAGATGAAGGAGTGGCATGATCCACCCAGACCCATTGCCCTCGACTTGGCCCTAATACAGAGTCAAAAGAAATCTGTGAGAAACAAGGAGGAGAACAAGTTTCTGGAAAAATAGATTCAAATCCTGAAGAATAACCAGGAGGTTCAGATCGTGACGTCAGCACCATCCAATTCCTGAACCTCCTCAAATGCTGAGTCTGTTAAATCAACAGCTTAAGTGTTGATATTGTCTTGTAAATATGAGTTGACATACTCCCCAGGTGGGCCCCTAGGCACCGGGGCCAAAAACACCTCAGGAACGGCTCCCTCCCCTGCAGTACCCTGCACCGGAGCAAAATTATCGTTCGGACTATTGTGCTTCCCCGCTGCCAAAATCTGCACCCCCTCACCGTCATCACCACTGTCACTGGAATAATCCACCACAACAGCAGAGCGTCCCTCAAAAGACACAGAAGGCGCAATAATAATGGAAGACATTCCTTGAAAATTAGCAATGTTTGTGAGCACCTTGCCACCGACGTGCTCTCTCTTAAAAGCTGATGTAGGTGCCGGCAAAACCAAATTTTCCTTTACCCCAATGTCATAAGAACCCCCTGCTTGACAAGGAACTTGTTGTAGTAAGGCTTCTGGCGATAGTACCACCCCTGCCCTGTACTCTCCTCCTAGCTCGCCCCATGCGGAGAGAAGATACCGCCCTCAACTGACCTGAAGACTTGTCAGGAAGCGAGTGACATCTGGTAGCCTGTGACCTGCTGGCTCCGCTGCGATGCGCCACACGACCTCTATGTTGCAGCGTTGATGTTTCCACCTCAGCATGACCCACAGCACCATGCGACCAGCTCTTCGCAGATAAACAAGCTGCCACTGCTTCCGAAACTCCTTGAGCTGCCATCCTCTTCGGGCATCTCCCCACCGCCGCTAAAACTGTTGAAACACCAGGCTGCAATAAGTCCTCACAACCTGCGTCATAAATAATGTGCAATGCCTCCTTCACAGCCTCTGACTCTGCCATCCTGAAGCAAAGCCTGAAGAAAAACACACCAAAACTAGCAGAAAATGAGGAAAATTGGCAAGGCTTGTGTCACAAAAACAACAGCCTCCCAATCTCCTCACAGAAAAAAACACCGTTTCCCCTAACTGCTGCCTGCTCTGCTCGCGCTGCTAAGCCCCGCCCCCTGCCTGCCTAGAGCCCTCACGTGCTGTGTGGACTGTTCCACCGCGCGAAATTCCCCAAGGGAACAGATGCTCGTGCCTCGATCCCCTTGGGACCCCATTCAGGAGTCCTGCTGGTTGTTTTATTAAAGCAAAAAGTGGGGGAACTGTTAATGTAAAATTAGAAAAAGGCTCTTCAAGTCGTTCCCCAAATAGATTCACCTCTCCAACCACTGCCGCTTTCAGCTCGGCATCTTGCAAGGCTTACAAAAGCCTCCAAGTTCCAAAAGCCGTCCCTGGTTCCTCTTTCTAACCTGTGACAACCTTCCTCTAAATCGCACCATGAATATTGGAAGAACAAACACCACACGTT
Organism: Triturus cristatus; assembly: GCF_964204655.1. NCBI lineage: Eukaryota > Metazoa > Chordata > Amphibia > Caudata > Salamandridae > Triturus > Triturus cristatus. The sequence goes on from NC_140586.1 coordinate 579,321,937, forward strand.
TTCAAAATAACTAACAGGATCAAGGCATCAATTATCATGTTTGGAAGAAGCGCGCCGAAGTACTTCATGAGGCGGCAGAGTGATGAAAAATGGAGGAAGGACAAGAGGAAACCCGAAAGAGCGGAACGGAAGTAAGGGGCGAGCCGGGAGGAAGTCAGGCAAAATAGAGTGCGCATTGAGCCAGCCAATCCCAGGGAAAAAAACATTTATAAATGCAATAGGACTAGTATTTACACGAGCTCTACTGCATTTTAAACAAAAGTGCGGTAGTCGAAAAAGGAATGAACGGGAGGGGTGGGGGGAAGGGTGCAGGGGGGTGAAAAGTGACGGACTGTGGGGGGGAACACAAGGAAAAAATAGAATTACAGTAAAGGGGCTGATAGCCTCGGAAGGCTACAAATGACAACATAGCCGTGAAGAGGAAGGACTAAGTATGGGAAAACCAATGAGAACACTGCATTTATGATGTAACCCAATCAAAAAGATAGACGTAGAGTGGGCGGAGCTTAAATTAAGCTTCCCCAGTATAGTGTATACAGCATGCCTCGCAGAGCGATGGCAGTGCGTTGCACGGCAACGCTATAGCGAGACCTAAAAATCAGTGGAAGGCATAAACATTTTCAATTAACGTTAGAGATTGCAGAGACCCATATGGATCTCTTTGCAAAAACATTAAGAATATTCAATATTAATACTTGAATAAAATTAATGTAAAAATGGCTAGATAACCATAGACATTTCAGACACCTTTACAAATCACATTGTAAAAATGCAAACGCAACAAAAGAACATACTAAGAAAATTACAAGTATTTAATTAATTAATGAATGATAAAATATCCATGACTCATCCCACAGCTAACACATTACAGGTGCCAAGAACCCAAAAATGTCTTTCAGCCAATGGAGGAGGGCACAGTTCAAGGTCTGGGCTCTATGTAAGTGCTTCTAGATGTGATGATTGTCAGTTGTGTATTATTTTTCCGAGGTGATGCCTCATTCACTATTCTTTTCAATTCATAGCTCTGTGTATCATACAAAGCGATTTTCACCTTAACTACGCAGGACTGCTTTTGATGGATTGATGTCTAAAACACAGCAGCAAAGGTATTAGCAGTAATGTTATAGTCATATTTAAAGTTTTATATGCAATGACCCCTCAATTAAACGAATGGAAACGTACTTCTGCTACTAGGCATACATTTCTGTTACCAGCTGCTGAACTTTATCTAGGCACTGATATACACCCAGGAGAAGGTGTACATCTACATGGATGGTGATCTCAGCCCGTAGATTTACCTTCCTGAATTTTGCCCTTGTCTTAAGGACAGTGAGACTGGTTAATTCCCTCTTTTAATCTTAAACAAGCATATGAGGGATTGACCCTTGGGAGAGTTAGTCTCATGTGCAGCTGACTTTTTTCACTCACTTGAAAGATACTTTAAGACAGCGTGACCTGTGACACAGGGCTCTTTGCTCCCTGTCTGTCCTCTGTAAAAACGTCCTTGGAAGGGATTGGTGTAAGGTTCACTCTTTCTAAGTCAGCTATAGGTGCACTACCCAGCAAAAAGCAAGCACAGGCCCTATTGTTAAAAACATTGTATGGTATCAGGTTGCATGAGGAATCACAGAAAACCAGCATTGGTAATTACTTACTAGCTAATTTTGGTGCTGTGCCAACTGGTTACCTAGTGAATACAAACGGGAGATGGGTGCGCTCGCTTCTATTTCAATTTAGAGCAGGGACCCTGAAATATCTCTCTCCTTCCCACGAGGTTTCCAGCACAATTTGAGCCACTGAGTTTGCCTGTGCAACAATGTATCTAAGCAAACTGTGATTCATTTTAATTTTGGGTACTGCCAATTATTTACAAGATGTATTTAGTACCTTTTTAAGGTTCAGGATTTATCGTAAATGCCAACAAGCATTTAGGTGTCTGCAAGATCTAGTTGACAATGAAACACGTCATTGCTTAAGTTTGTTTCTTAGGGCAGCTGTATGTTTAAGAAGTACCATTCACTTTGACTAACATGATGTACTTTTTTAGAATATTTATCTCTGTATGCCATGCTTTTATTTAAGCTCTATATGATACATGTTGGTTGATGTTCATTTTTATTCTTTTTTGTTTGTGTTTTAAATTGCTTTTATGGTGGGTCTCTAAGCCGAATAAAGATGCTTTGATTGATTTTATTGATAGTCATGTTTAAATTTGTATATGCAAATGACCCATCAATTAAAGGGGTGGATACATGTACTTCTGCTACTAGGCATACATTTCTATACCCCGCTGCAGAGCCTCATCTAGGCACTGATTTGCAGCCAGGAGAAGGGGTAAATCTACATGTGGGGTGATTTACCTTCCTGAATTAGGCCCTTGTCTTAAGGACAATGAGAATGGTTCATTCATGTTTTTAATCAAGCACATGAAGAATTGAGCCATGTGTGAATTAGTCTCATGTGTAACTGATTTTTGTTGGTGCTCACTGGGTACCCTGCATTTATTATTACAGCCATTCCAAATATATGACAAAGGTATGTGGACACAGAATTTAACATTGTGGGATTGGACAGTTTATTGTGGCAGATAGAGTGGAGTGGTCGTAGGCAAGGTCTTGTAATCTTTTGTTCTTTACATAAGGTTGAACCATCTAATCGATGACTGGGAATCATGACTGCAGTCTGTAGCTACTAGAAGAAGATGGTCAGTCTAAAATAGTGATAGAGCAGAGATTTCCCTTAACAAACTTTGAGACAAATCAGAGACAATTAAATAAATGATGACACATTTTTGACAGGCTTCATGTTTTTAGGAAATGACAAAATGCAACCTTGATTCAGATACCGCATAGTAAAAGCATGCAGATGCTAGAATAGCTTATATTATATTTCATGTTTACCTTAATAGATGTGAATTATTAACAATTTTAATGATATTTATATTATGATTCGCAAATGTAATATTAATAATAAGAAAATAATTCTGTATGCAATAAATTAAAATTTCATGTGTTGGAGATAAATCATTATTTCATGCTGTAATGTGTACACTAAAAATGACAAAAGTTAAGTAGGTACTACATGGGTGGTAGTTGAAGTTGTTTTCCTAAAACTTTCCTCTAACGTACCTTTTAAAATGTGTGTGCCATAATAACAGATATGTAAAGAAGATTTGAGTGTTCCTTTCGTATATATGTGCAACGTTGCCACTTGCAAAAATGTTATGAGTACCTTATATTTACATGAGTCAATTATGACTTGATTGAAGTGTTTATTAATGCATTTATTTGTGAAATTATTAGTTGTTATTAATGTGAGATTCATAATTGAGCATACTTCATTGTGAATGAGCTGTATTTCATGTAGGCCTCAAATCCTGCTTTCTTTTCCAAACGTGAACTCATTAACTGAATAGGCTAAAGTCTGTGGCAACATTTAGTGAAATTGTATTCTAACTCTCAGTTGTTTCCTTTGACATCCTAAGTACGGCTTAACTGTAGTAGCAACATCATCTGTTACATGCTAGAACAGATGCTTACGAAAGGATAATCGACAAATTCATAAACAGCTTTTTCAATTATTCTCTTAAATATCTCATTGTCCATATGACTAAGCTTACAATGGTTTAAGGAAACAACATTACCTGAATTACTTAATTCTTCTGGATTTGTATTCTTTTTACCTACTACATCAACTTCATCCCATCGAAGACGACCAATAGGACAGAGTGGTCTGACATTTCTGAAGATGCCAAGTGGTGTCACCCGGGGAAACCTTTAGGGTATAATTGCTCAGGTCTTGGAACTTGAGGTGGCTTGGTCAGCTTTGCAGCATTGAGAATGTTGGCTTAGACATCTGGGGACATACGTGAACTGTGATGTAATACTGCGATCTGCTGCCAACCGGTTTGCTAGCACAGTGGAACCTTTTCGGCTGAAGGGTTTGTGTCATACTGCTGTGACTTTGGTGTTGCAGCAATGGACCAAGACAGATTACTGTCTTTCACCAACTCGAACTGGTCGCTTGGAAATCACTGAACTTTCCTAAAGGTTTGTAGGAGGCTCAACTTATTTCCCATTGATCCACATGCTATAGATGCCCCAAATCACCCTTACTGAGGAAGGTTTTTCCCTGTCATCCTTGGAGCTCAGGGAATTTAATATTACTTATTAAACCCAGTATTAGTTTAATTTCAGGGCTGTACATTATAAACCCAGTATTAGTTTAATTTCAGGGCTGTATTTTATTTATTTTAATGTTTTTTGCTTCTGCATAAATAACTAAACTTTGAGACATACTAAAATTCTGCTGATTCTGATTCATTAATTCCTTGTGGGTAAATGATTTGAATGATATCATTTTAGTTGGTACATCGATTTTCTAAATGTTATGAAGTAACATTTGAATCTTGTTGATGGACCTCATTTGTCAATATCTCATCCTCCGAATATCCAGTCCCTTTCAGCACAGAACAAGGTCCATCGGACGACCAATCGAGGGTGATAGGGAGCCAAAGGTTAGCTGAAATCATTTGAATACAAATAAGTTTGGGGCCGAGTACAAAAGCTGCAACAGTTTTTCTGGTAGCAGAGAATGGTTTGCTGTCTGACACAACTTGAATATAAGGGGGATGCACATTGAGGTCATTATAGACTTACCTAAAACCCCAAGTTCGACCAAGTGTCAGTTCTGAAGAAAAAGGATGAAACAGTGAGAGAAAGTGGTGTGAGTATTAATAGGGTTTTGCACGATACTGTTACTTAATATATAATTATCGAGAATTTGGTAAAGCTACGTTTTAGTACTTAATGTTTGAAAATGTTTTCTCTATTGTTGTTGTTTAATTAAAGCTGTTCAGAAGTGGCCTAAGATCCTGTAATATACACATAAGGGTGGTCTCAGTGTGGCATACGGTTAGAGAGTTTGTCTCCTATGTTACGAAGGTGCTGTTTGTGAGACGTCGCACTACCACCAGAGAAGGAAACTTTGTGAGAGTGTGACATTTTAAACATTAGGATTTTCCCAAATTGCATGGATAATAATCCTAAGCATTTTAATGTGAAGTTGAGCTGGTCAAGATTTCGCTTGGAGTGTATGGTTAAGCATTTTTAGTGGAACTTATTTTGAAAAACCGTTTGATTATACTGCTTTTGATAAGATGTGTCAAGATTAGGGTTGAAAACAAGTTGGATTGAAAAGGAGGGATAGTTGCGGCAAGGAGTTGTCTGTCATCATAGAGTATTGCGCTGTGATTGGCCAGTTTGTGTGAAACCACACTTGGATTGGTTGATAGTGTCATAGAGAGCCGCACAGAGATTGGTAGCTTAAATGATAGTAAGAAAGTGTTTACTGGAGAATCAGATGAAATAATTTGTAAAGGATATAAAAAAAAGATTTATTATGAACAATGAACATTTTAAAGAGTATAACAACATTAATACAGGGAGATGTGCCTATACCTACTAGAGAAGGGGTGCCAATACTTGCTGAAGGCACACCTGCCTTGTACATGACCCAAGAGAAAGGGTATCATACATGTACATGGTTCGAGAATTAGATGAACTATACAGAGAATGATGGACCTTGAGCTTTTCCACAATATGGAACATTCAATATATGAATTCTTGAGACAGTTGGACGATATTAAACCACCTCAGAGACCCATGCAGTTTTGTCAGGAAGGCTATTCCCCAAGATAAACAGGAACAGAACAATGTCAGTTCTCAATGCCCCCACTACAGTTTCCCAGCAACACTTTCGCCAAGCATGTGAACTACTGAGGAAACCACAGGGGGAAAGGGGATGGGACAGAGAAGAGACTGCTACACTTCTTCACTCTGGTTCCTTTTTTGGATTTTCTATTAGCTCATTTTGCTGTGCTTTTGTGTTGGAACTGCAACAAATGTTAATATATCAATCACTTTTAATTTTATTTTAACATTAACCTTCTAATTTACTAAAATGTACTCAGTCAATTTCACCTACTCAAGTCTTTATGACCTATGCCTCTCTTCTTTCTTCGTTGTTTGTGTTTTCTGCCTTATCTGTAACTGTAAGTGCAATATATATTGTCTAAATCATTTTAGTTATATCTCTATTGTTAAATATTATTTGCTCTTATTTTCCAGACTCTCACCTCTTCTTGTACAGATGGCACTTTTTGAGAAAATTCTATCTTCATACTGGTAAGTATACTCTTCTTTCCTTTTACTCTTTTAGGGCTTGTATACTAACACCATCAGCTTTTGCCTTTCAATTAATTTAGTAAATTAGCATGGGGGAATTTCTTCTCTTAAGGCTTTTCTAATGGAGGGTCTATTTACAATGTAAGTAAATAACTACTTAAAATATGCCTCTCTGAAACGAGAAAAGAATGTCAGCGCTACTTGTACTGAAGACTCAAAACATGTATGCAAACTTAATTTGATACAATAGCAATTTATTTTCAAAACACGAGCAGGTGTACACTGAATACTGCCAAAATGAAAACTAAACTGATTTCTCCTTGGTAAAAACTGAAGGCACACGCACTTGTGCTGCCTCTACCTTCCGGAAATGCGCTACTCTCTTGAGCCGATAGGCATTGCTTGATGAGAGAGCATGCGTCAAGCAATTCCACTGAAAACGTCCTCAGAAACTAGCCCAACCAGATACTCCCGAAGCATGGACTTACTAACATGTGCAGCTCATAACAATAACCACAAGTCTGTAAAAAATAGCATATCACTGGAGAAACGTCTAAGAAATAAGCGTGACAAAGAGAGTCCCTAAACTAACTTTCGCGCAGGAGTTTCGCTGAAGCTTCCTCTTCCTCGAGTTCTTCAGGTGAAGTGCGCACTTTGGTGGGTGCTTCACCTGGACATTCTAGATTGCTTTCGACCTCAGGAACACTAGACTGCTGACTCAATGGTCGCTTCCCGGCGGCCATCTTTGATCTCTTCTGTACTCGTGTTCTATGGAAGTAAGGAACTTTACTCTTTCTGAATGGGCCTCTTAAACTTATTAAACCAACGGAAAGACCTATTGTGTTAGATGACTGTGTGGTTCTAAAAAGTTTGAAGCCCTCAAAGAATAGGAACATGTTGCCCATCAGAAAGAAAAACAGAAAGATCAGGGAAAACATGAGAACACATTAAAAAGGTATGTGAAGGCTAGATGGGATTCTCTAGTACACAAATTCTGGGACCCACCGGTCCCGGGCGGGTAGAGAGGTCCTCAACCAAGGGGATAGAAAGGACACATCCTCCCTATTTGATATACACAGTTCACGAGAGAAACAAATTAAATATGTCCAACCCGTTGTGACGGGTGGGAAGGGAAAGAAACCCTTTTTTGACATGCTTCATCATAGGGATCACCCCGACTACTAAAAGTCGGGGTGGGCTGAACTATGTTTCAGGGAGCACTTAAAGATATTGTGTATGGGGGCGTACTGTTAAACATAAAATTCCTCACCCACTCCTAAAGAATTCTTTAATAATGAAGTGGGAGGGAAGGTTAAAATATATGCAATAAGGTGTCTAGGATGTGGTGGTCCTATGACCCTAACTTAAGCACCAACATGTTTCAGCCCTTCCTATCTGGCCTAAATAGGTCCTGGGTTTTCATCAGGGTGTGACGTAAAGAAGTTACTTCCCCCAAAGACCTAAGTGGATGTGAACTAGTTGGTTTGGGCACTTCTAAGTGATTAAAAACTGGAACAAGCCTAATACTTGCCACTGGTCTCGATGAGGAATTACCTATGTAGATAAAAAACATAATATATGCATTTTTTATCATATATATTGTGATTACTATTTGATTACCAACTTTACACGGATCTTCAGGAGCGGTTGTTGTAGTGGTGTAGGCGTTTTCACCCTCTACCCCCATTTTTCAGCGTCTTGTTGTAGTGGTTGTATCCTATGGATTTCAAGTATACAATATATACATTCCTGTGGTTTTCACATGTGCTATGGGTTTGTGCAAACATGCATTATTTCATTCACAATATGCTCTCAATCTGTTCAAACAATCATTTCCCAATTTGCTTCACATTAATTTTCATATCTGCTTATATGTGACAATGATTAGGGCACTCACCCCTATAACTCAGGGCAAAGTATCCCCAGTGGGAGCACAGGAGGGAGTCCTTATTGTCACACTCTGTGGGTGACAAAGATTTGTACAGGTTATATTGTTAGGTCAAGGTTATCATTTCTTAAGACATACGTGGAAGGAAAAAGGTGTGACTGAAGTTGGGCAATAATGTGTCTGCCCGCTCCTTCCTCCCTTTGTTTGTAAAAGTTAAAGTGTTTAAGATCTATGTTATCTTTTGTCATGACATATGCGGAAGGAAAGAGTTGTAACACGCGTTGGGAACCATTGTGTAAGCTGCCCGATCATTCCTCCCTTCATTTGTAACAGGTTCTGGCGTTATGGCACAGACTTTGATTATTCAAAATATACATGAGAGGAAAGATTAAAACTTTACTGCTACTGTATTTTAAACAATGCGTGAGAGGAAATGTTAAGATGCAAGTTTGGACAATATCCTATGGAGTACCCGCTCCCTTCTCACTGTGTTTGTGAGCCTTTAAACACTTCTAGAGTTACGGTAAAAGATTGCATTTACCTGAAAATTGTAACAGGAGTAGGGCACGATCATATGGAGTTCCCACTCATTCCTCCCCTGTTTACGTGAACCTGCCCCACTCGTGTCCGGCCCCCTGTACTTACTTCATCAAAGGAACCCCCTGCAGGGACCTACTGATCCTCCAGCTTCCCGGCTTACACGAGGACAGTGAAGTCCCACAGCAGCTAAATGCTCGCGTTGTGGCGCTTCCAGGTACTCGCATCGCGCTGTTTGGCACACTCATTGGGCTTGGTGTTGGATGCTCCTTGGTTGTTGTTAGGAACTCACTTGACGTGTATGTAGCAACGTTGTGATGGACAGTACTCGTCATCATGACTTGTGTGTTTAGAATACCGTGTCAGGAGGAATATGCTTGGTGTTAGAAACTTGCTGACCATTGCCAAGGACTCTTTTTATGCATCTCTAACTACGCCGTGATGAACAATATTTGTCTGCATAATGCTTATAAATGTATAACGCATCTCCTTCATCGTGACATTACTCAAGTTGGTGTCATATCACTCATTTAACTAGTCATCATGACCTGTGTATTCAACTGATGTGTAGGTATTCATTATTTTCAGCATATCTCCTCCGTACAAGCTGTAAATTAAAGGGGGCTACATAATAATGATAATGGCGTAACATTTATCTTTTATCGTGGGATTGATCACGGTGGTGTTATACAACTCTTGAAAATAATATACAACAGCGCGCTATGTATATCCAGACATGCAATCTTACAATACACATATAAAAACTGAGCCAGATTCTGTTCAGATTACTTCAGATATGGTAGTGACTGAGAGGACACATGATTTAAGCACTACATATCTGTTACTGTACAAAAGGACACAGGAGTTAAAGTTGTTATTTATTCAGATCATTGAGGTGGTTCCATGGTATCTCGTCGTTGACAGCAAGTACATGAGTCTTGAGGCAGTGTACCCACCTCTGTTCCTTCATTAAGAGTGTTTTGTGTGGATCACTCACTGATTTAATTTTCTCGATTATATTCCATTGTAAATCAGTATCTGTGTGTTTTTTTCTAGAAAGTGCGTCATCAATTTTGTTGTTACACGTCTGCACCTAATGGTGCTCCTAGGTTCGTTTATGTGGACCTTAATTTTTCAGGTAGTCATCCCGACATATTAGAGGCCGCAGGGACATGTGATGATATATACCATGTTTGAACTGTTACAGTTAGTATGGGATCTTTGCTCTCAGGGGGTACGCAACCCAAGTTTCAAATTACTGGTGTGAGATGTGAATGGGCATACAGAGCAGATCCCACATGGGAAGTGTCCTTGAACTGGGGGTAGGTTCCACAGTATACTTTGTTCCATGGTTGTTTTTCTACTCGTGTCACTGTGGACTACTGAATCTCTGATGCTCCTTTTTTTTCGGAATGAGAACATGGGTTTCTCAAAATCCAGTTTGTTTGATGTGAGGATGAGCCATTGTTTTTTAATTGTTTGTTTCACTAAGTTCGAACAGGTGTTATAGGTCGTGACTCATATGAGATTGGTTTTTGCTGGTCGATCTGTTTTTTCCAGGAGAGAGTTCCTAGGAATATTCCGTACTCACTTCTCAGCTTTCTTAACGATGTGGGCCGGGTACTGTCTACATTGCAATTTGTCCTCCAAATTGTCTGCTTCTTTTTTGTAGTCTTCTAGACTACGACAGTTCAATCAATCAATCAGGCGTTTGTTAAGCAAGACTACTCACCTGTAAGGGTCTCAAGGCGCTGGGGGTAGGGGGGCAGGTTCCAGTCCATCACGGAGGGGTCTGTCGAAGAGCCAGGTTTTGAGTTTTTTTGCGAAGATGGGAAGCAATGTTGTCTGTCGGAGGTGGAGCGGAAGGGCGTTCCAGGCTCTGGCCACGAGGAAGGAGAAGGAGTGGCCTCATGATCTGGTCTTTCTGGTGCGGGGGACCATGGTGTAGGAGAGCCGGGCTGATCGTAGCGTTCTTTGGCTGTTCAGGTATGCTGGTCCGGTGTCGTGGAGGGCCTTGTGTGCGTGGGTGATCATCTTGAAGGTGACTCTGGCCTTGATGGGAGCCAGTGAAGTGTGTGCAGGTGCTGGGAGATGTGGCAGTGTCTTGGCAGGTTGAGGACCAGTCTTGCGGTGGTGTTCTGGATGTTCTGTAGCTTGCGGGTGAGGTTTTTGTTTATTCCCGCTTAGAGTGCATTGCCGTAGTCGAGTCTGCTGGTGACCAGGGAATTAGTGTGTTCATTTGAAGGTCTTACGTAGGAGGCGGAGAGTGTGGAAGCAGGAGGATGAAACAGAGTTGATCTGGCGGTCCATTTTGAGCTCGCAGTCCAGGATGATTTCCAGGTTGTGTGCGTGGTCCATGGGGGTGTACGGGTTTCCGAGGGCAGGGGGCCACCAGGTGTCGTTCCAGGCATCGGGGTTTGGGCCCATGATGAGTACTTCTGTCTTATTGGTGTTTAGTTGTAGGCAGCTGTTTTTCATCCATTTGGCGATGGCTTCCGTGCCTTCTCAAAAGTTTTGTCTGACGGTGTTCGGTTCGTTGGATAGGGAGAGGATGAGTTGGGTGTCGTCTGCGTATGACACGATGTTGAGCCTGTAGGTTCTGATGGTGGGGGCGAGTGGAGCCATGTAGACGTTGAAGAGTGTAGGGCTGAGGAACGACCCCTGAGGGACTCAGCAGGTGGTTGGTGTAGGGTCCGAGAGGATAGGGGGGAGTCTGACCTGCTGCGTTCTGCCAGAGAGGAAAGAGCGGATCCATTCGAAGGCCTTGTCCTGGATCCCTGCATCAAGGAGTCTGCGTATTAGGGTGCGGTGAGAGACTTTATCGAACGCCACTGAGAGGTCGAGAAGGATGAGGGCAACTGTTTCTCCTTTGTCCAGTAGGGTGCAGATGTCGTCTGTTGCGGCGAGGAGAGCGGTTTCTGTGGTTCTTTCTGAAGCCGGATTGGGAGGTGCCAAAGATGTTGTGCTCTTCGATGAATGTGGCGATTTGGCTGTTGATGGCTTTCTTGATGACTTTCGCTGGGAACGGGAGCAGGGAGATGGGTCTGTAGTTTTTGAGGTCGGTGGGGTCCGCCGAGGTTTTCTTCAGGAGGGGGTTGACCTTGGCGTGTTTCCAGTGGTCAGGGAACGAGGCGGTCGCCAGGGAGCGGTTGATGGTGTGACGGAGTATAGGTGCGATGGTGTCGGCGCCTCTGTTGAAGATCTGGTGGGGGCAGGTGTCCGTGCGGGCCCGAGTGGATTGACTTCATTGTCTTCAATATGTCTTCGGTGGTGAGGGCTGTCCAGTTGTCAATCGCTGGCTTCAGGGTGTCAGGGGTGATTGGCGGGGGTTTAGTGGGCTGGTTGTCTTCATCAAAGTTGTCATAGATGCTCTTGACTTTGTGGCTAAGGAAGGTGCTGAGATTGTCGCAGAAGTCTTGTGAGGGAGGAATGTCCATCGACTCGCTGGTGGGTTGGGCGAACTCCTTGATGATGTTGAAGAGTTCTTTGCTGTTGTGTGCGTGTGAGGAGAGTCTGTCTTCAATCGCTGTCTTTCTTGTTTTTCTGATGAGTTGATGGTGGGCATTGGTAGCGGCTCTGAAGTTGTTATGTGCTTCTGTGGATTTGGTGTTCCTCAAGGCCTTTTTGAGGCGGCGGCAAGTGCGTCTGGGCTCTCGGAGTTCGGTGGTAAATCATCTGGCTTTCTTGGAATGGGTGTTGTCGTTTTTCTTGAGGGGGGGCTATGGTGTTGGTGCTGTCGGAGATCCATCTGTGCAGGGTTTGGGCTGCGGTGTTGGTATTGTCGTTTCCTGCTATGGTTGGGGTGGAGTTGCTGAGTGAGGAGGTGAGCTGGTCGTCGGTGATTCTGGTCCAGTTTCTTCGTTGGAGCAGGTGCTGGTGTCTGAGGATGGTGGGTGTTCTGAAGGTGAAGTGGACGCATCGGTGGTCAGTCCATGAGAGTTCGGTGGTGTGGCTGAAGAGAGTTTCCTGTTGTGAAGAGGGGGTCGAGGGTGTGTCCTGCTGAGTGCATTGGTTCGGTCACGATTTGGCATTGGTCTAATGTTGTGGAGATTGTCCAGGAGGGATGTGGTTTTGGGGTCCAGTTGGTTGTCAAGGTGGAAGTTGAGGTCTCCCTGCAGGGTGTAGTTGGTGGATGCGATGGCATGCGGGGAGATGATGTCCGTAATGGAGTTGGTGAATGGTCTGTGTGGTCCAGGCAGTCGGTAGATGAGGGTTCCTCAGAGGGTGGTGGTAGGGCTGGTCAGTATCTTGAAGTGAAGGTGTTTCATCGGGTCTGTGGTTTCTTCGAGGGAGTGTGCTCAGGCGGAGGGTAGATTTGTGGCCGAACACTATTCCTCCTCCCGGGCGGGTTTGACAGTCTTTCCTGGAGATCTTGTATCCTTGGAGAATGGCAATGGCGATATCTGGCCCCGAGGTGGTGTTGGTCCAGGTTTCGGTGAAGAACGCTACGTCTGGGGTAATGCTGTCGAGGAGGTCCCAGATTTCAGTGGCATGTTTGTGGAGGGATCGGACGTTGAGGAGGATGCATTGCAAGGTCTTCGGTACAGGTGTGTTCTTGCGGTCGGGTTGTGCTGGGTCCAGTGTTCCTAGCGGTGCTGTAGGTTTGTCGGCAGCGGTGACAGCTGAAGGGTCTGTGGGTGTCGGTTGGTGAGCAATTTCACTGACAATGGAAAGTATAAATTGTCCCACTGGGAGGTTCTCACAGAGTGCCCTAGGATGGGCACTCCCAAAGAGCATCAAACTATTACGATCCATAGGTATCATGAATAGGGACGTGTAGAGTTTGCCTTCTTCTGCCACAATATTCACATCGAGGAATGAGACCCTCTCATTGTTGTGGGTCATGGTGAACTTCAGGTAGGTGTTCCTCTCTTTTAGCCACTCGTTAAAAGATTCGGGGGGTATCGTGGGATCGCTCCAAATGACCAGGATGTCATCTATATATCTGATCCACATCCATATCTTGTCCGTGAAGGGGTTGTTGTTCCATATGTTTTGGTCTTCAAACCACCCCATGTAAACATGCCACACTAGGGGCAAAGTACTGCCCATGGAAGTCACATGGCGCTGGAGATAGAACACATCCTCAAAACAGAAAAAGTTTTCTGTCAGGGCTATTTTGGATAGTTGCATAACCCAATCTATTGGTGCATTCCACTTCCACTCTTCAGTATGCAATACGTCATAAATGACCTTGAGACTTTCTCTTGAGGGATACTCGTGTAGAGTGATTCCACATCGAGACAAACCAGTGTTTCATGTTCAGGGTCGAAAGAAATATATTTGAGTAGGGTTGGAAGATGATTCGTGTCTTTGATATATGATCTAGCTTTCACTACCCTATGTCGCAGGTACCAGTCAACGAACTGGGACAGGGGTTCCAATACTGATCCGATTCCTGAGACTTCCTGGTGGCGGAGTATACCCCTTGTGTATTTTTGGTATGGTATAGAATCGTGGGATCCTAGGTTCTTTTGCTGTTCAGAGCTCCTTTTCTTTCCGATTGATCCAACCAAGTGCAGTGTCCAAAAGTGTACCAATCTTTTGCTGTATCTTATTTGTTGGATCACTGCTAAGTACTGTGTAATTCCTTTCTTCTTGTAGTAATGTCATACACTCTGCTCTGTAATCATCTTTGTCCTGGACGACAATAGCGCCCCCCTTTGTCGGTGGGTTTCACTATTATGTTCTCGTTCATGCCAAGGTATTTTAAGGCAGCCGATTCATGCTTTGTTAGATTATTAAATCCAGTACTTCTCGGTTGAAAATTCTCAATGTCCTTCATTGCTCTTTTGTTCGTTGCTTGACCTAATTGAAGGGAAATCAACAATTAAACTACATATATGGGATTCTCAATAGAGGATTTGGAGAATGGACGTTACAGAGAGAGCACAAATGTGTCCTGTATTAGTTGAAGAAAATGGTGAAGGAGAAAAATGTTATGACAAGAAGAAACATCTTTGACATTGACATTAACTGATGAAAGGACTCAGTAACAATAGGGCATGTGGCTCCTTAGTATCAAATAGGTAGCAGAGGACCGCAGGTACATTCATTGACTGTTCCCATTGGATTGGGTTCCACAAGGATCAAGTAGGGAACAAATAAATCCCAATACGATTAATCTGAATTGCAATAGTTCTCATAAGCGAAATTAATCAGGAATTAGTATAGAAACAGGTCAAACCAACTTATCACAAAATTAAGTCAGATCAACCCCATTATCAGGTACCATAGAAAGAAATATAGAGACTCGTAATAGAGAAACCCAGGCTGTGGTAGGAAAGACATTACAAATGGGTACACAGGATTCTGAAACACATGTTACACCATGAATGGAGGGTCACAAGAGGATATATTAGTTAGACCGATAGTTCCTACTCCTCTGGAACTTGATGGTTGGATTAGTGATAAAGCACCATCCACATTTGACAAAAGTACGAAGGTTCAGGTAACATCAGTAGAGAAATATGCAAATTAAAAATCACTTCATATAGCAAAGCATAAAGTGGAATAAGAAGAAAGGATTTTGGGTACTATCAGGCCTTGTAGAATCACTCATTATCGGGATGATGAATTGGTACTTGTATGTAAGGACATTACCAGAAGAGCTAGAAATACTAATGAAAAAGTAGCTGAAGTTGCTCAGAAATATGGGGTGGACATATAAAAATCAAAAACATTTCAAAAGGCTTATTGATTATACTGCAGTGACAAAGGTCTTGAAAATCTAAAACCCTCAGGGAAAAGCTTACAGATTAAGGAGCTATTGACAACTCTTAGAAATTGAGTGAGTTGGAGAGATGGGAAGGCAGAAGGGCTAAAAATAAGGAAACAAAGAAAATGGCTATGCCCATCTATCCAATGTTTGAAGGGGAAACAGATGAGTCGGGAATAAAAACGCTCCCAATGAGGTAGATGCCTGTAGGAGGTTATGTTCTTGTTCTTCTTCCATGGGCTAGACCAGATATACTGTCCATTACAAATGATTTACCAGACTTACGGGAGAAACCTGTTGAGTGGTATAGAGAAATTTAAAGGTTTGTGAAAATTTCTAATAGTATCTTCATAATGTGGTACCTAGTGATTTATGGACTGAATGTAAAATTGCTATAGATTGACTTGAAATGGAACCTGCTAGTTTTCCAAGAACTGGTGTACCATGACCGGAGGTAACAAAAGAATATAATCAAGCCATTACCTATCTGAAAGGAATATAAATTGATTGGGTAAAGATTGACAGAACAACACAGGAGTTAATGGAAACAGTACACACATATAATGAAGGACTTTTTCCGCATTTTAAGCAGTACGACAATTCCCAGTGCGACATTTTCCATTCCACTAATGGAAAATGTGTCTGGGAAAGATATGGGACATTTTGTATTTCGATTTGTGTATGGATTGAGACCTGAAATAAGTGATATGTTACAATAGCATTTGATTTGTTGGCAGAGCAAACCAATACATGAGATTCTTTGGTATGCTAAATATTGTGGCGACAAAGTGGATTCTAAACATAAGAGATTTTAGGAAAAGTTGATGTTGGCTCAAATAAGTGCAGCATAGAAAGGTTACATGGGAGTTGGTGCAGATTGTGCAGTTGTCGCACTGGGAAATGGTCAAGCAAATACAGGCATGCAGGGAGTAGCAGGTAGACAACAATAGAATGCACCAACTCAGGGTAGACTTCAATAGAGATGTTGAAAAAGACCAATCTGTATCATATTAGTGGCAGGTTCTTGCATTCGAAGTGTAGGTTTAACCCATTAAATCAAGTGAATGGACAGGTATCCCACAGTGGAAATGCACAGCCCCAAGCAGGCGATATGATGCAGAATCAGCAGACTCAAAGACAGAAGTATATAAATGTAAACATTCCACAAGCTCTAGTGGCACACATGAATGGTCAGGTTCAAAAATATAATGTGACCATGGGATTCCATACTAATGATCCAACTGATTTGAACCCAAATGTTACTCAGCAGTATTTAAAACAGGTTTATGACGTGATTCTGATTTGTCCCTGATTTAGATCAATTGCAGAAGTGCTGTGTCAAAAATGTGTAGTGTGGTTATAGCAAAATGTGGTAAAGAAAACACTGGTTATAATAAGTCATGTGGGAAGATCTGGAGGACCGTTTAATAGAATGCAACTCGACTTTATTGAAATGCCCTCTTGCAATGGTTTGAAATATGCTTTGATGATTGTGTGTTTGTTTTCCCATTGGGAGGAAGCATACCTAACTAGGCATAATGACATCCTAACTTTAGCAAAACTACTCTTTAGAGAACTCATTCTGCGTTTTGGCTATCCAACTTCTTTGGAATCATTTTAACAATGAGCTTTTGAGGGAGCTTTGCGCAGCATTACAAATTGAGCAGAAGTTACATTGTGCATATCGACTAGAAGCATCAGGAGTGGTTGAGCAGGTTAATGGATTGCTGAAATCCAGATTGACAAAAGTGTGTGCGTCCACATCTCTGAAATGGCCTGATGCTTTGCCTTTGGTGTTAATGAGTTTGAGAAGTACCCCAGACGGAATAACTGGATTGTATCCACATGAAATCACTATGGGTAGGTTTATGAGACAGCCTGCAGTCCCAGCAAATCAGTTAGTGAATATTATGATGATATGGTACTTGATTACTGTAAAGGATTGGCTGATGTGGTACGTTCTGTGTCTCAGCAGGTTGGGGAAGCTGCCACTTCACCTCAACGGGAGCAGTGACTGGCTCTTGGTGAAGAAACACATACACAAATCATGTTTGGAGCCTCGGTGTGGACCATACCAGATGATCCTTGTTACCACAACTGGTGTCAAATGCGGTGGTTTGCCTAATTGGGTACATGCTGCCCACACTCACCGGATCATATACTACTTGAAGGTGCAATATCTGTAGTGAATGTACCGGTGGTCATAGTGAGACGTCCGACTCAGGTCAGTCAAATAGTAGAGGGGGAACCAGCTGCTGGGTCTCAAAGCACTAGCTCAAGTAAGGGTCTAAGAGAGTCAGTTCCTGTTGGTATCGAGGGTCATTGGGAAACAGAACTGACTAGGCGAGATACAGACCCAGCTGATTTAAACAGTGTAACTGAAACACGAGTGGTAAGCTGAGGCTTTTAGCCCAAAAGAACCAACAGATTAAGGCAAATCCCGACAGAAGGCAGAGTATCCCCAACTGCTCTTGAAGTCTGGGGTCACTCAGACCAGAGTGACACTGATGATGAGAGACCAACAGTTAACCCTTGGCATAGTTTGCGTAGTCGCGCTACGCGTAGCTACGCGTAGCTATGGGCAGTTGCAAAAGCACTTCGCGAGCATGCGTAGTTGCTTGTCCCGCCCGTTCGTGATGCGTTTTTCTTGCTTGCGAACACATACTGCGTGTTCTCGAGTCTGTTTGCGTGCTCTGTGGATAGTATCTCGCGAACTTACCCATGCAGTCGCCTATGGGCGCGGCCATCTTGTTTTTCACTTGTCCCGCCTGTTCACGATGCCTTATTTCCGGGTCGCGTATAGCTTGTTCGAGATGCGCATTTCATGTTCGGGAACGCGTTTTACGTGTTCCCGATGCTTTTTGCGTGCTTGCGGATAAATATCGCGCGAACTTACCCACGCGGTCACGATGGGTGCGCCCATCTTGTTTTTTCACTCTATGCTATGGTTCTGGGGCCTGCTTTTCTATCCTCCCTCTATCTATTCCATCCTTAGGTTTTTACACTGTTTTTCTGATCTTTTTTATTTATTATCAATCCCTCTCTGTCCCTAAGTCTATATTTTGCATTTTATTTCCACTATTACTGCGTTTTTTTCACTTTTCTACTGTTTTAAATTACTTTAAGCTCCTACTTCTTCCCCTAGCTTTATTTTTCCCTAAATTTTCTTTTCCGCCTCCCGCTCACCCCAGAACCATGTCTAAGGGTACTGACGGGCACTCCAAGGGCAAGGCGCCTGCACCCAAGAGCTGCCTGCCTTGTGGCAGACTGTGCCCCGGGAGCTTATTGGAGAGGCGGAGGTGGTCAGACATCTTGGACTGGGAGCAGGACCTGCTGGACCTGCTAGGTGCCGAGGTCGTGGGGCTTGCTGAGTAGCTAATATACTAGTAGTATAAGTATTGTTTATAATTTTTTTCCAAATAGCAAAAATACTGCTGCTTACTTTACAGGTAAATTACATTTCAAAATCTTCTGTAATTGTAGGACACAGGTGCTCGGCGCTACTCTTACATGTTTGCAACTCGCTTGTGCTGATTATGGAAGAGTTTACTTAGAGAACTTAAGTTAAGTAATATAATTGCTAGGGAGACTCTAGGCCTTCCTTTGTCCTCCTGTCACTAAGAAGAGATAGTGGTGGATGAATTGATAGGTTTGGTTAATATTAGTTGGTAATTTTTTAGCGGTCTGCATGATGCATCCTCTGTGTCACTGAGTGCTGCTTACCCCAGTCCTTAGTAGAACCTTTTGTAGTTTGTTTCGTGAGTGGTAAGGCTTAGCAGTGTCACTAGCAGAACATCAGATCAACCAACCAACAATTTGGTGTATGCACAAATTTATGCATGTGTCCTCCACCTATGCATTTTTGAGGGCTAAAATTTAAATGCAGACTTATTGAACAATTGGTCCATCTGGAATATGTGGGCTAGGTCAGGTGGTACATAGGCTTAGTTAGTATTCTGGAATTAGTGTTCATAAATAATAAATATAATAAGTAGACGGTCCGTGAATCCCGCAATAATACTACTAGTCGATCTGATGAGATAAGTCAATTTTATTACAATTGTTGTTTCCTAAAATGTTTTTTGAGCGTTTTTTTAAATATTTTATTTTTTTCACAGTACACCAATCATTAATGTTTGTCTCTTTCTTTATTATATCTTACATGATCAGCACTCAGGGGCAAGAAGACGGGGTCACAGCCACAGGCGGCGGGACGAGGAGAAGATCAAAATGCCTCCCAGGGCCAGGACCGCTCCTCTACCGAGGGCTCTGCTGTTGGCCCCAGTAAGTCCTCCAGTGGTTAATATTAATAATGATATTTCCCTAACTTGTACTGCACCTTATTTTTTCCGAACTATTATTTCTTTTTCCTAATTAAAAATGTTTCCAAAATCTTCTTCGATCTGGACTGTTTCTAAATTCTTTTTGTTGTCCCTGCCTCTAACTGTCTCTGCTATGAGCCTATGACTCTCTGTACTACTACTATTAGTCTGCCTGTAGCTAAGCTTGCCCAGTTGGCCACTCTTTATTTAAAAGGTTTTAAATGAAACTCAGATTCACCAATAGATCTAGCCACGGAGTCCAGTCCTTTGGTTTGTCGTCTTCTGGTCTTCTTAATCTTTCTTGAGGCTTTTCAACAATTCCCACCAACAAAATGCCCAACCAGATATTTGACTATTTCTGATAGGATATACTACTACTGTTGTGGGGATTCTGCACAGCCACATACAGAACTATGCACAATAAAATAGGATGTTGGTGATGGGAGGTCGGACCTTCCTCACACCTCAGTCAGAACCCACACTCCCCTGACCGACTAGCTATACTCTCTCATGAGGTCCCCGACCCCCTCGGAAGATACCTAATGATTAGACAACCCAGAACATAATAACACCCTTTCGCTCACTCCCTCGTGTAAGTCCGCCACACCAAATACCACAGAGTCTATGTGTAAGTTTAAAAGGTTTATTTTCAACTAACAAGCTCTGTACGTCATTCTACAATTCAATTCAGTATACTATACGAGCCAGCTCCAACAGCAAAATGCATAAGATTAAAACAATAAACATTGTTACAACAAGTCCATTGAAGACAAACGATCTCTGTGCAAATTCTGGGGGACCCCTCACCTTGGAAAGTAGAAGTACTGGTTACATCATAAGCACTGCAAAGCTCTGGTTCGTAGAAGGGAATCTTCCGCCTTTTATGAGAAAATGGTGCGCGTTAGATAGTATAATGCAAGCATTTCTCAGTCATGTCAAAAAGTGTAGCATGTTATGGCTAGGCAATACAGACTGACCAGAACTCCATAACAAAGTGGCTTGTATGAGCTCATGTGGGCTCAAAGGCATCACTCTTACACAACAAGCTGCGAGGTAATGTCATGTGCGCAAAAGACAAGAAGCTAAAATAGTTGCATGGCTCAGGCTAACTTTGCAAAGAGTAGAGTACACTAGAATGACCCTAGGGACCATAACACTACTAGTGTCTACTCTACTCTAGTACACGATTTGGACTTGTGATGTATATTGTATATGATTGTATGTATTAACATTTTTTCCAATCTTTCTAGTGAAAAAGAATAAATAGGGGGAGGTGTATATGGCATCTAAAAATGTGTAATGTTTTTTCTAGGCGTACTACCGACCACCAGTGCCGGGGCCAGCGGCGATGCAGCCATTCCGGAGGGAGCAGGAGATGCGGCAGCGGCACCTGCAGGAGCTACTACAGGGGGTTAGCCAGCAGCAGCAGCGGGCGGTGGTAAGTTATATTCCTTACTTATTGACATTACACTAGCGGGAAGGGTGGACTGTACACCCACTGTACTGTACTGTGGAGACTTAGTAAGTATGAAGTTGTAGTGAACATTAGACAACGGTTGAAGAAGACACCCTTTACTTAGCAATGGCATTAGCAATAGCATTAACAGGGTGAGTTGAGTAACCAATGGCCTCTTCTATCTGACTCCAACTCAGCTGTGAAGGTTTTATGGAGAAGAATAAAAGTCAGGTCAGATGACCTTGATGGATGTGTTGAACAAAAAGGGAAAGAAGGGTGGAAGGAGGAAGGACGGGCGAGATACAATGACTGGCAGAGAAGGATACATTGGAAGCTTGCATAGGTGGCTGATAGTAATCAGATGCATGGGTTGTTAAAGGATGGGTGGAAGGTGAAAGAAAAGATGCCTGCCTGGGTGCCCACACCGTATGCGTGGATAGGATAGCAAGAATCATCAGCGGTGTTTGAGTCAAGCTCAAAGCCAAGGCAAGCAAGGAAGGACGCATGGATGTTTGTTGATAAAACAAACTAAGGTTTGTTGTGAGATTAAGAAGAATGATTGACGTTTACTTTGAATGGATGGATGCCTGGATGTATTCATCATAGATAGCATAGGTAGAGACTGTCACTGGATGCATACCAAAGTCTTACTTTGAAGAGAATGTAAAAGAAACCGTGCCCCAGTAGCAAAGCCGAGGGGAATATAAGTTGTATTTTCAGAATACTCCCTTGACTCACAGTAGTTTGCAAGCACATCATATATATATCTATATTGTTTATGTATATAGTTATCAGCGCCTTCCTCCGACTCCGAGGACCACTCCCTACCTATGTTAATTTTACTGTCAGCCAGCCTGCCATGGGGGTGGCCTATCTGTTGGTTACACAATCAAAATAAAATAAAGTACCTCATGTCGTCCCATATATAAGCAATGATCATTGGATCAGATATATAATCTACCTTTTTGTAGTAGTCAGGGCAGGGTGAAAGTGAAATTGAGCAATTGCCCTTGATTTAACAGATAGAGTATGTCCAGTGCCACCTGTAATAGAAAAATACGAGCTTCCCCACCTGCAGACAGTAGTAAATAGAACTAACGTGAGTCTGCGTCATGAGTCAGACTCGAGTATGTTTGTCTTGGGCGCAAGCTGACTGAGCTGGCATGCTGGCTACAACAAGGTTATGTAATTTCGCTAAACTAAGAGAAAAAGAAGACTGGTGTACTGTGCCATAGTGCTAGTATAATGCCTGAAACTCCCACAAATGTTAGAGGCCGAGGATGTGGGAGGACAGATACATACCACAAATGTTATGTACTGTGCTTGCTAGTGCTACTTCTACTATGCCACTATGGGTTGAATTAATGTTGTGTTACTGTTTTGCTAAGAGTATTGGTAAAATATATTTTTTTCTTTCTTGATATAGCTCCTCCAAAACCAACGAGGTAGGAGTTGGCAGCCATGGCCTGGCGCCGGAAGCTGGAGGCCATCTGCACCGAGTACCAGCGGCTGGTGGTTCTGGCGGAGGAGGAGGAGGCGGCAGCAGCTGCAGCCTCTTCCAATGCCCCGAGCCCCAGCCAGGCCCTCCGGTGGTACAGTGCCATGGTCAGGCGTGCCCGCCGCCGCACAACAACATCTTCCAGCACTACTGCTGCACCCCCGTGGATGCAACTGCAGGGCATATGTGTGCCGCATGCTCCTCCGGTAGGCGTGACTGGAGGAGGAGGTAGAGGAGCTGAAGAAGAGAGTCAAGGTCCTGAGAGTGAAAACAGAAGAGCCCGCTGCTAAGTTAAAGACTAAGTAGAGACCCTGTTTGATTGCCCCTTTTTTAATCCTTATTTTGGTGGGTGGGAATTGGGTGTTGGGCTTTATTATGGACATTGTTTACCTTTGGACTTTCTCGTTTTGGACATTGGTTGGGGTTAGGGAGAGGGGTGGGTCAGGTGTTGTGGGATTTTTTTACATAGTTTATTTGTGTTAGGGGATTCAATTATATATATTTTTTATACTTTACATACAATGTGGTTAATGTTTTGTGGGGTTACTGTTTTACGTCACACTGTTTCCTTGCTGCTGCAGGGCCACAGCCAGTGTTTGATTTAAATAATTGGCTGACTTTGTAAGACACGAACAGATAGATGCGGTACCCCTCACTGAGTGACTTGTCCTACTAGTACGGTCAGTCTCTCCTCCTAGTCCATTACTATTATACCTCCCCAAACATCTTTTCTTTTCTTACCTGTGATTGATGTTTAAGTTAGGCACAGCGATGGCTGCATGACGATGCAGATTGGTTTTCCAAAGAGAATGCAGATGCCATGATTGTGGTGGTAGTAGTAGACACTGGCAGTAGCATTTACAAAAAAAGAAAATGAGACAGTCAGTCGCCTGAGAGAGACTCTGGGAGGAGTAGTAGAGCAAAGTAAATAAAACATAATGGTGGAGGGGATAGCCTAGTGCAACAAGTTACAAACTGTAGTTGTGTCGAGTCACTCAACTAAGCCTACACTTGACACAAGCGTAACCTTTAGTGCTGTGTGTAATAGGATGACAATCGATGCCGGCAATTAATGATGATGGATTAGGTTCCTTTGTTAAAAAAGTTACCTCGCAAATATACTGATCATCATGGGTGGGCAAGTAGAAAAAGATCCTCCCTCTGCCTTGAAATTGAATTAGTGTTGCTTTCGCCACATCCGCCCCAGCAAGCGTGTGATCAATTATTGGTGTACATTTAATTTAGTCACACCTCAATACATCACACAGCCCGGGGGAAGAGGGTTAGGGTTTGATGAATGGTTTAGGAGGGGGGTTTGGGGAAATGTTTGACAAAGAAAAACAGTACTCATGGACAAACAACAAAAGAAAACAAAATCTTTGTAGACTACCATATCCATAAATCTCTTAAGGGTGAAAAAGAAAATGCATGCATGATGATGATAACATGATGGTTAATGATAAGTAAAACTTACTAACTACTGCTAGACAATTAGACAGTGCATGGCATCAGTATATTAATATTATGCAATTTGCCTTGCCTGTCTGCCCTCATAGAGACACAGATTACATACAGTTTGTGTTCAGTTCTGCTGTTGTACCGGGCTTACTTTTAAAGATAGCAAAGAACATATAAAAATAGCTGTAGGGATGAATTATAAGCAGTGAGCAAACATAATTAATAATAACAACAACACACGGTGTTAATGATTGAAGACAAAAAAAGAATCAAATTATTTAAAAGATGATGAAAGTTGATACTGTTACTGTGTTATCCTGGTCAAATAGGGAGTTGCTTCTCGGCATTCCTCTTGGTCCTCAGTCCCTTCCATGGATGCTCCGTCCATCAATCTTGGGTGACACCACTGCCTGCCTGGCAGATGTAGATTCATTGGTAAGGTAAGTGTGCATTGTTTTTCCAAGTAAAGCACAGGGTAAAAGCCGGCCTGTAAGTGTAAATGGAAAAACAAATGGGATATTGAACAATCAATGAATAAAAAAAATGCATCAATTACGGTGGAGTGCAACAAGACAGAGAAGAGAACACTTTCAGACTGAGGCGGCATGGATAGATATATCATGTCTACTCTGTTTACAGCATTTTAAGCTACAACAACATCAGGACAGAGCAGGTCCACAGCACCGGGTCGTGACCAAACCTCCATTTTGCTTACATTTTGACAGAGCCAGACAAAGCACATATACAGCAACCTAGCATTTTCAAATTTAAGTGACTAAATCAATGCACCGCTGCCAGTCATACCACTGTACTGGACTCCACCACTACACGGACAGGTAGGTCTGCTGTGGTTCTTGTTGACTTGTGTTTACCTTTTATGCCACTTCATCAACACAGTTATTCCATCAATCATCTCCGATCCTAAGTACTGACTGACTGCGAAGAGTATAGTATGTCATCATCATGATCATGGTGTCCATGTCCAACTCAGTCTGTAGTGTACTGAGTGAGTCCAGATTCCGTATTCAAATATCCAATGGATCGCCCTGCAGTAGAAGTACAATTTTGTCATTAAACAACAAGTCTGAGTGTTTACAGCATTAACCAGAAGCAGTTACAGGAGGACACATATACAGCAGCATAGCATTTTCCAAAGTAAGTAACTAAATCTCAACACACGGCTGTCAGTCATACCTCCACTACTACATTTGTGACTACGTAACTCAACTCCACCAGTACACAGACATGTAGGTCTGCTGTTGTTGTTGACTTGACTTATTTACCTTTTATGACACTTGATTTGAAATGCCCCGAGTTATTCCATCAGTCATCTCCGATCCAACTGACTGACTGCAAAGAAAGTATGGTCATCATCTTGGTGTTGTACGTGTTATCCAACAACTCCAACTCAGTCTGTAGTGTACCGAGTACGACTCCGACTAAGTCTTTAATATTCCATATTAAAAAATGCAACGGATATTGGCCTGCAGTAGTAGGAGTACAATTTGGTTATTAAACAACATGAAGGGAAACATTGACTGTCACTTGAGTCACTTTTAGTTGGTAGATTATTTACTAGTACAGTTTGACTTCATGCACAACGTCATCAACACAAAAAACAGCAATCACTCTGAGTCTGCATCCAACGCATGCCATCATTCCCTTTCTTGCTCTACTCTTTGGCTGTCAGATGCCTAGTTCTGAGTCAGACAGGTGTGTGTTTTTTTACCGAGGCAGTGGCCTCATTATTACTCCACATTCATTTTGAGTGTTAGTCGCTGTTTTGGTTTTCTTATTCATCTGTGGCACTTTGTCGCAGTTGAAGTTGGTACACATGGTCAACGCTGTGAGATGGGCGCGGCCTGGGTAGCGGTCATTGGTCAATTGAGGTGGCAGAAATGTGACATGTCAGCAAATTTCTTCAAAGAGTCTTGTCTTCCTCTGCCAAGTACCTTCTGTTCTGACATTGATGAGCTTTTGATGCCTGTCGAACCTGCGGTAGCTTAATTCTGACAATGATGAGTTTTGGCTCGTAAACAAAAGGAGGATAGCTATGTTCCCCTTCTTCTGGAGCGACTGCTAGAGGCAACATTTCTTGTACTATTCTCCATCCAATGTCTAGCTTGAGGGAAATGTATTTAGGGCGAGTCAGGAATATGGAGCAGGACTCTGAGGAGTGGACAGTTAAATGCACAGAGGTGCAACTCCAATATGGAAATAAAAAGAGAAGACTGTGGTGATGGATTTGTTGTGATTCGAAACAGAAAGTCAGAGACACACACAAATAAAGAAGGAAGAAAGTAACAATTTGAAAGCCTAGTTGTCAGGGAAGAGGAGCTCATCCTCAAACTCTGGTGGTTCGATCAGAAGTAGGTCATCTAACACAGTACTTCCGTCACCTAAGTCGCTCTCTTCTTCTTGCTGTGATTCAGGTATTTTGTACTCTGGTGGTATAAAGTGCTGATTCATTTTGATCATGGTTAACCTCTCCACGCTTTTGGGTGAGAGACTGGTCCTTTTCACAGTTAGAATGGCTCCAGCAGCACTGAAAACACGCTCAGAAGAGACACTTGCGACAGGGGAAGCCAGATACTTTATCGCCAGCCTGCTGAGAACTGTCCATTGGCTTATTTCCCTTACCAATACAACAATGGGTTTCGATCCATGAAGTCCTCTGTTGTGTCATCCAGATAGGCCTGGACCGTACGCTCAATGCTCAGGTAGCTCCGATTTGCCTGGCCTCTTTTGCCTGTGCATCAGCACTGGATTTACCATACCCATGCCATAGAAACCAATCTGTTGCCGAATGTACTGTGGCTGGTGATGATCCTGTTCTTGCTGTTGTTGATGTTAGTTGTGTTGTTGGTGACTGCTGGGAGGCAAACGCACTGCCCTCAGGCTCTGAAGTAGAACTTGACTCTGGATGACCTGTAGTACTTGTTCTGGCCTGGGGTGGGGGCCTGTAATTACCAGCCGTTCGTTTTTGAAGTCAGTGGCTTCCTCAGCTATCAAAGTTTTGTACTTGGCAAAATCCACTTCTGGAAAAGGAATTACTGCCTTTCTGTTCAGAAATACTTTGTACCGTGGATCCAAAATTGTGGCAGTAATGTAATGTTGATGTGACACAATGTTATTTTGAATCCTTGTATTTTCAGATAAGCGAACGCCTAAGGAGTCTGCCAAATAATATGCATCTTGTTTGTCATCGACACGTGCGTATATTTGAGACACCTCCTTCAGCTGTTGCTCTAGCATGTGCAACAATGGGATAGTTTGGCCCATAGTACAGTCCTCCCTGCTGACTTCACGTGTGAAGACCTCAAAAGGAAGTAGCATCTCTGTCAGGCATTTAACGAGGTCCCATTGGCCCATCTCAATGGTCGTGCCTCTCTCAGTAGGATCCCCTAATCTTTGCATGACATAAGCATTGAGTGGTATGTACTGCTCAAACAGACGATCAAGCATGTAATAAGTTGAGTTCCAACGTGTTGGCACCTCCTGGATGAGTGCTTTGACTGGCATTTTATGCTCACATTGAATGACTCTCAGCTGCTTCCGGGCTTTAAAAGAATGGCTGAAATGTGTGCATATTCCTCTGCAGGTGGCCAGTAAGTTGCTGACTTTGTATTAATTTTTCAGAAAGTCTTGAACAACAATGTTAATGCAGTGTGTCAAACACGGGACCCTGAAATAGCCACCATCTTTCATGGCCCTAACTACAATACTGCCATTGTCCGTGGCAACAAAACCAATGTTAAGCCCTCTTGGGGGCAGCCACTCAAAGACCTTGCTGTTAAACTCATCCAAAATGTTTGCAGCAGTATGAGATTTCTCCATGGGAAACAGGGGTACAGTTGCATATTTGCGAGTGGCATGAAAAATCTCAGCAGCGTCAACACCAGCAGATATCTTTTCTCTAACCCCCACAAAAGAGATCCAGTGTGCAGTGATGCACATGTAATCAGTGGCTTGGCGACTGGTCCACATGTCTGTTGTCAGGTGGATACTCTGAACAGCACTCTGCTTCAACGCTTTTCCAAGCAATTCCAGCACGTCGTGATGTACTGCTGGAACAGCAACTCTGGCAAAATAGTAGCGGCTGGGAACCTGCCATTTTGGGCAGATGGCTGTCACAAATTCCAGAAAACCCACCCCTTCAACAAAAGAAAAAAGGGAGAAGGTCCAGTGCTAACATTTTAGCCAGCTTCGCATTGTACAATCGTGCTAATGGGTGGTTGCGTTCATACTGCCCCTCTGCCCTAAACATGCTGATAATGGTAGGCTGCATGGTTTTTCTTTCTCTTAGGCTCAACAACGCACTTTTTGTCATTACGGTACTCCTTGCTGTCTCAGGCTGACTCTTACTCTTGTGCCACTGAGATGTTGCTGAGGATGTGGGCGATAACACTGCACTGCTTGGCCTCTGGTACCATAGTTTGTACCAAGCATACCCCGACTAACAGAGGTATTACAAATGGAGCATATAGCAATGTTCTCCTCTTTTTCGCTAACCATAAAGAAGTCCCAAACTGGGGAGCTCAACTTTTGTCTCCTGCTGGAGGTGCCACTTCCAATGATGGATGAACTGGAAGGTGTGCGTCGAATTTGACTGTGTGCTATACCACTACCTACTTCTACTGAGTTGGTGGTTGTGCTGGATGTAGGTCAATGCCAGGCCTTTGCTAATGCAAATATGGAAGCTGTAGGTTGTGTTGGTGTTACCTGTGTTGGAGGTATGCGTACTACATCCCACGCAGCGATTTTGGAATGGGTAATAATGTTGGTCTCCATCTCCTCTGGGCCGGGAGTGATGTTTGTGATGACTGGCTCATCATCATCCTGCTGTCCTACATCGACCTCCATAAGTTTAAGGCTTTCTGGAACCTTCCTTTTCCCTAGCCTGGTCTTGGGACGTGTCTCCCTCTCAGACTCAGTTTGTGGCTTCCAAGTGGCATCTAGATCATCAGAAGGGGTGCTTGGCGGAGAACTTGATGGACTAACCCTCCTTTTCCTTGCTGGGGATTTGGAAGACAATGGATCTTCTGAATGAGTGGCTTCCTCTTTTTCTTCCTCTGCATGAGGCTCAATTTCCTGAACTGCCCCTACTTCGAGAGGAACAACAACTACTATTGCGGGCGGTGGTTGCGGCTGTTGTTGTTGACCACTTATCTGCTGTGTTTCCTCCTGCTTGATTGGGTACTACTTTGAGATAGCGATAAGTTTATCTCAGGCTCAGCATCACTGGTTTCCACCATTAGGCTGGCTACCTCTTCCACACTCATGTTCTTGGGTCTGGGTTGGTGGGTTGGGCCCACTGATGCGGATTTGTTGCCCCCAGCTTGCCCCCGGACACCGCTGCTGCAGGCGTCATTTTTGGTTTCCCAAAAAAGGTTTTGGGCGGCACACCAGACTTAAGTGTCACTTCCTTCTTCTGTTCCTTCTTCTCAATGGCAACTTTCTTGGTACTGGAGGACCTGGTACCTGCTTTCTTTGGGGCCATCTCCTTCAGATGTCAGCAGCACAACGGGCGATGATGACACACCTCCTCCTCCGTCATTTGTGCACCTAAAAGCAAAAAAGTCAGAAGAACATCAGTCAAACATGGAATTTGTTGTGCTTAAATTACTAATAGTACAATCAAACTAATATAATATATAACTTTAGTGTGTGGTGGTCACAATTATTAAATTTTAGTAACTCAGTGAAAAACAACAGTGTAGCCATTTATGAGACTTTGACAACACGGCCAGGGCTTTCCTGGTGTACTGTGTACACTCAGGAAGAAAAAGAATAGCAAAGAACAAAAACAAAAATGCAGTGGCGCCTGTTTGGCCTAAATTTGTGCATCACGTGGGATGGAGTCAGCATCACGGAGCTGCAGCTGGCAATGGGGATGGATTTTGAAGCAGTAAATCAAGAGGAACAATGGAAAGACACGCAGGCCTATGTGGCAAAAACAGCACACTACTAACTACCACAATGGCCCCCAGCCACATGGTCACTCACAGGCACAAGGCACAGCAAACAATGAACTCAAGCAGGCTTATATGGCCAGACAAAGGATGCCTGATAAACAACACAGCTTTAATGCAAAAACGAAAATCCACATGGCTAAAAACAGGTTGGAAAGTTACACAACAACCACAATAACAACACATACACATGCAAAAAAGGCATTTACACCCCCAAAAAACCCCCACATTTTGCAATTCAATCCAATGCCATCCATGCCCTAAATGAAATTCAAGTGACACCACAGAAACAGTTGTTTTATGCACCCATGAGTAGCTCCAGGCCTACTGGTTGAAAAGACCTAACACACACCCAAAAAGTGACCCCCCGAAAAAACCTTTTACAATTCAGTCCAATGCCACCCATGCCCTGAATGATGTTTAAATTCAACAGACAACACAAAAACAGTTGTTTCATGTACCCATGATGATTGATGAGTACCTCTGGGCTGCCAGAGTAGGCCACAAGCTTGGAGGCCTATGGCAAAAGCTGAGCTCGTCATGAGCATGGAAGGAGTTAAATTCAGTTGGAGATAGACGTGAGGAAATTAAAATAAAAGGCTGAAGGACATTCAAAGGTTTCACCTTGGTCACACAGAAAACTGAAATTAAAAGGGTGATGCACACAACCTGCAATAGCTCTAGTTTGGCAACATAAGGGAAAGATTTTGCATATTAAAATGCAGAACTGAATTGAACTATACCTTTGTTGGTTCCAGCAAATGTAATCAAACCTTCCAAATTGTGGTAGCATGGGGTTTGTATCTTGGGGGAGTAGCTCCTGCACTTAATGGAATATATTAAATCTGTGGGAGAGATGCCTATTATAGGCTGTCAAAACATTGGTATGGATGCTGTTATACAGGAATCATATTTCCAAAACATTATGATGTGGGAGCAACAGGTGCAACCAACAAATTTAAAAATACACGTTTGAGAAGGGGAGTAAGTGCTGCTAAAGTAATTGGGGATATATTTGGTGCAACAATACCATCAGTTGGGGTAATTCAAAATGTTCACATAATTTGAAAACTTTACACTGTAGTTTATTGTTTAGCAATGATGCAGCTGGAGGATTCCTTCCCATAGATACTGAAATGGTTGCTATCAAATCTATGGTGTTACAAAATCATCTTGCATTAGACATCCTTTTTGCAAAAGAGGACGGGTTCTGCCGGATGCTGAAAGTTGTACTTATATTCCTGACAAAAGTTAAGATTTGCAGGGATATATTAGCAACATTACACACTTAGTACAGGGTTTGGGTGAACGTAAGGCTGATGGAGCTTGGGAATCAATTGGGAAAGGGTTTACTTTTGTGGGAAGATGGTTTGCAATCTTGGGAGGTAGTGTAGTGGGAAAAATACTGTTGCCCACACTAACTGTTGCTATCTGCTTACTGATAATAATGTTTATCAAATTTTATAAGCACATGAAAGCAAAGAAAGAAACTAGAGGATTGAAAAGAAAGAATTCGGAAATTGAACTAGAAGAGAGACAATGTGGTTACTATGACAAACTAAAAGCCTTAGAGCAAACAAGGCTAAAACATTTGAAAGCATCAGCACTATAATTGTGACATCAGATAATATATGAGATAAGAGCATGATGGTTTGATTCACCATCACAGGGGGAAATAATAGAGCAGATATTTCCCTTAACAAAACTTGAGGCAAAATAGAAACGATTATGACATCACTTTACATAAATGATGATAAACGTGTGATAGGCTTCACGTTTTTGTAAAATGACAAAATGCAACCTTGATTCAGATAATGCATCGTAAAAGCATGCAGATAGCTTGTGTACTTTAATAGATGTGAATTATTAACAATTTTAATGACATTGATCTTATGATTTTAAAATGTGATAATATTAAAAAAAAATCTATATGCGATAAATTAAAATTTCATGTGTTAGAGATAAATAATTGTTTCATGTTTTAACGTGTACACTGAAAATGACAAAAGAAAAGTAGGTACTACACAGGATTTAGTTAAAATTGTTTTCGTGAAACTTTCCTCTAACGTACCTTTTAGAATGTCTGTGCCCTAATAACATATATGCAAAGAAATGTATATGTACTTTTCCTATATATGTGAAATGGTGACACTTGCAAATATTTCATGAGTACCTTATGCTTACATGACTCAATTATGACTTGATTGAAGTATTTATTAACGCATTTCTTAACACATTTTATTGTGAAATTAATATTAGTTTTTATTAAAGCGAGATTCAAAATTCAGCACAATTCATCGTGAATGAGTTGTATTTCATGTAGGCCTCAAATCTTGCTTTCTTTTCCAAACATGAAGTCATGAACTGAATAGTCTGGAGTCTTTGGGAACATATAGCAAAGTTGCCACTTGTATTCTAACTCTCAATAGTTTCCTTTGACATCCTCAGTACAGCTTAACTGCAGTAGCAACATAATCTGATACATGCCAGAACAGATGCTTGTGAAAGGACTATCGACAAATTCATAAGCAGTTTTTTCACTTATTCTCTGAAATACCTTATTGTTCATTCAACTAAGCTTACAATGGTTTAAGGAAACTACGTAACCTGAATTACATAATTTTTTCTGGATTTGTATTCTTTTTACCTACTACATCATCCTCATCCCATCGAAGATGACCAATATGACAGTGTGGTCTGACATTTCTGAAGATGCCAAGGGTTGTCACCCCGGGAAACTTTTGTAGTATAACTGTTCCGATCTTGGAACTGAAGGTGGTGTGGTGAGCTTTGCAGCAGTGACAATGTTGGCTAAGACATCTGGGGACATACGCAAACTGTGATGTAATACTGAGATCTGCTGCCGACCGGTTTGCTAGCGCAGTGGAACCTTTTCGGCTGAAGGGTTTGCATCATACGACTGTGACTTTGGTGTTGCAGCAATGAACTAAGACAGATTACTGTCATTAATTAACTGGAACTGGTCAATTGGAAACCACTGAACTTTCTAAGGGTTTGTATGAGGCTCAACTGATTTTCCATTGATCCACATGCCATAGATATCAAAAATCTCACTCGGCTAAGGAAGATATTTCCCTGTCATCCTTGGATCTCAGGAAATTTAATATTACTTATTAAACCCAGTATTAGTTTACATTTAGAGCTGTATGCGGTTTATTTTAATGTTCTTTACTTCTGAATGAATAACTAAACTTTGAGACTTAAACTAACATTTGGCTAATTCTGACTCATTATTATGTTGTGGGTAAATCATTTGAATGATATCCTTTTAGTTGGTACATCGAGTTTCTAAATGTTATGAAGAAATATTTGAAAGTAGCAATTATCTTATTTCTGGTCTCCATTGCATAATTGCTCATCCTCCGAATATCCAGTCCCTTTCTGCACAGAACAAGATACATCGGAGGACCAAACGAGTGCAACAGGTAGCCAGAGCTTAGAATACATAATTTGAATGACAAAAACATTTAGGGCCCAGTACAAACACTACAACAGTAGTAAACACTGTTGAGAAGGTGAGAGACATCAGGGCAGCAGATAAATGTGTGTTGATATGACATGTGTGATCCAAAGTGATAAAACCCTGAGCATCTCTGAGATGGTAAAAAATGTAATTGCTTAAGGGTGTAGCATGGAGTTTGCACCAGGAGAAATGTGCATTTGTGTGATTACAACCAATTTAAAATCTGTGAAAGAATGGTTTACAACCAAGAGTTGAAAATAGTCTGCTTTCTTGGGTTAATGAGACAGCCTTTAAAAAATGGAATGGTGTCAGCTTCTTTCCGATGGTCAAAGACTGAACCATAAGAAATGATTTTGCTAAGCTAATATTATACCTTTTATTTTTAAACATTACATCAGAATAGCAGCCAACTATGGAACCATGGCTTTAGTTTACAAATACCTTTTGGAAGATATGTTGAAAAGGTGGCAGTGATGACTTGGGCAATGAGCAAAGGCAAAGGATCGAAAGACCCTAGAAGGCTTTAATTATTGATTGTAAAAAGGAAGAGAGTGTATGTGTTTTCTAACAGTTCCACTGATCATGGGAAACTGAGGAATGACAAAAATGTCATATAAATTAGTCTTTTAGTCTTTGCGGTGATGATTTTGCTTTAAGTATATACTTTTTTGCAGCATTGATGCATGTGTCAATAAGAGTATGGACCGTTTTACTAATGAAGGTGTAAGGTAGATTTTAATTTTCCCATATTCCTACTTCGCTTTAGAGACCTTATTCAATGTTATTTGCACCAGCTTATACTACCTTAGATTACATCATCCTTAACAGAGCAATGCCATCCAAGGTATTTTTCATCACTGTGATGCACTTGGCTGTCTGCCCCTTTGTGGAAGCCACCTGATGCTTCACGTGCTGTAGGCTTCCAATGAATCACACTCCTACCATTTCCCCTTTTCACCCCTGAACTCCCTTCTGATGTGGGCCCCTTACTCTTGAGCTTTCTGTTGCTACTTGTTTGACTGCTCCATCAAAGTTTATGATCCCCACACCTCCTATACGCACAGGGAGTGTTTCAATGATCTGCTCAGAATATTCCTGAGGCAGCTGTCCCATCAATAAGCTATCTGATGTCCAATAAATCAAGCTTAGAAAGGTGCTGGGTGTCTTACCTTTGAACCAGAGGAATTAAGATTTCTTTTCCTAAATATAAGAAGGTGAACTTTTCAACTTCTTTTCACTTCAGAAGCAAAAGGAATAACCTTTGCTTAGAATTAATCATGTCATGGGAGACAGTATATGAAGTGAGGATCAAGACCCTCATTATGATGTCGGTCTGAGTTGCCGCCGACCGACACCGTTACATATTGGAAACTGACCGACCTCAGGTCGGCGGTTCTGACCGCATTATTTTCCATTTTTAAAAGGAAGCTTGTGCGGCCAGCTAAAACCACCCACAGCGCAATCTCCCATTGAATATTGAAAGTTTTTGAACAACCCTGTACCATGTGGCAGGCAATTCACGATGCCTGCAAATAGGGGGAGGGATTTTGAGGGGGCACCATAGGTACGCCGCAGGGCCAAATGCGGATGGACAGGGGGGGAAGGGATCATGCTAGGTGCCACCAAATTCAGTTTCCAACAGCCAATCCATGTTGCAAAGGCGGACATGTGTTGGCAGTTGAAAACTGACATCATAAATCCAATGGAGAAAACGCCGTCCTTAAGGGATTTTGAGGTCTTTCTGACTGACTGACAGGCTCCTTGAGACTGTCGGAACCGCATTGGATTCCCTGGCTGGTTTAAACTCTGACCACCATCATCATAATATGGTGGTCGGACATTAAACCTAGAAAGTTGGTTGGAAAGCCCCCGACCAGTGGTCGAGACTTACAGACCGACATTGTAATTAGGGCCCTAAGTGTTAAAACCAAACCAAGTGAGTCAGTTAAAGTATTCTTCGTGAATTGGAGACGATGGCTACTTAAGTGTTTTTCAAGAAGGATATCCCTCCTTTGAATTGGTTGTTGACAGATAGGTTCAAGCTACTTGTTTGCAGGACCTTTTTGTGCAATAGATGAGAGATACAGAAGTTCATTGAGAAACTTATGTGTTTTTGCCTGGTGGAAAATAGAATTCGTTTATTAGAGGAGGTGGAAATTTAGGGGTGTGAAAATAATTTGCTAGTGATTCAAATGTGGAAAAGTGTACAGAGAAGCGATGAAGAGGCCCCCATGGCATATAGTAGTTAGGCCAATGACAGTTTTACCACAATGTTTTGCATAATGTATTGATTGCTACCAAGATTGTTAAGTGCAATCTATGATTAGGAACAGTCTTTCAATGAGCATTCCGAGAGAGTGAGAATGTGTATTGCCTCAAATACAATTTCAGCAGGCCTCCAACGATCATAAAAATGTTACTAGACCTGCAGGTCTAGCACACTGAATAATGTACTTGATCTAACTGTAATGTACTTGACCCTCACACTAGTCTCAAATTGTGTTATCCTTGATGACTTGGCTTTTTGTTCACTAATAGCATTGTCACCAGGGCGCAGGCAGGAATATTTCGCAATTAATGTTTGAAAACTCTCCTATAATACATATATCTCTAAGGCATGATGTGGCAGTGCTCTGTCATTTACAGACAGAACATTTTCCATTGAAATGGCCACAAACCTTCCCACTAAAATGCAGTTTTACTGATAAAACTGTATAGCACATTAAACAATGTTTGGAAATTAGGTTTCAGCAAAAATATCTATCATTTGCATATCACAAAGTAAAGAGTTCTGATTTGTTTTCAGCCTATAAAAATGTTCTTTTGACCACAGAAGAATTACAAAAATGTGCCTTCATAACTACTGAAATATATTTTTAAATGTTTACACAGTTTAGCTATTTTAATGTTGTCCTACTTAAAACCTGCATCTCACAGTCTTTGATTTCACACACTTTGCCCAGCACAATTGTCACACTGTTTCACTTTACAAAATCCTCTAACTTCATGGTCAGAGAAAGAAAAGTAAATGTCAGAAGACAAACTGACTTTTGACTTCCGTTGGTGAATGCAGAGCAAATGTGACAAGATAAAACAAGATTTAAAGGCTCCTTTATTACTCATGCACTTTGGGAGTGAACAGAGCACATGTTATTTGTCTGCTCACCAGAACTGGTAAGTAAGGTCTAACAATAGCTCAGCCTGATGAAATCTGACTCGACATAGCAAGTGGGCAAGTATATTTCTCAAGCCTGGTCATGAATTAACTTGTCCATTGTTTTCATTTGATGTCATGGTGGTTCGGGGAGAATCATATAATAGTTGGAAGAGCAGGGTAGATCTTGGTGGAGGGCATCAATGCAAGATTCAACTCTTGGTTGTAAATGGTCTTTGTTGTAAATATGGGAGATAAATGATAATTAACTAGGCTGACGAAATCCTGGTGTATTCATATATCCAACCGAGTAGTGAGTGGACACAAAAGCTGATGGAGAGAATGCTTACAATAACCACTGACAATTGCATGAGTAGCATGACAACTCACTCTTTTGCCCATCGAGCCACCTCAGTGCTCTGTCCTGTACAGGTATATGGTAAGTGGTGTAATTATAATTGGCTAGGATAACCTACCTGTAATTCCATAGAACATGGTAGGGCATGTATGTTTAGAGACCCCAGTGGACTTAACACACTTAAGTGTGTACTGCTGTGGTGTCTGGTGTCTTTTTAAAGCCAGCCTGCCTTGCAGTCTGGTTTTAAATAAAACTGTGTCCAAATTCGATTTTGGAATTAGAAGTACTCCCAAAGTCCAAAACTACCTTTTTATTATATGAAAGTCACCCCTAAGGTCTGCCCTGGGTGCCCCAAGAGTAGAGTACCTTGTTATAAAAAGCAGGGACATTGTAGGATATATTGGATATGCTATGGTGGGGGAAAACACCCAAAGTAATTTTTCCACATTGCAGTGCTGCTAGATCCATAAGCTAAAATGGGAAGGCTTCATTAAACTTTAATAACGTCTAAACTTTGTTTGGAAGTAGCTGGCAATGTAATTCAAAGTATCAAAATAATAGTTATAATAAATCCAACAGTTGCCAAGGTCACATTTATTATAACTATTGCAGGGAAGTAAATTTAGAACTTACTACCCTTAAGCTACCTAAAACAGCCGTATAGCAGCCTCTTCTGATTGGCCAGCCTCTAACAGCCTGAGCAAAGCTGCTCCTTCAGTAGGTGTGAAGAGGCCTGTGGTTGAAACAATGAAGGCATTTGGTGGGAGGAGATTTGCTTCTTTGAGAAGGCAGGGACAGGAAGGGGTCTGGGGAGATAAATTGGACTTCAAAGGTTGAAGCACAGATGTCATAGGACCCAGGCCAGAGCCCAGTTCCTTGATGCCCAGTCAGATGGAAAGCCCTCTAATTAGATTAGGAGAGGGGTGGGAGGGGAGGGGAGTTTAGGGAAAAGTTAGCCACACCTGTCAGTTGAGTTAGCCAGACATGCACTGCAAAGAGAGAATTTCTCCATTTAGATTTTTGGAGAAATGTTCATTCTTTTTTTTGTCTTCATATAATGCAAAGGTGAGAAATAGTGTTTATATATTCTTCCCCTTCTCCTTAGGAACTGACACCACCCATATTGCTGTTGCATTAACCTTGGGAGCATTGGTGCAGGACCTCTTTCTAACTATCTCCCCGTCCCCCATCTTTTGTTTGGTCATAGAAATAGTAAGACCAGGATCCCAATCCGGCAGCTTTACCAACCCGGATCATTCTCACCTCTCCTGGAACTATGAAGGCACTCTTGGTATGAGGTGGAATGCTGTCTTAAATCTCCAAATTCTTTGAGAAAGTCACTAGTGGTGCCACCACTGTGCCAAGTCCAGATTGTTTTATTGCGGTGCCAGTAATCATTGGACTCCCTTCCTGCCTTACCCTATTCTCTTAGTCCAATCTGAAAGTAATTCTTATCCCACAACTCCAAGAACTTCATCCGCTCTCTTCCCTATCTACTCAGGTCCAACCTCTTAATCCTACACACTGATGTCAACCACTCATTCACTGTAGGGGGGCTGCTATAATCCATTTTATGCATATCTCCCATCTGGCAAGTAAAATTAATACAAACAAACTATCATTTTGCCTATTATTTAAATGTAAAGGGCCCCTGTTATTATTTGTCACTCCAAAAATAGTTAAGTCCAAGCTTACCTCTATGTTTTGCCCCATTACTTCATTTAACACCTTACCCACTTCAGACCAAAATTGCTGTAATTTAGGGCAATCCCGGAACATGTGTGTGTTGTTTGCCTTTATCTCTCCAGATCTTGGACAACATTTCACCAACTTTTATCTTGGATAACTTCCCCGGTGTCCAATAAGCCCTGTGTAATGTTAAAAGATGGTTTTTCCTAAGCGGTGCAGATTGTATAACATGACATAAAGTAGTCATAGATACTTGCCATAAGTGTCTGAGATCCCTTGAATGCAGAGCTTCTTTGGAAGTGTGAAGTCTTCCACCCCTGCTAGAATTAAAAGCCAGTAACATTTGGAGATCTCCTTCTTTGGTGGATCTCTTTGAATCTCCTCCTCTGCATCCATCACTGACACTGTCAAAGCAATGTTTATTTAGACCTTAGTCTTTAAACAGATATAAAACCAATTTTGCACAGATTAAAACATCACAATTTGTACAATCTCTGAGTTAAAAGAGTTAATACGTTTTCAATGAGTGGTGCATAATTCAAAGTTCTTGATCAGGGAGACTCAGCCAATTATAAAATTATACAATATAAAATGTTCTTTAAAATACAAATCCTCTTTTTTAAAATTTTTGATAACCTAATACAAGAATTAAGATAGTTTAAAATCACTAATCATATAGGCTACTTCTCTCTAAGGAAACTTTGTATTTCTTTCATATAGTTCCCCACTGCAATCGCTATGTCAAGAGTTGGCATCTCTGTAAGTATTTCTGCTGCCTTAATCCATTGCCTTGTATCATATTTTAAAAATATTGGGCGGAGATAACATTTACACTGCTCTAGTAGTGTTACACAATCTAGCAAAATGTGCAGTATATCACCTTTAGTTCCCAAACTACACTTACAGTGACCATCACAGTGTAACATTTTTCTTTTTAAATCTTCATTTACTAGCTAGGGGTGTATACCTATTCTCAGTCTTAAGATATCCTGTCTATACCAGTAATTTGGTAAAATATCCAGATAACGGAACTAATTTTCTTTTCGCCATGAATCCCTCATTTGTTGCACCGATTTTTTCTTCTCTAGATATACCATATCTGCTCTTCTTGAGACTTCTTGTCCGTGTTTCGTGAGCTCACTCTTAGAGAACTCCACCTGCAGGGAGTCATGGGAAATTTTCACCTTTATGTTTTCACAGGCCTGTGATATTTTCTTCCTTATCTCTTTAGACCATTTTAGGCTACTTGATAGGATCTCCTTCCTACACCATTGTGACACCTTCTGGCCTGTCTCTATATCCAGATGTTTCCAAAATCTAATTAGAATCATTTGTGCCTGTATGCTCCAAGCGGTTGTACCTATCTTGGTTCTTATTGCTTGTATCATTGATGAGGGTGGTAATGTCAACAGTGTTTTCAGACACTTCCCTTCCTCTGAATCCCAAACTTGTTTGCCACTAAGGTAAAGGACCTCTGCTCCATATAGTATTTGTGGGGGAATCATTGCGCTAAAGGCCTTTAACAGCGGTCTGTGTGACATATCTCCATAATCTCGATTAAATTTCTTCAGTCCACAGATCGATGTGAAGGCCTTAGCTTTCTGAGCTTCTAGGTGAGTATGCCACTTTAACATCCTGTTGAACCACAACCCCAGATAACGATATTCATTCACAATTTCCAATTTCAGATTTCCTAACAACCAGTTAAAACTAGTCTCTTTTTTCCGAAACATAACATTTTAGCTTTTTCCATATTTACAGTAAAAAATTTCGCATTACAGTATTCTCTAAAAACATTTAATTTCCTTTGAAGGCCAATTTCAGTCTGGTCTAAAATCACCAAATCGTCTGCTTACAGCAGGCAGGACATTTTCTTTCCATCCATTCTCGGGCTGGCACTTCTTTCAACCTCTAGGGTTGTCGGTAAATCAGCCAAAAATATAGCAAAGAGCAGGGGAGCTAACACACAGCCCTGTCTGAGGCCGTTCTCGATTGCTATTTTTAGAGTCAATGACCACTCTGTGTCTCTGATTACTTGTGCCCAGTTGCCACTGTGCAACTGTTTTATTATCCTCAGCAACCCCACAGGGATTTTTTTATTTTCTAGGGTTTCCCAGAGGCAGTTCAGATCAACTGAGTCGAATGCGGCTCGAAAGTCAACAAAACAGCAGGACAGCTTACCATTTTGTTCCATAGACTTACGTGCCGCTGCCCATAGGGCAAAGCAGTGGTCGACCGTGGAGTGGCCTTCCTTAAAGCCCCCCTGTCCAGCTGGTACAATTGCGAACACCTCTGCCCAGTTCTTTAATCTATTCAAGATTATTTTTGAAAATACTTTCCCCCCTACATCTAACAGGTTTATTAACCTATAATTTTGTGGTGCAGTCACGTCCCCTTTCTTGTGTACTGGCTTTATTACAGCCCCCTTCAAATTCTTAGGTATTTTCCCTCCATCTAGGATTACCCGGAACATCTGACATAAGAAATTCGCCCACCACTTCATCTCCGATTTTATTATTATTGCTGGGATATTATTTGGGCCAGCAGCTCGTGTTAGCTTTAAGTTAGCTATTATATTTTTACATTCAATTCTGTAAAGTCTGATTTTAGATCTTCAATTGACCCTTGCCATGGCTCTAGCTCTTCTTCTACTAAATCTCTCTGTGGGCCGTACATTTCCTTCAAATACTTTTCCCATACTGCCTCGTCTACCACACAATTCATTGCCCCGACAGGATGGTCTGCTGCTGCTTTTACCAGTTTCCAGAACTGTCTTAAATTCTTCGATTCAATAGATTCCAATACATTTTCCCAGAATTTAACTTTATAAGTTCTTTTTGCATTTGCAAGTAGCTTTTTATATTCTTTTTTCAAATTTTCAAGGTGCCTTTGTCTCTTCTGATCATATTTCTTTCTAATACTTCCAGTTTCTTTCCTAATCTCTCTTTTTTTCTTCTGACACTCTACAGAGAACCATTTTGGTCATCTTGCTGGGGTTATATGATGGTTTAATTTATCTATTTTTAATTCAATTCGAAGACATTGCACCACTTGGTCTATTTTTCCCTCAAACCATTCCAGATTTCGGACCCCTATATCCCCCAAAGATATATTGTGTTGGAGTTTTCCTATATACTCTTCCGTTAATCTAGTAGTCACTCTTTTAGGATATTCAATTTATTGTGCGATTACTTTATCACAGGGTTTCGGGCTTCCCCCTTGAATCGTCAACTGCAGGGGGTTATAGTCACTCTCTTCTAACTGGAGTATCTTAAATTTACTTATAAGAAGGAAATTCCAGGCAAACATAAAAACATAATCTATCGGGCAATTTTGTGTGCCTATTTTGAATGTTTTCTTTGCTGGGCAATCTGATTCTAATCTGCCATTCAGGCAGAACAGACTGTTCATCCCTAGATAGTTTCCCAGCATTTCATCCCGTCTTAGGGGTTCACAGACTGGAAAGGTTGCCTCCTTTATCTCATATGCATCCAGTATATCCCTGTACCAGAGGTCTACCTTCTTTGGGCTCAGTTTGTGATTAAAATCCCCCATTATAAAAAACATATCCGATTCATACTTTCCGCATAGAGAATCTATATCATCTTTAAAATGCTCCGACTCACTTTCATACTCCTTAATATTCTCCCATTGCATGTACACGTTTATGATAATTACATTTTCATATGTTTTCTCTAAAACCAGCAAGGACAATCTGCATACCAAAAGCCATTTACATTTCACTCTAAATGGGATGACGTGCTATTTTTGTAGACACTCGGGTCATAATCCCCCCCGCCGGGCGTCCAGACCTCTTTTTCCTAGCCGGTCGGCGGAGGTGGAGGAAGCCATCGAATATTGGGGTTTCGTCACATAGCCAAGTTTCTTGCACACACATGATTTCCACATTATTTCCTAACTTGCTTAAACATTCCTTTTTTGCTCTATCACCCAGGCCGTTTACATTCCAGGATAAGAAATTAAGGCTATGCGACATCCCCTCATCCTATTCCACCTCACTTAAACCTCCATCTTCACCCATATCTTCTTTATACCACTAGGAGGGACCTGAAAGGCTGCTTCTTTGACTCCAGTTGCCCCAAAAATTATCAGTTACTGAGTTATTCACTACTGTGTTTAAAGTACCTCTCCCTTCTTCATTGTCCTCCATTAACCTCACCTGTCTCTTTCCAAGGCCTGCATGACATTTTTGGAAGTCTCTATATGGATGAACCTTTTTTTCCAGTTCTTTGTCTGCGATTAACTGTATCCCTTCCTGCTCTATCTCACTCTCTGCTTTCCAGATTGCCAATTTTACCAAATCTGAATAGACAAGGACTCTTGTGATTTCCTTCCCATTTGTATTTTCTACAAAGCCCACTTGTCTCAGATCTTTTGTTCCTATTCCTCTCAGACTTGGGCATTTTGAAAATGAGAATAGGATTTGGGACCTATTTAACGGTTGGATCGCCCGTGTTTTCTTTCCCTTTTTTTCTGGTTGAGCTGGTTCAAAATACAGCCATTTATTACTTCCTACCTCAGTCCAGGAATTCGGGACTTCTATACCTGACTGTCCGTTGTCCTTCCATCTAGCGTTCCACTGGTTAGTTATTACTCCTATTTTACCAAGTTGCAGGGCAGCTTTTTCTAAGGTTTGTTTCTTCTGAGTATATATCTTATGTCCCGTATATATTGGTTTTACTAAGGGATTTACTTCTAATTGCTTTTTACTTGGTCCCTTGCTAATCTTTTTCTTTACTTGAGTCTTGGGACCCTCCCTCTTGCCCTCCGATCTTACAGATTTATCAGGTACTTGTGTTAACGCTGGGCTTAACTTAGTCTCATCCTCTTTCCCCCGCTGTTTTTCACTTGTTTCTACTTTAGATTCTCTCTTTCTGCTTATCACTCTTCTAGGTTGCCCACTATAGTTCCTAGAGCAGTATCTAAAATGTTCTCCTCTTCTTCTTATCAACATCGGGCGTTTCGATATATATACATTATGAGAGGTTTCTACTGTTGCTACACTCCCTTTCTGTTCTATAGGCTGTGGG
Organism: Triturus cristatus; assembly: GCF_964204655.1. Lineage (NCBI taxonomy): Eukaryota > Metazoa > Chordata > Amphibia > Caudata > Salamandridae > Triturus > Triturus cristatus. Next base: position 579,365,707 of record NC_140586.1, read on the forward strand.
TCTTCTATTGGTCTCATCATATGTGGCATTTGACCTCTAATTCCTTGCAGCTCCTCCTCAGTCTTTTTTAAGTAAGTTTTTTGCGTTTTCAAGATCCCATTGTTTAACATTGTAGTATTCCCTGAAGGGTTTTCTGAAGCATCAACAATAGGTCCGTCATTGAAGAGGAGGGTGTAGCAGAGATATCTAAATCATGTTCGCTGTTCCTCTCTGAATCGTCTGTTCTTACACTTCTCTGTGTTTCCTGCTGTAGTTCATTTGACCGTAGGGCCAATGTATTTAATTCCTCACCCCAATCAATTCTCGATCTTTCGCTAGTGTTCCTCATTTGACCTGAGGTCTCTAGTACCTGTGTTTGTAGCGAGAATAATTTGGGGGATGAGGATAAACGCAGTGCTGTTGTCAATTCATTTTGGCATAGAAGTGATTGGTTTAACAGAAATGATGCCTCCAGTAATTCTTCAACAATTTCTACTGAACCATTCCCATTCTCCTGTACTGCTTCTGCTTCCAAGGCTCTCATGGATAGATCTGCTCTTTTGTAGTGTTTACCTACAAAATCCTTTACGTATTTAGAGACTGACAGACATCGTTTATTTTCTAGCACTGTCTCTTTAGTAGTTATTTTATTTTTCCTCTTTTGCGGTACTGCTTTTGCGCTTGCTATGGGGCTGGCCTGGCTCTGCTGGCTTTCTTCTAGGGTCCTTGATTCTCTAGAAAGTTCTCTCCTCCCGGGGCTTTGTTCCGTATGCTCTCTACGGGTTTTTTGCTTCCTTTTTGGCGCCATAGCGCTCGACCCGTGAATATAGCAAGTATGTTCTTATTTTACTATTTTTTGTACTCCAATTTTAGCTTCCCCTCTTTAACTAACCCCCTACGCAGTTAAGTTTAGCAACTACTGTTTGCTTTGGGGTTACGTTTAGGTACTGCTGTCATACATCCACTTACCTCTGTTGTGCCTTTGTCCCGCCTTGCCCACCAGTTAGCAGTGAGCTCAGTACTTTGTAGCTTGAAATTGTCCTGCAAATCTCCCCCTTACTTCCTTTCTTCTCCTGGGGGGGCTCCCAGCATAGGCACCAAACTTTATGAATGTCTCATAGGTGCCCTCCATCCCTGTACTTCCAGGGCTATAATAGCTCCCTTCTCCTGCTCCTGTTTTTACAGGAGCCTTATCTGGGCTTGACTGAGCTTAACTGGGCTTAACTGGAGGCTTCCGCTGCTTCCGCGGTCTTTTCCTCCTCCGGTATCGCGGTGCCGCAGTTCCGCGATTCGCCTGCTCCTGGCTCAGTCTGGCGAGGCCAAGCTTTCTGGCATCCACCTGAAAGTAGGGGCACGGGTGCAGAGCGGCGCCACGCGGCAAGCTGCTCGTGTTCTGTGTACCGCGAATCCGACCTCTGACTCCAACCTCCAGGGGGGCGGGCTAATCCAACGTTGTGCGTTGCTCGCGTAGCCTAGCGTTCTCAGCAGGCAGGTGGTGCGGCAACAACAGAGGTCAACAGGCCTTCTCCATGTTTTAGGCCCAGCTTGTCAGCTGGTAATATTTCAACCTTGATAGTTTCCCATCCATTTTTTTTCTAGAGACTCCAAACTGAGCAGTCTCCCTGCTTGTATCAGTTGACCCCATTTTGCTATTCCTGCTTGTTTAATGGGAATCGCTAACGTGTCTCTCAAGCATTTTGGAGTACCTGGTGAGTCCCAGATTGGAGCAGAGGTGCTGTAATATGGTATTTGTAATATCCTTCGGATCTGATGCCAGATGAAGCAGGAAGCACGTAGGACCTTCAACGTAACTTTAGAAAAATATTTTGGGTGACCAAATGTATATAAATAAAAGTCATCAGTTAAAATTGACTTATAGTTGGATGGATAGGAGTAATGTTCTTTAAGTAAGACTCTAAAGTTTTTAAATTTGAAGGCTCTAAAGAAAAACAGAAGGTCTGTGTTGGGCATGCCCCATGTTCTTTTTTCCTACATAGTTTTTTCCATGCTATTCACACACCCTTTGATGCCCAGATGAAGCTATTAACCAGGCTTTGTATTTTCTTGAACCATTTTGTCTTCAATTACAGAGGTATAGTGTTAAAAATAAAAGTAAATTGTGGTGGGATCATCATTTCTATTGCTTTCGATCTCCCCATAAAAGACAATGGTAGCCTACACCAAGTTCTCAAAGGTTTCCTAGCCTCTTTCATCTTTATGTCAAAATTTGTTCATGTTCAAGCGATCTCACCAATTTTCTATTCATAGATATCTGATTCAATTTTTTGATGCTGGGTGTGGGAGTGGGAGTTCCATTCCATGATTTCAGTTTTTAGATGGTTATCTTGGTATCCAAGACTCTGCCAAAGTCATCTAATAGTTTAGGAATATTGGGTAAAGATGTTGGTAGGTTGTTTTTTCTACAATCCTTGAAGGCTAAATGGGTCAACTCCCTGTGATGTTCTTATGGAGTAGGCAAACAGCTCGATGTATGAATTGAATAATAATGGGGAGATTGGGCATCCTTGTTGAGTACCTCTTTCAATCCTGATTTCTTTGGTAAGGGGTCCATTTACCAGTATTTCTGCCACCGGAGAATCGTAAATATTCATAATCGCCTTCAGAAATTTGTCACCTTAGTTATCTTTGCTAATTGCCTTGCCAAGGAATACCCAGTTCACTCGGTTAAAGGCCTTAGCGGCATCAAAAGTGAGAATTGCAAGGGGGATGTTCTCTTGCGTGGCTATATCAATTGTTTCTATCAGTTCCTGTGTTACTTCATGTAATTGTCTTCCCATAATAAAACCATTTTGATCATTATGAACAAGCTTATTTGATGCCTGCCCCAGTCTTGTTGCTAAAATTTGTGAGTAAATTTGATAATCATTATTCAAGAGGGAAATGGGTATCTACAATTTGCATCTCGTAAGGTCTTTCCCTGGTTTCAAGAGTATGCTAATAGTGGCATCATTCCAAGATTCAGGTAACTTTGAACCCTTATAGGAGATCTCTTTCAGCAGAGTTACTAATATGGGGCCCAGTAGGTCCTTCAAGTAGATGTACAACTCGTTTGGGAGGGATTCTGGGCCAGGTGCCTTCCTTTTCCCTAACCTAGACAGAGCCCTATCAACTTCTTCGATTGTTATTTATGTGTTGAGTAATTCCCTTTCTTCTTCTTCTTCTAAGCTTGGGACCATTATTTTGCACAATTAGAACTCCACCTGATCCTCTGATGACTCTAAGTCTTCTGCATATAAAGACTGGAAGAAATCAGAGAAGGCATTCTCAATCTCCTCCTCATCTACTATCTGCTCCGCTTGGTTCTCTATCTGTATTGCTGCTATTCTATTTCTACTCTGTCTAATCTTGAGTTTCCAAGCAAGCAGTTTTCCACTATTCATAATTAGACAGCTCACTAGCTTCCCGCCTTTTCCTAATTTTGGAGTCTAGTATGTTGGTTAACTCAGCTTTCTTAGTCAGTATTTCTTTCTCACTACTTTCCTGAGCTTGATTAGGCTCCCCTCCCCCCAGTTCTAATATTTCTGATTCTAGTTGGCTGATTTTAGTTCTTGTACTTTTATTCATAAATGCCAATAGGTTCATTAAGGCTCCCTTAATTACAGCCTTGTAAGCATCCCAAACTATCTGAATTGGTGTCTCCTCATTACTATTGTCCTTAAAGTATTCCTCCGTAGTTACTTTGAGCTTATCTGTAACCTCCTGATCTAAGAGCAGTATGCAGTCTAGGGTCCATCTGGATGTTACGTTGGGCCTATCGATCTTTAATGACAAAGTGATTGGGGAATGGTCTGACAGATTGGCTGAGAAATGTTCAACACTGACTATGCTGTTGCTTAGAGTGTTATTGATCAGGTAAAAGTCAATTATGGATACATGTCCATATTTTTTGTTCCTATAGGTAAACCTATTCCCTGACTTACTTTTCCCCTTACTCTTCCAAATATCCAAAATCCCCAGGTCTTCTATGTATCTGTTCAGCCATGCCCTCATTTTCGGGTGGTTCAACCCTTTATCCAGAGGGGATCTACCCTGTTTAGGGTCAACTAATATATTTTAAAATCTCCCCCCAGTATAATTGGGGATGACGCCTCTAATAACTGGGAGTAAAGTGCTTGTAGGGGAGCTGGGTCATCTGAATTTGGACCAGAATATCCCAGAATTGTATTTAAATTTCCTGTTTTACTTTTTGCTATGGCCCACCTTTCCCCAAGATCCGTTACCTCTTCTAAAATCGTAACTTTTGCTGATTTGTTTTTAATATGATTGCCACTCCCTTAACACAACCAGACAGGTTTGTACAAACCTAGCTGTCTTTTCATTTTTGGTGTTTCATGATTTTAACCCACTCTTGTTTCAAAAGGTGTGTTTCTTGTTAAATTATCACGTCGCTGTTTATCACTTTTAAGTATTCTAACATAGCCTCCATTCTTTTCTTTACTCTGAGGCCATTCACATTCCAGGACATGAAGTTCAATTTATTGTTTGTCTTCCCTTTATCATCCCGGCTAGTATCCTGTTATCTCCCAAGTTCGAAAATTCGGACCCAGTTTTCTTACGTATGATGTACGATGGACAAAAACTTTTTTTTCCCTTTTTTACCCATATGCTCCCACACCTCATGAACTTATTTATGCAAAGTGTCCCCACTCTCCTCCCTGAAGAACCCTCCCTATTACTGTTGGGCATATTGAATTTGCCTTATTCAAGAGTCAGTCGCTCTGAGCTAAGCCGAAATCTATTTGTTTCGTGTTTCCCCTAAATATCTCATTCTTTCTGTGCTGATTTGAACTGATCTGTCAGTTTTACAACCTCATTTGGGTCCCTAACATTATGCATTTAGTTTCTCCACATGATTTTAAGTTAGGCTGGGAGTCTCATCTGGACTTTTGCCCCCATCAATCTAAGTTCTTGCATATGATTCCTGAGCTCCCAGTGTCATGTGTAGCTTTTGAAATATCAGAGCGGATTCTGAATTTGTAATCTCCTTTGGTGAATGCGCCGGCTTTCAGGGCTTCACTCAAAATCTTCTCTTTAATTGTGAATTTTTCTTGGATTTTTCCTAGGTTTTCCTAATTTAAAAGGATCTCTATGAACCCTTTGAATATCCTCGTCTAATGTCCTAACATCCATTCAAGGAATGAAGTCTTGGAGGAGATAAATCACAAAGATCTTGATATTTTGTCCTTCCTCTCCTTAGGGTCTATTCAAGATTCAGAGATTATTGCGCCTTGTGTTATTTTCTAATGACTCAATTTTATCTTTCAGCTCCCTCTCATTTATTCTCAAAGTGCGAATCTCCCCTTGGTTCTCGATTGTGTCTCTTTTAAGTTTCCCTACTGTTTCTTCCACTGCTTGTACACGATGTATCAGGGAGTTCACTTTCAATTTGAGTGCCTCGCATGTCACTTGGATCTTCTTCTGATTTTTTCTGACTTAGCCAAGTTTGCTCCCATTTCGACAATTAGAGTACCCATGAGTTTCCCCATCTCTGTCTCTCCATTGACCCTCTTCTTGAGGATGGCATACCTACCTCAGTATATTCAGTGGCTAAGGCTTGGTATCTATTACTGGAAGACAGTTATCCTCTCTTGGGGTTATGGGCATCTCCTTGCGTTCTTGTTATTGAACTGCTTCGCTTAACCCTTTCTTCCTTTTTTGACTCACCAGGGAATAGATTTTGTGTTGATTGTTTGTTTTGAATTTTAAAGTATGAGCAAAGAGAGGGGGTAATTTTGATTCTCCCTCCTTGTTTGTCTTGTTTACCTTGACTTGGGTTGAGCAATGTTGAGGTAGTATTCCCCCCTGGCTACGGTTTGCTCTTTTTTTCCCCTCCGTGTTGCTCCTTTTGTTACTACTTTTGGGGGATTGTGGATGTTATAATCAGGTTTTTATGCGGGTTTTCAGAACCAGGATTTTCTATTTCAAAATATCTACTTCTAAGGCAATAGCTGATGCCGTAAACTCTTGCCTCTCCCTTTCTTAAACCTGTGGGCAGAATTTGTCCCTTCCTACCACTCTATGCAGAATTCCCAAGTGATTAAATATGTTTAGGGTCTCTGTGGCGCTTTTCCACTTCTCTCAGCCCTCCTCCTCCCTCTTACCGGTGTCATACAGGGACTCCTGCTCTCCTTCCCTTTCCCTGCTTTGCACTGATTGTTTCTGCTATTTTTGCTGTTTCTGTTGTTTTCCGTATCTTCCGTTGCACCCAGCCTTCTCCCAATACAGCCTGCTATTCCTCTGTACCAGATTCGGGCTGCTGCTCTCCGCGAAGACTGCAGCCCCTCAGCTGCCTCAGCCCACACGCTGCAGCCATGCACACAAAACCCATAGACTCGATGTTCAGTTCGCCGGACTGCTCTTGGCCGCAGGAACTCAGGTTCCACAGAACCATCGGGTGCAGTGAGATTCTCCTGTAAATAGCGGGGCGACCGCAACTTTCTACAACAGGTCAGTGGAGCAATTCCTTTATATTTTAGATCCATAATTTATGGCCCATGTGTTATTATCAAATGGACGGAAACAAAGTCTGGTGAAGTGTCATAGGTCACTCGCTTGGGTGGTTGAACGCTCGCGACCGGACGAGTCAGTCAGTCGGCCGCCATGTTCTTCCCCCGAGAAATGTTCATTCTTGGACAGAAATATGCCACGCTTACCAGGAAGCTATTATGGCAGAGGGTGGAAACTTGAACTGCATTGGCTGTGGTGTCCCCCCTCCTGTCAACTCAGAATGAGGAATAAATATGAGAGCATTGCAGGAGCCCTTCAGATCCATGCCTGAAACATCTGAAGAATGAGGACTGCCCTGTTGGCCCCTTGGACAGCACCACAGAGGACTTCACCTGCTACACTCAAAAGGCTCCACACAAGAAGGACTGTGCCTGCTTTAAAAGATAAGGAGTGGACTCCCTGAGCAGCAACAGATAGAAAAGTGCTAAAAGGAGCCACCTGCAGCATCCACTGAAAGGACAACTCCTGCTGACCATCGTCAACTAGCTTTTCCTGGACTGACCAGCAGGTGCATTGTGGGAGCTGGAGTCCCAGACCCCAAGAGACAAACCACAGCTTCTGAACCTGTGGTCGGTTCTGTTGGACCCTTTCTGACTCTCAATGAATCATTCAGAATAAGATATGAAAGTTTGGGAACTTTTTGGCAAGTTTGGTGAAAAAAGCTCTGGAAGAAGACTGGCATCAATGAAGAGAGTCAAGCTGGCAATGTCGAACCACGGCCTGATCGCACTGGTTTGTCCTGCTGACAGTTCTGGAGCTCCTCGCAATCGACAAAGAAGACAAAGTCTACAGTTGTGAGAAGACTCTCAAATAAAGTAGCTAAGTCAGAAGGTAAAAACCACTCTTCGTATTTGACCTTCCCTCAATCGTGGTCAGCCTGAAACTTTAACTATGTACTGGTCCAGCACAGCCAAGAAGCCGTGGTTGGCACTTTACCATTTTTAGAGGTAGAAAGCACATTTTTTATTTAAACTTTAAACATTCATATCTGTGGTTCTCTACATTTGATATTTGCTGTTTTAGTTTCTTTTTAAAAATAAAAGTTCAAACTTGTTTTGGATTGCTGTGTTGTGCCTTTTACTTGTTTACTGTTTTGATGATATTACATGTTTTATGCACCTGCCTCCTTAGTTAAGCCTAACTGCTCATCTGCCAAGCTACCAACGGATTCATTTTTTGAGGCTAGACTTGACCTTATTAATGATTGCAGTATCATTACTAGCTGTAGGTGCCTACCTGCACCTACTAATAACCCCCCTTCCTACACAAGCCTATTCGAAGATATCAGATTTTTAAAACTGGCTGTGATGCTGAAAGTGAGAATGACAGCCTTGTGATTGGTTGAGCAAGAGAGACCTATAAGCATCATGCTACAAGAATTTAGGGGCATATTTACAAGATGGCGTTAAAAAACTTATCGCCGCTTTTGCGGCCGTTTTCGGCCGAAAAGCGGAGATAACTTTATCGCCTAATTAGCAAGGCCACGCTAACGCATGAAACCTTGCTTTAGCGTGGGGATTCCTAACGCCCAGCTTTGCATCTCTAATGAGATGCAAAGTGGTCGTTCCTGATCTAACATGACAGAAGAAATGTCGCTAAGCGACATTTCTCCTATCATCAAGCCCCACGCTATGAAGCATAGTGGCAGGAAAAGTAGCGATAACCCCTGTTATCGCTACTTACCTTACGCCTGCTTCAGGACTGACTTAGGGATGTATGACGTTACAACGCACACTTTTACAACGCATGCACTTACAACGCATTTTTTACAACGCATAATCCATTACAACGCATGACATTACAACGCATGACACTACAACGCATTTTTAAAAAATACCTTTACAACGCATTTCCATTACAACGCATACTACCTTTACAACGCATACCATTACAACGCATAATATTAAATTACATTTAAGGTAAGTATTAGATAGTATAGGGTTAAAAATTACTATTCTAACTCCAGGGGGTGCAACAGTAGGGTAAGTGTTGGATAGTATAGGGGTAAAAATTACTATTCTAACTCCAGGGGGTGCATCAGTAGGGTAAGTGTTGGATAGTATAGGGGTAAAAATTACTATTCTAACTCCAGGGGGTGCAACAGTAGGGTAAGTGTTGGATAGTATAGGGGTAAAAATTACTATTCTAACTCCAGGGGGTGCAACAGTAGGGTAAGTGTTGGATAGTGTAGTGTAATATTATGCGTTGTAATGGTATGCGTTGTAATGGTAGTATGCGTTGTAAAGGAATGCGTTGTAAAGGTAGTTTTTAAAAATGCGTTGTAGTGTCATGCGTTGTAATGTCATGCGTTGTAATGGATTATGCGTTGTAAAAAATGCGTTGTAAAGGTAGTGCGTTGTAAAAGTTGCGTTGTAAAGGTTGTTCCCCCTGACTTAGCCATGATATCCTATGTAAGGTGTCGTGGCTAAGTTTGTGAGTCCCTATCAGCAAGCTAACGCCACACTATGTGAGATTATCGCTGGGTTTCCAGCGATATTGTCACGTTAGGCAGTTAGCGCTAGGATTTTTATCGCTGAGGAGATAAGCGTTGCTAATAGCACGCTATCTCAGCAATAAAAATCCACGTTTCCTGACGATAATTATCCTCACGCTATGAGCGCTGAGCGATAATATCGCCGGTTGTTGCTGATATGCCCCTTAGTTCTGCCCGTGAACAATAGTACAATTGCACATACTGTGTAAGGAAAATACCCCCTGACTAAATCCCTTAAAGCCAGGCATTACTTGTAGCAGCAGCTGCCAATGAGATTTAATATGTCCGCACAGACGAGTTGTATCACATTTTAATATTCTTCAGCAGCTTTCTCTAATGAACCCATCGCAGTAATTTATTGCCGAGGCCCCTTCATATGTCCAGTGAAATGTAAACATAATAAAGAAAATACATTTCAGTAGAAAGAATATTGGAGGCAATAAATCGATCGGATTTATGTACAAGTTTCCAACTAAATACCAATAGCAAATACTTCTTAATAGAGGACAATACAGTTATCAATATCATAAACACAAAACCAATCTGTAGTGTATAAAATCCAAGGGACCGCCAATAAATACAAAACGAAGTGTACAATAAGAGTTGTCAAACCTCTCTATAGCTGCAAAGCAATGTATATATAGTCCTCAGCTTTAGTTTAACAAACCACTGCATTATGTGAGTGTTAGTCAATGTGTGTTTCATTTGACTCAATTTGAGCAACACATATTTAAAAAAAATGACTTGTAAATGGAAACTAGGGGACTAGATACATTCTGCTTAGTGCATGTGGAACTGTCCAGAAATGCTAAAAACGCAGGAAAGGCCAACAAATCAGTAGGGGTTGGCCCTAGGCTTCTATTTCCTCGATAAATATTATGAGAAAGAATATTAAATTGTCATTGGTTTAAATGAGAATCCCGCAGGACGAGAGCTATGTAAATTTTTCATTAACAATTTCACCTTTTGTAAATAAGGATGAAGTGGCTGCCACTCAGGGATGAGGTTCCCCAGTTGCCAGCAAAGAAGCACAATGGCTTTCAACCTGCAGCATCCTTCCCTGTTCTAACCCTGTAAGATACGACATCAGGAACGGGGAATGGCAAATCCCCAGAGACACAGCGCCACACGCTTGTAGCCCTTTACAGCACCGGGAATTTTTCCGCGGTGTTGAAGGGCCAATTTGTCACATTTGTAATTCTTCTGTCGCTTTGCACATAAATAGGTTGACACACTAAAGTTTGAATTGTCACGATTTAGAGCTTTGCAGATCCCTACTCAGCACCAATCAAGCATCTATACATGTGTTAATCTGCATGTGCGCTCCTGTGTATGCCTGTGTTTGTGTGTGTGAGAGTGTACCTGCGCATATGCACCTGTTTTCAGTTGTATTGTCTTTTTGACTTAGTGCATTGGTCTTGGTATGTCTGTTAGCATGAGTTCATGGAAAACTTAATGTCCGGTTGTCCATTTGTAGAGGTAAAGGGGCATATGTATAAGGAAATGGTGCAGCATGGCTCTGCGGCACGTTTTGCAGCGCTGCGCTGCACCATTTACAAAACACGGGGATGCGCCATATTTCCAAGAATAGAGCACACCCCTGAGGTTTCCCTAGCGCTGGTACTAAAAATAGCTGTCTAGCACCAACACAGACACTCTGCCATAGTGCAAGGTTGCCTGAGTTGCAGGGATGATTGTTTATGTGCAGGAAGGTGTCCCTTACTGCACATAAGCAATCAATAATGGTGATTTGCTGGGGGCGTGGTTAGCGCCCGGCGAAGATGGCGGCTTCTCCCTGATGCTCCCGGGACTCCGAGGACAGCGCCGAATCTTTCTCGCGCAATGGCGAGTGCGCGGATGATACAGTGAGAGGACAAGCTTTATAAGCACTAGGAGCATCACAATGAAGCATCGTTCTGCCTCCTTCATTCCGTAAGATGCATTTTTCCCTACTTAATCTTCGCGGCGGTCCCGTTTTCGGAACGGGCGCCATTTTGTTTTCCACTTGAGATAAAATGCGAGCTGCAGAGTGAGAGAAACGTGCTACCAAAGCGGTTTTTGCTCACATGGTTTTTTCTGGTGTTGCCTGTTCGCACTCTTTCATCTTTTTGGCAACTCTTCACAAACTTGCTGCTGCACTCCTAGAAATCGAGGAAGGTGCGTAAATTGCGAAGCGTTCCTCACTGAGCCAACCGCCATTTTCTTCATATGCTTCACAAAAGACTTTTCACATGTTGCCCATTTAAAGGAAACAATTATCATTTTGCTTGTGACTATTCTTATCAAGTATTCCATTAGGATATTGAAGTTGTTTCTCCACAATGTTTTTCTTCTTTTTACGGAACTGCTTCATTTTTCCAGATATGAAGATTTGATGGTAAATTTTCAATTCTGCTCTACGAACCCGCTTCATTGATGCTATCTTTTTGTCTTTTTGTGCAACACCCACTCAACATTATGACTCGAAGTTTGTGCCTACCTGTTGCTCGAACTTTCTGCCTAAAATATTGGCTTGATACTTCTGGATTTGATAACGATGCTGGGTGTCTGACCAGTGTTAATCTATTTTCGGGCCACGTTCCTACTCCCTTTTGTTAAGCTGTTGGACTTGACCTCTATGGGTAGAGTAAAAGGCACTCTCGCTACACAACCCAAGCATAAGTGTATTTTCATCAAAAATTCAAGAATTTTTGCTGCCTTTTCCAAACTAGAGGATTCTTTGTTACCATCGCAAGCCTCCACGACAATTATGGATCACTCTCCCCCACCAGTACCCTCTGTGAAGTCGGTCACCAAGTGTCTAAAGCAAAACCCGCCTTCTCCACCTAAAGCGACCTCGCCTGTTTCCATGGAGACACTGCTAGAGGAGATTAGGGCCCTTCGTCCCTTTATGGAAGAAACAAATAATAAACTACAAATCCTCACTGATACTTGGTCTCAACTTGACACGAGAGTTACTGCAGTTGAGTGTCACATGTCTTCTTTTAAGGACACTACTGCTAATGTGTCTCACCTTCAAACTCAAGTATCTGTACTTCAGCGCCAAGTCGAGGACGTTGAAAATCGTAATAGGCGGAATAATCTACGCATTTATGGACTGGTGGAGGGGTCGGAGGGGTCGGACCCTCACGCCTTCTTTAAAACTTTCCTACCCAAGATTCTCCACATGCCAGAAGGCACCGCCCTTAACATTCAACGGGCCCATAGGTTGGGTCGTCCCCCCTCGAATACTTCATCTCCACAGAAACCGAGAGGTGTCATTTTATATTTCTTGGAGTATACAGATTTATTGAAGGTTTTGTCAGCAGCTAAATCCTCTCAGCGCATCACCTGGTCTGGCTCCACCCTATTTTTCACTCAAGATTACGCCAGGTCTACTGCTAACAGACGTAAGGCCTTTCTTGATATGAGATCTACTCTTCGTTCCATGGGTGCACGCTATGGGCTCTTTCACCCCTGCCTATTTAAAACCCCTTCAGCGCTGCGCGGATTCCCCCGCGGTGCTGAAGGGTTCGAGCGCGGGCGGGGCCATGACGGAACGGTTCCGTCATGAGCACAGCTCAACCGATGCTCATGACGGAACCGTTCCGTCATGAGCATGGAAGGGGTTAAGGTCACGTTTAACAACAAGACGACATCCTATGAAGATCCGCAGCAATTACAAAGTTTCATAAACTTTCATAAGACGGAGGCCATGGAGGCTTCGGGATCTTTGTCTTCAAATGTTACTTGATGGTATGGCGTTTTTCTCTTCTGGACTTTTCGTTCATTGCTTCTTTTCATTATTGTTCATTATGTAGCATTTGTTGTTTCTCTTGGATTTGACACTCATGTGATTTTGACTTGGTACCTTATGTATTACTCGCTTTGTTCTATCTTTCACTGTTCAGTCAGCTAATAGTTTTAATGTTTTTGTTCTCTTTCACATCCGTAGATACCCTATATTTTTGACGTGTTGCCCCTCGTCTTCCGTTTGGTCTGCCAGGATGGGCTGTCTGTCTCGTGTGGCCTCACCCCTCCCCTTGTTCCCTTGGATCTTCTTCATGTAAGTATGTTTCCTGTTCGCATTTTCTTTTTGTCCCATTGTTGTTGTTTTTTATTACTGTTCCTCTCCTCCACTTTTTTTTTCTTTTTCTCTCTCTTTCTTTTCTTCCCCCTTGCACTTCCCTCATGCTCTTCTCTTTTTTTTCTCTTCCATTTATTTCATCACTCGCAATTTCATACTCCTTGTTTATTGTTCTTTTCATCTATTGAACTTTTTGAAATTATTGTTTTTAATCTTTTCCTCTTTTATCTTTTTGTTAGTATTTTTCTGAGTTCTTACTTATTTACTTCTTTCAATCTCATAATTGCCTTAGGCATTGTATGTTTATGGTTTTATGACTTTAATCTCATTCAGTCAAATTCAGAGTTACCACATGGAACATTAAAAGATTGAATAATCCCATTAAAAGACAACGAGTTTTATCCCATTTAGCTAGATTAAAAACTGATGTTGCTTTTCTTCAAGAAACCCACCTATCTGACGCTGAAGCGGCTAAATTAAAAAAATGCTGGGTAGGCAATCTGTTCTCTTCCCCAGCTTTGGGTAAAAAGAACGGTGTTCTTATTCTTTCTCATAAAAAGCGTAATGTCTCGGTGACCTCTCAAGAAACTGATTCCGAGGATCGCTGGATAATCGTTAAATTACTTATTGATAAAATACCGTTGGATTTCTTTAATGTTTATGCTCCAGTCTCAGTTGATAATGTTTTTTGGTTGCAAATTTCTGATAAGCTACTCTCATTTGAGGATGATTATATTGTTTTTGGTGGTGACTGTAATCAAATTTGTGATCCCATTTTAGATAGGAATTCCCCAGTTAGATTTGTAAACAACAAAATGCATTCACAATTTACTTCCACCATTCATCAAAAATCTTTAGTCGACATCTGGAGACTGTGTCATCCTGATCTTCGAGAATACAGCTTTTTCTGCCCCCCACACAAATCACAATCTCGTATTGACTACCTCTTTTTAAGTAAATCTCTAACGCAACATGTACTCCACTCAGAAATAGGGTCTATTTTAATTTCAGACCATGCCCCGGTTTCTGTTGATTTTGATCTACTTCCTCATAGCTCGTCTGCTGGACGTTGGCGCTTTAATAATTCATTGCTTATGGATCCTAATTTTTCTAGCCAATTCAGTTCTTCTACTTCGGAATTCTTCATTATAAACACAACTCATGATTCCTCTCCTGCTATGATCTGGGATTCTTTCAAGGCAGCTGCCAGAGGCTTTATTATTAATTTTGTCTCTCAGAAGAAAAAAGGTTTTGAGAGACACTCGGCTCATCTTCTTGCCCAAATTAAAAAACTGGAATACGCCTATTACCATTCGTACTCTGAGTCTTCCTTGAAAGAACTTATTACTGCTAAGGTTACATTTACCAAGTTATCCACGGAAGCGGCTTCTTCCTATCTTCTGAAGAGTAGTGCTCGTTACTACGGTGGTCAGAATAAAATGGGGAAACTATTGGCTAATTATCTAAAAACACGTCGAGACAGAATTAGGATTGATTCTTTGGCTAATTCTAATGGTGACGTTCTTCTTAAAGATGAAGACATTTTAAATGAATTTGTCTCCTTTAATAAACATCTTTACACTCCTGAGACTCAACCACTTCACTCTGATCTATCTTCTTATTTCCAATCCATAAGTCCCCCCCCTTCGCAACATGTTGATTTTGATTCGCTACAGGTAGATATTACATTGTCAGAAATTTCCCATGCCGTATCGGTCTTAAAACGAGGTAAGACTCCTGGTCCTGACGGATTTACCATTGAATTTTATGAGCACTTTTCGAAACTCCTTCTCCCACAACTTCTTCTATTATTTACCTCCTTTATTGAAAATGGAGCGTCTCAAGGCACCTTTCAAGATGCTATGATTTGCTTAATTCTTAAAGAAGGCAAAGACCCTTCATTTTGTAAAAATTATCGCCCTATATCTTTAGTGAATACAGATTACAAAATTTTTGCTAAAATTCTTGCCTTACGTATTGACCCAGTCTTACCTGGACTTCTGGGACCGGAGCAATCGGGCTTTGTAAAATGTCGTTTATCTTCCGATAATTCTAGAGACTTTTTCAATATTCTTAGCAAGGCCTCTTCCTTAGATTACCCGCTTGCTGCCATAGCTTTAGACGCTGAAAAAGCTTTTGATAGGATTGGCTGGGACTTCATGTTCCATGCTCTTAAGTGGATAGGGTTCCCTTCTAAATTGATTTCCTTGATTTCTCTCTTGTACTCTGGTCCCAAAGCATCTATTTTTGTCAATGGCAAGGTTTCCGATTATTTCTCTCTTTCTAGAGGTGTACGTAAGGGTTGCCCCCTATCCCCTCTTCTATTTGTAGTTGCACTAGAGCCTTTCCTCACCAAAATTAGGCGGGATTCTCAAATTACAGGGTTCCATTTGGGTTCCCACCAATTCAAAATGTCTGTTTATGCAGATGATATTCTTTTATATTGTTCCAATCCAGATACTTCTCTTCCCCCTTTCCTCTCTCAGGTAGATGCATTTTCAAAACTATCAGGGTACCGCCTAAATCGAGATAAATGTGAAGTTCTGCCCCTTAATGTCTTGTGTCTTAAACACTATTTTGTTCACACTGGTTTTTCCTGGCAATCCTCCAAATGAAAATATTTAGGATTATGGTTCTCCCCAACTATTTCGGAAACTTTAAAACAAAATTTTGACTACATTACTAAGAAACTAAATGATTCAATTACTAAGTGGCACCCTCTTTTTCTCTCTTGGTGGGGTAGATTAGACTCTATTAAGATGATGCTTGCTCCCATTATTTTATACTCTCTTTCAATGATTCCTGTACATATCCCAGGTTATTATTTTAAGAGATTAGATAGCATTTTATTAAAATTTCTCTGGAAAGGTAAACCCCCTCGGATAGCTTTATCTACTCTTAAAAAAGATAAATCAAATGGCGGGCTTAAGTTCCCTGACTTTAAATCTTATCATTACGCGTTTTCTCTAAAACATGCCTCTTGTTGGCTTTCTTCAGATTCTCCTACTTATCCTCCGATTTGGCTCCGCATCGAGAAGTTTTTCACTTCCCCTTTCGCCTTTCTAGAATCCCTTGCTTTCTCTCGACACACCTCTTCTTTACGTCATTCTGTTATTTCTTATACACACAAACTCTTAACTCCCCTCCTTCCATCCTCCTATCTTTCGCTTAATTCACTTTCTCAACAACCTATCTGGCACAATAAATTACTACGCATTAAAAAACGTGCTTTCTACTGGAAAACATGGCACTCCAAGGGGTTGATGTGGATTTCTCAACTCTTGACTGATAATAAACCCTCAAATCTAACTTTGCCCTTCCTAATTCTTTTAAGAAACAATATGATCTTCTACTCCCCTCTCTTCACCAATATCTTCCATTACTTCCACCTTCTCCGAATCTTCCTACAACATGTTCTGCATTGTTTCCATTATTAAACGCCTCCCCTTCCGCATCTTCCCTTTACAAATGTCTATTATCCTCCTCAACACGGTGCAAAACTAAGACTGAATTGGCTTGGGAAAAGAATTTACTGCAATCCTGGTCTGTCTCTGTCTGGGACAAATTATGTTTAAAGATCCACAAAACCTCACGGGCGGCCAACACCACACAAACTCTTTATTTTGTATATCAACATTCATTATATTCACCCGCAAATGTAGCTTCCTTCTCCTCTAACACCTCATCACAATGCTGGTCCTGTCCATGCTCAAAGGCTGATTTAAAACACATGTTTTTTGAGTGCCCCATCATTGATAAATTTTGGCATTCAGTTTGGTCTCAAATTATTAAAATATTTAACACTAAAGTTTCCTTTTCCCTCCCAAATATTTTCCTAGGCTCTTTATCCCCTTCTTGGCCTCAATCCCCATCACACTTTCAGCTAATTGATTTGTTACTTGCTATAGCCTTACACTTAATCACCTCAAATTGGAAACATGCGGATAAAGTTACTAACAGAGCCTGGTGGAACGCTCTCTGCTTTCATCATAGGCTTGATACCAATTATGTTACCCCTGTATCATTAGCAATTAAAAGAGATTTGCTATGGCTCCCTCTCACTACTTATTTATCTGCCTCCGCTTCTTCAAATACGCAAAATTCACTATTGTGACAATGTCGGATGATGTTCAAAAACCACCCTAATTTTGTTACGTTGTCTTTTTATTGAATAATCTCATGCTGTTTTACATACCATACTTGTACAATTCTATAATTATATCTTTTTTAGAGTTTAGTCACATGCAATGCTCCATTTTATTGTTATAAGTTTGTTTTGAACTCTTTCCAATAACATTCATATTGCTTCCCTCCCCCCCCCCATCTTTCCTCTTTTTCTTTTCCTTGTTCTAGGACGCAGTTTTATTGTCACCAGTGGGTTTATTATCCTTTATTGTATATATCATAGTTACTTATGTTTTCTTAACGGATTCTGATTGTGTATTGTAATTTCCTTATGGTCTCAATAAAATCAAACTTAAAAAAAAATAATGGTGATTTGCTACTTCAATGTGTGCTGCATTCTGTAGCACACATAGATGTAACAAATCGCCATTATTAATGATTTTTTTTGTGCATGAAGGGACAACTTCATGCACAAAAGCAGTCATTAATTGTGTTTTTTTCTTTCTATTTGTGCTGCAGAATGTACCACAGATAGAAAAATAAAAAAAAGGAAAAATAAAAGTATTTCTCCTCATCACACCAATCTAATGCCTGCTTTTGCATGGTGTTCATTTTTGTCGCTCCCTCAGATTTACAGTTCCTTGTAAATTTGGTGCAGGATCACAAGCAATGGTAGTTTCACGCAGATACCTGCGTGAAATGGTACCATATTTACAAAGCAGCATTAAGCCACAAAAAGGAGCTTAACGCCACTTTATAAATATGAAGCTGGGCACTGCATCTCCAGGATGTCAGTAAAAGTGACGTTCCGGTGGCGCAATCCCCTTGTAAATATACCCCTTAGTTCTGATCTTTGTCAATGACTGACTCTGGGTCTGTGTCCATTTGATCCTTTCTATCTGTGGGCTATGTGTGTGGGTGTTGGTAGCTGTGCTGGTGTGTCCATAGATATCTGTTTGTGTACTGGTATGCCAGTATATGTGCATGTACGTGTGATGTATGTCTGTGTTCACATGCGTCTATGTACATGCACTACACAAATGACAAAGCAGTTGGATTTGACAATGTTTTTATTCGAGGTACAGCTACCACGATATATAAGGACAGAAGAGGCAGCTTTTTAGTGATAAGATCTGATATCACCAGTATTTTTTATGTCTCATACACTAAACTCTTTCAGCATTTCTTTTAATGATATTATAGACCTTCGATGCACAGTGAGCTTACTTCAGGTAGCTTTTCTCACTGCAAATTCAAACATGCCATTCATTTATTTTTGTTGCAGGCTTTTCTGATAATTGTTTTTTTTTTCTCTTAATGTGTCCAATTCATGTCAGTCAAAATGCATCTACTTCGTATGGATTAGGTATCAATCAAGGAAAGCGCCCCTTGTATTGAAAGCCCTGCTACAATGATGAATGACAGTCCAAATAAATAACACATTGCCCTGCAAACAAAGCAAAAACAGTTTCCAAGTGCCTTCCTTGTTATTTGGCAGCACTTAACGGTAGTGCCCTATGAGTTCTTACTTTACTTTACTGCTTACTTTACCTTTACTTATGGAAGCACTCGTCCTGGAGAGTTGGCATGATGATGAACATGTGATGTTGGTCATACATAATTGTCTTCATCATTCCTAGACGTTCCTCTTCTATCCACTTACATGATTGTTTCCATTTTATAAGCTGCATATTTAGGCAGCAACCCAGTAAATTGTAATTTTGCACACCATGCCACCTCAGTTTGGACTCAGCCATATGCAAATCAGTCATGACCCAGTTTCCATGGGAACAATCCAGCCCGGACTGCCAAACCTGGTCTTCTTTAACCCAAGACACAAACAACCTAGGACTGGTTTTTCCCTAGTTAGGGATTATCAATGAGTTAAAGCTTGGCTGCAGTGAAACAATGTGCATGGGGCATACCTGTCCCACTTAAGGCACCACACTAACATATACAAAAGTGATTAATTGAATGCTTGAATTCATCTTAGCCACTGGTAATTACTCAGGTTGCATCCCACCCCATCATTATTGGCACACAATGCGACCAATTTGGACCCAGCCATATGCAAAATACTCTTGACTCTTCTCCAATGGGAACAGTCCAGCCCGAGCTGCCAGACCAGGTCTTCCCTGAACTGGAATACAAGCAACCAGAAATCTATTACACCTGGCGAAGGAGTCCATAATAAGGGCAAAACCTGTTGTGGGTTGCTTGTGTTTCGGTTCAGGGAGGACATGGCCTGGCAGTTGAGGCGGGACTGTTACCACTGAAGCAGGGCAAAGTCTGATTTGCATATGGGTAGGTCCAAGCTGAGGTGGCATCGTGGGTAAAAAAACACCTCCTTAAAAATCACATATCTCAACTCTATCATTTATGAGGTGCAGAGCCACCAGTCTCACAGTTGCAACCGGTGGAGGAAGGAGCCATTGCACTCTGCAGACAACCACGTCTGTCATGTGTGGACCCTCTATGTTTTTGGGCAATTTGACCACACATGTATTGTTATATCAGGAGCAACATTCATAGTATTCTGTTCCATATTCAAGACGGGAAAGCAAGTGCAGGGAGAGCGTGCACTCGTTCTCGTAGCTTCTCAATGTTTGGCTGTAATTCGCTTAGTATGCTTTCAATGTGTTCAACGCTGTTGGATACTTTCTGTTTGCTGTCTTGTCGCAAGCGCGGGTCCACCTAAACTGAGTCAATTGTATTTTGTAGTGTTTGCTTGATAGCTGTAATTCCCCGAAGTATTTTGCTAATATGTCCTACAGCTTCGGTGCTCCATGACCTGTTCCTCTGTCAATTGTTTAGTTGCTATATGTGTTGGTTCCTTTATGAGTTTCAGTTGAGGTTCGAAAACTGGACCTTGCCGTTTGGTAGCACTGGGGTTAACCATATATGTGGAGAATTGTCCATCTGTTAAGGAGGTGTTAGCTTAATATGTGGTGATGGTTTATACTTCCACAGTTCCATCAGTTCAAAGAGGCTGGCCCTAGCTGACTGTAGACGCTCTACTGTCAAGTCAGGTGCCAAGATATGATGTGGTGTCTTTGGGTGCATAGGGGCCAAACAATTGTTTCAACCTCCATGGCCTCATCAAGGGTGAAGATTTCAGTACACACTTGAACCATAGTTCCATCCTTTTTTGTCTCTGCAATTCAGAAGCACTTTGAAAAACTTACGTCAACTTTACAAAGTGCCGCAGTGTGGACTTATTCAACGAGTCTGCATCTTAGACCCTGGTGAGCCACCATTTATTGTTGTCTTTTTATGCATATTTCTTGGGTCTGTGGTCCGAGTGGCACAATTAATATTCACTCTCACAGGACCTATGTATAGCTAGGGGCGCTCGTCTCACACTGCTGGCTGCAGCCCTCCTCCCATAGGAATGGGGGTGCTCCACAAACAAACCAGGCTGCCAAAGCCACGGTCTCCTGGATCATTGTGCAGCTCACCCATGTGATGCTGTGGCTCATTGAGCAAGGCTGTGCAGACCAGTGCCAGGCTTGTCTGAGCTTCTGTGACTCTTCATTAGATGCCACTTCTCTCGTGTGCTGCTGTCATCACCTGCAGGTGTCTGCTCGCTCGCCAGGTGGTGCTGAGCTCCCAGCCCTGGTTGTCCCAGGTGATGCCCGACTGCAACTTTGCCCACAGCAAGCCTCACAGGTCAGATCCTTGCTGGTATTCCATGCTGACCCATTGCAAAAGGGGCGCAGAAAAGACTGCTATGTTCACAAGTAGGGGGGCTCACATATATAAAGTACAAATTGTTCATGAACATACACAAGAAAGACAGTCTCTTGCTTTAAAGGTAGCTGCAAACACAATGATGCAAGGTAATTGTCATTGTGAAAAGCATGATAAAATAATAAAATATTAGCATAGAACATTAGCACAAGAAAAACTCCAGCCCCGTCAATATTTTAGGGGAACGTTTATGCATTTTTCGGAGGAACAGATAATATTCATAACTGCTAAGGGCAAACCAAGCATACTTGAAATCCATTATCTGAAAAGGGCATGTGGTTATTGTTTCTGCATTGAAGTTATGTGAGGATTATTTTGTAGTAGGTAAACTACTTTGAAACGTTCCATGGATGAGGAAAGATTTTGTCGCTGCAGTATGTATTGCCATACAACTGAATTACCGCTCCACTAAAAGAGTAGACACAACTTTAGGGTCTTCTTCTGTACCCCAAATGGGCGTTCTCAGTAGTTCATCCGACAGAGGATAATATAGAAGCATGTATTGGTCAGTTCTGTTATGCAGGTGTGGCCTTCTGAAGGGGCTATTCGGCGAATGATGCCAAACTATACTTCAAAACCCAGCTGGCATCATCTCACGAAGAAATATTGTATTGCACGGCTTACTACTGGTGTTTGCTAGTAAGGCAGGACTTGCTACACTCACTGCCTCTTTCTGCACTGGGTTGGTTGTCACGTTCTTGTTCTAGTATTTTTCTTGTTTTCCCCCTTTTTCTGTGGACTTTTCTTATGGTACTATTTGCTGCTTCGCACTGATCCCCTTTTTTGGAAGCAATCAAGTGTTGTACATTGGGAGAATATAGCTAGAGTTTCCCTTTAGTATTTTTGTTGAAACCGAACAATTTGTAATATTGTTTTATTAACAGCCTTGAGGAAGTCGTTTACTGACGAAACACGTGCTGGCTGTTTATCTTCTACAACTACGTGCCAACATTTCTGAAAACTAATCCACCCATGATTAGTATCATGTCATACTGAGTGTTATATTCATCATGTTGTTTTGTAATTAAATACATTACTGACTATTGATGGTCAGTTGTTACTTTTTGTTGTGCTGTGCTCTGTTTTCGCAATTCTATAGTAAAATGTTGTTTTCACTTCACTGGATGCCCACTTTAGGAGAATAACAATGAAACCATTTAAAGCTTCTCTCGAATTTCAGATGCAACTGATTGGAAATAACATCCGTTTGACTCTTGGATAAAGTATTTAAGCTAACTATGTTAAATTGCAAATAACACGTATGAATACAAGCAGAATGACCAACATAAACTCATACAGAATACCCTAAACACACAATGTGTGCGAACTACAGCACTTTTGATTTTGGAAAGCACACATTTATGAAATATTGCAAGTTTATTTAATAAATATTTTAAACACACTAAAGGAAATTATTTCTATTTTTATGCTGTAAATAATATCTCAATGTAGGACTGCCTATTGACTATATAGTACCAAATTGCAAAAGGTTTAGTGAATTCCCAGGAAGAGGACCTGCTTCTTTTAGTGCAGAGGTTGCACATCTACGGTAAATTAAATTGATTGCTAGTTGCATTTGAGACACACTTCTCCAGTTTCAATACTGTGATCAAACAGCCCTCGTTACACTGCTGAAGTTTAAGCGCTTTCCCATTTCAAGAGACTGGCTGGAAATCTGACCATCAGAGAGATCAGTCTTAATGCTGTGTCCTTTCTTCTTCCATTTAATCAGACAGTGTGGCTCCGGAATAAGAGGGCAATGGTCTTTCAGGAACAAATCAATAATAAATAGTTTGGTTTATTAATACGCACAGTAAAGAGCGCAAACAGATGGTGTGGGATTTCCAATACTCAGTTACGTATTTGAACATCTTATCAACTAAAATCAGACTTTCGTGACTTTTCAAGATGAATTTTAGCCTCGAAACTAATACATGCTGAGGCAAATTCGTCCCATTTTAGAGATAATTTTTGAAAGCATCTTTCACTTTAGTCTTAACCTTCTTTCACTTAACCTAAAATGTGCCTGTAAATGTTAACGATAAATAAACAATAAGGGGGATATGTACAAGGAAGTGGCGGAGCGTATCGTTAGCCTCCTTGGCTTAACACTCTGCTACTTCTGAAACACAAGGCTGAAACTTAGCGCCAACGCAGGCACCCTTGCACCAGAATGCAAGGGTGTCTGCGTGCAGGGGAGGATTGTTTATGTGTAGGAAGGTGTCCCTTCCTGCACATAAGCAATCCTAAAATGCCATTCTGTCACTTTCTTGTGCATTGCTTCATGCAGCACACATGAAAGTAACAAAATGGCATTTTTTTAAAAGGTTTGTTTATGTACAGGAAGGGACACCTTCCTGTACATAAACAAACCATGGCATTTTGCTTTTTCCATGTGTGCTGCAGAGGGCAGCACACATGGAAAAAGCAAAAACGAGGAGAAATAATGCATTTCTCCTTGTTTCGCCAACTTAAGACCAGGGTTTCCTGGCCATAATTTTGGCGCTGCCTCCTGTGTACGCCACCCTTGTACATAGGGGGCAGCGTCAAATACAATGGGTGTTGTGGTGGAACGCAAAACCCAGCACCCACTGCACGCCCCTTTCCACTAACCATAGCGTGAAAGGGGGCCTTATGTACAAGGCAGCATTAAGGCTTAACTCTGCCTTGTACATAAGGCGCAGCCCCTATCGCCACCACGTTGGTAAAAGTGACGTTGTGGTGGCGATAATGGGCTGTACATATGCCCATAAGTCTGTTGGAGATCAAGATTTACATGGTCATTGATTTGCAGGATGTAATTGGATAAACAAGCAGTAGTACCGGCTGCCCCTTTCGAAACAAAATATTCAGCGCAATAGTTCTGAGTGTGTAAAACTGCGACACGCTGGGCCTATTTGAAATGACCTCTCACAGTTCTTATTCGTGTTAGACTCACATTCTTTTGTCTCTACCTTTTAAATTGGATTTATCTGCCATTTTTCATTCTGTGTATTTACTCAACAGATATGATTGCATTCATGGCATTGCCTAGTGCTAAATGCCAGCTCTTATAAAGTAAAATTATACTTGAAATAATGACTTTTCGAGAAATTTAGAGAGTGCATGCTTCGTTAGTTGATTTTCAGATTGCTTTTTGACATTTTTCACATGAGTTGTTGTTGTCGGCCTTGTTTACAGAGGCTTCGTCCCGATACACAGCAATTGCAAAGTAAGGTTGAGATGGGTCTGAGCTTGTTAGTTAGGCTGAGCACATACGATCTGCACAGACGAGTGGGTGAATAAGTGAAAACATGTCGCACAATTTAATAATTCAACTAAACAAAATGAGAGCATACCAGAGTGTTTTTAAAATTAAAACAAGGGGATTTGTTATTTGATTTAATAGACCAAGGGTTGGTTGGAGACAGTTAGGTAATTATTTTTTTACTTCCTTCCTTACTTACCTATTGATATGTAAATGACTGTTTTGTATTGGACATATTTGGCCAACGTGTATCAGAGCTCTTCATGTAGCCAAGGTACACGGTAAACACGAGCCAGGACAAGATACAGAAACCATCAACGATCTTAATGAGAGTTATGTACAGAGGAAAATATACTTCAAAAGCATTAATTATTAAGCTAATTTTTCAATGCAGGAAGCAAGAGGATGTTGTACATGGCAGGCAAACTTGAATTCCATACTGTTAGAAATGAGGGTCTCTAGTTGGCAGAGGTAGGTACCTTAGTCCAAATAGGGACCCTTGCTTCTAGTCAGGCTAAGGGGGATACCCCCCTAAAATAACCCCGGCTCACCCCCTTGGTAGCTTGGCACGAGCAGACAGGCTTATCTCAGAGGCAGTGTGTAAAGCATTTGTGAACACATACAGTAATACAGTGTAAACACTACAAAGGTACACCACACCAGTTAAATAAGTAATCCTTATCTAAACCAAAACGAGACCAAACAACAAAAATCCTCAATACAGTATTAAAAATAAGGCTTTCAATTGGTAGAATTAGTTCAGTTCAATGCAAGTTGTAAATGCAACACTTTTCTCACAAGTCCCTTAGATGCGTCACACAAAATAAACAAAATGGCTGCAGGGAAGGCGCTGCGTCGGTTCCTTACACTCAGGGAAGGTGATGCGTCAATTCCTAGCTCTGGGGAAGGTGATGCGTCAGTTACTTACTGCAGCGCAGGGGAGTTGATGCGTTGGTTCCTTACCAGAGAGGAGGTGATGCGTCGTTTTCTTACTGCGTGGTGAGTTGATGCATCTGTTTCTTACTGCAGCCCCCAATGATGCGAAAGTCTTGGCACCTCGATGCAATGCGTCGATCCGGTATGATGCGTAGTTTCATGCAGCCGCACAGCAGGCTTGCTTCGGGATCGGTGTGGTGATCTCGGACTTTGGAGATCCTTGCAACCGATGCGTCATTCGGTGATTTCTAGAGCCGCGGCAGGCACTGCAACGGTTTCCTCGGGGATGCGTCAGAAACAGGTGCGACTGCGAAACACATTTCTTCGATTTGGCGTCGATTATTCAGCTCCCAGCAACAAACAGTCTCTAGAGGTCCTAAATAGCAGCAGGCACCTTTATGCATGTTGGAATTCCCAGCAAGGAAATTCAGGGGAGCTAGTGGTGAAGTCTTTGTGGCCCTGATACTTCAGAACAGGAGGCAAGCTCAGTTTCAAGCTAGAGATCTTTTTTTCAAGCAGGTGACAAAGCAAACATCAAAGTCCTTTTTCTTCTTTCCTTGGCAGCAAGCAGCCACTGGAGGCCAACACCAGTTAGCAACCAGCACAGGGGCAGTATTCCTCATCAGCTTATCCGGCTCTTCTCCTTGGCAAAGGTTCCTCTTGATTTCCCAGAAGTGATCTAAAAGTCTGGGGTCTGGGCCCCTCTTTTTATATACCAAAATTCTTTGTTCTCCGAAGGCAGAGAGTGTCTGTACCCAGCCAAAGCCAGTTCTGTGGGGCACTTTGTAAGTGCACAACAACCTTCTTTGTCAGTGTGAGCCCTGGTTCCAGACACACCACGGGGGAGGAGCCGTCATTGTGGAAGGCAGCACAGCCCTATTCAGGTGAAGGTGCTACTCCTCCCACTACTCCAAATGCAGACCAGGCCTATTAAGCCCAGCCCTGACTCATCAGACTTCTGAAGCCGCTTCCCTTCTCCAGCTCCTGTCATCCAAAAGCCAGACATGCAATACACAAACTTAGCAGAGGCACACTGGATGGTTAGGCAAGAAAATACCTACTTTCTAAAGTGGTATTTTCAAACACAGAATGTAAAAATCACCCTCACTAAAAGATGCATCTTAACATTGTGAGTTCAGGCATACTAAACTTTATTTTACTATCTTGTTCACAGGGTCAATTATGTTTATAAGATGTTATAAACAAACTCCCTATTCTGGCCTATGGGAAAAGATAGCCTTGCAATTGTGAAAAACGAAATTGGCAGTATTTCACTATCAGGACATGCCACACACATCAGGGCATGTCATACCTTTCACATACAATGCACCCTGCCCACAGGGATACCTTGGGCCTACCTTAGGGGTGACTAATATGTAGAAAAGGGAAGGTTTACGGACTGGCAAGTGTGTGCACTTACCAAGTCGACATGGCAGTCCCAGACTGCACACATGCTCTGCAATGGCAGGCCTGAGTCACATTTTACAAGCTGCTTCTGTGGGCGGCACAATCAGTGCTGCAAGCCCACCAGCAGCATTTGATTTACAGGCCCTTGGCACACATACTGCACTGTACTAGGGTCTGACAAGTAGATCAATTAGCCAATCATGGAAACACTAATCTATAACACAATTTACAAAAGAGAGCATATGCACTTTAGCACTGATCAGTATTGGTAAAGTGCCTAGAGTCATAAAACCACCAACAATAAGTCAGAAAAAATACAGGAGGAAGACAAAAAGCCCTGGGACGTCCCGGCAAAAAGCCCTGGGACGTCCCTGCAAAAAGGGCCAAGTCCAACACATACTTTGGGCACAGTGACTGAAAAAATGGTGTCACAGCTAGTTTTTTACTGAATGTCGGAGATTTATGAAGCACACTGCGAGAATTATGGAGAAGCAGGACACCCCTGAAATCTTCCGCTGCATCTTGGCCAGATAGTTAAGTGGTGTCAGTGTGCAAGTTTGTGAACAAAACATACAAATTAGTTTGAGAATCTGCTGTCAACAGGGAGCCAGCACAAAGAGAATGGAATGGGAGTGATGGGTAAAAAATGGCAGTTGCAGAAGATCAGCCATACATCTGCATGCAACGAGGCCTTAAGAGATGCACGTTATACGCTTTGGGAATGCCTGATAGAATGGCATTTGCGTAGTCTATTCTGGAAAGTACCAAGAGTTAAATTATGTCTGGAGAAAAAGATTTGATCCCCCTAATGAGTCCGAGCTGGTGATTTGTATGTCTTTCAGTGGAAGAAGTGATGAACAAATGATGAGAAAAAGAGCAGAAATCACTTCTCTAGGCATTGGGTGCCACTTTTGTACATGAAACGATAATGTATAATGTATAGTGTTTGCTGAGTAATGCTTTATGTGCATTCAGTTGGAAGCTTGGTAGCACTTACACCAAAACTTCAAATTTATCTGAGGTCTAATGACCGGTTACAAGAAAATTAACCATTTGGAAACTGTGCCCTATTTACAAATTTAAACTTATGCTTTGAAGTGAGTTTACTTTTATTTGGTGTTCACAAACTGCAACTGTAATTTTAATATTTCTAATCTAACAGCTGAGGAGATCCGCCGCTCATGACAGAGTCCTCCGCAGTACGCAGAAACCTTTGCGCATAAAAAGACAGAACAGGCAGAGACGTAAAATTCTACAAATAAGGCCTGATTCAGAAACTGCATTTTGTGGTACTACAAAACATACTGGCAAATTATGTTCCAGTTCAAAAGTAAGTTTATTAAGAGAGCTTAAAAATAGAAAACATAATACAATGAAGCAATGAATTATTACATGAATAGAAATAGAACAGTAAAGAGAAAAATGAAACAGTTGTGTGTAAATAACAGGTTAACATGGTTTGAAAAGGAAAATATAAAAGAGAATTTAGCTAGTACAATCAAAGAGGTGTTACATTTCATAAAAGCAATATAATGATGGTGCTAACATAAGTAAATTGTTAAATTACCAGAATAAGAAAAGTCATGGAGGTTGAGAGACTTCTTGTTGAATCAGGGTTTGAGAGAAAGAGCGCCTAGCATTAGCGTCTATGTATATAGTGATAGGTGACCATACGTTCAAACGTTTCATAGCAGTATGAATAGGGTGTACAGAAGTCGTATCCAATCTGTGAATATGACAAACTGCACACCACCAGGCTTGGAAAGATAGTTTGGTAAAGTCTTTCCAATTTTTGGTACTTTGCTGAACTGCCACTGCTAACAAAAGGTCTATAATCTTCACATTGAAATGACAATTGTTCCAAGTAGGAGAAAAGCTTCCCAAAAAATAAGTGAGTAATGGAGAAGGGGATTTTGAAACTGAAGATTGAGTTTATTTGAGACCAACCATTTTTCCAAAAATTATGCATATGAGGACATGTAAAGGGTAAGTGATGTAAATCAGCAGGTGTGGAGGAACATGTCCAACAGGTGTCAGGGAGATCGGAGTGTCTCCTATTTAAAATTACTGGGAATTATAAAAGTCTATTGTAAATAAAAAAGAGTGTTTGTGTACTGTTTGCTGCTCTGGATGACTTCCTAATTTTAATCCAAATTTTGTTCCACAAAAGGATTGGCCAATTGACCTCTAGGTCCTGCTACCTAGATAACTCTACTTTGGATTTATCTCTAACAGCATTAGGAATGCATACGTGTGTATGAATAATAGAGGCTCTGGGACAAGTGTGTAGAAGGGTGTGTATTTCATTAACAGAACAGGAGACAGAAGGATTGGGGGTTAGGAAGTGAGCATGCACAGTGTGGCTTGTCCATGTCAGAAGATTATATTTAGATTGATAGGATGGGGAGGACCAAAAAGTCGACTAGCTTGTGAGAAAAGTATGATCCTATCTTGTGCATAGTTGGTGTACCCCAATTAAACCTTTATGTCTCCAAGCTTTCCAATAGAAGGGCTTACCACGAATCAATATCAGCTCATTACGCCATATTGTGGATTTAAGAAAAGAGACAGAATCTCCAGGTAATGGTGGCGACCCGCATTCTAATGTATGTTTAAGGATAGGAGTGGATAAGGATTGTGGTTTGCGGGAGAAGGATACATATTCTTGAAATGAAAAAGGTGATAAGTAGGATCGTTCAAGTTCAACACATAAGGGATTGTCTGTAAAAGACTCAGAGAGGCACCTCAAGACTTGACAGTGTATAAAAGATTTATGGTATGTAGAAAAATCTGGATAGTTGACACCACCCGCCGATTTTGGCTGTGTTAATTTTTGTAGTGACATATGGGACCTCTTTTTGTTCCAAAGAAAAATAGATGATATAGAGTTTATCTTTTTAAAATTTGGTAAGAGCATGGGAACTGGAATATTAGAAATGGAGTAGAGTATTATGGGGGTTAGCTTCATCTTAATGGTGTCTAAACAGCCCCACCAGGAAAGGTATAGGGGATTTCATTTAGTACTTAATGTGGAAATTCTCGGTATACATTCATCTATGCACATGGAAAGTGTTGTTGAGACAGAAGAAGTACCAAACCTAAATATTTTATGCGGTGAGGGTTAGATATAAAGTTTGAAGCAGCAAAATCATCTTTGAACGTACACTTGGTTAGAGGTAGTATTTCACATTTGTCTTTGTTCAATTTGTAGCCAGAAACAGAAGCAAAGGATTCAACTTCTTGTAAGAATGCAGTGAGAGAAGATTAAGGTTGTGAAACAAATAATAGAACATTATCAGCGTATGCTACCAATTTAATTTGCTGTTTTTCAAACTCAAACCTTTGTATATCTTGATGCTGACGAATTCTAGATAAAAACGGTTCCAAGGCTAAATGAAAAAGAAACAGGGATAAAGTGCAACCTTGTCGAAGCTCCCTGCCAAGGTTAAAATACGCAGGTGTGTTGCCATTCACACATACAGTTGCCTGTGGATGTAAATAAAGAACTGAAATCAAAGATATGATTTTTGGCCGAAAACCGAACCAATTAGTGTTTGAAAAACATAAGGCCATTCTATTCGGTCAAACGCCTTCTCAGCATCTAAGGCCACTGCTGCTAGTGAATGATGTAAGTGGGAGGATTTAGTCAAAATGTCAAAAAACAAATGAGAATCGTCTGAAATCAGATGGCCTCTAACAAATCCAGACTGTTCAGCACCCAGTAATTGGGAGAGGTAGGATTCCAGACGTATGGCTTAAGCCTTAGAAAAAATCTAATAACCAATATTGACTAGCAAGATGGGTCTGTAATTTTTTCAATGTTTTACATCTTTCCCTTCTTTAGGAATAAGACAGATTAGTGTGTCCAAAAAAGAACCAGAGGCTTCGCCTGAGTGTAGAACAAAGTCTTAAAGGTTACATAATTTGGGGAGAAGGAGCTGAATAAAAAACTCAACGGTGAACCAACACGGGCCTTGAGCTTTATCTTTTTTAAGTGTCTGTAAAGCAGTGAGAAGTTCTTTTTGAGATAGATTGGATTCCACGGGAGTGAAATCTAATTGGGTATCAAAAGAGCGCTGAGTGCCTGCAAGAAACTGAGAAATGTGAAGTTCTGAGGGGTGGTTCTCTGGTGTGCATAATGACTTGTAGAAGAGGATAAAACTCATTTAAGATATCGAAATCTATAGACTTCAATGTCTGTTACTCATCCATAATAGACTCAATAGTGAGCTTTTTATATTTAATTTTTTGATAATTTGCCAATATTTTACTAGCCTTGTTCTAGACACCATAAAACCTTGTGCCAGACCTCAGTAAATAAAGTGATGCATTATCAGTTGATTCCTTATTAAACTGAAACTTGGTATTAATCGGCTCAGATAAAAAATCCTTCGATTTAGTTGCGAAGTACGAATGCTCCAAGTTCTTTATCCTAGCTAGGATTTCTTTGGTTTGTTTGCGTGAGGTTTTATGTTTTTTGGAAACAAACCCAATAAATAAAATCCCTAGCAGCTGCATTAAATGATCCCAAACAATATAGAAGGGTAAGGTTCTACAATGTCACCACTTCTAGCGCTGGGATGCCTTTGGGTAGCCATGCGCTTTAGAAATGCAGATTCATCCATCTGTTTGATTAAAAGAAAAATAGTCATTAAAAAAGGACAAAAAAGAGGAGTTGAACATCGGGTCCAAGAGAAGTGCATTATTAACACGCCATCTTCTAGGAGTATTAGGTTTTTTCTAAATATCCAATTGAATAAAAATGGGGGCATGATTGGATATTAAAATATAACCAATGTCCGCAGCTCTTAAGGACTGGGACACATTATGGGATATAAAGATATAATCTATTTGTGATTGGGTTCAATGAACTTGAGAATAATAAGTATATTCTCTTGTAGTGGAATTGCAAAGTCTGCAAGCATCAATGAGCTTATATTGTTGAATATTTTGGACAAAAAGTTCATGAGCTTTGGGTGCGGTAAAGGAGACCAACGAGCTATGATCAATGAATGGTTCGACAACTTGATTACAATCCCCTGCAAGGATAAAATTATTATCAATGCAATGTGCAATTTGTGGAGCAGGGGACGTCCAAACAGAAGGCTCTCCAGCAGTGGGAGCATAAACATTAAGCAAAGAAATCAGAGCATTCCCAATCGGCAATTTAATATATAGCCATCTACCTTCATTATCGGAAATCTGTGAGAGCAGTTTAACACAAAGCGATTTATGACAAAGAGTCATAACCCCATTTGTTTAACCATCTCCTGGAGAGAGAAAACTTCCCCTACCCATCCCCTTTTCAATTTTAAGGACTCAGGTGAGAAGTCAGTCTGGTATATGCTGTTCACTAGTTAAAGTGGACAACTTGCACCAGTATAATTCGACTCTTATGGTAGTAGGTTTAAGACAACCTTTTAAAGAAAGCTATCCTAGTGGTAGCTGTGGAGAGCATCCTTCAAGCTAAGTCTTTAGAGGAATGTAAAGCAGCTTGTTTTACCTTATAATATCTTGAATTACTAAATGAAAGGACACCACACAGGTATATATATCAAATATATATGTATTTATTACTAACAACTGTTTGCTAATCTCTTTATGAGATTTGAAGTCAGGAACATATGCACAAATCAACATTTCACAATAAGTTAAGCACAAATATGGCTGGGGCCCTATGGGCGTACCATATACTACAAAAGAGACTTAGAGATAACAAGGGGACAAGGCCTAGGGCCGTCAGAAGCGCTGGGGCCTCACAAAACAACCCAAGGCAGGTAAGTAAAGGTCCCACGGGAGACGGCTGCAGTGTGAGAACACAGTCGCAAATCCCTATTGACTTCAATGGAGCAAGTCGCGATTGGAAATTTAGAGTTTTAGGATACTTCGGGAGAGTCTACGAGCAAGTCACTTACAGGGTAAGCAGTTCTAGAGCCAACACCCACAGGAGCACCGTAGTGCTGGAGTTACCTCACCCAGGGAAGCCGGGTGCATAGGTGTCTTTTGGTGTCGGGTCGCGGCGTCGTTTTCAATGAGAGCCAAAGAAGACTTGTTGCTTGTGAAGACAGGAGAACTGTCCGGTGGAATCCAAGTCTGGATTCAGAAGAAGGAAGACCTGAAAGCAGAAGGGACAGTGTTCAAAGTCACTTGGCAGTGACCCGGAGCAAGGAAGATGGATGCCCACAGTCGTCGGGTGATTTCAGGTAATCCATGGGTGTTCTGACTCTTCAGCCACGAGGTCCAGGAGGCGTCGGTGACAACCAGGAGATGACCAGATTGGAGCCAACAAGCCTTGGTAACAGCAAGTCTTGTGGAAAGGATCAAAAGTCAGATGTGCAGACCAGCAAGGTCTGAGGGACTCACCCAGCAAGGGTAAGACAGGGCAGGACTCCAGAAAAGTCTTCTGGGGACCCACAAGCCAACCGGCAAGGGATCGCAAGGACGCCTCGGGAGGATTCACTCAACAGGGGCCCACGGTCACTCTGGATGGGGTAGGCCTCTGATCTTCAGAGGGATTCCTGCTGGAGGCTTGGACCACAAGTGGTCCAATGCACAAGTTCGTAGAATGTCGTGAAGGGGTTGCACTCAAAAATAGTGCACGGTACCCAGGGATTGCGGTTCCTCGTCACTCGTGGGGTCCACTTGCCTCAGCTCCGCTGGGGACTCACGATGGCCTTGGAGAAGTCAGGAAATCCTCTTCTTGGGATGCAGAGACTTCGGACTCTGGCGGGAGCGGGAAAGTTTGCGACCGTTGATTGCAAGATTGGGTGCCTGCCATGTAGGGGAGTCACTCCTTGACTCCAAGGGAGATTCTTCAGTCTTCCAGAGGTAGTGGAACGTCGAAGTTCCAGGATTCTTCTTCAGAGCATCATCCAGGGATATCTAGTTTGCAATGGCAAGGGATCCCTAACTTATACTGAAAGGAAGGGAGGGACTAGCTCTATGACGCCACCTATGGGAGGGTCAGGGGAGTGGGTGGCTACACCCACTTCCCTTTGTCCAGTTTCGTGCCAGAGCAGGGGCAGGTAGCCCCTGAGCTGGTTTGAACTGGTGTATGCACAGAGGAGCCTACTGCTCCCCCAGTGCAGGACTTCAAAGCACTCTAGGAGTGCACCCACCCAGACCCAATACACTAAACTCAGTCTGGGAGGTGGTCACACCTCCCTGTGACAGGATGCCTATTGTTGGGCCTCCTCCACTGCAAGTTTCGGTCATCAGCAGGAGGGCAGCCCAGTGTCTGTGACTGGTGGCATCCATTTTGTGATGCCAGGGCTCTTCAGGATTCTACCGGGTTTCCACAGTAGGTATATGTCTATCCCTCTAGAAGGGTGGAATCATACTCCCACACCAGTTACTGGTGTGGGGGTATGATTCCAAAGCATTTGACACCAAACACGACATGTTAGCATTGACCACGAGGTTATAATGCACTTAAGAGTATATGGGTTGACCGCATTCACAAACAGCCCCAGAGAATGGACTCTGAGAGCTGCAGAGGGGCCCTGCTCAGGCAGAGGCACCCCCTCACATGGAAACCAAGCACCCTGCCCTCTGGATTGATAGGGCCTGCGTTAGGGGTGACTGATAGGTTTAAATGTGTGTGCAGGGAGAGATATAGTGAACCTCTATCTCAGTGAGGAGTGCTAACACTACCTCATCCAGGCTGCAGTAGCAGGCCTGTGGTGTCAGATTTAGTCTGCCTCCCAGGGGTGGCATAATACATGCTTCAGCCCCTGGTAGGCCTGTGAAGTACCTATGCCCTTGGTACCTAAGGTACCATATACTAGGGGCTCATAAGGTACCATAGTATCCAATCACTAGTGCACCTAATATGCACTCCAAGTTGTTTAGAGAGAACAGAGAGGCTGGGGCCCTCATTAGCAGGGTCCCAGCCAGACTATAGCCAGAAACCAGTGTAAACATCAGAAAAAAAGTGGGGGCAACATAAGAGGCAGATTCTACTCTCCTACAACTCATCTGTTGAAAGATGAGATTCCTGTATACGAGCTATACCAGCTTCCAAATGAGACAGGTGTGATAAAACCTTTTGTCTTTTTATGGGAGAACTCAAACCTCCAACATTCCAAGAGACAATCTTCAAAGACATGGCAAAAGCTCAGATATGACAAAAAAGGCACACCATCAATAAGTAAGAAAAAAACCATATGTCAACCCAACCATACAGGAAAATAATAAGACATTGCATAAAAGATGAGAGACGTAAATGCAAATACAAATATAAAACCTTAAATGTAGAAAAGAGAAAGAAGTTGAACTGAAAAGTTGGAAGGGAAGGCGACAGAGGAAGGAAAAAGAAGAGAAGAAAAAGATATGAATATAAGAAAAGACAAAACATACCTAAAAGTACCATGAAGAGGTTGAGGAGTGAAACTACATGGAGAGATGATACGCCCAAAAACAACGGAATGGAGGACGACGGAAAACCGCATCACAAAGGACAAAGATGCAAGACAGGTGCAGACAACAACCTTCCTGCAGCAGAAGAGAAAATGAAATTATTGCAAAAAAGATTGCAATATGCAATTGGAAAAAAGGTATGATAAACACTGTAAGGTAATCAACCACATGTTAAAATTCAAGAACACAAGAAAAATAAGGATGACTACTAAAGTTGATTAACATTATTTAGCCTGAGAAGTCGAATTGATGAAGTTCTGCAACTTGGCTGGGTCTTCATAAGTTGTAGTTTTATTCTTGTAGGTGACCTTGAAAAGGTAACGGTGGAAAAGACCATACTGGGCCCCTAAGGAGCGTAAGTCAGGTCTCATGTTGAGAAACTCCTTGCGCCTGTTTTCTGTGGCTTTGGCATAATCCTGAGCGAAGAACAAAGGGGAGCCAGACCATGAAACACGCTGAATAGACTTAAGTGCTGCAAGGAATTTAAGCAAATCTGTGTATTCAAGAAAATAGAGGATGACTCCCCTTAGCCTCCGTGAAGTAGACGTATCAGTTGGCTGGTGTCCCAATCTGTGAGCACGCTGATTATTGAGTAATTTTTCCTTTGGCAAAAGCAGCAGCTTAGGAAGGAATGATTTGAAAAAGGAGAGGGGCTTAGAACCCTCCGAAGCCTCTGGCATGCCATAAATGCGAAGGTTGTTTCTTCTGTTCTGATTTTCAAGGTCTTCGACTTGCCTTTGAAGAGAGGAGACCTGAGATTTGAGTGCATTACCTTTAGTATCAGTAAGTCCGAAAGAGGATACATTCTGCTCAACTGCTGTAAGCCGTACGTCCATCTAAGACCAGTTGCCTGTCTGAAATTGCAGCTTGGTATTTGTTTCTTCCATGAAGGGACGAAGAGCACGTGTCTTCTCCGGCACCAAGTCCAAAGAAATGGGAGAAGTTGACTTTGGCAGAGAAGGTGGATTTCTCTTCAGACGTTTTGTAGCCGCTTTCTCTGTAGTCAGAGGACTAGGACTTGAGGAAGAAGAGCCATTATACAAAGATACCAAATATTCCTCCATTTTGGAAAACTCTCTAAAAATCCTAGAGTTTTTTAATGAAGGACTGTGCAGAACACAATGCAGGAGGACCCACATTCTTCAGTCTTCCCATAGGAGAGAGTAAGTATTAAGAGTTTATACCTCAGCTGCACCAAGGATTATAAAACAGCACCCTCAAATAGGGTCAACCAAGTGTCAGAAAAATATGGGTCCCTATCTAAAAGAAAAAAAAATGAGGGATATGAGAAAAAACCTTTCTAACGCACAAAAGCACCCAACGTGAAGGCAAAATATGATGCTAAAGGGTGGAGAGAGCTAGAATATAAGTACAGCCACCGCTATTCCCTTCACATATCTGCAGTGTGGAGAATCAATGTATGCAAGATAGTGGTCATGCTCAGTGCTGTCCTAAGGAAAGTAGAGCCTTCAATGTCAGCTAAACTGTAAAGCTGATGGAGTAGCCATAGAGAGCAGCCTCATAGAACAAGCAGTATTAGAGAAAAATGACCTAAAATGGCATCCACGGTCAACACTGTGATGAGGCAAAGGTTTCCACCGCTGAGAGATAGGTCACATGGCCGTAAAAGCGACCGCCAAAGTTATTCCCCATGACTGAACAACCTTAGCATTCAGGAGCACCCTTCTTGGAGGAGGAAAACAGCGATATGATGCGGTGCGCCCGTGCCGCTCCAAGTAGCCTCATTTGGGGGCCGCCATCTTACACGGGCATCAAGCCACACCCCCAGCAAATTTTATTCAATCAATCATGAATTTACAGAGCATGGCAAATCACCAGTGGGGGCTCAAGGCACTGGAGCTGTTTGCTGGTGCATGGAGGTCTGGTTAATTGCACATCCAGGTCTTTAGTTCCCCTCTGAATTGCTCGAGTGACAGAGCAGCCCTGAGATGCAGGGGGAGGTTGTTCCAAGCCTTGGCTGCCAGATGTGAGAAGGAGGATCCTTAGCACTTGGCTCGGCTGATCCATGGGGTGTCTGTGAGGGAGAGAGAAACTGGTTGAAGGTGTCTGGTCAGTTGGTAGACGATTAGGTGTTTGTTCATGTATGCTGACCCTTAGTTGTGCAAGGCCTTGTAGTAATTGATCAGCATCTTGAAGTGGTATCTCTCCTGAACTGGGATCCAGAGTAGTTTCTTGAGACGGGGTGTGATGTGGGTCCTTCTGGGGAGGTCAAGTATGAATCTTGCTGACGAGTTCTTTGTTCACAAACTTCATGCTGAGTCTTATTTCTCTGCCTGCCCTATCTTCTTATGTGAAGATTTCTCTGCCCCAACTGCCAAGAGTATGCACACATAAGTATAGATTCTAGTTGTAAATGAGAGAGGGTTGCAGGGGAGTGGTGAGAAAAAGGGGCACTCTCATTACTTAAATGTGGAGGGCATAGGAAGGAGTAGTGGAAGCATCTTTATTTGGTTGTAAAGAGTAACATCATATTAAAAGTTGTTAACGTGAATTCAACTACCACATACATTATGGATATTTTTACATTTCTTTTCATTAGGTATTCAATGATATAGTCCAATAGAATAAAATGCTGATGCAGGAGCTGGTTGACCAAATTGTTGTGATGGACTGCGTGATTCGACGACAAAGGACCTCATGGCTTGACGGCAAAGCAGTACCTGCATCTTAAAGGGGCTCATCGACTTCACCTGCCTTGTCTGCATGGATCAGATCTCATGCATCTAGTCTTTGATGTCGAAGCTTCCTCCATCCATGATACTTTTTCAGCATGACCTGCATGAGACCTGTCGTCAGCATGCCCTTCATTGTGGTCAGCTTGAACTTTGGATTTACCCCAGTTCAGTATGACCTCAAGTAACCCCTAAGCATTATTTGCTACTGCGCACTACTTTTTGATTTATTCTTTGAAAAATCATAACTCCGGTTCTACTTATTGGATGTTGGTCATTTTGGTCTTGTTTCACTAATTTTCTATATTTTCTAGATAATATCTGCCTTCAAGAGTCGAACATCTTCCTTTATTCTGCACCTCTTTACAGGGTTATTTAATCCACAGATATTAATAGAAGCTATCCTAATAGCCCCCATGATAAGTGAAAAACAAATCTAAATGCATTATATCCATAATGGTCAAAACAAACACATCTAACCCATTGGAAACTACACCACATAATATCCCCCTCTTCCCTATATGAATCCACCTCCTCCCCAAACCCACCTCCCCGCCCCTCACTAAGGCAAAAAAGGTCCTCAGACCCTTATGATGCCTCCCGCGTTCCACTGTGCACCCCTGTCACTCCCCAATCTATCTGAAAAAAGACAAAGTAAAGAACCCAGCTCAGTTTAAACAGCCTGAAATAGAATAAACAATATGCCCACATCGCTTTTTCTTCCTCCACTTTCTTTAAAAAGAAATAGAAAAGACAAGAGGTCACAGACAAAATCAGCCTCCAGTTAGTTCCTGTAGGTAGTTCTGAGCCTGAATCTCGGAAGTGAAAAACCTAACCCTTCCTTGGTAAATAACTTTCAACCGAGAGGTGTTCATTAGAGATACTTCACAACCAAGTTTTTGGAAGGGGCTAATAAGCTGCCGCAGCCGCCATCTTCTTTTTACTGTTGTGTGGCAGAAATCTGGCCGCACGAAGAATGTCTACCCCTCTGCTGTTCTCTTTGCGTCCGGTCTTGCCTTTTCGAATATCGCCTGCCGTAGTAGAAAGTTCCCCTAAAAAATTAGGATCGCTCTGGGTTTGGGGTTAGGACCAGGGTTGCTTTTTAACATCAGGGGAAATCTATGTTCGCGCTGAATCTCTGCCTCCCAGTTCCAATTTGATAATTCAGGAAAAGCGGATTAAAAAAGTTTCTGCACAAATCCTCGTATATTGCTCCCCTCGACTTTCTCTTCAACACCCAGCAAACGTAGGTTGTTCCTCTGCTGCCTATTCTCAGATTCTTCCAGTTTCCACAGAATATCCATCATTCTAGCATCGTTAGCAGTTGTTTTCTGCTCTGGACTCTCTAATCCAGCCTCCAACCCCACTACGCGTTCCTCCAAAGCAGTAGTTCTTGCTACTATCTCGGTGCAAGCTTTTGTTGTTTTACGGATTGCGCCCTGGATTTTTTTGGTCGCAAGTTGTGCCCTTTTATGATCCTTGCGAGCCTCTACCTGCATTGCCTTAATTGTAGCATATATGAAGCCTATGGAAGGGACAGGATCAGGTTAACTGCTAGAGGCCTTTGGATCATTGTCATTATCCTGAAATCCATGCACTGCCCCTTCCTGAGCTCCCAACGGGGTAGCGGAGTAATCCCATTGCAGATGATCATTAGTTTCCGAATGAGAGCTTCCATGCCCCAAGCCCTCTGAGCTTTTCCTTTTGGACCGACTGATAACCCTCTTTAGTGTATCTGTTGTCGTAGGGAGGCTATCACTATCATCCCCTGAGGCGTCCACATCTGTGTTATCAGGGTCACTAACATTATTAAAATCGGATTCCTCTGTTAAAGAAAAAAGTTGTCTCCATCCGGAGTACCAGGTACTGTATCCCCTGACTCCTGCTGCTTGCAAACATAATCATTGCGGGCTGTAGGAGCAATTTTATCCACTTTCCCCTCCTGTTCCTTCCTGCCAGACATTGCTTCTACCTCCCCCGTTTGAGTATTTAAAATATCAGAAGCTTTAGGCAGGTTACATGTCTCTGAGGTGCTGAGGGGGTCAGAAGTAACAGTCCCTCCTGTGACATCCGATACACTGTTACTTGTAATGTTGCTAACAGTACCTGTATCTCTTGATTTGCTTGGGGTTTTCTGTTCCAGCAGGGGTTTGGTCTGTTTGCCGCTTACCCCCTTCCCCGAAAACATCCCAGGAACCATCGACGTTCTCACTTTCACAGCCCCGTCAGGAAGACACCGTTCACTCCCGGGAGTTCCATTCTTGCTCCACGCCCTCTTTGCTTTCTCCTGGGTAGGTGTGCGAGCAGCCTCCAATTCCTTGGGGGTGGTTAGCTTTTTGGATGCAGCAACAACAGTCTTGGAGCCAGTCACTCCTTCCCTCGGTGCTAGTCTCCGTGGAGGCATCCTGCCCTGCCTCACGCTCAGCCGCTGGCTCCCAGCAAGCCACGCCCGCAGAAACCACAGGTATGTCCGGCTTCTCAAAATGCCGAGACCAAACACCGCTGATGCCTTGCTCAATAACCATCTGGAACAATAAGTGAGGCCGCAATTCCGTTCCGAAAAAACTTTTTTTAGTTTAGCTTGGCATAGATTCCACCAAGCAGCACAGCGGTCAGGGAGTGACTTTTGCACGGGTCACGCAGCCGCCATCTTGCCTTCAGAAACAAGCATATTTTCCTTTTTCTAAAAGATATATATAAACAATTGTTAGAAATGGGTATCTCTAGTTAGCAGGTTGTTACCCTGTCCAAGTAGGGACCCTTCTTCTTAGTCAGGATAAGGGAGTTACACTTCGAAAATAATCCCCCTGCCCGCCCCTTGGTAGCTTGGCATTAGCAGTCAGGCTTATCTCAGAGGCAATGCGTAAATAGGCAATATTTATCTGTCTTAAACAAGACTGGAGCGATATGAATCCAACATACAGTTATCCAAAATATCAAAAAGCAAAAATTTACTTTAAAAACAGTTCCTTGAAGTGAATTGCTCCGTTGTGAACAAACAAATCCTAAAGTTCTGGCCAACCGTGGTGCCGCGTGCCAGCT
Source organism: Triturus cristatus (assembly GCF_964204655.1). Classification (NCBI taxonomy): domain Eukaryota; kingdom Metazoa; phylum Chordata; class Amphibia; order Caudata; family Salamandridae; genus Triturus; species Triturus cristatus. The sequence continues at coordinate 579,406,392 of NC_140586.1, forward strand.
ATGGTGTCGGGAAGACCCGCAAACAGTACCTTTAGAAATGCAGGGCATTTGGGGACCTCGCAATGAGCTCCAAAGATCTGGCGCCAGCAGGCGTCGGTTCTGGAGGTTGGCGCAGGAGTTGTTGGACCCTTGAAGTCACACGCATGGTGGGAGCACTGGAGTCAGCGGGCGTCAGGGATACAGTGCGAAGTGCAGCGGTGTGGTGCCCACAGGTCGCGGTTCAGGCAGTAGCTCGTTGACGGCGTGCAGTGGTGTCGGGGAGACCAGGGCTGCTGTGTGAAGTGGGATGGTGCTGGCAGGTCACGGTACAGGCAGCAGCGTCATTGTCATTGAAACACTGTCGTCTACTAACAAACTGGAGTTGATGGTGCTGGCATCGGTGGGCAAAGGCTGCTGTGTGGGATTAGAAGGTGGATCATGTAACATATGAGCAGTCCCCCAAACCACTGTGCAGGTAGCAGATAGGTGGCAGCATTGGAAAGTGTAGTTGGGGAGGCCATGGTTGCGGTGCAAAGTGCAGCGGTGCACTCTGCAGTGCTTTCAGGTCATGAAGTCAGCAGCGACATCATTGCTAGCATAGGGCTGCTTTTACTTCTGTTTGTTAGAGGGTGGTTTTTCACCATAGGAACTGACACTGAATATGTTTTCTGAAATAGCAAGACACACTCTTGAGAAGCAGGAATTGAGTCTTGAGTGGCACTATTTATTTAAAACAAACAAGTAACAAATGTTAAAAGGCACATCGTTAATCAAAAATAACACCATACAATCTAGCAAGTAACAAGTGTCAAAGACACATCACTGATCAAGAGGAAACAAATGCAGTCTGGCAAGCTTAAAATCACAAAAATTCAAAGATAGAGAGGAATTGAATATCAAAATACAATGAGGTCTTATCTACTGTTAAATAAATCAAACAGCTAGCTGGGAGCACCTCAACGTGATTACACTAAATGAGGTGATCAACAAGTTGGTCAGTGGACAGTCCTTTTATACAGTTTTAATGAGGAACTGTTGACCGCAAAGTCTAAACATTAGCAGGTGTTTGACCGCAAAAAATAACAAAAGCTGAACATTTTAGCGAAAACTATTTGCCTCACTTCTCGGAAACTTTAAATCCTTATAAGGGACATAGTTAATCAAAAAGATATTGTTTATTTTGAGTAATGACACTGTCTTAGGGGCCAATTAGGATGGTGGGTGGACTTTAGTCTGCCCGCCACCCTGGCAGTGCTGGGACGGGCCGCCAGTGATGCTGCGGTCCCGCACCTGCAACTAGGATGCCACTGCCACCGTGGCATCCTCCATTCCCAGCATTGTGGCGGGTGGTGCTGTGAGCACCACCCGCCACAATGTTGGGAATGCACTGTGTGCATTGTCATGCACAAGGTGACAGGCACCTCCAGGTGCCTGCCACAATGTCCATGACAATGCCATGTGCACCCCCACCACCCTACCCTGGGGGCCTGCAACGGGCCCCCAACAGCAAACCCCACATGCCTTTCCATGGCGGCATCCTGCATCCAAATATGGATGGGGTGTCATGCAAACACCGCCACCATATTAAGCACCTTTTCCGCCCGGTCGACTAGACGACCAGCAGAAAACCGGTGGACAGTCTTTCCATCCGCCGGGGTCCGTCTGCCATACTAATATGGCGGGGGGAAATGGGTGGCGGGCGGGGAAGGATGTAGGGCGATCGCCACCGGCATGCGTGCGGTGGCGATTTGCCCTACATCCTAATGGACCTCTTAGTTTCTTATTCTTCTAGATGACAGATGCGTCCTGCTATTGCTACATCCTCTCGATGTACAGTAAGATGTGCAGAGGACAGGGGCTGGGTGACTTGTTCATCCGAAAGACAGTGGCCAGAGGTTATTGGCCTTCATAGGAGAGATACATCTGAGGTTCCAGGAGGGCATGAGGACTACTGCCTCTGTAGACACTCAAGGCAGTATGGGCATTTTAGCATAACCCTGTCTATGGGCTGGCAGGGACATTTGAGACTCTCATGCTTCAGATGTGGACAGAATGGGCCTGGGGCACTATATGATAAAACTAGACCCTGCTTCATGTTGTAGCAGAAAACACATAGTTCCTGGTGCTGGTAGCAGAGACTTTGAAGCCTTTGTTGTTCCTGAGACTTTTTGAACAGGGGGCAAGCTCTACCTCAAGCTCTTGGAGAAAAAACTAAGATGCAGAAAGTCCTCACCAGTCTTTTCACTGCCCAAGACAGAAGCAGCCACTGCAGTCCAACACAGGAAAGCACACAACAAAGTGATAGTCTCTCCTCGCAACTTCTCCAGCTCTTCCTTTTGGAAGGTTTATTGATCCAAAAGAGTTCTAAAGTTCTGAGGTCATGGACTCAACATCTATGTGACATTTCCCTTTTAAGTTGGCAAAAACAAAGTTCCGCTGGCATACATAAACCAGTTCTGCCTGGCTCAGGCCAGGTTCACTCCAGGAGGGGAAGCCAGCTTTGTGGAAGACAGCCACAGTCCATTCAGTTGCAAGCAACAACTCCTCCCACTACTCTAAATACAGCCAGAACTGTTCAGCCTGCCTATGAGTCACCCAGGAAAGGCAAGGCACACATCAACCCCCGTGTTTCTGTCTGGTGTGAATACACATTCCCTGATCCTGTCACGCTGAACCCAGACGGGAAATACACAAATGGCAGAGGCACACAGGATAGTTAAGCAAGAAAATGCCCACCTTCTAAAAGTGGCATTTTCTTTTTTTTTAAATACATTATTTTGCTTTATTACATTTCAAAAACATGGATTTCTTATTAATATGTAAAATATAGTCATTATTGTGTACATTGTATAGCATCATGATTGCTTTTTGCTGTATCATATTTTAGTTCATGTTAATGTTGAAGTAAATTGGGTTTGATCCTGATACACACCTCTGTAGTGAGGTTTTTAAAGGCTCTTGGATGTCCATACATGGGCGGTGGTCGGAGGTTACATTGTGCTTTATGAGAACAGAATTAAAAGTGTCATGGTTCAAATTCTTTATGCCACTAATGGCCGTACAAGCCACTTATTCCTTGAGTTTAAAAATGGTCCCTGTTAATGTAAAGTAAAGTGAGTTTGATCCTGGTACAGACCCCTGTAGTGTATTATTTTTAAAGATGGGTGTGCTGATGAGCAGTCTTGTTGAGGTTCCTCACTGGCTGGGTGGTGGTGATGGTGGTCGATGGCAGGAAGAACTTCCCTGACTCAGCACTTTGTTAACATAAACTCAGTGGAAGGCATTTGTTTCTACCATCTACTGAAGATTTGCCCTTTCCTTTCTTCCGATTTGCATATTATATTGATGAACTCCTTCCTCTACATAAGCCTAGGCTATGAGAACACTGCATATTTGGTAGCCCCTAACAACACAAAAGCACATTTCAGATGATCAGAATGCTGTGGTTCATCTTATTTGTGGTCTGAGGAAGCCCCAACTGCATAACAAAGTTTATAGTTTCCACACGAGGCAGCACATCCTTTGTAAGTCCATTCAAACACTGGCAGAGTTTATAAAATGGGGGTTCCTTTTTGCACGTAGACACAAACCTGAATATCATTTGTGTCAAGACTCCTTCTCTTCTGAATCCAGATTTCTTTTCCAGTGCCAAGGATCCAGAAATATATAGCAGGGAGTCGACAATTCAGGATTCTATCGCTTCTAGAGCTTTAGTCACTCACCCCACCTAAAACAGCATGAGAGAACTCACACTGGGTAAAGACCATGTCAGTGCAGTGAATGGGAAAGAAGTTTTGGTAAATCCTCTACATTAATGAATCATCAGCAAACACGTAAAGAGGAAAAGCCAAGTGCAGTCAATGTGAGAGGACATTTTGTTGATTATCAAACCTACAAAGACATCAGTGAATACACATAGAGGAAAGCCCACTCAGTGTGCAGCCAATGGTTGAAGAGCTTCTCATGATTTTCACACCTACAAAGACACCAGTGAATGCACTCAGTAAAAACTACTCAAGTGCAATTAATGTGTGAAGAGCTTTAGTTACTCATCACAACTACATAAGACTTAAGCAAACACTCACAAAGGAAAAACATTCGAGTACATTGAGCAAGTGAAGAGCTTTATTCGATTATCACCCTTATAATCCTTATAATACCATAAGCAAAATCTCACCTTAATTAAACACGCATAGAAATGATACTAGAGGTGCAGCAAATCTGCAAACTTTTAAGTACATCAACATCCTGTCTGTGGACATACTCAGGATTAAAAAAGTGCAGTTCTTTTGAGATGAATGAATTACTCAAAATAATAAAATTATAATTATATGGAACCATCGAATACCAGATTATGAAAATAAGTTGATAAAAGACAGGATTAGTGAGAAAGAAGAAAGAAACAGATATTTGTAAAAGTATAAAAGTGGCTATTCTCAGTGGTTGTTCATTTCTTTATACCTAGGGGAAAAAAAACCAGCAAAACACACTGGTAGACAAGCACAATGTGAACTGAAAAGAAAATAACCATTGCTTGTTTTTATTTATTGAGGTATAGTTAGAAAAGAAAACATCCAAGTACACCTGATCATGCTGACTGTAAAAGCAACAATGTGAACAATGCTTGGACTAAAAAGGGTAATTTAAAAGCTAGTTTATGGGATTAGTAATCAAACCCATAAGCCCAGCACACTAAAACCAATTTAACAAGCACATACTAGAATAGAATTCATAGCTGGTTTGGGTGTTAGGTCATTTTGTGGAACATTGATGGTTCTGTGGCAGCATCTAGAGAACAGTGTCCAAAAGCAGGATAAGTGAAAGTGTGAAAATATGACCTGTAACTCTCAGGCTTAATTCTTTCAGTTATGGTATGTTATGCCAACTGGATTTACAAGAGGCGCTGATCACTCAGGAGGGAATCCAAGTACCCAAATGAAGAAAACAGGCTCTGATGGGGGGGGGGAGTTCCTTCTAGTCTCGGGGACAATGTGGGAGAAGACATATCTGGGAGTGAGGTGATGCTGGGGATGTGTTTGCAGAGTCATCCAGTCCATCTGTAGGTGCAAGTGGGGAGTTTGAAGGTGGTACCCTTCTAGATGGGGAGTCAGTGAGGGTGATGTGTGTCAGTGGATGGAGATTGAGTATGAGTCTGCCGCTGTGTTTTGAACCGCTTGACATTTGTTGGTGAGCTTGGTGGTTTTGCCTGCGTAGGGGGTGTTGCCGTACTCTAGTCTACTGATGAAGAATGCTTGTCTGACACTCCTGCTGCTGTCCAGTGAGGAACCCTGTGGCAGTGCCCAACATTTGACTTCCCGCCCATGATGCGGAAGAAGTGATGCTCATTTCCATCATCACATGCATCTTTTAATGCACGAGCCATAGTGGCACTTCCCCAAAGGTGTACAACATCGAGCTGGATCCTAGGGGAAGATTTGCTGGTTTACCAAATGACTCACAATTATTATTTTAAAAGTTTCCTTTTTACAGAGAATCATTCATCCAAATCCAAACTGGTGAAAGAAAAAAACTGGTGCATGATAGCAAAATTATTGATAGTAGAAAGGGTTGTTGAAAAGTTTAGTTCTCATTAGGCTTCTGAAAACATGACAGCTAGGGAGAGACTGAATCTTGAGCAGTGAAGAATTCCAGCACTGAAGAGCTAGAATCCTAAAAGTGGCATTTTCAAGCACACAAGATGAAAATAATCTTCACTAAAAAGATGTATCTTTAGATTCAGAGTTCAGGAAGCCTAAACTCCACTTCTCTATTGTCGCAATGGAAAGTTAGCCAATGGGACAGATAGACTTTCAATAGAGAAAATGACATTGGGAGTAGTTCACTATGAGGGCATGCCACACTCCCAGTACATGTCCTTACTTTCACATTCACTGCACCTTGCCCGGGGGGAGGGGTACCTTGGGCCTACCTGAGGGGCGCCTCACATGTAAGAAATGGGAAGGTTAAGGCCTGGCAAGTGGGTGCACTTGCCAGGGCAACATGGCCGTTTACAACTGCACACACAGACACTGCAGTGTCAGGTCTGAGATACATTTACAAAGCTACTCATGTGGGGGGCACAAGCCCATCAGTAGCATTTGATTTACAGGCCCAGCACACTCAGTGCACTTTACTCGGGACTTACCAGCAAATCGAAAATGCTAATCATGGACAACCGATCATATCACAATTTACAGCAGGAGTACTTGCACCTTAACACTGAACAGCAGAGAGAAAGTGCGCAGGGACACTAAGCGAGCCAAAAAGTCCAGCACACCATCAAAACTAGGAGGTCAGAAAACAAAAAGACTGGGGAATATATGACTTTCATTGCATACCATTGCAACACATACTTTTACAACATGGATTTTGCAATGCAATTACCATTAAAAAGCATTGTTTTTACAACGAGACAACTACATTGCATGTCTATAAGGATACATAGAAAGTGCCATTACAACGCATACTATTACTAAGTATACCAATACAACGAATACCATCCCAACGCATATTAATTAAACTGTTTAAGCATAGGCAGCTATGACATCTGTGTTCTCCAAACTTCCACATCCTTGAACATCTATGAATACGCTATTCTTTTATTTAAAAACACGACGCACCAAAAAGTAAAAAAAATATTGCTTCCTTTATACATTGGTTTACATTTTTTTAAATAATTCTTTCCACATACTTTGTTTTTTTAAACCAAAAGTGTAAAAAAAGCAATCAACATGACGCGAGCCTACAACCGCTACCAGTATAAGAATGAAAATGTGGTTAAAATATTCAAAACATACATCAAAATACTAACATCAATCTAACTACCTTCCTCCTCTCGCCTTACAATAAACTATGCAACCCGCAATCTCTATTTAATAAATAAAATTTGTCTTACCTGACCGCAGCTCTTCCTCGCTTCCAATCTTGACTGCAATGCTCCCACCAAATGTAGAAACAAACGCACAACCGCGTACGGCATCCATAAAAGTAAAAAGAAAAAAAGGACAATTTCACTCATTCAATTGAATTGAAAAATGTGACAAAAATCAGAAAAATATGTATAAAAAATATTAATGTACCTCTTTGGAAAATGTGTTATTAAAAAAATATATATAAAATTAAACGTTTATATTAATTTAATGGAAATAACTAATTCACTGTTAAATATATATATTAAATAAATAACTATTTTTATAAATACTTTTGTGTGTCCTATTTATTTATTTCATTAAAAAATTAATAATGTATTTTATTACTATCTTATGTATTGTTTTTTTTAAATAAAATGTTGACTCCCAGCAGATGACATTTTATGTGATGTGTGTACATGTAACCATTTTTACCCTAATTTAAATGTTTTATTATTGTAATATATATCAAGTAATACTTATAAATACATTTTTTTAAATGCCGCACACTCCTACTCAAAAAATCCATCTCTGTATCATCCCATGCCAAATTGTAAATGTAAAACCCTCATAATTTTTTTTAATTATTAGAAATATTTTTCAATTATTAACATTATAAATCTTAGGGGGTCATTATGATGCAGGAGATCGGACTTTCGTCCAACCGTCATAGCTGCGGTAGTGGGACCGGCTGCCTTCTTGGCAGCCTACCCACCAACCGCATCACAATGCGACTGCCACTGCGGCGGTCGCAGGCTCTATTTTTTGCATTGTGGCAAGGATGCAGTCAGCAGCCCCTCCACAATGCAAAAAAAGATGCACTTGCATATCCCTGCACTACGTGGCAGGTACCATGAGGTGCCTGCCACATGGCGCAGGGATATGTGGGGGTGCCCCATAGGTGTCTCCCAGTGCCCTTGCCCCAGGGAGTTTGGGGGGTCCGCTAGGGGCCCACAAATCGGTTTCTGCTAGCCGTTTTTTTGCAGGTTGACTGCCGCAGAACGACCGGTGGAAAGGGATATTATAATCCCTACGGCAGTGCCTTGCTGGCAATGCCGCAATGCTGGCCTTCAGGGGAGGTCCAACAGGCAGTTGGAGAAAGACCACCTGTCGGGACCATGGCAGTCAGTTTTTCCATCTGTCACCTGTACGCCCACCACCTGTCTGACAGGCTGTCGGTGGCGGGCTTTCTGCCGTCATAATGAGGCCCTAAATTACTAAAGAAGTATTACAATTAATACTCAGGTATTAGTACACTCCCCCACCCAAAACCTCTATTTCCCTTGCATCCCATTCCAGAGAAAGCGTGTCACACCCTAATAAGTATTATTTGTAATTATTATTAATTTACTTAACATTATTATTACATTTAACATTCATTAATACCTGAGTATTAAAATGTATGCCTGAGTATTAATACACTCCCGACCCAAACCCCCTAATTACTTTATATCCTGTACCAGTCAAAGGGTGCCATTATTATTACATTGCTAAAATGTTATTACATTGAATAATCATTAATACCCATATACTAAAATGGATACTCGGGTATTAATACATTCCCCCACCCAAAACCCCTATTTACTTTCCATCCCATCTTAGAGAAAGGGTGCCACACCCTCAGAAGTATTATTTTTAATTATTAATAAATTACTAAAAATTAATATTAAAATATTCATTAATACCCATGCATTATAATTAATACATGAATAATATTACACTCCCCCACCCAAAACCTCGAATTCAGTTGCATCCTATGCCAGAGAAAAGGTGTCATACCCCCATAAGTATTACTTTTAATTATTATTAATTTACTTAAAATTAACATTAAATTTAATATTCATTAATACCCAGACATTAAAATGTGTACCTAAGTATCAACACATTGGCCACCCTAAACCCCTAATTCCTTTACGCCCGGTACCAGTCAAAGGGTGCGACTCCCTCAGAAATATAATTTTTAAGTATTATTAAATTGCTAAACATTTTATCACATTTAATACTCATGAATACCCAGGTATTAAAATGAATACTTTGGTATGAATAGACTCCTTCACCCAAAACTCTGAATTCCCTTACATCCCGTGCTAGACAAAGGGTGTCACAACCTCATAAGTATTAATTTGAATTATGATTAAATTGCTAAAAATAAATAATTACTGTATTATTCATTAGTACACAGGTATTCTAATTAACACCTGAGTAATATTACACTCCCCCACCCAAACCCCTAATTCCCTTGCATCCTATGCCAGAGAAAAGGTGTCACACTCTCATACGTATTAATTGTAATTATTAATATATTGCTAAAAATAAATAATATATGTAATATTCATTAATACCCCAGAATTAAAATTTACACATGAGTAGTAATACACCCCCCACCCAAAACGCCTAGTTCCCTTGCATCCTGTGCCAGAGAAAGGATGTCACATCCTCATAAGAATTAATTTTAATTACTATTAAATTGCTAAAAATAAATATTAAATGTAATATTCAAAATACTCAGGTATTAAAATGAATAAAAATGTATTAATATACTCCCTCACCCAAAACCACTAATTCCCCTGCATCCCCTGTCAGAGAATAATAATTACACCCTCTAAAAAGAATAAATTAATAATTTTGTAAAAAATACCAACTGTTGTTACCTTTTTCTACAGCGAGGAGATACTCCTTCGGGGGTGATTCTGGCGGTTTATAAATCCCATACATACATACATACTATTAGATACAATACTACTAAAATAAAATTAACTATTTAATAGTACTTACCCAAACACTTACCTTAATTCTTGATGTAATAGCATGCGTTGTAATGTCACATTTGTTGTATTGACTGCGTTGTAAAGGCATTATGATGCAATGCCTGTGTTGATTCCCTGCCGCCTTACCTCCAAACATGGATAGGTACAGTCATTGGCCTAACGTCAATGGGGCTGAGGTGGAGGCTACCAGAGACACAGGGGCTAGTGTAACTATGGTCCTGGACAAGCTGGTGCCTCAGGAGAGGTTGCTACCTGATGAGTTTCGCCAGTTAACCTATGCAGACAGCATTAACTCTATCAATGGCTGTGGTGTAATTGGAATGGGGAGGTGTGACAGGCTTTATGAAGGTAGCTGTGTCTCCGGTGCTCCCAGTCTAGTGTTTACTGGGCAATGATCTGGAAGCATCTGAGTGGTCAGAGGCGGAGGCAGGTCTCCATATGAAAATATTTGAGGTCCCTCAGTGGGTATGCACTGTGACTATGTCACAGACTACACAGAAGACAAAGACTGGACACTTGGACTCTAGAACAAAGGGCCAAGCATCCAAGGACAAGGGTACTGGGCCTGGTGAGCTAGCCCAGGGACCTCCAGAGGTACAGAATGAATCTAACCCTGATGGGGAGGGTCTGGCCTCTGAGGGAGGGACCCCATCCCTGCCAGAGCTGTCAGATTTGACAGAACTGACAGGAACAGGTGGACCCTCCAGAGAGGAGTTCAGTAAGGGACAGAGACTGTCCCACCCTTGAGAGCGTGAGGAGTATTGCCTCTAAGCAAGAGGAGGGGGATGACAGTGGGTTTCACAGAATCTACTTGGAAGATGGACTGCTTTATATTGAGGGCAAAAACCTGAAGGAAGGGGCCATTAGGAGATTGATGGTGTCTCAGAAGTACAGAAAGTTCATCCTCACCTTGGGTCATGATATGCCCTTGGCAGGACAATTGGCACAGACAAAGACTTGGAACCGGATGGTAAACCATTTCATGTGGCCCCCATATGTCTGAAAAGGCAAAGGAGTTTTACAGCTCCTGTGTCACCTGTCAGGCCAGTGGCAAGGCAGGGTGCAAGACAAAGGCCCCCATCATCTTGTGTGTTTTGCTCCCCTAATACCACTGCCAGTGGTTGGGATTCCATTTGAAAGGGTTGGGGTAGACATTGTTCGTCCCCTGGACCCATGCACTGCATTAGGGAATAGGTATACCTTATGGCAGTGGACCATGCCATTAGGAACCCAGAAGCAATACCTCTTATAACCATAGGTGCTCCTGCAGTGGCTAGAGCAATGATTGGTTTGTTCACCACAGTGGGTTGTCCAAAAGAGATGGTGTCAGAAGGGGTACAAACTTTCTGTCCAACAATGTGACTGCTATGTGGAATGAGTGTGGTGTGAACTACAAATTCAACACACCCTATCACCCACAGTCAAATGGTCTAGTGGAGAGGTTTAACAAGACCCTGAAGGGCATGATCAATGGGTTGTCTGAGAAATACAGGGAGAGATGGGATGTTCTCCTCCTATGCCTACTGTTTTTGTAGAGGGCGGTTCCACAAAAAGGGGTTGGGTTCAATCCATTTGAGATGTAGTTTGCATACCTGGTAAGTGGGCCATTGTGCCTGCTGAGCGAGTCTTTGGAGAAACTTCTCCCCCCCGAGGGGGGAACCAAAAGAGTTAAGGTTCTGTGTGGACTGCAGAGGACTGAATGTAGTCACAAAGACTGATGCTCAGCCTATGTCTAGAGCTGATGAGCCCATTGACAGGTTGGGGGCTGCCAAATGCCTGAGTGCTTTTGATTAAACTTCAGGCTACTATCATATTGCCCTCACATATGGAACTAAGGAGAGGTCAGCATTCTCCACACCAGCAATACCCTTTGGCTTAAAGAATGCACTTGCCACATCCAAAGGTTAGTGAACAGGGTCTTGTCTGGTTTAGAGCAGTTCAGTGCAGCTTATCTGGATGATATAGCTGTAAACAGTTCTAAATGGAGGGGTCACTTAAGCCACCTTAGGGAAGTGCTTCACCCCATGCATCAGGCATGCCTGACTATTAAGGTAAGCAATGGCAAATAGGGCAGAGTTCTGTGGTGTACATAGGCCACCTGGTAGGTAGAGGCCATGTACAGCCTCTCCAGGCCAAAATTCAAACTATTTTGGATTTGACAGCACCTATTATCCAGACTCAGGTCAGGGCATTCCTTGAACTGACTGGGTACTATAGAAGGTGTGTTCAAAATTATGGGACCATTGGGGGGGCCCTAACAGAACTGACCTCTACAAAGAGGCCCAAAAAGTCGGAATGGACCCCAGAGTGTGAGAATGATTTTGAGACTTTAAATGCTGCTATGTTATCAGCACCTGTACTTCTGGCCACTGACTACACAAATGAATTTGTGGTTCAGACAAATGCTTCAGAGCAAGGGATTGTGGCAGTGTTGTCTGAGTGAAATGAAGAGGGCCTTGATAAGCCAATTGCCTTTATTAGCAGGCGACTTCTTTCATAGATCCGAAGTGGAGTGCAATTAAGAAAGAGGCTTTTGCTGTGGTTTGGTTCCTGGAAAAGTTGAGACAATGTATGTCTAGGACTCACTTTCATTTTCAAACTGACCACAGGCCTCTCAGATGGCTCATGTAGATGAGAGGGGAGAATCCCAAGCTGTCAAGGTTGTCCATTTCCCTACAGGGAATGGACCTTACAGTGGAATACAGACCTGGGGTTGCCCATGCAAATGCTGATAGACTTTCCAGGTTTTTCAACTTAGCTGATGAGGACTACGAGGGTGTGGAATAGTAATCCATCACATTTCGTTTGGGGGGGTTTGTTGCAAAGTAATCCTGTGCCCTGGGCACCCACATTTTTTGCTGACTGGTACTGGAGGTAACTGACTCGGCTCTGCTCTACCAGGCCCAGGGCCAGTGCATGCTGAAAACACACTTAGAATACAGTGACAATACCTACATACACTATGGTACACTATGGGTTAGGGTACCCCTATGATTGGATGACCTCCCCTAAAAGGCCCTAGTACATAATAGAGCAGGGGGATCAAAACTACCTTTCAGTCCCTAGTATATAATATTGCACGGCAGTTTAGAGGACAGCACTCCTTTCTGCACTTGCATGTGGGCACTGCTGAGACCTGAGGTCAGTTTAAAAGCAGCCCTGTGTTGCAGGACTGCTTTTAACATGTAAATGGTGCCCAAACTCGACTTTGGTGCTTGGGACACTTCAACATTATTAAACTTCAATAGATGAGAGACAGACCCTGATACTGCTTAATAGGAGCGCCTGGTAAAGGGCTCCTACCAGGTTACTCTTTTAAAGAATCACTCGGTTTTTTTAAGATATCCACAATCTATTGCTGCATACTTTTTAAAACTGAACTGTATCTCTTTTAAAACTTACCGCTTTAATTTGCGTATTTGCACAAGTGTCCCCGGTCCACTGCCGATCATTCGGATTGCGTTGAGGGAACGTTGCGTGCCACAGGAAGTGAGTGATATTTCCGGTTAGCCCACCAATCAGCTGACCAGCAGCTGATCCTCACTCTCCTGATAACCAGATGCCTCTCGCTTCGCGCAGCGGACGCGCTTGACGAGAGACAGACCCTGATACAGCTTAATAGGAGTGCCTGGTAAAGTGCTCCTACCAAGTAATTCACTCGTTGTTTTTTTTAAAGATATCACCAATCTATTGCTGCATACTTTGTATCTATTTTAAAACTGAACTTTATCTCTTTTAAAGCTTACCGCTTTAATTTGCATATTTGCACAAGTATCCCTTGTCCGCCGCCGATCATTCGGATTGCGTGGAGGGAACGTTGCGTGCCACAGGAAGTGAGTGATACTTCCGGTTAGCCCACCAATCAGCTGACCAGCAGCTGATCCTCAATCTCCTCATAACCAGATGCCTCTTGCTTTGCGCAGCCGACGCGTGCAGCGGGCGCGCTGCTGGCGCGGCAAAGGCGCGCCAAAGGAAAGCCCGTCTGCACCCGTCCGCGGACGGCTGGGGGCCTGGGACCAGAACCCCTGCCCCTATTCATAATGACCAGGTCACTTACTCTCGCAAATCACTACATGCCCTTCAGCGCAAGCCCAGTCCTAACTGCTCACATCTCATATTTGACACGGCGCCTTCAAACTGCTACTGTTGTGGATACACCTTTACGACACAGTCCCACTTGAAACCTACATGCGGCAAATATAATTTGATGCCTCTTTCGGCCAAGAAGTACATTGCTACCCGTACTGAATTTACTTTCTTCAGCCACAACTGTAGGTCTCTCACGAAGCATAAAGGAGATATCCATGACCTCCTGGTTGATTCTCAACCTGATGCCATTTTCCTAATGGAGACTTGGCTTAATGAGAGCTCAGGACCCGATATTGCTTTTGCGCTACCTCCTAACTACACGTATCTTGGGAACAATCGTGCAGATAAGATTGGAGGTGGTATAGCAATAATTTTTAAAACCTCCTACTCGTGCAAATGGGAGGACTTATGCTTTAAGGACTGTTTAAACTTTTGCTTTCCCCTAATCTTGCCCTTTCAGGGACCCTAATCTATCGTCCCCTGAGACCGGCAGGACCATGGGCAGCTGCATTCCCAGATCTTATTGCCCCCTTATTACTAGAAGCCACTAATTTTATGATTTTAGGTGATCTTAACCTACATTTTAATGAAGCTTCTTGCACTACCAGCTCCACTCTTATTGCTGATTTGGCAGTCATGAATGTTTCTCTTCACAATTCAGGTCCTTCCCATAAGGCTGGACACTGATTAGACCCCATTTTTTCTAACCTAACCAATGTCTCATGCAAGATTGCCAACCCTATTTCTTGGTCTGTTCATTTTCTGGTGTAATTTAAGGTTAAACATGGTATGCGCCTTAACAATCCCCCTCTTCATCCAGGGTCTAGGAATTGCAGAAATTGGAAAAAACTCATCGCGATGACACGGATGTTATCCATAACTGGCTGACATCTTCGATTGACGCATGTCTCCCGCTGTCCAACAAGAAATGGGATCACCATCGTCCTCCCGCCACCTGGTTCTCCAAAAAACTTAAAACAGAAAAAAATAGTCAAAATTTAGAAAGACAGTGGCGGAAAACTTATGAACCAGCAAGAAAATCCATGTATAAATCAGCTTTAAATAACAATCACTCAATGTGCAACGCTGCTAGGGATGAGCACACCAATCACACTACTCTACAATCACAAAATTGCCCAAAAGTTTTGTTTGAAGTAGTGAAGGAATTGTCAGGTGCCACCTGTCAACCTGAGCCTCCAGGTCTTGACTCTAAACATTGTGAAGATCTGGCGCAATTTTTTGTTGATAAAATCGATAACATTTACTTTGATTTCAATAATACTACTACAATCATAAATTTGCAATACAGTAATTCTGTACTACAATGCTCCTCGCAGGAAGTCCCCCAAGATAGTCGTGACATTTTGCTCGATAAATGGCCTCCACTCGACATCTCTTCCTTTTGTAGTATTCTTAAGAGCATCAAATCTGGTTCTCCCAAGGATCCGATTCCCCTTTCCGTGCTGCAAAAACTGGGCCTCCCTATACTTACAATCATCATGGAACTCCTCAACACATCGCTATGCGAATCCAGGGTTCCAGGGGCCTGGAAACATGCTATGGTCCTTCCTTTGCTAAAAAAGGCTAACTGTGACCCTGATGTCCTATCTAAGTTCTGCCCCATCTCTCTGTTTCCTGTGTTCTCCAAAATTCTGGAAAAACACATTAACCTTCAGTTGACGAAGTTTGTTGAATCACAAAACATTCTACACCTGTCTCAATCAGGTTTTAGAGCAGGCTTTTCCACAGAATCCACTCTGCTGGGAGTCACTGAGACTATTCGCTAACATGTCGACAAAGGAGACACTGTGGCACTCATTTTATTGGACTTGAGTGCTGCGCTCGTTTCCCATACGTCTCTTTTAAAAATCCTACAATGGAGAGGCATTTGTGGCCCAGCACTCAAGTGGCTGTCCAGTTTTTTGTCTAACAGGACCTTTCAGGTCTTTTCCTCAATTGCTAACTCCCAGATTCATGTTTCCCTGTATGGAGTCCCTCAGGACTCCTACAGAGAAACCTCCAGTGTCCAAGGGGTCATTAGTTGATTTCCTTTCAGAAACAAATACCCAATTTGGGAGTTTATTTCTGAAAAACAAAATATGTAAAAAGGGTGGTGGACAGCAAGCTGCTGAGCTGGGGGGGCAGCCATCCTGGGTGGCACTGTTTTTGGGGGTGGTGGGAGCCGTGTCTGTCGGCTGTTACCATCCCCCGTCCCGAGAGCAAGTCGTCCATTGGCTGCCACCCGCCCGGAGCATGTCAGCTGACACCCCCGCTCTTACATGCACCCGGGTGGCAAACATAGGGGCCAGGTGGCAGGATGTCTAGCTACACCACTGACAGCACTCAGAACTGACAGCAGCCCTCCATCAAAAATGTTGTTCCTTGATGGAAGCCACTAAACTCTGACAGATGGAGTACTGTGAGGATGGAGGACTTAAAGTCCTCTGCCATTCCGACAAATGCTACCCCGTACATCAAAGAAAAAGCCAGACCATAATATTCCACAAATTGAGAGATAGCTTTTCTGAATATAAGGCACCACTCCACCAGTCAGAATATACAAGGGGTTATGTGTGCTTTTTAGGATGACATGATTTCTTGTAAGGAAACAAGACCTACGATTTCTAAAGAAGAAAAGAAAGAAAATGGTCATTCAGGGCCCCCTCACTATTTCACAAAAGTAGGAGGGTAAACATTCACAGTAGGATACTCATTATTGTATGGATTAGAAACCCGTAAGTTAAGTTTAGGAATTATTTTTCAGAATTTAAAGGTGCAGACCAACGCATTGAATGTATCTTGGTGTGTATAATTCCCATGAGCAATAACAATTATTCAGCTTTTAATCTGTACTTGTGAGATTCAATCTTGTTTTGTGGGCAAATGTGGCTGTGTTTTACCTGAGCAAAATGTTACTGAGTCACTGACCAAGCCTTTGAGAAGTAAACAGGACCCTGAAAAGCAAAACCTTGTTGTTTGGCTAAAGGGCCTTCTACAGCTGCAATGAAAAGAAGATTTGCCTGTGCAAACTGACAAGTATGTGACAGAGACCACCATAAGAATTCCAAAATTCCAAGTTTTATTCTCTTTGTTGTGCTGTCTAATGCCTAGAACAGAATAGGAACTATGCTGATGCTGCAGGTAGTATTTTTAGTGGAGTTTTAATTATGCGTTTATAAACAATAATTGTAATATTGAGAGCAAACTTTCATAACACTACAGAGATTAAAACTTTAAAAGGGAGCATCCGTAGTATGCCAAATTAAAACATAGTTGATCCCAGACTCGAAGCAAGATTCTTTCCTTCAACACTTTGCTGATTAGGTGTTGCCTCAGCATGGCTCTAAAAATCATTTTGGAGCATAGGTACATCAGCATAATCAATAATGGGAGCTGCAGCGTGCGCTTGCAAAGCACACAGTGCATGTAGAGTGAGGTTCTAGCTCACTATTTACTTGTGGCTCAACACAATGTATTCTATCAACTTAGTGAGTACCGCCTTGGATACTGTGTGGATACAGTTTGAATACTGCCTGCAAAATGATCAAAATTAAAAAACCTTTGTTTGAAAGGTCCATCTTTGAGAGGAGACATATATGCAGCTCTGATCTGAAGCGCAAATGACCTGCTTCTACGTTCAGCAGTGTGCTACTTCAACATTTTCTCCCGATGTTGTGGCCGGCAAATATAAATATAATATTATAAAAATATATATGTGTATAATATATATGTATGTGTGTTTATATGTGTTCCACAATGGTGTTCAACACTGTGCAGTTATAGTTAGGACCAGATTTCTGTAGAACATGGATTTTTTGGTTTGCTAATAACTTTGGCACCGTTTGACTAATGTTGGAATGTGGGTTGGGCTCTAGTCTGTCCACTGACACTGGCAATTAGAAATGTAGCTGAAAAGAGAAGTGTCCGGAAGTGTTTATATTACTGTGTCAAAGGCAAATATGGTCTGTTTGGGCAGTGGGGACAGAGAGCCAGGGGAAGAGCCATTCTCTATCTGGCCACTGAAACTACTAGCATTAGGCATGGTTTCAAACGACGCTCAAAACTGCACCACTCGTTCCAAATTATATATGCAAAGCAATGCAATTAACCCGGCCAGAAAATGAAAGCATGAGCTTCAGCAGGATACCATCCTGGGGGTTCAAATAAATCAAACAATGTGTGCTTCCGCTGTTTCTTCTGATACGACTGAAAATCCGAATTATTGAATTTCAGTTCAGGTGTGACGCGGCAGTCGTGTATCAAATCAAAAGTGAAGGGCAAGTACAGCAACACTGAAATGCCACAGTGAGGGTTGCACCATGGAGCAAATGCCAGTGAGTGGTAGCATGCTGTGCTTTGCACTCGATAGAAGGCACAGTCGGCACAGGTAAGAGCGGTGGGGCATTGTGGTGTGGTGGGGCAGGGTGGGAGGGGAATCTACAGACGACGAGATGGGTAGAATTAAATAAAAAAATTAAAAAATCACTTACCTGGCACTCGCCACATCGCTGAGTTGCAAAATGTTTACCCCTGTATTTAGTGACACATTGAGCAAACAAACAATCCATTGGGATTCAGGCTAACATAAACAACAGTGGCCAAGAATAATTTAAGATTTTCATCCAGTGTTTTACTTTTTTCTTTTAACCCTGCAAAGTTTGATAGCAATGGCGGTGATGGAGCGGGTAAAATGTTTTCTTTTTATATACCCAATCCATTTACATATGTTTGTATTAAAATGACTAATGATTAATCATAATAATTAATGGAGCGTTGTTTTCAAACTAATCAACCTTATTAACCAAGAGAATATACGTGGGATTGCTTTGCATGGCTAAAGATAAAATGTAAACTAAGTCTGTATGCATAATAATAGGATAAACGTTGCTTATGTTATGTTATCGTGAATTCTGCTTAAATAAACAAGTAATAATGGCTTTGGACGTGGCATATGGCTAGATAAATGCACACACATATGGGTATTAGCAAGGGAAATAACACTGTTTAACCATTTCAATGTATTAATGACGTTTTTGTGTTTCTTTGCTTAAGTTGACCATATGGGCCTGCTATAAAATGGCCGCCGACTGAATCAGACCTTTGAGGAAATTAAAATATCATGAGGCCTATGTGTCCCCGTGTGTTCCCCGTCACTCATGTGCACATACATGTAACCTATGTATTTCCCCTCCATGGCCTGTCTATCATGATGCTTATGCTATAACGTGGCCTGTCATCATCCAGTCTCCCATGAGAGAAACGACAAATCTGCTCTGAGGCCTACACGTTTTGCATCATGTTTTCCCGCATTTCCATTATTGTGGCTCAGCCAGAGCCGAAAAGAGATTTCAGGCCTCAGAACGCTCTGAAAGCTGCAGCTGCGTATCCTTGGCCTTGCACACTTGGGCCTCAGCCAAAGGGGCCCTGATCGAGGTGCCGAGACAGTATTGAGAACGGTTATCTGCTTACTCCTACCGAAACCACATTCCTGCCTGGGGAAGGAGGAATAAACACGACCCATCTGCAAAGGAGAAAGCCTAGCCTTTCTGTCTCTTTTCATGTGATTACAAAGCTCACGTCAGTGAAAAGCCCATAGCCCCCATGTAAGACTTTAGCAGTAAATGAAGAAATAGATGCCACATTGGCTCTTGGTGATGGGCAACCTATGTCACAAATCAGTCCCTGCTCCAGACTTTAGATATCAGATAATACAAGATGTGCTGGTCGCCCTGACACTGAAGGCCTCACTTCCAGACTCCAGACTCCCTGGTTGCATAGCAACCATTTCACACGTCAGTTACACGTCATGCTCGAGTTGAGCACAAGTAAGGCAAAGTTCCAGTAAAGTTCCAGCTGATCACGCAACCCCCTCCAGGCATCCACCCACCTATGACACTTACCTATTATCATCAAGTGGACGCCCACCTTCACGCCTACTTACATACCCACACACCCACATGCTCTTATCTCATTCTCTCTTGCTCCGCCTGAAGCACTCCTGCTTACGTATATTATTACAACGTATATATACTGTACTCTGTGAATAAAGTTGGAAAATATTTTGAGAATACTCTGAGAATTAGACCCTTCCTGATCCCTTGTGGTGATGGAACTATTCTCCCTATAACTCGAGTTATTTGAATAAAGCCCTTTTGAACCTGATACCACGGACTCAGCCTCTTGCTTCATGCATGATCATATTGATATATAGAAATTCCGAACGCGTAATATTTTATTTACGACATTAATGGCGCCCGAATAGGGACAAATCTCCTTCCCCATGCGCCGGAGATGAAGGTCCAGTTTTGCCCCCTTCCACAGCCGTGACGGACTTCGAGTGTACACGCCGCGGGTTTTCCCGCCAACTCCCTCAGGCCAACGAAGGAGACGGACTGCGACCAGGCATCCATACGAGGCGGTGAGGATTGCGGATCGTCCCGACCCAGAGCCCACCCTGCGAGAGAGCTGTGTCCGAGGTTTCTAGAGATCCACCTAAGATACGCCATTCCCTGCGCAGCGTCAAGTGTCCGAGGCCTTCAAGTTCAAGTTCAAGTTCTGCTTCCCGGTGAGTTTTTCATGGGGGTTGCAATAATGACGGGTTCATTTAATGAACACGGTAAAGACGTGTCTCACTAGTGAGACCGGTATGTTCAAGAGCATGCATTCAAGAATTAATGTTTTCAAGAATTAAAGTCCAAGTTTTCAGGTGCACCGATATAACTGTATGAATGTTATTGTCTTAGTAAGGTTCAGTTAGGTTTGAATGTGTCAGGTTTTTGTGTAAGTTTGTTTCATTGTGATTTTTGGGTTTTTGTTCATTGTGATTTTTGTTTTCGGTTACCTTCCAACATGCCGTTGTTTTCAAAACTGCGTAAGATATGTACCAGAAAAGGTGTACTAGAGGAACCAGTTAACATTCCGCCTAGAGACACACCTGGACATTTTATGTACTGTAAGCATGGTTTAGATGCCATGTTGTTTTTAGAACTATGGGTGGATTACATGAAGGATTTAGAGACAAAGTATAAATGGCCCATTACGGGAACGTGGTATGCGGAATGCATTATGAAGGTAGAGGAAGAGATATGGAAGAGAAAATCTAGACCTGCTCAGAAGGATGCCATTGAGTTATGGCGCAAGGAATCACATAGAAGAACAGAGAAAGAGTTCCACAAAGCAGAGAGAAGTAGACAGGAGTCTGAAAAAGCCAAAGAAAAGAAATTACAGGAGGAAGGGGAGCGGGTAAAAAGAGAGCAGGCTGAAAGAGAAAGAAATACTGTCGTTGCTGGTATTTACCCCGTCCTTTCAGAGGAACTAGCAAAAGTGGCCCCAGTAGAAAGACCAGTTAGAGTGTCACCACAAGTACCCCGAAAAATAAAACAAACAGCATCCGAAACGTTCATTAACACCTACCTAGAGGAATCCCCACCAGCATACGTGGACGGATTTTTCCCTGCACCCCCAACGCAAGAACAGCTCCAGGAGCTCGAGGACAGCGGGGAGGGAGGATCCGGGGCGACATCAGGAGGAGGGCCGACAGTAAAAGTAGACATCTCCGAATGTATATATGACCCAGATCCAGGAAAGGGCCGAATGCTCGTGTTTTCACTATGGCTTAGACGAGCAGTCGCAGATTTGGAAAAATTACCAGATATGGATAAACATCTAAAGAAAATGTACACATTCATAAGAACAGGGGAAGGTTCTGAGTGCATAGCAGAAGCTGTACAAAATAGAAAGGTAATTATTAAGAACTATATCCTTCGCTTCCTAATTAATTGTCTGATCAGGGAAAAAGACGAAGGCGACGGGGACGTAGACAGTTGTTATATTGGTTGGAGTGATCGCATAGATGCCGTTCAGCATGATAAATCAGGCCAGACAGACAACATGTTGACCAAAATCCGAAAGGCAATAATAGCGTCACACGAAGGAGGCCCGAACGAAAAGGCTGAGTTATCATCTGATGACGAAGCAGGGGACAAAGACAGAATACATTATGTGGGCCATGCCCGGCGATTCGAAAGGCCCAAGGGCCTCAATCACCGTAAACAGGGAACTGCCATAAAAGAAAGATATTCCCTTGAAAGTTTGTTCCAAATCACCGAAAAAGCGGTGAATAAATGGTTAGGTAACGATCAGCCCCTCACCCCGACCGAAAATGAATTAGCACGGTCAGCCACCCTGTGGATATCCCAATATGATATATATAATAATGATATCGTAGCACAAACGTTCTTGAGCCTCCCACCAAACGAACAGCGCATAGCTGGTGTTTACATGGTCCAACATTTGATCACGTTATATGAGGTTAAGGGACAGACATACGACAAGCTGAACCCCCTACGAGAGGTTCATCCTGTAAAGGATGCAAATAATGAACTACAACGGGTGTATGTCTACACCCCCTTGTCAAAATTAGAGATACTAGAAATGAAAAAAATGTTACCATCTCATGATAAAGACCCGGGGGGTTTTCACCGAGAACTAAAAGACATTCTTCGCTTAGGAGAATATACATATGCTGACATTCTAAAGTACTATTGCCTGCTGGTATTTACGAGAAGCTGAAAGGACAGGAATGGGAGGTGGGAGAGAAAAGGCTCAGCTGGGATCTGTTGGAAAGAGAGGAAGAGGGAAGAGGCCCGGGGGTTGGTCTGGGTCCCCGAGCTAAAGACCTACCTGAACTCCTTGTACAAGTTTTGCCCAGATTATTAATTACCAAGAAAGAAGACTGGGATGCTATTTCAGCCTGTAAACAGAAACCAGACGAGGACACTAGCGATTTTTACTCTAGGTTTGAGAAGTGTTTCACTATCAATAGTGGTCTTAAGCCCGGTAGCGATTCATATCCCCATCTTTTCGTGAGCAAACTAGTAGAAAATTCCCTACCAGAGGTAAAGTATAGGGTACTGAAGGTTGAGAGTACTTGGCAAGCAAACAGCCCTTCCCAAATGTTACAGATGTTACAATACCACCAGAACAGAATTAGAGAAGAACACGACCAGGAAAAGAGACTCATGAAAGACACAAAGATGAAGATGCTGGTGGCCCAATCGACACTGGCAAACACAAACACGAACAAGAATAATACAAAACAAAGTAATGGGACCTGTAATTATTGCAAGAAGCCAGGCCACTTCGTAAATGAATGTGCAGTCCTGAAACACAATATAGCTATAGGAAAAACAAAGCCACGTCCTTATCCTCCCAAAGAAAATAACACACATTAGACATCAGATACGTTTCCACCGCCGCCGCTGCCTGTCCATGCACCTGCACCAGCCCACGCCACAACACAAATGTATGAGCACGCTCAGACTGACTATCCAGAATACCAAGCATATTCATGAAGCAGCCCAGAGAGGGAATTCGACTTGCCCCTTATTCCGGTTCCTGTGGACCAAGCGGGTCCCTATGTGCATGCACGTTTACTAGGACAAAATAAAAAGTTTTTGATTGACACTGGGGCGAGTAGAACTACCATCAGTCATTCCGAGGTTCCAGGGGCACCCCTCTCGGGCTCAAAGAGTATATCCCTGGGCTTTTCAGGAAAGCCTATTATCAATGAGGTTTCAGAACCAGTTTCTTTAGGAGTTGGTCCACTAATACATACAACAGACTTACTGCTTACTAAATCATGTCCAGAAAACTTACTTGGCATAAAAATGTTAAAGGAACTGGGAGCAATTATCTGTTGCTCGCCAGAAGGAGTGCGACTGTATTTACGTGATTTTAAGGGCCATTTTGTAATGAAAGACATTAACATCAGGCTTCAAAATGTACCACAGCACCTATGGGCACAAGGCCCGACTGACGTAGGTTTCATGAACATTACACCATACCAGGTCACCCTCAAGGAAGGAGTGGTGCTACCGCGGATTAGACAATACAAAATTCCACCTGAGGCTGAAGTAGGGTTGCTGAAAATAATCGATGAACTCATCGCACAAGGGGTGGTGATAGAGACAGATTCAAACATATGCAATTCACCTGTTCTTCCTATTCTTAAAAGAACTGATCCCAATACATCACCTGTCTATAGATTAGTTGTGGACCTGCGAGAATTAAACAAATGTGTGGTGCCGCAGTACCCTGTGGTCCCGGACATTTCTTCATTATTGACTGCCATTGATGCGAAGGCTACGTTCTTTACAGTTATCGATCTGAAGAACGCCTTTTTCAGTATCCCAATACATCCGGATAGCCAATATCTTTTCGGTTTCAGTTTAAAAGGCCGTAGCTTCAGATTCACAAGAGCACCACAGGGCTTCACGGAAAGTCCTAGCATCTACAGTCAGGCACTCAAAAGACAACTAGATGGTATTCACATGCCTACCACTACAGCACTGATACAGTATGTAGATGACATTCTCATCACTGCACGATCAGAAACTGACTATGAAAATGCATCACTCACTGTTTTACACTTCCTAGCTGACAAGGAAGTGTCCCCTTCGAAGTTACAATTCTGTGAACAGCAAGTGGCGTACCTTGGGCACTTGCTATCCAAGGAGGGTAGGCGACTGACACCAGAACGTATTCAATTGATTTCTGGCCTTTCACGGCCCAAGACACAAAAGGAGGTACGTGCATTCATTGGCCTCACTTCATATTGCCGGCAGTGGATTCCCCAGTACGCTTACATAGCCAAGCCCCTAATACAGTTGACGACACAGGAGGTAGCTTCTACTAAAATCCTCCCTTGGACACAAGAACACACTGTGGCATTTGAAGAATTAAAAAGAGCTTTATGTCAAGCACCAGTTTTAGCGATCCCTGATTACAACAAATCTTTTATGCTTTTTGTGACAGAGCGAGATGGAACAGCACTATCTGTCCTCACACAAGATCATGCAGGAAAACACAAGCCCTGTGCTCATTTTTCTAGTACATTGGACCCAGTAGCACAGGCTTTGCCTGCGTGCCTAAAATCTGTTGCAGCAACTGCCTTAGCCATAAGACAAAGTGACTCGATAGTGCTGGGCCACCCCCTGACAGTACAAGTACCACACGCAGTAGAGGTTCTCTTGAACCGGACACAAACCCAACACCTGACTGTAGCGAGACTGACAGGTTATGAGCTGACGTTATTTCAACCACACATAGAGATCAGACGATGCAACATACTGAATCCTGCTACTCTTTTGCCCTCCAGTACAGAAAACGTTTCCCCACATGACTGTGTTGAAGTAATACATACCGTGACTAAACCAAGACAAGACTTGACAGATGTTGCACTCCCAGACCCTGACCTAACACTCTATGTTGACGGTTCATGTATGAGGACGGGGGCGGGAGAATTAGTGGCAGCATATGCAGTGACCACTGCTACTGAAATCATAGAGACTAAAAGAATAGATATACTGTCAGCACAAGCAGCAGAGCTCATCGCTCTGACACAAGCGTGCATAAGAGCTAAACACCTGAGAGTAAACATTTACACCGACTCACAATACGCATATGGGGTAGTCCATGACTTCGGAGTACTATGGAGGGAAAGAGGTTTCTTGACCTCTCACGGGGCCAAGATACAGCATGGCCCCCTTATTCAAGCCCTTCTGGAAGCTATACATCTACCTACAGCCATAGCTATCCTGAAATGCAAAGCACATACTAAAGCCACAGATACCATTTCTCAAGGCAATGATCTGGCAGACCGAACAGCTAAACAGACAGCTCAGACCCCACTAGACATGACAAAATCACAGGTACCATCAATGACCAAAGCCATGACAGTCAGGGATCCTTCCAAGGATGTACAAGACATACAGACACATGCTACTCTAGACGAATTAAAGAAATGGTCGGAACAAGGAGGGGTACTGACTGATCAGGGTTGGATGACTAAGGGCAAAGAAACATGGTTTCTTCCTGATTCGATGGTACAAGTGATCATAAATACTGCACATAGTCCTGCACACCTAGGAGAGAAAGCAATGCTAGACAGCTTACAGAATATATGGTTCAACAAGCACCTGCGTGCAGCAGCGAAACAAAAGGTCAGAACATGTATGATCTGTTGCCAATTCAATCCAGGTAAAGGCCTTCCAATGGAACAAGGTGGATTCCATCCACCTGACCATCCTTTTGAAGTCCTCCAAATGGATTATATCCAAATGGACAGATGTAGAGGTTACAAATATGTCCTGGTAGTAGTATGTTCACTATCAAGATGGACAGAGGCCTATCCAGTTCCTGATTATACTGCTGTAACTACCGCCAGACAATTGGTTTTTCCCACGTTATGGATTACTGCGTGTCGTATATTCCGACAACGGTCAGCCTTTCTCCTCTGAACTCATGAAACAGGTGTCCCTTCTGTTAGGGTATACCTGGAAGTTCCATTGTGTACGACTTCCTGAGGCAGCAGGCCTTGTAGAAAGACACAACCAGACCTTAAAGATAAAACTAGCAAAGATTTGCGCAGACAAAGGTGTAGATTGGATGGTAGCCCTGCCGGTTGCCCTCTTTTACATGCGGATGGTAGCCCATTCTAGAACAGGCTTATCTCCCTATGAAGTGGTCTTTGGTAGACCACCGAATATGTGGGGCACTCCAATGCCTAAAAAGATCACTGATGTTGATAGTAACATGCTGACAGATTACCTGGCTTCCTTGATGTCTGCACTACTCTCTTGTCGTTCGCAGGTTGCTGCCGCCTTCCCTGACAACACCCAGGTCAAGGAACATTCCCTCGCTCCTGGGGATTACGTATTAATACGGAACTTTGATAGAACGAGTCCTCTTGAGCCGAGGTGGAAGACGCCCAAGTTGGTATTATTGACCACGAGGACCGCTGATAAAGTCGAAGAACGGAAAGGATGGGTTCATCTTCATCATTGTAAACGCTACTTTGGAAATAACGATTCGTTTAAAAAGGACACAAACTTTTCAGACTTTGAGCCCCCTTTACTAGAGAAGACTCCCCAGCAGGAGTACAAAGCTAAACTAAGATCTAAAAATTCAGAACCCGTTTGATCAATTAAGTCCACTAGGTGGTGAAGCGGTTGAACATGTATTCTGGCTTGCATAAGATCTTGGACACTACTGATGAGAAAAAGAGCAAGATGAAAAGCAAATACTGTAAAATATTACGTGGTAGATGTATAGTGACTTTGATATTTCTATTTCTTCTGTGCATCACGATAATATGTATCAGCTTAATACTACATGCTATTTTTCCTCCTATTGCCTCACTCTTACACTCTTCCACTAATGATACTATATTGCACACATTTAGTGATCTGCCATCCCATGAGCTATCATATCGACTTGCCTTACGCAACAATACCTTTATTCAGATGCTGCACCATTCACATCAGACTAGCAATGCTACAGACTGCTGGGTCTGTGGCCGACTTCCCTCGTATCAGAAGGTGAAGGGATTGTTGCCTCTTTTCCCTTTTCCATTCTCCCATAATGGTTCTTGCGGAGCATGGTTTGCCTTAATGACATCCATCAACGGTGATGTGAAAGAATGTCAAGACAAGGAGTGTAGAGGTGACTGGGTATGGGGTAACTTGAATAAAGTCATGAATAAAGCATGTTTCCCAGATGAAGAAGGTCTTCCCCAAAGGAAAGGTACAGATCTAGAAAATGAAGAGTATCTGCAAGGAAATGCGACCCTCGACTTTATAGTGTTGAATGTCAAGCCCATACACAATTTAGGTCCATCCTCAATTACAGTCCTGCCAGTAAAAGGGAACTTGTGTGTCAGAAAAGAAGGCTCAGTACATTTGGGGCACAGCGAGTGTAATACTATAATAGTGTTTAAAGACAAAGGAAAGTCTTACTTCAGAGCATCACGACACACCTACTTTATTTGTGGCCAGACAGCCTATGTGCAACTGCCCTTAGACTGGGGTGGGACGTGCTATATATCATTTCTTTTACCACCCGTTTTCTTGGCCCCATCGAACTATCATCAAAATCTACAACTAGCACTTATCAGACACAGACGAGGGCTCGATGCCTCTGGCATTGACCAGACTGAAACAGCTTGGGAACAATATACAGATTTCAACAAAGGATTCTTTTTCTTCATAGGTCCCGTCCAGAATAGTAAACTTATCCGCAGGCTAACAAGGATTCTAGAAACAGTTGCTAATGAAACTGCATCAGCCCTGGGGAACTTGACCCAGGAACAGTCTGCTATGAGAATGGTCGTTCTTCAGAATCGTCTTGTTCTTGACGTCATCCTAGCGGATAGGGGCGGGGCCTGTAGGGTCATCGGTTCCAGCTGTTGCGTTTTCATTCCTAATAATGCACCGTCTGTATACAAAGCAATAACAAGACTCCACAAGATTGCCCAAAGCATACACCAAGATCCAGGCACGTGGACTTGGTCCAGTTGGCTCTGGGGAGTAATATCAGTGTGGGGATGGAAAGTGTTGACCGTCTGTGGACTAATACTACTGATGATATTCAGTTGTTGCCTATGTCTGCAGTGTGGCCCGGCCATTTGCGGCCTGTGTGCTACTGCATGTGTTCCACATCCCCATTCACAAAGCATTGAAAATGGTAAAATAATGCTGCAAGAACAGATTGACTGTCTCATGAGAATAGATGTGACATTAGGGTCCACTAGGGGAAAAGGAGGGAATGAGGAACTTAAAATATCATGAGGCCTATGTGTCCCCGTGTGTTCCCCGTCACTCATGTGCACATACATGTAACCTATGTATTTCCCCTCCATGGCCTGTCTATCATGATGCTTATGCTATAACGTGGCCTGTCATCATCCAGTCTCCCATGAGAGAAACGACAAATCTGCTCTGAGGCCTACACGTTTTGCATCATGTTTTCCCGCATTTCCATTATTGTGGCTCAGCCAGAGCCGAAAAGAGGTTTCAGGCCTCAGAACGCTCTGAAAGCTGCAGCTGCGTATCCTTGGCCTTGCACACTTGGGCCTCAGCCAAAGGGGCCCTGACCGAGGTGCCGAGACAGTATTGAGCACGGTTATCTGCTTACTCCTACCGAAACCACATTCCTGCCTGGGGAAGGAGCAATAAACACGACCCATCTGCAAAGGAGAAAGCCTAGCCTTTCTGTCTCTTTTCATGTGATTACAAAGCTCACGTCAGTGAAAAGCCCATAGCCCCCATGTAAGACTTTAGCAGTAAATGAAGAAATAGATGCCACATTGGCTCTTGGTGATGGGCAACCTATGTCACAAATCAGTCCCTGCTCCAGACTTTAGATATCAGATAATACAAGATGTGCTGGTCGCCCTGACACTGAAGGCCTCACTTCCAGACTCCAGACTCCCTGGTTGCATAGCAACCATTTCACACGTCAGTTACACGTCATGCTCGAGTTGAGCACAAGTAAGGCAAAGTTCCAGTGAAGTTCCAGCTGATCACGCAACCCCCTCCAGGCATCCACCCACCTATGACACTTACCTATTATCATCAAGTGGACGCCCACCTTCACGCCTACTTACACACCCACACACCCACATGCTCTTATCTCATTCTCTCTTGCTCCGCCTGAAGCACTCCTGCTTACGTATATTATTACAACGTATATATACTGTACTCTGTGAATAAAGTTGGAGAATATTTTGAGAATACTCTGAGAATTAGACCCTTCCTGATCCCTTGTGGTGATGGAACTATTCTCCCTATAACTCGAGTTATTTGAATAAAGCCCTTTTGAACCTGATACCACGGACTCAGCCTCTTGCTTCATGCATGATGATCATATTGATATATAGAAATTCCGAACGCGTAATATTTTATTTACGACACCTTACGAAGTAAAATCAATGAAGGGAATGGAGAAACGTGCCTGCGCAAACCTCAGCAGCTGCGACCTGCCGGTGAACTGTCATCGCTGTGCCCATCAAGGCTGCACCAGGCGAAAAGCCAACCCTTCAATACAAATTGTTGCAACCTAAACCATGAATTGCCAACGTTCCCATACATTCGTTTTGGAACTTTTAGCCTGTGGGAACAACATTGAATGTTTCCTAATGAATTAGGATGTACTTTGATTGACCAATGAGATGCTCTGGAAAAGAAGATTGTAACCTTTGAATGTAAATTTTTAGTATAAATAATAGTAGACTAGAGAGGGTCGTTCTGAACGCACACCACCATATCCAGTATCCTGATGTTATGCTGACGGAGAGGACGGTGACTCTGCATGATAGAACAGAAGTTTGACGATTTGACTGAGGACCAGATTCTGACTTAGAAAACAACAAATAGCCAGAATAGGTAAATATAACAAAAGATGAAATTTACTAATTAGGTCTAACCTGCATTTGATTTAGATAAAGAAAGATTAATTGAATTCATGTGTTGCGTTGTTCTTTCATTGAAATGTATTATTGATTGATTCAGAGAATTAAGGAGTCATTAAGCTAATCCCAACTAAATGATTCATCGAACGGGTTTGTGCTCTCCTTGATGGGAGGAGGAGGAGGAGGAGGAGAAAGGGGATTCTCCTGTTAGGTGATGTTAACGAGTTCCCATCAAGGGGAAAGCAGTGTAGTTCGGAAACCCAAATGTCTTCTCCCCTTTTCTGAATAGAAATATATATACGGATAGATTAATTAGAATGAATTTCGGTGTTATGGGCCCCACCAGCGTGTGATGTGGATGTGTGTGTGTGACTGAGAAATCACTCTGTCTATGGTAGAAAGGGGAAATTGAGGAACCCGAACTGCACCAGCGGCTCCTCGAGGGAGTGCTGTGGGGTGATGGGGTAGGGCGGGAGAGGGGCAGGGTGGGGGGTAGTAAACTCCGGCATACGGCCGACCGGAGTAAAGTGAAATAAATTAATAAAACGAATTACATTGCGCATGCTGCAACGCAAATGGCATTGCAGCTTGCGCAATGTAATTCATTTAATTTATTTATTTATTCACTTAACTCCGGTCGGCCGTATGCCGGAGTTTACTACCCCCCACCCTCAGGGGTGGCTGGTGACATTTGAAAGTGGTGGGGCGTAAAATGATTGGCATACTGCTCCGTTGCGATCGAGCGTAGCGAGCGAGCCCGAACCACCATAAGGGGGGTTCATTGCGATTCTCTTTCCGTGAAAATTTTGAAAAAAGAGAAGAAACATGGTGCATTTTCAAGCAAATTTGAGAAAACAGGAAGGTTAATAAAGCAATTGTGAAAGTGCCTCTGTGAACTGTCACTTTTATCTTTACCTATCTCTCTCCCAGAATTCACCACCTTCACCTGTAAGTGGCTGCGAGCTGCTCTATTGGCGTCACTCTCTTCCAGTGACACTCTCACTTTCCCTTCATCTAAGTATCCCTTCCTACCTTATCTCTTTTGCTATCTCAGCATCTCCCCTCCTCTGCCAATGGCTGGGTGCTGCTGACACTGCCCGGTGACTGTTTCTTGCTGCCCCTTCCATTGCCTCGCAACCCCCATGCTCTCTTCTCTCACTATCTTGCTATCTCTTCCTCTCTTGTTGCTGTCACATCCATCTTGCTTGCTATCCCTTCCTACATCTCAGTATCCCTTCCTCCCTCGTCTCTTTCTCTGTCTCCGCACCTCCATTCCCCCGTCATAGCAAATGACAAGTAGTTACGACAGAGCACATCTCACACAAGAATCGGATGAACTGTCTCTAGACTCTACTATAGCGCCTAATATGTACCGGTGATTGCAGGTGGTGGGCGCTTAGCACTGCCACTCTTTTAAGGTCCGGCATCTGGTCCAGGACGTATTTCTCATCATCGGCCTTCAACCCCAGAGCAAGAGAGAAAAGTCAGTTAACCGGGGAATAGAAAGAGAAGGAAACAGTGACATAAGGGAACGAGGGTGCAGAAAGGAACATGTGAGAGTAACAGAGTTGACCTAATGCCCATTGCTTATATCATTACAAAACAAAGGCAGAATGGTTTAAATAGACCACGTTTGTGAATACAGAGCCGCAGTATGCATTTTGTTTTCCAATGCATGCACCCAACAAGCAGGTATTTCAGTACCTCCAGGAATAGTGTGCTTTCCCACCCAGGGAAAACATGGTTGTTCAAAGAGCGAGGAGGCAACAAAAGTAGGGCTTCACTGGCAAACACTTGAATGTGGCGCTAATGTGTTGAGGTGTGAATAAATCAATATGGCCACCTTGCTTTAGTTAGTTAGTTATTTTTCATATTTTGAATGTTTTATTTCTCTCTACCCTGAGGCAGCACCAAGAAATTGAAAAATGTCAGCAAAAGACTACGTTTCCAGCAAGTGTTTTTCTTTTTTGGATCCATTTCACAAGGAGGCAAATAAACAAAAGGAGGTTTCTTGAAGTCTCGGAACGGTTTTTACTACATGAGGAGGAGCGAGACAGAGAGGAAAGAGGGGGAACAAAGGAGGGGGGGCAGCTGCCAGCAGTGGGAGAACTGGACACTGTCCTTGTCTTCTTTGGGCATGAAGGAAAAGACAGAGGGGCAGATTTATGTTCCCTGGCGCATCCCGGCAAATCAGCATGGATGCGCCAGGGAAGATGCGTCACGCAAGTTTGCCCTTGCGCCACCGCAGATGCGCCGCATTTACAATGCGGTGCATCGTGGCGTAAGGACAAGCAGATACGTGACGCATCTGCCGGCGTAAGGTTGGCGCAGTGCTGAAGTTGCGTCGCAAGCGCGACGCAACTCCAGCACTGTTCCAACTTTTCCTATCCCTAACATGGTGCGTCTAGCCTTACGCCTGCTTCAAGCAGGCGCAGGGTTTTGACGCATCAGCGTTGGGAAAGTGACTCAGTGAAATCTTATAGATTTCACTGAGTCACTTTTCAGGGGCGTTCCTGCGACGGAACGCCCCCCCTGAGTTGAAACGCCCTCATGAAACCTGACGCAGGTTTCATGTGGCGCAGGGCTTTACACCGTGACGCATCTCAATAGATGCGTCACGATGTAAATGGGGCGCAACATGGCGCAGGGTTTACGCCGCCGCTGCGTCACAAAAGTGACGCAACGGCGGCGTAAAGGTGGCGCAAGTCCGATATAAATCTGCCCCAGAGTTCTTTTCCTTCTCTGCCCATTTCGCCCGTCCCCAAAGGCCGAGGCTTAACCATCGGCCTTGCCCCTTGGCGAATTCCGCCATTGGGGAGGCATGTTTAAGAAAGTTGGGGAACGGACTCAAGCAGTGACTTACGACAGAGCACATCTCACACAAGCAGTGGTCGTAGTGAGCGGGATCGGAAGGGCAAGGCGTGCCCCTACTTCTTCAATTCCAAGGATTCCGTTCCCCTACTTTTTTATTTTGAAAATGCGTCCCGGGACGGAAGAAATCACCATCACCTTTAAATAAAGCTCGGCGTTTCCTGGCGTTCGAGGACGGACGGCAGAGAAGTAACAGGACTCTGTCTTTTCCTTCTTGCTCAGAGAAGAAATATACAGTGTCCACTTCTGCTATGCCGCTTCAGCTGTCCCCCCCACCCACTCTTTCATTCTTCCCTCTCTTTCTGTCTAGCAGTTCTTCTCTTACTGAAAACCGTGACTTCAAGACGGGGTTCTCACTCTCTTTCCTCTCCTTTCTTTTATTTGCTTCCCTGTGAAATGGATCCAAAACAGAAAGTAATTTTTGCTGGAAATGTCGTATTTAACTCCAAAGTGCGGCATCTGTAATAAAAGGTTAAAAATATGAAAAATAACTAAATAAAGTAAGACAGAGTGGTAGCAAACTGGCCAGATTGATTTTATTCACACCCAAACACATTAGCGCCACTTTTACAGAGTTTGCGAGTGAAGCGCTATTTTTGTTTTTTTGTCTTTGTTTTCCCTGGGCTTGCAACTAGTGCACCAATCCTGGAGGTACTGCAAAGTGTGGATTGGAAAACAAAATGTGTACTGCAGATCTGCGTCCAGGGATGTGGTCTTTTTACCATACTGCTAACATTTTGAAAGGATATCAGCAATGGACATTGAAATGGGTCCATTCAAGGCCCTGTAGTCATGTCCTTAACTTTTCAGGCAAAATCACTCACTGATTTCTGAATAGTGAGTGTAAAAGCGTTAAGGTACCCATGTTCCTGCTTACATTTCACATGGTTTGCTAAATTTTGCATCCCCCTATGAGTGTTTGCTTTTTCCAGGATGATGTTACCTTTTTTTGTAGGCCGCATATTGCTCTCGTCTATTGCGTCATTTAAATTGAGCCTCATCCAGGTGTTTATCGCCGGCAGCAATTGGGTTGTAGTCGAAGGCAGTGTGAGTTTTTCTCAGTGGGGCAGTATGGTGTTCAGTGGGGGAGAGGATGTGGCAATATGGCCAGAGCTGCTGAATTTGGAACTGGGGAACCAGGTTCAGCCTTAATAACCAGTCCACCAGACGACTCTCCTGAGAGAGCACAATCCCGTTCTAGACCTTAGAAGGCTTCGCAAGACCTTAGAAGCGCTGGTGTCTTAGCACCAGCAGGTGGACCCTAGCACTGGCAAGTCTGGGTTAACCTTCAAGGTTTGTCCACCACAATCCATACTGAAGTTCACGTTCAGTCTTGCTAGCAGGCCTATGAAGCAGCACAGCCAAGAACAACAGTGACTCTGTCACTGAGGTCACAGGACCCTAGAGAGCGCCAGCTCTAGGGCAGTGCAGCCGGTGTGGCCGGGCCCTGACTTTGGGTGGAGGCATTATGTTTGCAAGTATATTAAGGTTTTAAAAGCGCTTGCTGCCTCCTTCCTGGCCTCCAGCAATTTACGGCAACAATAAAAATGTCATGATGACTCTGGTGTTTAATGTTCTTCCTAGAGAGAGATCGGAGTTTTGACTAGTGGAAGTTTTGACTCATGGAAAGGTAGCACATAGGGTTAATGTGCCTGCTGCAAAGAACATGTACCATGCAGATCACAAAGTGCACATAATGTAAATAGGTCAGTGGGCTGCTGCTTTTGTCAGAGAAATCCTTTTGTTGCTTGCAGTTTATAAGTTAAAATCCTAACAGAACAGTGCGCTATTAACTGTCATCTAAGAGCTGCATACAAACTGCAAGATATAAATTAGAGCATTGTGTTTTTCCCCCAGTCTTTGGTTATCCTAATGTTGCAAAAAGTGTTCTTTTGGACAGAAATCAATTCTGATTATTAAAGAGAACCCCCAACCACGGTATTACGTTTTAAATTCTGAGTCTGTATTTCTCCAGACCAATCACTATTAACCTATATGGCCTACTAGTATGGTTGTCATGTGACTCCTACACCTTGTAGTCCTTAGTCTTATGTAACATTTTCTATACAGTGATTTACGCACATATTGATTGTCTCTGAGTAATGTGTGGGATGTAAAGTGCTCTGACACCCTACACTGGTATGAGCGGTGCTGTAAATCAAATTAAATGCATCAGAGAGACTGTGGTTATGGAGACTTGAGGGGCACTGTTAAAGGGTGGTAGTGAGGGAATCCATGGCAG
The DNA here is from genome assembly GCF_964204655.1 of Triturus cristatus. NCBI lineage: Eukaryota > Metazoa > Chordata > Amphibia > Caudata > Salamandridae > Triturus > Triturus cristatus. The sequence goes on from NC_140586.1 coordinate 579,441,498, forward strand.
AGGTGGTCATTGGGGGGCAATGACAAACATTACTGCACAGGGCACCACCACTGCTAAGGCCGGACCTGCCCTTGAGGCCAGTCTGCCTCACCCATAGGTACCTCCATTGGCCTTGTTTCAGAGGTAGTAGCTGCAACTTACTAGGGATTGGAAATGCAGAATTTGCACGCACACCAAATTAAGTTTGCAAACTTCACAGTCTCTCTGCTTCATTCACAAGCACTTTTAACATGTGCTGCTTGCTATGGGGCCACTGGAATTAATTATGCATCAAGCAAAGGAGGACAAAATTATGCCGCAGTGTTGACTAAATTATGCATTAAAAAAAGGCTGCAGAGTAATGCAGTATATTTTCTGATATTTTATTATTTTGACATGTGTACACATGTTAAGAGTCTCTGGAAAGATTTTGCCTTATTAGTACCCGTGTAACATACACATGCAACAGTGAGAAAGGTGATCAGTCAATCTTTGAAATAAGCCATCCACTCCGCAGCAATTCAAGTCACATATTTTATTAACGTTTGATACGTTTGAGCTATAAACAATTTATTAGTTTAAATGGTCAGATCATGCAGCAGATCTTGCATTATGAGGCAAATATGGCAGAGCCATAATTATATAGAAAACATTTGCAAACTAGGATATTTTGCCATTCATGTTTGAACTGCTGTTGTGGAAAAAGGGAGAAGTGCTGATGACAAACTCCATGGCTCGGCGACAAATAGCTTGTGCTTCCACATTTTATCGTATTTGGGACATTCTGTGATTAGAAGCATATCCCACTTTGTGAATGTGTTTTAATGTCAATAACTCATTATAACCCTAAATAATCATGTGTATCCATTGGTTGATTAAACTGGGCAGTGAAATGCCAAACAAATACTAAAAATTGGGATGTTTGCGCATTCTGGCCACACCTCCGGCTCCGCCCACTGATCCAGTCCTTGGGTTATTTCCGCCCTCTGATTCTCTGCCCACAGTTCCCCTACTTTTTTCCCCCACTTCGACCACTTCACACAAGAATCGGTTGAACATCATGAACTAATCTATCTATAGCGCCTAGTGAGAGTAAAGTAGCTGACCTAATGCCCATTGCTTATATCATTCAAAAGCAGAATGGTTTAAAAAGACCACATTTGTGAATACAGAGCCGCGCGCGCAGTATGCATTTTGTTTCCCAATGCACGCAAAAACATTCTTCAAAGAGCGAGGAGGCAGTCGCGAGGGGGGGTTCCGAGGGGGGGTGAGGAACTTCGATTTTCGATCGTGATCGTATCGACCCGCCATTTTGTGCTCCGCCGCCATTTTGTGTTGCCCTCACTCAGGCAGCACGACGATCGAAGTATTTTCTGCTTTTCCTGCAATATTGTGTCGAAGTAGCCTTGTGCCTCTGTTTACAAAAGCTGGTGTTAGAGACTGGCCGAGTACACTAATCCCTGTCTGGTTTTTCTAATCCCTGTCTTTACTATCTGTTGGTTCACACTATTCTCTTCTGACTTAATCTTATCGTCTGGCCTTCGCTGTCCTCTGCTCGTATTCTCTTGTTTCACAACTGTCCTCCAAAACACACAAACGTATCTCGTCACCTGCAAGTCAGCTACAAGTCAGTTAATGAATTAGCTCGTGGGGAGGGGTGACAAACACAGTTAGAGGAGAGGCTTCTTCGAGTTACTCAATACTTTATTTTCAAACCTTTCCTATTGGTTCTGTTCTGTTTTCCAACTTTTCTTATTGGCTCCTTTTATATGTTTTAGGTGTGTTCTTAGTTAATGTATATGTCACCTATGTACTATACAAGATTGTGCGCCACGGAGTGAAGTGGCAGTCTCCTGAGAACAAACATACCGTGTGTACTTCTAGGACAACTGTACTAGCTGCAGCTAATAAAATCTGATCTTTTACGCCGACAGAGTGTCCCTGTGTCTCTGTTTAGCTAAGCAGGAGAACCCAGGAGATTAAGGCGTACCCTGCGCCGCCAGGTCCAATTGGTCCTGGTTCTTCAGGGGTTGCGAGGGGGGGGGTCACGCGGGGGTGGGGGGCAGAGGGAGAATAAAATTAAAATTAAGACCAAAACTTACCTGACCGCCTCTGCTCCACTTTGGCAATGGCGCCTCTTGAGTTGAAACAGAACAGCACTGGAGTGGCAACCCCTCAGCCAATCCTGGCGCTGCTGCAGCGCCAGGATTGGCTGAGGGCGCAGCTTACTCTTCGCCCGCCACCTGCCCATTAGGAGACCAAGGGGCTTCTAATGGGCATGCGCAAGTCAGTGAAACATAAGTGCGCATGACTGGGCACGGGTGAAAAATGTGCTCACCTTCCCCACTCATGCGCACTTGTGCTGCAGTGCTGCCTGTCCCTGGCTGGTCTGACAATGCATGTCAGTCAACATGACACCGGACCACCCACGATCCGACGTCATGCTCACTGACATGCATTGTCAGTTCTCCCTCGGCGTCTCTGAACTTAAGTAAACTAAGTTCAAAGACGCCGAGGGAGCTGCGGGCGCGGGTGGGGGCGGGGAGGCAACGGCCAAATGCCCCAATGGACGCACTGTGCCTGCCCACCCTGCCTCTCCCCCACCCCGCCCCATCGCCCCGCAGCATTCGCTCGAGGAGCCACCACTGTGTGATAGGTATGTCCAGACATGGCAACATGCTTGAGGTGCCATCTAGTACAAGCAGGGGCATAACACAGGCCCCCCGCAGCCCCCGTGGCGCAGGGCCCCTCCTGAGCTGCAATGTTTTTTTCGTTCTTTTTGAGAGGACATGTGGACTAGCACTTTGAGCTGGAGCGTTTTGATTGGAAGCAACCTCAATTCCTAGAGCCAATGTCCTGTGATTATTTGGCCCTGTATATATGACCATGCTCACGTTGTCTTTTTCTCGGATCACATGTGCACATATGGGGGCATATCAGCAAGTTGGCGATGAAAAATTATCGCAGCTTTAGCGTCCGTTTTCGGACGAAAAGCAGCGATAATTTTATCGCTTAATCAGCAAGGTCAAGCTAACGCGTGATTCCTTGCTTTAGCTCCCTTTCCCATAACGCCTACCTTTGCATCTCTAATGAGATGCAAAGAGTGCGTTCCGTCCCAAAATAACTGGAGAAATGTCGCTAACGGACATTTCTCCAATTATCAAGGGAATCGCTAACAGGCATAGCGATAAGAAAAGTAGCGCAAACCACAGTTAACGCTATTTTCCTTACGCCTGCTTTCACCCTGACTTAGCCATTCTATCCAATGTAAGGTGGATATAATGGCTAAGTATGCCCTGCCTTATCAGCAAGCTAACGTCAAAATGTGTGAGATTATCGCTGGATTTCCAGCGATAATCTCACTTTTGGCTGTTAGCGCGAGGAATTTTATCGCTTTTGAGATAAGCGTTGCTGATAGCACGCTATCTCAGCGATAAAATTCCACGATAGCCGGCGATAATTATCCTAGCACTAAGTGCGCTTAGCGATAATGATCGCCGGCCCTTGCTGAAATGCCCCCAAGTTTGTCATGGAACATATTCCAGAGTTAAAGACACTGAACTTATCTAAGCAACGTTCACAGTAAGACAAGCACAAATACGTGCACTGCTTATTATGTCAGGCGCAACTTGTGCAATACGGCATACTTTCAGAACTCAGAACAGTTCATGTTTCCTTGCATTATTTCTTCAGAAGCCAAACAGCTGGAAAATAGACTTAGTCATGTGAGCCTTGCAATGGGTTCGGAGGATGTGCTAGTAAAACGAATGTCCCACTGATAAAAATGGAAGAAAGATGTCTTTGTGTGCATTCCTTCCAAAACAAGTATCCGGGAAGCGTTTCATTGACTACACCGACCATACCCAAACCATATCAAATGTAACCATACCTTTAGGCGCCCTGACATTGTATTTCTCAAACTAATAACTAAGAGATGATGGTTTATCAAATTACCCAAAATACAACGGATTCGAAAAACAAATGGCATGCCTGCAGACTTAATCGAATCCAATGGATGATATACTTGCATAGCCACCAGCCCACACGCCAAGAAAAGTGTAAAAACACATTGATTTGCCAGTGTAATGTGAATTTATGCTAAACATTTAACCTATGATTTTCTGTACACAGTCCTGCCATTGAAAGCTCAGAAGGTGAGAGAAAATTAAAGCAAGTATAAACGAAGAAATGTTCTAATAATACAAGCTCATGAGGTGAAGTACTGTAAATGATCTCACTTACACAACTTCATGTCCTAGCACTTTTACTTCGAGCTGTTAATTGTTGTCACATCCTAAGGGGCGACGGCACACTGCATTGCAGCCGATTAAGCGTTCGACATTTCTCCCTGCCAAGGAAGTGTTGCAGATTGATTCCAACGAAACTGAACACGCTGAATCATATACCTCGTGAATGTGCCCGATAACAATCAAATGATTGTATACAAGTGCAATCACTTTGGTGATCTTTTATGAACCATCATAACTTCCCATCATATAGCCATGTATTCTAAAGCTATCCAAGCCCTGGTGTGTGAAAGCGACTGGTCGCAGCACAAATTTGACATTGTTCTGTGACCAGCCTCTCATTGTGAGGCAGGCGCGCAAGGCCCATAGGGCTCAAAGGGCTTCAGCCCCCCGTTGTGTGTGTCAGCCTGGGCTGAGACAGCTTCCCCACGCACACACACACAGACAGTTCTTGAGCTGCTGGGGGCTGGATGGTCTGGCGTCTTAGCCCAGCAGCATCTGAGTAATTCACAGGTCTTTAAGAGACCATTTACTTGATAGCGAGGCTTTGTTTTTTTTCGCCCCTGCATCTCCACTCGGCCTATTCCCTAAAGCTGCAAATTATTTTTGCTGCCACAGTGTGAGAATCAGTGGTCGAAGTGGGAGACAAAAAGTAGGGGAACTGTGGGCGGAGAATCAGTTTTGGAATAACCCGAGGATTGGATAAGTGAGCGGAGTCAGAGGTGTGGCAAGAATACACAAAACATTCACATTTTTCGAATTTGTTTGACATTTCACTGACCAGTTACAGCTTATTCTGTCATTTAATTCAAGCAATGGCTATGCATGATTATTTAAGGTCTAATATGAGTTATTGACATTAAAATACATTCACCAAGTGGGATATGTTTCCGATCATAGAATGTTCCACATACTCTTAAAAGTGGAATCAAAAGCCATTTGTCTCTGAGCCATGGAGTTTCTGTCATCAGCACTTCTCCCTCTTTCCATTAGAGCAGTTGAAACATGAATGGCAAAATATCCTAGTTTGCAAATGTTTTCTACATAATTATGGCTCTGCCATATTTGACACATAATACATCTGCTGCATAATCTGTCAATGTTAACCAATAAATTGTTTGTAGATCAAACGCATCAAAAGTTACTTTCAGAGGACAGAAACCTCTGTTGTCGGGCGTAAAGCCTCCGATAAGCTGTTGGATGCCTTTCCACCCGACATCATAATGAGGCCCATAATAAAAAGTGCCATTTTTTAATAGATGAATATCTATTTTTACATTTATCATTACTTAAATAACTTCCCACCCTATACTTCTACAAGCTAAACAATACACCTTAAATATATCTTAAATATTATAATAATTACACATTTTACATATTTAATTATCAATTAAACAATGTATAATAATTAACTGATAATACATACATTTTAGTTAATTAACTTCCAACCCTTTATCTCTACAACCCAACAACCCACACCGAATATATAACCTACAAAATATGGTAATTACATAATGTACATCTTTAATAAACAATTCAATCTTTAATAATAATTAACTAATAATAGATGAATTATACTTAATTAACTTCACACCCTCTAACCCTATAAACCTAACAACCGGCCTCTGATATATAACTTAAAAATGTAACGTAATTTCACAATTTACATAATTAATTATCAATGTAATAATTATAAATGTTTAAAACTTAATTATTAAATAATTATAAATAGATTACACACTATACCCCTACTAACTCCACAACCCACACCTAAAACTTATATATTTACATGTAAAAACAACTAAAAATGTCCGAACTATATTAAAATACATTAGCAATAATTATATAAATAATCTATAACACATACAATTAAAATATATACCATAACACATCATAAAGAATTAAAAAACAATATGTTTAATAATTATCATTTTATAAACGGTATTAACAACATAGATAATTTTAACATCAATATTACTTACTTTAAAAATCAATATTCTTGTCAACAATATTTTTGCAGATGATATTTCTGCATTACAATATTTCCAATTTGATATTTCTGCTTCACAATTTTTTGGGGATATAAACACCCTGCGATTCAGTATTTAGGTTTGTTTGAAAAATACAATTCCATTTACAAAAAGTGTGGAATTTGAGACAACTTTTTGCGAAAGAAATAATGATACATCAGACCCTAACTTTCCCAAAGAGATGTCTACCAATGGGGTTCTCTCCATGTTTGCAATTCTACCTCATATAAGTACCTGTTGAAATCCATATATAAGGCTTAAAAAACAGTACATTTAAGCTGTTTAGACAGCAACTGGTTAAATTATGAAGTTCCTCCACTATTTACATGGCTACTGGCGATGCTGTGAACAGCCGCGGCCCGTGGAGGGAGTTCCGTGGGGCGGTAAGGCGGGGCGGGGGAGGGGCAGGGTGGAGGGTTCTAAAAACCGGAATATGGATAATTCCAGGTAAGTAAACAATTAATTAAATAAAACGAATTTCGTAGCGCGCACTGCAACGCAAAATGCGCTACGAAATTCGTTTCATTTATTTAATTGTTTACTTACCTGCAATTATCCATATTCCCCACGGAACTCCCTCCACGGGCCGTGGCTGGCTGTGAATACTGTCTACTATTTAGACAAGCCGCCAGGTGAATAATTAAGTTCATTTCAAGTTATCTGCTATTAAGACAGCTGCCAGATAATTATTGAGTGTCTTTACTTCTTGCTAGGTTTCTGGTCAAATAATATATAATTTCTGCTATTTAACCAGCAGCTACACAAATACTTACACTATTTGCATGTCGTCTGGCCTAATTGTACATGTTTGTTGCTTTGCCAGCAACTGGGTAATGACCACATTTTCTTTGTCAGCTTGAATGCTGGCCAAATAGTACAAAACCTCTGCTATTTAGACAGTGACCTGGCAATTAGTATAGTTTCCTTGTTATTTCCATAATGGCTGCCCAAACAGTGCAGAATCTATACTATTTAGCCAGCATCCTGGTAACAGAGAAGAATGTCTGCGATTTGCTTGGCTTCCAACAAAACTGTGAGAATCTCTAATATTTTGCCAGGTACCGGATAAATTGTAACGTTTTTCTGCTATTTGCACAGCTGTCATTCGAACCAAACAGAGTCACAACTATTTAGGCAGTGGCAGGGTAAATAGTGATGTTTTTCTGCTATTTGCATGGTAACCAGCCAGACAAGGCAAAATGTATACTATTTAGCCGGCAGTGAAGTAAATGGCGAATTTTTTCTGCTATGTGCAGGGCCGCTAGCCAAACAGTGCAGAATCTATATTATTTGACCAACAATCAGGTAAAAAGTGAATTTTCTTCACTATTTAAAGGCCACCAGCCAAATAGTAAATCATGCTGTTGAGTTAGATTGATATAAAACTGGTATACACAAGTACATAGATGTCACCTAAAGTGTCAAGAAAATTAGCTGTTGACCCGTTACTTAAAGTATTACTTGACCACACCGAGGGTGTGCCAAAAACAGTTCACATCACTCTCTAAGACAGCCGCGGTCCGTGCAGGTACAAGCGGTGGGGACGTGTGTGGGGGGATTTCGAGGGACGATGCTGAGGGAAAATTACAAAAATAATTAATTTTCCCTCAGCATTGGCCCTCGAAATCCCCCCCACGCTGCCCCACCGCCGATACCTGAACGGACCGTGGCTGCTCTAAGATCACTACAAAACACAGTTTAACAACAATCAACTTACTTCTAAGCAATGACAAACTATTGATCCTTTCATTAAAAAAACAGAAAGTAATCAACTGGTGCAAAAAGGAGCACATTTCAAAGGTGAGTTTGCACTGTCCGTTAGTTAGAAATGCCATTCTGCAGATATAGAAGCAATTTTCTTTCAGAATAAAGATCATAATTTAACTTTGGTGTGGCAACAATTATAATATACAACACACCGAATGGGTTACACTGATATATAGCATCGCCAAACTTGAGGAACTGGACAAGTGCCACATCTGTGGACAGTGTTCCTTCTGCATGCCTATGTGTCAACGCCCTGTCGCTGCCTGAGAATATGAGTGTACACAAGGCCAGGGCCTTATGTTGATGCCAAGTGACAGAGAGTAGCCTTTTTACATTAATCTCTTCGCGAAAACTTCTGCTTTCAAATCACAGCAGTGTTTCTTAATGACTAAGTGACTGGTAAAATGTCACAAAAGTTCACAGACGTGGTTTTGAAGGCAGAAGCAGTCAGATGGCAATTAGGGCCATTAGACATCACAGTTGTCACCGTGCATTTCTTTCCCATTTTTGGAAGACAGTATTTGTCATATCTAATCTTGCCAGAGTTCTAGTACGTACTTCTTAAAAGTAATGCAGGGAAAGATTTTGCGAGCAATTACTAATTACGTGTATTCGTTGCTTTCCAAGTTAGAGTGATGATGCTAATAGCAAGAGTTAATAATGACGATTTTTAACATTGCATCTTGTGTCGAGTGAAAGTTAACTCGAAATAATATGGAAAGTGAAAGATTCCAGGGGTAAACTTTATACTTTTGAAACATTATTTTGCGCATATATACGGCATCCACACGTACGTCAAAATAACATTTTAAACATATATTTGGAAAAAGCTCAAGTCACCCAATAGCCTTCCTAATGGAATGAGATTGGAGGATTTTTTGCCCCGCTTCAGTCTGATTTATCGTCGGAACATCCCCAAATGTTATGGTGTCGGCTGGTGGGTGGGGGGGGGGGGGGTAGCCAGGTGTGTTCTAGACAACAATAACTAAGATCTGTTTACTGAATTCTATTTGTGAATGCCAATTTGGCGAATTTGGCTGGGCGCACAATGCACCAAGCGAACCTTCTGTTCTGTTGAGTGTAGTTTCGTTTTTTTCTGTATTGCTGTTTGTATATCTGCGACTGGATGCCGATTTCTAATTTAAATGATATTAATGATCTGCCCTCTTATGAGTTACTGATGTTTTGGCCCCTCTTGTCCTCGTCTCGGACTGCAGTTAGATTGTCAGGTGAGGTTTATGTGTATTCTTTAAGGTTTAATTGTTGTTGTTTTAGGTGACATCAAGTATGGCTAGTTTCCTAACGTAAGGCAAGGTATCTTGCAGTTTGGCCGGGGGTGAGGTTGCGATATATTGGGGCACCTCCTTTGGCAACAGGAGGCTGATTCACAAACACTTTTATGAATAGGGGAATTGAACTTGAATTTGAATGGGGGAAGTAGTACTACACGAGTACCCTTTTACATTCTCTTCAATGCCCTTGTGAATCGTACCGAAATGTTCAACTCACAATCAGGAAAAGTGTAAAGACAGCACAGCCCTTTCTGTTTCTACTAACAGTACACAAATATTCTCTAAATGTTCCAATTTTATTCCCATTTTAGATTTTTGGAGTCAATTTGCAAAGGCAGTTAAGAGAATGTAAAATGTATTATAGGAATACTTATTTGTGTACTCCAAAATGCCTTTAGGATTAAGACATACATATCTTGAAGTCTCACATTTTCGTGGTGGTTTGTCATTTAAGTGTGGAAGTTGAGCAAAGTTGGGATGTCGAAATATCAGGGCAGATCTATGTTGGAGTTGCGCCACTTTTACGCCGCCGTTGCATCACTTTTGTGACGCAGCGGCTGCATAAACACTGCGCCACGTTGCGCCCTATTCACATCGTGACGCATCTATGGAGATGCGTCACGGTGTAAAGCCCTGCGCCACATGAAACCTGCGTCAGGTTTCATGTGGGCGTTTCCACGCAGGGGGGGGCATTCCGTCGCAGGAACGCCCCTGAAAAGTGACTTAGTGAAATCTATAAGATTTCACTGAGTCACTTTCCCAACGCTGATGCGTCAAAACCCTGCGCCTGCTGGAAGCAGGCGTAAGGCTTGACGCACCATGTTAGGTATGGGGTAGGTTGGAACAGTGCTGAAGTTGCGTCGCGCTTGCGACACAACTTCAGCACTGCGCCAACCTTACGCCGGCAGATACGTCACGCATCTGCTTGTCTTTGCGCCACGATGCACCGCATTGTAAGTGTGGCGCATCTGCGGTGGCGCAAGGGCAAACTTGCGTGACGCATCTTCCCTGGCGCATCCATGCTGATTTGCAGGTATGCGCCAGGGAACAGAAATCTGCCCCATCGGTTCTACAAACATAGGGGCATATTATCAAGAAACTGCGTTAAAATTATCGCCGCTTTAGCGGCAGAAAACTGCAGCTAAAGCGGCGATAATGGGCTTGATAATATGCCCTCGTGAATTCCCATAGAAGCCCATGTTCTGGTGTCAACATGGGCTTCTATTGGAATTCTCTGCAGCATATTATCAAGCCCATTATCGCCGCTTTAGCGGCAGTTTCCTGCCGCTAAAGCGGCGATAATTTTAACGCCGTGCATGATAATATGCCCCACACATTTATAGCAAGGTATGGTACTCCAGAAACCAATATTCTATCTGCAATTAGCATGTGATATATCTTTTAGATGTGCCTCTTTGTATGTGTCCGTTATGTCACGAAGGTGGAAGAATCCTCACCCCACAGCGTAGCCTGCTTCATCATAGTTTACCCGTTTAGTATTGAGGCACATCCTGTATTTTTTTAATCCTACCATAATACTCATCTACCTGCTGTATTTCCTGGAGTACTTTATGTTCAGTCAGTAGTTTGTCTCGCCTAATGCTCATCTTGTAAGCTGAGTGGAAACGTTCTATCCTCCTTTGTTCCACCAAGAAGCACAGAATGTAAATGATGCGTTTAGTTCAGCTCAATAACTTTAACTGGGCTTCATGTCACACAATTAAACACATGATGATGTCTCATGTTTCTGTGCTCCCATTCAGTTAACGCAAGAGCTCAGATGCATTCAGAAAATCGCGTTACTGAAGAGGCCACAGGATGTAACATATGGGACAGAAAACAATGAACAATGTCCCCTTCTGCCCATCCTTTGTCACTACCATCTTTTTCTTCTTTTGCTGGAGTTGCCTGAGTCATGACTGTTTAGATGCTGTCTGTACTTGGCTGATGTGTTATCTCATACCTGACACAGTTCCTCTTTAATAAACCCCAGCTTCTCAGCAGCCTCCAGCAGCACTTTGCCCCAGCTCTGAGGCTTCTGATAATCTCCAAAATTGACTATCATTAGGGTGACCTCTCCAATCCAAGTCTGAATGGGCACCTTCTCCATTTTCACTTACAAATTATTGTGCAATGGTAGGTCCATCTCGGACAAACACAGTGTGCCTACTTTTAGGAGGGGCTCAGCTAGATCTAAAATTGATTATTTGTTAATCCAGGTTTCTATGTGGGATAAAATGGAATTTTTTAAATTACATGATCGGGAGGGGAGTGTTATGTTATGTTAAATGTTATGTGAAATTTATTTATAAAGCGCGCGTACACCCAGCGGTTTCATGGCGCTATGGTAATGGCGTACTAGATCAGGAGGTTACTGGTAGGCTTGAATGAATAAGAGAGTTTTGAGAAGGGATCTGAAGTGTGGCAAAGATGTTTCGAGTCTGAGTTCCAAGGGAAGGGAATTCCACATTTGAGGTGCCAAAAAGGAAAAACTGAGTCCGCCGTGTTTTTTCCGGTTAAAGCGAAAAGGGGTGAGGAAGTTGGCATGCGACAAATGAAGTGCCCGAGTTGGGGTGTAACGAGAGGTTAGGGAGGAGATGAAAACAGGCCCCCGACCTGTTAGGGCTTTGAAAATAGTACAGCCCAATTTAAACAGGCAACGTTTGGCTACTGGGAGCCAATGAAGATGTTTCAGCAAGGGGCGGATGTGTTGAGTGCGAGGTTGATGAACAATGAGGCGTGCAACCTGATTCTGGACCAGCTGAAGGCGGTGGAGTTGATAGACAGGGATGCCAACATAAAGGGAGTTGGCATAGTCTATCCGGGAAATGACTAAGGCCATGAGAACCACAGTAAGGGCCTCGGTGGTGAAAAATCTTGCGATCTTACGAATTCTGCGGAGATGGTAAAAGCATGAGGATGTAACTGCACCGATCTGAGGCTTCATGGACAGGTCATTGCTGATTATTACTCCAAGGCTTTTAACTGACTTAGTGGGTATAGGAGGATTTCCTAATAAAGGGGGCCAAAAATTATTGTTCCAGGGATTTGAGGAGCCGGTCAACACCAGCTCGGTCTTATCTGGGTTGAGCTTAAGTTGGCTGGCGTTCATCCAGTCCCTGATGAAGTAAAGAGTGGCCTGAAAGCTGGAGATAGACGCGGTGGTAGAATTAATGTTGAACACAAGTTGAAGATCGTCCGCATAGTTGAAGCAGACTACCTCAGAGTTACGAAGTGAATAGATTAAAGGGACCATGTATAGGTTGAATAGTAGAGGAGAAAGAGAAGAGCCCTGTGGCACACCGCAGGTTAGAGTGGTCTTTTTAGCGGAGAAAGCGGCAAGGCGAACGGCCTGCGAGCGGTCCCCCAAAAAAGAGGAAATCCATTTTAGGGCCGTGCCCTGGATGCCTGCATCCCTGACACGGTCGATCAAAAGTTTATGATCGACCGTGTCAAAGGCGGCCGAGAGATCTAGAAGGACGAGGGCTTGAGAGAGATTGTTATCAGATCAGTGATCTTTACACATTACATCTTACACTCTCAGGAATCATGATTAATAAGTACCACACCCCAATATAACCATCTATTGCACCAAAACTGGGAAATGATCATAGATCCACAAAATGGCCATTGATCTTATGGAAAGCAGAGATCCTAACTGAGATTTACAATTTATTTGTGACAGCTTTGTCCCCCTTTCAGTGGTGGCTGGTGACATTTGTAAGTGATGAGGTGTAAACGTTGGGCATAATTTATTACATAGCAAGTGATGTGAACAAGTTCAATGGACAAACCTAGGGCCCAGGGATAGTCCCTCTCCTGAGAAAGAAATGAAAAAAAGATTGGCAAATGGTGAATTTTAGAGCTTATGAATGTAGCAATAAAGCAAGGCTTATTAAGCAGTGGGAACGAATAGTCTTGAAATATTAAACACATAAAAAACTGCCCCATTCATTAATTTGTTCAACAGTTACTGTAATGTTTAAATTGTTCTGCATGACAACTTTAGCCCTTTCAAATGTATCCTTGCCCAGTGTCTTGTACTGCATGCAGCATTAACTTTGGAAAAATATGCTCTGACCATACTTCGAGAAGCACCCACAGATGCTGGCTGCAACCAGTCATATAGAAATATGTGCAGACAGGTCGTTAAGTGAGATGAAAAAAGTTGAGGCTCTCTATAAAGGAAACTGTCATAGTGTGCCACCTGACCGGTATTTTGGCTTCTCTCTGAGATGTAATTTTATCTAGATAAATGACACAACAACTGGCACACGCCTGAAGCCGGTCAGTCGGATTGGCTTTGTCACTTGGTGTTAGCTGTTTAAGATAAATGAGTAACAACAATGATTTCTGATAAATAATTAACATTGGAAATGTTTTAATTCTGAAATAGTGAGTCTGTGAATTAAATAGCATTGAGGCCTGTGGAAGGAGTTTTGGCCTTCAATTATGTGTGCTTTATGTTAGATATGTATCCTCTTTTTCTCTGCATATCTTATCCATCTGCACATCTTCAACCACCTCTCATTCCTCTTCAACATCCTCTTTTCACTCTTCCCTGAAAGGACTTCCTTGCCTCTCTGTCACTTCACTGCCCCAACAAGCACTGCACTCCCTCAAATGTAAGCACTTTAATTTCTCTTACTTTTGCCTTGCAAATATTTTGACATCTGTGTACCCCCTTCACACATATAGCAACAGAATTTCAGTTGCAAATGGAATACACAAACATTGTTCTGTGTGCTCTGCAGACAGGCCAACTCAATGAAATGCACTATGTTTGGCTTCAGCCTTAGTGGTCAATCAAAGCCCCTCATAAACACCTGACATGGCTTAAGCCTCAAAGTATGCACAGAAAAAAATACAGATAAACAACAACATTAATAGCTAACTCTTGGGGAATGCAAGATTATGTAAAGCATGTAAAATAAGAGAGGAACTAAGGGGCTCATTACAATGACGGACGGAAGCCCATCCACACTGGTGGGGGTGGTGGAAAAGGTTCATGTACCCGCTCTGGATGCGGTCATTGCGACCACTGAATCATAATGGTCCATCAGAGGCCATTTTTCGTCCACCGGGAGTCTGTCCGGCCCTGCACCTTTCTTGCATACACAAGGGTGGTGGACAGAGCCAACAGAGCAAGACTGGCGTGCGGAATCACGTTCCGTCTGCCAACCAGATTACAATGTGGCAAACAGCCCTTCCCACCGCTGCATAAAATCCACCACGTTGTGGATGGCAGAAGCACAACAATGGAGAGGAAGAGCTGACACAGAATCCATCGAAACCACCGGAGCCACCATGGATCCTGCTACACAGGCCTCCCCGCTGCTCTACCTGCTGCACCTCCAGCAGACAAGATGCCGCTGCGCCCAAAAGCAAAGGCACGCACCAAGCATTTCCACACATGCAACTCCTGAACAACTACAACTCCCAGCAAGCATACCGGCACCACCATGAATGAGGTAACCTGCCAAATGCAAAGTGCGAGGCCCACCCAATCCTCATGAGTGACCCTCGGTGCCCCTGAAGGCAATTGGGACCAATGACAAGTCCCACAGTTGCAGAGCGTGCACACCCCTGTGTCAAGAAATGTACGCCGAAGGCCCCCATTGGCTGATGGCTCATTCGCACAGTTGATGCCACGCTGCGGTAGCCGGAAGCTGCAACCACAACCCTGCATCATTCAATTGGGGCCAATGCGTGTCATCGCTGCGGATGCCAGCTTCCGCACATGCGAACACATTTTGCATTTGCATTGGCGCCATGCGAATTGCATCACACATCACAACTCATTTGCCTAAAGTGATTGGTGCACCCCATGTGTAATGTCGTGGGGCACGAGGCCCCCATGCATATAAAGTAACCACACAGACACCGTACATGTATAGGAGAACTGGCCCAGGGCATGTGCGTCCAGCCCTGTTTGTTGGCAGGGTCACATGTCCAGTGACGCCTGTGCTGGGTGGCTGTGGGGTAGGGGTAAGCCAGCCCTGTGGGAGTGGCTAGGGCATAAGATCAACTAGAACAGTGACCAGCTGGTCACAACACTGTGAAGGTATAAGAGAGTGTGACCTTTGAGTCAACTCTTCGCACACATGGTATGTCCAAGAAAAGGAGAGTGAAATTACAAACATTGTCAGGCCTCGGGGCCAGCATGGACTGAAATGAGGGAAGGAGTAAAAAATGACAAAGGTCCCTCGCACTGTACCAATGTTGTGTAATGAAACATTTAACCTGTGAACATCGCTTGTATATCTCTTGACATCTGACTGACATCCCTTGGCCAGGGGTCGTCTTGTGAAGGGCCAGTGACGTAGGCAGAAAATCAGAGGTGTCTGTTATCTGCAAATCAGACAGATTTGTAATCCCTAGCACTCACAACACACGTACTGGTGTGGCGTGCAGTGTGCCTTGCTGCCATTGCCTGCAAATGTTCTCACACATTTCATAGGAGTACACATGTGGAAAAACCAAACATAGCTCTGACCAACATCAATGGACATTGTCAGCCATGTGGGCATGTATACACAATCCATGTGCATTTTTGTCTCATTCAGGTGGACATTGCAATGCCTGACCTCGTAATGTCCAAATGTGTCTGTTCACTGTGCTGTATATCCACGTTGCGCTGTCCAGATGACACTCACTCCTCATCCCACAATGTTGGTGTGTATTGTGGGACTAAAGTTACGGTTGTGCAGTGACAGCAGCTACATGCAACTCAGCACTGATGCTGTAAAACACTAGTGCTGTGTCATCTAACCCCAGGGTACCTCATCCTTGATGTAGCAGTGTACTACATGCCATACACAAAAAAATCTCTGGATGTTGTAGTGTCAGTATGTCGAGTGAGTGAAGAAAAACAAGGTCTGAATGCAGGTCACTTGTGCATTTCAAGTGACCATGAGTCCTGACAATGTTGTGGTTGTGTGAGTCTCTGGGTAAGCTGTTCACCACATCTCATCTATTACTCAGCCCATGCTTGTATACCATGACATACAAAGGAGGAGACCACCCTTCTTCTAACCTGGCCCAACCTGGCGATGATGTAGGACAATGAAATCATCAGGTAATTCAGTTTGGATCGCCGCACACTACGAAAACCATGTGAATATTTGGAGGCCCATTTGAAGCCCAAAAGAATATATCCGGCTGCATTGACTACTACAGTGAAGGTTATGGCTGCACTGCATTTCCTCGCCACTGGGTCTTTCCAGTACACTGTGGCCAGCGCCTGTGGGATGTCACAGCCCATGTTCAGCATGGAGTTGCGTGATGTCCTGTCAGCATCGATGCTTAACAAGGACAGACATGCCCACTTCCCGAGGAGGGATGAATTGGCAGCTGTGAAGGGGGAGTACTATGACCTGGGAGGCATTCAAAATGTTGTGGGAGCCATTGATGGGACCCACATTGCCCTCGTTCCACCACAGGCAAGTGAACACATCTATAGGAACCGTAAACACTACTACTCCATCTATGTGCAAGTAATATGCCAGGTGGATCAGATCATCCCACATGTTTGTGCAAAGTATCCTGGCTCGGCATATGACTCCCACATCTTGCGGAACAGCACCATACCCCAATTGATGGCCAATCTGCACTCCGAATAGGCCTGGCTTGTTGGTGAGTGGGCTGTGTCAATTACTGTGATGTATGTGTGACATGCGGATCAAATCACATATTCTGATCACACTGTTTGCCTGCATGTCTCACAACTAGGTGACTCTGGGTATCCCATTCATCCATGGTTAGTATCCCCACTGTGGAATACAACAACGCCGGGGGAAGTCCTATACAATGATGCACATGGGAGGACTGTTGAACTTAAGATTTATGTGCCTGGACAAGACTGGTGGTGCACTTATGTGCCTGGACAAGACTGGTGGTGCACTTATGTACTCACCACAGAAGGTATGCCAGATGGTAGTCGTCTGCTGCATACTACACAACCTGGCATTGCACAGAAGGACATGCACAAAATATTAAATCATATCCTGTTGCAGAGCGCTTTGCATCATGGACATAGAAGTGTCATATTTTCAGTGCAAAATAAAAGTGCAAATAGTGAATACAAACATATAATTATCAATGCTCATCCTGGAATATTAAAAACATTGAATTCTATTGGGCCATGTTTTTGTGTTTTGACAAATATATAGTCCATTATTTTCCGTTATTATGAAAATCAACTTGCTATATATATATACATATTGTAATAACATATTCTGTCAGAGGTATGTCATTTAACCCACTGGTGGGTGATGATGCTTGATTCAGAAATTGTCATGATATAGTTATCATTTTTAACACTATTGCAATTCAAAATTGTACCCTGTGGTGGGTGTGATTTTATTACACAAAATAAAGTTTTTGGTGTATATATATATATCCCCCAAATTTTAAGGACTATTTTTGTAATTTTGGAGGCCTATGCATTGTTTTCATTCATAAATCACTCCATTTCTTCGCCGATCTATCTACTAGGGGCCAAGGAGATGTATCCTAATAATAAAACAAACTGAAAAAGGTGGTAAAATAATAACAATTAAATGAATACTAAATATACAAAAAAACATTTTGGTCACAACGGAATCACTTTCTTGCCATCAAAATTGTTTTTCCAGTTCCATAATTCTAATTATCAACCTGATATTGACTGTCGGCGTGATTGGATTCCCCCAATTCCTGAGAGAGTGTTATGAGTTTTATTTTCCATTAAGTTGTTACATTAATCCAATATTCATTCTAGGTGTGAATGCATTACCTCATCCTTGTTGAGGCCGTCCGGGGTTAAAGTTCTGAAAGACAAGATGTGACGAGATTCTTTCTGTCTCGCGGTTCTTTCACGGTTACCACCTCTCACATGGCGTTCAACCGTATCAACTCCATAAAATTTAAATTTTTTCCAGTCACCCTCATGGTGTTTCTCCATATGTTCTGCCACAGCACAACTTCGGTCCCCATTTATTGTTGCTCTTACATGTTCCAGTATGCGCTTTTTTAATTCACACAATGTGCTCCCTACATATTTTAGTTTGCAGGGGCACTCTATTATATAGATTACATATTGGCTTTTGCAGTATATTAGTAGGCTTTTGCTCCACATTTTCTTGTTTGCCATTGGTATCTCTTTTGTATTTTGTGCAATCTGGCATACCTTACAGGTCGAGCATTTGTAAAAGCCGTTGGTGGTCAACCATGTATTCCGTTTTTTGGGTTTCAAATAGCTGTGGACTAGATCATCTTTGAGGTTTTTGGCTCTTGGATATGTAATTCTAGGGTGTTTTCCTGCTACTTTTGCCATTGTTGGATCCAGGCATAGAATATTCAAATTTTTTCTCAGAATATTTTCAATTTGTTTGGAGTCATAGAGTAGGTTGTAATTAGTCGAATCAGATTATCTTTCTCCACTATCTTTTGTGTCTGTTTCTCTTGTATAATCTCAGATCGTTGTTTTTTCTCAGTTTTCTGCAGGATGCCAAGATGTTTTTGTTGTATTTCCTTTTTTTGAATCTATTGATCGCGAGGCTACTGTGTTTTTGCCATTCCTGGTTGTCAGAGCATATTCGCCGTATCCTCAATAGTTCCCCATATGGAATATTTCTGATTAAGGATGACTGGTGGAAACTTTCCGCATGTAATGTTGCGTTACTTGCTGTTTCTTCCCGATGTAGTGTTGTGTGTATTTTATCATTTATAATATAAATCTCAGTATCCAGGAAGACCACTCTTTTTTCACTGATGTTATATGTGAAATGTAAATTAGTATTCGTATTGTTGAGAATTTGGAAGCATATCTCAAAGTCTTCTTTTGAACCATCCCATATTATCAGGAGATCATCTATGTATCTCAACCATGATCTTATTTTTTCCACATGTTTGTCATTTTCCGAGTTCCAAGCTACTTTCTGCTCCCACCATCCCATGGTGAGACAGGCGTATCTTGGACTAAAAGAAAAACCCATTGCTGTACCTTCTTTTTGTAGATATACCTCCTCCCCAAACATAAACACATTTTGTGTCAGGCATAATTTGATAATTTCCATTACCATCGCATTATGATTAGAGAAATGGATGTTTCGTTCTTTTAGAAAATATTCGCATGCCCTCATGCCCACCGAGGTCTGTATATTGGTGTATAACGAGATCACGTCCATAGTGATTAATTTGTATGTTGGCTCCCATGCAATGTCTTATAGAATTCACAGTAAATCACTTGTGTCCCATAAGTATGATGTCAATCCTATTACATATGGCAGCAAATAACCATCTGTATAGTTTGCGATTGGTTCTAGAAGAGATCCTTTAGCGGAAATTATTGGTCTGCCTGGGGGTCTAGTTGGATGCTTATGTATTTTTGGGAGGAAGTAAATTGTTGCAGTTACTGGAAAATCTGTTGTTAAATATTCTTTCTCTTCACAGTCTAGGAGTCTTTCTTCAAACCAAGGGGCATATTTACAACGAGGCGATAATAAATTATCGCCGCTTTAGCGGCCATTTGCAGCCGAAAAGCGGCGATAATTTTATTGCTATATTAGCAAGGTCACGCTAACGCGTGAAACCTTGCTTTAGCGTGGGGATTTCTAACGTCCAGGTTGCATCTCTAATGAGATGCAAAGTGGGCGTTCCTGACCTGACATGATAGGAGAAATGTCGCTAAGCTACATTTCTCCTATCATCAAGCCCCACGCTATGAAGCATAGTGTCAGGAAAAGTAGCGATAACACCTGTTATGGCTACTTTCCTAACACCTGCTTCAGGACTGACTTAGCCATGATATCCTATGGAAGGAGGATATCATCGCTAAGTTTGTGAGTCCATATCAACAAGGTAACGTGAGATTATCGCTGGGTTTCCAGCGATAATCTCACGTTAGCCAGTTAGCGTGAAGTTTTTTATCGCTATTGAGATAAGCGTTGCTAATAGCACGCTATCTCAACGATAAAAATCCGCACTAGCCGGCGATAATTATCCGAGCGCTAAGTGCGCTTTGCGATAATTATCGCCGGTTGTTGTAAATATGCCCCCAATTTTGTAGTTTGATATCCAGATTTTGTTTATATTGTGGTGTTGGATTCTCTGATAATCGTTGGTAATGCTGGGTATTTGTTAATTGTGAGCGGGCTTCCTGGATGTAATTGTCTCTGTGCTGAATAATGATGTTTCCACCTTTGTCCGCCATTTTTATTATTATGTTTTCATCATTTTTAAGCATTTTGTTCTTCTACTGTTAAATTATATTTTCTATTTGAGGTTTTGAGATGGTATAGATCTTTGACTATTGCTTCGTGAAATATATCAATTTTGTTTCCACTTTGTAACTGAGGAGAAAATTTGGATTTACATTTCTTTCCACTGGTTCCTTCTCCCAATTGTGGGCAATATTCCTCCAGATCGTAACCATGTTCATTCACATTTTGGTCTAATTCCATTAGTGTTACAAAGTGTTCAGCATCTTTTGTTTGTAATTCCATTGTGGGTTTTTCTTTTTGTTTTTCAAAGGTATTAGATTTCCATTTTTCTTCATATACTTTCGCAAGTTTTAATTTCCTGATATATTTGTAAATGTCTATCCTTGTCTGCGCTAAATCCATTTAGTTGGTGGGGCAGAACGATAAACCTCGTTTGCAAGTCTATGTGCAAGATTAGAGAACCTAGGCAGGCATGGACTGAGCACCCGGAAGCACCCATAAGCACAGGACAGTATGAAGAAACAGATGTGCTCCTCGCACCACAATGAAGAAAGGAGCATCTCATGGCAACCTGGAAGAGGTTCAATGTAGGCAAGGCACAGTAGCATTTGCGCAAACACACAGGCACAGCTCGCAGCCTGTCTAACACGTTAAAAGGCATCCCAAAAACGTGTGTTGCTAGAGCATCCTGATCGTGGACCAACAAAGGACTCACCCACAGCTCATGGTCCAGGGCAGCAAGGGATGTGTTGGAAAGGCAGACATCCATGGCCCAGTGAAAGGGGCATCGTCGACAACAGAACACAGATTGCACACAGGTGAAATAGGCATAGCGGAAGGTTAGCATATAACTGATGCGTAGCACAGCTAATGGGATACATCCAAAGAGAAACTGCATGCGGTCACGGTACAGTTGCAACTGACCAGGGTTCGCCTTGACCACAGAATGGGCAGACACGGTGTGAGAGCAGTCTTAGAACCAGCTCTCAGCTGTACAGCCACAAGTAGTAATATCAAACCACTAAATGCAGTCTGAAAATTGGAGGCATGACACCCGGTAGTACTCTAAAACTAGCATGAAACGAAGGGACAAGGCCAGAGACCACAAGTTTAAACAAAAGTGTGCAATGGCCTCAAGTATCAGAGGCTTCCGATGATTACTGTGTCAGTCCCTCGGAAAAAAGTTGGAGTGCCGTGTTCAGCAGTGACTGAATAGCGTGGAATGGTCAAGGCACCTGGAATTCGAAGGTCTCAGGGCTGCTGTGTGAGCGACTACTTGTTGAAACAGAAGCCCATTGTGCCTGCACAGTTATTGAAGTATGCTTTTGCTGTGGGAATGTGAGGCCACAAATGACTATCCACAATCACATATGGGGGAGTAAGGAGAACATTGCTCCAGCAAGGAACACGGTATGCAACAGTTTATATATATGTGATGCCTGCCTTGTGACCGCAGCAGTTGTGCTCATTCAGGAGAAGATTACTTTGGTTGTAAAACAGATTTAGCATGGGTATGTTGTCAGGGACTGGTGTTCATGTGGGTAAACATGCATAGATCGTACATGTCACATGGAAATCCCTGGGCAACAGTACTTGAGTGTGTGAGTGCGACAATGTCACCATCGTCCACATGACAGGATGTGTTGTGATGCTGGCTCTTGTGGGCACACTGCTACAGATGTCATTGTTCTAGGGGTGGACGGAATTTGCGAAATTCACTTTCGCAAATTATCGCAAAGATGTTAAAAATCTCCGCAAACACGCGGAAATATCGCGAAGATGCAGAAGTTTTTTTCCCGCCCGTTCGTGGTATTTTCTGCGTGGTCGCGGCTCGCCAACTTACCCATGCGGTTGCTCGCGGGCACGGCCATCTTGTTTTCACTTGTCTCGCGGTGCATGATCGCGAGAAGAAAGACGTGATCACGCGACGAATGACGTTACTGCGGGCGTGAACTGTCGTGAGACAGCGCAAATGGCTACCAACAATCCAACATCTGGTGGAGAATTTATTTTTGCCATTTCCGTCTGTATTTATCCATATTTATTTTTTGGGCATTTTTTCTGTATTTATCCGCATTTATTTTTGCCACAAGCAAAAGACGACGCTACAGCTAGTATTTTTTCACATTTATTTCAGTCCCAAAAAACACATGTGCAACTGCTTGTACACGGACACAAGAGCTGAGGGAACAACAACGCATGGAGGCAAAGGAAAGCACAAATGCAGTTTGCCTGAATCAGCACACTGAAGCCTAACCTGCTGATATGCCAGTTCTCTGTTCCAAGCCCAGCACTGTTGCTGTAATGTCATTCTATCAGATGGCTTAGCAAGTTTAGTGGTGGTTTCTGACATATCGTAAGCTCAAATGTCAGCAGTCACCTTAGTATTTCATCTATCAAAGGATGGTAAAATTAAAGCCATATCGCTGGCTTGGTTTGCATTTGTTTTTTCAGAGGGGGTGCTAATTTTTACAATGAGTACACTGTCCAACATGTCTCTTTATCGGGTTTTAATATTTTTCTAACCCGACTGCGTGCAGGCTTTCAACAAGGTCTCAAAAGCTGAGGTGCTGTCATCCCCTCGCTTCAGGAAAGTGTATCTTTTTAGGTTCATAGTCGTACAAGAGCTTTCAACATGCAAACATGACTATTTGAAAGCACAGCTCGCAGAATACAACGGACACTCCCTGAGATGCAGTTATCCTAATCCTTCGGCTCAATGAAGGTTAATTGCTGATTCAAAACCCCCTGGTGCTGCCTGTTCATACGTGGTGGGGGGTTGTCGCATCCAGAGCCTGAGGCTGCAGCAGGACAGACAGTGTCAAAAGCAGCAATCAGGGGATCGCCATTAATCTGCCCCCTGAGGCCACAGAAATACATTTATCTTGTGAAACGGTGACGGGCTGGCACAGAGCTCACTGGAGCGGAGGAGCCCTGGAGATGCCCAATTCAAAAGAAGGGCTGGGGCAGCAACAAAAGGAACAGGGGTGTGGCAACTTTGGGCTAAGCACGCAGCGCGGCAAACTTTACTAGTATTTTGCCGTTTCTAAATATAAATACAGACAAAGGAAACATAGTTTCCCGTCTGTATTTATATGTAAAAATCAGTTTATATGGAAAACCGTGAGCCCTAGTCATAATGCTTACTTGTCATGTGACTGAGGTGTTTCACCTGAGTTGGGCAGGGAGAGGTATAGAGATCCGAG
This sequence comes from Triturus cristatus, assembly GCF_964204655.1. Lineage (NCBI taxonomy): Eukaryota > Metazoa > Chordata > Amphibia > Caudata > Salamandridae > Triturus > Triturus cristatus. The sequence goes on from NC_140586.1 coordinate 579,465,223, forward strand.
TATATTTTGGGAGCTAACCCCTACTGATGTGGGAAGATAACGCAACACACATGTGTCTAGAGATTCACAGCACTGACCTGCACCAACCTTGGTGACACACAACAATGGTAACAATGGTAACAGAAGTAAGCTTTTCAACTGAACTGCATCTACCAGGATGCTAAGGGCTAAACTGTGTTGGGAGGTGCAGTCGTGTGGTCCAGCCCCCTGCTGTCCATGTTGATGGTGTTTGCAAGTGGTATCTGTAATGCATATTGTACAGTGTTGCCTTGTGTGTATTTGCAGTTGTTCCATAATATGGCAATGCACTGTTATTTCCGTGTGTCTTTTCAGGTTCCTCCACTCTCTCAATGGATTTTCACCTTTCCATATTCAGATACATTGCAATGCAAGACAACATCCTACTTACTGTGATGAAAATGCTCTTGACACAAAGGCATACTGTTGCAAGTTGTGTTTCTTTTGTAATGAGTGATGAGTGAGGGGTGAAGTGGAAAGAGATGGTGCATGGATAGTTAGGGTAGAACACACAGTGGTAGAGTTTCAAAGTCCAAATGAACACTCCCATCCTTGTGGCAATGTGGATTTGTATATACAACAAAGTCAATGCTGGGTGTTACGGTGGTGACATCAGCGCTTGCTCCGAGAACTGGTACTGCATGGTGCTGTGCCACGTGATCCTCCCGGGGTGTTTTCTGGATGCCCCCTCTGCCGTTTGACCTAGGGGGAACCTGCTGCATGCTCAGAGGTGTCTGAGGATTTGCCGTGGTGTGACTCACCCCTCCCTGTGGCCGCTGCTGAGGTGGTATGACTATCATCCGGCTGGCCATGGGGGGAGGTTGGCAGTGATTTGAGCAGCATGCATGTCCCTCAGGACACCCACAAACAGGCCCATGTACTCCACATGTTGTCGCAAGCAAGTGTCCATGGAGCTCTGCAGCAGGCGGAGCTCCCACAGTTCTTCAAGGACCTGGCCCATCTGTCCCCGGTTCTGCTGGTATGCACCAAGGACAGTTAGCACGGTTCCCAGGGCCCCTGTCTCATTGTCCTCCTGTGGCTATCCCCCAGTTGGCCTCCCACCTGCTCTGCTACCACAGACCTGTGGCGGTGCCAGGCGCTGACGCCGCACACCATCCCCAGCATCCCTGTCTGCCTGATGGTATTCACAACTGCTGGCACAGGGACAGTTTTGAAGGCAGCAGTGGTGATGGTGGAGGTGGCTGCCACACAGGTAGCTGCTGCAGGGGTCTGAATTGGCGGTGCAGCTGTTGTGGGAGTCGTGGTGGTGGGGACCATGAGGGCACAGACTGAGCTGTCCTGCGCACGCAGGAGGGGCCAGGTCGATCCTCCTCATCTTTGAAAGACTGAGGAGTCTGCATCCAAGGGTTTACCTTCTAGGGGGGAGACTGTCTGGGCTCGCCAATGGCACGGTCGCCGGTTGTTGCTGGCAAGTCACCTGTTGTGGTGAGGGTATATTGTCAGCATGTTCAGTACACAGCACAACTTTGATGTTCATGTTTAGCACATTTCATCTGAGATGGCCTTACTTTTTAGCATGGCATTACTATAAATCCATAACAGTTTGTCAGCAGTTGAACATGATGTGGGGGTATATACATTGCTCATTAGCTATGTGTCATGGCTGAAGATAGAAAATCATTTGTACAGATATTGTATTTCCAAGGACATGTCCTCTGGTACCAGCTTGTTGCTCATCCGATTCAGTTCATGCTTGGAAATATGTGTCTTTCCCATGAGTATCTGACTACTATGCCGCAACTTCATGATTTGTGTTACGCTTTCTGTAACTACTTCCTGTGGTTTGTGAGGTTTAAAAGAGCTTCCATGCATGTGTTGTGTTGACCCGAGTCTTTGAGGCAATGGGACTTGCACAATGGATTTTTGTGATCACGTTCTTGTATTTCACTTAGCAGTTACATTTGACTTCATCACTGACACTGTGAATCATGCGGCCTCTTGATGGTATTGGCTGTATGTGCACTGCCTACAACTTATGGGGGGTTTCAGAGTTGGCTACCAAGTGTGGGATGCTGGGTCATTTGGCTCCATGCTGTCTGTGAGGGATGACAGAGGGATTTGTGGGGGCTGTAGTCCTGCTTTCAGGGCTCAACAACCCCCTCCCCAGTGAGATGGCTACCTATCTGTTAGAAGGCACTGTCGACGGGGTTAGCTGACACATGGCTGTGGGGTGGAGAGGGTGGGCAATGCTGTCTGTGAGGGAGGCCATGGTGCATGGGCTGACTTCCTACCTGTGAGGTGAAACTGAGTGAGGAAATGCTAGCCTTTTGATCCATTCATATTGAAACCATGCATTTCAAATGATTTTGATGTGGGCTGGCGATTGAGGCTCACTTGTGCCCAATAGTACATTTCAGTGTGATGGTAAACATTTGTTAGTATTTACCAGCCTCCACTCCCCCCTAGATTACTTCGGGACTGTCTGGATGCATTATAGCAAGCACCTTCTCCTCCAATTTGATGAAGGTTAGTGGTGGAATGGGAGGGTCACCACCAGTTCTTTGGGCAACTGCACAGTACCTATGGGCCCGATGCTTAACCCGGCCCTTGAGGTCACCCCACCACTTCCTGATATCACACACAGTGCGTAGGGTGGTCCCTACGGCATTGACTTTTCTTTGGATCCTAGCCCACATCCGATTCTTGCACACAAGTGGGGTATGTTGGACCAGGTGCCCAGGCAATCGTAGTTCTACCCTGATTATCTCGTCTATCATCACTTTCAACTCTGAATCGGTGAATTTGAGCATTTTCTTTGGGAGCATGGTGCAAATGAATGAGGGGTGCAGGGTGCAACGTAGTGGTGTAGATATGTAAAGTGTTTGAGGAGTGTGGGTAAAAGTGGTGTTGTGTGGAGATAGGTGAGTGTAATGTTGTGCAGTTTGAGTCAATGGTGTCCGGTCTCTCTGCCTCGGCTCGTGGTGTGCAAAGGATGTAGGTCCAGGAAGGGGTTGGTTTTATTCAGTGGGATGTGGGTATGTCCACATGAGTGATGGCCTCCAGATGTCACTTCCATGCTGCGCATGGCTTTCCTTAGCAGGAGCAAGTTGGGGTGTGTCATTGTGGGGTTTGTGTTGTAATTGAGGGTGGCAGGGAGTACAGGCACACTTCTGAGCATTGTTGTGAAGTTGGTTCCATCTGCCATTCATTTGGCCTATGTGTGTGCACGGCGGTCGGACGCAGTGCTCGGTCCATCAGCTCCGCTTTTGCATCGTAGTTAGCAGTGCGGTCATGCTGCGGCAGGAGCGGCCTTTCCAAGCCATTGGACAGCTTTCCCCATCCACCACGGTCGGATTTGCAGCTTTTCCAGCCGTGGTGGACGGTCTTTTGTGTCATCCGTCCGCCGCAGTCTGATTTTGCGTACATTGCATCGTAATTTGACCGACAGAAATGCCGCGGCTCCTGCGGGGTAATTTTTTCCAGAACCACGGCGGTCAGAGGGCACCATCGTAATTGTGCCCTAAATCCCTTGACATTTTTAACATTCATTGTTTGCAAGTCAATTCATGTAGTTTGGCATCAGTGTTAACTTAGGGCCATGTACACAGGGACAGTTTTAATGTCATTCATCAGAGAACTAGCAACTGTAAGCATATGTTCCACAGTAAGCACATATCTCTCACGTTGGGCCTGACACGGATATTTGGTTCCATTTCGCAAGGGAACAAGAGCAAACCCTGCTTCTTATTTCGATCCATTTCACAAGGCAGAAAATGCCACAGCTCCACTTCTAAAGGAGCGAGCAATGTACAGCGAGGACCTGGGGTGTCACAGTTGGGAAGATTAGCATGATGAGGGGTCTCAGCACAATATACAAAACACAGCATTAGCTTGCAAACACTTACAAGAACAAGGCACCGGATCAGATGTGCTTGCATTCACTCTCATGTCTGACGAAAGGGTGGGATTTATGCCTTTAAATGACGGGCGTCTTAAATCACGCAAGGATGAAGTCTCCAATGCCCGAAACCGTGACGCTTATTGACTCACTGGCCTACAGTGTGCATACAATCCTAGACCACAATGGCAATGACGGGCTTTAAAACAGAAAGCCCTGCTTCGTGCATCACGTTAAAAAAGTTGATTTACTGCCTGTCTTCCATCTCCTGCTTCAGAGCGAGGCACAGCAGGTAGCCTGAAACAGACAACCCAACTTAAATACATCAATTTCTTTAGAGATACAATCGTATCTCTAAATACATTGATGTATTTAATATTTTTTTATGGAGATGTGTATGAATTTTCAGAGGGGCACAGCCCCCCAGCCCTAATGGAAAAACCTCCCCTGCCCCCTTTAGTCATCTCTTGCCTTCTGAGATCCGAATAGTTGTATTCATATCAAACTGGCTGACACCCTAAAAATGACTCTGACCAAGCCCCCCATGAGGGCATTGCCTGCATCTAGGGTACCTGGTACTAACAGCAACCCATGGTAAATGAAGGACTGTGGTAAGGCTAAGAAAGTCTTTGTGAATGCACTGAAACCAAAACTCACCTGAGGTTCGCATAGCTAGGGCTCAGTGCAAGAAAACACTAACGCTAGCAAAGTGTAACTCTGGCTGGAGCAACGTAGTTGTTGCAGCAAGGTCTGGCGATAATAGGTTGTTTTGGAAAATTATTGCCAAAGGAAGCGGACACTTTGAATCACAGATTGAATACTACCTGAACCCAGGAGCCTGGGCGAACTATTTTACTGAATTATATGAAAATACACTCAATGAGCATAATCCTCTCTCTCACTTCCTGCCAGAATCCGTTCCGCCAGACGCATGTTGGATAGCAGGGTGTTGTGATCTCCAAACATTCAAAAGAGAAGGGTAGTCCTCCAGCACCAAGCCTCAGCATTTCACAGAAAACAGTAGGCATCATCAACAAGTGCCCTACTCCCTGCTATGGATTTGTGCAAATTGAAGACTCACCCTGTGGCTTTATACGGAGCTGAAATTTGGGGCCATGTAAACACTGAATTACTCACTTTGAGTGAGAACAGGTTTGTTCGCTCTCTTCTCCATCTCCCCAGGGTACACCATGCCAAGAAGTAAGTGGATCTGTCCATTGTGCAAGTGATTAGTCTTCAGTGAACACTGCAAAGCATTAAGGGCATTGAAGGCAGACATGTCCATTTCTATTGTGTACAGCGTGAGTAAATATTTGTTTGCATTAGAGCTGTTGAGGAAAGAAAAAGCCCTACAGTTTCAAAACCTGAGTCCTTCTCCTTGGCTATTGTCTTAGATTCCAAATAAGGAGTTTTGTACAGCTAGTGCCATGGCTTTGTTCCATGGCTAGTCTAGCAGAAATAGTCCCTGACTTTGTACAAGATAGTTACTAGTAACTTGCTCAAACTTATTGTATCTTTTTAGGAATTTTAATAACTTTTGACATGTATGAACAATACTGACTGAACTACAACTTTACCTTGTATACTACTGATTCTTAAAACTGTTATATTTTCATCTATGAATTTACTTTTGTTACTTAGTATATTATGATCTATGCTGCCTGTTCATATTGAGATCGTAGCCTTATGATAGCTTTTAAACGCTTTTACAATGTCTTTTTATTTGACCATAATGAAAATGTAGCAAGACTGTATGTTTGTAAGGGCTGACATTTCCGAAATAAACATTTATGAAATGAACAGTTATGAAATATGGGACAGTAAACAATGCACCCTGTGTCCATCCTATGTCGCTACAATCTTTTTGTTCTTGTGTTGGATTTGCCCGTGTCATGACTGTTTGGATGCATGTTTGTACTTTTCTGATGTGTTGTTTCATACCTGACACAGATCCTGTGCAGTAAACCCCAGCTTTTTAGAAGCTTCCAGAAGCACTTCACTCCAGCGTTGAGGCTTCTTGTAACGTCCAAAGTTGACTATAATTGGGGTGACCTCTCCACTCCAGGTCAGCATGGACGCTGTCTCCAGTCCTCACATTTAAACTTACAAATTATTGTTTTAGATGTGTTGGTATATTTATTTCAATCGAGTATTAGAAAGACTAAACCACCCCAATGTATTATTTGCTCACACTAAAGGTCAAGATTGCAAACAGTGTCTGTAATGACTAGGAACAAAGTGGTTACCCTGAATGTTAATACTTAGAGGTCCATTAGGATGACGGGTGGATAAGCACCCCGACCACCATGGTAGCGGGAAAACACCGCCTGCCAGGACCGCGGGAAAACCGCCAGTCCAATTACTATGCTCCGCAGTGGAAATCCGACCGCGGCGGTTGGATAGCAGCGGTTAACATTGCGGCGGGTGGTGCTGCCAGCAGCACCGCCGCGATGTCCAAACAAGCATGTTCTGCATGTCTCTGCACTGTGTTGCAGGCACTGCACAGTGCCTGCTACCTGGTACAGGGACATAGGGGGGTACCATGGGTACCCCCACAGTGCACCCACACCCCCCAACACATTGGGGGTCCACAATGGACCCCCGGAGACATTCTCCACATGCCTTTCCATGGCGGTTCCACCACCGCGGAAAGCTGGCTACTGCCGGCATCATAATCTTGCCGGCGGTGCTCGGCCCTGATCCGCCACAATTGTAGCGGTCCTGCTCCGCACGCCAGGCAATCGGGCAGACTGCAACCGGCGGAAAAGTGGCAGGCGGGAAATCACACTGCTGCGGTCACGACCGCAATGCTAATCGGACCGGCGGTGTTCAGGGCTTCGATGGCGGGCGGATGTCCGCCGCCGGTCCGGCAGTTGCTACCACCTGCCCGGCAGAGGACATCCGCCCTCCATCCTAATGGACTCCTTAGTCTGATGAATCAAACCTGTAATGAAAGCTTTCAACTTTAAATCTCAGGAAGGGTTTGGGGTTTGATTGCTATCTGTTTATGCATACTCAAGCTTGACAATAGTAACTCTACTCTTGAGGAAACCTGATGATGATTCTGTCTAATAAGTATGAAAATGAAGACTCCCCAATTCCCCAGCAGAATAGGGGAAGATCATAAAATTATATAAATGGTTAGAAAGCATGTAAACATATTTATACACAGAAAATACCAAATATATGTCGCAAAATGTTAAAATACAAAATAATTCCTTTTAACAAAAGCACCATCGTAATGAGAATTTGCTAATGAATGCTCTTTCATGCGATCACATGATCTAATGCCATAATCGGACAGGTCAATAACATCAGCTCGACTTCCCTGGCACACAGCTTCTCAGGAACATTGCCCAGGTTACGTAAGAAAGCTCTTATCATCGGTTTTCGTAATACATCTAGAGTAACAGAGTCCAGTATACTTTGCTGTATCATCTTGCAACCACTAGCATAGAAGCAACAGATTCTCGCCTTCCCAGGTATTTCAGAACATGCTCGTGTAATTACCAGAAAGGGGATCATTCCCAATCTAAAGAGCAATTATGTCTTCTGGAAATGGAAAGAAATCTTAATTTCAAATAAAATTGGATGCTCAATGCATCACAGAGTTGCAAATAACTAACAATAGTGAGTTTATAGAATAGGTAAGGGCAGTCTGCTCACCTAGAACCCTCCACAACAAGGGACCGAGCCATCTTCTTAAACTGACAAGTAGCCTAGTCCATATCACAAAATATGTAATGTATATACCCAATACCACATATTGTCATTAGGCAGAGTTCTAAAACAGAAAACTCCACCTGAGACCACACGTCAGCACTGGGCCCTACAATGTGACCCTAAATAAAATAAAAAGTAAATTAAGTATTTGTAAAGCGACTAATCACACATACGTGCCTCAATGTACTACAGGCCATTGGGGAGACTACGAGAGCTATTGCCCAGAGTCACATAGTGCTGAGGTGAGCTGCCATGGGGGATCACACCGTGAGTCCTGCACTCCATAGTCAGCCGCTGTAGCCGATGTGCCACCCTAGTGATATGACACCAGTGGACTGCAGCACTTGTTGTGCCATCACTGTTATGCCAAATGAAAACATGGCTCTATCACAGCCGAATGTCTGACAGAATATTGACAGACAGAAAATCGACCTACAAAAATATCAAATCAAAAATATCGATGTCATAAAATATCGATGTTAAAAATATCGGGGCAGATTTACAAGCCCCTTGCGTCACTTTTGCACTGTCGTTACGTCACTTTTGTGACGCACCGGCAGCGTAAAGTTGCGGCCCATTTACAATGTGATGCATCTAGGGAGATACGTCACGTTGTGAAGCCCTGCGCCACATTAAACCTGCATCAGGTTTAATACATGCAGGGTGGGCGTTCCATCGCAGGAAGCCCCGTAAAAGTGACGCAGTGAAATCTACAAGATTTCACTGAGTCACTTTTATGGCCATGCTGCGTCAAAACCCTGCGCCTGCTTGAAGCAGGCGTAAGAAGTGACGCAGCATGTTAGGCATAGGGCGCCCCTGAGCACTGTTGGAGTTGCGTCGTGCTTGTGACACAACTCTAGCAATGCGTGACTTTTCCGTCAACAGGTGCGTCAGAATTTCCGACGCATCTGCCAATCCTTACGCCATGGTGCGCCGTATTGTAAATACGGCGCATCCACTTTGACGCAAGGATTTGGCATGTTGGCGCAGGGAAAGTGACGCATCTCTACAGATGCGCCACTTTCTTGTAAATCTGCTCCATCGTTTTTTTAAATGTTTTAATAATAATGTAAAATTAAGTAAATAATACATATGATTAAAAGAAACATAGTTAAAAATATCATCGCGTATGAACGGTGCGTACCCCAACATCTCGTATGTACGCACCCCCCAACAACATCATCGCGTATGTATGGTGCATACCCCAACATCGCGTAAGTACGCACCCCACAGCTACATCATCATTGCGTATGTACAGTGTGTACCCCAACATCACATATGTACGCACCTCCCAACAACATCGCATATGTACGCACACCCACCAAAAATTCAAACTGAGGCCCACCCACAAATGGACCAATAAAAAGGGCCCACACACACAAACTATGAGCCTTTGCAACAGACTCACTGCAGCTAGAGAGCACACACCAACAGCTGCACCCATCCACCTTAACATATACACCTTCACACAACCTCCTTCACACATACCCCCTCTTCACATTCAGACCCACACCTTCATATTCAGACCCACACACCCACAACCATCCACACCCTCACCCCACACCATGCCCACAGACAAAAATCCAAAGTTCAGAAGAGAGGAGCTGGAGATCCTTGTCAATGAAGTCATCAGAGTCGAGCCACAGCTGTTTGGAACATTGGTCAGACAGACCAGCATAGCCGAAAAATCACGCCTGTGGCAGAGGATCGTCGATAGGGTGAATGCTGTTGCACCCATCAGAAGGACCAGGACTGAATGCCAAGCCAGGTGGTACGATCTACGGAGGGCGGTCAAGCGAAAAATTAATGACGACTACGCCCAGAGCAACATCACTGAAGGTGGTGGGCCCCGCAGACCAGTACATTTCCATCCCTGGGAGGAGAAGGTGATGGCCCTGCTTCCGCTGGTGGGAGTACATGGACTTCAAGGACTTCCAGAGCCTGGTGAGTACACAAACAACTTATGTAAAATGGGGGTAATGGCATCCACACCCCAACTACACAAAATGCACGCAACTACCCCCAAGCCCTCACCGGTGAGAACCACAGTCAAAAACAACGCTAATACCAATAACATGTGTATGCCCCATTGAGAAAGCAAGGCCATGCTATGTCCCATGCTACACGAAGCACCAATCCAAGAATGGATGTCCCGTATGCTGGGAGGGTGGGTGTCACAAAACGCATTGTTGAACTCCAAATCAGACACAATTGCTCTCATCCCATATGGCCCAGCTACATACCCATGCACCATGCGCAATGCACAGGGATTGGGAAAGTACTGACAAGATAGCTGACACTTGGCCCGGGTGTAGGCAGCACAAGGCCCTCCTGTGACCAGTGCAATCACAAACACCAAGACAACAAGGTCAGATATCTAGGAGAGGAACTCACACTCACTGTCATGGCAGCATGCTCCATGGGGGGACAGCTACATCACCTGGGAGCCCCAGTGCCAAATCACACTACACCCACCAGCAGGCCCTATCTCACACACCTCTTACACAAGCAGACACCCCCGGGACAGGCAATGGATTTACCCACTGTCACAATGGACATGTAACACAACAACACCAATACATAGCCGAAGAAGCAGCCAAGCCACAAATCTACATGTCAAAGACTCAGGAGAACATATCAATCTGTCCCCCGCAACATACCCATCCACAAGTGAACATTGAGGAGAATGCTAGGCACATACAACTACCTGGAGGAACAGTGCCAACTAGAATGTGTATGAAACATGGATGTTGCATGAAACAGCATTAACATTGTCTGTCTCTCACACACAGGGCAACGTGATGAATCTACCCCCAACAATGGGGGTGAAGAATCACAGTCCCAGGCTCAGGACAAACCTGATCCAACTGGCAGCGATGCCGCTCAACACTCCGCAGATGACCCCGACCGACCTGGAACCTCTGGTGTCCAAGCCCCTGCAGCACCTGGTTCAGGAACATATGTGCCAAACACCACCCCCATTCCTGCCACATCCCAGGAGACACCGAGGAGCCCTGCCCGCAGTGAACAACTGAGCCAGTCTGACCAGGAGGGACAAGGTGCGCCGGGCACCCAGGAGGAGGCAGACAACATCGCCACTGCCATCCCTCAGGGGTCCCGTAGACCCAATGTGCCCACAACGGCAGCCCAGGCTTGTGTGGGTAGGGGTTGTGGGAGTGGAGGCAGGCAGAGGCGAGAACCTGACCAGCCAGCTGAAGGGACCGGTATGTCACACATAGACAACATTATGGACGCATACCGGCGTGAGACCAGGGAGTTCAGCCAGGTAGTGGTGACCCTCAAAGAGATGAGGAACCAGCAGGCCGAGCAACACGCCAGTCAACAAGAACACCAAGGACGGATGAAGGCAAGACTGGTTGAGCTCCTGGCGGTGCAAAGGGACATAAGCCATTCACTCCGTCGGATCGCCAACAACATGGGCAAGCCTCCCTGTGCCACCAGGTGAAGACCACCACCAGCCACAGGGAGGAAGGAGGAGGAGGATTCGTCCGACGGAGCATCCCAAGCATCGTCAAGGCCTGCATCTGAGGGTCCCCGAAGGAAGGTGGGTTGTCCACGGAAAAGACAGTGAGAGGCAGCGGACCATCCACATCTCCCAGGTCACCTGGCGTGGCACCTGGCCTCCATGTGTGACAGCATCACCTCATTGACTGACATCATCTGCCACATGGACTTGCTGGTCACAGTCTGACCAATGATGCCAAACACTGTGGCCTGGACTCTGATGACTCCAAATGCCAAGGATCCCATCTCCCCCTGTGAAATTTGGATTCTATGTTCCCTGTATTGCACCTTTTTCTGTGCACAAATCACGCCCCAGACCTATAATAAAAAAAATTATAATTGTAATTTTATGTAGCAGTCATTTAGCATGAGTCCACAACATACGTGTGGAGATATGTCAAAGTATGCCTGAGTGTGGAACTAACTCCAGCCATCCATACACTTGGATCTGAGTCCGGTCGAGGACACACATGGGTCACAATGTATCACCAAATACAGACATGGAGCCCAATACTAAACCGTGATGGCCTCAAGCTGCTGAGGGGGGCTTGCAATACTGCTCAGACAGACCAATTTGGCAGAGTATCATGAAGGTGTAGAGGTCATGGGTCATTTTGAGGTGCCCGGGGAGGGAGTCCCAGGTCTGTTTGGCGAGGTGGGAGAACTATCTCCTGCATGCAGTGTTTCTGTGGATGTGATGAATGGTTGCCAGGGCAAGGTGGGCTGCACGGTGTTGGGCCAACGGGGTGTTGGATGACAGACGTCCAAGGTCAGTTTTGGGTCTGGGGTTGTGGACTGCCTCGTGAGTGTGGTTGAGGAGTCTGAAGGTGATCCTGCAGCAGACAGTGAGCCATTGTAGCTATATCAGGTGGCCAGTGATGTGGCTGGGGCGGGGGATGTTGAAGATGAGGTGTGCGGATGCACCCTGGATGTGGAAAACTTCTCCTGCAGTTTTGCTGTTGTTCCTCCGTAGATGGCGGTGCTGTAGTTGACCTGGCTGGTGTTGTGGACCTGGGGGTATTGCCTTGTAGTGGATCTATCTGTGGATCATTTGCAGCATGCAAAGGGTGTTGCAGCATGAGGTACAGATGGTGTTGAGTTGCATGGTAATTGTGAGCGATGAGTCAATGAAGAACACCAGCTTGCATGCATGGCCACTGGGTGCTGGTGCGGTGCCCAGGCCGGTGGGACACAAGGAGTTGACCCAGCCGTAAGGGGACAATCCTCAGATGATGACCTCAGTCCTGTCCAAGTCCAGCCTCAGTTGGCTGATGCTCAGCCATTCGTCAACGGATCTCATGCCTTCTTGAAGGTTGGATCTGGCAATGGCTGGGTCTTTGGTGATGTTGAGGAGCAGCTGGGTGTCAATGGCATACAAGATGATGAGGAGGTCGTGTGCGCATGTGATGGTGGAGAAGGGGGTCATGGAGACATTGACGATCGTCACGCTGAGAGATTAGCCCTGGGCCACATGACCCCAGTGTACTACATGCTGCAGGGTGGAGGCCGACTCCCTGGGCCTTGCTGGTGAGCTACTTGTTGATTTAATCCTGGGCCCTCCTCTGGATACCAGTGTTGGAGATGTGTGAGCTGACAGTGTGGTAGCACATGGTGTACAATGCCGTTGAGAGGTCAAGGGGGTGGTCTCACCATTGTTGAGCAGGGCAATGTTGTCGTTGGTGGTGGCAATGATGACTGTTGCAGTGGTGTGATTACTGTGGAAGATGGTCTGCTGCCGGTTGCCTGGAGCTGTTTGCGTGGAGGAAGTTTGTCAGTTGCTCGTTGAGTGTCTTCCTGATGACATTTGCTGGGTGTGGAAGCAGGGTGATGTTCCAGGAGATCCTGCGGTACTGCCGTCCGTTGTTGAAGAAGGGCCTGGGTCTCTGCATGCCTACAGCTCCCATGGAAAGTGGCAACCTCAAAGGAGACATTCAGGACGCGCTGGACGTGGGCTTCAAGGATGGGGAATCATGTGGTTGAGATGTTGTGTGGGAAGGGGCCTGATGGAGAGCCAGAGTGGATGGTGCACATGAGCCAGGTGGTGTATTTGCTGCAGACGGGAGTCCAGAACGTGAGGGGGGTTTGTCCCAGGGATAATAGTGCTGTCTGCCTCTGTGTGCCAAGGCTGTCGTGTATGTCCATGAGCTTGCAGTGGTAAAAAGTTGCAAGGGATTTGATCTGCCTTGCAAGGGTGGGGTGTCTTTTGGATGGAGAGCTGCTGTCAGTCCACTCACAATGCTGATGAGCTCCTTTATATTGTGTGTTGTGGTGCCTCGGTCCTATCTGAAGGATCTCCACTTGTTTTTGCTGATGATATGGTGATGGCTGTGTGTGGCGTTTTCCAGGGCTGTAAGGTAACTGATGGTTATTTGTGTTGCAAGGTTTGCACAAGAGTCCGGCTAGATCTATATGAGTCCAGTAGGTCTGCCTTGTCCCAAGTGGCTTAACTGTTGTTGTGCTTCACAGGAAAGTCCGTCAATGTGGCAAGATTGTTGGATCAGTTGCTGATCCAGTGTGTGAGGTTGCAGGGTGTGGCGGGGGTGTTGGTTTGAGTGCCCCACACAGCTTGTCTGTGGTGACTTGCATCAAGCATCTTTAGGGGATCGGTAGCGAGGTGTGGGGTGGTGTGTTGCTTGTCGGAGACGTGGATGCAAATGTTGATGGACCAATGATGGATGGTGGTGTGGTTCTCCTCCAGCAAGAAGTTACTGGCCCCCAGCCACATGTATCCTGTGGAGGTGAGGGCGTGCGTGCAGATGTACGTGTTGATGACTTTGGGGATTTATGGATGTAGTCCTGGAGATCTGTAGATGAGAGTTAATCTGAGGGTTGCCAGGGGGTTGGTGCAAAACCGGATTTGTGACTCTAAGGGTGTACTTGTGAATAAATTGCAAGTCATCCGCCGGGATTGTTGGTGCCGAGATGGCAATGAAGAAGTTGTGTGCTGAGGATGCTTTTATCCATGTTACTGTCATGAAGGTGATGTGTGGGGCTGTTGTGTTGAGGAGGTAACAGAGTACAATGGCGTGCTGGTGGACGGAGCGGGTGTGGAGTAGGAGGCACATGAACTGGTTGTTCTGACAGGGTCTGGTAGGCGGGGCAGCGCTGTGTAGGCAGTTGGAGTTGCACACTCAGCATGCAAAGGTGTCGTGTGTGCGCTTAGGGGTTGCCTGATAGCAGGCGGTTGCTTGTCTGGTGGACATTGCTTAGAGGGATGGCTGCAGCATGAGCTTGTTGTGTGACGTGGGTCATGCAAGGACCAGAGGGTCGTACACTGTGCACGTTGCAGGCGCAGACGGTCCTGCCTTTGGCATGGCGTTGGCGCAACAGTGGCACAGAAAAGCTGCTGGCTGCATTAAGAATGGGTGGAGGGGGGAAGGGAGGAGCATTTTGGAGGCATGTGGGTTGCAGAATCAGGGCACTCGGTGGGGTGGTGCCGCAGGTGAGGCAGCAGCAGGCAGAAGGGGTGAGAAACTCAGCAAAAAGTAGCACACAAAGACAAGGAGGTCAGAAAGGCACAGTGCAACAGGTGTATGTAAAGGAAGGAGTGTCAGGTTACTCATGGGTCACTCCGAGAAAATTTATGAAGAATCTACAAAAATGATGGCCACAGGATCAGGCAACAAAATGCGGAGCTGCGCACAGGAGACACACCGTCAGCAGGCGTTGACATCCCGTTGTGGGGAGCAACCTGCACAAATACATACACAACCAGGTACTTCATCCACAATAGAGATTATTAGCCATGAAGAAATGCATGCATGTTGCCGAAGTACACATACACTCATATGCTCAATCTTTGACAATTATGCCATAGATGACGCATGCAAACTGGCAAGAGATCTGCAGTGACAGAGATGAGGCACTTTGGATTGTGCTGAACACATTTATTTCACATACACACACAAAGGGAAATGCATCCATGTGAACAGACTCACAGGTCAGTTGACAGAACATGTGGGACATACGCTGGACCCCCCTTTCACGACACAGATGATGTCAATCCCAATGAACTGGCACACAAGTTAAGGGGATGAGCCAAACACATCCTGCTGCACACGGAGAGGCTGCAAATCACCATAGAGGCTGTTGTTGTGATGTCCCACACTATGTCCACCCGTAGCATCAGCAATGTTTCGGAGGAAAGGTTTACGCACATTGATGCCTTCATCAGACTCCACACTCCACTACAGATGACTGTCAAGAAGGGTGACTATCATGTCATGTGAGTGATGCTACATGTTATATGCTTCATGGTGAGAATACATGTATGCATGGTTCCTCAACATTCACAGAAGCAGTCCCCACACATTCCCAACCCGTACCACCACCAAAAAGCCTTGCTGCAATCCTTACCCAACCTGACATTTCCACATGTCCGTGCATGGAACGCTGATTCAGCACACGTTGCAATCCTCATGAGGAATAGCAGGAGGACAAAGATGACACGAGCAGACAACAGGAGCAAAAACCTGGGAATGACAGACACACAAGAAGTCACCAAAAACAAATCTCGCCGCACACATGGTCAGTGACGAAACATGAACAATGTTGGACACATGCAAATTTCAAAGAAAGTCTCTCTGCAAAACTGTGTGGCATGACATCATCACTCGAGTGACACATCAGTACACACATCAAAGTCACTTTGCATTCAGTCAGCTGGACACACACATTGCAACACATGCCACTCAATGCTACAAGCTTGCACACTCATACCCAGTGACTCACCATCATGAGAAGAAGTTGCGTATGAGCTGACTCCGGATATCATCCTCCTCCTCATCACTTGCCATCTTGTTTGGAATAAACTGGTAACACTTAAAACATTTAATTTAAAAAGGAACACAATGAGGGGGTTCATTTTGCCATAGAAATTATGATTAGTGCTGAAGAAAGAAAAATTAGGGCACATTTTGAGTGACTTCTCAAATCCTCTTCTATTTCATTAAAAAATTCTGATAGACTGAAACATGCACTTTTAATACCAGCAGCAGACTTCCGTGGTGAGCAGTAGCTTTACTAAAGTGATCTAATGAGCAACTAGAGTGCTAACATTCAGAATTTATGGCAAATGTGTGACATATCTGAATACCTTCTTGATGGAATCAAAGTAAAAAACTGAAAGCATTTCCTACTGAGGAGACTGCAGTAAATGAGGAAATTAGGAAACTTCATAACAAATAAATCTCCCTAGATGGCCACCAGAGACAAAAGAGCCCAAATGCAGCACAAATATCACCCAGATGTAGCCCACATGTAGCTCAATGACAGAAGTGTGCAAAACACTTATTTTTTGTGTATTTGCAGTTTTATATAGTGCAGACTTGTCAGGCATTGGAGTGCTTTACATGAGCATTGGTTACATTACACAAGATCAAATTCATTTTGGTTGTAGACATGGGGAGATTAAGTGATTTGACCAGAATCACAGAATGTTGAGCTGAAGCAGAAACTCCAACCTGGTTCCCCAGTTGCAAAGTGTGCAGCTCTGGAAGTAACAACACATCCTCTCCCCTAAGTGCAACATTTAATCAAGTGGTCAACTGGATAAAAAAAACATAAAGATTACAAATAATTTATAAGTTCTTTGTCGCTATTTGAACACTCAGAAAATATGTCCTCATTTTAGTTTTTTAGAGCACTAACCATAATTTTGATGCAAATAAGACCCTCTCATATATGTCATTTCTAAAGGAAATGCTCTAGGTATTACAGTTTTGATTACATCAAGATGACGTCACACTTTTTTAATAAATATAGAATGTTAGCAATCTAGTTGTTCATTGGGATACTGTTGAGAGGCAGAGGCCAGGGGCACAGACTCTGAAAATTGAAGGCAGGTAGGAGAGTGCAGAGGCAACAATTTGACCACACAGGGCAGGCAGGAAGGGCAGTGGCAGCACAACAGACTATTGAGGGCAGTGGAAAGGGGGGCAGGGGCAACAAACCAACAATACAGGAATGGCAAGAGAGGCTGTGGCAATATAATAGACCATTGTGGGCAGAAGGAAAAGGCAGTGGTAGTACAACCATACATGCCAACAGACCCGTTTCAGACAGGAAACGTCCACTGTTTTTAATCTCAAATGGGCTTTATTTGATCCGTCTCCTGTCTACAATCTCCTCTTTTTCAATGTAACTCAAAGGGGAAAATCAATACCCCAGTTTTTTTTCAAAATCTCCCTCTTACCAAGTTCAAAATGTTCGCAAGTATGGTACATTGGATCATGGTAGGCAGGAGGAATTGGGGCAGGGACATGGACTCGAATAACAGAGGACAGGAGGGACATGGAGAGGTGCACCAAACTGACCCTACAGGGCAGGCATCGGGGTTTGCAGCAGCACAATACACCACACAGAGCATCCGGGATGGGAGTGCAGCACAACAATCCATAGAAAGCAATAGTTAGGCGACAGGACCATGCACATGGACAACAGAGAACAGAGGGGAAAGAGGCAATGGCAGCTAGCTGACCATAATGGACAGACAGGAGAGAAAGCTGCAGCATAACAGACCATAAAGGGCAGTTCACCTACCCTTTTCACGGGCATTACATTTTGCGATAGGGGGTGGAGGGTCAGGGGGTGTTTCTGCCAAGTGAGCCCGGAGTCACAGTCACAAACGTCCTCTTCTTCCTGAATAAAAGTGAGATTATGCTGCATACTTGTTCATATTTTAAGTAGTTCGCACAGACACACGTTTTTAAAAACAATAAAGTTCCTAATACCCGCCTTCTCTGAACAGTTAGCTTGCTGCCCCATCCCCCTCCTCCCTATCCTCTGTTTTGTGAATCCATGGACTAGCCTCCTCCCTCCTGCCATGCATGGTCTGATGTGCTGCCACTGCCCTCAATTTAGTATGATGTACCAGTCCACTCCTCCTGCCCTCCATTACCCAATTCTATGCCCCATCATTGACCTCCTGCTTAAACTCTGTGCTTAGCTTGCTGCCCCTATTCTCCTTCCCCCTGCCCTCCGATGTCTTTGTGTATGCCCCTGCTCCATCCTTTTTGCCCACCATGTTCCATGGACCTGCCACTCCTATCTACTCTGAGTGTTCTGTTGAGCTGCCACTCCCCTCCCACCTGCCTAGCATTGTCAGATGACTGTAACCTGTCCCTGCCACCTCCACCCTGCCTGTCCACATGCCATGCCCCTATCCTCTTCCTCCTGTCCTACATGGTCCATTGTACTGCCACACCCTTCTGCCCTCCCTGGTCTGTTGTGCTGCAACTGCTCCTCCTGCCTGCCCCGTGCAGTCTGTTGTGAGGCCCCTTCCCCTGAACTTTCTTGTCTGTGCACAGGTCCTGACCCTCCCTTCTATCCTCCATCGTCCTTTGTGCATGCCCCTGCACCCTCCTTCTTGCCCATCATAGCCATTGTGCTACCACTAACCCTCCCACTTGCCATGCATGGTCTTCTGTGCTGCCATGGCCCCTCCCACCTTCCCTGTGTGGTCAGTTAGCTGCCCCTGAACCCCTCCCACCTTCCCTCCATGGTCTGTGTGTATGCCATCACAGTCTCACTGTTGCTCTTCATGGTGTGTCTTGCTTCTAGTGCCCATCCTGCCTGACCTCCATGGCTATCTTGCTGCTCCTGCCCTGCCCCCTTGCCCCCAGCCCTCTGTTTACATGTGCAGACCCCTACTCCCTCCCTCCTGGCTTGTCTGTTCCATTGTAATGCCCCTGATCCATCCCTCCTGCCCTTTATGGTCTGTTATGCTGCAGCTTTCTATCCTGTCTGTCCATTATGGTCAGCTAGGTACCATTGCCTCTTGCCCCTCTGTTCTCTGTTGTCCATGTGCATGGTCCTGTCCCCTCCCTCTTGCTTTCTATGGATTGTTGTGCTGCACTCCCGTCCCGATGCCCTGTGTGGTGTATTGTGCTGCTGCACACCCTGATGCCTGCCCTGCAGGGTCAGTTTGGTGCACCTCTCCATGTCCCTCCTGTCCTCTGTTATCCAAGTCCATGTCCCTACCCCATTTCCTTCCATGATCCAATGTACCTTACTTGCGAACATTTTGAACTTGGTAAGAGGGAGATTTTGAAAAAAAACTGGGGTATTGATTTTCCCCTTTGAGTTACATTGAAAAAGAGGAGATTGTAGACAGGAGACAGATAAAATAAAGCCCATTTGAGCTTAAAAACATTGGACGTTTCCTGGCTGAATCGGGTCTGTTGGCATGTATGGTTGTACTACCATTGCCTCTTCCTTCTGCCCACAATGGTCTATTACATTGCCACAGCCTCCCTTGCAAGTCCTGTATTGTGGGTTTGTTGCCCCTGCCCCCCTTTCCACTGCCCTCCATAGTCTGTTGTGCTGCCATGGCCCTTCCTGCCTGCTCAGTGTGGTTAAATTGTTGCCTTTGCACCCTCCTACCTGCCTTCAATTTTCAGAGTCCGTGCCCCTGGCCTCTGCCTCTCAACAGTATCCTAATGAACAACTAGATTGCTAACATTCTATATTTATTACAAAAGTGTGGAACGCCTGACGTCATCTTGATGTAATCAAAACTGTAATACCTAGAGCATTTCCTTTAGAAATTACATATATGAGAGGGTCTTATTGGCATCAAAATTATGGTTAGTGCTCTAAAAGACTAAAAGAAGGACATATTTTCTGAGTTTTCAAATAGCGAGAAAGCACTTTTCAATTATTTGTTACCTTTATGTTTTTTTATCCAGTTGACCACTTGATTAAATGTTGCACTTAGGGGAGAGGATGTGGTGTTACTTCCAGAACTGCAGACTTTGCAACTGGGGAACCAGGTTGAAGTTTCTGCTTCAGCTCGACATTCTGTGATTCTGGTCAAATCACTAAGTCTCCCCATGTCTACAACCAAAATGAATTTGTTCTTGTGTGATGTAACCAATGCTCATGTAAAGCACTCCAATACCTGACAAGTCTGCACTATATAACACTGCAAAAACACAAAATAATAAGTGTTTTGCACACTTCTGTCATTGGGCTATATTTGGGCTACATCTGGGTGATTTTGGGCTACATTTGGGCTCTTTTGTCTCCGGTGGCCATCTTGGGAGATTTATTTGTTATGAAGTTTCCTAATTTCCTCATGTACTGCAGTCTCCTCAGTAGGAAGTGCTTTTAGTTTTTTACTTTGATTCCATCATGAAGGTATTCAGATATGTCACACATTTGCCATAAATTCTGAATGTTAGCACTCTAGTTGCTCATTAGATCACTGTAGTAAAACTACTGTTCACCATGGAAGTCTGCTCCTGGTATTAAAAGTGCATGTTTCAGTCTGCATGTCAGAATTTTTTAATGAAATAGAAGAGGATTTGAGAAGTCACTCAAAATGTGCCCTCATTTTCTTTCTTCAGCATTAATCATAATTTCTATGGCAAAATGAACCCCCTCATTGTGTTCCTTTTTAAATTAAATGTTTTAAGTGTTACCAGTTTATTCCAATCAAGATGGCTTCAGGTGTGCCATACTTTTGTCATAATGAAGACAGTAAGCGCTCTAGTTGTTTTTAAGAACACTCTGGGACATTCTGTCATTGGGCTATACTTGGGCTACATCTGGGTGATATTTGGGCTACATTTGGGCTCTTTTGTCTCTGGTGGCCATCTTGGCAGACTTATTTGTTATGAAGTTTCCTAATTTCCTCATTTACTGCAGTCTCCTCAGTAGGAAATACTTTCAGTTTTTTACTTTGATTCCAAAGGCATTCAGATGTGTCACACATTTGCCATAAATTCAGAATGTTAGCACTCTTTTTGCTCATTAGATCACTGTAGTAAAGCTGCTGCTCACCAGGGAAAATTGCTGCTGGTATTGAAAGTGCATGTTTCAGTCTGCATGTCAGAATTTTTTAATGAAATAGAAGAGGACTTAAGAAGTCACTCAAAATGTGCCCTACTTTTCTTTCTGCAGCACTAATCATACTTTTTATGGAAAAATGAACCCCCTCATTTTGTTCCTTTTTAAATTAAATGTTTTAAGAGTTACCACTTTAATCCAAGCAAGATGGCTTCAGGTGTGCCATACGTTTATCATAAGTAGAACTGTTAGCGCTCTAGTTGTTCTTTGGAACATTCTGGGAAGCTGCCGTATAACACAAAGGAATCAACTGACAGTCTCTGCCCTTGTTGGATGTACATGTTTTACTGAGAATGTCAGACTTCATTCTCACATGACTGAGAAAGATAATGTGAATTTACAGAAAATAAGCTCTCAGTTTAGCTTATAGATCACCTTCCAAACCTCTGTGGGAAAAGCATGAGAAATAATTTTTCTCTCAATCATGATATCCCAGCAGAAGGCTTTTTCACATGGTGAAATCCCCTTAGAACATACCACAATTCCTAAAATGAGTATGGTACCATCAACAAATGATTTATAATGTAACTAAAGTCTTAAAACTTTCTATTAACTGCAATGCTTTTTAATTAGGTGCTATCATGTATATTGGTCCCAAGATGGCTGCCAACACTTCTTGGATGAAGTGCTGACAGCCAATCAGATCTCAGGATGAGATGTGTGGTTAGGCTCCGCCCATATATATATATGATTTTACTTTTGATTTTCTCAGGAACTACTGAACAGATTGACACCAGACCTACAAAAGGCACATCCTTGTCCTGAGGACTACCTCTCTGCCAAATTTCAAGTAATTCTGTTCAGCCGTTCGGGCTGTACCTTGGACTAAAGGTCCCCATGGAAAATTGCATAGGGAAAACGCGTTTTGGGACCCCCCTTTTTTCTCAGCCCCCGCTTGACGAATCCCCCCGAGACTTTCAGGGTAGGAGCGGAGCGGAGTGCCCCACCTATTTTGAAAATTTTGCGAGGATTCGTCAACCGGCGCCAAAGTTATTCCAAATAGAATGTTGCGGATTTCCTATGGAAACACGGTCCTAACTATAACTATCTACTGGCGACCGCCAGTAGATAATATATATATATATATATATATATATATATATATATATATATACAAACACACCCCTTCAGTCACGAAAGGTAAGAGGCCACTTGGGGAGTTCAATTTCGAAGCCTTTTAATTGGACTGTAAGGCATTATGCATTTCGGAGTTGACCCCTTCTTCAGATGCCTCTGCATTCATGGCGCTGCTCCACCCACACCTTTGATTGTCCTGACGTGCTCCCATTGGTTAGAGAGCTTAGCCCCACGATCGCCTGTATGCACGCCCTCTGTAGTTTCGGATCCTAACCACAGGTCCCAGGATTCACTTGGTCAGGATAGGCTGTGCGTGGGGAAGACAAAGTTTGTGTTCATGTCACCAGGGTAAAGGTGGATGGCCCTGTGTTGGAAATAATGTCCTTAGGCTTCCTGGGTCCCCTTAACATTCAAGTCCCTCACGCGGATTCCGCGGAATATATACATACATACATATATCTCATAAAATCTACATAGGAGCTACCAAACAATGCAGTTACTTTTGAGCACTGTCACTTTAAATCACGGTGAAAAAAGATAAGAAAAAAACTGAAAAGCTGGTATTTAAACAGTCATGTGACTTTGGGGCGCATCATGTGATCAAGGCTCTACGAGATGAAACGCGTAATGGCTGACTTACCTCGGAAAAATAAATCTGATTGAATGCACAGAGATGCGGTCCGTGCTCCGTTTTTCTACATATTGAAGTGCCAAGCGTCTGTGGAGTTTTTTCTGATACATACATATATATATATACGTAAAGATTCAATTTGTCGATTTCACAGGCGCGCTTCCAAAGCATCGGTGGTGCTG
Source organism: Triturus cristatus (assembly GCF_964204655.1). Classification (NCBI taxonomy): domain Eukaryota; kingdom Metazoa; phylum Chordata; class Amphibia; order Caudata; family Salamandridae; genus Triturus; species Triturus cristatus. The sequence goes on from NC_140586.1 coordinate 579,488,087, forward strand.
GTCTCGAAACGTCTGCCAAGTTTCTAAATATCTGCATAAGATTATCGCACTTGATAACAATCATCCAGCACTCCAAGTGGTATTGGTCAATCGGTAATTTATTTTTGCAACGATCACATCTACGTGTTCCTGCAGTCTCACGCTGCCTTGTTCACGTGAACAAGGCAGCGTGAGACTGCATAAATGCAGAAATATATCTATATGTGTATATATGTATATATATATATGCATATGTATATATTTATATACATATACACACACGCACATACATAGAAGAGAAGATTCTGTAATGGTCACGATTTTAATGCACTGTTGAAGTAACTCAAAGTACTGTATAGTACATTTATGCTGTTAGCGAATAATGCCTTCGTGCAGTGAAACGGGGAAGGAATTCTATAGTGTTCACTGTTGTGCAATTTAAAAATGTAATTATACTTTGGCACTAACCAATATTTGGCAGTCAGTGGCGATATACTATATAAAGAGCGCACATCGTGCTTTCTGTTAGCGAAATAACCAAAGGTACATTACACTGCAGCCTTAATGAAGGTCTTGGAGGTTGTTTGTCACAGCCATATAGCCGCCTTTGACACTATTGTTTTAGTTATTGAAAAGTAGGCACTTAAGGGAGAAACAAATCAGGAACCCGCTAGTCCAGGGCTCAGCATTAGGAGACTTTTAGCTTTGCTGCATTGATTTTTGGCTGTCTGCTGTGAGCTCTAGCACAAACCAAGGATTTACAACCAGATTTCCGAGTGCTCCACAAATTCTTCCCTTCTGGTATGTGGCTTTACTCTCTACTTTAATAGCCTAACTGTTCGTAATAACTGATTGATTTATCACTATTATTATTCGTTGTAATTCAATGGCCCTACCTGTGTGAAATACTGTCGGTTGTCTAATGAACCACCGGCACACTGCATGCACAGCGGCTGTGCTTGCTTTGCATTGCGGTCCCTTGCGGGCCGGGGTGGATACCGCATGCAGGGGTTTCTGACTCTATTCCTGAACGAGAGTAAGACTATTTTGGCTCCGATTTTGATTTTAGCTTGCCATACATTCAGAATCATAATGAGGAGCATGTTTTGATATCCATAATCAAGAGTAATAAACCGTGCAGCCAGCAAAGAATGCAACACACGAGCGAGGATAGAACTGGGAACATGTAAAGGGTTTCCGCTATATATAGTCACACGCAGAGAGTCAATACAAAGCCCAGAGTTGTGCTTTCCTTGCATGTAATCATGATTGATAAACAGAATCGGCGGTTGTGGTAGAGCTAAGCTGGGGGCATGGCAGTGGTGGCTGGGGGGAAAGATGGATCAAGATGACAACACGTCTTTAGAGGTAAACACACTAGTCAGCCGCGCGCCGCACAGGGAATCCAGGTACAGCTCTGCTATACCAAATAATTCCAATGATATACATACAACTTCCTCTACAAAGACAGGTAAGGGAACGCGCACTAACACAAGCAGGGCTGGATCAAACGTCAGCAATCAGAGAACCAACAATATCTACAACGTCAGTCTTCACCCCTGCCATTACCAGGCGCTTTTATTACAGGTATCAATAACACCACATTTGAACGCTTCTTAATTTTTCCATCTTGGAAGGATGGAAGATTCAGCTCTTGTTGCGAGTACAATTTGTGACCAGCACATCTGTCAAATGAGTCTTTAACTCCCTAAGCCATCCTCCAGAAGACCAGAGATCTCTATATACCATGGATGCTCCCTGAAAAATACTAGAGGGATAAACACAGTTTGGGCATCATACTTTCGTAGAGTTATCGCTCACGAGATAATTTCATATAGATTGGATCAAAATGGGGTCATTTCTAGATTATAATAAAACCTAATGTGGCTCAGTCCTAGATAATTGCCATAAAGTGCCCGTACTCTTTTCATTCAATTTCATCTACTGCTGCTTTTGTTACTATTTTCTCGTTTATGTGATTTTTCCCTCCTATCTTAATGAACAAAAAGATACAAGGGGGCAGATTTATGACGTCTGGCGCATCTCTGCTAATCAGCAGAGATGCGCCAGAAGAGTTGCGCCACATCTGCCCACCCGTGCCCCACCATTGATGCGCCGCATTCACAATGCGGCGCACCGTGGCACTCGTATGGGCAGATGCGTGACGCATCTCCTGTCGGAAAGGCGGCGCATTGCTGGAGTTGCGTCGCAAGCGCGACGCAGCTCCAGCAAGGCTCGGGGGTGCCCTATCATTACAATGCTGCGTCAATCCTTCATGCAGGCGCAGGGTTTTGACGCAGCATGGGCTCAAAAGTGACTGAGTGAAATCTTGTGAATTTCACTCAGCCACTGTTAGGAGGCGTTCCTGCGACGGAACGCCCTCCCTGCACAGGTACTCCTACTGCTGGCGCAGGGCTTTACAACGTGACGCATCACCCAGATGCGTCACGTTGTAAATACCCCGCAGCATGGCGCAGGATTTGTGCCGCCGCTGCGTCACAAAAGTGACGCAACGGCGGCGTAAATGAGGCGCAAGGGGCTCATAAATCTGCCCCAAGATGTCCCAAGTGAGACTACCAGCGTGTCTTCTATCAATGATATATCTGTTTTAGAGCAGTTGAACAGTGTGTGTGGCTCATCTATGGTTCTTACAAACGATTATGTGTTATATAAATACTGCATGCCATCAAAAGAGACTGGGAAGTGTAGAGAAGGGCACAGAAATAAAGGTTAAATAAAGCGCAAAGCCCTGAATGGCTGGGTCCAGTGCTACAAGTACCCAGTTTGACTCAAGAGAAAGGATGATCGCAGATTCCTTGGCGCGGGAAACCCGCTGTGCTGATTTGCCAACATTCGACCTCTGTCGGGGTTAAGAACCTTGAGGATAAGAAGGTTCAGATGGAAGGAGCTGTCATGGAGGGCTTCCTGTTGAATGAGAATACTCAATAGGGTTTGTTGGTTGGCAGATTTATGAGTCTCACTTACCAAAGATGCGGTGGTTGGGCGGGGATTGCGATGGTTGGGACGTTGGGTGGGATGAAGGTATCAAGTGCAAACAATAAGCCTGCCTGGGGACCGTCGTTATCATGCTTGCTCTCTATGAATGTAGAGTGGGCGAGGGTGTAGGTGAAGGTGGAGGTCGAAAAGGATGCAGCATTGTGTGAGTGATCTCTGTGAAATGTTTACAACTACTAAAGCCCATTAACACTCTGGGGGCCTATTTACAAAGCCCTATCGCCACCACAGCGTCACTTTTCAGGATGTTGTGGTGGCGATAGGGGCTTCGCCTTATTTACAAGGCAGTGTTAAGCCACTGAACATGGCTTAACGCTGCCTTGTGAATAAGGCCTCCTTTCACTGACTAAAGTGAAAGGGGAGGGCAATGGGTGCTGCTGTGGGCGTTACACCCCAACACCCATTGATTTTAACGCTGCCCCGTATGTACAAGGGTGGCGTGAATATGGGGAAGTGCCAAAATTAAGACCAGGGAAAACCTGGTCTTATCCTGGCAAAACGAGGAAAAATGTTTAATTTCTTCTTGTTTTTACTGTATCCATGTGGGCTGCCTTGTGCCGCCCACATGGAAACAGCAAAATGTCCATGATTGTGTGCAGGAAGGCGTCCCTTCCTGCACCTAAACAATCATTTAAAAAAACATTATGATTTGCAACTTCTAGCTGTGCCGCATTGAGCAGCGCGCATAGAAGTTACAAAACGCCATTTAAAGATTGTTTATGTGCAGGAAGGAACACCTTCCTGAACATAAACAATCTTCCCCTGCAACACAAGGGTGCCATCGTTGGCGCTAGGCAGCTAACTTTAGCGCCAGCGTAGGGGGATATGCAGGACTGCACCATATTCTTGTAAATATGGTGCATCCCTGTGTTTCTAAAGTGACGGAGCGTGTCGTTAGCCTTCTTGGTTTAACGACATGCTTCACCACTTTACTAGTATATATGCCCTTAGCTGTCTTGCTCATCAGAGGTTTAGTGTGCCTTATAAAATCAGGTCAGCTTGTAGAACTTTCTAACACTCTTAAATATCTAATTTGCCGGAGATTGGTAGTAGCAAGTATTGTAGAACAAAGAAAGTAACTAGGTGCGACAAGTGGCTTTAGTCATGTTGCCCGACAGGTGTGGTTTTGATTTGGAGGTGTGGTCAGAGACATGGTCTAAAGAGATCAAATGGAATCGCAATGGTCTGTGATCCTTGTTGTCGTTTGTGGAAGTACAACCACATATGGAGCCAGGCAGGTAGGCAGGCAGGCAAGCAAGCAAGCCGGTGTCTGCAAAGTGGAACTCCAAGGCAACCTGCAGGCCTCCCGGGCTAAGATTCTCTTTCTGTTCCTTTTCTGACATGAATAGGATGTAGACTCACCTGATGACTGTTGTGAGCCGCCAGTGGACTGAGGTTGAGTGTGGCAGATGTTTCATTACTTCTACTGAATCTTGAAACGGGACAATTTAATTAGGTATCTTAGATTAAAATTTTCTAAATATGTCAGGTTTGCATGCATGTGAATATGGAAATATATATTTTTTTTCTTAATTGGGGAAGGTTAAAAGAACAACTTGTACTGTAAACAGCAAAAATATTTCTTTAAATCTTCCTGAATATTATTATAAATCTTAGGACTGTGTGAATTCACAAAAAGTATTCCCGCAACATTTTGTGAAATTTCATGAAATTACCATTTTCTAGGGAAATGCACTTTGCTGGTATTTTGCATCATTATTTTTACTTAAATGAGCAGGTCAGGGTAAAAATGGTCAAGATATACCAGAAGCAGAATGATTTGAGTAGAAAATGTCTCTTGATAAGATACTTTTGGGAAGTTTTTTCACTTCTAATTGGAAATGTGTATTGTTTGCAAACTTAAATATCAAATAATGTTTAATTTAACACCTCAAGACCTTCAGCAAAGTTTGAATCAGCTGAATCAGTGCCCAAGGAACTGTTTGAAGACAAATGTATTAAAGAGTAACACAATGGCAAAGTTCATGCTAAGTAAACTAAGGGGATTATTTATCGGAGTCCTGGTCACTTTTGCACCATGTAAAGTGGTGCATGCATGACGCAGGGCTCTCATAAAGATTTATTTTTTTAAGTTTAAAGAGGATTTTATTGAAGAACAAAAAAGTCCAGAGCAATAATTGCATACATTTTGTAAAAAGAATAAATTGCGAAAAACTTCATAAAAATAAAAAGAAAAGGAAAGAAAAAGAAGAAAAGGGGGGAGAGAGAGAGGGATGTCATCAGAAACATATTACAACAGTATATCTTAAAAACTAGCAGTGTAAACAAAAATAATTTCACTATTAAGAAATTAACAATTCAACATGAGGCAGAACAGAAATGATAATCAACATTCAGTAATAATAACAAGGTCAAGGAGGCTTAGAAACTTCCTTATTGCGAGGATTATGTAGTGGAGTAGGTTGGGCAGACAAATCTAGAAAAGTAGTAATGGGTAACCATAATAAATCTCGTTTAATAGCAAGGGAAATGGGATGGACATAAGCCCTGTCTAGTCTATGATTATAGCAAACCCCATACCAACAGGCTTTATAAGAAGTAAGAGAGGTATCCTTCCACGCTTTCGTGATCTGTTGAAATGCCACAGCTATAAGGAGGTCAACAATGGAAGTGTTGATATTGGAGGAGGACCATACTTGTGAAATACTACCCAGAAAAATATGAGAAAAAGAAAAGGGGAAATTGGAAGAGAAAATGGTATTAACTTGGTACCATACTTTACCCCAGAAAAGCTGAACAGCAGGACAGGTAAACAACATATGTTTAAGATCGGCTACCAAGGCCGAACAAGACCAACAGCGAGACGGGATAGAAGAGTCAATTTTGTGTAGTTTGGATGGGGTGATTAAAAGTCTATTATATATGAAAAATAAAGTTTGAGTTGTATTTGCTGCCCTAGAAGATTTCCTTATTTTGATCCAGATGTTATCCCATGTAGAAGTAGAAAAAGAATCATCTAAATCTGACTCCCAGGCGCACTCCACAGCAGACTTCTCTTGATGAGCAGACGCATCTTGCAATTTTTTGTAAATCTGAGAGGCGGAGGGGGAAGAGTGTAAAAACGATAAGGGAATGTGAGAAGAAGTATATTGTATGGAGGCACAAGTAAGAGTATCATAGGCAGTTTGAGCCGCCGTTTTCAATAAAGTATATTTGGAATAAAAAGATAGGGGGAGAGGGAAACGAGCTTAAAGAACAGAAAAGGGAATAAAAAATCCATCTTGAAAAAGTTGGTGAGTCCATTTAAGACCAAGGGTTAACCAGTCATTCCAAAAAATAGATCTATTTTTAATTTTGATAAGATGATTGTACCAGATAGGAGATTGCAAAAAACGGGCACGATCATCTAAGTTATGCAAAATAATAGGACAAAAGATTTTGCGAATGTGTTGAAGGATGGGAAGAGAAAACTTCTTTGGAGCATGCGCCATGGAAACAAACTCCTCAAACGTAAAGGGATGAAAAAAGGAGGATTCAACCTCTACCCACAAAGGTTGAAAAAAGGGGTCCGAGATATGATCAGAGATGAAAGATGCAGAGTGAGTAAGGAAGAAGGAAGTATGGTACGAGAAGAAGTCAGGAAAATTGACACCACCTAAATGTTTAGGAGATTTAAGTTTAGAAAAAGACACTCTGGCTGGTTTGTTTTGCCATAAGAACTTTGATAATATGAAATAAATACTTTTGTAATAAGATTTGGGAATGTTAACTGGAAGATTCGACAAGAAAAATAAGACTATTGGAACTAACATCATTTTGATAGAATCCAATCTACCCCACCAGGATAAGAACAAAGGATTCCATTTGTTCGCAGAAACAGTAAGGGACGATAGTACATTTTTTAGATTTATTGCTACAGTATCTTTAATAGAAGGTGTGAACCAGAGACCAAGGTATTTGATTTTATTTGGACTCCAATGGAAGGAAGAAGATAAAAAGTCAGCATGAAAACAGAATTTATTTAGAGGAAGGATTTCACATTTATAAACATTAAGTTTATAACCTGACACTGATGCATAATCCGAGACCTCTAATAAAAATTTCGGGAGAGAAGTATGAGGATTCGAGATAAATAGAAGGATATCATCTGCATACGCAGAAATCTTTAACTGTTTATCACCATAGGAGAAACCAGAAATCTCATCGTTCATACGAATTTTTGTTAGGAAAGGTTCTAATGCTAAAATAAATAAGAGTGGAGAAAGTGGACAACCCTGCCGGACACCGCGAAGAAGAGGAAAAGAGGAAGAGACAAGACCATTAGCTAAAATAAAAGACCTAGGAAAAGAATAGAGCAGTGAGACATATGAAAGGAATTTAGGACCAAAACCGAACCAAGAAAGAGAAGAAAAAATAAATTGACAGTTGACTCTGTCAAAAGCTTTCTCAGCGTCTAGTGCAACCGCTGCCAATGAAGCCTTGTAAGAATGAGATTTACTTAAGACATTAAAGATCTCATAAAGATTTATGAAGTCAAGCAAAGCCACCCTGCATGGCTGTAAGTGGCCTCATAAATAAGTTGGTAAGGTGACGCAACGCAAATCACTGCATCACTTTACTCTACATCAGGGAGATATTCCATGAGCATTGAGGTGGGTTTTTCCAACACCCATGGAATTTGATGTTTTCCCAGATTTACAAAGTGATGCCATTTTGTAGAAGAATTTCGAGATAAAGTGATTTAAAAAAGGCAACAATCAAGTGAAGCTTTAATTCTGTTAGCTGTCTTATGGTTTGAATTAGAATGTTAAAATTAATAGGTAAACCACTACCCCAAAAAAGAGCAATATATGATCATGCCAAAAGAATGTTGTTTTTCAATATAAGAGATCGCTCCATGGAAGCAACTAGGCTTGTTGAAAAGCAGTGGGGTGAAGCTCCCCCAACTTAGCTGAGGAGCGATCACTGAGTAAAGGTCAGCAATGAGGAGAAAGAGGCAAAATAAAGGCCAGCAATGAGCAGAAAGAGGCAAAATAAATGTGAGAAGTGAACAGAAAGAGGCAGAATAAAGGTCATAAATGTGCAGAAAGAGGCAAAATAAAATTCAGAATTAAGCAGCAAAAGGCAGAATAAAGGTCAGCAATGAGCAGAAAGAGGCATAATAAAGGTCAGCGATGAGCAGAAATGGAAAGAATAAAGATCAGAAATGAGGTGAAAGAGGCAAAATAGAGATCAGCAAAAGATAAAAAAAAATAAAGGTCAGAAGCAAGCTGCAAAAGGCAAGCTAAAAGTCAGAAAAGAGCAACAAGAGGCAGAATAAAGGTCAGCAAAGAGGAGGAAGAGGTAAAATAAGGTCAGCAAGAAGCAGAAAGAGGCAAGATAAGGGTCAGAAACTAGCAGAAAGAGGCAGAATGAAGGTTAAAAACAAGCAGAAAGAGGCAACAAAAAGAGGGCAGCAATGGGCAGAAAGAGGAACATAGAGACCAGAAACAAGCAGAAAGAGGCAAACTAAAGGCAAGCAATGTGCAGAAGGAGAAAAAATAGTGATCAGAAACAAGTAAAAATAGGTAAAATAGAGGTCGGTAACAATCAGAAAGTGGAAAAAAGTGGTCATTAACAGGAGTAAGAGGTAAAATAAAGGGCAGCTACAAGGAGAAAGAGGCAAAATAGAGATCACAAACTAGCAGAATGGGGCAAAATAGAGGTGAGAATTGAGCAGAAAGAGGTAAAATACAGGTCAGAAACTAGCATAAAGAGGCAAAATATAGGTGAAAAATTAGCAGAAGAGGCAAAATAAAGGCCTGCAATGAGCAGAAAGACCCAAAATAAAGGGCAGAAACAAGTAGGAAGAGAAAAAATAAAGGTTAGCAGCAAGCAGAAAGAGGCAAAATAAAGGTCAGATGTGAGCAGAAAAAATGCAGAAAATTTGTATCAAATGAGCATAACCCACCCAGGCACTCAGGCACCCACTCACCGTACAACCCAGTCACTGACACACCCACTCACAGACCTAGTCAGACATCCATGTACCCACTTACAGAATCACTTATACTCTGTCTCTCCCACTCACAGATCTACTCAGAGACTCACGCCCTGACTCAAATACCCACTTAGACCCTCACACACTCACTCACAGAGCCACTCAGAGACTCATACACTCACTCACAGTTGGACTGACACACTCATGGGGGCACTTTCAAACCTACTCAGACACTCTTACACCCACGCACAGACTCGCACAGACACTCACTCACTCACAGACCCACACATAGACTCATGTACCCATTCATGGGCCCACTCAGACACTCACAGACCCATTTAGACACTCGTGCACTCACTCACAGACTGACTCACACCTATGAAGGCACTCACAAACCCACTCAGACACTCTCACACCCACTCACAGATCTACTCAGTTACTCAGATAGGCATGCACCCACTCACAGACCCACTTAGATACTCATGCACCCACTCACAGACCCACTTAGATACTCATGCACGCACTCACAGACCCACTTAGATACTCATGCACCCACTCACACACCCTGTGAGACACTGATGCAGCCATTCTAGGCACACTCACACACACACTCACACACATTGAAACACACAAGCACTCACACATCCACTGAGACACTCATGCACTCAGTGACACACTCACTCTAAAAGGTTACAGTTAGGAAATAAAATTAAAAAACTTTAAAAATTCACTTAAACCAACCAAGATTACAGGGATGTTATAGTAAGGAAATAGAATTTAAAAAACTTAAACATTCACTAAAAAAACAAACGTTACAGAGACATCATAGTTAGGAAATAGAATTTTTAAAAACTTAGAAATTCACTGAAAAAACGTAGGTTATAGGGTCGTCATAGTTAGGCTCAGAGTTCACTCATTAAACCATACAAATTCAGCAGTTAGTTACCTGAGATAACTATAACGTATGCCCCCTCAAAGCACTGCTTCTGACTTCACATAAGACATATCTATATATATATATATATATATATATATATATATATATATATATATATACGTATATATATTCACTGAAAAAAACATAGGTTTTTAGGGACATTATAGTTAGAAATTAGCATTTAAAAAACCTTTGAAATTCACTGAAAAAACCATAGGTTTCAGGAACGTTATAGTTAGAAATTAGCATTTAAAAAACCATAGAAATTCACAGAAAAAAACACAGGTTTAGGGACGTTATAGTCAGCTGGACATTTCACTCGTACAAAACCAGAGAAATTCGGCCCTTATAGTTCAGCTAACTATAACTTGAGTCCCCGCAATGCACTGCTGATGACGTCACATAATACATCATTCATATCATGGTCAGTGACATCACTGATGACATCTCAAATGACATCACTGATGACATCATCCACCTAATAATCTGATGCACCTCCTCATATCCTAATATAACCTTTGATACACCCACTCTAAAACACAGACTACCATTTTCAAAACCATAGACACACCAATACCTGTTACTAGAAACCCTCTCACTGATTCCTAGGTCTACACACACAACCACTCATTCACCCATACAGTCACTACAAACACATCCACTCATTCACCCATATAGTCACTCATACATGCAGTCATCAATACAGCCTATCTAATGCATTCATACACCTATTCAGACACTTACACACTGCCACTCATCCATAGAGTTACTCACACACCTAGTCAGTTATGCAAAGAATCAATCACGCTCCCATTTACTCACCTATACATTTATACACACACCACCTCACTTATTCATACAGATACTAACTCATACTTACTCTCTTATACAATCACTGATACAAGCACACACTCATCCATACAGCCGCTCTCACAATCACTCACTCTCACATATAGTCATTTATATACTCCAACACCCAGATATACTGCCTTTCACATATGTAGTTACTAGCACATGTACCACTGTGGGGACCCCATCTCCCAGGGCCTGAGCATTTTCTTTATGGAAAAACGGGAAGAGGGCCACGTGGCCCCGCTTCCCTGGGCCACTATTGACCCAGGAGACCCCACCCCCAGGGCCTGGCCTCGTTTATTTATTTATTTTTTATTTTTGCCGAGAGGAGGGTCATGTGGCCCCTCTCCCCTGGGCCACTTCTGGCCCAAAGGATCCCGATCACCCGGGGCCTGCCCGGCCTGGATTTTTTGGAGGAGTGGCCCCCTCCTAAGGCCAATTATCGCCCCAGGAAACTCATTCTCCGGGGCCGGCCATCATTTTTTCACCAAAAATGTGAAATAAAATATAAAGGGGAGGGGGCCAATAGGCTCCCCTCCCTGGCCACTTCTGGCCCCGGAACCCCACTCCCTGGGGGCGGCCCTTAAGTTGGAGACTGTGGGGGGAGCCCCAATGACCCCCCACAATCCCTGCCGGCACCCTGCCTCCTGCAGGAGCCAGCATTGCTTTTGCCCAAAAGCAATTCTGCTTCGCTTCATTGAAGCGAGAGCAGGTTTCCTACTCTCGCTTCAACGAAGCAAAGCAGTGTTTGCTATGGCAGGGCGTGAGCTGTGCTCCCGTCCTGCTATAGCAAACAGCAATGTCCTGGGGTGGGCACTCCGGGACATTGCAGGAGCTGGCCCTGGGGAGTGGTGGTCCCCAGGGCCAAGGAGGGCCCCAGGAGGGGTGCTGCATGTCCCCCCTCCCAACTCTTTAAAACTCCGGGGAAGTGGTGGTCCCCAGGGTAGAGTGGGGGGGAGGAGCCCCACCACGCATTTTTTTATAAATAAGCCCCATGAAGGTAGCGGTCTCTGGGGCTTCAGGGGGGGCTGCGTGCCCCCTGCAAATTATAGATGAAGCCCCTGGGAGGTGGTGGTCCCCGGGGCTGAGGGGGATCCCGAAGGCCCCCGCTTTATAATGGAGTATTGCGCCCGTGACCTGGCCCACCCAAGGCTTAAGGAAAACAAAGCCCATGAGCTCACGCTTCGTTTTTTTTTGTTTTGTCCGGATTCATGCACCTAGCATGAATTTGGCTGAGTTTTTTAAAAACATAAATTCTTTTTTGGGCCCTGGTGGTATTTGTTGGTCCCCCTGAGCAGGCCTAGTGGTTAGGGTGTTTTTACCCTGCCCCCTTTTCTGTTTTTTCATCTTTTTTTTCTACTGATTTCATGTGACTCGGTTACAGAGTCACAAGATGGCTGACAACACTTCCTGGTTTGGAGTGTTGGCAGCCAATCAGAATGAAGCTCGTGCTCGGGAAGATTTGCAACTCCTCGGTGCTCAGATATCGATATTTTAATTTTTTTAATTTTTCAGGAACTACTGAACGGATTCACACCCTTTAAAAAAAGGTCACTTTCCGAACCAAGAGCTACTTTTTGTGCCAAATTTGGGCTGTAGCCTGTTCCAAAAATCTTATGGAAATTAACACGGGGAAAACGCATTTTGGGACCCCCTTTTATTCTCGGCCCCCGCTTGATGAATCCCCCCAAAACTTTTAAGACAGAAGCTGACCAGAGCTGATCATTAGTTTTGAAAATGTCATGATGATTCCTCAAACAGCGCCACAGATATTGGGAAAAGAGAAAATGCTTTTTGAATAGAAGCAAGGTCCTAACTATAAGTACCTACTGGTGACCGCCAGTAGGTAATACATTAATATATATATATATATATATATATATATATATATATATATATATATATATATATATATATATATATATATATATATATATATATATTACCGTCCTGACAGCATACACAAACAGGCACCGACTCCCTGAGTAATTGGCAAATAAGGTATTTATTCCAAATCCAACCCAGACGCGTTTCGGCGGAACAACCGCCTTGTTCACTGCATCAAGTGCTCTGCCATTTTTTCATTTAAATACATATACTTCACTCTCCTTTGGTTGTCACAGCAACCCGCCACAATGATAGACATAAAGGCGGATGTTTTTACTGAGTCGTCATGACAACCGAAAAACAGACCCAACTGAAAATGAATGCAGTACAATATGAAGCAATGTAAAATGAAAACATGGATTTGCTACGGTTATATCATCACACATTAGCAAAAAGTGATAAACTGGTGCAAAATAACAGCATATGTATAACCATGTTGTGTTTATATATACATCTCTTGTGGAGTGTCACCGAAAGACATAGAAGGACTCAACCTTCCTGATTAGTGGGAAGAACGAGCTCGGTGATGTGCTTAGATAGCAGGACTGCCATTGAGGATGTTAATGCGGTCGTGCTTTGATAAAATGCTTCACCATCTAATTGAAACTACGCTCACGTTATAAATTTAATTGCCTAAAAATGTGACAATGAGGCTAGCGCTTTTTATAAAAGGACGTATACAATCACCGAAATTGATTCTGACGCAATACGTAAAACAGTGACAATGTACAATAGTACAGGTTACTGTGTGAAGCCCAAGTGGGCATCGTAGCGGGAGTCAACCGAGTGCAAGCCTCAAAATGTAATGCTACGCTAATCTATAAGAATACCGGTTACGAAGAAGTAAAATAATAGGAAAAGTGAAAAAATAAAAAATAAAAATAAAGAGAAAGAGAAATTAACGCTGTGAGGAATGGATCAGATGTGCGGCTATAGAGACTGTGGTTTATAAATGTACATTTAGCGCTACATCTGCATTCATCCCATGTGGGATCTTGGAGTTATGGAGGATGATGTATCTAGACTCAAATCTCCTTAATGCCAATTGTCTGTTGCCCCCCCCCCCCTTGGAGTTTTTGGAACATTGTCAATGACAAAATAGGAGAGGTCTTGGGCTTTTCCTGCATGGCATGAGTTTATATGTCTTGCCACTGGGTACGATTGATCGTTATTAGAAATAGCCCTCAGATGCTGCAGGATGCAGACTTGCACAGGGGGAAAGGTGCTCCCTACATATTGTTTGATGCAGGTGCACTGAAGGATATACACAGCAAAGTCTGTTTTGCAATTAAAACTGCCTCGTATTTCATAAGTAAGGGTGGGCGTAGTGGGCGTAGTGGGGCTACGTGAAGCAGCGCGTAGTGTGCCCAAATCTACGCACACTTGTGCGCTACGCGTAGCCCCACTACGGGCCACCCGCCTCCCGCCCGCCCTCCTTTTAAATCAAACCCCGCATGTACAATAAATAAGAGGTAAAGAAACTTACCTGAAGCGCGGCTTCTCCGGGGCTCCCTCTTCCATTTTCAACTTCTTCTGACAAATGAGCATGTGCGGAAGCCCGCGCATGTGCATTTCTCGCAAGAAATGCGCATGCGCGGGCGTCCACGCATGTGCATTTGTCAGAAGAAGTTGGAAATGAGGAAGAGGGAGCCCCGGAGACACCGCGCTTCAGGTAAGTTTCTTTACTTCTTATTTATTTTACATGCGGTGTTTGATTTAAAAGGAAGGCGGGCGGGCGGGAGGCGGGTGGTGGCGGCATGCAGCTACGCTTCGCCCTGGCGTGTGCATAGCGCTAGCCTGCTTCGCCTACTTCGAAAACTGCGAAGCAGGCAGCGCTACGTACACTACGTGGGCGAAGCGTAGTGTCACGCCCAGGGTTATTCAAAAGGTGTTTGTCTGAAAGGCATGGGTACTGTTTTATTGGGTACTGTTTTAATGTTGGTTCCATGTCTACATGCTTTGCATCTACTGCACTTTGAGAATTCCTTTGGTGATTGCAGCAAGTTAGGTGTTTTGACAATGGTGGGCGCATTCCGCACTAACTCCTGGCACATCGATTTGGCTCTTCTAAAACTGATTGAGGGAACTTTAGCGCAGGTGGGGCCCACAATCGGGTCATTACAGATGGTGCCCCAATGTCTGTAGAGTATTTTACGCAAAGATGCATGATACGCATTAAAGCCTGTCATTAATCTGGGTGTGGCTATTTTGTTAATCACTGTTTGAGTCTTACTCTTGTTGTTAAATAACAGATCTTCTCTGGTAAGTTTCTTACTCCTTGCCTTCGCATTTTCTAGGGTTTTTGTCTTGTATCCCCTTCTTTGGAGTCTATTGAAGAGGTCATTGGTGGATTTATGTGAACTCTCTTCCATACTGCAGTTGCGCTTCATTCTTAAGCACTCAGCATAGGGGATACCCTCTTTGACACTGTTGTGATGAAAGCTATTGGCGTGCAGGATAGCAATACCTGCTGTGGGATTTCTATATGTTCTGGTCTTTAACTTGTTGTTCTCCACTTAAACTTCTAAGTCCAGAAACTGTATACAGTCTTTACTGGTATGGCTAGTGAATGATAAATTCAGTTTGTTATTATTAAGCTCGCGTGTGAAATGTTCTGCACTTTCCTGTGTTCCATGCCATAATACAAATATGTCATTGATGTATCTGACATAAAGCGCTACAATTTCAGTCATAACCAGGTTATGTGTCTTCATGAGTACTTGCTCCTCCCACCAGTCCATATGCAAATTAGCATAGCTGGGGGCGAAGCAACTACCCATGGCCATGCCCTGTAACTATTTGTAATACAATTTATCAAAGATAAAAATATTGTTCTCCAGGCACCACTCTGCCATTTGCAGAAGCATCAAAGTGTGCCCATGTAGGTGTATTGGTCTTTTGCCAAGATAATACTTCAATGCATGTAGACCATCCTTATGCCTAATGCTCGTGTACAAAGTATTCACATCAAGTGTCATTAGAACATAATCATCTTGTCATGTAACATCATACATTTTGGTTAAAAAGTCGCCCATGTCTTTTATGTGTGATGGCAATTCACATACTGCTGGCTGGAGGAAATGGTCAATAAACCGTGAAGTGTTTTCAAATAGGCCACCAATAGCGGCAATGATAGGCCTTCCTGGGGAATCGGTGGCATTTTTGTATATTTTAGGGATTAGGTACATTTGTGGGGTAGTTGGGTAATCCGTTTTCAAGTATTCAATATATATATGACCTTTTAAAATATTTCTGCCCAGTTATAAAAACAATCACAAGGTGTCCTTTTTTTATATACATATGCAGGCCACATAAAATGCAGCCATAGAACCAGCCCCTAGAGGACGCTTCACTTACAGTTGAAGAGCAAAAGCTCCAGTCTGGGAAGGGTATTAAAAAATATGGTAAGGTCTCCTGATGTCATGAATTCAATGACACAGGAGTTTTACTTTTTTCCATAAGGTTGCTGGGGGCTGCAGAATTTCCAGCAGACCCCCAAACATAAAGGTTTGGTGGTTCCCATGCCCTTCTAGGGACATCACCAATGCCAAAAACATAACAGCGGCCTGCCTTATTCAGAATAGGCTGGCTAGAACAACTGCTCTCCCTCTCTTACGCTGACTTTATTTTAACACTTTATTTATAATTTTATCAAATATGTATGTCTCACAGCAGTACAACAGTATACACTACTTCGAAATCAGAAAAAAATGTCAGCAGAATGTCAATACGTGTGTGTGATTGCGTTACATTGACATTACGTTCATAATCTCAGTTAAACAGGTGATCCAACACTACAGTGTCCATTTTGTTTTCCCTGGGGTATCAACTCTGTTACGCTCACTTCACTGGTTTCCTATAAGCAAAAGAATTACATTCAAGATCTGTTGCTTAGTGCACAAATCACAAATCACTGAATGGCAGAAGACATAGATACCTGACAGAGAAACTTATTCTATACCAGCCGAACAGAACTTTGCGGTTTAGGGTGAAATCTCTTCTCACTATACCTCGTATTACAAAAACACTCTCCGGGGGGAAAGCCTTCTCTTATCTGTCTCCCTTACATTGGAATCAGCTACCCTGCCATCTGTGGACGTGTACAGACTAACTTCATTTCAGAAAGCTTCTCAAAACATAGCTTTTCAGTTAATAATGCTGCTGACTATGGTTCACTGCAGCACTGAGGTACCGCCTTCCGGGGTGACTCATGCAAATTATAAATAATATTAACAACATAACAAAATTATATTAATAATGAATAACAAATGATTGACTGTGGCTGCTCATTTAAAATTCAGATTTTGATTTTTCTTTTTAATGTTTCTGCGTTTCACACTCTCACCTGTGGTATCTACTGTTTTTCTTTCATATAGGGCCATTGGGGTAGCCCTATGGCCCTACGGATCCCTACAAGCTGCCCTATTTCTCAGGGCAGCACAGGAGCTAAATTTTTCTTTTTATTTAAGGGTGCCCCTGTGCCCACCCAGGGCACCCCACACCTTTTTTCTTGTTGAGGGCTGGTGGGGATCCTCAGGACCACCATGACTCTGCCAGCTCCCTGACCCCACCACCAGGCCTAGGGGGTCAGAATATTCCTACTTTGCACCTTTATGTATTTTTTTAACTTTTTCCATAGGGCTGATTCCTGCGTGCTTGGATACCTGCTGTCACATTGTTGTTGATGTGATGGCAGCCAATCAGATCTCAGCAGGAGATTTTTTGGTTCTGTGGATCTTCCACATCATGATATATGTAACATTTCTGAGCTTTAACTGCTCAAAAACTATTGAATGGATTTACAACAGATCACAAAAAGCACCTTTCCTGGATCAAGATCTAGCGTTCTGCCAAATTTACAGTAAATACAAATGAGTAAAAATCATTTTGGGACCCCTCATTTTTCTTGGCCTCTGCTTGACAGATCCCACTGAAACGTTTCAGTTAGGAGCAGAGGTGGAATAAGATCATTTTTGGAAAGGTTTCTGAAGATTCATCAAATGGTGCCAAAGTTATTGGAAAAAGAAAAAAAACTTTTCTTATGAAAGCAGCTACTTAAATATTTAATACAACAGCCAGCCCAAAAATTTTAAAGAGACTACATACCAGTAGTGCTCATTTTGTCACCTTGTTTTATCAAGTGTTGCAAACTCAGTAGGATATTTTCCCTGCAAATATATTGACATCGGCTTACTAAAACATGTCAGTAAGACACGGACTATTCCCAAACAAGGCAACTTCCTCCGTAGTCCTACAGATTTAAGTTCTATTTGCAAAGTCAAATGCAGCATTACGTCAAAAAAAACAGAATGCCTCTGGACAAAGACATTCTTCAAGAATAAGTCTGTCAAGTTAATTCCTGGGTCTGCAGTTTTTCAGGAGCGAGCCCTGCTTCATCCACCAGTTTCTATAAACTTTCATAAATCACCTACCTAAACAATTCAGCATGTATACCAGTTAATCACATGAGCCTATAACACGTTGTTCAGTTTTCTAAGAGTTTGGAGCATATGTTCCATGCATTAAACACCTTGGTAAGGTTGGGAATACATGTGATATAATCCTGCATATATGCATCAATATAAAGATGGTTGTGTTATGTGACTATGTGATCCAGGATCCTTGCGGTTCTGGGAGGACTCAACAGAGGAGGTAAGTAACTGGCTGAGAGGTGTTACGGTTTGGTTAATAATAGTTATTTCGTAATCAGAGAACAGTGTGTGATTGTATGCAGTTCGTAGGTGGCATGTGTGGAATCAAAGCTCTGCTCCAGCCCATTTATGGGTCTCAGAGAAAATGAAGGTCCTGCAGAGGAGCGCATTCAAAAAGCCCACCAGAAAACCCTTGGTAAGCCTAAAAGGAGAGATATTTCCCCACATCGTAACAGAGAGCCATCATCAGTACAAAGCAAAATGCTAATTGGAGCCACGACCAGGTTCGAGAATAAAGGTTGGGATGGTCAGGTATGAAATGCAAGAGCGAGGGAAGAGCCACACTACCTTGAATCAGGCATACCACTAGACAATTGAAATTGTGTAATTTTTCAATGGCTGCAGAAAAGAGTGTGAAGTGCAGCCACATTCTTAAAAGCTCCACCACTATTCAACATCGCTAAGAAACAGAACATTGGTGACAAGTGGACCTCATGGATCAAGACATTCAATGATTTCATAGATGCCCTAGAAGAAGTAGATGGCAAGAAAATAATTACATACTTAAAGGATATTGCTGGTGATGGAGTGAATGAAATCAGAAAGAAAATGTCACAAGTTAATGCAATATCGTATCATCACATCAAAAAGAACTGGGAGCCAAGTTCAATTTAATGCCAAATGTCAACTATGAAAGGTACATTTTCAATCAAGTGAGACAGCAAACTGGTGAAACAAGGATTGAGTTTGTTGAAAGACTTAATGTGCTTATCAAATGCTGCAAGCTAATGATGAAGAAGCGATACGTCTTCGAGTCATAGATGACTGTCTTTCAGAGTCTTTCAGAAGATGCATGTGGAGGGAGATGCTCAGCTTAGAGAAAGTACTAATGACTGCAAGAGCAGAGGAAAGAGCAGATAAACAAGCCACTGATATGGAAGCTGGAATAGTGAAAATTTAATTGGTGTAGCTTGTGAAAATCCAGCACATGTGCAAGGTATTCATGCAAGTCAATGACACCAAAGAAGAAGAAAAAGTTGTGTTTCAGATGTGGGTTTTTATTTCTCAGTGAAGGCAAATGTCCTACCATAGAACAAATGTGGTTTGCAAGCCAAAGGAGAAACCAACAACATCATGGCGAGAAGAGAAAATGAAGGCCAGAAGGTTCCAGAAGCAGTCTCGCCCGCCCACAAGGCCAAAAAGCAACATCAGTTACGGCATGTAGACACCGAATGAAGTCGATCATCATCAAATTCATCCTACAATGGCTCTTCAGTGTCATTATCATGCACCGATGAAGAGGATGGATGTGAGATGATGGCTTCAACTAAAGAAAGACAGGGATGCAAACATAGGTGTGGCTGCTTGCAAAGAAGAACCAAAGATCAAAACCAGCCAACAAGTGAGCAGCAGAACACTTTTGAATGTTGCTGCAAGATTGTAATAAACATCAATAGTTGCCTTGTAACATTTATCATAGACAGTGGTGCGTAAATTAATATCATGCCTGTTGAAAGATTAGCAGCCTGTCACCGGTGCCAGGTCTCAACCCGTCAATCACAAAAGTATACATGTGGGCTGCTTCTAAACCATTGCACAGTCAAGGGTCATTCACTGCCACATTGAAACATAAAGCAGCATCTGCGCAAGCGACAATTCATGTTATTGAAGAAACTTTGTCCAGTGCTTGCCTACTTAGATTTGCCACTGGTGCCGGCATGTGTCTGATATCTCTCAATTACAACCTCCACACTCAATCAGAAGCTGTGAGTCAATTCCCATCATTATTTCATGGCCTAGACAGGCTCAAGACGAGGAAAGTGCAACTTCACACCAATGAGGACATTCACCCTGCTGCCCAGTGGCACAGCAAGTTGCATTCCACTTAGAAGGAACTCTTGAGCGAGACCTAGAAATGCTATTGAAATATGACATAATTGAGCTCTCCACTGGCCCTATGCCATTGGTTTCTCCCATAATGATGGTGCTGAAAAAAGAACAGTGAGGGTGCAATAAGCATCTGCATTGGTATGCACCAGGCCAAACAAGTGATGGAGAGAGAAAGACATACTGGTCCACACATGGCGGACATGATCATGCAGCTGAATGGCACCAAAGTCTTCTCCCGTCTTGACCTAAATGAGGGATACAATCAACACGAGTTGGAAGAGAATTGCAGGTACATAACTACCTTTTTAACTCATGTTGGTTTGTTCAGATACAAAAGGTTGAGTTTTGGAGTGTCGTCAGTTGCAGAAGGATTTCAGAATTCTATATGTTGAATAATATAACCCTACAGTGATGATAGACTGATATTTGGGTCAATGGAAAAGGAGTATGACAAGGCTCTTACACAAGTGTGCCAATTACTTACTGATGGAAGTCTCACTCTGGCCACACCAAAATGTGAGTTTCACAAGACCAAACTTAAATTCTTTGGACACATATTTTCTGATGGGGGAATGACTCCTGACCCTGATAAAATTAAGGCACTATCAACGACTTGCCCCTAACAAGATGTTACTATGCTGCGTTTCTTCTAAGGCATGGCCAGCTATGGTTCAAGGTGCATTTGTGATTTTGCCACTGTTAGTGCTCCATTGAGAGATCTGACAATACAAAATGTCCCATTCAAACCACCGTCTGAAAATGTTTATCAAAGCATCAAAAGAATAAATCATGCAATTGAGAATGCAACCAAGATGCCTACTCTGACCCCAATCTACAGACTGAGATCATAGTAGATACATGCCTGGTAAGGGTGGGGGCAATCCTTGCTCAACACAATGATAATCCGAATTCCCAGAGGAACATTTTGGCCTCTGCAAGTCGAAGGCTGTCTGAAACAGAACATGCCTATCCTCAGCCAGAGAAGGAGAGCATGGATGAAGTGTAGGCCTGCAAACATTTGCATGTGATTCTTAACAGACCATCAAGTGCTGCTCATCATTATTGAAAATCCAAAAGCCAAGATGCCCCTTCGCATCAAGAGATGGGGTTTGAGATTGCAAGAGAATGACTACACAATTGGACATATGCCGGGTAAATATAGAAGCCCTGCTGAATTTTTTTCATGAGTACCGCTAAATCATCACAGTTCAACATCCAAAACAGCTGAGGAGGACATTAAATTCATTGTGAATTTCAGTATGCCAGCAGCCCTATCCATGGAACAGATTATTGCTCCTTACAATGCTGACAAGAACATCCTTATCCTCAAAGACTTCATTTCAACTCAATCCTAGAAAATTAGTGCTTGACCTCTTGCTGACAATGTTGAATTTCAAAACATACAAAAATCTTCAAGATGAACAATCTGTGACCAAGGAAGGTGCTGTATTGAGAGGCTTGATGATTGTCATACCTAAGAGCCTAAGAAAACAGGTAATTGAACAAGCCCATGAAGGACATTGTAGCATTGTAGGCATTGTAGCGAACAAAAGAGAGCCTAAGTGTGGTTCCCATGCTTAGATTAGCGGGTTGATATGGAACTATAGAGTGCCATCCTTGCAACTGACTTTACCCCAAAGTGACACAACATCCATTGACAATGCCTCATAGAAACCTGGACCAATGGCAACTTGGCACCTGACATCGCTACCCCCATTCCTGACGGATACAAGATCCTGCTTAAGGACTGCTCATTCCACCCATGAGGAGGCATTGCCATAAATCACAACAGCAGCCCAGATGACACAAAAAACCTCATGGAGCAACTTTACTTCGGGATCCAGACCAACCCCAAAACGACTCTCCGCAGGACCCTCATCTACAGGGTGCCTGGCCCCTGTGCACCCTTTACTGACACCATCACCAACTTCATCGCACCCCACGCCCTTGCATCCACAGACTACATCCTACTCAGAGAGCTAAACTTCCACCTGGATGACCAAGATGACTCAAGCACCGCCTCCGTCCTAGAGAACCTTGCCAACTTAGGACTTAACCAACTAGTCCCTGCCCCCACACTCTTTCTGGACACACACTCGACCCCGTCTTCACCCGAGGAACAGAGTCTCGTACAGCCATACCACAGAACTCCTCTGGACAGATCACCACTGCATCCACTTCTCCTTCAAAAATAGAACAAAGTCACCGTAGACCAGCTGCAAGCACTGCATCACAGAACCCTCAAGAAAGCCACCAGAATGCACATCAAGAAAGCAAGCTGGCTCACCCCTGCACTTCAAGAACCCAGACACTCCTGCAGACGACTCAAAAAGTCATGAAGGAACAACAAAACATCAGAAACCAGCACAGCCTACAAAGCAGTCACCACTGCACACCACCAACTTATCAAATCCACAAGGAAGAAATCCCCCAAGACAGAATCCTCACCAATGCACACAACACCAAAGAGCTCTTTAAGGAATTCACAAAACATTTCAGCAAAGCAACAAACATCCGACCCTCCCAACACCTCTGCAAAAGACTCAGCACCTTCTTCCACCACAAGATTAAGATGAGTTACAACAACTTTGACAAACAAGACCATCTCACCGCTCCAGATCCCCTCATATCACGTCACCTAACAGACCCTGCTCAAATGGATCCCGCCCACGACAGAAGACACCTTGAAGACCATGAAAAGCATCTACTCTGGAGTACCATCAGACCCGTGCCCACACAACATCTTCCACAGAGCCTTCCTCTGCCATCGAAACTGAACTATGTCGGATGACCATCTGCTCCTTCTAGACCACCACCTTTACTGACGACTGGAAACACACGGAAGTCAAGCCCCTCCTGAAGAAACCCTCCACTGACCAGACGGACCTCAAGAACTTCAGGCCCATCTCGCTGCTTCCCTTTGTAGCCAAGGTCATTGAGAAGGCTGTCAACCCCCAGCTAGCAAGCTTCATCAAAGCTAGCAACATCCTGAAAATCTCCCAATCTGGATTCCAAAGCAATGACAGCACCAAGACCGCCATACGCACCGTCATCGATGACTTATGCTCCCTTCTGGACCAGGGCAAAATGGCAGCCCTCATCCTCCTGCACCTCTTCGCAGCATTCAACACCATCTCCCACCGTACCCTAGCCACCAGACTCCACAACGCTGGTGTCCACATCAAGGTCATCAACTGGATGTGCTCCTTTCTCATCAGCAGAACTCAGCGGGTTAGACTCTCTCCCTACCTCTCGGAACCAACAGAGACCAACACTGGAGTTTCCCTGGGCTCCTCCCTCAGCCCCACCCTTTTTAACGTCTACATATTTCCCCTTGCAACCATCGTCATGAACCATGGGCTCAACATTGTCTCTTAAGCCAATGACACCCAGCCGATACTCGCCCTCATCAACTAACCGAACATCACCAAACACTACTACCAAGAAGGGATGAAAGCCTTTGCCACAAGGATGAAAAACAGCTGCCTGAAACCCAGCTCAGAAAAGACAGAAGTCGTCATCCTTGGCTCCAGACCCTCCACATAGAACGGCTCCTGGTGGCCCTCCACCCTCAGAGAGCTCCCCACCCCAACAGTGTCAAGACCACTCACCTGAAATTTCAGGTCTTCCTTTCAGGAAATGCCAGGACCCGATACCTCCTGGAACCCCTCCTAGCTACAATGATTTCACGTGTGTACACTGAGCTGTGAGTGGCGACAAGGGGAAGGGGGTTGGGATGAGAGAAAGAAATAAAAGAAAACACTGGAGCGCTGGAAAGCCTCTTTATAATTGGTACTAGGTGTTCTGTGCTTTCTACACTTCTGGACATGCACCACGATTGGACTAGTGTGTGAAGTTGCACTCAAAACGGGGTCATGGTGGGTATTATGATGTGAGGTGTTCAATAAGAAAGAACAGGAATAATATTTTCATGAATTATTTGTAAACTGACTCTTACATGTAATAATAGTGAGAGTTAGTAAATTCCTAAAAGAAACTTGATTTACTTCTATGTCTTCAACATAGGTTCAGGAATAAGTTGCTAAATCATTGTTTCTTTTTGTGTTTTATATATGTTGTCACTGCAGCCAGACCATTAATTTTTAGTACTGCTGCAAAATAACAATAGACATTATCTAACAGGAAAATACACTTAGAATACTGGTAATGAATAATAACTCTGCTCTCTTGCACTCACACACTATTAGTATTATTGATGTTTTAAAGTCAATTGAGTGAAATGAGGCCTTCTCGGAATCCAACGAGAATGTCACCAAAGAACACATGAGGTCAAACTGTCTCCTTTGTGAGTTTTTAAAAAAAAGCCATCAATACAAAATAATTGGTCTCTCCCGGAGTTGAGTTTTACAAGATTGTTCCAAAACAGGATTAAGATTCCTTTTTAAATTGTTCAGAATCTAGAAACTCAGTAAAGGTTTGACTTCTAACTATGCATCAATCCAAAAGTAAAATAAATACCTTTCTCTTTGTGCTTGAAAAAGCGCACTCGCAAAATCAATAACTCAAGGTGTTTTTTTTTTGTTTTGTTCCAGATTCAGGAACTGGTAGGCTGCAAATGGAAGACTCATGAAATATCCAAGGAAGAACAGCCCCAGAAGACAGGCAGCCTGCTGAGAACAGGAAGAGGCAAGATCTGGATTGCAGAAGACTTGTCGCTAGAGCACAGGTAAGTAGAGAGCAGATGAGGCCAAGTGTTGCTCTCCAAGAGAACCGCGTCTTTATAGCCCACAGCACATGTGTATTCAAAGCATGCACAGACGGTTTTCGGACAGTTGACTCATGCAAGTTCTGACTCATGCCTGACAGGAGTAATTTGGTGTATTTTCTTTCAATTAACTCATGCAGACATTTAATACTTTCCAATAACCATTCAAATGTGCTTAGTTCGCCTGTTCTGTGCACCATGTGCAATACATACCATGTGATAAAAATATACAAAAATAAAAGGTGGATTGCATAATAAATTTGTTTCTTGTCAGTTCACCCGCATATTTCTCACAATATTTACTATAAATGCCATAATGAAATTATGGAAGTTCTGGGTCATGATTAATTGTGGTTTGATTGCTGGGATTGTTACAAATGGACCACGCTCAAAACCTCAGCATTATACTAGTCTTCTCGTTCACAATGAACTGCCAGATCAACGTTGTATCCTCAACCTGCTACAACACCCTCTGCATGCTCCGAAAGACTTTCAGATGGATCCCAACCAAATCGAAAAAAAACGTCACTCATGTACTCATCAGCAGCAGACTGGACTACAGCAATGCTCTCTATGCAGGAATCAATAAGAAACTCCTTTGCAAACTTCAGGCTGTCCAGAGTACCGCAACTAGACTGATCCTCGACATCCTCCGTCGCAGTCACATCACCCAACACCTGCGTGATCTCCACTGACTTCCTGTAGAAAGAAGAATAACCTTCAAACTCCTCCACGCATACAAGGCCCTTACCAACACCAGACCCGCATACAAGAACAGTCGCCTCTCCTTCACACACCCAAAAAACACCTGCGATCAGCCCAGCCATCCCTCATATCAAAAAGACTAGAACTGAAGGAAAGTCCTTCGCCTACCTCACAGCAAAAGCCTGGAACACCTTACCTCTGACATTCTCCCACATTGCCCCGGTTCAGGAAGGACCTCAAGACCTGGCTCTTCAGATGACCTCAGCACACTACGGAGCTGTGCCCCTCCTCCAGCACCTTGAAACCCTCACGGGTGAGTGGTTGCGCTTTACCAACCTGATTGATTGAATGTCTAAACTTCCGACACAGGCCTGGAAAAGAGTTGCAGTTGATTTCCTTGGGCCCCTACAAAACCGACATCATCTCATGATTGTCACCATTTCATGTAGATAGAGGAATTACCATCAACAACCTATGACAAGATCATTGAGTGTCTGGACAACATCTTTGCAGCATGGGCTATCCCCACCTTTCTTAAATCTAACAATGGTCCGCTGTTCATCAGCAAAGATTTCAGAGAGTTTCTAGTCAGCATGAATTTCAAGCATCAAAAGAGAACACCTCTGTGGCCCCCAACAAATGGTGTTGTGGAACGTTTCATTGGTACCCTCAAAACGGGTATTTCAGCAAACATCAGTGGATGGTATTGAACTAAAGCAAGCTCTATGTCAAGCCCTTTGTGCCTATCGTTCAACTCCTCACTCCACAATGGGTGAAAGTCCCACCACCTTGCTGTTTGGGAGAGCCATCGGAACCATACTGCCACAATAGACAGTAGACCACTCTGTGAGTGCTGATAAGGTTCATGTGACCAACACTTCTCGAAAGTGCAAAATGAAGATGTTTGCCTATCAGTGTAGAAGGGCCCAAGACACTGGCTTCAACAAAGGTGACTTAGTATTGGTCAAGCAGAAGCGAAAGTCAAAAACAGACACTGAGTTTCCTGTCAGTTCTCTGATGGTTGTGCCATGTAAAGAACACATGGTGATTGCCCATCATCCCCGACAGTACATCACATGGAACTCATCACAGTTTAAGCACCTGCCTCTGCGATTGTCAGCTTCTGCACTTATCAATGAGGCCGTCCCGCCTAACAGTCCAGATCAAGGATCAGAACCTATACCATCAGTGCATGAACAGAGTGGATCTCAATCACTTCATGCTACTCTTTAACACTTGCCTTTGCTACTGTAAATTTAGTGTCTGTTTTCTTTGCCTTCTGCCAAGTGTAATTCATGCTGATTCTTATTGTTGTCTTGTGCCTTTTCCACTGTAAACTTAGTGCCTGTTTTCTTGCTTTTTGTCTATTGTTATTCATGCCTGTGCTCTTTGTGACCTATGTTGGTGGTATTTTTGGTTATTTCTTGCCTCTTTGTCATTACTGCTGTCATCTGTGCTCAGAAGCGCCTGCCACTAGCTACCCACTCTCCCACTTTCCTATTGCCCACTGACTGCCTCCCAGTGCCCCTTCCCTCCCAGGACCTACTTAATGGAGGTCTCAGCATGACCACACCTCTGGGGCACCAAAGTCAATCCCATCTGCAGGAATCCTGGATTTCCCATCTCAGCAGCTACAATGGCAACAATCTCAGAAACCTGGACCCCAGACTCCACAACAACAACTTTTGCTGCACCTCTCCACGCTCAACAGTAGGACCCTTCACATTCCACCACTGTCTATTCTCCTGCAGCACCTGAGCTGTGGCACAAATAGCCACCACCACCACGCTGACCACGATTTGCTCCCGGACAACTCCACTGCCTACTGTTCAATGCCTTATTGCACTGCAAAGTCACCACCAAGAGCTGGGGCACCATCACCTCTTTCACCCCTGATGTCATCTTATTCACTGAGACCTGTCTCAACTCTGCAGCTGCAGCCAACATCACCACATCCACATCCAATGGCTACAATATTGCACAGAAGGACCATATCAACAAATATGGAGGTGAGATTGCCATCATCCACAAATACTCCGTCCACTGCACCACCGCCATGGACAACAACACCCCGGTCATCGCACACCTCAACGTCCAATTCAGAACACATGGCAAAACCACCATCAGAGGCATCCTCACCTACAGACCCCAGGACTATGCCCCGGCTTCTTTGACACCATGCCTGAATCCATCACTCCTCAAGCCATTGACAATGAACAGTAGATCTTCCTCAGATACCTCAACTTTCACTTCAAAGACCCCAGCGACCCCAGCAACACCAATACAGCCAACCTTCTCACAAGTATGAACATCAGCCTCATGCAGCTAGTCACCTACTCCACACACATCATAGGGCACACTGGACCCCATCTTCACAGCCAGCAACAGAGTCAAGCACAGCCATATCATCAAGCTCACATGGATGGACTACTCAATCATCCATTTCACCTTCAGAGCAGCACCACCTCCAGACCTACTAGCACCTCACACTACAGCTGAAACAAAGTATCTGAAAACCAATGGACCGACACCCTCAACGCATACCACCCTGACACCACTTTTACCCTTGAACAGGCTGTCGAGAACTTCAGCACCTGGATCTCTGACTGTGACGATGAAGTCACCCTTATCAAACCCACCAAACTCAAGAAATCCACCAAACATGCCAGCAGTTACACCTTGGAACTAAGAACCAAGAAAAGCGACTGCCAGCAAAATTGAAAGGAAGTGGTGCACCAGCAAGGATCCTACCAACTATGCAACCTTCAAGACATCGCTCAACCACTATCACCAACTCCCGAAAGAGACAAGAATAAATGCCCTAGCTGACTGCATTGAAGCCATCTCCAACCACGGCAAAGAACTCTTTAGCATTATCTAGGAGTTTGTCAACCCCTCAGCAATCAAACGATTTGACATGTCATCAGTGATGTCACTGACCATGTCATGAGTGATGTAATATATGAAGTCAAAAGCAGTGCATTGTGGGGGTGTAAGCTATAGTTAGCTGAGGTAACTATAACTGCAGAATTTCTATGGTTTTGTGTGTGAAATCTGAGCCTAACTATAATGTCCCTGTAACCTTTGTTTTTTTCAGTGAATTTCAAAGGGTTTTCAAATTTGATTTCCTAACCATAACATCTCTGCAACCTTTGTTTTGTCCATGTAT
This sequence comes from Triturus cristatus, assembly GCF_964204655.1. Taxonomy (NCBI): domain Eukaryota; kingdom Metazoa; phylum Chordata; class Amphibia; order Caudata; family Salamandridae; genus Triturus; species Triturus cristatus. The sequence continues at coordinate 579,516,839 of NC_140586.1, forward strand.
TCTAATTAGTAAATACTAACTTGTTCGGTAAATGTCTAGTACATATTATACACTATAGCTGGAGAAAATGTCTCCAATTACCTTCTGTGCATTTAATTTCAGCAATGTGATTGTTCCTCAAGTGTCTTCTCCCAGAAATCTACGATTACATGAATCCTCCTGTAGAGAAAATGTTGACTACAAAGAGGTGAATCTCCACCAAACAATGGTACTTCCTCTTAACTTTGTGAAGTAAATGTTTCTTTGTTTGGTGGAGATGTCCTCATATTCCTCTGCATGGAGATTGCATCACCAAAATCAGTGGGAAACGCACTTGGGGGCCTATTGATAAGCTGTCCATCAATATGGGAAAAGACAGTAAGACCTTTGCCTACTACTAAGGTGGATGGTGTGGGGCCATTTGGGGGAGCTTACAAGTGATTTTGCACATTTACATACTCATAGTAATTTAAAGGGAGAATCATGCACTCTGCTCTCATCAGGACACGACAAGAAAGAACCCACTAGTCACAGTCACTACTGATTGCAGTCCAATAGCTCAATGATGCATTCACCTCCAGCGAGGATTTCAGATCGTTAATTCAGTGTAGAATTGAAGAGAAAACACACTTGCTTTGTCAAGCCCAAAAATGTAGGATCATTTGTCCTCCACAGAAGGAAAGGGTGCCGCATGGCCCCCTCCCTGGGTAATTTGGGCCTGGGGATCTCATCCCTGTGCCCAAGTCAAGACTATATAGGGTCCCCTCAATTACTGGAAGTATCGGGGCAATGCAGCCCCCCTCTTCAGGCCTATTTTTGCACCAAGGACCCCATCCCCCACAGCCTAGCCACTTGATGCTGGTTGCTGTGGCCCCACCCAGGGCACCAAATGTTTACTTTTGGGGACCTCGAGGGAAAGCATCAATGGCCCCATGGCTCCTGCATGCAGGGAACAGCAAAAAATGCTGCTCGCTACGTGCAGGAGCAATTTTTTAGGGCCCGAGAAAAAGGGAGGGGCTCAAAAATGTGTTTTCCCCATGCAATTTCCCATAGGGATTTCAGACACAACTACAGACTGAACCACTGAATGGAAATATACCAAATTTAGCAGAACGCTAGATTTTTGCCCAGAAAGAGTGATTTTTGTAATTTGGTGTACATCTGTTCGGTATGTTTAAAGTTATTAAAGTAAAAAGGTCTATGTATATCTTAAGATTTCTATATCCACGTACCTACTGTAATTCTGTAATTGACTGGCCACAACCTGAGAGGAAAGATGTGGCCACAATTTTGTGCATCTAGACATGGTTCCCAGGGGAGTAAACAAAATGTAAAAGTGTTGGAATGGGTCTGTGTATAGGTACCCTGACTCCATGGACTGATGGAGGGTCTGTGAAAGATGCTCAGGGGTAATAAATAGTCCAAATATGTTTCTTTGAGAGCGTGAGTATCCGAAGAACTACACGGATCTGCCCAGATCCTCATGGATTTGGACGGATTTATGTGGACCTGCAGATTCAGATCCCAATTAAAAAACACATACACCTACTCACAGATCCACACATCTACTCACACACCCACTGACACACCCACTTACATACCCACAAAACCACTCACAGACCCACTCATAAACCCAGACAGCCACTCACAAACCCATTCACCAAATCACACAATCACTTACACACCCACACAACCATTCACACAGCCACTCACAGACCCGTAAAGCCACTCACACACCCACCAAAACCCTCACACACCCATACAGCCACACACACACACATTTACACACCCAAACAGGCCCTCACATGCCAAATCACACACCCACATAGCCAATCACACACCCACACAGTCATTCACAAAGCCACTCATATACCTGCACACAGGCAGTGATACACTTCTCGGAATTGCAATAGCATATGTTTGTATAACATGTGCTTTAGCATTGAATGTGTGCAATATAATTGGCAGATCACTAATTTGTCTGAGGATTCAGGACGGATTGGTGGACCCTTAAAATGAATTTTAAAAAAAGAGAGACTTGGTGCATTTCATTTATAGAAAGTCTATATCAGTTGCTTTACATTAATTTTAAATATGTTTTAAAATATATAATAAGAATGAATGTGTGAATACAATGTATTTATAAGCTTGTGAAAATGTATATTAGCAAATTGAACTGATGGGTCAAATCGTAGTACAATTATATAAATTCACTAGAAAAATCAAGGGTTACAGGAACGTCACAGTTTGACAATAGCATTAAAAATTGTAGAAATTCACTCAAAAAAATGAAAGGTTACATGGACGTTTTAGTTAGGAATTGAATTTATAAAAACATTGAAATTCACTGAAAAAACGAAAGGTTACAGGGACATTAGAAGTATGTTCAGATTTTACGCACACAAAACCATAGAAAAGTTATAGTTTTCCCAAGTAACTATAACTCATTCCCTAAGACATCACTGATAATATCACTGCAACATTTGCAGTGGAACTACTGATCAGAAAACTGTGCATGGCAGGGGCATGAGTTATAGTAACCATAGGGCACTTGAGAAAAGTAAAGTAAAATAGTTATATTTATTTAGTATGTTTTTAAAATGACAAAAAATATGTATAGAATTTATTTAAACTAACTTAATTATTTTTAAAGATACATTTATTTAAAATTTGAAAAAGATTATGAAAATATATTTTTATTTTTATATATGTATAATTTTTGTTACATTAGACTAAAGGGATGTGCACTTTTAAAAAGTAGAATACATTAATATATTTAGGCATTATTTCCTATGGGGTTCTATTTATAGTCCCTGCCTCTATTATTTTCTATCGGAGGATGTTGCTTTACCAATGGTTGGTAATGTGTAGTGCTGGACCTAACTAGGGTCTGAGCAGGAGTACATGTACTTTAGGGGTTCCTTTTGGGTGTAGTAACTTTAGAAGTGCAGTTTGTGGCTAAGAATGGATTTACTCATTTGTGGCTGGGCAAATGACCTTCCCTCTTAACTCCTCTCTAAATCCCTCTAATGGTGTGGTAAGTATTTCCCAATTTCCAGCCACTCCCCTGTCCCTCCAATATATACTGCTAAAATGTAGGCCTACAAGTGCTGAGATCTCTGCAATCGAGGTGGAGATCTCTGCAGAGGAAAGATAGGCAAGGTAGTGGTAGAGGCATCATCAAGTAGGTCTGTGAATACCATTTTCCAGGACATTTACTATTGTAATACTACTAAACATACTGCATAATGTACTTTATGATTAGGTCACTCAATAGCAGCCAACTAACTTTCTAGTTAGTAATAAATATTTAGTCAGTAGTCCAGAATTGCAATGAAGCACACAGTTCCAAAATGTTTATAATGCAAGTTAAGAAAAGCAATACTGTTACAAATGGGACAACTGTGTTATTCTGGCATAATCTGTTGTCACAGCAAGGGTGAATCACAAAGCAGGAGCGCTATGGAGGTTCTGCTTCTTTGAAGAAAATAAGGTTTGCCAAATGATAAAATAAAATGATAATATTTGAGAGTCAAGGTTAACATAGTGCATAAGGACTCAGAGTGCAGAAGATAAGCTGGAGTACAATTATTTAAGAGCCAATCTAGTACTGGTTATCCGAGTAAACAAGCTGCAACTAAGTACTTTAATTTATTGATCATCCAAACAATGGAAATGTTTAGCTGTGCCCATCATCATGTCTACCACTGCCACTTCAAGCCACTAGTCTGCAATATTATAAAGAGCTCACCCCTTTCTAGTCTGCAGCAGTAGGCATCTTTGAGCCCTCCAGTTATCCATAGAAGTGGATCAGCATTGGTCCTTCTTCTACAGGATGTTGTTGAGACTTGCAGATTATCTTCCAAAAAGAGAGAGGCATGTAGAGCAAGCAAATAAAAAGAACTTAGAGACTGATTACAATGGTAGTGAAACCACCGGCAGCCTGCCGGTGGCGGTTTCACCACCATCGCAAAGCACTTCTCTGCCTGCCATATGACGATGGCGGACGGTGTGCTGGCGGACGCAAAGTCTGTCCACCACAGGTCTGCCACAGGCGATTGTTACAATTGCCTGGCGGACCCAGCCCGCATTCCTAAAATGGTGGCGGTGCTTTGCAGGCCCCCTTGTGTTGTACATTTCCCTGCACCAGGTGGCAGGCACCACTTGGTGCCTGCCATGTAGTGCAGGGAAACTCATGACATGCATTTTTAGCATTGCGGCAGGTGCTACAGCCAGCAGCACCCACTGCAATGTTAAACATGCAGGATACGTCCGCTTTAGTGGCGGTCGCATCGTAATCGGGGATGCGGGACCACCGCCTTACAGGCTGGCGGTCCCACTCCTCGCATCGATGGAGGACAGACTCACATCCGTCCGCCATCGTAAAGAGCCCCTCAGTCTTAGTTTAGCATAGGTAAACTGAGAGGTTTGAGAAGAATCAAAAGATGCTGGTGTGCGATTACCAAAATACTAATCAAGTAACACCCTGAATATTTTACCTTAATGAAATGATCACCCAAGCATGAAGCAGGAAGTTTATGCAGTCTAAGCCAATCGCATTCATCACATGAATCATCATTTGAGATTCACTGATGCAAGTTACCTGTACCAAGTACAGTGTACGTCTACCTATCTATGTGTCTCTTTTTACCCATAGAAGCAACATACATAAGCTGTGTAGTCCTTTTCAACTTCCCTTGCAACTGAGTATGGGAATGTAAGGTTAGGTATGGAAGGTAGACCTGTTATTGTTTTCAGGAAATGGTCTGGAGATGTTCATTGATGCTTTGTACCAATAATTGCTCACTACAAAGTTGATGGTTGACCCCAAGATTGAACTAGTTTTCTTCTTTTCTTATTGCTCACCACTATGTCACCAGGCCAAAAAATCTGTATCCTCCTTCTTAGAGCTGGTATCTTTGGCGTGGTTTACCATGACTTTTGCCTTCTGACCTCCTCTTTTGCTGACTTCATTTCTGCAGGCTTTAGGAGTGTGGATTCAAACTAGGCTGGCTGATGATGGCCGTTAGCCCTAAACCGGTCCCAGGATGCTTGTTTTTGGTCCAGGGAAGACATGGCTTGGTAGTTCAGGCTTGACTGTTCCCATGAGGCCCCTGTTCAAGACTAATTTGCAACTGGCTGTGTCTGAACTGGGGTGGCAAAGTGAGCTAAAGAAGGATGATGGATTCAACTCAGATCTGTGACTGGGGGTAAGTGTTTGAAAAGTTTCAGCGCTCCGTCCATCATCTCCTTATGTTGGCTTTAGGAGTTTGGACACTTTACCACTGCTGACTAGTGCTAAATTACACGTGCTCTCGACGCAAAACATGATATCATTGGTGTATCCACAATTGGCATCTTTAATTTACTTAGAAGTCCCTAGTAAAGTGCAATGCATGTGCCCAGGGCCTGTAATTTTAATGCTACTAGTGGTCGTGCAGCACTGATTGTGCCACCCACTTAAGCAGGCTTTTAAACATGTCCCAGGCCTGCCATTGCAGATCCTTAGAGTGCAATTTTAACCCCTTGAGTGCCCATGACGAGATGGTCTCGTCATGGGCCGCGGTTGCGCTGTGCCCATGACGAGACTATCTCGTCATGAGCCCCGCCCGCTAATGAAATGCCCGGCACAGGGCGTGGAAAGGGCGGGGCACACAAGGGGTTAAACTGCCATGTCGACTTGGCAAGTTAACCCTCTTGCCAGGCCCAAACTTTCCTTTTTAATACATATAAGCCACTCCTAGGGAAGGCCCTGGACAGCCCCACGGTCAAGGTGTAGTGCATTTAAAAAGTTGGACATGTAATTTTAAGTTTTAAATGGCCAGCTAGTGAAAAACCATTACATTTGTTTTCACTACTGCAAGGCCTATCTCTCCAATAGGTTTCATTGGGATTAACTTGTTACACTTTATTAAATTCTGAAAGAAAGACTTAACAAGTTTGGTGCCTCTGGACTCACAATTTAAAATCACAACTTGTTGTAAAGTCGGATTTTAAGTTGAAAGACATAAAATTCCACATTAGAAAGTTGGCATTTTTTCACTTTAACCATTCTGTGCCTTCTTTCTGTCTCTTATTACATGTCTAAGGGTGGGTGGCAGCTGGACCTTGTGCATTCCCTCTAAACAGTCACACACAATGGGAGGTTAGGTGTGACTTGATGGGCTTTAATGGGCCACTAACTGGCTTAATGGGAGGGCGGAGATAAACACAGGCCCACTTGCACCTGAATAGGCTGTGCAATGTATCATAACACCAGCCAGCTTGGAGCCAGTGCAGGTGAGAAAGGGGATTTCCTGCACTAAAAAGCCACTGTCTAGAAGCTTCTCCCACCTCCCAGAACCAGGGCACCAAAGTTTAAATACCTAAGACACCACAACTTCAGTAGACTTCTGGACCTGTGACTACTATGCCAGGAAGATGGACTGCTGTACTGCTAAAAGGATTGTCATTCTGCTTGACTCCTGTTCTGCTATGTTAACCTGATGGCTGCAGCCCTCCTTCCCTGCTAGTGAGAATGACTGGACCTGCATCTCTCCAACCCAGAACTAAAGTGACTCCAAGGGCTTTCTGGCTTGCCTCCTGTTTACTGCAGTCTCAGGAGCACCAAAGACTTCCAACTCCCCTGCTGCAGCACCTAGACTCTGCCATCTGTGAGTCTACCCTGCCAAGTGGTGACACACCTGTCCTGGACCCTTGGAAGTGAGCCTAAGGTGCTTTGCCTTCCGTGGTCCTTCTCGAAACTGATGCCGGAAAATCTTGCAAAGCAGCACTGTGCCGACCACACACCAGGATTTAAGGTACTGTGTTTTGCAGGTGCAGGTAGGTGCCTGTAACCGTCCCACACTCCACCGCGGTCAGCCTGAACTTGTGACTTTCTTCTGGTATGGCGCGCCAGATAACCACAGTTGGTTCTTTGAGATTTTATGTGCCAATTTCTCCTAAATCTTTGAAATTGCATAGCTCAAGATCTACTTATTGGATTTTTATCCTTTTGGTATTTTTTTGTTGTTCAGTAAATTAAACATTACTTGTCTAACCAGGAGTGGTATCTTTTCATGTGGTGTTTTCACAGTTTTACTGTCTGAAGTGTTGCACCAATACTTTACACATTGCCTCCTAAGTTAAGCCTGACTGCTCTGTGCAAAGCTATCAGAGGTTTGAGCACAGGTTTATTTAGGGTGTGTATCTGACTTACTCTGACTCGGATTGTGGTTCCTGCTTTAACAGGGTTCTGCTTGGGCAGGGTTCACACCTCTGCCAACCAGAAATCCAATTTCTAAGACTCCTTAAGTGTTTGCCTGTACCGTGCACACATCCATGTAGGTTAATTTTGATCAGCTACACACCAAATATAATAAAATTTTCTGTTTTTCTCAGCAGCCATTTCTTTATAGTTGTTGTCTCTTCTTTTTAATCGGGAAAGTAGAGCTGATCCTCAAATTCAAGGAGTTTCATCTGGAGAACCCCATACTTGTTACATCCAAAAAATGCCCTCATCCACAGCTGTGTCTCATTGAGCTGTACAAGCTTTGGGTATTACATTTTTATTTGTTTTAATCATCACCAGTCTTGCTACGTTTTGGGTTGAGAGAGATTAGTAGTTCTAACTATGACAATTGCCCCCACTGCACTGCACACCCTCTCTGACATACACTGGCAATAGGAAATGCAAACGTAATTTATTGTGAACCTACTGAGTACAGGCAATGTTTCCTTTTTCCAAGCCAGTAGGTCAATACCTCTTGATCATCCAAGTAGACTTCTGTTTGGTCGTCCATGTAGTCTTGTATCATCTTCTTCTTTGTCATTGTTGAGGACATAATCTGTTTTGGAGCAGCCTGTGCATTTCATTTAAGTCCTGAAATATTCATAAGCCACTTGATTACAGATGTTGAAAGTAAAAGTCATGCAGTTGTTATTATAGATTTAGTAGCTGGTGATGGTTTTACTACTGGTGGGTGCTGTTTCTGCTGTTGTGACATTCCTCTGGGCTTCAAGCCACCACCATGCTCTCGAAAGGTCGAAGGCAGGAAATCACATCTGCTATGGCCTTGAAGTTGCAATTGTTGATTTTCTAGAAATTCACTTTCTTGATGATCCAATTCTTGTAAGCAGAGATATCCATTTATGGAAAGGGAATGATGGTGAACACTTCAGAAAACACAATGTCTTTTTGCACCCTTTTATTTGTGTTCACATGAAGGGTTAAGCTGTTTACCAAAGTAGCTGCTTCTTTATTGACGTTTGTGTATGCTTGTTCTACCTTTTGGTCTTGCATCATGTGGAACAATGGAATGGAATAGCTCATTGTACAATCCTCCTTTCTGACTATACGTGTCAAAATCTAAAATGGCAGCAGCATTTGGATCAGGCACTCCACTAGCCAGCATTTGTCAACCTTCATTGTCATGGGTTTGGCACTTTCATCCCCTCTCCTTTGTAGTTGTAATAATTCATAGACCAGTACTGTTCACATAGGTGTTGCAGCATGTAGAATGTGGAGTTCCAAAAGGTTGGGATCTCCTATTCGAGAGCTTTCATAGGAACTCTATTAGCTTACTGAATGTGCCTCAACTGCTTCCAGGCTTTGAAGTAATGTCTCAAATAAGCACAAATCCAGTGACAGGCGCCTAGTATGTTATATCCTGCATAAATAATTTGCTGTAATGAGCTAAACATAATACTCCGAAATGTCCTGCATCAGCCATGGCTTTGACAGTATTAACGCTCATTGTCATTGACAACAAATGCACTGCTGCAACCTCTAGGTTGAAACCTTTCGTAGTCTTTGGTAGTAAATTCTTCTAGGATGCGGGCAGCTGTATGTGATTACTACAAGGAGGATATTGCAAATGTTGCATGCTACTGAATGACTTGGAAAGCATCAGCAATACTGAAACCAGCAGATAGAATTTGCTAAAGTCCCTTGAAGGAGACCCAGTGTGAAGCGATGCACATATGGTCAGGGGTTTGACAGTTGTAGCACATGTCTGAATTGAGGTGGATGGACTCAACAGAGGTCTCCTTCACTGCATTGTTTAACAATTTCAGCACTCGATGGTGCCCCACTCGCACAGAAAAGTTTAAAATATATGTTTGGCTTGAAACCTTCCCTTTTGGTTAGAGGGTCTCCACAACTCCAAGAAACCCCTTCCCTTCCATCAAAGAAAAGGAAGGAGCTCAAGCGTTAACATTTTCCAGCAGTTTCCCATTGTATAAATGGAATAGCTCATGGGTTTAGTGGTATGGGGACTCTTGCTGAACATAGATTCGATTGTGGGTTGTTGTGCAAGTTGTTTTCTTTGTGAGGATGCCATCATCCCAAGTGTCCCACAGGTAGCAGAAAGGCTACTTGATGCTCTGGATGACTATATCCCTCTTGTCCCAGTACCATTCTAAGGTTGTTGCAGGTGATGACTACACACTAAGAACGGCAGGGCTCCTTCGCAGGATGGTAGCATCTTCTTCTTCCTCACCTCCTTCCCTTCCCACATGCATGTTGGATTTTTAGATGGGCCAGTTGGTCCCAGGTACAGCAATGCCCACGTGCTTTCCCAGGAGGCACTGGTTTGTGGCAAATTGTGCAATTGCAATGTGGTTCTCATGAAGCATAACTGTAAACTCCCCAGCTATGAAGGAAGTCCTCTTTATAGTGCCAAAGCCAGGAAAACATTGCTGTGCTGGAGCATTTTGCAGCACACATACATAGAAGAAATAGTGCCAAAGGATAGTTTATGTGCAGCAAGATATCACTTCCTGCACAAAAACTATCCTGACCACAATGCAGGACTCCTTGTGGCATGATGCTGTGGTGCCTATGTTTGTGGTAGGTAGGGACAATGGATCAGTGCTAGCAGAAAGCAGATCTGCACCATGTCTTGTGAATATGGGAGAGTTCTGCTCTTTTCCTTTCATGCAATGCAGCACAGCAACTTCCCATGCTATGCAACTTTGTTTGAAATGTTAGTAAACATGCTCCTTGGTTTTCTTTTGGGAAAAGTCAATTTCCTATTCACTCCTATCAGCCATGACTGCAGGCACTGCAGCGCTGAGATATATCTGCTTCGGTTTTGGTGGTGGTGTTGATGATCCAGGAAAGATGTTCTTGCCAGTGTCTTCCTGTTTAGATGAGAGTGCAGCAGGTGTGAGAAGTTGCTGGAAAAAAAGATGAGGACTGAATGCTTGTGGCCGCAAAGCCTTCTTCTCCTTACTGACCTGTTTCTTGGCAGGAGCCTGTTTTTTTGTTGCCATCTTCGTTAATACTTCTACCATTGGTCAGTATCATGAGCAGATGTACTTAGCAGAGAGAGTATGGGGAACAAAGGAAAAAGACCACCTATAACACACACATACACGCACACACACTTGAGCCACAAAATGGTGGAAACCTCCAAAGGAGGCATGGAAAATAAAGAACCTGATTTCTTGGCCCTGGCTGGAGCCCCTTCCTCCCACTCCACCGACCAAAACTTGCAGGACTACAGAGAAAGGATTGCACAGACATATATCCAAAATATGACTAGGCCCATCTGTGGATCTTTATTAGACTACCAGTAAAGCAGCAACAATAATGTAGAAGAACATTCATGAAAGATAAAAATATATATATAAAAGAGCATAGCAAAATGGAAACAGTGAGAAACGAGTAAAATAAAGTTAAAAATTGCCTCAATCACAACTAGAACTAGCCAACAATTACGCCTGCAAAATAGTTTTCAAATTTGAAGACTAATGATCAACCTTTTCTCACAAACACATGCACAATAAGGTGGGAAAGCACATGGGGGAAGAACAAAGGAAAATATCTAACCACATGCGTCCGGACTTCTGGAGCCACCCACCCTAGCTACCAATAAGCACATGCAGGTACCAGTGCTGCAAGAGTTACTGGTACCTCCATTATCTGCAACTCCAGCAGGCAAACTTTGTGGTCATAAATCCAGAGACCTTACAAGAGGGCCCTAAGCAGACCAATGAAATTCTATCTTCTTTATTTACATGTGTATAAATGTGTTGGTAGAACGGGAATGGCATACAGCTACAATAAACAAAAGAAATACAACACATCTGTGGCTAAATAGGACATACATTTGTCCGTGCATGTAAATGTTGTTTGTGTGTGTAAAGGTATGTAGCTGTAAAATTCACATTGTACAACATTCCTGCCTAGGCACCCCCTTAACAATCGAACATACAACAGACAACTGCAAGACATTGGCTCCTTGGCCAGGAATTCCCAACTATAGAAAAATGTTACCTATTTAAGAGGCAGCCACATCAATAAGCACTGGCAATGCCATTCAGTCTTGCTTTGCCAATGTTCAGTGAGCGACGCTCATTCATGACTGGTTATAATAAAAAGATAAAAATGAAAGAAAACTTTGCCTTTTATATTTTTCAACCGACACCAACCTGCATTGGGTTGTCATGTGAGTATTTAATTTAATTTAATTTAATTTAATTTAACGATTTGTAGAGCGCCTGGTGACCCGAAGGCATCCCCGCGCTATATTGATTGTATTATCCAGAGGAGAGGGGAAGAAAGAGAAGGTTCTTTATTTTGGGAATAAAAGCGTTTTCAGTTTTTTTCTGAAGATCAGATAACTGGGCTCCAGTCTAACGGTGCGGGGGAGGGAGTTCCAACCGGCAGATGCCTTCACGGAGAAGCGTCGGCCTCCAGTCCGTGTCTTTCTGTATTTGGGGATGTTGGCCAGTAGCTCATACTCAGACCGAAGGGATCTGGGGGCCTTATAAGGAGTCACCAGGTCGCTGAGGATCATAGGGCCAACTCCATTCATCAATTTGTGTGCAGTGCACATGGCCTTAAATTCCACCCTTTGGCGCACTGGCAGCATGTGCAGGGCCCTGATTGCTGGTCTGGCTGATACTCTGGAGGGAAGGTTCATAAGTAGTCGGGCTGCTGCATTCTGTGTGCGTTGAAGTTTAGCCATGGTGGCCTCTGGGGCTCCCAGATAAACCATGTTGCTGTAGTCCAACCGTGCCAGTATTAAACCTTGGACTAGGAGTTTTCTAGATGTGGGCGGGAGTAAGGGGAGAATCTTGCGGGTGGTGCGCATAAGCCCGAAGCAGGTACCTGCTGTTTTGGACGCTTGCGTTTTCATTGAAAGCTCGGGTTCCAGCCAGACTCCAAGGGTCTTGATTTCTTGTTTCGGGGTGGGAGTTTCCCCGAACACGTCTGGCCAGACCGATGGGGGTATAGTCGCCCATTGCTTTCCCATGAGCATAACTTCGGTCTTTGACCCGTTTAATTTAAGTGATGATTCACACATCCAACTGTGAATTTCCGTAATGCAATTTGCCAGATTGTCCGGGTGGTCGTCCAGTTGGGATAAAGAGACGACCAGCTGTGTGTCATCAGCATAACTCACTATTTTGATCCTGAAGGGGGTCACCACATCTTCGAGAGGGGCCATGTAGGCATTAAAAAGCGTGGGGCTTAAAGACGACCCCTGGGGAACCCCGCTCGTGAGGGGGAGGATGGTCGAGTGGTGATTGCCATCCCATACCTGGAACGAACGCCCAGCAAGGAAGGACTCTATCCACCTGAGCGCCGCCCCAGTGAGCCCTGCTGCCGCCAACCGATGGAGAAGGACACGATGGTTGACTGTGTCGAAGGCTGCACTAAGATCCAGGAGGATCACTGCCACTGACCCTCCTGAATCCAAAATGCGCCTTGCCTCCTCGATGACGGCAAGAAGGGCGGTGTCTGTGCCATGGCCAGGGCGAAACCCAGTTTGGGATTGCCGTAAGATGTTGTTTACCTCTAGAAAATGTGACAGTTGTCCATTGACCAGTTTCTCGGCTACTTTGATAATGCAAGGGAGGAGTGAGATTGGCTGGTAGTTTGACATATCTGCTGGGTCCAGCTGAGGCTTTTTTAGGAGTGCTTTAACTACTGCACTCTTCCAGCTAGCGGGTACAGAGCCTTGGGCGAGCGAACTGTTTATAAGCTCCGTGATCGTTGGTACGATGACTGGGGCTACGGTTTTGAGAAATCTAATAGGTGCGGGATCCAAAGGTGATCCGCTTTTCATTTTGGTCATGGTTACATCTACCTCGTTACTGGTTACTGCCCTAAACGTCGCTAGTTGGGGGCGCAAGCTGTTTCCTGTCTGACTGATGGGGGTTTCATTGTCCATGTGGCTTGATAGACAGGGAAGGGGAAGGGATGCTAAAATGCGGGCGATTTTGTCATTAAAATAGGTAGCTAGTTCGTTGCTTCGGTCTACCGGGGGGGTGTTAGAGGATGGAGGAGCTGGTATTTTCAGTAGCTCTTTTACGATAAGGAAGGATTCCCTTGTTGAGTTGGTGGAGTCTTTTATCCGTATATCGTAATGGGAGGCTTTGGTGCGTTTAAGGGCAGATTTGTATATTCTCACTGATTTCTGGTAATCTTCCTTGCTAGCGTACTGCCAGTCTTTCCTCCATAGCCGCTCAGCTTTCTTGCAATTTTTGCGTAGCATCCGAAGTTCCGGGGTGTACCATGGGGCGGATCCTGGTTTCCCGTTTTTATCCTCCCGGGTTCTAAAGGGGAGTATGGAGTCTAGGGATGTGACAATCCACTCTCTGAAATTACTGTCAGCGATAACAGGGTCTTCAGAATAAGAAGGGGTAGTTGCCTTCAGGGTCCTGGCCCAGTCTTCTATGGGGAGCTTGGACCATGCCCTGTCCCTGGTATAAGTGGGAGGTTTGTGAGGTTTACTGAAGACTCCTGGTAGCTGGAAGGAGACTAAAAAATGGTCCGTCCAAGGGAGGGGGAGAGACTCACTAGCTTGCATGGTGGGGATGCTCGTGAACACCGGGTCCAGCAAGTGACCTTTGTTATGTGTAGCTCCGGAGTTTAGGAGGTGGAGGTCGTAGGCCGCCAGGTCTGTGATCAGGTCGGCTGCCCCTGTATTTAGAGGGTCATCAAAATGAATATTCAGGTCTCCTAGAATCGTAAAGTTGGTGGTGGAGTGTGCCTGCGATGCTACCGTATCCAGGAGAGCATTGAAAAAAGAGCCTGGATGACCGTGGGGGCGATAGACTAAGAGGCCTGATAGTGAGTTCGTCGGGTCCAACTTGATCGTGAACTGAAGGCTTTCAGAATCAAGGACGTGCGCATCGTTAGTTTTGCAGGGGAAATGATCCCGATGGATGATGGCAACACCACCACCCCTACCGGAGGGACGAGGTAGGGACTGAATAAGAAAGCCCGGGGGAGTAGCTAGGACCATATCTGCGTCCGAGTGAGAGGAGAGCCACGTTTCTGTCAGGAACAGAACGTCGATCTCATGGTCTTCTATGAGATGGTTAATTAACAGCGCGTGTTTGGGGAGAGAGCGACAGTTCAGGGTGGCGAGTTTAAGGGTTGAGGGCCTGTAAGGTCAGTTAAGGAGTTTGAGCTGGACTGGGTGGCGTATAATAGCTGGTCACAGCTATTGGCTTTACCAATTCTAGTGGAGTTTAAAAGAATCTGGCATTGTCAAGCCAATAGTGCCTACTGCTATGAATAGGGGTAACCCTGGTAGTGCAACAGGACAACATCCAGGGCATGCGCAATGTCTTCATCCAGCGCCTGGCGTAAAGTAGGTGAGCATCAGAATGGAGGGCAGAAGGGGGAGCGATGGAGCAAGTAGTGGGATCACAGTGGAGAGCCGAAGCACACCTTTCAAAACAAGACATGCACTCCCACTGGATGCTAAACAAGTAATGAAACATGCAATTTTAATGCACTAGGTCTCGCATTTGCAGCGTTTCGGCTATTGGCATTGTAAATGACTCTGCCTTTTATTTATGTGTTTTTTAAAGCAACACATATATAAAAGGCATTGTCATTTTTAATGCCTATGGATTAAACTCTCGGAAATGTGAGACCACTCTAATGGTGGCCGCGCCCCTTTCTTTAGACTCTTCATGCCATATTCAGGTTGCAGCGAGCAGCGTCTAAAGAAAGGGGCACATCAAACATTAAAGTGGTAGGGCTTATGGTGCACTTTCCGCCAAAGCGAGAAATTTTTTTTTGTAAAAGTTCTGTAATGCGGCCTCTAAAGTGAAAGCGGCCTGCACTGTTAATTAAATAAATAAGTGCAGCCACTGAAGATGAAAGCAGCCCCAGTTGTAAATTTAATAATGAAATAAGCGCGCCGCTAGACTGAAAGCGGCCCACACTATAAATTAAATAATTAAATTAACGCCGCCGCTAGAGTTAAAGTGGACCACGCTATAAATTAATTACAAATAATATAAAAGAAGGTGGCCTGCTGCGATATCGTGGGTGGAATATGGGAAGATCATTAAAGAAGAAAGTGCCCACCGAATTATAAAGCACACAGTGTAACAACACAAGTAAAATGTCCAGTCATTATGGGAGGTTACAAATGCAGAAAAGGGGGTACCAAGGAGGGAATACTAAGCCTAATCACAAGTGGAGTCAATTTAAAAGATGAGAGGGAAATGGGTGGGGCTTCTATGCTGTACCTCAATACAGGATGCCTCTCTGAGCAGCGCATGCCCTGAACAGGCTCGACATAAAAATAGGACTGTCGAGTGGGGAGGCAATGGAGGAAAAAGTGGGGGCAGCAAGTAATAGGAACTCGGAGAGGCACATCACACTAGCAAGAGAGAGGAATTCGAAGCACTGTGAGAGGAATAGGTGCATTCTGTTGGGACAGATTGATGGGGAGAAGCATGCAAGCAAGGGAGAACACAGTGCACGGGCGAGAAACACACTGGCAAGAGAGAACAACAAGGAGCAGATAAAGAAAGAAGCAGATAAGACAGCAACTGGAAAACACATGCTCATTCATGGGGTGCAAAAAGAAAAAAGTAGTTCTCTCGAAGTGAGCAGTGGAAGAACACAGGTAAAGAGGTAAGAGG
Organism: Triturus cristatus; assembly: GCF_964204655.1. NCBI lineage: Eukaryota > Metazoa > Chordata > Amphibia > Caudata > Salamandridae > Triturus > Triturus cristatus. Next base: position 579,532,700 of record NC_140586.1, read on the forward strand.
GAATGCTCAGGGAAGGGACAAACACAAACTGGTCTAAGCAAGCCATCAAATAAGAAGAAAGCAAATGAGAGCAACAACAAAGGAAGCCACTGCTAAGCAATGGGCAGACTTAGATTCTGGGTAAAAGAACAATAGGCTTTTTTCAAGCTCTCTGGCAGGCTTAATCTAGATATCTTTTTATGACGCTTGCTTCTATCATTTCTGAGGGCTGCACATCACAATAATTCATATTATACAATTTAACCTCGGAAGGCTGGGCTGGCAAACTGGGATTCGGACTTGCTACCCTACACATCACAGTATGAGGTCAGTGGGGAATTTATAACTCCTTAAAAAAAATTGCCTTGACTCACTACCCCTATCATTGACAACCATGTACTTCAATGAAATACGCAATGTTAATATTTATGTATTTCTGTCTCTTTACAAGTTTAATTCCTCTTCAGCCACACTCTATTGCCATTTCTACATTTTCAAGCCATTTGTCAATGTACTTCCTTTTACTATGTAAGTTTATGTAGGAAATGCTTTATGATCCAGATAAAAAAAATATAAACACTACTAGTGCCTGATTCTCATGCTTTTTTTTTACAATTACTATCTTACTCCTAGAAATTCTGGAATAAAGATACACCTAAATAGGGAGTAATTCCTGCTTGATCACAGAAATAAATTTGTGAATCCGACTCACAGTTGTAGGGTGCTGTGTACGTATTTCAAGCACACACATCTACCACCAATATGCATTTGTCGTGCCACACAGCAAAACCCCTGCTACAGCTAAACAGCTGTGTCACACTGAATTATGACCCAACTTGTTTTCATACTGTAAGTATGACCTACGTAAGGCATTGCCTGTTGAAAAAAAGCACAGATGTGTCCAAGTTATGTCTCACAAGCGTGAGAACAAGGTAGACATAGGTGACGCCATCCTTCAGAGACTTTCAATTACAACATTTCACATATATGTATAAAGAATGGGGGTGGGGTTAGCAACATCTGGGCAGTATTTGGTCAGACGCATTTCATGGCTGCACACACACCCGTTCTGCACCCTTCCTTCTGTATCACTATTCAGCACAAGCTGTTTCAAAACTTTCCCTTCACTGGAACTGAGTTATAATATCAATGAACTAAATGTAGTAATTCACTAGCTCCTCTTTATAAAACTGTGATCAAGTTTAAACAACAGATGTAAAACCACTCTTTTAAAACAGGTATTTAAAGATGTACAGGCACATGCATCAAGCTAGGATTTTGCGAGTCCTTAATTGCGAATATTAAGGCAAAATCTTATGCATGTAGGAATCGCTATATTAATAGCGATTCCTACACAGTCCTTATTTGCAACTCGCAAATAGCGAGTCGCAAATAAGGAATAGCTTCCCATTCATTCCTATAGGCCTACAGGCCTATGGGAATGAATGGGAAATTGCAAGCGCAATTTGTAAGTACCAATTGGTACTCGCAAATTGCTCATGTAATTTCAAGGGTGCAAGGGTGCAAGGGTGTCAAAAGGACACCCTGTTGCACCCCTGAAATTGATCTGTACACAAATGTTGCGCACACAGATGTCCCAAGGACATGTGTGTGTAACCTACAACTTTGAAAAATGCACTTTAGTGCATTTTTCAAAGTTTTTGCAAATTACCATGAAGTTCAACTTCTTGGTAATTTGCGCCCCGGGGTAGCGAAATCGCTACCTCAAAGTGGTTCTTGCATTGCTTGCAAAATGAGATTCCTTAAATACAATTGCAATTTGAGAACTCACAATTCTCAAATTGTGAGGGCCTTGACCCTTGATGCATCGCAAAAGCTAATTTACCGATCGCAAACGGGCGATTTTTGTGAATCGCACCGTTTGCGTTCGCAAAAAGCTTTGATGCATGTGCCAGATATTATCCAAATCACAAAGATGACCCATTTTAATGTTCTATAATGCACTGTTACCAGTTCCTCTTATATGTAAGTGTAGTAAGTACTGCAAGGCCCCAGAAATCCTTATTTGACATTACTGTAAACGATATAATTAAGACCATTGTTACCACTGACTGCCTCGCAAGAGGATAGGTCAGCTATTACTAGATAGAAGAGTGTTGCAATGGAGAAGTATCAAGAGTTGACAAGACCAACATGCTTTGTGCGTCTTCCCATTCATGTTATAGTGCTCTGCCGTCCACAGGGGCCTCTTTTACTCTCTATAAACTACATTAAAAATACATTCAAAATATGTACAGTTGCATATTATACTCTCCATCTGCAAGCAGCCCCACTACCTCCTCCAACACTTTCGCATGCTGCAGCCAAATATCTTAATTAAAAATGTAATTCGCTACCACCTGATAGTCAAGGTTGCCATATAACTTGAAGTTTCAAGTTTGTGTGTGTAAAGGTATGTAGCTGTAAAATTCACATTGTACAACATTCCTGCCTAGGCACCCCCTTAACAATCGAACATACAACAGACAACTGCAAGACATTGGCTCCTTGGCCAGGAATTCCCAACTATAGAAAAATGTTACCTATTTAAGAGGCAGCCACATCAATAAGCACTGGCAATGCCATTCAGTCTTGCTTTGCCAATGTTCAGTGAGCGACGCTCATTCATGACTGGTTATAATAAAAAGATAAAAATGAAAGAAAACTTTGCCTTTTATATTTTTCAACCGACACCAACCTGCATTGGGTTGTCATGTGAGTATTTAATTTAATTTAATTTAATTTAATTTAACGATTTGTAGAGCGCCTGGTGACCCGAAGGCATCCCCGCGCTATATTGATTGTATTATCCAGAGGAGAGGGGAAGAAAGAGAAGGGTCTTTATTTTGGGAATAAAAGCGTTTTCAGTTTTTTTCTGAAGATCAGATAACTGGGCTCCAGTCTAACGGTGCGGGGGAGGGAGTTCCAACCGGCAGATGCCTTCACGGAGAAGCGTCGGCCTCCAGTCCGTGTCTTTCTGTATTTGGGGATGTTGGCCAGTCGCTCATACTCAGACCGAAGGGATCTGGGGGCCTTATAAGGAGTCACCAGGTCGCTGAGGATCATAGGGCCAACTCCATTCATCAATTTGTGTGCAGTGCACATGGCCTTAAATTCCACCCTTTGGCGCACTGGCAGCATGTGCAGGGCCCTGATTGCTGGTCTGGCTGATACTCTGGAGGGAAGGTTCATAAGTAGTCGGGCTGCTGCATTCTGTGTGCGTTGAAGTTTAGCCATGGTGGCCTCTGGGGCTCCCAGATAAACCATGTTGCTGTAGTCCAACCGTGCCAGTATTAAACCTTGGACTAGGAGTTTTCTAGATGTGGGCGGGAGTAAGGGGAGAATCTTGCGGGTGGTGCGCATAAGCCCGAAGCAGGTACCTGCTGTTTTGGACGCTTGCGTTTTCATTGAAAGCTCGGGTTCCAGCCAGACTCCAAGGGTCTTGATTTCTTGTTTCGGGGTGGGAGTTTCCCCGAACACGTCTGGCCAGACCGATGGGGGTATAGTCGCCCATTGCTTTCCCATGAGCATAACTTCGGTCTTTGACCCGTTTAATTTAAGTGATGATTCACACATCCAACTGTGAATTTCCGTAATGCAATTTGCCAGATTGTCCGGGTGGTCGTCCAGTTGGGATAAAGAGACGACCAGCTGTGTGTCATCAGCATAACTCACTATTTTGATCCTGAAGGGGGTCACCACATCTTCGAGAGGGGCCATGTAGGCATTAAAAAGCGTGGGGCTTAAAGACGACCCCTGGGGAACCCCGCTCGTGAGGGGGAGGATGGTCGAGTGGTGATTGCCATCCCATACCTGGAACGAACGCCCAGCAAGGAAGGACTCTATCCACCTGAGCGCCGCCCCAGTGAGCCCTGCTGCCGCCAACCGATGGAGAAGGACACGATGGTTGACTGTGTCGAAGGCTGCACTAAGATCCAGGAGGATCACTGCCACTGACCCTCCTGAATCCAAAATGCGCCTTGCCTCCTCGATGACGGCAAGAAGGGCGGTGTCTGTGCCATGGCCAGGGCGAAACCCAGTTTGGGATTGCCGTAAGATGTTGTTTACCTCTAGAAAATGTGACAGTTGTCCATTGACCAGTTTCTCGGCTACTTTGATAATGCAAGGGAGGAGTGAGATTGGCTGGTAGTTTGACATATCTGCTGGGTCCAGCTGAGGCTTTTTTAGGAGTGCTTTAACTACTGCACTCTTCCAGCTAGCGGGTACAGAGCCTTGGGCGAGCGAACTGTTTATAAGCTCCGTGATCGTTGGTACGATGACTTGGGCTACGGTTTTGAGAAATCTAATAGGTGCGGGATCCAAAGGTGATCCGCTTTTCATTTTGGTCATGGTTACATCTACCTCGTTACTGGTTACTGCCCTAAACGTCGCTAGTTGGGGGCGCAAGCTGTTTCCTGTCTGACTGATGGGGGTTTCATTGTCCATGTGGCTTGATAGACAGGGAAGGGGAAGGGATGCTAAAATGCGGGCGATTTTGTCATTAAAATAGGTAGCTAGTTCGTTGCTTCGGTCTACCGGGGGGGTGTTAGAGGATGGAGGAGCTGGTATTTTCAGTAGCTCTTTTACGATAAGGAAGGATTCCCTTGTTGAGTTGGTGGAGTCTTTTATCCGTATATCGTAATGGGAGGCTTTGGTGCGTTTAAGGGCAGATTTGTATATTCTCACTGATTTCTGGTAATCTTCCTTGCTAGCGTACTGCCAGTCTTTCCTCCATAGCCGCTCAGCTTTCTTGCAATTTTTGCGTAGCATCCGAAGTTCCGGGGTGTACCATGGGGCGGATCCTGGTTTCCCGTTTTTATCCTCCCGGGTTCTAAAGGGGAGTATGGAGTCTAGGGATGTGACAATCCACTCTCTGAAATTACTGTCAGCGATAACAGGGTCTTCAGAATAAGAAGGGGTAGTTGCCTTCAGGGTCCTGGCCCAGTCTTCTATGGGGAGCTTGGACCATGCCCTGTCCCTGGTATAAGTGGGAGGTTTGTGAGGTTTACTGAAGACTCCTGGTAGCTGGAAGGAGACTAAAAAATGGTCCGTCCAAGGGAGGGGGAGAGACTCACTAGCTTGCATGGTGGGGATGCTCGTGAACACCGGGTCCAGCAAGTGACCTTTGTTATGTGTAGCTCCGGAGTTTAGGAGGTGGAGGTCGTAGGCCGCCAGGTCTGTGATCAGGTCGGCTGCCCCTGTATTTAGAGGGTCATCAAAATGAATATTCAGGTCTCCTAGAATCGTAAAGTTGGTGGTGGAGTGTGCCTGCGATGCTACCGTATCCAGGAGAGCATTGAAAAAAGAGCCTGGATGACCGTGGGGGCGATAGACTAAGAGGCCTGATAGTGAGTTCGTCGGGTCCAACTTGATCGTGAACTGAAGGCTTTCAGAATCAAGGACGTGCGCATCGTTAGTTTTGCAGGGGAAATGATCCCGATGGATGATGGCAACACCACCACCCCTACCGGAGGGACGAGGTAGGGACTGAATAAGAAAGCCCGGGGGAGTAGCTAGGACCATATCTGCGTCCGAGTGAGAGGAGAGCCACGTTTCTGTCAGGAACAGAACGTCGATCTCATGGTCTTCTATGAGATGGTTAATTAACAGCGCGTGTTTGGGGAGAGAGCGACAGTTCAGGGTGGCGAGTTTAAGGGTTGAGGGCCTGTAAGGTCAGTTAAGGAGTTTGAGCTGGACTGGGTGGCGTATAATAGCTGGTCACAGCTATTGGCTTTACCAATTCTAGTGGAGTTTAAAAGAATCTGGCATTGTCAAGCCAATAGTGCCTACTGCTATGAATAGGGGTAACCCTGGTAGTGCAACAGGACAACATCCAGGGCATGCGCAATGTCTTCATCCAGCGCCTGGCGTAAAGTAGGTGAGCATCAGAATGGAGGGCAGAAGGGGGAGCGATGGAGCAAGTAGTGGGATCACAGTGGAGAGCCGAAGCACACCTTTCAAAACAAGACATGCACTCCCACTGGATGCTAAACAAGTAATGAAACATGCAATTTTAATGCACTAGGTCTCGCATTTGCAGCGTTTCGGCTATTGGCATTGTAAATGACTCTGCCTTTTATTTATGTGTTTTTTAAAGCAACACATATATAAAAGGCATTGTCATTTTTAATGCCTATGGATTAAACTCTCGGAAATGTGAGACCACTCTAATGGTGGCCACGCCCCTTTCTTTAGACTCTTCATGCTATATTCAGGTTGCAGCGAGCAGCGTCTAAAGAAAGGGGCACATCAAACATTAAAGTGGTAGGGCTTATGGTGCACTTTCCGCCAAAGCGAGAAATTTTTTTTTGTAAAAGTTCTGTAATGCGGCCTCTAAAGTGAAAGCGGCCTGCACTGTTAATTAAATAAATAAGTGCAGCCACTGAAGATGAAAGCAGCCCCAGTTGTAAATTTAATAATGAAATAAGCGCGCCGCTAGACTGAAAGCGGCCCACACTATAAATTAAATAATTAAATTAACGCCGCCGCTAGAGTTAAAGTGGACCACGCTATAAATTAATTACAAATAATATAAAAGAAGGTGGCCTGCTGCGATATTGTGGGTGGAATATGGGAAGATCATTAAAGAAGAAAGTGCCCACCGAATTATAAAGCACACAGTGTAACAACACAAGTAAAATGTCCAGTCATTATGGGAGGTTACAAATGCAGAAAAGGGGGTACCAAGGAGGGAATACTAAGCCTAATCACAAGTGGAGTCAATTTAAAAGATGAGAGGGAAATGGGTGGGGCTTCTATGCTGTACCTCAATACAGGATGCCTCTCTGAGCAGCGCATGCCCTGAACAGGCTCGACATAAAAATAGGACTGTCGAGTGGGGAGGCAATGGAGGAAAAAGTGGGGGCAGCAAGTAATAGGAACTCGGAGAGGCACATCACACTAGCAAGAGAGAGGAATTCGAAGCACTGTGAGAGGAATAGGTGCATTCTGTTGGGACAGATTGATGGGGAGAAGCATGCAAGCAAGGGAGAACACAGTGCACGGGCGAGAAACACACTGGCAAGAGAGAACAACAAGGAGCAGATAAAGAAAGAAGCAGATAAGACAGCAACTGGAAAACACATGCTCATTCATGGGGTGCAAAAAGAAAAAAGTAGTTCTCTCGAAGTGAGCAGTGGAAGAACACAGGTAAAGAGGTAAGAGGGAATGCTCAGGGAAGGGACAAACACAAACTGGTCTAAGCAAGCCATCAAATAAGAAGAAAGCAAATGAGAGCAACAACAAAGGAAGCCACTGCTAAGCAATGGGCAGACTTAGATTCTGGGTAAAAGAACAATAGACTTTTTTCAAGCTCTCTGGCAGGCTTAATCTAGATATCTTTTTATGACGCTTGCTTCTATCATTTCTGAGGGCTGCACATCACAATAATTCATATTATACAATTTAACCTCGGAAGGCTGGGCTGGCAAACTGGGATTCGGACTTGCTACCCTACACATCACAGTATGAGGTCAGTGGGGAATTTATAACTCCTTAAAAAAATTTGCCTTGACTCACTACCCCTATCATTGACAACCATGTACTTCAATGAAATACGCAATGTTAATATTTATGTATTTCTGTCTCTTTACAAGTTTAATTCCTCTTCAGCCACACTCTATTGCCATTTCTACATTTTCAAGCCATTTGTCAATGTACTTCCTTTTACTATGTAGGTTTATGTAGGAAATGCTTTATGATCCAGATAAAAAAAATATAAACACTACTAGTGCCTGATTCTCATGCTTTTTTTTTACAATTACTATCTCACTCCTAGAAATTCTGGAATAAAGATACACCTAAATAGGGAGTAATTCCTGCTTGATCACAGAAATAAATTTGTGAATCGGACTCACAGTTGTAGGGTGCTGTGTACGTATTTCAAGCACACACATCTACCACCAATATGCATTTGTCGTGCCACACAGCAAAACCCCTGCTACAGCTAAACAGCTGTGTCACACTGAATTATGACCCAACTTGTTTTCATACTGTAAGTATGACCTACGTAAGGCATTGCCTGTTGAAAAAAAGCACAGATGTGTCCAAGTTATGTCTCACAAGCGTGAGAACAAGGTAGACATAGGTGACGCCATCCTTCAGAGACTTTCAATTACAACATTTCACATATATGTATAAAGAATGGGGGTGGGGTTAGCAACATCTGGGCAGTATTTGGTCAGACGCATTTCATGGCTGCACACACACCCGTTCTGCACCCTTCCTTCTGTATCACTATTCAGCACAAGCTGTTTCAAAACTTTCCCTTCACTGGAACTGAGTTATAATATCAATGAACTAAATGTAGTAATTCACTAGCTCCTCTTTATAAAACTGTGATCAAGTTTAAACAACAGATGTAAAACCACTCTTTTAAAACAGGTATTTAAAGATGTACAGGCACATGCATCAAGCTAGGATTTTGCGAGTCCTTAATTGCGAATATTAAGGCAAAATCTTATGCATGTAGGAATCGCTATATTAATAGCGATTCCTACACAGTCCTTATTTGCAACTCGCAAATAGCGAGTCGCAAATAAGGAATAGCTTCCCATTCATTCCTATAGGCCTACAGGCCTATGGGAATGAATGGGAAATTGCAAGCGCAATTTGTAAGTACCAATTGGTACTCGCAAATTGCTCATGTAATTTCAAGGGTGCAAGGGTGCAAGGGTGTCAAAAGGACACCCTGTTGCACCCCTGAAATTGATCTGTACACAAATGTTGCGCACACAGATGTCCCAAGGACATGTGTGTGTAACCTACAACTTTGAAAAATGCACTTTAGTGCATTTTTCAAAGTTTTTGCAAATTACCATGAAGTTCAACTTCTTGGTAATTTGCGCCCCGGGGTAGCGAAATCGCTACCTCAAAGTGGTTCTTGCATTGCTTGCAAAATGAGATTCCTTAAATACAATTGCAATTTGAGAACTCACAATTCTCAAATTGTGAGGGCCTTGACCCTTGATGCATCGCAAAAGCTAATTTACCGATCGCAAACGGGCGATTTTTGTGAATCGCACCGTTTGCGTTCGCAAAAAGCTTTGATGCATGTGCCAGATATTATCCAAATCACAAAGATGACCCATTTTAATGTTCTATAATGCACTGTTACCAGTTCCTCTTATATGTAAGTGTAGTAAGTACTGCAAGGCCCCAGAAATCCTTATTTGACATTACTGTAAACGATATAATTAAGACCATTGTTACCACTGACTGCCTCGCAAGAGGATAGGTCAGCTATTACTAGATAGAAGAGTGTTGCAATGGAGAAGTATCAAGAGTTGACAAGACCAACATGCTTTGTGCGTCTTCCCATTCATGTTATAGTGCTCTGCCGCCCACAGGGGCCTCTTTTACTCTCTATAAACTACATTAAAAATACATTCAAAATATGTACAGTTGCATATTATACTCTCCATCTGCAAGCAGCCCCACTACCTCCTCCAACACTTTCGCATGCTGCAGCCAAATATCTTAATTAAAAATGTAATTCACTACCACCTGATAGTCAAGGTTGCCATATAACTTGAAGTTTCAAGAGTACAAAGATCCAGTCCTGGGCGTTTTGGTAACAAACCATTGTTTTTAAGAGTCCATGTTTTGATTTAAACCAATTAATAAAGTTCAACAGACCAATACAATACACAATAATCATATCACTGCTAAAGATATACTGTTCTAATTATCTTCACCAAGATCGAGTTTGAGTTCCATTGGATCGACTGCAGTGTACCAGGACTACATCTCCCAGCAGAATGCATTGGGAGGCTAAATCAAAATCCAGAACTACATCAGCGCAGCATCCGCGTGAAAGACTGGTCGGGTAACCTTATCACAGGCCATGTACTACTGAGAGGCTAGAAAGAACTATCTGCAGTTTGCATATGGTTCAACGCTGAGCACAGCTCTCCAGCAGTATTGTCAATGGGAGGCCTTGCTTGGCTTCATTATTGCTGACTTATTTATGTAGGATGTTTTAAACAACATTAAACTGCATAATCAGTAAAACGGTACCAGATGTCCGATTCCAACAGCGAGTGAAAAGAATACTGCAGGATCTCGGGCAGCCACCACATTTTCAGAAACTACGCCTTGCGAGTCCTTTCTCAAATTAACAGTGTACATGAAAACATTCAGTAAGTGACTCTCGTGCAACAATAGCACTACATGTGACAAGAGATCAAAGAAACTGTAGCAGGCACTTGGAGTGGGTTCAGCATTCAGGAGAATGGTCAAAATAAATGATTCTGCAATCACTGCAATGTTTACAATCCACTGAAGTAGTGCGGTGTTAAAAAAAACACCACTTATGAGCATTTTGTAGCAATCTCCATACAGAAAGCATGAAGGGGTTACATTTTTAATAGTAGATCTGTCTGGGGCAGAACTACCAATATATACAAAATGTTTGTCCATAGAGGAAAGGGGGTATTGAAAATGCTGAAATACTAACTCCAATACTGACAATATTCAAACTTATCCAATTACTTATTGCTTGTTTTTACCGGAACCGATGATATGCAGGATGGGTTACTACTTTTGACTTTTTTATTGGTTTCAAGATATAGGCATACACAGAAATGCAAAACAACATATAGGGAAAGGAGACCCCAATGCATCATGTCAGCCGAACATTACAGTGTGCTAAAAGATCTTGTACAGTTTGTGAACTAGGAATCGGCACATTTTGAAAATTGTGAACATACAGCTCCCAGGTGTCCGTCGGATCCTGAAATTACCATCAACCTCATGAATCTGTGGGAGATCCACAAAAAGAACCTTATTGATCAGTCTTCACCTCCCCCCCTGTATAACAAAAGAACATGAAAATTTAAACTGAGTTGCCACAGTCAAAGAAAAATCACATGTAGATGCTGTTAAAGGGCTTACTACTTTTGAACACCTAGCGGCTAAAGAGCATTGCATTGATTTGGTATTTGTGTGGCACGTTCCATTTCGGTCTTGAAGCCCCAAGCCTTGCATTTTCGAACAAATGCATAATTATTTGTCACTCTAACCACCTGGATTTCCCCATGTGTCTCTGCTAGACAGCCTTTAGGCCACTTGGCACAAACAAATGTGCACGTTGACGGTAGTTCCAGAAGAAAGTTAATTTCCAGCATGGCTTATAAACGTTTAGGCCCAAATTCCACAACCAAATTTGACTTCATCAAACAAACTTAATTCGCAACTGTTTCAACACCCCTAACCTTCGGTCCCATTAGGCTTCGCTGTGCACTCTGCACAAAGTTAAAAACAAATGTCCAATGAACAGGGCCTTTTCTTTCTGTAAGACCCTTTTTAAGCTCAGGTTTATGCCCCCAATGTAGGACCGTACAGTGGAGGTCGGGTAAGTGTGGTTCTGTGTCGTAAGAGACTGACACTCTGCAGCTCACCTGTGCCGTTTTCCCCGCCCTCAACTTGGCCATTAGAGCCCTTTCAAACTGCACGTACATAAAACAAAAAATGCATTTGCAATTAAATATCACCTGACTTACCGCACCTCCAACAGGAGGGTAGCATGGGAGCCACTGATATGGGCCTGAGCCCTGCCGAACACAAGGGCACTCTCCTGTGGCAGCACTGGATGGAGCTTCAGCACAGGAAGGGAGTCGCAATGGGGAGAGAAAGGCACAGAGACGGCAGCAACAGGGGGAGAGGAAGGCACCCAGACTGCCATCGGGAGGTAGTCGTTACAGACCGAGTGAAAACAAAAATATATAAACATTGTTTTATACAAGCGCCTCATCCCGTGCTTTCATTTTGATAGCAGCCACGCACTTTTCTTTTAATGACGTGTGTCTAAAGAAAGTGTTGCATCAGCCATTACCTGAAAGCAATGAACGGGGTGCTTGAAAAAAAAAAGTATTTTCCAAAGAAAAAATAAAGGACTACAGTGTAAGGAAACCTTAGTTGGCCAGTGCTCCTGACTTAAAATGAAAGTGATGTATCAGGAGCACTGGCTAATAAGGGGGGATGAAATAGGAGGGATGGGATTTTGAACCAATGGGAAGCATGAGAAGTAATTACACTCCGTAGTGTGATTACAGCAGGTCTTGTAAACAGCGCATGTGCGCTGATGCTCAACCTTAAAAAGTATTTCCATGGCATAATCAGTAAAGGGCTAAATCCTAGGTAATTAAAAGCAAGGGTAAACAAGCTGTTATAGGGGAGGAACTAATACAAAGTATATAGGAACATCTCCAATATAAATCAAGGAACTGAGAATGACAAGAAAGCTATTTACTCAAGAGCAATGACTGACTGTGCATTATTGTATAAAATGGTGTTGGTGACAGCTGGCGCTATCAGTATCAATGCTGAAAAAATGCAGTTAAAACTCGCATTCAGTTACAAATCAGTCGTCCTCTAGCACATTCAATTCAAATATACATGTCCCTGGAATATAATGTGCAATACTATATATTCATAGGCTTTTGAATAATACCAAATCGACAAACTAAGTCAAGCCAAGACAGCTAAAAAGGAAACATAGAACATATTTTTGTCAATATTCACCGTTTAACATTGTATTGAAATAAGAAGTTACCCTAATTAGGGCCAAATGTCAGTATGTCCTAAATGTCACCACTATCTGTTCCTGTTATGACAGTTGGCTTGAGGTCACAAACAGGCAGTGATTCATATTTACATAGCTCGCCCTAGCTCAGCATCCTTCTGCCTCAAAATAATGTTCTTAACTTACAGTTTCACCCAATACCTCTACTCTTCTACTATGATATAAAGAATTATTTGCCTAACCAGGTCATTGATAGGCACAATGCTGTATCCCCATACAACATCACCACAGCTCTGTAAAGTTTCCTCTGTACCAGTGTTATATGCCACATGTGCAGCTGGTGTATTTTCGCATTGCTCACATCATGTTCACATAACATCATCTGATTTGCTCCCACTTACCCATATCCAAAACACAATATGTCACACGTTTGTGTGACCATGACGAGAATCATAGTCAATATTGACCACATTCCAGGCAAAGAGGTTTTTTGATCATAATCCTCTAGTTATTCTGGAGGACAACATTTTACTGTACTAGTCACATAAAATCTATTCACCCTCTGATGTTCTATATGTGCATGAAAACAATGAAATACCTTAGAAAATATGCCACAAGTATCATCTGCTGTTCATTAGAAGGCTATTACAAGTCACTGGGGAATTATCTGCCCATATAGAGGAACTTGGCTGAAGGCTGAGTTCCTTTTTAGGTCAGGAAGCTCCAAAAGGACTAGCAATATCCTTTTAACATATGGCAGAGGGTTTGTTTTATTTGTTATAACACATAGTCATGCCATCAACCTCTCACAAAATTCTTAAATCCGTGGTGTCTTACTCCACCATAAGAAGAAGCTATTGAGGTTGCAGACATGATGAATTAAAATTAACGGACACATTTATGAAATAGTGGTGCAGTGCAGCAAGTCAACTTGCTGCACGGCGTCACTGGGAAAGGGCAGGAATGCCCCGTATTGAAGGCATACAGCGCATTCCTGACTTACCCCTGCACTGGTACACAGTGGTTTGCCTAGTGCCAATGCAGGCACTGTTGCACCATGGTCCAAGGGTACCTGCGTTGCATGCAGGATTGTTTTTGTGCAGGAAGGAACACCTTCCTGCACAAAAACAATCCTGGGCAGCATATTCCTCTTTCTATAGTAAGAGGAACTAAAAAGGACAAATAACAATATTTCTCCTTGTTATACCTCGCCTGGGGAGGCATATCTTTTTGGCGCATTCCCAGGTTTACAAGATCTTGTAAATATGGGAATGCATATACAACCCATGCAAAACCCATGCAATGCCTTCACAGGCCTTAGTAATACAACACAGTGATTTGTGCCACATTGTATCACTCCAGATTTTTTTAGCCACTCAAATATCTGACTTAAGCTTTGCGTTGCTCTTGTACCACACATGTGCAAGAGTAATTCAAAGTTTGTTGTGTGAAACTAATTCACAAATAAAGAAGTTAGTAATTTGTTTTGAAAACATGTCGGAATTAGATGAATGGAAATCAGATTTAGAAGGGTTGTAGCTCACAATGAGTAGTAATATGAAGAGAGACTCTGTCTTTCTCTAATGAAAAATGTGCAAAAAATACTCACATTGCCATTAATAATTCCTTTCTGCTGATCACTCTTCATTTTAGAAAAATACCTTAAGGACAAATGTCAGGTCTTATTTTCTTGTTTAAACTGAAGCCACAATGATGCCCTGTGATGTCTTTTCATGTTAGCTGCTGGCTCTGGAAGCAGGAATTATGACAAAACAACTCAACTGTAATAAATATTACAGTTAAGCATCTACTTAATTTTTTTATTAAATGTAATAAGAGACGTCACAGCACGACTGTAATAATAAAATTACATATACCGTAAATGCAGGCTTTCTTGTCTTGTAATTGTTATTAGCAAACTCCGTAGTCTAATTTCATCCACTTCAATAAGAATGTTTGAGGCTTCCCTACTGAGAGTCTCATCTGTCATCGGCATGTTATGCAAACATTTGTGATCAGCTGCATTTAGATCAAAATACATCTCTGAATTAAATTTTATGAAATATTATCACCCATTTTCAAGCTTGTATCTTCTAAAAACACGTGATTTGTATGTTAAGAATATTGACATTGTGTGATCTCCAGTGTCGCAGGGATATATAAATTTCAGCAAAATGTTTTCCCATATTCCTCCCAGGCAACAAGCAAGTTACTGGTTAATTTCTTCGGATGTTTAACCAGACCTAATATTTTCTCTATATTAAAACACATACAAATGGTGATCTTTTGCGAGGGATACACATCTAAATCAGCTGCAATTACACAAAACATTTTTATCCTAGTGCTTGTCTTTGTGATCTCCAGCTTTGTATTTTAGGACAGAATCTGTGGAGCAAAAGATCAATCAGAAAAATCATTAGTATCCAGAAACATTTTTCATCTTGAAAGACTGTGTATTGCACTGCTTTATTATACTCAAGTCCTAACAAGTTGGTGAGTGATTAATGAAACATTTAAATCTAATTAAAATACACAATTAAAATTGGCTTATATGAAAAGAAAAAAAGTGATTCCGAATATCAGAAATATGTGAGGTTTTTGTCAGCTTAACACCAGATTTGTGATAAATAAATTAAATGCTCTTGGAGACACAGCGATAGAATACTGGACATTGATCATCCTATATTTATGTGTTGCTTATTTTTGGTTAGAGATATCGTCTGCTTAGAATGTTGATTTTGACTAAACTGCTGTTATTTTACGATTCGACCCGTCAGGGCGATGGCATTCACAAGGATGACGCCCGGAGAGTTTCACGCCCTGCATCCAGCACATTCTGTTCATCCCATTGCATGGGTGGTTAGCCCCTACCTCTTAAACTATATGACATGCTGACCATTAGAAGAAGGTGAAGTGCTGAATATGACTTATCAGTTGGTATCTTTGTATCGCTTTTTAGGTGTGCACCAATCCCATCTAGTCAAGGTTGTTGATGAGTTCGGAGACCAGAGACCTTCGAGCTCAGGATCCTGTCTATGCTCTTCCTTCCACCACATTGGTAGGTAGCCCCTCCAAATGAACTATTTCAGATTCTGGTTGCTGATAAGGAGTAGCAGTGGCCGCCAGCAGAAAACATAAACTACTTTAAGTGCAAGTGTTTTGGTGTTTAGGCCATTTGGCCCATATGCCCGCGAGGCCCGGGACTGCTGTGCTGGTACTTTGGCCTATACACCCCATAGACAATGTCGCTGCCTCAGTTTTTAAGAAAAGGCTCGTTTATGGAAAGTGTAAGCCTGAAATGTCGACTGGTTTAACAGCGAAAGTTAATAAAGCGGATTGGAAGCCTCGTAATTTGCATTTGCACATTACTAAATTATTTTGAAGACATCAACAGTGATATTTCTGCTTCCTTATTTAATGGAGAGTAGTGAGGGGAGTGGGTTATATGGTGACAAAAGTTCTCTTCTCCTCTCTCTAAAGGGGTCTTTGGTATATGACCTCTCGACTGCATGTGAACCTATGAAAACTGACTACATACATTTTGATTTGAAAAACATTGATTTATCAAAGATAAAACCGGCATGTGTAAAAAGATCTATCCTGGATACCTTAGCTATCGTTCAGCACGATTTTTTCTGTAGGCATTCAGCGGTCTTTAATTAATTTGGGTCAAATTGCAAGTAGTTTATGTTCCACTCCACATTTGGAAGTAGTTTATGAAACATCTTTAAGAAACAAATTTCAGAGATGATGATAAAATTATTTTGAACACGATATCAGACAATATTTGCTTACAAGTAGTTATACATTTGAAGAGTGGGAGAGGAGAGTTTCACCATTGACATTGTTCAATTTGTGTTGGGTGTGCGAAACTTTTGTAGCGTAGTCTGGATGCAAAATCCTTTTTGGCATTTAGTTAGCCATGGTAAGTCGATTTGCATGGCTTTGCATGGCTTAGTAACTACAAAGTAGTTCAAAGCAGCTCATCGTGCTGCCTCCCGGTACTTTGAGTCAGGTAGCCAGTACATGGGTGGAGCATGGGCTCCCCATGCGTCCACCCATGTATTTTGATGCAAACCCAGATTGGCAAAGACTTGTAAACCTGAGTTTGCACCAAAATGGTGTGCCTACCTGACAGAAGCAAGATCAACCCTTATGTGCATGTGAACATGGGTATTAAGTTATCCTTGGAACAAGTGTTCACATGGAACTCATTTATAAAGAAAAAGAATAGTTGCACAGATCTGACTGTGTAGAATCATCTTTCAGTATTAATAGCGGTACTAATGCAGGCTCCGGTGATGACAGAGGTCTGGTGGAAGGGGGGCCGGCTGTGGGATCACTGGAGGGAACAGAGGGGATGGAAACCCTCGCTGATACTGCCCCCTCGAAACTTGGGCGACAGATGATCCAGTACTTAAAGTCTGGAAATATTTCTGAGATTACAGAAAATGTGCTATTCTCTGGGGGTGACGACCTGGCAGAGACAATAATTAATGCCATAACTAACAATTCTAAGCAAAACATTGCTGATTTAAAACCACAAAAAAGTATTAACACTGGCATTTATTGTACGCAAGATACCCAACACCAATCTGACTTTAGGGATCTTAACATGAGAGCCAACGACACTAAACTACAGTCTGAGATTGACCCTAAGCTATCACTTAGCCTCTCTACTAAAGAGATAAAAGCAAAACCAAACAAGGACGCTCCCAGCACACTAAGGCGCAACAGCGATGATGATAATAATAGCCGACAGCCTCTTACTCTCCTAGATGAACAAGATACCAATGTATTAGAGGCACAGACAGAGAGTTCAAAGGGTTTAAAAGGTTTGGATGGCTCTACAAAACCAGCGGACAATGCAGCATTAAGTAATGGGCATATGTATCAAGCACCTACATCTTTAAGAGAGCAGCGTTTACCAAGAGAATCTAAGAAGAAAACAACAATCAAGATAGATCCTCTTAAAAAGACAAAACATACCAAAGAACATAAAAGGATACAAAGCCCACTCAATGTAGGAACATTATCTGAAAAATATATGAAAGAAGACTAAAAAAAAAATAGCCCAATGAGGAAGTGGGTTCAGTCTAAAGGTGGGATCAAGAAGACTATCGCCAGGCTATCAGGAGCAGGGCTTACGGACGGGAGCATGCTAGCCGGTCCTTTATCAGCAACAGAAACATTGTCAACCGACCAGAAGGATTACTCATGTTCTGGCTTAGTACAAGATCCTACAAAAGAAATAAATAATCAAGACCCTGCTACTAAGCAGCTTTCTATTCCTGGCAACGACGAAATTTCTTTTTCTATTTCTGCAACTCCACCAAACCCACCTATAGAACCACATCAAGAACTATCTCTGGTTTTCTGCAGCCCTCCTCTAGGGGATCAAGCTTCTGTGGGACAGGATCATTATAATGCTCAAGATCAGGGCCAGGAGACAATCATGCTTGCTAAGATATTGCAAGCTTTAAGTGAACAGAGGGAAGAAACAAGGACACTTTTCTCACAAGTCCGAGCTGACAATGGAAAAATCCAGCAGTCTATGAAAGAGGTAATGGAGAAAGTGGGATCGGTGACGGAAGAAATGGCTGAGCTCCAACAAAGAGTTGTCAACATAGAAGAGGCCTCATCTAAAAGGGATAGCTCTGTGGAGAGACAAGAAGTACAGCTAAGGGAGGTACAGGCCAAGCTGGAGGATTTGGAAAACAGGCAGAGACGACAGAACCTTAAACTATTTGGTATTCCCGAAGGCTTGGAGGGGGCGGATTCTAGAGCATATATCGTCCAGATCATGCAGAAGGCTTTCCCTGAGCTGGGGGACTGGGACTGGGATTGCCAGATACAGCGAGCACACAGACTGCCAATAATACAACGCCAAAAGAACTCCCAGTATCCTAGACCTTTTCTAATCTATTTTGGCAACTACCTGCTGCGTCAAGCTGTTTCCCTAAAAGCTAGCCCTAGGTCACCTGTGGTAGTGGATTCTTTTTCTCTGGTCTTCCGATCGGATTTCTGTAAACTCACGATGGATAAAAGATGGCAGCTAAAACAAATGATCGATCCGCTTAAAGCATTTGGTGTCCAAGCTTACCTACAGGAACCTGCCCGGCTTAAAGTTATCAAGAATGGGCAAAGCTACTTCTTTTTTTCTCGCACGGAAGCAGAGGAGGTATTGCAGAAATGAAAAGGGGAAGGCTCTGGCTAAAATAGACTGAACTAGGACTCCTGAAATGACTCTTAATGTGTCCTAATGTGTCCTAATGTGTCTTAACACATATAAATAGCTTATAGATTGTTTAGTTTCTCTATTTACTACTTACTACTTATTTTTTGAAACGGCTGGGGGGGGTTTCTAGACCGGGGGCTGGGGGCGGTTGGGTCCTAGTCGACTGCCACACCAGCAGCAGTTACCAGAAGACGACCTCTCCTTCAAGGAACAGGGTGGGTGGGGAGGGAGGCAAGAAAGGGAAAGGTGGTAAAGGGGTTAGGGGTTTGGGGTGGTTCTTTCTGATGTACAAAATGATTGCTATTGTAAAGGATAAAAAAAACAACATGAAAGTGATCTCAGTTACTGATATAATACAAGCAAGGACAGGTTTTCTTCTTTTTACTATTCTTTTTTTCCTTTTCGATGGCTGAAATAAACATTTTTGCCTGGAATGTTGCAGGCCTTAACGGGAGGAACAAGAGACGCTTGGTGGCAGAGGAATTGTTGATGTATAATCCACATTTAGTTTTATTATCAAAAACCCATATTGCATATAAAGATAAAGGGCTCCTTAAACAATTGGGATATGAAATTGCTATTGCTTCGGACCAAGATACCTCAACTAGAGGAGTAGCTATCTTAAGACACAGACACCTAAAATGTATAATTGAAAAATCACTAACGGATAAAAGTGGTAGGTGGGCCATTGTGCAGGCACAGGTTGAAGGTACTAAATATGTTTTTTGCGTAGTATATGGCTCAAACAACGACAATTATCAAATAATTGATAGACTGAATATTGAATTGCTGAGCTGGGAAGGTGATAAAGTCGTGATGGGGGATTTCAATTGCATAATGAATTATGAGATAGACACCACAAGACGTCATGCATTTCAGAGGATGAAAAAGACACGTACAGCAATCAATGAGCTAGGGCAAATACACGGTCTTAAAGATGTTTGGCGGACAGTACATCCCAATATACCGGGCTATACTTATTACTCTGCGGCACATAAACTCTGCTCTCATATAGATATGGCCTGGGCATCAGAAGAGATTATAAAATTATGCATTATGGAGATATGCCCCAGGGTTACTTCAGACCATAACCCCATCCTTCTGAACTTTAAGATATTAACAGCAAGGAAACAGATTAGGGGCTTTTCATTTCCTAGATATCTCCTAACAGACGAAACTTATCTATCTAACATTAAGCAACACTTAAGGGAATATTTAGAAATTAATAATGGTTCTGCGATACCAACAATAGTCTGGGATTCGTGTAAGGCTAGCATCAGGGGGTTCACACAGCAATATATTTGGACACAGAATAGGCAACGCAAAATAGAAATAGATGGGATCCTTAAAGATGTCAAGATCATGGAGGATCAATATGCAGAAGCATTACTAAACGGCTCTTTAAATTTAGAAACTATAGGATATGAACTAATAAACTTAAAATCAACAGTAAAACAAACTTTCAGGGAGAAAATAGCGGTTAAAATTAATAAACACAAACTAACTCAATACGAAAGCGGGGAAAAAATCGGGAAATTTCTAGCCTTTAAAGTAGCCGACGAACAAGCTAAGACACAAATAAAGAAAATTAAAGGCTTAAACAGCGAGATATATGAACAACCGAGCCAGATATTAGCGCAGTTTGTCACATATTATAAAAATCTATACACGCCAGAGGCTCAGCCACAAATGCTTGATATTATAAAATATGTTCAGAGGTACATTAAAAAAACATCGGTAGCTAACGAAGTGTCAGCAACATTGCTGGATGATATCGCGCACGACGAGATTAGAGCCGCCATCTCTTCTCTGCCATCAGGAAAAGCATCCGGAGATGACTCAATCCCTTTAGAATTATATAAAAGATGTTTAGATGAGCTACTGCCAACTTTCTCCCAACTTATTAAATATATTGAAGCAGGGGGGAACGCTCCAGACTCTTGGAATACGACTCGGATAATTTTTTTTTTTTCTAAAAAAGAATAATCCTCCAGAGGAATGTGGGTCTTATAGGCCGATATCACTTATAAATACGGACGCGAAAATCTATGCTAAAATTCTGGCAACTCGTCTAGCACCCATAATGCCGAAACTTGTTTCACCTCAACAACACGGGTTTATTGTAGAACGGGATACTACATCCCATGTGAATACGGCTATAGCAGCGTTTGATATTGCCAAAGTTAGAACCACCCCACTCTGTATGATATTATTAGATGCAGAGAAAGCATTTGACCGAGTGGGATGGGATTTTCTCTGGGTTACACTGTCTACATTTGGCATCAAGGGTAAATTTTTACATATGATCAAATCACTATATCAATATCCTACAGCTAGGTTAGCTTATGCAGGTTTACAGTCTGATATGTTTCCAATTTCACGGGGTACCCGTCAGGGTTGCCCTCTCTCACCTCTTTTATTTGCTTTATCAATAGAGCCATTTATATCAGCACTACAATCGCAAACTCGGATCATACCTTTTAAACATAACTCAAATGAACTAAAAATCACGGCATACGCCGATGACATAGCTGTATTTTCAACGGATGTTAAAACTGCATTAAATGAGGTGGTTAAAGAAGCGGAAAGGTATGGTTTGGTCTCTGGCTACAGACTTAATATTAATAAAACTCAAATATTAATGAATTACAAAGACGTTGGAATAACGACAGGGATATGCAACACGGCTACCTACCTAGGGGTCAAGATAACCACTAGAATAGATAAAATAATAGAAATAAATTACGAGACTCTTCTTAAGGAGACTGCAACATTGCTCAAAAAATGGCATAAGGTTCCTATAGGTATTGGGGGCCGTATAAATATAATCAAAATGAAAATACTACCTAAATTTATTTACTTATTTCGGTCTATCCCGCTAAGATTAAATATGTCCTTTTTTAAACGATTAGATGGTATCTGCGGCAGTTTCATATGGGGTTACAAAAAAGCCCGTAGGGCTATTAGACTACTTAAACTCCCATATAATCAAGGAGGTCTGGATTTTCCGGACTTCAAATTATACTTTTGGGCAGCTTTTATTAAACGACTAAGAAGTTTAATACACCCCGTAGGATGTAACGCACCCTTTTTCTTTAAGCTTATGCTCGGCAAGGAATATGAAATGTTTCTGTTCAGAATTAGTGATCCAAACTATTTTAAGAGAGTCAGATTCAAGGTGGCACGAGATGTTGTCAATATATGGTTTGCAATTATTTCTAATTGTAATACATCATTTTATCACGATAAGCTGCCCATATGGGGCAACCCAGGTTTGCCAGAAATCTTTCAAGATATGGAGGGTAAACGATGGGCTAGCCTGGGCATAAAATACCTGGGCGATATATACGATCAAAATGGGTTTATGACTTTTGAAAAAATAAAGACTATATATAAAATAACGGCAGGCATGCAATTTAAATATTTTCAAATCCGAGATTATCTTATCCGCAGAACGCAATTGACAAACATCTCAGGTTCGCTTATATGGGATTATATGCATAAAGATAACTCAAAATCAATAATTAGCACTGGCTACAAAATCTTATGCTCATTTAAGCCAGATGACTGTCACAGATTAGCTGAGCGCTTGGGACATAGTGCAGGGGCATCAGTGACAGCTAACACCATATCACGTGCTTTCTCTAGGCTTAATAACTCTGTATATTCTTCTAACCTTAGGATACAACAATTTAAAACAATCTGTCACTTATATTACACCCCAGAAAGAATATCGAAATGGTCCTCCCATGGCTCTTTTAGCGAACGCACAAAATGCCCAAAGTGCAATCTACAGTCTGCTGATCTAAAACATATGTTTTTTTTATGTCCTGCACTAGAGAAGTTTTGGTCAACGATAACTGATCTGATTTCTCAAAAATTAGGGAGTGTAGTGACGATCTCAGCAATGGAGGTATTAGTTGGAGCACAGAGTATTACAAGCAGATATGAAGATCTAATCTCAATACTATTGGTTAGCGCAAGATTAACAATCGCTCGTGTATGGATTTTACCCACACCCCCATCGACCATTGAATGGTGGGGATTAGTTAAAGAAACATATGATATGGAACTAGCATTGGCAAAAACGAGAGGGACGAAGGCACTATGTAAAGTAAATAAGATATGGGGTGTATTATTCTGAAAATGTTTGTAAAAGGGGTCCCCCTCTCCCCTTTTTTTTTTTTTTTCCTTCCCCCCCCCCCTCCCTTTCTCCCCTGCAATAAGGGCTAATAGATATATAGGTAGATACGAAGGATAATATATTCATAGAAATGATATAATTACCTGTTCCAATGCTTGTACTTATTTACTTAAAACTTATCGAATTGTATAACATGTATTAATTTTTCTTTTTCTTTCATGTTGGTAATAAAGAAATTTGTTAAAAAAAAAAAAGAATCATCTTTCATGCCAATATTGTTACTTTCATTGTTATTACCATTTAATAAATGGTTGAAAACAAGAAGAAATTGAGGAACAGCCAGTATTTTGTGAATAGCTGCAATTCAGCCGAACTGAGCTTTATTAGCAAGATATAAATATACTTTTAACAGTTTCATCAGAGAAAATACACAATTTTTCAGTGATAAAAAGTCTCTCTCAACAAGAGCCGAGGAAGAATTTTTAGACCCCAGGTGTGAAGAGAACCAAAACCAGCAAAGGGCGAGACAGTGAAGAAAAATTGTGAATATCAATGTGTATTGTTTTCATCAAAGACAGTAGTTTATATTGAGTATAATAATGGACACGGTAAATAAATCAGTACTTCTATACTATTTTGCATCCTAAAATACTCTTTGGGCCAGCTTTGAACTGACATTTTCGGTTTGTACTTTTCACTCAAATCGTTTTCAAAGGTCAATCCCTAAGGGTTCTGTGTAATTTGACAAGCACAAGCTTTATAAATTCCAGACTCAAAGTGAATTAGGCAGAAAAATGTAATCATTTTTAAGCTGAAAATCGTTTTAGAACTTCCATTTTTTTTCTTTAAAATGTCCAACCTCTTACCACGAGGTGTAGAGTATAGTAGCAACATGTGTCAGCCATGCATTCATAGCATGCATGTTTCTTAACATAGATGTCTCTAAACCAGGACAGTGTACAGTGCATGGATTTCAACTCAAACTATGTTTGTGATATGGACACCTATTAATACTGACCTGATGCCCTTGGATCGGGTGGCGTGCAGGTTCATTTTTAGTGTTTCTTCCATGTCCATTTGTGGTAGATTATGTGGTAAAAGGTATTTCCAAAGTATTGGGAATGGTCGTTAAGTCATTGCAAGGCAACTCCTCTAAATAGTGAAGGTTGTCAAAGGAACATCCTTATCCTTTTTCGACACTTGCCTGAATCACCTGCTAACCATTTGCTGTTGGAAGTGGTATATAAAACTATATCTTCAGATACAATGTAATATACCTTGGACCCAAATGTGTACCTCATTGAGTAATCCATGCAACCTGCAGAAGTTTATTTTTATAGTGTGGTAATAATGTGAACAATCTGAGCTATGCAGCTACATTTCACTCATCATCCGTGTAAGTGAAATCTGTCGGTAGGTCTTGAAAATGTAACAGTTCGTGCTCTGGGTAAGTGACACTTCTTTAGTTTTCCTACATGATGTCTAACATTTGTATATAATTATTTATTTTAAGACGTGATATATTGGTTCTGCTTAGCCAGGGAAATGGGAGAACTGTACCGAAAACTCTAACACCACACACATCAGATGAACAATAATTTACAAACAATGAAACAGAATTCAAATGCTTTAAAAAAACATGAAGGCTAATAAACACCCTAATGAGCCGGTCCTTGCGGGAACCAAGATAAATACAAATTATTTTTATAGGTTAGCCTAAAACACAATTTTCTCTGGACGACAGTATGGTAGCAAATCAGAAGCAGATGGATCTAAATAGAAAGAGAATGACTCACTCTTGGGACATCAGCAGAAAAACGTGTCTGAAATAATCTGCTCTTTGAACGTAAACGATCATTTCTGATCGCAGAAAGGTCTTGCTTGGAATAATATCAGCCTGAAAACCTGATATACCAATATATATCAGCACAACTGGTACAGTACCAAAAACTTAAATGCAGGCAGCAAGAGAGCAAAGTGAACAAGACCTGCTGTCTCAAGGACTCCCAGGAGAGGTCTTTGCGCCCCAAAAATTGTATAAATACAGTGGTGCCATGCATTTTGAAGTATGGTGCTAAAAGCTATATGCTATAGAAAGTCAAATGTTTCAAGGTGTGCCATCAGAATGATCTGGTCAAGAGCGTTGCAGGCTTTCCCACCCTAAAACATTTAGGAAGAAATAGTGCCAAATAGTTAGTTTTTACTCGCAACTTAAAAATGTCTGGAAAAGCTCTTAATTGGTGGTAGAAGTGGTTCGGAAAATTACATTTAGCGTGGTCCATCCTTTACCATAACATTTATCTAACACTTACTCATTCTGCTTACCATTGTTTCTTCAATCCTGCTCCTTCCAAGGAAACAAGTCTTAGGGGGATATTTTCAAGAACGTGTGATAAATATTGCAAAATTAGCTTAACGCAACTGTGCATATCTCAGTCTATCGCGGGAAAATAAGGCTGTGTTCAAGTAGTATTCTCAACACAGTGGTACCATGTGAGAGTCTCACGATAACGCGGCAAATGACGGCCTTAAAACTAACGCAACGCCGAAAAAACAAAGGGGCCCTCTCTACACAGCACCAATCTCACAACCAACCCATGCACGCATGTTAAAACCAGCCAAGCTGCGTGTCTGTGAGCCACACTGACAATGCAAGTGACACTGCATGACGAATAGCATGGCTGCAGTCCAATAATCATGACATGGTGGACGCCACGATACTGAGGTGGCTTAGTGTGGAACATATCCGGAAAGGAGCAGGTCACACCCTGACACATCCATGTGCACAAACAACCCCTGACGTCAACAACACATCTGCGGACAAACCATGCCCCAAAGTCCCAACTCCCACCAAGAGCCAAAATTAGCCAAGTCTGCAACATCTCAGCACTGTAGAAGCACAGAAGTCAAAGGCACACCACTTCAAAGGGATAAGGGGCAGCAAAGTCACAGCTGCAGGGGTGACTCACTCACAATGCAGCACACACACATAGCAGCAACAGCACATCAACATTGACGACAATGTGGTACAAAGTGCAACACTTACACTGCAGAACAGAGGACACAGCTGGTTCCGCTTGTGCGTAGAAACTTGCCAATCACATCGGGCATAGCAGGAAACTGTGAGATGAGATTGTATGTGTACAACATCACATCCGTGATGTAGTTCAAATGTCCACTGTCCCGCATCAAATAGTCAGCTCCTCCAAAACAATGTACATTTTCATGCAGTCTGTATGTAAACTTGAACAATGCGTCAACATACATGTCAACACAATGTTAAAATGCACCTCCCCTTCACATTGCAGAGGGACAATCAACACCTCCTGCAGAGCAGACCAGACAACTCATCAGTGATGATGAAGAGGACCTCCACACCTTCGACACCGATGCCCTACAACAGCTCATGGACAGCTATGGCAAACCACCTCCAGGAGCAGGGCAGCCCAGCTGCATCGAAGCGACCCAACCCCCTGCTCAGACCACACAGCAGGAAGCACCCACCACCACGGCAGGCTCCTAGCACCTCACCCAAGAACAGATAGCATTCCAAGGCCAGGTGTTAGACTGCCAGAAGGAGGTGGCTGAACAGGTGAGGGTGGGGTGACATACGTGGTGTCTAAGTCACATCAGGGACCACTTACACTCCCTAATGGACACCCACAGTTCTCTCCATGATGTCGAACAATCCATGCCCGACACCGCTGGAGTCATGCCTCTGAGAGGGGAACAACTGTCTAGTCAGAGTGGCCTCATTGATGTCAGCCGAGAGTTGGCACAGATGCTGAGGATAATGGAGAACATGGAGTAAATGCATGCGGAAAGAATTGCTGCCACGGATGCACACCAGCGAAAAGTTTTTGGGATCTTCCATGCCCTGCAGATCCTCATCATCGCATTGCTGCCACTAAGTCAGTCGATGATGAATGCAGATGGTACTTCCACACACACATCTCCGGCCTCTGATGTGTCAGTGGCACACAGTGCTACAAACCAAACATCAGCACCCACATGTCAGACAGATGACAGAGATGACGAAGATGCGGGTGATTCCACCTGTGGAGTGAGAAGGAGGCAGTATGCCCTGTTTCAGCTTGGTGCTGCCCCCTGCATCATGCCCTGTAACAACACCTCCCACTGTCCCCTGAAACACTCCGCGACACTCACCTTGGACCTCGACATGGACTGCCATATTCCTGTTTGGTTAACAATGACACAGCAATCACAGTGCAGACTATACTCTACCTCTTCCGATGTACTTGTCAATCCCTAAATGACTCTGGCTGGCCCTGCACTGGTCTACTATGTAATGTGGGGTTTGCATGGCCATGTACTGCTCCAGCTCCGACACGCCACCAAATGTGAATAAAACATTCAAATTGACACAGATGTGACATGTCTATAATCGATCATGTATGAAAGTATGGATGAATGTAAGGACATTGATTGCACAAAAACTGTACACCCTGGGAAATGAAAGCTATACACATGTGTGACCGTGACACACATAGGCAATGAGATGACTGGGAATGTGTGCACTAGTTGTGGCCTCATGCTCTGAAAAAACAATCATGCAATTTCACAACTTTGCCCCATGCAATGTAAGGAATATGGCTGTGTATGAAATGTCAAAGATGTTGGCAGGCCTAAAGTAGTGTCCCCTATCACATTTGACAACAGAACACCTCTTCGCATACCTTCTCACACTCAACTGGGTGGACACAGCCTGTAGTGATGGATCACATTGATCCACATGGCAAGAAGTTGGACACCATACTCACATTGCTGAAGACAGGTAAGCACAGGTCTATCAGCAACTATCCCAACCACAAGGTCTGTCTCACAGAGGTGGAGCTGGCAATAGGGACTCACCCCTAAGTGAAATGTGTCAGTTAGTCCCTCACTGTGTACGGACAATGCTCATTGAGGCACATGATTTGTCATTTGAATCAACACTCATCAAAGTTGCACACTAGTGAAGTTGAGTAGACTTAATTAGCATGTGCATGTCAGTACAGGCAAGACAAGGGCCACTACATGCAGAGTTGTGCATGTGCCCGGGAAGTTCTGCCATTGCGTTGGGGGCTCTTGTAGAACTGGCACTCTACTGATCTGCGGCAGTAATGTGGATGACATGCCACAGCTCAGAGCAATGAGTCGTATGTGTGTGTGCAACGTTTGGGCGTTTGGGTTGTTGTGTACCTAAGTGTCAAGGGCATTCCATGCAAGAGTACCTCGAGCAAGGACTTCTGTGTGTGGGGTGTGGTTACGTTGCTCTTTCATTTGCGCCGTGCATAGTGTGGGAGTCATCATCATCTGCTATAGTATTTCTCTCAGGGGTGCCTGCTGCATGCAAGACCAAGGTCGGAGGTGCAGATGTCCTTCCGCCTTATGTATTGATACAAAGGTGCTTTCATCCCTAATGTTAGTCTGACCACTGCTTGCATTCTGGAAATGTGATATGGCTTTCGCGCTGCACATGAGGCTAGGCCTAAAGCTTGTGGTGCACCAAACGCGATACACACACAACCGTTGGCATGTATGAGCCAAGAGCCTGAGCAGTCTTGCGCTCCTTGTACAATCCCTTTGTGTGCAGCAGCCCTCCGGGTGCATGCAACATTGCAGCATTGTCGATTGTGAGCCGTGTGGTGCCAACACTGCGACAGAGACACCAGCATCAGTTGGTTTCCTGTCCAGCCCAGATATGAACCATGCCCAGAGCCCAGGGATAATTATTCACACCCCTACGCTGGCTTGGTGTATGCTGACCTAGCCCACTCAACTTATGTATAAAGGGGGGATGACATCGCTACGTGTCCCAGTTCTTCCCCACTGCCAGAGGTGACATGGCTGCGTCTTCCTGGCATATCACAAGACTCAATCAGAAAGGGTCCATGACTTGCATTGCACAGACTTGGTGGCACCGGATACACTGCGGTCGGCACGGGCCTACCGCCACGGAACGGTTACTTTCGGTGCACTGAGGTAGGGGCACCTTAACTGCTGAGCAGGTGTGCAGCCTGCGATGATGCGCCATCCTGGCGGTCCAGACTGGTAAGGATTTGTGTGGGCCCTGCTGGACCGCAGTGTAGGCCTGAGCCAGCAGGCAGCACGGGCCTACTGCCACATGGCGTTGCCTGGCGGTTCACAGACTTAGTGGCACCCAAAAAGCTGGGCGGGTGTGCAGCCTGCGATGATGCCGTGTGCACTGATATGATCTCCGCCATTGCAAAATCAAGACCCAGAATCACGTGTGTGACCTTGTGGCCCTCAGTGCGGAGCTGCATGATGTGGAGGCTGCCAAGGTCGGGAGCCCTGGGCTTGGAGCTTGCACCGGCATGTGGTGCACCCTCTTGGAGACACGCCGGAGGCAGAAGGTGAGCAGTGAGGCCTGGGTGCGCACGGGCAGGCAATCACCGCTTGGCGGCGAAGGGGCTGGGGTGCAGCAGCCCGTGTGCGCAGGGGCAGGCAAGCGATGATGGCATGTGCAATGATATAAACTCTGCCATTCATTAATCTGGACTCTGTTTCAGATAAGGGACCTGGTGGACTTCAGGGTATACCGGCATGCGGTTGGAGACACACCGGTGGCAGAAGGTGAACAATGAGGCCTGGGTCTGCAGTGTCAGCACTCTCTCTCCTTCTCCCTCTCTTCCTTTCACTGTCTCACTCTTCCTCTATTACTCTCTCTCTCCCTCTCCCTCTCTTCCTTTCACTGTCTTTCTCTCTTCCTGTTACTCTCTCTCTCCCTCACTTCCTTTCACTGTCTCTCTCTCTCTTCCTCTGTTTCTCTCTCTCTTTCTCCTTCTCCCTCTCTCCCTCTCTCCCTCTCTCCCCCTGTTTCTCTCTTTCACTCTCTCCCTCTCTTTCACTCTCTCTCTCCCTTTCTTTCTCTCTCTCTCTCTCTCTCTCTCTCTCTCTCTCTCTGTCCTTTGATGTGCGCATGACACACTTTCTTATCTAGAATTTTGCCTTACAGGCTGTGACTTACAGAATGTGCGTAGACGACCCGCCATGACTGTTCCAAATAGTTGTATATAGAGAGGGTAGACATCTTTCAAGTTAGTCAGCTTCCTGAACGCAGCCCAGATGGTCATCCTTCCAGATGAAAAAGACACAATTCCACACACCCACAGACTTTGTTCTGCTCTGAGAGCAGTTTTCATTTCTAATGAAGGGGGCTGGAAACTCCTAAAAGTACCCTGTCCAAAATATCTATTCCAACACAGATATCACCAGTGAATTGAGACTGTAGTAAATGTTTCAAAACATCAATGAATCAAGTTTGCAACTGTTTCCAATCCAGATATAAAAGTATTCACTTTAATATTGCATCTCTATGCTTTGCAATGGAAAAGCTCACCTTGCTAAAGTGAAAATAGCTTTTTGGGCCGTTTACATGTCCTACATTGAAATTCTATGCCCCACGCCTTATGGCAATGAGGTCTACCTAGGGGGACTTACTAATGTTTAAAAAAGATGCTTTGACCTGTCAAAAGGAGTGAGTTTGACAGGCTGAATTTAAAGTTTAAAACTGCACAACTAGCCTACAAATGGTTGGCCTGCAGTCATGTCCGTACTCTCACTGCAGAGGATGGTTGGCACAATAGGTACTGCAGCTCACTAATGGCACTTAACCTACAGCATCTGTATATACTTTGTATCATATACTAGGGACTCATTGATAAGCTACATATACCAATTATGGGTATGTCAAATTCATTATAATGAACAAAGGGGAGACATAGACACTTTAACATTGGTTGGCAGGGAAAAAGTGCACAGAGATCTACAACCAGAAAAAGAGACACGGTAAAAATCTGGGAATACACCATTCAGAAGATGGCCATTTCCATTACTAACCATCTGGATTTACATAACTGGGTGTTCATGTAACTGGGAATGAGGTGATATGTGACTGTATATCATAGGCCCCTGATACACTTAATTCCTTGCAGAAATGAAATTCAAGAGGTTCAACAAGCAAATTCCATATGGTTTCTCTAAGGATGCTTTGGTAATATTAGTTTTAGTCCTTATTTTCATTGAATCTTTACTAGTGATGGAGAGGTTTTCAATAAAAATCTAATTCTTAAGGCTCCCTTTTTGCTAGCACAGTGATATGGTACAAGTCCTAGGAGATTTGTGGATGAAGCAATATGATACCATGTCTCCTTACTGATACTTACCTTTTAAAGGAAGCACTTTCCCCAGAAACCAAATCTTCCCACCAAAAACTCTAAACAACGTCTGCATGTCTTTGAGATCATATTAGCCAACCTACCTGAGGCTCAATTGGGACTTGAAGGCCTAAACAAGATGTAACTGAAAATCTGCACTTCACATTGGTATTTGTACCAGAGGAGCTACTCCCTTAATAATTACTGCTTTTGGCAAGAGAAACCTTGTACTGTCTGTGCTGGCAGGGTTTCTACAGTCTCAAACTCCTGACACACTACCAATAAGCTAATGGGCCTTGCTAGTAGAACTGAAAAGCAATCATTCTTTTGAGTTTAGTCCAAATGGGAATATTGGTTAAGTCATTAAAAAACAAAAGGTGAAATTAAAATAGTTTTTAAAATGTGTGCATTTCAGTGACACATTGCATTAAAGAATTAGTCAATGAAGTTGCAAGCTTCCACCTTTAAAATTGGAAATTTGTGGTTTTAAATCATTATTTTAAAGGAGCAAAAAACTAAATTGTGAGTTTACTATAGTGTAGTTGATATCTGAATCACTGGGTCTTAATTCAGTGCATAGAAATAAAATACTCTACTTTCTATTTCCATAGTAGTATTTTTGCAGACTTTATGAATTTGCAACAGATAACTGAGAATATGAGATACACTAGCCTTCATTTTTAGCAACCAGGAATTGAGTATGATAAGAAGAACAGTAACAGCCGGTGCAGAAAAGCACGGTTAAGTAGTGGGGCGGGTGCAGGGTTGGGGGGATGTCGACAGAAGATGGAACAGGGAAAGTTAAATAAATAAATAAATCCTATTCCGTCATCATTTGACGTCCCCCTCTCTGCCCCGCTACACCTCCCCACCGTGCTTACCTGCACTGGCCGCTGCTGAAGAAGAATTGACCCAGTCTCCTGCAACAATTATTATGGATCTCTTAAACTTACAATTCTATCATCAACTTGCAGCAATTAAACAAGCTGTGTATGGGAGGTCTGAAAATTGCCCTGGGGCAAACTCAAACCTTGCGCAAATAGACATCGTGCAAAAATAACCTCTGTTGCCAGATGCTCTTGAAAGAAATTACATAATTGCAGGACTTCTGTAACCTAGTATCAGACCATTTTGTCTCTTAAGAAAACGACCTAGAGTTATATCATTCAAGCAAAACAACTAGCTGTCAGCCTAACAATGAATACAACTGAAATATCACCAAAAGAAAAAGTCACATAATTACCATTTTGAAGCAACTAAAACGTCTGGAATTCTAAGACTTGATGAAAGCCAGTAGCCCAGCTAGCTCACCAGATTCCTGCCTGCCAAAAATATTATTGAAAATTCTAACATCAACTTTGGCTGCCACCTCGGTAATTAAAATAATCATCAACTCTTTAATGTCATTGCTGCTGCAGTTCTAATGAGAATGCACATATGCAGTCGAAGCCTGCAATTGGTTCCATTGCACAGGACGTGGTGTGTATGGCTGAACCCTGAGTGTTGGAAGCCTGCCTCTTCCTGTACGCCTGCATACATCACACAGTTGGAGAGTTGGGATACACTAGACCATAAAAGTTGTGGCAGAGGGCCCAGCATTTGCCTGCTATTGCATCCAACCTGATTTACAGACTTACTATATCAGAATATTCCAGAACACGATTCTTCACCTACAACTCCTTGTTTCTGCCATGCCCTGGATGGAGTACTTGTGCCTGCTCTTTTTGGCTTCAGTCTTGATACTTTTCTGCATCACTGCTCCCCAAAAAGACATTGAGGACTTGTAAGATTACGGTGAAAGCCATCCCCAACAGACATATGTTGCCACAACACGGTAAAATGCAAAGTATAAATGTAGTGTGGAGAATTGCTTACCGTAGTAGATGCCCGTTTCTGTGCATGACCATTTCCAGATTCTGAAGTTCCTGAAACTTAGAAACCATGCCTGTGATTAGGAAAAGTATGATTGATCCAAAGATTCTTGCTTAAGAACTTTCTTTTTAGATATTTTGAGACTTTGATTTGGATTTCTCTTGATTGATCCTTATGTACTGTCCCCAAAAGCTTGAAATGTTTTAGGGGAAGATCAAATAATTCCAAAATTCAAATTATGGTATATGGTCCTTCCTTAGTGATATATCAAGTACTCAGACGGGCACCAAAAGGGTTATTATTGTTACACTAGACTTTATCCTCAAAAGTCTTGCTTTATTATATTCTTTTTTTTCTGTAGTGGTCAATAAATGTCAATGTTGTTTTCCCTTAAACCAGAGAATTAGGTGCTAAAGAGCGAAGTTCTAGGTAAGCTTCATTTTAGGTGAGGTGTTATTCTTTAAAGACACTCTTTCCCTCTTTTGGTTTTATAAGATACATGTATACCCATGCCATTAGCGACCTGAAAGGGAACCAGTGTAAAGTACATATGCTAAGAGGGACCAAGCTGAACATAGGAAGCTTTCTACTTTTTTTCAATCCACTTCCCTTTTCCCTTAAGGACTGGTGCAGTTTTAATGTTTTCATATCTTCTGAGATGTCAGTGTTTTGGTAGAGTTGGAAACTCATTTCTGGAACCGCATCTTGCGCCTACAAGATCACCCAATCTAAGGAAAGTGTGAGAAGCTGGCCTGGTATATGATGTACACTTAGGTAAGTGGACACCTTCCACAAATATAGACTACCCTTTTGGTGATTAAAGAGGTTTAGGGCAACCTTAGAAATCTTTCCAAGTGGTGGCTGTGGAGAGCAGAATTCAGGCTTAGTCCAAATGGAGTGTATGCCAGCTTGTTTTACAAGAATGCAATCTTATAGTATAGATTAAGTGAAAAAGAACCACACAAAGTATTTATAAAAATATGTATTTATTATATAATACTCTGTAACACAAAGAAATATTTCCTACTCGTAAATATGCAAAATGCACCGAATACTTTAGCAAAGAAACACAGTAAATAGCACCAAATACACAGTGGACCCGGGGGGACGAAACCATATACTAAGAGAGAGGTATAAGAACCACAACTCGGGTCAAGACAAGGTTGAGATGACATAGAAGTGCCGGGGACCCAAGGAACCACCCAAGGTGAGTAGATAGGAACCCCACGGAGAGTGTGTGCAGTGCGGAAACACGACTGCGTGCGCCGTACAACTCCACGTGTAAGTCTCAGTTGGATTTTTAAAGATTAAAAACCCGTCCCAGTGGACCTTGAGAAACCCCGTAGAAGACAGAAGACTGGAGAGCCACCCCAACCGTGAATATCCTAGTACCCACGATACCTAAACCAGGGAATATGCATATGTGTGAAGTGGTGTCAGAAACCGCTGTCATACTCAATGGAGGACTTCAGGAAAGTGCTGCTGCTGGAAGAGTAAAAAGTGTCCAATGGAATCCAAAGATGTATTTTTGATGAGAGGTACCTGCAAGCAGAGGAGACAGAGTCTATGTCACTAAGGGGTGACCAGGAGGCTTAGAAGATGAATACCCTCCGATGTCGGGTATACCAGGATGGATAACGATGACCTTGACTCTGTAGCTATGAGGACCAGGCGATGATGAGGAGGACAAGGAACCATGCACGAGCTGTCCGATGAAGGATGTCGAGTGCTGATGAGTCGGTGTCGGGCAGGAGCATCAATAAGCCTTGGCAAATGCCACCAACGCAGGATTCAAAGAAGGAGCAGCATCGGGACCAGCAATGTCCAGGGGACTCATCAAAAGCAGGGGAGTCAGGGCAGGCCTGAGCAATCAGGGGAGCCCAAAAAAAGTAGGTGTGACCCTCAAGAGGACCCACAGGCTGGAGGCACTGTAGTCGCAAGAGGACCTCAAGCAGCTCACCAAAAAGATGCAGGCCACGATGCACATGATGCGGTGTGGCTGAAGATTCTGGTCACTGGAGGTGTTTGAGGTTGGGGCTACTTGGAGCGCGATGATCTTCTTGGAAAGAAGTCAACAAGCCTTTGCAACTGCATGTTGATTCGATGCACAGGGGTTCAGTTATTGCAACCCCCACAAGGGAAACTGGCCTCAAACTTGGTGAGAGGGCAGGGCAGGCCTTGGTAGCTGTTAGAAACCATCAGCTATGTTGCAGAACTTTTCTTAGTCCAGAGGAGCTCAGGATCAGCAGACCGGTCGACTTAGTTGTGGTGCCTGCGAATGCAGAGGAGTGACTTCTTCACTCCAAGGGAGATTCCTTCAAGTGTCTTTGATGCTTCACAGGCCTTGGAAGGTTCCTGTATGGTGCAGAGGCACAGACGATGTAGCAGACTGGAAGGGAGACTAAGTCAGGCACAAACAAAGTCCAGCAAAGTCTAGAGTGCCCAGTCGGTAGAAGAGCAGTGGTGTTTGATCTGAATCTTATCCCACGGCAAATTTTGGAACCTACACACAGGTAAGCCCTTAAGTACCTTAGGGAAAGGGTTGGGAAGATTCACGGGACCCTCCCAGGGGAGGGTCTGGACAGGGGGAGGTTACAGCCATGTCCTTTGTCCAGTTTTGTGCCAGAGCAGGAGCCAACGGCTCACAGGACTGGTTCGAACTGGACTATGCACAGGGACACCAAAGGTGCCCCTCATGCAGACAGAGTGGCGCTGGCAAGCACAACCACCTAATCCAATACATTAAATCCTGTCTGGGAGTTGGTCACACCTCTCTGTGACAGGATGCCTATTGTTCGGCCTTTCCCTGATTGAGCTTGGCTCAGCAGCAGGAGGGCAGAATTGTGTCTCTGGTCGGCAGCAACCATTTTGTGCTGTCCGGGTCAAGAAGACTGGTACAAAGAACACTGAGAGCCTAATGGAGGGCTCTTCCAGTACTTGGAATCATACCACCCACAGCATTTCTGGTGTGGGGGTATTATTCCAACATGTTTGATACCAAACATGATAGGATTCGTTGCAGCGGTTTTCAAGATGATCATCACGTAATTACGCGGTGTCCCTCTATATAGGATATGGCTGCTTCACTGACAACTCGGGAGAATGGACGCCATAGTCTGCAGGGGTCTCCTGCTCATGCAGGGGCACCCTCTCACTTAGAACCAAGGACCCTGCCTTCAGGATTGCACAGGCCTGCTATAGGGGTGACTTATACGTTTTAAGTGCAGTGACCCTAGATATAGGAAACCTATATCTTCAGTAAGTGGTGCTAGCACCAGCTTGCACAGGCTGCAATGGCAGGCCTGTAGTTCCATTTTCAATGGTCTATCATGGGTGGCAAAATACATGCTTCAGCCCATGGGAGACCTATGGGGTACCTATGCCCTGGGTACATGGGTACCATATACCAGGGACTTATAAGGGTAACCCAGTACCCAATCTGGGGTGCACCTAAGTACTGAGCACAACAATTTTGGGAGAAAGTAGATAGACTGGGGTCCTCATTAGCAGGATCCCAGTCAGACTAGTCAAATACAGCTTAGCACCAGGCAAAAAGTGGGGGTAACCATATAAGCAGATCCTACTTTCACATAGAAAGAATTACTAGGTTAGTGCTCAAATGTTACAGAATAGTAGGCCCACATATATATCTTGACCAAGTGAGATGAATTCTCAGAGTCCGTGATTTGAAAACATAGTTGTCCTACTAGTAGCTGTGCAGAACGAGACTAAGAACATACGACAAACAGAGCACCAGTCCCAGCAAGAACCTCACCAGTTAACACTGAGATTAGAATAATCAGGTGCTAGTCATGGAGCAAAGCAAACTGGGGTAGGAGATTCAAGACCAAAATTCTCACTTCGGCCACCTACCTTCATCCACACTGACTCTAAATCTATGCCAGTCAGGGGAGAAGGTGCGAGTGGAGCAGTAGTATCTACTGCTCCACTCGCACTCTCTATGAGCATCCCTGAAATGGTTCTATGGTTAATCGGATAAATTTGCTGTCTTTTAAAATCAAAACCAAATGCATTTAATGTGTAAGCCTGCCTACTTCCCAACAATCAATATAGACACACTCTCCTATTTCGGGAGAACTGAAGCTTTGTGATCTATATCATTAGTAGAAAGGATGATTCCCTTTTGTTCAACTACTCAAACTTTTGAGCCAAAATGAAAACATTTTTGATAAACACATAATTGCAAAATGTGTAGAGAACTATTAATATTGAACCAAGGGAATAAACATCTCATCTATTTGACTACTTTTAATCAGTTAGTTGATGAGTCTGGCTGGCCCGAAGAAAGAATGGCTTCGCTCTTTTTAGGGACTTACAAGATTATTTGAAAGATTGTTTGGTTCAAGTAGTTAATTGTGATGATCTGATTGATTTAGTGGCCAAATTGATACATAAATTAATGGAAAGGATGGATCGTCATAAAAGTGAGCAGAAAGTAGTCATCATTAGAGAAAGGAAACCTGAGCCTAAGGTAGTGGATTAAAGTTAGATGATGCAAATTGGAGGAGTCTGTGGCGTCATTACCCAAGAAAAAAGGCAGAGGTGTAGAGAAAAAAAGGTTGCATTTATTGTGGAAAGGTTAGACATTTTTCAAGACAATATGCCAGCAAAGCTAACGAGATACCCAGGGCTGTTTCCACCAGAAGTGAGAAAGAGGAAAACAATAGAAACAAGCAGTTGTCAAGACGCAACTTCTGGGTGAGTAGACCTTAAAGGTCTTTGGAAAAAGCAGAAACACTACTTCCGAAACATCTCTGAGTTAGTTTCATGTACCAGTAGAGTAGGAGTAAGTACCCGATAAAAAAGTGTACACTTGACATGCTGATATATTCTGGAGCAAACAGAAGATTTATGGACTCTTCGAGGCATATTTATAATGAAGTGGCGGAGCGTGGCATTAGCCTCCTTGGCTTAACACCCCGCTCCTCCACTTTAAAAACACAGGGCTGCACCATATTTACAACAATATGGTGTAGCCCCGCATTTCACCCTGCGCTGGTGCTAAATTTAGCAGCCTTGCACCAACGCAGTAGCCCTTGCACCATAGTACAAGGGTGTCTGCGTTGAGGGGAATATTGTTTATGTTCAGGCAGGTGTCCCTTCCTGCACACAAACAATCGTTAAGTGGCGTTTTGTAACTTTTGTGTGTGCTGCTTAGAAGCAACCCATATATATGATAAACACTAATTGTAAAAACCTGACAAGTCGCATAATCTTCTTCCATATTTGAATAACACTTATTGCACAACCCTACATAAGAAACCTGTTTAAATTGTTTGTACCCACACTGCAATTACATAATTTACCCAATAACTGTATGTGGTCAGTTGCAGTTACTAAGTACCCATGAGTAGTGCGCTATTCAACCAGACATGGTGTCAGCACCTCATCAGGGGTAGTAAGTGCTGGACAAATGCCAATACAATACAATTTATGTTGAAGATAATAATTGTCTGCCAACTTTGGGGGATCAGTTTGTTTCATTAACGGATAATTATGAATGAAGGTCTTAAAGGAGGTTTCAAATTTAAATTTCTTAATTTGCTTCAACTTCTTTGAACAAAATAGACTGTCATTCTGATATCATAATCATATGCGTCACTTATTATATTTCATAGCCATAGCTTTAATTTAAGAGAACACAAAATGACATTTATAAAATGAAAATCTTTACCGCCTAACCCAGCAGAGCTTCAGCTGACATTAATGGCAGTTCTTCAGACTCTCTTTTTATCTGAAGATAAAACATGTTTAGTACTTTAAAGTTTTCGACTTAAGATCTATAAAGATTCTTTTGTTGAAGTATAAAATATCTAGGATGTGATGCCTTTCTTCAATCAGAAAGTTCCTTAAATATCCACAGTTTGCAGCTTGCCTCAAGATATTAAGGGAACACTAGAAATGCATAGTGATTTAAGATGTGCTAGAAGGAAAGGAAACAAAGATGTGCAAGGTAGCATTACCAACTATGGGGATTCATATTCCCACGTCATGTATTTGCATAGGGTCTATACATGAAGACATTTTGTAGTGCATAAAATAGTACTCCTGTAACACTATTTTATGTACTCTTACATGCCTTTGTGAATTGGCCACAAAACATCCTAAATGGTAATAAAATTGCAATAGTGTAGGAATATTAATACTCATTTCAGTACAAATAGAAAAGGCAGTGCCTTCTTTGCACTTTTACTAATAGGGAGTTGGATGATTCACAAAGGCATGTAAGAGCACATAACAGAGTACTCCTGTAGTACTAAATACCAGACTAATCAATGCTTTTGTTAATTGACCTCTTAATGTTTTGCATTGGCAGAATTTTTGTTGTCCAGTATATTGTAAAGTAAGTAGCACCCAGTGGCGTAGCTATGGGATCGGGGGCGGTGAGCCCCTGTTTTTTTTTGGGGGGGTGAGAGTCGTGTCTGTCAACTACCACCATCCCCCCACCCCGAGAACAAGTTATATGTTGGCCACCACTTGCCCCGGTCTTACCTGCACCTGGGCGGCAAACTTAGGGGCCGCCCAGGGTGGCAGTTCGGCTAGCTACACCACTGGTAGCACCAAAACCTCGAAGTGGAGATAGACCACTGTACTGCCAGTGAAATAAAAGAAGAGTATGAAAACAAGCAAAAGTGCTGCCCAGTTGTTAAAATTCAAATCTTATAAAATCGATAAATCGGCAATAATACTGTGTGTGGTATAAGAGAAGATAATAATCAAGCAGCCCAACAGAAAGATTTACTATATTTACAATACAACATTACTGGTCAAATCTCTCTCCTTTATTAGGACTTAGGTAATGCGACTGTTGTTGACGTTGCAACTACACAGAGCTTTTTTACAGCCAGGCCTAATAAAGGATTCTAGGGGAACAATGACATCAATATCTCTCAATATCAATAACACTTCCCTAAAAATTCAAGTAATTATGAAATACACTTCTCATGTACTTTTCATGAAATGCATGGATGATAAAGTTCAAAGATGTATTTTCAATTTGAAACACTTGAATCAATCTGTTTTGGTAGGATGGAGGAAAACAATTGTGGTAAAAGTGTACCTAGGGGGGAGTTCAGCTCTGAATCTATTGTCAGGTTGGCTCATTACAATCAGACAACTGGCATTCTGACAAAATGGGAAAGCAGGAAATGCCCAGTAGTCCAGCACAGGAATATGTTGGTTCACCTTCGGAAGATAAGTCGCAGCAACACATAAGACATCAAGTAACTGAATTAGGGCTTCTGGGTAACCGAGCAATTAAACATCAAAAAGTTACAAAATAAAGAGCTTAAATATCCATGCCAATTTAAAGTTAAAAGAAAAATAATCGATGCAACATAACTATTGTACACTTTTGATCACTTAAAAAGTTTAAAAGACATAATGGGAAAATGTGGACCAAAAACCTTGCCAATGGCACAAGTGAGAAACCAGCCAGAAACCGCTAAGGGTCCGATTACGATGTCGGGTGAAAAGCCTTATCCTGACAGTCAGATTCTCCTCGACCATGTCAGAGCCCTTTTGACCAACTTGGTCGTTTTACAATCCGCCCGACCAATTACGATGTTCGCGGTTGGGAGGTAAATCCCGCGGTCATGTTGAATCGGTTTCGACCGACTCTCGAAGTATCCTTGTCAGTCAGAACCACATTGTACACCCCTATGGACAGCGTTCCCGACCTTAGGTTTAGGATGCCCATTTCCAACAGCCTTTCCGCATCGGCCTGTCGGAAAGTGACTTTGGGGGCCCCTGGCAGGGCCCCCTTAATCCTGTGGCCTCCCGTTGGAGGCTGAGGTGGTACCTAAGGGACCCCCATGTAAAACTCTGCACTGTGTGGCAGGCACCATGGGGTGCAGGGTTTTACACACACACCACATTTCCCCATAGGAGCCTGTGTTACGGGCAGAACACAGGATCCCATAGGAAACAATAGGAATCTGACCGAACAGCGTACGGACACATCGTAAACGGGCGGGCGGAACTGCCGACCGAAAGTCGGTCGGTCCCGATTCCGAGTCGGTGTCGGATGCAAAGTTTCGGCACAACATCATAATCAGCCCCTAAATCTCTTTTTCTAAGTCTATAGAAGAAAAAGAGAACCAGAGCACAGACTTGAGAGCTCAGAGACAGAACGAGAGAATAATTTCACCATCCACTTGCTATGCGAGATGCACAAAGTTCTGCAAATTAAGTCATGTTATTAAGATTTCTTTCCTGTAAAAATCCTATTGTGGAGCAGGGGAACAACGTGAATGGCCCAAACATAAATAATTGTTGTCCACGTCTCCTGTAATTTTGACTTTTTCTTTAGCATAAAAAATGCATTCTAATGTTTAAAATAGGCACAATGATGCATTGCATGCAAAAATATGATCCAAATGCCAGATTGTCGTTTCAGTAATTTTTTCGGAATTTTGTGTAATTTTTGAAAAGGGAATAACTAAACTTTTCACAGCCCTAGGAATTTTTTTTAATTTTTAATAAATCGCATTTTGCTTTTGCTATTCAGTATGAGGAAGGGGCGTGTTTAGGGCGTCCCTTCCTAATACCGAATAGCACTGGCATGTATGAATGTTTTACGACCTGGAATGCAGTTGTAAACATTTGCAGTTACCGCCAACTTCAAGTTGGTGGTAACCTATTAGCAAATGGGAAGGGGTCCCTAAGGGACCCCTATCCCTTTGTGAATGTGTGCACCAACATTTTTTAAGAACAGGCGGTTGTTCCATGGACCACTGCCTTGTCTTAAAAAATGAAAAGGTAGACTATAATTTTTATTTTTGAAATGCATCCCATTTTCCTTTAAGGAAAACGGACTACATTACAAAATAAAATATTGCTTCGTTTAAAAAGCAACCACAGACATGGTGGTCTGCTTACCCAGCAGGCCACCATCCTTGTGATTGTACCATTCTCAATGGTTCACAAATTGCGACCTGCTTCATGAATATATGATGAGGCAGATCCATCTGCAAACCACTGAGAATCCCTAACAGGGTCAAACACAGTGTTGTACATCGCAGCTGGTGATTTCCTAATAGTGAATCGCTAAAATTCACTATTGGGAAATCGCAAACACGCAATTTCATACATCTGACCCTTGATGTGAGTGGCAACAATGCAGTGTGAATTAAAATATATAAAACTCCTACATAAATAAATAACTCAATATAAATATAAATAATATTTCAACAATATATCATATATGAATAATATATAAATAATTCAATGTATAAGAAATAAACACATGAAGTAGAAAAGAAGCTGCTATTAGTCTCACATGATTTGATACTTTCAAAAATATAATTATTACTGTGCAGG
The DNA here is from genome assembly GCF_964204655.1 of Triturus cristatus. Lineage (NCBI taxonomy): Eukaryota > Metazoa > Chordata > Amphibia > Caudata > Salamandridae > Triturus > Triturus cristatus. The sequence goes on from NC_140586.1 coordinate 579,574,978, forward strand.
TAAAGCCAAATAACATGGTTGCAAAAAGAGCAGCACCTACCGAACGTGGACATATCTTCGATGCTGCAATAATTTGTGCCGGCTTGGCAACTTCAGACTAATGTATGTTTCTTTGGAAACCCTTAAAGGAAACACATCAAATCATATCGGGCCAGATGTAATGAGTATTTTACCACTTGCAAACGGCCCATCGGACCATTTACGACCAGTAAAATGCTTTTAGGCATGAACCAACCCTATTGTGCAAGTCGGTAACTGATTACCAACTTGCAAACTAGGATTTGCGAGTCGATATTGGGAAAGTGCGTGTTAAGGGCATCCCTTCCTAGTAGTAAGGCGCCCAGGTATGTAGGAATGTTTTGAGACCGGGAATGAGGTCGCAAAACAATCGCAGTTACCACCAACTTCAAGTTGTTGGTAACCCAAATAGCAAATTCGAAGGAGTCCACAAGCGACCCCCATACCCTTTGTGAATGTGGGCACCAATATTTTTGAAGAGCAGGCATTGGTGGTCCCACGGACCACTGCCTACTCTTGAAAAATGAAAAGGTAGCTTTTCATGCTCATTTTTTAAATAAAACGGATTGCATTACATAAACAAATTGCTTTATTTAAAAGATACCACCGACATGGTGGTCTGCTGACCCCAGCAGGCCACCATCCCTTGAGTGCAGGCCATTCCCAATGGGTCACAAAGCGAGACCTTCCTCATGAATATTAATGAGGTAGGTCTATTTGCTACCCACTGGGAATCGCAAAATGTGTCTAGGACACATTTGTACATGGGTGATTGCCAGTGGCGTAAGGAAACTTGAGAGGGCCCCACTGCAAAGAACATGGAGAGTTACCCCCTCCCCGGCCCACCACTTACCACTTTTGGAGAGTGGGCCCCCTGGAGGTCAAGGCCCCCTACACTGTGGCAGCTTGAGCTCCTATCTGACGCCACAGGTGTTTGCGATTTCCTAATTTCAAATCACAAAAACTTGCAATTAGGAAATCGCAAACTGACTTTTTTGTACATCTGGTCGATAGTGATGAACATCCCGGTAGGTTCTCTATGGAAATCTGTCATTGAAGATTCGACAATTTACAGAGAACTGGGGCCATATCATAATATGTGTGTTCATGCACTGCAAAACTGCGTGTCTGTTATTATTTTATGCTACTGTACAGTCTTAAGCACATACATTTAACTCAGAATTTCTCTGAGTTAGTGCATGTGCTGCTGCCAGCATATCTCAGAATATCGCAACCAGTAAGCAGTTGTTGCCTTGCTCAGATTTCAATATGTGATGTCTGCAGCTCGTGCACTAAGATAATTTTCAAGTAAAATGTTAATGTAGGTGCAATCACATAAACGCAGGTGCATAACTATGCCCTGCGCAAGTGAACTCCTCCATTAAGGCCCTTACAACATTGTGAGCCAATGTCACTCTGTTTAATGGCTCTTATGAATGGTTGACACACTTTTTTCGGTGAGATCTCGAGGCCTGTTCATCAGTGATCTGAGAGATGCGATGAAAAGACAGGGGACAGAAAATCACACCTTATATGCCCAATGTAAGCAATGCATGCGCAGCTCTTACAGTCGAAAATACAGTAAACTAACTGGAGTGAGGGCATATTCAAATTATTTCAAGTACTCTGACAAATTAATTTTCTTTTAAGATACACTCTCAGAGGACAGAAGAATTGTATTGCTATTCTCCAGTAGTTATTTCTTAGAATGCAGGCAAATGCGAATTTGCATAAATCGCAATTTTCCTGTCACACGTGGCTTCTTATATTTGCAGCTACAAAAAAACATAATGAACAGATATTTCTATGAAAGGCTTATCCCACTCATTATTTAGCTAGCGGATATTGACTTTTCTCTTCAATTACACAACTTCCGCCCCTTATTGTAGCGGACAGGAATCACGTCTTCCCCCGCGCATTGCTTTGGTGCAGTAGTCAAGTCTTTCATTTTGTGAAAGTCTCGGGACATTACCGTCTCGCGCTGTGCCTGTCATGAAACAATGGCAGCACGAAAGCCCATCATTGATGAGGGCAGCTGCATTCCGATGATTTCCCAGGAGAAAGCAAACAACACGACACTTTTCTGGCTGCTAACAGCCACAATCAGAAGACTGTCTTTGCATGTTGGCCATGATATGACTCCACTTCCATCTTAAAGAGAGTGGCCGGCTGACAGGCCATAACTTGACACAGATTAGAGAGCCAGAGTAACGCCGTTCCGGTTGTATCGCAGGAGCATCGCTTTAAAATCTTCATGCAAGGTATTTCAAGGAGACAGTTAGTCTGAATGATGGAGCAAAAATGATCATGTTGAATAATTGTTCTTGTACAGCATTTTAGTTCATGAGCCTGATTTAAAAGCAAAGGTAATGCATATAATCTAATTCATAAGGACATTAGCAAGTTTCGTTGGGGCCTATTACGATCTTGGTCATAAAGCCTCCGACCCTAGGTTGGAGGCTTTTCACCGAGATCGTCGGTTTCAATTCCGACCGGCTTATTACAATACGGCCGGTCCGAATTAAATCCAGCCAGTCGCTCTGGCTGGCTTCCGACGGGCTCAAGGAGCCCATCAACCAGCCGGAACTGGCCCATAATCCATATGGAAAGCGTGTTTGGCGGGCAATAGCAGGGCCCGCTTCTGTTTTTTGCCTACAGTTGGGGACGAGGGTGCTCTATTGTTGATCCCTGCAACTTGTGGAAGGCACCTTGAGGTACCTGCCACGGGGTGCAGGGATTAACAGAACCTCCCATTTCCCTATGGAGCTTGCGTTATGGCTGGTTTACAGCCGTAACTCATTCTCCCAAAGGGAAATGTGGGAATGCGACCCAACCATGTGCTGTCACGAATGCGTCCGCAGTAAGGTCGCATCATAATTAGGTGGTTTCTGCCACGGTGTCGGTCGGAAGAAACTCTGACAGACATTTTAATAAGCCCCTTTGTCTTCTAGTACAGATTTATTTTTAATTGGGCACCTTATTGTTTGATTGGCATGATCGTTAGACTCCATTGTACTCTGGACGCCCTAGAGACCTTGCTATATGGGTAATAGCAACACCAGAGCACAGCCTAAAAGGTTTGTGCCAGTGGTGTGGGCCTAGAATTGCAAATCAAAAATCCACTGCAAGAGAGGATTAAATTATTAGTGCAGAGAACTACCGTATTTCTTTCCCCTTCTATCTTTTCTCTTATTTTATTACATTTCTTGCTTAAGAGACCTCCCATGGAAGCCGACTGGCTCAGAGGAAAATTAAATCAAAATCACTATAATTCAAAAAGGAAATGATCCGTATGGAATGCACTCTTTCCATTGATTCACATATTGCCCTAATTTTTTCCAGGAGCTGCAGAATCCAAACTTTAGATGCTCAGACATAGAGTCTCATTATGTTATCAGTGGGACCAATATTGACGGCCCGTCTGTGTCGGTCCCACCAACATCTGAAGCAGCGGTCAGACTGCCGCATGGGAGAGGGACAGAGCGCTGCGGTGCCGATAGGCTCAAGGAGCCTGTCAGCCCAGTGGTCAGAATGCAGTCCCTACAATGAGGGCGGTGCTTGCTCGGGTCCCACCATAGGGATTACAACAGCCCTTTCCGATGGCCTTTCAATAGCATTCAGACCACCCCTAGCAGGGTCCCCATCCCTCCACTGCCTCCACTATGACAACACCAACATCCATGCCCCATGTGGCAGGCACCGTGATGTGCCTGCCACAGGGTGCAAGGATCTTCAAAAACATGCTTTTTGACATTGTGGCTTGTGCTGTGGCCCATTTCCTGACCTCAGCACAAGCCTTAATGCAAAGAGGCATGTTTCCAACTGCCTCCATGGTGGTCGAATCCTAATTTGGTGATCTGGACTGCCGACTATCTGTCGGCCAGTCCCTTTACCGCAATGATGCCGGCCAGACCCTTGTCTGACCAGCATCGTAATTTGGGCTGAGTATCCAGTATGGTAAGTCTTATTTCAAACAAAATTTGTATGTTACACCTTATCGTTGCTTATGAGCAGTTCTGTTTTGGTAAGGGTTCTTTTGTTTTTTACAGGCCCTTGGCATCCTACTGACCAGTGGAAGTGCAGGCAAAGAACAGAAGTCAAGTCTAAAGGGTTTGCTGGTACTAAGATGTTGGGACATGCTGAAAAGAATAACTGGAGCGACAGTAATCAGGTAAGCAGTGAGGATCTACAAATAAACCAATAGCAGGTACTGTGGGGATCCAGGACACAGGTATTGTACTCTGCTATGCCTGGGAACCATTGCCACGAGGTGCACAGACTTCTGGGGGCGAGGATTCTAAGGCACAGGATGCACCAATAACATCTACACTACAGCCTGTTCACCAGAACATCCCTCGTCGTTACCATCTGTACCAGGGCACTCTCTACAGGGCCATGACAGCTGTGACACTCCCCTTATCTTTTAGATTTATGCATTCAGTTAATAGTCTCTATCCCAATGTTCATATCTCACCAATATGATCTCTTCAGAAGTGCTGGTCATGGCCTGGACCTGTAATATACATCTGGATCTCCCTCCTTTCTCTTGAAGTAGATGCCCTAGCTGCATGTGCTTTGGCACTCTGACACAGTCCTTGCAAGCAGCAGGAAGCTGTCACCTGGAGTGTGTTCTGCAGACTGGGCCCTATGAAAGAGTTGAGAGGAACGGGATGTCATCTGACTGGTATACTTCAAGACACCAGGCACCCCTACAGGATGCTCCATTTCAACCATCTCAAACCACACTTTGAGAGGTCAAAGGTCGCCATGTTGCTGGTGACAGGTTGAGGGGAGGAAAAGGAGAGTGAACCTCTCCCTTTCCTCTTATCCTCCAAGGAGAAGGATAGGTCAGTGGAAGGTGTAAACCTCTCCTCTACCCTGACTTCTGATTAGAAGAGGGACTGTCACCAGTTGCTGGGTCAGTTCTCCTTTCTGTTTTTCCTCACTCCCGGGACTACCCACCTCTGGACCATGATGTGGACACAGGGGACGGCATTCCTGTCAAGAATAAAACTTGCAGTCTGTCTGATAAAGTGAAGGCCAGCATCAAAGATGAGGTTTCTATGATGCCAGCATTGTGGGTGATTGAACCCTCCAGTAGCTGCTGGTCCAGCCCAGTGGTGCTGGTATCAAAAGCTGCCCCACTGGGCACTATACCTAAACTCAAGTTCTGTGGAAATTACAGGGGGCATAAATCAGTCACCAAGACTGATGCTCATCCCATCTACCAGGCTGATGAGCTGATTGATTGGTAAGGGGCTGCCCACTTCCTGAGTACTTTTGACCTTACTTGAGGGTACTGGCAGGTTGCATGAACTGATGAAGCCAAGGAGAGGACAGCCTTCTCCACTCCAGATGGCCACTACAAATTTCGGATGATGCCCTTTGGATTAAAGAATGCCCCACCATCTTCCAAAAGGCTGGTGAACCAGGATTTTGCTGGTATGTACGCATACAGTGCTGCTCACTTGGTAGACATAGCTGTCTCCAGTAGCAGCTGGAAGGGCCACCTTTTTCACCAGCAGGAAATGCTTCTGGCCCTGCAACACGCAGGCCTGACTATCAGGGGTATTCAGACAAAATATCGAAGTAAAAATATTGCCATACCAAAATATTGTGTCCAAATTATTTTGATGTGGAAATAGAATCAGCAAAATACAGTTGTCAAAATTATTGATTTTAAGAAAAGAAACATACATTTTTGAAATATCAAACTCATCAATATCAATTGTAAAAATGAAGGGGGTCATTATGATGGTAGATGGACATCCGTCTGCCATCGTGCCTGTGCTTGGGACCGTCCGTCTGGATTGCAGCAGCCCTGCACACAAGATTATGATGTGAACGCCACCGTGGCGGTCACATCGTGTATCTCTGACATGCGGCAGGTTCCGCTGGCTGCAGAACCCACCGCAATGTCAGAAATACTGTGTTTGCATTTTCCTGCACTACGTAGCAGCGAGCACGTGGTGCCTTCCACCTGGTGCAGGAAAATGTAGGGGTGTACCTTAGGTACCCCCCAGTGCATACCCACCTCCCCAACCCAAGTATGGCCCGCTACGGGCCCCCAAATGCAATCCCTGCCGACCTGTGAATGGAGGTTTCACTGCCATACACCGACTGGTGGGGAGGCAGCATCGTAATATGGTGGACGGTGCCTGCTAGGCACCACCACCACATTGTTGATGCAGGGTGGGTCTGTCAGGCAATCGTAATGATTGCCTGTGGCGGACTTGTGGAGGACGGACTTTGCGTCCACCAGTACACCACGTGCCATTGTAATTTGGCGGGCGGAGAAGTGCTTTGCGATGGCAGTGAAACCATCACCGGCAGGCTGCCGGTGGCAGTTTCACCGCCATTGTAATCAGCCCCTTAGTTGTTTAAAATATTGTTTTTTAATTATTGTTATGTATTTTAATATTAATGTTAAGGAGCTCATTCCGATGTCGGTCCAAAAGCCTCTCCCACGTCAGAGCCCTTGCAACCGACTTGGCCTGTTTATATTCCGACCAAATGATTACGGTGTTTGCAGTCAGAAAGTAAACCATGCAGTCATTCCGAATTGGTTCCATTCGACTCACAGAGTATTTGTTTGTCGGAAACACATTGTACAATCCTATGGACAGCGTTTCCGCCATTGGAATTCTGATTCCGCTTTCCAACAGCCTTTCTGTTTGGCCTGTCCGACACGGAAAGGCTGTCACAAAATGACTTTGGGAGCCCGTAGCAGGGCCCCCTATCTTCCGTGGCCTACGGTTGATGGGTGAGGGATCCCCCTGTAAAACCCTGCACTGTGTGACAGACACCATGGGGTGCATGCAACAGGGTGCGGGGTTTTCCGCACCACCTCATTTCCCCATAGGAGCTTGTATCACGGATGGTTGTCTGGCATAAACGAGCTCCCATAGGGAAACAATGGGAATCCGACTGAACAGTGTTCAGTCGCATCATAATCTGGCAGTTGGAACCACCAAATGCAAGTCGTTCGGTCCCGATTCCGAATCGGTGTTTGGCGGAGGCTTTCTGCCTGACATCGTAACGAGCCACTAAATGTATATGATGTGCATTTTTTGTACAATTATTGTTTATGTTTTTAATATATTTGTTACATTTTTAGTGCTTTTAGTGCTGTAGCGGGCTGTTGGTTTATAGCGGTATAGTGAGAAAGTAATTTAATTATAATACATTAAGGACTATTTTTTATTTAATATTACTTATTTGATTGATATTTAATGATTTTAAATGTGCTATTCATTTTTTAATGTAAATTCTTTGTGCGGGTTGTGCGGCTCACAGGGGTAAATGTTGGGAAGGTATTTATTTTTAATTAATAGTTATGTGTTAGTTAATATTAATTAATTAATTGATAACTTATCATGTAAATTGTGTATTTTTTCAGTGCAGGTTGTAAGGTTTATAGGGGTAAAGGGTGGGAAATAATTTATTTTCAATTTAATAATAATTTTGTGTTATAGTAATTACTTGATAATTAATTATGTTAATTGTATTTTAGGTGCTGTGTGGGGTTTATAAGGGGTAAAGGGTGTGGCAAAAATGAATTTAAATGAAATAATAATTAGTTGATAAATATTACTAATTATTTAGATTACAATTAAATATTTTAATTGTGCAATTCAATTTTTTATATTTAATTTTAGAGGAGGGTTGTGGGGTCTATAGGGGTAAAGGGTGGGAAGTTAATTAATTGTAAGGAATTAATACTTAGTTATCAATTAATAATATTTGTTTAATTGATAATTAATTATGTTTCTTGTGCAATATATTTTTTTCATTAGGATTTTAGATGTGGGTTGTGGTTTTCTTGGGGGTATGGGTGGGAAGTAAATAATACAAGTAATTAATAATTACTTTATTACATAATATTTTGCATTATCACATTGATAATCAATTATATTTATTGTGTAAATACTTTTCTGTTAAGTTTTATGAGTGTGTGTGTGGGGGTATATTGTGGGAAGTGAAATATTTAGAATTCCTTAATAATTAATAATTAATTAATGATAATTAGTTTGTTGATAAATATTTTTATTAATAGTGTAAACATTTTTCTTTTCAAAGTAAATAGGGTGGGAAGTAACTACATTAAATTTATGAATTACTTGTTTTGTTAATAAATAATTTCTAAATTATAAAAATGTGTTGTATGAAAAGTGTTTTTGTAGTTTATTTATTACAAAATTTGTAGTTATTTGTGATATGTATTTAACATAACAAAATCTTTTTATTTTTTACTTTTAATACTAAATATAGTTGTCGTTTTTAAATATATATTACCTACTGGAGGGGTAGTTATAGTTAGGACCTATTATCCATAGGATAAGCATTTTTTGATTTTCCAATATCTTTTCCACCGGTTGACGAATCTTTGCAAAGTTTGCAAAGCTAATGGTTCACTGAGGTCATCTCCTGTATTGAAAGTTTCGGGGAGATTCGTCAAGCAGGGGCCGAGAAAAAAGGGGGGTCCCAAAACGCGTTTTCTCCATGTTAATTTCCATAGGGATTTTGAAATAGGCTACAGCCAGAACTGCTGAATGGAATTACACCAAATTTGGCAAAAAGGTAGGTCTTGGTTCAGAAAGCGTGCTTTTTTCGCAATATCGATATCTGAGCACTGAGAAGGATTCGCAAACCCTCCCGGGCACGAGCCTTCACCCTGATTGGCTGCCACCACTCTAAACCAGAATGTGTTGGCAGCCATTTTGTGACTCGGTAACCGAATCACAAGAAAAAGGTAAAACAAAGGTAAAAAACAAGAAGAGGGGGCAGGGTAGAAACACCCTGACCCCCTTGGCCTGCTCAGGGGGCCCTCAAGGACCCCCAAGTCCCAAAAAAGCCTTTTTGCGCTGGGTGCCCGAATCAGGCGAAAAATAATAAAAAAACAAAGTGCGGGCTCCTGCGCTTTATTTGCTATAAACCCCTGGGTGTACCAGGTCCCAGGGGCAATGCCCAGTTAATTAGCAGGGGCCCACGGGGGCCCTCGCAGCACCGGGGACCTCTACCTTCCTGGAGTTTTTTTATAACATCCGTAGGAGGCCACTGACCCCTCACCCTGCCCCGGGGACCGCCACCTCCCTGGGTATAAAATTGAATAGGGGTGGGGGGCCTAATGGGCCCCTAAACACTGGATACCACAGTCTCCCTGGGGCTTGAAATAAAGTAAGGTGGACCACCACCTCCCCGGGGGCACACATTTTATTTAAGAGTGGGGGGGCCTCGCCGGCCCCTCGATCCACAGGGACCGCCACCTCCATGGGACTTCTATAATTAATATTTGTGTGTGGGGGCTCCTGCCCCTCCCCACACTTCCCTGGGGACCACCACCTCCTCGGGGCAAACTTTAATTACTGATGGGGTCCGTTGCAGAACCCAGGGCCCCGGGGACCACCACCTCCCTGGGGCATTGTACTAGTTGGGAGGGAGGCTGCACGGCCACCATCCTGGAGCCCTAGATGGCCCTGGGGAGCACCACCCCCAAGGGCCGGCTCCTGCAATTTCCTGGGGTGCCCACCCCCAGGACATTGTTGTTTGCCACGGCAGGGCGGGAGAACGGCTCCAACCCTGTCATAGCAAACTATGTTTTCCTTCCTGGAAACCTGCTCTCGCTTCCAAGAAGCAAAGAATAATTGCTTTTGGGCAAGGGGAACTGCATGTTAGCAGCTCCCCTTGCCCAAAAGCAATGCCAGCTCCCTAAGGAAGCGGGGAGCCAGCTGGGACCATGGGGGCAATGTAGCTCACTCCACGGTCCCCAACACTGAGGGCAGACCCGGGAGATGAGGTCCCCGGGGCCAGAAGCGGCCCAGGAGGGCAGCCACATGGCCCCCCTCCCCTTGAATTTTTTTCTTTTTTTTTTAAACGGAAGGCCGGAACCAGGGGATGGGTCCCCAGGTCCATAATTGGCCTAAGGAGGAGATGTGGCCCAGGGGAAGGGTTCCATGTGGCCCCCCTCCCGGCAAAAATTTAACAAAACAAGGGCAGGCCCTGGGGGATGGTGTCCCCAGGGTCAATAGTGGCCCAGGGAAGGGGGCCATGCGGTCCCCTTCCCATTTTTTTTTAAATGCTCTGGCTCTGGAGGATGGGGTCCCCAGGGCCCAAAAAATTATCAGAAAAGGGGGACCACACAGCCCCCCCTAAAAAGAAAACAGAAGCCGGCATCTCACCAGAGGCCCCACCTCCTCCCTGCACCACTCTGCAAACGCGCCTCCTGGCACCTTTGGGGTTAGGGGATGAAGACCCCTAGCATCTTATGGGTTCTTAGGGGTCAAGTAGCCCACCAGCTACCTCCAGTAAGCCCCACACAGTGGGATTGCTGAGAGGTGGTCCAAGGCCAGGCTCCTTTTTACACCACTCTGCAAATGCACCTCTTGGCGCATTGCTGGTGGGGTGATGAGATCTTCTTGTGTCCTGAGGACCTCAGGACTAATGTGGACTTAATCCCCCGAGCAGCAGTGTGCCAGGAGTTGCATTTGCAGAGAGGTGTAAAAAGGGGCCTGGCCTTTGAGCACTCTCAGCAATCCCACTGTATGGGGCTTACTGGATGTTACAGGTAGGCTAGTTTGCCCCTAAAGACCCCCAGCAGTGAAGGGGACTTCAATCCCCATCCAAAAGCATGCCAGGGAGCACGTTGGCAGAGTGGTGGGCAAAGGGGGATTGGCCTGCTATGAGAATTTAGCAATCCTGCTGTGTGGGACTTACTGGAGGTAATAGGAGGGGTAGTTGACCTCCAAGGTTGTCCTTAAGGGCCAACTACTCCTCCTGTTACCTCCAGTAAGTCCCACACAGTGGGATTGCCAAGAGGTCTTCGGAGGCCATGCCCCCCTTTCTCCACCACTTTGCAAATGCGTCTTCTAGCAGACTACGGGATGGGGGATGAAGTCCACTTTACGCCTGAGATACATTGAGGCCAAGAAGACCGCCTGGTACCTCTTGTAAGTCCTACAAAGCAGAATTCCCGAGTGCTGGTCGGAGACCCAGCACCCTTTCTCCACCACTCTACAAACGTGTCTACTAGTTAAAGAAGTGTTTGCAATGCAATAGGTGTTGCATTTGTGAGGGTTAGAGCTATTAGCGTCATAAATCTAAAGGTTTTTTACTAATGTTTTTTGGAGTGGCGTGGATGTATGTTGTGTGTAGTGAAATAATCTGATAAACTGTGCAGTGAATTTATGTGGATAGAAAGTATGTGGTATTTAGTCTGTAGGAATTATGTAGAGTAGCATTATGTGTTATGTTGAGTAATTATGTGGTATGGTAGTCTTTGTTGTGGAGTGGTAATCTCAGGTTTAGTCTTCCTCATTTCCATAGAAGCTCAACTATGTACTTAGTGAGATAACAAAAGAAAGAATCACTGAGGAGCACTTGTGGACCTAGTCAGAGATATGAGCAGGGCCACTGGAATTATGCGACTGTTTGCCTGCGCCGACTTTCACACAATTATAGATTTTCCGCATTAGCCACATAATCCATCATCTGCCCCCTAACCTGCAGATTTGAACAAAAAAAGCCTTGTTTCTAGCTCAAATAGCTCAAACGTTGCAAAACATACAGCAACAAGTATTACAGCATGGTGGAAGGCCCTTTACAAACCTAGAATGGTCGGCTGTTACTTATTGCTAAATGTGGGTGTTAAATTGGTACTAATGGTGTGCAAGCCATTCTTACTACCTTCTGTGCCTCTCTTGCCTCTTTCTGCATTTCTGTTGCTTTTTTCTGTACGTTTATTTATGTTTCTGCACCTTTCTTGCCTCTTCCTGCACCTCTGTTGCTTCTTTCTGTACCTCACTTGCTTCTTTCTGTACCCTTCTTATTTCTTTCTACACCCTTCTTCCCTCTTTCTGTACCTCTCTTGCCTCTTTCTGTTCCCCTCTTACCTCTTTCTGCACCCCTCTTGCCTCTTTCTCTACTCCTCTTACCCCTTTCTGCATGTCTGTTGCTTCATTCTGCACTTCTCTTGCTTTTTTCTGCACCCCACTTGCCTCTTTCTGTACCCTTCATCCCTCTTTATGAACCTCTCTTGCCTCTTTCAACACCCCTCTTACATCTTTCTTCACCCCTTTTTCCTCTTTCAGCACCTCTGTTCCTTCTTTCGGCACTTCTTTTGTTTCTTTCTGTACCTCTCTTGCTTCTTTCTGCACCCCGCTTGCCTCTTTCTCCAATCCTCTTCCCGTTTCTGCATGTCTGTTGCTTCATAGTGCACTTCCCTTGCCTCTTTCTATACCTCTCTTGCTTATTTCTGTACCCACTTGCCTCTTTCTGCACCCTTCTTCCCTCATTGTGCACCTCTTTTGCCTCTTTCTGCACCCCTCTTGCCTTTTTCTGTATCTCTTTTTCTTGTTTATGCACTTATTTTGCATGTTTCTGTACCCCTCTTGCCTCCTTCTGTACCTCTGTTGTTTCTTACTGTACTGCACAGAAGGCAGCACCTCTCTTGCAAATTTCTACACCCCTTTTGCCTCTTTCTGCACCCATCTTGCCTACTGCAACTCCGTTGGTTCTTTCTGCACTGTTCCTGCTTCCTTCTGCACCTCTTTTGCCTGTTTCTGCAACTCTCTTGCCTCTTTCTGTACTTCTCTTGCCTCCTTCTGCACCTCTGTTGCTTCTTTTTTGCACTTCTCTTCCTCTTTCTGTACCCCTTTTGCCTCTTTCTGCCACTCTGTTGCCTCTTTCTGAACTTCTCTTGCTTCTTTCTGCACCTATCTTGCCTCTTTCTGCACCCATCTTTCCTCTTTGTTCAACTCTCTTGCCTCTTTCTAAACACCACTCTTGCCTCTTTCTGTACCTCTGTTGCTGCTTTCTGCACTTCTCTTGCCTCTTTTTGCACCCTTTGTGCATCTTTCAGCACCTCTGTTGCTTCTTTATGCACTTCTCTTCCTTCTTTCTGCACCCCTAGTGCCTCCTTCTGCACCTCTGTTGCTTCTTTCTGCACCTCTCTTTGTTCTTTCTGGACTGCTCTTGCCTTTTTCTGTACCTCTTTTTGCCTCGTTGTGCACCTCTCCTACTTCTTTCTGCACCCCTCTTGCCTCGCTTTGCACCTCTGTTGGTTCTTTCTACACTGCTCTTCCTTCTTTCTGCGCCTCACTTGCCTCATTCTGCACATCTCTTGCTTCTTTTTACACCTCTCTTGCTTCTTTCAGCAATTCTCTTGCCTCTTTCTGCTATTCTCTTGCTTGTTTCTTCACCTCTCTTGCATCTTTCTGCACCTCTGTTGCCACTTTCTGCACTTCCTTGCTTCTTTCTGCACCTCTTTTGCCTCTTTCAGCACCTCTGCTGCTTCTTTCTGCACTTCTCTTCGTTCTTTCTGAACTGTTCTTGCCTTTTTCTGTACCTCTTTTTGCCTCTTTGCGCACCTCTCCTACTTCTTTCTGCACCCCTCTTGCCTCTCTTTGCACCTCCGTTAGTTCTTTCTACACTGCTCTTGCTTCTTTCTGTGCCTCACTTGCCTCATTCTGCACATCTCTTTCTTCTTTTTACACCTCTCTTGCTTCTTTCAGCAGTTCTCTTGCCTCTTTCTTCTATTCTCTTGCTTGTTTCTTCACCTCTCTTGCATTTTTCTGCACCTCTGTTGCCACTTTCTGCACTTCCTTGCTTCTTTCTGCACCTCTTTTACCTCTTTCGGCACCTCTGCTGCTTCTTTCTGCACTTCTCTTTCCTCTTTCTGCACCTCTGACTTAGTGGTAGTTTTAATCCCCCTGCCATATTATGTACTAGGGCCTTACAGGGGAGGTCACACCAATCACACGGGTACCCCAACCATAAGTGTACCCCAGTGGATGTAGATGTTTTCACTGTATTCTAAGTGTCTTTCAGCATAGCACTGGCTCCGGGCCTGGTTAGTCAGAGTGAGTTACCACCAGTACCTTTCGGCACAAAGTTGGTGCACAGGATGAATTTGCAACAATGCCTCTTTCTGCACCTCAGCTGGTTCTTTCTGCATATCTCTTGCTTCTTTCTGCACCTTTCTTGTCTTTCTGTATGTCTGTTGCCTCTTTCTGCATTTCTCTTGCTTCTTTCTGCGCTTTTCTTCCTCTTTCTGCACATGTCCTACCTCTGTAGGAATAATTGGAAATTAGCATTTAAAAAACCTTCAAAATTCACTGAAAAAAACATAGGTTTCAGGGACGTTATAGTTAGAGATTTGCATTTAAATAACCTTTAACATTCACTGAAAAAAAGATAGGTTTCAAGGATGTTATGGTTAGAAATTATCATTTATTAAACCTTAGATATTCACTGAAAAAACCACAGGTTTCATGGACGTTATAGTTAGTTGGACATTTCACTCATACAAAACCAGAGAAATTCGGCTGCTATAGTTAGTTGAGCTAACTATAACTCGCACACCCCCGCAATACACTGCTGATGACGTCACATATTACATCATTCATGACATGGTCAGTGACATCACTGATGAAATCACTGATAACATCTCAAATGAAATCCCTGATGACATCACTGATGACATCATCCAGTGACTGTGTGTTTCTGTAAAGTTTAAATATGTTTTTATATATATAAATACCAAGGTGTATTGAAGCATGAGTGGGTGTATAAGTGTCAAATGCACGTTGCGCTGCTTCTGCTTATTTTTTGCAACAGATGCCTGTTCTGCACCATAACATCAGTGTGAACGGCACCATATAATAACTAGATGATGCTGCTTCTTTCTGCTGCTCGAGTAGATTTTCTACTCGAGTGACAGCTTTCTAGACATGAATGGTTGTGTACTGCCAAGTTTGTCTGTGTTGAGAAATCTCATCAGGAGTCGTTCTAGCTCCTGAAGATCACGCTAGGGTAGTCAAATTCTTGCTCACCAAGAAGCAAAGCAGAATTGCTTTTGGGCAAGGGGAGCTGCATGTTAGCAATGTAAACCATTCAAAACTATTTTGTACAGATCTTCCTGGACCAACAGCAGGGTTCAGGTTGTATAGTTACCGTTTTCTTTGTTAGACTTGCACAACAACACTAAATTCTTGCAGTAGCTTCCTTTTGGTCCTGACGAAAGCTTGAATAGAAATATCCATTGACTGAAACATGTAGACCAGTTTTCCATTACAGTTATTTGTTCAAACTGTTAAAGCACTGTTTTTTATCTCTCGGCATCAAGGCAGCGTTCTAATAAACTACCTTTGTGCCTTGGTAGTCAATTTTAAACAGCACTTATCACTTGCACTGCAAACATCACCCTGAATCATTACTTAAGTTTGTCCCCTTCATTACAAGAACAACATATTGTTATATGCATCTGGGACACACATTGAACCAATATCTACATAATTCAAGTAGAGGACGGTTCTCTGTTAAGTTCTGGGTTCCCAGATGATGAAGCGAGCTACCTTGTGTGGGTGATGGGAATCCTTTTCTGTATATGCATATATATATATATATACACACTGATATATATACGCTAGCAGCCTGACTCGATTGAGCATTTCTTTTGTAGTAGCGTTAAAGTCATACGTAGTATTGGACTCACAGTTTTCTTCATATATTATAATGTTCTGCACCATAACATCAGTGTGAACGGCACCATATAATAACTAGATGATGCTGATTCTTTCTGCTGCTCGAGTAGATTTTCTACTCGAGTGACAGCTTTCTAGATATGAATGGTTGTGTACTGCCAAGTTTGTCTGTGTTGAGAAATCTCATCAGGAGTCGTTCTAGCACCCGAAGATCACGCTAGGGTAGTCAAATTCTTGCTCACCAAGAAGCAAAGCAGAATTGCTTTTGGGCAAGGGGAGCTGCATGTTAGCAGCTCCCCTTGCCCAAAAGCAATGCCAGCTCCCACAGGAGCCAGCTGGGACCGTGGGGCATTGGAGCTCATCCCATGGTTCCCAGTGCTGAGGGCTGGCCCCGGTAGATGGGGTCCGCGGGGCCAGAAGTGGCCAGAAGTGACCCGGGAGGGTGGCCTCACAGCCCCCTCCCCTATAATCCTTTATTTTTTATTTAAATGGAAGGCCGGCACTGGGGGATGGATTCTCTGGGGCCATAGTTGGCATTAGGAGGGGGGCCATGTGGCCCCCCTCCACAAAATATTTAGGCTGGCCAGGTCCCAGGGGATGGGGTCCCCGGGGCCAGAGGTGGCCCAGGGGAGGGGGCCACGTGGCCCCCTCCCTGATAAAAATGGAAAAAAACAAGGCCAGGCCCTGGGGGATGTGGTCCCCGGGGCCAGAAGTGGCAATGTGGCCCCTTCCCATTTTTTTTTAAATGCTCAGGCCCTGGGGGATTGGGTCCCCAGGACCCAAAAAATGATAAGAGAAAGGGAGCCACACAGCCCCTCCAATAAAAAGAAAACAGAAGCCGGCATCTCGCTGGAGGCCCCACCCGCTCCCTGCACCACCCTGCAAATGCACCTCCTGGTGCATTTTGGTTTAGGGGATGAAGACCCTTAGCATCTAATGGGTTCTTAGGGGCCAACTAGCCCACCAGGTACCTCCAGTAAGCCCCACACAGTGGGATTGCTGAGAGGTGGTCCGAGGACACGTCCCTTGTTACACCACTCTGCAAACACGCCTCTTGGTGCATTGTTGGTCGGGTGATTAGGTCCTCTTGTATCCTGAGGACCTCAGAACTAAAATGGACTTAATCGCCTGAGCAGCAGTGCTCCAGGAGTCATGTTTGCAGAGAGGTGTAAAAAGGGTGCGTGGCCTTTGAGCACTCTCAGCAATCCAGCTGTATGGGGCTTACTGGAGGCAACAGGAGGGCTAGTTGGCTTCCAGGGACCCTCGGGAGGAAAAGGGACTTCATCCCCAACCAAGGGTACACCAGGAGGCGAGTTTGCAGAGTGGTAGAGAAAGGGTGTTTGGCCTGTGTGTTTACCTCTCAGCAATCCCACTATATGGGGCTTACTGGAGGTAAGAGGTAGGCTAGTTGGCCCCTAAGGACCCCCAGCAGTGAAGGGGACTTCAATCCCCATCCAAGAGCGCACAAGGGACTGCGTTTGCAGAGTGGTGGGCAAAGGGGTTCTGGCCTGCTATGAGAACTTAGCAATCCTGCTGTGTAGTACTTACTTGAGGTAATAGGAGGGGTAATTGGCCACCAAGGTTGTCCTTGAGGGCCAACTACCCCTCCTGTTACCTTCAGTAAGTTCCACACAGTGGGACTGCTAATACGTCTTCGGAGCCCATGCCCCCCTTTCTCCATCACTCCGCAAATGCGTCTCTTAGCAGACTACGGGATGGGGGATGAAGTCCACTTTACTCCTGAGATACATTGGGGACCAAGAAGACCTCCTGGTACCTCCTGTAAGTCCTACATAGCAGAATTCCTGAGGGCTGGTGAGAGGCCCAGCCCCCTTTCTCCACCCCTCGGCAAACACGTCTACTAGTTAACAAAGTGTTTGCAATGCAATAGGTTTTACATTTGCGAGAGTTAGAGCTATTGGCGTTGTAAATGTAAAACTTTTTTATTAATGTTTTTTGGATTGGAGTGGATGTATGTTGTGTGTAGTGGAATTATCTGGTAAGTTGTGCACTGAACTTATGTGAATAGAAAGTATGTGGTATTTAGTGTGTAGGAATTATGTAGACTGGGATTATGTGTTATGTTGAGTAATTATGTGGTATGTAGTCTTTGTTGCGGAGTGGTAAGCTCAGGTTTAGGCTTCCTTGTTTCCATAGATGCTCAACTATGAACTCTTCTTTCATCTCTTCCCCTTTCACTGCACATTATACCTTCATGTGGTCTTTGAGGATTGCCTAATCCCCCTCTCCATCTCATTATGAGCCGAACCGTCCTGTCCCCCCTCTCCTCTCTTGCTCTAACCCCCTCTCCTTCCTTGCTTTGACCCCCCTCTCCTTCTTCCTTCACTGTCACTGTATACTCGTGCCCCTTCCCCACCACACCTTTCTACTCATCTCACATCTAGCACTGACTTCACTTCTGTCCTCTGACCTCTTCCCATACTGTCACTGAATACTCTTGCCCCTTCCCCTACCTCATCATCCTACTCTTCTCCCCTCAACATACCCCCCTCAATCATACCCTCACCCCCCAAGACCCCTCTCTCTCCAAACACGGCCCTAACTCATGGTCCATTCTTTGCCCCTGAACCTATCAAAAAACGGCAAGAAAAACTTTAAACACAAACTACTCATCCGAAACCCGGAAATACTTATCGTTGATAATTACGTAAGCCTCACTTCCCCATTAAAACCAACTACATCTTTTATTCTAAACGCCCCATCCAACTGGAAAAGTATCTTCCTACAACATCTCCCAGTCACCTACTCAATCAAAATTCCCTATGGCTTCAAATTATCTACCACCCCCTCACCTGCCTTTCCTGGTGAAATTGACATCTCCATTTTTAAAATAGACAACATCCTCATCCAAGCCCCTGAATTCCACCTCACTACTTTTGAACACCACTTTAGCACCTTAACACTCAATCTATACAAATCATCTCCTAACCCTCCCTCCTCTCATCCACACAACACCCTACCGGTCCATCCCCTACATTTTACACCCACCTCCCCCCTTTCCAACTCCTACAGACTACACCATCCTCCATGCATTAACCCCACTCTCCCCCTCCACTGATATCGCCCCTGCCAACTTCACTCCTTCTCTGCCCTCCGTATTTCCACCCTCCCTACTGACCTCTCTTCTTCCTGACATCCCCTCTACACATCCATGCTCCCAATTCCCCACACACTCTAACATCCCATCCTCTCCCTCCCCTAAAACTCTGATTCCTTACCCCTGCCTTCCCTCCTTTCCCCCCAACATGAATCCCTTCCTCTCCACCCTATATCCCCTTCCCCTTCCATGCCACCTCCGGCCCCTTCATCTCCCCCTCCGAAAGCCTGTTCTCACCCACAGAAATACTTATCACCCTTATCCCAGAGGATATCCAGTCACACCCTCCTAACATCACTTCCCTCATCCCCTAAGGTCCCGTATCTCCTGTCCCCCTTCACACATCTTTTCTCACCTTCTAACCGTAGCTCTCCTCCTGCCCCCCCACGGCCCTCTCACCAATTCCTATTAACAAACCCTCTCCCAAAGCCAATACTGTACACCCCCATCCCCCCTCCCTTCGGATAATGTCCCATCTCACTCTTATAACCCAATCTCTACTCAACATTGAACGCATCATCTCCACATTTTCTAGAGATCTTTCTCATCTTAGTATAGATTTCAATGACCATAGAACCAGAACCCTCCCTTATCGGGTCAACGCCCATTGGACTGGGCAAAAAAACACCTCTAACGACAAACCTTGGAGAACGACTCCTCTCCATTGCCATATGCATAATCCTCTCCGCACCTCCTGCCATCTCTCCCTGGCCGATCTCACTGACCTATGCAACTCCTACTGCCCCAACTTTCCAATCAATAATCTTCCACCCCCCTACTCCAACATCCCCATTATATTGGGGACAAACAGAATTCCCCTCTCTCCAGGCTCTCCCAGACCCCTCCACAACTAACCACCATCCACTCTTGCCCTCCCCCAAATGTAATCCCAAACCTCTCGCATGCATGCTTGTAAATTGTCATTCCGCTGTCCAACATGCCACTGTAATTTCTGAAACTATCCTTAGTGAATCCATCGACATTGCTTTCCTAATGGAAACCTGGCTTAACTACCACTCTACGAGTATTCTTGACTTACTCTCCCCTCCAGGATATTCTATTCTTAGAAAAGACAAATATGGTGGTTTAGCCATCATATTCAAAGACGAAATTCAGATCTCTCTTGTTAATAACTCCGAACACTCCACCTTCAAATATCTCGAAGCTGAAGTTAAAGATCAAGTCTACCACCCAATCTACCTACATAATATCTACCACCCTCCCAGAGACCCTCTACCCTTTGTTGATGAGCTATCCTACGT
Source organism: Triturus cristatus (assembly GCF_964204655.1). Classification (NCBI taxonomy): domain Eukaryota; kingdom Metazoa; phylum Chordata; class Amphibia; order Caudata; family Salamandridae; genus Triturus; species Triturus cristatus. The sequence continues at coordinate 579,594,855 of NC_140586.1, forward strand.
TCTGACACAATCCTCAATATCTAACTATAAAAATCTCTTCCTTGGAGATCTTAACCTCCATTGGAACGATACCGGCGACCCCACTATCACCCTCCTCACCAGTCTTCTCGAGTTCAATGACCTCATACAACTATGTCAATCCCCGACCCACTCCAAAGGAGCCTTCCTTGATGCTATAATTACTAATAAGGACCTGGCCTTCTTGTCCAATATCGTACTCATCAACTGATCTGACCATCATCTCGTACTGTAGTCCCTCATGACATCACTGGTGACATCATCCAGTGACTGTGTGTTTCTGTAAAGTTTAAATATGTTTTATATATATAAATGCCAAGGTTTATTGAAGAATGAGTGAGTGTATAAGTGTCATATGCAAGTTGCGCTGTTTCTGCTGATTTTTTGCAACAGGTGCCTATTCTGCACTATAAAATCAGTGTGAACTGCACCATACAATACACCAGATGGTGCTGCTTCTTTCAGCTGCTCGAGTAGATTTTCTACTCGAGTGACAGCTTTCTAAACATGAATGGTTGTATACTGCCATGTTTGTCCGTGTTGCAAAATCTCATCAGGAGTCATTCTAGCACTCGAAGATCACGCTAGGGTAGACAAATTCTCACTCACCAATTTAGCACTAGCAAGCCACAGTTTTGCTGGAACTCTGCATTCCAAGAGGAATGCACAGTGAGCAAAACTCCACTAACTCTGCCGGTGGAGGAGAATTTATAACCCACCCCTAAGTTGCAGTCCCCCAAGATAGACACTACCAAGGCTTTGGACCACACCAAAACCCATACTGAGGTGAGAGCCTTCTTAGGTCTCACAGGGTCCTACAGGAGGTTTGTCAAGGAATATGGCACCATTGTTGACCCTTGACAGAGCTGACTTCAAGGAAGCAGCCAGAAAATGTGATTTGGACAGAGGTATGCCAAAAGCTCTTTGACTCCCTGATGTAGGCCCTGTGCTCAAGGCTCCTGACATTTCCGGGGAGTTCATCATACAGATGGATGCCTCAGAACAAGGCATAGGTACAGTTTTATCACAGCTAAATGATGAGGGCCTAGACAACCTGTAGCCTCCATCTCTGAGACGTTATTTTCCAGGGAGCAAAGGTGGAGTGCTATTTAAATGGAAGTCTTTGCTGTGGTCTGGGCACTAAGGAGACCATACCTGTTTGGGACTCACTTCATGATGCAGACTGAACACAGGCCCCTCAGGTGGCAAATGCAAATGAGGGATGGGATTAAAAAATTGATGAGTTGGTCCATCTCCCTACAGGGAAAGGGCTTTATGGTGAAACACTGACCTTGAGTAGACCACACCAATACTGATCATCTTTCCAGGTTCCTCTGCCTTAGTGATGCAAACTTCCAAGAGGTTGGGTGATATCCCAACTTTCAGCTGGGGGGAATACATGTTAGAAAATGCCATTGTTCTTAAAAGTCTCAGGAATATGAAAGTCTTCTATCCCGCTCCTGTTCATTTGAAGTGAACTCAGATGCTTGCACAAGTGGAACACACACATCCTCTGCTGTGTGAGTAGAATCGAAGCATTGCTAATGTCGCTGGAACAGAACCAGTGCATTGCCATCAGAACTGCCATATCGGAATGACTGCATCGCTGCCAAAGCATAAGGACAATCAATACATCCCTTTGACTGCCATGGGCACATGTTTTGCCCCCCAGCTATGCCAATTTGCTGATCTGCTTTTGGGGGTCCATAGACCCCCAATTGCAGAAGTTCAGGGAAAAAGTCATTATCTGGTTTTCCTACATAGATGTTCTGTTTGTGATCTGGGAAGGGACTACTGAGGAGCTGTATGAGTTCTGAGTTCATCTGATTAGGAATAATATCAATTTGGGGTTCACCATGACATATAGTAGAACAGATATGGATTTTATAGACATACACATAGAGGTTGAGAAAGATGATTCAACAACTTGTCTTTTCAGGAAAAATATAGCAGGGAACACAGCGTTACATGCCCTTAGCAGTCATCCAAATCATATCAAATGTGATATTCCCTATGGGGAGCTTGTAAGGCTAAGAAGGAATTGTAGAATTGATGAGAAACTCAAGGAGACCCAGATAGACGTAATTGCAAGGTTTAAATCAATGGGTTACCCCAATAAGGTTCTAACAAAGGCCATTGAAAGAATAAATTTGGCCGAGAGAAAGAGGTTATTCTATGGGACATTTCTGAAAGGTGAAAATGGAACCCCCGGCAGAGTTAAAATCATCACGATCCACAATATGGAGTCTAGAAAGATAGCTAACGTCTGGGAGAATCTAAGAAGTGAAAAAAATATAGCATATATAGGGTAGTCTCCCACATCACATACCATACCGTACATGCCAGACATCAGGGATATGGTAGTCTAGAGAATTTCCAATTGGACGTTCAGGGATCTTGTTTGGGTGGGGAGCCTATGGGGTTCTATCCCTGCGATAATTTCAAAGCTTGCAAATACAGCCCAAGCAAGAAGTCCTGTGATATTCCGTTCCCAAAAAATCCTATGAGATCAGAAAATACATTTTTTGCAGGACAGATTATATTGTATACTGTATTGAATTCCTCAGGAAAAAATTAAGATTGGCAGTATAACCTTCCAAATTGAGAAACGAATCATCAAAAATATAAGGGCCATTAATAATAGGGATGCTAAATTACCCAGTGGCCTATCATTTTCAGATGGTACATGGAGGGGACTGGACACACTAGAAGTATTATGGTTTTGATAATGTTAAGAAATACCAAAAGTAAGGGGACCAATGTATTAGACTGAGTTGACAGGAATCCGTTTATATCATTGGTTTTGAGAGACCATGGAGCCAGGAGGCCTCAATATGAGAACTGATGGTACATCTATATGAGTAGAATACACAAAACTGTTCAGTGTTCCCCTGACCGACAACTCTCCAAATCACTGAGAAAGAACTATAGCAAAGTACAATAATTCTTTTTTTTGATTAATATGAGAATTGTGTCATTTTCTTTACAAAGTTATCTTTGGTTCTTATTGAATGATGTCAAGTGGCCCTGAAGAACAGGGAATAGATGATGTTCCCATTACTCTATCTAAGCCCATTATGGATACAATCCTTTTAGCACATGGGAGCTCAGAACATGAAAGATGTAAACAATGTGTGTTCTCCCATAGGATGAGCTAGAAGGATTTATGGGATTTGTAATAATGTTATGGAATATTTTGCAGAGTAGGGCTTCAATTGAGTGCAGAAGGATAAGACTCAATGAATGATAGCATATCCATTTATAGATAATCAATAAGGAGGAAGATGGATGGGTGCAGTAATGTGCAGTACACATCCATCAGTACTGAGGTTGTCATAAATTGGTAGAATCATTTGATACCATCAAATAGAGAAACCGATTAGTACCAAAAGAAAAATGTTTTGTGATTGGATTTGTATGAATATGAATTGAAATATTTTAATTAATTATAAAAATTGAAAATGAGAATATGATAAGAAAGACTTTGTACACACAACTGATACAGTATTTTTTCTATTTTTATTAAGCATACATGCACTTTCACTTTCAACAAACAATGCTTGTGTCAGCACGCCCATCCATAAACAGGGCTGAAGGTGTAGAGCCGAAACACGTTGGATCCTTCAAATATCTCATTGATTATTAAATAAGAACCACCTATAAAGCACACATTCTGGCTCCCAGTGTTTATCTCCTTGCCGAGAGGGACGAGTGGGGTGCAGACATAAAGGACATTTATAGTTCCCAAATGCCGCTACTACTCCTAGAAGGATGGCGACGCTGAAGCAGTATGTGGAGGCAGAATAAATACATATTTATATGTATATATGTATTCACTGAAGAAACTAAAGTTTACATCATGAGTGATGTAATATGTGAGGTCATAAGCAGTCCATTGCAGGGGAGTACGTTATATTTAGCATAGGTAACTATAACTGCTGACTTTGGCTGGTTTTATACAAGTGTAATTTGAGTCTACCTATAATGACCCTATATCCTTTGTTTTTTTTGTGAATTTCTAAGGTTTCTTTAAATTGTATTCCCTAACTGTGACCAATAACCTTTGAAAGTGGGTGTGTGTGTGTGAGTGCATGCGTGTCTCAGTAGGTCTGTGAGTGGGTGTGAGAGTGTCTAAGTGGGGCTGTTAGTGGTGTGTGAGTGTCTAAGTGGGGCTGTGAGTGAGCGCCTGGGTGTCTAAGTGGGTCGGTGAGTGGACACATGAGTGTTTGAGTTGGTGTTTGAGTGGGTGCATGAGGCTCTGAGTGGGAAATGAGTGTCCAAGTGGGTGTGTGAGTGAGTTCATGAGTTTCTGAGTGGTTCTGTGAGTGGGTGTGTGAGCCAGAGTGGGTCTGTGAGTAGGTGCATGAGTCTCTGAGTGAGACCATGAGTGGGTCCATGAGTGTTTCATTGGGTCTGTAAGTGGATGTGTGAGTTTCTGAGTTCTCTCTGTTTTTCCCTCTTCTGCTCTGTTTTCCATTTTTTGCCCTCTGTTTTGCCCTCTTTTGATCTATTTTGGCTTTCATGCTTATTTTCTACCCTCTGTTTTACCTTTTTTCCTTGTTTTTTCTTCTCTCCGTTTTGCCTTTTCTGCTTGTTTTTCTGCCATCTGTTTTGCCTTTTCTGTTTTCTTTTTTCCCTCTGTTTTGCCTTTCTTTCTGCTCGTTTTTCTGCCCTCGGCTTTTCTTCCCCTGAGGCCCACCATAATTCAATGGGGCAGGGCGGCCAACCTCCACGGGCTGATTTCGACCCCATGGACCCCATCCCCTCGGGCCAGGCCAAAATTTAATGGGATGCTTTAGGGTGGTGAAAGTGGTGCAGACGCATCTGGCACTGAGTTCGAGGGGCACTGTGTTTTCAGGAGATAACTTATCATTTTAAAATCACATGTGTGTGTCCATCAGGGTTTTTTGTGTGTCCACAGGGTTTATGACACCAATACAAATGTCAAGATAACACTGGTGATTAATGTTCCTGCTGACATGAGATTGGAGTTTTGTCTAGTGGCAGTTTCCATTCATGATAAAGTAGCTCGGAGGGTTAATTTGCCTGCTGCAAAGGACATTTACTATGCAGATCATAGAACTGTTTGTGTGTGATTTCGGCCCCAGGGACCCCATCCCATGATGCCTGGCCTCAATGCAATGGTGGGTGGAGGGCCATACAGCCCCAGGGCCCAGCCTTAATGCAATGGGAGGGGGACCATATGGCTCACCTCCCAAGCTGATTTTGGCCTGGGGACCCAATCCTTAGGGGCCCGGCTACAAAAGAATGGGGTAGAAGAGCTTTACAGCCCCCCTCCCTGGGCCGATATAGGCCCAAGGACCCAACTTTCCAAGGACCAGCTTTAATGCATTAGGGGAGCATTAGGGGAGCTTTCCAGGCATATTTCAGCCTGGGGACCCTATCCTCCTAAGTGTCCTTTCTACTCATCTCACATCTAGCACTGACTTCACTTCTGTCCTCTGACCTCTTCCCATACTGTCACTGAATACTCTTGCCCCTTCCCCTACCTCATCATCCTACTCTTCTCCCCTCAACATACCCCCCTCAATCATACCCTCACCCCCCAAGACCCCTCTCTCTCCAAACACGGCCCTAACTCATGGTCCATTCTTTGCCCCTGAACCTATCAAAAAACGGCAAGAAAAACTTTAAACACAAACTACTCATCCGAAACCCGGAAATACTTATCGTTGATAATTACGTAAGCCTCACTTCCCCATTAAAACCAACTACATCTTTTATTCTAAACGCCCCATCCAACTGGAAAAGTATCTTCCTACAACATCTCCCAGTCACCTACTCAATCAAAATTCCCTATGGCTTCAAATTATCTACCACCCCCTCACCTGCCTTTCCTGGTGAAATTGACATCTCCATTTTTAAAATAGACAACATCCTCATCCAAGCCCCTGAATTCCACCTCACTACTTTTGAACACCACTTTAGCACCTTAACACTCAATCTATACAAATCATCTCCTAACCCTCCCTCCTCTCATCCACACAACACCCTACCGGTCCATCCCCTACATTTTACACCCACCTCCCCCCTTTCCAACTCCTACAGACTACACCATCCTCCATGCATTAACCCCACTCTCCCCCTCCACTGATATCGCCCCTGCCAACTTCACTCCTTCTCTGCCCTCCGTATTTCCACCCTCCCTACTGACCTCTCTTCTTCCTGACATCCCCTCTACACATCCATGCTCCCAATTCCCCACACACTCTAACATCCCATCCTCTCCCTCCCCTAAAACTCTGATTCCTTACCCCTGCCTTCCCTCCTTTCCCCCCAACATGAATCCCTTCCTCTCCACCCTATATCCCCTTCCCCTTCCATGCCACCTCCGGCCCCTTCATCTCCCCCTCCGAAAGCCTGTTCTCACCCACAGAAATACTTATCACCCTTATCCCAGAGGATATCCAGTCACACCCTCCTAACATCACTTCCCTCATCCCCTAAGGTCCCGTATCTCCTGTCCCCCTTCACACATCTTTTCTCACCTTCTAACCGTAGCTCTCCTCCTGCCCCCCCACGGCCCTCTCACCAATTCCTATTAACAAACCCTCTCCCAAAGCCAATACTGTACACCCCCATCCCCCCTCCCTTCGGATAATGTCCCATCTCACTCTTATAACCCAATCTCTACTCAACATTGAACGCATCATCTCCACATTTTCTAGAGATCTTTCTCATCTTAGTATAGATTTCAATGACCATAGAACCAGAACCCTCCCTTATCGGGTCAACGCCCATTGGACTGGGCAAAAAAACACCTCTAACGACAAACCTTGGAGAACGACTCCTCTCCATTGCCATATGCATAATCCTCTCCGCACCTCCTGCCATCTCTCCCTGGCCGATCTCACTGACCTATGCAACTCCTACTGCCCCAACTTTCCAATCAATAATCTTCCACCCCCCTACTCCAACATCCCCATTATATTGGGGACAAACAGAATTCCCCTCTCTCCAGGCTCTCCCAGACCCCTCCACAACTAACCACCATCCACTCTTGCCCTCCCCCAAATGTAATCCCAAACCTCTCGCATGCATGCTTGTAAATTGTCATTCCGCTGTCCAACATGCCACTGTAATTTCTGAAACTATCCTTAGTGAATCCATCGACATTGCTTTCCTAATGGAAACCTGGCTTAACTACCACTCTACGAGTATTCTTGACTTACTCTCCCCTCCAGGATATTCTATTCTTAGAAAAGACAAATATGGTGGTTTAGCCATCATATTCAAAGACGAAATTCAGATCTCTCTTGTTAATAACTCCGAACACTCCACCTTCAAATATCTCGAAGCTGAAGTTAAAGATCAAGTCTACCACCCAATCTACCTACATAATATCTACCACCCTCCTAGAGACCCTCTACCCTTTGTTGATGAGCTATCCTACGTTCTGACACAATCCTCAATATCTAACTATAAAAATCTCTTCCTTGGAGATCTTAACCTCCATTGGAACGATACCGGCGACCCCACTATCACCCTCCTCACCAGTCTTCTCGAGTTCAATGACCTCATACAACTATGTCAATCCCCGACCCACTCCAAAGGAGCCTTCCTTGATGCTATAATTACTAATAAGGACCTGGCCTTCTTGTCCAATATCGTACTCATCAACTGATCTGACCATCATCTCGTACTGTAGTCCCTCATGACATCACTGGTGACATCATCCAGTGACTGTGTGTTTCTGTAAAGTTTAAATATGTTTTATATATATAAATGCCAAGGTTTATTGAAGAATGAGTGAGTGTATAAGTGTCATATGCAAGTTGTGCTGTTTCTGCTGATTTTTTGCAACAGGTGCCTATTCTGCACTATAAAATCAGTGTGAACTGCACCATACAATACACCAGATGGTGCTGCTTCTTTCAGCTGCTCGAGTAGATTTTCTACTCGAGTGACAGCTTTCTAAACATGAATGGTTGTATACTGCCATGTTTGTCCGTGTTGCAAAATCTCATCAGGAGTCATTCTAGCACTCGAAGATCACGCTAGGGTAGACAAATTCTCACTCACCAATTTAGCACTAGCAAGCCACAGTTTTGCTGGAACTCTGCATTCCAAGAGGAATGCACAGTGAGCAAAACTCCACTAACTCTGCCGGTGGAGGAGAATTTATAACCCACCCCTAAGTTGCAGTCCCCCAAGATAGACACTACCAAGGCTTTGGACCACACCAAAACCCATACTGAGGTGAGAGCCTTCTTAGGTCTCACAGGGTCCTACAGGAGGTTTGTCAAGGAATATGGCACCACTGTTGACCCTTGACAGAGCTGACTTCAAGGAAGCAGCCAGAAAATGTGATTTGGACAGAGGTATGCCAAAAGCTCTTTGACTCCCTGATGTAGGCCCTGTGCTCAAGGCTCCTGACATTTCCGGGGAGTTCATCATACAGATGGATGCCTCAGAACAAGGCATAGGTACAGTTTTATCACAGCTAAATGATGAGGGCCTAGACAACCTGTAGCCTCCATCTCTGAGACGTTATTTTCCAGGGAGCAAAGGTGGAGTGCTATTTAAATGGAAGTCTTTGCTGTGGTCTGGGCACTAAGGAGACCATACCTGTTTGGGACTCACTTCATGATGCAGACTGAACACAGGCCCCTCAGGTGGCAAATGCAAATGAGGGATGGGATTAAAAAATTGATGAGTTGGTCCATCTCCCTACAGGGAAAGGGCTTTATGGTGAAACACTGACCTTGAGTAGACCACACCAATACTGATCATCTTTCCAGGTTCCTCTGCCTTAGTGATGCAAACTTCCAAGAGGTTGGGTGATATCCCAACTTTCAGCTGGGGGGAATACATGTTAGAAAATGCCATTGTTCTTAAAAGTCTCAGGAATATGAAAGTCTTCTATCCCGCTCCTGTTCATTTGAAGTGAACTCAGATGCTTGCACAAGTGGAACACACACATCCTCTGCTGTGTGAGTAGAATCGAAGCATTGCTAATGTCGCTGGAACAGAACCAGTGCATTGCCATCAGAACTGCCATATCGGAATGACAATCAATACATCCCTTTGACTGCCATGGGCACATGTTTTGCCCCCCAGCTATGCCAATTTGCTGATCTGCTTTTGGGGGTCCATAGACCCCCAATTGCAGAAGTTCAGGGAAAAAGTCATTATCTGGTTTTCCTACATAGATGTTCTGTTTGTGATCTGGGAAGGGACTACTGAGGAGCTGTATGAGTTCTGAGTTCATCTGATTAGGAATAATATCAATTTGGGGTTCACCATGACATATAGTAGAACAGATATGGATTTTATAGACATACACATAGAGGTTGAGAAAGATGATTCAACAACTTGTCTTTTCAGGAAAAATATAGCAGGGAACACAGCGTTACATGCCCTTAGCAGTCATCCAAATCATATCAAATGTGATATTCCCTATGGGGAGCTTGTAAGGCTAAGAAGGAATTGTAGAATTGATGAGAAACTCAAGGAGACCCAGATAGACGTAATTGCAAGGTTTAAATCAATGGGTTACCCCAATAAGGTTCTAACAAAGGCCATTGAAAGAATAAATTTGGCCGAGAGAAAGAGGTTATTCTATGGGACATTTCTGAAAGGTGAAAATGGAACCCCCGGCAGAGTTAAAATCATCACGATCCACAATATGGAGTCTAGAAAGATAGCTAACGTCTGGGAGAATCTAAGAAGTGAAAAAAATATAGCATATATAGGGTAGTCTCCCACATCACATACCATACCGTACATGCCAGACATCAGGGATATGGTAGTCTAGAGAATTTCCAATTGGACGTTCAGGGATCTTGTTTGGGTGGGGAGCCTATGGGGTTCTATCCCTGCGATAATTTCAAAGCTTGCAAATACAGCCCAAGCAAGAAGTCCTGTGATATTCCGTTCCCAAAAAATCCTATGAGATCAGAAAATACATTTTTTGCAGGACAGATTATATTGTAGACTGTATTGAATTCCTCAGGAAAAAATTAAGATTGGCAGTATAACCTTCCAAATTGAGAAACGAATCATCAAAAATATAAGGGCCATTAATAATAGGGATGCTAAATTACCCAGTGGCCTATCATTTTCAGATGGTACATGGAGGGGACTGGACACACTAGAAGTATTATGGTTTTGATAATGTTAAGAAATACCAAAAGTAAGGGGACCAATGTATTAGACTGAGTTGACAGGAATCCGTTTATATCATTGGTTTTGAGAGACCATGGAGCCAGGAGGCCTCAATATGAGAACTGATGGTACATCTATATGAGTAGAATACACAAAACTGTTCAGTGTTCCCCTGACCGACAACTCTCCAAATCACTGAGAAAGAACTATAGCAAAGTACAATAATTCTTTTTTTTGATTAATATGAGAATTATGTCATTTTCTTTACAAAGTTATCTTTGGTTCTTATTGAATGATGTCAAGTGGCCCTGAAGAACAGGGAATAGATGATGTTCCCATTACTCTATCTAAGCCCATTATGGATACAATCCTTTTAGCACATGGGAGCTCAGAACATGAAAGATGTAAACAATGTGTGTTCTCCCATAGGATGAGCTAGAAGGATTTATGGGATTTGTAATAATGTTATGGAATATTTTGCAGAGTAGGGCTTCAATTGAGTGCAGAAGGATAAGACTCAATGAATGATAGCATATCCATTTATAGATAATCAATAAGGAGGAAGATGGATGGGTGCAGTAATGTGCAGTACACATCCATCAGTACTGAGGTTGTCATAAATTGGTAGAATCATTTGATACCATCAAATAGAGAAACCGATTAGTACCAAAAGAAAAATGTTTTGTGATTGGATTTGTATGAATATGAATTGAAATATTTTAATTAATTATAAAAATTGAAAATGAGAATATGATAAGAAAGACTTTGTACACACAACTGATACAGTATTTTTTCTATTTTTATTAAGCATACATGCACTTTCACTTTCAACAAACAATGCTTGTGTCAGCACGCCCATCCATAAACAGGGCTGAAGGTGTAGAGCCGAAACACGTTGGATCCTTCAAATATCTCATTGATTATTAAATAAGAACCACCTATAAAGCACACATTCTGGCTCCCAGTGTTTATCTCCTTGCCGAGAGGGACGAGTGGGGTGCAGACATAAAGGACATTTATAGTTCCCAAATGCCGCTACTACTCCTAGAAGGATGGCGACGCTGAAGCAGTATGTGGAGGCAGAATAAATACATATTTATATGTATATATGTATTCACTGAAGAAACTAAAGTTTACATCATGAGTGATGTAATATGTGAGGTCATAAGCAGTCCATTGCAGGGGAGTACGTTATATTTAGCATAGGTAACTATAACTGCTGACTTTGGCTGGTTTTATACAAGTGTAATTTGAGTCTACCTATAATGACCCTATATCCTTTGTTTTTTTTGTGAATTTCTAAGGTTTCTTTAAATTGTATTCCCTAACTGTGACCAATAACCTTTGAAAGTGGGTGTGTGTGTGTGAGTGCATGCGTGTCTCAGTAGGTCTGTGAGTGGGTGTGAGAGTGTCTAAGTGGGGCTGTTAGTGGTGTGTGAGTGTCTAAGTGGGGCTGTGAGTGAGCGCCTGGGTGTCTAAGTGGGTCGGTGAGTGGACACATGAGTGTTTGAGTTGGTGTTTGAGTGGGTGCATGAGGCTCTGAGTGGGAAATGAGTGTCCAAGTGGGTGTGTGAGTGAGTTCATGAGTTTCTGAGTGGTTCTGTGAGTGGGTGTGTGAGCCAGAGTGGGTCTGTGAGTAGGTGCATGAGTCTCTGAGTGAGACCATGAGTGGGTCCATGAGTGTTTCATTGGGTCTGTAAGTGGATGTGTGAGTTTCTGAGTTCTCTCTGTTTTTCCCTCTTCTGCTCTGTTTTCCATTTTTTGCCCTCTGTTTTGCCCTCTTTTGATCTATTTTGGCTTTCATGCTTATTTTCTACCCTCTGTTTTACCTTTTTTCCTTGTTTTTTCTTCTCTCCGTTTTGCCTTTTCTGCTTGTTTTTCTGCCATCTGTTTTGCCTTTTCTGTTTTCTTTTTTCCCTCTGTTTTGCCTTTCTTTCTGCTCGTTTTTCTGCCCTCGGCTTTTCTTCCCCTGAGGCCCACCATAATTCAATGGGGCAGGGCGGCCAACCTCCACAGGCTGATTTCGACCCCATGGACCCCATCCCCTCGGGCCAGGCCAAAATTTAATGGGATGCTTTAGGGTGGTGAAAGTGGTGCAGACGCATCTGGCACTGAGTTCGAGGGGCACTGTGTTTTCAGGAGATAACTTATCATTTTAAAATCACATGTGTGTGTCCATCAGGGTTTTTTGTGTGTCCACAGGGTTTATGACACCAATACAAATGTCAAGATAACACTGGTGATTAATGTTCCTGCTGACATGAGATTGGAGTTTTGTCTAGTGGCAGTTTCCATTCATGATAAAGTAGCTCGGAGGGTTAATTTGCCTGCTGCAAAGGACATTTACTATGCAGATCATAGAACTGTTTGTGTGTGATTTCGGCCCCAGGGACCCCATCCCATGATGCCTGGCCTCAATGCAATGGTGGGTGGAGGGCCATACAGCCCCAGGGCCCAGCCTTAATGCAATGGGAGGGGGACCATATGGCTCACCTCCCAAGCTGATTTTGGCCTGGGGACCCCATCCTTAGGGGCCCGGCTACAAAAGAATGGGGTAGAAGAGCTTTACAGCCCCCCTCCCTGGGCCGATATAGGCCCAAGGACCCAACTTTCCAAGGACCAGCTTTAATGCATTAGGGGAGCTTTCCAGGCATATTTCAGCCTGGGGACCCTATCCTCCTAAGTGTCTGTGGATGCTCTTACCCTAGCCAGAGCACCCAGTGTGCACAATGTGGACCGCAGGGCGGAGCAATCACTGACAATACAGTTCTGATCATTGGCAAAACTTCCCCTCTCTGCCACCAATACGTCTAAAAAGTCTAGCCAGACCTACTGTCTTCGTCAATGTTGTGAGGCCGAGAAAGGACATTGTTCCCCGGGTCGTGTTTTAAATACAGCATTTCGGAGTTTTATGCTAGTTCATAATTGACTTCCTTCGTGGTGGAGACCCCGCCCTACATGAACTATGAGCACGATTTGCACAAATGTAGAACGCCCCAAAAATGCAGGGGCCATATGCATGTGACAACCATAATGCATTCCATCATGGTGCCTAGCACAGACGGGAAGCTATAGTGCAGCAATGCTTGTGCACACACATGCTCTGTAGAGCCTTTTCTTAAGGGGTGTCGCACTGCAAGGTGGTTGCCCACTCAAGCTGCCTGCCCTATGAAAGAAGAAGAGCTCAGTGTACTGCCGGATAATGTGACCATACAGTCATGAGGTGGATGGCGTGGCACCACATTGATGTACATGTAGACTACGGTGCTTCTTGAGGAATAATGCCTCTTGTCAAGGTTTGCAGGCAGGCCCTCTTCCCGATTTCCTCATGTACCACATAATTGAGAGGAGGGGTGTGCTGTAGTTGGGTGGACATGCATAATAGGGCACCGACTGTTATGGTACTTTATTTACCAAGGCAATGTGGATAATGACATATGGATAGAACATTATGTATCTGGTCTATTTTGGCTATGCCTGGGCATATGCACTATACATGCTTTGCTATATGGTTTACTTAGGTACTACAGGTAACAAGGTCTGCTACTGCAAGCGCTTTTGTCTCACTCCAGGCACCTCTAGTAAAGCAGTAAGGAACTGCAACCTGCTATATTAAGCATTGTTGGCCTCTAGTAGAAGACAAAGTTACTATTTGCCGCTTTGATAAGCTCCGAGAGTATGCACGTGCTAATGTAAATACTTCTTAACCAAAAAAGCATGTACTTTTGGCTTTACCAATGCTTGTTTTCCTTACAGTTTTGATTTTCGGCGTGAAAGTAATGTTAGCATTGCTTATGCTGACCCTAAAGGCTTCCTTCTCAACAAACGTATTTCATTATGAGCTTTTCACAGTATGCATCCGAATACATGTACCAATGTTCTTGTAAACATTCCTTCCTTCTATTACGTTGCATCTGCAAACAATACTTATGTTCAGCCTTTAATTTTACAAAAGTCTGCAGGATTTATTTATAGGTTTGGGTGTCTTCTTTGCAAGGTTAAAAACAATTGTTTGGTTGAAATCAGTTGTCATTTAGAATTGTTATCTTTCCTTTAATGCACTCTCAGTGGAGCAGCCAGATATCATTTGCAGTCTGTGGTTATTTAGCAGGCCTTATCATCTGTGCCTATCTTCCTGTCTCTGCCTTGTAATGCAATTACCCCGTCATTAGTGTGCCCAGTTCCCAGGCTGAGCCAAGCCGGCGAGCTGTACATCAGGAAGGGCTGATGAAGCTTTCAGGGAGGGAGCTATTTTAGCTATAAAAGTACTTCCCCGAGTAGCCGTTATCAGGTAGACCTCATTTAAAAATTCACATGTAATTTAAAACCCTTCGCTGATACTTTTAACTCATCAGAGATAAGTGAATGGAACCGACGTTCTACACTTTACTCTTGTCTTGCATGACTCATTAAGCAGAGAAAAGAGATTTAAAACCGGTGCAGAAGAAAAGCATGTCAGTCAAGCATCTCTTACAGCTTCATTCAGAAAAGAGTCATACAACAGTCCAGTCAAGTATTATTTTAATTATTCACAATAGAAAGTATATAGATTTATAAGCTCCTATAGGTTCAAGTTGCCTTAGCGGAGACATGCTATTGTGACATACATTAGGGTCTGAAGTAAATATACAGGTCTTTCCCTCTTGTGATTTTAAGTGAGTATAATATGATGTTACAGAGACCATTACAATCATGTGGCTGCTAGTGTGATTTTTTCACAGCTTCTGTTTTGCATTTCTTCTAATGTGTCTAATGCTTTAAAGTTCCTTTTGAAATATTGGAAGTCAGATAAGGTTGTTGAACTCCCTTCTGAGTTATTTGTTTAAAGTAAGTCTAAAATCAATAGTCTTTAAAGAAGCTTGTCACAAACGAATAGAGCGGCTAATGGCAAATTAAGACACAGACCGCCCCCAACTTACATTGCAAGCATGTTGTCTGATGTTGATATTTAGGCCCTAATTAGCAATAGGCAGGAAAATTCTGACCCCTGGTAGCAAACCAGTGTTTGTGCATCAGTTTGGCCAATGTTTGTGCAGGAGTTGGAATAATGTGTTCTGTGGTCTTTATCTCATCATGACAATTTCTTTGACGCATAAAGTCCACGCCTCTTAAATTTCAGCAGGTCAAACTTGACGGAATATTACAGGGTAATAAGTTCATTCAGTTGCATTAAGCATCAAAATCCACACGTTATTCCCCATTGTTAGAGGGAATCTTGTGATAGGTGCTATTTATCATACCTGATAAATTCCAAACCCCAAAATTTAAGATTTTATATTTCAATAAATACCGAGTACCCCTCTGAAATACTTGTAATCAAACTGACTACAACAAATCTTACTCATTGATTTATTCCTCAATATTTTTGCACTGAATTCAGTATTGGTAATCCTTTAAGAATAAGTGGAAGAAACACTGGCACTTCACATAAGGCACTTGGCAGCAAAATGTAGATGTATTTCATCACAAATATGCTTTTGTACAATGACATGTCCTAAATATCTCATAGAAAACGTTTAAGAGCATACAAACAAAATCTATGGCTCACATTAAGGGAGGTCCGTATTTAAGGGGCAATAATGGTGCACCTCGGGTTGTATGATCAAATGTACCCAGTTATGTCCAGATGTGAGTACTGTGCACACTGTGTCGCTCAAACCAAGCTATACCTGGCTGGTGAGCCCTAACTAGGGAAAAACTGGTCCTGGGTTGCTAGTGTTCTGATTAAGGGAGGACCTGACTGGTTACGAACTGATGTGGCATGGCGTGCAAAATAATGATTTATTAGGATGCTGCCCGAGTGGTACCAGCTGATGAGATTAATTTACACATTCCATCCATCACTTCTTTATGTACTCTAGTGTGTCACCCTATTTGGGACTGGTATGCCCAAGCATGGGTCCCCTGCACACGCTATCACTGGAAACAAGCTATACCTGGTTGTTCCAAACTGAGGTGGAAGGATGTGCAACATAATTAGGTATTGGGATGCTGCCCGAGTGGTTAACAGTGGCTAAGATCAATTCAAGCATTCCATTTATCACTTTTTATATATATCAATATATTTTAGATAACTTTGACAAGTATGACTTGCCATCTTAACCCATTGTTGCTTTTTGAGTAGCATGAATTAGCTGACTAGGTACTGTCTGCTGTATAGATACGTAGTTGTGTCTTAATAAATGGAGCGCATATTTATTTTCCAACCTAATTAGGAGACCCACATTTGGACTGTAGTGTACCTGTTATATTTGTCCCTAGAGATAGTAAGCTCACGAGAAGCACCTCTTTTACCATTTTTAATTAGTTCCACACTATATTGAGAAGAGCAAAGTGCTCAATATGTGCTATATAATCAACAATCACATTGGGCATATGGAGGGCTCTATATGCTAAATCATTGAAATTCCTGTTGAAAGTCCACCACTGAGTGGCTGGTTATAAGTTAAAGTATGTTACTTCGATATGTAGCATTAGCGTGTTGTGATAGAACAACACCTGTGTATGTAGCCGAATTGTTAAATGAGGGATGAGGCTCAATGCCACCAATAAATTATCCGTTTTAGAGCACAACGTATGTGGACCCAAGTAGAATGCAAGTCCAGAATGTGTGGGGTGACAAGCCCCCCCAGGCATCTACAATACCTAAAGATGTCACATTGTATAAAATGGCAGCTCTACTGTGCCTCGTTTGGAAAGTTGCAGGTGGACCCATGTAATCTTTACTAGTTCAAAAGCTACCCCCCCCCCCCTTAGTCCATGACTGAGGCAGAGCCTTTGCATGTTTTTCCGATGTGCATAGTAAAAGTGATGCACTGGTGGTGCAAGGGGCTTGTAAGTAAGCCCCAGAGTATGTAACCGCTGGCCAGGTTCTTGAAGAAAAACCTGACACCTATAGATGCAATTTTGTAAGTATCAGACTAAAGTCAGAGGAGATAAAGAAGGGGTGTGTGACATCCTCTACAGGTTTAGTGGGGAGGGCCGCCTGGAAGTAATTGACAGAAGTTCACATTGACAGAAGTTGACATTACATGTGTAGAGGAGGAGGCCCTGGGGTGAGAGGTTTTTCGGTCGCCGTTATGTTCATGAAAAGGAAAGTGCTGAACTCATTGTACTTGTCAGTCAATGTCCCAATCCTGTAAGTTCAGAACAGCTCTCTGAAAAAGCCGAAGGATAAACCCATGTGAATCATGTCTTGTGGCCCCATCGCTCAATGTCCAGCACCAGCACATTCTTATGCGGCATCCATTTTTCCATGTCCTTTAGATTGTGCAGCATGTGCTGGGTTTGCTGCCGCTGCACTTAGACTTGCTGCTGTATTACTGCAGTTGTATCTTCCAAATTTCTTTTATGCTCTTCAACTTTTGTCATTCATGCGCCGATAAGTGACATTTGGAGACTATGCACCACAGCTTGTGTTTTCAGTTTAGCCCTACTTGGAGCAGCTGTTTCTTTCCTATCATCCCGGTGAGTGCAGAATGGATCAGATCCTGATATACTATATGGATATAGATTGCCTCTAATTGCTGAACCGAGCAGGCGATTGATATTTAGGAGTTGGCTCTAAATTTATTTTTACTTGAGGCAGACTGTAACACCCTTGTCTTTTTCATAGTGATGAAGTTGTGAGCAGTGTGATCCCACTGTAAGATTTCATTGTCTTTTCTCTTTCCCATCAGTGGCACTTTGGCCTTCGGTCCCACCAGGCCCTGAGTGCTCACCAAGTGATTCTCCACCAGCGAACTCCAGGAGGGTACATGAATAGAGGAGTTACCTGAGGTGGCCATTTCAATTGCAGACATAACCCCAAATCAAGGATCTCCAACATCGAGAAAAAGTCTCTTGTGGATCCACCAGCCCAAATGATTCCCTCTTTCACAGAATGGATGCATTGAACTTAAGCCCTCAGTTACAACAGAGTCCTGAGCCAAGAATAAGTGCTGCAGGTCCCACAGCAGAGGAAGGCAATGGGCAGTGTTCATCCGGATCTGAAGGACTGTTATTTGTGGAATTTGTATGCAAAGGGGTAGTAGTGGCTGATGTGTGTTAATTAAAATGTCCTCCTCATTGGACATAGCAGAAGATATAAGGCTATTGGGATTAGTGTTTAAATTGCTGTCATTACATGCCCCATCATGCTGTGTTACCTGCTATTCTGCAGGGTCTAGGATGCTGCAGACATTCATTGTTGTGTCCAGAGGGCGCTGGAGGCGCATATCCATGGGTAGCTCCATTTCTACTGCGTCTTGTCTCGGTGCTACTGTAAATGTTTGCTTTGCTAATGGGATTGAAGCTTCTGATGTTTGAACTTCCCCCTGCGAGATGTCAGTGTCCTTATTTCGAGCCCTATCTGGTTGATTCGATTTCTGTATATTTTGTCCTAAAAAAAAACTTCAGTTTTTGTTCATCCTTTACTGGGGCTGTCTTACCTCTCCCGACTTTGACAAGGAAGTTGGTGCCACGGTCACAGCTGCAGGCTCCGCTTTACTCTGCTCAAGAGATCCTGCATTATTGGGCTGCCGTTGCCTTGTCCCGACAAGACCAATTGAAAGAGAGCCTTGCCAGGAACTGTCCCTGAGAGAAAAATCTGCAAGGCAGTGTTGCAGGTTGAACCAACACCAGAGACAACAGACCTGTATTCTTTGCTCCAGGAAGAAGCCAAATAGAAAAGCAGGTATCACTTGTAATGGTCATCGAACGTCTTCTGTTTATTGGTTAATGCTTGCCTTGCCACGCCCCTTCACTTACCCGCATGTGCAGTAGTGCTATTTAGACTCCACCCCTACATGTCAGAGAAATGCCCAGTTCTACCTATATGTGACACTATATTTACCTTGTGCCATAACTTTATTAAGGTGTGTGAACATTTAAATGCATTAATGAAATGTAACTATGGAGAAACTGAAGCTTTATAAATGAGTGCGCTATTGTTTAGTTTAATATGAAGACAGGCATGCTGTATTCATGTTTGCATTTATATTTTAGGTCACATTTGCATGTATTCTGAAAGGCCTGTTTGAAAGTGTAATTATCTATGTTTTTACTCACGTTTGCATTCGTTCTTGAGTTACATGTGCACAAGAATAACCATGTATTGTGAAGTGCACGTCAACATGTTTAGTTACAGTTAGCCTGACTAACCTGATTAAAGGCCTTTATTCTATATTATATTTTGTTTGGTCAGTGTTCTTCCTTTTGCATGTGAGTTCTCAAGGTTTCATTAGTTAAAGAAAAGGAGTATTGTTGTATTTTTAGTTTACTAGTTGTAAGGCCTGAAAGGATAAATCTTGTCAAGAAACATGAAGACCTAATGAGCAGATGAAACCTCCTTTTCATCACATATCAGGAACAGGGAATACTCATGGTTGTTTTAACTGTCCGAGTGCTGTGCGATGGGAAATTCAAGTGATGTTGCAAATGCATACCACAAAAAAGTGAAATGGTGGGGTGGGAAGAAATATGATTGTTGTTGACGTGTTATTGGTTTTAATTAGTGTTAACACTGTGAGAAGTTAGAGCAGGGTCCCTTAGACTTTGAGGGGTACAGACCTTTATGCTTACTTTATTCTTGTAGCTGTGACGCTTCATGCTAAACACGTATTCCAAGAATGGAATACTTTTATGAGACTCTTTACCATGCTGACACCTTCTCGCACTTCCGTATTTCCTTAAGACCCTATTTTATGAACCATCTTTATTCTAAACTTAGAGCCTTGATCAGATGACTTTGGAACTTATTCATGTTTAGGAGAGAGAATTGGAGTTTATTTAAGGAACACCTATTTCTATTTCTCAGTGTTTTGTATTGCTATGACTGTGATTATATCACATCTTATTCTACTAAGTCTGAACCTATTGTGATATTTCAGTTTGACAGCTGTTATTACGGTATCTTTTTAATATTCGTCTGACATGCATATATATTGGACTGACTATTAATTGTAAAGTTGAATTGTTTTATTATTGTCTGGCGAATCAAAACAGGGTCTCACGTTATTGTGTAATGTGCGTTTCTTCAGTGTAATAATAATTGAGTTTGAAAGAAGAGAATACTTTCTGGCAGTAGACTGAGTTAGATGTAAAAACGAAGGGAGCAATGGTGATTCTTGGAATCTTTTTAGTCAAGTGAAGCAATCAGCAGTAAAAAAGGAAGGAGATTGAGGAAGCCATGCATCCAGTGAATGACAGGGCCTTATACTCCTATGGTTTCACGCCTTGTGAATAATTCAGGATAATACGGTGACATCTTATTAAGTGGATGCAACTGATTAAGTGCTGTGGAGATCTACAGAATCTTGACCACCTTCTACGTTAACAAACCCCTAAAATGGAATCTCTTAAAGTCAATTGTGGTTTTTCTAGTTAGTGTAGGTACTTGTGCCTCTGCATGGACATTAATTAATCATAGAAGGGTGCCACCAAGAATTAACCAAAGAGCATACAACAAAACACCTGGAATTACATATCCAGTGTCCTACACTGTCGTATTGGTGGGACATTTGCCACTTCAGTCCTCTATTCTGTAGTGACAGTACTATTTGGCCCTATTGTGGTGGGGGTCAGAGTATACATTTGTAACAGGATGAGTTCCTAAATTCCATCTTCCACAGTGCACCACTTTATGTGCAAAATGAAACAATTAATGGTAGCTCTTGGCCCCATAAACGGATGCAGATAAGATAAGAGGACTGAAATGGTAAATGTCCCACCAATAAGACAATGTAGGACAATAGACATATAATTCCATGTTTTTGTTGTATGCTCTTTGATTAATTCTTTACATATACTCAACAAGTGATGCCATGTAACGTTTTTGGTTTGTATAAGTCTTGTCCCCTGTCATTGTGTTTGTAAATGTAATCACCCCATGTACAAAGTTTTCGCATAAAATCTTTATATAAAAAGGCATTGAAAAAAGGAATAATTTAAGAAAGAGGGCTACTGACTCATTCTATTCAGAATTACAAGAACAATACTTCCTGGAGTGATATACCTGAGTGTAAATCTCTACTGAAAATATTAAATAATAATAGGTCAAATTATAGACATTAGAAGGAACAAAGTTTTGGTTTCTTCTATTAAAGAAAGATTTGATTGATGGTCTAGGAGGCACCCTTCTATGATTAATTATGTACTGATTGCAGCCTCCATAGTCCACAACTGAATCACTCCCCTGTATGAGACCTGCATGGATATTATGCAGCTGACATTCTTCTAATGTCATAACACCTTATTAGCCAAGCTGACCAACACATTCAGACTCCTTTCTGGAATCTTCAGAATATTAGCGAGGAGCAATGAAATGTTAAGCAACATGTCCTGATATGCTTTTGAGAACCAGCTGGAAGAAGCTCCACAAGGTCAGACCCATTATCATAGGGAGGCCACAAAAGAAGCAGGTCTTTTGCTGTGTTAATTAATGCATAAATCACAGTCCTCTATTCGCTCCCAGGAAACACCAAGGTTCTGGTATTGGCGATGTGCATTCCTTTGACATAGGAGGAATGTGGGAGAACAAATAAGAGTGTGAGTTAAGCTCTGCACACTGACCTGCTTGCTTGCTGGTCCCTTCAGATCACAGTTAGTGTCACTCTGCAGTTCACCTGCATCACTAAGGAATCTCAACATTAGGAGCAGCCACATGTGTGTCTGACTGCTTGTAGCCAGCCTTATCATGTTTAGCAAACATCTTTTGTCATGCTAAAAGCTGCAGGAACGGGCAACAACCCAAATGCTATTTTTAACCTGACAGTCCGAATGGTGAGCAGTATGAGTTTAGATGAGAAAGGAGCTTCTCCAGTAGCAAGAGCCTGTGTCCTTGAATGATAGATGCGAGATTGTGACAAAAGCTGCCATTCATTTCAGGATTAAGGGCCTTTCACCTCCATATTTACTCAAGGTCTGAAGTAGCTAACACACCAAGAAGTGTGATTTGAGGACTTACCCCCTTGAGGAAGATTTAGGTTTGTCCAATAAATATTAAACAAAATTGTGTTGAAGTGAAGTAGCATAAATAATTGCTGTTATTTGGCTTGTCTGCAACCACATAAGTAACACTAACCCCATTAAATAGCAGGAATGAACATAAAAATGGGAGAAATTATAAATGTAACATTGCTGAGAAGAAAAAGAAAGAAAATGGATGTTTCTGGACAGTAGCCGACTATTGATAGCTGAAATAAACACGTAAAGGAAAGGAGTCTGTTTATTTGTAATAGATGTATTGAACAAGTAGAATTTGTTTCATTGGAATTTCTTGCCTGGATCTCTTGGGAAGAGGTTGAGGTAGCTATGTCGTCATTAGCCTCAGGGAAGGCAATGGGGTCTGACTCAATCCCGTTAGAGTTTTATACCAAGTTCAGGGAGAGCCTAGCAGGGTTACTGACTTCTGTCATCCAGGCTGCATTTAGGGGGTCTCCCCCGGCCTCCTGGTCGGAAACAGTCATAATAATTTTTAGGAAAAAGGGAAAGGATCCCTGTGAGCTTTCTTCTTACCGCCCAATCTCCCTTATAAATGCCGACAACAAATATACGAAATGTTTAGCAAAGAGATTAGGGGCGGTTATCACACCATTAGTTTCATTACGGCAACATGGATTCATAGCAGGGAGAGGCACTACGGACCACGTTAGGCGACTTATCTCTGTTTTTGATTGGGCTCAAGCAACGGGGGCTCCCGTTGGGGTGGCCCTGTTGGATGCCGAAAAGGCATTCGACAGGGTCTCCTGGGAGTTTTTATGGTCAGTGATGAGATGGAAGTCCTTTCCCAATGACTTTATACGAGCAATACAATCTATGTATTGTATGCCGAATGCAATAGTACGACTGGGGGGAGAAGAGTCACAGAGGTTTATGGTTAGCAGGGGCACGCGGCAGGGGTGCCCCTGCTCCCCACTTCTTTTTGCTTTGTTTAAAGACCCCCTTATAAATAGGTTGGAGGCTGACACCGAAATCTGTCCGGTTAAGGCACATATATACTCAGTGAAAGTCCTGGCATATGCGGATGATCTTGCGGTGTTGTCTGCGGATATGAGCAAGGCTATGGAAAGAATCGTGGTTAATACTAGTGACTTTGGTATAGTGTCCGGATATAAATTAAATTTGGACAAAACGCAGGTGTTACATACGGAGGCTGGTTTACCATTAGGGATGAATATAGTCACGCAGGCAACGTATCTAGGGGTGCTTATATCTACTAAAATTCAAGACATACCAAGGTTAAATGTAGAACCGTTGATTACTTCATCAAATAACACTTTGGAGCGTTTAAATAGGTTGCATTTATCTTTATATGGAAGGGGGAATGTCTTAAAAATGTCAATCTTCCCGAAATTTTTATATCTGTTTCGGGCGATTCCAATTATGTTCCCTAATACTTGTTTTAAGAGAATAGAGCGAATGTGCTCACGGTTTCTCTGGGGGTATCGGCGCTCTAGAAGGGCGATGAAATGGCTATATCTCCCAGTGGAGAGGGGAGGTCTGGCTATCCCTAACTTTTACGTTTACTACTGTGCTACGCTGCTCCAGTTTATGGGTGTGTTGGTATTTGGGAATATGGAGGTTCAGGAGCCCGCTTTTTCTCCATCTATTTACGAATGGTGTCTGGGAGACTCGGCGCGTGGGCTGTTAGTAAAAATCCTGGAGCCAAGGTATTATCAAAAGACGCGGTTTAAGATCATCCAGGCAGCATATCTAGTATGGAAGAGGCTTAGGAAACAACTAGCTATTCCCAGTATAACGTGGTTTACACCTTTTGATTCATATATTCTGCCCCTTACTGTCTGTCAGGATTCAGTCATGAGGAGGTGGTCTCAGCAAGGTATAAGGGTAATAGGGGACTTATTAGAGATGGGTAATATTCTTTCTTTTTTGACACTTCAAGAGAAATTCGGGGTAGGTAGGTCTGATTTTTTTAAATATCTGCAGCTTAGAAGTTTCTTACAGGCTGAAATTGCTAGGGGGAACTGTCAGGTGTCTCAGATTCGGTTATTGGAGTTGATAAAAAGGAAATCTAAAATAGGTCAAATATACAAAGAATTTATTGTAAAAGAGCCCGGTGACATCCGTAAATTCGAAGCAGCGTGGGAGGGGAAATTATTATTGACCAATATAGATCTTCAGCTGGTATGGAGGACCGCTTATGCTATTCTGCTTTCTGGCAGTTTAAGAAGTCAAGCCTATATGGCCATGTTTAATTTATATTATACGCCAGCAAAGATTACAAAGTGGAAGGCTGGAAGGGGGACGAGATGTGCTAGATGTGGTTTATATGGGGCTGATTCGATACATATGTTTTTTTCTTGCCCCTTGCTCCATCAACTTTTTTTAGATATTGAATGTTTTATGTTAGGGTCTTTGGGTATATCGATCTCTCTGACTGCACATCTTGTTCTGTTTGGGATAGAACATGGTATCAATCCGGGTAGGAAATTGGTACCGCATAGAGGCTTAAAGTTCATATGTATGGCGGTTCTGAGGCTCTGTATAACATCTCAGTGGCTTGATCCTGAACCCCCGTCATTTGTCACCTGGAGGGCTAAGCTTATTTCATTGTATAATCTGGAAACCGCCCTTTATAAACTTAAAGGTAGGGCAAGGAAGAAATTGGGGGTTGCAATTTGGGAGCCGATTGCTAATTGGGTATAGTAATATATTTTAAGGATTAATATCAGATGTATGTTTGTAAATTATCGATTATCTATGTTGTATTATGGCTCTATGGGTGTATATGTCCCTGATTTACTATGTTCTCTGTATGCTATTAATTTTGATTAATGATTTTTGGCCTCACTGAATTGTAAAAAATAAACATAAAAAAATTTAAAAAAAAAAAAAAAAAGGAATTTCTTTGCTCTGAGATCTATCAATGAACACTATATAAGTTTTTGGTCTTGACGAAGAATCAAGTTCACACTCGCCATCCTTTGTTTCAAATTTTAGAGCCCCTTGTTTGATTTGATTAAATTATTATTATACAATTATTATTATGGTGGTGGATACCACAGCTGTAAATGCCATAAACAAAAACGCTGCAGCCCATGCCTAGGTTTAATTGGTTTCGCTTCTGCATCAGGATCTGTTTCCTGTTTTTACATAAAAGATTTTGATAAATCAGGATGCAGAAGGTGACATTCCTTCAGGTAGACTGCTCACATGATATGGTGTTGTTACCGAGTAAATTATATGCTCTACATAAATTGTTACTTCAATTTGAAAGGTATTTTACTCTCAAGGGAACAGGTGAATGCTACTAAAAAAAGCCCTCTGATATAATTCTGGGAATGAATTTTCAAGGTGTAACAATGAGATGAAACCACTGTCTGCCTCACTTAAGTTTTTTGCAGATACATTATCTATAGTCAAATCTCTATCCTCTCTAGAACAGGTGGCAGTTTACAACCCTTGATCTAAACTAAGCTGCAACAAAATTGCTGGTTTCTTTGCTAATACGATCTAAAAAATCTATGAGGCCTTTCCTCAAGAGGCTATAAACTTCTGTGCAGTGAGAAATTATTTTGACAGCCACTAATCAGGAGCCAGTCTTCTCAGCTTTGAGGTCCCCCCTGAGAGTGAGCTCTGTGGGCTTTGGGGTAAAATTAAATCTGGGTCTCCATTGGACCCAGCCCCTGCAAAAATCCTTGTTAAAGCACAGTAAGTTTTTCTGTCCTACTCTGCCAACCTATTAGCCAGGTCTTTATCAGTGAGACAAGTGCCCTTAAATGGCAACAGGCAATGGTTGTTCCGCTACTGAAAACACCCTCCCTAAACACCTCAAAGTTGGAAAATTTAAGACCTATCTTTCTGTCCCCCTTTTTAGCCAGCTGGCTAATTTTATTGAGGCCAATAACTTATTGCATTCTGCTCAATCCAGATTCTGGGTGCACCATTCCATGGAATCAGCCCTACTATTGGCCACTGAATCTCTGTGGCACTATGTTTATGGGGGCAGATGGTGGCACTGATTATGTTTGACCTGAGCGCCGCACTTGACACTGTGTCACACGGCCTACTCTTACACTGGCTTGGTGCTTGTGGTGTGAGGGGCTTTGCTGGCAATGTCTGACATCCTTTTTATAGGATCGCTCCTTCCAAGTGGTGCAAAAACCATGCTTCTCAGATCCGATCCCACTGTCTGAGGGGGTGTTACAGGGTTCTATCTTGAGCCCTATGCTATTTATTATCTATATTCGCCCCCCCAGCTGAAATTGTTGAGTTTCAAACAAAGAAGGAGTGAGAACGTTGAAGGGTGAGCCCTCAGTTTCCTAAAGAATTACAATAATACATTAGAGAGGGGAACCCTAAATGTTGCGTAAATGTTTAATGTTATTCAAACCCCAGCTGGTGGGCAGAACACACCCAGGTAAATTAGTGCCTGCACCACATTTGCTGGAGTCTGTGTCCAATTTCAGATATGTAATGGTCTGTCTACTAACAAACCCCTATGTTATATATATATATTCACTTAAAAAACCATAGGTTTCACACACGTTATAGTTAGGAATTAGCATTTAAAAAACCTTGCAAATTCACTTAAAAAACCATAGGTTTCACACATGTTATAGTTAGGTGGACATTTCACTCATAAAAAACCAATGAAATTTCCCCGTTGTAGTTAGGTCAGATAACTATAACTCGCTCGCCCGCAATCCAGTGCTCATGACGTCACATATTTCATCACTCATGACATGGTCAGTGGCATCACTCATGACATCACTGATGACACCATCCTTGTGATAGAGTGGCGGTCGCGCGAGTTATAGTTATCTGACCTAACTATAACGGGGGAATTTCATTGGTTTTTTACGAGTGAAATGTCCACCTAACTATAACATGTGTGAAACTATGGTTTTTTAAGTGAATTTGCAAGGTTTTTTAAATGCTAATACCTAACTATAACGTGCGTGAAACCTATGGTTTTTTAAGTGAATTTGTACGGTTTTTTAAATGCTAATTTTTTTTTAATTTATATATTTTTTATGGTTTTTCACCGTGCGCGCATGGTGCGCGCAACCCGCGATTAAAAAAAAATAAAAATGTTTTTTCGCCCTTCGGGGTCCTTTAGGGACCCCCTGACAAAGGATAGGGGGTCAGGAACTCTCTACCCTGCCCCCTTTTCACGTTCACCACCTCTCTTTTTCACTCTCGCACCCACAACAAACAAAATGGCGGCCGACACTTCCTGATTTCAACCGATTCGAACGTTGACTGACTTGTAACCACCAATCAGAATTACGCTCGCGCACATTAGGGTGCGTGCACCGTGCGCGCACGGTGCGCGGCTATAGATATGTATGTGCTTTTAAATGTAATTTTCTCAGGAACTACTGAACAGATTGACTCCATACATGCAAAAGGCACTTCCCTGACCTGAGGACTACCTCTCTGCCAAATTTCAAGTAATTCTGTTCAGCCGTTCGGGCTGTACTTTTGACTAAAGGTCCTATGGGAAAATGCATGGGGAAAACGCGTTTTGGGACCCCCCTCTTTTCTCGGCCCCCGCTTGACGAATCACCCCGAGACTTTCGGGGTAGGAGCTGAGCGGAGCGCCTCATTAGTTTTGAAAATTTCGCGAGGATTCGTCAACCGGCGCCAAAGTTATTCAAAATCGAATTTTCAGATTTCCTATGGAAACACGGTCCTAACTATAACTATCTACTGGCGACCGCCAGTAGATAATATATATATATATATATATGTATATATATATATATATATATATATATATATATATATATATATATATATATATATATATATATATATATATATATATATATATATATATATATATGCTACTGGCCATGGTCGCCAGTAGGTAGTTATAGTTAGGACCTTGTTTCTATTCAGAAAGCTTTTTTTCTTTTGCCAATATCTTTGGCGCCGTTTGACGAAACTTCACGAAATTTTCAAAACTAATGGTTCACTCAGGTCAGCTCCTGTTTTGATCATTTGAGAGTGATCTGTCTAGCAGGCGCCAAGCAAAAGGGGGTCACAATACGCATTTTCCCAATGGTAATTTCCATGGGAAATTTGGAATAGGCTACAGCCCAAACTGCTGAATTGCGAAATTACACCAAATTTGGCAAAAAGGTAGCTCTTGGTTCAGAATGCACTCTTTTCTTAAATGGTGTACATCCGTTCAGTAGTTTCTGAGAATTTCAAAAATTACAAATATCGATATCTGAGCATCGAGGATTTTTTGCAAATCCTCCCCAGCATGAGTTTCATTCTTATTGGCTGGCAACACTCTAAACCAGAGTGTGTTGGCAGCCATAGAACGGATGTCACATCAAAAAGGTTGAAAAATGTTATATATGTAGGAAAGGGGTGAGGGTAGAAACACCCTGATCCCCTAGGCATGGTCAGGGGGTCCTGCTGAGAAAATATTGTTTACCTTAATCCCCCGGGTGGGTCCGGTCCTGGGCAATGTGTTGTTATATGGCGGGGGCCCCCACAACCCGGACACGGCCACCTCCCCGGGGCTGTATCTTTATAAGGGCGAAGGGCCTCCCGGGCACCCACAAGCCCCAAGGACCACCACCTCCCAGGGGCTTTATTAAAATAGTGTGGTGGGGCCTCGTGGGCCCCCCCAAGCCCCGGGACTGCCACCTCCCTGGGGCTTTGATAAATAATTAGCGGGGTGCTCAAGCCCCCCCAAACTGCCCCAGGGACCACCACCTCCCATTGCATTGGAGTTGTAAATACGGGGGTCCGTTGTAGACCCCGGGGGCACCACTGCCCCGGGGCTATCTCACAAAGGGAGGGGGGACACTCAGCCCCTTCCTGTAGTCCTTGATGGCCCTGGGGACTGCCACCCTCCAGGCTCCTGCATTGTCCAGGGATGCCCACCCCCGGGACATTGCTGTTCGCTATGAAAGGGCAGGAGCACGGCTCCAGCCCTGTCATATCAAACACTGCTTTGCTTCGTTGAAGCAAGAGAAGGAAACCTGCTCTAGCTTCAACAAAGCAAAGCAGAATTGCTTTTAGGTAAGGGGAGCTGCATTTGAGCAGCTCCCCTTGCCCAAAAGCAATGCCGGCTCCCACAGGAGGCAGGGAGCCGGCTGGGACTGCAGGGGCATTAGGGCTCCCCCCACAGTCCCATCAAAGAGGCCAGGCCCTGGGATGGGGTCCCCAGAACCATTATTGGCCTGAGGAGGGGGCACGCGGTACCCCTCTTTTTAAAAAAAAGTAGAAAATAGCGGCAGACCCCGAGGGATGGGACCATTATAGGCCTGAGGAGGGGGGCCACACGGCCCCCCTTCTTTAAAATAAATAAATAAATAACACGCTGGCAGGCCCTGGGGGATCGGGTCCCCGGGGGGAATACCGAATAATGGAACGGGGGCTTTTTTTTTTGCTTTTGAGTTTGTAGTTGCGACCCCAACGCAGCTCTAAGTGCAGCCCCCCCCCCCTGTTTAACATTGCATTGGATTCGCAAATTCACCTTAAATAACTAATTAAGTAGTATATAATTTAGGAGGTAGTGATTTATTTGTGCAGTTGTTTTAAAGAGTTACTGGGATTGCAGTTTTAAAAAAAAATGATTTTTATTAATTTCAATAAAGTAACCAATAACATCTGCATGACGATTCAATGTTGCTTTTAACATTGTAGAATAGCAATAAAATTGAATAGCATAGGTAGGGGCATAAGGAGATACTCATTTAAGTGACATGTAGTGTCCATTTTTCTGGCTGGCTGCTGCTTCACTCCGCAGCACTGCACAGCTGAACGCAATCAGATTATAACAAAGTACCAGAAAGAGAATCGGTCATTGTTCTTCAAATTCAGGTCTACAGTGAAATGCATACATTTGCAGAGTAAATTATAACTTTGAACAAGAGACACACAACAAAGAATAAAGATAAAAAAATTGATGAGTGAAAAGAAAAAGAAAATGAGAACCGATCTCTACATTGAAGAATCATCGTAAATACGTTTGGCGGTCTGGCGCAATAATAGGTAACGTATGTATAATCGTAGGGGTGTAAAGGGCCGTGTGCTGACATGTGTCTCAAGGATAAGAATTGGAGGGGTATGTAGGCATGTGGGGGGAGAAGTAGAGAAAAGGAAAAGCCAAAGCCATGGGCTACCGCAAGTGCAAGCAAGGTTAGGAAGGAGGGAAGTCCGTAGAGAGTTTAACCCCTTCGACACGCATGACGGAGCGGTTCCGTCATGCACGTCGGTTGCGCTGTGCGCAAGACGGAACCGCTCCGTCATGGCCCCGCCCGCGCATGGAACCTTCAGCGTGGCGCAGAAATCCGCGCCGCGCTGAAGGGGTTAATTTTGACCACTGATGAATATCCCTGCCATTGTATAGGGATTTGCCTGGGGGGGGACTGATACCCGTGCCACTGTCTCTTGTTGATTTGTACGTTCCGAGACCAATGCCTTCCAAAGGTCTAGTAGCCATGCATTGATCTTGGGACCTGTTTGTGCCTTCCAGGTCATGGCAATTTTGCACTTGGCCAAGCCTAGAGCGAGATCCAGAAATTTGTTTAGCTTCTTACAGGACGAATTGAGCCTCGTGCCTGCCAACAGGAAGTGAAGAGGTTCTGCCACTTCTGTGAGCACAGTGGCCACCTCTGACCAAAATGTTTGACTGGTAGCGCAGGCCCATACCATATGTGTAAAAGCGCCTCCCTGATCTTGACATCTGGGGCATATGTCCAGGGCAGTAGTGTACATGTGTGCCAGTCTATGGGGAGTGAGGTACGTGTGGTGAAGATAATTAAATTTTAGTATATTTTACCCTAGCGCTGGTCAAAATAATTTTGGGGTGGCTAAGACATTGCAGCCACTACTTATCAGTCAGGTTTGTGGACAGTTCACTATCCCAGTATGCACGCAGCGTCGCCAATACAGGAGGATAGTCCAATCTGATGGATGCGTATATGGCTGTTATGGCTTGTCGGCCGTGGCCATGTGTGAACAGTGTGTGAAGTAGGTGTGAAGTGATAGGCTCTACCCATTCAGTGTTCCATGCTTGCAAGGATTGGCGTGTCAGCAAGGCATGCAGGAGAAAGGAACCCTGTGGTACTCCATATGTATCTACTAATTCCTCAAATGTTCATAGTTGTAAGTGCACATACATGTCGCCCATGTGTCCAGCCCACTCTCCTTCCACACCCCCAACTCCAGGCATCCATCACAGGAGTTCGTGTCTGGAAGAAGTTCTAAAGGCAGGCTGTGAGCGCAAGGCGTAGGATGATTCCTGGGCTTCACATATCTAGTCCAGTACAGTATGGCTGCTGTCATTAATAAGTTACCTCGCCGCTTCTGGGTCGGGGTAGTCGTTCCCGACAGCCACTCCAGAAGTGTCGGGGAGTCCCAGGACATGGCTCCAGCTGTCATCTCAGTAAGCTTGCTTTTGGCTAGCCAGCGCATCGGCCATTGGAGTTGAGCTAAAGCATAACATCGTTCATAGTTTGGAGCGCTCAGGCCACCCTCCGACAATGGCAGATATAATTTATGGAGCGCCACTTTGTTCTCTAATCTCATAAAGAGGTTAGTAGAGAGTGTTTAGTAATAAATACATATTACTTGCCGCCTCCCGTGACTCAGTCTGGTACTCAGCAGACGTGTGTAGGCTGACCGGCCATTACAACAGAGAGCAATTTTTAGTTCAGTGTCATCAGCCCAATGCCTCTGCTGTTTGTGGGGTGAGGGCCGGGCCGCCCCTGTTAATGCCTCAATCTGCGAGGTCATGAGCTGCAGGGTGTGGTCCATAAGGTCATCAGAGTCCGAATCCTCTCTAGGAGAAGAAACAGGGGCTCCCAAATGTTCTGCCGTCTCGATGGCCTGCAACCGTTCCTGGGCCACTTGTGCTTTTGTTGGGCAGCATAGCCGATCGTTGCCCCTACCCCTACGTGTTGCTACTAATGCCCATGGTTGTGGAGAGCCCAATGATAACGTGGGGAGATCATGCGCCAGACCTTGTTGATCAATCCAGGCCCATGCTTTTTCGGGTGTATTATAGAAGACTATGCTCTCCTTGTGGTGAATACGAAGCTGTGCTGGATATTGTAGGGAATATTGGATATCATGGTCCAACAAACTCTTCTTGACCTCCAAGTACGAAGAGCAGCGGCGCTGCACAGCCCGTGTGTAATCCAGGTAGATGTGGACTGTGGCTTTGTCAACCTGCCAAGGACCCCTGGCCCTGGTAATCTGCAGCACATGGTCCCTATCATGATAGTTGAAGAATCCGGCCACCACCGGTCTAGGGAAAGCACCCGAGCAAGGAGGGCTCCCTGGGACCTGTGTGTTTGCTCGATTGAGAAAGAAGAAATTCGACAACTTGCCCTGCACTACATCTCGTGAGAACCAGTCTTCAAGAAAAAGCTCCATACTGGGACCCCTCGCCCGTTCGGGGAGACCCACGATGCGTACATTATTGCACTGCAAATGCCCTTCCTGGTCCTCCACGCGCGCCTTAAGATAGTCCACCTCTTGTTGGAGGGTTTGAAGTTGGGTGGTTGTCTTGTTCACCGTGGGCCTTATTGACACCAATGCAGATTCAGTTTCTTGTGATCCTCCCACAGGTACCCCATATCAATACTGAGGGAGTCTATTTTTTGGGCTAAGTTAGTTTTAATATCGAGTATCGCTGCTAGTAGTTCATCAAAGCGATGCGACTGATCATTGCAATCTCCCTGGGTGGAAGACCGTGGGGAGTCCACATTTCTGTGCTCCAAGGACACTGGTTCCACCTCTAGAGACTGCACCTGGGACATGTTTGGCCTGGGTTTGCCCATTACACCGTCTGCAGGAGACAACAAACTGGCTGCTGGTGTATGTGCACTGCCGGAGGTCAGGAATATCCAAGAGTAGGGGTGCAGGATAAGGTGTGTGGACAAATGGTTGAGATGGCACAGGCGATCAGGTTAGAGAACCGTATCTGCCCAAATTCAAGGCGTCCTGCACCGCAGGTCTCCAAAGCACCTTTGACGACGAGAGCTCTTGAGGCGGAAGCCGAGAGCGTTTTTTAACTATTTTAAAAACTTTCTTCTGTTAACTATTGTCACTTTACCTTGTTGCACCAGGCACTCACCTGTACCTACTTGCTGTTGCGCAGTGGATCTAGCGCTGTTACAGCCCCTGAACTACAAACTTCTCTCCAACCGCCATCTCGGCGAGGACGGAGGCCACGCCTCTCTGTGAGGCCACGCCCCCGACGCCGCCTCTCCACCCCCATAAATAATGTGCTTCTTTCGGACGCGCAGTGGACGAGCGCAGCGGGCACGCCGATTGCGCGCCAAAGGAAAGCCCGTCTGCGCCCGTCCGCGCCAGACCGGGCATCAGGGCTTGCCACGCTGGCCATTCCATCTCATACTCTTCTCAGTCTCTCAGAGAGCTAAAGCATCTTGCCACCCCGTTATCTCCTAATACCAACCGCCGTATTCATATAGCCGGCCTCATGCACCCCGCTCTACACTCCCCATGTGCACGCACACCCCCAATCAACCCATCCAGGAACACAACGCCCATCAGGGTGTCATATTTGAACACCCGCTCGCTAGTAAAGTACTATGCAGATATTTTCATCCTGTTGACTGACAGCAGCCCCGATATACTCCTGCTCACGGAAACATGGTTAACATCAGAGTCTCTCCCAGACATTCTGGCGGCCCTCCCCCCGACTACTATATTCTTCATGCCGATCGTCCCTGCGACCGGCCCGGGGGTTGGGTGGCAGCCATCATATCCAAACATCTGAAATCACTCTCCTCTTTTTACCTTCCACTTCCTGAGGTGGATAACTTACTCATCAGCGTGGAGACTGATACTGGTGTCCTTACCTTCCTCCTCCTGTACCGGCCCCCACACTCTATGCCATCTTTCCCAACCATCCTGAGCTAACAACTTTCCAATCTACTCACGCAGCACCCCAGTTTCGCCCTTTTCGGCGACCTAAACTATTGGTTTAATGATACTAACGCCAGTCCCCATGCTACAGAGCTCTTCGAGACTCTCAACAGCTTGAACCTCAATCAACAGGTTACCCAACCCACACACATCAAGGGACACATTCTGGACCAGATTTGGACCTGCAATCTGGCTCTGACCCAGCCAGCCATATCCCCCTGTGTCTGGTCAGACCATTACTTGGTAGACACTACCATCACCGTCGTCGGCCGAACTCCTGCTCCTTTGATGGCTGGCGGCTCCTCTCGAAAATGGAATACATACGACTCTCAGGGCTTCCTCACCACTCTGGCGGACACCCGCCCAGTCTTCAATCCCTCTGATAACGTTGAAGGAATAGAACATGACATCGGTTCCTGGCTGAAGTCGGCCAGTGACCTCTTTGCCCCCCTGATCAAATTCCCCCGCACTAGGCATCACAACTCCCACAGGTGGTTTTCTGATGACCTTAAACAGCAAAAACTAAAAACACGCCAGCTGGAGCGTACCTGGAGACGTGATTATTCCAACACAGCCAGGCAGTCTTACATGTCTGCCCACAGAGTATACAAAGCCGCTATCACCCTAGCTAAAAGGGAACACTTTTCCAACAGGATTTCGTCTGCGCCCAACAAATCTAAGGAGGTATTCAAAGTGATGAACGAGCTCACCACGGATGATAGAACCCTCCCCGCCCAGACCCCTACTCAAGAGGCATGTGACACCCTCAACCTCTTTTTTGTGGAAAAGATCACAAAAATCAAAAACTCTATACCTCCCCTACCCCAGTTACACCCATTGGACACCTTCACCCACAATACCTCTACCTCTACCTTGTCCACTTTCCCCATCCTGAACCCCATTTCATTAGCGGAACTCGCCACTCACGTGAAATCCGGCTCCCCTAACGATTGCTGTCCGCCATCTGTCCTGCAGAGTATCTGCATCAATCTACCTGACTGTATTCTTCCCCTGCTGAATGGCTCACTCAGCAGTGGCATCGTTCCTAGCTCTTTCAAGGAGGCGATTCTTGTACCCCTCCTCAAGAAACCTGGCGCCGACCCCCTGGAACCGTCGAACTATCGCCCCATTTCCCTCCTTCCCTACTTTTCGAAATTAATGGAGGCCCACGTCACCCGATGTCTATCAAATTTTATCGAATCCTCCTGTCACCTTGATCCCAACCAAGCCGGCTTCAGACCTTCCCACTCCACTGAGGCCGTCATCTAGGCAGTCCTGGACACACTGAGGAAGAATGCGGACGCGGGGTCTCCCCAAGCCCTCGTGCTCCTGGATCTGTCGGGCGCGTTCGACACGGTGGACCATAACATTCTTCTCCACCGTGTCGGACAGGCAGGCATTCAGGGTCCCGCTCTCAAGTGGATTGAGTCCTTCCTAACAGGCAGAACTCAGGCTGTTCGTCTAGGCCCCTACACTGCAGCAAAAACCCCCACGACCTGTGGAGTCCCCGAGGGCTCCTCCCTCTCACCGCTGTTATTCAACTTATATCTCCAGCCCTTGATCCACTCTCTCCAGAAAGGGGACATCATCGTCTATAACTACGCCGATGACTTACAGCTTATCCTCCCGCTCAATTCACCCCTTGCCATCAAAACTTTTCACGCAGTTATGATCCATATCCAGCATTGGATGAACCAAAACCAACTAAAGTTAAACCCCGGGAAAACCGAGCTCTTCCTTCCTGGACTTAGTCATGCCCATTGGGGTCCGCAGTTCTGGCCCGCGGAGCTCGGCCCCCCCCCCAGTCCAGGTCAAATCAGTGAAGAGTCTGGGAGTGATTATCGACGCCGAACTGTCCCTCAAAGCCCAAGTGGGTGCGGTAATCTCATCCTGCATGTACCAGCTCCGGAAGATTCGCAAAGTCCGCCATCTACTTCCGTCCGCCGCACTTACCCAAGTTGTCTTCGCACTTGTGCTTTCCCGGCTGGACTTCTCCAACTCCCTCTACTACGGTCTCCCACAATCCCTGTTACACCGCCTTCAGGTTGTCCAGAACCAAGCGGCACGACTCATTCACGAAACCCCCAGATGGCAATCGGCCAAACCTTTACTTCACCGATTACACTGGCTCCCAATAGGCCAAAGGGCAGCTTTTAAAGTGGCCTGCCTCACATTCAAGGCCCTTTACTGTCCCGGCCCTGCGTTTCTCAAATCTTTAATTACTCCTCATCAACCAACGCGCAATCTTCGATCAGCCCACCGTCATCTACTAGTCACCCCCAAAGCCAAAACCAAGAAATTCGGTGGCCGCCGCTTCTCCCACCTGGCTCCAGGACTTTGGAATCTCCTCCCCCTTTCCATCAAATCCACCCCTTCTCTCCTTAACTTCAGGAAATTGCTTAAAACCCACCTCTTCCCTCCTCTTGGTTAAAACCTTGCCATTCACGTTTCCTCCTTCACTCACCCTGTCTCAAAGCGCCAGGAAGCCTTCGGTGTCAGTGCGCTCTATAAATGGCACTTAACATAACATAACATAACCGGCATCGCAGTCGTGCAATGCCCAAGGTGTCCACGCGCTATGGTATCAGTGATGTATGCAGGGCACAAGGGTCACGTAGGTCTCTCATTTGCATCCCACTCAGGCCTTATTACTGTCTTGCGTACCCTCCGGCAGCACTCAGGGAGATGCAGGTGCGCCGCGGTTCACCACGAGGCACAGACACCTTGCGAGGTTCCTCTCCATGCACAGCAGTTCACCCGTGGTCCTGGCTTCGGTGCAACTCCCTCACTTCAGGACCGTAGACAGGGGCCAGGGATTCAGGCATGCCCTCTCCTGTAGTGCGGGGAAGTCCGCAGCTGGCTAGTCAGTTCTCAGTGGTCGCAAGGTTCTCACTAACTCAGGGCAGTCTACCGTGTCTGTGCCCGTCCTAAAATGAAGGCCTCGGTTGTTTTGTGCACCGTGGATCGGGGTGTGCAGGCCCAGGGGTCCAGCCACGACTCACCACACACTCTCCTGAGGCTGCGGGGGAGCTGGGGTAGGTCAAAGGTGCCCACTCAAGGCATCCAGGCATGGACTTCCATCGACCTGCCTGGCATACTGGTCCCTCAACTCTGCTATGTTAGGCCTGGCCGTCGCAGGCTGCCTAGTGGAAAATGGAGTCCCCAGTCTCATAGTACAACTCAGGCCGGGAACCGCAGGCACCTCAAGCTGGAAACCGGGGCACAGGCTGCAAAGTCCCCAATTGTGCAGGGGAGGCAGGCTTGCACACTGTGTGGCCGGGACGTGGCCCACGCCGAGCTGCCTCCATCGCATTGGAAAGCTCCAGGCCTTGGGAGGACAGTCACATAGCCAGAGACTGGAGTTCGATACAGTCCCTAGGAGACACCGGTTCCCTCTTACACCGATATCGGTGGAGGATGTTGGGTGAGACAAGGGAAGTACAGGATTTGCAGGCAGGCGGGCACAGAGCAGAGCTCAGAGCTCTGCGTTCACTCTAGCCGCAATCTTGGGCACAGCCCCTTACTGGGATAGCAGTTAATAACAAGATTACAATGTATAGAGTTGTTAAAAATATATACAAAATTAAAAATTAATAGTTAAACTTAAAAAGTGTATTGTGTTGTAACATATTGAACTCCTGCTTTTGCAGATATGTGTTGGGTGCGCGAATCCCCAAAAAATTATAAAACAAGTACATATGTGTAAAGAAAATTATTATATTCACTACTATGTTATAGGATGGCTCTAAAAAGAGCCCTTGTTTTCATTGTGAGTTTGTTGAAGTTACATGTAAGTGTGGATACACAGCTTTAGGTTGTTGAAAAAGACTCAGTTTCCTTGATCTTTGAAGTGTACTCCATGACCTCTGTAGATGTCATCCATATCAAAACGGAGATTGTTGTTATAGATGGAGCCCATCCAATGGTCTCTGAGGTAAGCAGAAACAGCTTTATTGACATTCTTTCTAGCTTTCTCAATCTGTGGCAGAATTGATTTGACCACTTCCATTTCTGTTTTTGGCATATATTAGAGCATGCAAAGACAGTTTAAGGTGAAAGCAACATC
Organism: Triturus cristatus; assembly: GCF_964204655.1. Lineage (NCBI taxonomy): Eukaryota > Metazoa > Chordata > Amphibia > Caudata > Salamandridae > Triturus > Triturus cristatus. The sequence goes on from NC_140586.1 coordinate 579,632,935, forward strand.
AATTGTGCAAAGGTGTCGATCATTAGCATTTCCAGACATACGTCAGTCAATGTGCCTAGGTCATTACCACCACAGTGCTCAATCATGAGGTCAGGGGGTTAGAGATGCAAACAGGTTTTAATCAAAGGCAACAATTGGTGCCACCTTAATCCTCCCTCTGCAATCCGTTTAATATTCACATTTTGCAAAGCTAGGTCTTTGTTAATACCTCTCCGTTCAGCATACCTTTTGCACCAGAAAACATAGCTGTGCCCAACAATCCATACTGTAGGCATCTTGAAGGGATGTATGGAAGTATTAAAAATAAGTCTGTATCCGAGGTAGTCATTTGGTAAATGAGAGGCATCTAAAATGGTGGACAAGACGCTGTTTTTAAAAAAGTAGAGAATTGATTGGCTGTTTAAGAACATTGTACATTCAAAAACAGGGTGCATGTTACATTCTTTAAAAATCGTGTTTCTTATTGGGTGGTAAAGAATGTTTGAAAGGTACAGTAGATAGGATAAGGTCATATTTTGATAACGTTAACCACACCTGCTGTTTGTATCTGTAACCTTGTGTGCTGAACTTGAAAATATGGTGAACTTGTGACCTGTCAGTTCAGTCAAATGTTTCCTAAACTGTTACTATGGAAACTGGTATTAAACAGAATGGGGAAAGGGTTGACACATAACTGTGGGCTTAAAATGTGAAATTGTAATTCATATATAAGTGATATCTTATTAGAGTAAGATTTCCCAAGTCAGTACTGTCTTTAGAAGTGGTGTGTTCTTAAAAAATAGTGGTATTTTTATTTGTAATATATTTTTGAACTCCTGTATCGATTCGCGGCTCCATCACGTTGGTGCACAATAGAGCCGTGACTCCAAAAAATTCCAGAACCAGTGTGGGCACTTTTAGAAGTCAGTTGGTAAGGGTTAATATGTCTAACCAATAGACATGTGTTTTATAATTTGAAATAATGTAGGAAGCTATGTGATTTGTTACTTGCATGTATTTGCATGTATGAAAGAGAAGGAAAGTTTGCCATTACTGGTATTACCTTGCTGAGAGTGGTGCATTACATTGTGTGTGTGCATAAGGAAATCATTTATTAGTTTGTAATATTTTAAATTGTACACATCAATTTGGAAGGTGAGTTAGAAATTTTTGAGGTGTATTATGTATTAGGTTTATTTTTAATTAATACAAATTATTGACGAACTGTGATTTTTGAAATATATTATTAAATGTAGAGATGTGTATTGTAGTTTGTTTTTATTGTAGTTAAATGTTGTTTGAAATAGATTCTGTATAGTAATATGTGTATTTTGGAACATGGATTAGATAGGTGGAGTCTGTCAAGTTTTAAGATGTGCATGGACTTCTGTCTCAAGTATGTCTCTAATTGTATATGTATTTTCATGTGTCTTATACATTTGAAGGTGCATGACGTGTAACAAAGAGGTGTTGTTGCTTTTTATGTGGTAGGCTGAAGAATGTGAGTAGTAATGGAACGGTGAAGATGCAGCATAATAGTGTGGTTTGAAAGATGATGACATAAGGTATTATTGATTAGGCTTCTTTTTTAAGTTTCTAGAGAGGTACAGGTGAAATATGCCACGTAAGTTTTGGTGTTTGCTTGAAATTGGAAGTTTGTTTTGTGAAATGTAAGGTTTGGATAGTCTTATGGTACAGACATATTCATGTATGCTTTTAGGAATATGGTGAGACTTTTAGTAAAGACATGTGAAGGGTTCCCGCTTTGTATTTGGGTAGGTGTAATATTATAAGTAGTTGTAGAATGGTAAAGCAGCAGCCTGAAAGTGAGGTATGAAATGTTTGAAGAGATCTTATTTATTAGGGTAATTTGTATGATGTGTGGAAAGTTATAATTCATATATACCGCATAATTTTCAGTGTCTGTTTGAAAATTGAAGTGTAGTCTGTGAAGTTTTGAGCTGTGGATGGTGCTGTGAATGAGAAATGTGTCTACTTGCACATATATTATGGTATGTGTTATGTGTCTGCAGATGATAGAAGTATAAAATACAGGTATACATTTATCTGTGTATTACTTTTATATATGATGCTGCTACCCAAAGGTACAGACATATGCATACATGCTTTTAGAAATATGGGGAGACTTTAATTGACGATAAGTGAAGGGTTGCTTCGCTGTTAGCTATGCTCAATACCTGATTAGTACTAGGATAGTGAAGCAGTAGTAGTAGAAAAGTGATGTTTAAGATATGTTGGGGGAGGAATTATTGATAAGAGTCTGTGTAAAGGTTTACTTGAAATTTGCTGCATAAATCTAGGTGTGTTTGAAATGTTAATGTACTCTGTCAAGTACGGCCTTTATGGTCTTGTGAGTGTGGTTATGTTTGTACTTGCACATGTATTCTAATATGTGTAATTCTTTTGGCAATAGGTATAGATAGAAGTATGCATGCTTTTTGGAATATGGTTAGAGTTATGGTAGAGACATGTGATAGGTTGCTGCTTTATGTTTGACTAGGCCCAATATTAATCGAATGGTAAAGCAGTAGAACAAAAGTGAGATTTAAGACATGTTGGCAGAAGGGATTACTGATTAGGCTACTTTCTATGAGTCTGGGGAAAGGTACACTTGAAATACACTGCAGAAATGTAGGTGTGTTTGAAATGTAAAGTTCATCTATGATGATTTCAAAAGGTACACATATATGCATGTATAGTTTCAGGAATATGGTGAGATTTATAACTGACTCATGTGTAGCTTTCATGCAGAAGCAGGGTCTATTTTTCATCATATAGTACCCCAGGCCAATTCGCCCACACCTGAGGCATGAGGCCCAGATAAGACCTCACCAGCTAGCATATAGGAATCTGTTAAGTTGACCAAACTGTCCCAGCTGTTCTTTTTCTATGAATAGGCCCCAAAGAGTCTCTCTCACACTACATCTCCTCAGCGAGGCCCAGCTTCTCCGGGCCCCCACTCCCTTGATGTGCTCTTCTTCTCTTACGCCCATGTAGATACCGCAAGAATAGGGAACTTCCTGAGCTTCAAGAGACATCACGCAATACCTGATGGTGGGGGTCACTTGCCATCTGTAAATCTTTCGTATTATTGTATCTGTTGCTAGCTTTGATGTAACTAAGACATGCAAACATGGTGTGAGAATATGACCTATATCTTTCTAAATGTTCCTCTTTCTTATAAAAGTTTCCCTGAAGTGACGCAAATCCTGTTCAATAGATGTTCAATTTCATTATGATTCATGGTCAAACATCCTGTGAACTTTTGGAAAACTTTTTGTAGCATGGGTGTCACTTCTGTTCTCTTAAATATTTCCAAGAAGTGACCAAAATGCGTCATGTCCTATAGGTCAGAGGCACCTGATAATGTCATAATTTTGTGGTCAATACTTCATCATTGAAAGAGTATAAAGAACTGCTCCTCAGTCCATTCGACGGACTACCCCGCTGCAGTGACCCCTTGGGTCGCTAACCCCTGTGTGGTCTCCTTCAGCCATCTATCTAGCATCTTTGGCTGAAGCTCTACTTACTTATTGTACTTTGAAATTGTCTCTTTCTCTCCTATGCATTGCCCTTATTCTAAAACATTATTGCAATTGCAAAGCAATAATGTTTGTTCCTCCTAACTTAACACGTGCATTCCTAGCATTCTATTTCTATCATTTGCACGTCTATTTTGTCATAGTTTTGCAGAAGCTCCCCCGCAAATTAAGCTGCCTTGGTCCTTTAAGATATGAAATTCGTGGATGGTCAGTTTTCTCATTTCAGGTCTGCCTTCTAGGCACTTGCACGTTTTGTATTAGTGTTACTATTTCTAATGGATTGAAATTTCTGAGCTAATGAATTGATGAATATATTTCTTTTGCTGTGCTAATGACTTAACGAATAAAAGTGCCACTTCAACGTAAGACCTTTGTTTCACATCAGTGTTCATTATTTTTAGATAAGCAGTGTTTGAGTGGCCCGTGACCACAACTGAAGGGAAATACTTACCCTTCATCAATGCTTTTTTTTCGGGGTACGCCCAACACCCTGATTAGTTACAGAATTGTGAAGCTGTAGTACAAAAGTGTACACCATGTCATAGACCTAACTTTTGTGCTGCAGTTTCAGTATTTTGCTGCTACTCAGGATGTTGCACTCCTCCAACACTCAGGTACCACAGCAGTACAACTCCAATCACTCAGGTAGTGCACATGCATTTTTAAAATCACCCAGGTACTTTTTATGAACTCATGTAGTCCCCCAGATATTACCTCTAAACTCATGCAATCAACAGTGCATTAGCTGTACACTGTTTCAATCACCCAGGCAATACCCTAGCACTTCTTCAATTTCCTTTTTGGGATCCATGCGCTCCTCCAATCACTTAGCCAGTACGCATGCACTTATAAAATCACCCACCCACTTGCTATGTACTCCAGTAATCCCCTAGATATTGTCCCTGCAGTCATGCAATCACCCAGGCACTAGTTATGTACTACTCCGACAGTCATGCAATCATGTAGGCTGTACCTATGCACTCATGTAATAACCCAGGCACTACCCTTGCAGTAATAGAATCACCCAGGCCATACTGCTACACTCATCTATTCACACACGCACATCTTAGTGAGTCAACGATGCCTTCAGGTGCTATTAATACACTTATCCATGCCCTGATCCTTTATGTGTGCACTTGTGTAATTACCCAGTCACTATCTATCTTCTCCTGCAATTACCTACGGCTATCTTTGGAGTCATACAATCAGGCAAGTACTACCCATGGAGGTTTGCAATCACTCAGGCCGATCTATTACATGTCTCAGTTCCTAGACTTCACTATATTTTAGAAATATTGGATATATATTTCTTTTAGATATGATGATGATTTATAAAGGTACAGACATATGTATGCATGCTTTTAACGATATGGAGAGACTTATGGTTAAGTCATGTAATAGTCTGCTGATTTACATTTTGCTAGGACAAACACTCATACAGATATAAAACACCCTAATACTACCAAAGCAGTCTTCCAATGATCCAGGCAGTACATATGTACTGATGCAATCACCCAGGCATTACCCCTGCACTCATGCAATCACCCAGGCACTTGCTATGCACTTATGTAATCATCAAGGTATTACCCATGCACTCTTTGAATCATGGTGCCACTGCTCATGCACTTATATAATCACTCAGGCACTAATGTTGTACTCTTTTATCACAGAGGCACTAGCCTTGTACTAATGTAATCACTCAGCCAATAGTCATGGTATTATGAAATTACTCAGGCACTACCTTTGCACTCATTTATTCACTCAGGCGTTACCTCAGTAGTTCTGAAATCATCCAAAAAGTACCCATGCTCTTATAAAATCACCCAGTCACTTTCTATGTAGGCATGTAAATCTCCAGATATTACTCCTGTAGTCATGCAGTCACCCAGGTGTTGCCTATGTACTCATTTATTCTCCCAGACGTTACCTCTGTACTCATGCAATCACCAATGCATTAGCTATGAAATGCTTCAATCACCCAGGCACTATCCTTGCACTCTCTGGATCACGAAGGCACTACTCTTGTATGTATGTAATCACTCAGGCAATACTCATGCACTACTTTTGCACTCCGGTAATCACTCAGGCCTTTCCTTAGTACTTCTGTAATGACCCAATCAGTACTCATGGACTTTATAAAATCCCCCACTCTTTTCCTATGTACTCCAGTCATGCTGTAGATATTACCCCTGCAGTCATGCAATCACCCAGGCACTACTTATGTACTACTCCTGCAGTCATGCAATCATGCAGGCTGTACCTATGTACTCATGTAATAACCCAGGCACTACCCTTGCAGTTGTATAATCACCAAGGCCCTACTGTTGCACTATTTCTTTATTTAAAGGTGACAATATTTGTATATAATTATTTTAATAATATTAAATAATTTTTAGAAAGATAATAAACTTTACTTTTTTTTTAGATATTCTCCATAATTATTAGGAAATATTCAATATGACAAGACATGTTGATAAGAAAAGACAACAAAGAAAACAGAACTATTTAAAAGAGAGAGAAAAGGAGAAAGTAGCTGAAGTGCAACATGTGACATTGAAGAACAAGTTTAACAAAAACATTTGTTAAAAGTGTTTTAAAAAAGTAATTGATTTTCAAAATGGAGAAAAGAGAAAGAGAAGTATTACAAGCAATCAGAAGGAAAAGAAAATAGAGAAATTAATGCAAAATCAGATTATAGGAAAACAATCCATGTTGAAAAAAAGGATTAAAGAATATAAAGACATTAGGAAGAGAATGTATAAAAGTAGAGTATTACAAAATGTATTGAAAGATTGCAAAAAATATAAAAGATCAGCATTTTACAAGAAAAAAGAACAGTTTGAAAGTGTACTTGAAAATGCTTTTGAATTGAAAAGAAGAGTGTTTATATTGGTATTGAAGAGAATGAAAACATTGAATAAAAAATGCACTTTATGAAGGAGAAAAGTAAAAGAAAAAGACTGGTTAATAGAACCAACTTTTGCAAAAAATCTTTGGGTGAATGGAAGCACACTTCTAATACTGAACCTTTTCTTAATGAAGAAAACTATTTTCAACATACTACATTAGTTAATTTAATTGATACCAGGGGTCGTTGTTATGAGGTTAAAAACAGTTGTCCAATCGAAAAAGAAAAGATGGTTCCTAGAAATGTGGAAGAAGAAATACCTGAAGAAGTTCAAGGGAGACATACACAAGCTTCAGTGAATAAGTGGGATTGTAGTAGTATTTGTAGTATACAACAGGAATCTATTGATATATTACGAATTTGTTTATGAGATTATGGATAAAAAAGTGTTAAACAGAAGATTAAGATGTTGCAAGGACTAGATCCAAGTAACGTGAAAAAATATAGTAATTTGCGGGTCATTCTCGGGCTTGTCTTTCTAGAAAAGTGTGGAAGTACTTTTCATCATTTAAGAATGTTAGCAGTAGATCACTCAGAAATGTGGAAGTTAGTAAGAAGATTGCACTATGTAAAAAGTCCTGCATTATCTTTCAGTGAAATAAACACAGCTCTTTTGCATGGTTCGGTATGGGATGTAAAAAAAGTTTGTTATGATATACAGTTTCGTTTCTTTGGTGCTCAAGAGGAGTGTAGAGAAAGTGGGAGTTTTTTATGTGTAGGTCTTGAAGAAGAGGTGGAAGATAGTGCTAATGAGAAGTTTGCAGAGCAAATTACAAAGTTTAAGGAACTTTCTTGTGAAAAACCGAACTATGTTTGTATTTGTTGTCTACGTACCCACTATAGAAGTCAAACTAGGAATGTTGATGTGTTTTTAAAAAATGAAAAGGAAAACAATGATAAGTGGGAGCATTTTGGTGCTTATTTGTTGATGGAAGGTTGTTTTGAGTTGGGTAGTGACCAACGTGTTTGTAAATATTGTTACAGCAAATTAGAAGAGAACAAAATGCCAGCTAGAGATGTACATAATAACCTAAAGGTGGTAGCTATTCCTCCAAAACTGGTGGATTTAAATACGCATGAGTCAATTTTTGTTCAATCTGTGCACCCGTTTCAGGCTATAGTTCGTATGGAGCCTAAAACAGGTAAGCTGCCTCCAACAGATTTACAAAGAGGTTTAAAATGAAGAGTTGTGTATTTACCTTTAGATTTTAAGAATTTTGAAACTGTTGGTGTAGAGAGAGAGGAATGTGAACCTGTAGTTATCTGGTAAAAAACAATATTTATTATAAAAATGTATACGTGGAAGAAGAAAAAATATCTTTAGAAGATGAAAGAGAAATTTCAACTGGCCATATAAAAAATGTGGATAACTGGAGGAGTGAAGAAATTTATGAACATTATAGGAAACATACTCTACATTCAAAAGATATTGAATTATTCCAAATGAAGGAAGCGAAGGGAACTCCTTTTGAGTGTATGGGAAAAAGGTTTGGAAGCTTGTAGTCTTACACAGCTCTTCCCCACTGAAAAATGTGGTCGATATGATGAACGACCCCAGCTTCAGAATATCGTACAACAAGATTGTACTCAGAAGATCCAAGATTTCGTCAGTGTGTTCCATATTTATTTCATCTTCTGTTTAAAAGTGACTTCTCTGGACTTACCCATGCAGTCAACCTCATATTAAAAACAGGAGTACATCTAACACATCTTTCTGCAAAGGAATTTTTGGGCAAAGTTCAACAAAGAGATGATCATTTAGAATCTCAGTTAATTAATTTGATGGCGTGTCAACATGGTACTAATAAGTGTTGGTATCGTCATCATGGAGAAATTAAAGGTATGTTAAGAAACTTAGAAACCCCTACATTGTTTGTTACGCTTAGCTGTGCTGAGTAGCAAACGGGATGATTTACTTGAATTTCTACGACAAGCAAATTCAAATATAAAAAACACTGAATTGAAGACAACTGAAGAACTGTGTTCCTTGGATCCTGTAAATGTGTGCAGATATTTTAATCATAGGTTTCAAGCAATAACGTCTTTTATCTACAGTAAAAATAATCCACCTCTTGGAGAAGTTATTGATTTCTTTTGGGGAAAGGAGTACCAAGCCAGAGGTGCACCTCATATTCACATGCTGTTATGGATCAAGAATGCACCAACCTTTGGAACTGATACTGATGAAAGTGTTTTGTCTTTCATTGAAAAATATGTTACCTGTGTCATACCAAAAGAAGGAGGAGAAAAAAACTTGAGGCAGCCAGTTTTACAGCTTCAAACTGATCAATGTGGGAAATATTGTCGATGGAAACACAAGTCAAACGGAAAGTTTTATACAAAATATCATTTTGGATTCCCACGTCCAGTAATTTTAAAAGGATGAGTCAACAGTTTCATGTCAGCAGTAAGGCATACTATAACTCGAAAATCTCCAAAGAATACTACCAACATAAAAATAACTGAAAATTCAAAGTATATTAATGACTACAATCCTGTGATTTTGACGATGTGTAATGCAAATATGGATATCTAGTATGTTGCAGATAATTCAATTGCTGTCGCTCACTATATTACGTCATATGTAACCAAATCTGAAATGACGGAGTTGAAAGAAATGTTGGAAGAAATTTCACAAGAGAAGACTCATAGGGCGTCAATAGGATGGCGGGCTGATCACGCGCCATCCCAACCTGAATTACCCTCCGCCATATTATTATGGCGGGGTATCGCGGCGGACGGAAAGTCTGTCCACCGCTTTTCTGCCGGTTGCCAGCTGGGCCTAGCTGGGGCACAATATCGTGGCGGTGCCTAGAAGCCACCCCCATCCATATTATGATGCATTGGATGAAAGGCCTTTTGGAAAGGCTGATGGGGATGTGCTTTGGGGGCCTGTTGCGGGCCCCCAGGGGGAATGGAGGGGTACACTCCTGCAATTCCATGTACAAGGTGGCAGGCACCGTGAGGTGCCTACCTCGTTGAGTATGAGAATGCACAACATGTTCATTTGGCATTGCGGCGGGTGCTGCTGCAAGTCAAATATGCAGAATGCGATCGCCAGGGTGGCGGTTACATCCTAATCAGTGGTGCGGGACCGCCGCAATTCTAGCAGCCAGTCCCAGCACCGTGAGTATGGCAGGCGGACTTATCCTAATAGGCCCTATGAATGTTCGGATCAGTTGACCTCTGCAAGTTTCTATTCAAAGTCAAGAGGAATTATTTGGGTAAGTCTAGGTCTTGCTGACACACGAAATCTAGCACTGAAATATGTAGAAGAAATTGAATACTTAGCATTGAGGGAACCAGAATATACAGGTATTATTCAAACAAATATGTTGGAGACGTACTATCCTTAAAGAAGTCCACATCTGGAAAACATATGTCTCTATGAAGTACTGCAACATTACAGCTTTAAGAGAAATGTTATAGAAAATATAAATGAAGAAAAATATGCAGTAATTGGATGTGAAGGATGTTTGGTAAAACATGCCAGAGGAAATCTTATTAACCACTGGAAACTAAGTTGCCAAACTCCAGATAAAAGGGACATTTTCTATTTAGCACTTTTGCAACTTTTCAAACCTTGGCATAGTGAATGGAATTATTTGGAGATTCTGACTGCTATGAAGATTCTTCTAATGAATGCAAGATAGCATTCAATGGACAATTTTTCCAAATTATCTACAAAAGTTAAATGAAGAGCTTGAACAAATAACTACTATTGCAGCTGAAATAGCTAGAGGCAGTTCTCAAGATAGTTCTGCTCCACTAAGTCAAGATCCATTAGGACAACCAATTCTTGAAAATGAGGCAGCAACAACCATGAATAGAAACGGCAATGCAACAAGCACAACAGTACATTATTGAGTTGGGAAACTTGGAAGAACAACTAAATATTGAACAAAAAGAAATATATCAGCAAGTGACACAACAGACACAGCATGGTTTACTGAATGCAAGTATGCCAATGCACATCATTTAAACCTATTCAAATGTACATCAGTGGTCAAGCTGGAACTGGAAAATGTTTCTTAATGAAAGGTTTGACCAGTTATCTACAGAAAACCACTGAATCACATTTATCTTGTGTTGTAACAGCTCCAACTCGGTTAGCTGCACATAACATTTCAGGGATTACATTACATTGATTACTCATGCTACCAGTTGAACATGAAAATAAGTTGGAATATCACAATCTATCTGGAGAAGCTTGTTATGAAGTCTCAAGAGTACTAAAGAAAATGAAACTTCTGATCATTGATAAGGTGAGCATGGTCTCAAACTTAGTGCTTGCCATTGTACATTTAAGAATGCAACAGATTTTAAAAACAGATTATGATGTTTTATTTGGAAGAAAACATGTAGTTGTATTCGGCGATCTACTACAACTTACTCCTGTGAAAGGACAACCAGTTTTTAAAACTCTTGTCCAGGAAGACACTAGGAAATCTTTGGGAAGTATTGGAAAACATTTGGTCTCATTTTGAATATAAAGAACTTATTAAGAATATGCGACAAGCAAGTGATGAGCATTATGGAAACATTCTTCAAGATATTAGAATTGGTATTTTGACAAAACATGGTAAAGAAGGTTTACAAAGTCGGCTACTAAAAAACTTGTTTCAAAATGAAAATATTGCACATGAAATAATGTACAAAAAAATTGGAGAAAAGAAGTCTATATTTTGCCTAATGCCAACACTGCAAGAGTGTTCTACATTCAATCAAGTACTTTTGAAACTGGAAAACCAACCAATAGTGAAAATGGAAGACATTGATAAAATGGAACACAAAGGAGTTACTATTCTTCTCTCCAAAAAATTACAGTCAAAATTGGATTCTTTGGAGAAGTCTGTTTCTAAGACTGCTTGTTTAGGAAAGACTTTATATGTATGTGTAAACTGTAGGGTAATATTATGGCGTACTTTGGATGTAGAAAAAGGTTTAGCAAATGGAGCAATGGGAAAAGTTGTTGATTTTGTCAATTATCAGAAGAGAGATGGAATTGAATGTTTGAAGATTAAATTTGATCAGATTGAAGAGGTAAAGCAGATTGGACGTTGTGCTGTTAGGTTTTTGCTTTTAAAAGACTTGTATGTTCGTAGAAAACAGTTTCCTGTTTCTTTAGCATATGCAGTGACCATTCATAAATCTCAAAGTTAAAGTGTAGACAGTGCTGGTTAAAGTGTAGACAGTGCTTTGGTAAATATTGGAAGTCCAGTGTTTCAAGAGGGCTTGGCTTACGTTGCATTGTCTCGAGTAAGAACATTATCAGGTTTGTATTTGATTGATTTTGATGAGAAAAAGGTTAGTGCTGATGCAAATTGTGTTAGAGAGTATGACCGGTTGAGAAGACTGTATGCTCCTAACTTAGGTGAAAATCCCATATACAAGAAACGTGCAGTATGTCCAAAACGGAAATATGAGAAACGTTCTAGTGAGATACAAAAAAGAAAACAATTCAAAAAAATGATAAAGCTGCAAAGAAAATGAAAATGGACACTGTTGATGATATTGTAGGATACCAGTTAGAAAATAATTCAGGTATCAACTGCTATGCTAATGTAATTGTGAATGTTGTCTTTTATCTAGAAGATCTTCATCATGAAATTATGGAAAATTGACAAAAAAGATTTGGTTCTTTATTACATTATTTTTTTGAAAAGTTGGTAACTGATAGAAGTAAAATCAATACTGCTTTTGGCATTCGGCATCTTTTGGATATATGTACTGGTTCTTCGCAATTTACACCGAATATACAACAAGATGCACAAGAGTTTCTTATGTTTATACTTGTAGAATTCGAAGATGAAGTAATAGAAATTTAAAATTTGTTAGTACTAAGTTACAGATGGGATCATAAATGTGAAGAGTGTTCATTTGCTTCTACCACTGAAATAGACACTGAACGATTCATAGATTTGACAATACCAGATTGTAAATCAGTGTCTTTTAACAAATTAGTAAAAAGAGCTAATCAAGATATGAAATGCTCTAATTGTAAATCAGAAATGTTGTCAACTTTATATATAGAAAGATTTGGAAGATATGTCATATTAATGCTGCAAAGTTGTAGAGCAAATGGAAGAAAATTCTAATCTAAAATTAATCATTGTGTGGCAAGTCAAGTATCAATTTCAAGAGGAATTTTTAAAGCAGTGGCTATTATTTTCCATGATGGACCTACTACAATATCTGGATACTATACTGTGTATTTAAAGTGCAATAAAGGATGGACACATTGCAGTGATGCCCATTTGGAATTCAAATGTTGGTTGCCTTACGAATTACCAAATTCATATCTGATATTTTTGATGCCAAAGTTTTGAAAACATCATTCAGCCTATTGGGAAGATGTGAACTGAAATAAACAAGTTTATTTTGGATATTTTCAAGGCAAATGGTTTTGGAAACATTATTCGGCCTATTGGGAAGATGTGAACAATTAGTGCTTGGATTATTGTTTGTGGTAACTGTTATTGCATTTGTAAAATTGTGTTTGAAAGAAGTAGTTTATATATTTGATCTTTATATTATACGCAATGTAAATGAGAGTGTATATTTTACAAAATGTACTTGAGAGAAGTAAATGATTTAATGTAGTTGAAGAATGCAATTTACAAGCTGTAGATAGGTAAACACATAGGGGCCCATTATGATGTGTCTGCCCGCCACCGTAATGGTAAACGGGACGGACCGTCAGAGGTGCGGTGGTCCCGCTATGGCAATTAGGATGCAACAGCCGCAATACAAAATATGCATGTTGTCCATTTGCATGCACAATATGACAGGCACCTGTCACCTTGTGCATGCCAATGAAGGGGAGTTCTATGGGTACCCCCCAAGTGCAGGCATCCGCCCCCCCAACTCCCATTCTCCGCATGCCTTTCCATGGCGGAGTCTCCCCCTTGGAAAGGCATGTCATCCATGCTAATATGGATGGCGGTGCCTGCAAGGCACTGCCACCATATTGTCTGCCTTTTCCGCCCGGCCGGTAATCCGACCGGCAGAAAAGCGGCAGACGGTATTTCCGTCCTTCGCGATGCCCCTCGCCATACTAAAATGGCAGGGGGTGAAAAATTATATTTGGTGGGCGGATCGCCACCGCCGGGCCGCCAGATGTGGTTAGAGGGAGGAGATGTAAAATTGTTTTGATAGAATGGAGTAAAGGCAAAACATGTCCCAGCAACAGAAAGGATCTGATGTTGGAAAGACAGTTTGACATCCATACTAATAGCCAAGTTCTTAGTAGTGCTAGAGGGCTCGGAAGGGGGAGGGAACTCATTGTTCCAGCAACCATACAACCAATGTTCACTCATCAGGTCAATCTCCCGCAACCAATGCAAGACATCACAAGGCAGGTTTTAGAAGAAGCGGCTTTATAGGAGGAAGATGGATCCATAGTAAGCAGCACTAACGCATCATCTGCCTAAGAGATGGTTTTAAAAACATGTGATTAGAAAAGATTAGCTAAGGGGGGCATAAATATATTGAATAATGAAGGGCCCAAAGTTCCTTGTGACCATAAGCTGACACAAATGGAGACAGCCCGATTTCTTGCTACTTGTCTTCCAGAAAAGATTTTAGCCAGCTCCAGGAAGTGCAGCTGATAATAATAATAATAATAATAATAATAATAATAATAATCATCATCATAATAATCATAATGATAATAATATTAACATTTCAGTGCGTGGCACTTTGTACCGAAGTGTCCCCGCGCCTGGCAACATGACCCAGAAGCCCAACACAGTAGCAGTAGATGATACCTGGACCACTGGGTTGATAAACAACCAGGTTTTCAACTTTTCACAGAACAGTAGCTCTGAAGATTCCTGTCTAATTGGGGGGAGGCAGGGCTTTCCCGTATTTGGCTGACAAAAAACTAAAGAAGCATCTTCCAATTGTGCCTTTTTTACCTTAGAAACTGAGGCTAGCATAGACCCGGCAGTCCTTAACTTTCTATTAGGAATATAGGGCTTAAGTAAAGGGTGCAAGTTGCTGGGACCCTTGTTTCTAAGGATCTTATGACAATAGCGCATGGCTTTAAAGTCAATTCACTTCTCAAGCGGTAGCCAGTGCAGCTTGAAAGGAGCCGATCCCAAGAAAGATCACCTAGGGAGGTACAACAGCAGCCTGATGGCTGCATTTTGTACATGCTGGAGTCTCATCATTAATCAAGACTGCTTAACTCCCCAGATAGAGAATATTGCAATAGTCCAGCCTTGAAATAACCATGGCCTGGACCACTGTTTTTCTGCCAGCCTCAGGGAAAAGTCCAAGAATCTTGCTGAGGGCTTTTAAAATCCTGAAACAATTGCCTGCTATGGATGTAATCAAAGGAGAGCTTGACATCAAACCATGTGCCGAGGCTCTTGAATTTTGGCCTAAAAGGAGGCAGAGGGTCGAGCATATCTGGCCACTAGGCTGAAGACCAAAGAGACGGCAGGTTCCCAAAGATCAGGACCTCGGCTTTTTGCGCTTTTAGTGTAAGACAATTAAGCTACATCCAGTGGGCCACATCTGGCATACAGTACCTTACCAGTGCAGCAATGTTAGAGTCAAAGAGGAGCCCTGAGGCACCTCCTGCTGCAAAGACATACACTGAGATGTAAAAGGTTTTAACAACAGCTGGAGTGATCGATCCTGCAGAAAGGAAACTAACCACTGCAATGCAGTGTCACCGACACAACATTTCCGCAGCCATTCAAGCAGAAGACCTTGGCACATGTGTTGAAGGCTCACTCAGATCTAACAATAGCACTGCTGCTGTATCACCCATTATGCCAACCTTTTTCAACCGATGTGTCAGGGTAGGATGGAGCACAGTGCCAAATGTTGCTTTTAGATCCAATAAGATCAGGACGGCACCTTTTCCTGTATCCTAAGCATTCTTAATCATCTCAGTAACCTAATAAATGGCATTTTCAGTCCTGTGAATGGGTCGGAAGCAGGATTGAGTATAATATAGAAGTTTGTTTTCTTCCTGATAAGCTGACAGCTGGTAATTGACCAGCTTTTCATGCATATCCAGACATATGATTTTTTAAAGCTTTAGGGCCAAAAGAGTCAAGAAAATGTCAAATACCAATCAGAAGTAACTGTTTGTGGCTGATCAGAGCCTATTTAAAATTTCAGGCCAACCACAGTGGAGCAGAGGTCGGATACACCAACACGGTCATTAAGATCAAAGATTTTACCTTATGACTTATTCTCCGAAATGGAAGGCAAAAGGAGCAATGTTAAGGCTGTGTTCAGTGAAGTTCTCTCAAAGTTAGATAATCAACTTCCCATTGCAGCCATTGGTTTTGGTGGGAGAAGTTCCAAGTGAACAAATGCAACTTTTGCAGCCTTAAAAAGTCCTCTTGTTAATCAAATACTTTTCACACCTTCACCCAGTCAAGATTTCCACTGTCAGACTTCTCTGTTTTTTTTAGCTTAAAATCCTACAGAGGGACAAACATGAAAGCTGTATCTGATGCAATCCTCTCATAATTAAACCTGTTTGCCATAAAATCCAGCTGAAGCTCCAGAGGTCTCGAAATATAAATAATTGTCTACATTCCATCTTTCCAGATTTTCTAGAGCCATTCCTCTTGGTATTTTCTAGGACTCCCAGGAGTCATGGAGAGCACTTAGGGGCCAGGACCCACAATCTCCATTCCAGGTCCTGTAACTCCTGGTCAGTTTGTCGCTACAGGAAGAAGGCCTCTTGAAGTTATTTATGTCACTGTAGCAAAACAGGCGGTCCACCAACTGCCAATTGAAGTCCACTTCTGAGTCCTGAGTACAAGTGAGAGCAAGTTTCCAAGGCACTTCCTACAAAATATCACACAGTGCACAATCTGAATAAAATGTAGCTTCTGCACTTGGATGTTGCTAGTGCCCGAGCAAGGGGAATGTCAAGGCAAATGACTAGTTCCATCTTCCTCAACCACACTAAATTGTTTCCAATTGATACCAGCTCTCCATCCCACTGGTTTGGTGGAACACTGGCTACAGTTGGCCTGGCGAACAAAGGCTTCTCTTCCCCAGGTCTTCCTGACCAGAGGCCTAAACAGTTATTTCTGCCATGGGCACAATTTTCACACCTTAATATGGAGAAGCACTGGCTGAGGCCAGCTGCTGGCAGGCTACTGCTATTTTGCCAATTAGATTTTGAAAGGCATTAGACAAAGCCACATTTTTTTAAAGCTACTTTTTCTAAATATTGATTAAAAATCCAGCTTTACAATTGAATTATATTTTTTGTAAATAGTGGTTGGATCATTTCTTTAGCAGATTCCTAACCAACGTTAGTAAAAATAGTATTCTAATTGCATGGTAGTTCTCATAGGATCAGTTACAGACCTGTAGAACGAAAACAGCTTGTAGGGGCTAGTCACTGCAGTAACATGCCTTCACTAAGTTTTTGCACATACCACATTTGAATGCTAGATACTCTACCTTGTGGGCTACAAGGCCTACTGAGAAAATACGTATTTATGTGTAGAGTTATTTCTTGTCAAAAGGGCTAGTTTGACAGGTTCACCCACAGGTTTAAAAGCTTCAAGAGTCAGGCGACCCTGAAGCAATCTTTTCTTTGTAGGCCTAGTAGATGGTTGGTGGGCTAAGCCTTCTCTGCAGGGTCATCTTCAGATGTTCTGCGTTCACCCTCTTGTTTTCTGAACCTGTTTTTGTAGGCTTTGGGAGTATGAGCACTTTGCCACTGCTAACCAGTGCTAAAGTGTTTGTGCTCTCGCTTTTAAACATGGTGAAATTAGCTTGCACCCAAATGGTACATTCATGTAGTCCATAGTAAAGTAGCACTACATGTGCCCAGGGCCTGTCAATTAAATGCAACTAATGGGTCTGCAATGATTAGTCACATGCGAAAACCCGTAAACCCAGTTGAGACTTGGGTGAATTGTTTTTTTTTATTTTATTTTTTATTTTTGCGGTGGTGGGGGAGGGATTGGCAATTTATGCTTCATAAGAACAAATACAATAAATCGAAACATAAACAGAAAGAAAATACATGACAGTATATAACAAAAACACATTATTAATTTGCTAACCAATCCTGAAATGGAGCCCAGTTTTTTGAGGCAATTAAACGTCTTCTCCTTCCCTGGAACTTACGTACAACAGTTTCTAACTTGAACCATGCCAACATCCTGGCCTGCCAGTGAAAAAAAGTGGGAGGTTGAGGGTTTATCCAAATAGAAGTAATACAAAGTCTGAACATTGCCATTGCGATAAACAAAAAAGAGTGTAGATATCTTGATCTTGTGGAAACCATAGCGTGTTGATAACCGGTAATTACCATTTCAGCAGAAATTTTAATTGAAGATTGAGTAATCTGTGTGAGAAACGTTTCGATTTGGTTGATAAAGAGTGATAGCTCAGGGCAGTCAAAAAACATGTGAAGAGAATCCGCAGATGGAAATTTGCATCTTGCACATGATAGGCTCTTGCCTCCGGCAGCCATCCCCCATCCGACTAGTTTTGCTGGAGTGTAATAAAGATTAAACATAGCCATATAGCTTTGGGTGCGAAGAGTACCAGAGACAAAAACCGTCTTGGCTAACATCAATGGCAATTTTAAATCTATAGAGGGTACACCAAATTTGACCGCCCATTTATTATTAAAATCAGAGAGATCATCTGGAAGTTGAGACAATAAAGTTTGATATAATGTACCGATTTTGACTTTCTTTTTAACTAATTCGAGTATCAAAATCTTGTCAAAAAGTGTAGTGTTTTCTAATAATTTTTTATCGAGAAAACTTCTAATTTGAAGGTATTTGAAAAAATGATTGGATTGTAATTCAAATTTGTGTTTCAAAAAGGAAAAAGATGCCAGCAGACCAGAGTCAGCTAGGTCGCCTATATCAGTCAGGCCTCGCGAGGTCCAGATAGCGGTTATTCGATCTTGAAATATCACTGGGGGTAGCCCAGAAGCATTCAATGGTGTATAATAATTGAGTTTGTAATTGGAAAAGAGACGACTGAATTTTTGCCAGATCGTGAACAGGGCCCATGCTACCTTGAACCGCGTTTTTTTGAAGTAACTTGGTTCTAGGATGCGTGTTAATATCCCTTGTGTAGCGTCACCTAATGAAATTGAATATATTGAAGGAGCCAAAAAAGGCGGTAGTTCCACCTTCTTCCCAAATAGTGGAAAGGCGAAATGTTGGATCATCGCAGCCCAATAATGATAAACAAGATTTGGAACTGACCAGCCCCCACGTTCTTGCGGGAGATAGGTCCATTTGGCAGCTCGTCTCGGCTTGCGGTATGCCCATAAGAACCTCTGACAAATTCTTTGTGCTTTTATTAAAGTAGAATTGGAAATTAATAACGGGATGGATCTAAATAGATATAAAAATTTTGGAAGCACCAACATTTTAAGAACATTACAGCGCCCAAATAAGGAGAGATGAAGGTGGTTCAGCCGTTCTAATTTATTATGAAGCTGATCAATAATAGGTAGATAGTTCAAATCTGAGATTTGATCAACATCAGCCGAGATCTGAATACCTAGGTATGTCGCTTGTGGGGTAATAAGAGCAGTTGATATTGGCATAGCTGACGATTGCAGAATTTGAGTTTTAGTGATATTTAACTTATAACCTGAGATTAGACCGAGTTGTACTGCTAAGGTCTCCAATGCAGGAAGAGAAACAGTAATATTATTTGTTAATACTACTATATCGTCAGCATATGCCAATATTTTATACTCGACGCCATGAACAATAAGTGGGGAAATGTTTTGGGCTTTTTCTATCAAAGATAGAAAAGGATCGATATATAAAGCGAAAAGAAGGGGAGAACAGGGGCACCCTTGTCTGGTGCCTCGTGTAATAGGAAAATAGCTTGATTCCCTTCCTGAAATACGAATTTTGGCAATTGGGGAAATATACAATGTTTGCAAAGCCAGAATAAATTCAGGCGATATCCCTTTCCAATGAAGAACGGCCCAAAGATAACCCCAGGAGACCCTGTCGAACGCCTTCTCGGCGTCCAACAGGATCACACCAAGGGGAGAGTTTGTCACCTGAGCCCAATCTAAAAGAGCGATAACACGCTTGATATGATCGGTAGTATCTCTACCCTGGATAAAACCGTGCTGACGAATGGAAACTAACGGGGAAATGATTCTTGAACTCACTCTTCAAAGTTCTTTTCAACTTTCCCTTACGGTACTTGTTGGCTATCGGTCTCGCGCCCGTATTTAGCCTTAGAAGAGACTTGGGTGAATTGTTATGCTATGTTATACAATGTATAGAGTGCATGGCTGCCCCAGCCAAGGGACGTTCCAGCGCTAAGCTCAGACAGAAGATAGATGACAGGGCTGAAGAATATTGCAGGCGATTATTTAGCGAACAGATGAGTTTTTTTGGCCTTGCAGAAAGCAGCATGATTTTGAATGCTTCTGATGCTCACCGGAAGGGCGTTCCAGAGTTTGAAAAAGTGTCCTCCAGCTCTGGCTCTCTTAACCTGTGGGCTGGCTGCCAGGTGCTGGTTTAAAGAGTGCAAGAGACGAGTAGGAGTGTAAGTTGTGAGGCGATCTACTAGGATTTCGGGGATTGAGCATTTAGGATTCAGTGGGCAATGCACATCGCTTTAAATAGAACACAATTTTCCACAGGGAGCCAATGAAGTCTATTGATAAACTCCGACGTATGACAGGTCCTGGGGAGCCCAAACAGTAGTTGGACAGCCGCATTCTGTATTCTTTGAAAGCACAGTTTCTCTTCTCTGTTAAGTGCAGAGCGCTAGCGTAATCCAACCTAGATAATATGGTGGCCTGGATAATAACCTGTCGAGTTTTAGCCTCCAAGAAGCCCAACAAAGGTTTGAGACCATGAAGGAGCCCAAAACAGACTCCTGCCACTACCTTGGTTTGGGGATGGAAAGTGAGTGCTGTATCCATCCAAACGCCCAGGTTTTTGACTGTCTGTTTGGGTATAGGTGGGGAGCCAAGGGCGGAAGGCCACCATTGCTCACTCCACAGATGAGTGTTTTTCCCCACCAGCAGGATTTCTGATTTGGTGGCGTTTAGATGGAGGCAGTTCAATGTCATCCAATCCACGACTGCTGTTAAGTCCTCTTTGAGTTTAGAGGCATCCCATGTGGGGTTGTCGGATAGGGCAATTACTAACTGTCTGTCATCCACATAGGAGACCACAGTCAAACCTCTATCCTTACCCACCGCTGCCAAAGGGTGAATGTGGATGTTAAAAAGGGTCAGGCTCAAGGCAGAGCCCTGTGGGACCCCTTGGCGCACACTGTGCGTATGGAAGCAGAAACGGGGGGTGATCATTTGAAAAGATCACTCCAAAATGAACAAAGAGAGCCACCCTAAGGCCGGGCAACAGATGCCGATATCCTCTAGGCGCTGCAAAAGAATCTGATGGGACACAGTGTCAAATGCAGCACTTAAGTCCAACAGGATAAGGGCAGAGGTTCCTCCCGAATCCAGTGAAAGCCGGGGGTGTTCCATGACCACCAGAAGGGCAGATTCCTTAGTGTGTCGTGGACAGAAACCGTTCTGAGAGGGGTCCAGTAAGTTATTAGTGTCGATGTAGTTGGTGAGGATGGAATTAATGTGGGCTTCGGTGATCTAGGCAGTCAAAGGAAAGAGGGAGATGGAAAGAAAATGTGCTGGCTTGAAGTCATCTAATGTGGGTTTCTTGAGGAGTGGGATCACTTTAGCATGTTTCCAGGCAGTGGGGATCACAGCAGAGGATTAGGACAGATTTATGAGTTCACATAACACAGACGATAGCTGCAGTATAAAAATCTTAAATTGGTCGGGTTTGAGGGGATCAGCCGGAGATCCAGATTTAAGTTTGTTACAGATAAGCCACAAGGCTTCCTGGGAGAGCACAGCAAAGGTAGAAAGTGATGGGACAGTAACGGCCATGGGGATAGGCCGACCAATAGGAGGAACCGTGTGTGGAAAGGCTTTGTAGATATCATCCACCTTGTTAATGAAAAAGGCAGCAAGGATCTCACATTGCTTGTTGGAAGTGAGAGGGGATGGCATAGATTGCCCAGAGGTTTTAAGACCCTTAAGTAAGGAAAAAATACATTTAGCGGTATTGTTGCTGTTTTTAATGTTCTCCGCAAAAGGTTTGCTCTCTCCTTCAGAATAGACTTGTGGTATTGTTTAATGGCTGCTCAATATTGTAGCATACAACAATGTCTCAACAGATAACAGTCACAACTAAACAATTCTGGAAAAAATTCATGATCATAAAACAAATGGAAGTACCAAATAAATGAATACTGTAGTTTTTAGGTAATGTACAGTGAATAGGTAGTGGACACATAGTGCTCATGGATAAACTGTGAATGGCCTCTGTGAAAATCTTTGAATCTTGTAATAGGTCAGAAGCCATAAATCTGCTGTCTGGTGTCAATGACGTTTCAACCTTCATCAGTCCAGATCATCATCAGGACACAATTGCACGTACAAGGTCAATTGCTGTCTGGTTGAAATCCTTGCACATGACCTGCACTGTACCAACACTGCAACCTGTGGTAGTACAGTGCTTCCTTCACTCTCGCTAGAGATATTTTTTAGTTTTACCATCACATAATAAATGGGTCAATTGAACCAGAAGCCCAGGTGGTGGATAAATGATTCCACTGTTGCAGTTAAATTAGGTCACAAGGGCGATGAGAGGGCAGGATCTTAATAAGATTCAGAGTGTGCTAGCTGGTCACACCGAGGGTAAGCGATATCAATTAATTTTAATCAGGAACCTGGATGTGCTTGTGGCCTAGCCGGGCTACATATAAGGTCAAATAAGCTCAAAATTACACGTGAGACCACAGTGCTTCAACCAGGATAGCGTGTTCAATGCAACCGACCTGCTTCTCCAGGGCTCCAGATTCCTTTCAATAACTTCAGTTCAACATTATTCCATTCTAAAACCCTAGATCTTGGTCTTTCCACCCCTTGGGAACAACATACGTGCACGTTCTGCAATTCTGAAAACATGGGTCACCTGACTGAATATCCGTCCAACCTAGTTATGACAACAAGAAAAGAAAAGTCAGGAAAGGAGTGCATCAAAGCACTATCCACTGTACAAAAACCTCAACTAGACTTGCAGTTAGTTTCTGGAGCAGAAACACACTGAAAATGAAATGTCCTGGACAATCAAAGAAAAAATAACACTCCTATCAGGAAACATGAAACCCCTCTTGAGAAAAAAACAGCGTAGGAATATAGATTGGAAGTGCACAAGACCAGCAACAAAAAGGAGATCCACTGGAATTCCCTTTCTTCCCTACACTAGGTAATAATCAATGCTGACAAACTGTACAATGAAATCTAATCCCCTTGTAATTTTTTAACAAGAGGACTATTATGTCCCCCAATATGACCCACTATAGAAGTCATGACTAAGATAGTGACACAAATAATGTGTCCTGGCGCCCTCCCATAGACAGCACTACTTTGTTCTTGTCCTTCGTCCCTGTATGCTCCAAGATACTTCTCTGATGGATCGAAAGTGCATGCCTGAAATCACCTCCAGTGTATATTTTGCGACTTTGATGACCTAATCTGGTGACAAGCAGGAGAGTAAGGGGTGGTAGCATTGGTCCTTTTGCTTTTTCGTTATTTGATCATCCTTATGTCACTTATAAGATCACAGATTTTGTACTGCACATGGCTCAGTACTAAATCTTAGCTACTTGTGAATTATCCCATACAGGTATATTTGATTCTATTCTACTGGCTATATTACAATGTAGGAGAATATCAATGGCAACAGGATGTGTTTAAAGTCACAAAAATGCAAAAAAATATGCTTTAAAAAAATCTGGTGCCAGGTAACAACACAAACTTGTGCTTAGGTAGAAGATAAAATATGGCCATTCCCTGACCTACTACACCTGACCTGCACCGTACCATACCTGTCACCTGTGGTACTACAGTGCTTCGTTCATTCTAGCTTGAGATATTTTTTCATTTTTGACACTCGTTTCCTTTTTTCACAAACAATCAGTCACTCATCTGTAATCCCAGATTGGGCTGTCTCACAGCCCTCTCATGCTGCACTAACGCAATAAGACTATATTTCCTAAGGGCATCACTAGGTTGACAACATGATATGCGCGTCTCCTCTTGATCTCGATCCGTGTTACTACCACAGCCACGCCTGCCGACCTTGGACTACCATGTCAAACTACCTTTAATACCGGCTCCCTCGCCATCACAGTTAGGAGAAGCCGGGAGAGTGTGGGCCCGAATCTAGGTGTCGGTTGAGGTATGCTATTCTTGAGGATGTAAGCAGGGTACTCTGTCACAACGGATGTCATAGATAATGTGCAGATGTCTATTTTGTTTATTACTGATCTCGCTGCATGAAAACCCTTTCTTCTTTTAATGTTATGGTGGTCATTTTCAAACTTTGACAGTGTGTGACTACAGGGGCATTCTCCCCCGATTCCCCTGAGTAGCAGGGCCATTATCCCAATTGGGGTAAGAGAGAGTGTGAATGCAGATGCTGGTTTGTTTTTTGTATGTTTTTGCTCCGTATGTTACTATACTCACTGCACATGGAATGCAACTAATGCATGAATACCAATGAACCATGAAATATGTCTGTGATCTAATTAGGACATGTAACGCACCATGTGAACCACTTTGTGTGTTTTGTGATCACAGGACAGCTCAGTTGAACTTGACATCCCTTTGTAAATTACCACTGTTCCTCTCAGAACCCACAGAGATCATCTTTGCTCCACCATCTTCAACGTCTACATGGCCCCACTCACAGCAATTGTAAGGAGCCACATACTCAACATTGTCTCTGATGCTGATGACACCCAGCTGATCCTTTCCCTCACCAATGAACTCACAGTCACCAGAGACAATTTCAACAAAGGGATGAAGGCGGTCACCACCTGTAAGAGAGACAGCTGCCTCAAACTGAACTTGGACAGGACTGAAGTCCTTAACCTAGGACACACCCCCTCCACTTGGGATGACTCCTGGTGGCCCGCCACACTAGGAACACCCCCACACCCACAAACCAATCACAAAACCTAAGCATCAAACTGGACTTCTCGCTCACAATGAACCGCCAGATGAATGCCATCTCCTCATCGTGCTTCCACACACTTCACCTGCTTCGAAAGACCTTCAGATGGATCCCCACCAAATCCAGAAAGACGGTCACCTACGCATTCATCAGCAGCAGACATGACTACGGCAATGCACTCTACACTGGCATCACCCAGAAACTCCCCTGGAAACTCCAGAACATACAAAACGCAGCAGCCAGATTGGTCCTCAACATCCTCTCTGCACCCACATCACCCACACCTGTGAGAAATCTAATGGCTCCCAGTCAACAAAAGAATCACTTTCAAGCTGCTCACACATGCCTACAAAGCCCTCCATGATGCAGTACCAGCATATCTGAACCACTACCTCATATTACACATACACACCAGACACTTCCACTCTGTCCAACTGGCAAGCCACTGTCCCAGAGATCCACAAGACCAGGACCATAGGAAGATCCTTCTCCTACCTCACCACAAGGACCTTGAACACTCTGCCTCTCCACCTCAGGCAAGCACTGTAGCTGACCCAATGCAGGAAGGATTTCAAAACCTGGTTCTTTGATTGAACCACAGTGCTCAGATGGAACAGCAGACCCCTCTATCACTTTCAGACCCTCATGGGTGAGTAGACGTGCTATATAAACCATGACTGATTGATTGATGCATGCTTTTGGCACTACATACTTGATGGCTATACAAAACCATAAAACAGTGCCTTTAGAAGTAGACAAAACCTACTTCATGTTCTTCTATCTAACAGTGGCTCCCACACAATACATATGCCATGCATTGGACTTATTTAAACTTTGTTATATCTATTACAGGAACAGTGGCAGGTGATTCAACTTCCTTGCATGTGATTTTAGCATTACATGCTATATGTACAGGCCACTAAAACAGTAAGTGTACAGCAAACCAGGGCAATAAACATTGTTATGCCCTGGACCAGATACGCTGAAGAATAGGGGCTGAAACATGTTGGCGATCATTTTAGGGTCGCAGGACCATTATATCCTAAGAACCGCAGTAACGAATAATTCCTTTTAAACCATACCCTGCCAGACTGCTTATAAAGGGATACCTTGGTCTGACAGAGGTATTTTAATTAATCTATAGTCTCCCCGGCACAAATAATATCAAAAGAGCTCCCTGGAATATGGTTAAGCCCATCCTCATTTTTGAGTGGCCAAGGTGGACCCGTTGATGAAGCATGATAATTTCAGAGTGTGTGAGGGTTATACTTAAAAAGGAAAGGGATTCCTCTAGCTTCATTAAACTATGACTGGGTTCCCACGCGGCATAGGATTTCCTCTAGTAGCATAAGGAATACTCAATTTGTTGTTGCATTACCTTTTTAGGGAGAGTTGAGCCCATAATTATTCCATAAAGTCTCCCCATCCCTCATGACCGCTGTTCAACATCTACATGACACCACTCGCCCACGTCGCATGACAACACAGCCTCAACATCATCTCCTACACCGACGACACCCAGCTGATCATATCCCTCACCGGAGATTCCCACACCACCAAAGCCAACCTCCACAGAGGAATGAAGGCCGTCGCCAAATGGATGAAGCACAGCAAATTGAAGCTGAACTCAGACAAGACAGAGGTCCTCATCCTCTGCTCCACCCCCTCCGCCTGGGATGACTCCTGGTGGCCAACATCGCTATGAGCAGCCCCAACACCCACCAACAACGCACGCAACCTGGGAATCATCCTAGACTCCGCCCTCTCCATGACCAAGCAAGTCAACGCAGTTTCCGCATCCTGCTTCAACACCCTCCGTATGCTCCGCAGAATCTTCAAATGGACCCCCCCGACACCAGAAAGACCGTCACTCATGCACTCATCACCAGCAGACTGGACTACGGGAACGCCCTCTATGCAGGAACTACAACCAAGCTCCTGAAGCGGCTGCAACGCATCCAGAACGCCTCGGCACGACTGATCCTCGACATCCCACGATGCAACCACATCACACCCCACCTGAGAGACCTGCATTGGCTCCCCGTCAACAAGAGGATCACCTTCAAACTCCTCATCCACGCACACAAGGCCCTCCACAACACCGGACCAGTATACCTCAACCACCGACTCAACTTCCACACCCCCACCCGCAGCCTCCGCTCTGCCAACCTCGCCCTCGCCACAGTATCTCACACACGAAAAACCACCGCCGGCGGCAGACCCTTCTCCTTCCTCGCCGCCAAGACCTGGAACACTATCCCTACCAACCTACGACAGACCCAGGACCTGCTGGCCTTCAGAAGACTCCTCAAGACCTGGCTCTTCGATCAGTAGCAGCCCCCCCCCCAGCGCCTTGAGACCCTCACGGGTATGTAGCGCGCTTTACAAATGCATCTGTATTGTATTGTATTGTATAATAGGCAGAGCCCCATCTGTAACACTTTCCATATTTTCTTGTAAGAGTATATGATTAGTCTATCATGGCTTTTGGCTGGAGGGGGTGATGTTGGACCTGGCTTTTTCTGCAGAGTCATTCCAAAACTTTCTGCGTTCGCCCACCTGTTTTCTGAACCCACTTTTTTGGCTTGTGAGACTCTGCACACTTTACCACATAAACCAGCGCTAAAGTGCTTGTGCTCTCTCCTTTAAGCGTGGTAAAATTGGCTACCCTCAATTGGCACATTAATTTGCTTGTAGTCCCTAGTAAAGTGGTAATATATGTACCCAGGGCCTGTAAATTAACTGCTATTAGTGTGTATGCAGAACCCATTGTACCACCCACTTAAGTAACCCTTTAAACCTGTCTCAGGCCTGATATTGTAGCTTGTGTGTGCAGTGTAAGTTGCTATTTCAACTTGACAAAATGATCCTTTTGCCAGGCTTAAACCTTCCTTTTTCCTACTTATACTTCAATCATAGGGTAGGCCCTAGGGTAGGGTGCAGTGTATTTAAGAAGGTTTTTCATGTCCTGTCACTACTACAAGGCCTGCTTCTTCCATTCGATAACATTGGGCGCTATCTGTAGTGCGAGCTGGACTCTCAGCAAGCGCATCGTTAGATGATAGGCTAATACTTGCAACTAGCAGGAGAAGAATATGTTGGCTAGTAATGTAGCAATCTCCTGATATTATGGCAGCCCTATATGAGGTAATGAGTTGCTCCCTAATGGACTTGAACAAAGTTATTATGGAGAATGGGCTGAAACCTGGAATGACTATTACCAGGCTCTGTATGCGACACCAGAGGCAGAGGAAAATACAGTCCACCAACTGTGGATTTGCTACAGAGTGCGGCCCTGGATTTCCCTGTTCATGGTACTCAGTGCCATCAACAAAATAGCTCTGCACAAAGCACCTGGAATGGGAAAAAATTCCAGGGGGTATTTTTCTCCCTGAACCAACAATCTGGGGGCATACTTGTGGGCAATATTCAATGCTGTGATGGGGGAATGATGATCCCCAAAACTTGGCCTGGAACAGAAATTGTCCCAGTCTACAAGAAAGGTTCCCCACATTTACCAGGCAATTATAGACCTATCAATGTAATTGATGTGATGCAGAAGGTTTTTGCTCGGGTATCTTTTGGTATGCTTACAGGACTGGATAGAAGACCACATTATCCTGAGCCCTATTCAAAACGGGATTTAGACAAATCCCCTCTACCATAGATCAAATCTTCAGGCTCCAGCTTTTATAAGGGAAAACAGTTATTCTAGAGGATGGCAGCCTCTATCTAATATTTGTTGAATTAAAAACAGCATTTGACTTAGTACCCAGTTGTGGTCCGTACTAAATAATATTGGGGTTCCCACATATTTTTGTCATATGATCAGGAGACTACACAAGGGAAATGTTTGCCCAAATTGGATATGGGAAACACAGGGAGCTCTCTACACCACTCGTTGTCAACAGAGGTGTGAGGCAAGTATGTGTGCTGGCCCATACTCTAGTCTGCCTATACATCAATGCCTTGCTAGATACGCGGAATGGGGTGAAGTACAATGATTGCTCTAAACAAAGTACCGGCATTGATATTTGCTGACAACACCCTTCTTCTCTCCAAGTCACCAATGGGCATCCAAAACATTCTCAATAGCTTTGATCATTTCAGCAGCACTAGAGGGCTAGTAATTAATATCCAGAAGACCAAATACATGGTTTTCAATCCAGTAAACACAACAAGCCCCAATCCTTGCCTGAATTGCATCCCCCTTGAGAGGATATCCAATTTTGAATATTTAGGGGTCACCCTGACTGAACACATGGGCTGGTCGACACACATTGCAAAAACAAGCCTCATGCTAGCACAGATATCAGGTGGGCTGGCCAAAGTGCACAGGTAATTGTTTTGTTGTGCAAATCCATTAATCCTTCTGTTGAGATCTATACAGTGCAAGCTATGGTCGACAGGATGTATGGGTCAGAACTATCGGGGCACCGCAATACGATAAGCATACACCGAACTGAAAATAATTTAATCAGGCAGTTAGTTAGCCTTCCCCCGAGCACACCACTTGTTCCACTCCTACTTTAACTAGGTGTTAGACTGATTTCAGAAGAATTAGGACTTAGATCGTTCACTTTCTGGTGACGTATTTGGCCTACTCCAGAACTGACTTCTTATAGGCTTGAGCTGGAGGAGGCACTGGGACTTCCTGGGGCTGGGAAACTACCCTTGTTCACATACATTAGGGACACACTTCATAGTTTTGGCAAAACAAACATGTGGAGCAATCCCAAAGCATCTTGTCCTGCAACATCTAGGAACAAACTTATCAGGAGCTATAGGGGTCAAGAACTCGCTCTCCTTTATGGGAGTACAACAGTAGGCTCACTAACAGCAACTTTTATTGGAATAAAAGACAACAATTGTTTTGAGCCGTTCCTAGATGAAATCCAGCCAGCCCTAGCTAGGAATCTCTATGTCCGATTTAGGCGTGGGTCACTTTCTTTACACACATTCTCCAACAAATGTGCAGGCACCGTTCCTCTAGGGTGTCCAGCCTGTGGTGAAGCCAAACAATAGGAGATCCATGTATTTTTTCTTTGCCCAGCCCATAAAAAATCTAGATTATGATTGTTGATACAACTTGGGGACCCCACATTGTGCAAAAGCATTTAGGCTTCTTAAGTATGAAAACCAACGACCGATTGTGTTTTCTGTCTCAAGATTCTTGTGTCCTATGTGTTGCGCATGCAAGCCAATCTTTTTATTATAGTACCTACATCTAAGCCAAATGTCTGTTCTGCTTGGTGAAGACCCAGGCCAGTCTGCTGTGCATAGTCTCTTTTAAATAGCATTAATACTTTTAATTGCTAGGAATCTTTGGCAGAGGAGTGTGGAGACTAATTGGACTTGTGCTTCTAACTATAATTGCACTTTAGAAAACTTTCTGCTAATGGTCCAAAGACCTGGTTTATATCTGAGTTTTTTAATTAAGGTGAGTACCTTTTATCAAGGAAAAACTGAACATCCTTTTTTATACTTTCATATGAATGTATTTAGTGCTTTTATGGCTACAGCTGAAATAAAGATGTATCTACTCATTCACGTGTATATATGCACTAGAAATGAGGATATATGTTTTTAGAAGTACTGACATATGACTCCAGGCAATGAGGAGTTTTGATTAATTAAGCGAGACAACCCAGACCCCATTTTTTAACCTTGATGTATACAAATAGATTTATACTCTTTAGAGGTGATATTTCTTATCTGTGCAACCTGCTTTGAACTATCCAATAGCAAACTGCAATCATTGTAAACAGTCGTGAGTCTTAAGATTAAGTTATCCTCAGATTGGTATGGACTAGTCATTCAACATGGCGGACCCCTTTTAGTCCAGGTTTAGGATTTCTGTAGGTTTATGTTGTTTAAAGCTTATCGTCCCTCCAGAGGACATTGTAGAATGACTAATTGGTCATTCATTGGACATGGGACTGTGCACCTATGTCGGCTACTATTTGTATGCACTATATGTATTTATTTCATTTACACTTTTATGGTCATGCGATCAAAATAAAGTACTTTGATGATGATGATGATGGTGATGATGATGATGGGATTCCTTGACAAATTGGACAGTCAAATGATTGTTGATCAAGCTGCCTATTTGGACTCTTCTTTATTGAGAAGGATGGCTCTTCTAGTTCGCCGATGGGTGCAATGTAATGTATCTCTTATTGTACTGCTGTGCTGAGAGGACATGTGCATGGAAGAGGTGGCTATATCTGCGATAACAAGGTCTTGGGCATCTGAGGGAGATAAGAAGAGCAACTGCCTTTTGAGGAGCAATGACATCTTTATGTGTGCAATAAAGGGTAGCCAACACAAAGGAGGATGGACACCGGTGTCAGAGAATGAATACCTTTTCTGACGGAGAAAAGGCATTTTCCTCTTGTGAGAAGCATATTTGGAGCAAAAGTAACTGTACGTGAGGAAGGAAAAGCACCTTTACCAAAGATGTAGACATACCTATCTTTGAGAAAGTGTTTCTATCTCGGAACATGCAAGAACACTTTTCTGCATAAGTATATACACCTGTGTCTGGCAGAGCACCAACACCTAGCCGACAACACCACCATCCACTGACACAGCAAGAGCACGTTTCAGAAGAGTGCAATTGCGCCTTGACCCAAATGAGATAAAAATACCTGCTAACCACGGTAAAAAACACAAGAACACCTCCCCGAGCAAGCAAGACCACGATTACCTAAAAAGCAAGAATTTTCATCACTGATGGAAAGGAGAAACCATTTCAGAATCAGTAAAGAGACCAAGCGGACCTTCTGAGCAAATTATCATGCACCTCTAACTGAGGTCACCTTCCTTGGGGGTACAAATGCACCTACCCCACTTGGACGTGAACATTTGTTTGAGCGCATTTCGGTATTGCAGCAACACCAGCCTCCAGTCTTGCATGTGCATCCTTTGTGAGAAAAGCAGAAGAATGCAGCTGGTGTCACTAGTGTTAACATGTTTACAAATTTGTAGAACTGGTTGCTGAATTTCAGTCTTCACTGGGATCGATGGACAGACGTAAGTCTTGTCATTAACACTCATTTCATCTGAAAGATTGCAGCTTCAATGATATGCTGATAACTTTAAATTGGCGATGGCTAGGTAAATGCAACCATATTTCATAAACTTTCTAACACCAATTGAACCTCGCTGGTAACGGAAAGGACTCCACACATCATATAACGTGGAAAGAGAAGCAAAGAAATTATCTGGCAGTCTAGCTCAATAAGCAGCAAATGTAGCAATGGTCAAGTAACACTGAATGTAGGAGGCCTCTGTGACCAGATGAACTGTTTCTTTTGCAGTTGGTCAAGCTCAGAACTGGTGAATCCAATGATTTCAGCAATGGTCTGCCATTCTCAGTAAGTTAGTGCAGAAATGTTCCTCATTCCCCACAACTTGAAGGAGCAGAGAAAATATGTGAAATTTCAGGGCTCAAGGAAGGATCAGAATCAGATTTTCTGTAGAATTCAAACTGCGTTAAGATGCAAGGAGCATTCTCCGTTTCTTTACACGAATAAGCACTAAGCCAGAGAACCATTTGCCCTCAACTGTGTGCAATATTTTTATGCGTTTATATTTTTGGGCATCATTAACAATGAACAGACTGTATTTTCATACTTGACTATGTATTTATACACTATAACGTAATGTTGCTGATATGTAAAAGTGTCTTTCTAACATGTTAATTAGACCTCAGTTTAGACATAAACTTGTCCAATATAGATGCCACCCTGTCACTCATGTTTCTTACTCGCCTGCCCCCCTCTCTTCACGAACTTTGCAGGTCATACTCAAGTTGAGATTAACAGCTTTATTTCCACTGTTATTGTTATTCTGTTCTTGATGACATTTCAGTCACAACCTGATACACTACTATGGTCCTTCCACTGATTCACTGTACCTATTCATTCATATAACACATTATTGTTCATGTAACTAGTTTTCTTCTGGCACCTCCGGATGACATTAGCACAGAGGATGCTGAATAATTTTCATGTAGTGGGATAATTCTTGAGTTTTAAGGTAACATAAAGTTTTTTTTCAAATAATCTGATTTGCTGATGAAATTCTACATTTTGTCACATCACAGTTAGTCTGCAAATTCTGTAATTTCATTTGTGAAAATTATGCATATAAACCCTTAGTTTCTCTGTCCTACTGGGGACGCTGCCCGCATCTTTCCCAGTTTTGCTGGTCGCTTGGGAATAGAATCATTTTAGACTTTTTGGCAATTCTGTGCATTATGTCATTGATAGCCTACATGGCATTGACTCTGCACCACATGTTTTTAACTTCTGCAATAAAATCATTCTAACCATTTCCATTAATCTCTAACTTATTAATTGAATGGGCCAAATTAATTATCTGAGAAGCTTTCACTTGGACGTGCTTTAATCGGATATACATTGCCTCATGAAATTGGGGTTCAACACCATCTCCGATTCACTGTTTGTTGGCAATCTGGTTGAGGTAACATTTTGAGGCGTCTAGAATTTCAGGGTTAATCCATGCCCAGTGAGTTGGGCAGCAGAGAATGTTTGAATGTTAAAGATCGCCTCATTTTCTACTTTAAAAATCTTCCCTTTATACCCAGTCTTTGGTGATAGTGGATATTCCAGTGTGGATTATCCTGGAGGATTTGACCAAAATCCTGACTTTTAGTGCTATTCCTGAACGATTGGGATTGTATGAATAGAGCAGAATTATATTTGTGCCTGTGAGTATTTGGATGTGCTTTTTAAGTGATGAGTTTTGTTCTGAGAGATGGATTGTTATGCTGCATGTGATGTATTGGTTATGTGATGTTGATTTTGGGTTAAATTGCTGGTTTGGTCACTGTTGCTTTGATGTATTAGTCTTATTTTGTCATTGTTGTGTTAAAAAGGTTCTTGTTTATTAATAGTTGGTTTCGTTATTGAATTAATGGAAATCCAAAATCTTGAGATATTGTGGTTTTACATGTCTACATAAGTTAATGTGTTTTGCGAAGCACTGCATGCACACAACCATGGCTTTCTGAATTAAATAGGTTTCCTTTCTAGGAGTTGGTATGTCTAATCTAGGCTGATGTCCCTTGCTCCTAAGTGCACAGGAGCAAGTGCATCAATTGAGAGTAGACTACCATAAGCCGGGGGTCTACTTAGATTGAGTTGGGTTTAATCAGTGCCATAAAGGTGCAGCTCTTGTTGCTGTTGTTTGTGACATATGTTTTCTTATGATTTGTTGGTTTTCCCCACTTTAGAATAAACAGACATGGTTAATTTAGTGAAAGTTAATTGAGAACAGCTGTGTGTTTTTTGCATTCATGAAGTAGTCAATTGTGATTGGTTAGACAGCCAGGTGCCTGCGTTGGGATTGGTGAGATGACACCACAAAGTTGCATTGCCATTGACTGGTTGCTAACAGAGCCAACCTGTTACTGGTTGACCATTGGCATAGCAGCACTAGAATTGATTGTTGATCACTATCTTGTTTTATATGATCTTTGGATTGTTCGGAGCGAAAATAATGGGTACTGTGTTAAAAAAATCTAAAGCCCCTGTTTCAGAAAAAGTTCAGAATTTATCAACAGAGAGAATTATGCATAAGAAAAAATGACAGGCATTGGGTTCCACCGGTTTAGATGGGTTTCTGAAAGTCATGAATATACTGCTTCTGACTAAAGGCCTTATTTAGAGTTTGGCGGATGGGTTACTCATTCAAAAACATGTTGGATATCCTGTCCACCATATAACAAGTGCCATAGGATATAATGAACTCGTTATATGGAGATTTGTGACGGAGTAACCCCATCCCTAAATCAGGCCCTAAGACTTGCAGTTTCCATTAGAGTATTCCTTTAACATTAGAAAGTTAGATCTCGTAGGAAAAGCTATGACTGAAAGAAAGCCTCTACCTAGACTTACACTATTTCAGGCATTGAACAAATAGGATTGGATGCTTGTAGGCAGGGAGCGAAAGAAAATGTTTAAGCAGGGAAGAGGTTCATTTGAACAATGCCTTGAAACCAAGCGGGAGCATCTGGAAAGATGCTGGACAGATGATATGATGGAAGGAGTGACAGTATTTCCCGCAATAGTCAAAGAGACAACAGACAAAAAGTAAACAGATGAGGGAGAGAGAGAGAAGCAAAATCAAGACTCAGATGAAGAAGCTAACTTTTTAAATGATCTTTTGTATTACGGACCTCTTCTGTATATAGTTGCTGTACAGAAACAGGGACTTGCTATAGTCACAGACACTAGCGCAGTGTGAGATATTGGGGGAGGGCAAGCACAGGAATCAACTACATCTGTGTTTGTTAATAGAATAGCGAGTGCCCCAACTGCGATTGCTTTTACAGCATTGCTGGGTACTAGTGGAGAACCTACAGCTGTACTCTAGTTCCACTGTTGCTGTTTCTAAGGAACCTCGTAATGAGATAGTTGTTAATGTTCATCATTTAAAAATCATTTTAGAAGGGACAATTGTCCTAAACAGATTATTGTCCTACAATGTTGAAGAAATTAGATATTTGACCAAGGAAGCAGCAAGTGAAGCACATGACAAACACAAAGAGTTGGCTGATAAGCTTGAGGTAGACATCAGTACAATGAAGACTGTGAGGAGAAATTAATTAAAGATTAAATTGAAATGGTAAGAGAATAGAATGATTTAATGAAGTGCAGAGAAACTTGGGATAAAGCAGTTCCTAGTAAAAAGAAAGCTTTAGAGTCAGGGAAGTAAGTAAAGGGGTCAACTAGTGATTTGGAGAAGGGGACAGATTCAGAATTCCCATTAAGAGAAGTACATGGAGAGAACTATGTAACGGTCTGTTACTATCAGCAAACGTAGGAGACATCTCAAGATTGCAGGTGGTTCAGAACACTGCTGCTCGCCTCGTACTAAATGCACCCCCTCAAACACCTTCCAAACCCCTGTTGGTTAAACTTCATTGGTTACCAGTGAAACAGAGGGTGAAGTTTAAAATATGCTGTATCATACAGAAATGCCTGACTGGGAGAGGCCCGGCCTACCTGGCCAACAAATGTACTCCGTATGTCCCCACACGCTCTCTCAGATCTAGTGAACAGGCCTTGCTATGCGTCCCCAGAGCTAGGAAAGCAAGACAGGGGTCCAGAGCTTTATCTGTGGCAGGTCCTCTGTTGTGGAACAGCCTCCCCATAGCTATCAGACTGTACAGAGAACAATTTCCTTTCAGGAAACAATTAAAAACCTTCCTTTTTCAGAATTAGGATACCACTTCAATGTTATAATGGTACACGGCTAGTGTCTGTTCTTTTGTTTATTGATGGTGCTAAAGGGCGCAGAGATACTCCTCAGGGAGTCGATTCCAGCGCGGTACAAACATGCAAATAAATAAATAAATATGTGCCTTTTACAACAAATTTTAAAGAGGAACCTGAAAAGTGATACAAGGAACTTGAACATTTCAAAAATGCTTTAGACTGTTTTTAATTTGTTGTTTGAGATTGTAATTCCTAGTGATTTGTGGACAGAGTGCAGGGTTGCTAATACTTGGCCGACTGAGGAACCAGCTACATTGCACCTAATAATGATCCTTCTGAAGTGGTTGCTGACAAATACTAAGAGGTGATGGAGCACTTGAAAAGCAAGATGACAAAAAAATACATACAATGATTAAAGATTTTGAGATATTCACAAAAGAGTCAGTGCATACCTACTATGAGAGACTTATACAGATTTTCAAGACATCGAATATCCCAAGAAAGATTCTGCTAGTTCAGGCTTCTCCTATGAGTAGCTCATGAGCTACCTGTAGCTCTCCAGCTACCCGTTAGTAGCTCTCCTGTGTGCAGCCCATCCTGCTAAATTGAAGGCCTTTGGTTGGTTCAATTAATATATGTATAGCAAACTGAAAAGCATGCATTCAAGATGAAAATCATCTTTTTTCAGAACCTGATGTTTAGAGAAAAATGGTTGAATTTGCAAAATATATTTAAATCTGGTATTTGAGTGATAAATTATACAGCACAGGGTAAAGTTATTGCTCATATTACCTTGGCAGCGGGTATATTGCAGCATTATGTATTACCCATGTAGAGGCAAATCAAATTGATAAGGCCTTGTCCACATTACTACTTGCAACCCTGTCTGATGCAATGAGGTGCTCATGACCAACAATTTTGCATGCGGTGTCCACTAGTGTAATCTTGACTTATATGGTCACCCTTACAGCACTAAACATATTATTAGCTCTGGATAATTTTTATTGACTATAAGTAGCTCTTTATACATTAAAGGTTGGAGACCCCTGTGCTAGTAGTTTTGTTTCTTCTTTTTCCATGAGCTTGAGTCATGAGCTTAGCTCTCATATACAGCAAAGTGTGATAGGCTGGCAGACAAAGAGTACAAGTGAAATCTTGAATTGTGCCAAGTACATAGTGATTAGTTTGATGGAAAGCAGAAATGGATGAAAGAAAACTGATGGCAGCCTGGACAATTTGAAAGGAATAGCAGGAGTCAATTGAGGGTTCTGACTTGGCTATTATGCCACCTGACAATGCTGGAATGAATGTGAAGTCCTCAATTTAAGGTGTGAGAATAGGAAATGGAATGATGAAAATCCAGGGTTGTGGAAGAGGGATGGCAAAATAATTCTGGAATGAATGCAAATTTCATGATTTTGAAGAAGAGCACTGCTTTCCATTACCACAGTAAAAACGGGCAATGGCAGCAGGAATGTCGACAGAATTTAGAACAAATGCCAAATTATTTTGTTCCCAGATCCAGAGAAATGTCAATCAGGCACAAATCCAGGCATTGATCCCAGCTCAACCAATTCCAATGTAAAGCATGTGATGGAGCAGGTAGTGCAAAATTTTGTATACCTCCTCTATTCTGGCATGAAAATACTAATTATGTAATCTATTAACTATAATAATATTAAACGAGTATTGCATGTATACTATTCAACCTTATTAAAACTTAAACTTTACATGGGATGTGCTATTTGCATGGCTAAATAACTCTTATAACTGAAATCTGTACGCATATTAATGAATAGTATATGTGGTAATAGAATATTGCATGAGATATGTTGCTATGTGATGTTGCATCATCGAGGAGGATCGAAAAGGGTGAATATAATAGCTTTAAATGTCGCTATATGCTAGATAAATACAAGCACATAGAGGGATTAGTAAGGGGTTGACATTAGAATCACCATTTCTATGTATTATTATTATTTTGTGTTTGTTTCGCTTAAGTTGATATTTGGGCCTAAATCCAATATGGCCGCTGACATCGCACGCAGAAGTGGCCATTGTCTCGTGAGGCGCGAAGTAGACTGCGCAAGCGCGAGAAATATCCTGAACCTCTTAGCGACCTTTGTTCACCATGTTCCCGGACAAGGATGTGAATTTGGAGGTTCGCCAAGACAGGGGAACAATCAACCTTACAGTAAACCGGAACAAGCCGACACTTCGCTGACAAGTGACCTCATGCCTCGAACTGTACTAAGAATCTGGAAATAAGAATCGGACAATCCCAACCAGCCAATCACGACTGTCCTAAAGCTTAAAATTGTATCTTCTTTAACTTGATTGTATTATAAAAAGGGTAGTAGAATAGGGAGGGATTGTTTTTATTATTATTATTATTTTTCCCCCTTCTTCCTTTTTCATGACTATGTTCATGATGCCTTTCCTGATGATCCAGATGCTGCCCGACCGCTTGATGACTGCAAACTTTTTCTAAATCCACGGGCTATGATAGATGCTTGCACGATTTCTGGTCCTTTGATAAAATTGGGGACTGTAACGGGCTGAGTAGAGGACTTTGAGCTTTGGCCTGCTTTTCGGACGATTTACGACAACATTTGGTTATGCAGAGCCAATGAATTAGAGGACTCCAAATAGCCAGATTAGGTAAATTTGATGTTCTGCGATTTACTTGAATTGATCTAAAAATTCTAAACTTTGACGAGACAAATGCAAATATAAATCTTTATGAAAATGTAGAGAAACAAATATTGATTAACAAGAAATATGAGTTTGTGGTTTTCATTAAGGGAAATAAGGATTCTGAGTCTTAAAATGTGTTTTAGCTGGTTCTAAATCACCATCAACCAATCCAACTAAATTGGTCAGTCGACCAAGTGGGTGGAGTGCCTTGATGTTTAGGATTAGGGATCTATAAGCGAAGGATGTTAATGTATTATTTTGTAAAATAACTTTTCTCTCCCTATAGGTTATAATGTGTTCCCCCCACATGTCCAGTGCTTGAATTACTCATCCCTCTTGTGTGCAGACCCGTGAGAGAGACGTCTGAATGTTGGTGTTATGGGCCCCACCAATGACTGTGTGTGTGAATGAGCTAGTGTGACGTCGGGTCTGCTACGCAGGGAGGATATCGGTAAATGTTATTCCCCATTTCAAGATTTGCCCTCTGATCAGTTTTCCTGGTAGCAGAGTTATGGTTTTTATTGTTTTGGTTTGGTGATTATTGCTTGTAAATTGCTTATTGATTATTGATTGTGGGAAAGTTTTGGTCTATGTATTAACACTCTATGTTGAGTTGCATCGAGTTCTATGTTGTTTGACGGCTTCTGGGATGTAGGAAGTCGGAAGTTTGTAACGGTTCCGTAGTAGAGCAGAGGTAAGTGCTGCTCTCGGGAAAGACGGAATTGTTGCTGCCCTGTAGGTACACGGGGAAAACGTGTGAAGATTGGAGTTGCATGACACATTGTCTGGGTTCGATTCGGTAACATCGTCGTGTGTTGCCATTAGGGACATTTTCTGTATGAGAGAAATGTATGGTAGCGAAGGTCACCTGTTAAATTTTGGTCTTAGATACCAGGAGTCCAAAAGGCACTCTGATTACGCTTATCACTGGAAAGGTAATAGGTGTTTCCTAAGCTTGCTAGAAGGATAAAGTAGAGGGAAGTGCTTCTTTATTAACGAGTGTAATAATTCTGTAGTTGGACAGACTGTTCGCTGTTCTCAGGAAAGACAGAATTCTGTGTGAATGAACTCCATTTTCCGTATCAAAGTGCGTGAATGAAATAGCATTCAGGTTAATTGCGAAACTCTGGTTTTATTTCTCAGGAGCAGAGCATCTCCAACTAGGTGTCTTAATTCTGGAGAAACGGTTAGCTAATGCTTGTTAGAAGGGTAAGGTAGAGGGATGTGCTACTTTATCAACGGAAGTAACGATTCCATAGTAGGGCAGAGGTAAGCGCTGCTCTCGGGAAAACTATTCTTTTGTTAGCGAAACAGATAATGGTGGCATTTTTATTTTGTTACTAACAGAAATTTAGTATAAAAAGTGAATGTAAAAAGTTTACCGATAAATCTTGGAAAGGAGGGGTCAGCAGAAGCAGGAGTAGCGAGAAAAGCTGATGCCAGAAAGACCGCGCTGGGATTGGCCAGTAAGTAAGAAACATAGACACTCCTGATTGGTGCGTTAGTGTATGCCGCGCTGAGAGTGGAGAATTACAGGGTGACGTAGACGCTCCTGATTGGTGCGTTAGTGTGAGTCGCGCTGGGATTGGAAAATTACAGAAGTGACATAGATGCTCCTGATTGGTGCGTTAGTGCGAGTCGCGCTACGATTGGTTAAAACAACAGAATAGTCGTAGGGAAAATCTAGTGATACACGGAAAATAAAATGATGTATTACGATCCACCAGAAAAAGAGAAAAATTCCTGGTTTGGAAAGATCATGAGTTTATTTAAAAAGGACTAACCGATTGTGACTAAAGAGGAACAGTTGCTTCCTCCGCCAAAATCGCATGCATCCTTTATGGTTGCAAAATACGGATATCATACATGTATTTGGTTGGACAATTGGGCAAAGTATACAAAAGATGATGGAGTTTTAGCATTTCCGGAACATGGTTCATTTAATTTAACGGTTTTCAAAAATTTGACAGAGAGAATGATGAATCTAGAACCGAGACCTAGACCAACACAGTTCGAGGCATTGACAGAATGGGAAGATGAGATGCATGACAGAGAACGGCAGAGGAGTGGCAGAAGGTACAAATATATGTTTGGTAGGTCATATGGACAGGAGAATCATGATGATAGAATGAGGAGATGGCGAAGCACAAATATGACTGAGGGTTTGTTTCCTGTGAGAAATGCTGAAGAAATTAGCAATAGAAAATGTTTGGAAAAGAGAAATAATATCGAGTCAAAAGGGTATGGTGTGCATGAATCGGAGGATGATGTTCTTGACGACATGTTTTATAAAAATCCACCCCCATATCAATCAGATTCCACATTATTAACACCAAGTGCCCCAATGAGAGAGACTCCACGAAATATAAAATTTGAATCAGTATCACAAGAACTAGGAAGAAACAATCCTTTTAGAGAAATAGAGAAAACACAATATGGTAAAACGTGTAATGAAAATTCAGCTGAACTAGCGAAAACCACTTTAGAGTTAACTGAAAAGATTAGGGAATTGACCAAAAATTTGGAAGCAGTAACCGTTCCTGTTATTATAGGACCTGTAATGCCTATTTTTGATAAACAGAAGGATAGTGAGCATTGTCTGACGATTCCTTATAACAGTAATAAACAAAACGAGAGGCCAGAAAAAATTGCAGACGAGAACCCATGGAGACAAACAACAGGTATTTCAGAGCAAAGTACGCCTAAAAATTTGACAGTAAATCAAAGTTTAGTGGATAGAATAATAATGACAACAGAATCAGTCCCAGGATCACCGAAGAGATTAGCACAACAAAATACTGAGAAAGATAATGTAGGGCCTACTTCAGAAGAATTAAGTGAATGGCTAAGGAGTTTACAGCAGAAAGATAAAGAATCCCAACCTATAGATGTGGCCAAGCTGAAGATTGTTTTGGAAGAATTAATAGTAGGGACTATCCCCAAGGAGAAGTTAAAAGCCTATTAGGATGAAGAATTACTATTTTTATGTAAAAATATAACCTGGAGAGCAAGGAATCTACATGAGAGACTAGAAGAAGTGGCAAATGAAATGGGTATAGACTTCGAAAGAGTAAAAGTTTTACAAAAAACATACAGAGTAGATTTTTCTGAAAAGGATATTGAAAATCTGAATACCGCAGGAAGAACAACTCAGATTAAAGACATAATCATTTTGTTAAGAAAATGGGGAGATGTAGATAAATGGAAGAGTAGGTGGTTTCGAAAACAAGATGATGCCTCAGACAAAACGTTTGCAGCTTTCCCTGTAAGAGAAAAAGAAAACGTAGTAACAGAATGTCCCATGAGAGAAATTCCAGGAGGAGGATATGTACATGTCGCTTGGACTAGACAAGATATTTTGTCATTTACCAATGATTTCCCTCGACTATGCAAAAAGCCAGTCGAGTGGTATAGGCAAGTGGATAGGTTCATAAAGTTATCAAAAGTTTTATGGATTGATTTAAATAGTCTTTTTGACATAATAGTACCAGCAGATTTATGGACAAAATGCAAGATTATGATTAGCTGGCCTACACAAGAATACCCTAGAGACCCAAAAACGGATGCCCCTGACCCTGAAGTTATGAAAAAATATCAACAGGTAATTGCTTTTCTGAAAAACAAAGTACCTCCCAAGGAGACTGATTGGGTAAAAATTGACAGGACTCATCAGTAAGCTAAGGAATCGGTACACGTTTATTATGAGAGGTTAATCCTCGCCTTTAAGCAGTTCAGTGGTGATGAAAATTTGAGTGAAAAAGATTTAGGTCACTTTGTATATCGATTTGTATATGGGCTGCGTCCAGAAATAAGTGAAATGATTAAACAGCATACAGTGGACTGGCAAAATAAGAAAATAGATGAAGTACTGAGCCATGCAAAATATTTTAGTGATGAAATTGTAGCCAAACAGCGTAAGTTAAAAGAAAAGGCTATGTGGGCACAGGTAAAAGTGGCAGAAAGACAGGAAGCTCAATTGATTGAACAGGCAAATGGTGCAGGTATGAAACCTAAATTTAATGTTGGAAAAGGAAAGGGACAATTTAATATAGAAGAAGCCAAAAAGAAGTGGCCATGTCATAATTGAGGAAGAATAGGGCACTGGAAATCCGGGTGTAAATTTCCCCCGAGTACTAATGGTGATAATGCATCATTGAATTCGCAGGTGCAGAAAGAGTTGAGTTGTCAACCACAGCGACAGCAGCAGGTTGTTGCCCAACAGAATCAGGCGCCAAAACCGCCTTTTCCACAGAGCGTAAATCCTCAGAAATACAGTAATGAGACAGGATTCTACAACGAAGAACAGGTAACTAAGCTGCCGCGTGCTAGTGCTGTTTCACAGTATTGGCTACAACGCGATGAGAGTGAGTCAGAAGAGAGCTATTGACGGTGCCGAGGGGAGGAAGAAGAGTGTGTACTTGACGCAACTCTAGAAGTAGACCAGACAGGTCCTTTTGTGGATGGAAAGGTAAATGATGAAAATATTACTTTCCTAGCAGATACTGGTGCTACTCGTTCAACTGTCAGGTCAGCTGATGTTAAAAACCTTCCTCTCTCGGATGAAACAATCCAAGTAGTTGGAGTATCCAACAGGCAGATTAAAATGCATCTCACTGAACCAGTAAAAGTTAACATAGGGAAATTTTCTGAAATGCACCATTTTGTCATGTGTGATTCAAGCCCTGTAAATTTGTTAGGAAGAGATTTGTTGTGCAAAATGAATTGCACTATATTTTGCACTCCCGATGCATTTGAGACCCCTGATGAAGATGTACTATATAAAATGACTATGGCTAATATGGAACCTGTGATTACTGAGGCATTTGCTGTATTTAACCTTGAAGAACTACCAAAGGAACTGAAAAAGACAGTAAAAGCAGAGGTCTGGGACTTCACAGGAGAAGATGTAGGATTAATAAAAAATGTAGATTCTGTCAAAGTAAC
This sequence comes from Triturus cristatus, assembly GCF_964204655.1. Classification (NCBI taxonomy): domain Eukaryota; kingdom Metazoa; phylum Chordata; class Amphibia; order Caudata; family Salamandridae; genus Triturus; species Triturus cristatus. The sequence goes on from NC_140586.1 coordinate 579,676,325, forward strand.
TGTAAAGGAAGGAATAAGTTACCCAAATATTCCTCAGTACAAATTGACACCCGAAATAATTGAAGGAGTTACTCCTAATAGTGCAAGATTTGAGAAAAATAAACAAAATAGTTGTGTTATGTTGTCCTATTGTACCAAATCCATCTGTCATTTTGTATCAGATTCCACATGATGCAGAATGGTACACAGTAATTGACCTGTGTCATGCTTTCTTTTCCATCCCATTGCATCAAGACAGATTTTTGCGGTTTGGCGAACGCATTTTGGCATGGTGCCGAATCCCACAGGGGTATACAGAGAGCCCCTCAATATTTAACCAGATATTGAAAAGGTCCTAAGAAGATCTAGAGATGTCTGAGAGCTCAGTACTAGTGCAATACATTGATGGCCTGCTTGTGGTGTCAAAAACACGAGAAGCTTGTGTAGTGGATACCATAGTATTGCTAAATCATCTAGCAGGTGGAGGACTTAAAGTATCCCCATCGAAATTGCAATTTTGTCAGAAAGAAGTACAATATTTAGGCCACAAAATTGAAAAAGGACTGAGAAAATAACTGCAGAGAGAATCAAGATAATAAAAGGAATGAGTGTCCCAATGACGCAAAGAGAAGTGAGAATGTTTCTTGGAATGGTCGGATATTGTCGTCAGTGGATAAGTAACTTTTCCCTGATTGCAAAACCTTTGGTACGCCTGACAAGAAGTGATGTAAAAGACCCCATTGAATTAAATAGAGAAGAATTAACAGCCTTTAAACAATTGAGAGACAGTTTGTGTGAGGCACCAGCACTTGGTATGCCTGAAAATGAGAAGGAGTTTGAACTATATTGCAGCGAAAGGAATGGATGTGCACTCTCTGTATTAATACAGAAACATGGAAAACTGAGAAGACCGATTGCATATTTTTAGCTATACTCGACCCTGTAGCTGTAGCATTGCCTGGTTGTTTGAAAGCAGTGGCTGCCACTTGTAAGAGTCTGGAACAGAGTGAAGGAATTGTGATGGGATAGCCTGTGCGAGTGTTTGTACCTCATGATGTGGCAATCCTTTTAACAAGGAGACGCACTCAGTTCATGACGCATAGTCGGCTGACTGAATATGAAAAAGTCATATTAGGTGCAACAAATGTGAGCCTTGTAAGATGTCTGAATGTGAATCCTTCAACGTTATTGCCAGATGCTGAGAATGTGGAAGTCAGAGATGATGTGGATCATGCCTGTCTTGATGTGCTTGATTTCTGTACTAAACCACGACCTGATATAAAAGATGTACCTTTGACAGAGAGTGATAATGTGATGTTTGTGGCTGAATCATGCTTGAGAACAGACAAAGGAATTCTGAGTGCAGCATATGCAGTATGCATAGTAGCAGCGGTAATGGAAGCATCTACCTAAAGGGAGTAAAGTCAGCCCAGGTTGCTGAACTTTTTGCCTTAACCAGAGCATGTAAGTTGGGAAAGAATGTGAGAGTGAATGTGCTAAACGATAGTCAATAAGGCTTCAGTGTCGTGCGTGATTTTGGTCAAATCTGGTCACTGAGAGGTCTTTTGACTTCAAGTGGAACCCATATAAGGAATGCTAAAGCGGTTGGGAAATTGCTTGAGGCAATACAGCTGCCTAAGCAATTGGCTGTTGTGAAGTGTGCTGCACATTCAAAGACCGGAGATTACATTGCAGCAGGGAACCAATATGCAAACGATATGGCTCAATTTTGTGCGAGAAACCAGAATTCAGTAAATCGGGCAAAAGAAAAGGAAATGAGTTCATGTCCCTTGTTGTTTACTAACATTGTGAACACATGGGAAGGATTGAGGCAGTTACAGGAAGAAGCAGGAGGTGAGGAAATGAGACAATGGGTAAAGGCAGGATGTGCACCAAGGGAAACAGATCATGTGTGGGTCTATCGGGATGGAAGACCAGTTATGCCTGATAGCATGGTGTGAGCCATGGCCCGGATGTATCATGGACAAGCACACGTAGGGAGAGATGCAATGCTTAGATTATTTAAGCAGACATGGTACAATGCAAAATTCAGACTTATAGCTGAGAGCCTTTGTCAAAGATGCCTTATATGTCAACAGTTCAATCCTGGAAGGAAAACAGTGGTAAGTCTAGGAACGATAGGTCGAGAAGGAGGGCCTTTCACCAGAATGCAAATCGATTTCATTGAGATGCCTCCCTGTAACATTTTAAGGTATGTTTTAGTGATGGTCTGCCTGTTTTCTAGATGGGTAGAAGCATATCCCACAAGAAGAAGTGATGGAATTACAGTAGCAAAACTGCTTTTGAGGGAGTTCATCCCTAGATTTGGGTGTCCAGTCACAATTGAGTCAGATAGAGGAAAACATTTCCATAATGAAATCATGAAGCTAATTTGTGAAGCATTGAATGTACAACAAAAAGTGCATTGTGCCTATTGCCCAGAGGCTTCTGGTGTGGTAGAACAAGTAAATGGCACTATTAAAAACAGATTAGGAAAGATGTGTTTAGCCACAGGACTGAAATGGCCTGATGTCTTGCCTCTGGTACTCATGACTATTAGATCAATTCCAGATAGAAACACAGGTTTGAGTCCCCACGAGATTGTGATGGGGAGAGCAATGAGGCATGTATTCATACCAGTCAACAAGTTATTGCCTATCTCTGATGACTTGGTGTTGGATTAATGTAAGGGGCTGGCTGACGCCATACATTCTGTGTTTCATCAGGTTGGATCGGATGCCACCACCCTTGAAAAGAAGCCAGCTCATGATCTAAGCCCAGGTGACTGGGTGAGAATCAAAGTGCACAGAAGAAGGAACTGTTTGGTCCCACGTTGGGGAAAACCATGACAAGTGATCTTAACTACGACAACAGCTGTAAAGTGTGCAGGAATAAAGAACTGGATCCATGCTAGTCATACCTTGCGAATTCCAAACCCAGTGGATAACAAGGAAGGAGAGTATTTTGAAGAATCAGAAACTAGCTGTGAATCTGATACTGAAGACACCAGAACAGGACAAAATTCTGAAAGGGGGGAGTCAGAACCAAATTTGACCGTTGCCCCAGAGAATATTCCCTTGAGGAGGAAGTTGCAGATTTCTGACACCAGCTCAGGCTCAGAGACTGAACAAGCACAGGTACATACAGGAAAAGAGAAAAACAGTAAAGAGACAATTAAAGAAGTTCTCGATAAAGAAATTCCTGATGGAAAGTTGAGAGAAATTCCACCTGAAGTAACAAAAGCAGATGGTCAGGTGACAGATACAAAAAGTGAGGGAAAGATTTTTGCGGAAGTCCCTCGAGGAGTTGTAGGGAATTCAAACATTCAGTTAGTCAGCAGGAAGATTGTGTGGAAGAAACACGAGGAGGGACAGAAGTAGGGAAAATAAAGGAAGTGGTGGAAAAGAAAACAGTCGAGAGTAAAAGTCAAGTTGCAACAGAATCAGAAAGCAGTGATGAAGAAGTACCAGAAGGTCGAGTCCTGAGAAAGAGAGCATGGAGAGCTGAGAAAAATGATAAAGGAAATAAATTGAAAAGACTAGCAAGAGATGAAATTTGGCCAAATAAAATGAAGAGATTGAGATACCAATTGACACAAGCAAGTTCCTCTAGAGCTGAACAAGTGAATGAAATATCTAGTCAAGAAAAATTGAAAGACGAGGGAAAAACGACAACAGAAGAAAATAAAAGAACAAGAAAACCTAACCAGAAGTATAAGTCGCCGGAATGGTCATATGTGGCGTTGCCTGAAATAAAAGAAGAGGCGGATAGCCATGAAATTCCAGAGTAGACTGTACCAGAAGTGGTTGAGGAAGACGAAGAATCGGAAATCCTGAGAGTTATCTTGTCCGGCATTGGAGAAGAAACGGATGTTCAGGAAGTTCTGTATCAAGATTGTGAAAGACGATCAAATGCCAAACTGAAAAGACCAAAAGTGATACCAATGGAAAGACAATAAATTACTGGAAAAGACATAACTGATAGAACCAAGTAGGTGCTTAGAGACTGGGGTTAGACAAAACTAGTTGTGAAGTAGAGGAGGCTAAGTCAAAAGACACTGATCATTTTTCGAAATGGCAAACACAGAGAATAGAAAAACTAAATGTGTATTTTTTAGAAGATGGTTAAAAATGTGTTGTTGTTGTACAGGATTACTAATGCTTCTATGGAGTGCGTTGACTTTGATGATCTCATTTAAAGTTACACTAGAAACAATAGAAGGACATAGTGAGAATAAAACTAATGTAGAAAAGTTTCAGAAAGTATATCCGACTAATATAGATAGAAATTATTTAAATAAAGACAGGTCTATAAATGATTTCTCTAACAATGTATTTTCAAAATTACTGTATGAATATGTAAAGACGATAGACGTGAGGGACTGCTACGTCTGCATGCAGTTACCTGCATCTGTGTCTGAGGGAGTGACCTATCATCACCTCCCAGTAACGTATGGAATAACATGTAGTGTAATAGCAAGTTTGTTTTACAAAATAGGGAAATTGGAATATTACTTTTCGGATGTAGATAACATATTTTCACAAGTACCTGTAATTAACAAATTAAATAAAGTAAAACCTGCAAAGGTATTAGGTGAATTTTTCTTAGAAACTAAAGAACCAATATTAGAGTCCATATTTAGAAATAATCTAACTTGTAGTTTAAAGAAGGAAGAAAAAGTGTTCTTGGAAATGGTTGAAGAAAGGAGATTGAAAATGCAAAAGAAAGCATCTGAGGGAAGAGAGGAAAAAACAGTCTGGGATGTTGAAAAGGGAAAACATTTGAAAGGAGAAGCTAGTCCAACAATGGCTTTAGATTGGCCCCAGAAAGGAAAGTTGTACATTAGAAGGAATCAAACTGCATATGATAATTATTTTGTAGGTACAAGTGATTGCCATGATACATATCAAATCATGGGTGGATGGGGATTTAAAGGAGGAAATGATCCAGTTTTTCCTGGATTATATTTTATCTGTGGGAACAAAGCATATTATCGATTACCAGATCACTGGTTTGGCACATGTTATGTGGGCCTGGTTTTCCCAAAGATATTCCATGTGGGAAGAGGAAGAGATGGTGTACATGAGTTAGGTAGACAACTAACACGTAGAAAGAGAGAATCTTGGTCAGAAATTGTAGGAGACATTTTTGGAGCATTGATACCAGCAGTGGGAATATCTCTGAATGCACATAAAATTATAAAATTATCAACAGTAGTGGATCGCTTGTCAACAAGCACCGCTGGAGGATTTTTATTGGTAAATACTGAGATGGTTGCCATACGTGCCATGGCAATGCAAAATCGACTTGCCCTTGATATCATTTTGGCAAAAGAGGGTGGAGTCTGTGGAATGCTGAAAGTTCAACATTGTTGTACTTATATTCCTGATGAACATCAAGATCTAAAGACATACATTAAAAATATAACTGATTTGCATGAGTAAATTGCACCACCGGAGGTTGAAGGTGTTTGGGAAAAGATTGGAAATAAATTATCTTCTATTAAAGATTTCCTATTAAAATTAGGTATTACATTTATAGGTAAAATCCTATTTCCATTAACCTCTGTAATTTTTCTACTATTAGTTTTAAGACTAGGATGTTTATGTTGCAAAAGAAAGAAAATACAGAAAAATTTAAAGAGAGAAACTTTGAGAAAGAAAGAAAATAAAAGACGAGAAAGAGAATTTGAGGAAATAGAATTAGAAGAAATGAAAGATAGTATGTATAGAAAAGCAAGAGGAGAAGAAATTGGGGAAACAGAAATGTGAACTAATAATCTATGAATTCATTTCTTTTTATAATAAATTTAGAAAATTTTAGGTATTATGGTGATAAAATCACCAAAGGGGGGATTGATGGAGCAGGTAGTGCAAAATTGTGTATACCTCCTCTATTCTTGCATGAAAATACTAATTATGTAATCTATTAACTATAATAATATTAAGCGAGTATTGCATACTAATCAACCTTATTAAAACTTAAACTTTACATGGGATGTGCTATTTGCATGGCTAAATAACTCTTATAACTGAAATCTGTACGCATATTAATGAATAGTATATGTGGTAATAGAATATGATATGATATATGTTGCTATGTGATGTTGCATCATCGAGGAGGATCGAAAAGGGTGGATATAATAGCTTTAAATGTCGCTATATGCTAGATAAATACAAGCACATAGAGGGATTAGTAAGGGGTTGACATTAGAATCACCATTTCTGTGTATTAATTATTCTTTTGTGTTTGTTTCGCTTAAGTTGACATTTGGCCCTAAATCCAATATGGCCGCTGACATCGCACGCAGAAGTGGTCATTGTCTCGTGAGGCGCGAAGTAGACTGCGCAAGCGCGAGAAATATCCTGAACCTCTTGGCGACCTTTGCTCACCATGTTCCCGGTCAAGGTTGTGAATTTGGAGGTTCACCAACCTTACAGCAAACCAGAACAAGCCGACACTTCGCTGACAAGTGACCTCATCCCTCGAACTGTTCTAAGAATCTGGGAATAAGAATCAGACGATCCCAACCAGCCAATCACGACTGTCCTAAAGCTTAAAATGGTATCTTCTTTAACTTGATTGTATTATAAAAAGGGTAGTAGAATAGGGAGGGATTATTATTATTATTATTATTATTTTTCCCCCTTCTTCCTTTTTCATGACTATGTTCATGACGCCTTTCCTGATGATCCAGATGCTGCCCGACCGCTTGATGACTGCAAACTTTTTCTAAATCCACGGGCTATGATAGATGCTTGCACGATTTCTGGTCCTTTTATAAAATTGGAGACTGTAACGTGCTGAGCAGAGGACTTTGAGCTTTGGCCTGCTTTTCGGACGATTTACAACAACATTTAGTTATGCAGAGCCAATGAATTAGAGGACTCCAAATAGCCAGATTAGGTAAATATGATATTCTGCGATTTACTTGAATTGATCTGAAAATTATAAACTTTGACGAGACAAATGCAAAAATAAATCATTATGAAAATTTAGATAAACAAATATTGATTAACAAGAAATATGAGTTTGTGGTTTTCATTAAGGGAAATAAGGACTCTGAGTCTTAAAATGTGTTTTAGCTGGTTCTACATCACCATCAACCAATCCAACTAAATTGGTCCAAAGCGATCAAATGCATGCATGATTCACAACTTTACCCATATAGTGAATATATAATAAGGACTCCATTGTTTTATTCATACAGAGAGGACGTAATATGGTCCCTATGCGAACTATCTCTATGGACAAGGAAGATTTAAGACTTGATAATCGCCTATCAATGGTGTTTTGATGTATAAACATTTGATGAAAACATTCGTATTGGGTAAGATTTGATCCCATACTAGAAATGCGATATTAATTAATACAGTCGCTCGTGGACTGCACTTTTATTTGGGTTGTTACAGATATATTCTCATACTATATGTCCTCAATATGTATGTATATTGATTTACTTGCAGAATTAATGATGCAAGTCTTGATATCGTTAGGAGGAATCTACAGTTTACTCAAAACAATAATCATTCGAGGTGAGATCTAGGCTCCCCACTAATAAGAAAATTTGTCTTTGAATATGGTTCTAGTATTCGGTCTTATCAGTTTTTAATTGACACTCTTGCTTTGGATGATCATCCAATCTCTTCACTTCACAACCATTCGGTGTAATTTACTTCTCATAATGGAGTTTATCAGTTGGTGGCTGATCCTCTTGATCACGGGGGTTCCTATGCAATCTCATTTCCCTTTTTTATTATTATGGCTAATGAGATTATAATGTTTCACATTATATATTTATATATGACTAAGAATAGTATGCTGATTCTTTTATGTAACATTTGCAGCCTTGAAAAAGCCCTGCGGGCGAAACGCGCGTCGGCTGCTGTTTTGAAATTGGAAATAAAATTGGAAATAAATATTGAATACAACATCCAAATGAAGAACTGGACACTGATCTATAATCTTACGTAAACTATATGGTTGGATGGATATGATCTGTCAAGTGGAAAAGCTGTGATATTACTGTGACTTTGTGGTGTGCTACGTTGCCTATCAAGTCAACTAAATTGGCCCGTCGACCAAGTGGGTGGAGGGCCTTGATGTTTAGGATTAGGGATCTATAGGCGAAGGATGTCAATGTATATTTTGTAAAATAACTTTTCTCTCCCTATAGGTTATAAGGTGTTCCCCCCACATGTCCAGCGCTTGAATTACTCATCCCTCCTGTGTGCAGACTCGTGAGAGAGACGTATGAGTGTTGGCGTTATGGGCCCCACCAATGACTGTGTGTGTGAATGAGCTAGTGTGACGTTGGGTCTGCGACGCAGGGAGGATAACGGTAAATGTTATTCCCCATTTCAAGATTTGCACTGGATCACATGCATGATCAGAAACAGTTTTGCAAGAATATGCCCATAGCTCCAGTGTTGCAGCAAAATATTAAAAATTAAAATGACATATAGTCCATGGAGTCAACAGACTCAATTGATTCTGAGTAATAATTTCCCTAAGTTGTCTCCAGAAAATAATTCCTAATGGTTGTGCATGAGGGTTGAGGAGGACTGCTTACTTAGAGGAGTCCTGGAGGTAGACTAGTGTGGTTCACTCATTGACTGTGAAGTCAATGGCCATCCTCTTTCTTTCTAGCTGGATACAGGGGCTACCTATTCTACAGTTCATTCTTGGAAGTTCCAATACTACTCGTCTTGGGAAATCAAGTCCAAGTTGTAAGAATCAGTATAACCCAATTATTAAGCAAGTAACAGCAGATGTCCCTGTTAAAATAAGATCAATGGAAAATATTCATCAGTTCATTATAGGTTATACAATTCTTGTAAACTTTTTGGAAAGAGGATTGCCTTGAAAGATATACAGTGGATGATGTTGCATTGAAACTCAAGATGAAGATTCTGTTTTTAAAATTAAATCACATGATGTAAGAGTCTTGATATTTCCAGAACTGACTAAAGATGATTTACCTCTGGATTTAGGACATGCTGTCAACAAAGAGCTGCGGGGTTTCTCTGGTAAAGAGCTAGGATCAATAAAAGGTGCAAAACCTGTTAATATAAATGTAAAAACCAATGCTGTATTTCCCAGAACTAAACAAAAAAAAACTCTCAAGAGAAGCAGAGGAAGTAATAAAGCCTGTCATTGAAAAAAAGATTGATCAGGGAATTCTTTGAGAAGTGCTTGCTAGCCCTTCCAACTCTCCCATGATGGGAATTAAGAAACAAATTGGCAAATGGAGAATAGTGCATGATGTGAGAAAATAAATAAAACAGTGACCTGAGGTACTAAGTTCTGCAGTAATACTATTCCGGATTCCGTCAGATGCATAATGGTACAAAGTCATGTACTTAGGCAAAGCATTCTTCTCCATTCCCTCCATGAAGATAGTGACTACCTATTTGCATTTTCATTTCAAAATACATTCTACTTTGATGTAGAATTCCACAAGGGTTTCCTGAAAGTACTGGAATTTGTAGTCCAATCTCGAAGAAAGATTTACAGAATGTAAAGGTTTCCTGTAACTCTGTGTTGTATCCAAGACAAAAGAAGACTTAACTTGACACAATTGAACTGTTGAATCATTCAACTGCTGTTGGACTTGGCCCTTTTTTGGCTTAAGTTCATTAAAATGTTGCCTTCCCCATAGTACCCCCTTGGGCAGGGTGCAGTGTATGTGAAAGGTAGGACATGTACGGCGGAGTGTACCATGTCCTAACAGTGAAATACTCTCCATTTCATGTTTCACTGTGAAATGCCATCTTGCCCATACAACAGACTGGGAAGGCTGTGTAATATGTTTCCAGACTATCTTCCCATAGGCTTAAGATGGAGAGGTGAAGTTTGGTGTGCCTGAACTCACAATTTAATAACACATCTTTTTGTGAAGGTGGTTTTTGCATTGTGTGTTTAGAAACCACACTTTTAGAAGTGGTTGGTTTTATGTATTCTAACAATTTTGTGTGTCTCTGCCTGGTTGTGGATTGACTGTCTGGATTTCAAAGCGATAGGATCTGGGGAATGTCTTGACCCAGGGGAGGAGGTGAGACAGCAAGAGGGTGACCTGCATATGGAGTGTAGGGGGAGGAGTAGCCCCTGGAGGTGAAGAGTCCAGGGCTGCTGCCATAAAACAATGGCTCCATCTCCTGCTGAATGACTGAGGATCCAGACCCCCACTAATCAAAGGAAGAAGGTTTCACTGGCAGGGAGGCACCCAGACCTGGTTTGGACAGGGGTCAGTGCCCCCTGAAACACAAAGACTTCAAAGCCATTGAGGGGTATAACTATGAGAGCTGAAACCCCTGAACGTTGGACTTATCAAGACTGTACAGGATTGAAACTACTTTGTGGTCAAGAAGAACCTTTGCCAAGGAAGAAACAGCTGAAGAGACTGAAGGAAAGACAATGAATAATAAATTCCTAGGCAATCACGTAGATATTTATATCACAGTAGATGTATTTATATAGAGCCAACAGACAAAATTACTTCTAATAAAGACCAGTGTACCACAAGGGAGTTGTAATTGGTCTTTTTTTCCCTTTTATTATAAAAAGAAGCTATTTTTTTCTTAAAAAGACATGTAAGTATTACACAACTGCACAATTAAAAAGACATACGTTTTTTCAAAATGTTTCACAAATAATAAAAAATAATACACTGTATAGGTCAAATATAATGGTCAAGAAATCAGTAAAAAACAGATACAAACACAACAATACAAATAGACAATTCATAAAAATAACTAATGGAATATGGCAGTAGATCGTCTTCGACGCGTGTTTCGGTGCTCTAGCGCCTTCGTCAGGAAAGCCACACAATTTTCCTGAAAATGAGAGGTACACTGGCTTTATAATGATAATAATAATAGAGACAGCAAAAGAACTAGTTGCATCTCTTAAACTTGAACTTTTGGAGCTGGAGGATAAAATCAAAAAATCTAATAGTGTGGAAGATGCAAAAAAGAAATTAGAAGAATCAGAGAGAGAGCTAGCGTCTTTTGCTGAATATTTAAATAAACGCAAAACAGAAAAACTAACAAAAGACAAACGTTTCTATTCTATTGAAAGAACTTATCCTTATCTCGGAGAGCATTTTTATAAATTCAACCAATATACAAATGAAAATACATCTAAAAGTCAAAAGGTCATGACCTTCTCTGACACGTCAGATTCAGATCGAGAAAGTAGTTCAAATTATTATGAATCAGATGGTAGATACAACCCTTCTAATCAAACCACACGTAAGCCTTTTTTAGGACAACGTGGGAACAACAGAGGACCCCAGAGAGTGAGATTTCAACCACAGTCCAGAGAAACTTACCAAAACTACCATCACCAATCAGACCCTCAACAATTTCTGGAGACTCGCAACAAACAATACTGGAGATAAAAGACACTATTCCGATTTTTAACCTTTCATCACATATATTAGATCCAGTCACTATTACAGTGTTATCCAGGGGACTATCTTTTGTTCCTCACGCTTTTGCTAATAAATTTGAATTGTATCAAGATATGTTTTTGTTTTTTCGAAAAATTAGATTGAAAAAGTTTTTCAATGAGGAAAGAGATTCTTCCCATGAATTGAACACCGTACAAGAATTATCACTACCCTCCACTTTTCTCCCATCTTTGGACCAAATTGGTCCAGAGGTTGCAATTTTTGAACACGTGGTCCTGAAACGTTTGGATCAGGCAACACGATTTATTCCGAAACCTCTTTACAACCTTAACAAAGAAGAATTTGATTCTTTAAAAACATTGGCCAACAACAAAGAAATTACAGTAAAGAGTTGTGACAAAGGTGGTGGTATAGTTATCACTGATACAGATAAGTACAAATTAAAAATGCAAGGAATGCTCAATGAGAAAAATGTTTATTCAAAAATAACATCTAACCCTATCACTAAAGTTATACAAGAAATATCGATCTTCACTAGGTCTGCCCTAGAAGCAGGTCACATTAGTAAAAAAGAATTTGAATTTTTAAATCACTCAGATAGAAAGACACCGTGTATCTATGGAATCCCATAGACACATAAAAGTATACAGGATCCTCCATACAGACCCATAGTGTCTACTATCGGTTCTGTTACAGAACCATTGTCGAAATTTTTGGATAATAAAATCAGACCATCAGTATGTCAGATCCCATCTTTTGTACAAGATACACGGGATATCATTAACAAAGTAGAAAACCTCAATTTCAATTCAGCTACCGATATTCTAGTGACTCTTGATGTAGAATCACTGTATAGTAATATACCCCAAAAAGAAGCACTTGAGTCTGTCTTATGGTTTATTGATGAATATAAGATCCCTTGCTCCAAACCCTTCTTTGCCAAATGTCTAAGTACAATTCTCACGGAAAATACTTTTGAGTTTGATCAACAACTATATCGTCAGACAAAGGGAGTCAGTATGGGAGCTTCAGTTGCTCCCACAATAGCCAATATTTATATGGCCTTATTTGAGAAGAAATATATCTACAATGAAGTGGCCCCTTTCTTTGAGTCTGTTTCCCATTGGTCCAGATACATAGATGACATCTTTTTTGTCTGCACTAATGGGGAAGATACTCTAGGTGAGTTCCTGTCGTGGATAAACCTGGCAGATACTAACCTCAAATTCACAGCTCATAGTAGTAAGCAGCAGGTGGAATTCCTAGACATTTTGATTAAACACAAGTCGGGAAAGCTAGAAGTAGAGTTGTTTACTAAACCAACAGCCAAAAATACTCTTCTTCATTTTAATAGCTACCACCCACGCTCCCAGAAAGATAGTATCCCTTTTTCCCAATTCTTAAGGGTACGTCGTAATTGTACAAATTTGTTGGACTTCGATGTCCAAGCAGAAAAAATGAAGGAAAAATTTCTACTCCGTGGTTATCCACATAGACTGATTAGAGAATCATATAAATGAGCACGCTACTATGATAGAGACCATCTTCTTATCAACAATACACGTAGAAAGACAGACCAACTAGTCTGCATCACTAGACACTCGACTTTAAATGCCACAGTGAAACAAATAATCAATGCTAATTGGCATATTTTAAACAGCCATCCGGAAGCACAAAATAAGATAGCTAAACCACTATTTGCCCGCCGAAGGAACAAAAATTTGAAAGATATGATTGTTCATTCGAGGTTCAAGTCAAATGCCCCTTTTATTCAGAAAACCATTGATGGCAATAAACCCGTTAAAGGTACTGTTAAATGCTCCACATGTAAATCATGTGACCAAGTTCTAGAAGGTGAAACCTTAATACATAACGGCTATATGATTCAAGCACAACAACTATGGAATTGCAAAACACAGAATGTTGTTTACCTCATTCTGTGTCCATGCAATCTAGGATATGTTGGTGAAACATCCAGAGCAGTTCAAACTCGCATGGCTGAACATCGTTCCGCCATCCCTAAGGCAAAAATGTCCGCTCCCCTAGTTAAACACTATTTGGAGGTAGGACACAAACCAGAGGAGATTCATTGGCGGGTCTTAGAGAAAATCCACATTGCAGAGAACAGTGGCGGCTGTAAAGTACGCAAGAAAAGGGAAGTTTTTTTGATTTTTGTCCTCAATACATTCCACTGTGGCTTAAATAATGAATTGCCATGGGAGAATGCCATCTGATATGCCATCTTTATTGAGAACTAAATTGACTTCTTCCTACTCCTTGGTATATTAATTTTCTATTGAAGCGGATCAAGCTTCTGAGAATGTTTATATATCTAAGGTTACATATGTAAAGGGAAGCTTTTTCAAGATCACTATAATGAGGTCTGCATCATAAGAAATAAAACACCGAAATAATATGTCTGTTGGAATTTATAACTGATATTTTTCAACTAGTGAAAATATGAAAGAATTTTTCATTCTCGTGTAAATGAAACAACAAACAATAAATCAAACATTATAGCTCTTATTTTTGTTTAAAAAGTTTCTTTCTATGAGAAACTGCTAAACTTCTTGTTTATGCTTAGCCACGCCCCTTGACATCTACGTCCCATCTCCGTAGATGTAACTATTTCACCACGGCGTAACCACCGGATTTAGCCTCATCCCTATATGTATGCTTTAAACGGCTTCATAAAAATAATACAATAAACAAAAAAGCAAACAATAATGTCTCATCCTGTTTTAAAAATAAATTAAAAAAAATTTCTTTCAATGAGAAACTGCTAAAATTCTTGGTTACATTTAGCCACGCCCCTTGCCACCTACGTTCCATCCCCGCATACGTATTTACATCACCACGGCGTGACTACCGGATTTAGCCTTATCCCAATTTGTATGCTTTAAATGGTTTCATAAAAACAACACAATAAACAAAACAACAAACAATAAAGTTTCTTCTTGTTACAAAAGTTTCTTTCACTGAGAAACTGCCAAAATTTTTGTTTACATTTATCCACGCCCCTTGCCACCTACGTTCCATCCCCATATACGTAACTACATCACCACGGCCTGACCACCTGATTTAGCTTCATCCCTCCACACGTAATCACCGCGTCTCTACCACCTGATCAAGTGACGTGTAGACGCATTTATTTAAACCGGCCCTGTAGCGCGGAATTATGCATATCGAGGAAACCATTATATTGAACATAGAAGAACTCGCTTGAGGCACGCCTTTTCTCCACGAAGGTCTTTTCATCATAAGGTGAGCTACACAGTATCCAGACATTATTGGTAACATATCTGGGGTCAGCGTAGAGTATGGTCACCCCTATATCGATAGCTCGCGTTATTTATCTCTACATTAGTTAATACTCAATATTTCGATACTAAAATCCTGTCGTTTACATGCCATTATTTACAGGCTTATCTATGAAGAAAAGAACAAACCCATCTCTTTATTAGTTAAAGAATCTACAAAAGAAAAAATAAGCATACAGTTCCATACCATATCGAACTTTAATTAGGTAGGTAATACCGCCTGATTCATTAGTTTAACGTTTATGAATTAAACATAATATCTAGGCCTGGGCAAAAATTTCGTTCCGTTCGCGGAAATTGCGATAATTTGACATTTTTGCGTTCCGCGGAGAGCGCGAAAATGTCAAAAATTCCGGTTTCCGCAGCTTGGCGATAATTTGTTTCTTGCTCGCGCTGTAAAATGATACATTCTGGCGCGCGCGCGATCGCCTTACCTGAATCCCTGCGTTCGCCGACAAGTTTTCTTGATCCGGTCGCGTTCTCCATGAGATGTTGTATTGTTTTTAGCCATTTGCGCTGTCTCGCGACAGTTCGCGCCCGCAGTGACGTCATGCGTCGCGCGATCACGTCTTTCTTCTCGCGATCATGCACCGCGAGAACAACTCAAAACAAGATGGCCGCGCCCGCAAGCAACCACATGGGTAAGTTGGCGACCCGCAACCATGCAGAAAATCTCGCGAACATGCCGGAAAAAAACTTCCGCATCTTCGCGATATTTCTGCTTGTTTGCGATAATTTTAAACATTCTCGCGATAATTTGCGAAGGTTAATTCCGCAAATTCCGCCCACCCCTAATAATATCGTGGTAAGACACATAAACAGTACTATTTAAGTTACTTATGTACAATTATATATATTTTCTAGACACCATTGGTCTTTTTTGCTGCCTCCCCGGTTTCTTTTATTAAGTCATATATGCCAAGGACGACTGGTATATAATTAGACTAATCCTAAGGTAACTATGTGAAGTCATTAGATTTCTATATACATCAATTACTAACTATCACCAGTACTTACCTCCTTATATTTCTGTGTTTTTTCCTCTAGTGGACATCCTATTTTTAATATCTATCCTGACATAGCGTTACCACTTAATCCATTATACGAGTAAGTCTTTGTATCACCTATCTCACGCGTTGGGGTGTTAAACTTTGACCTGTATCCTTATCGACTTCTTACTAAAGAT
Source organism: Triturus cristatus (assembly GCF_964204655.1). Lineage (NCBI taxonomy): Eukaryota > Metazoa > Chordata > Amphibia > Caudata > Salamandridae > Triturus > Triturus cristatus. The sequence goes on from NC_140586.1 coordinate 579,692,223, forward strand.
AAAATGTCTTTTCCTACTTTTCTTGAACAAATTGGTTCTCTCAAAAGCAGGGTATTAAGTCACAATCTATTCATTTCCATAACTATGCTTACCTATTCCTCTGTAATTCTTGGAAGAGCTAATTTTATTGTAAAAGTTGTCATCATAAGAGTGATATAATATCATTATAAAGCCAGTGTACCTCTCATTTTCAGGAAAATTGTGTGGCTTTCCTGACGAAGGCGCTAGAGCGCCGAAACGCGCATCGAAGACGATCTACTGCCATATTCCATTAGTTATTTTTATGAATTGTCTATTTGTATTGTTGTGTTTGTATCTGTTTTTTACTGATTGCTTGACCATTATATTTGAACTATACAGTGTAATATTTTTTATTATTTGTGAAACATTTTGAAAAAACGTATGTCTTTTTAATTGTGCAATTGTGTAATACTTACATGTCTTTTTAAGAAAAAATTAGCTTCTTTTTATAATAAAAGGGAAAAAAAGTCCAATTACAACTCCCTTGTGGAACACTGGTCTTTATTAGAAGTAATTTTGTCTGTTGGCTCTATATAAATACATCTACTGTGATATAAATATCTACGTGATTGCCTAGGAATTTATTATTCATTGTCTTTGTTGCCCTGTCCTAGGAATTGACCTAAACACTTTACAGGGGGTCCATGATAATTTCAAAGGAGAGACTGAAGGAAAGGACTGACCCTTGCTGTGTGTTTTGGGGCTGGCCTGCAGTTTGCTGATTTAACCAAGGAGAGACTAAGGGACTTTGCTGTGTGCTATGTCCCCCTGCTTGAAAGGACTTTGCTGTGTGCTGTATCCTGAAGTAACTTGTCCCCAAGGGCCAAGGTGAGCTTGCTCCCTGTTGTGGAAACTCAGGAACATAAACATTTCGAGGTGTGTCTCAGCAACGCTGTGTGCGTGTGATTTTTGCAGCCTGAGACCTACGTAAGAACTGCCCCGTGATCGTGTGCACCAGTATTCTAAGTGAGTCTCAGCTACATTGTTTGAGTGTGCTTTGTGCAGCCTGAGACCTTCGTGAGGATCGTCCTGTGATCCTGGGCACCTGGAATCCAAGTGAGTCTCAGTGACGCTGTGTGCGTGTGCTTCGTGCAGCTGAGACCTCCATGAGGATTGCCCTGTGATCGTGTGCACCAGGAGTCCAAATGATTCTCAGCGACTCTGTGTGCATGTGCTTTGTGCAGCTTGAGACCTTCGTGAGGATTGCCCTGTGATCGTGCACACCCGAAGCTCAAGTGAAGTCTCAGGGACACTGTGTGCGTGTGCCCTGTTGCAGCCTGGGACCTTCGTGGGAAATTGCCCTGTGACTGTGTGTCCCGGAGTAGTCTTGTTCTCTACTTCGATCGACAGCGTGACCAGAAGTGCAGCGATTGTCATTGCCATCGGCCCGGACCGGCATCCCCAGAGGAGCTGTGAGGATTCACCGCTGCTGTCCCAAACCTGCCTTTGCCAAGGAGAGACCTCGAACCATCAATGTCGGGGGTCGGTGTTCCTCTGCCTGAGACTCGTTTTGGCTGCACACAGCCTTTCTCAATCAGTGAATCAACAAATTAACAAATGCTTTAAATACCCACAGGTCATGGACATAGAAATGGTACTGCTTTCAATGTGCTCGAACTTTATTAAGTAAGAATGAGTGAACATTTACATTACACAATCACGCGTGCTTTGCCTACGTTGTACACAAAGTCTTTATGTGTCTCTGACCACAGTGATCCTTTTATTCTATTTCTGAACTATAACATCCCTGTCACCTTTGTTTTTTTGTTCAGTGAATTTCTGTATTTATTTAAATTATATTACCTAAGTATAATTTCCCTGTAACCTTTGGTTTGTTGAGTGAATTTCTAAGTTTTAAAAATGTTTATTTCATATCTTTAATCACTAACCTTTGACACTGAGTGTGTGAGTGAGTGCATGAGTGTCTCAGTAGATTTTTGAGTGTCTGAGTAGGTTTGTAAGTTGGTGTGAGAGAGTATGAGTGGGATTGTAAGAGAGTATATGAGTGTCTGAGTGGGTCTGTGAGTGGCTGTGTGAGTCTCTGAGATGGTCTGTGAGTCAGTGTGTGAGTCTCTGAGTAGATCTCTGAGTGGGTGAGAAAGAGTATGAATGTGTCTGTAGTGTGTGTATGGGTCTGAGTTCAGCTGTGAGTAGGTGCATGAGTGAATGGGTTTGTGAGTGGCTGTGAGAGTGTCCGAGTTGTTAGGTGAGCGGGTGAATGAGTGTCTGAGTGGGTTCTGCTCATTTTCAGCTCACTTTCTGTAGGCCTGTGTGAAGCTCATGGAATTGTACTCTGCTGAACTCCACCAAATTATGTGGCGTTCCATGAGCGGGCAGGATATTGCTCGGTACCTCTAATGAAGTCACCTTGGCTGCTGAGGATCGTTGGGGGCCAAGAACCCATATTGCTGCCACAAGTAAGTCCCCCACATCTGGATTGCTGAGAACTCATTAGAGGCCCAGGCCCTTTCTCAACCATTCTGCAAACTCACCTCCTGGTGCACTGCTGGTTGGGACAGGAACTCCCCTTGGCTGCTGATGGTCGTTGAGGGCCAAGAACCCCTGTTGTTCCCACAAGTAAGTCCCTCAGTCAGATTGCTGAGACCTCATCAGAGGCCGTGGCACCTTTCTTAAACACTCTGCAAACTCACCTCCTGGTGCACTGCTGGTTGGGAGAGAAACTCCCTTTGGCTGCCGACAGTCGTTGGGGGCCAAGAACCCCTGTTGTTCCTACAAGTAGGTCCACCACATCAGGATTGCTGAGAATTCATCTGAGTCCCTGGCCCCTTTCTGAACCACTCTGCAAATGCACATCCTGGCACACTACTGGTTGAGGGTAAACTTCCCTTGACTGCTGATGGTCAGAGGGGGCCAAGAACCCCTATTTTTGCCACAAGTAAGTCCCCCATTCTAGATTGCTGAGAACTCATCAGAGGTCCAGCACCTTTCTCAACCACTCTGCAAAAGCGCCTCCTGGCACATGCTGGATGGGAGATGTAACTCCCCTTGGCTGCTGACGGTCGTTGAGGGCCAAGAACCCATGTTTTCCCACAAGTAAGTACCTCAAAGTCAGATTGCTGAGACCTCATCAGAGGCTGTGGCCCCTTTCTCAAACACTCTGCAAATGCGTCTCCTGGTATACTTCTGGTCGTTGGGGGCCAAGAACCCCTATTGTTGCCACAGGTAAGTCCCCCACAGCGAGATTGCTGAGACCTCGGCAGAGGCCCTGTCCCTTTTCTCAACTACACTGCAAACACACCGCCTGACACACTACTGTTTGGGGGGGATCAAGTCTAGGAGTAAAAGCACTGGTAAACTCTGCACATTTCACTGACAGCGTGAAGTTTACCACTCACCACTAGTTTTTTGCCTTTTTTCTGCTGACCTCTTACCTTTATTTTGCCTCTTTTTGTTCATTGCTGACCTCTATTTTTCATCTTTCTGCTAGTTTCTGACCTGTATTTTGCCTCTTTCTGCTCATTATCTGACCTTTATTTTGCCTCATGTTGATCATATCTTACTTTTATTCACCCTCTTTCTGCTTGTTTCTTACCACTATTCTGCCTCTTTTTGCTCGTTTCTCACCTCTATTTTGCTTCTTTCTTCTCGTAGCTGGCCTGTAATCTGCCTTTACCTGCTGATTTCTGACCTTTTTTCTGCCTCTTTCTGCTTGTTTGTTACTCTGTTCTGCCTCTTTCTGCAATTTTGTCACCTTTATTTTGCATCTTTCAGCTAGTGTCTTACCCTTATTCTGTCTCTTTCTGCTTGTTTCTGACCTTTAGTTTGCCGCTTCCTTGTCTTTCCCCCACGGACTTTGGGGGAACCTCAAGGCCCCCACGGTCTCAGCCGGCTCCCCTCCTACTGTGGGAGCCGGATTACTCTCACAGATAGGAAGATGCTAAACATGCAGATCCCTGTCTGTCAGAGCAATCCTTTCATACGTTTCCCTGCCTGCCTGACAGCAGGCAAGAAAACAGAGGAACACTCCACTCTCCGTAAGAAGGAGTGGTTTCACAGCTCTCCGTTGCTGAGAGCGGAGTTCATGTGTTCTCTGACTTGGTGAGAGCTGTCAAAGCTCCTTCCAAATAAGAGCAAACAGCTATGTACCGGGGATAGGCACCCCGGGACATAGCAGGGCCGTTATTGGCTCCAGGAGGGGGCATTAATCTTTTGGGGAGAGGAGTTGGCCTAACGGCTAGGGCGGTCAACCTCGAATCAGAGGAACTGGGTTTGAGTCTCGGCAATGACGCTGAACATCCTGTGATTCTGGGCATATCACTTAATCTCCCCGTGCCTAACACAAATGAATGTGTCCTCATGTAATACAACTGGTGCTATGTAAGCGCTCTGATACCCTATTCGGGTCAAGTTCATGCTATACAAAACTCTATAAAAAATATTGGGATTGGGATGTCACAAGCAATTGTTCTGCCAGTCCTTTGAAAATTGATCACTGCTGGGAAAAGACGTGGTATTTCTATAATTTTTAGGTCCATAAAACATGCATAAAAGTAAGGATGTGGCAAAAAAGAACAGAAAAAGCTTGTGCAAAGTAATGATTAGATGCCCCAACAAACATCTGAGAAGTTAGGAAAATTTAAGTTGATAATTTCTTTATTGTCTGTATCCCATATTCAACACATCACATATATAAGGTAGAACCAAACTTTACAGGTGCAGTAACACAACGTAATACACGATGCTGCCAAAGAAATTGCTGATAGAGGTTGTCTAATCCCTAGTGCTGTCTAAAATTGAAAATGGTAACTCCTTGCTCACAGAAATGCAAAAACATCGCTTTGAATGCCACTTTCCGTGCATTTGCAAGCCTGGTACCATGTACTAGATAATTTTACAACGCACTCCTGTTCTTATATCTTTTAAGTGAGTGCCTCTCAAAGCCTGAAGTAGTGTTACATTGGCCTACATTATTCACACATCTTTCCTATCTAAGACTTCAAACTATCTCACAGGACCTTGTCGTCGCAGGAGGTTAATGACAGCTCATTAATTCAGAGAGCATTACATTCTAAATCCCCCATCTGCAGAAAGGTAAAGACTATCAAATAGTCCTTCTTGGAATATCCTCCCAAACTATGGAAGATAGGGTTGGACATATGAAGCAAAAGAATACCAATTCACAAATTTCGATTCCTCCCGTATCACAATTTCGTACCAAGGTGACCATCTGGCCATTTCTGATTAGCATTCGCTATTTAAGGAATTTGAATTAGTAATTTGGTAAATAATGAATCGAGTCGCAAATAGCAAATGATTACTTGGCATGGATTGATGACATCACAAACAGGAAATGGAGCAGCAGCAGGCCTATAAGAAAACGGGATAGCCTTGAGACAGGTGATACTCAACACAATCCAATTGGGATCTGCAGGAGTCATAGACATCCACCCCAAAAAAGCAAGAAAATGTCCGGGCAGAATCCCGAGAATGAGAAGGACCTTGGCGGGAGGAAGAGAAAATTTAAATTCTCTGAAAAAGAGTTAGTAATGGTCACTGAGGAGTGTGTGGCAAACCATGATACATTGATTGACAAAAATCCCTCTCTGTACCAGAGGCACAGAAGAAGAAAATCTGGCTGCAAATCCAAGAGTGCATCAACTCTATAGGGGTTTCACAGAGCTTGATTGAAGAAATCCACATAAGGGAGTACAACCGCCAGGACCAAAGAAAAGATTGCAACCGGTAGAACTTAGGCCATTGCAGCAGGAGGCGAACATACAACCCAGCCACCACCGACTCCTAGGATGGAAATGATTGAGTTGACCCTGGAGCCTGAAACTGTGTCTGAATTCAGCAACATTGACACCTCAGAGGCTCTTTCAACTTCAAAAAGTAATATTGATACATACACTTGCAGTGTCACAATAGCATGTCTGAAGTAATGTGTGAGGTAACATTGTAACATTATAACCATTTTATGCTGGGAAATGTTTAGTTATTATAGAACATAAGAAAAACACTATTATTAGTGTTAGGCCTACCCTAGTTGGGATTATGGAACATGTAGTACCCCATTACGAACACCTAAAGAACAAACCAAACCTAGCATAATGTAATTGATCAAACAGAAGTAAACATAACAACATTTATTTGCAAATATTTACATCTTGCATCATACAGACATTATAGCACCAACAGAACATAAGTTCGATGGAGAGGGTCAGGAAGACAAACAGATGTACAGTCTAGAAGGTAATGAGTCTCCAATGCTGCATACATCACCCCAGAGGCAATGTAGCAGTCCAGAACACGGCAGTCAGACACTGTCCATTGAGGAAGTTGAGGGCGCAGGGAGTCCACATGTGCCAGAAGAATCTGCAGTGAGGCACAGAACAATTGCACAGTGTCTAACATTGCAGTGTCGCCAGGCAGATCAATACCACGTCAGACTCAATGACAGAGGCTATGAACAATCTATGTAGCCAAATCCAACAGGACAATGTAATGCACAGACAAACTCAATACCATCTACTCTCCCATATGGACATGTTGAGTCACTCAATACATGGCCTTGTCTCAAACTGTACTGTAAGTTGAAATGGGCACTATGCAAGTGACTAGTGGAGTAGAGAGCTTACAAACCACTCAAATAGCATGAAGAGGAGCAGCTGAGCATACTGAAAGTAAGGACTTATCCAGTATAAGCGGAGTCTATGTGAAAGAGGCAATGAATATGCATTGCAGTATATCACAAGGTGGTGTTGTTGCTATAGGAGGCTCCACTACACCTGTGCGACAATGTTCAGTGCGCTGTCGACAAAAACAGTAATATCTCTTACATGTGCACAACATATTGTATTGTCATTTTTTGCTATTTCAGTAATGTGTACTGATGCTGTACTTTGATTTGAACAGTCTGTGGAGTGAGAAGTATGTAATGACTCCCTTTGCAACCTGTGAAATAAAGGTTATTAAAAATGGATTTCATGTATTTAGCTTTGTGCTAATACACAGCATCATGCATGTACCTTAAAAGTAAATGTTTGCAATGGCCGTACATCTGGCTCTTTCCTCTGCTGCCAATGTACCTTCCTGTGTTGCCTGTGCTGGTGGGCTTTGTGGTTCTTCTTCATCAGAATCTGAGTCCAAATGCATCGCTGGCAATGCTCTATGCATTGTAACATTATGTAGAATGCAAAGGTAGCAATTATCTTGCAACTTTTCTCTGGGGAATACGCTAGACCCCCCCACACTTTTGTGAAGACACCGAAATCTACTCTTCAGTAGACCAAATTTCCTTCTAATTACAGACTGGGTCCGTCCGCTTGTGTGCTGCCTTGTGATGGTGGGCGGAATTTGCGAAAGTGCCTTTCGCAAAATATCGCAAAACGGCAAAAAATCACAGCGATCACGCGAAATTTCGCGTGATCGCAGAGATTTTGTGCTGATTAATGCGTTACTGAATTTGACCTTCAACTCGGGCACCTGCTTTATTTATATCTGTAAGACTTACAGATATAAATAAAGCAGGTGCCCGAGTTGAAGGTCAAATACTATAAGTGCTTCCTGTTGGGGTTTAATTTTTGGGACAAGAGCATCGTGCCAGAATGAATCCTGCCCTGCATATTTATCCAAGAAGATGCCACCGTTTTGTGCAATACCTCCACTCAACTGGAGTACTTTCTACTGGCTAATCAGTAAGTGCTACCTCGTTGGGTAAATGTATAGTGCTTTTCTACACTACAGCTGCGTAAAGGGCCAGAAGAGTTGTCTCCAGCGACCATGTGTGTCTGTAACATTGCCACAGGCGGCGATGGGCGCAGGGGTCCCTCGAGTGAGCTGTCCATCATAGTGGGGAAAGGGCAGGAAGATGTTGCACACCGCCAGTGTGTGGGGCGGGGCTTCTATGCAGTTCACATGCCTCTTGTTTATAAAGGGTCAGAGACCGACCAGAGCAGCAGATGAGGAGACAGAACCTCCTGGTGTCAGGAACTACACGGGGATTGCGCTCGAGAAACCCATGGATGCACAGACTTCCATCAATGATTACAGCAAATTGCTGACGGTAGATATGGGGAGAAAACACACCTGCCTAGCCTCCACTGTGTGCTGATTAATGCATTACTGAAAGTGACCTTCAACTTGGGCAACTGCTTTATTTATATCTGCAAGACTTACAGATATATTATAAATATAGCAGGTGCCCGAGTTGAAGGTCAAATACTATAAGTGCTTCCTGTTGGGGTTTAATTTTTGTGACAGGAGCATCGTGCCAGAATGAATCCTGCCCTGCATATTTATTCAAGAAGATGCCATCGTTTTCTGCAATACCTCTACTCAACTGTAAGGGTGGGCGACAATTTCCGTTCCCTCGCGAATCGCCGATGTTTCAACATTTTCGCGTTCTGTGCGGAACGCAAAAATGTCGAATTTTCGCAATTTCCGCGAGCGGAACAGAAATTGTTGCCCACCCTTACTACCTTGTAGGGTACCTCCCTTTGGCTTGCTAGATGTAGATATGGTGTTATCATGACCTTAGGGCTAGGGGTGGGCGGAATTTGTGAAATTCACTTTCGCAAACTATCGAGAAAATGTTAAAAAATCTCCGCAAACACGCGTAAATATCGCGAAGAGGCAGACGTTTTTTTCCCGCCCATTCGCGGTATTTTCTGCATGATCGCGGCTCATCAACTTACCCATGCGGTTGCTCACGGGCGCGAGATCTCAATCATCTCATACTCTCGCGGTGCATGATCGCGAGAAGAAAGACGTGATCGCGCGATGACTGACGTGTTCGCGTGACAAATGACGTTAATGCAGGCGCGAACTGACGCGAGACAGCGCAAATGGCTACCAACAATCCAACATCTCGTGGACAATGCGACCGGATTGGGAAAACTTGTCGGCGAACGCGGGGATTTAGGTAAAGCGATCGCGCGCGTACGCGAGAATATATTTTTTACAGCGCGAGCAAAAAAAAAATTCCGGTAATATGCGTATTGCAGAAATTTTGACATTTTCGCGCTCTCTGCGCAACGCGAAAATTTCAAATTATCGCAATTTCCGCGAGCGGAACGGAATTTTAGGCCAGGCCTACTTAGGGCATATGCACTGTCACCTACAACACATTTGGGGAATGTGGTTACAATATATACAATTGTAACATTTTGGACATTTATGTCATATATATGGGCCATATTTACCAAGTAGAAGATGTGAGTAAATTACGCTTTGCCTGAACATAAGAGTCATGAGTACTGCCAGGGTACTTTGCTACAAGATCGGTGTTGATATGTTTATCATCACACACTACTTGTATATTAAGTGAATTTGTGCTTTTTCTGTTTTCTAAATATATATTCATTATATGAGGGAGGACATATGGGAACATGGGTGCCATCAAGACAACCAATTACAGGAAGAATTTAGGCAATGCGGTAAAAATAAAATGTTGCTACCTGCAACTCTTGTGCTGTGCTGGGATGAGCAATATGGTGATGTATTCTCTCTATCCTTGCATCTAGAAAATCGTTGAAAAGCCGAAAAATGGCACTCTGTGATACCCCACCTGCAGCGGCAATGACCCCTTGGTACCTCCCAGCGATGGAGTGAGCATAGGACCTGCAAATGGGTGGGTATGGCTTATCTTCTGAGAGTGTTTCTTTCAAGATGAGGCCTTATTTCTGCAATTAGGTCTAAAATAACTACACTCATCGGCCTGTACTCATCAAACATTTCCTCCTCTGTTAGTTGAAAGAGTGTCAGCCTCACTCTGACTATCCATTCCTGTCTCCTCCTCCTTCTCTAGAGAGCATTGAGAATCTGCATCCTCCCGCATTCACATATAGTGGTGCCATTGTGGAACACCCTGATGCATTTTGGGCCTCTTAATATAGATTGCACCTGGTTACCACCTGATCAGAGGTGGTGGTATTTTTCACATGCTAAATCCACTATTTGGTATTTGCGAATGATTAATACATACTACTTATGACTCAGTATTTGGAAACTGGTAACAGCGACTCGCAAATTCTGGTCACTAAAATGCCAAATCAGTAACTTGTTGGTTTTGAAAAATAGTGCAACAAATGTATTTGATACATTTGAAAATGTCATTTTTATGGACCGTAACCAGTTTGCGACTGGTTACTGATTCGGTAACGCTTCGTACATCTAGCCCTTAATTCCTCCCTTCATCAGGACAATCCCATGCCCTGAATATTTCAAGAGTGAAAAAAATGAAAAAAAATAATCCGGTGCACCTTCTAGGCAAACTTCTTTAAGCTTTTCCCAAAAGGAACTCAAAGAATTTCCACATTATGTAAATAAATACAACTACCAATAATTCTATTTTGTTTTTCTATAATGCTGGATCCCACTCACTTTATCAATGCTTGCTTACCACCCAATTGATTCTCCTCATGATACATACTTATAACAAATTAGTTGTAACTGTCTCTCTTTTTCAAGTGAAACGCATACTCTCTTTATCATCCCCTGGGTATAGTGCATGCTATAACAAACACAAATAAATTAATAAATAAATTAGAAAGCGATGATGTAACACATGGCATCACTCAATGCCATCATCAGTGACACCATGATATTCAAGACCGACATTGCAAATTGGGGAATGTGAATAAACAATACTCATTAGCTCACAACACAAAGGGTCACATATACAAAGGTAATCATTTGCAATTAACAAATAGCACATTTTTGCAATTTGCTATTTGGTAACCTTAAACACCAAAGTACAAATGTGTCTTTGACACATTTCACAATTTCCAGTTGGTTGCAAGTGGATCTTCCTCATGAATATTTATGCGTTAGGTCTCAGTTTGCAACCCATTGTGAATTGCTAAAATCACAGGGTTAGTGGGCTGCTGAGGTCAGCGGACCACCACATCTGGGATTGCTTATGAATAAAGCTTACATGCAGCCTATTTTCCTTAAAGGAAGACAGGATGCATTTAAAAAGAAAATGTTTCTTTAAATTTTTTAATAGTAGGCAGTGGTCCATGGGACCACTGCCAGCTCTTGTTTTTACAGACATTCACAAAGGGAGGGAGTCCCTTGGAGACCCCTTCCCATTTGTAAATGGGTTACAACCTTCTTGAAGTAGGTGGAAAAATGTGAATGTTTTGCAGCCACTTTCTGTCGCAAAACATTCACACATACTACTCTGATTCGGTATTAGGAAGGGACACCCTAAATACACCCCTTGCTAATACCAAATAGCAAACTCACTTTGCAGTTCGGTAATAGGTTACTGAATCACAAATATGGCTTGGTACATGTGAAAAAACCTTTCTGCCTTCGCAATTGGGGCGATTCTTTGAATTGGTCCGTTATCGACCTCAAAAAGCCTAAGCACATGTGGCCCAAAGTGACATGAGTCATTTGTCCCTGATGTAAGCAACAATTGTCAAGGGCACATCAAAGAAATTTATTACATGTTGCTGTCCACTAATAAAATGCAGCATTTGAGTAAGTCATGCTTCAGCAAATGCCATCAAATTATTTTGCCAAATCTTTACTTTTGATCTGATGTAATGACATCCTCCTGGTATTTGAATTTCTTTTTTTGGTTATTATGTGAAAGCAGGCTGATATTATTCTTATAGTTTGACCAACTGAGAAGAAATCAAATGAAGGTTTTGACTCTTGCTATAAATATTTGATTGTGTTTGTTTTCTTATAGAGTGCACCACTGTATTTAAAGCACGCATTAAAAGGACAAGTAAAGATGACATACGTTGTTTGCAGCAAAAACAGGCGCTAAAAATAGTAAAGGCAAAGCTGCATTCACAAGTCACGAAAGCTATAGAAAAGCAGAAACATATTTTGTGCAAGTGACAGTCAGTGTGTTGCAAACACTGACTTCTCATTTATTATTATTATACAATTTCTCAGAAAACATGCCTATTTTTCGATCTTGTTCCCATGCTTTTAGTAATTCCAGTGACCTGAATTTGTGCTCTTGTATAAGGGGAAATAACATTACTAATAAAACTGTTGTGTAATGCACCTGTCTCATTTAATAATGATATAGGGCAATAAATCAGTCATCTAAAGTATCTATGTTAATTAAGCCGAACATAATTGAATGAGGTTCATTCGATTACCTTGATTAATTTATTTTTCGTATGGGTAATCACAAACAGGTCTTAAGGTTACGAGTAATTAAATTCGCAAGCAATCACTAGGTATGTGTGTATGCTTCATGAATTTACTTGAATAAGGAATTCAAGTACTCTCTTAAAACAATATTATACCCCACAAATATAATTTCCTTGGAAGCAATATATTCCTTGTGTTTCAATAGGGTACAATAAGGCAATGTATTGAATAATGACGATAAAACTAAATATTGTACTCACTAACACAAATCAGCACAGACAAAATATGAACTTGTATTCTTTTTTACTTCATGAAGAAGGAATCATAAAGAATTAATTCTATGAATGTAAGATTAACTTTCTAACTCAGAAAAAACATGCAACATGGTTGTCTTTTGATTTATGAGAAAATGATTGTATTTAGATGGGTATGAGTTCTGGTAGACGAGCATCACTAAGTGTTAGGTCCCAGGGAATCCATTCACCTTGTATCAACCACTGGAAAGGTTAACTCCCTAGCCCTTTAAAAAAAAAAATTGCATTGCATTGATTAGTGCCACTATTTTTGATCTGCACAATCTCGGAAAGTTTTCAGAGGTTTCAGGGTTACATATTTTTCAAACATCAAATAATGTACGAGCAGTAATGGCAAATTGAAATGCTGTATGGAATTTATCTGGACTAAATTTACATTTAGACTTCCTATCAGTAAAAAGGATATAACCAATGATTGATGTCTCCTGCAACAATAATGTTAGGATTATCAATAGAAGCTAATGTTATCTTGATGTCATTCCTGAAGTCTGTATCTGGTTTAAAGGGACCATAAATAGTAAATAAAGACATTTGTCAATATGAATTACACCCATCACCATTACCCTTCATCCATCATTATCACATTGAGTTGAAATAATTTGTGCATGAAACAGTTTATGAAATAGAATAGCAACATCACCTTAATGAATAACAGCAGACAAATAAACAACTTGGCGTACCCATTGCCATTTGAATTTAAGCCACTCACCACCATTATAGTGAATTCCCTGCAAAAAAACATGAGAAGTGATTCTAGACAAATGAAAAAGTGCCTGTTGTCTTTTAACAGGGTGTCCCATACCACGAACATTCCACTTGACAGCGTTAAACATATTGGGGATTGGGATGAGAGAGACAGGAACACGGGTGACAAGCTGCAATGATGCTGAAGGAAATAGAAAAACACCATTTATTAACAAATATGAAAGATATACTCAATGTAAAAATAAAAACAAACAACAAAAGCATTCACCAATAATAAGAAGAAAAAGAAGAAAAGAAGAAAAAAAAGAAGAAATAAGAAAGGGATATTAAGATGAAGAGACAGACCAAGTGAAGAAATCCACATCTGAAATTAAGAGCATGAGAAATGATCGTGAGACCTAACAGCACCAAGAGCAAGAAAAGCGACAGAGAAAGAGATTAGTATATGAACGATGAAACTCCTATGTCGAAGAATATATAGGTGAAGAAAAATAAGAATAGATGATTTATATGAGCAAAAAGAGTTATTTAGGAGCACAGGCCAGAAGTATCCATAGAATGGAGAAAAGATTTTAGTTTGATTGGATCCTCAAAAGAACGTGTGGTGGCTTCATAGGAAATGTATATATAAACAGGGGTGCAAAGTGTCACAACAAATGTGTAATTGTCTCATTTGAGGATGCATTGGAGAAATCTTGAGAAATGTAGATATTTCTCTTTTTCTTTTGCTGCTTTAACAGGCAGTTCAAGTCTTTATAATTCCAGAAATAACATTATAATTTCTCTAGGTCTCGTACAGTGAGGTTGGAAACATCCAAGGTGATGAACATGTTGAATATTTAGAAGCGCATCATGTTGAAAGCTTAAAAGCTATGGCAAGATTTTTTTCATGAAGGTACGGAGGTCAGGACCCTCCAACTTTTTTGGGCAGCCAAATAGACGATGGTTACTATGTCTGTTTCTGTTTTCAAGGTATTCTGTACGAAATTTGAGCGTTTGGATTTCTTGTTCCAGAAGAGGAATCCTGATAGTGGATTCTTGTAGATCACTTGCACATTGCTCCATGTCAAACAGCTAAGTTTCTTTGTTAATCTATCTATCTTCGATAGCTTGTAGTTTTTCATTAGTGGCAGTCGTGAAGGGTTTTGGACCCCTCACCTGATCAAGTATAGTATTCAGAGCATAAGAAGACTTAGTAGCAGCTAGAATCTCACTGGCCATTTTAGCACAGTGCAACGGGTGGTATATTATCCTTTGAGGTGGTCTGAGCCTACCCATATAAAGATAGCCATTATAAACAATGGGGTATTCCCAAAAGGTCCCTGGACCTGGATATCAGTTATTATAAAGAAACAATGGTCCTGGACCAATTATTCAAGGAAGAGTTAGATTAACAGAATTAATAACTTATTTGAGCTTACATTAATCAGCTCCCAAAGGTCTGGAAATCGTAAAAATAAATGTGCAGAATAAAACACTATATTTATTCAGTCATTTAAAGGAACAATCATTAGAGGGTCAAGAAGGTAGGAAAATGTTCTAGGGAACGTGTAAGAAGGAGTGCTCAAATGTGTATATATAGGAGTCAAGAAAGCTCAAAGTGTGTAGAAAAGTAGAGGGCATATATTTACAAGACTGTACAAACTCCTTGATGTAGCCATGAATAACAACTTCTTTAGCTTTCAGGGTAACTTCTACATACAAACGAAGGGAGTTGCTATGGGGCAAGCTTCGCGCCCAACCTAGCAATTATCTTCATGGATGTATATGAACACAACTACATACTGAGCGAACAAAACCCCTACAGTCAGTGTATAGAGCTATGGCGTCGGTACATTGACGATGTACTACTGATCTGGCAAGGGAGTGAAAACCTACTTAAGAAATTTCACTCTTGGTTGAACAACTGCTCCAAGGATATACAATTCTCTTTAGACTCTAGCAATTCCACAGTAAATTTTTACTAGCTATAAAAGCAGAAGAAGGTAAACTTTATACCAGCCTTTACAGAAAGGCGAGTGAATGCAACACTCTCCTGCGGTACTTGAGTCACCATCCACGCAACCTTAGGGACAATCTGCCCTTTGGGCAATTCCTAAGGTTGCGGAGGAATTGCTCCAGAAAGGATGACTATTTCCTAGAGTCAGCTGAACTTATGTCACGTCTGACTGACAGAGGCTACCCGCTCAGACTATTAAAAAAGGGCCGGAAACATGCATGGTTCAACAATAGAGATTCTCTCCTGGAACCTAAAGAGAGAGGCACTAATGATCAAGACAGGTTAGTTTGTGTGACTACATTCTGCACAAAGAGCAATACCATCAAAAAAATTATAAAGAACCATTGGCACCTGGTGACAGATGAACTTGGTGGACTATCACCACCCATGCATGCATTCCGCAAAGGCATGAATGTAAGGGAACATGTTGTGAAATCCCTATTACCCACAGAATTGAGAACTTCACAGATGACACTATGGACCATCCTGCCCGTGAAGGGACATTTTAACTGTGGGCAATGTAGGGCGTGTCCCATGGCCAATGAATTTAAAACTTTCATACAGAACAACTACAAACACACACTTTAAGATCACACTAACTGTAACTCCAGGGGGGAAATCTACGCCATTTCCTGTCCATGTGCTTTTGTATATATACCATAAACTATACAAAAAGTAAAGTCCTGTATCCTGCAACACTGCAGTTGTATACGGTGCCATGTACAGGGAGCACCCCTCGTGGAACATTTTGCATCATTTGGACACACACCGGAGAGCCTACATTGGTGTGTAATAGAGAAGGTACACCGAAACCCCAGCGGAGGGGATTTTGGTAGAGTTCTGAGCCTATGTGAGTGTAGATGGATACATCGCTTTGATACTGTAGCAAGAGGATTAAACGAATACGAGGAGATCACCAGACAGGTGTCCACTCTCAGCAATGTTTGTTGACAATAGGCCCTGTATCCTTAATCTCGTGGCAAACTCCTGTGTAACACATATTGTTGTTGAACCCAATCCTGTTTGCTCCTACTGAAAATTGGCATCCTATGCCTTTAGATGTGATCATTTATTGTTTGTTTTAAATGTCTGTATTTATGTTCAATGTGAAGTGCAATTGTGATGTCATATGTGAATAATAGCATACCACTAGGTTGGTACTTCATCTGTGAATATATCCAAGCTTCAGCACTGGTCGCTAATTGTCTAAACACACTGATTCCTAAATCTGGATTGTGAGACTGCAATTTTTGTTTAATTGTACACTGTCAGTTTCTTTTTTTTTTTTTTCATCATCATAATTGATACATAGATACAATAAAGCAAACAACATACAGAAATATACCTCAATCATATAAGAAAAGGAAAAAAAAAGAAAAAAACAGGAATTAGAAAAAAAAAGAATCAGAAGAAATAATAGCAAGGAGAAGTAAAATAATGATCGTACAATAATACAGTAAACATGAGGGAACATATAAACACAAGTAAATATAAGCACAAAATGATATAAAATTGTATAATCAGAAGGCCATAGGTCGCCATAGCGCTTCTAATTTAACTAAGGAACGAGTTCCCCTAGCCTTTGCCAGAGCGGCCTCTAAGCCATAAGTTTCTTTGATAATAACCCAACATTCATCAACCAACGGAGGTGTGGGAGAAATCCAAGACCTGGCAATAGCCAGTCTTGCAGAGGCCATCAGAATTGAAAAAAGACGTGCTGTATCTAAATGATTCTCCTTGTATCCCAACATAATTTCAAGATCAGTCAGTGGTGGATCTAACCCAAGTTTGACTTGGAGTAACTGTTTTATTTTCTGCCAAAAGACCGTAAGTGCTGGGCATGAAATAAACATGTGTAATAGATTAGCGGCATATAAACCACACTTAGGACAATATTTTTTATCTCCTACAATATTTCCTTGAGCCCATTTAGCTATTCTAGACGGCGTATAATATAACATACAAGTAGTACGAAATTGCTGAAGTTGCAGATTCACGGAGTGCACCGACTCCTTCACATTACCTAACGCTTGTTTAATCATATCGGGTGAGACCGCTACACCCATGGTTTGACTCCAGCGTTCGGCTAATTTTTCGTTACTATCTACTTTGAAGCTATGTAAATGTGTGTACATCATACCTATTAAGGATTTGGTCTTTACTCCATATATACAATCCCAGACATTTGACTGAGTGAACTCAATTGCCCCAAAGCTTGTAGTCAAGTAGTCTCTTATTTGCAAATATTTTTTAAAAAAATTTATCGGTAGCTTATACGTTACACGCAAGTTTTCAAATGATTTGATTCCTTTCACATTATAGATTTCGCCCAAGTATGAAATTCCATACTTAGCCCAGGATTTGCCAGCCTGATCCTGAAAAATCTCAGGAAGCAATGGATTCCCCCACAATGGGAATTTATTGTGAATTATTGGTAGTTTACACAAGTCATATCTCTCCAAATATACACAATATCCCTCAAGGTCTTAAACTTAACTCTCTTGAAGTAATTTGGATCGTTTATTCCATACAAAAACATGTCCCTCTGATTACCTAAAGTAAGCTTAAATAATGAATCATTCTGGTCTAGACCCAGCAAGCAACGAAAACGACCAGTAAATGAAGCAATGAAGCCCAGAAATACATTTTGAAATCCGGGAAGCCTAGTCCTCCTTGTTCATACGAAGATTTAAGTAACTCAATCGCCCTCCTAGGTTTTTTATAGCCCCTTATAAAGCTACTACATATGCCCTCTAGTTTTTAAAAAAAAATGTTAGGGACTTTCAAAGGAATTGAACGGAACAAATATAGAAATTTGGGAAGTATTTTCATTTTAATTAGGTTGCATCTTCCAAGCAAACCCAAAGGGAGCCTATGCCAGATTTTAAGCAGCTTAGTAGTCGCCTGTAAAAGTGGTACATAATTAATATCTATAATCTGATTAACTTTAGCTGCTATTTTTACCCCAAGTAAGTCACGATTGTATATGCCCCAAGAGTAGCTTTTTGAATCCCGGGTGTAGTTAGCACTTGAGTTTTATTAACATTTAATTTATACCCTGAGACATTGCCATATTTCTCTGCTTCGTCGTTAATCCCAGCCACGGCCACACCTGGATTGATAGCATAAACCGCTATATCGTCAGCGTATGCCGTGAGTTGTAGTTTGAAAGAACCGGATTCCAACGGATTAATATGTACACATGATTGTAAAGTCTGTAAAAATGGCTCTATATACAATGCAAAAAGCAATGGAGACAGAGGGCATCCCTGTCTAGTCCCGCATAAAATCCTGAATGGTGCTGATCTAGATCCCATATAAGAAAGACTGGCTTGTGGATTGCGATATAAAGCCTTTAGACATGACTGAAACTGCATACCTATACCTATCTTAGATAACAAAGCCCATAAGAATTCCCACCTTACACGATCGAATGCTTTTTCAGCATCTAAAAGGATCATACCAAAGTCTATTTTCTTTTGCTCTGCATAACCAAATGCACTAATAGCCATATTCACATGAGCAGTAGTATCCCTCCCTAAAATAAACCCGTGTTGACTTTCAGAGACTAAATCCGACATAAGCGGGGCTAAGCGGACTGCCAAGATCTTTGAGAATATCTTTGCATCCGCGTTAATAAGGGAAATTGGCCGGTATGATCCACATTCAGTTGGTGATTTGCCCTTTTTTAGAAAGAATACAATCTGTGTCCTATTCCATGATGCTGGGACCTCTCCGCTAATAGCCACAGATTGTATTACTCTAGTAAGTGGTAAAAGTAAAATCTTTTTGAAGGATTTGTAAAACTCCAATGGTATTGAATCAATACCGGTAGCCTTCCCAGTAGGCAATAATGATAATGCCAGCTCGACCTCCTCTAGCAACACCGTTTCTTCCAGAGTAGCAATTTTCTCAGAATCTGCAGCTTGGAGATCACTATTATTAATATACCTTAATACCTCGTCTTGGTTAGAGGCCCATGTCAAAGAGTATAGCTGTTGATAAAACTGCAAGAATTGTTCTAAGATATCTGAGGGTTCCGTATACATTATCCCATTTGCTCCCATGATAGTATTAATCTTAGTTTTAGCTTTTGTCTCTGCGGTCTGGTAAGCCAGTACATGTCCTATATGCTCCCCATATTCGTATTTTTCTAAACGATGCTTACAGTAATTTACAGCTATTTTTTCTCTTAGGAACTTTTTTACTGCAATTCTTGCATCGATTAATAGTAAGAGCATGCTATCCTGGACCACTAGATCCTTATTCTTAACTACCTCCACATGTTGTCTCTCAATATTACGCAGATTAAGTACTAGAGTCTCCATTTCATTTTTTCATTTTTTATTCTGATAAAAGATGTACTTTTGTGTAATGCCACGAACAAACGCTTTCATAGCATCCCATACAATTATTGGAGATGCAGTCCCTGTATTGATTTTATAAAATTCCTCTAGTAGCTGAGTCGTACTTAACAAATATTCATTATCCGTCAGCAAGTACCTAGGGCAGGAGAATGGCCTAAGTTCTTTTTCTGCAGTTTTAACCCCAAAAGAAAAAATAATAGGATTATGGTCACTGTCAGTTTCAAATACTCATTGAACGATTGAGTCTATCTTAAATATTAAAATGGTGACATTGCACCTTGAGGTGTGCTGTAATTACATTGAAGACACCACCAAATTAGGAGCTGGCTTGTTGCTTAATTGTTACAACAAACAAATGATGGACGGAATGCTGACAATGCAGACATTCTCCCCCAGTCAAGAGATCTGGGTTAAATCCATTGTTCTTTTGCCCACTACGCCACCCCAGTTTAGACATGGCCATATGCAAATCAGTCTTGACCTCTTGTTGCTTAATTGTACATTGGCAGTTTTAATATACATTGATCAATTGTATGTATTTACAAATATTAGGACTGTGATATAGCACTTTGAGGCCTTCAGTAATGCTGTAGAAACTGAGAACTTATTGAGTCTTTCGACCCTTTTTACTAGTGTGTGGTTGACACTGCCCCTTTTCAAGGCCACCTCCCCCTTTCTCACAGTATAAATGCTCCCGTGGATTGCTGCTCTGTTGGCTGCTACCACGATGGAGTAAGGACGTCGATCAGATTGTCTCCAGGTAATTCTCTTTCACAACCAACCACCACCTAGGAATGCCTGGTGCTCCTTAGTTAGCATTTTAATTAGAATTCCCTGCATTTTTCTAGTTGTAAAAATTACACTGTGCCCTGGATTGCCTGATTCATTCAGTCAACTTTTGCCACAAATACGGATCTGAATATTACGTTCCATGGATCGCTTGGGCACCACCGCCAGGGTCTATATCTACTGAATAACAGGAATTGTCCTTAGCTGGCCCTTGCCACGTTATGGGTGAGTTGCTATAGACAGTCCTTGTGTACTTTTAATGTACAATCCTTATGGACCCTTGACAACAACTGTTGTTATTATTATTGAATTTCAGGCATTGGTGTGACCAGGTTTTGGACTCCAATTGAGCATTGCAAGAGTGATGAGGTGGGTTTAATACATTACTCCCGCCATTTGATGTGCAGACACCACGCCTAGGCAACCTATTAGGTCACGATTCTAAGTTCCTTGTTTTTATTCTGTAGGGTCACTTCACCCATCCCCTGGTCCTGAGGAAGGGCCGCATAGCTGAGGTATTAAAGTCCTTCTTTTGCCGATAAGCTGGATCGAAATGTCGACGCTACCCCCTACCGCACCTGGACCAATTTCCCTTTCCTCATTAACCCTGTTTATAGCCTACATGAATGAATAATTTGCATGTGGCCAGGTTGCATCTAACTGTTTATTGATTATCAGTTTTGTACAGTCTTGTAAATATATGTCCTTTACTTTTCTACACACTTTGAGCTCTCTTGACTCCTATATATACACTTGAGCACTCCTTCTTACACGTTCCCAAGAACATTTTCCTACCTTCTTGACCCTCTAATGATTGTTCCTTTACATGACTAAATAAATATATTGTAATAATACTTAGTGTTTTTTTCTGCACATTTATTTTCATGATTAACAGACGTTTGGGAGCTGATTAATGTAAGCTCAAATAAGTTGTTAATTCTGTTAATCTAACTCTTCCTTGAATAATTGGTCCAGGACCATTGTTTCTTTATAACTACCCATATAAAGAAGCAACATCACATAGAAATATGCATAGGCTTTGAGATGAGGTACAACAGTCTCCAAAATTAAGATTATTAAAATAAGTATCTAGTTTGAGCAGAAATATAATATGGCAGAACAAAGAAGGCCCTCCAACGGTCAAAATTCCAGCATAAGGAGATACTGAATATGTAAGACTAAAAGATCAAAGAGGAGCAATATTTAAGAGGGATAAAAAAATTCTGTGAGAGTGAAACAGCATTAGTTAAACATAGTTAAGTAGAAAAATGCAAAAATAAGCATGAGAACAAACAGCTCACATGCCTTTTGCTGGAAAGCCATCTGTATTGCTAAGTGTTTTATTAAGAAAACACAGGTATCTCTTAGCAGGAAGCCAAAGAAACGCAAGCAGCACCTTCCTAAAATGGCAGTCACTTTTGTCTGAGGAGAAACTCACTGCCCCAGCTCCAGGTCAAATGAGGCACACTTGGAGAGCTAAAATTAGCTCAAAAGGTGACAACACTGCCATGAAGCATTCCGGAGCCAAAACTGCTGGCCCAAACACACAACAGGAGGCTGCAAATGGAACAAAGGCTCCCACTCGAGCAGAGCTCAGCAGGTCAATCCAACAATCGAGCAATTTCTGCATGCACAAAATTTATTAAAAACCACTTCACAAATGGGCATCTGCATTTCAACATCTCCCAAATAGGCAGCTCCTTAACATTTTTTCTTGAACACTGCTGTATTTAATTTTGTTAACCCCTAAGAAAAGGCTAAACATAAATTAAAATGCTGGCAGTGAAAATCTAGTTTTATCTGTTACTCAACCTGAACGTTTTTTAGAGGGGGAAAAGATTTAAATATATATTAAGTAGCAAGGTGTGAACCTGGGGTTTGATGTTCTATACCTGTTCGCAAACCAGGGAGTTGTCAGGAATCACTGGTTGAGAAATTACAGCAAATAACGTTCAATTTGCGAGCATCCACAGGTCCCCGGTACAAAAAATGTACATATAGTGGGTGATGGGAAAGAGGTGACCATGGTGACACATGAGAATAAAACAAGGAGAAAATGGAAAGTTCTGCAGCACCACAAGGGTTACCCCAGGGCCTGGATACACTTTTAAGAGACGGAGACTACTGGCACAGAGGAATTGCATTCGATTTGTCCACTGGACACAAATTGCAAGTGAAATAAAGCATAAACTTTAACAAACAAGGACTAATCATATACAGAAGTAACTGGAAAGAAGAGATGTAGACAAAATAACAAATGTGAGCAAGGGAGAAGCCAGAAAATATCCTTCAGAAGGGAAGAAAAAACGCACCGACATGCTATGTTGCTATGAAGTCTGCAATCTCTGTCTCTAGCCTTTTACACAGTAAAAGCCACTCATGACCCAGAATAAGGTAGAACAGGTCAGACCAATCTTTGTGCAGCCAAATGCACTTCTCCACTCCTATCACAGACAACCTCACCAGATTGTGCTCGCCTTTGTAACCCTGTAAGGTGGATTGGCTGTCCATCTCCACAATGCCAACCCTTATGTTGAAGCTATGAATGCCTTTCTGGTTAGGCCAGGGAGAAATTATCGTTTTGCTGAGTTAATGTAGCGTCAATTTACTTTACTCTTTTTACTTGAGTTTCTTAAAATAACACTATTGTGCCGTGTTGCATAATTACATGCCATTTGTGGTACAAACTTACCACAAATGCACCAGTCGTAATGAAGATTTACTGTGCATGCATGGGAACAATACTAGCAACAGAACTTGAGAGTCTTTTCATTATGGTGCTTAAGTATTAATTTTTACAATAAGAACAATCCTTGCATCCAAAGTGGACATGAGGTCACAACATTTCATGCCCATGCACCGTACAGTGTCATGACAGCAACACCCCCCTCAAGGATTGGAAGGAAACATAGTGTGAATCTCACAAACTAACTGAAGTGCATGCACAAATTAGGGAGGTTCCCAGGAGTTATCTAAAGGATTGTATCCCGTTCAGTCAATCCGGTCTAAAGCTGACCATAGAAAATACATTAATGAAGAGTAGTTTGGCTTCATAATCTTGCTCATCCTCAATGATCACTGGTGGAGGAGGAGCTGGCACATGTAATGGAACTGAGGAAGAAGAGAGATGTCAAAAATCATATGGACCTAGCAAAGTGCAGGAAGGGTGAAACAGACCACCCCAGAATGAACAACTGGTGAAATCAAAATCCCCCCCCCCCCAAATAATTTAGCTGGAAATTTGAAT
This sequence comes from Triturus cristatus, assembly GCF_964204655.1. Lineage (NCBI taxonomy): Eukaryota > Metazoa > Chordata > Amphibia > Caudata > Salamandridae > Triturus > Triturus cristatus. The sequence continues at coordinate 579,715,749 of NC_140586.1, forward strand.
GTGTGCCTTAAATAGAAAGAATGGAATCAATCACTTTGTAAGACAGAGCTGAAATGCGGAGAGCATCTTCAAAACAATTGTATGGAAACTTTGTTTGCCATGAGGTGTGAAACAACCTTTTTATCTGATGAAGAGAACATGCAGGGGCTGAAACTAAAGGTAGCATAATGGGTGGTAAAACATCTGTAACATCTGAGAGTTAAAACTATATGAACAAAAAAAAGAGAGCAACAGAGAGACTATGCAGAGAGTGCTAACATACAAACTTTGCAATGGCACTCAGTGAGGTGTTGTGTGAGGAACTGTTTGTTGTTCTAGTGCTTGATTTACCGGATATGTTTTTATCAGTAGACTATGACTGATGGGTGCTAGTTTGCACCTTCAATACCCAGGTGAGACATTAATGTGAACCAAAGTTTGACTATTTTTTTCATAAATCATCAGCAAGGCTAGTGCTTGTGGGTAGTCTATGCAGTACAACGAATTGGCACATCTTAGTAAATTAATCTACCGCTACTAGGTTGAAAGAAGAGCATTGTGATAAAAGATGATCCACTGAAAAAACTATGGGAATGATAGACCATGGTTGTGTGAGTGTAGGAAGTAGCCTTAACAGCTGCATAGGTTTTGTGTGCAATCATTTGGCTTGTATAGAAGTGGCACAGCTTCCGACATGAGCTATTTCGTCTTTTTGCAAGGGGAACATGAAACATTCTAATTCACTGTCCAATTTATATGAGGGTGTCCTGCTACTGGTGAGTCAATACACCATTGTAAAATATTGGCTTGCAAATTTGAAATTGTTTGTACTCCTTGTTGTGTTCACAAAGAGTACCATGAATGCATGGTCTAACGGTGCATTCATATGTATTCCAAAGTTGGTTTTTGCATAATTGTTAGGCATTCATGACTTGCTTAAGACGGGATGAATATCAGAGCCATAGGTAACAGCCAGGAACCTGATATGAATTAACGTTTGGTCTTATCTTATCCAGACAAGGCTTTTACATTGTCATGTTTATTGCCCAGGTGATAATGAATATGAAAGTAAAAAACAAGAAAAGTACAACATCCATCCTACATGACAATTAATTTCAAGTTCCATAAAGCATAGAACCCTGACAGTCTTATCATCAGTCTAGACAGTTATTTCATGGGCTACTGAGCTAATGAGTCTGCAGTGGCCAAAATTCCTAATCATAACAGAATGGCTACTTTTGCACATGTAAAGGCATCAGTTACAAGTGTGAAAGTTGATTTCCCATTGAGATGTCATAAAATTAGGTCTGTTGTTAATGCTGTCCTGGGAGTTCTAAAGGCTTTGTCTTGGTGTGAACCTCAATGAAAATGTTCTCCTTCTTTTGATTGCAGAAAGTGTACTTCTTACATAGTCTATAAAACGTGGGGAAACCAATGAAGTACTGAATTTCATTAACAATTCTGGAGTGGGCAAAACAACCTTCACTTTATGATTATCCATACCTACTACTTCAGAGATGATTGAGGGGCATATGTGCAAGGAGTTAACGCTGCCGGAGCATCAATTTTTTTAAGTAACGATGGCTTTTTTTAAAGGTTTGACACTTCTGCTAGCGGGACCTAATGAAAATGAGATGCAAGGTAGGCGTGCCAGTGCAAAAACTGCCACTAACCCGACTTTGCGATATTTACAAGGAATTCCTTGTATGGTTCAAAAGCAAAAACACTGCCTCTAACTCTAGTTAGAGGCAGTTTTTTAAGACGATAAAATAACTGGTCTTAAAAATGGTGCAACCACTTGGGGCCTCATTTCAGAAGGTTTTGGGGCTGAACAGCACTGAAAGAAATGTTGCTGCGTTGCCCTGCAACAAAACTACAGGGCAGAAATGCGCACCATCAATAAGATAGGTCGCATTCCTAGGCCTCATTTATGAAAAGTGTTGCATGGCTGCAACAAACAGTGTTGCAGCACTTTTCACTACTCCCTTCTTGCGACACCATGGATGCGCTGTAGTCACTGTACGGCTCTCCATGTCACAATTAATGACAGATATGTCTGGAATCGTGACATATCTGTCAGCGCTGAAGTCATGCATTGCTGCAGTTGTGTCACAAACATGACGCAACTCCAGAAACGCATGGGTCCAGCTATCCCAGTGGCGTCCTACAATTGTTGCAGTGAAATCTGATGGATTTTACTGCGCCATCCTATGAGGCTTTGTTGTGTGGGAACGCCCACCCTGCATATATCATACCTGATGCAGGTATAATGTGGCACAGGGCTTCACAAGGTCACACATATGCCTAGCTGTGTCACTTTGCAAATACGGTGCAACGTGGTGCAAGAATCATGCTGGAAGTACGTCAAGAAAAAGACACATGGGTGGGGTGAAACTGTCAGAAGGGGCTCATGAATAATCCCCCCTGTCTTTCTCCAATACTTTGGCACACACTGGCTGCCATGCACCAATGAAGGAACCCTTGCGCCATGGTGCAAGGGTGACTGTGTTGCAGAGTTAATTAATGTTGTGGCTCCATCTCTTTTTGAGATGTCTGCAGGTGGGGTTGGACTAGTAGGGGACAGAAGCGAACCAGTTGGCCTTCTTAGAGTGTTGTTTGCCTGGTCTTTTCTAGAGGGGTGCCAGGGTGTTGGCACAGTTGGAGATCCATTGGTGGAGGTTCCGTGGTGCGGTGTTGGCATCTGTAAATGTTACCGGAGTGGTGGTGCTGAGGGAGCGGACTGGAAGTTCTTTGATGGCCTTGATCCAGCTGCGATGGGGGGGAAATGAGGCTGATAGTGTACAGTGGGTGTGGTGAAGGTGTGATGTAAGCAATGATGGTTCTGTACAGGAGAGTCCTGTGCAGTGGCTGTAGTTGAAGTTCCTTCTGGTGGAGAAGATAATCTTAAGCGTGTGTCTGGCTATGTGGGTTGGTGAAGTGACTAGCTGCTTGAGTCTGATGTTGGTGAGTTTCGCCAAGAGGGGGGTTGTATTCGGGTCACTGGGCTTTTCCAGGTGGAACTTGAGGTCACCCAGTAGGATGTAGTTGGTGGATGGGAAAGACTGGGGTGTCATGAGGTCTGCAATAGCATAGGTGAATGGGGATTCATGGCCCAGGGGTAGGGGTGGGCGGAATTTGCGTAATTGCGTTACGCAAATCTCCGCGAAACGGTAAAAAATCTCCGCGAACACGCAGAAATTCCGCGAACACGCGGAATTGCTTGTTCGCGATGCTTTTTTCCTGTTCGCAATTGCTGTTTGCGTGCTCGAGGAGAAATATCTCATGAACATGCATTTTGAGAACGCGAACAAGCAAAAATTTCGCGAAATCGCGGAAAGCAGACTTTTGAGCAATTTCGCGCTCTCCGCGGAACGCGAAATTACGCAAATTCCGCAAATTCCGCAAATTCCGCGAGCGGAACGGAATTTGCCGCCCAGGCCTACCCAGGGGGCCCGTAGATGAAGTTGCCACAGAGGGTGTAGTTTGGAGGTCCCAGATTTCTGTTGCACGTTTGTGGAGGGAGTGCATTTTGAGGAGGATGCAGTTGAGCTGGTCGGCTCCGCTGTTGGTTGGCTGGGCGTCAGGAGGTGCTGGTGTACTGATGTGTCAGAATTTGAAGTTTTGACAGGAGCAGGGTGGAAGAGAATTCTACAGTGTTGCTAGATGTCAGGCGGTGTGGATTCCAGCATTGATGGGGAGGGCAGGGCTGGTGTTGTGGTGGAGTGTCTGAGAGGAAGGGTCCTTGGTGCTGGGTGCGGTCCAGGGGCGGACGGACTCAGACGGGCTTGCCTTTGGCACACCAGTGGTACACCCACTGCACATGGCTGCACAGCAGAAGCCATTATGTAGTGTTGTGGGGGGACTGGACAGCTGGGAGGTGGGAAACGCTGGTGAGGACACTAGAAGGGGTGCGGATGGGGGAAGCATGAGTTGTAAATCTATTTTTAACAAATTCTAAATTTGATGCTGGGTCCCGTATCTTCTGTGCTCCTGCTCTCCTGAGTCTGCTTCCTGGTTTTGTGATTGTTCTTGAGTACCGTGACAAGGCGTTCAGCCAGGGGCTGGAGGGGTGGGCATGTACTCCATGCAGGCTGTAAGGCAGCCTGCATTTCAAACAAGGAAGTGCGCATGACTGCATTGGGAGGCCTGAGAGGGCCGACCAATCAGTCATTGCTCACTTGAGTGGGCATACCACTTAACCCTTGCCCTGCTCTATGAGTAGAGCAGCCCCACCCACCAACAAAGGAAACATAGCATGAGTACATCAGAAAGTTATCATCATGTTATGTTTCCTCTTCTTGCACTACCTGAAAGCAGTGGGACAACGCTCTTCCGCAATAGCGGATGAGCCGCCACTGGGTGTGCATCACCGACAGGTGCTAGGCCTGGACCTGACTCGACCCCCGGGATTCCTCCGCTATGCGTCCCACCTTCTCTGCAACTGGACATTGACACTGTGCCGCATTCCGCTGCACTCTCCAAATCTGTGACTCAGCCAGCAGGAGCCTCAACCAGGCAGGATTTCACAAGGCTGGGTACAGCAGTCACCGCCAAGTACAAATGGGAACATCCCAATGCAGGTGATGCAACAGGGCCAACTTAGGCGTGAAGTTGCAGCACTCCCACCACACAAGTTCGGTGCAGCACAGGGGCCTCACCCTCCATAGCTTCCGGCCAACGCAACATCCTCCGGCCAGTGGCAGCACGTGGTATGAGATGTAGACCTCCCTACGTGGGTGCACAGGAGTTCCTTTTCCATTCACAGCTCCAAGGGGTACCAGACGGTCTTCTCACACAGGTCAGCAATGTGTCTCCATGCAACCTGGCAGACATCACCACCAGGTAAGGGTGATCGCAGATGCCTCAATGTCTACCACCAAAGGCCAGCAACTCCACAGCATCTCCATATCCCACTCCTGGTCCCAGACACAGGCCCAGCGAGGCCTCTGGGCCCAGGGACTGTCCGAGCTATAAAGGTTTTGGATGCCATGGTTTTGCAAGGAGTGTGAAATAATAAATAATGCATCACTGGTTTTGCACATTGATGTGCCTCTTTTCAAGATTGTAGCCCTGAATTTCCTATTGCAGTGGGATTCTGGCTGGTCATCCTGGCTGTTAGGTGTGCTTAGGGGGGTTGTTGATCTGCGCTCCCCTTGGCCCTGGAAGCTCCATTCTGCATTCCATTGGTTTCGTTTCCAATTTTTCATTGGAGGTGGACTTACAGGCTAATTTTGCTTCTTGAGGCAAAAAAAGTCACATTGGGCTGACTAACGTGAGTTTTTTGCCGCTAATGGGCCTTTTGTCCAATTACCATCAGAATTTGTATCGCCTTCACGCTTGTGTCTGTGGCAGGTTTTACCACGGCTACCTGAAACTACCTCCATGTAGCAACGTATTGTAAATACATTGCCTAACAGGGCAATAGTTTTTGGTGATAGGCCGTGTTACAAAACTGCTGCTAACTGGCGTTAGTGTTAGTTAGCGGCAGTTCTTGTACACATACCCCTGAATATCTTAAAAAGGTGACTTGATTGACTTCAAAGGTGCATTTTTTCAACTTGTCTTAGTGAGAATTTTTCTTTAAATGTGAGAGCACTTCTAAAAATAATGACTATTTTCTGTTAAAGTCTTATACAAGATGCGTGTTCGAAAGTCACAGTGCCCTACCATATACCAGGGTCTTACAGGTAGGTTCCCATACCAATGGTAATTACACCTAATTAGCATATACCTTTTACGCAGAGCACTGGTTCTGGGTCTAGTTAGCAGACCCCAGTGCACAGTCAGAGTCAGCTCTCACCGGTAAGAGTAAAAAATGTTTGTGATCATGGCAAAAAGGATGTCTTTATCACACAGTCCCCCCAGACAAAATGCAATGGATAGCTAGCCTGCACCCTGGTAGTCTTCATCAGCTAAGTGAAAAAACCTGGACTGTCCATTTGCATTGTCATGGGCAGTCCCAGGTCTGTGTTTCACTGTGAAGTCCCTCACCTGTAGGAAAATAAAAAACCTCAATAGTTTAGGATCCCCATACCTGCATGAGCCATCTGAGAAGTCTGTGCTCAGTTTGAACATGGAAGTGAGTGCCAAACAGGCATGCCTCAACTTCTTCAAGCACCAGGCACAGCAAAGGTGTCCCTCTCAATGGCACTCCATCTATGTTCTCTGGAGAAAGTCACCTGCAAATGAAGGCAACTGGCTGATCTAGGCCCTCCTCATTTACTTGTGCCAACACTGCCCTAATCCCTTGTCCTGAAGCATCTGTCTCAACCACAAAATCCTTTGTGTAGTCAGGGGCCAGTAACACTGCTGCTGCACACATAGCCTCTTTCAGAGGGTCAAAGGCCTCGTGACACTCTAAGGTCCAAAATACTTTCTTGGGCTGCTTTTTAGAATTGAGTTCTGTCAGATGAGCCACAATGGTCCCATAGTTTTGAACAAATCTTCTACAGTACCCAGTCAGACCAAGGAATGCTCTGACCTGTGTCTCGGTTGTAGGAGCTACCCAATCTAAAATGGTTTGCATTTTTGGATGGACAGATTGTACATGGCCTCTACCTACAATGTGACTCAGGTACGCCAATGAACTCTGTCCTATCTGGCACTTACTGGCCTTGATATTCAGGCCTGGCTACTGCAGGACCTGAAGAACTCCCTTCAGGTGGTCCTGGTGATATTCCCAAGTGGAACTTTACACAGCTATATTATCCAGAAAAGGTGCACTGTACAGCCTCAACCAAGCCAAGACCGTTTTCACCAATCTTTGGAAGGTGGCAGGAGTATTCTTTAAGCCAAAGGGCATTACTTTGAATTTGTAGTGCCCCTTTGGTGTGGAGAATGCTTGCTCTCCTTTGCTCCTTCACTGAGGAAAATCTGCCAGTAGCCTAAGGTCAAATCAATTGTACTCAAGTACTTTGCAACCCCTAACCTATCAATCAGCTCATCAGCTCTAAGGATAGGGTAAGCAATAGTCTTAGTGACTGCATTCAATCCTCTATACTCCACACAAAATCGTATCTCCTTCTTTCCCCCATGGGCTGTCCCATGAACTATCAAGGGCCTCTATTACCCCCATCTCTAGCATCTTGACTACTTCAGCTTTGATGCTGGTTCTGACATGATCATACAACCTGTACAGCTAATTTTTGACAGGTAGGCTGTCACAAGTGTCAATGTCATGTATGAACCAGTTGGCGATACATAGGGTAGAAAAAACAGACCCGCAAACTGCTCAAGCACCTGCTTGCAGTCTCTGTGCGGTTGGTCTGTCAATTTGGGAGAGTTTAAAACTCCCTCCACTGACCCATCTTGCACATTGGTAGAGAGTAGATCTGGCATTGGCTCAGTCTCTTCCTCTCCTCCTTCTTCTGTGACCATCAACATGGTCATGTCTACCCTGTCTTGGTGGGGGCTCAACCGATTAACATGCAGGACCCTGCAAGGATTCCTCAGAGTGTTAAGGTCTGCAGGTAGGGAACCTCATCCTTTTCTCTAGGATTGCGTAGGGCCCGGTCCACTTGCCCTGGAGGGCCCTGGGAGCTACAGGCTCCAACATCCACTCCAACTATCCTTGAGTGTATTCAGGCATAGTAGCCTTTTGGTCATAGCAGAGCTTCAAGAGCTCTTAGCTAGCTTCCAGTTTTCTATTTGCTTTGAGCATGTACTCTGCCATACGGGATCTCAGGCCTAGTACATTATCGTCCTTGGCTTTCATAAGAGGCTTTTCCCAAGACTCTCTCACCAGACACAATAACCAAAGGACAATTCAAAGTGGCTGAAGCCAACCTCTTTTTGAGGCACCTCCCTGTTTGCAAACAGTAGGCATGGGATTTGAAGGTACCATCTTCTCCTGAGCTTGTGAGACAACCCCATGATCTAGCCCTTCAGGGCTTTTTTGAACCTTCCCACCACAGCATTAGTCTGGGGATGATAAGTTGTGGTGAACTTGTAGATAACACCACATTCCTCCCAAAATGCCTTTAGATATCCAGCCACAAAATTTGTGCCTCTATCTAAAACCAACTCCTTTGGGAAACCCACTCTGGTCAACACACCAAGTAGGGCTCTATCCACTGAAAGAGCAGGGGCTGTTTAGAGGGGTATTGATTTAAGATATCTTGTATCATTGTCCACTACCACCAAGAGATATATGTTCCCTGAGACAGTTGGTGGGTCTAGGGGACCAACAATATTCACCCCCGTCCTCTCAAAGGGAGTCCCAACTACTGGCAGTGGTATCAATGGAGCCTTTGGTTTGCCCCTGTCTTGACACTGGCCTGACAAGTTGCGCAGGAGCTGTAAAACCTCTTAACTTTTTCAGACATACTGGGCCAATAGAATTGTTTAACCAACTTACTACATGTCTTACTCGAACAAAAATGACCTGTCAACCGATGTCTTGGCTCAATGTAAAGAGAAACTCTCTATGCTTTTGGGTAACCACCAACCTCCTGGTTGCTCTTTCCTTGAGGTCTCTGGCCTCAGAATATGGGCTTCCTTCATCTCAGTTGACTTTCCGGAATCCATTGACATCACCCTCTTCTTGTCTGGAGGCGGTCTGCCTCAGGCTCTCAAGTGCGGAACACTCTCTCTGTCTGATACAACTCCTTACTGGAGGGTCCACTATCTCCTATCAATTCTGCCAAGTTAGACACATCTTGCAATGGTGGGATCCCTACCTCAGTGGTCAGATCTGATCTTACCCTCAGGGTCAGATTCCTTGTGCACCTCTGGAGTTCCTTGGGCTGGCTCGCCAGACCATGTACCCTTTCCCTTGTCCTTGGATGCTTGGCCTGCTGTTCCACGGTCTAAGTGTCTAGCATTTTGATAATGGCAGCCTGTGATCTGGTCACAGCACATACCCACTCAGGGAGATCCAACATCCATGCATGGATCATTCTCTCCACCCCTGACCAGTTAGACACTTTAAGATAATTTCCCAGTAGACACTCTTCTGGGAATGCAGGATACACAATTACCTTCTCAGGGCCTGTCACACCTCCCCATTCCACTCACTATAGTGATTGGATGGCATTTGGTTGTGTTGTCTGCATAGGTAACCTGGCGATACACACCAAGTATAATCTGCCCTGGGGAAACCAGTTTCTCTATGACCATAGTCTCTCTTGCTCCTGTATCCTTCAGAACTTCGACCTCAGTGACATTGATTTTAGGCCTATGCCGGTACCTCTCCATACTGGTAGGCAAGGCAACCAGGGTTCCCTTCCCTACTTCTGGGACAATCTCCACCCAACACCTACACTGACAGTCCCCTAGGACTGCTCACCAGTGGGGGGCTTTTTTGTGCAGACAGCATCTCCTCTCTTGCATTCTGTCTGAAAACAGTCATAACACTTCTGTTCCTTAATTAGGTCAATAAACGTTCCTATCTTTGCAGGGTCAGAGGACTTCCCCTGATATCCCTTCCCCTTGAAAGTGGATTGGCTTGGTGTCCCTGCCCCCTGTGCAGGTGTTTGTGGAACTTTATTGACTCTTATGATTTTTAACATATTTTCCCTGGGCTTTTCCCTTGGGGGGATCTGTCCTCCTTTCTTCTGATCACCCACCTTGTGTTGTTTGGAAACCCTGGTTCTTACCTACTCATCACTTTTCTTCAACAGTTCCCTGAGACCAGACAGCTTAGAGTCCAATAGATACTGGTGTAACTTCCCTTGTACACAATGAGTTAGGATATGCTCTTTAAGGAGTAAATTGTACTGCCCCTTATAAGTACTCACCTGGTTACCTTGAATACAGCCCATCTAGTGCCTTCACTGAGATGTCTCCAAAGTCCATCCAAGACTGTGTGTTTTGCTTTCTGAGTGTCTCAAAACGTCTCCCTGTACTGCTCTGGGTAAGAACAAATTTCCTGTCTAGATATTTTCTCATGTGGGAGTAGGATTCTGCCTTTCCCCCTCTAGGATCAGAAGCCTATTCTTACTATCTACTAGGCTCTGCTTCCAAAGAAGTGAGCCCCAGTATTTGGAGTGGAACCTTCTCGTCTTAAGGGCCCTTACAAATGCAATAAGTCATTTGTCAATGTAGACTGTACCCTAAGTTCAGTTACTATGAGGTTAGTCCATGGTATCCCTAGTTTTGGGTCATCAAACCAATTTCTTTTCAACAGAGGTAGAATAATTTTAAAACATTTAAAATTGAATTAAAAACAGTTTAGTCCCCCCCAAAAAATATATCAATTTTTGTTCTAAGTTAATTTACTATTTTTGTATAGCTCTTCACTTAATTACTGCATGGTGTGCTCAAGTACTGTATCCCACAGTTGCCACCAAATGTTGGAATGTGGTTTATTAGTAGCGGTAAGTACGTACCTACCACTAGTAATATTGCAAACATCACAATATGAGGTCCAGTCAAGGTCTCCATAAATTATCCCTTGGTAACTGGCTGTGAGTAGGCAAGCTTAACTTAGGAGACAGGTGTGTAAAGCAATACATTAAATAAGTAAGTCACAGCAGAGAATACAAATTCTACACCAATTTATGAAAATAGGAAATATTTGTATAATTAAAATGATGCCAAACTGACAAAAAGCCAATGTAGGGAACTGCAGATATTAATTTTTAAAGAATAAACACCTTTTAAGTGCCCAAAAGCCAAAAGCATCACTTTGGGATATCTGGTCGTGCTTGACCGGGACAAAGTCAAAGCTTCAGGCCGACATCCATGGAGCATGTGTCAGATACACTTAGCGATAGGACCAGGTCAGGTTTTTACCTTCTGACTTAGTCACTTTTGAAATTTTTTCTATCGACATAGAGAGACTCCTCATCAGGCCGGCTTTGGGTTCGTCAATGGTGGCTTGGCTCGGCTCGATGCCTTGGTCTACTCCAGGAAGTCCTGTTGATGATGAAAAGCTCCGGGCACAAACAAGATGCAATTGCCTGTTGGAGAGAGAGAGAGAGAGTGCCTTGCAAATCTTTTCTTTACTTTATCATGGATGTATATCTGCAGCTCCTTTTGTTCTCATAGTGTTATGGCGCAGACTCTTCAATGAGGAATTGTGTACACCAAGCACAAAGTCAATCATAGCGACTAGGCACTGATAATTCAACTCCATCTTTGTTCAGAATAAAACATCATGGGAGTCTTTCTTGACATCATGTTGGAAATTCGTTTTTGTCCTTCATTGCTATGTGCTTTAGTATTAGCTGCAACAGCTTTGGAGAATTCATGTTGCACGGAAAAACAATTCTGTTGACAATATCTTGAGGAAAACATATTGTACCTTCAGCTCAGTCAGTTACTGGATTATGTTTCCTTGACCAGTTGGTTCCCATTATAATAGGAAAGACAGGGGCATCAATAGCATTTTATATCACGTCTCCGGATGCTGATGATAATGGTATATCAACCCTTTTGGGTTTTGAAGAGGCATCTGAATCCGAGAGGGCAGAAATCCTCAATGAGCTATAAAGAAAAGACCATGTTTCAATAAAAAAAATGGGAACTAACTTCAGTAAGTGTACTAAAATTCATTTATGACTGTTAGTTGGGGCAGAGTTGAGAATTTGTTTGGCAATTAGTACAGAAGCACACGTAATGCCCAGATATCCAAAAGGCCAAGCATAATTCTCTCTGACTTCAGTACTTTTCTGCTGTTATACCTTCTTTTTCGCGTTTATAATTTGGAAGGGTTCCTCACTAAAACTTGATGGGGAAGCAAGGTTTTGGGGGATGCTAAGTACAGCAAGCTTTATGTTGCCTCTCACGCATGCATGTTGATGATCAATCTGCAACGCTATATCAGAGAATGGTGGGTCAGTTAACAAACATTGACAAAGCATCTTTACGATTCTCCCACTAGAGCCTGAAAAAATGCAGCTGTTGCTGTTTCATCAGTCCAGGAAGCCTCCGAACACACTTGTTGAAACTGAGTGACTAATGTGTCATTGTTCAAATGTCATATTAAACTCATTTGGGAATAAATCTTAGTTCTGTAATACTGTGGTCCTGATTATGAGTACAATAAATAGCACCTATTCTCAGTTTTTGGGGAATGACCAGCAGATTTTGATGCTTAATACACTAAGGGCCTTATTACGTGCCATACCCATGGTCCGACTGCCATATTACAAGATGGGTGGATTGCAACTGCAAAGACTGCAGCTGAATCGCCTACACCGCCAAAACACTACAGACTGCCGGGGTTGCAGTTGGGGAAAAAGAGCTACTATATGGTGGTACAGAGGAGTTTCACCACCGTCCGCATTAGAAGTTGGCTTTCTGATGAGCTGATCACAGCGATGGGACTGCCGGCTATGAGTTGGTGGAAAAGAAGGATTTGGGGTGCATATGATGGGGCAGGTAGTGCAAAGTTTTGTATACCTCCTCTATTTTGCATGAAAGTATTAACCGAATAACCTACTTATTATAATTTACTAATTGAGTGCTTTGCTATATTAAAATTAACCAACCTGCATACACAAATTACACGTGGGAACCTGCTATTTGCTTGGCAAAATAACTCTAATAACTAAAATACGTACGCGTATTAACAGAAGTATATATGATAATTAGATATCGCATGATTTATGTTGCTTTTGTGACGTTTGCATCTTCATGGAGGACCGTAAAGGTGAATATGCTGCATTAAATGTTGCTATATGTTAGGAAAATACTAATAGATAAAGCGATTAGTGAGGGTATAACATTAGAAGCATAATTTCGTTGTATTAATTACTCTTTTGTGTTTGTTTCGCTTAAGTTGGAATGTTGGCCTTTCAAAACATGGCGGCAGAGACCGAGTTCAGAAGTGGCCACCGTCTCATGAGGTGCGAAGTCCACTGCGCAGAATCTGATGGCTCCATGAACTTCCTAAAGACCTCTGTACACGCCGTTCCTGTCAAGGATAGGTTATTGGTGGACTGCCAAAGACCCCAGGAAAACAGAAATTGCTATAAATGAACAATGGACCTTTTAAACTAGAAGTTGAAATATTGCAACAATCGGGATTTGGTCATCTCCGGCAACATATCAGCAAAATCCATGTGAACCTGGACTATACAAAATCGGACGTTTTCCCCCGACCATTCATTACCCTTCTCCGCCCAAAAATGTTTCATGTTATCCCGAAATTTATTATAAAAAGAGTAGTAGAATTGGGAGAAAAAAAAAGGAAAAAAGCTGCTGCCTTTTTACTTGATGACCGCGAAGCTTTTGACCCTACAGGCGATGACTGATGCTTGCAAGATTTCTGGTCCTTTGGAGATCCTTGGGACTGTTACGTGCTGAGCAAAAATCTTTCGGACTTTGAGCTTTGGCCTGCTTTATTTGGACAATTAACGGCAAAATTCAGTTATGCAGAGCCAAATGAATTAGAGAAAAATCCAGATAGCAAGAATAGGTAAATATGATGTTCTGCAATTTAATTAAATTGATCTAGAAATTCTAAAATTTGAAGAGACAAATGCTAATTTAACAATATTTAGAGAAACAAATATTGATTAACAAGAATTATGAGTTTGTGGTTCTTCATTAAAGAGAATAGAGGATTCTGAGTCTTAAATGTGTTTTAGCTGGTTCTAAATCACCATCAACCAATCCAACTATTTGGTCCGATCGACCAGGTGGGAAACGTGCGAGTGTTGGTGTTATGGGCCCCACCAATGAATGCGTGTGTGAATGAGTTAGTGTGATGGCGGGTCTGTGATGCAGGAAGGATAGTTATTTTCTCACTTTCTTTTCCCCGGATTGTATTTGCGCTGGAGCAGTTTTTTCCTGGTAGCAGAGTTATGGTTTATATTGCATTGGTTTGGTGATTATTGTTTGTAAATTTCTTATTGATTATTGATTATTGACTGTGGATAAGTATAGGTTTATGTATTAACACTCTATGTTGAGTCGCATTGCGTTCCATGTTGATTGACGACTTCTGGGATGTAGGAAGTCGGAAGTTTGTAACGATTACGTAGTAGAGCAGGGGTAAGCGCTGTTCTCGGGAAAGACGGAATCGTTGTTGTTGCCCTGTAAGTACAAGGAGAAAACATGTGACTATTGAAGTTGCACGACGCATTGTCTGGGTTCGATTCAGTAACATCGTCATGTGTTGCCATTAGGGACATTTTCTGTATGAGAGAAATGTATGGTAGCGAAGGTCATCTGTGAAATTTTGGTCTTAAGTACCAGGAGTCCAAAAGGAGCTATGATTACGCTTATCACTGGAAAGGAAATCGGTGTTCCCTAAGCTTGTAAGAAGGATAAAGTAGAGGGAAGTGCTACTTTATTAACAAATGTAATAATTCTGTAGTAGGGCAGAGGTAAGCGCAACTCTCGGGAAAGACAGGATTCTGTGTAAATGAACTACATGTTCCGTATGAATGTGTGTAAGTGAAATATCATTCAGGTTAATTGTGAAACTCTGGTTTTAATTCTCAGGAGCATTGGGTCTCCAACAGGTGTTTTATTTCTGGAGAAACGGTTAGCTAATGCTTGCTAGAAGGGTGCAGTAGAGGGAAGTGCTATTTTATCAACGGAAGTAACGATTCCGTAGTAGGGCAGAGGTTAGCGCTGCTCTCGAGAAAGACGGAATTCTTGTGAAAAAGGTCAAGACTATTCTTTGTTAGCGAAACAGATAATGGTGGCGTCTTTATGTCGTAACTAACAGCATTTTAGTAAAAAGTGAATGTAAAACGTTTACCGATAAATTTTGTAAAGAAAGGGTCAGCAGGAGCAGGAGCAGTGAGAAAAGCTGACATCAGAAAGACCGCGCTGGGATTGGACGGACAGTAAGAGACGTAGACGCTCCGGATTGGTGCGATAGTGTGCACCGCTCTAGGAGTGGAGAATTACAGGGTGACGTAGACGCTCCGGATTGGTGCGTTAGTGTGAGTCGCACTGAGATTGGAGATTTGCAAAAGTAACGTAGACGCTCTGGATTGGTGCGTTAGTGTGAGTCGCGCTACAATTGGATAAGACAACAGAATAGTCGTAGGAGAATTTTAGCGATACACGGAATAGACAAAATTATGTATTACGATCCACCAGAGAAAGAGAAAAAGTCCTGGTTTGGTAAAATCAAGAACTTATTTAAAAAGGACAAATGGATTGTGACTAGAGAGGGACAGTTGCTCCCTCCAGCGAAATCACCTGCATCTTTTATGATTACGAAATATGGTTATCATACATGTATTTGGTTAGACAATTGAGCAAAGTATACAAAAGATGATGGAGTTTTAGCATTTCCGGAACATGGTTAATTTATTTTGGCTGTTTTGAGAAATCTGAGAGAAAGAATGATGAATTTAGAACCGAGACCTAGACCTACACAGTTTGAAGCATTGACAGAATGGGAAGATGAGATGTATGACAGAGAACGACAACGGAGTGGCGGAAGGCATAGATATATGTTTGGTAGATCATATGGAAAAGAGAATCATGATGATAGAATGAGGAGATGGTGAAGTGCAAATATGACTGATGGGTTGTTTCCTATAAGAAATGCGGAAGAAACTACTAGTAGAAAATGTACGGAAAAGAGAAATAATACAGGATCAGAGAGTTATAAGTATGGTGTGCATGAGTCGGAGGATGATGTGCTTGAAGACATGTTTTATAAAAATCCACCCCCATATCAACCTAATTCCACATTGACACCGAGTGCCCCAGTTAAAGAATCGCCACAGAATATAAAATTTGAAACAGCACCACATGAGGCAAGAAGAAATAATCCTTTTAGAGAAACAGAAAATACAAAAGTTAGTAGAATGGCTAATGAAAATTCAGCTGAATTGGCTAGAACTACTTTAGAATTGACTGAGAAGATCAGAGAATTAACTAAAAATATGGAAGCAGTAACTGTTCTGGTAACAATAGGATCTGTAATGCCGATTTTTGATAAACAGAAGGATAGTGAGCATTGTCTGACGATTCCTTATAATGGAAACAGAGAAAATGAAATACCAAGACAAGATACTAGAGAAAATTTGTGGGGATAAACGGTAGGAATTTCTGAACAAAGTACTCCCAAAAATTTGACAGTAAATCAGAGTTTAGTAAATAGAGCAATAATGACGACAGAGTCAGTACCAGGATCACCAAAAGGATTAGAACAGACACAAAATGAAATTATTTCTGTAGGTCCTACATCTGATGAATTAAGTGAATGGCTGAGAAGTTTACAACAAAAATATGCTGAGCCTAAACCTTTAGATGTGTCCAAATTAAAGATAGTATTAGAAGAATTGATAGTAGGGACTATTCCAACAGAAAAATAAAAAAGCTACAAAGATGAAGAATTAATGTTTTTATGCAAAAGTATAACATGGAGAGCCAGAAATGTACATGAAAGACTAGAAGAAGTGGCAAATGAAATGGGTATTGATTTTGAAAAGGTAAAGTAATTACAAAAACCATATAGAGTAGATTTTTCTGAAAAAGACATTGAAAACCTAAACACGACAGGACGAATAATTCAGATTAAAGACTTAATCATATGACTGCGAAAATGGGGTGATGTAGACAAATGGAAGAGTATATGGTTTCCAAAACGAGACGATGCAACGGATAAAACGTTTGCAGCTGACCCAGTAAGAGAAAAGGAAAAGGTAGTAACTCACTGTCCCATGAGAGAAATTCCAGGTGGAGGATATGTACATGTCCCCTGGACTAGACAAGATATTTTATCATTTACCAATGATTTTCCTCGACTGCGCAAGAAGCCAGTTGAGTGGTACAGGCAGGTAGACAGGTTTGTGAAATTATCAAAAGTCCTATGGATTGATTTGAACAGTCTTTTTGACGTAATAGTACCTGCAGATTTACGGACAGAGTGCAAGGTAATGATTAGCTGGCCTACACAAGAATACCCTAGAGATCCAAAAACAGGTGCCCCTGATCCAGAAGTAATGAGAAAATATGAACGAATAATTACGTTTCTGAAAAATAAAGTACCTTTAAAGAAACTTATTGGGTAAAAATTGATCGAACTCATCAAGAAGCGAAAGAATCAGTACATGCGTACTATGAAAGGTTGATCTTAGCATTTAAACAGTATAGTGGTGATGAAAACTTGAGTGAAAAGGATTAGAGTCATTTTGTATATCGATTCATGTATGGATTGCGACCTGAAGTAAGTGAAATGATTAAACAGCATACAGTAGATTGGCATAATAAAAGATGAAGTACTAAGAAATGCAAAATATTTTAGTGATGAAATTGAGGCAAAGCAGCGTAAATTAAAAGAAAAAGCCATGTGGGATCAAGTAAAAGTAGCAGAAAGACAGGAAGCACAATTCATTGAACAGGCAGCTGGAACAGGTATGAAACCAAAATTTAATATTGGAAAGGAGAAAGGACAATTTAATATAGATGAAGCAAAAAAGAAATGAGGCAATACCAAAGGGGATGATGGACGGAGCGTTTGAGCAAATCAAACACTCACCCCCAGTCAACTGACCTGGGTTTAATGAGGCACAGGGTCAAGACTGATTTTCATATGGCTGGGTTCAAACTGGAACGGCATGGTGAGCAAAAAAACGATGGATTTAGGCCCATATCTCTGTACTGGGGTGAATGTATGACATTGTTCTGCATTCTGTCCATCAACTGTTGTTTTTGCATTTGTCACCCCGAGTGGGAAAGGTATGCCCAGACGTGGGTCCCGTGCTCTCCATGCCACTGGAATCAAGCTATCCTGGCTGAAGAGGGGTGAAACCCCGAAACCGGTCCTAGGATGCTTGTTTCCAGTCCAGGGAGGACTTGGCTTGGCAGTTCGGGCTGGACTGTTCCCATGAGGCACAGGGTCAAGCCTGATTTGCATTTGGCTGGGTTCAAACTGGAACGGCATGGTGAGCAAAAAAACGATGGATTTAGACCCAGATCTCTGTACTTGGGTGAATGTATGACATTGTTCTGCATTCTGTCCATTAACTGTTGTTTTTGCATTTATCACCCCGAGTGGGAAGGGTATGCCCAGACGTGGGTCCCGTGCTCTCCATTCCACTGGAATTAAGCTATCCTGGCTGAAGAGGGGTGCAACCCCAAAACCGGTCCTAGGATGTTTGTTTCCAGTCCAGGGACGACCTGGCTGGGCAGTTCGGGCTGGACTGTTCCCATGAGGCACAGGGTCAAGACTGATTTGCATATGGCTGGGTTCAAACTGAAACGGCATGGTGAGCAAAAAAACGATGTATTTAGGCTCAGATCGCTGTACTGGGGTGAATGTATGACATTGTTCTGCATTCTGTCCATCAACTGTTGTTTTTGCATTTGTCACCCCAAGTGGGAAGGATATGCCCAGACGTGGGTCCCGTGCTCTCCATGCCACTGGAATCAAGCTATCCTGGCTGAAGAGGGGTGAAACCCCGAAACCAGTCCTAGGATGGTTGTTTCCAGTCCAGGGAGGACCTGGCTTGGCAGTTCGGGCTGGACTGTTCCCATGAGGCACAGGGTCAAGACTGATTTGCATATGGCTGGGTTCAAGCTGGAACGGCATGCTGAGCAAAAAAACAATGGATTTAGGCCCATATCTCTGTACTGGGGTGAATGTATGACATTGTTCTGCATTCTGTCCATCAACTGTTGTTTTTGGAAAAAAATGGCCATGTCATAATTGCGGAAGAATGGGGCCTTGGAAATCCGAGTGTAAATTTCCCTCGAGTGCTAATGGTGATAATGCTTCATTGAATTTGCAGGTGCAGAAAGAGGTGAGTTGTCAACCGCAGCAACAGCAGCAGGTTGTTCCCCAACAGAATCAGGCGCCAAAACTGCCTTTTCCACAGAGCGTAAATCAACAGAAATACAGTAATGAGACAGGATTCTACATGAAGAACAGGTAACTAAACTGCCGCGCGCTAGTGCTGTTTCGCAGTATTGTCTACGACGCGATGAGAGTGAGTCAGAAGAAGGTTATTGACGATGCCGAGGGGAGGAAGAGGAGTGCGTACTTGGCGCAACTCAAGAAGTAGACCAGGCAGGCCCATTTGTGGATGGAAAGGTAAATGACGAAAACATTACTTTCCTAGTTGATGCTGGTGCTACTCGCTCAACTGTTAGGTCAGCTGATGTTAAAGATCTGCCTCTCTCGGACGAAACAATCCAAGTAGTTGGAGTATCCAACAGACAGATAAAAATGTATCTCACTGATCCAGTAAAAGTTAGTATAGGGAAATTTTCCGAAATGCACCGCTTTGTCGTGTGCGATTCAAGCCCTGTAAATTTGTTAGGGAGAGATTTACTGTGCAAAATGAATTGCACCATATTTTGTACTCCAGATGGTATAGCATTTGAGACTCCAGATGAAGATGCACTGTATAAAATGACTATGGCTAATATGGAACCTGAGATTACCGAGGCATTTGCTGTATTTAACCCTGAAGAGCTGCCTCAAGAGTTGAAAAAGACAGTGAAGGCGGAGGTATGGGATTTCACAGGAGAAGATGTGGGACTAATGAAAAATGTAGATCCTATAAAAGTTGCTCTAAAAGAAGGTGTAAGTTACCCAAATATTCCACAGTACAAATTGACACCCAAGATAATTGCAGAAGTTACTCCAATAATAGACAGAATGATCAAGCAAGGTATTCTGAGAGAAATAATGAGCAGTCCATGTAATTCACCAATTATGGGTTTGAAGAAGCCTAATGGAACTTTTAGAATAGTACAAGACCTGAGAAGAATAAACAAAATCGTTGTGTCATGTTGTCCCAGTGTACCAAATCCATCTGTGATTTTGTATCAGATTCCTCATGATGCAGAATGGTATACAGTATTTGATCTGTGTCATGCGTTCTTTTCCATCCCATTGCATCCTGATAGTCAACAAATCTTTGCGTTCAGGTTTGGCGAATGAATCTTGGCATGGTGCCGAATTCCACAGGGGTACACAGAGAGTCCCTCAATATTCAATCAGATATTGAAAAAGTCTCTAGAAGATTTAAAAATGCCTGAATGTTCAGTTCTAGTACAATATATAGAGGATTTGCTTGTAGCATCAAGAACTCGAGAAGCTTGTGTAGTGGATACCATTGCACTGCTGAACCATTTGGCAGATGGAGGACTTAAAGTATCCCCATCGAAATTACAATTTTGTCAGAAAGAAGTACAATATTTAGGCCATAAAATTGAGAAAGGACTGAGAAAAGTGACTGCAGATAGAATCAAGATAATAAAAGGAATGAGAGCCCCAATGACACAAAGAGAAGTGAGAATGTTTCTTGGAATGGTTGGATACTGTCGTCAGTGGATAAGTAACTTTTCCCTGATTGCAAAACCTTTGGTGCGCTTAACCAGAAGTGATGTAAAAGATCCCATTGAATTAAATAAAGAAGAATTGACGGCTTTTAAACAGTTGAGATACAGTTTGTGTGAAGCACCAGCACTTGGTATGCCTGATTATGAAAAAGAATTTGAACTCTATTGCAGCGGAAGAAATGGATGTGCACTTTCAGTATTAATACAGAAACATGGAAAACTAAGGAGACCAATTGCATATTTCTCAGCTATATTAGATCCTATAGCTGTAGCATTGCCAGGTTGTCTGAAAGCTGTAGCAGCCACTTGCATGAGTTTGGAACAAAGTGAAGGAATTGTGATGGGATATCCTGTGAGAGTTTTTGTACGTCATGATGTGGCAATCCTTTTAAAAAGAAGCCGCACCCAATTCATGACGCACAGTCGTCTGACTAAATATGAGAAAGTTATCCTAGATACAACAAATGTGAGGTTGGTAAGATGTTTGAATGTGAATCCTTCAAAGGTACTGCCTGATGCTGAGAATGTGGAAGTCAGAGATGATCTGGATCATGACTGTTTGGAAGTGCTTGACTTCTGTACAAACCCCAACCTGATATAAAAGATGTACCTCTGACAGAAAGTGACTATGTGATGTTTGTGGATGGATCATGCTTGAAAACAGATGAGGCAATTCTGAGTGCAGCATATGCAGTATGCACAGTAGCAGCTGTATTGGAAGCATTGTGTTTTGAAAGGAGTAAAACCAGCCCAAGTTGCTGAACTATTTGCTTTAACAAGAGCGTGTAAGTTGGGAAAGAATGTGAGAGTAACTGTGATAACCGATAGTCAATATGGCTTCGGTGTAGTGCATGATTTCGGCCAAATTTGGTCACAAAGAGGATTTTTGACATCAAGTGGAACTCCTATAAGGAATGCTGAAGTGGTTGGAAAATTGCTTGAGGCGATACAGCTGCCTAAGCAATTACCTGTTGTGAAGTGTGCAGCCCACACAAAGTCCAATGACTATGTGTCGGCTGGTAATCAATTCGCCAACGATATGGCTCAATATTGCGCATGAAATCAGAATTCTATTAATAGGGGAAGAGAAAGAGAAATTAATTCATACCCCTTGTTGTTTACTAACACTGTGGATACATGGGAGGAAGTAAGGCAGTTGCAGGAAGAAGCAGGAGACAAGGAAATGAGACAGTGGGTAAAAGCAGCATGTGCACCACGGGAAACAGATCATGTGTGGGTTTATCGGGATGGAAGACCAGTTATGCCTGAGAGCATGGTGTCTGCCATGGCACTGATGTATCATGGACAAGCACATGTAGGAAGAGATACAATGATCAGACTTTTTAAACAGACATGGTACAATGCTGAATTTAAATTTGTAGCTGAGATTATTTGTCAGAGATGTCTTATATGTCAGCAGTTCAATCCTGGAAGAAAAACAGTGCTAAGTCTGGGAACGATAGGTCGAGAAGGAGGGCCTTTCACCAGAATGCAGATTGACTTAATTGAAATGCCCCCCTGTAACAGGTTGAGGTATGTTTTAGTGATCATTTGTCTGTTCTCACGGTGGGTGGAAGCATACCCAACGAGAAGAATTGATGGAATTACAGTAGCCAAACTATTATTAAGAGAGTTCATTCCTAGGTTTGGTTTTCCAGTCACAATTGAGTCAGATAGAGGAAAACATTTTCATAATGAAATCATGAAGCTGATTTGTGAAGCATTGAATGTACAACAGAAACTACATTGTGCCTATGGCCCAGAGGCTGCTGCTGTGGTGGAACAAGTAAATGGCACTATTAAAAACAGGCTGGGAAAAATGTGTTTAGCCACATATTTAAATGGCCTGATGTCTTGCCTCTGGTACTCATGACTATTAGATCAATTCCAGACAGGAATACAGGTCTGAGTCCCCAAGAAATTGTCATGGAAAGAGCAATGCAACATGTTTTCATACCAGTCAACAAGCTATTGCCTATATCTGATGACTTGGTGTTGGATTATTACAAGGGGTTGGCGGATTCCGTTCATTCTGTGTTCCATCAGGTTGGATCGGATGCCACCACTCTTGAAAAGAAGCCAGCTCATGATCTGAGCCCAGGTGACTGGGTGAGAATTAAAGTGCACAGAAGAAGAAACTGTTTGGTCCCACGTTGGGGAAAACCACGTCAGGTGATCTTGACGATGACAACAGCAGTAAAATGTGCAGGAGTGAAGAATTGGATTCATGCTAGTCACACCTTGCGAATTCCTAACCCGTGGATAATAAGGAGGGAGAATTCTTTGAAGAATCAGATACGAGCTCTGAATCAGATACTGAAGAGATAAGAACAAGGAAAACTCCTGAAAGGGGGGAACCAGAACCAAGCACAGCTATTGCACCAGAAAATCTTCCTTTAAGAAGAAAGTTACAGATTTCTGACACCAGTTCAGAATCAGACACCGAACCTGTTCAAGCACAAAAAAGAGAGAGTAAAAACAGAGAAGAAACTGTAAAAGAAATTTTTGATAAGGCATTCCCGAATGAAGGTTCAAGAGAAATTCCACCTGAAGTAATAACATTAGATGGTAAGGTACCAGATAGAGAGAGTGAGGGAAAGATTTTTGCAGAAGAGCCCCGAGGATTTGTAGGGAATTCACACATCCAGTTAGAGAAAGGGACGGTTAGTCAGCAGGAAGATTGTGTGGAAGAACCACGAGGAGGGACAAAAGTAGGGAATACAACAGAAGTGGTGGAAAGGAAAAGAGTTGAAGGTAAAAGTCAAGTTGGAACTGAATCAGAAGACCGTGATGAAGAAGTACCAGAAGGTCGAGTCCTGAGAAAGAGAGCATGGAGAACGGAGAAAAATGAAAAGGGAAGTAAGTTGAAAAGGCCAGCAAGAGATGAAATTTGGCCCAACAAGATAAAAAGGTTAAGATACAGATTGACACGAGTGAATTCATCTAGGGCTGAACAGGTAAATGAAGTGTCTAGCGAAGAGAAGTTGAAAGACGTGGAACAAATGACAGTAGAAGAAAATAAAAGAACGAGAAAACCTAACCAGAAGTATAAGTCGCTGGAATGGTCATATGTGGCTTTGCCTGAAATAAATGAAGACGCAGACAGCCAAGGGGATCCAGAGGTGAATGTACCAGAAGTGGTTGACGAAGACGAGGAATCGGAAATCCTGAGAGTTATCTTGTCCGACATCGGAGAAGAGACGGATGTTCAGGAAATTCTGCAACAAGACTATGAAAGGAAAGTGAAAGACGATCAAAATGCCAAATTTAAAAGATAAAGGTGTACCAAATGGAGAAACAATAAATTACAGGAAAAGACATAAAACTGAGAGAACCAAGTAGGTGCTTAGAGTCTTGGGTTAGACAAAACTAGTTGTGAAGTAGAAGAGGCAAGTCAAAAGACACTGATAATTTTTCGAAATGGCAAACACAGAAAATAGAAAATCTAAATGTGTGTTCCTTAGAAGATGGTTCAAAATGTGTTGTTGTTGTTCAGGATTACTAATGCTTCTGTGGAGTGCATTGGCTCTAATGGTTTCATTTAAGGTTACACTAGAAACAATAGAAGGACATAGCGAGAATAAAACTAATGTAGAAAAGACTCAGAAGGTATATCCGACTAAAATAGATAGAAATTATTTACATAAAGATAGATCTATAACTGATTTTTCTAACAATGTATTTTCAAAAATATTATACGAATATGTGAAGACGATGGACGTGAGGGATTGCTACATCTGTATGCAGTTACCAGCGTCTGTATCTGAGGGAGTGACTTACCATCACCTCCCAGTAACAATTGGATAACATGTAGTGTAATAGCAAGTTTGTTTTGCAAAATAGGGAAATTAGAATATTATTTTTCAGACATAGATAATGTATTTTCACAAGTACCTGTAATTAACAAGTTGAATAAAGTAAAACCTGCAAAAGTGTTAGGTGAGTTTTTCTTAGAAATCAAAGAATTAACACTAGAATCAATATTTAGAAATAATCTAACTTGCGGTTTAAAAAAGGAGGAGAAGGTTTTCTTGGATATGGTTGAAGAAAGGAGATTGAAAATGCAAAGGAAAGTACCTGAGGGAAAAGAAGAAAAGACAGTCTGGGATGTTGAAAGAGAAAAACATTTGAAAGGAGAAGCTAGTCCAACAATGGATTTAGATTGGCCTCAGAAAGGGAAGTTGTGAATTAGAAGGAATCAAACTGCATATGATAATTATTTTGTAGGCACTAGTGATTGAGATGATACTTATTGTATCATGGGGGGATGGGGATTTAAAGGAGGAAATGATCCAGTTTTCCCTGGACTATATTTTAGCTGCGGGAAGAAAGCATATTATCGGTTACCATATCATTGTATGGCACATGTTATCTAGGTCTGGTTTTCCCAAAGATATTCCATGTGGGAAGAGGAAAAGATGGTGTACATGAGTTAGGTAGTCAGCTAACACGTAGGAGAAGACAATCTTGGTCAGAAATTGTAGGAGACATTTTTGGAGCGTTGATACCAGCAGTGGGAATATCTCTGAATGCACACAAAATTAGAAAATTAACAACAGTAGTGGATTGCTTGTCAACAAGTACCGCTGGAGGATTTTTATTGGTAAATACTGAAATGGTTGCCATGCATGCCATGGTAATGCAAAATCGACTTGCCCTTGATATCATTTTGGCAAAAGACGGTGGAGTCTGTGGAATGCTGAAAGTTCAACATTGTTGTACTTACATTCCTGACGAAAGTCAAGATTTGAAGACATATATTAAGAATATAACTGATTTGCATGAGGAAATTGTTCCACTGGAGGTTGAAGGTATTTTGGAAAAGATTGGGAAAAAGTGTTCTACTATCAAAAACTTCTTACTTAAGCTAGGTAGTACCTTTATTGGTAAAATAATAATTCCAGTAACATGTGTGATTATTTTAGTATTAATTCTAAGACTAGGATGTTTATGTTGCACGAAAAGGAAATTACAAAAACATATAGAAGGAGAAACTGTAAGAAATAAAGAGAAAGAAAGAAAAGAAAGAGAATTTGAAGAAATAGAATTAGAAGAGTGGAAGACAATATGTATAGAAAAACAAGAGAAGAAGAGACAGGGGAAACAGAAATGTAATGTAACAAAAATTAAGAGTATTGAATTCATTTCTTTTACTAAATTTTTTTCAAAATTTGAAGGTTCTGTGGTGATGTTAAAAATCACCAAAGGGGGGATTGATGGAGCAGGTAGTGCAACATTTTGTATACCTCCTCTATTTTGCATGAAAGTATTAACCGAATAACCTACTTATTTTAATTTACTAATTGAGTGCTTTGATATAATAAAATTACCCAACCTGCATACTCAAATTACACGTGGGAACCTGCTATTTGCTTGGCAAAATAACTCTAATAACTAAAATACGTACGCTTATTAACAGTAGTATATATGATAATTAGATATCGCATGATTTATGTTGCTTTTGTGACGTTTGCATCTTCGTGGAGGACCGTAAAGGTGAATACTGCTTTAAATGTCGCTATATGCTAGGAAAATACTAATACATAAAGGGATTAGTGAGGGTATAACATTAGAAGCATCATTTCTTTGTATTAATTACTCTTTTGTGTTTGTTTCGCTCAAGTTGGCATTTTGGCCTTTCAAAACATGGCGGCAGAGACCGAGTTCAGAAGTGGCCACCGTCTCATGAGGCGCGAAGTCTACTGCGCAGAATCGGATGGCTCCGTGAACTTCCTAACAACCTCTGTACACGCCGTTCCTGTCAAGGATAGGTTATTGGTGGACTGCCAAAGACTCCGGGCAAACAGAAATTGGTAGAAATGAACAATGGACCTTTTAAACTAGAAGTCGAAATATTGCAACAATCGGGATTTGGTCATCTCCGGAAACATATCAGCAAAATCCATGTGAACCTGGGCTATACAAAATCGGACATTTTCCTACGACCAATCATTACCCTTCTCCGCCCAAAAATGTTTCATGTTATCCCGAAATTTATTATAAAAAGAGTAGTAGAATAGGGAGAAAAAAAAGGAAAAAAGCTGCTGCCTTTTTACTTGATGACCGCGAACGTTTTGACCCTACAGGCGATGACTGATGCTTGCACGATTTCTGGTCCTTTGGAGTTCTTTGGGACTGTTACATGCTGAGCAAAGATCTTTCAGACTTTTAGCTTTGGCCTTCTTTATTTGGACAATTAACGGCAAAATTCAGTGATGCAGAGCCAAATGAATTAGAGAAAAATCCAGATAGCAAGAATAGGTAAATATGATGTTCTGCGATTTAATTAAATTGATCTAGAAATTCTAAAATTTGAAGAGACAAATGCTTATTTAACAATATTTAGATAAACAAATATTGATTAACAAGAATTATGAGTTTGTGGTTCTTCATTAAAGAGAATAGAGGATTCTGAGTCTTAAATGTGTTTTAGCTGGTTCTAAATCACCATCAACCAATCCAACTATTTGGTCCGATCGACGAGGTTGGCAGAGTGCCTTGATGTTTAGGATTAGGAATCTATAGGTAGGCGAATGTTAATGTATATGATGTAAGATAACTCTTCTTTCCCTATAGGTTGTAAGGTACTCTCACCCACATGTCCAGCGCATCATTCCCCCTCCTGTGTGCAGACCTGTGAAAGAGAAACGTGCGAGGGTTGGTGTTATGACAGACAAACCTCGCGCTCAACCCTCCGACGAACCCCAACAACCCCGATGAAGGTGCACTCACCCTCGAACGCTGGATGAACGACTGCGCCAACACCGTCGCCCCACTGAAAAACCCCACCAGCAGAGACACCAGCAGAAGAGTCAGCTGGTTCACCCCGGAACTCCTCGACTCAAAACGCACCTGCCAGAAACTGGAAAACATATGGCACAGCGACAAGACGCCAGACTGCTGCGCCGCCCACAAAGACACCATCCGCAACCACCACCACCTCATCAGGACTGCCAAAAGGACCTCCTACTCAGACCGCCAACGACATTCCACCCTCGCAAGCCCTGTGCGACTCCATCGCCGCCTTCTTCTACCGGAAAATCACCGACATCCATGACAGCTTCACACCCCGGATGGCCCCTGCCGACCACACCACACCGAACCCACCGTACCCCACTGCCCACGACGCCCTGACAACCTGGGCCAACGTGAGCATCGAGGACACAATCAAGACCATGGGAACAATCCACTCCGGATCCCCGTCCGACCCTCTCCCGCACCACATCTTCAACAAAGCCAGCAATTCCATCGCACCCCACCTGCACAAAATCATCAACCTCTCCTTCGAGACCGCCACCTTCCCTGAGAACTGGAAGCACGCAGAGATCAACGCCCTACTGAAGAAACCCAAGGCGGATCCGAGGGACCTCAAAAACTTCTGTCCCATCTCCCTGCTTCCGTTCCCAGCAAAGGTCATCGAGAAGATAGTAAACACCCAGCTCACCCGTCACCTCAAAGACAACAACATCCTGGACCCGTCCCAATCAGGATTCCGCAGCAACCACAGCACCGAGACCGCCCTCATCGCCGCCACAGACGACATCAGGATTCTGCTGGACAACGGCAAGACGGCAGCCCTCATCCTCCTGGACGTCTCCGCCGCCTTCGACACCGCTTGCCACCGCACACTACGCTCACGCCTCCACGACGCAGGGATACGAGACAAGACCCTGGACTGGACCACCTCCTTCCTCTCTGGCAGAACTCAGAGAGTCCGCCTCCCCCCATTCTAATCGGATGCCTCCAAGATCATCTGCGGCGTCCTTCAGGGATCTTCCCTCAGCCCGACACTGTTCAACGTCTACATGGCTCCACTGGCACGCATCGCCCGACAACACGACCTCAACATAATCTCCTACACTGATGACACTCAGCTGATCCTCTCCCTCACCAAGGACCCCCTCTCTGCCAAATCCAAACTCCACCTGGGAATGAAGGCCGTCGCAGACTGGATGGAGGACAGCTGCCTCAAACTGAACACAGACAAGATGGAAATCCTCATCCTCGGGTCCAACCCCTCCACCTGGGACGACTCCTGCTGGCCCACGTCACTGGGGTCCCCCCCGGCACCCACCGACTACGCATGCAACCTGGGAGTCATCCTCGACTCGAAACTCTCCATGGCCAAACAAGTCAACGCAGTCTCCTCCACCTGCTTCAACACCCTCCGCATGCTACGCAAGATCTACAGATGGATCCCGACAAACACGAGGAAGACTGTCACCCAGGCCCTAGTCAGCGGCAGACTCGACTACAGAAACGCCCTCTACGCCGAAGCCTCGGCCAAGCTCATCAACAGACTACAGAGAATCCAGAACGCCTAGCATGCCTGATCCTCGACGTCCCGCGCCGCGACCAGATCACCCCCCACCTGAGGAACCTGCACTGGCTCCCAGTCAACAAAAGAATCTCCTTCAAGCTCCTGATCCACGCACACAAAGCTCTCCACAAAACCGGCCCAGCCTATCTCAACAGTTGGCTCTCCTTCTACGTACCCAACAGGAAACTCCGCTCCGCTGACCACGCCCTGGCCACGGTACCACGCATCCCGAGAGCCACTTCCGGAGGCAGATCCTTCTCCCATCGAGCCGCTAGAACCTGGAACACCCTCCCCCTCTGCCTGCAACAAACTGAAGACTTGCTGACCTTCAGGAGACAACTCAAGACCTGGCTCTTCGACCATTAACAGCAACATCCCCCCCCCCGCAGCACCTTGAAACCCTCACGGGTATGTAGTGCGCTTTACAGATTATTGATTGATTGATTGATTGATTGTGGGCCCCACCAACGAATGCGTGTGTGAATGAGTTAGTGTGATGGCGGGTGTGTGACGCAGGGAGGATAGTTGTTTTCTCACTTTCTTTTCCCCGGATTGTATTTGCGCTGGAGCACATACTCACCCCTCTCCTGTTCTACCCATCGGAGTTTGACGTGGAGCACTTTCTCTAGGTTCTCGCTTCACAGCAGCATCTTCACCCTGAAGAATATGGCCCTGTTTGTGGCAAAATACAGGTAAGTAAATTTTGTACCATAAACCCATTGCCTGGACTGCCCACATATTGGCCAGACTCCGGCAATGGGTAGGTGGTATTTTTCCACATGTATCATGCATATGTGTACATTTGACACATGCAGTTGAAATGTACACACAGGCATTGATAGATAAGGAAAACCATTGCTCACCACTGCAAGACAGCCGCAGCCACACCGCGGGCCCCGCAGTCAACTCGTAATATGGCGGTGGGAAGACCACCAGTACTGCAGTCTTCTAGCGGCCAAACTCGTAATCAGACCATAAATCCACATGCTACTATAATGCTGCACACTTTTATCCTGTTAAATTCCATCAATTTTGACTGGCTAGAATTTACTGAAGGGTGATCTATTTAATGCACTGAATAGTTACCCAGTACTTTAAATACCACTCAACTCAGAATTCTGAACCCTGTACAAGCAGGGGTTTGTGCAAGGGTCAGAAAACAATGACCTTTTCATAATCAGGGTCTCTATCTTGCCTTAGCAACAAAAGAGTAGCCAAAATAGTATTTTAGATGAATATGAAACAATTTGACGAGGATAAGTAAAAAAAAATCTAATTTGAATTGATCCTGAAATTGATGCAAATATATTGGGATAACTAGAACATGTATTGAAGAAGCCATAATGGAAGCCAAAGAAGCTCAGAAAGGTAGCATGGTCAAAGGCAATGGTTTGAGCCTGCTTCATCAATGATTAACTTGATCCCAAAAATGTGCTTGTCCAGTTTAAGTGACTTTCATATATATTTGTATTATTTCAATGGGCTGACACAGGGCCGGACTGGGAACAGAAACCGGCCCTGGCAAACTGCTCAGCTGGCCCCCCCCTGGGGTGAGGGGGAGTTCGGCCGATTTTGTTACAGCGGGCCGATATTGCCGAACCCTGGTAACAAAAACAGCCCCCCAGGGGCCCAAAACTGGCCCCCACCCTAGTGGCCTACCAGGAAACGCCCGGTGCCCGCTATGACACAATTTCGATGGGGTTAGTTGAAGTATTTATTCAGACCAACCAAACTCTTGGTACTCATGGATATGGTAATAGAACACCTCAAATAATATCAAATTTCTCGGCACCCAGAAGTCCCCTAGGGCACAATTTGTGGATATATTGCACTTGGCAAAAAGTTGTAATGTCATAGGTGAACAAAACAGGAAGAAAATCGGAAATAAACAGGACCAGATTGTATGCTCAGGGATCTGGGAATAAATTCAGGATCTGGTAGCACAAAGTTGATACTGTTCATAGGTAAAATAACAATGCCATAAAAACACAGAAAATTGAATGTATATATTACTTACCTTCTACAATGCTTGGAAGAAAGGATAATCCACCAACTTGCAATGATTCCAGGCTGTGTAAATCTCTATCTCCAGGCACCTGCAAAAATGGGGAAATGGGAGAAAAGAATACACCCTTCCTACTGTAACTAACACCAACAGATTTGAGTTAAAAAAAGACAACTGTAACTCTCAAGCAAATCCTAAGTAAAGATATCTTTTTTAGGATGAAGGCCCTCACCCACCTTTAGGATGCTTCATCATAGGGCTCCTTCTCGCATTGCTCAGATGTATGGCACAAGGTGGGGCTACTACCCAAGAAAGGGAAGCTATGTTTGCTTTATGCCTATAAGCTGATGTATTGAAGGTGTCCTAATCATGTAATGCTAAAAGAGGGGAACTATCATGTGAGAAAGGCTACAGCTATCTATAGTCCACAATGCATTTTGATTGTCTCCCCAGTGTGGAGATTAAAAGGTCCAGGGAAGGCCTTAGACCATGTTATATGGTTGACCTGCTTCTGCCTATAAACAACTGTCCAAAATTGGTCATTATTCTCTATTTCACTTTACTTATAGTGCCAATTCCATGCATGAATCAAACAGGAAGAAGAGCATCAGACCCCCCTTTAGTGGGCTCCATATTGGATTGGGATCATTCCGTGTCCAGACGTTGTATTACAAAAAGTAAGCTGACATAATGGAATGGGTTTTAAATGAGTGAAATTAAAGGCAATGTTCCACCTCCATTTCAGACCTAGGTGCCAGATTCTCCAACTCCCTAACTTAGATTCAATGCCCATCGCCATTTACCCTAACCCAGTATTGAACCAACTGACTCGTTTCTGATCCCTGTGCAAAGACAATGGGCTAGCCCAATAATGGTAGGAACCAGTATAATATATCAAACAGTAGAATGTGGTTCCCTTGGGACTATCATTATAAGAGAACAGGTAGTCGAATTCTTCACAGGCAAAATATTCTCAAGCAAAAACCTGGCAATAATGTTACTAGAAACAGAAGAAACTAGTTTAGAGAGCAGTTATAAACCTCTATTCAAATCAAATGGTATATAAACACACATGAACAATGTATGTACATCAGAATATTTTGGAAAATTATGCTCCAAAACAAGGGACATAGCTGAAAATGGCTCAGTGATCATGGGGGATCACACATGCACAATCATGTAAGAAGGATAAATAATGTCATATTGCGCAAAGTTAATTCTGCAGTAAGTGTAGGTAGTGGTATTAAAATAGCTATTCCCTCTAAACTGAATACCTCAGTAGTACAAGCAGACTTAATGTGGTCATCATCAGGACAGTCAAGAGATGCCACGAGAAAAGTGAGGTGCAACTCTTTTATGGTAGTGTAATATCAAATTGTAGGGGATGCTTTATTGGAAGGTAGCCAAGCTTAACCCAAGTGGGCAGCAATATGTGTCAGGTTTTGAAAAGTCAACGACTACAACACTCAACCCCCATTACTGTGGACATTCATGACAGGGCACAGTCTTGATGTGCACCTGTCCTCCCCTGGTACTTTAGAACAATAGGCGTTGTTCAACCTTTTTTAGGGTTAACGAGGGTTTGGGTGTTTTGTATCTGACACCAGCTTTATCTGATGCAAGGCCATCAATGTTCATCTCTAATCTGTCACCGTTCTATCCCTTGAGGAGTGTTGGGCACAAGGTCTGAAAGGAGAAGAGGCTGTGTGCCCAACCAAGTTGTGCACAGCCAAATGTCATGCGCAGCGTGGGTTGGCTGCCTGAGTAGTGTTGAGCACAGGGCTTGTAGGCCAGGCCCTGTGGCCACACGCACTGTCCATAACTGAAGGATCCGCACAATGGGGGTTGCCCACTGGGTCAGCATGCCAGCTAGTTCCTGCACTCAACACTCACGTGCAGCCAGCCTTTGTAAACGGTTGGAGTTAGCCCCAGCGCCTGCCATCCGGGCTCTTCACCCATTCGTATACAGGCAGACAACTCATGCTGCTGAGCTTGGAACATGGCCTTGCTTCCAAAACCAAACCCTCCATAACTAGCAAACATGTGCTAAGCTCTCTTTCCACCCAACACAATAGGCCACTCCCACGAGTGGTCAATATCTAAATATAGCAGTAGTACACTAAACGCATTTAAAAACTTTTAAACAAAATTCACGAATCCTGCGTAAAATTACATTCTTTTATTTAATCATTATTTTATTGCTAAGGCGGGTTCCCTTTGGAGTACCTTCACATTAAGGGTGGGCGTAGTTCGCGAAGTAGCACTTCGCGAAGCTACGCAAAGTGAAGTTCGCACTACGCGAGCTACGCGTAGCACTTCGCGAACTGCGAAGTAACATGTTCGCACTGTGCAAGATGTTGTTTTCAATGATTGCACAGTGCGGACAAGCAACCGGCACTGTGCAATCATTGAAAATGGCATCTTGCACAGTGCGAGCTGTAGTTTTCTGCTGCTCGAGTAGATTTTTCCTCGAGCTGCAGCTTTCTCAACGCGAACTGGTAGTTTCTCATCGCGAGCGGTCGCGAGCATACGCGACCCCTCGCAATGAGAAACCTGACCTTCTCGCGTTGGGAATCTCGCCGGGAGGTTTATTTTCCATGCTCGCGATCGCGAACAAGGAAAAAGTCTCGCCAGGATGTCATTTTGCTTGCTCTCGGTCGCCAACTTGACGTTGAGGACCGCGAGCAAGCAAAAAATGACCGCAGCACTACGCAACACTACGCTACGCGTGTTCGCACTGTGCTACGTGCAGTTCGCGTAGTGCGAAGTAGGGCGAACTTCGCAAACTACGCGAGCGTAGCGTAGTGCTTCGCCCAGGCCTACTTCACATGAGCAGATGGGTCCAGGTAAGTTCACCCAGCACCAAATAGCATTTTACTGTTTATTTTTCCCAGTACAGTGCTTGGTGCACTGTGCTGGGTAATGGTGCCGCAAAAGAAAGGCTTCTGTGTCAAAAGGTCAATTAAAGTGTGAAGAATTCATGAGTCACCATCAAGATTTGCGAATCTGCAATAGGTGATCGGTAGACCTTTAAGCACATCCCGAGGTGTGTCTATGCAAATGAAAAACTCCCTTTGCAAACAGTTCCGAAACATCACCCTCACACCCACATGTGATTGGTGCCATCTGCCTGTGACAAGGGATTCCCCCTTGAAGCTTGTGCTGTCAGTGTGCACATCCTATAGGCCATCCTGTCAGGAGGTCATGCCTCCTCCCACCCAATACCCTTTTTGTTCCCTTTCTTGTGAGACATTCATACCTCCTTGCAGGAAGTGAGTAGGCTGTCAGGTAACATTTGAGGATTTACATTGGAAAGGCTAATAGAGGCTTTAGGCAGAAACATAGTTTTTTTCTAAAGTCCTTATTTCTGAACTTGACTTTAGCAATACGTTGGATTTTGTTTAAGCAGCAAATGAAGGACTTTTCTAGCTAATGCCAATCTGAAGTTAGCTTTATTAAGTGTAATAAAGTAACACCGTGTTTTCTATGTCATAGTCAGCCTTGCTACAGTGGAAAACAGGTTTGAGGCCTTTTTGACTGTAAAGTCATGTAAAAACATTAAACACATGTCTTACATTTAAATACTATGCAGGGTGCTTAGGGCTGGTAAGCCATATTTTATAGGTGACTTACGACTATTTAATAAGAAGGTTCAGGCCTGGCAAAGGAGAATTTAGATAGGTCAAAATGACAATTTTTAAACTGCTTATCTAGGCTGCTCTACATGGTCACTTTAGTTGTGGAACAATAAGTGCTCCAAGTCCATTATTGCCAATTAGCATACTGACCTTGGGCATACATAGTACAACATTCTAGGGACTTATAGCTAAGTTCAATGTGTCAATCTGGAATTTTAACCGATTCCAGGAATTTTTAAGGGTCAGAGAAAATGCACTGGGGCCTCTTTTGCAGGGTCCCACTGTACTGAGTCCAAAAACGAACAACATCCGTCCCAAAAAATTGATGGGAAGGATCATGCAAAAAGAGTAAAATGCCAAACCAAATCTGAATGCTGTGAGATGTTTTGTCCATCTTTTTGGCTACTAATCTTATTTATGCATGTCTCTTTCACCACCAGAATTGTTTCCAAGGATTAACTATCTTGATAAGTATACCTACATGATTATAGATGTGTTTTTTGCATGAAGGATTTGTATGTTTGATTAAACCGCCTTCCGACAGGATACATCAATCTGTTAGGATCCTACTCCTGGGGAAACCCACTGACCTTTAGAGGCCATTTGGAGGCTAAAACATGTTGAACTTTTCAGATGTGAAAAAAATGAAAATGCCAACACACTACCTATATCCTTTTTAATCTAACTCTCCAAGGGGCATATGATCAAGAAACGGCGTTAAAATTATCGCCGCTTAGCGGCAGAAAACTGCCACTAAAGCGGCGA
Organism: Triturus cristatus; assembly: GCF_964204655.1. Taxonomy (NCBI): domain Eukaryota; kingdom Metazoa; phylum Chordata; class Amphibia; order Caudata; family Salamandridae; genus Triturus; species Triturus cristatus. The sequence continues at coordinate 579,750,664 of NC_140586.1, forward strand.
TAATGGGCTTGATAATATGCCCTTGAGAATTCCCATAGAAGCCCATGTTCTGGTGTCAACATGGGTGTCTATTGGAACTCTCTACGGCATATTATCAAGCCCATTATCGCCGCTTTAACAGCAGTTTTCTGCCGCTAAATTTTAACGCTGTGCTTGATAATATGTCCCCAAGTCAGCAATAAAGACAATACATCTTGAGATTCCAAGAGGCAATTTTCCTTTGAGGCAGCCTCTATTGTCATTTATGAATAGGGTTGAACCAATCCTAACTATCAATCTATGGGGGAGGATGGGTTACCTATAATAAAGCATGCCAAGGAAATGTGTGTGAGGTTTCAGTTCTGAACAAAAAAATCTCAGTCATTACAGTACGGGTCAGTAGCACACTTTTCAGTCTTTACCTTTTTATGTTGCATATTAGAGATAGATAGGCTACTATGGCTGATAGAAATCTCTCTCTTCCTCTTAGTGACACATACTTCTTTCATACTTTTAATAAAATAAGATAGACTGTGTTAAGGTGGACTCAAAATTCATGTTCAGGATTATTTGAGAAACATCTGCATAAAGGCCAGTCCAAATGATTTCATTCGCTGAGTTTGACTCAGTGATGACCCTTGTGTGATGCCATACTCTGTTCTGCGGCAGAAGGAAAAGTGTGGAGGTCATGCAATTGCTTTATGACGAATCTTCAGGAAGGATGAGAGCTATCGAAAAGCTACATCTTCTATGCCTATCTCATCATGTGCAAATGAGTATACATCATATGACACAGTGTCAAAGGCTGCGGCTAGATCCAGAAAATTTGGGGCCACCACTACACCCTTGTCTTCTCATCAGAGCTAAAAGTGCAAGTTTTGTTCTGTGATGGGCCAAAATCCCAGCTGAAAGCCATTTAGGGCCATATTCTCACATAATCATTTTTGAGCTGGTTGTTAATAAATTTTACCGCCATTTCAGACATAAAACAACAATGAAATTGGCTGAACGTTTCTCATCATCCCAAGACCAGTATTGTATAAAAATTTTATTTTTTATTTTTTATATAATGAAACAATATCTTTAAACAACCAATAACCCTACTAAATAATCAAAACATCACTTATTCATTATTTTTACAAAATTAATATTATTTGCCAATTCAAAATACTAAAAAAAGATTTACTAGAATGAAAAATGAAAAACACAAAATGGTAAATCCTAAAAAGAAATTCAAATAAATGAATGTAGCTAATTAAAAATGTATACAATTAATAACAGGATTAACCAATTACATTTCAATATAGTTTACAATTTAAAACAACAATTCATTTATTACTTTAAAAAATACATAATTAATGATGCAATTAACCAATGGAAGACAGAAATATATAACACTCGGGTAGGGACATAACTAGTATAATTGATCAAATCATCATGTCTAACGACATAAGTGCTTTGATTTTAAATGTTTCTATTACAGTTATTTCAATTAATGATCACAACCATTTGACCTTTCCTAGTGGAGAGTTTTGGGGCCTGCTACCCCTCTGAACCCTGACAGTGCCTGGAGCCTTCATCCCCCATTTATCCAAGCATTGGAAGGCATGATTGCAGGCGTGCTAAAAGCCTGGGCCAAGGGCAGGCCTGTCCTGCACCCGTCAGAGCCCAAAAGATGCTGGGTTGGGCCATATCTCTTTCATCTGACCCAAGGTAGGTATTCTGACCATCGCACTTTTATTGTTGTTGTTTGTTTACCAGTGTTGGCCCAGTGGGAAAACGGAAGCTTACTGGGGGCAGTCCTAAAACTACTCCTGATGTCACTATCGATGGATTTCTAAAGAGAGTGTAATTAGCAAGGAAATTGAAATGCGGGAGCGTTGTCTGTTGCTCCACTCAACCCCTCCCCCACTGTCTTCTCTGCCTTGCATTTCTCTTTGCTTGCCTCCGGACTTAACTTTATCACCCTATACTGCTAATCACAACATTGTGGACTGCCTAGGCTCGGCAGAGCATGTTACTATCCATCAGCACTTTTTCCTGGTGCATTGAGAGGGTATAAGGTATACTTAGCTCAGGTAACTATAACGTCCCTTTAACCTTTGATTTTTTCAGTGAATTTCTAAGGTTTTAAAAAAAAAAATCTAAACTATAATGTCTCTTTAAGCTTTGTTTTTTTCTGTGAATTTCTAAGGTTTTTCAAATTCTATTTCGTAACTATAATGTTTCTTTAACCTTTGGTTTTTCATATGAATTTCTAGGGTTTTTTAAATAGTAGTCGCATTTGCTGAGTGGTGGAGCAAGAGGGCGGGGCCTTCAACCAGCTCTCAGGAATTCTGCTCTGTGAGGCTTACTGGAGGTAACAGGAAGGCTTCTTGGCCCCCAAAAACCCTTTGCATCCAAGAGAACTTAATCTCCCAACCAGCAGTGCACCAGAAGGTGTGTTTGCAGAGTAGTGGAGAAAGGGGGCATGGCCTCCAAAGTTCTCTCTGCAATCACACTCTTTGTGACTTACTGGAGGTAACAGGAGGTCTTTTTGGCCTCCAAGGACCCTCAGCATCAAATGGAACTTCATCCCCAACCAGCAGTGCATCAGGAGGTGATTTTGCAGAGTGGTGGAGAAAGGGGGCGTGGCTTCAGAAAACCTCCCAGCAATCCCGCTGTGTGGAACTTACTGGAGGTAACAGAAGATCTTGTTGACCCCCAAGGACCCTTTGGACCAAAGGGGACTTCATCCCCCAAACAGCAGTGGCCCAGGAGGTGCTTTTGCAGAGTGGTGGAGAAAGGGGGCATGGCCTCTAAAATCCTCTTAGCAATCGTGCTGTGTGGGGCTTTATGGAGGTAAAAGGAGAGCTTGTTGGCCCCCAAAGACCCTCTAGACCCAACAGGACTTCATCTCCCAACCAGCAGTGTGCCAGGAGGTGTATTTGCAGAGTGGTGGGGAAAGGGAGTGGAGCCTCCAGTCACTTGCCGGCCTTTTTGAAATTGTATTTTTAATTCTGAAGTGGGGCTGCTCTGCCCCCTTCCCAGGTGGATTTTGGCCCTCGGGACCCAATACCCCAGGGCCCACATTTTTTTAAAACTTTTTTTAAAAAACGACATGGATGTGGGCCGAGCGGCTCCCCACTCGGGCTGATATTGGCCCAGGGACCCTATAGCCAGGCCCCTTTTTTATTTTATTTTTTTAAATACGAAGAGGGGGACAATTCATTTTTTTTTTTAAATCATCAGGATTTGCTGATCCAGCGTGATTAACGCAAAAGGTTTTTAAAAAATAGCTTTTTGGCCAAGACAGGTCCCTGTTTGGACCCCCCCAAGTGGCCTAGGGGTCACAGTGTTTCTACCCTGCACCCTTTTATTTTCTTCATTTTTCAAGAGTTGGCAGACAATCAGATCTCAGTACAACCACGGGATCAGGAATGTTCACGGATCCACCACGTCCCTATATACACAACTGGAGATTTCTTTAAAAAACTTCACAAATACTAAACGGATTTACACTATTTAACAAAAGGTCACTTTTAGGACCTTTCTGCCAAATTTGGTGTAATTCCATTCAGTAGTTCAGGCTGTAGTTGTAAAGTTCCTATGGAAATTAACATGGGGAAAATGCGTTTTGGGACCTCCCCCCTCTTTCTCGACCCCCGCTTGACGGATCACCCTGAAATTTTCAACTGCAGATGAAGTTAGTATCAAATTAGTTTTGAAAATTTCACAAACATTCATCAAACTGTGCCAAAGTTATTGGCAAATGAAAAAGCGCTCTTCCGATGGAAACTATATCCTAACTATAACTACCTACTGGTGACCACCAGAAGGTAATATACATACATCCAATAACATTAATAATTTAAAAACAAACTATTTTAATTGCAAATACAAAATTAGATAAAATAAAAATTGACAATTTACTAAATATATATAACATATTAAAAACATGAATAAATGTAAATATAATTTTACGTAAACAAAAACATAATCATATAAATTTAAACAATATAAAGTAAATTATAACATTTTACAATTAATACATATATTATCCCCACTACAATTCAAACAAGAATAGGTAAAGTATTGAACTCAGGAGGTGTACAATTTACAAGCGAAACTGTTGGATTGCACAGGGGTAAAATGTACTATTCGCACTCCAGTAGGTTCAACAGTAGGGAAAATGTTGGATTGCGAAGGGGTAAAACGTACTGTTCCCGCTCCAGTCAGTGCAACAGTAGGGAAAGTGTTGGACTGCGGGGAGGTAAAATTTACTTGTCAGTGCAACATTAGAAACATTAGAAACAGACTAAGGGGCTGATTAGGAGTCTGGTGGTCCGAGAACCGCCAGACTCGCGGGGACGAGGCAGTGGTAGTCCCCCCACTTCCCTATTATGAGGTGGGTGGTGGTACTGACACAGCCCTACTGTAGCCAACTAGGAAACTGCTGTTCCCTGGTGGTGTTCTGGTGGTGTAGGACGTCAATATGCTTGGCGGGAATGCCACGGTCCTTCCTATCATATTAGGAGTTTTCTATTTACCAGGGTTTTCATGGCGGTTCCTCCTCCATAAAAACCCTGGCGGGGAGGAAACAAAGGGGTCCTATAGGGCCTCCTGTGCCTCTGCACCCTGTGAATGCACAGTTCCTGAACTGCATGCACTCTTCAGTCTGTGCCATGCAGGAATTGTTTTTGGCCTTCCCAGCAGGCAAACACAGCATACATTATTAGGAATGCCCCAGGGAGGTTTCGGTCCCCAGGGCTTTAGGGCTCCTGGGAGGGGTGCCTTTGTGCCCCCTCTTATATATATTAGACCGGCACCCGGGACCTGGCCCACCCAGTGGCCGATTAGAAACTCAGCGCTGTAGCCGACACTTCATTTAAAAAAAAGGTTTTGGCAGGATTCGCAGATCCAGCACAACTCCTGCCAATTTTTTGTATTACTTTTTTGGGCTTGAGGAGGTCCCAGTGAGACCCTCCCCCCTCAAGGGCCTAGGGGGTAAAATGTTTCTACCTTGCCCCCTTTTTTGTGTGTTTTTTTTCTGTGACTCAGTTGAAATGAGTTAAAAGATGGATGCCAACACATCCTGGTTTGAAGTGTTAGCAGCCCATCAGATCTCAGTACGTGATCGGAAGAGGTCGATGATCCTCCATGTCCCTGTGTATACAATTGGAAATTTCTCTAAATAACTCTGCAACTGCCAAACGGATTTACATTATTTAGCAAAAAGGTTGCTTTCTGGACCAACAGCTACCTTTCTACCAAATGTGGTGTAATTTTGATAAGCAGTTCGAGCAAGTAGTAATGGTTTGAATCTAACTTTGTTTTCCTTCATGTCCATTCTGATTTTTTTTACATGGACATTCAACATTCATTCGACTCATTTGTACATTATTTTCCTGTCTCAGTTGTACATGTGCTTCTGTCCCTCACCTAGGTACCCTAGGAGGAGGAGACGCATACATTTGTTCTTTAGACATTTCCCGGATCTTCAGACCATGCAAGTTAGACAAGTGATCCCGAAGTACTGTTTGGATAGCAAAATTATGTTGGATCTTATAGAGCAACTGAAACCAGACATTTCACCAGGACTGGAAAATCCTCACAACATCTCACCACTTGTGAAGGTGTTGGCTGTGTTACATTTCCTTGCAACTGGGACATTCCAATTCACAATTACCACATCAGGTGAGATGTCACAACCAAAGTTCAGAATGGTTCTCACAGAAGTCATTCAGCTCTATTGAATCACGTTGGCACATAGATCCAATTTCCACAAGATGGCGATTTTGTCACTGTGACAGCAGATTTCTTTAGCCTTGCTCACATCCCCAACATAATAGAATACATAGATGTTATACATATTGGCTTGGTTCCACCACACAACCATGAGCAGGTGAATAGGAACATGAAACACTATCACTCCATTAATGTGCAAGTCGTTTGCCTTGCAGATTTGTACTTCACCCACATTGGTGCCAAGTACCCAGAATCTACACATGATGCCTTTCTACTGTGGAATAGCAGCATTCCACAGCTGAGGTCACAATTCAGACCAGAGAGGGCCGGGATTGTGGGTAGGTGTCATGTATGGTTCCTCTTTGATGTGACATCTCATGTACAGTGTGCCAAAAGCATGTTGTCAAATTGTGACTCAGCATAACCAAACACACCACGGCTAGTGATGCTGCTGAGGAATTCCACAATGCATGGGTAAGTCCGCTACCAAAAGGCCAATATAAGTCAGAGAGTGGAGCAGGCTTTTGGGCTTCTGAAAGCCAGGTTCTGATGCCTGGATAAGAGTGGTGGGGCCCCTCTCTATTCACCCAGGAAGGTGTGTCAGATTACCTTGGCCTGCTGTATTTTACACAACATTGTCCTAAGAAGTGCCATAGCTCTCTTTAATGAGGATGATAATGGAGCAGGCAATCAAAACCCACCGGGTGAAGCATTTGAAATGCCTAGTGAAGACGATGACAGTGAGGAAGCTGAAGGAGAAGATGTCAGACAAAACTACTTCTTGCAATATTAGGTATGTGGTAAAGATTGTTGATGCAGACATTGTGACAGTGATGTGCAGATATGGATGCTACTGTAAAGTGTCCAGTGATTGTGACAATGTTTGACCTGGGACAGATGATACTCTTATGAAAAGGATGATTGGTTGTCCCACATGTGTGTGACACTCCTGTAGTGACCAATGTGCAACCGTGAAGTCATATTTGATGTTCTGTGACAAATATGTGTGCATGTTCTTAGCAGCAGTGTTGTTGTGTAACAGGTGTCTACACCACGTCTTCTTTGCTAGGACATTTCTGAGTCATGACTTCAGTTTGTATGTGCTTCAGTTCAGATGAACGAAGTGCACATTGATTATTCATGTAAGAAATAAGTATTTGAGGTGACCTGTAGATGTCCACTAATAAAACACTTAGCACAACCAATGGATGCCATTTCAGATGGAAATTAACTTTGACATAACTCACTAAAGTCAATGGAATGAGGACAGACATTATCTTGCATAAATTGCACAAATCTTTGTGAAATGTGCTGTCGCAGTAACCCCTTACAAATTACACATCAAAGCATCAAGATAGTATAGCAGTTCGTTTTTGTACTGACTACTTTGAGCAACATTCTATTGTGATGCTTACTAACTATCAAGTCACTTAACTTCGTAGCTGTTGAGTTGTTTTGATAGTCAACAGGCAATTGTTGTGCACATGCTCTGAGATGTCAGACTACCTTGTTCCATGTTCGACATATTGCTGAGGCACTACCACCTTTGATTGTGTCTGTGATTCCAGAGTGTTTGGGACATGCACAGATAATTGATGGTACAATTGCCAATATTGTATGTAGCTGTCAATCCGTGGTGCATAAGTGTAGAACAGACATTTTGGAACATGTGGGATCTTTGAGTTCTATGTATGCATAAATGAATACGGGGTCTGTTAGTGAGTCAGGATATATGTGGCTCTCCATTTCCATGCATGCTTGCTCCTGTAAGGGTGGGTTTGTGGATGGATCATCTGCCTGATGCACTGACAGACCTGTTTAGTTGAATAAGACTTCCAAAACCTTCTCCTCCCAGGGCTGTAGTTCTAGTGGTGGGCTGGGAGGCAACCGCCAGGCCTCAGGGACTCCTTGTGGTTTTGGTGTATTTGTTCTTGATACGGGGCTTGAGAATGCTTCACCTCTTCTTGATGTCTTCCTTTGTGCAGAGAGTGGTGCTGACACCATTCACTTTGTTGACTATCATTGTTCCACACTTCCTTTTCACATGTGTGAGTAGTCATGACTTGGGTCACGAAGAGCTGGGGCTCTACTCTGATGATTTCATCCACCATGATATTGAGCTCTTGTGTGCTGAATGCAGGTTTTTTGTGAGGCATGGTGGTGAGGAATTCTCATATGAAATATGAACAAAGAAAAGGGTGAGATGATGAATCAATCAATCAGGGGCTTATAGAGAGTGCTACTCACCCATGGGGGTCTCAAGGTGCTGGGGGGTAGGCAACTTCGGCTCAGTCGAAGAGCAAGTTCTTGAGGTCCTTCCTGAAGACATGCAGGTTCGAGGATCATCTGATGCTGACTTGGAGCTCGTTCCAGGTATTTTCTGCGATGTAGGAGAAGACCCTTCTGTGGATGTGGGGGGTCTCTGCTAGGGCAAGGTCGGCGGATCGGAGATTTTTTTTGGGTGTGTGGAAATAGACCATCTCGTTGAGGTATTTGGATCCTTTGTTGTGGAGGGATTTGTAGGTGTGGGTGAGAAGCTTGAAGGTCGACGGGGAGCCAGTGTTGGTCATGAAGGTGTTGAGTCATGTGTTTGTGCCAAGGGGTCCAGAGAATGAGTCTGGCCGCGGCGTTCTGGATGGTTCGGAGCTTTTGTAGAAGGGTCCTGTTGATACCGGCATAGAATGAGTTTCCGTAGTCCAGTCTGGTGGTTATGAGTGCAAGGGTGATGGTTTTTCTGTGTTTGGGGGGATCCATTTGAAGGTCTTTCAGAAGATGCAGAGGCAGTTGAAACAGGTGGAGGTGACGGCGTTGATCTGGTGGGTCATGGTGAGGGAGGAGTAAAGGAAGATGCCGAGGTTCCGAGCGTGGTCTGTCGGGGTGGGAGGACTCCAGAGGGCCACCATGTGTCATCCCATGCGGAGGTCGAGGGTCCCAGGATGAGGACCTCTGAGGAAATTCGATTTTCGATCTCGCTTGTATTCAGCCACCATTTTTTTGTGTTCCACCGCCATTTTGTGTTACCCTCACTCAGGCAGCACAATGAACAAAGTTTTTCTGCTGATCTTACTCCGACGTGTCAAATAACCTTCTGCCTCTGTTTACGAGACTGATGTCAGGGACTGGCTGAGTCCACTAATCCTCGTCTGGTTTGACTAAACCCTGTCTCAACTGTCTATCAGTTCACACCATTCTTTCCTGACTGTATCTTATCTTCTGGCCTTCGCTATTCTCTACTTGTATTCTCTCATTTCACAACTGTCCTCCAAAGCATACAAATATGTCCTGCCACCTGCAAGTTGAGTTGTAGACACTACCACTGATTAACTTGTGGGGAGGGGTGACAAAAACAGTTGGAAGAGAGGTTTATTTGGGTTACTTGATATCTTGTTTTCAAACTTTTCTCATTGGTTATATCTTGTTTTCAAACTCTTCTCATTGGATAACCATGTATGCATTGGGAGTGTTCTTGGTGAATCTATGTGCTATAAAAGATTGTGCGCCACGGAGTAAAGGGGCAGTCTCCTAAGAACATACTGAGTGTACTTCTGGGACAACTGTACTTAGCTGCATCTAATAAACCTGATCTTCTACGCTCAACAGAATGTCCTGTGTCTCTGTTCAACAAAGCAGGTGAACTCAGGAGATTAAGGCGTGCCCTGCACCGCCAGGCCCATAAGGCCCTGGTTCTTCAATTGGTGCCCTCTGTGAGGCGGCTTCAGAGGTAGCGATTTTGCCTGAGGGTCGTGAGGAACCCCGCAAGAAAATTCTGGAGGAATTGCGAACCACGTCAAGCGACCTCTGTATGTCGAAGTGGTCTGAAGGTCTTTTTCAGCGCGGTTTCTCCTTCCTGACGGCTGCTGATGACTGCTGCCCTGACTGCCGCCTTGCTTTGGCCCTTTTGGTGATGTACGGTATCGCGAGACGTTAGACGGGCCTCTGTTGGCGTAAGAAGACACTTAGTTAAGTATTGGTGGGTAGCTCCCACTATTTCGTTTTTTTTGTTTTGGGCCTTTGATTCGGCTATTGCAAAAGCCGAAGCCGAGGGGTGAGTACAGATTGTGCTGTGTTATTTGATTTAACCCCTTGATGTTTGTGAACAGTCCAGTGAAATAACGATGCCTGGTCTGAGTAAGTTTAGAAAGTTTTGTTGTTTTGGCTGTGATAGGGATTCCCGGCTGGAGGACTCTTGTCCAATTCCTCCGGTTAGAACTCCCACTTATGAGCTTTATTCTAAACATGGTGTTGGCCCCATTGCCTTTAATGAGACATGGATCCGATACACGAAGAACGATGGTGTTCTACAGTGGCCACAGAATGGTAGCTTTGAGCCTGACATATTAGATAATTTGGAAGCCCGGCCGGCAATGTTTGACTCTTTCCGCCTCTGGCGTAAGGAAGCCAAACAGAGAGAAATTAAACAGGCAAAACGAGATAAGAAAACACAAAGTATGACGATTATACAGGCTGCCCAGCAGTTTAAAGATAATGAGATTAATCATGAAATGTAAATTTCAGAGAGACAGCATCGTATGGCGATAGATAAATGCTATCCGGTGTTGCCTATTTCCCCTTCTGATAAAAGTAAGGATCCGGAGGAAGACCCTTTGATGTTTCACTTATTGAGATTGCCTCCTCCCTATGTACAAGGTGCTAATGCACCTCCATTGTTACAACCAGTTCAGCCATTAGTTGCGCCTCCGCCTGCTCCGGCTCTTCCGCATTTGCCCCTTCCGGTAGTGCCACCCCCACCTCTTCCGCCACAGACTTCTTTGCCTCCGTTTCCTGAACATCAATCTCCTTTTGCCTTCGGCTCCCCTTATAACTGTTAATTCTTCTGTTAGTTCACCTAATTCCTTGTCCCCTGTTCCTATGTCTAATTCTCCTACTGTGCACAAACGAATCACAGATACTGTCTCTGGGTTTCTGTCTCCTTTCTTTGAGACTTTGAATATGTCTCCGGCTTTTTCTCGAAGACAGTCTCGCAGTCAACTCCCAGGTTCCGACGAACGGGTGGTATTGGACTCTCTCGCTCGCAAATGGATCGAGAAGGGTCCCCAGTATAGTGTGAAAGATATCATGACCACCTTTCATCAGTGGGAGGAGCCCACGCAGAGATATGTATTTAATGTTATGTGTGACACTCTCGCTAAAGAATGGGAGGATATGGATTTGGGTTTACTTCCTCAGGGTTTGTTAGATGTTTAGGCTAATTTCGATAAGGGACTCATTGTGGGTTCTAAAGTTGAGGATGCCGTAAGGACACTTGTCACTTTTAGGTCCTTATTTTCCTCACAGACGTTTTTTGATTCCGATCCTGCTGTTAGGCTGACATCCAAACATTATCCCATGAGAGAGGTCCCTCCAGTGTGGAGAGAAGCGGTTGCACAAGCAGGTGTTAATCCAGCTGTTCCCGCGCACTTCCAGCGTATATGGGTACATGTCCCCTGGAAGAGATCTGAACTTTTGGCTTTAAACAGTCTCTACCGGATCCCCGTAAAAACCCTGCTGGCTATTATAAGGAGTTGTCCCAGACTGTTGATGCCTGTATTATGAATTTAGCCGATATTGATATGTTGATGGGAAATGTAGTCCCACAAGCATTATGGGCTCGGATTCGTAGGGAGGATCACGCCCAAGCATTGGGTGGCGATTGGGCTGCTATAACTGCCGCGGATCCAGCCCAAGTGGGTGGTGCTAAGCCTGATGTTTTGATTTCAGAACTCCCTGGAAGGATTATTACTTTAATGAAAACGATGATGCCCGCCTTGCGAGTTAATTGGGATAAATTAGCTGCGTGTAAGCAGAAGAAAGATGAGAGTGTCTCTGATTTCTTCACTCGTTTTGAGGAGACGTTTATTGATCTCAGTGGTCAGGATATGACTACGGAGGGTGGACAGCGATTATTTGTAGATAAATTCGTATTTAATTTGCTTCCCGAACTGTCACATAAGCTGAAAGACTCCGAGAGTTCATGGGCTGTTTCTTCTTCTGCCCAGATATTGGCTACTGCTCAATATTATGAGAACAGGGATAAAGAGGAGAAAGATAAGCAAGAGAAGAAGACAAAAGAATTAAAAACGAAGGTTCTTCTGCAACAAGCTTATCCTCCTCGTTATACTCAGCACCAGTTTCAACAGCCTCCACAGTTTCAGAGGGTGTATCAAAAGCCTGAGCCCTTTATTCCGCGACCTTTATTAGGTCCTAACCAATGTGCCTATTGTAGAGAGGAATGTCATTTTAAGAATAGCTGCCCGGTTTTATTGCAACGTAAGGGAGAACTATCTGCTCCACGAGGCCGTGGTGGTTTCCAGATAATATACAGGGGTAGAGGTCGAGGTGTGATGCCTCAAGAACAGCGTTCCTTACCCCCTCCAAATTCTACGAACTACTTCGATCAGCAGAATACTCAGTCTACACAGTATTACAATGATGATTATCATGTTGAAGGTGAAAATGAAAGCCTTCACGCTAACTAGGACAGCCATAGACAAAGTGAGGGAGTTGTATCGATTCCAGTAAAACAGGATGGGCCTTATGTCAATGTCACTACAATGGGTGTTTTAGAGCCATTTCTTTTAGATACTGGTGCGATGAGAAGTTCTATCACTCACTCTAAACTCCCTGGGGCACCTTTGTCTGGCTTAACAAATGTATCGGTAGAATTTTCTGGCGCCCCAGTTCGTAACCCGGTCTCCTGTCCTTTGCCTATTTCAATTGGCCCTTATGATATGGAAGCTCCTCTTCTTTTAACGACTGGTTGCGGCGAGAATCTGTTGGGTTTGGATCTATTGAAAAGAATGCTTGCAACGATATATTGTTCTCCTTCTGGTGTGCATATTACTTTAGGGAAGAAATTGACTTCTTCAATGTATTTGTCTACAGATCAATTCCCACCTGAATTGCTCTCTCTTCCTGCAACGCTCTGGGCTACAGGTCCAAATGATGTTGGTTGTCTTGAGATCCCGGCTTATGTTGTTACTCTCAAGCCCAATGCTAAATTGCCACGCATTCCTCAATACAGAATTTCCAATGAAGGTGAAAGAGCGCTTTTGGATATCATTTATGATTTGGTTCAGAAGGGTGTGATTGAGGAAACGAGAGGAAATGTATGTAATAGTCCTATTCTTCCTATTCTTAAACGCACTGATCCTTCTAAGCCTCCTGTTTATCGTTTTGTGATTGATCTTCGGGAGGTCAATAAAATTGTTGTACCACAGTTTCCTGTTGTTCCAGATATCACTGCCCTGTTAACTATGATACCTGCCTCAGCGGCTTGGTTTTCTGTTATTGATCTGAAAAAGGCTTTCTTCGGTATTCCCATTGCCAAAGAGAGTAGGGATATTTTTGGTTTCTCTCTAGGAGGCCGAAGTTTCCGGGTCAAGCGCGCACCCCAAGGCTATTGTGAAAGCCCCTCCATTTATAGTCAAGCTCTGAAATGTCATCTCGATGTTTTTCCTTTGCCCCCAGGTGCTACTCTTATTCAATATATGGATGATTTGTTGATTGCTGCTGATTCAGAGGATGTCTGCAAGAATGTGACTGTTGCACTGTTACGTCACTTGTCTGATCTTAATCATAAGGTTTCGCCTTCTAAACTACAATATGTCCGTCGAGAGGTTACCTATTTGGGTCATCTCTTATCAAAGGAGGGAAGGCGATTGACCCCAGAATGAATTCAAGCAATTGCGCAAATGTCTGTGCCATCTACACAAAGAGAGGTGCGCGCCTTTCTGGGCACCACTTCTTAATGTAGACAGTGGATTCTGACTTTTTCTTTCTTGGCCAAACCTTTGTTAGCACTCACTTTGAAAGACACACCCCAACCCCTTCCTTGGACTGACGAATGTCAGAAGAGTTTTTCTGATTTACGTACTGCTCTGTGTTCTGCTCCTGTGTTGGGTACTCCAGATTACAGTAAGCCCTTCACGCTCTATGTCCATGAAAGAGAGGGTTGTGCGTTGTCAGTCTTAACACAACGATTTGGAGACAAACAGCGGCCATGTGCCTTTTTTTCAGCTACGTTAGACCCAGTAGCCAAGGCATTGCCTAGTTGTCTTAAAGCTACAGCAGCAGCAGCAATTTCTGTTCGTCAGTCTGCTGGAGTGGTGCTAGATAATACTCTCATTGTTATGGTACCACATGCAGTGGATACCTTGCTAAATAGGACGAAAACACAACATCTTACAAGTGCTCGATTGTCTGGATATGAGCTGATGCTCTTGGCTAGTCATGTGCACATCAAATGATGTAATATTTTAAATCCAGCCACACTGTTACCTCTTCCAGAAGAGAAGGATTTTCGGAAACTACACGATTGATTTCTCCATACTGAAGAGGAGACAAAAGGCAGGATTGATTTGAACGATACACCGTTAGTGGATCCAGATGGGATCCTATGGGTGGATGGGTCTTGTTTCAACCTCCCAAATGGTGAGACAACTTCAGCTTATGCTGTTACCACCTTGTATACAATCGTGGAGACAGCACGCATCAGACATAATTCAGCTCAGGCAGCTGAACTGATAGCTTTGACCAGAGCGTGTGTGTTATCTAAAGGAAAGAGAGTGAATGTGTATACCGACAGCCAGTATGCATTCGGTGTGGCGCATAGCTTCGGTCGTTTGTGGAAGGAAAGAGGATTCCTTACCTCCCACGGTACTAAAATACAGCATGGTCAATTGGTAACTGATCTTCTTGAGTCACTTGTTTTGCCTACCCAGATAGCAATTGTGAAATGTAGTGCGCATAAGAAGATTACTGATGATGTTGGTCGCGGAAATGCTTTTGCGGATGAGGTAGCAAAAAGGACAGCCAGAGATGCTACAAGTCGCATGTATGTTGCGGGCCCTGCAAATTGGGCCAGGGAAAGAGGGATGTGTGAGGACACAATAGAAAGTATGAGATCGATTCAGGGAGATGCTACAGAGAAAGAGTTGAGAAAGTGGAAAGAGAGTACAGGAATGTTAGACGCAACAGGATGTTGGATAGAATTGTCAGAACACCAGCGTTGGCTGTTACCAGACGCCTACGTACTGCCTGTAGTTACTATGGCGCATGGTCCAGCCCACATCAGTGCAAAAGGAATATGTAAACTTCTGGCTCCAGTGTGGCTGAATGAAGGGATTCCAAAATGTGCAGATAATGTGGTGAAGCATTGTATCATTTGCTTGATCTACAATCCGGGAAAGGGAACCCCAACTCCGGTAGGTCATTTTGCTCCCCCAACATATCCTTTTGAGGTGTTGCAAATCGACTACATTCACATGGATCAATGTAACAATCTTAAATATGTTCTGGTAGTGGTATGTGCCTTTTCCAGATGGATAGAGGCTTACCCCCTGAAAGACAACACTGCTTTGTCCACTGCCAAGGTTCTTCTAAAAGAGTTCTTCCCTAGGTTTGGTTTGCCGCGCATTGTCTGGAGTGACAATGGAAGTGAATTTGTAGGCCAAATTATGCAAAAGGTGTGTACCGGTCTTGGTATAAGGCAGAAGTTTCATGCGGCAAATCATCCTCAGTCGCGGGTTTGGTAGAGTGCTATGACGGCACTCTCAAACTTAAGCTTGCAAAAGTACAAGCCAGCACAGGTCTTAATTGGCCCGATGCTTTACCTTTGGCTCTCCTGTCCACTAGAACAGCTGTACATTCTCGTTTGGGACTCAGTCCATACGAGATTGTTTTTGGGCGCCCAGCTAATGTATGGGGAGTCCCTCGCCCTAGAAAGTATTCTGATATACAGTATCCAATGCTGATTGACTATTTACATGACCTCACCACTAAATTACGTGTTCTTCACCAACAGGTTCAAAACGCTTTACCAGAAGCCTCGACAGACCCAGATCATTCTATCCAACCTGGAGACTGGGTCTGTGTGAAAAATTTTCAGAGAACAAAGAATTTGGAACCTCGCTGGAAGGCGCCTCAACAAGTTCTTCTGACAACTCGCACAGCAGTAAAAGTCGAAGGGAAAAAGAACTGGATCCACGGCGTGCACTGCAAGAAAGTGCCCTTGCCCTTGCCTTTTGATCAGTGGGTTCGTAAGGGTATAGGTGATTCTGAAGGAGAAAAAGTCCCCCGATTCATACCTTTCAGTAGTGCACACCTGGATGGAACTCGATCGGAGAAAGAAGATGACGACATTCTACAAGAAGCCGTACCTTCCCATCTCCGATTAAACACTACAGAGCCACAGACCCTATTTCAAGACCAAACTGTACCAACAAGGACTAGATACAATTTAAGACATAGATTGGTCAAGGACACCTGAGATTTCCATCTCTTCTGCAACATTTATCATCTGTCCAGGTTGCAGGGTCACGGTAGGAGTCTTTGTTTGTGACGTGTATAATGGCTAGGCACCCAGGACTTGCAGTGTCATAGGACGACTAATATTCACAGCCAAGTGAGTAAGGAAGATTGCCGTGAGCAACAATTTTAGAGGATGGATGTTAAATTAGGAAAGAAGGATAAGGAAGAGATGAGAAAGAAATATTGTAAAATATTGTACAGTCGACGTGGCGTAACATTGTGTGTTTCTATATTTTTGTGTATCTTATTGGCTTGTGTAGGTTGGGTTATTCATGCTATGCAGCAAAAAGTTGTCCCTAATTCTATCTCCTTGCCTCTTCATTCTACTATCTTCCCACATCAATTATATACACTTCCCCAACATGAACTAATCAGGAGAACAGAATATTTTAATAATTCATTTATCCAATTGTTGCACCAACACCAATTGGTAGTCAACACAACCGACTGTTGGGTGTGTGGACTTATGCCTCATACCACAGATAAAGGTATGCCATATTTAGTCCTTCCATTTTCTTATGAAGGTTCCGCTTGGGCCTATTTTGTAATATTTTCAAATGCATATCAGAGCCGATTAAGACGTCCAGCTGGTTCCTATGATAGTAAGCCAGATTTTAGTCATAATTCTCTGATAAAGGCAATGATGGCTATGACTAAAATTGTGGAGAATAATAAGGTTCCTGTTGACGAGAGACAAACATATACTAATTGGAACGTGACTCGTTACATTACTAGCCTTACAGATAAAACTAAACAGGGAAAATCTCCACCAATTTGGACTGTCCCTCATCAAGGTAATTTCTGTTTACAAATGAATGGCCAGACTACTGACACTGGACAAAGAAAAAGCTTTTGTTCCCATACATACATCTACACGTCTCAGAATTCACCGTCGTTAGTGCCATCCCAGGGCACATATTTTGTCTGCCACGATAGAGCTTACACGTGGCTACTAACGGATTTTTCAGGAACATGCTATATAGCTTTTCTTCTCCCTCATACATACACTGCTCCTTCAGGCCATCATAGAAACAGATATGGCAGAGGGATTATTGATTCTAAAGACACGGCAGGACAAGAGGGAAGTGATTTCCTCAAAGGATTTCTTCCTTTTTGGGGCCCAATGGCCAACAGCAGAAACATGAGATAGCTGGTTTGTGTTGTTGAGACTACCATAGATGTCACTGTGGGAGCCTTGAGTAATCTCACAGCTGAACTTCAGGCGGATCGTCTCATGACTTTGCAGAACCGGATTGCACTAGATGTTATTCTTGCAGATCGTTGTGGAGTCTGTAAATTGATCGGATCTAGCTGTTGTATTTATATACCTGACGACGCCCCTACGGTATACCAAGCCATCTCCAAATTACACATGATCTCCGAATCGATTCATCAAGACGCAGGAGATTGGTCTTTATTAGGATGGTTTTGGGGATTACTATCTAAATGGGGATGGAAGGTACTAACCTTCCTTGGAGTGGTTTTGGCCATCATTTTTTCCTGTTGTCTCTGTATGCAGTGTGGCCCCGCCATCTGCGGTCTTTGTGCCACTCTGTGTGTCCCAAGACCTGAGTCACAGAAAACAGAGAACATTAAAATTATGTTGCAGCAACAGTTTGACGACCTCATGGCTATTGACATTGATTTAGATTAACGTGAATCTGTGTGTTTTGCCTGAGTTATGACAAAAGGAGGGTCTGAGGAAATTCAATTTTCGATCTCACTTATATTCAGCCACCATTTTTTTGTGTTCCACCGCCATTTTGTGTTGCCCTCACTCAGGCAGCACAATGAACGAAGTTTTTCTGCTGATCTTACTGCGACGTGTCAAATAACCTTCTGCCTCTGTTTACGAGACTGATGTCAGGGACTGGCTGAGTTCACTAATCCTCGTCTGGTTTGACTAAACCCTGTCTCAACTCTCTGTCGGTTCACACCAGTCTTTCCTGACTTTATCTTATCTTCTGGCCTTCACTATTCTCTACTTGTATTCTCTCATTTCACAACTGTCCTCCAAAGCATACAAATATGTCCTGCCACCTGCAAGTTGAGTTGTAGACACTACCACTGATTAACTTGTGGGGAGGGGTGACAAAAACAGTTGGAAGAGAGGTTTATTTGGGTTACTTGATATCTTGTTTTCAAACTTTTCTCATCTTGTTTTCAAACTCTTCTCATTGGATAACCATGTATGCATTGGGAGTGTTCTTGGTGAATCTATGTGCTATAAAAGATTGTGCGCCACGGAGTAAAGTGGCAGTCTCCTAAGAACATACTGAGTGTACTTCTGGGACAACTGTACTTAGCTGCATCTAATAAACCTGATCTTCTACGCTCAACAGAATGTCCTGTGTCTCTGTTCAACAAAGCAGGTGAACTCAGGAGATTAAGGCGTTCCCTGCGCCGCCAGGCTCATAAGGCCCTGGTTCTTCACCTCTGTTTTCTCTGTTTTGAGCTTCAGGCAGCTGTCCTTCATCCAGGCCGTGACGTCCCTCATTCCTTCCTGGAATCTGAGCCTGGTGTCTTCGGGATTCCCTGTGAGGGAGAGGAGGAGCAGGGTGTCATCAGCGTGAGATACTATGTTGAGCCCATGCTGTCTGACTATAGTGGTGAGGGGGGCCATGTAGATGTTGAAGAGCGTGGGGCTGAGCGATGATCCCTGTGGTATTCCGCAGTTGATCTCTGTGGGTTCGGAGATGAAAGGGGGGAGTCTGATCCTCTGGTTTCTGCTGGAGAGAAAGGATCGGATCCAGTTGAGGGCGGTTCCTTGTATCCCGGTGTCGTGCAGTCTGGCAGCGAGTGTGTGGTGTGAGATGGTGTCGAAGGCCACGGAGAGGCCTAGCAGGATGAGGGCTGTGGTGTGTCCCTGGTCGAGTAGCATGCGGATGTCATTAGTGGCGGCGAGGAGGGCGGTCTTGGTGTTGTGATTGCTACGGAATCTGGACTGGGAGGCATCTAGGATGGAGTTCTCCTCGATGAATGCGGTCAGCTGGGCATTTACGAGTCTTTCGGTGACTTAGGTGGTAAAAGGGAGCAGAGAGATGGGCCGGTAGTTCTTCAGGGCTGTGGGTTTCTTCAGGAGGGGCTTGACTTCCACTTTGCTTCCAGTCGTCTGGGAAGATGCCAGATTGGAGGGAGGCGTTGACAGTCCATCCTAGTTCGGGGGCGATGGCAGCCCTCTGGTAGATGTGTGGTGGACAGGGGTCCATGTGGGCTCCAGACCGGGTTTTAATCATGGTCGTGGGGATAAGTTCCACCGTGGCGGGAGTCCAGGTGGTGATGGTCGGCGGAGGGGCAAGGGGTGGTGAGCGACACCTGGTCGCTGAAGTGGTTGTAGAGGGCCTTGATCTTCTGATGGAAGTAGGAGCTGAGCTTGTTGTTCCTGGGATGGTGTGACATCCGTGGCCTCGCTGTGGGGTTTGGTGAATTGCTGTATTACACTGAAAAGTTCTTTGGCATTAGTTGCATTGGTGTTGATTATGCTCTTGATGAAGGTCCATTTGGTGTCCCATATGAACTGGCGGTACTCCTTCAGGGTGGTCCTGTGGTTGTTTAGGTCTTCTGTGGTTTTCCGGCTTCACCATTTTTCCTTGAGTCGTCTGCAGGAGCGCCTGGCGACTTGGAGTTTGGTGGTGAAACAGGCGGCCTTCAGGGGGCGTTGTTTGGCAGGGTGGTGGAAGGGGGTGATCTTGTCGGCGCATCTGGAGATCCATCAGTGAAGTTCTTTGGCTGCGGAGTTGGTGACGGTAGTGGTGGTGGGGGAGTCCAGGAGGAGGGTGGAGTTGAGGTGCTCCTTTGTGATTTTGCTCCAGTTCTTTCATGGTGGGTGGGGGGCCGGTTTGGGTGTGCATGGTGGTGTTGAAGGTGAAGTGTATGCATTGGTGGTCGGTCCAGGGCGGCTTTGTGGTGTGGCTGAAGTGGACATTTGACCCTCGTGCGAAGATGGGTTGAGAGTGTGTCCTGCTCTGTGCGTGGAGGTGTTGACGAGCTGCTTCCGTCCGAGGTTGGAGAGGTTTTCAAGGAGGGTGGTGGAGTTGGGGTTGCTGCGGTTGTCGAAGTGGAAATTCAGGTCTCCGAGTAGGATGTAGTCTGTGGAGGTGATGGCATGGGGTTCGACGAGGTAGGTGATTGCTGTTGTGGCCAGCGTACGGGGTCCCGGGGGTCTGTAGGCGAGGGTGCCGCGTAGCATGGTCCTGCGGGAGATCTGGATCTGGAAGTGGAGGTGTTCTGTGTTGGAATGGGGGACACTCGTGCTGGAGGTGAGGAGTCGGAGGTATTGTCTGCGATGGCGAGTCCTCCTCCTGGGCGGTGAGGGCGGTCCTTCCTCTGGATATTGTAACTTTTGATGATTGCGGTGGTGATGTCGGGACTGGAGGTGGCGTTGGTCCAGGTTTCTGTGAGGAAGGCGATGTCGGGCGCGAGGGTGTCGATCGTCCCAGATCTCTACGGCGTGTCTGTGGAGGGAGCGCACATTGAGGAGGATGCACGTCAGGGCTTCGGTGTCGCGGGCGTCTCGTGAGCTTGCGGCAGACGTGGGGGTGCTGTAGATGGTGCAGGAACATTGGCCATGTCTGCAGGATAATGGCCCGTGGGTGGTGTTAGACCTGACATCCTTGGCGTGGGTTTTTCCCCTATCTTTTGCCTCTGTTACCTGGATTTTTGATGCTGTGCTGGATTTCGATATGCTGGTTTAGATGCTTTGGACACTCTGTCACTGCTAATCAGTGCCAGAGTGTAAGTGCTCCCTGTGTAAAATATCGCATTGATTGGATATGCCTGATTGGCACATCTGTATCACCATGAAGTCCCTAGTAAAGTGCACTGTGTGTGCCAGGGCTGGTGATGACGGATGCTACTAGGGGGTCTGCAGCGCTGATTGCGCCACCCACCTGTGTAGCCCTAAAACAGTGTCTCAGGCCTGCCGCCGCAGGCCTGCCTGCAGTCCCCGGACTGCCATGTCCCCCTGGCCAGTGTCCACACTGGCCGGGCCTAACCCTTCCCTTTTCATACACGTCAGTCATCCCTATGGAAGGCCCAAGGTACCCCCCTGGGCAGGGTGCAGTGTATGTAGAAGGTAGAGCATGTACTAGTGCAAGTAACATGTTCTGGTAGTGAACACCGGCCATTTTGTGTGTTCACTACTGCAAGGCTATCTTGTTCCATAGGCTAACATGAGGAAGGCGGGTGCCGATGGCTATCCGCCTATCTTCTCATACGAACAAGATAAGACATGAGTGTTTGATATCCCTGAGCTCAGCATTTGATAACACATCTTTTAGGAGAGATTGTTTTTAAATCCTGAGTTGGAGAACAGTACTTTTTAGAGAGTAGCTGTTCTCTTGTCTGACCCTTCTGTATGCCTGGGCGCGCTTGTGGATTGACTGTCTGGTTTGAGAGTGACAGGGGCTGGGGATCCCCCGGGAGGTTGACCGAGTCAGCCCTCTGCTGAATGGCGACAATCGCAAGGAGAGTGGAGGGAGGAGATAGCACCTGGGATTGAATAGGGCTGTGCCTGCCTGCCACTCCGCTGGCTCCACCTCCTGCTGGGCGGCTGACGACTCTGCCCCTCACTCTGAAAAGAATGTAGAGACCAGGAAAACAAAGTGCTCCAACAACACCCAGAACTGGATCAGACCGGGCTCAGGACCCACTTGCACAAAGACTTCAAAGACTTTTAGGGGTATAAGTACAAGACCCCTGACAACAGATTTTTAGATTCGACCATCAAGAGGAACCTCTGCTGAAAGACGGACCGCTGAAGAACTAAAGGAAGATTGCCGTGCTGTGTGCTCTAAAGGCTGACCTGTTCTGCTGTGCAACTGAAGCTGAGGAGGAGAAGGGGTCTTGCTGTGTGCTGACCCTATCCACTTGACCAAACAAGACTTTGCTGTGTGCTGTGTCTTCAACTGAATCTCCAAGGGCCTGAGAAGAGCTGGCCTCCTGTTTCGCAACCCAGGGATAGAAAGGTTGCCAAGAACTCAAGACTCTGCTGTGTCCCACCTGCGCTGCTGTGTGCCGCAGGGATCGGGGACTGTTCTACCAAGCTTCTCGACATCTGCCTGTGAGGTGGGCTGGCTGCTCTCTGTCTTGCTGGAGAGTACCGCACCGAGCCGGGCCTGACACCGGTTGCCGCATCAAGAAGATCGACGTGCTCATCGGCACGTGCCTTGCCGCGACCCGGAGGCCTGAAGCAGACCGAGAGTCGTATTTCCCTGCTCTACGAAGCCGCGCAGTGAGTGGCTGACGCCGGTGACGTCGACATCGTCACTGGGGGCTCGTCGAGGGAGTTGTGGAATCCTTGCATCGAACAGCCCGAGGAGCGCTCGTGCAACGAGCGCAGTGACACCGCCGGAGCCACGTAGCTGCCTAAAACATCGAGAGCCTACAAACTGATTCATTCTCAGTGAGTATCGAATCACTCAAGAGACTAGAGACTATCGTCCGACGATCCCGACCAACCAAGAAAGCGATTATTGTGTAAACCTGTGATGCTTGATTTCAACTGCGGAAACTAGATAAAGATATATTATTTTTTGATATAACTCACCTGTGTGGTCTAAGTTTGTGGTGTGCGGAGGAGGGGTCATTGTGGTGTCTACGTGCAAATACCTTACACATTGCCTTGGGGATAAGCCTGTCTGCTCGAGCCAAGCTACCTAGAGGGTGAGCAGGGGTTATCTACCGTGTGTGTCCCTGTACCCTGACTAGAAGCAAGGGTCCCTATTTGGTCTAAGGTGAATACCTCTGCCAACTAGAGACCCCCAGATCTAACATTGGTGGTCAGCGGTGCGGATTAGAACCAGTATTTGCACTTGACCTGCAGTGATTCTTCGTACATCACTAATCTAGTAAGCAGTTGCATCGCACGAAGTTTTTTGCGAAGACTATTCTTGGAGGATCGACGAAGCATCATGTCTCTGAATGGAGTAGGTGAGGAGTCGGAATTGCAATTTGAAGTAGAAAAGTTGCTCACGTACAAGAAGGAGCACCTAAAGCAATTCTGCAAGCAGCTTGGATGCCCAGCGAAGGGCAGCGCCAACAGGACGGAGCTACAGAAAGCTCTAAGGGCCTGGTGGGAGGCCAAGAACGGCGCAACCGAGGAAACTACGGAAGGGGATGGCACACCGGAGAACGGATTTGGATCCGATGATCTGCCAGTGAACAGGCCAGCGTCGAGGGCTGGCAGCACCCATTCCAGTAGGAGCCTCTCTCCAGAGGAGCTGGAGGAAAACCAGAGGGTTAGAGCCCATGAGATTGAACTTTTTAAACTCAAAGCTCAAGCGGAAGAAAGGAAACTGCGCCTTGACAGTGAGAAAGAGGCGGAGGAGAGGAGGAATGCTCTTGCGTTAGAAGAGAAGAAACTCCAGTTGGCTCATGAGTTGAGCATGAGGGAGCTGGACATTAAAGCCAAACAGGTGGCGTCCAGTCCGAATGGTGGCAGCGCACAACCAGTACAGGCGGGTAAAGTATACATACCGAAAGATTTGGTGCAGAATTATCAGAGGGGTGAGGATATCTATGCGTGGTTTAGATCCTATGAGCTTGCCTTGAAGATGAATGAAGTGCCTGAGAAAAGTTGGGGAGCGGGTTTGTGGAAGCATTTTGAGGCCTCTGGGAGGGATGTCTTAGCACCCTTAGAAGCAGCAGGGACCTTAACCTACCCCACGATGAAGGAGGCCTTATGCCTCAGGTATGGGCTTACACCAGAACAGTACCGACAGAAGTTTAGGAACTTCAAGAAACTTGATTCGAGTACGTGGGTGGAGTGTGTGAGTATGTACACGCGTGCACTGGAAGGTTGGATAAAGGGCAGCAAAGTTACTGATTATGTGGGGTTGTGTCACTTGATTAGTTGGGAGCACTTGAGTAGTCTATGTGTTCCAGAGCTGCGCCAGCATCTTTTAGACAGCAAGTTAACTGATCCCAGCGAGCTTGCTAAAGAGGCAGACCGCTGGACTAGCACCAGGGTCAACAAAGGGGTGGTAAGTATGCCAGCCAAGGGTGGACAGGGTCCCCAGCAGAAAGGTGGGGAGGACAAGGGTAACAGTAAGGAGTTCTCTAAAGGGCCCCAAAACAGTTCCCAGGAGAAGGAGTCCCAAGCCCCCAAGCCGAAGAGGTCTTGGCCCCCTAAGGGCAACAGACCACCGCCTACTTGCTATGCTTGTAGGGAAGTGGGGCACATCGCCCCTAAATGTCCCAATAAACCCCCAGCACCAGCTGCTGCTCCAGTCCCAGGGTTAGCTAGTGTAGCTTTGGGAGGGGATTTGATTTCCAGTGGGGAAGCGGGATTAGCTATGATGACCCTTGTCTCTTTAGGAGACCAAGAGATGGTCCAGGATACCTTGATACCCGCTAACACTAAGAAATACGGGCAAAAGGTGACCATCAATGGGAGGGAGATAGAGGCTCTGAGAGACACCGGGGCTAGTGTGACATCTGTCAGGTGTCAGTGGGTGTCTGAAGAGCAAGTAATTCCCAATGTGCTCCGCCCAGTAGTGGCAGCTGACACTTCAGTTCGCCTCTGCAAGATGGCGCGTGTTCCCTTTACATGGGGGGGAGTCTCTGGTACCTTGGAAGTCTGTGTCAGTGATGCCTTGCCGGTAGATTGTCTGTTGGGTAACGACCTGGAGAGTTCTCCATGGAAGGACGTAGAGCACAGAACTCACTTGGAGATGTTAGGACTGCCAGCGTGGATCTGTGTATCCACACGTGCCATGACAGCCAGTAAGGGTGGATTGGTAGAACTGGAGCCTGGAACGATGGCCCAGGAACCTGCCAGGAGGGGAAGGGGCAGAGGGCGCGGGAAACCGGCCCCCACTGTTCCCACGGTCCAGGAGGAAGCGGAACCTGAGGGGGATGCCCTGGAACCTACAGGGGAGCAGGTGGCCGAACTGGGGGAGTTGCCTGAGCTGACCCATTGGCAGCAAGAGGGTGGCCCCTCCAGGGAGGAATTCTGCCAGGCTCAGAAGGAGTGCCCTTCTCTCATTGGTGTGCGGCAGCAGGCTGCAGACCAGGCAGCAGGCCTAGGGTCCAAGGAACATTTGATTTACTGGGAAGATGACTTACTGTATAGTGAGCCTAAGTTCGCTGAGCCCGGTGCAGCCCGTGTGCTGGTGGTACCCGAGCGCTTCAGGAACTTCTTACTGGGTCTGGCTCACGACGTGCCGCTCGCAGGACATCTGGGGCAAGACAAGACCTATCACAGGCTTGTCACCCACTTCTACTGGCCCCAGATGAAGAAGCACGTCGGTACCTTTTGTAAGTCATGCCAAACCTGTCAAGCCAGTGGCAAGAGCGGAGGGAAGTGCGTGGCGCCCCTCCAGCCGTTTCCTGTAGTGAGCACCCCTTTCGAGCGGGTGGGCATTGATATCGTAGGGCCCCTGGATCCCAAGACCGCCTTAGGCAACAGGTTTATCCTGGTCTTGGTGGATCACGCCACTCGGTACCCGGAAGCAGTCCCTCTCAGGACAATCACAGCACCCGTGGTGGGCCGTGCATTGATGGGGATCTTTTCCCGTGTAGGGTTCCCTCGAGAGGTGGTCTCCGACCGGGGTACCAACTTCATCTCTAGGTACATGAAGTCTCTGTGGGAGGAGTGTGGAGTAACGTATAAGTTCACCACTCCTTACCACCCTCAAGGAAATGGGTTGGTTGAAAGGTTCAACCGCACCCTGAAAGGTATGATTATGGGCCTAGCGGAGCCCATGAGACGGAAGTGGGACGTCTTGTTACCATGCCTGTTGTTTGCCTACAGGGAGGTGCCCCAGAAGTCCTTAGGGTTCAGCCCCTTTGAACTGCTGTATGGCCACCCTGTTAGAGGACCTCTCACACTGGTGAAGGAGGGGTGGGAGAAATCCCGTGGGAAGACCCCCCAGGATGTGTTCAGCTATGTGCTGGCCATCCGCAACCAAACGCAGCGCTTCAGGAAGCTCGCTCAGGAGAACCTAGAAGCCAGCCAGGAGGAGATGAAAAGATGGTACGACCAGAATACCACTCTGGTAGAATTTCATCCCGGGCAGAAAGTGTGGGTAATGGCGCCGGTGGAGCCCTGTGCGCTCCGTGACAAGTGGACCGGGCCATATGAGGTGGTAGAGCGCAAGAGTGAGGTGACCTACCTGATCAACATGAAGACTCCTAGGCAGCCCCTTAGAGTCTTGCATGTAAACCGCCTCAAACCCCACTTCGAGAGGTCTGAAGTGACGATGCTCATGGCTACCGACGACGGTGGGGAAGAGGATAGTGATCCTCTCCCTGACCTCCTGGCAACCAAGGAGCAAGACGGGTCAGTGGATGGTGTGGTCCTCTCGCCCACCCTGACCCCAGAGCAGCAGAGCGACTGTCGCCAGGTGTTGGGTCAGTTTGCCTCCCTGTTCTCCCTGACACCAGGTGTCACCAATTGGTGCGTCCATGATGTGGACACTGGAGATAGCCTGCCTGTGAAACAGAAGTTTTACAGAGTAGCTGACAAGGTCAGGGCCAGCATCAAGGAAGAAGTTTCCAGGATGTTGGCGTTAGGGGTAATTGAGCCCTCTAGCAGTCCCTGGGCTAGCCCAGTGGTCCTCGTTCCCAAGAAATCTGCTACACCCGGTGGCCCGTCAGAACTTCGGTTTTGCGTGGACTACCGCGGGCTCAATGCGGTCACCAAGACTGACGCGCACCCCATCCCCAGAGCTGATGAGCTCGTGGATCGGTTAGGAGCTGCCCGGTACCTCAGCACCTTCGATTTGACTTCGGGGTACTGGCAGATTGCCTTAACTGACGGGGCAAAGGAGAGGTCGGCATTTTCAACGCCAGAGGGGCACTTCCAGTTTCGAGTCATGCCCTTTGGATTGAAATATGCCCCTGCCACCTTCCAGAGACTGGTCAACCGGGTACTGGCCGGGCTGGAGCAATTCAGCGCCGCATACCTGGATGACATTGCTGTGTTCAGCTCCACTTGGGAGGAACACTTGCAACACCTCTGTGAAGTGTTGAGGGCGCTGCAGAAGGCAGGCCTCACTATCAAGGCTAGTAAGTGCCAGATAGGGCAGGGATCAGTGGTGTATTTGGGACACCAGGTGGGGAGCGGCCAGGTGGCGCCCCTACAGGCGAAGATCGATACCATTCTGGCTTGGGAACCCCCCAAGACGCAGACAGAGGTGAGGGCCTTTCTAGGACTCACCGGGTATTACAGACGGTTCATCAAGGGATACGGCACCATTGTTGCCCTCTTAACGGAACTAACCTCTAGGAATCAGCCCAGGAAAGTGAATTGGACCGAGGCCTGTCAAACTGCTTTTGATGCCCTGAAAACTGCAATGTGCACAGCACCGGTGCTTAAAGCGCCTGACTTTTCGAGTGAGTTCGTAGTGCAGACAGACGCTTCAGAGCACGGCGTGGGAGCAGTACTCTCACAGATGGACGACGAGGGCGGGGACCAACCCGTAGCTTTCATTAGTAGGAGGCTACTTCCCAGGGAACAGAGGTGGAGCGCTATTGAAAGGGAAGCATTTGCTGTGGTCTGGGCCCTGAAGAAGCTGAGGCCCTACCTGTTTGGGACTCACTTCCGTGTTCAGACCGACCACAGGCCCCTCAGATGGTTAATGCAGATGAGGGGTGAGAATCCAAAACTGTTGAGGTGGTCCATCTCCCTACAGGGAATGGACTTTACGGTGGAACACCGTCCCGGTACAGAGCACGCCAATGCTGATGGTCTGTCCAGGTTTTTCCGCCTTAGCGATGAGAACTCCCAAGAGGGTGGGTAGTTCTCCCCGCTTTCAGCTGGAGGGGACACGTGTTAGACCTGACATCCTTGGCGTGGGTTTTTCCCCTATCTTTTGCCTCTGTTACCTGGATTTTTGATGCTGTGCTGGATTTCGATATGCTGGTTTAGATGCTTTGGACACTCTGTCACTGCTAATCAGTGCCAGAGTGTAAGTGCTCCCTGTGTAAAATATCGCATTGATTGGATATACCTGATTGGCACATCTGTATCACCATGAAGTCCCTAGTAAAGTGCACTGTGTGTGCCAGGGCTGGTGATGACGGATGCTACTAGGGGTCTGCAGCGCTGATTGCGCCACCCACCTGTGTAGCCCTAAAACAGTGTCTCAGGCCTGCCGCCGCAGGCCTGCCTGCAGTCCCCGGACTGCCATGTCCCCCTGGCCAGTGTCCACACTGGCCGGGCCTAACCCTTCCCTTTTCATACACGTCAGTCATCCCTATGGAAGGCCCAAGGTACCCCCCTGGGCAGGGTGCAGTGTATGTAGAAGGTAGAGCATGTACTAGTGCAGGTAACATGTTCTGGTAGTGAACACCGGCCATTTTGTGTGTTCACTACTGCAAGGCTATCTTGTTCCATAGGCTAACATGAGGGAGGCGGGTGCCGATGGCTATCCGCCTATCTTCTCATACGAACAAGATAAGACATGAGTGTTTGATATCCCTGAGCTCAGCATTTGACAACACATCTTTTAGGAGAGATTGTTTTTAAATCCTGAGTTGGAGAACAGTACTTTTTAGAGAGTAGCTGTTCTCTTGTCTGACCCTTCTGTTTGCCTGGGCGCGCTTGTGGATTGACTGTCTGGTTTGAGAGTGACAGGGGCTGGGGATCCCCCGGGAGGTTGACCGAGTCAGCCCTCTGCTGAATGGCGACAATCGCAAGGAGAGTGGAGGGAGGAGATAGCACCTGGGATTGAATAGGGCTGTGCCTGCCTGCCACTCCGCTGGCTCCACCTCCTGCTGGGCGGCTGACGACTCTGCCCCTCACTCTGAAAAGAATGTAGAGACCAGGAAAACAAAGTGCTCCAACAACACCCAGAACTGGATCAGACCGGGCTCAGGACCCACTTGCACAAAGACTTCAAAGACTTTTAGGGGTATAAGTACAAGACCCCTGACAACAGATTTTTAGATTCGACCATCAAGAGGAACCTCTGCTGAAAGACGGACTGCTGAAGAACTAAAGGAAGATTGCCGTGCTGTGTGCTCTAAAGGCTGACCTGTTCTGCTGTGCAACTGAAGCTGAGGAGGAGAAGGGGTCTTGCTGTGTGCTGACCCTATCCACTTGACCAAACAAGACTTTGCTGTGTGCTGTGTCTTCAACTGAATCTCCAAGGGCCTGAGAAGAGCTGGCCTCCTGTTTCGCAACCCAGGGATAGAAAGGTTGCCAAGAACTCAAGACTCTGCTGTGTCCCACCTGCGCTGCTGTGTGCCGCAGGGATCGGGGACTGTTCTACCAAGCTTCTCGACATCTGCCTGTGAGGTGGGCTGGCTGCTCTCTGTCTTGCTGGAGAGTACCGCACCGAGCCGGGCCTGACACCGGTTGCCGCATCAAGAAGATCGACGTGCTCATCGGCACGTGCCTTGCCGCGACCCGGAGGCCTGAAGCAGACCGAGAGTCGTATTTCCCTGCTCTACGAAGCCGCGCAGTGAGTGGCTGACGCCGGTGACGTCGACATCGTCACTGGGGGCTCGTCGAGGGAGTTGTGGAATCCTTGCATCGAACAGCCCGAGGAGCGCTCGTGCAACGAGCGCAGTGACACCGCCGGAGCCACGTAGCTGCCTAAAACATCGAGAGCCTACAAACTGATTCATTCTCAGTGAGTATCGAATCACTCAAGAGACTAGAGACTATCGTCCGACGATCCTGACCAACCAAGAAAGCGATTATTGTGTAAACCTGTGATGCTTGATTTCAACTGCGGAAACTAGATAAAGATATATTATTTTTTAATATAACTCACCTGTGTGGTCTAAGTTTGTGGTGTGCGGAGGAGGGGTCATTGTGGTGTCTACGTGCAAATACCTTACACATTGCCTTGGGGATAAGCCTGTCTGCTCGAGCCAAGCTACCTAGAGGGTGAGCAGGGGTTATCTACCGTGTGTGTCCCTGTACCCTGACTAGAAGCAAGGGTCCCTATTTGGTCTAAGGTGAATACCTCTGCCAACTAGAGACCCCCAGATCTAACAGGTGGTGTCCGGTGAGGCGTTCTGGCAGTAAGGGTGTCTTTCGGGATTGAGAGCGAGGAGGGTAACCCTCGGTGTAGTTTGCGTAGTAGCGCTATGCGTAGCTACGCGAAGTGCACTTCGCACTATGCGAGCTACGCATAGCACTACGCGAACTGCGTAGTGTGGTAGGAAATGTTGTTTGTGATGATTGCACAGTGCCGGATGCTTGCCCGCACTGTGCAATCATTGCAAACGGCATCTTGCACAGTGCAAGCGGTCGGTTTCTACCGCTCGAGTAGATTTGTACTCGAGCGGCAGTTTTCTCAATGCGGAGTGGTAGTTTCTGATCGCGAGAGGTCACGAGCATACGCGACCACTCGCAATGAGAAACCTGACCTCCTCGCAAACGAGGAAAATATCTCGTCGAGATGTCATTTTGCTTGCTCGCGGTCGCAAACTTGACGTTGAAGACCGCGTGCAAGCAAAAAATGCCCGCTACACTACACGTATTTGCACTGTGCTATGCGCAATTTGCGTAGAGCGTCTCGTAGTGCTTTGCCCAGGGTTAGAGGAGGGTAGTGGTGTCATATTGTCGGGGCCCTGGGGAGCCTGGGTTCCTGGCGCTGGCTGCGGTTGGGTCGCGGACAAGCGCAGACGAGCTTGCCTTAGGAGTGCCTCCAGCGGTGCGACTGCACAGCGGTCTGCATTATGTAGGGGAAGGGAGGGATGCTCAGCTGGGAGGTGGGAAATGGGTGAGGGCAGGGGGTAGGGGCAGCATGTCAGCAGCGGCGGGAAACAGGGAGAAGGGAACGGTGAGGGGAAGAGAGAGGGGCAGTGAGTACAGTGAAATAGAAGAGCAGAAAAAACACAGTGAGAGAGGCACAATGCACAATAAAAAACGAACCAAATGAAAAAAAAAACCAATAAGACAATAACTCAGAGGTCAACAATCACTGCGTTGCGGCAGGCAAGGCATACCACAGTCGCGAACAACCATGTAGGGAGCTCAGTGGCGCTGTCAGAGCGAAGGAGCTTCCGGGGAGAGTACAGGCCGGTGACCGAGGTCAAGGTCTTACAAGCGCTTCCCCGCAGCGATCGGCATTATGTAGGGGAGGGGCGGGACGCTCAGCTGGGAGGTGGGAAATGGGCGAGTGCGAAGGGGATGGGCCGCGGGTCAGCAGCGTTGGGAAACAGGGAGAAGGGAATGGCGATGGGAAGAGAGAGGGGTAGTGAATACAGTGAAATAGAAGAGCAGAAAAACACAGTGAACGGGGCGCAATGCACAATAAAAGACAAACCAAATGACGAAAAAGAAACCAATAAGACAATAACTCAGAGGTCAACAATTACCGTGTTGTGGCAGGCAGGACATACAGCAGCCTTGAACACCTAGGGAGGGGGCTCAGCGACGGCAGTGGAGCGAAGGAGCTGCTGGGGACAGTGTAGGCCTGTGACCGAGGATATGATGTATGGGTTTAGCGTGCTGAAATGGTGACAAGGAAGTGACACAGATGACTTGTGGGTGATGCAAAATCTTTGTGCAACGTAAAGTTTAATGGTGATAAGGACGATGAAACATAATGGAGTTTCGGAAGTCTTCACAAGGGATTATTGTCTATGTTTTGTAGCTGTTTTCTAGGCTGGTCTGAAAATGTGTCAATTTGTTACATTACTTCATACAGATGAGGTGTTTGAGCCGGCTAATAGACATTGGTTATTTCAAATTTGAAATTGGGTTGTGGTTTGTTGCTTATAATGTAGGCATTGGAAGATGGCTTTGGACGCCTATTGGTGTACGCCACTACTGAACCACTGATGACTTTTTGTACTCATAATACACTTAACGGTCGGGCTTGTGGTGCAGGTGGTCCCCAGCGGTGAACCCACAACGTGCTTCCTAAGCACGAGGCCGTCGCAAGACTACTGTCTGAACAGCTGAGCCGGCGGATCTGCTGGCGCAACTCGTTCTATAGTGGACGGTCTTGTGCATGCACAGTGGAAGTGCAGTGCAGGCATAGGCGGTTTTGTGCCATTCGACTGCCAAACTTGCATTCATCCCCTAATCTTTAATTGGCAGAATACTGCATAGTGTATTTCTTTGCAGTGCTGATTTTTGGTAAGCTTTGTAGATCTGTTTGTTTAGTCTGTAAAACAGGGAAAAAAATGGAAATGCATTTATTTATTCATTTTACATGATTGAATCATTTTAAGTTTAGTTAGGAGAATATGTATATTTTTTAGGTATTGGACTTACTTTGATTTTAAGTTGTTTAATGTTGCTCTTCTGAAGGTCATTTATTTGGCCTTCAATCTGGCAGAGTTTCGTTCTTCTCCAATCTTTGCAGGATGTGGGGAATTTTTGGTTAATTAATTGGCTTCTTTTATATTGTTACTTTAATTAATTATAGCTTTCTATTGTTTTTTGTTTTTTGTGCTTTTATTTTATTGGTTGTTATAGTGTCTGTTTAAATATTTTAATTTGGTAAATATTTTATATCTTTATGTAAGGGTATGTTTAGTTTAATATTATACTTATGTAACAATATATTTGTTTTTAAATGTCTTATTGCAATTAAATATGTTTTATAAATGTGTGGTTATTTTTAATGGTGATAAATGTTATTTGTTATATTTTGTTTTGATTATTTATTTAAATATTAGTGTTTTTTTACATTTATGAATTATATATATTTTATAATTGTTAATATATATTTATGTGTATATATTTATGATTTGAAATGTATTGTTTTAATGTTGGTATTTATTAATATGTTTCTATATCTTTTTAAATGTGTGTATTTAATGTTTTGGTTAAAAATAAATTAGATTTACGCAACGTTTATGTTGCCGATACCGTGGATATCGATATTTTTCTTAATATAATGTTAACAATACTTTTGTTTACAATATTTTTTTACCCGATATTTTTGGTATCAATGTTTTCACACAATAGTTATCTTTCTCGTTATTTTGGTATTTTTAATGGTAAGTAGAGGTAGTCGACATTTTTGGATGCGATATTAGTTTCTCGATATTTGTGTAGGTCGATGTTATGGGGGTCGATATTGTGTCAGTGAACCCAATATATTCCCAAAGCTACAGTGAAGGTAAATGGGTCTGGCCTTACGTTTAAATTAGCCAATGTGGCAGCTGCTTCTAAAAAGAGACCCTAGAATAAAGCTACCGGCCCTGACAAAGTTTCAATGGATGTCTATGACGAATATATTAGTTTATGGGCTTCGCTGCTAACAAACATATTGAGAAATGCCACCCAGCTAGGCCCTCTGAAATCCTGGTCTCAGTCAATAATTGTCCACATTCATAGAAAGGAGGATGGGAGGGGACACAAAGGATTCTGAACCCATATCTTTTGTATTCCAAAGTCAAGGTTGCAACAGAATGCTTCTGGACCGAAGCATTTAAGGTGGCAGATTTATTGTTTTGTCCATATTGCACACTTTCTAATCAATCAACCTAGTACTTTAATGTGTTTTGCACATTTTATGAACATTTGAGGAG
Source organism: Triturus cristatus (assembly GCF_964204655.1). Classification (NCBI taxonomy): domain Eukaryota; kingdom Metazoa; phylum Chordata; class Amphibia; order Caudata; family Salamandridae; genus Triturus; species Triturus cristatus. The sequence goes on from NC_140586.1 coordinate 579,784,126, forward strand.
AATATTTCTCTAAATCGCTTATCTTAAATATTCAACAGTGTAGATTGGTACTCTTTAATATCCAACTGCTTTACTCAGAACTTGTTGGTGCTACAATTGTAAATTTAATTGAAGCTGTACTGAGAATAAGAAATGCTTAGAGGTTTTTCATGAATTATTAGATCTTATGTTTTGACAGTGAATGTGTTAAAAAATGGACGGAGTTCTATCAGTTTGTTATAAAGTGTATTTTATGGATGTGATTTTATTTATTGCTATGTCTATTTTGTCAATTTTTTGCACATCTTTTATGCCATTGAGTCGAATAAAGATTTTTCAGATCTGATTCCATCTAGCAAATAAGACTTTTTAATAATTAAATAATATTACAATTGCATAATTACATAATTGTTAATCTAATTTACCATTTAAAGTTTACAAATTGTAAATAAATATATAAATATTTTAAATATCTATTTAAATCTTCCCACCCTACTCCCCTTCAAACCCAACATCTAGCCGATATGTGAACAGATTTAAAATAAACTAAAAAACAACAATTTAAAATTCTTATCAAACAATCAACCTACTACAAAAAAATTACAACCAACTAAAATTAACATATTAATAGCGTAAAAAACACATTAACGTAAAAAATAAAAATAAAAATATATTTTATAGAACTATATTTAAAACACTTAGGGGCCAATTCCGATCCTGGAAAAATATTCCCCGTACGAATCGTATCTGGATTTTTTACCGTACGAATCGTACAAGTCCCGTACAAACTGGCAAGTACGATTCGCACGTGAAAAAGTCCATACGAATCGCATTGGGTAAAGTCCCCGACACGTCCTCGGGTCGGAAAAGGTGTCCGACACGTCCCCGGACATTTTTACGTCCGAATCTGAAAACTGAAGTCCGACCGTATGGTAAAAAGACCGTCCGGAGCGAACTCCTATAGCAACCATGGCGAGGTCCAAACAGGTGCCCGGTACGCGCCGAACACCCCCCCAGCCCCCCGTATGTATGCGCCGTCCCCCCCAGCCCCCCGTATGTATGCGCCGTCCCCCCCAGCCCCCCGTATGTACGCACCTTCCCCCCCGGCCCCGCGGATGTACGCGTCATCCCCCCCCCAGCCCCCCGTATGTACGCACCGTCCCCCCCAGCCCCCCGTATGTACGCGCCTTCCCCCCCAGCCCCGCGGATGTATGCGCTGTCCCCCCCAGCCCCCCGTATGTACGCGCCGTCCCCCCCAGCCCCCCGTATGTACACGCCTTCCCCCCAGCCCCGCGGATGTACGCGCTGTCCCCCCCAGCCCCCCGTATGTACGCGCCGTCCCCCCCAGCCCCCCGTATGTATGCGCCTTCCCCCCCAGCCCCGCGGATGTACGCGCCGTCCCCCCCAGCCCCCCGTATGTACGCGCCGTCCCCCCCAGCCCCCGCGGATGTACACGCCGTACCCCCAGCCCCCGGCCGATGGACGCGCCGTACCCCCAGCCCCCCCGCGGATGGACGCGCCGTAACCCCAGCCCCCCGCGGATGGACGTGTCGTACCCCCAGCCCCCCGTAGATGGACGCGTCGTACCCCCACCCCCGTAGGTACGGCACGGACCCCCACCCCCGTAGGTACGGCGCGGACCCCCACCCGTGTATGTGCAGTATTCTCTACCATGATATTCTTGTTAATAGGATATTTTGATATGTGTGTTTGACAATAGTTTTGAGATGATAATAATGTTGGCCACCATCCAAAAATCTCTAAAATTCATACGGTGACCAGAACACTTTTTAAACAAAAATGTCTTGGAAACTTCTGGACATATTAATTTCAACCCAAATATAAGTAAGTTCAGAAGGGCTTTAAATCAGCTCTGTTCACTCACTGGTTTAATTTGCTTTTTGTTCATAACCACCCCAGCTTACTTCATAGTCAATGGGTCAGTCCACTTCAGCCACTGGCTCCCTTCGCTGTGAAAAAAAGCATTTTGCTCTTGCGCATTTGCACCTGCGCCTAGAAAGTAGTCCACATAATTGCCAGGGGCTGGTAGCCCATCCTGTCCTTTCATTTCTCCTATCATCTCATGTTTTGTTTTATCCTATTTTGTAATGTGCCCTTTCTACTTAGATTGCAACAGTTTTACTTCTCATTACCTATGCAGTTGGTTGACAGGTTAGCATCACCTGTTAGAGACTGGCATACGTTTTCATCAAGGGGCTCAATTTCATAAATGTAAATGTTACGGCAGTGAGGAGTCAGTGCAATCCGAGCACAGTTTAGGCTCGAAACAATATTCAATTAAAATGTTTCCAGAGTAATCTAGTAAGGGACTGTAAAAGAATGGGGAAAAACATATTGTTCTGCATGGTATGCAAATTTTAAAATGCAGGCACAGATTTACTAATGTTTTGTCTTAAAGTGAAGCAAAATGATGTAAAGTAGTGCAACATATTCAGTATCCTTGGCAAAGCATATTTTGCGCTGGAAAGTTACCCTTTTCTCAGTGCAATACTATACACTATTTTGCCTTGCTTGCATCAAGGGGGATTACTGTGGCGGATCAGTGAATACACTCATAGGTTTGGCTACATGAATCAGTTCTTTTTAAGACAAAATGTGTTGTTGTTTTTTTAAAAAAAGGATGCATTACATGTGTGCTCCCGTGCACAGCATGCATCTAAGATACTTTATCTATGCATTGAAATGTATACTGAAATGGTATGCTTTCAGTACAATTCCTATGAGAGACAGCAAACACTTAGCTCTGAATCTTGGTGCATGTTTTTCAACAGCCTAGTCTACGTGCCAGCTGAGGGGATAGCAGCAGGCGAATCTTAATAGAAATGGCTGTTCGTTGTGTTTCCCTCTTGCTCAGTGCAGTGTAGCCAAGTTGTCTGCTATACTTAGATGTGTGAAACGTGTAAATCTGATCCATAATTGATAAAAACAGCCTCAGAAATGTAAAAATTAAGGGCCTCATTATGATATGGTTCGGACCGCAACGGACAGCTTTACAGTTGCGGTCCGATTAGTATCTACTGCTGCAGTCCGGCTGATGCATCTGGATTTGTGTAGTCGGAGGCAGCAGTTGGAAGGACTGACCGACCCATTGTTCAGAATGGCTGCCTTTCCGACATTGGGATTATGATGTTGGTTTTTGACAGTCTTTCCAAGTTGGCCTTCCCAATGTGGAAAGGCTGTCGGAAAGCCACATTGGAGGCTCCAAGCCCCCTCTTTCCCTCCTGGCCCTCCACATGTGGTCCTGGGGGGCACCTCCCCTTAACATCCCTGCACCATTTGGCAGGCACCATGAGGTGCCTGCCACATGGTGCAGGGATGTTTAAAAACTTACATTTTTCAATGGGAGCTTGTGTTGCAGGCGGCTTCGGCCTGCTGCACAAGCTCCCATTGAAAAATGGAAGTTTGCGACTGCACCATGTGCGGTAGCATACTAATTGCGGGGTCGCAACCGCCGACCAGAGATTGTCAGTTCCCAAAATGCACAGATGTCAGTCGAAGGCAACTCTGACTGACATCATAATGAGGCCCTTTATTGTCAATTAGTGTAAACCCCTCCTTTGTAATGTGAATCCTCTGCAGCTCCTTGCTTTACCTCCTTGGATAAATTCAGTTTACTCAACTGCTGTTTCAGCCTATTTAGGATGCACACATTTAAAATGCTAGTGGAGCTTCTCATTTATAATCAATAATGTAATTGTTTATGAATTATGCATTTTCTTAATGATAGTAATTTTCTAAGATGTTTTTATGAAGTGCTCCATCGAATATAATTTTAGATGTATACTTGAGAGCGAAACGCTTAATTTTTGTATGCACAACATCTATATGAATGTTTCTAGAATATTTGACTGCAGAGGGAATCATCAAATTATAAAAAGCAAAACATGATGCACTTAACCAGAGAATTACCTGCAAAAGTGAATGTCACAACAACAATTACTGCACTGTTGGACTGACTTAGGGCTTTAAGGGAACTATTAGTTCTTCTTCATGCAATACTCAATGAAACTGGCTCACAGATGTATTTTAGTCAGTGAACTAATGTTTACGGCCAAAAATACCTTATTTACGCCTACCAGGAACTCACAAAAAGGATTGAAGTTGGAAATGCAACTACTACTGCAGATTTTTTTCTGCCAGAAGGGCAGAGAAAACTGCAGTAGTAAACTATGCTTAGGGGTGAGAAATAGTCATTTTTAAGGCACCCATGAAGTTTGAGAACTGCAACAAAGGTACATTTGTGGGCATTCCCAAACTTCATTCCAATCTGTCCCCACTCTTAAAATGGTCAGGGATGTAATCCAGCCAAGGGCTGGAAATGTCCCCTACCAGAATGAAGGGCTGATGGCTCACCAAGATTTACTGGGAGTACAGGAGAATAACTTTCTTCACAGGGAAAACTGTCCGGGTGAAAAATGAGCATTTGTACAGGAGACTACATTTCCCTGTGTGGATTTCACAGTATGTAGAGTTCCACACAGAGTCCTTGGGATATGTCATATGAAATTCTCAGTAGTACATCTGGAAACCTGTACCTGTCATAACTTTCTTTTTTTCCCTTTTTTTTTCTTTTATATATGCAGTGCGTTAGAATACAAAATCAAACTAATTCATTACGGTGTCCCCCCTCGCCCCTTCCCAAACCCCTTGATGCAACCGGTGGATATTACAAGCAGTGAAGGTTCTAGCATAAAACAGAAGAAAAAAAGCAATTTAACCATACATAGTCATTAAATCCTGCATTAAGACAAAAACATATCTGATTTAACAAATCTTAACATGACAAATCCAAGTGCGCAATAACAAGAAAGAAAAAAGAAAAAGAAAAAGGAGAAAAAAAAAGTAAAGAGAAAAAGAGAAAACACAAAAAAAGAGGTAAGAGGAGAAGGGAAAGCGGTAGGAGGGAAGGAGAAGCACCAATGAAAACCTTCTAAATGTCCTGTGTATTCATAATTTCGAGCCACCAGGTTAAAGGTTCCCATATCTCTAGTCCTTTTTTTTTGCAAGTCTGCCTTTTTTAGTAAATATAGCACTCTCCAATTTACATGTAGCCAACAGCCGGGCCTGCCATTGGGAAAACGAGGGAGGATTCGGATCTTTTCAGTGCGAGCCAATACAAATCCAAAGGATAGTCATTGCAACAAACATTAAGGCACCCCCAGTCTTCCTATTAATCATTTTGTATAGCCCCAGCAGGATAATAGTTGGGGTGAGTTGGATGTCTAATAATAAGACTCTGCACTTTGTCCAATAAAGATTCTAATTTTGGGCATGTCGCAAACATGTGCACAGAGTCTGCAGAAAACTCGGAGCATCTAGGGCACATTGTTCCACTACCAGTTCCCCATTTAGCGATCTTACTGGGAGTTATATACAGGAAGAATCCTGTCTTATAAAATTGCGCCTGCAATTTGGCTGACAGCAGTTGGCTTTGTGCAAGGCTCAATGTAAGACAGAAGTTATTAGGAGGGGATTCAGTTTCTGCTGCCACTTTTCGTCTATCTTTCCCAGATCATCGGGCATTTGGTTGTTTAATATTGTGTAGATGTATCCGATCCGGGGTGGTCTTAACCCCTGCCGTTTTTCTATAAGATCCATCTTTGCAAAACCTGCTAGTCCTCCCGATTTATGTATCAGAAAGTCTTTAATGGAGTAATACAAGAAGGTCTGATTATTATTCAGATTGTAGCAGGCTTTGAGATCACTAAAAGGCCGAACACCTTCTGGAGTCACCAGATCCCCCAATTTTAAGATACTGGCTCTATGCCACTTTTGTAGCTATGTTTTTTCAAAAATAAGTGGTAGATTAGTATTGTTATTTATGGGGGTATAATGGTTTATTATAATCAGATAGAGGGAAAAAGAAGCTGAGGTCCATCCGGCTTCCAAGCGTTAGATTATGAATCAAAATAGAATGGACCACTTGTCCTGTGTTACCAAGGTCTTGTCGGTTGTTTCCGTCATAAAAAGACCCTCATACATCTACACAGGTCGAGGGCGGTATATTTTCATTTTCCGCCATTAGTGTACTGTTTCAGCATCATCATAGGGTCATTTTTTTGTAAAATGCTGACCTCCACCTGGAGGAAGACCTAGTTGGTACTAACAGTAGTGGTCAGAGATAAGAGTGAATATATGCTCGTGATGAAGTGAAAGAAATGATAAAATCCCTAAGTCACTTTCAACCTCAATAATTTATTCGGAGGCAGTGATTGGGAAGTTAAAAAGTGAGGTCGTGCGTTTAGAATGAGTAACTTATCGTACGCACTTCTGATTGGTCATTGGTCAACATGTTTCAGCCCTCTGTACAGTCTTGGGGCTTTCGTCAGGACCGGATTGTGTGTGTAGAAACTATTTTGTTATGCACAGAATGGTGAACTCACCACTCTCAATTATGAGAGGTCAGATCAATAGTATCTGTACCTTAAGCGCTTGGTCTATACGCCTCATGGAGTCACCGGCAGGCTCTAGAATGTTAAGTTCATTCCGTTACTTCTTCATAATTTGCTTGTGCTGCCTCTAGCTACGGAGGGTTAACCGTGATATCTTTTAAATGCTCTCCAGCCTTGATGTCTGACGAAGACCTGGGTAGAGCCATCAAATATGACTTTCAATCTGGCCGGATTCATTAGGTACACTTGGGCGCCTTGCTGTTGGAAAGGGGATATCAGTTGGCGTAGTCTCCATCTGCGCTCTACGGTTGCGTGACAAAAATCAGGATTGGCAAAGAATTTTATTCCATCTGCTTCTTTTTGGGAGTTCGGTCTGGCCTGATCATACACCAATTGCCTCAAAAGAAAGTTCCAAAACAAACTAGAAAAACCCTGGGCTTCTCGCTGTTAGAACTACTCCCATCTCGCCTCTGCTTTATATTAAAGAGAAAGCGATGTGCTCTTTGAACCTCTTGGTCCCAGTTCCAGTTGGTCTGCGCTGGGAATGCATCTCAGAGAAGTCTAACGATGAACCCTCTGTGGTCATCGCCTTCGGGAATCCCCAATAACCGTAGGTTGTTCCTCCGTTTTGGCCATTAGATCTGTTAGGCAAGCCTCATGAGAGGCTCCCTGGTCTTTCACATTGGCTTCTTCTGACTCCAAGGTCTCTGTCCGTGCTTCCACCATTAAGACCCGATCGCCGATGTCTGTACAGATCTTGTTTAGCTTCCTAATGCCACCTTGGAGTTTTTTGGTAGCCCCCTTGGCGGCGAGGTTGTCTGATCGAGCTTCCTCTTGGAACTGTTTTATAGAATCCAATATAGAGGCCAAAGAAGTTTCGGACAGATGTTCAGCAGTGAATTGCGGGCTCTCCTCATGCTAAATATTGGAGGCTCCCCCAAGGGAAAATGAGCTGAGGGAATCTAAGTGGTCCCACTTAAGCTGGTTGCGCCTTTTGCTCCTCGATTTCTTTTTCTGCTGAATAGTTCTCGTAGTGGACATGGGGTCATATTAGTTATCGTTGGACATGCTGCTTTCGCTTGAACTGATGATATCATTCTCTGTGCCGGATATAGACCCATCGGATACAGAAAAAATGTTTTCACCGGCGGGATCTGGAGTCTGGGGAGCTATGGGGACAGGGTTGTCTACAAGTTCTCTATTACCCTCCTCATCTCTACTGACCTGGTGTTTTTTTCCTAATCCATCACTAAAGGCAAATACGTCCGAAGCACAGGTGAGAGGTTCTGGGATCAACACTGGAGGCGTTATGCCGCCAGTCCCAGCATCACACAAGGCTGTCTGTAATGCAATCAGGGTATCACTCTGATGCGCAACTCCCTGCTTGATTTATAATGCTGCATAGATCTTTTTCTTGGGTCAGGAAGAGTGCGGTGCCTACCAGCCCAATTTCTATTAAGTTACACTTAAATGCAACACTAAGACCCCTGCACTAATATGACATATGCCAGTTGAGTGTGTGTATATGAGTCATGCATGATAGAAAGATTTTGAATCACAGTGAGAGTCTAATTGCTCAAATCAGTGGAGTCTTTTGAAAAGTCCCTCATTTGACATGGCACAAGATGGCAGGTGAAGTACACCTTCCACAGACAAAGGATGTGTGCTGCCTCCATTCCTAGAGTTAAACGGAGAAACCACAGTCACTGAAGTTTGGGAGAATAGGGCCACCCTTAGAAATTCGATGAGGACCTTATAACAGGGGGTTGCTAAATATTCCTTCATGAGCACTGCCATTTGTTTGATGATAGGGGAATTGGAATGCGTCAACAGATTTCGTTGTCAAGAGTGAGGAAATGTATAAGCAGACCCTAACCTTTTGTCTTCACTAATTGCTACTTGGGGTAGGCTGATGATTGTCTAACACAGAGTCATCACACTTCATTGTGCCTAGGTTTTGGATACTCCTGCTTGAAGCCAGCATAATCAGAGCCCACCGTGTGAACTCTAACCTTTTACAAAGACGGTGTCTGTACTACATGCAATTAAAATGAAAAAAGAACCACATCCAACCAGGTGCTGACTTTAAACACTGTATCAACATCCCTCTTTCTTCAAAATAAGTAAAAAGGGAGGACCCAAATCATCCTGCTTTTGTCTGCATGACAGTCAGCCTTTCACTGGTCCCATCATTTTCCAGCAGGTTGAAAGAAATTACCTAAAGTCTGCACAACCTGCTAGAGCAGTAGGCTGTCGGTCTGCCTGCTTCCCAGAAGCCTGACTGCCTGCTCAGAGAGGAAAGGAGAGTGCCTGGCCTTACAGGAGAAGAGGTTGTCCAAGAGGAGAAGCTGCTTAATTCCCAGCATGTGGATCACCCAGAGCTGACTTGTATTGGAAATATAATCACGGTTGATCCAAGCTGCGAGAGGTCACTTGGCCTTCCTGTGTGCTTCACTTGGTAAACTTTGGGAAACATTGATAATTCGCAAGTGACAATGTGACATGTGCATAGCTGCAAGGTGACCTGGAGCAATTGTCCTGCTGCTGTCTCAACGTGATTTGAGGCCTCCATTGCTGAAAACAAGCACCCACTGCCACTGTCTGCCATGCTGTTCAATACGAGCAGCGAGTCCCAATAGAAGGAGCCACTGCATGTGACCATGTGCCTGCTGACAAAGATGCTGACAGTGTAATCGCGACAAGAGCACCACCTATCTCAAGGCGCATCCAGGTGGAGAGGTAACATGGTATGTGAAAGTATCTTGAACTCGAAAAAAGCTAGACAATTAGGAAGAATAGCAATTGCTAGTGTGAATGTGTTGTGCCAACATGGTAGTTTCTTGTACAACCTAATAAGTGAACTCAGACCCCCTCCCCCTACAAGCAGCCAACCCCACGCTGCACATGACTGAAAGCTGTGTGCATTGGTGGTTTGAGCACCAGGCCTGGTGCCCCATCCACCGCTGGTGCCTGACCCCTCGCCTGGGGCCAAGCCCTGCATCCAACCCCCCCCTGCAGCCAAACCCATACCATGCTTGTTCTGTGCTGCTGGAGGCCATGAACAGCAGGGCTTGAACACAAGGCCCTTTGCCCAACCCCCTGCTGTGTGCTGCCGAAAGCCAAGAGCAGCTGGGGGTTGGGAACAGGCCCCGTGCCTTTTCTCATGCAAATCTCTTTCTGAAGCACGAGTCTCTGGTTGGATCAACACTTCATTATCCTGCTTGCATAGAAAGTAGCATAACTCAAAAATAAACAAGCTGACAGTGTAGATTGATTCAGAAAGGTTCTTAAGACATACAAGAAGCCTTCTGACAGTTCATGCCCCACTGCCTCTCTTAAAAGAATTATGTCGCATCACACACTCACATTGTGCCACGCAAATCGTCTCTTTAAAAGCAGTTTGGAAACTGTCATGTGCTCAGCCAATGAGACGCCAGGATGTAGTTGCCTTTAAAATAACCACTGGTGCTGTATTGTTACCCACACGCTGCCTAACAATCTTGTTTTTCCTTTTTGAGTTGTCTTATAAGGTGCGGGATGTCTGCAAGATGAGCGAGAGCAATTTCACCTGTTTCCTGCTCTTCATTTTGAGGAGACGCTGGATGCAGAGGAGAGCAGCAGAAGCGATCGGCGGGACTCTGAGGATCCGAAGTCACTGCTGCCTGAATGCTGATGCCGGGGAACTCGGGCGACTTGGCTGGAGGCAGGCAAGTGGAGACCGATACCAGCAAAGTCAAGCGCTGAATGCGGGCTGCTGTGAGGTTTAAATCGACATGGCACTTTCAAGGAACACGTGCAGGCATCTCATTGACAGTTCGCCACATGTTGGTAATTATGCGCACCTTATGCCAAAATTGAACTGTTCTTGGCAGCGGCAGTATTGAGAAAATGATGCTATATCGGATGCGGCACATTGAGGAGCAGTGGCAGTCCTTTCACGAGTGGCAGTTTGCATGTTTGATTGCATGCCTTACTGGAGTGTGCCCAAAAACAAGCATTGGTTGCTGCAAGTCCAGAGATGCACAACAAGCATTGGATTGTTGTAATTGTAGGGGATAGTACAAGTATATTGTGGCTGAATCAAACCCATTTATACTGGCCAGACATGAAAGTGTTCGACAGGTGTAATGTACAGGGAGGATAATAACAGGTTTGTGCGCTTAATCCCTAGGAAGGTAGTTCAGCAGTGGCTCCTGGCCCATAACAACTTGTCAAGTGGTACTGTCCCCTATTTGCCTTCCCATCTGTTGATCCTACCCATTTCTGGACTGTCGATGGGACATACCTTCCCTAATGGCAATTTAAACCTCCTTCTCCCTGGAACATTCCTCTCCTTAACATGTCACATGACATGTATCCGCATAGACTCTGTCTGGACATCCTTTAGCTCTCAAACATTGTTGGGGTTGTTGCTGCAAGAACTGCTAACGAGATCCCTCATAATTACACAAGATTAAAGAAATGCACAAACTTTATCCTGGGTGGTGTATGTCTGTTGATGTTTGTACTAAGTACACCATGTTGGATCAGCTGACCCTAAAGACTCTACCTACTCTATAAAGGGAATTGTGTTTCATAGACCAATGGAAAAATCTGGACAGGCTAAGGTAAATAGTCAAAATGGTTTAACATAATCATCCATACAATACATGTAGCATCACTTACAAACACACTGCTACAGTAGGCGAATACCTGTTTTGGACTGTGTTTCTACATTCAATGCACAACCATGTTTGAATATTACTTAAGTGACTCCATTGCAAACTTGACAGGATCTTTTCCATAGGTGTTACACCTAGCTTCACATGTACACACAGCCGGACATCCTCCAGCATGTCCTTAACACAATTTAAGCAGTATGACAACTCCTACGAAGTTAATCATTAAGCAGTCGTGAAATTGTAAAACATTGATTATTACTAACATTATGCAACCTTACAAATAAAAAACTAACTGCACTTACCTAACTAACATCCTATCTAAACTATTCCTAACCTATGTTAACTAACATACACTACTGTAACTTACAACTATCCTAACCTACTTAACCTTAACTTATACTACTCTAAACAGATACCACAACAGACATGTTAAACATCAACGCCCCACCCCCTTAATATACATTTGCATGCAAGACCAACATGAACTACACCTACACACAAGCTAACTAAACTTTAAAACTTAAACAAGTATATATTTTTTGGTATTTGTTTTTGTTTTATTAATTTCTCATACATATTCTGAAAGATTAACCCTGCACCCACTTAATAACTTAATCAGACATATTCCCACCTAACAACAAATCTCTAATACAATTTTAAAATCATTAATACTAAACTAACCTATCCCTATGCTACAACCTATCCTAACCTAAACTAAAATACTTATTCACTAAAAACAAGATATAAAAACAAGGGAGGGGCAAAAAGTCCAAGGGAGGCCTACAACTGTTCTGCTATGTGATCCACCGACTGCAGTAAAGTGTGAACCATCCGCATTAGTGTGGCAACCTGCCGTTCTAGGCCATCCAGACATAGATTGATGACTGAATTGTCTTTAAGGGTCTGTTTCTCAAACTCTGATGGCTGTTCTGTGGTAGTGCTCACAGGCTGTGGTGCTGATGCAGGCTGAAAAGTGGAGGGTCTCAGAACAGCAGCAGGATCGCAAACATGGGGCACATCGGCTTCCTTGCTGTTGCTTGGCTTGTTCAGCTCTTGTTGTCCCTGTGGTGCAGACTTCCATGTACCTGCTGCCTTACTTTCTTCGTACTTTGTCCCAGGCACCTTTAGTCCCAGACAACGTGCATGAGGTGGTGGTATCTCTCCAACCTAATTCCATATGCCTTTTCTCGGTCAGGGTTTATTTGTCTGTTTGGGAGGAAGGACATATGTATCAGACTAAGCTGAACTTGTACATGTTGTCATCAATAATATGCTTTAGTTACAATTAACATCACACATGGTATGTCCAGCCAAAAATAATAATTTGTGGATTGAATCATGACCAACTGTCATAAAAAACATATACTTCTCAGAAAATAACAACGCAAAAGTACTCAGGTCTCTGTCTTGTAGGTATATGAAATGCCAGTGTCTGCCCAAGTAAAGGTATACCCATAACAGTAGTAAGACTGATTAGGAACAATGATGTTGAACATGCATTGAATGCTACACATGGTCCATCTAGGTACTCCCTGGGGTTTCTCATGCAGCATGTAAGAGGGTATATTCTATGGCCAATAACCTATGCGAAATGAGTAATGTGTAGCAAGTACAGGTATTGTGCATCAGCATTGTGTAACTGCTATGCACTCAGCGGCAGCAGCGCGATGATTTTCCTTACGCTCTTCAGTTGCGGCGGCTAGCTAACAGGCGTTAGTGATGATTTTCAGCACTCTCTTCTCCACAGTAGAACTAGAGGCCCTGGAACTCAGAGGAGCCTCACCTGCATATAGAAATCCTTGCTGGGAGGAAACAGGAGGCTGGTGGTGGAGTCTGATGTGCCTGAGACTCCAGCAGGAGGCTAGCTCTCTTCTAGCCCTTGGGTGATTGCTGTAGCAAGATAAAATAAAAGTTCCTTCAAAGTCCTTTTCCTCTTCTTCCAAGTCCAGTAGTAACCACTGCAGGCCAGTCCAAGAAACAGCACACAAGCACAAGGACAGTCCTTCAGATTCCTTCAGTTACACGGACAGAGGTTCTTCTTGTTGTCCAGGAGCAATACAAATTGTAGGGGATTCAGCACAGAAATGTATACCCCAAAAGTCTTTGTTCTCAGAAGCTACAAGTCACTGAACCCAGCCAGAACCAGTTCTGCCCAGCCCTTTAGCACTTTGCTTACCAGGCTGCATCTTTCCTTTCAGAAAGAGGGGGTCTGCCATCAGACGCACAGTGGGAGGTGGAGCCAGGATTCACCTTGCCAGGTTCAGCCCTATTCAGATCCAGGAGCTACACCTCCCCATACTCCAATGTAGATCTCTCTATTCAACCGAGGTCTGACTCAGCCTGCCCTGTCCCTCCAAAACCAGACAGCCAATACACATAACAGCAGAGCACACTGGAAGGCTTAGGTAAGAAAATACCTACTTTCTAAAAGTGGTATTTTCAAACACAGAATATAAAAATAAACTTCACTAAAAGATGTATTTTAATATTCTAAGCTCAGGCATACTAAATTCGGTTTTCTACCATGTTCGGTGGGTCAGTTAGGACTATAGAATGTAATAGTCAACCCTCCCATTCCGGCCTATGGAGAACAGGTAGCCTTACAGTAGTGAAAAACGAAATTGGGTGTAATTCACTACCAGGACATGCTACACACATCAGAGCATGTCCTACCTTACACATACAATGCACCCTACCATAGGGGTGGCTTACATGATGCCAAGGGAAGGTTCAGGGGCTGGGAAGTGGATGCACTTCACAGCCAAGATGGCAGTTCTAGACTGCACATAGACACTGCAGTGGCAGGTCTGAGACACACTTTACAAGCTCGCAAACCAGCGCTGCAGGTCCACCAGCAGCATTTGGTTTACCAGCCCTGGGCACACACAGGCCACGCTACTAGGGACTAACAGGCAAACCAAATAAGCCAATCATGGATATACAATTCACATGTCATCTTTACACAGGGAGCATTCACTCTGTGTCACTGAATGGCAGTGGCACAGCACCCAGAGCCTCTATTACCAGAAAAAACAGAGGAGACAACAGCGAAAAATGAAAGGGAGACCCACGCCAATGGTGTCAGGTCTAACAGCCATGTTTTAGTGCTTTCAGATACTATCAGGCAAAGCACATATCAGATGCACTTAGTGAAGGCAAAGTACCAAACCAGCCTACCTTGCTACATGGTGCAAGTGTTCCTGGCTTTGATGGCTATGTGAACAGACCAATTTGACTGACCACACTCTACAAGGTATGCTTTTGCAGGGGCATTCTCATGTCAATACTTGTTCTGAACAATGTTACACACATCAGACTGTCCTCATGCTTGTTTGTCTTCTTCACTTAGTTCCCTATATGTTACTAGTGCACTCTAAGTGAACATTGATTAATCATGCCATGTACAGGGTCATTACGTAATTGTGACCATTTAACAAAAAAACCTACATGTTAAATATTTTGGAGGTGAACCAAACACACTATCCAACTTGTTGGTTGATAAATGTGAGTGTGCTCCCTTGCAACATACATGGCGGGTGACCCCCCACAGTTTGGAGTCTGTAATGACCTAACAGGTCAGGTGACAACACTCCCTGTACAGTGCCAGATTAGTACCACAGCATATCTGGGCCTCCCCTGCATTACATGGTCTGTTTGGGCAGTTGTAATGGCACTGTGTCATGTTCTGTTAATTTAACGGAGTTAGCCTGTATCATGGAATACTACCCCAAATATATATCTGGCCCTTCCAGTTGAAAAAGCAGTTACATATGTTTGCTAAAGCCACATAGCTACATGCTATAGAATATAGGGAATTATTCATAGGCCCACCAACTAAGATTCCCAGATGATGTAGAAGATCTGCCTCTCGGCTGACCACATCTGCCCATCGCTTTTTCAGTTGGTGGACAGTATGTTGGACGTTGAAAACACAGCTCATGTTGTACCAAACTTTCCTCCACCACTACTGCCTCTCTTGGGTAGGTGGCCTTTGCTGACCCTACCCCACTCCTGATCATGTTGGAGAGATAGTGGACCACCAGCCACAGTAGGCCACCAAAATCCTTCTTTGACCGGTTCTTCGCTCTGCTGCTCCTCTACATCTCTCTATCTAAACTACCCACCCTTATGTTCAACACAACTGAAACTAACCCACCCCTACCTTAAAACTGCAATCCCCTAAATAGATTTACACCCAACAATACATTGGTCAAAGCAATACAAAATGCAAATACAAGACACAAATAACACAATTTTAAAACACAACAGAGACAGCAGAGACTCCAACAAGACCATAAAACACTCTCTATAACCACACACCAAACACCTCCACCAGTGAAAGTGAAAGGAACTTCACATTTCCTGGTTTGCAGCCTGGCTTAGCTATTGCATCATTTCCTGGGTGGATGCATCACGTTTTCTACTAAAGCATTTTTTTTCAGACGCATTGGTAGAGAAATAGGCAATGCATAATTTATACACAACACATGCAAATGCACCATGCATTGTTTCTGATGATTTGGTGTTGATACACGGCTTCAGACCAATGCTACAAGTGCAATCTGGCACCAATACACCAATGGGTGTGTTTTCGTTGACACAACTAGCCTATTGTGTGTGGTACAGTGTATCAATTTGTTTCAATGCAGGTAAACTAAACACTCCCAGGGCTCAAATTTCTTGCTCAAATTATGTTTGCTTGATGACTTAGGATGAGTTGCATGTGTATGCAAAGAATGCTCATATATGTGACTCTTTACGTTCATGGTGGGGACACTAGGACAGCCTATATATTCCTGTGAAATACACAGACATTGTGAATGTTTAA
The DNA here is from genome assembly GCF_964204655.1 of Triturus cristatus. Classification (NCBI taxonomy): domain Eukaryota; kingdom Metazoa; phylum Chordata; class Amphibia; order Caudata; family Salamandridae; genus Triturus; species Triturus cristatus. The sequence goes on from NC_140586.1 coordinate 579,800,007, forward strand.
TATCTTGACATTATCAATATGTATTACAGTTTGCATTATGTTTGGCTAAATGCATGTTTCTATATTGCCATACATGATTATGGCCAAACTTGAAGATCGTACTATCTGTCTGTATTCCCGACAAAGGATGCGCTTCAGACGCAATGCACACTCAGGGAATGACATACACTGGCTGCTTCAGCCAGTCTACAGTGTATGTGGCATCCAGCTCACAGATGACTGTATAGATCTGAAAGGTATGCTGCTAGGCCAATGGGTCACCTGTTCATATGAGCAAGACATAATTTAGCAGACTAAAATAACCAATGACCACCATATAATGTAGTTATACAGACACATCTGCTGTCTGGGCTTGGTGTATGGCACTCTATCTGTGGCACGTGCACATTATACCTGCAGAGAAGTGTTTGGCAAAAAGTGTTAGCCTATATTTTGAACATCACAAGGCCTGATTGGGTAGGCCAAACAAGTGTGATGACTTCCAAGTAGGAATACACTTACCATTTCCATGCATTACATTATTCAGCAACAGAGAGTTTTTATGCGAACACATAATGTGTGTAGGCATTCACAATAGAGGGTCATATGTGCATTTATTGACCGATCATGGCACTCTGACTGGTGCATACATCCTTGGGAGGAGTGATATTGCTTGCACTTATATTCTTAACATGTATATATGCCTTTTAGATTTTCTGTGTGTCTTCTTTTAATTAGCATACGTAAATGGAGCTGTAGGAGTCACAGCATTGTTTGTTTAAGAGAGAGACGCACCAACACTGTCACATTGATTCCTTCATGTAACAGTTGCATCCTTACCTAGTGGGTCAAGTGTGTCTGCATAGGGCCTAGGTAGCCAATCCAGCACTGGTACAGGTAAAGACTCCACACTTATAAGTGTTATGTGACAGACCACACTGGTTTTGATATATGCTTGTAAACAATGATATAGCATATGGAGACTAACTGGGTTGAGTGTGTGCCCATGCACATCATATGGGCCTCTGTTCACAGACATAGGATGATAATTTCAATATACTGGCCTCCACCAGTGTAAAGCATTGAAAAATGTCAAGACGTACAACACGTAATCAGTCATTACACACAGTTTATGTTTATGCTCCCTTTGGATTGTGGTAGGATGTCTGACAGTCAGTACACTGTAGATGGACATATACTCACAATATTTGCACATTGTTACATTTCGCCACCTTTGTTTGTTGTGAATCTTCCCAACGCACATGCATCTGGCACATGTTGAAACTCACAATTTTTTGTTCTGGATGATTTTTTGGTATGATATTGTCCCGGGATAGTGTTACACCTAGATAGATACCTTTGGGAATTCTATTAGGTGATATGTGAGTGCTTTGATGTTTACACTGACTCTGAAATGGAATTACGTTCCCAAAGGAAGTGTTCAATCATTTATTTACATTTCTATTTTTTTAAACTGTTTATTGGTTTTATTGACATCCATATGGAATAAGTAGACAACACTTTATCAAGTCAATCAATACATTGCATGTGCATACATTAAGTGAGGTGGATATCACAGATTCCCCACCCTCTCCGACGTTCTATGCATCTCTAAATCTTTCATAGGGGACACACAGATATCTCCCCGGTATTTGTTCCACTTAGACCATTTCCGATCCCATTTTTGGGGGCACCCTCTAGCCACAAAAACTTCCGACTCTGCCAACATGCATCTGTCAAGCTCCTTTGCCCACGCCGAGATGGATGGCGGTTCGCTCCCCCTCAACCTCTTGCCAGTTGCCGTTTAACCAAAGTGTATCCCAGTGTGGTGAATTGTTGTTCTACTTCATTAATATCAGTGGCATCCCATATATTCAGCAGTCCTATCTCCTTTCCCAAGGCTTTCTGCATACATTCCGTTACACCCTCCCACAGAATCCTCAAGGCAGGGCAGCTCCATAGAATATGATAGAAGGTGGCTTGATGACCTCATCCCCTCAAACAAAGGTCATCAGGTCTGGATCCTATTTTTGCAAGGGTTATCCCGGTCATGTATGATCAATGAAGTATCATTAGCTGGATAAGCCTAAATTTAAGCAGGATAGCCGCCACCCTGGGGGACATAAGAGCCAATTGTCAATCTTCATTTATTTACATTTTTAACTCTATTTTGAAAAAAATCTTTGATTATGGCCATCAGACTAATTTTTCCTTCACTGAAAGAGTTCTGCACAATGGTGGTCTTTCCCCAGTTCCCTGCAATTGTGGCTACATTTTCCCTTCTGTCCTGTCATCCTCATCTGCATCCTCATTCAGTGCTTCCTGGTCCTCAAAGCACTGGTCCCTAGGTCCATTTGTCTGCACACAGATGTTGTGTAATATAAAACACATCAAGATAATTTTGCAACCCACACAGGGGAGTACAGCAGTCTCCCTCCAGACATGTCCAAACAGCAGAAGTGAGATTTCAGTACCCGGAACGCCCCCACCACAATACCCCTGGTCTTGACCAGTGCATTTTTGTAGGTGTGCCTCTGTCTGGGTATGTGTAAATGGGGTCATAACCCATGACTCCAGAACATATCCTTGGTAAGCTGAAAAGACAAAGAACAAAAGGGTCTCTCAATTATCATGGTGTTGGATGAACCCACAATCAAGTACATATGTGTTATGTGTGCTGAATTAATCTAACACATTTTTACCAGTATTGGACACTATTGATTACATTTTGTTTGGCACTTTTATGTCCACATGCCTTTTCTTGTTTTCTGTGTCATTTTGTGACATGTGCATGTCCTGGTATTTTTGACAGTGCCACAACAGGACACACACATTTGGGCAGGTGCTTAGTGTGATGGGTGTTTTGTAGGTCCATTGGCACTGTAAGTGAGAGTACGTTGTTCACAAATTGGGCTTTGTTGTCATCCATAGGTGGCCTGTCCCAGTACTGAACTTTTTCACACTGACACATACATGTGTCTCTGTGGAACATTTGATGTTGTTACTGCATTACCTGCCAATCGTGGAGCCCTTGATTTGTTAATTTCCTTTGGAAAGTGAAATCTGGTGAGTACATGTGATGCATTCTACACAGGTTCCCTGGACAGTTATCCAAAATATTGTCAGCCTTCAGCTGCCGTGTTTCATCAGTCAGTATTTCAAGATGAACTGGGATTGACACACAGGTATGCATTGTGGGGCGTTTTTAGGTAAGACACCCTGATGTAGTAAATGATCTCTGTCTAACACAGGCCTCTATACACTACATTGGTCTTCACACATATGTGTTGGACTGTTCATAGATGTGATTATGTGCCTATTTCCAATTGCCCTACCATCATTGCTGTATCAGAGGAATGTTGAGATTTGAATCCTGAGTACACTGTGATGCCTTGTCCAGGTTGCATTACAATCTTTGTTCATGAATGTTGAATCCCAATTGTGGCTGCGTTGTTTTGGTGTTTGTAACTTGCACCTTGCTGAGTTATGGTTTCCCTTTGATCAATTTAATATCATTCATTCATGAAACTTTATTTCGGCTATTGAGGCCATAAAAGTACATACATATGAACAACCACTTAAAATTAATATCAAGAAAGAATACGATGTCGTAAGAACCACTTATTATAAAATAGTACAAGCATAGATAGCAGTAATAATCACTCATTGGGAAACAGGGGAATAAAATGATAATCATCACTATGGGAAATATAATCAGTGCAAACCAATCATTAAAAATATAAATTAAACTAAAAAAGTTAAAAGGAAATTCACAGCCTATGTTTTTATATAAAACCTAAGTCGCAGTAGTAGCTAATTAAAAGCAGGTCTTCATAGATCTCGCATCAATTGTTTGATAAAATACCTACGCTTAGAGGCTAGGTTTTTGCCAAAACTAGGGTCACAATAGTTGACAAGTGGGAGCAGGTATTACTAATTCTCACATCGATGTTTCAATAGATACCTTCACTTACACCACATTGCAAAAAGAAACTTAGAAATTGCAACAACAAAAACAGGGTTAGTATCAGATTTCAAAACCCTGTAGGATTCCTTATAATTTTTAATACCTAGGTTCCTACACAGTTGAGTAACCCACTTTAACCTTGCCCACTTATATGCCAAGCAGAAGAACAACACATGAATTACAGTTTCCTCCTCTACTAGGCACCCCGGGCAAAGGTGGGTGGTAGCGCCTGCCCATTTGTTGGTAAGTGCATGGAGCGGCAGCGTCCCATATCTAAATTGCAAAAACAGTTTTTTTGCTGTTGGCGGTTGAATAAAATCCAACACCTGCTCCAATTTATATTGCTGTTTTATGTCCAGGAACCCATAGGTTAAACTAGAAGAGTTAGCGGTCTGTAAAATGTGTGACAATTTATACTCCTTCAGTACACAAACCAAGGATTTTTTTTAAATAGCTGAGCATGACTCCTCCGGTGCTGACCATAGGTCCTCCCTTCCTATCGCACGGAATGAGTCTCTGATAAAGGAGAACCATGGGATACTACCCGCCCCCAGAGTGGACATTACAGCCTTTAATTCCTCTCTATAATGTCCTAGCTCTGGCGTACTCCACAGCCGTCGCCAAAAAAGCAGTGGGCGTGAAGCAATTAAGTCTGCAATGGGAAGGATGCCCAAATCCATCCTTAGTGGCGTTAAAGGAGTACTTTTGGGCAAACACAGGATTTGTCTCATAACATTATTTTCTGTTATAGTGAGGGCATTAACTAAGCTATGTCCCCAAAGATCGGCCCCATACATAGTTGCCTCCCTAGCTTGAACCTTGTAGAATCTACAGGCGGGCTTATTACCTTTAGGGCTCATCTCTTATAAACCTTTAAAATCCCCCTGACTGCCTGAATTAGCTTTACATTAGCTTTATTGATTTGGGGTCCCAAGATGAACTGGGATTGACACACAGGTATGCAATGTGGGGCGTTTTTAGGTAGGACACCCTGATGTAGTAAATGATCTCTGTCTAACACAGGCCTGTATACACTACATTGGTCTTCACACATATGTGTTGGACTGTTCATAGATGTGATTATGTGCCTATTTCCAATTGCCCTATCATCATTGCTGTATCAGAGGAATGTTGAGATTTGAATCCTGAGTACACTGTGATGACTTGTCCAGGTTGCATTACAATCTTTGTTCATGAATGTTGAATCCCAATTGTGGCTACGTTGTTTTGGTGTTTGTAACTTGCACCTTGCTGAGTTATGGTTTCCCTTTGATCAATTTAATATCAGAACAGGTGTACCCCAAAAATCTTTGCATCTGCCATGGTGGCTCTATACCTGGGTGACTGTACATGTACTGTCAGTATGACCAGGAGTTTTATTGTTTTCTACTGTTAGAGTCATTTTGTGAACCTGTATATACATTTACCCTTGTCTGTACTTACATTGGATGCCACACATGTCCATATTATTCCTGGCACTTCCATTCAAATAACTTGTATATTTGTAAATTGCACGTTCACCCAGGGTATCTTGGTACTGAATAACATATGATTATTTTTACCCAACTAAATGGTACTAATTTTATCAACCTCAGAAGGATGAAAAGCTGAGTGGATCTGCACGCGATTTGAACCTGTAACTATGAGATTGAACGCAGGCCCCTACCTACAGTGCAGGCATTGGTCCACTAACCCACCAGAACAGTTTTACATGTATACTGGTACGTGTGACACACTTACTAAATTTTACTAGGTATTTCCCACTACTCTGGACATGAGGAGTCTTGACATGTTGAGAGAGTACAGAAGGGGGAAATTCATCTGGGGTTGCAGGGAAACCTAGACATGTGTTTCTGGATATTATCCTTGTTGGACCTGTCCGCCTTAGGGTGGTCTCCCCCTACATTTTTGCCCTTTTTGCCTCCCAATTGACCTCCCATTTTTGTTGGAGTAAGGACTCTGGGCAGCTTACTACTTTTAAACAATGCTAAGGTGCAGGTGCTCTCCCCTAAAAATATGGTGACACTGGCATTTCTGCCACAGACCCCTGCTACCGCTGTGAGGCCTACCCCTCCATAGACTAACCTTGGGAACCCCCCATGGGATAACTTTTGACTGGGACCTACTAGGTATGTCAGGTTTAGTATAGTTAGAATCGTAGCGGGGAGCCCATTCCAATGATATATGGGGTTTGGGCACTACTACTTTAGGGAACCCACTTTTAGAAAGTGGACATTTTTCTGCCTGCACTTAGTTTGTGAACTGCAGACTCCCCCCTCCCATGTACATGATGATAGCCTTCCTGGGCTGTGAGGAGGGAGTGGTGAATCACACCTTTACACATGAATAGGCTGGGCCCGGCTGCCCCACAATAGACTTAACAACCCTGCCACTGTCACTGTAGACAGCCAGGAGCCAGGTCAGGGAAGACAGGGAACACCCCAGAAACCCCTAGACCCTTCCAGAAGCTTCTACCCCCTTCTAGTGACTGGGTGCCAGGGTATAAAAGGGAGGTTCCTGGCCACACATCTCTGTTACACTACTGGATCAGGAAGAATCTATGCTGGAGTGAAGACTGTTGCGCTAGGAGGATTACTACGCTATTGAGGCTGACTGCTCCCAGGAACTGCTGCCCCAAGCTAGCTGAGTTGCACTGCCTGCCTTCTGATCTTGCCCTGCCAGAGGGAAACCACAAGACATCTCCAGAGTGTCTCCACCAATAATATTGACTGGTTCCCTAGTTGCTGGGGCCAAAAGAACACTATAAACTGTCAGGACGGTGTCTGCATGTTGTGGACACAAAACTGCACTTAGCCCCACTCCTGCCCTTGCTGTGGGAATCGGACTCGCCCAAAGGCTCAGCTGCCTCACGGAGTGTGTGTGGTCTGCACCCCGTGTGTGTTGTGCGAAGCGCTGCGAGCCTGAAGTCACCGCCGCCGCCCGGGACCTAAATGTACTGTAAAGCGCTGTGAGGAAGAAGCGATTCGAGCCTGAAGTCACCGCCGCCGCCTGGGACCTAATTATACTGTAAAGCGATGTGAGGAAGAAGCGCTGCGGGCCTGAAGTCACCCCCGCCGCCCGAGTTCGGAGTGCGTTGTGAAGCGCTATGGCAACAGAGCGCTGTGACCGAAAAGCACTGGGAGCCGTCACCGTCGCTGGCCCGAGTTGCCGGCAAGATCACCCGGCGAGAAAAAACTACACAGAGCTTCCTGGTTGCGAGGTGTTGCCCAGCAACCAGGATTTCCCTGGGACGTGTGTGTTATGTCTTACTATTCTTATTGCATATGTAGAATTCCATAGATTTCATCATTGATGACACATGGAATCCCCAGGTGTCATCACTGATCAGTTGGAGACTTCTTCGTGTATAATGCAGCTGTGCGCGCTGTTAATGCTGCGTTGGCCTTTATGCGAATTTACTCAATAAATTCATTGTTAATACTACGTTCCTGTTGACTACTCCATAATAGTGTGGCCATCAAGGAGGAAACCGCCCCGCAGGACGTTGACTTCCAGGCTGTAAAGGGAAGCCGTGCCCGGACCCCGGGAAACTGCTCCGATTCCCCGGGGAGGCACCAACAGGAGGGAGAGAGGATCCGGACTGTGGACCGCCCCAAGAGACCCGCTCACAGATAACCAACGCTCAAACCCACACTACCGCTTGCTGCGTTGCCTGGGCGGACAGATCAACCCTTTTATGTGGAGGATGATGCCTCCCAGGCAGTTGTAGGAGCATTGTTACCACAAACAAACCAAAACAGTGGCCATCTGCTTCCTATAGCCTTTTATTCCAGAGAGGTCCTTCCTGCAGAACACAATTATACTGTAGCAGAAAGGGAGTTTTTCGATGATTGCAAGATGGCCTTCTGTCCTTTTTAGCCAGGGCATTTAAGTAATATGGTTTGCATTCACTTTCTCAGGCTAGTCTCAATGCATATCAATGACAATACCGCTCAGCTCAAACTCCCCCCAAGTGGAAATGGTCTGAAGCAGGAAGTTCATCTGATTTGTTTATTGCCCTGCTTGATCTGATTCTTTGCTCTATACTAAGGCCTATTCGTAAAGGTATTTTGGAGTATGTAAGATGGTATTCCTGTTCTGTTCTTTTACTATTGGTACATTTTGTTGGGAACTATCCCCAAAGCATTTTGGAGCAGATTTACGAAATCACTCATGAGGGAATGCTCTTACATGTCTTTTATGAATTTGTCGAAAACTTCTAAAATTGGAGCAACATGTAAATATTTGGGTAATACTCATACAGTTAGGGGCATATTTACTAGCCCCTTGATGCAACAGCATTACCAACCACCAAATCATAATTATCAGGCAATGCAAATCCATAGATACTATGCACTCTTGCATTTTCATTTTGATGCAGGGCAGCACAGCAAGGTGAGTTGTTGCGCTGCCCTGTGCCAAATCCCAATATATAGGCCCCTTAGTAGAAATAGAAAAGAGTGTGTCCTATCTGCACCTTTACTAATAGGGAATTTGATGTTTTGGGGTAGATTCACATATATGAGTATGTAAGAAAGTACTGCTTTCTGTACAAAAAAATGATTTTGTGACAGGGCATTCCAGTGTTTTAGTACTTTAATCAAAGTAACTATTATAGCCTTATAGCCCGCCGTAGTGGGCTATACCGGCTATTAAAGGCCCACTCCAGCGTTAAAGGCCCGAGCCGAAGACGAGGGACTTTAACAAGAGAGCGGGATTTTAATAACCGATATAGCCCAGCAACGAAGGGCTATTAGAACATTCTGCCACAAGAGGGGAGAATGTACTAACAAATTAAACAAAGGTTTAGGGAGCGCGAGGGGATTGAAATCCCCTCAGGCTCCCTGAAGCCTTTATTCCCAGCCACAGCTGTGAACATAGAAGCATTGGAATGTTGGAGCTCCGGGCTTATACCAGCCACTATAAGCCCGGAGCACTCCATTGTTTTCAATGGAGCTCCCAACATTCCAATGTTCTAATTCACCTTCTATGGCCTTTCAAACATCTAGTAAAGTTTTCTGATCCGATTTCTGGACCGTAAATATACAGCCAACTGGACGCTTCCAGCCAAAGTTAAACTTATAATGTAAACTCAGAGGTGTTTTTCATTGCGTCTAGAGGTAAACAGAAAAAGCTGAACAATATTTAATTCTTGAGGGATTGTTGTTATATATCTAACCTGCACTAGCTTATAATTATAAATAGGGGAAAACTAGCTCTTTTAAGTCGACAAATTTCAAAACTGGTTGTCATTCACACAAACAGTGCATATGCTGCAGTGCTCTTAGGAAACTGTTGTGTACCTGTATTATTTGTAGATGTCTATCAATACTATCCATATATATAGGAAGACACAATTCCCCATGACCTATTTACTTCCCTCACCTTCTGCAGTCGTATTTCCCATGACTCACAGCTAAAAATACAGTTTTGGTCTGGCTGCATTTCGTCTTGCCTTCCCAGAAATGGGCCGAACACTGACACATGTCACCGTGACGGATATCAGTAGTAATGCTGTTCAATCCTGTCATTGTACTCATTATGATGGAACCCTTCACAGCAGTGCGTGTCTGTCACACTGACACATATGGATGTCAATAAAGCTTGTCTGTCTTAGCATGCCTATTTTTACGTTTTCATGACTTCTTTTTTCGTAGCGCGCACACATTGTACGCCTTTAGAAAGTGAGGGCAGTGTGTTCCTGCACAGCTAGCGAATTTCAAGCTTGCACAGTTATTGTACACTGTCAGCTCTTTTCAATCGGTTATTTAGCAGCTAATGTTAAAGTGTTCAACTAAAATTGATCAGACCGGTAGAGTGCCTTTAGAACGTGTACACATCTCCTCAGTCGTAGGCTATGAGGTGTTTACACTAGAAGTGACTTGTTTGGGTATTTAAGAAGAATCTTATCCCTATGAAGACTCCATACTATTCCTACGCATTTAACATGTTTTTGTCTGGAAAATGTTTTTATTGTTTATTTTAGCAGGTGTTGATCGCCATTTACAAGCCCCTTGCACCTCTGGTGCGTTACTTTTTATATTGGAAAAAGTGACGCGCTGGCGACGCAAGGGGCTTGTAAATAAGCTCCGTTATGGCTAGTAAGAGGTGGCCGATCCAGTGCTAACCGATGATGATGAAGATAATGTCCCTTTTAGAGCACGGCTCATGCACTAGACATCCTTGTGCTAGCAGTCCTGGAGGCGGCAGAAACGTGTAGTCACAGAGACAGGTAAAGAGACCGTTTTTCAAGCTTCTGCGGAAGAGAAAATGGTCTTCTATGTTTCAGAGATACTGGAGAACAGGGTTCTAATCTTTAGGAATAGGTACGAAGTTACTTGGCTGTATTTCAGGTCCCCCGCAGTCAGAGCTGCCGAGTTTACACACGCCTTATGCGTGATATTCCCATGATTTCGCTGCACCAATGAGTGATATTTTACTGTCAAATGCGTGACACGTTAAGTGAATCAAGCAATAAAATCCACAGAAAGAAGTAAGTATCGCAGTTTAGGCGCATTTGAGCAATTAGAACCGCTGCAAAACTTCTAAAAAGGAAGGTCACTAGCCTACTGGGCATGTTTTACAAGATAAACTATTGATGGATGTGGGGTGGTCTGACAAACAAATCAACACACAATAGGATAGAAGATAATCCTCCATAACCAATGTATGAATATGTTCAATTTAATTCTCAAAAATGCATATCCATGATATTAATTTGAAATCTAATTAACATTAAACTTGAATGATCTGGAAGAAGATTAAAAAAAAATAAAACAGTTGTGTATGTTTAATACAGCTCTTTGTACTGGACTTCGGCCCTTTGTAAGTGCTGACAAAGCATATTTTAAGAATAGTCTCACTCACCCTAACTTCTATAACTTTGCTAAAGGAATAGGCACTGTAGATAATCGTGGCTTCCTCGGCCTCTGTTCCCCTGGGAACTATAGAGAGCTCCACTGTTTTCACACAAACACCTAGATATCTGCATAAATACACAAATACCGAGGCACACGAAAAGCAGTCCATAAAGTGTGTAGGTCAGTGACCAAAAATGTTATCAGAGATAGTCCATTTCAAATTTTTCTTTCTTATATTTTCTGATCTTTTTCTTATCAGTACATTGAAACAAGCCGACACGTGTTTCGTCCTATGGACTTTTTCAAGAGGGTAAATTAAAAGCGAGCCGTGAATTTCAATAGTAGGAGGTCCTAAAAGTTACCGAGCTCCCTTCGTTATTGCTGACAGAAAATCTCAGAATGTAGAAATCATTTAGAATGCAAGCCCATGTCGTTCCACAACAGTTACAGCGGGGCATGACTCGTATGTGGCCTTGATAAGCCTGTACTTTACCTGTTTGGACCAAAACTCTTCCCGCATATCCTCCAAGTGGCAGGAGGATGATTACCTTGTGCGCACCAAAGCATACTGTTTGCTGTATATATTACTCCCTGGCTAATATTTCAAGTAGATGTGCATTCGCAAAGGGCATTGCCACCTGTTGCTTTTTTGTTTTGAACCTAGATATCTGCATTGGTAGTGGGAGCTATAGAGCAGCCCTGCCTCTATCCTGGGAGCTAGCCAGAGCTCCACTGTTTTCACACAAACACCTAGATCTCTGCATTGGTAATAGGAGCTTAATTAGGAGCTCAACTGAGAGCTCAACTGATGTCACACCAGTGCCTTGAATCTGGATTGGTGGTTGGCACTATCTAGCAGGTTGCCTCCAGCCTCCTGAGAGCTTGTAGAGCCTCAATTGTTTACACACAAGCACCTAGACATCTGCATTGGGAGTAAGTGCTATAGAACAGTTCTGCCGCTCTCCTAGGAGCTTGTGAGGAGTCCACTGATCCCACACTAGTGCCTGGAAATGTGCATGTACAGCAGGTCAGCTTCCATCCTCCTATGAGCTGCTGGGGGTCCACAGATCTCCCACTAGCTCCTAGACATCTGCTGGATTTGAACTACCTTCTGTGTACCCTAGATGTGCTAGCCAAATAGCAAATAATGTTTCCTATCTAGTTGTCATCAGAGCCAGCTTCCCACACTGAATCGAAAATCAGAGCAGGGCCAGCAGTAAATGTGTGGACACCGCATTTCCCGGCCCTCGAATACCACCAAAATCACCATCAGGACTCTTCATTTGTGCATTGACCTTTGTACATAAAATGCTCATCTTCACATTGGGCCTAGCAGCAAACAGCCCAATGTAGGAAATGTAAAGTTCAGTACATCATTTTTCCCATGTTTTTCTCAATTGATGCTCGATTCATAAATTACATTTCCACACTTCGGTGTTGGAGCAGTTGTGGACTCCCCTGTTTTTGCCAAGAATACAGTGCTGCCCCAGAGACCGCCATGCTGAACCCAGGCGGTCTTCAGGGTGGGTTGGGGGTCAACGGAAGGTGTTGATATTTGACGGCTGAAGTGAATGCCTACCCTGTCATGAATTACATCTGATAGGCGCTGCAGATATGCTCAGCGTTGCCAGCTGTCTCTGCTTTAGTTGCTGTGCGCCGTGCTATGCTTTTCTCAGGGTCATTAGGCTGCTGCTGGCATTTTTAAAGTTTGCTCCGGATCGGAGAGGGTGCAACATGTGTGTTGTGAAGAGAAACTGACAAGTAGTTATAAGTTAAATCCAAACAGTAACCTCATTTGCTATTGGGGTGTGTGCTCTGGAAAAATAATCATGTGATACAAGGTAATAACGTAGCCGGACGCAGGCAGGCTATCACCATAGCAACCAGTCACCTAGACCTGTGTCCGACAAATTATAGCCTGAGGACGCGCACTGGCTTTTTTGTTCATTTCCATACCCCTGAGAGCTGCCTGCAGCACCTTATTTTCCATTAGGAGATAGGCTGTGCAGGATAGTGTGTGCATTTAAGTTTAGGAATCGGACACCTGCACTGAAATGCTTTATTCTGACCTCTGATGCGTGCTACTAAGCAAGGCTGGCAAATCAAGTGCTCTGGGGCTCCCTAAGGGTGTGGCAGACCTGGAGTAGAACCCAACAGGACCAGAGTGGAGGGCCTGGAGGCCCATGTTCACAGAAGCAGCTAGGGCACTCATACCACACCCTTAGACATGAGTAGGTGGCTGGCTTCCCCGCAGCGGGGTCGCTTTGCCCACTGGATGGGGCTTCCTGTTCTTTTCCTCTCAGCCCGTAACTTCTCGAGACCCAGCTTGCGATGAAGCTCGCTGGTGAGTCCTGGGGTTCACGAGGAGGAGAGCAATGTGGTGTCATCTATAGGCCAGGGAGATTTGTGTGGAGGCCTCTCCAGCCGAAGGTTTGATGGTGGCCGGCAGCCTTAGTGTGGCTTGTGTTTTACAGCAGAAGGCCTAAGATCTTGGGCACAATGATGAGGCTTTGAGGAGGCCATAGATCTTAATGAAGGAAACACTGTGCAAAATTAATTTGAATGGCGCTACACTGAGCTGTACCAGAAGTAAAGCACATGATTGTTTCTATTCTACTCTGACTGCATTCTGCAACAGCATGGCAACACTTCTGTGTAGATTGAACTGGATTGAGTCGCCCCCACCAATGCATTTTGGCTGTGTAGTTTGGTGCTATTCCCCCACAGTGTTGTCTTTTGCAAGTCCTGCCAAGCTGGGGAATGAGGTCCTGATTGACAAAGGTAAACTTGCACTTTTGTGTACGTTTCTAAATGTTGGGTATTCAAAAAAGGATTTACGAGTCCACCAAGGGATTTACATTTTATGTGTGGAGACTCTGCACTCATAAAGATAGTACCCGTAAATCCCTTTAGGAATAGCAACCAATCATAAATTTAAACAAAAGTGTAAATTAACTTTTGTGAATAAAGCCCAAATTGTTTCATGCCTCACTGACCCACTAGTCACCATGGGACCCTTACCGGCGTGGGAACTCATTGAGGCCCTATTGTGGTCTCAGAGACCTCACCAACCATTTGTTGGCATTTAGGCAGCTGCATTTCATGGATATCCTCTCAGCAATTGAAATATAATAGCTGCGGGTCCTTTAGCGTGATAAGGGGCACCGTACAATATCTGTAAAAAGGGAGCAATACTGATTGTAAAAAATAAAATAAATAGTAAAAGAAACCATTGTCAGCAAAAACAGAGAAGAATAGTGGTGGCTGGAAAGAAATGCCAGCCCAGAGTGTGCTCCAGGAGGAAGATAGGAGGATTTCCATTGGCTTGGGCACTTCTAGTCAACCACTAGTCTAATCAATAGGAGATCTCATGAGGAAAAATTTGGGGAAAAATAAACAACCACACCACCACTTTAAACTCCTCATTAGAACCTTGAAGCAATAGGCGAGATTCTGGATCTATCAGTTTATATGCTACAGACATAGACAATAGCTTCTCGGTACTGGACCTTATACTTGACCCAGAGAAGAAGCCTCTCTCTCAGCCCGGTATCCACTTAGGCATTGTGTATCCTCATCTCCTTAAATGTGTTCTTTAAGTCTATCATGTCAACGCATAGTGACCACTTAATTGAAAGAATCATTGGAACTGAAAGAATCATCTGTACAAGATAAGTATGGTTCATGTTGTGGTAAATTTGTAGGGATTACTCATACCAGTGGTAAGCTCAACTTTAATGATAATCCTTTACAGAATCAGTTTATGTTCTCAATGGATTTGCCTCTGCTTATGAAGAGTTTTGCAGGGGTTTTTTGAGTCGCTTGTATTAAATAATGATGAAGTTAAAAAACAAGCTCAGCCCACAAATAGTATTACAGAATAGTTACTGCCAGTTGTAGGAGTTGTAAAAGAGGTGTTTATGTTACGATAATGCCCCATAAAACATATACAAAAAAAGAAAATAATTCACGAATACTAATTATTGTAAACAATGATATACAATGTGCAAATTGCATTGTTATAACGTGCATAATAATAAATAAGATAATGTAAAAAAACACGATTAACCCGTTCCATGCTCATGACGGAACCACTCCGTCATGAGCCACGGGCGCCGTGTGCTCATGACGGAGTGGTTCCGTCATGTTGCGGCCGTTGGCGGCCGCTCCGCACACGCGGCGCTAATTCCCCGCCTGTGCGGGCGATTAGCGCAGTGGGTGGAGTCATGACGGAACCACTCCGTCATGAGCACAGCTCAACCGTGACTCATGACGGAGTGGCTCCGTTATGAGCACAGCGCCACCGCACTGCCCCCAAACCCCCCCCAGCGCTGCGGCAGAATTCCTGCCGCACCCAAGGTGTTAAAAATAAATATCAAAATATAACTTTAATCCTTTCAGCTGAAACCAAACAGAAAGAAAATATTTACTAATGCTGAAAACAATTACAGTACTCGAACCTCAAAACCCTTAGAGCTGGCTGTTATCGTCAAAACGTCAGATTCCAAGAGAGGGGATGAATCCATTTCCTTCTTGTGGAAGAATAGCTAGGGAAAAAAAACAAGACATGTTCTATATCATCTTTCCTTAAACCACATGCCTTACACAAGTCATTATCCAACTAGCTACAGTCCCATTTACAGGTTATACAATTAAGCATTAAAGTGACAAATCTACATTTTATAAAGAAAGTTTAGCCCTGTTGCTAACAATTTCATCTCAGTACGCTTCGAACTGTAGCATTGGTGTGATATTCAAAACGTTGTCCATAAACTGCCAAGTTGTGTATTCATCCACCACTTTCCTATGAGCTTCTTTAAATTATCTCTAGCTGCTCCAATTATATGGGTAGGGTCCGCCAACATTTTTTCCAAACTCAGGGCAATGAACCAAGACATAATATGACGTAACCAAGTCAGAGCGAGGTCTCTATCTAATGAAAGCTCCCTTAATCCATCCCTAGAGTGTTCAAGCTCTGGTGTTATCCAGTTTACCCAATACAATAGTGTTCTAATGTGTGTCAACTTCTCAATTCAATGTAACAAGACATCAAAGAAAAGGGAAGAATTGGGGCTCCTTTACATTGACTTAACCAATTTCTGCTGTTGATTGAGCCTGCACACTGTTGGCCTCTTTGGCTTGAGATAATGATCTAGTAACTGATGATTTATACAGTTTCACAAAGGCTGATTCTCTATGTAAAATTATAACGCTGCTTTTCTGAAACTTTGGGGACCAAGTTAAAGCATGATCTATTCTAACATCTAAATTATGAAGGTGGTTGACCTCTTCTAAGACAGCTTCAACCAGTCTCAGATTTCTACAGAACGAATTATGAGGTCTAAATATCATAAATGTTTTCTTAAGAGTGTTAATCTCCAAGCACCTGGCATTACAAAAGGTTTGGAATCTGATCAACAAATTTTGCAATTCCCAACACCAGTTGCAACGGGGAACATCCTTTATATCGCGGTTAGTACACCGCGATGCAGTTACATCGCAATCGTTACAACGACTGCGATGTTACCACGCCATGCCATTACAACGCAAGTCTTTACATCGACTTGCGCTAGATGGCGTGCTAACATTACAAATAGTGTAGTTTACTATCCCAACACCTTCCCTACTGTTAAGTGGACTGGAGTTGGAATAGTAAATTACGCTTTTCTAATGTTAGCACGCCATCTAGTGCAAGTCGATGTAAAGACTTGCGTTGTAAAGGCATGGCGTGGTAACATCGCAGTCGTTGTAACGACCGCAATGTAACGGTACGCGTTGTAAAAACTCGCGTTGTAACATCGTACATCCATTGCAACACCTACTAGATGCAAGCCTGCATCTAGCCACAAACAGGAAATGTGTCTTATAGAAGAGGTTTGCCACCTAGAAAAGGACATTGTAAACAAATTAGGAGAAGTCATCAGATAAAAACAGTAACAACCTCACTAATAAAAGTAGGAACAACATGGGGGAAAATAAAATTTCTCCTATTCTCCTGTGATTAATAATTGTTTAGGTAGCAAAAGAATGGTTGGAATTAATTTTGTTGAGGGAAGTTCCAAATTACAGAAGTAGCCCCACTGTGAGTCATGTGTAAAGAGAATACATTCCAATCTGGTGATGATTTCACTATAACAGGTGGCCTAGTTGAAATTTCGACCAAGGGAAAAACTCTAAGGTAAAAAAAAATCAGATCTATCATGATCAGAGAAAGGTAGTTCCAAACTTGAATAACATAAGTGCCACATGATTAAGGAACCAGAACTAATTATGCAACCAGACACTCCAATATTATACTTTGACATTAAAAGTGGAGTGAAAAAAGTGGCGAACCTGAAGTCCCTGGATAGATTCAACATGCGAAGGGCATTTAAGAATTGCCCATCACTAAAGGATATATCCTCAAGAGATTTAAAAGAAGTAGGCCTATTTGTGGGGGTAGCCAAGAAAATTACTATGGTAAAGTTGTTCTT
Organism: Triturus cristatus; assembly: GCF_964204655.1. Taxonomy (NCBI): domain Eukaryota; kingdom Metazoa; phylum Chordata; class Amphibia; order Caudata; family Salamandridae; genus Triturus; species Triturus cristatus. The sequence goes on from NC_140586.1 coordinate 579,817,286, forward strand.
TTTTGTAATGGGAGAAGCCCGACAAAACTACACCTCACAGCAGCCCCTGCTTTTCCGTGACGTGACGCTTCCAGGGTGTGATAAAATCACCACGGCCCTACCGCAGCGTGGGAAGCATCTCTGATTCTGGGCATCAACAAGCAGCCTCCGCTGCTGCCGTGAGATAAATGGCTGGACAGTTCCACTACCGGCCGTGAGGGGAACAGCCCGACAAAACTACACCTCCCAGCGGCCCCTGCTCTCCCGTGACGTGATGCTGCCAGGGCGCGCTAAAATCACCGCGGCCCTCCCGCAGCGCGGGAAGCATCTCTGATTCTGGGCATCAACAAGCAGCCTCCGCTGCTGACGTGAGGGAAACGACTGGACATTTCCACTACCGGCCATGAGGGGAATGACCCGACAAAACTACACCTCTCAGCGGCCCCTGCTCTCCCGTGACGTGATGCTGCCAGGGCGCGCTAAAATCACCGCGGCCCTCCCGCAGCGCGGGAAGGATCTCTGATTCCGGGCATCAACAAGCAGCCTTCGCTGCTGACGTGAGGGAAACGACTGGACATTTCCACTACCGGCCATGAGGGGAATGACCCGACAAAACTACACCTCTCAGCGGACCCTGCTCTCCCGTGACGTGACGCTGCCAGGGAGCGATAAAATCATTGCGGCCCTCCCGCAGCGTTGGAAGCATCTCTGATTCTGGGCATCAACAAGCAGCCTCCTCTGCTGCCATGAGAGAAACGGCTGGACATTTCCACTACCCGCCATGAGGGTAACGGCCTGACAAAACTACACCTCCCAGCGGCCCCTGCTCTCCCGTGACGTGATGCTGCCATGGTGCGATAAAATCACCACGGCCCTCCCGCAGCGTGGGAAGCATCTCTGATTCTGGGCATCAACAAGCAGCCTCCGCTGCTGCCGTGAGGGAAACGGCTGGACATTTCCACTACCGGCTGTGATGGGAACGGCCCAACAAAACTGCAACTACCAGCGGCCCCTGCTCTCCCGTGACGTGACGCTGCCAGGGCGCGATAAAATCACCGCGGCCCTCCCACAGCGCGGGACACGCGCAGGAGTGCCCGGGCCGCGCCCAGACCAAGGGCGGGACCCGTCTGCGCCCATCAGAGGCCAGAAGAGGCTGGGCTGGGCCACCCACCTGCGAGGTGCAGCCAAAGTAGCTGGGCTGCCGGATTTAGGTGAGTGCTAAATAGATATTGTGACATGGAGAAACGCACCACCACACCAAGCTCTCGTCCTACCACCACCACCACTATAGACAGCATGTTAGAAAGAGCAGTCAACATCGTCTCAACAGAAAGAGTTAACAGAAAGGAGACTATCTTTGGGACTGTTAGTACCTCAACCCACTATGATGGAAGGGGAGGAGCAGGAGGACTGTATTGGCCCTCCTCCTCTAGGAGGTTTGGTGCAAGCCGCGTTCAGCTCACTTGACTGTTTTTCAGGACTTTGGAAAGACGCGCATTGATAACATTACACATCTAACGGTTGTTTATAAGCACGGTTTCTGAAAGGTACTTTACATTGAAGCAAGTACATTAGAACACGTATCATAGTGTGGAACATACTCACTGCTTGTACACTTTTTTGACCGTGAGGATTTACCTGAATGGAGTTTTTACAAAGTGGAGATTCTTCACTGATTTTGCAGTTCATCGGTTATATTTATTGGAATTTTTCACCTTATCTTTAACCAACCATTTGCCTTGAGAAAGTCATTGAACTTACCTGGTACAGATGAAACACATTTTGGCTGTTATCTATATCGAGTATGTGCTGAAGGAACAATAAAAGCAACACCACACATCGAAGCTTTGTGGACTGTTCTTTTCATCATTTGGAACCTTTCTATATCCTGCATTACATAAGGACTTTTGAGAATGATTTACTTTAGTGATATTGGTCCTTGAAAACTGGGTTGTGCGTAGGACCTATTATATTGTCTATGGGTGTGCTGCATCAGCTGATTTTCTTGTGAATTTTCCAGCAGATTGTTTTCTCAATCTGCTTACGGCATTTCTGGGTAGTAAGTGCTCACAGCCCACCTAGCACCCCGCTGTACTTACAGCTATTGCTTACTACACAAGCCTTTCACTTGACTTTTTGATATTTGTTCTCTTGTTTGATGTGCGGTCCTTTCCCAAGTTGGGAGCACTACTACATAGAGAATCTAATATGCTTCTTGATGTAGAATTCCATAATCGCCTTTCTACACGTATAAATGATCATCATCTAACAATATTGAGCAAACTTCATGGTAAATTTGAATATTCATTACTGGAATATGCTTATTAGTTATCAGTATTTGATTAAGGCTGTAGTTAATTGTTTGAAAATAAAATGGGTAAAGATCTATGTAAGGGGTGACATAATGCGTAATCAGGGAAATGAGAAGGCAATGTGGTTTAACACTCAATGTCAGGCCTTGAAAAGGAAACTAAGAAAGTTTACACAGTTAAAACATGTTTGCGGTGCTGTTAACACTAACGGATGCTGAGAAGTACAAATACAGTACAAGTCTAGGATGAAACAGATTAAAGCCCAATGTTATAAGAAAAAGAGGGAGTAAATCATGACTGTTATCGCAAAAAAAGATGCTCATAAAAATTTGGAAGATGGTACGCTTAGGTTTTCCTGGTAATTGAAATAGGGCTGACTTTACAATGTCTGAAGAAGCTCTTTCCTTAGTATATATTAGTAACGGTGAGGATGCTCTCTCTGAGGGGGGTTTCCAGTCAATAACAAGGTTTTATCCCTATTTACTGTGGCATCAGTAAAAAATACCATAGGTTCTCTAAAACTAGCAAAAGTGGGAGGGAAGGATGATTTACCTGCAATTGTAATTAAATCTAACATCAATTGGTGGCCACATTTTTTGCTTGGGTGTTGTGTGTTGAACTATTTTACATCTATTGGTGTTTTCCAAGAAGGTTAGAAAGATGCTTTTGTGAAATTGATACTTAAACATGGTGATATACAAAGCTGGTGGTGGGAAAGAGGAAAAAGGCGCCCCAAGGTCTTGTCACATAGAAATTTAGGTTATAGCATGAAATTTACTATGGCGCATTAATGTAGGGAAAAACACCAAATCCCCAAATGTGTGGTCGAGATGGCCGCTAGTAAAGTAAATGCTAATCCTCTGCACACGTATGATAATTACTGACATAAATGGTATATTTATAAATCACAATTAGTTTTTCTTGTGCATTTCAAGATTGTTTATTTCGGTTTCCTCCTGTTCTGTGCATATACGGTTGTTAGTACTGCAATCTGATGCCCCATCCAGCATGATTGTTGTTTGTGGGCAACTTCCAGACTCTTCCGGATACACAGTGGTCGAGCACTGTGTACACGCAGGATGAGAGATGACAACACAGACAACAATCATGCCGGAGGGGCATCAGATTGAAATTCCTACATTAATGACCACAATTTTGGATTCCATCGGTACACAAAAATACCAAGCAGAAACACTTTTGGGTTGGAATTATCACCGAAAATAAGAAACCTCGAGATAAAGATCATGGCCCTGCAGAAGTCGCAGGGTATTCCCATGTAAAGCGAAGAAACACGTGTTGGCTAAGAATCAGAAAAAGTGAAGTGCAGAATGGACTTTGCTTAGAGAAGAACCTAAATAAACAACCATGAAATGCACAAGAAACCCAAATTGTGATTTATAAATATACAATTTATGTCTGTAATTATCATACGTGTGCAAAGGATTAGCATTTACTTAAAAATGGTGACCCAGTAGATCTAAAAAATTGCTGTCTAATTAGGTAAATGATGTAGGGGTTAAGGTCAATGAAATATATGATTGCAAGCCATTAAAACTTGGATTAAAGACGCACCATTAACCTCCATAAAAGTGAGTGGTAAGGGCATTACACTATGGACCACTGTTTCAATCTTTGTCAATCAAGAGGAAATTCATAGAATCAGTAGGCATCTTGTACATTGTTTTGTGGATTTTCAGGCTGCCTTTGACCTAGGAAACTGTGAAAGTATGTGAACTACATTAAACATTTTAAGGATTTCTCCTTGAGTATTATCAATATTGGACTGCATAGGAATAGGTTGGGCAGGGTGGAATTGGATAATCAGGGTAGCCTTTCAAGTAAGTTACATATTAACAACAGGCTGTCTCAAGGCTGTGTGTTGGCCCAAACATTATTTGCATCATACGTAGCAGATCTATTAAAACCCCATTGGAATCCCATGCTTTTTCACCCAAAATGGCAGATCAGCAAATCATGCGTCTGCTTTATGTGGATGATCCTGAAACTATGCATCAGACTCCGATTGGCATTTGGGGGAAATTGGCAGTCTTTGATAAGTACTGCCAAAAAAATAAACTGATCATCAATGGAGATAAAACCAAAATTATGGCATTCGGTATAAGGAAACATGTACTTATATGGTCTATTGGACAGATTTGGGAAAGGCGAAGTATCTGAGTTTATGCATTTGGGAACAGATTTTTAATAAACCACTTTTATGGTCATCATATATATATATACTTTAAATGCAAAAGCAACCTCTTCAGTGGAAGGTTTGAAAAAAATTAAATGAGATTATGGAGGTCCCTATCTCCAACCTGTACTAGTGGCTTATAAGATGTTGGTATTTCCACAATTGTTATCTGGGGTAGAGATTTTAGGGTTTAGTGGTTATTTGGATTGGGAAAAGAAGGAAGGACATTGTTTAAAAAGAAAATTATCTTAATCAAAACGTGTGATGGCCTTGACTATTAGAATGGAATCCTATTTGATATCATGGCCCTCTATTTCATAGGTATATTCTCTGAGATTTTGGAACAAACTGTTTCTTTCAGAGCAGCTGAAAGTTGCCTGCTTATGTAAAGATAAAATCATTAAAAGTGATTTAGGATGATTATAAAAGGTAAGGATTCAGTTGGCGGATATTGCAAATTCATTAAAGATGAACAATTTTAATTATGCCACACAATAACCATCCTGAAGGAAGAAATAAGTGAGTTAAACCGTTTCCGCATGAAGATTTGTACTGTTGGTTTGTGTGAATCATGGGAAAATAAATCTTAGTTTTTATATCTACATTCCCTTCCAAATCAGCAAATGTGCAGAATAATTTTAAAATTTAGAATGGGGCTACATTCTCTTTATTCACACCAGTTGGGATAATTTGGGTTAAGAACAAGGATTGGTTGTGTGGCTGTGGGTTGCAAATGTGGTGTTCTAAATTTCACATTGCATTAGATTGCCAGTACATTTTAGATTCGCATCACTCATTTTTAAAACCAATCTTTCTTAAAGTATAATATAAAGCCCGGACTGGTAGCACTTACATTCTTATTTTTAATGCCATTTATGGATGTCATTTACGAGGTAGCTATATGTTTAATGGCTGTACCTGATTTTAAATTCTGAATGTTATGATGTCTTTATTTACTGTTTAAAGATCCAAATGTCATAGAGAAACAAATTTTAGGAAAGAAAAAGATGTTCAGAGTTTAGAAGTGACCAGACCTGCCAACTTCTAACAACTATTCATTGTGTGAAAGGAGGGGGCAAGTCCTGGATGGGCCAGGCTTTGTGTCAAGCAATGAATGTGAAAAACTTCTTACCTCCATGATTACCTCTGCCTCCGTCAAAAAAAGACACAACAGCTACTTAAGCTGCCCAATGTCAAATTTCAAAATTCATGAGAGAGATTGGAAATGCAAATCCTCCAATCACAAATCCACTTTGTGTATTGGTTTCCAGCTCATCTTTCAATTCTCTGTGTGAACTAAGTGACACACAGTGGCATCATGAGATTTGGAAGGTCTGAGTGACCCATATTTGTTGTGCTTTTTTGTTCAAAGCTTTTTATCAGTAATTGCTTGCCACCACACTAATTTTTACATTAGTATTTGTCACTAGAACTGTGACATGTTGTATCAACAAGTAGCTGCAAATATGAGAGAGACATCTGCAAATTTTAAGAACCTAGAAAAAGCAATGAGAGTGTATTATAATATGCTGTTGTTTCTACTATGTGTCTGGAGCACAATTAGATGCAATAAGGTATGTGGTAATTATATGTTGGTTAAGAGATAGTATTCTAGTGATATAGATAACAGAATGATGTATGGACAATACATCAATTACAGGAGAAATGAACAAAACAGTTCTTATTAGGAATAAGCCTTGGGAGAATTTTTAATTCCACCAACGGAATCAGAGGAATTTGGTAATTCTGCATTACTCTTGTAATTAAGAACTACTGATTAACTCCACCTCACCACCAGCAGAATTGATCTTCAGTGGTTGGTTTCTAAACAGGGATGAAATAGGGAGCAGTCCCTCTATGTTTAACCACTGAAGATTACAATTGAATCTGCAGTGGTTTTTAAACATAGAGGGACTGCTTCATCTTCCACCTTGGTTTGCAAACCACTGATTGTACTGCAGTGAATACCATTCAGCACCCTTATATACTCTGGAATAATCACTACAGGGGGATGTGCTGCAGTGCATTTGGTATTTGATTGCACTAAGTTCTCAGCGCTGAATGCAACCTCACATACATATTTGGATGTGAGGGTGCATTTTGCACTAAGAAAGTAGCACCAAATGCCCACTCAGCCCCATCACAGAATTTCACGGAATCTTGCTGAATTTTAATGTAATTCTGTAGAATCAAATTGAGCCAATTTCATCAACCCCTAATTAGGAGTGTTTGTTGAAATTGATGAGTACAAAGTGTGGGATTTATACATAGGTGAAGTGTGTGTGCATGTAGGTGTGTGTGGTTTATGGGTGCAATTCTTTAGTCAGAGGGCATTTAGGTACAAGGAGTGGAGATACCAAGATGAATCCCTCCAAACGCTCACCATCAGAGGTGAAATAGTAGAAGAAATGGTAGGCAAAAAGGCCCTTGATTCCAAGAATGTTTCCTGCACACTACAGATTTCTCTTTAATTCAAATCACATGCGTTTTGAAGCTCCAAATTCCTGGAGACAAGAATCTGCTAAACAACCTCAATGGGGAGTTTAAGCCAAGGTGATGGACTGCCCCAACTTTGCACCAATTTGGGAGAGAGCTGAAGTCACACCTCTTTAAAGATTACAACATCATGTGACAGTAACACACCATGTTCTCTCTTAGGAATCAGCTCTCCCCTCAATCACAGAGACTGTGCTTTTGTCTTGATCCCTGTAAAGTGCCTCCTGCCTTCAACTAGGTTTCATCTATATAAATACCACAAACATACATACATTCATGCATACATACATACATAGATACATACATAAAAACATTCATACATTGTGGATGCAATCCCCAGAACCGGAAAGTCTTCTACTGTCTCAGAGGTCAGAGGGAGACCTATGGTGGTCTTGGGACTCCGTTGTTATATGGCAAGTCATGCTGAGGACAATGCAGCTTGTCAATCAATGGCAGTTTTAGGGAAATACCATTTGGACTCACAGGAGGGCATATAGTTAGCAGCTAGTGGTGTCAAATGAGATCGAAGGGGCAAGGAGCTTCACTATTGAGGGCCTCACACACATTCAACTCAACTGAATGTATTTAGAGCAATGGGGACCTAGAAACAATCTGGATAAACCATAGATATCGGGAGCTTCATCCCTGAATCATGGTCAGATAGAAAGACAAATGTGATTTTTTGGGTGAGGTAATGAAATAATAGGTCGCCATAATGGATTGAAGCTATACAGACACTAAACAGAAGCTTTGTAATAGAAAGTGCCTGATCACAACATTAAGGAAAGCAATGTGGGCACATTAGTGTGATGGAGTTCCAAAAGGCTAACAAAGAAACAGTGTAAAGTGGAGCATTCTTTTGAGATCTTTGGAGGACTAACCGTGGATTCAAAGAAGTACCAGAAGTATAGGAAACTTAGTATGTGTAAGCAACTTAGCAGTTAATGTTCATAAGGAGAACCCACAGATTTGGGCACCCCATCAAGTGAAAGTGAAAAAGATCAAATCAATAATGAAGGCATGATGCACAGAGTGTGGAAAGTCATTTTGAAAGTGTGATTAGTACACAAAGGCAAGGCTAATTTGACAGGTCTATCTCAATGAATTTGTCAGACAAATTGGATAGAAATCCTACCAGTCAGACATAGCCATGACAATACGAAATGGCCAACGAGCATCGAGCAAACGAAATCACTAGGTCAGAGGAACACAATTGATGCATTTGTGCTCAAATGCGAATTAAAATAGTACATACTTTTTGATGAACTATTGAAGACTCTTTGAATAAATAAGTATATTAAAATATAGAAAAACACTAAAAATAATAAGGAAAGATTACAGGAATGTACGGCCATGTGCAAAGGTTAATAGAGTAATATCAAGACCCACTGACATTAACAATAAACAGTGTTGCAAGCCTTGGTAAAAATGGTAAGAAATCCAAGATATTATCCTGTATATGGCAGTTAGGGTAAACAATAGGAGGAAAAAACCTTTATTAACTTACTTCGAGCTAACCAAAAAACACACATAATAAACAAATACAACATAAAATCAATACACCCTATAAAATATAAGGACAATACTAGTACAAGAAAGAGACTAAAAAGGCCATTAAGGTAAAAACAAAGTGAGGCTCAAGTTAATTGATAGGGAAGATTGCTGGTAAGAAGCAGACAAAACCTCAAAGTAAACAAGATTTGATTCCCAATGATCCGACATATGTAAATTGCCATGGTACAACCGACTTTGTATCATATCAAGGGATGTGGACAATTCAACCAAGATATATTTGAGCAAGAAAAACTCAGAAACTCATTATAGCAATGAGTTTAGGTTAAGGTTGCCCAAACTTCCACTTAGCACAATAATTCACCAATAAAACATGATTGCTCCCAAGAGATGGATGTTTAAAGCAACAGCCAATTGACAAGAGATACATATAGCAACCTCAAACAGTAAATTATGTCCGGGGTTGTGTACCACACCAAATGCAAAACTGAAAGTAAATAAGGGCAAGAAGCTTAGAAAGACTCAGTCAAGGTGAAAATAGGGTCACATCAGTTCCTACAGCCCAAAAGAAAACATTTTGTTGGTCATCTATTGCCAACACGGGAGGAGGATAATCCAGAGGTGTTTACAGACAAAGTCCAAAGCAATAATAACAACCAAAGTATAACTTGAGATTGAGCTTAGTGCTCACATTGAAAATAGCTTGTTCAATGATCATTAGGCCCAAAACCTTAATCTTTCCACATGTTACTTCATTGCCCATAGCATTTGCTACGTTACAGCACAAGGACATATATGGATCACAGGAAGCACTACCATGTTGTTAGATATGTTATCCCCAGAGAAAAAATCATTTTAGAAAGTGTACCACAAGGAGATGGGACTGAGTGACATTTATTGCCTTGCAGTACATTTCAATACCATCACTCAAATCATGTGTATGTCAGTACAATGCTCAGCAGATGCTGCTCTTACTTTATCATAACAGTAGTCCCCGTTGACCAAAGATACAGCAACTAATACAGAGTCAGATTATATACCTGGGCTACTCTAAAGCCATGTGCTCAAAAATCATAATGATGTGTCCACATCCTGTATTCATCTTCACAGATAAAGCCTACGTAATTAAGCATGTCATGCAACTTAGGTATAACCTTGATAACTCATTCGTCATGTTTAGTCTTCCAGACACATATGATATACACTCCATAACCCACTAATAACCACAGGTCTACCTATTAGGGTCTGACTACTGAACAACATAAGTGAATCTGACATTCTGAGCTCATATAACCTAACTAACTATATCTAACTAAGTCATGGGTTTACTGTGTTGCCTTGGATGATTTGTTACAAAATTAACAAAATACTTGAGAGAAACTTAAGATATTATGGGGTCTATTAGTATGTCAGGCGGATCGCCATCGCCCACATAGCGGTGTCGATCTGCCCGACATAATCCCCCAAACGCCTCCCATTTCCCCCTGCCATATTATGATGGCCTGGGGTACTGCGGCGGACAGGAAGACCGTCCGCCGCTTTACCGCCCGGTCGACAAGTCAACCGGGCAGAAAAGAGTTGCATATGGTGGACACCGCCATCCATATTACTATGGCAGCGGGAAGCAGCCTCGCCGCCACGGAAAGGTATGTGGTCCTCTCAGTTGGGGGCCCGTTGCAGGCCCCCAGGGTGTTGGGGGGGTGTACATTTGCATGCACAAGATGGCAGGCATCCCGTGGTGCCTGCCTTGTTGTGCATGCAAATGCGTGACATGCATATATTGCATTGTGGCGGGTGTTGCTTCCAGCACCACCCGCCACAATGCAATGGATGCGGGATGCCACTGCCACCACATCCTAAATGCCGGTGCGGGACCACCGCACCACTGGTGGCCAGTCCCAGCACAGCTAGCCGCCATCCTAATAGGCCCCTAAGTCTTCAACCTTAGCTGCCTCAAAAGAAGGTAATCAGCACAAGGCATCAAGGCATTCAATAAGTGACATTATGGAGAACCTATTAAACTTAACATGATGGGTGATAAATTTGCCATTCACACTTGCAATCCTACTTCTGTACTTGAGGAAAGCACTGACATAACACTCAAAAACATATTATCATATTTGCACTAATGATCCTCATTACAGCTAGATAGGCACTTGCCTAAAAGATACTTTCATACCCATCCACGATTAAGCGCTTCAGTGCTCATGACGAGCCCAGCTCGTCATGAGGCACAGTGGAGCTGTGCTCATGACGAGCTGGGCTCGTCATAACTGCCGCGGCCCGCCCACACGCGGTTGATTCCCCACCTGTGCGGGAGAATCAATCAGTGGGCAGGGTCGGGACGAGCTCAGCTCGTCATGAGCACAGCTCCACTGTGCCTCATGACGAGCTGGGTCGTCACGAGCACAGCGCCACTGCCGTCTCCATCCCTCACCGCGGGGGAATTACCCCCGCATGAAAGGGGCTAAGACTTCCTCTTGCCTGTCTCATATTGTGCTGCACCCTAAAACAACCCATGCTGGAGTTTCAGCTTTGTGCTGTGCATTCAAAGTTAGAGGTCAAATGTCACATGAGTCTTCTGATAATTTTCTGCTTATTCTTTTACATTGGAGACTGGTATTTACTTTTCTTTCTCTGAATGCCAAGTGAGAGGATTTGGTAAAGTGAACTATGTGGTAGCACTGCTGGTGTGAAAGGAAAGGCTGTAGGATGTTGTTTATTTCTATCACACAACACCATTTAAATACCTGTAAATGAACTGTACAAATAGTTCAAAATAAGTAAGCAGTTAGAAAAGCAAAAAGTAAGCGCTTTTTTATACTTATGAAGTGTGATAGAAACAAAGATTTTTGTAAGATAAGAACCTCTCAAGACACTGTACTTGTTATGAAAATGACAAATATTGGCTGAAACCTGACTTACACACACAGTTTGTGTGCGATTTTGTTTCTATCAGTAAAACTCTATGCCTGTGTATATTTAGTGGTTATTTCAATGAAAAATATGCTGTCAGTAAATGGCAGTGTGCTACCACACCATGCTTTAGCAATACATGTGTGCTCCAACATGCAACACCAGCTACAAATTATACCCTTACCACTCTCTGATTGTGGGTGGCTCATTTGAAACACTTTTTTTTTGGTGATGCTTGGAGTTTTCAAAATCCATATGACTACAGAGATTTTGGCAGCATCCCACTCTGAAAATTGTTCCAGCACCACTAGACCATATACTCATTGTACATACCCTCTACCACCAAAGTTATTGGCTGGCTTGTCCTTTGGCGCTGACGTACTGAGTAAAGCTACTGGACTTTTTACTGAAATGCAGTCAGGAGTTCACAATTCAAGCACAATCTAATTAGATTTGAGCAACTAATCTCCAGTACTCCTTGAGGTAGGCATTGCTATACTACCTACAGTGACCACATGGATTTCAGAGGTTAAAAAGGACAGCACGGAGATTTGCCTGAAAACACTACTAGATATCTTTCTAGAGACGTGATTTAATTTAATTAAATAAACGAACTCCTAAAAAAATATTGACTTTCTAGCAAAAAGAGATGCATCATCTTTGTTGGGCAATTCATTGTTAATAGTGGTTCTATACAATTTGTTTTTAATATGTGGCTTGTAAATGTAAAAGGAATGCAATATCCTAGGGTAATGGAAGTGCTTTTGAACTCTGTTGAACTGCAGTCTAAGTGAAAAGAAATAGAGATTGGAAGAAAACAGGCCTCTTTGCAGATATTTTCCTATGTTTTACCACCATTTATTCCACTAACAGCTGATTTTCAACACTGACAGTGCCCTGAAGCCTGCAAACCAGGCTACAGTGGCAGTGCTCTCTCCCTAAAACTGTTAAGTGTGAATTGGTAACCCCAATTGGGAAAATACTTTAACCCCCTTATAAGTCCCTAGTATATGGTACCAGTGGTACCCAGGTCCTGGATGTTAAAGGAGGCACCAGGGCTGAAGCACTGTTCGAGCCACCCTGAGTGAGCCAGGTAAACTACTGACATTGCAGACTGCAGGAGCAGTGTAAACCGCTCAGACTCAACTTTGCTCCTACCATGTGTTGCAAATTCATTGCACTATTTTTAATATATGCCAATCGCCCCTAAGTAAGGCCTCCTAAAGTCCAGGAGGCAGTGTGCATTATATTAAAGGTGTGGACATAGAAGTGCAAGATTATATGTCCCTATAGTGGCCTTTACCATTATAGGACAGTATCATTGGTAGTCGGTCCATTGGATAACATGGGGTTGACTCGGGCAAACTGGAGGTTGGCAGCTCCATTATGGTGCCACCTAAATGTGTCATGTTTGGTATCAAGGTGCTCCCTCACCCATGACATGAATCTTATGTCGAGGACAATGTGGCATGCACCCAAGTGGCTATTTTAGAGGTTGCCCACCTGTTTGCCACAGCCTTTCCAGTGCTCTGGCTGTAAGCCCATGCTCTCTGAAAACAAGACAGGATTCTGACCCCCTGCTAGGAGATGTGAACTCTCCCTGGAGTTAGACACAATCGCCTGGACTGGAAAGAGGTCACACCTCCCTCCCTGACAGGCTGGTTGGTGAAGTTGTTCATCAAGGTGCTGAGCTTCAAAGACTGCACTGCTTGTGATATGCAACAAGGGAACAGCCCTGCCCCAGGCACATTTGCACCCAGACAGGCAGAAAATTATGTAAATAGGAGGTGTACACCTCCAGAAGGCTATCCACACCTCTATGGTGGACTACCTGGCCTGTACATCTGAGGAAGTCATTTTTAAAAGTGGTAGAATAGTGGATTCTGGGTAGGAAAGGTGACCTTTGCCCCTGGATGTGGTCACTTCAGGGGACCTATTTGCTGCTGTAGCTAGTAACCCATTGACCTCTTGCACCCACACCCTAACACCCCCAAATCTAAGATTTAATGGCTATCCCTGACACCAGAATCGCAGTGGTGATCTGACTTGCAACAGGAGCTGCGTAAACCAAAGGCATGATACTGTGCACCCATGGCAACCTTCTTAAATCTGCATGAATGCTGGTCTTCCTGGACCAAAGTTCAGTTTCCCCAGCAAGAGGGACCACTTTGAGAGCCAAAGGCATCACCAGACTCCCCCTGGACTAGTGGCACTAGTCCCTTGCAACTGAAGGTAAAAACAATGTACCAGAACCAAAGAACTGCTGGCCATCGGGCCCACTGAGAGACTGCCCAGAAGTAGATGGTAATGTGCATTGTGGGAATCATAGTCCTGCTCGCCAGGCAGCTACCATGTTACTCCTGACGTCTAAATAACTTTCTACTTTGCTTATCGCTGTCAAGGCTTAGTGTTGCTAGTCCGGCAACCACCATCATTACTCAACACTGCACCTCAAGGGAACTCTGCAAAACCTTCATCCGTTGTCAGCAGTGACTTTGTTGTCAACATTTTGCACCCTGTTGCCCACCAGCACCGGAGCAAGCAGTAAAACCAGCGCTCCCACTTCAGCACCAAGGAAAGACAGGACAACTCTGCACACAGGCTTCTCAAGCTAGGTAAAATCGATTTAACTGTTGGGGCTTAGCCCTTTGGGTTCTACGCAACTTGAACTGCAAGTGACCAATTGCCACTAGGGGTTTTTACTATAGCCCCACAATTAACGTTTCAGTATTTTGCACTGATTTTTATATTGCTTCCAAACTCAGGTGCTCCCATCCTACCAGGCTAATAAGTTAGAACCACTCTGCAGTCTTGTCTTAGACAATAACAGAGTTTCAGCCTCATACAACGGCTCAGTGATCTTGCTAATATTTAAAGGGGAGACAAAGGCAAGACTGAGAACTGCAGCCTTGTGGCGCGTATAGGCAACAAAGCAAAATATTTAGCAGTCACCATTCTGAAAGAACTACAAACTTGGTCTTAGGAATGTTCCTGGCAGTCTTCTAAAAGCACTACAAATGCTTCATACAAACACGTGTATTAGGATTAAACTGGAGGATGGCTCCAGACTGTCCAGAACAATACCAACCAATAAAGGAGTAAAACAGGGCTGTGTTCTGCCATCGACTCTTTTTAATTTGTTCCTCTCCAATCTCCTTCCCTTACTAAACAAAGTCAACAGTCATGCTCCGAAATTGGGAGTAATTCTGCTATCAAACATGCTTATGGGGATGACTTTGGTCTGGCTAGTAGAACAAACGTGGGGCTGCAATGTCTCCTGGATGCATCCTTAGACCATTCCAATAGAAATGGGTTGACCATTAACATGAAAAAGATTCAAACCCTAAATTTCCAAGGAAAAGAAAATAAACAACCACATTCGGCATCTGGGAAGTGAGAAGGTTGAATCAGCCAATGTGTACTGTTTACTCCCAATGGAAGGTTTGCAGCCCAAATTGAAGAAATTAAAGTAAAGGGAAAGCACTTGCACTCGGCCTAGGTTCACTGCATAGGAAGATGAAGGTTTTTCACTACCTGGGTGTATTTCATTGAGTTTTGCTACGCGGGAACTCCGTGAAGTCACAAAAAAACTCTGCAAAGTTCCATGAGTGGCAGAGTGCAGTGCGAACTGCAGTTTGTGCTGGTATTCCTGCAGCTCGAGTAGAATTTCTACCCCAGTGGCAGCTCGTGCTCCCAAACTTACTGTTCACGATTGCGAACTTACCGCGAGCGGGGAAAAAACTCTGTTGCATACCGCAAAGTGGAGTTTTCTGCACTCTGTGAGCTCTGCGGAGTGCAGAAAACTCTGCATACTCCGCAAACAGAGCGAAGTTCACGCCCAGGCCTATCTTCATGCTGTCCAATATTACATATGGCACAAGCCAAATTCCTCCCCATGTTGGCTTATGGGAGTGAGGCTTTGAGGGGGCCGGACAGCAAACTGCTGGAAAACACGGTTTAAAAAATGTTCAAGTCCATTTTCCATCTTCGGACGCATACGTCCCCTACACAAATTAGGTTGGAGTTCGGTCTGGTAAAACAATCTTTGAGCAGGCAGCTTTTGTGAATTGCTGCCAAAGTCTTAAATTCACAAAATATGTCTCTCTGGGCCACTCTCTGGCTGGAAATACAGGGGGGGATCAGTCACCTATGAGAATTTTCGTACAAAAGTCACTCACCACCCTTGGCCTCTCATCCGCTTGGGCCTTATTTCTGAGCCATAGCAAACTGAAAAGAATAACAAAACTAAGCACAAAAGCACCATCTCTTCTGTAAGATAAGCAGTCTCTGGCAAGGAGGAGCCATGGCTGACGAACATTCAATAACTGCACAAAGGTATCCCGTCAAGATTTCTTAGGGATACCTTATAGAAATTACACAAAGGAGCAGTTTTTAAAGTACAGACTGGGGATACTGGGGATACTGCCTCTATCAAAATGTTATCAACCTTGGAGATGAAAGGAATGCAGGGAACTTTTCAGGCTCTGAGGACAAGCACCAAAGGCCATCATCCATGTGCTGTTTCTTTGCAAAGCCACCGTAGAGAGGGATAAGATCATGTAGAGAGTCAGCTGTTGTGTGCTTCAAAACTAAAGATTTAAGACTGTACAGCTACAGGGCACTTCTAGCATAATTTAAGGGGAGACATATATGGGCATTATAGTGCTTAGGCACTTTTGCACGTTTATTTTGCGATCTCCAAATGGCGCGGCATTAGTCAGGAGAATGTTGGAGCATATTGTACAGAAATGAAAACTCTCCTTGTGGATCGGCAATAATCCACTTTAAATTAACCTCCCTTGCGTAGTATGGCTCCCTCACAGGTGGAGAGTGCAAGCAATTTTCGTCCATTATCTTAAAGACCTAATTTGCATAGCCCAGTAGCCACTCGCCCCTTAACTCCTTTGGTCTTTGAATTTAGGATTTTAGGGGAAGGGCCAGGAATCCATGCTCTAATAATGGACAGTTCTACTTGTCTTTTATTCTGTTTAGAGATTTGGGCTTAGGATTTTGTTTTACAATAATTGTATCCTTTATCCGGAGATTTGGCCACAGTTTTATTCATGAATGTTTTATAGCTCAATAATGGGTAAAGGACAGATTGCAGAAGTTTTAACGTTGTATTTGATGTATTTTACTGTATTGAGGGTCATTTGTATTGCAATTGTTTTAATTACCTGCGTAAATACACTAAAAAACGTTTTAAATATCTGGTTTTATGCTTCTGGTTTTGTTAGTTTTGGTGTCTAAATTAAGATAAAAATCTGCTTTATTTTTATAAATTGGTGTTGGAATTCTTAAGTTTTGTGTCAATTTCTTATTGTTCATGCTGGTACTCTGAAATGCGCAGCACATGTTCTTATAGTAAATCCTGACTGCTCTTTGCCACTCTACCAGAACTGAGTTAAGGATTTAATATTGTGAATCCAAGGTCCATCTTTGGGGTTTGTGAGAGTACTGCATGATGAGGCCTAACTAGCATCAACTCATAATACTCCACCTCCCTACAGATATCTATGGGGAGATTCTCAAACATTTTGAGCAGGGTTAGCATCACAAAAGTGAGGCTGACCGGCACAAATGTTTGTTTTTCATGATTCATTTTCCAGTGCAAAACGTTTTTTGTGCTGGAAAGTACCTAAAAGTAACGCAAATCATCATGAAATGCTGCTTTGCATTACTTTTCAACAAGTGGGCATCACATAGGAGTTCCCATGCAACCACCCATGTTTTTTGACGCTCAACCTTATCTACTAATATTAGTAGACAGAGTTTAGCACCAAAAATTAAAGCTGCTGAAAGGCAGGTGGTAAAGGAGAAATGTTTTCAGTTCTCCTTTATTTTCTGACTTTGCATGTGTGCGGCACTGTACAGCACACATGCAAAGTAGGAAACAGTTTTTCACTTGTATAGCCATACTATTTTGTACCGCTCGGAATCTGTCTTGGTCCACGAACTTTGTTACCAGATTTCAACTCACCGGAGGTATCTGTTGGGCGGAGAAGTGCGGGAGTGGTGACTTTCTTCTTCCACACGGGTCCCCGGGACTGCGAGTACCAGCAGCCCTACTGCCTTGCTGATTATTTGCTGCAGCTGCTGGCTCTTCCCGGCCCCTCCCTCCCACTATAAAGCGCCTCGCGGCCCCCGCTTCGCGGGAGCCGCTCGGAATCTGTCTTGGTCCACGAACTTTGTTACCAGCATTCAACTCACCGGAGGTATCTGTTGGGCGGAGAAGTGCGGGAGTGGTGACTTTCTTCTTCCACACGGGTCCCCGGGACTGCGAGTACCAGCAGCCCTACTGCCTTGCTGATTATTTGCTGCAGCTGCTGGCTCTTCCCGGCCCCTCCCTCCCACTATAAAGCGCCTCGCGGCCCCCGCTTCGCGGGAGCCGCTCGGAATCTGTCTTGGTCCACGAACTTTGTTACCAGCATTCAACTCACCGGAGGTATCTGTTGGGCGGAGAAGTGCGGGAGTGGTGACTTTCTTCTTCCACACGGGTCCCCGGGACTGCGAGTACCAGCAGCCCTACTGCCTTGCTGATTATTTGCTGCAGCTGCTGGCTCTTCCCGGCCCCTCCCTCCCACTATAAAGCGCCTCGCGGCCCCCGCTTCGCGGGAGCCGCTCGGAATCTGTCTTGGTCCACGAACTTTGTTACCAGCATTCAACTCACCGGAGGTATCTGTTGGGCGGAGAAGTGCGGGAGTGGTGACTTTCTTCTTCCACACGGGTCCCCGGGACTGCGAGTACCAGCAGCCCTACTGCCTTGCTGATTATTTGCTGCAGCTGCTGGCTCTTCCCGGCCACTCCCTCCTCGATTACTATAACTGTCTCCCCGCCTACGCGTAAGCGGGACGCGTGCAGGGCGTACCCCGGGGCGAAGACCGGGCAAAGAGCGGGCCGTTTGAGGCCGTTCGAGGTCTGTGAGGTCTGGTCTGGGCTACCCCCTTTTGTATTGTTCAAACTAGTCTGTGCGAGTGTAATTGTTATACAATTTATTATTATCATATCCACACAGTAAGGTTGGGGGTTGCCCCTGTTGGTTGTTGAGCTATGTCTAGCAGGTTAACACGGAGCAAGGCCCCAATTGGTGGTCTTCCTATCAATGGTCCTATGGTCGATTTTATTACTCGTACCAATACAGCTATAGACCATGAAATTTCCAAACTCCAGACTCGTGTTTCCCTGGAATTGGCGTCCGCTAGGAGATTGTCCCAGGTAATCGATTTGTCGAAAAAATCTTCCCTGGGCAATATAGCCACAGCGGTTACCCCGCCACGTCCAGCTATCCCCCATTGTGTAGTTACATATGTTGATGTCCACCACACTCTGGCTTTCTCTGTACTACCCCCCACATTGGAGCCACTGATTCAGGATAGTGCTGCGAACCTGTCCATAACCCCTCTCAAGCAAGATACTGGTTCTAATAATCCTACCTCGGCAATGTTCTCCTCTAGGCACACTCTTAGTAGAGCCCATCAAGCTAAAAGAAAATGCACCTCTCGGTCTGCTTACCGTCGTAAGAAGGCCAAAATTGTGATTACTGAACATCTGAATGCGACTAGTGCTCCGGTCTCAAATCCTATAGGAGGGGGTGTGACCGGGGAACATTCACATTTTGAGGGGGTTAAAGATGAGCCAGCTCCTGCTTCCTTGACCACCTCCTTGGTTATTGAGGCAGGAGAAGAGGGCATACATGTTGAGAGTGGGGACAGGAACGAAGGGGAATTTATAAGTTTAGTTTGGGAAACCCTTAAGAAACTTCTTTCTCCTCTTGATCTTAGACTCTCACGCATTGAGAACCATTTACTCGAGATGGAAAAGAGCATTATTGCTCTGGCCACTCTCGGTCTGAGAAGTCTAGAAAACCAGGGTTTTCCTGTTGCTGAGCCTCTTCCCCATGATATGATCCCTCAAGTTCCACAACCTTCCCCTCCTTTACCAGTTATCGCACGATCGGTGCCTACATCGGGGCCTGCGGCTGGGCATCATAGCTCAACCGCCTCTATACCTAAAGCTCCTAAATGTCCCACCCCCCAACCAGTAGTTAAACCTAATATAGGTGTGTTGCATAGACCCCCTCCTAGGGAAGCGGTGCTCCAATCAACCAAGAGCCCTCCTGCTAAGAATAACTTTAGAGGGGGTTTTATCGATCTCCCTCCAGAGGCTAATGATTATGTGGTTGTGCTGACGAATGTCCCCCAGTTAGGAAATGGCCAATACGAGAACCATTGGTCTCTGAAGAATAAGACAATCCATTGGCTCAATGCGAATAGACCAATCCCTAATGGTCAGAGAAGTAGAATTTTAATGGTACGTAGAACCCCCTGGGTGGGCCCCTCAAGGAAATCTAGCGCTGGGGATTGCATAGTGGTGACCTTTGAAGATCCTTTCATGGTACACCACATCTGTTCCTGGCCCATTGGCGAAGGTTCTCTCGTTATACCTAGGCCTTTGTCCTTCTTTTATCCACCGTGTCTTAGATCTACACGTGATGAGGACTGGTCTCTAGTACACCATCGCAACTGGAGGAGCCACCCCAAAAAATCCCAAGTTTTCCCCATAAATTGGAATGTCTTTTCCACTTCTAATCGGTTTACTGGGCTTGAGGAGGTAGATTGACTGGCATGTCAACCTGTTCCCCAGGATCCTTTACCACTGGTACTAGGGCATAATGAACCATCTTCCTCTCCTTGTGTGACCGAACCCTCGGCTGTTAGCCCACCAACTTCAGAGGGAATGCTGTCTGTTCCATCTATGGAGGCGGCCTCGATTACGCTGTATTCTTCTGATTCTCAACCTGTAATGGACCAACTGGCCCTACCTTGCCCGTTTCCCACGATCTCAATCCAGCATGTTCCTTTAGCTAGGAAGCTGACTGATGTAACAATGGCTCCCTATTACCATCAGATTGAGCCATTATCTAGGCCAAATAGATCTGCTGCGGGGGGGGCAGGTCCTGTGATTAAATTGGCCACATTAGATGACCCTCCAAGACAGACTACCTCTGCCGACCCCTTGATAAAGATCATATGTTGGAATGTGGCAGGGCTCGCCCGTAACTTCGAAATTCCAGAATGGAATGCCTTTCTGGCCCCCTACAACATCTGTCTTTTGCAGGAAACCTGGTGTCTTGAGCCTAGGCATAGAGTGGGCTTCACGACTTACTTTGTTCCAGCTTCCCACCAAAATGGAGGTAAAGGTCGCCCGTCAGGTGGCCTTCTCATATGGGTTAACATTGCTCTAGGTCTAAGTGTCACTCAAAAGCCCACGCATTCTCCTGATCTCCAGAGGATAACCATTCTATGCCCAGGGGGTAGGAAGTTGGAAGTCTTTAACCTTTATCTAAGGGGGGCCAGGGGCGGGTCATCCACATTATCCTCTACAGGTCTGGGCAGCGATTTAGCCGCCTGCAGTATCGACTCTTATGTTCTTCTGGCAGGCGACTTTAATTGCTGTTTTGAGCCATTGGCTGTGGAGGATATACTGGATACTTGGGATGAGGACACAAGGAGAGGTATTCCCATCCTGACCCTAGATCCGATTCCCAAGTGGACCCAGAGTGCGGTAGACATCAACGCGCTCTGTATGGAACATGACTTAAGACCAACTAACGGCCGATCTAAATCGGATATCCTGGGTGCGCACACTTACAACCGGATAGGCCGTACCTCCAGAATAGACTATGTTGTGCTGAATTATAATTTGTGGGCATTCCATTATGATATGGAGGTCATTGCGTCTTGTGATAGTGACCACAATCCTCTCTCCTTATCATTGATTCCGCCCTGGCAGGTGGGAAGTCAAAATAAGATTCCCTACAAGTGGAA
Source organism: Triturus cristatus (assembly GCF_964204655.1). NCBI lineage: Eukaryota > Metazoa > Chordata > Amphibia > Caudata > Salamandridae > Triturus > Triturus cristatus. The sequence continues at coordinate 579,838,522 of NC_140586.1, forward strand.
AACCTCCCATGAGCTTGTCCCCTCGGCCTGTGGTAGGCGCCTAAAATGGGCTAAAGTAGAAGCGGATGAGGGAAGGATGGCACAGGCAGGGACCGCAATGTTAGCGGCAGGGCAGCGCCTGGATGCCCTGGGTGTCTCCAGCCAATCTGTTTTACCTTTATTCACAGAAACCATTGTGGTGCTAAGCGATTTGTTTATTATACCTCAATCCAGCGCAAAGGTTTCTGTGAAGGGTGCTCCCAGGGCAAGAAATAAATGGTATTCTTCAAAATGTCGGGTTGCCAAGGGGGAACTTATTACCGCAGTTAAAAACAAGGATCCAGGCACCATCAGATTGGCGAGGAATCTCTATAAAAAAGTTGTGGCAGAGGCGAAGGAGGCCCATGACTTTAGCTTTTGGTGGGATTTAGCGGAGGCAAGTACCAGAAAAGACTCCAAAGGGTTCTGGGATCTGCTAAGAGCCAGGGACAAACCCCTTGATTCGCAGTTCACTTGTAATATTTCTGGCGATCTCTGGTTTGCCCACTTTTCCAAATTGTACTCTGTTCAAAGTGGGGTACCCATCCTTAAAACGGGCCTTCATGCCAGCCTACCACCTGAGATTTCTACCAATGCCTCCCCCTTCAGCATAGAGGAAGTTGAAGGGGCAATCAGTCGTATTGTTTCTAGTAAGGCTGCTGGTCCCGATGGAATTCCGGGGGACTTGTTGAAGAAATATCCATCATTGTGGAGTAGATTAATTGCCGCTCTTCTGAATGAGGCGGTGTTGGGTGGTTCTCTTCCTGACTCATGGAGTGGTGCTGAGGTCGTCCCCATTTTTAAGAAAGGCAGTCGGGACGACCCAGCTAACTATCGCCCTATTAGCCTGCTTGATTCAACGCAAAAGGTTGCGGGCAAAGTGGTTCTAGGTAGGATCCTGCAGTGGGTTGAAGAAAACCAGGTTTTGTCAGATTTCCAGGCAGGTTTCAGATCTGGGATGGGTACTATCGAGCAGACGTTCCGTCTTTTAATGATTTACTGGAAGGTGGTTGTGCTGGGTGGGGGCAGCTTGTACTTGGTCTTTATAGACTTGCGAACTGCCTTCGACCTGGTCCCTCAGCCCAACTATGGAATGTCTTAGATAGGTTGGGCATACCTCCCTATTTGCTGGCCTTGCTTATAAAGTTTCATGAAAGCAACTTTGCCCAGATTAGATGGGGTACCCAGGGGGATAAAACATCTCGTATCTCCGTAGACAGGGGCGTCCGCCAGGGTTGCGTGCTCGCCCCCACTCTGTTTTCTCTATACGTTAACGGAGTGGTGGAGCATCTGCTTCAACAGCCGTCAGATGCACCATCCTTGGCTGGTAGGAAAGTTCCTACGCTCCTGTTTGCGGATGATACCCTCCTAATTTCCAAGTCACCAGTAGGTATCCAAAAGTTGCTTTCTAGCTTTAAGGCCTTTTGTGATACCAAGGGCCTGTCTATAAACATAAGCAAGACCAAATTCCTCGTTCTTAATCCTCCCAGGAAAACGGTTGTTCCCCCTACCTTGGACTCTGTTCCTTTGGATAGAGTCAATGAATTTGACTACCTTGGTATTCGTTTGTGTGCCAATATGAGTTGGAAGGCGCACCACCAGAAGGTGTTTCTGACACACAAGAGAGTTTCAGGGGCCCTGCTCAAGGAACATCGTGCCTCAGCTTTAAAACCTATAGGGGCACTGCTTGATATCTATAGGGCAAGGGTGGTGAGTGCAGCATTGTATGGTGCTGAACTGTGGGGTATACAGAGTGTTGACACCTTGACATACCTCGAAAATAATTTCCACAAAGATCTTATGAGGTTACCCCATAGCACCCCTACTATTCCTCTTTTGTTAGACGCAGGCACACGCCCAATTTGTGAGCAAGCTAGGCTACGTCCTCTCTTATTATGGGCCAGGATATGGAATGTCCCTGAACTGAGTAGTTATGCAGATGCCCTTAGCGAAATTCTATCCTTATCTGGCTGGCATAAGGTTACCTGGCTCAGGGAGGTTAAGCGTCTCCTTTTGGACCTGGGATTAGGAGATGCCTGGGCAAATAGAACAGCACCCTCAAAACAATTGCTTAAGAAGATCTATTGGCTCTGGGTGGATAATGAGAGGTTGTGTAACCCTAACCATTGTAAATCTGTCGCCCAGTTTTTCTTGGTTAAGGAGATCCCTTGCAGAGAACCCTACTTGGATTCAATCCTTAACCCGGGTGACAGAGCATTATACTTTAAATTTAGGGTGGGCGTTCTTCCATTAGGTCTGTTCACGTCTACTTGGAAACCTCCATACCAAACTATACCCTATTGCCCCTTTTGTGATTCTAGGGTCGAGTCTACAGCCCATTTGTTATTTGAGTGCTATGCTTATTCTGTGCCCAGGTCGAGATGGTTAAAGCCCTTATGTAGGTGTCTAGGCACAAGATCCTGTCTGGAAGCATTACGCATATTACGTTCAGACGCCCGTCCCTTCTATGCCTGTTGCTTGGCTAAATTTTTGGGCTGGGCTTGGAGGATAAGATCTGTAAGAAAACAGTTGTTACAGTAATGTACTCTTCTTAATTTTTTTAGATATTAGACAGTCATGGAATTTAATAACTTTTTACCTTGTAATTGTATATGTGTTATTTATTGATTGTTATGTGTTGTATTGTTGTGCTTTTATGACAAACTGTCGAAATAAAGCTTTGTGAATGAATGGACTATTTTGTACAGGAAGGGTACCCTTCCTGTGCAAAAACTATGGTAGACTCAAGCACGCACCCTAGCATTAATGGCGCTAAGGTGTGTGCCTGGTGAACAGCAGCTGAAGTCAGAGAGGGAGAGGGGAGGAGAGAGCCATATCTCTGTGAATATGGTGCTCTCCTGCTCTCTCCCTGTAGCGCAATGCAGTGCAGCATTTTTGACTGCTGCGTTCCAGGACACCCTTGAGAAACTGGCCCTAGTGTCAAATTGGAGCCATCAACTTCAACACATTTTTTAAAGTAGAACATTTATTTAATTTAATAACGTTTGTGAAACAAGATTGGGAAAAATTAGTTGGAATACACATCATTATTTCTATCTTGCATAAATTTGTGTAAAACCCAAAATGCCAGTGCCTCAATTGTTGTGTAGTTTCTATAAATCTATATAGGATCTGCGTGTTTAGACAACATAAACTGTGGGACTAGTGTCCAGACTGATTCCAGACACCGCCACCGGATATATTCGCCTGTATTACAGCTAGCTCACAGTGCCACTATGAACTCCTCTTACCAGGGGGAAAATAGTCTCGGGCAACTCTTGAACATGACAACCCTGATCCCTCAGGGATCGTGGAAACAGTACGGTAATTTTTGCTCAGTCACTCGTGCTCACTTTGCCTCAGAGAGCTACATGTAATAAACAATGAGGACATTTTCAATAATCATTTATTGAGCCAGTTTCATTCTAAAATATGTGTGCTGCAACAACCATAAGACAGAAACAGATACACACAATTATAAGCACCAAAAGCACCATAGCGCTAAAACAATAGTTATATGCAGGTATATAGATACATGACAGAAAAAATACGTACTCCTACGATGCTAACCCTAACTAGATGTACCTAAATGTTCCTAGCATGCTTATAGGTGTAGAGCCAAAAATCCCCTTAGAAAAGAACCAACCTCATTACCTGGTGTGAGAGAATGAAGGACCCCATCTTGGTCTCGAACGGACCCCCCGCAAAGGAATGTCAGACCACTGTGTGCTTGAGTATCTACCTGCAGGAACCTTAGTGTCTTGAGTCAGTGTGTCAGCATGGACGTCTTTCTCCTCACTGTGCACCAGCAAAGATATGGTGTTTATTAGGCCTGGGCGAAAATGTCGTTCCGTTCGCGGAAATTGCGATAATTTGACATTTTCGCGTTCCGCGGAGAGCGCGAAAATGTCAAAAATTCCGGCTTCCGCAGCTTGGCGATAATTTGTTTCTTGCTCGCGCTGTAAAATAATACATTCTCGCACGCACGCGATCGCCTTACCTGAATCCCTGCGTTCGCCGACAAGTTTTCTTGATCCGGTCGCGTTCTCCATGAGATGTTGTATTGTTTTTAGCCATTTGCGCTGTCTCGCAGTGACGTCATGCATCGCGCGATCACGTCTTTCTTCTCGCGATCATGCACCGCGAGAACAACTCAAAACAAGATGGCCGCGCCCGCAAGCAACCACATGGGTAAGTTGGCGACCCGCAACCATGCAGAAAATCTCGCGAACATGCCGGAAAAAAACTTCCGCATCTTCGCGATATTTCCGTTTGTTTGCGATAATTTTAAACATTTTCGCGATAATTTGCGAAAGTTAATTCCGCAAATTCCGCCCACCCCTAGTGTTTATACACCCGAAAAGGTACCCTCTGAAGTTCTACCTAGCTGTGTCATGTCGGCTGAGAATGACGAAAGGGATGACCCTTATACGTAGTTATTAGGCAGAAGATGGTAGTCCTGCTGTGATTCTGAGAATTCTCATGCATAATAAATTAGGCTAGTTTTCGGAGAAAATCACATAAAATGTATGCAGCACCTAACTAGGTAAAAGGTCAGCTCAAACTTGTTATAAAGTAGAATGGTAGAGTGAATGTAGGTTAAAGGTTCAGTGACTACCAAGGCCTATATTGGGATACATTACAAATCATAACAATAAATCAGATATCTGAGACTTCAAGTTATACTAGCAGTGTAATACACAAGATAGCACATATCCCATATGAAGTATTTCTGTCAGACGATTCATGACTTCCAGATTAGTGTATAGAGAGGTTTTAACAAGACATAAGACTTTCATGTTTGTTGACAGCAGAAACATTTGTTTTGGGGATTTGAGTATTGGAGTTTGTTTAGAGATGTTCAGGGAACTGGTATCCAACCAAATCGTCGGATGCTTGGGCCTCTACTCCCCTGATGTCCTAGATTGTGATCCCCTTTCCTTGCGGGGAACTCACTGCCTTGAAAACAAACACCAGTACAGTGGTTTCTACAGCGACTAGCACTTTGCTGAGTTGAAGTCAAAGCAAAGATAGAAGACAAAGTTTGTATTTTTCCAACACAAGCTGCTGAAGCAGAACTTTGAGTTTTGAAAAGAAAAAAGGAATAGCCCAATACATAAGACTCCTTCACTGACTTTCCTGCTGGGGACCATCATGTGTTGCACAATGATGTTTGCCCTGACCTAAATAGGATGGTGCAAAGGTCAACATAGCCTCGAGGACCCCCAGCTCAAGTATTTCCCCTGGAGGAGCCAGTTGAAGCTCATCTGACATAACCTCTGTTGTCCCCTCATTGACAAACAATGCACATGAATCACACATTTCTAAGGGAAGGTGAACAGCCAAATTACAATGGTTCTCCCACTCTACAAAACTCTAAATGAACCTATTATGAGATTCCTGGTGAGTATCTTACAGCTTTCAGATCAACTCTCACTGTAGCAATTTCTATGAAGGCAGTAGCACTTGTCCAGTGGATGACTGCTGGTTTTTCCCTGCGTGTTAAAATCAATGGCTCTGATGTGCTGTGAAATAACTCCCTACACATTGGGGTCTCTGTTTGATTTCTCTGCATGGTGCACCATGGTTCAAATGGTAGTTCTGGTTATGGAAATTGAGTGTCATTTGTCCTGCCCTTAATAGGGTGTAGTGACCGTCTCTATGGCTAGGCGACTCTACGGCTGGTTGGCCACCAGGTAAAGCACTTCAATTGGTAGATCAGGGAGAGGCTCTACTAGTGAAAAACCTGCAGTTCACACACATTGTAATGAGGCAGGGAAGCTGCATGGTCGACACAGAGGGCAAACAGCCAAATTTGACAGTTCACCTACAACTTAGAAATGTAAATTAACCTGAATCAACAAATATACTGTCCATATTGGTGACCATTTCAGGATCAGTCATCAGATCATAAAATGGCTACTAAAATGGCCGCATAATATATGGCCTTAAGGGTGATAATCTCACATTAAAAATGCTGAGAAAATGTCCTTCACAATATCATGGAACCATGTTTGTCAAAAACATAAGCTGAAGAAAGAACTTTTGGAGAAATTAGGCTCCATTTAATGACTTCTTCAATGACTTATCAAAAGGATACCTAGATGTTCTTATAATTAGGTTAGTAAACATCTTTGAACATAAAAGCAAGGGGATCCTTCTCTCTTAAGCTCTCTGTATTAATGGATAGATTTTAAGTCAAATATTGACATACTACCTTGACTACCTGATTACATTGTGGGATTTAGGCCTCATAATCTACATTCATGTTTTGTATTATTGTATTGTTTTATGATTGGTTTCGTTTTTTTCATATGTTTTACAATAAAATGAATGACCGACCCATTTCAAAGGGGCCAGAGAGCAGGTAAATGCCACGTGGTCCTAACTGTGGAGGTCGAGATTTTTGCCTCAGTTGTCCTGTGGTCCATCCTACTATAGGTTTGAAGACTGGTAATATACACCCTTGTCCATTTTTGACTCTCAGAATAGTGAGGGCAAGCAGTCAAAAGCTTCTCAGGGAGGTAGACTCATAACTCAAAAGTCAAATAAAAGATCCCAAAACTCATTGTCCATCCCAGTGCTTGTCTTTGTAAAAAGAAAATCTCTATGCTGTAAAAGCAAAATGGAATACTATACATAGTACTGGTGGTGCAGGTATCCAGTCATTCTAGTACAGCACGAGAGCTCTGGGCAAGTTCTACTGCTCTCACACCACCCACAGAGTTCTGGTAGTAATGATAATATCATACGCAGGAATCAGGAAAAAAATAAAAACAAAGGCTAAAGCCAAGAAAATAGGCTGTGCAAGGAGCCACTCTGTTCAGAAACCTGTAGGTCAATTAATATCATGTAGATATCAACAAGAGATAGAGGAAAGCAAGTTAAGCTAGTTCATCTACTCATTTACGTATGTATAATCAAGAAGAACTGGCTCAAAACTGAAGCCTGAACTTTGTGTTTGGGAAACCAACTGTTTTTTTAATAACACCCTCACCCACCAATCTAGTTGGTGGCATGCTTCATCATCGGGCCCCACCCAAGGCACCGAATGCACCTTGGGTGTGCTTCAACGTCTGAACTACAGCAGAGCGTTTTATTGGGGGTGTTTGTTATTAGTGTAAGAGTGAGTGATGTTAAAACTATCTGTAGGGTCCCCTTCAACTAATGGGAGTGTCTTTAATAGTGGGGCCCTGTGACAGGGTTAAAAAATATGGTGGGCGGATACATGTAGAGTGTATTATCACTAGTATCCTAGATATTGGTCAACATATGTGCAGGAAGGGGCAACTTGCTACACATAAACAATCCTCCCTTGCACGCTGACACCCCTGCACTATGGTGCAAGGGTGCCTGCGTTGGCACTACACTGCTAAGTGTAGCGCAATCGCAGGGGGAAACGCAAGGCTGCACCATATCGTTGTAAATATGGTGCAGCCTTGCGTTTCAGAAGTGGCGGAGTGAGGCGTTAAGCCATGATGGCTAACGCATCACTCCGCCACTTCACTTGTACATATCCCACTATGGTTTACGTTTAATGCCAGAATATATCAATTCATCAAATTACTTTTTCTGACATGACTATAGATATATTGTCCAATGAAGTCTGCAAGAGAACAAATCTTTTCTATGCAGATCTTGTTCATAATTTCCTAGACGTGAAATGTTCGACCTGGCTGTGGTTGCGGTGTTTCGGTACTCAACACATGGTGTGCAAACTATCATTTTACAAAGTGGATCTGATAAACATTTGCAGTTATGGGTGTCTTCTCACTGCTTATTAGGGCACCTAGAGTGTTTCAAATGACTATTTTTTTTTTTTTATTTCCGATAATTACAGAAAGGATAGTGCCAAGTGTACAAAGAAAATATCGCTAAATCTTTCCATTACCATATTTAATACTGAAATCTAATCTGATCTGTTCGGGAACTTTCATTAATTAAATGTTGTAAATCAGAATATTCTGGAATTTTGCAGAAAAATCTTCAGTTCTGTTTTTGCACATGGAGCCTTCTATCAGTTATAAACAGAGTGGGAAATAAGACAACCTCCCTCGTACTTCAAGAATTCTTTCAACCATATGGTGTAAGGTGACTCATTAAATCGTCTGGAGGAAGGCCACCATATAAAATGTTTAAAAGCATCCCGTCCTTTTACAAGGAAGGATTCCAGCAGCAAAATAAGACAAAATTAACATTTATATTTAATTCAAGTAAACAGGCATAAAGGTGAATGAATGTTCTAAAAGTTTAGAAGAGCTAAAACTGAATACAAATTAATGTGACATTTATCTCTACAGTATGAGTTTAATATAATCTAAAATTTGCAAAATGTAAGCTTCTTGAGCAGGTATTAGCTCGTACATAAATGATAATTAACCACACTTACCATTTATGAAGGAGTACTTGACATTTTGAAATGTTTTATTTATTTCTTTGTTATGCTTGTGCTATCAGGAATTTCTATACATTATGGAATACATACTCTTATTTATAACTTGGAGATATTTGCTGTGTAATAACCATTCATCCATAATGAATGTTAGCAGTGTGAAATTTCCTTATGAAGTAAAATTCATCATACCGCAGCCAAAGTTCATTATTGCTATACTAGGTTCACGCACCTTTTGCGTTCACATATAATGCTTATTGCCAATTAATTAAAATACATTGAGTCACTTCTGTGGATTATACCACTAAATGAAAAACATTGCTAGGATTTGGTGTGTTACAGTAATGGCCTCATTTACAACGAATTGGCATACAGCAGCGCCACAAGTCTTTTTGTTGTGCTGCCCTACGACTGTTCAAAAGGACACGAATGCACTGTATTTACAAGATTTGGTGCATTCCTGTCCTTTCTGCCAGCGCCAGTGCTCAATTTGGTGCCTAGCACCAATGCACACACCTTTGTACCATGGTGAAATGGTATCTGCGTTGTTGGCAGGATTGTTTTTTGCAGAAAGGGAGGCTTTTTTATCTTTCTATGTGTGCTACAGAATGCAGCACACATAGAAAGAGGAAACATTGAGGAGGTGTTAAAGATATTTCTCCTGGTTACCCCTCCACGAGGATGCATATAGTTTTGATGCATTCCCAGGTTGACAATTCTTTGTAAATCAGGGAATATGTCAAAATCCATGGGTGTTGCATGGGAAAACCCCCTGATGCAGAGAGTAAGGCAATGCAGTGACTTGCGCTGCATTGCCTTAAAACATATCTGCAAGGCCATGAAAAGTCATGCAAGCAGCTTGCATGGCCCCATAGATACGGGTCCAGCACTCTTCGCCCGCAGGAGCATTATGAAAAGTGATGCACTGGCAGTGCAAGGGGGCTGTAAATAAGCCCCTGTGTATCTGGTGTACAATCTGGAGCAAAACGTATACTAGGTCCAACAATACGAATTACCAAACCATTCCACACGGTAAGATAACATTCTTGCACATTCCATTGTAGATAGTTACATAGAGGTGTGCCATTATGTGACTGCTGAAAATAGCATGGTTGCTTGCCAATCAATTATCAATTGAATGTGGGATTCAGAGTTTGGATCTTAAGGCAGCAACAGGTTTCCCTTTTGACAGAGGTGTTAGACCTGTTAGCCTTTCCCCAAACGTTTTGCCTTTACCCGCAATTCCTTGATATAATTTGTTTTTGTTGGTCTTAGGACTCTGAGCACTTTATATCTACTAACCGGAGCTAAAGTGTTTTTGCCCCCTCACTAAAACATGATTAGATTGACTTACACATTATTGGCATATTTAATTTCTTAGCAGTCCATTGCAGAGTGGTAAATCAAATACCCAGGGCCTGTAAATTAAATGTCACTAGTAAGCCTGCATCACTATGCCCCCCCCCCCCCACTTAGCAGCCACTTCAAACATGTCCCAGGCCTGCAATTGGAGCCAGAATGCAGTGTTAAACTACCAATTCAACTTTGCAATAAAACCCCCAAGTTAAGCCTTAAACTCCATTGGATTTTATGTTACAATTTTGCTAATGCTACTTTTAGGAAGTTGTCATTTTCTTTTCTGCCCTTAACTATTCATTGCCTTCAATCTGTTCTAGGTCACATGACTATACATGGTTGGCAGTTGGACTTTGTTTTTTCCGCCAAGACAACCACACAATAGAGGGATTAGATGTGCCTGGATGTGCTATCAACTGACAGGACAGTGGAGTGGGGCTGGGCACAGCCCCACTTGCACAGAATAGGCTGTGCCCTGCCTTCACAAAAAATACTTGTCCACCCTGCATTGTTCAGGCTGCCAGCTTGGAGGCAGGGCAAAGGAAGCAGGAAACTTCAACCACTTCAAATGAATTCTCTACAAACGTCTCCTATTTCAAACAATAATTAAAAGAGACCCTCAGACCCACTCTTCATTTCAACTTCTGGACCTGCAGAAGGACTCTCGGAGGACTGCCTACTACTGTGGCCTGCTATATACTCCTCAAAACTGCTTCACTGTACCTGGAAGGACTGTTTTGGTGCATGGAGTCTGCCTTGAATCCTCAGAAGCATGCTATGCTGCTTGAGCCCTTTTCCACTTCTTGAACCCAGGTCTAGTACAGTGGCTCAAAGGGCTAATTGGGTGGCCCCAAACCAAAGCCTTATGAACAGAAAAGTTGCCAACAGCCTTGAACCCACACCTGGTTGCAACCTGAGTGAGTCTTAGCCCCCCAAGTGGTACCCCTTCAGTCCTGGACCCTTGGTGTTGATGTTAAAAGTGACCAAACAGGCAAAATCAAAAATGTAGGACTTGTAAATTGTTTTGCGAAATACTGCTCGTAGAATTGAGAGAAAACCAGGACCAACTTGCTTCTCTACCCGCCCAAGGTTCATCGCTGGTCAGCCTGACTTTGCAGCAGCTCCTGCTATGTAAATCCTTTCAGCTGTCCTTCACAAAAGGGTATCTGGCCAAGTGACACTCTCAATGGCTACAGCCTCCAGCTTTGTCCCGCTGGAGATTTTCAACTTCCAAAAAAGAGATGAAGGGCCGATCTTGATGGGACTACCGTTGTCCCTCAGTGGCTATTTAGATGTGTGCTGGCTCAACCGCCATTGGCGCTGTAGACATTTCTGCTTGCTAACATTACTCCTTCGCCATCAGCTTGGCGGGATTGCAGCGAGAGAATTTAGATTTACAGTTGTGGTGGTGGTGTTCTAGAGACGTTTTGCCAAAGGAGTGATTCTGTCCAAGGACGAAGTCAACATTGGACTATTCCTGTAGCTGTAGGATGGATGCTAGCATCACACACCTGATATGTTTTGCCTAATTGTTTGCACATGAATATCACCCTATAAAACACATTCCATTTCATACAATAATCTTTTGCCATTCCAACACAGCACAACATTTTCCTGGAGACGTTTTGCCTGAGAGTTCTGTTTTTCCTTTTGCTCCCTCTGTTACTTGTGCATTTTTCATTTTATTTTCTTTGGTTTGTGGGTTTCCAAATTCAGTTATTTTGATTACATTACAATGGCTGGGGGAGAAGAAATCCCCATTTTACAGAGGGAGCATTGTCAGTCATGGTGGATGAAAATATTAGAATGGAGCCACACATGTTTGGAGCTCAAGTCCAAAATACAACCATATCTCAGAAAAGACAAATGCGGCCCAGAATACAATGCTGCAGCAAACAACCTGCGCACACAGGACAAAATTACAAAGAGGTGGAACTACCTCTGGGGGAGAGTATGTTCCCTGGCCTCCAAGCATAACCTGGAGGCCCAGAGGACTGGTGGCGGTTCTCCCAGCACCCCTGACACATTTTTGCCTGGGAGGAGAAGGTCTTGCAGATCCTACATCCTGAAGGCTTGACAGGAATCCCTGGTGGAGTGGAGAACGGTAAGTTATACTTTTGAATGTGTCACTAAACCTAAATCTCCTTTTTCATTTTAATTTAGGTGTTGCTAATGTGTTTGGCACCTTTGTTAAACATATAAACCTAGATATATCAGTATAATTTATTTTGTCTTGATGGTTTGGATGTATTTTGTTGCAATTAAGATTACAGGTTTCAAAATCCAGTACAATTCATATGATGTAATGGTGCTTTTACACAAAATAATATATCTCATATATGTGTTCTATCTTCTAAATGTCAATTTTTTGTTCTTACTTCATATCTTACCTAGGTATGCTTAACTTACAACTTTGAAAGTGCAGTGCATGTTTAATTGAAATGACTCCAGCTACAAAGATGCCTTGTTTTCGTTATGTGAAAATAATAGTGCAATTTAATGTTGATCATTTTCTCTTTTCTGTCATATGTTCACATTTGTTGAAGTGTTATGCAGTTTATCAATTTTCAATTCATGCTATGTTTTTAAATGTGTTTGTGTTTAATGTGGTATTTCTTAACACATTTTCTCTGCAATGTTTATATTATGAGTAATGCTATATATCCTTCTAAGTTGTGTTATTTTCAGAAGTTTTACATGCTAGGCATTGGACGGGTTTCTGTCACATTTCTCCTCTCTACTGTGTTGAATATTTGATATATATTATGTATACTTTCACATTATTGTTTTCATTTCAAGACATCCTTTTTGCCTGCTGACATTTGGTGTGTAATTTAAACTGTTTGTGCAATGTATTATAATAATACTGAAAGGTACATTCATGATAGTAATTACATTTTTCCTTTCGTTCTTCTTAATTTTTTGCTTTAAACTCATTTTACATATTATCCAGACTTTTCTAACTTTCTTGTTTCTTTTAATTTCATTATAGGTCCAACACCCAGAGTATGTGGACAATGATCTGTTACTGGGAATACCTCCATGCCAGACCAGGAACAAGCCGCAGGGAAGACTTCACTCTTGAAAGTCTGGAAGACGAGGAGCAGGCTGGTCCATCTGATCTGCCTGTGCAGACAGCTCCAGTGATCCACACGTAGACCACACCTACACCTCCCACCCCACTTGTTACCACCCCTCAATCGATGAATGCCTCCACATCCTGTGTCCAAACCAATATCAGCCCAGATCTTGTGACCCCAGTCCTAGCTGCAGTTAAACAAACACCACCTCCAGTTCGGCCAGGAACCAGTGGGATGGGGCACACTGGGTCAAGGACACAGGGTAGTAGAGGTAGGGGTAGTGGGAGGAAATATGTGGGCCAGCAAAATTAGGCCAGTGGGTTCACTGTCACCCAGGCCACCATAGACCAAGTCTTAGGATCCCTCCATCAGTCCCAATACATGATGGTCCAGGTCCTTATAGAGCTCCAAGAGATGAAGCAGGTTCAGAGGGAGCACAATGTACCTGTGGAGAATCTAAACTTCAATTTTGGCTCCCTGACTGGGGTGTTGCATGATATTTACACCCATATGTGCAGAGCTTTTATAGCACCATCTTCCTCTTTCTGTGGTCCAGCAACCTCTGGGCAAACAACATCTGCCTCAGCCACAGAAAGGAAGACCCTGCCACAAGAAGCAAAACCTGCACCTACCTTAGTCCCTGCAACGGTGGATCCACCATCCCTGACAGGAGCAAACGTTCATTCAGACCACCAAGAAAGGATGACAAGGCCAACACCGCCAAGAGATATGGAGCCTAATTTCCTCCAGTGTGTGAATACCATGGCTCTTCAATAATAGTTTCATTCACCATGATTGAGTTTTATACATTTTTGTTAATTTATTTTTGTTTAAATCCTGTTTTAGTTTATTTGGCTTTGTTGTATAAAAGAAAAACTAACAAAGTCAAAGATTGATGTTGCATTTCATTTGACAATCTCTTAATCATTTTTTTAATCCATCACATATATTAAAATGTAAAAGATAAAATGCGTGCATCTTCATAAATGAATGCCACGCAGCTAATGTTCAGCATATTCTTCTAAAATGACACAAATGAACAAATAGCACAAACCCAACTGATGCATGTTATTAAACTGTAAGAAATAAATGTTTGTCATAGTTCACAAAAACATTACAACTCATGCATAATCCAAATCATCAGTGCCATTTTAACATTTACAATTTCAGACATTGCCACCATAGAAGAATGTGATATAACCCCAAAAATCAAATTCAGTAGGCAAACTATCATTGTACTTCTGGCTCAGAATAGCAATCCCACATCAATAACACCAATCGTGAAAATCCTGGCATTACTCCTTTTTGTGGCCACGGGATCATTTAAAAGACATTGTTGCAGTACCTGGTGCTATGTCACAGCCGATTTTAAGTGTTTGATTCACAAAGTTCTTTGTACAATGATGAGACACATCAAAAACTTCATACACGTAACACAATATGAGTATTTACCGAATGTGAAGCGATATTAGTTTTCTTTGGGTTGATACATCATGTGGTTAGAGCAATTTAAGCAGCAAATATTGGGTTGGTGGCACCATTCAACAGAAAATAAGTCTACTGCAATCCTAATAACTTCAAATCAATAACTGTGCAAGTTGTCTTTGTACAAGATATGTACACCCACAGTATGTGAGTGTCTTACACAGGATCAATCCATGTTCCCTTTGTACTTTGCAACAACAGCATATAACTGCAAATGTCACAACCTTGAAATGTCCAAATGAAGATGACATGGTGAAAGGTCCTTAACCAGATAAAAACTAAACGATGTGTTACATTACATTACAACATAGACAGCTTACAAATTAATAATATCTTTGATCAACATACATCTTTGTCCTCGATTTCACTTAACTTGACCTTTCTAAAAAACATAGTCTTTTTTCGTCATTACATTAAGAGTTGGTTTAACATTTAATGTAAGAAAATGAAAATATATACTTACGCTCCTGTGAAGAAGTTGTCAATAACTTCTTGACGTAAGTCAATTCCTTCCTCTTCACCACTATCATCTTCATTTGGCATTTCAACATCATCACCTGGTGGCTCTTCACGCTCTCCATACTCTGCGATGTATGGGATGTTCTGTCACAGGGCTAGTGGTGTGCAACATGCAGCAGGCCATTGTGAATTGGCACACCTTATCGGATGAGTAGAGTAGGGCTCGGCTTCTCTTATTCAGACATCAAAATCTGGCCTTTAGGAGCCCAAAAGACTTCTCCACTGGCCTCCATGTTCTTCCATGGGCCTCATTGAATTGGATTCCACCCTGGCGTTGTTGGATTCCTACGTTGTGCCAACAACCATGGTTAGGTAGGGTGAGCTGAGACTCTTATATGACAAAAAACACGCCACAAAATGTATTACTATTGTAGATCATGAAATTTGAAATTAGCCAAACAATATACTGACAGATTGTACTTACCAACAAGCAAGGCCATCTCATCTTCAAGTTATGACATTTGCATGGGTATGCTGCTGTTCTATAGTACAGAGGAATCATGGGTTGTTCCTGGAAAACGCACACAGGCTTGTGGTGCACCAATCAAGTAAGCAGATAACTTGCATGTTGATTGAATGGAAGTTATTTTGATTGCAGTAGACCTGTTCCTTTGCATTTGGTGCCACTAAGGCAATATGGGTGCCATCAATTGCTCCAAACATGTGGTAGGTGATCCAAACCATAAAAATCTCCTTTCGCATTGGCAGAACACTCATTCTGTGGAAACTGGATGAAGGCGATGAGGTTTCTCGTCATTGCAAAAAGAATTCTTGCAACACACCACTGAAAGTTGATTACAACATTCCTTCAGATACTGCCACAGTGTTTTGGAATGACCCTGTGGCAACACAATGAAGTACTGCTATGATTTTGAAAAGTGGTGTTATAGCTGTGGAATTCCCATCTAAAGGCAGAATATTTGCCTTTTCAATCAGAATTGTTTGATAATATCCCGATTGTCCATGGTGGCAAGTTCTCGAAAAGGTTGAAAAACTTGAGGTTGTTGTCTTCTCCCTCTCTCTGGGCTCATATGTCGAGATGAAAAAAAAGTGAAATATTTAAATATAATTTGCAAACAATTATTCTAGATCTAACACAATTTCATGAATATGCAAAAATATATTTGGTTACTTGTTTGTGTTTTGTGTTGGAATATTAAATTTTTGCATGTCTTATTTTTTCAGGAAATGTGAAAATAATTTATTTGAGTGATATATATTTTTTATTTCACCTTTGTGCAAAAACAATATATCTACGTTAATAAGCAAGATCCTAGCCATGAATCTAGATCTCCACATTGCAAAATGTCGGGGTTCGGGTTTCAGCCAATCCAACACAATATAGAGTTGTGCTACCACAACAAAGATCAAATACATTTCTTTCCTTACTGTCACATTCTGTTCTGTGCTATTTACCGGTCCTAAAAGCATCACTGATGAAGTAAGACCTATCTACCCTTCAGTAATGTGGGTTAAAAACCACCTCTATTACCTCTATTTTGTTGATAAAACCTAATAACTTCCGACATGAAAAAAACACTTACAATCTCTGCTTGATCTGAGCCACAGTGTTTGCACTTTCTGTCCGAGTTGGATCCCCACTTAAATTTTTTTGCCCGGGTGTAATATAGATTAAAAGCAGTCTTAAAAAACGGACTCTTAAGACTTTCAGTTAACAAAACCTTTTCACATAATTCTAGAGACTTCTAAAGACATACTCCTTCTCCTCCTAACCTAATACCCCACTTGGGGTCCCTAAAATCTTAATCATCTTTTCGAGTCTGAATCAATAATTCATATAAATTCTATACCTTTGTCTAGTTGCCTCAATGACCGGGTTCTTCTCTATTGGTTTTAAATCATTTTTCTATTCAAGAAGAAAATCCCAGAGCTGTATAAGTTTGAAAAATACCCTCCTCGGTACCCCAAACACTTCCTGCAACTCCAAAGATGAGCAAAGATGAGTTTCATTATAAAAGTCACATATTAATCTGATACCCTTCTGTTTCCACTTTCCATCATTATATCTTGAAAGATAGTTGGTAACAAAGGCGAAGTGGAGGTAGGTGTGTAAAATTTTATTTTAGGAATCCCTAAATATCACTTAAGTTGTGACCATACTTTATGAGCTGCTTTCACTACCTTAAACCTAGTTTTCTTGCAGTAGCTTGGCACTAGTGGACCCATTAAACAACCATTTGCTTCAATTCCAAGCGCAATTTCATATATAGTTAGGGATTCTGCAACCCCAACCCCCCCAGGTTTCACCTGTCAACAATTTACCCATGTGTTGTATCACACAGGCCCACAAATAGGAGGTAAAATTGGGAAGCGACCACCCACTCCAAGATCTTGGTAATGTCATACATTTTACTGCCTTACTTGGCTTTTTTCATCCCCAATGAAACGTGACACAGATCGATTCTAACTTCTGCAGCCAAAATGTACTGATCTCCACCGGAATAGTTCTAAAAAAGTACAAACGTTTAGGTAAAACATTAATTTTTATTACATTACACCCCCCAACTAATGAGTGGTACACATGGTCCATTCGATCCTGCTCCCTTTTAATCTGACCTAATGTTGGAGCCATGTTGTTCTTCCCTAACATATCCAAATTTGAAGTTATTCTAGCCTGCAAACAGGTTCTCTGAGATCCTCTGTTTCTCCCTAAAATCTATTTCTTTTGTACACACGATCTGTGTTCTAGCCTCATTCATCTTATATCCAGAGAAACGTCCAAATTATTTTGCACTTTTTCTATCTCAACCAAAGCAGTAGTAGGGTCCGGGCTTACTACAGCCACATCATCTGCATATACAAATACTCTATATTCTACCTGGTTCTGGGATATAGATTCATTATATGAACTACCCTCCAATTTTGCTGAAAAAAGGTCAATAGACAATGCAATTAACAAAGGGCCACAGGGGCAGTGCTGTCTTGTTCCCCTTGAAATATGTATAATCTCCATAGATTCCAGACCTATTGCTCAAAGTCTGGCAGTCGGAGATTTATATACAGATTTAACAGCCTCTAAGAATCCCTTCCCAAACCCTTTCCATTCCAGAACTGACCACAAAAACTCCCAGGCAACATGATCAAATGTTTTTCCGGCATCTAATAAAATCCTCTCTAGAGGGGTTTTAGGGGTTTCAGCCACATCAACTAGAGTAATCACTCTCCTAATATGGTCTTCTGTACCCATATCCAGAATAAATCCATGTTGCCTGATAACTAACCCTGGTGAGCTACACAGTTGCTTGTCCCGTCTGTTCGCGATGCGTTTTTCTTGCTCGCGAAGGTGTATTGCGTGTTCAGGAGTCTGTTTGCGTGCTCGGGGTATAGTATCTCACAAACTTACCCATGCGGTCACCTATGGGCGTGGCCATCTTGTTTTTGACTTGTTCCGCCTGTTCACGATGCCTTATTTCCTGTTTCGGGTCGCGTATAGCGTGTTCGCGATACGCATGTCAAGTTCGGGAACGCGATTAACATGTTCGCGACATTTTATGCGTGCTCGTGGGGAAATATCGTGCAAACTTACCCACGTGGTCGCGACGGGCGCGGCCGTCTTGTTTTTTCACTCTATGCTATGGTTCTGGGACCTGCTTTTCTATCCTCCCTCAATCATTGCCATCCTTAGCTTTTTACACTGTTTTTCTGATCTTTTTTATTTATTATCTATCACTCTCTGTCCCTAAATCTATATTTTGCATTTTATTTCTACTTTTACTGTGTTTTTCTCACTTTTCTACTGTTTTATATTACTTTCTTTTACTCCTTCCCCTAACTTTGTTTTTCCCTTATTTTCTTCTGTGCCTCCCGCTCACCCCCAGAACCATGCCTAAGGGTACCAACGGATGCTCCAAGGGCAAGGCGACTGCGCCGTCCAGGGGTGCAGGCCCAGGAGCTTTTTGGAGAGGTGGAGGTGGCCGCCCTTGTTTTTTTTGTTCAGCGCCACCTCCCCTTGACCTTGGCTGCAGGCGGCAGGCCTGGCTCCGGGTACCAGACCCAGGAGCGTCACTGCCGGTGGGCGAAGGTGCGCCGAGTTGTGTTCCTTGAATCAAGGGTCCAGCGCACCCATCACCAGCTGTCCCACCGGTGGTCCGGCATCTTGGATTGGGAGCAGGACCTGCTGGACCTGCTAGGTGTCGAAGTCGTAGGGCTTGGTCAGTAGCTAATAAACTAGTAGTATTGTGTATAATTATTTTCCGAATAGCAAGAATACAGCAATTTACATTGCAGGTAAATTACGTTTCAAATCTTCTGGGATTGTAGGACACAGGTGCTCGGCGCTGCTCTTACTTGATTGCAACTTTGCGCATGCTTGGGCTGTTTGATTATGTATGAGTTTACTTAGAGAACTTAAGTTAGGTAATGCTATTGCTAGAGACTCTAGTCCTTCCTTTGTCCTCCTGTCACTAAGAAGAGATAGTGGTGGATGGATTGATAGGTTTAGTTAGTATTAGTTGGTAATTTTTTAGAGGTTTGCGTTTTGCATCCTCTCTGTAACTGAGTGCTGCTTAGTGCTTACCCCAGTCCTTAGTATAACCTTTTGTAGATTGTTTAGTGAGTGGTAAGGCAAGCAGTATCACTAGCATGATTACATCAGACGTAACCAACCAACAATTTGGTGTATGACTATGCAAAAATTTATGCATGTGTCCCATACCTATGCATTTTTGAGGGCTAAATATTTTATTTGTTTCATAGTACACCAATCATTAATGTTTGTCTCTTTCTTTGTTATCTTACATGATCAGCACCCAGGAGCAAGACAACAGGGTCAAAGGCGGCGGCGGGACAGTCACAACTCCAAGAACATCAAGCCTCCCAGGGCCAGGACCAGTCCTCCTCTACCGAGGCCTCTGTTGCTGGCCCCAGTAAGTCCTCCAGTGGTTATATTAATAATTATATATCCCTAACTTTTACTGCACCTTATTTTTTCCAAACTATTATTTTTGTTTCCTAATTCTATTTTTTTCCAAATCTTCTTCGATCTAGACTGTTTTTAAATTCTTGTTGTCATCATTATCCCTGCCTCCAACTGCCTGTGCTATGAGCTGGCTATGACTCTCTGTACTACTACTATTAGTCTGTCTGTAGCTAAGCTTGCCCAGTTGGCCACTCTTTATTTTAAAGGTTTTAAATAAACTCAGATTCACTAATAGCTCTAACAACGGAGTCCAGTCCTTTGGGTTGTCCTCTTCTGGTCTTCTTAATCTTTCTTGAGGCTTTTTGACAATTCCAACTAACAAAATGCCCAACCAGATATTTGACTATTTTTGATAGGATATACTACTACTGTTGTGGGGATTCTGCACAGCCACATAGGTTGTTGGTGATAGGAGGTTGGACCTTCCTCACACCTCAGTCAGAAGTTAACCCACCACAATCCTGTGACCGACTAGCTATACTCGTTCATTAGGTCCCCAAACCCCCCCCCAAGGATACCCAATGATTAGACACAACCCAGAACATAATAACACCCTTTTGCTCACTCACTTGTGTAAGTCCACCACACCAAATACCAAGAAGTCTTTGTGTAAGTTGAAGTTCAAAAGGTTTATTTTCAACTGACAAGCTCTGTAAGTTGTTCTACAATTCAAATCTTTATACTATACGAGCCAGCTACAAAAGCAAAATGCATAAGATTAAAACAATAAACATTGTTACAACAAGCCCACCGAAGAGTCAGACAAATGATCTCTGTGTGAATTCTGGGGTACCCCTCACCTTAGAACATAGAAGTAGTGGTTGCATGCATCTCATAAGCCTTGCAAAGCTTTGATTCGTTCGTAGAAGGGAATCTTCCGCCTGTTATGAGAAAAATTGTGTGCGTTAGATAATATAATGCAAGCATTTCTCATTCATGCCAAGAAGTGTAGCATGTTATGTTATGGCTAAGCAATACGGACTGACCAGAACTCCTTAACAAAGTGGCTTGTTTTTCGACCTCTTGTACGCAACGCTCAGACAGTAGCTGTGTCAGCTCATGTGGGCTCAAATCCAAAGGCATCCACAACAAGCTGCGAGGTAACGTCTGTGCGCAAAAGACATGAAGCTAAAATGGTGCATGGCTCAGGCTAACTTTGCAAAGAGTAGAGTAGAGTAGAATGACCCTAGGGACCATAACACTACTATTCTACTGTACTCCATTACCCGATTTGGACTTGTGATGTATGTTGTATATGTATGTATTCACTTTTTTCAATCTTGCTAGTGAAAAAGAATGAATAGGGTGAGGTGTGTATGGCATCTAAAAATGTGTAATGTTTTTTCTAGGCGTACTACCGACCACCACCATTGCCGGGGCCAGCGGCGATGTGGCCATTCCAGAGGGAGCTGGAGATGCAGCTGCGGAACCTGCAGAAGCTACAGGGGGTGAGCCTGCAGCAGCGGTGGGCGGTGGTAAGTTATGTTCCTTACTTATTGACATTACACTAGCGGTAAGGGTGTACTAGTGTACACTCACTCACTGTACTGTTGAGACTTATTAAGTATGAAGTTGCAGTGAACATTAGACAACGGTTGAAGAGAAGACATCCTTTAATTAGCAATGGCATAAGCAGCAATAGCATTAGCAGCGTGAGTTGAGTAACCAATGGCTTCTTCCATCTGACTCCAACTCAGCTGTGAGTTTATGGAGAAGACTAAAAGTCAGATCAGATCAGATCAGATGACCTTGATGGATGTGTTTTTGAACAAAAAGGGAAAGAAGGGTGGAACTGAAGGAGGAAGGATGGGCATGATGTAATATGACTGGCAGAGAAGGATACGTTGGAAGCATGCATAGGTGGCTGATAGTAATCAGATGCATGGGTTGTTGGAGGATGGAAAGGCAAAGAAAAGATGCCTGCATGGGTGTCCACACCATATGGGTGTATAGGATTGCAAGAATCGTCAGCAGTGTTTTGGTCACACCCAAAGCCAAGGCAAGCAAGGAATGACACATGGGTGGTTGTTGGTGAAACAAACTAAGGTTTGTTGAAAGATTAAGAAGAATGTTAGACGTTTACTTTGAATGGATGGATGCCTGGATGTATTTTAGCATAGGTTGCGAGTGCGACTGTCACTGGATGCAGAGTTGCAGAGTTGCATGCAGACCAGAGTCTTTGAAGAGAATGTAAAAGAAACTGCGCCACAGTAGCAAAGCCGACTACTGAGGGGAATATATAAATTGTATTTTCAGAATATTCCCTTGACTCACAGTAGTTTGCAAGCACATCATATATATATATATTGTGTATGATGTATGTAGTTATCAGCGCCTTCCTCCGACTCAGAGGACCACTCCCTACCTACCTATGTTAATTTTACTGTCAGACAGCCTGCTATTGTGGGTGGCCTATCTGTTGGTTACACAATCAATCAAAATAAAGTACCTCATGTCGTCCCATATATAAGCAATGATCATTAGATCAGATATATAATCTGCCTTTTTGTAGTAGTCAGGGCAGGGTGAAAGTGAAATTGAGCAATTTCCCTTGATGTAACAGAGAGTATATGTTCAGTGCCACCCGTCATAGAAAATTACGAGCTTCCCCACATGCAGATAGTAGTAAATACTAAATAGAACTAACGTGAGTCTGCGTCATCATCATGAGTCAGACTCGAGTATGTTTGTCTTCGGCGCAAGCTGACTGAGCTGGCATGTGTCAGCTACAACAAGGTCATGTAATTTCGCTAAACTAAAGAGAAAAAGATGACTGGTGTGCTACTGTGCCACCATAGTGCTAGTATAATGCCTGAAAAACTCCCACAAATGTTAGAGGCTGAGGAGGTGGGAGAACAGGTACATACCACAAATGTTATGTACTGTGCTTGGTAGTGCTACAGCTACTATGTGTTGAATTAATTTTGTGTTACTGTTATGCTAAGAGTATTGGTAAAATATTAGTTTTTTCTTTCTTGATATAGCTCCTCCTAAACCAACAAGGAAGGAGTTGGCAGCTCTGGCCCGGCGCCGGAAGCTGGAGGCCATCTGTGCCAAGTGCAGACGGCTGGTGACTGTGGTGGAGGAGGAGGAGGAGGTGGCAGCAGCTGCAGCCTCCGACAATGCCCCGGGCCCCAGCCAGGCACCTCCAGTTGTTCGGCATCGTGGTCAGGAAGCTACCCGTAACCGCCCACGTGCAACAACATCCAGCACTACTGCTGCCCCTGCCGTTAATGCAACTGTAGGGCATATGTGTGCCGCATGCTCCTCCGGAATGCGTGACTGGAGGAGGAGCTAGAGGAGGTGAAGGAGCATCTGAAGGTCCTGGAGAGAAGAGCCCACCGCTAGGAAAAAGACCCTGTTCAATTGCCCCTTTTTTATCGGTTCTTTTGGTGGGTGGGAATCGGGCGTTGGGGTTATGGACAATTGGACTTTTTCATTTTGGACATTGGTTGGGGTTAGGGAGAGGTGTGGGTCAGGTGTTGTGGGATTTTTTACATAGTTTATTTTTGTTAGGGGATTAAATTATATATATTTTACTTTACATACGATGTGGTTAATGTTTTGTGGGTGGGGTTACTGTTTTACATCACACTGTTTCCTTGCTGCTGCAGGGCCACAGCCAGTGTTTGATTTAAATAATTGGCTGATTTGTAAGACACAAACAGATAGATGCGGTAACCCTCACTGATTGACTTGTCCTAGTAGTACGGTCACTCTCTCCTCCTCCTGTCCTAGTCGATTATTATACCTCCCCCAAACATCTTTTCTTTTCTTACCTGTGATTGATGTTTAAGTTAGGCACAACGTTGACGATGCAGGTTGGGTTTCCAAAGAGAATGCAGAATCAGATGCCATGGTTGTGGTGGTAGTAGTAGTGGACACTGGCAGTAGCATTTACAAAAAAAGAAAATGAGACAGTCAGTCGCCTGAGAGAGACTCTGGGAGGAGTAGTAGAGCGAATTAAATAAAACATAATGGTGTAGGGGATAGCCTAGTGCAACAAGTTACAAACTGTAGTTTTTTTCAAGTCACTCAACTAGGCCTACACTAGACAGAAGCGTAACCTTTAGTGCTGTGAGTAATAGGAAGGATGACAATCGATGCCGGCAATTAATGATAATGGATTACGTTCCTTTGTTAAAAAAGTTAACTCGCAATTCACAAATATACGTATCATCATGGGTGGGCAAGCAGAAAAAGATCCTCCACCTGACTTGAAACTGAATTAGTGTTGCTTTCGCCACGTCTGCCCCAACAAGCGTGTGATCAATTATTGGTGTACATTAATGTAGTCACACCTCAATAAATCACACAGCCTGGGGGAAGAGTGTTAGGGCTTGATGAATGGTTGAGAAGGGGTGTTTTGGGAAAGGTTTGACAAAGAAAAAAAAAACAGTACGCATGGACAAACAACAAAGAAAACACAATCTTTGTAGACTAACATATCCATAAATGTGTTAAGGGTGAAAAAGGAAATGCATGCATAATGATGATGATAACTTGATGGTTAATGATAAGTAAAACTTACTAACTACTACTAGACAATTAGACAGTGCAGGGCATCAGTATATATTAATATTAGGCACTTTGCCTTGCCTGCCTGCCCTCATTGAGAGAGAGAGAGAGAGACAGATTTCATACAGTTTGTGTTATGCTGTACCGGGCTTACTTTTAAAGATAGCAAAGAAAATTTTAAAATAGCTGTAGGGATGAATTATAAGCAGAGAGCAAACATAATTAATAATAACAACAACACACTGCATTAATGATTGAAGACCAAAAATGAATCAAATTGTTTGCATCTCGGCATTCCTCTTGGTCCTCAGTCCCTTCCATGGATGCTCCGTCCATCAATTGTGGGTGTCGCCACTGCTCGCCTGGCATATGTAGATTCATTGGGAAGTTAAGTGTGCGTTGTTTTTCCAAGTATAGCACAGGGTAGAAGCCGGCCTGTAAGTGTAAATGGAAAAACAAATGGGATACTCAGAAATCAATAAATAAAAAAAATGCATCAATTACGTTGGAGTGCAACAGAGAAGAGAACACTTTGAGACTGAGGTGGCATGGATAGATACATCATGTCTGTCTACTCTGTTTACAGAATGTTTTAAGCTACACCAACAACAGGACAGAGCATGCCATGCCATGGCACCGGGCCATGACCAAACCTCCATTTAGCTGAAAGTTTGACAGAGCCAGACAAAGCACATATACAGCAACCTAGCACTTTCAAAATTAAGTGAATAAATCAAATCAATGGCAATGCACCGCTGTCAGTCATACCACTGCACTACTCGACTCCACCACTACCCGGACATGTAGGTCTGCTGTCGCCGTTGACTTATTTACCGTTTTATGCCACTTGATTTGAAATGCCCAGAGTTATTCTATCAATCATCTCCGATCCAACTGACTGACTGCGAAAGTGCGAAGATAGTATGGTCATGACTCATCCTCATGGTGTTGTTGTACGTGTTGGCCAACTCTAACTCCGTCTGTAGTATACCGAGTACGAATCCGACTAAGTCCATATTCCATATTAAAAATTGCAACGGACATTGGCCTGCAGTAGTAGTTCAATTTGGTTATTAAACAACAAGAAGAGAAACATTGACTGTCACTTGAGTCATTTTTGGTTGGTAGATTAATTACTAGTACAGTTCGACTTCATGCACAACGTCAACATCAACACAAAAAACAGCAATCACTATGAGTCTGCATACAACGCATGCATTGCCAACATTTGTACATTACCTGTCTTGCTCTTCTCCTTTGCTGTCAGATGCCTAGTTCTTTCTGACAGGTGTGTGTACAGAGCCAGTGGCCTCATTATTACTCCACATTCATTTTGAGTGTTAGTCGCTGTTTCGGTTTTCTTACTCATCTGTGGCACTTCTTTGTTGCAGATGTAGTTGGTTCACATCATCATGGTCAGTGCTGTGAGATGGGCCGAGGCCTGGGTAGTGGTCATTGTTCAATGAATTGAGTTTGCAGAAATGTGACATGTCAGCAA
This sequence comes from Triturus cristatus, assembly GCF_964204655.1. Lineage (NCBI taxonomy): Eukaryota > Metazoa > Chordata > Amphibia > Caudata > Salamandridae > Triturus > Triturus cristatus. The sequence goes on from NC_140586.1 coordinate 579,864,327, forward strand.
GTTTCTTCAAAGTGTCTGTTGTCTTTCTCTGCCAAGTACCTTCTGTTCTGACATTGATGAGCTTTTATGCCTGCCGAGGCGGTAGCCTATTTCTGACAGGGACATGTTTCGACTCGGAAACAAAAGGAGGATACCTATAGTCACGTTCCACTTCTTCTGGAGGGACTGTTAGAGGCAAAAACTTTTTCTGTACTATTCTCCATCCAATGTCTGGCTTGAGGGAAATGTATTTAGGGCGAGTCATGAAGATGGAGCAGGACTCTGAGGAGTGGGCAGTAAAATGCACAGAGGTGCAACTCCAATAGGGAAAAAAAAAAGAAGACGGTGGTGATGGATTCATTTGTTGTGATTTGATTTGAAGCAGAAAAAGACAGATACACACACAAATAAAGGAAGGTAGAACATAACAATTTGAAAACCCAGTTGTCAGGGAAGAGGAGCTCGTCCTCAAACTCTGGTGGTTCGGACAGAAGTAGGTCATTAACCCCACTACTTATGTCATCAAAGTCACTCTCCTCTTCCTGCTGTGGTTCACGTATTTTGTAGTCCCGTGGTATAAAGTGCTGATTCATTTTGATCATGGTTAACCTCTCCACGCTTTTGGGAGAGAGACTGGTCCTTTTCACCGTTACAATGGCACCAGCAGCACTGAAAACACGCTCAGAAGAGACACTTGCGACAGGGGAAGATACTTTATCGCCAGCCTGCTGAGCACTGTCCATTAGCTTCTTTTCCCATACCAATACACCAATGGATTTCCATCCATGAAGACCTCTGTTGGGTCACCCAGATACGCCTGGATCATCCGCTCAATGCTCAGGGGTGTTCCGATGTGCTCGGCCTCTTTTGCCTTTACATCAGCTCTGGACTTACCATACCCCTGCCGTAGAAACCAATCAGTTGACGATTGTAGTTTTGATGATCCTGTTCTTGCTGTTGATGTTATTGGTAGTGTTGGTGTCAGTGACTGCTGGGAGGCAAATGCATTGCCCTCAGGCTCTGAAGTAGAACTTGACTCTGGAATCTGCCCTGGAGTACTTGTTCTGGGCTGGGGTGGGGGTCCTCTAATTACCAGCCGTTATTTCTCAAAGTCAATGGCTTGCTCAGCTATCAAAGTTTTGTACTTGGCAACATCCACTTCTGAAAAAGGAATTACTGCCTTACTGTTCAGAAATGCTTTGTCCCGTGGATCCAAAATTGAGGCAGTAATGTAATGTGGATGTGACACAATGTTATTTTGAATCCTTGTATTTTCAGATAAGCGAACGGCTAAGGATTCCGCCAAATAATGTGCGTCTTGTTTGTCATCAACACCTGCGTACGTTTCAGACACCTCCTTCAGCTGTTGCTCTAGCATATGCAAGAATGGGATAGCTTGGCCCATAGTACAGTCTTCCCTGCTGACTTCACGTGTGAAGACCTCAAAAGGAAGTAGCATCTCTGTCAGGCATTTAACGAGGTCCCATTGACCCATCTCAATGGTCATGTCTCTCACAGTAGGATCCCCTAATCTTTGCATGACATAAGCATTGAGTGGTATGTACTGCTCAAACAGACGATCAAGCATGTAATACGTTGAATTCCAACGTGTTGGCACCTCCTGGATGAGTGCTTTGACTGGCATTTTATGCTCACGTTGAATGACCCTCAGCTGCTTCCGGGCTTTAAAAGAATGGCTGAAATGTGTGCATATTCTTCTGCAGGTGACCAGTAAGTTGCTGACTTTGTATTCATTTTTCACAAAGTCTTGAACAACAATGTTAATGCAGTGTGCCAAACACCGGACCCTGAAATAGCCACCATCTTTCATGGCCCTAACTACATTACTGCCATTGTCCGTGGCAACAAAACCAATGTTAAGCCCTCTTCGGCGCAGCAACTCAAAGACCTTGCTGTTAAACACATCCAAAATGTTTGCAGCAGTATGAGATTTCTCCATGGCAAACATGGCTACAGTTGCATGTTTGCGAGTGGAATCAAAAATCTCAGCAGCGTCAACACCAGCAGATATCTGTTCTCTAACCCCCACGAAAGAGATCCAGTGTGCAGTTATGCACATGTATTCAGTGGCTTGGCAACTGGTCCATATGTCTGTTGTCAGGTGGATACTCTGAACAGCACTCTGCTTCAAGGCGTTTCCAAGCAATTCCAGCACGTCGTGATGTTGTGCTGGAACAGCAACTCTGGCAAAATAGTAGCGGCTGGGAACCTGCCATTTTGGGCAGATGGCTGTCACAAATTCCAGAAAACCCACCCCTTCAACAAAAGAAAAATGGAGAAGGTCCAGTGCTAACATTTTAGCCAGCTTTGCATTGTACAAACTTACTATTGGGTGGTTGCGTTCATACTGCCCCTCCACCGGCCTAAACATGCTGATAATGGTGGGCTGCATGGTTTTCCTTCCTCTTAGGCTCAACGTCGCACTTTTTTTCATTGCGGTACTCATTGCTGTCTCAGGCTGACTCTTACTCTTGTGCCACTGAGATGTTGCTGAAGATGTGGTCGACGATAACACTGCACTGCTGGGGACAGGGCTACTTTGTGTACCACTACAAGAGAGAATGTCTCCCTGTCCTTCCTCTCCCACCGTGATTGGATTTTCTTCTTCTACTCGTTTATCCCCACCAACACCAGTGGTTGCTTTTTTTATGCCACGAAGGTGGTCCTCCCAGTTGATCAAGTGGTGTTTTTTCAGATGGGTTATATGGCCTCCGGTACCATAGTTTGTACCAAGCTTACCCCGACTAACAGAGGTATTACAAATGGAGCATATAGCAATGTTCTCCTCCTTTTCACTAACCGTAAAGAAGTCCCAAACTGAGGAGCTTAACTTTTGCCTCCTGCTGGAGGTGCCACTTCCAATGCCGGATGAACTGGAGGGTGTGCGTTGAATTTGACTATGTGCTGTATCACTACATACTTGTACTGAGGTGGTGGTTGTGCTGGATGTAGGTCGCTGACGGGCCTTTGCTAATGCAAATATGGAAGCTGTAGGTCGTGTAGGTGTTACCTGTGATGGAGGTATGCGTGCTACATCCCTCCCAGCGATTTTGGATAGGGTAGTAATGTTGGTCTCCATCTCCTCGGGGCCAGGAGTGATGTTTGTAATGACTGGCTCATCATCATCATCATCATCATCATCATCATCATCCTGCTGTTCTACATCAACCTCCATAAGTGTAAGGCTTTCTGGAACCTTCCTTTTCCCTAGCCTGGTCTTGGGACGTGTCTCAGACTCAGTTTGTGGCTTCCAAGTGGCATCTAGATCATCAGAAGGGGGGCTAGGCGAATAACTTGGACTAACCCTCCCTTTCCTTGGTGGGGATTTGGAAGACAATGGAACTTCTGAATGAGTGGCTTCCTCTTCTTCCTCTGCATGAGGCTCAATTTCCTGAACTGCCCCTACTTCGGGAGGAACAACAACTACTATTGCGGGCGGTGGTTGCGGCTGTTGTTGTTGAGCACTTATCTTCTGTGTTTCCTCCTGCGTTGATTGGGTACTACTTTGAGACAGTGATAAGTTTAGCTCAGGCTCAGCATCACTGCTTTCCACCATTAGGCTGGCTACCTCTTCCACACTCATGTGCTTGGGCCTGGGTTTGTGGGTTGGGGCCACTGATGCAGAGGTGCTGGCCCCAGCTTGCTCCCCAAACACCGCTGCAGCAGGCGTCATTTTCGGTTTCCCCAAAAACGTTTTGGGTGGCACACCAGACTTAAGTGTCACTTTCTACTTCATTTCCTTCTTCTCAATAGCAACTTTATTGGTACTGGAGGACCTGCTACCTGATTTCTTTGGGCCCATCTTATTCAGATGTCAGCAGCACTCAGTTGCACAAGTTGCAGAGATGTCTGGTCAGGTCACTCACACGTCACGTCGTGTACAGCAGCAGGACGTCTGTCTGGCAGCACACTGGGCCATGATGACACACCTCCTCCTCAGTCTTTTGTGCACCTATAAGCAAAAAAGCCAGAAGAACATCAGTCAAAAGGTAGTACAATCAAACTAATATAATATATAACTTCTTAATGTGTAGTGGTGGTCACAATAATTACATTTTAGTAACTCAGTGAACAACAGTGTAGCCATTTATGAGACTTTGACAACAAGGCCAGGGCTTTCCTGGTGTACTGTACTGTGTACACTCAGGAAGAATAAGAATAGCAAAGAACAAAAACAAAAATGTAGTGGAGCCTGTGTTTGGCCTACATTTGTGCATCACGTGGGATGGATGCAGCATCAGGGAGCTGCAGCTGGCAATGGGGATGGATTTGGAAGCAGACAAGAGGAATAATGGCAAAAATAGCACACTACTAACTACCACCACAAAATGGCCCCCAGCCAAATGGTCAGGCCAGCCACAATAACAAGAAAGTGAAGACAAAGGACAGGACCAGGAAGTTGGAGACTCTGGGGAACTTCCTTCCTCTTCTAAAGAAAATTGTAAAAAAAAAAGAAAAATGACTCCTTGCTCCAAAAACTACGGCCAAATGACAACCTAATGAGTTTTTTTGAGCTAAATAAACAAAATCATTGTTTTCAAGAAGGTTTTATGCTGCTCGCGAGATATTCTTTGCCAGATTGCAAATTCTGCATGTTCGGCATCGCGGTCTTTACAAAAAGTCGTTATCGCGTTCGCAAACACACATATTGAGCGCGCGAAGAAGACAAAAAGTGTAAGTCCGCATTGTCGCGCAGTGCGGAGTTGCCAAAACTGCACGAGCTGAACATCTAGGGTTATCTACTGGCCGAAAAGGCCTATTTAGTTAACACACACCCAAAAACTTAAATTCCACCCCAAAAACCACATTTTGCAATTCAATCCCATGCCATAAATGGTGTTAAAAAATTCAACTGACGACACAGAAACAGTTTTAAGGCACGCATGATGAGATGACTACCTCTGGGCCGACTGGCAGACTAGGCCACAAGCTTGGGACTGAAGCCTATGGTAAAAGCAAGCACACTGCCTAACTCCACAAAATGGCCGCCACCCACATGGCCAGGCCACCCATAGAAAGTGAAGACACTAGACAATGAATGCAGGTCTATGGCAAAAGCACACAGCCTGGATGGCTCCACAAAATGGCCGCTAGCCACCCACAACAAAAAGAAATGGAAGACAGACAATGCAATCCTATGGCAAAAGCACACTGCCGGCCTTCACAAAATGGCTGCGACCCACATGGCCAGGCCACAACAACAACAAGCATAAGCCAAGGGGAACAAAGAAAAGACATGCAGGCCTATATGGAAAAAGCAGTGCACTACTAAACTACCACCACAAAATGGCCCCAAGCCACATGGATGGTCAGTCACAACAGGCCATGGCGAACAATGAACTCAAGCAGGCCTATATGACCAGACAAAGGAGGCCTGCTAAACAACACAGCTTTAATACAAAAATGCAAAAACGAAAATCAACAGGGCTACGAAAGGTTGGAAAGTTACACAGCAAGCACAAACACACATCCAACAAAGGTATTTATTTAATAAAAACACACACACCCAAAAAGTGAAATACACCCCAACCACATTTAGAAATTCAATCCAATGCCATCCATGCCCTACATGATGTTTAAAATAAAATTCAACAGACACCACAGAAACATGCACCCATGGGTACCTCTGGGCCTACTGGCTGAAACTTCAAGGAAAAACAACTAGGACCCTACTGAAACTACAGGCCACCCACAACAACAAGACATTTTAAAAACAATGAAAATGCCAAAAATGTAGGTACAAGCCCCAATCAAGCAAACAAGTACACCAATTCCCCAACTTACTTGTAAAATCTCAATTACAAAAGTCCTCAAATCCAATCCAATGATTTATGATGCAGCAGAAAGACACAAAAAGTGATCCTTCCAGCTCCAAAATACAAATGAAAGTGAACAGCACATGGACAAAACACTGGGAGGAGCCTGCTGGACAGGAACAGGAAGTTGGAGACTCAGGGGCACTTCCTTCCTCTTGAGAAAAAGGTTTTATGATGCTCGAGAGATATTCTTCGCCAGATTGTAGTTTCTGAGTGTTCGGGATCGCGATCTTACCAAGACTGCCGCCGGAAGTCAGCTCGCGTGTCCGAATGACGTGTTCTTGCGGGATCGTGCGGCCAGATTACAAATTTCATGGTGCATGCGAAAGGATAGAAAATCGAGTCGGCGAATGCTGAATCACTTTAAGTCATTACCGCGCATGCGAGAACGCATATTGAGCGCATGAAGAAGAGAAACAGCTACGCTACGTTGCAGATTGCGTTGTATTCGGTAACTACGCGTTCTACGCGAACCGCGAAGTTACCGAAACTCCGAAAACTCCGCGAGCGGAGCATAGTTCACCGCCAAGGGTTACTGATAACTCGGCCCAGCCTGTTCTCCAGCACCTTAGCTTTGATCTTATCACAATTTAACAGTCATATTGGTCTAAATGACCCGGGAAGCAAGAGACGCTTATCTTTCTTCTCTAAGATCACTATGTTTGCCACCTCCCTTGTAGGGGGGTCTCTGTTGTACATCTAGAAATGTTACCAGCATATCCTGCTTTAGTTCTTGAAAGAATGTTTTTAAAGATTCCAATGGAAGTCCATCAGGCCGGCAGCTTTCCCTACAGCTAAAGATTTTATGGCTTGAGAGCTCTCCTCCACAGAGATCGGAGAGTCGAGAGCTGCTTGATCATCTTTACTTAGAACAAATCTTTGTAGGACCTGAAAGAAAGAACCATATCCTTCTTTTGGCATTTGTAAGTCCTCCAGATACAAAGATTTGTAAAATTCTTTGAAAACTTTAATAATTTCTACAGGGGTTTCTTCAGTTCTCCCCCTGGCCCATTTACAGCATTATTCCTCTTCTTGCCTCCTTCTACCGGATCTTTTTAGCTAATAATCTTCCTGTAGTCTCCCTGAATTCATAACATTCCTCCCTCTATGCAGTATATTTTGCTGCCAGCTAATTACTAAAATACTGGTTAATTTTAGCTTTCTACATGGGTATTTCCTGTTGTTTTTTTGCAATATCATGTCCCTTAATTAATTACAAAGTCATTTTCTTTTCTACCAGTGACATTTGTCTGAGCAGTTTTTGAGCTAAGTGTCTCCCCCTAACTCCAGCAATCAGGGAATCCTATACCATCCATGTTTTCACGTCCCCCTATTAGTTTCCATAAATTGTTCTATCCAGATCTCCAGATGCTCCAGATATAGGGAATTCAGTAACAATTTCCTATTGCATGTGAGGAGCACCCAAAGTTTAGCAATCCTGCTACAGGGATCACAAGGATCAATGGATTATGATCTGATAATATCCTGAGAAGTTTATCCATCTTAGACTCTGTAGCCACATCCTTAGAGACAAAAAATAATCAAGGCATACCATTTTGTTATGGGGATAAAATAGTATGTGATGCCAGAATCAGGAGCTCTCTTTTATTTTCCAAATATCTATTAGACCCGATCTTTCATCAACTGATGGAGGACTTTAAAGACCTTTGGTTTTCTACCTACGTAATTCTGCTCCCAGATTTTCTTATTATTCCCCTCTAAATGAATATTTAGGTCCCCAAAGAACACTAAGGGATGAGGCCATAGGGCAAGGTTCTGTGTTTAATAGATCAAAAATATTGGCCATGCCGATATTAAATCCATATGTTGTACACAAAGTGAATCGGGCTAAGCCCATATTGCATTCAAACAATTATCCAAAGGCCTAACTTCTCAACTATTCTGCACCCAATGGAGCAATAGCTTGTTTCCAACACCACAATCCCTGTGATGTGATCCCCTACTGTGTGCAGGCCAAAAGAGTCCTAGATCTTTAAAAGCTCCTACTTTCCCCAGGGAATATGAGTTTCTGGTAGACACACTACATCTGACCGCACTACTCTCAAAACTAGAGCCACTCTGTTTCTTTTTTTTCTGTCGTTAAGACCACAGATATTAATTGTACAAACTCGTACCTTTTGCTCCATTGGTGAATATGCCCCACCAGATTCTTCCTAACCACATCATATTATTTTGTTCTTATTCATCTCCTCTCCCATCCAACAAGGTGCAGCTAAGACTCTTTTTCCTGAGCCAATTTAAATCATCTATGGATTTTTGGGTTTGAATACCCCAGCCAAACCCTTTACAAAAACACAATTCATTACTAATCATCCTCACTTAGTATTTTAAATGTACGCCTTTATAAATGACTCTACTGTCCTGCTTACATCCTAAGTTATATCGGTGCCCTAATCCACCACCCAGTTCCTGTGCCTCCCCTTCCCTTTTCCCTCCCCACCCCGAGAATCCCTTCCCTTCCCACCTGTACAACCCTCACCCATCCTTCCTGGTCCTAGAGGCTATAGGACCAATAGGGTCCATTTGTAATGGTGTGCCCTCCTCCCCCCTGGGCCCTCATTTCTTGCCCCTTATTCTTTCACTTTTGTGCCATAACTCTAACACCATAACCATTACAATTGACTTTTATCTTACTCATACATTTTGGAGGTACAATGAGGACACTTTATCCAGTACTCACCATATCTAAACATTTCCTTGCCTTATCTTCTGACATAAAGAAGTGTGCCATATCCTTCACAATCACTTTCAATTTGGCCAAATTCAATAAATAGGCTTGCGCCACTTTTGATTGAAATGGAGAAATCATCTGACCTAAATGCCATCTTCTTTGAACCGGAACATGACAATAATCCTGCCCGACAAAACAATCATGCCCCTTGGTGGCCCGTTTCTCATCCGGGTGAGCCAAATCATAGAGGGCTTGGCAGAGCAAGACGTTGCCTTGACAAAGCAGTTCTGCTTTTGGCTTCAAAGCTCCTTGATCCTCTCGATTTTTCTTAAATAGAAACTGATAAGCCCTCTGTACTTCAACATCCCAACACCAGCTGGAGAGCTCGGGGAAGGTTTCCTTCATGAGTTAAATGAGGAATTTTTGGACATCCCCACCTTCCACCCTTTTCGGGATGCCCAGAACTCTCATGTTATTCGTACAAAGCCTACTCTCGAAGTTCTAGAATTTCCATTGCATGTCAGTGGATTGAGTTTCCAACTTTGTAGTTGCCGCCTTCTGTACCTGCAGATCACTTTCGATTATTGAGATTCTGTTTTCAGCTTCCCCAATTCTCTCCACAATTTCTGTGCATGATTTAGCGACTCTGCAAATGTCATCCTGCATTTTCCGGCATGCTGATTGTGTTTTCCAATTTTCTGTTCTCGTCTTATACCAATGTAACATAATGTTTTGGTAAATGAAATCTAACGAAATTCTTTATGAATACTCATGCATAAAATCCCTCCCTTCCAATGTACCTTCCTTCAAAGTAGGAGTGGTAGAGTAGTCCCAAAGTAATTCCTTTGATTTGGCTTTGCCTTGGTGCGCTTTAATCTTTTTTATTTTCTTAACCGTGCTCGCAGTGTACAGGAGTTGCGCATCTATTTGAGGAGTCCGACTCTCATCCAGACTGCTCACATCGCTTATTAAGCTGCTCAGTGAGTTCTTCCTCATGTGGCGCCCAGCTGTGTCTAAATCTTCGTTCCTGAAAGACTCGAGTGGACAGACAATAAAAAAAGTCTCGCCTGAGTCCCCTCCTGCCTGAACTGCTATTGCCTGTAATTGTTCTGTGTTCTATTTCTTCTTGACAGAAGCGCCATTTTTTTAATTCTGCTGAGTGTCCTTAGTGACTGTGGGTCCTGCAGACCTCTCCCCCAAAAATCCTCACTTCCCTCTGCATGGCACCCTCTCTAACCATAGAAGTCTGGGAGGCCTGAATTATCATGTGTATCCCAATCACTACAGGCTTATCAAACATACCCTCTGTGAATCCTTCTGTTGTTGCCTCAATCATCACAACACACTTGTTATGTTATGTTATGTTAGAGATTTATAGTGCGCATGGTTACTCCAATACATAGTGCAACTGTGCTACATTCCAGCTGCAAGCCTAGTAAGAGCGCCCACTGCAATACTAATGAGCCAAAGAGTTTCTGAAGAACCAGTTTTTCAAGTGTTTTTAGAAGAGGACTTTAGAGTGTTCTAATTTGAGATTAAACGGTAGCCGATTCTAAAGTTTGGCAGCCAAGAAGCTGAAAGAGCTGCCGCCTAGATGTGTTCTATGATACTTTGGAATCATAGTTAGAGCATCACCTGATGAGCTCAGACATCTCCTTGGGAGATTTAATTTTATCAAGGGAAAAGGATAGTGAGGCCCTTTGTGGTTGAGGGTTCTACGTACAAAACATAGAGCCTTAAAGGAAATCCTCTCCTCAATAGAAAGGTACTCACGTCCTATGTATCCCTTGTTTGAGACTCCGAGGCACCGCTTTTTTTTTCAGAGGTTTCATTATAGGGATTAGCTGTACCATCCCCATTAGGGACATCCACATTACGGAGGGATTTCTTTAGGAATTTTGCAACCAATCCTGCTGGCTGTGTTGCTGCAGCTTTTTTAAAGGCTCCCGTGTTTCCAGGTGTCTCTGTGGCATCATCCCCAGGTATTTTCAATGTATTTTGCCCTCACAGTCCTACATCCCTTCTGGACATCCGACTGGTGCCTCGACCCCCCAGGGGTATTGTGGTCTTTAGCATGTTCTGAGATGTCCAGCGCCGTAGATAGTGACCAGCCTTAAGGGATGTATACCACACTAAAGACTAATACAGAGGCAGCGCATTAGGGTGGTGTTACACACCTTGTTGCTTGCTGCCTTGAGGAACGTGGAAAGCACAACTGCCAGTCTCCTAGCATGCTCTAGCTCAGGCTATAAGCAGGGAAGTCTACATAAGGAGTACTCACACAGCCACCTTCATCGCCTAAATAATATATTTTAAATGTATTATTTACACATTTTTTTCTTTTAGTAATTTTTTTTCATCTAAAGCACCATCAACTGCAGCATATACTAAACCATTCAATATTCCCATTTAATCAGAGTCACGCACTACATAATGGGTAACATTAGCATTTTGAAACTGTAAACAAAACTAGCCACCATTTTGAGTGGTGATGATGCACTTTCCATACACAAACCTACATTTAAATAAGCTAAAATGGTGGGTCTCAGACCTTGCCGTCAGGACATTTGCAATCAGATTGCCATAGGTGGAAGTTGACCAGGTAGTGGGCGTAAAACTCCATGACAGGCAGAGCCTAAGTCTAAGGTGTTTGAAAGCAACACACAAAAGCCAATGGATGTTTCCATCTCCGTTGACAATCGCCTACATTGTGTACATGCATGGGGCATTTAAAAAAAGCTTATTTGACTCCTAACACTACAGCCAACAAAACATCCTCAACCTTTGCTGCTGTTAATGGCCTCTGGGAGCCTCAATGCCAGGAACAGCAGGTGACATGGCCGCAGCCTTCTCGCAAGAGGAGCTGTAATTTCTGGCTATGAAGGTCCTGTCCCTGTACAGCCAGGATCTATGGTACAATAGAATAACAGGTACATGTTTAAAATGTTATTCTGACTAACTTGTTTTCTTTTTAAACACAGGATAGAATGTCCCATTAAGTTGCTGGGTAAAGTGGAGTGATTGAAGTGACGTTTCTGTTCTTGCTAAATTACATAGAACAATAATGGTGTGTATTTATAAACACATCATATTTAGACAACACCACATTAGTATGTGCTGTGTGTTTGATGCCCTATATTTTATTTGGTGTGCATTTCTATGTATATGCATGTGTGTATGTACAGTAAGCTCATGTGAAATCAACTAAATTAACAGTATGTTAATTTAGAGGATACATAACATTTTCTGCACAAATGAGCAAATAGATATACATATATATATATATATATATATATATATATATATATTCCTCCAGGTGCCCCAGAACATGAAGACGCCACTCCACGGAGGATGATTTACAAAACCTTTTATTGCAAACCACGGAAAGCAGCCCAGTCCTTGCTGTCCCTTACGCGTTTCAGTGTAACAAACACCTTAATCATAGGGGGAGGGGGAACTTGGCAAGATCCGGTGAGTACTTCACATCTTTTTATCGCATAGCGCAGTCACTTTCCAGTAAGTTGCATGCTGGGTAATGAAGTCAAAATTAAACCTTCCAGTAGGGTCCGTTTTCTTGCCAAAATGTTTTTAACCCCATATTCTTTATCGTTTAGCACAGCCCTCCGGTGGGCTGCTGGGTTGCTTTCCTGATTCAAATTACGCATCCCTCGTGCTGGCAGGCAATGAAGATTCACGGCCTCGCAGTCCTGTCATTTTCAGGTGGTGCATCTTCCGCGGCTTGGAGCCTGCCGCGTACAACATTCCTCCAGGTGCCCCAGAACATGAAGACGCCACTCCACGGAGGATGATTTACAAAACCTTTTATTGCAAACCACGGAAAGCAGCCCAGTCCTTGCTGTCCCTTACGCGTTTCAGTGTAACAAACACCTTAATCATAGGGGGAGGGGGAACTTGGCAAGATCCGGTGAGTACTTCACATCTTTTTATCCCATAGCGCAGTCACTTTCCAGTAAGTTGCATGCTGGGTAATGAAGTCAAAATTAAACCTTCCAGTAGGGTCCGTTTTCTTGCCAAAATGTTTCTTCGTAGGTGCCCTATTCATAGTGGCCATATTTGAATAAGCATTTCTAACACTTGTGAACAGTATTAATGTAACGCGTTTGTCAGCTATGGTGGTTTGGCAACAATAACATCTTTTGAAAACGACTTGAGAGTGCACCGCGTACATTTGTATGGACGAAGGTGTTCAGGCACGAGTATCTGGCGGTTCGTCACCGCTCTATGGTAGCACCCACCCAGATGTGAGCGGCGGTTGGTTGACGAGACTTTGTTTGAAAAAAAAAAAATATATATATATATATATATATATGTATATATTCACTGAAAAAAACATAGGTTTCAGGGGTGTTATAGTTAGCTGGACTTTTCACCCGTACAAAACCATTGAAAATCCCCCGTTATAGTTAGTTAAGATAACTATAACTCACGCGCCCGCAATGCACTGCTGATGACGTCACATATTACATCACTCATGACATGGTCAGTGACATCACTCATGACATCACTGATGACATCTCAAATAACATCACTGATGACATCACTGATGACATCATCCAGTGAATGTGGGCCCGATTCAAAGAACTAACTTAAGACAAAATCCTAAACTTACTACCATTTTGGTATTCCCAGAAGGCACTTACTCATTTTGTTATTCACAGAAGGCACTTACTCATTTTGGTAATCACAGAAGTTAGGAGTCCTAACTTTAGGACTCCTAAATGCCTTCTGTGAATACCGAAAGTCTTAAAATTAGGATTTTTCTCAGTTTAGTAGTAGTATAGCTAGGACTCCTAACTTTAGGACTCCTTAATGCCTTCTGTGAATACCGAAAGTCTTAAAATTAGGATTTTTCTCAGTTTAGTAGTAGTAAAGTTAGGACTCCTAACTTTAGGACTCCTTAATGCCTTCTGTGAATACCGAAAGTCTTAAAATTAGGATTTTTCTCAGTTTAGTAGTAGTAAAGTTAGGACTCCTAACTTTAGGACTCCTAAATGCCTTCTGTGAATACCGAAAGCCTTAAAATTGGGATTTTTCTCAGTTTAGTAGTAGTATAGTTAGGACTCCTAACTTTAGGACTCCTAAAAGCCTTCTGTGAATACCGAAAGTCTTAAAATTAGGATTTTTCTCAATTTAGTAGAAGTAAAGTTAGGACTCTTAACATTAGGACTCCTAAAGGCCTTCTGTGAATACCGAAAGCCTTAAAATTAGGTTTTTTCTCAGTTTAGTAGTAGTAAAGTTGGGAGTCCTAACTTTAGGACTCCTAAACTGAGAAAAATCCAAATTTTAAGACTTTCGATATTCACAGAAGGCATTTAGGAGTCCTAAAGTTAGGACTCCTAAATTCTGTGAATACCGAAGTGAGTAAGTGTCTTCTGTGAATACTAAAATGAGTAAGTGCCTTTTCTGAATACGAAAATGGTAGTAAGTTTAGGATTTTGTCTTAAGTTAGTTCTGTGAATTGAGCCCTGTGTGTTTTTCTGAAAAGTAAATATGTTTTATATATGTATATCTCAAGGTCGATGGAAGAATAAATGGGTATATAAGTGTCTAAATGGATGATTTTTTTTCAAAAAATTGATTGTATCATTGACTGATTAAGTGTATCTTAGTGAATACATGGCTTAGTGAGTAATGTTTAAATATGTAAATATCTGTATCAGTCTCTCACTTTGTGTATAAGTGGCTACATGGGTTGGTGAGTAGCTACATGAGTGTCTATATAGGTTATTAGTTGGTTTTTTTGAGTATCAGTATGAGTGCCTGAGTGTATGTATGGTTTGGTGGGGGGTATTACGCAGTGCATAGATGCATGAATGAGTGACTCACTGTTTGTATGTGTTGAATACAGCATGTGTGCAGGACTGTATGGGTGGATGAGTGTGTGTATGGTTGTGTTAGTGAGCGAATTACTGTCTCAATAGTGTCCTTATGAGTAACTACATATTTTTTAAACATTTATATGTGACTATTGGTGTATATAAGTGAGTATATGTGAGAGTGAGAGATTGGAAGAGTTCCTGTATGAATAAGTATGTGTTTCTATAAGAGATTGTTTAAAAGACTAAGTATGTGTAAGTTTATATAGAAGTAAGTGTGGTGGTGTTTGTATAACTGTATATGCAAGTAAATGGATGTTTGATTCTTTATTAGCATGAGTGACTATGTGTGTGAGTAACTCTATGGATGAGTGGCATTGTGTAACAGGATGTATAGGTGTATGAGTACATATTATGAGTGAGTACATGTATGAGTGACTGTATTGGACTGTTGGTGAATGAGTGTATGTGGATCTTAGAATTACTGAATAGGTTGTGGTAACTGGTATTGGCATGTCCATTGTTTTGAAAATGTTTGTTTCTATTTTTGAATGTGTGTATCAAAGGTTATATTAGGGTGAGAGGAGGTCTGCCACTCTATCACAAGGATGATGTCATCAGTGATGTCATCAGTGATGTCATTTGAGATGTCCTCAGTGATGTCATGAGTGATGTCACTGACCATGTCATGAGTGATGTAATATGTGACGTCATCAGCAGTGCATTGCGGGTGCGCGAGTTATAGTTAGCTGAACTAACAATAACGGGGGAATTTCAATGGTTATGTACAAGTGAAAAGTCCAGCTAACTATAACGCCCCTGAACCTTTGGTTTTTTCAGTGAATTTCTAAGGTTTTTTAAATGCTAATTCCTAACTATAACGTGCCTGAAACCTAGGGTTTTTTCAGTGAATTTCAAAGGTTTTTTAAATGCTAATTTCTAACTATGCCTACAGATATAGGACATGTGAAGAAAGAAGAAACACACAGAAAGAAAAAAAAGAAAAAGAAATGCAGAAAATCCTCAAAGACGAAGAAAAGTGAAGGAAGAAGGATAATGTGCAGAAAGAACAAACAGAAGAGCAGAAAGAAGCCTTGTTGCAAAATCATCCTGTACCCTCAACTTTTTCAGACGGATACTGGTTTTAACTGAGTCTGACTAACCAGTCCTAGAGCCAGTGCTATGTTAAAAGACACTTAGAATACAGTGAAAACACCTACATACACTAGAGAACTCTATGCGTTGGGGTCCCCCTGTGATTGGCATGACCTCCTCTGTAAGCCCCTAGTATATAATAGGGCAGGGGGATTAAAACTACCTCTTAAAACGCACCACAGGGCGTGTTTGCACACGTCACCTCAGGCCCTGTCCCCTCCCTTCCCCACTGTGTAAACACGCCCTGTGGCAGTTTTAAGTTGGGAGATTAAGTACCCTTGAATCCTGAGGGTCCCTGGGTCCAACTAGCCCACTAGGTACCTCCAGTAAGCGCCACAGAGCTGCATTGCAGAGAGATGTAAAAAGGGGCATGGCCTAGGCCACCTCTCTGCAATGCAGCACAGTGGCGCTTACTGGAAGCACCTGGAGGGCTAGTTGGCCCCCAGGGTCCCTCAGGATTGAAGGTGAATTATTTCCCCAACTTAAAACGCGCCACAGGGTGTGTTTGCACACGTCACCTCAGGCCCCGTCCCCTCCCTTCACCACTGTGTAAACACACCCTGTGGCCGTTTTAAGTTGGACGATTAAGTCCCCTTGAATCCTGAGGGTCCCTAGGGTCCAACTAGCCCACTAGGTACCTCCAGTAAGCGCCATAGAGCTGCGTTGCAGAGAGGTGTAAAAAGTGGCACGGCCTGGACCACCTCTCTGCAACGCAGCGCAGTGGCATTTACTGGAAGCACCTGGTGGGCTAGTTAGCCCCCAGGGACCCTCAGGATTGAAGGGGAATTATTTCCACAACTTAAAACGCACCATAGGGCATGTTTGCAACCGTCACCTCAGGCCCCGTCCCCTCCCTTCCCCACTGTGTAAACACGCCCTGTGGCCGTTTTAAGTTGGGAGATTAAGTCCCCTTGAATCCTGAGGGTCCCTAGGGGCAAAATAGCCCACTAGGTACGTCCAGCAACCGCCATTGCAGAGAAATGTAAAAAGGGGCACGGCCTGCACCACCTCTCTGCAACGCAGCGCAGTGGCGCTTACTGGAAGCACCTGCTGGGCTAGTTGGCCCCCAGGGTCCCTCAGGATTGAAAGGGAATTATTTCCCGCACTTAAAACGTGCCACAGGGCATGTTTGCACACGTCACCTCAGGCCCCGCCCCCTCCCTTCACCACTCTGGCTGTTCTAAGTTGAGAGATTAAGTCCCCTTGAATCCTAAGGGTCCCTAGGGTCAAACTAGCCCACTAGGTACCTCCAGTAAGCGCCACAGAGCTGCGTTGCAGAGAGGTGTAAAAAGGGGCATGGCCTCAGAACACCTGTCTGCAACGCAGCTCCCTGGAGCATACTGGAGATACCTGTTGGGCTAGTTGGCCCTCAGGGACCCTCAGTATTGAAGGGGAATTAATTCCCCAACTTACAACTCGCCAGGGGGGCGCGTTTGCACAATGCTGCAAGGAGGGGACGTGGCCTCCGGCGCGATGCCGGTCTTTATTATGATTTTTTTTAAGAAGGGGGGCTGTGTGGCCTCCCTTCTTTTTCTAATTTGTTGTCCCTGGGGACCCCATCCCCCAGGGCCTGCCCCCTAATTTTTTTTTAGAAAGCTTTAATCGGCCCCAGGGACCCCAACCCCCGGGGCATGGCTTTTGGTTTTTTTTGTTTAATCTATTTATAGAAACACCTAGGACATGCTGGACAAACCGTACATACCTATCACCATGACGATTTGTGTGATATTCATGAAAAGGCGACTATGCATACAATGAATCCACATGGAATGTATTTACACCGCTAGTGAAGCTCTGACGTGTCTGACGCCCTACCGTGCCTAATCCCGGCACCCCCGCTGGTGGGTACTCTCCAAGTAGACACCCTTGTCATTTATTTATACAAACATAGGTAGCTATTGACGGGCACATTTAATACACACGCACACCAAGCCATTCAAAAGGGGATTCGACAAAAAGTCGCCCAAAACTATGCAAGAAACCCCCCTCACGGTTAATAAAACACACATCTGCCAGATGTGTAATACTTTTTATTTTACTCTCTGGAAAGGAGACAAACCTCACTTGAGAGTCACAGCGTGCTCCTGGCTGAGCCCAATGCTGTGTTACACCCAAAAGTGCTTGCCGAGTGCCACACACCTCTGTGTTGTATTCCACCAGCTAGTGTGTATGCTATGACACTCTCTAGCCCATGTGCACTGTAACACCACCCCGTGAATATGTCATACCACACTTGCCTTCGCACGGGTTATATTGCCCCATCTAACGTGCCTTCCTCGATGCCTATGTTATAACGCACAGTGCTATGCCATACATATTACAATCTGGGATCCATATCTTTGTCACAGTGCGTATGCAACGTTACACTCCCCAGCACATATTTTATATTACAGCTTTAGAGACTAGTTAGGTTACACAGCACTGCCCTGTGCATATTACACTCCAAGGTGCATATCACATAGCATGCGCTAGTGCCTGTGCTATCTTGAGCTCTCCAATGAATCTGTCATTGCACGCAATGTATTGCATATTATATTTCACGCCTCGGTTCATCTTATATCACAGTTTTGGTGCATAGTTTATACCATACACTATATCTAGTTTTCATTTTCAAACATGCTCTCAGGACTATATTCTATATAACACTGCGTTTACCTACCATTTTCACGGGCATTGCATTTTGCGATGGGGGGTGGAGGGTCAGGGGATGTTTCTGCCAAGTGAGCCCAGAGTCACAGTCACAAACGTCCGCTTCTTCCTGAATAAAAGTGAGATTATGCTGCATACATGTTCATATTTTAAGTAGTTTGTACAGACACACATTTTAAAAACAATAAAGTTCCTAATACTTCTCTGAACAGTTAGCTTGCTGCCCCATCCACCTCCTCCGTATCCCCTGTTGTCTGAATCCATGGACTAGCCTCCTCCCTCCTGCCATGCATGGTCTGATCTGCTGCCACTGCCTTCCATTTAGCATGATGTACCAGTCCACTCCTCCTGCCCTCCATTGCCCACTTCTATGCCCCATCATTGACCTCCTGCTTAGCCTCTGTGCTTAGCTTGCTGCCCCTCTTCTCCTTCTCCCTGCCCTCCAATGTCTTTGTGCATGCCCCTGCTCTATCCTTTTTGCCCACCATGTTCCATGTACCTGCCACTCCTATCTACTCTGAGTGTTCTGTTGAGCTGCCACTCCCATCCCATCTGCCTAGCATTGTCAGATGACTGTAACCTGTCCCTGTCACCTCACCATGCCTGTCCACATTCCATGCCCCTATCCCCTTCCTCCTGTCATCCATGGTCCATTTTACTGCCACACCCTTCTGCCCTCCCTGGTCTGTTGTGCTGCAACTGCTCCTCCTGCAAGCCCCGCGTGGTCTGTTGTGAGGCCCCTTCCCCTGAACTCTCTTGTCTGTGCCCAGGTCTTGACCCTCCCTTCTATCCTCTATGGTCCATTGTGCATGCCCCTGCACCCTCCTTCTTGCCCATCATAGCCATTTTGCTGCCACTAACCCTCCCGCTTGCCATGCATGGTCTTCTGTGCTGCCACGGCCCCTCCCACCTTCCCTGTGTGGTCAGCTAGCTGCCCCTGAACCACTCCCACCTTCCCTCCATGGTCTGTGTGTATGCCATCATAGTCTCACTGTTGCTCTCCATGGTGTGGCTTGCTTCTAGTGCCCATCATGCCTGACCTCCATGGTCATCTTGCTGCTCCTGCCCTGCCGCCTGCCCCCAGCCCTCTGTTTCCAAGTGCAGACCCCTATTCCCTCCCTCCTGGCTTGTCTGTTCTATTGTAATGCCCCTGATCTGTCCCTCCTGCCCTTTATGGTCTGTAATGTTGCAGCTTTCTCTCCTGTCTGTCCATTATGGTCAGCTAGCTACCATTGCCTCTTTCCCCTCTGTTCTCTGTTGTCCATCTGCATGGTCCTATCCCCTCCCTATTGCTTTCTATGGATTGTTGTGCTGCACTCCTGTCCTGCATGCCCTGTGTGGTGTATTGTGCTGCTGCACACCCTGATGCCTGCCCTGTAGGGTCAGTTTGGTGCATCTCTCCATGTCCCTCCTGTCCTCTGTTATCTGAGTTCATGTCCCTACCCCAATTCCTCCTGCCTTCCATGATCCAATGTACCATACTTGCGAACATTTTGAACTTGGTAAGAGGGAGATTTTGAAAAAAAACTGGGGTACTGATTTTCCCCTTTGAGTTACATTGAATAAGAGGAGACTGTAGACAGGAGACAGATCAAATAAAGCCCATTTGAGCTTAAAAACATTGGGTGTTTCCTGGCTGAATCGGGTCTGTTGGCATGTATGGTTGTACTACCACTGCCTCTTCCTTCTGCCCACAATGGTCTATTATATTGCCACAGCCTCTCTTGCCAGTCCTGTATTGTTGGTTTGTTGCCCCTGCTCCCCTTTCCACTGCCCTCCATAGTCTGTTGTGCTACCACTGCCCTTCCTGCCTGCCCAGTGTAGTCAAATTGTTGCCTCTGCACCCTCCTATCTGCCTTCAATTTTCAGAGTCGGTGCCCCTGGCCTCTGCCTCTCAACAGTATCCTAATGAACAACTAGATTGCTAACATTCTATATTTATTACAAAAGTGTGGAACGCCTGATGTCATCTTGATGTAATCAAAACTGTAATACCTAGAGCATTTCCTTTAGAAATTACATATATGAGAGGGTCTTATTTGCATCAAAATTATGGTTAGTGCTCTAAAAAACTAAAATGAGGACATATTTTCTGAGTTTTCAAATAGCGACAAAGCACTTTTAAATTATTTGTTATCTTTATGTTTTTTTATCCAGTTGACCACTTGATTAAATGTTGCACTTAGGGGAGAGGATGTGGTGTTACTTCCAGAGCTGCAGACTTTGCAACTGGGGGACCAGGTTGGAGTTTCTGCTTCAGCTTGACATTCTGTGATTCTGGTCAAATCACTTAATCTCCCCATGTCTACAACCAAAATGAATTTGTTCTTGTGTGATGTAACCAATGCTCATTTAAAGCACTCCAATACCTGACAAGTCTGCACTATATAAAACTGCAAAAACACAAAAAATAAAAAGTGTTTTGCACACTTCTGTCATTGGGCTACATGTGGGCTACATCTGGGTGATATTTGTGCTGCATTTGGGCTCTTTTGTCTCTGGTGGCCATCTTGGGAGATTTATTTGTTATGAAGCTTCCTAATTTCCTCATTTACTGCAGTTTCCTCAGTAGGAAATGCTTTCAGTTTTTTACTTTGATTCCATCAAGAAGGTATTCAGATATGTCACTCATTTGCCATAAATTCTGAATGTTAGCACTCTAGTTGCTCATTAGATCACTGTAGTAAAGCTACTGCTCACCACGGAAGTCTGCTGCTGGTATTAAAAGTGCATGGTTCAGTCTGCATGTCAGAATTTTTTAATGAAATAGAAGAGGATTTGAGAAGTCACTCAAAATGTGCCCTAATTTTTTTTTCTTCAGCACTAATCATAATTTCTATGGCAAAATGAACCCCCTCATTGTGTTCCTTTTCAAATTAAATGTTTTAAGTATTACCAGTTTATTCCAATCAAGAGGGCTTCAGGTGTGCCATACTTTTGTCATAAATAATACAGTAAGCGCTCTAGTTGTTCTTAAGAACCCTCTGGGACATTCTGTCATTGGGCTATACTTGGGCTACATCTGGGTGATATTCGGGCTACATTTGGGCTCTTTTGTCTCTGGTGGCCATCTTGGTAGACTTATTTGTTATGAAGTTTCCTAACTTCCTCATTTACTACAGTCTCCTCAGTAGGAAATACTTTCAGTTTTTTACTTTTATTTCCATCAAGAAGGCATTCTATGTGTCACAGATTTGCCATAAATTCAGAATGTTAGCTCTCTAGTTGCTCATTAGATCACTGTAGTAAAGCTACTGCTCACCAGGGAAGTCTACTGCTGGTATTGAAAGTGCATGTTTCAGTCTGCATGTCAGAATTATTTAATGAAATAGAAGAGCATTTGAGAAGTCACTCAAAATGTGCCCTCATTTTTCTTTCTGCAACACTAATCATACTTTCTATGGCAAAATGAACCCTCTTATTTTGTTCCTTTTTAAATTAAATGTTTTAAGAGTTACCACTTTATTCCAATAAAGATGGCTTCAGATGTGCAATACGTTTGTCATAAGTAGGACTGTTAGCGCTCTAGTTGTTCTTTAGAACACTCTGGGAAGCTGCAGTAGAACACAAAGGAATCAACTGACAGTCTCTGCCCTTGTTGGATGTACATGTTTTACTGAGAATATCAGACTTCAATCTCACATGACTGAGAAAGATAATGTGAATTTACAGAAAATATGCTCTTAGTTTAACTTATAGATCACCTTCCAAACCTCCGTGGGAAAAGCATGAGAAAATAGTTTTCTCTCAAACATGATTCATGATATCCCAGCAGAAGGCTTTTTCACATGGTAAAATCACCTTAGAACACACCACAATTCCTAAAATGAGTATGGTACCATCAACAAATGATTTATAATGTAACTAAAGTCTTAAAACCTTCTATTAACTGCAATGCTTTTTAATGAGGTGCAATCATGTATATTGGTCCCAAGATGGCTACCAACACTTCTTGGATGAAGTGCTGACAGCCAATCAGATCTCACGATGAGATGTGTGGTTTGGCTCCGCCCAGATATATATGTGATTTTACTTTTGATTTTCTCAGGAACTACTAAACGGATTTACACCATTTAAACAAAAGGCATGACTCTGAAACAAGGGCTACCTTTTTGCCAAATTTGGTGTAATTCCGTTCAGCAGTTCGGGCTGTAGCTGCGATTAAAGGTTCCTATGGAAAATTGCATGGGGAAAACACGTTTTGGGACTCCCCTTTTTTCTCGGCCCCAGCTTGATGAATCACCCCGAGACTTCAGGATAGGAGCGGACCAGAGGGCACCACCAGTTTTGAAAATTTCGCGAAGATTCGTCAACCGGAGCCAAAGTTATTCCAAATAGAATGTTGCGGATTTCCTATGGATAATAGGTCCTAACTATAACTAGGTAATATATATATATATATATATATATATATATATATATATATATATATATATATATATTATGTAAACACATGGTAACTCATATGAGATGCACTCGAGACAAACAACAGGTTATCAGCCTTTTATTTTAGGTACAGTTGTGCGATGGATGCTGGTACAATGAAGCAGCTTTCCAACCAGCTTGCCTGACACGTTTCAGGTTTCCCCTTTCTCAAAGGCTTGTGGTAAGTTTGTGCTGTGCAGCAACTCCCATAAATGCGATAATTTCACGCCCCTTAATTTGGCAAATTCAAGACTTCTGGGAGTTGTGGTGCACAAATGTTCACTCTGCATTTCGGCGCACTGATGATTGCTGTCGATAGAGCCCCCACTGGGCCCGCACAACCATTCACAACTTCAATCCTTCGTCGTTGCTCCATAAACGAGGATGGTGTATCCAAACCTCATGGCCTCCTAATAATATGGAGTGGGGCAGTCTCAGCCGATGAGCGTCCGCCTCAATTTGTAAACACATGGTAACTCACGTGAGATGTACTCGAGACAAACAACAGGTTACCAGCCTTTTATTTCAGGAACAGTTGTGCGATGGATGCTGGTACAATGAAGCAGCTTTCCAACCAGCCTGACGCATTTCAGAATTTCCCTTTCTCAAAGGCTTGTGGTAAGTTTGTGCTGTGGCGTGCAGCAACTCCAATAAATGCGATAATGTCACGCCCCTTAATTCGGCAAATTCAAGACTTCTGGCGAGATGTAGTGCACAAATATTCACTCCTTATTTCGGCACACTGATGACTGCTGTCGATAGAGCCCCCACTGGGCCCCCGCAACCATGCACAACTTCAATCCTTGGTCGTTGCTCCATAGACGAGGATGGTATATCCAAACCTCATGGCCTCCTAATAATATGGAGTGGTGCAGTCTCGGCGGATGAGCATCCGCCTCAATTTGTAAACACATGGTAACTCACATGAGATGCACTCAGAGTTAGTGCAATTTTGAGTTTATTCGCACCTAAACATCACCGCCATTACGCGTTTCGGCAGTTGCCTGCCTTGATCACATGACAGCGTTATATATAACAATACTTGCATAAATGCACAGTGTAAATTGTCCTAATACTTATCTATAAATTAACCATTTGAATGTATATTCAATTTTATGTACAAAATTATAAGTACACAATGTATCATACTGGATAATCATGGATCCAAATGATCAAAAATGGGTTTTTTGATTTACCAATATTTTTTGCGCCGTTTGACGAATCTTTGCAAAACTTTTAAAACTAATGGGTCGGCCCTTCCAGTTTCTCTGTTGAAAGTGTTGGGGTGATTCATGAAGCTGGACCCGAGAAAAACGGGGGGTCCCAAAGTACATTTTCTTCATGTTAATTTCAATAGGAAATTTTGGAACAGGCTACAGCCCTAACTGCTGAACTGAATTTGGCAAAAAGGTAGCTCTTGGTTCAGAAAGCGCCTTTTTTTTTTTAAATGGTGTAAATCCGTTCAGTAGTTTTTGAAATATTGAAAGAAAAAGAAATATAGATATCTGGGCAGAGCCTAACCACACATCTCCTCTCGAGCACAAACTAATTCTAATTAGCTGCCAACACTCCAAACCAGGAAGTGTTGGCAGCCATCTTGTGCCTCCCATTGAGTGAAAATCAAAAAGTTGAGACACATTGCAAACAAACAAGAAAAGGGGGCAGGGTATAAACACCCCGACACACCAGGCCCAAAAAATGCATTTTTCTTTTCTGCGCGAATCCCTCTTAAAATTAAAAAAATGAAGCTCAGGCTCCCGTGCTTTGCTTTTAAAAGCCCCCGTGTTGGCCAGGTCCCAGAGGCAATTTGATTTATGTAGCGGGAGCCCGTGGGGGCCCCCGCAGCCCTGGGGACTGCCACCTCCCTGGGGCTTTCTCATTTTTTCATGGGGGCAGCGGCCCCCCTCAAGCCCTGGGGACCGCCACCTCCCTGGGACTTCAAATCAAAAATCAATAAGGGTGGAGGGGCCTCATGGTCCTTCCCAAGCCCCGTGGACTGCCACCTCCCTGGGGCACACTATATTTAAATACAGGGGTCCGTTACGTAGCCCCGGCCCCAGGGACCACCACCTCTCTGGGGCTTTAGAAACGTTAGTGGGGCCACGGGGCCCCCTCCAGGAGCCCTTGATGGCCCTGGGGACTACCACGCCCCCAGGGTCAGCTTCTGCAATGTCCCAGGGTGCTCACCCCCGGGACATTGCCGTTTGCTCTGACAGGGCAAACTCTGCAAACTCTGCTTCGGTTTTTGGAAGCGAGAGCAGGAAACCTGCTCTCGCTTCCAAAAACCGAAGCAGAATTGCTTTTGCACAAGGGGAGCTGCATGTTAGCAGCTCTCCTTGTGCAAAGGCAATGGCGGCTTCCCCAGGTGGTGGGGAGCGGGCTGGGGCTCCCCCCACGGTTACCAAAAGTGTGGCCACGCCCGGAGGATGGGGTCTCCGGTTCAGAAGTGGCCCGGGAGGGGGGGCGACGTGGCCCCCTCCCCTTTTTTTTTTTTTTTTAAATGGCATGACCCCGTGGGATGGGATCCCCGAGGCCAATAGTGGCATGAGGAGGGGGGCCCACATGGCCCGTCTAAAATTAAAAATAAAGGGTGGCCAGGCCCCAGGGGATGGGGTCCCCGGGGCCAGATATGACCTAGGGAAGGGGGGCCCTGTGGCCCCCCTCCTGTGATTAAATAAAAAAGACCACATGTTCAAGCGCTGAGCCTTTCATCTTTTGGGAGCAGGCAACCATGCTGTATATCAGTTTGGCAATTTTAGACTTTAAACTACTGCTTAATTTGCGCCGGGGTCTACCTGTGCGCACATGGGCACTTAATCATTAGCACTTGCTCTTTGGGCGTGCTGTGTAACAGACTCGTTAGGGAATATGCTGTTTCTTTTTCATAACACACAACACACAAACTGGTGAGTGTAATGATGCTAAGGCACAAGCCCACATGGACGGACAGCTCAGTGTGAAGAGAGCCTGCTGCAGAGACCACGTGTTCTAGCACTCAGCTACCAATCAATAGCTATGCACTTATTCAATCACTCTGTGAATTCAATATTCATGCAGTTATAAAATCTCCCTGCACTATCCTTGCACTCCTCCAATGACACAGGCAGGACTCATTCACTCCTGCAATCACCCAGATACTAACCATGCACTCATACAGTAATCCAGGCATTACCCATAAACTATTGCAATCAGTCAAGCATTAGCAATGTAGTCTTCCAATCACCCAGACATTACCCATGCACTCATACATTCACCCATGCAGTACCCAGGCAATCCTCCAATCACCCAGGGGCCGATTCACAGAATTTATCTGAGACAAAACCCTAAACGTACTACTTTTGGTATTCACAGAAGGCAGTTTGTAGTAGTAAAGTTAGGATTTTGTCTTAAGTTAGGATTTTGTTTTAAGACCAAAACTTAGGACAAACTTAAGTTTAACTTACGACAAAATCCTAACTTAAGATAAAATCCTAACTTAAGACAAAATCTTAACTTAAGACAAAATCCTAACTTTACTACTACTAAATGCCTTCTGTGAATACCAAAAGTAGTAAGTTTAGGATTTTGTCAATCTTGGGGGGGCGCTAGAGGGCGCACTGCAGAATGGCTGCCTTCTAAGACAGCTCCGCTGGTCAGGCCCAAAATGCGGTAAAAAGAGCGTACAGAAGACTCAAAATTGACCGCAAATGGCAGGAATAATGATCGGAATGTCTTGGCCTGGAAGCGAGCAGGACGGGAGACTGGCAGCACGCAGCAAACGCCGATAATTTGTGAAAGACGGCCGGGCGTTCGACGAGGTCTGCAATATGCAAGATGGTGGCGCCCTGAAGTGCGGGCGACTCGGAGCAGGCAAGGAGTGGAGTACGAAGGTGTGGTGCATCGAAGTGTGTGAGTGCCCTGTTTATCGTGCGGATGTGGGGAGAGAGCTCACACCGCACTGCCAAAGTGCGCTAGTGGCACTGCATGGAGAATGAGATACTTTTGTGGTGAAGAATCTCGTGAATCGGCATAAAATGGCGGGCAGCAATCATGGCGGCGACTGTTAATATAAGAAGCGCGACACGGAGCCATGAATAGCGGAGCTTTGGTATAGTGTGGAACCCAGGTTAGAGTTCAGCTTACACCCTGCCCAACTGGGGTGATATAAAATGCGATGTCCCTGCTGACGATGCCTCTATTCCCAGCTCCTGCGACTGTGTTTTGAACCACGCGCTCACTGTATCACGCTTGAACCTTGGAGGTGTGTGGAGGTAAACGGCGGCAAATCTCGTATGGAGATTGTGATATAAAGTGTAATCTCCAGCAGCACTGTGAAATTCTGAATAGGCGCCATTTAAATTGCATGTTAAGCTGGTACTGCCACTGTCCGGTCGTGGTGTGGTGAGGAGGGTGGACTGTGTCATCTGACGCTTTTCTGTCCTGGTGGCCCCTGCTTTGCGCGACTCATTGCATGTGGCTAATGGGATTGCAGTGCATCGCTAATCGCACCAAGAGCCTGGCAGGTGAGGGTCTCATCTGCGGAGCGACTACTTGTCTGGACCTTTCACCAGATGATCCACCTTTGTGGCGAGGAGAGCCAGTCCTGGAGTAGCACATCACTACATGTTACACGCCACTCCTACTAATGGTGGGTTGAGCACTATGTTGTAGAGTGACGTTGATTAGCGGCTGAAGGGCTCAAGTAGTAGGACAGCCATCCTCTGTGGAGCTGTAAACTACACACCACCACACGCACACCAAGGCACTCACTGCTACTATACTTCCAAGACTGCAGTGCTTATTAACACGACAATGTGGAAGCCGGATAAGCAACAGTCCAAACTACCATTTGTAACGAACAGGCACACCAAGGGTGTGACGGTGCATTCAGACACCAAACTTGAAAGTGAAACTGCGGCACGTACTGGCGTGGAAGGTGTTCTGCAGGCAATACAACAAAGTCTACAGGACATTAATAGGAAATTGGACACTATCACCTTACGGGTCGACAATATGGCGGCTAAATTGGATAAGCATGGAGAACGTTTTGTTGAGGCCGAAAATCGTATCACTGCGGTGGAGGACGAGTCGCATGTCACGACCCAAAAATGCATGGAAATGGAGAAACTACTGGAAGTTATCAAAAATAAAGCGGAAGATTTAGATGCGAGATCTCGACGCAATAACATCAGAATTGAGAGAGTTCCGGAATCCACAAACACAGGACGGATGGAAACTTATATGGAAGAAATGCTTTGCAGCGTGTTTGGTGCAGAACGCCTTTCAGTTGTTTTCCTGATCGAACGCGCGCATAGATCCCTGGCCCCGCGACCGAAGCCTGGCGCCACTCCAAGACCTTTCATCGCCCGTGTCCTCAATTACAGGGATCGAGATGTCATTTTGAGGCTGGCTCGAGAGAAACAGCAGATAAACTACCAGGGCAATGCACTGGAATTCTACCCAGACTGCACTATGACGGTCTAACTTGCGCGAAAAGAATTCAACCCAGCAAAAAAGAAACTGCGAGAACTAGGTATAGAGTACGTTATTCTCTATCCAGCTCGGCTGAGGGTGACATATGAGGGCTTCTCCAGACACCGAGAGCAGCAAAAGACTTTCTTAAGAAAATCAACAACAAATGTAAAGAACAAAAACGGGCGGAGCAGAACCAAGACTTTGAATGAGCGCCATTAAGGGGGCAGGACATCCTTGGACCTCGGACATTATGTTCTGGTAAGGCATGTGTGTGCACTGTTATAACAGATTGAACTGCTGACACTCTCATGTAGCTAAGCAAGCTCAAAGTATCAGCGACACCCGCAGGTTATTGCAGGCGGCCGAGGACAGACCTATGATCTGCCAAGCCTACATTAACTCAGAACCCAGAACTGATGGTGCATCCTATGACCAACTAATGTAATTGCGGTCTCGAATGGGGCGCTACCGGTTTCAGATGGGAGTATCTATGCTCTACTAATTTGTTTTGCTCTCAACAGTAACGATAGATGCTGTAGGCCTACGTGAATAAACTACTTGGTTGACCCTGCTGGTCTACATTTGATGGACAGATCTGTGACTGTAGTTAAAAAACCGAGGGAGATTTATGCAGGTTATGGGATTGTGATTGCACTATACACTCAGACGAAGAAGTTATAGCTCTAATAGTTGTCTGGACCCCTGAATTGTACACTACTGCGAACTGTATTGATTATGTGGGGGCGAGGTGGGCACTTCGCTACAGCGTATTGTACAGACCAGGTATAGCCAAATGGTGGTCATTATGGTAACCCATATGTTGTAGGAAATGATTAGTCTGCATCACTAATGTATACCTGACCACATCCACTATGTTGGATGGAGTTGTGTGCACTTGGCGGACCCCCTAAGCGGGTGCTCCCCAAACAAAGTTTGGTTATGTTGTTCCTTTACTCAGGGGAATGTCTTTGGCATGGTTGGGATGCTGAAGTGGGTGGTGGGTGGGAGGGTTGGCATTGGGAACTTTTATGCAGGCTAATGTACTTGAGAGAAATCGCTGAAATCCAGAGTAACATCAAGATGCACAATGCCGTTAGACCTTTCCTAGAAAATGGGAGAGGTGCATGCTGCAAAATTCACAATTTAATGCAATGGGTATCAATTGCTAGAGATGACCGCTGAGAGGTTACAACCTCAGCACTTAAACTTGTTAACTTGGAATGTTAGAGGGCTTAATAACCCGAAAAAAATTCGGCAAATATTTGCGTACTTTGACAGGCTACAAGTTGACATCGCCCTCCTGCAGGAAACACATATTGCACCTAACTCTAACACTCATATTGGGCACAGGTGGGCGGAGACAATACACAGTTCATCATACTCCTCCTATTCTAGAGGGGTCATTATACTGATTAAAAAAGGATTGCAATTTGATATAGATGCTACCATCACGGACGAGTTGGGGCGCTATGTTATTATAATGGGAACACTAAGGGGACAGAGACTCGCTTTACTTAATACAAATGGCCCAAATATCGACGATCCAGAATTTTATCACACATTATGGCACAAACTTAATGACTTACCAGACATCACCTTGCTTTGGGGGGGTGATTTTAATATTGCACTGCACAACGACCTTGACAGGTCAGGTACATCAGTAGAACCTCACAAAAGGGCATTGGGCAAATTAAAAGATATTATGACTGACATGCGTCTTACTGATATTTGGAGAACCCGAAACCCTGGGCGTATGGAGGCCATGCATACATCAGCAGCACACAACAGTTGGTCTCGTATAGATTACTGGTTGGGCTCGGATGACATATTACTATGGACGCGGTCCGTGAGTCACCTACCCAGAACACTGTCCGATCACAATCCAGTATTACTTTCCATGACTATGCCACACTTTGTACCGCCCCCTTATAGCTGGAGGTTCAATGCGAAAGCATTACTAGACTCAGTGTATACTGACAACATTAGTCAAGCTATCACGGAGTACTTTTACCTAAATAAACCCACTACTGAGGATCCTGGCCTGCTATGGGAAGCTTTTAAAGCTACAATTCGTGGAGTCTGCATAAGCACCAATGCTGGCATTCTCAAAGATATACGACAGCAAATCTTTATGCGTGAGGACAAGCTACACACACTGGAACATGAATACGAGCATACACAAAGTACAAAGATATTGGGCGACATTAGGGTGGTACTGTCAGAATACCAAACATATGCAGAAAATGAACTCAAATACGCAGCAAAGCGTCAGATAGCGAGATCCTACGGTGAGGGAGGTAGACCTGGTAGGATTTAGGCAGCTAAAATATGTTCAGGTCATGCACTGCAGGTTGTCCGGGCGGTCAGGGATGCAAATGGGGAACTGCAACATGATGCACAGGGAATATTGAGGGAATTCATGAACACATATGAAGAATTATATGCTTCGCAGCCCACAGCTTCACCAGATACAATAATGGACTATCTAGCAGATGTATCGATAGCGTGGTTGTCAGATGCGCAGAGAGACAACTTTACTGATTACAGTTGAAGAGGTAACAGAAGTTATTAAATCCCTGCCAAGTGGTAAAGCGCCAGGCCCAGATGGGTTCACGTGTGAATTTTATAAGTCTTTTGTTGATCAGTTAGTGCCTCATTTGGTTGAGATGTACGGGGATGCTCATGATAAGCAGTTATTGCCGCCAACACTGAGAGAAGCCATGTTAATTGCCCTTTTAAAACCAAACAAAGACCCAGAATATTGTGATTCTTATAGGCCATTGTCCCTAATTAATGTAGATACCAAGGTCTTAGCCAAACTCCTTGCCATTCGATTGCAACCACTGTTGACCAATTTAATACTGCCGGACCAATCAGGGTTTATTCCATCAAGGTCAACAGCCCATAACACCAGAACACTCTTTGCGCTTTCGCATTATTTGATCCCCACTACCAAAACCGCTGTGATACTCTTAGATGCTGCTAAAGCATTTGATTCTATTGAATAGTCATATTTGCACACAGTTTTACGGCGAATGGGATTCCCCCCTATTTTCCTACAATGGGTACAAATACTATACATTGCGGCGACGGCGCGTATCAGAGTCAACAAATACATATCTGAAACCATACCTATTGCTAGGGGGACAAGGCAAGGCTGCTCACTGTTCTCGTTGTTATTTGCGATAGCGCTTGAGCCGTTGGCATGTAAGATTCGGCAGGGGCATCACTCCTTCAATTCCCGCAGAGGCCTTTCCATATATCGTTATATGCAGATCATATGATGTTATACGTAAGAGACCCTGAGAAACATCTGAATCCTCTACTGAGGGAATATATTAAGTTTGGGCAACAGTCTGGACTAAAAAAAAACTGGTCCAAATCACTAATTATACCATTAACAGACACTACACACCCGCACTCAACGGAATATCCCAAAGAGTGGCAATCAGAGCCAGTAAAATATCTAGGTGTTTGGTATCACTGTGACTCAGAAATTGTAATCCACACCAATTATGGCAGGGCAATTAGTGTGATGGAAGATAAAATAGGGAGAAGGATTCAATTAACATTATCGTTGGCTGACCGACTAGCCATTGTAAAGATGGTTATCTTACCTAAATTTTTGTACCTTTTTAATAATATTCCGATTAAGCCCCCAGCAGAAGTTTTTCGTAGGATCTGCACCATGGTGCTTCGCCTAGTATGGGCGGTAAACAGGCTTGGATCGCGCTACGTGCTCTTACACTGCCCTATTCACAAGGAGGGTTCAAGGTCCTGGATTTTTTACTTTATTATTTATGCGCATAAGCACAATACGTGCATTTTTGGTATCATCAAATCCCTTACCTCACTCATGTCGCAATTAAAGAAGGCGATGCGCTACGAACTCCATTAAATGCTATCATAACCCACTGTAGGCCTCCACTTCATAATCGCGATATAAACACTATAGATACGACAAATAGTGCTTGGCGAGAAATGGGTAGAAAGGCACATAAGCTGCCACTATACGCTCCTGCACTGCCGCTACATTATCATCCAGATCTATCTGTTACCCAAGAAGAGGTGGGCATGGGTCTGCTAAGACAAGTGGGCATTGATACCATGGGGGATTTATACTGCAATGGTTTTTTTAAATCGCTTGATGAGCTTTCATTTATAAGCAATCAAACATTATTATTTAGATTTACATATCATAGATTACAAGGAGCGATGAAGAAATTATATACATCTTACCCTGCGGAGCCACCACAATTCTCCACATTACAACTACTGATCACCACTTCTACTGCTAAACACATGGTGTCTAAACTATATGTTAAATACAGGAAGACATAGCGGATACTACACGCAAAGCACTTGAGAAATGGAACGATGGCCTAGATGATCCATTGACGGAGGAGGAATGGGCTATAACCTGCTCACTAACTGGTTTGTTAACACACAATGGGAATTTGCGTATGTTACACTATAAGTACCTTCACCTGACCTATTATACTCCTGCAAGGCTCTGTAGGTATGGACTACGAATAGATTCTAAATGTCAATACTGTAATGATGAAATAGCAGATTTCATACACCTTGCATGGTCTTGTGCAGCAGTGACAGAGGTTTGGGTAAAAGTAACACAGATGTTAGGTACTATGGTGGGCATTAACGTTGATTGCACTGTTCGTACATGCCTGCTGGGCCTGGTTCCTGATGTGCGTGCCACTAAGTGCAAGTTTTGTGTAATTGCGTTACTCCTGGCCAAACGAAGAATATCACTGTGCTGGGGCAGTAGAAAGGCTTCAAACATTAGGCAATGGATCCAAGATTTGACGTATTGTAAAGACACCCTGCAAACGTATGAGGAGGAGCTACCCATGGGTTCAAAGTCTAGAGATTACTGGAAATACTTGATTGAATATCTGCAAATGTACCCAGTTGACTGATTGTGTTGAGCAGCTGCACTATAGAAAATGTGTTTACAGGTAACAATTTAAAGTTGCAGAAGCTGGATGATGGATGTTGTTGTACAGCATTCTGTATGTTACTTACATGTTGGACATTGTATGTCTTTGAAAATGCTAACAATCAAAAAAAACCTTTAGGATTTTGTCTCAAATTAGTTCTGTGAATCAGCCCCCCAGTTACCATCAAAGCACTCATGCAATCACTCTCCTACTACCCAAGCACTTATAAAATCACCCAGGCAGTACCCATGCATTCATGCAATCACCCAGGCACTACTGATACACTCATACAATCATCCAGGTATTACCTATTAACTCATGCAATCACCCAAGCATTACACATTCACTTACAAAATTAATGAGGCATTACGAAAGCACTCTTCCAATCACCCAGGCACTACTCATCCACTAATACAATTACGCAGGCACTACTCATGCACTGCTCCAATCAACCAGGCACTACTAATGTATTATTCTAATCACCCAGACACTACTCATTCACTCCTTCAATTAACCAGCGAGTAGACATGCACTCCTCCAATCACCCCGGCACTAGTCATGCACTTCTGCAATCATCCAGGCACTACCCATGCATTCATGCAATAACCCAGGAACTACTCATGCACTGCTGCAATAACCCATGCACTACCCATACACTCATGCAATCATCCAGGTGTTACCCATAAACTCATTCTATCACCCATGCATTACCCATGCACTTACAAAATCACTCAAGTAACACCCATGCACTTACAAAAACACCCAGGCATTACAAAAGCACTCTTCCAATCAGCCAGGCACTAATCATGCACTGATGTAATATCTCAGGGACTACCCATACAGAGCTCTATTTACCAGTGCACTACCAATGCACTCCTCCAATCACCCAGCTACTAGCCATACAGTTATCCAAACACTCCACCAATACTGAAGCACTTATAAAATCACCATAAACTACCCTTTTACTCTTACAATCATCCACGTGCTACCCATCCACTCATGCAATCATCCAGGCATTACTCATAAACTAATACAATCAATCAAGCATTACCCATGCAGTCTTCCAATCACACATACATTACCTCTGCACTCATGCAATCACCCAAGCAGTAACTAAGCATTTTGGAAATCACCCAGGCATTACCCATGCACGCTTCCAATCATCCAGGTAGTACTCATCGACTCATGGAATAACCCAGGCACTATCCATTCACTGCTACAACCACCCTTCTACTACCCATACACTCCTGCAATCACTAAGTCATTAGCATGCACTTAAAACGAATATGTGATGCTACAACGCGATCAAAATGATCGCGGTATGTAACATCGCAGTTTTTACAACACAAGTCGTTACAACGACTTGCGCTGGAGGGCGCTGGACTTAGGAGTAGTAAGATTTACTATTCCAACACCAGTCTACGTACAGTAGGGAAGGTATTGGAATAGTAAATCTTACTATTCCTTAGGTTATAGCGCCCTCCAGTGCAAGTCGATGTAACGCTTGCGTTGTAATGGCAGCGTTCTAAATGCATTGCGGTGTAATCACTGCGATGTAAAGGATGTTTCCCCTTAAAACATCATCATGCACTAAGCTTGTACTCCTCCAATCATCCAGGCACTACCCATGCAATCATGTAATCACCCAAGAACTACTCATGCAATTCTCCAATTACTCAGGCAGTACCCATACACTAATGCAATCACCCAGGCATTACCCATGCATTACTCCAATCACCAGGCACTGCCCATGCACTCATGCAAAAATTCCGCCAATATGCAAGCACTTAAAAAATCACCATGGACTACCTTTGTACTCGTACAATCACCCAGGCACTACTCATGCAGTTATAAAATTACCCAGGCATTACCCATGCACTCATGCAATCACTCAGGCACTACCCATGCACTCATGCAATGAATCAGGCATTACCCACACACTCGTCCAGTACCAGTGAGCAAAAATCTGGGGGGTGCACAGGGCACAGGATGACTTTGCAACAAGGCCTCTTTCTGCACATCTGATGGTTCTTTCTGCATATCTCTTGCTTCTTTCTGCACCTTTCTTCCTCTTTCTGCACATGCCCAACCTATGTAGGCATAGTTAGAAATTATCATTTAAAAAACCTTAGAAATTCACTGAAAAAACAATAGGTTTCAGGGACGTTATAGTTAGAAATTAGCATTTAAAAAAAACTTTTGAAATTCACTGAAAAAAATAAGTTTTAGGGACATTATAGTTAGGAATTATCATTTAAAAAACCTTTGAAATTCACTGAAAAAAACACAGGTTTCAGGGACATTATAGTTGGAAATTATCACTTAAAAAACCTTTGAAATTCACTGAAAAAACCACAGGTTTCAGGGACATTATAGTTAGAAATTAGCATTTAAAAACCTTAGAAATTCACTAAAAAAATAGGTTTCAGGGATGTTATACTTAGAAATTAGCATTTAAAAAACCTTAGAAATTCAATGAAAAAAATATAGGTTTCAGGGACGTTATAGTTAGTTGGACATTTTACTTGTACAAAACCAGAGAAATTCGACCTTTACAGTTAGTTGAGCTAACTATAACTCACGCCCCCGCAATGCACTGCTGATGACGTCAAATATTACATTACTCATGACATGGTCAGTAACATCATTGATGAGATCACTGATAACATCTCAAATGACATCACTCATTATATCACTGATTACATCATCCACGTGAAAATCTGATGTACCTCCTCACAGCCTAATATAACATTTAGTACATCCACTCTAAAATACAGACTGCCATTCTCGAAAGCATAGACACACCAATACCAGTTACTACATACCCACTCACTGATTCATAGCTCTGTACACACATCTATACCCTCATCCATACAGTCACTCATAAATGCTGTCACACATCAATACAGCTACTATCATATGTACTCATACACCCATACAGACACTCACACACTACCACTCACCCATAGAGTTATTCACACAGCTAGTCAGTAATGCAAAGAATCAATCACACTCCCATTTACTCCCCTACACAGTTATACACACACCACTTCACGCATTCATACAGAAACTAACACATAATTATTCTCTTCTGCAATCACTGATACAAGCACACACGTATCCATACAGCTAGTCTCACAATCACTCACTCTCAAATATAATCATTTATATACTCTAACAATCACGTATAATAACTTTCACATATGTAGTTACTCACACATGTACCAATGAGACTTCCATTCACTCACCAACACAGCTATACACACACTCACCTACCCATATAGCTCTTCACAGTTAATCTCTTGAACCTATACACCCAGTGAATCACCCACTCACATATCCATACAGGAAGTCACACACACAGCACCCACACACACAAACTCTGAGACACCCATTTACATACTCAGACAACAAATCAAAAAGCCATATATAGATACTCATATAGCTAATCACCAACCCAAGCAGCCACTTACATACCAACTGACAGACTGATGCAGATATTCATACAGATTAGTCAGTCACATATGTATTAGTAAGACATGTTTAATCACTCACTTATACAGTCAGTCATGCATCTTGTTAGATTTGGGGGTCTCTAGTTGGGATAGGTAGGTACCTGTGACAAATAGGGACCCTTGCATCTAGTCAGGGTAAGGGGGTACACTCCTAAAATAACCCCTGCTCACCCCCTTGGTAGCTTGGCACGAGCAGACAGGCTTATCTCAGAGGCAGTGTGTAAAGCATTTGTGAACACATACAGTAATCAAGTGACAACACTACAGATGGACACCACACAAGTTTTATATGAAAAATAAGTATTCTTTATATAGACTTATCACAAGACCACAAACGACAAAAATCCACAATACTGTACTTAAAAATGGTAGAATTAGCTTAGTTCTCTTAAGATGGTAAATGCGACACTCAGAGTTCAATGTACCTTAAAATGCGTAACGCAAGACAACGAAAGTGTAGCAAGGACGGTGATGCATTGAAGATCTGGTGCAAAGAAATAAAGATGGCACTTTCTTCTTGATGCGACACGCTTCCCAGTGATGCGCCGGCGTCTGCTGCTACGTCAATCCTCTTCCCCGGCGATGCGAGATGTTTCCATACGATGCGAGCCGCGACAGGCCCTGTGACACGCTTCCCAGTGATGTGGCAGCGTCTGCTGCGAAATCGATCCTCTCCCCTGGAGATGCGAGTTGCTTCCACAACGATGCGAGCCACGACAGGCCCTGCAACACTCTTCCCTGTGATGCGGTGGCGTCTGCTGCGACGTTGATCCTCTACTCCGGCGATGAGCCGCAACAGGCCCTGCAACCCGCTTCCCAGTGATACGGCAGCGTCTGCTGCGATGTCGGTCCTCTCCCCTGACGATGCGAGGCGCTTCAGTGGACCTGCTATGACTCAACAATTCTTCCGCGACAAACTTTCTGGTGATGCGGCGGCATCTGCTGCGACATCGATCCTCTTCTCCAGCGATGCGAGGCGCTTCGTGTTGTGAAGCGGCAGCGGTAGTTCGGCAACACGCTTCTCGCTTGTTAGTCGCGCCTCCAGCACGCAGTCCCTCAGAAAGGAACTCTTGGGGAGCTGGTGGGTGAATTCTGTTGTCCCTGAGACTTCAGCAGGAGGCAAGCTCTTTTCTCAAGCCCTTGGAGATCCTTCACAAGGTGAATAAAGTACACAAAGTTCCTTTTCTCCTCTCTTTGGCAGTCAGGCAACCACTGCAGGCAAATCCCTCAAGCTTAGGGATAGTCTTTCCTCAGTCTCTCTGGTGCCACTCCTCAGCAAAGGTTTCTTCTTGTTTCCCAAAGTGATCTAAAGTTCTTGGGTTAGGGTCCCAATATTTATACCAAGTTTCTCTTTGTTCTCTGAAGGCAGAGAGGCCTTTGGCTAGTCCAAACCAGTTCTGGTCAGTCCTGGAGCACTTTGTTGACAAGACTCCTTCTCTTCTTTCAGAGTGCAGGGCAGAGACATCAGACGCACCACAGAAGGTGGAGCCAGCATTGTGGAGGGAAGGCACAGCCCTATTCAGGTCCCAGGTGCAACTCCTCCCACTCATCTAGATGCAGATCTCTCTATTCAGCCCTGTGCTGACTCACCCTGGCTCCTGGAATCCCCCAGCCCCTGTCACTCAAACTCCAGACACGGAATACACAGCCTAGCAGAGGCAGGTTTGGATAC
Source organism: Triturus cristatus (assembly GCF_964204655.1). Classification (NCBI taxonomy): domain Eukaryota; kingdom Metazoa; phylum Chordata; class Amphibia; order Caudata; family Salamandridae; genus Triturus; species Triturus cristatus. The sequence continues at coordinate 579,902,500 of NC_140586.1, forward strand.
CTACTTTCTAAAAGTGGTATTTTCAAACACAGAATATTAAAACCAACTTCGCTAAAAGATGTATTTTATCATTCTGAGTTCAGGCATACTAAACTCGAATTTCTACCATGTTCCCTGAGTCAGTTAGGATTATAAGATGTAATAATGAAACTGCCCATTCCTGGCCTATGGGGAACAGGTAGCCTTGCAATAGTGAAAAACTAAAATGGCTGTAATTCACTATTAGGACATGTCACACACACCAGGGCATGTCCTACCTTATACTTACAATGCACCCTGCCCTTGGGCATACCATAGGGGTGTATAATATTAAGAAAAGGGAAGGTTTAGGGACTGGCAAGTGGGTGCACTTTCCCAGTCAGCATGGCAGTACCAGACAGCACACAGGCTCTGCAATGGCAAGCCGTAGACATACTTTAACAGGCTGCTTCTGTGGGTGGTACAACCAGTGCTGCAAGCCCACTAGCACCATTTGGATTACCAGCCCTGGGCACTCCTGGTGCACTGTACTGGGGTCTGACAAGTAAACAAAATCAGCCAATCATGGAATCACTAATCCATACATCAATTTACAATAGGGAGCACTTGCACTGTGGCATTGGATAGCAGTAACACCGTGCCCAAAGCATCTAACACCATCAAAAACACATGAGGCAACAGCAAAAAATGGAAGGGAGACCCACGCCAAGGTGCCAGGTCTAACACATCTATTAAATCATTCATTCAGAGACTCATATACCCTTTCATTCTTTAATATACCTTTGCATATATATGTATAAAACATATTGAAACTCTTTAGAAACACTCAGTCACTGTATGATGTCATCAGTGATGTCATTTGAGATGTCATCAGTGATGTCATCAGTGATGTTACTGACCATGTCATGAGTGATGTAATATGTGACGCCATCAGCAGTGCATTGCAGGGGCACAAGTTATAGTTAGCTCAACTAACTATAACAGCTGAATTTCTCTGGTTTTGGATGAGTGAAATGTCCAACTAACTATAACGTCCCGGAAACCTATGGTTTCTTCAGTCAATTTCTAAGGTTTTTAAATGCTAATTTCTAACTATAACGTCCCTGAAACCCATAATTTTTTCATTGAATATATATATATATATATATGCAAAAATGAAAGTTGTTTTGCTATTTGTTTTATCCCACAATTCATTCAGGTGTCTCCAGCCAGTTAATACTGACCTACCAGTAGCTCCCCAGACACCTTCGTAGTAGCTCACAGCCTTGAGTACATTTTTAAATAAGCACAAGGTCAAGTTTTACTTTTAAAGTTAAGGAAAGGGCGCATGGCCAAGATGGCGGCAAGGTAAGACATACCTTGCTGCCTCTCCGATGACTGCCGTCATTTAGCAGTAGTCCGTAGCCTCACGGAGCCTTATCTTCGGGAGCGACAGCCTCTGCCAGCGATGCTGCAACCTGGGACGCCTGCAGGGGGGAATTCAGCTGGCCCGGACGCTGAGAAAAGAGGGGTTTGCGCCCAGACTCGGGGCCTTCACAGTGGTGGTGCGGCCTACTCCCACGTAGCGGCTGCACCACGGTGGTGATCTGATCCCTGGTGCCGCATTCCCCTGCTGCAGGTAGCAGCCTGGTGACTGCTCGGCTGGGGGCTGCTGCTGGCATGATGTGCTGTTTCCCCCCGGGGCCTTGCTTTTGGCGCTGAAGCCAGTGGATCTGGAGATTGGGAGGGACGCCTCATCAGCCACGGTGCGGCCCATACTCTGGCGGCACCTGCGCCGCGTAGGTGTGCTGCTTCCTCCTCCCAGTGTGACTATCCAGTGGTGCCAGACGGGTGTGCTCCTGCTGCAGCGGACTACCTGCTGCCCGAACCTGGCCCGGTGTGGATTGCCCAGTGCCTGAGACGATCCAGCACCTAGCAGAGAGGACTATGGCAGCACAGTGGACACCCCTGGAGGTGAGGGGGTCATGCTTGGTGAACCGGCACCCAGTCTGCACCTACAGTGACAGAGCCGGGAGCGGCCGCCCGGGGCCGGCGTGCCTGTGGCTGGACTGGTTGGGAGCCCTGAGGATCAGGCCTCCGACATTTCACCCTGCCTGGCTCCTGGAGACGCAGCGGCTTCGACAGGCCAGTTGGAGCTGGCCGCACCTAACTCGGCCTTCGCCACGGACCGCTGTGAGAGACAGCCTCTGGATCTGGGAGAGGGACCGTAGACCCCGCAAGATCTCGGTCCCAGCCTAGGAGAACGGAGGAAAGCAACTGCCGCCATTTGCCACTGCTGTTGGACCTCCCTTGTGTGTGCTGCCAGTGGCCTGGATGGGTCTGGTCCAGGGGGTGCAAGGTATGGGTGCCTGGAGTGTGCCGTTCACGGGCAGTGGAGCATGCTTGACACTGTGATGCTTCAGCTGCTGCCCGCCATAGAAATTGAACCGGGCCTCGGATTGCTGTCGGGCTGGGCCCCTACGTACTTACCTGATCCACACAGCCCTGCCCCGGCGTCGCGTGGGAGTGGGTTTGCTCTGCTCACCTCTTTGGTGCAGGCCGGGGATATGACCTCCACCTGTGCCAGAAGAGACAAAACCCAGAAGGACTCCAAGCCCGATCTTACAGTAAAGAATCTATTCTCACGTGCCCAGCAGGGTCGTCACAAGATGGCTCATTCGTCCCAGGAGGCTGCGACCACCCTAACACCGTGAGAGGCCCGAGAGGAACCGTGACGCGTGCCTTCTTTGAGTCCCTTTTTACGACAATTCGGGAGAATCTGCAAACTGTGAAACGCGAGCTCACCTCTGAGATAAAGGCCATTCACAGGGACTTTGATAACATTGGGAAACGTGTCACAGCACTTGAGGATAAAGGAGATGATAGAGTCACAGAACTCTCCGTGCTCCAAAAGAAGATCATTCGCATACTCGAGCAGCAGGTAGACCTCCAAGCGCATCTAGAAGGTATCGAAAACCACTCCCGGAGACACAACATAAGGATTTGAGGGGTTGCTATGAACTCGGAAGTGGGAGACATTTTCGCCTATGTGTGGGGGCTCTTCAACCATGTGCTGGGGAACCCACCTGACTTCGACATCAAAATCGACAGAGCCCACCAGGTGGGGCCCCCTAGGGCGGACAGGGCAGGTCCGGCAGACATCCTGGCCTGCATTCAAGACTTTCGCACAAAAGAGGAGATCCTCCATAAGGCCAGGACCATGCACGCGATCGTCTATCAGGACCAATGTCTCACACCTGTCTTGCGGATCAGGCCCAGGTTGTGGTCACCCTTACACTCCCCCCACTACAGCAACCCTCCCAACAAAGGCGCTTGTGCGACACCCACCTACACTGCACGGACGTGGTCAAACAGGTGCATTGCGTGATAGACGACTTCCTGACGCATAACAACAACCATGACACTCCACTTTCCACACAATGGGCAGTGCTTAAGACAGTCTTGAGGGGAGAAATCATTGCTATTGCGACGCAAGATAATACTGACCGCAGGTGCAAGAGAGAAGATCTTACGAAGCAAACTAGGGAGCTGAAACAGATGCACCAGCGCACCGGAGCACCTAGGATATGGAGACACTTGCACGGCGTAAGGGCCCAGCTGGCAGATATCCATAATAATTGGTCAAAATATGCTGCTCTATGACTGCGCCAGGCATTCTACACAGGGGGAGACCGGTGTGGCTGTTTACTCACTCACAAGTTGCACGAGATTCGGCAACGTCAGGAAGTTCAGGAAATACACGTCGGCACGGGGAGAGTGGTAACGGCCGACGCGGTCATTGTGAACACCTTCTGTGACTTCTAAGCCCAACTGTAGACGGCACAAGCATTGGATGGCTCACTTAGGGAAACATACATAGCTGCAGCGCAACTTCCCTCCCTCACGCAGGCTCAAGCTGACCACCTAGAGAGAGAGATATGCTTGGAAGAGGTCATACTGGCAATTTCTCACCTCAAACTGGCTAAATCGCCCAGACCTGATGGCTACACAGCCGCCTTTTATAAAACATTTTGCCCAACAATTGCACCCCTCTTAGCGCACCTTTTTACTTCCTTCGCGCTCATGGTAGCAATACCGGAGGACATGTTGGAAGCGGCCATTGTGGTCATTCCGAAGGCTGGGAAAGATAAGACCAGCTGTGGGGCCTATCACCCTATCTCTCCCCTCAACATTGACCTCAAACTTTTCACAGAGATCTTAGCTTCCCAATTGGCACCCTACATGCAAGGACTCATTGACCCAGATCCGGCGGGGTTTATCCCCCAACGTCAGACGACTGACAACACTAAACGAGTACTCCACCTGATCGAGAAAGCCTCCCGGGTCCCTGGGGAATACATGTTCCTTACCATAGATGCGGAGAAGGCCTTTGACAGGGTCCACTGGCCATTTTTAGAACAGGTACTGATCCACGTAGGGATGGGGAATAGGTTTCGAGTTAACGGACATACCTCATCCTGCCTACCTATCACCAGGGGGACATGACAGGGGTGTCCTCTCTCCCCCTGCTTTTCACACTGTATATGGAGCCCTTCACCCAATGCATTTGGCGCAACCCTCTTATCATCTGGACTAAATTCGGGGGCTAAATATACTGATGACATCCTGATATCTCTTTCCGATCCCACTCTGGCCTTGGGTGCTTTCATGGTGGAACTGGATCACTTCACTCGGGCATCTGGCTTTAAAGTCAATGTTGAAAAATCAGTCGCGCTTAACCTCTCGATGTTGCCCTCCACCTTGGCGCGCTTATGTTCCATGCACCCCCTTCAATGGGTGGATAGACCTGTCCCCTACCTTGGCATCCAGTTGGCGCCTACGTTGACAGAGATAGCCACCATCAACTACGCTAAACTGCTGACGCAGATCCAGGCGGGGAGTGGCTGCCATAAACATGACGATTCTTCCTAAAATACTTTACATTTTCCACACTCTGCCCCTACGGCTACCCAGGGGGTGGATCGAGCAAGTTCAATCGGAGCTGTCACAGTTCATCTGGCGGGCCGCCCACCCCGCATGGAGGGAGCCATCGCAACGCTCCCGAGGAGGGCGATCTGGGGGTCCCGGATCTCCGGCTCTACTTTCAGGCAACGCAACTCCGACATTTGGTAGAATGGAGCAGGTCCAAATCAGAGACACATGGGCTGTTTCAAGACCAAGCGATGGTGGCCACGACCTTTCAGAGAATTCCCTTTCTATGCAAGGCCCACAGGCCTGCCAATCTTTATGCCTCTCACATAACTGTGATTCTGGAGGCCTGGGACCAGACCTCTCAGAAATACAACTTGACTACCTTCCCATCTCTCCTCACTTCGCTCTTTGATAACCCTGAATTTCAGCCGGGGATGGGTGAGACCTCCTTCACAAGCTGGCACCCTATGGGCTGCCTGACCCTCGGGCATTTGTTTGACCTTGACGGGGTCCTCCATTTCTTTCAGGTTCGCTCACTTTATGGGATTCCGGAATCTAAATGATTCCACTATCTTCAGTTTTAACACTGGGCTCTCCACTCACTTGTAAAACCACACGCACAGGGTTTCCTCACACCATACGAAAAATGTCTACTTACACGCTCTTCTGACAAAAAGCTAATTTCGGACCTGTACAAGATGTTGCTAGCTGGACATACACATACTTACAATGCAGGGCGCATGCTCTGGGAGCGGGATCTAGGTCGGGCCCTCAGTCACAAAGAATGTGAAGGGGTATACTATAGAGCCCGGCACTCAGCATGAGACCTGGTACTGATGGAGACCCTGACCAAGGTGACCACATACTGGTATTGCACACCCAACCGCCAACACTCGATGGATCCCCGACAAAGTGCCGACTGCTGGCGGGCAGCGGGAAACGGGGCACACTAGTACATCTTATGTGGGAATGTGAACAGCTGCACACTTATTGGTCGCAGGTTATCAATGAAATAGACAAACACTTCGATACTCAGCTCCCACGTTTTTCAAGCTATATCCTACTAGGCCTCCCAAACCCTTTCAGATATCTGCTTCGCTCACAGCGGGGCCCCCAGATGGTGGTTGTGCTGGGCTCGGCCACACAAAACATCCTGCTCCATTGGCAGACTACTCGCATCCCCACATTTACTGGCTGGCTGCAGCATCTGTGGCAGGTCCTGGGGATGGAAAAGATCACTCTTACATTAGCTGGGAAGGGTTCCACTTTTGTAGATCTTTGGCAGCCATTTCTCGCCTACTGGGCTCTGAGTTTAGGGAGCTCACCTGCCCGAGGTACCTCGGCCTGTTGCGCCTATCATCCCCCCCGAGGAGGGATCCCAGGATGCCTCGCTGAAAGAGGAGAAGTAAGCCTGTCTTGTATTCAGTGGTCGAAGTGGGGGAAAAAAAGTAGGGGAACTGTGGGCGGAGAATCAGAGGACGGGAATAACCCAAGGATTGGATCCATGGTCGGAGCAAGGGCTGTGGCCAGAATGCACAAACATTCCAATTTTTAGTATTTGTTTGGCATTTCACTGCCTGGTTTAATCAACTAATGGAGACACTTTATTATTTAAGGTTATAATGAGTTATTGACATTAAAATCCATTCACAAAGTGGTATATGCTTCTAATCACCGAATGTCCCAAATACGATAAAATGTTGAAGCACAAGCCATTTGTCTGTGAGCCATGGAGTTTCTGTCATCAGCACTTCTCACCTTTTTCAACAACAGCATTTCAAACATGAATGGTAAAATAATCTAGTTTGCAAATGTTTTCTATATAATTATTGCTCTGCCATATTGCCTCATTTTACAAGATCTGCTGTATGATCTGACTATTTAAACTAATAAATTGTTTGTAGCTCAAACGTATCAAAAGTTAATAAAAAATTTGACTTGTGTTGCTCCGTAGTGGATGGCCTATTGCAAAGGTTGATTTATCAACTTTCTCACCGCTGCATTTGTATGTTACACTGGTACTAATAAGGCAAAATCTTTCCAGAGACTGTTAGTATGTGTACACATGTCAAAATAAAATATCAGAAAATATACTGCATTACACTGCAACCTTTTTTTAATGCATAATTTAGTCAACATTTTGTCCTCCTTTGCTGTATAATTAATTCCAGTGGCCCTACAACAGGCAGCACATGTTACAATTGCTTGTGAATGAAGCAGAGAGACTGTGAAGTTTGCAAACTTAGTTTGGTGTGCGTGCAAATCCTGCATTGCCAATCCCCGGTGAGTTGCAGCTACTACTGCTGAAACAAGGCCAATGGAGGTACCTATGGGTGAGTCAGACTGGCCTCAAGGGCAGGGCCAGCCTTAGCACTGGTGGCACCCTGTCCATTAATGTTTGTTAGTGCCCCCCAATGACCATCTCTGCCATGGATTCCCTCACTACCAGCCTTTAACAGTGCCCCTCAAGTCTCCATAACCACACTCTCTCTCAGATGCATTAAATTTGATTTGCAGCGCCACTCATACCATTGTAGGGCGTCAGAGCACTTTACATCACACACAAAGACAATCAATATGTGTGTAAATCACTGTATAGAAAATGTTACATAAGACTAAGGACTACAAGGTGTAGGAGTCACATAACAATCATGCTAGTAGGCCGTATAGTTTAATAGTGATTGGTCTGGAGAAACTCAGAATTTAAAACGTAATACCATGGTTGGGGGTTCTCTTTAATAATCAGAATTGATTTCTATCCAAAAGAACACTTTTCGCAACATTAGGATAATCAAAGACTGGGGGAAAAACATAACGCTCTAATTTATACCTTACAGTTTGTATGCAGCTCCTAGATGACAGTTAATAGCTCACAGTTCTATGTTAGGATTTTAACTTATAAACTGCACGTAACAAAAGGATCTCTCTGACAAAAGCAGTAGCCTATTTACATTATGTGCACTTTGTGATCTGCATGGTACATGTTCTTTGCAGAAGGCACATTAACCCTTTGAGGTACATTTCCATGAGTCAAAACTTCCACTAGACAAAACTCCGATCTCTCTCTACGAAGAACATTAATCACCAGAGTCATCATGACATTTTTATTGTTGCCGAAAATTGCTGGAGGCCAGGAAGGAGGCAGCAAGCGCTTTTAAAACCATAATATACTTGCAAACATGATGCCTCCACCTAAATTCAGCGCCCCGTGCGGTCGCGCCGGTTGCACCGCCCTAGAGCTGGTCCTTCTTAAGGGTCCTGTGACCTCAGTGACAGAGTCACTGTTGTTCTAGGGTGTGCTACTTCATAGGCCTGCCCGCAAGACTGGAGGTGAACTTCAGTATGGATTCTGGTGGACAAGCCTTGAAGGTTAACCAACACTTGTCATGCTAGGGTCTACCTGCTGGTGCTAAGACACCAGGGCTTCTAAGGTCTTATGAAGCCTTCTTAGGTCTAGCATGGGATTGTGTTCCCTCAGGAGAGTGGTCTGGTGGACCATATATTAAGGCTGAAACTGGTTCCCCAGTTCCAAATTCAGCAGCTCTGGTCATAGTGCCACATCCTCTCCCCCACTGAACACCATACTGCCCCACTGAGAAAAACTCACACTGCCTTCAACTACAGTCCAGTTGTTACCAGCTATAAACACCTGTATGCGGCTCAATTTAAATTACGCACTAGACAAGAGCAATATGCGGCATACAAAAAAAAAGTTACAACATCCTGGAAAAAGCTAACACTCATAGGGAATGCTAAATTTAGCAAAGCATGTGAAATGTAAGCTGGAACAACATGGTTACTTTAACGCTTTTACACTCACCATCCAGAAATCAGTTAGTGCTTTTGTCTGAACAGTTAAGGACATGACCACAGGGCCCTGAATGGACCCATTTCAATGTCCATTGCTTATTTCCTTACAAACCGTAAGCAGTATGGTAAAAAGACCACATCCCTGAACACAGAGCCGCAGTACATATTTTGTTTTCCAATCCACGCATTGCAGTACCTCCAGGATTGGTGCACTAGTTCCAAGCCCGGGGAAAACAAAGACAAGAAAACAAAAATAGCGCTTCACTGGCAAACTCTGTAAAAGTGGCGCTAATGTGTTTGGATGTGGATAAAACCAATCTGGTCAGTTTGCTACCACTCTGTCTTACGTTATTTAGTTATTTATTTATTTTTCCTATTTTTACCTTTTATTCCCAATGCTGTACTTTGGAACTAAAATGTCAGAAAAATATGACATTTCCAGCAAAAGTGTTTTTCTATTTTGGATCCATTTCACAGGGGAGCAAAGAAAAGAAAGGAGAGGAAAGAGAGGAAGGACCGCTTCTTGAAGTCACTGTTTTCAGTAAGAGAAGAACTACTAGACAGAAAGAGAGGGAAAGAGGAAAGAGTGGAGGGGGCAGCTGAAGCGGCAGAGCAGAAGTGGACACTGTCTTTGTCTTCTCTGCGCAAGAAGGAAAAGACAGAGTCCTGTTACCTCTCTGCCACCCCGCCCATCACAAACGCCAGGAACGCCGAACTTAATCTATAGGCCATGGCGATTTCTTGTGTCCTGGGACGCATTTTCAAAATAAAAAGGTAGGGGAACGGAATGTTTGGAATTAAAGAAGTAGGGGCATGCCGTGCCCTGCCGATCCCGCCCACTTCGACCACTGCTTGTATTGGCCTCTTAGCTGGTGAATGAGGGTCGGGGTGGGGGGTGGAATGGGAGGGGAGGATACGTTTTCTTTCTCGGCCATTTGTTTGTGTGAAACTGCTGGCTCCCTCCACTATTCGCATTTCATTGTTGATTAACCTGACTTGCGTTGGAGAACATATGTGTAGCTTACTGTTGGCCTTTGTTTACAAAATGCAAATAAAAAGATTTAAACCTAAAGTTAAGGAAAGGCTTTGTTCATTTTACATTGTTACCATCAGGCTGCATATAGGAGGCCCTGATAATGAGCAATGCTCAGTCATATTTTTGAGCCAGGCTGGGGCTTGGTCAGAAAGGTGAACACGTGAAGCGCTGAGGTATTTTACCCCTAAATAAAAGTCCTTTTCAACTCAGTCCGGGAACTGTGAACAAAATGATGTTTCTGAATGCTTCCAAATGGAAGAAAATTGGCATGGAAAGTTATCTCCATGATTAAGTGAACTCTTCATTTAAATTTTCTCCCAGTTCTAAGTGTGGCATTGACAAACAGCAGGCCCCTTCCTCCCGTTACACATTTTGCCGAATAACAGAAAAAAAACACAGCCTTTTTTTTGTTTATAATGAGAGAAATATTCTGTAATATGAACTATTTTGCTGACTATTTGTTGGTACTTAAAGGGCCACATGTACAACCATTTTGTGAGTTGCAAATTGGTTGCAATCTGTATTGCTAAAGCTAAAACGGCTGTACACAATGTACAACAGGCATTGGCAAAACAAACATACAGATGTGTGCGTGTTGTGACTTGCAAAAAATAATGTGAGGATTTTGTGAGTCATAACTAGAGAATCTCTAATTGCGAGTCTTAAACGGCATATACAAGCGAGTTGCAAGTTGCAACCAGTCACAAAATGGCCCAATTGCACATGCAATTTACCACCAATTCAAAACAGGTGGTAACAGGGTCCAAACTATAAAACAGACCCAGAATGTGTCAGGAGGAGGCGGAGATAGGAGAGCACAGGAGAGGAGGTGGAAACAGGATAGGACAGGAGAGGATATTCAGAGTCAGGCTGACCAACTTTGAGAAGAGATATATGAGCAATACAGGCTTAGTAGCAGTGCGATCTTGGAGATAATAGCTACTTTAAAGCCGCACCTTGAAAGGAATACTCAACATAGCAATACAATCCCCACCCATGTCCAGGTGTTGTGCTCCCTCCACCTATTGGTCATTGGTAGTCACCAAAATGTCACAGCAGTTGCTGGAGGGGTGTCACAGAGGGTGCTTTTACATTTCTTTCACAATTTCCTATATGCTATGCTCCTCTACCTACACCAAAAGACACACAATTGATGTACGGACTGCAGAACACATCAAACAATTACCTCTAGTCAAGAGATCTGGTTTAAATCCATTGTACCTTTGTTCACCATCTAAACAAAACTGACCCTGTCCCTATCAGATATAAGGGCATCTCTCACACTATTGTGGAGCCTTTGTTCACCATGCCACCACAGTTTAGACCCAAACATATATGAATCATTCTTGACCTGCTCCTCGTGGGAACAGTTAAGCCTGAACTGCCAAGTTTCAGCACTCAGTCCATCATCATGTTGTTTTGCTATGTTTGCCCTAAGTCCCAGAGTATCCATAAATGTTGATCTCTTATATCTGTGCCACTTGATTCGAGCTAGCCTGGCCGATAAGGGGTGATGCTTGTTTTCCGTTCTGGTATGTCGCGGTCTAGTAGTTTGGGCTGAACTGTTCCCATGAGAAGCAGGGTCAAGAATCATTTGCATATGGCTGGGTCTAAACTGGGGTGGCATGGTGAGCAAAATAACTATTGATTTAAACAAGAGCAGTGACAGAGGGTGAGTGTTTGAAAAGTTTCAGCACTCTGTCCTTTATCTTGTTGTATTGCCAAGTTCGCCTTAAGGGGCCAGGTTATGCCCAGACATGGGTCCCATGCTCACTGTGCTACTGGAATCAAGCTAGCCTAGCTGATATGGGGTGATGCCCCAAAACCAACCCCAGGATGCTTGTTTTCCATTCCAGGGAGGACCTGGCCTGCCAGTTCGAGGTGGACTGTTCACAGGAGGAGCAGGGTCAAGACTGATTTACATAAGGCTGGGTCTAAAATGGGGTGGCTTGGTAAGCATGATATAATCAGTTCTATGACTGGGAGTGAGTGGTTGAAGTGTTTCAGCACCCCACCCATCATCTTGTTGTGTTGCTATGTTCACCCTAAGTGCCCAGATTATGCCCAGATGTGGGTCCCTTGCTCATTGTGCCACTGGATTGAAGCTAGTCTGGCTATTGAGGGGTGATGCCCCAAAACTGGTCTGTGGATGCTTGTTTTCCATCCCAGGGAGGACTTGGCCCTGTAGTTTAGGCTGGACTGTTCCAGTGAAGAGCAGGGGCAAGACTGATTTGTATATGGCTGGGTCTAAACTGGGGTGACATGGTGAGTAAAAGAATGATGGATGTAACTAACCCTGGGCGTAGTACTACGCTACACTCGCGGAACGTGCGTAGTTTGCGCTACTACGTACAACGTGCATTGCACGTAGCACAGTGCAAAAACGTGTAGCGTAGTGTAGCGACCGTGAGCGAGAAAATCATCTTCCCAGCGAGACTTTTTCCTCGTTCACAATCAGCAATATCAAGTTGCCTATCGCGAGCGTGGAAAATAAACCTTCCGGCGAGATTCTCAACGCGGGGAGGTCAGGTTTCTCATTTCGAGTGGTCGCGTATGCTCGCGACCGGTCGCGATGAGAAACTACCAGTCTGCGTTGAGAAAGCTGCCGCTCGAGTACAAATCTACTCGAGCGGCAGAAAACTACCGCTTACATTGTACAAGATGCCGTTTGCAATGATTGCACAGTGTGGGCAAGCATCTGGCACTGTACAATCGGTGCGAACAGCATTTCCCTACCGCACTACGCAGTTCACATAGCTACGCTTAGCGCTACTATGCAAACTACGCACAGGGTTAGATGTAACCCAGATCTGTCACTGGCGATGAGTGTTTGAAAGGCTTTGGCTCTCTGTCCATCATCTTGTTGTGCTGTGATGTTCAGCCTAAATGGCCAGGTTATGCCCAGACATGGGTCCCTTGCTCACTGTGCCACTAGATTCAAGCTAGCCTGGCTTATGAGAGGTGATGCCCCAAAACCAGTTCCAGGATTCTTGTTTTCCACTCCAGGGAGGATCTGGCCTGGCAGTTTTGGATGGACAGTTCCCATGAGGAGCAGGCTCAAGGCTTATTTGCATATGGCTGGGTGTAAACTGGAGTGGCATGGTCAGCAAAATAATGATGGACTTAAACAATTACCGCCCTATATCCAATATTCCTAAACTCTTAGAAAAATGTGTACACCTCCAGCTGGTAAGACATATTGAACATTTTAACCTACTCAACAAATACCAATCAGGTATCCATGCAGGTCACAGCACTGAAACGGCCATGACTCATATAATTGATGATGCTTTACAAATTCTAGATCAGAACGGAGCCTGCTTACTCATCCTGCTAGAACTTTCGTCGGCCTTTGACACTGTCAAACACGATAACCTGATAGACCTTCTGAAACACAGAATGGGATTATCTGGATCAGTGCTAAATTGGTTCTCTTTGTTCCTCCAAAACAGATCGCAACGATTTAAGGTCAACCACTCATTGTCCAAACCCGTCCCGGTCACGTTAGGAGTCCCTCAGGGATCCTCACTATCTCCGACACTGTTCAATTCATTTATGGAACCACTTACTGAAATTCTTAACTCCTCCAATGTGCAATATCACATGTACACTGACGACACACAATTATACCTTAAGATCCATACCTTAGAAGACATCAAAGCACTCAACTCAACTCTCGGAAAAACTAAGACCTGGCTGGCAGACAACCATCTAAAACTGAATGCCCTCAAAACCGAATTCCTCCTAATCGCTCCTCCCGCTCAAGTACCCAGAATGCAAGAATGGATCAAACACCTTACTGCACTCAACTGCCAACCTCTCATCGTTGACTCTGCAAAATCGCTGGGAATTACACTGGACAGAAACCGCAATATGCAAAAACACATTAGCAACGCAACAAAAGGAGCAAACTTTCAGATACATACTCTGAGAAAACTGAAACCTTTCCTGCTGGAAAAGGAGTTCAAACTGGCAGTACAAGCGCTAGTCATCCCAAGAATTGACAACGGGATTGTCTCGCTGTGCGGCTTGCCCAGAGCTGCAACGGCCCCTCTAAGAGCCTCAATCAACGCTGCAGCAAGACTTATCACTGGTTCTAAAAGAAGCTTCCACATATCCCCTGACCTAAAGTCCCTCAATTGGCTACCTTTTGAAGCTAGAATACATCTGAAAATAGCATATATGACGCATAAAGCCATTCACCACAATGCTCCTAGCTATCTGGTACAGAAACTGGCGCCCTCGTGTGGGGTCAGATCTTTAAGAAGTGCTAAAAACCTTCTACTGAAACCGCAAAGATTCAACAAGAAGAAAACATATACCCAAACCTTTTCAGGGATGGCGCCCAGAATATGGAATGCTCTACCCCCAGAAACCAGGCTTAATACCTGTACGGCATCTTTCAAAAAAGAAGTGAAATCGCTTCTCATGGCTAAATTCACTTGAGCATGGACTACTGTTATATTGCTACCAAACGTATCTTGTACATAGAACCTTTTATTGTCTATTGTCCAACCAGGATACTGTAACTATATTTTGCTTGATTTACATGGAATGTTTTTTTTTTTGTACCTTATTCCCATGTAGCTATGTGTGGAAGTTTATACTATCATTGACCACAATTGAACCTATGTTATTTTCTTTGTTTCTATGTAACATTGACACCTACCCTGTAAAGCACTCTGATACCCACAAGGGTCTGGTTCGCACTATATAAAACTTTCAAAAAAATAAATAAATGAACCCAGATCTGTGACTGAGGTTGATTGTTTGAAAAATGTCAGAACTCCACCCATTATCTTGTTGTGTTGCTATGTTTACCCTAAGTGACCAGGGTATGCCAAGACATGGGTCACTTGTTCACTGTGCCACTGGATTAGAGCTAGCCTGGCTGATTAGGGGTGACCAGCCAAAACTGGTCCCAGGATGTTTTTTTGCCATTCCAGAGAGCACCTGGCCTAGAAGTTCGGGCTGAACTTTTCCTATGAGCAGCAGGGTCAAGACTGATTGGCATATGGCTGGGTATAAACTGGGGTGGCATGGTGAGCATGATTTAACCCAGATCTGTGACGGGGGGTAAGTGTCTGAAAAGTTTTGCAACTTCGTCCATCATCTTTTTGTGTTTGATATGTTCACCCTAATTGGCCAGGGTATGCCCAGAAATGGGTCCCTTGCTCACTGTGCCACTAGATTCAACCTAGCCTGGTTGATGATGGGTGACACTCCAAAACTGTTCCCAGAATGCTTGTTTTCCATTCCAGGGAGGACCTTGCCTGGCAGTTTGGGCTGGACTGTTCCCATGAGGAGCAGAGTCAAAACTGATTTGCATTTGGCTTGGTCCAAATTGGGGTTGCATGGTGAGGAAAAGAATGATGGATTTAATCCAGATCTGTGACTGGAGCTGAGTGTTTGAAAGGTTTTGGCACTCTGTACATCATCTTGTTGTTTCCTCTACATACAGCAACAAATCTACCTGTTAGGGATGATTTGGAAAGGCAAATTACAAAAATGCAATTGTACCGGATAGCCAGATTCCCACAGGTCAATGAGTACATAGATGGGACCCATGTGCCGATATGTCCGCCATCCCTCCTGGAATACATATTCAGGAAACGCAGGAGCACCCATTCCCTGAACATATAAGTTGTCTGCAATGCACACAATATGATCACAGACATTGTGATAAAATATCCATGAAGAATACATGACTTCTCATGTTCAGACAATGTGGCATATACCAGCGAATAGAAAGAGGGGATTTTAATCAAGGATTACTACTAGGTAATCCAATGTAAAATGTATTAGCACATTCATTACTCTCTGTATGTTGTATCACCCTAATGTCTGTCTCACCAGTGGACAGTGCATATGTCCTGCCGCCATGGATCCTCACACTCTACCTGTCTCCCAACAGCCCACATGAAAGATGCTACAACATGACACATAGGCACAAAAGGTATGTGATTGAGCGCAAAGTTGGCCTCCTCAAATCGCAATTCTGGTGCCTTCACAAGAGTGGTGGAGCTTTGCAGTATGCGCTTGAGACTGCGTGCAAGATAGTACCATCCTGTGCCATACTCCACAACATTGCCTGCAGAAGAGACTGACCCGTAGAGGTTTCTGGATCAGCCACGGAGGATGATGACCCTGACTTACCTGACCAACAGCCAATCGAGCAAAGCAGAGCAGCAGAGGGGAGAAGGCACAGGGACCACATAAACAGGCATTACTTTGCATGGTAAGATATCTCCATTAACACTATACTCTCTATAAATAACAAAACAACTATTTCATTTCTCAAAATATGAAACCCTTTAATGTCAGAGTTCACAAAAACATTGATGTGCCAACCTTTCCAACAAAAAGAACAGAACTAAAAAATGTGCACAATTAGTGCAGTTACTCCACTGCAAAAATAAACAATAAAGCAGGCAAAACAATGGCGCACTGTCAGTGTGTAGTCATTTCCCTGAGGTATATCTGGCAAGGGAGGTTCTGCCAGGCCAAGGTGCAGGTTGTCGGCTGCTGCTACATGCCTATTGAGTTGGGCACAGCTGGTGGACCTTGGTGAGAGGAATGCGACAAGGAGTGGCTGGCTGTTGTAATTCCAGGACCTCAATTACAGCTGGCTGTGGGGAGCTGGATGCAGCACTGGCCTTTTCATGGGAAGTACTTGGCAGACTGGTCTTATCCTTCATCATCCGCCCTTTCCTGTACTTCCACAGTTGTATCAATGTGGCAAATGGGGATATGAGTAAAATGAACGTGTGAAACACTATCTCATTCGGTAATCAGCTTGTTTCTAATAGTAACAGCACTATTTATGTACATGACTTAATTTGCCATAATGTACTCGTGTGTCTTTTTGATCATCTACATAGGCCATCCAGGGATATCTGGGTAAGAGTGTGGTGCATGCATGTAGTCAGTAGGTTTTTGGCATGAATGTTGGCATAGTAGTAATATTGAACTTACTAGATGGCAGAAGGGCAGACGTGTCGAGGGACCCAAATCCAGCCGCTGCCTCTGGCTCAAGTATTTTTTCCACCATTGCCTCCACAGTTGAGTGTGTTGAAACATTTGATGGACCACTTCCAGTTCCTTGGGAGTCCTGCAGGTGTGCTGCCGCTCTCTCCTTGGCCCAAGAGTAAAGATCATACCAGCATCTTTTTATTTCGTCAATGGACCAGTCTGCCAATCCCAAGGCATTGATGTGCTGCTGGATTTCCGGCCATATTTTGCATTTCCTTGATTCAGGGACAGCCAAGGGAAACACATGACTGCTCATGGCTGTTGCAACATTTCTCTGAGAGGATTTCCCTCACAGATAATTTAAATTGCCTGTGTCTCTCCCCTCCTGCATTCTCACACTGTCGGCTGGCCATTGCAGTGGTTTGTTTGGAGGCTGGTTGCACTGTAGGTGTATGCTGAAGGACAATTCACTGCACTCTACCTGTTGTGCAGGCTTCTCCAGGGCCACAACTTCCTCTTTTTGGGGTCCTTCACCTGTTTCAGGAAGTGACTCACAATTTGTGATTTCGGTAATTGCGGTGCGACTCATAAGGGAGTTGCATTTGGTCTATGGTATTGTGCGTACATCAGATTTAGCGACTTGCAATTTTCAAGTAAAGATCATACCAGCATCTTTTTATTTCGTCAATGGACCAGTCTGCCAATCCCAAGGCATTGATGTGCTGCTGGATTTCCGGCCATATTTTGCATTTCCTTGATTCAGGGACAGACAAGGGAACCACATGACTGCTCATGGTTGTTGCAACATTTCTCTGAGAGTATTTCCCTCACAGATAATTTAAATTGCCTGTGTCTCTCCCCTCCTGCATTCTCACACTGTCGGCTGGCCATTGCAGTGGTTTGTTTGGAGGCTGGTTGCACTGTAGGTGTATGCTGAAGGACAATTCACTGCACTTTACCTGTTGTGCAGGCTTCTCCAGGGCCACAACTTCCTCTTTTTGGGGTCCTTCACCTGTTTCAGCAAGTGACTCACAATTTGTGATTTCGGTAATTGCGGTGCGACTCATAAGGGAGTTGCATTTGGTCTATGGTATTGTGCGTACATCAGATTTAGCGACTTGCAATTTTCAAATCACAAAAAATCGCAATTTGCGAGTTGCCAAATCTGATGGTTGTGATGTGGCCCAAAATTTCACTTTTTAGGAACAATAATTGCATGTTTGTGTTATACATGTAACAGTGCCATGTATGGCCCTGTGCAGCAAGTACATAAGTCACCCGTACAAATATATCCCATTCATATGCACACGTGTTCATAAATACCCAAAGACGACGCTCTCACTGACACACATGGCAGCCCTTTCATAGTGCCCCTAATCATAGGAGGTACTTTGTTAAATCTAGACTATCTGGCTCTATGGAAATTAGGCTGAAAGTCTATGAAGCTGGGCATGTGGGTGTCTTGTAAAAATGTGCAGGTTTTTTAAACTTCAGTAGTTCACAATGATGAATGAATTTCACAGTTTGTTAAACATGTTTTTCAGAATGAGAAAACAAAATAGTGTGTTGTAACTTTTGACCAATGCTTGTAACTGATTTCTGAAAAATGTACTACATCAATTCAGACAAACAAAAAGTCACATAAAACATTGTTTGCTTTCATTTCTTGTATACATACAGGTCAACACCCATCAGACTACAAGCAGCGCGGCATACATTGTCGCAAGGGGTGGAAGGACCTGTGATGCTGGACCAAAAGGTAATCTGAAGTCCAGCTCGGGCAGACCTGGGAACATGGGAAGCATGTGCGCCGCACCCTTACCCCCCACAATGGCCTGCATACGTCCTAAGGACTATCCCCAGCTTGATGGGCGATTGAGAGCCCAACAGCAGCATCCAGGCGGTGCGTTCTTGTTTGAATTTAACATGTTAAGCAACAATCTTTGTTACAGCAACAAAATATGGCATCAACATTAAGCTCAACTCATGTTCAACACCCAGGAAGAGTTCTTGGAGGTGTACGTTTTGCACAAAGTGTATGATGATGTGTTATGCATAGTGATTTGGAAAATAAGATCACACCAGGGGGGATATTCTCAACAATCTGCGAAAACTATCGCTAACCTCAGTTAGCATGCGTTTTTTTATCGCCGTGTAACAGGCGATGGTGTCAGGGAACGGCAGTGAAAACTGCCGCTAAGATCAGCGCAAAGGCAATAGGAAATCCAGAGTTAGCGGGCGAAAACTACTGATAGGTCCATTAGTGGCAAAAAAACTCACGTTAGCCAGCCCAAAGTGAGTTTTTTTTGTCTCTAATGCACAAAATAGCCTATCAGTGAACATCCAATAGAAAATAGGTATAAAAACTAAAATATTTCAGCCTGGGCCAAGTTCACCACACATCAACAACCCCTGTAAGCCACCCAACATCCAGGATGACCAGGATGCCTCGCTGGACCTGCGTCTGGAGCCTGGATGCCTTGCTGGACCTGCGTCTAGAGCCTGGATGCCTCATTGGACCAGCGTCTGGAGTCTGGATGCCTTCCTGGACCTGCATCTGGACCCTCGATGCCTCGCTGGACCTGTGTCTGGAACCTGGAGTGGGATGCTGAGGAGCTGTGGAGTTGATGAGCCGTGGCGGTAGACATTGAGGCACGACGAACGCCCGTACTTGGTGGTGAAGTCTGGCAGGTCTCATGGAGACACGTTGCTGACCTGTGTGAGAAGACCGCCTTGTGCACCTTGGAGCTGTTAATAGTAGAGGCGCTCCTGCGCCCCAACGTAGGGAGCTATGCATCACATACTACGATCCACCACTACACCGGGGTGCACAGAGGGGATTCCCAATGGTGGGTGCCGCCTCTCTGCATCACAGGCCGAATGACGTTGGGCTGGCCAGATGGTGTGGAGGGTGAGGCCCCTGAGCTGCGCTGAACTTGTGTGGTGGGAGCGCTGCAACTTCACGCCAAGGGGGCCCTGCTGCATCAACTGCATTGAGAGGTTCACCAGCGGACTTGGCGGCGACTGCTGTACCCAGGCTTTTGAAATCCCACCTGGCTGAGGCTCCTGCTGGCTGAGTCACAGATTTGGAGAGAGTGCAGAGTACTGCACCACGGTGTCAATGTCCAGGTAAGGAGAAGGAGGGACGCGTAGCACAGGACGCCTGGGGGTCGAGTCGCCCAGGCCTAGCACAAGTAGATGCGCACCCCCAGTGGCGGCTCATCTCCTATGGTGGAAGAGCATCACCCCACTACTTTCAAGCAGTGCAGAGGAGGAACAATCATCACATGATGATACCTTACTGATGTAACTGTGCTATGTTTCCTTTGCGGCTGGGAGGCTGGGTAGGACTGCTCCAAGTACGGGGCAAGGCACGGGTGGATTTGCATGCCCACCCAAGTGCGCAATGACTGTTTGGTCGGCCCACTCAGGCCGCCCAAAGCAGTCATGCGCACTTTCCCGTTCGTAATGCATGCTGCACTACAGCCTGCATGGAGAACATGACCACCCCTCCAGCCCTTTTTTGCATGCCTTGTCCCCTTGCCAATTACCAATCCCACCGCCACATTTCAGGGTTGTGACTGGCTCAGGGGAGGGAGCCTGGCTGCCTACTTCCTTTTCCTGAAAGCACACACAGGAGAGCTGGAGTAATGAAGACACGGGACACGGCTTTGACGTAAGACTTCCCTTATTAAAATATTTACAACACCCGCTCACACACACATCCCCTCATCCACGCCCCAGCCAGTGTTCTTTCCAGCGTTTACAACCTCACAGCTGTCCAGCCCCCCAGCACTTCTAAATGGTGGCCGCTGTGTGCCCACACACAGCGGGCGTACCACTCGTGTGTCAAAGGCACATACATGGCTGCGACGCATGCCATAACATCGCATTCCATTCCAATGCATACTAATACTTTTTTTTTTTTGTCCTCATGTCAGCATGGCATCTTACAAGTCAAGGAACATTTCCTGGCACCCTTATATTGTGTGGACTCTTGCCTTTTCTCAGCCAGACCCTTGAAGAAGGTTCTTTCATCCCGAAGGATAGACACCTTCCCCATATTCTGCTGTATTCATTGAACTCCGGAGAAAAAAAAAAGGGGGGCATCTCAGCTAACTCGACCAATCTGCAGAAACCTTCCACAAGTTCCTTATTCATGGTAAATTGCCATCTATTGCTGTTTTGCAAGTCCACCTGGCCGCTGTCAACCAGCCATTAGGGTGTGGTGGGACGGAATCTGTCCAGTGTTTGCAGATCTCTCGTCTTGCCAGCAATATCAGGTAGAAAAGCAGCCCCTTTGATTTACTATCAAGCATTGTTTCCAGCTCGTGGTTCACCCCGAACAGCACAAGAGCCGCTGTCAATGTTAGTGGTATCTTCAAGATGTCACAGATAGTGGATTCGACCACCTTCCAATATTGCTCTATTTCGGGGCATGTAAAGAAAATGTGTATATCATGGGCTTTTGGTGTTTTACATCTGTTGCAACTAGGGATTGGTTGAAATACAAACTTTTTGTGGTGTTCAGTACAATCTATTTATTGTAAAAAAGTGATGTCTTTTAAAATTTGCTGCTGTAACTAAAGAGTATAGCATTTTTAGAGAGCTCTTCCAAATTACCTGCAAATCCTCTTCCTGGAGTGCATCCTGCCAGATGGTATATGGGGGATCTGATTTCCTTTCTTCCGCTTCCATCAGTTGCATATACCACTTGGAGACTTCTTTGTTCTTTGCCCTTGTACCTTGGATATCATTCTCGAAGTCCCATAGTGACCCTATCTCTTGAGGTATTGTGAAGAGCAATGAAGTTAGCTGAATGAATTTAAATTTCGATAATTTATTTTCAGTTTTAGCTTTCAATACTTCCCAGGGGACCAGTTTGCCTTCAAATAAAATTTTGCCCCATCCCGGCTTTCTTGCTTCCATGGTAACGCCAAGCTATCTTTTAAAAAAACAATCTCGGGTCTAGGCTGTAACGGCAGCAAGGCCTAGCCTAATAACAACAAACCAAAAGAGCTGCCAATGCTGTCCATTATTTAACAGTTGAATTCATAGTGTAATGATTGAAACATTAACACTGGTGACTTTTATTGTCAGATATAATCAAAAATAAATTGAGATCATGAAAATCACATAGTACTACAATGAACCACGAACCTAAAACTCATCTTAAAGTGCTATACATCAATTGTTTTAGTGTGCAAATTTGAGCTTTTTTTAGAAAGACACAGAAAAAAACACTTTCTATTTACAACAAACATTAACACAACATCACTCATACCCATTCGTACAAATCCTATCTACACAAACAATATTGATTCTTAATACATCAAGAGGGCCATCAGAAGAATTTAGCACAGTTGAAAAAAAGAGAGACACTGTTTGATTTTGAGTAAAATGATTGGCCTCAAAAAGTAAGGTCAACGCGTTTCAGATCTCTTTTCTTGGAGAGATCCTCATCAGGACCAATGGTAGGCTGAAATCAAACAAAAAAGTAAATTAACTAAACGACCCTAACCAATGGATGTCAGCGAATTGTTGCCACTACATTTATTTCTTACCTGCATGAATGCAGACACAACCAACAAATGGTAGTATTTCCAAAATAGACCTGAAAGATAACGACATGGACACTCAGCTAGCAACCTCAATTTCCAGTCATTGTCATTTATAACCCAACAAGCACAAATGTCAGTAACCAGTAATACCGTCTTACTTGTGGTGTCTTGGTGGTTCGTGGACCCGACTATGGGCAAAGAATAGGAGGATTCTAAAGAGGGAGAAGAGCGCTGTTTTAGAATCAGAACAAACTTAGTTGCGCTGGTTTACAAATGTGAGGGACTGACTTTGTGCAAGGCATACCTTAGAACGTAGCGTTTCGTCTATCGAGCTGGGAGTGGCCGGTATTTTTGTTCATTTGGCTTTGGGTTCTTTCTGTGTGGAAAAAATTGGTGGCCATGTCAAAAAAGTGTTCCCACAGATAGATGCGTGTGCATCGATACTCTGACTCTCCTCTTCCAGACATACAGGTCTCTTACCTTTGGATAATGGTATCCGAAGTGTTCTATCGCTCACTGTCCTGGAAGCGTCGGCGTCTTCCTGGTATACGGCTTCATTGACGATGTTTAAATCTCGCGGTTTATTCTAGTGCCTCTGGGAAATGTAGTTTCACATTACGTGGCCTCTGGGAAATGTAGTTTTCAATTGCGTTAGCGAGCGTGTGTGAAAACGAACTTTATTGAAATGCTGATAATTTTTGCGGACAATGATGTGTCCTCAGTGAGAATATATTAATGCTGGATTTAGAGGATAATGCGCATTTGTATCTCGAGGTAAAACTCGATCCATTATATGGTCAGCTCATAGTATTTCTTTGTCGACAGGCAGATATTAATGCTTTATGTTTAAATTTTGGAAACCTTTTTAAGACACGTAGATTTTTCTTCCCCAAGTGGAGGCTACATAGACGGCCTTCGTTGGAAGTAAGTAACCACTTTCTTTAGTGGTTCTTTTAGTAGACTTCTGCTGAGAATGGAGAGCGGAGGCTTGTGTAAATCAGCCGCTTTTTAAACTGACAGGTGCTTGTAAGGGTGTGAGGTAAATACATTCAAACTGGACTTGGCAGGTGTTCACAAGTTGTAGATTTCAGATAGTTCGTTCAGTCCATCCAGAGATGTATTGAATTTGACAATAAGCATTGCTTCCCGTCTTAGTAGTTTGGAATCTAGGTCATCTCCCCTCATGTCTTGTTCTACTTTAGAAATTACAGTCCATTTAATGTCTTTTTCTGTATGACCGTGGGCCAGCCAGTGGTTGACTAATGGTGCATTTTGAACATTTTTTCGTACTCTGGACTTATGCTGTTGAATTCTTTGTTTGATTTCTTGATTGGTTTTCCCAATATATAGCTTGTTACATGGGCAGACTATCCCATACACGACATACTTGGATTTGCAGTTTGAAAATTTATCATGTTTCCAATAGGTTCCTTTATGTGAGAAAAGAACCCCTTCCATGGTAGATTCACAACTGATACAAGAGCCACATTTGTGATGTCCTTGTATAGGTGGCAAATTTAGAAAACTTCTCATCGTCATGTTTTGAGGTTTAGGAAGGGCGGCTCGGACTAGCTGGTTTGCAATGCTTTGATCTTTTTTAAAAGCAAAGAGAGGAATCTCCTGAAGTGTTGGATCTAGATTCTTCACTAAATGCCAATTTTGATTTATAGTCTTTTTGAGCCAATTAGAAGAAGGGCAAAAAGTAGAAACGCAGACAATCCTGTCTGTTTTTGTTTTGTCTTTTCTTTGAAGCAGTGAATCACGTGGGGTCCACCATGCGCGCTTGATTGCTTTTTTCAAAAGTTTTTTGGGATAACCTCGGACTAGGAGGTTGTTTTTAAGAGTCTCAGCATGGGCAAAAAATTCATCTTTAAAAGAGCAATTTCTTCTTATGCGCAAGAATTGCCCGTAGGGTAAATTCTCTCTGAGGCTTCTTGGATGACTGCTTGTGAAATGTAAGGCTTTGTTCCTATCTGTTTTCTTTTTGAAAAGTGTTGTGGCCAATTTCCCATCTGTAGCATAGACTTCAACATCCAAAAATGGCATTTTAGATCTAGAATGGTTTGCGCTGAATTTGATATCAGCTGTTCTATGGTTGAGCCAATCAACAAAGGGCTGTAGTTGGTCTTCATCTCCATGCCAAATCATAAACACGTCGTCGATATAGCGGACCCAGGTGTTAATTCTGTCTGCAAATGGATTGTTGTTGAAAATGAAATTGTCTTCATATTTTGACATAAAGAGCACAGCCAATTCAGGGGCAAAGGGACAACCCATGGCCACGCCCTTTATTTGGAGGAAAAATTCGTTATTGAAACTGAAGTAGTTATTTTTTAGTGCAAAAGTTGCTAAGTCCATAATGAGTTGTGTGGGCACTTTTTCGGGTTTGGGTCTTTTATTGAGAAAGCTTTCCAAAACTGCTAAACCTTCGTCTTGTGGTATTTCTGTATATAATGACACTACATCTAGTGTCACTAGAAGGTCGCTGTTTTCTTCAAAATTCATTTGATCTAGTTTGTTAAGGAAATCAGTCGTATCTTGTAAAAAAGATTTGACCTCCTGAATGAAAGGTTTTAAGAAGAAGTCCACAAACTTGGAAATGGGTTCTAGCAGAGATTCACAACCCGAGACGATTGGTCTTCCCGGGGGGCATGACTGATCTTTATGTACTTTTGGAAGTACATAAAAAATAGGAATTCGAGGGTGGTTGTTTCTTAGGTAATCATACTCTTTTTTGCCCAAGAAGCCTTGATCAAAACCTGTTTGTAAGATGTTGAACAGTTTGCCCTTCAATTCTAATGTTGGGTCGAATGTTATTTTCTTGTAGCAACGGTCATTGCTGAGTTGTTTGTTAGCTTCTGCTATATAACGATCAGTACCCCAAATGACAATTGATCCGCCTTTATCGGCTTGCTTTATTGTTATAGATTGATCAGTTTTGAGCTCTTGGAGTGCTTCCCTTTGGACTTTTGTGAAGTTGACTTTGTTGTGTCTTTTTTGATTTTTTTTCTTTTTCGGAAATGGCAGATAGCATTACCTTTTCAAACATGAGGCCAATCATTTTACTCAAAATCAAACAGTGTCTCTCTTTTTTTCAACTGTGCTAAATTCTTCTGATGGCCCTCTTGATGTATTAAGAATCAATATTGTTTGTGTAGATAGGATTTGTACGAATGGGTATGAGTGATGTTGTGTTAATGTTTGTTGTAAATAGAAAGTGTTTTTTTCTGTGTCTTTCTAAAAAAAGCTAAAATTTGCACACTAAAACAATTGATGTATAGCACTTTAAGATGAGTTTTAGGTTCGTGGTTCATTGTAGTACTATGTGATTTTCATGATCTCAATTTATTTTTGATTATATCTGACAATAAAAGTCACCAGTGTTAATGTTTCAATCATTACACTATGAATTCAACTGTTAAATAATGGACAGCATTGGCAGCTCTTTTGGTTTGTTGTTATTAAGCTATCTTTTAGGCATTCCGGTGTGCCGAGAGAATCCCAGACAGGGGCAAATTCCGACAAGTATCCTATATTTAGCATCTTTCTCATTGTACACCATAGATTTAAGGATGCTGTTAAAACTTTTAATCTTACTTTCTTAAAGAATTTGTGAGCCCCAAACTTGTACAAAAAAGTTGCCAGAACTCATTTATCATTTCCCGCAGTATTAAACCCCAGGTTAAGTCAGGGTCCCCTATAAGCATTAAGAAGTTTTTTAATTGGGATGCCATACAGTATATCTTAAGATCTGGCAGTGCAAGACCTCCCTCACGGAGGCGTCTTCTTAGCTTCTTCCATGAAAGATGTACTCCTCGAGAGGCCCAGATAAAGCTAGTTATTTTCCCTTGTATTTTACTTATCATTTCTTTAGGGAATTTAAGAAGGGGTGCAATTAAATATATATGTTAACTTGTGGAGTATAGACACCAGTTACCGAGTCTGAGACTGAGACTGAAGCTGGGTCTGGGGATTTAAATCTACGTACTGAAACTCACCTGACTACCATATTACTAGGATTAAAAGAAGAGATTAACTCCAGATTTAAAAAGTCGGGAGCAAACGAAGCCGATATACAAGCTTCCTGTACTTCTTTAGCACAGAAACTGGATGAAGTTGTAATACATACCAAAGTGTTGGAGGAGGAGGTAGAGATGTTGAGACACGATATTGCCAAAAATTCTGAGGGGGTGGGAGAGCTAACTAAGGAAAACATAGGAACTCAGGGCAGATTTGGTGAGAATAGGGAACCATATCCGGAGGAATAACCTGAGACTTTTAAACATCCCAGAGACGGAAGAAGGGACAGATATTAAGGCTTTTGTAATTAAAATGTTCAGCGAAACGGCCTTAAAAGATAGGCCAGATATTGATTTGGATTTTGAAGTGCAACAAGTTCATCGTGACCCCTTCAGACGGACTCCTCAGAGGCAGAAGCCAAGAAAAATTCTTACAAATTTTCTTTCGTATTCTGTCAAAGAGCTAATACTATCGGCAGCCCTCAGAAGCGGCACATACTCATTTCAAAATTTTTCTTTTAATTTCAGGTCACACGTCTGTCGAGCCACGACTTGAAACAATGAGAACTTGGCAAAAAGATGGAGGAATTAAATAAACTTGGGGCTAAGGCCCAATTAAAGTTCCCGGCAATGCTTCGAGTAATGTGGGACAACCAAATGCGAAATTTTAGGTCAGTGGAAGAGGCAGATGACCTAATAGCTGCCATAAAAAAGAGCGGCACTCTTTGAAAATTCTTGAAAGTAAGGCAGGATATTTCACATAATTTACTAAAATGTGCACAAACTACATGAATTGAATATTGGGCAGTATTAGTAGAGGAACACTTCTAATTGCCCGGGCTGGTTAAAAGGACAGGGCGGGGTTAAGGGGGGGGAGCCACTTTCTTTCTCTTGATTTTTTTGTTTTTTCTTTTCTCTTTCCCTTTTGCCACACTTTTAATTTGGAAAGTTCCTCACTCTGGGGGTTCAAATAGGCATTTGTATGCCTGAAAAGCAAGGGAGGGTTCCCATGGGTAGGAGAAGGGGGGGAGTGGGGTGGTGGGGGGAACAAAGGGTGAGGAGCAGTGGGAAAAAACAAAAAAATAGATCCTCATGACAGTTTTTCCAACTTTAAACAAGGACATATCCCAAAATCCACGCAGAGATGAGTGGGCGTGAGAGCATTCTCCAGGTGTTAAATTGGAACGTAAATGGTCTTAGATCTAAGGCTAGGCGGAGGTTAGTACTGAAATATTTGGAGGAGTCTAAAGTTATTATGTTACAAGAAACCCATTTAACTGCAAGCAAAAGTAGGGAAGTGTATGCAAAGATAAAGTGGATTGAGGGCTATGCAGTCTCAGATCAAATAGAGTATTGTAAGGGGGTGGCGATATTGATCAGCGGGGGCTCCGGAATCGATTTAATAGACTCTGAAACTGACAGTTCAGGAAGGTCAATCAATCAATCAATGCATTTGTAAAGCGCACTACATACCCGTGAGGGTCTCAAGGCTCTAGGGGGGGAGCCGCTACTGTTTAAAGAGCCAGGTCTTGAGAAGTCTTCTGAAGGTCAGAAGGTCTTCGGTCTGCTGTAGGTGGATGGGGAGGGTGTTCCATGTCTTGGCGATGAGGTGGGAGAATAATCTGCTGCCGGCAGTCACTCTTCAGATGCGGGGGACGGTGGCGAGGGCGCGGTCTGCGGAGCGGACTGGCGGGTGGGGGTGTAGAGGCTGAGTCAGCTGTTGAGATACACTGGTCTGGTGTTGTGGAGTGCCTTGTGTGCGTGGGTGAGGAGTTTGACGGTTATCCTCTTGTTGACAGGGAGCCAGTGCAGGTCTCTCAGGGGGAGTGTGATGTGGCTGTGGCGAGGGATGTCGAGGATCAGGCATGCGGAGGCGTTCTGGATGCATTGGAGCAGTTTCAGGAGTTTGGACGGGGCTCCAGCGTAGAGTGCATTCCCGTAGTCCAGTCTACTGCTGACGAGGGCCTGGGTGACCGTCCTTCTCGTTTCGGTGGGGATCCACTTGAAGATCCTGTGAAGCATGCAGAGGGTGTTGAAGCAGGAGGAGGAGACGGCCACCAGGAGTCGTCCCAGGCCAAGGGGGTGGATCCGAGGACGAGGACCTCCGTCTTGTCCGAGTTCAGCTTCAGTCGGCTGTTCTTCATCCAGTCGACGAGAGCCTTCATTCCTTTGTGGAGGTTGGTTTTGGCAGTGTGGGGGTCCTTGGTGAGGGAGAGGATCAGCTGGGTGTCGTCAGCATAGGAGATGATGTTGAGGTCGTGCCGTCGTGCGACGTGGGTGAGCGGTTTCATGTAGAGGTTGAACAACGTTGGGCGGAGTGATGAGCCTTGGGTTATGCCGCAGATGATCCCGGTGCCTTCGGAGCTGGAGGGGGGAGGCTGACGCTCTGTGTTCTGCCGGAGAGGAAGGAGGAGGTCCAGTCCAGGGCCTCCTATTGGATTCTGGCATCGGAGAGGTGTGTTCGTAGTGTGCGGTGGCAGACCGTGTCGAAGGCGGCTGACAGGTCCAGGAGGACGAGGGCCGCGGTTTCTCCATTGTCTAGCAGGGTCCTGAGGTCATCGGTGGCAGCGATGAGGGCAGTTTCTGTGCTGTGGTTGCTGGAGAACCCGGACTGGGATGGGTCCAGGATGCTGTTCTCCTCGAGGAAGCTGGTCAGTTGTTTGTTGACGGCCTTTACGATGACCTTTGCCGGGAACAGGAGCAGGGAGATGGGTCGGAAGGTGGGTTATAGCGACTATAAGAGGTGCTGGTATAGTATTTACATGCGTGGACTATTATTATGGGCCTAATGTAGATGACCCTCAGTATATAACTGACCTACACCTACTATTAGCTGGAGTCTCCACTCCTACTGTTATTGGAGGAGATTTTAATACCCTATTAGACCCATTGCTGGATAGATCCACCTACAGAGCTAGCAGACAGGCTCAGGCACCTAGGACAAGGCAGTCCCTGAAGCTCATGATCTATGAAATGGGTCTAGTGGACATATGGGGACAGCTAAAGGGGCAAAAACGAGGCTACACCTTTCATAGTATAAAATACTCCCAATTCTCCATATTAGATTACCTATTAGTAGACCGAGTATGGGCAGGGAAACTAAAAGATATAAATATTCTACCAGCCCATATCTCAGATCATGCCCCGGTAAGTACTACACTAGTTGGAGTGAGAGTAGGATTAAGCACAAGATGGACTTTAAAAAGATCAATGTTATTAAAGGTAGAGGTGTCCACCACTGTGAGGGAAAGTGCCAAGGAGTTCTTTTTGGAGAATGCCCGGGCTGCTCCTTTAAATATAATATGGGATGCCTTTAAGGCATCTATGCAAGTGCTATTGCAAAATCAAGCATCTTATTTAAATAAATGCGATAAAGCTAAACTGAAGTATCAGGAAGGGATAGTTGAGGAGTTGGAACTAAAGGTGCAGTCTCTTGACCCCTCCCAAAATGCAGAGTCCTTAATTAAACAATTGGAAGAGGTAAGACTAAATTATAGGATGACCCTTGAGACCAAGTGCCGTGAGAAGTGGGTGACTGGTAATATGGATTTATTCGAGTACGGGAAGAAGGCCGGCGCATTGTTAGCCTGGAAGTCTAGGGCCGATAGATCCTGGAATTATATTCAAGAACTAGTTATTAATGCCCAGGGGGACATTTCAAATAAGGAAGATGAGATTCAGGCTCACCTGGTCTATCTTTTCTCGGAACTATATACTGAGGAAATCAGGCCAGAAGAAGGGATAGTAAAAAATTGGCTGGATAAATTGGACCTCCCAGTCCTCTCAAGTGATGGTAAGGAGATAATAGAAGCTGAAATCACTGAAGGCGAAATTAGAGAACAAGTTAAACATCTAAAAACTGGAAAAGCAGCAAATCCCGACTCACTGCCAGGAGAGTTATATAAGATAATTGTAGAAGGAATAACTCCAGACATGGTAGTACTGTTCAACTCAATCTATAAGGGGAGGAGGAAATCCTAGTCTCATGGAAGGACGCCATAATTACGTTGATCCTTAAGCCCACAAAGGACCCAAAGTGTGTGGATTCGTACCAACCCTGCTAAATGTCGACTATAAAATCTATGCCAGCATTTTGGTGGGGAGATTGGCCAAGGTAGCTCCCCAGCTAATCCATGCATACCAGAAGGGATTTGCTCCCAAGAGACAGATTCAGGAATTAACTCTGTCATTGATTGGGATTATTGATTTAGC
Organism: Triturus cristatus; assembly: GCF_964204655.1. NCBI lineage: Eukaryota > Metazoa > Chordata > Amphibia > Caudata > Salamandridae > Triturus > Triturus cristatus. Next base: position 579,933,000 of record NC_140586.1, read on the forward strand.
AACCGCGCGATCGTTTCCCTTGGCGGTAATCACTCTAGATGCCGCCAAGGCATTTGATCGCATGTGTTGGGCGTTTCTGTGGGCGGTCCTGGAATCAATGGGAAGTAGTATGGGCTATATTAAGGCCATAAAAAATGTATCAAGGTCCTACAGCCAAGATTCTGGTAAATGGAGTATTGACTGAGATTTTTAAGATCACTAGAGGTACGAGGCAGGGCTGTCCACTGTCCTCCCTCCTCTTTGATATTTATATTGAACCCTTAGCCCAGCTTCTGCGGAAGGATGGACAGATAATCCCCATTCACTCGCTATGCTTTTGTAGCAAAATAGCCCTATTCGCAGACGATCTTATAATTATACCTCCGACCCAAATAGAACAGTACCAAGGATGGAACAATTAACCAAGGAAATTGGGGAAATCTCTGGTTATTTAGTAAACACCACCAAAACCGAAGTGATGGTTTGGAACTTGGATGAGTGGGAAGATAGAGGGTGTGTGGAGAATAAATATCTAGGGATTAATATAGTTAAACAGATCAATGATATCCCGGCCCAGAACTTAATTAGAGTGGGAAAAGAGGTAGACAGAACCCTTGCCAGATGGAGAAACCTCCGCTTACTATCTATGGGAGGGTGAACTTGATAAAAATGTCTATAATCCCCAATGCATACTAATACTAGGCACATTGCAACAGTAGAGTAGGTGTTGCATAGCGGAGACATTAATATCACTATTCCCACTTCAGTGAGTGCAACCCAAAACTAACCTTTGCACCCCAAACCCAACGTGATCCCTGGAATTCCTTTTTGAGCCCCCATAGCATACCCAAAATTCAAATGTGACCCAAATGCACACCCCAATTTTCATATTTTACTCAAAACACCCCCCAATTTTCATATTTTACATCCCATTTACATCACAAACCCATACCCACCCGAAAGACTTTAAATTACCCCATTACTGAACTCACAATGCTATGTAAAGGCACCTGCGTTGTCGAAATTGAGTTAACGATGTACTGCCTGTATTGTAATGGTCGTCTCCCATGCCAAAGGCAACCCATAGGCTATGCCGTTTGCATCCGTCTGCCCCTGGACCGTGCTCAGCACCAAGGAGCCTTCCTCTTGGACACTCCACCGCTACAACGCCAGCCCCCTCCTCGCCATCAACCCTGGATGCCACCTCGCCTGCCAGGACCAGCCTCTCTTCCAGACCGGACATCACCATTGCCATCACTGATGGCTGCAGTATCACCCACAAGGAATCCCCCGACCGTCAAGGAGGAGGCATTGCCATCATCTACAGAACAACACTCCGACTGACCACAAACTCTAATGACCCAAGTGTGACCATGGACCACCTCAACTCCCAGTTCCGGACCAAGCCCAAGCACATCCTCTGTGGCACCATCATGTGCAGCCCCCCCGGGCCATGGCCCCTCATTCTCTAATACCATTGTAGACCTCATTGCACCACATGGTCGGTGAACTCAACTTCCACCTGGATAATCCCAGTGACAGGACACCACCCCTCCTAGGGAATGTCCCCTACATCAGACGCAAGCATCAAGTCACCTCAACAAGCCATATAGCAGGACACAATGTCGAGCAGGTCACCTCTGCCAGTGGGAACTTCAACTACAGCCACAGCACCGGACTCTCCTGGACCGACCACCATTGATAACTCACTTCTTCACCTTGCCCACTGGATGCCACCGCCTTCATCCCACCCCCTTGCAGATGGATCAAGGCCACTGAAGAACGTCTTGTCAACTCCCTCCGCACCAACACTCCACCAATGCTTCCAAATGATGACACCGCAGCACGCAACCACCATGATGGATCGCCAACAGCGCCGACATTCGGGCACCCCTCATGAACTGCACTGCGTCAGTACCTTCCGCCTGCCTGATGGCAGGCGTGAGGGTGATGCAGTGCCGCAAGGATAGGCTGGCCCCATGCATTGATGGAGTTGCGTAATGGTTGTGACACGACTGCAGCAATGCGTGACTTTATCGCAGACAGATACATCAGTATTCCTGACGTATCTCTTATTACTTACGTCATGGGGCGCTCTCTAGTGAATACATCGCATCCATGTTGTCGCAAGAAGGGCGTAGTGAGTAGTGTTGCAACGCTTTCTTGTCGCAGCGCTGCAACACTTTTCATGACTCGGGCCCAGGAATGCGCACTATCTTATTGAGGTGCCTGCTCTGTGCAAAATAGATGCCCCTTCCTGAGGAGGTTTACCAATGGCAGTCTGTTTAGGAGGCAGGTTCTGGGCAACAATGACACAGGCTGTTTTTGTGTACAGTGTCTGTCCCCCCTGTATTATTTTTTCTGAATAAATTATTTGAGAGAAGTATCTTAAAAAATATTTTATTTGTACAAAGTTTGTCCTGACATTTTTATTCTTTTACAAGGCGTTATTTATTAACAATGTTAAGGATGTACATGAGTCATACAAATTATTACTTACATTTATGGCTGTAAAGACAGAAGCTTTTTATGGAAAAAATGTTGTGGAGTGCAAACATTAGAGATAAAAAAATTGTAATGGACATAGCAATTTTGGAGCAAGCATTTGTCATGATAATGGACACTTAAACCAAAATTAAGCTCTTTAAATAAAAATGTAAGTGTTAATACAGGTGTGTTTATTTTACCTTGCCAAGTGATTAAAATAAACAGATATGCATTAAACCTTGAAAAATATTGTGAAATGTATTAACATCCATATAGTGCAGTAGACAAGGGGAAATAATACATTAATAAATAATTAAGTGTTTCAAGTTTAGATGTAACATTGATTTTAAAGCTATTGAAACAAAACATTTCACCTTGTCAAGTGCAATTTCTACATTTTATTGCATTTCAATTATCCCAATGATTTTTAATTCACTTGTTTATGATTTTGTAGTTTAGGAAAAAAACACACCTGTATTGTCACTTTTTTTATTGATGTAAATTTTTGTGTAAGTATCCATTACCATGAAGGCAGCTTTCACAAACTCTACAATCACAATTACATTATACAGGTGTTTCTTTAAGCTTCCTAAACAACAACATTACATACACATATACATTGCACATTAGTTGAATATTGGTTGTAAGACAGATTTGGAAATGCACGAGTCCAGAGCTCAGCAAACAGACAAAGCAAAACAAGTGAAAAGGAAGCTTACCTTCGATTCTGGCAATGACGGCGTTGATTAGCTTTGTGGTCGAGTAGCAGCAGCATTGCCAGGACTGAGGCGATAGGGTTCATGTCAGCAACAGAGGTGGGAAAATAAAACTTTCTAAATTATATACCTTCAACACCGCCAACTCAGGTGTGGAGGTTTGACTGCCACGGTTATGTCAGCGGAAAGGCACATTGCATTTGGCCCAGTGGAGAAATTGGCTGTTCTCTTTCCGACAGCAGCATTTGCCTATAGTGCCATTGACACGGGTGAAGAATTCTGTCGGAGTCGGGGGCACTCTGATTATTTTTTTTTCATTAAACAACCAGCATCTAAATAGAATGGGTTGACCGCCTAGTAGGTGGGCGTAAAATATGATAGAAAAATGATGGGAAGACCAATTACACCAAGATCTAAATCACTCCCTAAGCCCAAACATAGAAATCTTTGTCAAGAGGCAACCTGACGATGACACTTCCTCCTTGATTATTGCCTGCAGCCTAGCCCCACTAAACTTTACCTTCTAAGAACATTTTCTCGAAATTTTCTTGTAATTCTGTACGTAAGTATCTCATAGAGCCAATCAACTTCTTGTTTCCAAGTTGCTCTCCATCAGGGTTGGCAATATGTTTCGATTCTGACCCGGTCTCACTTAGGCGACTATGTGTCCACAGTTGGCACTTTGATATTTTAGGTGCTTGGTTTTACCTTAAATTGTAATAATTCATAACTCTGGTTTTAATAATTGCATTTTTGTTGTTTTGGGGTCAAATAATTCATTAAGATATACTCTATATTTCGAAATTGGTGTGGGATTTTTCTTGTGTTGTGTTGTGTAAAGTAGGCCTGGGCGAAAATTTTGGTCCGCTCGCGGAAATTGCGATAATTTGACATTTTCGCGCTCCGCGGAGAGCACGAGAATGTCAAAAATTCCGCAATTCGCATCTTACCAGAATTTTTTTCTTGCTCGCGCTGTAAAAAGATACATTCTTGCGTGCGCGCGATCGCCTTACCTGAATCCCCGCGTTCACCGACAAGTTTTCCCTATCCGGTCGCGTTCTCCACGAGATGTTGGATTGTTGGTAGCCATTTGCGCTGTCTTGCGACAGTTCGCGACCGCATTAATGTCATTTGTCGCACAATCATGTCATTCATCGCGCGATCACGTCTTTCTTCTCGCGATCATACACTGCGAGAGTATGAGAAGATTGAGATCTCGAACAGGTCATTCTCCACCGCGAGCGAGAGCGTGAGGACGCGGGCACGTCATATCGAACGCGAGCGGGCGGGACAAGTGAAAACAAGATGGCCACGCCCGTGAGCAACCGCATGGGTAAGTTGGCGAGCCGCGATCATGCAGAAAATACTGTAAACGGGCGGAAAAAAAACTTCTGCGTCTTCGCGATATTTCCGCGTGTTTGCGGAGATTTTTAACATTTTCGCGATAGTTTGCGAAAGTGAATTTCGCAAATTCCGCCCACCACTAGTGTAAAGGCACTTTATTGCTGTTTGTGTACTGCAAATATTCTTTACACATTGCCTTTAAGTTAAGCCTGACTGCTTTTATGTTCAGCCACCATATGGTTAAGCAAAAGTTAATTAAGTGACTTTGTGGTTCACCCTGACAGGATTGTGGTTGTTGCTTCATTAAGGATTGCCCCCATTCTACTAACAACCCAATTCCTCACAAGGGGGCTAACAGAAGCACTTTCGGCCCTTGCAGTGCAGTGGGCACATCTACCCTTAATGGGGTCCCCTGTCAGCCCAACCTTATGAATATGTGTGAGACTACACTCTGTAGGGGACCCCATCATTTTTTAGTTACACCACTGCCCCTTGCCATTGTTGACAGACTATTTTTTCAATTCCAAACTGGCTTAAAGCAAATATAGATTTCTATTAGCAGTATGGAGCATTCTGTAAATTCAAAATTGTGTGACATTCTGGAAAATTAATGCTCAACTGGTAGCCCAATGGACACAAAGTATCAGGTCTCTAAAGATAACTGGCCTTCGCTCATCAAAGTGTCATGCTTCATCATACATTTGTGCTCCAAGTTGAGCGGGTGTGCAATACCCAATGGTCTCAATAGGGAGGTCTTTTAAGAGATATTTTATGATTGACAACTATGAACGGACCTTGGCTTCTGAGGTACCACTTGACCTGTTTTTATTTATTTTAGATTGTATAGGGGTTTAGATTGGGTGAAACTGAATGAACACGTTCTAATGAGTGCCATAGAGACATAAAGACAACTAGGCAAGAAAAATTTCAACCAAAGTTGAAATACTTTGGACTTATGGGATGATTTACTTAAATTCTGCCTTCTTGTTAAACTTACAGTGGATGGGGTAAATAGTCAGATAAAAACCCACTAGTACATCTAACCACAGGTAATTTTATTACGACTTAATTTCACCCTGTGGAGTCTAACCATCAGAGCTTGGTGCCTTTTGGGTAAAACTGTTTATCTATTTCCAGAAGTCACAACATTTTCAATTTCTAGACATTCATTTGGGAGGAAGTGCATCAGACTGATACAATACTCTTGGTCCATCTGTTTTTGTGGTATAGATATACAGCATTCTGACCCATGTTTTTAATGACAGATTCCATGGAGGAATTTATGCATCTATAGCAGCACCCTAAACTTAATTGTTGCTTAGACTCTGAGTCATTTAAACCATCAAAGCAAAGGAGTGACGTGCAAAGTAGGAGGCTTGACACACCGGCCTTTCAACGGCATTTAGCATTTTTCTAATGATCCAGTGGCTCCTCGCAATTGGGCTTCCCTGTATTCAATACAAGAACCAATAATTCTACTTTCTTGTTTGTCTAAAAAATCTAGCATTTTATTTAAAATCTGGTTATCATCGTTACATTTATTTGAAATACCACTGACTCGGTCTTCTAAAAAATGATGGGAATTCAAAATATAGCTGATGTTTTAACGTTTTGGTATAGCTGAATGTCTCAGTCTAATATGTGAAAGGTATAGAATATATAGTCAAGTTTCTTGAGCATGGTCATAGCCAATAATTGTTGATTCCTATTTAGCCACATTTAGGAGCTAACTCATTTTTGGCATCCACTTATAGAAGCCAAATAATTGTTTGTTTTGCTTGCCTCATCTTGACTGTAATATCGAGAGGAGGGGAAATAACTGGTATCATCAGCATGTATTTGGCACCTACCTTTACCTACATCTTCAAGTAATGTGCTTAAGGGCTATCTGTAGATGTTAAACAGAATTGGTGAAATGGATAAGCCTTGTGCTACTGCTGGTGTGGTGGTTGTACAAAGAGCAAAAAATGCCTGCCTCTGGTGGCACCTTCAAAACAATCCCAGAAAAAGCTGATTGATATCTCAATAAACATTGTTACTTTTATAAGACTTCCTAGCAACCTGTGAACACTGAACCTTTGTTGCCCACCAATAGAAGCTGTTCCATCACATCAAGTTGGGTCAGTATTGCACCCCAACCAAATCAGAAGGTGATCTACCAATGTGCAAGACATGCTTCTACATATAGTTAGATATTTAGGGAATACCTTTTCTATGACTTTTGCCACAAAGGTTCTCCTGATATTCAGCTACAGATTGCTGGCTTTTTGAATCGAAGTTGTTTTTTCAGGAAGTGGTTGTATGTCCCTGCCCGTAGCCTTCGCTCTCAGGGTCTGGCCCTTGCGGTGGTTCCCAGATTCAGGCTTAGCCGCATGGGAGGCCGCTCGTTTAGGGTAATGGCTGCGTCAGCATGGAACTCCTTGCCTGTTGAAATCCGCTTGCTGGAGGACCTTCTGACCTTTCGGAGGGCTATAAAAACCTTCTTGTTTTAGCTGTTTCTTAGTTTCTGTTTTTAGCCTGTGGTTGTGTTACGTGCTACCTTGTCTCTGCGCCAGGACGCTCCTTGGCTGGAGTATCTGTGCGCACAATAAATAGTCGTAACATAACATAACATAACAGTCGTAACAAGCTGTTTTAGCCAGACTGAAGCAAGGTGTAAGGATTTAAAACATCAAGGCAGAAATCCTGTTTTTGAAGGACTCTCAGAAAGCTTGGACACCTGATTGTGACCTATATATTTAGATGCCCTTCATTTAATTCTCCGATGACTGGAAGCGGGCGGAAGTCAAGCCCCTCCTCAAAAAACCCTCGGCAGGCCCTACAGACCTGAAAAACTACCGGCCAATCTCCTTCTTTCCCTTCGCAGCCAAAGTCACAAAGATTAGTCAACACCCAACTGACCACCTTCATCGAAGAGAACGCCATCCTCGACTCCTCCCAGTCTGAATTTCCGCAGCAACCACAGCACTAAGACTGCCCTCCTCGCTGCCAACGATGACATCCGCATGCTACTCGACCGGGACCACACTGCGGCCCTCATCCTACTAGACCTCTCCGCAGCCTTTGACACTGTCTCCCACCACACTCTTGCTGCCAGACTCCACGACGCAGCATATGGGGAACCGCCCTCGACTGGATCCGATCCTTGCAGAACCCAAAGGATCAGAATCCCACCCTTCCTCTCCAAACCCACAGAGATCAACTGAGGAGTGCCCCAAGGATCCTCGCTCAGCCCCACACAATTCAACATCTACATGGCACCCCTTGTCGCCATTGTCAGATAGCACGAGCTCAGAATAGTATCTTACGCCGACGACACCCAACTCATCCTCTCTCTCATGAAGAACCCTGAAGACACCAGACTCAACATTTAAGAATGAATGTAAGATGTCGCACCCTGGATGAGTGACAGCTGCCTAAAAATGACCTCGGAGAAGACCTAGGTCCTCGTCCCACCCACCCGACGGACCAAGCCCAGAACCTCGGCATCATCCTAGACTCCTCCCTCACCATGACCCACCAGATCAATGCCGTCGCCTTGACCTGATTCCACTCCTTCCTCATCCTCCGCAAGTGGATCCCCCACGAATGCAGAAAGACCGTCACCCACGCTCTTGTAACTAGCAGACTGGACTACGGTAATGCCCTCAACGCTAGAATCAACAAAAACCTGCTACACAAGCTCCAAACCATCCAAAACACCGCAGTCACACTTGTCCTCAGAACCCCATGACATGAGCACATGACCCCGCACCTACGAGACCTCCACTGGCTCCCCTTCATGAAGAGAGTAACCTTCAAGCAGCTCAACCATGCCTACAAATCCCTCCACAACATCGGGCCCAAACACCTCAATGAAAGAGTCTCCTTCCACGTACCCAAAAGGGACATCAGCTACGCCCAGCTCGCCCTCGCAGAGACCCCATGCATCCGGAGAACCAGAGCAGGTGGAAGAGCCGTCTCCTACGTTGCAGCAAAGACCTGGAACGAGTCCCCAGTCAACCTCAGACGCTCCCCCACTCTGCACAACGTCAGGAAGAATCTCAAGACACAGCTCTTCGACTGATCTGGAGCTGCAACCCCCCCCCCCCCCCCCCAGCACCTTGATGCCCTCACGGATGAGTAGGGCGTTTTATAAACCCCTGACTGATTGATTTCATAGGTTTTTTCTGTTACAATTCTTGCCAATTCATAAGTACAATATGACATCTCTGTTTGAGCTTTGCAATTCATAGTCCATTTTGTCATCTCTGTTCTATGTTCTATGCATTGCTATGAAATGATGGTTAAAAGGGACAGTCATGAATTCATTTTTTAATGAATTCATGTGGAAGTGCTTATTACGAACCATCAGAATGACAGCTTTGCAGTTACAATGAGATATTATTGTGGAAAAATGATGGTAAATGTGGGATCATGTTTATTGAATTGAGGATTGGAAGTATTGAAATATCTTTGATAGTTTGCATTTAACTCATTGTTATATATGTTCTGCCTTGTAGCATTTAATCTGAGATGTACCTATATGACTCATGGAGTCTGACATTTGGTTTTTCCACTTGTTTCTTTTTCATGTGGAACAGTTAATCCTGAATCTTTGAAAAGAACATAGGAACCATTATTTAATATAGAATTGGCTAAATAATATTAGAAGGCAATGAACTTCACAAAAACGATAACTATTTATTCTTTAGATACGTAGGTTTTATTATAATTCGTGTGTTCTTCCTTTTTTTGATCTCATGAAAAAATTGTTGATGCTGGAACATGTAAAATATTATTAAGTAGAAAATGGAAACAGGAGTGGTCTGGTCGAGATGCTTGTAGGATTCTAGCTATGTTTTTATGAAAAATGCACTTTAAAAACAGACTATTTGGCGCAATGGGGTCTATGGTCCAGTTGAAGGCAAATGTGTCAGTCATTCTACTTTGCAAGCTTATATTTGCTTGAAATTTGATTAAACTGTGGATTTACGGGGAAAGCAGTGGCACTCTCCGTTTGTAATACTGCTGAATATGGCGAAGGAGTGTCTATCTGGCATGTTCCTCGGATGTTGTGCAAACATTACTACAAATCTTATTTTATAATACATCTTGTATCTTCTTTTCTCAGAATCCCTGGGGACCAAGGGGCATATGTATGAAAGCAGAAATTAGTCGCAAACGCTGCGAATCGCAAATAACAGCATTTGCGACTGATTTTTCGCTATTTCATATGTATGACACATTTCCAAACTGAAAAATAAGAAATCGCTAAATTAGCGATTTCTTAGGCTGCGAAACAAGAAAACTGCGAATTTCCTAGCGAATACCTATTTTGCGAATCCTTAGCGTTGCGAATATCGCTAACAAGAAATCGCTAGCTAAGAAATCGCAAACACATGTATGAAAAAATCGCTAATTGCGATTTTACGAAATTCGCAAATTAAGAAATCGCTATTAACACCAATTGCTTGCAGGTGGTAAACTGGTGCAAGGTACAAAAACCAGCCCACAATGCAACAGACACACCCACAATGGCTGCAATGTACGTGATAGCCAGGAGGCTGCGTATTCGGGCCCTTGCACACAGGAGAATGAGACAGGAACGTATCTTCAGGCTGCGCATCACCCTGTTACAGAACACTGAAGAGGAGATCTATGACAAGTACAGACTGCACCCACAGACCATAATGGACCTGATTGAGGAGCTGAAACCCCACTTGGAGCACCCTACTCGCAGGACACAAACAATTCCCACACATGTGCAGGTCCTGTGCTCCCTGCACCTCCTCGCGTCAGGGAGTTTTCAACGGGTCATAGCGGAGGTTGGTGGTGTGTCACAGAGTGCACTTTCGCGCTTCTTCCATGCCTTCCTAGATGCAATGCTACTGAGGCTCCCACATCACATTTACTTCCCCACCACCCAACAGGCATTACAACAAACGATACTGGACTTCTACCAGATTGCACGTTTCCCCCACGTCATCGGCTGCATTGACGGGACCCATGTGGCCATCACACCCCCAGCAGAAACTGAATATGTCTACAGGAATCGGAAATGCTACCATTCCCTCAACATACAGATTGTGTGCAACGCTAAGTATCACATCACCGACATCGTAGCCAAATACCCCGGCAGTACACATGACTCCTTCATCTTCCGACACAGTGGAATACACAGACGTCTGAGTGCTGGAGAGTTTGGGGAGGGGTACCTGCTCGGTAACTACATTGCACACATCAATACATCCACCACATCACTTGAGGGGGGGGACATTGACTCACCTATTGTGTTTTATTCCATGCAGGTGACAGTGCCTATGCAGTGCGCGACTTCATCCTGACCCCATACCTGGATCCTGCAAATGCAAGTGAGAGGAGCTACAACAGGGCACACAGATCTACACGCTGTGTCATTGAGCGAACCTTCGGAATCCTGAAGAGCCGCTTCCGGTGCCTGCATAAGAGTGGAGGCGCACTGCAATACAGCCCTGACACCTGCTGTAAAATCGCGGCAAGCTGTGCAATGCTACACAACATGGCAATGAGGAAAGGCACCACAATTGATGTGAGCGATACAGACACATCGGATGACGAGCGCCCTGCTCCCCCTGCCAGACCAGCACCAGGAGTTGGGGCAGCTGCTGGACGCCAGAGACGGACTGAGATCACACAAAACTACTTTTAGGTGAGTGTTGAGGAAATGAGACTACAAAGCCTGATGATGTGTCAAGTGTTTAATCACACTTAACATGAAAGAAATTGTAATTGTCCCCAGCACATGTTGTACACACAGTGCAGAGAAGGCACAAGAAATAGGGCAAACAGCCTTTTGCGGGTTAATGCACCCGTGTTGCAGTCAGTGTCCCCGCAGATGATCACCTCCGTCGGTGCCGTCCAGGGTGGTTGACCCCCATGGTGCGCCCTTGGCCTGCTACCTGTCTGCCACTGCGGCGTCTTTCACCTGGCAAGGTTGGAGTGATGCTGCTGCGACTCGATGTGTCCTCACTCTCAGCAGAGGCCATTAGTGCGCTGCCACCTGCATTGGCTGTCTGCAGCTGTTCCACAGCAGTGGTCACCTGCGCAAGCCCTCGCGCTATGTCCTGGCAGCAATGTGCCATGTCCACCTGCATGGTTACGCTTCTGCGTGTGAGTGCGCTGGTGGTGGTGCAGAGGCGGTTGACTGCCTTGGTGTAATTGTGTAGCCGTGCATTGGCACGTCGTCCAGCCCTGTCATTGGCAGCTTGGGTGTCCCTCAAAGTGGCACAGAGCTCTCGTATTGCCGCTACCATGCTGCGATTGTCCTGATGTAGGCGGCCTAGCTGGCGACTCATTGACCGCATTGCCTTGCTTTGCAGGCGCTGTTCCTGCAACATGCACTGTTCCAAGCCGGAGAACACGGTGCCTTCTCCTTCTGTTGCAGTGCTGCTCCTGGGCCTTGACCTGGAAATGGCCTGTTCCCTTTGCCTTGGTGTTGGTGCGTCATGACGGGGCATGTCTGTCACACCCTGACTCCCCTCTCTCCTGTCGGTGTCATCGCCTGTTGCTGGGACTTCATCCTCAAATGGAGGCAGTGGGGGCACATGTGCGCGCTTCCTGCGCTGAATTGGCTGCTGCTCTGTCTCATCGCTGGAGTCCGCAGGGTCTGCAGGCTCCTCTCCCTCAGCGCTGTCTTCTTGTGGCATGGCGTGTGCTGTGGATGTAAAGGGGACTATATGAGTTTGTGTTACTGTCTGCATGTGGCACTCAATAAAGTTACAAATCTTTGACGGCTAATCTCTGACACATTTCTATTCAATGATCCCCAAAACACATATGTTGCATTTACTTGTGATGGTGTCATGGACACACAGTCAGACACAGTACTACGAGTACCATGATGCATTGCTGGGTGTGCTGTAAGACCTGGGCTGGATTGGCATGTTGGGAGTTAACTATGCGCATTTGGGGGAGTGTGCAAGGGATGGGGAGGAGTGCAGGGTGATTTGGCATGCATCTTACCTTGTCTGCTGGATGAGGGGTCGGAGCTGTCGATTGCAGCCACACCACCAACGCTCTCAGGCAGGAGGGTTGACTCCACAAGCTCCTCATGGGGGGTTGGCTGCTCTGCAGTGGATGGTCCTCCTCCAGTCTGACTGGCATCCTTGAGTCTGGCTGCCACCCTCTCCTTGGACCTCTGGCGCATATCATACCACCGCTTGCGCAGCTCCTCGATGGTGCGTGTGGTGACTCCAACAGCATTCACCTTGCTCTGTATTTCCAGCCAGATTTTCCTCTTCCTGGCCTCTGGGACTTTGAGTGCCTTCTTCCCAAACAGGAGCTCATGGCTGCAGACCATCTCCTCAATGAGGACCTCCTGCTCCTTTTCTGAAAACTTGTGTTTTCTCTTTCTTTTTTCTGCATCTTTGCCCTGCTGGTTTTGTTTGGGATCCATTGCTGGTTGCTGTCTCCAGGAAAGCCTCCTCACACTCCACAAGCAGCCTCTGGGTGTGGCTCAGGTGAGCAGGTGCAGGCAATCACTACAGTTTCCTGTTTGTGATGTCATCAGCCTGCACCAGGCTTGCAGATTCCCGTTTTTGCGATTTCTTATTTAGCGAATTTCGCTATTAAGAAATCGCAATACGGGATTCTGCGAATTATTTGCGATTTTTAAGGAATCGCAAATGATTAGCGATTTATTTTATACATCCCGTTTAGCGAATCTGATTTTGCGAATCGCAAATTCTCGCAATTTGAGATTCGCGAAAGGGGAGTTTGATACATATGCCCCCAAGACCCATGTGGATCGGCTAATATCACAGACAGGGAGTTAATCGGCACAAAGCAGTGAAACCACTGTGAAACCTCTTCATTTGGGTCTCTAGATGAGTTGAGATAACATGTTTTTCAATTGGTCACTTTAACTTCGTAATTGTGGCTGACACCACATTCAGTCGAGTTTTCTTTTACTATTAGGAAAGTACTCAGAGAGAAATCAATGTGGGCTTCTATAGCCTGATCCACAGTACCACCGAATAGACAGATATCTAATAGGCACTCTTACTGTAATACCACCATATGTGTCGCACTCCCTTGCGCGCCCTCCAAATTTCCCCCTCCTCTCTCTCCTCCATCCCATTTGACATCCTTGGATCAGGGGGCTCTTGGCTGAAAAAGTAAGGGGTCAATTACACATTGCCACCCAGGATAATAGATTAGAAGTCGCAAAGAGGATTCCCCAAACACCTAAGGATAAATTTATGAAGGACCAAGAGGGTATCCATGAGTAATGTAGTTCCATGAAGGATGACTTAACTACTAAAAAGAAACAAAACACGGGAGTAAAACACAAACCTGCTCGGGGACCTTTGATTGCTTTTCACTGTATGTAATGTTATTGTGTGTTTCCCATCTTGATTATTAATTTTTCACCCAAGAAACATTGATATTGTATTGCACTGTTGCACTTGATGGAACTCTCATCAGAAAATAGATCGGAAATTCTTTTGTTTATTGTTATTAATACTGATGTGTCGTAATGCGAAATATTTATGTTGATAAAATGCTCATGCAGATATGTGAGCAAGACTCCTTGCAGTCGAATCGCCGTTATTCTCATTTGCCAATAATAATCTGCAGTTATAGGAGTGGCTGGCTTTTTCTTTCCTTAGAACCAGTAGGTAGTTATAGTGAGGATCTAGTTTCCATAGGAAAAGCGTTTTTTATTTTGCTAATGACTTTGGCGTCGTTAGATAAATGTTTTGGGGTGATTAGTCAAGCAGGGGCCTTTGAAAAACGGGGAGGCCCAAAATTAATTTTACCCATGTTAATTCTCAAAAGGATTTTAGACATAACTACAGCCCAAACCGCTAGATGGAATTACACCAAATTTGGCAGAAAGGTAGATATTGGTCTGGGGAAGTGCCTATTTGTGACCTGGTGTAAATCCATTAAGTAGTTTTAGAGATATTAACCAAAATCCAAATTTCTATATCTAGGGGCACGGACCCTTCGTGGGTCTACCCACGGAGGATCCGCGGATCAAGGCAACACCGCAGGGCCCTGATTGGCTGGCTGCAACTTGAGAGAAAAGTTGCCGCCGCCATTGTATATCTTGGGAAAATGGTTCTCAGGGCTAAAACGTTGTTTGAATTCTAATTGAAGGGGTACAGTGAGAAGTTCTCTGACCCCTTGTGTCTGTTTAAAATGAAAGGCATGCTTGTTTACTGTAGTGGAAAATACTTTTTAAAGTTTTTTCTCCCATTCACAAGATCCATGGACGCAACGTGAGGCTCAGCAAGGCCCCTCATGTTCCTCTGTGAAAGATCTGCAGACCTACCACATCCCCCAAAAGTATATATACCTACTTTTACACCCGCTCTTACTCTTATAGTGACACTGACATACCATCTGACTTATCCATATATGTATTGTCACATGCATGCTTACACATATAGAAACACTCTCACACCCACTCACAGACCCACTCAGACACTCAAGCACCCAGTTACAGACCCGTGCATCCATGCACAGACCAACTGAGACACTCACACACCAACTCACAGATCCATTCAGAGACCCATGTACCTACAAACAGACCCACTGAGACACTCATGCACCCACTCACACATCTACTGAAAGACTCATGCACCCACTCACAGACCCACTCAAACAGTCATACACTCACTCACAGACCCACTCAAACATTCTCACATCTACTCATAGACCCATATACTCATGCACCCACACCCACTCAGAGACTCATGCACCCACTTACACAGCCACTCAGAAACTGGTACCTACTTGTGGACCAAGTCAGAGACTCATGTACCCACTCACAGATCCACTCAGACACTTATGGACCCACTTACAGACACACTTAGAGTCACATGCCCACACTTAAATACCCACAATGACACTCACACATCAACTCACATACCCAGTTATAGATGTATGCACCCACTCACAGATCCACTGAAAGACTCATGCACCCACTCGCAGACCCATTCAGACACTCATGCACCCTCTCATTTACCCACACAGACACTTTTGCACCCACTTACAGACATACTCAGAGACCCATGCACCCACTCACAGACCCACTCATGTACTCATGCATCCACTCAGTCATACACTCTCTCACAGACCCACTCAGACATTCTCGCATCTCCTCACAGACCCATATACTCACCCACCCACACCCAATCAGAGACTCATGCATCCACCTACACAGCCACTCAGAAACCTATACTCACTTGTAGACCAAGTCAGAGACTCATGTACCCCATCACAGACACACTCAGACACATATGCACCCACCTACAGACACACCTAGAGACTCATGCACACACTCAGACACCCACTCAGACACACACACCAACTCACATACCCAGTTATAGATGTACGCACCCACTCACAGATCCACTGAAAGACTCATGCACCCACTCGCAGACCCATTCAGACACTCATGCACCCTCTCATTTACCCACCCAGACACTTTTGCACCCACTTACAGACATACTCAGAGACCCATGCACCCACTCACAGACCCACTCATATACTTATGCACCCATACAGATACTCTCCACACATACTTACAGCTATAGCAAGACCTGTCACAGCCACTCAGTTACACCAATACAGATTTTATTACACCCACTCATATACCTATGTAGACACTGTCACACCCACACTTATTATTAAAGACATACCCTGACACCTACTTACATACCTATACAGATACTATCACAACCACAGTTACACTCATATACACTCTTTCACAACCACTCATATACTAATGCACACACTCTCACTTCCACTTATATATTCATACTGATATTTCTATACCCAGTCACAGACACTCAGGCATTAACATTTTCAGTCACTGATCACACATGCAGTCAATGATCCATTCAAAATCCTCTTAAGAACATATAGATGTGTTGATTTCCTTGAAATCCGTGCTTTTGGTTTGCGGATCCGCAATGGATCTGCAGATTCTATATAGACATTTTTTAAAAAGTCTTTATGAAGAAAATTAACAAGGGTTTGGATAATAGAGTGGCTCTGAAAATAGCCTTTGTGTTTACTGTGTGGACACTACACATAAACAGGATGCAGTCTTTCAAATTGTTCAGAAACACCTTCTAACCTTTCTCTACAAAAAGCACTCCATCAGCTCTGTAAATGCCGCCCATGCCAAAGCACAGGTTATTATTGTAAGTGGAGCCCATATTATGGTCCCTCAGGAATGCTGAACAGTTTTATTCACATGCTTCCTTGCTTTTTCTATGTGTGGACAGAATGCAGATGACCACTTCCATTTCTGCCTCTGGCATATGTTGGAAACATCAAGGCAGTGTGAGGAAAAAGTGCCATTAGATTTCCAAAGGTATTCTTCATTAGGATTTCCAATCCTACCTCAGTAAGAATGTCCAGGTCATTGGCCCCATAGTGCACAATCATGAGGTCTGGATGTTGTTAATCCATAAGGCTTTCAACCAATGGAAGCAACTGATGCCACTTTAAGACTCTCTGGCCCACCCAAGTAGCATCCATATTAGATATCGCCAGGTCGCTGTCAATCTAACTATTTGTAGCAGGCTTCCTGTCCCAAAACACATACCTATGGCCCACAAACCACACTCTAACCACTTTCAAAGGAAGGAGCAGTAGCACACAGAAGGGTGCAGCAGAATGAGACAGATTTGAAAAAGAAGTCAGTTAAAAAGAAGCCTAGTCACTAAAATGTAAAACAAGAAATTGGATTGGCTGGAATAAATATGGTAGTGGTTAAAATTAGATTGTATTGTTGAGAACAACGTAAGGAGATGAGTGATCGGATGTTCTAACAATAGAAAAAGTAATTGAGTATCAGAGATTACTCTAAATCCAAACACTCAGCCATAGCTGCTAGAGTTGGTTTAGGAGTTAGCATTCTAGTCTAGAACGTGTTGTGAACTTGTGACTTACTGTTAGCTGAGAATGTTACAATATTGGTCACTATAGCAACAGACCTACAGGAGCATGGGGGAAGGGTCGGTAAAAGCCTACACTGTAAAGGTGAAAGGAGATTTGTAGTAGAAGAAATAGGGAATGAGGTCTATTTGGGTCTATATTTCGAGATTGATACCAAGTGTTGGGTAAGAAACCTGTTTAGTAGCACTTTAAAAAAAAAAGATTTTGGATACCCGGGTGGATTCGAGGATCCACAGCAAAGTTAAGTGGGGGGCTGTGCTGAGAACTGCAGTGGAATGCACAAAGCTGTTCAAAACTCCAACCAAATTAGGCTTTCTTTAAAGTAGGGTAAGAAAGGGTTAACAGTCATGACCATTCAGAAGAGCTGTGTTATTTTAAAAATATGAAAGCCATATTGTTATTTGTTCATAGTGTGTGGAACCTTGAAAACAAAATTGAATAGGTTGCCATTAATGGTTCCCTTGCATGAGAGTGATGTACCATTCTTGTGCTGGGTTTTTGTGAACTTTGTGCGTACAGAAATTCAAACTCATACTGAGTAAAAGAAAAAGAGTCAAACAATCACAGTTAACAGGTATGTGAATTAAAATGTAGCACAAAAAATATTAGAGAGAGAGTCAATGAGTACATATAAAGTGGCTGGAAATGAGCAGGATGTTTTAAGAACTATAAGCGTATATAAAAAGAGAGCTTATGAAGCAAATAAAGAATATCATAGTGATTACAACAACAGAACAAAAATATGTAAAGATTAAAAAAATGCAAGCATTAAGCTATGTACCCAATGGTGCGAGCTGAGAAACACTAAAGTAAGCAGCTTATATTCCCAGTCACTCATCCATAACACAGTCATTTATCCAGCAGTAACAGAGTGACTAACACACACAGTTATACACTTCAAGAGTTACTAATGCAGCAAGTAAGTAATTTATATAGGTACTTCTTTATAAATTTAGATACCTAAACAAAAAAAATAAAGTGACATAGTTACTTACATACCCATTTTCAGATTACAGAGGAAGTGGTGCAGTCACTCACATGTTATGTTATGTTATGTTATGTTATGAAAGCTTGTATAGCGCGCAGCTACCTCCAACGGAAGACACAGGTTTTAGGCTTCTTAAAATGATGAGGAATTTTCTCTCCCGTCTGTCTATGTCTCATAGGCAGACCGTGGTCCAGGCTCTTATCATCTCCAGATTAGATTACGCTAATGTTCTTTATCTGGGTATCCCAAAATTTCTGCTGAACCGTCTGCAACTGGTTCAGAATGCCGCTGCCAGGGCTATCATGAGGGTTGGTCCCAGGACCCATCTGTCTAGCCTTTTTAAAACTCTCCATTGGCTTAGAGTCGAACATAGAATCAATTTCAAGGCTCTGGTCCTTGCTTTTAAAGCACTTCATGATATAGGGGCCACTTATCTCAAAATGAGAATTACCCCCTATTGCCCTACGAGGACCTTAAGATCTTCTACTCTTTATCTGCTTCAGCTTCCAAAATTCTTTCTAACCAGGAAGGGAGGGCGCTCCTTCCAGGTGATTGTTAGTAAGTTATGGAACACCCTCCCTCTGGCCCTCAGAGGCAATTCTGAACTCCTAAGTTTCAGACAGCATCTTAAGACCTGGCTGTTTCTTCTTTAGACTGTAATATGCCGCCTTGACAGCCTAATAGGTTGTGTGTGACTTTTTGTTTTTCGGCAGGTACTTTCAGCGCCGGGACACTCTTTTTGAGTAGCCGAGCACTTTATAAATCCTTCCTAACATAACATAACAAGTACTACGAAAACTAAGTTACCCATCCAGGCAAATTCCCTTTAAACATGTCTCAGTTGCAATTGTAGACCCTGTGTATGCATATTTACTGCCAGAGCAACTTGGCATTTAAAACCCCTTGCAAAGGCTTAGAATTCTCTTTTTCTATGTATCGATTATTCCTGGGGTAGGCTGTAGGTAGGCCATATGGGAGGGTGCTATGTGGTTAAAAAATAAGACATGATGTTTGAAATTTCAGTGAGTTACATGTGTACTTACAGGAGTATGCATAGTTAAACATTTAGGGCCTGATTCACAAAGGTAAACTTAGACCAAAAGTCTAAGTTTAGACCTGAAGTCTAAGTTTAGACCAAAAGTCTAACTTTATTACTACTAAAGTTGTACTTTTGGTCTACGTTTAGACCAAAAGTCTAACTTACACCAAAAGTCTAAATTTACTACTACTAAAGTTAGACTTTTGGTCCAAGTTTGGACCAAAAGTCTAATTTAGACCAATAGTCATAGTAGTAAAGTTTGACTTTTGGTCTAAGTTAGACCTTTGGTCTAAACTTAGACCAAAAGTCTAACTTTAGTAGTAGTAAAGTTAGATTTTTGGTCTAAGTAAGTCTTTTGGTCTAAACTTAGACCAAAAGTCTAACTTTACTAGTCAGGTCTAAACTTAGACTTTTCGGTCTAAGTTTACCTTTGTGAATCAGGCCCCTAGTCTTCCAGATATGCACTCACTTAGGTATGTACTGTGGATCTGGCACTTAAAAGTCATCTATCCAGATAAGTAGGCCTGAGATAGGCTGTACATAGACTATACGGCAGGGAGCTATGAACATAAAAGTTAAAAGATGATTCCCAAGTTTGGTTTTGTTATAAGCACACTACTAGACACATATGTTCAGTTATAGATGCAGACTCCTACACACAGCCAGCAGCTGCTTACACATAGATTTACAGATTCATAGAGTAACTAACAGAGGCAGGCATGTACCAACATACTTACTTACATATCCAGTAACACATTCTCATAGTCACTGAGACACTGAGGTAGGTATGGGCTGGGGAAACGGCACTTATAACTAATCTATCCAGGCAACTAGGCCTGCTGCAGTAGAGCATTTATATGCAGTTGTCTTGGTAGGCACAAATCAAAACATGTTGCTAAGCCTTCAAGTGCTCCTCTACTACAAAGAAGTCACTCCTGAGATAGACTGATGGTTGGCTATAGGACAGGGAACTATGCGTTGGAAAGATAAAACATGCTTTGCAAACTTCATTGAGTTATATGCACAATACCAGACTCACATATCAAGTTATAGATGCACTCTCCTACCTATTCTGAAACTCACATACCTACATATAAAAGGATTGAGCCAGTAATACACCTTGTCGCATAGTCAAACACTGACGGAGACACTTAAACATTCACTCACACACATATACACCTCTTAAGAATGCAGCAATAATGCAGGCAGTTGCACACAGAAATATAAACCTCAAAACTAACACAGCTACCAACTCATCCGTGCTACTGCTTACATTCATATTGAGAGTCGAATAGAATAACTAAGAGACCCAGAGATATATCAGCATGCTTACTTAATGTCCAATGACACACCCAAATAGGCACTGAGACACTCATTTAGGTAGGTGCTGAAGAACTGAAACTAACATGTAGGCCTTTAAACATGTGTCAGGCCTACTGTAGTAGAGTGTGAATATGCACTTTTCCTGGTACTACGTCTGGACATTCAGAACATGCTACTAAACCTTAATCTTCACTTCTACTACATATAAGTCATGCCTATGGTAGGGTGTAGGTCGGCCATAGGACAGTGAGCTATGTGCTTAAAAGATAAGACATGTTCTTTGAATTTTCATTGAATTACATGTTACAAGTAAACCTTTAAACATGTTCCAGGCCTGCTAGAGTAGAGCATGTATATGCAGTTGTCCTAGTAGGCTCAGTTAACAATAAAAACATGTTTCTAAGCTTTCAAGTCCTCTTCTACTACCTATAAACCACTCCTGGGATAGGCTGTAGGTAGTCCATAAAGCAGGAAGTTATGAGCTTAAATGATAGATGCTTCCCAAGTTTTATTTAGCTATATGCACACTGGTAGACCCATATTTCCAGTTATAGATGCAGTCTTCTCTCTATACTAGAACTCACATGTCTCTATATAAGAGGAAAGAGCCATTAAAACACCTAGTCACACACTGTCAGAGACACATAAACATGCACTCACACACACATACAACTCTTCTGTATCCAGCAGTATGGGAGGAAGTTGTACACACAGTTAAATGAATGTATGATGGAATTCCGAATAGGTTTTTCATGCATGCCTTTTGAACTCCGTCATTTGAATGAATGCGTCTTTAGCACGCACTTGTTCTGCATGCAAGTCATTTTAACAACTTGCCTTAGGGGGTCGCTGGATATTTGAATAGCTTAATATACTATTCCAACTCCAGTCTGTGCAATTGGACTTTAATTCCAACACCACTCCACCATTGCAATCCCCTAAAGCAAGTCATTGTAACGAGTTGCATGCAGAACGAAAGCGTGCTAAAGACCCATTTTTTCTGTTGCCGGTTCTGTGAAGACACATCGTGATTCTGGCTTCGTACTAATGTCAGAAGATGGGGATCGTTAAATACCCCAGTACTAATTAACAGATCCATATATCCAGTTATAGATTCAGACTCGTACCCTCACCCAGCAAGGAAACCGTGCAGCCGCTCACATACACATTTACAGATTCATAGGGTAATTAAGAGAGGTAGGCATGTGCCAACATAATTAGTTACATATCCAATAACATATCCTTAAGGCACTAAGGGGCATATTAACAAGGGCTTTTAATAATATTATCGCCGCTTTAGAGTCCGTTTTTGGACGAAAAGCGGCGATAATATTATCGCTCTCTCTACAAGGAGACGCTATCGCGTTTTTCCTTGCATTAGAGCCTGGTTTCATGCCGCCTCGCATCCCTAATGAGATGCAAGGTGGGCGTGCCTCGTGAAACTTCATTGTGAAATATCGGTAACGGGGCTTCGTGATATTTACAACGAAGCCCAGTCCGGCGTAGCGATATTAATTTCAGAGCTAACGCGCCCTTAACGCTGCTTCCATACGTCTGCCAAAAACCTGTGTTGTGTATGTTTTAGATTGCTGGTGGATTATGCTGATACGACCACATGGTCGTATCAGCAAGTTTATCGCCATATCCATGAATTCAACTCGTGTTTTCAGGCGATGTTGTTGCCCTTTCTCCCCTATCACTGGAAATTTATCGCCCGGGAGAAACGCGTTGTAAATAACGCGCTAACCGGGTGATAAATTTCAGTGATAGACGGCGATAAGTACAAAAGCGCTAAGCGCGCTTTGCGGTATTTATCGCCGTCTATTGTTGATATGCCCCTAAGATACTAAGTTAGGTATGAACTGGGGAACTAAAACTAAAAACGGATCCATCTAGGCAACAAGGCCTTTAAACATGTTTCAATCCTGCCTGAGTAGAGGGTGTTTATGCAGTTCTGATGGTAAGCTGAGTTCACAATCACAGCATGTTGCTAAGTCTTCAAGTCCTCTTCTACTGCATAGAAGTTACTCCTGAGATAGGCTGTAAGTAGACTATAAGGCAGGAAGCTATGAGTTTAAAAAATAGATGATTCTCAAGTTTTATTTAGTTATATGCACACTACAAGACCCATGCATCCAGTTATAGATGCAGTCTCCAGTCTACTGGAACTCACATGCCTTCATATAAAAGGATAGAGCCATTAACACACCTAACCACAGACTGTTAGAGACACATAAACATGCACTCACACACACATACAGCTAGTATGTATCCAGCAGTACGGGAGGCTAACACAGTCATGCAGGCCCTTACACACACATTTACAGCAACAGCACTTTATTTTAGGTGGCCTTGAAACAGGTCTTTATGCGGGTCTACTTTCGGGCCTCACAAACCTCATCCCCTTTTGTTTTTCTTTATTGCACTGCAGTGAGACTGTGAGAGCATGCACATTACTCACTACTTTGAAGTGCAGACATCATGCCAGGTGACTCGCATTGTAGGAGAAGGGAAATCCTTTAAAAAGACACTTTTTTTCTCAGAATTTCCCTTCTCTTTTTGTAACGCAGGAGCAACATCATCGTGGGGTAATTAGCAAACACAGCACGAGGCGCGCATCGCCCATTGCCCCGGACTCTCTCAAACAGCTTCCCGAGCGCACACACACAGCTGCACCCGAGTACTTCACAGGTTTTCAAAAGATCATTTTTTGGTAAAGAAGACTCTGTTCTTTTTCACCCCTTTTTACAGCCCCTACACCCCCCCTCTGCCTATTGCTGAAAAAATTAGGCTCTCCGAAATTTTGCTCTAGTTGCGCCTCTTCAAACGACCACAAGCAAGCAACTCCAGCACAAACCTGCTCTGACCTTACACATTCTCTTGTTTTAGTGCTACGAAAACACACGCTTTGCCTGCCACACTTAGTTCTCACACCCCCTCTTTAATATGAACATAAAAGCTTTCCACTTACTTTTATATTCCTATACTGTACTTCACAGAGAAATGTAGAATTCAAGGTTCTCACCACCACAAATTACCTCTCTGGTATACATTCTCAAATGTAAGAAATATAGGTATTCAGTATCTGTCAGTCACGGACACTTTTAAACAGTGTACCTATATACAACTCAACAAAACGTTATGGGCCATATGTAGGTGGCATACAATTTACCGATTCTTAAATACCGAATTTTACCGATTCGGTATTTAAGATTCGGTAAATTGTATGTAGGTAATAATTCGGTAAATGTTACCGAATCGGAGTAATTCGGTAATTACCGAATCGGTATTTACCGATTCGGTAATGAGGCATACCTTCCCATTGATTCCTATGGGCCTGGAGGCCCATAGGAATCAATTAAGCTATTAAAACCTGCAATTTTGCAACTCACACATACACCATACCATAAGACGGTTTATAAATAGTCACAGTACCACTACACCACCTCAACACCCGCCCTTGCTTAACTTTAAGCAATAAAAGAAAGAGCCCCACAAACGTAGAAGTGCCACTATAGCCATACAGAGGCTTAGTTTCAACAGATGTCTCCCGAAAAGCTCATCAGCAAAACGTATTAAAACATGCAAATTTGCGGGTAAAACATATACCATGCCATATGGCACTTTATAAGTGCTCCCAGTGGTACTACATCACCTTTAGTACCTCTACATCTCCACGTTACTATATTCTGTGTTTCAAACAGCAACATAACCACCTCCCCCACACCCACCCGTGCTTAACAGTACGAAATCAAACAGAAACCTCCCCATTCCTAGTAGCGCCACTATACCCATATACGACGTTAATTTTAACAAGTGTCTGCCAGAACACTTATCAGCAAAAAGTATTCAAACATGCAAATTGGCGGCTAAAACATAAACGATGCCATAGCACGGTTTATAAATGGGCCCAGTCGAACTACACCACCTTTACTAGCAAGACATCTGAATGTTACGAAAGTCGCTTAAACGCTCTGTAGAGTGTATAGCAGGGCATGGGGAGAGTAAACAAAGTTCTAATTCCCAAACTACAGTCCCTTTACTGTATCTATATTAAGGATATTAAATGGAATGAATAAATTGACGAGTGTCTCAAAAGGGATAGTGAAGCTCACCATCAGTAAAACACGAACCACTTCAACACCTACATATATCTGCCACAGTGACACAGCCTGACAAATAGTATCACTTATAATCACATGTAGTTCTCTAATGTCAACAAAATCATACAGAAAATAGACCGCACAATTACATTTTTTTTTATCTCTCACACATTTATAAAACATCTCTTCTAAAGAAGCACTCCCCAACTACTTCTATTCCATGAGAACAGACAATAATTAATATGTTTACTACCATATATTTTAGTGTATCTTCCTTTTTATTATTCACTAGTCAGAAACTACAAAAACTATTAACTATACCCAGATGCAAACCAGAAACCATATTCTTATTATATCTCAACTTAGGATCACATGATTCAAACTATGCGTACATATAAAAGGAGTGTATCACTTTTCCTATCTCCATCTCCTCTCCATGTAATCTCCAAACACTGTACACGGCCCCACTGTACAACAACCTACCCTGACTTACATTCAAACCTATCACTCAGTGTCAAAAATAAGACCACAACCTGCCCACATAACATTTCTGCATTTCGTTTTATCGCTTTTAACTTAATAACACATAAGTCTCCTACCACCACCCCCACCCCACTATTTGCACAAAAAGTATCAGTTACAAACGTGCGACATTTTCTTTATCTCCCCAAATACATTAGAAACTCAAATTAACGCTGTACCTCATTTTCAAAACAATACAGTCCTATAAAGATGACAAACTACACTTCTTCTCTGTGAAAAATTCCTAAACATATATAAAATACTTATATAACAACAGCTCACATTTTATGCATACTTCATAACCAATATCAAACACCACACTTTACTAACACTATATTACTTTGAAATAAAAAATACTTTCAAAATTAAAAACATCACCTCAAATACTTAATCAATACTATAAAACACATAACACACTTCATTTCTAACTCACCTTTGTAGTTGTTATCCAGATTTCAAATGACACACACATACAATTCTCTCTTTCTCACATAGTACATGTAAAGCTCCAAATTAATCAAGAATGAAACCAGGAATGGCACAATTTCTCTGTTGCTCCACACATAAATGCATGTAAAGAACAAATCAGAATACTTCATTCCTACAACGACATTCCAAAACTTACCTCCATTGGTTAATTTTGAATTTTCCTTCCGAAAAGCTACTTATTATTCCGTGCCACATACAGGTCACAAGTTCAACCTATTTTATCACCACACTTTCTGGAACCTTCTACGACACCTGCAGGTTAAAAGTTCATCATTTTTTTTTTCAACCTAATGATATACTTTTGCAACATTTTATCGAACATTTAAAGGCAAGTGCACGTTAAAAGATCACATTAGGGGTTAGTAGTTCATCAGCTTTATTCCTACCTCCAGCAGCACCTCACCTCACGCCCCCAGCGCCATCAGACGCGTAGGAGTCAGTGCTTTCCACTTTCCAAATACCAAATTCATTTCATACACACAAATTTACCTTCGCACTCCCTATATAACACGCCCTAAGCACTATACACAAGTTACAATGTTCGAAACAAAATTTCCTCCAAGTAGCTATAAACACTTGCTGACAATACTTGCACAGATGTGGCACAGTGGCCAGAGCACATGATTTCACAGCATATGACACACAGTTTGGGTTCACGCTTTCATCCCCGAATCCGGCAGCAGCTCAGCTTAGCAGCATGAGACTCTACACACTACCTCACATATTTTCCATACCCCAGAACTTGCAGACCAGTACGGGTCAGTAGTTCATCCTAGTAGTTATAA
Organism: Triturus cristatus; assembly: GCF_964204655.1. NCBI lineage: Eukaryota > Metazoa > Chordata > Amphibia > Caudata > Salamandridae > Triturus > Triturus cristatus. Next base: position 579,959,714 of record NC_140586.1, read on the forward strand.
ACACATGCTGACACTACCTCCACAGCTGTACTGCAGCGGCCACGGCACATGACTTCACAGCATAAGACACACAATTTAGACTCATGATCTAATCCAAAAGTCCCGCACCACCTCACCTTAGCAGCATCACACTCTAGGCAATACCTCACTTAATTTTCGTAGCCTATCACTTTTATGTAAGATTCGTTTAATTCGCACCCCCTCTATAGCACACCCTAAACATCCCACAGAGGTTACAGTGCTCCTACCCTCCTATTTCCCACTTTTTTCGCCATTTTTTCCCCTTACTCGCTTCAACGGAATCACAAAATGGCGGCCAACACTTCATCCTTCCATGAGACTCTAGACAATACCTCACATATTTTCCGTACCCAGGACTTTCACACCACTACGGGTCAGTAGTTCATCCTAGTAGGTATAAACACATGCTGACACTACTTCCACAACTGTACTGCAGCAGCCAGTGCACATGACTTCACAGCATAAGACACACAGTGTGGAATCACTCTTTAAACCTCGAGTCGCGCACAAGCTCACCTTAGAAACATCACACACTAACCAATACCTCACTTAATTTTTGTAGCCTAGAACTTTCACACCGGTAGGTATGATTAGTTCACTTCGCACCCCCTCTATAGTATACCCCAAACACCCCACAAAGGTTACAGTGCTCATACCCTCCTCTTTCCCACATTTTTCTCCTTTTTCCCCCTTACTCGCTTCAACGGAATCACAAAATGACTGCCAACACTTCCTAGTTGCAAACGCTTGCAGCGCTCGCAGCCAATCAGCAGCAACCTTGTGCTCGTAACGCCTCAGCCAATCAGATGGCAGAATTCCCAAATATCGATATCAGTAAATTTCGATATTTCTCAAAAACTACTGAACGGATTTACACCAAATAAACAAAAGCGTGCTTTCTAGACCAAGACCGTTCTCCCTGCCAAATATGGGGTAATTCCGTTCACCCATTCGACCTGTAGCCTTGTCTAAAGTTTCCTATGGAAATTAACATTGAAAAAACATGTTTTGGGACCCCCCTTTTTTCTCGGCCCCCCCTTGACAAATCACCCCCAAACTTTCAACATAGGAGCTGATCTCAAAAAAGAATTAGTTTTGAAAATTTCACGAAGATTCATCAATCGGTGCCAAAGTTATTGCGAATAGAAGGTTGCAATTTTCCCATAGCAACTAGGTCCTAACTATAACTACCTACTGACGACCGCCAGTAGGTAATATATATATAGATAGATATATATATATATATTCACTGAAAAAACCATAGGTTTCAGGCACTTTATAGTTAGAAATTAGCATTTAAAAAACCATAGAAATTCACTGAAAAACCCATAGGTTTCAAGAACGTTATAGTTAGTTGGACATTTCACTCGTACAAAACCATAGAAATTCCGGCGTTATAGTTATTTCAGCTAATTCTAACTTGCCCCCGCAATATATACACATATATACACATATATATATATTTTCAAAAATTGTGAATAATTTTTAGTTAGGAAAACTATATTCATCTTTTTTTTTTTTTAAATATTATACAGAAGTCGTGCACCCTTCGCGCACCCTACACGTTGGCTGCGCACATTCCGGTAGCCATTTTAAAAGTCACTCTGGGGTCACGACTTCGGCGTAATTTGTAAAGTATGAAATATCTTTAAATTAATTATAAATAAACGTTTTCCTTTAAGTGTTTGTCTACATTTATTAATAAAAGTATTTTTAAAGTATTATTTTCAATATAATTTTGACTAAAAATGATTCGATTATTATTGGATTCGGAGGTTAGGAGGGATGGCCATTTTGCTTGATCTGTTTTGCAAGATTTTTTAGTCAAGTCAGGTGGACACCCTCCTCCGGGTGAGGTACGGCTTGAGGATTCTATTCAAAAGGTGAGGAATCAACAGGCAGAAGTATCCATCAGAAGAGCAAGTTACTTACCTTCGGTAATGCTTTTTCTGGTGGATACAGTATCTGCCTGTGGATTCCTCACTGTCCCACCCGCCTCCCCGTTGTCCACCTGTTTCTACCAAAAAGATGCTTTTACTGTTTGGCATGAATATTTTTAATATGTCTTAATCATGCTTATGTTTTAATAGTGAGAAATGCTTGATCTGTTGCTATTTACTTATGCCTTTATTGGTTATGCATTGGTATATAATATATATAGAAATTTATATATTCACAGAAAAAACCATAGGTTTCAGGGGTGTTATAGTTAGCTGGACTTTTCACTTGTACAAAACCATTGAAATTCCCCCGTTATAGTTAGTTCAGCTAACTATAACTCGCGCGCCCGCAATGCACTGCTGATGACGTCACATATTACATCACTCATGACATGGTCAGTGACATCACTCATGACATCACTGATGACATCTCAAATGACATCACTGATGACATCATGCAGTGAATGTGTGTTTTGTCTGAAAATTAAATATGTTTTATATATGTATATCTCAAGGTTGATGGAAGAATAAATGGGTATATAAGTGTCTAAATGGATGATTTGTTTTTGAAAAATTGATTGTGTAACTGACTGATTAAGTGTATCATAGTGAATACATGGCTTAGTGAGTAATGTTTAAATATGTAAATATCTGTATCAGTCTCTCACTTTGTGTATAAGTGGCTGCATGGGTTGGTGAGTAGCTACATGGGTGTCTATATAGGTTATTAGTTGGTTTTTTGAGTATCAGTCTGAGTGTCTGCATGGTTCGGTGGGGGGTATTATGTAGTGCATAGGTGCATGAATGAGTGACTCACTGTTTGTATGTGTTGAAGACAGCATGTGTGCAGGACTGTATGGGTGGATGAGTGTGTGTATGGGTGTGTTAGTGAGTGAATGACTGTCTCAATAGTGTCTTTATGAGTAACTACATATGTTTTAAACTAGTATATGTGACTATTGGTGTATATAAGTGAGTATATGTGAGAGTGAGAGATTGAAAGAGTTCCTGTATGAATAAGTATGTGTTTCTATAAGTGATTGTTTAAAAGACTAAGTATGTGTAAGTTTCCGTAGAAGTAAGTGTGGTGGTGTGTGTATAACTGTATATGCAAGTAAATGTATGTTTGATTCTTTATTAGCATGAGTGACTATGTGTGTGAGTAACTCTATGGATGAGTGGCATTGTGTAACAGGATGTATAGGTGTATGAGTACATATGATGAGTGAGTACATGTATGAGTGACAGTATAGGACTGTTGGTGAATGAGTGGATGTGTATGTGGATCTTAGAATTACTGAAGAGGTTGTTGTAACTGGTATTGGTATGTCCATTGTTTTGAAAATTTTAGTCTCTATTTTTGAATGTGTGTATCAAAGGTTATATTAGGGTGAGAGGAGGTCTGCCACTCTATCACAAGGATGATGTCATCAGTGATGTCATCAGTGATGTCATTTGAGATGTCATCAGTGATGTCACTGACCATGTCATGAGTGATGTAATATGTGACATCATCAGCAGTGCATTGCGGGCGCGCGAGTTATAGTTAGCTGAACTAACTATAACGGGGGAATTTCAATGGTTTTGTACAAGTGAAAAGTCCAGCTAACTATAACACCCCTGAAACCTATGGTTTTTTCTGTGAATTTCAAAGGTTTTTTAAATGCTAATTTCTAACTATGCCTACAGAGATAGGACATGTGAAGAAAGAAGAAAAAATGCACAGAAAGAAAAAAAAGAAGTGCAGAAAGAAGCAACAGAAGTCCTCAAAGACGAAGAAAAGTGCAGGAAGAAGGATAACGTGCAGAAAGAACAAAAAGAAGAGCAGAAAGAAGCCTTCTTGCAAAATCATCCTGTACCCTAAACTTTTTCAGACGGATACTGGTGGTAACTGAGTCTGACTAACCAGTCCTACAGCCAGTGCTATGTTAAAAGACACTTAGAATACAGTGAAAACACCTACATACACTAGGGAACATTATGCATTGGGGTCCCCCTGTGATTAGCATGACCTCCTCTGTAAGCCCCTAGTATATAATAGGGCAGGGGGATTAAAACTACCTCTTAAAACAGGCCACAGGGCGTTTTTGCACACGTTTACTCAGGCCCCGTCCCCTCCCTTCACCACTGTGTAAACACGCCCTGCGTCCGTTTTTAGTTGGGAGATTAAGTTCATTTGAATCCTGAGGGTCCCTATGGTCCAACTAGCCCACTAGGTACCTCCAGTAAGTGCCACAGAGCTGCGTTGCTGAGAGGTGTAAAAAGTGGCACGGCCTGGACCACCTCTCTGCAATGCAGCTCAGTGGCGCTTACTGGAAGCACTTGGTGGGCTAGTTAGCCCCCAGGGGCCCTCAGTATTGAAGGGAAATTATATCCCCAATTTAAAACGTGCCATAGTGCATGTTTGCACACGTCACCTCAGGCCCCGTCCCCTCCCTTCACCACTGTGGAAACGCGCCCTGTGGCTGTTCTAAGTTGAGAGATTAAGTCCCCTTGAATCCTAAGGGTCCCTAGGGTCAAACTAGACCACTAGGTACCTCCAGTAAGCGCCACAGAGCTGCGTTGCAGAGAGGTGTAAAAAGGGGCTTGGCATCCGAACACCTGTCTGCAGCGCAGCTCCCTGGCGCATACTGGAGATGCCTGTTGGGCTAGTTGGCATTCAGGGACCCTCAGTATTGAAGAGGAATTAATTCCCCAACTTACAATTCACCAGGGGGCGCGTTTGCAGAGTGCTGCAATGAGGGGGCATGGCCTCCGGCACAATGCCAGTCTTTTATTTATTTTAATTTTTTAAGAAGGGGGGCTGTGTGGTTCCCCTTCTTATTCTAATTTATTGGCCCTGATGACCCCATCCCCCAGGGCCTGTCTCCTAATTGTGTTTTTTTGACCCCAATCCCCAGGGCCAGCCACTGTTTTTTATTATTTTAAAAAAATATATATTTATAGACACACCTAGGACATGCTGGACAAACCGTACGTACCTATCACCATGACGATTTGTGTGATATTCAATAAAAGGCGACTATGCATACAATGAATCCACGTGGAATGTCTTTACACCACTAGTGAAGCTCTGACATGTCTGATGCCCTACCGTGCCTAATCCCGGTAGACACCCTTGTCGTTTATTTATACAAACATGGGTAGCTATTGACGGGCACATTTAATACACATGCACACCAAGCCATTCAAAGGGGATTCGACAAAAATTCGACCAAAACTATGCAAGAAACCCCCCTCACGGTTAATAAAACACACATCCACATTCCGGATGTGTAATACTTTTTATTTTACTCTCTGGAAAGGAGACGAATATCACTTGAGAGTCACAGCGTGCTCCTGGCAGAGCCCATTGCTGTGTTACACCCACCATTGCCTGCTGAGTGCCACACACCTGTGTTGTATTCCACTAGCTAGTGCATATGCTATGACACTCTCTAGCCCATGTGCACTGTAACACCACCCCGTGAATATGTCATGCCACACTTGTCTTCACACGGGTTATATTGCCCCATCTAACGTGCCTTCCTCGATGCCTATGTTATAACGCACAGTGCTATGCCATACATATTACAATCTGGGATCCATATCTTTGTCACAGTGCATATGCAACGTTACACTCCCCAGCACATATTTTATATTACAACTTTAGAGACTAGTTAGGTTACACAACACTGCCCTGTGCATATTACACTCCAAGGCGCATATCGCATAGCACGCGCTAGTGCCTGTGCTATCACGCGCTCTCCAATGAATCTGTAAGTACGCACAATGTATTGCATATTATATTTCACGCCCGGTTCATCTTATATCACACTTTTTGGTGCATAGTTTATACCATACACTATATCTAGTTTTCATTTTCAATCGTGCTCTCAGGACTATGTTCTATATAACACTGTGTTCACCTACCCTTTTCACGGGCATTACATTTTGCGATAGGGGGTGGAGGGTCAGGGGGTGTTTCTGCCAAGTGAGCCCGGAGTCACAGTCACAAACGTCCTCTTCTTCCTGAATAAAAGTGAGATTATGCTGCATACTTGTTCATATTTTAAGTAGTTCGCACAGACACACGTTTTAAAAACAATAAAGTTCCTAATACCCGCCTTCTCTGAACAGTTAGCTTGCTGCCCCATCCCCCTCCTCCCTATCCTCTGTTGTGTGCATCCATGGACTAGCCTCCTCCCTCCTGCCATGCATGGTCTGATGTGCTGCCACTGCCCTCAATTTAGTATGATGTACCAGTCCACTCCTCCTGCCCTCCATTGCCCAATTCTATGCCCCATCATTGACCTCCTGCTTAAACTCTGTGCTTAGCTTGCTGCCCATATTCTCCTTCCCCCTGCTCTCCGATGTCTTTGTGTATGCCCCTGCTCCATCCTTTTTGCCCACCATGTTCCATGGACCTGCCACTCATATCTACTGTGTTCTGTTGAGCTGCCACTCCCCTCCCACCTGCCTAGCATTGTCAGATGACTGTAACCTGTCCCTGCCACCTCCACCCTGCCTGTCCACATGCCATGCCCTTATCCTCTTCCTCCTGTCCTACATGGTCCATTGTACTGCCACACCCTTCTGCCCTCCCTGGTCTGTTGTGCTGCAACTGCTCCTCCTGCCTGCCCCGTGCGGTCTGTTGTGAGGCCCCTTCCCCTGAACTTTCTTGTCTGTGCACAGGTCCTGACCCTCCCTTCTATCCTCCATCGTCCTTTGTGCATGCCCCTGCACCCTCCTTCTTGCCCATCATAGCCATTGTGCTGCCACTAACCCTCCCACTTGCCATGCATGGCCTTCTGTGCTGCCATGGCCCCTCCCACCTTCCCTGTGTGGTCAGTTAGCTGCCCCTGACCCCCTCCCACCTTCCCTCCATGGTCTGTGTGTATGCCATCACAGTCTCACTGTTGCTCTTCATGGTGTGTCTTGCTTCTAATGCCCATCCTGCCTGACCTCCATGGCTATCTTGCTGCTCCTGCCCTGCCCCCTTGCCCCCAGCCCTCTGTTTACATGTGCAGACCCCTACTCCCTCCCTCCTGGCTTGTCTGTTCCATTGTAATGCCCCAGATCCGTCCCTCCTGCCCTTTATGGTCTGTTATGCTGCAGCTTTCTCTCCTGTCTGTCCATTATGGTCAGCTAGCTACCATTGCCTCTTGCCCCTCTGTTCTCTGTTGTCCATGTGCATGGTCCTGTCCCCTCCCTCTTGCTTTCTATGGATTGTTGTGCTGCACTCCCGTCCCACATGCCCTGTGTGGTGTATTGTGCTGCTGCAAACCCTGATGCCTGCCCTGCAGGGTCAGTTTGGTGCACCTCTCCATGTCCCTCCTGTCCTCTGTTATCCAAGTCCATGTCCCTACCCCATTTCCTTCCATGATCCAATGTACCATACTTGCGAACATTTTGAACTTGGTAAGAGGGAGATTTTGAAAAAGAACTGGGGTATTGATTTTCCCCTTTGAGTTACATTGAAAAAGAGGAGATTGTAGACAGGAGACAGATCAAATAAAGCCCATTTGAGCTTAAAAACATTGGACGTTTCCTGGCTGAATCGGGTCTGTTGGCATGTATGGTTGTACTACCATTGCCTCTTCCTTCTGCCCACAATGGTCTATTACATTGCCACAGCCTCTCTTGCAAGTCCTGTATTGTTGGTTTGTTGCCCCTGCCCCCCTTTCCACTGCCCTCCATAGTCTGTTGTGCTGCCACGGCCCTTCCTGCCTGCTCAGTGTGGTTAAATTGTTGCCTTTGCACCCTCCTACCTGCCTTCAATTTTCAGAGTCCGTGCCCCTGGCCTCTGCCTCTCAACAGTATCCTAATGAACAACTAGATTGCTAACATTCTATATTTATTACAAAAGCGTGGAACGCCTGACGTCATCTTGATGTAATCAAAACTGTAATACCTAGAGCATTTCCTTTAGAAATTACATATATGAGAGGGTCTTATTGCCATCAAAATTATGGTTAGTGCTCTAAAAGACTAAAATAAGGACATATTTTCTGAGTTTTCAAATAGCGACAAAGCACTTTTAAATTATTTGTTATCTTTATGTTTTTTTATCCAGTTGACCACTTGATTAAATGTTGCACATAGGGGAGAGGATGTGGTGTTACTTCCAGAACTGCAGACTTTGCAACTGGGGAACCAGGTTGGAGTTTCTGCTTCAGCTCGACATTCTGTGATTCTGGTCAAATCACTTAGTCTCCCCATGTCTAGAACCAAAATGAATTTGTTCTTGTGTGATGTAACCAATGCTCATGTAAAGCACTCCAATACCTGACAAGTCTGCACTATATAACACTGCAAAAACACAAAATAATAAGCGTTTTGCACACTTCTGTCATTGGGCTATATTTGGGCTACATCTGGGTGATTTTGGGCTACATTTGGGCTCTTTTGTCTCCGGTGGCCATCTTGGGAGATTTATTTGTTATGAAGTTTCCTAATTTCCTCATGTACTGCAGTCTCCTCAGTAGGAAATGCTTTCAGTTTTTTACTTTGATTCCATCATGAAGGTATTCAGATATGTCACACATTTGCCATACATTCTGAATGTTAGCACTCTAGTTGCTAATTAGATCACTGTAGTAAAACTACTGTTCACCATGGAAGTCTGCTCCTGGTATTAAAAGTGCATGTTTCAGTCTGCATGTCAGAATTTTTTAATGAAATAGAAGAGGATTTGAGAAGTCACTCAAAATGTGCCCTCATTTTCTTTCTTCAGCATTAATCATAATTTCTATGGCAAAATGAACCCCCTCATTGTGTTCCTTTTTAAATTAAATGTTTTAAGTGTTACCAGTTTATTCCAATCAAGATGGCTTCAGGTGTGCCATACTTTTGTCATAATGAAGACAGTAAGCGCTCTAGTTGTTTTTAAGAACACTCTGTGACATTCTGTCATTGGGCTATACTTGGGCTACATCTGGGTGATTTTGGGCTACATTTGGGCTCTTTTGTCTCCGGTGGCCATCTTGGGAGATTTATTTGTTATGAAGTTTCCTAATTTCCTCATTTACTGCAGTCTCCTCAGTAGGAAATCCTTTCAGTTTTTTACTTTGATTCCATCAAGAAGGCATTCAGATGTATCACACATTTGCCATAAATTCAGAATGTTAGCACTCTTTTTGCTCATTAGATCACTGTAGTAAAGCTATTGCTCACCAGGGAAAACTGCTGCTGGTATTGAAAGTGCATGTTTCAGTCTGCATGTCAGAATGTTTTAATGAAATAGAAGAGGATTTGAGAAGTCACTCAAAATGTGCCCTAATTTTTCTTTCTGCAGCACTAATCATACTTTTTATGGAAAAATGAACCCCCTCATTTTGTTCCTGTTTAAATTAAATTTTTTAAGAGTTACCACTTTAATCCAAGCAAGATGGCTTTAGGTGTGCCATATGTTTATCATAAGTAGGACAGTTAGCGCTCTAGTTGTTCTTTGGAACACTCTGGGAAGCTGCAGTAGAACACAAAGGAATCAACTGACAGTCTCTGCCCTTGTTGGATGTACATGTTTTACTGAGAATGTCAGACTTCATTCTCACATGACTGAGAAAGATAATGTGAATTTACAGAAAATAAGCTCTCAGTTTAGCTTATAGGTCACCTTCCAAACCTCTGTGGGAAAAGCATGAGAAAATATTTTTCTCTCAATCATGATATCCCAGCAGAAGGCTTTTTCACATGGTGAAATCACCTTAGAACATACCACAATTCCTAAAATGAGTATGGTACCATCAACAAATGATTTATAATGTAACTAAAGTCTTAAAACCTTCTATTAACTGCAATGCTTTTTAATGAGGTGCTATCATGTATATTGGTCCCAAGATGGCTGCCAACACTTCTTGCATGAAGTGCTGACAGCCAATCAGATCTCAGGATGAGATGTGTGGTTAGGCTCCGCCCACATATATATATGATTTTACTTTTGATTTTCTCAGGAACTACTGAACAGATTGACACCAGACCTGCAAAAGGCACTTCCCTGACCTGAGGACCTCCTCTCTGCCACATTTCAAGTAATTCTGTTCAGCCGTTCGGGCTGTACCTTGGACTAAAGGTCCCTATGGAAAATTGCATGGGGAAAACGCGTTTTGGGACCCCCCTTTTTTCTCAGTCCCCGCTTGACGAATCCCCCCAAGACTTTCAGGGTAGGAGCGGAGCGGAGCGCCCCACCTATTTTGAAACTTTCGCGAGGATTCGTCAACCGGCGCCAAAGGTATTCCAAATAGAATGTCGCGGATTTCCTATGGAAACACGGTCCTAACTATAACTATCTACTGGCGACCGCCAGTAGATAATATATATATATATATGTATATATATATATATATATATATATATATATATATATATATATATATATATTAGTATACTATGTATACATGTGAAAATGTGTCAGTCCACCTGTTTACCTCGGTGGCACAGAAAAAATAGGTGGAATTGACGTCAGCACGCCAACAAGGTCCTCTCATGGCTCCTATGACATCATACGGTGTCGCGAGCAGAGCCGTGCTATTATGACATCGTCGTCGATGTGGCAGAGCTAGGAAAGAATTTCCGCAGAATGCTGGCACAGGGGATATTCTCCTAAGTGTTCAGGCTAGTCCTTTGGGAGCAACTGTTTATGTTGCCACTCCAGAAACTGAAACCAGTGATCCGAGGGCAGAGGCCCTGCAGATGGCACATGAGTTGGGGAGCCCAGTCATGTGCACCAGCGGGGCAGTGAAGTGACAAGCACCACTGCCCACAGAAAAGGTAACGAGGGCACTGAATAACACAGGATCTTCTCTTTGTATCTGGCAGGAACAACAAGGTTAAAATGCCCCGGTTCCAAAATGTAGAATTAGTGCTACAACGGTCTTCAAGAGGACCTGCGATGGATGCCGCTTCTACCTTTTGTACCCTGGAGGCGGCACATGGGTCACGCGGTATGGTCATACTGCGATGGGACGCACACTCGTTGACCTCTCATGGCACTGCTCCATACTTCGGGGAAAACGCTTTCCATTCGTTGTGTTTTCTGATGACATGTCGCGCTGGCCCCGTCCAACAGCAGAACCCCTTTAGATCCAAACAGACTCTTCCACTTTCTCACTTCAAGTGAAATCTGGCCACGTGGACACTTTCACAATAAAACAGCCGGGAATTCACTTTTTGGTAAAAAAACAGATTCCTTCCTCCTAATTTATCAAATAAATAGGCCTGGGCGAAAATTTCGTTCCGTTCGCGGAAATTGCGATAATTTGACATTTTCGCGTTCCGTGGAGAGCGCGAAAATGTCGAAATTTCCGGTTTCCGCAGCTTGCCGATAATTTGTTTCTTGCTCGCGCTGTAAAATAATACATTCTCGCGCGCGTGCGTTCACCTTACCTGAATCCCTGCGTTCGCCGACAAGTTTTTTTGATCCGGTCGCGTTCTCCATGAGATATTGTATTGTTTTTAGCCATTTGCGCTGTCTCGCGACAGTTCGCGCCAGCAGTGACGTCATGCGTCGCGCGATCACGTCTTTCTTCTCGTGATCATGCACCGCGAGACAACTCAAAACAAGATGGGCGCGCCCGCAAGCAACCACATGGGTAAGTTGGCGACCCGCAACCATGCAGGAAATCTCGCGAACATGCGGGAAAAAAACTTCCGCATCTTCGCGATATTTCCGCTTGTTTGCGATAATTTTAAACATTTTCGCGATAATTTGCGAAAGTTAATTTCGCAAATTACGCCCACCCCTACAAATAAACCACTCACTGAAGAACAGGGGCCAGCTTCGATCAGTAAACAGCTGTTACAACAACTTTTTTACTTTGCGATACCATTACAACGCATGCGTTGTACATCGCAAAGTCATTACTATGCATTTTTTGAGACCGCATGGTCATTTACCACGCATGACTTTAGAGCGAATTTTGTTGTAAAGTTATGTATCGTAAATGACCATGAGTTCTAAAAAAATTTAGACGATCCATATCGTTGTAAGGAAACAGAGGCTGTTCCGTTTCCTCGCAAAAACGTGCACCGCCCCTCAGAGACAACATGAAGCAGGAACCACAAGGAGAGAGGAACCACAAGGAGTGAGAGGTAAGGGGGATTGGGCATGGGGTAGTGGTTACTTTTCTAGGGTTTAGGGTAGTACAGTGGTGTTTGGGTAGTGTAGGGGGTCATGCTGAGGGTAGTGTTTTAGGGTGTAGGGTAGTGCAGTGGTGTTTGTGTAGTGTAGGGGGTCGTGCTGGTGGTAGTGTTTTAGGGTGTGCAGTGATGTTTGTGTAGTGTAGGGGGTCATGCTGAGGGTAGTATTTTAGGGTGTAGGGTAGTGCAGTGGTGTTTGGGTAGTATACAGGGTCGTGCTGGGGTAGTGTTTAAGGGTTTAGGGTAGTGCAGTGGTGTTTGGGTAGTATAGGGGTCATGCTGGGGGTAGTGTTTTAGGGTTTAGGGCAGTGCAGTGCAGTGCAGTGGTGTTTAGGTAGTATAGGGGTCATGCTGGGGGTAGTGTTTTAGGGTTTAGGGTAGTGCAGTGGTGTTTGGATAGTAAAGGGGGTCGTGGTGGGGGTAGATTTAAGGTTTAGGGTAGTGTAGTGGTGTTTGGGTAGTATAGGGAGTCGTGCTGGGGGCATTCTTTAGGGTTTAGGGCAGTGCAGTGATGTTTGGGTAGTGTAGGTTGTTATGTTGGGGGTAGTGTTTTAGGGTTTAGGGTAGTGCAGTGATGTTTGGGTAGTGTAGCGGGTCATGCTGGGGGTAGTGGTTTAGGGTTTAGGGTAGTGCAGTGGTGTTTGGGTAGTTTAGGAGGTACTGCTGGGAATAGTGATTTAGGGTTTAGGGTAGTGCAGTGGTGTTTGGGTAGTGTAAGGGGTTGTGCTGGGGTAGTGTTTTAGGGTTTAGGGTAGTGCAGTGGTGTTTGTGTAGTGTAGGGGGTAGTGTTTTAGGGTAGTGCAGTGGTGTTTGTGCAGTGTAGGGGGTCATGCTGGGGGTAGTATTTTAGGGTTTAGGGTAGTGCAGCGGTGTTTGTGTAGTGTAGGGGGTCATGTTTTAGGGTTTAGGGTAGTGCAGTGGTGTTTGGGTAGTGTAGGGGGTCGTGCAGGGGTAGTGTTTTAGGGTTTAGGGTAGTGCAGTGGTGTTTGGGTAGTGTAGGGTTTGTGCTGGGGTAGTGTTTTAGGGTTAAGGGCAGTGCAGTGGTGTTTGGGTAGTGAAGGGGGTCGTGCTGGGGTAGTGCTTTAGGGTTTAGGGTAGTGCAGTGGTGTTTCGGTAGTGTAGGGAGTAGTGCTGGGGGTAGTGTTTTAGGGTATAGGGCAGAGCAGTGGTGTTTGGGTACTGTAGGGGGTCGTGCTGGGGTGGTGTTTCAGGGTTTAGGGCAGTGCAGTGGTGTTCGGGCAGTGTAGGGGGACGTGCTGGTGGTGGTGTTTCAGGGTTTAGGTCAGAGCAGTGGTGTTCGGGCAGTGTAGGGGGTCATGATGGGGGTGGTGTTTTAGGGTTTAGGGCAGAGCAGTGGTGTTTGGACAGTGTAGGGAGTCATGCTGGGGGTGGTGTTTTAGGGTTTAGGGCAGAGCAGTGGTGTTCCGGCAGTGTAGAGGGTCATGCTGGGGGTGGTGTTTCAGGGTTTAGGTCAGTGCAGTGGTGTTTGGGCAGCGTAGGGGGTCGTGCAGGGGTTGGTGTTTCAGGGTTTAGGGCAGAGCAGTGGTGTTCAGGCAGTGGATGGGGTCTTGCTGGGGGTTATGTTTTAAGGATTAGGGCAGTGCAGTTGTGTATAGGCAGTGTAGGGGGTCTTGCTGGGGGTGGTGATTCAGGGTTTAGGGAAGTGCAGTGGTGTTCGGGCAGTGTAGGGGGTCATGCTGGGGCTGTTGTTTCAGGGTTTAAGGCAGTGCAGTGGTGTTCGGGCAGTGTAGGGGTTGTGCTGGGGGCTAGTTTTTCATGGTTTAGGGCAGTGCAGTGGTGATCGGGCAGTGAAGGTGGTCGTGCTGGGGGTGGTGCTTCATGGTTTAGGGCAGTGCAGTGGTGTTTGGGCAGTGTAGGGGACGTGCTGGGGTGGTGTTTCAGGGTTTAGGGCAGTGGTGTTCGGGCAGTGTAGGGGGTCTTGCTGGGGGTGGTGTTTCAGGGTTTAGGGCAGTGGTGTTCGAGCAGTGTAGGGGGTCTTGCTGGGGGTGGTGTTTCAGGGTTTAGGGCAGTGCAGTGGTGTTCGGGCAGTGTAGGGGGTCTTGCTGGGGGTGGTGTTTCAGGGTTTAGGGCAGTGCACTGCTGTTCGGGCAGTGTAGGGGGTCGTGCTGGGGCTGGTGTTTCAGGGTTTAGGGCAGTGCAGTGGTGTTCGGGCAGTGTAGGGGATCATGCTGGGGGTGGTGTTTCAGGGTATAGGGCAGTGCAGTGGTGTTCGTGCAGTGTAGGGGTAGTGCTGGGGCTGGTGATTCAGGGTTTAGGGGATCATGGTGGGGGTGGTTTTTCAGGGTTTAGGGTAGTGCAGTGGTGTTCGTGCAATGTAGGGGTAATGCTGGGGCTGGTGATTGAGGGTTTAGGGCAGTGCAGTGGTGTTCGTGCAGTGTAGGGGGTCGTGCTGGGGTTGGTGTTTCAGGTTTTAGGGCAGTGCAGTGGTGTTCAGGCAGTGTAGTGTGTCGTGCTGGGCTGGTGTTTTAGGGTTTAGGGCAGTGGAGTGGTGTTCCGGCAGTGTAGGGGGTCGTGCTGGGGTGGTGTTTCTGGGTATAGGGAAGTGCAGTGTTGTTCGGGCAGTGCAGGGGGTCGGGCTGGGGCTGGTGTTTCAGGGTTTAGGGCAGTGCAGTGGTGTTCGGGCAGTGTAGGGGTCATGCTGGGGGTGGTGTTTCAGGGTTTAGGGCAGTGCAGTGGTGTTCAGGCAGTGTAGGGGGTCATGCTGGTGTTTCAGGGTTTAGGGCAGAGCACTGGTGTTCGGGCAGTAAAGGCGATCATGCTTGGGGTGGTGTTAAAGGGTTTAGAGCAGTGCAGTGGTGTTCGGGCAGTGTAGGGGTCTTGCTGGGGGTGGTGTTTCAGGGTTTAGGGCAGTGGTGTTGGGGCAGTGTAGGGGTCTTGCTGGGGTTGATGTTTCAGGGTTTAGGGCAGTGTAGTGGTGTTTGCGCATTGTAGGGGGTCTTGCTGGGGGTAGTGTTTCAGGGTTTCTGGCAGTGCAGTGGTGTTTGGGCAGTGTAGGGGGTCATGCTGGGGTAGTGTTTCAGGCTTTAGGGCAGTGCAGTGGTGTTTGGGCAGTGTAGGGGGTCGTGCTGGGGGTGATGTTTCAGGGTTTAGGGCAGTGCAGTGGTGTTCGTACAGTGTAGGGTGTTGTGCTGGGGTGGTGTTTCAGGGTTTAGGGCAGTGCAGTGGTGTTCGGGCAGTGTAGGGGTTCATGCTGGGGGTAGTGTTTCAGGGTTTAGGGCAGTGCAGTGGTGTTCGGGCAGTGTAGGGGGTCGTGCTTGGGTGGTCTTTCAGGGTATAGGGAAGTGCAGTGTTGTTCGGGCAGTGTAGGGGGTCGTGCTGGGGCTGGTGTTTCAGGGTTTAGGGCAGGGCAGTGGTGTTTGGTCAGTGTAGGGGGTCATGCTGGGGCTGGTGTTTTAGGGTTTAGGGCAGTGCAGTGGTGTTCGGGCAGTGTAGGGGACATACTGGGGCTGGTTTTTGAGGGTTTAGGGCAGTGCAGTGGTGTTCAGGCAGTGTAGGGGGTCATGCTGGTGTTTCAGGGTTTAGGACAGAGCAGTGGTGTTCGGGCAGTGTAGGGGATCATTCTTGGGGTGGTGTTTAAAGGTTTTAGGGCAGTGCAGTGGTGTTCAGGTAGTGTAGGGGTCTTGCTGGGGGTGATGTTTCAGGGTTTAGGGCAGTGCAGTGGTGTTTGGGAATTGTAGGGGTTCTTGCTGGGGGTAGTGTTCCTGGGTTTCTGGCAGTGCAGTGGTGTTTGGGCAGTGTAGGGGGTTGTGCTGGGGGTAGTGTTTCAGGATTTAGGGCAGTGCAGTGGTGTTTCGGCAGTGTAGGGGGTCGTGTTGGGGGTGGTGTTTCAGGGTTTAGGGCACTGTAGTGGTGTTCGTGCAGTGTAGGGTGTCGTGCTGGGGGTGGTGTTTCAGGGTTTAGGGCAGTGCAGTGGTGTTCGGGCAGTGTAGGGGTTCGTGCTGGGGTTAGTGTTTCAGATTATAGGGCAGTGCAGTGGTGTTCGGGCAGTGTAGAGTGTCGTGCTGGGGGTGGTATTCAGGGTTTAGGGCAGTGCATTGTTTTTAGGGCAGTGTAGGGGGTTGTGCTGGGGCTGGTGTTTCAGGGTTTAGGGCAGTGCAGTGGTGTTCGGTCAGTGAAGGGTGTCGTGCTAGGGCTGGGGTTTTAGGTTTTAGGGCAGTGCAGTCCTGTTCGTGCAGAGTAGGGGGTCGTGCTGGGGCTGGTTTTTCAGGTTTTAGGACAGTGCAGTGGTGTTCGGGCAGTGTAGGGGGTTGTGCTGTGACTGGTGTTTCAGATTATAGGGCAGTGCAGTGGTGTTCGGGCAGTGTAGAGTGTCGTGCTGGGGCTGGTATTTCAGGGTTTAGGGCAGTGCAGTGTTTTAGGGCAGTGTAGGGGGTCGTGCTGGGGCTGGTGTTTCAGGGTTTAGGGCAGTGCAGTGTTGTTCGGTCAGTGAAGGGTGTCGTGCTGGGGCTGGGGTTTTAGGTTTTAGGGCATTGCAGTCGTGATCTGGAAGTGTAGAGGGTCATGCTGGGGCTGGTGTTTCAGGGTTTAGGGCAGTGCAGTGGTGTTCGGGCAGTGTAGGGGTCATGCTAGGGGTGGTGTTTCAAAGTATAGGGAAGCGCAGTGTTGTTCGGGCAGTGTAGGGAGTCGTACTGGGGCTGGTGTTTCAGGATTTAGGGCAGTGCAGTGGTGTTCGATCAGTGTAGGGGGTCATGCTGATGTTTCAGGGTTTAGGGCAGAGCAGTGGTGTTCGGGCAGTGTAGGGGGTCATGCTTGGGGTGGTGTTTTAGGGTTTAGGGCAATGCAGTGGTGTTCAGGCAGTGTAGGGGTCTTGCTGGAGTTGTGTTTCAGGGTATAGGGCAGTGGTGTTCGGGCAGTGTAGGGGTCTTTCTGGGGGTGATGTTTCAGGGTTTAGGGCAGTGCAGTGGTGTTTGGGCATTGTAGAGCGTCTTGCTGGGGCTAGTGTTTCAGGGTTTCTGGCAGTGCAGTGGTGTTTGGGCAGTGTAGGGGGTCGTGCTGGGGGTAGTGTTTCAGGCTTTAGGGCAGTGATGTTTGGGCATTGTAGGGGGTCATGCTGGGGGTGGTGTTTCAGGGTTTAGGGCAGTGCAGTGGTGTTCGTGCAGTGTAGTGGGTCATGCTGGGGGTGGTGTTTCAGGGTTTAGGGCAGTGCAGTGGTGTTTGGGCAGTGTAGGGTATCATGCTTGGGGTGGTGTTTAAGGGTTTAGGGCAGTGCAGTGGTGTTCAGGCAGTGTAGTGGTCTTGCTGGGGGTGGTGTTTCAGGGTTTAGGGCAGTGGTGTTCGGGCAGTGTAGGGGTCTTGCTGGGGGTGATGTTTCAGGGTTTAGAGCAGTGCAGTGGTGTTTGGGTATTGTAAGGGGTCTTGCTGGGGGTAGTGTTTCAGGGTTTCTGGCAGTACAGTGATGTTTGGGCAGTATAGGGGTTCGTGCTGGGGGTAGTGTTTCAGGCTTTAGGGCAGTGCAGTGGTGTTTGGGCAGTGTAGGGGGTCGTGCTGGGGGTGGTGTTTCAGGGTTTAGGGCAGTGCAGTGGTGTTCGTGCAGTGTAGGGGGTCGTGCTGGGGGTGGTGTTTCAGGGTTTATGGCAGTGCAGTGGTGTTCGGGCAGTGTAGGGGTTTGTGCTGGGGGTAGTGTTTCAGGGTTTAGGGCAGTGCAGTGGTGTTCGGGCAGTGTAGGGGGTCGTGCTGGGGGTGGTGTTTCAGGATTTAGGGTAGTGCTGTGGTGTTCGTGCAGTGTAGGGGGTCGTGCTGGGGGTGGTGTTTGAGGGTTTAGGGCAGTGCAGTGGTGTTCATGCAGTGTAGGGGGTCATGCTGGGGCTGGTGTTTCAGGGTTTAGGGCAGTGCAGTGGTGTTCGGGCAGTGTAGGGGGTCGTGCTGGGGCTGGTGTTTTAGGGTTTAGGGCAGTGCAGTGGTGTTTGGGCATTGTAGGGCGTCTTGCTGGGGGTAGTGTTTCAGGGTTTCTGGCAGTGCAGTGGTGTTTGGGCAGTGTAGGGGGTCGTGCTGGGGGTAGTGTTTAAGGCTTTAGGGCAGTGCAATGGTGTTTGGGCATTGTAGGGGGTCATGCTGGGGGTGGTGTTCCAGGGTTTAGGGCAGTGCAGTGGTGTTCATGCAGTGCAGTGGGTCATGCTGGGGGTGGTGTTTCATGGTTTAGGGTAGTGCAGTGGTGTTTGGGCAGTGTATGGTATCGTGCTTGGGGTGGTGTTTAAGGGTTTAGGGCAGTGCAGTGGTGTTCGGGCAGTGTAGGGGTCTTGCTGGGGGTGGTGTTTAGGGTTTAGGGCAGTGCAGTGGTGTTCGGGCAGTGTAGGGGGTCGTTCTGGGGCTGGTGTTTCAGGGTTTAGGGCAGTGCAGTGGTGTTTAGGCATTGTAGGGCGTCTTGCTGGGGGTAGTGTTTCAGGGTTTCTGGCAGTGCAGTGATGTTTGGGCAGTGTAGGGGTTCGTGCTGGGGGTAGTGTTTCAGGCATTAGGGCAGTGCAGTGGTGTTTGGGCAGTGTAGGGGTTCGTGCTGGGGGTGGTGTTTCAGGGTTTAGGGCAGTGCAGTGGTGTTCATGCAGTGTAGGGCGTCATGCTGGGGGTGGTGTTTCAGGGTTTAGGGCAGTGCAGTAGTGTTCGGGCAGTGTAGGGGTTTGTGCTTGGGGTAGTGTTTCAGGGTTTAGGGCAGTGCAGTGGTGTTCGGGCAGTGTAGGGGGTCGTGCTGGGGGTGGTGTTTCAGGATTTAGGGCAGTGCAGTGGTGTTCGTGCAGTGTAGGATGTAGTGCTGGGGGTAGTGATTCAGGGTTTGGGGCAGTGCAGTGGTGTTCGTGCAGGTTAGGGGGTCATGCTGGGGCTGGTGTTTCAGGGTTTAGGGCAGTGCAGTGGTGTTCGTGCAGTGTAGGGGGTCGGGCTGGGGCTGGTGATTCAGGTTTTAGGGCAGGGCAGTGGTGTTCGGGCAGTGTAGAGGGTCATGCTGGGGGTGGTGTTTCAGGGTTTAGGGCAGTGCAGTGTTGTTCAGGCAGTGTAGGGTGTCGTATATAAAGATTTGTTTCCTTTAATATCTCGAAAACTAATAAACGGATTTACACCATTTAAAAAAGGTTGCTTTATGAACCAAGCACTCCCTTTTTGCCAAATTTGGTGTAATTCCGTTCAGCAGTTTCAGCTGTAACCATGTCTAAAGTAGGCCTGGGCGGTAAATTCCGTTCCGTTCGCGGAATTTGGGTAATTTCGCGTTCCGCGGAGAAGGCGAAATTGCCCAAAAATCTGCGTTCCGCGACTTCGCGAAATTTTTTGCTTGTTCGCGTTCTCAAAATGCGTGTTCGCGAGATATTTCCCCCCGAGCACGCAAACAGCGATCGCGAACAGGAAAAAAGTATCGCGAACAAGCAATTCCGCGTGTTCGCGGAATTTCTGCGTGTTCGCGGAGATTTTTACCGTTTCGCGGAGATTTGCGTAACGCGATTACGCTAATTCCGCCCACCCCTAGTCTAAAGTTTCCTATGGTAAATAGAATTTTTGACCTCTATTTTTTGAATTTCTTAGGAACTACTGAACGGATTTAGACCATTTTAAAAAAAGGTCTCTTTCTGAACCAAGGGCTACCTTTTTGCCAAATTTGGTGTAATTCCATTCAGCAGTTCGGGCTGTAGTCATGTCTAAAGTTTCCTATGGGAAATGATATGGATAAAACACGTTTTGGGATCCCCCTTTTTTCTCAGCCCCCAGTTGGCGAATCACCCCGAAACTTTCAGGATAGGAGCTGACCGGAGAGGACCATAGCATTTCACATAGATTTGTCCACCGGCGCCAAAGGTATTGGGAAAAGAAAGAACGATTTTCCTATGGAAACTAGGTCCTAACTATAACTATCTACTGGTGGCCGCCAGTAGATAATATATATATTTTATTTATTTTATTTTGGAGTTTTATATAGCGCTAGCCAGACCCAAAGGTATCAGAGCGCTTTACAACATTAGTCAATGATGGACAAGTAAGCAAATAGTGGTACAGTAAACAGTGATCAAAGGTGGGTATTGGTCGGTATAAGTCATGTAGGATTCAGATGCCGAGTAGTAATGTTTGTGGTAATAGTCAGGCAGAGTACTGTGCAGGTCAGGAGGAAGATGCTGTAAGGAGTTGTGTGGTAAATAATTTAATTACCGGGACTTAATTTGATGCGGAAAAACTATAATAATAGCTCAGTAAAATAAGAGGCAGAATCCGTGGTATTAGAGGTTCGGAACGGGCTTTATTCCAAAATCGATTCGAATCGATGGTCTCCATATTCCATCACCACGAAGGTTCAGGAAGTGAAGAACCAACTTTATTGACAAGTAATCATTTTTATACAATAGGCATTACAGTGAAACAGATGCAGGAGGCGTAACAGTTGATAATAAAGATAAGAACATACATGCGTAACTAAAATAGGTGTAACTGGGCGTAACTTAAAGAACGTTATTGGATATGATGTCATAAATGGGTGGTTCCACGGAAGAATTTCGCAATGTCAGCAGAAATACTTGGCAGAGATGCGCGCGCAGCAGCATGACGTGTGATTGACGAGCAACTAGGGGGTGAAAGGGACTTGACATTTAGCTCTACATGTGGAGACAGAAGTCTGGGGTTATGTCAACCTAATCCCAAATCATATCTAACATCCTATGTTTAAAGAACTGTGTTATCCAAAAAGAAAGGTCTCTTAGGATAGAATCTTATTCTATACTGACTATACTGACTATACTGACTGTTAGTGCGTGTACAAGCGTCTAAGTGTCTACACTAGATGCGAGGGCAGAAATCTTCCATAGTAACAGGGCTATGAATTACTTGCATAAAGACAGAGAAGCCGGGCCTTTTGCTCGGTAGCTGAAAGAATGTTTACTTAAACTACTAGACAGGAATGCATTGGGTGAAGAGCGGAGCAGAGCAGATAATCTTGAAGGTGAAATACAGTTTTTGGCAAGCAACAGGCTGGAGTCAGGCACCGTTAGCCGCACAGGGAGTAGGACAAAGTTCATGGATACAGATGCGAGCTCAGACTGGAGCTTTCAGAGGCAGAAGGCAGAAAAGGCTTGATGGCAGAATCAGGGCCTACTCGCCTGGACTGTAAGAAATGTGGGAAGTGAACCATATAAAGCCGGTGGCCTTTCATACTTAGGAATAGAGTATCCGGCCCATTCATGGCGGGTCTGAAAGAGGACATGTTGACGGTGGACGCACATGTGTTTGCGTCTTCATAACTGGAACTGGAGGAAACATACATGTACTTATGATCTATACATGAAATCGTTGGGGTCCAAGATAGGGGACATAACTGATCATAAAAATCCATATTTCCACATTCCCTCCTTGTCCCCTACTTGCCCTTAAGAGATATCAATCTTCATCAATCCATTGATTTGTTCATATAACATCATTTGTTCTTCTTTCTTCTTCCGGAATCTTGAATGAAAACTTGGATGTGGGATACACGAGGTGGCACATAGACCACAAATCGCTGGTCCACATTGTAGGCATAAGCAGCAACTGAATAGTATGAGAAAGCCAATACCTAGGAAGGATAGGACCCTCCATCCAAAGGTAGATAATACACTCCAAAACCAACCGGACCAAGTCCAGGTGCCTGGATTCTGGTGTATCTGGCTTACAATCTTATGAAGGCGTGTTATGGCTTTATATACAGATGGCGAATTTTCTGGTATGAAAATGCAACAATTTGATCCGATGACCCTACAAGCTCCGCCCCTATCGGCCAGAATGACGTCAAGGACAAGACGATTTTGAAGCACAACAATCCGCATAGCAGACTGTTCTTCTGTTAAATTGCCTAAGGCGGAAATAGTTTCGTTTACTACTGCTTCAAGGGTTCTGGTTAATCTACGTATCAGCTTACTATTAGTGACTGTACCTATATAAGGAAAGAAACCTTTATTGAAATCTGTGTATTTCTCCCATGCTGTTTCAGTATAATCGACTATTGGGAGATCTCTCTGTTCTCTATTGTGTACTAAATGAGTATTTCTATGATAATCAGGAGGAGCTAGGAAAACAGGTGGCAAAAGAAATCCGATGTAACAGGTACCATCCCAATCTAGAGGCAGACGTATATATGCAGTCTGACCACATACAAAGTAGGAATGGCGAGAAGCTCTAAATGTAGACTTGCCTTGATCACTGAATTCTATTACAGTGATGCATTTACTATGGCCCATGTGTATGGAGCCATTCTTTCTTATACATAGTTCACCTTTAACTGGAAATACTGACATAGCGGGCAAAATTGGTGCAGCTTCGGATTCGACATTCAGGATCATGAGATTAAGCGTGAAATTACCTAATCCATATACTTCATTTTCTAGATCAGTTCCTGTTCTTTTGGGAAGTCCCTCCTTGTTAGGGTAACAGGCTTTAAGCAAGACTAAGTTCAGGTTTCCCCAAACCCAGTTGTCTTGATAAACTGCGGAATTCGAATCTAGGGAATTAATTAAACTAAACCATGCTCCACAGGAGCCATTGTGTGTGAACGGATATGGAAAGAGAGGCAAAATTCCATTATAGTTCTGATAGGGAGGGAGTCGGCCACATATTCAACAATTTGTAGCATTGCTAGCCTGATGGGAATGATGTAACATACTAATAAAAGTGTTATTGCGCAGCGCAAATCTATATGACAACTCATGCGGGGGAAATTCACTAAAAGAATGTTCAGCAGTAACATTATAAACATGTTTAGAAATAGGATAATATATGTGCAACAATATACTTGCAGCTAATATTAAAAGGCATAAGAAAAACAAAATTAATAACGTCACTGTACAATGACTACGCAGTGATTTACAGTACGCATGTTTTTTCAACTGGATTTCATTATCTCCTTCTCTATTCCGGTCCAGAGGATACATGTCAGAGACAAATTCAACCGATTCACCTTGGAGAGGACTTAAACAATCAAATTGTCTGACTTTTTGGACCGTAGTTTTAGTCTATATTGTTCTGAGTTATTTTGTTCAACCAAAGGAAGCTTTGAGTCTGTCTTTGAGGAAATACAGGGTTTAGTCTCTATATCAGATGGTAGTCCATGAAATTTCTTGATATGACTTGAATGTATCCAGCCTTTTCGACCTTCGATCTTCACGGCTGTCCTCGTGGTTAACAGTACGATTTGAGGCGATTTCCACCTAGGATCCAGCTGAGACTTCCGGTCAAAACTTCCGCACTAACACCAGGTCACCAGGAACCACGTCATGGGGTTTCACCTCGGTGTTGTCGGGAAAGGCTGCAGCTACCTGTGAACGACAAGATTGTAGTGCAGACATCAAGGAAGCCAGGTAATCTGTCAGCATATTACAGTCAACGTCAGTTATTTTACGAGGTATAGGCGTCCCCCACATATTTGGTGGTCTACCGAAGATCACCTCATAAGGGGATAGCCCTGTTCGAGAGTGCGCTACCATTCTCATGTAAAAGAGTGCAACTGGTAAGGCTACTACCCAGTCGACACCTTTCTCTCTACATATTTTGGACAATCTAATTTTCAGAGTTTGATTATGTCGTTCCACGAGACCTGCTGCCTCGGGGTGTCGGACACAGTGAAATCTCCATTGATGACCTAACAAAAGTGAAACGTATTTCATTAGTTCGGATGAGAACGGCTGGCCGTTATCTGAGTAGACAGCACGTGGTAAACCGTACCGTGGGAAGAATTCTCGAACTAACTGTTTGGCAGTAGTCGGGGCAGTGTAATCTGAAACCGGGTATGCCTCTGTCCAACGGGAAAGAGCGCAAACAACTACAAGAACGTATTTGAATCCTCGACATCGTTCCATCTGGATATAATCCATCTGGAGGACTTCAAAAGGGTGATCAGGAGGCTGAAATCCACCCTGTTCTACGGGAATGCTTTTACCTGGGTTAAACTGACAACAGATCATACAGGTACGGACTTTTTGTTTAGCTGCTGCTCGTAAATGTTTATTGAACCAAATGTGTTGAATGCTGTCTAGCATAGCTTTTTCTCCTAAGTGGGCAGGACTATGTATTGTATTTATGATAACTTGGACCATTGAGTCGGGAAGAAACCATATAGATTTTTCCTTCGTCATCCATCCCTGATCAGTTTGGATCCCTCCTAATTCAGTCCATTTCTTTATTTCTTCTGGTGTAGCATGTGTCTGTATGTCAATTACGTCAAGAGCGGGATCCTTAACCATCATGCAATGTGTTGGTGTCAGAACTATTGTCTTTGTCATGTCAGATGTGTGAGTTTGAGCAGTCTGTTTAGCTGTTTTGTCAGCTAGATCATTGCCTTGGGAAATGATATCAGTAACTTTCGTATGAGCTTTACATTTCATAATTGATATTGCAGCGGGTAGATGTATTGCATCTAATAGGGCATGAATGAGGGGTCCGTGCTGAATGTGGGCACCGTGAGAAGTTAAATAACCTCTCTCTCGCCACAGCACGCCGAAGTCATGGACGACTCCGAATGCATAACGTGAATCTGTGTATATGTTGACTTTCTTATTTGTGGCTTGAATACAGGCTTGTGTCAGAGCGATGAGCTCTGCTGCTTGAGCTGACAAGGTATTAATACGATTTGTTTCAATGACTTCAGTGTCTGTTGTGACTGCATACGCGGCCACTAGCTCTCCTGTACTTGTTCTCATACATGAACCATCTACATACAACGTCAGGTCTGAATCTGTCAATGGGACGTCTGTCAAGTCTTGTCTGGGTTTCGTCGTGATAGTAATAACTTCAATACAATCATGTGCTAATGGGTCTGTTCCGTTTACTGGCAAAAGAGTGGCAGGATTCAATGTACTACAACGTCTGATTTCTATGTGTGGCTGAAACAATGTTAATTCGTAACCGGTGAGTCTCGCTATAGTCAAGTGTTGTGTTTGTGTGCGGTTCAAGAGAACCTCTACTGCGTGTGGTACTTGTACTGTCAATGGATGTCCTAACACTATGGCATCGCTTTGTCTGATTGCTAAAGCTGTCGCTGCCACTGACTTCAGGCACGTAGGCAGAGCCTGAGCTACGGGATCTAATGTACTAAAAAAATAAGCACATGGTTTGTGTGATCCTGCTTGTTCCTGTGTGAGTACTGACAAAGCAGTACCTTCGCGTTCTGTAACAAAGAGCGTAAACTGTTTGCTGTAACATGGTGTTGCTAAGACAGGTGCTTGACATAAAGCTTTCTTTAAACTTTCAAAGGCGTGTGTATGTTCCTGAGTCCAAGGGAGGACAGTCGATGTGGCTGCCTCCTGTGTTGTCAACTGAATGAGTGGTTTTGCTAGAAATGCATACTGAGGGATCCACTGCCTACAATATGAAGTGAGGCCTATAAAAGCCCGCACCTCCTTTTGTGTCTTGGGTACTGACATGTTATCAATTAACTGTATGCGGTCGGGTGTAAGCTGCCTTCCCTCCTTGGACAGCGAGTGACCAAGGTAAACAACTCGCTGGACACAGAATTGCAGCTTAGAAGGGGACACCTTGTGCCCCTTTTCGGCCAAAAAATGTAAAACCGTCAGTGAGGCTTTCTCACATTCAGGTTCGCTTCGGGCGGTGATCAGCAGATCATCGACATATTGAAGCAGGGCAGTGTTGACTGGCATGTGGATACTGTCAAGTTCTCGTTTCAGTGCTTGGCTATAGATGCTGGGGCTTTCTGTGAATCCTTGAGGTGCGCGTGTGAATTTAAAGCTTCGTCCATTTAAACTAAATCCGAACAAGTATTGGCTTTCCGGATCTATTGGGACGCTGAAAAAGGCATTCTTGAGATCAATTACAGTAAAGAATGATGCTTCGGAATCAATGGCTGTCAGTAATGAAGAAATGTCTGGAACTACGGGGTATTGTGGTACAATACATTTATTTAATTCGCGCAGATCAATAACCAATCGATATACTGACGGGGCTTTTGGATCAGTTCGTTTAAGAATCGGGATTATCGGGGAATTACATACATTGGAGTCGGTTTCCACAACCACTCCTTGGCCAATAAGCTCGTCAATGATTTGCAGTAAAGCCACTACAGCATCTGGGGGTAACTTGTATTGTCGCATTCGTGGTAGTACCACTCCTGCCTTTAGTGTGACTCGATATGGTGTAATGTTCATGCAACCAACATCTGTAGGGCCTTGTGCCCATAAATGTGTCGGTAAAGTCTGCAGTCGGGGATCCATGTCTCGGGACACATAGTTCCCTTTGAAATCACGTAAAAACAATCTTACTCCTTCCGGAGAACAACATATTATAGCTCCTAGAGCTTTCAATGTTTTGATACCTAACAGGTTTTCTGGACATGATTTAGTAAGCAATAAATCTGTAGTTCGTGTCAAAGGACCAATCGTAAGTGGAAGAGGCTGTGATACTTCGTTAATGATAGGTTTTCCTGAAAACCCAAGGGAAATATTCTGTGAGCCTGAGAGGGGTGCCCCTGGAACTTCACTACGTTTTATTGTTGTTCGGCTTGCCCCTGTATCAAGTAAAAATTTTCTATCTTGGCCTAATAGTTCACTGTGTACATAAGGTCCTTCTTGATCTACAGGGACCTCGATAAGGGGTAAGCCAACTTCCCTCTCTAGGCTGTTTCATGAGTATCGTTGATAATCAGGGTAATCATACTGTGCAGTCTGGTACATTTGTCGTGTCGTTGTTGGTGTAGCAGCAATAGGCTGCGGTGGTGGAGCTGGCATAGACTGTTGCGGAGCTGGCATGTCCTGTGCATGCTGCGGAGCTCCTTGTTGGTTCTGATCCTGTCTAAGTGGTCGTGGTCTTTCTTTAGAATTACCTATGGCGATATTATGTTTTAAAACTGGACAATCGTGTACATAATGACCTGGCTGTTTACAATAGTTGCATGTCCCTTTTACAGGACCTGTTAAAACACTGGACTGTGCAAAAACCAAAGGAAATGATGGACGGAGTGTTGAACATTGCAAGCACTCACCCCCAGTCAACTGATCTGGGTTTAATCCATCACTGTTCTTTAGCCCACTCTGCCACCCCAGTTCAGACATGGCCATATGCAAATCAGTCTGACCCTGTGCCTCATGGGAACAGTCCAGTCTGAACTGCCAAGCCATGTCTTCCCTGGACCAGAATCAAGCTTCCTAGGACCGGTTTCAGGCATTTCAGCCGTCTTCAGCCAGGCTTGCTTGAATCCAGTGGCAAAGTGAGCAAGGGACTCACGTCTGAGCATACCCTGCCAACTTATGGCGAACAAAGCAAAAACCAAAGGAAATGATGGACGGAGTGTTGAACATTGCAAGCACTCACCCCCAGTCAACTGATCTGGGTTTAATCCATCACTGTTCTTTAGCCCACTCTGCCACCCCAGTTCAGACATGGCCATATGCAAATCAGTCTGACCCTGTGCCTCATGGGAACAGTCCAGTCTGAACTGCCAAGCCATGTCTTCCCTGGACCAGAATCAAGCTTCCTAGGACCGGTTTCAGGCATTTCAGCCGTCTTCAGCCAGGCTTGCTTGAATCCAGTGGCAAAGTGAGCAAGGGACTCACGTCTGAGCATACCCTGCCAACTTATGGCGAACAAAGCAAAAACCAAAGGAAATGATGGACGGAGTGTTGAACATTGCAAGCACTCACCCCCAGTCAACTGATCTGGGTTTAATCCATCACTGTTCTTTAGCCCACTCTGCCACCCCAGTTCAGACATGGCCATATGCAAATCAGTCTGACCCTGTGCCTCATGGGAACAGTCCAGTCTGAACTGCCAAGCCATGTCTTCCCTGGACCAGAATCAAGCTTCCTAGGACCGGTTTCAGGCAGAAACCGGTCCTAGGAAGCTTGTTTCCGGTCCAGGAAAGACATGGCTTGGCAGTTTGGGCTGGACTGTTCCCATGAGGCACAGGGTCAGACTGATTTGCATATGGCCATGTCTGAACTGGGGTGGCAGAGTGGGCTAAAGAATGGTGATGGATTAAACCCAGATCAGTTGACTGGGGGTGAGTGCTTGCAATGTTCAACACTCCGTCCATCATTTCCTTTGGTTTTTGCAAAACACTGGACTGTGTCATACCCTTTTTATGACTGTCAGCTGGAACTGTCTGGGAAACTAGCATTTTCATTTTCGTGTCTTTCATGCGTCTTTGTTCATGTTCTTGTTCCTCTCTAATTCTATTGTGATGGTACTGTAGCATTTGTAACATTTGTGACGGAGAGTTACCTTGCCAGGTACTCTCGAATTTCAATACTCTATTCTTAACTTGGGGCAGGGCATTTTCAACTAATTTTGTCACAAACAGATGTGGATAAGATTCGCTACTTGCTTTTATTCCACTATTTATACCAAAACATTTTTCGAATCGGGCATAGAAATCACTAGTGTCTTCATCTTGCTTTTGTTTACAGGCTGAAATTGCACCCCAATCTTCCTTTTTCGTAGTTAATAAACGTGGCAATACCTGTACTAGTAAACCTGGTAGTATTTTGGTCTTTTCCCCAAGCCCTGAACCTGGACCTCGAGCTTTTTCTTCATTTTCTAATGCTGTCCAATCTATCTTCTGGTCTCCCACCTCCCAGTCCTTTTCCTTGAGTTTTTCGTAAATGCCCGCAGGCATTAATACCTTCAATATCGTCATAATGTCTGGATAGGTATACTCTCCCATGAGCAACATGTCTTTAATTTCACGGTGGAAACCCGCTGGGTCTTTGTCATGACTGGGTACCACTTTCTTCATTTCTAATAGTTCTATTTTAGATATGGGTGTGTATACAAACACACGTTTAAACTGATTGTCATCACCTTTTATCGGGTGCACTTCGCGTAAGGGATTCTGTCTATCCATATAGTACGTCGTTCTTTCCTTGATGGGCAGTGAGACATGTTCGGGGCATACAAAAAGAATATACTGCTTTCTGGATTCTAGTATTTCTCTAATTAACTCAGTACCTGAACCTCTCCATTTATTTGTGAGTAATTCAGTCAATATATTAGGTAATGGACCAGGATCGGAGTGTTGGCTTTTATATAATATAAGGAGTTGTTGAACCATATAGATACCAGCTAAACGTTGTTCATCTGGTGTGAGGTTCAAAAACGTGTGTGCTAGTGTATCATCACTATATTTTCCGGGACTGTCAACCCAATGGACGGCTGACCTGGCTAATTCTTGTTCGTCCATAGAATCAAGTATATGATAACCCCTTCGTTCTCGGAGCAATTTGTCAGCGGCTTGGAACGAGTGTTCGGGGGACCTTACATTTATCATTGGGTTTTGGAAGTTTCTGTTATTATCTGGACGTATCGGACGTATCGGATCAGTAAAGCATCTAGTATTATTACAATATTTCCCTCTACCTACATAGGCCATAGTTCCTAACTGTCCTGTGGGCAGTTCTAATTCTTCCTCCTCCTCGGTTTGTTCAGGCTCGTCTACTGCTAATCTTTCTTCGTGTATTCGTTCTACTTCTTTGCGGATCTTGCGGCACATAGCTACTATACATGATCGTTTATCATGTCTCCCCTCTGATATATTCCGACTCCAGGTGGTAAGAATTTGCATTTCTTCCGGATTTACCCCTGGTCGGTCTTGATTTCTGATCACACAATTTATGAGGAAACGTAACAGTTCCCCCTGTATCTCCACTTTCTGGTACTCCAAGGCTCTATTAATACTTTCAGAATCTCGTCCTGACTGGACAAAGTGATATATATTTTCTAAATGTGTAGTCATTCCTGGTAGCCTCCCTAAATATATTGCAGCTCGTCGGATACGTAATGATGCCAGCAGCATTTCGTCCCCTTTTCCGGGCACCGGGTCATATCTACAATCTATTAGAAGTTCCTTAAGCGCGTCGGGAGTTACTAGTTTGGGCGTACGTTGGTGGGCTAATTCTTGAAAGGAAAGTTTATTTACTCTGGGTGGCGTGGAAAAATTGTTTGTTGTACCTCCTGTAGCACCACCTGGGGTGCTGGATGTGAAAGGATTCGTTGAACGTGATATGGCAACCATAGATGTGGGTGCAGCTGTAGAAACAGATGTGCTTGCCGGAACTTGTGTCGGAGTTTGTTGTTGCGGAGGTACAGACGGAGGAGGGTCTTGGCGTTGAACCCCCTCGGCAGGCGGTCTATGTGGCGCAGCACTAGCATACTCGGGAGCTGCGTCGTCTAAATAAGAGGAAAGAAAAACATCTTCTGCGGTTCTGGGATGCCCTTTGGGATGTACTTTTATCGGGAACAATGGGGGTGGCAAGTCTTTTGGTATCTCCGGAGTAGCCTTAGGTAACCCTTCGGCCAAAAGAGGATACATACCATTCATAAGGGCATTTTGTTGTCTGTCTACTTGTTCTGACTTTACTCGAGTACCTTCTTCAATTAATAGATTTTCTCGAACTTTATTTGAATTCTCCTTACTCTTCTCTTCCTGTCTACGTGCTTTTTCTGTACGTCTATACGATTCTTTACGCCATAATTCAATGGCATCTTTCTGTGATTGTCTAGCTTTCTTTTTCCATAATTCTTCCTCTACTTTCACAATGCAATCTGCATCCCAGGTCCCAGCTGCGGGCCACCTCTGACTTTCTGGTAATTCCTTGGTGTAGTCTACCCATAAATCAAGAAATAGTATGGCGTCTAGGCCATGTTTATGATACATGAAGTACCCCGGAGTGTCCCTAGGAGGAATGGGAACAGCTTCTTCGAGTACCCCTTTTCTGGTTTTTATCTGTCTTAATTTCGAAAAGAGCGGCATTTTTGAGAACTGATCTGATCTGATACCTAATTCTGAACACGTTTAATACAACAAAACACAATAATGAACAGTCATTCACACCACAATATGCAGAACGTATTTAAAACATTTTAACATTTAACATTTAATGAACAGCAATGATGATCATTTGAGGAACTAGTCACTAAACATGATACTTGGCACTAACTAGGTAATTCTGGATTATATACTAGGCATACTTGATATACTGCTAAACAGTACAGATACACTGCTGAAACAGTGCAGACCGGATTTGTGTACCCAAACCCGTCTTGACCGGCACAACCTATGTGCACGTCAGAACGCCTCCCCGACAATGGTACTCACCGGGTAGCTCGGAACGGAAGGCCTCGGAACTGAACTGAACTGGACTCGGACCGGACTGGACTCGACTCGAAACTTCGGAACTTCGGAACTTCGGAACTTCGGAACCTGGTGGGCCTCTGTATACCTCGGATCTTGCTCTCTCAGCTAGGCTCTGGTCGGGATACTTCGCACTTCTCACCGCCTCGTCTGGGTGTTGATCGCAGCCTCAGTTACCCCCGCTCGGCAGGAGGGAGATACAGGAAATCCTGTGGGTACGCGTTGTTGTCCGTCCAGCTGTGACAGGAGACCGGGCCTGCAACGCACCTCCGGCGCGTGAGATGAGAAAGTGTCCCTGTTCGGGCGCCATTTATGTGGTAAATAATTTAATTACCGGGACTTAATTTGATGCGGAAAAACTATAATAATAGCTCAGTAAAATAAGAGGCAGAATCCGTGGTATTAGAGGTTCGGAACGGGCTTTATTCCAAAATCGATTCGAATCGATGGTCTCCATATTCCATCACCACGAAGGTTCAGGAAGTGAAGAACCAACTTTATTGACAAGTAATCATTTTTATACAATAGGCATTACAGTGAAACAGATGCAGGAGGCGTAACAGTTGATAATAAAGATAAGAACATACATGCGTAACTAAAATAGGTGTAACTGGGCGTAACTTAAAGAACGTTATTGGATATGATGTCATAAATGGGTGGTTCCACGGAAGAATTTCGCAATGTCAGCAGAAATACTTGGCAGAGATGCGCGCGCAGCAGCATGACGTGTGATTGACGAGCAACTAGGGGGTGAAAGGGACTTGACATTTAGCTCTACATGTGGAGACAGACGTCTGG
This sequence comes from Triturus cristatus, assembly GCF_964204655.1. Lineage (NCBI taxonomy): Eukaryota > Metazoa > Chordata > Amphibia > Caudata > Salamandridae > Triturus > Triturus cristatus. Next base: position 579,991,682 of record NC_140586.1, read on the forward strand.
GGTTATGTCAACCTAATCCCAAATCATATCTAACATCCTATGTTTAAAGAACTGTGTTATCCAAAAAGAAAGGTCTCTTAGGATAGAATCTTATTCTATACTGACTATACTGACTATACTGACTGTTAGTGCGTGTACAAGCGTCTAAGTGTCTACACTAGATGCGAGGGCAGAAATCTTCCATAGTAACAGGGCTATGAATTACTTGCATAAAGACAGAGAAGCCGGGCCTTTTGCTCGGTAGCTGAAAGAATGTTTACTTAAACTACTAGACAGGAATGCATTGGGTGAAGAGCGGAGCAGAGCAGATAATCTTGAAGGTGAAATACAGTTTTTGGCAAGCAACAGGCTGGAGTCAGGCACCGTTAGCCGCACAGGGAGTAGGACAAAGTTCATGGATACAGATGCGAGCTCAGACTGGAGCTTTCAGAGGCAGAAGGCAGAAAAGGCTTGATGGCAGAATCAGGGCCTACTCGCCTGGACTGTAAGAAATGTGGGAAGTGAACCATATAAAGCCGGTGGCCTTTCATACTTAGGAATAGAGTATCCGGCCCATTCATGGCGGGTCTGAAAGAGGACATGTTGACGGTGGACGCACATGTGTTTGCGTCTTCATAACTGGAACTGGAGGAAACATACATGTACTTATGATCTATACATGAAATCGTTGGGGTCCAAGATAGGGGACATAACTGATCATAAAAATCCATATTTCCATTGTCCTTTTCATAGTGACTGGATCCTCTGATTGGTGGCAGAATGTTATTGTAGGTCCTTTGTTACTTTGTGAGGGCTCGATTGAGGAAGAGTACTTTGAGCTGGCTTTTGAATTCTTTGAAGGAAGGGTTAGTCCTGATATGTAAAGGGATGGCATTCCAAATTCTGGGTGCATTTCCAGAGAAGGACCGAGATAAGGTCTTTTGTTTGTGGGTTTTCGGGGGGATGAGAAGCAGTGTTGGTGCTTCTGAGATTTCTTGTCTGTCCCGCTTTGTTGAGTTTGGCGGCTAGATAGGTGGGTTTACCAGTGTGCAGAGCTTTGTGAGTGAGACAAGCAGTTCTGAAATTAGCCCGCATTTCAATTGGGAGCCACTTAAGTTCTTTTAGAGCGGGTGAGATGTGGTCGTATTTCTTTACTCCCTTCACCATTCTGGCTGCTGCATTCAGTGTTGATCTAAGAGGGGCAAGGTGTAATTTAGCCGTGCCTGTGATGGTGGCGATCCCGTAATCTAATCTGGATAGCACGAGTAATTGCATGACTTGCTTAAGGTCGTTTGGTAGGATGAGGGGCTTGATATTATTTAGTAGTTTCAAGTTGAAGAAGGCACATCTTGCGGTGTTCTTGATGTGTTTGATCATGTCCAGGTTGGGGTCCAGAGTGATACCCAATGACTTCACGGAGTCTGCCGGGATGAGAGTACAGTCGAGAGCATCAATGGACTTTATCCACTCCGTGATTCGGGGGGTCTGTTCTTTGTTGGCTATGAGGAGGATTTCCGTTTTGGCTTGGTTGAGTTTCAGATGGTTTTGAGACAGCCATTTTTGGACTTCTATTAGGGTGTCATTGAGTCTTTGCAGGTCTGCTATGGTGGAGGATTCGAGGTAGATCTGGGCGTCATCGGCATAGAGGTGGAAGGGAATATTGGCATTTTTGAGGATGATGGTGAGTGGCTCCATGTAAATGTTGAACAGTGCGGGTGAGAGAACTGAACCTTGGGGAATGCCTCTGATTATAGGGTGTAGGTCGGACGTGAAGTTACCGATTTTTATTCTTTGAGATCGGTTTTGCAAGAAGGAGGTAAAACATTGTGGGACCACCCCTTCTGCTCCTATCCTTTTTTGGAGTACGTTGATGAGTAGTTTGTGGTCGACCGTGTCGAAGGCCACCGAGAAGTCCAGGAGTATGAGTAGACAGCAGCGGTCTTTGTCCGGTGATTTGTGAATGTCGTCGATGACATTTAAAATGGCAGTCTCTGTGCTGCATCCTTTTCTAAAGCCCGATTGGTGAGGATCGAGGAGGTCGTTGTTGTCCATGTGATGGGTGAGTTGAAGGAGTACACATTTTTCTAGTAGTTTTGCTAGGAATGGGAGATTGGAAACAGGACTGAAGTTGTTGAGATCGCTAGGGTCAGCACCTGTTTTTTTTTAGTAATGGTGATACCTGACCAATTTTGAGGTAGTCAGGCATAATACCTGTTTCCAGGGAGCTATTATGATCTCTGACCAGAGTGGGGCTAGGGAGTGTTTGAGCTTTTTTGCCAGTTGGGCAGGTATGGGGTCCTCAATGTGTTATGAAAGCTTGGATCTGGTGGTTAGTTCAATAATTTCAGTTTCAGTGATGGGTTCGAAGGATAGCCAGTTGTTGGTGGATTGCCTGGGTGGGTTCATGTCTTCTTTGTTGAGTAGCAGGTCTTCATTTGGGGGACAGGAGTGGTCCTTAATTGAGAGCTCAATCTTTAATATTTTTTCGTTGAGGAAATTGGCAAATTTGTTACAGAGGTCTTTGGAGGCCGGAATTGCAGAAGGTGATGGTATTGAATACTTCCTTGGGGCGGTTTTTAGCATTATTAAGTACATTGCAGAAGAAGGTGTATTTTTCATGAACGATGTGCTTTTTATATTTCCTACGTTCCTTTTTGAGTAGCTCGAGGTGGGTTGACGAAGGGTTGTTGCGCCAAAGTCTTTCTACTGCTCTTAGTTGTCTTCTTTCCAGATTTAGGTCTGTGTTGAACCACAATCTCGATGGGAGGGTCTTGTTTTTTTCCGTTTCAGGGAAACTATTTTGTCCAGCATGTCAGGGCCCTATTGTATTGTGAGGTAAGTTCGGTTGTGGACCTGTCTCCTGCTTTGGAGGGGACGAGTGTACTTAGCCTTTCTTCTAGTTCTTCGAGGGGGATCTGTCTTAGGTTTCTCGTCCAGTGAAAGTGATCATTTGTGCGTGGCGGTCGATGTGACTTTTGGTTGATATGGAAGAGAATGAGATGATGGTCTGACCAGTCGACAGGGAGGGTACAGTCGATGGTGATTGCATCTTTGTGAGCTATGATGGCTATATATATATATATATATATATATATGAAGGGGGAGCACGGCTGATAGGGTCCCAGGGCACTACGTGTAGTGTGGGTGCCTTGGTCCCACCCAGGGCATCCACATTTTACACATTGGAGACCACAGGGGAAGCCTGAAGTGCCCGTGGTCCTGGCCGGTTCCCCGCCTCCTGTGGGAACCAATCTTACTTTTTACCCACAAGAAGCTGCTGACATGCAGCTTCCTGTGTGTAAAAAGCAAAATATGTTCCCCTTGCTCAAAGCAGAGCTCTGTTTGCTATAGCATGCTCAGCCATGCCAAAGCAAACTACAATGTGCCTTGGTTGGGCACCCCAGGACACGGATGGGGCTGGCCCTGGGGCTTGGTGATCTCCAGGGCCATCTAGGGCTCAATGAGGGGGGCCACAAGCTACAGGGAGGTGGTAGTCACTGGGGCTGCGAGGGCTGCCTGCCCTGTATTTTATTTAGAAGAGGGGCTCCAGTGAGATGGCAGTCCCCAGGGCTGCGTTTGGGGTCTAGAGCCCCCCCACAGTTTCATACGACATTACAGCCCAGAGGAGGTGGCGGTCCCCTTGGATGCGGGGGGCTGTATTGCCCCCCCAAATTCCTGTTATACTTAGCTCCAGGGATGTGACGTTACCTGGGGCAGTGATAATAATTATGCAACTGCCTCATGGAATGACAGTCTCTGGGGCTTTGAATAGCCTGAGGAGGAGGGTCCCAGGGGCCTTTTTCAAATGAAGTGCAGAAGACTGCGATTAATTTTTTTTTTCTACCGGTGGGAGTCGCGCATCCAGGTGACTCCTGCTGATTTCTTTTTTTTTTTAATGGTTTTTGGGCCCTGAGTGGTCCCTGTGGGACCCCAGCAAGAGGCCTAGCGAGTCAGGTCGTTTCTACCCTCTCCCCTTTTCTTTTTTTTAATGTTTTTTCTTGTGACTCAGTTCAACCAAGTCCTGGTTTGAAGTGTTGGCAGCCAATCGGATCGCAGCACAAGATAGGAAGGGGTCGCGGATCCACTGCATCCCTTGACATACAACTGGGAATTTCTTTAACTTTCTCAATAACTACTAAATGGATTCACACAATTTAACAAAAAAGGCACTTTATGGCCCAAGAACTACCTTTCTTCCAAATTTGGTGTAATTCCACTAAGTAGTTTGGGGTATAGTCATGTGTATGGAAATTGACATGGAGCGAAAGTGTTTTGAGACCGCTGTTTTTCTTGGCCACCGCTTGATGGATCACCACAAACTTTTCAAGGCAGCAGCTTTTTTAAATTTCACGAGGATCTGTCAAAAGACGCCAAAGTTATTGGTAAATGAAAAAACGCTCTTCCTATGGAAACTACATCCTTTGTTTTTGATTAAAGAAAAGATTTTATTTATAAATAGAGAAAAACAATATAATAAAGCACAAGATAAAACCAATGTTATCAAAATTGTCAAATCAATAAATATGCAAGATAAGGAGAAAAAGAAAAGGAAAAAAGAAAAAGACAATCATCAATGTTCGGAATAACCATAACTACTATATAATAATTATTGTAAAAGCAGAGAGTAAGAATAAACAGAACTGAGTAACAACTACTATAAACACATTATAAAAGAGTAATCATGGGGGTTTAGGTACTTCTTCAATTAGAGGTTTATGAAACAAGTGATATTAGCAGACAAATCTAAAATATTAGTTATGGGTAGCCATAGAAGGCCTTGTTTAACAGCAAGAGAAATTCAGGAAACATGTTCCCTATCCAATCTGTGATTATAACAAACTGTGTACTACCAAGCTAGATAAGATACATTAGTAGAGTTCTTCCATTCAGTGGTGATCCACTGGAAAGCAACAGCAAGGAGTAAATCTATTATATATAAATTGCTAGAGTGAGAGCCCCAATCCTCAGAAACATGACCTAGGAAAATATTAACAAAAGTATGTCATTTATTTGTTGCCAGAATTGAGTCCAGAAACTATAAATATCTTGGCATTCAAACAACATGTGTTTTAAATCTGCTGGATCTGTTGCACAGGATCACCAAAAAGAAGAGAGAGTTGAACTTATGTTGTGTAATGAACAGGAGTATGCATAAGCCTATTGTAAATAAAAAATAATGTTTGAGTAGTGTTAGCTGCTATAGAAGACTTCCTTATTTTAGTCCAAATCTTATTCCAAACGGAAGTGGAAAAAGAAGCTTCGAGATTCCCAAGATGGTTCTGCCTCCGTTTTATCTCAAGTAACTGGTTTATACAATGAGAGAATGTTTATACAATTGAGACGCAGAGCGAGAAGAGGCCAAGAAAAAGGACAGAAAAAGGTTTTTTCAATATTAGTCCAAAATGATAAGTTTAATACATCATATTCTTGTAATAACAAACAACATTGTACATTGAAAAAGTAGGTAATTATAGTTAGGACCATGCTTCCTTCGGAAAAGCATTTTGACTTGCCTATATCTTTGCCGCCGTTTAACGAATCGTAATGGAACATTGCAAAAAAAGTGTGCTGTTGATTCTTGATGTGCATGCAAAGTGTTGGGACAATCTGCAGAGAGGGGATGAGAAAAAGGAGAGGTAAATAAAGTGTGTTTCCAATGGTAATTACCATTGATCCCTTAGACAAGCCTGCAGCCCTAACTGCTGGACAGAAATACACCAAATTTGACAGAAAGCTAGCTTTTGGTCTGCAGGTTGTGTTTTTTGTTATTTGGTGTAAGTACCTTCAGTTATTTGTAAGATATTAAAGGAAGTCCAAATTTGTTAATTTTAGGCCTGGGTGGTAAATTCTGTTCCTATCGCGGAATTTGCAGAATTTGGGTAATTTCGCATTCGCCGAGAACGCAGAATTGCCCAAAATTCTGCGTTCCGCGGCTTTGCGGAAGTTTTTGCATGTTCGCGTTCTCAAAATGCGTGCTCGCGAGATATTTCCCCCAAGCACGCAAACAGAAATCGCGAACAGGAAGAAAGCATCATCAACAAGCAATTCCCCGTGTTTGTGGAATTTCTCGTGTTCGCGGAGATTTTTTATCTTTTCGCGGAGCTTTGCGTAGCGCAACTACGCAAATTCCGCCCACACCTAGTTTAATTACGACCTTAAATAATTTGCAAATAATGGCGGGCTCGGACAGAGATCTGCTGAGCTCTGATTAGCTGCCCACACTTCAACCAGTAAGTATTGACTGCCATCTTGGGACTCCTTTTTGGCCGAATTCCAAACAAACGCAAAAAAAGGAAAGGTGGGACCGTCAGGCCAAACAAATTGCAACGAAAACATGAAAATTTGTGGCAGAAATTGAAAAAAAAGCGTGTTCTCTCATACTTAACTTAATCAAGTTGCAGGGTGGGTCAGATCCATGAGAAAAAACAATGTTTATAAATTAAAGAGGGAGCATAAATGGCCCACCCTTCTAGGTCATTTCTGTTGCAGTTGCCAGACATGGGCTTGCTCTAAATACCAAAACGGATATACTCAAGTACTCTTATTGACTACACTGGAGGCTTATTAATGCCATACGATTTTTTTCTTTGCCAGTGGAGGCAACGTACTTTTTAATTGGACTGAGGACGCAAGGGTACTCATTACTGGCTTTAGGCATCACTTGTGAAGACAACGTCCACTAACAGGAATGTTTTGCAATAATAGTTATTGCTGGTTTCATCAAACTGACACACGAATCTGGCTACCTTACCTTTGCCCTGAAGAATCCCTTGTGAAGGGTGAAATGCTTTGGCTGGACTTTTGAAAAATAGAGACTTGCAAGTTGCAACAAAACTTTGTTTTGTGTGCACTGTAACTTGCTGATTTTGTGTATTGCCTCTCATCAGTCTTTCTCATGTCATTTCTAGGCCCTGGGGACCAGCACCTCCCAAGGGTTATATAAACATATGGGGGGCTGTGGGGACCCCCCAGGCCCGAAGACCCCACCTCCCTCAGGTTGGATATAAAAAAAGGAGGGGGGCCGCACAGACACCCCCTCCTAGGTCTTTTATAAGCCACTACCTTCCCATGGCTCAATCAATCAAAATGGAGGGGGTCCACAATGGCCCCAAGGTTCGACAACTCCCCGGGGCAAAATACATTTTTAAACTGAAGGAGGGGGCCACACAGCCCCCATGCCAGGCCATATAAGGCCTCTGGGACCACCATGTCCCTAGGGCGGCACAAGAACAACAAAGGAAGGGTGGCCACGGGGCCTACCTCCTGGAGCCATGTATGGCGCTGAGGACCGTCAACCCCCAGGGCCAGCTCCAGCGATGTCCTGGGGTGACCACCCTCGGGACATAGCCATTTGATTGTGTTTGGCAGGAGCTGTGACAGCTCCCACCAAGCAAAATCAAAAACAATTTGCTTCCTGCAAGCAGGAGCAGTCAAAGTGCTCCCACTTGCTGGAAGCAGAGTTTTCATCTCTTTCCCTGCCGGCAGACATGCGGGCAGGGAAAGAGATGAAAATATTGCTCTTGCATGCAGGGAGCTGCATTCCTGGGCTGGTTCCCAAAGGAGGCAGTGAGCTGGCTGGGACCGCAGTAGCCTAGAGGCCCATCTCATGGTTCTATAGCACTCTGGGTGCCCTAGGTGGGACGAGGGCACCCAGGGACACTTGGCCAGAGGATGGGGGCTCCTTGTCGGAAATTGGCGGGAGAGAGGGGGCGCATGGCCCTCCTCCCCCATTTGTTTGTTTGATGTGGTCCCCAGGCCATTCTGGCCCTGATGCTCCTTTCACAAAAATTAAAACTCAACAGGAAGAATTACAAATATAAACATAGCAAGCGCCCCAGCAGAAGCACCGCTTCTGTAAAGGACAAATGATTCTACCTCCTTGGTTGGCAAAGGCAAAGCAAGTGTTTTTTCTCAACAACTCCATATTGAAAAACACACTCTAAAATTCTTCGTGGAGGTTAATGCATTCTTGATGTATTGGAGGAAATCTGTAGTGACCATGACAAGCGGATTCTTTCTTGTCCTGTCCTTGTGAGAGCAGAGTCCATGGTTCTCCCTAGAAATTGCTACAAGTATTCAAATGTCCAGAAGTGTGGCTGCTCCCAGCCTCCTGTTGCTGCCGGTGGGTGCCAGCACCCCTGATCCCCTTCTGGGCCCAACACAGTCCACACTCTGTCTCCTCTGGCCTGGCAGTGCCCTGACTCCTACCTCCTCTCTTCCATTTGCTTTCCGTACAGCCCTGTGCACCTTCTGTAACTTCTCTGCCCAGTACTGACAGTGAGTTAGGTCCAGTAACTCCTCTACAGAGTCATTTGCACCCTCTATGCACTGTATGCTCAGCCCTGGCAGTGCCCTGTAACTTACCTCCTCTGCACAGCCCTCTATACACTGTCCCCTACCTCCTCTGCACAGCCCTGTGACCTCGCTATATGCTGTCAACTCTGCCCTCAGTGCTCTCCATACTGTGTCTGCTAAGCTCTGGCTGCAAGTCTGGTCACATACCGCCTGTGCACAGCCCATGTACCTTCACAACTCTGTTGCTACAGCACTGTGCATGCTCCCTACAGAGCCCTGCACTCCCAGTACTCTGCCTGTGCAGACCACAGTGCTTTAAATGATCAGGTACTATTTAGTTCTGAGAACCCACACTACTTCAATTTGAAATGGAGGGTGCCTGCACTTCTCAGCACTCCTGCAAGACATTTTAGGTGAGAGTACCAGCACTTTTCAGGAGCAAACCGGTACTCTGGTTAATGAGTGTCAGCACTTCAATATTCCCAATAAAAGCACTAGTAGGCTGTGAGTCCTGTATTCCCTTCCCACGAGGTCCTGTTGAACCGTGCCATTACTCCTTTAGGGGGCACATTCATTTAGGGGGAAGACTGGTGATGCCAGACATCAGCATTGTCCGCAACTCTGCCCTCCCCCTTTTTATTTCACCCTCCCAGCCCCTTCAGGTATTCCTCCCCATCATGTACACATTCAGACAGTAAGTTACCCTTTCCCCTTTAACAAACCCTCTCCCTCCAGGTACTGCTTCCCATCCATGCACACATTAAGACACTATGCTGCCCCTTCTAGCTTACTCTCCTCTCCCTCATGGCACAACTCCCTATCCATGCATACATTCAGACACTAAGTCACCCCTTCTCGCAGAGACTCCTCTCCCTCAGGACACACCTCCCTATCCATGCACACAGTCAGACACTATGTCGCCCCTCTTCCCTTACACTCCTCTCCCTCATGTCACACCTCCATTTCCATGCACAAATTCAGACACTATATCGCCAATTATCTATTGCACACCTACCCCTTCGCCCGCTGGATTGATTTCCTTTCAGCAACACTTCCTGTCACAGTGACTACTCTCTAAGACACGCTGTCGATACTACATACTAACAGTACCATCTGGGCGAGGATGGGCTACATGTGCACATGATAGAAAAGCAGCATATCGGTGGGAGGGGGAGATCTGGAGAAACCGAGGCATGCAGTTGTGCAACCAAGATGTTGTTTTAAGGGTCAGCCCTTCGAGGGAGGAGAGGGGCAGGAACCAATGCCTGCAGTTATGCATGCAATGCAGTGATATCACTGACCATGTCATGAGTGATGTAACATGTGAGGTCATAAGCAGTGCTCGGGTAATCATAACTGTTGAATTTCAATGGTTTTGTACGAGTGAAATTTGAGCCTAACTATAACGTCCCTGTAAACTTTATTTTTTGGTGTGAATTTCTAAGGTTTTTTTATTCCTATTTCTAGCTTTTATGTACCTGTAATCTTTGGTTTTTAAAGTGACTTTCTAAGGTTTTTTAAACTCTATTTCCTCAGTATAAAAACCCTGTAATCTTTGGTTTTTTAATGAATTTCTATGTTTTATTATCTTGTGGTCGCATTTGCAGAGTGGGGGTGAAAAGAAGTGGGCCTCCGAACAGCTCTCAACAATCCTGCAGTGTGGGACTTTCGAAAGATAACATTCCCCAGGGCCTGGCCATTAGGAGATGGCGGAGAGGTCTTGCGAGGCCCACCTCCTTGGCCAAATTTGTTGTTGGTGCTCTCAGGGCACTCACTCTCTTCTTGGACCATAGTGGGACCCAGAAGGCCCCTGCGGTCCCTGCCAGTTCCCTGGCTCCTAATAATAACCCAATATTTGTAAAGAGCAAACTAATCACCCCTAAGAGTCTCAAGGCGCTGGGGGCCGTCGGGAAGATTAAGTCAGCTATTGCCCATAGTCACTTGGTGCTGGGCTGAGCTGCCGCCAGCGCTGGGGATCAAACTGTGTGCTCCATGCTATGGGGTCAGCTGCCCTGGCCGCTGCACCACATATCCTGCGGGTGCAAGCATAGCTTTCAGACAGGAGCTGCAGGGAAAGCAACTGTATCTGAAAGCAATTCTTCTGTGCTTCCAGCAAGCAAGAGCATTTTTAACGCTCTCACCTTCTGAAAGCAGAGTGTTTGCAATGGCTTGACAATAGCGGGACAGCTCCTGCCAAGTCACAGCAAACAGCTATGTCCCGGAGGTGGGTACCCGGGGACACAGCAGGAGCTGCTTCTGGGGAGTGGCGGTCCCAAGGGCTATCTATGGCCCCTGGATGGGGTCCGCATGGCCCCCCTTCTTTCTGCTTGTAGGGCCTCTCCCCAGGGAGGTGGTGTTCCACAGGACCAAGAACTTCCCGGGATTGGGGCCGCACGGTCTGCTTTCCTTTTTTACAAACAAATTTGGCCCCGGGGAGGTGCTGGTCCCAGGCCTGAGGCCCCCATTAGAAATTCATTAGGGCCCCAGGGAGGTGGTGGTCTCTGAGGCCTGGGGGTTCGAGAGGCCCCCCATAATAGTGAGACGGGTATGCTCAGACGTGAGTCCCTTGCTCTCCATGCCACTGGAATCAAGCTATCCTGGCTGAAGAGGGGTGAAACCCCGAAACCGGTCCTAGGATGCTTGTTTCCAGTCCAGGAAGAACCTGGCTTGGCATTTCGGACTGGACTGTTCCCATGAGGCGCAGGGTCACAACTGATTTGCATATGGCTGGGTTCAAACTGGAATGGCATGGTGAGCAATAAAAGATGGATTTAGGCCCAGATCTCTGTACTGGGGTGAATGTATGACATTGTTCTGCATTCTGTCCATCAATTGTTGTTTTTGCATTTGTCACCCCGAGTGAGACGGGTATGCTCAGACGTGAGTCCCGTGCTCTCCATGCCACTGGAATCAAGCTATCCTGGCTGAAGAGGGGTGAAACCCCGAAACCGGTCCTAGGACGCTTGTTTCCAGTCCAGGTAGGACCTGGCTTGGCATTTCGGACTGGACTGTTCCCATGAGGCACAGAGTCACGACTGATATGCATATGGCTGGGTTCAAACTGGAATGGCATGGTGAGCAAAAAAACGATGGATTTAGGCCCAGATCTCTGTACTGGGGTGAATGTATGACATTGTTCTGCATTCTGTCCATCAATTGTTGTTTTTGCATTTGTCACCTCGAGTGAGACGGGTATGCTCAGACGTGAGTCCCGTGCTCTCCATGCCACTGGAATCAAGCTATCCTGGCTGAAGAGGGGTGAAACCCCGAAACCGGTCCTAGGATGCTTGTTTCCAGTGCATGGAGGACCTGGCTTGGCATTTCGGACTGGACTGTTCCCATGAGGCACAGGGTCACTACTGATTTGCATATGGCTGGGTTCAATCTGGAATGGCATGGTGAGCAAAAAAACGATGGATTTAGGCCCAGATCTCTGTACTGGGGTGAATGTATGACATTGTTCTGCATTCTGTCCATCAATTGTTGTTTTTGCATGTGTCACCCCATAACAAGGCATAATCCACAGGGAGGTGGTGTTACCTGGGGCACAGGGGTCAACAAGGCCCCCAATTCATTTATGGAATGTGGCCCTTGGAAGGTGGTGTTCCTCGGGCCAGGGAGGTCAATCCATTTCACAAGAAATAAAACCTGGGGAGATGGGGCAATAATAAACCTCAGGAGGGGAGCCATGGCCCCCCTGCTTTATAATCAACATATCCCTGGGACCTGGCCCACCTGTGGACACATTACTAAAAAAGCACGGAGGCCATGCTTTTTTATAGCAATTTCACAAATATAACGGTATTTTATTTCTTTTTAAAATTCTTTTTTGGCCTCTTGGACCCCTTGGCTAACTTTATGGGGTCAGGGTATTTCTACCCAGCCCCCTTTTCCTTTTTTAAGTTTCTTTGTTTTTTTTGGGACTTGGCTTAATCATGCTGCCAAAACTTCCTGGTTGAAGTGTTGGCAGCCAATCAGAGCTCTGCATTCCCTGCACAAGCTTCTCTTTTTTCGCAAAATGATCACGACCACAGATATTACACTAACTTATTTTTTATTTTCTCAACAGCTACTGAATGGATTTACACCAAATAACCGAAAGTGTGATCTGTGTAACCAGATCTACCTTTCTGCCAAATTTGATGTAATTCTATCCAATGCTTCAGGCTGTAGACAGGTCCTATGAGAATTAACATTGCAAATGCACCCTTTTTAAACCCCATTATTCTCAGCCCCTGTCATGAATCACCCCGACACTTTCCATGCACAACAGGATTCACCGGAGCTTTTGTGATTCATCTAAGGGCACCAAAGATATAGGCAAGTCAAAAAACACTTTTCCTATGCAAACATGGTTCTAACTATAACTTTACGGCCAACAGCTAATAGGTAATGCATCTATCTATCTATCTATCTATCTATCTATCTATCTATCTATCTATCTATCTATCTATCTATCTATCTATCTATCTATCTATCTATCTATCTATCTATCTATCTATCTATCTATCTATCTATCTATCTATCTATCTATCTATCTATCTATCTATCTATCTATCTATCTATCTATCTATCTATCTATCTATCTATCTATCTATCTATCTATCTATATATATATTTACAAGAACACTAAAACTTAAAAAATTCTTTGACGTGGCACCTAAACGCCTGGCTGGGCAAAAGGATGGAGCACCAGAGGAGAGACCCGCTGAGTTAGCTGTGGATGATATGAATCTGATGCTGGCAATAGCAGACTTGAATAAAGACACAGGTCAGGAGGCACCTATATCACAAGAAGTTCCTAGTACCTTGCAGCAGGCATTGCGCCTAGCGTGCGATGAGAATCTGGACATTGAACAAAGGGCACCCACCAGTTTCAAGTTGAAATCTAAATTTACCCCAATGACAAGTAGAGACTCAGTAGATGTGTACAATGAGCTGGTGGTTAATGATGTGAAAAATCTATGCTGCTCATTAAAAGCAAAAATACATGCATCTAACAAATGCGATAAAGAGTACTATGCTTTAGTAAAGAAACTAACTAACAATGACACATGCATTGTCCGTGATGCGGACAAAGGGGATAATGTGGTCCTATGGGGAAGAGATCAATACCTGAAAGAAGCATATAAACAACTCAATAACAAATCGAACTATGTAAGAATTAGCAGCAGTATGATGCATGTTAGCCACGAAAAATACAATGATTTAATATTGTAGTGGTTTAAGCATGGTTTGATTAGTAATGATGAAATGCAATTTCTTAAAATCAACAATCCAACAACACCGGTACTGTATCTAATACCCAAAGTGCATAAGAACATGATCAACCCCCCAGGTAGGCCGATTATTTCGGCAATTGGTAGTGCTCTTGAAAATACTTCTAAATATGTTGACTTCTTCTTAGCCCCCATGGTCAAGAAGCTCCCGTCCTTTATTCAAGACACGGGTGACTTTCTGCGCAAAATCTATGATATACCGTGGGAACCGGACTATTTATTGATGACTATTGATGCAACTACTCTGTATACGAGTATTAGACATGTAGACGGCCTGAATGCCGTGAAGCATTATTTGGGAGAAAGGCCATTATAGTTATGGCACCATACCCAAATGTTGCTAACTATGATTTCTACGTGTCTAAATAACAACTATTTTCTTTTCAATGGAGAACTGTTCCATCAGATATGCGGGACTGCGATGGGCACCTGCTTCGCCCCCAGCTATGCGAATTTGCATATGGGCTGGTGGGAGGAGCAGGTGGTCCAATCGCAGTTTGCTAAGGAATGGCAAGATAATGTGATCTTCTGGTGTCGCTACATCGACAATTTATTTGTCGTGTGGAAGGGATGCCAGGAGAGTGCCAGCAATGTTGTCAATGGCCTACAGGTCAATGATTTGAACCTAAAACTAACATGTGAAATTAGTGGGATCAGTGTTAACTTTTTGGACATGACTGTCTTTATTGCCAATGACAAGTTGGAGACGAAATTGTATCGTAAAGCCACAGATGGCAATACCCTGCTGCATGCCTCTAGCTTCCACCCAAAGAACTTGGTGAGGAGCATTCCCTATGGTGAATGCCTTAGGGCTATGAGGAACTGCAGCAATGTGCAAGATCTAAATGCAGAACTGGGTTGTTTGAGGGAACGCTTTTCAACAAGGGGATATCCCCGGGCATGGGTTGATTTAGCAATTGCAAAAGCACAAAAGAAATCAAGAGAACAAATACTCTTTAGCCGTGAACAACAGCCAGATAGGCAAGCCACTGTGAATGATGACCAGTGTAGATTAATCACCAACTACAACACCCAAGAGGGCAGCTTGCGAAAAATCTTACATAAGCATTGGCACATCATTGCTAATGACCCTACACTAAAGAAGCTAGTAGGGCGTAAACCTCTAATAACGTTCAGAAGAGCTAAATCGCTGAAACAATCACTGGTCTCAAACATGTTACCTACTACACAGGCACAGGCACCTAAAACTTGGCTTAAAAGAAAGGATTGTTTCATAAAATGTGCAAAATGTAAGGCCTGTATTCATGGCAAGAACACATCCACCTTTTCAGGAGGCCTTTTGCCTCATCCCAGTAAGATCAGGGGCCAATTCTCTTGCAAAACTGATTTTGCTGTCTACGTGCTGCGGTGCCCTTGTGGCCTGCAGTACGTGGGCAGCACAATCCTGCCCGTCCATAAGCGTATCCTACAACACCTTAGGGCCATCAAAAATGGAGATAAAACCTATCCTGTGGCAAGGGATTTTGATCTATACCACAATAGAAACACAGTGGGCTTTGAGTATTTTGTAATTGACGCAGTGCCCGTGAGCATAAGGGGAGGTGACCGAGTTAAAAAATTGAGACAGTTAGAGTCAAGGTACATCATTCGTCTCAATACAAAGATTCCTGAAGGTCTCAATATGGAAGAAGACTTTCATACACACCTATTATTCTTTTACCGCCTATGCTCCCTAGCCTGATTTTAAACATTTTGATTTATTTTGATGAATCTTAAATCTGATTAATTTGTTTTATAATTTGCACTTAAGCACTTTATACAGACTGATGGTAATCAAAGTTGGTATCTATGTATCTGCGTATGTTCTTAGACTAAAAGCTGAGTTGGCCCACTTGGGCGTGACTTTTCTTGTAACCATGGTTTATGAGTAATCATTTTTAAGCGTATTGTGGCAATGGTTTAGCATATTTAAGGCTGTGCCTAATAATGATATCAATATTGTGCATGGCTCGAATCCCGCTATTTCATCTAATTTTATTTAAAATTGTGATGTAATTGTAAATGGGCAGCTCAATGGTCTTATTCAATGTATAGAAGTCATGAGATTACCAAAATCACTAAGAAAATAGATGAGTTGATTTAAATGCTACCATGGGAATCAGTTGACGAGAGAACTTCGTAGAAACTACCAGTCTGTTTTCACTAGCTATGAGTTTGTAGTTGTCACGTGTCATGCAATCATTGTTTGTTTAAAAATGGCTGATAATTTGATGTTAACCGTTAGTGAACAGGCGAAACGCGTCTAACGGCTGTGCTGTCATTAAATTGATTTCGCGCAAACAGACAAGGCGTCGACCTTCCTTTTTTTCCAAAGGAATCCTTTGCAATATATATATATATATATATATATATATATATATATATCTATATATATATATATATATATATATATATATATATATATATATATATAAAAATATATATATATATAAAGTTTTTGTGTCAGACAAAAAATGAAAACGGAACTTGTAAGGATGTATTCAGATAATCCACATGCGAAGATCAAGTCTTTCCTTACTGTCTAACAGCCAGTGATTGGTGTAGAATCACCATGTGACCTTTTTTTGTATTCAACTTTTATGTATTTTAACCCACAAACTGAATTCGTTCCTCATTGCATGATTAAGGCAGGTGATGCCGAAACGCGTAGCAATGGAGTGATATCATTAAATCTGTGAATCCAGTAAAAGTCGTTGGTGTCGGTGTCCTTTCTTTTGGGGAAGATTGGAGTTGGTGGTTGATATTTATATATATATATATATATATATATATATATATTATCTACTGGCGGTCGCCAGTAGATAGTTATAGTTAGAACCGTGTTTCCATAGGAAATCCGCAACATTCTATTTGGAATAACTTTGGCGCCGATTGACGAATCCTCGCGAAATTTTCAAAATAGGTGGGGCGCTCCGCTCCGCTCCTTCCCTGAAAGTCTCGGGGGGATTCGTCAAGCGGGGCTGAGAAAAAGGGGGGGTCCCAAAACGCGTTTTCCCCATGCATTTTTCCATAGGACCTTTAGTCCAAGCTACAGCCCGAACGGCTGAACGGCTGAACAGAATGACTTGAAATTTGGCAGAGAGGTAGTCCTCAGTTCAGGGATGTGCCTTTTGCAGGTCTGGTGTAAATCTGTTTATTAGTTCCTGAGAAAATTGCAGTTAAAAGCATATATATATCTATAAGCGCGCACCGTGCGCGTACGGTAAGCATACCGTACGCGCACGGTGACTTGCGCGAGCGCAATTCCGATTGGTTGTTAGATGTCAGTAAACATTCGAATCGGTCGAAATCAGGAAGTGTCAGCCGCCATTTTGTCTCTCGCAGTCTGAGGCAATGAAAAACAAAGGGGGAAAACGTGAGAAGGGGCAGGATGGACAGGTCCTGACCCCCTAGCCTTTGTCAGGGGGTCACTGAAGGACCCCCAAGGGTAAAAAAAAAAATATTTTTTTTTGCCAAAAATCCCGGGGTGCGCGCACCGTACGCGCACGGCATGAACAACGCATCGTGGGCACTTGGTGCACGAAGTGCACCAAGCACCCACAGCGCGCGCACGGTGAAAAAACTTTAAAAAATAAATAAAAAATACATAACTTAGCATTTTAAAAAACGTACAAATTCACTGAAAAAACCATAGGTTTCACACACGTTATAGTTAGGAATTAGCATTTAAAAAACCTTGCAAATTCACTTAAAAAACCATAGGTTTCACACATGTTATAGTTAGCTGGACATTTCACTCGTGAAAAACCATTGAAATTCCCCCGTTATAGTTAGTGCAGGCAACTATAACTCACGCGACCGCAATCCTCTGCTGATGACGTCAGATATTACATCACTGATGACATATGTGTCTTTCTGAAAAAAAAATATTTCTAATATATGTATAGCTAAAAATTAATGGAAGAAGACATGGGTAAATAAGTGTCTAAATACAGTGATGTAATATCTGACGTCATCAGCAGAGGATTGCGGTCGCGTGAGTTATAGTTGCCTGCACTAACTATAACGGGGGAATTTCAATGGTTTTTCACGAGTGAAATGTCCAGCTAACTATAACATGTGTGAAACCTATGGTTTTTTAAGTGAATATATATATATATATATATATATACCCTATCTTGTTGCACGATAACATTGACGTATATAGCGATCTTGTGACTTCTCAATTAAAGATGCTACACAGAACAACTTTGCAGACCCAACAAAAACTTAGCAGACAAAACAACTGTTATGGGAGTCTGATGAAGAAACTACAAAGTAATGACAATGTTATAATACGGCAATCAGATAAAGGGGGCAACATTGTCCTGTGGTCCAGACCCTTGTACATGGAAGAAGCTTTACAACACCTGAATGATCGGCAATGCTACAAACGCAGTGACTGGCAAACAGTTAAATCAGCCTGGAACAACTTTAACACCAAACTATTGGCTTGAAGAAGTCTAGGATTGTTGAGCAGCGATGAATTTAAATTCTTGAAAGTAAATCACCCGGTCATTCCTGTTTTTTATCTAATCCCCAAGGTACATAAGAACTCAGAAAAACCTCCGGGAAGATCAATTATCTCCGCTAAGAACAGTATTATGGAGAATACTTCTAGATACATTGATTTTTTTCTCCAAGAACATGTAAAGAATTTACCATCTTATTTACAGGACACAGGGGACTTCTTAAGGAAGATTGAATCTATTGCTTGGCAGGATGATTTTTTGTTGGTGACATTAGATGTCACAGCTCTATACATCAGCATCCACCATCTTGTTGGTATTAGAGCTGTGGAATATTTTCTACGTTCAAGATCTGTCAATATGCTGGAGCACACCAAAATGTTGGTAGACATGATTCATACTTGTCTTCATCATAATTATTTTCTGTTTCAGAGGCAGGTGTTCCAGCAGTTGTGAGGTGTGGCTATGGGGGCTTGCTTCTCCCCCAGTTATGCCTGTTTGCATATGGGTCTGTGGGAGGAGCAAGTCCTCAAATTCAATTTGGCCACATCCTCAGCAATCACATTGTAGCATGGCATCGCTATATTGACGATTTATTCTTCATTTGGCAGGGGTCAGAATCGTCAGTTAAACTGTTTATCAAGGGTATAAATAAAAACCAGCTTACTCTCGAGTTTACAGGTCATGTGAGTAGGACCTCTGTAAACTTTTTGGACGTAGAAGTATATGTAAATGACAACAGTCTGGAGACCCGATTGCCCCGCAAATTAACAGCAGGCAACACGGTCCTGCACGCCACCAGTCACCACCCTGACCATCTGATACGCAGTATCCCCTATGGGGAGATGCTGCGGATCAGACGGATTTGAAGTGTAGAATCGGAATGTGCAGAGGCACAGTTGTCTAGCAAATTGAGGTTTTTGGCCAGAGGATATGCAGTGGAAACAATTGACACAGCAATCAGAAAAGCCAACTCAGTTCCTCGTCATGTAACATTAGCAAAAGTCAACGTGCAGAGTAGTGCATCAGAGGAACCCTCAATAAGTACAGAACCACCCAGATTGATAACTACCTATAATTGCCAGCACAGAACATTACGCATGATCTTTAACAAAACTGGCCAATAGTTCAAAATGATCCAATTATTGGTCATCTTCTTAAGAAAAATCCTGAGATAACATTCCGTAGGGCTAGATCTATGAATGATATGCTGGTTAAAAGCAGTCCTGAAATTTGCACCAATGTCACCTGGTTGCAATCCACCAAAGGCTTCATTAAATGTGCTTCATGCAAAGCCTGTAAATACGGTAGGAACAAGACTAGCTATAAAACACCCTTTAGCGATATCATGGTGCCCATTTCTAAAAAATTGACATGTAAATATGACTTTGCGGTGTATGTGCTGGAGTGTACATGTGGCCTGCAATATGTTGGCAATACCAAGTTGCAGGTTCACAAACGTATACTCCAGCACATGCAGGCCATCAGCAATAACGATGCAACATACCCGGTCGCTAGACATTTTAAAGAGGTACATGGTAGCTGTCTAGACTCTCTCAGTTATTTTGTGGTGGACATGGTTCCACCACTACGCCGAGGGAGAAATCGTGAAGTTCAGCTTGGGCAGCTTGAAACAAAATACATTCTTGAGCTGGATACCAAAAATCCCAACGGCTTGAATTCGAGTGAAGACCTCTTTACTTGCCTTCATTAACAGTACCATGATATTTAGTAATGGCAGTCCAACGATCTATTTAACAGAAGTATACATAAACTGCATCATACAAACTTCTAATATTTTTTGTATTTAAGACATTTTAGAAAATATTGCAGATATGGAAATACATCTGGTATACTTTTTTATTCTTAAAAAGTGTCCCTTTTTTCACTTTACCCCTCCTTTCACTTTTTATGGGTGATCTAGTGGGCAGATTAGTCATACATGCTGGTAATATTATATGTATAAAAAACTATTTTTTGGCAGTTTCTACAAACAAACATTTGTTCCCATTTTAGATGGAGAATATGTAAGTGAGCCAGCAAGCTGTATTATAGTTGCAAGTAGATATCTAATCTTAGCAGGTATTAGTCAAGCAGTAAGGTCCTTTTTTCTCATCCCACAGCCACACTAGCTAGAGGAGTAAGTCGGCTCACATGAGCATTGACATAGCTTATGTAAACCCGGGTCTTTTTTGAGGGTTCTAATGGAGTATTATACATACAAATGAGCTGTGGTGATTTTATTATATGCAATTTTTTGCACTTGCATTATTTGCAAATACACACTTGCTATTTGCACTTGTGCAATTTTGCACATTTAGGATTATACCGAATAACAGCAGTGTATTAAACAGATAAATGAGCTGGGGTGACTTCATTGTGACCATGGTATGAACCTAATAGGGTTACTTGCATACAATTTGCACTTGCATTTTTTGCACATTTGTATCTGCCACTTGCAATTGCACTATTTTGCACATTTGGGATTAAACCAAACATCAGCAGTGTGGGGATTTATGATATACCACCTTGCTTGATTTTTTTTATATATTTCCTGCTAATGTTATACACGGCTTGTAAGCTCACTATCACCTATTTTTGCAATCTGTCAAGCTGGTGAGCATTTGTCTCTTTTTTACAAAAACTATAATTGTGTTTTTTTTAAAAATTGTAACATTAACCAGCGGTGTATATGATCTTGTATATAGCCAAATGTGACCTATTTTTGCAAACTGTCAAGCGGGTGAGCATTTGTCTCTTTTTTATAAAAACTATAATTGTGTTTTTTTTTAAATATGGTAGCATTAACCAGTGGTATATATGATCTTGTATATTGCCAAATGTGATCATTTAATATCAGCATCTAAGGTATTGATACAATGTATGTTTTCCATGTCTATTGGCCCACCGATCACCTGATTCGCACCAATGCACTTTATAAACCTATGGGCTGCCTGAGTCAGCGTCATGTGATCAAGGCCTATCTGAGGCCGAAACGCGTCATGGCGGTGCTGTACATACCTTTGAATTAAATTACTTGCACTGATATTGCTGGGTCCGCTTCGTCCTTTTCTACCACTTTGAATATTGTGGCGAAGTTCCTGCATATAAATATATATATATATATATATATTTATTACCTACTGACGGTCACCAGTAGGTAGTTATAGTTAGGACCAATTATCCATAGGAAAATCAGAACATTCTATTTCCAATAACTTTGGCGCCGGTTGACGAATCTTCGAGAATTTTTCAAAACTAATGGCTCGTTCCGGTCAGCTCCTATCCTGACGGTTTGGGGGTGATTCATCAAGCGGGAGCCGAGAAAAAAGGGGGGCCCCAAAACGCGTTTTCCTATGTTATTTCCCATGGGAAATTTTAGACAGGGCTACAGCCTGAACTGCTGAATGGAGTCACACCACATTTTGCAAAAAGGTAGCCCTTGGTTCCAAAAGCGCCCTTTTTTTTAAATGGTGTAAATCCGTTTAGTAGTTCCTGAGAAATTAAAAAAATAGTGGTGAAAAACTCATTTTCCCATAGGAAACTTTAGACACAGTTTTTGCAAAAACTGTTGAACGGAATTACACCAAATGTGGCAAAAAGGTACCGCTTCGCTCAGAAAGCGACCTTTTAAAAAATAGTGTAAATACGTTCAGTAGTTTTTGAGAAAATTAAGAAATAAAGATAGTGATATCTAGAGGCATGGAGGATCCGCGCACCCTCCCGATCACGAGCTTTATTCTAATTGACTGTCAACACTCCAAACCAGGAAGTGTTGGCAGCCATATTGTGCCTCGGTAGAGCCGAGGCACAAAAAAACAGAAAAACTAAGGCGCAAAACAGTAAAAGGGGGCAGGGTAGAAACACCCGGACCCCCTAGGCCTGCTTAGGGGGTCAAAAATCGCGGGATGCGTGGAGGATTCGCGGATCCGGGAGAAAATTTAAAAAAAAAAAAGCGCGGGCTTCCGCGCTTCGTTATTCATTAGCCCCCGGGTGGGCCAAGTCCCGGGAGCATGCCCAAAATATGCATTTAATGCATAAAAAAAAATAGCGGGGGCCCAGGTGGACCCCCGCAGCCCTGGGGACCACCACCCCTGGTGCTTTTTTATAAATATTTGCAGGGGGCTCATGGCTCCCACTGCCCCGGGGACCGCCAACCCCCAAGGCTTTAGTTTTTTATGTGTGGGGGGCATCCAAGGTCCCCCACAAGCCCCGGGGACCTCTGCCCCCCAGGGCTTTTATTTATTATTTTGCGGGGGCTCACGGCCCCCCCGCTGCCCCGGGGACCACCACCCCAGGGCTTTTCTAAAAAAAATAGAGATATCTGTGTGGGGGGCTCAAGCCTCCCCACATGCTCCGGGGAACGCAACCTCCCCCGGGCACTAATTATGTAAATCAGTGGGTCCGTTATGGACCCCCGAGCCCCAGGGACCACCACCTCCCCAGGGCTTTGCCAATGTAAGGGGAGGGGGGCCGGGCAGCCCCCCTCCTGGAGCCTGTGATGGCCCTGAGGACCGCCACTCCCCAGGGCCAGCTCCTGCAGTGTCCTGGGGTGCCCACCCCGGGACACTGCTGTGTGCTATGGCAGGGCGGGAGCCGCGAGGCTCCCGCCCTTTCATAGCAAACTGGGGTTTGGGTTTTGAAAGAGAGAGCAGGAAACCAGCTCTCTCTTCCAAAATCCAAACCACATTGCTTTTCCACACGGGGAGCTGCCTGTCAGCAGCTCCCCGTGTGGAAAAGCAATGCCGGCTCCTGCAGGACGCGGTGAGCCGGCAGGGACTGTGGAGGAATTGGGGCTCCCTCCACGTTCCCCAACGAGGTCGCTAGGCCCCGGGGGATGGGGTCGCCGGGACCAGGTGTGGCCAGGGATGGGATGGGGGCCACATGGTCCCCTCCCCAATAATCATTTAAAAAAAATAATAATAAATAGCGCAAAGGCCGGCCCCGGGGGATGGGGTCCCCGGGGCCATAAATGGCCTGAGGAGGGGGGCAATACAGCCCCCTCCATAGTAATTAAAAAAAATATGGCCATGCCCCGGGATGGGGTCCCCGGGGCCCAGAATTGGCCACGGGAGGGGGGCCCACGTGGCCCCCTTCCCATTAATATATATTTTTTTTTAATTGGGTTCAGGCCCTGGGGGATGGGCTCCCCAGGGCCCCAAAAAAGTAAAAAAAAATCCATGCGATCATGCATTGGCCCAGCCCCCTCCAAGCAACACACTGCAAACGCGCCCTGTGGCGCGTTTTAAGTTGGAAATTAATTTCCTGTCAATACTGGGGGTCCCTCGTGGCGAACTAGCCCACCAGGTACCTCCAGTAAGCGCCACAGGGCTGCTTTGCAGAGAGGTGTTCAGAGGCCATGCCCCTTTTTACACCTCTCTGCAACGTAGCTCTGTGGCGCTTACTGGAGTTTGGCGTTTACATGCATGGATGAGTGTTTGCTTGTATCAGTGATTGTATAAGAACGTAAGAATTTGCTTGTATTTGTATGACTAAGTGAGCTGGTGTGTGTATAACTGTAAAGGTGAGTAAATGGGAGTGTGATTAATTATTTGCATGACTGACTAGAAGTGTGAGTACCTCTATGGATGAGTGGTGGTGTGTGAGTGTTTATATAGGTGTATGAGTGCATATTATAGACCTGTACTGAGTGACTGTACGTATGAGTGACTGTATGGGTGAGTGAGTGAATGTGTGTGTAGACCTAAGAATCAGTGAGTGGGTATGTAGTTTTTGGTGTTGGTGTGTCTATGGTTTTGAGAATGGCAGTCTGTAATTTAGAGTGGGTATATCTAAAGTTATGTTAGGGTGTGAGAAGTTGCATGCCTATGGGTTGCCTTTGATACGGGAGACGACCGTAACAACACAGGCAGTACATCGTTAACAACGCAACTCCAACAACGCAGGTGCCTTTACATCGCATTTGATTACAACGCATTGTGAAGTCAGTAATGGGTTAATTTAGTTTTTCGGGTGGGTATGGGTTTTGGATGTAAAATATGGAAATTGTAGTGTGTTTTGAGGTAAAATATGGAAATTGTGGTGTGTTTTGGGGTAAAATATGGAAATTGGGGGGTGTTTTGGGGTATAATATGGAAATTGGGGTGTGCATTTGGGGTAAAATTTGATTTTTGGGGCTGTCATGGGGGCTCAAATAGGAATTCCAGGGTTCAACTGTGGGTCTGGGGTGCAAAGGTTAGTTTTGGGTTGCACTCACTGAAGTGGGAATAGTGATATTAATGTCTTGCTATGCAACCCCTACTCTACTGTTGCAATTTGCCTAGTCTTAGTATGCATTGGAATGGAATGCAGTGTCGTGGCATGCATCGCAACTACGTATGTGCCTTTGGCACTCAAGTGGTACGCCTGTTGTGCATGGGCGCACAGTAGCCACCATTAAGAAGTGCTGGGGTGCTGGACAGCTGTTAGTTGGTAAACGCTGGAAAGAACATTGGTTGGGGCGTGGATGCTTGTGTGAGCGGATGTTGTAAGAATTTTATGAGGGAAGTCTTACCTCGAAGCCGGGTCCCGTGTCTACTTAGCTCCTGCTCTCCTGCATCTACTTCCAGGAAAAGAAAGCAGGCAGCTAGGCTCCCTCCCCTGAGTCAATCACAACACTGCAATGCGGCAGTGGGATTGGTTTTTGCAGTGGGACAACTCATGCAGCCAGGGGCCTGAGGGGTGGGCATGTTCTCCATGCAGGCTGTTATGCAGCCTGCATTGCGAACAGGGAAGTGCGCATGACTGAGTGGGCTGTCCGACTGTCATTGCGCACCAGAGTGGGCATGCCAATCCGCCCATGCCCTGCTCCATGTTTGGAGCACTCCTACCCACCCTCCCAACCCCTGAGGATACATAGCATGATTATATAGTCAGTTATCCCTTGTTTTTCCCTTTTGAATCTGTATTTTTGGCTTCTCTGAGCCCGCGCTTCCCATTTCCCACCACTGCTGCCCCTACGGCCCGCCTGTCCTCGCCCTTTCCTGCCTCCCAGCTGATCGTTCCTCCCCACTCCCCTACTAAATGGCAGCCACTGTGCAGTCGCGAGCAGCGGGCAGTCCGCTGGCACGTGCCGGA
This sequence comes from Triturus cristatus, assembly GCF_964204655.1. Lineage (NCBI taxonomy): Eukaryota > Metazoa > Chordata > Amphibia > Caudata > Salamandridae > Triturus > Triturus cristatus. The sequence goes on from NC_140586.1 coordinate 580,016,781, forward strand.
GGCGCGACTAAGACAAGCGCGTCTATGCCTGTCCATGACCCGACCACGACCAGCACCAGGAACCCTGGATCTTGAGCTGCCCACTGGTACAGCACAGCCACCCTCCACGTACTCATCCCAGGAAAATTCAGAGACTGTCAACAGGCTTAGCAAAACACAACCCACGGCCAGTTCTCCTGCCTCCACTGCTGCCAGACCTTAACCACCACCTCAGCCTCCAACACAGCCAATGCCAGCACCGGCGACACCCTAAGATGCATCTTCATCAACGTGCACCCCGTGGCTCTACTCGCCGCCACAGATGACATCCGCACCCTCCTGGACCAAGGGACTCTACAGGCCTCATCCTACTCGACCTTTCAGCAGCCTTTGGCAACATCTCCCACCGCACACTAGTTGCCAGACTACACGACGCAGGCATACAAGGAACAGCCCAAGACAGGATCCGATCATTTCTCACCGGAAAAAGCCAAAGGATCAGAATGCCACCCTTCCTCTCCGATCCCATGTAAATCACCTGTGGAATCCCACAGGGGTCATCTCTGAGCCTGACCCTCTTTAACATCTACATGGCTCCCCTCCCCACCTTCGTCCGACAACACGGCCTCAACATCGTATCCTACGCCGATAACACCCAGCTCATCCTCTCCCTCACCAAAGACCCCACCACCGCCAGACTCAACTTCGAGAAGGGTATGCAACATGTCGCAGTCTGGATGACTGACAGCTGCCTGGAGCTCAACGCCGAGGACACAGAAGTCCTCATCCTTAGAACCGCCCCTTCAGCATGGGACTACACATGGTGGCTGACCGCCTTTGGAAGCTCACCTAGCCCCTCGGACCATGCCAAAAACCTCAGCTTCATACTCAACTCATCCCTCACCATGAACCGACAGGTCAACGTCATCACCTCCAGCTGCTACAACACCCTCTGCATCCTCCGCAAGACCTTCAAATGGATCCTCCCGGAGTCAAGGAAGACAGTCACCCATGCACCCATCACCAGCAGACTGGACTGTGGAAACGCACTTGACTCCAGCATTAAGAAGTCCCTACTTCGCAAACTACAGACATTATAGAACACCTCCGCCAGACTCGTCCTCGGCATCCCCTGGCATGAACACATCAACCAACACCTACGAAGACTCCACTGGCTTCCCGTGAAGAAAAGAGTCACATTCTAAGTCCTCACTCAGGCCGACAAATGCCTACACAACAACAGACCCAAATACCTCAAAGACAGAATCAACTTCCACGTACCCAAAAGAAACCTCCGATCTTCCAACCTCACACTGGCTGAAATGCCGTGCATTCACAGAGCCAGAGCAGGCAGAAGATCCGTCTCTCACAATGCAGCCAAGACCTGGAACGAGCTACCGGCAGACATCAGACGCACCACCTCCCTGAACACCTTCAGGAAGACCCTCAAAACATTGCTCTTCGGCTAACAGATGTGCTGACCCCCACCGTCTGCACCTTGAGATCCTCACAGGTGAGTAGCGCAGTTACAATTCCCCTGATTGATTGATTGATTGAGTTATCTTCATGTGATGATTATTCCTCTTCTGCACTGCTTGAGCAGTGGGGCAATGCTCTTCTGCCATTGCGGGAATGCCGCCACTGGGGGTGCGTCATCTACGTCTGATAGGCCTGAGTGACTCGCCCACCGGCCCTCCTGCGCTACGCGTCCCACCCACTCCTTACCTGGACATTGACACCGTGGCACAATCCACGGCACTCTCTCCAAATCTGTGACTCAGCCAGCAGGAGCCTCAGCCAGGTGTGATTTCACTAGGCTGGGTACAGCAGTCGCCGCCTAGTCCACTGGTGGACCTTTTGATGCAGTTGATGCAACAGGGCCCCCTTAGGCGTGAAGTTGAAGTGATCACACCACACAAGTTCGGGGTAGCACAGGGGCCTCACCCTCCACAGCATATGGCCAGTCCAACATCATGGGGCTTGTGATGCAGGGAGACGGCACACAGCTTTGGTAATCTCCTTCGTATACCCCGGTGTAGCGGTGGATAATAGTATGCGATGCGGACCTCACTACGTTGGTGCACAGGAGCGCCTCTACCATTAACAGCTCCAAGGGTCACAAGGCAGTCTTCTCACACAGGTCAGCAACGTGTCTCCATTCAACCTGCCAGACTTCACCACCAGGTATGGGTGATCGTCGCTCCTCAATGTCTATCGCCACAGCTCATCAACTCCACAGTTCCTACAAATCCCATTCCAGGCTCCAGATGCTGGTCCAGCAAGGCATCCAGGCTCCAGACGCAGGTCCAGCGAGGCATCCTGGTTCCAGATGCAGGTCCAGTGAGGCATCCAGGCTCCGGGTGCAGATCCAATGAGGCATCCAGGCTCCAGGCACAGGTCCAGTGAGGCATCCAGGTTCCAGGCACAGGTCCAGCCAGGCATCCAGGCTCCAGGCGCAGGTCCAGCGAGGCATTCAGGCTCCAGGAGCAGGTCCAGCGAGGCATCAAGGCTCTCATCCTACTCATGCTGGATGTTGGTTGGCTTTCAGGGGTTGTTGATGTGTGCTGCACTTGGCCCTGCCTGCTCCATTCTATTTTATTGATTTTTATGCCTATTTTATATTGGAGGTTGACTGATAGGTTATTTTTTGCGATAGAGACAAAAAAGCTCACGTTGGGATGTTCTGTTATGTTATGTTAATGTAATTTGTTTAGCGCGCGATTACCACAAGAGGTGTCCTGGCGCTGTCCATTACTCCATAAACCTAGCACCAGAATTATTTGACAAACAGCCAAGTCTTCAGTGCTTTCCTAAATTGAAATAAATTTTTCATGCAACGCATGTGAGAAGGCAGACCGTTCCACAACCTTGCCGCACCGTATGAGAAACTACGGCCGCCCCAGTTAACTTTCTTTGTTAGGGGGACCTTGATCAGATTAGCATCAGACGATCGGAGGTGTCGGGCAGGGTTATACCTTCTAAACCTGTTAATAAGGAAGTCTGGGCCTTCTCCGTGTAGGGCCTTAAAGACCAAACAAAGTGACTTAAACTGGACCCTACACTTAATAGGAAGCCAGTGTAGGTCTCGAATGGCCTTAGATATATGAGAAGATTTAGGGAGGCCAGTTAGGAGTCTGGCAGCGGCATTCTGCAGCAGCTGTAGTCTGTGCAGCAGACCTTCCTGAATGACGAGGTATAGACTGTTGCAGTAATCCAATCTTGATGTTATCAGGGCCACTACAACAGTCTGTCGATGCTCCTGAGGAAGAAGGAACAAAATCTTCCTCAACATTCTCAGAATGTAGCTACTTTTGGAGGCTACCGTCTTTACCTGTAATGTCATGGATAGTTTCGCATCCAATACCATTCCAAGGTTCCTAACTTGATTTACCTTAGTGGGAAGTGCCCCCAGTTCCTGCGGCCACCATGCTGGGGTCCAAAAACTAGGGTTGTTCCCAATTAGCATCACCTTGGTTTTGTTAGAATTTAACCTGAGGCAATTGTTTGCCATCCATCGAGCCACTTCTGACATACAGGACTGAAAATTCTGGTCCACCCCAAGTTCATGGCCGGGTAAAAGAGACACAACAATTTGCGTATCATCCGCATAGGAGGTTACGCTAAAGCCGTGGTTTCTGACAATGGGCGCTAGAGAGGAAACATAAATATTGAACAATGTGGGACTCAGCGAGGATCCCTGTGGGACCCCACAGGGCAGTGAAAAAGGTTGGGAAGCAAAGTTTTCCAAAGAAACTATTTGGCTCCGATCGGAATGAAAGGAGTTTAATAGGTCCCATGCCTTTTGCTGAATTCCACTTTTCCTAAGTTGGTCCATTAACAGGCCATGATGGACCGTGTCGAAAGCAGCGGATAGGTCCAAAAGGATCAAAGCTGCCTTTCCACCCCGATCCACCATAACCTGATGTGATCCGTAGCCGCGATCAGCGCGGATTCGGTGCTATGTCCCTCCCGAAATCCGTGCTGCGAAGGATCCAGAAGTGAAGTGTTCCTCACAAAGATTGTGAGTTGATGGTTTAGCGCCCTTTCAACTAGTTTAGCCGGAAATGGGAGGCGCGAAATGGGTCGAAACTAGGTTTTTTCAACAAGGGGACGACAGACGCCTTTTTCCAGACTCCTGGAAATACCCCTTCATCAAACATACCGTTGATTGCTGTAAGATGATTGGCAATCGGTACTGGTGCCAGTTTGATGATTTTAAGCGGGCAGGGATCGAGAGGGGACCCGGATTTGACTTTAACTATCAACTCCAAGGTGTCCTGGAAGGTGAGATGTCTAAACTCCTTAAGGACAATTGGTGGCGGAGTTTCACTGGGCTTAGTCCCGCCCTCCTGATTCCTTTGCATCGGGCCACTGAGACTGGTGAAGATAGTACTCACTTTGTTCTTTTCACATAACTCGGTGCTGGCCGGTACTGAGGCTGGTTCTACTAGGGACATTTTATTAATAGTGGCGAAAATCTCTTTCGTAGGATTTTTCGCTGCTGTAAACTGAGCGGCAAAGTGCTTTTGTTTGGCTTCCCTTAGCATACGTTTGTATTTGGCCAAGTTTGCCAGATATACCTGTTTTACTCCTTCCATATATGTCTTCCTCCAATTACGTTCTGATCTTTTGCATACGCATTTTTGCGATTTCAATTCAGTCGTGTACCATGGGGCTGAGGGCGTAGTTCTGTTAAAAACTGCTAGTTTGGGCGGTGCCAGATTGTTAGCTCTATGAAGAACCTCACAATAGTAACCCGGGGGGGTTGCTTGAACTAGGTCTGGCCCGGATGCCTTGTCCATCCAAGTCTCAGTGATAAATGCAGTTTTAATGTCTAACTCCAGCAGCAACTGAGAACATTCCATGCTGTGTTTTACCAGAGATCTGGCATTAATGAGGATACAGGGAAAAGCCTCAGTGGCCATATTAGTGGAGGGACCCTCAGTAGCCCTGGACTTAATGTATTCCGGGCGAATCAGGGGTAAAGGCCAAGAGCAGTTGGAGCAGGGGCCGAGGGACCAAGCCAGCTTGGACTCTGCCAATATCCGAGAGCACTTGGCATTACACTCCCTCAAATTTAACTCCATCAAGGAGGCTCTCGAGTAGACGAGGCGTTCCCGGAGGCCTGAGGAAAAATGGACAGGGGGTAGTGCGCTGAGCGCGGCCCGGGCGCGGATGGGCGCAGACGGGCTTGCCTTAGGCGCGCCTCTGGCGCGCCAGCGGCGCGGTCGCGCCAGTGCCCCTGATATAGGTATTGTGAAAACAACTAGACCGCCTAAACCGCCCCTGCCTCTCTAAGATGGCCGCCGTTTCCACCAGCCCGATTCGTAGGTGCAGCCTGCACGGAACTGGTGAACGCCAGAAAGGCAGTGGAAGCCAGGTAAGAGAGGGCGACCAAGCGCTGCTGTATTGCGTTTAAAATGACGATTTTAAAAAGCAATGTGCAAATAAGCTAGCAGCAAAAACACATGCAAAGTGCAAGAATGGGGACAGTTAAAACAATATGCTAAAACTCGCCTTCTGCAGCGAAAATTACTTCAGATTGCCAAATGAAGAAAGCGCTAAGTCTCCTACTCCTGGCTCAAGCCTCAGGAGTGTGTGGACAGTGCGCGGTCGCGCCAGTGCCCCTGATATAGGTATTGTGAAAACAACTAGACCGCCTAAACCGCCCCTGCCTCTCTAAGATGGCCGCCGTTTCCACCAGCCCGATCCGTAGGTGGAGCCTGCTCAGAACTGGTGAACGCCGGAAAGGCAGTGGAAGCCAGGTAAGAGAGGGCGACCAAGCGCTGCTGTATTGCGTTTAAAATGACGATTTTAAAAAGCAATGTGCAAATAAGCTAGCAGCAAAAACACATGCAAAGTGCAAGAATGGGGACAGTTAAAACAATATGCTAAAACTCGCCTTCTGCAGCGAAAATTACTTCAGATTGCCAAATGAAGAAAGCGCTAAGTCTCCTACTCCTGGCTCAAGCCTCAGGAGTGTGTGGACAGTGCGCGGTCGCGCCAGTGCCCCTGATATAGGTATTGTGAAAACAACTAGACCGCCTAAACCGCCCCTGCCTCTCTAAGATGGCCGCCGTTTCCACCAGCCCGATCCGTAGGTGGAGCCTGCTCAGAACTGGTGAACGCCGGAAAGGCAGTGGAAGCCAGGTAAGAGAGGGCGACCAAGCGCTGCTGTATTGCGTTTAAAATGACTATTTTAAAAAGAAATGTGCAAATAAGCTAGCAGCAAAAACACGTGCAAAGTGCAAGAATGGGGACAGTTAAAACAATATGCTAAAACTCACCTTCTGCAGGATGACTAACGTGAGTTTTTTTGCTGCTAATAAGCCTATCTGTAGTTATCGCCCTCAAATGCCAGATTTCCTATCACCACCGCGCTGATGTTAACGGTAGTTTTCACTGCCGTTCCCTGATACTATCGCCATATAGTGAAGGCTTGGTAATACACCGCTAACATGGAGATAGTTTTCAGGGTTAGGCACGATAAAAAAACTGCCGCTAACTGGCGTTTGTAATAGGTATCGCCGGTCCTTGAAAATATCCCCCACTTTGCGAATTAGTTGCCACCCCAGCTTAGGATCCCTAACCGATCCATGGTTTGCAATTATAGTTGAGGTCGCAAACCATTCCTACAGTTCTTCCAAATTGCAAATATAGGGTTTTTCTTTTTACACCCTCTTCAATTTATGATTCGGAAATAGTGACAAAAGCCTATTTATGAACCAGAAAATGATTTCTGACAACAAAAAAAACAACTATTCTAATTATTTTGAAATGCCATTTTGCAGGCGAAGATTTTGTGAAGTGCAGGATTTCTGACCGCAGAAATGACTTTGCAAACCTGGTCAATTCTGATCCTCTATAAACCTCCATCCTGCACTGAAATAGCTCTATAGCCACTGCTCACTTGCACAGAACAAATACACATATTCCACAGACAACGTTTCAAACATGCTAATTGTGCTAGCCATGTTTGATTGTTTTACCCATTGCAACTGAAAACAGAGGTACTGGAAACAAAGGAAGCCTTCAGTCCTGCGTGGAGGTGATTAGGGGATTCAGAAACCTAAAACATGTGGGACTGCACTTGAGGGTTGATCAGCCTTTTAATGCAGTATTTCACTGACTAACTGTAATGTTTCGTCTTTATTGATGTACCAATCCGACCCATAATATGCATCTGGCAAGAGAAAAGTTTTAATTTGCAACTCAATTTCATAATTATGACTATAAATGATATTCATGAAGGTTAGCAAAATCATTAATACTTTTGAAAAACTTGTCATTGCAGTTAACTTACAAATTTGAAACACTGAATATTAATTTGGTTTTTCTTGATGAAAATGTTTGCTCTGCCAAGTCTATTGCAGTGAATGGGAAGCAGCAGAACAACTATGTTTTTAGCATTTATAATGTGCTACATAGCAACGTGCTGTGCCTTGTCAATATTCACAATTTTTACACATATATTTTCTCTGAGATCATATAAGAGAATAAACTGATCGAAGGTGCCAGTGCTAGAGTGATGAGGATAGTTCTTTACCTGGCTCTGTAAACCCCCTCTTGTTACCGTCCTGTCCACAAGCCTTTGGCGATACTCCATTTTGCAGACAAACCAGTTTACCATGGTAACGGAATGTCTTATTACTTGCTGGTAATCTTCATTACTCCTGGTCCTGTTTTCCTCATCCCATTTATTACAGATGGGATATATCTATCTCTCAGACAGACAAAGAACAAAAGGAATACTGGAACCCCTCCCCAGCTCCTCCCGCTGGGAGTACTTAAGACGTACTTACCCAGCATTCCATCTGAACTACCAAGTTCCACATATGAATGTTGGCCTTACAGGTTAGTAGGGCAGGGATAATGAACGGGATGAGGAAAACAGTACCAGGAGTAATAAAGAATGCCGGTAAGTAATAGGACATTACACCCGGGTCCCCCTTCTCCTCATCCCATTCATTACAGATGAGAATACCCAAGCTGCGAACCTGGTATTCATATAGAAAGACATCATAAAATGGATACACCACTATAACAGAAGCACCCAAAATGATTTATCCAGACAGGTCAGAAAGCAATTCAGGAGCACACAGAATTCAATACCCCAAACCCAAAATTGGTATCATCACACAACACATTCTGGTATAAGAGGAAGCCCAAGCTGCATCCTGGCAAATCTCAGAGATGGACACCCCTATCCACTCAGCCCAAGAAGCTGCTACCCCCAGAGTTGATCTCCTCTGAACCCTAGCCAGAGGAGGAGATCCAGACAGTTAGTAAGCCTCCAGGATCTATGTCACCAAAAATTCTCATGCTAAAAGTACAGAAATTTTGACGGTAAATAACCGTAAGTGACCTCCCTATGTGCACCTTAGCATGTGCGCATAGTTCTACGTGAGCTCAGGGTTTGCTCTGAGCCAAGGGTCCTGAAGAAAGCCATTCTAATTGATACTTGTGACTGAAACATGTAGACCACCTCACAATTTTTTTTACTTTTGCACATCAATTGGAGAGACATTCGAGGCTAGTTGCTCATTCATGTCCATCAAAAATGTTTTTTTTTTTATGGGGCATGGCCAAGCCGTGAGTCGCAATGGTTGCGATCTCGTAGAGCTCCGTGTCTTACTCAACCCCCCAGTCTATCCGCGACACTCATCCTTGTGCCAGAGCACTGTCCTGTGCTGCGGAATACCCCAGGCACCTGGTTAGGTGTCAGCAGAGACTGCTGGAGCTTCACCGGTTCGTAGTAGGCGACATTTCCATGTTGGGCCAACCTGGAGTGGTGAGGCCGGGGCCTGAAATGGATAGTGAGGCCGGGAGAGTGAGTGGCGGATCGGGCGCATCGTATACAGTGGTCACGGGTGGGGGACAGGAGACCGACGCTGGCGGTCGAGTAATGGCTGCCCCCCCTGTCTGCCAGGATCGGAACGGGAGTGGCACCGGATCCCCTGCGACGCCGCGGGTGCTCGGAGCCGCGAAAGGAGGCTGCTGGGGCTCAGAAGTAGAGTGACGCCAGTGCCCGTGGAACCGGAGACCAGACCTTCTTCTGGAATACTAGATAGTGTTCCTGTGGCCCCCGGGGGGGCGCTATCGACGTAGACCTTACCCGCTGCCCTCCTGCCTCCCCCACGTATTGCAGCAAGTAAATCCACCAAGCGACGAGGGGGCAGCGGCGAAGACACCTGTGGGAGCATCGGCAGCCCGGGGCTTGAGGTGGCGAGAGCGATCCCAGGCTACAATATATGCGGGGGCCTGACTAGCGTTGGGTATCAGAGGAGCCTGGCCTAGTTTGGAAGCTGCAACGGGAGACACTTGGTGGCGCACAAGTAAGGGAACAAGCAGCTGCATTTTAGTGATTCCCCATGGATAAAGACATGAAATAAAGGAGGAAGAAGCGACTGCATTTGAAAGGGCCTTGGTGGGACCCTGATATCAAGCTAAAGTGGACAAAACGGCGGATGCCCTCAGTGGACCACAGAAGCAGGGTGAAGTGGGCTCCTCCCAAGTAAGGGTGAATGTCCGGGGCAACGGGCAACGCACGCGCCGGAGGGGGTGCGGGACAGCTGCATTTCACGCATTGCCGGGGATCTGCTGATTGCATATCGTAAAGGGGCACCACAAGGTTTGGGTTCTAACCAGAGAAGAGATTTTGCAGTTCGATTGAGAGCTGACCTTAACACCTAGCGCCATAACGCAGACTACCCCACCATGAGGGTATCCCAGCCCCCCTGCAGTCTTTCAGGCGATATCGGGTTAGCTGCGCTGTCCTTGGCACCGGATGGTTGTCGCCTCTGGGGGCCCCTGGTTGACTTGACAGCCGGCCGGGCGGACTGGTTAGCGGCGGCAAAATAGGCATAAGTCACGCCATGGCATCGTCAAGAGGAAGCAAACCGGTGCAGCAGAATAGACTTGATCGTTACACTCTCCTTAAGACGTCGCTGCCTGATCCTTACCCCTCGGATAAAAGCGGCAGAACACATTCTGAACCGGACCTGGAGCCCACCCTTAAGGATGTGCTGGAAGCAATCGCGGGTATCAAGACATCACTGGAACAAAAAATTGATGAAATTTCAGTGGAAGTCAACCTGCTGAGGGTGGATCAGAACAAACACGGTGAGAAAATCAAGCAATTGGAACTCACGACCGCGAGCCTGGTGGAAGATACATTGCAAGTGCAAGCTAATTTCAAAGAACTGTAAGCCTTTCGGAAACAAGCAGAAGCAAAGATGGATGACTATGAAGGAAGACTGCGGCGCAACAACGTTCGCATCCTAGGAGTTCCCGAAAAATTGGAAGGACAGGCGACAGACCTTTTTGTGGAGGATCTCATTCTCAAACATCTACAGCCTAAGGGACTCGGAAAGTTCTTTGTTATTGAGAGAGCTCATAGAGTATCCGGGGGCCGCCCGAGGCCAGGAGCCCCTCCGCGGCCAATCCTCGCCAGGGTACTGAACTTCAGAGATCGGGATGTTATCCTCCAACATGCCAGAGCGGGGTCTCCGCTTCGGTATGAAAACCCAGAAATCACCTTTTTTCCAGACTTCACTCAGATGGTTCAGAGACAGAGGCGTTCCTTCCTTGGGATCAAAAAGACGCTACGAGAAAAGGGCTACAAATACACGATGCTGTTCCCGGCCAGGCTCCGTGTGGAAGCAGACGGCTGTTGTAGGGATTCTGCGTATGCACAGAACTATGCGCAGGAAACCAGAACCTTAGAGAATTGTGGTGTACCCGAAACTCCCCTCAGAACTAAGAACCCCTTATCCGACTAGCTTAGTGTCACATTCGTTATCCGAGATTTAGCTCGGCGGTCCCAATGTATAGACAACCCAGAACATGCGACTTAGTTATTCTCAGGAATGGTGGGAACCCGAAATACCCGTTTGCACTTATATATCAGTCCACAACAGAATAACTAAGACACAGTAAAGTTTAAAGAATTTATTCATAAACCTCGAGTCCTGTTATACAGTACTTTGGCTAACATAAGCAGACAAATGGTTAAGATCATTACCATTAGCATTGTTACAATACCATAGAAAATGAAAGGAGCGATCATATTAATAATGACAGTGGAAAACAACCACCCTCCTTTCTCTAGCAACTAATAAAATATTATTAGACTATTAGAAGGTCTCATAGGCTTGCAAAGGGGACCCCATACCGTATAGATCAGCTTAGGTGTATCACATCACAGGATCAGCTCAGTGTTCTCTGCTTCAGCTCTTCTATCGAATGTTCTAAAAACCTGCTGCGCTGTAATATTAAAGCCTACGACTTTCTGGTATTTGCAGCTGCGTGCATGTTATGACTAAACAGTGGTACGATCACCCTGAACACAATCAGCCGGCACCGTCTAGTGTCCTAGAACAGTTCTTTACGCGATGTACAGACCAAGGGCACTAGCAACTGTTAAGGATGTATAAATAACATTCACTTGAGACAAGAGCGAGTCTGCATTTCTCAAATGAATAACATGTAACAACAGTGTTGGGTGCAAAGGCAGCAAAAGCAGCAAGATGGCTGTCTAACAGCTAACGTGATTGAGCTAACTTAGCACTGTAAATAGGGAGTGGCCTAAAACCACGTGACATCCCCCTTTGATCGAACCACGGGACTACCAGGGGCGTATATTTTAATAGAACGCAGAGTTCAAGATCAACGATGCAGACTAAAAAGCTTGAAATGTGAGTTTTCAGAAAATTGAGAGGGTAAAAAATTCAAAGAGAAAGAAAAAAAATATTTAAAAACACAAGCCATCGTCCATAGAAGCCAACGATCGCTTGTGAAAAAATGCAACTCCACATGATTCGCCACCAGACATTGTGAGCACAATTGTCAATCCAGGAAAGTATAAGCAGCATATGCAGCCGCATCTTCCAGTAGAAAATCATTGGAGTCATCCGCAAAATTGTCTGTCATCCAATTCAGCAAAGAAAAAGAACACACGTGTTCCACAGGGAAATGAGTATCAAGCACTCCACGTGGACAAGAAGCAGGCATCTCGATGTAACTTCGTGCCAGGAAGTCAACTGCTGCCTTCTCGATATCCCATAAACCAAGGACTCCATGCGCCGCACCCAAGGCCATAAACCCGACTCCAGAACAGTCAAACTCATGAACCACTAAGGGATACATCAGTCGATCAAAATCCAGGTCAGGTGACACCAAGTTTGACAAACACATATCAAGAGCCCATTGGAACGGACATTCGAGACAGTGAAAAACAGGCTGTACACAAGTGAAAAACGGGAACCGGAAGGATAATCCATAAGCGACACTCAAGGTAGCCAGTGGTAAAGTCCCATAGGATTCCCACATCCGGCTACGCAGATGGAACAGGCTGAATCCGTGGTCGAGTAGCGCAAGTCGTGCATCCATAGCGTAGAGCGCAGACCAACAGGAGTATGCCAGCAATTAATGCGAGAATCAGAGGAAACCCTCCGAAAACCCCAGAAAAAATAGAATGAAAAATAGCTGGTATTATACCAAAGATAGACTGGAAAGACGTCACAAGGCCAGAGCCTACAATTTTAAAAAAATGGACCAGACCAGTCGTGGAAGAAGCATTGAAGATAGTGTGTATTAATGTGCCAAAATGCAGGGGGAGGTCAGTATTCAAAAGAGCTTGAACCTCTGTGCGAGTGTTCGCCACTTGAAGGAGAAATGTTTCACGGGACGAAGTCAACGCAACCTCCTTTTGAGACAAAAGAGCCCTTATTCTGCTCATCCTATTGAACTCTGCTTTCAAGGTTGGAATCGTCGGCCAGATGGATATATCAAGTCTGCCTTGCGGGGGTGGGAAAAGCACGTTATTACAGCAAATTACCCTCCGTGAAACTGAAACAATATAGGGAATTCCAGCTAACATCCCACAGCAAGCCTCACTATTTAAAAGCAGATAACTACCATTAGCAAGCAGCGTAAATGATGGTGTTATAACTGGCACAGGAATGCCCTTCAACACGCAAGCTAAATTAGGGGCATTCATATTACACGATCCATGTAATTGGATATGTCTACACACTACGGAATGATCAGGAGCAGACGTACACTCCTCACACTTCAAATAAACTTCTTTGCCTTCTCTCTCACATCGATATGTAAATGGGAGAGACCAGACTTCATGCAAGAATGCAGAACCAAGTTTTTCATATCTGCCCAAGGCGTAATATTTCATGCACGAACTAAACCTATACATAGAAATCGGGAGAGTGACCATCCCATGGATGAGCCACACTGCATAATCAGACTCAGCCACTGAAAAAGGCAAAGGTTCTAACTTTTCTATATGCAGCAGTGAATACGTAGCATCTTTCATGGACATGAATTACTGCTTTGCTGTCAGATTAAATGGGCGGAATAAAGAAGAAATATTCATGTAATCCCAAGGTACTTTCCCCGCCTTTAACGTCTGCAAAGTCCAAGCAAATTGCATAATCGAGCGTAATTGATTTTGACCATGATATAACACAGACACATCCTCCTGGACAATATCTACAACAGATGAAACAATGTTATCTAATGTATATATTCTTGAAGATAAGGTGTTAATGCTATTATCTATTACTGCCAATATTTTTCCATATTGGCCTGGTCAATAGCACGGAGCCTGGAAGCAGCCTCAATCTGCGACAACTTCCAAACCTCGTTGTAAACAGCATACACCCACCTTTTGGATCTTCCCAATGCGGGACCCTTAACAAAATCATTCAAATCTATTTTGTCATGTAAACGGGACAAGTGAATTTTAACAGAATCTAATGTGGAATGTTGCAGCCATGTCTGGCACAATTTACCTACCGAGTAGGTTGTGACAGTGTGTGAGGACACAAAACGAGGATCTACTCTATCCTGTATGTATCCGGGAACCAACCCCAAAAATCTACGTTGACAGGTATCCGAACCTCTCTGCCATACCAACCAACCTTTAGGGTCAAATGCACTAATATTGAAGGTGGAATTGGAAATAAAAGACTGCAACATAGCAAGGGACAGATCTGTGTGATTCTCCCAACCAGGATAAGCACTCAGATTCGGGATCGATGGAGAAGTTAATTGTTTAGAAATAGCCAATCCAAAACATGTTGTTTGAAAAATTGTGGAATTTAAAAATAACATGTGGTTTGGGATGAGGCAGGCACGATGTAAAGCTTCTGTGCCTTGTACTTGCCAAGACTTAGTTCCCCAAACCGATTTGAGATCAATAGTATCTTTCCAAACGTCATACCCTCCAATTGCCAAATCGTTCATAAAGGACTTAGAAAACAACAATTTAGTGTGTGTCAAACGCACCTTTGAAATAGGTTCGTCCCTAAGTTTAAAATAAAAGGATGCATTATTGGATACACTGAAATCTGAAAAATATGAACATTTGTTGACCAATGTTTTCGAACTACCAATCATCGGGGCAGGGCAATGTTCCCACTGAGTAAAGTTGACTAAACTACGAAATGTGCTTGCCCTATGAAGAAAATGAGTTCCATAATGTTGATAACAAAACTGCTCCGCATAGTTTTCAGTACTCAAATACAAATCCTCAGCATCAAATGCGGCATAGTATTTCAAATCAGAAAACAGTGTCTCTATAGTTTTTACATCCCAATCATCAGAACGAATGTTCTGTTTTACCACATCCCCCATAGAAACACGATATACAGATGGCACATTAATCACTTCCGTGGGCCCATGAATTTGAAATTTAACTGCATCCCATGCTATTCCATCATGGACAGGCCAGGCGGTGATGTTCACAAAAGTCTGGTCCCTCTTCATGATGTGCGACGATGAATGTGGGGCCAAAGTTCCATTAATTAATCTAATTGTAGAACGTTCATTCAGGTAGTGTCCATTTATAAGCCTAAAAAACACCACCACGAAACCAATGGACATGAACAAAAAAATGCAAATGAGCACCAGCCAAATGTAAATCCAGGGGGGAACCAAAAATTGTCTCTTGAACCAGGCAAAAAAATTTGAAAATTTGGAAGGGGCAGTGGAAGTCAATGATTCAGTTCCAAAGGAAGAATTAGACTGGATAAATTCTGTTGAATGCAAAAGGGGCAATGGAACATCAGCAGGATAAGAATACTCATCATCAGGCAAATCACCATCCGCAGGCGATACAGCAGAATCAGAAAGTACTTGCATTTCAATGGCAACCTCAGGCACGATGTCAGATGGTGGCACCACAACAGAACTGCGCATCATTGAAGGGCAAGAAACTGAAGGTGTCAGACTATGGAGAATCGGCCACCCTGTGTAGCTTGACATTGTCAACTGAAATGTACCTGTTGTCTCTGTGACCAGGAAGTGGAGGTAAAACAACTGTACCTGTACCCTCAACTCCAAGCACCGGCACTGGTGCACGATAAGAGGGGCCAAACTCTTTCTTCTTCTCCACCTTCTCACGGACCAGATCACCAACTCTGGGTAGCCAGCCGACTACCGGAATCTGAAGTCCAGCTTCGGACGCAGAGGATATGTGCTCTTTTGCTAGAGTGTCTCTTGCTTCTTGAAGATTCTGTAAGACAGTACAGTGGTCATCTAAGTCAAAAGGCGCGGCCGCCGCCGCCATGTCTAGACCCTCAAGGTCCGGGACAAACATTCGAACCCCGAAGAGCATCATGTACGGGGTCCTCCCACCCAGAGACCTTCTAGGGAGATTATTAAGTGCACGTTGGACGTCATACAAATGGGCTAGCCAGTTTTTGCCAGTACCTAACACCCTGGCTGTCAATGATTGCTTTAGGTCACGGTTCATTCGTTCCACAACACTATTGCCCTCAGGCCGGTATGGAGACGAAAATTTGACTTGGACCCCCAAACTTCTCATAGCTTCTTTGTACGCCTTAGAGGCGAACGCAGGGCCCTGATCAGAGTGAAGGGTTCCACATGCAAAACTCCCTATAAAGACACGCAATGCTTTGATAACAGTCCTGGCGTCAACACTCCTGTGTGGCCACACCCAAAGAAAACGTGTGCACGAATCTACTGCAACCAAGATATACTTGTACGCAGTGTCAGAGGAAAAAGGACCGCAGTGATCTAAATAAACACACGCTAGTGGTTGATTAGATAAGCGGGCTGCGTTTGTGGTGGACGCGCCACAGAAGACGGCTTTATTTGCTGGCAAATACCACAATTGAGGACATAAGTCCGCGTATGTTTGTACAAACCGTACCGCCAATAACGCTGTTGCAACAGTGACTAAGTTGCGGACACTCCGGCGTGCGCAGACGCAACACCCTCATGTGCAGCTTGCACCAAAGCAGGCCTGCAGTCTGCATTGGGAATAACTCTATCCCCAACATCATTAATCCACACTAACGGGACGTTATCAGGACTTAAGTGATAATGGTATCGAGAAGGGAAACCTCTAGGGAAGTTTGTCCCAGTCTCTGAAGCAGCAATGGCTGCCAAGATGTCATCATCGATCTTACTTTTGGATCTTGTAACTGCTGCTACTAAGTATGTTGCCACTGCTGTTTTAGCTGCCTCGTCAGCCAAACTGTTACCGACAGCATGGACGCCAACTCGTTGGTGACCAAGAGTGTGAATAACATTCACAAGGGGCCGACTGTCTTTTAGTTCAGCCACCCTAGCCCAAAGCGTTTTATGCTTCACTGTGCTACCTTTTGAATAACGAAATCCATTCGCGATCCAAAACGTCAGATTGTCGTTGTAAGATTGAACACAATAGTACGAATCACTCACTATAAGAGTTGTGACTCTATGATCAGCAAACTCCAGTGCAAGCACCAGAGCACGAAGCTCCGCCAATTGTGCGGTACAATCACCCAAAGTCTGCGTATGCACCGCATCCTGTATGAATTCTCCATTCACGAAAGTACCAACAACAATTGCGCAAGCCGCTGAATAAGCGTGCCTTGATCCAGTTGCTGGCTGCGCGGACCCATCAGTGTATATAACACAATGGAACTCCTCCAACGGGCACAATGTATGTGGAGCCGGATGAACTAATTCATACTCCAAACTCTCCTGAGTCTGTAGCCCTGCGTCAAAGATGTATTCGACGTCAGGCGAGGCTAAGGAGGTAGCCCATTGTATCCACCTTGGATGCAAAGCTTTAGAATTCGGCACACTTGCTTTAGTGACTGCCTCTAGGGCAGGAAACGGTGTCACCACCATCATGCGTTTCCCCTGTGATAGCGCTCGTTCTTTCAGGATTGCCATCTGAACTGCTGTCAAAACCTTTTCGACAGTGGAGAAACGCATTTCAGCCGAAGTATATAAATGAGATTTGTAAGCAATGGGGACTGTGTCGCCTTCATTGTATGTTAAGTACGTGAACCCCTCCACACCCGGTACAATTCTTATGACCAGGTTTGTGTGGTTATCATGAGTTTGTAAATATTTCGCAGTATGAAGGTCAGACTGCAAAGAGTACAATGCAGCTGAATGCTCTGGCAGCCAGCAAGATTTGGTAAAAGTTGGTTGTACCAAGGCATATAGTGTCTTGATACGCTGGGCATATTCAGGAATGTAGGTACGACCGAAATTCAGAAAGCCCAGCAATGATTGTAGTTGTTTCAGTGTCGCAGGGATACGAAGGCGTGCGCATTTCTCAAGGAACTGCGGAGCCAAGCCGCGGCCCTCATTGTTGAGTTCGTACCCCAAGAATAATACTGTGTACTCGGCAATGTGGGACTTCTTAAAGTTAAACTTGTAACCAAAGTCCGCAAACATAGTAATTATGTTGTCCACGCGAGCAAGGTGTGGAAGCAACTCGTCGTCTGTTAAGTATATGTCATCAACGTACGAGTATGCCTCCGGGTCTACCATCTCTAAGAGAGAGACCACACGGGCAGCAAATACCCCAGGACTATTTTTATAGCCCATAGGAAGCCTTTTGAACACTTTTTGTTTACCACCCGAAGTAAAAGCGGTCCACTCATAACTATGAGGGGATATGTTATGGCAATAAAAGCCATTGGACAAGTCAAGTGTGGTTTTGAACCTCTTTCTCACAAGACTATCGACGAGAGCCGAACTATGTGTATTTTGCACCGCACAATTCCGGCAGTGCGAGTTTAAGTGCCGGTAATCCAAAACTAGGCGGTACGATCCGTCAGGCTTCGTCACAGTGAATAAAGGATTATTCATGGGTGACACACACGTTTCAATTACTCCCTGATATTCCAATTGTTCAAGGATAGCCGCGACGTGAGACCTAGCTTCTCGACGCATAGGGTATTGGGGTTGTGGCTGGGGGTCGGACCGCAATGGAATTTCGTGTAGGGTAGAACATTTATCCCACCCCACCTGATTACGATACAACGCAGGTGCTAGCACCCGCGCCCACTCCTCGGCTAACTTCCTAGACTCCTCCTTGGGCACCACGTGTCCAAAAGAAGGGAGAATGACTTCTTCCCCCCTTGGAGCGTTTTGAACGAAAGCCGGGCCCCCCATCCTCTCCCACGGTCTCCGCCACCAAAGTGTGAAGCCGCTGATTCCTGTGAAGAACGAGGAGAGCGCTGGTCAGGAACCTGAAACCTATCAGGCGACTTAATACGAGAACGATCACGCAAATCATAAGTGCGTTCAACATACGCCTGAACAGGAGAGGCAGGACGAGTATCCTGTTTCTGTTGCTGTTTATCTTGTTTCTTAGCTCGCCAATTTTGTTTTGGAAAGTTGGGTTTATCGTCTTTTGTAGACGAACTCACTTTAGTGTGCTGTACTACTTCAGGAATGTTGATGGTGGGTTTCACGCCCAGGGCACTACGTCCAACCATCCTATAGGCTTTCGCAATAACTTTTGCAAACTCCCTCGGCTTATCTTCATCCGCAATTAGTGCCATCATGTTTCCCACTTGAAACTGCATGGCATCTCCTTTGAGATTTCCCATAATCATGGAACATACTATATCGAAGCTGTCGATAAGCCGCATTCCCAACTCAATAGCTTCTTCCGCATCATGATCCTCCTGGACTTTTTTGCTAACGGAAGGTAGTACCGACATAGACGTAGTGCCGAAGCACTTCGAATAGGTCGCGGCAAAGACCTTGCCCCAATTGTCACAATCGACAATGTCCGGGACTAGTTCTTTCGGCAAAGTAATAGTGAGTATCCTGTGTTTTTCCACAGGACTAGTGTTAGGAAACACGGCTTCTAGTTGATCGAATTTCTCTGCAAGCCAATAAGGATACTCATCCTTATTCTGGGGGCGCTTGCCAACAACCGCGTTTACCATTACAGGACTGATCACCACCGCATGATGGTGATCAGCCCCGTGTCCCGCAACTGCAGGTGCCCCCACCTGTACAGTGCGCGACACATACTGCACTAAAGCCCTATGGACCGTAATCAGGGTTGTGTGTAGTATACGTAAGCTATCCACCCCTACCGTCAGGTAGCGTGGATGAGGTGTATGTCCGGCCAGTACCGGCCAAGTAGCTCCTTCAATTGACAAAGGACCCAGTCTCGCCGGGGTGACCGTGTGGGGGAGGGCGCCATTAAACCAAATAGTGTGCTGCCAGGTAGAAATAGGAATTTATAAAGCCATATATGGGGTATAATGTAGAGGCACCTGCGTAGCAGTGTATTTGTGGAACGTTTTATCGATATCTTCCACCGCCTCAAAGGTAACCCAAGAGTAAAACAACTCATAAGGGTAAGTGGCATTTGCACTAACGACAAACACCACTGCCATCCCGTCATCAGGCACCCCATACGTCCTCAAATGAGCACGTAGAGACACCCTACTATGAGCGGGAATTTCTACCACCATTAGGACTAAAAAGAAGATACAACGAGATCTTTAGTAGCACTTGGGCTTAGATTAGTGTAACCTTTTTTATTATCAAGCTTGAAAGAACCTATAGCCTAAAACCTAGGTAGGTTAAACCGTCACTCCCGTTATCCGGAAACCAGAGTGAGGGCGTTGTGGACTAATAAAAGCACTACTAAGGCATCTCAGATATTAAGACCAAACGTTAGGTGCGCCATGTTGTAGGGATTCTGCGTATGCACAGAACTATGCGCAGGAAACCAGAACCTTAGAGAATTGTGGTGTACCCGAAACTCCCCTCAGAACTAAGAACCCCTTATCCGACTAGCTTAGTGTCACATTCGTTATCCGAGATTTAGCTCGGCGGTCCCAATGTATAGACAACCCAGAACATGCGACTTAGTTATTCTCAGGAATGGTGGGAACCCGAAATACCCGTTTGCACTTATATATCAGTCCACAACAGAATAACTAAGACACAGTAAAGTTTAAAGAATTTATTCATAAACCTCGAGTCCTGTTATACAGTACTTTGGCTAACATAAGCAGACAAATGGTTAAGATCATTACCATTAGCATTGTTACAATACCATAGAAAATGAAAGGAGCGATCATATTAATAATGACAGTGGAAAACAACCACCCTCCTTTCTCTAGCAACGAATAAAATATTATTAGACTATTAGAAGGTCTCATAGGCTTGCATAGGGGACCCCATACCGTATAGATCAGCTTAGGTGTATCACATCACAGGATTAGCTCAGTGTTCTCTGCTTCAGCTCTTCTATCGAATGTTCTAAAAACCTGCTGCGCTGTAATATTAAAGCCTACGACTTTCTGGTATTTGCAGCTGCGTGCATGTTATGACTAAACAGTGGTACGATCACCCTGAACACAATCAGCCGGCACCGTCTAGTGTCCTAGAACAGTTCTTTACGCGATGTACAGACCAAGGGCACTAGCAACTGTTAAGGATGTATAAATAACATTCACTTGAGACAAGAGCGAGTCTGCATTTCTCAAATGAATAACATGTAACAACAGTGTCGGGTGCAAAGGCAGCAAAAGCAGCAAGATGGCTGTCTAACAGCTAACGTGATTGAGCTAACTTAGCACTGTAAATAGGGAGTGGCCTAAAACCACGTGACACGGCAGAGCATGGTTCTTCAAGCAACCTGAGATGGCCGCGGATTGGTTGGAGGCCCGCTGATGGACTATGGACACATGACTGGGGGTAATGTATGGAGGCGAGGGGTATATCCGAGTCAGCCGAAGTCATGGCCTCCAGGGTTTGTCCCGTTAATGTTGGGCAGCGGGTGGGAACCGGGAACTAGTCCAGGGTCGTAATGCATCTTCAATTGGCGAAAATAATTCAACGTAATACTGGCCGATCGTGGGTCCAAATGTTGGGACAGTAGCTGTGGCATTAGTACGTGAGGGTGGCACCACGTATCACATTTAACTACTTTTAGTTAGTGTGTGTGGGCGACAGGCACTCTGCAAGTTTGATCATGGGCAGTTTTGAGCCCAGAGGGCAGGGGTGCAGGGAGGGGGGCAGTTGGGAAGGGTTTATCTGTTTTGAGTATTATTGTTTGTGGGTAGTTTTTAATTTGTCGACATCAACACAATGTAGTATGTGCACAGTGTGGAAAGTATGTAGTGTTTCATTTTTCGATAACGCCAAAGAGGGTTATCAAGCACAGGGACAATTCAGCCGTCAGACAGATGGGTACACAGAGGGACATAGGGGTTAGAGTACTCAGCTGGAATGTAAATGGACTGGGGGACAAGGTTAAGCGGGGCATGGTTCACCATTACCTCAGACGACAGACCCAAGATGTTATCCTCCTGCAGGAAACACACCTCATTGGGACCTCTTGCCAAGCTCTTAACAAGGGAGAGTACAGGTTGGCAGCGCATGCGGGCTTTACCTCCTGGTCGAGAGGGGTGGGCATATTAATTAAGAACTCGTTCACCTTCACCGTGCAATCCACATGGTCGGACGCAAGGGGTAGGTACATCAGGATCTTGGGTAGGTGGGAAGGTAGGACAGCCACGTTTGTCTCAATTTGTGTTCCCCCCGGACTTCAGAAAGACACACTCAAAGACCTGGGTACTATACTCATATCAATCCATGTAGGCATCCTAGTGATAGGAGGAGATTTTAATGCAGTGCTTTCCGGGACACTTGACCGCTATCCACCGCAAGAATTCCGACCCGCACAAAAGTGGCTGCTGGATTTTCTTGACACTATGGGGTTGGTAGATGGGTGGAGGATACTTAACCAAGACGGGATCCAACACACGTTCCTTTTGGGAGCCCATCAAAGTCTATCTCGTATAGACTACATCCTAGCACAGGCCTTAAGTATTCGAGAGGTTCGTCACCTGGGCAGAGGCATCTCGGACCATTCCTCGGTCTGGATGAAGGTAGTTCTCGGTCGAGAGAGTGCCGGGAAAATAGCCCCCATTAATGCCTGGTACCTACGCGACCCTGAAATTCAGAAGAAATTAGGTCAAGCCACGGACAGCTATTTTCAATGTAATGAGGGCACGGTTGAGTCAGCACAGACTTTATGGGAAGCCTACAAGACAGTTATTCGCGGAGAAACTCTGTCCCTGATTGGCGGGAAGAAAAAAGAAAAAAAAAATAGATTTAGTACGTGCAGAAGAAGACGTACAAAGAGTAGAAGAGGTGCTAGCTCAGGAGTTAACACCCGAAATCTTACATCTCCTTAAGCTGAAACAAGACGACTTCAAAAGTATCGCGGAAGATAGAGCTAGAGCCCTAGGCAGGGACACGCAGAGTAGAATTTATGAGCATGGTGACAAGGCGGGGAAGCTCATCGCGTGGTTGGATAAGAAGGAGTGGGCGGCCTGTCTTGTGCCCGAGCTACGTGGTAAGGATGAGGTCACCATAACTGACCCACAGGCCATGGCTGACCGGTTTGCTCACTATTATCAAACGGTGTACTGTACGTCTGGTGACTATACAGAGGATGACAGTAGTGAGCTGCTTAGAGATATCAGACTCCCTACCTTGTCTGATGAAAATTGTGAATATCTCGAGTCCACTCTCACAAACGATGAGGTGGCACAGGCAATTCGGGGGGTGAATTTGGGAAAGGCCTCTGGCCCTAATGGTATACCGTTTGAACTGAACAAATTGATACCGGACAGGATTGCCCTGTATCTCCGCACGATGTTCATTGAAAGCAAGGGAAAGGGGACACTCCCCTTTGATCAAAGAGTGGTAAACATTGTAGTCATACATAAGGAAGGGAAACCCAAGACCAGCTGTGCGTCCTATAGACCAATATTGTTACTGAATGCAGAACCTAAGATCCTTGCCAAATTATTAGCCACACGTTTGATTAAAGTTATTGACTCACTAGTGCACCCCGACCAGACAGGCTTTATGCAACATCGTAACACCGCCCTCAATTTACACCGATTGCATGGGGTTCTGGGTAGAGTATCTACCATCCTAGAGCCCACCAAATTGGTATCCCTGCACGCCACCATGGCATTCGACATGGTTGAGTGGTCATATCTCTTTGTTGTGCTGGATAAGTTCGGATTTGGCCAAAACTTTAAGAGCTGGATTCGCCTCATGTACTCTACTCCCATGGCTCAAGTTGTGGTGAACAACCATAAGTCTCCAACTTTCCAACTGAGCCGAGGTACTCGTCAGGGGTGCCCTTTATCCCCGCTCCTCTTTGCATTGGCACTGGAGCCACTGGTGGCATGGATCCGTGGGGATCAAGTGATTCGTGGGATGCGGTGGGCCCCGAGCTGGGAAGATAAGATTTCACTCTATGCGGATTACATCCTGTTGTACTTGACCTCCCCGAGGGCCTCCTTGATCGGCCTTCTGGACATTCTCGTGGTGTTCGGGAGATATTCCAGATTTACCATCAATTGGTCAAAGTCAGTGATGTATGTCCTGCGGGGAGAACCACTGACTCTCCCAAGGGGCTGCCAGATACAGATAGCATCGGAGGGCTTCCGGTATCTTGGCATCTTCATCACATTGAACACGGAGCTCCGTTTCCTTTGTAACCTGAGACCACCACTGCGGAGACTGAAAAGCGACATTAAGCGCTGGAAGTCTCTGCCCCTTTCGTTGTTGGGTAGGGCGATCCTGTTCAAGATGATGACGTTGCCCCGCTTCCTCTACGCCCTTCAGAACTCAATGGACCCAGTTCCCTCATCTTATTTCAAAGATATAGAGACCCTCCAGAGAGAAATCCTATGGGACGGCAAGCCCCGAATCGCTCTTACCAAATTAACCTTTAATTGGTACGATGAGGGATTCAGCCTCCCTGACTCTAGGAAATATTATTGGGCATCCCATCTAGCAGCTATTAATCAGGGAATCTATGGCCGACCTGATGACCCCGGATACGCAATGGACAGGTGGTTGCTGCCGGGGGGGAGTACAGCAGGGTACTATATGCTGAGTCTAGCAGGTATCCACTGACAGGACTGACAGCTCATTCGGTCCATGTGTGGCACATTGCTAACAAGCAGCTTGGTTGGGATCGCAGACTCACCAGGGCAACGCACTTATGGAGTTCTGAGAAGCTGGGCAGTCTGTGACGATGCAAAGGATTTGACAAATGGGACCTTATTGGAATCTCACAGATCAAAAACATCTGGGGTAAGGACACTATCCTCCCCTTCACTTCCCTACAACAGCAGTACAGCCTGGCGGACACTGAATATTATCGTGATCTACAAATTCGGCACACCTTCCTCACAAATGTCACCAGCTACTCCACACTACAGGAGGCCTCTCCCTTGGAGGACAGATTACTAGATGGCCATCTCCCCGAGAGGGCCATCTCCCTGGTCTACAGAAAGTTGATTAATAACATGGAGGTTCCATTGCTGCCATTGAGGGAGAAGTGGGTTGGGGATGGATTAGAACTGGACGAGGAAGACTGGCGAGAGGCGGTCTCCTCCTCGAGAGTAGTTGCAGTCCAGGCAAGGTTATGCTTGATACAACTCAAAATTCTACACGGGGTCTATATCTCTGGGCCGGGCCTGGTGCAGATGGGTAGGGCAGACAGTGGGGAGTGCAGACGTGGATGCGGGGAGCTCGGCACATTTATCCATATCCTGTGGTTTTGTGAGCACATACAGACTTATTGGCACACAATACATCGCGCTTTACGGGAGGTACTCAATATTGATGTCCAGCCTGAGGCCCGTAGGTGCCTGCTGAACATTTGGGAACCTTCAGATCTCACCACTCACACCAAGCAGTGGGCGACATTAGCCTTAATGATTGCAAAACGGAATATCACACAGCTCTGGGGGGCCCGTCAGCCGCCCACAAGGGGAAAGTGGGAGGAGGACCTAGACTGGTGTATGTTTCGTGAGAAAGCGGTCTATGTTGCAAGAGGGTACACTGGGAAATGGAGTAAAGTGTGGGGGCCATGGAATCACTACAGAGGAGATATCTGTGCTCCTCCGACTCTCCTGCATGAATCTGAGACTCTTGATACCCCTTAAATTGTATGGTACTGTGGAATGCTATTTGATTAATTGTGTGACCGATTAACTGTGCGGAATTGGTAATGCCCTTGCTTGTGATTTACAATTGTGAATTTTGTTGACGATGTTTAATAAAAAGATATAGAAAAAACAATCCTACCCCAGAAGCCATATATTAAAGGACTAGGTATCCTGTAGGTAGTTTTAACTTTCCATTATCACAAAATCCACCCTTCACAGAAAAAAGAGAACAAAAACGCTGCGCTGTAATCAGGCATCGAAGCACACCTGGGAGGCATACGGCCTTACGGTTGGGAACCCAATGATGAAGCATGCTACTAACTAGATTGGTGGGTGAGGGTTCTTCTAACAAACAAGCATCATCGCAATGGCACAAGACTCAGGTGAGACACCAAGGCAAGAGGGTACAGTGACTGGCCCGCTGAAATGCACATTGAGCCTACCACTATCTGCTCTCAAGACATCACCTGCATCAGTGGCACTAGAAAAGAAAACAATCTTGGCATGTTTCAGCAGCAGGGGCAGTACCATCAAAACCGCCCAACCGCCCAACGGTACATTTGTACAACGTAAGAGTGGCTAAACTGTTAGCACTGGACCTCCTCACTTTTTCTTTTGTGGAAGGGGTGGGTTTTCTAGAGTTTGTGGCATCTATCCACCTAAAATGGAAGTTTCCCAGCCGGTCCTATTTTGCCAGAGTTGTTGTTCCAGTGCTACATCACGATGTGCTGGAATTGCTTGGACAAGCTTTGCTCCAGGGTGCTGTTTACACAATCCACCTGAAAACAGAGATGTGGACCAGATGCCAAGCCACTGCTTACTTTTGCATCACTGCACACAGGATCTCTTTTGTGGGGGTTAGAGAAAAGATATCTACAGGTGTTGACACTGCTCATATTTTTAGTGGCGCTTGGGAGCATGTGACTGTAGCCATGTTCTCCATAGAGAAATCCCATACTGCTGCAAACATTTTGGAAGACTTAAACAACAAGATCTTTGAATGGCTGCGACCAAGAGGGCCTAACGTTGGATTTGTTGCCACGGGCAATGGCAGTAATATAGTTGAAGCCATGGCTAACGGTGGCTATTTCAGGGTGCCTCAACCCCAAAATCTGCATATGATTGGTTTCTACTAGCTGGGCTTAAGACCTGTGGAGAGGTGAAGGCAAAAGAGGCAGAGTAAGGTGGAGCCCCAATGACTATTGAGCAGATGGCCCATGCCTATCTGGATGATCCAATAAAGGTATATCTTGATCAAAACCCATTGGTGTATTGGTATAGGAAGAGGCGCCAATGACCAGTGCTCAGCAGGCTGGCAATAAACTATCTGGCTTGTCCAGTAGCCAGTATCTCTGCTGAAAATCTTATCATTGCTGCTGCTTCCGTTGTCACAGTGAGAATGAACAGTCTCTGGCCCCAAAGCGTGAAGAGATTCACCATGATCAAAATAAATCAGCACTTTATACCACCTGATTTTCCCATGCCCTAAAGTACGACAGCAGGAAGATGAGTTAGAGTAATGGAAGGAGTTTTTTAGCTTACCTGCATCTGGGCAAACCACCTTGAGGACGAGCTGTACTTCCCTGACTGCTGGGCCTCGGCCAGCAACCATAGAACTTACTCTCTCTATCGCTGATCTGCTTTAATACCAAATAAAAAAAATAAAGATATAGCTAGGGGGACATTATTTTATTTTATTTGTTTGTGTTTGGCTGAATAATTGAACCCCATCTTCTTAGACACATGTTATTGCCAGATTGGAACTGCACCAGATTGCAGCGGAGAAGCCCCCTAACTCATTTCCCTCAAAGACATTGGAGGTACAAATTTGTGCCTGCCTCCATCCCTGGGCCGTGATTATCTATCCTTTCCTAGTTTATTCCCCTAGTCGGACTGCCCCACATTATTTGATTTGTTGCAAACTGGCCAATGTCTGTTTCATGAACAATGGATCGTCAATGTACCACGGTGACCACCCCTGAATAAGAAAAACAGGTAAATGCATGCAGTGCATGCTGAGTGATTGTTGTTTGTGAGTGTGTTGAGATGATTCATGTGGTAGTAGGCAGTGACACTGGGTGTTTGTGTATCTTTAACTATTACGCTTAAATGTGTTTGTGATGATTTACAATGTTGGTGCCCTAACGACGGCTGATCGTTTTTTTCCTGTCGGTGATTTTTTCCTTCCTCTTTGGGAGTTAGTGAGATTTGGTCACCTGGTCTACTCCACACTGCTTTGTTTTCTGCTTTATACTCATCAAGGAGTCTGACCTGACCAGACCCTTTAGATAACACTAACACAAATCTAGTCTACACAAAAATGACTTGATGTTTCTCTTGTTGTGCATCAACACCATTGTACGACAGGTCGATCTATTGCATTTGAGTCAGGACACAGTCGGTATGGAGTTGAACACTTTCCATAGAGTCAGGACGTGAGCGTGACTTCTTCAAGAACTGCCAGCAGAAAAAGGACGTTTTCAACTTCACTGACACCAACCGATTCAGTGATTTATTTAAAGTGGTCTACCCAACTCTGTAGATTGGTGGTGAGTATTGGCAGCAGTGCATTGATTTTACTTGATTTGGGAAATGCAATGTTGCTGGGTGTGTGTGGACAGTGCTGTCTAGCTTACATTTGAAGCAACGTGGTGGTTGGGTGGGGGGCCTGTTGTTGTAGGTAACTGGAGACAGCCATGTGGTCATAAATGATCATCACATTATACATGTGTAGTTAGTCTACATATTATTGTTATGGTTTATGATGATGAATTGATCATGACAGATGCAAGTTTGATCAGCCCGATACCAATAGTTACATGCGGACACTTTTGTGAGGTTTTTGGTTGTTGTAAAATTGCTCTCACCTAATTGTTCAACAACACACAGAGGCTTGGAACCTACTCTAGGATATTAATAATACTCACCTCTTTGGACTACTAGCACCATCATGCACCTCAGAGCAGAGATAGCCACGCCCACTGAGGGCGGCGAATATTAATGAAAAAAGCAATAAAGTTATGTTGAATTCACCGGTGAGTCATCTAATGCTTCTGTGCAACAGTCCATGATTAAGAGGCGTATTTGCCTCGAAACGCGTCAGGCATGGCAGGATAATTATGCAAAGCAGTCAGGCGGGCAGCAGCGAGGCTGACAGACCAGTTGGTCAGGACTTTGTCGAGTGCTCTCTAAAAGCTCAAGGGCATTTTGTTGGACTACACCTAATTGTTCATACATCAGTCATTAAATGAAAGAGCGCAAAAATTTTCATCTTCTCTTCTGTCTTGAGCTGACTTTGACGCTTCTCGGTGCACTTCTTATGAAGTTTAATTCTTTTTTTCTCCTTGATTATACAACATCATTTTTCTTTTACAATCTGCAGGCTCTCATATCCTGCGCTAAACGAGAAAAGCAACATAACACTCACGCTTACCTTACCGGACCACATTTGCCAGGCCCACAAGATTGACGGACAGTAAAAAAAGAGGAATGCAGATGCAACTCCCAATTTGACAATACAGTTTCATGTTTTTCTTTTAATATTCATTAGAATTGTGTGTGCTGTTTGCTTGACTCCTACATAATTTGTAATATATTTGCTATCTTTTAAAGGTAGGTAACAGAACATTTAGATATAATGACACTTGGGTCTCTCTGGGGGCAGACAGACAGTTTGGTTTCCATTGTATTTAAGTTACCTGTACTCAATCCTTAGTTTCCTTTTCCTCCCATAACATATGATGGTTGTCTGCTCATTGCCCAGATGAATGTTGCCCTTGTGCAGTGTTTGTCTTTGTCAAACCTTTCCAAACATTCCCCTTCCCATCCATCCATCAAACCCCCAACCCTCTTCCCCCAGGTTATGTTATTTATTGAGTTGTTTCTTAATAATTTACACTATTAATTAATCACACATTTGGTGGGGCGGATGTGGTGAAAGCAGCACCAATTTAGTGCAGGATATTCAGCTCTAAGTATAGCCCACACTGGCCACATTTACTTACCCACACATAAAAACAGTGTTCGATATTTTTAGAAGAACATCATTGCCAGCATCATCATTCAGGCACTGTGTAGCATCAAAGCTTACCCTTGTCCACTTCAGAGTTTGAGTCCACTTCATTTCATAGCTTTTATTTGCTCACCATTGTTCTGAAGAATTCAATTCAGCTTTGCTTATTAAATTGTCTCTATTGTTTCTTTTCTTGTGTACTAGTAGCCTAGTCTGGTGGCTGTCTCAATTGTTTGTAAAGCTTTCATGTAATAATATATCACCCATTAACTCAGTTTTTATTTTAATTTAGTTAGTTCCTTATGGTGAATAGGCCACAATCTCCAGTTTGAGTTCACCTAGGAGGAAGTGGGACCTCGTTTCTGATGTCTTCACTATTCGTGTGCTAGCATACTACTACTCCCACCACCATGGCACCTTGGAAACCATGCAGCCCTCACTTCATCTATTCAGTTGAGAAAACTGTGGATCATCATTGTACTACAATATAGACAATGGAATATCACCCCTCACTCCTTAGGGGTCAATATAGTTGTAGACTGCAGACACTAGGAGGAGAGTAGTAGGACATGGGTACCGCTTAACTAATTTGTCATACACTATCAGCAGATTTTAAAAATAGGCTGCCACAAAGGCAGCAGTGCGAAGTAAAACACCTAAAAAAATATTGAAATCATAATGTAAATTTATGACATATTTATTCCCCTCACAATATAAACTAAATCTACAACTGGCCCACCCCTGTCCCCAAACAAATCTCGCTGTCCCCAACCAATGTCCCAAAAGAAAGTTGTGTTCAAAGTCCAAACTGAAGTAAGGCCCAAAATGAAATTGTCCATAAAAAAATCCAGATGTCCCAACTCCCACATTCCCACCCTCTCCCCACAAGGCCTACCCACCAAAAATGGATTAAAAAAGGGGCAGAAGAGGGCACTAACTGCGGGCTAGGAGCATCTTCAGGTACCCTTCCATCTGTTCCTGCCTGGCATCCATGTGCACCAGCTGCTGCATGATGCAGTGCTGAAATGCAGAGAAATGGAGAGTCAGCAGTGATGGAAGGGCGACCTGCAGCTGCCATCGGACTGGCGCACCGGTCGACTGGAGGCACTGGTGTCTGACTGGGGCCATGGGCATCTGCAGTGGCTGCAGCCACCTCCTCCAGGACCACCAGCTGCAGTGTTGTGTCTTGATGGCCTCCAGTTTCCTCTGCCTCATCCAGGCTTCTATCTCCTGCCTGTAAGGAACAGTCAGATTAGCTATTTCAAGAAAGAAAATAGACAAATTGTAAACAATGCTCTTAGCAAAACACATAATGTTGAGGCACAGTAGCAGTGCATTTGCTGGTATCCTCGGGCCAATCGATATTGATGTGATTAGAGTTTCAGAAGCTATGCACCATGGAGTACACAAGTATTCTTCTCTCTCTTGTTGTGCTAAATTAATGGAGGCATGCTAGCTCAGCTGACATCCTAGTCATACTTGTGTTACTTTGCAACTGTCTGCAGGTGGGGCAGCTGTGATAGGCAATTATCTTATTCCTATGGCCATGCTCTGACCAAAATGCCTTTCTATATACCCTAACTACAAGGCATATGAATACATAAATGATATATGTCATGTGAAGTACTATAAAATCAATCATGCAGACATCTTCCTGTCTGCCATAAGTAGATGGTGGGAAAAGCGATGCATTACAGTACAGGGAAAGGATTGAGGAACAGGATATTGTATTTGGCACATTCATCACAGACTATCCCATCTGTAAACTTCAAGGCACTTCCTCTTGGTCCATCTGTACTCCCTGGCCTCACCCTCCATCACCTCACTTTGAAATTACTTTATTCCAACAAAATGGATTTGCTTGGCAGTAAGGAAAGAACTTATTAATTTACTCTACAGCAGGAAGTTAGAGGGTTTAGGCCGGGTAGGTAGACATTTTACTGATCATCATCATCATGTGCCTAAGCTTTGGGTAGTAGTGAGTCACTAGTTGGCAATGTTGAAAGGGAAACATTTTAACAGACTTAATCTGTTATGGAAGCCATAATAAAATATATCACTTGGTCAGAAGAATGTGGCACATGCAAAGAATGTTTTTTTCCAATTTTTTGGGAAGTCGGGGACAGAACTTAGGAAAAGAGTAATGTACTAAGAAGTGACTGAGTGGGCACTGGGAGGGAAGGGAAGCACACCTTCTTTTCACATTGCCGTGAACTTTGTAAATGGCACACTAACTAAAGCAGATGCACATTGCCCAGCCAACAATGTAGTGGGCCAAATTAAACCATGCAGTTGTTAGGTCACCATGGGTGTCACTGGCGAAATGCCATGGGAAGGGAGGTGATTGATAATGTGTGGGCAGGATCCATAATATATGTCGCACTTGAAAACTACTGTGAGTCAAGGGAGCAGTCAGAAATACCACCTCATCCCTTTGAATCAACGCCTTGATAATACCATTCCAAGCAAGTGAAGTAGGGGAAAAGAACTCCCCTCCGAGGACCTCCATTGTCCCTTTTATCTTTTTTGGGAGTTTTATATAGTGCAAATTTGACATGAAGGTGTTAGGTATTTGAGCATTTTACATGAGCACCATATACATTACATAAGGACACATTCATATTTTGTTAGGTAGGAGGAGATTAAGTGATTACTCAGAATCACAGGATGTTGAGGGCCATTTCCGAGACTCAAACCCTGTTCACGAGATTTGAGGTCAAGCGCCCTAGCCGTTAGGCCACATCCTCTCCCTTGTTACTTCTTCATTAAAAGCATTTATCCAGTCATCATTGCATTGTTCTTCTAGTATTATTATTCTTCACCCTTGACTTTGCTACTCACAGTTTAAGTTTTACATTCACTCATCCAGTCTTCATGATTGAAAACCATCCATCAATATATCCATCGTTCCAAACATTTCACTCAGTCTCAACAAACCTTTTACCAATATATATTTACCAACCCATGCATCTTTTCACACATCAAACCCACCTGTGGATTCTTTCACCCACACAGGCAGGCATCCTTTCACCCATACCCTTTCACTCACCCAGGAAGGCATCCTTTCACCCATACCCTTTCACCCACCCAGGCAGACATCCTTTCACCTGAATACCCTTTCATCCATCCTTTACCCCTATATGCATCCTTTGCACATGCATCCTTCTCTTTCACTCATATTACATTTCACCCATCCTTTCTCCTTCCATCCTTCTTTCCCTTTTCCATCAACCCATCATAGTTAAAGTTCATTATGAAACTTTTTCTGCTGAGTTGCAGATAGAAGACAACATTAAATAATCAGTTCAATTCAGTATCGCCAAAGAGGGATGTCCACAAGTCAACAGTACACCCGTGCAGTGAATATATTAATAAATGTCAATAAGTAAGCAATATGACTTACCACTGCTGCTGGCTCATCCCCTTGGACCGCTACAGCATTTGCTTGGCTGGCGCCATCACTGCTGGCCCCGCACTGGTGGTCGGTGCAGCTAAACATAATTACACATTTTTTTAGATGCCAGATACACCTTCCCCTATTAATTCTTTTATAGCAAAATGCAACCACAATACATCACTACAATTCGGTTACATTGTATTCAATCAAAAATATCAGGTTGGGTATTTTCTGGTGGCAATTTTCTGAAAAGTCAGATAATCAAGACAAACAATCACTATAAGTCAATAGGATAATGCAGGGATAACAAGAATTTAGAAATGGATAGATCGAAGAGGATTTGGAAATAAATAAGGAGACAGGCAGAAATAATTCAAAATCAGGAGTGGTAAAAGTTAGGGAAATAAATATTAATGTCAAAAACAGGAGGACTTACTGGGGCTAGCAGAGACATTGGCCCTGGAACTTTGTGAGGCTTCTCCAGCTCTTTCACCTGACTCAGCAGCCCTCTTCTTACCCCTGGATGCTGATGTAAGAAATAAAGACAAGAAAATAAAAAAAGACTGCTGGTAAATAAATAATTTCTCCAAAAATATGTTTTGGCGGGAAAAGGCTATTGCAATAACATTGAACTTTTCTAAATCAGATCGACTAGTAGTATTGCGAACCGTCCTATCTCAATTTCCTAAACCTACCTAACCCTATTCTGAATTTACTGAACTAGATTTTGGAATTACTAATAAATTGCAATGAAAGATGTTTGCTTCTCATCTCATTCGCAACTCTCAACCCCCTTTGATGGGCAAAGTCAGTAAGTCTGCATTTTTCAATGCATAGATGGATGAATGCATACATATTACTGCAAAATTGCTTGACATTTTATGAGCTTCAAAAAAATAAAGGCTCTAAGAAGTGAGAGAACATGCTAACTCAATAATACTACCTACCATTATCTTAGTGGCAGGACAAAGGAGTCTGAGCATTACTTCTTATATAATCAACCCATAAGCACGCTAACAAGGTAGCTGTTAGACTTGGCATCTTTTGGCGTGGTTACCCCTCACTTTTGGACCCTACCTCCTGTATTTTTGACACTGTGCCGGATTACGTTTTTGCTGGTTGAGATGCTTCGGGCACTTTGCCACTGCTGATCAGTGCCAAAGTGCGAGTGCTCCCTGGAGAAAGTTTATGTGATTATCCACGATTGGCAGATTTGTGTTAGCAGTGGGCACCTAGTAGAGTGCACTACAGGTGCCAGGGCTGATAACTCAAATGCTACTAGTGGGCTTGCAGCACTGGTTGTGCCCCCCACATGAGTAGCACGGAAACGATGTTTCAGGCTGGCCACCGTCGTGCCAGTGCGCAGTCTGTCGACTGCACCGACGACCTGGTCGGTGTCCACACCTGCCAGGTATGACCTTCCCTTCTCGTGCACGTTAGTCGCTCCTATAGTAGGCCTGAAGTACCCCCTGGGCAGGGTGCAGTGCATGAGGAAGGCAGGACATGTCCTAGTGTGGGTTACATGTCCTCGTAGTGAAAGACCGCCAAATGATCTTTCACTATTGAGGGGCTATCTTGCCCAATAGGATAGAATGGGGAAGGTTGCGTATCATGTTTACCCGCCTATCTTCCCATAGGAGCGAGATACGGAGTTGGAGTCTGGTACATCTGAACTCAGGATTCAATAACGCATCTTTTATGCTGGATGGCACTTTTAGAAAGAGGCTGTTCTCGTGCCTCGGCCTGTTGTGTGTATTGACCGTCTGGGTTTGTGAGTGACAGGGTCTGGTGTGATGTGCGTGATCCCTGGGAGTGCCGGATGAGCCGGTGGTGGGCTGAATAGGCCGATCGAAACCTAGAGTGGTCGGAGGAGTAGCGCCCGGGCCTGAATGGGACTTTGCCTGCCTTCCGCAGAGCTGGCCACCTCCTGTGGTGAGTCTGAAGACCCTGGCACACCTGCACAAAGAGACAAAGACGTGTCCTGGCCGAGGGCACCCCAAACTGGTTCGAACTGGGTCCTGGACCCCTCACACAAAGAGATCAAAGCCTTTATGGGGTATAAGTACACCAACCGAAACCCCAGAGAATTAGACAAGTCTGAATTGACTACCTTTGTGAACGAGAGGAATCCCTGCCGAAGTGGAACCGCTGAAGAGATTCTGGAGAAGGCTGTCCTTGCTGTGTGTCTGGGGTCAGCCTGCAGTTTGTTGTTGCCACTGAAGAGCAGATGAAGGGACTCAGCTGTGAGTAGTGTCCCCCTACTTGAAGACGGACATTTGCTGAAGTGCAGTGTCCGGCTGAAGGAGAAGCCTCTCCAAGGACCAGAGTAGAGCTGGTCTCCTGTTACGAAGTCCCAGGCCCAAAAGACTTCACCGCCAGCACCCCTGAACTTCCTTGCTGCAGTCGTGAGGAGGGACTGAAGCTGAGAGTAAGGCCTTTTTGTCACCGAGGAGCTGTGTAAGCACGAGAGGAGCGGAATCTGCTTTTCGTTCCTAAAGGGACCGCCGACGTCGCAAGTTGCTGGAGACAATATCGCTCTCCCCTGACGCTGTGCATCGTCATCACCATCTCTGTCTGAGGTACTGTTGCCGAGGGTCCGTGTGACTCTGCACCTGCCGCTGCGAGTATCACAGGCAGTGTTGAACTTTGGACTTTGTGGGTGCTGTTGATGCAGAGGTTTGTTTCTACTACGTAATCTTGATTTGCAACAAGCTTTCTAAGAAGAACCTTTCAACCAAGTAACATTATTTATGTGAACTCTTTTTGCCATGTTGGTCTTGTTAAAAGTTTAGTAAAGATTTTATTTTTCTAAACTGGTGTGGAGTCCCTTTGTGGTGCTATCGCTATATTACTGTGAGTGCTGGTACAAATACTTTATGCATTGCCTTTGAAGATAAGCCTGCCTGCTCGAGCCAAGCTACTGAGGGAGTGAGCAGAGGTTATCGACAAGCGTGTATCTTTCTTACTCTGACTAGAAGCAAGGGTCCCTATTTGGTCTGAGGTACTTACCGCTGCCAACTAGAGACCCCCATTTCTAACAGTAGCGCTGAGCAACTGTCTAGAATAACAATCACATAATATTTTTAAACTTAACTTACCTGCGTGTGAACAACATGCTTGCTATTTGGGAAAAAATATTAGCATAGAACACAAGTAATAATGTTAATAATAATTACTCACCAAGTCTTGCAACCTCAACATCTAGCAGGGCCAGCAGGTCCTGGTTTCAGTCCAGGACATCGGACCACCGGTGCATCCGCTGTTGCAGGGTGCCGCTAAACCCCAGAGCTTTCCACACAAGAACGGAGTTTGCATTGACGTATACGTAAGTGTCACGCAAACGTGAACTCTTCTGCAAATCAACCCAAACTCCGCCGGAGGCTAATTGCATAGGCACAAAACCTTACCCTCTTTTCTGTTCTTGCAAAGAAGTACCAACCATTTTTCCTTGAGTACAAACTTTGTCCGACCACGCTGCGCCATATTCACAGACCAGGATTTCCTTGAAATATTGTGTTAATTTTCGATTTACTGTCTTTTATTTTGCTTTTGAGCTAGTGGACTTATAATTCATATTAGACATCATAGCTGTAAACGTTTTCAATTTTTTTATGTGACTTTTATTGCCTGAAACCATGCAGCGTATGTCTTTTGCAATTTTAATTTTCATCATTGATGATGATGAGTACAGGGCGGACAGAAATCGAACTTAGGGGCATATTATCAAGCCAGGCGATAAAATTATCGCCGCTTTAGCAGCAGAAAACTGCCACTAAAACGGCGATAATGGGCTTGATAATATGGTCTATGGATTCCAATTGAAGCCCATGTTAAATGCTCAGTGCTTTGATGCCTGTTGTGGGCTCAGCACTCTACCCCTCCCTCTCACCGAACATACCACTTGCTCAACATGATTGATTCTCTCCCTCATATTGCATGACTTAATGTTTCTTATGCAGTGTATTTCTTGTTTTCACCTTCTGCACTAACTTGCTACATCTTGTTTTTTTCTGATTATCTATCCATCTATTTTCGCCTCTTACCAACCTTATACCTTAATCGCTGTAAAGACAAATGCTCTCTGTATTCCAGGTAGATTTAGCTGCGGGCCACTGTAAATATTGTGAAAAATGTTATTCATGTATTGCCTCAGTCAGTTCACTTCTTGGCGCAGATTTACAAGCCCCTTGCCCACTTTTGCGTCACTTTTCCCATGTTAAAAGTGACGCAAAAATGGCGCAAGGGGCTTGTAAATCTGCCCCCTTGTTTGTAAGTTTACGTCGTTCAGCAGAGTTTATGCTGTTACAAAGAATAAATAATTAACCGTTGTGTTTGTGGAACAACTGAAGGAAAACTCCTGAATGTTTCTTGATTCCCTTCATATTAGTACTGTACATTGTTTAGCAAACGCAGATGCAAACCATTCTAACTGTGAGATAAATATGTTATCAAATCGAGCGACACAGGAGTGGGGCTGCCCTCCCTTGACTCTTGGCATGCGGTCATTAATTACTGCTTGCAGCCCTCCATGTGCTGTTTTCGCCACAGTTGAGTAAGTCATGTTCTTTGTTCTTTAAAGTTTGTCGAACGACAAACTACTAACCTTTGACAGTTACACATTGTTGAAGCACTATAAATAATTCATTTTCTTCTGTCAAAGGAGTGAAATCAATAATATGCTGCTTTCTTGTCAGCCTAATGGCACGATAGAGGCTGTGGGATGGAGTCGTCCACTCACAGGAACCCGCGTGCCATCAACAGGACACCTCCAGAGCATGACAGGCGGAGGGGGGGGGGGGGGCACGCCAAAAAGAAACAAAGCTGCCTTCTGTCTGGAGCGTTGAACACTGCAGAGTGTTAACTAATTGTGTAATATGTGCTTCATTGTTGTTGGTGGTTGTGTTGTATGTTGCAAGATCGACAAAATATCACTTCTATAACATCACGAAGAAGGTATATTTAGGTCAGTATAGATGTAATTTTCTTATCTCCACATCGAGGCACATTGATGGTATATACTGTGGAGGTACATATACCTGGAGCTCAGAATTCTAAAACTGGCATTGGATCTGCTTGATTCTTCCAAACCATCTTCCATTCCTGACATCAGTTGTGGGCTAAGGATTGGATCCATTTGATCCCCTGGATCTCTACTCCTCAGAAGTCTTCAGTTCCTTCTAAAGCTTTCAGACCCCACAGGCGCACCTCTACCACCCCCTGGATATAAGCAGCAGCCAATGCGGCCATAAGACATGGCAAGGGCTTCCGAATAAAGTGGAAATCCACCTACTCCTCTTAAAAGAGAACTCTACAAACTTGAACTCCATAAGCGTAGGGACTTTCTTGGGAAACGTGCATTGTTTGATCATCACCTCATAGACAAAGTGCCTACCCACCAAAGAGTTGTTTGCTATTTAAAATAGTGTTGTTGCCCATCTTAGTTCTGAATAATCATGCTTTCTTCCTAAACCGTTCTTCTGCGATATCCACTTTTTCAATATAAAATCTCAAACATTTTGAACATTGTAAGTTCTGACAAGGCTTCCAATTTCGCATCTCACCTAGCGTGTTTTTTCACACGAGCAGTTCTCTGTAATTTGTCCTCTTTAACTCTCGCCGCAGGTTCCTTGATATCGATCAAACTACTTTCCATTTGATCTAGTTATCTGCTAGATCCCTGTCCTCCAAAAGTCCCATCTTCCCCTGCCTTATTGGCTTATTCCTCTGATATTTATGCAAACTTTCATTTAGCTCAGGATCTTTCGAGGACGACTGAAGAAAATAGCTTCTCAGCCCTCTTCTTAAAAAGCCGACATAAAACCCCGAGGTATTAGCTAATTAGTATCCTATTTTCCTTCTGCCCTTCTTCATCGAAATCACTGAGGGGCATATTAGCAAGGGCCAGATCGCCGCTTTATCGGCACTTTTTGCCAATAAAGCGGCGATTTTTTTATCGCCCAATTACCAAGCTGTCGCTAACAGCAGTTAGCGACAGCTTCCAGTATGTGGCCCGCTTTGCATGTCAACGATATTTATCGCTAATGACATGCAAAGTGGGTGTACCCAAACTGGTAGCGACTGAAAGCAGTCGCTAACAAAGCTATCGCCTATTAGCAATACCCGCGGCGGGATAAAAAAAGGTCGCACACCGCGATTAGCGCCAGGATTTTACACCTGGTAAAAACCTGACTTAGCCATAATAGTCAATGGGTGGTGGACTCTACGGCTAAGTCCCCACCTGCTTATTAGCGAGATTTTCCTTAGCGATAGGATTTTTATCGCTGGAAATCTCCCGTTGAAGATGGGATTCGCCACTATCGCTGGATTTTTATTGCCGTGGAGATAAACGTTGGTAATACAGCGTTATCTCCGCGATAGAATCCAGCTATAGGAGGCGAAAATAAAAATCGCGCTAAGCGCAGTTTGCGATAATTATCGCAAGTTGTTGCTCATATGCCCCCAAGGGTCTCAACCAGTTCCTATCCACATATACAGTAGATAACCTCCTTCTTGACCCTAACCTATCTGGATTCTGTGCTTGGTTTGGCACCAAGACCATCTTAGCATCTGCAGCCAACAACATCTGTATGCCATTAGATAAGGTAAAGAGCCCCCCTGCGTTATGTTTTTCCTATTTGTAGCATCTGACATGGTCCCCCACACAATCTTGTTGAACTCACTGGCCAAGATTGATGTTAAAGATGTAGAGCTCCTATGAATCTCCAGCTTTTTCAGTGATAGATCTCAGTGGGTAACATTGGGTCCTTTCCACTCAGATTTTCTATAATCATCTTTAGTGTTCTTCCGTGTTCAGCCCTAAGTCCGACCCACTTCAGCATATAATTGGCCACTTTGACTACCTCGATTCATCACTTCAATTCAATTTTATACAGACATGGACAACCGTGATTCTGTGTCTACATGGTTACCGTTTGTCCCTTCAAGTTCAGTTTAAAGACTTCGTCCAAACCATCACCAATTGGATGAACATCAGTTCACCGTGTCTTAGCATCAAAAGATGGAAGTTGTTATCTTTGAAAAATCTTTTGCCTTGTCTGCTGGCTGAAGCAAGTGGACCTTGGATCTCCCGCCACTGTGGTTACCCCAGCACATAATCTTGACATAATTTTTGAGGCAGTACTATCTTTCCCACTTCACAACAACAAATTAATGCCTGACTTTTTCTTCACTCTGCAGGTCACGAAAAAGGTAGTTTTCCTCCTGCCTTCTCATTTTTGAAAGACTGTAGCCTAGACAGTCATCCTTTCTTACAATGAATATTCCAATTAGCTTTTTGTGGTCTTCCTGTCTACAATGTAGCTAGATTACAACATATTCAGAAGGCCACAGCACGACTCATTACTTGAATTTATGGGGATCCCATTACACAATAAGCAGATTTCCTGGCAAAAACACAAAAATTTGCCATATTATGATGAATGCGCTGCCCCAAGCGCAGCCGCGAACTTGTGCTGCCCTGGAGAAGCGCATTCAGGTGAAAACAGAACAGCAGCTTTACAGCTGCTCTGTGTTTTAACAGGGCTGGCGACAACCGGCCTGCACTTTGAAGGGGGATTAGAGATCCCTTTGCAGGCCGGTGCTGTCACTGACTGCACCCGCCTGCAAGGGGATGTCTGGGTGACCCATGGGACCCACTTTCCCCTGCCAGGGCCTGCTGTCAGAGGGCGCATTGACAGTGTATCACCTTTTAGGTGGCGCACTGGCAGTGCGCCCCTGACAACTTCTTTGCCTCTGTGCCCACGTCTGTAATATGGCGCAGAGGCATTATGATTTCCTCATTTGCATACGCACATTCCCATGCAAATAAGGGCACGTCCCCTGCCGATAGCGCTGGAGCCTTTTGTGCGTCAGCGCTACTGATATTACAAAAAGGGCTGCACGAGTGTCTGTGGCCTCTTCTGTAATACCAAAGTGCCTCGGGGGTACGCAAAGTGGGTGCAAACGCCCATTGTGCCCCCTGGGGTACTTTCTGTAATACGGCTTCTGATTTGTCATCCTGTAATTTAATATGTTTACAATGACTTGTTATCGCAAGGCTCTTCACTCTACTTCTGCTATCTATATAAACTCTCACTTTTAGAACTAAATTCCATCTCAGGCACTTTGCTCCACCACAGCTAAACTTCTAGTTCTCGGTTTCTGCAAGGCTTGAAAGGAAAGACTGTCTTTGTGATTGCATCCAATGTCTGGAGTCTAATTCCCCTGACCTACATGCAGTTCCTTATCTTGCCTCATTTCGAAAAATTAAACTTCTTTACAAAAATGTGCTTCATAGATTTCTTTCAGTCATTAACTCATTCATTCACCTTTGTACTTACTATCACAGTATTATAGTAGTCAATATTTTTGCTAAGATGTTGTTGTACAATAGTATTTAAAACTCAATATTGTGGTTGAATAGCAGAGGGTCTAAAGTACAACAATAGTATTCCAATATCAGGAACCTGAAAGGTAACTAAATGAATGAAAGAAACACGTGTTGATACTGATGAACATAAATTTCTATGCATGTTTCTTGCTGTTTGCACAACATTTCGGGGGGAAAATATTGTGTGGACAAAATATTGTGCCAAGAATATCGAGGACAAAACTATTATGATGGTAAGTTTCTATGGGTAAGAAAACGCTAACTATACTTAATTCCACACATATGTACCTAGATGATATGAATACCTTCAAGGTATGTAGATGTGGAGTTCAGAATAGCAAATCTATACTTACCTCATTGTACTCACCTTGTCGATATTTTGGTCCTCAATATTTTTCACACAATAGTCTGTCCACATGATATTTGTTTCCACAATATTCTGACAACCAATTTTTTTAAAGCATTTATATAAGTCAGCATGGTGGCTCAGTGAGTTAAACGATCAATCCTCCTGCCTTGATCTGCAGGACACCGTAATGTTGACTCATGCCTGTTTAAATCCAGGACCATTAAAGTGGGTTATGTGACAACTATGATTTAGAGCACTTAGAAATGCTTAAAGAGTTAGCATAATGGATGGTTGTGGTTTATTGATGGAGCTTTGCTTTGGCAGTCACCACAGGTTGTCATTACTGAAGCACAAAGTGCAGATCTTGTGTTGGCAGTCCTCACTGGTGGTTGATGTAGCGCAAAGAGTCGGTTTTACTGGAGCTTCATGTTGGCTGACATCTCGGGTGGCAAAGTTGTATTTTCCCAGGTCGAAATGGCAGTTTAAAGACATGTTTTTCAGTGCTACTTACTTTACAGGGCAGCACAATGAGTGCTGCTTCTCACTAGTAGCAGTTAATTTCTCTGGGTACAGATAGTACCAATTAGTAGGGATTTACAAGTATGTTAAATGTGCCAATTAGGAGTCGACTTATATTACCATGTATGAGGGAGTGAGCACAAGCACTTTAGCACCGGTTTGAAGTGGCAAAGTGCACAAAGTCCTAATGCCAATAAAAAAGGGTACAACAAAAGAAGATAAAAATGTGGGAGGGGCCCTGCAAAAAAGGTCCAGGTATAACAGTAGCACAAAACACAAATATGCCTTCTATATAGTTGTACACACTGTCTAAAGGTACCAGTACCAATTGCATCAGCATTGTGGACAGCGAAATGCCCTGTGTGCAGTAAATACTTCTACTAATGCAGAGTTCGGGTCAGCATCATGGCTACACTGTAAATTGTTTCATATGCTATTTAACTCATATCCCCAAATCACATTTTGACATAAGGAACATCAACTTACTTTATAGTTTTAATAACGTAGTTTTTCTTATAAAAAGTTGTGATATTGGGAATAGTAATCATAATTATGTATATAGTTTTGTTATAGTCTGAGTCTCCCTATATATAATACCTTTGCAAGAGCATCATTATAGTGAAGATGCTTAGAAATGCTGTACTGACGCGTTTATTTTCTACACACAATTGCTGCATGAGCATCTTTTAAAGATAGAGCAGCATCTTATACCTTCAGGCGATGTCTTTCTGTTTATAAGATGCAACAGTACTGTATGCACGATGTGATTGGTCACAACACATGTGATGTCAAGAGTGATGAAATCCAGGATGTTATTTGTGATTTCATAGTTCCGCCAAGAGCGGGGAATATTGTCGGTGTATTTTGTGTAGCTCTTTAAAGTGAATTGCTGTGGTTTTAATATGTTGCAACCATACAAAATTTGCTTTCGTTTTGGATTTATTTTCATAATATGGAGAATATTTTTTCTGATGATGTATTTTGATCTCGTGATGACTCACTATATGAAACATTGTTCTCTTGTCCTCATTAACTACAGTACATGGCCTTCAGCAATTTTTAGAAAGTAGAGAGCAGAGGAGGTGGCATTTGCCTATGCCCTGCCCCCTACACCGTGCACACATAGCGTGCTCCAACGTACCTGCTGCGTATGACATTCAGCTATGACAGCTGAGTGATTTTAGGCCACAGCATTTGGCTACACCCTGGGTGAAGGGCCCCGGCCTAGGCTCATTGAGATTTTGAATTTGTATGTGACAAACTGGAAACTGGCATGTGTGCCAGATTCAACTCTTTGGTACAGTCTCACCAAACATGCTGCACATGGCATCCGCCATTCGCAGTGACCCATGTGCACTGATGCTGGTCTACAGCAAAACCCAATGTGCAATTATAAATATATT
Organism: Triturus cristatus; assembly: GCF_964204655.1. Lineage (NCBI taxonomy): Eukaryota > Metazoa > Chordata > Amphibia > Caudata > Salamandridae > Triturus > Triturus cristatus. Next base: position 580,060,115 of record NC_140586.1, read on the forward strand.
ACCAACAAAACAAAAAAACAATTACAAATGCTGTATCATATTAAAGATTTTGGAAAGAACAACCAAATACAGACATTAACTGTGCATAACCTCGATTTGCATGTCGTTTTAAGAGATACATTCCAAATAATAGCAAAGGGGGACCAATTCGTGGATCTATTTAAAAACAGATATAACACAACATCCTGAAATAATGAAAAAAACAAGTAGTTTCTCAATATTCATTTTCAATTGGATTTTTCCTTTCACAATGATTGAATACGTAAACTGTTTAATAAAACATATATTGGTATAGGACACTAATACATCCCATTACTTATTTAATGTACAAATGGATGTGGCAGACCAATAACTACCTTCATTGCAAACCACATGCGCACTCTAGAGATTCTTTATGAAGGTATTATTTTATTTGCTTTATTTAAGTTTCTCTACCAGGAAAACCTCTTACTTTGCCGTAAGCACAATAGCAGAAGAATCCCAAAGGGAGAAAACAGAAGCTTTTGTCGCAAAGCACTAATTCATACAGGTAGCAATGATGTGTGTAGATTGCACACAAAAATAGGTTTCACAGTAAATTGAACAATATGTTCCATTCAAAAAGAAGTCACAGTGTTCCACATTCTGCTGAGGTGAATTCCGTCAGGAAGAATGCTAGACCACATTTTACCTTCAAAAACAAATGTCCTAATGAAATGGACTTGAAAAAATCCATTAGAACATTTGAAATATGCATCAAATATTTTTGCGATCAACAATTGACAACTTTTCTGTCACTGTTGTGCAAAGTTCAAGAATGCGTGTCTAAGATCGCTAACATACTTTAAGAATGTAACCTGTTTGAAGGACTCCACGGTTAATATGGTGAAAACTGCCGCAGCTGTATTCCCATGACCAGTTGCTTTTAAAATATATTTATTCCATAAAGTTGATAAATAAAAGTTGTAGTCTGGATCTGTGTACTGAATATCGAGTTACGAGAATATTGTGGCCAAAATTGGTGTTTTAGGTAGGAGTAGTTTACTATTCTTAGCTCCACATCAACATACCTTGAATATATATATTTATCTATATATATATATTCACTGAAAAAACCATAGGTTTCAGGCACATTATAGTTAGAAATTAGCATTTAAAAATCCTTCAGGAATGTTATAGTTAGTTGGACATTTCACTCATAGAAAACCATAGAAATTCCCCTGTTATTGTCATTTGAGCTAACTATAACTCGCGTCCCCGCAATGCACTGCTGATGACGTCACATATTACATCATTCATGACATGGTCAGTGACATCACTGATGACATCACTGATGACATCTCAAATGACATCACTGATGACAACATCCAGTGAATGGGTGTTTCTATAAAATGTAAATATGTTTTATATATATATGCCAAGGTGTATTGAAGAATGAATGGGTGTATGAGTCAGGATGGATGATTAAGTAGGTGTGTGACTGACTGTATAAGTGAGTGATTAATGGTGTCTTGCTTAATGCATGTGTTAGCGACTTTTACAGACATTCAGACAGTTTAGGTTGTCAGCTGGTGTGTAAGCAGTTCCATGGTTTGGTTAGCAACTAAATGAGGATATATATGAGCTATTGATTGCTTGTCTGAGTACCTGTATGGGTGCCTGAGTGTCTGTGTGGGTGGGCGGGGGTGTGACTCTGTGCATAGATGTGTGAGTGGATAATTCACTGGGTATATGTGTTCAAGCCTGTATCTGTGAAGGTCTGCATGGCTGGGTGAGTGTGTGTATGAGTGTCTTGGTGAGTGAATGGATGCCTCAGTGGTACATGTGTAAGTAACTCCATATGTGAAAGCCAGTATATATGAGTGTTGGACTGTATAAATGACTATATGTGAGAGTGAGTGATTGTGAGAGTGCCTGTATGGATCAGTGTGTGCTTGTATTAGTTATTGTATTAGAGCGTAAGTATGTGTTAGTATATGTTTAAATAAGTGACATGGTATGTGTATAACTGTACAGGTGAGTAAATGAAAGTGTGATTGATTATTTCCATTACTGACTAGGTGTGTGAATAACTCTATGAATGAGAGGCGGTGTGTGAGTGTCTGAATAGATATGTGACTGGACATGATAATGCTGTATTGATGGCTGACTGTATGTATGAGTGAGTGAATGGGTGATTGAATGGATGTGTGTGTAGACCTACAAATTAGTGAATGAATATGTACTAACTGGTATTGGTGTGTTCATAGTTTCGAAAATTATAGTCTGAATTCTAGAGTGGGTGTCTCAAGTGTTATATTAGGGTCTGATGAGGTGCATCAGATTTTGATGTGTTTGATGTCATCAGTGATGTGATTTGAGATGTCATCAGTGATGTCATCAGTGATGTCACTGACCATGTCATGAATGATGTAATATGTGACGTCATCAGCAGTGCATTATGGGGGCGCGAGTTACAGTTAGCTCAACTAACTATAACGGGGGAATTTCTATGGTTTCTATGAGTGAAATGTCCAACTATATATAACATCCCTGAAACCTATGGTATTTTCAGTGAATTTCAAAGGTTTTCTAAATGCTAATTTCTAAATATAACGTGCCTGAAACCTATGGTTTTTTCAGTGAATTTCAAAGGTTTTTTAAATGCTTATTTCTAATTATAATGTTCATTAAGCCTATCTTTTTTTCTGTATTTTTTAATTATCATCCCATTCTCAACTTGGTGAAAACTGCAAATCGGACCCCTCTTCCATCGATACCGTACGCCAACAAAATCGCCACAAACGAGAGCCACAACTAACGCTAATGAAATGTGAAGTAGGCGTTCCCGTGCAAAAAAAACACGAAAACACCACTTCTCCATATTTTCAATGACCAGAAAAATCTGCAATGCGATCCAAAAAGCAGGCGATAAGCTGAGTTAGCAGTAACAAATTAACATCAACCTTCAACTGGTGTAAGGAGGTTGACTATCTACTCCATGAATTGGACCCAACTCACAGCCACATCTAAAGACCAACACGCGATAGAGCTACTGATCATGAGGCTCCGACACTCAACAAGGCCACAACACCCAGCGCCACCACCACCAGAACCTCCCCCCGCACCACCCCCCCTACTACCACCGAGGCACCGCAAAACAGGACAACGGACCTTCCCAAAACGCCATGCCCCTCAGCCACACAATAGCTGAATGTTGGGAGATGTGGAAATCAACTATATATGAAGGAGGCAATTCACCCATCAAAAATAAAGCACACAATGCCAAGTGTAATGCTGATGTGCTGCACAGACCTCACTATGCAAAGCACAAACCTCTCCATGTGGAGATATACTATTGATACTTGTAGTGTAGTGCACAGTAGACGCAACCATGTTACCTCAGGCAGTGGGGAAGATCTCAGTCATGTAGCTGTGTTGTCTCCCCAGAAGCGGAAGCGGAGTGGGCTGCTCCAACGTACGCCACTCCAGTGTGGCAGTATGAATAATTAGGCCAGGCCCTAGGCGTGGTTCACTTGTGGGAAGACCAACAAGTCTGTCACAGCGGCAGCCCTCACCCTGGCACGTGCCTGCCACCATAACCGCGGGCCTCCTCGACACAGGCTGCGCCCATGCTCACTGCTGCCTCCGCCCTACACTGGGGTTACACGGTTCACAATTCAAGATTAGTAGCGACACAAATTGTGTAAGAGACTATGATGAGTGAAGAAGACCCAATGCTCCAAATCTGTGCAGCTCAAGTCAACGTCACCTGCCTGTGGGCCTTTGCTCACCACTGCCTCCGGCCTACACTGTGGAAGACCGGTGACACGTGGTGCCAACTAACCCTGTTCAACACAAGCCAATCCCACATATGTAACTGTGTCCTGAGTCATGAATGGCAGCGACCATAGCACCAGACTCCCTTCTATCAGTGAGGGGGATTTCCATATGGAAGGCCGCCGACACGTGGTTCCACTGAACCTGCACTACGCAGGCCGGTGGGGCCACCAACGTATGCACATGGCTGTGGGCCCTTGTTCACCGCTACCTCTGGCCTACACTGTGGAACACTGGCAACAAATGGTGCCACTAACCGTCTTTAACACAAGCCTATCCCACATGTGGAACTGTGTCCTGAGTCCTGAATGGCATTGACCCCAACTCTGTGAGACAACCACAGCACCAGACTCCCTTCGATCAGTGAGGTATATTTCGATATCCAAGGCCGGCGCCACGTAGTCCCACTAACCCTCTTTAACACAAGCCGATCCCACATGTGTAACTGTGTCCTGAGTCCTGAATGGCAGTGACCCCAAGTCCATGGAAGCGACCACAGCAGCATACTCTCTTTGATCAGTTAATCATATTTCCATATGCAAGGCCGGCGACACATACTCCCACTAACCCTCTTTAACACAAGCCGATCCCACATGTGTAACTGTGTCCTGAGTCCTGAATGGTAGTCACCCCAAGTCCATGGCAGCGACCACAGCACCAGACTCCCTCTGATCAGTGAGGGTATATTTCCATATGCAAGGCCAACAGCATGTGGTGCCACTAACCCTGTTCAACACAAGCCGATCCCACATGTGTAACTGTGTCCTGAGTCCTGAATGGCTGTGACCCCAACTTCGTGGCAGCGACCACAGCACCAGACTCCCTTCAGTCCTATTTGTTGTTCTTTTCTTTAAATAATCTATACATGACTAAGATTCTTCTTTGTCCAACCTCACAGGGACACTCCCAGGCCCAAGAAGGTTGTTGGGGGTATGATGGTAATGTGGGAAGAGGGTGCGTTACCTGCTTATGTGGGGAGAGGCAGCGTCAAAGGGGCATCTATCACAGAAAGAACTCTGATATGTTTTCACAAATGCCTCGGACAAATGCCAGCTGACGAACTGAATCACAAAATGGTTTTTCAATGCTTATGTAGTGTGAGTTATGAACAGTTCACACCCAGGCTCGTAGAGGGACAGCTGCGGCCCATCCGCTCGACTCACAGACACAGTACTACGAGCCGTCCACGTCATTGTAGCTATCCTTGCCCTGTTCCGTCGTACGCCATGCCACGCCACTCTGATTACGTTCCGACATTGGCCCCACATAGCTACCTGTCGCAGGCGTACTCGCAGTTGGTGTGCAGGTCAGTGGTCTAGTTATCAACATCTCACGGCCACTCCCTGAGGGCAGGTTTGCACACACACCACACCCATCCGGCACATGCATCACAGGCCAAGTGACCACACAAATATAATAGATCGACAACGTCACATCCTTTATAGCCGGTGCTGACTAGATGGCGGACGCTCCACGTGTCTCAACCTTAAAGAGTCTTTGAAAAGTTGCACAGAAGGTTAGTCACACCCTGATTTGTATAGCCGTCAGTGGCCTACCACCCCCTTGGAGCGGACATCAGATGCACAGGGTTAGTGCCACCCGAAGCTCATATGGCCATCAGGGGCCTACCACCACGTGGCACGGACTTGAGTACCACAGGCTTGGCGGCCCCAAAAGCTGATGTGGTCACCGCCATTGATGACTCAGGACTCAGCGACATGTGTGAGATCTGCCGGGCCGTGGAGAAGATGATGTGGTCTCCGCCATTTATGATTCAGGACTCAGCGACATCTGTGAGATCCGCAGAGAAGCTGATGTGGTCTCTGCCATTCATGACTCAGGACTCAGCGACATATCTGGGATGCGCGGAGTTTTGACGGGCACATGGAGTAATTATTTGCTCATGGATGCGCAGGGGTGGCAGTGTCTGTGTCTCTCTCTCTCCCTTCTTTGCCTTCTATCTCTCTAACTCTCTCTCTTCCTTCTCCCTTTGTCACTCCCTTTCTTTCCTTCCCTCTCTTTTTCTCTCTGGCTTTTTTTTCCTTCTCTGTTTCTCTGTGTCTCTCTCCTTTGATATGCCCATTACACAGACCTTATTTTGTGCTTTATTTTCCAGGCTCTGTCGTCGACATCCATGGTCCCCACAGGAGTGTTCCGCCTTGTTGTTTTGTATTATTAGTTTATCGTTCATATATATATTTTAATAAAAAATATAAAGTTTGAAAATAGTTTATCGTTTACATATATAAGTTTAAAAAAAAAAAGTTTGAAAAAAAAAACATTTATAACGTTTTTGGTTGTTCTCTTAACTGCTGTGTGACTCTTTCTTGTTCTTATTACTGTTATTTGATGAAGTCCACCATGGTGTTACATTTTGGGTACTTATCGCGGGAATACTGGTGATGTCTGCAGTTTGCACCAACTTCTGAATAGTGTGTTAGATTTATCTCAACTTTATTTCCATTAAAGTGCTGATAATGAAATGCAGACTTGCCGTTCCCATGCAAAAAGACACAAGGTGCACCTTTGCGATTTATTCTAAATACTAAAATCCTGTATTGAATTGCACTGAGGTAGTGGCTGCACACACAGTGTACACAAAAAATCAATTAAGAAATCTCATTGTATTTATATTGATTGGGAATAGTGTGTCAGGTGCTGGATCGTGACGAGATACACTGCTCAGTTCGTATATTGTTCTGCACATGAAAAAAATCACATCACAACTTTCACACCAACTGCAATGTGAAACAAATTCTGGCGATAAGCCATGTTAGCACCAGGGATTTTACACCTGTTTTCAGCTGGTGTTAAGCAGGATGACCATGAAAGGGAACACAGCCAAGAGCGACACCAGAACACCCACAGGTGCCATAGAGTCAATGAGCATGATACAGGGATACCCTTGAGGGCAACAAGACTCTTCGCAACAACTCCAGGACTGCCAAAGCCCACCAAACCCGCATCTGAGCAAGTGTGTCCCTGTGGTCATTGTCTTATCATGATAGGCACGAGCCCTACAACTTCACAGTGTGCTGTCACCTCAGCGTTGACAGTGAGCCTGGACATGTAGCTACGCACGCATATTCCTGTATGCACAACCGGTGTGTGCTGGTCCGGGGTACAGAGGTCAGTGCAGGGGTGTGCCTATCCAGCAAGGGTAACGGGGTGTCTCGGACATGTCCGTGTACAGGAAGTGCGGTAAGTGTGTCTCTGTGTTCTGGTGTGGCCTGCCACAAGGGCCACAGCAGTCAATGTTGTAAAGTGGCATGCACCACCTCTAAACGGCACTGTGATGGTGTAGTTGGAATGTAGCAGGACATGCGCGAATAGGCATTACAATGGTGTGCCATACAAGTGCACGAGCTACAACAGCGCACCGTACAAATGTGTGGGGGCTTGTGGGAGGAAGGAGCAGCTGTTTGGCAACATAACACACAGTGAACTCGCCCATGGGCCACGTACTGCGCATCTCATCCATGATGACCATGGTCGCAGACATCCCACAACACCAACGACTGGCCTTTGTAAACATCCTGTATGAATGTAGCGTGGTTTTCACTTCTATGCTTGTTCAGTGGTGTGATGTTGGCGGGTTGTGTGACTTGCGCTCCCTGTTGGTGTGTTTAATTTTGGTCATTGTCTATACTTGTGCTGTACTTAATTGTGCATGTGTGCCATTCTGCCATCTCCCCCGTCCCCCCACTCTCTGCTTCTTCCTCTTCCTGGTGCTGTTGTGTCTATAATTGTGTTGCTCCACACATAAATACATGTAAAGAACTAATTAGAATAGTTCCTTGATATAAACAGTTTTTTTAATATTCAACAACACATAGAAGTCAGAATTGCAACGTATTCTATCAATACACTTTCTAGAACATTCTACAATACGTGCAGGTTAAAAGTTCATCAATTTTTTTTAAATTAACGATATTTTTTTGCAACATTTTCTCGAACATGTAACGGCACTTGCAGGTTAAAAGTTCACAATTGTCTTAAGTTTGAACAGTGCCTTCCAAATGCAAGTAGCAGGTGTGGTTGAGTTGAGCAAATTTTATCCTATGATATGTACTCCACGTTGAAACTGCTTTTTCTTAACTAATCACAAAGATGCTTTTCCACAAAACAAGTGTACACCCTACTTTTAAAAAAGAAGGCTTTTCATCTCCCAATCACGTATTGTTTTGTATGGCAAAAAAAAGTAGTTCCCCATCTTTAAACATATCTCTTATTCTACCAAGGAACTGCATGAGCTACAGACATCTTTCCATACCTACCAGCCATACCTTCAAAATGCTAGTGTGGATTGTAGGACATAGCTATATTTTCTGGTGCAAGAGGTATGCAGAACACAGACGTATTGACTTAGACCTAGGTTTACAAAATGTGGACATTAAATGGTTTGCACAGAGAAGATTGAAGTGGCTCTAATTGCTACCTTTGGTTAAAACCTCTTAGCATCTTTCACACCCTGACCTTATGATTGTGCATTGTGGTGGAAATGATCTAGGCACATGGACTGGGGTAGGTTTGGAAATGCTTATAAGGGACACCTTTGGACACCTCAGCTCAGCACCGTGTGACTCTGGGCAATAGCTCACTTAATAGCTCACATAATTTCCACTCCGGCCTCGAGGGCCTTCAGACCCATAGGGGTGAGTAGTCTGCGCTTTACAAATACCGTATTGTTTTAATACACGCAAATTTACCTTCGAACTCCCTGTATAACACCCCCTAAGCACCATACACAAGTTACAATGTTCGAAACAAAAGTTCCTCTGAGTAGGTATAACTACATGCTGACCCTACCTGACAGATGTGGCACAGCGGCCAGAGCACATGACTTCACAGCATATGACACACAGTTTGGACTCACGCTTTCATCCCCGACTCCGGCAGCACCTTAGCTTAGCACCATGAGACTCTAGACAGTACCTCACATATTTTCCGTACCCCAGGACTTCCAAACCAGTAGGAGTCAGTAGTTCGTCCTAGTAGGTATAAACACATGCTGACACTACTTCCACAGGTGTGCTGCATCGGCCAGGGCACATGACTTCACACCATAAGACACACAGTTTAGGCTGACGCTTTCATCCCCGACTCCCGCAGCAGCATCAGACTCTACGCAATACCTCACTTATTTTCCGTGCCCAGCACTTTCAGGCCGGTAGGTATGAGTAGTTCGCTTCGCACCCCCTCTATAGCACACCCTAAACACCCCACAGAGGTTACAGTGCTCCTTTCCTCCTCTTTCCTACTTTTTTCGCCCTTTTTTCCCTTACTCGCTTAGGAAGAATCACAAAATGGCGGCCAACACTTCCTAGTTTCAACCGCTCGCAGCGCTCCCAACCAATAAGCAGCAAGCTCGTGCTCGTAACACCTCAGCCAATCAGATGGCAGAATTCCCAAATATCGATATCTGTAAATTTCGATATTTCTCAAAAACTACTGAACGGATTTACACCAAATAAACAAAAGCGTGCTTTCTAGACTAAGACCCTTCACCCTGCCAAATTTGGGGTAATTCCGTCCACCTGTTCGACCTGTAGCCTTGTCTAAAGTTGCCTGTGGATATTAACATGGAGAAAACATGTTTTGGGACCCCCCTTTTTTCTCGGCCCCCCCTTGACGAATCACCCCAAACTTTCAACATAGGAGCTGATATGAACAAGGAATTAGTTTGGAAATTTCATGAAGATTCCTCAAACGACGCCAAAGTTATAAGCAAAACAAAAAATGCTCTTCCTATGGAAACTTTCCATAGGAAATCCGCAACATTCTATACGTCTGGCGCCGGTTGACGAATCCTCGCAAAATTTTCCAAACTTTTGGCCAGCTCCGCTCCTACCCTGAAAGATTTGTGGTGATTTGTCAAGTGGGGGCCGAGAAAAAAGGTAGGTCCCAAAACACGTTTTCCCCATGCAATTTCCCATAGGATCTGTTGTCGCAGCTACAGCCCGAACCGCTGAACGGAATGACACCAAATTTGGCAAAGAGGTAGTCCTCAGTTCAGACTCGTGCCTTTTGCATAAATGGTGTGAATCCGTTCAGTAGTTCCTGAGAAAATTAGAGTTAAATGTACATAAATATCTACGGCTGCGGCGGGTCCGCGGACCGTACACACACCATACGCGCACCTTCCCCGAACCGAGCGCGCACCCTCCCGATCGCGCACTGAATGCTAATTGGCTGTCGAGTGTCTCTCTACATTCGAAACCAGGAACTGTTGGCGGCCATTTTCTGCCTCGGTAGAAGCGAGGCTGAAGAAGCAAGGGGAAAAAGTGTGTAAAACATATAAAGGGGGCAGAGTGGAAATACTCTGACCCTCTAGAGGTGCTTAGGGGGTCCTAGAAGGACCCCCTGGGGCCCCCTTTTTTAAAAGAAAAAAACGGCAAAATGCACGCACCGTGCGCGCATCCTATTGCGTTGGATGCACGGATTCTCTTGCGATGGGTTCGTGGATCCAAGAGAAAAAAAATTTAAATTGTTGGGAGATAAAGATTAAGCTGAAGTGTTTGTTCGTGAGTGGCTCTAAAAAGAGCCGTTGTGTTCTTTGAGAGTTTTTGGTACTTATAAGTAAGTCCTATACAGAGTCTAAAGTTGTTGAGGAAGACTCTGTTTCCTTCATCAGTAAAGTGTACTCCATCTCTCCTATACATCTCTTGCATATGAAAGCGCAGATTGTTATTGTAAATGGACCCCATTCTGTAGTCTCGGAGAAAAGCAGAAACAGATTTATTCACATGTTTCCTAGCTTTCTCAATCTGTGGACAAAAATGATCGGACCAGTTCCATTTCTGCCTTTGGCATATGTTTGAATACACAAAGGCAGTTTTAGGTAAAAGTGAAATCAGTTCTGCAAATGTGTCCTTCATAAGGATTTCCAGACCTACCCCAGTCAAAGTGCCTAGGTGATTGCCACCACAGTGCACTATTATGAGGTCAGGGTGTTGGATTTGCATGAAGGATTTCACCAATGGCATCAATTGGTGCCACTTTAACCCTCTCTGTCCAATCCATTTAATGTCTACATTTGGCAAACTTAGGTCTTTGTGAATGCCTCTGTTTTCTGCATACCTTTGGCTCCAGAAAATGTAGCTGTGTCCCACAATCCACACTCTAAGCATCTTGTAAGGAGGTATGGATGCACTCAGATGGTCTCTGTAAATGAAATGGCAGTTTGGAAAGTAAGATATTTCTGAAATGGTGGCTAAGATGCAATTTTGAAAAAAGATAAGAAATCATTGGTTGTTTGACAACCTTCTACACTGAAAGGTAGGGTGCATATTTCAGTTTTTTAAACGCATGATTCTTATTGGTTAACAAAAACTGATTGTACGGAACATTACATATGATAAGCTGATATGTTGAGAAGTCAAGCACACTTGCTGTCTTGATTAGCAACATTGTGTGTGCTGAACTTGTGACCTGTGTGCTCAGTACAGTGTTCTATGACCTGTTTCTATGGTAACGGGCAGAAGGCAGATTGGGGGAAGGGTTGAAGTTTATGTCATTTGGAAAGGGTTGAAATGTTTAACCAATAGAAATGTGTGTTTGCTTTTGAATTTATGTGGGAAGGAATGTGATTTGATGTTTACATGTATATGTGTGGAAAATGAGAGGGAAACTTTGCCATTCGTTGGTTCTGCTGACAGGTGCACAGTGCAGAGATTATGTATAAGAAAATCAATCTGGTGTGTGACTGATATCTGGTGTGTGACTGATATACTTCTTGATCTACAAAACATCTTGGAAGGTGAGTTATTTAATTGTGAGGGGATGTATGTAGACTATTGTTATTTTAATCAGACTAATGTATTTCTCATGCTAAAGTGTAGGGAGTACTTTTTTTTCTCTACAATCTTATTGACAGTGTGTGTGCATGTAGAAACCATTTTGTGATAAGGATTTGTTTTTTTCATGTGTTTGTAGACAGATAACTATGCAGTTTTTATATTTTGGTAGAATTAGAAACCAGTCATTGTTTATGAATTTGTGAAATGAATTATGTTTCTGCAGTAAAATGTAGTACTCCTTGTAGATGAAATGTGTTTTGATATAGTGCAAGGGATAGTGTTGTTTGTCTAGAATCACACAGAGAGCCTGTGTGCATTTGGGAACCCCCGTGAGAGAAGCATTTAGTAACATCTTGTATTTGCTGACAGATAACTCTTTTAAAACCTGTCATGTTGTCAAGTTTTAGTAGCATTAGATGCCTGTCTTTGCTTATGCGTTGATTAAATGAGTCAGGCTTTGACACAAAAGTGCACTTTTGAAATATGCACATTGTGTGCAGTTCCCTTACCACTTCCATAGTAGTAAATAAGTTTTGGTAAACTCCTAGGGATAGTGGTGTTGTCTAGAATCACACTGTGAGTCTGTGTGCATTTGGGAACCAATGTGAGAGAAGTGTTTGGTAACATCGTGTATTTGCTGACAGATAACTGTTTTAAAACATGTCATGTTGTCAAGTTTCAGTAGTATTAGAAACCAGTCTTTGCTTATGCATTGATTAAATGAGTCAGGCTTTGACACAAAAGTGCAGTCTTGAAATATGTACATTGTATGCAGTTCCCTTACCACTTCCATAGTAGTGAATGAGTTTTGGTAAACTCCTAGGGATAGTGGTGCTTGTCTAGAATCACACTGTGAGTCTGTGTGCATTTGGGAACCAATGTGGGAGAAGTGTTTGGTAACATTGTGTATTTGCTGACAGATAACTGTTTTAAAACATGTCATGTTGTCAAGTTTTAGTAGCATTAGAAGACAGTTATGGCTTATGCTTTCATTAAATGAGTCAGGTATAAACACTAAAGTGTAGTCGTGAAATATGTAGATTGTGTGCAGTTCCCTTACCACTTCCACTGTAGTGAATGAGTTTTGGTAAACTCCTAGGGATAGTGTTGTTTGTGTAGAATCACACTGTGAGTCTGTGTGTATTTGGGAACCACTGTGAGAGAAGCATTTGGTAACATCGTGTATTTGCTACCAGATAACTATTTTAAAACCTGTCATGTTGTCAAGTTTTAGTAGCATTAGAAGCCATTCATTGCTTATGCGTTGATTAAATGAGTCAGGCATTGACACTAAAGTGCAGTCGTGAAATATGTAGATTGTGTGCAGTTCCCTTACCACTTCCACTGTAGTGAATGAGTTTTGGTAAACTCCTAGGGATAGTGGTGCTTGTCTAGAATCACACTGTGAGTCTGTGTGCATTTGGGAACCACTGTGAGAGAAGTGTTTGGTAACATCGTGTATTTGCTGACAGATAACTGTTTTAAAACCTGTCATGTTGTCAAGTTTTAGTAGCATTAGAAGCCAGTCTTTGCTTATGCGTTGATCAAATGAGTCAGGCATTGACAGTAAAGTGCAGTCGTGAAATATGAAGATTGTGTGCAGTTCCCTTTACAACTTCCACTGTAGTGAATGAGTTTGGTAAACTCCTAGGGATATAGGTGCTTGTCTAGAATCACACTGTGAGTCTGTGTGCATTTGGGAACCACTGTGAGAGAAGTGTTTGGTAACATCGTGTATTTGCTGACAGATAACTATTTTAAAACCTGTCATGTTGTCAAATTTTAGTAGCATTAGAAGCCAGTCATTGCTTATGCGTTGATTAAATGAGTCAGGCATTGACACCAAAGTGCAGTCGTGAAATATGTAGATTGTGTGTAGTTCCCTTACCACTTCCACTGTAGTGAATGAGTTTTGGTAAACTCCTAGGGATAGTGGTGCTTGTCTAGAATCACACTGTGAGTCTGTGTGCATTTGGGAACCACTGTGAGAGAAGTGTTTGGTAACATCGTGTATTTGCTGACAGATAACTGTTTTAAAACATGTCATGTTGTCAAGTTTTAGTAGCATTAGAAGCTAGTCTTTGCTTTTGCGTTGATCAAATGAGTCAGGCATTGACAGTAAAGGGCAGTCGTGAAATATGAAGATTGTGTGCAGTTCCCTTTACAACTTCCACTGGAGTGAATGAGTTTTGGTAAACTCCTAGGGATATAGGTGCTTGTCTAGAATCACACTGTGAGTCTGTGTGCATTTGGGAACCACTGTGAGAGAAGTGTTTGGTAACATCGTGTATTTGCTGACAGATAACTATTTTAAAACCTGTCATGTTGTCAAATTTTAGTAGCATTAGAAGCCAGTCATTGCTTATGCGTTGATTAAATGAGTCAGGCATTGACACCAAAGTGCAGTCGTGAAATATGTAGATTGTGTGTAGTTCCCTTACCACTTCCACTGTAGTGAATGAGTTTTGGTAAACTCCTAGGGATAGTGGTGCTTGTCTAGAATCACACTGTGAGTCTGTGTGCATTTGGGAACCACTGTGAGAGAAGTGTTTGGTAACATCGTGTATTTGCTGACAGATAACTGTTTTAAAACATGTCATGTTGTCAAGTTTTAGTAGCATTAGAAGCTAGTCTTTGCTTTTGCGTTGATCAAATGAGTCAGGCATTGACAGTAAAGGGCAGTCGTGAAATATGAAGATTGTGTGCAGTTCCCTTTACAACTTCCACTGGAGTGAATGAGTTTTGGTAAACTCCTAGGGATATAGGTGCTTGTCTAGAATCACACTGTGAGTCTGTGTGCATTTAGGAACCACTGTGAGAGAAGTGGTTGGCAACATCGTGTATTTGCTGACAGATAACTGTTTTAAAACATGTCATGTTGTCAAGTTTTAGTAGCATTAGAAGACAGTTATGACTTATGATTTCATTAAATGAGTCAGGTATTGAGACTAAAGTGTCGTCGTGAAATATGTAGATTGTGTGCAGTTCCCTTACCACTTCCACTGTAGTGAATGAGTTTTGGTAAACTCCTAGGGATAGTGGTTGTTGTCTAGAATCACACTGTGAGTCTGTGTGCATTTGGAAACCACTGTGAGAGAAGCATTTGGTAACATTGTGTATTTGGTGGCAGATACGTGTTTTAAAACTTGTCATGTTGTCAAGTTTTAGTAGCATTAGGAGCCAGTGTTTGCTTATGCATTGATAAAATGAGTCATGCTTTGACACTAAAGTGCAGTACCATGTAGTATTGTCTTCACTGCACCAGAACTGAAAATGTAAAAGTTTTACCCAGGCACTGTCCTAGAAGTAGTCTGATGATTTAGTTAGTTTCTAAGTACTTATGTTGTGAACCATTCATTACCAAATAGACTGCTTCAAATGTCTATGCAGTATGCATGTAGTTCTCTAACCACCTACACAGTTGTTTTTCACACCTTCAATTCCCTAGTCAGTATCCATACAGTTCCAGGAAATACCCTGTCACTCCCTTTGCAGTCCTCTAGTGACCCATTCAGCACCATGTACTAATCCATTCACTGTGCCAAAACCCAAACACTTATAAATTCACCAAGGCACTCTCTTTCCAGTACTCTAATGATTCAGTCACTGCCTAAGTATTCATGCACTGAGCCAGGCCTTAGCACATGGACTGCTTCAAACCCCTATGCACTATGCATGCAGTCTTCAAACCTCCTAGACACTTGTCTTTCACACTTTCAATTCACTAGTCAGTATCCATATAGTCCAGCAAACATCCTGTCACTCCCTTTGCAGTCTTCTAGTGACCCACTCAGTACCAAGTACTAATCCATTCCCTGCACCAAAAGCCTACCACTTATAAATTCACCCAGGCACTCTCCTTGCTGTAGTCTAATCATTCAGTCAGTACCCAAGTACTCATGCAGTGTGCCAGGCCTTAGCACATGGACTGCTTTAAATGCCTATCCAGTATGCATTCAGTCCTCTAATCAGCTACACAGTTGTCTTTCACACCTTCAATTCCCCAGTTAGTATTCATACACTTCTAGCAAACACCCTGTTACTCACCCAGTGTGTCTCATTTTAGTACTGTAATCATTCAGTCAGTTAGCATGTAGGGCCTTATGTAGGTGGGCTGGCATTTACAACTTCATAAATACCGAATCATACCGATTCGGTATTTATGAAGTGGTAAATGCTATGTAGGTATTCCTGCGGTAAAAATTACCGATTCGTAGTAATTCGGTAATTACCGAATCGGTATTTACCGATTCGGTAATGAGGCATACCTTCCCATTGATTGAATCAATGGGAAGGTATGCCTCATTACCGAATCGGTAAATACCGATTCGGTAATGGGGGGAACACAATCAAGGGTGGCAGGGTGTCACATTGACACCCTGATGCATCCCTGATTCCTGCATGTGTGCACATGTGGCACACATACATGCCCTAAGGGCATGTATGTCTGCCACATTGCACACTTCTAAGCGCTTTAAAATGCTTTTACACATCCATTCTTAATTTACCACCAACTATTAGTTGGTGGTAAATACCGACTCCAGACAACACCCACACACTCCCCCTACATCTCATTTCTGTATTCGGAATTTACCGAATCGGTAAAATTACCGATTCGGTAATTTTACCGATTCGGTAAATTACCGAATACAGAAATGATCCCCCTACATAGCAAAAGCCTAAATACCGGTCGGTAACGGTATAATTACCGAAAATCGGCCGTTACTGACCGGTATTAGGCTACCTACATGAGGCCCGTAGTCTTTTAGTGAGGTAGGCTTTGGGCATGAACTGCTTCAAAGTAGTATGCATTATGTATGTAGTGTTTTAACCATCGTCACACTTGTGGTTCAGGGCTATAGTTTCTTAGTCAGTTTTTATTTAAAATGTGTTTGTACAGTAATGGAATCCTGTAAATTTGAAAGTTATTAATATACATTTATTTGTGATTCTTTTTTGCAGATACTGTTTTTCAACGTTAAAATAGAGAAATATTATTGAATGTATAGAATGAACAAGATAATGTGGCTAAAAGGAAAAAATCTTCTGGTAAAATCACAAAGCAATTTATTAAAAATGTTTGTAGGAGCAAACAGAATGTAGATAATGCTGCAACTTCAGAGAATGTTTCAAGTAAGAAAAAAAATCAAAATAAGAGGAAAAGTAAAAAAGCAAATGTTCAGTCAAAGGAAATAAAGTATGGTAAAAGAAGACAAAATCAGTATAAGGAATTAAACCAAAAAATATTTTACAAGAGAGTAGTGCATAATTTGCTGAAAGATGTGAAGAAATATAAAAAGAGAGCTTTATTTTATAAAAAGAAGAAGCATATTGAAAGCATTGTGGAAAAGGCTTTTGAAGTAAAAAGGAAACTGTTTATTTTAGTGTTAAACAGAATTCGAACACTAGATAAACCAATATATGTAATGAAGGCCAAAAGTAGGAGGAAAAGAGTTATTAATAAAAAAAATGTTGTGATGTTTTTTTGGGAGAATGGAAACACAGTTCTAGTTCAGAGCCTTTTTTAATGAAGAGAGTTATTCACTGAGTGAAAAATTATTGTATGCAGTTGACACCAGTGGTAGAGGTTATGAGGTTAGTGATGGTTGTCCAATGGAGAAAGAGTAAATGGTTGAAAGAAAGGCAGAAGAAGTGAAGTGAAGTGAAGAAGTGATAGCTGATGAAGTTTTAGGGAAACGTGCTAAAAACCCTGTGTACACTTGGGATTGCAGTAGTGTTTGTAGTGTACGACAGGAATCTATTGAAAAATTATGTCGTTTTTTACGAGCCTATAGTAAAACAAGTGTAAATCAAAAGATTAAGCTGTTGCAAGGACTAGACCCTTGCAGAGTGAGAAAACATACTGGGTTGCAAGGTCATTCTCTGGCTTGTCTTTCTAGGAAAGTCTGTGAATGTGTTTTTCACCATTTCAGAATGCTGGCAGTACATCATACTCAAATGTGGAAGTTAGTGAGTAGGTTGTATTATGCAAAAAGTCCAGCACTAAAGTTAAGTGAGTTGAACAGTGCTCTTTTACGTGGGTCAGTTTCAGATGTGAAGCAGGTCTGTGAGGATATTGAGTTTTGTTACTTTGGGCCTCAGCAAGAGAGTGAAGAAACTGACACATTAGTAGAACAAAATGTTGAAGACAATGTAGAACCTGTAATTACAGAAAAATTTGAGGATGAAATCACAAAGTTAAGGTAATTTCAGGTGAAAGACCAAATGTTTCTTGTATTTGTTGTCGGCGAAGTCACTATAAAAATCAGACTAGGGGTGTCAATCTGTATTTAAAAAGTGAAATAGAAGATAATGATAAGTGGATGGAATTTGCAACTTATTCGTTGGTAGAGGATTGTTTTGATTTGGGATGCGAGCAGCGTATTTGCAAATATTGTTATAACAAATTAGATGAGAATAAAATGCCTGCTAGAGCTGTTCATAATAATCTAGAGTTGGTTGCTATTCCTCCAGAGCTGATACATTTAAATACGTATGAGTCTATTCTGATACAATGTGTTCACCCGTTTCAGGCTATTGTTCGCATGGAGCCCAAAACAAGTAAATTACTTCCATCAGAGTTGCAAAGAGGATTGAAAGGAAGAGTTGTGTATTTACCATTAGATTTAATGAAAAATATTTAAACTATTGGTGTAGATCATGCAGAAAATGAGCCACTAGTCATTCTAGTTAATGGTGTTCCTACTAAGAATAATAAAATCTGGCAAGAGTTAGTGGTGTTAGAAAAGTGCAAAAGGCATCATTGTATCTGTTAAAAAATAATGAGTACTACAGAAATGTGTTTGTTGGAAAAGAAGAAATAGATTTAGCAGAAGATAGTGAAACATTAAGTGGACAAATTGAAAAAGTGGACATGTCCAGATGTGAAGAGATCTATGAACGTTACAGTGTACATCCACTTCATTCCAAAGAGGTGATGGGGAATACGATTGAGTTGTTTCAAATGAAAAAAGCAACAGGAAGTCCCATGAGTATATCGGAAGAGAGCTTGGAAGCTCGTTGTTTCCCGCAATTGTTTTCAACAGGAAAAGGTGGACAATATGATGAACGTCCAGTGCAGATTCCTGCATCTGAATATTGGACAACAAGATTATATGCAGAAGATCCAAGATTTCGACAATGTATCCCTTATATGTTTCATTTTCTGTTTGAAAGTGACTTGTCTGGACTTTCTTATGCAGTAAATCACATTTTAAAAACTGGAATGCATCTTCAAAATGTAACTGTAAAGGATTTTATGGATAAAGTGCATCAGAGAGATGATCATTTAAAATCTGAGGTTGATTAATCTGATGGCATGTCAGCGTGGGTCTAATGAATATTGGTACCGTCGACATGTAGAACTGAAATGTATACTACGGAACTTGGGAACTCCTACATGGTTCGTTACACTAAGCTGTGCTGAGTATGCTTGGGATGATTTACTTGAATTTCTTCGAGAGTAAGCCTGGGCAAAGCACTACACTACGCTCGCATAGTTTGCAAAGTTTTTGCTACTTCGCACTACGCAAATTGCACGTAGCGTAGTGCAGCGGTCATTTTTTGCTTGCTCGCGGTCCTCAACATCAAGTTGGCAACCGCGAGCAAGCAAAATGACGTCCCGGCGAGACTTTTTCCTTGTTCGCGATCAGCAACATCAAGTTGCCGATCATGAGCATGGAAAATGAACATCCCGGTGAGATTCTCAACGCGAGGAGGTCAGGTTTCTCATTGGGAGTGGTCGCGTAGGCTCGCGACCGCTCGCTATGAGAAACTACCAGTCCGTGTTGAGAAATCTGCCGCTTGAGAAAAAATCTACTCAAGCAGCACAAAACTACAGCTCGCACTGTGCAAGATGCCGTTGACAATGATTGCACAGTGCCGGATGCTTGTCCGCACTGTGCAATCATTGAAAACGACATCTTGCACAGTGCGCACAGGGTACTACGCAGTTCGCGAAGTGCTACGCGTTGCTCGCGTAGTGCGAAGTGCACTTTGCTTAGCTTCACGTAGTGCAACTTCGCGCACTACGCCCAGGGTTATTCGAGAGGCAAATTCCAATATAAAAAATATTGAATACAAGACACCTGGAGAATTGTGCTCTTTGGATCCTGTCAATGTATGCAGATATTTCAATCATAGATTTGAAGCTATGATGTCTTTCATCTGCAATAAAAAGAATCCTCCTCTTGGAGAAGTTGTGGATTTCTTTTGGAGAAAGGAGTATCAAGCAAGAGGTGCTCCTCACATACATATGTTGTTATGGGTCAAGAACGCCCCCAAATTTGGAACAGATTCAGATGAAACTGTTTTTTCTTTCATTGAAGATTATGCTACATGTGCTCTTCCAAATAGCAGAGAAGAGAAAAACTTAAAACAACAAGTCTTACGATTTCAAAGCCACAGGTGTGGAAAATACTGGCGACGAAAGTACAATTCAAAGGATAATTTCTATACCAAATGTCGTTTTGGATTTCCCCGTCCTGTATTATCCAAAGGAAGAGTGAACAGTTTGATGTCAGCTGTACGACATACCATCACAAGAAAGTCTCTGAAAAACACCTACAACTTAAGAAGAAGCGAAGAATCAAAATACATAAATGACTACAATCCAGTTATTTTATCCATGTATAACGCTAACATGGATATTCAGTATGTTGCGGACAATTCCATTGCTGTTGCTCGATATGTAACGTCTTACATTACTAAATCAGAAAAGACTGAATTGAAAGAAATGTGGGAAGAGATTTTTTACAAGAGTCTAAGTAAGAAATTATACAGTTTCAGTTTGAAGATGTTATCGCATAGTGAAATTGGAGCATATGAATGTTCAGATCGGTTATCATCTGCAAGTCTATATTCCAAAAGTAGAAGAATCATTTGGGTGAGTCTAGGTCTTGCAGGAATGCGAAATCGGGTACTGAAATCTGTTCAAGAAATTGAATATTTAGCAGAAAATGACCCTGAAAGTACAGATATTTTGAAAACCAATATGTTGGACACATACTATCCAAATAGAAGTCATCATCTTGAGAACATGTGTCTCTATGAAGTGCTGCAAAACTACACTTTTAAACAGAATATTACAGAGAACATCAACAATGGAAAATATGGAGTGATTGGTTCTGAAGGATGTCTGGTGAAACAAAGGAAAGGAAATTTAATTAATCACAGAAAACTGAGTTGCTACACTGGTGACAAAAGGCAATTTTACTATTTAGCCCTTTTGCAAATGTTCAAACCATGGCGTTCTGAACTGGAATTACTTGGAGATTTTCCCAGCTATGAAGATTAATTTAATGCTTGTAAAGATAGCATACAATGCAGTGCTTTCGCAAATTATGTCAAAATGTTGAATGATGAAATTGATCAAGAAGCTATAATTGCAGCTGAGATTGCTAGAGACAGTTCTCAAGACAGTCAACGTTCTGCTTCACTGAGTCAAGATCCACTAGGACAACCAATTGTTGAAAATGAAGCAGCGTTTGCAATGAATGAGGTGGAAACAGCAATGTATCAAGCACAAGAAGATGCAATACAGTTAGGAAACTTGGAAGAGCAACTAAATGCTGAACAGAAACAAATATATCAGCATGTGAAAGAGCAGATTGACCATGAATTACTTCATGAAAAGAGAGTGTGCTCATGTACATCATTTCAACCTATACGAATGTATGTGAGTGGTCAAGCTGGAACAGGAAAGAGTTTCATAATTAAAGTAATTACAAGTTATCTGCAAAAAACAACTAAATCGCATTTGTTTTGTGTTGTCACTGCTCCAACTGGGTTGGCAGCACATAACGTTAAAGGAATTACTTTACATCGTTTTCTAATGCTGCCAGTAGAGCATGAGAACAAATTGGAATACCACAAGCTATCTGGAGAAGCTTGTTGTGAAGTTTCAAGAGTCCTGAAGAAAATGAAACTTCTCATTATTGATGATGTGAGCATGGTTTCAAACTTGATGCTTGCCTTTGTGCATTTAAGAATGCAGCAAATTCTTAAAACTGAGTATGACGTGTTATTTGGAGGAAAACACGTCATAGTTTTTGGAGATCTACTGCAACTGACACCGGTAAAAGGACAACCGGTATTTAAAACACTTGCCCATGAAGATACCAGAAAGTCTCTTGGCAGTGTTGGTAATGTGAACATTTGGAGTAATTTTGATTACAAAGAACTGACAACAAATATGCGACAGGCAAATGATGCTGAATATGGAAGTATTCTTCAAGATATAAGAATTGGAATTCTTTCAAAACAAGGGAAAGAAGATTTGGAGAGTCGATTACTTTGCAATGTCTTTCCAAATTAAAATGCAGTTCCTGTAAAAGTGTACGTGAAAAGTGCTAAAAATAAGTCAGTGATTTGCTTAATGCCAACACTGCTTGAGTGTTCAATATTCAACGAAGAATTATTAAAATTGGAAAATGAAGAAATTGGAAAAATGGAAGCCATCGATAAAATACTACAGGAAGGAATTCCTATTATTTTGACGGGTAAGTTGAGATCAAAACTGGATTGTTTAGAAAAAAAAATATCTAAAACTGCTGGTTTGTAAAATACACTGTATGCGTGTGTAAACTGGCGGGTAATTTTAAGGCGTAATTTGGATGTAGAGAAAGGTTTCGTTAATGGTGCAATGGGCAAAGTGGTGGATTTTGTGAATTATCAGATAAAAGAAGGAATTGAATTTTAAAAAATTAAATTTGATCAGATTGATGAAGTTAAAGAAATTGGTCGATGTTCAGTTCGTTTTTTGCTTGTTAAAGATTCATATGTCCGTAGGAAACAATTTCCATTTTCTGTGGCATATGCAGTGACTATTCATAAATCGCAAGGATTAAGTGTAGACAGTGCATTGGTGAACATTGGATCTACCGTATTTAAAGAGGGTATGGCATATGTTGCTTTGTCGCGAGTCAGAACATTATCTGGTTTGTTTTTGATTGATTTTGATGAGACAAAGGTTACTGCAGATGCAAACTGTGTAAAAGAGTATAATAGGTTAAGAAGGGTGTATGCTCCAAATTTAGGTCAATATCCTGTATTTGAAAAGCGTATGGTTGGTCGAAAAAGAAGGTTAGAGAATATCTTTTCTGAAGGTATCAAGAAAAGAAAAGAACAAGATAATGTTGTGATTGCAGGTAAAAAGAAATTGGACCCTGTTGGAGAGATTGTTGGTTATCAGTTTGAAAATAGTTCAGGTGTCAACTGCTATGCTAATGTAGTGGTCAATGTTGTTTTTTATCTTGAAGGTTTGCAAGAACAAATCATGGAGAATCGGCAAAAAAGATTTTGTTCTCTGTGGCATTCTGTTTATGAAAAATTGACAACAGATAGAAGTAAAATACAATCTGTTTCAGAAGTTCGTAATCTTTTGGATGTGTGTTCTGGTTCTACACAATTTACAGAAAATATCCAACAAGATGCTCAGGAATTTTTAATGTATATGCTTACCATTTTTGAAAATGAAGGTGTAGAAATAGAAAATATTTTTGGCCTTTCTTACAAATGGGAACATGGTTGTGAAAATTGCATGTATACATGTAGCACCAATGTAGACACTGAGAGATTTCTGTATTTAACATTACCAGACTGTAAATCAGTGTCTTTCAATAAATTAGTTAAAGGTGCAAATCAAAACATGGAGTGTAGCCAATGTAAATCAGAAATGTTATCCACATTATTCTTAACAAAATATGGAAAATACATAATTTTAATGATGCAACGTTGTACAGCTGACGGAAGAAAATTGGATACTTTAATAAAGCAATTTGTAGCAGCACAACTATCAATATCAGGAAGGACTTTTGTAGCAATTGCTATAATTTTCCATGATGGTCCTTCCACCACATATGGACATTACACTGCCTATCTAAAATGTGACAAAGGCTGGACACTTTGTAATGATGCCCAGTTGGTTTTCAAACAACGTTTGCCTAGTGAATTACCAAATTCCTACCTAATATTTTTAAAGCCAAAATTTTAGGAAGATAATTCACTCTCTGAGGAATTTATTATTATAATTTAATAGGACTACCATTGGACAATTTACATAAAGAAGAAGTGCAAAAATACCATTTGGCCTCAAGGAAAGGTACATTTTTGAATTATGGACTTTTTGGTGGTCATTTATTCGGTGATTATTTTAATGCGGCAACATTTACAGTTTTTATAAGTTAAAGTTATAAAATGTTGTAATCTGTAAGCATTTCATGTATGTATGATTTGTATTTTCTGGTATTTTACTGACAATAGTATGTTGTTGTTTTTTTAACAATCTTTCTGATTGTTTTTTTTTTGCCCGCTGTTAAGTAATGAGTACGATTGAAATCACTATTTCTAGTGAAATTCAATGTATTCTGAGAACAGCAAAAAAGGCAAACAAATTACTTTGTGGAAATTATGTTGTGTTGTAAAAAATGTATTATTACATGTTATAATTTTTTTTTTTTCTTTCACAGATCCAAATTTTAAAATAAGCAATTTTTAAGAAGTTAGATTTGAATGAAAATGTGAAAAAAATGTGTACCATTTTTTATTCCTATTACAGTGAAGGTAAGTTTAACAAGTCTCAATATGCAGAATGAGAAGGTCTGCAAGAAGCTACAAAGTGGAAACATATTTCTAAAAACACTCTATGTAGATTTGAAATCTGACCATAATCAGATATCATGTGACCTGCAAAAATTGAGATTTGAGGGGTTCATATTATTTCCTATTTTAGCTATTGAAGGACCGCAATTATTTCAATCATTCTTCTTTGATCATCTTTGCAGACAAAACTCTGTGCTTACTTTTATCATTCACATGGAATTTTAAAAACGGAAATATGTCACTTTTTGTAACAGAGTTATTGTATAAGATACTATTTCATATTTACAAAGAGCGTAAAAGGCACTCTGTGCACTTTTTATACTCCATGTAAATGCAACCTCATCATGCAGACCACTTTCCGTTGATAGGGTGTTCTATAAGTGTTGTTGTGCATGATTGCACTGAATACTCATAGAACAAGACACATGTCTAGATTTATCAGAAATCTTAAATCTCGATATGTGTGTGAATGGTGCACCATTCTAAAATTGGTGTAGGAAAGCACAACAAGGAGAATTGTTTTCATTTCTCCACATTTTTATATCTTCAATGCATGCTGAAATGTTCAGCATACATTGAAGGAGCATGTTCTCATTGTTTTTGTGCAGGAAGGTGTGTCTTCCTGCAGAAAAACAAACAGCACATGACACAGATATCCTTGCACTACGGTGCAAGGGTGCCTGAGTCACCACATGGCTGCAGTTTAAGCAGCCGTGCAGACAGAAGCATAGATTTGCAACATATTTATGTACATATGTTGCATCCCTATGCTTCGGAAGTACTACAGCACACTGCAGTTAAAAAGGTTACTGTGTGATGCTGCAGCACTTCCTCATACTTCTGCATTTATACATTCACCATACGCTACTAATACATTAATTCAGTCAATTACGTACTACACATACATTCATCTAAACTAACACTAACAAAGAAATTTATCTCTTTTTTTAAACCAGGAAAGTTAGTTCTTACAAAAACATTTTTTTTTTCTTCTTTCTTCTTGTATAATTTTTTGGGGGTTTTCTGAACAATTTTAAAATGTTTTTGGTTGTTCTGCAAAACAGGAGAAACCAAACAATGAACTTCAGGGAACAATAAAACAAAACAAAAAACTAGCAAATGTGACTTTCTTGGCGGTGGCAGATCAGATCGATCGACTGCTCACCATAGCACAAAGTCGTATTGCACTTAGTGCAGAGTACTTTTAAAAATTGAAATTGAGGACGGATGTCCAAGGTTTTGGCTGATGTATGCACTCTTGATGTGCTCGGCTGCGATGAGGTGGATGGCGCAGGAGCAGGAGTGTTTCTCATCCATCGGCAATCTTCTCGTGCAAGATTGTTTGGATGAAGGGTCCTCATGTGCTTCATCATACATGCCGTGCCGCAAGAGTATTTCTTGTTAGGATCCCCTCATGACAGGACTCTTTTGCAAATCTTGCACGTGACCAAGGTGGCATTGGTCTTATTCTGCCCCTCGGGAAAAGTAAAAAATATCCACACCACTGAAGAAAAACGTTCTTTGGGTGGTGCCTCCGGCAAAAATTCATCCTCAGAAGTATGAGGTGATGCAGGTAATGCCTGCTGCCCTGAAGCCATTTTTGGTTCAAAAAAGTTAGAGCTAAGTGTAAACTTAGTCTAAAAAATCTTCTTCTCTCCAAAGAGATGGTGCTCCAAAGAAGGTCAAAAAAGAATGATTGAAATGGGTGGGGTCTTTCAATAGTTAGAAGAGGAAGTGTAATGAACCAATCAAATCTCTTTTTTTGCAGGTCACATGGGATCCGCACACCCTAAGCGTACGCAGCACGCACCCAGCGCGCATCCGCGAAATTGAATAAAAAAAGATTATAGAATTAGATGTAAAAATATATTAGTTTTAAGACTAGTTTAGAGTTTGTCTTCAATTAACATTCACATGAAATACATACATATGTTTTTTAAATGTTAAATACTTCGCGGGATCCGCGCACCCACCGCGTCATAGACGCAGATGACGCATCGCGGAAGCGCGTAAACGTCGCTTTACGTACATCGAACGTGTCACGTATAGGCTGGGAGTCGCGTACCGGTCGCATTGGAATTGCGCACTAACCACGTACCCGACGCATACCATGCATGGATGCTACTACGTAGGGATCGAGAACGGTGCGGATAGGGTCCGCGGATCCTCAAACATTGAAAAAAATATATAAAATACAGTTTTGAACATATAGTTAAAAAAATATTTTGAAAAATATAAAAAAATATGTTTGAAAAACCCATTAAGTTCAAATAATATTTTTTAATTTTTAAAAGAATTAATTGAAAAAATAAGTTTAAAAATTGGTGATAAAAAAGTATTTAAAAAAAAAAGATAATTAATGAAATTGACACACTGAATTTGACAAATATAGAAATCCAATCAAAATCATTAAACATGATATCTTCAGAGATAAGTTATAGATAGGAATTAGCATTTAAAAAGCCTTTGAAATACACTGAAAAAACCATAGGTTTCATGCACGTTATAGTTAGGAATTGGCATTTAAAAAACCTTTGAAATTCACTGAAAAAACCAAAGGTTTCAGGGGCGTTATAGTTAGGAATCGGCATTTAGAAAACCTTAGAAATTCACTGAAAAAACCATAGGTTTCAGGGGCGTTATAGTTAGCTGGACTTTTCACTCGTACAAAACCCTAGAAATTCCCCTGTTATAGTTAGTTCAGCTAACTATAACTCACGCCCCCGCAATGCACTGCTGATGACGTCACATATTACATCACTCATGACATGGTCAGTGACATCACTGATGACATCACTGATGACATCTCAAATGACATCACTGATGACATCACTGATGACGTCATCCATGTGATAAATTAGTGCATCTTCTCACACCCTAATATAACCTTTGATACACCGACTCAAAATTTCAGATGGCCATTCTCAAAACCATAGATACTCCAATACCAATAACTACATACCTACTCATTGACTCTTAGGTCTACATACACCTCCACTTACGCACCTGTACAGTCACTCATACTTACAGTCACTCCGTACAGGACTATCATATGCATTTATACACCTATATAGACACTCACACACCGCCAATCATCCATTGAGGTACTGACACACCTAGTCAGTTGTGCAAACAATTAAACACAGTCCAATTTACTCACCTATACAGTTACTTACTCATAAAAATACTAACACATTCTGACACTCTTATATAATTACTAATACAAGCACACACTCATCCATACAGGCAGTCTCACAATCACACACTCTCACATATACCCACTTATATACTCTTACAAACATATATACTGCCTTTCACATATGTAGTTACTGACACATGTACAACTGAGATATACATTCAATCACTAACACACTCTTACATACTCACCCAACCATACAGTCCATCACATTTGCACTCTTAAAACTATGCACCATAGAATCACCCACTCACACATCTATGCACAGAGTCACACACACCCTACCCACACAAACACTCAGGCACCCGTACAGATACTCAGACAACCAATCAATAACCCATATAGACACTCATATAGCTATTCACAAAACCATGCAGCCACTTATACACCAACACACAGACACATACAGACATTCACACAGTTTAGTCACTAGTCTGCAGTAAGATACATTTAATGACTCACTTATTGAGTCAGTTACGCACCTAGAAAATCACCCATTCACACACTTATACACCCACTCATTCTTCCATAGGCCTTTCACTATAAATATATAAAACATATTTAAACTTTTAAGAAAAACACACATTCACTGGATGATGTCATCAGTGATGTCATCAGTGATGTCATTTGAAATGTCATCAGTGATGTAATCAGTGATGTCACTGACCATGTCATGAGTGATGTAATATGTGATGTCATCAGCAGTGCATTGCGGGGGCGCGAGTTATAGTTAGCTGAACTAACTATCACTGGGGAATTTCTAGGGTTTTGTACGAGTGAAAAGTCCAGCTAACTATAACGCCCCTGAAACCTATGGTTTTTTAAGTGAATTTCCAAGGTTTTTTAAATGCCGATTCCTAACTATAACGCCCCTGAAACCTTTGGTTTTTTCAGTGAATGTATATATATATATATATATATATATAATATATTATCTACTGGCAGTCGCCAGTAGATAGTTATAGTTAGGACCTATTTTCCATAGGAAATTCGCAACATTCTATTCCCAATAAGTCTGGCGCCGGTTGACGAATCTTCGCGAAATTTTTCAAACCTTTGGCCAGCTCCGCTCCGCTCCTACCCTGAAAGTTTCGTGGTGATTTGTCAAGCGGGAGCAGAGAAAAAAGGGGGTCCCAAAACGTGCTTTCCCTGTGCAATTTCCCATAGGATCTGTTGTCGCAGCTACAGCCCGAACCGCTGAATGGAATGACATATATATATATACATTTATAGTCAAGAAGCTTACATGTGGAGTTAAGAGGAGAAAATCTGTACTTAATTTACATATACTTCCTTCATGATATTTTTGTCTTCGATATTTTGATCTTTCTGTAACTGGATATTTAATATACAGTATTTTGTCCCTACACCAAAAATAACAAGGCATGGTGTTGTAGTGGTGTCTTACTTCCCCACTAGCTCCAATGATCACAAACAATGACTGGTAGAAATAAACGGATCGAGGACAGCCTAGATAAAAAAGGTCCTGCTACACATCCAAAGTATTCCCTTAGATAGACGAGGGATGCTCCAAGTGAAAACAGGAATGAACCCTAGGGTGAATTCCTGTACCAGGTTTTTGTATTACCTATTTCACTGGGTTCCAGAGATAAGGGTCATTGATAATAGGAACTACAAGTTCCACAAATACCTAGCTTAGATAGGGCCTCATTACGATGGCAGTCAGACGCTCATCTTACCGCCATCACTTTGGGCTGGAGACCATCCGATAAAGGGGTCGATTCCGATATGGCCGCAAAACGAACCGACCGACACGGACCTGGACCGAATACCGACAGACACAGACCAGCGCCATACGACCCGTGCAGTACGATGCAACGCGAGTGAATTACAACCGACACGTACGGAATACAAGCCGTATGACCGAGCCGTAGGGAAAATAGTGATCCGGCCGGAAAACCGACACGTATTTCACCGACCGACACAAACCCGGAATGAACCCGACCGACCCGTACCTGTGATGTCCGATCCGCGCAGTACAATGCAATGCGTGTAAAACGAGACCGACTTGCACGGAGACCAAGCCGCACGACCGACACGCACAGAAAACCGGGCACACAAGCAATAGAGACCTTCGCGACCGATGCGTATCAAACACAGAAGATAGGCAGCATGAACGAGGCCGAGAAGCCCGCACGAGACAACAGCAGCGTCTTTTCCGTCACATGAACGTCTCCTTCATGCCTACAAAACCCAAAGGAAAAAAGACAAAAAAAGGACCAAACAAGCAATGACAAAGCCAATAAATACCAAATAAAAAAACATGGGACAAAGACTCACCCACAACTCCAACTATATAAAGGACTACAATCACTACCATCATCCCTTGCAAACAGGAGACACAGCCAGCAGCAAACACCATTACACAGCAACCACAGACACACTCACAACTCACAAATCACACAACCCACATACCATCAGCACCTCATCCAAAAGCACACACACATACAGCAAGCAAAACCAACACCAACCCACCCTCCCTTGCACCCTCACACACATATCCCTCACCACCACCACCCATCACAATGCCCCCAAAGAAGAATCCAAAGTTCACAGATAGTGAGTTAGAAGTGCTGGTAGACGAGATCATCAGAGTAGAGCCACAATTGTTTGGTACATTGGTCCAAAGGAACCCCATGTCACAGAAAACAAAGATGTGGGCAAGGATTGTGGACAAGGTGAATGCCCAAGCACAAGCAAGGTGCCCAAAGGACGATATCCAGAACAGGTGGTATGACGTGTGCAGGAGGGTCAACAAACTCATCGAAAAAGATCACGCCCTGAGTCAGTGCACCAGCGGTGGCCCTCCTGCCAAACCAGTCTACTTCGGGACCTGGGAGGAGAAGGTGCGGGACATCCTACCACCAGAGAGCGTCCATGGCCTAACAGACATCCCAGAGCCTGGTGAGTACACAAACAACATACTCAAGATTGTGTGGCAAGGGGACAGTGAAACCATGCACCGCAAGCAAAGCTACAGTAACCAATAGATAATCATCCCAAGATGTGTATGCCAGTCAGACAAACACAATACTTGCCATCTCATAGTGACTTGGAACTGTGTCATGACATGCACCAGCCTACAAACAAATAGAGCAAGCTAGTGGCACAAAGCTAAAAAGACACTGCTAGACAGTTTGCCACCACAAACACACTACCTCACAGTGCAGCTGACTGACAGGAAGGAATTGTGGGGATGCAGGTGAAGTGAGTGTATGTATGCAAAAGCATGATGGGGCGTGTAGTCACAGATAATGCTCCCCTTCCTGATTGGCCCATCAAGACCTCACTGAAACATGCCCATATCACAGGGAGTGGAAAATGACTGACAAGATGGCTGACACTGGGTCCTGCTGTGGGGAGCACAAGGTCCTGCTAGTGGTTGTGTGCAAATCAGAAGCAGGACACCACTGACTGACATCCTGAAAGACAACTTGCACGCCCTACAATGGAAGTACATTTCATGATGGCAAGGAGGACTGACAGCCCTGACCATACTTACCAGCATGTGGAGACACACCCCCCCTCAACACAAACTCCACACAACTCACCGGGTAGACTGCATTGGCACACACCTCATTGAAATATCAGCAAAATATACCCCATACTGGGTGCTGCTGTGTGAAGCACAGGGGCTCTCATTGGACTTGTAGCCAAACAAACACCAGGATTTCACAGTCAGGTATCTTGCCATTGCTGTCACACCCTCTCACAGGGAAGCAGAGTCAAGAGGAAGGAAGTATGGGCATGTTGGGAAGGGGGGTGTAGCCAAGAGTATGATGGGAGTCGCAGTCACAGAAATCTACACCCACCCACATGGCCCAGCAACCTCACACTGAACCATACCGGCCTCACAGGGAGTGGGAAGGGACTGACAAGATGTCTGACACTGGGCTCTGTTGTGGGGAGCACAAGGCCATGCTGGGAACTGAGCACCAACAAACACCAGGACTGCACAGTCAGCCATTTTGCCATTGCTGTCACACACCCCTCACAGGGAAGCAGAGTCAAGAGGAAGGAAATATGGGCATGCTGGGAAGGGGGGTGTAGCCAAGAGTATTATGTGAGTCGCAGTCACAGACAATCTACACTAGGCCTGGGCCAAAATTCCGTTCCATTCGCGGAAATTGCGATAATTTGTCATTTTCGCATTCCGCGGAAAGCGCGAAAATTTCAAAATTTCCGCATTCCGCAGCTTAGCGATAATTTGTTTCTTGCTCGCGCTGTAAAATAATACATTCTCGCGTGCACGCGATCGCCTTTGCTGAATCTCCGCGTTGGCTGACAAGTTTTCCCGATCCGGTCGCGTTCTCCACGAGATGTTGGATTGTTGGTAGCCATTTGCGCTGTCTCGCGACAGTTCGTGCCCGCAGTAACGTCATGCATGGCGTGGTCACGTCTTTCTTCTCGCGTTCATGCACCGCGAGACAAGTGAAAACAAGATGGCCACGCCTGCGAGCAACCACATGGGTAAGTTGGCGAGCCGCAACCACGCATAAAATACCGCGAACGGGCGGGAAAAAACTTCCGCATCTTTGCGATATTTCCGCGTGTTTGCGAAGATTTTTAACATTTTCGCGATAATTTGCGAAAGTGAATTTCGCAAATTCCGCCCACCCCTAATCTACACCCACCCACATGGCCCAGCAAGCTCACACTGAACCATACTCGCCTCACAGGGAGTGGGAAGGGACTGACAAGATGTCTGACACTGGGCTCTGTTGTGGGGAGCACAAGGTCATGCTGGAAAATGGCTAGGCCTGGGCGAAAATTCCGCTTCGCTCGGTGAAATAGCGATAATTTGACATTTTTTGAGTTCCGCGGAGAGCGCGAAAATGTCAAAAATTCCGCAATCCGCATCTTACATTCTCGCGTGCGCGTGATCGCCTTACCTGAATCCCCGCGTTCGCCGACAAGTTTTCCCGATCCGGTCGCGTTCTCCACGAGATGTTGGATTGTTGGTAGCCATTTGCACTGTCTCGCGACAGTTCGCGCCGGCATTAACGTCATTCGTCGCGCAATCACGTCTTTCTTCTCGCGATCACGTCTTTCTTCCCGCGATCATGCACTGCGAGAGTATGAGATGATTGAGATCTCAAACACGTCATTCTCCACCGCGAGCAAGAGCATGAGGTGGGGAGAGGGAGGAAGTGGCACAGAATCTCCAACTTCCTGTTCCTGTCCAGCAGGCTCCTCCCAGTGCTTTGTCCAACTCCTGCTCATTCTGCCTTTGGATTTTGAGCTGGAAAGATCACTCTTTTTGTCTGCTGCATCATTGCAATTTGATTTGAGGATTTTTTTATTGGATATTTTACAAGTAAGTGGTTTTTGTGTCTGTTTGATTGGGGGCATTGCAGTTGTTGTAACTACAATTTATTTTTGGTAACTATCATTCCTTTTTTTAAAAATGTTGTGGGCAGTAGTAGTCAGTAGTAGGCCCGAGCTAGTCATGGCCTCATGGGTGTGTGCATGATGAAGCAACTGTTCCTTAGGTGTTTTTTTAATGTGTTTCATTTTCAAGCATCATTTAGGGTCTGGATGGCATTGGATTGAGTTGGGAAATGTGTGTTTTTTGGGATGTACTTTCTGTTGTTGGGCCTGACCTTGTGGCTGGTGGCCATTTTGAAGCCTAGGCCTGCAAGCTTGTTTGGCCTTGTCTGCCAACAGGCCTGCTTTCATCCAGTAGGATCAGAGCAGGTAGCCACAGCTTTAATAATCAAGTTTTTCTGTGTGGTCTGTTGAATTTAGACATCATTTAGGGCATGGATGGCATTTGATTGAGTTGAGAAGTGTGTTTTTTTTGGGGTGGGCTTTCTGATGTTGTTGGGCCTGCCCATGTGGTTGGTGGCCATTTTGAAGTCTAGGCCTGCAAGCTTGTTGTCTGGCCTTGTTGCCTGCCAACAGGCCTGCTTTCATCCAGTAGGCTCAGCGCAGGTAGCCACAGCTGTATTAATCAAGTTTTTCTGTGTGGTCTGTTGAATTTAGACATCATTTAGGGCATGGATGGCATTGGATTGAGTTGGGAAGTGTGTTTTTTTGGGGTGGGCTTTCTGATGTTGTTGGGCCTGCCCATGTGGCTGGTGGCCATTTTGAAGCCTAGGCCTGCAAGCTTGTTGTCTGGCCTTGTTGTCTGCCAACAGGCCTGCTTTCAACTAGTAGGCTCAGATCAAGTAGCCACAGCTGTATTAATCAAGTGTTTCTGTGTGGTCTGTTGAATTTAGACATCATTTAGGGCACGGATTGCATTGGATTGAGTTGGGAAGTGTGTTTTTTTGGGGTGGGCTTTCTGATGTTGTTGGGCCTGCCCATGTGGCTGGTGGCCATTATGAAGCCTAGGCCTGCAAGCTTGTTGTCTGGCCTTGTTGTCTGCCAACAGGCCTGCTTTCATCCTGTAGGCTCAGAGCAGGTAGCCACAGTTGTAATAATCATGTGTTTCTGTGTGGTCTGTTGAATTTAGACATCATTTAGGGCATGGATGGCATTGGATTGAGTTGGGAAGTGTGTTTTTTTGGGGTGGGCTTTCTGATTTTGTTGGGCCTGCCCATGTGGCTGGTGGCCATTTTGAAGCCTAGGCCTGCAAGCTTGTTGTCTGGCCTTGTTGTCTGCCAACAGGCCTGCTTTCATCCAGTAGGATCAGAGCAGGTAGCCCCACCTTTATTAATCAAGTGTTTCTGTGTGGTTTGTTGAATTTAGACATCATTTAGGGCATGGATGGCATTGGATTGAGTTGGGAAGTGTGTTTTTTTGGGGTGGGCTTTCTGATTTTGTTGGGCCTGCCCATGTGGCTGGTGGCCATTTTGAAGCCTAGGCCTGCAAGCTTGTCTGGCCTTGTCTGCCAACAGGTCTGCTTTCATCCAGTAGGCTCAGAGCAGGTAGCCACAGCTTTATTAATCAAGTGTTTCTGTGTGGTCTGTTGAATTTAGACATCATTTAGGGCATGGATGGCATTGGATTGAGTTGGCAGGGTTTTTTTTTGGGGGGTGGGCTTTCTGATGTTGGTTGTCTTAAATACATACCTTTGTTGTGTGTGTCTGGTGTGTGTTGGTGTGCAATGCATGCACCCTGCAGACCTTTTTGGCGCCTGTGAATTTTCGTATTTGCATTTTGTTGCATTAAAAAGGCAGAGCAGTGTGCTTTAGCATGCATCCTTTGTCTGGCTTTTATAGGCCTTTTGTCAGCTCTTGGTGTTTCCCAGGCCCCCTGCTTGTTTGTGATTTGTGAGTGTCCATGTGGCTGGTGGCCTTTTTTTGTGTTGGGAGTTATTAGATTCCTGCTTTAGACATATAGGCCTGCATGGTTTTCCTATTGGCTTACTGTTTCCATCCATCCACCCCCTTTGCCAGCAGCAGCTCCATGAATGATGAGATGCTCAAATAATTTAATGGCAAATAGGGTCCACCCCACTTCCATTACATTTTTATTTTGGTGGTTCTTATTAGCTTTCCTATCCTTCCTGAGAGTGTAGTGTGTGTACACAGTAGTATAACATAGCCCTTGTCGACAAAGTCTCAGAAATGGCTAGACTATATCTTTTGTTTGCACTAGTACAGTAGTAAGTAACTGAACCACAACAACAAATGCAACATTTCACTGATGTTCTTCTCCTGGCTTATTTGCTTTTAGGTGCACAAAAAGCCAGAGGAGGAGGTGTCATCATCATTACCCGTTGAACTGCCAACCAGACAGAAATCCTGCTGCGCATCACGTCCACATGTGACCAGAACTTGTTGTGCATCTGCCTCCTGCCTGACATCTGAAGAAGATGGCCCCAAAGAAAGGTACTAGGTCCAGTACCAAGAAAGTTGCTGGTGAGAAGAAGGAACAGAAAAAGGAAGTGCCATTAACCACGACTGGTGTGCCGGCCAATGTTTTTTTTGGCACCAAAAAAGTTACACCTGCAGCAGCGTTGTCCGGGAACCAAGCTGGGAGCAGCACCTCAGCACCAGCGGTCCAACCCCACCATCCTAGGCCCAAGCCCTTGAGTGTCACAGAGGTAGCCAGTCTACTAAGGAGCAGTGATGTTGAAATGTCATTATCGCAAAGCAGTACACAATCAACGCAGGTGGAAACTCAGCAGATAAGTGTGCAGCCGCAACAAGAACAGCAGCAGCCACAACAAGAACAGCAGCAGCCGCAACAACAGCCCACCATAGTAGTTGTTGCTCCTGACGTAGGGGCATTTCAGGAAATCGAGCTTCCTGCAGACAAGGTGGAGCAAACCACTGTTTCGGAAGATCTATTGTCTTCCAGACCACCAACAAGGAAAAGGAGGCTTAGTCCATCATCTTCTTCTTCAAGCCCCGCTTCTGATGATCGTGATGCCACTTGGCAGCCACCAGCTCAGTCTGAGAGTGATGCATGCCACAAGATAAGGATTCTGAAAAGGAAGGTCCCAGAACAACTTAGAGTTATGGAGGTAGATGTAGAAGAGGGGGGTGATGTTGATGAAGACGAGCCAGTCATCACGCACATCACTCCCGCCCCAAAGGGATTGGAGACCAACATTCTCACTCTATCCAGAAAGGCTGCTACTGAGCGGGATGTAGCACCGATATCACCAACACAGGTTACACCACCACTACCTCCAGCTGCCATAATATCCAAGGCCCGGCGGGTCCTACATCCAGCTCAATCATCTCAGTACTAGGTAGTGGTAGTAATAGTCACAGTGTAGCTGCACAGAGTCACATTCCAAGCACACCCTCCAGTTCATCTGGTATTGAAAGTGGCACATCAAGCAGTGCCAGAAAGTTGTCCTCCCCAGTTTGGGACTTCTTTTCTGTTAGCACCAAGGAGGAGAACGTTGCTATATGTTCAATTTGTCGACAAGGTGTTCGGCGGGATAAGCTTGGTACAAACTATGGTACCGGAGGCCAAGCAAGTCATCTCAGAATACACCACACTATCGTGTGGGAGAATCACCTACTTCAGTTAAAAGAAATTAGAAAAACTCAACCCATTGAAGTTGGTCAGGAAGAATCAGGGGACAATATTATTGCGGTGGAAGGTGAAGAAGAGGGAGGCATTTCTAGCCCTGTCCCCAGTAGTGTAGTGGTATCGCCCACATCCTCCTCAGTAACATCTGAGTGGCACCGCAGTAAGAGCCATACTCAGAGTCAGGCTGAGACACCAAGGTGACCGAGTACCGCAATGAGACAAACTGCGTCGTTGAGCCTAAGTGGGTAAATGAAAACAACAGCACCACAAAGGAAAGTAATCCAGCCTACCATTGAGAGCATGCTTAAGTTGGAGGGGCAGTTCCAACGCAACCACCCGACGGCACGGTTGTACAATGCGAAGCTGGCTAAAATGTTAGCGCTGGACCTTCTCCCTTTTTCATTTGTGGAAGGGGTAGGTTTCCTTGAATTTGTGTCAGCCATCTGCCCTAACTGGAAGGTTCCCAGCCGGTCCTATTTCGCAAGAATTTCTGTTCCGGCACTACATCATGATGTGCTGGAATTGGTTGCACAAGCTTTACAGCAGAGTGCTGTTCACAATATCCACCTGACAACAGACATGTGGACCAGTTGCCAAGCCACAGATTACATGTGCATTACTGCACACTGGGTCTCTTTTGTGGGGGTTATAGATAAGCTATCTGAACGAGGTGCTGTTGACACAGCTGTGATTTTTAAAGGTACTCGGAAACATGCAACTGTAGCCATGTTCGCCATGGAGAAATCTCATACTGCTGTAAACATTTTGCAAGAGTTTCGCAGCTATGTTTTTGAATGGCTGCACCCAAGAGGGCTTAGTGTTGGTTTTGTTGCCACAGACAATGGCAGTAATGTACTTAAGGCCATGGATCTTGGTTCCTATTTCAGGGTTCCGTGTTTGGCGCACTGCATAAACATTATAGTTCAAGACTTTCTGAAAAAAGAACCCATAGTCAGCAACTTACTGGCCATCTGCCGAAGAATATGCACTCATTTCAGCCATTCTTTTAAAGCTCGGAAGCAGCTGAGGATCATTCAACGTGAATATAGGATGCCAGTCAAAGCACTCATCCAGGAGGTGGCAACACGTTGTAACTCAACGTATTACATGCTTGATCATCTGTTTGAGCAGTACAGGCCACTCAATGAATATGTCTGGCAAAGAAGGGATGCTACTGTGAAAGGCATGATGGAGCAGTGGGGCCTAGTTAAATGCCTGACTGAGATGCTTCGTCCTTTTGAGGTCTTCACACGGGAAGTCAGCAAGGAGGACTGTACAATGACCCAAGCTATTCCATTGTTGCAAATGCTAGAGCATCTGCTGAAGAAGGTGTCTGAATCATACAAAGGTGTAGAGGACAAAAAGGGAGCCTATGACTTGGTGGAGAGCTTAGCCCGTCGCTTAGCTGAAAATACAAGGATAGAAAATAAAATTTTGTCACAAGAACATTACATTTCTGCCACAATTCTGGATCCACGGGCAAATTTTGGACTGAAGACATTCTTTCCTTTTTCAGAGATTGAAGTTGCCCGCTACAAAACTTGGATAGCTGAGGCAGCGAGTAAGTTGGAAAATGAACGGCTGCTAATTAAAAGCCTGCAAGATGAACCCACAAGAAGTACTGCAGCAAGGCATGCAGCATCAAGTGCAAATTCGGAGGCTGAGGGCAGTGCGTTTGGATCACAACACTCACCATCACTATCGACAACATCAACAATAACTGGATCATTAGGCCCAGTAGACGATTGGTATGTACAGTTAGGCATTAGTATGCACAGTGCTGATGCACAGAGAAAAGAGCCTGAAAGCTTAGCAGCAGCACCCCTGCACATTCAGCGGATGGTCCAGGCCTATCTGGACGACCCAACAGAGTTGTACATTGATCAAAACCCATTGCAGTATTGGAATAGGAAAAGGTCTGAATGGTCACTGCTTAGCAGGCTGGTGATAAGCTATCTGGCTTGCCCTGTCACAAATGTCTCTTCCGAACGTGTGTTCAGTGCTGCTGGTTCCATTGTAAAAGTGAGAAGGACCAGTCTCTCGCCCAAAAACGTGGAGAGGTTAACAATGATCAAAATGAATCAGCACTTCATACCACCGAATTACACAATACATGAAGTAAGGGAGGAAGATGAGGACAGCGGCTCAGGTGACGGAAGTAGTGTGTCACATGATTACCTACTACTGGCTGAACCCCCAGAGTTTGAGGATGAACTATACTTCCCTGACAATTAGGCTTGCACTTACTGTCTTCCTCTCTTTTTTCCCTTTATTTGTGTGTCTGTCGTTCCAGTTACAAACTTGT
Source organism: Triturus cristatus (assembly GCF_964204655.1). Classification (NCBI taxonomy): domain Eukaryota; kingdom Metazoa; phylum Chordata; class Amphibia; order Caudata; family Salamandridae; genus Triturus; species Triturus cristatus. The sequence continues at coordinate 580,098,771 of NC_140586.1, forward strand.
GAATCACAACAAATCCATTACCACCATCTTCTACTCTTTTTACTTCAATATACAAGTTTCAGGTGTCTGCAATTTGACAGTACAGTCCTCCGAATCCAGCTCCTCAGCTCCATCATACTGAATCTCCTGCCTAAATCCATTGCCCTCATGAATGATGATTGGATGATGGAAAATAGCAAAAAAAAATAAAAACTTTCCTAGTCCCGCCAAAAGAAGTGAAGCATGAATCAGATGGCTACTATAGCTATCCTCCTTTCAGAGCAGAGAGAGACTGCCCATTACCTGAAAATGAGATGGAACATGTAATGATTGATGCCATGCATTGGACGCAGAGTCGCAGACTGAGTGATTTAGTTGTTGTTTGTTGTGCATGAAGTTATGTCATTGTGCACTAATCATCTTCACAGGACACACTAAATGTAACTCGAGGTGAATTTTCCCCTTCTTGCAAATAAGAAATTTGCACTTCTCCTACAGCTTGATACATTGCTTTTGATTGAATACAGGAAGGGGACTCAATCTGCGCACTGAGTATGATTGACAACAGCACCGTCCATGATGATGATGGCGAAAAATACGGCCCGTTAACTTAAGATAAGAAGGAACAGATAATGAAAATCAATGGCATGCATTGGACACCTGACTCTGAGCGATTGGTGTTTGTGTTTTTGTTGTTTTTTTTTTGTGCACGAAGTGAAGTCAAAGTGTACTAGTAGTCTTACTGTACACACTATAGAGTGACTCAAGTCAATAATATTTCTACTCTTGTTGTGTAATAACAAAATTTTACTTCTACTGTAGGCCGATCTTCACAGTCAGTTGGTACAAGTATCGGAGATGATTGATGGAATAATAACAAGTCAGGAGGATGAGTGGCATAAAAGCCTAAAGGTAAACACGTCAACAACAACCACAGCAGACCCAAATGTCTGCGTAGAAGTGGAGTTGAGTGTAGCGGTGGGATGACTGCGGTGCATTGATTTACTAACTTAAATTGTAAAATGCTATGTTTGGAATGGATATGTGCTTTGCCTTTGTCCAACTCTTTCAAAAAAAAGAATACTCTAAACGGAGGATGTGCTAAGCAACGTGCCGTCAGGCCTGTCACTGTGGGCCTGCTCTGTCCTGTTGTTGTTGAAGGTCAATGCTGGAAACAGACTAGAGTAGAGATGATGCATACATGCCGCCTTGGAAAGTGTTCTTGTTGCACTACACCATAACTTGTGCATTTGTTTCAACTTTGTTTCTCGATATCCCCTTTGTTTTTCCTTCTACAATTACAGGCCTTGCCCTATACTTGGGAAAACATTACAATGCACACTTACCTTACCAATAAATCTACATTTTTTTCCAGCCGAGCAGTGGCGACACCCAAGATTGATGGATGATAGGACCAAGAGGAATGCCAAGATGCAAATCCAGTCCACAGTTTTTGACCAGGATAACACAGTAACAGTATCAACTTTCATCTTCTTTTAAATAATTTGATTCATTTTTTTGTCTACAATCTTTACAACAGTGTGTTCTTCTTGTTGTTGTTATTATCATTAGGTTTGCTCTCTGTTTATGATTCATCCCTACCAATATTTAAAAATTCTATTTGCTATCTGTAAAAGTATTAAGCCCGGAACAACAGAACAAGAAGAGTATGTAATCCGGGTCTCATATCAATCATCATCATGCATGCATTTCCTTTTTCTCCCTTAACATACTGATATGGATATGGTAGTCTTCAAAGATTGTCGTTTGTTTGTCCATGCGTACTGTTTTTCACTGTCAAACCTTTCCCCAAACCCCCTTCCCATCCATTCAACAAACCCTAACCCTCTTCCCCCGGGCTGTGTGACTTATTGTCGAGGTGGACTAAATTAAATGTACACCAATACTTAATCACACGCTTGCTGGGGCGGATGTGGCGAAAGCAACAGTACTTCAATTTCAAGGCCGGGCGATGATCTTCTTCTGCTTGCCCACCCATGAGCAGTATATTTTAAAGGTGATTTTTATTTAACAAAGGAACATATACCTCAGAATTAATTGCCGGCATTGATTGGATTTGTTGTCATTCCTCATACACAGCACTGACTGTTACGCTGTAGGCCTAGTCAGGTGACTCGACACAACTATAGTTTGTAACTCTGTCTAGTAGGCTATCCCCACCACCATTATGTTTTGATGTAAAATATTTTAGCATATTATTGTTGCTCAGTAAGTTCTGTACTGTACTTCATTCTACTACTCCTCGAACAGTCTTTCAAAGGCGACTGACTGTCTCATTTTCTTTTTTTGCAAATGCTGCTTCCCTGCCAGTGTCTACTACTACAACTATACTACCACCAACACCCCAATCATGGCATGTTAGAAAAAGGAAACCATCTTCACCATGCAGCCATCGATGTGCCTAAGTTAAACATCAAGCAAAGGTAAGAGAAGTTTGGAGGAGGCATCATTAATAATGGACATGTTTTCAATGAATTCACACACCACTTTGAGTCCAGATAAAGAATGCATAGACTAGAAGAGAGACTGAAAGTACTAGTAGGACAACTCAATCAGTGAGGGGTGTCACACCTATCTGTTTGTGTCTTACACAGTCAGCCAATTATTTAAATCAAACACTGGCTATGGGCGGACTTGCATCAGCAAGGAAACAGTGTGATGTAAAATAGTAACCCAACCTGCAAAACATTAACAACATTGCATGTAACATAGAAATATAGATTTAATGTACCCTAACAAAAATAAACTATGTAAAAAAAAACACAAAAGCTGACCCACCCCCCTCCCTAACCCCAACCAATGTCCGTAAGAAAGTCCAAATGTCCAAAACCCCAACGCCCAATTCCCACCCACCCAAACAAGAATTTAAAAAGGGGCAGAAGACAGGGACTAAGATGTGGGGCGGAATTGCAGAACGACACGCATCTGCTCCTCTAGACGGGCGACGCAGCGCCTGAGAGTGCGGCAGTTGCAGCCACAGTGGGGGGGGCACCAGAGATGGTATTGCGGCGGTGGGCAGCTGCCAGACGGTGGTGCCGTACCGCTGGAGGGCGGTGGCTGGGGCCCGGGGCACTGGAGGAGGCTTCAATTGCAGCAGTCTCCTCCTCCTCCTCTTTCAAGACCACCAGCCACCGATATTCGTGCTGGATTGCCTCCAGCTTGCGGCGCCGTGCCTTGGCGGCCAATTCCTTCAAATTAACTTTGGAAGGAGTAGCTGTATATCAAAAAGAAAAAAACAAGACAATTGTAAAATTTACTCTTAGAAAAACAGTAAGACAGGTTAATTATACACATAGTGGCATGGTAGCACTATAAAACACAGTACATAACATTTATTAAATCTCGCCCGTCTTTCTTCCTTCCACCCGTCTTTCACTTTTTAGTTGAACACCAGGTGATCTGATCTGAGTTTTAGTCTTCTTCATAAAACTTTCAAAGCGGAGTTGAAATCAGATAGATGAGGCCATTGGTTACTCAATACTCCCGCCCCATGCCAATTAAAGGGTATCTTCACTCTTCAAACATTCACAACAACTCTTACTTACTTAGGACATCGGATGGCAGGCGGACTTTGTCTGCCCGCCATCCTCACACTAAAAAGGGAGCGCCCGCCATAAGGGCGGGTGTCCCGTGGGGACAAATAGGATGCGCCCGCCACAGTGGTGGGTGCATCCCGTATTTTTAACATTGTGGTGGACGGTGCCGAAAGCACTGCCAGCCGCAATGCTAATACATGTTGTGCTTTTCCAAGCACAACGTGTCAGGCCCCGTGCGGAGCCTGCCACGTTGTGCTTTGAAAGCCAGGTGGGTACCATAGCATAGGTTCCCTCCATGGGGGCCCGCAACGGGCACACCAAGCATACTCTGCATGCCTTTCCGTGGGGGCAATGCCGCCACGGAAAGGCATTCCAAAATGCAGATTATATGGCTGGCGGTGTGTTCAGACACCGCCACCATATTGAACCCTTTTCCGCCCGGTCGACATGTCGACTGTGCGGAAAATCGGTGGACGGTTTCTATCCGCCGCGACCCCCCAGCCATTGTAATATGGCGGGGGGTCTTTTCTACAGGGATGGCGGGAGGTTTGCCCCTGCGGGGTCGGCGGTGACTACCACCGGCCCAGCGGGGGCAATCCCCCCCCCTCCTAATGGGGCCCTAAGTCTCAACAGTACAGTATACATACAGTACACCCTTGCAGTGAGTGTAATGTCAACAATAGTTAAGGATTATTAATCTAACTTACCACCGCCCGCCACTGGTACTGGCACTCCCCCTACCGCTCCATCGGTATCGTCGGCAACTGCCGCATCCTCTCCTTCAGCGTAGCCTTCGCTGGCCCCGGCAATGGAGGTCGTGGTCGGTAGTGCGCCTAGAAAACATTACACATTTTTTAGGCGTCATATACACCTCCCACTATTGGTCAGTAGCAAGATTGAAAAATGAGTTAATAGTATATAACATACATCACTAGTAAAAAATCAGGTAGTAATAGAGTAGACACTAGTAGTTATATATGCTCCCCCCTAAGATCATTCTAGCCTTTGCTTAGTTAGCCCGAGCCATGCAACCATTTTACCTTTGTGTCTTTTATTTTTGCACATGTGACGTTACCTTGCAGCTTATTGTATAAGACACCTTTGAACCCACATGACCTCACACGGCTACTGTCTACGAGCTGCGTACAAGCAGTCAACCAAAACATTAACAAGCCACTTTTTTATGAAGTACTGGTGTACTGTTAGTCCATATTGCTTATCCATAAATGCTACACTTTTTGGCACGGCTGAGAAATGCTTGCAATATACTAACACGCACCATTTCATTTTTTGCATTACAGACGGATGATTCCCTTCTACGAACCAGAGCTTTGCAGAGCTTATGATGCAACAACTACCAGTACTAGGTTCTTCTAAGGTGAGGGGTCCCTTCACTCAGAGATCTTTATTTATACATTTTTATAAACTAAATTCCTAGGGGATGGTGGTGCTTCCACCACTGTTCAGTTATCATGATTTAATTCCCAACTGTAAGTAAGTGTAACAATGTTTATTGTTTAATGTTATAGATTTTCCTAATGGTGCTGCATTATAATAGAACAACATACAGAACTTGTCAATTTAAAATAAACATTTTGAACTTACATAGACTTGGTGGTATTTGGTGTGGACTTACACGAGTGAGCAAATTAAAGGAAGGGTGTGCATGTGCATTGCTTCCATGACTGAGAGGTTGGGTGTGTTATGTTCTGGGTTGTCTACTTGTTGGGTATCTTGGGAGGAGGGTTCGGAGAGCTAATAGTTATGACAAGACAGTACTATAACTAGTTGGGCAGGGGATTGTGGTGGGTTCTGAATTTCTGATTGAGGTGTGTGAGGAAGGTCCAACCTACCATCACCAACATCCTATTTTCTTGTGCAAAGGTCTGTATGTGCAAAATCCCTACAACAGTAGTAGTATGTCCTATCATATCAAAATAGTAATAAATCTGGTTGGGCATTTGTTGGTGTGAATTGTCAAAGCCTCAAGATTAATAAAGACTCAAGATCAATAAGACTAGAAGTAGTAAAAGAGGACGACCAAAAGGACTGGACTCAATGGCTAGAGCTACTGGTGAATCTGAGTTTTATTTACAACCTTTCAAATAAAGAGTGGCCAACTGGGCAAGCTTAGCTACTACAGTACAGGCAGACTGATAGTAGTTGTAGTACAGAGAGTAAATAGCAGAGGCAGGGATAACAAGATTTTCGAAACAGTACAGATCGAAGGATAAATATTGGTAAAAAATAGCTTTGGGAAACTGAAACAATAGTTCTGGAAAAATATGGTGCAGTAAAAGTTATGGAATAAGAATTATTATTAAAAACAAGAAGAATTACTAGGGCCAGCAGAGAAGCCCTCGTTGGTGTCCTCCTGGTGGTGTTCTCCCGCCGACTGTGTCCTACTCCCTGTCTGCCTGCCCCTGGGTGCTGAACAGGAAAGATATAAGAAAGAGACAAACATTGATGGATGGTGTCAAACAAATAAAATATTTTTAAAGAACGGTCAAAAAAACACTTATGTAAACAACAATTGCAATAACTAAATTGACCAATCTCATCTGGTCAACAAGTAGTATCGGGGGATTCGCGGATCGAATTCTTACTATTTATCAACAGTAATCCAGTCTTCCATTTTGATTCCAGAATACTAACTAAGCCTAAGCACGACGTGCCACCCGACCTAGCCCACCTATTCCAGGCGTGCCAATTGTACATTAAGTATGCATTTCCAATTCTTTTAGTCCTCAACAATGCATATGGTCAAATGGAGGACACATGACTACATTTTTTGTATACACCAAATGTTGGGTTGATTGATTGATGATGATGTTCTGCTAGTGCTAAGCCTATTACCACCACTCATTGAACAAACTAGAAAAGGTTCTAATAAAAACTGGCGTACTAGCAGCATGTGACGTAACTGAGGGGGCATCACGCATACCACTAAAAAAATTACAAACTCATACAAAGTAACTAAACCTAAGTATCAATCCGCCCCTATCTCTTAGTGACAGGACAAAGTAAGGACTAGAGTCACTATAGCATTACGTAACTTTATTTCTCTAAAATAAACTCTTACATAATCACGCTAAGCGAGCGCAAACGCAAAGTTGCAAACAAGTAAGATTAGTAGTAGCGCAGAGGAGCACCTGTGTCATAACAATCACAGAAGACTTTTAAAAGTAATTAACCTGGAATGTAAGCAGCAACATTCTAGCTGGTTGGAAGAAAAAAAAGATATTCACAATATATAACACAGAGCAGAAGAACAGACACAAAGTAGTAATAATTAAATAGTTACTCACCAAGACCCGGGACCTCCACTCCTAGCAGGTCCAGCAGGTCCTGCTCACGGTCCAGAATGTCAGACCACTGGTGCGTCAAGTCGTCAACTGCGCCTGGGTGCGCCGGACCCCAGAGCAGCGCAACACTGCCCAGCGCACCTTCCCCCACCGCTGTCGACGCTTCTGGAGCCCGTACCCAGACCCAGGCCTGCCACCTGCTGCCAGGGTTGAGGGGTGGGGGCGCTGCACAAAGAAGATGAGTGCAGCCAACTCCACCTTCCCAAAGAAGGCCCGTGCCTGCACCCCTTGTGGGCGCCGCCTTCCACAAGGAAGGCGGTCGCGGCTCTGGCTCCGGCGAGCCCTACCTTTTGACATGGTTCTGGGGAGAGAGAGACGGGGCAGGAAAGAAAAGGTAATACAATTTAAAAAGTAAGTGAGGGAAATAAATAGCAGGCAATAGAAAAAGAGTGAAAAAGTAGCTAAAAAACACACAAAAAGTAGACAAAAATATAGAAGCAGGAAAATAGTTAGAGAGATAATAAATAAAAAAGATTTTTAAAAAGTGGCTTGAAACAAAGGATTGAAAAGATACAGGGAGGATTGAAAATCAGGCCCCAGAACCATGCAATAGAGTGAAAAACAAGATGGGCGCGCCCATTGCGACCACGTACGCAAGTTTGCGCAATATTTTCTCCCCGAGCACGCATAAAGCGGCGCGAACAAGTAAAAGCGCTCCGGAACAGGAAATACGTACCGCGAACGGGCGCGAGCATGCATTGCGCGACCCAGAAAAGGAAGTAAGCATCGCGGGCGGGCGGGACAAGTGAAAACAAGATGGCCGTGCCTGTGAGCTACCGCATGGGTAAGTTGGCGTGCCGTGATCACGCAGAAAATACCGCGAACGGGCGGGAAAAAAACTTCTGCGTCTTCCTGATATTTCCGCTTGTTTGCGGAGATTTTTAACATTTTCGCGATAGTTTGCAAAAATGAATTTCGCAAATTCCACCCACCCCTAGAAATGGCCAACAACAATATCAAACTCTGTCCGTGACAAGCTGGGAAAAAGCAGTGTACAGGCAGGCATCTGTTCGAAAAGTAGAAAATGTCATGTTTGTGAACCATCAATGCATGTAGAAACATAACTCACATCGTGTGTCTCTTCCAAACACAGGTGGTGCTGGGCACCCAGCACCAAATGATGAGGATTCCCCGGCCTAGACTCTGGCGGACACTGAGCTCTCTGGTCTGACTCTCTCTCTGTCCTCTTCGGATGACGACGACCAACCAGGCACCTCCGGTGTGAGCCATCATGCAGCACCAGCAGCATCAACATCTGCACCCCCTGTACCCATGCCTCCAGCATCTGGACACTGACAGGGCACCCCCGCCAACACGGACAGACCAAGGCCAATGAACACCCACAGCACAGGGACACAGGACCCCCAGGAAGCTACAGCATACACCTCCAGCAACACCACCCAAGGGGTCCCAGTGTCACCTGTGTGTCCCGCCGCTGATCCTGCCCGTGTGGATAGGGGTGCTGGGAGGGGTGGAAGGCAGAGGGTGCACCTTGCAGAGGGGTCTGGACTGCATGATGACCCCCACCTGGAACGCATCATAGATGCGTACCAGGATAGCACTGGAGGATTTGGCCAGGAAGTGGGGATCCTCAAGGACATGCAACACAAGCAGGTTGCCCACCATGCCTGAATGGAGGCCAAGTGGGATGCCCTTACTGCGGTGCATCAGGACATACTCCAATGCCTCCGCCAGATCAACACCAACCTGTCCACACCTCCCTGTGTGGCCACAACATCTTTCGCAACACCATCTGCCAGTGCCACAGGGAGGGAGGAGGACTCTGGCAGAGAGTCCTCTGCACCGCAGAGGCCTGCACATGAGGATCTCCCCCGGAAGAAGAGGGGTCGTCCGAAGAAGGACATGTGGGAGGCAGATGTCCCAGCACATCCCCCAGGGACTCTAAACCTGTTCTGGACAATGTTCTTTGTGCGCAACCCGTTCACCTTGTCCAATCGCGCACAACTCGCCCACATGACATGGAGGGTTCATGTTGGGCCAATGTAGCAGATGACTGTGGACTTTACTCTGGACATCTCATCTACCAGCACTTCCAACTCTAATGTGAACTTTGGATTCCAAAAACAATGTACAGCACCCACCATCCGGTGCACTTCCCTCACACATGTTTGAAAATAAACTCATGAGTACACCATACTTGCCTCTGTTGTGATTCCAACTTGTCATGTTCAGGGAGATGTCGATCTGCTACACAACACAGTGCATGCCAAATACTGCAACAATGTGACCAACGTAAGGTGAGTCATGGTGATGTGACACATGTGAGGGAGGCACACCACTATGGCACCACAACACATACTCACCATGGCCATGTTACTCATCCCACACAATGATGTTGACCTGAAAAACATTGGCATGCACAGACACAACACCAACCCCAGTCAGTGGTAACAAGTCCACAGGTGAGGGAAGCAGATGTCACTAAGATGTGGGAAGACAGACAACGCACATAACAAAGTGTAGCACAGATTCATTACACATCAGCAATAGGGGTGGGCGGAATTTACGTAGTCGCACTACGCAAAGCTCCGCGAAACGGTAAAAAATCTCCGCAAACATGCAGAAATTCCGCGAACACGCGGAATTGCTTGTTCACGATGCTTTTTGCCTGTTCGCGTTTGCTGTTTGCGTGCTAGGGGAGAAATATCTCACGAACACGCATTTTGAGAACGCAAACAAGCAAAAAATTCCGCGAAGCCGCAGAACGCAGAATTTTGGACAATTCCGCGTTCACCGTGGAACGCAAAATTACCCAAATTCAGCAAATTCCGTGAGCGGAACGGAATTTACCACCCAGGCCTAATCAGCAACACGTTTATTCCACAATAGTTGCACGGTAATACTACGTAACAGTGGACACACGCTCACAAAGTGTTGGAGTCCAGGGATGTGTGGTACATCAGTTGATGGGAATTGACAACTTCCACACTGGTGTTAGCGTCTGGGTGTTGGGGGTCAGTGTTGACCAAACAACAGGCAAAGTACCCTGGGAAGGACAGACACAAGACACAGTCAAAAGCACAGCAGAACAGAAGAGAAATGCAATACACATGCACAAAACATGTCGCAAGAAACCTACACAAAAACAAGTTAGCAGTACTACCCTGTTGTGGAGTACACACCACCTGAATGGTCACATCACTGCACGCATCCAGTCAAGTGGCACACAGACACACTCAGACAGCAACAGAGCTGCCACAACACATTCCAGGCTACCTCCATACATTCACATAACAACACTTGAAACTCAAATTCAGCTGAAGAAGTTGTTGATGAGCTGTGAGCGGATGTCACCCTCATCCTCATCATCACTGGCATCTTGGCCCAGCCCGGGATCCTCCACAGGTGCTGGTGGTTGGTCATTGTCATCCTGGATGAGAGGCACCTCTTTCCGCACTGCCATTTTGTGTAGCATGCAGCATACAAGGATTATTTTGCACACCTTTGCAGGCTCATATGGGAGGGCCCCACCGGTCTTGTACAGGCAACAAAAGCGGCTTTTAAGTAGGCCAAATATCCGCTCATTCACCCTCCTGCTCCGACCATGTGCCTCATTGTAGCGCAGCTCAGCTGGTGTCACGGGGTTCCTGAGGGGTGTCAGCAACCACGGCATGTTGGGGTATCTGGAGTCCCCTACACACACAAAAATGAACAAGTAGCTGAGTTTTGTAGGAGTGCAGAATACAACATTGACAAACACACACAATGAGAAACAGTCAGTACACACCGACAAGCCAGGCATGCTAAGCTGGCATCTGTGACATCAGCGTTGAAATGCGACTAGTCCTCATAATGTAGGCATCATGCGCAGAACCAGGGAACCGTGCACACACATGTGTGATAGACATGTCAGTAAGACATACCACCAGAGCATTGATGGAGTGGTAGTGCTTCCTGTTCCGGTATGCCTGCTCATGTGCCTGTGGTGCTATCAGGGCCACATGTGTCCCATCAATAGATCCGATGACGTTCGGCATCCTCCCCAGTGTATAAAAGGCATCCTTTATCTCTGGGAGTTCAGCTGGGCTAGGGAACTTGATGTTAAGGTCTAGGAAATGCATCATCCCCTCCAAGACATCGCGTAGCACTCGACTAAACATTGTTTGCGACATACCACCAGCAGTAGCCACAGTGTACTGGAAGGCACCAGTAGCAAAGAAGTGCAGGGCTGCCATCACCTTCACCTCTGGGGTCAGTGCTGTAGGGTATGTCCGGCCAGGTAGCAGATGTGGCGCCAACTGCTCCGCCAACTCCTAAATCAGTGGCCTGGTGAAGCGGTACCGTCTGATGCTGTCGCGTTCCTGCATGGTTGCAAGGTCTGGGAACGGTTGATGGACAGCTGGTGCCCTGCAGTACAGAGATGCACAAAGGAAGATTGTCAGTTCATCCACCCATGTGGCCATGACCAGGCTCAATCGCACATGATAGATTATGACATTACACAATGTATTGAGGTGTGTGCTGTTGTGCATGGACACATATGTCACCTACATGACCACCACCTCACATCTCAATTCCACATGTCCACATGAGTCCCATGTAGTGCAATGGCCAATCATCTGGCTGTGTCACCCAACCTATGTACTGCTGCAACGTTCCAAACACACACCACAGTGACTAGTGAGGCCTGATGTCTCCCAGGCATCACAGATCTTTGCCATGCAGAAACCCAGGGTCCCTGTATTGCCACATCGACACTGGCATGGACATAGCGTATCACGTACACACCACAAGGCAAGCGTAAGTCCCACATGTAGTGGCCACTGTTGTTTCTGCCAGCCCTACATGTACGTCTCTTAGACACACACACACCATCAAGGTTGATGCATATACCACATGGATGTGAAGACTGCCACCCATTGGGCACATTTGATCAGACACATCTGAGACACAACATGCACACCGACTGTGGGTGCGTATAAGTATTGTGGCTATAGGTCTCACTGTGATGTACATGCCATCACCCCCTGGACTCAGGGTGTATGTGACATGCCTCAAACATATCCAACAGGAAACTGTGTCTGTGACTCATACCCATTACTGTACAATTGCACATCGCAGTGGTAATGTGCACAACACACAAAGGATTCTGCCCCCATGTACACGTGCACAGCCTGGGAGTGGCTGCACAAAAGTGCCACCCAACAAACCATATGTGGCCCCCCCAAACACTCAGGGAATGCAGCCTTACATGCCATGGGACACTGTGTGGCCAATGCTGTAGTTTGGTAGGTGTGCACAGGTGTCCCTGGCCAGTAAATGTGTGTTGCATCTGTAGAATAGTCTTACCAATGAGGTCCGACGCAGGAGACAATGCGAACACATTGCACGGTTCATTACCGAGCCGTATTTACGCTTTGTCATTGAATGCAATGAGGTCCGACGCGGGTGACAATGCGTACGCATTGCACGGTTCATGACCGAGCCATGCGTACACTTTGTCATTGAATGCAAAGAGGTCCGACGCGGGTGACAATACGTACGCATTGCATGGTTCATGACCGAGCCGTGCGTATGCTTTGTCATTGAATGCAATGAGGTCCGACGCGGGTGACAATGCGTACGCATTGCACGGTTCATGACCGAGCCATGCGTACGCTTTGTCATTGAAAGCAATGAGGTCCGACGTGGGTGACAATGCGTACGCATTGAACGGTTCATGACTGAGCCGTGCGTACGCTTTGTCATTGAATGCTATGAGGTCCGGCGCAGGTGAGTATCATGCATACGCATCGGGCAGGCATGGTCCGAGACAGGCATTTGCCTTGGCCATTGAATCGTATGGAGATGGGTGCATGTGTGTTTCCAAAATACACGTTGTACAGTCAGTTGAACGAGCCAGGCGCACCCATTGGCTCCGGACTGTCATGGAGACGGATGCGGATTCAAAACTTGTGCGAGTTGTGCACTGGAGATTCAGTTGGATGCCTACAACAATGTTGCAATTTCAAGTGTTTCATAAAGGTGAAGATTTGAATGATGCAGAAGGCATGTACGAGTCTTACATTTAAATGGATTAGCTAGATTCATAGAATGCAACCGTGTTGGACCTATCACTTTAGACACATGGCACAGATTCTTCCTCTGCAGCACAGATATAAGGCTGGCTGGTCCCCAGGGAGCTCACTTGCCTGCACTACATGCTACTGGACCACATCCCTGCTACCATTGCTGCTGTCTCTGCATCCTCTGGCCTCTGCTATGGCATGTACTCTGGAGACGGCCCCAGTCTTCACTGAGGAGGAGAACCAGGCTCTGCTGGATGGGCTCCTTCCACAGTACAGCAAGCTCCATGGGAAACCAGGGGAGCAGGTGAGTGTGTAGTCCACTGCCTTCCTAATTATGCATGTTGTCTGACTAGCAGGACTAGCAGTGTGTACACCAGTGGCAAGCATTCTCACTGACTACTTTCATGACCCAAAGTGTGTAGGTACATGTAATGAACAGGTGTCCTGCTGCTAAAGTGCATTGGTGCAAGCTTAGACTATCCAGGCATTGTTAACATGTCAGACATGCAGGTGATTTTTCCTTCCCCATGGTTTCACTACCTGTGTAAATCATTTCCCTTTGCGATGATGACATGTATATCCAAATGTGTGCTGCACAAATCTGGGGCATGTATGTTAATGTACTTTTCACTTTGTTATCCTCACAGGTTGATGCCCACCAGAAGCAGGAGATCTGGCTGACCATCGCCCGGGCTGTTCATTCGGTGGGGGTCTACAGGTGCCGGATCCGCAACTGCCAGAAGAGGTGGCAGGACCTTCGGGGCTGGACCCGGAGGATAAGTAGAGTCCAGCTGAAGCTGTCACCTCCGCGCAGGAGGGGCAGACACCGGACCCTGACCCCCCACATGCTCCAGATACTGACAGTGGTCTTCCCGGACCTGGATAGGCAGCTGAAGGCCAGACAGCAGCAGGAAGAGGGTAAGTCCATGCCTAATCTGTGTACTATGTCTGACATGCCAATTGCAGTCTTTTGGCCTGGTCACACTTCCACATTACGGAGGTCTTGTAGTCCAATACTCAGGTCCCTCAATTGTGTGATACACCCTCCTCATCTGTTCCACAGGTGTGGCCCCTACAATCTGTTGCTTGTGTCACTAGGGCACTGTGTCCCTGCAGTCAGCTATGCTTCATCTACCGGACAGCATCTGTTCCCGTGACTATGGTGTGTGTTTCATGGGTGGGTCAATTGTTTACACAATGCCTGTGATCTGACATGTGATTTGTGTGTGCCCTTGAGATGTGTTCCAATTGCTGGTCTGATTCGCCACATGTGGCTGGGGTATTCCAAACAAGCCCATGCAGCAGGGGACTCCAATTTTGGGGCCTCAGGAGTATGTATATCAAGTATGTCACGCTTGCTTAGCCACCTGACTACTGTCCAGGGCCAAACACTGTTTCATGTAGACCTGGCCAGTCATGGCTGCTCAAGGGCATTTAGAAACACTCTGTAATCCCACTCCTGTGTATAAAATAACAGGTTGTGCTTAGTGACATGTGCCCTCAGGTGTCTGCCTCTGTGTCATTAGGGTGTGGCTTGGTATTACGGACAACTCGGGTGCCCATGATAGAGGGTCAGTATGACATCTGAGATGTGACTGTGAGAGACAAGACCTGTGTGACATATAGGTGTGTGATCATCTGACAGCGCACAATGGTGTATGCAACTGTGTCCTTCATGCAGCTGGGTTACATGCATGGCAGACTTTGATATGTTAATTTACAGAGAGTTGTGTTTGCAGAGACTCATATGTCTGATTTGCATGATGTGGGGCCTTCTGGGTCCTGTATATGTTGTTTGCAGGGGATGGGCAAGTGCGCCGGTCATACCCCTGAGCTAGGGTTGTGAGTCAGTGCATATTGTTGTTGTCTGGATACCCTGCCCCATGACAGGAGACAGTGTTGACTGACTGTTTGGGCATCCCAGTGCCATGGCATTTAACTTGCTATGAGTGATCCTGCATTGTGTTCAAGTGTGCATGCACCCCATTGTGGCATTGCACATCAGGTCATGAGAACATCAAAGTGTGTGTTGCTTGCATGCCTCACAAGCATGTGAAATGAGTCACTGCCCATCCCTTCATCCGGACACCTGTACTGAGTCAGTGGCCAGAGATGTGCTGTGACATGTTCACTTGCATGTCCAAATGAGGTGTGGGTGGTGCATGTCGGCACATTGGGGTGTTAGCATCCAACATGCAACAGACATATGTGTGAAAGTCAAGGAGGGATATGTGTGCCATGGTTGATGTTGAGAATGACAATTGGCTTATTCTAAACAGTGTTGGCACTTTGAGCTGTGTTCAGCTGATGATGCCAGGGCTTGCCCTGTGATGTGATGAAGTCACTGTGGTGTGTGCAGTCGGTGCAGGTGATGATGTTATTCTCTTACTTCCTATTCCTATCCAGATACATCCACGGCCACAGGAGGAGACAGCTCCACGGACCAGGAGGAGCCACAGAGCCTGACAGGAACAAAAGGAGAGGAGTCGGGGGACCCACTGGCACGGAGGGCGAGTGGAGCCACACAGAGGAGTCATCAGCACTATCACCCCCAGCTGAGGGAAACAGCAGCTCTGAGGATGACTCCCTTGTGGAGGCGGGTGTCAGCAGCCACCAAACCCCAGCTAGTAAGGCTGTCCCCGCCACCACCACCATCACCCTCCCATCGGCTCCCATCCCAGATGTCCCTGTAGGCTCCCGTGTTCATGAGCATGTCTCCTTTGTACCAGGCACCGCACCCCCTGTGTCCCCTGCTGCCCTGAGTGAGGAGTCTGTGGACTTACTTAGACAGATCCATGTAGAGTAGACGTCGATGCTGAAGGTCCTCCATGCACACACAAGTCTGTTGACACAACTGGTGTCGTTCATGGAGGGTATTTCCTCGGGCATGTCTGCCCTACAGAGGACCAATCAGTCCATGGCCTCCTCCCTGATGGCAGCAGTGTCCCTCCTCCAACAGTCCTGCACCCCTCCTACCCCTGCACCACCCACAATTCCTAGCAGCCTACCTGTCCCAAGCACACAAACACCCAAACCAAGGTCTAGACGTGCACACAGGCAAGCGCAGGGGACTGATCCCACACTCACAGGGGCTGGTTTGCAGACACACACACAGTCATCCACAACCACTCTGCAGTCCTCCGAGACCTCTCCCTCCAAGCCCCCTTCCCTTGCATCACCTGCAACCCCATCTTCCCAGAAGCTCTTCCTTTGTGACCTTGGCCTCTTCCCCACCGCCCCAGTAGATCCTGATTACAAGGGGAAGAGGAGGTCCCCACACACAGAGGGAAGTGCCCCTCACACCCAGACACCCTCCCCCAGGCACAGTCAGACTGAGACCCCCCACCCGTAAGTCCCCCCGGAGCCAGAAGAGCAAGAACCCCCCACCACCACACAGCTCCAAGGCAAAGTCTCCGTCCTCCATACCCCAGGTCACCACTCCAGAGGTTCCCCCGCCACTCCCTGCCCCGGGTTCACCCACCCACAGATACACCATCCCCAAAATGCTAAGGCCATCCCCCCTACCACTTGCTCCTCCACACCTGGTCAGACGGTTAGTGCCTCTGATGTGGGGTCCGTGTCCCCCCGTCCTGCTGACCTCACCTGCCCCCTATTCCGCTCCCATGGATGTAGGCACAGCAGTGGAGTCCATGACCACCCCGTCTGACTTGGGCACTGCAGTGGGGACCCAATCCACTCCATCTGACCTGCCCACTGGAGTTGTGCTGGCACCCACCCCATCTGACTTGTGCCCCACAGTTGTGACAGCACCCACCACTTCAATCAGCTCCAATGCAGTTGCAAGTGTCTCGCCTGCATCCACCACCTCTTCACTGACTCCTTCTGCTGCGCCCTGATCCTGTCCCTGCGGTGCCTGGCCTGCCCCCATGTATGCCCCTCTGAGGGGATGACCCCGGTCCTTAGCAGTGCAGGTAAGCAATGTGTGACAGTTGTCACTCTAGTTCACTCCTTGGCATTTGGACATGGACTGGCCATTGGCCTTTGGTCTGAACGGACGTTTAACTTTTAACATGCTGAATAAAGCTTTTTTCTTTATCCCTGTGAACTTGATTTAGCTGTACATTATGTTGATGATGTTTAACATGCCCTTGCGCCTGTAATGCTTGGTTTCCAATGTTGAATACTGATGTGTTGCTGTGAGGTACTCCATGTGGTCCATGAGATATGTATCCTATTCTGGTGGGTATCCATGTCATTCTTTGCAGCTACCTGGGTGTGTCATGATCAACTATTTGTGGACATCTCTGTGAACATTTCATTTGCATGGTCACATCTCTGGCTTGCACCCATGCACACATGATGTGCTTCCCATTGTCCAATGTGTCAATTCCACAAACTTTTTGCACATCACCACTGGACCTACAGGTGTGGGCATCATTGGTATAGGAGCAACTGGGTCCTCTGTGCAACTTGCTAGACATATGTTTTGAGTATGTGCAGATGACTTAGGAGAGTCTCACATACCCAGGCTGTTGTGACCAGAGCCTTCATTGTGTGGTAACTGATGGCTGACTGACGAAGTGCTCTGCAGCCATGAGTGAGAGGTGCTGTGAATATGTGTGGCACAGCTGGGCTTCCACAGGAGTTGGGTCCGCTCAAGTAAGTGTGTTGTTCCATGACATAGCCTGGGCCCATGGTGTGTGTTGTATGAGCATGTGTGTGTGTCCACATCCTTGTTCATACACAGGCAGTGTTCCCTTGAAATGTTCCTGTTGTTGATGCTTGCTGAGTGGTACTGGGTTCATCCCACTACTTTGCCATGGGCTACCAGATGTGTGGGTGCATGACACACTACTGTTAATTGGTGTATCATCATTGGGCTTCGTCAGTTCTGAGTGGTGATGATGTTGTCAGACACAGATGGGACACAGTCAGGGTTCCCCAAGGCACTTGTTTATTTGCAAAATCATGTAGTTGTCCCTAGGTGGTACCTTTCAGGGATTGACACATTTGTATGTGTGTGTGACTGCTCCCACTTGTCGGGTTCATGGCTGCAATGTTGGCAGGTGTCAGCATGTGTGCCTTGTGGTTCTCCTTGGCTTCTGCATTGTCCTGGGACTGTGGCAGGTATTCTGAAGGTTACGTGAGCTTTGAAGTCATGGCCATGTACCGCATATTGTGCAGTATGTCTGTCATTCCACAGGGTTGTAAACTGTCCTTGTGTGATGTGTCTTTGTACCTTAGTTCCTCCCAACATTCCTGTGTTTGTCATGGGTGCATGTGCAATGTCACCTGTCCATGTGGGTTTCACAGATGCACATTGTTGCAGTTCAGGGTGTGTGGTGTTGAGGCAGGACTGATGTAAATGTTTGCATGGATGGTCCCCTAGCTCCCATTTGTCCATGGATGAGGAGCCATGCTGAGTGATTTGTGTTTGTGTATGTGTGATGTATGTTTCTGGAACAGGACACATGTCTGGGTTTCCCAGTTTGGACGACATCTGCCTTTGTCATCACAGTGGAGGTGTCATGCATGCTTGTGTCACGCCAATGTCTGGTCCCTGGGGGTAGTGCTATTGTGTGTCAGTCTCTTGCTGTGTTAGTTGGTGTTCATTTCAGCTTGTGTCACATGTGTCTTTTGTGCTCCCTCTCATCTCACAATGCCTGATTGCCCACTAAGGGTGTCCCAATGATGGTTTACTTTTGAATGGCACTGTGTCCATATCTGTGTCACTGTGGTTCAGCCCCCCTCATGTGTTGTGTAGTTACCTGGGGATACTGTGACACACACACACACATGCTGGGTCAGATGTGCAGTGGGAGGTTGCCTGTTTGTTTTTGTGCATCTGCATCAGTGCATTGGTATTGCTGTTGTGGGCCTTTGTCTGGATGCTGTTTCTGTGATTTTCCCTGCTGTCCCTGTGAGTCATATCACGTCATTGTGCACATTCATCGTGGTTGTTAGGTGCCATTGCTGGCATGGAATGGGAGTTTGTGAGCTGACACCTACAGTCTACACAGGTTGTTTTGATTAGCGTGTCTATTTTCGAGATGTGTGTATGCTTGGTGAAGGTCACTTCTGCTCTTGTGTCATTGTACACTGTATGCATTGTCAGCCCCCATGTGTGGTGCTTGTCTGCACATGGCCGAGAGTGTGTTAGTTTTCACAGCACTGTTAGCCTCACCACATCTCTGTGGGAATGGGACACAACCACTAGTTTGCCACAGAAGTGTTTAATGTGTTGGAAGCAGGGATCATACATGCTGTTTGTTATTTGCAGCTTTGACCATGATGACACTTACATTTTGGTCACTGTGATGAGGGGGGTTTAGACCCTATCACCACAATGCTCAACATCTGCTGTTGTTTGGAAGACCACACTTAACTTCTGTTCTACTCAGTGAGGGGGTGTTCTTTTTACATTGCCACAGTGCTATGGTGATGCTTGCCTTCTGTAGGGAACACTCATTTGTTGGTCACACATGTGCTGTTAGTTACATTGTATGTTAAAAGTCATAATCACTGTTGTGGGCATTTTTCACAGACTACACACTGTTGTCATGATGTTAGGGGGGATGTATTTTGCTGACATACCTAATTTTGGAGTATGATGGATGTGTGGCGCATCACCCATCCTATGAGTGGGGGTAGCAGGGGTGATGGGCAACAGGTCCCCTATGAGTGGGGGTGGCAGTAGTGATGGGCAACAGGTCCCCTATGAGTGGGGGTGGCAGGGGTGATGAGAAACATAAGCCCTATGAGTGGAGGGTGGCAGGGGTGATGGGCAACAGGTCCCCTAGGGGTGGGGATGGCAGTAGTGATGGGCACCAGGTTCCCTGTGAGTGGCGGTGGCAGTAGTGATGGGCAGCAGGTCCCCTATGAGTGGGGGTGGCAGGGGTGATGGGCAACAGGTCCCGTATGAGTGGGGGTGGCAGTAGTGATGGGCAACAGGTCCCCTATGAGTGGGGGTGGCAGGGGTGATGGCTAACATTAGCCCTATGGCTGGGGGTGGCAGGGGTAATGGCTAACAGGTCCCCTAGGGGTGGGGGTGGCAGTAGTGCTGGGCAACAGGTCCCCTAGGGGTGGGGGTGGCAGGGGTGATGGGCAACATTACCCCTATGGCTGGGGGTGGCAGGGGTGATGGGCAACAGGTCCCCTATGAGTGGGGGTGGCAGTAGTGATGGGCAACAGGTCCCCTATGAGTGAGAGTGGCAGGGGTGATGGGCAACATAAGCCCTATGATTGGGGGTGGCAGGGGTGATGGGTAACAGATCCCCTAGGGGTGGGGTTGGCAGTAGTGCTGGGCAACAGGTCCCCTAGGGGTAGTGGTGGCAGTAGTGCTGGGCAACATAAGCCCTATGAGTGGGGGTGGCAGGGGCGATGGGCAACAGGTCCCCTAGGAGTGGGGCTGGCAGTAGTGATGGGCACCAGGTCCCCTATGAGTGGGGGTGGCAGTAGTGATGGGCAACAGGTTCCCTATGAGTGGGGGTGGCAGGGGAGGAGTTTTCAGATGTTGAGGTCCCTAAATGAACATGGAACAAAACACCACTACTCAGTGGGAAAGGAGGCAACTCCTCTTGTTTTATATTCCCTCACACACCCTAGTGGTGTCATGCTTCATCATCGGGACACCTCGACGCCTACAAGTCGAGGTGGGCTCGACCATATCTCAGGGAGCTCTTAAGAAGATGTTTTTGGCCAGGGGGATAAAGATTAAAAGCCACAGCAGTTCCCAGTATCCCTTTTATTCTTGGAACTGTCAGTGGTGATAATAAAATAAAGTTTAAGGGTCAATTGGGATATTATGGTCCTAAGACCCTATAGCCAACATGTTTCAGTCCCGCTAGGCCCCATGAAGGGTGCTGGACTTTCTTCAGGGCGGAATTTTTTTTTAAAAAAAGTTTCTGTAGACGCGCATTAAGCCTAACACTACAACTCCCATGATTCTCATTGTCGATCGCCCGAGTCGGAGACAGGATGCGGAAGTAGGCGGGGCAGTAACCAATAGCAAATGGTGTGCTTAAAGCGTCACAAGGAAACGGAACAGCACCCCAAGCAGTGGAACCACCACCGAATAGGTTGACACGAGGGGCAGGACCCTTGATGGCGTGAGTAATGCTGACAAGTGACTACAACCCTAAGGTATGAGGAAGAAGCGGGTCCCCTTGCGGGATCCTGTACCGAACATAACTCTAACGGACTTTGTCCTTTGTTTATGTCTTTGTGTGTCTCTCTATTTGTATGTTTACTTTATGGCCCCCTCCATGACAAATCGGGATACTTACATCTCACGGGGTTGATGACACTTACGCTTACGAATATGAAGTGTTTGACTACAGGGCTACCCCACAAACGGTAGTTTTCCACTTGGAGTCGATACCCCTCTCAAAACGGGGTAAGAATGAATGTATGAGAGAAATATATAGATGTATGCACGAGCGCGAAAGGTGAGCATGCTATCACGCAATCATGTTACATGTACATGTGTATATATAAAAAACCACGGCGATTATTATCATTTTATAATGTTTTATCACAAGAGAATTACACGGGTGTCAGACCAATATGCATAGACTTACACCTATGAATAAAAAGCGATAGGATGTGGCGCATAGCCGCCACCAAACCGGGCAACACACAAATAGGAGCGTGTGAGAAACTCAGAGTGTTTTTTCACCCGCCACCCGGAAATGTCTGTTGTTTTCACCATGAATGAGTTGAGACGCACGCCTGTAGACATGAACATTCCTGGACCTCCATATATAAATATATGTGGTGTCTCTTTTTTTCTCTTTTGTCTCCTTGTTTCTCTACCTAGATGGAGTGACATACAAGACTAATTAGTCTACGACAATTGATAAGGAGTGTTTGTTGCCCTTATCTCGAATAGTGCAGGGAATTCTTCTGCCTAACCCAATCCAGGGGGCATTTTTTCCGCCCTGAAGAAAGTCCAGCACCCTTCATGGGGCCTAGCGGGACTGAAACATGTTGGCTATAGGGTCTTAGGACCATAATATCCCAATTGACCCTTAAACTTTATTTTATTATCACCACTGACAGTTCCAAGAGTAAAAGGGATACTGGGAACTGCTGTGGCTTTTAATCTTTGTCTCCCAGGCCAAAAACATCTTCTTAAGAGCTCCCTGAGATATGGTCGAGCCCACCTCGACTTGTAGGCGACGAGGTGTCCCGATGATGAAGCATGACACCACTAGGGTGTGTGAGGGAATATAAAACAAAAGGAGTTGCCTCCTTTCCCACTGAGTAGTGGTGTTTTGTTCCATCTTCATTTAGGGACCTCAACATCTGAAAACTCTAGGTCTGTTCAAATGCAACTCGCAATCTCATTTTGAGTTGCTGGTGGGGAGTACTTCTGGTATAACAGTATAAAACCTGGGATGGTGTACTCCTCCCTGTATTTCCTCTCAGCCCCCCTGTAAGTTTGGAACCCCTTCCTACTTACGTCAGTGCCTAACGTAGTTAAGCACATCGTCATCTGGCTAGCTATCCATAGCAGAATATAGACTCTATGTAGGAAATTAAGTATATCTACAAATCTAGAAACACTACCAAATCACTGCTTCACTCTGGGACCACGTCCATAACATCACTACACTTTTAATCAAGACAATTTGTATTAGATGGGGCTACCAATGGAAGAGAAGCAGCTAAAGGCACCTGGAGGTCAGGCTGGAGCCAATGAACCACCTATCCAGATCTACTCTGTTCTCAGGAGATACTGGGATCACAGTATCCAGATCCTTGCTTGATGGTTCTCAGTAAGCCAGTTGGCACTGGAGCAAGAGCTTGAGGTGGAAGCAGAACCAAGGAACAACAGTAGTGGTTGATAAAACAAACACCTAGACCTTCACCCAAAGCTCCACTCGGCATAGTCTTCTTCCTGGAGAGCCACCAGATGAAAATGAAGAATTATCATCTATCTCAGGAAAGAAACACCCTTCCAAGAATATATCGAGAAGATGATGAAGCAGGGTCACGTTGCTACTTCTCCCAGCTGAGAGGGAACACAAAATACAAAAGCAGCTGGCAGATGGTCGAGACATCCTCCGATGCCTTAGAAAATAAGGATTAAATGTTAGCTAGTAATCTAGATAAGGAAGTATTTGAATCCCCTGATAAGCTACTAAAGAAATCAACCTCATGTAATGCCAAGATCATGTGACAGACAGGAATCTTATGATGAATAAAACTATTTTTTCCCTCTTCAAAGTTGAGGACCTTTTGGGAGAGGAAGTGTGACTGTACGTGTGACTATAAGTGTTGTCTTGATCAAATTGGAAAGAAAGTTTTGCAGCTGTTGAGGTAAAAAAATGGCCTGCAGAGTCACTATCTTTCATTTCAAAAACAAAATCCAGCTTTGCGATATTGTTCTTAAATTTTTTTTAAAACATTGAAAGTTTGACATACAGCTTCATCACATTGTCCGAGCAGTCCGTCAAACATTTAGTGCATTTACAGGAGCCGCTGTGATGGCTGTCCTGAGAAATTAAAAAGATGGCTGCTGCATCAACGGACATCTCTAAATTTGGCAGGCTGGGTACCCTTGCCATAGTGGGAGTAAAGTATTCTGCCATGGGGACGGAACATACTCTGTCCCCCAAACTCTAAATCAGGCCCTTAGTCTCCATCCTTCTAAGGAGACCTAAGAGATAGCACTATTTTGAATATTTCAGTTAACATAGGTCAGTAATCAGATAAGCAAGAGATTAGTATATTAGGCATTCCACGATTATTAATCCTAGAAACTTTAGATTAGGATTAAGATATTATGCAATAAAATGGGGCAATTTTCCACTCTATTATGCATTTTTCCTGTCAGATTAGCACAGATCCAATATATAAAACAAATCAGTTTTCTATTACAGTTATAGTTATAGGTTGTATTTAAAGGTAATTACTTAATTGAGGAAATAAATTCAACTGGACAGAGTTGAAATAAAATCAATGCTCAAAGCTTAAATGGGACAACAATTGGGAGATGATTTGGTCTGTGATTTGAGCTACTGTGATTTTATTCTGAAGGTCAGTTTTTCCGAATAAACCATTATCAATAGAATCTTATCCAAGTAGTATTTTAGTCAAAGTACAAAAAATGAAATAAGAATTAAAACAGTGACGTAGTGGATGCCTAGTGCAGAAATGTCCCTGGTGTTCTCTACTAAGTGATACAAACAAGTGATCAATTGTGATCAGTATGTGTATCAACAGAGCATAAATCGCAGGGCCTGTTAATGTAATGCACTGTCCATAGTGTCTGCGTTTAATGTCAATGACACTTTGAGCCCTGTGAGAATCTTGGGATCATCATCAAGACTTAAGAGGATAGATGACCCCAAAGAAGACCTTAAACAATAAATCGTTTTGCACAAAATATCGCATGAAACATATTGTGATACAAAATATTATGTCAAGAGTAACAGGAATAACAAAGTAAAAAATATAGGCCCTCATCATGATGTTGATGGGACCACTACCGACAGGCCTTTGGTGGTGGTCCTGCCAAAACATATGGAATCGGTCCAACCGCCGGATTACAATTTCAGGGGTCAGAGGGAGTTAGGCGGGCGGAAAAACCCCCGCATCTGACAGGCTCAAGGAGTCCGACGGGACGGCGGTTGAATTCCTAAGCCCTACAATGTGGCGGCACCACCATAGGGATTAGGATATCCCTTTACGACTGCCTGGTCATGCTGGTCCTACCCCCATGAACAGACAGCCAGAAAGAGACTTTGGGAGCCCCTAGCAGGGCCCAGTACATCGTCGGCCTCAGCTATGGGACCTGGGTACCCCCCCAAAACATCCATGCAGCACGCACATGGTGCCTGGCACACGGTGCATAGATGCTTACAAACATGTCCTTTTCCATTGTGGCTTGTGCTGTGCACCTTTTCCAGGCTGCAGCACTAGCCGCAATAGAAAAGGACATTTTTCGGACCACCTCATGGGTGATCGCTCTGTAATCTGGCGGGTGGAACCTCTGAATGCTAGTCAGGTGGTTACCATCCCTATACAATGGCGGTCGGACGCTCGTTACGATATTGGTGAGACCACCATGGACAGGCCGTCAGTGGCAGTCCCACCAACATCGGAACGAAGGGCATAGTTTTAAGGGTTGGTTTTAATATTTTTGCAAAAAATATCAATTTAGAACATATTGTATGTGATATCTCTTTTGTATGTGTTATTTTATAGGTAATCCATTGTAGTGTTTTTTATTCTATATGTTTACTCATTTTTATTTATTTGTGATTTTAGTAATATAATTTAATATTTATGAAATGTGTCTTTTTAGTTGTAATAATGGCTAAAAATAATGGACTTATTGTGGACAGATTTGAAAAAGGTGGATATTTTAATGTAAATTTAATGATAATTATTTTAAAATGATGCAAATTAATATTGCAAAATATTTAAATGTGTATTGTTACATTAATAATTTTATGAAAAATTATTTATAATTCATGTGAACATATATTAGTTATTTTAAATGTAAAGAATAATGTTTAATAAATATTCAAATAAAAACGTTTTAAAAATTCAAAATATATTAAAACATTCATTTTATAGGAACCAAATCGATAAAAAGTGTTTCATTCTTGTGAAAAAAATCAAAATTAGAATATTTGTAAGTTTTTTAATGCTGAAAATTATAAAATCATTGTGAAAATATTTTTCAAAAAATGAATATATAAAGAATTGGTTTTACATTTTTTAGGTTATGATTGCTAATTTTCGATTATAATTTTTTTATTTTATGGTTCAAAGTTTAGGAATTGTTGTAAATATTTCAAATAATAATATATTATTATTGATAAAAATATTCCTTTATTTGTTAATGTTTAATTCTAAACATAAAAGTTTTGTAGTTTTGGTTAGTGTGTTGTGTAAGTTCATTTTAGTTTATTTTCTAGATCAAAATTTATGTGTGAGTGCGGAGTATTAATTGTGTATATATTTATTTTTGTATGTAGCATAAAATGTTTTAGATTGCAGTGGAAATAGTACATTTCCCCCTTTTATTTTCAAACAACTTCCCCAAATTGGCTTGGACTGGAGCGGCAATAGTATATGGCACCCCTTTACTGTTAAACACCTTCCCCAAGTTGGGTTAGATTGGAGTGGGAATAGTAAATGTCACCCTTTAGATTCCAACACCTTCAACAAATTTGTATAGGTTGGACATTGTGATTAGCCCCTAAATGTACAAAAGCCAACAAATAACACTATAACTAATCTCAAGACCTCACCCCTACATCCCCACTACCCTTGAACCCTTAAAAAAAGCTTTAAAAAGAACTTACCTGTTCCGTCAAACAAAAGCAAAATACAGCAGCAAGGATCCTAGAAAACTGAATAGACTACAAGTAAAAGGTAGCATTAATCAAAAAAGGCCACTAATTGAAACAAAATAAATAAGTCTGTCTCCCCATTGAAATAAATTGGAAATTATTTCAAAACATTGCATAAATTATAAAATATGCAAAACATGTCAAAGAATACTAAAAATGTTAAAAAGTTGTGAAGTATAAATAAAATAAAAGCATAAAATGCAAAAAAATATTTAATGTTTATTGTTGAAAACATATGTTAAAATGATTTTGAAAATATGTATATAAATCAAGTTAAGTGATGTAAAACAATGTAAGCAATTGAACATAAGTGAAAAATCAACAACATGAGATACTATTTAAATGAGATTTACATAATTGTGTAATAATTACAATTATTCAGGCAGCGGTTTCCGGCCCAGCAAGTACGATTCGTCCCTACGTCACTCCGTACAGCTCTTTTTTTACGGGAGTCAAACACAGCCGGAAAAGCAGAGTCCTACATGAACCGCTATGCAAGGGAGCCCCGGTACGCGATGTACACGCCATGAACCCCGTCGTATGTGTCATCCCGGTCCTCTTGGCCTACGACCTGGTGCACCGCACCCGACGCACACGCCGCAGAAGGTGAGAACAACACCCAGGGGCCAGGATGGGGGTGAGGGGCAGGAAACAAACCCCATACTCAAAGCCAAACCTATAATATGGAGGCCTCACATTACCACCAGGGTCTGGTCACTTGGGGGGGCGTGTCCAGCAACCCCTGCGTACCGCAACAACGGAAGTGGACGTGTACGGTGTGTTTCACACGTACCCCTACGGCACCATTAGAACAATGATAAGGACCGTACACATGCAATGAATGTGTGGGTACGGTGCATGTCACACGTACCCCTACGGCACAGTAGAACTGTGATACGGACCATACACACGCAATGAATGCGTGGGTACGGTGCGTACCATACATACCCCTACGGCACAGTAGAACTGTGATACGGACCGTACACACGCAATGAATGCGTGGGTACGGTGCGTACCACATGCCCCCTACGGCACAGTAGAACAGTGATACGGACCGTACACACGCAATGAATGCGTGGGTACGGTGCGTACCACACGTACCCCTACGGCACAGTAGAACTGTGATACAGACCGTACACACGCAATGAATACATTGGTACGGTGCGTACCACACATACCCCTACGGCACAGTAGAACCGTGATACGGACCGTACACACGCAATGAATGCGTGGGTACGGTGCGTGTCACACGTACCCCGTTACGGCACCAGTAGATTTGGGATATGAGGCATACACACGCCAGGAATGTGGGCTTAGAGGACTGGCCCAGCATGTTACCTTCATATTGGTGTGTGTGTAGGTCCAGGCCAGCAGTGTACTGCTCCAAGGGGGCACGTGGGTGGGTGCAGAGGACTCCCAGCAGTATCCAGACATATGAGGGGTGGGTGCATATGACTACCAGCAGTGGACATATGGGGGTGGGTGCATATGACTCCCAGCAGTGTCCAGACATATGAGGTGTGGGTGCATATGACTACCAGCAGTGGTCTGCAATATGAGGGGTGGGTGCAGAGGACTCCCAGCAGTGTCCAGACATATGAGGGGTGGGTGCATATGACTCCCAGCAGTGTCCAGACATATGAGGGGTGGGTGCATATGACTACCAGCAGTGTCCAGACATATTAGGGGTGGGCGCATATGACTACCAGCAGTGTCCAGACATATGAGGGTGGGTGCATATGACTACCAGCAGTGGACAGAGATATGGGGGTGGGTGCATATGACTCCCAGCAGTGTCCAGACATATGAGGGGTGGGTGCATATGACTCCCAGCAGTGGCCTGCAATATGAGGGGTGGGTGCAGAGGACTCCCAGCAGTGTCCAGACATATGAGGGGTGGGTGCATATGACTCCCAGCAGTGTCCAGACATATGAGGGGTGGGTGCATATGACTACCAGCAGTGGACAGAGATATGGGGATGGGTGCATATGACTCCCAGCAGTGTCCAGACATATGAGGGGTGGGTGCATATGACTCCCAGCAGTGGACTGAGATATGGGGGTGGGTGCAGAGGACTCCCAGCAGTGGACAGAGATATGATGGGTGGGTGCAGAGGACTCCCAGCAGTGTCCAGGCATATGAGGGGTGGGTGCATATGACTACCAGCAGTGTCCAGACATATGAGGGGTGGGTGCATATGACTACCAGCAGTAGACTGAGATATGGGGGTGGGTGCAGAGGACTCCCAGCAGTGGACAGAGATATGAGGGGTGGGTGCAGAGGACTCCAGCAGTGGACAGAGATATGGGGGGTGTACATCATTATCAGATGACCACACCTACATGGTGGTATGGACGCATCTATCACTTTGGACTATGATTTTAGTGCTATTACAACACATCACTGACAGCAGTGTCCCACTCCCAGGAGGATGGATGTCTTTCACACACTGCATGACACACCACATGTGGGTGTGAGGACATATAACACATGCATACCCACCCATGGCAGATGCAGCACAATAAACACCATGATTTCATGCCAACAGACTAAATAGTCATGTAACTGCATACAAAACTAAGATAGCCATAGGGAACACACACTGTCACGCACATCCCAGGAGTGATAGGAATGAATGTTCAGGTGCTGGTCCAGCCACCAAGATGTTGTCTCTCATGGAAGGAATAGGGTTCTATTCCAATAGATACAATGCCCACAATTGTGAGTCAGGTGCCCAAATACCATGCAAAACAAGTACCATTTGTGTGGTAGGCCTTGATTACACACATGCATAGTGCTGAAAAGGGCCAATTTGTCCCTGAAGGCATTCCTACATACTCAAAACACAAGTACAGTGACTAGCAAGGATGGCACAGACGATTCAGCAGGAGACATCGGTGAGCAGGCTTGGCCATTGTTGAAGGTACTCCCTCACCAACAAAGGAAAGGTTGACACAGGTCAGCACAACAATTGTGCAACTGTTTGCAGGGAAGATGTCAGGTGCCACAGAGGAAGGAACACTCCTTGGGACAATGTCTCCAAACAAAATGAACAGACACTACCAATGATTCTTTGCAGAGACATTGTGATGGCACACAGATACCATGGTCCACCTCATGACCATCATATAAAAACATTTCTCAGAACCCTAACACATTACCAGAACACCAACTCCAGGAGCCTCATCACCAACATCAAGTACCTGAACTGCAATAGTGTCGAAAGTTAAAGAAAAGGCTTTATTCAGCACCCAAAAAAAATAAAAATAAAAAGAGACTATTTACAAAGGCCAATGGCCAGTCCATTTCTCAAGTCCAAGGGTGGACGTAGGGGACCGCGTCCACCCCTACCTTGCCTGCACAAAGGAACCTCAAGGTTTGTCGACCGGGGGGGGGCATCATCTGTGGCAGTACCAGGCACAGCAGGGACATGAGGGGGATGGGTAGGTGTGGTGGGTGCAGGGGTGGATGTCTCCACCACAGGGGGAGGGGAGCGCCAAAGTTGGAGGTGAGCTCGGCGCTGCACACTGCTGCTAGGACGTCCATCCTAACCCCTGCACCTGAAGATACCCCAGGGATGGGGTGCAGCGCTCTTGGGGGAGGGGTGGACATGGTGGGGGACTCAACTTCCGTGCCCGGGGACTTCCTCGCCTGCTTGTGGGGTGGTGGCTCAGTGGGGGAAGAGGTCCAGCCCACCCATATAGATCTCCTTGGGTGAGAGTTTGGCAGGGGAGCTAAGGGGAGTGGTCTTGGAGGAACAGGGTTGTGAGGACTGCGGACTGCGACTGTGGCTGCGTGTATGTCGTCTGCCCCCAGACCCTGTGGGTGTGCCTACATCCCCCTGAGTGTGAGTGCCAGGAGGTGTGCGCTGTGCCTTACTTGGGGGTGTGCTAGATGTGTCTGGTGGGGTGCGTGCCCGTGACTATCTGGGTGTGCGTTGGGCAGGCATGGGAGAGGGCAGTGTGGATGGGTCCAGGGTAGAGGGGAGGACGGAGCGCTGCAGGAGAGAAACTGCTGCCATCAGGGAAGAGTCCATGGACCGCAGAAACCTGCATTGGTCAGACATCGTTGCTGACATGCCCTCCATGAACGACACCATCTGTGTGAGCAGTTGAGTGTGTCCATGGAGGACATTCAGCACCGATGCCTGCCCAACCTGCAACTGCCACAGTATGTCCACAGACTCTTCACTGACGGCAGCAGGGGTGACAGGGGCAGGGTGTGCAGTGCCTGGGCCGAAGGAGACATGGACAGAAGGGACGGAAGCAACTGGGAGGGCGGAGATGGTAATGGAGGAGGCGGGGACAGATGTGGGGATGCTGCCAGTTGGTGTTGCAGCCTTCGCCTCCTCAAGGAGGTCATCCTCGGACCCGTTGGCATCGTAGATGCTCTCGCCTCCAGACAGGTCCTCCGACTGACTCCCCTTGCCCTCCGTGCCACTGGGTCCTTCTGACTCCACAGCACTGGTGGCACTGTCGCTGGGTCCCTCCTCCAGGTCCATGCAGGTGTCTCCCTCGGTTGCGGATGATGATGTTGTGGGCAAGGAGAAGAAACCGAAATGCATCAGTCACTTGTATACATCTGACACATGAGCACAAGAACAATTGGTCACAGTGCATATCAGGCAATGCATCATGAGTAACAGCTAGATTACTCCGCACATATGTAAGCCCTGTACTGCTCAGTTGGTAGACCCACTATGCCACTTGGACACCAGGAAAAAAAGAACACAAAAGGCCACAACTTGAATGAGAAATACACTGAGAAGCTAGTGTCTGTGAAACGGTGAGCACAGCAATACAATGAAGTCATGCCACCTCTTGTTTACCCTGAAAGAAACAGTAGTGGTGCACCCAACGTAAACTAACACACCTCAATACTCAAGGTGTCACCACACTCAGAGACCTGTAAGTACTTTGGAACACAAAACGAAAAAATGTTGCTACCTTGGGACTCACAATACTTTACACAATCTACATGTTTGGAATGTGCCAATTCGCCATTTCGTGAAAAGAACACTCATGTGCCTGCATAAAATATGTCGCACAAGGCAGTGCACACAAAAGTACATTTACACTGTCATTGAAGAAGCTGGCACCTTTTCTAAGAAGCCACTGTTAGAAATAAATGGTGTTGCAGAAAGTACATATACATGGGCCCACGGAGGTCTTGATGTCTTGAGACTCGTTAGTTTGTATCACCCACAACAAAGGAGTCTCACAAAATCAAGACCACTGTGGGAACATGTATATGGAGAATCTGCAACACCATTTAATTCTAACAGTGGCTTCTTTGAAAATGTGCCAGTGTGTTCCATGAAAGTGGAAATGTCGTTTGGTGTGCACTTCCTTGGGAGACATTTTTCATGCAGGCACATCAGTGTTCTTAACACAAATCATCAAAATTCCACATTTAAAACATGAAGAACTGTTGACAAGTGCTGTGAGTTCCAAGGTACAACTTGAATTATGTCAGTTGTCACATGGCCATCCGTCACCTGATTACACAGTTGGCTACACATATGACCTACTGCCTGTCATC
This sequence comes from Triturus cristatus, assembly GCF_964204655.1. Taxonomy (NCBI): domain Eukaryota; kingdom Metazoa; phylum Chordata; class Amphibia; order Caudata; family Salamandridae; genus Triturus; species Triturus cristatus. Next base: position 580,130,574 of record NC_140586.1, read on the forward strand.
TTGAGTGGCACACATGTCCACACCCAGGACAATGCATAAGCTAATGGGACTTGGGTTGAAAAAAAGCCTAGCTGCAATGTTGGGACACCCTCATGGCAAGCCAGAATGTACACACAGATGTCAGCACACAAAGTCCAAACTGCGTTGCATCTGAACTACACACAGGTGCAAAAAATGTATGAGCAGGAATCATGTTTTTTAAAAACTGACACAGGCTGCAAAGCACAAACATTAAGCACTGGCCAGCATCACAGGGGCACTGCACGGTGATTCTTTGTACAGCCAAGTCTCACACACAAGTCTGACCTGGCAATGAAAAATCAGGGATGCATATGTATGCCTCTCCCGCACACCCCACCCCATACCTGAGTCAATGTGATTGATCAAGAAGTGACACCTCTTATTCAGGGTTATAATAACTGTGCTGGAAAAATAGCTTCATTTACACAACATCACCTCATGGGGCTGGCAACACATTTGTGACAAACAACCATCAACAGATTTGTGTGAATAGCCACACAGGCACTGCCCAGTGTGAGTATGCACAAGCAAAATGGTGTATCCCTGTCCAGTGGACACATGTAGCACACATTTGCAAAATACTAACTAGGCCAGGGAACAATGCCACAGAGGCAGACCTATGCTGAACCCACAGAGAATGTGCACAGTGTTGGATGACACACATGATTAGGAGGCCAGGGTGTCTCATGGGACTGTAGTGGGCACACTGCTCCGTGGTCCTGGAATGAGCTGACTGTACCATGTTCAACTGTCATGGCACACTGCATACCTCCCACTCATGCACATCATGTGTGAGGCCACAACATTGATCATGCATGCGGCAAGGGTGTTCAGTTGAAAGCTCACACTCCTATGTTGAGAATCATCATCAATGACAACAAATATGGACCCCCAACATAGTGAACAGGTCATGGCACAGGCAAGGTACCAACACAAGTCACAGACCACCCTCCCACATGATGCAGAAAGCGATGTGCACTTAGATTTACTGACACCCTAGATGACCATGTGCAAATGTGATTACACACAGACCAGGGGACACATGTCAAGGAGGGGAAGGGATGAAAAAGAGCACCAGGTGACATTGGGGAACAGAAAATGCACTGCACATATAAACTCTGGAGTGTATCCAGGCTACAGAGCACTTCCAAAAGCTGGCAACACATAACACGACAAACAGCCATGTACCTACCCCCTCCTTGCTGCAGTCTCTCCTGTAACTGCCTATCGAGCTCAGGGAAGACCACCGCCAGGACACGTTTCATGTGGTGGGTCAGGCGTCGGCGGTCGCCGTGGGGGCGAGGACTGTCGAGCCCCAGCTGGACCCGGGCGATCCGCCGGGTCCAGCACCGGATGTCCTGCCACCTCTTGCAGACGAGTGGCAGCTGCCGACTACGCTCCCCCTCAGGTCTCACGGCCCTGACGATGTTTTTCTAGAACACCCCCTTCTCGTAGGCAGTTACCTGTCAGGATGACAAAGTGACACAACATCAATACACCTGCTCCATGTCCCAGAGACACACATATGAACATCATTGAAATGTTGAACAGGGCATAGGATGCAGACAGGAATTAAATCATACACAATAAGAAATTGGCCTGTGTGCAAGCCCCAATGCACTACATGGCATTGAAAGTCAACAGGTTGGCATGAGGGGTGCCACACACTCACTGATCATGCCACACACTGTGCAGCACATGCAACAGCAGGCTGATGGCCAGCACGTGCCAAGCAGTCACATGCCCCACTCCACTGACGCACCATCAGCATACTAGACAGACACACCCAAGCACAGATCACTCGCCTGTCATTGACAACAGCGGATTTAACCCTCACTCTACACATGTGCCACTTGCCAGTGGGGTGTCACAGGTGTCATGCTGGCTCTGCAAGTCAGACACACAGCACAGCTTACTTGTCACATCAGATGGGTTGATCTGTTGCCTCCTCCATGCAGCTTTGGTGCAACACTTCACATAGACACTCACCCACATGACAAGGAACATTCACATACATCAATGTCCATGAGGTCGTACACATCATTTGGACACTCTCACCACAGGTCCACTCAACTCATACACATCTGTGGGCACAGTCACCTGTCCCACCGGGGGGACCACTGAATCACCTCAGGACAATAGGAAAAAAAGCCACTAAGGATTTGCAAGGCTGAATGTGTCATGCACTATGCAGTGAAAGTCACAGTAAGCACAATGCAAGTGAGGAGTGCACACAGGAACTACATCATGCTCTGCATGAGAGACATCAGCATGTCCCCCCCCTGGGACCCACTCTAAACAACATTGCACGTCTGTCCCACCTGGACACAATATTGACAGTCACACAACAGGTGCATAGGCAAAGGTAGTGGACTCAGCACGCACCTGCTCCACTGGTCTCCCATACAGCTTGGTGTACTGTGGGAGGAGGTAGTGCAGCAAGGCCTCTTTCTCCTCCTGGGTGAATGGCTGGGCCCTCTCCACAGTACGTGACATGGTCCAGAGGAAGCAGAGACAGCAGCAGTGTGGTTGAATGGAAAGTTGTGCACGCAAGGGCCCTCTCATGGGTTCTGGGTGCCTTATATCTGTCTTGCTGAGGGGCATTCATTTTGAGGAGTACATAGTGATTGGTCAGACTCATTAGCATCGTACATTTACTCCAATCCCTTTAAACATAAACCAATGACAGCATTCGCATCGTACAAATTTTGAGCATCATGTCAAGTCAACAACCACTTTGCAACATTGTATTTTGTGGCCAACTGACTGTTCCAGGACACATGATTGACACTTTTCAACTGAAAACTCTGTCTCCATGACAACCAGCATGCATTTAGGGCCAAATACTTGTCCCTTATGTCTCCCCTATGTAATTTTGAAATCCACACACAGGTACGGTGCGTTTCACGCGTACCCCTACGGCACCAGTTGTACAGTGCGTTTGACATGTACGGGTACGCACTAGTAGTAAAGTGCGTTTGACACGTACGGGTACGCATTAGTTCACACATACGGGTACGCACTAGTAGTACAGTGCATTTGACACGTATGGGTACGCACTCGTTCACACGTATGGGTACGCACTAGTAGTACAGTGCGTTTGACACATAAGGTTACGCACTAGTACTAAAGTACGTTTGACACGTATGGGTACGCACTAGTTCACATATACGGGTACGCACTAGTAGTACAGTGCGTTTGACATGTACGGGTACACACTAGTTCACACGTACTGGTACGCACTAGTAGTACAGTGCGTTTGACACGTACGGGTATGCACTAGTAGTAAAGTGTGTTTGACACATACGGGTACGCACTAGTTCACACATACGGGTATGCACTAGTAGTAAAGTGCTTTTGACACGTACAGGTACGCACTAGTCCACACGTACGGGTACGCACTAGTAGTATAGTGCGTTTGACACATACAGGTACGCACTAGTTCGCACGTACGGGTACGCACTAGTAGTAAAGTGCGTTTGACACGTATGGGTACGCACTAGTTCACACTTATGGGTATGCACTTGTAGTATAGTGCGTTTGACACGTAAGGGTACGCACTAGTTCACACGAACGGGTACGCACTAGTAGGACAGTGCGTTTGACACGTACAGGTACGCACTAGTAGTAAAGTGCATTTGACATGTACGGGTACGCACTAGTTCACACGTACGGGTACGCACTAATAGTACAGTGCGTTTGACACGTACGAGTACGCACTTGTTCACACGTACGGGTGCGCACTAGTAGTACAGTGCGTTTGACACGTACGCGTACGCACTAGTAGTAAAGTGCGTTTAGTTATCAAAAAATGGGGGGAAATAGAGGTTCACGGTTAGGTTCACCCTCCAGCAGTACATGTATCAAAGAACAACCTGAGCTAGTCAAGTCAAAAGAACCTAACCTGGGGGAATGGGAGGTGTCAGAAATCAACTTGATTCTGAATTTCACCAATTTGAAAGAAAGGAAAAGATTATCTCTCTCTTGAGTCCCCTCACTCACCAGGGTTTTCCCATGGTGACATGCTTCATCATTTGGGTCCTCCCAGTCCTCTACGAACTGGGACGTGCTGCGACTTACGGAATACGTAGGAGCACTAAAAGTCAGAATATGTGTAGTGCAAGTGAAAAAGTTGGAGTGGGATAAGGAAAATTAAAATAACCAGCTAGTGGGCCAAATAAACTTTATTGATGCTCTTAGCTGATAGGTTTAAAAACGGGGTAATATGCTAAAAGGCCCTAACTATAATGGATAGGTGTGCCTAGCATATAATCTGGTCAACTAGTTTCGAGCTTCCCCAGCTCTTCTTTCAGGACTACACCGGGACCAGCCCAGTGTAAAAGTGCCACTCCTAGATAACCTAAATCAGGTGCAAAATGTGAGACGCTGCAACTATAAGGCATGCGTTACAATTAATACATACGTAATGTACGTCAGGCAATATCTGTAGGATACAATAAAACAAATGTTAAAGGGAAAGAAAATGTCATATGTACTGTTATCCATAGTAAAGTGCGTTTGACATGTACGGGTACGCACTAGTTCACACGTACGGGTACGCACTAGTTCACACATACGGGTACGCAATAGTAGTACAGTGCGTTTGACACATACGGGTACGCACTAGTACTGAAGTGCGTTTGACACGTACGGGTACGCACTAGTAGTACAGTGCGTTTGACATGTACGGGTATGCACTAGTAGTACAGTGCGTTTGACACGTACGGGTACGCACTAGTTCACACGTAGAGGTACGCATTTCACACGCTTACAATGGTAATACAGGTGCACACATGCCAGGAATGGAGGGCTATGAGTCGCACAAGGATGTCCATCAAGTACTTGTCATTGCATACTGTCATGTGCAGGCCCTAGGTGTGGCAGCCAGTGATATTGCACAGGTCATCTCATCTAGTTGCACAATTGATGTCTGATGACCTGTGGACACATGTCATGTGTGATGGGGCACTATGTGGCACACATCACCTTGAATCTTGTCACATGTGTGTCTGTAGTCCAACTGTGTCATGCACAGCAGCAGTGGGATGGGACAGTCATTAACATCAACCTGTCTCCTGATGCCAGGGACAGGGACACTCTATCAACTGACATGTCACGATCAGCATGCCCCTTTGTGACTATGTCAGGTGTGTGTCATGTGTTCCCATGAGCTTGATGTCACTGTTCCGTCAACTGCATCTGCTGTTGGTGCATACAACATGGGTCTGTGTGGAGATGGGCATGGAACCCATCTACGCACACCATGCCACATGTGGATTCCCACGGCTGTAGGGTCTGTGTGCATCGGACATCATATTTTCCCAGTCATACATGTCTGCGTTGTCTCAATGGCTGTGTCTTTCTCTTGTCACGCGAACCCCTTCATCGCAATGTGTTTGATATGTACATTTGACATTCCATGTGACCTGTGCGTGTGCCTTGCAGTCAGCTGTGTGGATGAGATGACATCCTTCCAATGCAGCTATGTGGTTGTGTGTCACTCCGGGGATATCTGTGGCTTTTCACTCAGACTGGCCACCAGCTCATTTCAGGGCATGTCATGTAGACTTGACAATCAACAGGTGTATCTGGCTTTCTGTAGGAGTGCCAGCAAGCTGGCATATGTGTCCTGTATGTATTGCACACACCCAACTCCATAGTTACCTGATGTGTATTAGCAGTGTAGCATGTGCTATGTTCATTGACATTGATATTGGCAGACTCTCAATCTTCATTCTTACAAGCAATGTCTTGCAGGGCACAGCCTGTCCCAAGAACAATGCCAGACTTGGGTGCCATGAGGGAACATGCCTGCATCCGCCGTTACAGATTCACTCGCCAGTTGATTGAGGACTTGACAGACAAGCTGGCACCACACCTGCAATGGCGACACAGGTATCCTACTGCACTGACCCCCAAGATGAAGGTGATGGCAGCCCTACATTTTTTTGCCACAGGTACGTTTCAATTCACGATAGCTGATGTTGGTGGCATGTCACAGTCAATGTTCAGCCGTGTCCTGCATGATGTTTTAGCAGCCATGTTGGAGCACCTTGATGAATTCATCCAATTTCCTACTCTAGAGGAGTTGACAGATGTCAAGGGTGATTTCTATGCCCTGGGAGGGATGCCCAATGCAATTGGGTCCATTGATGGTACACATATGGCTTTGTTACCACCACAGGCACAGGAACAAGCCTATCGCAATAGAAAACATTACCACTCGATAAATGCCCTTGTGGTGTGTCTTGCTAACATGCTGATTTGCCATGTCTGTGCACGTTTTCCAGGATCAGCACACGATGCCTACATCATGAGGCGTAGCAGGGTGCCACAAATGATGCTGCGGCTGTACAACGAACGAGCATGTCTTGTTGGTGGGTATACTCTGTTTGTCCTGTGTGTTGCGGTATCTTTGGCTCTTACGGCATCTCCTGACCAACTTATTTACATGATGTTTCCATGTAGGGGACTCTGGCTATCCCAACATGCCATGGCTGCTGACACCTCTCCGCAACCCAAGAACAGCTGCAGATCACCGGTACAACAATGCACACGGGCAGACCAGGCGAGTGATTGAGAGGATGTTTGGACTCCTGAAGAGCCGATTCCGGTGCCTGGACAAGACAGGCGGGTCCCTCCCTTTTGCCCCAGAGAAGGTCTGCCGAATCTTCCTCGTGTGCTGCATGTTGCACAACATGGCAGTTGAGAAGGCAGTGCCACTCATCCTGGATCCGGATGAGCAGGAATATCCACCCGTGGAGGATCAAGGGCTTGCTCACGAGGCTAGTGATGAGGAGGAGGAGGAGGAGGAGGATGATATCCGGAGTCAGCTCATATGCAACTTCTTCTCATAATGGTGAGTCACTGGATATGAGTGTGCAAGCTTGTAGCATTGAGTGGCATGTGTTGCAATGTGTGTGTCCAGCTGACTGACTGCAAAGTGACTTTGATGTGTGTTCTGATTTGTCACTCTAGTGATGATGTCATGTCACATAGTTTTGCGGAGAGACTTTCTTTGAAATTTACATGTGTCCAACATTGTTCATGTTTTGTAAATGTCCATGTGTGCAGCGAGAATTGTTTTAGGTGACTTCTTGTGTGTCTGTCTACCCAGGTTTTTGCGTCTGTTGTCTACTCGTGTCATCGTTGTCCTCCTGCTATTCCTCATGAGGATTGCAACGTGTGCTGAATCAGCGTTACATGCTTGGACATGTGGAAATGTCAGTTTGGGTAAGGATTGCAGCAAGGCTTTTTGGTGGTGGTACGGGTTGGGAATGTGTGGGCCTGCTTCTGTGCATGTTGTGGTAACATGCATACATGTCTTCTCACCATGGAGCATATAACATGTAGCATCACTCCCATGACATGATTGTCACCCTTCTTGACAGTCATCTGTAGTGGAGTGTGGCATCTGATGAAGGCATCAATGTGTGTAAACCTTGCCTCTGAAACATTGCGGATGCTACAGGTGGACATAGTGTGGGACATCACAACAACAGGCTCTATGGGGAATTGCAGCCTCTCCGTTTGCAGCAGGATGTGTTTGGCTCATCCCCTTAACTTGTGTGCCAGTTAATTGGGATTGACATCATCTGTGTTGTGAAAGGGGGGTCCAGCGTATGTCCCACATGTTCTGTCAACTGACCTGTGAGTCTGTTCACATGGATGCATTTCCCTTTGTGTGTGTATGTGAAATAAAGGTGTTCAGCACAATGCAAAGTGCCTCATCTCTGTCACTGCAGCTCTCTTGCCAGTTTGCATGCGTCATCTATGGCATACTTGTCAAATATTGAGCATATGTGTATGTGTACTTCGGCAACATGCATGCAGTTCTTCATGGCTAATAATATCTATTGTGCATGAAGTCCCTGGTTGTGTATGTATTTGTGCAGGTTGCTCCCCACAATGGGACGTGAATGCATGCTGATGGTGTGTCTCCTGTGCGCAGCTCCGCATTTTGTTGCCTGACCCTGTGGCCGTCATTTTTGGTGATTGTTCATACATTTTCTCGTAGTGACCCATGAGTAATCTGACACTCCTTCCTTTACATACATCTGTTGCACTGTGCCTTTCTGACCTCCTTGTCTTTGTGTGCTACTTTTTGCCTAATTTCTCACCCCTTCCACCTGCTGCTGCCTCACCTGCGGCACCGCCCCACCGAGTGCCCTGATTCTACAACCCACACACCTCCAAAATGCTCAGCCCTTCCCCCTCCACCCATTCTAAATGCAGCCAGCACCTTTTCGTTGCCACTGTTGCGCCAACGCTGTGCCAAAGGCATGACTGTCTGCACCTGCAACGTGCACAGTGCACAAACCTCTGGTCTTTGCATGACCCACGTCACACAACAGGCTCATGCTGCAGCCAACCTCCAAGCAATGTCCTCCAGACAATCATCCGCCTGCTATCAGGAAACCCCTCAACGCACACACGACACCTTTGCATGCTGAGTGTGCAACTCCAACTGCCTACACAGCGCTGCCCAGCCTAACAGACCCTGTCAGAACAACCAGGTCATGTGCCTCGTACTCCACACCCGCTCCGTCCACCAGCACGCCATTGGACTCTGTTACCTCCTCAACACAATAGCCCCACTCATCACCTTCATGACAGTAACCTGGACATAAGCATGCTCAGCACATGACTTCTTCATTGCCATCTCAGACGGATACAAGATCACCCGCATGGACGGCACCAACAATCCTGGATGATGAATTGCAATTTATTCACAAGTACACCCTCCGAGTAACAAATCCGGGTTTGCAGCAACTCCCTGGCAACCCTCAGAGTAACACTCATCTACAGATCTCCAGGCCTACATCCACATTTCCGCTAAGCCATCAACACGTACATCTGCACGCACGCCCTCACCTCCACAGGCTACATGTGGCTGGGAGACAGTAACTTCTGGCTGGAGGAGAACCACAACACCATCCATCATTGGTCCATCAACATTTTAATCCACGTCTCCAACAAGCAACACACTGCCCCACACCCCGCTAACGATACCCCAAAGATGCTTGATGTAAGTCACCACAGAAAAGCTGTGTGGGACACTCAAAACAACACCACCGCAACACCCTGAAACCTCACGCACTGGATCAGCAACTGATCCAACAATCTTGCCACATTGACGGACTTTCCTGTGAAGCACAACAACAGTTAAGGCACCTGGGACAAGGAAGACCTACTGGACTCCTACAGACCTAGCCAGACTCTTGTGCAAACCTTGCAACACAAAGAGCCATCATTTACCTTACAGGCCTGGAAAAGACCACACACAAACATCACCATATCATCAGCAAGGACAAGTGGAGATCCTTCAGATAGTGCCGAGACACCAAAACACATGACATCAAGGAGCTCATCAGCATTGTGAGTGAACTGACAGCAGATCTCCATCCAAGACACCCCACCCTTGCAAGGCAGATCACATCCCTTGCAACTTTGTACCACTGCTAGCTCATGGCCATACACAACAGCATTGGCACAGAGGCAGACACGCCCCCCTCAGGTTCTGGACTCCTGTCAGCAGCAAGTACACCACCTGGCTCATGTGCACCATCCACTCTGGCTCTTCATCAGGCCCCTTCCCACACAACATCTCAACCACATCATTCCCCATCCTTGAAGCCCACGTCCAGCGCGTCATGAATGTCTCCTTTGAGTTAGCCACATTTCATGGGTGCTGGAGGCATGCAGAGACCCAGGCCCTTCTTAAACAACGGACGGCAGTACCGCAGATCTCCTGGTACATCACCCTGCTTCCCAACCCAGCAAATGTTATCAGGAAGACACTCAACAAGCAACTGACAAATTTTCTCCACGCAACCAGCTCCAGGCAACCGGCACCAGACCATCTTCCACAGTAATCACACCACTGCAACCATCATCATTGCCAGCACCAACTACAACTTTGCCCTGCTCAACAATGGTGAGCCCACCCCCCTTGACCTCTCAACGGCATTGTACACATGTGCAAACACACTGTCAGCTCACACATCTCCAACACTGGTATCCAGAGGAGGGCCCAGGATTAAATCAGAAACTAGCTCACCAGCAAGGCCCAGGGAGTCTGCCTCCACCCTGAAGCATGTAGTACACTGGGGTCATGTGGCACATGCCCCAGGGCTCTTCTCTCAGCGTGATGATCTTCAATGTCTTCATGACCCATGACCTCTACACCTTCATGATACTCTTCCAAATTGGTCTGTTTGAGCAGTATTGCAAGCCCCCCTCAGCAGTTTGAGGCCATCACGGGTGAGTTCCACACTCAGGCATACTTTGACATATCCCCACACGTATGTTGTGGACTCATGCTAAATGACTGCAACATAAAATTTCATGTATTAATTATTTAATTATAGCTCTGTGGCGTGATTTGTGCACTGAGAAAGGTGCAATGCAGGGACCATAGAATCCAAAGTTCACAGGAGGAGATGAGATCCTTGCCATTTGAAGTCATCAGAGTCCAGACCGCAGTGTTTGGCATCATTAGTCAGACTGTGACCAGCAGGTCCATGTGGCAGATGATGTCAGTCAATGAGGTGATGCTGTCGCACATGAAGGCCAGGTGCCAGGCCAGGTGACCTGGGAGATGTGGATGTGCCGCTGCCTCTCACGGTCTTTTCCGTGGACGACCCACCTTCCTCGGGGGACCCTCAGATGCAGGCCTTGACGATGCTTGGGACACTCTGTCGGACGAATCCTCCTCCTCCTCCCTCCCTGTGGCTGGTGGTGGTCTTCGGCTGGTGGCACAGGGAGGGTTGCCCATGTTGTCGGCGATCCGACGGAGTGAATGGCTTATGTCCCTTTGCACCGCCAGGAGCTCAACCAGTCTTGCTTCCATCCGTCCTTGGTGTTCTTGTTGACTGGCGTGTTGCTTGGCCTGCTGGTTCTTGATCTCTGTGAGGGTCACCACTACCTGGCTGAACTCCCTGGTGTCACGCCGGTATGCATCCATAATGTTGTGTATGTGTGACAAACCGGTCCCTTCAGCTGGCTGGTCAGGTTCTCGCCTCTGCCTGCCTCCACTCCCACCACCCCTGCCCACACAAGCCTGGCCTGCCGTTGTGGGCACATCGGGTCTACGGGACCCCTAAGGGATGGCAGTGGCGGTGTTGTCTGCCTCCTCCTGGGTGCCCGGCGCTCCTTGTCCCTCCTGGTCAGACTAGCTCAGTTGTTCACTGCGGGCAGGGCTCCTCGGTGTCTCCTGGGATGTGTCAGGAATGGGGGTGGTGGTTGGCACAGATGGTCCTGAACCAGGTTCTGCAGGGGCTTGGGCACCAGAGGGTCCAGGTCGGTTGGGGTCATCTGCGGAGTGTTGAGAGGCATCGCTGCCGGTGGGATCAGGTTCCTCCCGGGCCAGGGACTGTGAATCTTCACCCCCATTGTTGGGGGTAGATTCATCATGTTGCCCTGTGTGTGAGAGACGGACAATGTTAATGCTGTTTCATGCAACATGCATGTTTCATACACATTCAAGTTGGCACTGTTCCTCCAGGTAGTTGTATGTGCCTAGCATTCTCCTCAATGTTCACTTGTGGATGGGTATGTTGCGGGGGACATATTGATATGTTCTCCTGAGTCTTTGACATGTAGATTTTTGGCTTGGATGCTTCTTCGGCTATGTATTGGTCTTGTTGTGTTACATGTCCATTGTGACAGTGGGTAAATCCATTGCCTGTCCCGGGGGTGTCTGCTTGTGTAAGGGGTGTGTGTGACAGGGCCTGCTGGTGGGTGTAGTGTGATTTGGCACGGGGGCTCCTAGGTGATGTAGCTGTCCCCCCATGGAGCGTGCTGCCATGACAGTGAGTTCCTGTCCTAGATATCTGACCTTGTTGTCTTGATGTTTGTGTTTGCACTGGTCACAGGAGGGCCTTGTGCTGCCTACACCCGGGCCGAGTGAGAGCTATCTTGTCAGTACCTTCCCAATCCCTGTGCATTGTGCATGGTGCTTGGGTATGTACCTGGGCCATATGGGATGAGGGCAATTGTGTCTGATTTGGAGTTCAACAATGTATTTTGTGCCACCCACCCTCCCAGCATACCGGACATCCATTCTTGGGTTGCTGCTTCGTGTAGCATGGGACATAGCATGGCCTTGCTTTCTCAATGGAGCATACACATGTTAGTGGCATATGCGTTATTTTTTACTATGGTTGTGGCCGGTGATGGCTTGGGGGTAGTTACGTGCATTTGGTGTAGTTGGGGTGTGGATGCCATTACCCCCATGTTACCTAAATTGTTTGTGTACCCACCAGGCTCTGGAACTCCTTGCAGTCCATGTACTCTCACCGGCGGAAGCAGGGCCATCACCTTCTCCTCCCAGGGATGGAAATGTACTGGTCTGCGGGGCCCGCCACCTCCAGTGAGGTTGCTCTGGGCGTAGTCATCATTCATTTTGCGCTTGACTGCCCTCCGCAGATCGTACCACCTGGCTTGGCATTCATTCCTGGTCCTTCTGATGGGTGCAACAGCATTCACCCTATTGACGATCCGCTGCCACAGGCGTGATTTTTCAGCTATGCTGGTCTGTCTGACCAATGTTCCAAACAGCTGTGGCTCAACTCTGATGACTTCATTGACAAGGATCTCCAGCTCCTCCCTTGTGAACTTTGGATTCTTGTCTGTGGGCATGGTGTGGGGTGAGGGTGTGGATGGCTGTGGGTGTGTGGGTTTGAATGTGACGGTGTGGGTCTGAAAGTGAAGAGGGGGTATGTGTGAAGGAGGTTGTGTGAAGGTGTATATGTTAGGGTGGATGGGTGCAGTTGTTGATGTGTGTTCTCTAGCTGCAGTGAGTCTGTTGCAAAGGCTCATGGTTTGTGTGTGTGTGCTCTTTTTATTGGTCCATTTGTGTGTGGGCCTCAGTTTGAATTTTTGGTGGGTGTGTTATAAGGGGTGGTTGTGAGTTTGCCCCTCTGTTTGCCTGCTTGGATGTGTCCAGGTCAGTCATTTCCATTTTTTGTGCACTGTAGACGTGTTTTGTGGTGTTGTGTGAGTCGAATAGACCCTCCTTGTGCTGTTTTACAGTGTTCGTGGTTCAGTACAGTACAGGGGTATGAGTCGTACAGGCACCCCCCCATGCGTTGTGTATGTGCGGTGCATACACGGACATTGCTATGTATGGTGCGTACACCGCCATTACGTATGTATGGTGCGTACACCGCCATTGTGTATGTACAGTGCGTACACCGCCATTGCTATGTACGGTGCGTACACCGCCATTGCTATGTATGGTGGGTTCACCGCCATTGCGTATGTATGGTGCGTACACCGCCATTGCGTATGTACGGTGCGTACACTGCCATTGCTATGTACGGTGAGTACACCGCCATTGTGTATGTACGGTGCGTACACAGACATTGCGTATGTACGGTGCGTACACCGCCATTGCTATGTACGGTGCGTACACCGCCATTGCGTATGTACGGTACGTACACCGCCATTGCGTGTGTACTGTGTGTACATCGCCATTGCTATGTACGGTGCGTACACAGACATTGCTATGTACGGTGTGTACACCGCCATTGCGTATGTACGGTGTGTACACCGACATTGCTATGTACTGTGCGTACTACAACATTGGTGCGTACAACAACAATGCATATGTACGGTGCGTACACCGCCATTGCGTATGTACGGTGCGTAATACAACATTGGTGCGTACAACAACATTGCGTATGTATGGTGCGTACACCGACAGTGCATATGAACAAGTAATTCCCCGTGTACGGGACGTTTTCCGTACGATTCGTAAATCGGAAAGCCGGTCCGGATCTTACTTGTACGGTCGGACTGTATTTTTAGTTTCGTACGGAAGAGTGTCCGGGTCCGTCTCGTACAACTTTTCAAGATATGATTCGTACGGATCGGGCCGATCCGTATGTATTTTTCCCATCCGAATCGTACATCACGGGTGGGACGTGACTTGTACGATTCGTACGGAAAAATTACGGATACGATTCGTACGGGGAAAGAAAATACAGGATCGGAATCGACTCCATAGTGAAGTCAGATCTCCCTCTAAAGCAGTCTGAGCTATGGCTTGCAGGTTCTTTTCATTCACATAGGATTGAGGCCCTTCCTAAACCAGTTTGCTCATAATGTCCCTTTCATAGATAGTAAGGCTTTTATGTTATGAATTAAAGGTAATATTGGGTCACCATTTTAGTTATGATTATAGACAGCTTTAGCTGCGATGTAGACCTCGTGTCTGCACAATCACTAAACAGCACACAACACACATCAGACACTGTAAGGAATATCTAAGCAGCATTCTTAAGTAATTGGTTTGTTTGGTTGAGAGTCATTTGCGTTCTGGGTTGTGGGACAGGTTTTAAATTCAGCCCAAGTTATTTCATGTATGTGCACATTATTTTTTAAAGTTGTTGTTGAGGTAATACAATCCTAGTATTTATGTTTATTTACTGTTTGCATCCAGGTGTAGTTTTTTGTATGAATGTACATTTCTTTTGTAATACTTTTTTGTCCTAATCACACTAGCGATCCACTGGCCAGTCCTGCTTATTCTGCATGGAGCAGAAAGCCCCCAATCTGCTTCCCATTGTGACCCATGATAGCACCATATTTACCCCTAAACAAATGTGCATTTTCTACTTTGCACTTTTATTAATTTCTCTTGATGTCCTGTGACAGTGTTTAACTCATGAAACATTCAAGTTGTTTGCCATCTGGCTTTCATCCTATGTTAAACATGTGAGTTTAATGTATTTTATTTATTGCCACCATTTGAACATATATGATGTAAGCCTGAGGTCTGACAGCAAACCTTGAGGGTGTTCAATAGAAACAAGTTAACCCTCTAGGTTACTGCCGTATTCGGATGCATGGTGTTTTCACAACCTAGAGAATAACTTACACCAGATCTTCCTGCTCAGCCAAAGGTTTCATTCTCATGGGGTGGAAACTAGGCCTGGGCGGCAAATTCCGTTCCGCTCGCGGAATTTGCAGAATTTGCGTAATTTCGCGTTCCGCGGAGAACGCGAAATTGCTCAAAAGTCTGCTTTCCGCGATTTTGCGAAATTTTTGCTTGTTCGCGTTCTCAATACGCGTGTTCGCGAGATATTTCTCCCCGAGCACGCAAACAGCAATTGTGAACAGGAAAAAAGCATCACGAACAAGCAATTCCGCGTGTTCGCGGAATTTCTGCGTGTTCGCGGAGATTTTTTACCGTTTCGCGGAGATTTGCGTAACGTGATTACGTAAATTCCGCCCACCCCTAGTGGAAACCCACTGAAGCAGCAGAATGAATGATCTGTTGAGGTGGAGACCTCACTCTAAGGTTGAGTGGAGCAGGCGAGAAAGGTACCGAGTGTACACTGAGCCTGACACCACTGCAACGCGAAAGACTGTGTCTCACATTGGATCCCTGAGGAAGGGAGTCTCTAGATATTTACTATTGCAAGCCAATGGTAGATATCCATCTCTCATCTTGGCTCTGCAACAACCCCACTTGGGCTGCCAAAACATCTTCACAAACATCCTTAATCAAGCATCCCCTGACTTGGCACACACCATCTGCTAAATGCCATTATTGCTTTGACTTTTTTCCTAATGTACTGATTCTTGTCCAGGTCACAAAGCAGGATGCTAAGTACAATACAATGACACATCCTGATTGTTGACTAGTACTTACTTGACTGCAAGGAGTAGCTTCTCCTTTCGGCCCCGGAGAATGTAGTTATTTTATTCATCGGGGAAGGAAGAGGTTGTTAATTTACATATAATGAAAAATAAAATAACCACAAAATGGATCCTCCAACTTAGTGCTTGCTTGACAAATTGATGCATAAGCAGCAGGTTATGTAACCACTTTCTTGGAGATTAAAAACTGACTCTATTATGACTTTCTGTTACAAATGTGGCTTACAGAGCAAATAAATCTGTAATCTGTCAATAATTCATCAATTTAGGGTATAAAAAGTTGTTAAAAAAAAATCCACCATTGGGATTGGGATCATTTCCTTAATGATACAAATAAATTATGCATCGGGATGAGTGTCTCATCCATAGAATATATTACTAAAAGTACTAAGAATGATTTTTTTCTGTCCAAGAAACATCAAGAAATCCTGATCCCTAAATGTTTGTGATGAAGAAAAACATCATGAGTAGTCAAGACTGATATATGTTAATTTCTGTTAAAAGAACTTATAAGTTAGTTTTACCTGGGACTGTATCTTCCTGCATGTTATGAGGGTTAAGGAAATGAGGGTGGTTCAAAATAAGGAGACCGGGAGAATGAATGCAGTGATTTGTTATAAAGCCAGTTGTCTTGTGGTTGTGCAAGTCGCAGATCATTTTCATTAACTGTAGGACAGTGCCCCTTTTTGCATGTTTACCCCCTAACTTTTTGCCAGACACCTGATGCTAACTTAATTGAGTGTGCACTGGGACCATTATTACCGGGCCCCAGCACCTGTGTTCTTTCCCAAAACTATACCATTGCTCCCACAATTGGCACACCGCTGGGTAAAAGGTACCAGTTGATCCAAGGGTCTTGTGAACAGAGAGGGTCCACTAGAGATGTACCCTGAGGTGCCCGCACCAAACACATACACCATTCTATTGCAGGTTGTGTGGTGATGTGACTAAATGAAAAGAGTCAACAATGCACACTTCACTGGGTGCCATGCCTACCCACTACTGCCTGTGGCATATGTAGGTCACACCTCTGGCAGGCCTTCCAGCCCTAAGGCAGGATGCACTGTACCCCATGTGGGGGTATAGCTGAATGAGCATAATTCTTGGACACTGTAAGTGAAGTGAAGCCATTTTGAGTGGTGGTCAGCACACACTCCACAGCTCCATGAAGGCTTTGCAGAAGACTGGTATGTTTGCTATCAAACCTTTCAGCATAATAAACCTGCACTGATGCCAGTGTTTGATTTAATAAACAATGCACTCATCTTAGAGATAACCCCTGAAAAATGACTGACTTCGAGTGTATTGGCTGACTGGTCCATGCCAGCCAGCCACCACAATACAGGTTTCTGACCTAATGGGGTGAGAGTCTTTGTGCTCTCAGAGGTCATAAATAAAGCCTGCTCTGGGTGGAGGTGCTTCTGACTTCCCCCTAGCAGGAACAGCAACACATAGCGGTGAGCCTCAAAGGTTCTCACCTAGTATTATGCTGATTTGGGCAGCTCCAACTAGTGGAGATGCCCTGTCCTAGCCCATGTTTGATGGCAGGACAGGTGTCAAATTAGTAAGCAGAGTAGGAGTATCCACCTTGGCCTAGCACACCCCTAAGTTGGCAAGAGATAAAGTGAACCCCTCTCTTGTCAATTCTCCATCTTGTTTTGGAGAATTATGCCCAGTAGGAATAGGGACGTGCCCCACTCCCCAAAGGGAGGGATCACCCAGAGGATGTGGTAAAGACCTTAATGTTAGTATTTAAGGGCTTCCCTGAACCTTGTTATTTAGATTCGATGACCTACAAAGAAGAAGGACTGAAGAGCTGTGCAGTAGTGGAGAAGAAGACAATGACTGACTTCGCCCCAGCCCTACCAGTCTGTCTCCTCCTCCAGCGATGCTGCCCCAAGAAACTGGCATGGCTCACAACCAGCAACCCCCAAGAACTTCTGGGACCTGTGCTGTCTTCAACAAAGACTCTTTTCTCCTGTGGATACCAGATTTTTCCAGCAAGTACTTAGTCTCAGGACTCCAGATCCAGGCAGATCCACGACCCATGTATCATTCTGCACCAATCCCCAGCGGCCTCAGTCCAGGTGGCCCACCAACCCAGCCATGCCTCCCCGATGATTCGAGCCTTGGATCCAGCATTGGATGACCTCTCCTGAACTTCCCCACGATGTCTTCCGCCTCAACCTGCAGAGTCCCCCCAACCGCCACCAGAACCAGTGAGAGAAACCCAATGCCTAAAGACACCCCTGCAACCCCCAGGCCTAGGAGTGCCCAACCAACTGTGTCTTGCCTCTGCCCACTATCCAACTTACCTCCCCAGTCTTGGTAATCCTTCAGCCAGCCTTCTGGTCCAAGCCTGCAGCAGTTTTCAACAACTGAGGATCTCCATTTATTTCTAACAGGCACCCAATGGCTTCTTTGAACCCGGTCACCCCTGTGCCACTGGTGGTGCAGTCTCAGTGCTGTTTGGTGGCCCCTGCAATGCTGAACTCAACCCGAGAGCCTGTGTCCCTGAACCATAGGACTGCTTTTAACTATATCTGTGTCACGGTGTGATGTTGACTGATTTGTGCGACACGCAAGCGCATTTTTATAATCATTTCTTGGGTCTGCATATTGCTGGGGGATCTGTGTGAGATTGAAGGGAGGGGAACCAGGGAACTGTAGTGGGCTTCTCCCTTACCAAAGTTGCTCTTACCCGCACCATAAAAATATCTTCTTCACTCTTGCATTTTGCGAGGAACAGAGGGACAGAGAACAGAGAATATCCCCACTTCCGGTAGAGAAGAGTATCTCCTCACTTCCGGCTGCCACCAGAGTGACGCCATTTTGGTTGGCTCTCTAGTGGTCAAACCGCTGCATTTTGCCCCACTATTTGAGGAGGGGCCATGCAAGCGCGCAGCGCGCGCGCGCAGCGGGCGGGCCGGTGGCACACCAGAGGCGCGCCAGAGGCAAGCCCGTCTGCGCCCGTCCGCGCCTCGACTGCACCTAGCGCCAGCCACGTTGTCCGTGCCGGCCAAAGTCCGATTAAATATTCTAAAGAACGACATTAGGAACAAGTTCAGTAGGGGGGAGAAGGGCACTGCGGCGCTGCAGGCCAGTTCAGTTCTTGAGTGTGGTCTGCTTAACTGTCGTTCTCTGGCCAAACACCATCAAGAAGTCTTAAACTTGGTGGAAGATCTGGAGCTGGATGTGATATTTCTCACAGAGACGTGGTGTAGCAATGACTCACTGGTGGAACTGGGGTTCGCCTGCCCGGAGGGCTATAAGATCTTTCACAAGCCCAGAGTAACGGGTAGAGGTGGAGGGGTTGGGGTGATGTTTAAGGACACCTGGGACTTTGCCCCATTTAAAGTTGATGAGGTTGCAGGCATTGAGCTATTAGGATTCTCCCTACAAGAACAGAGGGGGAGGCTCCTTACTGGGATGGTCGGCTATAGACCCCCAAGCTCTAACACTCAGTACCAGGCGCTCCTGGATGTCATTGCGGCCCAGTCACTGACCCATTCCAGAATGCTGCTTCTGGGTGATTTCAACCTGTGGGAGAATGGTACTTTAGATAGCCATCTAAGAGATCTCAGGGAAACTTGCGAGAGTTGTAACTTACATCAGCTGGTCCAGCAACCCACCCATCAAGGAGGGCACATTTTGGATCTCTTGTTCGCGGATTGTACCGAAACTGAGGTGGTCAACATTTTACCTCAGACATGGACCGATCACTCGCTGATCCAGTTTCGGATTCAGATACCTAGAGAAAAAACAATTAGACTGCCTCCAGTAACATATTGCATGGGGAGAGACTGGGCAAAACTCCTGAAAAGTAGAGCAGAGCCACTCTTTCAAAACTTGCCTTCTTTTGACTCTCATGAGTCAGTGGGCACGAACTATCATCTGTATCATAATTACATCCGCCAGGTGCTAGACCGGCATGTGCCTTTGAAACGCCTGATGGTCAGGAAAAAACATTCCGCACCTTGGTTTACCGAGGAGCTGAAAACTACATGTAGGTCTTGCTGGCAGGCAGAGAGGAAATGGCGTAGGCACTATGCTGAGCATGACAAAGTAATACTAAGAAGGGTGCTAGCTCAGTATAAAGAGCTGATTGCTAAGGCCAAGGCGGACTTT
Source organism: Triturus cristatus (assembly GCF_964204655.1). NCBI lineage: Eukaryota > Metazoa > Chordata > Amphibia > Caudata > Salamandridae > Triturus > Triturus cristatus. Next base: position 580,150,392 of record NC_140586.1, read on the forward strand.
TTTACTAGCACTATTCTGTCAGCACCAAATAGCACCAGAGCCCTCTTTAAGATCGTTAGAGACCTCTCCAGCCCCACTAGACTGGGAAACGAAGTGGCTGCCTCGCAGGCGTTATGTGATAAAATCGCCACCCATTTTGAGGAGTAAATCTCAAAAATTGTAGGGGGGCTAACATCTTGTGACCCCACCCTCCAAAATACTCAGGGACACATGCCAATGGAGGAACCCTGGGCGGAAACTTCTCTGGAGCACTTCACACCCCTTACAGAGGAACTGTTTAATAGCTGTGCACAGAACGTCAGGTCAGGGTCTCCGTTAGACCCTCTCCCTAACAAAATTTGGAAAGAGCACGTGCAGGCACTGTTCCCTCGGATGTGGCAGATATGCTGCCAATCCATGGAGGAAGGGGTGGTGCCAGAAGCCTGGAAGCAGGCAGTGGTTACCCCATTATTAAAGAAGCCCTCCTTGGACCCGGGAGATCCTACTAGCTTTAGACCTATCTCACTGCTGCCTTTTCCCATAAAAATTCTCGAAAAGGTAGTGAGTAGATCTCTCTCAGGGTATCTGGAAGAGTTTCATCTTCTGGACAAGGACCAGTTTGGCTTCCGGCCAGGCCACGGGATAGAGACCGCTCTGGTCACCGTGTTAGATAATCTGCGGATGCGGGCTGACAGAGGCCTCTCATCGGTACTGGTCTTCTTAGATATGCCAGCCGCGTTTGACACGGTTAACCACAGAATCTTGTAGATTGGAGCGTTTGGGAGTTAAGGGCCGTGCCCTGAGATGGATACAATCCTATCTCACAGGGAGACAACAGGTGGTTACCCTGTCCCCTTTCACCTCTGGTAGGACCTTGGTGGAGCATGGGGTCCCTCAGGGATCGGCCATTAGCCCCATCCTCTTCAACATTTACTTGCAGCCTTTAATCCCTATTATCTAGTCGCATGGGATTGACCTGGTCAACTATGCTGACGACACCCAACTGGTGTTCTCATTGGAGGGAAAGGGTGCACTGACTATGGACAGCTTTCAGAAGTGTATGTGTCAGACATCGGACTGGCTCAGGAAGAACTCCCTGCAATTTAATGGAGGAAAGACAGAGGTGATCTACTCTCCCTCGGCGGGAGTGCGGCATATGCCATTTGACCTTAAACTGACCCCAGAGTCGGAGCCCATTGTCCCTGTGACTACTGTGCGGAATCTGGGGGTCATGTTGGATGATAATCTTCAAATGGCTTCCCAAGCCAAAAAAACAATTGGGGTGTGCTTTGCCCTTCTGAAAGCTCTACGACAGATTCTGCCACTTTTGCCTGTGGGAGACAGACCTTTGGTGGTACGCAGCATTATCCTGAGTAGGCTGGACTACTGCAATTCCCTATATTTGGGTGCTCCTCTTTACATCTATCAGAGCTTGCAGAGAGTCCAGTCTATGGCAGCCAAATTAGCACTGAATAGAAAACGCTGCTATTCAACCACATTAGCATTACAAGAGCTCCACTGGCTCCCCATAAAGGAAAGAATCATGTTTAAATCCTTATGCATTTTTTTTTAGAGCGGCACATGACCTGGGCCCAATCTCTATGCAGGAGAGACTTTCCTGGTATAAGCCACAAAGAGCTTTACGCTCCTCGAATGCCTCTCTGCTAATCACAGGCAGAGTTAAGAAGGCCAGGATGGGAGGCAGGGCATTTAGTACAGTGGCCTCGCGCTGCTGGAATGACCTCCCGCTGAATATCAGACAGGCCAATTCCCCGACGGACTTTAGGCGGAGTCTGAAAACCTGGCTCTTTCCCAGGGAGGGGCATATGACTTCCTAATCCTGTACTTTTGGTCGGTCTTTTCTTTTCTTTCTTCTTTCTCGTTGCTGTAAGCTGTAGACACTGGGTTGGCTAAAAGCTTCTTCTTCCATCTCAGTCCTAGCGCCAGGATACCCGTAGGTTGACAGTTGCGCTATATAAGAACGCGATACGATACGATACGATACGATAGGTACTTACCTACAACCGGTGCCCCTTCAAGGTGCCCCCAACATCTATATGATAACATTGGGCCCAGTGACCTCTGCACCCGGCCGCTCCGGTGCCGCTAGTGGTGCAGTACCTACCTTGGTCCAACCCTTGCCCAGTGTTGACCTAAACCCCCAGAGACTGAATCTGAAACTAGTTAATCATCTGTAGGTTGCTTACCTGTCTTTCCACCCATAGGATTGCATTGGTCTCTCACTGTATAGTACCAAGTGTTTATCATGAATACATATTTTTCTAAATTGAAAAGTATTACATACATTTACATATAAAGTATTGTATTGATGGTATACAAACCTTTTACCAGTAATAACTTGAAAGTTTCGCATAATTGAAAGATCTACGTACCTGTAACTGAGTTCAACTTGGTTCCCAAAATAAATGTAACTAAAGTAATATTTGAACAAGACATTGGCCTGGAGTTAGTCATTGAGTGTGTGTTCCTGCCTTGCATGAGTATGTAAACCAAATGCATTCGCACTACCCTCTGATAAGTCTAACTGCTCAGACCAGTTACCACTAAACTGAAAGTAAGGTATTATCCACTTTATTCTCTGCTATACCTTTGGGGACTCACTGAACTCTGTGCACACTATACCTCTTTTTGTTACAGTATATGCAGAGCTCGCTATCTACATTGGTGGATCAGTGGTGGGGTCTACGACTTTGCATTTGTTGGACTACTTAGCTAACACCTGTTGGCAAAAGAGAAATGCCTACATTGTCTTTAGATTCAGATTTGTTTAAATTGACAATTTTTTTTAATTTGTAAAAGTATTGTTAGGGCCTTGGTTCAGTCCCTTTAGCATTTTTGAAATAATAACCTACTGTATTTAGGAGTAAAAGTAATTTTGACTTTTTTTGGCCTCTTTTAGAAATATCCCACTATTATTGAAATAATGACTGACATGGGGAATAGGGTTGAGGATCTCGACTTCACTCCCCACCTCCATCAAGAGGTGAGAGAGTTAAGGTCTCTATGTAAACTTGCAAATATTACCATGGGGTCCCATCCTTCAAAGATCAAGCTCCAGGAGCTCTTGACAGGGTATGCAAGGGACCACCCTTCTGAGGGGGGAGATCCCAACTCATGAGATGAAAGTAGTGAGGATGAGGACAACCCCCAACCTCCCTCACTAGATAGGGAGAACAGGGTCTCGGTGCCCCTGACTCCAAGGATAGTGCTGACAGCACCTAAATCCCACACAGGTAGGTCAGGTCCTGCTGAAATCATTGAGGGCAGCCTCAATGAAGAGGACATCCTTCTAGAAAGGCTGACCAAAAGAATGGACCCAGAGTTCAGAGTCCTTGCTCTGTAAAGAGAGAGATCAGAGATGGGCTTATCCCCCATCAATGGTGGCAGCAAACCAAAACAAAAAGTAGAGCAATCATATAACCCTATTTTCAAAATATGAGGTATTCTTTGTTCTTTATTTCATAGATTTTAAATAGCTTTGACCTCGAAATTATTTTCCTCTTTTATCCTTCCAGTAAGGATGCAGCAAGCCACCAAACATTGCCATCCCAAATCATATTCCTGCTGAGGTCATACCCAACCAATTTGTCTCAAAAATAATAAATAAGAACCTCCAAGCTAACAATTGCCATCAGATGATCTTGGCATTGAACGTTTTGAACAAAAGTGTCTTATGTCATTGCTACTCTGTGACTATGCGAAAAGTTTTAGGTACCTTAATTGGACACAATGCTTTCATCGAAAAGATTACTTTGATTACCAATATTTTCCCAGCACTGCAAATCTTAGCCCTAAAAATGACACTCATCAGTATGAGAATTGGGAAAGTATTAATCGTGAGAAGTGTGGTGAAACATCAATAAGTTCAGTGATTCTGAAGAGTACCAGAGAACTTTCTTCAAAGCCTTGGACCCCCTGTCGTACTTTAATCTATGCGACCGCGTAGGGGACAGGGCCCCACCCCTGTCTATCCGCGTCCCGACGGCTACGAAGGACTGCTGCCCTGATTAATCGACCTGTTTTGGACCCTTGACGAGTTTTGATAGAGCGAAACAATCGAGAGAGTCTTCTGGTGACGCCATTGATCATCAATATTCAGTTAAGTATAAGTGGAGCGTCTCCCATTTGTTTGGTATCCCTCGGGATCGTTTTGATTTGGAAATTTGGAGTTTGCAAACGCCAAAGCCAGAGGACTCGTGTATTCACGAGACTATCGTAATCGATAATCCTTTGACGTTTGGATCTAGACTAGTGAGCGAAGATGCCTGGTTCTAGAATATTTGGTAGATTGTTTTGTTTGGGTTGTGGAAGAGATTTCCAGCTGGAGGAATCATGTCCGGTTCCTCCGGTTGGAACTCCAACTTATGAGCTCTATGTAAAACATGGCGTAGGCCCCATTGCATATAACGAAGTATGGATCCACTACACCAGAAAAGACGGTGTTTTAAAATGGCCCCAAAATGGTAGTTTCGGTACAGATATTTTAGATAATTTGGAAATTAAATTGTTTAAAAAGAAAGCCCGGCCGGCGATGTTTGATTCTTTCCGCTTATGGCGGAAGGAAGCCAAACAGAAGGAAATTAAGCTAGCGAAAAAGAATAGGAGAGAAAAAGGTATGACAGTAATGCAAGCAGCTGTACAATTCAAAGACAATGAGGAGGAGCAGATGAATGAGCAATTGCACAGACAGCGTAAGTTAGGGATCGACAAATGTTACCCAGCTTTACCGCACTCTAAACAGAATGAGTTAGAAGAAAAGGAGAAAGATCCCCTGATGTCGCATTTGTTGAGTTCGCCACCCCCGTATGCTCAAAATGCCACGGCGCCTCCCCAGCTTGTGAATATGCCACCTCCTGTTAATATACTGCAAGCCTTGCCGCAACCGCCAGCTGCTTCACAGCCGGCTCCTATCCCTATAGCGCAGCCCTCTCAAGGGCCGCCAGTTGTGTTTCCAACTGCCCCCGCGCTTCCTGCGACTTTGTCTAATTCAGCAGCCGCCTCCCCTGACACTCTTCCTTGCACCACTCCAGTACCTGTTTCTACATCCTCTTTTCTCCCCTCTGTTTATCCCCCTGTTTTCGCCTCAACTTCTCCTTCAGCGCGACTGCGTTTAGCTAATGTGGTTACTACGTTAATGTCACCTCTCTTTGAGTCATCCGGTGCGACTCCTGGCTTACAGCGTAAGCAATTGCGCAGTCAATTGCCTAACCCCGATGAGAAAAAGGTAATAGATCGCATGGCGCGTAGATGGATTGTTTTCCCTTCACTATATGATGTGGAATCAGTTGTCAACGTTTTCCATCAATGGGATGCCCCAAAACAGAGGTATGTCTTTGAGAAAATGTGCAAAATTCTCTGTGAGGAATTGGATGATAGTGGTAAAGACCCAAGCCCGCAGGAGTTGTGTCGAGTGAGATTTGATTTTGGAACTGGTACCATTGTGGATGGCGATGTAGATAAAGCAGTTGCGGTTGTATTATCCTTCAGGAATGATGATTGTCAACAGTCGTTGTTTGAACCTGATGTCCCTGTGGGAAAAAGGGTAAAAGCACGCCAATATCCGATGCGTGAGGTTCCCCCAGTTTGGAGACCTGCTGAACCAAATGCTAATCCACCTGTCTTAGCACATTTTCAGCGTATTTGGGTACATGTTCCATGGAAAAGATCTGAGGTGTTAGCACTTAAGCAGACATTGCCTGATCCCCGTAAAAACCCTACCGGTTATTATAAGGAGTTGTCACAAACTGCAGAATCCTGTGTAATGAATCTGGCTGATATAGATATGCTGTTTGGGAATGTGGTTCCACAGCCTTTGTGGGGATCCATTCGTAATATGGATCATGCTGCAGAACTAGGGGACACATGGGCTAACATCATCGCTGCTGACGCTAGACAGATTGGTGGCGCGAAACCAGAGCCTTTAATAGCAGAACTCCCTGGTAGAATCATCACGTATATGAAGACAATAATGCCCGCGATGCGCGTAAATTGGGACAAGCTATCTGCATGCAAGCAGAAGAAAGATGAGACAGTGTCAGACTTCTTTACCAGGTTTGAAGAAACGTTTATTGACCACAGTGGGCAAGATATGAGTACTGAGGGTGGCCAACGGTTATTTGTGGATAAATTTGTGCAGAATTTACTTCCTGACCTGTGTAAAAAGTTAAAAGATTCAGAAAGTTCTTGGGCTGTTTCTTCTTCAGCGCAAATACTGGCTACTGCACAGTATTATGAAAACAGAGATAAAGACGAGAAAGATAGAACAGAAAAGAAAACGAAAGAACTAAAAACAAAGGTCCTTTTACAGCAGGCCTATCTGCCACGTGGAGGTCAGAATAACTATAGGCAACCCCAAGGTGTCTATCACCAACCCCAACAATTTCAGAACAATCAGCAAATGAATGGGTATTATCAACCACGTGTCCCTGTAGGTCCCAACCAATGTTCATACTGTAAAGAGGAAGGTCATTTTAAATATAGTTGCCCTAAATTGATGCAGCGTAACAGCAATATGTATGGCGCAAGAGGGAGGGGTGGTCAGCAAGCTCCTAGAGGCAGAGGGCGTGGAAATGTTCCCCAGAACGCGCATCCTCTTCCGCCTCAAAATACCATCAATAGCTTTGATCAGCAAGCCAACGCGATTAGTAATACAGCTCAGTACTACAATAATGAATATTATGCAGAGGACGGCGATGCAGAAAATAATGATTACTAGGACAGCCGTAGACAGAGAGAGGGAGTTGTTTCAGTGCCAGTGGATCAGAGCGGACCGTATGTTGAGGTGACTACAGCAAATGTAACGGAGCCCTTTCTGCTAGACACTGGTGCTGCAAAGAGTTCAATCATGCATTCAAAACTCCCTGGCGCACCTTTGTCTGGCGATATAAATGTTTCAGTAGGTTTTTCTGGCGCCCCAGTTAGGAACCCGATTTCTAGTCCCATGTCACTTTCTATTGGACCTTGCGAGCTGAAAGCACCCCTGATCCTAACAACAGGTTGTGGTGAAAATTTGCTAGGGTTAGATTTGTTAAAAAGATTGCATGCTACACTGTATTGTTCACCGTCAGGAGTACAACTTACATTAGGCAGGAAAGTGATTTCCCCGATGTACTTGTCTAAAAATACAATGCCGCCTGAATTGTCATCCCTTCCGGATGTCCTTTGGGCTACTGGTCCCAATGATGTGGGCCTCTTGGAGATACCGCCATACGTGGTAACTTTAAAGGCTAATGTCAGACTGCCACGTATTCCCCAGTACAAGATCTCTAATGAAGGCCAGAAAGCATTGTTAGACATTGTCAGCGACTTGATTAATAAGGGTGTAATTGAAGAGACAAGAGGCAACGTTTGCAATAGTCCGATTTTACCTGTCTTAAAACGAACGGACCCTTCACAGCCACCTGTTTACAGATTTGTGATTGATCTTAGAGAGGTTAATAAGATTGTTGTGCCACAGTTTCCAGTTGTCCCTGATATAACTGCCTTGTTAACGATGATTCCAGCCTCTGCTGCATGGTTTTCAGTGATCGATTTAAAGAATGCTTTCTTTAGCATCCCAATTGCAGAGGAGAGTAGAGACATTTTTGGCTTCAGTCTGGGAGGCCGAAGCTTCCGCTTCAAACGCGCTCCCCAGGGCTACTGTGAAAGTCCATCAATATACAGCCAAGCTTTAAAAGCGCAGCTTTACTAATTGCCGCGGATACTGAGAAGATCTGCAAAGAAGCCACATTATCATTGTTGCGTCATTTATCTGCTTTCCATCACAAAGTGTCTCTCTCAAAGCTGCAATATGGTCGACAAGAAGTGACCTACTTAGGTCATCTCTTGTCGAAGGAGGGAAGGAAGCTGACCCCAGAAAGAATTCAAGCCATTGCGTGTGCCAAGAACACAGAGAGAAGTGCGTGCTCTCTTGGGCATTACCTCATACTGTAGGCACTGGTTCCCCAATTTTTCCCTGTTGGCAAAACCTTTGTTAGCATTAACATGCAAAGACACACCGAGTCCTATCCCATGGTCTGAAGAGTGCCAGAAAAGCTTTGTGGAATTGCGCAATGCATTATGTTCAGCTCCTGTGTTGGGTACCCCTGACTACAGCAAGCCTTTTACATTGTATGTTCACGAGAAAGATGGTTGTGCATTATCAGTGTTAACACAGCCTTTTGGTGACAGACCGCGCCCATGCGCATATTTTTCATCAACCTTGGACCCTGTAGCGAGGGCATTGCCAAGCTGTCTGAGAGCGACAGCTGCTGCAGCTATGTCTATCTGACAATCTGCTGGTTTGGTAATGGACAGCACATTGATCGTTATGGTTCCACATGCTGTAGACACATTATTAAACAGAACCAAGACACAACACTTGACTAGTGCGCGATCAGGCTATGAGCTCACACTGTTAGCAAACCACATACACATAAAGAGATGCAACACGCTGAATCCAGCTACGTTATTGCCAATTCCAGCAGACCTAGATGAGATTGAGCAACATGACTGTCTGTTCAGAACAGAAGAAGAGACGAAAGGGAGAGTAGATCTAAAAGATACTCCCCTGACTGAGTGTGATGGTACTTTATGGGTGGATGGTTCGTGTTTCAAGCTCCCTAATGGTGACACGACTGCTGCATATGCTATCACGACTTTACACACGGTTGTGGAAACTGCAAGAGTGCCACATAATTCGGCCCAAGCAGCAGAATTAATCGCCCTCACAAGAGCATGCGTGTTGTCTGAAGGAATGAGAGTGAATATATACACCGATAGCCAGTACGCCTTTGGCGTGGCTCATAGTTTTGGGCGATTGTGGAAAGAACGTGGGTTCCTGACGTCGCATGGAGCTAAAATTCAGAATGGCAAGTTGGTGAATGATCTCCTTGAGTCACTGACCCTACCGTTGCAAGTTGCGATTATGAAATGCAGTGCGCACAGGAAAATCACAGATGATGTTGGACGTGGGAATGCGTTTGCTGATGAGATCGCGAAAGAAACAGCACAGAATGTAAAGACTAGAATGTATGTTGCAGGCCCCGCAAGATGGGTTGATGATGTTGGAATGTGTGAATACACGATAGAGAGTGTGAAGTCGCTTCAAGCTGAAGCTACAGAGAAAGAATTAAGCAAGTGGAGAGAAAGTGTGGGTAAGTTGGATGAGAATGGTTGTTGGATTGATCTGACAGAACATAGGCGATGGTTGTTGCTTGATGCATATGTGCTTCCAGTAGTTACAATGGCACATGGAATGGCACATATCAGTACGAAAGGAATTTGTAAGTTGTTGGCTCCAGTATGGCAGAATGCTGGAATTCCCAAGTGTGCATAGAATGTGGTCAAGAATTGTATGGTATGTCTGAAGTATAACCCTGGTAGGGGAACCCCAACTCCAGCTGGTCATTTTGCACCCCCATCATACCCATTTGAAGTTTTGCAGCTGGACTTTATCCACATGGAAAGGTGCAACAACCTGAAATATGTATTGGTGGTTGTCTGCGCTTTTTCAAAATGGGTAGAGGCCTATCCTCTAAAGGATAACACTGCCCTATCCACAGCCAAAGCCCTTGTGAAAGAGTTCTTCCCTAGGTTTGGAATGCCAAGAATGATGTGGTGTGATAACGGAAGTGAGTTTGTGGGTAAAGTGATGAAGAATGTGTGTGAGGGGCTAGGTATTAGGCAGAAGTTCCACGCTGCAAATCACCCCCAATCAGCTGGATTAGTAGAGCGCTACAACGGCGCTCTAAAACTTAAACTGGCCAAAATCCAGGCGAGCACCGGTCTTAAATGGCCTGATGCTCTGCCTTTAGCACTCCTGTCCACCAGAATGACCGTACACTCACGAGTGGGACTTAGTCCTCACGAAGTGGTTTTTGGCAGCCCGGCCAACGTATGGGGTGTACCAAGGCCTACGAAATTCAGTGAGATCGAGCATCCAGTACTACTCGATTACTTGTATGATTTGACTGTTAAACTACGTGTTTTACATCAACAGGTGCATGATACTCTTCCCCAAGCTTCTGAAACTCCTGGACACCCTATCGACCCTGGCACATGGGTGCTGATTAGAAATTTCCAGCGCAAGAGCAACGACGAGCCTCGTTGGATCGGCCCCCACCTTGTACTTCTGTCAACGAGATCAGCGGTTCGGGTGAAAGGGAGAAAGAATTGGGTCCATGGCACCCACTGCAAGGTAGTCCCCTTGCCCCTGCCATATGACCAGTGGGTCCAGGAGGGTATCGCCGACTCTGAAACAGACACTGTACCTCGTTTTGTACCATTCAGTGATGCACGCATAAAAGGCACAGTTTCAGACCAAGAGAGTAACGATATTTTGCAAGAAGCTGTGCCACCATCAAGTCGATTGGACACCACAGAGCCTGAACTTTTGTTCCAGGATCAAACAGCACCTGGCCGTCTCCGCTATAATTTGAGACCAAGGCCTATGGACAAATAAAGATTTCCTTACTATCTTTTCTTTTTGACATTATAAGCTCTCCCATCTGAAGGACTTTCTTGATTTTTGTTTTTCGAACCACCATCCGGGTTCAGCCGCAGGGTCGCGGTGCCAAGACTTTGGGGTACAGGCCGAAGACGTTAGGTCAACGGTTCTGGTTGGTCTAGGGCGTTTCCCTGGACTGACAGGCGTACTCCTTAGCAGAAGAAACTCATCCGCCGCGAGCGGCCCGATTAGAGGATGGAGTTTTTTAAGATGGAGAGACCCGTTGAGGAAATGAACTTTAAAGCAAGGATGTGTAAAACTATAAAGAGTAAATGTTTTGTATTTTTGTGCCTATTTATACTATGTAGTATAATAATGTTCATCGTTGGATTTGTATTTTTCTCCTCTCAAAAGCCCATTGCACCCACTGTACAGCCTATACCTCTTTCTACTGCCTCCTCACACTCTTTTCACCCTCTGCCTGAACATGAACAAACCAGACGATCAGAGTTTGTAAATAACTCGTTTATTCAGCTCTTGCACCAACACCAACTAGTAATGAATACAACCAATTGCTGGGTGTGTGGGTTAATGCCACATACCATTAATAAGGGTATTCCCTATTTGGTGCTGCCATTTAGTTACAATGGATCGTCATGGGCATTCCAGACCATGTTTCTCTATGCTCTAGATACGTACTCCCCGCGACAACCGCGTTACATCAGACCTATCACCAATAATAAGGCTTTGATGAAAGGAGTTGCCGATATGAGCAGAGATATCGATGCATACTCGTCCATACCCAAGGAAGAATTGAGACCTTATGTAGGATGGAACGCAACGGGGTATAGTATTAGTCTGGGTGAAAGACAGCGAAAAATCTCATCCCCAATCTGGGTCGTACCCCACATAGGTCGGTTCTGCTTACAGGGTAATGGTCAGAATCCTAGAGCTCAACTGGGGAGAAGTGACTGTACTGAAACGTACACTTTCCCATCACAGTTTTCTCTTGCGTTTTTGGCTGCCAAGGGCACATATTTCATCTGCAATGACCGAGCATATACATGGTTGCCCCCTGATTTCTCGGGCACATGTTATATTGCGAACTTGCTACCGCCAACATTTACTGCTGCCTCTGACTATCACAAGACTAGAGTTGTGAGGGGCGTAATTAGTAAGGCGGATACTGCCGGTCAGGAAGCGGGAGACTTCTTCTTGGGTTTCCTGCCGTTTTGGGGACCTATGGTAAATAGTAGGAACCTGAGACAACTGACTCGTGTGGTTGAATCCACTGTCAATGTAACGGCTGGTGCCCTCGGTAATTTGACAGCTGAGCTCCAAGCGGATCGCCTCATGACTTTGCAGAACCGCATGGTTCTAGACGTTATTCTTGCAGACCGCGGTGGGGTATGTAAGGTTATCCAATCCAGTTGTTGCATTTTCATACCAGATAACGCTCCAACAGTCTATCAAGCCATCTCCAGACTCCATAAAATATCTGAGTCCATACACGTGGATAAAGAAGATTGGTCACTGGTGGGGTGGTTCTGGGAACTGATATCTGCCTGGGGTTGGAAAGTTCTGATGGTCATTGGAATGATCTTAGCCATTCTTTTCCTGTTCTGTCTGTGCATACAGTGTGCTCCTGCGATATGTGGCCTCTGTGCTACCTTATGTGTAAGGAAACCTGTATCGAGGGACGAGCTAAGTAATAGGATGATGCTACAGCAACATCTCCATGACTTTGTGAACATTGACCTAGACTCGGATTAAGATGAGTATAGTGATTGCCTATGTAAGGGCAAAAGGAGGGTCTGTCGTACTTTAATCTCTGCGACCGCGTAGGGGACAGGGCCCCACCCCTGTCTATCCTGGTATTAGCGAACCGCAAATGATTAATGCGGTATGTACAAGTGCTTTGTATACCGTTCTAGCTATGAATTCACTGTGTACACGTTATTCTGCATCACTATGCGGGTTCCATTTTGGAAGCGGTGGCCATCTTGTGATTGCCCTCACATAGGCTATAATGAAGCAAATACGGGCCTCACAGCACATTTGCCTTTCCATGACTCTTCTGTGACCTGGGCAGCTTGGCTCTGCTGCCCCAGGTCAAACTGGTCTCACGAGCTCCCCTTCCTCCGGCCACCTGTGATTAGCATCAGGGCTTGACACGCCATAAAGTCCTTTCATCCCACACAAGCCTCTGGCTAATCTCTTTCACACCTGACTGTTCCTGCTTTATGACTTGTTTCTATCAACAGGAGCTGCCCGTGTTTTATTGGGGCCTATCGATATCTGATGTGGGATCTGAACCTTGCTGTGTAAATAATTGTGGGCTGGCTTAACTGGAATGTGGGATGGGCATCATGACTCTGCTCTTTCGTTTGAAATGTACACTTGTATATTGCCGTATCATAAACCTAGGAATGTATGCCTGAAGCAGGAAAAAGTGTATTTAAGAAGAAGTCCGTTTCTATGATTTTTAGCAGTCTCCTGAGAACATACACGCTGTTGTACTTCTAGGATACCTGTAATTGGTCTGCAGCCAATAAATGAATCTTTGACTTCACCCAGAAGACTCTGTGTTCCTGTAGGTCTGGAACAGGGAGAACCCAGAAGTCATAGGGTGTGTGCCCCTGCACCGCTGGGACTAAAATACCCAGTACTTCACCCCCATTGGCAACATTTGCCAGAAGTTTACAGTAAACATTTTTCCCTGTTTCAGAGCTCCTGAGGCAAATTGTTGTAGAAGATGCTGAAGCTGTCAGTGCAGTCCCTTCTGTAATGCCAAGATTGTGTGCACTGAGGTATAGTGTGCGTAATAGCAAATGGGTGTTTGCTCAATTGCAGGGCAAAAATGGCCCTTTGGAGAAAGACAAAAGTGTACCATGTGGTGAGTCATTTGCTGTGCCCAAGAAACTTGAGGTGTGGTTAAAGCGGGCCTCATAAAACCAATCATTTTCTCAAAGGAAGGTTGGTCATCACAGATGCCACCTATCCGTGGATGGACCCTTCCCACCCTCCAATAAAAAAGATGAGAGTGCAGCAGTGGACAAGCTGTCCCTTGTCTGGGGCACTGGTAATTTGACACAAGGGTATAGACTGCCCCTTCTCTTAGTGAACCTAAGGGGTCAGAGGGCGCCTAAAGGTAATTTCACATTTACAAATTGACATCATTTTCATTGTTCTGGTTCCACTTTAGAGAGGGCCCACAATAACGAAAATGATGTACATTTTAAAAATACTCTTTTAAATAGAAGATGACAATGTTTATAATTCAAAGACATTTACAAATGAAACAGAAACAATAGTTACAATATACAATAGTATAAAAGTATCACTGAGAAAAGCAAATATTTCTCGACTAACTCTACTGTAGAAGGGGAAATAAACGAACTCGTGGGAAAGGTTTCTGAAGCAAGCATGCTAATTAGTAACTGCTTATTTAGCAACCGTCACCTCAGGTAATCTAGAAGGAGGAACGAACATGGGCTGGTTCAAAAACTGCAGAAACCACCAGAAGCAAGTGATACTGGCTAAACAAATTTTATAGTGACTCTGATACAAATGACCCAACAATGAACCTTTCCACTACACCTTTGTTGAAATAAATGTGAAACATATTAAAAAAATGATTCTGTTTTGTTGCGGCTAATGACTCAAAAATGTTGGAGATTAAGGTACCGATTTGCAGATTTTAAAAAAAAACACACAACTGCAAGCCTGTTTTTGAAAAACGAAAATACGGAATCAAAAGTGTCTGAAGAAGAAATAGAGGAATTACTTTATTTAAGGCTAAAATAAATTCCAAGCGTCAATACTCACAGCACAATATTGGTTGGCCCGTCCGCCTAATTATGATGCAATCGCATTCTCCCATTTTTCTATGGTAGCTTGTTACAGCCGTAAATCAGCCATAACACAAGTCGTCATAGAGGAATGGGAGATTGTGTTAATCCCTGCACCCCGTGGCAGGCACCAAGGTGCAGGGATTAACATTGGAACACCATAGGTGCCCCCTCGGCCCCCAACCGGAGGCTGCAAGGGAAACCTCAAACATGCTTTCTGACAGGGTTTCAATATCAGAGAGGCCAGCATGGAAAACCTTCCAGAAACTGTGCATCGTAATCAGACAGCGAAAATCGCTGTCCATATGGATTACGGGCCGGTTCTGACTGGCCAACGGGGCTCTTGGAGCCTGTCGGAAGCCAGCCAGAATGACGGCAGGTTTCAATTCCTACCGGCTGGATCATAATCAGCTGGTCGGAGGTTTTACGACCGACATCGTAATCAACCCCTAAGTGTGAGTCAAATAAACGGTATACAGATATAACTAGATCAACAGGATGAAATTAAATCAGTGAAACCAGCTAATAAAGGCAATCTGACACTGAACATTCATTGGTGTAGATAAAAAAAGAAATCGAACAAGTGCAGTGAGGCTCCCTTTGATGAATCTCAAGGTGAGTATTTGAAAGTGGATTTCACCAAAAATCCTGCACTTCATTCATTACGAAAAGTGCACAATGGTTAGAGAATTCATCTATGAAACTATTGTTTTCTATTTTAATTTTTGTTCTTGTTGCTAAGCATATAGATAGATTTTTTTCTGAAGTTATTGTGTCAAATACCACCCTTATTAATGGATAAAACACAGTAGTTGAACAAATTTTGTAAAATACATGCCAAAGAAAATATCATACATTTCAAAAGGAATGTTTATAATTTTGCATAGAACTATTTTCAGTGAGAAGAGATTGGAGGCAGCAGAAAAATTACTACTTTGAAAGGGATCATATTAAGTTAAAAATAAAATTATGACCCTTAACATATTCAACTACATTAGACATCCTTTAAGATTTACGAATAAAAAGTTTTAAACATTTGGATGTTTGTGCGAAGCGTTCTTGCCACCTCAAAAGCAAGTATATGCATGTGCCAAAACGGAAAGGAGTTTAATTTGACAAATGAAGCAGAAGAGAAGCTTAATGAAGATATTTTGCATATTATTCGAAAGTAATGGATTAGACATCAAACTTACCTTGGAAAAGGGTGAACCAAATATCACCTTATTAGATGTAACTGTAGGATTACCGCCAAACTGCATTTATCTGATTATGGTTTTGGTTGTTGCTTGAGACCAATAAATACCATCGGAGACTGGCTCAGGAGGTGTTGTCCCTGTGCCATTCCCGTGACCCACATAAACATTTATAAGGGTGCTGCTCTTCCCCCTCCTGGTCACTCCCCTTTTTTGTTTCCCACTTGGCTTTGTACTTACTATCTTGTAAGCCTTTGGAGTGTGTTGTCTTCTTGCACCCCAAACTAGTTGTTAAGTGGCTTCCAAGGCTACCTCTTTGATGATAAGAGATACAAAGCATCTTGCCTGGGCTTTTTCGGTCTAACTTTCATCTGTCATTGATTTTGTGAAAGTTACAGGGTTATTGTGTCTCTCCTCCAATTTTGGGAATGGCTTGTAGGACTTGGGTTTAGGATCTATGGCATTCATTTATATGATTGTTGCAGGTTTTTATCTAAAATGCTTTTTCTCTCCACTTTTATTTTTCTTATCACTTGATTCGTTCTTCCTATACTTTTACCTTTATTAGCAACCTCAATGTTCATTGTAGCATTTTATACATTCTGTAAAGAGCTTCGCATAAAATGCAATAATAATCAAATAAAAAGTTAACCATGGCTGAACTTTCACATCTTTATTACGACTGTGACAGCTGGCATGCTTTCCCCTCACCTTACACCACCTGCTTTGAGCTAAGCTTTTAATAATCACACAAGTCTAAATGTAGAGTTCTAGGTGCATTGGAGGCCACCTACCCATCTCAAACTGTGTATTCAGTGTCCTGGTTTGAAAGGAAAATCAGTTTTGTCATCGTTCAAAGTGTACCCCTCTTCCCAACCATGCACAATGTGGCGGGCACCATGGGGTGTCAGCCACAGGGTGCTAGGTTTTATCCAACCACCCCTTTTTTCAATGGGAGCCTGTGCTCTTGTTCGAACACAGGCTCCCATTGAAGTCAATGCGAGTCCGAGCAATCAAAGTTGGGAAGCATCATAATCAGTCATCTGGACTTGCAGGCCCAAACTCATTTGGAAACAAGACCGATTCTTTTGTAACAGTTTCCTAACAACATCATAATCGAGCCCTATGTATTTAAACTAAGAATATGGTGCAGTATCACAGTTAGCTCCCCAAATCTGTCCATCATATCACATCTCATTCAATATTCATCAAGCTTTGAATGCTTAAAACACAAATGAAATAATGGTGCTCTCGAAACACGCACAAATACTTCAGAAATTGTTGTGCCATATATGTTTGCCTAACCCTGCGAATAGCTTGAATGTAAATGGAATAAAGACCTTCATCACAAACTCTAATCATAAATGTGAAATAGATGATTTTTTGGGGAACGAATAAACATCACTTTAAAATAAACCCATTTATTTTTTACCTACATCAGAGAAAGCTAACAACACTTTAATTAAACAAAATCAAGCCATTCTCACTATCCTACAATGAAGCAAAAAAATCTATTTGGGATTTTTATCAATAGTGTTTTCGACTTGAATTGATATCCCCTGTTTGTTAAAGATGCTGCACCCGCAGGAATAAATATAACTTATTGTAGTAAGTTAAATCTCTACAATATGAGATCAAGACATTTTGTAGCAGGAAATTATAGTGGATGGGAGACGATAGCCTTGATCTCTGAACAGAAGACAGCCAAGAAGAGCTCCTAGAGGTCCTTCGAAGGTTTATAAATTCAACTTCAGGGTTTTGGAAAGTAGATTGGCAACCTCATGGAGTATCCAATGAATAAATGAAATGGTGATGTTGGAACAGGAAAGATCTCTAAACAGTGTAAACCAACACAGAATTCAAATGAGGGCACACAAGTTAAATGACATTGCTAGCATGGCTTGAGGCCACAAGTAAATGTCCAAAGCAAAATTAAAGGAAGCAGAAAATATTGAAGATTTAAGAAGAAGGCAGACAATTCTACTAACTAGGGCCGAAGTATTGTCAGAGAGAAAGGGTCACTTAAAATTTGTAACTGGCAAAAGTATTTATAAATTGCCCTTGGATAGGCAGAACTTTGTTTATCTAATGTTTGAAAGCCCTCAAAAAGGCAGCCTATTGAGGCTTTTTTATTGTTGTTAAAAATGCTTTATTGAAGAAAGTTGCAAAACAATACAAAGTGAAATTACAGACATCTACTCAACCATTATGTGAATACAATATATAAGACAATAAAACAGTATATCTAAAAAGAATTAACAGTTTAGTGTAAACAGGCCAAGAAAAGCATAATGCCTTGAATCTAAAACACATAACAATATAAAGCTGTTGCATTTTAAAAAAACTATTTAGACTGAAGATTTGAGAAGAAAGGGAGAGAAGAGTAAGAAGAAGAAAGGAGAAAAAGAAGAAAAAGAAGAAAGTTCAGTACAAGGTTAAAGTAACATAGTTAGCAACCATCTTTAATATCTGAACAACCAAACAAAAACAGTGGCTACCTCATTAGGGGTCCAAAGCGGTGCACACTGGTCTAGACAGGGCAATAGCTCTGGATAGGTATGAAGTGACAGAAAGCCAGAACACGCATCTTTAATTCATTCAAGGTAATGTAGTTACATGGGCTCTGTCCAACCTGTGATGATGGCATATTACAATCCACCAAGCAATGAAAGAGATTTTTGAGGTGTCTTTCCAGTTAGATGTGATAATTGCGATTCTCCTATTAACATGACTAGAGAATCTGGATTTCATTAAAGACACGGAGGCTATCATTATGCATTAATCCTTTTAATGCGTCACAGACAGCCGCACTACATCACAAAGAAAGGAAACAGTTCTAGAATGTAGTGCCCAGGATACAAATGGCATGAGACACAAACAGACTGCCTCTTTTAAATGCAAATAACAGAAAATAAGTTCATAAGTTCAGAAGAATGGTCCAACTTGGTCTTGAAATAGAAGGTAATAACGAGTCCGAATGGAGGCTGGAGGATAGAAGATTATGAAGAAATATCTGAAAGAAAAGAGAGATCGGATGTAGAAGAGGTAAAATAATATGAAGACAGAATTGATAATTGACAATTGATAATTGAAAAACATCAAAAGAAAACATGGTTTCATAACATCATGAAAGAACATAGCCTAAAATATATAGTTCAACAAAATACCAACAAAGGGAGTGGAGCAGAAGGGAGGGATAATGATGGCCTCCGTGTCTTTAATGAAATCCAGATTCTCTAGTCATGTTAATAGGAGAATCGCAATTTCATTACAAGACCGGAGGCTTCATTATGCATGTTGGTAGCCATGAAGTACTACATCCGACATGTGTTCGATAGGTTTACAGTAATGGTGAGCGAAGGTTGAGGCATTAGACCAGTCTGCTGCTTTAAGAATATCATCCAACTTACCTCCGGACCAGAAGGATTTGCTTGCCATAGCACCTCTGAGAGAATGAGCTTGGAACTTAGAAAGGTCAATTCCAGCTAGATTCATTACACATTTGACCCATCTAGAGATGGAGGAGGAGGCAACTGGCTTAAAGGGTTTAACAAAAGAGATAAGGAGTTGATTGGCATCTGGAGGACGAAGGTCTTTCGTTCTCAAGTCATATTCTCTCATACAGTGTAAGACGCACAATTTCTTGCAAAGGTCAAAACGAGGATAGAAAATTGAATCTGACATGGTCTTAGTTCTTCTAAATATGTCAAATTTAACACCAAACATATCGTAAGATCTATAGGAAATATCCAGAGACTTAACATCTGAAACTCTACGACAAGAGATTAAACATAAGAGAGTAGCGAGTTTAAAAGAAAGATATTTCCTGTTAAGGTATGCGTTATCTGGCCAGGAACAGAAAAGGTCTAGGATAGCTTTAACATCCCACATGGAGTTGTATTTAGGTCTGGGAGGTCTTTTAAGCCTTATGCTTTTCATTACTCTACAAATAATATTGTTCTTACCTACCGTTTTACCGTTGATCAAAGAGTGTCCTGCGGAAATTGCAGATCTATAACAATTAATAGATCTATAGGATAAGCCCCTGTCAAATTGCTCTACTAGGAAGTTAACTATATTGACGATAGGAGCCTCCAAGGGATCCAAGTCCCTCTCCACGCACCAACAAACCCATTTTTTCCAGATGTTATTGTATCTATAATGGGTTCCGGGTGCCCAAGATTCTCCGAGGAGGGACAGAGCTGATGACGAAAGGCCAGACAGTTCGTTGGATTGCCTGACACTTTCCAAGCAAGAAGGTTCAAATTCCCTGAAGAGATTAGGTGGTGATCTTCTCCGTCTGCGTTGGTGACCAGACCCCTCTCCGCTGGAATGAGGAAGGGGACGTCGCAAGAAAGTTCGAGTGTGGTGGGGAACCAGGGCTGAGAGGGCCAGAATGGGTTTATCAGGATCAAGCGACATTGGTCTATTCTGACCTTCTGTAGGACTCTTTGAATCATTGCAAAGGGAGGGAATGCGTAAGCTCGGAGGCTTGACCAGGATTGAAGAAAGGCATTCACCGCTAGGGCTCCCGGGTCTGGCATCCAGCTGAAATATTTCGGGAGTTGGAAGGTTAATCTGCTGGCAAATAAATCCACATCTAGAGGACCCCAAAAGAGAGAAAGGCTGTTGAAAACGTTCACATTGAGCTTCCAATCTGTATGATCTGAGAGGAATCTTGAGTTCCAATCTGCAGCAAGATTCGACTTCCCTGGAAGATATTCCGCCTTCAGGGAAATCTTGTGTTCTAGACAGAACATCCAAAGTTTCTTCGCTAAGGCGGATAAATCTGCAGATTTGGTTCCGCCAAGGCGGTTGATATAGGATACTGCAGAAATGTTGTCCATCTTGAGGAGGACAGATCTGCCCTGAAGAGAGTGTTTGAAGCTCATTAGAGCATATAAACCAGCTGTCAGTTCCAAGAAATGTATGTGGTGGGAGGATTCCGATGAGGACCATGCACCACCGGTGTTCTGATCGAGGAAACGAGCGCCCCAACCATGGAGGCTCGCATCCGACTCCAAGACAAATTCCGGGGCAGAGCCGAAAATTGCTTTGCCATTCCATGCATCCAGGTTCTCTAGCCACCAAGAGAGTTCTAATCTCCCTTCTTGGTCGAGAGTCACAGAATCTTCGTACCAGAGACCAGAATTCAGAGCTTTCCTCTTTATTCTCTGAAGGGCACGGTAGTTCAGAGGCCCAGGAAAGATAGCTTGGATGCTGGAAGAGAGGAGACCAAGAAGACGGGCTAACTCTCGAAGAGTTAAAGAATCTTTTTTTAGGACATACCTGATTTCTTTGCGGATCTTGGCGATCTTCTTGGGAGGGAGAAGGAGGAGACAGTTCGAGGTATCTACGGTGAAGCCGAGAAACTCGAGGGATTTTGAAGGTGTAAGGATGGATTTCTCTCTGTTTATAATGAAGCAGAGGCTTTCGATAAGGTGGATGGAGGTAACGAGATCTTTCTGAATTTGGGAGAAGACCTGGGACATAATAAGAATGTCGTCTAGGTAAATAATGAGCCGGATACCCCTCTCGCTTAGAATAGAGACAATAGTCCTCATTATTTTGGTAAAGCACCAAGGTGCGGAAGAGAGACCGAAAGGAAGGGCTTTGAACTGGTATAGACGCTCCTTCCAAGTAAACTGAAGGAAGGGTTGGTGTTCTACTGCCATTGGAATCGTAAAGTAGGCGTCCTTGAGGTCTAGCTTGACCAACCAGTCTCCTTTCAGGAGAAGGTCCCTTAGGAGATGAATACCCTCCATCTTGAAATGTCTGTAAACTAAGTATTTGTTCACCTCTCGAAGATTTATAACTGGCCTCCAACCTTTGTCTTTTTTCTGAACCAAGAAAAGGGTACTGATAAAGGTTTTTAATGACCAAGGTACCTCTATGATAGCTCCCTTTTTTAGCATTGAAGAGATTTCCTCTTCGACGATCTTCTGGTGATCGACAGATAGGATTAGAGGATTCAGGGAATAACGTTGAAAGGGAATTTCTAAGAAATCTATTTTGAAACCCTGGACGGTCTCTAGAACCCAAGGATCTTGAGTTAGGGATTCCCAAGCGTGATAAAAGAGTTTTAGCCTGCCCCCTACTTGGGAAGAAGGAAAAAGAGGAGGAAGACTTACTTGCAGTATTTGAGATGTTTTGATTTCCACGGGATCTGTAGCCTCTATTACGAGGTCCTCCTCTGGCACGGCGGGAGTAGAATTGTTGGTTTGAAGGGTAGAAGCCTCTACCGGAACCTCTGAATGAGGAAAAGGGCCGCTGTGAGTTGCGGCCGAAAGAACGGCCCCTTCTTCCGGCCTGACCAAAAAGACTTGTGTTGAATACACGTTTCATATTAGATTGAGCCCTGTCGAGGGCGGTAAAGGTGGCAACGTACTTGCCGATGGATTTGATCATGTCCTCCCCGAAGAGAAGACCTTTGGGGTTTTCTGAAGGTTCTTTTTCAGCCAGATCGCTGAGTTTAGGATTAATCTTGGACAGAATGGTTCTCCTCCTTTCGATATTCAGGCTCGAGTTGGCGTTGCCGAGGAGAACGATAGCTCTTTGGCTCCAACCCCCAATAAGATTGGTATCAAGAGGAGTATTAGAAATATGAGATTCCTCAGCCAGATCCAAGATCCGAGTAAGGGGCCCGAGCACGTCAAGGAGGTGGTCTTGGCAGTTCTTGAGAGCTCTCTCCAGACCCTTTCTAGGGTCTTTCCCTAACTTAAATAAAAATTTGATTAGGTCGGGGTCGAGGTTGGGGGTTTGGGACACCTTGTCGTGGATGGTGGGTCTTGGACACTCAGATTTGAGGGTATTTCTGGTTTCCCTTTCCAGAGAGTTCCTCAGCCATCTCCTAATGAACTTAGAGACATGTTCTTGGGGAAACCACTTAGAGCTGTTAGGGTGTGAAATGGTTAGGGGGGAGAACATTTCCTCTCCTAAGGGATTTAAGATGATATTATCAGAAGAGGAAGGTGATTCTCCTTTGCCAGGGTTAAGATCTAGGTCTTGGTTAGGGACGTCAAGGTCTAAGACGAATTCATCGTAGGGGTTATTGAAGTCTTCTTCCTCTGAATCAGAGTTTGCAACATCCTTCCCGTCATAACGGGATGTACCGCGAGGGGTACCAGTCAAAGTTGTACCGCTAAGGGCACCAATCAGATTTAAGCCGTGAGCGGCGATGTTCTCATTTGAGGTGCTAGGGCCTCCCAGCAGATAAGAGGAGTTAGGACCAGGAAGGTCAGTTGAGGTACTACGACCTCTTATAGTAGAGTCATAAGGATGTGCACAGTGTTTGAGTTTTTTATTCTTTTTCCCATGAAGGGTAGGGTCATCATGAACAGAGGGTAGAGGCCTTTTAGAAGAGAGAACTTCTTTGAAGGTTGATAACATGCAGGAGCGCATTTCCTTCTGTAAGAAATCTTTGAAAGAGTCATTGTCATGGAGGGGTGAGCTAGCAGTAGCATCATCCGAGTCAAGATCTGACATAATGAATATATGTTAAAATAGAGCAATTTATTATTAGGCTCTCTCCCTTTAAATCCCCCTTTTTTTTTTTTTTTTTAGGTGGCAAAGGAAAGTATTAGTTCACTCCACCTTTTTTTTTTTTTTTTTTTTTTTTATGGAAAGACCGATTTCTGGCAGTAATTGGAGAATTAGTAGATCTTAGATAAATCCTTTGGAAGATAGAGGATTTCAGTAGATCTTAGGTAAATCCTTTGAAAGATGGGCTTGAAAGCGGCAATAAATCCGTTAAGAAACGATCCGTGGCAGCGACAGCTGATCGAAGCTCTCGGGTGAGAACAGCTGTTGCCAGGGACGCGTCATGGTCAAAGGAAAGGACGCGGGGAAGGGGACCGTAAACGTGCACCGTTGCTAAGGTGCATTCCTTCAAGTATGACGCGCTCGCTACGAGAGATGCGAGCGCGTCAGAAAGCCCAAAATACGAGGTTGTTGGGAATTAGGCTAAATCAGCGTGAGCGCGAAGCGAAGGGGAGCGTGTGAGACGCCGGGAAATCATGTTGGAAAAGGAATATAGCGCGTGAAATAGAAGGTAAAATGATGTTAAAAGGCTCGTAAATAGCTGAGCACATGAAAATAGGGGATCGACGACCTAAATAGGAAGTCGGTCTGGGTTAAGGGGAAGGGGGGGGGTGAGCCCAGAATCGTCAGGGGAGCGAGGGAAGCGCTGAAAAGGACGGTAGTTAAAAGTTAAACAAACTCTTTAAAAGACACCAGTCAAAGCAGGTTAAGTACAGGGAAGCAGTAAAACAATGAAAAGGTTAACAGTAAATTCCCCATTATAAATGTTAAATAAATAACAATCAATAGTACACGAGAAGAGTAAATTGCTACTTATCTGCCTGTGAGCCGCATTTAAAAGAGGCAGTCTGTTTGTGTCTCATGCCATTTGTATCCTGGGCACTACATTCTAGAACTGTTTCCTTTCTTTGTGATGTAGTGCGGCTGTCTGTGACGCATTAAAAGGATTAATGCATAATGAAGCCTCCGGTCTTGTAATGAAATTTGTAAAGAAAGGGCTATCATCAAATCACTAAATTTCCCAATTAACTTTTGAGATTACCATAAAGGGGACAAACTACCCAAGAAAAGATTAACAGTATAGTCTATTGTAAAAATAAAGTAGAGTTTGAGTAGTGGCAGCAGAGCGGGATGTAGTGTGTATCTTAGCCCCAATTGTTTCCCAAGTATATTGAGAACATTCGTGATTAAAATTCGACTCCCAACGTAGTTCGATTTTAGATTTAGGTCCATTCTTAAGCGAAAGGCTTAAGAGCTTATATATAAAAGATGCCTTCACCTTTGAGGAAAAATCAATGGGAGAAGTGGAAGGTAATGGAAGGATTGATGAGGAGGAGGGTTGCGAATGAAGCTGAAGAATGGTGGGCCTAATATGGTTATATTGAGCCGCATCGAAGGGTGAAACATCGTATTTAAGTCAAATGTCCCAAAGTCTAACAGGGAATGATTTCAAAATATATGGTCAAATATTGTTATTCCTTTATCAATCCATTCCTTCCAATCGAGGGCCTGGTTATTTAATTCAATGTGCTTATTGTACCATATCAGGGTTTGCAGAAAATTAGACTTAAGGAGAAAAGGTACCATATCAGGGTATGCAGAAAATTAGACTTAAGGAGTAAAGGTGCAACAACGGAGAGAGAATGTTGGGGAGAAATGAAAGTCCTAGGAGCTTGGGACATATGGGCCGGCTCCATAAGTGAAAAAGCGGCTATACAAGCTTGTTCCAATTGGCCCGATACTGTACTTTCGTCCAGAGAAGGAACTGAAGAAGAGGTCTAAATTTGTGTGAGAGAAAAGGCAGAGTGGTATCACCTAAGATCTCGGAAATTAACCCCCCCCCCCCACATCATTTCTAACCTGTTAAAGCCTTAATAAAGATATTCTTGCTTTGCATTTGTCCAATAAGAAGGATTGAAGAAAACGATTCACAGGCTTAAAAAAACAGAGGGAGTTTGACGGGAAGCATGTACAAATTAAAAGTTAATTATTGGTAACATCATATCACCCCTATATTAGGGGTCACTTATATGTAATAAAAAAAGGAGTTTAAGGCTTGGCTAGTAGTTTTTAATGCCAAGTCAAGGCGGCAGTAAATTGCACACACAAGCCCTGCAGTGGCAGGCCCAAGACACGTTTGAAAGGCTACTTCTGTGGGTGGCATAATCAGTGCTGCAAGCCTATGAGTATCATTTAATGTACAGGCCCTGGGTAAATGGTATACTACTTTATAATTGACTTACAAGTAAACCAAATATACCAAACAGATGTAAACCAATTATACCACGTTTAGAGGAGAGAGAACATGCACTCTAGCACTTGTCATCAGTGATAAAGTGCCCAGAGTCGCAAGCCAATAAAAGGAAGGACAGACAAAGAGGAGAAAGAAAGCAAAAAGTTTGGGGTGACCATTTAGAGAGGGTCATTTCCAACACAATGTTACTGTGGTATACTGCCAAGTTAAGACTGGGATTGGTCAAGGCATCAGATTTCAAGCTGAGAGAGTAGCAGTTCCTGAGTAGGTAGAAGTCAAGCTCTGCTGTAGACTGTGAACCTTCCAAAACTCCAGTGTATCAATAGGGTTCTGAGAAAAATAAACACTGAATATAATTGTGACCCCTACCTGATTCCACTCTGAAATCTGGAACTTACCATGCCCTGATAATAAGTACATGAACGTTTCATAACTCAAGGGCTGTTTTTGAGTTTTTTTTAACTCTGTCCATTGTGGCACTGCTGTTCATTCCTCAGTTTAAGTGCTATGACCCCTTAAACATGGTATAAATGGATAAGCCAAAGTTGGCATATTTAACCTCTTCCATGCTCATGACGTCTCCCGGCCGTCATGAGTCACGATGGGCGTGTGCGGACGACGGCCGGAAGACGTCATGACCACGCCCGCGATCGGAATGTCAGCACTGCGGTAGCGCTGCGGCGGAATTTGCGCCGCAGCAAAGAGGTTAACTTTATAGTGAGCCCATAGTATATGATGAAAGAAAGTGCCTCAGTTGCATGGCAAGTTAAAGGTTTCCCATGGACTGAAGCGCATAGAGTGCCATTCACTAGGTTAACAAGGAAAAACATGGCTTCAGGTCTATATGTGTAGCCTGATTGACGCAGCTTTTTAATCTGCTGGCACACCTGTCAAAATAAACTTTTTGACAGAAAGGAATCCTACTTTTAAATATTAAATAAGTCACTTCTATCTAGGCCTTTCAGTCTAGTATTTAAATGTACCTAGTAGTTAAGTAAGAATTGTAAGTAGGAACATTCCTACAGTGGCTAGCTCCCAAAACTGTTTAACTGTAAAGGGATGTAGATAATCCTATGCGAAAAACTAAAGTGATCAAACAGTTTTAAAATATTTATTCAAAGGTCTTAGTTTTGTAGTATGTGACTCCTACCAGATTAGGAAGTGTAGTTGAGGAGGTTTCAGGAACTTCATTAACTAGAAAGACACCAGGGGTGAGATCTGCATATTAATAGTTAAGTGTAAAGGAAGACCTGGAGAACAGATTTACTTTGATCCCAGGGTACAATTTCGCCAGCTTGGCACCATCCCAGTGGAATTGGGGTTTTATCCCAGAACGAATTTGATGTGTTTGAGGTGGAAGGGATTGCTCATTTCCCCAAAACATCCTCGGCTGGGAAACAAGCCACCTCCAAAGTCATAACGGTTCTGCCATATTTGGCTATAACTTGAAATAGTGGACTATGTTATAGTTTGCATTAAGGTAAACAGGAAATGGTGCAAAATAGTAAAAAGAAGAGTTTGCCTATGGAAATGTTGTCCACATTGGTTACTTTGGACCTGATTCACAAAGCTAAACTTATGCTCTGTGTTAGTTTAGCATTGTATGCTATTTCCAAGTGTGTTTTACTGCTAGTATTTTTATGACTGCAGAGTCTCCACACATAAATAGATAGGACAATCCTATCTTTTTATGTACGGAGACTCCGCAGTCATAAAGATATTACTGGTAAATTTCCTTTGTGAATAGGAAATAATCATCGACTTACCCAAACGTTTAAGTTTAATTATGTGAATAAGGCCCAGAGTGTCCAGGAGTCACCCTCAACCACTGGCTTGTGAATCCTACATAAGGCACACCTCACCCCAGCTCATCAAGCACTTTCTGGACCTGTCGAAGAACGGAAGAGGACTGGGTCTGCTCTCTGTGACCTGTGTGAAGGCCTAAGGGACTGGACTTGTTCCCACTTGTACACAGATTTGAGAAGTGAATTCTAAGGATCCTTTGACTCATCTATTGTGTGCCTACAGGGACCCACCAAGCTTAAAGAGAACCCTATCCAGAAGATGCTAGCTACCAGTTGAAACTGGGCCTATATTGGATCATGCCGATGACCTCGGCTGTAGCGGGTCCTGGCCACTAAGTGCGTTTTTTGAGGTATTTAGAGCCTTAGAAAACACCACAAAGAACTTCTTAATAATATCTGAGAAGTTGGGACTTAAACCATTTTTAGACAGCCAAGATCTCTGTTGCTTTAACAGGACCTTGTGGCAAAGGTGTCTGATTTTGAGAGGACTACATCAGAAATAGTTTCCAGGCTTGCCACATGGGGAGTTTGTGGTCTGAAATAGAGACTATCTATGCAGGGAGAAATCTTGACCGGTCGAAAGTATGTAACTGACAAGAGTTCTGCAGCTGCGAAATTTGGATTTTACAACTCTGGCCTTTTCTTTCCATAATTAAGAGTGTCAGTGGAACCTTTGCCAATAGGTATCCAACTTTGAGAGGACTTTGTCGGATACAGCCTTCAACCTTGCCCCACTGGGGGAAGTCTGAAGGTAAATCTTGTGACCTGGATTACCCGCTTGGTGTTTCTGGCCTCTGATTCATTGCGACTGGCTTGAAATTGCATCTTGGTTCCTGGCAATCACAGACAGTAGCTTCTGGTTGGTACTTTACTTTCTCTTGATGCTTTTGCCTTAAAACCTTACAAAATCACATCTCTTGTTTCCCAGTTCGTATTTTAGTCATTTTGGTCCAATTTTCAAATAAACTTTTTCATTAATTTTTGAAATTGTTAGTGGTATGTTGACCGTGTTTTGACTTTCAAATTTTTTCTTGTATTGTTAAATACTATCACAGATGTAAATTTGTCTGACTTGTACCTAGCTACCAGGGGTTGAGCTCAGGTTTATTTTCTAATCTTTTGTGTTAGCCCTGACAAGATTTTGGGCTTAATATTCAGAATGGGCTCACATCTTCCCAAACTAAAAACCCCTTTTATATTTACAATGTGTGATTGACTCATGTTGCACTAGTGATCAAGGGGTTCTGGACCAGTATTTACACTGACTGGCCAGTGTAAAATGACCCTTGTACTGTCTGACCAGATTGAAATAGCAACTTTTGTTCATGACAGTGTAGAAGGACAGCTACACTAACTAAAGATTATAGGCTCTATTTAGCAAAAAGATAGACATGTATGGGTGGAAATTTCCGCATCTACTTTGACTTTCCGTTTCTTTAAAATTCATAAACATTCTTAGAAGTAGACATGGAAATCTCTGGCAGGCAGAAGTTTCCAGAAATACTTCTAGGAATTTCATATGACCATTTTATGAAGGCTCCATTTGCCCTATAAGAGGGGGAACTCTGCAGAGGCATGGAGCCTCCAGTGCAAATGCATTTTCTATCTCCATAGGAAACACATTTTCCCTGTGGAATAACCTCTTCTCCTACGGCCCCACCAAATTGAATGTTATCTGTTTCTTTCCTAACCCTGAAAGGGAGTTATTCCAATTCTTGGTTGAAGAAAATCTCTGATAATTTGCAGCGTGAAATGCAGAGAAAAAGGGATGAAAAGCACTCAGGGCTAGATCTCTTCCCTTGAAAAACTATTTAAGCCTGTAGCAGAAAAAATTGTAAATTCTAGGAGGAGTAATAATGGTCAATTCTTGGCAGGGATAAAATTGATCAATTTGATTTGGTAGCTGACAATTCCAACCAAATTTATCATTGTGATTTTTCCTACATTTTGCACTGTTTGGCAAGTGTTAGAAATGGGGTGTTTCTAGTTGGCAATGGTTTGTATTGTCAAAATAGGGACCCTTCCTTCTAGTCAGGGTAAGGGGGATTACACCAGCTCACCCCCTTGATATCATGGAACGACTTACCTCAGAGGCAGTGTGTAAAGCATTTGCACATAACCAACAGTAATAATGTGAAGACACTACAAAAGGACACCACACAATTTAAGAAAAATAACCAATATTTTTCTTTGCAGACAAGACAAAAACTATAAAAAACCAACATACAGTAATCAAAAATATGCACTTTGCAAGAATAGTTTAAAATGATGTTCCTTGAAGCCGGTAGCTCCGTTGAGGGCTACAGCAGTGCTGAAAAAAGCAGAATCACACAGTTCCAGCCAACCGAGTCTGTGCAGACTGGCGTTAGAGTCAGCAGACTCATAAACAGTACTTTTTTTTCAAGCTGACCACATCGGTGACGTCCGGTTGCGGCAACTGTCGCAGTTGTGATGTGAAGCATAGAGCTGCATGTGGTGCAGGCAGCTGCTCAGTGACGGTCATTCAGCGGCATGAGTGACACCAGAGCTGTGGTGCGGAGTGAGGCAATACATGCGACAGTGCCGGTTGATGGGTGCTGGCATCGGGCAGCCCAGACTGCGGTGTGGGACAGGGCGTCATGTTGTGTGACTTACGAGCGGGTCCCCCAAACCACAGTGCGGTCACGGGTGTCAGGGTCAATGGGCAGCGACTTAGTTTGTGAGACCATGGCAGAGGAGTGACGTGCGGCAGTGTGGAATCTGGTGCCCACAGCTCGAAGTGCAAGCAGTGGCTCAGTGACAGCAGCGGTCGTTGTTGTCGGTGAGACCAAGCTAGTTCTAATATTCTGGGGTCTGAGCCCCACTATTTATACTCAGTTTCTCTTTGTTCTCTTGGGCAGAGAATGTCTGTGCTCAGTCCATACCAGTGTGCTCCTCTCTGGTCCAGCTTCCTGGCAGGAGGTTGAGACAACATTGTCCAATGCACACCAGGCCCATTCAGGTGCAAGGAAATCACCTCCCACTACTCTACATGCAGCCCAGGTCTATTCAGCCCTGACTGATCCAGAAGAGGCAGAACACACCTAGACTCCCCCCCCGCCCCCCAGGGGCTGTCTGTAGAGAATGTACATCCCTAGCCCCTGTTACAATAAAGCCAGACAGTCAATCTACAAACCAGCAGAGGCACTCAGGATGGTTAAGCAAGAAAATACCTACTTTCTAAAAGTGGTATTTTCAAACACAGAACATAAAAATAATCTTTACTAAAAGATGCATTTCTGCATTCTGAGTTCAGGTATACTAAACTGCATATCTTGTCTCAATGGGAAGACATACCCATAACATGTTAGAAAGGATTCCCTATTATATCCTGTGGTACAGATAGCCTTTCAATAGTGAAAAACCAAATACACTGGATTTCACTATCAGGACATGTCACACACAACAGTACATGTCATACTTTCAAAATACACTGCACCCTGCCCATGGGGTTACCTTGGGCATACCTTAGGGGTGACTCATATGTAATAAAAGGGAAGGTTAGGGCTTGGTAAGTGGGTTCCCTTGCCAAGTCGACATGGCAGTAAAACCTGTGTACAGACACTGCAGTGGCAGGTCTGTGAACCCTTTGAAAGGCCGCTTGTGTTGGTGGCACTAGCAGCATTTGATTTACAGGCCCTGACACTCTCAGTGCGCTTTATTAGGGACTTACCAGTAAATCAAATATGCCAATCAAGGAAACACTATTCCATAATCCAATTTACCATAGAAGCACTTGCACTTTAACACTGAACAGCAGTGAGAAAATGCACAGAGACACTAAACCAGAAAAAACAGAGTAACAACTGGGAAGTCAGAAAGCAAAAAGACTGGGGAAACATGCCAGAAGAGCCCAGGTCTAACAGTAATTTAAAACATGTGGGCGTGAATAGGAGGAAGGCTAATTCAAATGGTTGGTGTGCATCATAACCACGTGTAGAGCACACCTGCATATAATCTTGTATTGTGTAAATGTGTGGTGTTAGAAATGTGAAATGTATCAATGGAACTACGTGACACATTTTAGGTTACTGAAAAATAGCATGGAGAATTAACGTAGGAAATAAATGTAACTTGCAAGAAAATGTTAACATGAAGAAATCGTGCTGTGAAGTCTGAAACTACTCATTTATAAAATGTGTTTTTTGACAATAATGCTTTTATAATTTGGCAAACTGATTTGATGCTGGAGAGACTTCTTAGGAAGACTCCACGTACTGACACCTTTCCTCCCTGTTCGAAATGCTTATGTAGGGATGTAATCTTATTGATATAGTAGGTATAGATTTAATGCTCTTCATTCAAAAACCCTGGATGCAGGGAAATTTGTACTCATGCTTCCTGATCATCTGTATTCTCCTTTTTGCACTAATAGTGCTGTTCATGCTGCACCATTTAAACTGGGTGGGTTGATTTGACTTTATGTTAATTCCTTTGTAATTTTATACCCTGTTGTTGAGGTGTCTCTATGTTCAGTTATTCTTGCCTTTGTAATAAATTACCTAACGGTACTCAGTTGTCTTTTGGTTATTACGTGTCAAGGAGTGATGCAAATAAATTATTTGTGCTTTGCTGATGTTCACCCCTTTACACATCCATGCTGCTAAAAAGATTCATCGGACTGTGTCTCTAGAAACGTCCAGAACGACTTTAAGTGGCCCCTTTCTGATGCAATGCATATAGTCCATCCTCTGGTAAGATGCAGTACCACACCCTACTGTTGGAAAGTTAGCAACATGACAAAATGGTTTTTAAATCATATTCTAGGTAATATGGAGTGCTAATACACTGCCAGGAAATAGACAGTACCTAAGGTAAATGGCAACATAGACAACGTTCATGGTGTGCTTCGAGCAAAGAGCTATTAACATGTTTACCTGTTAGAACCAATTATTGATTCTCAAATTAACTTTACCTGTGGCTATGACGCAATATGTATAACCATTATACAATGATTTTGAGAGGCATCAAAGTTGTAACCAGCACCCCCGCAGCAGAAGGAAACATATGGTGTGCCATGCACTTCTTTCTGTTTAGGCCTGGTTATACAGTTCATTAAGTCACAACATCTTCAAGTGTCAATAACCTAAAACCAAACCAATGTAAAATGTTGCTTTCAAACATGGTTCTGAAGCCAAATTCCTCTTTTGAATAGCACATGACATAATATATGTATTGTTCGCAAACTCCACATAATAAATTGTAGATTTAATTCACTACTAAGAGCGATAAACCATGTGTGCTTTAAAATCCTAATAGATTAGTTGCACCAAACACTTCCAGGAATGTTTAGAGCAAAATCTAACTAGATGTCTTTATGAGACAGTCAGACTCAGGTTAGGGGCTACTCTGTGGTCAGAAATAATATTTCTGGCTGGTATCCATACCAATTTTGGCTCTTCCGCTAAGGCAGAGGAGCGTTGCCCCACTGAACAAAAGGAGCAATAAAATTATAATAACTATTGTTATTATCATTTTATTTTTCCTATATTCTTCAGTGGCTCTCCGGTGGGGTAGGGCGGGGCTGGCGGAGTAAGGAGAAGAGTGATTTTTACTCTTGATGTGCACACAGCTGCTTGACCGGCCCTCTTTTGCCAGCCAATCAGTCATGCACCCTTTGCAAATTCCCTACCAGGCTGCATTACACAGTCTGATGAGGAACATGCAGACCCTCCTAGTCCCTGTCTGAGTGCTGATTCACAGTACTCAGACCAATCACAATGCTGCATTGCAGTGTTGAGATTGGCTATGGGGAGGCTGGGAGCGTGGGTGTTTCCTGCTGCTGGCTGGGAGTGCAGGAAGATGTCGGAGAGACAGAGGATGTTTCAGGTAAGTGGTTTTTTTGTTTACTTTTTTTGTCCTGACACCCCCCCCTCCCCATCACCCAGGCCCAGTAGCAGCCAATACTGATCCACACCCTAACTTCAGCTGTACCAGGTTAATCAGAATAGGAAATAGCCATCTAGATCTTTTTTATTTGAATGAAATTCCATATGGAATTTCCTATTTAATGTGGGTTAACCATGAACGTCATTTATGGGTCACCAAGGGTCGCAGCTGTGACTTCTGGCATGCCACCTGCAACCACAAACATTACATTTGCGACCCCTGGCTTCAGAGGTGGGATAGTCATTGCCGAGAACACAGGGGCAGCTCGCCCTTGTGGCCTCCTGTTGGAGCTCCACCTTCCTTGTTTTTGTCAATGTATTCATTACAATAATAGTTAATAATATTATATTATTCACTATTAGTGTAATAAAAAATGAAGTACAATTAGCTGGAATGTGACCATCCCTGGCAGATGAGGTAAGTAAAAAATGCTTTTACATGTATGTTATGTGAGTGCTTGCAAGTGAGAGTGTGCTTATGTAAGAAAGAATGCGTGTATATGTGATTTTGTATGTATGTATATGTCTGTGTGAGAGAAATAAAGGTCAAATGGTTAGTGGTCACTTCCCCTACCCTTGGGCTTTTGGTGAATTGACATTCATGCACCTTCTAAGAGTAGATGGTAAATGGGAGTGGGGGTTCAGGTGTGGGTCTGTCGGCAAGTGGAGACGGATGATGAATGTAGCAGCTGTTAGAGAAGGCCAGGTCAGACTATGCACCTGCATGCTGACCCTTCTGTGACTGTACTGGCCTGATTTCCCAGCTAGTAAAAATGCTACTAGTATGTTGTGAGTAGTAAATAGTACATATGGGCCATATCTGCCACATTTGTAATATTGTTACAGAGAAGGGAAAACCCAAATGTCACTGGAACCTGGGCAATGGACAGTACAATGCAGAATCGGTCCCAGTAAGCAATTATTCAACATCAAAATTAACATAGAAAAATATAACAAAAACAACCACGTTGTGTACTTGATACTGCAGTGTTATTTAATCACACTGGTATATACACTAGCTTTAGTATCAATGGTTGAATCCAATAATGTCAAAAAAGTGCCCAGAAGGGGAAGGGAAAGAAGGTGATGAGAGAGTAGGGTGATTTACGTGAGGATAAAAGGGTATGGAGAGTAAGAGTGTTGTGTAAATCATACAATTCTTCACATAAAACAGCGGCTCATCCTTAAGCCATAAGCATCAAAACAGTATCCAAAAGTTGAGTAGCCATAGTTCAGAACACAATCCCAGTGAGAAAATCACTGTTGATCAACCTGGCAGAACATAAAGTGTTGACGTCTCAACCCCTAAGAAGATGTAGGTTCCTGAACTCCTTATGCAAGGGTCTTCCTCAGGACTGGAGTGAAGGGGGAGAGGGGGCACCTAGGAAATTAAACATATATATAGCTTTACTCTCAAGATACCTAGGAGGTTTCGAAAATAAAAGAAAAAATAGAAAAGAGAGGCCAAAACCCCCCTAGGATTACCATGTACAGTACGTCACTGTGGGCTGATTAGAAATGGTTGGGCGCGTAGGCTTCCAGCAAAGAGTGCAAAAATGGCACCTTCAAGAATAAGGCAAAGTATGTTAACAACCCCCTGAAACATTAGAAAGAGTGGCAAGGGAAGGGTGTGGGATTAAAGCTACTTACTTCGATTAAATGGACAACTAGTATGTCCCTTCCAAAACTTCATCTGATCAGCCCAGTAAATACGTGGCTGGATCACCCAGTTAAAAAATCTGAAATGTAAAGTACAAAAAACAAATGCTACAAAGGACCCAGATAAAACGCCACTGGAAATGCGCTCATGAGATTACAACGTTGGTTCACACAAGAAATACCTACAAGATTCCGCTGGACACAAATGCGGCCCATTGGTGCATTATTTAAAAATAAAGAAAAATGGAACGGTTGTAAGAACCGGCCGACAAAGTTCTTGTCTGGCACAGACATCTATTTACACGGGTTGCTCACCACCAACACAAAGAACTCACTGCTAATCCAAGGGGTGCCTCGGAAGATGCAGGCGGCCCGCTGGTGCAAAATCTAAGGATGGATCAAAAGGGAAAGCATTTGAAAAGACCCACTAAGGTAATATACTTGGGACTAACGGCTATAAGGTCTATTTGGATGGTGTGCGTGACGCTGAAACTCACTGCTACTCTTGTTTAGTTTACGATGCAATCCAACCCCAGCGAGATTGACTTCTTAGACAACACCATCAGGAATGAGGGCAACAAACTGTATACTACACTGTATCGCAAACCAGCAGAAAGCAACTCTCTTCTCAGATACAGTAGTTACCATCCGAGAGGGCTCAGGGACAATCTACCCGTTGGGCAGTTCCTGCGTATTCGGAGACATTGTTCTAAGAAGGCAGACTCTATAGCACAATCTGAGGACGTAAGCAATCGACTACTGGAAAGAGGATACCCCAGAAGGCTGATCAGAAGAGCACAGAAGAGGGCCTGGTTCAGTCCCCTAGAGACCCTACTAACATCCAAAGATAAGAAAGATGACTCTATGCAAAAAATGATCTGTGTTAGTACTTTCTCGGCACAGAGTAATGCCATTAGGAAGGTGATTAACAAGCACTTGGGTCTGGTATCTGACAATATAGAACAGTCTAATCTACCCACGCACTCATATAAAAAAGCGAAGAGTGTGAAAGATCACGTAGTGCGTTCCTTTCTGGAATACCCTGAGACACCCTCACTTCAATCCCTTTGGAATCTACCACCGACATTAGGGCTTTTTAAGTGTGGCCAGTGTAAGGCCTCTGCAACAACGATCCAAACCAAACAGTTCACCTATAAGCACCATACGATCAATTTGAAGTCCTTTACAAATTGCAATACCAACAATGTAATTTATGGAATTGTCTGTCCCTGTGGCCAGATATATT
Organism: Triturus cristatus; assembly: GCF_964204655.1. Taxonomy (NCBI): domain Eukaryota; kingdom Metazoa; phylum Chordata; class Amphibia; order Caudata; family Salamandridae; genus Triturus; species Triturus cristatus. The sequence goes on from NC_140586.1 coordinate 580,186,271, forward strand.
TGGGACAAACACAGCAAAAAATCAAAGCCCACATTCTGCAATATTGCAGTCGGATAAGAAGTGGCGTGCAAGGAGCACCCCTTATCGAGCCCTTTAGGGCTGCTGAACATGTTGATGATCTCCAGTGGGTGGTTCTTGAGAAAGCCACCCTTGGCCCAAGAGGTGGCAATATTGGTGCAATCCTTAACATTAGGGAGTGCAAATGGATGTCCCTTCTAGACTCAATACAGAATAGCCTGAACTAATTAGATGCTAGCCATGCCCAACTTGCTTGCCTTGTGTCTGAGTGATACCCTTGTGCACACATGTGTGCTCTCCCACAAGGGGTTTACACTATCAGGGATAATTTCCTCCCATGGAGTGTGCCTTCATTTGAAAATGTTATATAATTCAAGTTATAACATCAGGTACATTGCACATTTTGGCAAGTTGCATTCATAATTCTTTCTTCTGTAAATGTGTATTACATATCCTAATTCTCTCATTATTGATCAGTACCATTTGTGAATTACGATAACTTTCAACTCATAGTATGTACATTTTTCCCTCATTTTTCCTCAGATGAATGGACATAGTGACTTCTTTTACCACATTGTTAGGGGTTATAAATCACATACAATGTTTGACTGTATTGTGATTTTATTGCGAACATCTTACCCCACGGAATGTATAGTTTGTCCGCTGTTCCCCTGGAGTACATACCTATGATGATTTCTTCACCATCATGCTCATGTAAATTAATTTCATTGTCTGTCTATATTGTAATGTTTTTACTAATCAGTTTTGGCACTTGGGCATACATCGGGTGTATTTGCTCATATACTTTTCATGTGTTCCAGGTATATTAATATCAGACCCTCTTGTGAGAGTGGAAAAAATATCATTAAATATTATTTATGTGTTGTTCACCGGTATTAATCCTCACACCCTCCTGCGAGAGAGGACCATTTATGTGTCTGTAGGAACATTTCTTTTAAGTATTCACGACTCAAGATGCCAGGGGACTGTGTATTGGACTCCACTCTTTTAGACAATACTTTTTGATCTCCCCGTAGTCTTTTTTCCCTTTCCAAATGAGATGCGATGACTTATTACTTTTGACAAGCATTCAGCGCCTGTCAAGTGACGTCACGCGCAAGCTTGGTAAGACAAACCCCTCTACTTAAGTACTAGCCGAGGCAGTGGTCCGTTTCCCTTCCAGCGAACAGAGTTTCCCCGAGAGTAGCGGTGAGTTTTAGCGTCAGGCACACCATCCAGATAGACCTTATAGCCATTAGTCCCAAGTATGTTACCTTTGTGGGTCTTTTCAACCACTTTTCCTTTTGATCCATCCTTAGATTTTACACCAACGGGCCACCTGCATCTTTCGAGGCACCCCTTGGATTAGCGGTGAGTTCTTTGTGTTGGTGGTGAGCAACCCGTGTAAATAGATGTTTGTGCCTGACAAGAACTTTGTCGGCCGGTTCTTACAACCGTTCCATTTTTCCTTTATTTTTAGATTGTGCACCAACGGGCCGCATTTGCATCCAGCGGAATCTTTCAGGTATTTCCTGTGTGAACCAAGTGTGGGAACGTTGTAATCTCATGAGTGCATTTCCAGTGGCGGTTTTGTCTGGGTCCTATTTTGCGTTTGTTTTTTGCCCTTTACATTTCAGATTTTTTAACTGGGTGATCCAGCCAAGTATTTACTGGACTGATCAGGCGAAGTTTTGGAAGGGACATACTTGTTGTCCATTTAATCAAAGTAAGTGGCTTTATTCCCACACCCCTTCCCTTGCCGCTCCTTCTAATGTTTAAGGAGGTTGTTAGCATAATGCGCCTTATTCTTGCAGGCGATGTTTTTTGCTCTCTTTTGCTTGGAGCCTACGCGCCCAACCATTTCTAATCAGCCCACAGTGAGGTGCTTTACATGTTAATCCTAGGTGGCTTTAGGCCCCCCTTTTCTATTTTTTCTTTTATTTTCGAAACCTCATAGGTGTCTTGACAGTAAAGCTATGTATATGTTTAATTTCCTATGTGCCCCCTCTCCCCCTTCACTCCAGTCCTGAGGAAGACCCCTTCGTAAGAATTCAGGAACCTACATCTTCTTAGGGGTCGAGACGTCGACACTTTATGTTCTGCCAGGTTGATCAACAGTGATTTTCTCATTGGGATTGTGTTCTGAACTATGGCTACTCAACTTTTGGATACTGTTTTGATGCTTATGGCTTAAAGATGAGCCGCTGATTTATGTAAAGAATTGTATGATTTACACAACACTCTTACTCTCCATACCCTTTTATCCTCACGTAAATCACCCTACTCTCCCATGACCTTCTTTCCCTTACCCTTCTGGGCACTTTTTTGACATTATTAGATTCAGCCATTGATACAAAAGCTAGTGTATATACCAGTGTGATTAAATAACACTGCAGTATCAAGTACACAACGTGGTTGTTTTTATTATATTTTTCTATGTTCATTTTGATGTTGAAACTTTTACTTACATTTGTAATATTGGCTTACATTTGTAATATTTGCTTACATTTGTAATATTGGCTTAAGAATTCAATGATTGTTCAGGGCAAGAAAAACATATGTTTTATAGACAAATGGAGGAAACAGACGAACTTTGCTAGCTTCAATGCCTATCTTTCTGTTTGGGTGTGAATTATAATTCAACAGTTGAGTAATCTTGAGAAAAGATCTAGCTGGAGGTATCCTTAAGTGTAAATTGTTCAAAACTCTTCCTTTACCATCCTTGTGTTAGGTGGTGGCTTTACTGTTTGACGTTAATTGGATTTTATTCTGCAGATCATTTTTCAAACCTTAAGCCCAGTTTTTTTGACCCACTGATCTTTAACTGATACCCTGAAAGACTTTGAGAGATAGAGAGAAATCTCAACTGAACCAACAAACATTTTTTTTAATCTCATGTGCTTGACCCTTGCAACTGCATCAACATTGCCAAGTACCACACAGTGCTTATAATGCTGCCACAGCAATTTGTCTTACACCTGCCCTGTTCCTCTGTTCAGAACTTGTGTATTCTCTAAGTAAAGTCATTCTCATTGGTATCAGGACAATTGATCAAACCAGCTATAGAGAGAGGCACATTAGACTCCTGCCCAGATCCATCAAAAAGCTTCTCCTCCCCTTCACTGCTTGGTGAAATCACAAGGAACCTGGCCTGCTAGAGTGATATTGCTGCCAAAGTGCTCTAAGTAGGAGAGGTGGAAGGCTAACACATCCACATCACACTCTCTGCTCAACTGGTGCTGACACTGCCTTGAAAAACCTCTACAGAGCCAGTGACTGCATCAGCAGTCACAAGGTACAGCCCGGCTGAAGCACCTCCCTAGTGTATACAATCAGTGACATGCTCCCATTCCCCCAGTAGGAAAGTCCTTAAAAGTGATAAAAACATTGGCCTTGTAAGGCCAGAAACGTGGGGGTGGATGAAATATCCAAGAAAAGAGGGAAACGAAAAAAGGCATTAAGCCTGGGAAACTTTTTTATTTGCAATGATTGGTGAGGTTTGAAGGTGACAAATGCCAAGCTTCTATTCTGTGTGTAAGCTGGCTGCCATGTCGTTCTCCCTAATTGACATATCACCTGCTGTCCACCCTAGGTCAATTTTCATTAGAGTTACTTCTGCTTATGAGCAAGCTCAGTTGGGCTAGATGTCCAGTCATTTATTTAGTTCAGGTGGGAGTAGTGCTCTTAGCTTTCAGGATGCTCGTCCAGTGTACAGTTTTTAGGCACCATGTTAACACAGTAAGACTACTGAAACCATAAAAAGTTATTTGTTTTGAACAAATACATTTCCATGGTGAAGGTGAGGGGTGGTTTTCCAGCCAAAAGGCCTACCCACACTTATATGAAGGCACGATTCCCTTGGATTACATCATTTGCTAGAAGATGGCACCAGGCAAATAAATTGAAGATTTACTAGAAGACGATTATTAGATTTGTTTTTCTGCTGAGACTGGTCCTTGTTTGTCCCGTTAGTGCTTGTTGAGAAAACTGACACGTACTTTGAAATTATTTATATACTTTTCGGACCTATTTGATCTCGTGAACCTTAGACACCTTACGCATGTGCACATGGCAATTTTACACGTCAAGCGCACATTTAAAATATGCTTGGAAAATGTTTTGGTAATTAGCCGCATCTTTGATATTGCCTTAAAAAATACGGAATTAGGAATAACATTAAGGTACTTCATTGAACTAAGAAATAAAGGTAAAGCTAGATATTTGGATCGCACTTTAAAAAGAAGCTATAAACCTCCACAAACAGATGTAAGACCTTGCATGGGTGCAGATGTGTGACTTGTATTATTTCACAAAGGATTCCAGGTACGAATTTAAATTTCCAGCAGTTGCAGGCTTCTGGAAAAGTTGTCTATTCCATCTTGCATGTGTATATTTTCTCATGCAAAAATACACTGCCCGATGCAAGGCACGTGCAATTCTTGTGTTGTTGTTTCTGCAGGATAAAATATTTTCCTCAATGAAAAATCAATTCTTCCACGCTTCCAAACTTCCCCATCAGAAAGGGATTTACTGCTGTCCTTCTTAGGGATACATTCACAGTCTTTTCCAGAATGGGAGGAAGTTTGGGATGAGTTTTTGAATATCCACAAACGTCATATTTTATATGTGCAGAGATACATAGGACAATCCAGAATTAAAATTCTACCCTCAGCCCACATCCTACCTCTGTGAGCAGATTTTTTTTATATATAATCTTTCTGTGGCTAAATCCGTTCAGGAGTGCAAATCCAACTTTTTAAATTATAGATTTCCTTTTGCATTTGCGTGCGTATGTCACAGTACGCGCAAAAATAGCAGTGTGAAGCAGACCGAGGGGCAGATTTACAAGCCCCTTGCGCCACTTTTGCGTCACTTTCAACATGGGAAAAGTGACACAAAAGTGGCGCAAGGGGCTTGTAAATCTGCCGCGGAATGTCTTTGGAGCTTGGCTCCATTTACACAGACTTTTCATGTTACCATTGACCAAACTACTTCACTCAAGTTTATTTAGGAAAACTAAAAGTGCACTTATTAATCTTCACTAAAAGCAATTTTAGGTTAGTGCAGAATTTTAGGATTATATACAGTATCATTTTTCAGCAATTTAATTATTCAGGCTTTTATATGTGCATTTTAATTTTGGCTTATTGTATAGTTAGCCATTTCTTACGCTGATTCTGGCCTCGTTTAAAACATGGCCCCTTAATAAATATTACAAGCCGCGTTCCTGCTAGAGCATGTACTGAGAATGAGATTTACTTCCGGGGCCCTCATTTCAAATATGCGGAAGCACGGAGGGAACACATTCAGTACACTGATGCGTTTGGCAAATGCGGCGCTTCTTGGTGGGCAGTACTAAAGGCAGCTTAAATACTTGAGAGAATTAAAGGTAGCTGCAGCTTGACTCTGATCTGACTAATCCCAGTCACAGCTGTCTTCAAGGATTAATGCGGGTTTCTGTAGCCTTTTTGTTTGCCAGCAAACAAAAAGATACAAGGAAAAAGGCAGTACTCCAATTAGACATCAAAGCGTCCCTAAGCATTAGATTACTGAGCACCCCACACAGTGCTTTTGAAGTCGCTGCTCCGAGGTGTCATATGAAATCCCTCCAAAAAGGGAAGGTTTTTCCAGCCTTAACCAACATGGCAACCGCCTTTCTGAATTCAGACTGCTTCATGCTCAGCTTAACCCAATGATCCTGGACTTGAAAGGCAATGACAGAAGGCATCTTTCATGTTCTGATCTCTCTTTTGTTCTGGGAAAGGTCAAGTAATTGCAGCTAATGGGCGATGAACATTAGAGCTGGACCAACAGCAATGGCAAATGTCACAATAACTCCATTGTCATGATTTCATTTATTCTGAGAGATAATAAAATCAAGTGCTCTCGAATTAATGTCTCTGAAGAATTTGTGGCAACATGGAACGCACTAATACACCATGAGCACATTATAAGAGTAATTTATCAAGTGCGAAGCAGTGACAGGCTCCAGATATTTCAAGATAAAATGACTACAACACACACATGCGCGCGCACACACATAAAAAGGAATTTTGAACAACATTGACAAAAACAGACAAGTCTGGTTGAGGGCGCTTGCCTGGCCGTTGTCGTTGCAACCATGTTTACAAATAGCAGGCCTAATGCAATTATTGTGCTACATTGAATACATTATTTAATTGTAGAGCCTCTGAAGACTCACTTCAATACCAGTTTTGGCAATGTGTTGCGGCTTTATGCTGCACGTGCGTGTGGTGGGCGATCGCGATAATTATTTTCTTATTGTAAATTGCACTTATATGGCACTTACTACCCCTGACGAGGCTTTAAAGCGATTCACGGCGAATAGCATGCTACTGCGAAACCCAAGATTAAAGTTAAATGATTATGATTTTAGGGCCATTAAAGTAATGAATGCTCTAATAGATCACTTAATATTGGGTTTGATCATTCTTCATCATGACTCCAAATCGAGAAGTATGACATCTTTATGTGAAAGAATCCTTGCTATACTATTAAAATGTAATTCTTGACATCTCTTTGCTTCAGATCGGGTGCTAAAACTTTGTGAATCTTGAACCTTAAATGGCCAAAGAAATACTATAGAATGCATTTATAACAACAAACATAAAGTGGCGGAGTCATAAGAGAGGGCAACTTGTCATCTTAATTAACATAGTTAGGCTATCATCCAGCATGAGTGTCACCCTGTGTGGCATTGAGTGGCCTTTATAAATCATGAGTAAAGCAACACAGTGCAAATCACTGTGTCTCCTTTCTCTGCACCCAGGAGCCATCCCATGCAATTTGACGTTGGCCAGATTTGCAAAGTGATGTTAACCTGGGTAAGAGTCAAATCCGTATGCCTCCTGAGGTGAGGTGTAACAAGGAGAAATATGTTAATTTGTCCTTGTTTTTTTTCTTTCCATATGTGGTGCATTCTACGGCACACAAACAAAGAGGAAAACGCCTTGTAGGATTATTTTTGTGCAGGAAGGGGCACATTCCTGCACAAAAACAGTCCTGCCTGCAACGGAGGCACCCTTGCACCATCGTGCAAGGGTGCCTATGTTGGTGCTAAGCCACTAAAATGCAGCCAGCGCAGGCAGAAATGACAGGACTACTTCGAAATCTATTCCTGCCCTATCACTTTGGCATAGGGCAGTGCAGCAAGGTGCCTTTCTGTGTGGCCCTACGCCAAATTACCATAAATGTGACCCTGTGTCTAAAACTGTGTGGAGTGATCCTGATCTCTGGGGACTCACATTATCCCTTCAGTAGAGCAGCTACAAATAAAACAAGCATTGGAAATGCAATTAGTCTCGCATTTGTTTGAGTTATCGCAATTGGCATTGTAAGTTACAAGGTCTTTTACCTAAGTGTTATGGAGGGTATTATGTGGTGTGTAGTGGAATTATGTGGGTTCAATTGGTCTGGCTAGTTGTGGAATTGCTTGGCATGGAATTGTGTCTATCTATCTATCTATCTATCTATCTATCTATCTATCTATCTATCTATCTATCTATCTATCTATCTATCTATCTATCTATCTATCTATCTATCTATCTATCTATCTATCTATCTATCTATCTATCTATCTATCTATCTATCTATCTATCTATCTATCTATCTATCTATCTATCTATCTATCCATCTATCTAGACGCAGTGTGACTAATGTATCTGGCTGGAAGACTGACACATGACAGCATCATTGCGATCCTATCTGTTAACCTCGCATTACGACCTTAATTAAGCACAAGGTCCTACGTAAGGCATTAGCACTTACATTACACAAGGGAACTTCAATTTGAGGAAATCCAAAATAGGTATTTTAAATGCATTATTTTAGCATGCAAATTACCCTCCCAAATCTCTCAGGGAATTGTAGGCATAAATGGGTTCCTGAAATTTGGTGGAATGTATTTGCTGCATTATGTGGCGTTAGATCATTATATCAGATGAGCACTCCTACATTTGCCACAAATGATTCAAAGCAGCAACATGTGCTAATACTCGAAGAGACTTATAGAGAGGCATACTTACAAAAGCAATAGAAAAAGAGGGAGAAACCCTAATATCAGAGAATAGGGATGGGGTAATGCGACAACAGCTAAGTAAAGTCCCTAACCGAAGGTTGTGGATCATGTGTTGATTACAAAAATAGTACAGTTTAACAATAGTAAAAATAGTACCGTGTAACAATATATGACGATTGTAAAATACCCAGTTGGAAAAATATCATCTAACAAATATCAAAGACAATAATGCAAAAACATATAAAATTAAAAATTCAAATTTTATTCATGATTGTTAAAACTAGACACAGAAGAATCATACACATGTATTTTTAAAAAAAAGACTGTCTTATTTATAACATATAGGTGCCGATTCCGATCCTGTAAAACCCGGGTAAAAATGGTCGTCTGGAGCGTTTTCTCCGTACGACTCGTACCCGGGAATTCCACCGTACAAACCAGCAAGTACGATTCGTACAGAAATACCATTTCCGTCCGATTCGTAAAAAACACTGTACGGCTAAAAAATACATACAATTCCGATCCTGGACAGCGCGTACGCGACGTCCGCACGGAGTCAGGCAGCGTTTTACAGACCAGCAAGTACGATTCGTAACCACAGCACTCCGCACAGCTATATTTTTACGGGAGCCAAAAAGTGCCGGAAAAGCTAAGTACGCTGCGATGCATGAGGAAAAGGGGGCCCGGTACATACGGGGCTGGGGGTACGGCACGTACATATGGGGCTGGGGGTATGGCGCATACATACGGGGGGGCTGGGGGTACGGCGCGTACATACGGGGTTGGGGGTATGGTGCACACATACGGGGGGCTGGGGGTACGGCACGTACATACGGGGCTGGGGGTACGGGGTTCGGCACGTACATACGGGGCTGGGGGTACAGCACATACATATGGGGCTGGGGGTACAGCGCGTACATACGGGGGGGCTGGGGATACGGCGCGTACATACGGGGCTGGGGGTACAGCACGTACATACGGGGAGGGCTGGGGGTACGGCACGTAAATACAGGGCTGGGGGTACGGCACATATATACGGGGCTGGGTGTACGGCGCGTACATACAGGGCTGGGGGTACGGCGCATACATACGGGGGGGCTGGGGGTATGGCGCGTACATACAGGGCTGGGGGTACGGCACGTACAAATATGGGGCTGGGGGTATGGTGCGTACATACGGGTGGGCTGGGGGTACGGCGCGTACATACGGTACATATGGGGGCTGGGGGTACAGCGCGTACATACGGGGGTGGGGGGTACGGCGCATACCTACAGGGGTGGGGGGTACGGCACGTACATACAGGGGGTGGGGGTACGGTGCGGACATACGCGGGAGGGGTGGGAGGCTGGGGGGGCCGAACGACTCGTACCCCGGGCACAAGTGTACCCAGGGTAGGGGTCGTGCAAAGTTCGCTCTGTACGGGACATTTTCATATGCTTGTGTATTCGGGATGCCGGTACGGATCGCACTTGTGCGCTCGGACTTCAGTTTTACGACTCGTACGTAAAACTGTCCGGGGACGTCTCGTAGACTTTTCCCGAGGTCATTCGTATGTATTTTTCACATACAATTCGTACTTCGCCGTTTGTACAGGACTTGTACGATTCGTACGTAAAAAAATACGAATACGAGTCGGACGGTACAGTTTTTTTAACGGATCGGAATCGGCACCATAGTGTTGAAAATAAAAACAAAAGAAAACTGCAACAGTCAAAGCGGCGTTTTGGTGAGATTTGTATCTGCCACCTTCTTCAGGACACAGTTTTCTAAAAACAAACTAATAAAATACCATTGATTGGATGAATACCTAGATCGTATTGAAAGGGAAACTTTCTTCTAAATGATTATCGATTAAAATCAGGAATGACCTTTTTATATGGTACTGTTCCTTAGTACTTGCGTTGGTTGGAGCCACCGATGTAGTAGGAGTTATCTATACATAACCATTAAAAACGAGTACAATAGAAAACAATGCCGGTGAGCCGTGACTGTGCCTGCAATTATTAACCTCCGTTTGTGAGTAATTTGGCAGAGTTGTACTGGTCACGTTGCTTTTCTCAGTATTGCAACTTAAAGGGTAAGATTTGATAAAAATTCTGCAGCCTCCCTGCTACCAAACAAACGACTTCCGGGTCAGTATCCAATCATTGGTATTTCATTAGTTTGTTTTTAGAAATTTCTGTCCCAAAGAAGGTGGTTGATACAAATCTCACCGAAACGCAGCGTCGACTGTTGTAGTTTTCTTTTGTTTTTATTATAAATACTATGTGTTATATTTTTTTTTTTAAAATGTGTATGATTTTTCTGGGTCTAGATTTAACAATCATGAATAAAATTTGAATTTTTTTTTTTATATGTTTTTTTGCATTATTGTCTTTGATATTTGTTAGGTTATATTTTTCTGTTCCTACTGGGTATTTTACAATCGTCATATATTGTCACACTGTACTATTTTTAATATTATTACACTGGACTATTTTTGTAATCAACACATGAGCCACAACCTTTGGTTCGGGACTTTACTTAATACTAACAACAGCGCCTGGATATTCTTCAGGTGATAAGCGCGCTCTACAAATCCACAGAGCATAACAACAGCACATTTACAAATATGAAATAACACGCTTAGTACGGTAGCCAGAATAGTTCCCAGCCAATCACAGATACACATATATAATTTCCAATGAAGTGTAAACCGTAACTATAGCATACAAATCACAATAGTGCACTAAATACTCACTGCAGTACAAGCTGCAACTATTCACGTTCAAGCTATAGCCTAAGTAAAGTAATTATAGTAACACCAATACCATCCGTGGAAGGTGCAACTAATGGCAGACTTTCAGATTTAGGTGCATTAGAGGTCCACTTGTTGCAATAGGCAGCAAGTCAGGCCAGTACTGGTGTACATTACGTTAAAACAATAGCATCCGGTAGTGCCTGAAATCACATCTGTATCTGATGTTTCAGAACCGCCAGCGAGGAAACAGTCTTATTCTATGAATTGTGCAACACTACAAAGGAAGTTTGAGTGATCAGAATTTAAAATCAGAAACATACATATGAAGCTCTTGGGGGTTTTCACTGCACACACTGCAGAATTAAATGCACTCCTCTTCGCCAAGCACAAAACTGACAAATCAATTCCTACCTTCATTATATCTGCAGTATGGTGATTTACAACATTGGGAAACCAATGATTACCAAGATTCACATGAAAAACAATAAAAGCTAAACAGCTTTGGGATTGGACAGTTGCACTATGATGTCAGCGTCTACTGGTGTAAATTTGCACAAGCTGGTACATCAGAGTGAGGGAATTCGCTCAAAAGGAAATTCAGGCTCTAAATCTGACGGACAAATGCAGGTTTGTAGAGTAGCAGCGATGACCGACTCAAACACCGGATCAACCCAGATACTTAGCAGACTCATTCTCAGGAGGTAAAAAGGCTCCGCCTACTGGTAGTCCGTAAAAGTACTCTAACTTCCTGGGATACAAAAGCCTCCATAAAGTTACACTCAACCTGTGGGTTCTCAGGCAATATTCTGTTATTCTCGACCCAAAAGCAGGTGTTGTCACATAAAACGCTGCAGTGAATTTTAAAACCAAGGATGGTAGTCAAATCGGATCAATAAAGACATGTCAAGAAGATAACAAAACTTCTAAGTCACTTCCAACCTGCATATTTCCGGCTGCTTTTATTGAACATCAGACAAGGCCTAGATTCGGAATGAGGCACTTTTAGTATTCTGTCCTTAAATCCTACGCAGGCATTGCTGATTTCAAGACTGCATGTGTGTCAGGAGTGGGTTCTTTGTTTATTATTGAAAACCTTTCCTAACTAAATAATAAAGAATCGAGTCCAGTAGTACCAGAGGGTGATCTATTTGCAGCACCTGAAACCTAATATCAAGTCAGCGTGGGTCTTAAAAAGAGCTGTGTATAAGTCGCACCCACTCAAGTTATCCCCATAAACGACAGGCCAAGATGGGAAAATGGGTTCAGCATTTTAATAGATTGAAGAAGTTACTTTTTGCGCACCTTATGGGCTAGCTTTGTATGAGGCGTCAACTACATTACTTTACTTTCTTATTATTATCCATAGCATGCAGAGTCATATCTACTGCTCTGAATCAGAAGATTGGATGTTATCCGCTATGACTGCCCTCGAGGTATTGTCCTTCCATGGTGGACACGTCGAGTGCCTCTCAGCTACAAAAAGCACACATCTCATCTGCGAGAAATACGTGAACACTACCAAGTTAACATTCTGCCTTCAAGTAATGAAATGCGAGATTGCTGTAATTTGTGCATTGCTGTTATATAATGCGGGGTATTCGTGCGAGACCACGGGACAGGGTGGGGTTAGTTAGTGGGAGGGGGTGGGATCTAGGTAGGCATAAAAGGGGGCAGGGGAGGAAGCTCTTCCTCTTCCTGCCTCCCAGCGCCGTCAGGATAGGGATACAGCAAAGTTTGAGAGTGGAGTTAGGGTAGGCCTGGTGACCTGGTCGGTCGGCCAGGTTTGGAAGCGGAGATTACGTCGGTAGATTCGGCGCTCACCTGTGGGGGAGCCTGAGGTGGAGTCGCGGGTCGTCGGGCGGTACACGCACCATGGCGGACCCAGATGCAGCGGCGGTGAGAGCAGCGCTACAGGTATTGGGCCGGGCCGGGAGGTTGGATCTCCTACGGCCCGGCGTATTGGAGCAGGCGTGGGTCGGGATGACCCGGGCGCCTAGGTCCGCGTCGGCGGGTGTCGCAGCGGCGGTGGCGGCATGCATAGAAGAGCCCCCACCGCCGAGGCCAGGTGTTGCCGTGAGGGGGCAGGGCAGGCGCCTTGCGGAGGGGCCGAAGCACGGAGGTCAGCGTATGAGCCTCCCCGCGCTGGCAGTAAGCGCGCACTCGGTGTCAGAGGCGGTGGGAGGGGGAGGCGGGGCTGCGGGTGAGTCGCGCAGCGCGTGGGGGATGCCAATGGAGGTAGAAGGAGGGGGCGAAGGGCAGGTGAGGGATGAATTTGAGCTCGTGTTGTCAGGCAGTGACTCGGCTGGGGGTGAGGAGGGGAGGGGGGGAGCAATCACCTGTTTTTTCTGGGGATGCGAAGGGTGGGGGCGGGGGGCAAGGGCAAAGCCCCCTGAAGGTGGTGTGAGGTGGCCCTGGGCTTCGGGTGAGCAGCGGGGCGGGCACGTCAGGTGGTGGGGAGGTGGGATTGGTTCCGGGGACCAGAGGGGGATGGGCGGAGCGTTGGGATGCCATGTCTCTTGAGGAGCGGATTCGGGAACAGCGCCAGATTATTGAGGAAACCGAATTGAGGTGGCAGGCGCTATGTGATGCCAGGGAGATGGGGTGGGGGGATGCACTGGGGGGAGTGGTGCTGCCGGCACGACGCCCGGTCATTAATGCGGAATCGGAGCAGGTCAAGGAGGCTAGGGCATGAGGCCGCTGGGTCTGGGTTGACGAGGTAGGGACTGCAGTGGCACAGAGGCCTGACGGCGCTGGGGCTCCCCCAGGCTTTGACGGTCCAAGGGAGGGGGGGACAAGCCAGTGGTGGATGCTGGCAGAGGCAAGGGTGGGCCGGCGGGGCGCAAGATGGCCTCCAGACGCCGGGGCGAAGCAGCAGGGGGGTCCGCGGCAGCCTGCCCTCCATCGAGGGAGCGGGCATCGTCGGCACCGGAGTGTGAGTTTGTGCCTGGTATGAAAGGGAAAGGTGCGAAGCGGGTAGTGAGTGAGGTGCATAAGGAGTGTGCTGAGGTGGAGCAAGAAGAGCAACTGGATTATGACTCTGATAGTGAGGAGTTGGAGGAAGGTGAAGTGCATGAATGGGTTGGGGGACGGGAAAAGGCAACCGGAAAGTTTGGTGTTTTGCAGGCAACGCGGGCCAGCGGTAGCGGGACCAGGAAGGAAAGCCTGCAGTCTGCGGTCGCAGGAGGAAAGGACCGGGCGGCCCCCTCGAAACTGGCAGGTGAGAAGGCATGGTGGGATGCGTGGGGTGAGGGAGCGAAGGGGAGGAAGAAAACCTGCAGGTCTGTAGGGGTGGGGGAGGGGTCTGTGCGGGATGGGGGTGCACCGGCCAAGGCGTCGGAGGCAGTAGGCGAAGGGAGGCACCTGGTGGGTGCAGGGGTTCAGACGGATAAGCCAGGGGAGACGGAGGGGAAAGAGGAATCTGGGGACAAGCATCGGAATAAATTGCCGGATATGGGCCTGGCTATGCCGTTGGGGTCGCATTTGTCAGAGAAGACGCGGTCCCGCATTTGGAAGCATGAATATGTAGATGTTTTCAAGCTGTTGCACAGGGAAATTCAGGCTAAGGAAGGTTCAAAGTAAGAGGAATGGGAATTGACCAGACGGCTGAGGGTGCCGGTTAGCATGGAAAATTGGACGTCCGCCTTTTTGATTTACTCAAGTATTTACTGCGAAAAGCACCAGGATAGGGCGATTGGGCTCCTGAAATACATGGACATTATTCGCAAAGCTCAGATGCATTTCGGGGGCTTTGCATGGTTGAGTTACGACGAGGAGTTCCGGGCATGGGTTAGTGTTAATCCAGACAAGCCTTGGGGTGAGGTGGATCAGGAGTTGTGGGTGCAATGGATGTCTTCCACGCAGTCGGCGGCATCCACTCATACGGCTAGCGGGCTCCCGGTTTCTTATCGGCCTTTTCAGTTGCCTCCCGCCCAGTCTGGGGGGGGACACGGAGGTTCCGGCGGTTCGGGGGGAGGGCAGAATGGGCCTGCAGGGACAGGGGGACAGAAATCTAAGCCTGGGGGAGTTACCGTGGGAGCGTGTTGGAACTTCAATAAGGGATCTTGCACCCGCTACCCGTGCAAATTCAAGCACGAGTGTTCCAAGTGCGGCGGGCGACATCTGGCCACGCAATGTTTTACACTGGCCACTTCCTCAGAGCAGTGGCAGATCACGAAAGGTCGAGGGCAGGCTGGGCCAAAGGGCTCCTACGCCGGTTGATGTGGGAGCCATGGGGCCATGGCTCTCGCTGTACCCTGATACGGAAGCGGCGCTGAAGCTCTACTGGGGTTTTTCAGAGGGGTTTCACGTGAGGTATCAGGGTCCCAGGGAACGGAGGTGGGCGGAAAATTTGAAATCTGCAAGGGAGTTGCCGGAGGTGGTGGAAGCTAAGTTGTGGAAGGAGGTCTTGGAGGGTAGAATTGCAGGTCCTTTTGAGTCATGGCCGTTGCCGGATCTCATCATTTCTCCATTGGGGGTGGTACCCAAGAAAGAGCAGGGCGAGTTTCCTCTGATTCATCATTTGTCCTGGCCGGAGGGGGCCTCCGTGAATGATTTTATTGAGGTGGAGGATTCTAGGGTATTGTACGCCTCTGTGGATGACGCGATCGGGTTGGTCCGGGCGGGTGGCTGAGGGGCAGAGTTGGCAAAGCGTGACATTAAATCTGCGTTTCGCCTCCTTCCCATTCATCCGGCGGATTTCTCATTGCTGGGCATGCAGTTTTGGGGTGCCATCTTTGTGGACAGAGTTTTGCCCATGGACTGTGCGATTTCGTGTGCGCTGTTTGAAACGTTAAGTTCATTCCTGCAGTGGGCCTTCACGGTTAGAAGTGGGCACCGGCTGGTGTCGCACTATCTGGGCAATTTTCTGTTCATTGGAAAAGGTCAGACAGGCGAATGCGCGGAGTCATTGGGGCAGTTTCAGCGACTGGCCCTGGTGTTTGGGGTGCCTTTGGCGCCGGAAAAGACGGCTGGGACCAGCTGTTGTCTGACTTTCCTTGGCATTGAACTGGACTCCGTGGCTTGGTCAGCGTGGTTGCCGGAACAGAAAGTGGGGGAGATTCAAGAATTTTTGCTGCACGTGATGGGGGAGCAGAGGATTATGTTGCGTGAGGTGCAGCGGCTGTTGGGGTTGTTGAATTTTGCATGTCGCGTGGTGAGGGCAGGAAGGACTTTTTGCCGGCGCCTGGGCTTGGCCATGTCTGGGGCGGTGCTGCCTCATCACCAGGTACGCATCTCGCTGGGGGTGAGGGCAGATTTACGGATCGGGCATTGTTTATTGGCGGATTTCAATGGTGTGTCCTTGGACTTCCCGTATGACAAGATGGTGTGGCAGGTGCAGTTATTCTCTGACACGGCTGGGGCGGCAGGGTTTGGCATTTTCTGGGACGGGCGGAAGTGCGCCGAGCCGTATCCGGAACATTGGCTGCAGCAAGGCAAGAGCATTGCGTTCCTGGAGTTTTTTCCTTTGCTGGTCGCACTGGAGCTGTGGGGCAGGGAATTTCAGAATAGGTCGATGCTGTTTCATGTGGATAACAAGACAGTGGTGGACCTGGTGAATAAGCAAAAGGCGAGGGACCTGCAAGTGCTGCGCCTCCTGCGCAATTTCATGCTGCTATGTCTGCGATTTAATGTGCTTATCCGCGTGCACCATATTCCAGGGGCAAGCAATGACGTTGCGGATGCGTTGTCTCGTTCGCAGTGGCAGCGTTTCAGGAGGCTGGTGCCGGGAGCAGAAGCTTGCAAGACCAAGGTGCCGAAGGGTATCTGGGCCTGGGGGGAGTGAGAGTGGTAGATTTGGTGGAGAAGTCAGTTGCGGATTCCACTCGACGCTCCTACCGTTTGGCATGGTCTGAGTTTGGTGCTTTTATGGGCGGGGGAAGTGTGTCTGGGCGGCTGTCGCAGACTGGCTGTGAACAGGGAGTTGTGCAGTTTGTGTTGCAGTGCATGGATAGGGGGCTGTCACAGGTCACGATTGCGGGGAAGTTGGCTGGAATTTCCTTTTATAGCTTGTTGTATTTGGATTTTGACCCAGCAAGAAGCGAGCTGCTGAGCAGAATGCTGAGAGGTTGGGGGAGGGAAAGAGGGAAGGTTGGGGGGGCCCTTAGGGAGGCCATTACGTTTGAGTTGTTGGAAGAAATGCTGGTGGCGTTGCCACACTGTTGTTATGATGTATCAGAGTTAGCCTTGTTTCGGCTGTGTATGTTGTGGATGTTCTTTGGGGCATTTCAGGTGTCGGAGCTGGTTGGGGCTAGGGAGTCTGCGGGTAGGTTGTTTGAGGATGTGAGGCTGGCGGAGGTGCGGCTGGGTATATGGTTGGGTCATTCGAAAATGGACCAGGCAGGAAGGGGTAGGTGGGTATGGTTGAGGGAGAATGGTTGCGCAGTGCAAGAATGGAGAGAATTTTGTCAACAGGCACCGGGTGAGGGGGGGAGAAATATTTAGCCGCGGCCCTAGGGGGCGAGTTACAGCTGTCCAGTTACTGGGTGTGTTGCGCATGGCGTTGAGACGGATAGGGAAGAGATCCGGCGAGATATGGGACACATTCTTTCCGCATCGGTGCGGCGACCGCGGCGTCGTGACTGCGATGATCTGGGGAGGAGCTTAGGCGGATCGGCAGGTGGAGGTCGCGTTGTGGGGAACGCTATGTGCGTAAATGATGGCAGACGAGAGCGGCGGTAGTGTTCTTGATTGGCTGGCAGAGGAACGGTTGGGTTTCGTTGTTCTAATCTATGTTTCTTTCGTAGGTTGTGTTGCAGGGCCAGGAGCCAAGACGGTTACCTGGATTGTGGGACATTCGTTTGTACACTGGGCTTCCAAATACGCAGACAGACAGGTTTACGGCCGGGGCATCGGCCTAAGGAGCAGTCATCATGAAGTGCACTGGTGGGGCAAGAGCGGGATGCGCTGGGGGGCTCTATTGCCCTGGCTGACTAAAAAAGTATCACAGAGAGGATGCCCGGATATGATCGTGATCCATCTGGGGAAAAATGAATTGGTAAAGCAATCTGGGGTGTCCCTATTACACCTGATGCAGAGGGACTTGGAAGCAATGCGTACCAATCTGGCTGGCGCCTGTATTGTGTGGACTGAATTCATCCCATGTCGGATTTGGCGGGGAGCATTGAAGCCTGCAGCGGTTGAGAGGGCTCGCCGTAAGCTGAATAAGGCTATGAGAGTTTTCTGTGGTAATGCTGGGGTCAAAGTGATTTCTCACAGGGGGATACGGCTCGAGGAGCCCCTTCTTTTTCGAGATGATGGAGTGCACCTTTCGCACATTGGTAACGCATATTACATAATGGAAATGAGGGATGTTATCAGTGGGCTGTGGAATGAGTCGATCTGCTGTAGGCGGATTTAGGGCGAAAGGTGCACTTGAGCTGGGTGGGGCAGGTAACCGCCCTACGGGGGTTTCCTGGTTGGCGGTATTTGGGAGGGGGGAGTCCATGACGGGCATACTCACCCTTCCAGGGAGGGGTATACAGGTGCAAGGTGGGGGAACGTCATGCAGGAGTGAGATGGCTGGTGATGCTGGAAGAGGTTGGAAAGAGAAGTGACGAAGCGAATGGGATAAGTGAAGAGGTCGATGGGTGATGTGGGTGTGGGTAGTTGGAGTGCGGGAGTGAATGCGGGAGTGAATGGAGGAATGGATGACAGGATGTTGGGGGGGATTGTTTGGAGTTGTTGATGTTGTTGTTATATTTGGTGTCAACCCTGTCCTAATAAATGGCCTTTTACGCTAGCCAGTTGGAGTGGAGTGGTTATTGCGCAATGATGCAGCCGCAGAAACCTTTCAAAAGAGTCTTTTAAATTCCCTGAATTGCACACACCTTTTTACATTCCGACCGCAGACTGCGGGGCCCTGCTTGATGCGAAAAGACAAGGCCTCCTCCCCCAACAGCAAACAAACTGGCGCCGGGTTTCCTGGAAAAAACAGCTGAGGAAGGGGGGATAAAAGTGTTTTAAGAGCCTCGCCCCGCTTCCACGCGCTCTCCTCAGGTTGCATCTTGGAGTACAACTACGGGAATTTTTAGCGCTCTCCCTCTGGACTTTTCAGAGCTCTCCATTACAACCCTTGCTAGGGTGAGGAGTGGGTGTGCTGCATGTCCCCCAGCTTTAAGGTCGGAGATACAATTCGTGCAGCGGCTCCAAGGGTAGGAAGGCCCCTTCCAGCCAATGAGTGACTTTTTTTTACTACCAAACGGGAGGGTGGGAGGGGGCGTAGTTCATTTTGTTGCGTTTGGCCCATCGTTGCACTCTTCCCTCGTTAGTGCCCGGTCTGCAATTAAAAAACAATTAAAAAACAAGCATTTGCAATGCAATAGGACTTGCATTTACCTTGCATTGCAAATGATAGTCATTACGGATAACACGGAGTGCGGGTGGGTGTTGGGGAGAAGGCACGGGCAATGGGAGTGTGGGCGGGGCGGGGGCTGTGGGGAGAAGGGGGCGAGAAGGCACGGACAACAGGAGTGTGGGCGGGGGTAGGGGGTGAGAAGCCATGGACAACGGGAGGGAGTGGTGAGTATAAAAGGCAGTAGGAGAACCTCATTAAAGAAAATAGTGCTCACAGTGTAAATAACATGTACTGTGTAACACTCGAAGTAAAGGGGCCAGTAGTTATGGGAGGATACAAATGATGACATGGCCGTAATAAGGCGGGACAAAAAGGCCTATAAACAAATCTAAAGGCAGCATTTACGAAGGAAAAAGACACAAGCCAATGAAAAATATAGGTGGGGGAGTGGGCGGGGCTTCCCTCACGTACTGAGCTACAGCAGATCTTCACCAGAGCAGCACTTGCGCTCTGACTCTAGGCTCAACCTGAGAATAGAATACATAATAAATCAATTAATCTGACTCCCTGGTCGTCATACCAGTGGCCCGTTAAAAATGCTGGTATTTTCCAGTAACTCAACTGCACATATAGGAATTATGATATTTGAGGTAGCCACTGCACTCCTGCAGTTGTCCCCATGTAAATTTGGGGAGTTCAAATGTAGAATTTTACATAGGGGAAAATTCCTAGAAAATGCCCCTTTTTTTTAGTGGTGAAGTCGGATTTGGTGTTACATTCCAGTGCACTAAGTATCAGATTTTAACAGATGCTATAATTAGTGCATTCTGGACAAGGGCACTCATAATGAGGGCCTATATGTTTGGGAATCCGTCACATGCTTTTTAGACTTGATAACATAATGCCAAGTACCGAACTTGTGCTGACATGTCAGCAGACCCATTACAGACAGTGATGTAGAAATAGAAAATTCATGCATTTTGTTCTACAACAGTTGAAAATGTGAACCTAAAAGGTGGCGCACTGTCAGTTCGCCACCTGATTGCAGCCCTCTGGAGCGGGGAAATGGGGTCCATGGACCCCCCAGACATTCCCTTGCAGGCAGGTGCAGTTTCTCACTGCACCCGCCTGCAAGAAGATCTGTAATCCCCTTTAAAGGTGCAGGCGGCAAGCCGCCTGCACAGTGAAACACGAAGTGGCTGCTTCAAAGCCATTCGGTTTCTCATCTGAATGCGCTGCCCCAAGGTCAGCATGAGGTAGCGGCTGCCCTGGGGGCAGCGTATTCCATGTAATAGGGATTACATGGAATGGGATGGGCGCACACAGGGAAAGTGCGCCCTTTATATAATAGGGACCCAGATCGCAATTCTTTAAAAGAAGCATATAGTAGAATAGAATATAAATATATAGTAAAAGTAACAGTAATTAGATGTAGACATCAATATATAGTCTATATATGTAGCTGCATCAATATAAATATGCACCGCTTCTGTCAACTGGTTGAGGAAGATGCAATAATTTGCCATCGGCTCTCTCACACAGCACACAAAGCACGAGCGAAAAGCTTCACCCGTGAGGTATTCAACATGCTAAAGACCTGGTCTGGCACACTAGGATAGACTAGTTTAAACAAACCATGCCCTAGTTAAGGAGTTATATAAACAAAGTGCCATCGTAATAATGTGAACAAATTTAGTTGATTCGATTTGATGCTAAGTGATTTCCAGTTGTCACATAACTCATATAATGCCCTGTAAGGACCTGTGATTTCCCATGCCAGCGATAAAACTATGAAATATTAGTCTGGTCAGGGAAAACATTTCAGGTGGTCACTCTAAGACATCGATTAGAGAGAGAATGGTTACAAGCGGTCTCAGCTCGGACTGAACAGTCCAAGAGACAGGTCTATAGACCAAGACCTGCAGAGCCTGAAGCTCTGTCGGGTGCACATGGCACCATCTCACTTCTCAGATAGGCGGTAGTATTTTTTTTTTTTTTTTTTTTTTTTTTTTTTTTTTTAGGCGGTAGTATGAGAAGCTAGACTGAATATCATCTTTGTCTTGTCTTGGAGAGATTTGAGGGTCCACTCCTGAGGAAATTAGCCCCAAGGACTGTTTTTTTGTTTCTTCTTATCACAGAACCAGATGCTTATTACAACCTTTCAAGCTGTAAAATGAATCTGCCTGGAGCTCAAAATGAGTGTTACAGGAAACAAATGATGGACGGAATGCTGACAATGCAAATATTCTCCCCCAGTCAAAAGAACAGTTCGGTCTGGACTGTTCCCATGGGGCACAGGGTCAAGACTGATTTGCATATGGCTGGGTCCAAACGGCTGTGGCGTAGTGGGCAAAAGAACGATGGATTTCACCCAGATCTTTCGACTGGGGGAGAATGTTTGCATTGTCAGCTTTCTGTCCATCATTTGTTTGCTGTAACACTGGAGCTCAAAATAAGGCACGTGACCACAGTCCAAGTTTGCATTAATAGGAGTGTTGACCACTATTAAATGCTGATTAGTGTAATGGAAAGCATAATATGCCGCTACTTGGTCTTTTCTTTTTGATTGAATCTTTCGTCTATTGTTGGATACAAATAATGAAAAATAAAGTGATGTGATTGCAACTGCAGACTGCTAGAAGGAACAACAAGACAAATGTAAGTTTTCAAGAGAATTACACCCCAACACACTTTCAGCAGATATCATTCTCTGCAGCAATTCTACAGACAGAAAATATATAAATATATTCACATAGACTTCCATATTAATTTCAACAGCGTCCTATGTCCATGCGACGCGTTACAGTTTTCTTTTGGGCACTGGTGTACCCGATGGAATGGATGGCTGCATAGAGAGCAATCTTCCCACAGCTTGCTATGTTTTTGTGAGTTTTGCTTTCCGTTCTACTAGCTGTGTTGATTTAACACAGCCCTAGTTGCTGCAACAGAAACAGAATATTAACACTGAGAAAAAGAGAGGGATATGTATGTTGTGAGCACTGCACATAAATGTTAGACATATTACCTTTTCTCTTTTGATGTACATAAGTCACTGTTTCCAGGAATACTCCTCAGCCCATTTCCAGTCTCTTTTGTCTGGTGAAATACTGCAGTTTTTGACACTGCTGAAGTAGTATTTAATTATTTATGTATATAAGGTGTCTCTACCTGCTATGATACCTCCCTCTCTGACAGAGACAATCCCCATTGGCCAGTAGCTAGTATAGTTTAGCCATTATGGTGCAGTTTCTCAAATCTATTCTGCACTTTGGGACGATAAAGAGCATTTCTCTGAAAAGCTGAGACTTTGTGGTAATCAGATGATTTTAATTAGTGCAGCATCTTCAGCAGTATAGATTTCACTTGCCCACAAGCTGACCTTGAGCAAGTGTGACAGACATATACCAATTGGTTAATCCATTTCGTCATGAGCATTTCTTTGAGAATTAACAAGTAACTGTAGACCATCGCATCCTTTCTCGTTTATCAGAAAGTAATACATTGACAAAATATATAAATAATAATAATGCATGAATAATATTTTTCAGGGCAGGCTCATGTGTTAGGGTGAATGGTTTAGAGCTGAATGGTGAAGGGTTTTGGGGTGAAAGATTTAGGAGGGAAGGATTGAGGGGTAAAAGATGAAGGGTTTTGGGGTGAAGGGTAAACCGTTTCAGAGTGAAAAGTGGTGAGTAATGTGTTTAAAGATCAAGAGTTTAGGAGTGAACGCTTTAAGCCTCAAGAGTGAATGGTGACGAATTTGCAAATGAGGGGTTTAGTGTGAAAGGCTTAACTATGAAGGGTCAAGGGTTTAGAAGAGGAGAATCAAATGTTTAAGGGTGAGAGAAAAGTGGCGAATAGTGAAGGTGTAAGTGGTGAACAGTACATGGATTATGGATCAAAGGTTTAGGGGTGAAAGGTGAAGGGTTTAAGGGTGAAGTGTTTTCATGAAGGGTGTAGTGGGTATGGTTTGGAGATGAATTGTTTATGTGTGAAGTGTTTGGGGTGAAAGGTTTAGGGGCTATGTGTTGAAGGGTGCATCTGTAGGGGTTTTTAGTGAAGACTAGCTTAGTGGTAAATGGTGAAGGGCCTGGGGTGAAGTGTTTAGGCCTGAAGGGTGAACGGTGTAAGGGTGAATGGTTTAAGGGTGAAAAGTTTAAAGAGGAATGCGAAGGGTGTGAGGATGAAGCGGTTAGTGTTAGGTGTTCAGGGCATGGAGTAAAGGCCTTGGGAATGAGAGGCAATTGGGCAAAGGGCTTTAGGGTGAAGAGTTAAGAGATAAGGAGTGGAGAATGAAGGGTATAAGGTTGAGGACCAAATGAGGAAGGTTTTAAAGGTGAATTATGAAGGGCTTATGGGTGAAGGATTTAAGGTTGAGAGTTTTAAGAACGAAGGGTTGAATAGTAAAGCCTGAGAGGATTAAGCATGAATGATGAATGGTTTATGGTTCAAACATTGCTAGTTTATTCTTCACTTTACGCATACTCTTGTTTACACTTGTTAAGCAGCAATGGTTACTACCTCAATCCCCATGGCAGTAGATACAAAATCTGTTCTCCCTTTCAGCCTTCTACCATGATCATAGACCACATCTCAAGAAAAATTACACCCAGTTGGGGTGATTTATGAGTATATGTCTTTACATTCCATATCATCTTAGCTGCTGTCTATATTCTAATGTTCCTTATTTCCACATTTGGTGTAATCGATAGACCTCTTAGATATCTGGTGCATATGATTTCCACAGACCTTCCTTGATATAAAGACCATTCCAAGTGACAGTTGTCCATTCTTGATGGTAGTTATGCAGGTTTCCATAATTGTATTAGTCCTGTTGCATTCTGTTGAGTTTCTGTAATATCACAAAATAACATTGGAATTAATCACACACAAATTGCTCCAGAATAGCGGATTCTCATTTCTAAACTTCATGCCATCAGTTTTTAAGAATCATGGGATCCTGTTCCTTCCCATTTGAATGGCTAATTAGTATTCCACACTCTGTTGTACCATCTATAACAGGTTATTTTTTAATAAGGCTAGTTATGATAGTAGTACTCACTATGTTCTGCAAAACGTATTCTTATCTCTATAGGGACAAGCAGCTTAATGACATTGTTACTGTCTTAGGGTGCAATCTCACATATATTATATCAGTTCTCTGTGCATATGAGTGACCTGTGGTTGATTTCATTCTTGGATGTAATCTATTAGTTCCTTCCCAGTTATGGACAGAAACAAGTGGGATCACAAAGCTCCTTTGAATGTTATCTCCGCTATTGCTTTGGTTCTAGTGACTGTTGTCCCTCGCCACACATGCTTTGAAGACTGAGAGATGGGAACAGTCAAAGAACAACACAGGCAGTTTAGTTGTGATGATCAAATGTGAACCCTGAACCATTCATTTCTAATTCTGTCAAAGAGGGATTTCAATTACTTATGAAAATATTAGTTCCCATTACTACTAATGCTTTCAAAGTGGCTTTTCCATTATCTATGAAAGTATTAGATTCTGGTGTTTTCATACTTGTGTCTGTGTTGATTTTTCTGAATACAACATCTTTACTATCTTCTCCCAGGTCAAAAGATCTAGTAACAAGTCTCACCCAACTGTGGAGGAGATGTCATGGGTTGTATGTCAGAATATCAAGAAGAAAAATATTGGGCTGCCAAACGTTTTTGTGCAAAACATTAACCACCAAAGTATCACCATTTGTATGACTATATAGGTATAAACATTTTCAATTCTTAACCCTGAATCATGGTACATAAATATGAAGTGAAGAATAGTAAATCTATACTTACTATATTTACTTACGTTCACATTATTGTGGTAATCAATATTTTAGCCTGTATATTTAGGCAGAACTATATAAAAGGCTCAACATTATGCTGTAGTATCTTGAGGTGATTTGTGTGAAATATGCAAAAAATTCCTATGTATGCTGGGTGAAGTCAGATTAAAAAACATTCTATGTTATGTAGGAAAACTTTGTATCTGGCTGAAGTACAATAGAAATGCATATGCCTGGATGAGAGAGTGATGTCTCTAGTTCTATGGTCAAGAGTGCCTTTAGGTATTTGGCTACAAGAGGGGGGCCATAATAGTACTGTTTTTAGAGCTCACAGAGAGTAGAAGGCATACATTTGGAGTCATTATGGCTATGCTCATATAGAGGCCAGAATCGTTTTCAGGCCCTTGTTTTGCTAAGGCACATTTATTTTTCATTTGAGATAGTTGGTAAGACTTTAGTTGAAAGACCCTTAAACAAAAGCCCTTGCTCCAGTGAGGTTCCTATAAACTTGTACATGGTCAATCCAGACCTATTGCTCCACACTCTGCAGCATATTTTCGATCAAGAGATACTGAAATGCAGTCATTATTATTACAATGTTAAAAATAAGGGAAAGGATAAATCCATGATTTTGCTTTCCATGTCCCATTCTGGTTCTTCAATCATGCTTTTGATGAAGCTTGTAGTGGGTAGTTTGCAATTGGGGTAAAGAGATCAATATCGTCCCTGATGCCCAATTGGTCTTCCAAGAGAGATTTGGTAATGAGGAATAGTATACAAATCACTTTCTACTCCTAAAAATATTTCTGGTTTCCTTAAAATGAGGGCTCCATATATGACTTTTAAGATCCTGTTCTCCAATTGACATGGTAGACAGGTCCTAGCTGTGGCGTTCACTGCTGGTTTGGAAGTGATCCTGACATGGGAGCTCTTCTACAATAGGGTAATGTACATCTTCAGGCCGTGAGGAGGTTTCAATGATGGGGGAAGTGCACTGTGCTTTATGATTTCCAGAAGGAGCATTAGGCAGGGGTATTGCTGGTCCCTGTCCTGTTTACCAAGTACATAGCCTGGATAAAGCTCTCACATACACTTTACCTGGTTCCACTAAGGTGAGTCGTTAGCTGGTTACATTACTGCACACAAGGTTTTGTATTACACTGTGGCAGTCCCCACTGTATTATCATGTTTCAGTTACACTTTTCTTTCAAAAGGCTTTTTTTTTAATGCCTATAACCAGGGCCAGTGGAAATAAGTAGAAATAGAGGGATAATTTAAGCAGCAGGTTTCACAAAAGTATATCGAAAGAAAATACAAATTATGAGGGGATGCTATGTGACAATATTGTTTACTTATTTTACCATTAAAAGTTACACATCATTAGTTGAACACCTGAATAGCAGCAATCAGCAACTGAAATATAAGCAGTTAACACTTGCAAATGATCTACCATCACACAGACCAAATTTAGGAGCTTTCACTTAGTGACATAGTCAGCTAAAGTCTGACATCACAATTATTGTACAGTTCTGTTTTGGAAAAAAAAACTGGTATAGGAGAACAAAAAGATATGTTTTCGCCTGTTAGCTCCGATAGGAAATTTTACTTGCACCTACAGCACAAATGTCTGCAAAACTTGGTATGAAAGAAGAATTTTGCTGAGAAAACAAACTTTTGTTAGTTTGGATTAAATCCATTATATAGATTTGAAACATAAGCTTTTAAAAAAGTTGCAGGGTGGCCATGAAAGACTTAATACTTTGAAATAATTAAGACTACACAGGAACTGTTCCGCAGATAACGAATTTGAAAACCACAGCAGAGCAATGAAAGTTAGATTTGAAAAAAGAAAATACCCTGGCAGGATAATTCAAACAAGTCTAAAAAAGGCAAAACAAAGAAATCGGACAGAGATACTTAAAAACAAACAAAAGACGAACCAGGAAGACTTCACAAAAATACGCCTTATAACAACTTATTCTACTGAAACCAGTGATCTGGTTCACATCTTGAAAAAACATTGGGGCATCCTAAAACTAGACACCACCATCACAGACCTCATAGGGGATCACCCTAACGTCACATACAGGAGAGCACCTAATTTAGGTGACAAACTGACTCGCAGTCACTTCAAATCCAAACCACAGAAACCATGGACTAACATCGAGGGTTTTTGGCCATGTAAGAATTGCAAAGCATGCAAAATTGGCATCCCGAAAAAAGAGGTTGCGGGCAGAAAAGGCGAAAAATGGAAAATTCAACAACACATCTCCTGTAAAAGTAAATATGTGGTGTATGTGGTGGAATGTCCATGCAAGTTGAAGTATATAGACAGTACAATCTGTGAAATCAAAAAAAGAATCCTGGAACACATTAGAGCCACTGTGAACTTAGATCGCTCTAATGCAATCGCTAAGCACATGGAAAGTATGCATGAAAGCAAATGGGAACTGCTTCGGTACTACGCCATTGAACAAGTGCCATATCTGGAACGCGGAGGCAACCGAGAAAAACTTCTCCGTCAAAAGGAGTGTAAGCACATTGTCTCATTCAGAACTCTGACTCCTTATGGCTTAAATCAGGATGAGGAACTTTTTGTACTTTTGTGAACTCATTTGATGGTTATATACCATTCTTTTTTTTTTTTTTTTTTTTTTTTTAAAAACCTTTATTCGTGCATCTTAAAAGAACAAATACGGGCCTACAACCGTCAGGCCGGCCACGATACAGTGAAGCACTGATACCCACATTATATCCCCCGTGCGTCAACGGTCAAGGTTAACAACGAGTTATGAGTTACATACTGGAGATATCTTTGACACCCGGGGAAGGAGAGGTGAAGGTTAATTTTAAGTTTTTAAAATAATTTTATCAGGGAAAAAAAGTCAGTGAAGGATAAGAACAAAGGAGATTCGAGTCCGCAAGATAGCTTCACCACACGGGAGAGCAGCAACATCAGTAAAAACAACAATGGAAGTAAAATCTCAAGCAGTGAGGCGGTGCAGAGATATAACAGGATAGTCACATGAGCAAGTACGCACCCCTCCAGAGCCGCCCCCACTCAATCCACCCCACACCCGGACCCCGAATCGAAGCAAGTAGAGCGTAGAGACATAAAAGAAAAAAAAAGGCCCATAGAACTAATTAAGAACAGAGTATTACCCCCCCACCCTACACCAATGCGGAGGCTACGGCCTGCCCCCCCCCCAGCATAGTGCCTGTCGCCCAATGAACCCGAAATATAGACAAGAGAGAAAGTAGGAATAGAGTAAAGAAATTAAGAAAACGGAAAAGAAGGTGGGGAGGAGCCCACGGGACACCAGAGCGCCCCAAACCATCAGCCAGTTACGGCCTCCACACACTGAGAGCCCACTACGCCAAAAAACTGCATGCGAAGATACCATGTCACCACAATTTAAGCGAAGGAATACAAGTCGCGACGAGTGCGCACAAAACATACATACTGTTCCAGTCCCAGGCCAGCCCGTCCATGAACCATGGCGATAGAAGTCAGTCTAGCCCTGGCCTGATCGCGGGCTTGGGATTAAACCAGCCCCTACATGAAGGCCCCGTGTCCCGAGCAGACAAAGACAAGATGGCCGCTTGTGAGAAGATGGTGAAGTAGGATCACGAAATGGCCGCCGACCATCTATTGAGGTCCCTCTTTGCACCACATAAAATCCAAACCTGGCAAGTAAAGTACAGGAATTCCACAAAAAAGAAGCAGTAGGCCACCGCGGACGGTTCCTCGAAGCCGTTAGGTATCGCTCAGCAGGATACTCTTGCGGACGCGGTGAGGCAGGCAACAATGAAGCAGGCAGCCATGACCAGGGGGACAAAGTATCCGCAGTTGAAGTGGAGAGCGGTGGACCCCGGGCGCCGGGAACGCCGGACGAAGGCACCAGTGTAGCACAATCATACACCGCCGTTTCGTCCCCGCAAGAGGACAGAAGCACCGGGAGACCCACGTCCTGCGGATGACAAACAGAGCGCTCACGACCCGCAGCCGACAGTATGGGGTCAAACCGCTCACTCAGCGCCTGCAGGCCAGCGCACATCTGTAGTTGAAAGTCCCGCAGGACAGCCAGAACGGAGCCGCATGTCAGCGGAAGCTGGGCCCCCACTTCGGCAGCAATCCGGGACGGCACTGTGGAGCTGGTGTCCGGAAGAGGGAGGGCGAAGTGGGCAGCGGGCGAGACCGGAGTATCACCCCCCAGCCGCGAGCAGGCACTCAACGCCATGTTTTGCCGCTGTACGTTGCAATGGCCAGGGGGGGGGATCGTGGCAAGGAGTCAATTCCCCTCAGGTCTACGCCGCAACAGGGAAGGCCGACAGTCGCTTCTCTTCTCGCAGGTTCTCCTTGCCGCCGGCTAGGCAATAGGTGAAGGGGGTCAGCAGCCTCCCACAGCGCGGTCCTCAGAGCGGGGCAGAAGACCCGCCGCACCGGGGCCCACCCCACAGCTCCAGCCCGTCAGGCACAGGGTGCAGAAGGTGTCCGGCCGTCCCTCCCCGGGCTCATCCGGCAACGATCCGTGGTGCGAGGTGAGATCGGGACCGCGGGGCTCAGGTTAGCGCTAGCTGGTCCGGTAACTGCAGAGCTTCCAGGGGGCCGGCAAAGGCCATAATGGCGCAGGGGTTCAGTGCAGAGGACAAAAGCACCCAGAACTCGGGCATCCGGGCGGGCTGAGACTCCGGGAAAGCGGCAGCGCGGTCAGCGCGTCTTCGCACACGTTGCACCTCGAGAATCGGCGAGGATGGGCATCAGGATAGTAGTCCGAGGCCACGGGCCGACGGAGCCGGGCGCTCAAGCGTCTGCTCCGGTCGCCATCTTGGCTCCTCCCCGTTATATACCATTCTCAAGAAATTACCGGACTATAATTGCAGTTGTAATCCATGCATGGCATAGTAGTACAAGGCTTAATAGTATTTAGCTATTATATTAATTCTGTACACATGGGTCCAATTAGCCAATTTCGGCATATCTAAAATGCACAATATCTTAACACCCACTAGAGGGATGTGATTCCATGGTCATGTATAGAACCCTGTGTTCGATTTCGGACTGGAGGGTCAATGTAGCCTTAAAATACTGTGTGAATGCCATGCCTTTGATATACCCACTAGAGGGCATTTAAAATCTAGAACTGCAGGTTTAATGGTATCTCGAGTTCAAAAGCTGAGTTCCCAAATCACCACAATAATTGGACATTGTTATTTGTGAAAGTGCGTTGTTAAGAATTGTATTAATGACAAACTCATCCCTTACTTTCCTCTTTTCTCCATATGTTATTTTACCAATTTGGTATTTTTGTAATTCACCAGCGTAATGTGCAATTCAAATGCACTACAATGACCAGAATGCTTTGCCAATATTGCAACAGGAAGTTAAGGCAAAAATAGAAATAAATGATGTCTGGTCATTTTGTAGGTAACCCGTGATCAAGGTTCGAGTAAGAACCGAAACGCGTTGGGCCAGTGTTGTTTGGCTTGTTTTGCTGATGAATTTGATTTTGAATTAAAACGAACTGCAACTAAACAAGTGGATTCCATTTGAGTGCGTGTTCTCCTGACCTCTGGGCTCAGAGGTCTCTTGTTGCTCATACTTTGAAATATGTAGGCTATTTTTGTCGGTGGAGATTCGAAGACTAAGCCCACAGCAGTCTGTGGGCAAAATTGGACCAAAAAATGCATCCTATTTTTCGAAGGACTATCAACTACTTCCTGTCCCTTGTTAAAAAATTTGAGGCTGTGGATCTGACTGCACCATTTGACTGGGCACAAATGTAAAATTGTTCCTGTGGTCACTACTACAGAATGCAGGGCACAATACCCATTAATCAATCCCATGTCCAAAAAACTAAATTACAATGGCAACATAAGAGAGCCGGTTAAGCACACCATGATTCACAGTTCATAATAGAAGAATCCTCAATGGCCCCCTAAAACTGTAAAAGACAAAAAAATACTGTGTGCGGTAGTCCATGGACTGCGTCCAGAACCATGGCCTCAATACACATAAAATGCACTCGACCTGTGGGTTTGACAACTAGACTGCAGACTATTGGCACCAGGTTTGGTGCATCAAGACTGCAGATTCATCGTCTGGCTGCGGACTACAATCCTATTTTGGATATATGTCAGGTTCACGGCCAAAAAATGTAGTAAATATGAATGTCATTTAGGATTTAAAAAAATATACGTTACCTACATAAAAATGTCCCATTTGGTGTGGCAGATTCCAATTTCACTGAATCATACACAATTCAATATTTTCTTAAAACTTGTCTATACAACATCTCCTTTCATAAGATTGTAAACCCAGCATGCCAGAGCACAAGGGTTGTAATTCCGGTGTTGTCCACAGTCTAATTTGTGATGCAATGCATCTCTAAATACCCCTTGTTCACGAAAATGACCTTAACGGTCAACTGTATGAGGTGAATCCCGTGTTTTTCTTCATTGTGGCTGGAGCATTTTCCTGTCAGAATCGCTCCCGCCATTTTGTTTTTTTCAGCATTTCACCACCTCAACTTGCTGTGCACAGAACATTGTGTGCGATGTCGAGCTTTAGCACAATGCCACCTTGAGGATTGTTTAAGGCCAATACTTCTTTTTGCACCATAATTTAGTAATTAAAACAGTGTCATCACTCTTCATATTATTTCCTCAGAACTGACACCTGGTTCTCATGATAACATCTAAACCTCCCATTTTGCTGGACTACAATGCTTTTACTATATTACAGGAAAACATGGAGGACTTTGAACATGGCACTCTGTCTTTCCCATCAGGAACACCAGCATCAAATATTCCACTTGCAGTTACTAAACATGCATCTTAACTGGTTGCTTCCTAGGCACTCTCATCAAGTAAACAAATTAAAAAAGACCCACCTTCACCTGCTAAATCTCCTTCACCAATATCTATTTACTTCTTGAAGAGGTTCAAGCTCTCAGAGCATATGTGGAAGAAGCAAATAAACATCTTTAAAATTTTGATGACAAATGGCCCACTATTGATATAAAAGTTGTTCAACTTAAATAGAATGGCAGGTGGAATCATTTCAAGTTGTTGCTCAGCAAGTTCCTCCAATTCAAATGGAAACCTCTTATCTTAACAGAAAAGTTGAGGACTTTGAAAACAACAACAGGTTTATTAATTTGCGTATTCGTGGTTTGGAAGAAGGGCTAGAAGGTTCCAATCGTACCTCTTTTTTCAATTCTTTCTCCCAAAGGTTCTTGGTCTTCCTGAAACATAAGTATTGAATATTTAAAGGACATACAGACTAGGTCACAGGTCATGTAATGCATCTTCTTCTCATAAACCAAGAGGTATCATCTTTATTCTTTAGAGTATACTAACTTATTAAAAGTTTTGCAGGCAGTTAATCTCAAAGGTCAAATCTCATGACAAGGATCTACATTGTTCTTTTCTCAAGACTATACCAAAGGGATGTTGGATAGAAGTAATATGTTTTTAGACATGTGACCAGTGCTATGGAATCTCAATGCCAGATTTGGACTTTTCCATCTTTGTCTTTTTAAAGTGACCCATCAAAATAAGACCACAAACAATGAGAATCTACTCTATTACAACTGCAATGAAGAAGAAATGGAAGTTGCCAGACTGTCTACTACTTGATTATCCTTTACAAAGTCTAAGCAAATTTCTGTTCTTGCTAATGTTAAATCTGTTCATATTATGTTCCGAATAACATATTGTTAGACCTGGCATCCTTGGCGTGGGTCTCTCCTGTATTTTTGCTTTTGCCGCCTGTGTTTTTACTGTGTGTTGGACTTCGTTTTTGTGGGTCTTGATGCTTTGGCCACTTTGCCACTGCTCTTCAGTGCCAAAGTGCAAGTGCTCCCTCTGTAAATTGTTGTCATGGATTAGTGTTTACATAATTGGCTTATTTAGTTTACTGTTAAGTCCCCAGTACAGTGCACTGTGTGTGCCCAGGGCCTGTAAACCAAATGCTGTTAGTGGCCTTGCGGTACAAAAGGGGGTGGTGATGGACGGAGCATCAGAACCAATCAAACACTCACACCCAGTCAACAGATCTGGGTTTGATCCATCACCGTTCTTTAGCCCACTCTGCCACCCCAGTTCAGACATGGCCATATGCAAATCAGTCTGACCCTGTGCCTCATGGGAACAGTCCAGCCCGAACTGCCAAGCCATGTCTTCTCTGGACCGTAAACAAGCTTCCTAGGACCGGTTTCTGGCATTTCAGCCGTCTTCAGCCAGGCTTGCTTGAATCCAGTGGCAAAGTGAGCAAGGGACTCAACGTCTGAGCATACCCTGCCAACTTATGGCGAACAAAGCGGTACAAAAGGGGGTGGTGATGGACGGAGTATCAGAACCAATCAAACACTCACACCCAGTCAACAGATCTGGGTTTGATCCATCACCGTTCTTTAGCCCACTCTGCCACCCCAGTTCAGACATGGCAATATGCAAATCAGTCTGACCCTGTGCCTCATGGGAACAGTCCAGCCCGAACTGCCAAGCCATGTCTTCTCTGGACCGAAAACAAGCTTCCTAAGACCGGTTTCTGGCATTTCAGCCGTCTTCAGCCAGGCTTGCTTGAATCCAGTGGCAAAGTGAGCAAGGGACTCAACGTCTGAGCATACCCTGCCAACTTATGGCGAACAAAGCGGTACAAAAGGGGGTGGTGATGGACGGAGCATCAGAACCAATCAAACACTCACACCCAGTCAACAGATCTGGGTTTGATCCATCACCGTTCTTTAGCCCACTCTGCCACCCCAGTATCAGACATGGCCATATGCAAATCAGTCTGACCCTGTGCCTCATGGGAACAGTCCAGCCCAAACTGCCAAGCCATGTCTTCTCTGGACTGGAAACAAGCTTCCTAGGACCGGTTTCTGGCATTTCAGCCGTCTTCAGCCAGGCTTGCTTGAATCCAGTGGCAAAGTGAGCAAGGGACTCAACGTCTGAGCATACCCTGCCAACTTATGGCGAACAAAGCGGTACAAAAGGGGGTGGTGATGGATGGAGCATCAGAACCAATCAAACACTCACACCCAGTCAACAGATCTGGGTTTGATCCATCACCGTTCTTTAGCCCACTCTGCCACCCCAGTTCAGACATGGCCATATGCAAATCAGTCTGACCCTGTGCCTCATGGGAACAGTCCAGCCCGAACTGCCAAGCCATGTCTTCTCTGGACCGGAAACAAGCTTCCTAGGACAGGTTTCTGGCATTTCAGCCGTCTTCAGCCAGGCTTGCTTGAATCCAGTGGCAAAGTGAGCAAGGGACTCAACGTCTGAGCATACCCTGCCAACTTATGGCGAACAAAGCGGTACAAAAGGGGGTGGTGATGGACGGAGCATCAGAACCAATCAAACACTCACACCCAGTCAACAGATCTGGGTTTGATCCATCACCGTTCTTTAGCCCACTCTGCCACCCCAGTTCAGACATGGCCATATGCAAATCAGTCTGACCCTGTGCTTCATGGGAACAGTCCAGCCCGAACTGCCAAGCCATGTCTTCTCTGGACCGGAAACAAGCTTCCTAGGACCGGTTTCTGGCATTTCAGCTGTCTTCAGCCAGGCTTGCTTGAATCCAGTGGCAAAGTGAGCAAGGGACTCAACGTCTGAGCATACCCTGCCAACTTATGGCGAACAAAGCGGTACAAAAGGGGGTGGTGATGGACGGAGCATCAGAACCAATCAAACACTCACACCCAGTCAACAGATCTGGGTTTGATCCATCACCGTTCTTTAGCCCACTCTGCCACCCCAGTTCAGACATGGCCATATGCAAATCAGTCTGACCCTGTGCCTCATGGGAACAGTCCAACCCGAACTGCCAAGCCATGTCTTCTCTGGACCCGAAACAAGCTTCCTAGGACCGGTTTCTGGCATTTCAGCCGTCTTCAGCCAGGCTTGCTTGAATCCAGTGGCAAAGTGAGCAAGGGACTCAACGTCTGAGCATACCCTGCCAACTTATGGCGAACAAAGCGGTACAAAAGGGGGTGGTGATGGACGGAGCATCAGAACCAATCAAACACTCACACCCAGTCAACAGATCTGGGTTTGATCCATCACCGTTCTTTAGCCCACTCTGCCACCCCAGTTCAGACATGGCCATATGCAAATCAGTCTGACCCTGTGCCTCATGGGAACAGTCCAGCCCAAACTGCCAAGCCATGTCTTCTCTGGACCGGAAACAAGCTTCCTAGGACCGGTTTCTGGCATTTCAGCCGTCTTCAGCCAGGCTTGCTTGAATCCAGTGGCAAAGTGAGCAAGGGACTCAACGTCTGAGCATACCCTGCCAACTTATGGCAAACAAAGCGGTACAAAAGGGGGTGGTGATGGACGGAGCATCAGAACCAATCAAACACTCACACCCAGTCAACAGATCTGGGTTTGATCCATCACCGTTCTTTAGCCCACTCTGCCACCCCAGTTCAGACATGGCCATATGCAAATCAGTCTGACCCTGTGCCTCATGGGAACAGTCCAGCCCGAACTGCCAAGCCATGTCTTCTCTGGACCGGAAACAAGCTTCCTAGGACCGGTTTCTGGCATTTCAGCCGTCTTCAGCCAGGCTTGCTTTAATCCAGTGGCAAAGTGAGCAAGGGACTCAACGTCTGAGCATACCCTGCCAACTTATGGCGAACAAAGCGGTACAAAAGGGGGTGGTGATGGACGGAGCATCAGAACCAATCAAACACTCACACCCAGTCAACAGATCTGGGTTTGATCCATCACCGTTCTTTAGCCCACTCTGCCACCCCAGTTCAGACATGGCCATATGCAAATCAGTCTGACCCTGTGCCTCATGGGAACAGTCCAGCCCGAACTGCCAAGCCATGTCTTCTCTGGACCGGAAACAAGCTTCCTAGGACCGGTTTCTGGCATTTCAGCCATCTTCAGCCAGGCTTGCTTGAATCCAGTGGCAAAGTGAGCAAGGGACTCAACATCTGAGCATACCCTGCCAACTTATGGCGAACAAAGCGGTACAAAAGGGGGTGGTGATGGACGGAGCATCAGAACCAACCAAACACTCACACCCAGTCAACAGATCTGGGTTTGATCCATCACCGTTCTTTAGCCCACTCTGCCACCCTAGTTCAGACATGGCCATATGCAAATCAGTCTGACCCTGTGCCTCATGGGAACAGTCCAGCCCGAAATGCCAAGCCATGTCTTCTCTGGACCGGAAACAAGCTTCCTAGGACCGGTTTCTGGCATTTCACCCGTCTTCAGCCAGGCTTGCTTGAATCCAGTGGCAAAGTGAGCAAGGGACTCAACGTCTGAGCATACCCTGCCAACTTATGGCGAACAAAGCGGTACAAAAGGGGGTGGTGATGGACGGAGCATCAGAACCAATCAAACACTCACACCCAGTCAACAGATCTGGGTTTGATCCATCACCGTTCTTTAGCCCACTCTGCCACCCCAGTTCAGACATGGCCATATGCAAATCAGTCTGACCCTGTGCCTCATGGGAACAGTCCAGCCCGAACTGCCAAGCCATGTCTTCTCTGGACCGGAAACAAGCTTCCTAGTTAGTGGCCTTGCAGCACTGATTGTGCCACCCAAACGAGCAGCCTTGTAAAAGGGGCTCAGGCCTGTCATTGCAGTGTATGTGTGCAGCCTAGTACTGCCATGTCGACCTGGCAAGTGTACCCACTTTCCAAGCCCTAACCATTCATTTTCTTACATGTGAGTCACCCCAAATGTAGGCCCAAGGTACCCCTGTGGGCAGGGTGA
The DNA here is from genome assembly GCF_964204655.1 of Triturus cristatus. Taxonomy (NCBI): domain Eukaryota; kingdom Metazoa; phylum Chordata; class Amphibia; order Caudata; family Salamandridae; genus Triturus; species Triturus cristatus. The sequence continues at coordinate 580,222,903 of NC_140586.1, forward strand.
AGTGTATGTGAAAGGTAGGACATGCCCTAATGTGTGTGGCATGTCCTAATAGTGAAATACTGCCAATTTAGTTTTTTACTATTGAAAGGCTTTCTGTCCCATAGGATAGAATGGGGAGTTTACTTATAACATCTTATAAGTAGAACTACCCATGGGAACAAGATGGGAAGGTGGAGTTTGATATGCCTGAACAAAAACAAAAAAATGCATCTTTTTGTAAAGATGATTTTTTTTTTTTTTTTTTTTTTTTAAACCTTTATTTAGCACTGTGTACAAGACAAATACGGGCCTACAACCATCCGGCCGGCCTCGACACTTCTGAAGCTTGATAGCAAAGTATATGTCCACTCGGTGGCACGGCAGCACATAAAAGCATACGACCTAAGTTACAATAAATCCACGTGCACCGAGTGGCAGGAGACAGCAAGGTTAATTTTAAAAAATTTTATGTAAGGAGATACAGAAACTAGAACGGATCAGTGTACAGAACAGACGATCATATGATAAATGGGTAACAGCCAACAGGAGAGTCAACTAACAGTGAACACATCTAAAATGGAGGCACGAAACTATAATACCAGGATATAGATACGCAGCGAGGTGTGCCTCCCAGCCGCTACCCTCCTAACAGCAGTCCCCCCCACTGACCCTAGAAAAAGACGTAAGAAAAGGACGGAAAAAGGAAAAAGAAGGCCCATAGAAATAAAAAAAATGTGCCGAAGAAGACCCCCCACCCTACACGCATGCCGAGGCTATGGCCTACCCCCCCCTAGCTACGTGTCTGTCGCCCCATAGGAACCCGAAATGTAGAATTAAGAAAAGAAGAAAGGAAAAAGAACCATAGAAAAGGAAGAGTGCACTACCCTATTACTCCCAGGAAAAGGAGAGCGGGGAGGAGCCCACCCCACTGCCGAACTCCCGGACTCCCGCGCCGCCCATACCTCCTGCGCCATGTACAGCACAGTATCAAAAGACCCACGTAAACCCGGTGGTCTCGAATCAATACCCCCCAGCACTTCAGTACGTCACAAGTCTGCCCCCCGGCAGAAGAAGGAAACAGGGGGCGAAATCACAGCGACATGTAGCAAAAACAGGTCATTAAAAACTACTCAGCCAATATAGCAAAACGTTTATCAGTCCAGGTCTCCGTCCGCCGATCCAACCAAAGCGACAACGAGCCTGCCATCACCCCTGTCCGGACCGGCAGATGTAGTTCAGGCCCGTCCATTGCTGCGAGTCACCTTCAGCCAGGACAAAGAGACAAGATGGCCGCTCTCGAGGAAAGGGGACAATAAAGCCGTATCGTACCTCAGGGTCCCAAACGCAGCAGTAACATGCCACAGAAGCTCCAGCGATAGGTGCCTTCAGGGTAACATCTGGCAAGGGAAGTGAAAGGCTAGGTCTCAACAGGTAGTTCGTAGGCAGAGTCACAGCGTTCAAAATGGAGGGTGTCCCTGCAACTGTATCCGTGTCGATGGGTTGACACGTTACATTGTAGCCAGGAGGACTCCGCGCCACCGCCCCTCCGCTCTGCAACATTGTTTCACCTCCAGGAGAAAACATGGGCGGCGGGGGATCCTCCAGCCGGGAATGTCCCGTTGCGAACAGTGCCTCATCGATTCTCCGGGTCAGCGCCCAGCAAGTACTCCGCATCGCCACTTTTAACGCCACGAGGGCGGCCAATACATCCCCACAGGTCGGGTCTCTCTGTACCATGCATCGGTCCGCCCTATCCCGCTGCTCCTCCGATGCGGCAATCAGCTCCGGGGCACATGGGCGCGCAGACCCTGCGAGTCCAGGGTCAGCCAGCGTCTCAGCAAGAAGAACAGGCGCCATCGTCATCTCCACTGCAGGCACTTAGTAGCGGGACAAAAGTGACCATGTATACCGGAGATCCGAGGATGTAGACACCGGAAAAACTTCGTGCTCCACTCGGGAACTGCACAGGGCGAGAGCGCCCCTCGGTTGCCGTGAGGACCGGCCGTTCGCCGCAGGAAGACACTTCAAAATGGAGTCCGCTCGCTGTTCTTCAGGGTGGCTGAGGAGGTAAGGGTCCGACTCCAGTCGCACGGCCAGCGTTGTCACCCCCGCGACCACCCGCAGTAATCCAGCTCAGCACCCCGTCCACATCCCTCGGCGTCCAGCGGCGGCCATACACGCAGGGACCAGGGGGGGCGCCGGAGGTCGAAGCAAACACCGAGTCTGCTACCAAACCCGCCGACAAAGGTGTCAGGAGAACGCCAGTCACTTCAGTGCCGGTAATCCGCGGCGGCAGAGCGGCGCAGGTCAGGAGAATTGATCAGGATTATCAAAGGAAGCCGGATAGTCCACGGAGCCGGGAGCTCAAGCGTCCGTCCCGTCGGCCATCTTGGCTCCTCCCCTCGTAAAGATGATTTTTATATGCTGGGTTTGAAAATACCACTTTTAGAAAGGGGATATTTTCTTGATTAGCCATCCAGTGTGACTCTGCTAGGTTTGTGTATTGACTGTCTCCTTTGGAGTGACAGGGACTGGAGATGTGCATTCTATTTAAACAGCCCCTTGCGGGTGAGGTGTGTCCTGCCTTTCCAGAGTGAGTCAGGGCTGGGCTGAATAGACCTGGAATACATTTAGAGTAGGGGAGGAGATTTCCATTCACCTGAATGGGCCTGGTCTGCCTTACACAATACTGTCTCCACCTCCTGCTGGACAGCTGCACCAGAGAAGACAGAACTGCTTTTGGCTGAGCACAGAGCCTCTCTGACACCAGAAAACAAGGACAAATAGACTACTTTTGGAATTCAAGAGAAACCTCTGCAAAGGAGAAGAGCAGGAAGAAGCTGGAAGAGAAGTACTTCCCCTTTGCTGTGTGCTGTCTGGGGTTGGTCTGCAGTAGCTGTTTCTGCAAGAGTGAGGAACTGTGTGTGTATCCTGTTTGAAAAAGCATCTCCAAGGACTTGAGGTAGAGCTTGCCCCTGTTAAAGAAGTCTCAGGAGCTGCAAAGACTTCACCATCTTTCTGGGCACCATCTCAGGAACCGCTGGTTTCAGGTGCCGCAGAAGAAAAGAGCACCCGACTCTGTCACCGAGTCCGTTGCTGGTTCTGTGTCCTGAAGACACCGCTGCACTTTGCACCGCATCCTTGGTTTCACCTGCACCTCTGAGTGACTTCCACTGAGCCGTTGCTTGCACTGCACCCTGTGGGCACCGCCTCGCTTCACTCTGCCTGGACTTCACCGACATCGTCACTGCCCAACCTGAACATCAACTGGCTCCTTCGCCTGCAATGTGACCTGCCAGCACCGCATCGAGGATTCACCTCACTCTGCATCGTAAGCCTTGGCTTTACCGACTCAGTCGGATAACCGTCACCAAGCCAGTGCATGTACTTCACATCGCATCCGCGACGATTGCCCTGACCAGCTCGCACCAACCCAACAAGAAAGGTACTGTCTACGAGTCTGTTGACGCATTAGCTGGCCCGTACCGCTTAAACCTTTAGACCTTTAGACTGTCGTTTCAGCATCACAGTAGCCTCAGAGGTAGCTACCGACTTGGATAAAATGTGTTGTTCAGCTATTCTTGCAAATTGAAGGTTATCTTGCAAAGTAACAATTTTTACGGTATTGTATGTTGGATTTTTGTCATTTTTGGTTTGGATAAAGTTTTGCTTAATTTTCTAAACTGGTGTGTCCATTTGAAGTGTTTTCACTGTGTTACTGTATGCATGCACAAATGCTTTACACACTGCCTCTGAGATAAGCCTGCCTGCTCATGCCAAGCTACCAAGTGGGTGAGCAGGCTTTATTTTAGAAGTGTATACCCCTTACCCTGACTAGAAGAAGGGTCCCTACTTGGAAAAAGGTGCAAACCATTGCCAACTAGAGACCCCCATTTCCAACACATATGTTTTTCTTTTTTATGTTTTTATTATATGCTGTTTTCATATTCGATCGTCGTTATTCCTAGTCTGTCTGGATGGCCTGTCCTCCTTTCCGACCTGCCCTGGAGTTTGTGTCAGTTGTGTTGTCTTCCTATTGTGGCTTCACCACCCTTGACTTCTGTTGGTGTTTCCAATATGTCATTTTGTTTATCTTTTTTATATGGATTCTGTCTATTTCTCTTTTATTTCCTTCCTTTCTTCCCCCTTTCTTCTTCTGTCATATTCTTCTACATATCTCTATCATTTATATTATCTATTCTCCCTCTTTCCACCTTTTTTGGCAGTGAGTTGTATTTTAAATTTATTCTCATGCATATAATTTGCATTATATATTTCATAATCTTTCTTACATTGCATTGTTCATTATATCTTGGAATGTTAAAGGTTTGGCTTCAACTAGTAAAAGGCAAAGAGTACTTGCTCATTTAGTCAGGCTTAAAGCAGACATCGTACTCTTACAAGAAACTCATGTGGTCACTTTTGAAGTTCAATAGCTTAAACGTCAATGGGTGATAAATTTGTTTTCTTCCCCTGGTTCTGGCAAAAGAAATTCATGTTTGTCATAAAAAAACTTCATGTTCCACCCCTTTTCCAAGAATCAGATGATGAAGGACGTTGGGTGCTTGTTTACCTTCAGATTAATAACCTTCCTATTTCCTTAATTAACATATATGCACCTACTAAAGTTTATAATGCATTTTGGCCTGCTATTTCTGTTAAATTGATGTCTATTTCTACTGCATACATGATATTTTTTGGAAATTGTAATTTAATTTTAGATCGTTGTATAGATTGCACATTTAAGACAACTTTTGTTCCCTCTGTCATGCATTAGCAATTCACTTCACTTATTGAAAAAAGATCTCTCGTTAAATCCTGGAGATTATGCAACCCGAGAATATACATGTTCTCTCCTACACACTTATCCTAATCCCTAATTGACTATTTGTTTGTCTCCTGACCAATAATACAACACATTATCCATTAAGATATTGGCTCTGTACTGATTTCAGGCCATGCTCTGGTAATTTAGATTTAGAATTACTTCCTATCAATATTGGGAATAGGCCATGGTGTTTCAACACACTCTTTGCCTCCACATTTTAAGACTTTGCTACATAATTACCCATCATTCATCCCCTAATCTTCCTTTCCATGTTACATGGGCACATTTAAAGCTTCAGCTGGAGATTTTATCTCATGTTTCTAAGCGGAAAAACATTGATGGCCTCATTTATGAGGCTTTGCCATAGGACAGAGCAGCAGGCCTTCCAGTTGCACTTCCCTACGGCAAAAGAAAAGGGCAGGAATGTGCCGTATCTATAAGATACGACACATTCTGTCCTTTTCCCCTGCGCAGGCGCACAATGGGCAACCTTTCACCAGTGCAGGCACCTTTGCACCATGGTGCAAGGGTGCCTGCGTTGCGGGTATGAATATTTTTGTACATGAAGGGAAACCTTTCTGTACCATAATGATCACAAGAGGCTTTTTCCTCTTTCTATGTGTGCTGCAGAATGAAGTACACATAGAAAAAGCAAAAACAAGGAGAAATAAAGATATTTCTCCTCGTTGTGCCTCCCTTACGCCTCCTCGGGGGAGGCGTAAGCTTTTGACGCTGCCTCAGATTTACAATTTCTCATAGTTCTGGGGCAGTGTCAAAAGGCCATCGATGTTGCTGGGAACGCCCCCAGCAACACCCTTTGCACGCCCCTTTAACACAGAACACAGCTTTAAAGGAACTGATATTTATCAGGCAGAATTAAGCCCAAAAAAGTGGCTTAGTGCTTCTGCGCCACGGAACGTCACAAAAAGTGATGTTCCGGAGATGCAAGGAGTCTCATAAATGAGGCCCTGAATTCTCAGAAAGCCTTGATACCTTGAAATGCACTTGGCATTTGGAAACTGTATATAATACTACTAATTCCATGACTGAACTCAATAATCTTATTTTAGAGAAATTTAAATACAATAATCTCTCTACAAAGAGTGCTGCCTCCTATCTGCTCAAGGGTAGTGCTAGATATTACGGTTGCCAAAACAAAGCAGTTAATCTACTTGCTACTTATCTAAAAATTAAAAAAGAACAAACCAAAATTTCATTTATTCTAAAACCAAATTCCCAACCTGTTGTTAAAGATGCAGAGATTTTAGAGTCTATCAGAATCACCTATATAGTTTACTCCTCTTTGGAGAGACATTGAATTATCCTTAATTTTATCCCCCTTTTCCCTCAAAAAATTCCTTTCATTTTCTCCAATAAAAAAACACTTTTCATCGTCCCTTAGTCACAATACTACTTTTAAACTCCTAAGACCAATACTTTTCTCAAATCTTTCAGAGAGAGAGCAATTTCATCATTCTTGTATTTGACACATTAATATTTAAAAAATAAACAATAGGTCAATTTTTTGGAAGTCATGGAGAGATAAAGGTTTACTTTACGTATACCAGCTCCATTCAAATTACTCTTTTATTACGTTCTCACATGCACATCTACTGTATAATCTTTCTTACTCATTTTGTAATCAATTCAATTCTTTAATTAAAAAGTATTACTTCCACTTTGGTATTATGAACATCACAAACTCCTACCCCAGCACAGCATAGTCAACTTCTTCCAGTGTAATCCACTCACTCAAATGCCTCCTCTATATACAAAATAATCACCAAACTTCCAGAGCACAGAGAAAACTTGGGAGTTGAATTGCAATAGGAACAAGATTTTCAATTTTCATGGTCCATCATACTTAGGGATACAATTTGGCAAAACATCAAGATCTGCCAACACCACTCAGACTCTCTTTTTTATATGCAATAGATTCATGATTACACCAGACGCTCTGCACAAGTTTATTCCTGATTCTTTGTCAAATTGTTGGTCATGTAATGCTACCTCTTCAGATTTAGATCATATTCTTTTTTCATGTCCACCTACCCGTCAATTTTGGCTGAAAGTGTGGTCTCAAATTAAGATTATTATTCATAAGGACATTCCCTATTCACCTTCCTTTATTTTACTCCCAAGCCTTTTGGATGTTTGGCAAAACAATACATGTAAAACTGCTATTTTCGATTTATTAATTGCAAAAGCCTATCAACAGATTACAAAGAATTGGAATTAATTTACACAAATGTATTTTCAAGCCTGGTGTTACAGTGTCTGTTACAATCAATCAATCAATCAATCAATCAAGGCATTTATAGAGCGCGCTACTCACCCGGAGGGTCTCAAGGCGCTTGGGGGGGGTGAGGTGCCGCTACTGCTCGAACAGCCAGGTCTTGAGTTTCTTCCTGAAGGAGAGGTGGTCTTGGGTCAGGCGAAGGTCGGTCGGGAGGGTGTTCCAGGTCTTGGCGGCCAGGTAGGAGAAGGCCCTTCCTCCTGTTGTAGTTCTTCGGATGCGGGGAACGGCGGCGAAGGCGTGGTTGGTCGATCGAAGGTGGCGTTTGGGAGCGTAGAAGTTGAGGCGGTTGTTGAGGTAGCTCGGGCCTTGGTCGTGTAGGGCTTTGTGTGCGTGGGTGAGGAGACGGATAGATTAGATAGAGCATATATTAGCCCAATTTCTCTTGTTGTTAAGAGAGATAGTATTTGGTCACTTGTTACTGTCTTAATAAACACTTGTGCTTAAATTTCTCATCATCACCAGCTTCTTTTGGAAAAGGTGCCTAAATCCCTGTGAGCTGTATTATTCCATTTTTGTTTATATTACTTTTTATGAACATTTTCTTGATGATATGCTCTTAATGGCTTTTTATTTTTATTCTTCTTTTTCACTCTCCTCTATTGTACTTTTAGCAGATATTATGGGTATTTCTTGTATTTTTCCTCCCTTCTTTTCTTTTCGTCCTCCAATTATACTACCAGTTATTTATATGCAACCTATTTCATATCAATAAGAAATTAGGAAATCATACTTATTTTTATTTACCCTGTTGTTAATTTAATATTTTCAATCTCTTATTGTACCTATGTACAATTTGTTGCAAGTTTGTTTCATAAACTTCTTTTAAACTTAAAAATAAATTGTTTTTTAATTCCAGTTCTGGATTTAGAGTCATACTAAAGTGGTTATGAAAGACAGGCCTTCTAGGAACATCTCGGAGAGAGGAAGATGTGCAGTGCCTTCTCCAAGCGGCTGAACAACAAAAACTGTCAGACTTGTGCACATTTTTTACCCACCTAACTGTGCAACAGGATGACCTGCAGAAAAACAAAAGGTCATTGTTCCTGCAGATGAGGAGTTACCTACATTTGAAGCATCAACAGGAGTAGAGCAAATGGCAGCGGGATAGAGTGAGAAGTGAGGTACAGGAGCTCACAACATTGACTAACCTGCCAGGAGACGTTGCAGAAGAAGCAAGAACAAGATACTTGTATGCAGTCTATTCTATGGAGTGGACGGTACATATTTGATGCAGAAAGGAAAATTGTCTCAGAGGAAATAAGATAGCAGAGCATTATTAATTGTCCTGTCGCTAAAGGAAAACAAAACAAATTTCCATTTTCCACACAAATTTCAGAAGACATTAATAAATATACATATGGACCTAATAAGGAAGAGGTGTGGAGCCGCGGCCAGGGCGACTGACTCCGGAATATGGGGATCACGGTTCAAGACCTAGAGACCCTTACTGGTGATTATTCGCGCTTTACAAATGTGGATTATTATTATAATAAGAACCACCATCTCAAAACAAAAAAATTAGCTTATCTATATTAAACTTGAAGTGGTTTAGAAGGGCATCTGAGCATAGGCCAGACCTTCTGAATGACCATTACAGTGCATTACCAAAGGTCGCTAGTGGCAGGTTAGATGCAAGGCTTAGCTGAATGCCATTCCAGATGGTCAATCCTCACTACACATGGCCATGGGTCATGCACAGCAGGTAATGGCTGCCTGCAGAAAGCTTGGGCACAGGCTCTGGCCTGGGGTTGGCTCAGTCATCAGCTTCTGCTGAGCAAAAACAAAGGCCATTTGCAGTGGAGCATGGCTACCCATGGTGGGTTGGTTGCATGACCTGGTCTGCAGCCAGGCTTAACATTCAACCCACTCTGGCATTTAGGCCAGGCCTAAATTCCAACCTGGTGCACAGGAATGAATACACAACCTTGCCTTGGGCCAGGCCCTGCATCTAACCCCCAACTACTCACTGCCAAAAGCCATTGGCTTGGCTTGGCCAATACCTGTGGATTTGGCACAAGGACAGGCCTTAATGATGCTCTTGAGATCAAAAGTGGGTCAGTCACAGATTACATTTTGTTAGACCAGGCACCTTGGCGTGGGTCTCCCTTCCATTCTTGCTGTTGCCTCATGTGTTTTGGCTGGTGTTAGATGCTTTGGGCACTGTGCCACTGCTGTCCAGTGCCACAGTGCAAGTGCTCCCTATTGTACATTGATGTATTAATTAGCGGTTCCATGATTGGTTGGTTTGGTTTACCTGTCAGACCCTAGTACAGTGCACCAGGTGTGCACAGGGCTGGTGATCCAAATACTGCTGGTGGGCTTGCAGCACGGGTTGTGCCACCCACAAAAGCAGCCTGTAAAAGTGTGTCTAAGGCCTGCCATTGCAGAGCCTGCGTGCAGTCTGGTACTGTCATGCTGACTGGGCAAGTGCACCCACTTGCCAGTCCCTAAACCTTCCCTTTTCTTCATATCAGACACCCCTATGGTAGGCTCAAGGGCAGGGTGCATTGTAAGTATAAGGTAGGACATGCCCAGGTGTGTGTGGCATGTCCTAATAGTGAATTACAGCCATTTTCGTTTTTCACTATTGCAAGGCTACCTGTTCTCCATAGGCCAGAATGGGCAGTTTGGTTACTACATCTTGTAATCCTATCTGACTCAGGGAACATGGTAGAAATTCGAATTTAGTATGCCTGAACTCAGAATGATAAAATACATCTTTTAGTGAAGTTGGTTTTAACATTCTGTGTTTGAAAATACCACTTTTAGAAAGTAGGTATTTTCTTGCCTAACCATTCAAGCCTGCCTCTGTTAGGCTGTGTATTTCTTGTCTGGAGTTTGAGTGACAGGGTTGGGGAATTCCAGGAGACAGGGTGAGTCAGCCCAGTGGTGAATAGAGAGATTTGCATCTAGATGGAAGGGAGGAGTTGCACCTGGGACCCTCCACAATGCTGGCTCCACCTCCTGTGGTGCGTCTGATGTCTCTGCCCTGCACTCTGAAAGGAAAGAAGGAGTCATGTAAACAAAGTGCTCCAGGACTGACCAGAACTGGTTTGGACTAGGCAAAGGCCTCTCTGCCTTCAGAGAACAAAGAGAAACTTGGTATAAATATTGGGACCCAAACCCAAGAACTTTAGATCACTTTGGGAACAAGAAGAAACCTTTGCTGAGGAGTCAAAGCAGAAGAAACTGAGGAGAGACTATCCCTAAGATGAAGTGCTGCTTGGGGGATTGGCCTGCAGTGGTTGCTTGACTGCCAAAGAAAGGAGAAAGGACTTTGTGTGCATTTTCATTCAACTTGTGAAGGATCTCCAAGGGCTTGGAAAAGAGCTTGCTTCCTGCTGAAGTCTCAGGGACAACAGACTTCAACCACCAGCTCCCAAGAGTTCTTTAGAAGTGCCTGCTGCTGTTTTGGGCCTTCTGAGGGACTGCGTGTCACAAGGAGCTGGAAGCGTGACTCACGGAGAAGAAGCGTGTCGCTGTCACAGCCGCTGCCGTCGCATCACTGAACAAGGGTGTCGCCGCTGTAGCTGTCGCATTGCACCGCACCACGAGAAGCGTCCCGCAACACCGGAGAAGCGTGTCGCTGTCTCAGCCGCTGCCGTCGCATCACTGAACAAGGGTGTCACTGCTGTAGCTGTCGCATTGCACCGCATCACGAGAAGAGTCTCGCATCGAGGAAGAAGCGTGTCGCCGCCGCAGCCGCTGCCGTCACGTCGTGGATGTCGCCCATGTAGCTATCGCATTGCACCACATCAAGAAAAGCGCCTCGCATCCACGGAGAAGCGTGCCGCCGTCGGAGCTGCTGCCGTCGCATCACTGAACAAGGGTGTCTCCGCTGCAGCTGTTGCATCGAGCGGAAGCATCTTGCATCGCCGTAGAAGAGTGTCGCCACTGAAGCTGCTGTCGTCGTATTACTGGACAAGGGTGTCGCCGCTGCAGCTGACGCATCGAGTCAAGTCTTCTTGCAACATCGGAGAAGCGTGCCGCATCAGGAAGATCTTCACCTCTTTATTTCTTTGCACCGAACTTTCATCGCATCACCATCGTTGCAACAATTATGATACCCTGCGTGTCGCATCTAAAGGTACATTGACTCAAAGTGTCGCATTTAAGATCTAAAAGAGAACTTAATTAAATTCTTAAATTTTTAAGTAACTGTATTGTGGATTTGTGTCGTTTATGGTCTTGTGTTAAAATCTATATAAAGAATACTTATTTTTTATATAAAACCTGTGTGGTGTCCATCTGTAGTGTTGTCACTTGATTACTGTATGTGTTCACAAATGCTTTACACACTGTCTCTGAGATAAGCCTGTCTGCTCGTGCCAAGCTTTCAAGGGTGTGAGCAGGGGTTATTTTAGGAGTGTACCCCCTTACGCTGACTAGAGGCAAATGTCCCTATTTGTCACAAGTGTATACCTGTGCCAACTACAGACCCCCAAATCTAACACATCTTTAGAGGACTGTTAGAAATTAAGATTCAGATTCTGGTTGGCAGAGGTATGCACCCCTTCCATGCAGGAAACACAGTCCCAGTCATGTTAAGTCATAACACATCCTAATAACTGTACTTACCATTTGATAACTTGTCACAGAGCAGCAAGGCTTAACTTAAGAAGCAATTTGTTATGTATTTGTGCAACATATCAAAGAGTATCACAGCAAAAAAAAAAAAAAAGACTCCACACCAGTTTAGAAAAATAGAGAAACATGTTATGAATAAGACAAGACCAAAGTGACAATAATCCAATTAGTAGAAGTTAAGATATGAATTTTTGAAAACTACATGCAAAAGTAGCACTTAGAAGCAGTAAGCACTGAAGAGGTAATTTGTCACACTGGACTGAGACAAGGCCAAGTGTTCAGGTTGATCGCGATGGACCGCAGGACTCACGCAGGGCCTGCTTAGCAGAAGTACCTTGATTCTGGTCGCAATCAACGAGATATGGGGTGCAGCTGAGTGATGCATCGGTGATCCCGATGGAGTTGGGGTGAAGCACTGGATTCTCCACACAATGGCGGTGATGCGTTGGTTCCGTGACCCATGTGCCGTTTCCGAGGTGCGGTAGGTCCGAATATGATGACCTGGGGTTCTCCACATTGTAGGGTGATGCGTCGATATTCTCTACATAGTGGCAATGATGCATCAGTTCCGAAGCAGTTCCAGAGATAAGGCAGCAGTTCAAAGTGTGATGCATTGATCTGGTTCCCACAAAAGCGCCCTCATCCTGGGCTCCTCACCCTCCGCCTGGGACGACTCCTGGTGGCCTCCCGCCCTGGGCACCGCACCCAAACCGACAGACCATGCACGCAACCTGGGCTTCATCCTGGACTCCTCCCTCTCCATGACCAGGCAAGTCAACAACGTCTCCTCGGCGTGCTTCAACATCCTACGCATGCTACGGAAGATCTTCTGGTGGATCCCCACCGAGACCAGGAAGACCGTCACCCAGGCCCTCGTCACCAGCCGACTGGACTACGGCAACGCCCTCTACGCCGGTACCACCGCCAAGCTCCAGAAGAGACTCCAGCGGATCCAGAACGCCTCAGCCAGACTCATCCTCGACATCCCACGAACCAGCCACATCTCCGGACATCTGAGAGACCTTCACTGGCTCCCCGTCAACAAAAGAATCACCTTCCGCCTCCTCACCCACGCACACAAAGCCCTACACGACCAAGGCCCGAGCTACCTCAACAGCCGAGTCAACTTCTACGCTCCCAAACGCCACCTCCGATCAGCCAACCACGCCCTCGCCGCCGTCCCCCGCATCCGAAGAGCGACTACAGGAGGAAGGTCCTTCTCCTACCTGGCCGCCAAGACCTGGAACTCCCTCCCGACCGACCTGCGCCTGACCCAAGACCACCTCTCCTTCAGGAAGAAGCTGAAGACCTGACTGTTCGAGCAGTAGCGGCACCCCCCCCCCCCAGCGCCTTGAGACCCTACGGGTATGTAGCGCGCTTTATAAGTGTCACTGATTGATTGATTGATTATGCGCCGGTTCTGATCTGTGCAACTGTGTCGATGCATCGGTTCTGACAGATGTAGCACTTTATACTCACTTCCAAGTGCCCAGGACTGGGTTGGCACCACTTGGCAGAGCAGGGCGTGTAGCAAGCAAGATCCAGGTGCTGTTTGTAGGATAACGAGAAGTCTTTGATGTACTTGAGTCTATAGAACAGGAAGCAAGCTAACATGCCCTTTGTGATACTTTGGTTCCTGTATGTACAGATCCAGGTCAAGTCCTTTTGACTCCCAGGCAAGAAGGCAGCAGGCCAGCACAACAAAGCAGTTCAGTGGAGTGGAAGTCTGCATATTAAACAAACAAGATCTTCTTTTCTTTAGGAACCACTGTCATAGACAATAAAGCACAATGATTCACAAATAGGGAGAATATATAAGACAAACACATATGTCTTTACAATTACTAATCTGTGTTGGTCATTATTAAGGACACATGGTATTTCCAGGTAGCCAACCTCTACTGTGTCTCAATGTCTGCCAGATTTAGTTCCACTTGGGCATCAATGCATTTTGGTGGCTGCTCAGCTCATATAACCACCTTCTTTAGGGCAAAAAGATTTCCCCCACAGACATATATTTAAAAACAAAGTTGCTCCTAAGTAAAGCAAACCCAAGGGTGCTGCATGAATACATTTTCTTTCATCATTATCAAATCTGATAGTGCCTATATGCAGTTATTTAAACCTTTCCTATTTTTATCAAAGGTCTCCACAACTACAAAGGAGAGGCATCACCACCCTCAGTGAACCTGGGTAATCAACTCAATTAATTCCAAGGGCATACACACATAAAACACATAAATACTCATCTCTTTCTCCAACATTTCAACAGCATGGTAATTCAGCATACCTAACATTTGATTCCTCTGCATTTATCGTACGTTACCCATAAAAAACCTGTCTGTGGCAATACCATTTGCTCATATCCCAGACATAGTTCATTATGTCATACATTATAAGCAGATTTTTTTTCCTAAGCCACAGCACTCGCCACTCTTTCTGGTATATGGATTCATTTCCTACGTTTTCAAATGAATCATGTTACAACTCATACAACTGCGTAGTCCCAGAGAGATTAGATAAGGAAATTGAGCTTTATTAATAAAGATAATTCACAATGTTTTTAAATTGCTGCTATATTGTTAAAAAAACCTATAGGATTCACTTTGTGATGCCTAGATGAATTTGCTTAGCTGCTTTTTATATTGGATGTGATTTTTATTGAATGGAGCATTAAAGATCTTTTAATCTACATTTATGTGTGGTATCTAACTTCAGTGGAGCTGGGGGTCAAAACAAAGTGCTGGATGAGATTGAAAGGTGAGAGGTGTAAAAGTTTGAAGTTCTTGTTTTATTACTGTTAGAACCCCAAGGGGAGACTTTTTTGATTTGGAAGTTAAGTTAGAACATGGCAACTTTCTAAAAGTGCCATTTTATGAATTAGAAATTAAAATCTGACTTCACCATAAATTGTGAGTTTAAAATGTGATTCCAGGGACAACAAACTTGGGAGCTCAATCTGTTCCCAAATAGAAATTAAATTTATAAAATGTAATAAGGTAATCCCAATGTTATCCTATGGGAGAGATAGGCATTGCCGTACTGAAAAACAAATTTAAGAGACTAATAAATGTAAAACTTAAAAGTACATGTGCTACTTTTTAAATAAACTGCACCCTGCTCTTGGGCTGCCCAGGGCCTGACTTAGGGGTGACTTTCAAGATAGGAAAAAGAAAGGTTTGTGCTTTGCAAGAGAGTTAACATGACAGGTCGACATGGCAGTTTATAACTGCACACACAGGCTCTGCAATGGCAGTCCTGAGTCATGTTTAAAGGGCTACTTAAGTGGGTGCAGGCCAACTAGAAGCATTTAATTTACAGGTTCTGGGCACATTTTGTGCACTTTGCTAGAGACATATGAGTAAATTAAATATGTCAATTATGGATAGGCCAATGTTACCACATTCTAAGCAGAGAGACCATGCATTTTAGCAGTGGTTAGCAGTGGTAAAGTGCCCAGAGTCCTAAAGCGACCAAAAACAAATTAAACAAAAAGGAGAGAAGGAAGGCAAAAGGTTTTGGGGGTGAACCTGTAGAAAGGGCCATTTCCAACAAGGACCAAAGACCACTCCCAAATCCAGGCAGGTGTTTCCTAGCCTCAGTGCTTGGATTTACAAAAGGAAACATTGCACAGACTAGTTGAGGTGTGCCAAAAGGCCCAATGGTGGTAGTTGACATTTGAGACCTTCCTGGATAACTTAGATCCACTTACCATATCAGACAATTGCGGTATGTATTAGCACCATAATGCACACTGTAAGACTGTGCTAGACTGCTAAATGTCTATTTTAGGTGGTCAGCCTTGTTTTAGAGGGGAAAACGATTTTTCTTGCCATATAGATACCATATGGGCATATATTTTTAATGACACAAATCAGTACTGACTATCACAAAAAGTAGAGGGTCAAATAGCACACTCTTACCACGTGTAATATGGTGCTAAATAGTAGCTGAGTGCAAATTAGCACAATTCAGACAGTTTATGCAATCCAGACCCAGAAATGTGTGACCTGTGAGCCACAAAGTGGCCCATATTTTACACCAGCATTCATTGTGGAATGACATGTTGCACACTTGTTTCCCATTCTGGCATTCTGATAATACCATTCTCAAATTCCACATGGAGCCTGATGGTTGAATATTGTGTAGTGTATTTGTTATATACAGCCACTATAGTACCATTTCTAATTACCATATTTATGGCAATATCACAATGAGTACTTCTCCAGACAGCAGGAGTTCGGCAGGTAGGAAAACATGCACATATGTATGTTCCAATGTAAATTGCTTTTGTACCAAATGTGTATCATTGTGCATTTCTGAAATACATTTGTTTTACGTTAAAAACCTGACATTTTGGAGAACAAAATTGTTATATTCATTCATGATTTGTTTTCATTTTAGGTTATGCTATAGAACATAACTATAGTTGGAGAAATGAAAGGTTTACTTAAATGTCACTTTTATGTCTATTATCCTATTTTACGACCTTCTCATTAATCACTCAGCTAATCACTGGTTATGTTATCTGAAACAAATGATACTGTTCAGGGCACAAGCATTTTTAGGTTTGTGGCTGATGGAAAACCAGGAAATTACATATCTTTCATGTTCTTATTTTTCGCCCTACTCCGGCAAAATTACAAACCCCGATTCTATTAAAAGGCAATAATTGAAATGATTTGTAATGGTGATACCATGTTCAAAGCACGAGAGACTAACAGCACAATTTGATTATAAATTATGAAAATGCTGCTTAAAAATCCATTTGAATGGCATAGGCGGGGTGGCTCCTATCTGGAACGCATTAGCTAAGGTTTCCTCTCATAACCTTTCTCGAATCAAGCCAAAGCTTGAAAGCAGCTAAGCAAATAATGTTATTCTGTAGATATTAAATGGACATTATTCATAATGTCTATTTAGAATTACGCGTGCTTGTGTCTCACAAGCAATTTCAACTTTGCATCTACGTTTACAGCTATTTTTAATGCAAAAATATAGAATGAACTATTTAGAAGATGGCTTTATAAATTGTACAGCCGTTATCAAATGCATTCAATTTGGCGCAGGGCCCCAATGTTCCTGAATTTTTCAAGTCCTGTTGGGAGGTCATCCACCAGCCCTTGAATGCAGCGGTGACACACAGCAAGAGGTCAGCTCAGGCAATTTGACCTCAAACACCACAGCAATATTCACTGACGACACTGTCAGTGACACCGCCACAGCAAGAAGCAAGAACTTCCCATTATTGCCCACAGAAGAAAGGAACAAGAGTTCGGCTTTAAGGAAGGAGATGGTGGAACACAAGAAATATATTTTTATTATCTAGGCTAATTCGGGGGTGCTTCGTCCCATCAGAAGTAGACTTGCTCTACTAGAGAATTGACTGGGTATCATGGAGCGGGAGGCAGGGTGCTGTAACGATCCCCAGATCACACAGAGCAATTGAAAAAAACATTAGAACAATATCACGAGGAAGCAGATAGCGAGATAAAACACGCGGGAAAATATGCTACAGCGGGAACCTATGGAGAGGGCAATAGACTGGTCTCAGTGCTAGTGCCATTGGCTCGCCGCCGGCACGATTCTGGTGCTTGGTGAGAGGGGTAATCTTCTAAAAGACACAACAGATATTGCTGTCAGATTCGCTAGATATTACCAAGACCTGTATAGCTCCAAAATAACCCCAGATGATGAGGCTATATTGAACTTTCTGGAACACATACAACTGCCCTGGCTGACGGACGGTCACAGAGAATTCCTAATGAGGCCCCTGAAATCTAAGGAGATCCAAATGGAACTTGCTTCCATGCGTGGTGGGAGTGCCCCTGGTCAGGAAGGGCTCACGGTGTCTTTCTATAAGGCCTTCAGGGAACCGCTGATTCCACACTTGAATATTTTGTTCCAGGTAATGGGAGAGTCTGGCCTTATGCCTCACTCCATGAGAGAGGCTATGATTGTAACCGTACTGAAACCTGGAAAAGCCCCGTCAGAATGCTCGTCCTACAGACCTTTGTTGTTAATAAATTTAGACTCCAAAATATTCACAAACCTATTGGCTAAAAGATTGTCCCCCCTCCTTCCCACTCTGATAGGGCCTGAACAGGCGGGTTTTGTGCCAGGTCGCATGCTATCATATAACCTAAGGATAGTTTTTGGGGTCATTCAACATGTTAAACTGGACATTAAAGCGGCAGCACTATTTCTAGACGCTGAAAAAGCTTTTGATTCAGTTAAATGGAGATTCATGTCATCTGTAGTGAGGCACATGGGAGTTGGAGACATATTTGTTAAATTGGTCTCAGTGCTATATAATTCACCCATAGCCCGAGTGCGGACGGGAAATGCTGTCACCTCTCCCATCCAGATATCTAGAGGCACTAGACAGGGTTGCCCTCTGTCCCCACTGCTCTACGCTGTGGTGGAGGAACCCCTGATATGTGCACACCGCGAGTATCACGGTTAAAAAGAAATACGTTTTCCCAATTACAATCTCATTGTCTCCGACTATGCGGACGATATGATAATATATATATATGGGAACCCGATACTAAGCTCTCTCCAATAATGAGAGAGGTGCTGAGATTTGGCGGTGTTTTGGGGCTCACAATCAATTGGAACGGATGTATGACGTTACAACGCACACTTTTACAACGCATGCTCTTACAACGCATTTTTTACAACGCATAATCCATTACAACGCATGACATTACAACGCATGACACTACAACGCATTTTTAAAAAATACCTTTACAACGCATTACCATTACAACGCATACTACCTTTACAACGCATACCATTACAACGCATAATATTAAATTACATTTAAGGTAAGTATTATATAGTATAGGGGTAAAAATTACTATTCTAACTCCAGGGGGGGCAACAGTAGGGTAAGTGTTGGATAGTGTAGGGGTAAAAATTACTATTCTAACTCCAGGGGGGGCAACAGTAGGGTAAGTGTTGGATAGTGTAGGGGTAAAAATTACTATTCTAACTCCAGGGGGTGCAACAGTAGGGTAAGTGTTGGATAGTGTAGGGGTAAAAATTACTATTCTAACTCCAGGGGGTTCAACAGTAGGGTAAGTGTTGGATAGTGTAGGGGTAAAAATTACTATTCTAACTCCAGGGGGTGCAACAGTAGGGTAAGTGTTGGATAGTGTAGGGGTAAAAATTACTATTCTAACTCCAGGGGGTGCAACAGTAGGGTAAGTGTTGGATAGTGTAGGGGTAAAAATTACTATTCTAACTCCAGGGGGTGCAACAGTAGGGTAAGTGTTGGATAGTGTAGGGGTAAAAATTACTATTCTAACTCCAGGGGGTGCATCAGTAGGGTAAGTGTTGGATAGTGTAGGGGTAAAAATTACTATTCTAACTCCAGGGGGTGCAACAGTAGGGTAAGTGTTGGATAGTGTAGGGGTAAAAATTACTATTCTAACTCCAGGGGGTGCAACAGTAGGGTAAGTGTTGGATAGTGTAGGGGTAAAAATTACTATTCTAACTCCAGGGGGTGCATCAGTAGGGTAAGTGTTGGATAGTGTAGGGGTAAAAATTACTATTCTAACTCCAGGGGGTGCATCAGTAGGGTAAGTGTTGGATAGTGTAGGGGTAAAAATTACTATTCTAACTCCAGGGGGTGCATCAGTAGGGTAAGTGTTGGATAGTATAGTGTAATATTATGCGTTGTAATGGTATGCGTTGTAATGGTAGTATGCGTTGTAATGGAATGCGTTGTAAACGTAGTTTTTAAAAATGCGTTGTAGTGTCATGCGTTGTAATGTCATGCGTTGTAATGGATTATGCGTTGTAAAAAATGTGTTGTAATGGTAGTGCGTTGTAAAAGTTGCGTTGTAAAGGTTGTTCCCCATTGGAACAAACCTATAATATTCCCTCTAACCCCGGTCATGACACAGACTGCTCTAGATCTCCCTTTTCAATGGACGTCAGACCAAGTGAGATATCTGGGGATACTAGTCCACTCGGATGTGGAACAAGTCCTCAGGGTTAATTTATGGCAGAGCGATTACCAAGCTCGAAGAAGACATAGAAAGGTGGATTCACCTCCCTCTCTCATAGGTTGGTCAAATATCTTTGATGAAGATGGTCTTCCTTCCTAGACTCCTGTTTCTCTTCGTTCACATCCTAATGGTTGTCCCAAAACACATCTTCAAAACATTGCTGGTTTCAATGGGAAGATTAGCATGGGCTGGTAAGACTCCACGTGTCAATATGGATATCCTTACCTTGCCTTACTCTATGGAGGGCTGGGGGCACCAGATTTTGAATTACATTATAGGGTGGCACAATGCTCACATGCTCACAGCTGGATCCATGGTCAGCATAATTTACGCCACCTGCAAATAGAGAGGGTAGCGGTCAGACCGGCCCCACTTCCTCATCACCTGTCACAAGCGCCCATTAGAAGATGCAGCATGCTGGATTCCATTAATTCAACTGCGCATGCATGGCACAATTTATTGAAAAAGCAGGCCGGCACATTGCTGTATACCTCATTATGCCAGTTGAATGGTGGCATGGCTTTGAATGTGCTCTGAAGGGGTCGCGCTCCGGACTTTTTCAATATGGGCAAGATGCGCACCTGGGAGGAGGTGGTAGAGGGCACAAACAACTTTACTCCTCTTACACAACATCACTATTTTCGAATCCATCTTGGGTTGTGAGAGCTGCTTGGGGATGAGCTACAGGAGCCTCCTGAGTTACCTGCCTTCTCACTATTACTGTGCACAGACTCCCCTAATAAGCTAATCTCGAAAGTCTATGCTAAATCCCAACCTTTTAAGCACACACAATACACTAAGGCTCGTTTAGAGTGGCAGACTGAACTTGGGGTGACACAGAGCGATGACATATGGCGCTTCTGCTGTGAAGCAACACAAAAGGTCTCACTTAACGGGAGGCATAGACTGATCCATTTCAAGTATCTCAATAGGGTATACTACACCCCGAAGAGGTTATTCCGATATGGTCTTAGAGACACAGATCGCTTTGATCGTTGTGGGGTGACAGAGTCTGGCTTCCTGCATGTAGCATGGTCGTGCCCCCCAGTTGTGGAATTTTGGAGGCAATCTTTTTTCACATTAAATGTAATTACAGAATTATCCCTTTCCCCAGACCCCCTACTTGCACTACTGGGATACAAAAAGCCTATTAAGTAAGACATTAGGAAACTTGTGTCAATGAGGTTATTACTGGCTAAATGCAGGATGCGTTGGTCGCGAGAACCCATACCCACTGTAATAGAAAGGGAACGGGATACGCTTTACTGTAATAGCCAATCAGATGTCTATAGCGTATAGTAGACCAAAACATTTCTGGGGTCTATATTCGCAATCTCTAGTGCTGAAACGGGCTTTGAACACAGATAATGAACAACAGAATGGTAGGGAAAAGGAGCTTCCGAACTTATGTTGCACAATCACCTCATCATGCTGACCAAGTCAACTCTATACCGATACTTGAAGTAAGTCTTTCTCTCGTTGCTAGGTCCCATAGGCTACAACATTGGAATGACATGACATGATGTCCTTTTGCTTTCTTTCTTTCTTTCTTTCTTTCTTTCTTTCTTTCTTTCTTTCTTTCTTTCTTTCTTTCTTTCTTTCTTTCTTTCTTTCTTTCTTTCTTTCTTTCTTTCTTTCTTTCTTTCTTTCTTTCTTTCTTTCTTTCTTTCGTGACACCACCATTGCAAACTGTGCTAACAGATTTTTTCGGCAAATTGGCTGACTCATGCATGTTGATAATCATGTATCGTGAGTTGTTGTGAACTGTCTAATAAAATTAATCAAAAACCTTCGAAACAAAACTTAAAACAGGGCAGTGACTGAATGCAGAACAGTTAGAAGGGAGCACTGCTCTTAGTTCACAGTTACGTGTACACATCAAGAACTCCATATTCAATGATGGTTTTATGAAAGGAAGCACAAATCAGTGTATCACATGCCTATGATACTACAGTGGAGTTTTCAAAATCACTCAACTGCACCATAGCAGTGCACAGTGTCATCTCTAGAACAAGTACCCATCAATAACACACACTCACAAACACACAATGCCCCTTCCCATAGTCGCATTTCTCTTGATCCGACAAATAGATCAGTCAAAGGAACATTATATAAAGATCAGTCCACAACACAAAATAAGTACATGCATGACTTTGGTGGTCTCACCATATATGCCACAAACCTAGAAAGGGTAGTGCTGTGGCATCTACCGAGTGTGGTGCACAATTCACATATCATTTCTCCCAGGATGTGCGCTGTACAAGATGCAGCAGAGTACTGACACTTTCACATGCCAGCTGTAAGCACGTGCAATCAAATCCATTTACTGGGAGAGCATTCCATATCTCTTCTAACATATGTTATACCCCAGGTGCCTTCTCAGTAGAGCATATACTACACCTATTCTGTTCAGTATTTTGGGATGCATCTGAGGACTATTCAACTTTGCCATATGGGACCATAGTGGGACCCTGTTCATCGGTCTCCCATACAGGAAAACACATTCAAATCATGAGCCCCATCAATGCACCAACTCTCAGAGGTGTTGATGGATCATCTGTGACCTTCAGTGATGAAAGTGGACTTGTGTGTTCTCTCTTTTCCTGCTGGAAACCTACTAGGTAGTTGATACTACAGTCAAGTACTTGATACATAATATTTTAAACATGAGACACCTTGCAGCTTATCTGGCTTGTAAAACGTCTACTTCTACTCCTATAGCTTTGTGTTTTCCACACATGATATATTTACGTGTTTTATAGACGTTTTGATACCCAGGGCTCGCTGTGTGCTACATTTTCTCAGATAGTTCTCTGTTGAAATCAGATGACATTTAAATAGAATAAATGTTCTATGTTCTGTTTCTGTTGTCAATTTTGCCCTTCATTCACTATAGCAAAGTGATAGACCGCTTAGTAATTTATTATATGTTAACATATCTTTGTCATTGTAATGATTTGTATGTTGTTTCTTTTGTTATATGGATTTTTAAATCTGACAATAAAATTTTCACTAGTCACAGGCCGCTAGTTCTTTTGGTTCTGGTGGTAAATATTTCAGATTTGACGTTATGGCACGGCAGAGTTTCACATTGAACACCATAGTCTTTCCAAGTGACATTAACATGCAAGCACAGTGCACCACTTATACTCAGCTATATAATTTATTTCGCCCTCATGGGGAGAGTTCAGATTGGAGCAATACATCTTAATCTGCCCCTACGGGTAAGAAAGTCCACAACTTAACTGAGAGTCCTTAGTGACGTGGGGACATGTTATTGTCCTCCCTGAAATGGTTCAAATTCAGTGTTATAGTTCAGCCAAAATTTCCAAACAGCAAACATTGTGTCAGGAGTGCTGCACCCTCATATATATATATATTGTCATGCATGCTCTCTAGTGGAAATATTTCTGTTCACAAATCACAGACCTGCCTTGAACCCCCAAGCAGAATTCCTCTCATCAGCGATATTCTTATCAAGCTATTTCATCCAAAACATCTGCAGGAATTTAGTGTGACGCTCACATACTTCATAAAGTCACAAAATACAGTAACCAGGCATTAGCAAACAATTTGTCCAATCAAACATCAAATCTCCAAAGGCACTCGCAGAATCTCCAGCCCTTCAGAAAGAAAGGAGGTCATGCACAGCTCCCGATATTCTACACTTGTCATCAGGCATGTCTCAGCTGATGTAAATAATCAAGAAATATGAAGAAATCCATTGGAGGTAAAGAGCACGTCTGTTGGAAATGGCCTTTTTTACGGGGTTATCCCCAAACTTTTAGCTTCTTCCACCTATTTTTTCCTGACCTGTTGTTGTTGGCTATAGGACTGTGGGCACTTTACCACTGCTGATCAGTGCTATGCTCTCTGTGTGAATTGTTATTGGGATTGGTTATCCATGATTGGCGTATATGATTTACCAGTAGGTCCCTAGTAAAGTGCATTGAGTGTGCCAGGGCAGATAAATCAAATGCTACTAGTGGGCCTGCAGCACTGATTGTGCCACCCACATGAGTAGACCTGAAAAGATGTCTCAGGTCTGCCACTGCGGTGCCTGTACGCAGTTTGTTAACTGCCATGTCGACTTGGCAAGTGAAACCCACTTGCCAGGCCCTAACCTTCCCTTTTCATACATTAAGGGCACCTCAATTGGTGGCCCAAGGTACCCCCCTGGGCAGGGTGCAGTGTATGTGAAAGGTAGGACATGTACTGGTGTGTGTAATATGCCCTTATATTGAAATACTGCCCGTTTCGTTTTTCACTATTGAAAGGCTAACTTGCCATATAGGACAGAATGGGGAATGCTTTGCAACATTTTACAAGCATATCTTCCCCATAAGGATAAGATCGAAAAATTGAGTTTGGTATCCCTGAACTCAGGATTTAATAACATATAGTTTAGTAAAGATGGTTTTTAAATTGTGTGTTTGAAAACACCACTTTTAGAAAGTGGCTATTTTCTTGTTTAACCATCCTGTGTGCCTCTGCCTGTTTGTGGATTGACTGTCTGGCTTTCGAGTGACAGGGTCTGGGTAGGTGCAGTGGCTCCAGGAGTCTGGATGAGTCAGCACTAGGCTGAATAGGCCTGATCTGCATGTGGAGTGGTGGAAGGAGTAGCACCTGTACCTGCCTAGGGTTGTGCCTGCCTTCCACAATGCTGGCTCCGCCCCCCTGTGGTGTGTCTAGAGCCAAGGCTCACACTGACAATGGATGTTGTTGTTCACTTGCAGAGTGCCCCCCAGAACTGGTTTGAACTGGGCTCAGAGCCCCTCGCACAAAGAGACCAAAGACATTTTGGGGTATGAGTATGCGACCCAAAACCCAGACTTTAGATCATTCCTGGAATTCAAGAGGAACCTTTGCTGAGGAGAAGAGCTGGAGAGACTGAGGAGAAGTACTGCCCTTGCTGTGTGTCTGGGGTTGGCCTGCAGTTGCTGTTTCTGCCAAGGAAAGGAAAAGACTTTGCTATGTGCTGTGTCCCCTGCCTGAAGGAGGGGAAACAACCTTTACAACGCAGTCATTATATTGCACCACCTTTAGAATGCAGTCATTACAACGCAACATCCTTTACATCGCATGACATTACAACGCAACCATTACATCGCATGTCACTACAATGCATACCATTACAACGCATGTCACTGCAATGCATTCTATTACAATGCATACCATTACAAAGCATAGTTTTTATCCTTACACTATCCAACAATTACCCTACTGTTGAACTCACTGGAGTGGGAATAGTAATTGTTACTCCTACACTATCCAACACTTACCCTACTGTTGTACTCACTGGAGTGGGAATAGCAATTTTTACCCCTACACTATCCAACACTTACCTCAAATGCAATATAATGGTATGCATTGTAATGGTATGTGTTGTAAATGTAGTTTCTAAAAATGCATTGTGATGGCATGCGATGTAAAATCATGTATTGTAATGGATGTTGCAATGTAAAAACTGCATTGTAAAGTCATGCGCTGTAAATGTTTGCGTTGTAACATCATACATTGTTGAAGGAGATCTCCAAAGTCCTGAAGTGAGCTGGCCTCCTGTTCTGAAGTCTCGGGGACACAAAGACTTCACCCCCAGCTCCCATGAACTCTGCTGCTTTTCTGACCTGCCAAGAGGTGCCTGTGCCAGTTTGGGGCCTCTGGAGGTTGTTGCTGCTGTTGGGAGCTAGAAGAAAGAAGAAACATGAAGAACTGCTAAAATTGACGCATCGCTCTTCTTGCGGCTGTTTTCTCGATGCATCTCCCCAGCACGAGAAAAAATTCCACACATTGCTGTGCCGCTGCGAAAACCGCTGCAGCGCCTGTTGACACTGCATGAATCGACGCATCGAGGGATCGTGGTTGAAGAGGGCCGACACAGCACCACTCGGTGTCGCTGCATCGATCGCTGACGCATCCCAGATTTCCACAAATCGCACCTGTGTGGCATGCTTTCCTGGCGCATCACTTGCGACCTGGAACCATCACGAAGAATTGACACATCACTCCCTGTACAGCCTGGATTCAACGTAACTCATCCTCTGCGTGTCACAGAACTGTCACATCACCTCCCCAAAGTCTTAGGAGTGTTGCGTCTCCTTGATCCCCAACTCTGTGGCTGTTTGGCTTTTGGAACCTTGATGCATCTGCAGGTACTTTGGTGAAAAGTCATGCATCCATAGTATTCTATGGTACAAGTTCTTGAAACCATTTGCAAGTAATTTTTTAACTGTGTATTGTGGGTTTTTGCTGTTTTGGTCTTGTTTAGTTTAGATAAAGATATTCTATTTTTCTAAACTGGTGTGGTGTCCTTTTGTGGTGTTTTCACTGTGTTACTGTGAGTGTTGGTACAACTACTTTACACATTGCCTTTGGGATAAGCCTGTCTGCTCGTGCCGAGCTACCAAGAGGGTAACCAGGGGTTATCTAAAGTGTGTATCCCCCTTACCATGACTAGAAGCAAGGGTCCCTCTTTGGACAAAGGTACCTACCTCTGCCAACTAGAGACCCCCATTTCTAACATTGGTGGTCAGCGGTGAGAATTTGAACCTGTATTTGTACTTGACCCACAGTGATTGGTTTACATTACTAGTTTAGTACAGACCACTAAACAACCACATACTGTGTTTGGTTTTTGGTTATATTATTGAGTAACCCTTTAATTATCCAAGCATAATGTCTCAGAAGGGTAAACCAGCAAGTGAGATGGCAGAACTGGAGTTTGATATTGAAATGTTAAGTAGTTACAAAGTAGGTCAACTCAAGCAGTTCTGCAGGAACTTTAGATGTCTCATGAAGAGAAGCCCCATGAAGGAGGAGCTACAGAAGGCCTTAAGGGCCTGGTGGGAGGCCAGAGAGTCTGGGGAGGCAGAGGATGCAGAGGTGGATGAGGATGGTTTCAGATCACAAAAACTGCCTGTGGGAAGAGCAGCCTCCAGGGCTGACAGCACTCATTCCTTCAGCAGTTTTTCACCAGAGGAACTGGAGGAGAACCAAAGGGTCAGGGAGCAGGAGCTAGAAGTCCTTAGGATCAAAACAAAGCAGATGGAAATGGAAATACAGGCCAAGGCCGAGGAGAGCAGGAGAGCTTATGCCTTAGAAGAAAATAAATTGATCTTGGCATATGAGCTGAGAATGGGAGAGCTCGATGAGGAGTTTGCGAGGCTTGAGGCCCTGAGTGTCTTAAACAACCAAAAAGAGATGTGTGTAGCTCAGGAAGTGAGCTTGGCTGGGTGGAGGTGGAGTCCAGCTCAGATGGTGGCAGCAAAATTGTGTTATCTAGTGCTGAGGGAAACATACACACACCCAGAGATGTGGCACCAGACTTGAGGAAGGGGGTTAACATACACAAGGGGGTTCAGGTTTATGAGGTACCTCCAATCCACTACAGTGGATTGTGGAACTGACACTGAAGATCATATTCCTAGTGGTGGGAGGGACACTCTACTGACTCTAAATGAGAGGTGCAGGGAGCGGGGTTCCCCCATGGTAGAAGTCCTGGTATGTATGTGTGGAGACCACCCAGAAGAGTGTGGGTTGAGTGACAGGGACAGTCACGAACTGTCTTGCCAGTCTCAGGAGAGTGATGTGGGGTACTTGTGTGAAGCACTGGATGGTGGGCAAAGGGTATCTGACATAAGGAAAGAAAAATTCATTCATTCACTATCCTTCACATCTGTAATATCTGTCGTTATGGTGTGACAAGAAGGACTCATCTTTTAATTGGTACTTGTTAGAAATTGGGTTACTGGTTGACTCTGTTTAAGTGACAACCACAGTCCTAGTCAGGGTAAGGCATAAGCAAACCCTAAATTAACTTGCGCTCAGCCCCCCGGTAACTTGGCACAGAGCAGTCAGGCTTATCTTACAGGCAATGTGTAAAGTATTTATGCAACACTTCAAACAGGAAAACAATGAAAACACCACTTAAAAAAGATCCCACACTAAGTTAGAATAATAGAGCTAAAAGGAATAAATTAAAAAAAATAATAATAATCCAATCAGTAGAATCGGAGTTATGATTTCTTTTTTTTAAAACTGCAGTATAGCATAAAGTGCCAACCGGGGTTTTTGGTCGCGCAGACTAGATCAAAGTCAAAACTTCAGGCTGAACTCAATGGAGCGCGGGTTGGATAGAGTCTCAGATTTGTCCACTGAAGCTTTACCTTCTCAACTTTTGTGTCTATAGTCAGTTTGCATTGAATAAAGTTGCCAGAAACATGGAGAGAGTAGCTGGTGGTGGTTGGTGTGGTGCGAGGAGCAGGTCAGGCGTCGCTTATGGGCAGGCTGATACTTTGCATTGATGGTTCTCTATAGGCAATCAATGGTTTCAGGGTGAAGAGACAGACTTATGGCAGCTCACGCTGAATGTCAATGCAAGCGACGCGTTTCTGGTAAAACTGGCCCATTTGCAGTTGTGAAGAGCCCAAAGGCTTGAATTCAAGAGTTCAAGAGTCACACCAAGGGTTCAGAACCAAGAAGCTCCTCTTGGGGGTCAAGAACTCACTCAAAATGTGTTCAGGAGCTGTTGGCAAGGCTTTTATGTCCTTGAGGCTCAGATCAGGAGGCCAGCAGATTAGCCCTATGAGTCACTCTGTGGTGACTTTCTCTCCAAGCAAAAGGACAGCAGGCAGCAGGTCAGCAAAGCAAGGCAGCACCTCTTTCAGAGTGGTAGTCCAGCACAGTGGCAGTTCATGCAGCAGCACAGCAGTTATTTTTACGGCAGATTATCCACAGGTCCAGAAGTGTACTCAAGTGGTGGCGCCTAAGGCAGCGGCACAGCATGAGTTGCCAGCACCCAGGGCAAGGCAAGTATTTTGCAACTTTTCTTTTAAAATGTTGTCCCCTTAAGAATGCCCCTCCACCATTAAGAATGCCACTAAGAATTTTGCACCCAGGGCAACCGCTCCTGTGACCCCACCCATGCTACTCCACTGTTGAATGTCCTTCTTTTATATATGTGTGCCCTGGTGCTGGAAGGTGAGAGAAGCTTTCAGACAAAGGCTTTAAAGCACATGGAATGCCCTGCCTCCTCTTACTCCAACCTGGCTGAAGTGACAATGCAGGATCGTTAAGCCCTTTGTGTGGACAGGACGCAGCCTATTCAGGTGTAAGTGAGGCTGGGCCCAGCTCCTCCATTCCATCCTGCCAGTGATGGCCCATCCAGTCACTAAACCTTCCATTGTGTGTGACTGTCTAGGAGGAATACACAAAGCCCAACTGCCAACGACATTCAACCATGTGACTAGAGACAGGCTGTGGGCACCAAACTGCTAATGCAAGAGAATAGCAACTTTCTAAAAGTGGCATTTTGAGGATTTTAATTTAAAATCCAACTTCACCATGAGTTAGGATTTTAAATTATGATTCCAGAGACACCAAACATGAACCAGTTATCTCTTACCATTTAAAAATTACACTTATAAAATATAATGAGGCAACTCCATTGTTATCCTATTGGAGAGATAGACCTTGCTGTAGTGAAAAACAAACTTAAAATTATATGTCCTATCTTTTAAATGCACTGCACCCTCCCTCTGGGATGTCCGGGGCCTACCCTACGGGGTGACTTATTGGTATAATAATGGAAGATTTGGGCTTGGCAGCATGTTTATTTATCCAGGTCAAAATGACAATTTAAACTCCACACACAGGCTCTGCAAGGGCAGGCCTAATGCAGTTTAAAGGGCTACTTGAGTGGGTGGCACAATCAGTGCTGCAGGCCCGATAGTAGCATTTAATTTACAGACCCCGGACACACGTAATGCACTTTACTAGGGACTTATAGGTAAATAAAATATGCCAATTGGGTAAAAACCAACGTTACCATGTTTTAAGCAGAGACCACATGCACTTTAGGCATTGGTTAGCAGTGGTAAAGTGCCCAGAAATATAAGGCCAGCAAATATTAAATCAGCAAAAACAGGAGGCATGAAGGCAAAAACCACACCAAGGATGCCTGGTCTAATAGTGCTACTTAGGTGAACAGCAGATGTGAGACATGACTACAGGTATTTCTTTTTTTACTATTTTGAGGCTGCGTTGGTGAAGCGGAGATATGTGAGGAAACACATATTCAAGAAAGTAAGAGGTTTTCTTTCGTTTAAACATACGTTTCCTGAGTGGACTGACTTTTCAAAAGTAAAGCAAGGAAATTCATTTGAATGCAGATATGGCAACATTTTCCAGTAGTGTGGATTTTTTTAGAAATGACCAAAAATAACCTGCATATGGGAAATATTATAGTAAACACTAATTGATATTCATGATCAGGTGTAGCTCAAACAAGCCTTGAAAAAAGAAACGTTTGACATTTATAGAGAAAATCGTGTTTGTTTTGCACATGAGGATTGATTCTATATATGATTTTGTTAAATTGTACAGAGGTTGGGGGCACTTGCTTGAGTTTGATGGGTTTTTTCATTGAACATGTGGAGTGTACTTGCTATGCATTGCTTTAGAGCCCGCCCAGTGAAAGCCACTGATTGTGCGTATTTCTAATTAAATATTTGATAAACCTAATCCAGTGAAACAATTTTCATTGCGCTAATCCCTGATGAGCATATCGAGTGCACTGCTGTTCATAATTTCTTAAAGGGATTTTTCAGTAGTTTGATTTGCTTTTAAAATAATTGTCAGTGGAACAGCCTATTGATCGACTGTCTTTGTCTTCGTGCTTGTGGCAATTGGTGCAGGTTTGCTGCTGCCCTGCAGGGCTCACGCAAACTGGTGACATGCTGGCAACGAGATAGAATATGCTGGCTACATCTTGGAAGCTCTGTTTTTCGTCTCACTCAGAATCAGATAGAAGAAAGCCTAGTCTGGTGAGTTGGCTTTCACGCATAAACATATGCAAAATGAGCACGCTGAGCCTCTATACCATTGCTATAAGTAAAGCTGACTTGTTGATTTCTTCTAATTGTATGTCCCTAAACGGTATGATCAGGAGGTCTCGCTACAGACCAATCTCAGTGCGAGTATAGATGCCTCTTCATTAAACATAGGAGAAGTGCCACCCACTTCTCATATGATTGATTGATGTACTTGGCAATGAAACCGTACTGCTGCTTTGTGCATGCATGGAAATGTATGTTATGCTAGTGACAGGAGGTCAATCTGCTGGAGTACCCTCTCAGTACACAATTATATCTGCTCACCAAATGATGCCCTCCTATGGGAATTTATTTTTGAGCAGCACCTCCAGCTACAGGAAACTGTCTGGTACACAGCTGTAGCCATCTTCAAATTGAGAACCTGGTGCACCGAACAAACTAAGCTTTTGTGCTTTTTACTTGTAATTTACTTTCCAGCACTAAACTTATTTAGCGCTGGAAATAATGTAAAAGTAATGCGAAACCGTGCATTTCTCTGCTTCGTGTTACTTTACGCCATGGAGGCGTACCAAGGGTGGTGCATGGGCGTTCCCGTGCAACCACCCAAGGTTTCTCACGCTAAACCCAATTTACTAAAAACAGTAGATTGGGTTTAGCTTGAGAAAATTCCGCCCTTTTCAACTAGGTGCAAGGGAGGAGATATGCTTTCAGTTCTCCTTCCTTTTCCGACTTTGCATGTGTGCTGCACTGTGCAGCATGCATACAAAGTGGGAAAAGCTTTCACTTGTGTCTAGCATAGTATTTTGTACAGGAAGGGCACCCTTCCTGTACAAAAACTATGCTGGACTCATGCATACACCCGAACGCTGCGCCACTAAGTTGTGTGCACGGTGCACGGCAGCTGTAATGAGCGCCGGCGCAAGGGAAATGGGAGGAGATAGCCATATCTTTGAAGAAAGTGCACTCTCCTGCTCCTTCTCTGTCGGGCAACGCAGCGCAGGCTCGCGGGGGGGCTGAGATGCGTTGCGTGACCTTTTCGTAAATCTCCCCCTAAAACCTTATCTGGAGAGAAGTCAACAACTCTGTGACCTTTGCAAAAAGGACGGTTTGCAGAGTTTACCCCCATTTTTCATCCACATCTAAAAAGAAATAAATGTTAGGATTCTATATAAAATGTCTGATATTGGGCTGAGTATTCTGGCGACAGATCTCTTTATTGAGCTGTGTAAATGTGATTTGTAGCCAAACGATAGCATTACTAAAAGCTTCAGTGTGTCTAGTACAAATAAAATATATTTAATATTGTGGGATCTGATGAATTACAATATTCAAATTTTCCGAAATTAGGTTTATAAAAACACAAATCATTAAAAAACAAAACAATAATTTTAGCAAATTATTTGTTGCCAAGTGTTTTTGTAATTGTTAAATCAGTTTAAAACAAATCAAGTTGGTGTAATATAGAAAACAACTATTGCAGATTACACGCACACCTGAATATTCGGAGTACGTTGGCTAAAATCATCATCATTTTCTTGTAATAAAACATTTCTGTAAACATTTCATTTTATTGTTAAGAAATTGAATTGGATCGGAGAGGAAGAACACCACAGTGACCTCTGTGGTTCCTAATCTATCGAAATAATGCTGCAGAGCATTAGAGGATGAGATTTTGGCATCTAATAAGAGATCAAACTTTCATAAACCTTTGACAAGGAGAGATTAAGAACCGGTACGAGATTCATTTTGAAAGATTTATTGAAATTGTACAGCAAACATTTTCTGGGAAAATATGAAGCTTTCATGTCATACATGATTAAATGTAACAATATTTAGAGCAGACGTATTGATTTATTTTTGCTTCTAGCATGCAGAATTTCCGTTCATTTTCCTAGAAAATCTGCAGCACTGTTTTAAATCAGTTAAAAAGCTTTTAAAAAGGGTTTTATGCACAAGTGATAGACAACTGTAATTATTGCACTTCATTGAATATTTTCTCGATGCAAATGTTTAGTATTTTTTCGAGGGATAATTTTGCCGACATTTATGACTATTGAGTGGGTTACATCTAGTCTGGTATCTTATGTCCTTTTTTGTTCATTTTGAATGATTGGTCGCTTACACTGCTTGGCTGATGTTCCTAAACCTGGAAGCAGAGAGAGGAAGGTCTTAAAAGTTATTATAAAGTATCATAAGCTGAATTGAATATGATGGTATTCAAACAGTCTAGATCCATTCACTGGCGGATCACTGGTGGGTCGAATGTGCATTCCACATGGAGGTGTCATGGTATTTAAGACATTATCCCTCCAAGGGCCCAATTACAAGTATTTTTTTTTTAAACATACTTTATTGGTTTTTACATTTTATGTATCATACCATCATGTTACATATTCTTTTCATATCATCAATCATGTCTTTATAAGAATACACATATTTACGGTATAGTCCTGATTCAGCGTAAATGTACGTAACACAACTATGTAACCTTTGCAGTAACTCACATTTCCTTTGGGATAGCGATCCCAACTGATGGTAATGCATTATCACATTAATACAGGCCCAATTACAAGTATAGGTGCTATTTATTGCACCTGGTCAAAAATGCTACCACGTGTTTCTTATTGATTGGGTGCGATAAATAGTACCCAAAATGAGTTTCTGGAGAATAACATGCGGATTTAGGTGTTTAACGTACCAAAATCCACATGATACAGTATTTATCGAATGATTTTCCTCTGTTATACTTCAGCATATTTGAACTGCTGAAATTGACTGAAGGTTGAGTTATTTAATGCATCCGTTAGTTATCGGATCTATTTGGAATGACAGACTCATAATCAGGCCCAAAATGTTTTACCTTAGACTTTTTAGAGGTTTTTGTGAAGCTTACTGAAGGCAGTTAGTTGACTTTTAGCAAAGGAAGGTGCCCACACAGGATCCCAGTGTGGGCCATCAATGGCACTGTTAGTGGAGCATAGGTCATGAATGTGAATGGTATAAGATGAATACGAAGTGGGCTATGTGGTATTAGCCTGCCATGGGTTCTTTCATGTGTGATCTGGTAAATCAGTATAGATTCCATAGTACAGTAATAAAAAGCTGACTCAAAGCATCACTAGCCTGTGGTCAAAAGACTTTTGGCCTGATTTAGATATTGGCGGTAACGGTTCCACTGTCACATTTCCGTCAGATTCCTTGTCCGGATGCTGGTGGCCCACGGATGAAAGATCGCCAGAGTGCCACTGACTTGGCCAGATATGCTCACCCACATAGACAGCGCCATCAGTAAAAGCAGCTGTTGGAGGGCATACAGCCAGTTTATCCACCGAGACAATCACAATTTGTCTTCCTGCCGACATGACTGTGGCAGGGAACCTGATCAAGTTGGCTGATTGGAACGGATATAAGGCCAAAATGTACTTTTTTTCTGTTTCACACTTTCTTTACTGTCATGGATCTGATCATACAAGTTCTGCCTTTGCTGCTGCTACTTGACC
Source organism: Triturus cristatus (assembly GCF_964204655.1). Taxonomy (NCBI): domain Eukaryota; kingdom Metazoa; phylum Chordata; class Amphibia; order Caudata; family Salamandridae; genus Triturus; species Triturus cristatus. Next base: position 580,256,946 of record NC_140586.1, read on the forward strand.
ACGAAGCAAATCCTCACCATTGTTGCCAAAATCAAAGGTAAGCTTCTCGTATAATCAATTACCTTTTGATTTGTCAGATTACATTTGATCAGGACTCATGCATATTGAAATCTCTCTTACAAACAATAACATACTAATGTGTAATTCATATGTGTGAAATGATGTTGTTTAAGACATTTAAAGATACGCACCTGTATAATTTAATTGTAATTTTAAAATTGGTGCAAATTGCATTCATGATAATGGATACTTACACAAAATGGACATCAATACAACAACTAAAAACTGACCATACAGGTGTGTTAACTTTAATTTTCTGAAACTATAAAATCATAAAATTATGCATTACACATTATTGAAATAATTGCAATGTAATATACTGTAGAAATTGCACATGACAAGGTGAAACATGTGTTTTAAAATAACTGTAAAAGGAATGTCAGTCCCAAGGTTTCATCAATTTAACATTTCTCCTTGTCTACTGCATTTTCTGTATTTACTTAAATGTTGTTTGTGCCATCATTATTTTAAGATGCAATGCATATGTGTTTATCTTCATCACTTATGTAGTACAAACCCAATTTGGGTTTGGGAGGGGTCGTAGATGCAGGAGGAATGGGTTTCTGTTTGGGAGGAGTAGTTTTTCATTTGGTAGGGGGTGAAGGTCAGAGCAGAAATAAAAACAGAACTAGGATAAAAGGTAGGTGGGGTGGTAGAGGACTGGTTTTTAGAGGTAGAGGAAGCTGGAGTGTGTGATGTGCGAGTGTCTGTCTGATGTGCAGTTGCATGTGGTCCTGCTGTATGTTTTGTACTTTTGGATGTGTGTTTTTTGGCAGGTGTGTGGTGTTCAGGTGAGTGTGTGCATTTGGCTTGGTTGCTGTTGTTTTGGGTGTAAGTGTGGTTTTGTGTGAGTGTGTTGGTTTAGATGAGTGTGATTTTGAGGTTGTTGGTCTGGTTGTGGTGCATGTGGGTGTGGTGGTGGTTGTGGGGGTGGTGGTGCTTGTGTGTACTGGTAGACATGGTTGTGCTTGTAGTTGTAAGAGTGGTGGTAGTTGTGGAGACACTGGTGGTTTTAGTGGGGGTGGGGATGCTCGTTGTTCAGGGATATGCATTGGTGAGGGTGTGATGGTGACTGTGGTGATGGTCGAGATGAGGCACAAAGTTAGGGTGCTTGGGAGGCTGCAGTCAGTGAGGAGGCTAGTCCTGTATACAATGTCTGCAAGCCAGAGTTAGCGCTATGAATGCCTTCCAGGTATGCTATCATTTATTGCATAAGGCAACTAAGGCCCTGGAAGGCGTTCAGGAGTGCAATCTGGCCTACAGAGATGCCGCATAGGAGGTCTATAGCCTCCTTACTCAGTGCAGCTGGCGGGACTGGAACAGAAGGTGAGGTACCTGCAGTGAAAGAGACCCCAGCCTTTTTAAGGGGCAAGTTTTGCCAACTGGGGGGTGCAAGAGGGAGGGTGGCGCTGGCTCTCCGGGTGGTAGGGAAGGATGCAGGTAGAACAGTTTCTGTAGGGTCCACCACCACTAGGGACTGTCTTCCTAAGACAATGTAGAGCTGCTGACCTCCATCCCCTCACCCTCCATGCCACTGTTTCCATCTGTGTCGTTGGTCTCAGCAGTTGAAACACAGTGGCCAGCTGCCTCCCGTCCACATGTCCAATTTCTCCTTTGCCTGCTCGTGATGATGCTGAAAAGACATATAGAATAGTTTTATTGTATCTGTGTAAATAGAATTGATCATGAAGCATGATCTCAAAACATTTTCCAAGTTTTCCAGATTTTACCTGCTATAAGGTTAAAAAATGTTGGTTCTTTATTGTCAATATCTCATACATGTAGGAAAGATCTTCAGAAACCATTTGGTCACAGTTTTGTAATTTCTCATTCTAGCTGCTATATCATTTATTATCTTGTCTCTTATCCATTTTAATTCTCTCCAGGAACTGTTTAACTCCTTTGAATGGTTGGGCTTTGTTGTTTAGAATAGTGAACTTATGTCACTAAAAAGGATATTTACAAAAGAAAACCTTAGTACAATGCGTGCACAAGGCCATAAGATCTGTATTATATTAATTCACACAAAATAATATATTATCAATGTGTGTCAACAAATACTGCAATGTTGTACCAATATCTGTATAAACTTAAAGCCTATTTCCTTTATTTTGGCATTTCTCAATGGTAAAACTTACTTCAAGTAACTAGAGTATATTTCAAATATAAATAATACTATATGGATTAAGTATTTTAGTAGCTGATCAATGTATCATGCATAATGTATATACCAATGCTGTAGAAGAAATTAAGAAATATGTTTTTTGTGGATTGACAAATGACTTCTACAGCATAAGTAAATATATAGGGCTTAATACATTTCTAATCCAATTTAGTACAGAGCAGAAACATTTTCCGATCTGACTTCTAAATATCTCAAGTAATTTCACATTTGTTTTACCGTTGTGAAAATGTTGTTCAAAACATGCTGCTTTTAACTATAGGCAAAAATTAGTGCATCATCACAGTAAATATTGCATTCACTGATTCATATATAAATGTTACATCAAAGATTCAAAAGCAATTCATACTATGCAACAAATTACACCTGGATGCATTCTACATTTTCCTATTGAGTTATGAGTCGGGCTTGATTTTGAGTTTTTCAGATGGGATACTCCATCATATATGTGGTGGAACATTCCATTTGCAAAAGTCCCTTTAAGTATCCCATTTTTCTCCATCATTGATTTATCATCTGGACATAACAAAGGACATTGAAGAAAGGAGTGGGCATGTTTTACTCTGTGACCAACGTGTAAACATTCCTGTGTGTGTTTTTCCAAAAAATGTTTGCCTCTCACAATTATTTTCCAAAAAACAGACTGAGTTGCATGCACATTTTTTAAAGAGTAAGACATCATGCAGATCTGTCACTTTTAGCATGAATGAAATAGTATTTTGTGTTCAAAACAAATTTAGGATATGCTTTGAATCTAAAATGTAGCCATTTAGTGTGATGGTACTGGACATTTTGGCTCAACTGCTTACACTTGTTTTTGTCATAAAACCAATTTACCAATTGGACGATTGAAAAATCTACTGTATAATAAGGGCATTTTATGCTATGTCACCCGTATTAGGGCTAACCTTACATCATTCACAATAGTGAAGGTGCATCACACCTGCCACAATAAATACTAGTGGCCTGTTGGTACAACTGTCCCTCATAACATTAAACAATCTGTTGTACATTTGTTATTTAGGATGGCATGTGTCTGCTAAAACCAGTCCTTTGGTAGTGAGCAGAAATCAGGTTGTATCCTTTTCCACAAATTCCCATGTCATCATACACCTTGTGCAAAGCTTGCACCTTCAAGAACTCTTGTTATGCATTGGACATGTGTCAACCCTTATGTTGATGGCAAAATTAGTTGCTGTAACAAAAACAAGCATTTGCAATGCAATACGTCTCACATTTACGTGAGTTTTGTAAATGCAACACCTATTGCATTACAAATGCTAGTTTGTAAAAAATGCCCATGTGGCTCTTTCTTTTTCATATCGTCCGAGCCCCTTTCTTTATATGAGCCATGTCTAAAGAAAGGGGTGTGGCCGCTATTAAAGTGAAAGTGCAGTATGGTGCGGCTTTTACCAAAAAAATAGGCATTTGATTTTCGAGTTGACAAACAAATGCTTTTTTGTAAAGGCGCCCCATGCTGTGCTTTCACTTTAATGGCGACCACGCCCCTTTCCTTAGACTCGGCTCGTTTAAGGAAAGGGGTGCAGCTGAAATTAAAGTGCGGCATGTGGCAACATAAAATAAATATTAAAAAAAAAACAAGCAGGCACGTTTGGCGCAGCAAGTAAAGTAAAGGCATGGCCACCACTATTAGTGTGGCTTACTGTGCTATGGTAAAAAAAAATAAAGCTGTTGCGAAAGAGTGTGCAACAGTAAGCATGCATGCGACAACCATTAAATGAAATAGTGCTCGGGGCTGTAATTAAAGCCTACTGAGCAACAACACATGTGTCATAATCGGAGGTTCCAAATCAATCAATCAATCAGTCAATCAATCAGGGATTTGTGAAGCGCACTATTCTCAAGGCACTGGGGGGAAGGAGGGGTTCAAGCAGCTCCGTATCATCTGATGAGCCAGGTCTTGGGGCTCTTCTTGAATGCTTGCAGTGTTGGGGTTTGTCTGATTCTGAGGGGGAGTTCGTTCCAGGTCCTGGCTGCGATGTAGGAGAAGGCTCTTTCTCCCATACTGGGTCTGTGGATGTGTGGGATTTCAGCCAGGCAAGGTCGGTGGAGTAGAGGTTTCCCTTTGGTGCATACAAGGAGATTCTTTCATTGAAGTATTGGGGTCTGGTGTTGTGGAGGGATTTGTAGGCGTGAGTGAGCAGCTTGAAGGTCACTCTCTTTTCGACAGGGAGCCAGTAGAGGTCTTGTAGGTGCCGGGTGATATTTTCTTGTCGTGGGATGTCAAGTATGAGTCTGGCTGCAGAATGAATTCTGGATGGTCTGGAGTTTGAGGAGATTTGATAATTCCGGCGTAGATGGCGTTCCCGTAGTCCAGTCCGCTGGTTATGAGTGCTTGGGTGACGGTCTTTCTGGATTTGAGGTGGATCCATTTGAAGGCCCTGCAGAGAATGCGGCGGGTATTAAAGCACATGGAAGATACAGCGTAGACCTGTTGGTTCATGGTGAGGGAGGAGTCGAGTATGATGCCGAGGTTGCTGGCATGATCTGTGGGAGGGTTGCCGAAAGCAATGGACCACCAGGAGATGTCCCATGCGGAGGGGGAACAAATGAAGACAAGGCGGTACTAATGAGGGACTAAATAGCCTATTTACAAATCAGAAGCCAGCGAAGGACAATGACACAAACCAATGACAAATATGGGTGGAGAGTGGGCGGGGCTTCAAGTGCATACTACAATACAGCATGCCTTGCAGAGCAGAGCATGCAATTTCCAGACTCGACCTACCAAGGCTATTGGTGATAGGTGGAATGTTTCTCAGCCACTGGTAAGTACCTAAAGGGAATTCCAGTTTTTTTTCCGTTTTTTGCACAAAAGCACAGTGCCACCCTATCCTTATGTAATCTGCATTGTCCCTGCTCCAGCTGGAAAAATCCAGTCTGAATTGCCAGGCAATGTCCCCTCTGGATGGAAACAAAAGCTGTCTCAGACTGTTCTCAGCCTCAATATAAAAGTAAACTCTACCAACAAGGGGGTTAGGGGGGTTAATTGTGTCTGCACGTGCTGCGCTGATTTTTAGTCAATTTCTGGAGGACCTTAAATGTATTAACAAACACAGTGACTTTAACTTTCTTTGCTTTTTTGATCAGATTTTAGAGAGGAGGAGAACACATTCGACAAACTTAATTTGAAAGCGACGTCACTGGGGACCGTTACATTCTTCCTCAAACACTTCCCATTCCTTACCCTTGCCTACACTGCCTTGGAGATGCGATGAACCAAAAGGACAACTAAAGGGACTTGAAACTGGAAGGCTCTCCTTGGCACCTTATGGGAGGCAGGCTGGTCTGCATACATGTCTAGAGAGCGGGTTCATGTGAGCTCCTTCACGACTCCCTTTCTTCCCAGGCACTAACTGGTCGGTTCTGTGAACACTACTTCTTCCAATGGAAGAATGTAAGAGTTGAGCTCTCTATTTATAACTTATAAAACTATAATTGAATTGCTGTTTATGTCTACGGTTTCTTTGTAGAAAATATTTTATTTTAGATAAAGCCCTTGCTTCTTCAGGTGGTTGTACTTCTTGTACTTCGTACATTCTTACATTTGCACTGTGCCTTTGCTGAAGAAGCTTTTCAAGCATGCCACTTGTTATCCAGGCTCTTTTCAGTCTGGGCCTGGATGCCTCCCTCATAGTGAGAGTTCCTACAGTGAAGTAATAGTTCATGTATGTGTAAATAATATGCGTCAGGTTTTTGTGAGTCCACTGAAGTCTCCTTTGGTGAAGATTGATAACATATAAACAGTAAAGGCCATGTAGTACCCTCAGCCTCTGTCTCTTGGAAAAGCCAAGACTCTCCGGACTTGAAGGGGTAACCTTCTTGCATTACTTTCCTTTTAATCTCAGTAACAGTGCTGTTTCTAAATAAATGCACTGTTCATGTTCCTTGCTCTATTCCTTCTTTCTTTTTGGGAACTCCGTTTCTGTCTTTTTTCTGTATTTTATTGCCAAATATAACTTGCATAAATGTTGTCATTATTTCTGGATTTGGAAATTGACCCTTCCTTAGCTTACTTGGATTTCTTTGATGGGCATCCAATGTTCCCACTGCATCCTGACGTGAAGCAGCATTGCAGCTCAGTGGTTTTATAACTGTGCCTAGCTTAAGTTCCAGAGTGAGAATTCTACAGATCCTCTCTGATTTGAATGGGCGTGAAACGGCATAGAAATCAGAAAGCACGGTGAGGAGAATGCTCATCGCTGACAAATGTGGTGATCTAATGGTCACAAGTTCTAATGCAGGCAAGGCAGACTCAGTCGGTAAATTTATCATAAATTGGGTAACTTCCTCATCAGTTATTTTTAGCGTTTAGAAATAGGTGAATTAATACGTAACATAACATATTATTACTGTGATAATGCTTTGGCTTGTTCCATTGTGAACAAGTGATTGTTAGTTCTACAATGTAAAGAATCCGGTCATAACCAGGCAAATACCTCCAGTACTGCAGGCTTCGAATGTATGGGAATTCATTTAGTTTCAGTGACTGAAAAGTGGAAATTAAATCAATGGCAATAAACACATATAACACGTTCTAAAAGATAAACGTTAAAAATCCAAGATTCTGCCCCTTCTCCTAGCACACTGTTATACTTGCTGCTCAGCCAGTGTGAGTATGGTGTGGAATGTTGGTGTGGATGATGCTGTGTAATGTTGGATGAGCGAGGCTGTCAGATGGTGTATGGGCTGAGCAGCAGGAAGGCTGCTCCTGGTGGGGCTCTCTGGACTTTTAATCCTTAACTGACCATCATAATAAATACTACCTAAAAATACTCTGGAGTTGGATTTTTTATTATTTACAAAAATGTGGTTTTGATTTTTAAAAGAAACTGCGTGTGAGAACTTTATAGAAGCTGAGACTAAGTGAAATATAACCTGGATTGGATTTTGAAGCTTAAAGTAACCCCTTAACAAAGAACCTCCTCTTTAAACTAAGCGCAACAAGTTTAAAAAGAGATTAGCAGCCCTGAGTCCTACCAGTGACAACAAGACCGGTCGGCCCCAACCCGGGTGTGCCAGTACTTGCTTAGCTTTCCATCTACATGTTTGGGAAAGTGTCTTCATGTAGAGGAGTTCTCTCAACCTGTGTGGTGAAGTGCTTCTGGAGAGCTTCAACGTACATGAGCAGTCCCTGTAGTGAAGAGCAACAGTTCCCTCTTTCAGTGTGGGGTAGACCAACAAGTACTCAGGGCTCTGTGTGGAAGTGTCACTGGCAAGTGTCCCCAGACTCCTTGTCAAGAAGAGCCTTAAGTCCCTGAGACCGACGGGTGGGAGAAGCCCCGCAGTTCCTGTTTGTGGGCTGAGGAGCGTTGTTTCTCCCTGACAAGAAGAGAAGCAACGGTCACGGTTTATGGAGGTGTCCCCAGTGTCCGAGTTAATGAGCAACATTAGGGAGGAGTCCCCGGTGTTTGTGTTACTAATGGCATTATTGTGGAGGAGTTCCCTCACACCGTGTGGGAAGGGCAACATGGGAGGTGCTGCAAGGTGAACCCGCCTACTTGTTTTTCCTGGTCCTGCTTAGTGGTGCATAGTGGTGCGGTGATTGGTGCTACTTCTGTAAATATTTGTACCCCTTCACTTGTAACTTCTCCTCTGGCAAAATCCTTGATCGCTGTGCCTGATGATTTCAAACTTGTAACTGGCAACTTTCACCTACCCGCAACAGCCTCTCCCCGTCTGTTGTCTCTAGCGCAAGCCCTATCTACAGCTCACGGATTGTGTTTTGCAGCTCGTACGCTGTGGTGCAGGTGCATGCCTTGAGCCACTCGGTATGCTCTATGCATATGAATTGGCAGCACACTGACACGTGCAATTGAGTTCAACTTTGGACAGAAGGCTGAACCATTCTTCCCCATACTTGAAGGATACACATTTATCTAGAATGTTCCATTGGAAGAGCGCACTCGCGAGCCGATTGGGCCAGACAGTAAGGAAGACTGTGAGGTGATTATGCTTGTTGGATTACCTAGAGCAGGAAAAAGTACATGGGTCTCGAAGCATGGGGCAGAGAATCCGTGTAAATGCAACATCCATGCTTAAACTACTTATGGTGCTGAAGTTACTGCAGACACTTTTAATAACTTCCACACAAATAACTGGAAAATAGCAGACTAGTAACAGCAACTGCAGCCGCCATCTTGGGACAAGTACTGACTAATTGTACTAGGTGTCTGAACTATATTACTGTTTGTTACTTAAAATCATGCAGTTCTCTTTAACCAGGATAATCCTAATGAAATTTGAAGTCTTCAGAAAGGCATGTTTCAACTGTTTTTGTACAAAAACCATTCAAATATTAAATGTAAACTCTTTCAAATTGCAGAAAAACTATTCCAAAACCTTCTGTCCAAGATAAAAAAAATACAAGAACAAGCCCAATCCTCCTTAAAATAAATCCCCAAACCAAACTTACAATCTACTAACAAAAAGCCCAAATGACGGTTAACATTGAAAATTGTTAAAAGCCTAAAAACTATAAACAACGAAGCAGGAGGCACGGCGCAAGACGTGCCCCAATACAACTGTGTAATTAGGAGGAGGTGGGAGGGAGGAAAACTGTATTTAAATGTAATGAGCTATGGTGCCAAAACTACACACAGGCAAATAGAAACAGAGCAGGAAACCAGGAAAAAAGAAGTCCTCCAAAGAACAGATATAGAACTGTAGTGTGATGAGACAGTACGTAGTCCCTGTGGCATGGGAGGAATGGAGGAGAAAATGGAGGGACAAAGAGGCAGGACTGACCACTGGCAAGCAAGGAGTTTTGAAGGACAATAACATAGACAAATGTAAAACAAAAGAAAGAAATAGGTGGAGTTGCAACTCCACAAAGCAGTTACCACAAGTAGCTAAACGACAGCGCAAGCTCTGCCTAGGCTTGACCTAATGAGTTGTTTAGCATGTAAACTCATGCTAGAACTTATTCCTTTGATGCTGCTGTTTGACTCTCAGCTACACTTGAAGCTCCGGATAGGCCACCGCAAGTATGCGGGCCATTAAGTGGGTCAGGGTGCAGTGCACACACTCTAAAATATTGGGAAGACTTGCAGAGCTGAAATTCTGATGACTTCTTGGTCTAGTGTCAAAGGTACTCCCACCTCTTCTGACAATGAATGCTGCACCACTTGTAGACCCTCAGGGTAATTATTTTGTAACCTGCTGTTTGTCTGTATTGATGTAACCCAATTTTACTATATCAATCACAAGCATTATTCAAGAGTTACTACGCAATATATTTCATTCTGCCTTAATTAAACACAAATTAATACATTTGCTGTAACCTGATGACTACCCGTGTCCCTTTTCCTTACCAAAATTCAATAATCCAGGCCAGTGACATCTAGGCCAAGGGGTTCCAACATTTTCTGTAATGAGAGCTGCTTCTCATCAGTGAATATCACTGTGAAATACTGAAGGCTAAACAACGTGTGCATTGTAACCAGACACCCCTATACCCAGCTGCATTGATTTGAAGCCTAATGTTCATAAAGCCAGATACTATGATTTGTACAAAATACTGTGACAAAGGGCACTATTGAAGTAGGTCTGCCGTATATGTCAATGATAATGAGGTCTTTGGGTATGTATGAACATTTGTGCATATGAAGGGGATCTATTTGTACGGTGACTGAGAGCCGGCTAAATCTAAACAGTTTGTGTAATTAATAACTCTCCATTTCATTGTTCTTCGATACTTTAAAAGCATTCAGAAGCATAATTTTGTTCACAACTCCAATTGTGAGACATATTTTCTGAGAGTAGTCAAATGCTTCAGTGCTTCAGTTGTTAACCTCTGTGGCCCACAAATCTGACTGAGCACTGCTCATTGTCGGGCATTGCTGTCTGGAGCCTGATGATCATGATGTTACATAAACACAGTCCTCCCGTAACTTTGAAATGAAAATATGACCTTTTGCTCATTTGAAAAAAAATTCAAGACTGCAAGCTTCTCTGAAGGTGTCTGGTAGCTACTGGTAGCTCCCAAATGGCTGGTTGCAGGCACCTGATCGAGGCTTGTGATTTGTTGGATAATACATATAGCAAACTTAATTTGTATTTTGTATACAAAAAATTGCATATATATGTACATCTGTAAAGAAAATATGATGTGTTTTCTAAATTTACATAATGTGAAATTTCTGCAATTCACATGAAATTCTACATACACATAGATATATCTAAAAATACAAACCAAATAAAATGTTGGGCTTAAAACACACACCACAGATTAATGTTGCTTTCTCTATTCATAAAGTGCTTAAAATTCACTCCATCATGGTTCTATGTAATATAAAAAATAAATGATACTTCCATCACTACACTTCCCTCAGGAACTCAAAGGGATATTCTAGCCTGTATTCAATACACAAATCTAGTTAGACAGATTGACAAATGCATTTTAGACATGTACCTGTTCCTCTGGTGAGACGTAGACCTGGCTGTACAGTGGCACAACTTATGTGGCCAGCAACTCCAGCTCCTCAGATGAGAAGGCTGGGGTCCTGTCACCTGCTTTTCCTGGCATTGTGGCTCCCAGAGGTCAGAAAGAACAAGTCTAATTGGCTGCAGTGTTAGGACGAAAGTGAGCTTTTTTGAAACACCACATATATGTACATGAAATATGCGATCGACAATGTACATAGCCATTGGCTGTCCTACGTTGCTTTCACACATGTTAGCATAAGGCTGAGTCCATCATGAAGTTTCACATCCACAAGACGGTCCACTCCCATCACTGATGACTAATTCCAAATGTCCTGATGACGAGGTCAGATGCCTGCCATTTTAGATTGTGTAATAGTGTTTATGTGACTGTTAAGTGCACCACCACCTCTAAAAATGCTGGCTACTGTTTACATGTAGGAAATGCTAATGTTGTTCATTTTTTTTTTTCAAAAAAGTTCAATGCAGTGCCTTAATGTGGTTCATGCAAGTTTTGCACAGTGGTGTTTATTCCACGGTTGATGGTATTTTTGCAGACAAAATTTTGGAAAATATTTATCTGCAAATAATACATTACCAATACATTATTTACATATTTAAAACATTAATGTCTACATGTATTAAATGTTCATTAAAAAATATATGTGTGTGTGTGTGTATATATATATAAATATATATATTTATATTATATCTATATATTATCTACTGGCGGTCGCCAGTAGATAGTTATAGTTAGGACCGAGTTCCCATAGGAAATCTGAAAATTCTATTTTGAATAACTTTAGCGTCGGTTGACGAATTGTCGTGAAATTTTCAAAACTAATGGGGCGCTCCGCTCAGCTCCTACCCTGAAAGTCTCGGGGTGATTCGTCAAGCGGGGGCTGAGAAAAAAGGGGGGTCCCAAAACGCGTTTTCCCCATGCATTTTCCCATAGGACCTTTAGTCGAAGGTACAGCCCGAACGGCTGAACAGAATTACTTGAAATTTGGCAAAGAGGTAGTCCTCAGGTCAGGGATGTGCCTTTTGCATATATGGTGTCAATCTGTGCAGTAGTTTCTGAGAAAATTGCAGTTAAAAGTACATAAATATCTATAGGCGCGTAATTCTGATTGGTGGTTAGATGTCAGTCAACATTCAAATCGGTCGAAATCAGGAACTGTCGGATGCCATTTTGTGTGTGGCAGTGAAAAACAAAGGTGGAGAACGTGAAAAGGGGGCAGGGTAGAGAGTTCCTGACCCCCTAGCCTTTGTCAGGGGGTCCCTGAAGGACCCCGAAGGGTGAAAAAAACATTTTATTTCTTTTTCAAAAATTTGCGGTGTGCACGCACGGTGCGCGCACGGCGGCAAAAAAATCATAAAAAATATAGAATTAAAAATCAAGTTTAAGTGTTTAGATGTTGGTGAGTTCTGAAAAGAACTGTTTTTATTGTCTTTTTTGTTTTGTATTTTTTTTTTAGTTTTTTAAGAATTTTGTATTTTTTTTAATTTTTTTAGAGCAGCAAAAAAAAAACAGTGAATGAAAAACTGTTCAAAAGGAACAAAAAAAAAATGGGAAAAATTATGGGGTGGAGCATGTGTGCTGCTGTATTTGTTCTCTATTAAGTTGATGCTGCTCTCACCATAACAGAGAACAACATTGCACACATTGCACCGTATATGAACCTTCTGGAACAGAGGGTGGATATCCAGAGGTCTTGAAGCAGGTGAATCTGCGGCCGCAGATGATGTGCTCGGCTGAGCTCCTGGAGGGTTGTCTCTTGTGGCTCTTGTAGATTCACGAGCATAAGCCACTGGATGCACTTTTTGGAAGTGCCTCATCATAGAATAAATACTAAAGGAGTATTTTTTGGGGGATCTCCTCTAGATAGGACAACTCCACAAACAGTGCAAGTGACTTTTGGGGCATTCACCTTCTTCTGCCCCTCTGGAAAAGTAAAGAACTTCCATATGAATGAATCCTTTTGTTTCCTCTGGCTTGGTGGCAAAAAGGTCTCCTCTTCACTCTCTGTAGAAGTTTGCTGTTCTGCCATACTCACGAAGTGGAAAAGCTGTTCAGCTCCTTCTCCCAGGAAATAAGAAGAAATAACGAGGGGAGTGGGTGTGGTGTTTGAAGATTCTGGAACTGAAACTACTATGAACCAATGAAAAGTGTTGTTTCGTAAACACATGACTTGCCGTGCGCGCACCGTGCATGCACGGAGCACGCACGCATGCGCTCACGGAGCACGCACGCATGCGCACACAGAACACTCACGGAGCACGCACGCATGAGCACACGGAGCACACATGCATGCGCACATGGAGCACGCACGCATACGCACACGGAGCCGGTGCGTGCACCGTGCGCGCACCGCGAAAAAAACGAAATAAAAAAAACTGTTTATAAGTTTATGGAAGATATTAACTATGCTGAAAAAAAAAAGAGCTGAGCCATTCCATATTACAGGATACAGTCCATCTATAACTATATACATAGGTAGTTTATTGTAAAGTAAATATTCAAAAAATATAATAATACATACATAAATTAGCATTTAAAAAACCTTACAAATTCACTTAAAAAACCATAGGTTTCACAAACGTTATAGTTAGGAATTAGCATTTAAAAAACCTTGCAAATTCACTTAAAAAACCATAGGTTTCACACATGTTATAGTTAGCTGGACATTTCACTCGTAAAAAACCATTGAAATTCCCCCGTTATAGTTAGTTCAGATAACTATAACTCGCGCGACCGCCACTCTATCACAAGGATGATGTCATCAGTGATGTCATGAGTGATGTCACTGACCATGTCATGAGTGATGTAATATGTGACGTCATCAGCAGTTTATTGTGGGCGCGCAAGTTATAGTTACCTGATCTAACTATAACGTGGAATTTCATTGGTTTTTTACGAGTGAAATGTACAGCTAACTATAACATGTGTGAAACCTATGGTTTTTTAAGTGAATTTGCAAGGTTTTGTAAATGATAATTCCTAACTATAACATGTGTGAAACCTATGGTTTTTTCAGTGAATATATATATATATATATATATATATATATATATATATATATATATATGTGATCAGCAAGGAGGATTACGACGCACTCTTGGAAGTTCAAGTAAACAGCTTTATTTCAACAGTTAGTCTGACAGCACCACTACGCGTTTCAACTTGTTTGTCTTCATCAGGTGGTTTCAATATGCCGTGCCTGAAGTCTAGTGCTAGGCATGCTGGTATTTATAGTCCAAATATTATAGGAATAGTCCATTTTTAAGTTATTTGCTAAGTGCTTGTGTTCGGCATAGTTATTGTCTTGATTGTTATTTATGTAACTTCCATGCCCTTCCTCCACTTCATTAACTTGGGCCGCATCGGTGCTTCAAAAAACTAAAGGAACGCTTCTCACCTCGATTTTTAAAGTGAGGCAGTCCTTTACAATGGAGTTACGTATGCGGGTTCATGAAGTTGGGTCCTCCGGTTCTCTTTGTCTTCAAGTGCTGAGTGCGCCCCGCAGGAGATTCGTGTCTCCCCGCCTGCTCCAAACTTCCTTGCATGTACCGGGCGCCGCCGCTCTGGAAAGAATATCAAACAGCAAAGCGTGGTCAAAGAGCGGTGCGCTCATCTGCTGGTGCGTCGTTGGGGGTAAAGACCACAACCCCTGAATATGTGATCAGCAAGGAGGATTACGACGCACTCTTGGAAGTTCAAGTAAACAGCTTTATTTCAACAGTTAGTCTGACAGCACCACTACGCGTTTCAACTTGTTTGTCTTCATCAGGTGGTTTCAATATGCCGTGCCTGAAGTCTAGTGCTAGGCATGCTGGTATTTATAGTCCAAATATTATAGGAATAGTCCATTTTTAAGTTATTTGCTAAGTGCTTGTGTTCGGCATAGTTATTGTCTTGATTGTTATTGCTGTAACTTCCATGCCCTTCCTCCACTTCATTCACTTGGGCCGCATCGGTGCTTCAAAAAACTAAAGGAACGCTTCTCACCTCGATTTTTAAAGTGAGGCAGTCCTTTACAATGGAGTTACGTATGCGGGTTCATGAAGTTGGGTCCTCCGGTTCCCTTTGTCTTCAAGTGCTGAGTGCGCCCCGCAGGAGATTCGTGTCTCCCCGCCTGCTCCAAACTTCCTTGCATGTACCGGGCGCCGCCGCTCTGGAAAGAATATCAAACAGCAAAGCGTGGTCAAAGAGCGGCGCGCTCATCTGCTGGTGCGTCGTTGGGGGTAAAGACCACAACCCCTGAATATGTTATCAGCAAGGAGGATTACGACGCACTCTTGGAAGTTCAAGTAAACAGCTTTATTTCAACAGTTAGTCTGACAGCACCACTACGCGTTTCAACTTGTTTGTCTTCATCAGGTGGTTTCAATATGCCGTGCCTGAAGTCTAGTGCTAGGCATGCTGGTATTTATAGTCCAAATATTATAGGAATAGTCCATTTTTAAGTTATTTGCTAAGTGCTTGTGTTCGGCATAGTTATTGTCTTGATTGTTATTGCTGTAACTTTCATGCCCTTCCTCCACTTCATTAACTTGGGCCGCATCGGTGCTTCAAAAAACTAAAGGAACGCTTCTCACCTCGATTTTTAAAGTGAGGCAGTCCTTTACAATGGAGTTACGTATGCGGGTTCATGATAAAGGGTCCTCCGGTTCCCTTTGTCTTTAAGTGCTGAGTGCGCCCCGCAGGAGATTCGTGTCTCCCCGCCTGCTCCAAACTTCCTTGCATGTACCGGGCGCCGCCGCTCTGGAAAGAATATCAAACAGCAAAGCGTAGTCAAAGAGCGGCGCGCTCATCTGCTGGTGCATCGTTGTGGGTAAAGACCACAACCCCTTACTTTAAAAATCGAGGTGAGAAGCGTTCCTTTAGTTTTTTGAAGCACCGATGCGGCATTTAAAAAACCGTACAAATTCACTGAAAAAACCATAGGTTTCACACACGTTATAGTTAGGAATTAGCATTTAAAAAACCTTGCAAATTCACTGAAAAAACCATAGGTTTCACACATGTTATAGTTAGCGGAAATTTTACTGATAAAAAACCAATGAAATTCCCCCGTTATAGTTAGTGCAGGCAACTATAACTCACGCGACCGCAATCTTCTGCTGATGACATATGTGTCTTTATGAAAAAAAAATATTTGTAATATATGTATAGCTAAAAATGTATGGAAGAAGACATGGGCAAATAAGTGTCTAAATACAGTATTAGCATCAGCAGAGGATTGCGGTCGTGTGAGTTATAGTTGCCTGCACTAACTATAACGGGGGAATTTCATTGGTTTTTTATCAGTAAAATTTCCGCTAACTATAACATGTGTGAAACCTATGGTTTTTTCAGTGAATATATATATATATATATATGTGTGTGTGTGTTGGAAGCCAGGGTTCGAGTCCCGCACCACTGTCACCAAATGCAAGACCCAGGACTCCCCACTCAACGTTAGGCCAAGTAAGGACACCGTTTGAGATAGCCCTGCTCACCCCCTTAGTAGCTTGGCACGAACAGCCAGGCCTATCTCCAAGGCACGAGGGTACACTATGTGCAACCACACTCACAGCGACCCACTGGTGACACCACAAATGGACTCCAAACAAGTTTGATAAAACGAGTATAAACTTTATATAAAAAGATATACAATCAGACCACATGATACAAAAGCAAACATATAATAAAGGGTAGAATCACACAAAATCACACACATTGCAATGGACAAACAATAGTGCACTGTGTAACGATACAATCCTGTGCTTGGCAAAGGAGAAATAATACAATGCGTAACGATACACCCCAGCACCTTGCAATGGGAGAAATAATGCAATGCGTGCCGCTACATTCATGTACTGCGCAAAGAAGGAATAATGCAATGCATCACACCCCAATAACGTACTTTGCAATGAAGAAATAATGCAATGCGCGCCGCCACAATCATGTACTTTGCAATGAAGGAATAATGCAATGCGGGCCACTACAATCCTGTACTTTGCACTGGAGAAATAATGCAATGCGTAGCGCTACAATCATGTACTTCGTTATGCAGAAATAATGTCAGGCGTCATAAGACAGTCCGGCACTTTGTTAGCAGCAGTATTGGCAATATGTATTTCGACAATAAACCTCTTCAAAAATGGTTGACCCCACACGTATCAACAATGACATAAAGTACAGCTTCTCACTCTGGCCCCAGTACGGCCACTCCTTTGGCCAGTACGGGTCCCAATCTGAGCCGAAGCAGAGGCCGAGAGAGTGTCCCTCCGAGCCCACACCCCACCCAGGTAGTGATCCACGTTACCTGGGGGCGCGACCCCACTCTCCTCTCCTCCTTCAGCAAACTGGGCCTTCTGTGCAGAACTTTCTCAATGGGCCTCAGCAGCACAGCCTGGCAGCTCAGCTCCTCCAGGGCTACCGGTCTGGGCCACAACTGTTAGGAAGGTCTCAGGCGGAAGCAGGGCACATGTACTCCACGCCTCTGAGATTACGTTACTCCGGGTGCACGTTCACCACAGCACCCTCTGGGTCTCCTCCCGCACGAAGCCACACACACAACATTGACCAGGCACTCCTTCGTGTGGTCTCATTTGGCACCAAGACAGACACACTGCGCTGCAGAGACTCGCTTTCTTCCGGTGCACACGATGATCAGCCGTTCACCTCCACAGTCCCAAAGGGCACACACTGCTTCACTGAGACTTACTCCAACTCCGGTGCCCCGATATCCAGGCGCTCTTAACCAATGCCTTCAGCCACACCACGACATGCTCACCGTGTCAGAGACTCACTCCACTTCTGATGCACACGCTGACAGGGCGCACCTCACCAACACCTCCTGTTCCCCCCGGCATGCACCCTGCACATCCAAGACTCCCTTCACCTCCGATGCACACGCTGACCAGGCGCTCTTCACCAACACCTGCAGTACACCATGACACGTACCCTGCACGTCCGAGTCTCACTTCACCTCCAATGCACACAGTGACCAGGCGCTCTTCACCAACGCCTGTGGTGCACCTCAACAAGCACCCAGCATGTCCAAGAATCACTTCTCCTCCGTGTGTCCAAGATCACAGGGCACACCTTCTGAGGGTCTCAAGCTGCCACAACACGTGCCCACCGCGTCGCTTGAAACGTCTCCAGAAACTTTTATGTTCCTGTGTTTCCAAACAGGGAGCCAGCTCACCTCGGGCCCTTGGGGTAACAAGACACAGCACAAAGCACAGTCTTCTTCAAGCAGGGTGACCAGCGCACAAAGCACTGTCCGAACAGCCTCTTCCTTGGTTAAAACAGCAAACTGCAGACCAGCCCCAGATCATGAAGCAAGTGTCGGTCCTTCCCAGCAGTCTCTTCAGTTGTTCCTTCCTTAGCAGAGGTTCCTCTTGACCACAACATGGTCCATGCCTAATCCATTTCTATTCCAATGATCAGGGGTCCCAACTCTCATAGTTATACCCCTAAATGTCTTTGAAGTTCGTGTGCTCAGGGTTTCCTGACCCCT
This sequence comes from Triturus cristatus, assembly GCF_964204655.1. Classification (NCBI taxonomy): domain Eukaryota; kingdom Metazoa; phylum Chordata; class Amphibia; order Caudata; family Salamandridae; genus Triturus; species Triturus cristatus. The sequence goes on from NC_140586.1 coordinate 580,275,144, forward strand.
GCCTAAATCAGTTCTGGGCGTCTCCCTGCAAGTGTCACCTTTCTCTATTTGATACTGGGGGTCTAGATCCTTAATCACTCAGCAGGAGACGGGTCAATTGTTTTATAGCAGCAACCCAGGCCTCTTCACCTCCTGGGCTTCTCCTCCCCCTACTCTCCAGATGCCAGTCAGCGTGGTGCCATGTCAGCCACTCCCTGGGTCAAGACCTCCCTAAGCTCCTCTCAACCTCTCAGATGCTGACTTTCAATCCACATTCAGCAGAGATTCACAGAAATGCTTAAAGCACAAAGCTCAGCCACTTTCTAAAAGAGTGGCTTCTGAACACACAGTGACAAAATCACTTTCATAGAAAGATGTGTTATGACACTGAGTTTATACATACTAAACTTCACCTCTCCATTTTAATCGGAAACTAGGCTAACTAACACAATATCCAGCCTCCCCCATTCTGTCCTATGGGCAGGATGGCCTTTCACCAGTGAAAAACTAAATGGAGTGTTTTTCACTGTCAGGACATAGCACACCACTCAGCATATGTCCTGCCTTTTACTTACACTGCACCCTGCCCAGGGGTTACCCGGCAACTACCACAGGGGTGCCCACTGTGTACGCAAAAGGGAAAGTAAGGCCTGACAAGTGGTTGCACTGCTAACTTAGCAAACTGCACGCAGGCCCGACACTGCAGGCCGGAGTTCCCTTCTCCATGCACCTTTGCATTACTAGCCCTGGAACACACAGTGCACATCACTAGGGACTTTAGTAGTAAGGCAAACATACCAATCATGGCCAACCAATTACCAATACACTTTACACAGGGAACACTTGTACTTTGACACTGATCAGCAGTGGAAAAGTACCTAAAGCAGCTAAAGTGGAAACTTTATGTCAGGAAAACGGTCTGGGGGAAAGCAAAAAAGTTTAGGGAACTTTAGCCAAAAAGGCCAAGTCCCTTTGAATTTTTTTACAGGAACCCACTGAGGGAAGATTGACTGCTCGAGGGAAAATACATATCCCAGCATGCCATTGACTGCACTATGCAAAACCTACTAAAGGAACAGGAAAAAAACATGCATGCGAAAAAGTAAACATAAAAGAGAACCTTTCCTGTGCAAATTCTTGTGAGCCTCTGAGGAAGATGCTACCACATTGAAACGCGTCAGGCTAAGAATAAACAATCTGGAATGCAGAGGAGAGTTAAAGGTGAAAGCCGGATGGCTGGATGGCTGCCGAGTGCCCTCCCGAAGCTCCAGGGCATTTGTTGAATTAAAAAACTAAAAAAAAAAAATATATATATATATATATATATATATATATATATATATATATATATTATCCACTGGCGGTCGCCAGTAGATAGTTATAGTTAGGACCGAGTTCCCATAGGAAATCTGAAAATTCTATTTTGAATAACTTTGGCGCCGGTTGACTTATCTTCGTGAAATTTGCAAAACTAATGGGGCGCTCCGCTCAGCTCCTACCCTGAAAGTCTCGGGGTGATTCGTCAAGCGGGGGCTGAGAAAAAAGGGGGGTCCCAAAACGCGTTTTCCCCATGCATTTTCCCATAGGACCTTTAGTCGAAGGTACAGCCTGAACGGCTGAACAGAATTACTTGAAATTTGGCAAAGAGGTAGTCCTCAGGTCAGGCTTGTGCCTTTTGGTTAAATGGTGTAAATCCGTGCAGTAGTTCCTGAGAAAATCAAAAGTAAAATCACATATATATCTGGGCGGAGCCTAACCACACATCTCATCATGAGATCTGATTGGCTGTCAGCACTTCATCCAAGAAGTGTTGGCAGCCATCTTGGGACCAATATACATGATAGCACCTCATTAAAAAGCATTGCAGTTAATAGAAGGTTTTAAGACTTTAGTTACATTATAAATCATTTGTTGATGGTACCATACTCATTTTAGGAATTGTGGTGTGTTCTAAGGTGATTTTACCATGTGAAAAAGCCTTCTGCTGTGGTATCATAAATCATGTTTGAGAGAAAACTATTTTCTCATGCTTTTCCCACAGAGGTTTGGAAGGTGATCTATAAGCTAACTGAGAGCATATTTTCTGTAAATTCACATTATCTTTCTCAGTCATGTGAGAATGAAGTCTGACATTCTCAGTAAAACATGTACATCCAACAAGGGCACAGACTGTCAGTTGATTCCTTTGTGTTCTACTGCAGCTTCCCAGAGTGTTCTAAAGAATAACTAGAGCGCTAACAGTCCTACTTATGACAAACGTATGGCACACATGAAGCCATCTTTGTTGGAATAAAGTGGTAATTCTTAAAACATTTAATTTAAAAAGGAACAAAATGAGGGGGTTCATTTTGCCATAGAAAGTATGATTAGTGCTGCAGAAATAAAAATTAGGGCATATTTTGAGTGACTTCTCAAATCCTCTTCTATTTCATTAAAAAATTCTGACATGCAGTCTGAAACATGCACTTTGAATACCAGCAGCAGACTTCCCTGGTGAGCAGTAGCTTTACTACAGTGATCTAATAAGCAACTAAAGTGCTAACATTCTGAATTTATGGCAAATTTGTGACACATCTGAATGCCTTCTTGATGGAATCAAAGTAAAAAACTGAAAGCATTTCCTACTGAGGAGACTGTAGTAAATGAGGAAATTAGGAAACATCATAACATATAAGTCTCCCAAAATGGCCACCAGAGACAAAAGAGCCCAAATGTAGCCCAAATATCACCCAGATGTAGCCCAAGTATAGCCCAATGACAGAATGTCCCAGAGTGTTCTAACGAACAACTAGAGCGCTAACAGTCTTACTTATGACAAAAGTATGGCACACCTGAAGCCATCTTGAATGGAATAAAGTGGTAACACTTAAAACATTTAATTTACAAAGGAACACAATGAGGGGATTCATTTTGCCATAGAAATTATGATTAGTGCTGCAGAAAGAAAAATTAGGGCACATTTTGACTTCTTAAATCCTCTTCTATGTCATAAAAAAATTCTGACATGCAGACTGAAACATGCACTTTGAATACCAACAGCAGACTTCCCTGGTGAGCAGTAGCTTTACTACAGTGATCTAATGAGCAACTAGAGTGCTAACATTCAGAATTTATGGCAAATGAGTGACACATCTGAATGCCTTCTTGATGGAACCAAGTAAAACACTGAAAGTATTTCCTACTGAGGAGACTGCAGTAAATGAGGAAATTAGGAAACTTCAAAACATATAAGTCTCCCAAAATGGCCACCAGAGACTAAAGAGCCCAAATGTAGCCCAAATATCACCCAGATGTAGCCCAAGTATAGCCCAATGACAGAATGTCCCAGAGTGTTCTAACGAACAACTAGAGCGCTAACAGTCTTACTTATGACAAAAGTATGGCACACCTGAAGCCATCTTGATTGGAATAAAGTGGTAACACTTAAAACATTTCATTTACAAAGGAACAAAATGAGGGGGTTCATTTTGACATAGAAATTATGATTAGTTCTGCAGAAAGAAAAATTAGGGCACGTTTTGACTTCTCAAATCCTCTTCTATTTCATAAACAAATTCTGACATGCAGACTGAAACATGCACTTTGAATATAAGCAGCAGACTTCCCTGGTGAACAGTAGTTTTACTACAGTGATCTAATGAGCAACTAGAGTGCTAACATTCAGAATTTATGGCAAATATGTGACATATCTGAATACCTTCTTGATGGAATCAAAGTAAAAAACTGAAAGCATTTCCTACTGAGGGGACTCAGTAACAAATAAATCTCCAAAGATGGCCAACAGACACAAAAGAGCCTAAATGCAGCACAAATATCACCCAGATGTAGCCCACATGTAGCCCAATGACAGAAGTGTGCAAAACACTTATTTTTTGTGTATTTGCAGTTTTATATAGTGCAGACTTGTCAGGTATTGGAATGCTTTACATGAGCATTGGTTACATCACACAAGATCAAATTCATTTTGGTTGTAGACATGGGGAGATTAAGTGATTTGACCACAATCACAGAATGTTGAGCTGAAGCAGAAACTCCAACCTGGTTCCCCAGTTGCAAAGTCTGCAGCTCTGGAAGTAACCACATCCTCTCGCCAAGGTGCAACATTTAATCAAGTGGTCAACTGGATATAAAAACATAAAGATTACAAATAATTTAAAAGTTCTTTGTCGCTATTTGAAAACTCAGAAAATATGTCCTCATTTGAGTTTTTTAGAGCACTAACCATAATTTTGATGCAAATAAGACCCTCTCATATATGTAATTTCTAAAGGAAATACTCTAGGTATTACATCAAGATGACGTCAGGCGTTCCACACTTTTGTAATAAATATGGAATGTTAGCAATCTAGTTGTTCATTGGGATACTGTTGAGAGGCAGAGGCCAGGGGCACGGACTCTGAAAATTGAAGGCAGGTAGGAGAGTGCAGAGGCAACAATTTGACCACACTGGGCAGGCAGGAAGGACAGTGGCAGCACAACAGACTATGGAGGGCAGTGGAAAGGGGGGCAGGGGCAACAAACCAACAATACAGGACTGGCAAGAGAGGCTGTGGCAATATAATAGACCATTGTGGGCAGAAGGAAGAGGCAGTGGTAGTACAACCATACATGCCAACAGACCCGTTTCAGCCAGGAAACGTCCAATGTTTTTAAGCTCAAATGGGCTTTATTTGATCTGTCTCCTGTCTACAATCTCCTCTTTTTCAATGTAACTCAAAGGGGAAAATCAATACCCCAGTTTTTTTTCAAAATCTCCCTCTTACCAAGTTCAAAATGTTCGCAAGTATGGTACATTGAATCATGGTAGGCAGGAGGAATTGGGGTAGGGACATGGACTCGGATAACAGAGGACAGGAGGGACATGGAGAGGTGCACCAAACTGACCCTACAGGGCAGGCATCAGGGTTTGCAGCAGCACAATACACCACACAGCGCATGCGGGACGGGAGTGCAGCACAACAATCCATAGAAAGCAATAGGGAGGGGACAGGACCATGCACATGGACAACAGAGAACAGATGGGAAAGAGGCAATGGTAGCTAGCTGACCATAATGGACAGACAGGAGAGAAAGCTGCAGCATAACAGACCATAAAGGGCAGGAGGGACGGACCAGGGGCATTACAATGGAACAGACAAGCCAGGAGGGAGGGAATAGGGGGTCTGCACATGGAAACAGAGGGCTGGGGGCAAGGTGGCAGGGTAGGAGCAGCAAGATGACCATGGAGTTCAGGCAGGATGGGCACTAGAAACAAGACACACCATGGAGAGCAACAATGAGACTAAGGTGGCATACACACAGACCATGGAGGGAAGGTTGGAGGGGGTCAGGGGCAGCTAGCTGACCACACAGGGAAGGTGGGAGGGGCCATGGCAGCACAGAAGACCATGCATGGCAAGCGGGAGGGTTAGTGGCAGCACAATGGCTATGATGGGCAAGAAGCAGGGTGCAGGGGCATGCACAAAGGACCATGGAGGATAGAAGGGAGGGTCAAGACCTGGGCACAGACAAGAGAGTTCAGGGTAAGGGGCCTCACAACAGACCGCGCAGGGCAGGCAGGAGGAGCAGTTGCAGCACAACAGATCAGGGAGGGCAGAAGGGTGTGGCAGTAAAATGGACCATGGAGGACAGGAGGAAGGGGATAGGGGCATGGCATGTGCACAGGCAGGGTGGAGGTGGCAGGGACAGGTTACAGTCATCTGATAATGCTAGGCAGGTGGGAGGGGAGTGGCAGCTCAACAGAACACTCAGAGTCCATGGAACATAGTGGGCAAAAAGGATGGAGCAGGGGCATGCACAAAGACATCGGAGGGCAGGGGGAAGGAGAATAGGGGCAGCAAGCTAAGCACAGAGGCTAAGCAGGAGGTCAATGGTGGGCCATAGAATTGGGCAATGGAGGGCAGGAGGAGTGGACTGGTACATCATGCTAAATAGAGGGCACTGGCAGCACATAAGACCTTGCATGGCAGGAGGGAGGAGGCTAGTCCATTGATTCAGACAACAGAGGATAGGTAGGAGGTGGATGGGGCAGCAAGCTAACTGTTCAGAGAAGGTGGGTATTAGGAACTTTATTGTTTTTAAAATGTGTGTCTGTGCGAACTACTTAAATTATGAACAAGTATGCAGCATAATCTCACTTTTATTCAGGAAGAAGAGGACGTTTGTGACTGTGACTCCGGGCTTACTTGGCAGAAACACCCCCTGACCCTCCACCCCCATCGCAAAATGTAATGCCCGTAAAAAGGGTAGGTGGACGCAGTGTTATATAGAACATAGTCCTGAGAGCACGATTGAAAATGAAAACTAGATGTAGTATATGGTATAAACTATGCACCAAAAAGTGTGATATAAGATGAACCGGGGCGTGAAATATAATATGCAATACATTGTGCGCAATGACAGATTCATTGGAGAGCGCGAGATAGCACAGGCACTAGCGCGTGCTATGCGATATGCGCCTTGGAGTGTAATATGCACAGGGCAGTGTTGTGTAACATAACTAGTCTCTAAAGTTGTAATATAAAATATGTGCTGGGGAGTGTAATTTTGCATATGGATCCCAGATTGTAATATGTATGGCATAGCGCTGTGCGTTATAACATACACATCAAGGAAGGCACGTTAGATGGGACAATATAACCCGTGCGAAGGCAAGTGTGGCATGACATATTCACGGGGTGGTGTTACAGTGCACATGGGCTAGAGAGTGTCATAGCATACACACTAGCTGGTGGAATACAACACAGAGGTGTGAGGCAATCGGCAGGCACTGGTGGGTGTAACACAGCATTGGGCTCAGCCAGGAGCACGTTGTGACTCTCAAGTGAGGTTCGTCTCCTTTCCAGAGAGTAAAATAAAAAGTATTACACATCCGGCGGTGGATGTGTTTTTTATTAACCGTGAGGGGGGTTTCTTGCATAGTTTGGTCGAATTTTTGTCGAATCCCCTTTGAATGGCTTGGTGTGCGTGTATATTAAATGTGCCCGTCAATAGCTACCCATGTTTGTATAAATAAACGACAAGGGTGTCTACTTGGAGAGTACCCACCGGCGGGGGTGCCGGGATTAGGCACGGTAGGGCGTCAGACACGTCAGAGCTTCACTAGCGGTGTAAATATATTCCATGTGGATTCATTCTATGCATAGTCGCCTTTTAATGAATATCACACAAATCGTCATGGTGATAGGTACATAAAGTTTGTCCAGCATGTCCTAGGTGTTTCTATAAATATATATTTTTAAAATAATAAAAAACAAAGGCCGGCCCCGGGGCATGGGGTCCCCGGAGCCATAAGTGGCCTGAGGAGGGGGGCAACGCAGCCCCCTCCTAAAGAATTTAAATAAAAAAAAGGCCTTGACCCCGGGGTTGGGGTCCCCGGGGCCGATTAAGGCCTTGGGAGGGCCAAATTAATTTTTTTCAACAATAAAAATTAGGGTGCAGGCCCTGGGGGATGGGGTCCCCAGGGCCAGTAAATTTGAAGGGGGGCCACACAGCCCTCCTTCTTAAAAAAATAAAATAAATAAAAGACCAGCATCGCGCTGGAGGCCACGCCCCCTCCTTGCAGCACTCTGCAAACGCGCCCCCTGGCCAGTTGTAAGTTGGGGAATTAATTCCCCTTCAATACTGAGGGTCCCTGAGGGCCAATTAGCCCAACAGGTATCTCCAGTGTGCGCCAGGGAGCTGCGTTGCAGAAAGGTGTTCTGAGGCCACGCCCCTTTTTACTCCTCTATGCAACGCAGCTCTGTGGCGCTTACTGGAGGTACCTAGTGGGCTAGTTTGACCCTAGGGACCCTTAGGATTCAAAGGGACTCAATCTCTCAACTTAGAACGGCCACAGGGCGCGTTTACACAGTGGTGAAGGGAGGGGACGGGGCCTGAGGTGACGTGTGCAAACACGCCCTGTGGCGCGTTTTAAGTTGGGGAAATAATTGCCTTTCAATCCTGAGGGACCCTGGGGGCCAACTAGCCCACCAGGTGCTTCCAGTAAGTGCCACTGCTCTGCGTTGCAGAGAGGTGGTGCAGGCCGTGCCCCTTTTTACACCTCTCTGCAATGGCGCTTACTGGACGTACCTAGTGGGCTATTTTGCCCCTAGGGATCCTCAGGATTCAAGGGGACTTAATCTCCCAACTTAAAAAACGGCCAAAGGGCATGTTTACACAGTGGGGAAGGAAGGGGACGGGGCCTGAGGTGACGTGTGCAAACACGCCCTGTGGTGCGTTTTAAGTTGGGGAAATAATTCCCCTTCAATCCTGAGGGCCCCTGGGGGCTAACTAGCCCACCAGGTGCTTCCAGTAAGCGCCACTGTGCTGCGTTGCAAAGAGGTGGTCCAGGCCGTGCCACTTTTTACACCTCTCTGCAACGCAGCTCTGTGGCGCATACTGGAGGTACCTAGTGGGCTAGTTGGACCCTAGGGACCCTCAGGATTCAAATTAACTTAATCACCCAACTAAAAACGGCCACAGGGCTTGTTTACACAGTGGTGATGGGAGGGGACGGGGCCTGAGTTAACGTGTGCAAACAAGCCCTGTGGCGCATTTTAAGTTGGGGAAATAATTCCCCTTCAATCCTGAGGGCCCCTGGGGGCTAACTAGCCCACCAGGTGCTTCCAGTAAGCGCCACTGTGCTGCGTTGCAAAGAGGTGGTCCAGGCGGTGCCACTTTTTACACCTCTCTGCAACGCAGCTCTGTGGCGCATACTGGAGGTACCTAGTGGGCTAGTTGGACCCTAGGGACCCTCAGGATTCAAATGAACTTAATCTCCAAACTAAAAACGGCCACAGGGCGTGTTTACACAGTGGTGAAGGGAGGGGGCGGGCCTGAGTTAACGTGTGCAAACAAGCCCTGTGGCGCGTTTTAAGTTGGGGAAATAATTCCCCTTCAATCCTGAGGGACCCTGGGGGCCAACTAGCCCACCAGGTGCTTCCAGTAAGCACCACTCCGCTGCGTTGCAGAGAGGTGGTCTAGGCCGTGCCCCTTTTTACATCTCTCTGCAACGCAGCTCTGTGGCGCTTACTGGAGGTACCTAGTGGTCTAGTTGGACCCTGGGGACCCTCAGGATTCAAGGGGACTTAATCTCCCAACTTAAAACGGCCACAGGGCGTGTTTACACAGTGTGGAAATGAGGGGACGGGGCCTGAGGTGACGTGTGCAAACACGCCCTGTGGTGCGTTTTAAGAGGAAGTTTTAATCCCCTGCCCTATTATATACTAGGGGCTTACAGAGGAGGTCATGCTGATCACAGGGGGACCCCAACGCATAGTGTTCCCTAGTGTATGTAGGTGTTTTCACTGTATTCTGAGTGTCTTTTAACATAGCACTGGCTCTAGGACTGGTTAATCAGACTCAGTTTCCACCAGTATCCGTCTGAAAAAGTTGAGGGTACAGGATGATTTTGCAACAAGGCTTCTTTCTGCTCTTCTGTTTGTTCTTTCTGCACGTTATCCTTCTTCCTGCACTTTTCTTCGTCTTTGAGGACTTCTGTTGCTCCTTTCTGCATTTCCTTTTTTACTTTCTGTGCGTTTTTTCTTCTTTCTTCACATGTCCTATCTCTGTAGGCATAGTTAGAAATTAACATTTAAAAAACCTTTGAAATTCACTGAAAAAAACATAGGTTTCAGGCACGTTATAGTTAGGAATTAGCATTTAAAAAACCTTAGAAATTCACTGAAAAAACCATAGGTTTCAGGGGCGTTATAGTTAGCTGGACTTTTCACTCGTACAAAACCATTGAAATTTCCCCGTTATAGTTAGTTCAGCTAACTATAACTCGCGCACCCGCAATGCACTGCTGTTGACGTCACATATTACATCACTCATGACATGGTCAGTGACATCACTCATGACATCACTGATGACATCTCAAATGACATCACTAATGACATCACTGATGACGTCATCCTTGTGATAGAGTGGCAGACCTCCTCTTCCACTAATATAACCTTTGATACACACATTCAAAAATAGAAACTACAATGTTCGAAACAATGGACATACCAATACCAGTTACAACAACCTCTTCAGTAATTCTAAGATCCACATACACATCCACTCATTCACCAACAGTCCTATACTGTCACTCATACATGTACTCACTCATCATATGTACTCATACACCTATACATCCTGTTACACAATGCCACTCATCCATAGAGTTACTCACACACATAGTCACTCATGCTAATGAAGAATCAAACATCCATTTACTTGCATATACAGTTATACACACACCACCACATTTACTTCTACAGAAACTTACACATACTTAGTCTTTTAAACAATCACTTATAGAAACACATACTTATTCATACAGGAACTCTTTCAATCTCTCACTCTCACATATACTCACTTATATACATAAATAGTCACATATACTAGTTTAAAACATATGTAGTTACTCATAAAGACACTATTGAGACAGTCTATCACTCACTAACACACCCATGCACACACTCATCCACCCATACAGTCCTGCACACATGCTGTCTTCAACACATACAAACAGTGAGTCACTCATTCATGCACCTATGCACTACGTAATACCCCCCACCGAACCATACAGACACTCATACTGATACTCAAAAAGCCAACTAATAACCTATATAGACACTCATGTAGCTACTCACCAACCCATGCAGCCACTTATACACAAAGTGAGAGACTGATACAGATATTTACACATTTAAACATTACTCACTAAGCCATGTATTCACTAAGATACACTTAATCAGTCAGTTATTCAATCAATTTTTCAGAAACAAATCATCCATTTAGACACTTATATACCCATTTATTCTTCCATCGACCTTGAGATATACATATATAAAACATATGTAATTTTCCGAAAAACACACATTCACTGGATGATGTCATCAGTGATGTCATTTGAGATGTCATCAGTGATGTCATGAGTGATGTCACTGACCATGTCATGAGTGATGTAATATGTGACGTCATCAGCAGTGCATTGCGGGCGCGCGAGTTACAGTTAGCTGAACTAACTATAACGGGGGAATCAATGGTTTTGTACGAGTGAAAAGTCCAGCTAACTATAACGACCCTGAAACCTATGTTTTTTTCAGTGAATATATATATATATATATATATATATATATATATATATATATATATATATATATAACGCTCCAAAGTTGCCCACAGGCGAGGACGCACTCGGGCTGCCGCAGATTTCCCCAAATCACCACACCCAAGCCGGGATGTAGCCTGACGCGTTTCGGATAGATTCCTTCTTCATAGGCCGGTTCCAAAGAGTACACAGCGTTTCTGACCACACCTTTATTTAAACAATAAGCTGCCTTCCAATAGGCCAACTTTGCTCCAATGAACAGTCCCCCAAGGTGTTATGGGATATGTAGTGCGGTGATTCTACCCTGATGGGTGCTGCATGCTCAAGGTCCCCAATCAAAGCCCTTGGATGGGCCCCGAGTTGTGCGTGGTTCCTGGTGCTGCTGCCCCGTGATGTGAGCCTGACTATAACGACCCTGAAACCTATGTTTTTTTCAGTGAATATATATATATATATATATATATTACCTACTGGCGGTCGCCAGTAGGTAGTTATAGTTAGGACCACGTTTCCATAGGAAAACCTCAACATTCTATTTTGAATAACTTTGGCGCCGGTCGACGAATCCTCGCGAATTTCTCAAAATAGGTGGGGCGCTACGCTCCGCTCCTACCCTGAAAGTCTCGGGGGGATCCGTCAAGCGGGGGCTGAGATAAAAGGGGGGTCCCAAAACGCGTTTTTCCCATGCATTTTTCCATAGGACCTTTAGAACGAGCTACAGCCCGAACGGCTGAACAGAATTACTCAAAATTTGGCAGAGAGGTAGTCCCTAGGTCAAGGAAGTGCCTTTTGTAGGTTTGGTGTAAATCTGTTCAGTAGATTCTGAGAAAATAGCCTTTAAATCAATATATATATCTGAGCCCGCTTACGGTACGCTTACCGTACGCTTACGGTAAGCGTACGGTGGCGTGCGCGAGCGCGATTCTGATTGGCTCTTAGATCTTAGTAAACATTCGAATCGGCCGAAACCAGGAAGCGGCGGCCGCCATTTTCTGTGTTTCACTCTGAAAAAAAAAGAGTGAAAACAAGAAAAGGGGGCAATGAGGAGAGTTACAGACCCCCTTACATTTGTGAGGGGGTCAAAGAAGGACTGTAAAGTACAAAACAAACATTTATTGATTTTTAAAAAAAATCACGGGGTACGCGTACGGTAAGCTTACGGTAAGCGTACAGAAGAAACATGGCGTGCGCGAAGGAGATTCTGATTGGCCCATAGATCTTAGTAAACATTCGAATCGGCCGAAACCAGGAAGCGGCGGCCGCCATTTTGTGTGTTTCACTCAGAAAAAAAACAGAGAAAACAAGGAAAGGGGGCAATGAGGAGAGTTACAGACCCCCTAACATTTGTAAGGGGGTCAAAGAAGGACAGAAAAGTACAAAAAAAACATTTATTGATTTTAAAAAAAATCACGGGGTACGCGTACCGTAAGCTTACGGTAAGCGTACGGTAAAAAAAATAAAAAAAAAAAAATGAAAAGCAGATTTAAGAGTTTGCTCTTCATATGTCCTCCATGTGCGCACGGTGCGCGAAGCGCATCGTGCGTTCATGGCCCATCTAGCGTAATGTGGGCACGCGGTGCGCGAAGCGCACCGCGTGCTCACTGTGCGCGCACGGTGCGCGAAGCGCACCGTGCGCGCATGGAACGAAATGCGTTAAGTGGGCGCGCACGCCACAAATGGCGTAAAGTAACTTAGCATTTAAAAAACCGTACAAATTCACTGAAAAAACCATAGGTTTCACACATGTTATAGTTAGCTGGACATTTTACTGATAAAAAACCAATGAAATTCCCCCGTTATAGTTACTGTAGGCAACTATAACTCACGCGACCGTAATCCTCTGCTGATGACATATGTGTCTTTATGAAAAAAAAATATTTGTAATATATGTATAGCTAAAATTTAATGGAAGAAGACATGGGCAAATAAGTGTCTAAATACAGTATTAGCATCAGCAGAGGATTGCGGTCGCGTGAGTTATAGTTGCCTACAGTAACTATAACGGGGGAATTTCATTGGTTTTTTATCAGTAAAATGTCCAGCTAACTATAACATGTGTGAAACCTATGGTTTTTTCAGTGAAAATATATATATATATATATATATATATATATATATATATATATATATATATATATATATATATATATATATATATATATATATATATATATATATATATTCTAACACAACTTGGGTTACAGGTAACATTGCCCGGCGCCACCAATCTCAGACACTGGTCTCCACCAGTGCAATTATATATTCAACACAAACAAATCTAAGATAGTTTCATATTACTAGCAAAGAAACAATATATGAGTCTTCTTATGTATTCATCTTCTGATGTTTATTCTTATTTTCTTTGTAGAGATTTACATATAAGAATCACAGTGATGCCTTCTTTTTCCTTTATGTTCAGATTTACATACAAGTATCACAGTAAAGCCAACACGTGTTTCGCGCACACTGCGCTTCTTCAGGGCTGTCATACAAACAACATCAATTTTTTTTTTTATAAACAGAAAAGGAGAACAACTTACAATAAAGCACGTTCATGATACATTAATATACAAATTAAGACTTGTTTAAAATTAGAACATAATTATTAATTTAGAAACTCAAAAGCAGTATCTAAATTATAACCGATTGTTCAATCAGTCAAACGTGTACAGAAATTCGGGTTGTCATAATAATATACACATTTTCTATGGTAAGTATACCCATTTATATATATATATATAAATATATACTAAACATAGTAGGGTGCATTATAATTATGTATTAAAAATTGTTAATATGTATTAAAAACCAGATGAAAAGTGAGCTTATTTTAAAATAGTTTTGCAAACAATGACAAAATTGTTTTATTTTTCAATGCAGACTTTGAACCCAGGGAGAGTGATAAGATGACCATCCTGACATTTCTGCCTGCCACTGGTGCCAAGAGGGGGACCAGGACTATGAGTCCCCGCCTCCCACATGGCCGCTGCTGCCAACGTCACTCGCCTGAGCCCAGAGGCACCTTAGAACTCTTTGCGGGCTCCTGCAGAGCGGGAAACCGGTCCTGACATCGCTGCCTGCCGCCAGTGCCATCAAGGGGGAGAGGGGGACCAGGTCTATAAGTCCCAGCCTCCCACGCGGCCACTGCCACCAACATCACTAGCCTGCGCCCGGAGGCACCTTAAAACTTGATGCGTGCCCCCGCAGCACCAGAAGCCCATCCTGACATTGCTGGCTTCCACCAGAGCCATCAAGGGGGAGATGGGGACCAGGACTAGCAGTCCCAGCCTCCCACTTGGCTGCTGTCGCCAACGTCACTAGCCTGTGCCCGGAGCCACCTTAAACCTCTTTGCGGGCTCGTCTTAGCTCGTCATGGCCAGGAAAAGGCAGGGCAGGGCCACCCCCCTTGATCTTGATCTTCCACTGAAATTTGCGGGTAAGACTTTGTTGGTCTATTCATTACCTACACTACCTGCCTTGTGTTGAATCTTGTGCAGCTACTCGGCTCCACCTGGTCCTAGTGGAGTGCCTCCTTAACACCACAACGAAAGAGTACCGTTCACTTCTTCCCCATAGTTGTGGACTGGACAGCGCCTGCGCCACGTTTTGCCAACTTTACCTTAACTGTGGTAAGCTCTGTTTGGTACTCAATTACCACTTCTGTGCAAGGCTTCTGAGGGGTGGGGAAGAGCGACTAGCCTGACTTGTACAAGTTTCCAGTCCTCCTCCCAATTTCACCCAATAACTACACTCTCTGCATGTTCTATGGCTTGTTGTTTGTATTAATCCCAAGTGCTTCCTCTGTGGCTTTTTCATTGGGTGGTTATATTGTGGGTTAGCTAAAGTTCAATAATGGTGAAACGCACCTACACTGTCAAACAGCCCCATCACCAACCAATCCCTTCCACCTTACTGCCCCCAACTTCAATTGATAGAATGCTGCAGAGGGCTATAGGTGCGGTAACAACAGAAATAGAACTTACTGAAAGGCATCAATCACTAACCCCAGATCTTTGTCAAACGTTGCTAGATCCATCCACTCCTAAATCCCTTACCCCCTCCCTTAACCCGGGAGCTCATGAGGCCTCCCCATCACTACGACTAGAAGCTGCTTCAAAACCTGTAACCCGGAAGGGGGGTGCAGCTCCTAGTACATTCAAAAATAGGAAGCGTAGGCAATCAAGCAAATGGAGGGGCACCCAAAAGTAAGAAAGCTAAAGGGGGTCGGTACCAATTGTAGAGCCTGTGGATATTCTTGAAGTATCCGGAGAATGTATTGGTACCACTGGCCTATCCTGCTTGGGTGCAGAACCTGATAGCAGATCTATTGACCAAATATAGAGTTATTGTTAAGGAAGAAGTTGCCCCTCTAGTTGATCGCACACACAACTTGACTATATCAGGGGTCACTAGGCAAGCACACATATTTACTAATACTGCGCAAACTATATTGAGGGGGATTGATTTTAGCTGCAAGGTAGATGCTCCTAGTCTGATACCCGCAGACAACTCAGGGGCGCTTAGGAATCAAGATCCTGTCAGTCCAGGGGACCCTAGGCAGCCCAATGACCATATTAACTCGAGAGATGCAACCTCCTGGATGCCTATACATAGATTAGCGGTACAGCAGCCACAGGTTCATTCTACCCACATAGCACCAATGAATGTCAATTGTGTGGAAGGAAATGACAACACATTACGTCCAATGCTAAGCACAAACATCCAAACAGTAGTTTAACAGTGCAAAGAGTGTGCAGAGAAGGATCCGGGGGTAGATAGTTCGGTGGGTAGGATAGAAGCAATGATTCAACCCACCACTAATTTACCCCCAGCCTCATCCCCGTATGTGATCATTTTGACAAGGGTACCAGAACTCAAGAACGGCCAGAGGGAGTCACAACTGGACCTCCAGAACAGCAGCCTGTTTTGGTTGGCTAGGTACTGGCAGTTTCCCTATGATAGGGCAGGGAAAATTTTTATGGTCCGTAGAGTTGGTTGGGTGGGACAAAGTAAAAAAAAACACAGGGAGACTGAGTGGTCATTAATTTTAAAAATCCACAGACCATGTGTGGGCTATTAGGCCAGAGATACAGTCCTGCAGAGCCCCATACCGAGGTAAGGGCCCTCCCACTGGACAATTTCTAACCCCATTTCTTTATTTCAGATAGGATCAATACCATCTCAGATCCGGGTAGGTGGTCACTTGAACACCAGAACACTGACTCTAGGTATCCCTCGTCAAGACTTCCGCCCTATTACATATCCGTAGCAAACAGATATGGGGTTCTAGAAGAAGTGGACTGATTTACAGTGATCAGGGGAATAGATTGGGAAACTAGAACCTCGAGGGACCGTGGAGCACTAGAGGAGCTTGGTTGTGATCAACCCAGCCAATCCAATATCCCTGGGGTTGGGGTAAACACAATGGACTTGGATTTAATGCAGCAGGTGACTGGCGGTGTAGTAGGTCCACGGGAAGAGCTTCCGGGACCAGCAGCCTCAATAGCCCTTGACCCCCTAAATACCTGTGACACGAGGGTAGAACAACACATTAGCACACTTGGTATCATCCCCTCGACCTTAATAGGGGGTACTCAAACCCCTGGTATCCATGCTCCAGATGTTTTCACCAATTAACATAATATAGGGAGAAAGCTGAGGGTTTTTATCTTGGAACTTTGCTGGCCTTAAAAGCAAACTGTCCTGCCTGGATTGGGGGCTTTTTGTGGACCAATTTGGCATCTGCATGTTCCAGAGAACATGGGCACGGGTAGACCCTGTAAGGGTGGGGTTAGCGTCATTTGGTATTCCAGCTATCTCGAGGGGCAGGGGCAGACCGTCCGGGGGTCTATGTATCTGGCTTGGCTCACATTTGGGTTGTAAAGTTAACCAACTGAATTTTTTGTCCAATGATATTCTATGTGTAGCACTTAGCTTTCCCACCAAGCTGAATCTGGCTTTTATTAATATATACTCCCAACCCACAGGTCTGAACAAGGAATTCCCGACTTTTGATCTATTGGATCTTTTTATTTCTAATCTCCCCACGAACATGCTGTTGATTGTTGGGGGAGATTTTAATTGTCAATTTGAGCCCCTTCCCGATATCACTGATACAAATTCCAGTGAGGTGGATGCACGATGGATAATCCCTGATCCACAAATCCCACCAATCAAGGCCTGGTCCCCACTGGCACTCCAGATCAATGCGATCACATTGAACCATTCCCTGAGAGTGTGTAACGGTCGTACAGCCTCAGACACACCGGGGAATCTTACATTTAATAGAATAAGCCACGCCTTTCTTTTGGATTATATATTACTGGAGACCAGGATGTGGCATAGAGTTCTTGATTTTACTGTTCTTCGGTGGCATGATAGCGATCACAACAGAAGATGAAACAGGCTTTGTTAGAGGCTATTAAAGCCAAATACAAACCATTAACCAAACACATGCAGAGGTTGATTAAAGAAACCACGCAATTAGAAAAACAGACCTGGGAATTGAATAGATGGGATGCATTAAAAACCGCCCTGTCCAACAAAGACACAAGAGAATTTTGGTCTATAGTAAGCACGGGCAGTAGCAAAGGCAATTTAGCAATAGAACCAAATATAGCAACAGAATCATGGGAAGCACACTTCCAGGCTCTATATACCATGAAGGAAGCACCCGGCCCTTCTGATGATGCATCAATGACTCTACTAAGAGCCAACTATGAAGAAGTTGTCGAGATCACCCTGCTCGAAGTTCTAAATGCAATCAACAAGCTTCCCTCTGGCAAAGCACTGGGACTGGATAAGCTTCCTGGGGACCTTTTCAGGGATGAACCTAAAATTTGGGGACCCTATCTATGGGCTCTCTCAATGCCATCATGAAAGGTATGCCGATCCCCGAAACCTAGGCAGGGGCTGAAATTGTCCCAGTCTTTAAAAAGGGACCACCACTCCTGCCTGCAAATTATAGACTGATCAGTTTGATCGATGTCACGCAGAAACTGTTTGCACAGATACTTCTGGATCGTCTTCAGTGATGGATGGAAGAACATGATATCCTCAGCCCATTTCAAGCTGGATTCAAAAAGAACACTTTCACCATTGACCAAATATATAGACTCCAAATTATATTTGGAAAACGGTGAGAATGGAGGGTGGCAGCCTCTATTTAATTTTTGTGAATCTGAAGTCGGTTTTTAATATGGTGCCCAGAGTTAAACTATGGGGGGTATTTAGAGACATGGGGATCCCCTGCCATCTTCTGAGCATGCTCATTAGGCACAAAAGGAGTTTTGCCCAAGTAAGATGTGGCAAAGGAGGTGAACTAACTTCCCTTTTTTCCAGTAGACAGAGGAGTAAGGCAGGGGGGCATGATCGCACATACCCTGTTCTGCCTCTCTGTCAATGCATTGGTTGCCCAACTCACTGAGGTAAATGCCAACGATGCCCCTAAGCTAGCAGGTACAGAGGTCCCAGCAATGATGTTTGCAGATGACACTCTCTTAATGTCAAAATGTCTATGGGCCTCCAGAGGGTTTGGGATAGTTTTATCACTTTTTGTAACGACAGGGGGCTGGAGATCAACACACAGAAGACCAAGTTTATAGTCTTCAACCCAACCAAGACATCACGCTCCAATCCCTGTCTGGATGGTACTATGCTGGAGAGGGTGACGGTATTTGAATATTTGGGTGTCACCCTGACAGAAATTGGAGTGAGGGCCACAAATGGCCAAGGCCAAGGCCAAGCTTAAGTTAGCTCAGACTACTGGGGGTATTATAAAATTACCCAGAAACTCTTCTGCTAAACCTGCTGGGCCAATAGTAGAGATTTATAAGGTGCAAGCCAGGGGTGCAACAATGTATGGGCAGAATTATGGGGTTATTGTTCCTGTACAAACGTGAGTAAAGTAGAGAATAGGCAGATCCTAGGTCTCCCTGTAAGCACCTCTCTAATCCCCCTATGGCTGGACCTAGGAATCAGACCAATTGGGGATAAAATTGATCTTGGACCCCTAACCTTTTGGCGTAGACTGTGGGTGACGCCGGAATTGGCAGCCTATCGATCGGAATTAAAAGAGTTATTGAGTCTGCCGGGTGCAGACAAAATCCCTTGGTTTAAATACATCAAGGATGAATGCTGTAGGTTGGGAAAGCCTAGTCTTTGGAGTAACCCAGAGGAAGAGTGTTTTGCAATCTTACACACCGAATTAGTAAAAATCCACCATATGTTCAAACTTGCAGCTATCGAAGAGAGTTCAACCTCCGGACACCTGACCACCGAATTTCTGCTAATGAAAGAGGACTACATAATTGATCCCTTTCTAGATGATACCCAACCTCCCTTGGCAACAAACTTATATATCCAGTTCAGACATGGTACCCTGCTGCTTCGTGCTTTTTCATGAAAATGGTCAAAGACAGCTTTGCAAGGATACCCCGCCTGTAACTGTGATAAAGAGTCAGAGCTTCATGTTTTTTTTTTGCCCTGGTTACAAGCTAGTTAGGCAGCGTTGGCCTAGCCAGTTGTGTAGGAATCTAGGGTTCGTGCATTGTGGTGAGGCATTTAGAGTGCTGAAAACTGACACCCGCACGCTCATTGTATTCGCTGTATCCCAATTCTTAATTTCAATGTGGCATACACGTTAGACTCTTTGAAAATTTTCCTTGCATGTGTATTCTCTAAAACCTCAAGGTGGCTTGTGAGTAAACTTGAGCAAAGTTTGCGTAACCGTGCTACGCGAGGCTACGCGAGGCTACGCGAAGATGCACAACCGGAGCTACACGAGCATGCAGATTTGCTTGTTTCCGCATGCTCGAGTATGCTCACGAGATGTTTTTGACGTTCGGCAACGCGGATGATGTGTTCGGGGAAATATCGCGCAAACTTCACCATGTGCTCGCCAATGTGCACGGCCATCTTGTTTTCCTATCTTTTGCATGGTTCTGGGGCATGTTTTTCAATCCCTCTCCAATCTTTTCAATCCTTTGTTTTTTTACACTGCTTTTCTGAACTTTTTTATTTATTATCTATCCCTCTCTGTCCCTAAGTCTATATTTTGCATTTTATTTCTACTTTTACTGTTTTTTTTACTTTCTACTGTTTTATATTACTTCCTTCTTTACTCTCCTACTTCTTCCCCTAACTGCCTGCGCCAAAGAGCCGCCTGCCTTGTGGCAGACCGCGCCCTCCAGGGGTGCAGGCCCGGTCCCTTTCCTGCGAGGCGGAGGTGGCCGCCCTAGTTTTTTTTGTGCAGCGCCACCTCTCCTTGACCTTGGTAGCAGGCGGTAGGTCTGGCTCCGGGTACGCTACCCAGGAGTGTCCCCGCCAGTGGGTGAAGTTGCGCCGGGGAGTGTTTCGCTGCTCTGAGGGCCGGCGCACCCATAATCAGCTTACCCACCAGTGGTCAGACATATTGGACCTGGAGCAGGACCTGCTGGACCTACTAGATGTTGAGGTTGTGGGGCTTGGTGAGTAGCTATTAATATTAGTTGTATTGTGTGTCTCTAGACTGTGTTACTGTTATTGCGAATATCATTTTTTTTCTAATAGCAAGAATGCTGCTGCTTACATTGCACGTAAATTAAGTTTAAAAATCTTCTGTGATTGTTATTCTTCTTGACGCAGGTGCTCGGCGCTACTAATCTTACTTGGGCTGATTATGTAAGAGTTTACTTTAGAGAACTTAAGGTAGGTAATGTTAGAGAGACTATAGTCTTTGATTTGTCCTCCTGTCACTAAGATAGTGGTTGATAGGTAGTTTAGTTGGTAATTTTAAGCGGTCTGCATGATGCATCCTCCGTCACTTCACGTGCTGTTGAAAGCTGCTTACTCCAGTCCTTAGTAGAACCTTTTGTAGTTTGTTAAGTGAGGGAGTAATAGGCTTAGCAGAACATCAGCAGCAAGCAACCAACCTACAATTTGGTGTATGCAAAAATGTATGCATGTGTCCTCCATCTATGCATTTTTAAGGGCTAAAATAAATGGAAATGCAGATTAGTGAACAATTGTTGGCCCGTCTGAATAGGTGGGTGTAGGACTTGGCCTTTTTGGCTAAAGTTCCCTAAACTTTTTGCTTTCCCATTAGACCGTTTTCCTGACATAGAGTTGCCAATTTAGATGCTTTGGGTACTTTGCCACCGCTGATCAGTGTCAAAGTACAAGGGTTCCCTATGTAAAGTGTAATGGTAATTGGTTGGCCATGATTAGTATGATGGCCTTACTAGTAAAGTCCCTAGTGATGTGCACTGTGTGTGCATGGGCTAGTAATGCAAAGAGGCGCAGAGAAGGGAACTCAGGACTTCAATGTAGGACCTGCGCGCAGAGTACTAAGTTAGATTGTTGTCCTGACAAGTACAACCACTTGTGAGGCCTTATTTTCCCTTTTGCATACACAGGGGGAACCCCAGTGGTAGGTCCCAGGTAACCCCTGCGCAGGGTGCAGTATAGGTAAAAGGCAAAACATATACTGAGGTGTGTGTTATGTCTTGACAGTGAAAAACACTCCATTTCGTTTTTCACTGGTGAAAGGCCATTCTGCCCATAGGAGAGAATGGGAGAGGCTGGGTATTGTGTTTTGGTAGCCTAGTTTCCTGTATGTTTATACTGGAGGGGTGAATTTTAGTATGTATGAACTCACAGTGTCATAACACATCTTTCTGTGAAAGTGGTTTTGTCACTTTGTGTTCAGAAACCACTCTTTTAGAAAGTGGCTGAGTTTTGTGTTTTAAGCATATTTCTGTGTGTCTCTGCTGAATGTGGATTGATTGTATGGATCTGTGAGGTGAGAGGAGCTGGGAGAGGTCTTGACCCAGTGAGGGGTTGAGATGGCACCAGGCTGCACTGCATCTGGAGAGTAGGGGGAGGAGAATCCCGGGACAAGGCCTTGGCTGGTGCTATAAACCAATCGACCCATCTCCTGCTGAGTGATTAAGGATCCAGAACCCCAGTATCAAAGGGAGAAAGGTGACACTGGAAGGGAGACACCCAGAACTGATTTAGGGAGGGATCAGGGACCCCTGAGCACAAAGAACTTCAAAGACATGAAGGGGTGTAACTAAGAGAACTGAAACCCCTAGAATTTGGTGTGGTTTTGAATGCCGAAATGGACAGGTCGAGTCTGCAAAGGCTTTGACCTCTTTAGTGGTCAAGAAGAACCCCTGCCAAGGAAGAAGTTGCTGAAGAGACTGCTGGATAGGACTGACCCTTGCTTTGTGATCTGCGGCTGGCCTGCAGTTTGTAGCTTTTACTAAGGAAGAGACTGAAGGGACATTGCAGTGGGTGGTGTCCACCCCTTCTTGAACAGGACTGTGCTTTGTGCTGTGTCCTGAACCCCAAGGGCACGAGGTGAGCTGGTTCCCTGTTTGGAAACACAGGAACATAAAAGTTTCCGGAGAAGTCCCAAGCAACACGGTGTTCGCGTGCTTTTGCAGCTGAGACCCTAAGAAGTCGTGCCTTGTGATCGTAGGCACACAAGAGTAAACTGAGTCGCGGACGCACATGGATCATTTTGTGGTGCAGCCAGGGCATTGGTGAAGAGTGCCTGGTCGTTGTGTGCACCGAGCGAGGAAGTGAAATTCGGACACGCATGGTGCGTGTCGTGGTGCAGTTGAGGCATTGGTGAAGAGCGCCTGGTCGTTGTGTGCACCAAAAGAAGAGAGGAGACTAGGACACGCATGGTGCGTGTTGTGGTGCAGCCGAGGCGTTGATGAGGAGCGCCTGGTCGTTGTGTGCACAGGGAGAAGAAGTGAGTCTCGGACGCGCATGGTGCATGTTGAGGTGCAAGCCGAGGCGTTGGTGAAGAGCGCCTGGTCATCATGTACACCGGGAGAAGAGGTGAGACTCGGACGGGCAGGGTGCATGTCAAGGTGCAAGCCAAGATGTTGATGAAGAGCGCCTGGTCATCGTGTGCACCAGAGAAGAGGC
Organism: Triturus cristatus; assembly: GCF_964204655.1. Lineage (NCBI taxonomy): Eukaryota > Metazoa > Chordata > Amphibia > Caudata > Salamandridae > Triturus > Triturus cristatus. Next base: position 580,298,128 of record NC_140586.1, read on the forward strand.
GAGTCTCTGACGCGCAGAGTGCATGTCGAGGTGCAACCAGAGGTGCTGGTGAGGAGTGCTTGGGTGGTGTGTGCACCGAAATCAAAGTAAGTCTCCACAGTGCTGAGGGCGGGTCTCAGTGTCTACTGAGACCACCAGAAAGAGGGCCAGGTTATCGGGCCCTCGGAGTGAAACAGTAGCGGCCGGGACCATCAGCCCCGGAAGAGCTGAGCCGCCGGCCTGAGCTCGCCGTGCCCATTTGATGGAGTTCAGGATCAAGGCCCAAGTTGTTGAAGGAGGAGGAGAGTGGGGCAGCACCCCCCAGTTAACGTAGATCACCACCTGGGGTGGGGTGCAGGCCCGGAGGGACACAATCTCCGCCTCTCACTTCTGTCAGCTACGTGAGCCTGTTGCTTCGGCTCAGATCTAGGCTAGGCCTGAGTGGTAAATTCCGTTACGCTCGCAGAATTTGGGTAATTGTGAGACCGCGGAATTGCCTAAAATTCTGCGATCTGTGGCTTCGCGGAATTTTTTCCTTGTACGCGTTTTCAAAATGCGTGTTCGCGAGATATTTCCCCCGATCATGCAAACAGCATTCACGAACAGGAAAAGAGCATCTCGAATGGGCGGAACAAGCAATCTCGTGTGTTCGCGGAATTTCTGGGGGCTCGCGGAGATGTTTACCATTTCGTGGTGCTTTGCGTAGTGCGACTATGCAAATTCCGCCCACCCCTCATCTATGTCCGTGCTGGCCCAAGGAGGGGCAGTACTGGTGCCAGAGTGAGAAGCGGTACTTGTGTCATCATTGATCAATGATAAACGGAGCACCTAAACTGTTGTATTACACTTTGCATTATTGCTGCTAACGAACTATCAAACTGTTGTATGACCCCTGACCTTACTTGTGCCTGACAAACTACATGCTGGGTGCGCTACGCACTGCGTTATTTTTCCCTTGCAGAGTACATGATTGTGACATGGCGCATTGCATGATTTCTTCATCGCACAGTACAGGATTATAACGTGGAGCATTGCATTATGTTTCATTGCACAGTACATGATTGTAGCGTGACGCATTGCTTTGTTTCTTCCTTGCACAGGGAATGCTGGTAGTGATACGCATTTCATTATTCCTTCTATTGCAAAGTACATGATTGTGGCGCTATGTATGGCATTGTTTCTCTATTGCTCAGTACGGGGTATAGCGTTACACACTGCAGTATTTCTTTTCTTTTGCAATATGCGTGATTATAGCAATACGACCTGCCTAACCTCTTGGGAACGGTTAGAAGTAAGCTTAACTGTTATTTAAAAGTGGTGGTTGGGATTAGAACCTACCAAGCCACCGGACAGAATACTATCCATTATTGTATCAGGTTTTGTATTGTGTGGTCATATCGTATATCTTCTTATATAAAGATTATACTTGTTTTATAAACACTCGTGTGGAGTTTATTTGTGGTGACATCATTGGGTTGCTGTGAGTGTGGTTGCACAAACTGTACACTCATGCCATGGAGATAAGCCTGGCTGCTCGTGCCAAGCTACTAAGGGGGTGAGCAGGGCTATCTCAGACGGTGTCCTTACTTAGCCTAACGTTGAAACAAGGGTTCTGGATCTCCTACCTGGCAATAGCAGTGAGGGACAGGGACTCCTGCCTCCAGCATTTGGTGGCGGTGGGGAGGGATAAGGACTCCCACTTCCAACATTTGGTGGCAGAGCGGTGGGATTCAATCCTAATGTAAATTAAACGTGTTTGTGCAAAATCACTCACAGTAATTGATGTACATCCTAAATTGATCGCAGACCATGACTCAACCACATATTGTGTTTTTGGAATCGTTGCTTCTAGTGTTGAGTAACCTTTAATCCACACATCATGTCTCATGGGGAGAGCCAGATAGCCGGTGAGGTTGAGGCTGCAGAATTAGAGTTTAACATTGAGGCACTGTTTACCTACAAGGTTGATCAGTTGAGGAAATTCTGCAGAGCTTTGGGAAGTCCCATGAAGAGTAGAGCCAAGAAAGAGGAGCTGCAAGTGGCCTTGAGGGCCTGGTGAGAAGCCAAAGAGGCTCAGGAGACGGGTGATGTTGAGGTGGATGAGGATAACCCAGGGAATGGATTTGGTCCACAGGATTTGCTAGTGGAGGACCAGCCACAGGGGCTGGTACTAGCCATTCAGGGAGGAGTTTTTCACCAGAGGAGTTGTAGGAAAACCAAAGGGTCAGGCTACATGGGTTGGAAGTGTTAAAACTTAAAACTCGAGGAGAGCAGGAATGCTCTCGCCTTGGAAGAGAAGAAGATTCTCTTCGCTCATGAGTTAAGCATGAGGGAACTGGACATAAAGGGTAAACAAACGGAGTCCAGTGTGATTGATGGCAGCACACAGCCAGTGCCAAGTGTGGATGATTACAAGCGTGCACTGGAAGATTGGGTAGTGGTTAGCATGGTAAATGATTCGGACGGGGTTATCAGATTTGGCGCCAGGGGAGCCTAGGCTCAGAAATTATTTTCCAGGATTACGCCACCCCAGGATAAGATGTGGGCTCCTTGATTCCCGGGAGCCTGCATGAGAACCAAACCCCTGGTCATGGATCCAGGGGCCTGAAAGGGCCCCAGAGAGGGAAGGAGGGCCAAGCGGCGCAAGGAGATTCCAGAGTAGTGATGAGGGGTTGCTGGCTAGCCCTTTGTCGCAGCTTCCCCAGGGATCAGCGGCACCAACCAGTAAAGTTGGGGGACTGTAGGAGTGCCCCCGAGTGGAGGGCTAGTGCCTACTTGCCAGAGGTGTGAGGAAGGACACCCAGCATCAGGAGGGCATGGGGAGTCTGTAGTCAGAGCTCCTGCAGTCCTGAAGTTTGTGGGTGCCATTCCTAAGTGGCAGGCCCAGAAGATTAAATGGAAGATTAAGAGAGGGTTGTGTTTCCCAGTGGGGTCACCAAGGGGACATTGTCCAGCCTGTAGGGCCGGGTCCCCTAGGAGTGACCAAGGTAGACCCACTCTTAAACTAGAGGACAGGATACTTGGAGGTAGTATCCTGACCGTGGGTCTCCCTAGGGTACCACTCCTGGTGGGGGTTGGAGTGGGTCCAGCATCCCTGTATGGGTCCCCCTGGCCAGGGGGGATCTATGGAACAGCATTGTTGGCTCAGGGAATAGTGATCAAGAAGTCCCCCTGGGATCAGGTAGCGAAGGTCGAGGAGGATGTCCCTGTGGTAGGGGGTCTGCGTCCTGTTTCTATCACCCAAAGCTGTGAAGTCCATCATAGGAATGATTGGTGTACCCTGGCTTTTGGCTGGAAGGGGGTTGTGTAAGACTTGGCCTTTTTGGCTAAAGTTCCCTAAACCTTTTGCTTCCCCCCAGACTGTTTTCCTGACATAGAGTTGCCAATTTAGATTCTTTGGATACTTTGCCACTGCTGGTCAGTGTCAAAGTACAAGGGTTCGCTATGTAAAGTGTAAATGTAATTGGTTGGCCATGATTAGTATGTTGGCCTTATTAGTTAAATCCCTAGTGATGTGCAATGTGTGTGTAGGGGCTAATAATGCAAAGGCACACAGAGAAGGGAACTCAGGCCTTCAGTGTAGGGCCTGCGCACAGAGTGCTAAGTTAACATGTTGTCCCGACAAGTACAACCACTTATCAGGCCTTACGTTCCCATTTGCATACACAGGGGGCCCCCCTGTGGTAGGTCCCAGGTACCCCCTGGGCAGGGTGCAGTGTAGGTAAAAGGCAGGAAATATACTGAGATTTGTGTTATGTCTTGACAGTGAAAAACACTCCATTTCGTTTTTCACTGGTAAAAGGCCATTCTGCCCATAGGACAGAATGGGGGAGGCAGGGTATTGAGTTTTGGTAGACTCGTTTTCTGTACGTTTATACCGGAGAGATGAAGTTTAGTATGTATGAACTCACAGTGTCATAACACATCTTTCTGTGAAAGTGGTTTTGTCACTGTGTGTTCAGAAACCACTCTTTTAGAAAGTGGCTAAGTTTTGCGCTTTAAGCATTTCTGAGTGTCTCTGCTGAATGTGGATTGACTGGATCGGTGAGGTGAGAGGAGCTGGGAGAGGACTTGACCCAGGGAGGGATTGAGATGGCACCAGGCTGCCCAGCATCTGGAGAGTAGGGGGAGGAGAAGCCTGGTAGGTGAAAAGGCCTGGGCTGGTGCTATAAACCAATTGACCCATCTCCTGCTGTGTGATTAAGGATCCAGACCCCCAGAATCAAAGGGAGCAAGGTAACAGTGGGAGCGAGACACCCAAAACTGATTTAGGGAGGGGTCAGGGACCCCTGAGCACAAAGAACTTCAAAGACATGTAGGGGTATAACTAAGAGAACTGAAACCCCTAGAATTTGGTGCTGTTCTGAATGGTGAAATGGACAGGTTGAGTCTGCAAAGGCTTTGACCTCTTTCGTGGTCAAGAAGAACCTCTGCCAAGGAAGAACTTGCTGAAGAGACTGCTGGATACGACTGACCCTTGCTTTGTGATTTGGGGTTGGCCTGCAGTTTGTAGCTTTTACTAAGGAAGAGACTGAAGAGACATTGCAGTGGGTGGTGTGTCCCCCTTCTTGAACAGGACTGTGTTTTGTGCTGTGTCCTGAACACCAAGGGCCCGAGGTGAGCTGGCTCCCTGTTTGGAAACACAGGAAAATAAAAGTTTCCGGAGAAGTCCTAAGCAACGCGGTGTGCACGTGCTTTTGCAGCTTGAGACCCTCAGAAGTTGTGCCTTGTGATCGTGGGCAGACAGGAGTAAAACAGAGTCGCGCATGTGCAGGGAGCATTTCGTGGTGCAGCCAGGGCGTTGGTGAAGAGCGCCTGGTCATTGCGTGCACCGTGCGAGGAAGTGGAGAAGTGTAGCTCACTGGTTAGAGGAGGCATACTCTGAAGCAGAGGTCAGACCCGGGACCAGGGTTCAATTCCCGACGCGGCAGGGTCCGGAGCCCAATTGTCCACGGACTCGATAATTCTCGCTTCGGTGCCCACTCTAAGCATGAGTTCACACTATGCAGCTCTGGGCAACAAGCTTGCTTAATCACCACAACGGCCCCCCCGCGGCGGGATGCCTGGCTTTCACCTTGGGGATGCCCAGTACGGGTTATCTCACAGGGAAAAACCAGGACGGGTTCCCAGTGCAAGCGCCAAGATGCCCAAGGGTAAGTTGAGCGCTATATAAGAACACATAATAATAATAATAATAATAATAACCTACCAAGCCACCGGAAGGAATACTACCCATTATTATAAGTTGGTTTTGTATCGTGTGGTCATATCGTATTTCTTCTTATATAAAGATTATACTCATTTTATAAAAACTCGCGAAGAGTCTATGGTAACATCATTGGGTTGCTGTGAGTGTGGTTGCACATATGGAACACTCGTGCCTTGGAGATAAGCCTGGCTGCTCGTGCCAAGCTACTAAGGGGTGAGCAGGGCTATCTCAGACGGTGTCCTTACTTAACCTAACGTTGAAACGAGGGGTCCGGATCACGCACCGGGCAACAGCGGTGTGGAACAGGGGCTCCCGCCTCCAGCATTTGGTGGCGGTGGTGAGGGATAAGGACCCCCACTTCCAACAGTGGGCTAGGTCAGGTGGTACTTAGGAGTAGTATCCTGGAATCAATACTACCAGTTGATCATATTAGATAGGTCCATTTTATTGCAGTTGTTGTTTCCAAAAATGTTTTTGGGAGCGTTTTTAAAAAATATTTTCTTTATTTCACACCAATCATCAATGTTTGTCTCTTTCTTTATTATATCTTACACGATCACCACCCAGGGGCAAGAAGACGGAGTCGGAGTCGGCTGGAGCAGCTGGAGAACGTCAGGACCTGGACTGCTCCTCTACCGAGGGCTCTGCTGCTGGCCCCAGTAAGACTTCCTGTTGTTAATATTAATAATTATCTTTCCCTAACTTTTACTGCTCCTTATTTTTTCCGAAGTATCATTTCCGTTTCTTAATTCTTAATTGTACCAAATCTTCTTCGATTTAGACTACCTGACTAAATTCTTGTTATCCCTGCCTCTAACTGCCTCTGCTATGACTCTCTGTCAAACTACTATTATTAGTCTGTCTGTAGCTAAGCTTGCCCAGTTGGCCACTCTTTATTTAAAAGGTTTTACTAAAAAACTCCGATTCACCAATAGCTCTAGCCACTGAGCCCAGTCCTTTGGGTTGGCCTCTTCTAGTCTTCTTATTCTTGAGAGGCTTTTTGACAATTCCCACCAACAAAAGACCCAACCAGATATTTTACTATTTTTGATAGAATCGGACATACTACTACTAGTAGTGTCTACTCTACTCTAGTACCCGATTTGTAGGTATGTATGTGGTATATGTATGTATTTTGACTTTTTTTCCAATCTTGCTAGTGGAAAATAGGGGGAGGTGTATTTCGCATCTAAAAAATGTGTAATGTTTTATCTAGGCATACCGACCACGACCACCAGTGATGGGGCCAGCAGTGGGCCAGGCTACGCCAGTCAGTAGGGAGCAGTGGATGCGGCAGCTGCCACAGGGGGTGAGCCAGCAGCAGTGGCGGGTGGTGGTAAGTTATACTTATATTCCTTACTTATTGACAATAGTTACACACTCGCTGCAAGGGTGTGTTGTGTAAGTTGAGTGAGACTAAGTTGTTGTTGTGAACAATGGTTGAAGAAGACACCCTTTACTAAGCATTAGAGCAATAGCATTAGCGGCGGGAGTAGTTGAGTAACTAATGGCCTCTACTATCTGACTTCAACCAGCTGTGAAAGTTTTATGGAGAAGACTAAGAGTCAGATCAGATGACCTTGATGGATGGGTTGAACGAAAAGGGAAAGAAGGATGGAAGGAGGAAGGACGGGTGAGATGTAATATATATGACTGGCAGAGAAGGATGCATGGGATGCATGCAGTATAGGTGGCTTATAGGAATCAGATGCATGGGTGGTTGAAGGATGGGTGGAAGGTGAAAGAAAAGAGGCCTGCCTGGGTGGGTGAAACTGTATGGGTGGATAGCAAAAATCCTCCGGTGTGTTTTATTGGTCAAACTCAAAGGCAAGCAAAGAAACAAGGACGCATGGGTGGTGGTTTAAAAAAAAATTGTTTGTTGTTGGTGAAACAAACTAAGGTTTGTTGAGAGATTAAGAAGAATGATAGACATGTTTACTCTGAATGGATGGATGCCTGGGCGGTATTCATCATAGCATAGGTGGAGACTGTCACTGGATGGAGAGTCTTTGAAGAGAATGTAAAAGAAAAAGAAACCGCGCCAGAGTAGCAAAGCCAAGGAGAATAGAACTAGAAGTTGTATTTTCAGAATACTCTCTTGACTCACAGTAGTTTGCAAGCACAGCATATATATTGTGCTTGTGTATGTTGTTATCAAGCACCTCCCTCCGATTCCAAGGCCCGCTCCCTACCTATGGCTGGGCTATCGGCTGCATGGATACACAATCAATCAAAACAAAGTACCTCATGTTGTCCCATATATAAGCAATGATCATTTGGATCAGATATCATCTGCCTTGTTGTAGTATAGTAGTCAGGGCAGGGTGAAAGTGAAATTGAGCAGTTGCCCTTGATGTAACAGAGTATGGCCTGTGCCACCCGTAATAGAAAAATAAGATGATTGTGTAGTCAGCTTCCCTACCTGCAGACAGTAGTAAATGATACTAACGTGAGTCTGCGTCACGACAAGGATGTTTGTCTTGGGCGCATGCTGACTGAGCTGACATGCCGGCTACAACAAGGTTACGTAATTTCGCTAAACAAGAGAGAAGAAGAAGACTGGTGTATTGTGTACTCGAGTCCATAGTGCTAGTATATTGCCTGAAACTCACACAAATGTTAGAGGCCGAGGAGGTGGGAGGATAGATACATACCACAAATGTTATGTACTGTGCTTGCTAGTGCTACTGTGCCACTATGTGTAGAATTTGTCTTACTGTTTTGCTAAGAGTATATTGTTACAATACTCTTTTTTCTTCTTGATATAGCTACTCCTTCTGAACCTAAATCAAAACCAGACAGGAAGGAGTTGGCAGCCATAGCCTGTGCCCAGAAGCTGGAGGCCATCTGCAATGAATACCGGCAGCTGGTGGTTCTAGCCGAGGAGGAGGAGGAGGCGACAGCAGCTGCAGCCTCCTCCAATGCCCCGGGCCCCAGCCAGGCCCAGGCCCCTCCAGTGGTACAGCACCATGGTCTGGCAGCCGCTGCACTTTATCCAGCACTGCTGCCCCCCCCTGTTGATGCAGTTGTCGGACATTCCAGCGCTGCATGCTCCTCCAAATGGCCTGCCAAGAGGAGCGGATAAATGTCCTGGAGATCGAGAAGCGAGCCCGCCGATGAGACCCTGTTGGATTGCCCCTTTTTTATTCCATTCTTTGGTGGGTGGGAATTGGGTGTTGGGGTTTATGGTCATGGACAATTGGTTGGTCTTTTTCATTTTGGACATTGGTTGGGTTTGGGGAGAGGGGTGATCCAGGTGCTGTTGTGGGATTTGTTACATACATTATTCTTGTTAGGGGATTAAATTATATTTATACTTTACATATGATGTTAATGTTTTGTGGGGGGTTTACTGTTTTACGTCACACTGCTTCTTTGCTGCTGCAGGGCCACAGCCAGTATTTGATTTAAATAATCTGCCGATTTTGTAAGGCACAAACAAATAGATGTGCTACCCCTCACTGAGTGACTTGTCCTACTAGTACTGTCAGTCTCTCCTCCTAGTCTATGCACTCTGCAACTGGACTCAAGGGGTGTGTGAATTAATGAATTAATTTTAATTATTAATTATGCCTCCCCAAACTTCTTCTCTTACCTGTGATTGATATTTAACTTAGTTACAGTGATGTCTGCATGGTGTTGATGGTATGGGTTTCCAACATGCTTGTGGTGGTAGTAGTAGACACTGGCAGTAGCATTTGCACAAAAGAAAACGAGACAGTCAGTCGCCTGAGAGAGACTCTGGGAGGAGTAGTAGAACGAAGTACAGTACAGTACACACGAAGACTGCCAAACAATAATAATAATGCTGATTAGCAATGCTAAAGTAAAAAAAAACGTAATGGTGGTGGGGATAACCTAGTACAACAAGTTACAAACTGTAGTTGTGTTGCGTCACATGACACAAGCGTAACCTTTAGAGCTGTGTAGGAGGATGACGAATCCAATCGATGCCGGCAATTAACAATGATGGATTAGGATCCTTTGGAAAAAAAAATGACTTGCAAATATACTGAGCATGGTTAGGCAACCAGAAAAAGATCCTCGCCCTGCCTTGAAATTGAATTAGTGTTGCTTTCACCACATCCACCCCAGCAAGCGTGCGATCAATTATTGGTGTACATTTAATTTAGTCACACCTCTATATAAATCACACAGCCTGGGGGGAGGGGTCAGGGTTTGATAAATGGTTGGGAAGGGGGGTTTGGATAAAGGTTTGACAAAGAAAAACACTACGCATGGACAAACAACAAAACACAAGCTTGGCAGACGACCATCATATCCATAAATCTGTTAAGAGATAAAAAGGAAATGCATGTATGATGATGATGACTTGATGGTTAATGATAAGTAGTACTTACTTACTAGACTAGTAGACAGTACAGGGCAGCAGTATATTATTAATTATTATGCAATTTGTCTGGCCTGTCTGCCCTCAGAAAATTAAACAATAGCTGTAGGGATCAATTATAAGCAGAGAGCAAACAACAACAACACACAGTATTAATGATTGAAGAGAAAAAATTAATCAAATTATTTAAAAGATGATGAATGTTGATACTAAAGTGTTACTGTATGTTATCCTGGTCAAATTGGGGAGTTGCATCTCGGCATTCCTCTTGGTCCTCCTGTCCATGCTGCGTCCGTCAATCTTGGGCGCCACTGCCTGCCTGGCGGATGTGGATTCGTAGGTGAGTGTGAGTTGTTTTTCCCAGTATAGCACAGGGTAAAGACCGGCCTGTAATTGTAGATGGAAAAACAAAACGGATATTTAAAAATCTAGGAGAAAAAAAAGCATAAATTATGGAGTGCAAACACTTTCAGAGTGGCATGGCTAAATCTTGTCTGTTTCCAGCATTAACCTACAACAGCAACAGGACAGAATGGGCCCACGTCGCCCACCCAACCTCCACTTAGCTTAGACTTTGACTGAGCCAGACAGAGCACACATGTCAGATATACAGCAACATAGCATTTTCCTAAGTAGGTAACTAAATCAATGGCATGCACAGCTATCAGTCATAACCACCACTACTGCACTTGTGACTTGACTCCACCACTACACAGACATGTACATCTGCTGTGGTTGTTGTTGACTTGTTTACCTTTTATGCCACTCAATAAACGCCCTGAGTTATTCCATCAATCATCTCCAATCCTACTGAGTGACTGCGAAGATATTATGTCACTGTGGTCATCATCATGGTGTTGTCCAACTTTGTGTGCAATGTACAGAGTGAGTCCAGATTCCATTTTCAAAGATGCAATGGATCGGCCTGCAGTAGAAGTACAATTTTGTTATTAAACAACAGGAAGGGAAACATCGACACAATATCACCAGACGTCGCCTTCCTCACGGAAACCTGGATGAACGTCTCCTCGGCCCCCGACATCGCCATCGCCATCCCGGACGGGTACAAGATCATCAGGAGGGACCGCGTCAACCAGACCAGAGGAGGCATCGCCATCGTCCACAGGAACACCATCCGCATCACGACCAACTCCAACGACGCCTTCGCCGCTGCCGAGCACCTCCACTTCCAGATTCACACCGACCCAAAGATGACTCTCAGAGGCACTCTCGTCTACAGACCCCCGGGACCATGCACACAATTCAGCGAAGACATCACGGACTTCATCAGCCCGCACGCCCTCCCCTCCGCCGACTACATCCTCCTAGGGGACCTCAACTTCCACCTGGAGAACAACAAGGACCGCAACACCGCCGCCCTACTGGACAACCTCGCCAACCTCGGACTCAAGCAACTGGTCAACACCCCCACCCACTACGCCGGCCACACGCTTGATCCCGTCTTCTCATCCAGCAAGCACATCACCTTCAGCCACTCCACCGGACTCCACTGGACCGGCCACAGCTGCGTCCACTTCAGCTTCAGAAGAACCACGACCCACCACCACCCGCAGCAGGTTTCCCACAGAAGCTGGAGCAAGATCACCGCCGACCAGTTCACCACCTCCCTCAGCCAGAGCCCACCCGCCTGCACAAAGGACCCCAACGAAGCAGCCCGCAACTTCACGCAGTGGCTGACCACCTGCGCCGATGACCTCGCACCACTGAAGAACCCTCCCAGCAGACCCAGAAGCAAGAAGGCATCCTGGTTCACCGACGAACTCAAGAACTCCAAAAATACCTGCCTCACCCTCGAGAAAACCTGGCTCCTCGACGGGACCACTGACAACATGACCGCCCTCAAGCACGCCACCCGCAAGCACCACCAGCTTATCCGCACCACCAAGAAGAATTCACTGAAGGAACGACTGGACAACAACGCCCACGACAGCAAGGAACTCTTCACCATCATCAAGGAGTTCTCCAACCCCAGCACCGGCAACAACGACATCACTCCATCACAAGATCTCTGCGACTCCCTCGCCTCGTTCTTCCACGGCAAGATCGCCGACATCCACAACAGCTTTGGCGCACCATCCACGCACCCAACTGTCGAACCAACGCCCCCCACCACCACCCTCCACACCTGGACCACGGTGACCACCGAAGACACAACCCGCACGATGAACACCATCCACTCCGGATCTCCAACCGACCCCTGCCCCCACCACGTCTTCAACAAGGCCGACTCCACCATCGCACCCCAACTCCGGAACATCATCAACACCTCCTTCAACACCGCCACCTTCCCGGAGAGCTGGAAGCATGCCGAGCTCAGCGCTCTACTGAAGAAACCAACAGCGGACCCTACTGACCTCAAAAACTTCCGCCCCATCTCGCTCCTCCCTTTTCCTGCTAAAGTCATCGAGAAGATCGTCAACAGACAGCTTGCCGCCTTCCTCAAGACGAACGGATCCCTCGACCCCTCGCAGTCCGGTTTCAGAGCCAACCACAGCACCGAGACCACCCTCATCGCAGCCACCGACGACATCCGAGCCCTGCTCGACAACGGGGAAACAGCGGCACTCATCCTCCTGGACCTCTCTGCAGCGTTCAACACTGTCTGCCACCGCACCCTAGTCCAACGCCTCAGCAACATCGGCATCCAAGAGAAGGCACTGGAGTGGATCATCTCGTTCCTCGCCGGAAGAACACAGAGAGTGCGCCTCCCCCCGTTTCGATCCGAGGCCACCAAAGTCATCTGCGGCGTTCCGCAAGGATCTTCACTCAGCCCCACCCTCTTCAACGTCTACATGAGACCTCTTGCAGCCATCGCACGCCAACACAACCTCAACATCATCTCCTACGCCGATGACACCCAGCTGATACTCTCCCTCACCAGAGAGCCCGACACCGCCAGAACCAGTCTACATAAAGGGATGAAAGACGTCGCCGAGTGGATAAGGAACAGCCGCCTGAAACTGAACTCAGACAAGACGGAAGTCCTCATCCTGGGACCATCGCCCTCCGCCTGGGACGACTCCTGGTGGCCCCCTCCCTGGGCACCACTCCCAAGCCGACAGACCACATACCCAACCTGGGCTTCATCGTGGACTCCTCACTCTCGATGACCAGACAAGTCAACGCCGTCTCCTCATCATGCTTTCACACCCTACGCATGCTTCGCAAGATCTTCCGATGGATCCCGACCGAAACCAGGAAGACGGTCACCCAGGCACTCGTCACCAGCCGACTGGACTACGGAAACACCCTCTACGCCGGAACCACAGCCAAGCTACAGAAAGGACTCCAACGCATCCAGAATGCCTCCGCCCGACTCATCCTGGACATCCCCCGATGCAGCCACATCTCCGGCCACCTTAGAGACCTACACTGGCTCCCCGTCAAGAAGAGGATCACGTTCCAGCTCCTCACCCACGCACACAAGTCTCTCCACAACCTGGGCCCCGAGTACCTCAACGACCGCCTGACCTTCTACACGCCCACCCGCCAGCTACGGTCTACTAGCCTCGCCCTCGCCGCCATACCACGCATCCTTCTCCTACCTGGCGGCCAAGACATGGAACTCCCTCCCCATCCACCTTCGGCTGACCCAGGACCATCTCGCCTTCAGGAAACAACTCAAGACCTGGCTGTTCGAGCAGTAGCGGACCCTTCCCCCTCAAGCTCCTTGAGACCCTTCTGGGTGAGTAGTGCGCTATACAAATGTTATGATTGATTGATTGATTGATTGATTTACTTTTAGTGTGTAGATTAAATAATGGTACACAATGAATTCCCTTCATTCACAACAAACAGCAAGAACACAAACACCAATCACTCAGAGTCAGCGTCCAATGCATGCCATCATTCATTACATGTTCCGTCTCATCTTAAGTTAAGTGGGAGCCTCTCTCAGCTCGGAAAGGAGGCTAGCTACAGTAGTCATCATGTTCCACTCCTTTTGGAGCTACTCAACGAGGCAACATTTTCTCCATACAATCATCATCTGGCTTGAGAGAAATTGATTTAGGGCGAGTCAGGAGGATGGAGGAGCAGTACTCGGAGGAGTGGACTTCAGTTAAATGCAGACAGCTGCAACTCCAATATGGCAATAAAAAGAATAGAAGACGGTGGGGATGGATTTGTTGTGATTCAAAGTTTCGAACCAGAAAGACAGACACACACAATTAAAAGTAAATAAGGAAGGAAGAAAGTAAGAAGTTCAAGCCTAGTTGTCAGGGAAGTATAGCTTGTCCTCAAACTCTGGGGGTTCAACCAGAAGAAGGTAATCATCTAACACACTACTTCCGTCATCTAAGTCACTGTCCTCATCTTCCTGCGTTGATTCGTGTATTATGTAATTCGGTGGTATAAAGTGCTGATTCATTTTGATCATGGTTAACCTCTCCACGTTTTTGGGTGAGAGTCTGGTCCTTTTCACTCTACAATGGTACCAGCAGCACTGAAAACACCTTCAGAAGAGACACTTGCGACAGGACAAGCCAGATAGTTTATCGCCAGCCTGCTGAGCACTGGCCATTGGCCCCTTTTCCCATACCAATACCGCAATGGGTTTTGATCAATGCAGACCTCTGTTGGGTCATCCAGATAGGCCTGGACCATCCGCTCAATGTTCAGGGGTGCTCCACTTTGCTTGGCCTCTTTTGTCTTTGCATCAGCACTGGACATAGCAAGCCCTTGCTGTAAATACCTATCCTGTGCCGATTTTACTGGGGCTGATGATCTGGTTCTTGCTGTTGTCGATAGTGTTGGTGACCGCTCTGAGCCAAACGCACTGCCCTCAGGCTGAACTTGATGCCGGATGCCGTGCTGCAGTACTTGTTGTGGATTTGAGTAGCGGGCCATTAATTACCAGCCGTTCATTTTCCAAGCCAGTGGCTGCCTCAGCTACCCATGTTTTGTACTGGGCAACATGCACTTCTGAAAAAGGAATTCATGTCTTACTGTTCAGTGCTGATTTGTACTGTGGATCCAGAATTGTGGCACAAATGTCATGTTTTTCTGAAACAATGCGTGTTTGTACCCTTGTACTTTCAGCTAAGCAACAGGATAAACTATCCACCAACTCATATGCTTCATTTCTTTCCTTCACACCTGTGTATGCTTGAGACACCTCCTTCAGCTGTTGCTCTAGCATGTGCAACAATGGGATAACTTGGCCCATAGTACAGTTCTCCTTGCTGACTTCACGTGTGAATCTCTGACTTCACGCATCTCTGTCAGGCATTTAACTAGGCCCCATTGGTCCATCTGTAGGGTCATACCTTTCACAGTTGCATCCCTTATTCTTTGCATGACATACTCATTGATTGGTCTGTACTGATCAAACAGCCGATCAAGCATGTAATAAGTTGAGTTACAACGTGTTGCCACCTCCTGGATGAGTGCTTTGACTGGCATTCTATGATCACTTTAAATGATCCTCAGCTGCTTCCGGGCTTTAAAATAATGGCTGAAAGGTATGCATATTCTTCTGCAGGTGGTCAATAAGTTGCTGACTCAGGCTTCTTTTTTCAGAAAGTGTTGAACAATAATGTTAATGCAGTGCGCCAAACACAGGACCCTGAAATAGGTACCATCCTTCATGTCCTTAACTATATTACTGACATTATCCGTGGCAAAAAAAACAATGTTAAGTCCTCTTGGGCGCAGTCATTCAAAGACCTTGCTGTGAAACTCTTCCAAAATGTTTGCAGCAGTATGACATTTCTCTATGGTGAACATGGCTACAGTTGAATTTTTCCGAGTAGCATTAAAAATCTCAGCAGTGTCAACAGCACCTGCTTCAGATATCCTTTCTCTAACCCCCACAAAAGAGATCCAGTGTGCAGTGATGCACATGTAATCAGAGGCTTGGCAACTGGTCCACATGTGTGTTGTCAGGTGGATATTGTGAACAGCCCTCTGCTGCAAAGCTTGTCCAAGCAATTCCAGCACATTATGATGTAGTGCTGGAACAGCAACTCTGGCGAAATAGGACCGGCTTGGAACCTTCCATTTTGGGCAGATGGTTGTCACAAATTCAAGGAAATCCACCCCTTCTACAAAAGAAGAAGGGAGAAGGTCCAGCGCTAACATTTTAGCCAGCTTCGCATTGTACAAACGTGCCGTTGGGTGGTTGCGTTCATACTGCCCCTCTGACCTAAGCATGCTGACAATGGTAGGCTGGATTTTTCTCCTATGTGGTGCAGCTGATGCAGGTGACTTCATGAACCCAGTTAGGCTCAACAACGCACTTTTTTTCATTGCAGTACTCTGCTGCCTTGGTGTCTCAGCCTGACTCTTACTACGGTGCCACTGAGATGTTGCTGAGGGTGTGGGTGGTACCACTACACTGCTGGGGACTGGTTTACTTTGTGTACCATAGAAAATGTCTCCCTCTTGTTCACCTTCCACCGCGATCATATCTTCTTCTACTTCTTCATTCACACCAACAGCAATGGGTGCGGTTTTAATTTTTAGGCCTTTAGGTGTTCCTCCCACTGGATCAAGTGGTGTTTTTTCAGATGGGTTGTTTGGCCTCCGGTACCATAGTTTGTACCAAGCTTACCCTTACTAACACTATGTCGACAAATTGAGCATATAGCAACTTTCTCCTCCTTACTGCTAACCGAAAAGAAGCTCCAAACTGGGGAGTTGAACTTTCTTGTGCTGCTGGAGGTGCTACTTGCAATGCCGGATGAACTGGAGGATGTGCCTGGAATTTGACTCTGTGCAGTACCACTACTACCTACTGAGGTGGTGGTTGTGCTGGATGTAGGTCCCTGCAGGGCCTTTGCAAATGCAAATATGGAAGCTGGAGGTGGTGTTGGTGTTACCTCTCTTGGTGGTATCCATTCCACATCCCTCACAGCAATTTGGGATAGGGTAATAATGTTGGTCTCCATCTCCACTGGACTGGGAGTGATGTTCATGATGACTGGCTCCTCATCATCCCCGTCGTCTACATCTACCTCCATAATTCTAAGGCTTTCTGGAACCTTTCTTTTCCCTACCCTTTTCTTGTGGCGTGCCTCACTCTCTGACTGAGCTGGTGGCTTCCAAGTGGCATCTAGATCATCAGAAGGGGGGCTTGAAGAAGAAGTTGATGGACTAACCCTTCTTTTCCTTGCTGGGGATCTTGAAGACAATGGATCTTCTGAAAGAGAGGCTTGCTCTTCTTCTCCTACAGAAAGCTAAATTTCCTGAACTGCCCCTACTTCAGGAGAAACAACTACTATTGTGGGCTGTTGTTGCAGCAGTTGTTGCATCTGTGGTTGAGGCTGATGTTGCGGCTGTTGTTGCGGCTGTTGTTCTGGCTGTTGTTGCCCACTTATCTGCTGAGTTTCTGCTTGCGTTGATTGAGTAGTACTTTGCGATAATGACTTTTCAACATCACTGCTCGTTGACGTTTGCGCTAGTAGACTGGCTACCTCTGTGACACTCATGGGCTTGGGCCTAGGTTGGTGGGGTGGGCCCGCTGATGCGGAGGTGCTGCTCCCAGCTTGGTCCCCGGACACTGCTGATGCAGGCGTAATTTTTGTTTTCCCAAAAAACATGTTGGAGGCACACCAGTCTTGGTAAGTGGCAATGCCACTTCCTTCTTCTGTTCCTTCTTCTCACTGGCATCTTTCTTGGTTCTGGAGGACCTGGTACCTTTCTTTGGGACCATCTTCTTCCTTCCGATGTCAGCAGGACGGAGGTGCACAAGTTGCAGAGATGTCTTCGGTCACACGTGGACATGATGTGGTGCGCAGCAGGACTTCTGTCTGGCAGTACAACGGGTGAGGATGACACCTCCTCCTCTGTCTTTTTGTGCACCTAAAAGCAAAGAAGCCAGGAGAAGAACATCAGTGAAATGTTGCATTCATTGTTGTGGTTCAATTACTACTAGTACAAACAAACAAATATAATATATAACTTAGTGTGTGGTGTTCACACCTGTTAGTGTTATAATATTACATTTTATTAACTCAGTTTAAGTAATAAAAAATAAACGTGACAGTGTAGCCATTTGTGAGACTTCGACAACAAGGGCTTTCATGGTGTACTGTGTACACTCAGGAAGGATAGGAAAGAAGAAGAACAAAAACAAAAATACAAATGTATTGGAATTGTAACCTGTTTGGCATTAATTTGCTCATCACATCATTCAGGGAGCTGCAGCTGGCAAAGGGGATGGAAGCAGTACGCCAAGAGGAACAAAGGAAAGACATGCAGGCCTATATGACAAAAGCAGCACACTACTGAACTACCATCACAAAATGGCCACCAGCCACATGGCCAGGCCACCCACAGCAGCAACAAGAAAGGGAAGACAGACAATGCAGGCCTATGGCAAAAGCACACTGCCTGGCTTCAAAATGGCTGCCAGGCACATGGCCAGGCCACCCACAGCAGCAACAAGAAAGGGAAGACAGACAATGCAGGCCTATGGCAAAAACACACTGCCTGGCTTCAAAATGGTTGCCAGCCACATGGCCAGGCCCACAACAACAAGAAAGGGAAGACAGACAGTGCAGGCCTATGGCAAAAGCACACTGCCTTGCTTCAAAATGGCCACCAGCCACATGGCCAGGCCAGCCATAGCAACAAGAAAGAGACGACAGACAATGCAGACCTATGGCAAAAGCACACTGCCTTGCTTCAAAATGGCCCCCAGCCACATAGCCAGGCACACAACAACAAGAGGCCTAGGCCAAGAGGAACAAAGGAAAGACATGCAGGCCTTTATGGCAAAAGCAGCACACTACTACACTACTACCACAAAATGCAAAATGGCCACCAGCCACATGGTCACTCACAGTCACAACAAGCAAGAGGCCTGGAAAACAATGAACTCAAGTAGGTCTATATGGCCAGACAAAGGAGGCATGCTAAACAACACAGCTTTAATGCAAAAACGAAAATCCACAAGGCTAAACAAGTTCTGCAAGTTACACAACAACCACACCACACACACACACACAACAAAGGCATTTATTTAACACACACCAAGAAGTGAAATACCCCAAAAACATTTTGCAATTCAATCCAATGCCATCCATGCCCTAAAAGATGTTTAAATTCAGCGGACACCACAGAAATAGTTGTCTCATGCACCCATGACTAGCTCTGGGCCTACTGGCCACCCACAATACATTTTTTTTAAATGATGAAAAGTACAAACATTGTAGTTGCAGCAACTGCAATTCCCCAATCAAACAAACAACACCAACTCTCAAATCCAAAAGTCCTCAAATCCAAAAGTCCTCAAATCCAAAAGTCCTCAAATCCAAAAGTCCTCAAATCCAATGATATATGATGCAGCAGACACAAAGGGTGATCCTTCCAGCTCGAAATCCAAATGAAAAGTGAACAGGACGTGGACAAATCACTGGGAGGAGCCTGCTGGACAGGAACGGGAAGTTGGAAACTCTAGGGCACTTCCTTCCTCTCCCCCAAAAAACAAAAAAAGGTTTTTAAAAAAGGACTCCTTGCACAAAATAGTACAGCCAAATGTCAATCTGAGGGCTTTTTTTTCATCCAAATCATCATTTTAGAGAAAAATGTATGCCGCTCGAGAGATATGCTTGTCCAGATTGCAAATTTTACATGTTCGGCATCGCGAGCTTCACCAAACTTCCGCTGGATATCCGATGGCGCGTCCGAATTACGTGTTCGCGATCGCACACTCTCGCGGGATCGCGTGGTCGGCTATCAAAATTGGACAAGACTGGTGGAGCCCTCCTCTATTCGCCGTAAAAGGTCGGCAAAATCACCATGGCATGCTGCATGTTACCCAACATAGCCCTGCAAAGGAACATCCCATACATTGCAGATGAAGAAGACCATGAAGAGCCACCAAGCAAAGATGTTGAAATGGTAAATGAAGATGATAGTGGTGAAGAGGAAGGAATTGACGTACGTCAAGATGTCATTAACAACTTCTTCACATTAGTAAATAATTTCATTTTATTAAATGAATAATTAAACCAACTTTTAATGAAATGAGGCTGTGCTGGGCATTTTTTAGGAAAGCCAAGTAAAGTGACATCCAGGGCAAAGATGTTTATTGATCAAAATTTGTTTCAAAATCTTTTCATTTAAGTTAATCGGAGAGTAATAAAAAACATGGCAGGTACATTCATATAGTAATCAGGTCAAGTGTTAAAGATATCTCCCAGGTAAACACAGCTTGTGAACGAAGACTCGACCCAGTACACATCTATGCTTCTACGCTCCTTCTTAATCCCCTCGCTTTCATTAGCAGTTCTTCTAGGTAGCGATCCAGTTGTAGGGGCACTACAATGTGAATTAGAATGTGAATGTATGTTGTCAATACTATGCTCTCCATTTAAAGAACATAAACAAAAAAGAAGAAAAACAATGTAAACAGGGTATCATGGTGTAAGTGGTGTAGAGTGAGATGTCCTGTGGGGTGGGCGGTGGGCAGAGTCCGGATGCATCTCAAATTGGGATGAATTCCTCTTTGGGGGACTCCCTACTTGGTTAGATGTGGGAAAGGTGAAGGGCCCTTATTCTGGGGCTACATGCAAATAAGGGTAGACCCTCCGATAGGTATGTCACCAACAGGGACTAAATGTAGTCAAAGCCTTTCCTAGTGTCCTCCATGATGTCCATCAGTCGTTTGAGCGCCAGCGCTCTCCACAAAATCACATGCCACTGTGTGATGGATGGGGCCTCTGTCTTTTTCCAAGCCACTGTGACCGCCATCTTAGCCGCTCCGAGACATAACCACATGCTGGCTCAATCACTGTTTGTTTGTCTCCTCAGTAATGGATCTCTAATTCCCAGGAGGGTGTGTTCCACGGTCTCCAGTATGGGATAACCTAGAATCAGTTTTATTTGAGACAGAATTTCTTTCCAAAACGGCTTGATGGATGTTCAGTCCCACCAAATGTGTCTAAAATCTCCCAACAAACCACAGCCTCTCCAGCATCTATCAGAAGTGTTAGGGAATATTTTATGTAGCTTCTGCGGGTGCATGTACCAATCATATATTATTTTGTAATGAGCTTCCCGGAGGTACATAGATCGATTATGTTTTGTTATGTCTTTATATAGGCGGGTCCACTGCTTCTCCTCTACTTGGTTAGTCAAGGTGGTGTCCCAGAATGCTCTGTGTCTCGGTCTCTCCTGAGGGCCCAGCGACCGGATGAGGTCATACAAAAAAGATATATTGCCCTTCGTGGAGGGTCCTGTCTGTGCACATTTCTCTATTGGGAGCAGGTCCCTGGTCGCTGCCAGCCGCTCCGGTGGTTGCTGCACCCAGTGTTTGAGTTGTGTGTAGTGGAAGCCCTCAGTTGCCTCTAACTGGAACTCTTTGGCGCATTCCACGAAAGCCATTAGTTCCCCCTTCTTATAAAGGTGAGAGATCATTAGACAACCCCCCAGTTTCCACTGCGCAAATGGCCCCTCCTGTATGGCCAGAGGGAATTCGGGAATAAAATGAATGGGGGTGAAGGGCAAGGGAAAGGTAGATAGGGATAGCGTTTTAGTAAGCAGATCCCAGTCTTTCAGGGTAGTGGCTGTGGGGGTCCTGATGTATGCGTTTGGTGAACTGTGCTGTTTTTTTAACCATAAATGATCCCAAATGGTCCTGCCCATTATCTGGTGATCCATATGCAGCCATTGCTTTTCAGACTCCCTAAGCGACCATTCAGTGATGACCCAGAGCTGGGCCGTTTAATGATAACTTCTAAAATCTGGGAGGGCCAGGCCCCCTTCTGATCTGGGCCTAACCAGCATCAGGTGCGAGAGTCGGGCTCTTTGATCCTGCCAGATAAATTTGGTGACTGCTTGTTGAGGCCATCAAAAAAATCCATGTCTACAGAAATCGGGAGGCCTTGAAATAGATAGAGTACTCTATGGAGGATATTCATTTTTACCGCATTTATTCGTCCAATCCCGAAAGCGTAGGCCGCTCTCCACCCATTGAGGTCAGCCTTAATTTGACTCAGTAGAGGCGGATAATTGGCCTTGTTGAGCCCTGAGAGTTTTGGAGTAAGTTTGACCCCTAGGTAAGTAAGGTCTTTGTTAGTGCAACAGAAAGGCATGGTCTCCTTTATACGCTCCCAATCATCCGCTGGTAGGGTCAGGTTTCAGAGGAACGATTTGGAGCTGTTCACCCTAAATCCCGCCACTCTCTCAAAACCCTCAAGCTCCACTAGAATTGCTGGGAGCGAGTTCTGTGGATCGGTAATGGGTAGGTGCACGTCATCGGCAAATAGGTCAATCTTGTGGGTATCCGGGCCAAAGGGCACCCCCTTGATGTCCTGGTTGGCCCTATCCACTCTGCTAGTGGCTCAATACTAAGCGCAAACAACATGGGGGACAAAGGACAGCCCTGTCGTGTCCCCCTCATGAGCGTGAAGGTGTCAGACACCGTTCCATTCACAAGAACTCTCGAAGTGGGAGAGTGATAATTGGCCTGTACCATACCTATGAATGCCTCGCAAAAGCCTAATCGTTTCATGGTTCTAGCTAGAAAGGTCCAGTCTACTCGATCAAAGGCCTTCTCCATGTCCAGCGAAAGGATGGCCACAGGGATACCTTTCCTCTGTTCCTTTTCAATAAAATGTGCCATTCTGTGGTGGTTGTCATGGGTCTGGCGCCCCTTGACAAACCCTGATTGGTCGGGATCTATTAATGCCGGGAAGAGGTTTTCTAGGGGCGTAGCTATAATTTTAGAGTATAGTTTAGCACCCAGGTTCAGAATAGCGAATGGCCTATAAGAGGCACACATTGTTGGATCTTTACCTAGTTTGGGGATGACTGTAACCAGGGCCTCCCCCATGGTTTCCGTGACTCTGCGCGTCTTTGCTATCTCATTAAATAGGGTCACTAGATGTGGGGTCAATTTGGGCGCAAACGTACGATAGAGGTGGGCATTAAGCCCATCCGGGCCCGGTGTCTTCTGTAGTTTCAGAGCATCTATTGCCTTTTGAACCTCCTCCTTGGTGAAGGGCTTACTCAGTTCCTCGTTGGTGTGAGCTGAGACCTGGGGTAGCGAGAGGGTCTGCAAGCATTGCTCCTGGGCTTGGCTGTCTACTGCATCCATGGAATATAGTGCTTTTTAGAATTGGCCAAAGGCATTCGCTTTGTCCTCTTCCGTGGAATGGGAGACGCCCGCGTCATCTACTATCTGTTTAATATATGCTTTTTCTTGTTTTGCCCTTAATTGTCATGCTAAGAGTGTGCCTATCTTGTTGCCACTTTCGTACATCTTGCCTGCAGCCTCAACAGTGTTCGCTCAGCCCTGTTAGTGTATATGGCTTTCAATGTACCCTTAAGACAGTGACTTTTCGGAGCGATTGGCTTGATGGGGACTCTTGATGGTTCTTTTCCGCTACCTGTAAGTCTTTTTCCAGTAGTAGCTTCTCCTCCTTTTGTTGGTTTCGAAGGGTAGTGACTAATTGTATACATTTGCCCCGAATCACCGCCTTGAAGGAGTCCCAATTGTTGGTGAAGGAGGTCAGGGCTGGGTCATTATTCTTAAAAAATTCCGTGATAGTCACCCGCAAGTCGTCTCTTAAAAGTCTGACCCGGCTAAGAACATTGGGGAAAAACCATCTCCTAAGTTTTGACCGTGGCACTGACCAATTTAATGTAGTCTCTAGTGGGGCATGATCTGAGAGGCAGATCGGGTGATAGCGGGTATCTGATACCCCTCCCAGGAGGCTCTGACTGAGAAAGGCATGGTCTATTCTAGAGTGAGTTCTATGGGAATGGGAAAGAAATGAATAGTCTCTCTCAGTGGGGTGGGTTTCCCTCCATGCGTCTACCAAGCCCAATCGCTAAATCACCGCTTAAGAGATTTACTAAATGTCCCCCCGTAGCTTGCTGGGGATGGGTCGTGTCCAGTGTGGGTTCCTAGATGAGGTTAAAGTCCCCTGGAAGCAAAATATCTCCGGTGGTAAATCCCTCCAGTGGGGTCAGGAAGGATGTCAAAAAGACCAGTTCCCCCGTGTTAGGTGCATATATTGTGGCTATAGTGCACTCCCTGCTTCTGAGCTCCCCACGCACCATTACAAAACACCCTGACGTATCGGATTTAGTAGCGTGGTGAAGAAAGGGGACCGTGGAGTGAAAGAGGAGGGCTGCCCCATTCTGCTTCGAGGCAGCCAAAGAATGGAATATCTGGTGGTACCTCTTGTGCTTCAGCCTACCCTCTTCACTTTCCTTGAGGTGTGTTTCTTGCAGTGCGGCCAGGAGGATTTGATGGTCCGTTAGATATTTCCGTAGGGATTGCCTTTTATTGGGGGAGTAGAGCCCCCTTACATTCCAGGAAAGACAGTTAACTGTCATATTGGAGGGAATGTCTGTCCCACCCTGCAGTAAGTCCCTCTTAGGCCTCTAGTCCAGCCCCCACCTCCCCCACCCACCCGTCACCACCCAGCGATGCAAAATGAAAAATCACCATGATACACAACAAATATAACAACACATAACTAAAACAGTGAGTTGTAGGAACCTCCATCCCAGAGGAGGGACTCATGTTGATCAACTCTGGGAGCGAGCCCATTTCCGCTCCCAGCTACCCCAGCTATTTTATAGTTAGGGTATGTACTCTCCATCGCAGATGTTAGCATCAGCATGTCCCATACTATTAACCAGGCGCCTAGTTCGCTCTGTGGGCAGCAGACCCCAAGAGATAAATTTCAGAGGATGTCTACGTGGGGGCCTCAGTCCTGTGTTCTGGCAGCCGTGACCCCCCAGAGACTTCTTGCCATCATTCAATGTCACTCCCCCTTAGGTGGAACTGCTCACCCAAAAATGTACCCAGCGTACCTGCATCTGTCCAGCATTAACTTGGAGTCTTCTTGTTTACTCGACCTGCCAACCTCCATGCACTGGTGCCACTCTGTTCCCTTCTCCGGACCCCTTCATTGTTCCGAGCCATGGATTCATTTGGTGCGGTGGGAGAACTGAGACCCAGGAGCTCCATCGCTTCTTCGAGTTCTGTGCAGTGTACCTGCTTATTATCCATGTGGAAAGAAATGCCGAAGGGATAGGTCCATCTGTACTTGACGTGTTGTTCTCTCAGCGCTTCTGTAACTGGGCAGAATTGCTGCCGACGTATCAGGGTGGTCTGGGCCACATCTTGGAAGAGTGAACAGGTAGTGTTCTGAAAGGTGTTTTTCTCTGAGCCCCTTGGTTTCTGCAGAACCAGTTCCTTTGTCTTGAAGGCGCTAAACTTCGCAAGGACATCCCGCGGCCTCTTGGTAGAGCCAGGTAGCATTGGTCCCACTCTGTGCGTCCACTTGAGTCTCACCTCCGGACCTCCCTCTCTGATGACTGTGGAGAAGAGGCCCACCAGAAAGGCCTCTACGTCCGGGCCCTCACACCCTTCTTCCAGACCTCTAATTCTTATGATGTCGCGTCGGGAGCGATTTTCGAGGTCCTCTTAGTTCCCTTTTGAATTCCCTGAGTGACTGTAATAGATCCTCACGGGTGAGCGGCATGATGCCTCTTAATTGTGCGTCGCTTTCCTTGGTGGAACCCGTGCCCGGTTGGCCAAAATAGTTTGAGACTTTGTTGGTCACAGCCTTTTTGGGTTGCATATGGGGACTGAGGAAGAGGCCTCCCCGGGCCCCGTGGAGCAGTGAGCTTCACATGTGGCAGTTCTCCAGAAGGGAAGCACTTCGGCGGGCGCTTGCTGGCCTGGTCCTGAGGGTCTACATGGTCTGTACCTTTGGCCCAGTGTTCAGGCTGACTGCTGTTCGACTGTCGATAGGGCGCAGCTCTCCAGCGAGCAGCCCCCTGTGACTGGATGGCCTCCTGCAACTGGGCAACACCTCTCAGACAAAGTTAGCTATCCCACTTCCAGGGCCTGGCATCCTATCTGGGGACCCTGATTACAGGGCTTGCGGCGCCAAAGTAATCTGCTTTACTCGTGGGGAAGGTCCCTTCTCCAAGCCATCCATCCTGCCCCTCAGTCCATTCCACCAGGGGAACTGCGCTCGTAGGCTCTGTGCTTGAACTGGCAACCTGGTGCTGCTTTACCCCTGCAAGACCACTAATGCCACAACTTGAGGGAGTGGGGGTGCTTGAGGCAGGGTCCTGTCTGCATTGCTGTAGTTGGGCCGGGACCAGCACTGTGAAAACTCAGAGCGGAGCCCTTGGCATGGGGAGCTGGCAGGTTGTTGCTAGCTTTCAATGCGGGTTTATGGCGCTGACCGGAGACATCTTGCTGTGAAATGGCGGGTCGCTGCGTGTGGCCGCCGCCATGTTGTGATCAGGCAGTTACCATTCCTGAGACTGACACGCAGCACAATTCGGGGCCCCGACTCCTGGAGCATTACCGGGGAGGTCAGCCATCTCTCAGAGCGGGGATGGGGTTGCCAGCTGACTGTTCTCATCTCCGTCTGTGCGTCCACTTACCTGATCCACGCTGTTGCGGTGTCCCCTGTCCGGGCCCCGCTCCCTCTGAGCAGCTGCTCCTCTTCGAGGGTGGGGGGGTCTTGGTGGCTCTCCGCTGTGCTTAATGACCGGCCGGAGATCGGATCTTCTCTGGTGGTGGAGCAGCTTCACAAGCTCCAAGGGCGCCGCCGGCGACCGGTCGCCATTTTGTGAGGTGCCACGTCGGAACAGGATCACCGCCTCTTAGCTCCAAAAATGGTCGGGTTCAGGACTCGGAATGGTTCCGCAGCATCACCCTATAGTCCCGAGATTGGGTGGGACTCAGCACGATGATTAACACCCTCAAAGTACCTTTTATCATGAGGCCTGGGCTGGAGCCATTCGGATTCACGTCCGTGCAGCCATGATGGCTGGCCACGCCCCCTATTGATCACAATTTGGACACATTGACCACTGTGTTCATTTGCATTGTTCATCTTTGATTGTTCACAGAGAATGTGTCCTCAAATATATTCATTTGCAAGGTGTCTATTTTATAATGTAGTTTAACAAGCCATTTCATTGTTATCTGCTTTGTTAGAACCCTTCACTGTGTCATCTTCATTTGTACGTTTCAAAGTTGTGGCATTTTCAGTTATATGCTGCTGTTGCAAAGTACAAAGGGAACATGGGTTGATCCTGTGGAACACACAAAAAGTGTTCGGATGTACATATCTTGTACTGAGATGACTTGCACAGTGATTGAATGAAGGTTTTCACAATTGCATTAAACTTGTTTTCTGTTAAATGTTGGCACCAAGTAAATATGTTCTGCTTGAACTGCTCTAACCACATATGGCAGTCAAACCAAAACATACCAATCTCCCTTCACATTGGCAAAATGCTCATTTTGTTTTAAGCGTATGAAGCTGTTATTGTGTCTTATCTTTATAGGAAGAACTTCTTATAGCACACCACTTAAAGTTGATTGTGACTATTGGTGTTATTGGTGTGCAATTCCTATTGTATGGCATAAGATCTGGCTCCAGCTGATGACATAAATAATATTTTGCCTAGTGAATCTGATTGCCTTGATAGTATCTCCTTCTTCCAATGTGGCAAGGTGTGGAACTGGGAATGTAAAAATGGCACTGAGTATTTGTGTTATGTATGGCTTGTTATGTTTCAGGTACATTTGACAGACTAAACTTTTTCAAATTTAATAATATACTAGTTGATGAGTTTTTGGTATTTGTATTTTGTTGTCATTGTAGAAAACTGCATTACATACTTGCAATTCTTTTACAAATACAGACTCATGTGATTGTTTACAAATTAAGTATGTGATGAAAGGAAAACAATGAACAAATACAGAAAAGAACCAGTTTTACTTTCATCAAACAAAACCAAATAAAATAAAACAGCATGAAAACAAAAAAGCAAACAAAAAGTAAAAAATCATTCAACCGTTATTGAAGAGCCAAGATAGTTTGAAGTCCAATATCAAAAATACAGCTGGCATCATAAAAGTAAATGTATCCAAAGTCCACAGAGTGAATGGTAGTCACACACTGGAGGAAATTAGGTTCTGCGTCTTTTAGTGGTGGTGGTCTTACCACCCTCTCCTGGAAATAAGGTGAACGTGTACTCCTGGGGGAGACTGGTAGATCCACAGTTGCAGGGACAAAGGTGGTGACAAGGCCTCCCTTTCTCTGGCTGAGGCAGACGTAGTTGGCCCAGATGTTGTTGGACCACAGAAAGGGGAACATGGTGCTGGAAAAGCCCTGAACATATGGCTGTAAAAGTCATGCAGCACCCCAGTCAGGGAGCCCAAATTGGCTTTCAGATTTTCTATCTGTTTATTGTGCTCCCTCTCCATCTGCTCGATCTCCTGGAGCTCTGTAATGGCCCAAACCCATCATGTCTTGGGAATGATGTAGGGATCGTTAGACTTTGATTGTGGCCTGGGTGACTGTGAACCCAGTGGCCTCACTATGCTGACACACAGAATCCCTCCTATGACCCCTACACCCACTACTCTGTGCCCTTGACCCACTGTACGCCAACCCACTGGGTCTTGGTTGAATGGGAGGTGGTGGTACGTGGGGGCGCGAGATCGGTGTAATGCTGGTTTAGACACAGGAAGTGGAAGTATCTATAAGCTAAGGTGCTGTAAGAGCTGGAGTGGGAGGTGTGGCTATGGGCCGAGTGAGACTCACTGGAGTCGTCTGGCCAGGCAGATCAGATGGATCAGGCCACTCTTCTTCATCTGGACTTTCAGGAGTAAAGTCCTCCCTGGAGACTTGATCCAGGGCTGGAGTTGAGGTTTCCTCAGTGACAGAAATGTATCTAAGCTCTCTGGCTGTTGAACCTATTATGAATGTCAAAAAATGAATACATTGTAGAAGTGTGGATTAGACCTCCAATGAGTTTTAAGCAAAAATATGTAACCCAAAAGGGAAAAAGAACTCAATAGAGAGGACAAATGTAACATTAACCATTCCAAGGCCTAGCAGACAGAAAAGCAGAAATTTACACAGTCATCATATAACAGTATGGAGTAAATGTTTCACATATATCACTTATATTAAGCATGCAAATGTACATGCCTTAAGATGTTTAGGTCAACAAACTTTAATTTATTTATATGACAAGAAAAGGACAACCTACAAAATTCATCACAAACACTTTTCAAAAGAGAGGATTAAATAGAGATTGCTTAATAAAGGAAACATTGTCTTATGTGAAAATATGATAGAAAAGGGAGAGTGAGCAAAATTACATTGGAACATTATTTTCACTAAACAAAAACACAGCATCATGGTAGTTGTAGTTTTTTCAATGAAACATTCAAAATACTAGAACAATTGTAACTTAAACATACCTAGTGAACATCTGCAGTAAAAAGAGAACAGCCATTTACTATATGAAACACATATATGTTTTTTGATATCTGGTGTACAAAGACAAGCACCATAGTACCATGTGAAAAGTAATAGCGATTGAAACCTGTTATCTTAAGTACAACACAATACATTCAAACAAACAAGATGTTACTGATATATTTTGGATTCTATGTAAAATAAAATGTTTTCAACACATCAGCAGCAGCTAATTTCAAAGCAAACATGACATTTAGGTTTAGCGACACATTGAAAAGTCTAACCACCAGGAATTCCTATCAAACCTTTAGGATATAGGATCTGCAAGACATTCTCCTCCCAGGAAAAGAGTTGTAAAGGGGGCTTGGCGAATGCCACCAGTCCTCTGAGCCTCCAGATGATCTTGGAGGCCAGGGAATTCACATTCACCTGCAGATCATACCACCTTTTCCTAATTTCCTCCTGTGTGCACAGGTTGCTTGCTACAGCTTTAACTGTCAACTATTCTGGCCCATATTTGCCTTTTCTGGGATGTGGGCTCCAAAGGCTGTACTCTTATAATTTCATCCACCATGATGAACAATTCTCACTCTGTAAAACAAGGATTTCTCTTTCCTGCCATTATAATGTAATTAAAAAAATGTGTTTGTGAGCCCACAAGTGAAAGGAACATAACATGGAAAATGCACAAGAAAGAGAAGGAGCAAAAAACCCTGAAGACTCTGACAGAATTTCTCCTAGAAATGTGGATTTTCCTAATCAGTTATGTCCCCTATCTTGGACCCCAACGGTTCTATATGCATGTTACAAGTACATGTATGTTCCCTCCAGTTCCAGTTTCTAAGACGCAAACATATGTGTGTCTACCGTCGACATGTTCTCTGTCAGATTCGCCATCGATGGGCTGGATATTCGATTTCTAAGTATGAAAGGCCACCGACTTTATATAGCTAAATTACTACACTTTTACAGTTCAGGCAAGTAGGCCCGATTCTGTCCTCAAAGCCTTTCCCTGCTCTCTGTCTCTGACAGCTTCAGCTTGAGCTCGCATCTGTATCCATGAACTTTGTCCTACTCCCTGTGCAGCTAACGGTGCCTGCCTCGGCCAGTCTTCGCCTTCCTGCCAAGAAGCTGTATTTCACCTTCGAATTATCTATTTTGCTCTCCAGCCGATGCATTCCTGTCTAGTGATTTAGGTAAACATTTCCTTTAGCTCACAACCAAAGGACTCAGCCTTTCCGTCCTCCTGCAAGTGATTCATAGCCCTGTTGCCATGGAAAGTTTTCTGCCCCTCGCATCTCATATAGACACTTAGACGCTTGTACACGCGCACACAGTTAGTATAGAATAGATTCTGTCCGAGAGTCCTTCCTTGTGGATAACATAGTTCTCTAAACATAGGATGTTAGATATGATTTGGGATTAGGTTGACTTGACCCCCCAGACTTCTCGTCTCCACATGTAGAGCTAAATGTCAAGTCCCCTTCACCCCCTAGTTGCACGTCAATCACACGTCATACTGCTGCGCACGCATCTATGTTAAGTATTATCGTATAGGTCCACCTATGTAAGATAACCAGAGCCAATCATGTTTCTTTTTGCTCCTTATTACGCCTAGTTTCGATTACATACCTGTTATGTCACTTTTCTTATCAAATGTTACGCCTTCTACATTCGTTTCATTGTAATATACTTATTATAAAAATGCATGTCTGTCAATAAAGTATTGTACTTCACTTCCTGAACCCTCGTGGTGACGGAACCTGAAGGCCGCGACTCGAGTCGGCCATTTTTGATGGAATAAAGCCCATTTAGAAAACCTCTTATACCACGGATTCTGCCTCTTGTTATTCTGAGCTATTTTTACTTTACTTTAAAGATTCCGTATGAAATTCAGTATTAGGTAACAAAGAATATTTACCACAAAATGGCGCCCGAACAGGGACACTTTCTCATCTCACGCGCCGGCGGTGCGTTGCAGGCCCGGTCTCCTGCCACAACTGGACGGACCATAAACGCGTACCAGCAGGATTTCCTGTAAGCTCCCTCCGGTCAAGCGGGGGCGACTGAGGCTGCGATCAACCCAGACGAGGCGGTGAGAAGTGCGAAGTATCCCGACCAGAGCCTAGCTGAGAGAGCAAGATCCGAGGTATACAGAGGCCCACCAGGTTTCCCGAAATCCCGATGTCCAGAGGGTCCGCTGTCCGCAGTCATCGAGTCCTGTCCTTTCTCTGAGGCCTTCCGTTTCAAGGAGCTACTCGGTGAGTACCATCGCCGGGGAGGCGTGTTGACGCGCACATAGGTTGTGCCGGTCAAGACGGATTTGGGTACACAAATCCGGTCTGCACTGTTTAGCAGTGTATATGTACTGTTTAGCAGTATATCAAGTATTCCGAAGTATTCAGTTACTGTCAAGAATTCAGCGTGGTGATTAGTTAGGCAGACTGTCATCATTGTCGGTCATTGTTAAAATGTTTAATGTTTAATGTTTAAAGTGTTCAAATATTGTGGTATGAATGATCGTTCATTGTTCACTGTTCATTATTGTGTTTTTTTTTGTATTAAGTGAATTCAAGAGTAAGTATCAGATCAGTTGTCAATATGCCGCTTTTCTCGAAGTTAAGACAGATTACCACCAGAAAAGGGGTGCTTGAAGAAGCAGTTCCTATTCCTCCTAGGGACACTCCAGGGCATTTTATGTACCATAAGCATGGCTTAGATGCCATATTGTTTCTTGATCTATGGGTAGATTATACCAAGGAATTGCCGGAAAGTCAAAGGTGGCCCGCAGCGGGAACCTGGGATGCAGACTGCATCATGAAAGTGGAGGAAGAGTTATGGAAAAGAAAGGTCAGACAGTCACAGAAAGACGCTGTTGAGTTATGGCGTAAAGAATCTCATAGACGTACAGAAAAAGCACGTAGACAAGAAGAGAGGAGTAAAGAAAGTTCAAATAAAGTTCAAGAAAATCTATTAATTGAGGAAGGTATCCGAGTGAAATCAGAACAAGTAAATAGAAAAAGGAATGCTCTTATGAATGGTATGTATCCCCTTCTAGCCGAAGGACTACCTAAGGCTGTTACGGAGATGCCAAAAGACTTGCCACCCCCATTATTTCCAATTAAGGTACATCAAAAAGGGCATCCCAGAACCGCAGTAGATGTTTTTCTTTCCTCATATCTAGACGATGCAGCTCCCGAGTATGCTAGCGCCACACCACATAGACCGTCTGGCGGAGGGGTTCAACGTCAGGATCAGGTATCTGTACCCGTGCAACAGCAAGTCCCGACGCAAGCTTCGGCAAGCACATCTGTTTCCACATTCTCCGCAGTCGATTCTACAGGGGCGTCGACGCCCATAGTTGCTGTGTCACGTTCGACGAACCCATTCACACCCGACGCCCCAGATGGGGCCACGGGAGGTGCTAGCAGTACCTTTACACCGCCCAGAATAAATAAACTTGTTTTTCAAGAGTCAGCGCATTCACGTACACCTAAATTCGTAAGTGAACGTACGCTTAAAGAACTCCTTGTAAATTGTAGATATGACCCGGTGGTTGGTAAAGAGGATGAAATGGTCCTGGCATCATTACGTATCAGGCGAGCCGCAGAGTATTTAGCGAGGTTACCAGGGATGATTACGCATCTAGATAACATATACCATTTTGTTCAAACAGGACGAGATCCAGGATGTATTAACAGAGCTATGGAATTCCAGAAAGTAGAGATACAGGGGGAACTGTTACGTTTCCTCATAAACTGTGTGATCAGAAATCAAGACCGTCCGGGGGTAGACCCGAATGCAATGCTTATTCTTACAAGATGGAGTCAGAATATATCAGAAGGGAGACACGATAAGCAAAATTGTATAATAGCCATGTGCCGAAAAATCCGTAAAGAAATAGAGCGTATTCATGAAGAGAGATTGGGAACAGACGAGTTCGAGCAAGATGAAGTGTCCGAATCAGGGAATTCCGCAAGACAGTCAGAGACCATAGCCTATGTAGGCAGAGGAAGATCCTGTGAAAATACTAGATGTTTTTCTGATCCCATACACTCTGTGTGTCCAAATAATAGCAGAACGTATCCGACGCCTGTAATAAATCTGAAGTCTCCTGAACATTCGTTTCAAGCCGCAGATAAAATACTACGAGAACGAAGGGGTTACCACCTCCTCGATTCCATGGATGAGCAAGAATTAGCCAGATCAGCTGTTCACTGGATTGAAAGTCCTGAAAAATATGGTGATGAGACCGTAGCACACACGTTTTTTAATCTCAGTACAGATGAACAACGTTTAGCTGGAATCTATATGATTCAGCAACTCCTCATATTATATAAAAGCCAACATGCTGACCCTGGTCCTTTACCTGATATATTAACGGAACTACTCACAAATAGATGGAGAGGTTCTAGTAACAAGCTAATTAAAGAGATATTAGTGTCACGTAAGCAGTATGTCCTTTTTGTAAGTCCGGATTCTCTCTCGCTGCCCCGCAGAGAAAGAGCGCCGTACTATATGGATAGACAAAATCCCTTACGAGAAGTGCACCCAATAAAAGGCGAAGACAATGAGTTTCACCGTGTTTTTGTTTACACCCCCATATCAAAAATGGAATTATTAGAAATGAAGAAAGTAGTACCTAGTCATGATAAAGACCCAGCGGGTTTCCACCGAGAAATTAAAGACATGTTACTAATGGGAGAGTACACCTTTCCTGATATTATGACGATATTAAAGGTGCTTTTGCCTGCTGGCATTTATGAAAAACTGAAGGAAAAAGAGTGGGAAGTGGGAGACCAAAAGATAGACTGGACAGCATTAGCAGAGGAAGAAAGGGCCCGAACTGCAGGTTCAGGGCTCGGGGATAAAGTTAAACTGTTACCAGGTTTACTAGTACAGGTACTGCCACGTTTATTAACTACAAAAAAGGAAGATTGGGGTGCAATCACAGCCTGCAAACAAAAGCAGGATGAAGACACAAGCGATTATTATGCTCGATTTGAAAAATGTTTTGGTATAAATAGTGGTATAAAAGCAAGTAGTGACTCATATCCACATCTATTTGTGACAAAATTAGTGGAAAATGCATTGCCCCCAGTGAAGAATAGAATATTGAAATTCGAGAGTACCTGGCAAAGTAACACTCCGTCGCAAATGCTACAAATGTTACAGTATCATCACAATAGAATTAGGGATGAACAAGAACACGAGCATAGACGCATGAAGGATACAAAAATGAAAATGCTAGTTTCTCAGACAGTACCAGCAGATGGTCACAAAAAGGGTGTGACACATTCTGGTGATTCTGCAGTTCCTGTAAAAGGAACCTGCAATTACTGTAAACAACTAGGCCATTATGTACACGATTGTCGAGTCCTGAAACGTAATATAGCTACAGGCATTGCAAAGGAGAGACCACGATTAGTTAGACAAGATCAGAATGAACAAGGAGCTATGCAGCATGGACAGTCCATGCCAGTTCAGCAACAGTCCATGCCAGCCTCACAACAACCCATACAGTTTGTGCCAGCTGCACCACCGTTGCCTGCTACTGCCACACAAACCACAACACGACAAATGTATCAGACTGCACAGTATGAATATCCTGAGTATCAGCGTTACGCATGAACAAGCCTAGAGAGGGAAGTTGACTTACCACTTATCGAGATTCCTGTGGATCAAGAAGGACCTTATGTACATAGTGAATTATTAGGTCAAGATAGAAAATTCTTACTCGATACAGGGGCAAGTCGAACAACTATAAAACGAAGTGAAGTTCCAGGGGCACCCCTCTCAGGCTCTCAAAATGTTTCCCTTGGTTTTTCAGGAAAACCTATTGTTAATGAAGTATCACAGCCTCTACCACTTACGATAGGACCTTTGACACAAACTACAGATTTACTGCTTACTAAATCATGTCCAGAAAATCTGTTAGGAATTAAAACTCTGAAAGCATTAGGAGCCATAATATGTTGTTCTCCGGAAGGAGTAAGGTTGTTTTTACGTGATTTTAAAGGTCACTATGTGTCTAGGGACATGGATCCCCGACTACAGACTTTACCAGTACATCTATGGGCACAAGGCCCTACGGATGTGGGCTGCATGAACATTACACCCTATCGAGTCACACTGAAAGCAGGAGTGGTACTACCACGAATGCGACAATACAAGTTACCGCATGATGCTGTAGTGGCTTTGCTGAAAATCATTGATGAGCTGATTGCCCAGGGAGTAGTTGTAGAAACAGACTCCAATATATGTAATTCACCGATAATTCCGATTCTTAAACGAACTGATCCTACTGCCCCACCAGTATACCGATTGGTTATTGATCTGCGTGAACTAAACAAGTGTATTGTACCACAATTCCCTGTGGTCCCTGATATATCATCATTGTTGACAGCAATTGATTCCGAAGCAACATTCTTTACTGTAATTGATCTCAAGAATGCCTTTTTCAGCGTCCCAATAGATCCGGAAAGCCAATATTTGTTCGGATTCAGTTTAAATGGGCGCAGTTTTAAATTCTCACGCGCTCCCCAAGGATTCACAGAAAGCCCCAGCATTTACAGTCAAGCACTGAAACGAGAACTTGACAGTATCCACATGCCAGTCAATACTGCACTGCTTCAATATGTCGATGATCTGCTGATCACCGCGAGAAGCGAACCTGAATGTGAAAAGGCTTCTCTGACAGTTTTACATTTTCTAGCCGACAAGGGGCACAAGGTGTCTCCTTCTAAGCTGCAATTCTGTGTCCAGCGAGTTATTTATCTTGGTCACTCGCTGTCCAAGGAGGGAAGGCAGCTTACACCAGATCGCATCCAGTTAATTGCTAACATGTCAATACCCCAGTCACAAAAGGAGGTGCGGGCTTTCATAGGCCTCACTTCATATTGTAGGCAGTGGATCCCTCAGTACGCATTTCTAGCAAAACCACTCATTCAGTTAACCACACAGGAGGCAGCCACATCGACTGTTCTCCCTTGGACTCAGGAACATACACAAGCTTTTGAAAGCCTAAAGGAAGCTTTATGTCAAGCACCTGTTTTAGCAACACCATGTTATAGCAAACATTTTACACTCTTTGTCACAGAACGCGAAGGTACTGCCTTGTCAGTACTCACTCAGGATCAAGCAGGATCACGCAAGCCATGTGCTTATTTTTCCAGTACATTAGATCCCGTAGCTCAGGCTTTGCCTGCATGCCTGAAATCAGTGGCAGCGACAGCTTTAGCAATTAGACAAAGCGATGCCATAGTGTTAGGACATCCATTGACAGTACAAGTACCACATGCAGTAGAGGTTCTTGTGAACCGAACACAAACACAACACTTGACCATAGCAAGACTTACCGGTTATGAACTGACATTGTTTCAACCACACATAGAGATCCGACGGTGTAATACATTGAATCCTG
Source organism: Triturus cristatus (assembly GCF_964204655.1). Taxonomy (NCBI): domain Eukaryota; kingdom Metazoa; phylum Chordata; class Amphibia; order Caudata; family Salamandridae; genus Triturus; species Triturus cristatus. Next base: position 580,334,319 of record NC_140586.1, read on the forward strand.
CTACACTATTACCTGTAATTGGAACAGACCCACTAGCTCATGATTGTGTTGAAATCATTGAAATAAAGACGAAACCTAGACAAGACTTGACAGACGTTCCATTGTTAGATCCAGACCTGACGTTGTACGTAGACGGATCGTGCATGAGAACAAGTACAGGAGATTTAGTGGCCGCGTATGCAGTCACAACAGACACTGAAGTTATTGAGACAAATTGTATAGATACTTTGTCAGCCCAAGCAGCAGAACTTATTGCTCTAACACAAGCCTGTATTCAAGCCACAAATAAGAAAGTTAATGTATACACTGACTCACGTTATGCATTCGGAGTTGTACACGACTTCGGCGTGCTGTGGCGAGAGAGAGGTTATTTAACCTCCCATGGTGCCCACATTCAGCACGGACCCCTCATTCATGCCTTGTTAGACGCAATACATCTACCCACTGCTATATCGATTATGAAATGTAAAGCACACACGAAGGTTACTGATATCATTTCTCAAGGCAATGATTTAGCTGACAGAATAGCTAAACAGACTGCTCAGAATCGCACATTAGACATGACAAAGCCAATAGTTCAGGCACCAACACAATGTATGACAATTAAGGATCCCGCACTTGACGTAATTGACATACAGACACATGCCACAGCAGAAGAAATAAAGAAGTGGACTGAACTAGGAGGGATCCAGACAGATCAAGGATGGATAACGAAGGAGAAATCTGTATGGTTTCTCCCTGATTCCATGGTTCAAGCCATTATAGCTACAGTTCACAGTCCAGCACATTTAGGAGAGAAGGCTATGCTAGACAGCATTCAGCACATTTGGTTCAACAAACATTTACGAGCAGCAGCTAAACAAAAAGTTCGTACCTGTATGATATGTTGTCAGTTCAATCCAGGAAAGGGTGTTCCCGTAGAGCAGGGTGGATTTCAGCCTCCTGACCATCCTTTTGAAGTCCTCCAGATGGATTATATTCAGATGGAACGTTGTCGAGGATTCAAATATGTTCTCGTAGTTGTCTGCGCTCTCTCCCGTTGGACAGAGGCGTACCCCGTATCAGATTACACGGCCCCGACTACTGCCAAACAGTTAGTTCGAGAATTCTTCCCACGGTACGGGCTACCACGTGTTGTATATTCAGATAACGGTCAGCCTTTCTCATCCGAATTAATGAAACATGTCTCACTTTTGTTGGGATATCAGTGGAAATTCCACTGTGTCCGACACCCCGAGGCAGCAGGTCTCGTGGAACGACATAATCAAACTTTGAAAATCAGATTGTCTAAAATATGTAAGGAGAAAGGTGTTGACTGGATAGTAGCCTTACCAGTTGCACTATTTTACATAAGAATGGTAGCACACTCTCGAACAGGGCTATCCCCTTATGAAGTGATCTTTGGTAGACCACCGAATATGTGGGGGACGCCTATACCCCGTAAAATAACCGATGTTGACTGTAATATGCTGACAGATTACCTGGCTTCCTTGATGTCTGCACTACAATCTTGTCGTTCACAGGTAGTCGCAGCTTTTCCCGACAACACCGAGGTGAAACCCCATGATGTAATTCCCGGTGATTTTGTCCTCATCAGAAACTTTGATCGGAAAACCCAACTGGAGCCCAGGTGGAAACTTCCCAAGTTGGTCCTGTTGACGACCAGAACAGCTGTGAAGATCGAAGGAAGAAAAGGCTGGGTGCATTCCAGCCATATCAAGAAATTTCATGGACTTCCTCCTGACATGAACAGTCCTCCCCGTGCGTCTTTCCCCATTGACTCAAAGCTACCCTTGGCTGAGGCCAGTAGCACCGAACTCTATAAGCAGAAACTTAGGTCCAGACCCAAACTGTCGGACGATTTGATTGTTTAAGTCCTCTCCAAGGTGAAGCGGTTGAATCTGTCCCGACATGTATCCCTTAGGTCTGAATCATGAAGAGTCCAGAACCATAATGAAACGACATGCATACTGTAAATTACTGCGTAGCCACTGTATTGTGACTTTATTAATTTTGTTTTCCGTGAGTTTTTTAATAGTTACTGCAAGCATATTGTTGCATATGTATTATCCTGTTTCTAAACGTGCTTTCAATATAACTGATGAACATTCTTTTAGTGACCTACCCCCACATGAGTTGTCCTATAGACTTGCGCTGCGCAATAACACATTCATTAGTATGTTGCATCATTCCCATCAGACTAGTAATGCCACCAATTGTTGGGTGTGTGGCCGACTCCCTCCCTATCAGAATAACAAAGGAGTTCTGCCTTTCTTTCCACATCCGTTCACACACAATGGCTCCTGTGGAGCATGGTTTAGTTTATTAAATTCCATAGACCCAGACACAGCAGTTTATCAACAACATTGGATATGGGGAAATCTGAATCTAGTTTTATTCAAAGTCTGTCACCCCAATAAGGAGGGTCACCCCAGTAGAACAGGAACTGATTTAGAAAACGAAGTGTATAAATTAGGTAATTTTACGCATAATCTTATGATTTTGAATGTCAAATCCGAAGTTGAGCTAATTCTGCCCACTATGTCTGTATTTCCAGTTAAGGGTGAATTATGTGTGAGAAAAGTTGGTTCCATACATATGGGCCATAGCCAATGCGTTACTACAGTAGAATATAGTGATCAAGGTAAATCTTCATTTAGAGCTTCTCGCCATTCTTACTTTATATGTGGTCAGACGGCATATATGCGTCTGCCTCTAGATTGGGATGGTACCTGTTACATAGCATTCCTTCTGCCACCTGTTTTCCTAGCTCCCCCTGATTATTATCGAAATGTTCATTTAGTACACAAAAGAGAGCGTAGAGATCTCCCAGTTGTCGATTATACTGAGACAGCATGGGACAAGTATGTAGATTTCAATAAAGGTATCTTTCCCTATATAGGTACCGTATCAAATAGTAAGCTGATACGCAGACTCACCAAGACTCTTGAAGCTGTAGTAAACGAGACTATAGCCGCCCTAGGCAATCTGACAGAGGAACAATCAGTGATGAGAATTGTTGTTCTCCAGAATCGTCTTGTCCTTGACGTCATCCTGGCCGATAGGGGCGGAGCTTGCAGGGTCATCGGATCCAGCTGCTGCATATTCATACCAGAAAATTCGCCATCTGTATATAAAGCTATAACACGCCTTCATAAGATTGTAAGCCAGATACACGAGAATCCAGGCACTTGGACGTGGTCCGGGTGGTTTTGGAGTGTGGTATCAGCCTGGGGATGGAGAGTTCTATCCTTCCTAGGTATTGGCCTTCTTATGCTCTTCAGTTGTTGTTTATGCCTGCAATGTGGACCAGCGATTTGTGGTCTGTGTGCCACATCATGCATTCCATATCACAGTTCTCGTTCAAAATGCCGGAAGAAGAAGGAAGAAGAAATGATGCTCCATGAGCAAATCGATGGAATGATGAAGATTGATATCTCTTGAAGGGCAAGTAGGGGACAAGGAGGGAATGTGGAAATGTGGATTTTCCTAATCAGTTATGTCCCCTATCTTGGACCCCAACGGTTCTATATGCATGTTACAAGTACATGTATGTTCACTCCAGTTCCAGTTTCTAAGACGCAAACATATGTGTGTCTACTGTCGACATGTTCTCTGTCAGATTCGCCATCGATGGGCTGGATATTCGATTTCTAAGTATGAAAGGCCACCGACTTTATATAGCTAAATTACTACACTTTTACAGTTCAGGCAAGTAGGCCCGATTCTGTCCTCAAAGCCTTTCCCTGCTCTCTGTCTCTGACAGCTTCAGCTTGAGCTCGCATCTGTATCCATGAACTTTGTCCTACTCCCTGTGCAGCTAACGGTGCCTGCCTCGGCCAGTCTTCGCCTTCCTGCCAAGAAGCTGTATTTCACCTTCGAATTATCTATTTTGCTCTCCAGCCGATGCATTCCTGTCTAGTGATTTAGGTAAACATTTCCTTTAGCTCACAAGCAAAGGACTCAGCCTTTCCGTCCTCCTGCAAGTGATTCATAGCCCTGTTGCCATGGAAAGTTTTCTGCCCCTCGCATCTCATATAGACACTTAGACGCTTGTACACGCGCACACAGTTAGTATAGAATAGATTCTGTCTGAGAGTCCTTCCTTGTGGATAACATAGTTCTCTAAACATAGGATGTTAGATATGATTTGGGATTAGGTTGACTTGACCCCCCAGACTTCTCGTCTCCACATGTAGAGCTAAATGTCAAGTCCCCTTCACCCCCTAGTTGCACGTCAATCACACGTCATACTGCTGCGCACGCATCTATGTTAAGTATTATCGTATAGGTCCACCTATGTAAGATAACCAGAGCCAATCATGTTTCTTTTTGCTCCTTATTACGCCTAGTTTCGATTACATACCTGTTATGTCACTTTTCTTATCAAATGTTACGCCTTCTACATTCGTTTCATTGTAATATACTTATTATAAAAATGCATGTCTGTCAATAAAGTATTGTACTTCACTTCCTGAACCCTCGTGGTGACGGAACCTGAAGGCCGCGACTCGAGTCGGCCATTTTTGATGGAATAAAGCCCATTTAGAAAACCTCTTATACCACGGATTCTGCCTCTTGTTATTCTGAGCTATTTTTACTTTACTTTAAAGATTCCGTATGAAATTCAGTATTAGGTAACAAAGAATATTTACCACAGAATGGCAAAGGATTATGGTCTGAAATGGAGTATGTTTTGTAGTGTGGTATGCAGCTGCAAACAATTAGGCAAAACACACCAGGTGTGCAATGCTAACCTCCATCCTACAGCCACAGGAATAGTCAAATGTTTACCACATCCTGCGATGGAATCACTCTGTCGGCAACTCAATTCAATTCAATAGAGACTTTATTCGGTTATATTTCACACCATAAAAGTACACATGTAAACAATACGATTAAAAAAACATTATTCATACTATTACAATAGTTCATAGTCACATACAAAAAATCATATTACACGTAGCCCATTGCCAATAACTTGATCCAGATACATGGTAAAGTACAGATAGTAAGTACAACATCATTGGTCTAGGCAATTCCTTAATTTGACAGTTAATTTTAAAACTTCTTTAACCTGTAAGACGCTATCACTGTACAAAAGCTGCAAATAAAAAAAGGCAGGTTTGATTTGGTTAAAATTAAGTTTCCTTAAGAGTGCAACAAGAAAACGTTTGCGGGGATATTCATAAAAACTACATAAAAACATAAAATGCAGCATATCCTGAGGAGACTTCCCGTCGCAGCCACAGGGTGCTGCAACCTCGTTAAAAATGTCTGACTTCGGTCGTATTAAAAGATGATGGAAGATGTCAAATCTAAACCTAGTCAACAAGAATTTCTCATGAGAGGTGAAATTACTCATTAAATATGGCTCCATGCTTTCACAAGTTTTTAACATCACATATTTCCTAATTCTTGGTTTCAAAAGCTCCTCACTTTCCCTTTGAGCCAACTTATCCTTATAAAAGGCTTGTTTGATTGCTGTTATATCCCCCTTTACAATTCCGCTAGGATTTTCAAACAGATTCAGGCGGCCAAGCCTGGAAAAGCAGGTTTTCAGATATTTTAACCAGGGGACACACATATGTTTGTCCTGAGATATAAGATCTCTTACAATCAAATGGGTAAGAGGTATGTCCTTATTTATCCACAGTTTCACCCAACAAATCAAAGGCCTTAAGGAGAAAATATCACTTAGATACTGGATTCCCAGTTCTTCGTGTACTGTCAGGTTGGGTGTACTGGTGGGGACACAAAGTAGACGTTTTAGGAAATTGTTTTCGGCAACCTGCAACTGTTCTCCAGCCACATATCCCCAAAGTTCGCTGCCATATGCAGCTGTAGCAACAGATTTAGCATTGTACAGCTTAATCATTGCGTTGATTGGCTTCTTACCCAGTTTTGTCGCAAAGGTAAAAACAGAAGCATTAGCCCTTATCAGTTCACCTTTCTTTTTGGCCAAATGTGGGCCCCAGTTAAGCTTGGTATCAAACAGGACACCAAGATATGAGAATGTTTCTGTGACCGGTATTGGGACATCATCCAATTTAAAGATAAAATTCTTTTTGGGTTTATGGCCAATATGCATTATATATGATTTAGAGTTGTTGACCAATAGATTTCGGTCAGACATAAAAATGTTAAAAGCATTTAAAAGCGCCTGGAGTCCCTTCTCCGTTCTTGAAATTAAAACCGCATCATCTGCGTATAAAAGAACTGGAATACCCCGCCTGCCGACTCTGGGGCAATCTGCCTCTACATTCTGTAGATAATCATCTAAATCATTAATATACAAATTAAAAAGGAAGGGGGCAAGAATGCAACCCTGACGCACTCCCTTCTTTATATCGAAGTTAGCAGTGGTGTCCCCGTTTGCAGAATATCTGACGTTAGCACTGGTATTACTGTGCATATCCACCAAAAAGTCAACTATCCCTGGATCCACACCTTTCTCCCTCATGGACCTCCACAGCCCCCCCCCTGTTGACACAGTCGAAGGCTGAAGAAATGTCCATGAAGGCAAGATGGACAGTTCCCCTCTGTACAGTGGTATATTTGCTCAATACAAGAAATAGGTTAAGGCACTGGGTTATGGTGGAGCGCCCCCCACAGAAACCATACTGAGAAATCGACATGATGTTATTTTCGATCGCCCAGCATGTTATTCTCTGTAGTAGAATTCTCCCCATAATTTTGACCATGGAGTCAATTAGTGAAATTGGCCGGTAGCAGCGAGGACTGCCCTTATCTCCTTTTTTAAAAACGGGAACAATCGTTGATAGTCCCCAGGAGATAGGACAGCCCACTTTGGCAGCTGCATTAAATACTGCAGCCAGGATGGGCGCCCAAAAGTGTGGATCAGACTTATACAAGTCTGGGGGGATCCCATCAGGCCCTGGAGCTTTTCTAGCAGTGAGTCCTTCAATGGCCACCATAACTTCAACATTAGTAAACCTAATAGCACCTCCCCTAGCATCAAGCAATTTCTCACTTGTGACAGGTAACCCAGAAGAGTATAATTGTTTGAAATGAAGTTCCCACTCCTCCTTGGTAATACAGCAATCCAGACCATTACCCGGGTCTTCTACCAGGAATGGTTTTTTAATTATTGTCCAAAATCTGGTGCTGGATTTTAAGGTAGAGGGATCAAGTAACTCATTCCACGCTTCTACTCTTAGCGACTCCTTATGGGATTTTAGAATGGACTTATATTCCCTGCGACACAGTTTGACATTTTCCTGCACTCTCGGAATAGCTGCCAGTGCTAGCCTAAGGTTACGAGCAGCTTTGGAGCAATCATGATTGAACCATCTTGGCCCACATTTTCCCACACTCGTCTTTACTGGGACCAACATCAGTTCTGACACCTTCTCCGACAGATTTTGATAAGCAGTAAGAACCCGTCGAGGGTCTGCCCCCACCTGAGTGCAGTTCACAATATCCTCAGTACATGTGTCTACAATGTTTTTATACAATAAATCTGGAGTCACCATTGACCATTTAAGTCGCCGCCTTCCATCTGTAGTGCCCAGCCTCCCGGAGTTACATATCAGTCTTTCCTTAGAAAACCAGGGTCCCTTCAAACAGATTGTTAAAGGATTATGGTCACTGAATTCGCTTGGAACAATATCAAACGAATCCAGTAAAGGCAGCAGTGTTGCTGACAACAGCATGTGATCAATAAAAGTGCCCCTCCCATGCCCCTTAAAGGTGGGAGTATCAAAACATTTAAATGGATCCCTGAGCGTCATGGCCAGGGAGAGGTCCAGGTTATCCAGGAGAGCATTGCATAGTTCCCCAGCCATTGTGTGATCCAGGTGGAGTCCCTCCATACGCTCACAACTTAAATCATTTATGCATTTGTGCAGAGGGTCTCCACACAAGTGAACATTGAGATCCCCCACAATCATGAGGTTATGATTGAAATCCTTTAGAGAGGAAGTGAGAAAGGCATGCAAGGCAGATACGGAGTTAGGTACTGAAGTGACATTGGCAGCATTATAAAAATTCACTAGACATACTCGGCAGTGTACCCCATTTAAAACCAAGCCCATCATACCAGGATCATTTGCATCAATTCTGCTAATTTTACAGGTAACAAGGATAGAAACAAAAATCACCAGCCCACCCTTAGGTCTGCCTCTTAGTGATGGTGTGGCCGGGACATAGAAGGCCTTGTACCCTTCTAGAAAAAGATCACATTCAACCAGCCAAGTCTCTTGTAGGCAGATAACTTTAAATTGCTTAATGTAGTTGACCCAATTTATGTCTGTCATTTTTGCAGCCAACCCCGCAATGTTCCACGAGACAACATTGCTACCATAGTTTTTATCCTGTGAGTTCGGAATAGACACCAATTCGTCTGAGATTGAGATGCCCTGACCCACAGGGATCTCATGTCAGTCGCACATGTCCAGGCCAGATAGAAGATCGTACCTGTTCAGTGTGTTGATGTTAAACCCAGGATTAGGTTTGGCCGAGGAGTAAGGTCTATTCTGTGTATTGGTAACGTTTCCCAGTCCCCTCCGATTAACAATATTATACTGAAAGTGGGTATCCATAACCTGGGTCTGAGTTTCAGCCACTGAACTAAACAGCCTTTGTTGGGGGGAGTTATGACAAAGATGGGCATAAAAATACCCCAAAGGTCGAACACATATACTGCTCTCATTGTATATCAGTGACGAAGCTCTTAAGAGAGCGGTGGCCACATGTTGGGGATGTTTGAAGTTCACAACAATGCAGTCTCCGCTTCCCATTTTTTTCGATGGGCCCACCCAATTCACCCGCCTGACTGCCAGAATCTGATCAGAATATGCAATTGGGAAGCCACAGTTTTTGTTAAGCCATGACACTGTTTTGTTTTTAAGTGAGGCATGAGACTCGTCATAGGGTGAGGCAGGATTGGTACCGCAGGGTGGGACATTAGTTAGGACTACCACAAATGGCGCACAGTCAGGCGGTAGGTTAAGATAACCTTTACTTCTGTGCGACCTACTATCTGTTCCCTGTCTTAATACAGGGTCAGATTGAATCTGTGGATCCATTGTTACTTGAGTGGCTGGTGTGGTTGCTAATGTAGGTGCCATACTCGCGGTGGTAGGTACTGCCGTCACATTGATGGGATTTGACTGAGTTATTCCCCACACCAACCCTGCCTGTCTGCCTTCCCCAGGTTTATCCCTTAATCCAGTAACTGCAGCCTGGTACGAAGATACCAGGCCGCCAAGCCTGGACACCTCAGCTGTTAGAGTGTCTATCTTAATGGTTAAAGGTCTGATAGCCTCCTCTACCTTAGATTCTAATTTAGACTCAAGATTTTTTATAAGGGCAACCAGTTGTGCAATATTAGCATTAAAGTTATTCACCTTGTTTCCAGTAAACACAAAGGGATTATTAAGTGGGACATTAACATCAGCAAAGTCTACAACAGTAGGTTTTTTCTTCTGTTTCCCACCCCCTTTTATCTGTGTTCACCTACAATTGCGTACCGGCCTTATAGCTGGCGGAACTTCTTCCAAATCCTCACTGGATATATCTTGTTGACCTATATGGACCTCAGCCCTTACCACAATCGGCGTGACCGGGTTTTCTCCAGCAGCACCATTGACACTGGCCTCTCCCTCAGCGACCATCGCTGTCAGAGGCAGCGTCTCAACCAGTGCTGTTGCAGGGGGCCCTTTCCCTAGAGATGCCCTGCGTTCACTGTTAATCAGAGTGACTTTTTTTTACCATGTAATTGTCAATAGTACTATGGCCAGTTGCAGTTTTATCATTTTTAGCCTTAGACATCCTAAATAGTAACAATACGTGTTGGAATTGCAATGCGACTATACACAAATAATTAAAAAGAATTAAAGTCTCACTTGTTACTTTAAATAAGAGAAATCAGTTCACAGAACCAGGGTCTCGGGCCCAGCACAGTCTCTTCAGGCCTCTGAGGGCCACAGAGGGCCCGCCCTTTGCCCGGGCTTCGCCCGGGCGCGTCCCGCGCTGCGGGAGGCGCCTCGATCTTTTAAGGGCCTCCTCCCCCTCAGCTGTGACAAATGCGCTGGCTGCGCAAAGCCCTCAGCGTGATGTAGTTTTAGCCGGACTAGAGCCGTTCCCCTCACGGCTTAGGAAATGCTGGTGAGGCGAGGCAGAGAAAACAGAAAACACTCTCCACGGACAACCGTTCCCCTCACGGTGTGCAGGCTCACTTCAGCGCGCTTCCCGCGCTGCGGGAGGCGCCTCGATCTTTTAAGGGCCTCCTCCCCCTCAGCTGTGACAAATGCGCTGGCTGCGCAAAGTCCTCTGAGTGATGTAGTTTTAGCCGGACTAGAGCCGTTCCCCTCACGGCTTAGGAAATGCTGGTGAGGCGAGGCAGAGAAAACAGAAAACACTCTCCACGGACAACCGTTCCCCTCACGGTGTGCAGGCTCACTTCAGCGCGCTTCCCCTGTCGGCAACTCACCACTAGAACACTGCCAGCTCAACTAATAAACTAAATAGACTCAGTGCAGTCCTGCTACGCAGACCACGACTGATTAATGTTATCCAGCAGAGAAGTCCACCGCGCTAGAAGCGGTGAACCGTTCACGCAACAGTAACATTCTGTCGATGTGGGAGGAAATTCAGCCTGCATACATCTTAATAAGGTGGGTGGGATTCCTTCAGCTTGACATAGTACTTGGACACTCCGTTGCAGAGTGCCAGCAGTAGAACTTTCAAGATTTAAATCCGGCCCCTGGCTCCATAGAAGAAGCTTTTTTTTGACTTGCTAATTACCTCAGGGCCGTTTGATGAATCTTCACAAAATGTTCCTAATAAGTCTTTTGCTGTGTCTTGTTGTGGATGAAACGTTTTGGGGTGATCCTTCAAGCGAGGCAGAGAAAAAGGGGAGGTAAAGAAAAGTGCTTTTCCCAAGTTAACATGAGTATACCCCAAACTGCAGATCTGAATTACACCACATTTGACAGAAAGCTAGCTCTTGGCCCAGGAAAAGTCCTTTTTGTGATTTGGTTTAAATCTGTTCAGCAGTTTTGAAGACATTAAAGGAAAAAAATATTAGTAGATCCAGAGGCATATATCCTCCTTATCTCGTGCAGAGATCTGATTAGATGCCAACACTTTAACCAGGAACTGTTAGCAGCCATCTTGGGACTCGAATTCAGCTGAGTCCCTAACAAAAATGTAACAAAAATTGAAGGAGGCAGGGTAGGAATACCTTGAACCCCTAGGCCTGGTCCAGCGGTTCCTTGTGGACCCTGCCTGGCCAAAAAGCATTTTTTGTTTATTTTTGTAGCAAAAATCATGATGAATTCATGAATTTGCAGCAAAAAAATAAAACAAGCGTGGTCTCCCACACTTGTTTCTGTTTTAGCCCCCTGGTGGGCCAGGTCCTAGCGGCATATTGGTGTGTTGCAGTTTTAAATCTACAGATGAACGTAGCTATATTACTTCATGTACTTACTTCAATATAGCAAACCCAAAGCAAAAACACAAAACTTTATTTATTAGTTACCTTTTAACATTTTAGCACCCTGTCCTAAAACACACCGGCACCATACCTTGCTTCTAACTTATGCAAGGTGAAAGACCGGTTTATTCCTTCTGTAGTAAATTTCTGACCATCTAAGCATATGCAAAGCGGTCATATAAGTCAAAAATCACATTGACAAACATTTGCCAATATATACCTGACAAGTATTACTTCTTTCGAATACAGGCCGACAACATGTTCTCATCTTTTATTTCCCACTACACTATTTCTGTTTAATAATGTTACTAGAAGTACTACAACTCCCAGAATGGAAATAACATATCTATTTTTTCTGCACATGATGTTTAGACATTTAAAACATTCTTAGTTCCTTATTGCAACTTTCCACAAGACTATACTGTTATTTTTCAATAACATGCACAATGTAATAAAGAGGCTCTCATTCATTTTTCTCCTACTTCCCAAAACATTCAACACTAAGCTCTGAAAAACAAACCCTCTAAAAGATTCAGTTCATCTCATATATTTTTTTACATCACTGTGATACTCCTTTTAATTAAACTCCCATATACATCTTCATTTCTAATTTACATTTTTAAAATAATTACAAAGTTATATACATACCAGTGAATTAGGTTGTAGGTTATATTGTTGTTTTAGCTCTTTCTAGATAGTTTTGACATGGTTAAGGTTTATAAAAACTAAGCAAAAGAATGGTACATCACTCTCATACAAAACAACTCTAAAAAGGCACCCTCTTCAACTTTCCACTCTATCATCATGAGAAAAGTAGCAAATGAAATCATGTCTTTCATTTTGGACTATTGCATCTCCACCTGTGAATGGTTAGCATCTGTTAACCCTTTCCCTCTCTTTCAAAATGAGGTTCCTGTTGGTGCATTTTCGTGATGATTTCAGTATCATCGATGGGAGTTCAAACCTATATCTAGCTTCATTTTTCTGAAATTTAAATACTACACAATAGATTATTAAATTGTCCTGAGTTGGAAATTAGAATTTGCCATTTCTTAAATTGTGACATCACTCCTCAACTTCTTAAAGAATGTTCTCCTTCTTTAACACCCTTCTCCCCAATACAGACTAAGCTCAGTTTACCTAGCAACCCAGTGGAACAAGTAGGTCACAAGTTCAGAGCACATTCTAGAAGGAACATGGTGTTTCCAAATAAGATACAGCAAGTGTGCTTTAATCCATAGTTTCAAAAACATATCCATGTCTGTATTTCAGGTCGTTTTTTAAACAGCATCCAATAATAAAACGTCTTGCTAAGGCAACCAACACACTACCTAATTGTATTCACTTTCATGATGACAGCATATATCTTTTTTTTTAAAACTCTGTTGTAACTGGTTTTCTTTTGGAAAACTACCTCATTGAGCTCCAGCCATCTCCTGACTACTATTGCTCCTTCACATCAAAATGCTTAGAGTATGGATTGTGAGCCATAGTTATGTCAATTGGGCTAAAGAGGCTGCAAAACGAGAAGTATTGACAGGGATTAAGGTTTGCCAAATGTGCAGATTGCTTGATTTGGCAAGAGAGGGTTAAAGTTAAATCAGTTACAAGGTACGATTAAATCCATTGTGGGTTCCCAAGCTCCTCACCTCATGATTGTGCACTGTGGTAGCACTGACCTAGGCACATTGACTGGGGTAGGGCTGGGAATCCTAATGAAAGAAACCTTTGCAAAACTGATACCACTTTTCTGTCACACTGTCTTGGTGTACTCTTATATATTCCAAAGACAGAAATGCAAGTTTTCAAATCAATTCTGTCCACAGATTGACAAAGCCAGGAGACATGTTAATAAAACTGTTTCTGCATTCCTCAGAGACCATTGCATGGGCTGTATCTATAACAGCAATCTGCGTTTTGACATGCATGGAATTTATAGAAAGGATGTAGGTCACTTTACAGATGAATGCAACAGGATGTTTTTAAGTAACCTGAAACTCTGCATCAGGTCTTCTGTATAGCAGCCGTATACATAAAACCAATGCAATGGCTCTTGTCAGAGCTACCCTTTTACCGAAAATATTGTGAAGTTATTTTCTTAAGGGTTTTTTTTCTTCCAGTTTTTGGGGATCTTCACAGTGATGTCGCGATCTCCATGGACATGATGCATAAACGGAAAACAGAAGCAAACATTAATTTGCCACCAACACATCCAAAAATAATGTGTAAAAAATCTAATTGAAACATTGCCCTACACATATTACTATATACATATTTCTTTCAAAGCATGTTTACACTCATATTTTTGTTCAAAGTTTCTTTAAAAACCATCTTGCGGACCTATTTGCCGTTTTCCCAGACATTCGAGACGTCGCAATGATATTGTTAAGCACAAAAATTGTGCCTTTTCTATTAAGTGAAAAACACATATATCCACACATATTCCAGTACTTTACACACTAGACATTTCCTACCATATTCTCTAAAGTCATGTTTTTCTAGAGAGTTTCTATAAAAACATCTCTAAAACCTATTTTATCTTTTCGCGGTGACGTCAGTAATTGCAATCCCCCCAGACATGTCACCAAAGTTGAAAACAAAAGTAAACATTCAATGGCCACCAACACATCCAAAAAATAATATGTAAAAAAAATCAATTTTGAACATTGCACTACATATATTACTATATACATACTTCTTTCAAAAGATGTTTAAACTCATATTTTTCTACTAAGTTGCTTTAAAAAACCATCTTTCCGATTTTCCATTATTGCAGTTATTCAGAATGTCGCGATGACGTCGTTAACTGCGACGATCGCGTATTTTCTATAATGTGAAATAACACATATGCACACATATTACAGTATTGTACACACTAGAGGATTATTACTGTACACTTAAAACTCATGTTTTTCTAGTGTATCTCTAGAACAACCATCTCTTAAACCTATTTTCCGTTTTTGCAGTGAGTCAGGAGATCGCGGTGACATTGGTCATCGGGATCATGGGCGGCTACGTTGAAAAAACAGAAAGCAAAAGCAGTAATTTAATAGACACCGCCACTTGAGAAAAATTATAACTAGATAAATAATTCTAACCATCACAGTACATAACATTTATCAGAATCTCAATATCTCTGTAACAATAATATTAATGATTCACTGATATATTTTTTTTATATTTCCATCAATATTCCCAATGACGTCACAAGAGTTCCAATGTCCCCATGATGCTACATGGGGGGGCCACCCTGGCAGTCGCGTCATTGATGCAAATATCAACAGTGATGAAAAAAATCAATTTTGGACACATAACCTGTGTCACTAACAACCCATTTCTCAATCATGCGGTCAGAATATCTCCACACAAACCCCTCATGTGGGCTTCACACAAACTTTCAGCCCCGGAAACCATTCCCGATAGATAAAACGGTGGGTGCAACTTTCTGTTCAGGTTCTGTGCAGCCAATCAGAGCATATCCGTTGGTGCATGTATTTTGGATTTATCGCGAAGCGCTTGCTATGCATCACAAAACATTTGCTATTCATCACAAAACCATTGTGAAATATCCGAGGCCAGAGTTACCACGATCATTTTTGGCTTAAATTTCTCAAAAACTACTAAACAGATTTACACCAAATAAGCAAAAGGCAATTCCTTGAACCAACATCTACCTCCCTGCCAAATCTGGTGTAAGACCGTTCAGCGATTTGGGCTGTAGGTATGGATAAAGGTTCTTATGGGATTTCCCATTACAAACGCAAACTTATTTGGCCCCTCAAATTCTCGGTCCACACTTCACAGACCACCCCCAAACTTTCAATTACATTACAACCCTCCTTGACACCTTTTGGGCAAAATTTCATGAATATTCGTCAAACAACGCCAAAGTTACAGCCAAAGCAAAAAATGCTCATGCACAGAACTATGCGCAGGAAACCAGGACCTCAGTGAATTGTGGTGTACCAAAAACTCACCTCAGTACCCAGAACCCCTATCCGACTAACATCAGTGTCTCATTCATTCTCCGTATCATCTCGAAGCTACCAATGATTAGACAACCCAGAACAAGCAACTTAGAGTACTCTCAGGAATGGTGGGAATCAGAAACACCTTTTCGTTATCATTCTCATATCAGTCCACAACAAGAGTAATCAGAGACACAGTAAAGTTTAAAATGTTTATTTTTAACTACATGCCCTAAGGTGCAGTACTTTGGCTAACATAAGCAGACAAATGATTAAAAACAAAACCATCAGCATTGTTACAATACCATAGAAAATGAAGGGAGAAATCATATTACAAATGATAGTGGAATACAACCACCCTCCCTTCGCTAGTAAGCTAGTTTTATGAAACTAACAGAAGGTCTCTAGGCTTGAATGGGGATCCCCATACCGTAAATATCAGCTTAGGTGAATCACATCACAGGATCAGCTCTGCTCTGTGTCTGGAAAAGGTTTTCTCCAAGTGTCTGAATCATGCATGCAAATGCAATATTCAAGGCACCCGAGTTTCAGATATTTGCAGCTGTGTGCGTGTTATGGCTGGAGCGTGGTTCGATCAAGGGAGGGTGTAATGGAGACGGGGTTCTATGTCCACACATTGCTATGTTAGCATAAGCGCTTTAGATGTAAAACACCATTCCGTCAGAGTATCTCCACACTAACCCCTCATGTGGGCTTTCACACAAACTTTCAGCCCCGAAAACCATTCCCGATAGATAAAATGGCGGGCGCAACTTTCTGTTCAGGTTGTGTGCAGCCAATCAGAGCATTCCCATTGGCGCATGTATTTTTGATTCATCGCGAAACGCTTGCTATGCATCACAAAACCTTTGCTATTCATCACACAACCTTTGTGAAATATCTGAGGCCAGAGTTGCCACGATAATTTTTGGCTTACATTTCTCAAAAACTACTAAACAGATTTACACCATATAAGCAAAAGGCAATTCCTTGAACCAACATCTACCTCCCTGCCAAATTTGGCGTAAGACCGTTCAGCGATTTGGGCTGTAGGTATGGATAAAGGTTCCTATGGAAATCCCCATTACAAATGCAAACTTATTTGGCTCCTCAAATTCTCAGTCCACACTTCACAGACCACCCCCAAACTTTCCATTACATTAGAACCCTCCTTGATACCTTTTGGTCAAAATTTCATGAAGATTCGTCAAACAACGCCAACGTTATAGCCAAAGCAAAAAATGCATTTCCTATGGAAACCAGGTCTCAACTATAAATACCAACTGGTGACCACAAGTAGGTTATATATATAATTATATCCATGTATATACAAACACATACTTACCTGTAAAATACAAGCTTGATAAAGGGTTATTGATTGTAAAATCCTGTGTGGTAAAGGCATGCGTTGTAAAGACGCTTGTGTTGGAAAACCTGCGTAGTAGTGGCATGCATGGTTCAGCCATCGTTGTAAAGTCTGTTTCCCCTCTAAAACACAAAGAAATTTGTAATTAAGACTTTTTGGGCACCTATTCATTGGGACGCATACAGAAACAACACTAAAAGAATTGGGAACTTCAAGTCATGTGTGCCACCAAGTAACGCAACAAGTAACACAAAAAGACTCAGGGCACCAGTGCCCCACTGGCAAAAGAAATTAAGAGGAAGAAAGCTGATGTCTCAATCCAACAACCCCAGAACAAACCCACTCTAAACACTCACCAGGAATCCTGCACAGGCAAGGGCTGCACAGTCCCCATGTGGTTCCCACAGCAGCCACTGCTGTTATGTTTCTGCCCCTAGTGCAGTGGTATCGCACTCGTTGTTCACAAGTATGACAGGGAAACAGAACCCTCTACAATAATCCAGAGCACCCAAAAAGGGCATTCAGCCACTGATGGGTGTCAAACCATGGGCACCATTCCATCGAGGTGCCACAGCACCCAACGGTCCTTACCATATACCCTGCATGAAGCAAAGTGCCCTTGAGCTGAGGAGGGTATCAGAAGAGTTGAGCAGCCACAGGGAGTGTTGCAGGGATTCTGCTCATGCACAGAACTATGCGCAGGAAACCAGGACCTCAGTGAATTGTGGTGTACCAAAAACTCACCTCAGTACCCAGAACCCCTATTCGACTAGCATCCATGTCTCATTCGTTCTCCGTATCATCTTGAAGCTACCAATGATTAGACAACCAAGAACAAGCAACTAAGAGTATTCTCAGGAATGGTGGGAATCAGAAACACCTTTTTGTTATTATTCTCATGTCAGTCCACAACAAGAGTAATCAGAGACACGGTAAAGTTTAAAATGTTTATTTTTAAATACATGCCCTAAGTTGCAGTACTTTGGCTAACATAAGCAGACAAATGATTAAAAACAAAACAATCAGCATTGTTACAATACCATAGAAAATGAAGGGGGAAATCATATTACAAATGATAGTGGAATACAACCACCCTCCCTTCGCTGGTAAGCTAGTTTTATGAAACTAATAGAAGGTCTCTAGGCTTGAATGGGGAACCCCATACCGTAAATATCAGCTTAGGTGAATCACATCACAGGATCAGCTCTGCTCTGTGTCTGGAAAAGGTTTTCTCCAAGTGTCTGAATCATGCATGCAAATGCAATGTTAAAGGCACCCGAGTTTCAGATATTTGCAGCTGTGTGCGTGTTATGGCTAGAGCGTGGTTCGATCAAGGGAGGGTGTAGTGGAGACGGGGTTCTATGTGCACACATTGCTATGTTAGCATAAGCGCTTTAGATGTAAAACACCATCTTACTCTTGTTGTGAACTGATATGAGAATAATAACGAAAAGGTGTTTCTGATTCCCACCATTCCTGAGAGTACTCTAAGTCGCTTGTTCTGGGTTTTCCAATCATTGGTAGTTTCGAGATGGTACAGAGAATGAATGAGACACTGATGCTAGTCGGATGGGGTCCTGAGTACTGAGGTGAGTTTTTGGTACACCTCAATTCCCTAAGGTCCTGGTTTCCTGTGCATAGTTCTGTGCATGAGCAGAATCCCTGCAACATGGCACCCAACGTGGTCCGATCAACCTGAATTCAAAAGCATACATTGTTAATTGACCTTGACAGCTTCTGCACACAGTGTTCAGACTAAGGTCACAGTGCACATCTAGGGATGTGAACAACAGACCCTTCTCATGTGAAGAAAAAGCAAGCAAGCAGTTTTTCTTGTAATAGCAGCTACCTGCAGTGTCGTGTGCAAAAGCAGCAAAGTGGCAAGATGGCGTTTTACATCTAAAGCGCTTATGCTAATTTGCTAACATAGCAATGTGTGCACATAGAACCCCATCTCCACTACAGGAGGATAGCATTCCGACTCTACTTTCACACAACAGAATGAATGAATAGATAGTTTATTGTTCATTTAATTTAAAACTTACAATTAAAAATAGTAGAATAAAGTTAAAGCCACAGTAAAATCTTGTGATTTTTACATCATTAAGCCCAATGACCATATCCACACCTATAGCTATCTACATAAGCTGTTTCAGCCTGGTACTGCTTTAAGCATGGATAAATGACCCCACCCCATAATCCTAGCTTAATATTGTTGGTGGTGAAAAAAGCATTCCGTATTAAAATGCCTGAGCAACGTAATATAAACATGAAATGTGCAGATAAGCCAAAAATAATTAAACTTGAGGTTCACTAATGCAAAGTGCTTAGTGTTTTAACCGGTTGCAAAGTGCAAAAGAGGATATACCCATCTCACTGTCCTAGCACTGTATTTTGGGAGAATATACCGGGTTAAAATGCAAGAGCTTTGAAATATAAACCTATTCTGTGAAAATTAGCCAAATAAATATTAGCATTGAGGTTTGCTACATCTAAGTGCTTAGGGGCAGATGTGCGACCTTTCCATTTTGCGATACTCTAATTGCATCGTTTTCCGACATTGTTTGCAATTCCTAATGGGATGGCAAACGACTCGCCTCATTAATATTCATGAGGTAGGTTGAAATTTGCAACCCCATTGAGAATGGCCAGCACTCACAGTGAAGGGGCCTGCTGGGGTTAGCAGACCACCAAGTCTGTGACTGTTTTTTAAATAACTTAGTTCTATTTCTTAGTGATTCATTTCGGGGGTGTATTTTAAACAAATTATACACCAACAATAAATGTTATCAATAAGCAATTTTTAGATAAAAAGTACACACACGGGAATTCTTTTTGTGAATGAAACACAAATCTTTTTATATAAATCAGAGTAAAAAAAGGAGTACAAAAGAACCATTGGTTTCAAGCAATAGAACATGAAAGGCGGGTTAAATCAGATCCACATTCCATCAAACGACATCTATTTCCAAATAATTATAACAGAGACTAATCTCATTGATGAGAAAAAATCAACTGCATTTATCTAATGTTGTGGAATTAGATGATGGAGTCGACGTTTCGGTCTTGGGTGGCAGAAGTCCGTCAGACCATCTTCAGAACAATTAATTATTGCATAATTAGACCCCTATGTAAACATAATACAAAAAGTTACAATAATGGCAACATGATTTTTATAGATTGTATCTGATGCACATTAATTATAGACAACCCGTGTGTGAAGAGTAGTCTCTCTATTATAATTTATCAAACATATCTTAATACTGCATTGCAGAAAATTAAAAATTAAACATTGGTCGTTGCCACATTCAGAAAAAATGATGAAGACCCATGCAAAAACAAACGTTCTAGTCATTGAACAATTGTAATCATGATTTAAAGGTCTTGCAAAACTCATTTTTGCTTCATCTTCTATACATTGTGAA
Organism: Triturus cristatus; assembly: GCF_964204655.1. NCBI lineage: Eukaryota > Metazoa > Chordata > Amphibia > Caudata > Salamandridae > Triturus > Triturus cristatus. Next base: position 580,354,539 of record NC_140586.1, read on the forward strand.
ATCTAAAACAAACATTTATCTTGTAAAGATGCGGGAAACTTGCTTACTTCGTGAGTTCAAGGAATCCCACGTAACTTGTTTTTTTGTTTGTTTTGTTGTTGTCAGGGCGTATTGGTTGATATTGTAGCCTAGATTTAAAATGCATTGCGTTTAGTGTACAATATAAGAAATTCTAAATTAAGGAAGAAATACTTGAAATAAATCCTACCTATCAATTTACGAACTTTCTTATACCAGGAGATTAAACGTGAGAAGTCCTTGCTCGTTCTTTTTTCAAGAGCTTTGTTCTGAAAATAGAAAGTGTGAGCACCATTAGCTCATGGTTTGATTCAAGCTTAACTTGCTAAACAAGATATCAGATGTTAACAGAGATAAATCTCATACTTAGATGAAGGATAGTGCTTGATAGATTTAATTACATAGTCAATCTTGTAGCTACTTCGCTAAGTTCTTTTTAAATGTAACGACAGCGCTAATCCTAATCTAGGTATCACGTTCTTGAACAGAGCATTCTGCCACTGCAGCACCCTGTTTATCATAGAGATCTGGACTGGTACATCCAAAACATCACAAGAGTCTCTTTTATATGTCTATTTTGCGCTATTAAAAGCCAAAGTGTCAAGGAGAAATCATATACAATGGGGTAAATCGACCTGCGTTTCTGATTATCATTCAAATGCGCTGAGGTAAGCCGAAATTAGGAACGCCTGATTTAACTGGCAGTGATTAGATGTTGTTCCAACCTGTCGGTTGCGGCGCAGACCTCGTATTGAATAACACCGAAAGCATGTCAGTTTCGTAAAGACGGCAGCCATCTTTGAATACCAAAATCCTATGAGCACAGACTGCCATATGAAAATGATCATGCTGGTAGTGGGTGGCTTAAAACCAGACTGCACAAATGGGGCCCCTTGTTTGTCATTGTTATTCTGAGTGGCGTAACAATTAATGTTAGACCAGTGAGAACCTTTTGGGTAAAGAATCCAATACATTGTAAAAAATCTCATCTATATGTCTGTTTAAGTCTACTAAGTGCAGAGGAACTCAAAATCAGAGAGAAATCAAATGCATTGGAAATGGTCTACTTACATTTCTGATTATCGTTCAAGCGCGAAAAAATATGCCGAGGTCAGGAACGCCTAATTTAACTGGCAGTGGTTGGGTGTTTTTAAAGCCTGTCAATTAGGGGGCGGACCTCATTCTAATTGAAACCGGAAGTGTCATAGATTCATAAAGACAGCGGCCATCTTTAACTGAAAAAGATATGCTCTGGTGGGTCATTGAGGTAGTGAAACCTACAATTAGACAATCAAATGTTGACTATACACTCACAATGAGAGAGAATCGCTGGATTTGTCGCACTGACAATATCAAACAGGGTCTGAACTCAGCCACAGAATGGCATACATTAGCATGTCTTGTATAACACGCAGGTCCTATGTCCATGTAGGTGTTCAGGAAATCAAAAATTTTCTTGACTAGAACCACTCTGTGAATGTTGACATCAATTATATACATGATCAGTTTGTTGACTTAAAATGTGTATCTTAGAGTCCATCTGTTGATATGGATGGTCATTGTACATGTCTTTTCGGTCTATAATAATAATATTCAATCATATACAAGACATGAAAATATGAACTGTGTCAATTTGTGTTCAATATAAATGTGTTTCTCATTCAATCCATTTGTCAACACAGATACCCAGTGTACATGTCGTTTTGGCGATCAGCACTTGATCATAAAATTTATGTCTAATATAACTATATTTGTGTATAACACCGAAATGTTATCTGATTGACACATGTATAGGCATCAAATGAGTAACGCAATTAATCATTCTCCTTTAAGACTGCGCGAAACACCCTCTTAAAATATGAGAGTCATCATCCGCAGTCATTAAAGGATGGGCTCCCTTTTGGACAGTTCCTCCGTCTTCGGAGGAACTGTTCCAGAAGGGTTGACTATTTCTTGGAAGCAAGGAGACTTAAAGAAAAACTACATTCACGTGGCTATCCCAACAAGCTACTTAAAAAGTCACTTAAAAGGGCTTGGTACAATGATCGAAATGCCGTATTGGAGGTGAAAGAAAAAGACGATCAACCTCAACTGGTCTGTGTTACCACCTTTGGAACAGCCACAAATAAGATCAAAAAAATTGTTAAGAAACATTGGACTCTTTTAGCTTCATTACCTGAACTAGCTAAGAAACCATTGTTTTCTTTCAAAAGAGGTTCCAATCTCAAGGACCGGCTAGTACATGCCTACAAAATTCAAGATCAGAATATAGTTGACAATATGCGACAGCTTTCACCGGTCATTGGTCACTATAAATGTAGTAATTGTACAGCTTGTGCGAGCACAGTTAATCTAAAATCCTTTCAACTGAATGGTGAAAACTTTAAAGTGAAATGCTTTTCAAATTGCAACACAAGTAATGTGGTCTATTGTATTCAATGCCCATGTGGCTTGAAGTACATAGGCAAAACTACCCAAATGGTTAAAAAGCGAATCTTGCAACATCAGTCAAGAATTAGATGCAAGGTTGAAAATGCACCATTGGTGGACCACTATATCAGAATGAAACACACTGAAAAAGATATGCTCTGGTGGGTCATTGAGGTAGTGAAACCTACAATTAGACAATCAAATGCTGACTATACACTCACAATGAGAGAGAATCGCTGGATTTGTCGCACTGACAATATCAAACAGGGTCTGAACTTAGCCACAGAATGGCATACATTAGCATGTCTTGTATAACACGCAGGTCCTATGTCCATGTAGGTGTTCAGGAAATCAAAAATTTTCTTGACTAGAACCACTCTGTGAATGTTGACATCAATTATATCCATGATCAGTTTGTTGACTTAAAATGTGTATCTTAGAGTCCATCTGTTGATATGGATGGTCATTGTACATGTCTTTTCGGTCTATAATAATAATATTCAATCATATACAAGACATGAAAATATGAACTGTGTCAATTTGTGTTCAATATAAATGTGTTTCTCATTCAATCCATTTGTCAACACAGATACCCAGTGTACATGTCGTTTTGGCGATCAGCACTTGATCATAAAATTTATGTCTAATATAACTATATTTGTGTATAACACCGAAATGTTATCTGATTGACACATGTATAGGCATCAAATGAGTAACGCAATTAATCATTCTCCTTTAAGACGGCTGGGTTATTTTAAAAGAACAAAAGACCATGCCCTGGATCTACTTACATCATTTTGTATAACGAGTAACATTGACTCATAAGTTGACTTTAAACTATTGTTTACAAATATTGAATAACTGCTTGAATACGATGTACCTGTGCTGTCCACCTAAAATGCCGGTTTTCAAATAGCTATTGGTAAATTACGTATTTTCAACGAAACAGACATTCGCAACATTGTTTGACCATAATAAATACTTGTTGCAGTTAGGTTACAAGTCTTTGTGACCAAGTTATTTCAAAATGGCCGATCTGCTGCTTCATTGATCGAGCAGTCACACTACGACCTATTATACTGCCTATGTCTATTTTTTCTTTAATTGGGACCGTATCCACTACTTTAACAAACAACAATCCCATAGTTGTGTGAAACCTTTTGGTTAACACAAACGGGAATAAGGTCCTGAATTAATATGTGTCCGTAGGATTTTGGCAGTAAAAGATGGCCGCTGTCTTTACGAATCTATGACACTTCCGGTTTCAATTAGAATGAGGTCCGCCCCCTAATTGACAGGCTTTAAAAACACCCAACCACTGCCAGTTAAATTAGGCGTTCCTGACCTCGGCAGATTTTTTCGCGCTTGAACGATAATCAGAAATGTAAGTAGACCATTTCCAATGCATTTGATTTCTCTCTGACTTTGAGTTCCTCTGCACTTAGTAGACTTAAACAGACATATAGATGAGATTTTTTACAATGTATTGGATTCTTTTCCCAAAAGGTTCTCACTGGTCTAACATTAATTGTTACGCCACTCAGAATAACAATGACAAACAAGGGGCCCCATTTGTGCAGTCTGGTTTTAAGCCACCCACTACCAGCAAGATCATTTTCATATGGCAGTCTGTGTTCATAGGATTTTGGTATCCAAAGATGGCTGCCGTCTTTACGAAACTGACATGCTTTCGGTTTTATTCAATACGAGGTCTGCGCCGCAACCGACAGGTTGGAACAACATCTAATCACTGCCAGTTAAATCAGGCGTTCCTAATTTCGGCTTACCTCAGCGCAATTGAATGATAATCAGAAACGCAGGTCGATTTACCCCATTGTATATGATTTCTCCTTGACACTTTGGCTTTTTATAGCGCAAAATAGACATATAAAAGAGACTCTTGTGATGTTTTGGATGTACCAGTCCAGATCTCTATGATAAACAGGGTGCTGCAGTGGCAGAATGCTCTGTTCAAGAACGTGATACCTAGATTAGGATTAGCGCTGCCGTTACATTTAAAAAGAACTTAGCGAAGTAGCTACAAGATTGACTATATAATTAAATCTATCAAGCACTATCCTTCATCTAAGTATGAGATTTATCTCTGTTAACATCTGATATCTTGTTTAGCACGTTAACCTTGAATCAAACCATGAGCTAATGGTGCTCACACTTTCTACTTTTAGAACAAAGCTCTTGAAAAAAGAACGAGCAAGGACTTCTCCCGTTTAATCTCCTGGTATGAGAAAGTTCGTAAATTGATAGGTAGGATTTATTTCAAGTATTTCTTCTTTAATTTAGAATTTCTAATATTGTACACTAAACGCAATGCATTTTAAATCTAGGCTACAATATCAACCAATACGCCCTGACAACAACAAAACAAACAAAAAAACAAGTTACGTGGGATTCCTTGAACTCACGAAGTAAGCAACTTTCCCGCATCTTTACAAGATAAATGTTTGTTTTAGATTTCACAATGTATAGAAGATGAAGCAAAAATGAGTTTTGCAAGACCTTTAAATCATGATTACAATTGTTCAATGACTAGAACGTTTGTTTTTGCATGGGTCTTCATCATTTTTTCTGAATGTGGCAATGACCAATGTTTAATTTTTAATTTTCTGCAATGCAGTATTAAGATATGTTTGATAAATTATAATAGAGAGACTACTCTTCACACACGGGTTGTCTATAATTAATGTGCATCAGATACAATCTATAAAAATCATGTTGCCATTATTGTAACTTTTTGTATTATGTTTACATAGGGGTCTAATTATGCAATAATTAATTGTACTGAAGATGGTCTGACGGACTTCTGCCACCCAAGACCGAAACGTCGACTCCATCATCTAATTCCACAACATTAGATAAATGCAGTTGATTTTTTCTCATCAATGAGATTAGTCTCTGTTATAATTATTTGGAAATAGATGTCGTTTGATGAAATGTGGATCTGATTTAACCCGCCTTTCATGTTCTATTGCTTGAAACCAATGGTTCTTTTGTACTCCTTTTTTTACTCTGATTTATATAAAAAGATTTGTGTTTCATTCACAAAAAGAATTCCCGTGTGTGTACTTTTTATCTAAAAATTGCTTATTGATAACATTTATTGTTGGTGTATAATTTATCACAAACAAAATCCCTTGTGGGCAACCCTACTGTATCAATTTATCCGCCTAAGCCCTCAAGGGTTTATTGGGCTTACCCTTTACCTGGTATTGTTTATGTGCAGATAGATATCTGCTTTGGGTCACTTCTTCAAGTGTTTTTTTCTGGAACAGAATTTAAAATTTTATCTGTGTTTATTTAGCTAAACATCTAACTTTGAGTTTATTCATGTCTGAGATAGAGACTCTGTCCTATACAGATGAATATGTTTTGAAGATAGCTGCAGGTCCGTCACTGCTTGGCACAAGAGGTCCGGTAGCACATCTACCATACGAATCAGAGCTCAATCAGTTAGAAAGATTGAAAAAGAAATTGGTTAGAACAGAACTCCATGCCAAATTTCTAACCGACTGTCTGAATGCGAATATCATACCCACAGGACTACAAGTCAAAAATATACCCATTATTTTTATTGACGACGAAGATTTCAAAACTGGGTTTAGCTTTGCATCAAACAAGTGCTCACGCACCTGGATGGTGCTAAGCATAGAAACAGCCATTAAACACATCAAATTGCTGTCTAAAGAAATTGAAAACCTAGAAAATAAGATCAACACCGATTCTAGCATTACTAACGCGAAAGCACTGCTAGACAAAATCTCATTGACTATAAAAGAATTCGAAGAATTCAATTCTCATAAAAAAACTGACAAATTGCATAAAGACATAAGGAAATACAGCAAAAAAAAAGAAAAAACTTATCCTTATCTCCTTAAAGATTTTTACCAACCACAAGGACCCAATCAAGGTCCAAGACAAGAACAGCGTAAAAAGGTGACCTTCTCTGATACCAACTCTGACACTGACAGTGATCAGGCGTCTGACAACAGTTATAGACAAATTTATGATCAGCCTTCAACATCGAGGCAATCTTTTTTAGGACAGGACCGGAGAGGGTTGGGCCAATCACGGCGACAACGAGCACCAAGGAGAGGTTGGTCTCGGAATCAATATACCCCGGGTTTTCGACAAACCCGGAATCAATATTACGAATGGTAAATCCAACTGAAACCATCCCAATTTTCAATCTATCGAAACATGAACTCTCAGAATCAGAAATATCAGTTCTCTCAGCTGGGCTGTCTTTTATACCTACCAACACAAATGATCACTTCCAAACTAAACTTGAGTTATATAAATTCTTTCGCTCTGTGAGACTTAAAAACTATTTTGCAAACAAGATCTCACTACGTGAAACTGACATTACAGGTCTACACCAACAATCGACCTTTTTTCCGACAAACACAATGATAGCGAAAGAGGTCATCACTTTTGAAAATGCCATTCTGACAGAGATAGACAATTTCTTTATGACCTCTACACATGTGAGATATAAGTTCACTCATGATGAACATCAAGCCCTAAGAAATCTCCAATCCCTATCGGACACAATTATAAAACCAGCCGATAAAGGCGGAGGGATTGTGTTGTGGGATCTCAATGCATACAACACCGAAATGACTAAGCAGTTATCTGTTGAATCACACTATAAGAAACTGCCAAGTAATCCAACTCCACGCATAGAGAAATCTATCAGTGAACTTAGCAAAAAAGGCTTTGAAGGTGGTTGGCTCAGTGCCAAAGAAGCAGCGTTCTTAATTAACAAATCTCCAACAGTGCCGGTAATATACATCTTACCGAAGATACATAAGGACGCCAATACACCTCCCGGGAGACCTATTGTCTCCGGGTGTAATTCAATCCTGAAACCGCTAGCGCAGTACGCTGACTTCTTCATCCGGCCCTATGCCACTGAAACCTCCACCTATATAAGGGACACAACAGCAGTCATTAATGTGGTTGAAAACCATCCTTTTAATCCACTCAGTGAATTCCTAGTCTCAATGGACATAGAAAGTTTATATACCAACATTCCACAACCAGAAGTGCTTGAGATTATAGAGAATCTATTAAACAACAGACCCAGACCACATGCGGTCCCAACAGAATTTATCATTGAATGTATCAGAATCTCTCTATGTGAAAACTTTTTTCTTTTCGAAAAAACGTTTTATCAACAACTAAAGGGAGTCGCAATGGGGGCAGTTTATGCCCCAGATATTGCGAACATCTACGTGTCTGACTTTGAAATGCAATACGTCCATAATATATCTAATCCCTTCGCAGCCAACATTTCGTGCTGGCTTAGATATATTGACGATGTTTTCCTGATATGGAAAGGATCCAAAGAACTATTAACTGAGTTTCATGACTGGATAAACTCAAGGAACCCCATTCTGAAGTTTACATTAGACTGTAAGAACTAACAAATGAATTTCTTAGACATCTCGATCAGAATAGACATGGAAAATAAACTATATACCACTCTTTTCACAAAACCGACTGCGCGAAACACCCTCTTAAAATATGAGAGTCATCATCCGCAGTCATTAAAGGATGGGCTCCCTTTTGGACAGTTCCTCCGTCTTCGGAGGAACTGTTCCAGAAGGGTTGACTATTTCTTGGAAGCAAAGAGACTTAAAGAAAAACTACATTCACGTGGCTATCCCAACAAGCTACTTAAAAAGTCACTTAAAAGGGCTTGGTACAATGATCGAAATGCCTTATTGGAGGTGAAAGAAAAAGACGATCAACCTCAACTGGTCTGTGTTACCACCTTTGGAACAGCCACAAATAAGATCAAAAAAATTGTTAAGAAACATTGGACTCTTTTAGCTTCATTACCTGAACTAGCTAAGAAACCATTGTTTTCTTTCAAAAGAGGTTCCAATCTCAAGGACCGGCTAGTACATGCCTACAAAATTCAAGATCAGAATATAGTTGACAATATGCGACAGCTTTCACCGGTCATTGGTCACTATAAATGTAGTAATTGTACAGCTTGTGCGAGCACAGTTAATCTAAAATCCTTTCAACTGAATGGTGAAAACTTTAAAGTGAAATGCTTTTCAAATTGCAACACAAGTAATGTGGTCTATTGTATTCAATGCCCATGTGGCTTGAAATACATAGGCAAAACTACCCAAATGGTTAAAAAGCGAATCTTGCAACATCAATCAAGAATTAGATGCAAGGTTGAAAATGCACCATTGGTGGACCACTATATCAGAATGAAACACACTGAAAAAGATATGCTCTGGTGGGTCATTGAGGTAGTGAAACCTACAATTAGACAATCAAATGCTGACTATACACTCACAATGAGAGAGAATCGCTGGATTTGTCGCACTGACAATATCAAACAGGGTCTGAACTCAGCCACAGAATGGCATACATGTCTTGTATAACACGCAGGTCCTATGTCCATGTAGGTGTTCAGGAAATCAAAAATTTTCTTGACTAGAACCACTCTGTGAATGTTGACATCAATTATATCCATGATCAGTTTGTTGACTTAAAATGTGTATCTTAGAGTCCATCTGTTGATATGGATGGTCATTGTACATGTCTTTTCGGTCTATAATAATAATATTCAATCATATACAAGACATGAAAATATGAACTGTGTCAATTTGTGTTCAATATAAATGTGTTTCTCATTCAATCCATTTGTCAACACAGATACCCAGTGTACATGTCGTTTTGGCGATCAGCACTTGATCATAAAATTTATGTCTAATATAACTATATTTGTGTATAACACCGAAATGTTATCTGATTGACACATGTATAGGCATCAAATGAGTAACGCAATTAATCATTCTCCTTTAAGACGGCTGGGTTATTTTAAAAGAACAAAAGACCATGCCCTGGATCTACTTACATCATTTTGTATAACGAGTAACATTGACTCATAAGGTGACTTTAAACTATTGTTTACAAATATTGAATAACTGCTTGAATACGATGTACCTGTGCTGTCCACCTAAAATGCCGGTTTTCAAATAGCTATTGGTAAATTACGTATTTTCAACGAACAGACATTCGCAACATTGTTTGACCATAATAAATACTTGTTGCAGTTAGGTTACAAGTCTTTGTGACCAAGTTATTTCAAAATGGCCGATCTGCTGCTTCATTGATCGAGCAGTCACACTACGACCTATTATACTGCCTATGTCTATTTTTTCTTTAATTGGGACCGTATCCACTACTTTAACAAACAACAATCCCATAGTTGTGTGAAACCTTTTGGTTAACACAAACGGGAATAAGGTCCTGAATTAATATGTGTCCGTAGGATTTTGGCAGTAAAAGATGGCCGCTGTCTTTACGAATCTATGACACTTCCGGTTTCAATTAGAATGAGGTCCGCCCCCTAATTGACAGGCTTTAAAAACACCCAACCACTGCCAGTTAAATTAGGCGTTCCTGACCTCGGCAGATTTTTTCGCGCTTGAACGATAATCAGAAATGTAAGTAGACCATTTCCAATGCATTTGATTTCTCTCTGACTTTGAGTTCCTCTGCACTTAGTAGACTTAAACAGACATATAGATGAGATTTTTTACAATGTATTGGATTCTTTACCCAAAAGGTTCTCACTGGTCTAACATTAATTGTTACGCCACTCAGAATAACAATGACAAACAAGGGGCCCCATTTGTGCAGTCTGGTTTTAAGCCACCCACTACCAGCATGATCATTTTCATATGGCAGTCTGTGCTCATAGGATTTTGGTATCCAAAGATGGCTGCCGTCTTTACGAAACTGACATGCTTTCGGTTTTATTCAATACGAGGTCTGCGCCGCAACCGACAGGTTGGAACAACATCTAATCACTGCCAGTTAAATCAGGCGTTCCTAATTTCGGCTTACCTCAGCGCATTTGAATGATAATCAGAAACGCAGGTCGATTTACCCCATTGTATATGATTTCTCCTTGACACTTTGGCTTTTTATAGCGCAAAAAAGACATATAAAAGAGACTCTTGTGATGTTTTGGATGTACCAGTCCAGATCTCTATGATAAACAGGGTGCTGCAGTGGCAGAATGCTCTGTTCAAGAACGTGATACCTAGATTAGGATTAGCGCTGCCGTTACATTTAAAAAGAACTTAGCGAAGTAGCTACAAGATTGACTATATAATTAAATCTATCAAGCACTATCCTTCATCTAAGTATGAGATTTATCTCTGTTAACATCTGATATCTTATTTAGCAAGTTAACCTTGAATCAAACCATGAGCTAATGGTGCTCACACTTTCTACTTTTAGAACAAAGCTCTTGAAAAAAGAACGAGCAAGGACTTCTCCCGTTTAATCTCCTGGTATGAGAAAGTTCGTAAATTGATAGGTAGGATTTATTTCAAGTATTTCTTCTTTAATTTAGAATTTCTAATATTGTACACTAAACGCAATGCATTTTAAATCTAGGCTACAATATCAACCAATACGCCCTGACAACAACAAAACAAACAAAAAAACAAGTTACGTGGGATTCCTTGAACTCACGAAGTAAGCAACTTTCCCGCATCTTTACAAGATAAATGTTTGTTTTAGATTTCACAATGTATAGAAGATGAAGCAAAAATTAGTTTTGCAAGACCTTTAAATCATGATTACAATTGTTCAATGACTAGAACGTTTGTTTTTGCATGGGTCTTCATCATTTTTTCTGAATGTGGCAACGACCAATGTTTAATTTTTAATTTTCTGCAATGCAGTATTAAGATATGTTTGATAAATTATAATAGAGAGACTACTCTTCACACACGGGTTGTCTATAATTAATGTGCATCAGATTCAATCTATAAAAATCATGTTGCCATTATTGTAACTTTTTGTATTATGTTTACAAAGGGGTCTAATTATGCAATAATTAATTGTCCTGAAGATGGTCTGACGGACTTCTGCCACCCAAGACCGAAACGTCGACTCCATCATCTAATTCCACAACATTAGATAAATGCAGTTGATTTTTTCTCATCAATGAGATTAGTCTCTGTTATAATTATTTGGAAATAGATGTCGTTTGATGAAATGTGGATCTGATTTAACCCGCCTTTCATGTTCTATTGCTTGAAACCAATGGTTCTTTTGTACTCCTTTTTTTACTCTGATTTATATAAAAAGATTTGTGTTTCATTCACAAAAAGAATTCTCGTGTGTGTACTTTTTATCTAAAAATTGCTTATTGATAACATTTATTGTTGGTGTATAATTTATCACAAACAAAATCCCTTGTGGGCAACCCTACTGTATCAATTTATCCGCCTAAGCCCTCAAGGGTTTATTGGGCTTACCCTTTACCTGGTATTGTTTATGTGCAGATAGATATCTGCTTTGGGTCACTTCTTCAAGTGGTTTTTTCTGGAACAGAATTTAAAATTCTATCTGTGTTTATTTAGCTAAACATCTAACTTTGAGTTTATTCATGTCTGAGATAGAGACTCTGTCCTATACAGATGAATATGTTTTGAAGATAGCTGCAGGTCCGTCACTGCTTGGCACAAGAGGTCCGGTAGCACATCTACCATACGAATCAGAGCTCAATCAGTTAGAAAGATTGAAAAAGAAATTGGTTAGAACAGAACTCCATGCCAAATTTCTAACCGACTGTCTGAATGCGAATATCATACCCACAGGACTACAAGTCAAAAATATACCCATTATTTTTATTGACGACGAAGATTTCAAAACTGGGTTTAGCTTTGCATCAAACAAGTGCTCACGCACCTGGATGGTGCTAAGCATAGAAACAGCCATTAAACACATCAAATTGCTGTCTAAAGAAATTGAAAACCTAGAAAATAAGATCAACACCGATTCTAGCATTACTAACGCGAAAGCACTGCTAGACAAAATCTCATTGACTATAAAAGAATTCGAAGAATTCAATTCTCATAAAAAAACTGACAAATTGCATAAAGACATAAGGAAATACAGCAAAAAAAAAGAAAAAACTTATCCTTATCTCCTTAAAGATTTTTACCAACCACAAGGACCCAATCAAGGTCCAAGACAAGAACAGCGTAAAAAGGTGACCTTCTCTGATACCAACTCTGACACTGACAGTGATCAGGCGTCTGACAACAGTTATAGACAAATTTATGATCAGCCTTCAACATCGAGGCAATCTTTTTTAGGACAGGACCGGAGAGGGTCGGGCCAATCACGGCGACAACGAGCACCAAGGAGAGGTTGGTCTCGGAATCAATATACCCCGGGTTTTCGACAAACCCGGAATCAATATTACGAATGGTAAATCCAACTGAAACCATCCCAATTTTCAATCTATCGAAACATGAACTCTCAGAATCAGAAATATCAGTTCTCTCAGCTGGGCTGTCTTTTATACCTACCAACAGAAATGATCACTTCCAAACTAAACTTGAGTTATGTAAATTCTTTCGCTCTGTGAGACTTAAAAACTATTTTGCAAACAAGATCTCACTACGTGAAACTGACATTACAGGTCTACACCAACAATCGACCTTTTTTCCGACAAACACAATGATAGCGAAAGAGGTCATCACTTTTGAAAATGCCATTCTGACAGAGATAGACAATTTCTTTATGACCTCTACACATGTGAGATATAAGTTCACTCATGATGAACATCAAGCCCTAAGAAATCTCCAATCCCTATCGGACACAATTATAAAACCAGCCGATAAAGGCGGAGGGATTGTGTTGTGGGATCTCAATGCATACAACACCGAAATGACTAAGCAGTTATCTGTTGAATCACACTATAAGAAACTGCCAAGTAATCCAACTCCACGCATAGAGAAATCTATCAGTGAACTTAGCAAAAAAGGCTTTGAAGGTGGTTGGCTCAGTGCCAAAGAAGCAGCGTTCTTAATTAACAAATCTCCAACAGTGCCGGTAATATACATCTTACCGAAGATACATAAGGACGCCAATACACCTCCCGGGAGACCTATTGTCTCCGGGTGTAATTCAATCCTGAAACCGCTAGCGCAGTACGCTGACTCCTTCATCCGGCCCTATGCCACTGAAACCTCCACCTATATAAGGGACACAACAGCAGTCATTAATGTGGTCGAAAACCATCCTTTTAATCCACTCAGTGAATTCCTAGTCTCAATGGACATAGAAAGTTTATATACCAACATTCCACAACCAGAAGTGCTTGAGATTATAGAGAATCTATTAAACAACAGACCCAGACCACATGCGGTCCCAACAGAATTTATCATTGAATGTATCAGAATCTCTCTATGTGAAAACTTTTTTCTTTTCGAAAAAACGTTTTATCAACAACTAAAGGGAGTCGCAATGGGGGCAGTTTATGCCCCAGATATTGCGAACATCTACGTGTCTGACTTTGAAATGCAATACGTCCATAATATATCTAATCCCTTCGCAGCCAACATTTCGTGCTGGCTTAGATATATTGACGATGTTTTCCTGATATGGAAAGGATCCAAAGAACTATTAACTGAGTTTCATGACTGGATAAACTCAAGGAACCCCAATCTGAAGTTTACATTAGACTGTAAGAACCAACAAATGAATTTCTTAGACATCTCGATCAGAATAGACATGGAAAATAAACTATATACCACTCTTTTCACAAAACCGACTGCGCGAAACACCCTCTTAAAATATGAGAGTCATCATCCGCAGTCATTAAAGGATGGGCTCCCTTTTGGACAGTTCCTCCGTCTTCGGAGGAACTGTTCCAGAAGGGTTGACTATTTCTTGGAAGCAAAGAGACTTAAAGAAAAACTACATTCACGTGGCTATCCCAACAAGCTACTTAAAAAGTCACTTAAAAGGGCTTGGTACAATGATCGAAATGCCTTATTGGAGGTGAAAGAAAAAGACGATCAACCTCAACTGGTCTGTGTTACCACCTTTGGAACAGCCACAAATAAGATCAAAAAAATTGTTAAGAAACATTGGACTCTTTTAGCTTCATTACCTGAACTAGATTAGAAACCATTGTTTTCTTTCAAAAGAGGTTCCAATCTCAAGGACCGGCTAGTACATGCCTACAAAATTCAAGATCAGAATATAGTTGACAATATGCGACAGCTTTCACCGGTCATTGGTCACTATAAATGTAGTAATTGTACAGCTTGTGCGAGCACAGTTAATCTAAAATCCTTTCAACTGAATGGTGAAAACTTTAAAGTGAAATGCTTTTCAAATTGCAACACAAGTAATGTGGTCTATTGTATTCAATGCCCATGTGGCTTGAAATACATAGGCAAAACTACCCAAATGGTTAAAAAGCGAATCTTGCAACATCAGTCAAGAATTAGATGCAAGGTTGAAAATGCACCATTGGTGGACCACTATATCAGAATGAAACACACTGAAAAAGATATGCTCTGGTGGGTCATTGAGGTAGTGAAACCTACAATTAGACAATCAAATGCTGACTATACACTCACAATGAGAGAGAATCGCTGGATTTGTCGCACTGACAATATCAAACAGGGTCTGAACTCAGCCACAGAATGGCATACATTAGCATGTCTTGTATAACACGCAGGTCCTATGTCCATGTAGGTGTTCAGGAAATCAAAAATTTTCTTGACTAGAACCACTCTGTGAATGTTGACATCAATTATATCCATGATCAGTTTGTTGACTTAAAATGTGTATCTTAGAGTCCATCTGTTGATATGGATGGTCATTGTACATGTCTTTTCGGTCTATAATAATAATATTCAATCATATACAAGACATGAAAATATGAACTGTGTCAATTTGTGTTCAATATAAATATGTTTCTCATTCAATCCATTTGTCAACACAGATACCCAGTGTACATGTCGTTTTGGCGATCAGCACTTGATCATAAAATTTATGTCTAATATAACTATATTTGTGTATAACACCGAAATGTTATCTGATTGACACATGTATAGGCATCAAATGAGTAACGCAATTAATCATTCTCCTTTAAGACGGCTGGGTTATTTTAAAAGAACAAAAGACCATGCCCTGGATCTACTTACATCATTTTGTATAACGAGTAACATTGACTCATAAGGTGACTTTAAACTATTGTTTACAAATATTGAATAACTGCTTGAATACGATGTACCTGTGCTGTCCACCTAAAATGCCGGTTTTCAAATAGCTATTGGTAAATTACGTATTTTCAACGAAACAGACATTCGCAACATTGTTTGACCATAATAAATACTTGTTGCAGTTAGGTTACAAGTCTTTGTGACCAAGTTATTTCAAAATGGCCGATCTGCTGCTTCATTGATCGAGCAGTCACACTACGACCTATTATACTGCCTATGTCTATTTTTTCTTTAATTGGGACCGTATCCACTACTTTAACAAACAACAATCCCATAGTTGTGTGAAACCTTTTGGTTAACACAAACGGGAATAAGGTCCTGAATTAATATGTGTCCGTAGGATTTTGGCAGTAAAAGATGGCCGCTGTCTTTACGAATCTATGACACTTCCGGTTTCAATTAGAATGAGGTCCGCCCCCTAATTGACAGGCTTTAAAAACACCCAACCACTGCCAGTTAAATTAGGCGTTCCTGACCTCGGCAGATTTTTTCGCGCTTGAACGATAATCAGAAATGTAAGTAGACCATTTCCAATGCATTTGATTTCTCTCTGACTTTGAGTTCCTCTGGACTTAGTAGACTTAAACAGACATATAGATGAGATTTTTTACAATGTATTGGATTCTTTACCCAAAAGGTTCTCACTGGTCTAACATTAATTGTTACGCCACTCAGAATAACAATGACAAACAAGGGGCCCCATTTGTGCAGTCTGGTTTTAAGCCACCCACTACCAGCATGATCATTTTCATATGGCAGTCTGTGCTCATAGGATTTTGGTATCCAAAGATGGCTGCCGTCTTTACGAAACTGACATGCTTTCGGTTTTATTCAATACGAGGTCTGCGCCGCAACCGACAGGTTGGAACAACATCTAATCACTGCCAGTTAAATCAGGCGTTCCTAATTTCGGCTTACCTCAGCGCATTTGAATGATAATCAGAAACGCAGGTCGATTTACCCCATTGTATATGATTTCTCCTTGACACTTTGGCTTTTTATAGCGCAAAATAGACATATAAAAGAGACTCTTGTGATGTTTTGGATGTACCAGTCCAGATCTCTATGATAAACAGGGTGCTGCAGTGGCAGAATGCTCTGTTCAAGAACGTGATACCTAGATTAGGATTAGCGCTGCCGTTACATTTAAAAAGAACTTAGCGAAGTAGCTACAAGATTGACTATATAATTAAATCTATCAAGCACTATCCTTCATCTAAGTATGAGATTTATCTCTGTTAACATCTGATATCTTGTTTAGCAAGTTAACCTTAAATCAAACCATGAGCTAATGGTGCTCACACTTTCTACTTTTAGAACAAAGCTCTTGAAAAAAGAACGAGCAAGGACTTCTCCCGTTTAATCTCCTGGTATGAGAAAGTTCGTAAATTGATAGGTAGGATTTATTTCAAGTATTTCTTCTTTAATTTAGAATTTCTAATATTGTACACTAAACGCAATGCATTTTAAATCTAGGCTACAATATCAACCAATACGCCCTGACAACAACAAAACAAACAAAAAAACAAGTTACGTGGGATTCCTTGAACTCACGAAGTAAGCAACTTTCCCGCATCTTTACAAGATAAATGTTTGTTTTAGATTTCACAATGAATAGAAGATGAAGCAAAAATGAGTTTTGCAAGACCTTTAAATCATGATTACAATTGTTCAATGACTAGAACGTTTGTTTTTGCATGGGTCTTCATCATTTTTTCTGAATGTGGCAACGACCAATGTTTAATTTTTAATTTTCTGCAATGCAGTATTAAGATATGTTTGATAAATTATAATAGAGAGACTACTCTTCACACACGGGTTGTCTATAATTAATGTGCATCAGATTCAATCTATAAAAATCATGTTGCCATTATTGTAACTTTTTGTATTATGTTTACATAGGGGTCTAATTATGCAATAATTAATTGTCCTGAAGATGGTCTGACGGACTTCTGCCACCCAAGACCGAAACGTCGACTCCATCAGCTAATTCCACAACATTAGATAAATGCAGTTGATTTTTTCTCATCAATGAGATTAGTCTCTGTTATAATTATTTGGAAATAGATGTCGTTTGATGAAATGTGGATCTGATTTAACCCGCCTTTCATGTTCTATTGCTTGAAAGCAATGGTTCTTTTGTACTCCTTTTTTTCACTCTGATTTATATAAAAAGATTTGTGTTTCATTCACAAAAAGAATTCTCGTGTGTGTACTTTTTATCTAAAAATTGCTTATTGATAACATTTATTGTTGGTGTATAATTTATCACAAACAAAATCCCTTGTGGGCAACCCTACTGTATCAATTTATCCGCCTAAGCCCTCAAGGGTTTATTGGGCTTACCCTTTACCTGGTATTGTTTATGTGCAGATAGATATCTGCTTTGGGTCACTTCTTCAAGTGGTTTTTTCTGGAACAGAATTTAAAATTCTATCTGTGTTTATTTAGCTAAACATCTAACTTTGAGTTTATTCATGTCTGAGATAGAGACTCTGTCCTATACAGATGAATATGTTTTGAAGATAGCTGCAGGTCCGTCACTGCTTGGCACAAGAGGTCCGGTAGCACATCTACCATACGAATCAGAGCTCAATCAGTTAGAAAGATTGAAAAAGAAATTGGTTAGAACAGAACTCCATGCCAAATTTCTAACCGACTGTCTGAATGCGAATATCATACCCACAGGACTACAAGTCAAAAATATACCCATTATTTTTATTGACGACGAAGATTTCAAAACTGGGTTTAGCTTTGCATCAAACAAGTGCTCACGCACCTGGATGGTGCTAAGCATAGAAACAGCCATTAAACACATCAAATTGCTGTCTAAAGAAATTGAAAACCTAGAAAATAAGATCAACACCGATTCTAGCATTACTAACGCGAAAGCACTGCTAGACAAAATCTCATTGACTATAAAAGAATTCGAAGAATTCAATTCTCATAAAAAAACTGACAAATTGCATAAAGACATAAGGAAATACAGCAAAAAAAAAGAAAAAACTTATCCTTATCTCCTTAAAGATTTTTACCAACCACAAGGACCCAATCAAGGTCCAAGACAAGAACAGCGTAAAAAGGTGACCTTCTCTGATACCAACTCTGACACTGACAGTGATCAGGCGTCTGACAACAGTTATAGACAAATTTATGATCAGCCTTCAACATCGAGGCAATCTTTTTTAGGACAGGACCGGAGAGGGTCGGGCCAATCACGGCGACAACGAGCACCAAGGAGAGGTTGGTCTCGGAATCAATATACCCCGGGTTTTCGACAAACCCGGAATCAATATTACGAATGGTAAATCCAACTGAAACCATCCCAATTTTCAATCTATCGAAACATGAACTCTCAGAATCAGAAATATCAGTTCTCTCAGCTGGGCTGTCTTTTATACCTACCAACAGAAATGATCACTTCCAAACTAAACTTGAGTTATGTAAATTCTTTCGCTCTGTGAGACTTAAAAACTATTTTGCAAACAAGATCTCACTACGTGAAACTGACATTACAGGTCTACACCAACAATCGACCTTTTTTCCGACAAACACAATGATAGCGAAAGAGGTCATCACTTTTGAAAATGCCATTCTGACAGAGATAGACAATTTCTTTATGACCTCTACACATGTGAGATATAAGTTCACTCATGATGAACATCAAGCCCTAAGAAATCTCCAATCCCTATCGGACACAATTATAAAACCAGCCGATAAAGGCGGAGGGATTGTGTTGTGGGATCTCAATGCATACAACACCGAAATGACTAAGCAGTTATCTGTTGAATCACACTATAAGAAACTGCCAAGTAATCCAACTCCACGCATAGAGAAATCTATCAGTGAACTTAGCAAAAAAGGCTTTGAAGGTGGTTGGCTCAGTGCCAAAGAAGCAGCGTTCTTAATTAACAAATCTCCAACAGTGCCGGTAATATACATCTTACCGAAGATACATAAGGACGCCAATACACCTCCCGGGAGACCTATTGTCTCCGGGTGTAATTCAATCCTGAAACCGCTAGCGCAGTACGCTGACTTCTTCATCCGGCCCTATGCCACTGAAACCTCCACCTATATAAGGGACACAACAGCAGTCATTAATGTGGTCGTAAACCATCCTTTTAATCCACTCAGTGAATTCCTAGTCTCAATGGACATAGAAAGTTTATATACCAACATTCCACAACCAGAAGTGCTTGAGATTATAGAGAATCTATTAAACAACAGACCCAGACCACATGCGGTCCCAACAGAATTTATCATTGAATGTATCAGAATCTCTCTATGTGAAAACTTTTTTCTTTTCGAAAAAACGTTTTATCAACAACTAAAGGGAGTCGCAATGGGGGCAGTTTATGCCCCAGATATTGCGAACATCTACGTGTCTGACTTTGAAATGCAATACGTCCATAATATATCTAATCCCTTCGCAGCCAACATTTCGTGCTGGCTTAGATATATTGACGATGTTTTCCTGATATGGAAAGGATCCAAAGAACTATTAACTGAGTTTCATGACTGGATAAACTCAAGGAACCCCAATCTGAAGTTTACATTAGACTGTAAGAACCAACAAATGAATTTCTTAGACATCTCGATCAGAATAGACATGGAAAATAAACTATATACCACTCTTTTCACAAAACCGACTGCGCGAAACACCCTCTTAAAATATGAGAGTCATCATCCGCAGTCATTAAAGGATGGGCTCCCTTTTGGACAGTTCCTCCGTCTTCGGAGGAACTCTTCCAGAAGGGTTGACTATTTCTTGGAAGCAAAGAGACTTAAAGAAAAACTACATTCACGTGGCTATCCCAACAAGCTACTTAAAAAGTCACTTAAAAGGGCTTGGTACAATGATCGAAATGCCTTATTGGAGGTGAAAGAAAAAGACGATCAACCTCAACTGGTCTGTGTTACCACCTTTGGAACAGCCACAAATAAGATCAAAAAAATTGTTAAGAAACATTGGACTCTTTTAGCTTCATTACCTGAACTAGCTAAGAAACCATTGTTTTCTTTCAAAAGAGTTTCCAATCTCAAGGACCGGCTAGTACATGCCTACAAAATTCAAGATCAGAATATAGTTGACAATATGCGACAGCTTTCACCGGTCATTGGTCACTATAAATGTAGTAATTGTACAGCTTGTGCGAGCACAGTTAATCTAAAATCCTTTCAACTGAATGGTGAAAACTTTAAAGTGAAATGCTTTTCAAATTGCAACACAAGTAATGTGGTCTATTGTATTCAATGCCCATGTGGCTTGAAATACATAGGCAAAACTACCCAAATGGTTAAAAAGCGAATCTTGCAACATCAGTCAAGAATTAGATGCAAGGTTGAAAATGCACCATTGGTGGACCACTATATCAGAATGAAACACACTGAAAAAGATATGCTCTGGTGGGTCATTGAGGTAGTGAAACCTACAATTAGACAATCAAATGCTGACTATACACTCACAATGAGAGAGAATCGCTGGATTTGTCGCACTGACAATATCAAACAGGGTCTGAACTCAGCCACAGAATGGCATACATTAGCATGTCTTGTATAACACGCAGGTCCTATGTCCATGTAGGTGTTCAGGAAATCAAAAATTTTCTTGACTAGAACCACTCTGTGAATGTTGACATCAATTATATACATGATCAGTTTGTTGACTTAAAATGTGTATCTTAGAGTCCATCTGTTGATATGGATGGTCATTGTACATGTCTTTTCGGTCTATAATAATAATATTCAATCATATACAAGACATGAAAATATGAACTGTGTCAATTTGTGTTCAATATAAATGTGTTTCTCATTCAATCCATTTGTCAACACAGATACCCAGTGTACATGTCGTTTTGGCGATCAGCACTTGATCATAAAATTTATGTCTAATATAACTATATTTGTGTATAACACCGAAATGTTATCTGATTGACACATGTATAGGCATCAAATGAGTAACGCAATTAATCATTCTCCTTTAAGACGGCTGGGTTATTTTAAAAGAACAAAAGACCATGCCCTGGATCTACTTACATCATTTTGTATAACGAGTAACATTGACTCATAAGGTGACTTTAAACTATTGTTTACAAATATTGAATAACTGCTTGAATACGATGTACCTGTGCTGTCCACCTAAAATGCCGGTTTTCAAATAGCTATTGGTAAATTACGTATTTTCAACGAAACAGACATTCGCAACATTGTTTGACCATAATAAATACTTGTTGCAGTTAGGTTACAAGTCTTTGTGACCAAGTTATTTCAAAATGGCCGATCTGCTGCTTCATTGATCGAGCAGTCACACTACGACCTATTATACTGCCTATGTCTATTTTTTCTTTAATTGGGACCGTATCCACTACTTTAACAAACAACAATCCCATAGTTGTGTGAAACCTTTTGGTTAACACAAACGGGAATAAGGTCCTGAATTAATATGTGTCCGTAGGATTTTGGCAGTAAAAGATGGCCGCTGTCTTTACGAATCTATGACACTTCCGGTTTCAATTAGAATGAGGTCCGCCCCCTAATTGACAGGCTTTAAAAACACCCAACCACTGCCAGTTAAATTAGGCGTTCCTGACCTCGGCAGATTTTTTCGCGCTTGAACGATAATCAGAAATGTAAGTAGACCATTTCCAATGCATTTGATTTCTCTCTGACTTTGAGTTCCTCTGCACTTAGTAGACTTAAACAGACATATAGATGAGATTTTTTACAATGTATTGGATTCTTTACCCAAAAGGTTCTCACTGGTCTAACATTAATTGTTACGCCACTCAGAATAACAATGACAAACAAGGGGCCCCATTTGTGCAGTCTGGTTTTAAGCCACCCACTACCAGCATGATCATTTTCATATGGCAGTCTGTGCTCATAGGATTTTGGTATCCAAAGATGGCTGCCGTCTTTACGAAACTGACATGCTTTCGGTTTTATTCAATACGAGGTCTGCGCCGCAACCGACAGGTTGGAACAACATCTAATCACTGCCAGTTAAATCAGGCGTTCCTAATTTCGGCTTACCTCAGCGCATTTGAATGATAATCAGAAACGCAGGTCGATTTACCCCATTGTATATGATTTCTCCTTGACACTTTGGCTTTTTATAGCGCAAAATAGACATATAAAAGAGACTCTTGTGATGTTTTGGATGTACCAGTCCAGATCTCTATGATAAACAGGGTGCTGCAGTGGCAGAATGCTCTGTTCAAGAACGTGATACCTAGATTAGGATTAGCGCTGCCGTTACATTTAAAAAGAATTTAGCGAAGTAGCTACAAGATTGACTATATAATTAAATCTATCAAGCACTATCCTTCATCTAAGTATGAGATTTATCTCTGTTAACATCTGATATCTTGTTTAGCAAGTTAACCTTGAATCAAACCATGAGCTAATGGTGCTCACACTTTCTACTTTTAGAACAAAGCTCTTGAAAAAAGAACGAGCAAGGACTTCTCCCGTTTAATCTCCTGGTATGAGAAAGTTCGTAAATTGATAGGTAGGATTTATTTCAAGTATTTCTTCTTTAATTTAGAATTTCTAATATTGTACACTAAACGCAATGCATTTTAAATCTAGGCTACAATATCAACCAATACGCCCTGACAACAACAAAACAAACAAAAAAACAAGTTACGTGGGATTCCTTGAACTCACGAAGTAAGCAACTTTCCCGCATCTTTACAAGATAAATGTTTGTTTTAGATTTCACAATGTATAGAAGATGAAGCAAAAATGAGTTTTGCAAGACCTTTAAATCATGATTACAATTGTTCAATGACTAGAACGTTTGTTTTTGCATGGGTCTTCATCATTTTTTCTGAATGTGGCAACGACCAATGTTTAATTTTTAATTTTCTGCAATGCAGTATTAAGATATGTTTGATAAATTATAATAGAGAGACTACTCTTCACACACGGGTTGTCTATAATTAATGTGCATCAGATTCAATCTATAAAAATCATGTTGCCATTATTGTAACTTTTTGTATTATGTTTACATAGGGGTCTAATTATGCAATAATTAATTGTCCTGAAGATGGTCTGACGGACTTCTGCCACCCAAGACCGAAACGTCGACTCCATCAGCTAATTCCACAACATTAGATAAATGCAGTTGATTTTTTCTCATCAATGAGATTAGTCTCTGTTATAATTATTTGGAAATAGATGTCGTTTGATGAAATGTGGATCTGATTTAACCCGCCTTTCATGTTCTATTGCTTGAAAGCAATGGTTCTTTTGTACTCCTTTTTTTCACTCTGATTTATATAAAAAGATTTGTGTTTCATTCACAAAAAGAATTCTCGTGTGTGTACTTTTTATCTAAAAATTGCTTATTGATAACATTTATTGTTGGTGTATAATTTATCACAAACAAAATCCCTTGTGGGCAACCCTACTGTATCAATTTATCCGCCTAAGCCCTCAAGGGTTTATTGGGCTTACCCTTTACCTGGTATTGTTTATGTGCAGATAGATATCTGCTTTGGGTCACTTCTTCAAGTGGTTTTTTCTGGAACAGAATTTAAAATTCTATCTGTGTTTATTTAGCTAAACATCTAACTTTGAGTTTATTCATGTCTGAGATAGAGACTCTGTCCTATACAGATGAATATGTTTTGAAGATAGCTGCAGGTCCGTCACTGCTTGGCACAAGAGGTCCGGTAGCACATCTACCATACGAATCAGAGCTCAATCAGTTAGAAAGATTGAAAAAGAAATTGGTTAGAACAGAACTCCATGCCAAATTTCTAACCGACTGTCTGAATGCGAATATCATACCCACAGGACTACAAGTCAAAAATATACCCATTATTTTTATTGACGATGAAGATTTCAAAACTGGGTTTAGCTTTGCATCAAACAAGTGCTCACGCACCTGGATGGTGCTAAGCATAGAAACAGCCATTAAACACATCAAATTGCTGTCTAAAGAAATTGAAAACCTAGAAAATAAGATCAACACCGATTCTAGCATTACTAACGCGAAAGCACTGCTAGACAAAATCTCATTGACTATAAAAGAATTCGAAGAATTCAATTCTCATAAAAAAACTGACAAATTGCATAAAGACATAAGGAAATACAGCAAAAAAAAAGAAAAAACTTATCCTTATCTCCTTAAAGATTTTTACCAACCACAAGGACCCAATCAAGGTCCAAGACAAGAACAGCGTAAAAAGGTGACCTTCTCTGATACCAACTCTGACACTGACAGTGATCAGGCGTCTGACAACAGTTATAGACAAATTTATGATCAGCCTTCAACATCGAGGCAATCTTTTTTAGGACAGGACCGGAGAGGGTCGGGCCAATCACGGCGACAACGAGCACCAAGGAGAGGTTGGTCTCGGAATCAATATACCCCGGGTTTTCGACAAACCCGGAATCAATATTACGAATGGTAAATCCAACTGAAACCATCCCAATTTTCAATCTATCGAAACATGAACTCTCAGAATCAGAAATATCAGTTCTCTCAGCTGGGCTGTCTTTTATACCTACCAACAGAAATGATCACTTCCAAACTAAACTTGAGTTATGTAAATTCTTTCGCTCTGTGAGACTTAAAAACTATTTTGCAAACAAGATCTCACTACGTGAAACTGACATTACAGGTCTACACCAACAATCGACCTTTTTTCCGACAAACACAATGATAGCGAAAGAGGTCATCACTTTTGAAAATGCCATTCTGACAGAGATAGACAATTTCTTTATGACCTCTACACATGTGAGATATAAGTTCACTCATGATGAACATCAAGCCCTAAGAAATCTCCAATCCCTATCGGACACAATTATAAAACCAGCCGATAAAGGCGGAGGGATTGTGTTGTGGGATCTCAATGCATACAACACCGAAATGACTAAGCAGTTATCTGTTGAATCACACTATAAGAAACTGCCAAGTAATCCAACTCCACGCATAGAGAAATCTATCAGTGAACTTAGCAAAAAAGGCTTTGAAGGTGGTTGGCTCAGTGCCAAAGAAGCAGCGTTCTTAATTAACAAATCTCCAACAGTGCCGGTAATATACATCTTACCGAAGATACATAAGGACGCCAATACACCTCCCGGGAGACCTATTGTCTCCGGGTGTAATTCAATCCTGAAACCGCTAGCGCAGTACGCTGACTTCTTCATCCGGCCCTATGCCACTGAAACCTCCACCTATATAAGGGACACAACAGCAGTCATTAATGTGGTCGAAAACCATCCTTTTAATCCACTCAGTGAATTCCTAGTCTCAATGGACATAGAAAGTTTATATACCAACATTCCACAACCAGAAGTGCTTGAGATTATAGAGAATCTATTAAACAACAGACCCAGACCACATGCGGTCCCAACAGAATTTATCATTGAATGTATCAGAATCTCTCTATGTGAAAACTTTTTTCTTTTCGAAAAAACGTTTTATCAACAACTAAAGGGAGTCGCAATGGGGGCAGTTTATGCCCCAGATATTGCGAACATCTACGTGTCTGACTTTGAAATGCAATACGTCCATAATATATCTAATCCCTTCGCAGCCAACATTTCGTGCTGGCTTAGATATATTGACGATGTTTTCCTGATATGGAAAGGATCCAAAGAACTATTAACTGAGTTTCATGACTGGATAAACTCAAGGAACCCCAATCTGAAGTTTACATTAGACTGTAAGAACCAACAAATGAATTTCTTAGACATCTCGATCAGAATAGACATGGAAAATAAACTATATACCACTCTTTTCACAAAACCGACTGCGCGAAACACCCTCTTAAAATATGAGAGTCATCATCCGCAGTCATTAAAGGATGGGCTCCCTTTTGGACAGTTCCTCCGTCTTCGGAGGAACTGTTCCAGAAGGGTTGACTATTTCTTGGAAGCAAAGAGACTTAAAGAAAAACTACATTCACGTGGCTATCCCAACAAGCTACTTAAAAAGTCACTTAAAAGGGCTTGGTACAATGATCGAAATGCCTTATTGGAGGTGAAAGAAAAAGACGATCAACCTCAACTGGTCTGTGTTACCACCTTTGGAACAGCCACAAATAAGATCAAAAAAATTGTTAAGAAACATTGGACTCTTTTAGCTTCATTACCTGAACTAGCTAAGAAACCATTGTTTTCTTTCAAAAGAGGTTCCAATCTCAAGGACCGGCTAGTACATGCCTACAAAATTCAAGATCAGAATATAGTTGACAATATGCGACAGCTTTCACCGGTCATTGGTCACTATAAATGTAGTAATTGTACAGCTTGTGCGAGCACAGTTAATCTAAAATCCTTTCAACTGAATGGTGAAAACTTTAAAGTGAAATGCTTTTCAAATTGCAACACAAGTAATGTGGTCTATTGTATTCAATGCCCATGTGGCTTGAAATACATAGGCAAAACTACCCAAATGGTTAAAAAGCGAATCTTGCAACATCAGTCAAGAATTAGATGCAAGGTTGAAAATGCACCATTGGTGGACCACTATATCAGAATGAAACACACTGAAAAAGATATGCTCTGGTGGGTCATTGAGGTAGTGAAACCTACAATTAGACAATCAAATGCTGACTATACACTCACAATGAGAGAGAATCGCTGGATTTGTCGCACTGACAATATCAAACAGGGTCTGAACTCAGCCACAGAATGGCATACATTAGCATGTCTTGTATAACACGCAGGTCCTATGTCCATGTAGGTGTTCAGGAAATCAAAAATTTTCTTGACTAGAACCACTCTGTGAATGTTGACATCAATTATATCCATGATCAGTTTGTTGACTTAAAATGTGTATCTTAGAGTCCATCTGTTGATATGGATGGTCATTGTACATGTCTTTTCGGTCTATAATAATAATATTCAATCATATACAAGACATGAAAATATGAACTGTGTCAATTTGTGTTCAATATAAATGTGTTTCTCATTCAATCCATTTGTCAACACAGATACCCAGTGTACATGTCGTTTTGGTGATCAGCACTTGATCATAAAATTTATGTCTAATATAACTATATTTGTGTATAACACCGAAATGTTATCTGATTGACACATGTATAGGCATCAAATGAGTAACGCAATTAATCATTCTCCTTTAAGACGGCTGGGTTATTTTAAAAGAACAAAAGACCATGCCCTGGATCTACTTACATCATTTTGTATAACGAGTAACATTGACTCATAAGGTGACTTTAAACTATTGTTTACAAATATTGAATAACTGCTTGAATACGATGTACCTGTGCTGTCCACCTAAAATGCCGGTTTTCAAATAGCTATTGGTAAATTACGTATTTTCAACGAAACAGACATTCGCAACATTGTTTGACCATAATAAATACTTGTTGCAGTTAGGTTACAAGTCTTTGTGACCAAGTTATTTCAAAATGGCCGATCTGCTGCTTCATTGATCGAGCAGTCACACTACGACCTATTATACTGCCTATGTCTATTTTTTCTTTCATTGGGACCGTATCCACTACTTTAACAAACAACAATCCCATAGTTGTGTGAAACCTTTTGGTTAACACTAACGGGAATAAGGTCCTGAATTAATATGTGTCCGTAGGATTTTGGCAGTAAAAGATGGCCGCTGTCTTTACGAATCTATGACACTTCCGGTTTCAATTAGAATGAGGTCCGCCCCCTAATTGACAGGCTTTAAAAACACCCAACCACTGCCAGTTAAATTAGGCGTTCCTGACCTCGGCAGATTTTTTCGCGCTTGAACGATAATCAGAAATGTAAGTAGACCATTTCCAATGCATTTGATTTCTCTCTGACTTTGAGTTCCTCTGCACTTAGTAGACTTAAACAGACATATAGATGAGATTTTTTACAATGTATTGGATTCTTTACCCAAAAGGTTCTCACTGGTCTAACATTAATTGTTACGCCACTCAGAATAACAATGACAAACAAGGGGCCCCATTTGTGCAGTCTGGTTTTAAGCCACCCACTACCAGCATGATCATTTTCATATGGCAGTCTGTGCTCATAGGATTTTGGTATCCAAAGATGGCTGCCGTCTTTACGAAACTGACATGCTTTCGGTTTTATTCAATACGAGGTCTGCGCCGCAACCGACAGGTTGGAACAACATCTAATCACTGCCAGTTAAATCAGGCGTTCCTAATTTCGGCTTACCTCAGCGCATTTGAATGATAATCAGAAACGCAGGTCGATTTACCCCATTGTATATGATTTCTCCTTGACACTTTGGTTTTTTATAGCGCAAAATAGACATATAAAAGAGACTCTTGTGATGTTTTGGATGTACCAGTCCAGATCTCTATGATAAACAGGGTGCTGCAGTGGCAGAATGCTCTGTTCAAGAACGTGATACCTAGATTAGGATTAGCGCTGTCGTTACATTTAAAAAGAACTTAGCGAAGTAGCTACAAGATTGACTATATAATTAAATCTATCAAGCACTATCCTTCATCTAAGTATGAGATTTATCTCTGTTAACATCTGATATCTTGTTTAGCAAGTTAACCTTGAATCAAACCATGAGCTAATGGTGCTCACACTTTCTACTTTTAGAACAAAGCTCTTGAAAAAAGAACGAGCAAGGACTTCTCCCGTTTAATCTCCTGGTATGAGAAAGTTCGTAAATTGATAGGTAGGATTTATTTCAAGTATTTCTTCTTTAATTTAGAATTTCTAATATTGTACACTAAACGCAATGCATTTTAAATCTAGGCTACAATATCAACCAATACGCCCTGACAACAACAAAACAAACAAAAAAACAAGTTACGTGGGATTCCTTGAACTCACGAAGTAAGCAACTTTCCCGCATCTTTACAAGATAAATGTTTGTTTTAGATTTCACAATGTATAGAAGATGAAGCAAAAATGAGTTTTGCAAGACCTTTAAATCATGATTACAATTGTTCAATGACTAGAACGTTTGTTTTTGCATGGGTCTTCATCATTTTTTCTGAATGTGGCAACGACCAATGTTTAATTTTTAATTTTTTGCAATGCAGTATTAAGATATGTTTGATAAATTATAATAGAGAGACTACTCTTCACACACGGGTTGTCTATAATTAATGTGCATCAGATACAATCTATAAAAATCATGTTGCCATTATTGTAACTTTTTGTATTATGTTTACATAGGGGTCTAATTATGCAATAATTAATTGTCCTGAAGATGGTCTGACGGACTTCTGCCACCCAAGACCGAAACGTCGACTCCATCATCTAATTCCACAACATTAGATAAATGCAGTTGATTTTTTCTCATCAATGAGATTAGTCTCTGTTATAATTATTTGGAAATAGATGTCGTTTGATGAAATGTGGATCTGATTTAACCTGCCTTTCATGTTCTATTGCTTGAAACCAATGGTTCTTTTGTACTCCTTTTTTTACTCTGATTTATATAAAAAGATTTGTGTTTCATTCACAAAAAGAATTCCCGTGTGTGTACTTTTTATCTAAAAATTGCTTATTGATAACATTTATTGTTGGTGTATAATTTGTTTAAAATACACCCCCGAAATGAATCACTAAGAAATAGAACTAAGTTATCACAAACAAAATCCCTTGTGGGCAACCCTACTGTATCAATTTATCCGCCTAAGCCCTCAAGGGTTTATTGGGCTTACCCTTTACCTGGTATTGTTTTTTAAATAAAGCATTTTTTTTAATGCAGCCTGTTTTCCTTAAAGGAAAACGTGAGGCATTTAAAAAAGAAAAATGAAATGTTTCAATCTCATTTTCATAAGAATATGCAGTGGTCCGTGGGACCAATGCCTGCTCTTAAAAAAAATTTCACTGCCAGTCACAAAGGATCCTGTTTGCAAGTACCTTACCATCTTTTTGAAATAGGTGGTCAACTTCAAGTGTTTTGCGACCACAATTATGGATGCAAAACAATCGTATATAGAAGTGCACCTCGTTATTAGGAAGGGGCACCCAGGCACACTTCCTAATGTTGAGTCGCAAACCCTATTTTGCGAATCGGTAATAGGTTACTGATTCGCAAAATAGGGTTTGTACATTGCACAGACCTATTTTGCTGTCACAAACAGGAAGATTTACCATTTACGACCACAAAAAATGGTCGTATTTCTGGCCCTTAGTGAGTGAACAGGTTACTAAGTGCTAAAGCAGCTACACCCCCTCATCAGTTAGGGTGCACAGTGGCACGCAAATCAACATAAATCGTTCTCATAAACCAAGACCCCAATAAATCATTCAACCCGGTTCAGTTAGGATGTTACCCTGTAACTGATGGGTACCTCCGCTGTCTAACATAACGAGCAGAGACATACTCTATTTCCACACGACAGAGAAGTCGAGCATCCAAGGAAGGAACCTGTACTACGAGATGCAACTCACCAACTGTCACCAACTAAAGAGATTAAGTCTACACACCCCAGAGCCACCAACATGACTATCCATGCCTGCCAGATAAACATGATCCCCTGACAGGCAGAAGCCCAAGGAAAGCTGAGCTAGACGAGAATGTGGATAGAAACTGTGGTCCTGACAGTAGGACTGCACCGTCCCACAACCTTAAGGCACACCGTGCTACATTCAACCAACCATGTCTGATGGCAGAGATGTCTCAAGCTGCAAGTCCTGTGCCACACAGAGAAAGTGGGAAAGAACCACAGCTCCCTATTGCCCATGGAAGGAGGTCCTGGAAGAGGGAACACCATGGAGTAGGAGCTCCAAGGTAGTCTCTGGGGATGGAATGGAAACACTTAGCATGATGCCACACCAACCCAGAGATGAAGAGGGGGAAGAAGAGGGAAGACCCTTGAGGCAGAGGGCCAGCCACACACACACACATATGCCCAAGGAGTGAGCACTCCAAGAAGTTTCCTGATTTTGGGACACACAACACATTCCAGATGCCACAAAGCCCTTGGTCATCACCAAGCTGAAGCCTAACATATGAGGCCCATGGAAGGAGTACAGAGACAGTTGACCACTGAAATACCCTTTTGGCCTACCCCAAAGAAGGTGCCCACTGCTGCACCCAGAAGAAGAAGAGACTCTATAAATAAGAAGTCTTGCCAGCATAAGTCAAAACAAGGTACAGGCTAAAGCACCAAGCAGGAAGAAGAGAAGGAAGTGTCACCTGCGAGTTCACACAGGGAAACCTGATGACCAACAAAGCCCAGGCGAGTCAATGAAGAGTGGTCAAGCCTGGTAGGCGTACTTGAGAGGACTCGAGCTGCTAAGGGAGCCAATCTGTTCACACAAAGAAGCCACTGAGGTGAAAAGAGGACGACCTGGTAACAGAATAGTGGGAGAACTGAGAGTTAGCCACAAGCACGCATGAACCAAGTCTCGGTACCAAGTTGACCATAAGAACTGAGAGTAAGCTGCAAGCCAGTGCAAACTGACTCTTTGCCCTCTCCTTCCCAGCGTAATGGTCCAGACACAGTAACCTGTGCTGCAGCAACTCAGAGCATTCAAGATGAGGAATGCTGAGGCCTCTTCAAAGAAAAGATGAAAGTATCTGTCCACCATCACTCCAAATTGTTGATGACTCAAGATGGAATTCCCACGATGATCAAGGCAAGTCATAGCTACCTGTCATACAGATTCTTCATATGAATGGCAACCCCATCATGTCAGCCCTTGTCTAGTGCATCCTTACTACCATCCATGGAGCATCCAACAGCCAAAGTTGAGTCCAACACCGTTGTTATACCTACAGGCAAGAAGCACCAGTGACTATTTGAAGAATCAGTCATCCAGTTACCACCTGTTATACCCTGCCTATATCCTAATCCCAGTGGCTAGAGCGTGTTTTGACCAGGACCACTCTACCTATGCACGTGTAACTAGGCAGTGTCTCCTCGGCAGTCTTGCAGCTGCCTAGACATGGCTCCCACACAAATCCAGTGCAGACCACATGAAGTCCCATGGCAACCTATCCGGGGGCCTCCACAAGCATGACAGATGCATTTGACACTGCCCCACTGACAGATTCCAGGAGGTAGTTAAGCTTCAGAGGTTGCTGCATGTGAAGACGGTGTTCAAGGAGTCAAGCACCACCACCAATGCAAACTTTGCGATGAACTCTGACAACGACCCTGTTACACTCTGTTTCTGAATGGTTGATACCAACCACAAATCATCCGAAGCCTCAGCAGAGTGAACCAACTCCATACTATGCACATTACTCCAGCCGTGATGTATGACATTACATTGCATTCGGTTGAGTACTGTTTTACACCAGACTAAATTATGAAGTTGAGAAAAGATGTCCCACTGCAGCCAGCATCATCTGTACATGAGTCCACTGTCATTCTGCTGAATGACTCTAGAAACTGATGTATTTTGTGGTATCCAATGTGTTTTTGTTTTGTTTCCACAGGTTGGACTCTTTGTTCTTTTGATTTGAAATTTGGGAGGAATGTAGTGTCCTTCTGGACACGTCACATAGCAGTCGCTCCTTAGGTACTATGCTGACACCCACCTCACACCCAGTCAACATAGGCATCTATTGCTAATATAAGGGGTGGGTGCACATGCCCAGGGCCAGTTACCATCCATCTGAGTAGTGTCTGTGTCATGATTTACTCAACATGTGGGCATGACACCTGTACAAAGTCCTCCACAGCAGTGTGTGTTGCCCACCACCTTGTATTTAGTTTTCTCTAGAAGGGGGTGATATTCAAAGCTCGTGCCAATTCAAGCATTGGTGTCTGTGAATAGACTCGCAGTATGAGGTAGCAAAAGTGCTTCCAATTCCATGGCGTTTAATGGGAAAGGGAGGCCAGCAGACAACTGACCACATAAGAAGTAAGACTCATTCAGACAGTGTAGGCTGTTCAATCATCAACACTTTACATGCTTGCCTCTTGAACCCATAATTACAACTTTAAAAGTGACACTGCAGGCACTAGATTAGATTTAGAGTACAATGTTTTCCTTTCCTAAAAGCAGTGACTGGCTGAGAGTGTCACATATTAGAGGGAACCACTTAACAACTATAAGAAGAATTTAGAAGACAAATGAAAAACCATGTAAAAGTGAATTTAACGTGCACATGAAGTTTGGATGATTTTAGTAAAAAACTGAATGTCAGAGTACTTCACCTTGAGCTGAAAGCCAAACATCACTGTCATTGCGAGACTCCTATGCTGTAAACTGCGTCCCAATAACATGAGCAGTGTATGCAATGATATACGACACATTTTAAAAGTAATTACAATTTTGAAAAAATGAAAACAATCTGGGCCAGATATACAACAGTATTTTGCGGTCATAAATCGGCCCGTTTGTGACTGCAAAAAAGGTCTGCCCCGTGTAAAAACCCTTTTATGCGAGTCCGTAACGACTCACAAAATCGGGTTTGTGACTCGCCATTAGGATGGGGCGTGCCAAGGGTGTCCCTTCCTAATAGCAAGTCATACTTCAATATACGATTGTTTTGCAGCTGCAATTGCTGTGGCAAAACACTTGCAGTTTACCACCAATTTCAGAAACGTGGTAAGCCACTCACAAATGTGAAGGGGTCCCCAGGGGACTCTTCCCCTTTTTGAATGGCAGTGAAAATATTTTTTAAGAGCAGGCAGTGGTCCCAGTGGTCCCAAGGACCACTGCCTACTCTTAAAAATGACATTGAAATGTTTCACTTCTCTTTTTTAAATGCATACCGTTTTACTTTAAGATTTAAGGAAAACAGTCTGCATGAAAAAAAAATGCTTTATATAAAAAGCAGTCTCAGACATGGTGGTCTGCTGACCCCAGCAGGCTATCATCCCTGGGAGTGCTAGCCATTCCCAACTGGGTCACAAATTGCAACCTGCCTCATGATTATTACTGAGACAGGCAATTTGCGACCCCATTAGGAATCGCAAACAGTGTCTGAGACACTGTTGTAAATTTCATTTTGCGAGTTGCAAATTGCGAGTCGCAAAACGACGCAATTGCTACTCGCAAATTGGAAGTGTGGTACATATGGCCCTCGTAAACTAACCTCTAAAATGTTACCTGTTCTCATGAAAAGAAATAACAATTATTAGAAACCAAATTGCTATCCTTTAGACTGAAAGTATAGTTTATTGACGCGGCATGCATAATAGTTAATCAAGATGCTAATAAGCATGCCACAGAGGTCAACGTAAAGGATCACACCTTTCAGACAACGATGGCCCTTCTCCTTCTTTCATGATTCTCCTAAAGTATCACATTTCTAGTCCTCTTTGTTATATATATTCTCTTTTCTGCAGAGAGCTTAAAACGAAAGTGATTAGGAGCATAGGGCCTCATAAATTACTGGGTATTTTTTTTCTTTCCAAAGTGAAAGTCGTGAACAAATGAACTGACTGCACTGCAGTCCCGTGATTGTCCACAGATTGTGAGGTGGCAGGGGAGTGATTTTGGCGGTGTGAGTGGTCACGGGTTTGCTGCACGTCAGGAAGTGTACAGCAGGGTGACTCATGCTTATAAGGTCATGCACAAGGATATAGAGAGCTGCTCACTGTCATCTGAGTCCAGTACCTGGTGCAGCGACACCACCAAGGCTGAGGCAGCTAGGTTTGAAGACTGGATTGTAGTTCTTGAAGGGTCTGAAGTGGCTCAGAGAGCCCAAGGGCCACTAAGGGCCATATGTAGGTAGCATACAAGTTACCACTTCTTAAATACCGAACTTTACCGATTCGGTATTTAAGAAGTGGTAACTCGTATGTAGGTAATCATTCGGTAAATATTACAGAATCTGAGAAATTCGGTAATTACCGAATCGGTATTTACCCATTCGGTAATGAGGCACACTTTCCCATTGATTGAATCAATGCCTCATTACCGAATCGGTAAATACCGATTCGGTAATGGGGGGAGCACATTCAAGGGTGGAAGCGTGTCACATTGACACCCTGTTGCACCCCTGATTCCTGCATGTGTGCACATGTGGCGCACATACATGCCCTAAGGGCATGTATGTCTGCCACATGGCACTGTTAGTCCAGCAAAATATTGCTTTTTGCAATGAATTCGGTATTTAGCACCAACATATATTTGGTGCTAAATACCGAATTATTTTCCCTACACATCACTCATTTGAGTGTCACCTACATCTCATTTCAGGATTCGGAATTTACCGAATCGGTAAAATTACCGATTCGGTAATTTTACCGATTTGGTAAATTACCGAATCCTGAAATGTTCCCCCTACATAGCAAAAGCCTAAATACCGGTCGGTAACGGTATATTTACCGAAAATCGGCCGTTACCAACCGGTATTAGGCTACCTACATATGGCCCTAAGTGTGGTGGTGCTGCCCTTTACTCTCGGGCTCAAGAGAAAAAAGCTGCTGCCAGCAGCTGTCTTCTCTTGCGCCCAGGTCAAGGTACTCCACTGCCATGTGTTCAGTGTGTGTGCGTAAAGTTTTGCTGCACTTCCGTGGTCACCTGTCTCTCAGACTGTGGCAAAACGATGCTTTCAAAGCAGTCTCGTAATCACCCCTCCTCTCCGGCCTGGGCGCAGCTACTGATTCCCTCATGTAGAAGCTACCTCTAACCCTAGTATAGGTAACTCCTGTAGCAGAGTTAATATACAGGGACCAGGTATACGCATCCTGTATGTAAATGCATGAAATACAATGGATAGGGGAGAAAACAATTTTAGACAATGCATTATATGAGGCAGAAGGTGACCAATAAAGAAAACATAACTTGATGCACTTCCAACTGTAGCAGCTAAAATGTATTCCACTCCATACACATTTCTACGTGAATTATTAACACCGTATAAATTAAAACCATGGCTATTACTAGTAACGACAATATCGCACGTTGGTACGTGAAGAAAACACAAAATTAATTAATTTTAGCAGAACAAGTAATGGGCTTGATGTGTGTTATTTGCAATTTAAATTAGCATTAAAATAAAACTTAATTTTCAATGGCAGGCACTTAGATACAACTAATACTAGTGCGATGAGAAGATAGTCTGAAAATTAATATCATGTTCATTTTTAAATTAATATCCATAATCTGCCTACCTACTAAAACAATGCAGTGAAATTATTTGTAATGCATAAAAGGATGCCTAAGAAAGACTTTAAAATATTAAATCACTCTACTCTCTAAATAGAATTAGTTTCCTCAAGTAGGGAGCAGTACGCATTTTAATAAATTGCCCATTTTAAAAGTGATTTGCATATAGTAATTAAACGAACATCTTCAGTGCTTCGCCTTCATATCCAAACTTTACAACATCATAAAGTTCTTCCTTAGTGCAATAATGAATATCATGTATGACATTTTGTACGTTTTGGTCCAAAATAGTTGTACCACTTGTGTAACAGAAACAGCCTCAGATTATCACCAAAAACTAATATAAATGAGAGATTTTCAAGAGCATCGCGTGGGGAGACGGGCGAGGACAGGGTTTTACACGAAGAAAACTACAGCGTGTGGTCGTTCTAAAATGATACACTATCAGCCTAATGCACTATTATTTGATTCTGAAGAATTGGCCTCACAGTGCTCCATCGAATGCAATAGTATTTTGCAAACAAACCAATGCACAAATAGGTCGGTTCACAAACTACCAATTCACCCTAATTATTATTTTTTCCTTCGGAGTTTTATATAGAGTGAACTAGACCCAAAGGTATCAGAGCGCTTTACATGAGCACCAGTTGAATTAGAGATGGACACATTCATTTTTGTTAGGCACGGGAGATTAAGTTATTTGGCCAGAATCACAGAATGTTGATCTCTCTGCTGAGACCCGAAGCCGGTTCCCCAGCTCCGACGTCGACCGCTCTAGCCCCTAGGCTTAGCCACATCCTTAATGCTCATTGGACAAGTAGCAATTTACAAACCTCTGAAATTGGCCACAATCACAAGGAGATTAACAGACTACCATGCATGTGACAAAGTTAAAATAAAGATTTTTCTTGCGATGGCCAGCCAGACATGCACACTTTAAACCTCTCAACCCAGCTGTCTTGGATAGCTGGCTTGAGACCAAACACAGGCCTCCAGTGCTCTTTGGCGCTGAGAGAGCATGCTCCATCCAATCCTGATGCAGCTCTCACACAGCATGATAGCAGAACCAAGATCTGTTAGGGGACTTGGCTGGGGCTCAGTGAGGAGAGAAGAACAAAGGAGCAGGATGGAGGTAAGTTACTTTTCTCATGTCTGTATGTATCCATAAATCACCGACATGCATTACATTACAGTTTTAAAGTTAAACATTAATACCTTCAAAACGATAATGTAATTCATGTCGGCATGAAGTTAATCTAGTTTAGTGTTTTGCCCGCCTCACCATGCTCCATCCCAGGCAGCTGCCACTGCTTCCTCCTGCAAATTTGCCAGCAATGGTGTGTGAGAATCATTTTAGTATCGTAGCTTGAAAGTGTTTTCTTTTGAATTAAAAAGGTTTTGGGTACGTCTTTTCAAACTTGCATATCTTTCAGCGAACGAGTCAGAATGCTGCACCTTCCAGGGGAGGTGTAACATGGACAACTGTTTTTCTCCTAGTTTTTTTCCTCTTATTATGTGCACTGTATTCTGCAGCACACGTAGAAAAAGGAACATTCTTAAAGGATTGGTTTTGTGCGGGGAAGGGGTCTCTTCCAGCAACAAAAACAATCCTGACTGTGACGCAGGCAACCTTGCACCATAGTGCAATGGTTTCTGCGTTGGGGCCAGGCAACAGTCTGTGAGCAAGTGCAGGCAGAGAGCAGTAATGCGCCATATTTTGATAGATATGGCACATTCCTGCCGTTTCCCTTTCAAGCAGTCCAGCACAGCAAGGTGTCTTGCTGAGCCGCATGAAATAATGATAAATATGTCCCCTCATATATATATGGTTTCCGGTTGCAATTCGGGTCACTAACCAATGATCTATTTCTGACTCAACAAAGGAGGCAGCGACTGCTTCACAATAGTGGGAATTGAGGAGGCAGACTCAGGGGGTGCAGGGTCCACTGCCTCCTCCCCCTCACATTTTCCAAAATGAAAAGTTCTTTTTTTTAAAGCCACACATGGTCCTTAAAGGAACACTGGATGCTTCAAAACAAATAGTTTCCAGTTAAGATTGCCATCAAAGGGATGGTGGTCTGTTGTTCCTTGTAGGTCACCATCCCTGTGTTTGTAGCCAAATTGCAACTTGCCTGCAATTTGTAATTTTGTGAGCTGGCCTATTAGGACATAGGTTTCTTCACTAAATATCATTCCACTCCCAAAATTTTGGGGAATGATTTAAGACACATTTCGGGCATTGAATAGTAGTACATCTAGCCCAAGGTGAAGGATTCTGTAAATTGCATAAAAGATGTCCTAGATAAAATATTCTTCACATAAGCCACACACTGTTCTTATAACTGGACCTGCAGATTATTTCACTTCAGCTTTATGGGTCATTATGACTAAGCAGTGCATGCAACACCTGTACAGAACAATAGTAGGTAGTCACAGAGA
This sequence comes from Triturus cristatus, assembly GCF_964204655.1. Lineage (NCBI taxonomy): Eukaryota > Metazoa > Chordata > Amphibia > Caudata > Salamandridae > Triturus > Triturus cristatus. Next base: position 580,393,508 of record NC_140586.1, read on the forward strand.
AGCAGATAACAATAAAATATATCCTGATCTGCATCCCCCCAGGCCATTGCATCCACCAACTACACCCTGCTGGGAGACCTCGACTTCCACCTCAACAACCAACTGGACCCCAACACCACATCCCTCCTGGACAACCTCCACAACATTGGTCTCCGCCAGATCGTGACCAAGCCCCTGCACTCAGCAGGACACACCCTCAACCCCCTCTTCACTACAGGAAACTCCATCACCTTCAGCCACACCACCGAACTTCCATGGGCTGACCATCGCTGCATCCACTTCACCTTCATAACACCCACCACCCACAGACACCAGCTCCTGCTTCCACAAAGAAACTGGACCAAAATCACCGATGGTAAGCTCACCTTCTCACTCAACAATTCCACCCCAACCATTGCGAAAAACAACAACCCCAACACCGCAGCCTGAACCCTGCATAGATGGATCTCAGACAGCGCCAACACCATAGCCCCCCTAACAACAATACCCGCACCAGGAAAGCCAGATGGTTTACCACCAAACTTCGAGAGTCTAGACGCACTTGCCGCCACCTCAAAAAGGCCTGGAGGAACACCAAATCCACAGAAGCCCACAACAACTTCAGATCCGCCACCAACGCCCACAACCAACTCATCAGAGAAACGAGGAAAAAAGCGATTGAAGACAGAATCTCCACACATGCGCACAACAGCAAAGACCTCTTCAACATCATGAAGGAGTTCGCCCAACCCACCAGCGAGTCTACAGACATCCCTCCCTCACAAGACCTCTGCAACAGACTCAGCACCTTTTTCCACCACAAATCAAGAGCATCTATGACAACTTTGATGTAAACAACCAAGACACTGAACCCTCACCAACCACCCCTGACACCCGGAAACCAGCAATTGACAACTGGACAGCCCTGACCACCGAAGACACACTGAAGACAATGAAATCAATCCACTCAGGGGACCCCACTGACGCCTGCCCCCACCAAATCTTCAACAGAGCCGCCGACACCATCACACCCATGCTCCGCCACACCATCAACCGCTCCCTGGTGACTGCCTCATTCCCCGACGACTGGAAACATGCTGAAATCAACCCCCTCCTGAAGAAGCCCTCGGCAGACCCCCACCGACCTCAAAAACTACAGACACATCTCCCTGCTCCCGTTCCCAGCGAAAGTAATTGAGAAAGCCATCAACAGCCAACTCGCCACTTTCATCGAAGAGCACCACATCCTCGACTCCTCCCAATCCGGCTTCAGAAAAAAACACAGTACTGAAACCGCCCTCCTCACAGCAGCAGACGACGTCTGGACCCTACTGGACAAAGGAGAAACAGTAGCCCTCATCCTCCTCGACCTCTCAGCGGCGTTCGACACAGTCTCTCACCGCATCATAATACGCAGACTCCACGACACAGGAATCCAGGACAAAGTCCTCGACTGGATCTGCTCCTTTCTCTCTGGCAAAACGCAGCAGGTCAGACTCCCCCCTTTCCTTTCGGACCCTACACCTATCACCTGCGGAGTACCCAAGGGCTCCTTCCTCAACCAGACACTCTTCAATGTCTACATGGCTCCACTCGCCCCCATCATCAGAACCTACGGACTCAACATTGTGTTATACGCAGACGACACCCAACTCATCTTCTCCCTATCCAACGAACCCAAAACAGCCAGACACAACTTTCAAGAAGGCATGGAAGCCATCGCCAAATGGATGAAAAACAGCTGCCTTCAACTAAACACCAACAAAACAGAAGTACTCATCATGGGACCAAACCCCGACACCTGGAGCGACACCTGGTGGCCCCCCGCCCTCAGAAACCCACCAACCCCCACGGACCACGCACGCAACCTGGGAATCATCCTGGACTCCGAGCTCAAAATGGACCGCCAGATCAACTCCATCTCGTCTTCCTGCTTCCACACCCTCTGCCTCCTACATAAGACCTTCAAACACAGAAAGACTGTCACTTACGCCCTGGTCACCAGAAGACTTGACTACAGCAATGCAGTCTATGCCGGAATAAACAAAAACCTCACCACAAGCTACAGAACATCCAGAACGCTGCTGCAAGACTGTTCCTTAACCTGCCAAAACACTGCCACATCTTCCAGCACCTGCGCATATTCCACTGGCTCCCCGTCGAGGCTAGAATCAAATTCAAGATACTCACCCACGCACACAAGGCCCTCTACGACACCAGACCAGCATACCTGAACAGCTGACTCAAATTCCACACACCCAAAAGGACCCTACTATCAGCCCAGCTCTCCTAAGCCGTGGTCCCCTGCATCAGAAAGACCAGATCGGGTGGCCGCTCCTTCTCCTTCCTCGCGGCCAGAGCCCGGAATGCCCTTACACTCCACCTCGGACAGACAACATCACTCCCCATCTTTGCAAAAAACCTCAAAACCTGGCTTTTCGACAGGCCCCCTCCTTGATGGACTGGAACCTGCACACCTCTCCCCTAGCGCCTTGAGATCCTTACGGGTGAGTAGTCACACTCAATAAACGCCTGATTGATTAATTGAATTAGAGATTTCTCTTGATGTTTCACCCGTTTTTGTATTGTCTCTTCTAACTGCTGTGGTCAGCATGGACGTCCAAGATGAGTTCAAAATTAAATTAATGAAAACGTTTATCAGTCATGGGTGGTTATGCAAATATTCACAATCATTAGCAAAAGTAAATGCTTCAACATGTCAACCAGCAGCAACTTAGAAGTTTCTCACAAGACAGCATAACACACTCTACGAGCACTTTTCAATTTTTCAAATGTATTGTCCAAACCATAAGATGTCTAAATTGTTCTCCTGCATCTGAAATCCAACAACAGGGATACTGGGCATCAGAATTGCACATCTCCAATAATAGGATAAAAAATAATTGTCTATAAAGTATATAATTTCATCCTGAATCTATTTCCTTTGAAAAAGAATATTCATTCATTTACTGATTTATAATATTTCATTTGTTTAGAACTATTTATCATGTAGAATTGATTAATTCTACAACTTCTCTATGTAGTAGTATTGGACTCAACTGTTAGTCAATTCTGCCACACAATTTCTCTAGTATTTTATACATACACTGTGATGCTATGACTTTGAAAATGAGCAAGATACGAGACAGCCGGGAACCTGGTGGTACCATGGACACAAATGTCAGCATTCTAGCTGTCAACAACATTTTAGCCAATCAGGTTAAAATGGGAGGGGACAGAGGAAATGGCGGCAGAGAGCTGGGGAGACGGACAAGCGAGTGTCGACAAGGAAAGGAGAGAGACAAATGACAGCGCAAGGGACAGGAGAGCCCTAGGGACTACAGCTGGACCAGACGGACCCTTCCACCAGTGTGTTGGAGCTCAGAGGAGACAAGAAGGGAAACCCAGCCACAGGAAGGATGGCGAGGCAAGGAGACCCAGATGGACCTCAGGAGAAGAGTCAGATTTCCTAGAAGTTGATAAGTGTTCGGTGCCCCCAGGGAGTGGTGTTCTGGACCAGGCCACCGTAACTCTGGATCAGAGCCATGGCCTCTGGCAAGTGATGACAAGGGGGTCTGGTGTTGTGAAATGGTGTGCGGCAGCACAATAGTTTGTAGTTGGGTTTTGACAGTGGCTGGTTCAGAGGTCCCCTGGACATAACCTGTTAGTGCACTATTTCATTTATTTCTCACCTGTGGGCAACACTGCGGTTTTGACTTAATTTCACTAGAAGTTACAGTCCAGTGATAGTTTATTTTCCCCTACTTGGTAGAAGAGACAGTCACATTACTGTGTGGTTTGTTAGGAGCCTGAATATTATGGCCTATGTCTTTTTATTCCCGAGGCTGTTCCCTACCTGTTTACAGAGAAGAGAAACCAAGGAAAGCAGCTGGAGAGAAGAGGAACAGGCCCCGGTGTGTGGTGGTTCGACCCTATTGGAATGTCATTAAACACATTCTAAATAAAAATCATTATACCCTTATGTCTTCTGTGGTTGAGTCACATCCATTTTCCTGTTACATACACTATTACACTTTCCCTTGTTATATTGATATTCCAATTTCGCTTTCATTACTTTGGATTCACAGATCTTTTTTTGCTGACATTAATTCCCCCAACAGTAATTGATGATGCTCACAATTACCCCTCTTTCTACTCTTACCTGCTATGAAACAATTACAAACACAAATTAATATAATCCTCAGATTGCATATAATTTATTTTTCTAAAATTATCAAACTACATTTTCTTTTAATACACAACTTAAGTTAGATATTTATAAAAATAGAGCTATTTTTCGACGAAAACAAATGTAACATTGACTGATTTAAAATAAATAAAAATAATAGAAATTATACAATTATTAATAATTCAAATTTAAAATGAATATATAATTGAGAACATTTAAAAATAGATAAAAACCAAAAAGCAGATTAAAAAAAAATATTAACAAATAAATATTTCAATGTAAATTTCTAAAAATGTTCAAAAATCCATGTGTAAATTATCTAGCATTAATCTAAAATGTATTATAAAACTGTATAAACCAGTAAAAGAATTACTTACTCCCTATAAAGCAAAATTTCTCCCTTTTGCCACCTATGGGGCAGGGGTATGGGGGTATAATAGATGGCATCAGCTTCAAGTAATAGAAAAAATTTCATTGACAGACATCTGAAGGTACCAAAAAACACCTCTACAACATTCTGCCATGCAGAATTGGGCCTAGATCTTATAGAGAACCGTATTGGTATTGCCCTGTTGTGCCTATGGGTTAAGATTTGGTGATCGGAGGACTTAGAGTTCTCGAGAAACATCATTATGGATTTCTTATGGCTCATAGAGCCGATAAGATACCCTGGCTTCACTTTTTGGCAGGCAGATTTTATGAGCTAGGACTAGGTCACTTTTTGAAAACCCCCATAACATTCCCCCAAAAGCTAAAGACATTATTAAACAGGCTTCATTCAATATGGGCAACTTGTGTAAGCCACAGACTTCAGCACGTTTGTGAGCCACCATCCCGCTATCGCCATCCCACAGTTTTATTTAACCTTTACCACTAATGTCCAGACTAAATTTTTATCTTACTAGGTTTCAGGCAGACACTGTGAACTTTTTGGTACTGTTCCCCCGTCAAGGAGGATGGTCAAATAAGCTCATGGCATGACCCCGTGACAACTTATCTAAGCAAAGCACGTTGCACTTTGTACTGTTCTGTGGACTTTACAAGTCAGTGAAAGTTAGATTTTATGCTTCCATTATTGCGAAAGCTTCAACCACGAACGTATAGCGAGGGTTTTAGCTATCATCAGTCCTTGGCTTCTACCAATACCTGTGTCACAGTAGCAAACATTTTTAGGAGCGCAGCTGTGATCAGAAAGCGATACGAGTAAAACAGTTCTAGTCGTTTCTTTTTCTGTAGGAATACCTTCCCGCCTATTTAAATTATGATGCCCCATGTGAGATGTAGGGGCAGAGAGGGGTATAAGGACTTGCTTTGCTGTTTTGATATCTAATGATTGATTGCAGGCCTTTTATTGGTATAGTTGTATTATTTTATGGATTTATTAATTTTTATGTATCTTAATGTCCCTCCAGGATCAGGTCAGGCTGCATATAGAATAACAACTCGGGTGACTGGGCGGACCCTTTATTGGCCTTCTTCTGGCTCTTATTTAGAGATTCTTGTCACCCAGGTGTTGTTTGCAGTAGTAGGGTCTCATCTTACATATCTCATTATGTTTTAACTGGTATGGAATGTTATTATGTTTGATGTGTGTTAACTGGTATGGAATGTTATTATGTGTAACAAGGTCTTTTTAATGTTTGTAAACTATATTATGTGATGGTATGGTTCATTGAACCGAAATAATTCTTATTTGACCTGACCTGACCAGTACAAACTGAAGCTATTTAAAATGCACTACTGGAATTTTCAATCAATAACCCAAAACATACAGTGTGGGAGGTAGCAGTACTATTCTAATTCTATTAGATTCACTATTAAAACTGCAGTTCTACTAACTTTAGGGAAGTGCATTTTTAAGAGTAATCAGATTTACTATTCTAACTCCAGTCCAACTAAGATAAAAACAGTGAGTATATTGGGGATATAAAATGTGGTATTCCAACTGTAGTCCAACTAACAATGGGAAAAGTACATATTTTGGGAGTCAATTTACTGTTCCAGCTCCAGACCCACTAACTCTAGGGAAAGCGCATTTTTTTAAGGTGGGTCAAAGTTAATATTTTAATTCCAGTCTAAATAAACATTGAGAAAAGTGCATAAATTGGGGGAGTAAGATTCACTACTCTAACACCTGTCCAAAAACATAGCGAACATAGGGGAAAGAGCATAAATTTAGGGATGTCAGATTTACTATTCTAACTCCATTCCAGCAGATGTTGGGGAATATGAATATGTATGTAGGTACATTTATTATTCTATCTCCAGTCCAAATACCATTGAGAACTGGCATATATTTGGGAGAGAGGAGGCAGCTTTTCTATTTTAACTACTGTGCAACTAACATCCAGCATAGTGCTATTATTTACAACAGGTGAAGTTTACTATTCTAACAGCAAAAGAATAAACATTGTGGGACAATCATATCTTTGGCGGTACAGATATGCTAGCCTATATTAAGTCCAACTGACATTTAGGAAAGAGCATATATTTGGGTAGTGTAAAATGTACTACTCTTAACATAGTCCAACAAACACTTGGGAAAAGGGCATATATTTAGGAGAGGTAGACTTGCCATTCTAACTCCACACTGACTAAGATTGGGGAATGCATATAATTAGCTGGGACAGATTTACCACTCTAACTTCAGCCAAATTAACATTGGAGGAATTGCATGCATTTAGGATGGTCATATTTACTATTGTAACCCCAGCCAAACAAATATTGGGGAAAGTGCAAATATGTGAATTGGGTCACATTTCGTTTTGAAACTCCAGTCCACGAAAAATTGAGGACAGTGTATATATTTTGAGAGAGAAGTGGGCAGATTTACCATTCTATATCCAGCCCCAACAAACATTTTGGAGAAAGAAGCATAAATGAAAAAGTTTATAATAATTTAAAATTATTTACAAAAATAAACATGATTAACATGACAATAAATGAATAGTAAATACACTTTAAATAAAATACCAGCCATCCAAACCTCCAATAACCCCAAAATGCAAAAATAACATTAATTAAAAAATAAATAAACCTGTAATCAAATAAATATACTTTTCACAAATTACCTAATGAATGTATTAATCAGTTAAAAGTAATCAGTGCATACTGAAAGCAGCACCCACCCAATCCCCCAACTAACCCAACAAACTAAAACAAAAAACAAATTAAATAACTTTAAGGTAATTAAACATGTGAACATGGTAAAACCACAGCTTCAGTGCGCACCAGATGCAGCCTACAGCTTGAAAGATAAATTAAATGGAAACTGCCTTACCCAAGATCTTTTGTAGCTTAAGAATGATGGTGGTGTGGAAATCACTGAGGTAGAACAGTGTCATGTGGTCAGGAGTGGTGAAGTTCTGGCAATCAGACATGGTGCAGACGTGGTGCAGGGTCAAGGAAGTGATAATCGAAGAGCCACCTGTGGTAGGAAGAGTGAAGCAGCAGTGGTGATTCTGTTCCTGTTCAACTAACACCATTGATATGACAAGATAATGATGATGAGCCAAGCATACCACAAACCAAGGGGGAGGACTTGAAGAATGATAAGGAATTACACCTTCCACTCAGAGATTTGAAGAAGGTGTGAGCTCTGATTACTAGGGATTTCAGTGTCTTGACAGGAAGCAAGTCCAGAATGAAGATGGCATGAATACTAGCTCAAATATTGATCAGCATCTAAACTTGGGGCAAGCCCAGAAAGAGGATGAAGTGGTTTCCAAACAATTAGCCCAAATTAGCCCAAATATTGTGCAAGGTTAAGAAATACACTACCCCAGACCACCAGGCTGCCTCAGTAGAAAAACAGTTAAGCATATTTGGGTAACTTAAATGTAAGCAAGGAACTTACAAATCAGGGGGATCTCATGAAGTTAAAATCTAAAGGGGAGAGGTTCAACAAGGGACACGGAGAGGAATAATCTTAGGTCATGAATAAAACCCATGTATTTTATTGATAAACTGAACTCATCTAGGAAACTTTCTAAGGATCTAGGAGATGAAAGGATGGCTATATTTCACAGACAGTTGAGTAGAGGGCATGGAAAATGAGCTTGCATCAGAAAATAAAGAGGCTGTCTGAAAGACATTGTAGCCCCCTCCCTGAGCCTCGTAAAGCTCTATTGACTCTATCCCTGAGGGCCAAACCTTAAAAATAAGGAAGTGGATGCGGACCCTCTCCTTGAGTCTAGAAAGGCACCAGGGTTCTCATTACCACAAGTGGCTATAATAGAAAAGAGGTCAGGACTCGTGGCCTCCCACTCCAAGCCTGCAAAGGCCCCGGGGACATCTCCCACATGGCCTGTTATGTACCCCAATAGAGGCCTAAATAGCAAAATGACCTTTCACCTACATTTTTTCTACTTTGTTCTAGCACAGTTATGTGCTGAATAAATGTTGATCGGTTTCCTTGAAGCTAGCCCCATTTACTATGGATGAGGATTCTTAGAAAAGTCCCCTCCACATGATGTACATAACAGGATTAACATACTCTATAAAAGTCATGGTCATCTTCATCCTAGAGAAAATAACTACTTTGCATAATCAAAGGTATTGTTTAAGGATCATTTGCATAAATGTATGCACAACATATTGATTGTGTTAGGATCCCCGAAGCTATCTTTATGGTATAAAACAACCATATCTACACTACAGAGACAGAGGAGAAGCTTCCACGCTGACACAAGAAGCTGAGGTCCCTGCTTGCAGAACCTCTAGCATGCAGTGGTCTGTCATCCCTAGTGGGGTGTCCATCTTAAGACCAAGATGGGGTCCTTCATTCTCTCCCATCAGGTAATGGTTTTGGCTCTTTACAAGGTGATTCTTGGCTTTACACCCAAATACATGCTAGGTACACTTAGGTAGACTTTGGTAGGGTCAGCGCCATAGGAGTACGTTTCATTACTGTCATGTTAAATATGCCTGCATATGTTTACTGTTTTAGCACCATGGTTGATTTCTACCTTTTATTTACTCTGTTGGTGATTGTAATCTTATACATTTGTTTCTGTCTAATGATCGTTGCAGCAAACATGTTTTATACTTGAATGAGGCTGGTTCAATAAATGCTTATTAAAAAAAGTACTGCATTGTTTCCACAATCCCTGAAGGGTCAAGGGTTTTCATGTTCGATAGTTGCCAGAAACTATTTGCTCCTTGGTAATGTTAGGGGGCTTATAGTGGCACTGTGAGCTAGCTAGTCTAAAGGTTAACATATCCTTTGGGGTGTCCGGAATCAGTCTACACACCAATCCCTTAGTTTATGTTGTCTAAATGTGAAGATCCTACATATTTTTAAGAACTACTTGACAGGCCAACATATATATTTAAATAGGAGGTGCAGGAGGACCCCCTCCCCGAGGATAGAATGGCCTGGGGTCCCTAGGGCTGAAATATAATTAAAGGTGAAGGTGCATGGTTCCACTCCATGAGCCACGAAAGGCCACAGAGATACCATCCGCCAGGGCCTGCTCAATTACTGTTTTCTGGGAAACCCATCACTAGAACGGTGTTTCCCGTCTGTGAGAAACCTGCCACCAGGTGGGAGCTACACAAATGCAAATAGAAATTGGTTTCTAAGAGTGCAGAGAAACTTAAATTGCTCCTGCTTGATGAGGGCAAGCAAAGAGTAATACCTGCAAATACTTGCGTGGGAGCAATACTGGGTCCCATTGCACCAGGGATCAATGGATTCAGGGAGCCTGTGGGTCCACATGGGCGCTGGGGCTCCAACTCAGCCCCCGCGGTGTATGTTGTGGGTGCCCCGGGTGATGGTTTGGGATAGGATTGCAGTGGCCGGTATTGAGGTGGTGTGCCTTCCTCCTTTTATAAAGGAAATTCAGCCCCAGGCAATGGGCCCTCCAGGACCCAACCCCTTCCCTATAAAAAAGCATGACCCCAGGGGTTGGGGAAACCCAGGCCCATAAAGGGTCAGGGAGAGGGACTGCATGCCCACTTCTGTTTACAAATAATATGGCCCTGAGGGATGGGATGTCACCTCTCCATAAAAACTTTAAATTAGGGCCCCGTGCATGGGGTCCCTGGGCTATTAAAGGCTCAGGAAGCAAGCCACACAAACTCCTCCTCTTAAACAATAATCTGGCTTTTGACTGTAAAGGCTTCAGAGGGGGGGCATGCCCTCCTCTTCAATAAATATAAAAAAGGGGTGTTTCAGGTGGGCTACTTGAAGGAACACCCCATAATTCTCTGTGAGTACTTTTTTGTTTATATTTGTTTGAGCTAAGTAGTGTCTCTAGAATAGAGAGTAGCAACACCAAGTCTTTTTTAATGATGTGGGGAGAGCAGCAGCCCCCCAGCAACATAGCAAATTTAACAAAAAGTAAGTCTCCTGGGTCATTATATCTATGACACGAGGAGAGCCTACCATAAGATTGCCATATTTTTTCAAATCACTCCTAGCTGAAGCTTTATGTTCTTCAGCAGGAGTGCAGAGACACCTTGTGGTTGGTGCTATGGGTGCATTTTGTAGCCTAACATTTGTTTAAGAAAGACTTAAATACATGTAGCTAATTGTTTTAATACCATTTTTTCAATATATATATTACAGTTTCATTTAATGACAATCATTTTTCTCACACATTGAGCTGTGTAAATTAAAGATATATAGAGTTAATTATAATTAATGGTCATTTCTATTAAACACAATTCATATGCTTTATATATGTTGATATTCTGACCCCCGCAAACGCAACAAGATGATGGACTGAGTGCTGAAACTTTTCAACCACTCACTCCCAATCATGAGATCTGGGTTGCATTTATTGTTCTTTTGATTACTATGCCATTCCAGTTTGGACCCAGCGATATGCAAATCAGTCTTGACCCTGCTCCTCATGTCAACAGTCCAGCCCGACCTGCCAGGCCAGGTCCTCTTTGGACCCGAAACAACCATCCTGAGACCAGTTTTGGGGTATCAGCCAGGTTAGCTTGAATCCAGTGGCACAGTGAGCAAGGGACCCACATCTAGGCATACCCTTCGCCAATTAGGGCGAACATAGCAAACACAACAAGATGATGGATGGAGTGCTGAAACATTTTAGCCACTCACCCAGTCAAGAGATCTGGGTTGAATCCATTATACTTTTGCTCACTATCCCACCCAAGTTTGGACCCAGCCATATGCAATTCAGTCTTGACCCTGCTCCTCATGGAAACAGTCCTGCCCAAACTGCCAGGCCTGGTCCTTCTTAGACTGGAAACAAGTATCCTGCAACCGGTTTTGGGGTATCATCTCTCATGAGCCAGGCTGGCTTGAATTCAGTGGCACAGTGAGCAAGGGACCCATGTCATGGCCACTTACAGCGAACATAGCAGACACAAAAAGATGATGGACGGACATCTGCAGTCAAGCTTTTTTTGAAGTATGGATTTCTCAGGTGGGTCACCCAAAAATAAAAACTAATACATAAAAAGAATGATAAATTAGCAGCAGGAGCTGTTTATTCATAATTCACTGCTCCACCAAGGAGTGCTGCATAATGCCCTGCAAGGGCTTTTTAATTTAATTTTCTTTGCTCCTGGTGGTGCCTCTAGAAGGGTCATGGGAACCCCCACACCTTTTTTCTAATGTTGCGGAGTGCTGCAGGGAGTGCAGGAACCCCACAACAACATTAAAAAATAACATTTTAAGGGCTTGATTTAGATTTCAGTGGACTGGTCACTCCGTCACAATGGGGACAGATATCCCGTCCACCAAAATATAAATCCCACTATATCCTTTGTGATTTATTTTTCGGTGGATGGGATACCCATCACCATTGTCCAAAGTAAAACTTGTACATGTTGTTTCTTAATAGATTAGGGCAGCAATATGCCGGCTAAACTTTATGTATTTTAGGTTAGACATGCTCTTAGGTGCAGTAACATGCATTGTAGAAACTAAGGTCTAGGTTTACTAAGCAAGGCAACGCAAGGACATGCAATCAGCTGCTTTGCAATACACTACATTGTCATAGGCATTCCTTAGGTGGAGCATAAGCATTTCCATGCATCCACGCATTTAATTTATTTAATTTGATGCAATCCCAGATTTGTTAAAGGTAGTAAACCCGGGATTGTGCCTACCACAGAGAGGAATAGCAAGAAATATCTTTATTTCTCCTCGTTATTTCTTCTTTCCACGTGTGCTGCATTTTGCAGCACATGTAGAAAGACGAAATTGCTCCAAACGATTATTTTTTGCATAAAGGTATTCCTTAATGCACAAAAATAATCCTGCTCATAATCAGACATCCTTGCATCCTAGTGCATGGAACACTGCATTGGTGCTTTGCAGCACACAGTGAACCAGTGTTACGACGAAGTAGAAGTGCACCATATCTTAGTAGATATGGTGCATTTCTGCTCTCTGCATTTCACATAGTGTAGCACAGCAACTTTGCTTGCTGCCTAACATTAGTAAATAAGACCTCGAATGATGTTTTGCTTCATTGTTCTGTTATAACACGTGGCCATTCTAGTTCTGTAGCCGTGTATCTACACTATGAGTTGTGTACATTAGACGGGGAAATGTGAATACTCAAAATGTGTTTGGTATTAACTAAGGGGTCCATTAGGATGGCGGGCGGACACCCTAGCAGTGCTGGGACCAGCCGCCAGTGGTGCGGCGGTCCCACCATGACAATTAGGATGCCACTGTCGCGGTGGCATCCCGCATATATTATATTGTGGTGGGCGGTGCTTTAAGCAGCACCCACCACAATGCAATATATGCATGCTGTGCATTGGCATGCACAAGGTGACAGGCACCACACGGTGCCTGCCACCTTGTGCATGCCAATGTTTTGGGGTACCATGGGTACCCCCCAAGTGCAGCCCCACACCCACCCACCTCCCTGGGGGCCTGCAACGGGCCCCCCTAGAGAACTCTGCATACACTTCCATGGCGGAGTCTCTGCCATGGAAAGGCATTGAAAATGCCTCATACTAATATGATAAAGAACAAAGGTCCTTGGCATAAAAGGAAATAATTCGAATGTTTCAACATAGACTACAATGAGCACTATGGAGGTTCTTCCAATGTCCAGCCGGACAGAGGAATATTTATTCAAGTGAGGTAACAAGATGGGCAAAATACAAGGCACAACAAAGATGGCGAACGGCACAGTCCTGTACCGAGCGTTTGAAAAGAAGGTATAAGTGGTATAGATGCAGGAAGGAAACAACAGGCAAAAAGAGGGGAGAGAGCAAAAGGCGGCTTACATTTACATAATAATACTATGTAAGCTCAAACCAACAAACAGCACACTCATTTTTTCACAATGGTTAAATAGTGGTGTTTGTTACATAGGTCGACGTTTCGATCCCTAGCTCTCAATACTAAGGGATCATCATCAGGACTAGGAATTGAACTGTTGCCTGATAGAAAGTGTCAAGGAGCCTGTAGGGTAGTAAGACAGGAAAAAGGAACAACAAAAAATTGGTAAATAAACAATAAAGCAAGTCCACCTTACTACGAACAAAACTGGTCAGGAGACCGTTAGAGGGGTGTAAAATTCCGCTACGTGAAGAGGGTGAGTGCATGTACATGTGAGGGTACACATGCGGAAGGAAATGGCAGCGTTGTTGCAGTGCAGTGCAGTGACGCACAAAGTGAAGACAAGACCAAGGAGGTCAAGGACGGTGAGGAAACAGGTGGGGACGTGAAGAGTACCCATATGGATCAAACAGAGAAGATGCTAACGATGCGTGGTCTGTCATTGCAGGAATTACAATTCGAGAAGGATGCTAACGACGCGTGACCCATTAGACAAGGAATGGATTTGTGTCCTACCAGAGAGAGGAGGGTGAAAACAATGGTGGTGGGACGGAGGGGGTGGCGCCGTGCTGTTGGGAGCAAGTTAGTGCTGATGAGGCGGGATCCGTGTGAAGTTTAGGGAACCGGGTTCAGGTGTGAAGGGGGGGGGGAAAAAGGGGGGGCGGGGTGTGTGCTAACCTGGGAGCCAGCTCGCAGTGGAACTGGGAAGGCTCGGTGAATGCCAGGGGCAGCTCAATGGGTGCCTGGAGTTCGTCGGCAATAAGTGAAAGCCTGACGAGGGCGTCTGGAACAGCCAACCGATCAGGAGGGCTGGAGCTGGAAAAGGACAAGATAATGTTGACGGGACCCCAACAAAAATCGACTAGTAAGTTCCGGGGCCGTCGTAGGAAAGGGCTTACCTTATGAATAAAACCAGGGCGCAAGGGGCCAGAACCGAGTGTTCAAGGGCCAGCGGTGGACAGTCTATGCAGCGGAGTGGGCTGCCAGACAAGGCGGGACCGGAGCTGGGAGAAAGTTAAAATAAGGAGATTATATGGGGGAGCACATAGTTTGCGCTCTGGCGGATGGCGTGTGGATCAAGGCTTACCTCTCAATGAGTAGCTGGCGGCCGGAAGAAGCACGGGTCTGCTTTTCCGTTCGGCGTGATAGCAAGGAACAAACGGGACTGTGGGTGTTTTAAGGCGGGCCCGGGGAGTGGGCGAAAGCAAGGGAGGACTATGACGGGGATCGGGAAAGGCCGGCGGCCATGATGGAATGGGGAGGAAGGTGAGGGGCTACGTGAGCATGCTTTAGGAATAGACAATTGTCACTGGAAGTTGACAAACCGTAAAACAAAGGGACACATAATAAAATGAACACAATTGACTTGGAGGTTGATGATAGCAATTGTCAACAAGGGGAAAAAAGCAGCTGAATATTATTTGCATAATTTTACAAATCAGGTTTAGGCATGGAGTCCCAGCGGGGGTAGTCATGCCAACTTATAGTGACTGGAGCGAGGAAAACAGGTGATTCACAAATCGCACATGATTACAGTAAGGATGTCCAGTCTTCTGTTCTATTGAGTCCAGTGTTGATAGAATTGAACAGAATGATTGTCTTAAGTTCCTCTCTGTTTAAAAGTTGAGCCATGTTGCCACCTCTTGGAGGTAACTTCAATGATTTGAGTACCGTCCAGCGCAAATCGTCCTCATTGTGGTTGGCCTCAGTGAAATGTTCAACCAGGGGGGCGTTCTGTGTATTGCATCGGATACGGCTTCTGTGCTGACAGATTCTGGTCTTGATTTTTTGGGTGGTCTGTCCGATGTATATCTTCAAACAAGGGCATTGGATAAGGTAAATGACATTGCAGGAATTACAATTTGTGAAAGCTTGACAATGCACTGTAATGTTATCAAATGTGAAACTTTTTCCTTCAATGGTGAACACACAGACATTGCACGAACCGCATTTGGAATGACCAACGATGGGGGACAGACCCCAACTGGCAAGGAGGGTGGTATTGGGAGCGACAGGTAGTGCAGCCCTGACCAGATGGTCCTTCAGATTCTTGCTTTTTTTGAAGGCAAATAGTGGTTTATCAATAGTGAGATTCCCTGCATTTAGAATGGGCCAGTGGTGTAGTATCGCTTTTCTCAATTTGTTGGATACCAAAGAGAAAGTGGTCACACAGGCAATTCTCTGCAGTTCTTTTTTGGGTTTAGGAGTCAAAAGCACCTCCCGGGGACAATACCAAGCTCTTTTTGAAGCATTTTTTACGATTCTTTTAGGATAGCCTCTGTCTTTTAGTTTGGAGGCCAAAACAGCAGATTCTCTGAAATAATCAACCCTACAGGAGCAATTTCTCCTTATTCTCAAAAATTGAGAGTAAGGCAATGAATCCCTTAGAGCCCTAGGGTGATTGCTGGTGTAGTTTAATAGGGTGTTGCGTTCTGTGGGCTTACGGAAGAGGCGTGTGAGTAGTTCACCATTATCATGGAAAATCGTAAGGTCTAAAAATGCTATGGAGGCGGTGTCAGTGGTGGTAGTGAAAGATAAACCAGAGCAGTTGTTGTTCAGCCAGTGTAAGAATTGGCGTAGAACATCGACGTGCTGTTTCCAAATGATGAAGATGTCGTCGATGTATCTACGCCAAAACACGATGCCTGGGAAGAACGGATTGGAGGCAGTCAGAATGACATTAGTCTCTAATTGGTCCATGAAGAGTATAGCCAGATTTGGGGCAAAAATGGCCCCCATTGACGTGCCTTTGATCTGCTGGTAGAAGGTGTTATTGAAGCTGAAAAAATTACGGGTTAAGCAAAGTTCAAGAAGCTGTAGTATGAAATTGCTGGGGACAGCATGTGGGCGTGGACGTGAGTCTAGTGTTTTTTGGATTACTAGAAGGGCAGCAGTCTGAGGGATATTAGTGTACAATGACTCAACATCCATAGTACACAGAGTTTCAGTCAAAGGATCGAAAGGATGATGCTCAACCATGTTAATCATTGCCATCGAGTCTCGGACAAAGCATTGAGTGGTGGGGATAAAGTCTTTAATGAAGAAATCTACAAAAGAACCCAGTGGTTCTAAGATCGAACCGCAGGCAGAAACAATGGGACGGCCCGGAGGGTTTGAAATATTTTTGTGGATCTTGGGTAGCGTGTATATAACGGGTGTGCGTGCTGACTTAACGTTGAGAAAATTAAACTCCTTTTTTGAAAGGAAGCCAGCAAGGAGACCCTCTGTGGTTGTCTTGAGGATCAAACCCTGAATCTCTTTAGTAGGATTCGATGCCAACTTCAAGTAGTGTTCTGTGTTGTCAAGTTGGCGTTGGATCTCCGATATGTACGCTGTTTTTTCCTGGAGCACTATTCCACCACCTTTATCTGCACTTTTGATGATCAAGGAGTCGGTGTTCTTTAACTGGGTGATAGCTTGTTTCTCTTTGCGTGTAATGTTAAATGGGATGAACCTTTTGTTGTTCTGTAGATTAGAGAGATCTTTCAATAACATTTTCTCAAAGGTGATTACCTCTGGAGGTACCATACTGGCTGATGGTGAGAAAGTGGATGGGGGCCGGAAGGGAGTATTAGCCACTTGCTCTGGCATAGGGTGCAGTTGAAAAAATGCTTGTAGGCGGATGCGCCGGAAAAATCTGAGAAGCTCGGTCTGTAGGTCCATGAAATTGGGTGGAATTGTAGGGACAAAGGATAAACCTTTTTTGAGGAGAGAGAGTTCGTCGGGGGTCAATGAGTGAGAGGAGAGATTGAAGATGGGAATCACATCAGTATGTTGGTTGGCAGAAGTATCTGTCATTACCATTGGTAAAAATTGTTGCGTGTGCGTCTCTCTCCCGGTGGATTGTACCACCGCTGAGTTTTCTTCACTCTGCCTCGTTGGGGTTGCTCTTGTTGGCCCCTGGCTAAAAAAGTGTTTTGATTTAAGCCTCCACGTCTAGTGGTACTAGTTCCCTCTCCTGGGTCTGAGTTGTCGGATGACTCAGCAGATGTATCCGAAAAGCCTACTAAGTTGTGGCGTCTGTTGTAGCGGCCCCACGGACGGTTGTTTTGATGTGTAGAATAGGACCTATTAGTATAGAAGTCTTTTTGCAGGTAAGGGTAGGTAGTCTCAATGTTATAGGTTTTTATGTCTTTCTTTATTTTGTTAGCTTTCTTGTTCTGTTCGATTCTATGGAAATCTGCAACAGTTTTCTCAATTTGTTCCAACAGTTTTTTGGCATCAGAGGTTGCGTTAGAATCTTGAATTTGTTTCAGTATATCTGAGATCTCGGTTTCAAGCACTTTCAGAGTTTCAGTGGCGATATCTATTCCTAGCACTAGCCAGTGGCGGGAACATGTAGTTCCGATGTAGCTGAAGTTAGAAGTATATTTAGGGTTATCGGTGAAGATCCCAGGGATATTACGTACTTGCAGGCCTAGAGGGATGACTTCTGCTTTGAGATAATCTGTGAGCATGAGGATCATTAATTGTAACCGGACCTGCTTCTTTCTGAGTTTCTCCAATTGATCTGGGACTGAGGAATTTGATAGGGTGGGTATTTCAGGGGCATCTGAGAGTAACGATGGACCTGAGCAAAGTTGTTTAATGTAATCATCAGTATACAACGGTGCAAAAGCTGACATACTGTAGTGTAAGGAAGGGGACTTGAAACAAAAAAGGAAAGTAAAATGAAAGACACTCTTAAAGACTAGGATGGCCTAACCAAGAGATTGGTCGGGAGGGAATCAAACCCTTGCAATCCAGCGATTGCGCTCAATGTAGAGAAAAGAACAAGGGGACCCGTTTTGGTAGCCTAGGGACCTCGGGTAATAACTTATTTTAAAGAACAAAGGTCCTTGGCATAAAAGGAAATAATTCGAATGTTTCAACATAGACTACAATGAGCACTATGGAGGTTCTTCCAATGTCCAGCCGGACAGAGGAATATTTATTCAAGTGAGGTAACAAGATGGGCAAAATACAAGGCACAACAAAGATGGCGAACGGCACAGTCCTGTACCGAGCGTTTGAAAAGAAGGTATAAGTGGTATAGATGCAGGAAGGAAACAACAGGCAAAAAGAGGGGAGAGAGCAAAAGGCGGCTTACATTTACATAATAATACTATGTAAGCTCAAACCAACAAACAGCACACTCATTTTTTCACAATGGTTAAATAGTGGTGTTTGTTACATAGGTCGACGTTTCGATCCCTAGCTCTCAATACTAAGGGATCATCATCAGGACTAGGAATTGAACTGTTGCCTGATAGAAAGTGTCAAGGAGCCTGTAGGGTAGTAAGACAGGAAAAAGGAACAACAAAAAATTGGTAAATAAACAATAAAGCAAGTCCACCTTACTACGAACAAAACTGGTCAGGAGACCGTTAGAGGGGTGTAAAATTCCGCTACGTGAAGAGGGTGAGTGCATGTACATGTGAGGGTACACATGCGGAAGGAAATGGCAGCGTTGTTGCAGTGCAGTGCAGTGACGCACAAAGTGAAGACAAGACCAAGGAGGTCAAGGACGGTGAGGAAACAGGTGGGGACGTGAAGAGTACCCATATGGATCAAACAGAGAAGATGCTAACGATGCGTGGTCTGTCATTGCAGGAATTACAATTCGAGAAGGATGCTAACGACGCGTGACCCATTAGACAAGGAATGGATTTGTGTCCTACCAGAGAGAGGAGGGTGAAAACAATGGTGGTGGGACGGAGGGGGTGGCGCCGTGCTGTTGGGAGCAAGTTAGTGCTGATGAGGCGGGATCCGTGTGAAGTTTAGGGAACCGGGTTCAGGTGTGAAGGGGGGGGGGAAAAAGGGGGGGCGGGGTGTGTGCTAACCTGGGAGCCAGCTCGCAGTGGAACTGGGAAGGCTCGGTGAATGCCAGGGGCAGCTCAATGGGTGCCTGGAGTTCGTCGGCAATAAGTGAAAGCCTGACGAGGGCGTCTGGAACAGCCAACCGATCAGGAGGGCTGGAGCTGGAAAAGGACAAGATAATGTTGACGGGACCCCAACAAAAATCGACTAGTAAGTTCCGGGGCCGTCGTAGGAAAGGGCTTACCTTATGAATAAAACCAGGGCGCAAGGGGCCAGAACCGAGTGTTCAAGGGCCAGCGGTGGACAGTCTATGCAGCGGAGTGGGCTGCCAGACAAGGCGGGACCGGAGCTGGGAGAAAGTTAAAATAAGGAGATTATATGGGGGAGCACATAGTTTGCGCTCTGGCGGATGGCGTGTGGATCAAGGCTTACCTCTCAATGAGTAGCTGGCGGCCGGAAGAAGCACGGGTCTGCTTTTCCGTTCGGCGTGATAGCAAGGAACAAACGGGACTGTGGGTGTTTTAAGGCGGGCCCGGGGAGTGGGCGAAAGCAAGGGAGGACTATGACGGGGATCGGGAAAGGCCGGCGGCCATGATGGAATGGGGAGGAAGGTGAGGGGCTACGTGAGCATGCTTTAGGAATAGACAATTGTCACTGGAAGTTGACAAACCGTAAAACAAAGGGACACATAATAAAATGAACACAATTGACTTGGAGGTTGATGATAGCAATTGTCAACAAGGGGAAAAAAGCAGCTGAATATTATTTGCATAATTTTACAAATCAGGTTTAGGCATGGAGTCCCAGCGGGGGTAGTCATGCCAACATATAGTGACTGGAGCGAGGAAAACAGGTGATTCACAAATCGCACATGATTACAGTAAGGATGTCCAGTCTTCTGTTCTATTGAGTCCAGTGTTGATAGAATTGAACAGAATGATTGTCTTAAGTTCCTCTCTGTTTAAAAGTTGAGCCATGTTGCCACCTCTTGGAGGTAACTTCAATGATTTGAGTACCGTCCAGCGCAAATCGTCCTCATTGTGGTTGGCCTCAGTGAAATGTTCAACCAGGGGGGCGTTCTGTGTATTGCATCGGATACGGCTTCTGTGCTGACAGATTCTGGTCTTGATTTTTTGGGTGGTCTGTCCGATGTATATCTTCAAACAAGGGCATTGGATAAGGTAAATGACATTGCAGGAATTACAATTTGTGAAAGCTTGACAATGCACTGTAATGTTATCAAATGTGAAACTTTTTCCTTCAATGGTGAACACACAGACATTGCACGAACCGCATTTGGAATGACCAACGATGGGGGACAGACCCCAACTGGCAAGGAGGGTGGTATTGGGAGCGACAGGTAGTGCAGCCCTGACCAGATGGTCCTTCAGATTCTTGCTTTTAAAATATTTCAAACCCTCCGGGCCGTCCCATTGTTTCTGCCTGCGGTTCGATCTTAGAACCACTGGGTTCTTTTGTAGATTTCTTCATTAAAGACTTTATCCCCACCACTCAATGCTTTGTCCGAGACTCGATGGCAATGATTAACATGGTTGAGCATCATCCTTTCGATCCTTTGACTGAAACTCTGTGTACTATGGATGTTGAGTCATTGTACACTAATATCCCTCAGACTGCTGCCCTTCTAGTAATCCAAAAAACACTAGACTCACGTCCACGCCCACATGCTGTCCCCAGCAATTTCATACTACAGCTTCTTGAACTTTGCTTAACCCGTAATTTTTTCAGCTTCAATAACACCTTCTACCAGCAGATCAAAGGCACGTCAATGGGGGCCATTTTTGCCCCAAATCTGGCTATACTCTTCATGGACCAATTAGAGACTAATGTCATTCTGACTGCCTCCAATCCGTTCTTCCCAGGCATCGTGTTTTGGCGTAGATACATCGACGACATCTTCATCATTTGGAAACAGCACGTCGATGTTCTACGCCAATTCTTACACTGGCTGAACAACAACTGCTCTGGTTTATCTTTCACTACCACCACTGACACCGCCTCCATAGCATTTTTAGACCTTACGATTTTCCATGATAATGGTGAACTACTCACACGCCTCTTCCGTAAGCCCACAGAACGCAACACCCTATTAAACTACACCAGCAATCACCCTAGGGCTCTAAGGGATTCATTGCCTTACTTTCAATTTTTGAGAATAAGGAGAAATTGCTCCTGTAGGGTTGATTATTTCAGAGAATCTGCTGTTTTGGCCTCCAAACTAAAAGACAGAGGCTATCCTAAAAGAATCGTAAAAAATGCTTCAAAAAGAGCTTGGTATTGTCCCCGGGAGGTGCTTTTGACTCCTAAACCCAAAAAAGAACTGCAGAGAATTGCCTGTGTGACCACTTTCTCTTTGGTATCCAACAAATTGAGAAAAGCGATACTACACCACTGGCCCATTCTAAATGCAGGGAATCTCACTATTGATAAACCACTATTTGCCTTCAAAAAAAGCAAGAATCTGAAGGACCATCTGGTCAGGGCTGCACTACCTGTCGCTCCCAATACCACCCTCCTTGCCAGTTGGGGTCTGTCCCCCATCGTTGGTCATTCCAAATGCGGTTCGTGCAATGTCTGTGTGTTCACCATTGAAGGAAAAAGTTTCACATTTGATAACATTACAGTGCATTGTCAAGCTTTCACAAATTGTAATTCCTGCAATGTCATTTACCTTATCCAATGCCCTTGTTTGAAGATATACATCGGACAGACCACCCAAAAAATCAAGACCAGAATCTGTCAGCACAGAAGCCGTATCCGATGCAATACACAGAACGCCCCCCTGGTTGAACATTTCACTGAGGCCAACCACAATGAGGACGATTTGCGCTGGACGGTACTCAAATCATTGAAGTTACCTCCAAGAGGTGGCAACATGGCTCAACTTTTAAACAGAGAGGAACTTAAGACAATCATTCTGTTCAATTCTATCAACACTGGACTCAATAGAACAGAAGACTGGACATCCTTACTGTAATCATGTGCGATTTGTGAATCACCTGTTTTCCTCGCTCCAGTCACTATAAGTTGGCATGACTACCCCCGCTGGGACTCCATGCCTAAACCTGATTTGTAAAATTATGCAAATAATATTCAGCTGCTTTTTTCCCCTTGTTGACAATTGCTATCATCAACCTCCAAGTCAATTGTGTTCATTTTATTATGTGTCCCTTTGTTTTACGGTTTGTCAACTTCCAGTGACAATTGTCTATTCCTAAAGCATGCTCACGTAGCCCCTCACCTTCCTCCCCATTCCATCATGGCCGCCGGCCTTTCCCGATCCCCGTCATAGTCCTCCCTTGCTTTCGCCCACTCCCCGGGCCCGCCTTAAAACACCCACAGTCCCGTTTGTTCCTTGCTATCACGCCGAACGGAAAAGCAGACCCGTGCTTCTTCCGGCCGCCAGCTACTCATTGAGAGGTAAGCCTTGATCCACACGCCATCCGCCAGAGCGCAAACTATGTGCTCCCCCATATAATCTCCTTATTTTAACTTTCTCCCAGCTCCGGTCCCGCCTTGTCTGGCAGCCCACTCCGCTGCATAGACTGTCCACCGCTGGCCCTTGAACACTCGGTTCTGGCCCCTTGCGCCCTGGTTTTATTCATAAGGTAAGCCCTTTCCTACGACGGCCCCGGAACTTACTAGTCGATTTTTGTTGGGGTCCCGTCAACATTATCTTGTCCTTTTCCAGCTCCAGCCCTCCTGATCGGTTGGCTGTTCCAGACGCCCTCGTCAGGCTTTCACTTATTGCCGACGAACTCCAGGCACCCATTGAGCTGCCCCTGGCATTCACCGAGCCTTCCCAGTTCCACTGCGAGCTGGCTCCCAGGTTAGCACACACCCCGCCCCCCCTTTTTCCCCCCCCCCTTCACACCTGAACCCGGTTCCCTAAACTTCACACGGATCCCGCCTCATCAGCACTAACTTGCTCCCAACAGCACGGCGCCACCCCCTCCGTCCCACCACCATTGTTTTCACCCTCCTCTCTCTGGTAGGACACAAATCCATTCCTTGTCTAATGGGTCACGCGTCGTTAGCATCCTTCTCGAATTGTAATTCCTGCAATGACAGACCACGCATCGTTAGCATCTTCTCTGTTTGATCCATATGGGTACTCTTCACGTCCCCACCTGTTTCCTCACCGTCCTTGACCTCCTTGGTCTTGTCTTCACTTTGTGCGTCACTGCACTGCACTGCAACAACGCTGCCATTTCCTTCCGCATGTGTACCCTCACATGTACATGCACTCACCCTCTTCACGTAGCGGAATTTTACACCCCTCTAACGGTCTCCTGACCAGTTTTGTTCGTAGTAAGGTGGACTTGCTTTATTGTTTATTTACCAATTTTTTGTTGTTCCTTTTTCCTGTCTTACTACCCTACAGGCTCCTTGACACTTTCTATCAGGCAACAGTTCAATTCCTAGTCCTGATGATGATCCCTTAGTATTGAGAGCTAGGGATCGAAACGTCGACCTATGTAACAAACACCACTATTTAACCATTGTGAAAAAATGAGTGTGCTGTTTGTTGGTTTGAGCTTACATAGTATTATTATGTAAATGTAAGCCGCCTTTTGCTCTCTCCCCTCTTTTTGCCTGTTGTTTCCTTCCTGCATCTATACCACTTATACCTTCTTTTCAAACGCTCGGTACAGGACTGTGCCGTTCGCCATCTTTGTTGTGCCTTGTATTTTGCCCATCTTGTTACCTCACTTGAATAAATATTCCTCTGTCCGGCTGGACATTGGAAGAACCTCCATAGTGCTCATTGTAGTCTATGTTGAAACATTCGAATTATTTCCTTTTATGCCAAGGACCTTTGTTCTTTAAAATAAGTTATTACCCGAGGTCCCTAGGCTACCAAAACGGGTCCCCTTGTTCTTTTCTCTACATTGAGCGCAATCGCTGGATTGCAAGGGTTTGATTCCCTCCCGACCAATCTCTTGGTTAGGCCATCCTAGTCTTTAAGAGTGTCTTTCATTTTACTTTCCTTTTTTGTTTCAAGTCCCCTTCCTTACACTACAGTATGTCAGCTTTTGCACCGTTGTATACTGATGATTACATTAAACAACTTTGCTCAGGTCCATCGTTACTCTCAGATGCCCCTGAAATACCCACCCTATCAAATTCCTCAGTCCCAGATCAATTGGAGAAACTCAGAAAGAAGCAGGTCCGGTTACAATTAATGATCCTCATGCTCACAGATTATCTCAAAGCAGAAGTCATCCCTCTAGGCCTGCAAGTACGTAATATCCCTGGGATCTTCACCGATAACCCTAAATATACTTCTAACTTCAGCTACATCGGAACTACATGTTCCCGCCACTGGCTAGTGCTAGGAATAGATATCGCCACTGAAACTCTGAAAGTGCTTGAAACCGAGATCTCAGATATACTGAAACAAATTCAAGATTCTAACGCAACCTCTGATGCCAAAAAACTGTTGGAACAAATTGAGAAAACTGTTGCAGATTTCCATAGAATCGAACAGAACAAGAAAGCTAACAAAATAAAGAAAGACATAAAAACCTATAACATTGAGACTACCTACCCTTACCTGCAAAAAGACTTCTATACTAATAGGTCCTATTCTACACATCAAAACAACCGTCCGTGGGGCCGCTACAACAGACGCCACAACTTAGTAGGCTTTTCGGATACATCTGCTGAGTCATCCGACAACTCAGACCCAGGAGAGGGAACTAGTACCACTAGACGTGGAGGCTTAAATCAAAACACTTTTTTAGCCAGGGGCCAACAAGAGCAACCCCAACGAGGCAGAGTGAAGAAAACTCAGCGGTGGTACAATCCACCGGGAGAGAGACGCACACGCAACAATTTTTACCAATGGTAATGACAGATACTTCTGCCAACCAACATACTGATGTGATTCCCATCTTCAATCTCTCCTCTCACTCATTGACCCCCGACGAACTCTCTCTCCTCAAAAAAGGTTTATCCTTTGTCCCTACAATTCCACCCAATTTCATGGACCTACAGACCGAGCTTCTCAGATTTTTCCGGCGCATCCGCCTACAAGCATTTTTTCAACTGCACCCTATGCCAGAGCAAGTGGCTAATACTCCCTTCCGGCCCCCATCCACTTTCTCACCATCAGCCAGTATGGTACCTCCAGAGGTAATCACCTTTGAGAAAATGTTATTGAAAGATCTCTCTAATCTACAGAACAACAAAAGGTTCATCCCATTTAACATTACACGCAAAGAGAAACAAGCTATCACCCAGTTAAAGAACACCGACTCCTTGATCATCAAAAGTGCAGATAAAGGTGGTGGAATAGTGCTCCAGGAAAAAACAGCGTACATATCGGAGATCCAACGCCAACTTGACAACACAGAACACTACTTGAAGTTGGCATCGAATCCTACTAAAGAGATTCAGGGTTTGATCCTCAAGACAACCACAGAGGGTCTCCTTGCTGGCTTCCTTTCAAAAAAGGAGTTTAATTTTCTCAACGTTAAGTCAGCACGCACACCCGTTATATACACGCTACCCAAGATCCACAAAAATATTTCAAACCCTCCGGGCCGTCCCATTGTTTCTGCCTGCGGTTCGATCTTAGAACCACTGGGTTCTTTTGTAGATTTCTTCATTAAAGACTTTATCCCCACCACTCAATGCTTTGTCCGAGACTCGATGGCAATGATTAACATGGTTGAGCATCATCCTTTCGATCCTTTGACTGAAACTCTGTGTACTATGGATGTTGAGTCATTGTACACTAATATCCCTCAGACTGCTGCCCCTCTAGTAATCCAAAAAACACTAGACTCACGTCCACGCCCACATGCTGTCCCCAGCAATTTCATACTACAGCTTCTTGAACTTTGCTTAACCCGTAATTTTTTCAGCTTCAATAACACCTTCTACCAGCAGATCAAAGGCACGTCAATGGGGGCCATTTTTGCCCCAAATCTGGCTATACTCTTCATGGACCAATTAGAGACTAATGTCATTCTGACTGCCTCCAATCCGTTCTTCCCAGGCATCGTGTTTTGGCGTAGATACATCGACGACATCTTCATCATTTGGAAACAGCACGTCGATGTTCTACGCCAATTCTTACACTGGCTGAACAACAACTGCTCTGGTTTATCTTTCACTACCACCACTGACACCGCCTCCATAGCATTTTTAGACCTTACGATTTTCCATGATAATGGTGAACTACTCACACGCCTCTTCCGTAAGCCCACAGAACGCAACACCCTATTAAACTACACCAGCAATCACCCTAGGGCTCTAAGGGATTCATTGCCTTACTCTCAATTTTTGAGAATAAGGAGAAATTGCTCCTGTAGGGTTGATTATTTCAGAGAATCTGCTGTTTTGGCCTCCAAACTAAAAGACAGAGGCTATCCTAAAAGAATCGTAAAAAATGCTTCAAAAAGAGCTTGGTATTGTCCCCGGGAGGTGCTTTTGACTCCTAAACCCAAAAAAGAACTGCAGAGAATTGCCTGTGTGACCACTTTCTCTTTGGTATCCAACAAATTGAGAAAAGCGATACTACACCACTGGCCCATTCTAAATGCAGGGAATCTCACTATTGATAAACCACTATTTGCCTTCAAAAAAAGCAAGAATCTGAAGGACCATCTGGTCAGGGCTGCACTACCTGTCGCTCCCAATACCACCCTCCTTGCCAGTTGGGGTCTGTCCCCCATCGTTGGTCATTCCAAATGCGGTTCGTGCAATGTCTGTGTGTTCACCATTGAAGGAAAAAGTTTCACATTTGATAACATTACAGTGCATTGTCAAGCTTTCACAAATTGTAATTCCTGCAATGTCATTTACCTTATCCAATGCCCTTGTTTGAAGATATACATCGGACAGACCACCCAAAAAATCAAGACCAGAATCTGTCAGCACAGAAGCCGTATCCGATGCAATACACAGAACGCCCCCCTGGTTGAACATTTCACTGAGGCCAACCACAATGAGGACGATTTGCGCTGGACGGTACTCAAATCATTGAAGTTACCTCCAAGAGGTGGCAACATGGCTCAACTTTTAAACAGAGAGGAACTTAAGACAATCATTCTGTTCAATTCTATCAACACTGGACTCAATAGAACAGAAGACTGGACATCCTTACTGTAATCATGTGCGATTTGTGAATCACCTGTTTTCCTCGCTCCAGTCACTATAAGTTGGCATGACTACCCCCGCTGGGACTCCATGCCTAAACCTGATTTGTAAAATTATGCAAATAATATTCAGCTGCTTTTTTCCCCTTGTTGACAATTGCTATCATCAACCTCCAAGTCAATTGTGTTCATTTTATTATGTGTCCCTTTGTTTTACGGTTTGTCAACTTCCAGTGACAATTGTCTATTCCTAAAGCATGCTCACGTAGCCCCTCACCTTCCTCCCCATTCCATCATGGCCGCCGGCCTTTCCCGATCCCCGTCATAGTCCTCCCTTGCTTTCGCCCACTCCCCGGGCCCGCCTTAAAACACCCACAGTCCCGTTTGTTCCTTGCTATCACGCCGAACGGAAAAGCAGACCCGTGCTTCTTCCGGCCGCCAGCTACTCATTGAGAGGTAAGCCTTGATCCACACGCCATCCGCCAGAGCGCAAACTATGTGCTCCCCCATATAATCTCCTTATTTTAACTTTCTCCCAGCTCCGGTCCCGCCTTGTCTGGCAGCCCACTCCGCTGCATAGACTGTCCACCGCTGGCCCTTGAACACTCGGTTCTGGCCCCTTGCGCCCTGGTTTTATTCATAAGGTAAGCCCTTTCCTACGACGGCCCTGGAACTTACTAGTCGATTTTTGTTGGGGTCCCGTCAACATTATCTTGTCCTTTTCCAGCTCCAGCCCTCCTGATCGGTTGGCTGTTCCAGACGCCCTCGTCAGGCTTTCACTTATTGCCGACGAACTCCAGGCACCCATTGAGCTGCCCCTGGCATTCACCGAGCCTTCCCAGTTCCACTGCGAGCTGGCTCCCAGGTTAGCACACACCCCGCCCCCCCTTTTTTCCCCCCCCCCTTCACACCTGAACCCGGTTCCCTAAACTTCACACGGATCCCGCCTCATCAGCACTAACTTGCTCCCAACAGCACGGCGCCACCCCCTCCGTCCCACCACCATTGTTTTCACCCTCCTCTCTCTGGTAGGACACAAATCCATTCCTTGTCTAATGGGTCACGCGTCGTTAGCATCCTTCTCGAATTGTAATTCCTGCAATGACAGACCACGCATCGTTAGCATCTTCTCTGTTTGATCCATATGGGTACTCTTCACGTCCCCACCTGTTTCCTCACCGTCCTTGACCTCCTTGGTCTTGTCTTCACTTTGTGCGTCACTGCACTGCACTGCAACAACGCTGCCATTTCCTTCCGCATGTGTACCCTCACATGTACATGCACTCACCCTCTTCACGTAGCGGAATTTTACACCCCTCTAACGGTCTCCTGACCAGTTTTGTTCGTAGTAAGGTGGACTTGCTTTATTGTTTATTTACCAATTTTTTGTTGTTCCTTTTTCCTGTCTTACTACCCTACAGGCTCCTTGACACTTTCTATCAGGCAACAGTTCAATTCCTAGTCCTGATGATGATCCCTTAGTATTGAGAGCTAGGGATCGAAACGTCGACCTATGTAACAAACACCACTATTTAACCATTGTGAAAAAATGAGTGTGCTGTTTGTTGGTTTGAGCTTACATAGTATTATTATGTAAATGTAAGCCGCCTTTTGCTCTCTCCCCTCTTTTTGCCTGTTGTTTCCTTCCTGCATCTATACCACTTATACCTTCTTTTCAAACGCTCGGTACAGGACTGTGCCGTTCGCCATCTTTGTTGTGCCTTGTATTTTGCCCATCTTGTTACCTCACTTGAATAAATATTCCTCTGTCCGGCTGGACATTGGAAGAACCTCCATAGTGCTCATTGTAGTCTATGTTGAAACATTCGAATTATTTCCTTTTATGCCAAGGACCTTTGTTCTTTAAAATAAGTTATTACCCGAGGTCCCTAGGCTACCAAAACGGGTCCCCTTGTTCTTTTCTCTTCATACTAATATGAGGCACCGCCACCATATTATTGGCCTTTTCCGCAGCGGAAAAGTGGCAGACGGTCTTTCCATCCGCCGTGGTACCCCCCGCCATGCTAATGTGGCGGGGGTAACAGGCCGTCCGGTGGGGTGTTTTGGTGGGCAGATCGCCACCGCCGCTCGGGTGGTGGCGATCCACCCACCATGCTGATGACCCCCTAAGTTATTTGTTTTCAAATAAAAAAAGCTAGAAAATACTTATGCAATTCAGAAGTACGCATTTAAAAAAAATGCAGTGATTGTTGAAGGACCTGTTGAGCATTGCTATATATGTAGAGATGGCAAGTGCACCGAATTGATGTCTTTTAGTTTCACTGAATGAAGATAGAGTATGTATAATATTTTTCCAAAGTGCATGACTATAAACATATTTTCAATGTTTAGCTTTGATTGTTTGTTATTAAGCTAAATAAACTATACATTAACCAATTAAAAAAGATTAATATCTACTTAGCTGTTTTATGGCATCTCTTACCCATATAGCACAGGTAGGAACGTCTCGGGCTAGCCAGCATGCAGGACATTGTAAAGCATAATGTGAAACCACCCTGCGGTTGCATTGTAATCAATATGTTGTCTGCGATAGATATTTATTACTTAACATAACAGTGAGTAATCTTCTGCTGAGTCAAAGGTTAAGCTAACCGCATCAAAATAATCATTACTGTTTGCTGCACACGTGGCCGACAGAAACCTCATAAAAGTCAAAGTTGAACTGCATTTCTATGTGCCCAATTAATCTGATCCACATTAAGGAGAAAGCGTATGCATCAGCATTATACAGAATCTATCTAAAAGGAACAAATCAAGCTATTCTGTCTGTGTTTGAGTAATCAGGTCAGTTTTTTAAATGTTTCCAAATATTTGCAAATAAGGCAATATCGTGAACAAATATGCTGTTTCAGGGCAGAGCTGAGCACCAGTTTCTTTGCATTCGCCCAGTCTTTAGGGCATACATATACCTTGGACTTTCTGGAAAATGGAGCGTGCGCACAAGAGTGAAAAAAGTGAGCAGTTTACCATGGAGAACCTTAGTGGCTGCTGTCAGGGAGACAGGGAGACCGGCAGATGAGGTAACCCCCATGGCTGAACAGGAGTTCAGGTTCTGGTCCCAAAGCTGGTCTGCTTCTAAGGAGTAGGAAGCAGCAGTGCCAGATGCTATGATAGACAAAATGGAATACTGACACAAAATCCCAGGGTTTAGAATGCTCCTGCAACATACCCCTCAGGGCTGAAACCCTCTAACTTGTAGGACTGTAATCCAACAAATCCAATTAAAATTGGCCCAACAGAACCTGGGTTGACTGAAAAAGATCTGACTACCTCATGCTCTCAAAGCGCTGTCCATGCTTACCTCCTGCTCCCTCTCTCTGCAAAGTAGTACATATGGGCTGGCAATGAGAGCGATTAGAGGCTATTTCCCCATATTACACCAGGAAGTGAGTATGAAGCACCAGGAAAGCATAGGAAGCCACACAGTCTCTGAAGCTGCCACATGGTCCAAGTGAGAAAAACTCAGCCTGTGCAGGTGCCCCAAGAAGGCAAGGGCACCTCAGTTTAATGAGGGAAAAAACACTCGTACGGACCCGCAGACAGATCAACAAGTTAAGTTAGGCAAGATTGAAAGGTAACATATTCTGGCTAAGTTAGGGCTGCATCATACTGCAGATTTTCTCTGTAGTGCTCCTTGATAGATAGGAAGAACTAACTTTGCTATCCATGCATTCTGGCATGGAGTTGCGGTGTGCCACCACAGACCCATATAGAAGGCAGGGCTCCAATGGGAGAGAATCATTGCCACTAGGAAAATCTGGGTTTTGTTTAAAGTTATTCCAGGGCTGATCTTTTGTAAATGTTCTGGAAAGATGGACTCCATGTTTTGTTGGGGCTTAGTAAACTTTTTAAGTTTATTGTTGATTATATTATAATATTTGATTTTGAAAAACTGTGTTAAAATCAATTGGCCTGTTTTTTTTATTAGGAATAGCAAATGTTTCCACTTATGAAAATTAATGGCTGTTGGTTTTTATGAATAAGACAGTGATTGCTAAAGAAGGTACGTCTGAAGCTAATTATTATGAACACCCTGAAAAGCCTAGTACCCTGACCTTTTAATTGTGAATATCTGTTGCTATAGGCAAGTTCGTAGGTATTGGTGTCTCAAAACTATGGGGTCTAGTCTAGATTATGTAAATTGTTTAATTGTTACATTATATTTTTTATTTATTTTGTTAATTTTAATATATATATATATTAATTTTACTATTAGTAACAGCATATTATATTTTACCAGTGAGTTGGGTTTGTAAGGGAATGGGGGAAGGTTATCAAATTAAAAAGTATTTCACATTAATATTTCAATGGTGATTAAATATCTAATTGAATATAAATATTGACATTGCTAATTTTTTAATTTTTACTTACTTTTTGAAGTGTTTCTTTTTATATGTATCTTATTTTGATCCTATTTAGCATTGCTTTTTTAAAGAGATATAGTGTGCGAGGATATTAAAGTAGTGATATTATGTTCAACAATTATTTTTATATGTGATTGATTATTTGCTATTTATGTTTAATTTTACTGAGAGTTTTTTTTAAATTATTATGCATTACTTGTTAATAAAATATTTGATTTGTAAATTATTTTGAAAATTGGTCTGCAGAATGATTCTTTTTCCTGTACTATTATTTTTTTGTTGTTTCCGGTATTAAATTCTGTATTTATTTTAAATTATTGTGTTTTCTTTTGCTTTCTTTTTACTTATGTAAGTAGATGTGAATGTAATTACTTTTATCTTTTTACATTTTTAATTTATATTTCAAATGTGTTATTATTTTTATTAATTAATATAGTACTATTTTTAGCGGGCTATAATATAATAGGCTTCATTATGAATTAAAATATTTTTAAGAAATGATTTGAAATCTTATTGTTATGTAATTCTTTCAAAGACCAACACTTTCTCTACTGTTGCTTACACTGAACTGAGAATAGTAAATTTTGCCCCTCCAAAGTCTAACGATATCTATACTTTTGCTTAGACTGGAGAGGAAATAGTAAGTAAGACCTCTCTGTAGTAAAATCTTTTTCCTACTCTTGCTTATAGTGGAGAGAAAATAGTAATTCTACCCCTCTTAAGCCTAACGATTTCCCTACCGACGCCTAGACTTAAGTAGGAATAGTAAATCTAACCCCTCCAAAATCCAATGTTTTCCCTAATGTTGCTTAGACTAAAGTGAGAATAGTAAATTGAACCCCTCCAAAGTCCAACCCTTTCTGTACTGTTGTTTGAACTGGAGTGGAAATAGTAAGTCTAACCCCTCTGAAGTTCAAACCTTTTGCTAATGTTGCTAGAATGGAGAGGGAATAGTAAATCGAACAGAGGTGGTGTCAGCACAAGGGCAGAGGAGCATCACCCTCCCACCTGCTGCCAGCCATGCAAGAAAAATAAAACAGCAATGAAAAGATTTCATTGTCATTTTATTTTTCTGACATGTGGACTGCAGCAGACAGCAGGCCAGAGCCCATAGACATATAGTGTGTGTCCTTTGCTGCAAATTGGCAGCAGAGTACAGGAGCAGTGGCTGGGTTGAAGCTTCAAAGTGTGAATGTCACTTTGGCCATCAGACTTGTGCCAGCCAAAGTGGCATGCGCACTTTGAAGCTCTACACTGAGCCGTGTTAATCACCTGGTTGAAGACTAAGCACAGGCCTGCAGAGTCTGAGGAATTATCCAGCCAGCATGCTCCATCCAATCAAGGCCCTTCGCTCATGCTGGTTAACAGTATAAGAGCAGCATCTGGAATGGTTTGGGGAACTTGACTGCAGATTCAGAAGTGAAACACCAAGGATGATGGAAGACATGCCGCTGTGTGTAAGTGCCATTTTCTTTCATGTTATTCCAGTGGGATTCTTTTGCTTTTGGAGAGCCGGGTGACTTATTTTGGGCTTTTGGAGGGAGGGGTGATTTACCTTTGGGTCTTGGAGGGAGGGTGGATTTTATATTGTTTTTTTGCCTTGTGGTGAGGCACTTCACTCGCCCTACCACTTTCAAAGGGTACCAGCTGCCCTTGCAATCTAACACATCGTAACTCCAACCCTTTCTCTACTGTTGCTTAGATTGAAAACAGTAAATCTAACCCCACCCGATTAAAACCTTTTCCCTAATGTTGCTTAGGCTGGAGAGGGTTTACAAAATATAACTCCTCTGAAGTCCAGCCTTTTCACTACTGTTGCTTAGAGTGGATTGTTAATATTTATTATATTCTTTATTGTTCTTTAATATTTTGTTTAGAAATGTTTACATAATTTGTAGAAAATGTTCTTTAAATTTATTTCTTTAGTTGATAAATGTTTATACATATATATATGTTAATATTAAATAATACTATGTTGATGTACACCATGATATATGTAGGTATGACAACAAACTTTCACCCGATGTGACCTCCACATCAACCCGAGTGAAAAATACGTAGTCAGGAAGGACTGCGACCTAGGCCTGAAGCAACTGATTGACAGATCACATGTAACTCTTAGACAAATGAGTGAAGACACAAATCCAGATTGATCCCACAGATAGGCAGTGACACCACAATGGTCTAAGGAGATTGACCCCAATAAAATACGTTTTACCAGAGGGGAGCGTGTTTCCAAAACACCATAAAGTCAGATGGCACTCTAAGTTAAAAAGACACAGCTAATCAGAACCCAGCATGCACACTACATGCAGCGATCATGTGCTATCCATGTTTGACATTTGTACACATACCCACTGGTCCCACATTGTGTCCAACCAAGGTAGAGACCCACCTGTGCTTCTTATCAAATGACCAGATTTAAGCAGCGTGACTTGGCTGGGATTCCTGTTCTAAAAGAATGTACAAATTGATTTATGACACTTTGTGAAATGTATAAAATGAAGACTAAAACAAATGTACTTTGAGACAGTCTTCAGACCCTGAATCTGTAACCTGTTCTCCTGGGGTTGCGTTTAATTAAACCAACTGTTCCAGTTTTGCCAAATGCCTCTTGTGTTTTATTATTTTTCAAGGTAAATTTTCATTCAAACATCATCTTGGCGAGCCAGCATACAAATCTAACCCAGGCACCCTGTCATTAATAGAATTCTGATATATTCCCTATTTTATGTGTCCGGATTGAGTAGTTACAAGGTGGCATGGGAGACAATCCCGCAAAAGTCACCTTTCTTCAATAGTCAGCACACTAGGAAATGTGAGGGTTGTTTAGTCACTTGGACAGCTGGGCCTGACACAGAGGGTATACTTTTATCTCTGGGTGTGATACAGGGACCGCTTGGACCACTGGGCCAGACACAGATGGTATGCATAGGCTCCGGCGGTGATACACAGCCAACATCTCAATCTTAATTTTTACTCTAAAGGAGTTTTGTTAGTGCTATTGGTTTCTTAACATTGGTAGTATCTGAAAGAAGTGAGAGGTGTTATCTGTTTGGACTACTGGGCGCGACACAGCCAGTATGCATTTAGCCTGGGTGTGACATAGGGTATAATACGGAAGTTAGGGAAAATAGTAGAATCTTGGATAGTAAAATGCAGCTTGTGCTTGGCCAAAGAGGGCCTCTACTTGTAGAGTCGCTCCTTTTTCTCTGCATAAATTGTTGCTATCTTTGTCCCAGAGCCTATTTTGACAATCTATTTAGCTCAATTAGTGCTGTGCACTGCGCAGCACCTCCACTCATCTTTGAGCGCCATGTGCTAGGAGCGGACTAAGATTTTTTGGACAAAGTTATCATTTCTTTCCTTCTCCGTGGGTTTTCCTTTCTTTGCTTTACTATTATGGTTTTCAATTAATGCACTAGATGTTGTGGTGCTAATAAACTATTGCAGTTTCTGTGCTGAAAGATATGTCAAGTTAAAGATTCTATGTGTGTACGAAAAAGTCATCATTTGTTCCACTGCTTAAAAACAACTCAAAATGTTTTGAATTAACCATAGCATTTTATTAAAGGTTGGCATTTATCTTATTTGTTGTTTTATGTACTAAGTTTGTTTGATAAATGTTTTGTCTAAGCTGAGCTAGTAGTAAAGTAGTTATTTCTGGCATAACCCCTTGTACATATTTTCTCTATTATCAGAGTAGAATTTAGGATTATCTAAAAGGCCTTGAGAAGTTAGAAGTGTACTAGTCCCTTAAAAAGTTCCCAACTCATCATGGAGTTGCCGTTAAACCCCATGCAAACTAGGTTCCACATGCAAGCTAAAAAGCTAGATACATTTGGGTGTGAATGGCACATTCACACTAGGTCACATGCGTTCCCCTGGTCAGAGGCGGGAACCTTCAACATCAACATACAGGAACACACATGGACCACACATTCAGACCAATTATGTAGGGAAGAAGAAATCTAGAAGAGAGGTACTGTTAGAACTTTGCGCCATCTTTGAGGTGGCCCTGATCTACAATCCTGTTCCAGAACCCGCAAGCAAGACGTCCATTTACACCCATCATACACAGGCACAGATGTGCTGTCTCTGATACTTGTCATCCTGACGTTTCTGAAGTGGATTACATCAATCTGCCGGTCGAGGGGGCGGAAGGGCAACCCACTGGGCTGCAAACCACTAGATCTAGGGAAGGGAGCTGGGGGATCTGAAATCCCAGACAATTCCAGCCTCATTCCAGTTCGCTGACAGGAATTCCCAAAGTTCAAATACAGAGTGGGCTGGACAGTGTAGTAGGATTAGACATCAAGCCTTGGGGTGGAATTACAGACCCACATATTACATCACTACAGGAAGAATAAAGAAAAGGACAGGGAAAACCAGGAGCAAGCCCAAAAAGACACAGCTAATCTGGTCCAACATAAATTAAAAAAGACTACCCTAGAGGGGGCTGCATTGGGCACACACGTGTATATAGCACCAGTCTTAAAGGGAGCTCCGCAGCAGAACCCCAAAGTGTTTACACCCAGTCCTAGCAGCAGAGATCAGGGGAGCTGGCAGAAGCCAGACCTCAGAGAGTGCTATTACTGTCACTTAATGGGCCACATGGTCAACCAATGCATCCTAAAGTCGTGCCATGAGCAAAGATAGATAGGCTTGTGCCAGTCCCCGCAAAATCCCCATCCACAAAACCAAGCCAAGCTCAACTTGAACAAACATTCAGCCACAAGGAAATGAGTCAGCAAA
Source organism: Triturus cristatus (assembly GCF_964204655.1). Taxonomy (NCBI): domain Eukaryota; kingdom Metazoa; phylum Chordata; class Amphibia; order Caudata; family Salamandridae; genus Triturus; species Triturus cristatus. The sequence goes on from NC_140586.1 coordinate 580,430,024, forward strand.
CCCACCACCGTAATGAGGTCCACATGGTTGGCCAAACACATGGCAAAAGCAGCAGGCAAGGAACACAGTTAGGCAAGCACCGGGGCCACAGCCAGGGAGGGGTGAAAGTCTGGGGAGGCAATGCCCTCACGCAATTACCCAATACAAATATGTAGTAAATCCAAACCCCCAGTTTGACACATCCACTTCATACCCACTTAAGAAAACTCACCACAAGTATAAAGACTAGTGACACAGCATTAGGAGAAAACTTAAGCCTTTACTTGCATTCAGGAAAACTCAGGTCTGCAGTATGTTCTGTCAACCAGAAATACATGCTAAAATCTGCCATGTAGGTGCCTGCAGGGGGACTAGGCCCCATTCTGCTGCTGGTCCCACTGGGTGGGGTTGACTGGCCATGGCCCAGGAGGAGGGCAGTCTGATGAGGGGGCGAGGCGACCCCAACCAATACTTAAAAACCGGCACCCAGGTCCTTTTTATCCAAGTCCAATTAGGACGGGTTCCTATTATGAGATCAAAAGGACCCCATGTAGGCCTCCAGCTAGTAGAGGTCCCATTTCAGTTTCAAAACGATGAGTCGCACTGGTGCCGGAAGCCAGGTTCTCCAAGCACCTAAGCTAATGTTGTCTCCCATAGAAATTCGTAGTCCACACACAAATAAGAAACGATTTGACACCGTCAGCAGGAAAAAACAGCCATCCCAATTTGTTACCCGCAGCCCGACAAGTACCAGCCGCGCAACTGAGTACCATCATAAGCAAGATATTTGTCCTCCTCCTCTCTTCAAATGCCTCAAAACATGCAAAGTCTGCCCATCGGATCATGTCCCTCAAAAACAGTGGGAGTAGCTTGTCACCGGGTAGGAAGTCCTTGATTACCGCCGAGGGCTGCAGAAACCAAAGCATCCTGGATCCAAGGGAGAGAGGGGTGTCGGGAGGGATAGGGGTTTCTCCAGATGGCCATCGCAGTCCCCACACAAGGTGCACTGATAAGCTCACCACCGCACCCAGCTTGTCAAATCAAATACCACAGGGCCTCACGTACATCATCCAAGGGTGCAATAGGCCCAATCCCAGTCATTGCCACATCCAAACCACAAGGGGGCCAGAGAGTAGCTTCTCAACCCACACCGGTAGGCCACAATACAACTAATACTACATGAGACCTTCAGAAGGTGCCCAATGACCTGCAGAAGGCTGCCAAAAACAAAGCTTCCAGAAAAAGTGCATAGTTAAAACATCCAACTCCATTAAGGAAAACCTTGTTACACGCAACGAGTACTCAAGACAAGTTGCAATTACCCACAACCCCAAATTGCAACATGCCCCCTTGCTTTCATGGCACATCATGCATGTGTAAGTCAAAAGATACCATCTGCATCGATAAAACTTCACACACATGTTAGCAAAAGTACGGTATTAGAGGGCCGACAATGCCCATAAAACGATAGCTAGGTAAAAATAGTCATCCACACACCAATAAAGATCACTCCACTAAAACACTAACCTCCGTCATAGCAAGGGTGAGGAACAAATGACCCACAAAATAAAACTCAGGTGACCCAAGACCAAAAACTCACTCATTCCTAAAATGATTTCTGTGGCCCCCATCCAGTACTTCAAAAAATATTGCACAAAATTGATGCACAGAAATGCCCCAAGACAACAGGCACAGGAATTTCCGAAACTGAATCTTGATGTATGTTATTCTACAATCCACAGCTCATTTCGAGTAGGTCTGCAATTGATCAGTAAGTGCATCACCTCAGTCTTCAGTAACAACCTCTGAAGTCCCAACGAGGCCTGAAGAGTACAAGCCAGCATAGACCGTGGACTATTTTTTATGGACATTTTTTACAAACAGACTCCTTTCATGGTGTCAAGCAAAGACACCTCTGGATGCCACAAAGCTACAGATGGATGACCCTCCAAACACCATCCAAGACCTGCAATGTTCCAAAAGCTATGTATTATTGAATGTTTGTAAACTCTCTGCATAGCATGGGTGTGGCTGCATCTATCTGAAGCAAGAAATCTGCCTAGTCACATTGAGCCTACCTCAACATTTCTACAGCTTATGCATAAAGAACCTCTCCCACCTCACTTACACTGAACCGAACACTATTATTCCACATGCACTACATAGCACACTCATGCACTCATGCACAAGTGGTACCTGCACATGACCGCTGTTGGCACCCAGATGTCGGCTAAGTCATGCTATCTCTGCTCACTGATACCCCACACTGTGGGCTTAGGGCCCAAATACAAGCTAGTAGAGTAGAAACCTGTACAGTAGTAGTAAGCATCATCTAGTATGAGACCAACCCAACCACACTGTACCTTCTCACTAAGTCCAGTGACATATAAAACTGTTCTAGACACAATGCACATAGGTGGAGCACCAAAGGGGAGGACACTGTTTGGCCCCAAGATTTTCCAGAAAAGATATTCTTGGAGGTAGCAACACCATCACACAAGTGCATAAATATATTCACTCCTGCCTCAGCCTGTGATCCCAGGGTGGCCCATAGTGGGTCCGGGACCTCTTCTTTCATAACAAAAGGACCTCACACATGTAGCTCCAGTGCAGGGTCATTCACCTCGATGATACAAGGGAGAAGGAGTCTAGAAGGGAGGGGTTGCATGCCAGTATGGATACACCATGTCAGGAAATCTGGGACACTGAGATAGATAGGTACACATCGCTAGAAGGGAAGAGGCAACCCCTAATTGTACAGAAACTTACACTGTATTCCTTGTGTTTCAAGGGGAAATGAAAATTGTGGAGCAATACTGCATGTACCAGATGTGCAATGGGGCACATCTGCACTAATGAAAATCTACTGGCAATGGGGGGAGTTTGCCTATGGTCAGCTTGTACACTCTATTGCACCAGGCTCAAGAAAAAAGAACTGTTAATTATTTTGGCTGTTCTCAGTGCAAGGACATTCTTGAAGAATATAGATTGTTTTCTGACACTCAAGTAAACCCGGGATGGTCTATACCCTTCTTTACCCTGCAAACAAAGGCGAACGCCTGCTGGTTTCAAATAACCAGGTGTGAAATACTGAAGATGATCAAGAATACTGAGCTCGGCATAAATGCTATCAAGGAAGCACTGAGAGCAATCCATCTCTTGGAGATGCAACTTTGTTATGCATTGGACTTGATGACCATGATGTGGGTATGAGCCAATATCAGTATGTCTTGCTGTACTTTTATCTCTGGAAATGACATGGTCAATGGGATGCAAACTCTTGCCATCCAAGCATTACATAATTTACAAGCTGACATAAAGAAGGAGGGAGAGGCCACTGAGCAGGACTTGTTTATCAATTTGTTTTCCTGACACACCTGTTGGGTGGCCAGACTGAGCACGTCATTGCTTCCGATAATCATTTTTGTGTGGTTTCCTACAAATGGGGACTTCCTCCTGTAAAAATGCAGTCTTCAAATTAGGCAGAATGCAAATAACTAGGGAGATATTAACAGACAGAACAGGAACACACCAAACCTCAAATAATGTTACCATTGTGAAGTGTGGGGCAAATGATGTAGTTGGAAATTCAACTAGAGGGTGTTGTGTAGTTTCCACCCTGTAGTAAGAACTGTCGGTTTGTGGATACAGAACCGATGGGATGGCGGAAGACTGAATCTATGCAAGCCCTCAGGTTATGATGTCCAATAGACCAGCTAGCTCACAGTGCCTCCCCAAGCACCCTTAAACCTAGGTGGGTATAAAACGGTTCTGGCAACCACTGAACATGACAACTGTGATCCTCCAGGTATGTGCAAGCATATAAAACAATACAGAAAAATGATGTACTCCAACTATGCAATCCCTAAACTGAAATGTCTGGGGCGTGTGTGTATGTATTCTGCCAACAATCCCCGTACTGAATGATTGAACCCCCGTTACCTGAAGGGAAACAATATAAGTCCCTGTCTTGATCACGAGCTGCACACCCTTGCAGAGATATTAAGCAAGTTGCTGGGCTGAAGCTCCAGCATGTAGAGACCTCACCAATGACAACAAAGTGCTCCTCTTAACCCGAAAAGGCTTGTTTGTTTATAATGAAAAGCATCCTTGCGAGTCCTGTTCAAGCGAGCATTGTTATGGTCTATTCAAAGCCATGTCACCATGTGGAAAAATAGAACGGCATTTGCACAATGTGTGTGAGGACTTTGTACATGGTTTTCAAGGAGTTGTGATATTGTTAATCGAAGCAGAATCTGTAAGAAAAGCAGTTTCGGAGAATGTAATCCAACACTGTCACAAACGCAAATGTGCAAACAGGTTATTGTGTCAAAGAAAGGCCAACTTAAGAAATGTGTACAAGATGAAAGATGGCATAGTTTCTATGTGGTCCTAACTAAGACACATAACAAGGGAGGAATGTTAATAATGTTAAACTTGCATCGCTGTTGTCAAATTGACCTGATATGACCTCCCCAACATCCCCGCAAGCAATACAAATCACAAACTAAATTATAAAAATAACACCAATATGCCAAAAAACCTATAATGGCCCTAAAAATCACAAAAAGCCAATAATAGTCTATGGAAGTGGTAAGCTGGGACCTAGGCTCAATTTGAGGCTGACCGCGATCAAGCAGTAGTTGCATGCAACAATTGGATCAGATCAGGTAAATGTCGAAGTTTAAACAGGAGAACACAGGTGTTCTACTTAGGTTCACCATGGTTAAAGTGGGCACAGTTAATCCAGCAAACAGATAAGACAAAATGTTGGCGGACAACACATAAAATATGGTCTTTTCCCACAGTCTAGCACAAGCTCCACTTTTCAGAGAATTTACACTTACGTAAAGAACTGTTGAAGTCCTGGTATGCATTTGCAGTAGCCAATGGAGCAACCACATTTTGCTCACGTCCTTAAAATCAAACTCATTTTTGTGTAAATGTAAATGTGCAGATATTTATATAGCGCAAATCACCAACCGGTCTCTAAGTGCTTGCTTAGGGAACCCGTCCTGGTATTCCCCTGTGAGATAACCCAGCAGGGCAACCACAAGGTGAAAGCCAGGCATCCCGCCGCGAGGGGCCATTGTGGAGATAAAGCAAGCTATTGCCCAGAGTTGCAGAGTGTGAACCCATGAATTGAGTATGCACTGGAGCGAGAATTATCGAGTCCATGGACAATTTATGGACTCAAGACCCAGCCGAGCCAGGAATTGAACACTGGTCCCAGGCTGACCTCTGCTTCCAGGTCTGCCTACTCTAACCAGTGAGCCACACTTCTCCACTCCATTTTTGCATTGGATGTGTGCTTTACAGTGCAAAGGATGACATTTTATTAGATAGGGCTTTGTGCCAAAAACCATAAAAGGTGCAGACCGATTCACACCAGGCCTACCTTTTAAGTGGCATTTTTTAATTTACAGTTCTAAACATTTCACATCCTTTTCGATGAATCTTTTCAATATGATGCCAACTGTCAAATCTTTATCTCTGTTTTAATTTCCATTTCGGGTAGGTTTAGATTTGGGTGGTTCACGATATGTAGCACCAAATGTTCCAGTGGAACCCGCAAACCCTAAACATGCAAAATATTTCTTTTGGTTAGTTATTAAGAACATTTTATGAGGTTTTTGATGTTATTAGTCTCATTTTCATTACTATTCACAGGGCGTTTAAATAACGGCAGTTGCATATGTTATCGCTGAACAGACCATGGAACGCTGATGAGGCGTATATCAGTATTTGAGAGCATGGTGAGTTGCCTTCCATTGTTTCTTTATCACACTTAGGGGCATATTAACAAGGGCTTTATCTATAAAATCTATACAAGCAGAGATAAAACTATCGCCCTATTTACAAGACGGTGCTAACATGCATTAGCACATGTTAGCACCCTTTTACCCAACGCCTCATTTTGCATATCTAATGAGATGCAAAGTGGGCGTCACTGGGCAGTACAACCTTGCAAATATCGCTGATGTGCACATCGTGATATTTACAAGGTTGCCCCAGCATTTTAGCCGACGTTAGTTTTTGGAGAAAACCGCTGTTTTCTCCATAAACTAACGTCTGCTAAAATTTTGACTTACCCATCCCTAACATAGGGGGTGGATTATGCTGCTACGACCACAGGGTCGTATCAGCAAGGTTATCGCCCTTTTGCAGGGAACATCGCTGGAAAACCAGCGATGTTCCCTGCAAAACGGCGATTTCCCCCGCTATCTCTGGAATTTTTATCGCCCTGGAGCAACGCGTTGTTGATAACGCGCTACCTGGGCGATAAATTCCAGAGATAGATGGCGATGAATAACAAAGCGCTAAGCGCGCTTTGCGTTATTCATCATCGTTCCTTGCTGATATGCCCCTTAGTTGCATACTCTGAGAAAATGTCTGCCCAAATCCCCTGGGTCATAAATATATTATAAAATTCAGCAAACAGATTTTGCACTGTTCATGCTGCTTCTGTAATAAAAATGGAGCAACTTGATGTTATCTTAGCCTTAGCACAATCTTTCAAATTTGAAAAGTAGTTAAACGATCATTTAATGGGCAATAAGCAGTAAAAATAATAGTGCAGCAAGAAACCAGACACTTTTGTACAATGCCTTGGGTGTTAAGGGTAGACAGCTATTTGATCAGACAGGTCCAACGAAGAAGGAAGAAAATGAAGAGGAATGGGAAGTCTTAATTGAAGTAAAAAATGTATGGAATTGCATTTGGTAATACAATGAGAATCATAATGGAAAAAAGGCATTACTGCTATGAAGCATGACGAGAGTGTGTGGAAGTGTACACAGCAGCAAGATAGATGTTAGCCATTACCTGTTCTTTTAAGGATAAACACGAATTAATTTGTGATCAAACTCTCATGTAAACTACCTGTGCCAAAGCACAGCAAAGGTTCAAGGGTCCTAGTTTTGAGAAAGTAATAGCTACCATTAAAAGCAGAGAGCATTCAGGAAAATGCATTAGAATATACATATATTCTTTTTAAACTCATAGCACTGAGGCGACTCGGGCCCTAAAAGGCAGTGAAAGTGGCTAGCATAAGAGCAACAACATGAATAGTAGGAAAGCACACGCCATTTTGAAAGGTTCATGTTTCCATTGTGGATCAGCTAGTCACGTGATTATCTACAGAAATTTCCCAGCAGTTAAAAAAAATGCAAAATATAGAAAGCAAGGTCATGCTTTGAACACAAGGTGGAACGAGATGGTGATCTAGTTAGCATCTATTAGCATATGAATGGTCTGGTGCTCTTGGTAGCAGTATTGGGCAATGAAGGAGAGAAAACGAAGCCAAGATGCAAAATACATATACATGAAGGGGGTGTAGATATTCAATTTGGCACTCGTTCAAGAATAAGAATAGTAAGTATACTAAGTAAAGAACACTTGCAAGGAATTAGGATTATACCAAGTACATATTAGGGGCCGCAATTCAGAGGGAAGTGTACGGCAGCCAATGTTCATGTGGTGGACCATGATGTGAACTTTCTAAATTACGTGAATGGGAAATTCTTGCAAGACAGCATACATATTTAGAATACAGAATAACAAATTAGATACAATTTTATCAGAATTCACGGTAGAGTTGAGAGTGGAATAGACAATTGTAAGGGAGTCAACCACCAGGTGTTTCTTAAATAAATCGGCATAACCAATCAAACAAGAGATAGGTAATGCGCCGTTATCAGAAAGGAAAGAATCAATGAACACCACACAGTGGTAATCACCAGTTGGGATAGCAAGGAAGTGCAATGAAGAAACTGGATTGAGCATATATATGCTTCAGCTCAATTGTCATGTGATGATTGATTGACAGCCTTTAACATTAGTACAAGAAATAGTGACGACTCTTGGGACTGCAAAGGTGTGTTCCAAATTTTGGCTTAACGACAGCCAATTAACAGATCAAGCTGTAAAAGAATCCAAAAAACCTTCAGACTTCAATCCACCCAATGGTGCACCCTAATCCAACCGTATGTACTTCAGCTTAAGCTCTGCATCTGCAATTTCCAAAGGGATCATGAGAAAACTGTTCACACGAATGGAGGGTGGGCAGGCCTTCCAAGATGAAGTTTTGATTTTCATAACCACAAAGGAGGAACGCATAAACGCTTTGCAAAAGTTTCAGTGATTTGAACGTAATTGTGCAATGAAAAGTGTACATCTTAATTAATTCAGCGTGGAGTATATGGGTCATTTAATAAATAGGAGTATGCAAAACCTTTGTTGGTAACTGCGATGGTAGATCCTCTTTGCCGAGGAAATAAGTAAAACTAGTCTTTCTCAGGGTGTGCCGGTCATATTCAAAGTTTATGAGGAACCATTCTGGAAAATAGAGATTTTGAGGAAACTGGTGAAAAGGGGGCTTGAGTACAAGTGGAACAGTGAGTGCAAGAGCAGTATGAAGGGAATTAAGATGCAACTGCAGGAAGAACCATCTTTGCAATCAGTTGATGAGTCAATGAAATCTGTATTCACAGTGAATGTAAGCTAAGTTGGGTTGGGGCAATGATGAGTCCAAGAGGTGTAATTCAAAATCCTCCTATTTAATTTGCATCGTATACTATATTAAATCAGAACTCAAATAATCTGATGTAGAAGAACCAATTGAGTGTGTGAGGGTGGTTAACAAGTTGAAAACTTGTTTGTGGGGTAGGACATTCTTTATCTGAACAGTTCATTAGCTGACAGCAAGCATTCTGATGGGGTGCGAATCATGCAAGGTGTAACCTCAAGTCACTAATTCAGCGCGCAATTTGCATGAATGTGGCTTTAGGCAAATGCCTTTGTCATTGTCAGAAGACAATGATAATGAATGGGATGATGAGTAAGATCCAACCTTGGCATGGCGAATGTATGATTCAGATGATGGATGTGCTATTAACAAAGGAGAGTGCTTGGAAGCAGTGAACTGTGATGTAGAGCATACCACAGTGAAATAGATTATTATCAAGGATTGGCCCAAATAAATGCAGTTGGTCTTTATTCTACAACTATAGTGGAAGGTGAACGCTATTGCTATTGAAAACAAAATGATTGTGAGAAGTGATTTCATTGTAGTTCCCACTCGTCCAAGGTGGAAAAGTTTGAGTTCTGCACATGAAGGGCATTTACCAATGACAGGTAATAAGAGAAGACAGAGGTTGGTTTACTGCTGACCTGTCATTGACATTAGTGTGGAGGTGTATTCCTGAGATACATCAAGTGGTTAAAGCTGTTGATAAAACCCTGAAGATTAGAGCATGTACACTCAGTCCCACAATGTTTTCAGACTCAGCTTATCATAACATTGGCACTGACTTCATTAGCCGGATGAATGCCTTGCCTATCTCCATGCATTTTGCGATAGTACTTACTGATTTTTACGACAAGTAGTTAGAGCTGAAATGTCCATCTTGTCATGACCTGCTCCCTGCCTTCACTTGCCCACATCATATACCTTGACCCTGCTGCCCCTGATGCCACAAATCACAATCATACTGTAAATATACTTTCGCTTTAATTTACTTGATTTCCTTATGTTATTCTTGCTCTGTCTAAAAATCTTAATTATAACGCTTGGACTTAATGTGGTAACTTTTATCTCATTCACGATTGTACTCTCTGAATAACCTGCGCCTTGTTGATTACACGATTGCCATGAAACCTTCTCTAATCCGTTACGACTCGTTCTGAATACGCGCGTTTTTCTTGACTGATCTTGTATTGATACTATATGCAACACTATCTCTCTCCCCTCAAATGACCGCATGCCTTAAATTTGACTTCTAATTTCGCTCCTCAATGATTGATATTTGACAAATGTACCATGCAAACTTTGAATTGATTTCAACCTGTCTCTCATACGCGCGCTCTCTTTATGTTGGGCCTCAATGACAATTTACACAAACCTGTGTTTTTTCTCTCTTTCTGATGTCAATATGTTTATTAATGACCATCCTCGATATTTCATGTGTACAACAACTGTAATGATTTACATATAAATGTGTAATGCCAACCCTCTCTTTAAATTTTCATTCTCTTTAAAAATCTATCTTCTATCAACTATCGTTGCTTCGGACCAACATACCACGCACTCTAACTTTTCCGCCACAATAACTCCGCATTGCATGAACCTGCACTTAATTCTTGGTTACGACACAATTACGAACTAACCTAATAAATACCTATACTTCCTCACGACCAATACCCGGTGCACTCCCCCCCCGTTACTTACATGTTACTTAAATTTATTTTAACTCCTGTTTTCACAAATACTCTTTCTCACTCACACCCTATTTCTCCTTAATCCCTTACCCATATACTTCCCGTTCATTTTACATTAACCTCTTGTAAATATACCTTTCCCACTTCTTGCACCTCAACTCTGTCCTTCCCTTCTCTCCTCCTCCTCTCTCCCTCTTACTAACCCCTCTATACTTACCTTCCACAACTTTGTGTGATATGTGCTCATCACTGACCGAATTCTCCATAAACTTATGTTGTTACATTGCCTATGTACAGCCCTGAGGAAGCCCCAGGCCTGATGGCCTGTTAGGGGGCGAAACACGTGTTGGCTGTGCCTTTCTCTTTTCTTTATTCATACTTGGCTAATAAAGTACGAATATATGACTTAACATCATCGGATCTATCTGCATTGATTTGGAAATTTCTTCCATAGAAATCTAAGACTTTACTCTTGCCCAGATACATCTTCAAAGTTCTACGTCAAATTAGGGGGATAGGGGCCCCTCCCTCTGTTTCTGGGCCAGAACCAGTACAAGAAAGATCTATGCTTATTACATGATTAGTAAGGGACTATGACCTTCTTCCCCTCACTCACATGAAACAACTTCACTTGCCCACCACCTGGGGGCTGAACTGTGGGAGTCTCCAGTGTTATAATAAGCTTCCAGACCCTCCCCTTCATGTACATACTGACTTCCAGCCATTTGGACTCTACTTGGAAATGGCCATCCATTCACAATCAATGCCGGGTTTTATGAAAGCCAGCCTGATTATGCTTGAAGCCAGCCTACTCATGTTTGACACTCTGTTACCTAGAATTCCCTGCTCACTGCTTCGTATTCACCCCTGCAGGCCAAGGATGGGTGGAGGAATTCAGCTCACCTGTGGCTGGCTGCTGCTAGCCCGCTCACACCTGATGCATTTGATTACTGTGAGCTCTTTTAAGCCTTCGGTTTAGGAAGTGGGATCAGGGCATGAAATGTTTTTTAATGTCCATACGATTGGAAGGTTTGAATCCTTTCAATCTCTTACATGGTTTTTATTAACCATGTGTAGATGCTATGTGGCCTCAGATCCTCATCTACACCAATGTGTTTCAACTTACTTGGTGGGCCTGGTGGTTTAGTGAAGGTCTCCCTCAAGCCTTTGCAATGTTGGGGACACATATCTGTGCTTGGTATTGGATCAATAGATGCTACTTTTTGGGTGATTAAAAACTACAAGCAGTACTGCCATACATTCAACGTGCACTGAAGGCTTGTATCCTCCAAAATACAGATCACCCCTGTATGGGGTACCAAAGGGTGGGAGCAAACAGCGCCCGATGCTGGTATGCTCCTTAAATTCTCCCACAAAAGAGTTACCTGTAGAATGTTGGCATTTTCCTACCCTAACCATTTGGTGCCTGCAGCCTGTTTCCTGGGTCATATAACTAGGTGTAGTTAACAGGTGGGCCTTTGTGTAGTCATCCCAGACAGTCACACAAAAGGGGGGCTGGGTGTTGGCTAGATGAGCCATCTTGCCAAGATAGGAGGGTTTAGTTGTGTACAGCCCCACTTGCACTTCAAAATAGCTGCCTGAACCCACACAAAAAAGCATTTTACACTAGACGTTTGGGCCCCCAGACAACTTGGGAACAGGTCAGAGAGGAAGGCTATTCAAGCCTCATCTCTGAGGGGGAACTCTCGAGAAGTTTCTCCCTCTTAAAAGCTGACACCAGGTGTAAAATTAGGGCCCTTGGAACCACTCTTCAGTTCAATTCTAGACCTGTGGAAGACCTTCAGGGGGCTGCTCTCCTGCCTGTGGCCTGCTCTGTACTTAAGGGGACTGCCCTGCATAACCAAGAGGACTAACCGCTGCTTGAAGCTTGCCCTGTGCCCGCAGATTAGGGGTGGGCAGAATTTGCAAAATTAACTTTCGCAAACTATCGCGAAAATGCTGAAAATCTCTGCAAACACGCCGGAAATATCGCGAAGACACAGAAGTTTTTCTCCCGCTTGTTCGCGGTATTTTTTGCGTGATCGCGGGTCGACAACTTACCCATGCGGTTGCTCACGGGCGCGGCCATCTTGTTTTCACTTGTCCCGCCCTCTCGCGATGCTTACTTCCTGTTCCGGGTCGGGCAATGCATGTTCGCGCCCGTTCGCGGTCGATATTTCCTGTTCGCGACCGCTTTTACTTGAGCGCGTTGCTTTTTGCTTCCTCGGGAGAAAATATCGCGCGAACTTGCGCACGTGGTCGCAATGGGCGCGGCCATCTTGTTTTTCACTCTATTGCATGGTTCTGGGGCCTGATTTTGAATCCTCCCAAAATCTTTTCAATCCTTTGTTTATAGCCACTTTTTTTGGATCTTTATTACTAATTATTTCACTAACTATTTTCCTGCCTCTATATTTTTGGTTTTTGTCTACTTTTATTTTGTTTTTTAGCTACTTTTTCTCGTTCTATTGCCTGATATTTATTTTCTTTACTCCTTTATTTATTTTACCTTTTCTTTCCCGCCCCGTCCCCAGAACCATGTCCAAGGGTAGGGCTGTTCGCCGGCGCAGCCAGAGCTGCGACCGCCTTCCTTGCGGAAGGCGGCGCCCACAAGGGGTGCAGGCACGGGCCTTATTTGGGGAGGTGGAGATGGCTGCACTAATTTTCTTTGTGCAGCGCCACCTCCCCTCAACCCTGGCAGCAGGTGGCAGGCCTGGGTCCGGGTACGGCCTCCGGGAGCGTCGGCAGCGGTGGGGGAAGGTGCGCCGGGCAGTGTCACGCTTCTCTGGTGTTCGGCGTACCCAGGCGCAGCTGACGCACCGGTGGTCCGACATCTTGGACCGTGAGCAGGACCTGCTGAACCTGCTGGGAGTGTAGGTCCCGGGGCTTGGTGAGTACCTATTTAATTATTACTACTTTGTGTCTGTTCTTCTGCTCTGTGTTATATATTGCGAATATCTTTTTTTTCTTCCAACCAGCTAGTATGTTGCTGCTTACATTCCAGTTTAATTACGTTTAAAAGTCTGTGATTTTTTTGACACAGGTGCTCTTCTGCGCTACTACTAATCTTGCTTGTTTGCAGCTTTGCGTTTGCGCTTGCTCAGCGTGATTCTTTACGAGTTTATTTTAGAGAAATTAAGTTACGTAATGCTACAGTGACTCTAGTCCACTCCTTACTTTGTCCTGTCACTTATAGATAGGGGCGGATTGATACTTCGGTTTAGATACTTTGTATGAGCTTCTAATTTGTTAGTGGTATGTGTGATGCCCCCTCACTCAGTTACGTGACGTGCTGGTAGTACGGCTGTCTTTATTAGAACCTTTTCTAGTTTGTTCAATGAGTGGTGGTAGGCTTAGCAGTTACTTAGCACTAGCAGATCAGCATCAATCAATCAAACCCAAATTTGGTGTATACAAAACATGTAGTCATGTTCATGTGTCCTCCATGATTTGACCATATGCATTGTTGAGGAATACAGTGGAAATGCATACTTAATGTACAATTGGCATGCCTGGAATAGGTGGGCTAGGTTGGGTGGTACGTTGTACTTAGGCTTAGTTGTAACTTGGTATTCTGGAATCAGAATGGAAGACTGGATTACTGTTGATAAATAGTAACTTAAGTAGTCGAACTGCGAATCCCCCGATATTACTTGTTGACCAGATGAGATCGGTCAATTTAGTTATTGCAATTGTTGTTTACATAAGTGTTTTTTGACCGTTGTGGAAAAATATTGTATTTGTTTGACACCATCCATCAATGTTTGTCTCTTTCTTATATCTTTCCTGTTCATCAGCACCCAGGGGCAGACCGACAGGGACTGGGCAGTCGGCGGGACACACAGAACACCACCAGGAGGACACCGCTGAGGGCTCCTCTGCTGGCCCCAGTAAGTCTTCTTGTTTTTAATAATATTTCTTATTCCATAACTTGTACTGCCCCATATTTTTCCCGAACTATTGTTTTTTACCACCAATTATCCTTCGATCTGTACGGTTTCAAAAATCTTATCCCTGCCTTCGCTATGATGATGTGCAAAAATAAAAGACACAAATGTAAAATGGTAGCATAGCTAGGGCTAATTAAGCAAAGGCTACAATGATCATATATAACTATTAGTGTCTACTCTACTACTACCTGATTTGTACTAGGGATGTATGTTAGTATTAACTCATTTTTCAACCTTGCTACTGATCAATAGGGGGGAGGTGTATATGACGCCTAATAAATGTGTAATGTTTTCTAGGCGGACTACCGACCACCATTGCCGGGCCAGCGAACAAGGCGACGCGGAGGGCGAGGATACGGCAGTTGCTGCCGATACCGACGTTGGAGCGGTAGGGGGAGTGGCAGCACCAGTGGCAGGCGGTGGTAAGTTAGATTCATAATCCTTAACTATTGTTGAACTTGACAGTACACTCACTGCAAGGGTGTACTGTATGTATATGTATACTGTACAGTTGTGACTTAGGGCCCCATTAGGATGGTGGGCGTATTGCCCCCGCCGGGCCGGCTGGAATTCACTGCCAACACTGCAGGGGCAAACCTCCCGCCATCCCTGTAGAAAATATTCAGACCCCCCACATGTCGACCAGGCGGAAAAGGGTTCAATATGGCGGTGGTGTCTCTCTGAACACACCGCCAGCCATATAATCTGCATTTTGGAATGCCTTTGCGTGGCGGCATTGCCGTCTGCCACGGAAAGGCATGCAGACATTGCAGAGTATGCTTGGGGGCCCCCATGGAGGGTACATACCTATGCTATGGTACCCCCCGCCTTTAAAAGCAAAACGTGACAGGCTCCGTGCGGGGCCCGTCATGCTGTGCTTGGAAAAGCAGCACAACATTTTAGCATTGCTTTCAGCAAAGCCAACCAGAATGTAAAAAAAAAAACCAGGATGCACCCGCCACTGTGCCGGGCGCATCATCCTAATTAATTGTCCCCACGGGACCCCCACCCTTTTTAGCATGAGGATGGCGGGCGGACAAAGTCTGCCCGCTATCCGATGTCGTAAGTAAGTATGAGTTGTTGGGGACGTTTGAAGAGTGAATTAGAAGACTAGAATTCCCTTTAATTGGCATAGGACTAGGAGCCGGAGTATTGAGTAAACAATGGCCTCATCTATCTGATTTCAACTCCGCTTTGAAAGTTTTATGGAGAAGAGCACCTGATGCACTGTTCAACTAAAAAGTGAAAGACGGGTGGAAGGAAGAAAAACGGGCGACATTTAAAATGTTATGTACTACTGTGCTTTATTTTATAGTGCTACTCTACCATGCCACTATGTGTATAAATAATTACCTTGTCCTACTGTGTTTCTAAGAGTATATTTTACAATTGTCTCGTTTTTTTCTTTTTAATACACAGCTACTCCGAAACTCAACTGGAAGGAGTTGGCCGCCAAGGCACGGCGACGGAAGCTGGAGGCAATCCAGCGGGAATGCCGGCGGCTGGTGGTCCTAGCCGAGGAGGAGGAGGAGGAGGAGACTGCGACAGCAATTGTTCAAGCCTCCTCCAATGCCCCGGGCCCCAGCCACCGCCCTCCAGCGGTACGGCGCCACCGTCTGGCGGCTGCCCACCGCCACCGTGCCATCTCCGGTGCCCCCCCCCACTGTGGCTGCAACTGCCGCGGCCTTAGATGCCGCGTCGCCCGTTTAGAGGACGAGATGCCCCAGATGCGTGTCCTCCTTCAGTCCCGCCCCACCACTTAGTCCCTGTCATCCTGTTCTGCCACTTTTTTAATTCTTGTTTGGGTGGGTGGGTGGTAACTTGTTTGGGTGTTACGGACTTCTATGGACATTGGTTGGTGTTAGGGAGGGGGGTGGGTCAGCTTTTGTGGGTTTAGTTTATTTTTGTTAGGGTAAATTAAATATATTTTTCTATGTTACATGCAATGTTGTTAATGTTTTGTAGGTGGGGTAACTGTTTTACATCACACTATTTCCTTGCTGATGCATGGCCGCCCATAGCCTGTGTTTGATTTCAATAATTGGCTGACTGTATAAGACACAAACAGATAGATGCGACAAACCTCACTCATTGACTGGTCCTTCTAGTACTTTCAGTCTGTCCTGTAGTCTATGCATTCTTTGGAGTGGTGTGTGAAAATGAAATCATTGACAACATGTCCATTATTAATTCTGCCTCCCCCAAACTTCTCTCTTACCGGTGCTTGATGTTTATGTCCAACTGTGGCACAGCACTGGCTGCATGGTGAAGATGGTTTCCTTTTTCATACATGCCATGATTGGGGTGGTGGTGGTAGCATGTCAAGATCTACAACAGAGGAATTCTTACCATGTACTTGCACAGGAACAGAGATGCTAGTTTCCAATGCCCCTCCAGGATCCTCCAGAGACCGAATTAGATCACGTCTCTAAAACAACCCCAAAGGGGGAAGGTGGAGTGGACAAAATATTAAAAGAAAGAAGAGACTTGTTCAGGATTCTTCGGATCTCCTCCACAGCACCCTTCTTCTTGTCAGTCCGTTCTATAGACCTTCTCTTGAACGAGGCCTGAGGGAACTAATAGAGCACAATACTTAGCACCCTAGTCTACTCTGCACTTGTCTACCTAACTCTATAAATATTTAGTTGTACCCTTGAGAAGGAACGTACCCCTTAATCCTCTTGAACTAGCCTCTCTTCGTGTGGTGGTAGTTGACTGCCTGGAATGGTTTTCTCTTATTGGTTCTGTACAGTTCTACCTGAGACATATAAATATTTAATGGTTAATACCTGTTCCTTAATCTAATTCTAATTATTATTATTCTATTTATCAGCTCACCTACCAGTATTTTTTAATGTAGCGCTCTCTATTCTTCTCTATATCGTTGTGATAAGATTTCGTCGTCTTTTCCTTCACTAGGATTTATGTTCTGCGTAGTTGTTTTCTTGTTATTGCATTTATTCAGTTATTTTATCTTGTTTTCATCCTTTCTTTTAGCTTGATACTTTAGCAGTTATCTCTCTCTATATTCAGGTAAGTTTTCTCTTCTTATATAGTGACTATGTCTTTTTATAATTTTTCTACTAGCAATGTATTTCTCGTAATACTCTTTCTACAAATGAACAACATATAACTTAGCTTTCAAAGTCGGCTCCGTGTTCTTCTTCCTTCGGGCCGCTAGAGTTAACTCCTGTCAAGAGTTGCTGAGGCGGAGTAGTTACGTCAGGAAGAGTTCCTCACACGAGTCTTGAAATCGCCTGACTAGGGGGAAGTATCGGGTAAGAACTAGGTAACAAGGCTATGACTCTCCAAACCCTTACTGTAACCTGAAATAATCACTATCTTTAAAATTCTAAGATTTTCCTGAGACGCGCAAGTTCAGCTCCGACCTCTGGCGACGCTTCGGTGAAGTGCGCATTCGTTAGGGAGAGCGCATTCCACCAAGGCTCCACACAGGTGTGAAGACAAAGACTAGACCGCTACCGCGATTGTACCGCGGCGGCCATCTTGGAATTTCTTCTTTGCAGCAAGGCACTCCAAGCGCGATCTTTTGTGCATTTTCCACATCTCCTGTTCCAGCTTATTTTCGGATATGTGTAAATCACATTAACTACTCGTGTCGAAGGCCCAGTGGTTCTGACAGTACCCCCCACCAACGGAGGATCTTCCACTCTTGGTTTCGTAGGAAATCTTAGATGAAAGGTTCTCACAAGTCTAGGAGCATGAACATCAGATGCAAGTTCCCAGGACCGCTCCTCTGGCCCATAACATTTCCAATCAATTAGATAGTACAGCCTTCCTTTAACCTTTTTTGAGTCCAGAATTTCTTTTACTTCAAACTCCATTCCCGACTCCAATTGAATAGGTTTCGGGGGCAGTTCTTTCCTCGAGTTTGGGAAGCTAGTTTTAACAAAGAGACGTGGAAGACTGGATGAATCTTAAGCTTGGGTGGCAATTTCAATTTATAGGTTACTGGATTCACCTTTTTCACAATTGGGTAGGGACCAATAAACCTAGGTTGGAATTTTCGATTTCCTTTTAATCTGAGGTTCTTTGTATTCAACCAAACTTCATCTCCTTCTACTAAGGGAGGGCCCTCCCTTCTTTTCTTGTCTGCATAGATTTTATATTTTTCTTTGGCTTGTTCCAAATTCCTTGATGCTGTTTGGTGAACTTGATTAAGATTTAACTGCTGGAAACTGAGATTTCAACTTCTTGGACTGTGGAATTAGGATGCCTCCCATAATTTAGGTAAAACGGAGAATAACCAGTGGATACGTTTTTTGCATTATTATGAGCAAACTCTGCTGCCCAAAGGTAATCTGGCCAATCCTTATCTTGTTTTAACAGGAAAAGTCTTAAGTATTGCTCTAACTCTTGGTTCACACTCTCTGTCTGACCGTCTGTTTCTGGGTGATAGCTGGTTGAAAACCTAGTCTCAATTCCCAGACCTTCTACAAAAGCTCTCCAGAAATGGGACAGGAATTGTGAACCCCGATCCGAAATGATGACCCTCGGAATCCCATGTAGTTTCACTATTTAAGTGCTAAAATGAGTAGCTAACTGTTTTGCTGTAGGAACCCCTTTCAATGCTAGGAAATGAGTCATTTTTGAAAATGCATCTACCACCACTAAAACTGTATTAAATCCCTGGCAGGAAGGCAAGTCAGTTATCAAGTCTAGGGTGATTGTGTGCCATGGAAAAGGGGGGGTTGTCATAGGTTGCAACAAACCCTTTGGAGCTTGCCATTCCGATTTTCCCTGAGCGCAAATCTCACATGTCTTGACATATTGTTCAATGTCTTTATTCATTTGAGGCCACCAGTATCTTCTCTTTACCAGGTCTGCAGTCTTGAGCTCTCCTTTGTGACCTGCCAAGAGGTCATCGTGGCATTCGTACAGTGCTTGAGTTTGCAATTCACACGTAGGCAAGTATAGGGCTCCTTTATGGTAAGGTAAACGGTTTAGGACTTCTCTTCCTTCCTCTTGTTGGACCCATTTCTGCATGTCTTCTGGGTTTAAGACCTGAGCGATTAGTTCCTTCAAATTAATTAGAGTGGTGGCACAAATTATTTTGGAATCTGGAATTATTGTTTGATTTTTGGGCACACCCTTTTCTTCTTCAGTTCCAATTCGAGATAAGGCATCTGCTTTCCCATTTTGAGCTCCTGGTCTGTAGGTAATCACAAAGTCGTAGTCAGCGAAATACAGAGACCATCGAAGTTGTCGAGGCGTGAGGGTTCTGGCTGACTTCAAAAACTTCAAATTACGGTGGTCAGTGAAGACTGTTACCACATGGTTAGCTCCCATGAGATAATGTCGCCACTCCTTGAAGGCGTCTTTTATAGCTAACAGCTCTTTTTCGGTTATGGTGTAATTAGTTTCAGCAGGTGTCAATTTTCGAGATCTATAAGCAACAGGATGCAGCTGACCCGTTTGCTTGTGCCTTTGGGATAGAACTCCTCCCACTGCCAGATCAGAGGCATCAGTCTCTACATAAAATGGCTCAGTTGGGTCAGCGTGCAACAGGATGGGCGCCGAAGTGAAGTCTTCCTTCAAGGATTCAAAGGCTTCCTCAGCTTCATTCGACCACTCAAAATGTACTCTTTTCTTGAGCAGGCATGTAAGTGGGAGAATTGTTCGTGAAAACTCACTGATAAATCTTCGATAAAAATTTGCGAACCCAATAAATCCCTGAACCTCCTTGACACTTGTTGGAGACTTCCAATCGATTACTGCTTGAATTTTGCGCTTATCCATGTTGATTCCAGATGGTGAAATCACAAAACCCAAAAATTCCACTTGTGACACGTTGAAGGCGCACTTCTCCAATTTCACAAACAGTCGATTCTCTCTGAGTTTTTGTAACACCTTTCTCACTTGGTTCCGATGCTGGCTCTGATCGACTGAATAAATCAAAATATCGTCAATGTACACAATTACACATTGATCGATAAATTCGCTAAGAGCATCGTTGATAAAGTGCTGAAAAGCAGCTAGAGCGTTGCACAGTCCATACGGCATAACTTGGTATTCGAATAATCCAAACCTTGTTCTGAATGCCGTCTTCCATTCATCGCCTTCTCTCACTCTGATTAGATGGTAGGCTCCCCTCAAATCTAACTTTGTATAGATCTGTGCCCCTTTGACCTGATCTAATAGGACGGAGATGAGCGGAAGAGGATATCGATTTTTCTTCGTAATTTTGTTAATTGCTCGATAATCGATACACGTTCTCAAATCTCCCTCCTTCTTCGGCACGAAAAACAAAGGTGAAGATACCGGCGATTGAGAAGGTCGGATGAAACCATTCGCCAGATATTTGTCTATGTACTCTTTCAGGTGCTGGTGCTCTTTTTCCGTCAGCGCATAGACCCGACTACAAGGCATATTGGAGCCTGGTTCGAAGTCTATTTTACAATCATAAACACGGTGAGGTGGTAGTTGCTCGGCTTCTTGCTCGTTGAACACATCTTCAAAATCCTGGTATTCTTGTGGTATTTCCTGTGAATTTATGATGCAGACCGAAGCTTCTGCCATGCATAAGGAGATTGCCGGATTCTCTTCAGTTGTTCCTTCTTTCATCTTGAAGCAGTTTCTTTCACAATATTTCGAATTCATTTCAATTGTTCTGGTGCTCCAATCGATGGCTGGATTGTGCTCAGTGAGCCATGGTAACCCCAATATGAGTTGAAACTGTGGGGCATCAATCAAATTAAACTGGATATCTTCGCGGTGCCCATCTTCAGAAATCATTTGCATTGATTCCGTGTGGCTCACAATGGGTCCGGAGGAAAGATTCGTTCCATCCACCGCTCGGACTGGCTCACTCTTGGTCTTTGGGATGGCCTTCAGCCCAATCTTGGTTGCAAATTTAAGATCACAAAATTTTCCGGTAGCTCCCGAATCCACCATTACTGCCACTCCCGTCAATGTAACTTGTCGAAACTTTATCGTCATGGACAATATTAAGTGTGGTGACGATGATTGCAAGGTATTCGCCACTTGGTGTCCTTTCGGAGTTGATTCCTGATTAGCATCCACCTGTCCAACTCCTTCTACAGGTGGTGCTGAAAGTTTTCCTTCGGTTTAAAGGAATTTTTTGGTTTCTTTGGACAATTTCTCACAAAATGTCCACTTGAGCCGCAGTACATGCATAAATTGCCGATTCTTCTTTTATCCTTTTCTTCTTTCGAAAGTGGACCTCTTATAGTTCCAATTTGCATAGGTTCAGAGCTCAATTTTCCTTCTGCAACCTTTCCAGCTTCTATTTTTACTCTGTCGAATCGTGGGGCTATCGGTTTGAAATCTCTTCTTTTTCACCTTTCCTTTCTCCATGACAGAAGTCCAGTTCTAAAACCAGGTCTATCAGGGCTGAGATTTCTGTGGGTCTATTTGGGATTTGCGCCAGAACGTCCTTTAATTCATCTCTTAAGCCTCGATAAAATATTGCTGCTCTTTTGCTTTCTGGCCAGTCTGTTTCCATTACTAATTTATTAAACTGAGCCAAATAAGCCACGAGGTCTCTATTCCCTTGACGTAGTTCAAGCAGTTCATTATCTACAGCCTGAGAAATTCTTTGTCTATCAAAGATTCAAAGGAATTCTTGTTTGAATTGGTCATAATCTTGCAAAAGTGGATCGTCTTGTAAAACCAAGGGCATGGACCACGACGCTGCATCACCACTTAAATATGACAAAACAAAGGCCACTCTAGATTGCGCATCAGGGAAAATTGAAGGGCGGCACATAAAGTGTAGAGAACATTGAGTAATGAAAACCTGGGCCTTCTGGGGGTCTCCGCTAAATCTTTCTGGGGGTGCCAAAGGAATGACAGGGGATAAAGAGTGTATGACTTGTGTGGTTACTTTATTTGGGTCTCCAATGGATGGGTTTATGCTCTCTCTCCCTGGGCCTAATGGTTGTTTAACTCTCTGGGCCAGTTCTGCTGTCTCCTTCCTAGAATTTATTACTTCTTGTCGTAAACTCTGATTGTCCTCTCTAACTGTGACTAACTCTTTTTGTATAGCTTCTAAAACGTATCCCAAGGTTTGCAAGTTTATTCCTTCAGCCATTCTGTCCGGGTGCAAGTTTTAAAACGTGGGCACTTCACTCTGTCAAGATCTACAACAGAGGAATTCTTACCATGTACTTGCACAGGAACAGAGATGCTAGTTCCCAATGCCCCCTCCAGGATCCTCGAGAGACCGAATTAGATCACGTCTCTAAAACAACCCCAAAGGGGGAAGGGGGAGTGGACAAAATAATAAAAGAAAGAAGAGACTGGTTCGGGATTCTTCGGATCTCCTCCACAGCACCCTTCTTCTTGTCAGTCCGTTCTATAGACCTTCTCTTGAACGATGCCTGAGGGAACTAATAGAGCACAATACTTAGCACCCTAGTCTACTCTGCACTTGTCTACCTAACTCTATAAATATTTAGTTGTACCCTTGGGAAGGAACGTACCCCTTAATCCTCTTCAACTAGCCTCTCTTCGTGTGGTGGTAGTTGACTGCCTGGAATGGTTTTCTCTTATTGGTTCTGTACAGTTCTACCTGAGACATATAAATATTTAATGGTTAATACCTGTTCCTTAATCTAATTCTAATTATTATTATACTATTTATCAGCTCACCTACCAGTATTTTTTAATGTAGCGCTCTCTATTCTTCTCTATATCGTTGTGATAAGATTTTGTCGTCTTTTCCTTCACTAGGATTTATGTTCTGCGTAGTTGTTTTCTTGTTATTGCATTTATTCAGTTATTTTATCTTGATTTCATCCTTTCTTTTAGCTTGATACTTTAGCAGTTATCTCTCTCTATATTCAGGTAAGTTTTCTCTTCTTATATAGTGACTATGACTTTTTATATTTTTTCTACTAGCAATGTATTTCTCGTAATACTCTTTCTACAAATGAACAACATATAACTTAGCTTAACTTTCGAAGTCGGCTCCGTGTTCTTCTTCCTTCGGGCCGCTAGAGTTAACTCCTGTCAAGAGTTGCTGAGGCGGAGTAGTTACGTCAGGAAGAGTTCCTCACACGAGTCTTGAAATCTCCTGACTAGGGGGAAGTATCCGGTAAGAACTAGGTAACAAGGCTATGACTCTCCAAACCCTTACTGTAACCTGAAATAATCACTATCTTTAAAATTCTAAGATTTTCCTGAGACGCGCAAGTTCAGCTCCAACCTCTGGCGACGCTTCGGTGAAGTGCGCATTCGTTAGGGAGAGCGCATTCCACCAAGGCTCCACACAGGTGTGAAGACAAAGACTAGACCGCTACCGCGATTGTACCGCGGCGGCCATCTTGGAATTTCTTCTTTGCAGCAAGGCACTCCAAGCGCGATCTTTTGTGCATTTTCCACATCTCCTGTTCCAGCTTATTTTCGGATATGTGTAAATCGCATTAACTACTCGTGTCGAAGGCCCAGTGGTTCTGACATAGCAGCATAGTAGTAGTAGTAGACACTGGCAGAGCGGCAGCATTTGCAAAAAAAGAGAAGGAGACAGTCAATCGCCTTTGAGAGACTGTTAGGAGTAGTTGAATGAAGTACAGTAAAGAACTTACCGAGCAACAATAATATGCTCAAATATTTGACAAAAAAACAGAATGGTGGTTAGGAGAATAGCCTACTAGACAGAGTTACAAACTATAGTTGTGTCGAGTCACTTGACTAGGCCTACAGCCTAACAGTTAGTGCTGTATATGAGGAATGACAAGAAACAAATCCAATCAATGCCGTCAATTCATGCTGAGGTATATGTTCCTTTGTTAAAAAAACATAACCTCTGAAATATCCTACTCATGGGTGGCCAAGCAGAAGAAGATCATCGCTCTGCCTTGAAATTGAAGTAGTGTTGCTTTCACCACATCCGCCCCAGCAAGTGTGTGATTAAGTATTGGTGTACATTTAATTTAGTTACACCTCGACAATAAGTCACACAGCCCGGGGGAAGAGGGTTAGGGTATGTTGAATGGATGGGAAGGGGGTTTTTGGGAAAGGTTTGACATAGAAAAACAGAATGCATACATACACAAACAAACGACAATCATTGTAGACTACCATATCCATATGTTAAGGGAGAAAAAGGCAATGCATGCATGATGATGAGAGATCTGTATTACGTACACTTCTAGTTCTTGTTCTGTTGTGCCGGCCTTAATACTTTAACAGATAGCAAATAGAAATTTTAAATATTGGTAGGGAAGAATCGTAATTACACAGAGCAAACCTAATGATGATTGATAATAACAACTCCAAGAACACACTGTTGTAAAGATTGTATACAAGATATTAATCAAATTATTCAAAAGAAGATAAAAGTGGATACTGTTACTGTCTTATCCTGGTCAAAAATGTGGACTGGATTTTTGCATCTCGGCATTCCTCTTGCTCCTCTCGTCCATCAATCTTGGGTGTGTCGCCTCGCCACTCGCCACTGCCCGGCTGGAAAAAAAAGGTGATTGATTGGTAAGGTAATTAATATGCATTGTAATGTTTTACAAAGTTTCGGGCAAGGCCTGGCCTGTAATTGTAGATTGAAAACCAAAGGGGATATTGAGAAAGAAAGTTAAAACAAATGCACAAGTGATGGCGTAGTGCAACAAGAACACTTTCCAAGGTGGCATCTATGCATCATCTCTACTCTAGTCTGTTTCCAGCATTGACCTTCAACAGTAACAGGAGAGAGCAGGCCCACAGTGCTTAGCATTTAGCACATCCTACGTTAACACTTAAAATTCTTTTTTTTTCTCTCAAAGAGTTGGACAAACGCAAAGCACATTATCCATTCCAAACATAGCATTTTACAGTTTAAGTTAGTAAAATCAATGCACTGCAGTCATCCCACCGCTACACTCTATTCAGCTTCTACACAGACATTTGGGTCTGCTGTGGTTGTTGTTGTTGACGTGTTTACCTTTTGGCTTTTCCGTTTATGCCACTCATGAAACGTCCTCCTGAGTCCTGACTTAATCATCATCATCTCTGATACCTTTACTGACTGACTGTGAAGATCGGCCTGCAGTATAAGTAAAATGTTTATGACACAACAAGAGTAGAAATATAAATATTACTGACTTGAGTCATTCTTTATTGTGTACAGAAAGATAGATTACTAGTACACTTTGACATCACTTTGTGCACAACAAACAAACAACGCAAACACAAAGACCAATAGCTTAGAGTCAGGTGTCCAATGCATGCCATTAATTGTCATCATTACCTGTTCCTACTCATCTTAAGTTAACGGGCCGTCTATTTCGCCATCATGATGGACGGTGCTGTTGTGTCAATCATACTCATTGCGCAGATTGAGTGAGTCCCCTTCCTGTATTGAATTAAAAGCAGTGGGTCACCAAGCTGCAGGAGAAGTACCAATTTCTTATTTTCAAGAAGGGGGAAATTAGTGTGTTCTGTAGAAAGTTGTCTAGTGGCAGTGCACAATTACATAAATTCATGCACAACAAACACAACACAATCTAAATCATTCAGTCTGCGACTCTGCGTCCAATGCATGGCATCAATCATTACCTTTTCCTTCTCATCTTAAGTTAACGGGCCGTCTATTTTGCCATCATCATGATGGACGGTGCTGTTGTGTCAATCATACTCATTGCGCAGATTGAGTGAGTCCCCTTCCTGTATTGAATTAAAAGCAATGGGTCACCAAGCTGCAGGAGAAGTACCAATTTCTTATTTGCAAGAAGGGGGAAATTAGTGTGTTCTGTAGAAAGTTGATT
The DNA here is from genome assembly GCF_964204655.1 of Triturus cristatus. Taxonomy (NCBI): domain Eukaryota; kingdom Metazoa; phylum Chordata; class Amphibia; order Caudata; family Salamandridae; genus Triturus; species Triturus cristatus. Next base: position 580,455,915 of record NC_140586.1, read on the forward strand.
AGTGGCAGTGCACAATTACATAAATTCATGCACAACAAACACAACAAAATCTAAATCATTCAGTCTGCGACTCTGCGTCCAATGCATGGCATCAATAATTACCTGTTCCATCTTATTTTCAGTTAATGGCCAGTCTCTCTCGGCTCTGAAAGGAGGATAGCTATAGTAGTCATCTGATTCATGGTCCACTTCTTTTGGAAGGACTAGGAAAGTTTGAATTTGTTGTTACCATCATCCAATCATCATTCATGAGGGAAATGGAATTGAGCAGGAGATTCAGTATGATGGAGCGGAGGAGCTGGATTTGGAGGACTGTACTGTCAAATAGCAGACACCTGAAACTTGTATATTAAATTAGAAGAGTAGAAGACGGTGCTAATGGATTTGTTGTGATTCACAAGTTTATAACCGGAACAACAGACACATAAACAAAGGGGGAAAAAAGGGAGGAAGACAGTAAGTGCGAGCCTAATTGTCAGGGAAGTATAGCTCGTCCTCAAATTCTGGGGGTTCAGCCAGTAGTAGGTAATCATCTGAAACAATACTTCCGTCACCTGAGCCGCTGTCCTCATCTTCCTCCGTTGATTCATGTATTGTGTAATTCGGTGGTATGAAGTGCTGATTAATTTTGATCATTGTTAACCTCTCCACGTTTTTTGGAGATAGACTGGTCCTTCTCAATGTTACAATGGAACCAGCAGCACTGAAAACACGTTCGGAAGAGACACTTGCGACAGGGCAAGCCAGATAGCTTATCGCCAGCCTGCTGAGCAGTGGCCATTCAGACCTTTTCCTATACCAATACTGCAATGGGTTTTGATCAGCGTACACCTCTGTTGGGTCGTCCAGATAGGCCTGGACCATCCGCTCAATGTTCAGGGTTGCTGCTGGTAAGCTTTTGTGCTGTTTTTTCTGTGCATCAGCACTGTGCTTACAAAGGCCCATCTTTACATACCAATCCTGTAATGATAATGATTGTACTCGGCCTAATGATCCAGTTATTGTTTCTGTAGTCGATAGTGATGGTGAGTGTTGTGATTGTGAGCCAACCGCACTGCCCTCAGCCGACGAAGTTGCACTTGATTCTGCATGGCCTGCTTCAGTATCAGTACTTGTTGTGGGTTGATCTTGCGGGCTTTTAATTAGCAGCCATTCGTTTTCCAACTTACTGGCTGCTTCAGCTATACAACTTTTGTAGCGGGCAACATCATTGTTGGAAAAAGCAAGGACTGTCTTCAGTAGTCCCAATTTTGCACGTGGATCCAGAATTGTGGCACAAATGTAATGTTCTTGTGACAAAATTTTATTTTGTAACCTTACATTTTCAGTTAAGCGCCGGGATAAGCTCTCCACCAAGTCATGGGCTTGCCTTCTGTCCTCTACACCTTTGTATGATTCAGACACATTATTCAGCTCATACTCTAGCATTTGCAATAATGGGATAGCTTGGCCCATTGTACAGTCCTCCTTGCTGACTTCACGTGTGAAGACCTCAAAAGCAGAAAGCATCTCAGTCAGGCATTTAATTAGGCTCCATTGCTCCATGTCAAGGATCATGCCTTTAACAGTAGCACTAGCATCCCCTCTTCTTTTCCAGACATATTCATGGAGTGACATGTGCTGTTCGTACAGACGATCAAGCATGTAATACGTTGAGTTCCAACGTGTTGCCACCTCCTGGATGAGTGCCTTGACTGGCATCCTAAGTTCACGTTGGATGATCCTCAGCTGCTTCCGAGCTTTAAAAGAATGGCTGAAATGAGTGCATATTCTTCGGCAGATGGCCAGTAAATTGCTGACTATGGGTTCTTTTTTCAGAAAGTCTTGAACTATAATGTTTATGCAGTGCGCCAAACACGGAACCCTGAAATAGGAACCAAGTTCCATGGCCTTAAGTACATTACTGCCATTGTCTGTGGCAACAAAACCAATACGAAGCCCTCTGGGCCGCAGCCATTCCAAAACCTTGGTGCGAAACTTGTGTAAAATGTTTTGAGCAGTATGAGATTTCTCCATGGCGAACATGGCTACAGTTGCATGTTTCCGAGTACCTTCACAAATCGCAGCTATGTCAACAACACCTTGTGCAGATAGTTTATCTTTAACCCCCACAAAAAAGATCCAGTGTGCAGTGATGCACATGTAATCTGTTGCTTGGCAACTGCTGCACATGTCTGTTGTCAGGTGGATATTGTGCACAGCACTCTTCTGCAAAACTTGTCCAACCAATTCCAGCACATCATGATGTAGTGCCAGACCAGCAATTCTTGCGAAATAGGACCGGCTGGGAACTTTCCATTTCGGGCAGATGGCAGACACAAATTCAAGGAAACCCACCCCTTCCACAAATAAAAAAGGAAGAAGGTCCAGCGCTATCCTTTTAGCCAGCTTCGCATTGTACAATCGTGCCGTTGGGTGGTTGCGTTGGAACTGCCCCTCCAACCTAAACATGCTCTCAATGGTAGCCTGGCTTACTTTCCTTAGTGGTGCTGTTTTCATTAACCCACTACGGCTCAACGACACAGATTGTCTCATTGAGGTACTCGCCGGTCGCCTTGGTGTCTCACCCAGACTCTGAGTATGGCTCTTACTGCGGTGCCACTCTGATGTTACTGAGGAGGATGTGGGCGTTACTGCACTACTGGGGACAGGGCTAGAAATGCCTCCCTCTTCTTCACCTGCCACCACAATAATATCGCTCTCTGATTCATCCCGACCAACTTCAATGCGATTAGTTTTTCAACTTTCTTTTAACTTAAGTAGGTGATCCTCCCACACAATAGTGTGGTGTATTTTAGATGACTTGCTTGTCCTCCGGTACCATAGTTTGTACCAAGCGTACCACGCCGAACACCTTGCCGACAAATTGAGCATATAGCAAAGTTCTCCTCCTTGGCGCTAACAGAAAAGAAGTCCCAAACTGGGGAGGAGAACTTTCTGGCACTGCTGGATGTGCCACTTTCAACACCAGATGAATTTGAGGGGGTGTTTGAAAATGTGTGCCCCTGTGCACCTAGACTGTGACTTTTACTACCACTACCTACTGAGATGGTTGAGCTGGATGTAGGTCCCTGCCGGGCCTTGTAAAATATGGCAGCTGGAGGTAGTGGTGGTGTAACCTGTGTTGGTGATATCCGTGCTACATCCCGCTCAGTAGCAGCCTTTCTGGATAGGGTGAGAATGTTGGTCTCCAATCCCTTTGGGGCGGGAGTAATGTGCGTGATGACTGGCTCGTCTTCATCAACATCATCACCCCCCTCTTCTACATCTACCTCCATAACTCTAAGTGTTTCTGGGACCTTCCTTTTCAGAAGCATTGTCTTGTGGCGTATATCACTCTCAGACCGAGCTGGTGGGACCCAAGTGTCATCACGATCATCAGAAGCGGGGCTTGATGAAGAAGATGATGGACTAAGCCTCCTTTTCCTTGCTGGTGGTCTGGAAGACAATAGATCTTCTGAAACAGTGGTTTGACTTTGCTCCACTTTGTCTGCAGGAAGCTCAATTTCCTGAAATGCCCCTACGTCAGGAGCAACAACTACTATGGTGGGCTGTTGCGGCAGCTGCTGCTGTTCTTGTTGCGACGGCTGCTGCTGTTCTTGTTGCGGTGGCTGCTGCTGTTCTTGTTGCTAAGGCTGCTGCTGTTCTTGTTGCAGCGGCTGCTGCTGTTCTTGTTGCGGCGGCTGCTGCTGTTCTTGTTGCGGCGGCTGCACACTGATCTGATGAGTTTGCGCCTGCGTTGAACTTGATTGTGTACTACTTTGCGGTAATGACATTTCTTCAACATCGCTGCTCGTTAGTAGACTGGCTACCTCTGCGACACTAAAGCCCTTGGGCCTAGGTTGGTGGGGTTGGACCGCTGTGGTGCTCCCAGCTTGGTTCCCGGACAACGCTTTGGTGCCAAAAAAAACATTGGCCGGCAAACCACCAGTCGTAGTTAATGGCACTTCCTTTTTCTGTTCCTTCTTCTCACCGGCAACTTTCTTGGTACTGGACCTGGAACCTTTCTTTGGGGCCATCTTCTTCAGATGTCAGGCAGGATGCAGATGCACAACAAGTTCTGGTCACACGTGGACGTGATGCGCAGCAGGACTTCTGTCTGGCTGGCAGTACAACGGGTAGCCGGGTGATGCTGATGACACCTCCTACTCTGTCTTTTGTGCACCTAAAAGCAAATAATACAGGAGAAGAACATCAGTGAAATGTTGCATTTGTTGTTGTGGTTCAGTTACTTAGTACTGTACTAGTGCAAACAAAAGATAGTCTAGCCATATATGACTTTTATTTTTAACTAGAGCTATGTTATACTATTGTGTACAGCCACACACTACACTCTCAGGAAGGATAGGAAAGTTAATAATAACCACCAAAATAAAAATGTAATGAAAGTGGGGTGGACCATTAAATTATTTGAGCATCTCAGCATCCATGGAGCTGCTGCTGGCAAAGGGGGTGGATGGATGGAAGCATTAAGCCAAATAGCCAATAGGAAAACCATGCAGGCCTATGGCAAAAGCAGGACACTAATAACTCACAGTCCAAACACCAAAAAAGGCCAGCACCCACATGGACACTCACAAATCACAAACAAGCCGGGGGCCTGGGAAACACCAGGAGCTGACAAAAGGCCTATAAAAGCCAGGTAAAGGATGCATGCTAAAGCACACTGCTCTGCCTTTTTAATGCAACAAAATGGAAATACGAACATTCACAGGCTCCAAAAAGGTCTGCAGGGTGCATGCATTGCACACCAACACACCAGACGCATACAACAAAAGCATGTCTTTAAGACAACCAACATCAGAAAGGCAACCCCAAAAAACACACTTCCCCAACTCAATCCAATGCCATCCATGCCCTAAATGATGTCTAAATTCAACAGATCACTCAGAAAACACTTGATTAATAAAGCTGTGGCTACCTGCTCTGATCCTAGTGGATGAAAAAGCAGGCCTGTTGGCAGACAAGGCCAGGTAAGCTTGCAGGCCTAGGCTTCAAAATGGCCACCAGCCACATGGCCAGGCCCAACAACATCACAAAGGCCACCCCAAAAAACACACTTCCCCAACTCAATCCAATGCCATCCATGCCCTAAATGATGTCTAAATTCAACAGATCACACAGAAAACACTTGATTTATAAAGCTGTGGCTACCTGCTCTAATCCTAGTGGATGAAAAAGCAGGCCTGTTGGCAGACAAGGCCAGGCAAGCTTGCAGGCCTAGGCTTCAAAATGGCCACCAGCCACATGGCCAGGCCCAACAACATCACAAAGGCCACCCCAAAAAACACACTTCACCAACTCAATCCAATGCCATCCATGCCCTAGATGATGTCTAAATTCAACAGTTCACACAGACAACACTTGATTAATAAAGCTGTGGCTACCTGCTCTGATCCTAGTGGATGAAAAAGCAGGCCTGTTGGCAGACAAGGCCAGGCAAGCTTGCAGGCCTAGGCTTCAAAATGGCCACCAGCCACATGGCCAGGCCCAACAACATCACAAAGGCCACCCCAAAAAACACACTTCCCCAACTCCATCCAATGCCATCCATGCCCTAAATGATGTCTAAATTCAACAGATCACACAGACAACACTTGATTAATAAAGCTGTGGCTACCTGCTCTGATCCTAGTGGATGAAAAAACAGGCCTGTTGGCAGACAGCCAGGCAAGCTTGCAGGCCTAGGCTTCAAAATGGCCACCAGCCACATGGCCATGCCCAACAACATCACAAAGGCCACCCCCAAAAAACACACTTCCCCAACTCAATCCAATGCCATCCATGCCCTAGATGATGTCTAAATTCAATAGATCACTCAGAAAACACTTGATTAATAAAGCTGTGGCTACCTGCTCTGATCCTAGTGGATGAAAAAGCAGGCCTGTTGGCAGACAAGGCCAGGTAAGCTTGCAGGCCTAGGCTTCAAAATGGCCACCAGCCACATGGCCAGGCCCAACAACATCACAAAGGCCACCCCAAAAAACACACTTCCCCAACTCAATCCAATGCCATCCATGCCCTAAATGATGTCTAAATTCAACAGATCACACAGAAAACACTTGATTTATAAAGCTGTGGCTACCTGCTCTAATCCTAGTGGATGAAAAAGCAGGCCTGTTGGCAGACAAGGCCAGGCAAGCTTGTAGGCCTAGGCTTCAAAATGGCCACCAGCCACATGGCCAGGCCCAACAACATCACAAAGGCCACCCCAAAAAACACACTTCCCCAACTCAATCCAATGCCATCTATGCCCTAGATGATGTCTAAATTCAACAGATCACACAGAAAACACTTGATTAATAAAGCTGTGGCTACCTGCTCTGATCCTAGTGGATGAAAAAGCAGGCCTGTTGGCAGACAAGGCCAGGCAAGCTTGCAGGCCTAGGCTTCAAAATGGCCACCAGCCACATGGCCAGGCCCAACAACATCACAAAGGCCACCCCAAAAAACACACTTCCCCAACTCCATCCAATGCCATCCATGCCCTAAATGATGTCTAAATTCAACAGATCACACAGACAACACTTGATTAATAAAGCTGTGGCTACCTGCTCTGATCCTAGTGGATGAAAAAGCAGGCCTGTTGGCAGACAAGGCCAGGTAAGCTTGCAGGCCTAGGCTTCAAAATGGCCACCAGCCACATGGCCAGGCCCAACAACATCACAAAGGCCACCCCCAAAAAACACACTTCCCCAACTCAATCCAATGCCATCCATGCCCTAGATGATGTCTAAATTCAATAGATCACACAGAAAACACTTGATTAATAAAGCTGTGGCTACCTGCTCTGATCCTAGTGGATGAAAAAGCAGGCCTGTTGGCAGACAAGGCCAGGCAAGCTTGCAGGCCTAGGCTTCAAAATGGCCACCAGCCACATGGCCAGGCCCAACAACATCACAAAGGCTACCCCCAAAAAACACACTTCCCCAACTCAATCCAATGCCATCCATGCCCTAAATGATGTCTAAATTCAACAGTTCACACAGAAAACACTTGATTAATAAAGCTGTGGCTACCTGCTCTGATCCTAGTGGATGAAAAAGCAGGCCTGTTGGCAGACAAGGCCAGGCAATCTTGCAGGCCTAGGCTTCAAAATGGCCACCAGCCACATGGCCAGGCCCAACAACATCACAAAGGCCACCCCAAAAAACACACTTCCCCAACTCCATCCAATGCCATCCATGCCCTAAATGATGTCTAAATTCAACAGATCACACAGAAAACACTTGATTAATAAAGGTGTGGCTACCTGCTCTGATCCTAGTGGATGAAAAAGCAGGCCTGTTGGCAGACAAGGCCAGGCAAGCTTGCAGGCCTAGGCTTCAAAATGGCCACCAGCCACATGGCAAGGCCCAACAGCATCACAAAGGCCACCCCCAAAAAACACACTTCCCCAACTCAATCCAATGCCATCCATGCCCTAAATGATGTCTAAATTCAACAGACCACACAGAAAACACTTGATTAATAAAGCTGTGGCTACCTGCTCTGATCCTAGTGGATGGAAAAGCAGGCCTGTTGGCAGACAAGGCCAGGCAAGCTTGCAGGCCTAGGCTTCAAAATGGCCACCATCCACATGGCCATGCCCAACAACATCACAAAGGCCACCCCCAAAAAACACACTTCCCCAACTCAATCCAATGCCATCCATGCCCTAAATGATGTCTAAATTTAACAGACCACACAGAAAACACAAGATTAATAAAGCTGTGGCTACCTGCTCTGATCCTAGTGGATGAAAAAGCAGGCCTGTTGGCAGACAAGGCCAGGCAAGCTTGCAGGCCTAGGCTTCAAAATGGCCACCGGCCACATGGCCAGGCCCAACAACATCACAAAAGCCACCCCAAAAAACATACTTCCCCAACTCAATCCAATGCCATCCATGCCCTAGATAATGTCTAAATTCAACAGATCACACAGAAAACACTTGATTAATTAAGCTGTGGCTACCTGCTCTGATCCTAGTGGATGAAAAAGGAGGCCTGTTGGCAGACAGGGCCAGGCAAGCTTGCAAGCCTAGGCTTCAAAATGGCCACCAGCCACATGGCCAGGCCCAACAACATCACAAAGGCCACTCCCAAAAAACGCACTTCCCCAACTCAATCCAATGCCATCCATGCCCTAAATGATGTCTAAACTCAACAGATCACACAGAAAACACTTGATTAATAAAGCTGTGGCTACCTGCTCTGATCCTAGTGGATGAAAAAGCAGGCCTGTTGGCAGACAAGGCCAGGCAAGCTTGCAGGCCTAGGCTTCAAAATGGCCACATGGCAAGGCCCAACAACATCACAAAGGCCACCCCAAAAACACAGTTCCCCAACTCAATCCAATGCCATCCATGCCCTAAATGATGTCTACATTCAACAGATCACACAGAAAACACTTGATTAATAAAGCTGTGGCTACCTGCTCTGATCGTAGTGGATGAAAAAGCAGGCCTGTTGGCAGACAAGGCCAGGCAAGCTTGCAGGCCTAGGCTTCAAAATGGCCACCAGCCACATGGCCAGGCCCAACAACATCACAAAGGCCACCCCCAAATATCACACTTCCCCAACTCAATCCAATGCCATCCATGCCCTAAATGATGTCTAAATTCAACAGACCACACAGAAAACACTTGATTAATAAAGCTGTTGCTACCTGCTCTGATCCTAGTGGATGGAAAAGCAGGCCTGTTGGCAGACAAGGCCAGGCAAGCTTGCAGGCCTAGGCTTCAAAATGGCCACCAGCCACATGGCCAGGCCCAACAACATCACAAAGGCCACCCCAAAAAACACACTTCCCCAACTCAATCCAATGCCATCCATGCCCTAAATGATGTCTAAATTCAACAGAGCACTCAGAAAACACTTGATTAATAAAGCTGTGGCTACCTGCTCTGATCCTAGTGGATGAAAAAGCAGGCCTGTTGACAGACAAGGCCAGGCAAGCTTGCAGGCCTAGGCTTCAAAATGGCCACCAGGCACATGACCAGGCCCAACAACATCACAAAGGCCACCCCCAAAAAGCACACTTCCCCAACTCAATCCAATGCCATCCATGCCCTAAATGTGCTTGAAAATGAAATACATTCAAAAAACAACAAAAGGAACAGTTGCTTCATCATGCACACACCCATGAGGCCATGCCCATGGCTAGCTCAGGCCCACTACTACTACCCAAAAATTTTAAAAAATAAATAAAGGAATGATGATAATGAATTATCAAAAATAAATTGTAGTTACAACAACTGCAATGCCCACAATCAAACAGACACAACAACCACTTACTTGTAAAATATCCTATTCCAAAAATCCTCAAATCCAATTGCAATGATGCAGCAGACAAAAAGAGTGATCTTTCCAGCTCCAAATCCAAAGGCAGAATGAGCAGGAGATGGACAAAGCACTGGGAGGAGCCTACTTTACAGGAACAGGTAGTTGGAGATTGTGTCACTTCCTCCCTCTCTCCACCTTTTAAAAAAAGGACTCCTTGCACAAAAAAGGACAGCCAAATGTCAATGTAAGGAGTTGTTTTCATCCAAAATGAGCATTTGCAGAAGGTTTCATGCTGCTAGAGCTGATATTCCTCTCCAAATTGAAAATTTTACATGTTCGAGTTCTCACGCCGGCGTGTCGAAAATGACATGATCGCGTTCTCCTTGTCCCTGTCGCGTTGGATATGACGTGCTCGGGGTCTCTTTCTCCTGTTCGCGTTCGATTAGACGTGCCCGCGTCCTCACCCTCTGGCTCGTGATGTAGAATGACGTGTTCGAGATCTCAATCTTCTCATACTCGCGCGGTGCATGATCGCGAGAAGAAAGACGTGATCGCGCGACAAATGACGTGATCGCGTGACAAGTGACGGTAATGCGGCCGCGAACTGTCGCGAGACAGCGCAAAATGGCTACCAACAATCCAACATCTCGTGGAGAATGCGACCGGGTCGGGAAAACTTGTCGGCGAACGCGGGGATTCAGGTAAGGCGATCGCGCAAACGCGAGAATATATTTTTTTACAGCGCGGGCAAGAAACAAATTAACGCTAAGCTGCGGAATGCGGAAATTTTGACATTTTCGCGCTTTCTGCGGAACGCAAAAATGCCAAAATATCACAATTTCCGCGAATGGAACGGAATTTTGGCCCAGGCCTAGTTTTATGGAGAAGAGCACCTGGTGCACTGTTCAACTAAAAAGTGAAAGACGGGTGGAAGGAAGAAGGACGGGCGACATTTAAAATGTTATGTACTACTGTGCTTTATTGTGCTACTCTACCATGCCACTATGTGTATAAATAATTACCTTGTCCTACTGTTTTTCTAAGAGTATATTTTACAATTTTCTTGTTTTTTTCTTTTTGATACACAGCTACTCCGAAACAAAATCGGAAGGAGTTCGCCGCCAAGGCACGGCGCCGGAAACTGGAGGCAATCCAGCGAGAATACCGGCGGCTGGTGGTCTTAGCCGAGGAGGAGGAGGAGACTGCGGCTGCAATTGTTGAAGCCTACTCCCGTGGCCCGGGCCCCAGCCACCGCCCTCCAGCGGTACGGCGCCACCGTCTGGCGGCTGCCCGCCGCCACCGTGCCATCTCCGGTGCCCCCCCTACTGTGGCTGCAACTGCCGCACCCTTAGACGCCGCTTCGCCCGTTTAGAGGGCGAGATGCGCCAGATGCGTGTCCTCCTGGAGTCCCGCCCCACCACTTAGTCCCTGTCATCCTGTTCTGCCCCTTTTTTAATTCTTGTTTTAACTTGTTTGGGCGTTATGGACTTCTATGGACATTGGTTGGGGTTAGGGAGGGGGGTGGGTCAGCTTTTGTGGGTTTAGTTTATTTGTTAGGGTAAATTAAATATATTTTTCTATGTTACATGCAATGTTGTTAATGTTTTGTAGGTGGGGTAACTGTTTTACATCACACTGTTTCCTTGCTGATGCATGGCCGCCCATAGCCTGTTTTTGAGTTCAATAATTGGCTGACTGTATAAGACACAGATAGATGCGACACACCTCACTCATTGACTGGTCCTTCTAGTACTTTCAGTCTTTCCTCTAGTCTATGCATTCTTTGTACTGGTGTGTGCAAATGAAATCATTGACAACATGTCCATTATTAATTCTGCCTCCCCCAAACTTGTCTCTTACCGGTGCTTCATGTTTATGTCCAACTGTGGCACAGCTCTGGCTGCATGGTGAAGATGGTTTCCTTTTTCATACATGCCATGATTGGGGTGGTGGTGGTGGTGGTAGCAGCATAGTAGTGGTAGTAGACACTGGCAGGGCGGCAGCATTTGCAAAAAAAGAGAAGGAGACAGTCAATCGCCTTTGTGAGACTGTTAGGAGTAATTGAATGAAGTACAGTACAGAACTTACCGAGCAACAATAATATGCTCAAATATTTGACAAAAAAACAGAATGGTGGTTAGGAGGATAGTCTACTAGACAGAGTTACAAACTATAGTTGTGTTGAGTCACTTGACTAGGCCTACAGCCTAACAGTTAGTGCTGTATATGAGGAATGACAAGAAACAAATCCAATCAATGCCGGCAATTCATGCTGAGGTATATTGAGGTTCTGTAGCGATCCGAACCCGTGAATTCGGTATCGTAGTACTGACACGATTTCGGTACCAATGAACCGCAAATGATCCATTGTATGCATGACAGTGTTTTCGCTACGCAACTAGCATGAATTCACTGAGAAATAGGGCATTCGGTGGTAAAGTCGTGGCATCCATTTTAGTTACGGCATCCATTTTGTTTCTTGCCCTCACATAGTCAATGAACGGACGATGACCCCGGCAGAATCACCTTGTTAAGGACACGTAAGCTCGAGCCCCGAGAAAGGTTGACGCTGCATGACTAGGCAGAATCAAGCTACCTCCCTTGCCTGAGGCCAGTCCTGCTACACTGGTTCTCGTGTCCGTTGTCCTGACTGAAAGGCCGAAGACGGTAGCCATGCCCGTTTATGATCCATAAACACCTCTTATCCTACATTTCAATCCTTTGCACCTGGCTCTGCTCCTTTCCTTCTGGGCTTTTACAATGGGGAGGTTACGATTTTTATGATGGGGAGGATCGGGCAAAGAATGGAAAACTGTCGAGAGGACCTGATCGAATACCGAAAACCTACAACTAATTATTGTTTAATGTCAAATTTACTGTTTGTTTGGGATACCGGGTTGGGCATGAGAAATATTCGTGTAATGTAGCCTAAAGACATTTTGCGTGTATTTAAAGAGTAACCCACTTAATGCAATTCGAACAGTCTCGTAGATTCTGCCTCTGTGTGGTTCCTATGATTTCTGTCTCCCTGCAGTAAATAAACCTTGGTCTTTGACGCCACCATCGAGAAGCCCGTGTCGCTGTTTATTTGTGCACCGGGACAGGAGGAACTCAGGGGTCTTCGGGTGTTGTTTCCCTGACACCTCTGGACTCTTAAAAGTCCAGAACCTCAAATTGGCGCCCAACCTGGGGCGACGTCATCCGGTACCGGTCCAAAGCCTGAAAAGTTCGAGAAGTTTTGTGTGAAGATTCCGGAGGGAGGTACCCCGCTTCATCGATCCCTGCATGTCGTAAAAGTGGCCCGATGATCTCTTCCACGAGGGTTCCCGTTCCCAGACGGCTACAGAGGACCGCTGCCCTGACTGTCGCCCTGTCTTGGACCCGAGGTGCAGACCTTAGTACGGCGAGACGTAGACGGGTTCTCCTTGGCGACGTCTTCCACATTTCAGTTAAGTATTAAGTGGGCTACGCTCAGTTTGGTTGTTCCTTGTTGCTCTGGTTTAATTCGTAGATTATCATTGGTTGCTCTTGTTTAGATAATCTCTGTTTTGGTATTAGTTCATTTTGGTAGGCCTAAGTTCTCTGCGCATTTTTGTTGGAATTTGTCTTTGTTGTCATGACTACCAGTAGTAATTGTTTCTTGTCCTGGGTATGTTGCAACGGGGATTCCCGGTTGGAGGATTCGTGTTCGGTTCCTCCAATTGGAACTCCTACATATGAGCTCTATTGTAAACATGGTGTGGGTCCTATTACGTATAATGAAGTATGGGCCCGTTATACCAAAAAAGATGGTGTCCTTAGTTGGCCACCGCATGGTAGCTTCGAAACGGAAATACTAGACAATCTAGAAATGAAGTTGTTCAAGAAAAAAGCCCGGCCGGCAATGTTTGATTCTTTTCGCGTATGGCGCAAAGAAGCCAAACAGAGAGAAATTAGGAAAACGAAGAAAGAACAGAAAGAGAAAGGGTTGACTTTAATGGAGTCTGCTAGGCAGCTGCATGTCAACGAGACTGAGAAAGCAATGGAGATGGCGAATAGAAAATATAATTTGGCAATTGATAAATGTTACCCTGTATTGCCATCATGTCCTGCTAAGCCGATGGAGGATCATGAAAAGGATCCCCTGTTGTCTTACCTGTTGAATTCGCCCCCACCGTATGCACAGGGTATTACAGTACCACAGTTGCTACCTGTTGTACAGCCAGCTGCTGGTCAGCCTGGAATAGTTGCTCCACTTCCTTTGATTCCAGCTCCTATCCTTCCCGTGGTTAATGTTCCTTTGGCACCCCCTCTTCCTGGGGCGCCCGTTCCGCCTTTGCCTGTTGTTTCGCAAACTGCTTTACCTGCTACTCCCACCTTTACTATTTCATCTGCTTCAGCTGTCCTGTCCCCGAACCCTGTGAACATTCTGACTCCGCTTTCCGTTCGTCGGAAAATAACCGACTCTGTAACTAATATCTTAACTCCTCTCTACAGGTCTTTAATTGGGACCCCCGTTTCTGACTCTATACAGAGACGTAGCCAGCTTCCTGGTCCCCAGGAACGAGACACGTTAGATTCGACAGCTCTTAGGTGGATGTCAAAAGCTACGAAGTATGATGCACGAAGAGTGTTAGATACCTTTATGCAATGGAATGAACCAACTCAACGTTATGTTTTTGACGTGATGTGTTCTCTTGTGCGTGAAGAATGGGAAGATGATGATTTAGACTCCGTCCCCTCTGATCTGACAAATATTCAACAGAAATTTGCCGCAGGAATGGTGATAGGTCCAGAAGTAAGGGGAGCGATAGAACTGATTTTAGCTTATAGGGATGAGTCCCCTCTTCGAGCGACAAGAGTCCCTGATGGTTCACCGATTACTACTAGGAAACGACGAGGACAATATCCGATGAGGGAAGTTCCACCGATATGGCGTGATGCAGTTCCAGCTGATGGGGCTAATAATATTGTCGCCGCCACGGCACATTTCCAGAGAGTGTGGATACACATCCCTTGGAAACGGGCCGAAGTGTTAGCCGTAAAACAAGCGTTACCAGACCCACGTAAAAATCCTGCTGGTTATTACAAAGAGTTAACGCAGACAGTTCAAGCGTGTATCATGAATTTGGCAGACATTGAAATGTTGTTTGGTAATGTGGTGCCACAGCCTATATGGGCCAAAATTCGGCAAGAAAACCACCCAGTCGCCTTAGGAGGTGATTGGGCAGCTATTATAGCGGCAGATGCGCAACAAGTTGGCGGTGCTAAACCTGAACCTCTGATTGCTGCTTTACCTGGCAGAATAATTACTCTGATGAAAACGCTGATGCCAGCGTTACGAGTCAATTGGGATAAATTATCGGCATGCAAGCAAAAGAAGGACGTAAGCGTCTCTGACTTCTTCACTAGATTTGAAGAGACCTTCGTAGATCACAGCGGGCAAGATATGAGTACTGAGGGAGGCCAGAGATTGTTTGTCGACAAGTTCGTGTTTAATTTACTACCTGAGCTTAGTAACAAGTTAAAGGATTCTGAAAGTGCATGGGCAGTGTCGACGACAGCACAGATACTTCCAACTGCTCAGTATTACGAGAATAGAGAGAAAGAAGAGAAGGAAAAGTCAGAAAAGAAAACGAAAGATCTAAAGACCAAAGTTCTTCTGCAACAAGCGTATCCGCCTCGTTCGAATCAGTCAGATTCACAGCAGCGACCCCAGTTTCAGCCACAGCCACAATTCCAGCAAGGGACGGCCCAAAGATTTAATTATGGTTTTCCCCGACAACAGTTAGCATGGAATCAGTGTGCTTATTGTAAAAAGGAGGGTCATTATAAGAATGAGTGCCCAGTACTGCACCCACAAACTAGTGGTGTCCCAGCTCAGAGAGGTAATGTTGGGTTTATGCAAGCTCCTAGAGGGCGTGGTACGATGACACCACAGACTGATCGCCAATCGAATTATTTTGATCAGCGAAATATACAACCTACGCAACCAGGTAGATCTCCACAGTATCATGTTGGAGATTACTATGATCATAATGAAGACATTCAAAGAAGCGAGCACTAGGACAGCCGCAGGCAAAGAGAGGGAGTAGTATCAGTTCCAGTTGATCAGAGTGGACCTTATGTCGCAGTAGTTACCTCAGGCGTGGTCGAACCGTTTCTGTTGGATACTGGTGCGGCAAAAAGTTCAATTATGCATGCGAAACTCCCTGGCGCACCTTTGTCTGGCTTAACGAACACTTCGGTAGGATTCTCAGGCGCCCCTGTTCACAATCCTGTTTCTAGTCCTTTGTCAATATCTGTTGGGCCATGCGAACTAGAAGCACCCCTTATCCTAACAACCGGTTGTAATGAGAATCTGCTTGGTTTAGATCTGTTGAAACGCCTGCACGCGACACTGTACTGTTCTCCTTCGGGAGTACAGCTCACATTAGGCAAACGAGTCATCTCTCCAATGTATATGTCGATGGACAAGCTCCCACCGGAGCTGCGTTCTCTCCCTGATACTCTTTGGGCGACTGGTCCTAATGATGTAGGCCTCTTGGAAATTCCCCCTTATGTGGTAAGTCTGAAAGCTAATGTTAAATTCCCACGAATCCCACAGTATCGGATTTCGAATGAAGGTGAACGAGCACTCTTGCTGATCGTGAAAGACTTAATACAGAAAGATGTGATTGAGGAAACTCGAGGAAACATCTGCAATAGTCCTGTTCTGCCGATTTTGAAACGTACTGACCCTTCCAAACCTCCAATTTACAGATTTGTGATTGACCTCAGAGAAGTTAACAAAATGGTGATTCCACAGTTTCCTGTAGTCCCAGATATCACTGCATTACTGACGTTGATTCCTGCCTCAGCTTCATGGTTTACAGTGATCGACTTGAAAAATGCCTTTTTCAGCATTCCCATAGCAGAGGAAAGTAGAGACATTTTTGGTTTCTACTTAGGAGGTCGCAGTTTCAGATTCAAACGCGCTCCACAAGGTTATTGTGAAAGCCCTTCAATTTACAGCCAAGCATTGAAGAGTCAATTAGATGCCCTTGTACTCCCCCATGGTGTTGCTCTGATCCAATACGTAGACGATCTTTTACTAGCCGCTGATGACAAGGAAACTTGCAAAGCAGCTACAATTTCTTTATTACGTCATTTGTCAGACTTACATTACAAGGTGTCACCTTCTAAACTGCAATATTGTTGCCAAGAAGTGACCTACTTAGGTCATCTTTTGTCAAAGGAGGGAAGAAGGTTGACCCCAGAGAGAATCAAAGCAATTTCACAGATGACTGTACCAAGCACACAGAGAGAAGTGCGTGCGTTTTTGGGTATTACGTCATACTGCAGGCAATGGATCCCAAATTTTTCTCTCATGGCGAAACCATTGGTAGCCCTGACTGGAAAAGGTGTTCCAAGCCCTTTGCCATGGTCTGATGAATGTCAACAGAGCTTCTCTGACTTACGTGATGCGCTGTGTTCAGCTCCTGTGTTGGGTACTCCTGACTACAGTAAGCCTTTTACACTATATGTCCATGAAAGAGAAGGTTGTGCATTGAGTGTATTAACGCAACAATTTGGTGACAAACAGCGGCCTTGTGCATATTTCTCATCCACATTAGATCCGGTAGCCAGAGCGTTGCCAAGTTGTTTGAGAGCTACAGCGGCAGCTGCAGTGTCTATTCGACAGTCTGCTGGACTAGTCATGAACAACATGTTAGTAGTCATGGTTCCACATGCTGTAGATACACTCATGAATCGAACGAAAACTCAGCACCTCACCAGTGCTAGACTATCAGGCTATGAGCTGACGCTTTTGGCAAGTCACATTCAGATCAAGCGATGCAACATATTGAATCCAGCAACACTGTTGCCGACTACTCAGGAGTCGAGTGATTCAGAGCCCCATGACTGTTGTTTCAGAACTGAGGAAGAGACAAAAGGTAGGATTGATTTAAAAGAAACTCCGTTACTAGACCCAGACGGCACTTTATATGTCGATGGGTCGTGTTTCAAACTACAGAATGGCGATGTGACGGCCGCATATGCAGTTACGACTTTGAGTACGATTGTTGAGACTGCAAGAGTAAGTCAGAATTCCGCCCAAGCTGCAGAACTAATTGCATTAACAAGAGCGTGTGTTTTAGCTGAGGGAAAGAGAGTGAATGTGTTTACTGATAGCCAATACGCCTTCGGCGTTGCACACAATTTTGGGCGTCTCTGGAGAGAAAGAGGTTTTCTCACGTCCCATGGGACTAAGATCCAACATGGACAGTTAGTCAGCGATCTATTGGAATCCCTGACACTACCGAATGAAGTTGCAATTGTGAAGTGCAGTGCACATCGGAAGATTACGGATGATGTTGGCCGTGGGAATGCGTTTGCTGATGAGGTCGCTAAAGAAACGGCCAAGAACATGACGAGCCGAATGTACGTTGCAACGTCTGCAAGATGGATTGCGGAATCAGGAATGTGTGAGAATACGATTGAAAGTGTGAAAACAATCCAGAATGAAGCAACTGAAAATGAGAAGAATGAATGGAAGGAGAAAACGGGTAAAATGGATTCAAGTGGATGTTGGGTCGATTTGTCTGAGCAGCAGCGTTGGATGTTACCTGATGCGTATGTACTTACAGTAGTCACGATGGCGCATGGAGCGGCGCACATCAGTTCGAAAGGGATCTGTAAAATGTTAGCTCTAGTATGGAAGAACGATGGAATTACTAAGTGTGCAGAAAGAGTGGTGAAAAATTGCATGGTATGCCTGATGCATAATCCTGGCAAGGGAACCCCAACCCCAACTGGCCATTTTGCTCCCCCTTCTTGTCCCTTTGAAGTGATTCAGTTGGATTATATCCACATGGATAGGTGTAACAATCTTAAATACGTCCTAGTGGTAGTCTGTGCCTTCTCAAGATGGATTGAGGCATATCCGTTAAAGGACAACACTGCTATGTCCACTGCCAAAATCCTCCTAAAAGAATACTTCCCCAGGTATGGTATGCCGCGGATTGTTTGGTCGGACAATGGAAGTGAGTTTGTAGGGAAAGTTATGAAGAGTGTGTGTGCGGGTCTGGGTGTTTCCCAAAAATACCACAGTGCGAATCACCCACAATCAGCGGGTTTGGTTGAAGGGTACAATGGCACCCTGAAGCTGAAACTTGCGAAAATTCAAGCTTCCACTGGTCTCTCTTGGCCAGACGCACTGCCTTTAGCTTTACTGTCCACCAGAGCGACTGTACACTCTCAAGTAGGGCTTAGCCCATATGAGATTGTGTTCGGCCGCCCTGCTAATGTTTGGGGAGTCCCTAGGCCAAAGGAATTCAAACAGATTGAATACCCAATGTTGATTGATTACCTTCATGATCTGACTGCTAAATTGAGCCTTATTCATCAACAGGTATTCGAATCCTTGCCTAAACTGCCGGAGAGTCCAGGCCACACGTTGAAACCAGGCGACCAAGTGGTAGTTCGGAACTTTGAACGTACTCGGAACCTCCAGCCAAGATTCGTGGGTCCGTTTCAGGTCCTCCTCACAACAAGAACTGCAGTACGCCTAGCTGGAAGGAAAAATTGGGTGCACGCCAGCCATACGAAGCGTGTCCCTCTTCCACTCCCCTATGATAACTGGGTTAGACAGGGAATTGGTGTATCCGAGACAGAACCTGTTCTTAGGCACATCCCTTTCAGTGATGCAGAGTACATAACGGACCACCCACGAACTGAAACACAGAACTTTGACACCCCAGCAGGAACCGCTCCTTTGAATCCTGAACCGAGTATTGTACAAAGTGAACATTTGTCACCTGTGGAGTCGAACATTTCCGTACCTGTAGACCAGCTATTTCAAGACCAGACAAGACCCGGAAAGTACAGATATAATCTACGTTCTCACGTTATGAACTAATGACATTGCATAATTACCCTTCTGTTTGAAAACTGTTTTGATCTTACTGCATTCCATTCAGTCAGGAAGTTTGCTCAAAATTTTTATCTTTTTGTTTTTTATTGTTTCTCTCACCTTGCCATCTGGGTTACCGTAGGGTCGTAACGTGTGCCTTGTTTTAATTTGCAGGGAATCAGACACTAGGTCGGTTTTTTTTGTTTGTCTTGGGAACTCCCAGGATAAACAGAGGCAAGTTTTTAACAGGTACAAACCATCCGTTGCGAACGGTTGTAGAAGATGGAGCTTCCCGAACTGCGACGGGTTAATGTCATAAATGTGCACAAGACGAAATTATATGACATATTGTACAGTAAATGTTTCCTAATGCAATGTACTCTGACACTTCTGATTGTCTTAATAACTTTGGTAGGCGGAATTATTTTTGGTATTCAGTTGATCTTTACACCTGTTGCATCTACAGTATCTCCCCATGCTCCTGTTTCTCCGACTGTTGTTTCTCTTCATTCTTTCCATCCTTTTCCTGCCCACGAGCAAGCTCGACGCTCTGAGTTTATAAATAACACTTTCATTCAACTCTTGCACCAACATCAACTAGTGGTTAATACAACAAACTGCTGGGTGTGTGGTTTGATACCACATACCATGGACAAGGGCATCCCCTATCTGGTCCTGCCTTTTAGTTATAATGGATCATTCTGGGCATTTCAGATCATGTTCGCTTATGCCCTAGAGACCTATCCTCCACGACCTCCGCGTTCCACCCGGTATAACTCTGCTAATAGAGCCTTGGTAAAAGGAATCACTGACATGGTGAGAGATGTCAATAATACTCCGTTCATTCCCAAGGATGAATTGCGAGTTTACATGGGTTGGAATGTTACGGAATATGGCATTACTCTGGGTGAGAACAAACGTAAGAGCTCAACTCCGATCTGGGTCGTACCCCACCAAGGTCAAGTCTGTTTGCAAGGAAATGGGAGGAATCCGAAAGCTCGACTAGGGAAAAGTGACTGTATCGAAACATATGTTTTCCCCTCACAGTCTTCCCCTGCATTCTTAGCTGCTAAGGGTACCTATTTTGTTTGCCAAGACAGAGCATACACATGGCTGCCTGCTGACTTCTCAGGCTCATGTTACATCGCTCAACTGTTACCTCCGACATATACTGCTGCACCGGACTATCACAAAACTAGAGTTATGAGAGGTGTTTTCAGTAAAGAAGATACTGCTGGCCAAGAAGCAGGAGACTTCTTCAAAGGTTTCCTCCCGTTCTGGGGGCCTATGGCCAACAGTAGAAACTTACGTCAACTAACACGGGTAGTTGAATCCACTATCACTGAAACGGCGGGTGCTCTTAGTAACCTGACAGCTGAGCTTCAAGCGGATCGCCTCATGACGTTACAGAACCGTATGGTCCTTGACGTGTTACTTGCAGATTGAGGTGGAGTATGTAAGATGATCCAATCAAGTTGCTGCGTTTTTATTCCAGATAATGCGCCAACAGTGTACAAGGCCATCTCTAAGTTACATAAGATCTCTGACTCTATTCATGTAGAAGAAGGTGACTGGTCATTAATGGGATGGTTCTGGAGCCTGTTGTCTGCGTGGGGATGGAAGGTTCTGATAGTCACTGGCGTTGCATTAGTATTTTTATTTTCGTGCTGTCTCATTGTTCAGTGTGGTCCTGCCTTATGTAATCTCTGCATTTCTACATGCGTAAGAAGACCACCTGTTTTTAGAGATACGCCACGGGATAGAGTAATGCTCCAACAACATGTCAGTGACCTGATGAACATAGAAATGGACTCCGACATAGAGTGAGTTATTGCCTATGTAAGGGCAAAAGGACGGTCTGAGGTTCTGTAGCGATCCGAACCCGTGAATTCGGTATCGTAGTACTGACACGATTTCGGTACCAATGAACCGCAAATGATCCATTGTATGCATGACAGTGTTTCCGCTACGCAACTAGCATGAATTCACTGAGAAATAGGGCATTCGGTGGTAAAGTCGTGGCATCCATTTTAGTTACGGCATCCATTTTGTTTCTTGCCCTCACATAGTCAATGAACGGACGATGACCCCGGCAGAATCACCTTGTTAAGGACACGTAAGCTCGAGCCCCGAGAAAGGTTGACGCTGCATGACTAGGCAGAATCAAGCTACCTCCCTTGCCTGAGGCCAGTCCTGCTACACTGGTTCTTGTGTCCGTTATCCTGACTGAAAGGCCGAAGACGGTAGCCATGCCCGTTTATGATCCATAAACACCTCTTATCCTACATTTCAATCCTTTGCACCTGGCTCTGCTCCTTTCCTTCTGGGCTTTTACAATGGGAAGGTTACGATTTTTATGATGGGGAGGATCGGGCAAAGAATGGAAAACTGTCGAGAGGACCTGATCGAATACCGAAAACCTACAACTAATTATTGTTTAATGTCAAATTTACTGTTTGTTTGGGATACCGGGTTGGGCATGAGAAATATTCGTGTAATGTAGCCTAAAGACATTTTGCGTGTATTTAAAGAGTAACCCACTTAATGCAATTCAAACAGTCTCGTAGATTCTGCCTCTGTGTGGTTCCTATGATTTCTGTCTCCCTGCAGTAAATAAACCTTGGTCTTTGACGCCACCATCGAGAAGCCCGTGTCTCTGTTTATTTGTGCACCGGGACAGGAGGAACTCAGGGGTCTTCGGGTGTTGTTTCCCTGACACCTCTGGACTCTTAAAAGTCCAGAACCTCAAATCAGAACCTCAATATGTTCCTTTGTTAAAAAAAATAACCTCTGAAATATCCTACTCATGGGTGGCCGAGCAGAAAAAGCTCATCGTTCTGCCTTGAAATTGAAGTAGTGTTGCTTTCACCACATCCGCCCCAGCAAGTGTGTGATTAAGTATTGGTGTACATTTAATTTAGTTACACCTCGACAATAAGTCACACAGCCCGGGGGAAGAGGGTTAGGGTTTGTTGAATGGATGGGAAGGGGGTTTTTGGGAAAGGTTGGACATAGAAAAACAGTATGCATACATAGACAAACAAACGACAATCATTGAAGACTACCATATCCATATGTTAAGGGAGAAAAAGGCAATGCATGCATGATGATGAGAGACCCGTATTACATACACTTCTAGTTCTTGTTCTGTTGTTCCGGCCTTAATACTTTAACAGATAGCAAATAGAAATTGTAAATATTGGTAGGGAAGAATCGTAAACACAGAGCAAACCTAATGATGATTGATAATAACAACTCCAAGAACACACTGTTGTAAAGATTGTATACAAGATATCAATCAAATTATTTAAAAGAAGATAAAAGTGGATACTGTTACTGTCTTATCCTGGTCAAAAATGTGGACTGGATTTTTGCATCTCGGCATTCCTCTTGCTCCTCTCGTCCATCAATCTTGGGTTTGTCGCCTCGCCACTCGCCACTGCCCGGCTGGAAAACAAAAGGTGATTGATTGGTAAGGTAATTAATATGCATTGTAATGTTTTGCAAAGTTTCGGGCAAGGCCCGGCCTGTAATTGTAGATTGAAAACCAAAGGGGATATTGAGAAAGAAAGTTAAAAGAAATGCACAAGTGATGGTGTAGTGCAACAAGAACACTTTTCGAGGTGGCATCTATGCATCATCTCTACTCTAGTCTGTTTCCAGCATTGACCTTCAACAGTAACAGGAGAGAGCAGGCCCACAGTGCTTAGCATTAGCACATCCTTCGTTAACACTTAAAATTCTTTTTTTTTCTCTCAAAGAGTTGGACAAACGCAAAGCACATTATCCATTCCAAACATAGCATTTTACAGTTTAATTTAGTAAAATCAATGCACTGCAGTCATCCCACCGCTACACTCTATTCAACTTCTACACAGACATTTGGGTCTGCTGTCGTTGTTTTGTTGACGTGTTTACCTTTTGGCTTTTCCGTTTTATGCCACTCATGAAACGTCCTCCTGAGTCCTGACTTAATCATCATCATCTCTGATACCTTTACTGACTGACTGTGAAGATCGGCCTGCAGTATAAGTAACATTTTTATAACACAACAAGAGTAGAAATATAAATATTACTGACTTGAGTCATTCTTTATTGTGTACAGAAAGATAGATTACTAGTACACTTTGACATCACTTTGTGCTTAACAAACAAACAACGCAAACACAAAGACCAATAGCTTAGAGTCAGGTGTCCAATGCATGCCATTAATTGTCATCATTACCTGTTCCTTCTCATCTTAAGTTAACGGGCCGTCTATTTCGCCATCATCATGATGGACGGTGCTGTTGTGTCAATCATACTCATTGCGCAGATTGAGTGAGTCCCCTTCCTGTATTGAATTAAAAGCAATGGGTCACCAAGCTGCAGGAGAAGTACAAATTTCTTATTTGCAAGAAGGGGGAAATTACTTAGTGTGTTCTGTAGAAAGTTGATTAGTGGCAGTGCACAATTACATAAATTCATGCATAACAAACACAACAAAATCTAAATCATTCATTCTGCGACTCTGCGTCCAATGCATGGCATCAATCATTACCTGTATCTTCTCATCTTAAGTTAACGGGCCGTCTATTTCACCATCATCATGATGGACGGTGCTGTTGTGTCAATCATACTGATTGCGCAGATTGAGTGAGTCCCCTTCCTGTATTGAATTAAAAGCAATGGGTCACCAAGCTGCAGGAGAAGTACAAATTTCTTATTTGCAAGAAGGGGGAAATTAGAGTGTTCTGTAGAAAGTTGATTAGTGGCAGTGCACAATTACATAAATTCATGCTCAACAAACACAACAAAATCTAAATCATTCAGTCTGCGACTCTGCGTCCAATGCATGGCATCAATCATTACCTGTTCCTTCTCATCTTAAGTTAACGGGCCGTCTATTTCGCCATCGGACGGTGCTGTTGTGTCAATCATACTCATTGCGCAGATTGAGTGAGTCCCCTATCTGTATTGAATTAAAAGCAATGTATCACCAAGCTGCAGGAGAAGTACAAATTTCGTATTTGCAAGAAGGTGAAAATTAGTGTGTTCTGTAGAAAGTTGATTAGTGGCAGTGCACAATTACATAAATTCATGCACAAGAAACACCACAAAATCTAAATCATTCAGTCTGCGACTCTGCGTCCAATGCATGGCATCAATCATTACCTGTTCCATCCTATTTTCAGTTAATGGCCAGTCTCTCTCGGCTCTGAAAGGAGGATAGCTATAGTAGTCATCTGATTCATGGTCCACTTCTTTTGGAAGGACTAGGAAAGTTTGAATTTGTTGTTACCATCATCCAATCATCATTCATGAGGGAAATGGAATTGAGCAGGAGATTCAGTATGATGGAGCGGAGGAGCTGGATTCGGAGGACTGTACTGTCAAATAGCAGACACCTGAAACTTGTATATTAAATTAGAAGAGTAGAAGACGGTGGTAATGGATTTGTTGTGATTCACAAGTTTATAACCGGAACGACAGACACATAAACAAAGGGGGAAAAAAGGGAGGAAGACAGTAAGTGCGAGCATAATTGTCAGGGAAGTATAGCTCGTCCTCAAACTCTGGGGGTTCAGCCAGTAGTAGGTAATCATCTGACACAATACTTCCGTCACCTGAGCCGCTGTCCTCATCTTCCTCCATTGATTCATATATTGTGTAATTTGGTGGTATGAAGTGCTGATTCATTTTGATCATTGTTAACCTCTCCACGTTTTTTGGAGATAGACTGGTCCTTCTCAATGTTACAATGGAACCAGTAGCACTGAAAACACGTTCGGAAGAGACACTTGCGACAGGGCAAGCCAGATAGCTTACCGCCAGCCTGCTGAGCTGTGGCCATTCAGACCTTTTTCTATACCAATACTGCAATGGGTTTTGATCAACGTACACCTATGTTGGGTCGTCCATATAGGCCTGGACCATCCGCTCAATGTTCAGGGTTGCTGCTGGTAAGCTTTTGTGCTGTTTTTTCTGTGCATCAGCACTGTGTTTACAATAGCCCATCTTTACATACCAATCCTGTAATGATAATGATTGTACTCGGCCTAATGATCCAGTTATTGTTTCTGTAGTCGATAGTGATGGTGAGTGTTGTGATTGTGAGCCAACCGCACTGCCCTCAGCCGACGAAGTTGCACTTGATTCTGCATGGCCTGCTTCAGTATCAGTACTTGTTGTGGGTTGATCTTGCGGGCTTTTAATTAGCAGCCATTCATTTTCCAACTTACTGGCTGCTTCAGCTATACAACTTTTGTAGCGGGCAACATCATTGTTGGAAAAAGCAAGGAATGTCTTCAGTAGTCCCAATTTTGCACGTGGATCCAGAATTGTGGCACAAATGTAATGTTCTTGTGACAAAATGTTATTTTGTAACCTTACATTTTCAGTTAAGCGCGGGGATAAGCTCTCCACCAAGTCATGGGCTTGCCTTCTGTCCTATACACCTTTGTATGATTCAGACACATTATTCAGCTCATACTCTAGCATTTGCAATAATGGGATAGCTTGGTCCATTGTACAGTCATCCTTGCTGACTTCACGTGTGAAGAACTCAAAAGGAGAAAGCATCTCAGTCAGGCATTTAATTAGGCTCCATTGCTCCATGTCAAGGTTCATGCCTTTAACAGTAGCACTAGCATCCCCTCTTCTTTACCAGACATATTCATGGAGTGACATGTGATGTTCGTACAGACGATCAAGCATGTAATACGTTGAGTTCCAACGTGTTGCCACCTCCTGGATGAGTGCCTTGACTGGCATCCTAAGTTCACGTTGGATGATCCTCAGCTGCTTCCGAGCTTTAAAAGAATGGCTGAAATGAGTGCATATTCTTCGGCAGATGGCCAGTAAATTGCTGACTATGGGTTCTTTTTTCAGAAAGTCTTGAACTATAATGTTTATGCAGTGCGCCAAACATGGAACCCTGAAATAGGAACCAAGTTCCATGGCCTTAAGTACATTACTGGGGGATTGGCCTAGTGTGGAAGTTACTAGGACTGCAATGTGCACTGCTGTAAAATTATTTCAATCATTTAATTCAGTTTCCATACAATTCACAAAAAATCATATACAGTTTTTTCAATGTGCGTTTCAATTGAGTTATACAATAAACATAATCAGTAAATATGTATTCACTTATACATGAATGTTGAACAAAAGCTAAGAATAAAATGACATTTTAAAGCACCCAATGCATTTGGGGACATTCGTGGTCCCTTCGTCAGGGGTAAGCTGTTGGGAAAAAGGAGAGAATTTCAAAATCTGCATGTTGCGGAATCATTAAGTTAAGGTTAAACTTAAGGTGAGAAGTGCTTCCCACACCTGAGTGACTATATGGTATACGATACCTTTAAGAATTGGTTCAAGATTCTCAAGTTCACGTGTTCAGTCTCTGAAGAAACAGTATAGAGTAAGGTAAAGAAAACTGATCCCTCATATTATCCGTAATTCAATTCAAAAGCGTTTGGAACCCTACTTCATACCTGGTCTATGTATGTGGTTCTATATGTTTCGTTTCACGATGAGGATAAGGGTCTGTGGAACAAATGAAAACTGGGTGTTAACTAATCTGTTTGAAAAGTGACGGTAACTAGTCAACGCTTGTCTGAGGACATGGCTCACCTTGTTTTAAGGAGTTCGTATTGAAACGAAGCCATATACCGTGAAGAGAGCTGGCGCCAGAGTTGATTGCGACTGGAGCCCGTAAGGAGTCTAAAACAATGGTAAAAACCTATTACTTCAGATGTAGAATAATGCTAGGGCCAATGAATCCACTTTCACCAGCACCACATCTCTACTCTCTTTCTGAGAGTATGCAACGTCACCTTCAGGATTACATTTTTTATTTTCATATATCTTTATTTAGAGGGACAACCTGACACAGGAAATCTCTTCTAGAACGCTACTCAAACTGTTCCGTTCACCCAAACTTCTTTATCACATAGGGGATTACTTTCATATCCCGATGTTTAAATATTTTACTCAGGTTCTTGCTTGCAAACCACTTCAGCTGTTTATTCTATAAACACAGATCAGGATTATCCACGTCCTGTCTGAGAGCCGGCAACACCTGAGTCCTTTCACAGTGTTTACCCAATACGTCGTGACGTATAGTTTTTTTCGAAACAAACCAGGAAGTAGACCCCCGATCGAGAGCGTTCATGGATGTACACGCCGTCACTTGAATTTTCGGCTCGGTAAGCCCACTCCATTTATTCATTTATTTTTTCGAATCCTGGATTCATTGGCCCTAGCATTATTCTACATCTGAAGTAATAGGTTTTTACCATTTTTTTAGACTCCTTACGGGCTCCAGTCGCAATCAACTCTGGCGCCAGCTCTCTTCACATTATATGGCTTCGTTTCAATACGAACTCCTTAAAACAAGGTGAGCCATGTCCTCAGTCAAGCGTTGACTAGTTACCGTCACTTTTCAAACAGATTAGTTAACACCCAGTTTTCATTTGTTCCACAGACCCTTATGCTCATCGCGAAACGAAACATATAGAACCACATACATAAACCAGGTATGAAGTAGGGTTCCAAACGCTTTTGAATTGAATTACGGATAATATGAGGGATCAGTTTTCTTTACCTTACTCTATACTGTTCCTTCAGAGACTGAACACGCGAACTTGAGAATCTTGAACCAATTCCTAAAGGTATCGTATACCATATAGTCACTCAGGTGTGGGGAGCACTTCTCACCTTAAGTTTAACCACAACTTAATGATTCCGCAACATGCAGATTTTGAAATTCTCTCCTTTTTCCCAACAGCTTACCCCTGACGAAGGGACCACGAATGTCCCGAAATGCATTGGGTGCTTTAAAATGTCATTTTATTCTTAGCTTTTGTTCAACGTTCATGTATAAGTGAATACATATTTACTGATTATGTTTATTGTATAACTCAATTGAAACGCACATTGAAAAAACTGTATATGATTTTTTGTGAATTGTATGGAAACTGAATTAAATGATTGAAATAATTTTACAGCAGTGCACATTGCAGTCCTAGTAACTTCCACACTAGGCCACTCCCCCAGTTACTTCACGTGCCACGCAAGCATATGGCAATGTCGCACGCATACCGTTAAACTTATTTTACACTTCAAAACGAGTGCACTCACCACCCATTCCCACGGCTTAAGTGCATTACTGCCATTGTCTGTGGCAACAAAACCAATACGAAGCCCTCTGGGCCACAGCCATTCCAAAACCTTGGTGCGAAACTCGTGTAAAATGTTTTCAGCCGTATGAGATTTCTCCATGGCGAACATGGCTACAGTTGCATGTTTCCGAGTACCTTCAAAAATCGCAGCTGTGTCATCAACAACACCTCGTGCAGATAGTTTATCTTTAACCCCCACAAAAGAGATTCAGTGTGCAGTGATGCACATGTAATCTGTGGCTTGGCAACTGCTCCACATGCCTGTTGTAAGGTGGATATTGTGCACAGCACTCTTCTGCAAAGCTTGTCCAACCAATTCCAGCACATCATGATGTAGTGCCAGAACAGCAATTCTTGCGAAATAGGACCGGCTGGGAACTTTCCATTTCGGGCAGATGGCAGACACAAATTCAAGGAAACCCACCCCTTCCACAAATGAAAAAGGAAGAAGGTCCAGCGCTAACATTTTAGCCAGCTTCGCATTGTACAATCGTGCCGTTGGGTGGTTGCGTTGGAACTGCCCCTCCAACCTAAACATGCTCTCAATGGTAGCCTGGCTTACTTTCCTTAGTGGTGCTGTTTTCATTAACCCACTACGGCTCAACGACACAGATTGTCTCATTGAGGTACTCGCCGGTCGCCTTGGTGTCTCACCCAGACTCTGCGTATGGCTCTTACTGCGGTGCCACTCTGATGTTACTGAGGAGGATGTGGGCGTTACCACCACTGCACTACTGGGGACAGGGCTAGAAATGCCTCCCTCTTCTTCACCTACCACCGCAATAATATCGCTCTCTGATTCATCCTGACCAACTTCAATGGGTTGACTTTTTCTACTTTCTTTCAACTTAAGTAGGTGATCCTCCCACACGATAGTGTGGTGTATTCTGAGATGACTTGCTTGTCCTCCGGTACCATAATTTGTACCAAGCTTACCACGCCGAACACCTTGCCGACAAATTGAGCATATAGCAACGTTCTCCACCTTGGCGCTAACAGAAAAGAAGTCCCAAACTGGGGAGGAGAACTTTCTGGCACTGCTGGATGTGCCACTTTCAACACCAGATGAACTTGAGGGGGTGTTTGAAAATGTGTGACCCTGTGCACCTACACTGTGACTTTTACTACCACTACCTACTGAGATGGTTGAGCTGGATGTAGGTCCCTGCCGGGCCTTGGAAAATATGGCAGCTGCAGGTAGTGGTGCAGTAACCTGTGTTGGTGAGATCCGTGCTACATCCCGCTCAGTAGCAGCCTTTCTGGATAGGGTGAGAATGTTGGTCTCCAATCCCTTTGGGGCGGGAGTAATGTGCGTAATGACTGGCTCGTCTTCATCAACATCATCACCCCCCTCTTCTACATCTACCTCCATAACTCTAAGCTTTTCTGGGACCTTCCTTTTCAGAAGCATTGTCTTGTGGCGTATATCACTCTCAGACTGAGCTGGTGGGACCCAAGTGTCATCATGATCATCAGAAGCGGGGCTTGAAGAAGAAGATGATGGACTAAGCCTCCTTTTCCTTGCTGGTGGTCTGGAAGACAATAGATCTTCTGAAACAGTGGTTTGACTTTGCTCCACTTTGTCTGCAGGAAGCTCGATTTCCTGAAATGCCCCTATGTCAGGAGCGACAACTACTATGGTGGGCTGTTGCGGCAGCTGCTGCTGTTCTTGTTGCGGCGGCTTCTGCTGTTCTTGTTGCGGCGGCTGCTGCTGTTCTTGTTGCGGCGGCTGCTGCTGTTCTTGTTGCGGCGGCTGCACACTGATCTGCTGAGTTTGCGCCTGCGTTGAACTTGATTGTGTACTACTTTGCGGTAATGACATTTCTTCAACATCGCTGCTCGTTAGTAGACTGGCTACTTCTGCGACACTAAAGCCCTTGGGCCTAGGTTGGTGGGGTTGGACCGCTGTGCTGCTCCCAGCTTGGTTCCCGGACATGGCTTTGGTGCCAAAAAAAACATTGGCCGGCACACCACCATTCGTGGTTAATGGCACTTCCTTTTTCTGTTCCTTCTTCTCACCGGCAACTTTCTTGGTACTTGACCTGGTACCTTTCTTTTCGGCCATCTTCTTCAGATGTCAGGCAGGATACAGATGCACAACAAGTTCTGGTCACACGTGGACGTGATGCGCAGCAGGACTTCTGTCTGGCTGGCAGTACAACGGGCAGCCGGGTAATGCTGATGACACCTCCTACTCTGTCTTTTGTGCACCTAAAAGCAAATAAGACAGGAGAAGAACATCAGTGAAATGTTGCATTTGTTGTTGTGGTTCAGTTACTTAGTACTGTACTAGTGCAAACAAAAGATAGTCTAGCCATATATGACTTTTTTTTTTAACTAGAGCTATGTTATACTACTGTGTACAGCCACACACTACACTCTCAGGAAAGATAGGAAAGTTAATAATAACCACCAAAATAAAAATGTAATGAAAGTGGGGTGGACCATTAAATTATTTGAGCATCTCAGCATCCATGGAGCTGCTGCTGGCAAAGGGGGTGGATGGATGGAAGCAGTAAGCCAAATAGCCAATAGGAAAACCATGCAGGCCTATGGCAAAAGCAGGACACTAATAACTCACAGTCCAAACACCAAAAAAGGCCAGCACCCACATGGACACTCACAAATCACAAACAAGCCGGGGGCCTGGGAAACACCAGGAGCTGACAAAAGGCCTATAAAAGCCAGGTAAAGGATGCATGCTAAAGCACACTGCTCTGCCTTTTTAATGAACAACATGTAAATACGAACATTCACAGGCCCCAAAAAGCTCTGCAGGGTGCATGCATTGCACACCAACACACCAGTGACGAGACACATACAAAAAAAGCATGTCTTTAAGACAACCAACATCAGAAAGGCCACCCCCAAAAAGCACACTTCCCCAACTCAATCCAATGCCATCCATGCCCTAAATGATGTCTAAATTCAACAGATCACACAGAAAACACTTGATCAATAAAGCTCTGGCTACCTGCTCTGATCCTAGTGGATGAAAAAGCAGGCCTGTTGGCAGACAAGGCCAGGAAAGCTTGCAGGCCTAGGCTTCAAAATGGCCACCAGCCACATGGCCAGGCCCAACAACATCACAAAGGCCATCCCCAAAAACCACACTTCCCCAACTCAATCCAATGCCATCCATGCCCTAAATGATGTCTAAATTCAACAGATCACACAGAAAACACTTGATTAATAAAGCTGTGGCTACCTGCTCTGATCCTAGTGGATGAAAAAGCAGGCCTGTTGGCAGACAATGCCAGGCAAGCTTGCAGGCCTAGGCTTCAAAATGGCCACCAGCCACATGGCCAGGCCCAACAACATCACAAAGGCCACCCCCAAAAAACACACTTCCCCAACTCAATCCAATGCCATCCATGCCCTAAATGATGTCTAAATTCAACAGATCACACAGAAAACACTTGATCAAAAAAGCTGTGGCTACCTGCTCTGATCCTAGTGGATGAAAAAGCAGGCCTGTTGGCAGACATGGCCAGGCAAGCTTGCAGGCCTAGGCTTCAAAATGGCCACCAGCCACATGGCCAGGCCCAACAACATCACAAAGGCCACCCCCAAAAAACACACTTCCCCAACTCAATCCAATGCCATACATGCCCTAAATGATGTCTAAATTCAACAGATCACACAGAAAACACTTGATCAATAAAGCTGTGGCTACCTGCTCTGATCCTAGTGGATGAAAAAGCAGGCCTGTTGGCAGACAAGGCCAGGCAAGCTTGCAGGCCTAGGCTTCAAAATGGCCACCAGCCACATGGCCAGGCCCAACAACGTCACAAATGCCACCCCCAAAAAACACACTTCCCCAACTCAATCCAATGCCATCCATGCCCTAAATGATGTCTAACTTCAACAGATCACACAGAAAACACTTGATCAATAAAGCTGTGGCTACCTGCTCTGATCCTAGTGGATGAAAAAGCAGGCCTGTTGGCAGACAAGGCCAGGCAAGCTTGCAGGCCTAGGCTTCAAAATGGCCACCAGCCACATGGCCAGGCCCAACAACATCACAAAGGCCACCCCCAAAAAGCACACTTCCCCAACTCAATCCATGCCATCCATGCCCTAAATGATGTCTAAATTCAACAGATCACACAGAAAACACTTGATTAATAAAGCTGTGGCTACCTGCTCTGATCCTAGTGGATGAAAAAGCAGGCCTGTTGGCAAACAAGGCCAGGCAAGCTTGCAGGCCTAGGCTTCAAAATGGCCATCAGCCACATGGCCAGGCCCAACAACATCACAAAGGCCACCCCCAAAAAACACACTTCCCCAACTCAATCCAATGCCATCCATACCCTAAATGATGTCTAAATTCAACAGATAACACAGAAAACACATGATTATTAAAGCTGTGGCTACCTGCTCTGATCCTAGTGGATGAAAGAGCAGGCCTGTTGGCAGACAAGGCCAGGCAGGCTTGCAGGCCTAGGCTTCAAAACGGCCACCAGCCACATGGCCAGGCCCAACAACATCACAAAGGCCACCCCCAAAAAGCACACTTCCCCAACTCAATCCAATGCCATCCATGCCCTAAATGATGTCTAAATTCAACAGATCACACAGAAAACACTTGCTCAATAAAGCTGTGGCTACCTGCTCTGATCCTAGTGGATGAAAAAGCAGGCCTGTTGGCAGACAAGGCCAGGCAAGCTTGCAGGCCTAGGCTTCAAAATGGCCACCAGCCACATGGCCAGGCCCAACAACATCACAAAGGCCACCCCCAAAAAACACACTTCCCCAACTCAATCCAATGCCATCCATGCCCTAAATGATGTCTAAATTCAACAGATCACACAGAAAACACTTGATCAATAAAGCTGTGGCTACCTGCTCTGATCCTAGTGGATGAAAAAGCAGGCCTGTTGGAAGACAAGGCCAGGCAAGCTTGCAGGCCTAGGCTTCAAAATGGCCACCAGCCACATGGCCAGGCCCAACAACGTCACAAATGCCACCCCCAAAAAACACACTTCCCCAACTCAATCCAATGCCATCCATGCCCTAAATGATGTTTAAATTCAACAGATCACACAGAAAACACTTGATCAATAAAGCTGTGGCTACCTGCTCTGATCCTAGTGGATGAAATAGCAGGCCTGTTGGCAGACAAGGCCAGGCAAGCTTGCAGGCCTAGGCTTCAAAATGGCCACCAGCCACATGGCCAGGCCCAACAACATCACAAAGGCCACCCCCAAAAAACACACTTCCCCAAGTCAATCCAATGCCATCCATGCCCTAAATGATGTCTAAATTCAACAGATCACACAGAAAACACTTGATCAATAAAGCTGTGGCTACCTGCTCTGATCCTAGTGGATGAAAAAGTAGGCCTGTTGGCAGACAAGGCCAGGCAAGCTTGCAGGCCTAGGCTTCAAAATGGCCACCAGCCACATGGCCAGGCCCAACAACATCACAAAGGCCACCCCCAAAAAACACACTTCCCCAACTCAATCCAATGCCATCCATGCCCTAAATGATGTCTAAATTCAACAGATCACACAGAAAACACTTGATCAATAAAGCTGTGGCTACCTGCTCTGATCCTAGTGGATGTAAAAGCAGGCCTGTTGGCAGACAAGGCCAGGCAAGCTTGCAGGCCTAGGCTTCAAAATGGCCACCAGCCACATGGCCAGGCCCAACAACCTCACAAAGGCCACCCCCAAAAAGCACACTTCCCCAACTCAATCCAATGCCATCCATGCCCTAAATAATGTCTAAATTCAACAGATCACACAGAAAACACTTGTTTAATAAAGCTGTGACTACCTGCTCTGGTCCTAGTGGATGAAAAAGCAGGCCTGTTGGCAGACAAGGCCAGGCAGGCTTGCAGGCCTAGGCTTCAAAACGGCCACCAGCCACATGGCCAGGCCCACCAACATCACAAAGGCCACCCCCAAAAAGCACACTTCCCCAACTCAATCCAATGCCATCCATGCCCTAAATGTGCTTGAAAATGAAATACATTCAAAAAACAACAAAAGGAACAGTTTCTACATCATGCACACACCCATGAGGCCATGCCCATGGCTAGCTCGGGCCTACTACTACTACCCACAAAAATCTTTTTTTTAAAAAGGAATGATGATAATTAATTATCAAAAATAAATTGTAGTTACAACAACTGCAATGCCCACAATCAAACAGACACAACAACCACTTACTTGTAAAATATCCTATTCCAAAAATCCTCAAATCCAAATGCAATGATGCAGCAGACAAAAAGAGTGATCTTTCCAGCTCCAAATCCAAAGGCAGAATGAGCAGGAGATGGACAAAGCACTGGGAGGAGCCTGCTGGACAGGAACAGGAAGTTGGAGATTCTGTGTCACTTCCTCCCACTCAACACCTTTTAAAAAAAGGACTCCTTGCACAAAAAAGACAGCCAAATGTCAATGTAAGGAGTTGTTATCATCCAAAATCAGCGTTTGCAGAAGGTTTCATGCTGCTAGAGCTGATATTCCTCTCCAAATTGAAAATTTTACATGTTCGAGTTCTCGAGCTTCACATTACTTCCGCCGGCGTGTCAAAAATGACATGATCGCGTTCTCTTTGTCCCTGTCGCGTTGGATATGACGTGTTCGGGGTCTCTTTCTCCTGTTCGCGTTCGATTAGACATGCCCGCGTCCTCACCCTCTCGCTCGCGATGTAGAATGACATGTTAGCGGTCTCAATCTTCTCATACTCGCGCACTGCATGATCGAAAGAAGAAAGACGTGATCGCGCGACAAATGACGTGATTGCGCGACAAATGTCGTGATCGCGCTACAAAGGACGTTAATGCGGCCGCGAACTGTCGCGAGACAGCGCAAAATGTCTACCAACAATCCAACATCTCGTGGAGAACGCGACCGGGTCGGGAAAATTTGTCGGCGAACGCGGGGATTCAGGTAAGGCGATCGCGCGCACGCGAGAATGTATTTTTTTACAGCGCGAGCAAGAAACAAATTATCGCTAAGCTGCGGAATGCGGAAATTTTGACATTTTTGCGATTTCCGCGGAACTCGAAAATGCCAAAATATCACAATTTCTGCGAACGGAACGGAATTTTGGCCCAGGCCTACCGCAGATGACTACCCAACTTCTTGAGACTTTCTTCTCTGCTTGAACCCAGAACTACCAGATTGACTCACCTTCCTAATCCTGCACCTGGACCCGGCCTTAATGAGTCCTGGTGCTCCAAGTGCTGCCCCTCCAGTCCTGGATCCTTGAAGGTGGTGCTGAAGTTGCCCAAATATCCAAAATCCAAAACTTCAGCCAAAAAGTGCTCTGAGAACCCAGAAGAGACGAGGACGTACCTGATCGCCGATATGCCCAAGGTGCATTACTAGTTGGCATGACTTTGCGGTAGCTCCCACAATATTTTTCTCTGCAGCAGAAAATCCTGTTCAGTGGCTCCTTGGAGAATGGGTATCAGGCCTTGCGGAGCCCTCGTCTGCTACAGCCTGCAGCTTTGTCTCACTGGAGGTTTTCGACTTCCAAAAAAAGAGGAAATCAAAGCATAGAAATCTTCACTGCAACTTCGTCCAGCATTTCCCCGGTGCTGACACTTTCTCCTCAGATCGGATGCCGACCGGCTGTCTTGCCCTACAAAACCGCACCTTCTCAGACATTTTGTCTCAAAAATTCTTTTAAGTCCAAAGGTAAGTGGAGACCGGGTCCAATCCACTTTTTTGTGTATGTATCTGAACCGCGTTGAGTCGCGGTAGGAAATAACTTTTGCCTTTGCCTTGGTCTCGTGCCACTAGATGTTCATGGTTGGTGCTGTGATCTTGTGGGTGGCAATAGTCACTTTAAAATTTAGTAATTCATAAGTTTGATTCTATAGATTGGATTTTTGTTGTTTTGGTGTGAAATAATGTATTAACAATTACTCTACGTTTCTAAATTCATATGATTGTTTTCTTGTGTTGTATTTTCACTTTTTTTCTGTTTGTGTGCTGCCTCAATACTTTACACATTACCTCCAAGTTAAGCCTGACTGCTTTTGTGCCAAGCTACCAGAGGGTTAGGCACATGGTAATTTGGCATTTTTTTGTGGTTCACCGTGACAAGGGCTGTGGCTGTTGCCTGAGAAGGATTTCTTTCCATCAACCAATATCCTAATTTCTCACATAGGCTGTTCTTTCAACTATGCAATTTGCCATTTGCCGTCTA
Source organism: Triturus cristatus (assembly GCF_964204655.1). Taxonomy (NCBI): domain Eukaryota; kingdom Metazoa; phylum Chordata; class Amphibia; order Caudata; family Salamandridae; genus Triturus; species Triturus cristatus. Next base: position 580,492,385 of record NC_140586.1, read on the forward strand.
GCGCCTTGACCTTTTTTACAAAATGACAAACACATTGCAAAAGGTTGGGGTGCAATTTGCACCTGAGGTTTGCAACCTTTCTGTTACCATATTTGGCCGTATGTTAAGAAATTCAGGGGCATGTGTATGAAAGTCTGTGTTTGCGATTCTCAAAATGTGATATTGAGAGAATAGCAAACCACGATATAAATAAAAAAATCGCGAATAAATTGCGATTCTCAAAAATTTGCAGAATTACACTGCGACCCCGCAATTAGCAATTTCTTTTTTGTGAATTCGCAAATAGAGAATCGCAAAAATAGGGAATCTGTAATAAAAGTGCAGCTTGATGACATCACACCCAGGAAGTGGGACTGCCCATGATGCACCTGATTGCCTGAGGCTGAGTCAGAGTCTGTGGGGAGAGGCAGAGAACTGAGCACTGCATTTTCATACATTTCCAATGGACAAGAAGGAGGCTGGGAGAAAGAGAAAGCAGAAGTTCGGCGAGAGGGAGCAGGATATGCTGATAGAGGAGATGGTACACAGCCAAGAATTATTATTCGGGAAAAAATCACTCCGTGTCCCAGAGTCCAGAAAGAGGAAAATATGGCTGGACATCCAGGCAAAGGTAAATGCCATTTGTGTGACCCAGCGCTCTGTGGAGGACCTGACAAAGAGATGGTACGACATGCGCTCCAGGTCCAAGGAGAAGGTGGCAACCAGGCTGGTGGAGGCTAAGAAGACAGGTTGGGGAATACCAACTGCAACAGAGTCAACACCCCTCGAGGAGTTGGTGGAGTCCACCCTTCAGCCCAAAGACATCAGTGGTGTGGCTGACATTGACAGCTCCGACCCTGCAAGCACCAGCCAAGGTAAGATGCATGCCAAATACAGCCTCACACATCACCATCCCATTCACACACTCAGGAATGCATAAACTACAGAGTACATATGCTACTCCAGTACACTTTTTTCCAGCACACACAGCAATGCATCATGGGAGATGTAGTCAGATGCATCATACAGTGGGGCAATGAGACACTGCAATGTAGAAGCAGTATGAGAAATTCAGCAAAGGCCAAAAGTGCTAGAAAGCAGTTAGCTAAGGCAAACTGAGAAAATGTTATTCATTGAGAGATGCGGATCATGACACAAAATCAAAATGTGCCTTTTCATTCACAGCACCACCTGAAACACAGGATGACGGTACAGGAGCCAGGCCAGTGTGCAGCACAGGTCCAGGAACAGCACACTCTGCAACGTAGTGAGGAAAGATCTGTGAGATGCAGGCCAAGGGCGAGCACCAGCGCTGCCGCAGATGATGAGCACACTGTGTTTGCTGGACTGGAAGGCAGCATGGTGAAGATACAGCACCTGCAAAGAAGATCGATGCAGTCAATTCACCGGCAGCTGGTCTCAGTAAACCATAACCTACATGACATGAGGGAGGGCATCAGGGACATGACAGGTGCAATCAGACAACTGTGTGCCACAATGAAGCAAGAGCAGGCAGCCAGACGCAGGGGGAGACAACATCTCTACAGCCGTTAGGACACCTACAGCAAGGCGGTGAACCACCTGTGTACTGCCACGACCCTGCTGTCACGTCACTCCATGAGCATGCAAGTGGAGATGGCCCACTGCAGCCAGGACGTGGCCAAAGGCCTAATGCAGGTCATGACCACAGTGGAACAGCTGCAGACAGCCACCACAGGTGGCACAGGACTCCTGGGCTCAGGGGATAGCAAGGAGCTGTCAAGCAGGAGCAGCATAACCCCACCAGTTCTCAAAACCAGACAGCGCAGTGGGAGACAGGGCACAACACCTGAGGAGTCAAGGGAGGGCAGTCAGCACCCTTAGCATGCGCCAGCAGGCTATTCCCGAAAGAGATGAACTGCCATCACTGAGGATAGCAAATGGGTGAAGCAACCCATTACATCTGGACTAATTATCCTGCTGCTAAAGGATTGATTAAACACAGTCCAGCACCAAAACATCTTTTGCATTGTGTCATTATTTCTCACCTAGAAATAGTTCTGTGTGATTTCATCACGTCTTTGTTGTCCGGCAGCTGCCCCAACTCCAACTGCTGGTCTGCTAGGCGGACCTGGGCCCTCATCCTCAGAAGTATCTGTATCAGTTAGGTCTACTGGAATGCCTTTTTTCATAGCTATGTTGTGGACCATTGCACAGGTAGCCACAATCTTGCAGCAGGTCTCTGGGCTGTATTGTAGTGCTCCTCCGCTTTTATGCAGGCAGTGAAACCAGCTCTTCAGTATACCAAATGTCCGCTCAATTACACAGCATGTAGATTTCTGTGCACGATTAAATCTCCTCTCCCTTGCATTGGCTGGATTGAGGTATGGTGTCAGGATGAAGTCCAGCACTGTATATGCACTGTCACCTACAGAATTGAAAATAAGAGGTAAGTTATTGTCCTCCCACCCCAGATATTTACTGTATGTTAGGATGTTTGACATGCATTTACCTAGTAGGTAGCCCTCACCAAACTCGCCAGCATTGAGACGTCTGTATATCCCACTATGTCTAAAGATAAATGAGTTGTGAGTACTGCCTGGGTAGTTCGCTACAATATCATGATATATTTTGCATTGCAGATGACCAGTATGGTTAGTGAATGATACGATTTTCGGTTCCTGAATACATATTCATTGTTTGATGGGGGTGAGAGTGCCACATGGGTTCCATCTATGCAGCCAATTACGTGGGGGAATTGTGCAAGCTGGTAGAAGTCCTGTTTTGTTGGCTGTAATGCCTGTTGTGTGCTGGGGAATTGTATGTGATGTTGTAGCCTCTGTACCATTGCATCCACGAATGCATGGAAGAAGCGCGACAGGCAACTCTGGGAGACCCAACCTGCTGCTGCTATTACCCCTTGAAAACTCCCTGATGCCAGTAAGCGCAGTGAGCACAGGACCTGCACATGGGTTGGAATGGTTTGGGTCCTGCGTGTTGGGTGTTCCAGCAGGGGTTTCAGTCCTCTATCAGGTCCATAATGGTGGCTGAGTTCAGCCTATACTTCTCATGGATCTCCTCATCAGTCTGCTGGAACAGAGTGATGCGCACTCTGAAGATCCGTTCCTGTCGCCTCCTTCTCTGTGCTGCAGCCCGAATTCACAGCTTCCTGGCTATCGGATACAGAGCTGCCATTGTGGAAGTCCCTGTTGCACTGTGTGCTTTTCGCGCATTTCAGCGCGCGCAATGAAATTTGTTTTACCTATTTATTTAGTTACATTACTCCGGACGGCCGTGAGCCGGAGTTTACTACCACCCCTGCCCCCACCCCGCCCCACCCCACCGCCCCGCAGCACTCCCTCCACGGGCTGCTACTGGTATGGGACTGTTCAAGACATACTAGTTGTGTTCTAAAAGAGGGTTAGGGGAAAAATAGATAGCCCGGGACATACACTTAACTCATAAGCTCATCAAAAACTGAATTTGCCTTATTGGGACAATCACTGAACTTCATTGGCATTAGTTCTTTACTGCCTTGTTCCTCTTTTACTGAGGCACCGATCCTCACAGATACAACTAAGATCCTGATGCTTTCTATCTAAATTCATCAAACCATTTAAATCAATTACTAACTGCATATGAAGGGTGTCGGGCACTGACATATTTACAATTGAATGACATGTGCCGGAAAATGCCGCGTGTCTGATATATTTTCTAAAGGCTCATCTGTATATTCTTCTTTTACATAAAATAGAGTGCCAGGAATGAAATACGATTTGCCAACAAAATATGACGTTTCAGTCGATTTTGCTGAAACTCTATTTGAGTAATCCTTGCCTGAACGTGCCTTTTCTGATGTGTCTTATAGTTTGACAGACCTGCCCCGAATTTCTGTGCCAGCTCCTACACTTTCCTTTGGCCTAATACTGGCCTCTTCGCTGTCTGATGCATGTTTCTCCGCAGGCACAAATGTGAAAACACTATTTAGAAACTTTTGGCAAACAGAATGGTTTCAAGGTTAGGCATGGCAACCTGAGCATTTGTTTGATAATGTAAAGCAGAAGAAATGCTGTATCTTCATCCTAGCTTGTTAGCCTAATATGCCATGCAACACACTAGTAACGTGGATGTTGACTCCCAGGTGATCTAGAAATGTGAGGTGTTTTATTTCAGAAATCTCAATATGTTGACGACTACAATGGCAGTGATCCAAAGATTCCATAAGTAAGTGAAAGTATAAAGAGAGAAAACTGATAAACTCTGCTACTACGGAACCCAGTAGAGGAGGAGAAGGTTGCATCACAATTCAAAGCCTGCAGACTTGTTAACTGGTCTTTTACCATGAAGATATTCGAACCAAGTGATGGCAAACCAAGGCTTGCCTCACATAAGACATCCGTAACATCAGGCCAGCTAGCTAGCTTCACTTACTATTTCAGGTGCAAATGCTGGATTATATGATACCCGCAATCCCTGCCGCAGGACCACTGCTATAACATAAAATGGAACTGATTCCTTTTGCTGATATGCTTAAAGGAATTGAGCAAGCTCAGACATGCCTCCAGCTGGATATTTAGGGCCAGATTTGATAAATTCACACGCAACACAGCACAGCAGCGAAAAATGCATGAGAAGTAGGGAGCAGGAAAGAGCCATATTTACAGAGATACGGCTCTCTCCTCACCTCTCCCTAGCGCTGGTGGCGGATTTTGCTGCCGAGCTCCACGTACACACATTTGTGCTATAATGCAAGAGTGTGTGCATGAGTCTAGCATGGGTTTTGTCCTGGCGGGTTACCCTTCCAGTCCAAAATACTATGCTTAGGCAAGTTTTAAAACGTGTCCTACTTTGTAAGTACTTTGTAAGTGTGCTGCACAGTGCGGCCCACATGCAAAGTCAGAAAAGAAAGAAGAAATAAAAACATTTAACTCATGCTTAGAAATGGCATTAATTTTTTTATTTTTTACACAAAAGCCTGTCAAATTGTTGGTTGAGAGGGTTTTTGCATCAAAAAGCAGGGATGGTTGCATGGAAATGCCCCTGTAACAACCCCTTGACGCTAAATAAGACAAAGCAGTGCTTTGCGCTACTTTTAGACAATTTCCAATGCAAAACAAGTTTTGCGCTGGATAGTAAATAAAACATGTTTTTTGCTGGTTTGCGTCACAAAACAGCATAAAATGTCGGTAAATCTGGCCCTATGTGAGAGTTTCTGAGTAGACAACAAAGCAGTCAGATATATTTTAAGATTGTGAAGACTTTGAAATTGTACAGTACTTAATTAATGCTGGCTCTTGAGAGAAGGAACTAGAAGAATGGATATCTGGTGAGGATGCCAATAGATCAGAATTTAAAAAAAAGAGAGAACACACACAGATGCTCGAATCTCAGGATATTCGGGGTTCATGGGTCAGCTTAGGGCTATCTAGACACACCATGAACCAGTTGGTTCTCTCACTAAACGTGTACATTCTCACAAAAGTGAATTTTCAAACACAAAAGATTTCCTTGATAGGTTTCCCTACAAAATCTTCTGGTCCCAATGATCTCAATGATCTCAACATTCATTTAAAAAAAACTGTACTCATCCAAAAATTATGGGCAACACTTCATTTAATTGGAATTCTTCCCAGTGGTTGAATTCCCCCTACATTGCACTTCAATTTCAACCTTGCAAAGTGTCAGTGAATAATCTCACAACAGATCATTAGTCCTTAAAAAAATAACATAGTTTCATGCCTACAACACATTAGGATCTCGAAATGCATTACATAAATATTTTTTTTTAACCTGAAATGTACATGTTCCAACCCAAAGACTTGTATTTGTGAACGCCTTGTTCTATTGTAGGGTGGCTTCAAAGTCATATGGAAAGGATTAACTGATTGTATGCAATCTTCATTGCCTCAAACATTTTTTGAGAAGTTGGTCACTTAGGATCCGATTACGACTTTGGTGATGTGGCGCCCGGTCTGCCCCACTGTCGCACCACCAAATCCATAATCAGGCGGCCCGCCAAATTAGGAGTTTCCTCCTATCTGGTGGGCTTTTTTTGAGCGTTCCAATGGTGGTGCCTCTAAAAATGGGCACCGTGATGGGAACTCCAAAAACAGTTCCTGCACAGAATGGACTGTTAAGTCCATGCTGTGCAGGGATTGGTGTGCATGCACACAGGGGGGCACATGTGTGCATCCAGTGGGCGCAGAGGCACCAGGGGGCATTGTAGGGCTCATTTTGTTTGCTCTCCACCAGGGCTTTCATGGAGGACGAACCACCATGAAAACCCTTGTGGTAAGGAAGCTCTTAATATGCCTCGCGGGACTGCATCGGTCCCTTCAAGCATATAGATGCTCCTACACTGCCACAACACCACCAGGGAACGGCGGTTACCTGGTGGCTGTGGCAAGGTTGTGGTGGGCTGATCGTCCAACTCCTAATAGGGTGGTCAAGAGACTGCCACTGCCGCGCCCCAGTGAGCCTAGCAGTCCATGGACCACCAGACTCGTAATCAGCCCCTTAGAAGGAAGGTACAATAAAAGGTAAGTATTCATGATCACTTTGAAAAAATTGAGATTTATCTAGCTATCAAAAACCAATGAACAAAAGTACTAGAACCTCTAAAGTGATTAAGAGGCCATACACAGTAATGAGAGGTAAAATTAGGCATTCCTCTAATGTTCCTCTCAAGGTCGTTATGGATTATTTGTTGCCAGTGCCAAAGTTTGATATGATAAAGCAAGGCTGAGCAGGAGTACCTAATGCACATTCTGCTACATCATTATTAGGGATATTGGGTGTATTGGGATATTTTCTTAAAGAAAACCGCAAATTACCACAAAGTTGAAGTTGGTAATTTGCGATTACTTAAGGCCAAATCACACTTTTTTGTGCTTCTTATATTGCATTTAGGGAATTGCAATTTGCGATTCCTTAAATGCATTCGCAAAATAGGGAATCGAAAATTTTGCGATTACTTATTTTACGAGTGGGTTTTTGTGTGATACATTGCACACTGCTAAATTGCGATCGCAAATGCTGAAATTCTGCGAATGTCAGTGTTTGTGATCGCAATTTAGCTTGACACATATGGCCCTATATCCCTTAGATTCTCCCAGTACCCTCATTCTGCTTTACTTCTTTTTTCAACAGTATGAGGTCACTGACCTCTTGTGGGACATACTGTTATGCTGGTCAACTCTTAAAGAGGGCATCTGTAAGAAATAACAGTGAAATATATGTTGATGCACAAGACCATGCATTACTCCAAAGATTGAAATCAGAACTGGTCACCCAGAGAATTAAATCAACGCTTACATCCATGAAAAATAACAATTAGTAGATCCCACAGAGCACTAGAGCTAATGTGGCTTCAAGTGCTACCTTTCTGCAAACAAAGTGGACAAACATCCTGTCACGTTTCTGGCTAAAGTATGATATTGTCTTATGAAACTACCATTTATTTCTACCCTTGCTAGGAGGATCCTTTGAACTCTAGTTAACTATAGACCTAGTAATGTGCTAATTATACTTCAAGATATAACATTAACCCAGTAGAGTATTAATGGGTAATGAACAATGACTTGAGCAGTGAGAACGCTTGACAATGTGTCTATGCATAATTAACTTTTACATACCATTCATTGGATTGCAGCTGTGTTTAATCTGTCAAAAATAGTATAAACCAGGTATTTAAAAGTGGCTTATTAGTAGTAGTAAATATATATTTACCACTTGCAATAAAGCCACTAGCGCAGTCTAAGGTTCAGAATAGGTCTCAGAAAATTATTCCATTGCTCAACCCTGGGTAGCTTGGCTGTGAGCAGGTAGGCTTAACTCCATAGACAGATATGTTAAGCATTTAAAAACATCAATTCAGTAAATAATTAAGACACAACATCAATTTACAAAAATAGGAAATATTTGTATCTTTAAACGGACACCAACACAAATAAAATCCAATGTAGGGAACCGGAGATCTGATTTTTAAAAAAAGATTTAGCACCATACAGCACATAGAATGCTATAGCCCCTATTGGGACATCAGGTCACGCTAGACCGGTATAAAATCAAAGTTTCAAGCCAACCCCAATGGAGCTCTGCACGGCTACCCATTGGGGTAGGTCTCTGTCACAGTTTTTACCTTCTGACTTAGAAACTTTTCTGGAGCTTTTCTTCTTGGGTTCATCTAAGGTCCCAGCTTGTCCGGATTCAATAAGGGTTCACCGGATTGCCTTGCGACGAGCGCCCAGTCAAACTTATGGAAGTCAGACCTCTAGAGCTTTCCAGCATGATGAACCTGCGATCCAGGCCAGCTCGCTGTTGAAGGTGGGCGGCTTCATTTCCGCAGTTGGTTCCGGTCACCTTTTCTGAGTTCGGACTTAGAAACTTCTACCAACCCTTTACTCCCATGGTCCCTCAACACTCTTCACCAGGCTGGATTCAGTGAGATTTCATTGCCTTGGGTTTGCACTAACTTCCGGTCAAACTCTGGTCGTTGGAGCTTTTCAGTGTAGTTAACCTAGAGGGCAGATTGGCTCGCTGGCTTCACTGGCCAGGTCGAATTGGTCCACTCATGGAGCTTTTTTCCAAAGTTGCTCCAAAGTTCTTCAAACTCCTGGAACTTCTTCTTGAAGTTCCTTTGAGGGTCCCAAAGTGTCAAAAACGTATTCTAATGTTCATGAAGCTCTTAGATGGTCCTTCAAATTGTGGGACTGCAATTTTCACAATCCAATTGAACAAAACCCTTAAGAATCCACTAGTAGTACACCAGGCGGGGGATTCTTTTAGGTGATGGTCCACTCATTTTTTAAGCAAGTTAGGTCCACAGGGCCGTAGCTCCTGATTGTGCAGCAGGCACAGTCAGTCAGAGTGCAAGGCCTGATTGGTGCAAATCAAACTTCTCAGCATGGACCCTACTTCGTCTCTTGTTTCAAGCAGCAGATCTGAGAGGCACTGCCCCTCTCAGATACTTATTCAGTGTTATCTGGGGTCACACAGGAGGGCACTCCTGTCTAATGAGGTGCACGAAAACACCCAAGAGCATGATCATTTCCTCCAAAGTGTGGCACAATGGTCTCCCAGAAAGAACTATTTCACCAAAGTTCAATATGGCTGAAGTCTCAGCAGAGAGGTAAGAGCTTGCTAAACCAACCTCCAGGATGGCTCATCTCCATGTGCTGTCTGCACATTCCTTCCTTAGGCCTGCCATCCGGCTGGTTTCAAAGAGTAAGGGTGTAAATGAAACTGTTTTCTTTTACCTGTCTCCTCTTTCTCAGGATGGTTTTCATTTGTCTATGAAGAGATTTCAAGGGATCATTCTTATGATACGAACATAATTCAAATTTGGGAAGGATGAAAAATTCCCAACAGAACATTGGAAGTTAAACCAATAAAATCATCCATTTATATTTGGGAACAACACATAATTCCTTCTGTTTTGGGATATTTGGGCAGTGCAATAAGGAGACGTTCCCCAATCGGGGAACGCTGCTTGAGGTATAGGTTTTCTACACTCCATGATCAGAGAGAGGTACCCTGCTACAGGATATTGCACTGCATCCCCCGTGCTTGCCAGTGAGCTACACTAGGCCCGAGATTGGCCTTTGCTGTGTGCCCCGGTCCCTACCGTGAGCAGGTATGTGATTTGTGCTACACGGCGTGACGGCGCCAGGAAAGTGCGCCGCATCTTCCGTTTATTTGGTAACATTTTGTTTTTGGGATGGCGACCGGAGAGGAGCTCAGGAGTGGAGCTCCGTAGGCGGGGGATCGTAAAGGACAAAACATCCCTGTGTTGCCCTCGCCAGCCCTTGTCGCGTTAGGCACTGGATCACAGATACAGCTGCGTGAATAGCAGCATTTGCTTTTTATTTACTACATCAAGTCATGATCAAAGACCTAAAACTACCTCGCTCTACACTTTACTAAAAAGAAACAAAGGACTAACATCGGCTACCCATGGTTATAGACAGAGGACCTTAATCTGAGAGTCAGGATCATGGAAAGAGTGATAGGATTTCACATTGGAATTCGAATCATCATTGGTCCTTCGGCAGCAATCTTGGAATGGCTTTCCTATTAGTTATATCTATCTTTAGCATTTCCTTGTCTTGCTTCCGTTGATTACTTTTACTTCCACATCACAGAGTCAGCTCTGGCCATACTTCCCTCACAACCACTCTCCCAGCAGGTTTTTCCCTGAATACCCTTGCGACACATACACAACTAGTACCCCTCTTTCTATGCTAGCCCCTTTTCAAGGGATCTATTCTGATCCTTGACCTCTTTTGACCTCTCCTCTGCGTTCACGCCTCTCTCCTCCCATCTCACCTCCCCCTCTCCCAGCAGGTTTTTCCCTGAATACCCTTGCGACACATACACAACTAGTAGCCCTCTTTCTATGCTAGCCCCTTTTCAAGGGATCTATTCCGATCCTTGACCTCTTTTGACCTCTCCTCTGCGTTCACGCCTCTCTCCTCCCATCTCACCTCCCCCTCTCCGTACGTCACTCCGTTGGGGGTGGACGTCATGGAGCGTGCAGGTACACACACCTACAGCATCATCTATCCTCCTAACCTATCTAAACAATCTGCCAAGCGCTTCAAACATAATTTTATTAAACTTCACCCTGAAACGCTCTTCGCGGACCCTTATATCTCACCTCGTACTGGAGTCACTACCACAGATTTCATCTTCCACACTAAGAGAAGAGCCCAATGGAGAAAAGCATTCCTAGCCTCTCTCACGATCTCCTCTACTAGGAAAACCGCACATGGAACAGCCTTCATTACTTCCCCCTCCCAACTATTTCAGGCGACAGCGACCATCACCATCTACAATAACGGCATCATCCTCATTCAGGCCTCGGATCATAATCTAAAACTCTTAGACACCATCTTCCCCACCATTAAAAACCGTGTGTCTATATCACAGCTGCCCTCTCCACCCCCCCGCGGCAATTCAGTCTGGATTAACCCCCCCATCCTTACTTATAATCTCTCACCATCCCCGTCCGGCTCCAGTCCTTCCCCCACTCTACCTACCCCCCTCCCCCACACGCAGCACTTAACCTCACCCTCAACGCCTGGCGCCTCCATCTCCCCTAACCCACTTACCCCCCAGACACCTCCAACACCATTGCCGTATAGCTCTCCCTCCGCCACGCGCACCCCTCTCCTCCATTCCCCCCCGGCACTGCACCTGACCCACTTACCCTACTGCCCAGCACGACTGCTTCTACCTATGGGCCCCGATCGGAGGCGGAATCCTCTCCTCTGGAGCTCTCTGCTCCTCTCCCCTCACACAATCTTTATCCCTCTGATTTGTTCTCTCCAGCCACCTCACTTTCGCATGTCCCGGCCTCACCTAATTCCTACTCCCCTCAACGATGTCTTCCTCCTCCTCAGAGATTGCGTGATAATCATGTATCACCTCTCCCCCTTTTGTCTACGACGCTTCTCTTTGAACAAACCACCCCCCATCCTTCCCCCTTTCCTGTACAACTGGCAGCATCCACAAATCTACAACCCCCCACCCAGCCCCCGGCTGGCACAACACACCTTCCTACATCTCACTCATCCGCACCAGACCCTAGACTAGACGAAATTATGATCGCCTTGCACCAAATTAAAGCGGAGTTACTTTCGTTCAAGGTGATGCTGTCGAGACATTCATTGCGCCTCACGCCATCAAAGTCATATAAGCCACACGAGCACTTGGACCTCATACCACCTGCCTCTAAAATGCCCCCTCCATGTTGGAAAACAGTTCCTTCCCACAACGCTCGTACACGCCCTATGCGCACCACCAATCTACTCTCGGAGAACGATCTCCTCTCTCTTCTGCACTCTTACGAACCCTCCCCCACCAACTCCCTTCCATCATCTCAGACTACCATCCCGACTATCCCCCTCAACCTTCGCAGACCCACCACACACAACAACAGTGGAGTCTGTGCTAATAACCTTAGAAGAATCCTTGTACCTCCAGACCCCTCTTCTTCCCTCTCCTCACCCCATCTGAAATGCACTCTTCTAAACTGCCGTTCAGCCTCCAGACATGCTGCCGACATAGCCGACCTCATCCTCTCCCAGGATCTTGACATATTATTTCTTACGGAAACCTGGTTAACAGATTCATCCTCCCCACTACTCGATATCCTCGTTCCTCCCAACTACGACATCATCAGACTTGATAGATCGGACAAGATAGGGGGCGGCATAGCTTGTATTCATCGCAGCAGCATCACCATAAACAGAGCCATTTCGCCCTCTTTCACAACATGCGAATACTTATGCCTTAACATGTGCTGCAAGGGCAAACCTGTTTGCTCATTCCACATCATCTACCATCCCCCAGGAGACAACCTCCTTTTCATTGAACACCTCATGGATTTGATCTCCTCTAGCAACGGGCGGCAAAATACCCAAATATTCCTAGGCGACTTCAATCTCCATTGGAATGACATTAATGACTCAGGGGTCAACAGTTTCAAAAACTTCCTGGATGATCTGGCCTTCACCCAATCCTGCAGTAGTCCTACACACATTAAAGGATCAACCCTTGATCTCATTATCTCCAAAGCTGACGTCATCCAGGTGGACTCGATTCAACCATGCGACTGGTCGGACCATCACATTGTTGCCTTTCACATCAAAGAAACTTTTAAACCCAACCCATCGCAACCCACAAAACCTAAGATCTGGAAAAGAGACTTGAAAAAAATCAACCCTAACTCTCTACCTGCCTCCAGTTATAACCTGCTCCAGCCTCCTGTAAACACCTCTGACGTCCATGTTCTCACAAATCACTATCTCAACGCTATGACCACGATAATTAATGAGGCCGCCCCCCTACAACTTAAGAGGGCTCCCAATAAAGATTCCAAGCCCTGGTACAACGCTCTACTTAATGAGGATAGAAGAGCCCTTAGATCCTCAGAACGCAACTGGAGAGCAGTCCCATCGGCTCTCCACCTCAAATTCCTTAGGAAAAAGAGAAATGCATACTTCAAAAAAATTAAGCGCACTAAAGCTGACTTCTTCAGACACCAACTTGACCAAGCTAAAAACCAGCCAAAAAAGCTCTTCGAAATTGTCAAAAATCAAACCAAGGAAGCCCTCCAACGGGCCCGAGATCTAGATCGCCTACAACCTAACTGTCAAGAATTCTCCACCTTTTTAATCTGAAGACTGACAACCTCATAAAGGATCTCCTTAATGACAGACCTTTACACACTGATCCTCATACGGTAATCACCCCGTTATTTACACCCATCCCATGCCATTCCCCCCCTAAGGCCTGCCCCAAAAACCAGGCAGCCTGGTCTTCCTTTGAGACGTACACTGAAGACGACCTAGGCAAGATTCTCAACAACCTGAAACCGGCCAATCATTTCACTGACCCCCTCCCGGCTAATGCAGTCAAAGCCCTTTCACCTTGGCTTCTTCCACTCTGGACCAAAATCATTAACAGCTCACTCCAACAAGGCTGCATCCCGGACTCCCTCAAAGTAGGCCAAGTATCACCTATCCTAAAGAAACCCACTGCTGACCCTACTGACCTGAACAACTACCGTCCCATTTCCAATATCCCCACCTTGGCCAAATTGCTGGAAAAATGTGTAAACCGACAACTGACCAATCACATAGATCACTTCAACCTACTAAATAAACACCAATCAGGCTTCAGAGCGGGTCACAGCACTGAATCGGCCATGACACACATTCTTGATGATGCGCTACAAATCCTTGATAAGAATGGTTCGTGCTTACTCATCTTACTAGACCTCTCATCAGCCTTTGATACGGTCAAACACCAGAAACTACTAGATCTCCTGGAGCATAGGATGGGTCTGTCTGGCACGGTGCTAAAATGGTTTACGTCCTTCCTGCATAACCGTACACAAAAATTCAAGGTTAACAACATGCTCTCCAATGCCTCCCCTGTATCTCTTGGGGTGCCGCAAGGGTCCGCACTCTCACCGTCCTTAATCAACTTGTTCATGGAACCGCTCACTGAAATCTTGCAAACATCCAATGTTCAATTTCATATGTATGCGGACGACACGCAACTATACCTCAAGATCAACTCCTTAGAGGACATTAATCTGCTCAACTCCACACTCATGATCACCCAATCTTGGTCATCAGAAAATCATCTCAAACTCAACGCATTAAAAACAGAATTCCTCCTCATAGCACCAACGGCCAAGATCCCTTTAATGCATGATCTGATCAAACAGCTCTCCGCGTTCAATGTATAACCTACTATCGTGGATTCTGCAAAATCCTTGGGGATTACTCTCGACAACAACCTCATGATGCAAAAACACATCAGTAACGCCACAAAGAGAGCTAATTTCCAGATAAGCACCCTAAGGAAGCTGAAACCCTTCCTGCCACTCGAGGACCTCAAGTTGACAGTACAAGCGCTAGTCCTCCCTTGTGTGGATTACGGAAGTGTCTCTCTGTGTGGAATACCAAAAGCTGCAACAGCGCCCTTAAGAGCGTCTATCAACTCCGCGGCAAGACTCATCACTGGCTCGAAAAGATCTGCACACATTACCCCGGACTTGAAATCCTTGAACTGGCTCCCATTTGAAGCTAGAATCCTCCTAAAAGTGGCGTGCATGACTCATAAAGCCTTACACCACAACTCTCCCAGCTACCTCGCGCAGAAACTGACAATCTCTGGTGATCTGCAGACTTCCAGGAGTGCCGAAAACCTTTTACTGAAACCTCAAAGGTTCAACAAAAAGAAAACATATAATCGATCCTTCTCTGGGATGGCGCCCAAAATTTGGAACATTCTTCCCCCCGAAACCCGACGGAATGCCTCCTCCACCGCTTTCAAAAAAGAAGTCAAAGCGCTTCTCATGGCAAAATTTACTTGAGCACTGCATGCTGTAACTCCTCCTTCTATATTTGATCTCATTTGTTTTTTATATGATTGTTCACTGCATATTTCTGTTTTGTTCCTCTTACAGCCAGTGTTATGTAAAGCGCTCTGATATCCGCAAGGATCTTGTTCGCGCTCTATAAAACTTTCTAAATAAATAAATAAATAAATAAAACAGGCGACAACTTGAGTAAGCTTGAAGTATTTTTCGATAACTTGGAGTGCGTGATCCACTCAAATGGAGAATCCTCCTTCTATTGAACACCCCTCTCCCTTTCTCTGGCTTTCCTATGTAGCAGAACCCTCTCCTCCCATAATGGCTCTTTCACCCCAGGGGCTCCTTATCACCTCATCAAAGCAGCCTGGCTAATCCACTTAACTCTGACCAATCAGGACAGATCACCGGAAGGCTGAATCTTGGCTTACAGACAAGAAAGTATTATACCTTTTGTCTGTACATTATAATTCAAACTCAACAATAGTATATTGTTTGATTTATCACTAACATTCCAATAGATCCTTGAATTAAATTTTTTCTGAGTCTCCTGGCGGGAATTATTAATGAATAACTTCTTGTCATGGTAACCTATGTGGCTGTGAATCGGCAAATGGGAAAAATTAATTAGGCATTATAAAAACAGATTTTACAAGGACTTTGCCTATATCTACAGGACCCTCCACCCCTGGAGCACCTAGGGAAGACTTTAGAGGGTTCTAAATATATAAAAATATTGCAGATCCCCACTCTACAGTGCACCTAGCATAAAAGTTGATTTTGGGAAGCACTTTACTACAATTCTAGAAGTGAAATGTGCAATTTAACTAAACCCAAGTCATATAAAACATATTTTATAAGGGTCGTCCTTATAGGCATCTGACCACCCCTCCAGCACTCAGACACCTAGGGGAGACCCTAGAGTATTGAATATGCCAAAATATTGTTGTTTATTAATGTTTAAGCCCAAAACACCAAAGTCGAGTTTGGGCAAAATGTACGTTTCCAAAGAATTCCTGCAACACAGTGCTGCTTTTAAACTGACCTAAGGCCTCAGCAATGCACACATGCAGCCATACCCTATTATATACTAGGGACTTAAAGGTAGTTTTGATCCCCCTGCCCTATTATGTACTAGGACCTTATAGGGGAGGTCATGCCAATCATAGGGGTAATGATCATTTTAGACAGTATGCCAGCTGATGAGTGGTGAAACCCTACAACTGGTCCTAGGATGCTTGTTTGCAGTCCAGGGAGGACCTGGACTGGCAGTTCAGGCTGGACTGTTTCTATTTGGTGCAGGGTCAAGACTGATTTACATACGGCTGGGTTCAAACTGGAATGACATGGGGAGCAATACAATTATGGATTTAGGCCCAGATCTCTGTACTAGGGTCAATGTAAGACATTGTTCTGCATTCTGTCCATCAATTCTACTTTTGGCGGCTGGCACATTTTTTTCAGTGGTCTACCAAATTAAAATATATTGCCATTTAGCCCAATTACTTTCTCTTAACAATGATTATTTAACAATTAAATAAAGAGGTTGGTCCTTACCTTTTTCAGTCAGCATAACCACAGTGCCATTTGTGGAGGCCTCAGCAAACAACTCTTTACTGTTACAAGCAGTGCTTGGTTTGTAAGCAAATAAGTACCAAGACTTTCATCAGGAGGCCTCTGCAGCTTGCACCACACTACACATCACATCTGACTCCTACAAGTGTGACAATTTGGACTATTTCAGGCCTCCACAGCTATAAAAATGGCTTGGGTGGCAGTTAAGTAATTTTTAAAGTATATTGAATTAAACGTTAACAGTTGTTGTGGTCATTTCTAAATTCGCCAGAGAGGACCACCTTTTTACAGACTATCACAGGCCCCATTGTTGACAACTAAGTGCTGGTGCTGTGCACAGAAAACTACTTGTTCAAATTAAGCACTGGACAGGTAATTTCAGAGGAGATGAAAATCAGGTAATTTTAGAACCGTGGGGGTTTCCTTGCAACTTGCCACCCCTGTTAAAAAAATTGGATTGCTTTTGGAATTAATTTGAAAGCATGGTTTAACTATTGTACAATACCCTTCTATAAACCCCCTCAGGTATTCAACTGTTTGCAGAATCATGACTTTTGTTGAATTACGTTTAAAGAAAAAAAAAAATTTTATTTATGAGTTTTCTGTTAAACGTACATAACAGTCGTCACATCCAGGACAGACCCTGCAGGGACAATACAATACAAAGGTCTTCAAACCCCATTTCCCAAAAACACACAATAGAGCGTTCTTTCATCACTATAGCGTCATATATACAAAACAAGAATTAAATCAACGGCTAGCTTGGAGTAAGTTAGGGTGGTCTCGCAGATACGCTGTAAGTGGCTCCCAAATATCTGATGGTTTCGACTCAGTTGGTAGTTCTTCCGCGTATAATAAAACATTGTCACTGCAATATACAGCATCTTGTATCCAGTTCATCAGGGTTGGGGTTTGTTTACTGTCCCAATGCATTACCACCCTGCGTTTTGCCAAGAGCAGCAGTATGGCGATTAATTTTTTTTTAATCGATTTCACAGGTATACGCAGTCCTAATAAACATAATTTCGGTGTGCATGCTAGCGTGCATGAGATCAATATACCCAAATGATGAGTCACTGTTTCCCAATATTTCTTTATCTTTTCACAATTCCACTCCAGATGTGCGAAGTCTGCCTGATCAGCTCCGCATCTTTTACATCGCGCATTGTCCCGTAGCCCGTATTTATGTAATTTGGCTGGGGTGTGGTAGGCTTGGTGTATGTACTTGTAATGAATGATACGGAGGTTACCATTAGGTGTGACCAATGTAATAAGTGCAAAGCATGATGACCAGTCGTCATGTGTCAATGTGGCGTCGAGAAGTTTGGTTCAGTTGTCCCGGGCCTTATGTGTTTGTGTCCCAAATTCCGCTTGAACTAGCTTATATAGCCTCGAGATTATGTTAGTATGAGAAGGCTTGGCTATCAACGTCTGTAATGGCTGTAGCGTTCGAGGCTCCGCTGGGAATGTGGGGTCCAGTTCCTTGATGGCTGCCCTTAATCTGTGAGAAATAAATCTGAATAGCAGTGACTTGTTGCTGATGTACGACAGGTCGTCTAGTGTGATGAAGGTACCACCTGGGTATAAATCACTCATCTGTGTGATGCCTATTTGTTCTAGAATCTTCATGCTGTTTTTTCCTGTGTGACTGACAGCGCGGGGTGATGTGCCAGTGGTAGATTTGGGGCATCTATCGGGGCCTTGCTCGCTTTTTGACTAATGCTATGCCAAGCTTCCGATGTCTTCCGTACTATGTTTATTTCTCGCTGCGATAGGTGATGTCGAGTGTGCGTGAGTATACTTGATAGTGGTATTGGATCCGCATCGCCATCCTCCACTGCTAGATGTGGCAGATATTGCACTGGGTGGTACCAATAGTACACGTATTGTGCCTGCGCGCATAAATAATATAAGTGGATATCCGGGACTGTGAAACCTCCTGAGGCATATTGATGTGACATGGTTTGGAGGCTTATACGGGCTTGCTTCCCGGACCATATCAGCCTACTTAAATTCGAGCATATCCGTTTAAGAATTGGAGCTGGTGGTTTCATTGGTATATTAATAAAAAGATATAACAACTTGGGTAGCAGCACCATCTTTATTAGTGATATTCTATCAGCTAATGATAAAGGAAGTGTGATCCATCTAGTTATTTGCGTTTCTATGCGGTCTATTGTTGTTCCATAATTATATCTGAGTACTAATTCCGCATCTTGGTGTATCCAGATACCGAGATACTTGATTGGATCTTCATGCCAGACAAGTGGAAATTCCATTTGTGGTGCTTTAGTGTGTGCAGTTAGTAGTATGACAGCTGATTTACTCCAGTTGATGTGCAGTCCCGAAATGCGCCCATTCTTTATATTCTCACATAGTATTGGAGAGAGGTTCTCTTCCGGGTTACGTAGGTATAGCACCATATCATCTGCATATAATGATATGATAATAGACCTCAGGCTGAACCGTAGTGCTGCATGTGCATATTTCTGATGGATTTTACAGGACAGCGGTTCCAATGCAACAAGAAGAGTATTGGAGACAGCGGGCAGCCCTGTCTGGTGCCGCGTTGTATTACCAATGTGTCCGATATATGCCTATTTACCTTAATGCGGGCAGTAGGTTTGTTATATAATAGGGCAATCCAGTTGAGGAACATGGTTGGTAAGCCTATTGCTTGTAGTATCGCGAACAGATAAGGCCACTCGACAGAGTCGAAGGCCTTAGCCGCATCTAGAAGTACCGCCACGGCCTGCAACTCCGGGTTTAGTTGATGTAGAAGAGCAAATATGGTGCGCAGGTTATGTGCTGTTGAGCGAGCTGGTATAAAGCCGGATTGGTCAGGTAAAACTATTGTGGGAATGAGTGGCTGTAGTCTTGTAGCTAGTATAGTGGCTAGTATCTTAGCATCAGTGTTTATCAAGGATAAGGGTCTATAAGATTCCTCTTTGTCTGGTCTCTTGTCTGGTTTTAAGAGAGCCACTATGAGTGCTTCGTGTAATGTTGGGGGGAGAATGTTGTTATTGTAAGCTTCATCATCATCATACATCTCTAGCAAGGGTGGAATGAGCAGATCTGGATATGCTTTATAGAATTCAGTGGTATATCCGTCAGGGCCGGGTGATTTACCATTAGGTAGTGATTTGATTGCTGTCAGTACCTTTTCCTCCGTTATAGGTTGAGCGAGGTATTCACGGTGCCTGTCAGATAGCCATACCAAGACAACATCTTCTATGTATTTTTTTATTTCAGCCTCAAGTGCTGTGTGGTGCGACTTATAAAAATCACTGTATGTTTCTATAAAAGTGTTGAGTATGCCTTGGGTATCATAGTGTAGTTGTCCGCTGTCGTCCTCTACCTGGGTAACCGTATGCTGTTTGTGTTCTATGCGTACTTTTTAAGCTAGTACTCTGCCTGGCCTTCCACCCTCAACCAGTCTGCGTGCTGCCTGGCGTCGGGAGGTGTATTTTATTTCATCATCTGCTAGCGCATTGTACGTATTTAGTTCATCCCGTAGCTCACTAAGGATGAGTGCGCTGTGGGTCTTGTCATACTCTGCTTCTAGGCATCGTATGCGACCCTCACACATCGTCAGTTGTGTTCTAATATCCTTCAGAATGCCAGCATTCGTACTTATACAGACACCCCTCAGCGTGGCTTTAAAGGCATCCCATAATGTACCTGCACTTGCAACTGATTTTGCATTGTTTACGAAGTATTCTTCTATCGCCATTTGTATTGCATCTTTATAGATGGGATCTAGGAGCGCACTGACGTTGAACCACCACTCAAATGGTGGAGGCATGTATGTCTGAATCGCCCATGTGGAGGCTTGGCTTGTGAGAAGCCAATAAACCAGTCTCGACCAACTATTATTTGCAGTTGAGGAATGGGTGCTTTCCTGTGTTGTCGGGTTGCGTATGCACCATACATCAAGCATGCAGAATTCCGTCATGCCACTGAGAATGATTGAGGCTGCACGTATGTGTTGTTCTGTAGTGTTGTGGGATCTGTCCTGCGTGTCATCCAGCACTACATTCATGTCTCCCCCCATATCAGTTCCATGTCTGGTAGGGCACGTATCTGCATCCAGAGGTGCATGAAGAAGTCAGGATCATCATTGTTCGGGCCATAGACATTAATGATGCCTGTTTTTGTTCCCCTTAGGACGCCTGTGACAATGACAGATCTACCTTGTCGATCGATAAGCATCTGGTCTAAAAGAAAACTTGTGCCCTTACGTACAATTGTAGTCATCCACCGAGCATATGAGGAATAAGTTGCAGACACTGCCATCTCTGCCCATCTATTGCCTAGTTTATCTGCCCGGCCTGAGTGTTTGCAAACCATACGCAAAAGTGGCCTGATGGTCTCCCTGTAAAGCGCGAACCGCTCTGGGACTATATGTCCCATGAGCGTTAGCGGTAACTAGGCATGCACGCGCAGTTGCGGAAGGCTTCTTAGAGCACTTCCGCCCTGGCGGCATTGCCGATTATTTTGTATGCGGAGGCAACGCAACGCAACTTTGTTCCGGTTCCAGTCCTCCCTCCGTGATCCGGTCAGGCGGCCATAGGAGCCCTTGGGAGACGCTATGCTGTAGCGCATCGTGTCGGTAAGGTCTCGGTGAGAGGAAACTGGCTCAGAATACCAGTTGATAAACGCATGATGGCATGGTATGGGTGCAGTGCACCGCTTCAGTTCCTGTCGTGCCCATCTTGATTCTAGACATTGAAAAGTTAATCCAGATGCCAGTGTAACCAGGATACTTTATTTGAACATTGTGAGGCAAACAATAGCAGGATGGTTTACAGGGCATTGCGTGAGTAGTCATCACCTGGTGTTCCTCCTCGTTGGCGAGCCACACGTATGTAGGCTCTTGCGAGTAGCAGGAATACCGGTTCATAGCAGGAATATCTGTGCCTGGGCATGGAAGTGCTTCCTAGAAACCGATAGAACTGTGTGGATGAAACATGGATTGTTCGCCAGGAGTGAACCACAACTGCCTGTGTTGATGATTGAAACTTTGTTTACCCGTATGAGTGAAACTGTTCAGTCTCAGAGAAAGTGAGATCGCTACATTGAGTTTTTATGATTGTTTCCCTAGCAGGCGATTGTGGTTGAGTCGAGAAGATCTCAAACAACCTCTGCGACTCTCTAACCGATAACAAGTGGGTATGTTAAACTGAGTGGAGGGCTTACTGCTAGAGAGGATACCCCGAGCATAGCGCTGGTCTGAAACTAATACTGTCTTCTCCCTTGTAGTGGTGCGTGTGCGTGTTCTTAATTAAGACAAGGCCTTGTCTTGCAGACCTCCAGTTCGGGGGTGAAGCATGTGGCCTGAAACCTGAGGAACCACACATATCCTTATTTTCTTTTACAGGTGGTTATTCTTCAAACTTTACGCCAAAAACACAAGGTCAGGGTTGCAGAGTGGTGGGGATAAGTGGATGATAACGGTGTTGTCTTTGTGTCTTTACAGGTCTCCTTCCCTGCTGTCCCCTCCCTTTCCTTCCCTCGCTCGATCGCTTCACTGATCTGTGCTATAATAGCCCTGAGACTTGAAGCTCTCGAGAGGTGGACCATAATGAGCAGCGTTCCGATCCTGAGGAGTTGAGGAGTCCGACAGTTTCCTGAAGCAGCGCGATGTCAACATGATGCCTGTCAAGATAGGCAAAGACTTGCCTAATCTTTGTGGGATTGTTAAGGCCCCTCACATTCCAAGTTATGATTTGCAGGGGTGTGGCTTTAGCCTACGGGTGTGCGCTTGACATTACCAGTTGTTTCTCTTGGTTCTAATGTTGCGTGTTTTGTCCATAGTCAATATATGCTAGTGTGTACTACCCTGGAACACGTGACTTAGTTATGCGCGTGAATATAGCGTCCTGGCAAGTGTATGACTGTCAGCATAACAAAATCCCGTCCCATACCTCCCCCACCCACTGCGCCATCCCAAATATGGCAAAGGCAAGACCCCATAACTACAAACAAAATCATCCCTCCCTCAGTTCCGTCCCTAGATTAACCACTAAATCAAAAAACAAAGGTTGTGGTATACACAGGGGGGCGACGGCCACCAGCTGACTACCCCATCCGTGAATCGACTGGGGGACCACGCAACAAACACATAATAATATAAACATCTTGAGATATTGTGTAACAACCAAGATCTAAAAGTTACAGTAGAATTCACCAGGAGTAATCATTTAACCACACTTACATATCCTGTGGCATACAGAAGTTTGCAGGATAACTTACAAGATGTCTATGAGTTCTGTGAGTTTGCTATAGCCACCACTTGATAATGAGTGCCAAGTCCATTTGGTGGCTGCATTCATTCTACGTCGGAAGTCGGATCCTGTTCAGCGTGCATTCCCCTTGGAGATTTACGACGCAGGATCTGTGGGTGCTTCAGCTGCAAGTATTTTAGAACTTCCTTAGGGTCGTTGCAAATCGTATTTTTTCCGTCTTCCGTGATGTTCAGGCGAGCGGGATATATCATAGCATAGGGGATGTTCATAGTTCTCAATTTCTTCTTCACATCAATAAATTTATTTCGTGCCTCTTGTACTTGTGATGTGAAGTCCGGATAGATGGAGATATTCATTCCTTCATGGTTTAATGTTCCGAGCTCCCGAGCTTTCCCAAGGGCCACATCCCTATCTCTATAATTTAGTATCTTGGCAATTATGGGACGAGGCCGCGCTCCAGGTATCAGTGGTGGTGCGAGAGATCTGTGAGCCCCCTCTACAATGAAGACATCAGAGAATGTTTCTCTGCCAAGGAGATTGATTAAGATTGTTTCAATGTACCGTTCCATATTCCCTGTTCGTGTTGATTCCGCCACTCCCATTATGCGCAGGTTGCAGCGGCATGACCGGGCTTCTAAGTCTTCAGTTTTCGCCAATAGGTACTGTATTGTTTTATCAGCTTTTGTTTGTTTCAGTTCTATTTGACGTTGCGAATCTTCTGCCTCTGATATTCGGCGTTCCGCCATGTCTATGCGTTCTGTATGTTTGTCCAGCCTCTCTGACATGCGGTCAACTCGGTAGGTCAAGGAGTCTATTTTCCCATCATTGTTAGAGAGAGTTGACTGTATTGTAGCGAACATCGACTGGAAATCCACTGTTGTCTCAGATCCTGGCGCAGCTGTGTTTCCATGACTCTGCTCCGGTGCCTTGGTTCCCGTGTCTCCCGTCTTCCGGTGTTGTTCGAAGTGTAGCTTGGGCTGATTTTTATCCGGTTTCCCCATCGCTATCGCTTGCTCTGAGTAGTTTATTAATTAGTCAGGTTTATTGCAGAGGTGTGAGCTTCAATACAGCCACGGGCACACAGGAGCGTGAAGCGGCATAAAGGCTAAAGGCTATGATACAGTGTGAGTTCAGGGGGCATCTGCCCACCAGTTTTTATACCCCAGAACACTCCCTGCACCAATTGTGGAGGCAAGCGGCAGCTCCGCAGCTTTCTTTGTTGGTTTCGCAAAATGTGCAGCTGGCCCGGTGTAGGCGCGGCACTGGCGGCGAAGTTGCTTACATGCCCACCATCAATAGCTTCTTCTCGATAGCCCAAAGTAATCGCGTAGACGAAACAGTGGCAAGGGTATGGACTGTCATGTGTACTGGAGCAGACGTGCAGGACCGCATGTAGGGCGCCTTGTAATTGCTCGTGGGGCAGACTGCTCGCAGTATGGGCACCTAATGGGTCCAATGTACTTTCATGGGTAAGTTTCCTCTGTTTTATGCTTTCTCATATGTCTCAGCGCCACGTGCGGGGTGCGCAATGTACGGCAGGTTACTCTAACTGGGGCCGCTTTTTCACCGCACCGCGCCCCCACCTTTCAGCGCTCTATCCAGTCTGTGTCTGGCTACCACGCTGCACGCCCCGCACTGATGGTGCTGCTCCCCATGTGGTCACTGTCTGGGCCTCCTACCTCTCCAGGAACAGCGCTGGTGAGCAAATTTAGTGCAGTCATGTTCCATGGGCCTGCGGTCCCAGGAGTGCACCAGCTCTGTCTAATTTTTACCTCCACTTTATCACGCCAATCAGCACGAGCGGTGCGTTTCAGGGTGGTAGAGGGTGCACTTGCATGCTATCCCAGTGGGTGCCTCTTACCAGGTGTCCTGGCGCCAGGCCTCGTCAGGGCCTTCGTCTCTCGGATCACGCGACAGGGCCGCACCTCGATTCCAAGGTGGCGTCCGTACTCACTAGGGCGCCACCAGACCAGCGCAGCCAGGTGCAGCAGCAGCTGGCCGCCGGCAAGCACCTGCGCCCGCAGCCGATCGCCGATCGCCACACTCAGCAATGTGGTCTCAGTACCGATTGTGTTCTCGGGCCTGCTCCACACAGTCGCGCCTCGGGTTTGCGTGCCAAGAGCGTTGTGACGTAAGCGGCCCCAAGCTCCCAGTCGCTGCCTGGCCGGGATCGCAACCTCATCCTGCAATGTCACAGAGTACTACAAATCAAATCGGAGCATACAGTCCCCTTGCCAGTGGTTTCTGCCACACGGTCCCTCCGTTTCGCGGTCAAAGCATCGGTTGAATACACAGGATAATTGCAGGATTGCTGCATGGTCGGGAGAGCTCGCCTACGGCGCGGTCATTTCCAAGCGCAGCTAGCTCCGCCCCCCTTGTTGAATTACCGGTTGCGTGCATCTTGGCCCGCGGAGGTTGAAACTACATACCACCTAACTGATAGATGTATTGGGCCATACTTCTCTTTCTCACATGGTGCTTACTAGCCTTGATGGGGTTTTCATTTTCAGTGGCCCATAGCAAACGTCTCACAATCTAGGCATGATCTACATCTCTGACATCTAAGATAGCTATATGATTATACCATCTTGTTTGCTATTCTCTAAAACCAGAGGACATCACTTTAAAGAAAACTTTTTCCTGTGATGTCCAGAACACATCATTTCTTTACTGTATTTGTCAGGGATATTTTCATGTACACGCTAATGTGATCAAAGATATTCGTCAATATGCTAGCTCCAGTTTTGTCAATAATGAAGACAACTGGACTAGCATACTTTTTAACTCACTAATGATGTTGGCACTCACCCTGCCTTTAACACTGTAGTAACAAGATCTCACTTGTTCAAAGCTGCACAAACAAGTTTTAGGGCCTCATTCAAAAAGGCAACCTACACTTTTGAGTAAGTTTACTAGTTTAAGCTATTCACAAAATCCGAGTGTAAATTATTAATATAAAATATAAAATAAGTAGTAAGTCCAAAGTTACACATTGTCAACCTCTTGCACTGCAACACCCTTCCATAGAAGATAATGGAGGTAAAGCATCAAGATAAAACCCGATAGAAAATAATGTAAAATAAAAATATTTAAAATAGTTATAAATATATGAAATATACTTTAACATTAAACATATTTAAATGTTGTATGTGTTTATATGTTTATATGTTAATTGCAAAATATGTTATATCCTTTTTTAATTAAAAAAAATAATGTAACAATCATTTCTAAAAAATATAACGAAATACATTTTATTGTTTTCTAGTTTTCATTTTTCATATTTATTAATCTATAATAATTTTTTTCTCCAGGTGGGAATTCTATTTTTTTAGATTTCAGAAAAATACTTGTAATTTAATTTAACATATTTAGATGAAATACAGATTTATTTCAAAATTAAATTAATAGTGCTGTAGCTTTTTTGTTGTCTACTTATAAAATAAATATATAAAATGAATTACCATTAATATTTCATATGAAATATTTTTAATATCTATTTTTGAGATAATTATTTTTTAATTGTTCACTATACTTTGTAGAAACTCAGCAGTGAGGTCAGTGATCTCTGCGTGGTAAAGGATACAGAAAAATAAAAAAGTAGGTGAGCCAGCTTTCCTTGTGCCTTCTAAAAGTAGGTCACAGTTAATGTCTACATTTACAAAGCAAAGGTGTAGTTACCTGCACTTTGAATGGGTTAACATGCACTAAAAGTCTGATCTTATCTGCAAAGCAGTAGAAGCTGGCACGTTTGTAACCTATATTGCCGCTGGCATGGGAGGCAATTCTTGTTCTGTATAACAAATAGGAAAAATTCAAAAACATTAACGATCATACATTTTCCTTTTACGGGCCAATAGATTCACTGCTGATAAAGTTGCTATTATATCTGCATCTATTTAACTAGTTTAAACCAGATGGATGTCATCTTCTGCCCCTATTGAACTCACTGTGGCTAAGCAGTAATTCATTCCTCTCACAGTTCCCTCCAGCCTGGAAAAGGGGTGAAGATGTTTGTATGGCCTCAGCTTTTAAGTAGTGAATTTGAAACCTACACTTCCAAAATGAAAACTGGTGTCTGGAGAGGGGAGTATCTTCAGTGCACACAGCATACATTCTTCACTGCAGTGCTGCTTTGTTGTGACTGAAGCAGGGACTAGTCAGGTGCACATTATAACATAACACGTGTATTTGTAAAGCGCATGTTCACCACTACGGGTATCTTGGCGCTGAATAACAGATGTTTATTGTTACCCAACTCAATGGTTCTCATTTTATCGAACTCAGATGGATGAAAGGCTGAGTGGACCCGCCGGGATTTGAACCTGTGACCATGAGGTCGAACACAGGCCCCTGCAGCAGACACATTAGTCCACTGAGCCACCAGACCCGGCTTCTGACACTCTTCCTAATGCTCTGTGATTGAGCGAATGTACTGTATTTTTTACATTACCACCTCATGTCCCCACACAGTAGACTCAGAAATCAATGGAGGGCAGGAAGGCAGTGTGCATGGGTCCATGCCGGATCCTGCAGCAGTAGTGCTTTGTGGCTTGTCACTTCTCACCCTTTTTAGATGTAGTCTCTGACAGGGGACAAGCAAAATGATCATTAATGTTTCAAACACCGAAGTGGGCTGAGCCGTCACATCAGTTGAGTTTGGTAACCATGCATTTGGTGGGCTGGGTGCACTGCCAATTACTTGCAGTTCACCAACTCTGTCAAACTTTCACTGATCTGCTTAGTGGTAATTGGCATTACTTTCAGCCCTTCTCTTCTTCACCACATTCGGTTACAACCCATCACCTGTCCTCCCTTTGAGATGTCTTTGGAGCTAATTACTGCTTGGGTATAGTTTTAATACATGCAGAAATAGTTGACTCTTTATAGTGTGGTATGACTTTAACTAGAACATCAGTTTGGCTCCTGCAGCTAAACAGAACACACTATTTTTTGGATGGAATAAAGTTTACATTTTCACACAAATAGTTAAGAATTCTAAACTCTGCTTCTATTTTCGATCCATCTTGGGTATTTTCCAATCAAAACCCTGAACAGATTGCACACTAACATGATTCTGCAAGACTATGCCCAAGATGTGGTTGCATGGACGTGAATCAACCAAACATTTTGGGGACCCTCAAACTGTCAGAAAAGAAATGGTAACCTGTTAAACTCTCTCATGCATGTAATGTATTTAAGGTGAAAAACTGCTCTGCGAAGGTAGACCGAACTACAAAGACATTAGATGAGTTGTGGCCAGTAATTCAAGCAGGAGGTAGGTTGGGCAGACCACACATGCATACACATACACTCACCCATTTACATGCACACTCATTCACACCCCCATGCCTTCACAAGCATGCACACATACACCCACCATTCACGAGCACAAGAGCACACACCCATTCATAGCACACACTCACAAAGGACCTCACACATACACATATGCATGCACACATCAAACATTAGCAAAAAGTAACTTACCAGCTACAGCAGAGAACTTGGCCTTTGAGGTTCCAGGCGGATTGTGACTAATGCCTCCCTTCATTTACTTACCAATTGGCTGATATTTTGACAGCCAAAGAATGGAGGTGGCTCACTCATCACAGAGTGGGATAGAGTTAGTGAGACTTGCTGACCCCATCTCACTCTGTGACGACATGTCATTAATTGACACTTGGCCCTGGACACTCCAGGGATAAAACCTGGAGTGCCCAGTTCCAAGGCAGTCAATGGCACTCCACATCGTCATAAAGGGAGGTCCTCAAAGCACTTTGCAAGGTTGAGGTGGTCAGGCCTACAGTGATTTGACATCTTAAACCCAGCAAGGTTCAGCTCAGGCAGCCAGGTTCTTGTGCAGTAAGCACATGTCTAGCACCTGGTTGGCTGACCTAAACATATAGAGTGTCTGTCAGGCTGACCTTTGCTCAACTTTACATACACTCTTCATGTTGGCCAAAAGGAGGACGGCATAGCACCACCATCCTTAAGGACGGGTTGATGCTGCAGTATATCAATCAATAGTTGATTTCATTTCTTTCAATCAAACTGGATTCATAGTGGGACATAATTTTACCATAATGAGCACATCATTTCTTTGAATTTAGGTAGGAGATAGGATTTGCCATTCATACAGCGTTTGCTAACGGCCTAATTTATGTTTGGTGGGTGTCCCATCATTCCACTATGGGGAAGGAATAACTTACTCTGTCCCCATGGCTCAGGGACCACCCAGCAAATGTATAAATGACCGCCAAGCAGGTGGTCACTTATAATGCATTGACAGGAAGTGCCTGTCAGTGCATATCACTACTTGGTGCAGGGTTGTGTCAGCATGACATAGCCCAACACAAAACAGTTTCGCTATTTGGGCAGTGTTGCATTGACATGACATAGCCCTGCACCAAACAGTTTCTTTTTTTTGTTTTAAAAAATAAAGTCCCCGAACGAGATCTTGTTTTGGAAATAAAAAAAGTAATGCTCTCCTCAACATAGGAGTCATCTTCAATGGCAGGGAGAGCATTATTTGCATTTTACTGCCCGCACCACCACGGTTTTTCTGGCAGTGATAGACAGTAAAAAAGTGGCTATATGACCGCCCCTCCTGATAGGATGGGTGGACATATAGCCATTTCCCCAATGGCCCTTACTTCGGCAGACAGTTGGAAAGGTTTGGCTAGGGCAGTGATGGAGTAGTTATCGCCTTAGCCAAACCTAAGGTCTTATCACATATAAATGTGGCAGGTGGACCATTATGTTGGTGGTATGTATACTCTGTCACCATTGCAAAACATACCACCAACTTATAAATCAGGTCCCTAACTCAGGATTGTGCATCTTTATGCAGTTTTTCACAAGCTAAGAAACTTATCTGAATGTGAACATGCCTACCAAATGTTTGCATACACAGACTCACAAGTCTGTGGGCATTCACCTATTCAAACAAGAGTTCATTTCCTGTAATTCATCCGTTGGAGAATGTATGCACTATCATTTGCACCACACAATAATACACTAGAGTATTATCACATGTGTGAGAATACCATTTGTGAGTGTAAATTCAAATGTTGTGAATTTGCACTCATGATGTGCACCTAAAGTGAAATTAAGGGGCATATTTAGGAGTCCCTTTGTCCTCTCTTGCACTACACAACATGGTGTTAAAGTGCCATAACTTGGACATGAGATTTATGAAGTAATGCAAGGCCACCTTGCATGGCCCAGAATGGCTTCATAAAACTTAGGGAATGCAACGCAGCACAAAGAGTCGTGCTGCATTATTCGTCGCCAGGAGGGTGTTTCCATGGGCAATGCATGGGTGTTCCCACGCAACATCTGTAGATTTTGATGCATTCGCAGATTTACCAGAAGACGTAGACCTGGAAATATGCCAAAAACCTTCGCCCTCCCAGGTGAGGCGTAACAAGGAGAAATATGTTTATTTCTCATTGTTTCCTCTTTCTATGTGTGCAGCATTCTGCAGTACACATAGGAAGAGGAACAAGCATTGGCATAGCCAATAGGTCTCGCTTTTAGGGCCTTCTAAGTATTTAGTTATGCAGCACAATATCCTTGGTGCAACCACATCAACTGTTGCGTGGCTAAACACTTATAAGGTCCCAAAGGCGAGACCTATTGGCTATGCCAATGCTTGGTGTGGTTGTGTGTGGTTGTGTGTGTGTGTGGTTGTGTGTGTGGGGTTGTGTGTGTGGTTGTGTGTGTCTGTGTGATTGTGTGGTTGTGTGTGTGCAGTTGTGTGTGTGTGGTTGTGTAGGTGTGTGTGTGGGTGTGGTTGCGGTTGTGGGTGTGGGCACAGTGGTGGGTGTGTGTGGTAGGGTTGTAGGGTGTGGTTGTGTGTGTGGTTGTGTATGTGGTTGTGTGTGTGTGGTTGTGGTTGTGTGTGTGTGTGGCTGTGTGTGTGTGGTTGTGTGTGTGCGTGGTTGTGTGTGTGTGTGTGTGGTTGTGTGTGTGTGGTTGTGTGTGGTGTGTGTGGTTGTGTGGTTGGTTGTGTGGTTGTGTGGTTGTGTGTGTGGTTGTGTGTGTGGTTGTGTTTGTGTGGTTGTGTTTGTGTGTGTGTGGTTGTGTGTGTGGTTGTATGTGTGATAGTGGGTGCGGTTGTGTGTGTGGTTGTATGTGTGGTTGTGTGTGTGGTTGTGGTTGTGTGTGTGGTTGTGGTTGTGTGTGGGTGCGGTTGCGGGTGTGGTTGTGGGTGTGTGTGTGGATGTGTGGTTGGGCATGATTGGGTGTGGTTGTGTGTGTGGTTGTGTGTGTGGTTGTGTGTGTGTGGTTGTGTGTATGTGGTTGTGTGTGTGTGTGTTTGTGTGTGTGGTTGTGTGTGTGTGTTTGGTTGTGTGTGTGGATGTGTGTGTGTGGTTGTATGCAGTAGTGTGTGGTTGTGTGTGTTTGTGGTTGTGTGTGTGGTTGTGTGTGGTTGTGTGTGTGGTTGTGTGTGTGGTTGTGTGTGGTTGTGTGGTTGTGTGGTTGTGTGGTTGTGTGTGTGGTTGTGGTTGTGTGTGGTTGTGTGTGTGGTTGTGGGTGGTTGCATGTGTGGTTGTGTGTGGTTGTGTGTGTGTGTAGTTGTGTGGCTGTGTGTGTGTGGTTGTGTGTGGTTGTGTGTTTGGTTGTGGTTGTGTGTGTGGTTGTGTGTGTTTGTGGTTGTGTGTGTGGTTGTGGTTGTGTGTGTGGTTGTGGTTGTGCATGTGTGGTTGTGTGTGTGTGGTTGTGGTTTTGTGTGTGTGTTGTGTGTGGTTGTGTGTGTGGTTGTGTGTTTGGTTGTGTGTGTGTGTGCAGTTGTGTGTGGTTGTGTGTGTGTGGTTGTGTGTGTGGTTGTGTGTATGGTTGTGGTTGTGTGTGGTTGTGTGTACGTGGTTGTGTGTGGTTGTGTGTGTGGTTGTGTGTGTGGGTGTGTGTGGGTGCGGTTGTGGGTACGGGTGTGGTTGTGGGTGTGGTTGTGGACGTGTGTGGGTGTGGTTGTGGGTGCGGGTGTGGTTGTGGGTGTGTGTGGATGTGTGGTTGTGTGTGGTTGTGTGTGGTTGTGTGTGTGGTTTTGTGTGTGTGTGGTTGTGTGTGTGGGTGTGGTTGTGTGTTTGTGTGTGGCTGTGTGTGTGTGTGTGTGGTTGTGTGTGTGGTTGTGTGTGTGTGGTTGTGTGTGGTTGTGGTTGTGTGTGTGGTTTTGTGTGTGTGGTTGTGTGTGGTTGTGTGTGTGTGGTTGTGTGTGTGGTTGTGGTTGTGTAGGTGTGTGTGGTTGTGTGTGTGTGTGTAGTTGTGTGTGTGGCGGTGGGTGTGGTTGTGTGGTTGTGGTTGTGTGTGTCTGTGGTTGTGGGTGTGGTTGTGTGGGTGTGGTTGTGTGTGTTTATGTGTGTGGTTGTGTGTGGTTGTGTGTGGTTGTGTGTGTGTTTGGTTGTGTGTGTGTGTGGTTGTGTGTGTGTGAGGTTGTGTGTGTGATTGTGTGTGTGTGTAGTTGTGTGTGTGGGTTGTGTGTGTGGTTGTGTGTGTCTGTGTGATTGTGTGGTTGTGTGTGTGCAGTTGTGTGTGTGTGGTTGTGTAGGTGTGTGTGTGGGTGTGGTTGCGGTTGTGGGTGTGGGCACAGTGGTGGGTGTGTGTGGTAGGGTTGTAGGGTGTGGTTGTGTGTGTGGTTGTGTGTGTGGTTGTGTGTGTGTGGTTGTGGTTGTGTGTGTGGCTGTGTGTGTCTGGTTGTGTGTGTGCATGGTTGTGTGTGTGTGTGTGGTTGTGTGTGTGTGGTTGTGTGTGGTGTGTGTGGTTGTGTGGTTGGTTGTGTGGTTGTGTGTGTGGTTGTGTGTGTGGTTGTGTTTGTGTGGTTGTGTTTGTGTGTGTGTGGTTGTGTGTGTGGTTGTATGTGTGATAGTGTGTGCGGTTGTGTGTGTGGTTGTATGTGTGGTTGTGTGTGTGGTTGTGGTTGTGTGCGTGGTTGTGGTTGTGTGTGGGTGCGGTTGCGGGTGTGGTTGTGGGTGTGTGTGTGGATGTGTGGTTGGGCATGATTGGTGTGGTTGTGTGTGTGGTTGTGTGTGTGGTTGTGTGTGTGTGTGGTTGTGTGTGTATGTGGTTGTGTGTGTGTGTGGTTGTGTGTGTGGTTGTGTGTGTGTTTGGTTGTGTGTGTGGATGTGTGTGTGTGTGTGGTTGTATGTAGTAGTGTGTGGTTGTGTGTTTGTGGTTGTGTGTGTGGTTCTGTGTGGTTGTGTGTGTGGTTGTGTGTGGTTGTGTGGTTGTGTGTGTGTGGCTGTGTGTGTGGTTGTGGTTGTGTGTGTGGTTGTGGGTGGTTGCATGTGTGGTTGTGTGTGTGTGTGGTTGTGTGGCTGTGTGTGTGTGGTTGTGTGTTTGGTTGTGGTTGTGTGTATGGTTGTGTGTGTTTGTGGTTGTGTGTGTGGTTTTGGTTGTGTGTGTGGTTGTGGTTGTGCATGTGTGGTTGTGTGTGTGTGGTTGCGGTTGTGTGTGTGTGTGTTGTGTGTGGTTGTGTGTGTGGTTGTGTGTTTGGTTGTGTGTGCAGTTGTGTGTGGTTGTGTGTGTGTGGTTGTGTGTGTGGTTGTGTGTATGGTTGTGGTTGTGTGTGGTTGTGTGTGTGGTTGTGTGTGGTTGTGTGTGTGGTTGTGTGTGTGGTTGTGTGTGGGTGTGGTTGTGGGTACAGGTGTGGTTGTGGGTGTGGTTGTGGACGTGTGTGGGTGTGGTTGTGGGTGCGGGTGTGGTTGTGGGTGTGTGTGTGGATGTGTGGTTGGGTGTGGTTGTGTGTGGTTGTGTGTGTGGTTTTGTGTGTGTGTGGTTGTGTGTGTGGGTGTGGTTGTGTGTTTGTGTGTGTGGCTGTGTGTGTGTGTGGTTGTGTGTGTGGTTGTGTGTGTGGTTGTGGTTGTGTGTGTGGTTTTGTGTGTGTGGTTGTGTGTGGTTATGTGTGTGGTTGTGTGTGTGGTTGTGTGTGTGGTTGTGTGTGTGTGTGTGGTTGTGTGTGTGGTTGTGGGTGTGGTTGTGTGGTTGTGGTTGTGTGTGTCTGTGGTTGTGGGTGTGGTTGTGTGGGTGTGGTTGTGTGGGTGTGGTTGTGTGTGTGTTTATTTGTGTGGTTGTGTGTGGTTGTATGTGTGTGGTTGTGTTTGTGTGGTTGTGGTTGTGTGTGTGGTTGTGTGTGGTTGTGTGTGTGTGTGGTTGTGTGTATGTGTGGTTGTGTGTGTGTGAGGTTGTGTGTGTGGTTATGTGTGGTTGTGGTTGTGTGTGTGTGTGGTTGTGGGTGTGGTTGTGTGTGTGGTTGTGTGTGTGGTTGTTTGTGTGGTTTTGTGTGTGTCGTTGTGTGTGTTGTGTGTGTGGCTGTGGTTGTGTGTGTGGTTGTGTGTGTGTGGTTGTGGTTGTGTGTGTGGTTGTGTGGGTGTGGTTGTGGTTGTGTGTGGGTTTGGTTGTGTGGGTGTGGTTGTGTGGCTGTGATTGTGTCTGTGGTTGTGTGTGTGTGTGTGGTTGTGTGTGTGTGTGGTTGTGGTTGTAGGTGTGTGGTTGTGGTTGTGTATGTGTGTGTGTGTGTGGTTGTGTGGTTGTGCGTGTGGTTGTGGTTGTTTGTGTGGTTGTGTGTGTGGTTGAGGTTGTGTGTGTGACAGTAATACTAAAAGCATATCAAAATAGAGGAACACAAACATCGAGTTTGTGGAAAGAGAAAGCACATTGTAAGTCAAACAAAGCATTAACACAACAACATGTTCTTTGATGTTTGATGTTCTTTGAACGAGAACATCAAAGGGGCGCCGCAAAAGTGATCGTGGGCAAAAGTGATAGTGATCGCTGGCGCTTAATGAGCATGATGGGGTTTGCCATATGGTGCCTCTGCTCCTAAGCGCGCGCCCGTGCACATGCACTGTAGCTCTAAGCTGGCCATGGTAGAATTTTTTGAGCCCTCACTAAAAGTAGGGGTGGGCGGAATTAGCGAAATTAAATTTCGCAAATTATCGCAAAAATGTTTAAAATTATCGCAAACAAGCGGAAATATCGCGAAGATGCGGAAGTTTTTTTCCGGCATGTTCGCGAGATTTTCTGCATGGTTGCGGGTCGCCAACTTACCCATGTGGTTGCTTGCGGGCGCGGCCCTCTTGTTTTGAGTTGTCTCGCGGTGCATGATCGCGAGAAGAAAGACGTGATCGCGCGACGCATGACGTCACTGCGGCGCGAACTGTCGCGAGACAGCGCAAATGGCTAAAAACAATACAACATCTCATGGAGAACGCGACCGGATCAAGAAAACTTGTCCGCGAACGCAGGGATTCAGGTAAGGCGATCGCGCGCGTGCGAGAATGTATTATTTTACAGCGCGAGCAAGAAACAAATGATCGCCAAGCTGCGGAAACCGGAAATTTTGACATTTTCGCGCTCTCCGCGGAACGTGAAAATGTCAAATTATCGCAATTTCCGTGAACGGAACGAAATTTTTGCCCAGGCCTAACTAAAAGTCTCACCAGACCAGCGCATGCGCTGGGTCAGGCGAGACCTAAAATGGACCAGGGGATTGTTTTCGTGCAGGAAGGGGCTCCTTCCTGCACAAAAACAATTCCTCCTACAACACAGGCACCTTTGTACCATGGTGCAAGGGTAAGTGCATTGGGGAGAGGCCAGGGCTTTAAGTGAAATGAAAAAACTGGAGAGTCTCTCAAAGGGGGCGTGACCAATGTAATTAAGGGCGTGACTCAAAACAATTACGCTAAAAAAAACTGTGCTTAGCATAGCGTGCCGCCCGACTTATATTTTGCTGTTTCTGTCATTGCATCTATATATATATATAATACAACAAGTAACCTCATACCTACAACAAGTCAGGACTATTGGCTTTGTCAATGGTTGTTATTTGCATAAGATAAATAAGCAGCAACTATGGCCTTATATAATATTGAAAAAGCTTCCACTTAAAGCCCTGGTGACACCACCACAATGTTGCTGCTCCTGAGTTTTAAAAAGAAAAGGGAAATCCAGAGAGAAAATGACTCTCTTTAAAGGATTTCCCTTCCCCTACAACGCTCACCTGGCATGGCGTCATGCCGTAACTTTTCCACTAGCGAGAAGTGAGCAGTGTGAGCAGCGCACATCCATGTGCCTGTTGTCACTGAAGTCGGGGAAAAAACGGACCGCCTGTGCCAGGGCACAAGACAGAGCCCGATAGAGACCCGTTTGGATGCCCCCTTTAAAAAACTGCCGTTGCTCAGACCCAGTGAGACCCTGCCCACTTAAAGCCCTGTGATAGGCTGTCATAAAGGCACCAGCGCAGGGGAAAAGGCAGGAATGTGTACTATTGCGTTAAATATGGCACATTCCTGCCCTTTCCCTACCACACAGTGCAGTGCAGCACTGATGACTTGCTCTGCTGTACTGCGTGACTTGGCCATAAATCTGGCTCTAAGTGTATACATACCGTCGAAATCCAGGCTGTAAGAGAATATATGCCACTGAATCCGGATGACTGTTGGGGCACTAGCATACCAGGGATACCTTGGGCGGGGCGGGGGGGGGTATGCAAGGAAAATGGCCTGTTTGACTGCTGAGGAGGTAGTAAAATGCAGCAATTGTCAGGGCTCAATGGCCCCCAAGGGATATGGAATCTGGTGCCACTGCACCTGCTGCACCATAGTAGATACGCCCCTGAGCCGGAGTTGTTCTACTAAAATAATTTCATAATTAGACAATGTGGCAATTTAAGAAGACTTTTCCCAAAGTAGGATTCTACATAACTCGGACTCATGAGGGGCTAATGCCCTTTACTAACCGAAACAGTCATATAGTGTTTTTTTATAAATTAACCAATTGCTTACCTTGTGATTCTAAAATGACGGAAGCTGTTTTCTTATTGGTTTTGTGACGGAGGACAAATTAAACAGTGTTTGCCAACAAAGACACAGTGACATTTGATGTACATTGTAAGGCGGAAGGACAGATTTAGGGACTGAAGTAACTACAATTCAGGCCTGGAGCGCCTAGAGGATGGAGCACTGCGGATGGAGATGTCAGGGAGCGCGCGCAGTGCCGCCATTACTTCGCAGCAGACGAGCGTTCTGCCGAAGTCACTCGGTGTTGTACTGTAATTAAAAAACTGAAAATGAACAGGTATTCCCTCCTGTTCACTTAAGTTCATCCCCGGCCCACGGTTAAGGAATAACGTATTCAAGTGTATTTCTTTGTGGCGACTGAGAAGTTTAATTACGCATGGAAGAATAAATGTTTAACGCCTCTGTGTTTTGCGATGTGAAAGCTACCTAAAGCGTGCTTCTAGACAATTTGCTCACTTCAGTGAATTCGATAATTATGTTCATTATTACACAAGAGGCTGATTCGCGAGCCTACAAAATGCGCCTTGTCTACTGTCTTTGAGATTATTCATGGAATGGCAACGCTTAAGGCTATTACATGAGATGCTATTAGATGACACTAGTAAAAGACAGTCTGACTAATGTTTAATTTGACCACTCAAAAGACATGTGTTTTTCAAACCTTAGTTAAACGATTTTGTTTATATTTTGTTCTCATTACATTTAATTACATAGTTTGTACCTAAGACATACGTGTGAAAAACGAATTCATATACATACCTACAATAGCAATTTACAGCCATACATAAACGGCCTGAAACCATGTCACTGAGAGAGAACACCACTCTGGTAGTGCACTATGTATTCTAAATTAAGGATGACAATTTAGCAGCATATATTATGCTCTTGATGTGTGACTGGAGCAGAAGAACCCTGATAAGGAATGAATTTTTTGTAACCTCTGAAATCCTGGACCCATAGCCCACAGCATCAATAGGAAGCTACCATCTCGGAGCGCATTGAAGATGCACGAAATGAGTTATTGAGCTTTATAGTGATGTGTGCTTTGCAGAGAGTAGGTAACACACAAAAAGGGAGGAGGGGGTCCAAGGGAACGAATTTTAAGACCTGCAAGAAGTTTTTCCCCAAAACGTAATCATATAACACACAAATAACTTCTCGGGTCTGGGCAACTTTAAAACATGAGCATGAAAAAGAGGAATATTGTAATCAAGCTGTGTCTAGAGTGACAATGCCCTAATAAAGAAAAGGAATTGCTGGGTCTTAGTCTCTATCTAACGATTGTTTCCCATGTGCGGGCTCTCCAAAAATAGCCGCATGGTATGGGTGATAGTAAGATACCACAACGCGCATGTGTTTCCTGAAGTACACTATTTCCCCAACAGCTAGCGCCGGAATGGTGACAGGCAGCACTGTTAGACATCTATGGGGTCCTTGCATCCTCCCATGGAGACAGGCAAGGTTGTTAGACACCTACGGGGTCCTTACATCCTCCCACGGAGCTTGAGACAGATGGGTATTTATTTCCATTTCACCCACCCCGTCGGTACCTCCGGTTGCAATCTCTGTACTACGACGGAGTACCGACGGAGAGGTGAGTGTAGAGACGCGAGTATCAGTTAGCAATAGTTCCAAGATTGCTCGGCTTGTGGGCTGTGTTAGGTTCTGTCTATAGTATAGTTTTGTTGTCGTTGTCCTTGACTTTGAGCAGGATGCGCTTTTTCTGGTGGTGTGAAATTCGGCATGAACTTTAGTCTGAATTTCTAGTCGCCCAGTTTACATTCATTTTGACCTCCTCTGAGAACATCAATGAGGGGTGAATTTTAACATCACCTTTCCTTTAGGTCTGTCCATGTATGATGTGGATCATTCGGATTCATTTAGTGTCACGCGCACTAGACTGTATGCCTCCTATTCTGATTAAATTTGTTGGTTAATATCGATATTTTTCACATTTCCTGGCACCAATTAATAGCAAATTGTATTGATTGGCTTATGCTTGCTTATCTTTGCAGAGCGGGGCTCCCTATCCTGAGTTGTAACCAGGTTGAGGTGGGCCTACTTGTTCCACAAATTGGGTGAGTCTTTATTACTAGAGCTTCCAAACAGATTGGTCAGATGCACTATGTTTGAGACACACATACCATGGCCTCAAACACTATTGGTATTCATGAAAGAGGTTTAAATACTCACTTTGTTTCTATCTGTGTCTTTTTGTTTTTGCTTTCAGACAAGTTCCAGCGAGATTGTATCCGCAAGAGCATTAACTGGCTTGGTCTTTGTTTATAAACTTTATTTGCACGTGTGTAACACTTTCTAGCAGCAGCTTTGTTTTGGTCCTGATGAAAGCCATACATACTTTTGAGATGGTCATTGGCTGAAACATGTCGACCTTTTGTCACCAAGCAGTCTTCAATAGTAACTGCTTTGCACTGTTTTTTATTTCTGGCAGGGCTAATGAGCCAATAAAAAATCATTTTTTCACTAGCACTAGCCAGTTTTAGATCACACTCACACATCTTCAAAAAAACATTTTTGCGCTGCGCCCTCACTTCACACAAGTGCTCGTCTTTGGAATCTGAGTATCCTAATTCTCCATATAAAACATCCCTGAGCTCCCACCTCTCAGTACGGTGGTTGTAGCCCTCAGTGGGACTAGGTTTTCCCACTGAGAGGAGAAAGCCCAAATGATGAAGCATGTCACCTTCTGGTGAGTGAGGGCATTCATCCTGAAAGGGATTCTTTTTCTTTTCTTTATTAGGGCACTGTCATTCTAGACACAGCTTGATTACAATATTCCTCTTTTTCATGCTCATGTTTTAAAGTTGCCCAGACCCGAGAAGTTATTTGTGTGTTATATGATTACGTTTTGGGGAAAAACTTCTTGCAGGTCTTAAAATTCGTTCCCTTGGACCCCCTCCTCCCTTTTTGTGTGTTACCTAGTTCAGTACGGCCACGGCCGTGGGTCCTTTACTTTTTTGGTCCACCACACTGGTGAACTGGTTGTAGCTGTTTGGTTTTGTGTTCTATCGAGTTGTTTTCCCGACGATTAGATCACTAGAAGGGGCATCACAGTCTATATAATGGCAGAACTTTTAGGTTTGGCTTTCGATGAGGCCATGGCTAGGGATATACTATCGACACCCAGCATTTTGGAAACTACACCTAGCATTGGGACAACTCCCACTGACGAATGGGCCAATTTATTGGTCCTCAAAAGATCACATTCACGCACATACATACACGGGGCAATCATGACCGAGTATCTTAGAGCAAATTGCGCACCAACAGGTCTTATTGTGACTAATACTCCCCGCTTATTCTTACAGGATAAGCAATTTTTTAAAGACTGGTCTCTGATTGCTTGGCGGTGTACCAGAGATTGGCTTATTCTGATAATCAGCAACGGAAAGCGCATCGCGGACACAATACTGATTGAAATACAGACACTGGAGACACAGATTAAGTCAGTTTTGGTTTCCTCTGTCTACAAAAAACAGGCTGAAGAAACAAATAAAAATAACAAAGAATTTAAAGATTCAGTTTTGGCGAGCAAGATAGTCAAATTCAAAAAAGATCTTGAAAAGTTCAAGTTTGAGAAAGTATACCCGTATACTAGCGATACCTATGTCCCTCCTCAGTTTAATCATAATGGAAGGAGATATGGTTCAAACTACTCTACATCAGCTAGTGAAGATGGGTCGTCAGATTCGGACACAACCCTGTTTGAAGACTCTAGACCCAATAACACCAGTAAGAGGAATAGAGGACAAAGAGGTGGCCAATATGGTCATGGGCAACAACAATGGTGGCCACCAGGCCCTTTTGGGTATGCACCTCAACCACCATTTCAACCACCCATGTACCCATTTCAATCATTCAACAGTATGATTCCTCCTCAGCCTTTTTTAGGGTTTGGCCCAAGAAGGTCAAGAGGTCGCAGAAGAAATCAACGGGCATCAGTCCATTGGGATGCATCAGTAGCACCCAGGACACTACGCAGCATGGTTCAGCCTCCGGTACAACCAGGGACCAGCAAGGAGACGACTTGATCATGAATCTAAGCAAGCGTCAGCTTAATCTCACTGAAATGTCTGTGTTAAAGAAAGGCTTGGGGTTTGTCCCCACCAATACTGGTGATGCCTTCCTGATCAGACAGGAGTTGGCTGGCTTTTTCCGTAAGATACGCTTACGTTCCTTTTTCTCCACAAAAGACACTATTGACTCACCCAAAGAAAATATCAACACTGGTCTTAGACCACGTTCTACTTTTAATCCTCCATCAAATTTGATACCTGTGCAGGTCGCTACTTTTGAAAAAGCGGTCCTTAAAATGTGGAGGAATTGTTCAAACACGATATGAGGCATTATCACAATCTTCCGAAACTTGAGCAAAATGCACTGCAAGAGCTGGCCAAGGATGAAACCATTGTGATAAAAGCTGCGGACAAGGGGGGTGCTATCATGATTTTGGATAGCACCACATATAGAACAGAATGTATGCGACAATTGAACAACAGAGATGCCTACAGACCCCTTAAACTGGATCCAACTAATCGCCTTTCATGTGAGATCAAAGGGATGATAGATGAAGCCAAAGACAACGGCTGGATTACAGATCACGAGGCAGCATTTTTGGCGGTATCACATCCAGTTGTACCTTATTTTTATGTGCTCCCAAAGGTGCACAAAGGACAATCACCACCTCCAGGGAGACCCATCATCTCTGGTATAGGTTCCTTGTTGGAACCCCTATCAACCTTTGTTGATTTTTTCCTGCAACCATTGGTGCTTGAGATGCCTACGTATATCCAAGATACAAAACACCTATTGCGCCTCTTGAATGACATTTCTTTTGACCCTGAGCAAGATTTTTTGGTTTCATTTGACGCAGAGGCGTTGTATACCTCTATACCACAGGATGAAATGCTAGCAACAGTTGAGATGCTGTTACAATCAAAATCAAGAGATAGCATCACTCCAGTTCATTTTATAATGATGTGTGCACGAATGGCAATGAAGGAGAATTTCTTTAGATTTGAAAAGGACTTGTTCTTACAAATATCGGGAACATCTATGGGCAGCATTTTTGTGCCCAGTCTAGCGAATTTGTATGTACACACATTTGAGCAGTCCATAATATTTAGAGAAGACAATCCCTTTAGAAGCCATATATGCATTTGGAAACGATACATCGACGATGTGTTTGTGGTGTGGAGGGGATCATCTGACACCATTGTGGCTTTCCACACTTGGATGAACACACAGAATAATTTCCTGAGATTTACAGTTGAATACTCGAATATCAGTCTACCATTTTTGGATATTCGAATCTTCCCAGAGAACGGAGGGCTTGGTACAGAACTGTATCGTAAACCTACAGCCCGTAACTCGTTATTATCTTTTGAAAGTTTCCATCCTAAATCCCTCAGGGAGAACCTTCCTTTTGGTCAATTTCTTAGAATAAGGAGGAATTGCTCATCCATCGACAAATACAATGAGCATGCTAAACTCCTAAGCACCCAACTCAAGGAGCGTAATTATCCCAACAAAGTCATACGCATGTCCCGCAAAAGAGCAGCAAACAACAATCGAGAAGCTTTGATTGATTTTTCCAGCCCTAAAGAACCTTCAGGCAGACTCACTTGTGTGAATACTTATAACACTCATTCTAATAAGATCAAGAGCAGTATCCTCAAACATTGGAAGATTCTTAACATTGGTACAGAGGCCTTAGCACCTCCACTTTTTGCTTTCAAAAGAAGTGCAAATATTGAAGATCACATTGTACATACCAGACCAAGAATCACGCACAGTGCCAGTAAACAACAGTCACTATGGGGGTTGCCACCGGTGAGAGGACATTACCCTTGTGGCTTATGTGCGGCTTGTCCACAGACTTCACATATGACAGAAGTCGACATTGGCACTGGGAAACCTTGGTCTCTGCAGAAACACACTAATTGCAATAGTAACAATGTCATTTACCTCATTACGTGCCCTTGTCTCTTGCGGTATGTGGGCATGACCACACGAAAGGCTAAAACCAGAATCCTTGAACACAAGAGCACCATTCGATGTAAGAGGAGGGCAACAAAAATGACAAATCATTTTTTGGATCTTAACCACCAGGCAGATGACCTGCGTTGGACAATTTTGGAACAGCCCCTCATTCCTCAGCATATCACAGACACTTCCAAATTTCTCTTTAGAAGAGAACAGCGGTGGGTGTTCCGTTTAAAAAGTGACATCTCAGGGCTCAATGAGGATATCCCCTGGTTGTCTCTATAACGTTATGCCCTTCATTGTAGTTGGTTTGCCATCCGCACTTTTAGTAAACAACTGGCTGGTCAAAAGTTTGAAACCAGGCATACACAAAACTATGAATGTGTTTATCTTTATAAAGATCATGATTTTGAATATGAAACCCTTTCCTCTTTTTCGATTGTTTATTATCATATTTTTTTTTTTTAAATGTGGCTTTGCCATTTATCGGGAACGATTCCCATACTTAATGTGGGCATTGGCAAATGATTTCTGCCGATACTGGGTTTTCTATAAACATGTAAGCACTGACTTGTCTTTCACTCTGTGACTTTGTTATAGCTTTTTATCAATAAAGCTCATGCTTCAACTTTCATCATTTCTTAAAAAAAACACACCCTCTTGCTGGGTCTTAGTCTCTATCTAACGATTGTTTCCCATGTGCGGGCTCTCCAAAAATAGCCGCATGGTATGGGTGATAGTAAGATACCACAACGCGCATGTGTTTTCTGAAGTACACTATTTCCCCAACAGCTAGCGCCGGAATGGTGACAGGCAGCACTGTTAGACATCTATGGGGTCCTTGCATCCTCCCATGGAGACAGGCAAGGTTCTTAGACACCTACGGGGTCCTTACATCCTCCTACAGAGCTTGAGACAGATGGGTATTTATTTCCATTTCACCCACCCCGTCGGTACCTCCGGTTGCAATCTCTGTACTACGACGGAGTACCGACGGAGAGGTGAGTGTAGAGACACGAGTATCAGTTAACAATAGTTCAGAGATTGCTCGGCTTGTGGGCTGTGTTAGGTTCTGTCTATAGTATAGTTTTGTTGTCGTTGTCCTTGACTTTGAGCAGGATGCGCTTTTTCTGGTGGTGTGAAATTCGGCATGAACTTTAGTCTGAATTTCTAGTCGCCCAGTTTACATTCATTTTGACCTCCTCTGAGAACATCAATGAGGGGTGAATTTTAACATCACCTTTCCTTTAGGTCTGTCCATGTATGATGTGGATCCTTCGGATTCATTTAGTGTCACGCGCACTAGACTGTATGCCTCCTATTCTGATTAAATTTGTTGGTTAATATTGATATTTTTCACATTTCCTGGCACCAATTAATAGCAAATTGTATTGATTGGCTTACGCTTGCTTATCTTTGCAGAGCGGGGCTCCCTATCCTGAGTTGTAACCAGGTTGAGGTGGGCCTACTTGTCCCACAAATTGGGTGAGTCTTTATTACTAGAGCTTCCAAACAGATTGGTCAGATGCACTATGTTTGAGACACACATACCATTGCCTCAAA
This sequence comes from Triturus cristatus, assembly GCF_964204655.1. Classification (NCBI taxonomy): domain Eukaryota; kingdom Metazoa; phylum Chordata; class Amphibia; order Caudata; family Salamandridae; genus Triturus; species Triturus cristatus. The sequence goes on from NC_140586.1 coordinate 580,536,421, forward strand.
CACTATTGGTATTCATGAAAGAGGTTTAAATACTCAATTTGTTTCTATCTGTGTCTTTTTGTTTTTGCTTTCAGACAAGTTCCAGCGAGATTGTATCCGCAAGAGCAATAACTGGTTTGGTCTTTGTTTATAAACTTTATTTGCACGTGTGTAACACTTTCTAGCAGCAGCTTTGTTTTGGTCCTGATGAAAGCCATACATACTTTTGAGATGGTCATTGGCTGAAACATGTCAACCTTTTGTCACCAAGCAGTCTTCAATAGTAACTGCTTTGCGCTGTTTTTTTATTTCTGGCAGGGCTAAAGAGCCAATAAAAAATCATTTTTTCACTAGCACTAGCCAGTTTTAGATCACACTCACACATCTTCTAAAAATCTTTTTTGCGCTGCGCCCTCACTTCACACAAGTGCTCGTCTTTGGGATCTGAGTATCCTAATTCTCCATATAAAACATCCCTGAGCTCCCACCTCTCAGTGCGGTGGTTGTAGCCCTCAGTGGGACTAGGTTTTCCCTCTGAGAGGAGAAAGCCCAAATGATGAAGCATGTCACATTCTGGTGAGTGAGGGCATTCATCCTGAAAGGGATTCTTTTCCTTTTCTTTATTAGGGCACTGTCATTCTAGACACAGCTTGATTACAATATTCACTTTGCAGAGAGTAACCTACAGGGCTGAACTGGGAAGAGAAACCGGCCCTGGCAAACTGCTCAGCTGGGGTGAGGGGGAGTGCGGCTGAGCAGTTTGCGACGGCCGGTTTCGGCCGATTTTGTTACAGGGGGCCAATATTGCCGACCCCGTAACAAAAACGGCCCCCCAGGGGCCCAAACCCCACCCTAACGGCCGACCGGGAAACGCCCGGTGCCGGCTATGGCCAGTCCGGCCCTGGGCTATCCCTCATTACACATTGGGGGTAGGTGGCAGACTGCTTGCCATAGCGAGTAGTAGGGCCTCGCCCACCATGATCCACCGCATGTCACACAATGCAACATATGTCATTGGGAACGCCGGTTCTTGATCTCATCTGATTATCTACAAGAACCTACTCAGGTCGCCAGGATCTTTTTATTTGCAGAATAGCGTAGAGGGAAGAAACACAATTATCAAATCGTATTTACCGCAATTTGACATTTCAGAAAGGAAGACTCATAATCTGGGAGGTTGACCTTTTATTATCAGCAAAAACATCTGAATATATAGGCACCTCAATACAAGGCACAAAAGATAAATGGGGACTAATACAAATGCTAGTCTACGAAGTATCCGCATACGACTAAAGATAAACAGAATTACAGCTTCCAAAAGCATCAAGTACCCTATAGCAATTGTGATATCAAAGTTCAAAGTCATGAATCAAATCATTACTGTCCCTACTCTATTCTAAGGTGACATCCCTACTCAACATTCCCTTCCAGGTGAGGATCGCATAAAAGGTGTCAGCAGTGAAACTTCCTAAGAAGTCTTCACCATATGAGAGCTTGATCTATAATGCTCCTTTCAGTCCCTCTCCTAAGTCTCGTCTGCTCAACCCACGGGGCTCTGTCCCTAATACAAAACCCCAAAAAGCTGTACACGCCCTTCAGCACACCCCTTCAGGCAGCTTCTTCCTTCAGTAGATTTCCATTTGGATCCTTTCATCTTCCTTTCCACGAATTCGACCTTGGGTCCCAGGCCTTTTCTGTACCAGGAGTTGCAACTTTACATTCCAATCCACTCCCTTCATGTCTACTCCTTCTGTCTCCATTCCATTTGAACAAAGACTCATTCTAACTAACGAGCTACATGGCCTTGTACCTGCAGCCAAATGCTGAACAGAAAAAACCCCTAACATCATGAGGTTTCACAACTCACTGCAATTCAAGCTTTGCTAAAATCTTGTCGTCCTAATAAAACATGGCTAAAATAAACGAAGGCCTTCACTTTACATACATGGTTAGGCCTCAAACTAAACACACTACAATTACCAATTCTAATGAATCATCTCATATTTAAGAGAACTACCTTCTTCAGTCTTCTAACATGATTAATGTCTCTTAATGCATGACATTATTATACTAAGCATTACACATACACCAATGCATTTCAGAATAACTGGTGGCCTTTCTCTTCTCTCGAGGCCTGTTTACATTTCTACTTTTCTATTTCAATGAATACATTTCTATTATTCTTGGATAACATGCTTAGTTATATGCGGGTGCTGACTAACAATAAATATGGTGCACCCCTACAATTTTCGCATCTGCAACGCTCTATCAGTTCCCCCCTTTGATGACAACTTGTCATCACACAACTCCATTCATACAGAGGTGGTAACCATCCCATTATGTCGGAAACCCTCCATTCTTTTTAGGTCCTGATACTGATTATCCTGCATATGCGCCATTCGTCTTTCATATCCCCTGAGAATCCTCTCAGCTCTGTTTCCTCGGCACCACTTGTACGCTCTCACAAGTCCCCACAAACAGATCACACAAACCACCACAATCAGGATTGGTTTTAGCACATATCCGAGAATTCCTTTCCCTAAATCAGCAAACCAGCTTCCCACATGTCCAAATCCTTTCCCAATCTTCTCCCACACATTCTTTTCTGCCAATATTGCAGCCTCTGCATGAAGTGTGGTAATGTTGGGTATATATTTCCTCAGCTCCTTGCTGTTGTCTGGAATATACGTGCAACATTCTTGAACCTTCAACAATTTACAGACTCCGCCCTCTTTTGCCAATAATACGTCTAATGCAAGACGATTTTGTAAAACCATTGTCCTGATCGATAACATCTCTCCATCCACCAGCAACAATGACTTCGCCGTGTTCATTGCCAACTCATCAACCACAGTTGCTAGCTTTCGTATTTTCACATCATTCAAAATCACACCCAGACCGGGTATGATTGCTCCAAAGATATCACCAATCACAGCTCCTGCACTTGCATCTCTCCGTGCTCTAGAGTGGTGTCCTGTCCCTAGCAGAGTCAAATCCTCCGCATGGTATATCTTCGGAAAAATAACGGCCAAATAACAAGTCCCGTACTACTGCTCAGGCAACCTCACGTATGCATTCCTTCCACACACATAATACACTGTCGGGCTGACCTGTATCTGACCCTGCAAGAAGTTTCTAGCTGAATCTTCCATAGTAAAAGTATGGGCACATGTGCTGTGTCCAACCCAGATTTTGTCCTTGTCCGACTGAGGACGAGCAACACACAGATTTCCCCTCTGTACTTGATCTAAAGCTATGGGTCCATAACTTCCCCTTGACTTATGCAGTTTCTCTTCCTCTGTCCAATCTGTTGATTTCTTTTCCCCATCCTTATCTTGGGTTTATTTTCGATATCTGTCTTCAACTTGACCAATAAATTTCTTTTCAGTGTCTGACACTGAACATGTCAAATGATGTCTATGTGCATAAGCTGTATCCAAACTTTGAGTCGGTATGAAATAAGTCCGAAGTCTTTCTTCTGACTTAAAATAATCATACTTATTCAAATGCTTAAACGCTGGTACGTCAGGAAGTACTGTGTCATAATTAGAGAAATAATACTCAAACTGTTTCCTTTCGCAAAACAGGCTAAGCAATAGACTTCAAGAAATCCCATAAGTCAATGGAAGGTGATGGTATCTAATACCCTCATCCACAGACGCAGGCAACTGCATGCACACATAGCAATCTTTTGCATCCATCGCATCAACGTACTCATACAACAGTTTCGCATACGCATTGAGTTTAAAATCAGCTCTCGATAAATCCATGTGTAACATACGACTCTCTTCTAGCATCATCGTCCTTTTATCTCCTGAGATATCCTTCTTGGTACTGGGAGTGACAGGTGTAGGTGTTCCCAGCATCTTCCCCTCTTCCCTGTGGGTCACTGCATAGGAAGTTATGACTACTGCGAATATAACAGCTATGACTACTCCCAAAAGTGTACCTATCACTGTCTTCGCTCTACGGGGTGAATTTCTAGGCTCCACCATTTTTCCTCCACGCTCAGAATCTAGTTCAATAACAATGGGCGAGAGTCTCTTCCTCATTCAGGCTTGTATCTCAATGCAACAATTGTCCTCTGTAGCTAATGTTCTCTTCTAACGTTTCAGTTCTCTACTTTATTTCGGATCAGCAAAGGCTTCCTTCTTTTTGCTCCTTTTCGACAAAGTTCATCTCTAATCCAAAATAACTGCAGGTCCCAACAACTCTAGAACTCCTTGCAAAATTTCAAGTTTGAGAGTTTTCAGTTCTTGGGGAGAAGGTTCAACAGCAAAGTTCGGGAAAGCCAATGTATCCAAAATCAAACCACGAATGTTACTCAGGAGCGGCGGATCTGGAATATGGAGGGTCAGTACTCCCTCGATCTCCAATCCTGGGATCTTCAGCAACACTTCCGCCCTAAGAGCCGGTGGACCGCTGACAAGAGTAATCGACCTCAGCCTCCCCGTACTCATCGGTCCTAGCATTCGTTGCTACGTGCGTCCACTCAGGTGAAGCGTACCTGTGACACAGCACTCTGGCTCTCCTCGACCTTCTCGAAGCTTCCGGATCTTGATCTTCCTCACTCTGTTCTGACTCGGTCACCTCCGATACTGGGGCAAGATCTCTTCTCAGTGTCCCTCTCGAATTTACCCGTCTCAGTCTCACGGGCCAAACTCTTTCTGCTTCTGAGACACCCCTGCTCTCCCTTCTGATACCCTGTGCACTGCTTTCCTCCTCGGCAGAATTTGGCTCCACTCCGCCTACTGCACCTTCTTCCGCTTCTGGTTCTGATTCGGAGTTTCTCTCACTCTCGCTTATAGCTTGTTCCAGTGCACAACCAGCTGCGTCAGCCACCCTTACAGCTTGACTTGCCCTCTCAGATGGCCCTGCCACCTCAGCTGGGTTTTTGTTCACGAGAGGGGCTGTATCTTCCAAGGGTGCTGGAACTCTACGGGTATGGGAGGCATGCACCCAGTTCGGTAGTCCCCCACACTTCACTGCAGTATTTGTAACCAGGATAATCTGGTAAGGGCCTCTCCAGCGAACGTCCAAGCAACTTTTCCTCACGTGCTTTCGTACCAACACCCAGTCCCCTGGGCACAGGTCGTGGCACAGATCACTTGCGGCTGGAACAGCTACCGCCTGCACCTGCTGGGACACAGAATGAACCACATCAGCCAGGCCTTTACAGTAGTCGAGAATTACATCATCAGTGATATTTATCAATGCAGAGGCTGATATTGCTGGCACACGCATCGCTCTCCCCATCAACATTTCGTGGGGTGACAATCCAGTTCTCCTATCAGGCACACTTCGGAGACTCATCAGAACCAAAGGTAAGGCATCTGGCCACTTCAGAGGAGTTGAGGAGCACACTTTTGCCATTCGGGCCTTCAATGTCCCATTAACTTGTTCTACTATCCCAGAAGCCTCTGGTCGATAACTGCAATGTAACCTTTGATCTATGTTCAGGGCAGCACAAAGCAACTTAATTAATTCACTGTGGAAATGCGTTCCTCTGTCCGATTCCAAAGAGGTCGGGAACCCGAACCTCGGGATGAGCTCTCTCAACAGTAACTTAGCTACAGTTAGAGTATCACACCTACGTGTTGGGTAAGCCTCCACCCATCTGGAAAAGACACACACTACGAATAATATGTACCTCAACCCATTACACTTTGGCATCTCAATGAAATCTAACTGCATCCTGTTGAAAGGGCCACCTGACCTCCCTATGTGACTCATTGTCACAGCTGTCCTCTTCCCCACATTCATTTGTTGACAGGTGACACATCTCTGACATACAGCTTCGGCTGCTGCCCGAAGCTTCGTATTGTACCATGTCTGACGAAACACTCGCACCATCGCATCCCTGCCAAGATGTACAGCACCATGTATCAATCGTGCCATCGGATTCAACAGACATTCTGGTAACACCGCTCTTCCATTACTTGAAACCCAAACATCCACATCTCCTTTCTCACATCCAGCTCGCACCCAACTATCCCGTTCCTGGTCAGACACCTCAGCTTGCAATTGTTTTAACTCTTCCCACGTATCGGCCATCGCCAACATCACACTGAAGTCAGTTGTTTCTTCATTTCCCCTTATGTGTCTTTCTGTAAAGTCACACCCCTGTTCTGCACAAAATCGAGCAACTTCGTCTGCATAATTATTTCCAAGAGAAACAAAATCATTTCCCTTCGTATGAGCAGAACACTTCACCACTGCAATTTCATCTGGGCCTTGCAATGCTTCCAACAATTGTCTCACATATTATCCATTTCTAATGGGTGACCCAGATGATGTCATGAACCCCCTCTGGGACCATAACTGTTCGAAGTCGTGAACGACACCAAACCCGTACTGGCTGTCCGTATAAATCGTTATACGGATCTGGTTAGCGGCCAAACAGGCACGAGTCAGAGCAATAAGCTCAGCCACCTGTGCGGAGTATACTCCTAGACAAGCGGCTTCGACCACTCCGGTAATGGTACAAACAGCAAAGGCTGCTCTCAACTGACCCGTATTGTCTCTTAAACATGAACCGTCTACAAAGAATATTTCATCTGGCTCTGAAAGTGGTTCATCCACAATATCAGGTCTGGGTTTGATGCACAATTCAGTCACATCGAGGCAGTCATGATCCTCACAATCTTCATCATCTATATTCGGGATCGGTAACAATGTGGCAGTATTTAAAACAGAACACCTCTTCAACGTTACGTTCTCAGCAGCTAGGATGACTTGTTCATGACGTGTCAATCTATTTTTCTTGAGGTGTTGTGTCTTAGTCCCGGTCATCAACAGTTCAACAGAATGTGGCACATGCACAGTAAGCGGATGACCCATTACAATGCTCTCACATCTCTTGATACTGACACCTGTTGCAGCAACGGATCTGAGACATCCGGGCAACGCAGAGGCTACTGGATCTAGTGTAGCCGAAAAATAGGCAACTGGTCTACGGACATTCCCATGAACTTGAGTTAACACTGCCAATGCGCAACCTTCTTTTTCACAGCAAAACAATGCGAATGCCTTCTTGTAATCAGGCATTCCCAAAGCTGGCGCACAGCACAAGGCTTCTCTTAGTTTAAAAAATGACCTTAAACAGTCTTCATCCCATGGTACCGGATCACTCACATCCTTGCGCGTCAGCCGCTGTAAGGGCTTCGCTTCAAAGGAGAAGTTCGGGATCCATTGGCGACAATAGCCAACCATTCCCAAGAACATTCGAACTGCCCTCTGAGTCGTAGGAACAGGCATTCTCAAAATCGCATCTATGCGGTCTGGTGATATCTTTCTATTACCTTTCTCAATCCGATGACCTAAATACTGTACTTCACTCAAACAGTACTGCAATTTATTTGGAGACACCTTATGCCCATTCTCTCCTAGGAAATTCAACAGTGCTACTGTATCAATCCTGCAGGCGTCCTCAGTTTTTGACGCCACTAGCAAATCATCAATGTACTGGACGAGAACAGACTCTTGGGGAAGCACCAGACCTTCAAGGTTCTTTTTCAAAATCTGATTGAAAATAGACGGGCTCTCAGCGTACCCCTGTGAGATACGACACCATTTTAACACACGATTTTCCAGCCTAAACGCAAAAAGAAATTGGCTGTCCTCATGCAGAGGAATCGAGAAAAAGGCTTGACACAGGTCAATCACGGTGAACCATTCCGCATCACATGGGATTTGGAACAGGATCACGGATGGATTCGGTACCACGGGACAACATGGTATTACGATCTCATTAATTCTTCGCAAATCTTGCACAATCCTGAATTTCCCGCTCGGTTTCTGCAATCCCATTATGGGCGAGTTACATGAACTACCCCTGATTTCTCTCAAAATTCCTTGCCTAAGCATGGACTCAATTACGGGCCTAATCCCCTCAATAGTTTCCGGTGACAATTTATACTGGGGAGTTCTCGGGTATTCTACATTCGTTTTGACTCTTATTTTCACTATTTTCGCCTTTAACTAGTCCGATCTCTTCCCCACTAAGGTCCCATACATCAACTGACACAGACTCCCTCAGGTTTAAAGGGAGTTCCTCCACCGTGACTGCAGGATACATTTCCACGCACCAACGCTGGTTCGCAACCTTAAAGGTCGCATCATCGTCTCTGGTCTGGACTTCCACTCCATTCGGGGTGCAATAGATGGTACAATTAAGCTTACACAATAGATCTCTTCCTAACAAACAGACTGGTCTAGAATCACACACCACGAACTGGTGTCTGTCACTGAAGTTCCCAATCCTAATCGGTATTGGTTCCGTCAGTGAGCTAGTCAATTTCTTATTCGCTACCCCAACAACTTGGATGGCCAGAAAGGGGTAGATCCAGGATCACTGCGGACCTTACAGTCGATCTTGTAGCCCCCGTATCAACCAAAAAGGTCGTAGGGTGTCCATCGATCTCTGCTTCTACAAAGGGTCCCTTCTGACCTACTTCCAGGACCGCTCTAAGCGTACAATCTTCTTCTCCTCCCCAGTAAGATCTTGTTGCTGGATCGGAATCATCTTCCCCATTCACTTCGAATAGAGGCATCTGTACATACGTCCGAGCTCCCTGCTGCATATTCTGTATTCTAGGCGGTCGGGGAACCTGTACCTGTGGAACATTCATCCCCCCTTTTGTCATTCTAGGTTGCGTCACTACAGGGAGTGTGTCTGCCACTGGAACATGGGTCAACTCTTCTTCCTGCTGTATTTGATTTAACGGATTAAAAGGACACTCGCGTCTCCAGTGTCCAATCTGGTGGCAAAGATGACAAGCTGTGGTCTTTTTCAACACTGCCACGTCTATTCCGGTCTTAGGATCTACTCCTCTTGGCCTCGCCTGTCCTTGAGCATTCTGTGCTCCTCCTTGATAATATCCCTGCCTCCTTCCCAACGTTCCTCCGGTAGACTGCCCCTGAACTGCGGTCTGCATCTGAACTAATAGCAGATTATCTTTCAATTTCTTGTGCTTAGACTCAATCTCATCGCTGCAATATCTAGCGTATCGGAGAATCTCATCCACAGGCTTATTCTGCCAACAAATCAAATGTTGCTGTATCATTAAACTAACCTCTGGCCTCAATCCCAACACAAACTTGGACACAAACTGTCCCATGTCTTTGGTGTCTAACACCTCCAAACCCCTGTACTGTTTAAAAGCCTGTAAAAGCCTCTCGTAAAATTCATGCACTGTCTCCTTAGGCTCTTGTACAGTCCTATCTATCTTCACCCAATCGGTGTCTTGAGGTGAGACCTTCGATTTCAACCAAGTGATTACCTGTTCGAACTTTTTCATCACTATCGGCGACGGGCCATGTGTAATCAAATCCCTGTCGGGCTCTGAGGCCGGCCATTCAATCGCAACTTTACATGCCGACCACAGATCCCCCGGGATCACAATGTCAAACAAAGTATTCAAATCAATCCACAATACCTTCGAGATTTTGACAAAGCGATCAACTTGCTTTTACCACTCCACAGGCTTTTCCCTTAGCCGGGGAAAATCATTTGTGAAGGCAGCCAAGTCCCCTCTACTCCAGGGTACATGTACGTACCCTCCATTTTGTACCTCCCTTAAAGGGAAACTCCCTATTGCCGTCGTGCCTCCACCCGGAGGTGGCGTCTCTCCCACTACTCCTCTAGAGCTTTTCTTCTTGGACCATCTTTCTACCCACTTATCGAGCATGATCCATGCCCGCATTGCTATAATCAAATCTTTGACATGGGTTCTCAATCCCATGAGTCTCTTATCTTCCAATTCCTGATCACTATACTGTAGCCGATGATCTCCTTACAACGCTTTAGTTTTCGACAAATCCACCCCATATCTTTTTGCCAGCTCTGACAATGTCTCATGAGCCGTGCGTGCTTTACGAGTCACATCTTTCGCTAAAAAGAGTAACTCATCTTGTTCGTAAGTTAGTATTCTTTCTAGGGGTAGATTTCCACCTATTATCTCATCCAACTCTGCCTTTAGCCTTACGACATCCAACATTTTCCCTCTCAAAGCTCCCTTCAGAACTTCTCGGCAGGCTGTACCATCCCTGTCATTGTACTCACATTCTCTTTCCTGTGGCCTACCCTCTCCTGATCTGCCCATGGGAACAGAGCGATTTACAATCGTCCCTCGATCCCTCTCTGCGTCTAACACACCTTGACTTTGAGTTCTCACCGGTGGTGTCCACATTCTCAAATCTGATCTTGATTCAACTAAAGACCTTGGTCTAGTAGGTCTCGATTCTCCCTGTCCTCCTGAGGAGTCTGCTGTAGCTGGCATCGGCGTACTCCATTCTATAGGCTTCGGAATCCGCTCCATTCTCCTCACCAATCCATTTTCCTCAACTCCATTTCTCGTCCTGCCCTCTGATTGTTCTAAACTCCCTGCCGTTTCTGGCTCAAGCTCATACATCGACTCAATAGGTCCGATGATAACTGGTATTTTCAGCTCGTCTGGTAACCTCACTCCTCTCTCCACCTCCGAGCTGCCTACAGACTTATACCTGATATTCTCGGTTCCCATAGAGATCTTTCCTTCTACTCTTACTTCTGATCGGGGTAACGTTCCCCTAAACTCTTCTTCTTTCGTCTCATTGCCTTCTGAGGCATCGGGATTGTATGGAGGTGGTCTCTCGGATAACAACCTTTCTACCAGGCTATCATCCGTGTCACTATCTTCCTCCCCTTCTACTGTCTTCTGTCGTCTCCAATAAGGGATATAATTTATGTCCCTCTATTACCTGCATTCTCCATCTTTTCTCCGCGGCATCCCATCTAGCATCTTGGAAAGCCTGGACCGACCTTTTCACCCTTTCCTGATTTCTGCCTCTCTCCTTATCATGCACTGCTCTAATCCATGCATGTAGTGCTTCAAATTGTGTGGGCCTCGGCATAGGTCGTAAAGCTGCCATCACAGTCTTCAGCTGATACAACACTGCTAATCTGAATGAACCATACCGTGGGAACGCTAACTCTCCTTCACCTTGAGTCATTTTATGCCAATTCTCAAGCCAAACTATGGTATGCAACCCTACATTTCTTGCCATGTAGTGTGCTGGCGTGTCCTCCGGAGGGGCCTCCGCACCCTCTCGAGTAACCACAGGTTCATCCCCTCGACACAATTCTCGGAAAACTTTAAAACATTTCATAATGACCAAATGCTAAACGCGCACAATCTCTGTTTACTTCCTGGTATCTGTCCGCCAATGACAGCGCGAACTACACCAACCAGCCTATCGCAGCGCGACACCTTCTGACGTCACTGTTCCTCCACTCGCAGCAGCTCCCCTCCTGCTCACCGCTCGTCTCACCCTTGCATTCGTCCCATTCACCCGCTGAAATAACCGTTTGTCCCAAACAAGTTACTCCTCTGGCTGTCCGTCCACAGCCTCTGACTGTCCGTCCACAGTCTCTCGAAATTGTCGACCTCGGTTGGTTACTATCTGTCCCTGCCGGGCAGACAGATCGCCTCTGATAGGTTACAAATACTCAATTCCACATACAACAACCCACGACCAGCGTCTGGTTGTCACACACTCATACATTCACTCCCCCTATCTCGGTCCAGGTGATCGATGGTACCTCACGATCAATGGTCAACAAAATCTACCAGGGGTGTCTTCTACACCCTCTCGCTTAGGCTTCTCATCGCCTAAGACTTTCCCGGGCTGGGCGCGCTCACAGCCTGATCTCACAATCACACAACATTCACACCAACTCTGCAAAACATCTCACACAATACAACACCGCAATCTACAACATCGTATCCTGTTCATACTCACTCTTCGAGCTGCTGCTTGCTGCCGCACTGCTACTCGCCATCTACGTCCGTCCGCCAGGCCGTCTGCCGTTCGCCCTCCGATGATTCAACCTCACTTATCATTGATGGGCCTCAAGGATCACTTATCCTAATCTCAATCTTCCCTCGCCATCAGAAATAAACCATCCGTGTCTGCTACCAACTGGGAACGCCGGTTCTTGATCTCATCTGATTATCTACAAGAACCTACTCAGGTCGCCAGGATCTTTTTATTTGCAGAATAGCGTAGAGGGAAGAAACACAATTATCAAATCGTATTTACCGCAATTTGACATTTCAGAAAGGAAGACTCATAATCTGGGAGGTTGACCTTTTATTATCAGCAAAAACATCTGAATATATAGGCACCTCAATACAAGGCACAAAAGATAAATGGGGACTAATACAAATGCTAGTCTACGAAGTATCCGCATACGACTAAAGATAAACAAAATTACAGCTTCCAAAAGCATCAAGTACCCTATAGCAATTGTGATATCAAAGTTCAGAGTCATGAATCAAATCATTACTGTCCCTACTCTATTCTAAGGTGACATCCCTACTCAACATTCCCTTCCAGGTGAGGATCGCATAAAAGGTGTCAGCAATGAAACTTCCTAAGAAGTCTTCACCATATGAGAGCTCGATCTATAATGCTCCTTTCAGTCCCTCTCCTAAGTCTCGTCTGCTCAACCCACGGGGCTCTGTCCCTAATACAAAACCCCAAAAAGCTGTACACGCCCTTCAGCACACCCCTTCAGGCAGCTTCTTCCTTCAGTAGATTTCCATTTGGATCCTTTCATCTTCCTTTCCACGAATTCGACCTTGGGTCCTAGGTCTTTTCTGTACCAGGAGTTGCAACTTTACATTCCAATCCACTCCCTTCATGTCTACTCCTTCTGTCTCCATTCCATTTGAACAAAGACTCATTCTAACTAATGAGCTACATGGCCTTGTACCTGCAGCCAAATGCTGAACAGAAAAAACCCCTAACATCATGAGGTTTCACAACTCACTGCAATTCAAGCTTTGCTAAAATCTTGTCGTCCTAATAAAACATGGCTAAAATAAACGAAGGCCTTCACTTTACATACATGGTTAGGCCTCAAACTAAACACACTACAATTACCAATTCTAATTATTCGTCTCATACTTAAGAGAACTACCTTCTTCATTCTTCTAACATGACTAATGTCTCTTAATGCATGACATTATTATACTAAGCATTACACATACACCAATGCATTTCAGAATAACTGGTGGCCTTTCTCTTCTCTCGAGGCCCGTTTACATTTCTACTTTTCTATTTCAATGAATACATTTCTATTATTCTTGGATAACATGCTTAGTTATATGCGGGTGCTGACTAACAATAAATATGGTGCACCCCTACAATTTTTGCATCTGCAACGCTCTATCATCATCATATCTACCACACAATACCCGAGGGACACATCTGCAGACCATGCCAACTGATGCCACTGCCGAGTCATCATCTACAGCGGCTGGTCTTCCCTGAAACAATGTGAGAGTGGAACCTGCTCAACCCATCTGTGTAGATTCACATCAGTTGTGTTTGGGACAGGGTTTGAGGCTGGCTGAGTCTGGGTGGATTCCTCCTCATTGTTACTTGGGATTCCCCGCCAAGGACAGCACATGTTAACTAGTACATCACTCATACATCTCGGATTCTGTTGGAGGGGTTGCTTGGGGAGGGTTTGCAGCCCAGTCGTTTCTTGCAGAAGTGAAGGGGTGCAGTGAAAGAAGATTTGGAGGGAGCAAAGAGTTTTCTATGTGAATGTGGGTCAGGCTGGGATGGATAGTGAAAGCTAGTTTAGCTTTACTGAGGAAAGACTTTGTGGGAAGGAACCCGCCCTAAAGAAGCCGTGAGAGACTAGCCCAGAGTATAGGGGCTGGGGTTAGAGATGGGAATGAGCGTACACCATTGCTCAATTTGTAAATGAAATAGTGCTGGTGTTCAAAGCTCTGTTCTAAAACATCGACTGGTGAAACTGAAATTAAATGTACTCACATGCCTCAGTGACAATGATTAGTCTATGCTTAATCAATTTAATGCATCTGTTGTGTTTATTTTTTGTTTACTCTAGCCATGTATAGCGGTATTCATATTGTTGAAATTACACATTGGGTCTGCGTAAGGTTAGCGGCGAGTCGTTAGAGGAATTGGATACTGTGATATTTACTATAGAGATGACCCTCCACCTTACTCCTAGTCACCCTGCATTCATGCGGGGTTGTATGCAGACTTCACTGCGCCCGCAGGGAGACTTCCCATTTTGCGGTGTGCCCTTCTGGGGCATACCTCATATTTGTAAAATGTTGGAGGGGGTGGGTTTTACACAACCTGTTTAGGGGGTTGGATTGGGCGGTGGGTGGAGGGGGGGTACTGTTTCGTTTTTAGCCAGATTAATGCTTCTCAGTCCAGCAGGCACTGACTGTGCACCATGGTCTATATTCTCTTCTCACCTAGTATATTCGATAGGTTGGTTTCTGTACAACTGTGTTATTTCTTTGCATTGTATTGTTTTTGAGAGGAGGTGTGCTCACAAGGCCCATGCTATGGTACTTTACTGGATTATACAGCTTTTGTGATGTCCAATCTTAGTTTTTAAACCTGGAACATTCGTGGTTTAAATGATCACAGGAAGGCGCGGCCAGTTCCCTCCTATTTAGAACTACACTACATCAATGTGTGTTTACTGCAGGAGACACACCTTAATACCATTCCATCCACTAGATTATAGCACAGACGCTGGGGGCATGCCTATTCCTCTATATACTCTAATTATTCAGGTGGGGTGGCGGTGCTGATGAGGCATGGACTAGACTGGAAGAAGGGCGGATTTTACTCAGACCCAGGGGTTAGGTACATCATAATACCATAGGGGTGGGCAGGATTTTCGTAGTCGCGCTACGCAAAGCTCCGCAAAATGGTAAAAAATCTCTGCGAGCACGCAAAAGTTCAGCGAACATGCGGAATTGCTTGTTCCGCCCGTTCGAGATGCTTTTTTCCTGTTTGCAAACGCTGTTTGTGTTCTTGGGGAGAAATATCTTGCGAGCACGCATTTTGAAAGCGTGAACAAGTAAAAAATTCTGCGAAGTCGTGGACCGCGGCAATTTTGGCAATTCCGCTTTCTCCGCGGAACGCGAAAGTTCCCAAATTCCGCAAATTCCGCGAGCAGAACAGAATTTAACACCCAGGCCTAAATACAAGGAGTCATGGGGGGAACCCGGATGGTTAAAGTGGCCGTCTATGGGCCGAATGTGGACACCCCCACCTTTTTTCAGGATGTTTGGGCCGGGGTAAGAGCTACGGAATGGTACACTGTCATATGAGGGGGGGATTTCAATGCAGTTTTGGACGATACACAGGACAGAAAAGGGCAGTCCCAATCCCTACACGCCAACATGACTGTTGCTCTGAATACCATCATATCTGATGGCAATCTTATACACATATTTCGCCATAGGCACCGTTTGGCAAGTGAGCGTACATGCATCTCTGAATTCCACAAGGCCTGGTCACAACTGGATTTCTGGTTGGTGTCAAGGGATGTGGCGATGTGGACAAGCGCAGTATCCCACCTTCCAAGGTCCCTGTCGGATCATGCGCCAAGTATATTGTGCCTTACATTACCGAATTCCCCAACTAAAATGTTCAGTTGGAGACTCCCCTCCAATGCTCTACTTGACGAGGCATTTAGGGAGGAGATAATAGGAGATATTACAGACTACTTTGCTAATAATGCTGGTTCAGTTTCAACCCAGGCCTCTTTATGGAAGGCATTCAAGGTAGTACTGAGGGGACAATGCATAGCCCGCCAGGCGTGTGTGCTGAAGGCCATAAGGGGCATGCTTGAGTCACTAGAAAAGCAGCTTGGGGAGCTTGCAACACAGATTTTTGCCACCGATGACCCAACACTTGTGGCAAAAATGAAGGAGACATTGCTAGACTTTGAGGAGGAGGCTCAGCGCGAAGTTAAGCTTTTAGGCAAATATACCCAAGCCAGGAGATTCGGGGAGGGTGACAGACCTGGAAGGACCCTAGTGCAAATGCTCCACGTCCCTCACACGACTACCTACATCATGGAGATCAGGGTAGACTCTGTACATGTGTCAAGGGGCCCACAAGAAATACTCCACAAATTTGCACAGTTTTATACCTCATTATATACGTCAGCTTATAGCTCGGTCCAGGACACCCTTAAGTCAAACCTAGACTCACTCAAATTGCTGTGGTTGGGACAGGGGCATAGGGAGAACCTTGATCTCCCCTTTACAGTGGAGGATGTTAAACAAGTGATCAAGAGCTTGCAATCAGACAAAGCACCTGGATCCGACGGGTTAACCACGGCTTTTAACAAAGCTTATGCAGACGAGCTGGCCCCACACCTCATAACGCTTTATGAGGAAGACCAAACCTCGGGAATCCTTCCGCCCTCCATGCGTGAGACCATTATCATCCCTATGTTTAAGACAGGAAAGTCCGAGGACAAACTAGATTCATACCGCTCACTGTCATTGATTAACGTAGATGTTAAAATCCTGGCAAAACTGGTTGCCAATCTACTGCAGCCCCTCCTCCCGTTGCTTGTCTGCCTAGATCACTCCAGTTTATCCCTGGGCGTCTACATTTCATAATTTGCCCACTTTTTTCTCTGAGGTGCATAATCTTAAACCAGGCTCGAAGGCTATTGTTATTGTTTTTGGATGCCAAGAAAGCGTTTGATTCGCTGGAGTGGTGATATCTTTTTGCAATCCTGGAGAGGTTGGGATTTAGCCCCCCTTTTCTAAGCCTGGTATGTTTGCTCTACACTAGGCCATCTGCTAGAGTCCGGGTAAACGGAATGTTATCTGAACCGTTCACCATTTCGCGATGCACGAGACAGGGATGCCCGTTGTCTCCCTTACTTTTTGCTATCGCGATGGAGCCATTGGAGGCTCGCATTCGGCAGCACCACACTGCCAGGGGCTTGGGGTTCAGCTCGAGGAGCCTCTTTATCTCATTATATGCTGATGATATCACCCTATACCTCTGTGACCCAGAAACGAACACGTCTCCTATCCTCCGGGAATTGATAAAATTTGGATAAACTGTTTGAAATCCACAATTTTATCTCTAACTGATGCTACCGCATCGTTTCCCCTCGACTACCCACTCAAATGGGCAGTTGGCCAGGTAAAATATCTTGGGATTTGGCTCAGCAGAAACACCCAAGAAATATGGGATAGGAACTTCGGACGTACGGTGTCATGGCTGGAAGATAAAGTCACTGCGTGGGCTAGCCTCGCATTGTCTCTGGCTGGTAGAATATCCATTGCAAAAATGGTTGTACTGCTGAAACTACAGTACCTTTTTGTTAATATTCCGATCCCCCTCACGCAAACCTTTTTCCGTTCCATTCGATCCTTACTGATCTCCATGGTGTGGGCGGGCCGAAAAGCACGGATCTCATGCGAACTGCTGACACTACCACTTTCCCATGGCGGGATGGGTGCCCCAGACATTCAGCTGTATGCCTTTAGCGCACAAGCGCAATTTTGACATCTTTGGGTGCATCCAACCCCCTTCCAACCGCACACTGCGGTAGAGATGGACGTTGCAGCTCCTGTCCCTTTGCAAGTTGCATTATACCAAACCTACAAGCGTCCACGTGGAGACATCAACACGGTGGAAACCCTGTGACGGGCATGGGACAAGCCACGGGAAAGAGCATGTCATAAGATGTTGTATGTTCCTTCCATCCCCCTAGCCCACAACCCGATGCTACCCACAATGGGAGAGGGTGCAAGTAAAGCAATAGCACTCAAAATCGGAAAACAAACCTTTGGGGACCTTTACCTGGGTGAGATGTAGAGAGCTCCCCCGAAACCCGAAGAGGGGTGAGTAGTTTCCTTTTCCAAACTATTCTCCCACCACAAGCTCAAGACCATGTGCAGAACACGGCTAAACTCATTCCCCTCCCCACCCCCTACATTGTTGGCATTGGAGCATGTGCTGAATACTGACTCCGCAGACACATTACGAGAATCTATGATAATATGCAGAACTCTACCCCCATATTGAATCCCAAGGCCTTCCAAGTATGGAACCCCGCTGTCTGAGGACCAATGGGGGTTCTGTTGTAGGCAACTAATGTCGTTGTCTCCCAACTATAAACATTGCTTAATTCATTTCAAATTTTTGCATAGGTTCACCGCATGGGGATTAGGATGACAGCTGTTGGAGATGTGGCTACGCATCTGCCACATTTCTGCACATGGCTTGGGATTGCCCTCAGTTGCTCACATTCTGGGTCATGATATTTGACACTATACAAGAAATCATCGGTACATCTAGGGACCCGATCCCCTATTGGGCTTATTGGGATATGTTCAGAACACACATACAGGTACTAGGAATCTATTAGAAAGCTATGCTATTGCTGTTAGCCAAGCGAAGGGTTGCTATGCATTGGGGGAGAAGGGGTATCCCTTCTATGAAGGATTGGCTTAGAGACGTGACGTTCAGTCAAACACAATTGTCCACTTTCTGGGAGCTGATGCCATCTGCTTCCCGGACAAGAGATATATGGAGTCCTTTCTTGGAGTGGGCCCGCACGCGCCAATAGGACGACACAAACACCATGGGTTCACCTGCAAACCAGTAGATATTCACATTCATGCCTGGGGATGACTATAGTATAATCTTCAGACACTTGTAAATGAAGCAAAACTAAGTTCATTGTTGTGGATATATATGGGCCCCTCTTCAGGTCAATTGTCAGATGCAAGCGTAGTTTTCCTTTTGTTACAGTACATACCAACCATTACCTAGATATACAATGTACAATATGCTTTCTTCTCCTGTATTACTAGGTAAAAGAATGTAAGGTGTTTTATTAAGTGGAGACATGTGGACATTACTCATTCTAAGCTGATTTGTGCAATGACGAGAAGCATCTGGCTACTATGTTTTTGTTGTTTGTAATTGAAAAATGTCAAAAAGACAATTATATAAAAAAGATTATGCACATGGAATTACAAGGCTGTGTATGCCTAAAACCAACTAATTCATCTTAAATTCGCTAACATACACTCCATTTGCCTGTATTTTACTTCTGCATGTTCTTGCTTTCTCCCCTTATCACTGTGTTTTTGTCTCTCTCCTCCTCGGTTCCACTGTTAGGATCTGACTCGCCCCCCCCCCTCCCTGTCATAGATTCCCCTAAATGATTTAATCACATTGCACCTGCCTTTCAAGGATCGAGTGTAAGCTAGAAGTATGAAGTCTCTCATTGCCAGCGTGGCCTAAATGTGTCCAGTGTTTTGCCCTTTTCTCCTTGCTTCCCTTCCACATTTCCTTCTTCGGTTCTATCAGGCTTTGCCGCCCACTCCTGATTTGCAGCTGCCTTTCAGGCTATGAAGCAGTGGGTGATGCTGAGCAGATTGGACCCTGACAGGAGAATATTAGCTGTCCTTGTTCAACAATACCTTCTTGGTTTAAGAGCTCTTGGCATGTTACCTTCGCCCTAACGTCCCCATTCAGTTCCCTTAAAAGAATTTCAGTCTATTTGCGGTGAACCATATGAATGCCATTGCTTAACTTGAAAGATTAAAGGGAATGAAACCCAATGAGACCCTTGATCCTCCGAAGACCCTGCTGACAACATATGTTCCTTCCATAGACAGGAAAAAATGGAAAAACAGTAAAACTCTTGATGACTTCACTGCTAGAGTTCCTCTGCAAAATCAGCAAACATCTCACCGAATCAGCAAAATCCATGTGAATTACCAATTCTATCAGTTACATTTTGAACAGAAGCAGAACTCTCTTCAAGGCTATTAAGTACTGCAAACACTTATAACCTTGCTCACATTCTTCACTAACGCTTACTTTGAACAATTCTCTCACCCCAAATCAACATTTGAGCAGCCTCCCTTATTCACGTCATCATTCCATAAACTAAAAACAGGTCAGATCTTCACTCTACTGAAGAAACACACAATAGGCCGTTGTTCTGGAGTATTAGTGGGCCCAATGTACAGATTTACACATATTACTTCTCAACCTCTTGCTACCTTATTCATACAGTTGGCCCTCCGATGGATCTTGCTCTGTGCTGAAAGGGTTTGGATATTTAGAGGATGGACAGTTACCCAATGAGGACCAGGAATAGGATAACTGTATATGTAGCTCAAATACATTCAATTATGTACAGCTCTCAAGTGAATATTATCATAGGTAATGCAAACCCAATCAATCACTCACAAGGAAAGATGAGTCAAAAACAGCAGAATCTGATTATAATATTTAGAGTTTATTTATAAATTCTATAGATAAAGAACGTTTGCATTGAACAAAATAGCATACAGCCTTAACGATCAATTAGTAAAAAGGATTTAATTAAATATATCAATCCTCTGAGATTCAGGGAGAACATAGTGGAGGAACAGAGAAATCTTCCTCTGTCGAGGCAGATTTGGACACCTACAGCGTATGTGTCGACAGGAATAGGCAGTCAGGTGAGTCTTGTAAAGACTCAGAAATGTTCAGCAAAGTTCCAAGTAGCCAGTTCAGTTTGTCAAGGCAGCAATCTGTCTCAATCTGTTGCTGTTATGACAACAGTCACAGCAGAATGACAGGAATCCTTCATCTGAAAGACTCAATCTCCACCAGGACTCCATTCAGCAGCAACAAGTCCTAGTCCCAACTGCAGAACTGAAATCTGAATCAAAATCAGAAACCCATATCACGAAAGACAGCCGTCGTTGCTCCCACGATCTACCAAAGTTTGAGCAATTATGCTTGATGCAGTTTCCTCCTGGCATCACCAAATCTGTCAGACCACTTAGTTCCATTGGTCAGTCCAAAGTAAGATAAGTATAATGTATCAGGAAAGAAGATACAAATCCGGAAAAATTAAGTAAATCGATTACGTAGTTCCTCATGTCATGTAAGTTAAAGACACGTTGAACAATGAGACATTGAATTGGTGACATGAGGGTTGAAAAAGTTCCATTCTCATGTCGCTGTTCCAGAGTGTAACGAAATGTGTTGCAATTATGCTATTCAGTCCAGAAGATGTCAAAGGAAAAAGTTATAATTTCAATACAGTTTGCTAGATTTCAAATAGTTCCCATACACTTTGAAATATTCAGCCCACGACTTCACTGGAAAGGGAAAGTAAAAATGGGGCATACATGAAATTTGGCAGTAGTCTCCGCGGCGCACAGTAGGCGACCTGACCCGTTTCGCTTAATTGCTTTTTAAAAGGCCGTTTCCCTTCGTCACTCAGCAGGATGCATTCCCTCTGTGTGCCGCGGAGACTACGAGGCATTGCGGGTCCTAGAGTGCAACTCAAACTTGTTGGGTCAACACGAGCGATAATCTATACGCGGCAGGCCAGCCGTAGGGAGTTGCACCACCGCGAGAAGAAAGCGGGCTGATATGTTGGGAATCTGCCCAGCTGATATCGGGAGGACTGGCGCCGGAATGATGACTCCTCAGCGCATGGGGCCCATCCAGGGCAAGCATTAGTGGCCCTCGGGACCTGGCACCCATACAGGGAACATTGATGCATCACTACAAGTTCCACGATTCAGTGCGAGACTGCAGACCTATCAGGAGGTGGCAGCATTGAAATAAAAGAGGGAATGCATCCTGCTGAGTGACGAAGGGAAACGGCCTTTGAAAAAGCAATTAAGCGAAACGCGTCAGGTCGCCTACTGTGTGCCGCGGAGACTACGAGGCATTGCGGGTCCTAGAGTGCAACTCAAACTTGTTGGGTCAACACGAGCGATAATCTATACGCGGCAGGCCAGCCGTAGGGAGTTGCACCACCGCGAGAAGAAAGCGGGCTGATATGTTGGGAATCTGCCCAGCTGATATCGGGAGGACCGGCGCCAGAATGATGACTCCTCAGCGCATGGGGCCCATCCAGGGCAAGCATTAGTGGCCCTCGGGACCCGGCACCCATACAGGGAACATTGATGCATCACTGCAAGTTCCATGATTCAGTGTGAGACTGCAGACCTATCAGGAGGTGGCAGCATTGAAATAAAAGAGGGAATGCATCCTTCTGAGTGACGAAGGGAAACGGCCTTTGAAAAAGCAATTAAGCGCAATGCGTCAGGTCGCCTACTGTGTGCCGCGGAGACTACGAGGCATTGCGGGTCCTAGAGTGCAACTCAAACTTGTTGGGTCAACACGAGCGATAATCTATACGCGGCAGGCCAGCCGTAGGGAGTTGCACCACCGCGAGAAGAAAGCAGGCTGATATGTTGGGAATCTGCCCAGCTGATATCGGGAGGACCGGCGCCGGAATGATGACTCCTCAGCGCATGGGGCCCATCCAGGGCAAGCATTAGTGTTCCTCGGGACCCGGCACCCATACAGGGAACATTGATGCATCACTACAAGTTCCACGATTCAGTGCGAGACTGCAGACCTATCAGGAGGTGGCAGCATTGAAGTAAAAGAGGGAATGCATCCTGCTGAGTGACGAAGGGAAACGGCCTTTGAAAAAGCAATTAAGCGAAACGCGTCAGGTCGCCTACTGTGTGCCGCAGAGACTACGAGCCATTGCGGGTCCTAGAGTGCAACTCAAACTTGTTGGGTCAACACGAGCGATAATCTATATGTGGCAGGCCAGCCGTAGGGAGTTGCACCACCGCGAGAAGAAAGCGGGCTGATATGTTGGGAATCTGCCCAGCTGATATCGGGAGGAGCGGCGCCGGAATGATGACTCCTCAGCGCATGGGGCCCATCCAGGGCAAGCATTAGTGGCCCTCGGGACCCGGCACCCATACAGGGAACATTGATGCATCACTACAAGTTCCACGATTCAGTGCGAAACTGCAGACCTATCAGGAGGTGGCAGCATTGAAATAAAAGAGGGAATGCATCCTGCTGAGTGACGAAGGGAAACGGCCTTTGAAAAAGCAATTAAGCGAAACGCGTCAGGTCGCCTACTGTGTGCCGCGGAGACTACGAGGCATTGCGGGTCCTAGAGTGCAACTCAAACTTGTTGGGTCAACACGAGCGATAATCTATACGCGGCAGGCCAGCCGTAGGGAGTTGCACCACCGCGAGAAGAAAGCGGGCTGATATGTTGGGAATCTGCCCAGCTGATATCGGGAGGACCGGCGCCGGAATGATGACTGCTCAGCGCATGGGGCCCATCCAGGGCAAGCATTAGTGGCCCTCGGGACCCGACACCCATACAGGGAACATTGATGCATCACTACAAGTTCCACGATTCAGTGCGAGACTGCAGACCTATCAGGAGGTGGCAGCATTGAAATAAAAGAGGGAATGCATCCTGCTGAATGACGAAGGGAAACGGCCTTTGAAAAAGCAATTAAGCGAAACGCGTCAGGTCGCCTACTGTGTGCCGCGGAGACTACGAGGCATTGCGGGTCCTAGAGTGCAACTCAAACTTGTTGGGTCAACACGAGCGATAATCTATACGCGGCAGGCCAGCCGTAGGGAGTTGCACCACCGGGAGAAGAAAGCGGGCTGATATGTTGGGAATCTGCCCAGCTGATATCGGGAGGACTGGCGCCGGAATGATGACTCCTCAGCGCATGGGGCTCATCCAGGGCAAGCATTAGTGGCCCTCGGGACCCGCCACCCATACAGGGAACATTGATGCATCACTACAAGTTCCACGATTCAGTGCGAGACTGCAGACCTATCAGGAGGTGGCAGCATTGAAATAAAAGAGGGAATGCATCCTGCTGAGTGACGAAGGGAAACGGCCTTTGAAAAAGCAATTAAGCGAAACGCGTCAGGTCGCCTACTGTGTGCCGCGGAGACTACGAGGCATTGCGGGTCCTAGAGTGCAACTCAAACTTGTTGGGTCAACACGAGCGATAATCTATACGCGTCAGGCCAGCCGTAGGGAGTTGCACCACCGCGAGAAGAAAGCGGGCTGATATGTTGGGAATCTGCCCAGCTGATATCGGGAGGACCGGCGCCGGAATGATGACTCCTCAGCGCATGGGGCCCATCCAGGGCAAGCATTAGTGGCCCTCGGGACCTGTCACCCATACAGGGAACATTGATGCATCACTACAAGTTCCACGATTCAGTGCCAGACTGCAGACCTATCAGGAGGTGGCAGCATTGAAATAAAAGAGGAAATGCATCCTGCTGAGTGACGAAGGGAAACGGCCTTTGAAAATGCAATTAAGCGAAACGCGTCAGGTCGCCTACTGTGTGCCGTGGAGACTACGAGGCATTGCGGGTCCTAGAGTGCAACTCAAACTTGTTGGGTCAACACGAGCGATAATCTATACGCGACAGGCCAGCCGTAGGGGGTTGCACCACCGCGAGAAGAAAGCGGGCTGATATGTTGGGAATCTGCCCAGCTGATATCGGGAGGACCGGCGCCGGAATGATGACTCCTCAGCGCATGGGGCCCATCCAGGGCAAGCATTAGTGGTCCTCAGGACCCGGCACCCATACAGGGAACATTGATGCATCACTACAAGTTCCATGATTCAGTGCGAGACTGCAGACCTAGCAGGAGGTGGCAGCATTGAAATAAAAGAGGGAATGCATCCTGCTGAGTGACGAAGGGAAACGGCCTTTGAAAAAGCAATTAAGCGAAACGCGTCAGGTCGCCTACTGTGTGCCGCGGAGACTACGAGGCATTGCGGGTCCTAGAGTGCAACTCAAACTTGTTGGGTCAACACGAGCGATAATATATATATATATATATATATATATATATATATATGACACGTTTAAGAAGTTTCCTGAAGGAGCATTTAAGTATATTCATGTAGCACCTACTTGAATTAATATTTTTGTAACTTTTCGCATGAAATTTTCTACTTCACACTTGTTTCCTTTTAGTCTTTTCAATTTCACATTCATTACATTGAAAATCATATCCATTAGTAATAAAGTCCGTAACAAGAGATTTTTCTCCTACATTATTCTAACACATATAAATGAGTAGAAACCTTATTTCATGATTAATAGTCACGTCAATATTAATTAAACATATAATATGTCTTGAATCTATCCCTCCAGCTGCTTGCTTTTATGATGCAATATCTGAATTATATTCCAATGTAATTTTCCATAACGTGGAACTTGGCAAACGTTTGTCATCATTTGCATAAAGGCTGTCAAATCATTTATTTTGTCAGTAATAATCGTTTGATATAATCTCTGTTCTATCACCATCATGTCCTCTTCAGCTACCTCGATTGCTGTTAATTGCAAGATCATTAAAATAGGTGTCTACGCACATTTCCAAGATGACATCAATGCCAATCCTCTCTTTCATGATGACCAATCAGCTTCAGATCATGGTGCAACACAGAAACAGCTACATTAAAAATGATATATGCTGCCCTCCTGAAAGCAGAAAAATATGAACTCTGCCTCATGATATTGGTAACCCCATTGTCTTTCTTCAACACCATCACCATCTCATACTCATGCACACTCTGAAGTTGGTAAAGGGAGTAAATGAAAGTATCCTCCCAAGATTCACTTACGAACTCTCCAACATCTGGGGAGTCTATCAAAGACCTATCTTGTCACGGACATCTTCAAGCTCTACTTGGGACCGCTTGTAATGAGCTACATCAAATTCCATCACTATGTTGACAACACTTAAATCAACATGAAAGGCCCCACCACTTTAGGAATCAAGCACCTCAGACAATGCTTTAACCTCATCAAGTCCTATATTTCTAGCATTTGGCTGAAACTGAGCCCCACCAAAAGTAAATATTTGCCAGAAACAATCAACATTTTTTGACCTATAGGTTTTAATGGGAGATAATATTAGAAATTAGTGGAACACCCATTTTTTCCACATCGGGCTGTAAGATGTTTTGGCTATTGCTCTGTGTGATAGGGGGCGTTTCCTACTGGCTAATCATCTGTTCATTTATGATTGCTTTGTCTACAGGAAGGTGGTTTTGCACAAACACAATTACGGACATTACCAGGAGTAGGTTTGGCTCCTCTGCCTCGCCCAGAGGTAATGAACATTTTTACTATTACCTCAAAATTCCAGCCGGCTGCAGGGCTGTTGGCTGTGTCCTGGAACATACCCAGTGGAAGGTTTTCAATTATGGTTTCATGCTGTTTTGAACTGCAGGGTTTGAGACTCCTGGATGGTAGTTTTTCACCCAGCATCTCAGCTCCAACATGGCATGGCATAGTTTCTTGCATACACAAGCAGATCAGTTCAACACTTACAGACCAGTTTTCCTTGAAAATCACAAACATGAACAGGAGGAAATCATCCTTCCCCACTGAAGTTCATTGGACCCTACATTCATCTCTAGATGTTGAAAGATGTCCACTTGTCTATCAGTTTTAAATCTGAATGTAAAAGTAGCGGATATGCAGAATGTACTACACTGAAACAGAGCCATAGATCATAGTGTGCTTCAGTACATGATACCTGGCCCGGTGGACACACCCTCTTTGCTGGTTAAGGTGTTGATCATTTGGTGCCTTGTGCCCTGTGTGTCCCCCAGAGGTAATTCATGTACAGTTGCTAATGTTTCTACTGGTTTCCTCCTACACAGGCCGCCGCGTTGGAGTACTATCTCTGCATTTTAGATCTGTAGACTTTATGAAATAGCACCATGACATCAGCGACTAGACCGAGGCCTTGCCATACCCTGATTAACTCTCCTGACATGGAATGTGCGTGGATTGAACAATCCTGTAAGACCAGACAAATAATGACTTACCTTGACAGACACAAGGTAAATATAGCATTACTTCAAGAGACCCATCTGAATGGGTCTAAATAGCTGGAGTAGTCATAGATAGAGCACTAGCCTTGTACTCCTCCTTTTTTGAGGGGCACTGCACTTCTAGTGAAGTGCAGAACCCTCTTCTGGCTTTTAAATAAGTTCAACGAGTCTCAGAGGTTCTATAACATACTTTAAGCCCCGATCTATGGTAAGCCCTGCACTATTATGAACATATGGCCCTAACACAGATGATGCAGAGTTAATTGAAAATGTCTGGAATCATTGTGCACACTTATCCAATCAGACAGCACTGTGGTGGGAAAGAGGTTAACCTAGTGCTCAACACAAAGGTGGGCTGTTCAAAAGCTGATGGGTGCATGCACCAAACAACAGTCACTAAATTGCAGCGCATTATGCATAGTGAGGCGCTGGTTGAAATCTGGCGCTTAAGAGATTCCAGGCTTTCGAAGGGTGCACACACCTCCTCAGTGCATGGGTCCTGGACACGATTAAACTATTGGTTGAGGATCCATGATGTGGGTGCTTGGAATGACCATATTCCTTTCAGATTTTCTGATCATGCCCCAGTCAAGTTAACACTAGAGATGCCTGCGTCTAAACTCCAGGCATTCACAAGGAGACTCAATTCCATTGCCTTGCTGGACATAGTGTTTTGGGAAGAAATTACATCTGAGATCAAAAGCTATTTCCAAACGAAAGAGAACTTAGTGGTATTGGGAGGGGGCGGTCCGAGAGCCCTTCAAGTCTTGCCTGCACTGCATGAGCACCTACCATCAAGCTGCAGGGTGTCCGTACAACACGGCAGGAATGCGTAGATATGCTGAAAACTGAGATTAAAGTCTAGAGACTGCAGAGTATGGGTCGCAGTCCGTTCACCTGCTGGCAGAACTCCACATCAAACTAAATTAGACGAGTATATGGAGGTGGCTGTCCAAGAAGTGAAGCATCAGCACAAACAAGCATAGGCTTGAGTATACGGGGAGGTGGAGCACCCGAGCAGAACCATAGCCAGGCTTTCGCGATGTGATTTTCTGCCCCAAGAGATCCTCCAAGTTGACAAGGATACTGTGGGAGCAGTATATGAGGCGGAAGATAAAAATTTAAGAATTTAAGCAGCTTTATCCCCTTTTGTTTACCTCTTGCAAGGATCCAGACCCCGCTAACTGCTCCATATTTTTTGACTGTCTAGCGGAGGCGGAGTTTGTGGAAGCAGGAGGATGCAACGGAGTTGGTCTGGCAATCCATTTTGAGCTCGGAGTCCAGGATGATTCCCAGGTTGCGTGCGTGGTCCGTGGGGTTGTGTGAGCTTCCGAGGGCGGGGGGCCACCAGGTGTCGTTCCAGGCGTCGGGGTTTGGGCCCATGATGAGTACTTCAGTTTTGTCTGTGTTGAGTTGTAGGCTGCTGCTCTTCATCCATTTGGCGACAGATATGCCTTCTTGAAAGTTGTCTTTGGCTGTGTTGGGTTCATTGGATGGGTATCGTCTGCATATAACATAATGTTGAGTCCGTGGGTTCTGACGATGGGGGCGAGCGGAGCCATGTAGATGTTGAAGAGCGTGGGGCTGAGGGAGGACCCCTGGGGGACTCCGCAGGTGGTTAGTGTGGGGTCCAAGAGGAAAGGAGGGAGTCTCACCCTCTGCGTTCTGCTGGAGAGGAAGGAGTGGATCGAGTCGAGGGCCTTGTCCTGGATCCCTGTGTCATGGAGTCTGCGTGTTAGGGTGCAGTGGGAGACTGTGTCGAAGGCCGCTGAGAGGTCAAGGAGGATGAGGGCTACTGTTTCTCCTCTGTCCAGTAGGGAGCAGATGTTGTCTGTTATGGCAAGAAGGGTGGTTTCTGTGCTATGTTTTTTTCTGAAGCCGGATTGGGAGGAGTCGAGGATGTTATGCTCTTCGATGAAGGTGGCAAGTTGGCTGTTGATGGCTTTCATGATGACTTTCTCTGTGAACGGGAGCAGGGAGATAGGTCTGTAGTTTTTGAGGTCGGTGGAGTCCACTGAGGGCTTTTTCAGTAGGGGGTTGAACTCAGCGTGTTTCCAGTCGTCGGGGAAGGAGGTGTTCTACCAGGGAGCGGTCGATGGTGTGGAGGAGCATGGGGGTGATGGTGTTTGCAGCTCTGTTGAAGATGTGGTGGGGCAGAGGTCCGTGGGGGCCCCGGAGTAGATTGACTTCATTTTCTTCAGTGTGTCTTTAGTGGTGAGGGCTGTCCAGTTGTCAATCGTTGGCTTGGGCTAGGGTGTCGGGGTGGCGGGTGAGGGTTCAGTGTGTTGGTTGTCTTCATCGAAGTTGTCGTAAATGTTCATGATTTTGTGGTGTAAGAAGGTGCTGAGTTTGCTGCAGAGGTCTTGTGAGGGAGGAATGTCAGTAAACTCGCTGGTGGGTTGGGCGAACTCCTTAATGATGCTGAAGAGTTCTTTGCTGTTTTGTGCGTGTGTGGATATTCTGTCTTTGATCGCTTTTTTCCTCGTTTTTCTGATGAGTTGGCGGTGGGCTTTGGTGGCGGCTCTGAAGTTGTTGTGAGCTTCTTTGAATTTGGAGTTCCTGCAGGCCTTTTCGAGGCAAGTGTGTTGTTGATCTTCTTGAGGGGGCTAAGGTGTTTGCGCTGTTGGAGATCCATCTTTGCAGAGTTCGGGCTGCGATGTTGTGGTCATTGTCTTCCGTGGTGGTTGGAGTGGAGTTGCTGAGTGAAGAGGTGAGCTGGTCATCAGTGATTTAGGTCCAGTTTCTTCGTGGGAGCAGGTGCTGGTGTTTGTGGCTGGTGGGTGTTCTGAAGGTGAAGTGGACACATCGGTGGTCTGTCCATGGCAGTTTGGTGGTGTGGCTGGAAGTGATGGAGTTTCCTGTTGTAAAGAGGGGGTTGAGTGTGTGTCCTGCAGAGTGCATGGGTTCGGTCATTATCTGGCGGAGTCCAATGTTGTGGAGGTTGTCCAGGAGGGATGTGGTGTTGGGGTCTAGTTGGTTGTCAAGGTGGAAGTTGAGGTCTCCCAGCTGGGTGTAGTTGGTGGATTCGATGGCTTGCGGGGAGATGATATCCATGATGGAGTTGGTGAAAGGTCTGCCGGGTCCGGGGGGTCGGTAGATGAGGGTTCATCGTAGGGTGGTGGTAGGGCTGGCCTGTATCTTGAAGTGTAGGTGATCCATCAGGTTTGTTGGCTCGGTGGAGAGTGTGCTGAGCCGGAGGGTGGATTTGTGGGCGATGGCAATTCCTCCTCCTGGGCGGGTGGGGCGGTCCTTCCGAGAGATCTGGTATCCTTGGGGAATGGCGATGGCGATGTCCGTTCCCGAGGTGGTGTTGGTCCAGGTTTCGGTGAAGAATGCTACATACGGGGTGGTGCTGTCGAGGAGGTCCCAGATTTCGGTGGTGTGTTTGTGGAGTGATTTGACTTTGAGGAGGATGAATTGCAGGGTCTTCAGTTTGGTTGTGTTCTTGTGGGTGGGTTGTGCTGGGTCCGTGTTCCTGGCAGTGCTGCAGGTGTGCTGACAGCTGATTGGTCCATGGGTGTTGGCTGGTGATGCTAGCTTGCAGTTTTTGTTGCAGCCTGGGTTGAGTGCGTGGAGTGCCACTGGGTTGTATCGTTGGCGGTGCGGAGGTCCAGGGTTCCTGGCACTGGTCGTGGTTGGGTCGTGGACGGGTGCAGACGGGCTTGCCTTCGGCACGTCTTTGGCACGCCAGCGGCGTGCCCGCTACGCGCCTGCTGCGTGCGGCCGCCATTAAGTAGGGGTCAGGTAGGGCTGCACAGCTGGAAGGTGGGAGCGGGGAGGGGAACTGGCTTGGGCTGGTCTCGTGGGGGGAGAGCCTGCGGGGGCAGCAGTGGCCGTAAAAATGGGAGAAAAGCAGGCAATAGAGGAAAAATGTAAAAGGGTGAAAAGGAAAAGGAAAAGGAAAAAGGTATAAAGAGTACAAGGATGAGAAGAATAAAGGGTGAAATGGAGCAGAAGGGGGCAGAAAGCAGAGTGAGAGAAAGGAGTCAGAGGTCCACTGGACCACCATGGATGAGGCGCAGGTATAACCTGCGGGTGCAGGAGGGCTTCAAACACCAACACTACGGGAGCAAGGGCTCGGAGAGGCCTCACTTAATGGTGGAGCTACGAGGGTGGGAGAGCAGTTTCACTGAGAGTGAGTCAGTGGTCTTGCTCTCCCATCAGGTAATGTAGTTGGCTCTTTCCTAGGGGATGCTTGGCTTTACACGCACATACATGCTAGGTACACTTAGGTAGGGTCTGCATTGTAGGAGTACGCTTGATTACTGTCATGCTTATATGCCTGCATATATTCACTGTTTTAGCACCATGATAGAATTCTACCTTTTATTTACTCTGCTGGTGCTTATAATCTTTTACATTTTCTTCTGTCTAATTATTGTCACAGCAAACATGCTTTATATTAGAATTATGCTGGTTCAATAAATGATTATTGAAAAAATCCCCAACGTTCATTCTGTGTATCTATCTGAGACAAAGTGAGCATGAGTGACTGAGCGAAAAGTACTATACTGTTTCCATGATCCCTGATGGGACAGGTTTGTCATGTTCGATAGTTGCCAGGAACTTTTCTCTCCTTGGTAAGAGAAGTTTACAGTGGCACTGTGAGCTAGCTGGTATACAGACAAACATACCCAGTGGGGGTGTCTGGAATCAGTCTGGACACTAATCCCACAGTTTATGTTGTCTAAATGTGCAGATCCTATATATATATTTATAGAACTACAATACAGTTGTATAAAAGAAATATCACTTATATTGTATATAAAGCTTATTACACCATCACATAATTCACTTTGCCAACTAGGCAACTGTCATGACAATACAGAGATCATAAATCACTTTGCCAACCAGGCAATTGTCATAACATCACAGTTAGTGCATAAAGTAAATACTTATAAGTTGCACATGTCATAAAAACAGCACCCTACACTATGCAGATAAGGTACACTCTGAAATAATGCCCGTTACCCTTTTCTTGTAAGGCATCAAACGATAAATACATCTTAAATCAGGACAGAAAATGCTGCTGGTAGGTTAGGAAGAGAAAACACATGGGTTATCAAACATCACTGTACATAAATCACCATATGTCATAAGTTACCAACCAGTATGCTTCTGCTACACCCAATATGGTAATGTGGTTCCCAAATGTAGGCTACAAGGTCCCTGGTCCACCTACAACAGACAATGTGGTAAATAATGAAAGCCTCACTGTTAACCCAAAGCCCACAGAGGCCTCAATAGCCCTGCACTCCTATTACAGATTGGGGTAATGATTCCAGTGGCAGGATTGTGATCTCCTTTGAGGTTTTCTCCTGTCCTGTGAGCAAGCAGTGCCCCCAGGTGTATGTCTGCACTGAGGGGCCAACGTCATAGCCCAGGGTGGAGAAACCAAAATGAGTCTCCCATGTGTTAGGCAGACTCAAGGCAGAAGCCTGCGGGTGTGCAGAGCAGCTGCATGAAAACAGAGAACTTCAGCCCTTCA
The DNA here is from genome assembly GCF_964204655.1 of Triturus cristatus. Taxonomy (NCBI): domain Eukaryota; kingdom Metazoa; phylum Chordata; class Amphibia; order Caudata; family Salamandridae; genus Triturus; species Triturus cristatus. The sequence goes on from NC_140586.1 coordinate 580,568,425, forward strand.
GCCTCGTATACCCCGCAACATCCCATCGGGATCACTTCTGGTGAAGTTGCAGTGTCACCCCCTGATCCACTCAGTATGGACGGGGGAGTGAATACTGGAATCTGCAGCACAAGACATCCTGAGTGCAGGCAGAGCAAAGCCTCCTGCAGTGTGAGTCTTTGCCCAATCCTCTTGACCTTCCCTGGCGGTCTGAGACAAAAAGTCTTAACCAGCAGACCCACGCTTACTGAGCTCTCCACTGTGGACACCTTTGCTCCTGTTTACGGAATATCCATGGTGGTTGCTCCTATGGTTCAGTCTATTCCTTTTCGAATTACCTTATCAGATGCTCGCTAACTTACCCATTTGATGAAACGTTTTTTGCTTTCCAAATAGGACCGCTGACCCATGTGAATTCCCATTCTAGGTTTGATTAAATAAGCACTCTTTGTTAAACCCTAAAGTCCTGAAAAAGCCTCAGGCCTGACAGACACGAGGGGTGAAACGTGTTGGCTGTTCCAGTGGATATATTTCAAATAGAAAAAAAAAATAAACAAAAAAACACAAATAAAGGTCTAGAAGAGAAAAGTTAAATACTAAGAGACAACATCGACTTATCTTTATGTACTTTTTATTACCATCTGTAATAAATCACTGATACTTTCATGAAATACAAATGTACTGACTTTCTCTGCACTGTTTCTTAACTAATGTTGATGTTCTTGAGATTAGGAGACATATCCACACCCATAAATCATCAAACACACATTAAACTCAAGCCTTGTCTAAGAGTTGTAGGCCCCTCCGGGCTATCCCATTTTCCCTCAAAGTCTGTTTTTTTAAGCTCAGTACATAGACTGAGTCCTGATTACTCTTCCAGACCTCCAAACCTGCACTTGTAAATGGTCACAAGGATTCACAAAAGGAACACTGCCTTATAATCGTTGATGAGGTAGTGTTTCTGCGAATTGTCACGGTAACGTTGAAAACTGTCAAAACAAAGCACAGCAGTGTGACCTGGAATATGATACATTTGGCCCTGGAAAGTATTTTTTTTAACATATTTTTATGCAGGCTGTTGACCAAAACCAATAATATTTTCAGGAACCATTTTTTATTTTCTTTATGGAAGAGGTGTGGAGCAGAGGCCGGAGGAGCTGACTAAGGGGCTCACCTTCTATCCCCGATGCCTGCAGCAGCTCAGCATCATGTGACTCTGGGCAATAGCCCATTTAAACTCACTGACGGCCCCTAGCACCTTGAAACCTTTAAGGGGTGATATGTGAGCGCTTTACGAATAGGAATTATTATTATTCAATGTGAGGATAAATCCCCATGCTAGCGAACCATGCAGTCCTGAAATGCACACTGTATTTCAAATTGATATTCATAAATACCTCATCTTTGTCTAATCAAGTCAAAAGATGGACATTACACAGTTACTTTGCTTTAAATTACTTAAAATTATGTCTTCTATTTCCCGATGCTCACAATTAAGTAGATCGTGATACGTTTTGAGATGCAGAATGCCGGGGAACGCTGCTAATGATACGAGCTACCTGGCTATAAATTACTTTTGGGACGCGATGTCTGCACTATTTTCCATTCAGAAGACAGACTATTGACAAGTGTTTGTTACAACATAGTGTTCCAGGATGCTATGTGTTCTTATATTTCTAATTATATTTTGAGATGGTATTACAGATGACATGTTTCCTAATTAGGCATTCAGCTAATCAATCGAACTGCTCCTGTTGAACATTTAATTTCAAGCAAGCAGCAGGCCCTCTCACGTGAACAATATTAATTTAACTCTTCATATTGATTCTAATCTTTGAACATAATACATAAAAAAACACAAAAAGCAGACAGGCTAATCAGACGTTAGAAAAGTCACATGATGTTGATGATTGACAGGTTATGTTGAAAATACTATAATAGCATCCGCAGTGCCTTGGAAGTAGAGCAATGTTGTACTTTAGAATGTTGCCGGTATCACATATTTATCAATGTACTGAAGTTATCAGACAGTAAAGGAGTGTCAGACAGTAAGGAGTGTCAGACAGTACAGGAGTGCAGGCGCATGAACCACATCATCGTTTTCGAAAACACAAGCGCCATTTCGAGTTATGTATATGCAAATAACAAGGACCCCCTGTAATAATTCTAGAGCTCCTAGCCCAGGGTAACAATACAATCAAAAGCAAAAATTCCTAGGCAGTCCAAACGGTGCGACTAATTCAGACACTCATTATACAAAACAACATGATTACAGCGAACTCAGTGTGGGTAGAGTGAAAACTACAATTCAAACATGATAGAAATATATTTTATTTATTTATAATAAAAAAGTTGAGGTTCAAATGATATTGTAGACAATACATGATTTTTCATGCAACAATTTCAATACAATACAGAATGAAATGGATATCACAAGCCAAGAATTGGTGTAAGATACACAATATCTTAACATATATGTATACAATCAATTGAAAAACAATATAGATAAAGGGAAACTTAGGTCAAAAAATGTGGCTAACAGATGGTTCTTCTCAACACGCGTTTTGGTACTAGAAGCGCCTTCATCAGGAGGGCCACAGGTCCTTCCGGTTCACAAGCAGTTTCAGCTTGAGATTCTGGTCAAGAGATGTGTGGATCATAACCGGCCTATTGGTTAATGTGCCAAGGGTATACACCTGGTATCATGGCACAAGGGCCACTCAAGGAATCGATGTAAAACAGTTCAATCGCTAAAGAGTTGCTGTCCACAGTAGATGCAGGCAGGTCATGTAAATTCCTTAGAGGGCCCCTTTAGCAAGAAAATAACAGCACCAATCTTAATTAAATTTAGATGATAAAAAACACTGTAGAATTAAGGCCTCGAAATAGTGAGGACAAACGTGATATGGGGTGGTTAGCTCTTGAAAACCTCAACCCTAGAGTGGCTGCCATGTCCGTAACGTTCTGATGCGGTAAAAGGCGGCAAGGGTACGGATAATCAGGTTCAACCTCGGCATATCCGTACCCTTGCCGCCTTTTACCGCATCAGAACGTTACGGACACGGCAGCCACTCTAGGGTTGAGTTTTTTTAGAGTTGACCGCCCGTATCACCCCGAGTTTGTGGCACTTTATCTCAGCCAAAGTGGTGATAAATTTATTGCCCTATTCACAAGCTGGTGCTAACAGCCGATATCGCCAGTTTTCCTGCGACAGCAGCAGCAAAAAACATTGCCACAGATGACACCGGCAACTAACGCTAATGATATGCAGAGTAGGCGTTCCCGTGCAAAAAGCCGCAACAACACCACTTCGCAACATTCTCAACGACCAGCCAGATCGGCGATAAGATCACAAAACATGCGATAAGGCGTGTTAGCAGCAGGGATTTAACACCTGCTCTTACCTGGTGTTAAGTCAGACGACAATCTGCACCATAAAAGGGAGCCCAGCCCAGAAACACACCTGAAGAACAACAGATGCCATGGAGCTACTGATCATGTGGCTCGGAGACCCAAGAGTGCCACAACACCCACCACCAACACCCATGACCCCGCCACCCCCCCGGGCCCTACCCCAGGCACCCCCCGGACAAAGATATATTACATCAACTTCACGAAATCATGGACAAAACAATTCGCCTGATGTCGCACAATTACAACAATTAGCATTCATGTGTGGTCAGAAAAAGGGGAATCATTCATTCATCTCTGAATTTCGAAACAAAATATTTCATTCAAATTTAACCTAAAACAACTATTAGGAAGAGGCATGGCTGGTCTTCCCTAGACAATGTGTAAGTCACAGCCTGAAAGACAAAATTCAATATATGAAGGTGTGTCATGCGCTCATCAAAGGACAGAGAGAGAGAGAAAGAGAGAGAGAGAGAGACAGAGAGAAAGAGAGAGAGAGGACAAGAGAGAGAGTGAGAGAGAGAGACAGAGAGGAAGAGCGAGAGAGAGAGAGAAAGAGAGAGAAAGAGAGAGAGAGAGAGAGAGGAAGAGAGAGAGAGAGAGAGAGAGAGAGAGAGAGAGAGAGAGAGAGAGAGAGAGAGAGAGGAAGAGAGATTGTACAAGGAGCACAAGGCTGCTCGCGCTCTTGGCTCATACATGCCAACTGTTGTGTGTGTATCGCTATTGATGCACCATAAGCCTAAGGCCTAGCCTCAATGCAGTGCGAAAGCAACATCACATTTCCAGAATGCAAGCAGTAGTCAGACTAACATTAGGGATGAAAGCACCTTTGTCTCAATACAGAAGGCGGAAGGACATCTGCACCTCCGACCTTGGTCTGGCATGCGGCTGGCACCCCCTGAGAGAGATACCAGTGCAGATGATGATCATGACTCCCACACCACGCACAGCGCTAATGAAAGATCAACGCATCATCACCCCACACACAGAAGTCCTTGCTTGAGGTACTTCTGCATGGGATGCCCTTGACACTTATGTACACAACAACCCATTTGACCATACGTTGCATACACATATGTCTCATTGCTCCGAGCTGAGGCACATCATCCACATAACTGCCGGAGGTCAGAAGAGTGCCGGCTCTACGACAGCTACCAACGCAAAGGGCAGGAAATCCCGGGCACATGCACAACCCCTGTCACGTGGGACTGTACCGTGCACGTTTGCTTTATTTGTTGGGGGCACTGCCACTGGCAGTGTTGCGCATCAGTTACCGTCTGAAATTCTGTCTTGCGTATGGCACCTGCGTCCAGCCCTGGTTCCACTGTCGATCATGCATATTCAAGTGGCCCATGGATGTCTGCCTATCTAACACAACGGTAGCTGAACTGGATTATGACTTGTGTGTGCGCACCCTGTTGGCCCACGACCAGGAGTGTAACTGTGATACCCGTGCATGTGATGCCTTGATATTTGGCGTATGTGCAGGCAGTTGGGCATGGGAGATTTCACAAGTCCTCGTGTGCAGTGACCACATCGAGGCGCTCCCCTATTGGTCTGTGTTGCGGATTGGTGAAACGACATGGACAGAGTACATCTGTCCAGACCAATAAATGGATTGGCTTTCCCTCATGTTTGTTGAACTCGACAACAACGTACTCTTGGAACTGATTGCCCAGGAAGCTGCGCTCGCATTCATGGATGAGTAACTAGGTTCCTGCAGCCACAACTGATTGTAACCCAGAGCACAGGTCCCAACACCTTGTTGCATCTTGGAGGAATGGTCACATATCCCACAACAACAGTGGACATGTCTGCATTCGCCTGGACTCAGAATGCATGTGTGTGCACCTACGTGTGTTGACACACACCTGTGCTAGGTGAGGCAGTCCCATGGGCGGAGCTGCACAGCATCATTTAGCAACGTTCCTACATCTGAAATACTGCTGGAGGGAGAGGACACACATGGCAATGTGGTACTACATGTGACCTTGTTGGACCCTTTCACCTGCTCACTGTCAGCAGAGCAGACAGTCCGCGCAGTCCGGTGGTACAGCACTATGCAGATCCCATGGGCAGTGAGTCAGGTCCCTAACATGGGGCAATGAGCATACACCAAACATCACATGACTCGTCCAGCAAGTCAAGGTGGCCTGAGACCGTTGCCATCCGTAATGATTTGTGTTAATTTTTGCCTCCCCATTTTTTGCACCTCTACATATTCCGATGCTGCCTGTTAGTGTCTGAAGCATTGGTCTGCCCGTTGTGGCCCTTGTCCTGCCCGTACTGACACGCACATCCTAATCTACTTTAAATAGTCTACGCAACTTCACTAGTGTTCAACTGTGATGAGTGTTGATTAGAATGAAAAATTGTGTTCCTCCATGAGCATTGTCCGTACACAGGGAGGGACTGACGGACGCATTTGACTTGGGGGTGAGTCCCTTTTGACAGCTCCACCTCTGTGAGCCAGACATTGTGGTTGGGATAGTTGCTGGTAGACCTGTGCTCTTACGTGTCTTCAGCAAATGTGAGTATGGTGTCCAACTTCTTGCTATGTGGATCAATGTGATCCATCAAAACAGGCTGTGTCCACACAATTGAGTGTGAGTAGGTATGCAAAGAGATGTTCTGTTGTCACATGTGATGGGGGACACTACTTTGGGCCTACTCCCGATTTTGAAATTTTTACACACATCCCTATTGAATACATGGACGTGGGGCTATGTTGGGGGTTGCGAGATTGTTGTTCATGAGCAATGAGGCCACAGCTAGTTCACACACATTTTACAGCCATCTAATTGTATATGTGGGTCAGGATCAAACATGCACATTGATGTCATTTCCCAGGGTGTACATTTTTGTGCAATTAATGTCCCTACATTCATCCATACCTTTATACTTGATTGAACATAGACATGACACATCTGTGTGATTTGGAATGTTTTATTCACATTCTGTGGAGTGTCGAAGTGGAGCAGTACATGGCCATGCAAACCCCACATTACATGGTTGCCCAGTGGGGGGCCAACCAGAGTCCTTTGGGGAATGATAAGTTTATCGGGCGCGGAAGAGTTCAGTCTTCAGCCAGATTGCTGTGTCATTGGTAACCAGACCAGATATGGCAGTCCATGTCGAGGTCCACGTGAATGTCGCAGAGTGTTTCGGGGGACAGTGGTAGGTGTTGTTCCAGGGCATGATGCAGAGGGCTGAACCAAGCAGGAACAGGCCATATGGCGGGGATGAATGCTACAACCGCCTTTCGCACACAGAGTCATTACCATCCATATCTTATTCCTCTGATATGTCTTCTGTGTCAGGTGTGTCAGGCGTGTGTGGTGGTGCTATGTCTGCATCAATGTGTACCACTGACACATCAGGGGGAACAGGTAATGTGGATGCATCACTGTGTGCCAGTGACATCAGGGGTGGAGAATGATGTGTGTGTCAAAGTTCCTGCAGCAGTCATCTGGGACAGGCTCTCTGGCAGCAATAGCAAGATGAGGTTCTGCAGGGCATGGAAGATCCCAGCTACATCTCGCTGGTGTTCAGCCGTGGCAGCCATACTTCCAGCCTGCATCAGCTCCATGTTCTACATTGTCCTCCGCAGCTGTGCCAACTCTGTGCTGTCATCGCTGGAGCCTGTCTTACTAGACAGCTCTTGTATCCGAGTAATGGCTCCAGCGAGGTCAGCCAAGGATTGTTGTAGAGCATGGAACGGACTGTGGGCGTCCATTAGGGACTGTTAGTGGTCCCTGATGGGATTTATACACCCACGTATGGCATCTTGTTTGGCTGCCATGAGGTAAAAACCCACCCACACCTGTTCAGCCAGCTCCTTCTGTCAGTCTAACACAAGCCATTGGAATGCCATGTGTCTTTCCGTGTTCCGGTGGGAGCCAGCCGTGGTGGTGGGTGCTTCCTGCTGTGCGGTCTGTGCAGGGGTGGAGTCACCTCGATGCAGCTGGGCTGCCGTGCTCCTGGAGGTGGGGTGCGGAGGCTGTCCACGAGCCATTGGAGGGTGTCAGAGCAGATGGCCAGGGGGTCCTCTTCATCATCACTGAAGAGATGGCTGGTCTGCTCTGCAGGAGGTGTTGATTGTCCCTCTGCAGTGTAAATGGGAGATGCAGGTTGCCAGTGTGTTCCATGTATATTGACGCATTGTACATGTTTACAAACAGACAGCATGGCAATGTACATTGTGCTTGTTTTGGAGGAGTTGGCTATGTGATGGGAGACTGTGGACATTTCGACTACATGACGGATGTGAGGTTGTACTTGCACATTATCATCTCACAGTTTCCTGCTAGGCCAGATATGATTGGCCAGTTTCTACGCACACGCGGTGTGAGGAGGTGGCCTGATATATGCTGTCCACTAGTTCTAGTGGGCACCTTGTATCAGTCCAAACAACCCCTTATGGTGAATGGTTAAAGACAACCTTGTATGAAAGCTATCCTAGTGGTAGCTATGGAGAGCAGCCTTCAGGCTAAGTCTTGAAGGAATGTAAAGCAGCTTGTTTTACCAGTCTATAATCTTTTGAATGATCAAATGAAAGGACAACCACACCAGGTATATATTTAAAATATATGTATTTAGGTTAACACAAACCCCTCTAGTCTCTTTATAAGACTGGAGTTCGAAGTACTTAAGTTACAAGATAGCAATCATCAGTAAAAGCACAAATACACGTTTGGGCCCTAGGGGCGTACCAAACCATATACCAAAAAAGTGGTATAAGAACCACGACTGGAACAGGAACTAGGCCTATTGCCTCTATAATTGCTGGGACCCCAAGGAACCACCCAAGGTAGTGACTCAGGGGACCCACGGGGACTGTATGCAGTGTGTAAACACAACTGCGGGTTCCAGTTATCTTCTATGGGCAATGTCGCGGTTGGAAATTTAAAGATTAGGGACATTTCTAATTGAGTCTGGACCAAACCCTTTTGGACTTAAGAAGTTCTAGGGCTAGCACCCACGAGAGCAACAGAGCACTCGTGTTACCTCACCCAGGGAAGCCGGGTGCATAGGTGTCTTTTGGTGTCGGGTCGCATCTTCGATTTCAATGGAAGCCTGCAAAGAACTGCTGCTTCCATGAAGAGGAGAAGTATCTGAAGAGATCCAAGCCTGGATCTAGGATGTCAGGAGCCTGAAAGCAGAGGGGACAGAGTCTGGGTCACTTGCCAGTGACCTAGGGCAGGATGGACCAATGCCCACAGATGTCGGGTGCTTCAGGTGAGTTGATGGGTGTCTTGACTCTTCAGCCACGAGGTCCAGGAGGTGTCGACGAAGTCCACGAGCTGGATTCAAGCTGCGCCACAAAGTCTATCGAGTGCTGCGGTGTTGGCGACCAGAATGGACCCAACAAGCCTTGACAACGGCAAGTCACAGTAATTCAGAGAAAGGACTGCGATGCAGACCAGCAAGGTCTGAGGGACCCACCCAGCAAGGTTAGGTTGGGGCACGTCTGGAGCAACCAGATAAGCCCAATCAGAAAAGGAGTCGCCTTTGTGGGGACCTGCTAGCCAATGGGCTATTGATCGCAAAGGAGCCTCGAGCAGTCGCACTTGAAGCTGGCCCACGGGTCACTCGTAGAGTGGAGGCCAACAATCTTCAGTGAAGGAGGTGCTCAAGGCTGGGGCTACTTGGAGCCCAAAGCACAACTTTGAGAAGGACCAGGAAGATAGTGTTGCTGCAAAAATTCACGGTGTCCAGGGGTCACGGTTCCACGTCACCCACGATAGCCACGGGCCTCAGCTTTGCTGTGGCCTCAGGGTAGCCTCGGGGAAGTCTGGAAATCTACCTCTGGGGATGCAGAGACTTCAGCGTCTGGCAGGAGCTTCAGAATTGCAGACCGGTCAGTTGCTTCTTTGGTGCCAACCAAGCAGGGGAGTCACTCCTTGACCCCAAGGGAGATTTCTTCAGTCTTCTAGTTAAAGTAGAACGTCGAAGGTCCAGGATATATGTTGCAGAGTTTCGTCCAGGGTAATCTAAAGTCCTAGGGACTGGATTCCTATACTTATAGTAAGTTTAGGGGATGGACTAACTCTAAGGACCCACCTATGGGTGGGCCAGGAAAGAGGGGTGCTTACTCCCATTTCCTTTGTCCAGTTTCACACCAGAGCAGGGGCAGGTAGCCCCTGCAACCGGTTTTAACTGGAGTATGTACAGGGACACCAAGTGTGCCCCCAGTGCAGGACTTTAAAGCACCAGAGAGTGCTCCCGCCCAGCCCCAATACACATCAGCCTGTCTGGGGAGGTGGGGACACCTCCCCTCGATAGGAAACCTATTGTCCAGGCCTCCCCTGCTGGAGTTTCGGTCAGCAGCAGGAGACCAGACCCATGTCTGTGGCAGAGGCATCCATTTTGTAATGCCAGGGCTCAGGAAAGTCCTACCGGGTTTAGCTAGTGTGAACATGTCTCTCCCTCTAGAAGGTTGGAATGCTACCCCCGCCACCAGAATTGGCGAGGGGGTAGTATTCCAAAGCGTAGGACACCAAACACGACATGTTTTGATGCAGCCATCCCAAAGTTAGTATTTACCGCGAGGTTATAATGCACTTAAGAGTTTATGGTATTGCTGTATCGCAGAAAAGCCATAAGGAAGTATTTCTGAAAGCTGCAGAGGGGCTCAGCTCATGCTTGGGCACCCTCTCACATAAAACCAAGCACTCTGCCTTCAAGATTGTCAAGGCCTGCCATAGGAGTGGCTTATAAGTTTATATGTGTCTGTATATGGTAATGATATAGGTGGCCTATGCCACTATAAGGGGTGCAAGCACACCCTTAGCCAGGCTGCAGTAGCAGACCTGTGGTGCAATTTTGGAGTGCTTCCCAGGGGTGACATAATACATGTTTCAGCCCCTGGTAGGCCTCTGAGGTACCTATGCCCTAGGTACATAGTATACCATATACTAGGGGCTTATAAGGCACTCCAGAATCTAATTAGATATGTACGTAATGTACATGGAAACCAATTTTAGAGAGGAAGCAGCTAGGCTCTGGTCCTGATTAGCAGGGTCACAGACAGACTAAGGTCGAAAAACTGTGAAACACCAGCAAAAAGTGGGGGTACCCATGTGAAGCAGATCCTACTCTCCTACAAGCGGCACCAGTTTTGTCCTCTGTTCTGTAGTGAAAGTGTTGCACTTTGAACCACATTGTCATCAATGTTAATGTGCTGTGATTGCTATGTGTGTGTGCTGCATTTTGGGAGAGTCGCCCCTGCAGCTCTGATTTAGCGGCTTGTGTGCTTTTATGGTGCTGAGATGTTGGGTAATTTGTGCTCTTGGACAGTTTTTGTACTCTTGTGCATTGTTTGTCTGCAGATGTGTTGTTGACATCAGGGGTTGCATGTGCACGTGGATGTGTCAGAGTGTGACCTGCTCCTTTGAGAATGTGATCCACACTGGGCCACCTCAGTGTCGTGTCATGCACCATGTCATGTATTTTGACTGCAGCCATGCTATCGGTCATGCAGTGTCACTTGCATTGTCAGTGTGGCTCATAGATCCGCTGCTTTGCTGGATTCAGCACTTGTGCATGGGTAGGTTGTGAGATTGGTGATGGGGGGGGCCCTTTGCGCACATAGTGGACGTGGACCTACTTGGTGTTTCTATGTGTGCTGCAGTGTGCCAAGGGTATCAGGGACATGTTCCTCAATCAAGGTGGGTCTGCAGTGCGCTACACATAATTGTGCATGTGTGCCATTGTGCCCATCTCCCCCGTCCCTCCAGTCCCTGGTCGTTACTCACCCTGTTGCTGTTGGGTCAGGTCATATCGAGCCTTGTCTGGATACCCAACTCCTTGCACCATCTCCACACTGATGACTGTGACCACCATTTCCTCCAGCTCATCCAGCTCATCCTGTGGCGCAGGACTCCCACCTCTAGTCGCCATTGCTGCCTTCCGTTTTTTTTGTTGCTTTTATATAGTGCATTTTCCCACATGACGCATGAGAATTGCAGGCCTGTCGCTGGTTATCGCTGATTTTTGTATCGCAATTTGGGGCATCGCAACTTTTTTCGCGTTCGTGTTTCGCATTTTTTCGGTGTTGTGTTAATGTTATCGCGGTCATTTGGCGCATTATCGTGAGACTATCGCATGGTGCCGCCGGGTTGAAAATACAACGCTAACACGGTGTTATTTTGTCGCGATAGACTGCGATGTGCAAAGTTGCGTTAAGCTACTTTCGCGATAATTATCACACGTTCTTAAGAATATCCCCCACAGGGGCATATTTTCAAGGACTTATCACTGAGATAGCTGCACTTTATCGCAGCCAAAGTGGCGATAAATAAATTGCCCTATTCACAAGCTGGTGCTAATAGCCGATATCACTAGTTTCCCTGCAATAGCAGCGGCAAAAAACATCGCCACAGATGACACTCGCAACCAACGGTAATGATATGCAGAGTAGGCGTTCCCGTGCAAAACTCTGCAACAACACCACTTCGCAACATTCTCAATGACCAGCCAAATCGGCGATAAGATTACAAAATATGCAATAAGGCGCGTTAGCAGCAGGGATTTAACACCGGCTCATACCTGGTGTTAAGACGGACAACAACCTGCACCACAAAAGGGAGCCCAGGCCAGAGCCACACCTGAAGAACAACATATGCCATGGAGCTACTGATCATGCAGCTTGGGCCCCAAGAGGGCCACAACACCCACTACCACCACCCCAAGGCCCGCCACCCCACCAGGACCCCCCCGCACCGGACTACCACAGAGGCAGCACAGACAAAGACAGCGGACCTTCAGAAAATGCACCAGCCTCACAGACTTAACACCAAAGGGTGTCATTGTTCACTACATGCTCAAAAGGACAATCATCCTCTGCATCCTGACCATCATTGCCCACAGGCTGACGGTACCAACACAGCGGACAACCAACATCCCTCCGCGGACAATGCTGCTGGCTGTGCTGCACCTGTTGGCCTCTGGTACCTTCCAACCAACAACCGCCAGAGTCGGAGGAGTCTCACAGCCATCCCTATCAAAGTTCCTCACCCCTGTCTTGGATGCCATCATCAGCTTGGTACCCCAGCCCCTTCACTTCCCCCACACTGCACAGGAACAGCTGGGGACCCAGCAAGGCTTCTATGCCATAGCTGGCTTCCCGCACATGTTGGGGACAATCAAATGGACACATGTACTCCTCATGCTCCTGCCACCACTGCACACAATTACCGCAACAGGAACCACTCGCTTCCATTAATGTGCAGGCAACAGTGGACCACTTGGGACTCTTCACCAATGTCGTCGCCAACCACCCAGGCAGTATGCATGATTCCTTCATCTTCCGACAGTTCTTCATCAACCAGCGCTTTGAGGCTGACACCTATGGGAATGTAGTGCTTGTTGTTAAGTACCAAATGAACACACCACACACCTCAACCCCAAAATCATGCAACTCACAACTCTGGGAATGCACACGTTATAAACACACATACAACATGCCAAACAACATGCAAACCTATCAGTCACGACAGCACAACTTACTGTGGTAACCCGGGCTGGCCATGTACACAAGCCATCAACGGCAGGGCACCTCAGCCACACAATAGCAGACTGTGGGGAGAGGTGGGAACCAACCAGGCATGTGCGAAGGAGGCAAATGATCCATGAATAAGAATGTACACAATGCCAAGTGTGGGGTGGATGTGCTGGCCAGACTGCAATATGGAGACCACAGACATGTCCATGTCAACATACACTGCTGGTGTTTGGAGTGTAGTGGACAGTGGACGCAACCATGTTATCTCAGCCAGTGGGGAAGATCAAGGAAATATAGCTTGTTATGTCCCCCTCTGCAAGAATGAGAGGAGTGGGCTGGCCCGGTGTATGCCAGGCCAGCGTAGGGGTGTGAATAAAAAAGCACGCTGCTCTGGGCATGGTTCTCTTCTGGAATGGCCAACCTGTCTGCCAGGGTGGCACCTCTCACCCCACCACGAGGCCGACGCCGTAAGCGGTGGTGCCGGCGATCCTGTGTGCCTGCTGCACCCCAGGCCACTGATCCCCAGACCTGTCTTGTCCGCTCCTGCACACCCAGGCCTCACTGCTCACCTGCCGACACCGGTGTGTGTCAAAGAGGGCCCACCATGTGCCGGTGCAATCTCCAAGCCAGAGGCCCGCGACCTTGGCAGTCTCCTCAGACCATCGCTGGCCTCCGCGAGACAGGCCCGCAGCACTCCTTTCTCATTGACGTACTCCACCGCTGCCTCCGGCCTACACTGCAGTCTAGTAGGTCACACATTTGGAACTGAGTCTTGATATCATGATGGCCAAGTTCATATGTTAATGGGATGTTTGATATCACTGTACTCCCTTCGATGTGGTGCCACCAACTCTGTGCATAGCATTCCAACGACATGTGTCTGTGGTCCCTTGCTGACTACTGCCTTCGACCTACAATGCGGTCAAGTAGGTCACGCATTTGGAACTGAGTCTTGATTGTTCAATGTCCCAGTACATATCATTGTACACAAGGAGAGGAGTAAGAGGAAGACGTGGTTCAGTCCGGTGGATAAAAGGACCCTGGTTATGGTGGTTATCAAACACTACCAACAACTGCTCTGGTGCCACTAACTGTGCATCGCAAGCCAATGACAAATGGCTGTGGCCTCCTACTGACCGCTGCCTCCAGCCTACACTACCAATAACTCTGTGCCCTGAAATTCATGGACACTCTCTGGTTGAACTTTGGTGGCGTCTGAGTATATGGCCTGGGGGTTGTCTTCATCATCATGTAGCTGATACAGACTTGGTATTAAGAACGAATCCGTAGCATTCAACTCCTCCATATTGCCTGTATCTGCTTGGTTCTGCCCTCTGCATCATGCCCCGGAAGAACACCTTCCACTGTCCCCCGAAACACTCCACAACATTCATCTTGGACATCGACGAAGACCCGCTCAGCTCTCATGGCCCTACCTCAGTGCACCGCAAGTCACTGTCACGTGGCGGGGTGCCTGTGCCGGCTGCAGTGCATCCAGGACCACTAACTCTGTGCAGCTCAATTCATGGACCCTTGCTGTTTGAACTTTGAACTTCTCATTGTCTGATCACTGTTGTAGTTGTTGCCAGCACCAACCACTCCCCGAGGGCTGGCTTGCACTCACCCCACACCCATCCAGCACAGGTACCACTGGACATGTGACCCTGGAAATAAAAGGGGCTGTGCGTGCGTGTCCATACATAGCCAGTTTCACAAACTATCTAAGTGTGTCCGTGTGGTCATTATGTATGTATAGGGGCCCCAGGCACTACCACATAACATTGTGCTGTGTACAGCAGACACAACCATGTCACCTCAGGCAGTGGGGTAGATCTGGGACATGTACCTGTGTCGTACCCCCTGTAAGCGTAAGCGGAGTGGACTGACGCACGACAGTCCAGCGTAGGGGTGTGGTTAATCAACCTGGGGCTCGGGGCGTGGTTAAGTTTTGGCCTTGCCAAGGAAGTAACTAATGTGTGTGTCTCTGTTATAGTGTTAGCGCCACCCGTCCCTCAATGGACAATGTTGCAATGTAGCATGCCCCCGGAGTGCGGACTCGGCAGAAGGGGTAAATGAGGGAGCGCAAGCACGCTCGGGGTCTGGGATCATACATGGCAATTGTTGTGTGTGTTGCTATTACCCCAGCATAAGCCAAAGGTCTACCCTCAACCGCATCGCGAGTTCAGCCAGCCATGAACTCTACATCTGATCCACCCTATCCTTACCATAGGCCTACACACATGTGGCCGCCTACCTTCAGCGCACAACATCACAGTGTCGTTGTCAGGCTTGTGGACATGCGCCGACAGGCAGGACAATGGTGTGCCCTAGGAGTGCAAGTGATGCAATTGCGCTGCGCACACTAGTAAATAGGCTCGGGGGAGGGAGGAGCAGCAGTGAAGCTACGTAATACACCTTGATGCCGCTCATTTGCTACAAGTAGTACATGTCAAACAGGAATCACTAAGTCACACATATCACACACCAATGAACCAGTGAGCCTGCCAACACATCATGCAGAACTGACCATTGACTCATGTCTCTCTGCACTGTCACTGGTGACCAAGGATATGCACTCTGCGTTTGGATGTTGACACCCCTCCGAGCCCCGAACACACAGGCCCAGAGGCAGTACAATGCGGCCCACAAATGCACCAGGGGCATCGTGGAATGCGCATTTGGCTTGTTGAAGTCACGTTTCAGGTGCCTGGACATCACAGGTGGAAGGCTCCTGTATAACCCAGACATTGTGTGCAAGATGATCGTTGCATGTTGTGTGTTGCACAACATATGTGTATGCACCAATGCCCCATGGCTACAAGTGCCTGATGCACCGGACGATGATGAGGAAGATGAGGCAGGTGGACCACACCCCACAGCAGCTGCAGCAGGAATAGCCTGTAGGAACACCATAATTGACAATTTCTTCACATGAGCACGTCACATTGTCACAGTCCTTAGCAAAAATTGAACAGTACAAAATGACCACAGGCACAGCATTTGCAAATGAATTCATTCAAACACACATTCCCTGAGTGCATGTCACTCCTCTGCACAAGCCCATCACTCTGACAAATGTAAGTGCAACATGTAGCGCTAACAATCTCAAAAATTGGAAATAGATGGTGGGTGTGTCACCTCTGTACAGAGAGGCTGTTTGGGGTGCCACATTTTCGAAATGCCATTTCTGTGTGTCAAAGATAGTATAGAATCCCACTCATCAGCATCTCACATTTGTCCCAATTCATTACATATAGGCTGTCATTTGTGACCTACAAATGACAACAGGGCTTCTTTTGGGGTCAGATATGTACCACCATGATGCAGTGATGCACCCTGTGACTCAAATCCCACAACATGAGCAACATGGAAGTAAGGGGGAATCACTGCCCCTACATTCGTCCATGCTTTCATACTTGATTAACCTATAACCAATAAGGGGTTGTTTGGAATGATACAAGGTGCCCACTATAACTAGTGGACAGCATATATCAGGCCAACTTCTCACAGCCACATCGCAACATTTTTCATGTTCGTGTTTCTCATTTTTTGGGCATCGCGTTGATTTTAACATGGTCATTTGGCGCGTTACCGTGAGACTATCGCATGGTGCCGCCGGGTTGAGAATACAACTTCAACACTGTGTTATTTTATCACGATAGACTGCGATGTGCAAAGTTGCGTTAAGCTAATTTTGCAATAATTATCACACTTCTTGAGAATATCCCCAGAGATTATTATTTATTGCAGAATTTCAAGGTTCTTCCCAATGGTGGTTGTGCTCAGCGTCTAGTCAAACCTGGTAGTTCACGTGGAGGTATAAAGTCTCTCTGAGCCATTTTCCTATGGTTTCTCATTGGAAATGGCGATAATTTGGGAGATAATTTAGTAGCCCAGGGCTCAGCTTTAGACTGCTTTATTTGTGTATCTATGGGTTCCCTAAATAGTGGATAATGAGGATGATAGTGGAGGAGCTGAGATGTCTGCCCTTCGAACTTTCACCTTTGAACCTGGTGTAGATATAATTGTAATCATTTGAACGAAGTTTGTAATAAAATCGTGTGAAGAAAGAATGAGAGGAAATAACGACCAAGATCTGAGACATATTGGCAGTGCCTATGAGTTTGGGCCTTTTGTGTTGAAAGCTTTTTTGCACATTTGAGTATTGAGCATAAGAAGTAGCACAAGGAAAGCAGTGGCGAATAGGTACATTTTACATAGAGTCGCCTTCGTGGCAAAAAAACAGACCACAAAAACACAAGTGTCACAAACAAGTCATTTGCGTTCCGGTACTTTGCGTTGTTTTCATGTTAAAATATTGCTGAGAAGTGAGAACACGGTGATTACAACAAGCATGATGCAAATGATGCGAGTTTCCTCTGATGCAGCATACATTTTGTAGGGTCTAGTGATTAGTAAAAGAAAAGCCCAGGACTGGAGCATTGAGTCTTCAATTACATAAAGTCATCTGGTAATATTTACTATTGGCCGTGTCTTCTTTAAAGATGGTTTACTCAAATGGTTGCTTTATTGATTTTGCAAACACTTAAAGATTGCCTCTGTTCGAATGGCCTGTGTTGGGGACATTGTAACCTTATGTCAACACTGGTGAACTGTAATAATGCAGTGCAATATGTCCAGGAAAGTGTTCTTGAACTCCATGCACGGTTGAGACTGTTTCTGCATCACTCCTTAGAGGGAAATGTGGCGACGGTGATGCTGTAGAACTGAGACTTCTTCACTGCTGCTGCTCATACCAGTGTATTTACAGCCTTTGTGAAAGACGTCAATAATATGTGTTTTATAGCACACTGGTCAATGGGAATTTTAAGTTGCATTTAACTGAATTTTAACTATTAATCTAATGTGGGCAAACCGGAAGTGGGTCATGACCGAACATGTCGAGAAGAAAATTAAACCAAGAACCACCAGAAAATAAGAAGTATGTCCTAAAGGTAAAATAAAACTCTTTCCTACCACAAAAAAAATATATTTTTGTCTGTTGAAATTTCGAGAAGCTCAGCAGCGCTGGAAAGCAACATGGAAAATCGTTTTGCTGAAGTGCATCAGCATGATAGATCCCTGATAATGACCTTTGTTTTGTTCTAGCTCAAAAACATGAAACTCAAAGAGAAATAGGCCTTGATTAAAAATCTGAGCTTGCCTTCTGTTTGAAGTGAAAGAACATTCAATGAACTTTACAAGAACTTCTGGTCAGCGAGTTAACAGAAAGCGGCCTCCATTATCTCTCTTCTATTCATTTTCAGGGACTCATTTTGCTTCAATTTCTATTGAGCATGTTAAGTTTGAGCTCAGAGGAATTTTTAAGTGAAAGGTGTCATTATGAATTCTATTTCCAAATATAAAAAATGATCTGTTAAATTGAGAGTGTACATTTATATTTACGAGACAGTTTATAGACTGTGAGCTAATTGTAAAATGCCTATTGTCTTCTGACTCGTTTGTGGACCTTTATTGATGACATTCTTGTTCATCATACATATGATGTGGACTGTCATTGCAATAAATATGATAAGTAGGTGGGAGACGGGAGTCAAGAAGAGAGCTTGAGGATTAGTCTGGCGGCGGCATTCTGGATGTTTTGTAGCTTGTGGGTGAGGTTTATGTTGATTCTGACATAGAGTGCGTTGCTTTAGTCAAGTCTTGGTCTTGGTCATTTTCTTGTAGCTTAACAACTAGAGGGTAGTAGTGGAAGAAGAATAAAAAATAATTTTGCCTCATTTTGAAAGCATTCCTCAATTTCGGACCATGAAAAATCTCTGCATTTACGGTAATATCCAGCTTCAGTAATCACGCCACGTATTTTTGAGCCTGCCAGAATTCTGGAAAGGCTCTGATACTTTTAATGCAGATGCTGGCCATGCCTGAGTTCTGTTCAAGAACTAAAAAGGGGGCAACCTATTAAAATCTAGAGAGATATTGTTTTTTCTAGCAAGGTGAAAACTGATAAAAAGAGGATAACATTCACCAAATGAGGACAACTTGAGAGATATGCTATGTGTCCAGCATGTGGTCACAGGTTATGTTCATTATCACAGGATTGGTTATTGAAAATTGGCCATAGATTGGGTGTGTTGAATTACTTCACGCTCACTAACCTTATGGTAAACTGTCAGAATCATTGGATGATGTCACAAGTGATGTAACATGTGGGGTTATAGGCGGTGCATATTGGGGCACAAGCTATAGTTAGCGCAGTAATCTTGTTTTAAAAAATGTTTTTTGTGTGTTATTTCAACCCCTAACTATAACATCACTTCAACCTGTTTGTTTTTTCAGTTAATGAATACACATACACACACACACCACACACACACACCACACACGCACATCATTTTTAATCATGGGCAGGTCCAAGGGTGTGGTAAGTGACAGATTGTTTCACATTCCTCATTCACAGTGGAAAACTGAATAATCACTGCTAAACCACAGATCAGTTCGACTGCAACATCCACATGGCAAAGGGCTCCGACAGAGTATGTTGCACTATAGGTAAAGTATAATAAGTCCCTTGTCTGCATTACCACACCGCATACAGCAATGCTTATTGTGGTGAACAATATTTAATTTAAATCCTATTAATTTCCCTAAGTGGGTCCATAGACAACGTGGGTGAAGGGCTAGAATTCTGTCGAATGGGCTGCCAGATTTCACCAGACATGCTTTATAAGGATCAAATACCACTATTATGCATGGGCAATAAAGCTAAAAGGGGAACTGTCTGCAGAAAGGTCTTATCTTTGAATAAAGCCCTAAGTGCAGATAAAGAGGGCACGCTCTTTTGGGTGCCACATTTGCTAAACCAAATTTAACAGGACACACATTTTGAGCGAATCAAACATGCAAGCACATTTTTGTCATTTCTATTGTTTTCTAAATGGACACTACCATTACATTCGTTATTGCAAGTATTTATACATTGAACCTGTAAAATAGATTACCAATTCAAAGTTTATTAAAAATAAGTAAATTGCTTATATCCATTTAATGTTAGGAAATATTGCAAACAATTTCAACGCATCCTTTAACTGAACGTTTTATAAAGTAGTATAGTATATTTTTAATAGTTATGTTTTTAATTGGCTCTAATTTTACATTAATAAATAATATAATATACAGTGATTTTAATGCATTTCACAGTAATTAGGCCTTTACTAAGCAGACCTGTGTCTATGAAGTGGAGCTTCTTATTTAAAAATTCATAAAAAAGATTCTAGGAATAAAAAATGATTTGACAAGTAGGTAAGCCACAAAAAAACTCACACATCAAGGGATTAAGATCAAACAAGAATGTAACGGGCGTATTCCTACTGCTGGCTGTAGATCCTTGCTGTGCTCCAGAGGTTGAAAGAAATAGCAGACATGAAATATAGAGCAAAAATAGAGGCAGAAATTTCAAGGTGGAGAAATAAACTGATGCTTGACAGTCAGAAAGGATTTTACACTATTTTAAAATGCAGGTTAGGAATTTACCTCTGAGTAGAGAAATGAAAACATATTGAATTGTATGTACTCAATACGTGATTTTACACACATCTATGAATTGGTTGATTTAACTAAGCGCTTTGGATCACTCAACGGGTTGTATTACATAGCCCTTGCACTGGTGCGGAGAAAACATGGCAAATCCATGAATATTATTTTAGCTACGCCTGGAATAAGGAATTAACTAAATGGTATATCCACCAGGACAGATCTTGTACCCACTGATTTCGTTTTATTTATGCTGTGTTTACATAACAGGAAGCGGAGAAAATGCATGTTCATAACTTTTAATTGTCAATTGGGAAAATATTTGAGGAACCATTCATGAATACAATTCATAAGTTGCAAAAACATGCAAACCCAGGTTACTTTAATGGTCTCCTGCTTTGTGGTCATAAAGTATGGCATATACCCTCCTCTGTGCTCAATATCCCTACCCCACTGGCTTCAGAGGACATCCAATGCCTCTGTTATTATTGGACCATTTAGTGAAGGCATGGTCATCACAATGCTTGTGATGGTTGTAATAAGACCCCTAAAAAAGAATGCCACACTTGACCCCATTAATCCCAATACATTTAAACATTTCATACATATTGCAGGGTTGCAGGTAAGTCAGTAAGATCCTCAAGAAAGTCGTAACTTGTCAACTTTATTACATCTGCACAAACAGGGGATTCTAGACACAAACGTTTCATATTCAGGAGGCAAGTATGTTATGGAAACTGACGGGATGAATTTTGCTACATCTTGAAGATAGTTCTTCAAAAATGAGTGAAGAGTCCGTCAGATAGAGGAGGGCGACTTCTTTATTTAAATGTTAGGCCCTTGGGTAGGGGGTTGGGTACATAATATTGTCAGGGCTTCATCCTTCCTCCAACTGTAACTACCAGCTTGCAGCGTACTATAAAAGCGGGAATAGGCCCACTGCTCTCAACTTTACAATGCCTATTCCACAGCCCCTGCCTCTTTCTGCCCACTGCTTCTCCATTATTTGTGAATTAGGCAGGGGAAGGTGAGAGGCATCGCCTGTGCAGTAGGGCACACAGCAAGCTTTCCCCCTCCCTCCTCCGTTTGCTCATGGTGTCACTGGAGCATCAGAAGGCGGGAGGGGGGCATTCTACTCAGTTCCCATATCTCTCGGTTCTGCCAAATGATGACAGTTTGGCAGAGCCCAAGGACTAAGGGGCTGACTGTTGTCCATTTTCTCAGCACTTCTAACACACTGCATAAGCTCTGGAGTCTTCAAGGCCTGAAGGGATGTAAACACCCTGGGGGATATTATCAACGCTTCGCGTTAAACATCGCAAATCCGCTTCGCGCGATTTTGAATATCACCACCTATCGCTGGTTTACATCACCGTGTTAGCGGCGTATTTACAACGTCTTGCTCACAGGCGATGTACAAACCTGCGATAGACGGCGATATTCATCATTAGCGTGTGAAATCAAGCAACTATTTCACACACTAATGAAAAGCTTGATAATAGGGGAGTGTGGACGTAACTAAACAATCCGCCTCCCATTCAAAACAAGCCTAAGTCAAGTTGTGACCAGGCATTAAGGATCCTGCGAAAACCGCGGTTAGCGCGGCTTTCATCATCGCTTCGTGGTTCCGGCGCCGCGTTGTAAAAAGCGCTATGTCCTGTTCGCGACCTTTTGTCATGGTGTTACAGGAAGGTACACCTACTTTGCATCTCATTAACGATGTATATCGCTAAGATGCGTGGCATTACAAAAACGGCAGCTAACATGCGCTAATGCATGTTAGCCCCGCCTTGCTAATAGGGCGATTAAATAATTGCCGCTTCAACGGCAAAAAGTGCAGCTAAAGCGGCGATAATGCCCTTGTAAATATGCCCCCCTGTGTCTCCAATAAGGCTTTTTTTCATAAGAACATTATGCCTTGTGGCCTCTACCTCTGGAATGGGCCTTTAATGGCCAGTATATCCGCCAGTCTGGACACCAGCTCAGACATGGAGGAAATGGAACACACAGGATACAACAGATAATGCAGAATATCTTATGAACATTACACACCTGAGAAGCATCAGGAGCCCGATGCCCATTGCTCTGTCCGTGGGCTAAGAGACAGTAAAACATGATATCCTGTTTTATTTTTTGATTTTGATTGCAAACAGCAGGTATGCTGCAAAATGGTCTGCGTCATAATTGACTGATTAAGGTTAAGTGGTACAATTAGTGAACTTCAATGTCTCTCACCAAAATTGCCCACTGTTCGTGGGGTGCCTCAAAGGTCAAATTTATGTACAGATCCATTTAATGTATACCATAAACCTTGCCGAGTGTTACTCAAAAATCAATCTTATGCAGGCAAATACCCATATATCAGCAACAGTGATGGAGAGGGACTCTAAATTAAACACTCATTCCTTTTGTCTGACGGAGATTCAACCATGGATGGATATTTGCCCTTTTCCCCTTGAACGGGAACACAACTGGGATACTCATGCCTGGAATCGGGAATACAAAGAAGAAAGCTTATCCTACTGCCTTCAAACTTTGTATATCTCACCAGCACTTTCAGCTAAAATACTAAGTTACGAATGTAACAAATAGAAGGAAACATCAAACATCAAATGTTCATGAAGAAAAATACCACAATCCTAAATACAGTAAGCAAAAAAAGCAACATTCATATATGGAAAAATTTCAAGCAGACAATTGTTCTAATCCTCCTACCAGACAAAGTTATGACAAACCCATCCCAAAATGCATAGGGGCAGATTTATGAGGCCCGTTGCGCCGTCGGAACGTCACTTTTTGTGACGTTCCGTGGCGCAGAAGCCTGCGTGATATTTATCAGGCAGCACTGAGCCACTTTTTGTGGCTTAATGCTGCCTCATAAATATCAGTCCCTTTAACGCAGTGTTCTGCGTTAAAGGGGCGTGCAATGGGTGTTGCTGGGGGCGTTCCCAGCAACATCCATGGCCTTTTGACACTGCCCCAGATTTACGAGAAATTGTAAATCTGAGGCAGCGCCAAAAGCTTACGCCTCCCCAGGGGAGGCGTAAGGGAGGCGCAACGGGGAGAAATATCTTTATTTCTCCTCGTTTTTCCTTTTTCTATGTGTGCTGGATTCTGCAGCACCCATACAAAGAGGAAAAACCTCTTGTGATTATTTTTGTACAGAAAGGTTTCCCTTCCTGTACAAAAATACTCATCTCCGCAACGCAGGCACCCTTGCACCATGGTGCAGAGGTGCCTGCGTTGGCGCAGGCAGCCCATTGTGCGCCGGCGCAGGGGAAAAGGACAGGAATGCGCCGCATTTTATAGATACGGCGCATCCCTGCCCTTTTCTTTTGCCGTAGGGAAGCGCAGCAGGAAGGCCTGCTGCGCTTCCCTACGGCAAAACCTCATAAATCTGCCCCATAGTTTCCATCAAAGAAAATTGAGTGATGCAGGTGTGTGTGTGTGGCCTATACTCAATAGCGGATTTTAATCCACTTCCCCCAGTTGATTCTCCTCCTATTACAGCTTGTAGTGCTGCAGTTATCCCACGAATTAAAATTAAGGAGGTTCAACATGCCATTTCTATGCTCATACCTAACAAAGCGCCGGGCCTGGACAAAATCCCTGGCTATCTTTTTAGGTCTGAACCTACGGTGTGGGCTCCCTACTTATGTGTCCTTTTTAACTCTATTCTGTATGGTGCAGAGCCACCAGTAACTTGGCGTGGCGCAGAGTTAGTGCCTATTCACAAAAAAGGCTGCCCTTTACAGCCCTCAAATTATCGCCCGATAAGTTTAATTGACACGACCCAAAAACTTTTCGGGCGCATAATTTTGAACAGATTACAGGCCTGGGAAGAAGAAAATAATGTTTTAAGCACTTTGCAGGCCGGCTTCAGGAAGGGTACTTCAACCCTTGACCAGATATTTCGTCTTCAGGTTATATTCTGGAAGACTGTGAGAGTAGAGGGTGTCAGCCTCTACCTCATTTTTGTTGATCTAAGGTCAGCTTTTGATCTGGTCCCGAGAGAAAAGCTCTGGGCCGTTCTGCAAGGGCTTAACATTCCCCCCTATCTCTTGGGTGTTTTGAAGAACCTACACAAGGCCAACTTCGCCCAGGTTAGATGTGGGAAGTTTGGCGAACTCTCTGACCGTTTTCCTGTTAGTCGAGGAGTTCGACAAGGATGTGTGCTAGCCCCCACGCTGTTTTGCCTATACATTAACGGACTTATAAAACACCTTCTAGCCCTCAAAGACACTGACGTTCCTAGGCTTGTATCGGGCAAGGTACCTGCTCTAATGTTTGCTGACGACACTCTGTTGTTGTCACGCACTCCCATGGGAATTCAGCGAGTCTTAGATGGCTTCGTTGACTTCTGTGGTGACAGAGGCCTTGAGATCAACCTAGCCAAAACGAAATTCATGATTCTGAACCCCCCTAAAAGTACCCGCCCGAGCCCAGTCCTGAACGGTATCCCCCTTGAAAGGGTGAAAACGTTCTCTTACTTGGGGATTACACTCCAGGAAGACCTTGGCTGGGGAGGCCAGGTGGTCAATTCTACACTTAAGCTGACCCAAACTACAGGAGGCATGGCTAGATTGTTTAGTGGCACGGTTTTCAAACCAGCGGCCCCAGTGGTAGAAATTTTTAAAACTCAAGCCCGATCTGCCGCTACTTATGGAGCAGAACTATGGGGGCATTCCCAAATAGATAGTCTAACGAGGGTCGAAAACTCCTTTATCAGGAAACTATTAAGTTTACCCCTTAGTACTCCGCTGGTCCCAATTAGATTAGATCTGGGATTGCTACCCATTGAAGAAGTGGTGGTGGCCCGGCCTGTCCAATATTGGAAGAGACTATGGTCCAATCCAGACCTGGAAATTTTCAGAGAAGAATTTCTGGATCTCTGGCCTACACTTAAACACATGAAGATCCCTTGGTTAACCCATGTTAGGGAAACATGCCTCAAGATTGGTCGCAGGGAACTCTGGGATACCCCAGAAGTTTCCTGCCTATCTGTTTCTAAAACCAATCTTGCTGAAGAACTAAGATATTTTCATCTAACACGCCTGCACATGGATCCGAACATGGGTAGGCTGACTGAACAGTTTCTCCAGATTAAACCGAACTATGGGAGGGAGTTATTTCTGGATCTGATTTTCCCTCCTGTAGCCAGGAAACTATACGTTCAATTCAGAATGGGTACCCTACCACTAAGGTCCTTCACTTCTAGATGGGACATTAATAATAGTATCTCATGCCCTGCATGTGGCTACAAACTGGAGGATGAAATTCATGTGTTCTTTGTTTGTCCAGCGTACATTATCCCTAGGAAACGCTGGGTAAAATCGATTTGTAGGAACCTTGGTTTTAGAGACTGTGTTAATGCCCTGCGAGTTTTAAAATACGACACCCATCCCCCAATTGTGTTCGCAGTTTCACGCTTTCTTAATGCTGCATGGCTTCAGCGTAGGAAATTTTCCACCAATTTTTAACAATGTGAAAATTTTAATTTAATCATTTTATTCTGTTTTGGTGGTTAAAAAGTGATCTGCTCTTGTTTTCGATATATATTTTGTTGTATTGTATTCTGCTTTTATGGCCCTTGTGGCCGAAATAAAGTTTTTGACTGACTGACTGACTGGTGTGTGTGTGTGTGTGTGTGTGTCGAAAGCTGTCCACTTTCAACCCTAGGTTCTCTCTCAGTTTTGCTAAAGGAGGTTTCTATGCCAGCCACAGTCATGTCTTTCTTTATATTCTGTATTTCTAGCTATTTCTCCATTCCTCCCTCTTGTAGGGGCATATGTGGGCACCCCGTGGCTCTGATCACAGTCAACTGGATTATAGAACTTGCTCTCAAATCTTTCAGATTCAAAATCTCAGAACCGTGAACTTAAGATCATTGATATCTGAGGAGTAGGAATTGATAAAACACACTCTGCAACGCAGACTTGAACATGCAAGATCAAGAGATCAAATTGTCCACTTTAGTTTCAGTCCTGGTAATGCAACTGTACAGGTTCTTTATTGCAGCATCTATTTTTGAAAGGTCTACCATTGCTGACATTAGCAGTGACTCTAGAATGTAAGGAACAGAATTATTAGGCCACATTGGTGCCTGAATATCCCCTCCTGTCTATCTTGTGATTGAGAACAATTGAGAAAAAATGCATTTTACTTATTCTTTGGATTTGTTCTTCCATGTGGGCATACTGTCACTCAGAGTGAAATCCACCAGAAGGAAGACTGCAATGCAATGAAGAATGTCTTTATGCCACTGCAACAGGCCTTTAATCACACCTCAATCTGCCATTAATGTGAGTGCCACCACTCATTCCATTCCTGGTGATTATCCTCCCTCCATTTCAGTGCCACAGCAACCCATCTCATCAGTCCCCACCAGATCCAATACTTACCATATCTGTTTTACATTCTCTTGCAACATTCTGAGGAGTGCTGCTTATAGACATTGGTATACATGTCCCAATGTCCTGTGGAAAATAATGTTAATGTATTACATTTCCATTCACAAAAAGTGTTCACAAAGGGTGTAGCAGCGTTTTACAAATGGAAAAACATTTTACGAACTGACATATGAGGTAATAAGTCAGTCCACAAAATGTTGAATCATAGTGGGACACAATCTGACCTACCTCATCAATATTCATGAGGGAGATCCTAAATTGCGACTCAATGCGATTGCCTGCCATCTCAGGGTTGGTAGCCTGCTGGGGTCAGCAGACCACCATGTCTGTGAATGCATTTTAATAAACTTGACTTTCTTGTTTTAAATGTATCCTGTTTCCCTTAAAAGAAATAAGGCTGCAGTTAAAAAAAGAAGAGTTTTTGTTTGTGTGTTTGTTTGTTTGAGGGTTGGCAGTCATCCTGTGGACCATGGTCTACTCTTTAACAAACTCTTACACAGGGTCAAGGTACCCCTAGCCTGTCCCATTCATGTTGATGCCAGTCAATGAAAGCACCAGCTCCTGCAGAGCTTGTAGGTGTTTCTGGGTCACATAGGAGCAAGATGATCAACAGAAAAAAAATCCTCAGGTAGACACTCTAGTATTTGAAGTTGCATGCCCACTGGGCTCCTGTTCAGATAGCTAGAAAGTTTGAACCTGAACAGATTTACACTAAATCACAAAAACCATACTTTCTGGGTAAATATCTAGCTTTCTTTTAAATTTGGAGTTATTCGGTTCAGCCATTTTGGCTGTAGCACCTTTCCAAATGCACCCCAATTGCCCCACTTGATGAATCACCTTAAAAATTTCCGGAAAGAAGCTGAGGTGGCTGAATTTGAAAAACAAAGGTTGTGTTTAGATTGGTCAAAGAGCACCAAAGTTATTAGCAAAAACCCATCAACTGTGTAGTATGTACACACACACACGAACACACACACTATGGACTGCAGCTATACTAAACAGTACATCAATATTTTTCGATTTATCCATGCACATATTAAGGAAATGCACATTCTGCACCTGTGAACATTTAGTACTAATAGAATCTATCTATCTATCTATCTATCTATCTATCTATCTATCTATCTATCTATCTATCTATCTATCTATCTATCTATCTATCTATCTATCTATCTATCTATCTATCTATCTATCTATCTATCTATCTATCTATCTATCTATCTATCTATCTATCTATCTATCTATCTATCTATCTATCTATCTATCTATCTATCTATCTATCTATCTATCTATCTATCTATCTATCTATCTACCTACCTAAAATCAGGGTAAAGAAATGAAAGGCTCACTCTTCTGTGCATCGTAACTCCATCCTCCTCGTTTTCTGACCATTTTTTTGTTATGGTAATAGTGAATATTATTTTATTCTCACCCTTACTGAAATAAAACAAAATGGTTGGAGCACTAGGAACTGGACTAGTCCCTTTGCTGGCAGCTCACATACAAACTATAAAGTGCTTTTAAATATAGCTTGTGTAGGAGAGTAGGGTCTGCTATCCTATGACCACCCCAAATTTTTGCTTTTTGCTTCACTGGTTTTTGACATATTGAGACTCTGGGCCTGCTAATCAGACCCCCAGCCTGCTGTTCTCGCTACTAAATTGACACTATGCACTATAGGTGCATAACCAATTGGAATTGGATCACCCTGTGAGCCCCTGTACCAGTGTACACTAGGTACTCAGGGCATTGGTGTATCTAAGGCCTACCAGGGACTGAAGCATGTGTTGTGCCACCCCTGGCCTGGCCTAGCAATTTTACACAACTGGCTGATCACTCAGCTGGGGTAAGTTGGTGTAACCACCTCTTACTTAGGTGTAGTATACCTATACCTAACCTTAAATGGGACACATGTTAACCTATAAGTCACTCCTATGGCAGGCCTTAACAATCCTGAAGGCAGAGTGCTGGGTTCCATGTGAGATGGTGCTCTGGCATGAGCTGAGCCTGTCTGCAGTGGTCGGAACAACTTCCTTCTACCGTTTCCAGATATCGCCATACCATATACTCTTAAGTGCATTATGAACCTCGCGGTTAAATGCTATCTTTGGTTTGGCTTTATCAAAACATGTCGAGTAAGGTGTCATTCGAATTGGAATACTAACCCCTCACCAATTCTGGCGACGGGGTTAGCATTCCACCCTTCTAGAGGGACACGACATGTACAGTGCCTGAAACCCGGGTAAAATCAGACATAGCCTCAGCTCCACAAAATGGATGCTGCCACCACAGACACAAGTCTGCCCTCCTGCTGCTGGGAGTCCTTCCAGCTTGGGAGACGTGGACAAAGGGTTTCCTGCCAGGGGAGGTGCGAGCACCACCCCAGACTGGATATTGTGTATTGCTCAGGTAGGGCTTGAATAGAATCAGACATGCCTGAGGCTCACAAGGAGCCTCGGTGCATATGCCAGTTCAAACCGGTCCTGGGGCACACCAGCCCCGGACCTGGGGCGAGCTTGACAAAGGATTGGGGGTGTAACCACCCCCCTTCCTGGTCCCACCCTTAGGGAGGGACCTAGCAGGTAGTCCGGCCCCTAGAATCCGCTTAAAGGTAGGAGCTGTGTCCTAAGACTTCAGACATCCCGGAATCAACTTACTACAAAGAAGAAGACGGGAACTTCGACGCTCTGCTGCACAGAGGACAGAAGGAAATCTCCCCTATGGTCAGGGAGTGACCATCTTGCTAACGCAAGCACCATCCAGCAACTCGACGTCTGCTTTGCCGCCGCCTCCTGCCGGAGCCCGAGCCCAGAGACTGACAAGTCCTGGACCTCCAGACCTCTCACCACCCGATCCACAGTCCCTGAAAAGAAGGAACCCGTGGAGGCACTGAGACACGTAGAGCCAGCCATCTTGAAAAGACACTCGACGAGCTGCAAGCACAACAACAGAGGCTCCCTCCAAGTTGTGCTGTGGGTCCTGAGAAGCCCAACACCCGAGCAGCATCTGCACTAAAGGTGAGCTCTCCAGCATCTCCACGATCTGCGTGGGGCCCCTCTGCACTTTGCATCTTGACGCGCCTGCCCAGTCCCTGGCCCGTTGGCTAGTGGCCATTTTGGCAAACTAACTTGAAAACTACAATGCGGGTCTGGTTGCTCCAGACTGGCCCTTGCTTCCCTCCAAAGGAGCAGCCCCTCTGACCTTGCTGGTCAGAGTAATCAGCTTTCTTCAATTCCTGCAACTCCTGCTTTTGCCAAGGCTTGTTTGCTTCCTTTGAGTCGCCGACACTGCCGACAGGGAGAGCCTGCGTGGGACAGCTCGTGAACCAACTTCTGGACGTCGTCGACCTTCAGGAACCACGTGGCTGCAGAGACAAGCTACACCTCTTCACCTGTTTGCACCCGACATCGCCTGGTACCTACCTGGTGCCACGCCGGTCACTGGCTAGTGACTGTGAACACTGTCCCCTTTGCTTTCAGGTCTTCTACAACTCCGATCCACCCTTGGATCCACTGCATCTCTTCTGGACCGACCGCCTGCAGCATCTTTGTCATCAGGCTCCATTGAACAGATAGACGAAACCCGACGCACTTCGAGACCTATGCACCCGCTTCCTGTGGGTGAGGTAAAGCTGGCACTCCAGTGGCCAAGTGTGGAGAAACATCTCTAGTGTCTGTGTTTTAAGTCTTAAGTTCGTAGTCCATCCAGAAGACCCTTCTAGCAGTAACTTTTGAACTTTTACGCACCCATTGAAAACCTATGGGAGCCCGCGTGTAACTTTCCTCACTGCACACGCGACCCGTGGACCTCCTGGTCACTAACTGAAGTTAGCTCCTTGTAGGCCCAGCGATTCTAGAGGCCCTAGGCCTTGTCCCTTTCCTAGTCGTGGTACTTATACCA
Organism: Triturus cristatus; assembly: GCF_964204655.1. Lineage (NCBI taxonomy): Eukaryota > Metazoa > Chordata > Amphibia > Caudata > Salamandridae > Triturus > Triturus cristatus. Next base: position 580,599,127 of record NC_140586.1, read on the forward strand.
CTATTTTAGTATATGGTTTGATCGGCCACCAGGGCCTATCCATATAAAGTGCAACTTCTGTATATTGTAATACTTTCTTGTTTAACGATTGGTGCTCCTGTGCTCATAAAGAGTCTAGGGGATACTTTGAGTAATAAATACATATATGTTTTGAATATATATCTGTGTGGTGTCCTTTCATTGGTATAAAGGGGGGTTACTGTTGGTAAAACAGCTTGCTTAACACGCTTTAACGAGTTTAGCCTCAAAGACTGCTTAGCCTACGCTACCACTAGGGCAGCTAGTCCGAAAAGGTTGACTTACAACCACACCATAAGGGTTGCTTGGCATGGTACAAGGTGGTCACTTTAACTAGTGAACATCATATACCAGGCCAACTTCTCACATTGGTGAGCAGCGGTTGGATTTGAGCTTGCTGTGTTTTACCTCTGTAATCTCTTGGTTACCAATTGAAAGATCATACAGGTACCTTTAGGTACATATAAAACAAGAATAGTTATATACTTAAGTTCTACTGAACTTAGTTGTTGTAGAGCAAAGGGAGTAGCACACCCTGACTACAACTACTAGATAGGTTTAGTAGGAAAACCCAAGTGTAGGTAGTTGCAACACATCCACCCACACTTAAGAGCAATGGCTGGGGCAGAGGGGTCCAATGTACCCATCTCTGTCGAGAGTGACCCCCAGAGGGCACCAACCATCTTTGCTACCCTAAACCAGAATGAGCTCAGGCAGTTGGCAAATATCAGGGGCCTTAAACAGCCCAGGAACCCTACCTCTGCTGAACTCAGAGAACTCTTACAAGCTGATGAAGATCAGAGAGCTCTCAAGAAAGCCTCCCAGTTAGACCCCTTAGGGACAGGAACAGGAGGCCCTCCTTCTGAAGATGCTACTGAAGTACCCCTTTCTAACAGTCGCCCCTTAGTTGAGAATCTGACTACAGATGATGAGAATCAGCATAGGGACAGGGATGACAAAGGGGGTGAGTCTGACAGTAGTAGTAGTTCTGATGGGAGAGATAGCCCAGTGCCAGGTGCTATACCTGGCTCAGCTAACTTAAGACTACTTGGGACTGACAATGGGTTCACCCCATTGAATCTCCCTAGTGGACTTAACCAGGGGTTTGGGAGGCAGAGGAATCACTCAGGTGACTCTAATGCTTCCCATGCCTCTAGAGGCTCTCAAGGTCACTCCAGAAGAAGGATGACCAGCCCTCAGAGGAGGGAGCATGAGGCCAGAATGAAGGAAGCTCAGCTGAGGATCAGGAGACAGGAGCTAGAAGTAGCCCTGATGGAAGAGAAACTGAACAAGGCTAGGCAACCTAGAGAGAGTGGGTCTATACCCACTGGTGGCAGCATTGTCCCTAAGGACAAAGATAGGGTCTTTGACAATAGGAACCTGTCCAAGGTTGTGCCCCCCTACAAAAGTGGGGATGATATCCACAAGTGGATGACTGCTCTTGAGAGAGCCTGCAAAGTGCAGCAGGTTCCTGAAGACCAGTGGGCAGCAATCTTATGGCTCCCATTTGAAGGTAGAGGCAGAGATAGACTCCTCACTGTTAGAGAGGAGGATGTCAGAAACTACAGAGCCCTGAAGAGTGTCCTGGTTGATGGGTTAGGCTTAACCACTGAACAGTACAGGTTAATGTTCAGAGATACCCAGAAGACACAGACTCAGGACTGGTCTGAAAAGGCTTTGGAGGGTTGGTTGCTAGGAAGTAAGGTGTCTGATTATACAGGATTGTACAATTTGATGATGAGAGAACAGATTTTAAATAACTGTCAGAACCAGCAACTGCATCAACACTTGGGTGACTCAGATCTGACCTCTCACCAAGAATTGGGAAAGAAGGCAGACAAATGGGTCAGAACCAGGGTTAAGCAAAAGAACCAGAACCAGGGCCAAGGGGGTGATCAGAAGAAAACAGACCAAAAGGGTTATCAGAAATCCAAAGACCAGAAGTCTTCAACAGGACCCCAAACTAGTACTAACGAGGGTGGGTCCCAACAACCTAAAGGGAAGTAGAAAGAAGGTCCAAAGAAACCCTGGTGCAGATCTTGCAAGAATACAACTCACTGGACTAGTGATTGTAAGAAGGGTGGAGCCCCCAACACTGTTGCCCCTAAGGCACCTGCTCCCAGTACTACTGTTAGCAGTGTTGGTCCCCAGACAAAGGGTGTAGTGGGAATCACTATGGGAACTGAAGGAGATTCTGACTTAGACAGAACCCTTGCACAGGCAGTCTTGATCTGTGATGGGGACATGGATTTGTCCCTGACTGTGAGCCCCAGTAACCTGGGCAAGTACAGACAGACTCCTTTAATAAATGAAAAAGTGGCTCAAGCCTACAGGGACACATGTGCCAGTGTCCCTATGGTGACACCAAGCTTTGTGGATCCTGGACAGTACATACCAGGTGAGAATTACCTGGTGACCAATGCCAGCAATGCCACTACTTCACATAGTGTGGCTGTTGTTAACTTCTCATGGGGAGGGGTAACTGGCCTCAAAAGGGTTGTGGTTAGTGCAGACCTCCCAGTAGAATGTTTGTTGGGCAATGACCTAGAGAGTTCTCTATGATCAGAAGTGGAGTACAGGACACATGCAGAGATGTTAGGTAGGTCACAGGCCAAAAAGTGCCTTACTGAACCACAGGTTTTGGATCCGGGAACAATGGACCAAGCACCTACCAAGAAGAAGAACAGGAGGGTTAAGGCTGTGCCTTCCCCCCTGCCTCCAAGTGATGATCAGCCTTCCCCGGAAGATGATCTAGAGAACCCTGAAGGAACTGTCCCTGAAGAGCTTGAACCTGATCAGGTCGAGTTTCTGGGGACAGGGGGACCTTCCAGGGCTGACTTTTGGCAGGCTCAGTTATCCTGTCCATCTCTTGAACCCCTCAGACAGCTGGCTGCTGCTGAGGCTGCTGGGAATGCTCAAGTTACCCATAACGTGTATTGGGATGATGGGCTCCTTTATTCAGAGGCTAGAGACCCAAAACCTGGTGCCACCAGGAGGTTGGTTATACCTCTGCAATTTAGGGGCTTCCTTCTTACCTGGCCCATGATATTCCTCTAGCAGGACACTTAGGCCAGAACAAGACTTGGGACAGGCTTGTCCCTCACTTTCACTGGCCTCACATGAATGAAGATACCAAAGAGTTTTGTCGCTCCTGTGTGACCTGCCAAGCCAGTGGCAAATCAGGTGGCACAACAAAGGCCCCCCTAATACCACTACCTGTGGTGGGGGTCCCCTTTGAAAGAGTGGGAATAGATATAGTGGGTCCCATGGATCCCCCCACTGCATCTGGGCACAGATTTATACTGGTGGTAGTGGATCATGCCACCAGGTATCCAGAGGCAATTCCCCTTAGGACCACAACAGCTCCTGTTGTGGCCAGGACCCTGCTGGGAGTATTCTCCAGAGTGGGGTTTCCTAAGGAGGTGGTTTCTGACAGAGGTACCAACTTCATGTCAGGATACTTGACAGCTATGTGGAAGGAATGTGGTGTCAACTACAAGTTCACCACCCCTTATCACCCACAATGCAATGGGCTTGTTGAGAGATTCAACAAGACCCTAAAGGGTATGATCAAAGGATTACCTGAAAAGCTCAGGCGAAGATGGGACATCCTTCTACCCTGCCTTCTGTTTGCTTACAGAGAGGTCCCACAAAAAGGAGTTGGCTACAGCCCCTTTGAATTGTTGTTTGGGCACCCTGTAAGAGGCCCACTGTGTTTAGTGAAGGAAGGATGGGAGTTACCTCTCAAAAAGCCTAAACAAGACATAGTGGACTATGTACTTGGTCTCCTCTCCAGGATGGCTGAGTATATGGAGAAGGCATCCAAAAACCTTGAGGCAAGCCAGGCCTTACAGAAAGCTTGGCATGACCAAAAGGCTGTCTTGGTTGAGTTTCAGCCAGGACAGAAGGTATGGGTGTTGGAGCCAGTGGCCCCAGCAGCACTCCAAGACAAATGGTCTGGACCCCATACAATCCTGGAAAAGAAGGGAGAGGTTACCTACTTGGTGGACCTAGGAACTCCCAGGAGTCCCCACAGGGTACTCCATGTTAACAGGTTAAAAGCATATGTTGACAGGGCAGACATGGGCTTGCTCATGGCTACAGATGAGGGACAGGAGGAAGAGAGTGACCCTCTCCCAGACCTGTTGTCTCAGAACCCTGAAGATGGTTCAGTTGAAGGAGTGACCCTTGGAGGCAACCTCACTGAGCATCAGCAGATTGAATGTAGACAGGTTCTACAATCATTTCAGCATATGTTATCACTGATACCTAGTCAAACTGACTGGTGTACCCATGTGGTGGACATTGGTGACAGTCTTCCTGTAAAGAACAAACTTTACAGACAACCTGACCATGTCAGGGACTGTATAAAGGCTGAGGTACACAAAATGCTGGAAATGGGTGTCATTGAGCCCTCAGAGAGCCCCTGGGCTAGCCCAGTGGTTCTGGTCCCCAAACCTCACACCAAAGATGGCAAGAGAGAGATGAGGTTCTGTGTGGATTACAGAGGACTCAATGCTGTCACTAGGACAGATGCACATCCTATTCCAAGGGAAGATGAGCTCATAGATAAACTGGCTTCTGCTAAGTTTTTGAGCACATTTGATTTGACAGCTGGCTATTGGCAAATCAGGTTAGCTGAGGAGTCTAAGGCCAAAACAGCATTTTCAACCCCAGGAGGACACTACCAATTTTTGGTGATGCCCTTTGGTCTGAAGAATGCACCTGCCACCTTCCAAAGGTTGGTGAATCAAGTCCTTACTGGGTTGGATGACTTTTGTGCAGCATATCTTGATGACATTGCTGTCTTTAGCTCCACCTGGGAGGATCACCTGATCCACCTGAAGAAGGTACTTGAGGCTCTGCAAAAGGCAGGCCTCACTATCAAGGCTACTAAGTGCCAGATAGGGCAGAGTAAGGTTGTGTACTTGGGCCACCTTGTAGGTGGAGGCCAAGTTCAACCACTGGAGAGTAAGATACAATCCATCAAGGACTGGTCCCCTCCAACCACCCAGACTCAAGCTCGAGCTTTCTTGGGCTTGACTGGGTACTACAGGAAGTTTGTTAAGAACTATGGGTCCATTGTGACTCCTCTTAATGATCTGACATCCAAAAAGATGCCCAAAAAGGTTCAGTGGACAGTAAGCTGTCAAAAGGCATTTGACGACCTGAAGAAGGCCATGTGCTCTGCACCTATCCTGAAAAGTCCTGACTACTCCAAAGAGTTTATTGTCCAAACAGATGCTTCTGAGTTGGGTGTGGGAGCTGTGCTGTCACAACTTAATGTAGATGGTCAAGACCAACCCATTTCTTTTATTAGCAGAAGGTTGACCCCCAGAGAGAAGAATTGGTCAGCTATTGAGAGGGAGGCCTTCGCTGTGGTGTGGGCCCTGAAGAAGCTGAGGCCATACTTGTTTGGCACTCACTTCAAGATTCAGACGGACCATAAGCCCCTCTTGTGGCTAAATCAGATGAAGGGTGAAAACCCCAAACTGCTTGGGTGGTCCATTTCCCTACAGGGGATGGACTTTACAGTGGAGCACCGGCCAGGTACAGACCATGGGAAGGCAGATGGTCTCTCCAGGTACTTCCACTTAGGACATGAAGACGAGACTGGTCAAGGCTAGTTTAATGTCCCTGCGTTTGGGGGGGGTTGTGTAGGAGAGTAGGGTCTGCTATCCTATGGTCACCCCAAATTTTTGCTTTTTGCTTCACTGGTTTTTGACATATTGATGCTGTGGGCCTGCTAATCAGACCCCCAGCCTGCTGTTCTCTCTACTAAATTGACACTATGCACTATAGGTGCATAACCAATTGGAATTGGATCACCCTGTGAGCCCCTGTACCAGTGTACACTAGGTACTCAGGGCATTGGTGTATCTAAGGCCTACCAGGGACTGAAGCATGTATTGTGCCACCCCTGGCCTGGCCTAGCAATTTGACACAACTGGCTGATCACTCAGCTGGGGTAAGTTGGTGTAACCACCTCTTACTAAGGTGTAGTATACCTATACCTAACCTTAAATGGGACACATGTTAACCTATAAGTCTCTCCTATGGCAGGCCATAACAATACTGAAGGCAGAGTGCTGGGTTCCATGTGAGATGGTGCTCTGGCATGAGCTGAGCCTGTCTGCAGTGGTTGGAACAACTTCCTTCTACCGTTTCCAGATATCGCCATACCATATACTCTTAAGTGCATTATGAACCTCGCGGTTAAATGCTATCTTTGGTTTGGCTTTATCAAAACATGTCGAGTAAGGTGTCATATGAATTGGAATACTAACCCCTCACCAATTCTGGCGACGGGGTTAGCATTCCACCCTTCTAGAGGGACACGACATGTACAGTGCCTGAAACCCGGGTAAAATCAGACATAGCCTCAGCTCCACAAAATGGATACTGCCACCACAGACACAAGTCTGCCCTCCTGCTGCTGGGAGTCCTTCCAGCTTGGGAGACGTGGACAAAGGGTTTCCTGCCAGGGGAGGTGCGAGCACCACCCCAGACAGGATTTTGTGTATTGGTCAGGTAGGGCTTGAATAGAATCAGACATGCCTGAGGCTCACAAGGAGCCTCGGTGCACATGCCAGTTCAAACCGGTCCTGGGGCACACCAGCCCCGGACCTGGGGCGAGCTGGACAAAGGATTGGGGGTGTAACCACCCCCCTTCCTGGTCCCACCCTTAGGGAGGGACCTAGCAGGTAGTCCGGCCCCTAGAATCCGCTTAAAGGTAGGAGCTGTGTCCTAAGACTTCAGACATCCCGGAATCAACTTACTACAAAGAAGAAGACGGGAACTTCGACGCTCTGCTGCACAGAGGACAGAAGGAAATCTCCCCTATGGTCAGGGAGTGACCATCTTGCTAACGCAAGCACCATCCAGCAACTCGTCGTCTGCTTTGCCGCCGCCTCCTGCCGGAGCCCGAGCCCAGAGACCAACAAGACCTGGACCTCCAGACCTCTCACCGCCCGATCCACAGTCCCTGAAAAGAAGGAACCCGTGGAGGCACCGAAACATGTGGAGCCAGCCATCTTGAAAAGACACTCGACGAGCTGCAAGCGCAACAACAGAGGCTCCCTCCAAGTTGTGCTTTGGGTCCTGAGAAGCCCAATACCCGAGCAGCATCTGCACCAAAGGTGAGCCCTCCAGCATCTCCATGATCTGCGTGGGGCCCCTCTGCACTTTGCATCTCAACGCGCCTGCCCGTTCCCTGGCCCGTTGGCTAGTGGCCATTTTGGCAAACTAACTTGAAAACTACAATGCGGGTCTGGTTGCTCCAGACTGGCCCTTGCTTCCCTCCAAAGGAGCAGCCCCTCTGACCTTGCTGGTCAGAGTAATCAGCTTTCTTCAATTCCTGCGACTCCTGCTTTTGCCAAGGCTTGTTTGCTTCCTTCGAGTCGCCGACACTGCCGACAGCGAGAGCCTGCGTGGGACAGCTCGTGAACCGACTCCTGGACGTCGTCGACCTTCGGGAACCACGTGGCTGCAGAGACAAGCTACACCTCTTCACCTGTTTGCACCCGACATCGCCTGGTACCTACCTGGTGCCACGCCGGTCACTGGCTAGTGACTGTGAACACTGTCCCCTCTGCTTTCAGGTCTTCTACAACTCCGATCCACCCTTGGATCCACCGCATCTCTTCTGGACCGACCGCCTGCAGCATCTTTGTCATCAGGCTCCATTGAACAGATAGACGAAAACCGACGCACTTCGAGACCTATGCACCCGCTTCCTGTGGGTGAGGTAAGGTGCCACTCTGGTGCCCAAGTGTAGAGAAACATCTCTAGTGTCTGTGTTTTAAGTCTTAAGTTCGTAGTCCATCCAGAAGACCCTTCTAGCAGTAACTTTTGAACTTTTACGCACCCATTGAAAACCTATGGGAGCCCGCGTGTAACTTTCCTCACTGCACACGCGACCCGTGGACCTCCTGGTCACTAACTGAAGTTAGCTCCTTGTAGGCCCAGCGATTCTAGAGGCCCTAGGCCTTGTCCCTTTCCTAGTCGTGGTACTTATACCACTATTTTAGTATATGGATTGATCGGCCACCAGGGCCTATCCATATAAAGTGCAACTTCTGTATATTGTAATACTTTCTTGTTTAACGATTGGTGCTCCTGTGCTCATAAAGAGTCTAGGGGATACTTTGAGTAATAAATACATATATATTTTGAATATATATCTGTGTGGTGTCCTTTCATTGGTATAAAGGGGGGTTACTGTTGGTAAAACAGCTTGCTTAACACGCTTTAACGAGTTTAGCCTCAAAGACTGCTTAGCCTACACTACCACTAGGGCAGCTAGTCCGAAAAGGTTGACTTACAACCACACCATAAGGGTTGCTTGGCATGGTACAAGGTGGTCACTTTAACTAGTGAACATCATATACCAGGCCAACTTCTCACAGCTTGTTTGCAGGCACATGGGTGAGAGTGTGTGTCATAGAGGGGTATGTGATAGTGTATGTGCTGTTTGTATGTGTGAGCATATGTGTGTGAGTTAATGGGAGTGAGATTGAGTAACAGTTAGTGAGTGAAAATGAGGGAGAGTGAGTGTCAGTAAGTCAGAGTGAGTCAGAGTACAAACAAGTCAGTGCAAGAGTGACTGCAAGTGAGAGTGACTGCAAATGATGCGAGAGGGAGTGTGAGTGAATATTAGAGATTGTGGAGAAGTGTAAGCAAGAATAAGTGTAAGTGAAAATGAATGAGTTTGAGTGAGAGTGATTGTAAATTAAAGTGAGAATGAGAATGATCAAGTGAGAATAAGTGAGGAGTGTGTGAAAGTAAGTGCAAGTGAAAGTGAGTGAGTGCTAAAGTATTAGTATGTTAGAATACAAGTGAATGGGAGTGAGAATGAGTGCTAATGAATCAGTGACACTGAGTGAGTCAGAGTGAGTGAGAATAAGTGTGACCAAATAAAAGTGAGTGAGAGTAAGAGAAAGTGCATGTGAGTGAGAATGCACAACTGAAAAAGAGTAAATTCAAATGTGTGAATGAGAATAAGAGGGGCTGCAACATTGTGAGTGAGAATGAATGAGTGCAAGTGAGTGCAAATTAAAGACTGACAGTGAGTGTGATAATGAGAGTCAGTTAAAGTGAGAATGAGTGAGACTGTGGCATTATGCTTGCAGATCTGTCATTGGACCTGGCATATTGATGTTAATTTGTGGCTTATAGTGGCTTTGGCAAATGGCAATGGCAAACTGAAAGACATTCGTAGCGTAATGGGCACCTGTGACATATTGTTGGCACTGACATAATATGGGACAATTAGCAACATTCTGGTGCTTTTATACTGGAGACAATTCTTGGCATGGGGCACCCATGGAAAACCACTGATCCTGGCATACTGGAGGAAATTCTTGGCATGGAAGCACAATGGCAGAATGCTGGTTATGGCACATTGGAGATCATTCTTGGTATAAGGGAGGACTGTCATGGCACAAGGGAGAGGAGCAACCATGAAAACATTCTGGCTCTAACATACTAGAAGTCATTTTTGACATAAGGGTTACTGCAACAAAGACAGCATTCTAGAAATTGAATATTGTGTATAAAGTTTTGCCTGCATGGTCACCCTTGCCATATGGGAGCATACATGACCTCGCACAATGGAAGTAGTTTTTGACACATGGGGCATCCATAGTACATTTTGAAAACAAATGGGGTCAATTCATAGGTAACATCCAGATCTATTCACCTGGCACATTGAATGGTGTACTGTCTGACTCCATTTTCTCATTCTTCCTCTCCATTTACTACAATTCAAAGCAAAAATTATGTCCCACTACTTTCAGAAATAATCAGTCATCATGCTAAAAGAGAAGGTAAACAGTTTATTGATGAGCAAGGTTTCCTTTATGCCACTTTCACTGGGTCTGGGGTCTACTTTCATAAAAAAAGAAAACATTTAACCGATAAATTTACACTCTTCGGATTAAATGAAAAAAGAACTAAACACAGGCACATTTTAATTTTTTGTTGCTGTATTTCATTATTGTCAATACATAAGTAAATTTGCATTTGAATAAAACCTTCACCTCTATGTTTCACACGGGTAGTGGTGTCTTGCAAATGACCATACATGAAAATCTACTTATCTTAAAACATACTTAAAGTCTATATGTGTTATGTTCATGCACAACCATGAAGCAAGTTGTTAATAGCCATATACATTATCACCATAGAAGTCACTGTTAATCATATATGAAGGTTATTTTCTATTTGCTTAATACTTCTAACGGCATTGGATTAATCACAAACTGTTCATGACCTCAACATGCCCATGGTGTTCAGTGCACATTTTCCAGTAGCGTAATCTCATTTTCAAACCTGGCAAATGATGCAGGATTTTGTGAGTGTTGGAAAGTGGTTATTTGAAGTGACTTACCATTAGCAACAAGGCCATAGACACAATAAAATGTTCAGATAAGGTCTCAATAAATTATTCCCTTGCTCAACCCTTGGTAGTTGGCAACGAGCTGGTAGGTTTAACTTAGGAGATAGGTGTGTAAAGCATTTAAAAACACCAATACATTAAAAAAGTAAGAAACAACACACAATAAAAATCAAACGCTAGTATATAAAAATAGATAATATTTATATAAACAAATAGACACCAAAAGGACAAAAATCAAATGTAGGGAACCAAAGATTTGAGTTATTGAAAGTAAACACTTTCTAGTTCTTAAAAATCATAGATCGCCACGTTGGGACATCTGGTTGTGTTTGACCCGGACAAAGTCAGAGATTGAGGCCAAGCATGATGGAGCCCTGGTCGGATACAGTAAGGGCCAGATGTACCATTTTGCAAGTCCCAATGTGCGATGTTTTGTGACTTACAAAATCTAATGTACAACAGTGTCTCAGACACTATTGGCAATTCCTAATAGGGTCGCAAATTACCTGCCTCACCAATATTCATGAGGCAGTTACCAATTCGTGACCCATTGGAATGGCCAGCCCTCACAGGGATGGTGGCCTGCTGGGGTCAGTAGACCACCATGTCTGTGACTGAATTTTCGATAAAGCAGGTTTTTAAAAAAAAAAATGCAGCCCATTTTCCGTAAAGGAAAACCGGATGTCTTTAAAAAAGAAAAATGAAACGTTTCTGTTTCATTTTTTTTTTTGTGAATCTGTTTTTATTGATTTTTCATATAAGTACAACATGACACATACAAATGCATGCACTGTTGGGCGTTTCAGTTGTTATATAACGCACAGTACATGGACGCTTATTCATTCTTAGAACATTTCACAAGGCATTATAAAAAGCTGGGGATAGCAAGACCCTTAAGTGCAGTTACAGTTCGTCTCCATTCAAGTAGATAAGGGAAGGAAAAAGGGGTGGGAGAAGAGGGGGGAGAAGAGTGGAGAAAAAGACATGACAATTACTCCATATCATACAGTCTTGATTGTCCATTGAAACATGAAAATTGATACATGTCCACCTCTGCACGTTCGTTTCTGTTTCATTTTTTAATAGTAGCAGTACAGTGGGTTCTAAGAATATATTTTCACATCCATTCACAAAGGGGAAGAGGTCCCCTTGGGATCCCTTCCCGCTTGCGAGTGGCTTACCACCTACTTGAAGTAGGTGGCAAATTAGGAGTGTTTTGCGACCGCAAATGCGGTCGTAAATAATGGTAGATGCCATTCTGGCTCGAGATTAGGAAGGGATGACCTAGGCACGCCCCTTCCTAACAGTGGCTTGGAAACATTATTTTGCAAGTCACTGACTCGCAAAATAGCTTTTGTACAAACCAAAATATTTTTTTGCAGTCACAAACGGGCTGATTTCTCATTTGCGACCGCAAAAAACGATCGTACATCTGGCCCTAAGAGTGAGGCCTCAGTCAAAAATGTTACCTCCGGACTTAAAATTTTTCAGGAGGATTTTTCTCCCAACGTTCAGTGGTCCCCTTCAGCAAACCAATTTCAATGAAACCTCCTCGGATTCCAAATCCTGGAAGTCTGGACCTCTAGGACTGAAATACAGGCTGGGTCGCTGTTGAAGATAGCCAGCTCAACTCTCGATGCTGAGTCGGTCACTTTATGGCGCATTTTAACAAAAAGATCTTCTTCCAGAAGGTGTGCTTGAGGGTTCAAAGTGTCCAAAACACAAAACCATGGGTCTGGAATCTCCTAGATGGTCCTTGGGATGTCTGGACTACAATTTCCACAATGCACCGGACCAAATAATTAAAAGTCCACTGGACACACTCCATGATGGGAAATGTTTTTGGAGATGATGCAGGTGGGCTCTGTTATCCTGTAGCTTGCAGGGAGCCCACTCCTTAAACTTTATTGAAGCAAGGCAAAGTCCTTAGGTCTCTAGTACCAGATTGTGCAGCAGTTACAGTCCTTCAGAGTGCAGTCCTTTAGGTGCAGATTCAGATTCCAGCAGGGCAGTCCGTCTTCTCCTTGTAGTTTCAGGCAGCAGATCTCAGGAGCAATGACACTCTCCCATATTTATTCACAGTTTCTGGGTCTCAAGCAGGGGGGCACCCCTGACCAATGGGATGTAGGGTGCCACCCTGGTGTATGATCACTTCCTCCAAAAGTGTTGCATATTCATGTCCCAGAAAGCACTATTGTCTCAAAATCCAGCATGGAGAATGTCTCTCCTTTGGGGTTAGATCTGGCTTATCCAACCCACTGGTGTGGCTAAGTATCCCTACTACACCCCTTCCAACCCCCTGACTAAACTAATTACTGAGGCTCCTGTGTAGCTGAGGGTGCAGAACGTGAAGCTAATCCTGTGCTGGTCCCAAACTGTCATCATCCCTTTGAGGACCTCATCTGCTAGATTACATCGCATCTCGAGACAGACAGTGCCTAGACACCTCAGGCTAGAAGAGCGCTTTATAAATTTTAAAAAAAAACAGTTTGGTTCCTTCACCCGTTCCGGTCTTTTGGATTCTACAGCTAAAGTTCTCTGCCCACAGGAAATCCATTGTATACTCTGACAGGGCATTTCACACCTCATCAAGCTGCTCTGGCTCAGCTTGGGAAAGGCTGGCCATTCAGGAGAGGACAGCAAGAAAGCTGGATTTTGTCTCACAGAAAACAAAGTTCAATTACTTTTTTTCCCTAATAGTTCTTATAACTCTAACAGTGGTAAGTTGTTGGATTCATCCTAACTATTAATTGGATACCTTAATTTATATTTTTAGGTGACTCCTGTCAATATTAATACTTAAATTAAATATCTCAATGTTAGCCTATGGAGCCTTTCTCTGCGATGGGAAAAACAGAATTGGCAGTTTTTCTCTCATAAGAGCTTATAAAACATCTTTTATAACGTCCCTACTTAAGGCACCCTGCCTTATGGGACACCGAGGGGAGCTCCTAGGGGTGACATATGTAAAAATAAGGCAGTTTGAGTCTTTGGAAGTACCTTTGAATCCAAAGTTGAATTTGCATATAAACGTAATGGAAAGGCAGCCTGAAAGGTAGGGCTGCCTTTAAAATGACAGCAGGCAACATAATAGTACACACTTGAGTGCATTAAGTCTACGTGCATTAGGACTACTGAGCCTCTGAACCTAAATGCTCTATTATATACTAGGGAGTTACAGCTAGGCTGTCAGCACGAATATTCATTATACCTAATATTTCTTTCTCACTTTATTTTTTTTAAATGATAAATTGATAAATGGGTAATGGGTGTGGGCTCACCTTGGGAGTCACTGTGGGTGCATTGTCTCCAAGAAGCTGCCAAATCAGCGGCAGATGGCAAAATGGTTGATTCCTCCTTTACGATACAGGGTGGGGGGTTGCTAAGGGTGAAGGGGGAGCGGGTGGATTATGGAGAGGCTGGAAAAAGTCAACATCGGGGTACATAGGAAATTAAGAGGCAAGTTTGTAAGGAAAGCGTATGAATATGGAATAAGTACAAGAATAAAGACGTACATTGGGAAGGGTAGTAACAAGCTGGAAGGGAATAATCTTTGGTATGGGTTGGATTAAGTGTCTTGCTTGGAATGTTGCAGGTCTTAACAGCAGAATTAAGTGGCAACTTGTCTGTGAAGTGTTAAAAATGTATAGTCCCCAGATAATTCTGTTAATAGAGAATAACTATCTTCTTAAACAATGGGGGCATGAAACAGTTCTGTGTACGTCACAAGGTACTTCAGCGAGGGGCACTGCTATATTAAAGTACAAACGTTTTACATGTACGATACAAAAGACACTGGCTGATCAGAGGGGTATATGGGCAATTGCACAGCTAGAAATTCGAGTCAAGAAATATGTTTTTTGTTCATTATATGGCCCAACTATTGACGATCCTACTGTTATTGATGCATTGAATATCGAAATGTTAAATTGGGAGGGGGAGCTATTGGTAATGGGGGATTCTAACTGTGTTATGGATTATAGTACAGACTCAACGAGACATGGAGCTACTCATGGAATGCGGAAGACTCGGGCAGCAATCTTAGAATTGGGGCAGCTCCAGTCTACCAGAGATTTATGGAGAAACTTAAATCCAAATACCCCAGGTTACATGTACTACTTTGCCCCACATAGGCTCTATTCCAGAATAGATATGGCATGGGGGTCGGAACAAATAATGTTGACATCAGACATGGAATTATGCCCACGAGTTACTAATGATCACAATCCTATACTATTATCATTTAGGTCTACTGCTGAATGTAAGACATTTAAACCCTTCTCTTTTCCAAGATATCTACTCTCAGATAGTGTGTATTTGGCTAATATTAGAAAGCAGCTCAAACTATTTTATAAAGAGGATATGGGGGTCAGCCTCCCCGCTTACAGTCTGGGATACTATGAAGGCAGTTATAAGAGGTAGAGGTACAACCCAACAATATGTATGGCAACAGAACAAAGTGTGCAAAGCTGCAAGCAAGAAGGACATTCAAGCTATACGTAAAGCTGAAGAACAACACGCGGAGGCAGTTTTGTGGGGCACTAATGATCAGGTACAGCTGCTTCTCTCTCTTCTAGATGCTAGACTAGCTACGAAGAAGACATTTAGGGAGAGAATTGTGGTTAGATATAATAAATACCTCTCTATGCAATACGAATTTGTCGAACAAATAGGAAGAGTTCTGGCTTAGAAGGTTGCAGAGGATAGAGGTAAAACAAATAAGAACTATAAAAGGGGAAAATGGTACTCTGTATTCACATCCACAGGAGATTTTAGAAAAATTTTCCACTTACTATCAAGAGCTATATACAGCAACTATTGAACCAGAGGAGGATGACATACAACAGTATCTTCTGGGTTGTCATCTCCCAGCCATGTGTGAAGAGACATCTGCTCAATTGAAGAATGATATCTGGAGGGAAGAAATAGACTTGGCAACATCTACTCTGCCATCTGGGAAGGCGTCTGGGGAAGATCTATACCCTTTGAATTTTATAAGCTCTTTAAAGATATTTAGATTTTACCGTTTAGTTTATTACACAATGCATAGGCTCAAGCGGAAAGATACCTGAGTCTTGGAATATGACGTAGATAGTCTTTTTTTCAAAAAAAGGACAAACTTCCTGACGAGTGCGTCTCTTACTGGCCAATCTTGTTTTTAAACGTTGATGCCAAAATGTTCCTGTTGGACTTTCCCCTTTTTGCAGGGTCATCCCTAAACTTTTTGCCTTCCTCCTGTATTTTGTCTGACCTGCTGTTGGATGTTTTATGAATCTGGGCACTTTACCACTGCTGATCAGTGCTAAAGTGCATATACTCTACCTATTGTAAATTGATTTATGGATTAGTGACTCCATGATTGGCTTGTTTGATTTACCTGCCAGACCCCAGTACAGTGCACCAGGAGTGCCCAGGGCTGGTAATCCAAATGCTGCTGGTGGGCTTGCAGCACTGGTTGTGCCACCCACAGAAGCAGCCTGTGAAAGTGTGTCTATGGCTTGCCATTGCAGGGCCTGTGTGCAGTCTGGTACAGTCATGCTGACTGGGCTAGTGCACCCACTTGCCAGTCCCTAAACCTTCCCTTTTCTTCATATCAGACAACCCTATGGTAGGCCCAAGGGCATGGTGGAATGTAAGTATAAGGTAGGACATGTCCTGGTGTGTGTGGCATGTCCTAATAGTGAATTACAGCCATTTTTATTTTTCACTATTGCAAGGCTACCTGTTTTCCATAGGCCAGAATGGGCAGTTTGATTATCACATCTTATAATCCTAACTGACTCAGGGAACATGGTAGAAATTCGAATTTGGTATGCCTGAACTCAGAATGATAAAATACATCTTTTAGTGAAGTTGGTTTTAACATTCTGTGTTTGAAAACACCACTACTAGAAAGTAGGTATTTCTTGTCTAACCATTCAATCCTGTCTCTGCTAGGCTTTGTATTCCTTGTCTGGAGTTTGAGTGACAGGGGCTGGGGAATTCCAGGGGGCTGGGAAATTACCAGAGACAGGGTGAGTCAGCACAGGGCTGAATAGAGAGATCTCCATGTAGATGAGTGGGAGGAGTTGCACCTGGGACCTGAATAGGGCTGTGCTTTCCCTCCACAATGCTGGCTCCACCTCCTGTGGTGCGTCTGATGTCTCTGCCCTGCACTGTGAAAGGAAAGAAGGAGTCATGTCAACAAAGGGCTCCAGGACTGACCAGAACTGGTTTGGACTAGGTAAAGGCCTCTCTGCCTTCAGAGAACAAAGAGAGACTGTGTATAAATATTGGGAACCACACCCAAGAACTTTAGATCACTTTGGGAAAGAAGAAGAAACCTCTGCTGAGGGGAGAAACAAAGAAGAAACTGAGGAGAGACTATCCCTGAAACTGGGGGATTGGCCTGCAGGGGTTGCCTACTGCCAAAGAGAGGAGAAAGTAACTTTGTGCGTACTTTTGCTCAACTTGTGAAGGATCTCCAAGCGCTTGGAAAAGAGCTTGCCTCCTGCTGAAGTCTCAGGGACAACAGACTTCAACCACCAGCTCTCCAGAGTTCTTTGGAAGTGTCTACTGCTGTTTTGGGCCTTCTGTGGGACTGCGTGTCGCTAGGAACTGGAAGCGCGACTCCCAGAGAAGAAGTGTGTCGCCGTCGCAGCCGCTGCCGTCGCATCACTGAACAAGGGTGTCACCGCTGTAGCTGATGCATTGCACCGCATCACGAGAAGCGCCCCGCAACACCGAAGAAACGTGTCGCAGTCGCAGCCATCGTAGCTGATGCATTGCACCGCATCAAGAGAAGAGTCTCGCATCGAGGAAGAAGCGTGCCGCCGTTGGAAACACTGCAGCCGCTGCCGTCGAATCTTGGATGACTCCGCTGTAGCTGTCGCATTGCCCCGCATCAAGAAAAGCACCTCGCATCCACGGAGAAGCGTGCCGCCGTTGGAAACACTGCAGTTATCATATCGAGCGGAAGCGTCTCGCAACGTCAGAGAAGAGTGTTGCCGCCAAAGCCGCTGTCGTTGCATCACTGGACAAGGGTGTCGCCATTGCTCTGCGTGTCGCATCTAAAGGTACATTGAACTAAAAGTGTCACATTTAAGAACTAAAGAGAACTAATCTAAATTCTACCATTTTAAAGTAACGGTATTGTGGATTTTTGTCATTTATGGTCTTATGGTAAACCTATTTAAAGAATAGTTATTTTTGACATAAAACCTGTGTGGTGTCCATCTATAGTGTTGTCAGTAGATTACTGTATGTGGTTCACAAATGCTTTACACACTGCCTCTGAGATAAGCCTGTCTGCTCATGAAAAGCTACCAAGGGGGTGAGCAGTGGTTATTTTAGGAGTGTACCCCTTTACCCTGACTAGAGGCGAGGGTACCTATTTGTGACAAGTACCTACCTACCTTTGCCAACCACAGACCCCCAAGTCTAACAGTTCCCAAAAATTCTGGCGAATCATCTTGTTCCAATTATTCCTGGGTTAGTATCTCTTCATCAACACAGCTTTATTCAAGGTAGGGGCACTACAGCACATGTTAATATGGTGGTGAGAGCTTTTGATATGACTGGGAAGATGTCAACTCCTCTTGGTATGGTTCTTTTGGACGCGGAAAAGGCGTTCGATAGGGTGGGGTTGGATTTCTTGTGGGCTACACTTGCAGCATTTGGTGTTAAGGGACAATTTAAGCAATGGATACACGCTTTATACCATAAACCCCATGATAAATTACTATATTCAGGTTTACAGTTACTAACATTTCCAATCTTCTGTGCTACTGGGCAGGGCTGCCCCCTCTCACCTCTGCTGTTTGCTCTAGATATCGAGTGATTTATTCGTGCTCTGCAGTTTAACTCTCAAATCACTCTATTAGCGTCAGGTACAACTTCGCTTAAGTTCACTGCAGCCTTCTAAACCCTGTTTATAAAATCTTCCTTCCTCAATTTATATTGGGAGAGGATAGCAGTATGAACTTTTATAGAGTCAACGACCTAAACTATTTTAAAAGAGTCAAGTTCAAGAATATGAGAGATAGTATATATATATGGCGTGCTATATCTTCTAGATGTACTATATCATTTTACTATGATAAACTTCCCCTATGGGAGAATTTGTAGCTTGACTATAAATTACCTGATTACCTGATCACATGTTTTTCAAATATCTTCAGATTAGGGACCACCTTGTGAGACATCTAGCCCTGACAAAAATATCTTGCTCCGTGATTTGGGATTGCTTGCATGGGTAGAAGACAAAATCCTTTATAAGCCATATGTATACGTGTTTTAATAACTACAGACAAAGTGATTGTGAAAGACTGGCGGAGCGTTGGAGTAAAGCTTTGAGGACAGGGATTATACATATCGCTATTGAACAAGCATTAAGCACCATAGATGACTATATTCTGTTAGCCTGAGGCTACCGCAATTCCATACTATATGCTTGCTGTACCATACGCCAGAAAAAATTGCAAAATGGACTTTGCTCGGTCTAGGTAGCGATCGGACGAAATGTCCCAGATGTGGTCTGTAAGTGGCTAGTATAATGCATATGTTTGCATCTTGTCCGGAATTAGAGACATTTTGGCAATAGATAGGCCAGGTATTCTCTCAGAAACGTGGGATAGATTCTCCTGCTACTGTTACAGAAATTATGATGGGTTATAAGAATATGAATTCATAGACTCATGCGGCTATCTTCAATATTACTGGTCGCTGCTAGGATGGTAATTGCCCGGGTTGGATCCTTCCGAAACCTTCCTCTATGAACGATTGGTGGATGTTGGTCAGGGAAACGTATGAAATGGAAAAATCTTTGGCTAAAGCAGGGGGTATTTGTTCCCTGACGAAATTAAATCCAATATGGGAGCATCTCACTTTAGAAACATGTTTTTGAAGACTATTATTTGAGACATTGATAATAGTTATGTTTTTGGGATCCCTTCTGCTAAATGGCATACATTTGTAAGTTCTCGAGTCATGCTATCTTTTGCTATTTTTTGTTTGATGTAATACTGTGTTAAGCTTGTTGCCCTCTTGATGACAAATAAAGAAAATTAAAATATATATATATATATATATATATATATATATATATATATATATGCACTGAAAAAAACATAGGTTTCACACACGTTATAGTTAGGAATTAGCATTTAAAAAACCTTGCAAATTCACTGAAAAAAACAGAGGTTTCACACACGTTATAGTTAGCTGGATATTTTACTCGTAAAAAACCAATGAAATTCCCCCGTTATAGTTAGTTCAGCTAACTATAACTCGCGCGCCCGCAATCCACTGCTGATGACGTCACATATTACATCACTCATGACATGGTCAGTGACATCACTGATGACATCACTGATGACATCTCAAATGACATTACTGATGACATCACTGATGACATCATCCAGTGAGTATGTGTTTTTGAAAAATTTCAATATGTTTAATATATATAGGGAAAGGCCTGTTTAAGAATGAGTGGGTGTACAGACTAGTGAGTAAACTGTGTAAATGTATGTAAGTGTCTGTATGTTGGTGTATAAGTGGCTGCATGGTTTTGAGAACAGCTATATGAGTGTCTATATGAGTTATTGATTGCTTGTCTGAGTATCCTTATGGGTTCATGAGTGTTTGTGTGGGTAGGGTGTGTGTTACTCTGTGCATAGATGTGTGAGTGGGTGATTCTATGGGTGCATGGTTTTAAGAGTGCATCTGTGATGGACTGTATGGTTGAGTGAGTGTATGTATGGGTGTGTTAGGGATTGAATGTATATCTCAGTGGTACATGTGTGACTATCTACATATGTGAAAGGCAGTATATATGCGTGTAAGAGTATATAAGTGGGTAGATGTGAGAGTGTGTGATTGTGAGAGTGACTCTATGGTTGAGTGTGTGCTTGTATCAATGATTCTCTAAGAGCGTAAGAATGTGATACTATTTTTATGAGTAAGTGAACTTGAGTGTGTTTCACTGCTTAGGAGAGTAAATGGGAGTGTGATTATTTGCATGATTGAGTCAGTGTGAGAGTACCTCTATGGATGATTGGTAGTGTGTGAGTGTCTATATATGTGTGTGTATAAATTCATATGATACTTTTGTATGAAGTGACTGTGAGTATGAGTGACTGTACAGGTGAGTGTGTGGAGGTGTATGTAGACCTAAGAGTTAATAATTGGGTATGTAGTTATTGTTATTGCAGTATGTACGGTTTTGAGAATGGAATCAAAGGTTATATTAGAGTGTGAGAAGATGTGCTACTCTATCACAAGGATGATGTCATTTGTGATGTCATCAGTGATGTCATTTGAGATGTCATCAGTGATGTCATCAGTGATGTCACTGACCATGTCATGAGTGATGTAATATGTGACGTCATCAGCAGTGGATTGCGGGCGCGCGAGTTATAGTTAGCTAAACTAACTATAACGGGGGAATTTCATTGTTTTTTACGAGTAAAATGTCCAGCTAACTATAACGTGTGTGAAACCTCTGGTTTTTTCAGTGAATTTGCAAGGTTTTTTAAATGCTAATTCCTAACTATAACGTGTGTGAAACCTATGGTTTTTTCAGTGAATTTGCAAGGTTTTTTAAATGCTAATTTCTAACTATAACGTGTGTGAAACCTATGGTTTTTCCAGTGAATTTCAAAGGTTTTTTAAATGCTAATTTTTGTATTTTTTAATTATATTTTTTAAATATTTCTTTTTTAAAAACTTCCCTATGTATACATTTATATATTATCTGTATCCTTTAATTTGGTGTGGCTCATTTTTTTTTAAGTTTTAAGTAAGATAAAGTTGAACAGCATAGTTAATATCTTCTATTAAGTTATGTCCACTTTTTATTTTTTTTTATATAAATTCTTGGAGTGCGCGCTCAGAGCGCGCACCTTGTACAATTGCGTACATTTTTCATGAATTCCGGCATACGTTATTTACGTACGCATACATACGTTTTACTGCGCGCTCAGAGCGCGCACCTAGTACGCATGCGTACGTACGCATGCTTACGTGCGTGGTACGTACTCCACGCGGTACACTTCCGTATTCGCGTAGACTGCGCGCGCTGACGTTTACGCATACGCGCGTGCTGCGTATGCGCGTTACGTACGCGCATTGTACGTAAGCGCATGCGCGCATACGCGTTCGCGTTCGCGCATGCGTAATTGTACCGTGCGCGCAGGAAGCTTGCTCGGTGCGCGCACCTCGGGGTATGTGATGAATAAAACAACACTTCTAATTGGTTTTCATTACTTTCAGTTTGATATTGTTTCAATACCACACCCAATCCCCTCATGGCAAGTCATGTGATGAAGAAACATCACTTTTCATTGGTTCAAAGTACTTTTAGTTCCAGATTCTTCCAAAATCACACCCACCCCCCTCATTGTTAGTTCTGATTCCCTAGGAGAAGGAGCTAATCTGTGTGTTGAGATACAATGGCAGAGCAGCAGCCATCTTCTGAGAGTGAACAGGACACGCTTGAGAGACAGAGGCAGAGGAAGCAGAAAGACTCCTTTATATGGCAGTTTTTCACTTTTCCAGAGGGACAAAAGAAGGTGAATGCACCAAAGGTCACCTGCAAACTGTGTCAGCGCGTCTTGTCACGTGGGAATCCTAACAAGAAGTATTCTTTTAGTATTCATACTATGACGAGGCACTTTGAGGTAATGCATCCTGTGACTTTTCGTCGAGCTTCTGGAGCAAACCCTCCACCTGCTCAGCCGACGACATCTGCAGCAGCTCAGCCGAGCACATCTTCGGCAGCACAGGCAAGCACTTCTTCTGCAGTGGTGCCTTCACCTTCTCCCACACCTCTGGATATTCGTCCTTGTTTTGGGAGGATGAGTACACACTGCATGGATTGTGGTCTTCTTATTTCTTTGGGTGAGAGCAGTATTGATCTCATTCAAAGAAAATTTGAGGAGCATCCTTGCGAGAGGCCATAATTTTCTTATTTTTTTTTTCGTTTTTCTCTTCCTCTGTCCCTACATTAACCCAAGGGCTCTTTTTAGAGCCACCTAAAATCAAAACACCACAACTTGTTTTTTAGAATCTATTTCTTTTTTTTTTTTTTAGAGTGCGCGCACCCAGCGCGCACCCAATGTTTTTTGTTTTTTTTTTAAATCATTTTTTTTCACCTTTAGTAAACCTTCAGGAACTCCCTGAGAAAGAGAGGGGAGTGGCAAAGTAATTAAAAAAGAGATGGTGTACATTTCATTCACAGATGAAGGGAAGAGAGTCTTCCTATTAAACTTTAAACTCTGCATCAGTATTTATGTATAGGTACCCAAAAAACATAATAGCTCATTTTAGTGCTGCATTTGAATTGGCTGTATTTACAAGGAGAGGAAAAGACACACAGAGAGGCTTATCCTCTCCTTGTAAATATGGAGGAGCACCCTGCGCCACTAATTCGTCAAGAAAATTGACGTAGTGGTGGCACAGGTGGCTTGTAAATGTGCCCCAGAGATGTTAAGGAAATTAAGGGTAAAACAGACAAACCAAGAGTGACAGATACAGACACAGAGAGCAAACAACTGACAAGGAGTAAGGCAGTTAAAAAGACTAAGACATATGGATACAGAAAAAGAAACATGGATGAAAAATTAGTGATGGAGGTAGTAAAGGTAGGGGAGTAGTATAGAAGGAGTGAGGAAGTTACAAAAGAGTAGTAAAGCAGGAAGAGAGAGTGAGAAGAGAAATGAGAAAAGTAGAGTAAGGAGAGGTGAAGAAAAGGAAGCATGAAACGAAACCAGTGACACATACAGATATGTTAAACTTACCTGACCATCAAAATAAATAATTTAGAATTAAATGTTTTTATTTAATTGCAAAGATAACTGAATAACATCTTCTGAATTTTCTTTCTAGTTCTGAAAAAAAGAAAAAAAGTATTAATATTCAACAATACACTTTATTATACAGTACATGTTTTTTCATATTTAGCAAAGCAATTTTTTGCCCTTTTTTTGCTGTTTTCAGAATGTTTTGATTTTCACTGAAAATAGTGAAATCAATTGTATTCATCATTTAACAGCGGGCAAAAAAAAAAACAATCTGAAAGATTGTTTAAAAAAGCCCCAAATGTATCCTCACTAAAACACACTTTAATAGAAATGTTAAAAATACCTTTTAAGAAGAATAACAATTTCCAAAAAATAACGTCTGTAAACCTTGTTGCAAAAGAACATTTTCCAAAATAATATCTGTCAAAGAAGTCCACAATTGTTTGTTTTACCTTTCCTTACGGCCAAATGATAAGTTTAAAATCTCTTTTGAGCGAAATATCCAATTTAAATCCTTTTAAATTTTAATAATGCTTTCTTCCAATGATGATGTTAGTATTTAAAATGTGGGTTTCAGAAAAATTAGGTAACAATTGGGTAAATCATAAGGCAAACGTTGCTTGAAAATCAATTGAGAATCATTACACAGTGTCCATCCTTTTTCACTTTTAAGATAAACTGTGTAATGACCAGAAGTTATAGAAGGTCCATCATGAAAAATTATTGCAACTGCAACAAAAGTTTTTCCAGATATTGATAATTGTTGTCCTGTAAACTTCTTTATTAAAGTGTCCAATTTTGAACCATCAGCTCTACAACGTTGCATCATTAAAATTACATACTCTTCATATTTCTTTAAAAATAACGTTGACAACATGTCTGCTTTTCATTGAGAACATTCCATGTTGTGATTAGAATCTTTAACTAATTTACTAAAAGTCACTGTTTTACTCTCTGGTAATGGTAAATATATGAACCTTTCAGAATCAACATTACTACTGCTTGTGTTCATACAGTTATCACAACAATGTTCCCATTTATAAGAGACACCAAATACATTTTCTACTTCTACCCCTTCATCTTCCAGTACCATCAGGATATACATCAAGAATTCCTGTGCATCTTGCTGGACATTTTGTGTAAACTGTGTACGTCCAGAACATACATCTAAAAGATTTCTAACATCAGAAGCACTTTCTATTTTAGTTTTATCATTACTCAGCTTCTCAAAGAGGAGTCTCAGCAAAGAAAAGAATCTTTTTTCATGATTTAGTGTTATCTGCTCTTGCAAAAATTCAAGATAAAATACAACATTCAGCACTACATTTGCGTAGCAGTTGACACCAGAGCTATTTTCAAAATGACAACCAACAACCTCTTCCACACTGTCCTTTTTCTTTTTGCTTGCAGTCACATCACTATATTTTTGTTTTCTCTTCTGTACATCCTCATTACAGATATCCTCAAATCTCCTTTTCCGACAAACAACACGTTTTTCAAACACAGGCTACTGACCTAAATGAGGAGCATAGCTTCTTCTTAATCTATTATACTCCTTTACACAGTTTGCATCAGCACTTACTTTTGAGTCATCAAAGTCTATCATGAATAAACCAGATAATTTTTTCACGCGTGACAAAGCAACATATGCCATACCTTCTTTAAACACACTAGATCCAATGTTTACAAAAGCACTATCTACAGTTAATCATTGAGACTTGTGAATAGTTACAGCATATGCTAGAGAAAATGGAAACTGCTTCCTACGCACATATAAGTCTTTCACAAGCAAGAAACTAACTGAACAACGACAAATGTCTTTAACCTCTTGTATCTGATCAAATTTTATTTTTAAACATTCAATTCCAACTTTTTTCTGGTAATTAATAAAACCCACAACTCTTCCCATAGCTCCATTCACTAAACCTTTCTCTACATCCAAATTCCGTCTTAAAATTACTCTACAGTTCATACACACATAAAGATTCTTTTCCAAACCTGCTGTTTTTGAAATGTTTTTCTCCAGAGAATCCAATTTAGTACCCAATTTGCCTGTCAATATAACAGTTATTCGTTCATGTTCTATTTTATCCACAGCTTCCAGTTTTATAATCTCTTCATTTTCCAATTTCAAAAGTTCTTGATTGAATACAGAACATTCATGTAGTGTTGGCATTAAGCAGATTACAGTATTTTTTTCTGCAATTTCCTTGTATATTTGTTCTGTTGGAAACAAATTACTCAGCAATCGACTCTGTAATGCTTTTCTGCCATGTTCTGTGAGTAGTCCAATTCTTATATCTTTCAGAATACTTGCATAGTCCTCATCATTGGCTTGCCTCATATTGGTAATGAGTTCCTTATACTCAAAATATGTCCAAATATTTACATTGCCTATACTTCCTAATGACTTTTTTGTGTCTTCATGTGTAAGTGTATGGAATACCGGTTGTCCTTTAACTGGAGTAAGTTGCAAAAGATCTCCAAAAACTATGACGTGTTTTCTCCAAATAGGACGTCAAAGTCTGTCTTCAGAATTTGCTGCATTCTTAAATGCACAAAGGCAAGCATTAAGTTTGATACCATGCTTACCTCATCAATAATCAGTACTTTCATTTTCTTCAATACTCTTGAAACTTCCAAGCATGCTTCTCCTGCTAGTTTGTGGTACTGTATTTTGTTCTCATGCTCTACTGGTAACATTAGCAAACGATGTAAGGTAACTCCTTTGATGTTATACGCTGCTAACCCAGTTGGAGCAGTAACAACACAAGACAAAATGGAATCCATTTTCTTCTATAGGTAGCTTCTAATTACATTAATTAAGAAACTATTTCCAGTTCCTGCTTGTCCACTTACATACATTCTCATTGGTTCAAAAGATGTACATGAGCACTCTTTATTTTCATGTAGTAATCCGTGATCAATTTTTTGTCTGACTTCTTCATAAATTTGTTTTTGTTCTTCATTCAGTTGCTCCTCCAAATATGTTAAGTCTACTAAATCTTCCTGAGCTTGATTCATAGCTGTTTCCACTTCGTTCATAGCTATTGCTGCTTCATTTTCAATGATCGGTTGTCCTAGAGGATCTTGACTGAATGTCCCAGAACTTTGACTGTCTTGAGAACTGTCTCTAGCTACTTCAGCTGCAATTGTTGCTGCATGTTCAATTTCTTCATTTAACATTTGAACATAAGTTGTGAAAGTACTGCATTCGACGCTGTCTTTGCTAGCATTGAAGGAATCTTCATAGCTCTGAAATTCTCCAAGTAGTTCCTCCTCTGAACGCCATGGTTTAAACAGCTGCAAAAGTGCCAAGTAGTAAAATTCCTTTTTATCAGGAGTGTCGCAACTCAGCTTACGGTGATTTATCAAACTTCCTTTTGTTTGCGTCACCAAACATCCTTCCTCACCAATGACTTTATATTTTCCATTGTTGATATCTTCTGTGACATTCCGTTTAAAAATAAAGTTCTGCAGCACTTCATAGAGACACATGTTCTCAAGGTGATGACTTCTTTGTGGATAATATGTGTCCAACATGTTTGTTCTTAAAATGTCTGTACTTTCTGGTTCGAACTCTGCTAAATATTCAATTTCTCGAATATATTTCAGTACCCGATTTCGCATTCCTGCAAAGCCTAAACTTGCCCAAATTATTCTTCTGGATTTTGAGTACAGACTTGCAGATGATAACCTATCTGAGCATTCGTAGGATCCAATTTCTCGATGCGATAACATCTTTAAACTGAAACTGTATAGCTTCTTACTGACAGTCTTCTCGTGAGACATCTCTTCTCACATTTCCTTCAATTCCGTTTTCTCAGATTTAGTGATGTAAGATGTGACATAGCGAGCAACAGCAATAGAATTGTCAGCCACATACTGTATATCCATGTAAGCATTCCACATGGATAAAATGACTGGGTTGTAGTCATTTATATATTTGACTCTTCTTTTCTTCTTAGGTTGTAGGTATTCTTAGGCGATTTTCTTGTAATAGTATATCGCACAGCTGACATAAAACTGTTTACTCTTCCTTTTGAAAGAACAGGTCGTGGAAATCCAAATCCACATTTTGTGTAGAATTTATCTTTACTCTTATACTTTCGTCGACAGTATTTTCCACACCGATGACTTTGGAAACGTAAAACTTGCTCTTTAAAATTTTTCTCTTCTGTGCTTTTAGGTATAGCACATGTTGCATATCCTTCGATGAAACTTAAAACTGCATCATCAGAATCAGTCCCAAATTTTGGAGCATCCTTGATCCACAACAGCATATGAATATGAGGAGCACCTCTGGCTTGGTACTCTTTTCTCCAAAAGAAATCCACAACTTCTCCAAGAGGTGGATTTTTTTTATTGCAGATGAAGGACATCATAGCCTCAAATCTATGATTGAAATATCTACAAACATTAACTGGATCCAATGAGCACAATTCTCCTGCTGTCTTGTATTGGATGTTTTCAATATTTGAATTTGCCTCTCAAAGAAAATCCAGAAGATCATCCCAAGCGTACTCAGCACAGCTTAGGGTAAGGAACCATGTAGGAGTTCCTAAATTCCGTAACATACATTTCAATTCTCCATGGCGTTGGTACCAATATTCATTCGTCCCACGCTGACAAGCCATCAAATTGATCAATTGAGATTCTAAATGATCATCTCGCTGTTGCACTTTGTTCATAAAATCCTTTGCAGTCACATTACGTAGATGTACTCCAGTTTTCAAAATGTGATTTACTGCATAAGATAGTGCTGACAAGTCACTTTCAAATAAAAGATGGAACAAATAAGGAATACTTTGACGAAATCTCGGATCTTCTGCATATAGTCTTGTAGTCCGATACTCAGAAGCAGGAATCTGTACTGGACGTTCATCATATCGTCCTCCTTCTCCTGTAGGAAACAGCTGGGGAAAACAACGAGCTTCCAAGCTCTCCTCCCATACACTCACGGGAGTTCCTTGTGCTTTCTTCATCTGAAACAGATCAATAGCGTTTCCCATAACTTCTTTAGAATGTTGAGGATGTATGCTGAAATGTTCATAAATTTCTTCTTCTTTTGACGTATCTACTTTTTCAAGTTGCCCAATTGGTATTCCTGTGTCTTCTAGTATTTCTTATTCATCTTCATCCATATAAATGGCTTCATACCATTTATTATTTTTTTTCAAATACAAATTTGCTCTTTGTACTTTTCGTACATACACCAGCTCCTGCCAAATTTTCTTATTCTTTGTAGGTACACCATTAACCAGAATAACTAATGGTTCAGTTTCCAAAGTATCTGCATCAATTGTTTCCATATTTTTTTTCAAATCTAATGGCAAATAGACAACTCTTCCTTTTAAACCTCTTTGTAAATACGAATGAGGTAATTTACCAGTTTTTGGCTCCATACGCACTATGGTCTGAAACGGATGGACACATTGAATGAGTATAGACTCATACGTATTTAAATCAGAAAGTTCTGGAGGAATATCAACCAATTCTAAATTATTATGTACAGCTCTAGCTGGCATTCTATT
This sequence comes from Triturus cristatus, assembly GCF_964204655.1. Classification (NCBI taxonomy): domain Eukaryota; kingdom Metazoa; phylum Chordata; class Amphibia; order Caudata; family Salamandridae; genus Triturus; species Triturus cristatus. The sequence continues at coordinate 580,627,857 of NC_140586.1, forward strand.
TTCTTCCAACTTGTTATAACAGTATTTACAAATACGCTGATCTTCACCCAAATCAAAACAATTTTCCAGAAATATATATGTTGCAAAATCTTTCCACTTATAATTATCTTCATTTTCACTTTTTTTATACAGATCAACATTCCTTGTTTGATTTTTGTAATGGCTTCTCCGGCAACATATACAAGTAATATTTGGTCTTTCATTAGAGATGATAGCAAATTTTGTCATTTCATCATCAAAATTTTTACTAACAGCGAGTTCTACATTCTCTTCCACATTTTCATCAATAACTGTGTCATTTTCTGCACTTTCTTGTTCTGGACCAAAGTAACAAAACTGAATTTCATAATGAACCTTGACTACATCTGATACAGATCCACGGAACAGAGCATTATTCAACTCATTTAACTTTAGTGCTGGACTTTTAGCAAAATACAATGTTCTCACAAACTTTCTCATTTCAGTATGATCAACAGCCAGCATCCTAAAATGGTGAAAAACACTTTGACACACTTTCCTAGATAGACAAGCCAGAGAATGTCCTTGCAAACCAGTATTCTCTCTCACTCTGCATGGATCTAGTCTTTGAAGCACCTTAATTTTCTGTTTAACACTCTTTTTACTGTATTCTCTTAGAAAGTCACGTAATTTATCAATAGATTCCTGACGCACAGTACAAATACTACTACAATTCCAAGTGTACACTGGGGCTTTAGGACGTCTCCCCATAACCTCATCAGCCATCACTTGTTCCTCATTTCTTGGAACCATTTTCTCCTTTTCCATTACACAACCATCCTTAACTTCATAAGCTCTACCATTGGTGTCAACTGCATGCAACAAACTATTACTTTGAAGATAACTCTCTTCATTAAAAAATGGTTCAGTACTTGAACTATGTTTCCATTCTCCTAAGAACACTTTACAAAAGTTTTTTTGTTTTACTTCTCTTTTCCTTTTGCTTTGTGACTTCATTGCATTCACTAATTTATCTAATCTACGCATCCTGTTCAAAATTAAAATGAATAGTTTTTTTTTTATTTCTAAAGCCTTCATAACAATACTTTCAATAAATTTCTTTTTCTTATAAAATTTTGTTTTTTTCTTATTATTTTTCACATCCTTCAGCAAATTTAACATCACTCTTCTCTGAAACATTTTTCGACGAATGTTTTTAAAATCTATTTTCTGTGTTAAGTCACTCTTTCTAACTTCTGAGTCTATATTAGCATTTTCTTTTTGCTGTCGACTCTGTTGTTGTTTTGTACTTGAAACACTGTTTGAATGTATCTTCCGATCATTTTCTTTTTTTTTTGAAGATATTTTTTAAAAATTCTTTAGTTTGCTTACCAGAAGACTTTTTCTGTTTTCCAACACGTGCTTCGCCTCCTATTTATTTTTTATCAGTCATCTTCAAATATAGTTGTTGTTTCTTTTCTTTTCTTTTTCTTGACTTTATAGGCATCTTTATATTTTTTCACTGTTGCTCACCAATACCTGCAAAAAACTAAAAAAAATACCTTTATGTAATTTAAATTCATTAAATTTTTTTTAAAAAAACTTTTCAAATCCTATCACATGAGCTGATCCTTTCCCACGAGTCAAACTCTTACAAAATAGAAGAAACATTAATTAAATCTCTGACAACAATTCCTGTGTGCACACAGACTCATGGTTTGATTCTAGGCAGAAAGCGATATTTCCTTTGGCAATTTGAAAGCACATTTACTACTGGGGTAGAGCAAGTGATCATTACTGTAACAGCCTGACACATGTTCCTTCTAGTTTAGACAGGCAGAAAAGAGCACATGTCCTAACAGCTCCTTGAGACCATGACCATGTGTTAGAGGGTGACTGATTAGACTAGAGCAAAGGAAATGAGCCTTGGTGATTTTGAATCTGTTTGCGTTACACACTGCTATCTGAAACACCACACTGAGCTGACTATTACACATGGGAGTGTAGCAGAAGCTGCTGTGTGTGTGCAAAGATTGTGTTTCTGGAGACTGTGTATTGTCAGCTGCAAGAGAGATCTGCATGGAGACTCCCACAACTGCATGAAGAGTACAGACATGTGTGTAAGAGTACATGTGTGGTAAGGGTTAATTGGAGTTTTCAACATGTAGGAACCACCTCAGCCATTGCAAGAATTGATGAAAAATCTACCATGCTATTTTCAAATGTGTTTGCATTTGCCTCACATTTTTGAGATACTGATTTCTGCTGAGTGCTAACCAACACATTGGAAGAAAACAAGCTCGGCCTTTCCTGAATGTGCAAGTTTTACAGAACAACAGCAACACAAATTAAAACGCTGACAACAATTCCTGTGTGCACACAGGCTCATGGTCTGATTCTAGGCAGAAAGCGATATTTCCATTGGCAATTTGAAAGCACATTTACTACTGGGGTAGAGCAAGTGTTAATTACTGTAACAGCCTGACACATGTTCCTTCTAGTTTAGACAGGCAGAAAGGAGCACATGTCCTAACAGCTCCTTGAGACCATGACCATGTGTTAGAGGGTGAGTGATTAGACTAGAGCAAAGGAAATAAGCCTTGATGACGTTGAATCTGTTTGCGTTACACACTGCTATCTGAAACACCACACAGAGCTGACTACTACACATGGGAGTGTAGCAGAAGCTGCTGCGTGTGTGCAAAGAGTGTGTTTCTGGACACTGTGTATTGTCAGCTGCAAGAGAGATCTGCATGGAGACTCCCACAACTGCATGAAGAGTACAGATATGTGTCTAAGAGTACATGTGTGGTAAGGGTTAATTGGAGTTTTCAACATGTAGGAACCACCTCAGCCATTGCAAGAATTCATGAAAAATCTACCATGCTATTTTCAAATGTGTTTGCATTTGCCTCACATTTTTGAGATACTGATTTCTGCTGAGTGCTAACCAACACATTGGAAGAAAACAAGCTGGGCCTTTCCTGAATGTGCAAGTTTTACAGAACAACAGCAACACAAATTAAAACGCTGACAACAATTCCTGTATGCACACAGACTCATGGTCTGATTCTAGGCAGAAAGCGATATTTCCTTTGGCAATTTGAAAGCACATTTACTACTGGGGTAGAGCAAGTGATAATTACTGTAACAGCTTGACACATGTTCCTTCTAGTTTAGACAGGCTGAAAGGAGCACATTTCCTAACATCTCCTTGAGACCATGACAATGTGTTAGAGGGTGAGTGATTAGACTAGAGCAAAGGAAATGAGCCTTGGTGACGTTGAATCTGTTTGCGTTACACACTGCTATCTGAAACACCACACAGAGCTGACTATAACGCATGGGAGTGTAGCAGAAGCTGCTGCGTGTGTGCAAAGAGTGTGTTTCTGGACACTGTGTATTGTCAGCTGCAAGAGAGATCTGCATGGAGACTCCCACAACTGCATGAAGAGTACAGACATGTGTGTAAGAGTACATGTGTGGTAAGGGTTAATTGGAGTTTTCAACATGTAGGAACCACCTCAGCCATTGCAAGAATTGATGAAAAATCTACCATGCTATTTTCAAATGTGTTTGCATTTGCCTCACATTTTTGAGATACTGATTTCTGCTGAGTGCTAACCAACACATTGGAAGAAAACAAGCTAGGCCTTTCCTGAATGTGCAAGTTTTACAGAACAACAGCAACACAAATTAAAACGCTGACAACAATTCCTGTATGCACACAGACTAATGGTCTCATTCTAGGCAGAAAGCGATATTTCCTTTGGCAATTTGAAAGCACATTTACTACTGGGGTAGAGCAAGTGATAATTACTGTAACAGACTAACACATGTTCCTTCTAGTTTAGACAGGCAGAAAGGAGCACATGTCCTAACAGCTCCTTGAGACCATGACCATGTGTTAGAGGGTGAGTGATTAGACTAGAGCAAAGGAAATAAGCCTTGATGACGTTGAATCTGTTTGCGTTACACACTGCTATCTGAAACACCACACAGAGCTGACTACTACACATGGGAGTGTAGCAGAAGCTGCTGCGTGTGTGCAAAGAGTGTGTTTCTGGACACTGTGTATTGTCAGCTGCAAGAGAGATCTGCATGGAGACTCCCACAACTGCATGAAGAGTACAGATATGTGTCTAAGAGTACATGTGTGGTAAGGGTTAATTGGAGTTTTCAACATGTAGGAACCACCTCAGCCATTGCAAGAATTCATGAAAAATCTACCATGCTATTTTCAAATGTGTTTGCATTTGCCTCACATTTTTGAGATACTGATTTCTGCTGAGTGCTAACCAACACATTGGAAGAAAACAAGCTGGGCCTTTCCTGAATGTGCAAGTTTTACAGAACAACAGCAACACAAATTAAAACGCTGACAACAATTCCTGTATGCACACAGACTCATGGTCTGATTCTAGGCAGAAAGCGATATTTCCTTTGGCAATTTGAAAGCACATTTACTACTGGGGTAGAGCAAGTGATAATTACTGTAACAGCTTGACACATGTTCCTTCTAGTTTAGACAGGCTGAAAGGAGCACATTTCCTAACATCTCCTTGAGACCATGACCATGTGTTAGAGGGTGAGTGATTAGACTAGAGCAAAGGAAATGAGCCTTGGTGACGTTGAATCTGTTTGCGTTACACACTGCTATCTGAAACACCACACAGAGCTGACTATAACGCATGGGAGTGTAGCAGAAGCTGCTGCGTGTGTGCAAAGAGTGTGTTTCTGGACACTGTGTATTGTCAGCTGCAAGAGAGATCTGCATGGAGACTCCCACAACTGCATGAAGAGTACAGACATGTGTGTAAGAGTACATGTGTGGTAAGGGTTAATTGGAGTTTTCAACATGTAGGAACCACCTCAGCCATTGCAAGAATTGATGAAAAATCTACCATGCTATTTTCAAATGTGTTTGCATTTGCCTCACATTTTTGAGATACTGATTTCTGCTGAGTGCTAACCAACACATTGGAAGAAAACAAGCTAGGCCTTTCCTGAATGTGCAAGTTTTACAGAACAACAGCAACACAAATTAAAACGCTGACAACAATTCCTGTATGCACACAGACTAATGGTCTCATTCTAGGCAGAAAGCGATATTTCCTTTGGCAATTTGAAAGCACATTTACTACTGGGGTAGAGCAAGTGATAATTACTGTAACAGACTAACACATGTTCCTTCTAGTTTAGACAAGCACAAAGGAGCACATGTCCTAACAGCTCCTTGAGTCCATGACCATGTGATAGAGGGTGACTGATTAGACTAGAGTGTTACAAAAAACAAGCTGCCCCTTTCCTGCGAGTGCAAGGGTAATAGAGCAAGACCAACCAGAATGAAATCTCTGTTAACATTTCCTGTGTGCTCACTGTCTCATGGTATGATTATAGGTAGAAAACAGTATTCCTGGGTGATACCAGTACACATTAACTTATAATGAAGACATACTCCATAATATATAACATGTTCAAGCCACTTAAATATCTTCCTTAACATAAAATGTAAAACACAACTTTTAAAGTGGTAGGAAAATGTACCATACTATTTTCAAATGTGTTTGCATTTTCCTCTCATTGGTCAGTAAATGATTTCTGCTGAATGCTAACCATCACACTTTAAGATAACAAACTACCCCTTTTCTGTGAGTGCAAGGCTAACAGAACAAAAGCAACACGAATGAAATCTCTGTCAACAAATCCTGTGTGCAGACAGACTCATGATGTAATTCTAGTCACAAAACAATATTCCTCACTGATACCACTGCACCTTAACTTACAGTGAAGACATACTCCATAATATCTTACAAGTTCAAGATAGTTAAATATCTTCTAAACCACAAAATGTAAAACACAACTTTAAAACAAGAATGACAATTCTATTATTTATATCAAAATACACCACATACTTCCCCTCTCAAACTCATAACTCACCTTTAAAATTAATTAGTTGAGAAAGAAATGTGGCACTCAAACAGCAGATTATCAGATCCAGAATCTCAGAGCTATACACCTCTCTCCTCTCTCCACAACCAGTAAATGGCAATTTTTCCCTCTCTTTTTTCCCACATATACATGTTAATGTAAAATCACAGTCCTTCCCACATTTTTTCAAATGGAATCACACATTTCTATTGGTTGCTACTTTCAACCCCTTTGCAAATCATCCCTTCCCCCAACATGACTTCTGCCTGCTACCATAGCAACAGCTCATGGAACACAGGTGTGAGCAGAGAGGTCAGAAGTTCAGCAGACAATGTTTTAAATCCAAAGAGCAAGACTGCTTGACTTTTCAAACCTAACAGCAAATCCAAAGTAATGTTCAGTGGGAACACATTTTTCTGAACCAATCCAAAAGATGCTTTTAAAAATGTAAACATACAGCCTAGTTTTTAGTGTAGAATGGTTTGAAACAGCCAATGAGTTCTTTTTATTTAAAAAAAGTATGTATGCCTCCATTTTTCAACTGTCTTTCTTTTCATATTGCCATTCTACTGAAAGACACCTCCTGAGTGCATCCTGTTCTCCTTGAAAGATGTTCACAGTGTGGATTGTAGGTCACAGCTATGTATTCTGGAGTGAAAAATTTGCAGAAAAAAAGAGGTATGGTGAGAGACCTTGCTTTGCCAAATGTAGACATTAAATGGATTGGTCAGAGAGGGTTAAAGTGGCACCAATTAATGCCTTTGGTGAAAACCTTTCTACATCTCCCACAGCCTAACCTTATTATTGTGCACTGTGGTGGAAATGACCTAGGCACTTTAACTTGGGTAGGTCTGGAAATGCTTATTAAGGACACCTTTCTGCAATTGATGTCACTTTTTCCACAAACTGCCTTTGTATATTCTAATTTATGCCAAAGGCAAAAGTGGAACTGGTCCAACCAATTTTGTCCGCAGATTGACAAAGCAAGAAAGCACGTCAATAAGTCTGTTTCTGCTTTCCTCAGAGACTATGGTATGGGTTCTATATACCACAACATCTTGCGTTACAACATGCAAGACATTTATAGAGGAGACGGTGTACATTTCAATGATGAAGGGAACAGAGTCTTCCTCTTGAACTTTAGACTCTGCATCGGTACTTACTTGTAGGTACCAAAAAACACTCAATGAACACAAGGGCTCTTTTTAGAGCCACCTAATATCTAAACACTTAAAAGTGATTTTTTTAAATTTATTTTTTCGGGTGCGCGCTGGGTGCGCGCACCTCGTGATGTTTTTAAGGTTTTTTCAGGTATGCGTAGAGTGCGCGCACCTCGCGATGTTTTAAAAAAAATTAAAATCTTTTTTTTGCCCTTCGTGGTCCTACTGTGCCCCCCTGACAATGACTAGGGGGTCTAGAACTCCCTACCCTGCCCCCTGTTCACGGTCTCCACCTTTCCTTTTTAGTGCGACAGACAAAATGGCGGCCGACACTTCCTGATTTCGACCGATTCGAATGTTTACTGACATCTAACAACCAATCAGAATTACGCTCGTGCACGGCAAGGTGCGCGCACAGGGCTTGCTCAGTGCGCGCACGGTACGCACGTATAGATATTGATATGCTTTTAAATGCTATTTTCTCATGAAATACTGAACAGATTTACACCACACCTGCAAAAGGCACTTCCTTGACCTTATGGCTACCTCTCTGCCAAATTTCAAGTAATTCTGTTCAGCCGTTCGGGCTGTAGCTGTGTCTAAAGGTCCTATGGAAAAATGCATGGGGAAAACGCGTTTTGGGACCCCCCTTTTTTCTCAGCCCCTGCTTGACGAATCACCCCGAGACTTTCAAACTAAAAGTTGAGGTGGATGGCCTCAAGTTTCCTGCTTGCCCTGTACATGTACTCTGCCATGTCTAAACGTAGGCCTAGAACATCTAATTTCCTCCTGAGTTTGTCGGACAAACCATTGATCATGCCCTTCAGGGTCTTTTTGAAACTCTCCACCAGACCCTTATTCTGGGGATTATATGGGGTGGTGAACTCATAGTTAACACCATATTCATCCCACATCGCCTTCAGATAGCCGGGCATAAAGTTTGTGCCTCTCTCTGAAACCACCTCCTTTGGGAAATCCACTCTGGTGAACACCAAGTAGAGCCCTAGCCACTGAAGGAGCATTGACTGCCCTGAGGGATATTGCTACAGGGTATTTTGTGGCATGGTCAACTACTACCAAGATATACTTGCTCCCTAATGCAGTCGGTGGTTCTAGAGGACCAGCAATGTCCACCACCCCACCCTCTTAAAGGAAGTCCCAACCACTGGCAGTGGTATCAAGGGAAATCTTTGACTTGCCTCCTGTCTTGCCACTGGCATAACAGGTGAGACAGGTGCTACAGAACTCCTTTAAAATTTCAAATATATGGGCAAGTAGAAATAGTTCACCAACAGGTTCCAAGTCTTTCTCTGCCCTAAATGACCTGCTAAGGGGATATCATGACTTAAGGTCAGGAGAAATTCTCCGTACTTCTGGGGGGTCATCAACATCCTGGTGGCCCCTTCCTTGATGTTTATGGCCTAAGTGCAGAGAACTCCATCCTACCAGTGGACTTTGTGGAATCCAGTGTCATCTCCCTCCTCTTGCTTTGAGGTGGTTTTCCTCAAGCTCTCAAGGGTGAGACACTCTCTGTTCATGACCAAACTCCTCTCTGGAGGGTCCATCGGCTCCTGTCAATTCTACAAAATCTGGCAGACCTTGCAGAGATGGAATCCTTTCCTCAGATGTCAGATCCTCCCCCTCAGGGTCAGATTCCTGCTCCACCTCTGGAGTTATCTGGGCTGGCTCACCAGACCCATTTTCCGTTCCCTTGCCATTGGATGATTGGCCAATTGTTCCAGGGTCCAAGTTTCCAGCATTTCGATGCTAGATAGTTTGTGACCAGGTCACAGCACATACCCACTCAGGGAGGCCCAGCATCTTTGCATGGCCTATTCTCTCCACCCCTGACCAATCACACACTTCAAGATAATTTCCCAGTAGACATTCTACTGTGAGTGCAGGAGACACAACTACCTTTTTAGGGCCAATCACACCTTCCCATTCCAAACTCACTATAGTCATGGGATAGAGTTTGGCTCTGCTGTCTGCATAGGTTATCCGGTGATACACAACAGGTATGATTTGCCCTGGAGAAACCAGTTTTTCTCTGACCATAGTCACATTGGCTCTAGTATCTCTTAGAGCCTAAACCTCAGTTCCATTGATTTTAGGCCTCTGCCTGTACCTCTCCATGCTAGGGGATCATTTCCCAGTAGACACTCTACTGGGAGTGCAGGAGACACAGCCACCTTCTTAGGGCCAATCACACCTTCCTATTACAAATTCACCATAGTCATGGGATAGAGTTTGGCTCTGCTGTCTGCATAGGTTACCCGGTGATACACAACAGGTATGATCTGCCCTGGAGTAACCAGCTTTTCTGTGACCATAGTCACACTGGCTCTTGTATCTTTTAGAGCCTCAACCTCAGTTCCATTAATTTTAGGCCTTTGCCTGTACCTCTCCAGGCTGGGGGGCAAATCAGATGGGGTTGCAATATCCACCCCACCCAAGGACCCTAGGGTTGCCTCTGTCAAACACTTTCCCATCTCTGGGAAAATCTCACCACCACACCTACACCAGCGCTCCTCTGGGACTGCCCACCAGTGGGCGTCTCCTTAGTGCAGACAGCATCTCCTTTCTTGTGCCCTGGTTGATTACAGTCAAAGCACTTTCCTGCCTTTGAGGGATAAAATAACCTACTAGGTTTTTACTGAAAACCCTTTCTATTGAATTTGGATTGACTCGCCCCCCCCCCCTCCTTGTACAGGTTTTAGTGGGTCTTGTGAGGACTCCTTCTGTTCTTGACTTTCTTTTCATTGGGCTTTCCCCTGGGAAGGGGCTGTCCTTTCTTTTGACCACTTGCTGATTGGAAACTCTGGTTTTTACCCACTCATAAGCTGCTTCTCCCAACTCTATGGGATCTGACAGCTTAGCATCCTCTAGGTACTGACATAACTTCTTCTGTACCCAATGATTTAGGATGTGCTCTTTAAGAATTAAATCATACAGTCCCTCATAAGTACTCACTATGTTACCCTCAATCCAGCCCTCTAATGCCTGCACTGAGATGTCAACAAAGTCCACCCAGGACTGTGTGCTCACTTTCTTCGGTGTACCTGAACTTCATCCTGTACTGCAATGGGGTCAGACCTAATTTCTTGACTAGGCATCTCTTCATGTGTGGGTAGGATTTCCCCCATCCCCCTCTCAGGAGCCTATCCCTTCCAGCTACTGGGATCAATTCCCACAAAATTAAATCCCAATGCTTGGAACTGACCCCTCTCAGCTCAAGTACCCTCTCAAATGCAATCAGCCATTTCTCAATGTCAACCATATTTACATACCTAGGGATTATCCCCTTGGGGAGCTTGGGATCAAATTCACCACCCCTGGACATCTCTTAATTATCGCTGCAACCATTTCATCTTGATTTCTTGCCCTTTCATTGCTCTATAGCTAGGCACAACTTTCTCCCTTCTAGAGATAGCTGTCGCTCTGCAGGGGACAGCTGGGTTCCGGTTAGGGGTGGGCGGAATTTGCGAAATCCACTTTCGCAAATTATCGCGAAAATGTTTAAAATTATCGCAAACAAGCGGAAATATCGCGAAGATGCGGAATTTTTTTCCCCGCATGTTCGCGAGATTTTCTGCATGGTTGCGGGTCGCCAGCTTACCCATGTGGTTGCTCGCGGGCGCGGCCATCTTGTTTTGAGTTGTCTCGCGGTGCATGATCGCGAGAAGAAAGATGTGATCGCGCGATGCATGACGTCACTGCGGGCGCGAACTGTCGCGAGACAGCGCAGATGGCTAAAAACAATCCAACATCTCATGGAGAACGCGACCGGATCAAGAAAACTTGTCGGCGAACGCAGGGATTCAGGTAAGGCGATCGCGCGCACGCGAGAATGTATTATTTTACAGCGCGAGCAAGATACAGATTATCGCCAAGCTGCGGAAAGCGGAAATTTTGACATTTTCGCGCTCTTCACGGAACGCGAAAATGTCAAATTATCGCAATTTCCGCAAACGGAACGAAATTTTTGCCCAGGCCTAGTTCCGGTGTGGAGGGACCTCTCTTCCCCTCCACATGCTGGAATTACTAGTACTGGAAGCAATGGAATAACTATCATCATCATCATCATCATCCTCCTCCTGGATGATGTTGGAGGGGTCAAAACCCCCCTCCTTTCATTCTCTGGAGCTGATCTTGCCCAGGCTTTAAGGGACCTAATCAATTCTGCCTTCCTAATCTTGTTAGTAGCAGGCACTCACCTATACCTACACTGAACCCTAAGATCAGCCACTGTGAATTTAGCAAGATTAGTCAGATCTAGCTCCATGACATCCCTCATTTTGGGTCAGAAAAACTTTATAGAGCAGAAATAGAACACATTTAGAAGAATCAGAAAAGTGGATTAAAAATCAGTTTAGTCCAATTTAACATTTTTTTAAAATCAACAGTTTTGTTCTAAGTCAATTCAAAGAATTTTTAAAGATCTTAACTTAAATACTGTATGAAGTAATTCAAACACAAGTACGTACCCTTATCACTGAACACCAAAATGTTGGAAAGTGGTTTATTAGTAGTGATGAGTAGTGAATTACCACTAGTAATAAGGCCACAAGCAAATCAAAGGTTCAGACAAGGTCTCAATAAATTATTCTCTTGTTCAACCCTTTGTAGCTGGCAATGAGCAGGCAGGCGTAACATTGGAGACAGGTTTGTAAAGCATTTAAAAACACCAGTAGATTAAATAAGGAAGAAACAACACCCAATAAGAATCCAACTCGCATTTATACAAATAGATTATATTCTTAGACACCAAAATGACAGAGATAGGCATAAAAAATATACTTTCTAGTGCTTAAAAACATATAGTGCAACTTTGGGACATCTGGTTGTGCTTGAGCGGTACAAAGTCAAAGTTTGAGGCCAACCGCAATGGAGCCCTGGTAGGATACACTAAGCGGGAGGATTCGGTCAAAATTTGACCTTCAGACTTGGAATCTTTCCGGAGGATTTTTCTCTCGACATCGAGTTGTCACCTCCACCAGGCCGATTTTGACATCATCGGATTGCTTCTCAGCAAGGCCTTGGTCAAATCATGGAAGTCTGGAGTTCCATAACTTTCAGCAGGATGAACCTGAAATCCAGACCGCGTCGTGATTGAAGGTAGCCGGCTTGACTCTTGATTTCGAGTCGGTCACCTTATGGAGCTTCTTGATAAAAAGTTTCCCAAACATCACAAAACTGCTGGAATTTCTTCCCGAAGGTCGCCTTGAGGTTTCAAAGTCTCCAAAACACAAAATCAAGGGCATGGAATCTCCTAGATGGTCCTTGGGATGTCTGGACTATAATTCCCTCAAGGCATCTGGCCAAATCCTTGAAAGTCAACTGGACACACTCCAGGATGAGGACTTTTGTTGGAGATGATGCAGATGGGCTCTGTTAACCTGCAGCTTGCAGGCAGTCCACTTCTTAATCCTTCTCGAAGCAAGCCAGAGTCCATAGGGCAGTAGTGCCAGATTGTGCTCCAAGTGCAGCCCTTCAGAGTGCACTCCTTTGGGTGAAGATCCAGATTCCAGCAGGGCAGTGCTAATTCTCCGTGTAGTTTCAAGCAGTGGGTCTAAGAAACTATGCAGCTCTCTGATATTTATTCACCGTTTCTGGGTGTCAAGCAGGAGGAGCAACTCCTGACCAATGGGATGCAGGGTGCCACCCATGTGTATGACCACTTTTTTCAAAGTGTGGCATATTCTTGTCCTAGAAAGCACCATTCTCTCAAAATAGAAAATGGAGAATGTCTCTGCTTTGGGGTTAGATGTGGCTAAGCCTAAGTTTCACTAACATACCGCAGACATCCACGACAGCTTCAGCAACCAGGCCCCCCCAACAGACACAGACTCCTCAGACTCACCGCCCCCAGCCACATCGACCCCCTGCTTTCCTGGACTCACATCAATGACGAAGACACCATCAAAATCATGAACACCATCCACTACGGCTCCACCTCTGACTCCTGCCCGCACCACATCTTCAACAAAGCTAGCTCCACCATCACACCCCATCTCCGCAAGATCATCAACAGCTCCTTCGAGACCGCCACCTTCCCGGAGAGCTGGAAGCACGCCGAGATCAACGCCCTACTCAAGAAAACCAAGGCAGACCCTAAGGACCTCAAGAACTTCTGGCCCATCTCCCTCCTCCCGTTCCCAGTGAAAGTCATCGAGAAGATCATCAACAGGCAACTGACCTCCTTCCTCGAACAGAACAACATCCTGGACCCATCCCAATCCGGCACCGAAACAGCCCTCATTACCACCACCGACGACATCAGGGCCATGATGGACGACGGAGAATCGGCGGTCCTCATCCTCCTGGACCTCTCGGCCACCTTCGACACTGTCTGCCACCACACCCTCTGCTCACGCCTCAACAATGCAGAGATCCACGACAGAGCACTGGACTGGACCACCTCCCTCCTCACCGGCAGAACCCAGAGCGTCCGCCTCCCCCATTCTGCTCTAAAGACACCAAGATCATCTGCGGCATACCCCAAGGATTGTCCCTTAGCCTGACACTCTTCAACATCTACATGGCACCGCTCGCCAATATCGCCAGATCGCATGACCTCAACATCGTCTCATACACCGATGACACCCAGCTGATCCTCTCCCTCACCAAGGCCCCCGCCACTGCCAAATCCAACCTCCACGAAGGAATGAAGGCCATCACCGAATGGATGATGAACAGCTGCCTGAAACTGAACTCGGACAAGATGGAGGTCCTCATCATCAGGTCCACTCCCTCCGCCTGGGACGACTCATGGTGGCCAGCCACACTGGGAGCTGCACCGATGCCCACCAACCATGCACGTAACCTGGGAGTCATCCTGAACTCTGTATTGTCAATGACCCAACAAGTGAACGCTGTCTCCTCCTCCTGCTTCAACACCCTCCTCATGCTCCGCAAGATCTACCGTTGGATCCCCACCGGTACCAGAAGGACGGTCACCCAGGCCCTCATCAGCAGCAGACTGGACTACAGCAACGCCCTCTACGCAGGAACCTCAGCAAAACTCCAGAAACCACTACAACGCATACAGAACGCCTCTGCATGCCTCATCCTCGACATTCCCTGCCACAGCCACATCACAGCCTACCTGAAAGACCTGCACTGGCTCCCCGTCAACAAGAGGATCACCTTCAAGCTCCTCACCCACGCTCACAAGGCTCTACACAACACCGGACCAGCATACCTCAAGGAATAACTCACCTTCTACACCCGAACCGCCAGCTTCGCTCCGCTGACCTTGCCCTCGCCACCATTCCCCGCATCCGTCGAACGACTGCCGGAGGTAGATTGTTCTCTCACCTCGCCGCAAAAACCTGGAACACCTTCCCCATCTGCCTACGAAAGACCCAGACCTGCTGGCCTTCTGGAAACTCCTCAAGACCTGGCTGTTCAAGCAACAGCAGCACCCCCACCCACCCAGCACCTTGAGACCCTCATGGGTAAATAGTGCGCTCATCAAATGGATTGATTGATTGATTGATTGATTGATTGATTGATTGATTGACTAATCTAATTACTAAGGTTCCTGTGTGGCTGGTGATGTAGAATGTGGGGTAAGCCTGTACTGATCCAAAATTGTCATTCGCCCTTTGAAGACCAGTTTGGTTCTCCAACCTTGTTCCTGCCTTTTGGCTTCTGCATGCAGTTAGAGTTCTCTACCCACAGGAAATCTATTGTATAATCTGACAGCACACATCACACCTCCTCAAGCAACTCTGGCTCAACCTGGGTAATGCTGGCCAATCAGGAGCGGGTAGCTAGAAAGCTAGTTTTGGCTCACAAAAAAGAAAGTCTAATAACTTATTTTCTATAATAGTTATTATAAATCTAACAGTGTCAAGTTGCTGGATTTTTCTTAACTAATAATTCGATATTTTGAAGCATATTGTCCCTATTTGTACTTAAATAAAATATCTCAATGTTAGTCTATGAAGCCATTCACTACAATGAGGAAAACAAAATTGTCAGATTTTCCCTCAACAGTGCTTATAAAATATCTTTTATAATGTCCCTGCTTATAATTGTAAAGCACCTCACCCCTGGGGCACCTAGTAGAGATGTTAGGGGGGGACATATGTAAAAACAAGCACTGTTAAATGCAATAGGTTTCACCTATGAGATTTATAATATGTTAAGAGGTTTGGAAGCAGTGTGTGATTGCAGGGAGAATGGTGTGAGTGCTCTTTGTGCAGGGTGAGTCGTGCATTAATGAAGGTTGATATGTGTCTGAGTGCAGGGTGAAAGTGCCTCAATATATGTAATTAGAAAAAAACTAGAGTGAGTGCCTGCTTCGGCCCCAGGGGGACTGGTGAGTATGCGTAGCCCCAGGGAGACTGATGAGTGTCGTTGCGATCGGAGCTTGGCTTCCCAGCATGCAGAACTCCCATCATAAGATCTCCACTTGCTAAGACCAAGGCACTAGGGCAGCACTGTAACTTTAAAGTAAGGGTGTAGCTATTGTTTTCATTTTGTTTTCCCAATTGTTGCTTGAGACTTTTAAAAGAAGTTCCATGAAAATGAATGAACTCAGTACTTTGCTGATGGGAAACTGATGAGAGAAAAAAACATGGGAGAACAGGAAATAGCACTCCTGCAACCAATAGAAATGAGAAAAAGTAAAGTGACAAGCAGAAAAACCAAAAAAGTGAAGGAGGGATGTAGGTCCCTATTAAAGATATAGTTAAGACACTGGGGGGTATATTCACAAGAATGTGTGATAACTACCTCAAGAGTAGCGCAACGCAACTTTCAATATCGCAGCCCATCGTGGGAAAATAACCCCATGTCAACGTGGAATTCACAACAAGGCGGTAGCATGCGATAGACACCAGATAACGCATCATATGTCAGCGTCCAAATCGACGCCTCGCCGCAAAAATGCGAACGGGGAAAATTATTCGATGAGGACAATTGCAGTACACAAATCAGCAAAGACCAGCCACAGGCCTGCAAATCCCACGCTTCTGATGGGAAAAAGCAACATAAAAGCAAGATTACAAAAAGCCCAAAAACATTTCTAACTCCGTAGCAACATGCATGCGCCTGGACCGAGTGCAGGGGACAAGCCGGACACCACAAGCCCCACGGAGGACCAGCCAGGAACCCCGCGTTCGTGGAAGGGCAAGGACAAGAGGAAGAGGAAGACGGGGTTCAGTCCGCAGGAAGACAATATCTGCGTCACAGAGGTGACCGAACACCATCACCAAGTGTTCGGCACCTCCACTGCGGCACTGGCAACCCAAACCGAAATATGGCAGGCCATCATTACCAACGTCAATGCAGTCGATGTGCTGAGTAGGTCACTGGAGGAGGTCAAGAGGCGCTGGCATGATCTGAAAAGGCAGACCAAACATAAGCTCACTGACAACAGGAAGGCAGCAACAGCGACTGGAGGTGGGCCTCCTGCGACAAAGGAGGAGCTGGATGAGCTGGAGCAAATGGTGGCCACAGTTAGCAGTGAGGAGATGGTGGCAGGATTGGCAGGCCTGGACACAGCACGATATGACCTGACCCAACAGCAACAGGGTGAATAACGACCAGGGATGCAGGGGACGGGGGAGATGGGCACAATGGCACATATGCACATGTATGCGTAGCACACTGCACACCCACAATGACCGTGAAACATGTCCCTGATTGCCTTGGCACACTGCAACACACATAGAAATGCCAAGTAGGCCCCCATCCACAATGTGCACAGAGGGCCCCCCCCAATCACCAATATCACAACCGACCCATGCACATGTGCCAAATCCAGCAAAGCAGCGGCTCTTTGACCCACACTGACTATGCAAGTAACACCGCATGTCCGATAGCATGGCAGCAGTCCAAAAAAACGACATAGCCCACGAATCGACATGGGGGTAGCCCAGTGCTGATCACATCCATAAAGGAGCAGGTCACACTCTGACATATCCACGTGTACCCACAACCCATGCCGTACAATACACGCAGCAGAGGAACAATGCACCAGGCCACAAAATCTGTCCGAGAGCACATATGACCCTAGTCAAAAATTCAGCCCCCGAAAAGCACACAATTCAAAGGCATCCCGCCTCAAAGGGAGAAGGCTACACAAAATCAGAGCTGCAGGGGCAACTCTCCCACAATGTAGCACACCCACATAGCAAACACAGGACATCAGCAATGAAGGCAATGTGGTACAATGTGCAACGCCAGCACCACAGGACAGAGCCCACAACAGGTTCCGCTCGTGCGTAGCAACTGTCCACTCACATCTGGCATTGTCTGACTCAGTGTGATTTATTTAAAGAGTTTTATATAGTGGTGGCTAGACCCGAAGTTATCAGAGCGCTTTACATTAGGTTCCACAATGTAACAGAAAATGATCACAATTACACATTACGTCAAAAAATAAGCAATACATTAAGAGAGGGGAGAAAGGAGAGAGAAAAGAATAGTGGAGGGAGAAGGAGAGGTGAGAAGAGGGAGGATGAGGGAAGAGACGACAGGAGAGATGAAAGGAAGTCTGTCTAAAGATCGACTGGGTAGGTGACGTCCAAGGAGGTAATCCACGGTCCGTCTCCCCAATAGCTAAACAAGGTAACTCCATCGGGCATCAGACAAAATAGCTAGGTCTCAAGTGGTGAGGGAAAATGTTCACAGAAAGACAGGGTGGGGACAAGGGGCAAGGACAGGTGAGGGCGAAGGTCAGTAGCTGGAAAGAGTAGAGCGGAGGGGGTGGGGGGTAGGGAAATGTGGGGGGGGAAAAAAGGTCAGGAGAGACGCAAGAGAGTTTGCCCAAAGTCCGGCTGGGTAGGTGATGGTCAAGGAGGGAATTCAAAGACCATCTCCCCTTTAGCTCGCAAGGTAGCTCCACCGGGAATCAGTCAAAATGGCTTGGTCTCAGCTGTCGAGGGAAATTTGCAGAGTAAAGGTCCTGGTGGGTGGGCGGGAACAGGGTCAGATGAAGGCTGGTCGAGGTCCCAATGATCATCAGTGGTTATAGATCCGGGGAGGATGATAATGAACGGGTACCCCCACACATCCGTCATGTATTCGGAAAACACACTGACTGCCATTGAGTAGCCAGATCCCCCAAAACATTCCTAATGTATATTGGCATGCAGTCTGAATGTAAACATATGCAAATCAACAACATACATGTGAAACTCTGTTAACCTACATCTCTCCTTAACATTGCAGAGGGACAATCAACACTTACTGCAGAGCAGAACACAAACCCCATCATTGATGATGTAGAGGACAACATGCACATATGTCAAGATACCCTCCAACGGATACTGGACAGCCTCTGCACCCCATCCCCAGGAGCAGGACAGGCCAGCTGCCTCGAGGTGACCCCACCACCTGCACAGACCACACAGCAGGAAACACACACCACCAAGGCTGTCTCACAGGACCCTCCCAGCCAATACATGGAGCACATACAACGTGTGTGCTCTTCCCAGGTGGAGTTGGTTGAACAGCTGCGGGTGGGTTTTGAGCTCATGGCAGCCAAACTCGATGCCATATGTGGGTGGCTGAGTCCCATCATGGACCACGTACAGTCCCTATCGGGCACCCCCTGTCCACAACATGCTCCGCCACAAACCTTGGCTGACCTCGCTGGTCCAATGAATCGGACACAAGAACTGTGTGGGCAGATAGTAACCAGCCATTACAGCACAGATTTGGGAGAGATGTGGAGGTCAATCGAGACCATGGAGCGGATGCAGGCTGGAATGATGTCTGACATGGATGGACATCAGCGAGTAGTAGCTGGGGACTTCAATGCCCTGCAGTACTTCATCTTGCCATTGCTGCCACTGATCTGTTTCCAGATGACTGCAGCGGGAACATCAACACACACAGCTCCTGCCCCTGATGTGTCCGTGGCACACAGTGATGCTGCCCCATCACCTTCGCAGTCTGATGTGTCAGTGGCACACAGTGATGCAGCCATCACCCAGCCACACACACCGGACACACCGGACACAGAACCTGTATCAGGGGAGTAAGAAGGGGATGTGAACTACTGTGTGGGGAAGGAGGCAGTAGCAGCAATCACCACCGTATGGCCTGTCCCAGCCTGGTTTTGACCTATGCATTATGGCCTGGGAAACACCTCATAGTGACCCCTGGAACACTCTGTGACTTTCACCCGGACCCCGACACGGACTGCCATTTCTTCACCGCTGGCCAATTACACAGCTATCCTGCTGCGGACTGCACTCGCCCTCTTCCCAATCACTGCGCAATCCCCAAAGGACTCTGGTTGACACACCACTGGGCTTTCATGTGATGTGGGCTTGGGTGGCCATGTACAGCCCCAGCTCCCGCAATCACCTGAATGTGAAGAAAACATTCAAAATCACACAGATGTGTCAGCACTATGTTATCTCATGTATGGAGGTATGGCTGGATGTAGGTACAATGATTGCACATGAAGGTAAGCCCTGGTAACTGACATCTATGTGCATGTGTATCCCTGAGACACATGGCCAATTGGATGACTGCGAAGGTGAGTACTAACTGTGTCCCCATTGCACATCAACAACAATCTCACAACCCCCAACGTAGGCACACGTCCATGTATTGAATAGGGCTGTGTGTAGCACTGGCCCAAACGAAAGCAGGCCAGGTGTGGTGTCCTACAGCACATGTGATACCAGAAGTTCATGTTGCATACCTAATCACAAACATCTGTGTGAACACATTCTGTTGTGATATATGACATTGCTCCACATGGTCAAGGGTTGGACACCATACTCACATTGCTGAAGTCACGTAAGTGCACATGGCGTCCAGCACCCATCCAATAACAATGTCTGGCTCACAGAGGTGGAGCTTGCCAAAGGGACACCCCCCATTGCACATGTGTCAGTCAGTTCCTCCCTGTGTAGGGGCGATGCCCATTGTGGCGCACGAGTGGGCAATCCAAACAACACACCTCACAGTTAGACACAGTGGAGTTGCATGGACTTTATTGGTATATGCGTGTCAGTACAGATGAGGAAACGGCCACAACAGGCAGGGACATGCTTAAGACACTTACACGCAGCATGGGTACATGTCGAAGTTCAGGATATGTTGGGGCTAAACTGGGCAAAATTCATCATGGATGGCAACGCTCTCAGCCCACCTTGCCTTGCTGTATGAGTCATGTGTTGTTTGGCGTCTGCCCATTGCTCCATGTGAGGGGACACGACTCACTGCCCATGGCATCTGCATAGTGCTCTGCCTCCGGAGGGCGCTGATTTTCTGCTCTGGTGACAGTGATAAGGTGTGAGGGTCTGACAGGTTCACATGTTGTGCTACATTGCCATGTATGTGCTCTCCCCCAGTAGTGTGTCTGAATTGGCAACGTTGCCAAACAATGCTGTGTTGCACCTGCATCACCTTGCGCAGGTGTGTGTACACACGTGTTGTTTCATGCACATGCATCCAGAGCCCAGTTGTAGGCATACGAATCCTCTGTTGTCGTGGGATGTGTGAGCAATCCCCATGATGTAACAAGTTGTTGGGACATGTGCTGTGGGTGACAATCGGATGTGGCTGCAGGAATGTAGTTACTCGTCCATGAATGCCTGTGCAGCTTTATGTGCAATGTCTTCCAATAGTATGTCGTTGTCGTGTTCAAGGAACCCCAGGGTGAGCTAATCCATTAAGTGGTCCAGGCAGGTGTGCCCAGCCCATGCCATTTCACCAATCCGCAACACAGCCCAATAAGGGAGCGCCTCGATGTGGTCACTGCACACGAGGAATTGTGCAATCTCCCATGCACAACTACCAATACATACGCAGTATGTCAGAGCATTCCATTCACGGCTGTCTTGGTTACACTCCTGTTCGTGATCCAACAGGGGGCGCAGACACACGTCATAGTCCAATTCATCAACAGTTGTGTTGGATAGGCACACATCCATGGGACACTCAAATGTGCATGTTCGGCAGTGAAACCAGGGCTGCACGCATGTGACGTAGGCAATGCGGAAGCTGAGCCAGTAACTGATCCGCAGCACTGCCAGTGGCACTGCGCCCAGTGAATGCAGCATATGTGCACGGTACTGTTCCACGTGACGGGGGTTGAGCATGTGCCCAGTATGGCCTGCCATTGCATTGGTGCGTCTCGTGGAACTGGCATTCTTCTGAACTGCAGCATTTGTGTGGAAGATATGCCACAGCTCTGAGCAATGTTTTGAATATGTGTGCGACGTTGGGGAGAGTGGGTTGCTGTTTCCGTGAGTGTCAAGGACATCCCATGCAGGGGTACCACAGGCAGGGGCTTCTGTGTGTGGGGTGTGGATGAGTCAGATAGTTAATTTGCGGAATGCGTGGTGTGGGAGTCGTCCCCGTCTGACATGGCATCTCTCTCAGGGTGTTCCAGGCACATTCTGGACCAAGGTCAAAGGTGCAGGTGTCCTCCCGCCTTCTGCATTGGAACAATGGAGCTTTCATCCATGATGTTTGTCTGACTACTACTTGCATTTTCGGAATGTGATGTGGCTTTGGTGCTGAGATTAGGACATGGCCTTGAGCTTATGGTGTACGGATGGCGATACACACACACATGTTGGCATGTGGAGCCAGGTGCCCGAGGGGCCTTACGCTGCTTGTTCAATCTCACTCCGTCTCTCTCCCTCGCTCTCTCCCTGTCTTTCCTTTGTTGGGCGCATGGCACGCCTTCTTCTCTTGGATTTGGTGTTTCAGGCTGTGTGCTACGGATTGTCCAGTGAGGAGCCGCTAGGACTCATCCTAAGGGTTGTCTCAGCTTTTGTTTGTATGGGTTTTGTGTTGTTGATTTCATTGCTGTTTGACTGAGTCTCCATTTCATGGCCACGCATGTCTGCTGATTTTCCTGCTTGTGCGACATCAGGCAAAATGTTTGTATTGGGATTTGTGGTGTTTGTGTGCTGTTTCTTAGTCCGAGGTTGGGGGTGGTTCCGGGGGGGAGAAGTGTTGCAGTTCTGGGTGTGGTGTCAGAAGGGTGTTGTGGCCCTCTTTGGTGTCCGGGCCGCATGATGGGTGGCTCCATGGCATCTGTTGTGTGGGATTCGAGTCAAATATGTGTAGTTAGCATAATGTATCTTAGACTGTATCTCTACTCCATATGCATCGAGAACTGCTTTATAAAGTAACTCTTCGTGTCTCCGTGTCCTACATGATAGAAAGGGCCGAAAAACCATACTGTGACCATCTTGAATCATGAACGGTCGTGCTTCGGATCACGTGTCTCTCTCTACCCCCTTCTGTATAATTTAGCTCGTACCAGCCTAGAGACAGGGTGAATTGTATTTACGGCCGAGGCCCAAGGTCACATCTGCAGTAGGGAGTACTAAGCTAAATTCCTCTGTGCCCGAGACGAAAGGGAGTCACCCGGCCGACCTTCTTTGAACCAGATAGTAACCTTATACGGGCAGATGGTATGAGCTCATTTAGGAGCTCTAGGACTAACTGGTACTTTTCCACTTGCAATGCTTTGTATGCTGAATCTGTAATGTATATAAGTGTGGTTCTGTCAAGGAGCCAGCAGTCTTCCTCGGCGCACCTGATGGGTGAGGTTCGATGAAGCTCCTCTATGTAGATTTCTGTTGTGGCCAATAAACGCTTGAACCTTCTACGTTGCCAACTGCTATTGACTTAATATTGTGGACCACTGGTAAGTGTGGCCCTTGGGATTACTATTAGATTACTTCAGTTGGCGACCACGAAGGGACCCCGTGACAGGGTCTTCTCCTTCCCCGTAAGCGGGTGAGGGCATCGGGGGCGTCTTGGCCGGGTGGGCGGAGGGGAGTGTACGTCCGCTCCGCGCTCCGGCTCGGGGCACCATCTGCTGCTAGTGACCCTTCACCGGGGTCCTACGGGCTTGACCCAGGAGCTGACCATATTGGTGGTAAGAAGTTGGCAGCAGAGAACGAACATTCGTACCTGGGTGCACCCGGTGAGTAATCTGTTTGTTTGAAACATGCGCTGTTGAGCGGTGCATTGGTTTGAAGCACGCGCTGTTGAGCGGTGCATCTGGAACAGTTAACTGTATTTGATTTGAGGGGTCGTGAGTACCCTAGGAGAATTACGGAGGTCTTGCAGGGTGGTCCAGTAGGGACTGACTGTAGAGACTCCGCGGATCCTTTGTGATGCTTGAGAGACAGATCAGATGCCTAGTTGTTACTTGTGAGTAATGCACGGCCGGATTGCACTCGGAAA
Organism: Triturus cristatus; assembly: GCF_964204655.1. Classification (NCBI taxonomy): domain Eukaryota; kingdom Metazoa; phylum Chordata; class Amphibia; order Caudata; family Salamandridae; genus Triturus; species Triturus cristatus. The sequence goes on from NC_140586.1 coordinate 580,651,094, forward strand.
ACCCTGCGGCTATAACTGGGTAGCCATGAGACATATCTGAGGTACGGCTTGGTCTACATCAGAACAGTCTCAGTGGTGAACCAGGGAGGTCATGGGATGGTCCGTAGTCCAGTCCGTGGTCACCCCTGTCTGACCGTCTCCTGCCAGTACGGCCTGTTGTGATCTTGTTGATCCTTTTTGAATAATTCTCCACGAACGGGAGTCGACGGGCTCTGTTCATTTGTTTGGATGCATCAAATTTGGATAGGTTGAACTGCAGAGAAGTAATGTCGACATATCTGTTATCTGTGGCGTAAAGTCTGTTATATGGTATTTGTATTTGTCTACTAACCAACATGTCGTGTTTCAGCAGATTGAACTGTTTTGGTTGTTGTTGTCGGACCAGCGACTCTCGGCTAGCCGAGAGTCAGCCTGCCCCACCGGAGGGCAGCCCCAGCCATTTCATGTATGTGAAGCAAGTAATTGCCCCCATATTGTTCAACACCCTGTGGCACAAGTATACAAAAGGTAATGAAGAATTGCAGTGGCCGAAGACTGGGTCCTTTGACCAGAAGAAAGTTGCCTTTCTACAGGAGCAACTATTCTCCAGACGCAGTAGGCAGTCTATGTTTGATGCCTTAAACTCCTGGCAGAAAGAGGCCAAGCAAAGACGGATGAGGGGGGAGAAGTTGCCGAGAACCAAGGCAGGACAGACTGTAACTCAGAAAGCTGTAGCCTATGACAGAGCGAGAGTAGAGAAGGGAATCGATTGTATGAATCGGGAGTTTAGGTTTAAAGTTGATAAAAGTTATGTGGCCCGACCCAATGCAGAAGATGAGATAGAAGACCTGCTGGACATGCGACCACCACCCCCGTATGTCCCGCAACGGTTGAATCCGGAGATGACAGCTGCTGTTGTATCGGCCGGAGCACAGACTGTTGACCCCGCGCCGGCGCCCGTTGCCTCTCCAGCAACTTCAGTCGCATCAGCGCCTCAGTCCCCCTCCCTTGCACCGGTCATTGATCATTCGCGGCTGTCCTCCTCTGTCTCGGAAAGTATGGCCCTATGGCCCAATTTGCTGTCGGCCTCGACAGCTGAAGCTCCACAGCTGTCACCGGGGGCCATGTATTCCCCTTCCGCCCTGCCCTCTTCCTCCGCGAGTGCAACTCCTTTTGCAGCTGTTTCAACTGCAGTACATCCAACCGGTTCATTAGATGGTAGGAAGTTGTTCACTTGATCAGCCTTAGGAACCGAGGAAAAGGAGGCCATTGCAGTCCAGGCATCCCAGTGGATGCGGCAACCCATCTATACCTTGACCGACATATGGAACACCATGCGAGATTATGAACCAGTAATGCAGCAACACGCGCTGGCCCATATGGCCCAACGCCTTATCTCATTATGGGAACAAGCCTATAGAGGGGATAGAGCTCCGACCATCCTATATGATATTTGCACTCAGGCGCATAGATCTCAGCTGAGTCCAGAAGCAGTGTATGGGAACGTGAACACTTTAGTCAATTACAGAATGCGCCTGCCCACAGCTAGCTCTGTAGGGGTACAGCAATTCCCGATGCGTGAGGTGCACCCTATTTATCACCCCGAAGTAACTGAGATAATAGACGCACAAGGAGCGGTCACCCGCCCAAGGGTAGCCGCCCGTTTTCAGGAACAATGGGTATATACCCCCTGGAAACGGAGTGAGGTACTTTCTTTGAAAACTCAGTTGCCTGACCCCAGGAAGAACCCTACCACATATTATAAGGAACTGACAGAAGCTGCCTCCTCGGCGGTGATGACACTGGCTGACATTGAGCTATTCTTTGCTCTGTTGGTACCGGTGGATATATGGCGGCTGGTACATGACCAGGATCATGTGGCGGAGTTCGGAGGAACATGGGAACAATTGAGAGACTGGGACAGGGATCGTAAGCCAGGAGATAAGCCTAGAAGTGAGATATTGGCCTTACCGGAGAAAATAATAACCTATATGCATTCCCTAATTCCCCCCCGGAAGGTGGATTGGGACAAATTGACTGCATGTAAGCAGAAGAAAGACGAGAATGTGTCCACCTTCTTCACGAGGTTCGAGGGAGTTTTTATTGATTTTAGTGGGCAAGACCTGTCCAAGGAGGGTGGCATACATTTGTTTGTTAACAGATTTGCAACTAATCTGTTGCCTGAGATATCGGCCCGACTTCAGGCTGCGGAGAGTACCTGGACTACGTCAACCCCCTCGACCATTCTGAGCATAGCCCAATACTATGAGCATCAGGAGAATGAGATTAAGGAAAAGACGGAAAAGAGATCAAAGGACTTGAAAACTAGGCTTTTATTACAGCAAGTGGAGAGGGGACGCGGTAGGGGTAGGGGAACACAGAATTTCGCTCCGCGAGGGGCGGGGCTCGGACAGGGTGGGGGACGAACCGATTTAGGAATAAATCAGTGTGCCTTCTGTAAGCAGGAAGGGCACTGGCGAGCACAGTGTCCGTTGCTGCAGGCGCAGAACGGGGTTTCGAGGGGTCAAGGAAGAGGCCGTGGAGGTGGTCGCCGAAGTGGATATACGAGACACGACGGAGCTGAGCAAGGTGAGGATAGCCAGAATTGTTTTGATCATGGTCGAGGAAAACAGTACTATAATGAAGGATGTGTAAGTAATGACTCGGCAGGTTACGGTGAGGCACAGGGAAGCCGAGGACAGAGTGAGGGACGTGTGTCAATTCCGATCGATCAAAACGGACCTTATGTACATGCTCGTCTAATGGATGCATCAGGAAAGTTTCTAGTTGACACAGGGGCTATTAATATTTCTGTTTCACACGCCCTCGTCCCCGGGGCTGCTCTGTCTGGCCAGAATAATGTGTCTGTCGGTTTCGCCGGAACTCCAGTGGTAAGCCCCATCTCCCAACCTCTTTCTCTTAACTTGGGGCCGATTTCAATTGACTCCCCTTTCCTTCTGACCTCGCAATGTGGGGAGAATCTTTTGGGTATGGACATACTGAAGAGGCTGTATGCCCGAATTTATTGCTCTCCTGATGGTGTTTACTTAACGATTAGGAAACCCTTACCTCCCTCTGCACAATGTTTCTCTAAAACGGACACTCTGCCCCCTGAGCTCGCCAAGATTCCACAGAGTCTCTGGGCTACTGGAGATACTGATGTAGGGTTGTTGAACATACCACCCATTTCGATCACTTTCGAAACAAAATGCTCGATTACCCAGAGTTACGCAGTATAAAATTACCCCGTGGGGGAACGGGCATTACTGTCCATTGTCCACGATTTGATCCGCATGGGGGTGGTGGAAGAGACGGCTTCTAACACGTGCAACAGCCCTATTCTTCCTATTCTTAAACGGGCCCCGATAGATCAGAGTCCTGATTATGCTGATACTTATCGTTTTGTGATCGACCTGCAAGAAATCAATAAGATTGTGGTACCCCAATATCCTATAGTGCCTGACATCACTACTATCCTGACCATGATTCCCCCGACGGCTAGATTTTTCTCTGTCATTGATTTGAAAAACGCTTTTTTCAGTATTCCCATACATCCAGATAGCCGTTATCTTTTCGGATTCTCCTTAGGAGGTCGCAGCTTCAGATTTTGTCGCGCCCCACAAGGCTATACAGAGAGTCCGAGTATTTATAGCCAAGCGCTTAAAACGTTGTTGGACACATTAACCTTGCCACCCGGTAACGTTTTAGTGCAGTATGTGGATGATCTTCTTGTGGCCTCTGATACTGAGCATGGTTGCCGACTAGCGACGACTGCGTTGTCACAGCACCTGGCAGACCACGGTAACAAAGTTTCATTGTCTAAATTTCAATATTGTCGACCGGAGGTGACCTATCTCGGTCATCTCCTGTCGAAGGAGGGACGACGGCTAACCCCTGATCGTAGTCTAACCATATCTAACATGCCTGTTCCTTGCACGCAAGATGATGTCCGCGCTTTGCTTGGCATAACTTCTTACTGTCGCCAATGGATCCCTAACTATTCTCTATTGACTAAACCTTTCCTGCATCTAACGACTAAAGATGTGCATGAACCTTTACCTTGGACAGCTGAATGTCAGAATGCTTTTGTTGCTCTGAAATCTGCTCTTTGCTCCGCCCCTGTGCTTGGCACCCCTGATTACCAGAAGCCGTTTGTACTCTACGTGCATGAGGTGGACGGTTGCTCGCTCTCAGTGTTAACACAAGGATTTGGTGGTAAGCAAAGACCTTGTGCATACTTTTCGGCGGTATTGGATAATGTCGCCAGGGCACTTCCCAGTTGTCTGAGAGCCACGGCTGCGGTTGCAGTGGCGATCCGACAATCAGAAGGGCTTGTCCTGAATACGGACCTGACAGTGATGGTGCCCCACGCTGTGGACGTATTGTTGAACAGGACACAGACTCAGCACTTAACTAGTGCGCATTTCACGGGGTACGAATTGACCCTGTTTGTCTGAAAGATGTAGGTGGCTGCTACCGAACGCCTTTGTGACTGCAGTTGTGTACATGGCACACAGTCCGGCACACGTGGGAATTCAAGGCATTTGCGTGATCCTGGATCCGGTGTGGTATAATACCAACATTCACAGGGCTGCGAAGCATCTCGTTCAGAATTGCATGATTTGTCTACAACATAATCCGGGGGGTAGCATCCCTGTTTTGACTGGTAGCTTCACGCCACCCACCCTACCTTTTGAGGTACTACAAATGGACTTCATTCAGTTTGAACGGGTTAATAATCTTAAGTATGTTTTGGTGGTGGTCTGTACGTTTAGCAAGTGGGTGGAGGCGTACCCTACCAAGGAGAATACTGCCTTAGCCACTGCGAAGGCCTTGGTAAAAGAATTCTTTCCCCGCTATGGGGTACCCCGGGTGATTTGGAGTGACAATGGGACGCATTTCAATGCCGATCTGGTTAAACATGTTTGCAAGGGCCTGGCAATACAGCAGAAATTCCATGCAGCTCGCCATCCCCAATCAGCAGGATTGGTGGAAAAATATAATGGAATCCTTATATTAAAGCTGGCCAAGTTGCAGGACACCACAGGTCTAAAGTGGCCTGATCTCTTACCACTAGCTTTACTATCTGTAAGGACCACTCCTCACTCCCGTAGTGGAATATCGCCATATGAGGTGATATTTGGTAGACCCGCTAATGTATGGGGCGTGCCGCGACCAAAATCCCTTAGAGACATCGAGTACCCTATGTTGGCAGACTACCTTTATGCATTAACTAAAGATCTTCGTTCCATTCATCAACAGATAACAGCAGCGCTGCAGCCTCTCCCGGAGGGTCCCGGACACAGTGTGGAGCCTGGACAGTGGGTTCTGGTTCGGAACTACCAACGGAAATCGAGTCTAGACCCACGCTGGACCAAGCCTTTCCAGGTGCTTCTGGCCACAAGGACGGCTGTGAAGGTCGAAGGGAAGCGGCATTGGATTCATGTGTCTCACCTCAAGAAGGTTCCTCTTCCCTTGCCGGATGACCAGTGGGACCAAAGTGAGGTGTTGAGACCCGAAAGCGACAGGTCAGCCGGAGAGTCACCTTCCCCGGACGCCCGAGGAGAAACGGATGGGCGAGAGGAGGGTGTCGCAAGTTCGGCGACATCTGTAAAAGGTAATCAGGCATCTGGGGCCACAACGGGTGACAAGAGAAGTCACGCACCCAATCCTTTACCTGACCCCACTGTGCCTGTTCTTTTCATTAATCCTGAAACACCGGGTCATGTTCGCTATAACCTGCGGCCCGACCAAAAGCAAAGATCCCAGGCTCAGGCTAGAGAATGAGAGCGAGAGATCTGGGTAGCCTCTGGGAATAAGTAAAAACACTGGACTGAACCTGTTGAGAGCTTGGAACTTTTTGATATTGCTCTGTTCAGAAAGAAGAGAGAGACATTGGTAGACTGGTGGGGCCCAGGTGGAGTTTTCCTTTCTACAAGAGTTGCGCCAAGTACAACTCCAACGCGAGAAGTTTTTGTATTCATTTTTCTTTTTGTGATTACATGGAACAATAGGAGTCTGCCTGTGAGGCTCTATAACGGACACAGGAAAGAAGTACCCTCCGGCAGGTTGGACTGCTTGTAGATTTTCTGTTCCCCTAAGCTTAGGTTTGGACTTTTAGTAAGAATGTACCCATTTGCTCGTTTTGTCCCTGAAGAGGAGCGTCCCATAGTACACCGCCCTTTGCATCCACATTTGCCAATGTTTTCCACTTGGAGCTTGCGTGCCAAGATCGTTTTTATTGTCATAATAGTTGTTTAATTAATGTTATGCTTAGGAATGTTCATTTATCTAGAGTTCCGCTATCCTGTGCATACCCTGGTAGCTACTACCCCCGTCCCTGAGGAGCACCATTTTCAGACTTTTGCCCCGCATAAAGAAAGACACCGCCAGACCTATGTAAATAATGCTTTCATTGAAATGTTGCATCAAACCCACAGTTCAACGAATACCACAAAATGCTGGGTATGTGGGCTCCTCCCCTCAGTAATGCACAAACATGATCTGTTCATTTCAATGCCGTTGTCATATTTAGGCAGTTGTGAAGCATGGTTTAGATTATTGTCGATGATGTATGAACATTATGCAGTTGATGGGCACCGATTTTCAGAAAAAGATTATGAATTGATTCTAGCCTATATAGAAAGACATCAGGGATTCACTCCCAATGCCGAGGGTACGGACGGTACCCTGGATCCTCCCGCTTGTATGAATGTGTATACGGATCATGAGAATGACACCGGGTTAAGGGATGAGGTATCGGATTTTGTGTGCTTCAAGTTTACCGAGTATTTTAGATATTTCCAGGAGCGAAATGTGTTGAATGAAACAATCATCCCGGTCCCCGTGTTGAATAGCACATCCTCCTTTTGCATACATGGTACTGGCCATTTATTTATTGGTTATAGTAGATGTAACTATACCTATAGATTACAAACCTTTAGCAGCCCACCTATACTCACTCCCCGAATGTATATTTTGTGTGTGGAGAAAATGCTTACACTTGGCTTCCCAGAGGATGGTCAGGTAAATGCTACTTGTCCTTCTTGTACCCGCCTGTTTATATAGCACCTTCTGATTACCACCGATCCCACTCGCTTAACCGACGAACCTTAGACTCAGTAAAAACTAATGAAGATGCTACTGATCAGACTGATACCCCTGCCCAACATTTTGTTGATATAATAAAGGGAGTTCTGCCTATATGGGGACCCATTTTGACCAGTAAAGAAATTAGAAGATTGTCCAGGGTAGTAGAGGGAGTAGTAAATACCACCGCTGGGATTCTGACCAATATCACAGTCGAGCTTCAAGCGACCCGACTTGTGACGCTTCAGAACCGCCTTGTTTTAGACGTTATCCTAGCCGATCGCGGAGGACCATGTAGAGTGATTGGCAGCTCCTGCTGTGTATATATACCTGACTCCGCCCCCTCAGTCCATTTGGCCATACAGAAGTTACATCGATTGGCATCCGAGATTCACACGGAGACCGGAACCTGGTCTATTTCAGGCTGGTTCTGGAATCTCCTTTCCACCTGGGGTTGGAAAATCTTCATGGTCCTTCTAGGAATAGGAGGTTTCCTTTTCACCTGTTGTGTCTGCATCCAATGTGGGCCCGCTTGTTGCTCCTATTGTGCCACGCAAGTTCGCCTTGCCTTACCTACTACTAAAGCCAGCCAGGGTAAGGTAAACGCTCAACTAGTTCAGAAAGAGATACACGACATAATGCAAATAGACGAGGGGATTTTCGGAGAATAGTTCCATGAATAGCTACATTATGCTAAAAAGGGCCGTTCTGTGGGATTTGAGTCAAATATGTGTAGTTAGCATAATGTATCTTAGACTGTATTTCTACTCTATATGCATCGAGAACTGCTTTATAAAGTAACTCTTCGTGTCTCCGTGTCCTACATGATAGAAAGGGCCGAAAAACCATACTGTGACCATCTTGAATCATGAACGGTCGTGCTTCAGATCACGTGTCTCTCTCTACCCCCTTCTGTATGATTTAGCTCGTACCAGCCTAGAGACAGGGTGAATTGTATTTACGGCCGAGGCCCAAGGTCACATCTGCAGTAGGGAGTACTAAGCTAAATTCCTCTGTGCCCGAGACGAAAGGGAGTCACCCGGCCGACCTTCTTTGAACGAGATAGTAACCTTATACGGGCAGATGGTATGAGCTCATTTAGGAGCTCTAGGACTAACTGGTACTTTTCCACTTGCAATGCTTTGTATGCTGAATCTGTAATGTATATAAGTGTGGTTCTGTCAAGGAGCCAGCAGTCTTCCTCGGCGCACCTGATGGGTGAGGTTCGATGAGGCTCCTCTATGTAGAGTTCTGTTGTGGCCCATAAACGCTTGAACCTTCTACGTTGCCAACTGCTTATTATTGCCTTAATATTGTGGACCACTGGTAAGTGTGGCCCTTGGGATTACTATTAGATTACTTCAGTTGCCCTTCCGATTTGGCCCTGGGCTGTGCTCCCTTTTGTTGTGCAGGCTGCCGTCCGACTTTACACCAGGTCAGAGCAGGTGTAGATTTCCTGGTGCTAATGCGCCTTATCACCTGTTTTGTGTTTTTATGGCAGTATTGTCTGGTCGTTGTGAATGTTGAGGTGTGATGTTGTCACGGCTTTTGGCACGGGAATGCACACTCTGCATCTCATTAGCGATAGTTGCGGGGGGCCTCTGTGGCCATATTTTTGCGGCTGCTATCACAGGTATACTGGTGCTGTGGGCTGTTAACACCAGCTTGTGAATGGGGTGATAGATTTATCCCAACTTTGGCTGCGATAAAGTGCAGTTGACACAGCGATAGTTTCTTGTGAATATGCCCCTAGATTTCACCAGCACAGCACAAGCACTGTGTAGGTAAAACCTAAAAAGGCTATAATGCCAGAACAGCATAGTTGCTAGAATAACTTTTTGGTGCATCTGGCAGAACAGCTTATAATGAATGAAAATTAAATCATTAGAACTAGAATAAACACAATACAAATTTTGTAGAGATTTTTCAAACACTAAAACATTATTGCATGTTTTATACATGGTCAAAACGTCCTGATTATTATGTTTCTTTCAATTAATTAAATACATAGTATTTTTTATTGCAGTTTTACACAATGCAATCTTGGTCCAGTGGTAGTCAAGTGTTTAGCAATCATCCTTCCAAGCTGCAAGATTAGAGGTAATGGGACAGTGATTGATTCATATGTGAACATTGCAGTGGAAAACAGCAAATATACAGTGCATGTAATGCAGCAATAACAACCCAGGGGACCTCGTGGGACTGACCAGGGTCACCCCATAGGAGCGTTTGTCTGTTTTGCAAGCTCTGGTCATGGGACAGTAGCAGAAAAAAGCTCTCCTCATGCACTATGGTAAAAGTAGACAGGCGCGGTGCACAGTGCTCCACACGCACTGAGCTCCTTGGGGGCATAGGCAATCAAGGCAGCCCATTTGTGCCCACACTCTCTGTGCAGCACGACCTGCAAAGAGGATATGTCGGTCCTAGGGAAACCCCACCCATAAGGGGCACCAAAGTGGATGCCTCCTTGTGCCCCAGGGACCTTAGAATGTGTGCTTCTCTGGGAGCACTCTAGTCTGTCCCAGATTGTAAAGGGCACTCTCGATTGGAGTGCTGCAGATAGGGAAAAAACAGCACTAGAAGCATCCAGTTTTCACAGTGGTGACCTCTACAGCAATCTGGCAATACTAAAAGCGGCAGAGCTGCTCCAAAGCAGTGTCAAAAGCAAATTACAAGCAGGATTCGGAATCGTTGCTGGGTAACAACATCATGTTTCTAGCAATAGCAAATGATCCTTCTGTGCAGTCATATGGCTCAAGTATTTCTTCTATTGACTGCACTACAAAAGTTACCTCAATCCATTATGACCACCATTATACATCACTGGCCCATAAAAACATGGGCTCAGTTATAGAATGCTGTGGTACAAAAGGGGGTGGTGATGGACGGAGCATCAGAACAAATCAAACACTCACACCCAGTCAACAGATCTGGGTTGGATCCATCACCGTTCTTTAGCCCACTCTGCCACCCCAGTTCAGACATGGCCATATGCAAATCAGTCTGACCCTGTGCCTCATGGGAACAGTCCAGCCCGAACTGTCAAGCCATGCCTTCCCTGGACCAGAAACAAGCTTCCTAGGACCGGTTTCTGGCATTTCAGCCGTCTTCAGCCAGGCTTGCTTAAATCCAGTGGCAAAGTGAGTAAGGGACGCAACGTCTGAGCATACCCTACCAACTTATGGCGAACAAAGCGGTACAAAAGGGGGTGGTGTTGGACGGAGCATCAGAACCAATCAAACACTCACACCCAGTCAACAGATCTGGGTTGGATCCATCACCGTTCTTTAGCCCACTCTGCCACCCCAGTTCAGACATGGACATATGCAAATCAGTCTGACCCTGTGCCTCATGGGAACAGTCCAGCCCGAACTGCCAAGCCATGCCTTCCCTGGACCAGAAACAAGCTTCCTAGAACCGGTTTCTGGCATTTCAGCCGTCTTCAGCCAGGCTTGCTTGAATCCAGTGGCAAAGTGAGCAAGGGACTCAACGTCTGAGCATACCCTGCCAACTTATGGCGAACAAAGCGGTACAAAAGTGGGTGGTGATGGACGGAGCATCAGAACCAATCAAACACTCACACCCAGTCAACAGATCTGGGTTGGATCTAACACCGTTCTTTAACCTACTCTGCCAACCCAGTTCAGACATGGCCATATCCAAATCAGTCTGACCCTTTGCCTCATGGGAACAGTCCAGCCCGAACTGCCAAGCCATGCCTTCCCTGGACCTGAAACAAGCTTCCTAGACCGGTTTCTGGCATTTCAGCCGTCTTCAGCCAGGCTTGCTTGAATCCAGTGGCAAAGTGAGCAAGGGACTCAACGTCTGAGCATACCCTAACAACTTATGGCGAACAAAGTGGGACAAAAGGGTGTGGTGATGGACGGAGCATCAGAACCAATCAAACACTCACACCCAGTCAACAGATCTGGGTTGGATCCATCACCGTTCTTTAGCCCACTCTGCCACCCCAGTTCAGACATGGCCATATGCAAATCAGTCTGACCCTGTGCCTCATGGGAACAGTCCAGCCCGAACTGTGAGTCCCTTGCTCATGGTCCAGGGAAGGCATGGCTTGGCAGTTCGGACTGGACTGTTCCCATGAGGCTCAGGGTCAGACTGATTTGCAATGCATATGGCCATGTCTGAACTGGGGTGGCAAAGTGGGCTAAAGAACGGTGATGGATCAAACCCAGATCTGTTGACTGGGTGTGAGTGTTTGATTGGTTCTGATGCTCCGTCCATCACCACCCCCTTTTGTACCACTTTGTTCGCCATAAGTTGGCAGGGTATGCTCAGACGTGAGTCCCTTGCTCACTTTGCCACTGGATTCAAGCAAGCCTGGCTGAAGACGGCTGAAGTGCCAGAAACCGGTCCTAGGAAGCTTGTTTCCGGTCCAGGGAAGGCATGGCTTGGCAGTTCGGGATGGACTGTTCCCATGAGGCACAGGGTCAGACTGATTTGCATACGGCCATGTCTGAACTGGGGTGGCAGAGTGGGCTAAGGAACGGTGATGGATCCAACACAGATCTGTTGACTGGGTGTGAGTGTTTGATTGGTTCTGATGCTCCGTCCATCACCACCCCCTTTGTACCGCTTTGTTCGCCATAAGTTGGTATGGTATGCTCACACGTGAGTCCCTTGCTCACTTTGCCACTGGATTCAAGCAAGCCTGGCTGAAGATGGCTGAAATGCCAGAAACCGGTCCTAGGAAGCTTGTTTCCGGTCCAGGGAAGGCATGGCTTGGCAGTTCAGGCTGGACTGTTCCCATGAGGCACAGGGTCAGACTGATTTGCATATGGCCATGTCTGAACTGGGGTGGCAGAGTGGGCTAAAGAACGGTGATGGATCCAACCCAGATCTGTTGACTGGGTGTGAGTGTTTGATTGGTTCTGATGCTCCGTCCATCACCACCCCCTTTTGTACCGCTTTGTTCGCCAGAAGTTGGTAGGGTATGCTCACACGTGAGTCCCTTGCTCACTTTGCCACTGGATTCAAGCAAGCCTGGCTGAAGATGGCTGAAATGCCAGAAACCGGTCCTAGGAAGATTTATACCAGTCCAGGGAAGGCATGGCTTGGCAGTTCGGGCTGGACTGTTCCCATGAGGCACAGGGTCAGACTGATTTGCATATGGCCATGTCTGAACTGGGGTGGCAGAGTAGGCTAAAGAACGGTGATGGATCAAACCCAGATCTGTTGACTGGGTGTGAGTGTTGGATTGGTTCTGATGCTCCATCCATCACCACCCCATTTTGTACTGCTTTGTTCGCCATAAGTTGGCAGGGTATGCTCACATGTGAGTCCCTTGCTCACTTTGCCACTGGATTTAAGCAAGCCTAGCTGAAAATGGCTGAAATGCCAGAAACCGGTCCTAGGAAGCTTGTTTCCGGTCCAGGGAAGGCATGGCTTGGCAGTTCAGGCTGGACTGTTCCCATGAGGCACAGGGTCAGACTGATTTGCATATGGCCATGTCTGAACTGGGGTGGCAGAGTGGGCTAAAGAACGGTGATGGATCAAACCCAGATCTGTTGACTGGGTGTGAGTGTTTGATTGGTTCTGATGCTCTGTCCATCACCACCCCCTTTTGTACCGCTTTGTTCGCCATAAGTTGGCAGGGTATGCTCAGACGTGAGTCCCTTGCTCACTTTGTCACTGGATTCAAGCAAGCCTGGCTGAAGACGGCTGAAATGCCAGAAACCGGTCCCAGGAAGCTTGTTTCCGGTCCATGGAAGGCATGGCTTGGCAGTTTGGTCTGGACTATTCCCATGAGGCACAGGGTCAGACTGATTTGCATATGGCCATGTCTGAACTGGGGTGGCAGAGTGGGCTAAAGAACGGTGATAGATCAAACCCAGAGCTGTTGACTGGGTGTGAGTGTTTGATTGGTTCTGATGCTCCGTCCATCACCACCCCCTTTTGTACCGCAGTTATAGAATGCTAGCAAGTAATTTAAAAAAAAGAGTGAGTGCCTGCTTCAAAGAGACTGGTGAGTGCGCATCGCCCCTGTGGCGCTAGCGAGTGCGGCTGCAATCGGAGCTTGGCTTCCCAGGACGCAGAACTGGGATCACGAGGTCTCTACACGCTGAGCCCATGACACGTGGACAGTGCTGTAACTTTAAAGCAAGGGTGTAGCTCTTGTTTTTAGTTTCCTTTATTAGATATGAGAAATGAGAAATCTGCCTTCCTGACAGTGCAAACTGCAAATCAAAAAAGGATTACGTGCAAACTTGAGAAGGCAAATCCAGGCCTAAATATGACGTCGTGCAACATACAGTGCTTGTAAAGTTAAAGGCATCATTCATCTACAAACCGGATGACTATAAAAATATTTAAAGCAGGATGTGATGTGCGGTACCATAACAAATTTGACATAATAACTGAAGTCAGCATTTCCCCATATCTATTCATGTTTCTTGAACCAGTGAAGCCCACCTGACATGCTCAATTTATAATCATAAAATGTACATTACTTAGACATTAAGAAACGCTATCAAAAACATATTTGAATATGTAAAACTAACACAATACGTGAAGTTCACGTGCATTTTCAGTTTACAATCGTATAAAAATTCACACTATCTTGCATTGAATTTCCTATTGATAACTGTATTTTCCGTATTACCCTCATTAAAAATGAGATTGGGCAGCACAGAAATCAAATTATTGTTAATTAATGCATAAGGTTGACTGTCGCTTTTTTATTAAATGTATTCGGAATATGAAGTACAATGGTAGACAAGGCAGATTGTTCATGTATGCAAGAACACGATGGACAAAGTGGTACCACGGGAAGAGGTGCTACTAAACTTGTAGTGCATTTCAAGCATTTGGACTTAACAGAAAACTTAGGACACAGTAATCACCTTATTCGTTTGTTTAGATACTTTATTTCGATAGATAAAGGTGGCATGATACAATTCAAATAAATATTCAGCAAATTATATAAATTGTTCAGATATACAAAGAATGTCAAGCTACAAAATGATTTAAAAAATGAGTTATACATAAGTGCAATCGAAGTTCCTTATTAAAACAATAGAATAAAATAGTCGAAATCTAAGAGCATTTAAGTTGAAAGAGGACTAGAACATTTTACGCCGGAATGGCCAAATGCTCTCGAGGTATTAAGTAACTGAGAACACAACAACAGAAGACATATCAGGTCTATATTCTCAGCGCTATTCTGTAGCGTATAATGCCTAGTCAATGACATAAGGGAACTATCCAGCGACTACTCTGTTTGCTTTTTGCTATAATTTGGATATAAGAATAGCAGGTGATCTATCCAGCAACTACTCTGTTTGCTATAGTTTGGATGGAAGAATAGCAGGTGATCAATTGTTCCATCTCCTCTTCTACATGGAGATTCAAAAACTGGGGAGAGCCCTAATACTCCTACTGCATCTGGGCTAGGAGGAACACTCTGGGAATAAACAACGATGTTGAGGAACTAATCAACCAATGCTTATATCTAAGGGAGAAATATATTGATCCCTTTCTGTGAGTAGTAAATCTCTACAATTTAATATTAATTTTATGTGTCAAGACCAATACTTACTAAAAGAAATAGTTGTAAAAACATATATTTTTCTGATTTTTTTTAACAAACACAGAAATACAAATATACAAACAATACAAAAATACAAATACATATGCATATATATTCATGAACAATCTTTCCTGCCTGTTATATTCACATATGGATGTAACAGCAACGTAATTCTAAAGCAACCATCCGTAACAAGAGGGGTCATCCTATACACATTAGAGGGAATTCCTCCACCTTCACTCTATTATCAAGAACATGTACACAAGTGACTTTATGAAAGACGGAAAGAGGAGTTTTACCCTTCCTTTATTGCAGTTCCCTGGAAGATTTCATATTTTCCTGGTATTTCTTGCCTCTCCCGTCCTGATGAGGCCAAAATGAATATGGCTGAAACGCGTCGACCCCACAATATGGAGGAGTCCGCCAGATGTTGATTTTTTTTTTTTTTTTACATGTTTTGAATACCAGAGTGAGTGAGGATTCGGAATGGTTGCTGGCTAACAACATCACGTTACTAGCAATAGCAAATGATCCATCTATGCAGCCATATGGCTCAAGCGTTTCTTCTATTGACCGCACTACAAAAGTGACCTCAATTCATTATGACCACCATTATACATCACTAGCCCATAACAAAATGGGCTCACTTATAGAATGTGTTGGACTTGGCCCTTTTTGGCTAAAGTTCCCTAAACCTTTTGCTTTCCCCCTAGACCTTTTTTCTGACATGGGGTTGCCAACTTAGATGCTTTGGGCACTTTGCCACTGCTGCTCCCTATAATGGCAATCGGTTGTCCATGATTAGTATGTTTGCCTTAGTAGTAAAGTCCCTAGTAATGTGCACTGTTTATGCCTGGGGTAGTGATGCAAATTATACTACTGGGCCTACAACACTAATTGTGCCACCCACACAAGTAGCCCAAAGAGAGAACTCAGGCCTGCCACTGCAGTGCCTGCGAGCAGTTTGTTAAACTGCCATGTTGTACCCACTTGCCAGGCCTTACCCTTCCCTTTTTATGCAGATCGGACCCCCCTATGGTAGGGCCAAGGTACCCCCTGGGCAGGGTGCATTGTATGTGAAAGGTAGGACAGGTACTGAGGTGCGTACCATTTCCTGACAATGAAATACTATCCATTTTGTTTTTCACTGTTGAAAGGCCAGCTTGCCCATAGGACAGAATGGGGAGTCTGTGTAATATGTTTCGAGCCTATCTTCCCATAAGCTTAAGATGGAGAGGTGAAATCTAGTTTGCCTGAACTCACAATTTCATAACACATCTTTTTGTGAAGATGGTTTTTGCATAGTGTGTTTAAAAACCACTCTTTTAGAAGTGGCTGGGATTTTGTGCTCCAACATTTCTGTGTGTCTCTGCCTGGTTGTGGATTAACTGTCTGGATTTAAATGTGATAGGCTCTGGAGAATGTCTTGACCCAGGGGAGGAGGTGAGACAGCAATAGGCTGACCTGCATCTAGAGTGTAGGGGGGAGGAGTAGACCCTAGAGGTGAAGAGGCCTGGGTTGCTGCCACAAAACAGTGGCTCCAACTCCTGCTGAGTGACTGAGGATCCAGACCCCCCCCACTATCAAAGGAAGAAGGTGTCACTGGCAGGGAAACACCCAGAACTGGTTTTGACAGGGTCAGTGCCCCCTGAACATAAAGACTTCAAAGACATTTAGGGGTATAACTATGAGAGCTGAAACCCCTGAACGTTGGAGTTGAAGTGATCAAGACTGAAAAGGATTGAAACTACTTTGTGGTCAAGAGGAAACTCTGCCAAGGAAGAACCAGCTGAAGAGACTGAAGGAAAGGACTGACCCATGCTGTGTGTTCTGGGGCTGGCCTGCAGTTTGCTGATTTAACCAAGGAGAGGCTAAAGGGACTTTGCTGTGTGCTGTGTCCCCCTGCTTGAAAGGACTTTGCTATGTGCTGTGTCCTGAAGTAACTTATCCTCAATTGCCCAAGGAGAGCTGCTCCCTGTTGTGGAAACTCAGGAACATAAAAGATTCCAGCAGAGTCTCAGCGACGCTGTGTGCGTGTGCTTTTTGCAACCTGAGACCCTCATAAGAATTGCTCTGTGATCGTGGGCACCTGGAATCCAAGTGAGTCTCAGCGACGCTGTGTGCGTGTGCTTTTTGCAGCCTGAGATCTTTGTGAGGATTGTCCTGTGATCGTGTGCACCCAGAGTCCAAGTGAGTCTCAGCGACACTGTCTGAATGTGCTTTGTGCAGCCTGAGACCTTCGAGAGGATTGCCCTGTGATCGTGTACACCCGGAACTCAAGTGAGTCTCAGCGACACTGGGTGCATGTGCTTCATGCAGCCTGAGACCTTCGTGAGGATTGCCCTGTGATCATGCACACCCGGAACTCAAGTGAGTGTCAGCAACACTGTGTGTGTGTGCCCTGTTGCAGCCTGGGATCTTCGCCATCGGCCCTGACCGGCATCCCCAGAGGAGCTGTGCCGCCGGCCCGAGGCTGCCGTTGCCAAAGCGGGACCTTGAACCAACCCCGTCGGGTGAGGGCCCAAGTTCCACTGCCCAAAATCAACGAAGTCACATCGGATGCCCAAGTACCGAGGAGAGGAGAGCGAGGTCACGCCCCCCAGGTAACGTGTGTCTCTGCCTGGGGCAGGTTGCGTGCTCGGAGAGAAACACTTTTGGCCTTTCCCATTCTCACAGTGCGAGCCTTCGCTCAAGCTCGTATCGTGGCCCGTACTTGCCAAGGAGTGGCAGTACTGGGGCTGGAGTGTGGAGCTGCACTTTGGTTTAAACCATACCCGTTTTGGGGGCATATATTGGCAGAAGCTGACCGCAAGTCAGTACCTGTGGCATAGAGATCGTCCAAAGCACCGTGATCGGTTCCGGAGTGCCTTACGCATTGCATTATTTTTGCATAACGAACTGCCTGATTGTTGCATTACGCATTGCATTATTTTTGCATAACGAACTGCCTGATTGTTGCATTACGCATTGCATTATTTTGGCATTACGAACTTCCTGATTGTTGCATAACGAACTGCATTATTTTTACATTACGAAATTCCTGATTCTTGCATTACGAACTGCAAAGCTTTGCATTAGGACTGCATAGGATCATCTAGAATTGCTCATTAATACTGCAAGAACCTACCAGGGCTTGCTGGCCTAATAACCGTCAAGGTGAAATATTGCAAATACGCATATGTTGTTATCATGTGGTCTCATCGTATACCTTTTTATATAAACATATAATTGTTTTTATGAAACATGTGTGGAGTCCATTTGTGGTGTCATCATTGGGTTGCTGGGAGCGTGATTGCAAATACTTTACACACTTGCCTTGAAGATAAGCCTGGCTGCTCGTGCCAAGCTACCAAGGGGGTGAGCAGGGGCTATCTGAGATGGTGTCCTTTCTTTCCCTGACTTAGAAGCAAGGGTCCCTATTCGGCCTAAGGTACCTACCTCAGTCAACTTGAGAATCCGAGTTCTAACAGAATGCTAGCCAGTAATTAAAAAAAATAGAGTGAGTTCCTGCTTCGGGGAGACTGGTGAGTGCGCATTGCCCCTGTGGGACTAGTGAGTGCTGCTGCAATTGGAGCTTGGCTTCCCAGCACGCAGAACTGTGATCACGAGGTCTCTACACGCTGAGCCCATGGCACGTGGACAGCAGGGGTGGGTGGAATTTGCAAAGTTGCCTTTGGCAAAATTCCAGGAAATTGCAAAAAAACTCCGCGAACACGCGGAATTTAACGTGCTCGCGGAGATTTCGGGGGCGGGGCTTCTTTGCGAGTTCACAATGCCTCTTGATAGGGTCAGAGAGTGAGACGCTGTACCGGAATTCCACCGTTTTGTGCAATACTTCTACTCAACTGGAGTACTTTCTACTGGCTAATCAGTAAGTGCTACCTCGTTGGGTAAATGTATAGTCCTTTTCCTACACTACAGCTGCGTAAAGGGCCAGAAGAGTTGTCTCCAGTGACCATGTGTGTCTGTAACTTTGCCACCGCGCCGAAAGGCGCTGGGGTCCCTTGAGTGAGCTGTCCATCATAGTGGGAAAAGGGCGGGAAGTTGTTGCATACCGCTAGTGTGTGTGGGGTGGGGCCAAACGGGCGGGGCTTCTAGGCCAGTTCACATGCCTCTTGTTTATAAAGGGTCAGAGCACGGTCTCTGAGGCAGACAAGGAGAAGTAACCGCCTTGTCACAGGAACTACAGGAGGATTTCGCTCGAGTAAATCGAGGATGCAAAGACCACCGTCAAGGATTACAGCTGACATTTCAGGGTGAAAATGGGGAGAAGGCACATCTGCTTAACCACGCTCATGAATTCTACATGAGGACTGCGCTCGAGAAAATGAAGGATGCAAAAACCACCATCAAGGATTACAGCTAACATTTCAGGGTGGAAATGGGGAGAACAGACATCTGCTTAGCCATCACCACGCTCACGAATTGTTTTGCAGAATAATGCGTTCCAGAATTTGAGCTTCAACTCAGGCCCCTGCTTTATTTATATCTGTAAGTGCTTCCTGCTGAGGTTTATTTTTTGTGACAGGAGCATCGTTCCAGAATGAATCCTGCCCTGCATATTTATCCAGGAAGATGCCACCGTTTTGTGCAATACCTCTACCCTCATGCCTCCGAATTCCGTTCCGCGAAAATGCCGAAATTTCGCAAGTTCCGCGAGCGGAACGGAATTTGCCGCCCACCCTTAGTGGACAGTGCTGTAACATTAAAGCAAGGGTGTAGCTCTTGTTTTTATTTTACTTTCCCAATCGTTGCTTGAGATCCTTGAAAAATGTTCCACCAAAGTTGATGAACACAGTACATTGCAGATGTAAAACTGATAAGAGAAACACACATGGAAGAACAGGAAATAGAATGCCTGCAACCAATAGAAACAAGGAAAAGTAAAGTTACAAGCACAAGGACCAATAAGAAGTGAAGGTGGGATGTAAGTCCCTTTCATGTTGTATTCAATACAATTGGTTTCACAAGCACACCGCAAGCCCTGTGCAGGTGAAATGTATAAAGTTAGTTTGAGACATTGAAAGTACCTTTAAATCCAAAGTCGAATTTGCATATAAATGTAATGTAAAGGCAGCCTGAAAAGGCAGTGCTGCCTTTAAAATCATAGCAGGCAACACAGTAGTGCACAATTCGGTGCATTAAGTCTACTGGGCATCTACACCCCTATTCCCTCTTATAAACTTAGGGGCAGATTTATGAGGCCCTTGCGCCTCATTTACGCCGCAGTTGCGTCACTTTTGTGACGCAGCGGCGGCGCAAATCCTGCGCCATGCTGCGGGGTATTTACAACGTGACGCATCTTGGAGATGCGTCACGTTGTAAAGCCCTGCGCCAGCAGTAGGCGTACCTGTGCAGAGGGGGGGCGTTCTGTCGCAGGAACGCCTCCTAAAAGTGGCTGAGTGAAATCTACAAGATTTCACACAGTCACTTTTGAGCCCATGCTGCGTCAAAACCCTGCGCCTGCTTGAAGCAGGCGTAAGGATTGACGCAGCATTGTGAAGATAGGTCCCCCCAAAGCATTGCTGGAGCTGCGTCGCGCTTGCGACGCAACTCCAGCAATGCGCCACTTTTACGGCACAGATGCGTCACGCATCTGTGCCATTTTTGCCCCATGGTGCGCCGCATTGTAAATGCGGCGCATCCATGGTGGCGGAGCTGTGGCGCACAATAACTGGCGCATCCCTGCTGATATGCAGGGATGCGCCAGTTATTATAAATCTGCCCCTTAGAACTTACAGCTATTATTATAATCAGAGTTCTGGCCCTGGGCCTGGTAAGCAGAGCCCAGGGCAGTCAGAGTCAGTTACCACCCGTACCAACCAAAGAATAGGGGTGATCAGCGCAAAAAGGATGACTTTCTCACAGTGAAAAAAGAAGGAGCTAGTATTGTGCATATGAATTATATCTTTCCTTCAAGGCTGTCCTACACTTCATTGAAGGGAAGATCCTCAAACCTGCATATTAGATACTTTTCTGTCACATGGTCATAGTACATCCACTTGCATTGTGGGAAATCGAATAAATACTAGCTCAATTTTACCTGTTTTTAACGCTTATCTCCAACTGAGCCTTTTCTTGCTAGAGACCTGGTTAGCTGAAATGAAAATTGTCTTTTAATCTTGTGGTTTGCTGCCTGCTATTTTGCATTAAATGCTGGTTAGACTGTGGGCTTCCCAAAGTGATTTGTTTAATTTTTAACAATTAATATTAACAAATAAACAATGTTACGTAATAACATGCTTCAAATTCAATCAATGGTCTATTTCAATTAATATGTGTGGACATAACTGCACAACTGCTTTTTTCCTTCTCTTTTTTTCCTCTCCCTAAGATTTATCGATACATCTTTCATTGCATTATACCCTAGGGGAACTATTAAATCATGCCAGTTTGTGGTATGAATAATTTAGGTTCCCAGTGCTGCTCTGTATTTTTGGCACTGTATCCTCTTCAGACTAACACATACATTTTCATGTAATACAAATAATAACGAGTAATATTCCCCTGGCAAACATTTAAGGACCCTAATATAGATGGCATCTAAAATAAAAACGTGCCTGTGTTGTGGTTGTACATTAATTGTACAGTCATTATGGAACTTCAGTAATGTGAATTTTTGTGAAGTCATTAGAGGTTATGTGACCACTTCCTAGAAAAATGCAGGGTCAAAAATCACATGCTGTCATTAACAGTGATGTCATTAAGATCAACGGGTGTGTGATGTCACTCTCTACCCCTGACACTATGGTAAATCGATGTCCATGATTTCTTACCAAGCAGGATTTGTTAATTGTTTTTGGTAAAGATTTACATTATAACATCCCACAATTGCATAAAATAATAACAGTTGTGTTCTCTTTTTACGGCAGAAAATCCAGGTCAAGATAGAATAATACGGACACCTTTCATTTGACAAAACTTATTTACATTGGGCACGAGGAAAAATTGATCCCTGTTTAGTGCTCCTTTTTTATATAAAATGACATTATCTAAATAATTGTTACATTTATGTACTTATGCATAAAATTATATAGCAAGTTTAACAAGCATCGAGAGTAATTCACCGTATGCCTTCGGTAATATGTAAAACTAATTTATAAAATGAAAAAACATTTTAGACAAATTGTGTACACCATTATGTTACAGACTTTGACTTCGTCATGGATATTGCTTTTGCAATGGGGAAGCTTAATTTCATCGTTTTCGATTCTCCTCAAGCCACAGACTAGCAGTGCTCTGTAAGTAAAAATAAAAAACGGATTTTTAAACTGAGATATTGATTGCCATTGAGGCTAGCTCGAGATGTTGTTACAGTGACACTCAGGGCATTTTTCATGGGGGCTTACGCCGCTGCTGCATCACTTTTTTCTGAAGCAGCGGCGGCGTCAACAATGCGCCACACTGCGCAATATTTACAAAGTGAGGCATCTTTGCAGATGCATCACTTTGTAAACTCCTGCGCTACATTGTACCTGCGTCAGGTATAATGTATGCAGGTTGGACATTCCACCGTAAAAAAAGGCTTGTAGAAGTGGCGCAGAGAAATCTATGAGATTTCACTGCGCCGCTTCTATGAGTTCACAACCTCAAATCCTTACACCTGTTCACAGCAGGCGTAAGGACTGACAAAGGCCCTTTTAGATGGGACTCGCCCAAGTGTAATGACACATTGCTGGAGTTGCATCTGTTTTTTGACACACTCCAGCAATGTGTCATTACTGCGCCAACAGATTCGTCAGGATTCCTGACATATCTGGTTAATCCTTGCGACATGGAGGGTTGTACTGTAAAAACGCTGCATCCAAGGTGCCGCAAGGAGGGCAGAATAAAAGATGTTGCATAGCTGTTTTCAACCCGCGATGCAACACTTTTCATAAATGAGGCCCTCTGTACTTCAGGCTTAGCATGGAAAACAAGTTTTAAATGTTTAAAGGATTTTTTAATGCATTCTGGAACAGCACAGTCTGCCTCAAGCACTCCTTATAGTTTCTGTTGACAGGTTATGTACGAAGAAATGCTCTTGCCCATTTTAAGCAAGGGGAAATATTTGCATGTCAGCTATATTACATTACACAATGAAGTTGTCATGCGATGTCCACTCAGTACAGCGACTTATTAAAGTTGGATATGGGGACTGCAATAAATGTAGCTCTTGAAATACTAAAAGGACGGATTTCAATTAGATATTTTTATGAGAACAGTAAATCTGCCTTCCAGACAGTGCATAGTGCAAAACAAAATAGGTTTTACGTGCAAACTTGAGAAGGCAAACCCAGGCCTAAATATGACATCGTGCAACATACAGTGCTTGAAAAGTTAAAGGCATCCTTCATCAACAAACCGGATGACTATAAAAATATTTAAAGCAGGATGTGATGTGCGGTAGCATATCAAATTTGACATGATAACTGAAGTCAGCATTACCTCATATCTATTCATTTTGCCTGAACCAGTGAAGCCCACCTGACCTCAATTTATAATCATAAAATGTACATTATGAGACATTAAGAAACCCTATCAAAAACATATTTTAATATGTAAAACTAACACAATACGTGAAGTTCACGTGTATTTTCAGTTTACAATCGTATAAAATGCACGTCAAAATTTACAATATGTTCCATTGAATTTCCTATTGATAGCTGTATTTTCCGTATTCCCCTCACTAAAAATGACATTGTGCAGCGCAGAGATCATAATATTGTTAATTAATGCATAAGGTTGACTGTCGCTTTTATATTTAATGTATTCGCAATATGGAGGACAATGATAGACAAGGCAGATTGTTCATGTATGCAAGAACACAATGGACAAAGTGGTACCACGGGAAGAGGTGCTACTAAACTTGTACTGCATTACAAGCATTTGGACAGAAAACTTAGGGAACAGTAATCACCTTGTTCGTTTGTTTACATAATTTATTTCCGTCGTAGATAAAGGTGTCATGATACAATTCAAATATTACATAAATTGTTAAGATATACAAAGAATGTCAAGCTACAAAAATGATAAAAAAATAAGTTAAAAGCTATACAATGGTACAATCCAAGTTCCTTATTAAAACAATAGAACAAAATAGTCTAAATGTAAGAGCACTTAGGTTGAAAGAGGACTAGAACATTTTACGCCGGATAGGCCAAATGCTCTCGGGGTATTAAGTAACTGAGAACACAACAACAGAAGACATATCAGGTCTTTATTCTCAGTGCTAGTCTCTACCGTCTAATGCCAAGTCAATGACATAAGGGAACTATCCAGCGACTACTCTGTTTGGTATTTGCTATAATTTGGACAGAAGAATAGCAGGTGATCAATTGTTCCATCTCCTCTTTTACATGCAGATTCAAAAACTGTGGAGAGCCCTAATACTCCTACTGCATTTGGGCTAGGAGAAACCCGCAGGGAATAAACAACGATGCAGAGGAACTAATCAACTAATGCTGATATCTAAGTGAGAAATATATTGATCCTTTTCTGTGAGTAGTAAATCTCTACAATTTAATATTTCTTTTATGTGTCAACACCAAATACTTACTCCAGAAGTAGTTGTAAAAACATATTTTTATCCGATTTTTTTAACAAACACAGAAATACAAACATACAAACAATACAAAAATACAAATACATACACATATATATCCATGAACAATCCTTCCTGCTCGTTATATTCACATACGGATGTAACAGCAACGTAATTCTAAAGCCACCATCCATAACAAGAAAGGTCGTCCTATACACATTCGAGGGAATTCCTCCACCCTCACTCTATTATCAAGAACATGTACACAAGTGACTCTAAGGAAGACGGAAAGAGGAGTTTTCCCCTCCCTATATTGCAGTCCCCTGGAAGATTTCATATATTCCTGGTATTTCTTGCCTCTCCCAACCTAATGAGGTCAAAAGGAATATGGCCGAAACGCGTCGACCCCACAATATGGAGGAGTCCGCCAGATGTTGATTTACGCTAAAAAAATAGAGTGAGGGTGGAGGAATTCCCTCAAATGTGTATAGGATGACCTCTCTTGTTACGGAAGGTTGCTTAAGG
The DNA here is from genome assembly GCF_964204655.1 of Triturus cristatus. Taxonomy (NCBI): domain Eukaryota; kingdom Metazoa; phylum Chordata; class Amphibia; order Caudata; family Salamandridae; genus Triturus; species Triturus cristatus. The sequence continues at coordinate 580,675,759 of NC_140586.1, forward strand.
TAGATATAAGCATTGGCTGATTAGTTCCTCTGCATCGTTGTTTATTCCCATACTCTTCTACATGCAGTGCATAATTTTTTGGACTCATTATTATCTTTCCATTTTGCTGTGACTATTGCTAATGGCAGAATCCCCAGCCTAAATTTAATGTATAATGTTTTGTCAAAGGAGGGATCAATTTCATCCAAATAATTCTCAAAGGAGGGAAATGGTTTTAATTCAAGAAGGAGTTCTGTTAACTTCCCTATATTTGAACAGTGTAGCAGCGCACGATTCTCTAGTTCCCAGAACCTTGCCATAATTTTTTTTTGGCAATAGGGGAAATAGTATATGGATATTGCCAGAATTACTGTAGACCTAGCAAAAAACAAGTCTGCTTTAGAAAGTTCTACCATGGTTAATTCCTCTCACCCCGCGACCTAGCTAAGACATCTTTTATTCCCTCTCTGTAGCAAATCATCTCTGGAGTCGACCAGATTCATAGTAATACAATATAGGGCTTAGGCGAATTAACTGGGCTAAGACAGAATCCCTAGATCATATTTAAAAATAAGGAATAGCTTTGAGGGGTTTTAAGCATTCTCCCTGAAAAAATATTTTTGGGCACCTCCAGGGCATGCAAATTGCTGTGGCCCCATAATTATACAAACACAAGGAGAAAGCAAAGACAAGGAGCTGGCGAATGATTCAATGACATTTCTCAGACACTCACCCCCAGTCACAGATCTGGGTTGAATCCATCATCATTTTCTATCTCACTTTGCCACCCTATAACAGACACAGGTATATGCAAATCAGTCTTGACCCTATGCCTCATGGGAACAGTCCAGCCAGAACTGCCAAGCCATGTCTTCCCTGGACCGGAAACAAGCATCCTGGGACCAGTTTTGGGTAACAGCCCTCATCAGCCAGGCTAGCTTGAATCCAGTGGCAAAGTAAGCAAGGGACCCACGTCTGGGCATACCCTGCCAACTTAGGGCGAACAAAGCAAACACAAGGAGATGATGGACAGAGCGCTACCACTTTTCAGACACCCACCCCCAGTCACAGTTCTGGGTTTCAGCACTCCCTCCATCATCTCCTAGTGTTTGCTTCAAAATAAGTCAAAATATAAGGTACCTACTGGTACACACCAGACTGAGACCTATTCCACTGAGACCTAATCCACTGGAAAGGCGAGAGAACCTGTGGGAACTTCCCCCAGTGACCAGACACATGCGGTGCAGATCATGTGATGTGTGTCATCTGACTGACAACACGAAAAGCATTGACATTAGGCTTACCTCCCCTTTGGAAAAGGTAGGCATACAAATTGTAACACCAGCAATGCGGCCTAGTGAATATAGAGATGACGACATGCAGAGTCAAAATAACAATTATGGAACACAGATCCACATTCAGATGTCAGAAAACAACAACACGCCTGACCACGCACTAAATGAAAAAAGCACTTGGTCAATGACTTGTTCTGGACAGTACTGGATAAACCAAATATCCCACCAGCTGCCCATAACACAGAACATGCCCTGTTCATAAGAGAACAAAAATGGATTTATAGAGTGTGTAGCCATTTAACGGGCCTGAATGATGACATACCTTGGAATGCCCTAAACAAACTGTGATAAACCACAGGGTTGGTTACCTGATGATAATCGAGGATAGGACATGCACTCCAAGGGATATGACTACTTTCCATGTGTTCTAATACACACCCTGGGATAATACTAACCGCACCGTGTTTCTCACTTTGGCATGTATTTTTTACCCCCACCTCCTAAGACAGGAACCGTGACAGTTCCAACCCTACTGTCACTCACCAGGAGGGAGGTGCATTCTACAACACAGGTCACAAGCAGGCCATCAACATACGTGTAATTCCAGATAGGAACCAGGAAAATGATGTTAGTAATGCCTGAAACAGCGACCACAGCCCTGCTGATACACCTGAAAACGATCTTTACCCTGACTACCATTTCACAATAAGTGGAGTTGGATTGAGTATATCCAATAGGAATGGCCGACCTAGTTCCCAGTGGATGAATCCAAAAGTGTTAAGACATTTAGATACCCTGTTGTAATCCTCATGAGGCGCCGTACAGTGTGTCCATACTAAGCCCGCCCACCTCTACACTCCACCATGGAGGAATGAGGTCGGCAGGCTAGTTTTTTCAGCACCTTTGACGTCCCTGAGTCACACGCACCACGTCCGTGGTCACCTGGCTGGACGCAAAGCCTTTGAAAACCGGGCTACAAGGCACTGCTACAAGTACCTATGCGGCGCTGGGAGAGACAAAATGTTCGTGACAAGCTCACCTTGACGAAGTAAGTGGGGGAATCGGGGGGCCACAGAGCAAGGACCCAGTGAGTAGATTGATTGCCCAATTCAGCCCCAAACATGTATGTTGGCCAATCTAACCACGATAACCACCAGGTCAGAAGGCAGATTACTGGCACACATGAATTTGCTATGTTGTTGTTGGTCATGGAGTATGGCGAGATCGGCTGTATATTCCAACCATACCGTATATCAATCATCTTTTACATGATTATTTTTATCTTTAGCGATGCAGTGTGTGACTACAGGGAGCCGTCCTCACTCTCCCGCCAGTTCGAACACGAGTATCAAGTAAACTCGGTAAGGTATACCGAGTGCAAGTTTATGATGGCTCACTGAGTAATGATGACCAAAGGTCTTTTTACCTAAAGAGTGATGTTCCCACACTCATAAAGGACGATTGGTCCTACTTACTAGTGTTTTTTACATTTACATTAGCATAAGCCAGGTCGCATTATAATAGTCAAGAGGGACGAGACAACTTTTTCACTTCATAAATGTTTTTATTATAGAATCATACACCACAAATGTCACTGTATTTTGAGTGTTTATATGTGTAACTTATCAATGGTTGCAGGATATTCTCTTTGAGTGAGTTATGAAACCTTCATAACCTGAGCATTTACACTGGCTGTGACAACGCTCTACTCCTTAAGGTAGGAGGTAGGGAGAGTTTTATAGGGATCTACTTTTTAGTCCTGATGAAAGCCAGGGACAATGCAGTATACGGCTGAAACATGTCGACAGTTTGCAGAGTGGAGGGGTAGTGGGTCCATTATAGACCAGAATACCACAATCCACTGGTTGATTAAAAATGTTTAATCTAACCAGGGAGTCCACCAATAAAGGGAAAATAGGAGATCCCTGCATTAGTTTTAACATTGTCTTCTCTGCACTTTTCCATTGATCCCATATACTTTCTCTTGATTTTTGTCTTGTCTTCCCCTCCCTGTTGCTCCACCACAGTCGTTGGCTTGCGTGGAGGTGTTGTAGCAGCCTTATGATGAAGTATGCCACAATTTTTTTGTGGTTGAGGGCAGTTTTTACCAACATGTGTGTCTTGTCAACTCACCTCTTCTAAATACCGACATATCTCTTATTGCCCCATTTCTTTGTGTGTGTAGAGTCTTGTTACAAGAGGTCAAAGTGGGGTGTTTCCTCCTACCTCTCATCTACTGTGCGGAAAATGAACCCAGAAACCGGTCCCAGGATGCTTGTTTCCGGTTCAGGGAAGCCCTGGCTTGTGGCAGTTTGGGCTGGACTGTTTTCATGAGGCACGGGTGAAGACTGATTTGCATATAGCTGGGTCTGAACTGAAGTGGCAAAGTGAGTTAAGTAATGATGATGGATTCAACCCAGATCTGTGACTGGGTTGAGTGTCTGAATAGTTTCAGTGCTCGTCCATCGTCTCCTTGTGTTTGCCCCATAATTATGCCCCATAGGTGGCAGGCGCACCCGCTTGAGCTCTCCAGACCTCAAGTACAGGGGAAATTGGCTGTAGTGATGATTTGCTAGCTGCTGCTTGATGTTTCAATATTAGGGTGCATTTTGTAATTTGATATACCCAAGAGTCGGTGTTGGACATTCAGATCCCAAGATAGTCAGAACCATGAACTCTTTCAAGCTGTTGTTCTTCTAGGGAAATAATCCCTCTAAAGCCTCTGTGAGGGTGGATAGCCAGGATTTTAGTTTTGCTTTCATTATTCTTAAGGCCATGGACGTTACAGAATAAACTACATTTTTTGCACTAGTGTCGCAAGATCTTTGGGAGTGTGTCATCTGCAAACAGCAGAGCTGGTATTTTAGTTTCTCCAAGAACTGGGGAATGATTTTTACAGGACATGAGATAATCAAGACACCCGTTGATAAACAACAGAAACAACAGAAACAGTGTTGGGGCAAGGACGCAGCCTTGCCACACATCCCTACCAACCCCAAATGGGGCAGAAGATTCTCAATTTTTACCCCAGCAGACTTGAGCGAAGTTTTCCCAGTGGGGCTGCACGATGATGGATAGAAAGGGGTCTTCATCATATTCCAGAGAGACCTTGCTTAACCGGAAGTCTGACCCATAAGTTGGAACTCTTTTTTGTGTGTGTATGTGTATACTATGTACAGATGGGCAGTGGAAATCTAAATTTAAAGCATACAAGAGAGTGTGCCATAAAAAAGAAGTAATAATATGGTTAACAATGGACAAATAGGATATGGGTTATCGACTCATTCTCCCATTTCAGATGTTCACATCGCCAACAGCCAAAGCCTTATACATACAGCAGTTCTGGACATTCTAGCACTAACACCATGTACCATGAACTGATCATGACAGCCACTTCATAAGATTGCTTCACAGGTATCAACTTCCAATTCAAATCCCACATCTTCAGGCACCATGCCAACATAGAGGCCTTAAGTCCCATGAAGGCACAGTCTACAAAATCTAAACCCAATTCTGATGGCCCCTGGTAAAGACACAAAATGTGCTATTCAAGTAGGGGAAAATGTGACAAAGGTTCACAGCTGTAGGAAGTTCCTAAGGTCCTACTTATATTCACCAAGAACAACCAACTACTCTTACACAATCAATTCAGCCACAAATGTAATTGCTGTTAAATGGCATTAACCATTACATCAGTACTCTGGCAGATTTTCCAAAAGAATATTCCATACGAAGGTGGAAGGCAATCTGTATCTTCTTAAAGAAGGCCATGGGCAATATTAGTAATTTATGAGACATCAAAATCTGCCCCAACACTATAACTCTGCTGCCGCACACTCAGTTGGACACAAATTTCCAAACTCACTGGTAAATTGCACCTACATTAAAGCAGTCTCGCCATTGCCATACATCATTAACACTTCATACAAACATCTGCCTAAAGCAACCTTAATCATAGATGACCTCACCCAGTCAATTAAGGCCAGTGGTCCCTCCAGGACAGCCATTTAGAATTTAGACTACAGTCAAGCACAGACTGCGAAAGCGACCACCAAGATAATGTAAAATGCCATCTCCCTCACCAAAAGAGGTACTCCATGTATCCTGTTTCCTCACAACCTCTTTACTATATTACTTTCTCATAATCTTTCTCTACCTACTTAACCAACAAATAACCACTCAACATTAGAATACATCTCAGTGGTTTGCAGCATACCCAAAGCTCCATTATCATCTGTTTTCAGTCTCTACATTGAAATTCCGGGTGTATTCTTGGCTTGCAAAATCATCATGATCCACTAGCCCAAGATAACAGGCAACACAAAGCAATATCTGAAGGTCTTAAGTGGTAGAGACATAAACCAAATAACAAACTGCCGCACCACTATCCAGCCCTGGATGTTGAAGACCTCCTTGTCTCTAAAATCCTAGAAATACTGCTTGTCTTAATCACAAAATACAACAATCCCGTCAAAGAATAAGAATGTCTCACTGTAATGATTTACAGATAAATTCTTGGGGGCGGAGCCATGCTGCAAAGAAGACGGTCTTCATGCATCTCCAAAAGAGCTCCAAGAGCTTTGCGCCAAATGCGCAGCTTTAATGCGTTGAGGGGAAAGCTAATTGCTCCTGTCCAATAACTTACCTCTTGACTGTCAAAGTCCTCTGCCAGCAAGGAAGACTGTGCATTTGAGGGCAACTTCAGTTGAGACACACTGTCTGACCCTAAAGTACAGGTGATCCAGACATGAATGACTGCCTCGGATTAGCAGTGTGAGGCAGAAAACGGCAGGGCCCATCCTTGAACATTTTCTCCTGAGGTGAGCAGACAGTTTATAGTTTTGTGACCCCCCTACCATGTCCGATTAGATGCAGGAATTTCTGGTGCTACTGGTCATGTCTCTCTCTATTGTGTCCGCTATGAAAATGTAAGCCATCTAGTAAAATAATTTCACAATTTAAATAATGAGTAAATTAACAATTAGGAAAATTGGAAAATTAAGAAAAATTAATCGTCTTCATGAGGCATTCTACTCCTCAACAACCGCAAACATGAGTGTTAAAATGAAATTCATCACCTTCTAGTACATGAAAGGCATTTACGTACTAAACATGCGTGGTGCCCCAGGCATACATGCAGTAATACAGTGAATTTCAGTAAGACATGTAAATTTGGACTTTACATGAGGCTCAACAATTTGAGAGCGGGGGTCCAGATTGTTCAACTCACTCTGTGCCAAGATCCCAAGGACCTCGTGGACATGTAAAGGGGAGAGTCTCATGGGCATGAAAACTTGGTACTCTACATGCCATGTAAATATAAAACGCCACTGGAGTGAATATCTCAAAGCAGTGTGAAGGCACAGTGACAAAGCTGCTTATCTGACTTTGAAGCTTATAGAAAGAGGTTGCAAATAATACATTTCTTGCCCCGCCTAGTAGAGTCAAGGATGTCAATGACGAATTTGGGTGGGCCTCTCCCAGACAGTTCCCTTGCAGACATCGAGCTCAGTAATTGACAGGTCATCTTTGGTATTGAATTCTGTGCAAAGAATTGTGGCATGTGATTCTCCCTCCCTATGCAAGTTACATTGATGGTTACTGAGTTCCTTTCTGGAGGCAATAATGCAATTTCTGATATCTTTTAGGAGGAACACAAATTCCTTTGAGTTCCCTGGTGGAAGGTAAACATTGAAAACGTCAAGCTCCCCTGAGACATGACTAAGTCTAAGATGATGATAATTTCAATAATCTGAGTTTGTGGGCTTAGTTGCAGAGATACCCATATGACCAAACCTCCTTTAAGCCTGCCTCTCCCTTCTTTTGCTGGCTGGACAGAATATGTGGAGTAGCAATCAAGATTATTTCAGTCAACGCCCAAGTCTCCTGGAGATAGCAAATAGAATGTGACTTGATAGAGATGACCCATTCTGTGTCCTCCATTTTTAATCTGAGGCAGCAACATTCCAGTTTAAATGTATTTTCTGCTTGCTGGTGTGATAAGCGCGGGCTGATTCCTATGGTGATTGATTTCGCATTCTTTTTCTACCACCATGAAGAATGGGTGGCATCTAGAATGAATTTTTATGCTGTCAGTATGCTGAAAGGTAGCCATCTTGAGGATTTGAGGCTGCCAATCACCAGTGGCTTGTACCTTTATTCTCAGGTTTTGGAGATTATTTCAGTTGGTGATGTTTCTGGGACCCCTTATGCTACTGACCGTGCATGTGTTGGAAAGCCACTCCCATCGCTGTTGTAATGCTTCTGCCTCTCCCATGGACCATTACGGATGCCTACGTGTGTAGGAGGATATTCATACAGTAACCATTGGTAATGAGTGGTGTTTGTCAGTGACCAGTTAAGATCTGCTTGAGGAAGATGCACTAGAGGATTTAGTAGCACCCATCTTGCTTTGGGACAGAAACTTCAAGTGTTTAGATATGGTCTCTACCTCTGATGCTCCCTGCTAGATATGCTATGGACATTTACATTGAACGTCAATCGAACTGTAATGCAATAGTGCCAACTGCTTGATCTTATATGCATAGCAACTTCTTGGCTTGTTTCCTTATGGAACTCCCTATCAATTTTACTCCCTGACATCAAAGCATATGAATCTCATGTATACAGGATTGATTCATTGAGCTAAATCAGGAAGCTCCTTTGGCGTTTTCCAATGGCTGCATCGAAGACTTCTGAACAACGCCTCTTTTCTAAGACTGTGAGAGACAAGAAACCTTCAGAAGAAACGGATACAACTCATACTAATACTGTAAACTATAATTGCAGTTCTTAAATTATTAAAGGTATTGAGGCAACAATAACAGTAATGAACTCTAAACAGACATTACTTGAAGAAAAACTGATTACAGTCCCAATTAGAATAGTTGATATCAATACAAGGGTAGATGTGCTATAAGAGACAATCCAACACTCTCCATAGCTGAGTTATGAACTTTGGAATATGCAAGAAAGACTGACAAATCTTGAATGCGAAATTCATAGAGACAACATACCTCAACCTCCCTTGCGACAAAGAATGCTTGAATATATTGTGGCTTCTGGAAACCTTTATCCAGAAGCGCATGGAAGTGGACTTCATGCTGTTACTGGAATTTTAGAGGGTGTGCTATAGCAGGTTAAGAAGCAATACCTCTGTGTCACAGAAAAAAACAATCATAGGCTGTCTCATCAGACACCAACATACACAATTGAGCGTACAAACAGTCAAAAATCATGGCACTTATGTCTCAAAGGAACCAAGATAATATTGATGTGAACTTTTCTCAGGAAATGAGTGTCATCCGGAAGATATTTTTAGCCTTTTTCCCCAGTCTTAAAATGAGAAATATCAGATATGGCCTCCTACGCCTGTCCAACAAGCTAGTCATTTTGGATGACCAAACAAAATATTTTAAAGATCTAATCAAATTAGAAAGGCTACATGACTATTTACGCCCTGTTCCTATTACCAGGGAAATCTCAACAAATCAATTATGGGAGGAGGAACATACTACTGCTGATGACCAGCTCTCTTGGAGAGATCCTAGTACATATGAAGGGAAGTGTAATCACAACCTCAGAGAACAAAATAACATCTCTACTGAAGTCATGACTCCTATATTCAACTTTCCTTATTACAGTATTCCCCTTTGTTATTCGGCATTCAGTTGTTCTCTTGGAGACCAACAGAGAGGAGGCTGATTAACATTTAAAGTAATACTACAACCCACCCTGCTGGGCAGAAACACAGATGCTCACATATGAACTCAATCACAATGACCAGAGTTAGCTGGTTGCTATTATTATTTTTTTTCAATTTTGCCTAATGTTTCTTTTTTTACTTGTTTCCTGTACACCCAGCCTCAATTACTGATCCACCCTCTAACGTTAATTAGGCTATATGACCAGCATATTTCCATGGTACTCAGATAATAATTTATTGGTACTGAAAATATTGATCCCCTTTTTAGTGATAATTGTTTCGTTACACATGAATGCCACAGTCTGCAGCACCTGGTATGTATAATACAAAAGACCAGGCCATATGGTCTCTGGTCATTAATGGACCCAATGAAAGAAGATTTTAGCAGCCCTAACTTCTAAAAAGGCAGGAATTACACTTCTTGAAGAGTCTCATCTCTAACAAGAAGAATTTGAAAAATATAAGAGACATTTGGTGGGAAAGGTGATGTCAGCATTTGGCTCAAATGTCAAGTAAAATCAAGCGCAAACTCGACCCTTAACAACCATGGGAAATGGTGTTGCCATTCTGTTGCATACAAATGTGGCTGTTATAGTGCATGAAACGTGGACAGATCAGCTGGAGTATATGCTTTTGCCAAACTCACATTGCATAGTGCCACTATTGTGATTGGATCAATATATGCTACAAATACCTCAAAACACCCCTTTTCAACACATTACAGGCTGATCACAGAGTTTGGTCAATCTAAACTAATAGGATTAGGAGAATGGAATATAACAATTGTCCCAAATTTAGATAGGTCAGGCCACCTAGATTTCAAAAGCAGTGGTGACAGAGGACAACTTCGAGACCTGCTGACAGATAATGCATTAGTGGACCCTTTGCACCTCACACATCCCAGCGATAGAGAATGTGTATGTACATAAAGTTTCACTGTTTATGAATTGGAATCTCAGATTGTTTTTTTCATTCTCAATAAACGTTTGCTACCAAATGTTTGTGACTGTACAGTGGCGGCTCCCCCATTAGGGCGTGGGGGCGTCGCCCCACTGCTTTCTCACGGTGAGAGAAGGCAGAAACATAAACGGTAAAAACTACCATTTATGTTTCTGCCTTCTCGCATTGCGAGAATGCAGAAATTTCTCTGTGCGTGCCTGGTTGGGGGAAGGTGGGTGAGCGGTCCTGCTCGAGGGCAGGGGGGAGTGGCTTGCCCAATGTTGTGCGTACTGACTGTTTGGTCGGCCCTGGAGCCGACCAAACAGGCAGTACCCACAACAGTGGGTAAGCCACTCCCCCCCGCCCTCAAGCAGAACCGCCCACTCTCCCTTCTTCTTTATGCAGTGAAATTGTCCCAGGCTGGGGCGCTCTCCTGCTGCGCCTATCAAACACAACACTGCCATTTGCAGCGTTGTGATTGGCATGCGTAGGGGAGGGAAGCTGCCTGCTTCCTGTTTTTGCAGCAGGTATGACCGGCCAGGAGCAGAGGCGGTGTGTTACCGGCACTCAAGTAAGTTGTATTTTCTTTGTTTTATTCCCCCCTCCTCCCCGAGACCCCCCCTCCCTCCCTCGAGCATGCCGGTCGCCGCTGGATGAGCCCGTCCAAGTCGCCGTTACTGTATAGAGTGTGACTCTGTTGCAGATAATTAGAATGCCCGACCGCGTTGAGTAACATAACACCAGGCTGCCGAGGGAAAACTTGACTGTTAAACATAACTTGCCTTCAAGGGACCCCGGGCCGGCATATACAGTAACTGCGACTTGGACGGGCTCATTGCTAATGTTCGATTTCACCAGGACGGGCTTGGGCTCGTTGCTACTGTTCAGTTTCAAATTAGATAGATAAACTCTGTGAACAGAGATCAAAGGCCAATGTTACAGCATATAGGTTGCACCTCACTCCAGTGCGGGTTATTTACAAAGCGTGGAACCTGGCATAAAATACTAAGCGGCTCAAGGGCCTCTTCCTGTAAATTATGCATAGTCTAATATCCTCAAGGCACAAATGTCACTTGCCTGTATTTCGAAAAAGGTTGAGCAAATGCCTTTCAAGCCGCCACGGTGATCTTGTTCGAATGGCACCACAGACAGACGTTTTCCACACTCAGTGACTGGCCTGTGAAATGCGTGGGTGTATGGTTATTTTCTTCAAAACTTTTTGAGTACATAAACTGCGCTGAGTGGAACTAATTAATTAAGCAGGTTTGGTGTACTGGTGTTTTGCCCAGTTTTTTTTTTAAACAGAATATGGAGTGGTTCATAACTTGAAGTGACGTATTTTGTGAATCAAGTACATACGTACTGTTTGTAAACTACAACTTTCATGCACACATAGAGGGGCATAACATTTATTTCCCTTCTCCTTGTGTTCTTAATGCCTGCACATGATGATTTCTTTTTTTTTTTATTTATCATATGGCTATTCACGATACTGTGATTTCAAGGCTCACGTTTTAATACAGACAATCTGGTAGATTTGGAAAGTAAACTGCGATCTTTATGAGCAATGTAAGACATGACGTTTTCTCTGATGTCATCTTTACCGAATTGTTCAATGCTTCTCAGGTTTTAAATGCTGCAAGTAAAAGTACTGTATGCTTCAGTCTGCCCGTCGCAGATACAAAAATGAATATTTTAAAACTACAGTTGTGTATATTAAGAGTGTTTTTTGGAAATCGAGGCATTACATTATTGGCTATTTAGGTCTCCAATGTATTTAGCCATTTCATTTCATTTATAATGCTATAATCCCGCTCTGCTGCTTGGAAGTCAGGCACACTTGCTGTGTATATTAAAGACCTGCTTTTATTCTAGACAACCAGTATGGGGACATAATGGCTGCATTTGCTGCACTTATTTACAATTTAGGATTCATAACAGCGATTGCTGTATTTTAAGTACTCTTTTAGAAGTATTCAATACCAATAGTGTGTATGCAGTGGGATTTGTAAACCAATGATGTAGGCTCTCACTTTCTGTCTGCAACTCATAAAGAGGGCTGGTTTTAATCGGTGCACTGCAAACTTTTTGTGACCTCAAAAAATAATAATAGTATGCATGGCAAGCCCATTTGAAGACTCTATATTTTCTATATAGTAGGCTGAGTAGATGTTTTGATGGGAGAGCATGTGTAGATTACTTGAGGCTACCTGGTTTGGTGTGTGGAAAGATGGATGGATAGAGAGATACATGGATGGTGAGAGATCGCCTGAGGATAGCTGGATGCTCTGGTGATTCTCCAGTGGTGAAAGGATACATAGATGGACGGGAGGGCAGAAGAGTTACAGGAGAGTGTGGCCAGTAGAATGAGTGGATGTATACAAGGTTGATTTGGTGAATAATCCATATGATGGACAAATGAATGGATGATGTTCTATTAAATGGATACCTAGATGGTTGGGTAGGTAACTGAGTGAAAAAGAAGGAGAGTGTCTAGAAGGAAGGGTAAACGGATGAATCCAGAGGAAGATGGAAACATGTTTGGAATAAATTGGGGGTTAATTGGGTGAATGATGCATTGGATGAAAATCCTTATGTTGGACAGACTCACTGACTCACTATGTAAAATTCATCCCAGCTTTTACGCCTCGCCCCTTGGAAATGTCACCAGCCACCACTGTGACTGTACCATGGACATCTATGGGATGCCAGACTATGCACATATTTTCATGTTTTAATTTTAAATACTGGCCCCTAAAAGCGTAGACCTAGCAGCTGAATGTCCGACTGTACAAATCGTCTGATGAAAAGAAAAAACGTGTTTAAATCCTCCATCACCTCCCCACAGTTATTATGGGTGGCAGGAAAGGCCTGCATGAGAGGAGTACGGATGAAAGAAGCAGGAACATTTTGAAAGTTGTCTGAAGAAAAGATAATAAAGTTTGAGCCTGAGATCACAGAGCTTCAGAAACACGACCAAAACACAAATCAAATGGGATTCTCTATTAACTCTTGGGCAAAACCGATTAACTATAGTTTTATTTTACCTTACTGAGTAAGCGCTATTGTGTATCAAAAGTACCAGATATGAACATGGAGAGAAAGCAAGAGGATTATTGGCCATGCAACTAACACAGAGGGAAGCAAAATTGACTATCCCCGCTGTATGATCTCAATCTGGTTCGTAACTATTGCATTCACACAACATAGTACGAGAATTTTAATAATATTATTCACATTTCTGTACCTCAGGAGGTGGTGGAGAAATACACCAAGAAAACAACTTTTTAAATAGACTCCCCATACTGCAATTGCCTACTGATCTTCAGTATCATCTGGATCAAGAAAAAACTGATGATGAAGTAGCTGTCAAGAATATGAAGCCAGGACAATTGAAATGATGAACTACTGTACTTCTCCCAGGTTTGTTCAACCACTTCAATGGAAACAGTAGAGTCACTAGACCATATTCACAAGACTATTGTATGACTAATAGGGCCCAGAATGCCTTGATGGTGGCCATCTTGGCCATGGACCAAGTATAAAAGAATGCCACATCCATCACAACGTGCTTAGTATATAGTGTATTCCAGCATGTGTGAAGCCATTTTAGAGAGCTAATTCCGAGAGTCTGTGAAAGAGGAATCCTAGTAGCAAATTGCAATTCCAGAGTCCCGGTTGAGAAGCAAAGGAGTTTGTAAAGCAAGGGAGTTTGTAACGCTCTGGTAGGTGTGAGGAAGTGTGAGGAAAAAAACCTAAAAAGAAATAATAATAATAACGTGTTATCACAAAAGCATATTGTTTAAAAGGAATCATAGAAAGGGTTTATATTAACTTTATAACATTGCAAGTCATTGGTGAAATTCTACAGGAGCATACAGATTGTTAATGACAGCAAGTTCTTGGGCAGGTTAAGACAGTCAATGTTAAATGGAAATGAAAAGTTTATTCGATAATTGTATTTATAGACATGGCTTTCGATGTGATGAGCATTATTATTATTATTAAAGAGTAATAATAATCAAACTCCAAGCTAGGAGAAATACTGATATAAGCAAATGCTTGAGATGTTGTCATAGTGAAATCATGGTATGTTGTTAAAACTCAATAACCATAACTACATTTAAAAAGTGATTCATGGAATTGTCTGAACAATAACTTTATGTTTGTTTGAAATTCAGCACTACTCAGTGTCCTGATAGGAGTGAAGCAATAAGGTCTTTATGCCACCCATGCAGTCCTCAGTTTGAGAGCAGGGAGCGAGAGCGAGAGAGAAAGAAAGAGAGAGACAGAGACAGACAGAGAGAGAGAGAGAGCGAGAGAGAGAGCGAGAGAGAGAGTGAGAGGGGAACTGTGATAGTTCACTAAGGTACAGGAAGAGACCAGTAATATTGAGATGTGTGTTGTCTATATAATAAAGGAGTACAGAGAGCACTAGGTAATTTATCTGTTGTTATCATTCTAGGTCCCCTTTCTTGCTGTTCCCATTCCCCAAAACCCTTCCCTCAGCCAGCCACGCTAGGTTCCTGCAAAGATACTAAGCAGAGCTGGTGGTGCCAGGAGGTGAGACCCCATTGAGCATTGTGGCGCTCCAGAGGAGGGCATTCAACAGAGACAAGAACTGACAGGACAGTGGGCCCACAAAGTCCCCCTGAATGACACAATCTCAAGATTGCCACATTGGATGAGGTGGTTAAATTTCTTGCAAGTTTACACCAAGATGTGGCTGTGGTCTCTTTGGAGACTACCACCTCTAATTCGAGCCTCTTGGGGCTCTACTTATAGGTAACAGCATCAAGATTCACTAATATTCTGATGATACACAACTGTACCTGAAAGTTGTCTCTGCTCCAGTCAACCAACACCTTAAACACTGCCTCCTCTTCATCCAGACCTGAATGTCCAGCACCTACCTGAAGCTCAACTCTACCAAGAAGTCATTCCTATTTCTTGCCAAAAAGATAAGCAAGAATTGGTACACACCTGGCTCAATAACATGAACCTTGGTGGCTTCAAATCCCAACTTTCACTGAATATCAAGTTACTTGGGCTCAGCTTGGACACCATTCCTGCCCTCAAGGAACACATTTCCAAAAGAACAAAGCAACCTGGTACCAGCTCACTCATGTAAAGAAATTGAAACCATTTCTTCCAGAAAACAACTTCAGAAATGCTGTTCAAGCCCTCATACACTTGCATCAGGAGGAAGGCAAAGCCCTGCTCAATAGACTTCAACACTTCATACTGGCATTTCAATGTCATCATACACATTGTTGCACAATCTTTGAAGGGTCTGAAGGCATAAGACCACTTCACCTCCACTCTCTTGGAACTCGGCTAACTGCCCTTTACAGCCCACATCATCTTCTAAACCAGCTGGATTATCACTGCCATAGCCTCTGCCTACCAGGCTGACACACCTGCACCCAGAACGTGATCAAACTGGAGACCATGATGTGCAAATTTAAAAAATATAGTAACATGCTTTCGCCATTTATCGGAATGTCCCAAAGACTGCTCCAGTTTAGTAGGGATTGTGGAGGTGCTTGGTATGACATTGTCCTATCACTGACATGATGATGAGTTTGGAAGAATGATATCAATACTTAGCAGATGTATGAGTGCCCTTAAATCATCCAAGAATTACTTGCTTGATGCTACATAACTTTGTAACAACATATGTCATTCTAGGAGTATTGGCAGAATCATTGGCATTTCTGACCCATTGCTGGCTAGTGATAACCATCAACTAACTAATGGAGACATTCATGGAATGTTAGCATTATGGAACCCATCTCCGGCAATATGTAGAAGCTTGTGCTAGGTACATCATAGACATTTTTGACATATAAGGATGCCCACATCTGTCATAATGCAGGCCTTACCTGGAATTTTTGGGATTCTTCCATGGTATTACATACCAGTTTCCTGAAG
The DNA here is from genome assembly GCF_964204655.1 of Triturus cristatus. Lineage (NCBI taxonomy): Eukaryota > Metazoa > Chordata > Amphibia > Caudata > Salamandridae > Triturus > Triturus cristatus. The sequence goes on from NC_140586.1 coordinate 580,691,611, forward strand.
TAATAATGGTCCTAAAGTAAAGGTTTACAACTTTGGCATACTGTGGACATTCTAGATATAATTGAGGCCATCCTTTTTTAAAGTAGTATACCGTTACATCCGCTGGACCCTTCTGGTTGTGGGGATATATAGGACTTGTAGGTTTTATAAGAAGCAGAGAAACCCAGAGCCAATAACTGAGCTGTGTCTTGCAATGGTTTTTCATTGTGCACCGGGTATATACCAATCATTTGGTAAAATATAAAGAGTGAAAAATAGGTATCAAGAACACCTATGTATTTCTGAAATGGGAACAAAATATTGAGTTAGAAGCAGTAGTTATTTGCATATCTCCAAAAGTGTGGGAACCCATACTAGCAGGTGAATTATAGGACATTTTTCAAAGTTACTTTTTGTTACACATTGTCTTACATTTGGAAGGCAGAAATGCATAGAAATTCAATAGGTAATAACAGTTGCTCTACAATTCTGTGTTCCCTTGAGTCTCCTGATAATAATAACATCTCACTTGTGTGGGTAGGCCCAGTGCCTGAGCCAGGAAGCGGCCCGAAGCGCAACATGGACATATCACATTTTTCCAGTAAAAACGGATCCCTTTTCGCAATGTGCCTAGCTATACAATTTAGATCCCATCTGAGCTGGCACCTGAGGAAACCTAGCAAATCTGTACATTTTTTAAAACTAGACACCCAGAAGAATCCATGATGTGGTGACCTGTCTGGCTCTCATCAGGTTCTGTTACCCAGGATACCTTGCAAACCTCAAATTGTGTAAAAAACAAATTTTCCTCACATTTCTGTGATGCAAAGTTCTGGAATCAATGTGGATCCACAAAATTCCACCCACCCAGCATTCCCCAAACTTCTCCAATAAAAATGGCACCTCGCTTGTGTGGGTGGGCCTTGTGCCCACGTCAGGAAAACGGCCAAAACGCAACATGGACACACCACATCTTTACAGTGGAAAACTGACCCTTTTTTTGCAAAGTGCCTAGCTGTGAATTTTAAACCCTAGCTCTGCCGGCACCTAGGGAACATAGTAAACCTATACATTTTTGTAAACTAGACACCTAGGGAAATCTAGGAAGGGGGACTTGTGTGGCTCTCACTAGGTTCTGTTACCCAGAATCCCTTGCAAACCTCAAACTGTGTAAAAAAACATTTGGCCAACATTTCTGTGATGGAAAGTTCTGGAATCTGTGTGGATCCATAAACTTCCACCCACCCTGCAATCTCCAGAGTCTCTTGATAAAAGTGGTACCTCACTTGTGTGGGTGGGATAAGTGCCCGCGGTAGGGAAGGGCCCAAAACATATTGTTGAGACATCAAAATTACCTATCACAAAATGACCTGGTTTTGCAAGGGGGAGCCCCTGGGTATTTGGCCCTGGGTTCAGCGGCCATCTAGGGAAACCTACCAAACCCATACATTTATGAAAACTAGACACCCGGGGGAGTCCAGGGAGGTATGACTTGCATGGACCCCCCAAAACTTTTGCTACCCATAATACCCTGCAAACGTCACATTTAGCTGAAAAAATCACATTATTCTTAAATGGGATCACCAGGCAGACACAAGTTTACTAAAACCCAGCATGCCCCAGGTCTCCTGATAAAAATGGTATCTCACTTGTGTGGGTGAGCCAAGTACCCGCGACAGGCAAGGGCCAAAAATGTATTGTGGAGACATCATAATCACCTATCAAAAAATGACCTGGTTTTGCAAGGGGGTCACCTGGGTTTTTGCCTCAAGGCTCAGCAGGCATCTTGGGAAACCTGCCAAACCCACACAATTCTTAAAGCTAGACACCCTGGGGAGTCAACTGAAGGTTTGGCTTGCGTGGATCTCCCAACATTTTCCTACACAGAATCCCCTGCATATCTCAAATTTAGCTGAAAATAATAAAACATTTCTCAAATATCTGTGTGGGCAAGTAGTGGGATCACCGCACAGCGCAAATTTCCTACCACCCAGCGTTCCCCTCAGTCTCCCTATAAAAATGATACCTTACTTGTGTGGATAGACCAAGTGCCTATGACATAGAAGTGCCAAAAACGTGTAGCGATTTAGGGGGGCACAAAGTGGATCCAAAAGGGCAGTTTGTTTATACGTTTTTATGCTCACGCTACTTTGGCACCCACACAAGTGAGGTATAATTTTTCTCGAGAGACCTAGATAGTAGGAAATTTGTGTCTGCACGGTGATCCTACAACTTACAAATAGAAATGTGAGGAAAATGTGACTTTGTAAGCAAATTTGCGGTTTGGGGTGATTCTGGGTAAGAAAACACTGGGGGATCCATGCAAGCCACAACACCAGCCAAGAGTCAGTACACGCACACCACCATCCACACACACCACCAGTCAAGTGCGATCCATGCACACCGCCAGCCAAGCGCCATCCACACACACCACCAGCCAAGCGCCATCCACACACTCCGCAAGCCAAGTACCATCCATGCACTCCGCCAGCCAAGCGCCATCCACATGCACTGCCAGCCAAATACTATCAATGCACATAGTCAGCTGAGCAGTGGTGGCTCCCCCATTGGGGTTTGGGGGCGTTGCCCCACTGCTTTCTCGCAGTGCGAGAAGGCAGAAACATAAATGGTAAAAACTACCATTTCATGCTTCTGCTTCTCGCACTGCGAGAGAGCAGAAGTGCCTGGTTTGGGGCGGGTGGGTGGGCGGTCCTGCTGAGGGCAGGGGGGGAGTGGCTTACCACTGTTGTGGGTATTGACTGCTGGGTCGGCTCCAGGGCCGACCCAGCCGTCAATACCCACAACAGTGGGCAAGCCACTCCCTCCCCTGCCCTCAGCAGGACCGCCCACTCTCCCTTTTTCTCTCTGTAGGCTGCTACATGCAGCAGCCTACATAGAGAAAATGGCCCGGGTAGGGCACGCTCCGCTGCGCCTTGCAGCGTTATGATTGGCAGAGGGGGGAGGGAGGGAGGCTGCCTGTGATGACGATGAGACCTGGAGCCTGAGGTGATAGAATTTCAAAATTCAGGATGGCGGGAGTCGGGACTCGGGACCCATCTGAGGTGGCGCGCCGCGAGGGACGGTGAGTTTTATTCAATTTTTTTTAATTAAACCCCTGATCATGGTATCAGTAGGGTGGCTGTTGCACACAACCCCAGCCATCTGCAGGTCTTCCTACATCAAATGTTTATTTTTACTACAGCGCTGAGGGCATTGGTGTCTGTCTCTGGTCTGTAAAGCGGATTAAAGGGGACTTGTGTGATCTCTGTTCAGTGGTGTTGGATTTTGCATCTCAGCGCCTTCTGCTTCGGGCAACACATTTTAGGAGAGGAAGGGGCTCTGCATTTGCTCCTGATGAAGAAATCTGGGTGGCTTACTACTATGCACTTTGCCTGCTTGTAGTGTGGTTCTAGAATGTGTGATAGTTATGCGACTACTATGTTTGACGAACATTATGTACGAGAATCGTGTTTCAAGCAGGTGAGCATGGCATCCTGATGATTGGTTTTGAAGCTTGGGGGTCTGGTTAGGCTGAAAAAATGAAGCACTTTACAGGTTCGCGGCATCACAGTGAAACGTTGCCATTTTTCAAAGAGAAACATGCACATTTTCATTTTTTCCACGTGCCTTGCCCTTTTCTGTTCACACTTTCTTTGTTTATATGGCTAAATAAAACCTCCCGCCTCCCCCGTGACGACCCCATTCCTACCCCCCCCCCCGTCCGTCAAGCCGGCCGCGATTGCGAGACGTAGTGACCTCTTGGTCGACCTGAGCATCAAAGCCTGATGTGTGGCCTGCCTTGCGTAAAACTTGCAAATGCATGAATGCCTTGCTCTTCCTCTCCCATGACGAGACTCCGGGCCCCCCTGAATGACATTACACCATAGATCCAGAAGAAGACGGGTTATGGGCAGGTTACTGCTGCTGCTTCAGATACCGCCGTTGTGCTTGTGAAGTGTTCAAGGTATTCTACTTCTATTCTTGTCACTGACTGATCTATTGTTAATGTTTAAATAAGATTTCGAAACTAGGAATACTCCACTCCTTTGAGGTGCAAGTTAAGTTTCCACAATCCTGTGACTCTGAGCATTAAAATAGGATTTCAAAGTCGCTAATATTTATATCTGATTGTTGGAGTCAGAGTTGTGTTTCTTTTTCATCTCAGGCTAAGAAGTCCAGAGCCGCATTGTGCCGATAACTATATCAGAGACAGGAACTATGTCCATTTGACCTGAAATGGCATGTCAAATCCAATATGCTGTGGCCATTTGTCATGGGTACATATTTCACACAAACGCTACAAGTTTGACATGGAAACCCTGGTAACAGAAATGTACAGTCTGGGGAAGTGGGCCTGCGCTGAACCATGTATTCATGTGTGAGTTGGCCTTCTATTTTAGTGGTTGGCATGCGGCGGTTCCGCTGCGAAACATGAAAGACTCAGCTCTGTTGAGAAAAATACTGTCACCCTAAACAGAAGTGATTAAAACGTGATTTTCCCATGTGCCTCTCTTCTCTGGGTGTGAGGGTGTTTGCTGGGGGTGGAGGAGGGAGGAAGCTGACGGATAACCATTCCCTTGTAGTGGGATCAGCAAATTAGTGAGGGGGTGGGGCTGTATGGATTCCTTTCGCCATAAAGGGAATCCCTGAGATGAAAGCCTAGCCAGACACACAAAACACAAAGAGATCGCATACAGCAAACTTGTACTTCCCTGGCAACAAGTGGGTTAATTAGTTGTGCTTGTGGGATGAAAAGAAAAGAAAAGTTACCGTAAAAGATTTGTTTTTATTATAATTCAAGCGTCTGGAAAAGTGGTTGTTAATGAAGACTTGCTGGGTTCTACGCTGCATTGTAATAACGCATAGGCCTACACGTCTGTGCACACACACACCGGCGCCTTTCTGCACTCCCCACTGTGCACTACGAGACCTGACTTACGAAGTGCAGACTTATGGCTGATGTCAAAACTTTACTGCTTTTTAAAAGGTCACCACAGCTTTTAAAACCCATTCTTACCTGGCCCCCCAAAAGAAACTGCTGTGTAGGTGTTAAATTGTACATGAACTTGATACCCAGTCTGGCATGTTGTGCATTTTGGGCAGTCGCTGTATTGTGTCCTAGCGGATCTCTTGTTCAAAATATTTATTTTACATAGTTCACAGCATAACTAGGCAGGTTCAAGGGTCCAGAGCAGAGATGTGGGAGAAAAGGAGAGATGGAAGGAAGGACGGGAGAAAAGGAGAGATGAAAAGATGGATGGGTGATGGAGAGAAAGATTGATGGACGGATGGCAAGAAAGGTGAATAGATGGAGACAAAAGATAGTGATGGTACTGGGAATGTATAAGACTATATGTGGGCAAGTTAACAAATAAAAGGAAGAACTCGACCAGAGCTGAGCCATTCACTGTCTTTGTTAGAACAGATTCACAATTGCTTTATTAACCTTCCTGCTATCTCAAATTTGCTTGAAAATGCACCATTTGCCCACTCTTTTTTCAAAATTTTCGCGGGGGAGAATCCCCGGAACCCCCGTAGGTGGTTTGTGCTCGCTCGCAACATTGCAGTAGGCCCATTGTTTTTCACCGCACCACTTTCAAATGTCACCAGCCGCCACTGCAGCTGAGCAATATCCACATAAACCGCCAGTCAAGCAGGGCCAGACTGGGAACAGCAACCAGCCCTGGCAGATTGCTTCTCAACCGGCACTGGGAGGGAGGGGCGTGCTAATAAAAAGCACTTGTCTCCCTTTTGTTACTGAAGCCGATATTGCAGCACTGCTGCAAAACAGGCCCCCGGTGAGAAAGCCCACCCACACCTCTCCGGCTCACCAGGAAAACGTCCGGTGCACGCTATGGCCAGTCCGCACCTGCAGTCAAGCACCCTCCATGCAGACAGTGTTGGACTTGGCCCTTTTTGCAGTGTCATCCCAGAACTTTTAGCGTTCCTCCTGTGTTTATTCTGACCTGTTGTTGGTGGTTTTAGGACTCTGAGCACTTGTGCATGTGCTCTCTATGGTAAACTTGGTAAGATTGGTCTACACCTGTTTGGCATATTTAATTTACCTATCAGTCCCTTGTAAAGTGGTATCTCATATACCCAGGGCCAGTAAATTAAATGCTACTGGTGGGCTTGCAGTGCTGCCTGCGCCACACACCAAAGTGGCCTTTCAAACCTGTCTCCAGCCTCTGCCATTGCAGGGCCTGCGCATGCACTTTACTGACGCTGTAACATGGTGCATAAAGTGGTTGCCACATCTGTGAGTCCCCTTTTACTACACATCAGTTACCCCTAAGGGAGGGCCTAGCTAGCCTATGGGCAGGATGCGTGTAGGTGAAAGGTAGGATATGTGCCTTAACTGTGTGGCATGTCCTGGTAGTGACAAACAGTCTATTTGGTATCTCACTGCTATGAGGCTGCCCTCTCATTTGGAATGCATTGGGGATTCCCTGATATGTGTTTCAGTGGTAATTCCTGACATGAGAGGAGTAGTGTGATCAAGTTTGGTACGTCTGGAATAGTGGTGCTAAATGCTGAGTAATGGTGTTCCAGGATTTATTATCACTATTTTAGAAATGCCACTTTTAGAAGTAGTTATTTCTGTGTGCTATGTGTCTTTGTGTCTGCCTGTTGTGTATTGCCTTGGAGTGACAGGGGGTGGGGAGGTGCAGTGGCTCCAGAGTGTCTGGGTAAGTCAGTGCTAGGCTGAATAGGTCTCATCTGCATTTGGAGTAGTGGGAGGAGTAGTACCTGAACCTGAATAGGGCTTTGCCAGACTTCCACAATGCCGGCTTTGCCCCCTGTGGTGTGTTTGAGGCCACAGCCTACACTTTCAATGGGGAGTGTTGTGCACTTGCCAAGTGCCCCCAGAACTGGTTTGGACTCGGTCCAGGGACCTGTACCAGGGCAGAACAAAGACCTTGCGAAATATAAATATTGGGGCTGTGACCCCATATGAACGTGTGCTTATGTGGAACAAGGACACAGAGCGTGGATTGCTGTGGACCAGGAGGAACCACGACTGGGTACTACCTGCTACCTGCTAGGTAGCTGAAGAAAAGAGCCCCTCTGCAAAGGGTTCCTGTGTGCTGGCCTGCCTCTGCCAATATTCCACCTCTTTGGGACAGCTCTGTACTTGGGAGCACTTTACGTCCTTTCTCTGGGTCTCCGTACTGGAGACAGGCATAGTGCTCTAGCCTTATGGCCTGGAGCGCATGAGGAACTTTGAGTTCCTTTGAGGAGAGGGAGCAGCCGGTGTGTGTGTCGGCCCCCCTCCTGAAAAGCATGGTGGCAGGAGGGGCATCAAAATGGATGCCACAGTTGTGGCAGTGCAGAGCCAAAATCAATGGAGATTTCACTCCGTAGTCACAGGAAGCAAGGCAGAGGAAGCCTGGTGGTGGGCAGAGCTCTCATATTGACAAGGAGAGATCCCCATGTTTTCTGAGCCTGGAGGTGGACAGAGCCTAACGGGACCGCATTCCCGAAAGTTAGCCAAAGAAGTGGTGAGGCGGAGACTTCGATCTCTGCCTTTCTGTCCCCGAGGGACTTCACTAGAGAGCCTTGTGTGTCACCGGAAACAGAGTGGAGAGCAGGCAACAATGAAGTCAACTCAAGAGGGGGCTGTGCTTCACCCGTCGAGCCGCGCAGGTCAGTGGAAGCTTGGGGAACAGGGAAGGTTTCCCTTGAGAGGTTACTGTCCCAATAGTGGGCCTGGTTGGGAGTCAGCCGTCTTTCCTCACACCACGGGCAGCTACCGGAGGACTACATATCTTGGGGGCGCGGTTGCAAGAGATCAAGCAAGGTCTCAGGGGTTCCCCTTGCAAGGAAGCGGGCAGTACTGTTGTTTCCCGGCGCCGAGAGGCCATTGGATGACCTTGCTGAGGTGCATTTGTAGCACCAACGTAACTCCCGCATTTTTCTATATAGTTGCAGCTACTCCTTATGGTCATGGGCAGCTGCACACTTACTGACATCTTGGGGGCATAAAACGGGAAACATCGACTCACTGAGAACGAGGAGTAATATTTGGGGGGAAGGGATCCTCCCACATTACTACATTGTGCCTGGAGTACGTGGGCATGTAGCCCAGGAGCCTACGTGGGGGAGCCGTGGTTACGGGCTTTGTGTGCTTTCCATGTGGCTGGGAGTACTGAGAGTTACCCAATGGTCTGTGTTATGCCCTGATTTGAGTATGCTTTGAATGCTTCATTGCCAGTGACATTACTTCAGAGATGTGCACTGTGGCAGATGTTTACTGTGGTGCATTGTGCTGAGGATGTATAAATATAATGTGCTATGCTGATGATTATCACAATGTTCATGCCCCATGCTTTGTGCTAAGTGTACTCTTACTAGTAGTTACTGGTTGTTCTCACTATCTGTGATCTATGTGGTGTTTATGACAGTGGCTCGATTGGCCCTGTGGTGTATATAGTCCCTGTAAAGTCATGCCAAGTGCCAGGTGACACAGTGTATATATGTGATTACGTTATAATGTGTTTTATGGATAATACAAAGGCTATTTTTACATAACCTTGTGTGGAGTTTAATTGTAGTGTGCCTAGTGTGTGTCGCTGCTGTGTAAGTGTGTTGCACAAACGCTTTACACATCTATTCTGGAATATGCCTAACTGTTCTGCCAAGCTACCAAGGGGGTGAGCAGGGATTATCTTCAGTGTGTAACTCCCTTACCTGACTAGAGAGGTGGTTTCTGCCTGACTTGGGCACATGCCCTAGCCAACAAGAAATCTAATTTCTAACACACAGCCAGCCAAGCACCCAGCCAAGCACCAGTCCATGTGCACTTCCAGCCAAGCCCCACTCCATGCACACCACCAGGCAAGTGCCAATCTACACACACCGTCATCAAGCGCGAGTCCACCCACACCATTAGCCAAGTGCAGGTCCACACACACCGCCAGCAAAATACCAGCCAAAGGTCAGTACAACCAGACCCTCAGCCAAACTCATTAGCATGCCCATTCTTGGCAGCCCCAACCATATATATAAAAATCCCTGGTGTCTAGTGGGCATTCTGCCCCTTGGGGGGCAGATTAGGGGCTATTGCCCCATCTGTCTCCTGGCAGGGGAGACAGAAAGGCTGTTGCAATTTGTTTTTGGAGGTGGGGGGGATTGGCATGCTCATTTTGGGCGGCCCCCAACTGTACGTATAAATAAAAATCCACGGTGCCTAGTGAGCTTTCTGCGCCCCGGGGGAGAGATCTGCCTCCTGGGGGGGGGGGGGAGACTGTGGGATTTTTTTGGGGGTGGGGGCATTGCCATGCCCATTTTGGGCTGCTTCCACCCCTATTTACATAAAAAAATCACTGGTGCCTATTGTGCTTCGGACCCCTGTGGGTCTCCTAGGGGAGACAGAAAGGCTGTTGAATTTTTTTTGGGAGGGGGCATTGGCATGCCCATTTTGGGCAGCCCCCACCCTAACGTATAAAAAACCCTATCCGTGGTGCCTAGTGGACTTTCTGACCCCCCGGGGCAGATCAGGGGATATTGCCCCCATCTGACTCCATGTGGAATTGTTTTGGGGTGGGGGCATTTGCATGCCCATTTTAGGCAGGCCCCCACCCCTAACTAGATACAAAATCCCTGATGCCCCCATCTGCCTCCCAGGAGGCAGAAAGACTGTGGAAGTTTGGAGGGGTGGGGGTATTGTCATGCCTATCTCGGGCATCCCCCACCCCTAAATAAAATAAGACAAAGAATCCCTGGCATCTATTGGGCTTTCTGCCCCCCGGGGGGGCAGATCGGGGGCTACAGCCCCCATCTGCCGCCCAGGGAGGGCATAAAAACTGTGGAATTTCACGGAGGTGGGACCATTGATTTGCCCATCTGGGATATCTCCTACCTCTAAATACAATAAAAAACATAATCCCTGTCTTTTAGTGGTCTTTCTGCCCCCCGTGGGGCAGATTGTGGGCGTTTGCCCCATCTGCCTCTCAGAGGGGCAGGAAGTCTGTGGACGTTTGCGGGAGATGTGGCAGCATTGGCATGCCCAGCCCCCACCCCTAAATCTAATTTAAAATAAATACCTGGTGTCTATGGTGCTTTTGGCAGAAAGACTAATTGTGGCAGAAGTTGTTGGGAGGATCAAAGGCCCTTGCCCATGGGGCTGCTCCCCCCTGTCTGGTGCCTAGTGGGTGGATCCCTGCTTGGGGATCGCCCTCCTGGCGCAACCCCCAAGTGGGAATCCACTAGGGAGGGGTACCATTGGAAAGGACAGATTCTCCCCTTTCCAACGATACACCTCCTGCCTGAGATTGCCCCCTGAGCACATGGAAAGTGAAACTGAAATGTTTCTGTTTCTCGGAAATGAGGTCATTTTCATAGAAACCAAACACACAGCCTCATGAGCTGGGAAAGCCCTTCCCCATCTCCCAAGGCTGTTGGGGGCAAAAGGAAATCTCTTAGGTGCCTGCACTAGAGGGCTTTCCAGTGCCATGTGATTGGACCGAAGGGGTTAATTCACTTTTCATGCAGGCCCCACTAACATAATTAGATGTGCCACCCTGTCTTCAGGTGTAGTCCCGCTCTCTATGAAACCAGGTTTTTAGAGAGCAAGGGCTGCCTATGATGAAGCATGACACCTGGTTGTGTGTGAGGACAGCCCTTCCCAATTTTTGACATGCCCAGCACTCCTATTAAGTAGTACTGTTAGGGATACTGTAACATCATGTATTGACTGCAACTTTAGGGTAGCTATAACTGTTTCTATAGAAGATTTGGAGGCCAGCTCACCCCAGAGACCCTGTAGCCTCTAGTTCCCTCCCCTGGATATAACTGGGGGTTATGTGTTGATAAACTGAGAAAGTACTCACAACGCTCATCTGACATCATCATAAAAAAGGAAGAAAAACTCCCACAACAGAAGCCACAATTCAAGAAGAAGAAGGTGGCAGGTATTTTGCTTAATTATGCCACACATATTGAGGATGCCGCTTCAGAACCTGCAATGGGTTACAATAGTTCATCAGAATCTTCAAGAGTTTCTGATGGCGAGAGCAACTAATGATTTTGTTCAGGTAGAAACACAAGATCAGAGATTTAGTTCTCCAAGTATATTATATGATTTGGACATCCAAATTGAGGGTGATATATCCTGTACAATTAAAGTCATTTTTTGGGAAAATTAGATGCTAACATATGACGTTTTCTTAGCTGAAGGGACTGGCCACCTGAGTTTGTTAGAAAAGTCCCACATGGATTAGACATAATAATTCTGTGCTTCTCCGTCCTCGTACCTGAAGGAGCTAAACAAGCGTAAGCCATGAAGTGGGCCTTTGCACAAGCCCCTGCATTATACCACAACCATATTGGCTGGGATCAAGATTCACCTTATCATGTAATACCATTAAGGTGCAGGCCACAAGTGCAACCACAATATCTCATTAAGCATGAAGGTAAATGACTTGTTAGAGAAATTCTAACACAACTTTAATATGAGGGAGTTATTGAGCCTTGCACCTCACCAATGAACAATCAATTGCTTTCAGTAGCGAAACCAGATCATTAATATCACTTTGACTACTGACATTTAAACAGTCACGCACACATATTTGCAGTGCAAAATGCACACAGCACTGCACTAATGAACAAGGCTGTGCGCAAAAAAAAATACAACCAATATTGGACATTTCAAATGGCTTTTTCTATCACAACATAGCGCCTGAAAGCAGTGAAACTGCTTTCACCGCACTTGGGTCTCAAAAATAGTTTCACAATTCCCTCCAGGATAGATACACAGCCCAGGATTGTTCTCTGCCCTTGCAACATCAACTCTACAAGAAATTGACCCAGACGCATTGTCCTTTGTTGATGAAATATACACTACTGATGATGACTTAAACACACATCTAGCCAGAGCAGATCACATTGTCTTGGGATTTGTTAAAAATGGCTACAAATTCAACTTCCAAAAACAAATATTGCCCATCTCAATGTCCTGTTCTTGGGATATGAGTTATGAAATGAAGGCAAATGCCTAGCACCACATTCCTCAGAAAATGTGTACTCCTACAACCACCAAACAGAATACAAAATCTACAATTACTTTTGAACTCTCTCAACTTTCACAGAACATACATAGCAGATTATACACAACAGGTAAAACTGTTTTATGATTTAATGCCTCCAGACTTCTCAAGCACACATTAGACATCAGCAAACACACATATTCTGAGATCATTGCAAACTGACATGATTGCATCAAAACATTTACACACATGTTTTAAAACCACAAACTTGGTTATCTGCATAATTGCTGGGACCACAGACTACCCAAATGTCACTTTCAATGAAGGTGATACTGTACCAATTGCATATAAATCACATTAATTTTCCAATGCAGAAATGCGTTTTGCACCTACTTAAAAAATACGGACAGCAGTTCAGATGGCTGTGCATAATTGCCATGAATCCCATACCAGCCTTAGAGGCCATCACAAACATCAGCGTTCATGACGCAAAAGCCTTGCATCCTAGATGACTACAGTGGGCCACCTCTGTAAGAGCTACTAACGTGGACTATGGCTTTGACCCCACACTACAAACAGTTCCTACAATCTGAACAAGAATAGCCTGTGCCCAATGACGTTTTGCCCTTTGACCAGTATGACTTCACAATTTATACTGATGGTTCTGCCCAGCCCGCAGTTGGAACAAAAAATTAAGGCTGGGCATAGCAGGTGGAGTTGCTCTACATGGAGCACCACGGAGTTGGCCAAAAACTCCGCTACACACCACTACGCGCCTCCCATCCCCCACAATAAATATGTTTTAAATGCAATCTACAATTAATGGGGTATATTCTCAAGAACGTGTGATAACTACAGCAAGAGTAGCTTAACCCAACTCTCAACATTTCAGCCTATCGTAGGAAAATTACTTCGTGTTAACTAAGTATTCACCACACGGCAGTACAATGCGTTAGTCACCGACAACGCGTCAAATGGCGGTGATAAAATCAACGCCACGCCGCAAAAATGCAAAACAAGAACGCAAATAAAGTAGCGATGATGCTTATCGCAATACAAAAAACAGTGAAAACAAGCGGCAGGCCTGCAATTCATACACGTCTTGCGGGAAAATGCACCATAAAAGCATAGTCAAAAAATGGTGAGATGACAATGTACGAGCACAACCTCACAGCTGTGACGCAGAACAAATGACCATTATCCAAATCAGAAAGGCAGTTCCCCCAAACAGCCGCAAGGTACATGGACATGCATCCAGTACGTAACCTGCGCCAATGCTGAAACAAACATGGAACACACTGTGAAACCCCATCACCTCTTCACATGCAGAGGGACGAACAACACCTCCTGAACACCGACGTGCCATGCCCATGAACAAACAATAATGAAAGCAGTGAATCCCCCTACGTACCTGTCGCCCATGTCATGGGACTTGAGTCACAGGGTGCATCCCTGCAACATGGCGGCACATATCAGAGCCCAAAAGAATCCCTGTTGTCACCAGTAGACCACAAATGACAGCCAAAAAGGAATGAATTGGGACACATGTGAAACGCCGAAGAGTGGGACACCAGAACAACTGTGACACACAGAGCTGGCAGTTCGAATATGTGACACCCCAAACAGCCTCGCTGCCCAGAGGTGACACACCCACCATTCAGCAACAAATTACAAAACTGTCAGCACAACATGTCGCACCCACACACGTCTGAGTAAAGTGCCTGTACAGATGAGTGACATGCACGCAGGGATTGTGTATTGGAAGGCATTTATTAGCACATGCTGTGCCTGTGGTCAGTCAATGCACTGTCCCTTTACTGACAAGGACCTTCACAATGTGATGTCAATGAGAGAAGATACTGTCAATGATGTAGTTCCTGCGGGCAATTCCTGCTGCGGCTGCAGTGCGGTGTGGTCCACCTGCCACATCTCCATCATCATCTTCCGTTGCATCTGGCACTCGTATCCAAGGAGCTTTGCTGTGTACACATATGTTGTGCAACACACAACATGCAACAATCATCTTGCACATGAGCTCTGGGCTGTACAGGAACCTTCCACCTGCTTGCAGGTTTGCAGGTGTTTGTTAAGCGCGACTACTCACCCGTAAGGGTCTTAAGGCATTGGGGGGTGGGAGGGGGCTCGCAGGTTCCAGTCCATCAAGGAGGGGGTCTGTCGAAGAGCTAGGTTTTGAGGTTTCTTGCGAAGATGGGGAGCGATGATGTCTGTCTGAGGTGGAACGGAAGGTCGTTCCAGGCTCTGGCTGCACGGAAGGAGAAGGAGCGGCCTCCCGATCTGGTCTTTTGGGTGCAGGGGACCACAGCGTAGGAGAGCTGGGCTGATCTAAGGGTCCTTTGGGGTGTGTGGAACTTGAGTCGGCTGTTCAGGTATGCTGTTCCGGTGTCGTGGAGGGCCTTGCGAGCGTGGGTTAGCATCTTGAAGGCGACTCTAGCTCGATGGGGAGCCAGTGGAGTGTGCTCAGGTGCTGGGAGATTTGGCAGTGTCTTGGCAGGTTAAGGACCAGTCTTGCGGCGGCGTTCTGCATGTTCTGTAGCTTACGGGTGAGGTTTTTGTTTATTCCGGCATTAAGTGAGTTGCCGTAGTCAAGTCTGTTGGTGACCAGGGCGTGAGTGACGGTCTTTCTGTGTTCGAGCCGGATCTATTTGAAGGTCTTACGTAGGAGGCGGAAGGTGTGGAAGCTGAAGGACGAGACAGAGTTGGTCTGGTGGTCCATTTTGAGCTCTGAATCCAGGATGATTCCCAGATTGCGTGAGTGGTCTGTGGGGGTGGGCGGGCTTCCGAGGGCGGTGAGGAAATAAAAATAAGAAAAAGACCACTTCCCGGTTCTGTCCCCGCGCACACTTCCCTATTCTTTCTGTTCTGAAAAACAATTCTATATGGCATCCATTTTTTAGGTACAGCCTCCATTTTAGAATTCATTTCAGCTTGCTCAGGGTTAGCCAGTTCACGGATTTCAAGCTGCATCTAGTTTGTTTAGTCAGCTACATCCCTAAAAGACAGATCTATACAGCATTTATATATTTAGCATCCATTCAAGTATATTTACCGACATTCTGTCCAGCCTGCCCCTGTGAGCCTGTGAGCCTGTGAGCCCATCCATATTTCTTTAACGTACAAAATTCCTTTTTCCCTGGTGAGGCCAACAGCCCGAGCATATCAGGCCTCTAAGCCCTGGGAAGATAATAAATGGGCCTCCGAGCTAAAAAGAGACAGGAACTGATCCCAGACTCGCAGCATACAGATAAGGGTCCCTGTGACCTTGTTCAGGCTCAGGAAGCTGTCAAGGAAACATAAACCATATACGTTTGTTTTAGATAAGGTTACTTTCCGTCCTTGTACAGGAATGTGGCGTGACGATCATCTCTCTTCAGACAACGAAGGATGTCCTGCACTGTGTTTTTTTAAACTCTGTAAAGGAGGGGTCCACTCAGTGTGTGTGTAGAAAATGTATATATATTGTACTCTGTGAATAAAGAACCAGACCACTCCTGAACCTGATGGTGAAGGAGCTCTCTCCCTTAACCCGGGTTATTGAATAAAGGCCCATTTTTAACTCTTACCCCACGGACTCCTCATTTCATTATTTCATTTATATTGATAAATTATAGAAATTCAGAACTGGTAATTAATTAATTTACCACACCTTATGGCGCCCGAACAGGGACGCTCCCCCCTTCCCCACGCGCCGGAGATCTAGGTCCGGTCTTTGTCCCTTCCACACCCCCGACGGACTCTCACTTGCACAAGAGGCGGGGTATTCCTGCTGACTCCCTCGCGGCGAGGAGGAGACAGACTGAGACTGAACATCCACACGAGGCGGTGAGGAAGGTGGTGGAGCGTTCCAACCCAGAGCCCGACCAGTGAACCTGTCGAGTCTGAGGTTTCCAGAGTCCCGTTATTCCCCATTCCACTGCGCAGCATCAAGAACCCGACGACCAGGTCTCCAAGTCCTGCTTCTCGGTGAGTACACCTGGGAACGCAAAAAGACGGGCTCTCTGAATGAGCACGGTAAAGACGAGTCCAGTTTTTGTTTAGTGGGTTCGGTATACAGTTGTACCGTTTTCGGTGTATAAAGATATTGAGTGTATTTTGATTGAGTGCACTGTTAAGTATTGTTTTATAGACATGCCGTTGTTTTCACGCTTGCGTAAATTAGGCACCAAAAAGGGGTTGTTGGAACACTCAGTTCTACTTCCCCCTCGCGACACGCCCGGACATTTCATGTATACAAAACATGGAATTAGTGCAAGATTGTTTATGGAATTATGGGTTGATTACACCAAGGGGTTAGAGAACATATATAGGTGGCCTGAAACTGGTACGTTTGATATGGAAGGTATAATGAAATCAGAGGACCAACTATGGAAAAGGAAAGTGAGACCGGCTCAAGAGGAGTCTATAAAAATGTGGCGCAAAGAAGCGCATAGGCGGAAGCAGAAAGAAATTGGTAAACTAGAGAAAGGTAGAAAAATGTCAGAAGAGGCAAGGGAAAAGAAATTGCAAGATGTAGGGGCCAACGTCCAAAAAGAACAACAAGACCGACACCAGAATGCTCTCATCACGGGGATTTATCCCGTGCTAACAGACTTACCCACAGAGGGGGATTTCTCCAACTCCCCAATAAAGACTGAGAGGGAAATGATTGTGCCCTCTGCTCCGGTTGATAGTTTCATAGAAAACTATTTAATGTCCTCACCTCCCCAGTATGTAGAGACTTCCGCCCCCCAGCCATAATACACCAAGCGCTACAAATTGATCGACAAGAACAGTTAACACCGCCACCTGACCCATCAGAGGCAGCCTCGGCAGGGGCAGTAGGAGGACAGTTCTTGATACCCACGCAACCTAACACAAGCACCTATGACGATGGTCCTGGCACCGGCCCGATGGAGGACATTTCACGGCAATTAGCTCAGGCAGAATACGAACTTAAAGACATAGTGAGCAAAAATAAACTATTGGACGATATTTCTGAATGCGTCCGTACGGGTGACAACACAGATGCGATACAAAATTCTATGAACAATAGGAACCTTGATCAACAACAAAATATTCATATATTCACATCATGCCTCCTGTTACGCCTGGTAAATGATAATGAAAATCTGAAAATAACACAGGGATTATGGGCTTTGCACCGCGCTATCGTGGCTGGGGATTACAGGAAAAGACAAGACAAGGTGCAGGGCACACAGAGATTGGTAAAGGAAATAGCGGCAGTACATACCGAACTGAACAGAATACTTAAAAAAGAGGAAGCCGAACAACAGACTCAGACTGGCTACGTCGTCAGACCGATCTACAAAGGCACATGCAAAGACAAAAAGGGTAGACAGTATAGAACGGAAAGAGTAGGGCCATCACCTGAGGAACTGTACCTAGCAACGGTCATGGCGTTGGATGACTGGCTAGACACTGAACCACCACTTACACATGAGGAGCAGGAAATAGCACGGTCAGCCATGCAATGGGTGGGCCAGATTAAAGTATACGGTCCAGACGTAATAGCACAATTGTACTCGAGCCTAGCCCCACTCCAGCAGCGACTGGCCAGTATCTATATGGTTCAACATCTGGCTACGCTGTACGAATACCGGGGCTGTCCCTAGCACAGGTTATATGACTTTATAGACGATTGCGTGAACCATAAATTCATGTACAGATTAAGGACATCCATGATTGTGCCCAGACAGTGGAGGTCGTGACCAAACCCCGTCAAGACCTGACAGATGTACCACTCCCCATAGTTGACAACACTCTCTATGTGGATGGCTCATGTTTAAGGTCAGACAAGGGACAGTTAGCTGCTGCTTACGCCATAACTACTGAGACCAAAGTGGTAGAATCACACAAGATAGAGATACTATCTGCACAAGCGGCAGAACTGGTTGCCCTAATACGTGCCTGTGAATGGGCAAAAGGCTTAAAGGTGAACATCTATACAGACTCACAATACGCATTTGGGGTGGTCCACAATTTCGGGGTTCTCTGGAAAGAAAGGGGATTCCTGACTTCTCACGGCACCAAAATCCAGCATGCAGCCCTGATACATAAATTACTAGATGTCATACACCTCCCAGATCAGGTGGCTATAATGAAATGTAAAGCACACATTAAAGTGACAGATTCCATCACAAAAGGGAATGACCTGGCTGACAAAACTGCTAAAGAAACAGCATTACAGGCCATCTCGAAATTGAGATTACAACTTCCAGTATTCCGAGGCCCTGCCCGCGCGGTAAAAGATCCTACTCAGGAGGTCATAGACATACAGACTCATGCTACCGCTACTGAACTGTAAAACTGGAAATCGTCTGGAGGGGAAGAAACAGAACAGGGATGGATGACAAAGGACAGGGCCCTCTGGTTTCTACCGGACTCTATGGTACCCGTGATAATTAACCGCACATAGCCCCGCATACTTGGGAGAAAAAGCTATGCTAGACAGCCTAAGCAACATATGGTATAACAAACGTATGCGTGCTGCGGCTAAAAACAAAGTGAAAACATGTATGTTCTGTTACCAATTCAATCCTGGGAAAGGCACAGTCACAGAAGGAGGAGGATTCCACCCCCCTGATCATCCTTTTGAAGTCCTACAGATGGATTACATCCAGATGGAAAGGTGCAGGGGGTACAAATATGTCCTAGTTGTAGTATGTGCATTGACCCGATGGACAGAGGCCTACCCGGTCCCTGATTATACACTAGTGACAACAGCTAGACAATTAGTGAGGGAATTTTTTCCTAGATACGGGTTGCCACTTGTCATTTACTCTGACAATGGCCAGCCTTTCTCTTCCGAATTGATGAAACACGTCTCCCTCTTGTTGGGTTATACTTGGAAGTTCCACTGTGTCAGGCACCCACAGGCAGCGGGCCTGGTGGAATGACATAATCAGACATTGAAGACAAAACTGGCAAAAGTATGTGCAGAGAAGGGTACTGACTGGATCACAGCTCTTCCCGTTGCCTTGTTTTACATGAGAATGGTAGCGCATTCGAGGTCAGGCCTGTCTCCCTACGAAATCGTGTTCGGGAGACCTCCAAACATGTGGGGAACACCTATGCCGAAAAAGATAACTGATGTTGATAGTACTATGCTTACAGATTATTTGGCTTCCTTGATGTCTGCACTCGTCTCTTGCCGTTCACAGGTTGCAGAAGCCTTCCCAGATACGACCAAACCCGAGGACCACGCCATAACTCCAGGGGACTGGGTCCTCGTGCGGAATTTTGACAGATCAACACCCCTCGAGCAAAGATGGAAGGAGCCTAAATTGGTCCTTCTGACCACCAGGACAGCGGTCAAGGTTGAAGGTCGAAAAGGATGGCTGCATGCAAGTCATTGTAAGAAATTGTTTGGGGATATTGACACTTATGTGAAGAGCAAAGAAGTTAAAGACACAGACTCAAAAGACATATTACCACCGTTACTGGAGACAACTCCACAACAGGAATATACTTCCAAGTTAAGGCCGAGACATAAGATCTAATATTTTGGTCAATTAAGTCCACTGAGTACATCCTGTGGTGAAGCGGCTGGAATAATGATCTCAAATATCCAGGCCAAAAAGACTACGATGAAACACAAGTATTGTAAAATGCTGTATCGGAGATACTCTGTTTTTTTAGTAATATTATTATGTGTTGTGCTTTTTGTCGCAGGTTTGGGGTGGATCTTACACTTGACATACCCTCCTTCCCTGTCGAAAACGTTAAACAGTACTACTATGCATTCCCATATAGAACTTCCTACGCATCTTGCGGACAGGCGCCTGGAATTCTGGAACAATACTTTTTTCTCTCTGTTACACCATCATCAACTATCGATTAACACCACTGACTGTTGGGTTTGTGGACTAATGCCACACTCGGCCAGCAAAGGTGTCCCGTTATTGTCGTACCCCTTCTCTATGACGGGCTCCTGTTTGGCTTGGAGCCTCATGTTGAAAGAAGGACAGAGGACGGGAAGAATAGATGACTCCGTCATGGCCTCTTTCACTCGACAGGTCTGGCGTAATACTTCAGAACACAGGGCCTATCCTTTTTGTTATAGATATGAAAATTACACCTACAGTCTTCCCTATACGGAGGAGGAAAAGGAGGAAATGTACACTGTAATTAGTAAGGGCGACACCATATTTGTCGGTGTGAAAAGAATGAATAGGCCACACCATCTTTTGCATGGGTGATACCACAAGAGGGGGCCCTTTGCATAACAGGTGTAGGAGATAAGCCGGTGGGGCAGAGTTCTTGTCTAGTTCATAGGAGTTTGAACACCACGATGTCCCCCTACCTGGTATTATCACCTAATTCTTATTTTGTTTGTGGATATAAAGCCTATGTGTGGCTACCTACTGGGTGGAGTGGCTCCTGTTATATTGCCTTCCTGTTGCCCCCCACCTATATAGCCCCGGCAGATTACCATCTGATTGACCCTCTGTCCACCATAACCAGGCGACGAAGGGGGGTCATAGACGCAGAGGATACTGCAGGACAGGAGGCAGAAGATTTTCTTAAAGGTTCTATCCCTTTCTGGGGGACCATGATTAATAGTCGTCACATAAGACAATTAACTCGAGTGCTAAAAAAAACTATAGATGAGACGGCCGGGGCACTGGGCAACGTCACTGCTGAAATGGCCGCCGAAAGACTCATGACATTGCAAAATCGTATGATTTTAGACATCATACTGGCGGACCGTGGGGGGGCATGCAGATTGATCCATTCTAGCTGCTGTGTTTACATTCCTGATAACGCACCTACGGTGTATGCAGCCATTTCTCGACTACATGTATTATCAAAATGCCTCGACCAAGCCACAGGTTCCTGGTCCCTAGTGGACTGGATATGGAGCCTAATTTCAGCATGGGGATGGAAAGTGTTGACCGTACTTGGACTGGTCCTTGCTCTTATAACATCATGTTGCCTCTGTGTCCAGTGCGGGCCCGCTTTATGTGGTCTCTGTGCTACATGCCTCGTCCCAAAACCAATTATAAGAGCAAAAGAAAATGAGAAAATGATGTTGCAAGCCCATGTGGACGGACTTATGGCCATAGAAGTGGCCTAAAAATGAATTTAAGTCGCGCTTGGGGACAAGGAGGGAATGAGGAAATAAAAATAAGAAAAAGACCACTTCCCGGTTCTGTCCCCGCGCAAACTTCCCTATTCTTTCTGTTCTGAAAAACAATTCTATATGGCATCCATTTTTTAGGTACAGCCTCCATTTTAGAATTCATTTCAGCTTGCTCAGGGTTAGCCAGTTCACGGATTTCAAGCTGCATCTAGTTTGTTTAGTCAGCTGCATCCCTAAAAGACAGATCTATACAGCATTTATATATTTAGCATCCATTCAAGTATATTTACCGACATTCTGTCCAGCCTGCCCCTGTGAGCCTGTGAGCCCATCCACATTTTTTTAACGTATAAAATTCCTTTTTCCCTGGTGAGGCCAACAGCCCGAGCATATCAGGCCTCTAAGCCCTGGGAAGATAATAAATGGGCCTCCAAGCTAAAAAGAGACAGGAACTGATCCCAGACTCGCAGCATACAGATAAGGGTCCCTGTGACCTTGTTCAGGCTCAGGAAGCTGTCAAGGAAACATAAACCATAAACGTTTGTTTTAGATAAGGTTACTTTCCGTCCTTGTACAGGAATGTGGCGTGATGATCATCTCTCTTCAGACAACGAAGGATGTCCTGCACTGTGTTTTTTTAAACTCTGTAAAGGAGGGGTCCACTCAGTGTGTGTGTAGAAAATGTATATATATTGTACTCTGTGAATAAAGAACCAGACCACTCCTGAACCTGATGGTGAAGGAGCTCTCTCCCTTAACCCGGGTTATTGAATAAAGACCCATTTTTAACTCTTACACCACGGACTCCTCAGTTCATTATTTCATTTATATTGATAAATTATAGAAATTCAGACCTGGTAATTAATTAACTTACCACAGCGGGGGGCCACCAGGTCTCGTTCCAGGCGTCGGGGTTTGGACCCATGATGAGTACTTCCGTTTTGTTGGTGTTTAGTTGAAGGCAGCTGTTTTTCATCCATTTGGCGACGGCTTCCATGCCTTCTCGAAAGTTGTGTCTGGTGGTGTTGGGTTCGTTGGATAGGGAGAGAATGAGTTGGGTGTCATCTGCGTATGACACAATATTGAGTTTGTAGGTTCTGACGATGGAGGCGAGCGGAGCCATGTAGACGTTAAAGAGCGTAGGGCTGAGGGAGGACCCCTGGGGGACTCCGCAGGTGGAACGTGTAGGGTCTGAGAGGGAAGGGGGGAGTCTGACCCACTGCGTTCTGCTGGAGAGGAAGGAACAGATCGAGTCGAGGGCCTTATCTTGGATCCCTGCATCGTGGAGTCTGTGTATTAGAGTGCGGTGAGAGACGGTTTTGAACGCTGCTGAGAGGTCGAGGAGGATGAGGGCTGCTGTTTCTCCTTTGTCCAGTAAGGTGCGGATGTCGTCTGTTGCGGCGAGGAGGGCAGGTTCCTTACTGTGGTTTTTTCTGAAGCCTGATTGGAAGGAGTCGAGGATGTTGTGATCTTTGATGAATGTGGTAAGTTGGCTGTTGATGGCTTTCTCGATGACTTTCACTGGGAACGGGAGCAGGGAGATGGGTCTCTAGTTTTTGAGGTCGGTGGGGTCCGCCGAGGGTTTCTTCAGGAGGGGGTTGATCTCAGCGTGATTCCAGTCATCAGGGAATGAGGCGGTTGCAGGGAGCGGTTGACGATGTGGCAGAGCATGGGTGCGATGGTGTCGGCGGCTCTGTTGAAAATGTGGTGGGGTAAAGGGTCCGTGGGGGCCCTGGAGTGGATTGACTTCATCGTCTTCAGTGTGTCTCGGTGGTGAGGGCTGTCCAGTTGTCGGTCGTGGGTGGTTGGTGATGGTTCAGTGTGTGGGTTGTCTTCATCAGAGTATTCGTAGATGCTCTTGATTTTGTGGTGGAAAAAGGTGCTGAATTTGTCGCAGAGGTCTTGTGAGGGAGGGATGTCGGTGGACTCGCTGGTGGGTTGGGCAAACTCCTTGATGATGTTGAAGAGTTCTTTGCTGTTGTGTGCATGAGTGGAGACTCTGTCTTCAAATCGCTTTGTTCCTCGTTTTTCTGATGAGTTGGTGGTGGGCTTTGGCGGTGACTCTGAAGTTGTTGTGGACTTCTGTGGATTTGGTGTTCCTCCTGGCCTTTTCAAGGCAGCGGCAAGTGCGTCTGGACTATCGAAGTTCGGTTGTGAACCATCTAGCTTTCTTGACGTGGGTGTTGTTGTTTTTCTTGAGGGGGACGGTGTTGACGCTTTTGGGGATCCATCTGTGCAGGGTTTGGGCTGTGATGTTGAGGTCATCGTTTTCCGCAATATTTGGGGTGGAGTTGCTAAATGACGAGGTTAGCTTATCGTCAGTGATTCTGGTCCAGTTTCTTTGTGGGAGCAGGTGCTGGTGTCTGTGGATGGTGGGTGTTCTGAAGGTGAAGTGGACGCATTGATGGTCAGCCCATGGGAGTTTGGTGGTGTGGCTGAGGGTGATGGAGATTCCTGTTGTGAAGAGGGGGTCGAGGGTGTGTCCTGCTGAGTGCGTGGGTTCAGTCACGATCTGGCGGAGTCCAATGTTGTGGAGGTTGTCCAGGAGGAATGTGGTGCTGGGGTCAGTTGGTTGTCACGATGGAAGTTGAGGTCTCCCAGTAGGGTATAGTTGGTGGACGCGATGGCATACGGGGAGATGATGTCCGTGATGGAGTTGGCAAAAAGTCAGCGGGGTCCAGGGGGTCGGTAGATGAGGGTTCCTTGGAGGGTGGACGTAGGGCTGGCCAGTATCTGGAAGTGAAGGTGTTCTATCAGGTCTGTGGGCTCGTTGGGGAGTGTTCTTAGACAGAGGGTGGATTTGTGGATGATGGTGTTTCCTCCTCCAGGGCGGGTGGGGCAGTCCTTCCTGGAGATCTTGTATCCTTGGGGAATGGCGATGGCGATGTCCGGTCCCGAGGTGGTTTGGTCCAGGTTTTGGTAAAGAATGCTACATCCGGGGAGGTGCTGTCGAGGAGGTCCCAGATTTTCGTGGCATGTTTGTGGAGGGATTGGACATTGAGGAGGATGCATTGCAGCGTCTTCGGTTCGGTTGTGTTCTAGCGGGCGGGTTGTGCTGGGTCTGTGGTCTTGGCAGTGCTGCAGGTGTGCTGGCAGTGGTGACAGCTAAAGGGTCCCTGGGTGTCGGCTGGTGATGCTAGCTTGCAGTTATTGTTGTGGCCTGGGTTGAGAGCGTGGAGTGCCGTTGGCGGTGCAGAGATCCAGGGTTCCTGGAGCTGGTTGCAGTTGGGTCACAGAGGGGTGCAGACGGGCTTGCCTTTGGCTGCCATTAAGTAGGGGTCGGGAAAGGCTGGAGAGCTGGGAGGCGGGAGCGGGGAGGGGAGCTGTATTGGACCGGTCGCACTGGTCATGCTGGGAGGGAGGGGCCGCGGGGGCCGCAACGGCGGGGAAAAACGGGCTGAAAAAGGCAAAAGCAAAAAAAGGCTAATAGAGAGAGAAAAGTGCATATAAGGCAGCAAAAGTGCAAGAAAGAGTGGAGGAAAGACACAGAGGACACAGAAGGAGAGTGAAAGGGGGAGATTCACAAAAAATGAGTGAAAAACGGAGGAAAGACACAGGAGAGTGAAGGGGGAGCTTGAAATAAGGGGAAAACAACAGAAAATGGAGGAAAGACCCAAAAGGAGATAGAAGCGAGGGGAAAAAAACTAGTGAAAAAGGAGAGAAAAAGCGGAGTGAGAGAATGGAGACAGAGGTCCACTGGACCACCAGGGATGAGGCGCAGGTGAAACCTGCGAGTGGAGGAGGGCCTTGAACACCAACACTCGAGAGTGCAGGGGCTCCGGGGAAGGCCTCACTTAATGGTGGAGCTGCGAGGGAGGGAGAGCAATTTCACTGAAAATGAGTCAGTGATCTTTACACCTGTGACGTCCAGGCATCTGAAACGTGACTTCAACACGCCAAATGTGCAAACCACGATGCCCCTGGTGCATTTGTGAGCCAAATTGTACTGCCTCTGGGCCTGTGTGTTCATGTCTAGGAGGAGTGTCATCATCCAAGCGCAGAGTGCATATCCTTGGTCACCTGTGAAAGTGCAGAGAGACATGAGTCAAGACAACACACTGCATGATGTGTTGGCAGTCTCACTGGTTCCTTGGTGTGTGACATGTGTGAATCTGAAATTCATGTATGACATGAATTGCGTGTTGCAAATGTGCGGCATCAATGTGTATCACGTAGCCTCACTGCTGCACCTCCCCCCTGAGCTCATACACCTGTGTGCGGAGCGAGATAGCATCACATGCACCCCTACGGCACACCATCATCATGTCTGTCTGCGCATGTCCTCAGGCCTGACTATAACACAGTGATGATGCTGCGCAGAATGTGGCCGGCCACCTGTGTGTAGGCCCATTGCAAGGACAGGGCTGACACAGATGTAGAGCACAGGCCTGGTTGAACTTGACATGGCCCAGGTTCCCACAGTGAGTTGTGCTGTCATGTCTGCTGGGTGTGCATGTTGTATGTGAGCTTGTGACGTGTGCATTTCCTGTGTTGTGAGTTGCTTGATTGTGGAGTTGAGGTGTGTGGTGTGTGCATTTGGTACTTACCAATGAGCAGTGTATTTCCGTAGCTGCCAGCATAAAAATGCTGGTTGATGATGGACTGTCAGAAGATGTATGAATCATGCACACTGGCTGGGCAGTTGGCGACAACATTGGTGAAGTGTCCCCGGTGGTCCACTATTTCCTGCACATTGATGGAATGAGTGTGCTTTCTGTTGCTATAATTGTGTGCAGTGTCGGCAGGAGGCACAAGTGGGACATGTGTGCATTCAATTGCCCCCAACACGTGCGGGAATGCAGCTATGGCATAGAAGCCTTGTTTGGTCTCCAGCTGTTCCTGCGCAGTGTGTGGGAAGTATAGGTACTGGAGTGCCAAGCTGATGATGGCATCCTGGACAGGTTTGAGGAACTTGGATAGGGCTGGCTTTGAGACTCCTCCGACTCTGGTGGCTGTTGGTTGGAAGGTACCAGAGGCCAACAGATGCAGCACTGCCAGCAGCATTGTCTGCGGAGGGATGTTGGTTTTCCGCTGTGTTGGTAGGTACAGTCAGCCTGTGGGCTATGATGTTCAGGCTGCAGAGGATGGTTGTCCTTTTGAGCCTGTAGTGGGCAATTACATACTCTGGTGTCATGTCTGTGAGGCTGGTGCGTTTTCTGAAGGTCCGCGGTCTATGTCTGCGATGCCTCTGTGGTGGTCTGGGGGGCGGGGGCAGGGATGGTCCAGGGGGTGTGGCGGTCCTGGGGGTGGTGGCGGTGGGTGTTGTGGGCCTGTTGGGGCTCCAAGCTGCATGCTGAGTAGCTCCATGGCATCTGTTGTTGTTTAGGTGTGGCTCTGGGCTGGGCTCCCATTTGTGGTGCCTGCTGCTGTCCAACTTTACACCAGGTCAGAGCAAGTGTTAATTTCCTGCCTTATCGCCTGTTTTGAGTTTGTATCACCAATCAGTCTGGTTGTTCAAAATGTGCGGAATGGTGTTGTCGCGACTTTTTGCAGGGGAACGCCTACTCTGCATCTCATTAGCGATAGTTGCCAGGGTAATCTGTGGCGATGTTTTTTGTGGCTGCTATCGTGGGTGAACTGGTGTTATGGGCTGTTGATACCAGCTTGTGAATGGGGCTATAAGTTTATCGCAACTTTGGCTGTGATAAAGTGCCATTAACTCGGCGATAGCTCCATGAGAATATGCCCCAATGTAAAATAAAACCACATTTACCTTATCGTGGCATCCCTGGCTGCCCACCTCCTCCTCATGCGCAGTCCTGCCATGACGTAAGTCCAACATAGGAGATTGCGGCGAAGAGGAGGAGGGCAGCCCAGGACGCCACAATAAAGAAAGTGCGGTTTTATTTTACATTAATTGTAGATTGCATTTAGAAAATATTTATTGCGGTGGGGTGGGGGGTGGGAGGGTCCGGGGCTGAACTCAGCTCCGCTGTGGAGTCAGAAAGCTTTGTGTTCTCCACAGAACGCGGAGTATGCAAAATTCCGCAAACTGCACCAGCGGAGTGGATTTCAGTTCCCAGGGTTACTAAAAATCAATACTCCGCCTCTTCCACAGTGGTAAGGGAAAAAATTAAAGATGGAGTCTTCCAGCCTATTAAAACATTGACACACTTGTTGCTCAGGTATGAATTTACCTTGAAAAAATTAAAAGACAAGAGGTGTTTGGCAAAACAGGAACAAGTTGGTTTAAGTAAATGCAGCAACCGAGAGAGCAGCAACAGAGTTGTGTTTGAAAACTTTCTCGATGTACAGAGGTTTTGGCTGCCATTATCTATAGATCTTGAAGTACAATAAACCAATTACACATTCTTGTAGAGCACATAAGTCTGGGCATATTCATGAACCATAAATGTAACTATCTGATAAGGGGGCACAGGCGGCTCTCAACTTTGTGAAAACCTGATGTAGTCCAATGTGTGTGTGTATCCAGATGTCTCACATGGGGTGTGCATGATCACCCCTTGTGGTGTGCATGCTGTTTTCTGATTAGCAGAGTGTTCCTAACTACATGTGACATCTGACTTTGTGGTATTTTGGAAACCAATCTCCTCTGACCTTTTGTGGTGTAGCTGCCTATCTGTGGGATTAATCTGTGTTTTCCCTGTTGGCATGTTTATCTTCGGGTAAGTGTAATCTCACCTGTGACCTATCAATCGGTAGACCTGGGTTTGTTTCGCAGGGTCTGTCTGACCACTGATCTCTGACTCGGTGTTGATGGGAACATCATCTCTGATGAATTCGCCAACAATGATACAAGTTCATTACTATGTGTCCATATAACATGGCGGTCATTAATATCATGTTTACCGATATTCTCATTATTATGAGTACATTTGTCGTGGCGTACATCGACATCATATTCACCCGTATTGACATTGTTATGCATACATGTACAATGGCGCACATTGGCATCGTATTTACAGATATTGACATTGTTAGGTGTACATATATTATGGCAAACATTGACACTGCATTCACCATTATTAACATTATTACTAGGTGACTGCACTCAAATTATCATGTCCGGTCTTACAATGAGCACTTGCACTATTGGCGCCTGAATGGATTCAGAGACTAAAAAAGGAAATACTATCAAGCACAAGCTGCTTTAGGGAAAGGTGGAACATTTGAAAGAATGTTTGCCATGGGCTCATGTAATTCATACATGAATGTGTTGGAAAACACGTTGCTGTGAATTCACCAGCTGATGAAGCCACAAAGGCAGCAGTACAGATTGCTGCTGTAGCTGCAATCACTCGTTTCCCATATGAGAGTGGATGGAGACATCATGGTAGCTCTCACTGCTTCACGCACTGACACTTCATTGCCTAAAAAATACTCAGCAAAAGACTCCTACCCACTGAGTGCATAAAAGATACAGTTTTCTGGTATTCCCAGAGTGGTGATCAAGTGATACCAAATTCAGACCGCAGACTAGAATTGATCACAGCTACACATGAGAGAATAGCTTCTTCCCATGTAGATGTAGCGGCTACAGTGTCACTACTACAGAAGCAAAATTTCTGGCCAGGTCTCTACAAACAGACCTAGCAATATGTCCATAGCTGTGATATTTGCCAACAAATAAAAGGATCCTCCACAACACGCCCACCACAGACACCTCTGCTAGTTTCAAACAAGCCTTTGGCTTGTGTGTATTTAAAACACTGCAGGCCACTAAACTCTTCTGGCTCTTCTAAATGCATCCTGTTAGCAGTGGATTTGTGTTCTAGATTCCTATGGCTATGATCACTGTGATATGTTGTTGCTTGAAATGTTATAAAAGTTTTACAAGTCTTCATCAGGACATATGCTGTAGCTGCATTCCAGTCGACCACGGTCCAGCATTTGCCTCTAGGGCTTATCGGGATAGTATGGGGACCTTGGGTGTGGCTGTGCATTATTCTTCTAAATGCATCCTGTTAGCAGTGGATTTGTGTTCTAGATTCCTATGGCTATGATCACTGTGATATGTTGTTGCTTGAAATTTTATAAAAGTTTTACAAGTCTTCATCAGGACATATGCTGTAGCTGCATACCAGTCGACCACGGTCCAGCATTTGCCTCTAGGGCTTATCGGGATAGTATGGGGACCTTGGGTGTGGCTGTGCATTATTCCTCACCATATAATTCTGGGAGAAATTTGATTGTGGAGCAGACAAACAGTGACCTAAAGCCTTCTTTAAGGTTCAGATCTTAGCTGGATCCATCATCTGTATGGAGTCCAGAGAGTTTTTTCACAGACTGCCTAACTTGCCGAAATAGATTACTTTTCTTCTGATGGGTCAGATATACCATTGCATGGGATTTGTGCATTTATTTAATGGATTAAACAGACTTATCTTTTTCCACCTTAGATTTACATTTGCATTGCCAGTTTACTGCTTTTTCATTTCATTTGGATTGGATTTATGACAGTTTTCATTTTGCTCCTAAATGGACAATATCTTCCACTATGCTCTGTTGTTGAACTAGTTACCGAGGTACTGAAACCTCTTTCTTCATCACATAAAGTGCAAAGACACCTGTCCCTTGTGAACATTCCTGCATTTTCAGTCCCAGATTATATTGTTTGGGATTAGGTCCTATTTGATATTTTGGTCCTACTGAGACTTTACAAATCCTTTAAATTTTTTAAATATCACCCAGCGACATTATAACTCCTGGGAGCCTGTCTGATGATTGGGATATCAAATCTGTTATATCTATGCTCTCTGAGCTAGAATATTATTTGAAAGTGAAGATATCTATAGTGGAATGACTAACTATAGTAAAATATTCTATTATCAATACTATGCACACCATTATTTACACAGAGCTAGAACTCCAAATGAAGTTTCAATTATAAATGACAACATTGCGCTACACTACCGATGCTTAGCTCAAAAATATACCTGCAGAAGTTTGCATTTTTTTGTTGTAACAACACTATAGACCCATTGTCTTATTATTTTAAACTTTCCCCTTTCCCGTCAAAGAAGATTATACTGATCAAAACTAAATGTATTTATTCGTTTTCCCTTATTTACCAGTTGTGTGTACAGGGTTATGACTTTTGGAAAGACAATATTGATTTGAAAACTGTTTGAGGAACAAAAACTTTCTAAGTACAGGGCAATGAGGCTTTGTTTAGAGTGTCCCTAATATTGAGACAAATGATTTTTCAGAACAAAACAGTACAGCAAACACTATGCCTAGGTTTGGCTAAAATAAAGGATATGAATATACCAAACTGTCCAACAATTGCGCGTTTTGTTAATTGGCAACAGTTTAAAAAATAACACAGAGGAATAGCTCAACAACATGTTATATAATTGTACATACAATTCTTCACATTCCAGTCCAGATGGATGGTTGTGTGGCCAATAGATACTAATGGTTGTCATGCACATTTATTAAACAATGTAAAAAGTTTCAAAACAAATAGACCAGACCCATGTTATGTGCAGACATAACACGCATGCATTGTCACCACATACAGTGTGGGAAAGTTATGCCAACAATGGCTACAACATTCCACTTTAGATGAGCAGAAATTACACTTGTCTCTCCTTTCTGATTACATGGATTTACAGGATTTTTTTGAGGTCCTAGACCACTGCACCATAATCACTACTTATATGCAATACATTATGAACTTTGGGAAGTTTCCCAGCAAGAATCTGCTAAACTAACATGTGAAATACACAGAGCTAATTTAGAAAAGACATTAGCTGTAGTGGATAACAGAATGACTTAGTTGTCAACTAGGATTTATTTTCTGAATAACATTGTGTCTTCAGCAGCTGACATCATATTAAGTGACATGTTCCTCTTGTTACGCGGGCAAAGTCAGCTTAGATCAATTATGCAATTAAACTGGATATTACAGACTTTAAAAGCTGGTCACATGCAATGTAAACCCCTAAATGTAACTGACTTATTTTTGCCTTATAATCTAATACATTTACAAAAAATAATATTGAAAAAAGGTTAAACTTGCACAATGTTATGCATTGAACATTTAGAGAATTTACCGTTTACAATGGCTGAAACACCATCTGCCGAAAGTTTATACACAGGCTTATCTTGCTTCTGATTTCTACATTTCATTTCAAGTTTTGGGTAAAAAAAATTTAAGTAGGCAGATATGAGGTCTTAGGGGAGAGATTTGTACATGAGACATGGATCCTACCTTTCTATTTGAGATGTAGGAATGTAGTATTTCTCAGCGGGAACGCATGTAAAACTTAATTTGCCCATTCTCTTGTTTGTAAGGACGTCAAACAACATTGCATTTATAATGCATCTATGGTCAGCTTAGCATGTTATCTGAAAGGGGCCCCAGCTGCTTTGATTCAGCTGACATTCAGATTGTTTTAAAATTGATGTTATTTGATGCTAAATGACCAAGGTTGTTATGGAATGAACCAGGAGTACTCTATTTGGTGATGGTTTCCCAGGCTGTGACTTGCTATAGCATTGTGTTATTTCCACCTGAGCATACAGTCAGAGAGATGAAGGGTTGGCCTTCAATAGCTATTTTTAATGGTGACTTTGATAAGTTGGGCAGACTGAAAGACTCATTGTACTAGATGGAGGATTATTTAGTATCTGCTAGAGAGAATTTTGATCTCCAAGTAACAAGGTCTTCCTCTGAAATACAATTGCTACTACACACTAGCTTCCCTCAAAATGTTGGAGAGCATGTGCACTGCATAGGTAATGCATCTAATACTGCAGGAGTAGTAC
Source organism: Triturus cristatus (assembly GCF_964204655.1). Taxonomy (NCBI): domain Eukaryota; kingdom Metazoa; phylum Chordata; class Amphibia; order Caudata; family Salamandridae; genus Triturus; species Triturus cristatus. Next base: position 580,723,411 of record NC_140586.1, read on the forward strand.
ACTTTGTTTAAGTGATTGGGTCTGGCTGTGTTAGCATGTTCCAGACTGTCTTCAGAGTGATTCCATATTTAATGCACTCCCTGGTTTCCAGGGGTTTTGGATGTATACCACTGGTACTTTTTCTGATTTCAGATATTTTGGTCCTATTTTTGCTGCTCCACAATGGATGTTTCACCTTATGGCCAATTGATGATGGAATTTCCACATGTGCTATTGTGTCATGAACGAATAATTCGGTGTTTTGGCATGTCTTTGCTTCAAGAACTGAATGACAACTGATATTTTTCCTTTTGACCTGTATGGTAACATTGCGTTCAGCCTGTGTTCCTCTGTCTACTGTGTACTTTCAAGTGTGCTCTTGATATATGCCTTGAGATGCAACCAGTTTAATCTACGGATATGGATCTGCTGATGTGTACGCTAAGGATTTATCTTCAGTGTTGTCCTATACAATTGCCGTTAGTACAGAATGCATATTATGAGCCTTCCATGGATGATTAGGTTCCTGGATTAATGGATCCTGGCTCATCCTCTGTGGCAACACTACCAGCTGGCATACCATCAGTGACTGCTGATTGGGTTGGATACAACCATGTTTGTTCTTTGGAACTTGTGGGTTGGGCCTCAAAGGAAACATCATTTGCGGAAGCTAGTTCCTTCACGGTTCCTAATGATTTTTGGGAAACATTCCTGGAGTTTTCTGAATTTAAATTCTGACATTTAAATTTTTTAGATACTTTTTATATTACGTATTTTAAATTGGCTGTTATTGTAATTTGGCTTTCATTTTGCTTCATTATTAAAGTGCATTGTTATATCCTCTTATTAGTTTAGACTTATATACATATTAGGTTTAATTTTAAGAGATACTTTTAATTTTTGTACGGAGTGTTTGTCTCCTTCCCGCCAAAGAGTGGGTGTTGCGGGTTTCAACAGGGTCTGTACACAAAAGCTTCAATTTTACAAGTTAACGGTTAAACTTGACATCTTTTTTAAACTGTGACTTTTAACATACTTTGCAGGTACATGATAACGTACTCAGAAAGTGTTGTGCTTGAGATGCACATTTCTTCATAAGCATTTTATCATGACACTGTATATTATGTTCAAGGATAAAGTAGGGTGAGCATGATGCCCCTTTATGTTGTCCATATGGATGCAGCTCTGAATCAGAAATATAAACAATGACTCAGGACAGGACCTAAGACACAGCACAAATGAAGTAAGTTTTACATAAACTGCTACTGAGCTTTGGCTCATCAGAGGAGCACTTCGATGGATTAACCTGGATGTTCGCCGATGACTTATCATCAGCCCTGCACACTTACATCCCTAGCCTGAAAAGAACGGCGACCTGCTCTACCACAGAATGGCTTCTGGATACATCACACATACAGGTAAATGGTGAGTTAAGCTGCTCCAAGAGATCTGGAAGAATGCACTTCTTACTACGCTCTCTAGACTAGAGTCAGTGTAGGTAGGGTTCTCCGTCTGATATATATTCATATATCCATATAATCACTGCAATATTATAATAGTTGATTTATTCATCTTCTACACCATTTTTGTGATGCTGGTTACACTGCTTTGTTTCATTCTACTGCTAACTGTAGTGAAAACAACATCACACCATCACAGGAGCTGAGCTGTGCGACCACTTCGCCTACTTCTTCTATGACAAGTTTGTAACAATATACACAACCACCTTTGAATCCCATCCCACACCTACTGGCTTCCTGGACAGATAGGCCACTACTGTAACTGACACAAGCCACACACTGATCAACTGGAACATACTCTTCACCCAGGACACCAACTCCACAATGAAATTCATCTACTCAGGATCTCCCACAGGCCCATGCCTGCACCACATCTTCAACCTTGAAACCAAAGGATGAGCCAGGAACTCACCACCCTACTTAACACCTCTATCACCAGTGCCACATTTCTCGATGCCTGGAAACATGCCAAATTTAGACCACTACTCAGAAAAACCTTCTACCAACCCCAGAAAACTCAAAAACTACGGTCAATCTCCCTTATCCCATTCCCAGCAAAGGTACTGGAAAAGATCAACAATAATCAACTCATAACACACCTGGAGCAGAACTAGCTTCATGACGCCTCCCAATCCGGCTTCAGCAGCAATCACAGCACCAACACCATCCTGATTACAGCCACCAACGGCAGCCAAACCCCCCTCAACCGAGAAGAAATAGCAGCTTTGATCCTCCTCGACCTCTTGGCAGACTTCGACACCGTATCCCACCACACTCTGATCGAAAGACTCCACCACATCGGCATCCAAGTGGACACGCTCAGATGGATCACCTCCTTTGAAAAACTCAGAGAATCGACCTCTCACCTTTCACTTTTGAACCCAAGACGATCACATGCGGTGTCACCCTGGTCTCATCCCTCAGCCCCATGGTCTTCAACATACATATGACCCACTGGCCAAAATCATCAGTTCCCACGGTCTCAACATAAATTCCTATGCAGATGAAACCAAACTCATCCTCTTATTCATAGACAACCCCCCCACTACTAAAAGCAGCTTCCACAGATGCATGACAAATGTCACTGACTGGCTTAAGAACAACAGCCCACAGCTGAACACGGACAAGACAGAAGTACTGAACTTTGGCAACAGCAGCAACATATGGATTAATTCCTGTTGGCCATCAGAATAAGACCCACACCCACTCCCTCCAACCAAGTCAGAAACCTCAGAATCATCATTGAAAACAAGCTCACCATGACATCATAGATCACCATGTCTCCTTCGCTTGCTTCCTCACTCTGCGCATGCTATGTAAGATCTTCAAGTCGCTACCCCTACACACGAAATGCACCTTGACTCAAGTCCTCATCACCAGCTGACTAGACTATGGCAATGCCCTCTATGTGGGAATCGCAGCACACCTTCTACAGAGACTTCAGACCATACAGAATGCCACAGCCAGACTCATCCTCGGCTTTCCCAAATGAACCCACATCACACCCCACCTCAGGAAACTCCTCTGACTACCCATACAGAATAGATACCAATTTAAGCTGCTGACTCACGCACACAAGGCTTTACACAACCAAGGACCCAACTGAAATTCAATCAAACCTTGAGAAGACTATGTTCCACCTCCCTTTCACTTGCCCATATTCCCCACATCTACAGAGGAAGACGTGGAGGACACTTTTTCTCCTACATCACAGCAAAGACCTGGATCAGCCTCCCCACGCACCTCCGGATGATCGCCTCACTTCCGGAATTCCGAATGACCCTCAAACCTGGCTGTTCGAACAAGGCCTACAAGCACCTGTATACCCTATCGGGTGATTAGCCGTGCTTTATAAATCCTGACTTATTGATTGATTGATGTACTTTACATAAGAATCCAGTTGCTTCAATAAATACATTTGCTTATTTTTGTCTCCCTTGGGGCATGCTTAAGGTAACTATGAAACGGTAGATCTGTTTCTTGGGGTAGTCAGAGTGGTCCGTTCGGATACACCATTCGGTACCCTGTCAGGTTTAGGGGTCCAGAAGCAGTACTGTGATCTAGACAGGAAATGGGCCAACATAGTCTCATGATATGTGTGGACTCAGTCCCTATATTTTGACGCATGTGTTGTCTGACCGCACAGTCTTACTTGATTAGTAGGAACCGTATGACATTACTGGGTCTAAAAATAGTTAAAAAGACAACTTTCTACCTACGTCCAGCATCCACTTTCCACATCTGTTTACTCAAGCTACACATCCTCTCAGTCACTTAATACCTTTCTAATTTTAAAATAGTAACATTTTGGTAGACATTAAAGTTTTTTCTAATGCTCCATTTAAATCCATGTTTTAGGGTGAAGGAAGCTCCTTACAGACATGTTATATAGAGAATTAGTTATTGTGTGCTCCAGTGGGTAGCAAGACCATCTAAAGAGATTACATTTACTTTTTTTATTTTTTATTTTTTTCTGCAGTGCACATTCATGCATCAACCATCATGCCTGTGAATATTTGTATTATTTAAACATAAGGAAATTATAAAATACATTTAAAATATGTAATGTAATGTCTAAAAAATGTTGCTCAGTATAACTTATATAAGATTGTATGTAAGGTTAATTAATTTAAATCATATTTTAAAATAAGTTATATTTTAAATCTGACAGAAACATGCCGCTCCTATTTTGAAACAAAGTGAAAACTGTTATGGCGTAAGAAATGTTCACAACTATGGCCAATTTAAATTTGTCCTATAAACAAATTGAGAGTATGGTTTTTGGAGGCTTGTTAATTACAAGACCTTTTTCCAGCAGAGATAGGAAATACTTTTGATGTAGATATTCAGCCCCTTGCACAGGAAAGTGAGCTATTCTCAATTCCAGAACTGGAATGTTCACCTGGCTCATTTTGTGAGCTAGGTGAACATTCTAGTTCTTTATTAGAAATCTGTAATGCTCACAGGTACCTGTGAAGGGAAAAGGGTGAAGAGTGTGGAGATATGTGGGTTGAAATCATAATGAGAGTAATCTTAGGTACTAGCTCTGAATCTCCTGGGTAGATATCCACTGGCTAGGAGACAATCAAATGCTCAATGCAGCAATTCAGTCATCCATGGCTTATAAAAGGAGAAAAAACAATTGATGGACGGAATACAAAACATTGTCATACATTCACCCCAGTACAGAGATCTGGGCCTAAATCCATTGTTTTTTTGCTCACCATGCCATTCCAGTTTGAAGCCAGCCATATGCAAATCAGTCTTGACCTAGTGCCCAATGGGAACAGTCCAGCCCGAACTGCCAGGCCAGGTCCTCCCTGGACTGGAAACAAGCTTCCTAGGACCGGTTTTGGGGTTTCATCCCTCTTCAGCCAGGATAGCTTGACTCCAGTGGCATGGAGAGCACGGGACCCACGTCTGGGCATACCCATCCCACTCGGCGTGACAAATGCAAAAACAACAATTGATGGACAAAATGCAGAGCAATATCATACATTAACCCCAGTGCAGAGATCTGGACCTAAATACATTGTTTTTTTGCTCACCGTGCCATTCCAGTTTGAAGCCAGCCATATGCAAATCAGTCTTGACCCTGTGCCCAATGGGAACAGTCCAGCCCGAATTGCCAGGCCTGGTCCTCCCTGGACTGGAAACAAGCATTCTAGGACCGGTTTCGGGGTTTCACTCCTCTTCAGCCAGGATAGCTTGACTCCAGTGGCATGGAGAGCACGGGACCCACGGCTGGGCATACCCGTTCCACTCGGGGTGACAAATACAAAAACAACAATTAATGGACAGAATGTAGAACAATGTCATACATTCACCCCAGTGCAGAGATCTTGGTCTAAATCCATCGTTGTTTTGCTCACCATGCCATTCCAGTTTGAAGCCAGCCATATGCAAATCAGTCTTGATCCTATTAAAGGAGAAACATTATAGTAGGGTTATGTCAGCTATTATTCGAGCACTACCAAGCTATTTGTTATGCAGTGTGCACCTTTAAAGTGGTCAACATTATTATGCATGATTGCTTTGTGGCTCCCCAATTTATAACCAATCAAATTTGACCTTTAGCTTGCCTAATAACATATTGGAATATTTTACAAGTTTTGCATGTTTGCTATATTCCCAACAATAGCTCTGAGTATAAATCAATAGGTGTTGAAGGTTTTAAACTAGGCATTGGTCAAATGGTTAGAAATAGTACCTTTGACATTTATTTTCTTGAGAACTGTCAGAACAAATATGTAGCTAGAAAACATTTCATTTGTGTTAAAAATCATCCAAAATGAATGAATTATTTTTCTTTCTCCCTTACTTTTTTCCCTTCTTATATGGGCTTGATCAATATGTATCTATTTACATATTTATATATTTGTATATCTTATCCAATTTTAACAATATAAGTCATATTTGTTTATTGTTAACTTATTTACTTATATATTGTAAAATGAGAATGATGTTATTGTTTCTATATGATGAAATTCTATTTAACAAAGAATTATAACACAAAATGAATGCAGTCATATGATATTGATGAAAGGATTGAGATAAAACAGTAACACAGAGTTTAAGATGAAGAGTTAATTTCCAATGTAATAGGGTCACTATAAAATGGGATATGTTAGAATTGAAATAAAATCAGAGCTGACAGAATTCTAAATGGGATACCTTTTAATAGTTCACATCTTTACATTTTTAATGCATTGATCAGATTTAATTTGTTAAATCATAACATTGAGTGTCATTTCTAGTCATTACAAAACATTTCCACCCTGTCTAACTCACCCATTCAATTGTCCTTGAACAGAATTACTTCACATTGAGACACAGCACGTCTGTTCACATGTTTATCAAAAAAGTTTCACCTTATTTTATAGAATGTTTGAAATCTTTTCATATACATCTGCAACTGCTTTATAGATTTGCTCTGTTACTAATTTTGCTGGGAACATTCACACCTGAGAAAGCGTATAATTTCCACACCATTAACAAGTATTGACAAAGCCAAAATGTCCACTTTGCCAAGCTGGTTTGATGGTTATCTTGTTATTTTTAATTGCTAGCAAACGAGACAAAAAAGGAAGATAAAAACAAAAACATGTAGCCACCTAATCTTAGATGCCTTCTGCATGTCATATAAATGATCAGTTTTAAAATGTTGTACACAATTTTAATAAAAGAGTACAGGTTATAAATATTGTTAACAAAAATATTATTTGATTGGGGTTCATCTTAGACAATCTACACCTAATGGAGTGATATTTTTCTAAACAATATTCAGGGCTCAATATCTATGTCTGAAAACTTTTTGTTATTAACACTCTGAACTGAGGCAGATGTACATACAGCACATTAAAAAAGCTTTTTGTTTTTAATGTAAGAATCACAGAAAATTTGAATTTCGCTGGTGCAAAGAAAAGTTACTGTTGGCACTGTACATCAGTAACCTGAGAACAGAATTTAAACACACACATTAATGACAAAGAACAGAAATACAAAAAACTGTTGAATATATTAATGAGGTGAACGTTTTTTAGAATTGTAGCGTGTTAAATAGATAAAGACATCACTATATACCCAATGCACTATTTTGTCTTATATTTACAAGCCATTTATTTAACTAAATGCTAGAAGTGCACATACATGGTTAAGTCATGGGCAGTTGCAAATCAAAGGCAGCATCACACTTTCACACCAACGAGGGTATATTTTATTATCCTTTGGAGAAGTCTATTTTGTGCTAGTTCTTGACTTTGGGCAGCACAAGACACTAAACTTTTTTGGGTGTCTTGATGTTAGTGAATTGAAAATGTTAGCCCCTTTAAACCAATTTAAGAGCTTTATTTTTGCCTTTATCAATATTTTATCTGTTAGCCCTGCCAGCTTTAAAGTAGCGGTGCCCCAAACCTTTTGCCATCACCCCTCCTATTTTACTGGGTCTGTTTTTATTGGCCTTAGGACTCTTTGCACTGTACCACTGTACCCAGTGCTAAAGCGCTTGTGCTCACCCCTTAAAATATGGTAAAATTGGATGACGCGCAAGCGCGCTATCAAAGATGGCCGCCTCCCGGTGAGCTCGCCCGTTTTTCACCCATTTTTCATATAAAAACAACAATTTTTTGTCAGAATCTTGCAAATTTTTAGGTTGCTATGATTTAGAAGCCTCTACCTGTCACTGTGTGGTTTTCCAGCTTGTTTGATCAACGGAGGTGGTGTTTTCCTTCTCCTGGTTCCAGCGCTCGACTCTGCATTGAGGTACAGCCCAGCTTGTCTGTCAGAGGGGCGGAGGAACTTCTCAAGAGACGGCCTAGCTTTGGCCTAACCACTCCCACAGTTCATTTTAGCTGCTGCACCAGTTATAATTCAGGCTTTCTATTCAAGCCATACTATACTTCTCCTTAACATTATTTTGTGCTACAATTTTAATTCTTTCCATAAGAAAATGGATACTAAAAATATGCCTTCTCTTCATAATAAAAGGAGAAAGCAAGTTTCACCACCTCCTAAGAAATCTAAAGTTGTAGAGTCAACTGAACCTTCGTTATCATTAATTCTTGAGGAAATTCAAGCACTTCGTTCTAATACAGAGTCAATTGCGTCAGAGATTTAAAATGTGTGCAAAGACATGGCTGGTTTGTCAATGAAAATCTCTGATAACTCAATTAAGGTACAAGATTATAAAGCTAAAATTGACACTTTAACTCTACTTGTGGCGAAGATACCACTTATGTCTGCACTCCTTTTAGATATGCAAAATCGTAAGAGACAATATAACCTGCGCATTTTCAATTTACCAGAAGATGTTGTAGGTTCCAATTGCAGATTATATTTAGAAAATCTGATTCCTGGCCTCCTAAACATCAAATTTCCAGAAAATTTTGAAATTGATAAGGCACACAGGATTCCTTCACATCGCAACCCTCATCACACCAAGCCTCGACAAATGATTTTTAGAGTTCTCCGCCACCATCATTTGGTCTTGATCAGAAAAGTAGCACGAGAAATTCCTTCATTGATGGTTAATGGCAATAAAATATTTATCTACCGAGACTTTGCTAAGGAGAGGGTTTCAACTGGCAAGGAATTCACTGCTCTTCGTCCTCAACTAAGAAGTCTTGGTTTCAAATACGGTCGTTTTGACCCATCAACTAGGCGCATATGGAAAGATAATTTTTCTAAATCCTTTCATCCTTCTGAAGAACTAATACTGTTTCTAGATCAACATTCACAGCATTCAATGGGCACTCATGATTCCACCACTTGAATGGTTCTGTTCTGTATATTCTGACAAATTGCTGGTTTATTCTCTCATAGGGCTCCAATGGTTCCGGTCTTGCTTGAAAAGCGTGTGTGCGTTTCATTCATGTTATTAATGTTTCTTGTTTGTCTTTTTCCATGTTTTGTTCTGTCTTCTTTTTTCCTATCCTCCCCCTTTCACTTATCTCTGGAGCTACTAATTTTCACACTCTTTCTCCATTTTCTTTCTCCTCTTCTTGACCTTTTTCTTTCTTAATCTCAAGATAGTCTCTTTAAATGTAAAGGGGTTTCCACAGGTGGAACACGCGCTAGTTTCAGCGCACTTCCGAGAATCGGGAAAAAGAATATTTAATACAACCCCGATTGACATTGTGAAGGCTGGTATGAATGCCCTCAGCCTTTACATGGTAAATACACCTATGGGAACGAACATTTGGTGTAAATGATGAATGGTTGGTCCATGTTTTATTGAAGATTAAATAGAAAATTGCCATTCTATTTCTCTTCTTTCCTGTTTTTTATACAGCCCTTCTGTAACACAAAAGTGGATGTCCAGTGAGGCGAGTGATTAAAACCCTATGCCCTGATGAAATTGCCACAATAAAGATCAATGGCAATGAAACATGTTGGCCTTCCTTATAAAGGTTAGCGACATATAGTGCTTTTATTTTTGAGTGAACTCACTGGTTGTGAATAAAGAGGGTGACCCAAAGTGAGTTTTCAACTCAATTTTAACATTGCTTGGAACACTTGTTCTTGGCAATACACTGGGTTTTTCATTCTATCTCTCTGTTTATGGGGACAGCAAAGTTTCTATTTAAATTTTTTTTCTTTGTCTATCCACCTTTCCTTTACTGGACACTGGTTTTCTTATCTTTATGAGTTGGCAACCAATGATGATAAAACGTGGGCATACCAGCGAGAACCAGCTGGCAGCCTTCCTGGTGTTGCGTACGTGAGGTGCCTTCTCATCATTCACTTTTCACTTCTCACATCGACTTCCCTGACTATTTTTGTGAGGCGTGGTGTCATACTTTGTGTGAGGTAATGAAGGGATGTATTGCAGGTTGTTTTAATTGAAATTTAAGAGGCCCAGGACCAGGCTAAATTTGGACGTGTTGTCGGAGGTTGGGAAATAGTTATTCCCAATAGTAGCGGAGGTCTTTGAATTGAAAAGTGAGTCCTCTTGATGCCAAGCCATTATTGGTGTTGATCCACGATAATTAGTAACAATTTTGTGAACAAGGGCTGCGCTGTGCTGATATCCACTGAAAATCTGAAACGCGGATGAGGTGAGATAGTGCTGCCCTAATGTGAATCATGAAGACCTGCTCTCTCGGTGGGTGAGCTTTCCCCGCGTCACGTACCTGTGTACCTGCAAATCCTAGATCTCTGGAGTTTCATTTGTCAACGTGTGATCTGACCTGCCAACGTTGTAACTGCAACGGCTTCGCTCCTTTCTAGCTGCCAGCGCCGTGAGGAGCACGGTATCCTTCTCCCTCTCTGCACGATCTTTACCGCACCGTGAGGGCTACGGTTGCAGCAGGGAACTACGTCTTCCAGCCGCCCCAGCGACGCCCACGGAGGCGCCATAAGCGAAAGGAACGCCTCTTGCCTCGCGGGGCGTGTGTGGGTGGCGTTCGGGAGAAAATCCGGGACAGGTGCAGAACCGTTTTAGGCCTGGCTAGACCTCCCCTCTAAGAAGTGAGGTGAGGTGAGTGTATAAATTAACTATGGGGAAACGTTCCGCCATCACATCTGCCCAGGGTTCCAGAAGTTCTTCCATCATTTCGTCTTCCTTTGAAAGCCTGCTTGAAAATGCTTTCATGTTGGTCACATCCGAAATTGAAAATACTGAACAGATATTATCCTTGGGCCAAACAGCGTCGTCTCTACATATGCCTGGTGGTCCCGAGAATGATGACCTTACAACCCCTGTGCCGTTAACACCAAGTATAACAATTGTCAATCCCACCCATCATGAGAATCTATCTGTGGCCTCGGGGATTGATAAGAACATTATTGATTCTGTTGATATTGCAGACTCCAAGCAGGTAACTGAAGTTGACCCTAGCACCACTAACCCGGCCTAAAACCTAAAGACCGCCGGGGGGAAAAGGAAGAGAGTCCATATCCAAATGCCTATTAGTAAGAGGAAACAACCCCCTCGCAATAATAAAACCCAACCAACCCCTCAGAGTATGTGGTTACGAGGAAAAACCACAGCAAGTGGGGGGTTAGTCAGCACGAGTACACAACCAGATGGTCTAACTAATAGCACTGTTGATTTGACCACAACTATAGCAGAATCTAACTCTATGTGTACACAATCTGAGCCAACATCTGTAAATGGCACGCTAGGAAGGTCAAATGAGAACCTAATTGACACTATAGTGGATTCCACTTTTAAGCAATTGAAAAGTCTAATGGATAAACAGTTTAATCATATTTGTAAACGTCTGGACAGATTGGAAAGCCTGGTGAAGAAAGAAGATAGCAAAAGGAAAGGGACTATCATTATTGATCAAATTAGGGGTGAACAGCTATTGAAAGATATGGAGGCAATCAACAAAGGCATTGTAGGGGGAAGTGGCAAATGTATTATACCTGGTGTAGATAATAAATGTGAAAAGTGCGATGGTAACAAAAAGAGCTTGCCTTGCAATCCCATGCTTAGCACTTCGGTTAGTACATTGCCCTTGTCAAAAGTACCTGTGGTAAATAAATCTCCTTGTCACACCTCACTGCCAATAGTAGCCCTTCCTACCCCACCTGCGACAGCACCCACAAAATCAACACCATACCCAAATAATGAGCCTATTCTTGTTACTCGGGCTAAAAAACATGCCGATACTGTACTCAATCTGCTGCCAGAAGCATGTCCTTATGTTTTAGTTTTAGCTGGAGTAACCCCCCTGTATGAAGACCAAAGTGAGTCAACTCAAGAATAAGTGTATTGATTGGCTATCTAAGTATAAGGGTATGGGTATGGAGATTGCCAACGAAATCCTGATGGTGCGACGGTTGGGATGGGTAGGACCCTCGACTAAAAATATTATGGGCGACTGTATAGTTGTGAATTTTAGGTACCCTTCTTTGGTGAAAGGTATATTAAAATGTAACATCAACCACTTTAGTATTCCAACGGCTATAATTTCACTACCACTTGGCTTTTTCTACAGACCACCTCAAAGAATCCACCATTTAGCCATTTCGATATATCCTGTACATAACGGGTTCGCTGCCCTGTCTGACTTAGAGGGACAGGACTGACTACCGAGCGAATCTTCGAATATTGTAGTACAGTCCCGGGATTCACTAATGGTTAACCAGGCCACGATTAAATCCAGCCCTATCGGGAATTTTCAAATGGCCCGCCCGGTAGAACTGTTGCCTTTTTGCCCTGTCAACAGTGAACACATGTCTTCTGATCAACATCTAAAAATACTAAGCTGGAATATCGCTGGTCTAAAATCAAAAATGAATATAGTAGAGTGGACCAACATGGTTAGTAGTTTTGATGTTTTGATGTTTCAGGAGACATGGAGTACTAGTAGTTTGCTTCTTGAGGGTTTTGTTTGCTACAACAGTACTGCCCTTAGCCCTGAAGTTGGCCGACCTAGCGGGGGATTATCCACATGGATAAAGATCACTGCAGGAAGCAATACCAAACCCTTGGAAACAAATTATAGTCACTTTCAGGCCACACTCTATTCGAATGGGATCACGTTATGTTTTATAAATTTGTATAACAATGATTTTAGATCACTGCCAAATAGGAATTTTATCACCTTATTTGATTTTATTGATAATATGTTAGAAGGAAAAAGGTTTGGCAAATTGGACGGAATTTGTTTGGGGGGTGATTTTAATGCGCATTTGCACAAAAGAATGGATAATATTACAGTTACACCTGTCCCGGTAATTCTGTGTAAAAGAGGGGAAGAATTGTATAATCATCTATCGTCTAGGGATTTAACCAACATTATGGAGAAAGTTGGTTGTATGTCTGATAAAGGCCCATTGCCTACCTTTAGAAGTCGCGGCTCTTCATCGACCATTGATTATGTTTTTATATCATCATCCCTTGAGAACTGTTTAGTCAAGGCTGAAGTTTTATGCACTAGCTATAGTGACCACAACCCAATTTTGACAACTATCAGATTTGTTAATAAATTTATTAAACGGAAAGAAATAGGGGCAAAGAATCTGGTTGCATCCACTGACAAACTTAAAGTAATCTGGAAGGGCATAGATAATAAGGCCCTATTCGCACGAATTATAAAATCCTACCCCTTACTTGTGGAAACGAGCTTGTCTAGCGGATGCCCTGATACAGAGATCATTCAGGCCTTTACTGGGTTATGTGTTGGCATCAAACAGGAAATTTCTAAACCTGTTAGGAAACAAAGTAAGATCCCTAGATGGTTTAACAGGATTTGTTCGCGGGCAAACCGTGACCTTCGAGAGGCATTAGCCGAAAAACCCAGGGACACAACTTTGGTTAAAGCCTTGAGAGGACGTTATAAGAAAGTAATCAAATTGCGTACTGAGGAGATATTGAAGGAGAGGTGGGACTCCCTTGTACGCACTGCTGCACTTAAAGATGTAACTGGGTTTTGGGGTGAGGTGAAAGCTATGAGGTCCATGGGATCCAATGTAACCCCTATTAATTGTAACATACCTAGTAAGACATGGGAGGAGCATTTTGCAAGAATATACACTGCCCCAGCAAAAACTACTGACTTTCTTCGTCCAGCTAATAAGGTTGTTATATCTATAACCGAAGTTGAAGATGCCATAAATCAAAGTGTAGGGAATAAATCCCCAGGCCCCGATGGGTTACCAATCGACCTTATTAAATCTGAACCCGATTTCTGGTCCCCTTTACTCTGCAATGTTTTTAATAATCTGTCCAACACTACAATTCCGAAAACCTGGTCAACCAGTATCATTGTGCCCATCTTTAAGAAAGATGATAGATCCAATCCTAGTTGCTACCGTCCTATATCTTTAATAGATAATACACTGAAGATTTTGGGAAGAGTGATTTTTAATAAAATCAGGAATTGGGCAGAGGATAACCAAATTTTAAATTCTTGTCAGCTGGGATTTAGAAGCAACGTGGGAACCGTAGAACAATGTCTAAATTTAAATCTTATATTACACCATCGCCAAAGAAGTCCCTTTGTATTTGGGTTTTATGGACTTATCGTCAGCCTTTGATTTTATCAATCGATCAAGATTATGGGAGATTCTTTTAAATTACGGACTGGATAAGACACTTGTTTATTTTTTGGCACATTTGCATAGAGACCTAAAAGCTCGGGTAAGGATAAATAATGAAGGAGGGGTCTCCGGGGATATTTTAATTGGTAGGGGGGTCAGACAAGGTTGTGTCTTGGCCCCCCTACTTTTTATCCTTTATATAAATGAATTAAATAAATCCCTGTCTAAATCTACATGCGATGTACCGAAAATTAACGGCAAACCATTCCTCGTACTTTTATATGCGGATGATGCGGTCCTGATAGGCCGCACACCTAAAGCACTCCGCATTTTAATCATGGGTTTTGTTTCTTTTATGGCAGATTTGGATTTGTGTATCAATTTAAAAAAATCATATATTATGTCTTGCGGGCCCAAAAAACATTGTGTCGATCATATAGTATCAGGAGACAATGTTCTAAAAAGCACTGGCACTTTTCCGTACCTGGGTTTAGTTTTTTCAGATTCTGGATCATGGTCAGCACATGTAGCTCATGGTAGAAAAAAACTCTGTAAGGCAGTTAATTCAATCATTAGCCTACGACAGCCAAAGTGGGCTGAGGTTGTGATACCTTTACTACAGATCTATAAATCACAATGTCTACCAACCGCAACCTATGGTGCCGAGGTGTGGGGGTACACAAATTGCAGTGGTATCCAAACAGAAGAAAATAGATTCTGCAGAAAGGTTCTAGGGGCCCAAATCTCATCACCCACTTACATATGCCATAAAGAATTAAACTTGTATTATGTCGAGTATTTTATTAAATCTCGGTCAGCATTGTTCTGGCTAAAGATATGGCGAAACCCGGCAGCAATTTTAACTCAGGAAATAATCAATGATTGCCTTAAATGCGACAGGGGTAGCTCTATACCTTGGCTTAGTGCTGTTAAGAAAAGTCTAGTCAGTGTGAAACTGGAATATATCTTCTCCCATCCCCTAAAAAAAGATGGCATGAACACAAAAACTGTGAGAGAGGCACTGTATGATTCATTCTGAAGGGAAAGAGGACACACGGAGCTCTATAAACCATCAATAATTAGACATATTTCCATTTTGACATGCTCAGGCAATAAAAATGATATGCTACAGGAATACCTCAAGAAAAATATCGGAAGATGGAACAGGAGCTTGCTCTTTCGCCTCAGGGATGGGAGCATAAAATACTCACTCTGTTTCCCACTTGGCTTTAACAAAAATCTAGAGAACCTGCTCTGCCCATGCGGAAATGGTAAAAAACAAACAATTTTAAACTTCCTGTTGTTCTGTAACTTTTATATCAGACACACTAAACAGTATCTGATTTCTTATTTTAAGTCACATGTTATTATTGATTATAAACTGGCATTTAATGAAACATTGCGGCTAGGAAGTGATGATATGATTTTCAGAGTAAGTTCATTCTTGCAATCTGCGGTACGTTCGCGAAACACTATGGACACTCTATAGATCGCATTTTATCTGAGACCCTTTTATTTAATTTAATATTCACGGACCGCTAATTTGTACATTGATACAGCTAGGTTCGTCATCTGTATAGTGTACATATTGAACTTGTTAGCACTTTACTGCTATTTTGCACAAATGTTTTGTGTTATTTAACGATGCTGATTTGATAAATCCTACTCGTTTTCTAATTTGGTGGTGATGATTTGCAACTAAAGACATTTTACATCTAATGCTTTTGGATTGTCAATTTGCACAAATGTAACACATGGTTTGAGGTTCACAGGTCGTACACATTGTACTTATCTGCACTTTATTGCCATCTTTGCACATTTGATCATGCTATTAATAATGTTGTTTTGATACCCAACCTATTTTTATCATGTGTTTTATGTTATTGTATATTTATATCCTATTGGTGGTGATGACTTGCACTTTTATGGATATTTTATATCCGAATAAAGACCATTTGACTTGACTTGACTAAACTCAATTCATAGCTCTGATGGTAAAATTGCTTTATCCCAAAAAGAAATCATTAAAGAATTCCTAGACTTTTACACCACTTTATATGATAAACCTGATTTCGATGATGCCTCTTTAATTGATTCGTTTTTAACTCAATGAGGAGTACCCAAGATTTCCCAATCTGATAAAATTGGTCTTGATTTGCCCATTACCAATGATGAAATTTTATTAGCAATAAAATTCCTTAAAAAAAAAAAAAATCCCCTGGACCGGATGGTATTCCCGCTGAGTTTTATAATGAAAATCCACTACAGCTTATTCCTCATTTATTTCAACTTTTCACTTTTTTTGGTTCTACGGGAACTACTACAGGTTCTTTTACTGAGGCTTTAATTATTGTTTTGCCCAAACCTAATAAAGACCCTACTCTGGTGTCAAAGTATCATCTGATTTCTTTAATAAACCAAGATTGTAAGTTGTATATCAAAATACTTGATAATAGATTATCCTCTGTGCTAGACTCGGTTATACATCCAGATCAATATGGTTTTATGAAGAATAGATATTCAGCTAATAAGTCAAGAACTTTGCTACATGTGATTGAACAAAGATCTACTTGATCTTTACCAGCAGGAATTCTTGCTTTAGATGCTGAGAAAGCTTTTGATAAAATTCACTGGCAATTTTTATTTCGTACTTTATTATCCTTTAATTTTTTCAGAGGTACAGGACAAGATTGTCCCTTTTACCCACTTTTGTTTCTTCTAGGAATCAAACTCTTACTTACTTCCATAAGAAAATGTGGCAAAATTACTGGAATCAATATAAAACAGGTTATTATTAAACATTTGGCTCATGCTGATGATGTTCTTTTATTTATTAGTGATCCTGTGTCCTCTTTTCCCACCCTAATGGAAAATATTTTGTTTTATTCCACTGTTTCTGGATATCAATTAAATACCAATAAAACAGAATTCTTTCCTCTGAATATATACTGCACTCCGGATATGTTACCCTAAAATGAAATTATTTGGCGAAAGGATAATTTAAAATATCTTGGTATTATTTTCTCTTCATCTATGAAAACAATGATATCTATTAATTGTGACTCCATTTAAAATTATATTAAAGATAAAATCTCTAAATGGTCTTCACTTCATCTTTCATGGTGGGGCAGAATGAGCTCAATAAAAATGACTATTACACCAAAAAATGTTATACCCTTGCTATGATTCCTGCTCAATTTCCTTTAAAGTTTTATAAAACTGTTGATAAACTCCTATCCAAATTTCTTTGGAATAGCAAATCGGTTCATATCAGTTATAAGAAATTGAAAAATACCCAAAAGTAATGGGGGGGTTTGGATTAGCAGATTTTCTTCTTTATCACAAAGCTTTTATATTAAAACAAAGTTCTTTATGGTTTAACCACTCCTCCTAATTTGCTTCTTATCGAAAAAACATTGATAGAACCTTTTCCTCTACCCACTTTGCTAACTATGTCTAATAAATCTAAATTTTTTCTAAAGTCCACCAAACTTATTTTAAATGATTTGGATTTCATTTTTCAATCACACATATCCACTACTGTTAAAATGTCATTATGGTATAATCCAGTCATAAAACTCAACAGAAATGTTAGATTTTGGTGTTCATGGATCAAAGCTGGCATTTTTTTCATGAAAGATGTTTATTGCAATAATGCTTTTATATCATTTGAAGCTTTACAAACAAAATTTATTTGACCTCCTTCTGATTTTCTCAAATATGAATTCCTATGTAACTCTATTTTAGATTTGTTTCCTCATAATATTCCCTTTAATGTTAAATCAGATTTATCAATTTACATTCAAACAGTCTCATCTCTATCTCATGGAGTTTCTGTATTATATAAAACAAATGTCTACCTCTCAGGGATCCAATATTGATACGATCTAAACATTTTGGAATAATGAACTTTCGACCGCTTTTTCAATTGACATATGGAAAGTTATTTGGCTTAAAAATATTTCTGGTTGGCTACCTGTCTCGCTGTATCAAACTAATTAATACATTTTATATAACTGTTTATGGATTCCACTATGTTTATTTCAAGCAAAACTCCTTCCGTCCTCAATTTGTTGGCACTGTAATCTACTTACTGTTTCGTTACAACATATGCTTTATGATTGTTCTTTAGTTTTTAAATTTTGAAGTGATGTTTGCGGTGTTATTAAAAGAATACTTCATATTCATGACAATATCTCATTCAAACTGTTAATCTGTAAATCCATTGTTCCCTTCACAAAAAAAAGGTAAATGAATTAGAAGGTACACTTTTCAATTGTTTACTGTCAGCAGCTTTTAAATCTATTACAGCATATTGGAAAGGTGTATCACTATTATCTGTTCAGGTTTGGTGGTCATGGGTTATTTTTACTAGAAGAGGAGCTCAATTATCTTTACATGGTATTAATCATAATTTTATTTCTTATCACTCTTTTTGGAAACCTGTTGATATATATTTATCTTCCTAAATAAGTATTTATTCTAGTTATCAATTGTTATTACAATAATATACTTGATATGTTATAGTAGTTTCATTATATTATCACTTTTATATAGCTTTATTGTTTGCTCCCTTCCCTCCATTGTTGTTTTTCTAGGAATATTATCTTCATTGTGTTTACCTATTGTAATTTATTGGATGTTCTTTCATTATCTCTCAATTGTAATTGGGTACTTTTTTGGTACTATTTTTTGTATTGTCTCTTGTTTATTGTTTACTGTATATTATGAAAACTCAATAAACTATTATGAACACAAACAAAAAATAAGGTAAATTTGGCTTACACCTGATTGGCACATTTAAATAACTTTTAGGGTCCTAGAAAAGTGATATACCATATAGCTAGTGCCTGAGTATTAAATAAAAATATTAGTGGGAATGTAGCACATACTGTGCCACTCACTTAAATAGCCTCTTAAAACGTATCCCAGGACTAGGATTGCAGCCTGTATGCCATTTTAAACTGCCAATTCGACTTGGTAATATAAACCCCTTGCAAAACCTAAAACTCCCTTTTCATTACATACATACATATATATATATCAATCAAGGGCTGTTGGGCCCGAAACGCGTCATGGCAGCATTTGCACTAAATAAAAAATAGCACTAATGAATGGGCGTCCGTCTCCTGCTTGAAAGTTTGCGAAAATAAGAAGCTTTCAGAAGTTGGAGAATTTGTGCATACATACATATCTATATATATCTATATTACCTACTGGTAGTCGCCAGTAGGTAGTTATAGTTAGGACCTATTTTCCATAGGAAATCCGCAACATTCTATTTGGAATAACGTTGGCGTCGATTGATGAATCTTCGCGAAATTTTCCAAACTTTTGGCCTGCTCCGGTCCGCTCCTATCCTGAAAAGTTCACGGTGATTCGTCAAGCGGGGGCCGAGAAAAAAGGGGGGTCCTAAAACGCGTTTTCCCCATGCATTTTCCCATAGGACCTGTTGACGCAGCTTCAGCCCGAAGTGCTGAACAGAATTACACCAAATTTGGCAAAGAGGTAGTCCTCAGTTCAGACTCGTGCCTTTTGTTTAAATGGTGTAAATCCGTTCAGTAGTTCCTGAGACAATCAAAAGTAAAATCACATATATATCTGGGCGGAGCCTAACCACACATCTCATCGTGAGATCTGATTGGCTGTCGGCACTTCATCCAAGAAGTGTTGGAAGCCATCTTGGGACCAATATACATGATAGCACCTCATTAAAAAGCATTGCAGTTACTAGAAGGTTTTAAGACTTTAGTTACATTATAAATCATTTGATGATGGTACCATACCCATTTTAAGAATTGTGGTGTGTTCTAAGGTGATTTTATCATGTGAAAAAGCCTTCTGCTGTGATATCATGAATTATGTTTGAGAGAAAACTATTTTCTCATGCTTTTCCCACAGAGGTTTGGAAGGTGATCTATAAGCTAAACCGAGAGCATATTTTCTGTAAATTCACATTATCTTTCTCAGTCATGTGAGAATGAAGTCTGACATTCTCAGTAAAACATGCACATCCAACAAGGGCAGAGACTGTCAGTTGATTCCTTTGTGTTCTACTGCAGCTTCCCAGAGTGTTCAAAAGAACAACTAGAGCGCTAACAGTCCTACTGACAAACGTATGGCACACCTGAACCCATCTTGGTTGGAATAAAGTGGTAACTCTTAAAACATTTAATTTAAAAAGGAACAAAATGAGGGGGTTCATTTTGCCATAGAAAGTATGATTAGTGCTGCAGAAAGAAAAATTAGGGCACATTTTGAGTGACTTCTCAAATCCTCTTCTATTTCATTAAAACATTCTGACATGCAGACTGAAATATGCACTTTCAATACCAGCAGCAGACTTCCCTGGTGAGCAGTAGCTTTACTACAGTGATCTAATAAGCAACTAGAGTGCTAACATTCTGAATTTATGGCAAATGTGTGACACATCTGAATGCCATCTTGATGGAATCAAAGTAAAAAACTGAAAGTATTTCCTACTGAGGAGACTGTAGTAAATGAGGAAATTCGGAAACATCATAACAAATAAGTCTCCCAAAATGACCATCAGAGACAAAAGAGCCCAAATATAGGCCAAATATCACCCAGATGTAGCCCAAGTATAGCCCAATGACAGAATGTCCTAGTGTGTTCTAACGAACAACTAGAGCACTAACAGTCTTACTTATGACAAAAGTATGGCACACCTGAAGCCATCTTGATTGGAATAAAGTGGTAACACTTAAAACATTTAATTTACAAAGGAACAAATTGAGGGGGCTCATTTTGCCATAGAAATTACGATTAGTGCTGCAGAAAGAAAAATTAGGGCACATTTTGACTTCTCAAATACTCTTCTATTTCATAAAAAAATTCTGACATGCAGACTGAAACATGCACTTTGAATACCAGCAGCAGACTTCCCTGGTGAGCAGTAGTTTTACTACAGTGATCTAATGGGCAACTAGAGTGCTAACATTCAGAATTTATGGCAAATGTGTGACACATCTGAATGCCTTCTTGATGGAACCAAAATAAAAAACTGAAAGTATTCCCACTGAGGCGACTGCAGTAAATGAGGAAATTAGGAAACTTCATAACAAATAAATCTCCCAAGATGGCTACCAGAGACAAAAGAGCCCAAATGTAGCCCAAATATCACCCAGATGTAGCCCAAGTATAGCCCAATGACAGAAGTGTGCAAAACACTTATTTTGTTGTGTATTTGCAGTTTTATATAGTGCAGACTTGTCAGGTATTGGATTGCTTTACATGAGCATTGGTTACATCACACAAGATCAAATTCATTTTGGTTGTAGACATGGGGAGGTTAAGTGATTTGACCAGAATCACAGAATGTTGAGCTGAAGCAGAAACTCCAACCTGGTTCCCCAGTTGCAAAGTCTGCAGCTCTGGAAGTAACACCACATCCTCTCCCCTAGGTGCAACATTTAATCAAGTGGTCAACTGGATAAAAAACAAAGATTACAAATAATTTAAAAGTTCTTTGTCGCTATTTGAAAACTCAGAAAATATGTCCTCATTTTAGTTTTTTAGAGCACTAACCATATTTTTGATGCAAATAAAACCCTCTCAAATATGTAATTTCTAAAGGAAATACTCTATGTATTACAGTTTTGATTAGGCGTTCCACACTTTTGTAATAAATATAGAATGTTAGCAATCTAGTTGTTCATTGGGATACTGTTGAGAGGCAGAGGCCAGGGACACGGACTCTGAAAATTGAAGGCAGGTAGGAGAGTGCAGATACAACAATTTGACCACACTGGGCAGGCAGGAAGTGCAGTGGCAGCACAACAGACTATGGAGGGCAGTGGAAAGGGGGGCAGGGGCAACAAACCAACAATACAGGACTCGCAAGAGAGGCTGTGGCAATATAATAGACCATTGTGGGCAGAAGGAAGAGGCAGTGGTAGTACAACCATACATGCCAACAGACCAGTTTCAGCCAGGAAACGTCCAATGTTTTTAAGCTCAAATGGGCTTTATTTGATCTGTCTCCTGTCTACAATCTCCTCGTTTTCAATGTAACTCAAAGG
Organism: Triturus cristatus; assembly: GCF_964204655.1. Lineage (NCBI taxonomy): Eukaryota > Metazoa > Chordata > Amphibia > Caudata > Salamandridae > Triturus > Triturus cristatus. The sequence goes on from NC_140586.1 coordinate 580,745,444, forward strand.
GGAAAATCAATACTCCAGTTTTTTTTCAAAATCTCCCTCTTACCAAGTTCAAAATGTTCGCAAGTATGGTACATTGAATCATGGTAGGCAGGAGGAATTGGGGTAGGGACATGGACTCGGATAGCAGAGGACAGGAGGGACATGGAGAGGTGCACCAAACTGACCCTACAGGGCAGGCATCAGGGTTTACAGCAGCACAATACACCACACAGCGCATGCGGGACGGGAGTGCAGCACAACAATCCATAGAAAGCAATAGGGAGGGGACAGGACAATGCACATGGACAACAGAGAACAGATGGGAAAGAGGCAATGGTAGCTAGCTGACCATAATGGACAGACAGGAGAGAAAGCTGCAGCATAACAGACCATAAAGGGCAGGAGGGACGGATCAGGGGCATTTCAATGGAACAGACAAGTCAGGAGGGAGGGAATAGGGGTCTGCACATGGAAGCAGAGGGCTGGGGGCAAGGGGGCAGGGCAGGAGCAGCAAGATGACCATGGAGGTCAGGCAGGATGGGCACTAGAAACAAGACACACCATGGAGAGCAACAATGAGACTATGATGGCATACACACAGACCATGGAGGGAAGGTGGGAGGGGGTCAGGGGCAGCTGGCTGACCACACAGGGAAGGTGGGAGGGGCCATGGCAGCACAGAAGACCATGCATGGCAAGCGGGAGGGTTAGTGGCAGCACAATGGCTATGATGAGCAAGAAGGAGTGTGCATAGGTCTTGCACAAAGGACCATGGAGGATAGAAGGGAGGGTCAGGACCTGGACACAGACAAGAGAGTTCAGGGGAAGGGGCCTCACAACAGACCGCGTGGGGCAGGCAGGAGGAGCAGTTGCAGCACAACAGACCAGGGAAGGCAGAAGGGTGTGGCAGTAAAATAGACCATGGAGGACAGGAGGAAGGGGACAGGGGCATGGCATGTGGACAGGCAGTGTGGAGGTGGCAGGGACAGGTTACAGTCATCTGACAATGCTAGGCAGGTGGGAGGGGAGTGGCAGCTCAACAGAACACTCAGAGTAGATAGGAATGGCAGGTCCATGGAACATGGTGGGCAAAAAGGATGGAGCAGGGGCATGCACAAAGACATCGGAGGGCAGGGGGGAAGGAGAATAGGGGCAGCAAGCTAAGCACAGAGGCTAGGCAGGAGGTCAATGATGGGCCATAGAATTGGGCAATGGAGGGCAGGAGGAGTGGACTGGTACATCATGCTAAATGGAGGGCAGTGGCAGCACATCAGACCATGCATGGCAGGAGGGAGGAGGCTAGTCCATGGATTTAGACAACAGAGGATAGGGAGGAGGTGGATGGGGCAGCAGGCTAACTGTTCAGAGAAGGTGGGTAATAGGAACTTTATTGTTTTTAAAATGTGTGTCTGTGCGAACTACTTACAATATGAACAAGTATGCAGCATAATCTGACTTTTATTCAGGAAGAAGAGGACATTTGTGACTGTGACTCCGGACTCACTTGGCAGAAACACCCCCTGACCCGCCACCCCCATCGCAAAATGTAATGCCCGTGAAAAGGGTTGGTGGACGCAGTGTTCTATAGAACATAGTCCTGAGAGTACGATTGAAAATGAAAACTAGATATAGTATATGGTATAAACTATGCACCAAAAAGTGTGATATAAGATGAACCGGGGTGTGAAATATAATATGTAATACATTGTGCGCAATTACAGATTCATTGGAGAGCGCGAGATAGCGCAAGCACTAGCGCGTGCTATGCGATATGCGCCTTGGAGTGTAATATGCACAGGGCAGGTTTGTGTAACCTAACTAGTCTCTAAAGTGTGGAAATATGGATTTTTCTGATCAGTTATGTCCCCTATCTTGGACCCCAACGGTTTCATGTATGAATCACAAGTACATGTATGTTCCCTCCAGTTCCAGTTATGAAGACGCAAACACATGTGCGTCCATCGTCAACCTGTCCTCTTTCAGATCCGCCACGAATAGGCCGGATATTCCATTCCTCAGTATGAAAGGCCACCGGCTTTATATGGTTCACTTATGCCATTTTACAGTCCAGGCAAGTAGGCCCTGATTCTGTCATCAAACTCTTCTTGCCTTCTACCTCTGAAAGCTCCAGTCTGAGCCTGCATCTGTGACCATGAACTTTGTCTCATTCCCTGCGCGGCTCACGAAGCCTGACATCAGCCTGCTGCCTGCCAAAAACTGTATTTCACCTTCGAAATTATCTGCTCCGTTCCCTGCCCGATGCATTCCTGTCTAGTAGTTTAAGTAAACATTCTTCCAGCTTCCGAGCAAAGGCCCGGCTTCTCTGTCTTTATGCAAGTAATTCATAGCCCTATTACTATGGAAGATTTCTACCCACGCATCTAGTGTAGACACTTAGACGCTTGTACACGCACTAACAGTCAGTATAGTCAGTATAGAATAAGATTCTACTCTAAGAAGACCTCTCTTTTGGATAACTTAGTTCTTTAAACATAGGATGTTAGATATGATTTGGGATTAGGTTGACTTGACCCTCCAGACTTCTGTCGCCACATGTAGAGCTAAATGTCAAGTCCCCTTCACCCCCTAGTTGCACGTCAATCACACGTCATGCTGCTGCGCGTGCATTTCTGCCAAGTATTTCTGCTGACATTGCGAAATTCTTTCATGTAACCACCCTCTTATGACATCACATCTGATGACGTTCTTCAATCACACCCAGTTACGCCTATTTTTGCTACGTATGAATATATTATCACCACTATCAATTGTTACGCCTCTTGTATTTGCTTCACTGTAATGCCTATTGTATAAAAGTAATTGATTGTCAATAACGTATGTACTTCACTTCCTGAACCTTCGTGGTGATGGAACTTGGAGCAACCGATTATAATCGACCATTGGAATAAAGCCCATTCCGAACCTCTAATACCACGGATTCTGCCTCTTATTTACTGAGCTATTTTATTATGTTTCTGTATCAAATTAAGTCCCGGTAATTAAATTATTTACCACATGAATGGCGCCCGAACAGGGACACTTTCTCATCTCACGCGCCGGCGGTGCGTTGCAGGCCCGGTCTCCTGCCACAGCTGGACGGACAATAACGCGTACCAGCAGGATTTCCTGTATCTCCCTCCGGTCAAGCGGGGGCGACTGAGGCTGCGATCAACACCCAGACGAGGCGGTGAGAAGTGCGAAGTATCCCGACCAGAGCCTAGCTGAGAGAGCAAGATCCGAGGTATACAGAGGCCCACCAGTTTCCGAAGTCCCGAGTCGAGTCCAGTTTCCGAAGTGTTCGAGTCGAGTCCAGTCCGGTTCAAGTTCAGTTCAGTTTTCCGAGGCCTTCCGTTTCCGAGCTACCCGGTGAGTACCATTACTGGGGAGGCGTTCTGACGTGCACATAGGTTGTGCCGGTCAAGACGGGTTTGAGTACACAAATCCGGTCTGCACTGTTTCAACAGTGTATCTGTACTGTTTAGCAGTATATCTAGTATATCAAGTATATAAATTCAGAATAATTCAGTTAAAGTCGAGTATCATGTTTAGTGATTAAGTTTTCCTTAGATCGTCATCATCATTGTTGCTCAGTTAAATGTTAAACGTTAAATGTTTTAGTACGTTCTGCATATTGTGGTGTGAATGACTGTTCATTATTGTGTTTACTGTATTAAGTTGTTCAAAATCAAGTATCAGATCAGTTTTCAATATGCCGCTCTTTTCGAAATTAAGACAGATCACAACTAGAAAAGGGGTACTCGAAGAAGCTGTTCCTATTCCTCCTAGGGACACTCCAGGGTATTTCATGTATCATAAACACGGCCTAGACGCTATATTATTTCTTGATTTATGGGTAGACTACACTAAGGAACTACCAGAAAGTCAGAGGTGGCCCGCAGCTGGGACCTGGGATGCAGAGTGCATCATGAAAGTAGAGGAAGAGTTATGGAAAAGGAAAGTCAGACAGTCACAGAAAGACGCCATTGAGTTATGGCGTAAAGAATCTCATAGACGTACAGAAAAAGCACTCCGACAGGAAGAGAAAAATAGAGAGAATCCAAATAAAGTCCGAGAAAATCTATTAATTGAAGAAGGTACCCGAGTGAAATCAGAACAAGTAGACAGACAAAGAAATGCCCTTATGAATGGTATGTATCCCCTTCTGGCCGAAGGATTACCTAAGGCTACTCCAGAGATACCAAAAGACTTGCCACCCCCATTATTTCCAATAAAGGTACATCCTAAGGGGCATCCTAGAACCGCAGAAGATGTTTTTCTTTCCTCATATTTAGATGACGCAGCTCCCGAGTATGCTAATCCCGCCCCGCATAGACCGCCTGCCAGGGATATTCAACGCCAAGATCCAGTATCCGTATCTCTACAGCAACAAGTCTTGACACAAGTTCCGGCAAGCACATCTGTTTCTGCATCTGTTCCTACAGCTACTTCTATAGCTGTGTCCACACCTATAGTTGCTGTATCACGTTCAACGAACCCTTTCGCACCCGATACACCAGACGGGGCAACCGGAGGTGCGACCAATATTTTTTCTACGCCACCCAGAATAAATAAACTTACCTTTCAAGAGTCAGCACATTCACGTACCCCCAAACTCATAAATGCCCGTACGCTTAAGGAACTTCTTATAGATTGTAGATATGACCCTGTGCCCGGCAAAGAGGACGAAATGATTATGGCATCATTACGTATCAGACGAGCCGCGGTGTATTTAGGGAAGTTACCAGGAATGACTGCGCATCTAGATAATATATACCATTTTGTCCAAACAGGGCGAGATTCAGAATGTATTAACAGAGCTATGGAATACCAGAAAGTGGAGATACAGGGGGAACTGTTACGTTTCCTCATAAATTGTGTGATCAGAAATCAAGACCGACCGGGGGTAGACCCAGAAGCAATGCAAATTCTTACCAGATGGAGCCAGAATATATCAGAAGGGAGACATGATAAGCAAAATTGTATAATAGCCATGTGCCGAAAGATCCGTAAAGAAATAGAACGCCTACACGAAGAGAGATTGGCGGTAGACCAGTTCGAACAAAGCGAGGAGGAAGGATCAGGACTGCCCGCAGGACAGTCAGACACCATAGCCTATGTAGGTAGAGGAAGATCTTGTAATGGTACTAGATGTTCTATTGACCCGATACGTCCGATATGTCCAGAAAATAACAGGAATTTCCAAACACCTATAATAAATATAAGGTCCCCCGAGCATTCGTTCCAAACCGCTGACAAATTACTCCGAGAACGAAGGGGTTATCATTTTCTCGATTCTAGGGATGAACAAGAATTAGCCAGGTCAGCCGTTCAATGGGTTGATAGTCCCGGAATGTATGGTGATGATACAGTAGCACACACGTTTTTGAATCTCACCCCAGATGAACAGCGTTTAGCTGGGATTTATATGATTCAACAACTCCTTATACTATATCAGAGTCAGCATTCAGATCCTGGTCCTTTACCTGAAATACTGACTGAATTACTCAAGAATAGATGGAGAGGTTCAGGTACTAAGTTAATTAAAGAAATACTAGAATCAAGAAAGCAGTACATTCTTTTTGTATGCCCAGAACATGTCTCATTGCCCATCAAGGAAAGAACCACGTATTACATGGACAGACAGAATCCCTTACGAGAAGTACACCCAATAAAAGGCGAGGACAATGAGTTTAAACGTGTATTTGTATATACGCCCATATCAAAAATAGAATTGTTAGAAATGAAGAAAGTGGTACCCAGTCATGACAAAGACCCAGCAGGTTTCCACCGAGAAATTAAAGACATGTTACTCATGGGAGAGTATACCTATCCCGACATTATGACAATATTAAAGGTATTAATGCCTGCTGGCATTTATGAAAAACTCAGGGAAAAAGAGTGGGAGGTAGGCGACCAAAAGATAGAATGGTCAGCATTAGAAGCAGAAGAAAAGGCCCGAACTGCAGGAGCAGGACTTGGGGATAAAACTAAAGCACTACCAGGTTTACTAGTACAGGTACTGCCACGCTTATTAACTACGAAAAAAGAAGATTGGGGTACAATTTCAGCCTGTAAACAAAAGCAAGATGAAGACACTAGTGATTTCTATGCCCGATTTGAAAAATGTTTTGGTATAAATAGTGGCATAAAAGCAAGTAGCGAATCATACCCACATCTGTTCGTGACAAAATTAGTTGAAAATTCCTTGCCTCAAGTGAAGAATAGAGTATTAAAATTCGAGAGTACCTGGCAAGGTAACACTCCATCACAAATGTTACAAATGTTACAGTACCATCATAATAGAATTAGAGAGGAACAAGAACATGAACAAAGACGCATGAAAGACACGAAAATGAAAATGCTAGTCTCCCAGACAGTTCCAGCTGAAGGACATAAAAAGGGTACGACACATTCCGGTGATTCAACAGGACCTATAAAAGGGATATGCAACTATTGTAAAAAGCCAGGTCATTACGTACACGATTGTCCAGTTTTGAAACATAATATCGCCATAGGTAATACAAAGGAAAGACCACGGCCACCTAGACAGGATCAGAATGAACAAGGAGCCCCGCAGCATGCACAGTCCATGCCAGCTCCACCACAGTCTATACAGTTTGTGCCAGCTGCACCAGCGCTGCCTGTTGCTGCCACACAAACCACGACACGACAACTGTACCAGACCGCACAGTATGACTATCCTGATTATCAGCGATACGCATGAACCAGCCTAGAGAGGGAAGTTGACTTACCCCTTATCGAGGTCCCTGTAGACCAAGAAGGACCTTATGTACATAGTGAATTATTAGGCCAAGATAGAAAATTTTTACTCGATACAGGGGCAAGTCGAACAACCATAAAACGTAGTGAAGTTCCAGGGGCACCCCTCTCAGGCTCACAGAATATTTCCCTTGGTTTTTCAGGAAAACCTATTGTTAATGAAGTGTCACAACCTCTTCCACTTACGATAGGACCTTTGACCCGAACTACAGATTTATTGCTTACTAAATCATGTCCAGAAAACTTGTTAGGTATAAAAACACTGAAAGCTCTAGGAGCTATAATATGTTGTTCTCCGGAAGGAGTAAGATTGTTTTTACGTGATTTCAAAGGTCATTATGTGTCTAGAGACATGGATCCCCGATTGCAGACTTTACCTACACATCTATGGGCACAAGGCCCTACTGATGTTGGTTGCATGAATATTACACCATATCGAGTCACACTAAAGGCAGGAGTGGTACTACCACGAATGCGACAATACAAGTTACCACCAGATGCTGTAGTGGCTTTACTGCAAATCATTGACGAGCTTATTGCCCAAGGAGTGGTTGTGGAAACAGACTCCAATGTATGTAATTCCCCGATAATTCCGATTCTTAAACGAACAGATCCGAAGGCCCCGCCAGTATATCGATTGGTTATTGATCTGCGCGAATTAAACAAATGCATTGTGCCACAATTCCCTGTGGTCCCAGATATCTCATCATTACTGACAGCTATTGATTCCGAAGCAACATTCTTTACTGTAATTGATCTCAAGAATGCTTTTTTCAGCGTCCCAATAGATCCGGAAAGCCAATATTTGTTCGGATTTAGTTTAAATGGACGTAGCTTTAAATTCTCACGCGCACCTCAAGGATTTACAGAAAGCCCCAGCATCTATAGCCAAGCACTGAAACGAGAACTCGACAGTATCCACATGCCAGTTAACACTGCTTTGCTTCAATATGTCGATGATCTGCTGATCACCGCGAGAAGCGAACCCGAATGTGAGAAAGCATCACTGACAGTTTTACAATTTCTAGCCGAAAAGGGGCACAAGGTGTCCCCTTCTAAGCTGCAATTCTGTGTCCAGCGAGTTGTTTATCTTGGACACTCGCTGTCCAAGGAGGGAAGGCAGCTTACACCCGACCGCATTCAGTTAATAGCTAACATGCCAATACCCAAGACACAAAAGGAGGTGCGGGCTTTCATAGGCCTCACTTCATATTGTAGGCAGTGGATCCCTCAGTATGCATTTCTAGCAAAACCACTCATTCAGTTGACAACACAGGAGGCAGCCACATCGACTGTTCTCCCTTGGACTCAGGAACATACACAAGCTTTTGAAAGCCTAAAGAAAGCTTTATGTCAAGCACCTGTTTTAGCAACACCATGTTACAGTAAACAGTTTACACTCTTTGTTACAGAACGCGAAGGTACTGCCTTATCAGTACTCACACAGGAACAAGCAGGAGCACACAAACCATGTGCTTATTTTTCTAGTACATTAGATCCCGTAGCTCAGGCTTTGCCCGCATGCCTAAAATCAGTGGCAGCAACAGCTTTAGCAATCAGACAAAGTGATGCTATAGTGTTAGGACATCCATTGACAGTTCAAGTACCCCATGCAGTAGAGGTTCTTGTAAATAGAACGCAAACACAACACTTGACTATAGCGCGACTCACTGGGTACGAATTAACATTGTTTCAGCCACATATAGAAATCAGACGTTGTAACACATTGAATCCTGCCACACTTTTACCTGTAATCGGAACAGACCCACTAGCTCATGACTGTATTGAAGTTATTACAATCACGACGAAACCCAGACAAGACTTGACAGATGTCCCATTATCAGACCCAGACCTTACGTTGTATGTAGATGGTTCATGTATGAGAACAAGTACAGGAGAGTTAGTGGCCGCTTACGCAGTCACAACAGATACTGAAATTATTGAAACAAATTGCATAAATACCTTGTCAGCTCAAGCCGCAGAGCTCGTCGCTCTGACACAAGCCTGTATTCAAGCCACAAATAAAAAAGTCAACATATACACTGATTCACGTTATGCATTCGGAGTTGTACATGACTTCGGCGTGCTGTGGCGAGAGAGAGGTTATTTAACTTCTCACGGTGCCCACATTCAGCACGGACCCCTCATTCATGCCTTATTAGATGCAATACATCTACCAACTGCAATATCAATTATGAAATGTAAAGCTCATACGAAAGTTACTGATATCATTTCTCAAGGCAATGATCTAGCTGACAGAACAGCTAAACAGACTGCTCAAACTCAAACATCCGACATGACAAAGACAATAGTCCCGACGCCAACACATTGTATGACAGTTAAAGATCCTACTCTTGACGTAATTGATATACAGACACATGCTACACCAGATGAAATAAAGAAATGGACTGAATTAGGAGGGATCCAAACGGATCAAGGATGGATGATGAAGGAAAAGTCTGTGTGGTTCCTTCCTGATTCAATGGTCCAAGTTATAATTAACACTGTACATAGTCCCGCACATCTAGGAGAAAAAGCTATGCTAGACAGCATTCAACACATTTGGTTCAATAAACATTTACGAGCAGCAGCCAAACAAAAAGTTCGTACCTGTATGATCTGTTGCCAGTTCAACCCAGGAAAAAGCGTTCCCGTAGAACAGGGTGGATTTCAGCCTCCTGATCATCCTTTTGAAGTCCTCCAGATGGATTATATCCAGATGGAACGATGTAGAGGATTCAAATATGTTCTCGTAGTTGTTTGTGCTCTTTCCCGTTGGACGGAGGCATACCCGGTTTCAGATTACACTGCCCCGACTACTGCCAAACAGTTGGTTCGAGAATTCTTCCCACGATACGGTTTACCACGTGTTGTTCACTCAGATAACGGCCAGCCGTTCTCATCCGAATTAATGAAACACGTTTCACTTTTGTTAGGCTATCAGTGGAAATTCCACTGTGTCCGACACCCCGAGGCAGCAGGTCTCGTAGAAAGACATAATCAGATCCTGAAAATAAGATTGTCCGAAATATGCAGAGAGAAAGGTGTTGACTGGGTAGTAGCATTACCAGTTGCACTCTTTTACATGAGAATGGTAGCACACTCTCAAACAGGGCTATCCCCGTATGAAGTGATCTTCGGCAGACCACCAAATATGTGGGGGACGCCTATACCACGCAAAATAACTGATATTGACTGTAATATGCTGACAGATTACTTGGCTTCCTTGATGTCTGCACTACAATCTTGTCGTTCACAGGTAGTTGCAGCTTTTCCTGATAACACTGAGGTGAAACCCCATGACGTAGTCCCGGGGGACCTGGTCCTCGTGAGGAACTTTGATCGAAAGACTCAGCTGGATCCTAGGTGGAAGTCGCCTCAGCTGGTTCTGCTCACCACGAGGACAGCCGTGAAGATCGAGGGCAGAAAAGGCTGGATTCATTCAAGTCATATCAAGAAATTTCATGGACTACCAGCGGATGTGAATACCACACCTCGTGTGTCTTCACCCATTGACTCAAAACTTCCTTTTGTTGAAAGGAGTAATTCCGAACATTATAAACTAAAGCTCAGGTCCAACCAGTCAAGCAATTTGATTGTTTAAGTCCTCTCCGAGGTGAAGCGGTTGAATTGTCTCTGACATGTATCCCTTGGACCTGAATAGAGATAGCACCCGAAAAATGGTGAAACGACAGGCGTACTGTAAATCACTGCGTAGTCATTGCATAGTGACGTTATTAATTTTGTTTTTCTTAAGTCTTTTAATAATTACTGCAAGTATATTGTTGCACATATATTATCCTATTTCTAGACATGTTTACAATGTTACTGCTGAACATTCTTTTAGTGAATTACCTCCGTTTGAGTTGTCTTATAGATTTGCGCTGCGCAATAACACGTTTATCAGTATGTTACATCATTCCCATCAGGTTAGCAATGCTACAAATTGTTGGATATGTGGCCGACTCCCTCCCTATCAGAATTATAAAAGAATTCTACCTCTCTTTCCATACCCGTTCTCACACAACGGCTCCTGTGGAGCATGGTTTAGTCTAATTAATTCTCTAGATTCGAATTCTGCAGTTTATCAAGATAACTGGGTATGGGGAAATTTGAACTTAGTTTTGCTTAAAGTCTGCTATCCTAACAAGGAGGGACTTCCCCAGAGAACAGGAACTGATCTAGAAAATGAAGTGTATGGATTAGGTAATTTTACGCTTAATCTTATGATCCTAAATGTCGAATCCGAAGCTACTCCAATTTTGCCCGCTATGTCAATATTTCCAGTAAAAGGTGAATTATGTGTAAGAAAGAATGGTTCCATAAATATGGGCCATAGCAAATGCACCACTGTAGTAGAATTTAGTGATCAAGGCAAGTCTACATTTAGAGCTTCCCGCCATTCTTATTTCATATGTGGTCAGACGGCATATGTACGTTTGCCTCTAGATTGGGATGGTACTTGCTACATTGGATTCCTTTTGCCACCTGTTTTCCTAGCTCCTCCTGATTATCACAGAAATACTCATTTAGTATATAATAGAGTAAGGAGAGATCTCCCGATAGTCGATTACACTGAAACAGCATGGGAAAAATACACAGATTTCAATAAAGGTCTCTTTCCCTATATAGGTACCGTTACTAATAGTAAGCTGATACGTAGATTAACTAGAACCCTTGAAGCAGTAGTGAACGAAACTATTTCCGCCTTAGGCAATTTAACAGAAGAACAGTCTGCTATGCGGATTGTTGTGCTTCAAAATCGTCTTGTCCTTGACGTCATCCTGGCCGATAGGGGCGGAGCTTGTAGGGTCATCGGATCAAGCTGTTGCATTTTCATACCAGAGAATTCGCCATCTGTATATAAAGCCATAACTCGCCTTCATAAGATTGTAAGCCAGATACACCAGAATCCAGGTACTTGGACTTGGTCCGGTTGGTTTTGGAGTGTATTATCTACCTTTGGATGGAAGGTCCTATCTTTCCTAGGTATTGGCCTTCTCATACTATTCAGTTGCTGTCTATGTCTACAATGTGGACCAGCGATCTGTGGTCTGTGTGCCACATCGTGTATTCCACCACCAGGATTTCATTCATCACGGAAGAAGAAAGAAGAACAAATGATGCTATATGAACAGATCAATGGATTGATGAAGATTGATATCTCTTAACGGGCAAGTAGGGGACAAGGAGGGAATGTGGAAATATGGATTTTTCTGATCAGTTATGTCCCCTATCTTGGACCCCAACGGTTTCATGTATGAATCACAAGTACATGTATGTTCCCTCCAGTTCCAGTTATGAAGACGCAAACACATGTGCGTCCATCGTCAACCTGTCCTCTTTCAGATCCGCCACGAATAGGCCGGATATTCCATTCCTCAGTATGAAAGGCCACCGGCTTTATATGGTTCACTTATGCCATTTTACAGTCCAGGCAAGTAGGCCCTGATTCTGTCATCAAACTCTTCTTGCCTTCTACCTCTGAAAGCTCCAGTCTGAGCCTGCATCTGTGACCATGAACTTTGTCTCATTCCCTGCGCGGCTCACGAAGCCTGACATCAGCCTGCTGCCTGCCAAAAACTGTATTTCACCTTCGAAATTATCTGCTCCGTTCCCTGCCCGATGCATTCCTGTCTAGTAGTTTAAGTAAACATTCTTCCAGCTTCCGAGCAAAGGCCCGGCTTCTCTGTCTTTATGCAAGTAATTCATAGCCCTATTACTATGGAAGATTTCTACCCACGCATCTAGTGTAGACACTTAGACGCTTGTACACGCACTAACAGTCAGTATAGTCAGTATAGAATAAGATTCTACTCTAAGAAGACCTCTCTTTTGGATAACTTAGTTCTTTAAACATAGGATGTTAGATATGATTTGGGATTAGGTTGACTTGACCCTCCAGACTTCTGTCGCCACATGTAGAGCTAAATGTCAAGTCCCCTTCACCCCCTAGTTGCACGTCAATCACACGTCATGCTGCTGCGCGCGCATTTCTGCCAAGTATTTCTGCTGACATTGCGAAATTCTTTCATGTAACCACCCTCTTATGACATCACATCTGATGACGTTCTTCAATCACACCCAGTTACGCCTATTTTTGCTACGTATGAATATATTATCACCACTATCAATTGTTACGCCTCTTGTATTTGCTTCACTGTAATGCCTATTGTATAAAAGTAATTGATTGTCAATAACGTATGTACTTCACTTCCTGAACCTTCGTGGTGATGGAACTTGGAGCAACCGATTATAATCGACCATTGGAATAAAGCCCATTCCGAACCTCTAATACCACGGATTCTGCCTCTTATTTACTGAGCTATTTTATTATGTTTCTGTATCAAATTAAGTCCCGGTAATTAAATTATTTACCACAAAAGTTGTAATATAAAATATGTGCTGGGGTGTGTAACGTTGCATATGCACTGTGACAAAGATATGGATCCCAGATTTTAATATGTATGGCATAGCGCTGTGCGTTATAACATAGGCATCGAGGAAGGCACGTTAGATGGGGCAATATAACCCGTGCGAAGGCAAGTGTGGCATGACATATTCACGGGGTGGTGTTACAATGCACATGGGCTAGAGAGTGTCATAGCATACACACTAGCTGGTGGAATACAACACAGAGGTGTGAGGCGCTCGGCGGGCACTGGTGGGTGTAACACAGCATTGGGCTCAGCCAGGAGCACGCTGTGACTCTCAAGTGAGGTTCGTCTCCTTTCCAGAGAGTAAAATAAAAAGTATTACACATCCGGCGGTGGATGTGTGTTTTATTAACCGTGAGGGGGGTTTCTTGCATAGTTTGGACACATTTTTGTCGAATCCCCTTTGAATGGCTTGGTGTGCGTGTATAATAAATGTGCCCGTCAATAGCTACCCATGTTTGTATAAATAAACGACAAGCGTGTCTACTTGGAGAGTACCCACCAGCGGGGACGCCAGGATTAGGCACGGTAGGGCGTCAGACACGTCAGAGCTTCACTAGCGGTGTAAATACATTCCATGTGGATTCATTCTATGCATAGTCGCCTTTTAATGAATATCACGCAAATCGTCATGTGATAGGTACATACGGTTTGTCCAGCATGTCCTAGGTTTTTTTATATTTTTTTAAAAAATAATAAAAAACAAAGGCCGGCCCCGGGGGATGGTGTCCCTGGGGCCATAAGTGGCCTGAGGAGGGGGGCAACGAAACCCCCTCCTAAAGAATAAAAAAAAAAAGGCCATGACCCGGGGGTTGGGGTCCCTGGGACCGATTAAGGCCTTGGGAGGGCCAAATTTATTTTTTTCAACAAAAAAAATTAGGGTGTAGGCCCTGGGGGATTGGGTCCCCAGGGCCAGTAAATTAGAAAAAGAAGGGGGGCCATACAGCCCTCCTTCTTAAAAAATTAAAAAAAATAAAAGACCGGCATCGTGCCGGAGGCCACGCCCCCTCCTTGCAGCACTCTGCAAACGCACCCCCTGGCCAGTTGTAAGTTGAGGAATTAATTCCCCTTCAATACTGAGGGTCCCTGAGGGCCTACTAGCCCAACAGGTATCTCCAGTATGCGCCAGGGAGCTGCATTGCAGACAGGTGTTCTGAGGCCACACCCCTTTTTACACCTCTATACAACGCAGCTCTGTGGCGCCTACTGTAGGTACCTATTGGGCTATTTTGCCCCTAGGGATCCTCAGGATTCAAGGGGACTTATTCTCCCAACTTAAAGAATGGCCACAGGGCGTGTTTACACAGTGGGGAAGGGAGGGGACGGGGCCTGAGGGGACGAGTGCAAACACGCCCTATGGCATGTTTTAAGATGGGGAAATAATTCCCCTACAATCCTGAGGGCCCCTGGGGGCTAACTAGCCCACCAGGTGCTTCCAGTAAGCGCCACTGAGCTGCGTTGTAGAGAGGTGGTCCAGGCCGTGCCAATTTTTACACCTCTCTGCAACACAGCTCTGTGGCACTTACTGGAGGTACCTAGTGGGCTAGTTGGACCCTAGGGACCCTCAGGATTCAAGGGGACTTAATCTCCCAACTTACAACTGCCACAGGGCGTGTTTACACAGTGGGGAAGTGAGGGGACGGGGCCTGAGGTGACTTGTGCAAACACGCCCTGTGGCGCATTTTAAGAGGTAGGTTTAATCCCCTGCCCTATTATATACTAGGGGCTTACAGAGGAGGTCATGCTGATCACAGGGGGACCCCAACGCATAGTGTTCCCTAGTGTATGTAGGTGTTTTCACTGTATTCTGAGTGTCTTTTAACATTGCACTGGCTCTAGGACTGGTTAGTCAGACTCAGTTACCACCAGTATCCATCTGAAAAAGTTGAGGGTACAGGATGATTTTGCAGCAAGGCTTCTTTCTGCTCTTCTGTTTGTTCTTTCTGCACGTTATCCTTCTTCCTGCACTTTTCTACGTCTTTGAGGACTTCTGTTGCTTCTTTCTGCATGTGCGTTTTTTCTTCTTTCTTCACATCTCTGTTTGGCATAGTTAAAAATTAGCATTTAAAAAACCTTTGAAATTCACTGAAAAAACCATAGGTTTCAGGCATGTTATATTTAGGAATTAGCATTTAAAAAACCTTAGAAATTCCCTGAAAAAACCATAGATTTCAGGGGCGTTATAGTTAGCTGGAATTTTCACTCGTACAAAACCATTGAAATTCCCCCGTTATAGTTAGTTCAGCTAACTATAACTCGCGCGCCCGCAATGCACTGCTGATGACGTCACATATTACATCACTCATGACATGGTCAGTGACATCACTCATGACATCACTGATGACATCTCAAATGACATCACTGATGACATCACTGATGACATCATCCTTGTGATAGAGTGGCAGACCTCCTCTCACCCTAATATAACCTTTGATACACACATTCAAAAATAGAGACTAAACCTTTCAAAACAATGGACATACCAAAACCAGTTACAACAACCTCTTCAGTAATTCTAAGATCCACATACACATCCACTCATTCACCAACAGTCCTATACAGTCACTCATATATGATGATATGTACTCATACACCTATACATCCTGTTACACAATGCCACTCATCCATAGAGTTACTCACACACATAGTCACTCATGCTAATAAAGAATCAAACATACATTTATTTGCATATACAGTTATACACACACCACCACACTTACTTCTACGGAAACTTACACATACTTAGTCTTTTAAACAATCACTTATAGAAACACATACTTATTCATACAGGAACTCTTTCAATCTCTCACTCTCACATATACTCACTTATATACACCAATAGTCACATATACTAGTTTAAAACATATGTAGTTACTCATAAAGACACTATTGAGACAGTCATTCACTCACTAACACACCCATACACACACTCATCCACCCATACAGTCCTGCACACATGCTGTCTTCAACACATACAAAGAGTGAGTCACTCATTCATGCACCTATGCACTATGTAATACCCCCCACCGAACCATGCAGACACTCAGACTGATACTCAAAAAACCAACTAATAACCTATATAGACACCAATGTAGCTACTCACCAACCCATGCAGCCACTTATACACAAAGCGAGAGACTGATACAGATATTTA
Source organism: Triturus cristatus (assembly GCF_964204655.1). Classification (NCBI taxonomy): domain Eukaryota; kingdom Metazoa; phylum Chordata; class Amphibia; order Caudata; family Salamandridae; genus Triturus; species Triturus cristatus. The sequence continues at coordinate 580,761,794 of NC_140586.1, forward strand.
CATATTTAAACATTACTCACTAAGCCATGTATTCACTATGATACACTTAATCAGTCAGTTACACAATCAATTTTTCAAAAACAAATCATCCATTTAGACACTTATATACCCATTTATTCTTCCATCGACCTTGAGATATACATATATAAAACGTATGTAATTTTCAGAAAAACACACATTCACTGGATGATGTCTTCAGTGATGTCATCAGTGATGTCATTTGAGATGTCACGAGTGATGTCATGAGTGATGCCACTGACCATGTCATGAGTGATGTAATATGTGACATCATCAGCAGTGCATTGCGGGCGCGCAAGTTATAGTTAGCTGAACTAACTATAACGGGGGAATTTCAATGGTTTTGTACGAGTGAAAAGTCCAGCTAACTATAACGCCCCTGAAACCTATGTTTTTTTCTGGGAATTTCTATGATTTCTTAAATGCTAATTCCTAACTATAACGTGCCTGAAACCTCTGGGTTTTCAGTGAATATATATATATATATATATATATATATATATATTTATATATTACTTTTTTCCAGCGAGAATCCAAAATGCAAGAAACCAGAGTTTGGGACGTCATAGTTAGTCGGACATTTCACTCATACAAAACCAGAGAAATTCAGCCGCTATAGTTAGTAGGGCTAACTCGCGCCCCCACAATGCACTGCTGATGACGTCACATATTACATCACTCATGACATGGTCAGTGACATCACTCATGACAGCATTGATGGCATCTCAAATGATGTCACTGATGACATCATCCAGTGACTGTTTCTGTAAAGTATAAATATGTTTTTTATATATATATATACACATGCCAAGGTTTATTGAAGAATGAGTGGGTGTATGAGCATGTGAATGGATGATTTAGTAGGTGCATGACTGACTGTAATAGTAAGTAATTAAATGTGTCTTACTGAATGCATGGGTTAGTGACTAAACAGTGTGAATGTCCATATGAGTCTGTCAGTTGGTGTGTAAGCAGCTGCATGGGTTGGTGAGTAGCTACATGAGTGTCTATATGGGTTATTGATTGGTTGTCTGAGTATCTGTATGGGTGCCTGAGTGTCTGTGTGGGTGGGTAGGGGTGTGTGACTCTGTGCATAGATGTGTAAGTGGGTGATTCACTGGGTGTATGGGTTCAAGAGTACATCAGTGAAGGGCTGTGTGGGTGGGTGAGTATTTGTATGGGTGTGTTTGTGAGTGAATGGTTATCTCAGTAGTACATGTCTGAGTAACTACATATGTGAAAGGCAGTATATGTGAGTGTTGGACTATATAAATGACTATATGTGAGAGTGAGTGATTGTGTGAATGGCTGTATGGATGAGTGTGTGATTGTGTCAGTGATTGTATTAGAGAGTAAGTATGTGTTAGTATCTATAGTATGAATAAGTGAGGCGGTATGTGTATAAATGTATAGGTAAGTAAATGGGAGTGTGATTGATTTTTTGCAAGACTGACTAAGTGTGTGAGTAACTCTATGGGTGCTTGGCAGTGTGTGAGTATCTGTACAGGTGTTTGAGAGCATATTTCAGTTTCTATATTAATGAGTGACTGTGTATGAGTGACTGTATGTGTGAGTGGATGTGTGTGTCGACCTATGAAGCACTGAGTGGGTATGTACTAACTGGTATCGGTGTGTCTATGGTTTCGAGAATGGTAGTCTGTATTTTAGAGGGGGTGTATCAAAGGTTATATTAGGGTATGAGGAGGTACATCAGATGATCACATGGATGATGTCATCAGTGATGTCATTTGAGATGTCATCAGTGATGTCATCAGTGATGTCACTGACCATGTCATGAGTGATGTAATATGTGACGTCATCAGCAGTGCATTGATGGGGGCGCGTGTAGTTAGCCCAACTAACTATAACGGCCAAATTCATCTGGTTTTGTACGAGTGAAATGGCCAACTAACTATAAAGTCCCTGAAACCTGTGTTTGTTTCAGTGAATTTCTGAGGTTTTTTTAAGTGCTAATTTCTAAGTATAGCTTCGATGAAACCTCTGTTTTTTTCAGTGAATTTCTGAGGTTTTTTAACTGCTTATTCCTAATTATAACATCCATGAAACCTCTGTTTTTTTCAGTGAATTTGTAAAGCTTTTTAAATGCTAATTTTTGAATATGCCTACATAGGTAGGACATGGAGAAAGATGAAGAAAGGTGCAGAATGAACCAACAGAGCTGCAGAATGAAGCCTACTTTGACTGTATCTTACAACAGACTCATACAAAGTACCCTAATCACTAATCCTTCTCTGAAGATGTCTTAAACCTCACTTTTCTCTTCAATGTACACTATTAATCGACTGCTCAGAATGTTAGGCCTACCAAATATAAAACAGCAATCCTAAGCATATCACTGTTGTGATTCTGACCAAGTTTGTGAAGGTATGCATGCGTGTCTATGCTATTACCTAGTGACATGTTAAATTAAAATAAACATATAAACACTTCAATAACTGTGTTTCAAACAGCATACTCTGTAAATTTGTGTAAAAGAAGGTGTATGCATTTTTTTCTGCTCACAATACAGGGCACATGGGTATTCAATAGTTTATTTGAGGGGCTCTAGAACACATATATACATAAGACATGTCTGCCTGTGCAACCAAATGACAGAGCAGAACTGAGAAGATTTGACCACCTATTGGAGAAGTTACCCGCTGTTTAAGCTACAATCTTCAGATGCATAACACATGTAAGAATACATATACAAGTCGACATAAACCTGAGTCACAAGAGCACACAGACTTTAAACTTGACAGCTTCCACTTCCCATTTGAGTACAGAAGGAGTCAAGAGAAGTACATAAACAGGCAAAAGAGGTGCAGAAAGAAGAAAGAGCAGTGCATAAAGAACCAACAGAGGTGCGGAAGGATACAAGAGAACTGCAGAAAGAGGGAAGAGATTTGCAGAAACAGGCAATAGAGGTACAGAAACAGGGAACAGGTGTGCAGACTGAGGCAAGAGAGGTGCAGAAAGAGGGCAGAGGGGTACAGAAAGAGGCAAGAGGGATCCAGAAGTTTGGAACAGAGGTGCAGAAAGAAACAAGAGCAGTGCAGAAAGAACAAACAGAGGTACAAAAAGAGGCTAGAGGGGTACAGAAAGAAGCAGGAGGGTTGCAGAATGAAAGAAGAGAAGTGCAAAAAGAAGCAATAGAGGTGCTGAAAGAGGCCTAAAGGGTGCAGAAAGAGGCAAGAGAAGTGCAGAAAGAAGCAACAGATGTACAGAAAGGGACAAGAGTGGTGTCAAGACAATTGCACAGAGAGGGAAGAGGGGTACAAGAATGGTGCAGAAAGAAGCAAGAGAGGTGCAGAAAGAGGTAGAAGAGGTACAGAAAGAGGCAAGTGAAGTGCAGAAAGAGGTAGGAAGAGTGAAGAAAGAATCAAGACAGGTGAAGAAAGAAGCATGAGAAGTGCAAAATGAAGCGACAGGGGTGCAAAACGAGGCAAGAGAAGTGCAGAAAGAAGCAACAGAGGTGCAGAAGGAGGCAAGAGAACTGCAGAAAGAGGCAAGAGACTTGCAGAAACAGGCATAAGAAGTACAGAAAGAGGGAACAGGGGTACCGATAGGTGCAGAAAGAGGTAAGAGGGATGCAGAAAGAGGCAAGACAGGTGCAGACATGTGCAAGAGAGGTGCAGAAATAAGCAATAGCAGTGCAAAAGAACCAACAGAGGTGCAGAAAGAGGCAAGTGAGGTGCAGAAGGAGGCAAGAGAACTGCAGGAGGAGGCAAAAGAGTTGCAGAAATAGGTAAAAGTTGTGCAGAAACAGGGAAAAGGTGAGCAGACTGAGGCAAGAGGGGCAGATAGAGGGAAGAGGGGTACAGAAAGAGGCAAGTGAAGTGCAGAACGAAGTAAAAGAGGTGCAGGCAGAAAGAGGCATGAGAACTGCAGAAAAAGGCAAGAGAAGTGCAGAATGAGGCGGGAGAGGTGCACAAAGGGGCAAAAGGGGTGTAGAAAGAGGCAAGAGGGGTGCAGAAAGGAGCAAGAGAAGTGAAGAAAGAAGCAACAGAGGTACAAAAAGAGTCAAGACAAATGCAGAAGCAGGCAAGAAATATACAGAAAGGGGGAACAGGAGTGCAGGAGTGCAGAAAGAGGCAAGAGGGATACAGAAATTTGCAAGAGAGGTGCAGAAAGAAGCATGAAAAGTGCAGAAAGAAGCAAGAGAAGTTGACAAAAAAGGAAGAGGGGTGCAGAAATAGGCAAGAGGGATGCAGAAATTTGCAAAAGAGGTGCAGTGCAGAAAGAACCAACAGAGGTGCAAAAAGAGGCTTATGACATATTGATCAATGCAGTACCATTTGCTTCTCTAGAATCTTAGGGTTCACCACTGGCATGCTTGCTGCAAGGAGTGGAGAGGTACACTGTGTGGGCACATATGCGCTGTGAAATGCAAGTCTGTCTTCAGGTCCCTCTGAACCATGACATGAGTCTTGTAAACCATTGCAGAAGCCTGTCCTGCGGTACTGTCACTTGCTAAGCATCTACATGCATTGTACCAAAGAGCTCTGGGATAAGATGGCATGACTTCACAAATGTTTAGAGTTAGGCACAAAACAAGCGGGAGAATTAGAAAAAAATATATATATAACGAGAATAAAACAGAACATATAGAAAAGGCAAGGGTGCGTGAAGAGGTTGACAGTTGGAGTGTTCAAAAAAAGGCAAGTAAAGTAGAAAACAGAGAAGATGCACACATAGAAAATGGGAAAAGATGGGCAGAGGGGCAGGAGGGGCAAAGAGACAAAGTGGTCAACTGTCACAAACGGCAGGCAGAAAAGATTAAGATAGATAGAAAATGAGATAAGACAGACAGAAACAAAGGTAACAAGGGAAACACACAATTAAAATGTTTTAAATCACAACAAAGAGACAGTAACAGTGAGCTATGGCTAAAGTGGAGGCAGGCAGATAGAAAAAAAGGCAAAAGGATGAACGAATATTCAGATGGACAGGTGCCATGCAGCAAAGATTCACAGGAAGGCAGATAAAAGGCAGAGAAAAGCTAGCTACGGAAGAAGTAAAAGCAAACAGAGAATGACAACAAGGGAGGTAGACACACAAGTAAACCAAGAGGGGAATACAATAATATAAAAAACAGGCAGTTAAAATAAACCCAAAAAAAAGTTTAACCAGGCAGACAGGCGAATAGAAAAATGACGAAAGACAGACTGAAAATTTAAAAAAACATTAAGCAGTAGGACAGAGAATGGGCAAACGGGACACAGACTCAAAAGGGTAAACAAGAAATTTGCCAAAAGACAAAGGGAATGGCAAGCAGAGGGGAACTCAGACTTAAAATGGCAAGCAAACATTCGGGCAGTCATGCACAGTTTGAACATAGGAGAGTCAGGCAGACAGAGAGAAAACAATAAAAGCAGATTGAAAATGTCAAAAAGACATGTGTTACTGATGTGCAGCAGATGATAAAAGGGGAAAGATAGATCGGTTGAAAGACTTAAAAAGCAGACGACAGGCTTCTAGATAGAGGGGAGGGCAAATAGAAAAATGCATAGATTGCAAAAACGTTTGCATCTAGTGGATGGCAGAAGGACAGATACTAGCATAACAGGGAAATGGAGTGAAACCAGACTGAGATGATAACAGAAATACCGGTGGGAAGCGAATAACAAAAAACACTCTTAGAAATAAGATAGGTAGAAAGACAAACAACCGAAAGCTAGCAGAAACACAAGTACAATTTGCAAAGAATGAATGAGTTGTTTGTAAAACACCAAATGCACACCCTACTCCCAATTCACTATGGAGGCAGAAATTTAGAATACAAAACTTTATCAAAAATAATTAAAAGCCCCTGTTGAAAAAAATGTTCTACGGCAAAAAGTGTGGGTGTTTCTTTCTCCTTCTGCTTCTTTGATGCAGGCATGGTGTGCCTTCTGTTCCCCTACACATGCTGACTGCGGGATATTTTTTGCTTCAGTCACGAAAAGAATGCAGCAGTTCTTAATGTGCGTAATATCTATATAGTTACACATATATGTAGGCCATGGTTTCTTCGAAATCATTAATAATTTTAGCATTCAAAGGGTTCTATGGAAATAATGTCCCTCCGAGCAGCTACTAGTGTGCGGCGTGAGACGATGCGCCGATAATGCAGGTGTATTGCCATGTTACACGTATCACATGGTGCGTGCAAACGAAAGGGGCAGCTCGGGGAAAATCAGTGAGTTTAGGTGCAGGCAAAACTGCTGCGAGTTTGAGGGAAAATAAAGTTAAAAAAGTAAACACTTTAAATGAAGAACAACATCCACAGAATTGTGAAAGCGGTATCCAGTAGTACAAGGGGTCAGAAATACGGGGGGAATACAACTTGGATAGCCGCTCCTTAAGTTAAAGAGAGAGTTTGTGCCTAACATGTCAATAAATTATTGCACAAAACATAGTAGAGTTGACTTCATCGTCACATATGACATTTAGCTAAACCATGGAAAGTCTTCATTTAATATTTACATTTTTAATGTATTGAGCCATAAAAGTGGCATTCTATATATAATAAATGCTCTTTAAGGCTTAGTGTGTGACATAAAAAGAAGAAATGAGGAGGCAACCCGGGCTAGTTCCCTAGTTTCAGATGAAGAGCAGTATATATATATATAACCCACACCCCCGCTATGCACTGCTGATGATGTCACATATTCACATATTACATCACTCATGACATAGTCAGTGGCATCACTGATGACATCATCCACTTAATCTCTAATGCACCTACTCACACCCTAATATAACCTTTTACACACCAACTCTAAAATACAGACTACCATTCTCGAAACCATTGACACACCAATACCAGTTAGTACATACCCACTCACTGATTCATAGGTCTACACACACAACCACTCACTCACCCATACAGTCACTAATACATGCAGTCACTCATAAATACAGCCACTATTATATGCACTCATACACCACTACAGACACTCACACATCACCACTCACCCATAGAGTTACTCACACACCTAGTCAGTCACCCAAAGTGTCAATCACAGTGCCATTTACTCACCTATACAGTTATACACACACCACCTCACTTATTCACAGATACTAACACATACAACACATACTTACTCTCTTATATAATCACTGACAGAAACACACATTCATCCATACATCCACTCTCACAATCACTCACTTTCACATACAGTCACTTATATACTCCAACACTCACATATACTGCCATTCACATATGCAGTTACTCACACATATACCACTGAGACATCCTTTCACTCACCAACACAGCCATATGCATACTCACTCACCCATACACCTCCTTACAGATGCACTCATAAACCCATACAGCCAGTGAATCACCCACTCACTCATCCATGCAGGTAGTCACACAACACACATACACTAAGGCACCCATATAGGTACTCATACAATCAATCAATAATCAATATAGACACTCATGTACCTATTCACCAACCCATGCAGCCACTTACACACCAACTGACAGAATGATAAAGACATTAACAAAGATTAGTCAGTCACCCATACATTCACCCAGACATGTATTAATCACTCACTTATACAGTCAGTCACACACTGACTGAATCATCATATATATATATATCACATTCTTAAACTTTTTAGAAACACTCGCAGTAACTGGATGATGGCATCAGTGATATCATCAGTGATGGCATTTGAGATGTCATCAGTGATGTCATAAGTGATGTCACAGACCCTGTCCTGAGTGATGCAATATGTGATGTCATCAGCAGTGCATTGCTGGGGCGTGAATTATAGTTAGCTCTGCTAACTATAACGGCTGAATTTCTCTGGTTTTGTATGAGTGAAATGTCAGACTAACTAGAACGTCCCAGAAACCTGTGTTTTTTTCAGTGAATATCTAAGGATTTTTTAACTACTAATTTCTAACTATAACGTCCCTGAAACTTGTGTTTTTTTCAGTGAAATGTATATATATATATTAAATCTCCTCTCACTCTTACAAGGAAGGAATCAGCACTCAGGTTGTTGTTTGGAAGTATTTAATCTGCAAAGGACGTGATCCATGCGTTTTGGCTCGTCCGAACCTTGATAACGATACAAGATGTCATTGTAGCTTCCTTATTTAAATGAACAAATGCTTCCAGTTGCCAACATTACCGAAGGACTACATATTACTGTAATCAAAAAAGCTGGCGGCCATATTGGCTTGGTCACGATGTGAACTAACCCTGGGCGTAGTTAGCGTAGTAGCACTACACGTAACTACGTGAAATACACTTTGAACTATGCTCAGCTACTTCTTAAACTGCGTAGTGCATAGCTGATAACACTGTGTGCTTGCCTGCTCTGAGCAGTAATTGCAAACAGCATCTTGCACAGTGCAAGTTATGATAAAATAAGTATTTCTGTCTTTATATGCTAAAATGCACATAATCATTTCACAAAAGTGAAAACGATAAATTAGCAAGCAGTGAGAGAGGTGATGATTTTGGGATCCTCCCTAACCTAGGAAGAGAACCAAGCAGATGCCTTGAAAACAAAAAGCACATCTTTTTGAACGATTCGGTGGTGGTCTCATCCTCATAGGACCACCCCAAGCACAGTTATTGGCAAAAATACAATCCCAACCAAAGGCCCTGCAAAGCATTATGGGACGAGATTAGCAATGGGCAGTGAATATTATAGTGTCCAATATCAAAATAATTCTACAAAGAGCTGCAGTTCAACTAGTCGTTAATAGATATCCCTCATGAGTCAAATGCAAAAGCATTGAAATTATTATTACATCAAGCCGCAGTTCCACTCGTCGTTACTAGATGTCCCTCACGAGTCAAATGCAAAAGCTTCATGAAAGGGTTTCAATGCTTTTGCATTTGACTCGTGAGGGACATCTAGTTACGACGAGTGGAACAGCAGCTTGATGTAATAATAATTTCATTGCTTTTGCATTTGACTCGATATTGTGCCACTGCTCTTCCTGCCTGCCTTGTGTGGTCAAATTGTTGCCTCTGCACCCTCCTACCTTACTTCAATTTTCCGTATTTCTGCCCCTGACCGCTGCCCCCCAACAGTATCCTAATGAACAACTAGATTGCTAACATTCTATATTTATTACAAAAGTGTGGCACCCCTGACGTCATCTTAATGTAATCAAAACTGTAATACCTTAAGCATTTCCTTTAGAAATTATAGAAATTAGAGGGTCTTATTTGCATATAAATTATGGTTAGTGCTCTAAAAACTAAAATGAGGACATATTTTCTGAGTTTTCAAATAGCGACAAAGCACTTTTAAATTATTTGTTATCTTTATGTTTTTTTATCTCGTTGACCACTTGATTAAAGGATGTGGTGTTACTTGGAGTTTCTGTTTCAGCTCGACATTCTGTGCTTCTGGTCAAATCTAGAGGTTGGCAGAATTTGCGAAAGCGACTTTCGCAAAGTATCGCAAAAATGTTAAAAATCTCCGCAAACAAGCGAAAATATCGCGAAGATGCGGAAGTTTTTTCCCGCCCGTTCGCGATATTTTCTGCATGGTTGCGGGTCGCTAACTTACCCCTGCGGTTGCTCGCAGGCGCGGCCATCTTGTTTTCAGTTGTCTCGCGGTGCATGATCGCGAGAAGAAAGACGTGATCGCGCGACGAATGACGTCACTGCAGACGCGAACTGTCGCGAGACAGCGCAAATGGCTAAAACAATACAACATCTAATGGAGAACGCGACCGGATCGGGAAAACTTGTCGGCGAACGCGGGGATTCAGGTAAGGCGATCGCGCGCGCGTGAGAATGTATTATTTTACAGCGCGAGCGAGAACCAAATTATCGCAAAGCTGCGGAATGCGGAAATTTTGACATTTCCGCGCTCTCCGCGGAACGCGGAAATGCCAAATTATCGCAAATTCCGCGAACGGAACGGAAATTTTGCCCAGGCCTATAATCACTTGGGGGCATATTATCAACGCCCAGCGATAATTATCGCTGGCCGTACATAGTGATAGAAATATTATCGCCGGCTATCGCTGAATATTATCGCCATGATAATGCTATATTTACAACGCATAGCGCTATGGCGATAATATTTCAGCGATAGAGGTGTTTTCAATGGAACATCGCTGGTTTTCCAGTGATGTTCCATTGAAAACAGCGATAACATTGCTGAGAGGACCCTGTGGTCCTATCAGCATAATCCATCTCCCATTAAAAGTATGCCTTAGTCAGGAATTTAACAGACGTTTAATCCCTGAGTTAAGGCTGAGGTAGCGCGCTTTTTTTTATTGCTGCACCTCCTTGTTAATATCGCGAAGCTGCCTTCACGATATTAACATGTGTTGTTTTCAAAGCCACGCCTTCTTTGCATCTCATTAGTGATGCAAGGCGAGGCTGTGAAAGAAACGGGCTCTACATCAAGGAAACACGCGCTAGCGTGTCCTTGATGATATTGCGATATAATTATAATGCTTTTCGACCAAAAATGGACGCTAAAGCGACGATAATTATATCGCCAGCCCTTGCTAATATGCTCCATGATCTCCCCATGTCTACAACAAAAATGAATTTGTCCCTGCTCATGTAAAGCACTCCAATACCTGACCAATCTTCACTACATAAAACTGTAAAAACACAAAAAATAAAAAGAGTTTTGCACACCTCTGTCATTGGTCTACACGTGGGCTTCATCTGGGTGATATTTGTGCTACATTTTTGCTCTTTTTTCTCTGGTGGCAATCTTGGGAGATTTATTTGTTAAGAAGTTTCCTAATATCCTCATTTACTGCAGTCTCCTCAGTAGGAAATGCTTTCAGTTTTTCACTTTGATTCCATCAAGAAGGCATTCAGATGTGTCACACATTTGCCATAAATTCAGAATGTTAGCACTCTAGTTGCTCATTAGATCACTGTAGTAAACCTACTGCTCACCAGGGAAGTCTGCTGCTGGTATTTTCTTTAAGTTTAGAATGCTTTATTGAGATGAAATACGAAGTAGAACATCAGTATATATTGTACAAGCAGGGGTCAAAAAGTAACATTACTAGAAAAAAGGAATAACAAAATTGGGACTATAATAGGAAATATGCAATTAAAACGAATTTGACCCTTCTGAACCTATATTTAGACAAGTGTGATTTAGTATTTGAGAAGAAGGGGAGAGGGAAAGGAAGGAGGAAGAAAAGAAAGGAGCGGGAGAAAGGAGAGATAAGGGGGAATGATAAGTGGCAGCAAGATAAAAATGTAGAGATAACGATAAGAAATAAATAAAAATAAAGTATTAGCAAAAAGGGTTATGGCAAAATACATACAAGATAAATCACACGGGTAACCTGAAAAGAAATGTGGTAAGTGTTAACCAAAGCAAGTCCTTTTTGATCGAGTAGGGATGTGGAGGTGGCATATGCACGATCTAGTCTGTGATGATGACATAACAGGTTCCACCAAGCTTGATACGAGATTTTGGTAGTGTCCTTCCAATTGGAGGTGATAATCTGAAAACTAATAGCTATAAACATATCGATAAATTTACCCACACTTCCCTGGGCATTCCATATGGAAGAGGAACTGCCCAGAAAAACATGTACAATATCAAAGGGAACACTAGTAGATAAAATGTCATTCAACTTCTTCCAAATTAGTAACCAAAAATTCTTGACCAAAGGGCAGAGAAAAACCATTTGGAGTAAGCCACTATTACCATGGGAGCAAGACCAGCATTGCGAATTATCCCTTAATCTGAACTTTTGGAGATCTGTGGAGGTAAGGAAGAGCCTATTATAAAAATAGTAAAGGGTCTGCGTAGTGCAGATCGTGAAGAGGTATGAATTTTTGTCCAAATGGAGCCCCAGGTTTGAAGCGAGAATTCATGTGCCGGATCTTCTTCCCAAAGGAGTTCAATACTGGATTTGGTTCTAGGAACAGAGGGATGAGATAATATCTTATGTATATGAGAGGCTTTGAGCTGAGTTGAAGAATCTAGTGAGAGGGTGGATGTCTGTTTGTAAGAAGCTAAAAAAGAGTTTTAGGATTGGAAGTGAATGATAGATGATCTAAGGTGAGGATACTGGGGAGTATGTAAAGGAGATATATCATATTTATCTTGGATCTCCGTAAAATCCATAAGAGACCCATTGATCATCAAGTGATCCAGTATGAAAATGCCTTTATCAATCCATTATTTCCAAAAGAGAGCTCTGTTTTTAATCTTTAAGTGTTTGTTATACCAGACAGGGGTAAGCATAAAGTTATCGGAGTGAGAGGAGTGAGCTTTAAACAAAGAAGTAGCAGCTGCCGCTGAGTGTGAGAAAATGGGCAATGAGAAACGTCTAGGGGAACAAATAAGTAGCAACTGCCGCTGAGTGTGAGAAAATGGGTGATGAGAAATGTCTAGGGGTAACAAAGAAGAAGCAACTGCCGCTGAGTGTGAGAAAATGGGCGATGAGAAACGTCTATAAAATAGGCGATGAGAAACATCTAAGAAAATGGGCGATGAGAGACGTCTATAAAAATGGGCGTTGAGAAACGTCTAAGGAAATGGCCGATGAGAAACGTCTAACAGCAATGCTTTTTATTGGGGTGCTATCATGTATATTGTTCCCAAAATAGCTGCCAACACTTCTTGGATGAAGTGCTGATTTTCAAAACATATCAAACAAAATGGCATCTGGACAGCAGCAGTAGCAGGAGGAAGTATCTTCTGAAGAAGAATTCTTGCAGGAGGCACCACGTCCACAGAGGCCGGAATCTGTTGTGTGGAAATTCTTCACTTTTCCACCTGGAGAGAAGAAAGTAAATGCGAGAAAGGTGACTTGCAAAATTTGTGACCGAGTCCTGTCAAGAGGCAGTGAATAAAAATACTCTTGTGGCACTGCTTCTATGTACAAGCATCTCCAGACCACACATCCTCTCAATCTTGCTCGGGAGGAAATGAGGCGAGCTGCTTTGAACCCCTCACCTGCTGTGGCAAGTACATCTGGAGCGTCCTCAAGAACGCCTGCAATGGACATTAGGCCAGAATTCGCCTTTCTCGAGCAACACTGCGTGAAATGTAAGAAACTTATATGCTTCGGTGAGCAGTCGGTGGATGCCGTTTGTGCTTCACAAAGCAAACATTGTTAATTTTTTTGTTTTTTTTGTTTTTGGAATGATAAGTAATTCCAAATGTTTCCTGTTTTATTCCTTCTTTTTTTGTTCATTTTTTGAAAAAACACCAAAAAAATACAAAATTGTTCAAAAAAATAAAAAAAATCCAAAAGAAAAAAAAAGAAAAAAAGTTCTTAGCAGAACTACATTATCTGGTTAAAGAAAGAACTATAATTGCAAGGTAATATGTGAAAGTTTGGTTGAATATATGTATTCAGCATGATTGACTGAAAGAATGCAATAGTAGTGTATGGTGAATTTATAGGTGAAGATTTATGAGGAACTACTGCAGCGTGACACTGCAAGCTCTGTAGCTGCACTGCACTGTGGCACTTCCAAAGCACAGGGATGTGACATATGTACATGAATATGTTGCAACTCTGTGCTTCCCTCTGCACTGCTGCACAAACTGCAGCCATGCGGTGACACAGGCACCCTTGCACCATGGTGCAAGGATGTCTGTGTCATGTGGAGATTGTTTTTGTGCAGGAAGGGACACCTTCCTGCACAAAAACAATCAGTAAAGGCATTTTCCTCTTTCAATGTATGCTGTCTGCAGCATGCATTGAAAGAGGAAAAAATGAGGAGAAATTAAAACAATTATCCTCGTTCCACCTTGCTACACCAACTCTAGGATGGTGCAGCATTCACACACATCTACAGATTTATGATTTCTCATAAATCTGGAGATGTGTCTTGTTCTATGGGTGTTGCTTGGGAACACCCACAGCAACACCTATGGGACGCCCCTTCAACGCAAAGTTCTATGTATGAAGGGGTCGTATTTACAAGGAGAAGAAAAACCACGCAGGTTGACTTTTCCTCTCCTTGTAAATATGAAGGAGTGCCTGGTGCCATCACTACATTACAAAAGTGACGTACTGGTGGCACAGGGTGCTTGTAAATCTGCCCCATAAGTGCTTAGGTATTGGCAGGCTGATACAATAAGAACATAGTGCTGGATGGGTGATTGAAGAATTGCATGAGCCTGACAGGAGGTATCCTACGCTGCAGGGGTACTACTTCAGTATTTAATGGAGTGGACCAATAGTATGTATCTGCTTAGAGATTTGTAGGGATTATGCACAGAATATTTTATGTGTACTTGTGTTGGTGTCTAGGTCATTTTATAAGAATACTACTAGTAACTGGAATGATGACAGTGATGCAAACAGAGTGAACACTTAATTTATAAGTGCTTACGTATTGGTGGAGTGATAGGATAAGTAGATAGTGGTAGATAAGTGATTAAAGAAGTGCATGGGACAGACTGGATGATTCCTACACTGCATGAGTACTAACTGGGTATTTAGAAGAGTGTATCAATAGTATGTAGCTAGTTAGAGGTCTGCTTGGATAGTGCACAAAATATTATAGATGTAATTGTGTCAGTAGCTAGGCCATTCCATAAGTTCATGGCTAGTACCTAGAATAATTACAGTATAACAGAGTGTATAGTGAATTTATAAGTGCTTAGGTATTGGTGGGGTAATAGGATAAGTAGATAGTGCTGGATGGGTGATTGGAGAAATGCATGGGACAGACAGCAGGATTCATACACTGCATCGGTACTAACTGGGTATTTAGAAGAGCGTATCAATAGTTTGTAGCAGGTTAGAGGTGTGCATGCATAGTGTACAAAATATTGTACCTGCACTTGTGTTTTTGACTACGCCATTCCTTAAGTCTACGACTAATAACTGGAGTAATTTCAGTGTTGCAAAGAAAGTGCGTGCTGAATTTATAAGTGCTTACGTATTGGTGGAGTGATAGGATACGTAGATAGTGCTGGATGGGTGAATGGAGAAGTGCATGGGACAGACAGATGGATTTCTAGACTGCACAGGTACTAACTGGGTATTTAGAAGAGCGTATCAATAGTATGTAGCTGGTTAGAGGTCTGCATGCATAGCGTAAAAAATATTGCACCTGCACTTGTGTTAGTAGCTAGGCCATTCCTTCAGTATATGTCTAACAACTGGAGTAATTTCAGTGCTGCAAAGAGAGTGCATGCTAAATTTATTAGTGCTTAGGTATTGGCAGAGTGATAGGATACATAGATAGTGCTGGTTGGTTGAATGGGGAAGTGCATGGGACAGACAGAAGGATTCCTAAACTGCATAGGTACTAACTGAGTATTTAAAAGACTGTATCAAAGCTATGTAACTGATTAGAGGTCTGCATGCATACTGCACAGAATATTGTAGCTGTACTAGTATTGGTGTGTCTATGGTTTCGAGAATGGTAGTCTGTATTTAAGGTGTGAGGAGGTGCATCAGATGAACACATAGATGATGTCATCAGTGATATCATTTGATATGTCATCAGTGATGTCATCAGTGATGTCACTGACCATGTCATGTGTGATGTAATATGTAACGTCATCAGCAGTGCATTACTGTAATCCAAAAAGCTGGCGGCCATATTGGCCTTGTCACGATGTGATAAATTCAATAATTGATACAATAAAGAAAATAAAACAAGTGTTAATATGCACACAATGTCATTTCAGCATATCTTGCCCCGTTGACTGCCATACCTGTATGTTCGTCAACGTGACTTATTCCTAATAAACATACTTAGAATTGCAAACAGCAACATAAACAATGGACTACACATTACTTTAAAGTGAAAGGCTATCGGCCATATTAATCTGGGAATGTTGCGTATTATAATGGTTCTTACACGAAAGAAAAGGCAAAAAAGGGGTGTTCATATACACACACTATCCCTAAATAAAGTTCTAGCGATTATAGCTCCATTCCATTCACAGCTCATTTGAGATGTCATGAGTGATGTAACTGACCATGTCATGAATCATGTAATGTCTGAGGTCATTAGCAGTACATTGCGGGGGCGTAAGTTATAGTTAGCTCAGGTGACTATAACTGCTGAATTTCACTGGTTGTGTATGAGTGAAATCTGAGTCTAATTATACTGTCCCTGTAATCTTTGTTTTTTTCAGCAAATTTCTATTTTTTTTAACGTTAAGTAAGATGCATATCACAATGGATGGTGGGGTGTTGGAAGCAGGTCCTGGCATTGTGCTGCCCCCACCGAAGATTGCTGCTCCTGCCTTCCCTCCTTCTAGCCATCCATTGTCCAAGTCCATGTCCCTGCTCATTTATTACAGCCCTGTGTGGCCGTTGTTCTGCCACTGGCCTTCCTGCCTTCTCTGAACAGTTAGCTTGCTGCCCCATCCACCTCCTCCCTATCCTCTGTTGTCTGAATCCATGGACTAGCCTCCTCCCTCCTGCCATGCATGGTCTGATGTGCTGCCACTGCCCTCCATTTAGCATGATGTCCCAGTCCACTCCTCCTGCCATCCATTGCCCAATTCTATGCCCCATCATTGACCTCCTGCTTAGCCTCTGTGCTTAGCTTACTACCCCTATTCTCCTTCCCCCTGCCCTCCGATGTCTTTGTGCATGCCCCTGCTCCATATTTTTTGCCCACCACGTTCCATGGACCTGCCACTCCTATCTACTCTGAGTGTTCTGTTCAGCTGCCACTCCCCTCCCACCTGCCTAGCATTGTCAGATGACTGTAACCTGTCCCTGCCACTTCACCCTGCCTGTCCACATTCCATGCCCCTATCCCCTCCCTTCTGTCCACCATGGTCCATTTTACTGCCACACCCTTCTTGCCTCCCTGGTCTGTTGTGCTGCAACTGCTCCTCCTGCCTGCCCCATGTGGTCTGTTGTGAGGCCCCTTTCTCTGAACTCTCTTATCTGTGCCCAGGTCCTGACCCTCCTTTCTACCTTCTATGGTTCTTTGTGCTGCCACTAACCCTCCCGCTTGCCATGCATGGTCTTCTGTGCTGCCACTGCCCCTCCCACCTTCCCTGTGTGGTCAGCTAGCTGCCCCTGACCCCCTCCCACCTTCCCTCCATGGTCTGTGTGTATGCCATCATAGTCTCACTGTTGCTCTCCATGCTGTGTCTTGCTTCTAGTGCCCATCCTGCCTGACCTCCATGGTCATCTTGCTGCTCCTGCCCTGTCCCCTTGCCCCCAGCCCTCTATTTCCATGTGCAGACACCTATTCCCTCCCTCCTGGCTTGTCTGTTCCACTGTAATGCCCCTAATCCGTTCCTCATGCCCTTTATGGTCCGTAATGCTTCAGCTTTCTCTCCTGTCTGTCCATTATGGTCAGCTAGCTACCATTGCCTATTTCCCCTCTGTTCTCTGTTGTCCATGTGCATGGTCCTGTCCCCTCACTATTGCTTTCTATGGATTGTTGTGCTGCACTCCTGTCCCACATGCCCTGTGTGGTGTATTGTGCTGCTGCAAACCCTGATGCCTGCCCTGTAGGGTCAGTTTGGTGCACCTCTCCATGTCCCTCCTGTCCTCTGCTATCTGAGTCCATGTCCCTACCCCAATTCCTCCTGCCTTCCATGATCCAATGTACCATACTTGCTAACATTTTGAACTTGGTAAGAGGGAGATTTTGAAAAAAAACTGGGGTATTGATTTCTTCCTTTGACTTACATTGAAAAAGAGGATATGGTAGACAGGAGACAGATCAAATAAAGCCCATTTGGGCTTAAAAACATTGGACGTTTCCAGGCTGAATCGGGTCTGTTGGCATGTATGGTTGTACTACCACTGCCTCTTCCTTCTGCCCACAATGGTCTATTATATTGCCAAAGCCTCTCTTGCCAGTCCTGTATTGTTGGTTTGTTGCCCCTGCCCCCCTTTCCACTGCCCTCCATAGTCTGTTGTGCTGCCACTGCCCTTCCTGCCGGCCCAGTGTGGTCCAATTGTTGCCTCTGCATCCTCCTACCTGCCTTAAATTTTCAGAGTCCGTGCCCCTGGCCTCTGCCTCTCAACAGTATCCTAATGAACAACTAGATTGCTAACATTCTATATTTATTACAAAAGTGTGGAACGCCTGACGTCATCTTGATGTAATCAAAACTGTAATACCTAGAGCATTTACTTTAGAAATTACATATATGAGAGGGTCTTATTTGCATCAAAAGTATGGTTAGTGCTCTAAAAAACTAAAAAAATGAGGACATATTTTCTGAGTTTTCAAATAGCGACAAAGCACTTTAAAATTATTTTTTATCTTTATTTTTTTTATCCAGTTGACCACTTGATTAAATGTTGCACTTAGGGGAGAGAATGTGGTGTTACTTCCAGAGCTACAGACTTTGCAACTGGGGAACCAGGTTGGAGATTCTGCTTCAACTCGACATTCTGTGATTCTGGTCAAATCACTTAATCTCCCCATGTCTACAACCAAAATGAATTTGTTCTTGTGTGATGTAACCAACGCTCATGTAAAGCACTCCAATACCTGACAAGTCTGCACTATATAAAACTGCAAAAACACAAAAAATAAAAAGTGTTTTGCACACTTCTGTCATTGGGCTACATGTGGGCTACATCTGGGTGACATTTGTGCTACATTTGGGCTCTTTTGTCTCTGGTGGCCATCTTGGGAGATTTATTTGTTATGAAGTTTCCTAATTTCCTCATTTACTGCACTCTCCTCAGTAGGAAATGCTTTCAGTTTTTTACTTTGATTCCATCAAGAAGGTATTCAGATATGTCACACATTTGCCATTAATTTCGAATGTTAGCACTCTAGTTGCTCATTAGATCACTGTAGTAAAGCTACTGCTCACCACAGAAGTCAGCTGCTGGTATTAAAAGTGCATGTTTCAGTCTGCATGTCAGAATTTTTTAATGAAATAGAAGAGGATTTGAGAAGTCACTCAAAATGTGCCCTAATTTTTCTTTCTTCAGCACTAATCAAAATTTCTATGGCAAAATGAACCCCCTCATTGTGTTCCTTTTTAAATTAAATGTTTTAAGTGTTACCAGTTTATTTCAATCAAGATGGCTTCAGGTGTGCCATACTTTTGTCATAAGTAAGACTGTTAGCTCTCTAGTTGTTCTTTAGAACATTCTTGGAGATCCTGTCATTGGGCTATTCTTGGGCTACATCTGGGTGATATTTGTGCTACATTTGGGCTCTTTTGTCTCTGGTGGCCATCTTGGGAGACTTATTTGTTATGAAGTTTCCTAATTTCTTCATTTACTACAGTCTCCTCAGTAGGAAATACTTTCAGTTTTGTACTTTGATTCCATCATGAAGGCATTCAGATGTGTCACACATTTGCCATAAATTCAGAATGTTAGCACTCTAGTTGATAATTAGATTGCTGTAGTAAAGCTACTGCTAACCAGGGAAGTCGGCTGCTGGTATTGAAAGTGCATTTTTCAGTCTGCATGTCAAAGTTTTTTAATGAAATAGAAGAGGATTTGAGAAGTCACTCAAAATGTGCCATAATATTTCTTTCTGCACCACTAATCATACTTTCTATGGCAAAATGAACCCCCTCATTGTGTTCCTTTTTAAATTAAATGTTTTAAGAGTTACCACTTTATTCCAATCAAGATGGCTTCAGGTGTGCAATACGTTTGTCATAAGTAAGACTGTTAGCGCTCTAGTTGTTCTTTAGAACACTCTGGGAAGCTGCAGTAGAACACAAAGGAATCAACTGACAGTCTTTCCCCTTGTTGGATGTACATGTTTTACTGAGAATGTCAGACTTCATTCTCACTTGACTGAGAAAGATAATGTGAATTTACAGAAAATATGCTCTCAGTTTAGCTTATAGATCACATTCCAAACCTCTGTGGGAAAAGCATGAGAAAATAATTATCTCTCAAACATGATTCATGATATCCCAGCAGAATGCTTTTTCACATGGTAAAATCACCTTATAACACACCACAATTCCTAAAATGAGTATGGTACCATCAAAAAATAAATTATAATGTAACTAAAGTCTTAAAACCTTCTATTAACTGCAATGCTTTTATTGAGGTGCTATCATGTATATTGGTCCCAAGATGGCTTCTTGGATGAAGTGCTGACAGCCAATCAGATCTCACGATGAGATGTGTGGTTAGGCTCCGCCCAGATATAAATATTTCTTTTTCCATTAACATTTTAAAAACTACTAAACAGATTTACACTACTTAACTAAAAGGCACGACTGCACCAAGGGCTACCTTTTTGCCAAATGTGTTGTAATTCCGTTCAGCAGTTCGGGCTGTAGCTGCGACTAAAGGTTCCTTTTGAAAATTGCATGGGGAAAACATGTTTTGGGACCCCCCTTTTTTCAGCCCCCTCTTGACAAATCACCCTGAGACTTTCAGGATAGGAGCGGACCGGATCTGGCCAAAAGTTTTGAAAATTTTGCGAAGATTTGTCAACCGGTGCCAAAGTTATTGGGAATAGAATGTTGCGGACATCCTATGGAAAATACGTCCTAACTACAACTACCCACTGGCGACTGCCAGTAGGTAATATATATATATATATATTTATATATATATATATATATATATATATACACTTATGTATATATATATATATATATATATATATATCAGTTCAGTTGCATCCCCGGCAGGGCAGCCTCCTCGTAGCCCCCGCGCAACAACACAAACACGGACCACCTTCTGTAGTGCAAAGAGTTTTATTTGCTCAACTGCTCGATGTCGTCATAACGTTTCGGCTCTCCCTGAGCCTTGATCACATGACAACAAGTGAAAATACATCACTTCCTTAAATAGGAAGAACCTTGCATAGCACGTGGTATCTTTAAAGCATGGAAAAGGAAGACAGACTTGTGTTTGGTGTGCTAATACAAACCAAACAACATTTACGTTGTGATTCTTGCTATATATACAAAAATACATTTACTAATTGGTAAAATACCCGCAAGAATGTCCGTCTTCTATGAAGTATTATAAAATCAAATACCGGGATAAATCCCCCATTTGTACTCCAAATCAGCTTCCTAAGATCTTTATCTTAGTGCCCATATAACTGCAGCTCCCTGCAATTGTGTGCAAGTATGAGGTAGTAAGCTAAGTGCAAAAAATATGCTAATAAATTAACATAGAATTCAATAATTTAACACTTAATCATAATGCATTAAAAATTGTTATACATGACAACCAATAAAATATATAAAAATACATTTGTAAACATTGACGATATGGTTAGAAAAAACTCAGTGCAATGAACATGCTAGTGGGGAAAGATGGCCATAGCTGATCCCAGCTGCCAAAATCTTATTGTTTAGCCTTTGACCTAATTTCCCAGTCTGTGACACAGAATGAAATATATTTGAACAATCACAGTTGACACTAATAGTGATGGAAAGATTAGTAATCCAGGGCTACAGTAGATAAAGAGGTTGGTCGAGTGCATTTGATATAGTAATTAAGTATGGTTCCCTGTATCAGCAGCCCAAGAAAAGATTGTGTTGGTGCTGCGATATGTGTTCCTTTGCAATCTTTTAGATAAAAGCAGGCTGAGATTATCCCAAAGATTGGTGACTTATTTATTACTTTAAAACAATAAATAGGTTACAAAAAGGTAAAAATAACTTCCCATATTAAAACAACCTCTAAGTAATAACCACTAATGGATTATTATAGTACCAATCCTTGGGCCAGACTACAATTGCACTACTACTGATAATTGCACTCTGTCAGTTCCTATAGATATATAAATATATAAATAAATAAATAAATATATATTCTGAGAAGGATTTAATGTAAAATGGTGTGCAGATCTTCAGTGACATTAAGACCAATGGGGGATTTCGAGTTCAGCTGGAGTATATATCTAGTTTCCATCTGTCTTAATCTAGATTCACGGTTTCCCCCACGCCTGAAGTTAGGTCTTTGTTATTGCTACGGTGTACCTCCTTGAAATGTCGTGCCACAGGGTAGGTATTGTCCTGGTTTGTAATGGCCCTCAGATGCTGAAGGATACGTTTATGTACCTCCAGCTTGGTGCTGCCTACATACCTAAGTGCACATGTGCATTGAAGCACATATATGGCGTATTCAGTTTTGCAGGTTAAAACCTTCTCTATATTGTATTTTTTGTCACTGAACCCGTCTTTGAAATACTTAGTGTTGACCCCATGTGTGCAAGCTTTGCACGTTTTGCACCTGAAGAAACCCCCATTAGATTGGAGCCAACAAGTTTTTTCCATCACCTCAGGATTAGTATCGACAATGTGGTCTTTCAAAGAGGATGCCCGACTGAAAGTTATAGTAGCTCTACGGGGTAGAGTTGGACCTAAAATGGGATCACTTAGCAAGATAGACCAATTACGATTAAATATGCGATATAAGTCAGCGTGTTGTTTGCTGTATCCTGTTATGATCCTAAAAACATTTTGAGGTTCAGATTCGGATTAGCTAGAAGACTGAATGACCATCATGGTGTCATATTTATTGAGTAGCTCCTGTCTAGATTTCTTTAGAGATCTGCCAATGGCCCCCTCAATAGTTTTATTGGAGTAACCCCGTTGTAAGAATCTAAGTTTACTTGATTCTTGGGCCGCTTCCAATTCAATTTGGTTACTGCAGACCCTTCTAATCCGAAGCATCTCACCATAAGGTATGCTCGTGATGAGATGTTGAGGGTGTGCGCTCGCAGCGTGCAAGATAGTATTGCCAGCTGTTTTCTTTCTATAGAGTTTAGTTTCAATAGCCCCATTGAGAATATACACTTCAGTGTCCAAAAATGTAACATTGGTCTGACTGAGATTCACTGTAAAATTGAGATTGTAATCGTTGGTATTGATTAAACCCACAAAATCAACAGCAGCTTCCCTGGTACCGCTCCATACCACAAACAAATCATCTATATATCGATACCAAGCTACAACATTGGAGTCCATTATAGACTTGTGTTCCATTCTGAGGACCAGCTCCTCCCAGGCCCCCATGTGCAAACATGCATAGCTTGGAGAGAAGCTGGCCCCCATAGCTACTCCTTGGAGCTGTCGATATACCAAATTATTAAACATGAATATGTTGTTGTTAAGACAGATTTTCAACATTTCTAAAAGCATTTTGGTATGGTCAGAAAAATCTTCGTCCCTTTTAGATAAATAAAAATTAACCGCTGCCAAGCCATCCTTGTGTACTATGCTAGTGTATAGGGACGACACATCAAGCGCTAACATCCAATACCCTATTTTCCATTCTATTTTTTGGAGTTTCAATAAAAAATCACCAGTATCTTGAACATATGAATCAAGTGATTTTACATAGCCCTGTAAAAAATAGTCAATATATACAGAGGTTTTCTCCAATAGGCCTCCCCTGGCTGATATAATTGGCCTGCCCGGGGGATTGGTCATGTCTTTATGCACTTTTGGAATAAAGTAGAAGAACGGAACTCTAGGGAAATCAGTTTTCAAGTATGCATATTCATCATTCGATAATAAAAGTTTGTTCTTCCATTTCAACAGGTTTTTATGATATTCCAATTGTAAGGTCTTCAAATTGGACATATTACAACGTTCATAATGTTGACGGTTGTTCAACTGTGAATATGCTTCTTTGTCATATAAGGCTCTAGGCATAAGCACGATATTTCCTCCCTTGTCACTGTCCCTTATAACCATATTTTTGTCATTTTTCAATTTTTGAATGAGAGCATAGTATCTCGCTTGCTTGACATCAAAGGGATTTTTCTTGTTGCTAGTTTGTTTGTGCAGGTCTTTGATCTGGGTTGTAACAATCTCATTGTATATATCTATTGAGTCTCGTAAAAGTATTGGGACAAAAGTGGAGATTGGTTTAAATGGTGTTAGAGGAGAGATCTTTTTCTTGGCCAACTCCTGTTCAATTGTATTGCTTCCTTGTGTCTGTAAGGCAGTCTGTGTACTTGTTTCCTCATTACGCCATAATTCAAAGATTTCATTAGGTATCTGTGATACCGAAATGCGTCCTGTATCAAGTGTGACACCAGTTTCAGATGTTACTGTGTTGGTTTTTCTTAGAGCATGAAATTTGTGAAGTTTTAGTTTGCGTATGGCTTTGTAGGTATCAAACCTTGTATTGATGTAATTAAAGTTAGAATAAGCAGCATAGGAAAGGCCAAGTTTTAAGATCTGTCCTTCTTCCTGAGTAAGGTCAGTATTAGTTAAGTTAATAATGGTGGTGTCATCTACTGTGGTTGATTTTTCGCTCTCCACTGGCCTCTGCCTCTCCTTCTGTAATAGGTGCCGCCTCCGCGCCCTGTACCTCTGCCTGCGCTTGTAATTGGCAAGTTTCCTTCTTGCTGCTTTAGAGTGCGGGGACGTAAGGACTGCATCCTTTCCTGGCATAAAAAATGCATTTCTTCCCCCGGATGTGGCTTGGCTGAAGTACCCACAGTTACGGGTCGTTGTTCCATTTCAGATTCGTTGCTGCTGGTGTAGGTACTGATATCAGATCCCGTTGACTCACTTTGTTCTCTGCTGCTGGCCGTGACTTTTGATGTATTGGGGCCTCTGGTTTTCGGGCCTCTATATGCATCATACTTCCTGGAGAAAGTGAAGATTTGGCCTAACTCGTAGTCGTTACGGTCTCTCTGAAATTTGTACGCTTTCCTATCCATTATTTTAGTTTGCTCTTTTTTCAATCTCTCCTTCATTTCATCCATTAATTTTCTCTTTTCCTCATTGTCCTCCATGCATTGTAATTCATCCTGGATTACCGAAATATCTTTCAAGAGCTGTACCCTGTCAATGTCTGCATATTTGACAAGGATTTGAACCAGGCGACGTGATGCCTCTAAATTGCTGTCCGCCCACTCCTTCATCATTTCTGGGTTAGGGCTCTCGTAGTTCGGCGCCATTAGAATGCGTAATCCTCTGGGGATCCGGTTTACGTCATGGTAACTCTGTAACGATTTGGCTTCCCACCACTTGCTTTGTTCATTGCGTAGCTTTTTTTCAAGCATTCTAATTTTCTCTTTTACTGTGCTATTCTGAGTTGTAGGTTCGCTGTTCGTCTTGTCCCGTGAACTCGTTTTAGCTTGGGGACCGTCTGCGAACATTTTTAATGCTGCTTCCTCGCGTTCCATCATGTTGTCGGCCGACATCATGCTGATATGCAATAGCGTGTTGTAGCTTAAAAGAATTTTTTGATCAAAGGAATGTGCGGTTGGTATGTCTGTTTCTCCCAACCGTTATTCCCTGACTGCACTCAAACTCTCCTTCCCCGTGATTCGGAAAGCTGCGGGCAAAAGCGCGGTTACTGAGAGTGATTACCTCCGGTGTTGCCTGTCCTCCGACTCAGCTCCGCCCAAGGGTTGCTCCTGCGTAACCACCGCTCACCACTGGCTGCTCCGTTGACTGTGAGGGGACAAACGCCTTTCCTCTTCCGAGGTATCCAAAGGAAATTCCCAGAAAAACCGGGAAAGCGGCTCCGTAAATGGCGTTGTCCGTAATGGAGAGGGTCCCGTGTGCTGGCCGTACGTCGCCACTCGGCCAAAATATATCAGTTCAGTTGCATCCCCGGCAGGGCAGCCTCCTCGTAGCCCCCGCGCAACAACACAAACACGGACCACCTTCTGTAGTGCAAAGAGTTTTATTTGCTCAACTGCTCGATGTCGTCATAACGTTTCAGCTCTCCCTGAGCCTTGATCACATGACAACAAGTGAAAATACATCACTTCCTTAAATAGGAAGAACCTTGCATAGCACGTGGTATCTTTAAAGCATGGAAAAGGAAGACAGACTTGTGTTTGGTGTGCTAATACAAACCAAACAACATTTACGTTGTGATTCTTGCTATATATACAAAAATACATTTACTAATTAGTAAAATACCAGCAAGAATGTCCGTTTTCTATGAAGTATCAGTGATGTCATTTGAGATGTCATCAGTGATGTCATGAGTGATGTCACTGACCATGTCATGAGTGATGTAATATGTGACGTCATCAGCAGTGGATTGCGGGTGCGCGAGTTATAGTTAGCTGAACTAACTATAACGGGGGAATTTCATTGGTTTTTTACGAGCGAAATGTCCAGCTAACTATAACATTTGTGAAACCTATGGTTTTTTCATTGAATTTGCAAGGTTTTTTAAATGCTAATTCCTAACTATAACGTGTATGAAACCTATGGTTTTTTCAGTGAATTTGCAAGGTTTTTTAAAAGCTATTTTTTATATATAACGCATGTGAAAGCTATATTTTCTTTTTCTTTTTGCATGGTTTTTTAATTTTTTTTTCCTAACAATAATGTGTGTGAAACCTATGATTTTTTATTGTTTTTTTTTCTTTTTTTACATCATTTTTTTCGTTTTTATTTTTTCCTTTAAAGACTATTCTACCTATGCATATATTCATGGTTTTAATTCATTCTTCAATTTTTAAAGATTCACCTTTTTTAAATAATTGGTTAGATATAGTTGTATAACATAGTTAATATCTTCATCAAACCTTTTTTTTTTTGCAATTTTTTTTTACCGTGCGCGTACGGTAAGCTTACCGTAAGCGCACGTTTCGCTTTATGTACGGTGAGCGTACGTAATATTTCTACGCTGTTTGCGTATGCTTACGCATTTTGCGTAGGTGTCCGTACTTCCTACGCGACGCGTAAGCGCATGCATTACACGCGCACGTGCGCGCGCACGTTACGCGGAAGTGTACGAGCGTGCCTGTAATGCGCATGCGCGCGTGCGCGCACGTGTCTTTCGTACGCGCATGCGTACTTTAACGTATGCGCATGGTAAGCTTAACGTGCGTGTACGGTTGGTCATGTGATCAAGAAACAACACTTTTGATTGGTTTAAACTACTTTCAGTTCTGGAATCTTCCTACACCACACCCATTCCCCTCATTACTGCTTGTGATTTCCTAGGAGAAGGAGCTGAATTGTCTTTGGGATACAATGGCAGAGCAGCAGACCTCTTCTGAGAGTGAGCAGGGCAGCAGCATCATCAGGCAGAGAAGGAGGAAACAAAAGAATTCTTTTGTTTGGGAGTATTTTACTTTTCCAGAGGGGCAGAAAAAGGTAAATGCTCCTTTAGTCACCTGCTCACTTTGTGAGCGTGTCTTATCTAGAGGTAACCCAAGGAAGAAGTATTCCTTTGGTAACTACACTATGGTGAGACACATTAGGGATAAACATCCCAGGACTTTTGCTCGACATTCTGAAGCAAATCCTTCAGAAAGTCACCCGAGCACACCCGCAGAAGCTCAGCCGAGTACATCTTCGGCAGCTCAGCCGAGCCCTTCCTCTGCGGTGGGAGCATCACCCTCTTCTGCTCCTCTGGAAACGAACCCTCGATTTCTGAAGGTACAAATGAGGTGCACCAGATGTTATGGTCTAATTGTTCATGGGGAGAGCAGTGTTTCCCTAATTAACAATAAGATAGACCAACACATCTGTGGTCCTTGTTAATATTCCCATTTTTTCTTTCCTCTGTCCCTGTATTAACCCAACGGCTCTTTTAAGAGCCAACCTTACCTCACAACTTTTTTTAAATTTTTTTAATTAATTTTTTTTTTACCGTACGCGTATTTGTTTTTTAAATTTTTTTTAAAACAATAATTTTTTTTTTTTTTACCCTACAAGGTCCTTGAGGGAGTACAACGGAAATGAGAAAAGCAGAGAGAGGAAAAGTGAAAAAAAGGGAGCATGAAAATAAATGTGTAATAAATTTCACACTTACCTGACCCAAAAAATATAATATTTATTAATAAATGCTTCATTTAAATTGCGAGAAAAAACGTTTTTAAAAAACAAAAAAAAAATTCTCAATCTGAAAAAAAAGAAAAAAGTATTAATATTTAAAAATACATTTTAGAATACAATACACATATTTTCATATTTAAAAAACAATTTTTTTGCTGTTTTCAGAATATATTGAATTTCACTGTAAATCGTGAAAGCAATAGCATTCATCACTTAACAGCGGGCAAAAAAAAATAACAATCTGAAAGATTGTTTTAAAAAAGCCCAGAATCTCTTCTCACTAAAACATACCTTTATAGAAATTTTACATATTTTTCAAAAATATCATCTAAGAACAATAACTTTTTGCACTACATATCGTCGTAAAATTTTTTTTGCATAAGCATAATCACCAAAATAATATGTGTCTAAGAAGTCCACAATACAAATTGTTACCTTTCCTTTAGGCCAAATGGTAATTTTTAAAACCTTTTTTGATGAAATTTCCAATGGTAATCCAATAAAATTGCAAAAATGGTTTGTACAGATGTTGCAAATTCTATCTAAAATTTTGGTTTCAGAAAAATTAAATAGGAATTTGCTAAATCAAAAGGCAAACGTTGCTTAAAAACCAATTGAGAATCATTACACAGTGTCCAGCCTTTTTCACATTTAAGATAAACTGTGTAATGACCAGAAGTTATCGTAGGTCCATCATGGAAAATTATTGCAACTGTAACAAAAGTTTTTCCTGAAATTGATAATTGCTGTCCTATAAACTTCTTTATTAAAGTGTACAATTTTGAACCATCAGCTCTACAACGTTGCATCATTAAAATTACATACTGTCCATATTTCTTTAAAAATAACGTTGAAAACATGTCAGATTTACATTCACAGCATTCCATGCTATGATTGGCATCTTTAACTAATTTACTAAAACTCACTGATTTACTTTCTGGCAATGTTAAATAGATAAACCTTTCTGAATCAACATTAGAGCTGTATGTGTAGAAAGAGTTTTCACAAGTATGTTCCCATTTATAAGAGAGACCGAACATATTCTCAATATCTATGCCTTCATCTTCCAGTACCATAAGGACATACATCAAGAATTCCTGTGCATCTTGCTGGACATTTTGAGTAAACTGTGTATGTCCTGAACATACGTCTAAAAGATTTCTAATTTCATTAGCACTTTCTATTTTATTTTTATCAATACTCAGTTTCTCATAAAGCAGACTTAGCACAGAACAGAATCTTTTATCATGATTTACTATTATCTGCTCTTGCAAACTTTCAAGATAAAATACAACATTTAGCACTACATTTGCGTAGCAGTTGACACCAGAGCTATTTTCAAAATGACAACCAACAACCTCTTCAACATTATCCTTTTTCTTTTTGCTTGCAATCACATGAGTCTCTTTTTGTTTTCTCTTCTCTACATCCTCATTACAGATATTCTCAAATCTCCTTTTCCGAGAAACAACACGTTTCTCCAACACAGGATACTGACCTAAATGAGGAGCATAGGTTCTTCTTAATCTATTATACTCCTTTACACAATTTGCATCTGCACTAACTTTTGAGTCATCAAAGTCTATCATGAATAAACCAGATAATGTTTTCACTCGTGACAAAGCAACATATGCCATACCTTCTTTGAACACAGTAGATCCAATGTTTACAAAAGCACTATCTACAGTTAATCCTTGAGAGTTGTGAATAGTTACAGCATATGCTAGAGAAAATGGAAACTGCTTCCTACGTACATATAAGTCTTTTACAAGCAAAAAATGGACTGAACAACGACTAATATCTTTAATCTCTGCAATCTGATCAAATTTTATTTTTAAAAATTCAATTCCATCTTTTTTCTGGTATTTCACAAAACCCACAACTTTACCCATAGCCCCATTCACTAAACCTTTTTCAACATCCAAATTTCTCCTTAAAAATACTCGACAGTTCATGCAAAGATATAGATTTTTTTCTAATCCAGCTGTTTTCGAACTGTTCTTCTCTAGAGAATCCAATTTATTTTGCAGTTTGCCTGTTAATGTAATAGTAATTCCTTCATGCTGAATTTTGTCAGCTGCTTCCATTTTCTTAATCTCTTCCTTTTCCAATTTCAAAAGTTCCTCATTGAATATCGAGCATTCACGTAGTGTTGGCATTAAGCAGATTACAGTATTATTTTCTGCAATGTTCTTGTATATTTTCTCTGCAACTATTTCGTCCTTTGGAAATAAATTATGTAGCAACCGACTCTGTAATGCTTTTCTGCCAACTTCTGTCAGTAGTCCAATTCTGATATCTTTCAGAATACTTGCATAATCTTCATCGTTTACTTGCCTCATATTGGTAGTAAGTTCTTTGTACTCAAAGAACGACCAAATATTCGCATTACCAATGCTTCCTAATGACTTCTTCGTGTCTTCATGTGTCACAGTATTAAACACTGGTTGTCCTTTAACTGGAGTAAGCTGTAGAAGATCCCCAAAAACTATAACATGTTTTCCACCAAATAACACGTCATAGTCTCTCTTTAGAATTTGCTGCATTCTTAAAAGCACAAAGGCAAGCATTAAGTTTGATATCATGCTTACCTCATCAATAATGAGAACTTGCATCTTCTTCAACACTCTTGAAACTTCGAAGCATGCTTCTCCTGTAAGCTTGTGATATTCTATTTTGTTCTCATGCTCCACTGGTAACATTAGCAAGCGATGTAAGGTAATTCCTTTTATGTTATATGCTGCTAACCCAGTTGGAGCAGTAACAACACAAGACAAAGTTGAATCTGTTTTTTGCTGTAGGTAGCTTCTGATGACTTTAATTAGGAAACTTTTTCCAGTTCCAGCTTATCCACTTACATACATCCTGATTGGTTCAAATGATGTGCATGTGCACTCTTTATTTTCATGTTGTAATCCGTGATCAATTTTTTTTCTGACTTCTTCATAAATTTGTTGTTGTTCTTCATTCAGTTGTTGTTCCAAATTTGGTAAGTCTATTAAATCTTCTTGAGCTTGATTCATAGCCGTTTCAACTTCATTCATGGCTATTATAGCTTCATTTTCTACAATTGGTTGTCCTAGGGGATCTTGACTGAGCGTTTTAGAATTTTGGCTGTCTTGAGAACTGTCTCTAGCTACTTCAGCTGCAATTGTTGCTTCCTGTTCAATTTCTTCATTTAACATTTGGACATAATTTATGAAAGTACTGCATTCAATCGTATCTTTACATGCATTGAATGAATCCTCATAGCTTTCAAATTCTCCAAGTAGTTCGTCCTCTGTACGCCATGGTTTAAACAGCTGTAAAAGTGCCAAGTAGTAAAATTCCTTTTTGTCAGTAGTGTCGCAACTCAGCTTCCTATGATTAATCAAACTTCCTTTTGTTTGCTTCACCAAACATCCTTCCTCACCAATGACTTTATATTTTCCATTTTTGATGTCTTCTGTGGCTTTCCGTGAAAAAATGTAGTTCCTCAGCACTTCATAGAGACACATGTTCTCAAGATGACAACTTCTTTTTGGGTAATACGTGTCCAACATGTTTGTTTTCAAAATATCTGTACTTTCCGGGTCGTTCTCGGCCAAATATTCAATTTCTGCAACAGCTTTTAGTACCCGATTTCGCATTGCTGCAAGGCCTAAACTTACCCAATTATTCTTCTGTATTTCGAGTACAGACTTGCAGATGATAACCTATCTGAGCATTCGTAGGATCCAATTTCTCGATGCGATAACATCTTTAAACTGAAACTGTATAGTTTCTTACTGACAGTTTTCTCTGGAGAAATCTCTTCCCACATTTCCTTCAATTCCGTTTTCTCAGATTTAGTAATATACGATGTGACATACCGAGCAACAGCAATAGAATTGTCTGCCACATACTGAATATCCATGTTAGCATTCCACATGGATAAAATGACTGGGTCGTAGTCATTTATATACTTTGACTCTTCTTTTCTTCTTAGGTTGTACGTATTTTTTTGAGATTTTCTTGTAATAGTATGTCGCACAGCTGACATAAAACTGTTGACTCTTCCTTTTGAAAGAACAGGTCGTGGAAATCCAAATCGACATTTTGTGTAGAATTTATCTTTACTCTTGTACTTCCGTCGACAGTATTTTCCACACCGATGACTTTGGAAACGTAAAACTTGGTCTTTTAACTTTTTCTCTTCTGTGCTTTTAGGTATAGCACATGTTGCATATTCTTCGATGAAAGATAAAACTGCTTCATCAGCATCTGTTCCAAATTTTGGGGCATCCTTGATCCACAACAGCATATGAATATGAGGAGCACCTCTTGCTTGGTACTCTTTTCTCCAAAAGAAATCCACAACTTCTCCAAGAGGTGGATTTTTTTTATTGCAGATGAAGGACATCATAGCCTCAAATCTATGATTGAAATATCTGCAAACATTAACCGGATCCAATGAGCACAGTTCTCCTGCTGTCTTGTATTTGATGTTTTTAATGTTTGAATTTGCCTCTCGTAGAAAATCCAGAAGATCATCCCAAGCGTACTCAGCACAGCTTAGGGTGAGAAACCATGTAGGAGTTCCTAAATTCCGTAACATGCACTTCAATTCTCCATGGCGTCGGTACCAATATTCATTTGTCCCACGCTGACAAGCCATCAGATTGATCAATTGTGATTCCAAATGATCATCTCGCTGCTGCACTTTGTTCATAAAATCCTTATCAGACACATTATGTAGATGTACTCCACTTTTTAAAATGTGATTTACTGCATAAGATAGTGCAGACAAGTCACTTTCAAATAAAAGATGAAACAAATAAGGAATACTTTGACGAAATCTGGGATCTTCTGCATATAATCTTGTAGTCCGATGCTCCGAAGCAGGAATCTGTACTGGACGTTCATCATATCGTCCACCTTCTCCTGTAGGAAACAGCTGGGGAAAACAACGAGCTTCCAAACTCTCCTCCCATACACTTACGGGAGTTCCTTTGGCTTTTTTCATCTGAAATAGATCAATGGTGTTTGCCATAACTTCTTTTGAATGAAGAAGATGTATGCTGAAATGTTCATAAATTTCTTCTTCTTTTGACCTGTCCACTTTTTCAATTTGCCCAGTTGGTGTGTCTGTGTCTCCAATTAAATCTTCATCATCTTCATCTATATAAATTGATTCATACCATTTATTATTCCTTTTCAAATATAAATTTGCTCTTTGTACTTTCCGTACATCTACCAGCTCCTGCCAAATTTTCTTACTCTTTGTAGGTACACCATTAACCAGAATAACTAATAGTTCAGTTTCCAAAGTATCTGTATCAATAGTTTCCATATTTTTTTTCAAATCCAACGGCAAATAGACAACTCTTCCTTTTAAACCTCTCTGTAAATCTGAAGGAGGTAATTTGCCTGTTTTTGGCTCCATACGTACTATGGTCTGGAACGGATGAACACATTGAATGAGTATAGACTCATACGTATTTAAATCAGAAAGTTCTGCAGGAACTTCAACCTATTCTAAATTATTATGTACAGCTCTAGCTGGCATTTTATTTTCTTCTAACTTGTTGTAACAAGTATTTATAAATACGATGATCTTCACCCAAATCAAAACAATTTTCAAGAAATATATATGTTGCAAAATCCTTCCACTTATAATTATCTTCTTCTTCACTTTTTTGTAGAGATCAACATTCCTTGTTTGGATTTTATAATGGCTTCTCCGGCAACAAATACAAGTAATATTTGGTCTTTCATTAGAGATGATAGCAAATTTTGTTATTTGATCTTCAAATTTCTTATTTACGGAGGGTTCTACATTCTCTTCCACATTTTCCTCAATAACTGTGTCATTCCCTGCACTTTCTTGTTCCGGACCAAAGTAACTTAACTGAATTTCATCAGTAACCTTCTCAACATCTGATACAGATCCACGGAACAGAGCCTTATTCAACTCATTTAACTTTAGTGCTGGACTTTTAGCAAAATACAATCATCTCACAAATTTTCTAATTTCAGTATGATGAACTGCCAGCATCCTAAAATGGTGAAACACACTTTGACAAACTTTCCTAGATAGACAAGCCAGAGAGTGTCCTTGCAAACCAGTATTCTCTCTCACTCTGCATGGATCTAGTCCTTGAAGCACCTTAATCTTCTGTTTAACACTCTTTTTACTATATTCTCTTAAAAACTCACGTAATTTATCAATAGATTCCTGTCGTAAAGTACAAATACTACTACAATTCCAAGTATACACTGGGGCTTTAGGACGTCTCCCCATAACCTCATCCGCAATCACTTCTTCCTCATTTCTTGGAACCATTTTCTCCTTTTCCATTATACAACCATCTTTTACTTCATATGCTCGTCCAGTGCTGTCAACTGCATGCAGCAAACTATTACTTTGAAGATAACTCTCTTCATTAAAAAATGGTTCAGTACTTGAACTATGCATCCATTCTCCTAAAAACACTTTACAAAAGTTATTTATTTTCACTACTCTTTTCGTTTTGCTTTGTGACTTCATTACATTGACTATTTTTTCTAATGTACGCATCCTGTTCAAAATTAAAATGAATAGTTTTCTTTTTAATTCTAAAGCCTTAGCTACAATGGCTTCAATATCTTTTTTTCTCTTGTAAAATTTAGCTCTTTTCTTATATTTTTTCACATCCTTTAGCAAATCACTCTTCTCTGAAACATTTTCCTACGGATCTCTTTAAATGCTGATTTTCTTTTCAAGTCAATTTTTATAGCTTCTGCTTGTACATTAGCATTTAGTAAATTCTCACTATTCTCCTGTTGTTTTCTACTTGAAACAGTTTTTCCAATGGGGACATTTTTTAAATTTTTCCTTTTTTTGAATATATTTTTAAAGAATTCCTTTGTCTGCTTACCAGAAGACTTTTTCTTTTTCCCAACATGAGCATCTTCAACTAACTTGGGTCCTCCAGTTGTCTTCAAATATACATGTTTTTCTGTTGTTTTCGCTTTCTTGTTTTTATAGGCATCTTATATTTCCTTCACTGCTCTGCAGCAATACCTGAAAGAAACTAAAAAAAAATACCTTTTTGTAATTTAAATATATTTCTATTTTTGTTATGATCTTTTCTAATCTTATAACACTATCTACCCCTTTCCTACAAGTGAAAAACACAACAAAACCAACACGAATTTAATCTCTAAAAACAATTCCTGTGTGCACACAGACTCTTGGTGTGATTCTAGGCAGAACACGATATTTCATTTGCAATTCAAAAGCACACTTACTTTTTTTTTTTTTTGCAACTGTTAATTACTCTAACAGTCTGACACATTTTCTTTATAGTTTAGAGAGGCAGAAAAGAGCACATCTCCAAACAGCTTTTTCAGAGCATGTACATGTGTAACCTGGCTGACTGACTACACTCCAGCAAAGATAATGAGCCTTGGTGATGTTCAATGCATTAGCGTTCCTCACTCCTACCTAAAACACCACACAGTGCTGATTAGTAAGCATGAGTTTACAGGAAAAACAGCAAGCTCTCTGCTAAGAGTGTGGTTCTGGAGACTGTCTACTGTCAGGTGCAAGAGAGACTTGAATGGACCCTTACATAACTGCTTAAACACTGTAAACATGTATGTAAGACTACATGTGTGGTAAGGGTTAATATGAGTTTTTAGCATGTAGCAACTACATAACCCATTGCAAGAGTGGAAGAAAAATCTACCATGTTGATTTCAAATATGTTAGCATTTGCCTCTTATTTGAGATACTGTTTTGGGCTGAATGCTAACCATCACATTTCCAGAAAACAAGCTCCCCCTTTCATACAAATGCAATTCTAAATGAAGCAGAGTTTCACGAAATAGATCTCTGAGAACAATTCCTGTGTGCTCACAGACTCATGGTGTGATACTAAGCAAAAAACTAAATTTGCTTGCCAATTTCAAAGTACACTTACTACAGTTTTTTCTGCAAGTGTTAAGTACTCTAACAGTCTGATACATTTTCATTACAGTTTTCAGATACAGATAACATCACATGTGCAAACAGCTTTTTGAGACCATGAACATGTGTGACCTTGGTGACTGACTACACTCCAGCAAAAGAAATCAGCCTTAGTGATGTTGAATGTATTAGCGTTACTCACTGCTACCTGAAACACCACTCACTTGTGAATACTAAGCATGATTCTACAGGATAAACTACTGGGTGTGTGCTAAGAGTCTGCTTATGCAGACTGTGTATTTTCAGTTACAAGAGACATATGCATGGATACTTCCAAAAAGAACCAGAGTGACACGAAATACATCTCTGACAACAATTCCTGTGTGCTCACAGACTCATGCTGTGATTCTAGGCAGAAAATGGAATTTGCTTGCCAATTTCAAAGCACACTTACTACTGTTTTTTCTGCAAGTGTTAAGTACTCTAACAGTCTGATACATTTTCATTACAGTTTTCAGATACAGATAACAGCACATGTGCAAACAGCTTTTTGAGACCATGAACATGTGTGACCTTGGTGACTGACTACACTCCAGCAAAAGAAATCAGCCTTAGTGATGTTGAATGTATTAGCGTTACTCACTGCTACCTGAAACACCACTCACTTGTGAATACTAAGCATGATTCTACAGGATAAACTACTGGGTGTGTGTTAAGAGTCTGCTTATGCAGACTGTGTATTTTCAGTTACAAGAGACATATGCATGGATACTTCCAAAAAGAACCAGAGTGACACGAAATACATCTCTGACAACAATTCCTGTGTGCTCACAGACTCATGCTGTGATTCTAGGCAAAAAATGGAATTTGCTTGCCAATTTCAAAGCACACTTACTACTGTTTTTTTCTGCAAGTGTTAAGTACTCTAACAGTCTCATACATTTTCATTACAGTTTTCAGATACAGAAAACAGCACATGTGCAAACAGCTTTTTGAGACCATGAACATGTGTTACCTTGGTGACTGACTACACTCCAGCAAAAGAAATCAGCCTTAGTGATGTTGAATGTATTAGCGTTACTCACTGCTACCTGAAACACCACTCACTTGTGAATGCTAAGCATGATTCTACAGGATAAACTGCTGGGTGTGTGCTAAGAGTCAGCTTATGCAGACTGTGTATTTTCAGTTACAAGAGACATATGCATGGATACATCCAAAAAGAACCAGAGTGACACAAAATACATCTCTGACAACAATTCCTGTGTGCTCACAGACTCATGCTGTGATTCTAGGCAGAAAATGAAATTTGCTTGCCAATTTCAAAGCACACTTACTACTGTTTTCTGTGATTTTAGGCAGAAAATGAAATTTGCTTGCCAATTTCAAAGCACACTTACTACTGTTTTTTTCTGCTAGTGTTAAGTATTCTAACAGTCTCATACATTTTCATTACAATTTTCAGATACAGAAAACAGCACATGTGCAAACAGCTTTTTGAGACCATGAACATGTGTGACCTTGGTGACTGACTACACTCCAGCAAAAGAAATCAGCCTTAGTGATGTTGAATGTATTAGCGTTACTCACTGCTACCTGAAACACCACTCACTTGTGAATACTAAGCATGATTCTACAGGATAAACTGCTGGGTGTGTGCTAAGAGTCTGCTTATGCAGACTGTGTATTTTCAGTTACAAGAGACATATGCATGTATGCATCCAAAAAGAACCAGAGTGACACGAAATACATCTCTGACAACAATTCCTGTGTGCTCACAGACTCATGCTGTGATTCTAGGCAGAAAATGAAATTTGCTTGACAATTTCAAAGCACACTTACTACTGTTTTTTTCTGCAAGTGTTAAGTACTCTAACAGTCTGATACATTTTCATTACAGTTTTCAGAAACAGAAAAGAGCACATGTGCAAACAGCTTTTTGAGACCATGAACATGTGTGACCTTGGTGACTGACTACACTCCAGCAAAAGAAATCCGCCTTAGTGATGTTGAATGTATTAGCGTTACTCACTGCTCCCTGAAACACCACTCACTTGTGAATACTAAGCATTATTCTACAGGATAAACTGCTGGGTGTGTGCTAAGAGTCTGCTTATGCAGACTGTGTATTTTCAGTTACAAGAGACATATGCATGTATACATCCAAAAAGAACCAGAGTGACACGAAATACATCTCTGACAACAATTCCTGTGTGCTCACAGACTCATGCTGTGATTCCAGGCAGAAAATGAAATTTGCTTGCCAATTTCAAAGCACACTTACTACTGTTTTTTTCTGCAAGTGTTAAGTACTCTAACAGTCTGATACATATTCATTTCAGTTTTCTGAAACAGAAAACAGCACATGTGCAAACAGCTTTTTGAGACCATGAACATGTGTGACCTTGGTGACTAACTACACTCCAGCAAAACAAATCAGCCTTAGTGATGTTAAATGTATTTGCGTTACTCACTGCTACCTGAAACACCACTCACTTGTGAATACTAAGCATGATTGTACCGGATAAACTGCTGGGTATGTGCTAACAGTTTGCTTATGCAGACTGTGTATTTTCAGTTGCAAGAGACATATTCATGCATGCATCCATAACAGCTTTAACATTGTAGTAATGTATGTAAAAGTACATGTGTGGTAAGGTTTAATTGCAGTTTTGTATATGTATGACCAAGCTCAGCAATTGCATGATTAGAAGCAAAATCTGCGATATCAATTTCAAATGTGTTAGCATTTGCCTCCCATTTGTGTCTTACTGATTTATGCTGAATGGAAACCATCATATTTACAAAAAGAAAGCTGCCCCTTTCCTACAAATGCCATTCTTACAGAACCGGACCATCACTATTAAAATCTCTAACAACAATTCCTGTGTGCACACAGACTCATGGGTTTATTCTAGGCACAAAACAGTATTCCTCAGTGATACCATCACACCTTAACTTATGGTAAAAACACACTCCATAATATTTAACTAGTTAAAGACAGTTAAATATCTCCCAAACCACAAAATGTAAAACAGAACTTTTAAAGAAGAATCACAATTTTAATATTTATATCAAAAATCACCACATACATCCTCTCTCAAACTCATATCTCACCTTTAAACTTACTTAGTTGAGAAAGAAATGTGGCACTCAAACAGCATACTATCAGAGTCAGAATTTCAGAGCTCTACACCTCTCTCCTCTCTCCAGAACCAGTAAATGGCAATGTTTCCCTCTCTTTTTTCACACATATACATGGTAATTACAAATCTCAGTGCTTCCCACATTTTTTCAAATGAAATCACACATTTCTATTGGTTGAAGACTTCAACCTTTTTCCAAATGTACCCTTCCCCCAACTTGACTTCTGCCTGCTACCATAGCAACAGCTCATGGAACACTGCTGTGAGGAGAGAGGTCAGAAGTTCAGCACACAATGTTTCAAATCCAAAGAGCAAGAGTGCTTCACTTGTCGAACCTAACAGCAAATCCAAACTAATCTTCTGTGGGAACACAATTTTCTGAACCAATACAAAACATGCTTCTAAAAATGTACACATACAGCCTACTTTTTACTGTAAAAAGATTTGAATCAGCCAATGAGTTCTTTTTTTTAAAAAATAATATGTATGCCTCCATTTTACAACTGTCTTTCATTTTATATTGCCATTCTACTGAAAGACACCTTCTGAGTGCATCCAGATCGACTTGAAAGATGTTCACAGTGTGGATTGTAGGTCACAGCTATGTCTTCTGGAGTGAAAAGTATGCAGAAAAAAGACGTATGGTGAGAGACCTTGCTTTGCCAAATGTAGACATTAAATGGATTGGTCAGAGAGGGTTAAAGTGGCACCAATTGTTGCCTTTGGTGAAAACCTTTCAACATCTCCCACAGCCTAACCTTATTATTGTGCACTGTGGTGGAAATGACCTAGGCACTTTAACTGGTGTAGGTCTGGAAATGCTTATTAAGGACACTTTTGTGCAATTGATGTTGCTTTTTCCTCAATCTGTCTTTGTATATTCTAACATATGCCAAAGGCAAAAGTGGAACTGGTCCAACCAATTTTGTCCACGGATTGACAAAGCAAGAAAGCACGTCAACAAATCTATTTCTGCTTTCCTCAGAGACTATGATATGGGTTCTATATACCACAACAACTTGCGTTACAACATGCAAGGCATTTATAGAGGAGACGGTGTACATTTCACTGATGAAGGCAACGGAGTCTTCCTCTTGAACTTTAGACTCTGCATCGGTACTTACTTGTAGGTACCGAAAAACACTTCATAAACACAACGGCTCTTTTTAGAGCCCCCTAATATCTTAACACTTAAATTTGTTTTTTACTTCTATTTTTTTTATTGTTTTTTTTCTACCGTACGCGTACGGTAAGCTTACCGTACGCGCACCCCGAGATTTAAAAAAAAAAAATTAAATGTATTTTTCATACTTTTATGACCTTCTTGGACCCCCTGACAAACGCTAGGGGGTCTGCAACTCTCTTCGTTGCCCCCTTTTCACGTTCTCCTCCTTTTTTTATCAG
This sequence comes from Triturus cristatus, assembly GCF_964204655.1. NCBI lineage: Eukaryota > Metazoa > Chordata > Amphibia > Caudata > Salamandridae > Triturus > Triturus cristatus. The sequence continues at coordinate 580,801,907 of NC_140586.1, forward strand.
TGTGAGACACACAAAATGGAGGCCGACACTTCCTGATTTCGTCCGATTCGAATGTTTACAGTCATGTAACCACCAATCAGAATTAAGCTCGCGCACGGCAGCGTGCGCGTACGGTAAGCTTACCGTATGCGCTCGGAGCGCGCTTATAGATATATATATTGATTTAAATGCTATTTTCTCAGCAAATACTGAACACATTTACACCAGACCTACAAAAGGCACATCCCTGACCTGAGGACTACCTCTCTGCCAAATTTCAAGTAATTCTTTTCAGCCGTTCGGGCTGTACCTTGGACTAAAGGTCCTATGGAAAAATGCATGGGGAAAAATGTTTTGGGACCCCCCCTTTTTCTCAGCCCCCGCTTGACGAATCCCCCCGAGACTTTCAGGATAGGAGCGGAGCAGAGCGCCCCACCTATTTTGAAATTTTCGCCAGGATTCGTCAATCGGCGCCAAAGTTATTCAAAATAGAATGTTGCGGATTTCCTATGGAAACACGGTCCTAACTATAACTACCTACTGGCGACCGCCAGTAGGTAATATATATATTCACTGACAAAACCATAGGTTTCACACATGTTATAGTTAGCTGAACATTTCAGTCGTAAAAAACCAATGAAATTCCCCCGTTATAGTTAGTTCAGCGAACTATAACTCGCGCGCCCGCAATCCACTGCTGATGACGTCACATATTACATCACTCATGACATGGTCAGTGACATCACTCATGACATCACTGATGACATCTCAAATGACATCACTGATGCATGGGGAAAACGTGTTTTGGGACCCCCCTTTTTTCTCAGCCCCCGCTTGATGAATCACCCCGAGACTTCCGGGGTAGGAGCTGAGCGGAGCGCCCCATTAGTTTTGAAGATTTCACGAGGATCCGTCAACCGGCGCCAAAGTTATTCAAAATAGAATTTTCAGATTTCCTATGGAAACACGGTCCTAACTATAACTATCTACTGGCGACCGCCAGAAGATAATTACCTACTGGCGGTCGCCAGTAGGTAGTTATAGTTGGGACCTATTTTCCATAGGAAATCCTCAGCATTCTATTCCCAATAACTTTGACGCCGTTTGACCAATCTTCGTGAAATGTTCAAAACTTTTGGCCAGCTCCGTTCCGCTCCTATCCTGAAAGTCTCAGGGTGATTCGTCAAGCAGGGGCTGAGAAAAGAGGGGATCCCAAATGTATTTTCCCCATGCAATTTTCCATAGGAACCTTTAGTCGCAGCTACAGACTGAACTGCTGAACGGAATTACACCAAATTTGGCAAAAAGGTAGCCCTTGGTTTAGAGTCATGCCTTTTGGTCAAATGGTGTAAATCCATTCAGTAGTTCCTGAGAAAATCAAAAGTAAAATCACATAGATATCTATATGCGCAGTGGATCCGCACACCCTCCCGATCACGAGCTGTATGCTAATTGGCTGTCAACACTCCAATTCAGGAAGTGTTGGCAGCCGTCTTGTGCCTCGGTAGAACTGAGGCACAAGAAAGCACAGAAAAAACACATGTAAAACGCAAAAAGGGGGCAGGGTAGAAACGCCCTGACCCCCTAACTGCGAAGCTGGCTAAAATGTTAGCCCTGGAACTTTTCCCTTTTTCTTTTGTGGAAGGGGTGGGTTTCCTTGAATTTGTGACAGCCATCTGCCTAAAATGGAAGATTCCCATCCGGTCCTATTTCTCCAGAGTTGCAGTTCCAGCACTACATCACGATGTGCTGGAATTGCTTGGACAAGCTTTGCAGCAGAGTGTTGTTCACAATATCCACCTGACAACAGACATGTGGACCAGTTGCCAAGCCACTGATTACATGTGCATCACTGCACACTGGATCTCTTTTGTGGGGGTTAGAGAAATGATATCTGAAGCAGGTGCTGTTGACACTGCTGAGATTTTTAATGCTACTCTGAAACATGCAACTGTTGCCATGTTCGCCCTGGCGAAATCTCATACTGCTGCAAACATTTTGGATGAGTTTAACAGCAAGGTCTTTGAATGGCTGTGCCCAAGAGGGCTTAATATTGGTTTTGTTGCCACAGACAATGGCAGTAATATAGTTAAGGCCATGAGCAATGGTGGCTATTTCAAGGTCCTGTGTTTGGCGCACTACATTAACATTATTGTTCAAGACTTTCTGAAAAAAGAAGCTTGAGTCAGCAACTTACTGGCCACCTGCAGAAGAATATAAACACATTTCAGCCATTCTTTTAAAGCAGAAAAGCAGCTGAGGATCATTCAACGTGAGCATAGAATGCCAGTCAAAGCACTCATCCAGGAGGTTCCAACACGTTGAAACTCAACTTATTACATGCTTGATCGTCTGTTTGATCAGTATAGACCTATCAATTAGTATGTCATGCAAAGAATAAGGGATGGGACTGTGAAAGATATGACCCAACAGATGGACCAATGGGGCCTAGTTAAATGCCTGTCAGAGATGCTTCTTCCTTTCGAGCTCTTCATACGTGAAGTCAGCAAGGAGGACTGTACTATGGGCCAAGTTATCCCATTGTTTCACATGCTAGAGCAACAGCTGAAGGAAGTGTCTCAAGCGTACACAGGTGTGGATGAAATAAATTAAGCATATGAGTTGGTGGAGAGCTTATCCCATCACTTAGGTGAAAATGCAAGGGTACAAACTCGCAATGTTTCAGAAAAACATTTGTGCCACAATTCTGGATCCACTGTACAAATCGGCACTGAATAGTAAGACATTAATTCCTTTTTCAGAAGTGGATGTTGCCCAGTACAAAACTTGGATAGCTGAGGCACAGGATTGGTATTTACAGGGCTTGCTAGGTCCAATGCTGATGCAAAGACAAAAGAGGCCAAGCAAAGTGGAGCACCCCTGAACATTGAGCGGATGGTCCAGGCCTATCGGGATGACCCAACAGAGGTCAACATTGATGAAAACCCATTGCAGTATTGGTATGGTAAAAGGGGCCAATGGACAGTGCTCAGCAGGCTGGTGATAAACCATCTGGTTTGCCCTGTCACAAGTGTCTCTTCTGAACTTGTTTTCAGTGTTGCTGGTGCCTTTGTAACAGTGAAAAGGACCAGTCTCTCGCCCAAAAACGGGGAGAGGTTAACTATGATCAAAATGAATCAGAACTTTATACCACCGAATTACACAATACATGAATCAACGCAGGAAGATGAGGACAGCGACTTAGGTGACGGAAGTAGTGTGTTAGATGATTACCTACTTCTGATTGAAACCCCAGCGTTTGAGGACGAGCTATACTTCACTGACAACTAGGCTTGAACTTCTTACTTTCTTCCTTCCTTATTTACTTTTATTTGTGAGTGTTTGTCTTTCTGGTTTGAAACTTCGAATCACAACACATCCATCACCACCGTCTTCTAGTCTTTTTAAAGCCATATTGGAGTTGCAGCTGTCTTCATTTAACTGAAGTGCATTCCGAGTCCTGCTCTTCCATCCTCCTGACTCGCCCTCAGTCCATTTCCCTCAAGCCAGGTGATGATTGGGTGTAGAATAATAGTACAAGAAAAAAAATTGCCTCGTTGAGTCCCTCCAAAAGACGTGGAACATGATGACTAATATAGCTATGCTCCTTTGTAGAGCCGAGAGAGACTCCCCCTTAACTTAAGATGAGAAGGAACAGGTAATGAATGATGGCATGCATTGGATGGTGACTGAGTGATTGGTGTTTGTGTTGTTGCTGTTTGTTGTGCATGAAGTGAATTCATTGTGTACTATTATTTAATCTACACAATAAAAGTAAACTCAAGTCAATGTTTCCCTTCTTGTTTTCTAATAACAAAATTGTACTTCTACTGCAGGCCGATCCATTGCATTTTGAATATGGAATGTGGACTCATTCTGTACACTGCACACTGAGTTGAACAACCCCAAGATGATGACCACAATGATATAATATCTTCGCAGTCACTCAGTAGGATCGGAGATGATTGATGGAATAAGTCAGGGCATTTCATGAGTGGCATAAAAGATAAACAAGTCAACAACAACCACTGCAGACCTACATGTCTGTGTAGTGGTGGAGTCGAGTGTAGTGGTATGACAGACAGCGGTGTATTGATTTAGTCAATTAATTTGGAAAATGCTATATTGCTGTATATGTGCTTTGTCTATCTCTGTCAAAATGTAAGCTAAATAGAGGTTGGGTCACTGGTGCCGTGGGCCTGCTCTGTCCTGTTGTTGTTGTAGGTTAATGCTGGAAACAGAGTAGACATGATGTATCCATGCCTCCTCTGAAAGTGTTCTTGTTGCACTCCACCATAATTTATGCATTTTTTTCTCCTTGATTTTTCAATATCCCTTTTGTTTTTCCATTTTCAATTGCAGGCCCTTACCCTGTGCTATACTGTGAAAAACAACTCACACTTACCTTACCAATCTGCATCCTCCAGGCAGGAAGTGGCGGCACCCAAGATTGATGGACGGAGCGTTCATGGAAGGGAGGACCAAGAGGAATGCCGAGATGCAACTTCCCAATTTGACCAGGATAACATACAGTAACAGTATCAACATTCATCTTTTAAATAATTTGATAAATATTTTATCTTCATTACGACTGTGTGTTGTTGCTATTATGTTTGCTCTCTGCTTATAGTTCATCCCTACAGCTATTTTTTAATTTTCTTTGCTATCTTTAAAAGTAAACTCGGTAGAACAGAACAGATCCGTATGAATTTGGATCTCTCTGAGGGCAGACAGGCAAGGCAAATTGCATAATATACTGCTGCCCTGTACTGTCTAATTGTCTAGTAGTAGTTTGCAAGTATTACTTATCATTAACCATCAAGTAATTATCATCATGCATGCATTTCCTTTTTCTCCCTTAACAGATTTATGGAGGTGGTCGTCTGGCAAGATTGTGTTTTTTTGTTTGTTCATGCGTAGTGTTTTTCTTTGTCAAACCTTTCCCCAAACCCCCCTTCCCAAGCATTCATCAAACCCTAACCCTCTTCCCCTGGGCTGTGTGATTTATATTCAGGTGTGACTAAATTAATTGTATAACAATAATTGGTCACACGCTTACTGGGGCAAATGTGGTGAAAGCAACACTAATTCAACTTCAAGGCAGGGCGAGGATCTTCTTCTGCTTGCCCACCCATGCTCAGTTTATTTGCAAGTCAATTTTTTTTCCAAAGGAACCTAATCCATCATAATTAATTTCCGGCATCGATTGTATTAGTCAACATCCTCCTACACAGCACTAAAGGTTACGCTTGTGTCGAGTGACTCGACACAACTACAGTTTGTAACTTGTACTAGACTATCCCCACCACCACCATTATATTTTATTTTACTTTAGCATTGCTAATCAGCAATATTATTATTGTTTGGCAGTCTTCTTGTGTACTGTACTGTACTTCATTCTACTACTACTCCCAGAGTCTCTCTCAGGCGACTGACTGTCTCATTTTCTTTTTTTGCAAATGCTACTGCCAGAGTCTACTACTACCACCACAACCATGGTATCTCCATTCTCTTGGGAAACCAAACCATCATCACCATGCAGCTATCGCTGTGCCTAACTTAAACATCAATCACAGGTAAGATAAGAAGTTTGGGGGATGTATAATAATGGAATAGGAGGAGAGACTGACAGTACTAGTAGGACAAGTCACTCAGTGTGGGGTACCGCATCAATCTTTTTGTGTGTTACAAAATCGGCAGATGATTTAAATCAAACACTGGCTGCAGCCCTGCAGCAGCAAGGAAACCATGTGCCGTAAAACCAATGTAAAAAACAAGAAAGTCCAACCAATGTCCAAATTGTGCATAATAATAAACCCCAACGCCCAATTCCCACCCACCCAAAAAAGGGGCAATCCAACAGGGTCTTATCGGCGGGCTCTTCTGATTTCCTTCTCCAGGACCTTGATCTTTTTGTTCTGCTCCTCTAATTGCTCCTCTAGACGCAGCATTCGGAGGAACATGCCTTGCAGTTGCATCCATGGGGGGGCAGCAGTGCTGGATGTTGTAGTGTGGCGGCGGGCGGCTGCCTGACCGCAGTGCCGTACCACTGGAGGGGCCTGGCTGGGGCCCGGGCATTGGAGGAGTATGCAGCAGCTGCCACCTCCTCCTCTGCCAGTACCACCAGCCGCCGGTATTCTTGGCAGATGGCCTCCAGCTTCCGGCGCCGAGTCATGGCTGCCAACTCCTTCTGGTTTGTTTCTTTTGCTTGGGAAGGAGGAGCTATATCAAGAAAAAAACAAAGACTATTGTAACCAATACTCTTAGCAAAACAGTAACAAAAAATTAATTCAACACATAGTGGCACAGTAGCACTAGCAAGCACAGTACATGACATTTTTGGTATGTATCTATCCTCCCACTTCCTCGGCCTTTAACATTTGTAGGCGTTTCAGGCATTATACTAGCACTATGGATTCGAGTACACAGTACACCAGTCTTCTTCTTCTCTCTTGTTTAGCAAAATTATATAACCTTGCCAGCTCAGTCAGCTTGTGCCCAAGAAAAAACATACTTAAGTCATGACGCAGACTCACGTTAGTTTTATTTACTACTGTCGGCAGGTGGGGAAGCTTGTATTTTTCTATTACGGGTGGCACTGGCCATACTCTGTTACATCAAGGGCAACTGCTCAATTTCACTTTCACCCTGCCCTGCCCTGACTACTACAAAAAGGCAGATGATATCTGATCCAATGATCATTGCTTATATATGGGACGACATGAGGTACTTTGTTCTGATTGAATGTGTAACCATACGATAGGCCACCTATGGCAGGCTGGCTGACACAGTCGAAAATAAAATAACATAGGTAGGGAGTGGTCCTCGGAGTTGGAGAATGGTGCTTGATAACTACATACATACCCAATATATATGCTGTGCTTGCAAACTACTGTGAGTCAAGGGAGTATTCTGAAATTACAACTTCTTTTCTACTCAGCTTTGCTACTCTGGCGTGGTTTCTTTTACATTCTCTTCAAACTAAGGGGCATATCAGCAAGCTGGCGATGAAAAATTATCGCCTCTTTAGCGTCCGTTTTCGGACGAAAAGCGGCGATAATTTTATCGCTTAATCAGCAAGGTCACGCTAACGCGTGATTCCTTGCTTTAGCTCCCTTTCCCATAACGCCCACCTTTGCATCTCTAATGAGATGCAAAGTGGGCGTTCCATCCCAAAATAACTGGAGAAATGTCGCTAACCGACATTTCTCCAATCATCAAGGGAATCACTACCAGGCATAGCGATAAGATAAGTAGTGCTAACCACAGTTAACGCTACTTTCTTTATGCCTGCTTTCACCCTGACTTAGCAATTATATCCAATGTAAGGTGGATATATGGGCTAAGTATGCCCTGCCTTATCAGCAAGCTAACGCCAAAATGTGTGAGATTATCGCTGGATTTCCAGCGATAATCTCACTTTTGGCTGTTAGCGCGAGGAATTTTATCGCTTTTGAGATAAGCGATGCTGATAGCACGCTATCTCAGCGATAACATTCCACGATAGCCGGCGATAATTATCCTAGCGCTAAGTGCGCTTAGCGATAATTATCGCCGGCCCTTGCTGATATGCCCATAAGACTCTTCATCCAGTGACAGTCTACACCTTTGCTATCTATGATGAATACCATCTAGGCATCCATCTATTCAATGTAAACGTCTATCATTCTTCTTACTCTCTCAACAAACCTTAGTTTGTTTCACCAACAACAAATATTTATTCTTTTTTTTCAAACGGCCACCCATGCGTCCTTCCTTCCTTGCTTGCCTTGGCTTTGAGTTTGACCCAAACACCCCACAGGATTCTTGCTATCTACCCATACAGTTTCACCCACCCAGGCAGGCATCTCTTCTTTCACCTTCCACCCATCCTTCAACCGCCCATGCATCTGATTCCTTTCAGCCACCTATGCATGCATACCATGTATCCTTCTCTGCCTGTCATAAATATTACATCTCGTCCGTCCTTCCTCCTTCCAACCTTCTTTCCCTTTTCGTTCAACCCATCCATCAAGGTCATCTTCATAAAACTTTCACAGCTGAGTTTAAATCAGATAGAAGAGGCCGTTGGTTACTCAACTCCCGCCACAAATGCTATTGCTAATGCTAAGTAAAGGGTGTCTTCTTCAACCGTTGTTCACAACAACTTCTTATTTCCTAAGTCTCAACAGTGCAGTTTACACCCTTGCAGCAAGTGTAATGTCAATAAGTCAGGAATATAATTTACCAGCGCCCGCCACTGCTGAGGGCTCACCCCCTGCAGCTCCTGCAGCTGCCCCATCTCCTGCTCCCTCCAAAGTGGCCCGTCGCCATCGCCGCTGGCCCCGGCACTGGTGGTCGGTATTACACCTAGAAAAAGCATTACACATTTATTTGATGCCATATACACCTCCCCCTATTTATTCTTTTTCACTAGCAAGATTGAAAAAAAAGTTAATACATACATATATAACATACATCACTAGTACAAATGGGGTACTAGAGAAGAGTAGACACTAGTCGTGTTATATGGCCCCTTGGGTCATTCTTGTCTTTGCTAAGTTAGCCTGAGCCATGCAACCATTTTAGCTTTGTATCTTTTATTTTTGCGCACGTTACCTCACAGCTTGTTGTGTAAGACACCTTTGAGGCCACATGAGCTCATACTGCTACTGCCTGAGCGCTGCATACAAGGTCTCAATATATACGCCACTTTGTTATGGAGTTCTGGTCAGTCCGTATTGCTTAGCTATAACATGCTACACTTTTTGGCACGACTGAGAAATGCTTTCATTATACTAACGTACAGCATTTTTCTCATAACAGATGGAAGATTCCCTTCTACGAACCAGAGCTTTTCAGAGCTTATGATGTAACCAGTACTTCTAGGTTCTAAGGTGAGGTGTCACCCAGAAATAACTCAGAGATCTTCATTTATATAAACTATATTCCTACCAAGGGGAGTGTGGTTCTTCTACCACTGTTCAGTTATCATGATTTCCCCTTTTGTCTTCTATGGACTTGTAGTTGTAACAATGTTTATTGTTTTAATCTTATTCATTTTGCTAGTGGTGCTGGCTCATATACTGCATTATTGAACAACCTACAGAGCTTGTTAGTTGAAAATAAACCTTTTGAACTTACATAGACTCTGTGGTATTTGGTGTGGACTTACACAAGTGAGTGAGTGAAAGGGTGTGCATTGCTTCCATGACTCTGAGAGGTCAGGAGTATTATGTTCTGGGTTATCTAATCATTGGGTTTCTTCGGGAGGGTTCGAGGAGCTAATGAGACACTATAGCTAGTCGGTCAGGGGATTGTGGGTTCTGAGGTGTGAGGAAGGTCCAACCTCCTAGGACCAACGTCCTATTTCTTGTGCATAGTTCTGTATGTGCAGAATCCTTACAACAGCAGTAGTATGTCCTATCCGATTAATAATAATGAAATATCTGTTTGGGCATTTTGTTGGTGGGAATTGTCAAAAAGCATCAAGATTAAGAAGACTAGAAGAGGACAACCCAAAGGACAGGACTCAGTGGCTAGAGCTATTGGCGAATCTGAGTTTTATTTAAAACCTTTTAAATAAAGAGTGGCCAACTGGGCAATCTCAGCTACAGACAGACCAATCAATCAATCAATCAGTTAATTTGTAGAGCACACTACTCACCCGTGAGGGTCTCAAGGTGCTGAGGTGAGGGGGGAGCTGCTACCGTTCGGACAGCCAGGTCTTGAGAAGTCTCCTGAAGGTCAGCAGGTCCTGGGTCTGTCGCAGGTGGATGAGTGGGACGGTGGCAAGGGAGAGGTCAGCAGAGTGGAACTGGCAGTTGGGGATGAAGAAGGTGAGTTGCTTGTTGAGGTATGCTGGTCCGGAATTGTGGAGTGCTTTGTGAGCGTGGGTGAGGAGCTTGAAGGTAATCCTCTTGTTGACAGGGAGCCATTTCAGGTACCTCAGGTGGGAAGTGATGTGGCTGTGGCGGGGATGTCGAGGATGAGGCGTGCGGAGGCGTTTTGTATACATTGGAGTCTCTTCTGGAGTTTGGTTGTGGTACCCGCGTAGAGGGCGTTGCTGTAGTCCGGCCTGCTGGTGACGAGGGCCTGGGTGACCGTCCTTCTGGTTCGGGTGGGGATCCATCTGTAGATCTTGCAAAGCGTATGAATGGTGTTGAAGCAGGATGAGGAGACGCGTTGACTTGCTGGGTCATTGATAGAGATGAGTCCAGGATGAATCCCAGGTTGGGTGTCGGTGCAGTTCCCAGCGAGGCCGGCAACCAGGAGTCATCCCAGGCAGAGGATGAGGACCTTCGTCTTGTCCGAGTTCAGTTTCAGGCAACTGCTCTTCATCCATTCGGCGACGGCCTTCATTCATTTGTGGATGTTGGTTTTGGCGGTGGGAGGATCTTTGGTGAGGGAGAGGATCAGCTGGGTGTCGTCAGCATATGAGATGATGCTGAGGTTGTTTGATTGGACGATGTTGGCGAGCGGTGTCATGTAGACGTTGAAGAGGGCCGGGCTGAGGGATGATCCTTGGGGTACGCCACAGGTGATCTTGGTGGCTTCAGAATGGAATGGAGGGAGGCAGACTCACTGGGTTCTGTCGGTGAGGAAGGAGGTGATCCAGTCCAGGTCTTTGTAGCGGATCCCTGCGTTGTAGGGGCATGTGCGTAGGATGTCATGGAAGATGGTGTCGATGGGTGGGAAAGAGGTCTAGGAGGATGAGGGCCACAGTTTCACCATTGTCCAGCAGGGCCCTGATGTCATCTGTGGTGGCGATGAGGGCAGTTTCGGTGCTGTGGCTGCTGCGGAATCTAGATTGGGACGAGTCCAGGGTGTTGTTCTCTTCGAGGAATCAGGTCAGTTGTCTGTTGACGATCTTCTCAATGTCTTTTCCCTTGAACGGGAGCAGGGATATGGGCCGGAAGTTCTTGAGGTGCTTTGGGTCTGCCTTGGGTTTTTTGAGTAGAGCATTGATCTCTGTGTTCTTCCAGCTTTCTGGGAAGGTGGCAGTCTTGAATGAGCTGTTGAAGATCTTCTGCAGTTGGGGTGCAATGATAGAACTCACTTTGTTGAAGATGTGGTGGGGGCAGGGGTCTGATGGTGAGCCGGAGTGGATGGTGTTCATGGTCTTGATGGTGTTTTTGTTGTTGACGTGGTTCCAGGAGATCAGCGGCTGGTGTGACTGGGGGCAGTGAGTCTAGGGTATTGGTGGCTGTCGGGGGGGCTGGGTGTTGAAGCTGTTGTGAATGTCTGCGATCTTGCGGTGCAAGAAGGTTGCTAGGGAGTCACAGAGGTCTTGAGACGGCGGGATGTTGTTGGAGCTGGAGCTGAGGTTGGCGAGTTCCTTCACAAGTTGAAGAGCTCTTTGCTGTTGTGTGCATTGTTGTCGATGCGTTCCTTGAAGGACATCCTTTTGGCGGTTCAAATGAGTTGGTGGTGTCTGTGGCTGGCGTTCTTGATGGCTGCATGGTTGTCTGGTGTTTGCTTGTGGTGCCATTTCTTCTCGAGTCTTCGGCAGGCCTGCTTGGATGCTTGGAGGTCAGCGGTGAATCAGATGGCCCTTCTGTCCATGCGTCTGTTTGAGGGTTTCTTGATCGGGGCGAGAGTGTTGGCGCAGTCATCAATCCATTGCCTGAGGTTGCGGGTGGCTGTGTCGATGTCGGTGTGGTCGGTTGGTGTGTCTCGGGCAAGGGTAGTGATTAGCTGGTCTTCGGTGACCTTGTTCCAGCTGCAGTGGGGGATTCTTTGCTGGTGGTTGTGTGCGGTGGTTTTCTCAAAGGAGAAGTGGATGCAGTGATGGTCGGTCCAATGGAGTTCGGTAGTGTGGCTGAAGGTGACGTGGCTCCTGGCGGAGAAAATGTGGTCGAGTGTGTGTCCGGCGGAGTGGGTGGGTGTCGTGACGAGCTGTTTGAGTCAGAGGTTGTCGAGCAGGGTGGTCGAGTTACTGTTGTTAGCATTCTCGAGGTGGAAGTTCAGGTCTCCGAGGAGGATGTAGTCTGTGGAGGCCACGCCATGCAAGCTGATGATGTCCACGAGGGTTCCTCTGAGGGTGGTGTTAAGATTGATGTGGATCTGGAAGTACAGGTGTTCGGCGGTGCTGATGGTGCCTTCGGTGTTGGTTGAGATTCTGAGGGTATTTCTCTGGACGATGGCGATTCCTCCTCCCGGTCTGTTGGCGCGATCCCTGCGGGTGATCTTGTAGCCATCCGGGATGGCTATGGCAACGTCGGGTGCCGATGAGGTTTTATCCTGGTCTCTGTCAGTAAAGCAACGTCAGGGGAGGATGGAGCAGGTGTTGACTGTTATGCATCTGAGATGGTTGTGAGCTGCCTTGGTGGTTGGGGCTGGACGTGCTGGCTGTTGAAGCTGCAGTTTCGGCAGCTGAAGGGTCCGTGGGTGCCCTTCGGGGTGGCCTGGAAGCAGTTTGTGGATCTGCCAGGGTTGAGTGCATGGAGGAAGATGGCATTGTAGCGGTGTCTGGTGTCGTGGAGCTCGCGGGGGCCAGGGGATCTGGCGCTGGACGCGGTACAAGCACGGACCTGCCATTAAGAAGGGGAGGTGGGTGGGAGGAGCAGCTGGGAGGTGGGTGGGAGCTCGAATGGGCGAGCGAGGGGGGCGGGCCGCAGGGGATGCAGCAGCGGGAAAACGTAGTGCAGTGGATAAGGGAACCAGGGGGGCTATGGGGAGAGAAGGGCAGGGAGCGCAAGTGGAAACAAAGGAAAAACAGCAGAAAAAGGTGGCACAGTAGCCCAGGAGGCAAAGCAAAGCAGTGAGCGAAAAGCACAAAATACAGTGGAAAGAAAAGCAGTGACAGTGAATGGAGCGAGGAGCAAAGCGAGAGTGGCCACAGGACGCTTGAACTCGCGGCAGCAGCAGGCGGAGGGGCATGGGCACAGAACGGTGGAGCTAGCTGTGCGGCACGGGGAGCAACCTGCCTAAACACAGGGTCAAGGTTTGACTAATGGTAGTAGTACAGGGAGTCATAACACAGGCAGTTAGAGGCAGGGATAACAAGAATTTAGAAACAGATAGTCTAGATAAAAGAAGATTTTGTAAAAAATAGAATTAGGAAACCGTAAGCAGCAGCATTCTTGCTGTTCAGAAAAAATATGTATTCACAAAATATAACACAGAGCAGAAGAACACTAAGTAGTAATATTAAATAGCTACTCAGCAAGCCCCGGGACCTCCACTCCTACCAGGCCCAGCAGGTCCTGCTCCCGGTCCAGGATATCGGACCACCGGTGCGTCAGCTGGGTATCGGTGCGCCGGACACCAGAGCAGCGAAACACTGCCTGGCGCACCTTTCCCCACTGCTGGTGATGCTCCTGGAGCCCGTACCCAAACCCAAACCTGCCGCCTGCTGCTAGGGTCAAGGGGATCATTGAAGATGCACCTAGCCTGCACCCCTTGTGGGCGCTGCCTTCCGCAGGGAAAGCAGTCACGGCTGCGGCCACGAGTAGCCTTGCCCTTGCCCTCTCCCTTGGCCATGGTTCGGGGAATCAGGGGGCGGAAAAGAAAAGGGAGGAAGTAGAAAAGTAAGTAAAAGAAAAAAGCAAGTTATAGAAAAAGAGTGAAAAAGTAGTAGACAAAGTAACAAAAAGTAACAACAAGTAGAAAAAAACTCAAAATATAGAATCAGGAAAATAGAGAGATAGATAATAAATAAAAAAGATTTTAAAAAGTGAACAGAAACAAGGGATTAGAAAGATAGAGGGAAGATAGAAAAGCAGGCCACGAATCATAGCAATAGAGTGAAAAACAAGATGGCCGCGCCCTTTGCGACTGAATGGGCAAGTTTGCGCAATATTTCCCCCCGAGCACGCAAAAAGCGTCGCAAACATGTAATACGCATTCTCGAACAGGAAATACTCATCGCAAACAGGCGGGAGCACACAATGCAAGACCCGGAACAGGAAATAAGCATCGCTAACGGGCGGGACAAGTGAGAAACAAGATGGCCGCGCCCATTGGCGACCGCATGGGCAAGTTCGAAAGATATTTCCCCGTGAGCACTCAAACAGCATTCCCGAACAGGAAAAACGTATCGCGAACGGGTGCAACAAGCATCTCCGCATGCTTGCGGAGCTACGCAGAGCTCGCGGAGTATTTTTACCGCTTTGCGGATCTTCGCCAAGCAAGACTACGTGAACTCTGCCCAGGGTTAATGTTGGCACACCTCCACGCATCTTAACGCAGCACGACGCAGCTCACTACCAAAACAGGTACAGAATGGCGCATCTCGTCTTCAGTGCAGACACATCACAGTGCAAGTCCTTGCAAACTCGTGCCAGCAGCTTCTTTGACATTGACTCAAAGCCCCACATCACTAGCTCCCATTGACAGACTCATCGACTTCACCACTGCGTGACACAGCTCAACCCTGGAATCACCTTCCAGCTCCTCATTGATGACTCCTCAACGCAGGGCCGTGCATCTCGAAGCACAGGCCACAAGGTACTTTGTTACTGAACTGAGCTCAGACCTTTATTTGGGCTGTGCTCCATTGTGGTTGGTCTGAACTTGTGACTTGAACCCGGTCTATCATGACCCGATAACCGTGGTTGGTGCTTTTTGCTTCTTAGTGCTTGATTTCTCCAAAAATTTTAAAATTGCATCTCTCTGGTTCTACTTATTGGACTTGTGTCATTTTGGTGCCAAATAATTTATTAAATGTGATCTATGTTTGCAAATCTGTTGCTTGAATAGGGTTCACACACTCTCCTCCAATTATTCAATTTCTCACATTGGTGCTCAGTGGCTGGAAACAGAACTTGTGTTTGTGCAGTGCCGTACAGTTATTAGTGTAACACTAGCACCCCAGATAAATAATTTGACACCAGAGTTTACTTTTTTATGTAATTCTCCTTTGATTGCCAATGTATTTTTCCTCCTTTTCCAAATTTACGTTTTCCCATCTTTCTGTCTACAAGGGAGCTGGAGCTGCTCAACATTGAGGAGCTAAGCAGGTCTGAGCTGCATAGGACCTGAAAGCAGAGGGGCTAAATGCAGGAAGGAGGGCCACAAAGCTAGACATCCAGATAGCCCTCCATGCCTATCAGGGGGTTGAGAGGATGCAGTCCACACCAAAAGAGCAAGGGGGTGACAATCCTGATGAGGAGAGACTTGGACTTGGATGAGGAGGAGGAGGGTATGGCCATAGACCCTGGGCTGCAACTCTTTCAAAGGAGAGGAGATTCCTGTCACAGCAAGGAGCAGTGCATCCTCCCACAGTGTGTCTCTTGAGAAGCTGGTGGACAGGAAGGCTAGGAGGGGATTCCAGCTACAGATGGCCAAGCTTACGCTAGAGGAGAAAAAGCTGGCCCATGAAATAAGCCTTAAGGAGATTTAACTGAGATCCAAGAAAACCGAATCCAGAAACAATGGTTGCAGCAATGTCCAAGGGCCCAATGGAGACTGGAGGTTTCACATTTCAAAGGATCCATTGCCTAAATTTGTTGTGGGGTACCTATGAGTTTCCTTAGAGATGCAAAGAGTCCCTGTGTCAGTCTCTGGAAGTACATTGCCAGTAAAGGCAGGTATGCCGTCATAGCCCTGGGGAAGGGACAGAGTGGGGTATCCCCTCATGAAGGACACTCTCACAAGGAATATGCGCTGACCCCAGAGAAAAATAGGCAGAAGTTTAGGGATGGCAGATGGTGCTCCATGATAATGCTGCTCCTTATAATCCACTATCGAGTACTTTTGCAAAACACTGGATGGTTGACTAAAGGGCAGTGTTGTGAAGAATTACCAAGGTCTGTGCATTATTGTTTTTTTGCCAGGTAGCACATGTTTAGCAACTGTTTTACAGAGAGCAGTGCCAACATCTAAATCTTTAAAAACTCTCTGACCCCGGGGACCTTGCTAAGGAGACGGACTACTCTCTCAGCATCAGGGTGCACAAGAAGGTATCTGGGGAGGACTCCCAAAAGGGAGGCCAGGGTTCTCGACAGAGGAAAGAGGGGAGGGAGAAAAATAAAAAGGCGTTCTCTAAAGGCCCCCAAAACATTTCTCTGGGGACTGGGTCCCAATCCCAACCTGGCCTCAAGAAGAATGGATTTGTTGATAAAAACACTGAAACATTTGTCTCTAAGTGTTGTGAGTGTTACCAGTTCGGGCACACCAAGGGAGATATCAAGTGCTCCAAGAGGGCGTGGTTCCCCAATGATGGGCATAAGCAAGGTTGGTTACTATAGTGTTTGGGAAAGAGATGGCCCCAGTTAGTTTGGAGGGATCAGCTGAGATTACCTTAGTGTCCCTGGGTGACAAGCAGATGGTGCCTGTTGATTTTGTCCCTTTCAGCAAGGTCATTTGCAAATGTTTTCCTTTACACTCTGTTTTCTGCCCCCATTTATGTTGGCGTTAAGGACTCTGTGCACTTTACCATCGCTAACCAGTGCTAAAGTGCTCTCTCCTCTAAACATGGTGCTAATTGGCTTGCACCGAATTGGCACATTTAATTGACTTGTAAGCCCCTTGTAAAGTGATATTACATGTACCTAAGGCCTGTAAATTAAATTCTACTAGTAGGCCTGCACCACTGATTGTGCCACACACTTAGGTAGCCATTTTAAACATGTCTCAGGCCTACAATTACAGCCTGGGTCTGTAGGTTTAAAATGCCATTTCAACCTTGAAAAATAATCTTTTGCCAGGCCCAAACCTATATTTTGAGTACATATAAATCACCCCTAGGTTAGACCCTAAGCAGCCCATAAGACAGATAGCTGTGTATTTAAAAAGGTGGATATGTACTTTTAAGGTTTACATCTCATGGTAGTGAAAAATTGCTACTACAGGACCTACCTCTCCCATAGGATGACATTAAGTTGCCTTATTGCATTTCATGAATGCCCACTTTCAATTAGCAACAAGTAGGAATATTGAGCTTGTGTCTAAATAATTGTAATTTAAAACCCTCTTCAGTGCTAAAGTTGGATTTTATGTCGCAATTCTGAAAATGTCACATTCAGAAATTTGCCAGTTTCTTGTCCCAACCATTTGATTCCTGCAGCCTGTATCCGGGGTGACATGACTAGGTATAGCTGACAGTTGCTCTTTGCTCACCCTGCCTGAACACACTCACAAAGGGTTTGTCACTACTCTTTTCTGTCCCCAGACACTATGGGATCAGGGCAGGGAGACAGGCATTTCTAAACACCTCTTGGAGAGGAAACCTTTAGAATCTTCTCCTACTTCAAAGTTCGCTCCATGCATAAATATTGGACCCTCAGACCCACCTCTTCAGTACACCTCTGGACTTGTGGATACTACAGATCAAGGACTGATTTGCTGCTCTGCTGCCACAGGCACTGCTAAACCACTGCCCTGCTACTCTGCTACCAAGCTGGCACCAGCCCTGATTGCTGTGAAGGAAGACAGGACCTAAACACTTTATCCCAGACTGAAGAAAGACAAAGGGTCAGCTGAGGACCCTCCTATTCTAAGGTACAGGGCCAGAACAAGCTCCAGAGGCCTCCCTGCATCTACCCAGCTGACCTACAACTGGAACTGCCTGAGCACTTCTGGCCTCTGCTGGAGTGAGTTTCTGATCCCCAAGAGGTACTCCTCAGGCCCTGGACCCTTGGTGTGGCATCAGTTGAGCTCTCTTCCAAGAAAGGGAGAAATCTTGAAGTTTTATGCACTTCACGAACACGAGCGGGCCTGTTCAAGCCAAGATTTTGCAGCACCTGTGCCCTTGCCAATGTGAAGCTCTGATAAACCCAACTCTTCAAGCCACAGAGGCTGCCAGCAACGCTTGGCAAGGTGAGATCTGCATTTTGCATTACAGAATCAACAGCACACAGTAACTGCAAATGCAAATCTCCAGCAATGACCATCTGTGATGCCCAACATGCAATTATATGTCCATGTTTTGTGCTTTGATCTTTTAGGCACTAGGTTTTACATTAAGCTTTAAAAATGTATCCTGATTTTGTTTGTCATTTTGGTGTCAAATAATTTATTAAAATGCATTCTATTTTTCAAAATTAGTGTGGGATTTTCCTTGTGTTGTGTTTCCACATTATTACTATTTGTATGCTGCATAAATACTTTACACATTGCCTCTAAGTTGAGTCTGACTTCTTTTGTGCCAAGCTACCAGAGAGTTAAGCACAGGTTAATTTAGTGACTTTTGTCGATCACCATGACAGGCATTGTGGCTGTTGCTTGAACAGGGCTAACACCCCACTCAACCAACAACATAATATCACAGAGTATCCAAAGCTCACATGCCTTCTAATACTTCAAAGTTTAGGCAGTGGGACTCAGGAGCTAGTATGACTGCAGTAAGGTGTCATCTGGTGTGCTCAGAGCAGCTGTTATCCAATACATTCCAGGGGGTTGTAGCAGCAGACAACTGTGAGAATCACTACCCAGTGCCTATGGTTCCCTTGAGTAGGAGACGGGTGTCTCAGGTTTTCTTAAGGTAGCTGTGAGTCCTGCCATGCCTGAGGATTGTTTTTTAGGAAATGACCTAGAGCTCATTACCTAGAAAGAAGTTAACCTCAGGTCACAATTGAAAATCAAGGGGTTAGCGCAGTGCATCTGCATGACCACACAGTCCATGGCTGTCAAGGAGGGGATCAAGGAAGCCTGGAGTCTGGAAGAATGTCCCAGGCAGCTGCCAAGAAAGGGAAGGGCAGAGGGCATGGGAAATGAGTGCCGGAAACTCTGGTGGTACTTGTGGATGGGGCACCAGGGGAGACTTCCCTGAAGCTTACTGAGGAGGACATTGCCTCCCTAGGACACCTACCTGGGCTTGCTGGATGGCAAGTGGAGGGTGGGTCCTCCAGGGAGCAGTTCTGCAAGGCACAAAAGGAGTGCACAACCTTAGAGAACATGAGGTACCAAGCTGAAGCCCAGGCTGCTATTGACACCTCTCGAGATCACCTCTTGTATAGTAGCCTAAGGTACCTATGCATGGAGAGGAATGTGTGTTGGTGGTCTCCAATGTTACAGGGCCTTCATACTGTTGCTGCCTCATGAGATGTCTCTGACAGGACACCTGGGGCAGGATAAGATATTTGCAAGGTTTGTCTCACACTTTTATTGGCTCCAAATGAAGACATCCGTAGATACATTCTGCAGGACCTGTTTCACCTGCCAGGCTAGTGGTAAAATAGGAAAAAAGCTTAAGGCTTCCCTGAATCTCCTGCCTGTCATTGGCACCCCCTTTAAAAGGGTGGACATTGACATTGTTGGACCTTTGGACCACAAAACTGCCATTAGCAACAGGTTTATTTTTGGCGGACCATGTCACTGTATACCTAGAAGCAATCTCTCTGAGGACTCTGACAGTACTTTGAGTGACTTGGGCCATGATGGGGAAATTCACCGGGTGGGTTCCCTAAAGACTTAGGGCCTTATTACTAATACGACAGTCTTGGGACCACCCCACTCGCAGTGGCGGTCCAACCACTGCAGTCTGTCGGCCGTATTAAAAGTGCGCTAGTCGGAATGCCAGCAGCCTACTACAGTAACGCTGGCACCGCCAGGATCCTGGATCCTGTGGGGCAGGCAGTCTTGGAAATGAGGATGAATGGGGGTGCCGATCCCCTGCACCGCCATCCATATTACAACATACCCTCCTGCAAGCCTTTTTTGGTAGTGCTCCAGGCATGAAAAAGCTGGCAAAAGAACAAGGAGGGCCCCCCAAAGGGGCTCTTACGCAAATCTGCCCTTTGAGGGTGGGTTCAGGGGTCACATGATGTGCCCCCCCACAAGTGCATGGTCGTGTGTGCAAAGTTTAGCATGCACAACATGGTGCAAGCCACACAATGCATGGATGATTATTCAGTGCTGTACCAAAGGTGGTGAACACTACCAAAGTCGCCAAGGGCACCAACTTCATGTCAGCAGACATGGAGTCTATGAAAGAAGAGTGTGGGGTAACCTGCATGTTCCCTGCTCCTTAATATCCTCAAGCCAATGGGCTTGTTGAGAGATTTAAGAAGACCCTAAAAGGCATGATTATGGGCCTGATGGAATGTCCTCTTATCATACCTGCTTTTTGCCTACCAGGAGGGATTACAAAAGGCAGTTGGGTTCAGCCAATTTGATATCCTCCTGTTAGAAGACCTCTCAGTCTGGTGAAGGAGGGTCAGGGGAAAGCTCCCAAGAAGCACCCCCAAGAGGTGGTTGGCTACATTTTAACCTTCAGAAACCAGATGCAATAATTCTGGAAGATGGCTTCTGAGAACTTAGAAGCCAGCCAGGAAGTCATGAATCTCTTGTACGACCGGAAGGCCACACTGGTGGAGTTTGAGCCTGGCCAACAAGTGTGGGTGATGTAACCAGAACAGCCCAGGGCCCTGCAAGACCATTGGACCCGGCCCTATGAGGTTAAAGAGAGGAAGGAGGATGCCATCTACTTGGTAAACCTTAAGGCCCCCAGAAACCACTTAGGGTTACTCCATATCCATCGCCTCAAACCCGACAATGAGAGGTCTGAGGACACCATGCTGCTGATGACAGACAATGAAGGGGAGGAGGAGAGATAACCTCTCCCTGACCTCCAAAGAGAACGATGGGCCAGCGGAAGGTGTCAGCTTCTTTCCTTTCCTGATCCCATAATAGCGGAGGGACTATCACCAGTTGTTAGGACAGTATACTTCTCTGTTCTTCAACACTTCTGGGCTTACACACCTGTGTATCCATGCAATAGATACTGGAGGAAATCTGCCTGTCAAAAACAAAATATACAGGCTGTCTGATAAAGTGATGGGCAGCATCGAGGAGGAAGTCTTCAAAATGCAGGAGTTGGAAATGTTTGTGCACTTCAGTAGTACCTGGTCCAGCCCAATGTTGCTTTTTCCCAAAGCCTTCCTATGGGGCGTGTCCCAAGAACTTACGTTCTGTGTGAACTACAGGGAGATCAACTAAGTCACCAAGACTAATGCTCACACCATCCCCTGAGCTGATGAGCTCATTGACAGATTGGATGATGCCAAGTTCCTGAGCTCCTTTGACCTCACTTCAGGATATTGGCAGATTGTCCTAACTGAGGGGGCAAAAGAGAGATCCGCCTTGTCTACCCCAATGGGCCACTTCCAGTTCAGGATTATGCCCTTTGTACTTGATAATGACCCACCCACCATCCAGAGTTTGCTGAACCAGGTCTTTCCTGGGCTGGAGGCCTTCAGTGCTGCCTCCCTGATTACATAGGTGGCTATAGCAGCAGCTGGGAGAACCAGCTTTTTAACCTACAGGAAGTGCTTCAGGCCCAGCAACAAGAAGGCCTGACTATCAAGACCAGTAAGTGCCAGAAAGAGAGAGCAAAGTTATGTAGTATACTTGGGTTACATTGTGGGCGGGAGTAAGGTGCAGCCCCTCCATGTCAAGACAGCGACTGTCCTGGTCTGAGATCCCCCCAAAACCCAAACAGAAGTGAAGGCCTTCCCGGGCCTCATTGAATATTACATTGGGTTTGTTGAGGGATCTGTCTCTACCATTGTTGTCCCCTTAACTAAGCTAACTTACAAGAAGCAGCGCAAGAAGGATATCTAGGCATAGGTCTATCACAAAACCTTGTCTACCCACAAGCAGGCAATGTATACATCCTCTGTATTCAAGGCCCCTGACTTTTCCCAGGAATTCATTGTACAAACTAATGCCTCAGGGCATGGCATAGGGGCTGTGTTATCACAGTTAAATGAGGAGGGCTTAGACCAAACTGTAGCCTTCATCAGTAGGAGTTAGTTCCTAGGGAACAGAGGTAGAGTGTTATTGAAAGGGAAGCCTTTACTGTGCTCTGGGCACTGAAGAAGCTGAGATCATAGCTGTTTGAAGGACTCACTCCTGGGTTCCGCTAGAACACAGGCCTCTCAGATGGTGCATGGAAATGTGAGGTGAGAATCCCAAACTGTTGAGGTGGTCCATCTTCCACCAGGGAATAGAACTATCCTAGGTCAGACCACTCCAATGCTGATGGTCTGTCCAGGTTTTTCCAACTTAGTGATGTGAACTCCCAGGAGGTTGGGTAGTACTTCTTACTTTCAGCTTGGGGGGACATGTGTTAGACCTGTCAGCCTTAAGCTGATCTTCCCCCAATCTATTTGCCTTCCTCCGCGTATTTTGCTGAATTAATTTTTGTGAACCAAACTAGTGCTAACGCGCTTGTGCTCACTCCCTAAAACATGCTAAAATTGGCTTACACTCGATTGGCACATTTATTTACTTTTAAGTCCTCCCTAGTAAAGTGGTATACCATATACCCAGGAGCTGTAAATTAAATGCTACTAGTTGGCCTGCACAAAAACAACAGTTGATGTACAGAATGAGGAACAATGTCATACATTCACCCCAGTACATAGATCTGGGCCTAAATCCATTGTTTTTTTGCTCATTATGCCATTCCAGTTTGAACCCAGCCATATGCAAATCAGTCTTGACCCTGTGCCTCATGGGAACTGTCCAGCCCGAACTGCCAAGGCAGATCCTCCCTGGACTGGAAACAAGCATCCTAGGACCGGTTACAGGGTTTCACCCCTCTTAAGCCAGGATAGCTTGATTCCAGGGGCATGGAGAGCACGGGACTCACGTCTGAGCATACCCATCCCACTCGGGGTGACAAATGCAAAAACAACAGTGATGAACAGAATACAGAACAATGTCACACATTAACCCCAGTACAGAGATCTGGGCCTAAATCCATCGTTTTTTTGATCACCATGCCATTCCAGTTTGAACCCAGCCATATGCAAATCAGTCTTGACCCTGTGCCTCATGGGAACAGTCCAGCCCGAACTGCCAAGCCAGGTCCTCCCTGGACTGGAAACAAGCATCCTAGCACCGGTTTTGGGGTTTCACCCCTCTTCAGCCAGGATAGCTTGATTCCAGTGGCATGGAGAGCATGTCTGAGCATACCCGATGGATTTAACCCAGATCATTTGACTGGGGTAGAATGTCTGCATTGTCAGCATTCCGTCCATCATTTGTTTGCTGTAACACTTTTTGCCCTACCTAAGTGGGATGGGTATGCCCAGATGTGGGTCCCTTGCTCACTGTGCCACTGGATTCAAGCTATCCTGGCTGAAGAAGGGTGATATACCCTGAAACCGGTCCCTGGATGCTTGTGTCTGGTCCAGGGAGGACCTGACCTGCAGTTCGGTCTGGACTGTTCCCATGGGGCACAGGGTCAAGACTGATTTGTATATGGCTGGGTCCAAACTGGGGTGGTGTAGTGGGCAAAAGAACGATGGATTTAACCCAGATCGTTTGACTGGGGGAGAATGTCTGCATTGTCAGCATTCCGTCCATCATTTGTTTGCTGTAACACTTTTCACCCTAAGTGGGATGGGTATGCCCAGACGTGGGTCCCTTGCTCACTGTGCCACTGGATTCAAGCTAGCCTGGCTTAAGAAGGGTGATATACCCTGAAACCGATCCCAGGATGCTTGTTTCCGGTCCAGGGAGGACCTGGCCTGGCAGTTCGGTCTGGACTCTTCCCATGGGGCACAGGGTCAAGACTGATTTGCATATGGCTGGGTCCAAACTGGGGTGGTATAGTGGGCAAAAGAATGATGGATTTAACCCAGATCGTTTGACTGGGGGAGAATGTCTGCATTGTCAGCATTCCGTCCATCATTTGTTTGCTGTAACACTTTTCGCCCTAAGTGGGATGGGTATGCCCAGACGTGTTTCCGGTCCAGGGAGGACCTGGCCTGGCAGTTCAGTCTGGACTGTTCCCATGGGGTACAGGGTCAAGACTGATTTGCATTTGGCTGGGTCCAAACTGGGGTGGTGTAGTTGGCAAAAGAACGATGGATTTAACCTAGATCGTTTGACTGGGGGAGAATGTCTGCATTGTCAGCATTCCGTCCATCATTTGTTTGCTGTAACACTAGTAGACCTGCAGCACTTTTCATGCCATCCACTTAAATAGCTCCTTAAAACATTTCCCAAGTCTGCCATTGCAGCCTGTAAGCAGTTTTAAATTGCCAATTCAATTTGGCAATATTACTACCTTGCCAAGCCTGAAACTCCCTTTTTATTTAATATGTCATCCCTAATTTAGGCCTTGGACAGCCCATAGGAAAGGGTGCATTGTAATTTTAAAGTTGGACACATGCTTTTAGGTTTTGCACGTCCTGGTAGTGAAACACTCACAAATTAATTTTTCACTACTGTGTGGCCTACGTCTCCCATAGGATAACTTTGGGTTGCCATTTTAACTTTTGATTGGGAACAGGTAGGAACGTCATGTTTGGTATCTGTTAAATTGTATTTTAAAATCCTATTAAATGGTAAACTTGCATTTGAAATCTCAATTTAGATAGTTGGCATTTTCTTCTCCCAACCATTTAATGCCTGCCACCTGTCCTTAAGACACATAGCTATGTGTGAGTGGTAGTTGACCTTTGTATATTCCTCCCAGACAGCCACATAATAGAGGGATCAAGTGTGGCTAGATGGGCTGGCACTGGATGGTTAGGCAGCAGAGCTGAGCATAGCCTCACTTGCAAGTCAATAGGCTGTGCCCTGCTTTCTCACGAATAACTTCACTATAGTCCATTGTGCCTGCAGCCAGGCTGGAGACAGGACATTCCATGATACTTGAAAGGGGAACCTCTAAAAACCTCTCCAACTTCAAATACAGCACAAGGTATAAATATTGGAACGTCAGACCCAAATCTTCAGATCAATCCTGGACCAGTGAAGTCTGTCAGGAAGAAGGACTTCCCAGCTGTTTATTTTGCCCTGCTGCCCAAGCGCTGCCTTGCTGACCAAGGACTATTTTGCTGCCCAATGCCTTCTGTTGCTACAGCAGGACTCTTCTGCTACTGTGAACTGTCCTGCTTAATTTAGCATTCCTAGGAGGACAATGGACTCCTGGGAATCTCCAAGGATCAGTCAGCTGGTGCCCTGTTCAAAGCCACTGGGATATAAAAGGGTTCTTCAATGTCTCAACTCCACACATCTTGACGCATATTTTTACAGCTCACCACAGATGTAGAGATCAGTGCGATGCATCTCATCTTTGCTGTTGACTCATTCAAATGCAAGTCCTCACAAGCTCCCATCTGATGGTTTCACCAACTCTGTTGCTACGCAATGCAGCTCAATGCTACACTTTGCCTCACAGCTCCTCGTCAGTGACTTCTCACCACTGACCTGCGCTGCTCAATGCAATGACTCCACCCTCATTCCTTAGCAATTCCCCTGGAACTTGTGAGTTGGACCTGGCCTACCATGATCTGATAACCTGGGTTGGCACTTTTTGCTTCTTAGTCCTTGATTTCTCCAAAACCTTTGAAACTGCACATCTACATTTACTGGTTCAATTTTAGTCATTTTGGTTCAAAATCGTTTATAAAAATGTATTAAATTTTTCTAAATTGGTTTCGGATTTTTCACTTCTTTACTGTTTACATTGCTCATTGCCTCTAAGTTAAGCCTGACTGCTTTTGGGCCAAACTACTAGAGGATTAAGCACAGGTTAATTTCATGACTTTAGTAGTTAACCCTGATGGGGATTGTGGCTGTTGCTTGAAGACGGTACCCACCACCTCAAACAACAACCCTATTTCTCACATTACACTGTTATCTGGTAGATTTGGCCATGAAAGTGGAGCATGATGGATTTTTAACTAAAGAGCTGAAAGTGAGGCACGGGTATAGTGTTTAAATCAGTCAATATTAGTGAGTTGTTGATAAAAAACTGAACCAAAAATATTGCACACAAAATCAGTTGCAGCAGCAGTGGCAATATATATATTGGTTAGAGGAGTTTGTGGAGGGAGAACATCTCCCAAATGTCTAAAATCTGATTTGGGGTGCAAACAGCTTATAGAACAAAGCATTCAGGAAACCCTCACCAAATTTTTTTTTTGCATGTGGTTTCTATTTCTGAAGAAAATTTCTATTTGCCATCGAGATAGTATTGTGAAAGAAAGACAACTGATGGACTATATTTCATATTTAAAGCTAACCCCCTGCTCTCTTTTTCATGTCATGTTTAATGCAATGTAGAGGGCAAAAATCTATCCTATTCATCCTAAACTTTTAATCAGATATTAGGCCATTCTTCTAGTTTAGCCAATCAGACCTGGTGGTCAATATGAGGACTAAAGATGGTTTCTTGAAGAAGAGATTGAAGGTCAACATTCATTTAGCTCAAGTGCCAAGACATAGTAATTTGGAACTTGCAAATATCAGTTCAAGAAGATATCCAGTTGGGTCTGCTAGGGGAGGCGAATGGTGAAAACAAGCAACTTAATATTTGGAGGATTCAAAGTAGGGACTGGGCCTGAAGGGAAGATGCAGTTATGAGATGCTTGGATTTCATTAAATTCCCAAAATAACTTATTCCCTTTCAAGCCTACTCTTATGGATGATGATTTTGAGAGCTGAAAAAAATGATTGGCCCTTACTGGCAAATTTACCCTGGAAACTGAGTAAACTTAAGTGATTGACAGAGTGAATAGAAGACAAGATGTTGCCATTCAATATAAGTGGCTTTGTAGTATGCAGTGTACTAGAGGGTCAAGCTTCAAATTAACTTATGGAAAGTACTCAAAAATGGTAGAGTAGCTGCTAAAGAGGACACTGGGCAGCTAATGCCAGAGTTAGAGCATGAGATATCTAAGGTCTGTTTGCTGGAGCATCCAATAGCAGAAAATGAGACACAAGAAAGGTGCAGCACACTGAGGAAAATGTGTTTGAAACAGCAGTCCCTGTGAAAGAAAACAACAACTCTTTCCTGAAGCATGGACGATATTCCTCAAAGATGAGGAGACCCGCATTTGTTTCACTCTCTTTGCAATCATCGAAATATGTATCTTAGAGAACACCTGAACAGCTCCCACAGTGTGTGACTGAGAAAATAGGATCAACATTTCTGAGGGCCTGCAAATTGTCAATGAGGTTGATATTTGTGGACAACAAAATAATTGGGCTATTTCTTGTGTTTAAAGAGCTTTATTAAAGTAATTAGAAGCATAGGTACAGTATGTAACAATACATATAGAACAAGAAGCATTAGATAAGCTAACTGAATATACAATTTGGCTGAAAAAGTAATATAGAAGGTCTATCATAAACTAAAGATAAGCCAAATAGGAAAAATAATAATGAAAGATGTGTACCTAAAGAGTAAATAGCATTTTACGTTTTTTTTTAAAAATAATTTCAGAGGAAAGAAAAGTTTAAAGAAGGATGAAGGGAAAAAACAGAAAAATAGAAAAAGTAGGAGAAATAAAGAAGGGCCGAAAATGAGGAAAATAGAAGAGAAGAGAAGAGAGAAAAAGAACGGGAACAGAAAAAAAAGACAGGAGATATAGGATTATCTTCATCTAACATTATATTAAAACATTAATCTTATAATAATCACATTGGTTTCCGAAATCAGAATAATGACTGTACAAGTGATATATGAGAGAAAATAAACTAAAAGAGGACAAGAGTAAAATGCTCATGGTGGTTGATAAACAAAGGAACTATCTTGATTACGTAATGCAGATTCTGATAAGTAGTTAGTAAGTGGAGACCAGAGGGCTTCTTTACGAACCAGTTGTTGAGAAGTTTTGGAAGAAGCTCTGACCAGTCTATGGTGATAACATAGAAGGTTCCACCAGGCGGAGAATGAAACTTTAGAGGCATCTTTACAGTTAGAGGTAATCACCTGGAAGGCAATAGCAATTAACAAGTCCACAAATATGCCCACCTTGCGAGAGCCAAACCAATTCGCCGAGTTACTTCCCAAAAATATGGAGAATATGTTAAAAGGGAAGTTAATAGTACAAATAGAGGAAATTGACTCACATACCTTAATCCAAAATCGGGTAATATTAGGGCAAAGAAAAAAGGAATGCATAAAGGAGCCGGGAGTAGAAGGGCATACTCAACAATTCGGGGATTAATGGGAACTATATTTAGAGATTGATAAAGGAGGTAAAAATAGTCTATGGTAAAAATAATAAAGGGTCTGAGTGGTACTAGAGTTACAGGAAGTGTGATGTATGCGTGTCCAGATGGAGCTCCAAGTATGAACAGAAAGAGTACGTTGTAAATCAGATTCCCACAAGAGCTCTACTTTACTTTTATGACGGCTAGGAGAAGTAAAAAGTAGATACTTGTCAACTTGGGAGGCTTTAATAAAGAGAGAAGTGGGTAAAGGTCCTAACAGAGGTTCTTGAGAGGGATGAGACAATCCAGAAAGTAGAGAGAGCAGTTCTGTTAAGAGCAAACGTTGAGACTCATATCTTAATAAAGAGGACGCAGGTAAGTCAAAAGCAGATTGAAGTTCTTGTAAGGAAAGACACCGAGAATCCCGTAATAATTGTTTAACTTGAAAAATCCCTTTGACGGCCCACGTCTTCCAAAAAATACTGCGATTGGACAATTTTATATTTTTGTTATGCCAAAGAGGTGAATCCAAAAATATCTGTAATGGACTGTGAGATTTACATTTAATAGGATGAAAGGTTGAAATACATTTTGAAATTGTTCAGTAGTTAAAAGAGCGAGGAGGATGAGTAAAACTTGCTAAAAGAGGAAAAGGGGAAGGAGAAATCAGAGATTTCTCCAGCTTGTGCCAAACTGAGGTGATAGGTTCTTCCACAGTAGAAAGATACGGTAACATTTGGCGAATTAAAAAAGAGGAATGATATTGTCTAAAGTTGGGAAACTGAACGCCACCCCGATATTTAGGAGCAGAGGGAAGAGCCAGAGAAATACGAGCTTTACGACCATTTCAAAGAAATGTACTCAAAATGCCATTGAGGGTTTTAAAAAATTTCAGAGGTATTTTAACAGATAGCATGGATAAATAAAAGTTAATAACTGGGAGCAACATCATTTTAATAGTGTCTAATCTACCCCACCATGACAAAAAGAGGAGAGACCATCTGTCAGCCATATTTTTAACTTTAGATAAAACCTCATCCAAATTGAACTGAATCATTTTTGCAAAAGTAGAAGAATATTTAATTCCTAAGCAGGTAATATTATTAGTATTCCATTTAAAATCGATACCCTCAAACGTACTTCTTAAACAATATTTATTTAAAGGGAGCACTTCAGATTTGGAAAAATGTATTTTATAACCTGACCAGGCCGCATAAGAGGAGAGAAGTTCGGTAAAAGCAGGCATAGAAGTAGGGGCATCGGAAACATATAACATAATATCATCTGCATAAGCAGTAAGTTTAATTTCAACAGATTTATGCGTAAAACCTCGAAAGGTGGGGTAGTGTCGTAAAGAGTGAAGAAAGGGCTCAAGAAAAAGAATAAAAAGTAATGGGGAAAGAGGACATCCCCGACGAGTACCTCTTTGTAAGGGGAAACAAGAAGATAGAGAGCCGTTAACGAAAACTGAAGTAGTTGGAGAGGAATTTAACAATTTAAAAAGAGATAGAATAGAGGGAGCAAAACAATGCCTTTTGAGAGAACGCATCATAAATACCCAATGAACACGGTCAAAAGCTTTCTCCGCATCCAAGGTTATGGCGGCTGTATGGGAAGAACTCTTAGAGGCAAGATGAATTATATTAAGGAAAGTTCTGGAATTATCAGAAATAATCCTACCTTTAACAAACCCTGTTTGATCAAAACCAATTAAATCAGAAAGGACTTGATTAATACGAAGGGCTAATATTTTGTCAAATAGCTTACAATCAAGGTTAATCAGAGATATGGGACGATAGTTGGCACAACGGGAAGGGTCTTTATCTTTTTTAGGAATGAGACAGATCATAGCTTCAAGGAAGGAGCTTCGAGCCTCTCCATTAAAAGCAAAATATTGAAAAAGAGATAAAATATGGGGCAGAAGAACAGACGAAAATCAAGAATAGAACTCAGCAGTAAGACCCTCAGGATCAGGAGCCTTATCATTAGGTAGCATGGACAAAGCCGATTTAATCTCAGAAAGAGAAATATCCCCTCCTAAAATAGAGCAGTTGGGACGAGGGGAAGAGTGAGGGGGTAATGAATCAAAAAAGGAATCCAAATTAGCATCAGAAGGGAGTGTAAAGAGTCTTATAGAAATCTGTCAAACAAGTTAATATTTCTTCATCTTTGAAACGGGTGAAATCGTGATCATCAATAATCTTAACAACTCTAGATCTTTGAGATTTCACCTTCAAGTAATTCGCCAACAGCTTATCAGCTCGGTTACGACCACCATAAAATTTAGAGTTTATTTTTAGTAATATCCCCGAAGCCTCTTCTGTGGATTTCCTATTAAAGTCAAGTTTTGCTTGAATCAAAGTCTTAAGGGAATCGGCATTTTTAGACTAAAAGTATGCATGTTCTAATTTTTTAATAGAAGAGAGTAGAGAGGCTGATTCTTTATGAAACTGTTTCTTTTTTCTAGCTACATAGTCTATAATGAAACCTCTAGCTGTGGCTTTAAATAAATCCCAGACAATATGAAATGACATATCAGGAGTAGAGTTAAGAAGAAAGAATTCAGAGACAAAATCATTAAAGCAGCTGAGAAAGGTGGGATATTTAAGAATATAATTGTTAAAACACCAATGACAAGATTTGGAGGAAGAAGAAGGAAGATCTAAAGTAATCAGAACAGGAGCGTGATCGGAAATAAGAATGGGGCCAATCTCTGCATGTATGAGGTTAGAAAGGAGGTGGGGGCTTCAAAATATATAATCAATTCCAGAGGTAACATTATGAGTAGGGGAATAAAATGTATATTCTAAACTGTCAGGATTGAATATTCTCCATGCATCCACCAGGCCAGAAATGGTCCGAGTAAACGTTTTTTGCATTTTATTGGGAATATACTTAGAGGAGGATTTCCTATCTGTGAAGATATCTATGACCTGATTACAATCTCCACCCACTATGAGGTTAGAACTAGAGCATGCATGAAGAGTGTGGGACATGGATTGCCAGAATTGAAAGTCAATACCTGTGGGGCCATAAATATTAAGTAAATAACCATGGGAACCATTAATAATAATGTGAAGAAGGAGCCAACGACCATCCTCTTCCTTTTCTTCTTTTTCTATCGTGAGGGATAAGAATTTGTGAAAGAGTATTACAATACCATTTTTTCTGTCTTTAGAGGGGAAACAGTAAACATGACCAACCCATTGCTTTTTAAGGGAATTAACATCACTCTCATTAAGATGGGTTTCTTGTAACATAGCAATTTTACACTGAAGTCTAGAGAGATGAGTAAGTACCCGTTGCTTTTTAACAGGATTACCTAATCCTATTACATTCCATGAGATAATCCGAACACTGTCAGTCATTACAAGTAAAAAAACCAGTAATAGTATTAATAATAATAAATAATTCAACAAAATTATATAATCAGTGTAAAGGAAACCAAAAAGGAGACCATGAGTGCATTGAGAAATGTACAATGGAGCATAAAAATAAAAATAAAAGCAGTAGAGTAAGGACAAATAGTCAAGAAGAAAGAAGAAGAGAAAAAGAGAAACATCAAGGTAAAAATGAGGGAGAGAAAGAAGGGGAATAACAGAAATACATGCAGAAAGAAAGAAGTAAATCCAAAAAGTAAGAGAGAGAGGATAAAAAAAAGAAGAAGAAGAGGAAGAAAAGAGGAAGTAGAAGAAGCAGGTGACAGAGAAAGAAAAGTTGACTAGAAGCCGAGAGACTTCAGTCAAGAGAGATGGAATAGATATCCATAGTGAAGAAATTAACATGTGGAGGCGGGAAGCAGCGAGAGAAGACAGACGACAGAACCGATACGGACATCGAGATCCATCAGGACATAAAATAATTAAATAGGAAAGAGGGAATCTAACATAGAATATCAAATTAAGGGAGACCAAAAGCTGAAATAAAATAAGCGGACAACAACAACCAAAATAGCAATAAAATACTCAACACTTACCAGACATAAGAGAAAGCCATGAACCTTAGGGTCAGGATGAAAGGGCAGGGAGGAGGGAGACATCTGGGGGATAAATCTGTACAAGAGGAGGAGCAGCTACGAAAGAAAACAATGAAAAATCACAATATGAGGTGTCAGCTGAAAAAAGGCCATCACGCCGTAAAAGACAACGGAAGACCAACAACGTCAGATCATAAACTACAACAACAGAAAATAGAAGAATCTTCAGAACAGTTGGATAGAGATATTAATCTCAGAAAACAAATAGATAACAGATTTAACAATACAACTCAGGGCCCTCCAAATTCCATATCGCCCCCCCTATGGCGAAATATGAATTGTCTCAGATCTTCAGGATGATCAAAAGAGTAAGATCTCTCTTTATAAGTAACCTTGAAAAAGCAAGGGTGAACTAGACCGTATCTGGCATTCATGGATCGAAGAGCCGGGTGAAGAGAAAGGAAGTCTTTGCGACGAGCTGCAGTGGCGCGGGCCGCATCTTGACAGAAGAAAACTTTTTGACCAGACCACAGCATCTGCTTCCTGGACTTTGCTGCTGAAAGGACCATTAACAGCTCAGTGTATTACAAAAACAAAACAATTATCCCGTGGGGATAATTTACTGACGATGACGGAGATGAAACAGCAGATTTAGGGCCGATGCGATGTGTATGTTGTAAGTTGAGACTTGTACCGTCTTTGAGACCAACAAACTTGGGAATGTGTGTTTTTAAGAAGGCCAACATGTCGGACCCCTCTTCACCCTCAGGAATACCATAAATTCGAAGGTTATTGCGTCTATTACGATTTTCTAAGTCTTCTGTTTGCGTCTTGAGAAGAGCAATCTCTTTGGACATGGCCGCTACTTGAGGTATCAAATCCTGAGTACCACTGATCCTCTGTTCCACCGTAGAGACTCTTGAGTCCAAGTTAGACCATTTTACATCTAACCTCTGAAGGGTAGCATTAGTATCAATGCCGAAAGGTTTCATCAACTTTATCTCCTCCATATGGTCATCCATTTTAATGGGTAATAGAGACTTAGTAGGTGAGTTAGGTTCCTTCTTATGTCTTTTAGGAGGAGCCGCCAGGTTAGAGTCTTTACGAGAGGAAAAAATAGTTGTCGAAGTTAATTTCTGACCAGATATAGAAGAAGGCTCCATATAGAAGAAAATATTGAAAAATTGAGACCTTCAAAAGTGTGCAGCACAAAGGAAACAGATTATGAATCTTACAGCAACCTTCAAATTTTCATTCCTTGCATCAACACAGCTGGAATGTGACAAATATCTCATATATCAGCACTAGCATATTTCAGTGAGGCAGAGTATGATGAAGGTCATTTTAGCTTATATGCTATTCAAAAAAAATAATACATCTGTTATATCAAGACGTTGTACATAAAGCGTTCCTATGACAAGCTGTATGATCCGACAAAAAAAAATTCTGGCATAGAGCATACTTTGGAGAGGTCATTCACATACTAAGCAAATGTCAGTCAGAAAAATTATCACAGAAGTGAAAGCAATTATATATCAATTGCCTGGGTATTTGCATGGTAAAGCATTAGTGTAGCTTAAACTAATCAGACAGACTCCTCAGAAATAGAAAAAGGAAACACAGTGAGGAGAAAACTGTCACTAGAGTTCAGGGGGTAAAGGCGGTCACGGTGTTTGTTTGAGGACGCACGCCGCATAATAAGTAACCCTGGGCGTAGTTCGCGGAGTAGCACTTCGCGAAGCTATGCAAAGTGCAGTTCGCACTACGCGAGCTACGCGAAGCACTTCGCGAGCTGCGTAGTACCTTGTTTGCACTGTGCAATCATTGAAAATGGCATCTTGCATAGTGCGAGCTGTAGTTTTCTGCTGCTCGAGTAGATTTTTACTCGAGCGGCAGCTTTCTTAACGCAAACTGGTAGTTTCTCATCGCGAGCGGTCGCGAGCATATGCGACCACTCGCAATGAGAAACCTGACCTCCTCGCGTTGGGAATCTCGCCGGGAGGTTTATTTTCCATGCTCGCGATCGCCAACTTGATGTTGCTGATCGCGAATGAGGAAAAAGTCTCGCCGGGAGGTCATTTTGCTTGCTCGCGGTCGCCAACTTGACGTTGAGGACCGCGAGCAAGCAAAAAATGACCGCAGCACTACGCAACACTATGCTACGTGTGTTCGCACTGTGCTACGTGCAGTTCGCGTAGTGCGAAGTAGCGCGAACTTCGCAAACTACGCGAGCGTAGTGTAGTACTTTGCCCAGGCTTAATAATAAGGGTACATTGCAGGATACTTGGAAGTCATAAAAATTAAAAAGCAACTGTCCAGTTCACATAGAGCCAAAAGTGTGGCGTACCTGCAGGGTGCCGACTTCCGAGTTGAAGCGGAGCTGCGATACACACAGAATGGCAGCCGCGATCCTCTCATGGAGTGCGCCACATTTCAAAGGTAGATTGTGGGAGATTGCGGGATCGCTATCACAGGAAAAAGGTGTCCAGAGACTCATCAGACGCTCCAATGGCCGAGACGAACTTCAAAAGCAGCTGGGAAGCAACTCCATCGCCTGCCCTTCTTAAATTGCTAGATCTCGATCCTGAGCAAGATCAGCCTTCTGCCATCCCCGTCGGCGCTCAAGCCACGCCCCCTAATTGGGCTATTTCTCTTAATAGCATCGAAATGGCTGACATCAATTCATTGTTATGGGTGATTAATGTAAGGACTGTCATGTAAAAAAAGGCAGATTATCTAATTATGTACAGTTCATTAGTGACGCCATGAACTTGCCAGCAACCAAAAAGCGAACGATTGTAATTAGTGCCTATTTTAATTGCAGAAAGTCTGTCCTTAGTATTTATATCTTGAAACTGAGAGTTCTAAAACTCGATTCCAGAGGGAAATTACTAAAATCCTTCTATGAGGGAGTGGGTCTAATCTGTAGGAGAAACCTTATGAGGAAGAATACTCACAAATTCCTCCATAAAATTATTGTGGGTGATAGGTTATATCCTGTAGAGACAATGATACCAGCATCACTGTGATATATTTAAAATAACCTGAAAAAGGAGAGTAACCAACATGCAGTCCATTTGGATATAAAAGGTCACATTGAAGACAGCCTACCAAAGTCCATGGTTCAAGCAATATTTGGGAGTTCCCCTCAGGGTGTGGTTATGCTGGCACAGTGTCCTAGCATCTAAATTGGGAGAGTAGCAAGAAGATATGAATCAGTAGGGTATGGCGGTTGCAGAAAAAAAGCAATCTGTCCACATTGGTTACGCATTAAGGAGATGCAAACACTGACATCTAACTGTCAAAACGTATCATCAGCTATCCAGCCTCTAGGGGTCCAATTAACAACACAAAAGGTTGTTTCCGGAACAAGCCTGAAAGAGTGGTATGCAGAATTAATGAAGAAACAACTAAAGTACATATTGGGAAAGGTAGTAACACAGAGGAACTCAGAATGATAAAAAAAAAAATACAAGACTAAAATAATGAAGAAAACAAAGTTTTCAGTATGAGTTAACAGCTGGTTGAGGTGGCAGCAGGTGAAAATCAGACACCTAAAGTCTTGTAAAAAATCACAGAACTAGGTGGCGTTAGGCGAAGACTGGAAACCTTCAAATCCAAAGAAGGGAGAGTTTTTCAGGATTCTTTATCAGTCCAAACTAGGCAAACCTGGGCCAAGCTTTAGAAGCAACAGGCCATTCTCGAGAGAGAAGGTCAATCCCAGTTTGTCCCTCTGGCTAGTGAGAAGTTCTCTAGACCTTTCACAGAAGACTAGGTACAGAAAGCAAAATCAGGCTTGGTAAAGGGTAAGTCTCGTGGACCAAATAAGTTGCCCCTTGAGAATTTTAAACATCTGCAGGACTGATGCGTATTGCTTCTTTCAATGTTTTTAAAGAAATATTTGCATCACAGTACTTTCTATTCATCTGGCTAAGCTGAGTTGTAATTCCCTTGTAAAAAAAGAAAGCTCTTCGTCTTATTGACAGGGACTAAAATGATCTCAAGGACTGTTGAAGACTCAGTTGAAAAGATTAAAGTTTTGAATGCAATGAATTAATGTTTTAGTAGGGCTGTCTACTATAGTCAGTGTCTTTGTTTTTGCATTCTTTGAGAGCAAGTACTGTCCATTAAAGTGTATGCCTCTTTATGTTGCATTTCTGGACTTTGCACCTGCTTATATGAAATGGTCCTCAGAAAAGTTTATTGATCAAGTTGGCTAACACAGAAATGGAAAACGAAAAACAGCAAAATGTATTACTGAACCAACCCTTACAAGCACATGAAGTACAAACAAGGGTTGTTTGTTTACTCCTCTGCCTTTCATACTGGGTGTAAATGATCATTGCAAGGAGGTGTTGTCGATCTCACAGAATGTTCTCACAACAGAAGGTTTCAAATTCTTGTTATTGTTATATGATGGAGACTAACATTCCATTAGCAACACAAATGTTCCTGCTGCTGTGAAGGTTCCTTTTTTGCTGTCTTTTGAAAAACTTTCTCAAATTTAGACTTCACACCTTTACACACCCTTAGCAAATATCCCCTCTTCGCGTGGAAGAAGAATTATCTTATTTTTAGTGGTTTGAATTTGAATGAAGATGTGATATTGAATGTTCCAGATTATCCAGACAACCCTCCAGCTCCAAAGGAAGTGTCTATTTATCTAACTGCCAGCCAAATAGTACAAAATATCTGCTATTTACACAGCAGTCAGCAAAATAGGATATCATCTCTGCTGTTTAGCAAGCCACATACTAAATAGTAGAGATGATGTACAATTTGACCAATGCCGGATCAATGGTGTGAATGAGTTTTTTTTTAGCTGGCCATAAAGAAAAAAGGGACTTCAGGCAATGGTAGTGTGGTGGCCATTTGGTAATGGGAGCACATCGTGGGTGATGCATTTGAAGTTAAGTGCGCATACAAATGTACAATAGTTTATAAAAAGAAAAGTACAGGAAATAAGCTAAGCTGTTTACAGTTGGAAAACATGTAAAATCAATTTTGAATAAAAACATTTATGTTATTTCAATATTCAAATGAGACGTGGAAATCAAACAGAAGCTTAAGGATATGCCACACAGATATTTTGTGCTTCAGTCAGGTAGCACCAGAATTCTGAGAATGGTTTTATAGCATGTTACATAAATGTTTTATTCACGAATGAGAATACATTGTTTTCTTTTATGTTAATTATGCTCCTTTTGATGATTTTTTAATGCTGGGCTTTTTTGGCCTTCTTATGGAAGGCCTTGTAGTTTAGGTTTCTGTTTAAGAAGGTTTGTGCTTGCTTAGTATTTCAAATATGGCAAAACAGCAACAGTCAACAAGCAGCAGCAAAGAAGGAATGCAAACAGATAGATGGTATCTGGGCACTAGAGGAAGGAACACGTACAGTAGGTAATTGGTGTTCGTGGGCACAGTGCTTTAGGTCGTTTAAAGGATGTTAATTCAGTGAGACACTGTAATGGGTGCTTCTGAGGAATGGGAGAGTGAAAGCAGGAGACTGGTAAGTAATGTGGAGAGGTGTAGCTCACTGGTTAGAGGTGGCAGACCCGTAAGCATAGAATCGGCCAGGGACCAGGGTTCAATTCCTGACGCGGC
This sequence comes from Triturus cristatus, assembly GCF_964204655.1. NCBI lineage: Eukaryota > Metazoa > Chordata > Amphibia > Caudata > Salamandridae > Triturus > Triturus cristatus. The sequence continues at coordinate 580,839,291 of NC_140586.1, forward strand.
AGGGTCGTGGACCAGGGTCAAAACGGACTCGGTAATTCTCGCCTCGGTACCTACTCTAATCAGGAACACACTCGGCAACTCTGGGCATTAAGCTTGCCTCATCTCTACAACAGCCCCCCACAGACGCCGGGGATGCCTGGTTTCACCTTGGAGATACCCAGAAAGGGACCATCTCACAGGGAAAACCAGGACGGGTTCCCCAGCGGTCTTCAGCGCCAGGCTACTCCACGGAGTCACAGTGCGCTTTACAAGTACACCCACATTTACATTTACAATGTCTCTGGGTAATTAACAGGAAGAGTTCCCTCTTCTGCCTGTAAATAAAAACACCTTTTCATACTATTAACCCAGCAAAGTAGTTTAAGGGCACTGATGCTTATTGCTATCACGTCATGAGTTGCTAGGGTAGCAATCTGACCAGCTTTCTACCGCATCACCTGTAGTTTAATGTCCGGGTAGGCACAACAATTAACCACGTCACCAAAACCCGCAATTGTTACCCTCTTTTTTGTATATACTTCAAACCACAAAGATAAGCAGAAAGCACTTTTAAATGTGTTCTAGAGCTAGGCTACTGATCCCTGACTACTAATTACAGAAAACAAAGGCAGAAAAGTCATGTTACAAATAATAATATATAATACTGTATGCATCCTACTTAGTATCATATTTGGCCTTTCAAGACTATGAAAACAACAACAACTGGCCTGTTTTAAGAACGTTGGGATGCTTATATCCTGGTAGGTCTGGCGCTCACTAAATTCGGTAACTATATGATGATGTCAATAATCATGTAGGTGCCCAGGGAAGAGGCAATCATCCAACACCTCCAATATGATCACAAAGATCTGTCCACAGTTAGAAATTATATCCCGGCACACATTAATAATCATCAAGATAAATCAGACTTGAGTATTGGCATGAGTAAATAAACAGCATAAATGATTTAATGCATTTCTTGTTATGCTCCAGGCGACACGTGTTTCGTCGCTCGGGCCAAGATACCCGCGACTTCCTCAGGGCTGGAAAACATATCAAAACATAATATCAGCACACTCAATAAGCTGCTACTAGAAATAACAGATATCACATGTGCAAATGTAGTGATCCCAACTCCTATACTAAATCCATATTGTGAATCATAAAACAGTATCAATAATAAACTCAAATGGAACAGTGATCATAGTACAGAGAATGCTCATCTTAATATATACAGTGCTAATGCTCGAAAAGTAAAGTCAACCAATGGGGCAAACACCCTAGTGAATGACAAGAAGAGATAAAATCCAAAAGGAAATGAAAACCATGAGTGCAGCTAAACACTAATACACAGGTGACACAACCTGAAAGGTTGTCCATAGAAGATAAAGCTGGACAAAGAACCAAGCCTACCTTCCAAAACAGTGTAAACATATATGTGCCTAAAATTAATAGAAAAGTATAAGGCAATTTATAAATGAGTGCGACGCATCCACAAAGGACCAATATTAAGAAGGGGTCGTATTCATAGGGTGTAAACATACCTTCTGACTGGTTGTAGTTCCAATCCAGCCTGAGTACGGCTAGACAAAGTATAGGATTTCATGTACCATCCAAATTAATATCTGTAAATATAATAAGGTCCTATTTAAGAGGAAGATGATACCGAATGCTCCTGTCCATAATTAATAACTTACAATAAAGTTTATCAATTAAGAAGAAAATTGGGGCTTGAATGGAGAGAGATGAAGAATTAGAGTGACAACCATAGTGTCCAATAGAAAAGCATCCAGAAAGAGATTTAACTGCCATTGGAGAAAATTGAACCCTCATTAACGTGTCTAAACATGTCCTAACTGACACCAAAATTATTAGCACACCTAAATATCGTAAGCATGCACAAATTGTACCCAAACACATGGTGAATCACAAGCAAATATGCTATGTGACCGGTAAGCCACATCTGATGCCCTACACCAAAAACACCATAGTGGAATGCAAGTATAAGAGCATCTATCCGCTTACCAGGATTATCACGAGAAGAATTAAACTCGCAACACAATGAGGGCTTCTCAATTCGAACGACCCCCAGAAAGCTGAAAAGTCAAGATTATACATCTATTCAAGAGATCAGCATTAATTTACAAAACAAAAGTTGTGTCACGACCCAAATAGCATATCCATACCTGTACGTTACAGCAGAGGAGCCCAAATCCGACTCCCGGTACCTCCGTATTGTGCTAGTACGCCGTCGATGACCGGACGTACTATAAGTAATGTGGGTAATTTCCAGAGCCTGGCACGGAAACGTGGTGGATGCGTATCCCAACCACGGGCGCCATCTTGAGTGTATTATAGTTAACGCAAACGCCATATTTGAATATTCAAAACTGCCCTTCGGCCAACGATCCATAACTGTACGTTACAGCAGAGGAGCCCAAATCCGACTCCCGGTACCTCCGTATTGTGCTAGTACGCCGCCGATGACCGAACGTACTTTAAGTAATGTGGGTAATTTCCAGAGCCTGGCGCGGAAACGTGGTGGACGCGTATCCCAACCACGGGCACCATCTTGAGTGTATTAAAGTTAACGCAAACGCCATATTTGAATATTCAAAACTGCCCTTCGGCCAACGAAACAGACATGGCACATGAGGTATTGTAATAAAAAATCCCTAATTATAGGATGATATTGTATAGCCCCAATTAGGAAAAAAACAATGTAATGAAAGAACAATTTACACGTAACAACAAGAATCCTAAATTAAGAGCGCACATCATATATTGTATGTCATTCAGTATTGCTCTAGTTACTCGATCCGGTCGTCCTCCACACTTGAAAATGTCATCTAATATAATGTCAGGTCAGTCTTTGATGTCACCTAATTCAGTTAAAAACAGTTACCTACGCCACCATGTCGTGACGTCAAGTTATTCCAGTGTGCATATACTATGAGATAAAATTATCATCCCTAAACCACACAAACCCCAAAATTTCTGTCAATGCGTGACAAAAGTAAACATAAGTAAAAAAAGGGTAAAGAAAGGAGGGAAAAAGCCTACAAGCTATCTAAGCCTGTGACCTCCCAGGTCAGTAATTGTCCCAAATCTCACATGCAGAATAAGAAGTACAACAAGTAAAGGTGGGTGCCTCATTGCCCGGCTCCACATCGAACCATCTACAGTGTATATACCGTACAGTCTGGATTGAATATAGAGAGAGGATATGTATCAAATTATAGGTCATCGAATCTCAATCAGGATCCTGGTGTTTGATTGACACAAAAGGTTCCAATACATAATTGTAAATATCCCACATTCACTTAGCCCATATGGAAGAGCATTTCAAAGATGATAATACCTCATTAGTAATACAATCAAGCGTTATCCATACATCATAGCATCCTGAGTAATATATATTTATCATAACAAATTCAGATGAATCACTCAACAGTCCCAATGTTATATTTACTTTCCTATAGTGCCCTGTCTCTATCTACCTTAATCTTACAACGGGGAAGTCTAGTCTCCTAGAAAGTAGTGTAGTTCATGGTCTGTGTTCAACCGCTTGAAGCTTCATGATCCACATGGCCCCTCTGCGTCTTAGAGTTAGTTCCTTATTGCCACCCCTCGGGTCAGAATTCACTTGGTCAATTGCACAGAATGAGAATGTTCTATTTCTGCCCTGTGCGGTGCATTCCTGCATGTGTGTGGCAGTGGCATATCTGATGTCATTATGCTTAATTGCCCTTAGATGTTCATATATTCTCTCCTTTAGGGTTCTAATCGTACTTCCTATATAAAAACAGCCACATACACATTTAATCATGTATACCACATAGCGGCTGTTACAATTTAACATCATTCTGATACTGTATTTTTTACCCAAGTGACTATCAAAAGTCTTAGTGTTGTCCATGGCTAGGGGGCAGATTTTACATCCCCCACATTTGTGGAATCCCGTATACCTTTGTGCGTGCCAATTGGATTGTTGGGTACGTCTCGGAAAGCTAGGACTGATCAATGCATTAAGATTCTTACCACGTCTGTATGTAATCAATGGTTGGTTGGTAACATACTTAAATAGTGATATGTCATTGCTCAGTATCCCACAATGTTTACTCATGCTGTTTCTCAGGACTCTTGCTACCTCATTATAGTTAGTAACTAGTCTAACTTGTTCAGAGATGGTATCTCTAGTAGGTTTGTCTTTAAGAGTATCCTCTCCTTTTGTATTCAAGATCTTTCGTTCTGCCATGTCGATGGTAAGTGTGTCATATCCCCTAGTTAGAAATCTTTCTCTCAGAATGTTCTCACAAAGGTTTCAAATTCTTGTTATTGTTATATGATGGAGACTAACATTCCATTAGCAACACAAATGTTGCTGCTGCTGTGAAGGGACCTTTTTTGCTGTCGTTTGAAAAACGTTCGCAAATTTAGACTTCACACCTTTACACACCCTTAGTAAATATCACCTTTTCGCGTGGAAGAAGAACTATCTGATTTTTAGTGGTTTGAATTTGAATGAAGATGTGATATTAAATGTTCCAGATTATCCAGACGAGCCTCCAGCTCCAAAGGAAGTGTCTATTTATCTAACTGCCAGACAAATAGTACAAAATATCTGCTATTTACCCAGCATTCAGCAAAATAGGACATAATCTCTGCTGTTTAGCAAGCCACATACTAAATAGTAGAGATGATGTACAATTTGACCAATGCCGGATCAATAGTGTGAATGAGTTTTTTTTTAGCTGGCCATAAAGAAAAAAGGGACTTCAGGCAATGGTAGTGTGGTGGCCATTTGGTAATGGGAGCACATCGTGGGTGATGCATTTGAAGTTAAGTGCGCATACAAATGTCCAATAGTTTATAAAAAGAAAAGTACAGGAAGTAAGCTAAGCTGTTTACAGTTGGAAAAAATGTAAAATCAATTTTGAATAAAAACATTTATGTTATTTCAATATTCAAATGAGACGTGGAAATCAAACAGAAGCTTAAGGATATGCCACACAGATATTTTGTGCTTTAGTCAGGTAGCACCAGAATTCTGAGTATGGTTTTATAGCATGTTACATAAATGTTTTATTCACGAATGAGAATACATTGTTTTCTTTTATGTTAATTATGCTCCTTTTGATGATTTTTTAATGCAGGGCTTTTTTTGGCCTTCTTATGGAAGGCCTTGTGGTTTAGGTTTCTGTTTAAGAAGGTTTGTGCTTGCTTAGTATTTCAAATATGGCAAAACAGCAACAGTCAACAAGCAGCAGCAAAGAAGGAATGCAAACAGATAGATGGTATCTGGGCACTAGAGGAAGGAACACGTACAGTAGGTAATTGGTGTTCGTGGGCACAGTGCTTTAGGTCGTTTAAAGGATGTTAATTCAGTGAGACACTGTAATGGGGGCTTCTGAGGAATGGGAGACTGAAAGCAGGAGACTGGTAAGTAATGTCTCTGGGTAATTAACAGGAAGAGTTCCTTCTTCTGCCTGTAAATAAAAACACCTTTTCATACTATTAACCCAGCAAAGTAGTTTAAGGGCACTGATGCTTATTGCTATCACGTCATGAGTTGCTAGGGTAGCAATCTGACCAGCTTTCTACCGCATCACCTGTAGTTCAATGTCCGGGTAGGCACAAAAATTAACCACGTCACCAAAACCCGCAATTGTTATCCTCTTTTTTGTATATACTTCAAACCACAAAGATAAGCAGAAAGCACTTTTAAATGTGTTCTAGAGCTAGGCTACTGATCCCTGACGACTAATTACAGAAAACAAAGGCAGAAAAGTCATGTTACAAATAATAATATATAATACTGTATACATCCTACTTAGTATCATATTTGGCCTTTCAAGACTATTAAAACAACAACAACTGGCCTGTATTATTCTCTTAGAAAGATGGGCCCTCCAGCCACACTTACAGTTTAGTCACCTGTACAATGCATCTTGGGAATGGTAGTTTCGATCTTTAATATGTTAACTGGTGTTTTCCTGTCCCTAATGGGCCCTCGTTTTTGTACTTGCCAGTGGTGTTTCAGCAAAAGAAATCTGGAATCCAAAAAGAAACTGTGTGACAGGTTTGGAAGCTGTACCTGACTAAAGACATTGTGGTGAAGGGCTGGGGAGGGAAGCAGTCACAGGAGGAGTATAAAAAGTAGGAGAATAAGGGCCAGAGTAGAACCATGAGGGATAGGATGACCAGAGCCACGAGGATTAGGAAAAGAAGACCGAGGCCCAGGGAGAACTAATTTATGAGGACCATGTTTACCAATGCCAGAGGGGACCAGGAGTTAATAGGTGATGAGGAGCAGAACAATGAAAGACATCACTAGGGGCACCGGTACCAGGGTGAGAGCCAGCAGACTATGTAACTGTTGAATCTGTACCCAATGGAGAAGAGCCAGAAAGAATAGATGGACCAAAGGTAGAATGAACAGAAGGCCCTGAACCATAATGACAAGGAGGGCTAAGAGGGCCTGTGTGCACTGACCAGAAAAAGAGGTACAAGGACGACCAGGCCATGAGTAGCAGACCCAAGTAGACAGACCAAAGAGGATCAGTACCAGGAGACCAATGGAAAGAAGGAACAGAGACAGGAGGGTGAGGAACACAGACATCAGATCAAGGAGGACCAAGCGGCCAGAAGCAAAAAGACCAGGGCCAGGAAGGCCACAACCTGAAAGAACCAGAGATAAATGATAAAGGTTTTCTTCTATTTACACTGCCGCCGGCCAATCTGTACTATTTATCCAACAACCAGGTAAATAATGAAGTTTTTCTGCTGTTTGCACTGCAGCCAGCTGTTCAATGCAAAGTCCCTACTATTCATTCAGTGACTGGGTAAATAGTGCAGTTTGTCTTCTATTTGCATGGCCATCAGCCAAGGAGTGCAGAATCTCTATTATTTAGCCAACAGCCAGGTAAATAGTAATATTTCTCTGGTATTTTCAAGGTCACCGGACAAATAATAAATAATTTCTACTATTTAGCCAGCAGAAGAAAATCTGTATTTACCCAGCAGCCGTTAATACAACCAGAATCCAGTCACAAGGTAAATCTTCTACAAAACACTGAAGGCCTCATTATGATGTCGGTCAGATTGCAACTAACATGCTGTCGGTTACCGTCCAACTGACATCTGGTGCCACAGTCTTGACCGCCTGTTAGAAACGGGGTCTCTAGTTGGCAGGGGTACGCACTCTTGTCCAAGTAGGGACCGCAGCGTCTGACAAGGTAAGCCCAACAACACCCTGGACCACCCTCTGGCAGCTTGGCACAGAGCGGGAAGGCCTAACTCACAAGAAAATGAGTAAAGTATTTGCATAACACACCCGCAGTCACCCAGTAAAACCCCACAAAAAGACACCACACTGGTTTTAGAAAAATAAAAGTATCTTTATCTAAAATCTGACAAGGTCAAAAACGACAAGAATCCATTATGCACAAGTGACAAATTTCAGATGAAAGGGAAACAAACAAAAAAAGATGTCTCTGAGAAGGCTGTCACGAATAGTCTGGTAGGAACTGTATTTTCAGAGGGAAAGTCTTAGGTAGCACAGTTCCTTAATGGGAGTACGTCACGGGCACAGATCACATGGTTACGAGGACATGTCACCTTCGTGCTGGGATGGTGCTCTTGACTATTCTGCACCCGCTGCTGCGGCGATGCTGCCTTTGTGTTCAGCCGCTGACAGATTATGCTTTTAAGTACTGACAGACAATAGATTCGGGGTTAATCGGTTCTGGTACCACAGCACTCTTGTAGGCGGGAGAGGACCGTGATGGTTACCAGGAGGGGGAGGGAACCCCATTACCAGGAATGCCCAACCAGTCTCGGGCGGGCTTGCTATCCAGATTTGTTACAGTCCCCGGCAGGCCCGCTATCAGAGGAAGACAGTCCCCGCAGTCCCGTAACCCGCTCAAGTCAACTTCATCCACACGGCAACTTAGCTTGCAACACTGACCGTTACCTGAGGCAGGCGCTGGCTCGAGGCCTCAATGGTCTCCAGGACGCTGGGCTTTCAACGAGGCTGCACTGGGGAGGCGCGGGGCAGCCCTTCTGAACTCGAGCGTGCCGCACCTCTTGGCTTCGACGCCGACATCCCACGGGAATCCCGGTTGCCGGGCGACGCCGGATCTACGCACGGCGTCCTTGCTGCCAATATCAGTCCTGTTGTAGACTCGGGGCCAGCGGCGGTGATTTCATCGGCAATTGTTGATAATGGTTGGAATCACAAGTTGGGCACAGCCTCACACACCCCGTGTGGTGGACGATCTTGAGCACAAAGTTTTTTTAAGCAAGGCAGGTGGACAGTCCTTGAAATCTTTATTGTCCATGTGATCCCTCAGTAACAAGGGGGCCAGTCAGAAAACAATAGAGACACTCTGGAGATGATTGTTAGTTACCCTCTATCAGGGCAAGATCAGCAGGCAGTAGGGCAGCTCAGCAAGTTGGGTCAGCAGTTCCTGAGAGCAGTCAGCCTCAGTAAAAGTGGCAATCCTCCTGGCGCAGCAGTCTTTACTCCAGCAGAGTTTCTTCTTGATCCAGTGGTGTAACACGGATGTGTGGCCAGGACCCTCCTATTTATACCCTGGTGCCTAGCCACTAGAAGGGGGCAGAAGCTTCTGGAAGGGTCTACGGTCTACGGGGTTCTGGTGTGTTCCCTGCCTTCCCTGACCTAGCTCCTGGCTGTCTACAGTGACAAAGGCAGGGTCATTAAGTCTATGGTGGGGCAGCTGGGACCAGCCTATTCAGATGGAAAGGTGTGAATCGCCACTCCCTCCTCGCAGCCCAGGAAGGCCATCAGCATACAGATGGGAGGGGGAAGTCTGCAGTGCACAGACTAAGTACAGGACAGGAAAATGTCCACTTTCTAAAAGTGGGATTTCTAAGACAGTAGTGCCCAAACCCAATACCCGATTAGAGAGGGTCCCCCGCTACTATTCTAACCATACCAAACATGACATACTTATTATGTCCCATTTAGAAGTTATCCCATAAGGGGGGTTCCCAATGTTAGCCTATGGAGGGACAGGCCTCACTGCAGTAGCAGGGGCCTGCAGCAGGTATGTCAATGTTACCATGTTTTTAGGGGAGAGCACCTGCACCTTAGCACTGTTTAGCAGTGGTAAGGTGCCCAGAGTAAAAAATGTAGGGGGAGACTGCCCTTAGGCTGACAGGTCCAACACATGTCCCCCGGCTGAAAGTGGGGAGAACTAACCAACCTCTAGGGAGTTCTTGTCACTAAGGCAGAAGAACCTAGACAGACCGTCAACATTGGCATGCTCTACTCTGGGTCGGTGTTCCACCCTGAAGTCCATACCCTGTAGACCACCTCAACAATTTGGGCTTTTCACCCATCATTTGCATGAGCCACATGAGGGGCCGGTGGTCAGTCTGAATCAGGAAGTGGGAGCCAAACAGGTATGGCCTCAGTTTCTTCAGAGCCCAGACCACTATGAAAGCTTTTTCCTCTATTGCTCTCCACTGCTGTTCCCGGGGGAGTAGCCTCCTGGAGATGAAGGCCACCGGTTGGTCCAGGCCCTCCTCATTGAGTTGCGAAAGTACCGCCCCTATACCATGCTCTGAGGCATCTGTTTGGACAATGAACTCTTTGGAGAAGTCAGGGGCCCTGAGAACAGGAGCTGTGCACATGGCTTGCTTCAGGGAGGCAAAGGCTTTCTGGCAAGCCTCGGTCCAGATCCTTTTCTGGGTTGTTTCTTGGAGGTTAGCTCAGTCAAGGGGGCCACAATGGTGCTGTAACCCCTGATAAATCTTCGGTAATATTCTGTGAGGCCCAGGAAAGCCCTGACCTCAGTCTGTGTTTTGGGGGTCTCCCAGGCCAGGATGGTCTCTATCTTTGCCTGTAGGGGCTGCACCTTCCCCCCGCCCACCAAGTGTCCTAAGTACACTACCGACCCCTGCCCTATCTGGAACTTGCTGGCTTTGATAGTTAGTCCTGCCTTCTGCAGGGCCTGAAGTACTTCTCGGAGGTGACACAGGTGGTCTTCCCTGTTGCTGCTGAAGACAGCTATGTCATCCAGGTAGGCAGCGGAGAAGGCCTCCAAACTGGAGAGGACCCGGTTCACCTGCCGCTGGAATGAGGCAGGACCATTTTTTAGTCCAAAGGGCATCACCCTATATTGGTAGTTACACTCTGGGGTGGAGAAGGCAGACCTCTCCTTAACTCCGTCCGTTAGGGTGATCTGCCAGTAGCCTGATGTGAGATCAAAGGTACTCAAGTACTGGGCAGCCCCCAGCCAGTCAATGAGCTCATCCGCCCTAGGGATGGGATGAGCATCAGTCTTGGTCACAGAATTTAGCCCTCTGTAGTCCACACAGAACCTAAGTTCAGGTGTGGTGCCCGGTGGGGCAGCTTTTGGTACCAGAACCAATGGACTGGCCAAGGGGCTGTTGGAGGGCTCTATCACCCCCAAACCTCAGCATCTTGGTGACTTCACTCTGGATGCTGGCCTTCACCTTATCCGACAGCCCTGTAAGACTTGGTCTTGGTCTTGACAGAGAGGCTGTCTCCTGTGTCCACATCGCGGGTACACAGGTGGGTAATCCCAGGGATAAGGGAGAATACAGATGAGTTCTGCCCCAGGACCTGATGGCAGTCCCTCTGTTGCTTGGGAGTCAAGGATGGGGAGAGGACCACTCCCTCCACCAATCCGTCTTTCTCTTGGTAAGCAAAGAGGTCAGGGAGGGGTTCGCTTTCCTCTTCCTCTGTCCCATCAGTCAACATCACTAAGGTGAGCTCAGACCTCTCATGGTGGGGTTTGAGGCGGTTGGCATGTAATACCCTGTGGGGTTGCCTGGGGGTCTTAAGGTCCACCATGTTTGTGGCCTTGCCTTTTTTCTCTATCACCTCATAAGGGCCCGTCCAGTGGTCCAGGAGGGCACTGAACTCTCCAGGCTCCATGACCAACACTTTCTGTCCAGGCTCTAGCTTCACAGGGTGAGAATTCTGATCGTACCATTCCTTCATTACTGCCTGACTGTCTTATAAGGTGTCAGAAGCCAGCTTCCACAACCTAGCCATTTGGCTGCGGAAGGTCAGCATGTAGCTTACTGCATCTTGGGGAATCATCCTGGAAGTTTTCTCCCACCCATCTTGCACTATGCTGAGAGGTCCCCTAACAGTGTGACCCTGCAGAAGCTCAAAGGGGCTGAAGCCCATCCCCTTCTGCGGTACCTCCCTGAAGGAAAACAACAAACAGGGCAAGAGGAAGTCCCACCTTTTCCTCAGGCCCTCACGCAGACTCCTGATCATGCCTTTTAGGGTCTTGTTATCTTTCCACATGCTCAATTGCCTGGGGGTGGTAAGGGATGGAGAACTTATAAGTAACCCCACACTCCTTCCACATGGCCTGCATGTATGCAGACATAAAGTTTGTGTCCCTGTCAGACACAACTTCTTTGGGGAAACCCACTCTGGTAAAAATCCCCATCAGGGCCCGGGCCACCGCAGGTGCAGTGATGTTCCTCAGAGGGATGGCCTCTGGGTACAGGATGGCTTGGTCCACCAGAACCAGGATAAACCTGTAACCAGAAGAGGTCAGCATATCCATAGACCCAACAATGTCGATGCCCACCCTTTCAAAGGGGGGGCTAACGACAGGTAGTGGTTCCAGGGGAGCCTTCAGCTTGGTCCCTGTTTTCCCACTAGCTTGGCAGGTCACACTGGTCCTGCAGAAGGTATCTGAGGAGATCCTCATCCTGGACCAAAAGACATGTAGGACAAGCCTAGCAAAGGTTTTGTCTTGGCCCAAGTGTCCTGCCAAGGGTATCTCATGAGCCAAATCCAAAAGAAAGGCCCTGTAGCATTGGGGGGCCGCCAAGGCCCTTGATGACCCATGCACAGGAGCCTTGGGCTCACTGTAAAGGAGGCCGTCCTCCCAGTAAATGTGATAGTACCAGAAGGCATTGTCTGCTGCCTGGGCTTTGGCCTGTCGCCTCATGCCCTCAAGGGTGGGGCACTCCTTCTGTGCCTGACAAAACCCCTCCCTGGTGGGTCCTCCTTCCACCTGCCACTCCGCAGGGGTAGGCTAGTCCCCCAGGGGAGCAATGCCCCCCTCCGTGGACTCCAGTGCGACCACCGCAGGTGCCCCATCCATCTCACGGGGTGTGAATTTTGGGGCAGGTTTCCCACGCCCTCTGGCTTTTCCCTTTTTAGCAGCTGTCTGGGCCATTGTTCCAGGCTCCAGCCCTGGTAGACTCCCTTTCTGGGTAGCCATGGACTGTGTGGTAGGACAGATCCACTCTGGTAACCCCAGTATCTCCACATGCGCTTTGAGCTCTACCTCCTTCCTGGCAGTGTGCTCAAGGTCATTCCCCAGCAGGGCTCACAGCAACTCTTAGAAGGCCTGAAACTCCTTCCCACTCAAATGGAACCTGGGCCACGGGATAGTTACCCTCCCTGTTGTCAGTCATCACAATTGGGTGGACAGCATCCAGAACCATTTGTTCCAGGGACACCAGCTGACTCCCTACCATAGTCATTCTGGAACCTGTGTCCCTCTGGGCCTTCACCCCTGGCCATTGATGGTGACCCACTGCCTATACTTGGTAGTATTCGAGGGCACATGGATCTTTGGAACCATCTCACTGTCTCCCAGGGACACTAGGGTCAGCCCTGCCGATTCACCCCCATTATCTCGGGACAACTCCTACCCAAGGCGCTACACTAGACACCCCGGGGTTTTTACCTCCAGTGGGAGGGTGGGAAATTTATGGACACTTGGGATCTCCCTTGTAGTGTCCAATTTCACCGCACTCATAGCAGCGGACAGTTCTAGGCTGCTGACCTTTGTCAGGATGAGTATTCTGCGTAGGAAAATGTTGGGGGACCCACGCAAGCCAAACCTCGCTGGTCTCCCGCGGGTGTCTACTTTTCAGAAATGTGTGGGTTTGGAAGTTTCCCAAGATGGCCACCGAGCCTGGGGCCAAAAACCCAGGTGACACCCCTTGCAAATCCAGGTTGTTTTGTGATAGGTAATTTTGATGTCTGCTTAATATGTTTTGGGCCCTTACCTGTCATGGGTAGTTGACCCATCGACGTGTGTAAGGTACCATTTTTATCGGGAGACCTGGGCGAACACTGGTTGGTAGGAAATTGGTGGATCCACATAGATTCCAGAACTTTCCCACACAGAAATTTGAGAAAGTGATTTTTTCAGCTAATTTTGAGGTTTGCAGGGGATTCTGGGTAGGAAATGGTTAGGGGACCCATGCAAGCCCTACCTCGCTGGACACCCCAGGTGTCTAGTTTTCAGAAATGTGTGGGTTTGGTAGGTTTCCCTAGATGGCCGCCGGGCCCGGGGCCAAAAACTCCTGGGACGTCCTTGCAAAACCAGGCTGTTTTGTGATAGGTAATTTTGATGTCGCCTCAATAGGTTTTGGGCCCTTGCCTGTCGTGGGTACTTGACCCACCCACACGAGTGAGGTATAATTTTTATCGGGAGACCTTGTGGAATGCTGGGTGGGAGGAAATTTGTGGATCCACGTAGATTCCAGAACTTTCCCACACACAAATTTCAGAAAAAGTGATATTTTCAGCTAAATTTGAGGTTTGCAGTGGATTGTGGGTAGGAAAACGTTAGGGGACCCACACAAGCCATACGTTGCTGGACTCCCCTGGGTGTCTAGTTTCCATAAATGTGTGGTTTGGTAGGTTTCCCTAGATGGTCGCTGATCCCTGGGCTAAAAACTCATGGGACCCCCCTTGCAAAACCAGGTTGGTTTGTGATAGGTAATTTTGATGGCACCTCAATAGATTTGGGCCCTTGCCTGTCACGGGTCCTTGGCCCACGCATGCAAGTGAGGTACCATTTTTTTCGGAAGACTTTGGGGAAGGCGGGGTGAGTGGAAATTTGTGGATCCACGCAGATTCCAGAACTTTTCACCACAGAAATGTGTGGAAAATGTGTTTCTTTGGATAATTTTTTAGGTTTGCAAGGGATTCTGGGTAACAGAACCTGGTGAGAGGCAGTCAAGTTACCCCATTCGGTAATCTCCTGGGTGTCTAGGTTTCAAAAATGTATAGGTTTGCTAGGTTTCCCTAGGTGCCGGCAGAGCTAGGGTTAAAAAACTACAGCTAGGCACTTTGCCAAAAAAGGGTCCTTTTTCACTGTGAAATTGTGGTGTGTCCACGTTGCGTTTTGCACCGTTCTCTGTCACGGACACTAGGCCTACCCACACAAGTGAGGTATCATTTTTCTCAGAAGACTTTGGGGAATGCGGGGTGGGTGGAAATTTATGGATCCACGCAGATTCCAGAACTTTCCACCACAGAAATATAAGGAAAATGTTTTTTATCTATTTTTTAGGTTTGCAAGGGATTCTGGGTAACAGAAACTGGTGAGAGGCAGTCAAGTCACCCCATCCTGGATTCTCCTGGGTGTCTAGTTTTAAAAAATGTATAGGTTTGCTAGGTTTCCCTAAGTGCCAGCAGAGCTAGGATTCAAAAACTACAGCTAGGTACTTTGCCAAAAAAAGGGTCATTTTTCACTGTGAAATTGTGGTGTGTCCATGTTGCGTTTTGCGTTGTTTCCAGTCGCGGCCACTAGGCCTACCCACACAAGTGAGGTACCATTTTTCTCAAAAGACTTTGGGGAACTCGTGGGTGGAAATTTGTGGATCCACGCAGAGTCCAGAACTTTCCACCACAGAAATGTGAGCAAAATGTGTTTTTTATCTATTTTTTAGGTTTGCAAGGGATTCTGGGTAACAGAAACTGGTGTGAGCTAGTCAAGTCACCCCATCTTGGATTCCCCTGGGTATCTAGTTTTCAAAAATTTATAGATTTGCTAGGTTTCCCTAGGTGCCGGCAGAGCTAGGGTTAAAAAACTACAACTAGGTACTTTGCCAAAAAAGGGTAATTTTTCTCTGTCAAATTGTGGTCTGTCCACGTTGCGATTTGCGCCCTTTCCTGTCGCGGGTACTAGGCCTACCCACTCAAGCGAGGTACCATTTTTCTCGGAAGACATTGGGCAATGCGGGGTCGGTGGAAATTTGTGGATCCACGCAGATTCCAGAACTTTCCACCACAGAAATGTGAGGAAAATGTGTTTTTTTGGACAATTGTTTAGGTTTGCAACAGATTCTGGGTAACAGAACCTGGTGTGAGCTAGTCAAGTCACCCCATCCTGGATTCCCCTGGGTGTCTAGTTTTCAAAAATGTTTAGGTGTGCTAGGTTTCCATAGGTGCCGGTAGAGTTAGGGTTCAAAAACCACAGCTAGGTACTTTGCCAAAAAAGGGTCATTTTTCGCTGTGAAATTGTGGTGCGTCCACGTTGCGTTTTGCGCCGTTTCCTGTTGCGGGCACTAGGCATACCCACACTAGTGAGGTACCATTTTTCTCGGAGGACTTTGTGGAACGCAGGGTGGGTGGACATTTGTGGATCCACGCAGATTCCAGAACTTTCCACCACAGAAATGTGAGGAAAAGGTGTTTTTTTTTTACAATGTTTTAGGTTTGCAAGGGATTCTGGGTAACAGAACCTGGTGATAGGCAGTCAAGTCACCCCATCCTGGATTCCCCTGGGGGTCTAGTTTTCAAAAATGTATAGCTTTGCTAGGTTTCCCTAGGTGCCGGCAGAGCTAGGGTTAAAAAACTACAGCTAGGCACTTTGCATAAAAAGCGTAATTTTTCATTGTGAGGTACAACTTTTATCGGGAGACTTAGGGTAATTCAGATTTGTAAAGCAACTGTTATTACCTATTGACTTTTGATGCATTTCTGCCTTCCAAATGAAAGACAATGTATAAAAAATAAGTAATTTTGAAAAATGATCGATAGTTCTCATGCTAGTATGAGTATTCCAAATTTCGGAAATGTGCAAATATCTACATTTTCTAAACTCTATATTTTGTTCCCATTTCAGAAATACATAGGTGTCTTTCATACCGATTTTTCCATGTATACATTTTCCCAGAATAATTGCTATATATCCGGTACAAAATAAAAAGCCATACCAAGTTGATGCTCAGTTTGGGTTCATTGGGTTCTTGGTGAACCTACAAGTCTTATATAGCCCCACAACCAGGAAGGTCCAGCAAATGTAACTGTATATTGCTTTCAAAGAGTTGTCTTAATTAGAAGAAGTTACATGTGAAAACGTTGACACAAAAGGCTGGTTTTTTCAACTAATTTTCAATTTTTCCTATATTTAACTGTTAGTTTCTATAAAGAAACCTTGAAAGATCTACACAAATGACCCCTTGCTGAATTCAGATTTCTGTCTAATATTCCAAAATGTATAGCTTTCCTGGATCCATTATTGCTTTCATACCCATTTCTACCATTAACTGGAAGGAGGTTGAAAGCACAAAAAATAGCAAAAATAGGCAATGTCCCAGAAAAATGGCAAAACTGTGTAAAATGTTTTGGTTTTCTGACATAAGTCTGCTTGTCCCTGAAAGCTGGGAAGATGGTGATTTCAGCACCACAACCCATTTTGATACCATTTGCAGGGAAAAAAACAGACGCTTTAATCTGTAGCCCTTTTTTTCACATTTTTCCCCCCAAAAATAAAATTTAGCTGCATTTTCGCTAATTTCTGGGTCCGCTCCAGGGGAATGCACAAACCCTAGGTACCTTTAGAATCCCCAAATTTGGAATGGATACCTTATGTGGTCAAAAAGTTACAGGGGCCTAAGCGCGAACTACCCCAAATAGCCAAAAAAGGCTTACCACAGGGGGGGGAAGGCCTAGCAGCGAAGGGGTTAAAGACGCCTCATAGGCTGCTAGCCATTTATCAATATCCTCCCCCACATTAAAACTGGCCACCACATCTTTAGGCATATAGGGCCATATGTAGGTAATTTCTATTTACCGATTCCTAAATACCGAATTTTACCGATTCTGTATTTAAGAATCGGTAAATAGAATGTAGGTAAAAAATCGGTAAATTTTACCGATTCTGTAATACTCGTTATTACCGATTCGGTATTTACCGAATCGGTAATAAGGCATACCTTCCCATTCATTCCTACGGGCCTGAAGGCCCATAGGAATGAATGGGAAGCCATTCGCTATTACCGATTTGGTAAATACCGAATCGGTAATAGGGGGAGCATATTCAAGGGTGGCAGGGTATCACATTGACACCCTGTTGCACCCCTGAATCATGCATGTGTGTCTGCCACATGGCACTTTTAAAAAAGCACAAAATTGCTTTTGAAAAGGTATTCGGTATTTACCATCAACTTGTAGTTGGTGGTAAATAACGAATCCTTAAATCAAAAATGCACTCACTTGAGTGCTCCCTACATAGGATTTAAGGATTCGGTAATTTACCAATTCGGTATTTTACCGATTTCTTAAAATACCGATTCGGTAAATTACCGAATCCTTAAAACCTGCCTCCTACATTAGAAAGGGCTAAATACCGGTCGGTAACGGGAAAATTACCGATTTTCGGCTGTTACCGACCGTTATTTAGCTATCTACATATGGCCCATAGATCCTGGACTCACGTGAAGCTTCAGTAAGTACGCTGCCGCCATTAATGATGCTGTTGGCCTGTATTTGTAGAGCTCGGATTTCCAGCTCCTTCAGGCTGAGCTCATGGGCAAGTTTCCTTTTCTCCATGGCCAATCGCTTTTCTTCACGATCCTGCTCCACCGCCAAGCTTTTTTCTTCATGCTCTTTCTCCAACTTGGCAAGCTCCAGTGTAAACTCTCTCCTCTCTCCTGTCCACCAATTCCTCTGAGGACAGGCTCCTTGACGAAACACTACTGCCTACCCTTGAAGGTATTCTTGGCTCTGGTAGTAAATTGTCGCTTTCATCTGTAGGCAGTAGGTCCAGATCTCCTAAGGCATCTTGCTCTGATCCCTCCTCGACCCTTTCTCCTTCTGGGTGGGCCAGTGCCCATGCTCTTAAGGTTTTTTGAAGCTCTGCCTTCTTGGCGCTTCGCTTGAAGAACATCCTTTTCTCCTGTCAGAAATCCTTGAGCTGCGCCACCGTGTAAGCTTCCAGGTTGGCCAGCTCAAATTCCATCTTGCTAGGTAGGACCTCAGACGTTTGCAGAGAAAACCAATGGAAAAGAGCTGCTCATCACCGCCAGTCAGGGAGAATTTTGGAAAAACCAAAAATGCCAATTGGAGAGGACAAACAAACATTCTCCAGTCAGAGAAGAAAAGGTTTAAGTTGAGTCAGGTGTAGCATTGTGGTACACACTGAGTCTCACTGTATGGTGTTACACAAGCACAAGTCCTATCCCACCGCTGATCACCAGAGTTAGAAACAGGGTCTCTAGTTTGCAGGGGTATGCACCCTTGTCCAAGTAGGGACCGCCGCGTCTGACAGGGTAAGTCCAACATCACACTGGACCACCCTCTGGTAGCTTGGCATAAAGCGGGAAGGCTTAACTCATGAGGCAATGCGTAAAGTATTTGTGTAAGACACCCACAGCCACCAAGTAAAACCCTACAAAAGGACACCACACCGGTTGTAGAAAAATAAAAGTATCTTTTTCTAAAATCTTGCAAGGTTAAAATCAACAAGAAAACATTATGCACAAGTGACAATTTTCAGAATAAAGGGAAACAAAAATACAAAAATGTCTCTGAGACGGCTGACACGAATAGTCTTGTAGGAACTGTATTTCAGAAGGAAAGCGTTAGGTAGCACAGTTCCTTAATTGGAGTACGTTACAGGCACAGATCGCATGGTTATGAGGACGTGTCACCCTGGTGCTTGGGATGGTGCTCTTGACTATTCTGCACCCGTTGCCGTGGCGATGCTGCCTTTGTGGTCAGACACTGAGGGATTATGCTTTTATGTAGTGGTAGACGATAGATTCAGGGTTAATCGGTTCTGGAACTACATCGCTCTTGTAGGCGGGTACGGACCGTGATGGTTACCAGGAGGGGGAGGGAACCCCATTACCAGGAATGCCCAACCAGTCTCCGGCAGGCCCGCTATCCAGTTTGTTACAGTCCCACTATCAGAGGAAGGCAGTCCCCGCAGTCCCGTAACCCGCTCAAGTCAACTTCACCCACAGGTCAACTCAGCTCGCAACGCTGACCATTACCTGAGGCAGATGCCGGCTCAAGGCTTCGTTGGTCTACAGGATGCTGGGCTCTCGACGAAGCTGCACGGGGGAGGAGCGGGGCAGCCCGTTTAGACTCGAGCACGGCCACACCTCTCGGCTTCGACGCCGACGTCCTATGGGAATCCCGGTTGCCGGGCAATGCCGGATCTACACACAGTGTCCTTGCTGCCAATTTCAGTCCTGTTGTAGACTCGTGACCAGTGGTGGAGATTTCAGGGGTTGATAACGGTTGGAATCACATGTTGAGCGCAGCCTTACGCACAGCGTGTGGTGGACGATCTTGAGCACAAAGTCCTTTTTAAGCAAGGCAAGTGTTAAGTTAGGTGCAGTTCCACGCGCACAGCGTTCCTGGGAGAGTCTTTGAATTCTTTATTGTCTTGTGGTCCCCCAGTAACCAGGGGGACAGTCAGAAAACAATGGAGACACTCTGGAGATGATCTTTAGTTCCCCTCCGGCAGGGCAAGATCAGCAAGCAGTAGGGCAGCTCAGCAAGTTGGGGCAGCGGTTCCTGGAAGCAGTCAGCCTCAGCAAAAGTGGCAATCCTCCTGGAGCAGCAGTCTTTACTCCAGCAGAGTTTCTTCTTGATCCAGTGGTGAAACAAGGATGTGTGGCCAGGACCCTCCCTTTTATACCCTGGTGCCTACCCACTAGAAGGGGGCAGAAACTTCTGGAAGGGTCTACGGGCTTTTGGGGTGTTCCCTGCTTTCCCTGACCAGGCTCCTGGCTGACAAAGGCAGGGTTGTTAAGTCTATTTTGGGGCAGCCGGACTCAGCCTATTCAGGTGGAAAGGTGTGAATCACCATTCCCTCCTCACAGCCCAGGGAGGCCATCAGCATACAGATGGGAGGGGGAAGTCTGCAGTGCAGGGCAGGAAAATGACCACTTTCTAAAAGTGGGATTTCTAAGGCAGTAGTGCCCAACCCCAATACCCCACTAGAGAGGGTCCCCCGCTACTATTCTAACCATACCTAACATGAAATACTTATTATGCCCCATTTAGAAGCTATCCCATGGGGGGTTCTCAATGTCAGCCTATGGAGGGGTAGGCCTCATTGCAGTAGCGGCAGGTATGTCAATGTTTTTAGGGGAGAGCACCTGCACCTTAGCACTGTTTAGCAGTGGTAAGGCACCCAGAGTCCTAAGTCCAACAAAAATGCAGGTTCAAAGTGGAAGGCAAAAAGAGCAAAAATGTAGTGGGAGACTTCCCTAAGGCTGATAGGTCCAACACCGTCACATTAAGATGTGCTGCAGTCAGAGTCAGTGGGTCCGACCAATGCTTCCGACAGGCTCAAGAAGCCCGTCCAACTGTCAGTCAGAATGTAATACCCTACAATAGGGTGGTGCCTTCTCAGACACCTCCCTAGGGATTATGATGTCTCTTTCATTAAGCCTTTCAATGGAGGTCCGACCGCCTTAGAAAGGCAGTCGGTAACAGACTTTGGGGGCTCTTAGTAAGGTCCCTGTTCCACCGCTGCCTTCTCTATGAGGCCTGGGGAACACCTATGGTGCCCCCCCAAACATCCATACCCCGTGTGCTAGGCACCACATGGTGCCCAGCGCACTAGGCATGGATGTTTGCAAACATCCATTTTTCCAATGCGGCTTAACAGGGCCGCAGCACAAGCTGCAATGGAAATTGTTTTGTTTCCGATTGCCTCATGGGTGGTCGCAACCTAATTTGCTGGATGGAATCGCCTACTGCTAGTCGGTCGGTTTCCATGCCGAGATGATGTCGGTCAGACGTGCATTTGACCTGCATTGTAATCGGTGCCAGAGTGTCATATGTACATTGGTGCACTGCAATATTCTGATTGAGCAGGATTTAACCCAATGGTGTTATGTAAATGTTAGAGAGCATAAGCGAAAGGAAAGAGCCTTAGAGCACCACACAGAACAAAGAAAGAGTAGGAGGTATGGAAGTTTGAATCATCACAAATTGCCCTCTGTTAATAATGAAAGAAGAAAAACAGTCCTGAAGCCAACCCAGGAGACGTTTTTCTCCACTAATAGGACTTCACACCATTAAACGGTCCAGAACCGCCCCAAAAGTATAATTATGAAATCCCCTTCCCAGTCTGTGCAATGAAAATTCACTAGTTGTGCGAACCGACTCAACACTTCAAAGATTATGTGAACACTAAAGTTCAGGAAGCCTCATTCCAAACCTGTCAGCTCAGTAAAATTAAGCAATTGCTCCGGCAAAGCAAACTCTACTGCCATGATTTATTATTCCCCAACAGAGAATTCCTTAACTAACAGGCCCCTCAAACATGGCTCGACGAATGATGCTGTATTCAGGAGCCTGCTTGTTCAGCAACCAGAAGAAACGTGATCACTTCAACCCCAACACAAAAACTTTTAAGTTCACATCCATCCATCAGCAACCTCACTGACCCAGTCAGTAAACTGCTCTGCCACCTCGTGGCTCCACCGGCAAGTGAAGCCCTTCTGTTCCTCTGAACTCTGACCTCTGTCAAGAGTTCGAAGCCGTCCTCCACCCTCAGACTTCTGCCTGTGCCTCATCCCTGGTGCCTAGTGGGAGAGCTCTGCTCTTCTACTGGGCTGCCCTCTGCCTCTTTTCTCTTTTTGCCTCTCTTGCCTCAGTTCACTCTTTGTGTGCTTTTCCTTTTGTGTTCTGTTCCTTTTGTGTCCCTTTTGAGTCTTTCGCTCTCTGCGTTTTACTCTCACCTCCTTGTTTTTCTTCCCTCATTCCGCTCTTTCTCTCACTCCCCTGGCGTTGCTCCACCGCGGCCCTGCCCCCTTTTTTTGCACCATTTTCCCGCTCCCCTCTCCCTGCTGTCCTCTCCTCCCCTCCTCCCTACTTAATGGCGGCCATGCACAGTGGGCGTACCATTGGCGCACCAAAGACGCGCAAAAGACAAGCCCGTCTGCACCCGTCCGCGACCTCACCGCGACCAGCGCCAGGACCCCTGATCGTGCCACCCACCGCCTCTACACAGCAGCAAAACTCATTCCACTCAACCTAGGACGCAACAAAAACTGCAAGCAAGCATCTCCAGGCAACACTCACAGTCCCTTTAGCTGCCTCTGCTGCCAGCAAATCTGCACCACCACCAAGACCCGGGACCCAGCGCAACCCACCCACAACAACCCTATGGAGCGGAAAACCCTGAAATGCATCCTCCTCAACGTCCGCTTCCTCCAAAAACAAGCCACCGAAATCTGGGACCTCCTCGACAGCACCACACCGGACGTCGCATTCCTCACCGAGACCTGGACCAACAACACCTAAGGCCAAGACATCACCATCACCATCCCCCAGGGATACAAGATCACCCAGAAAGACCACCCCAGCCACCCTGGGGGAATCAACATTGTCCAGAGGTCCAACCTCCACCTGAACACTCACTCTGAAGGCTCCAAAGAAGCCTCTGACCTGATGGAACTTCTCCACTTCAAGTTACACACCAGCCCGACATCCACCATCAGGGGAACCATCATCTACCACCTTCCGGACCTCGCACACATTTCGCCAACTCTTTCACAGACTGCATTTCCACACAAGCCATCTCAGCCACCAACTACCCTCTGCTGGGAGACATCAACTTCCACCTTGAGAATCTACAAGACCCCAACACTGCATCCCTCCTAGACAACCTCCACAACATAGGACTCCGACAGATCGTGGCAGAGCCAACACACTCCGCAGGACACACCTTCGATCCCATCTTCACTACAGGAACCTCCGCTACCTTAAGCCACACCACAGAACTCCCATGGACAGATCAACGATGCATCTACTTCACCTTCAACACACCCAACATCTCTAGACCCAAACTTCAGCCATGGCATAGAAACTGGACAAGAATAACCGACAATCAGCTCACCGCCGCCCTCGCCATCGCTGCCCACACCAACGCAAGCAACGATTACCCAAACACTGCAGCACGCACCTTCCACAACTGGATCACCATGGCCCCCCTCAAAAAGAACAACAACACCCACACAAAAAAAGCCAGTTGGATCACCCCCCAACTCCGGGAATCAAGACGCACCTGTCGCTACCTCTAGAAAATCTGGAGAAACACCAAATCCCCAGAAGCCCACAGCAACTACAGAGCCGCCACCACAGCACACCACCAAATCATCAGAAACACCAGAAAGAAGTCTATCCAAGACAGGATCTCCTCACAAGCACGCAATTGCAAGAAAATCTTCAGCATTATCAAGGAGTTCGCCCAACTCAACAGTGAAACTACGGACATCCCACCCTCACAGGATCCAATGCGACAGACTCAACACCTACTTCCACCACAAAATCAAGACCATCTACAACAGGTTCAACAAGGACAACCCACATGCAGAACCCCCCCTTCTAAACCCCGACACCAACAAACCTACAATCTCCTCCTGGACACCCCTCTCCTCCGAAGATACCCTGGAAACTATGAAGTCCATACACTCCAGGGCCCCCACGGACCCTTGCCCCATCATATCTTCAACAGAGCTGCAGACACCATCGCCCCCAAGCTCCGCCTCACCATCAAGTGCTCACTAGCTGCCGCCACCTTCCCTGATGACTGGAAACAAGCCCAAATCCACCCCCGCCTCAAGAAACCCTCAGCAGACCCCACCAACCTCAAAAACGTCAGGCCCACCTCCTTGCTTCTATTTCCTGTGAAAGTCATTGAAAAAGCAGTCAACAGACAACTCACCACGTTTTTAGAAGAGCACAACATCCTCAACATCTCCCAATTCGGATTCAGGTCTAACCACTGCACCAAAACAGCCCTCCTGGCCGCCACAGATAAAAATAGCTCACTATTGGACAAGGGAGAGACGGCGGCACTCATCCTACTTGACCTCTAGATGGCTTTCGACACAGTCTCCCATCACACCCTGATAAGTAGACTCCACGAAGCTGGCATCAGAGACAAGGGCCTTGACTGGATCCAATCCTTCCTCTCGGGCAGAACACAATGAGTGTGACTCTCCCCGTTACTCACAGATCCCACACCCACCACCTGCGGATTGCCCCAGGGGTCCTCCTTCAGCCCCGCGCTACATGTCCCCGCTAGCCACCATCGTCAGAAGCTATGGAATAAACATCTTCTCCTATGCCAACGACACCCAACTCATCCTCTTCCAACGAACCTGACAAGGCCAGACGCAACTTCCACGAAGGCATGAAAGCAGTAGCAGACTGGATGAGAGACAGCTGCCTCCAACTCAACACAGACAAGACAGAAGTACTCATCATGGGCCCTCAACCCAATGCATGGAGCAACTCCTGGTGGCCTCCCACCCTCCGAAACCCGCCCACCCCCACCAACCAAGCCCGCAACCTCAGAATTATCCTGGACCCCGAACTCAGCATGAACCATCAGATCAACTCAGTCACCTCCACCTGCTTCCGCACCCTCCGCCTCCTATGCAAGACCTTCAAATGGATCCCCCTTGAACATAGAAAGACCGTCGCACATACCCTCATCACCAGCAGACTGGACTACGGCAACGCACTCTAGGTCGGAATCAATAAAAAACTCACCCGCAAATTGCAAAACATCCAGAATGCTGCCACCAGACTGATTTTCGACCTACCCCGACACTGCCACATTTCACAACACCTACGTACCCTGCACTGGCTCCCCAGAGAAAAGAATCACTTTCAAGATGCGCACCCACGCACACAAAGTCCTCCACAACACCGGACCAGTCTACCTGAACCAGCAACGAAACCTCCACGTACCCTACAGGGCCCTACGCTCATCCCAGCTCTCTCTTGCAGAAGTACCCCACATCAGGAAAACCAGAACAGAAGGATGCTCCTACTCCTACCTCGCATCTACCGCCTGGAACGCCCTACCCATCCTCATCAGACAAACCACCTCCCTCCCCGGCTTCATTAAGGAACTGAAGACTTGTCTTTTTTAATCCACCTCACCGGCAAATGCTACAGTTCCCCCCCAGCGCCTTGAGACCCTAACGGGTGAGTAGCTGCGCTTTATAAACTTTGATTGATTGATTGATTGATTGCTTGATTGATTGATTGATTGATTGATCTTACAGCCTCCTATTCATTTTGCAATGAGAGCACATTGCTACCCATATCGCCATAATGGGCTGACATAGTTAAGTATCTAACTAAGAATGTACCAAGTAAATGACTTTTTCTCACATACTCCTAGGCTAGGCAACAGTATAATCTATGTAAATGGCATGCTCTGCAATGTATACAGCCCCACGTGCTTCTAAAAACACGGTTGAATACTTCCTGTTGCTTTGGACAGCAGCTGAAGTCGTGTTAGAGAACTTAAGTCTGACTTGGGTAGAAACAATCTAATCTGATAGTGTCTGTGGGATGAAATAGGATAGCTGCTGCATATTTCAAAGCAAAAAATACATTTTAAGAGCCAAAGCTAAGGGAGTGGGTCTGAGTGGTTTTTTTATTATCCAATTGTAAGTTTACATATCTGATGACAATGGTAAAGGGGATGTGTTGAGGAATTGATGACATCAGGGAATTGGAGTGATAGGCAAAGTCAGCATCATCACAGGGGTATATATGGAATAGCTGGAAGCGAGGATACTTTGAAGGAGGAACTTTCAGAGACAGACATCTCACGGTAAGAAATTGATGAAGTCAGGTATGACAGAAGCCCCAGTGACTAATTTTGAATCGGGTGGTCCAGAAAATCTTCTGATTTAAGAAGTATTTGCTAAATGTGGAAGAGAATTCCCTGGAAGAATTTCTTTGACCATACTATCTCTATGTTTGAAAAGAAAACCTGCTCGCCTTTTCTGTGATTCATATTATGAAATCTGACTGAGATCTCAGAGGGGACTGCAGGGAATGACCTGGCCAGCAGTAAAAGTATGCTTGTTAGGAAGCGAATGAATGAATATAATTTGAGCGGGAAGAGGAACTTTTTCTTTAGGGACAACATCTATAGTCACTGCAGCCACCAGCGACAAGACAGAAGTGGGATAGATTTAACATGCAGTGGGTGGAAATAGGAGACCATAAAGTCCCATGTGAGAGAGACGCCGATTGCGGCTGAATGCTAAATATTTCAGAAATGACTGTGAGGTTCGGCAGCTTTCAATCACTGCAGGGTTGTGTCACTAACTCAGATGCACTACTTTGAAATTACATTTACCGCAAAGACTTTGAAATAAAATTATTTCAAGGTCTCTTACTTCGGTCTGCAATAAAATGTAAGTCCCAAATAACAAACTTGTAAAATCGTTGGTTCGTTTTTTGACATTTGTACAAAAGAATATAAATGCGATTTGAATACTTAACTTTTATTGCAACCTTTGAAATAATCTAGTTCTGTGGTCAGGCTGGCAGCTAACAATATAATTAATTTAATTTCAATACAGTATGTTAAGTTAAAAGCCATGATTTAAAAAAATATATATTTAATACTTAAGTATTGTAAATAAGATACGTCACTGAAATACATTAGAATTTGTTTACAGTATTTTAGACTTTTTAATAATATTTAACATATTTAAGGTAACTTAGAACCTGTTTTATAAATTTTTACTTCGTTTCAAATGATTAAAAGTATTTTTGTAATGCATTCTTGTTTTGAGGAATATGAGGATTGGTGCTCCTCCGCCACCTATTCAGCAGTTATGTCTGCGTTATGTTAAGTGTGGGATTTAAGATTATTGGAGACAAGCTGTTCCGTGGAAATGTTGTTTGGTATTATTTTCAAATGAATCATACTGGATAGTCCAGGCAGGGCTTCAACTGACTTGATGCAATGTTTAGTAATGATTCATATTGGATAGAAGCTGACTAGAATCTGTCATGCGGCTGCTCTGTGCATTCTGTATGCGGATGTGGGTGCATTACGGTGACAGGGAGAGTGTCTAATGTATTCTCTTGATGTTCTCAAACTCGAGATATGTAGGTAAGGGGGATTACAAGTAACTAATGTTAAGGAGGTAACGTTTAGATAATTTATAGTTTTGAAAGCATGTTCTGATTTTAAAGGATGGAGATAAGTGTGAAAAATACTAATGTAAATCGTCGTAAATACCCACGAAATTGTGCCAGGGTGGATTTTCACGACATCTGAATTGCATTTCCTTGACCACTCCACTGACACACCCCAGAAAAACAAGCATTTGCAATGCAATAGGTCTCGCATTTGCGAGAGTTTGAGCTACTGGCATTATAATTAACAATGCCTTTAATTTACGTGTTAGTTTTTAAAACATAAATGAAAGGTATTGTCATTTACAGTGCCAGTAGCTTAAACTCTCGCAAATGCGAGACCTTTTGCATTGCAAATGCTTGTTTTTCCGAATCCGATGAGCTATGCACAAAGCTTTGAATTGAGTGTGTTTCTCAATCGGAAGTTAGTGAATTTTGCAGGGAACTTGGAGACAGAGCAAAATGTTGGCAGATGGAAAAGAAGTCTAGCAGCCACGTTCTGGGCTATCTACAGCCTGTCTGTTACAGATCTCTTGGCACCCAGATAAAGAATGTTACTAGAGTTCATTTGCGAGATGATTAAAGAATGTACAATCGTTTTCCGGACCTGGAGATGGGAAAAGACAATATCAATTTCAGACTTCTGACAGTAGCAAAACACGTGCCCGCTAGTGCTTTGACTTGTGGCTCAAATGAGCGTGTGTCATCAAGACAGACATCCAGATTCTTTACAGGAGATTTTTTGCTAGGGAGGAGACCCTAACACCTTCGGCCACCAATGATCTCCCCAAACCCGAATGTGCTTTCCCAGCAGAAGAATCTCTGTTTCATTAGCATTCAAATTCAAGCACTCCACTCTGCAACGGCAGTCATGCAGTTCTGAAAGTTGACAACGCTCTCCGTGGATTCCACTGACAAAAAGACGATTAATTGGGCATCATCTGCGTACCCAAGAGGAGACATCCCAGAAGACTAAGGTGCAATTGGTGCAACTTTA
Organism: Triturus cristatus; assembly: GCF_964204655.1. NCBI lineage: Eukaryota > Metazoa > Chordata > Amphibia > Caudata > Salamandridae > Triturus > Triturus cristatus. The sequence goes on from NC_140586.1 coordinate 580,867,247, forward strand.
TGTGAGCCCCGGTAGTGGGACAGAAGATGGATCAGCAGCTGAAGTTTGGGTAGCAAGTATCTATAATATGATTTCAAAGTCAGAATGTTCATTGAAATCTTAAGGGAAATATTGGACCGTAAGGTTTGGTTTCTGTAGAAAAAGTAAGAAACAATTACGCAGATAAGACTGTATACGTTTAGAAAAAAGATGCTTTGCTTTCTTAAAAACAAATTGTGCCTGGATAAGGGTGGATTGTGGAAGCTGGTCTCTGCAGGGTGCAGCTAACAAAGCCACTGACTGGAATGAGAATGTCCCGCTTTTGTTTACATTTCATAAATAGGATGCTCAAAAAACAATAGATTATTTTAAATCCCTGCAGATCCTTTTTAAAAAAAAAACTTTATGTATCATTTCCAAATGAGTACAATACAAGCATTACATGCTTATTCACTGCGACAATACAAACTAGTCTTCAAGCCGGAAGTCAGGCGCCCTTGCCCGGGACGTGGGCGGGGCCTGCTCCGGCAAAAACAGAAACCGGCGTGCCGTGCTAACGCGGGGCTCCCATGTTGAAGGGAGAGCCCCGCGGTGGCGGCCGGAGTGAAGAGAAGCCCCGGGTCCCAGGAGGGGGCCCGGGTGAAAAATGCGGTAGCCGAGGATGACCACAGCAGCGCGGGGCTCCCAGGAGTGCAGGGAAGCCCCGCAACAGAAGTGCTGCAGCCGCGAGAAATCAGGGGTTAGACTCTGTCCCCAACTAACAACTAACAATTAACAAAAGGACGGTGAGAAGCTCTAAGCTGTCCAAGTGGTGCTACTGTGACACCGCCTCACATTCCACTGCATGTATTGAATGAATATGAGGAGACACAACAAGCAGAACAATCCGGTTACTAAAGTCGACTCAGCGACTGGCCTAAAGGCTAAAACCCGCCTGGCACAGGCACAGGCAAAGGCGTTGTCTTCAGGGGCTGTCAGAGCAGGACTTTTGGGAAATCGCCCCGATCCTAATTGTAGCTACGAGAGCTCAGAAGATGAGCCGGCTGAAGAGCCCACCGGAACATGCCAGGAAGTCCGAAATTCCCCAACGGCACCTATACTGGAGATTGGTGACATGGGCAAGACAAAGGTGGATAGCATATCATCTGCTGAAAGTAACAAGGAGGAGGGGAAGAGTGTTTAAGAGTTTCCCCTTTTTTTGAAAAAGTCATTACAGACAGTCCATCCTCAGCCTAAAACACCTCTCCCTCAGACGGTGGATAGGAAGGTAGAAGACCTTGTCAGCCCACGCCAATCCCCACTCCATCTTATTTCATCATCCTCGCCCTCCGTCTCTTCAGCGCCTTCACACGTCCAGAATACATTAGCCCCAACCATCATGGTACAAGAATTGAGTCTTAACTCTCTGAATTTTGCCTCTTCACCCTCTGTAGACTCCTCGCTGCAATTACACACTCAGCTGGCTCAGACCCAAACTGCGACTGCTAACACCCCAGTATTTTCCCCAGGACACCGGGAACAGCAAAAGATCCCAACTCAGAAACTAAATGCCTCAAATGTCATACAACCACGTCACAGTCAGAAGGATCGGAAGGAGCCAAATACTTCACAATTCCCAGCTTTTGAATCAGCCTTAGAAACTGCAGAAATTCCATCAGATGATCTATCTGAAGCTGTCTCCACAAAACAAATGGCTATCAAGACCCTGCTTAATCTCATCCTTGATGAAATAAGAGAGATGAAGAGATCTCAGGAAAACGAAATTGCTTCTCTTCAGCTCCGCCTAGGGAAGATCGAAGAAGCAGTGTCCTGTCTCCCAGATAAAATCCAGGAAGCAGAGTCAAGGATTTCTCAGCTGGAGGATCAGATGAGCGGATTTCTTACGAAAGTATGAGAAGTTACTAAAGACAGGAGTACGCTAGAGAACAAGCTCGAGGAGTTGGAAAATCACTCACGCCGTTCTAACTTGCGCATTGTGGGAGTTCCCGAGAGAAGTGAAGGCGCCCAGGCACCGCAATGGGTGGCATCCTTTATTAAGCAAAAAGTCCTCCCCGAGTTCAGCGGGGATCTTACAATTACCAGGGCCCACAGAGTTCCCCTCCATCCTCTACCAAACTCGAGCGGTCCTCGACCATTTTAGTTAATTTAGGAGATTATCGCATTAAGGAGAAGATCCTAGCTAAAGCCATACAACATAGGCAATTCCCGGTTAATGAAACCTCCAACTGTAGAATCTTGCCTGATATGTTAGCAGCAGTGGCCTGTAGGCGCAAATAGTTTGTTAAGCTACTTTTTTTGTTTCAAGCCCAAGGCGCGCAGGCGTCAATTGACCAACAGCCGAAACTGCGTGTTCTTGTCAGGGGGAAATTTCACATGTTTTCTAACTTAGAAGAGGCACAGGATCTTCTCAAGGAAATTTCGGTCCCATAATGAACCAATGGACTCATTGATGTTTCTTTTTTTTTTTTTTCTTGGTTAGCCAAGCTGTTTATAGTATATCTTTGCCGGGGGAGTGAGAGGTGCAGATCCATGGCACCCTCAAAAGCAGCAGGGGGGGTGAGAGGTGGTTAGTGTGGTGGTTCACCACTCCAGAGGGGCAGGGGTCAAAAGAGAATAGCAGTAAAAAGAGCAGGAGCAAGGGCATTAGAGTAAAGGCTTTTAAGCTAATGGGAGGGCTTAAGTACTTCTATTTGAGTGTTCTTCTGTTGATTTTTATTCAATTGGAAATATAGCAAAAATGACTAGTACGTGCCACATCATCTCAATCAATGTTAACGGGATACTAAACAAATCAAAATATGGAGCATTAATTAGGTGGTTAGTGTCTCTCTCACCCCAGGTAATATTCTTTCAGGAAACTCATTTAAAAACTAATCTCCCCAAGTTATATTTTACTAGATTTTTTCACATGCTTTCTTTGCTTCGGCCGGACTGGCCAAAAGAGGAGTTGCTATGTATTTCTGCCAGAGACTTCCTTGGGAATTTGGGCAGGTTCGGAGAGATCCCTTGGGGCGGTGGTTTTGGGTCGAGGCCAAATTAAATGGGATGATTTTAAATTTTATTAACTACTATGGCCAGACAGTGGATGACACTACAGCCCTACTAAAGATTAGCGAGCTACTTAGGGGCGTCCCAGGAAAAATAATTTTGGGTGGAGACTTCAACTTTATTCAAGATCTTAAAAAAGACACGTCGAATAAAAAAAAAAAAGAACTGAAACCCCAAACAAAGAAAGTGCTGGGACCTTAAGGCAAGAGCACCTGTTGGTAGACCCCTGGCGTTAATCTAACCTTATTGTTGCCAAATTTACCTACTTTTCCAATCAATTTCACACGGCCTCTCGGGTCGATTTCTTCCTAATATCAAGATCTTTAAGGTTTGCAGGCATCGCAATAGAGGCCAACACATTTGCGGATCACTCCATTGTGACATTGGAGTTGGAAATTGAAGGGGGCGGGAGGATTCAACCCAGGTGGCAGATGGATCGTCTCCTCCTGCAAATCCCTGAATGGACAGCCGAAACCAAAAAGTGGATATTGGAGTTTTTTAGAATAAATGAGGCTACAGCAGACATTTTTTCAGTCTGGGGCGGGTTTAAGGCAGCCATTCGGGGGCAGATGATCGCGCGCTCAGCCGCTCAGTCAAGAGAAAGGCGGGATAGGATTAACCAACTCCAACAGGCAGTAGACAATGCAATGAGCTGCAGAGATACTCAGCCCCAGGGGCATGGAGACGTTGTGACGCAGCTAGTAAGGGCAAAGCTTGCATTAAAAGAATTTTTTTTTATTGAAGAAATTAATAGCTCCAAAACCTTCCAACAACAGGTCTACGAGGAGAGTCAAATGTTGGGAAAGATGCTTGCAGAGCAAACAAAAACCAACATATTATAAAAGATAAAGACGGTATAGCGCTAGTTTTTAAGGAACACTATTCACAGCTTTACTCGGTAGGGTTGGGACAAATTCACAAATATTTTGATGAGGTAAATCTTCCAGTGTTGCCCGGCCTGTTAGCTGAACAACTTGATCACACAGCCCGAGCCTTCACTTCTACCCGGATCCTCGCACGCTCCCCAGGTTATTCGCGTTATCACATGCCTCTGCCTCGGATGTGCCGGCTACCTCGATACTTCGTCAGCAACTATTACGTTGTCCGTACCTGGGCTCTCGCCCCCAGGCTTCATCGCGTTACCTAACGCTCCAAACACAGACGTGCCGGCTCCCTCGGAACCTTGTCCGTTTCCAGGATCTGGCCGGACCCGTATCTGACGGGCCATATTACTCAATTAGTGGCTCACCTGAATCCACTGGTTAACTTTCCCGCCTCCACGGAGTTCTCTCCATCCAACGAGTCCCCGCTTTCAACACCAGCGTTCGGTTCGGACGTATGAGACGGAACTGCGCCTCAGACACCACCCATTGTGGCTCATCTCCCCTTCCCATTCCCAGCACTGCTTCCCCCCAGGCAACTAATTGTCATTCTCCTGTCCTGAAGAGATCCCACCACTCGCAAAGGGATCGAAACGTCGTCAACAACCATTTCTAAACTCCATTGTATTGCAAATTGAAATGTCGGAGTATGAAATGTCTTACTGACTTTTTGTTAATAACTACCTTCGTGCACCAAAAAGTCACCTTTTAAATCACTTGCCTAGGTACCGGAAATCGGCTGATTTCCTCTTACCCTGCCACCAACTCACTCACTGTTTTATATTTTTCTCCCTTACTATTTACTGTAATTTACCAGTAATTTCTGCACTGTCTTCAAACATAAAACCCAATTTTTCATTGTACTAATTGTGGCATGCTAATTTACTCTACTTGAATGGGACCATTGTTCCTTTACAAAAAAGCTGAACAACTTGAGCACGAAATATTGGTCGCAGAAATCTTAGACACGGTGAAACCAATTGCAGGGGCCAAGGCCTGTGGAGCAGATCGGCTCCCAAATGAATTTTATAAATTCCTTTCCAAAGAACTGACCCCCTTTCTTGCGAAACTATTTAATGCAGTTAGACTGGGTGGTACTGTTCCTCCTAGCTTTAAGGAATCTATCATCATTAGTTTTGTCAAAAAAGGGAATAACCATAAGGATATTAACTCCTATAGGCCGATTAGCCTCCTTAACGCTGATTTTAAGATTTTAATAAAAATATGGGCTCAACGCTTTACCCCCGATTGCCCAGTCCTTAATCCATTCAGATCAGTCCGGGTTCGTGGCAGGGAGGTCTATATTCTCTAATACAGGGTTTTTAATCCAGGCCCTTAAATAACAAAACTCCTACTTTAGTTACGATGGTTGACGCTGAAAAGGCGTTCGACCTTGTAAATTGGGATGCACTTTTTTTTGGTATGCAAATATTTGGTATTCCTGCCCAGATAATTAATATGTTGAACAACATCTATCAAGGTGCCCAAGCCCGGGTGGTAGTAAATGCCAATACCATAGGGGCAATAAATATAAACCGGGGCACCAGGCAAGGCTGTCCGATGTCCCCCATCCTGTTCACCTTTTTTATTGAGCCTCTAGCTATAAGAATTCGTGAAAGCCCTGAAATTAAACCCCCAATAGAAGGAATGGCGAAATTAAAATTATTCGCAGACGATATAATCCTATATCTGCGTCCTGACAAACAAAATCTTGATCAGGCTCTAAACGAATTCAGTCAATTTGAATTGATTGGTGGGTATATAATATACCAAAACAAATCTGAGGTTTTAACACTGAGGGGCCGATTACGATTCCGGCCACAAAATGTACCGACCGGCATTAGACCCGGAACAGAGACCGACCGACACGGACCGGCGCCGTACGACCCGTGCAGTACAATGCAACGCTTGTGAATTACAACCGACACGTATGGAATACAAGCCGTACGACCGAGCCGTAGGGAAAACAGTGGGTCGGCTGGAAATCCGACGTGATTTGCACCGACCGACACGTACCAGGAATGAATACAACCGACACGCACCCGCGATGTCCGATCTGCGCAGTACGATGCAATAAGTGTAAACCCAGAGCGACTCGCACGGAGCCCAAGCCGCGTGGCCTACGCGCACAGAAAACAGGGACCTGAAGCAATAGAGATCTCTGCGACTGACGCGTATGAAACACAGAATGAAGTCTGCGTGAAAGAGCCGGAGAAGCCCGCACGAGCAAACATCAGCATCTGTCTCGGTCAGAAGAACATCTCCTTCATGCCTAGAAAACCTAAAGGAAAAAATACAAAAAAAGGACCAAACAAGGAACGACAAAGTCAATAAATATCCCCCCCAAACAACTGGAACAAAGACACACTCACAACTGCACCTATATAAGGGACATCAATCACTACAATGATCCTTTGCAAATAGGAGACAACAGCCAGCAGAAAACACCATCACACAGCAACCACAGACACACTCACAACTCACCCATCACACAACTTTCACACCATTAGCACCTCACCAAAAGCACCCACACATACAGCTAGCAAAACCAACACTAACTCACCCTCACTTGCACCCTAACAAACACATCACTCACCACCACCACCCATCACCATGCCCCCAAAGAAGAATCCAAAGTTCACAGATAGTGAGTTAGAAGTGCTGGTAGATGAGATCATCAGAGTTTGCACCACATTTGTTTGGTACATTGGTCCAAAGGACCCCCATGTCAGAGAAAACAAAGATGTGGGTGAGGATTGTGGACAAGGTGAACGCACAAGCACCAACGTTGCGCACAAAGGACGATATCCAGAACAGGTGGTATGACGTGCGCAAGAGGGTCAAGAAACTCATCGAGAAAGATCACGCCTTGAGTCAGCGCACTGGCAGTGGCCCTCCTGCCAAACCAGTATACTTCAGGACCTGGGAGGAGAAGGTGTGGGACATCCTACCACCAGAGAGCGTCCATGGTCTAGCAGACATACCAGAGCCTGGTGAGTACACGACCAACATACCCAATATTGTGTGGCAAGGGGACAGTAAAACCATGCACCGTTAGCAAAGCCACAGCAACCAATAGATAATCATCCTAAGATGTGTATGCTAGTCAGACAAACACAATACCTGGCATCTCATAGTGAGTTGGAACTGTGTCATGACATGTACTAACCTACAAATACAGCAAGGCAGTGGCACAAAGCCAAATAAACACTGTCAGACATTTTGCCACGACAAACACACTACCTCACAATGCAGCTGACTGACAGGAAGGAATAGTGGGTATGCAGGTGAAGTGAGTGTACCCCAAAGCATGATGGGGTTTGTAGTCACAGATAATGCTCCCCCTCGAAACTGGCCCATCAAGACCTCTCTGAACCATGCCCACATCACAGGGAGTGGAAAATGAATGACAAGATGGCTGACACTGGGTCCTGCTGTGGGGAGCACAAGGCCCTGGTAGGGGTTGTGCGCCAATCAGAAGCAGGACACCACTGACTGACATCTTGAAAGACAACTTGCACGCCCTCCAAAGGAATCATAGTGGGATGTCTGGCCGGGTGGGAAGGAGGTCTGGCAGCTCTGACCATACTTACCAGCATGTGGAGACACACACACCCCTCAACACAAACTCCACACAACTCACTGTGTAGAATGCATTGACTCACACCGTAGTGAAATATCACCCAAAGATACAAAGTATTGGGTGCTGCTGTGTGAAGCACAGGGGCTCTCTTTGGACTTCCCAAACAAACACAAGGACTTCACAGTCAGCCATCTTTCCATTGCTGTCACACCCCCTCACAGGGAAGAAGAGTTAAAAGGAAGGAAGTATGGGCATGCTGGGAAGGGGGGTGTAGCCAAGAGCATGATGGGAGTTGCAGTCACAGACATTACCCACCCACCCACATGGCTCATCAAGCTCACACTGAACCATGCTTGCCTCACAGGGAGTGGGAATGGACTGACAAGAAGTCTGACATTGGGCTCTGTTGTGGGGAGCACAAGGCCATGCTGGGAACTGGGCAACAACAAACACCAGGATTGCACTGACTGACATCCTGAAAGTTAACCTGCACCCACTGCAATGTTGGCACGCTTTATGATGGGTTAACTGGCCTGGGGGAGAAGGAGGCCCTGACATGTAAACAAATAGCACCGATGCTGGCCATAGACACACCTTCTATGCTAAAACACATTGCACATGTGGTACCAGTCACTCACAAAGATGATGCCCGGGCAAGATGTCTGACACGTGGGCCTGAGAAATGATGTGGCTGACAATCACACATATGCACTGGCCACACAAAACCCGGTCGCACACACAGCTATTGCAACCATATGTTCAAACTCATTGTCTGGGGATACAGTGTCCAGGGGTGCCCCCTGGCCTGACCGGGGAGGTGTGTCTTGCAGATGACAACTGTGGAGAGCCATATATGGTACATTGCACAAAACACACAGGAACTAACATATACATCATTGACAGGGGACATCTGACAGTGAATGGAATGGACACACCAATATAGCAGACACCATAGCATGGTCTCATTCACACTCGGTGCTGTTGTGAGCTACATTCCACTCCTACATCGTGCTGAAACATATGCATCCTTCACACAACACACCACTCACTGACATAGACACTGTAGACACAAGGTCTAACCTAGACTGCATTGGAGGAAACATACTTTCACATCAGCCAAACTGCAACACACACACCACCGGCCCTCACTGTCATGACCATTGAAGAGCCAGAGTGCTACCTTGCCCAATTCATGTCACCATGGAGAATATTGACAAGTCAAATCACATATGTATGTACAAAACTCAGCACCAGACTCATTAACTATGGTGACATCATCACTTGTATGAAATGAGATGGGAACTAGGAACACTGTCAAAAAACACTTCCTCCAAAGAGATCACAGCCATACCGGACTGTGACCATGTCGTACCAATACACCAATGTGGCACACAAAGACTAGCAAAATCTGCTACCACACATGCCCCGATCTTACAACATATCCTCGGTGGAATAGCACGTATGTACTTGTTAAAGCGCACATGTGTACAGAGATGGCACACCTGTGTCAGCAACGTGATGGCCCTTGAGTAGTAATGGTCACGTACAGACAAATCTATACATGAGCTGGGCATGCACACACTTCGACATGCACATTGAAATGCATCATTTTGGCTAGGCAATGTGCAACAACAATATCAATCTCTGTCCGTGACAACCCTGGACAAAGCACTGGACGGGCAGGCATCCGGACGTACAGTAGAAAATGTCATGTATGTGAACCATTGATGCCTGTAGAAACTTAACTTACATTGTGTGTCTCTTCCAAACACAGGTGGTACTGGGGACACAGCACCAAATGTGGAGGAGTCCCTGTCCCAGACTCTGGTAGACCCTCAGCTCTCTGGTGTGGATCCGTCTCTGTCCTCTTCGGATGACGACGAACAACCTGGCACCTCCGGTGTGAGTCATCGTGCAGCACCAGCAGTATCAACATGTGCACCCCCTGTACCCACGCCTCCTGCATCTGGAAACAGACAGGGCACCACTGCCAACACGGACAGACCAAGGCCACAGAACACCGACAGCACAGGGAAACAGGACCCCCAGGAAGCTACAGACAACACCACCAAAAACAACACCCAAGTGCGTGCCGCCACAGGTCCTGCCCGTGTGGATAGGGGTGCTGGGAGGGGTGGGAGGCAGAGAGCGCGCCTTGCAGAGGGGTGTTGGACTGCACGATGACCCCCAACTGGCATGCACCGGAGGATTTGGCCAGGTAGTGGGGATCCTCAAGGACATTCAACAGGAGCAGGCTGCCCACCATGCCCGCATGGAGGCAAAGTGAGATGCACTTACTGCGGTGCATCAGGACATACTCCTATGCCTCCGCCAGATCAGCACAAACATGTCCACACCTCCCTGTGTGGCCACAACGTCTGTTGCCACACCATCTGCCAGTGCCACAGGGAGGGAGGATGACTCTGGTGGAGAGTCCCCTGCACCGCAGACGCCTGCACCTGAGGATCCCCCCCAAGAAGAAAAGGGGTCGTCCGAAGAAGGACAAGTGAGACACAGATTTCTCTGCACATCCCCCAGGGCCTCTAAACCTGTTTTGGACACTGTTCTTTGTGCGCAACCTGTTCACCTTGTCGTATCTGACACAACTCGCCTACATGACATGGAGGGTTCATGTTGGGCCAATGTAGCAGATGACTGTGGACTTTGCTCTGGACATTTCAGCTACCAACACTTCCAACTCAACTGTGAACTTTGGATTCAAAACCCAATGTACAGCACTCACCATCCTGTGCACTATCCTCACACATGTTTGTAAATAAACTCAACAGTACACCATACTTGCTTCTTTTGTGATTCCAATTTGTCATGTGTCATGGAGATGTTGATCTGCTAAACAACACAGTGCATGCCAAATACTACAACAATGTGACCACCGTTATGTGAGTCATGGTGATGTGACACATGTGAGGGAGACACACCACTATGGTACCACAAAACATACTCACCATGGCCATGTAACTCATCCCACACAATGATGTTGACCTGAAATACATTGGTATGCACAGACAACACCTATCCACAGTCAGTGGTAACAAGTCCACAGGTGAGGTAAGCAAATGTCAGTCAGATGTGGGAAGACAGACAACGCACATAACAAAGCATAGCACAGGTTCATTACACATCAGCCACATGTTTATTTCACAATAGTTGCAAGGTAATTGTACGTTTCAGTGGGCACACGGTCACAAAATGTCAGAGATATGAAGTCAAGGGGTGTGTGGCACATCACTTGATTGGAATTGACAACTTCCACACTGGTGTTGGATTCTGGGTGTTGGGGGTCAGTGTTGACCAAACACCAGGCAAAGTACCCTGGGAAGGACAGACACAAGGCACAGTCAAAAGCACAGCAGAACAGGAGAGAAATGCAATACACTTGCACAAAACACGTCACAAGAAACCTACACAGAAACAAGTTAGCAGTTCTACACTATAGTGGAGTACAGACCACCTGAAAGGACAAATCATTGCACGCATCCAGTCAAGTGGCACACAGACACACTCAAACAGCAACAGAGCAGCCACAACACATTTCAGGCTAACTCAATTATTGACATAACAACCCTGTAATCTCACATTCAGGTGAAGAAGTTGTTGATGAGCTGTGTGCAGACGTCACCCTCATCATCATCATCATCACTGGCATCGTGGCCCAGGCCTGGATCCTCCACAGGTGGCGGAGGTAGGTCATCGTCACCCTGGATGAGAGGCAATTTCTTCCGCACTCCCATGTTGTGTAGCATGCAGCATACAAGGATAAGCTTGCACACCTTTGCAGGCTCATATGGGAGGGCCCCTCCGGTCTTGTCCAGGCAATGGAAGCGGCTTTTCAGGAGACCAAATGTCCGCTCAATCACCCTCCTGCTCTGACCATGTGCCTCATTGTAGCGCATCTCGGCTGGTGTCACAGGGTTCCTGAGAGGTGTCAGCAACCATGGCATGTTGGGGTATCCCGAGTCACCTACACACAAACAATTAAACAATTAGGAGAGTTTTGAAGAAGGGTGGAATACAACATTGCCAAACACACACAATGGTAAACAGTCAGTACACACCGACAAGCCTGGCATGCTGGTCTGGCATCTGTGACATCATCGTTGCAATACGACTACTCCTCATGATGTAGGCATCGTGCACAGAAATGGGGAAATGTGCACACACATGTGTGATACACATGTCTGCAAGACATACCACCAGAGCATTGATGGAGTGGAAATGTTTCCTGTTCCGGTATGCCTGCTCATGTGCCTGTGGTGGTATCAGGGCCACATGTGTACCATCAATAGATCCGATGACATTCGGCATCCTCCCCAGTGTATAAAAGACATCCTTTATTTCAGTGAGTTGACCTGGGCTAGGAAACTTGATGTACAGGTCAAGGAAATACTAAATCCTCTCCAAGACATCGCGTAGCACACGACTGAACATTGTTTGCGACATACCACCAGCAGTAACCACAGTGTACTGGAAGGTACCAGTAGCAAAGAAGTGCAGGGCTGCCATCACCTTCACCTCTGGGGTCAGTGCTGCAGGGTATGTCCGGCCAGGTAGCAGATGTGGTGCCAACTGCTCCACCAACTCCTCAATCAGTGGCCTGGTGAAGCGGTACCATAGGATTCAATCGCGTTCCTGCATGGTTTCAAGGTCTGGGGACGGTCTATGGAGAGCTGGTGCCCTGCAGAACAGGGATGCACAAAGGAAGATTATTGATTCATCCACCCATGTGGCTATGAACAAGCAAAATATAATATGATACATCATGACAATACACAATGTACTGAGGTGTGCGCTGTAGGGCATGGACACATATGTCACCTACATGCCCATCACCTCATATCTCAAGTCCACATGTCCACATAAGTCCCATGTAGTGCAATGGCTAATCATTGGGCTGTGTCACCCTACCTATGTACTGCTATGACGTTACAAACACACACCACAGTAACAAGTGAGGCCTGATGTCTCCCAGGCATCCCAGATCTTTGCCATGCAGATACCCAGGGTCCCTGTATTGCCACATGGACACTGGCATGACATGGCATATCATGTACATGCCACAAGGAAACCGTGAGTCCCACAGGTAGTGGCCACTGTTGTCTCTGCAGGCTCTACATATACGTCTCGTAGACACACACACGACATCAATGCTGATGCACAAACCACACAGATGTGGAGACTGTCTCCCATAGAGCACATTTGATCAGCCACATTTGAGACACAACATGCACACAGACTGTGGGTGTACATCAGAATTGGGGCTATAGGTATCACTGTGACATACATACCATCACCCCCAGGACTCAGGGTATATGTGACATGTCCTAAACATATCCAACCTGAAACTGTTTCCATGACTCATGCCCATAACTGTACAGTTGCACATCACAGTGGTAATGTGCACAGCACACAAAGGATTCTGTCCCCATGAACACCTGCACAGCCTGGGAGTGGCTGCACAAAAGTGCCACACAACAAACCAAATGTTGCCCCCCCAACACACAGGGAATGCAGCCTTAGATGCCAAGGGACACTGTGTGGCCAATGCTGTAGTGTGGTAGGTGTGCACCTGAGTCCCTGGCAAGTAATTGTGTGTTGGAGCCGTCAAATAGTCACACCAATGAGGTCCGACGCGGGTGACTATGCGTACGCTTTGCACAGTTCCGGACCGAGCCGTGCGTGCACTTAGCCATTGACTGCAATGAGGTCCGACGCGGGTGACTATGCGTACGCAGTGCACAGTTCCAGACTGAGCCGTGCGTACGCTTAGACATTGACTGCAACGAGGTCCAACGTGGGTGACTCTATGTACGCATTCCACAGTTCCGGACCAAGCCGTGTGTACGCTTAGCCATTGACTGCAATGAGGTCTGACGCGGGTGACTATGCGTACGCATTGCACAGTTCCGGACCGAGCCGTGCGTACGCTTAGCCATTGACTGCAAAGAGGTCCAACGCGGGTGACTATCATGCATACGCGTCGGGCAGGCATGGACCAAGACCGGCGTACGCCTTGGCCATTGAATTGTATGGAGACGGGTGCGTGTGTATTTTCAAACTATGTGTTGTACAGTCAGTTGATCGAGCCAGGCGCACCCATTGGCTCTGGACTGTCATGGATACGGATGCAGATTCAAAACTTGTACAAGTCATGCACTGGAAATTCAGTTTGATGCCTACAACCATGTTGCAATTCCTAGGGTTTTATAAAGGTGAAGATTTGAACGACGCGGAAGACGTGTACGAGTCATACATTTCCATGGATTGGCCAGATTCACAGAATGCAACTGTGTTGGACCTATCACTTGGGACACTTGGCACAGATTCTGCCTCTGCAGCACAGATATAAGGCTGTCTGGCCCCCAGGGAGCTCACTTGCCTGCACTGCATGCTACTGGACCACATCCCTGCTACCACTGCTGCTGTCTCTGCATCCTCTGGCTACTGCTATGGCACGTACTCTGGAGAGGGCCCCAGCCTTCACTGAGGAGGAGAACCAGGCCCTGCTTGAATGGCTCCTTCCACAGTACAGCAAGTTGTATGGGAAACCAGGGGAGCAGGTGAGTGTGCAGTCCACTGCCTTCCTTTGTGCATGTTGTCTGACTAGCAGTACTAGCAGTGTGTACACCAGTGGCAAGCAAACTCACTGAGTACTTTCATCCCCCAAAGTGTGTAGGTACATGTAATAAACAGGTGTTCTGCAGCAAAAGTGCATTTGTGCAATTTTCAACTTCCCAGGCAATGTTAACATGTCAGACATGCAGGGCATTTGTCCATTTCCATGGGTGCACTACCTGTGAAACTCATTTTCCTTCGCGATGACGACATGTATATCCAACTGTGTGCAGCACAAATATGGGCCATGTGTGTTAATGGACTTTTAACTTTTTCATCCTCACAGGTTGATGCCCACCAGAAGCAGGAGATATGGCTGACCATCGCCTGGGCAGTTCGATCGGTGGGGGTCTACAAGCGCTGGATCCGCAACTGCCAGAAGAGGTGGCAGGACCTTTGGGCTGGACCCGGAGGATCGCAAGGGTCCAGCTGAAGCTGTCGCCTCCTCGCAGGAGGGGCGGACACCGGACCCTGACCCCCCACATGCTCAGGATCCTGGCGTGGTCTTCCCGGACCTGGATGGGCAGCTGAAGGCCACACAGCAGCAAGGAGGGGGTAAGTCCATGCCTAATCTGTGTACTATGTCTGACATGCTAATTGCAGTCTTTTGGCCTGGTCACACTTCCACATTATGTAGGTCTTGTAGTCCAATACTCAGGTCCTTCAATTGTGTGATGCACCCTCCTCATCTGATCCACAGGTGTGGACCCTACAGTCTGTTGCTTGTGTCACTAGGGCACTGTGTCCCTGCAGTCAGCTATGCTTCAGGTTCCGGACAGCATCTGTTACCGTGACTCTGTTGTCTGTTTCATGGGTGGGTCAATTGTTTACACAATGGCTGAGATCTGACATGTGATCTGTGTGTGCCCTTGATATGTGTTACAATTGCTGGTCTGACTCGCCACATGTGGCTGGGGTATTTCAAACATGCAGCAGGGTACTCCAATTTGTGTGCCTCATGAGTATGTATATCAAGCGTGTCACACGTGCTTAGCCACCTGACTACTGTCCAGAGCTAAACACTGTTTCACATAGACCTGAGCAGTCATGCCTACCAAAGGGAATTTAGAAACACTCTGTAATCCCACTCCTGTGTATCAACTTACAGGTTGTGCTAAGTGACATGTGCCTTCAGGTGTCTGCCTCTGTGTCATTGTGGTGTGGCTTCCTTTTCTGTACAACTGTGGTGTTTATGAGTTTGAGGGTCAGCAGGACATCTGAGATGTCATTTGCTAGTCAGGTTAAACGCCTTACAGGCTGCTGTTTCGGCCTCCTCAGAACTTTGAGAAGATTCCTTCCGCTTCTTCCTCAAGCGGTTAGGGAATCGGTTGTTTGGGCATTGATTCTATCTCGACTAGAATATGCCAATGCTCTTTATGCTGGGATCCCAGCTTATGCTCTTAATAAGCTTCAGGTGAGCCAGAATGCGGAGGCCCGCTTGTTGGGTGGCCTGGCTCCCTGGCAGAGCGTGCACGATTATCGCCGCTCCCTCCATTGGCTACCAGTCAAGGCACGTGTGACATTTAAAGCTCTCACTATAGCCCATTGCGCCTTACATGGACAAGGCCCCGGCTACTTACAGAAGCGCTTCTTGTTTTATGTGCCGGGGAGATCCCTACGCTCCTCATCTCTCAGGCTGATGAAGATTCCTGGATTTCAGCGACACAGGCTTGGGGGCGCCTCCTTGATTGTGTTCGCTGGACGTGCATGGAATGCGCTCCCCCTGTTGCTTCGCACTGTTGATGATCTTGACACTTTCAAGAAACTGCTAAAGACACATCTCTTTTCTTAAGTTCTAGTTACAGTCTGTCTTCCCCTTGGGCCACGCCGGGACACTCCTCGGAGTAGCTGCGCGCGTAAGAAATGTAGATAACATAACATAACATAACAGATGTGACTATGAGAGACAATACCTGTGTGACATATAGGTGTGTGATCAATTGACAGTGCACAATGGTGTATGCAACTGAGCACATCATGCAGCTGTGTTACATGCACAGCAGACTGTGATGTGCTAATGTACAGGGAGTTGTGTTCGCCGAGACTCATATGTCTGTTTTGTATGATGTGGGGTCTCCTGGGTCCGGGATATGTTGTTTGCAGGGGATGGGCAAGTGCACTTGTCAGCTGCAGAGTTTGCTTTACCCATGAGCTATGATTGTGACACAGTGCATACTGTTGTCGTCTGGATGCCCTGCCCCTGTGACAGGAGACAGTGTTGACTGACTTTCAAGGCATGCCAGTGCCATGGAATTTAACTTGCTACAAGTGATCCTGCATTGTGTTCAAATGTGCTCCATGCACCCCTTTGTGGTATTGACTATCAGGACATGAGAACATCATAGTGTGTGTTGCTGGCATGCATCACAAGCATGTGAAATGAGACTCTGCCCATCCCTTCATCCTGACACCTGTACTGAGTCAGTGGCAAGAGATGTGATGTGTGTGTATAGTGACATACTCCTACATGTTTACTTGCATGTTCAACAAATGTGTAGGTGGTGCATGTCAGCACATTGGGGTAATAGAATCCAACATGCAACAGGCATATGGGTGCAAGTCCAGGAGGGATATGAGTGCCATGGTTGATGGTGAGACTGACAATTGGCTTATTCTAAACAGTGTGAGCACTTTGAGCAGTGTTCATCTGATGATGACAGGGCTTACCCTGTGATGTGATGTACTCACTGTGTTGTGTGCAGTCAGTGCAGGTGACTAATGTTCTTTTTTTTCCTAATTCTATCCTGATACATCCATGGCCATAGGAGTGAACAGCACCACGGACCAGGAGGAGCCACAGAGACTGACTGGGACAGAAGGTGAGGAGTCGGAGGGACCCAGCGGCACGGAGGGAGAGTGAAGCCACACCAAAGAGTCCTCAGCAACATCAACCCCAGCTGAGGGCCACAGCAGCTCAGAGGATGACTCCCTTATGGAGGCAGGTGTCAGCAGCCACCAAACCCCATCTAGTGAGGCTGTGAACGCCACCGCCCCCACCACCACCATCACCACACTCCCATCCCAGAGGTCCGTGGAGGCTTCCGTGTTCGGGAGCATGTCTCCTTTGTGCCAGGCACTGCACCCCCTGCCCCTGTGTCCCCTGCTGCCCTGAGTGAGGAGTCTGTGGACTTGCTTAGACAGATCCATGTAGGGCAGACATGCTGAGTGTCCTCCATGACAACACACCAGTCTGTTGACACAACTGGTGTCGTTCATGGAGGGCATTTCATCGGGCATGTCTGCCCTACAGAGGACCAATCAGTCCGTGGCCTCCTCCCTGATGGCAGCAGTGTCCCTCCTCCAACAGTCCCGCACCCCTCCTACCCTTGCACCACCCACGATTCCTAGGACCCTACCTGTTCCAAGCACACACACACCTGCACATTCTCACAAACCCACAGACACGGGCAGCACACAAACACCCAAACCAAGGGCTAGACATGCACACAAGGAAGCGCAGGTGACTGATACCACACTCACAGTGGATGGTTTGCAGACACACACACAGTCATCCACAACCACTCCGCAGTCCTCCGATACCTCTCCCTCCCAGCCCCCTTCCTTGCCTCACCTCCAACCCCATTTCCACAGAAGCTCTTTCTCTGTGACCTTGGCCTCTTCCCCACCGACCCAGCAGATCCACCTTACAAGGGGAAGAGGAAGTCCCCACACACAGAGGGGAGTGCCCCTCACACACAGACACCCTCCCGCAGGTGCAGTCAGACTGAGGCCCCCACCCGCAAGTCCCCCCGGAGCCGGAAGAGCAAGACCCCACCACTGACCCACAGCCCCACGACGAAGTCTCCGTCCTCCATCCCCCAGGCCACCACTCCACAGGTTCCCCCACCACACCCTGCCCCAGGTTCCCCCACCCACAGATTCACCATCCCCAAAATGCTGAGGCCCTCCCCCCTACCACTTGCTCTTCCACCCCCAGTTAGACAGTCTGTGCCACTGATGTGGGGACTGTGTCCCCCACCTCTGTCTTGCCGACCTCACCTGAACCCCATTCCGCTCCCATTGAGTTTGGCACTGTAGTGGAGTCCACAACCACCCCATCTGACTTGGGCACTGCAGTGGGGACCCAGTCCACTCCATCTGACCTGCCCACTGCAGTTGTGCCGGCACTCACCCCATCTGACTTGTGCCCCACAGTTGTGACTGCACCCACTACTTCAGTCAGCTCCACTGCAGTTGCCAGTGACACTCCTGCATCCACCACCCCTTCACTGCCTCCTTCTGCTGCACCCTGATCCTGTCCCTGCAGTGCCTGGCCTGCCCCCATGTATGCCCCTCCGAGGGGATGTCCCCTGCCCTTACCAGTGCAGGCAAGCAACGTGTGACAGTTGTCACTTAAGTTAACATTTTGTCATTTGGATATGGACTGGCCATTGGCCTTTGTTTTGAACGGACATTACATTTTAAAATTGCTGAATAAAGCATTTTTTTTAGCCTTGTGAATTTGATTTAGCTGTACATTGGGTGGGGGTTGCAGTAGTGATGGGCAACATAAGCCCTATGTGTGGGGGTGGCAGGAGTGCTGGCAACAGGTCCCCTATGAGTGGGGGTGGCAGTAGTGATGGTCAACATAAGCCCAATGGGTGAGGGTGGCAGTAGTGATGGGCAACAGGTCCCCTATGGGTGGGGGTGGCAGTAGTGATGGGCAACATAATCCCTATGGGTGGGGGTGGCAGTAGTGATGGGCAGCATAAGCCCTATGTATAGGGGTGGCAGGAGTGCTGGGCAACAGGTCCCCTATGTGTGGGCGTGGCAGTAGTGATGGGCAACAGGTCCCCTATGGGTGGGGGTGGCAGTAGTGATGGGCAACATAAGCCCTATGGGTGGGGGTGGCAGTAGTGATGGGCAACAGGTCCCCTATGGGTGGGGGTGGCAGTAGTGATGGGTAGGGGTGGGCGGAATTATCGCAAAAATGTTTAAAATCTCCGCAAACACGCGGAAATATCGCGAAGATGCAGAAGTTTTTTTCCCGCCCGTTCGCGGTATTTTCTGCGTGTTCGCGGCTCGCCAACTTACCCATGCGGTTGCTTGCGGGCACGGCCATCTTGTTTTCACTCTTCTCGCGGTGCATGATCGCGAGAAGAAAGACGTGATTGCGCGACGCATGATGTTACTCCGGGCGCGAACTGTCGTGAGACAGCGCAAATGGCTACCAACAATCCAACATCTCGTGGAGAGCGCGACCGGATCGGGAAATTTTGACATTTTCGCGCTCTCCGCGGAACGCGAAAATGTCAAATTATCGCAATTTCCGCGAGTGGAACGGAAATTTAGCCCAGGCCTAGTGATGGGCAACATAAGCCCTATGGGTGGGGGTGGCAGGAGTGCTGGGCAACAGGTCCCCTAGGGGTGGGGGTGGCAGTAGTGATGAGCAACATAAGCCCTATGGGTGGGGGTGGCAGTAGTGATGGGCAACAGGTCCCCTATGGGTGGGGGTGGCAGTAGTGATGGGCAACATAAGCCCTATGAGTGGGTGTGGTAGTGGTGCTGGCCATGCAACCCCTATGGGGGCCTATTGATAGTGGCCAGGATATGGATCCCCTGGGTGTGTGTGATATTTGGCGGGTATGTGTCGTTTGTTAGTGTGGTGGGTGTCTGACTTACTGTCTGTGCCGTCCGCGTCTGTTCCTGATCCGGTTATAGATGTACAGTACTGGTATGACCTGCGCAATGGGATTCATGATGTGTTTGTCTCATACACGCTGCTTGTTGCTCCGTCTCATAACCGTTGCAAGCTGGTCCATCTCGTAGCCATGGATTGAGTTCTGGCGTGAATTTTACCTGATATGCTTCTTTTCCGGATGCTGTGACGTGCTGTACGTGGTGACCCATCCGGCGTGTATGATGTGCGCATCGTGCTTGTCCGGCCGGAAACTGCTATGGATACTGCTTCCAGGCGACTCGGTTCGGCGTTCGGAGGTACGGCTCGGACGGAGAATGAAGCTTGAATCACAGCCTACGTGTCGGTGGGATTTTTGTCAGTTATGCGCATCGTAATTCATCACCAGGACGGACCGGCTCCGGGTACAAGTCGGTCGCAATGTAAGGCTACGTACAACGCTTGGAGAGCTGTCCGACCCGGATCGGAATCGACCCCTGAATGTGGACTGTAACTTTTTACCCTTAAATTTAAATTCCCAAGCCTTGAAGGCAGACCTATTAGATATTTGAGTATCTATGGCTCCAATCAATTTGAACAATTATTTATTTTGAACTATGTTGCAATGCGCAATAAAATTAAAATTTTGCTCGACAGGTGGACCCTTCTACCGTTAACTCTGATTGGCCGTGTAGCACTTATCAAAATGTCTATTCTTCCCTTATTGGTTTTTATTTTTATAAATGTACCCCTTAACATTAATTCTCTTTACTTTAAAGAGATTGAGTCAATGATTGGGGATTTTGTATGGAATAGGAAAGCTTCTACGGTTAGGCTGCCTATACTACAGTTGGGAACCGCTCAGGGGGGATTAGCGCCACCAAATATTCATACTTATTACCTGGCAGCAATTTTGGATTTATCAGCACGTTTATTGGATCCCAATGGTCTGTTAGATATGTTTTTTTATGACAGAATGATACAGGAGTCTGGATCGCAAGTTCCTACTTTTTTAAAAACAGCGAAACTACCAAAATAGACCCGATAGAAGACTGTCCGGGATTTTTCTGATAGACTACAGTCCTTTTTTAAACAAGCTCGGTTTGCTGGCTTTTATTATTTGAAATCAGTTGAGTGTAAAATCTTCGGGCTCCAAATCCATTCCACCAGGCTCAAAAGATGCAAGGACTGTGGTCTAGGAAAATTGGGTCTCTTCCTTACTTCACGGAAACTTATCTCCTGGCAAGAGGTCTTAGACAGATCTGATAATCGAATAAAACCGGGGGTTTTGGAGTATCTCCAGATTGTAAATTTTATAAATAAATATAATCTGTTATCATGTGGGATACCATCAGTTCAGGCTAACGCCTTATATAAATCCAAATTGAAGGGGGTGGGAAATTGGTATACCTTATTGAGAAAGGGTGAAGAGTCCCCCCTGGTTGAAGAAGTTCTGGCCAAAATAACCCATGAAACAAATTGTTCCTTCTCGGGCAGGAGTGGGAGGAGATAGCTCATCTAGGAATTACGGCAGCCAATTTTAAAAGGATGACCTTTTTATCTCGGTGGCTGGCCTATTTAACCCCAAAAACTTTTAATAAACGCTTTCCGGGAGTGGAAAATAAATGCTTTCGTTGTCACAATCGAAGTGGGGGCGATTGGCTCCTTATATTTTTTACATGTCCGTAACTTGAAATATTTTGGCATAAGATCTTCTCATCAATAAGCCAGGCCATTACCAAGACACTTCACCCTGAAGCCGAGGTATTTCTCCTTGGCATCTCCAAAAAAAGGTCTGATCTGACCAAAGCCGAAGAGACATACACGGCGATTTGCTCCTTAGTAGCTCGCTCCCTAAGCCTCCAAAATTGGAGGTCTGAGGATGTACCATCTTACCTAAAATGGGTGAACAAAATGCAAAGGACAAGGAGGTTTGAAGAGGCCTATGCCAAAGAAGTCGGGGCAATGAAAAAGTTTACGAATGTTTGGAAATTCTCTGAAAGCTGGGAGTCCATGATTGATATTTAGCACTTTAGCACTAAGCACTTTATTGTTATATACTTACGGATAGTCATGATAGCACTTTTAAGCTGCAGGGCTCCTCGATAAAGTAGAATGTTTACTCAATGAATGAATATGATCTGTATTGGGGGGTAAGGTAAACAACAACAAGAATGTTGTTTAACCCAGCAATATTTTAGTATTGAGCACTGTTAGCACTTTTGAAATTAGGATGGTATGACTGTTAGCATTTAGCACTTTCTTGTTATATATTTAAGGGAGGACCCAATGGTATTTTAATGTAGCAGGGTTCCTCGATTAGATAGAATGTTTATGCATTTATTGAATACGACCTGCATTGGGGGATAAAGGCCAACAACAACAATGATAAATGCCATTGATCAACCCTGCTGTATTTTAACATCTAGCACTGTTAGCACTTTAGAAATCATGGTAGTAGGAACTGTGTTTAACTCTGCTGTTTCTTGATAATATTTTTGAACAAAGGATCTTACTAGACTTTGCTTGTCTTTTTTTGAAAATTGTTTTTTCTTTAATCTCGATTATTGATTATTGTATACTATATTAATTGCCCATCTGCACTGCTCAATACATTTTTTTTTTTAAAGTCTTATCTTATTGTCTTTGAAGTAATCAAACACTTGTATTACTTTCTCAAAATTTTGGTGTTAGGAATTCGCTAATGTGAATTATTATTTATTGATTGCTTATGGGGGCATATCGGAGGAGCCTACCTGGCTGGCGGACGCTCTGCTGCGCAC
The DNA here is from genome assembly GCF_964204655.1 of Triturus cristatus. Lineage (NCBI taxonomy): Eukaryota > Metazoa > Chordata > Amphibia > Caudata > Salamandridae > Triturus > Triturus cristatus. The sequence continues at coordinate 580,889,771 of NC_140586.1, forward strand.
CTCTGCATTACCTGGGGATTGGAAGCGCCGTGGTCTCCCTCGCCGCCATCTCCCTTGCTGGCCGCCGTGTGGGGGGACTACAGCCCCCAGAGTTCCTAGCGGCACTTCCCGCTTCCGCTTTCCTGCGCGCCCGGAGGTGCTTAAAACCGCGAGGCTCCCTCCGCGTCGCGGGACACGCGCGGGCGGCGCCGGGCTAAGCCCGGGCAAAGGGCGGGCCCTCTGTGGCCCTCAGAGGCCAGAAGAGACTGGGCTGGGCCAGAGACGCTGTTCAGGAACATACATGGTACATAAGGCACCGGGTGTGACATTTAGTAGGTTGCCAAGACTTGGCTATTGTTTTAAAGTGTTTTTTATTATAATATAGTACAAATAGTAGACGGGATAAACGTTCTAACAATTCAGTAAGCTTTAGAGGGGGCTGTGCCTGTTTATAATATGTCGAGATCTAAGCCCCCTTCTGGGCCACGCACTTTGGATAATTATTTGGTCCAGAAGGTCAGCAAGATAAACTCTGAAAGGCGACAGTCGCTAGTGAAAATTAGTTCCCCGCAATCAGAGAGCCCTGTAAGGGGTTCATCAGCTTCTAGTATAGAGGATGCGAACAATCATTCTAACATTATTATCCCGGATGTGGTAGAGATGGGACAGCTCGATTCTGAACAAACCACCCCCAATGAGTTAGGAACAGGGGACTGTCCTGATATGGTAGAACAATGTCTACCGACTCCGAAAGCACGGGCAGTTAGAACATGTAGGAAATATCCTATTAAGAAGGGGGCATTGCGTAGTGTGCGGAAACGAGCAGCCTCACCAGATAAAGTCCTTGAAACGAATGTAATGAGTAAATCTAACAAGGTTGGTGTGGAGGATGATATTGTAACTAACCTAGAGGAGATTATTGGTTTAAAGATTAGAGGCATTATAGATCCGCTGGTATCAAAAATTGAGGAATTAACAAAAGAGGTTGTTAGATTGGGTGGTTTGCTTAGCAAGGCCTTGGACAAACCAGGAGAGGTATCCACTGTCACAACTGTTGCAACTGACACAACTAGCAATCAATGTAAGCAGTATATACAGGGAGACCCTTCTAAGGAAGCCATAGGAAATAAAGGGAATGGTAGTGTTAACCCCATAACACCTCAAAGGAGCATGCACTTAGGCAGTAAGGCTATGCCTGCCATAGAAAATATAAATGGATGGGAGGAAACTAACAAAAAGTATGCTATTAATCTCCCACCTGAGTGTGCTCCTTATGTGGTGGTACTAACAAATGTTCCGCCGCTTGATAATAGGGGTCTTCAAGAAACCCACGATTCCTTAAAAAATAAATGTCTATCTTGGCTAAATAGACAGTGTGGTTTCCCATTGAATTTCTCTGATAATGTTTTGACTACCAGGAGAGTTAATTGGATAGGGAGTGCTAGGAAAAGCTCAAAGGGGGACTGTGTAATCATAAATTTCAAACATCCACAGCATGTTACTACTGTCCTCCTAAGAGCTGCATCTCTCCCAATTTCCGATGGCAATGTATGCGCCCGAGCACTAGGTTACTTTTATAATCACCTTAATGCCAACCGAAGGGACAATACTAGAATCTCTACTTACCCACCCACCTCTAAACCTTATTTTGATATTCCCACACAGAATAGATTTCATGCACTTAGTTCCCTGGACTCTAATGATTGACGCATACAAGCGACGGAGATATGTTTAGTAAGGGAAGAGGGTCCCGATAGGGATGAACATATGTATGACTGTGTACCTGAAATAACAACTAGGGGCTCAGGATATGCGCCTAATCAGAATGAGGCAGAGAATATTCACGAGGGAAGTGTGAATACATGCAATATGGGCCAAACAAGTGGGGTTGGTAACGTTGAGGGAAATGTCCGAGGTTCTGCCATTGGGACTACCGCCAGAATAGGTACATGTTCCAGACTGGTGTGCTGGAATGTAGCTGGTCTGAAATCTAAGAGCAGAGACCCTGGTTGGGAAACTTTTATTAATAGGTACGATATTTTATGTTTCCAGGAAACCTGGTGCAAAAGTAATATTGACTACGAGGGATTTGCTTCATATAATTTACCAGCATATGGAGAGGGTCCGGGAAGAGCTAAGGGGGGTTTATTCACCCTTGTATCGGTCCACCGACAAATGCTGGTGATAAAATATGTACCGGTGGGTGATCTAGTACAGATGCTCTGGATTCGTGAAGGCAAAAGCCGTAACATCCTTCTGATCAATTATTATAACAATATTTTTGATAGCACCAGGGGCAGAATAATAACCGATTTGGCCAATGCTATTGATACCCTAAGTTTGGATTCCAATGTTGTATTTGATATTATTTGGTGTGGGGATTTTAATACCTCATTATGTGAATTATTATCTACAAAGGCCTGTGGGGTTACGAATAATGCCGGATGGGAGGTCCCACACTTTGGTCACGATATGTATGGGGAAAATGTGAATACATTAATGGGGTGCCTTGACCTGGAAATTTTGGATTGCTGTAGGGACAGTAATGGTTCACCTGTCCCCACATTCAGGAATTGGCGCTCTAATTCTGTGATTGATCATGTGTTGGTATCCTCTAGTATTGTCAACTGTTTTGCCCCACTGGAAATGGAAATAATGGACACTAGTGATCATAACTGTATTATTGTGACCATGACTTTGTGGGAGGTGAATGATAGAGAGATAGGGACCACAGTTGGAAATATAGAAGCCCACCGGGCTAATGGGGTAAGGCTTAGGTGGATAGGCGCAAAAGCATCCGAATTGACTGCATCCATCATTATGAAGAATTTGGCAGACATTGTTTTTATTTTAGAAAATAGATTGGATCATGAGCGGGTCTTATCTAGTTTTATAGGAATCAACAATGCCATTAACGCAAAGTTCACAAGTGGTAACAGGGGTGGTACAACACCTGGATTTGTTTGGTTTGATAAAACCTGTTCTGCTGCTCTGACTAACCTTAAGCAGGCCCTAGCAATAAGGCCTAGGGATAAAAAATTAGTAATAAATCTGAGGCTAGAATATAAAAATGCCATTAAAGCTAGGAAGATGGTTCTACAGCATCAGGCCTGGGATTCTCTTAACCAAGCGGCGGAACTCTCTAATGGCATGTTATTTTGGGCAACAGTCAACTCCCCATTCCTTAAGGAGACAAATACACCTGAGTTAACAGCAAATGTCTCCTGTGAAGGTTGGATTACCCATTTTTCAACTATCTTTGATTCAGGTAAAAATATTAATGTTGGCTCATATAGATGGCCTATATTACCACTTGAAATCACTGTGGAAGAAGTTGAAAGGGGGATTAGGGCAAGTAAGGGAGGAAAGGCCCAAGGCCCGGATGGGGTTCCAAGTGATGTGTACAAGGAAGCACCGGAAGTATGGGGCCCCTTGTTGGCTGCTGTTTTCAATGCCGCGGTTTGTACAGAACCTCCGCCGACCTGGGAGGAGTCTATTATTGTACCAATATACAAAAAAGGATCCAGGTCTGATGCTAAAAATTACCGACCAGTTTCATTACTGGATTCTTCCGTAAAAGTTATGAGCAGGATTATGCTGGTAAGATTGGAAGAATGGGCAGAACAGGATGGTATTTTGGCAGATAGCCAATATGGTTTTAGGAAAGGCAGGGGTACGCTCGATCAATGCATTAATTTAGAATTATTGATCGGGAAGTATAGTGAAGCCAAACCTGGCCTTATATACTTGTGCTTTGCTGATCTAAGCAGCGCTTTCGACATGGTTGACCACTCAATTTTGTGGTCAACCCTGTTGAAATTGGGTGCGCCAGAGGGCATAATTTATTTTCTTGCCAGGATGTATGAGAGATTAAAAACATGTGTACGTTTCGGTAGGAAGGGAGAATGTACCCCGAACTTTAGCGTAAAACGAGGTATAAGGCAGGGTTGTGTTTTAGCTCCTCTTTTATTTATTTTATTTATAAATGGTATTGATGCAATTTTAAAGGAAGTACATGCAGATGCTCCCCTGATCAATGGTGTTTCAGTACCGGTGTTATTATACGCCGATGATGCTGTGTTGTTGTCAAGAACTCCGATAGGGTTGCAACGACTGATGGATAGCTTTGCCTCCTTTATTGACGACAAAAAATTAGTTATTAATAAAAGTAAAACGTAAACTATGATCTGTGGCCCAAAAAAATCTAAACATGCAATAAAAGGGTTTTTCATTGACAAGGCAAAAGTACAGCAAGTGGACAAATTCTGTTATTTAGGTATAACCTTTTCTAGTGACAAAAAGTGGACACATGAATTTAATAACATACGCAATAAAATGGCTAGAAATGCACACGGAATTTTTAGATTTGCTCAGAAAATTGGGGATCGTAGGACCAGAGATATGATAAAAATTTATCAGGCGAGATGTGTATCAATTGCATTGTATGGGGCAGGAATTTGGGGTTATTGCTGCGCATATGAATTGCAACTGGAAGAGAACTTTTTCCTTAAAAAACTTTTATGTTTACCCACATCGGCCTCTAATACTCTATGTCATCAGGAACTATCTGTGAACTACCTACTTGATCTTTTGTCACTTAGACCTCTGATGATTTGGCGGTCTATTTGGTTGAATGAGGAGAAGTCCTTTACCAGGTCTATTATCCAGGATTGTTTGCGATTAGATAAAGCCATAGCAATACCCTGGATTAAATACATTATTGTGTGTTTCTCAGATATTTTTAACCTGAATATTGTAACTGATCCGAACGCTATTTTATTGATCCCCAAGGTTGAGTTAAAAAGGGTCTTCCTAGCTTTTGCTGAGAGGAAGAGAACTGTTATTGCTGGTACTTTGTCCACTGTTATGTTTTATAACAGATATTTGTCTATGGATGGATTTCCTGTCTATTTAACCCTTGTCACCAGGCCGACACACAAATTTGTGCTAACCAGACTTAGATTTGGAATAGCGCACTACTTGGTGGCCCATCCGATAATGAAAAAACATCCATTAGGACCTTGTAGATGTGACGGGATTTCCAAGCAGAGCACAATGCACTTTTTATTATTCTGTAAGCTGTACTCTAATTTTCGTATTGTCCTGCTTAAACCCATGTTTGTTAAATACGGAACACGTACGGTTGAGCACGCAATGAAATTGATTTTTAACTTACAATCTGCGGATATCTGCTTTTATATTGCTACTTTTTTAAACAAATGCATCAATTCTAGGAAAAGCATGTGTTTTTAGCTGTTGAAATGTAATTTTAATATGTAAATGAAATCATTGTTTTTAACTAAACATAGTGTTTTTTAAATGTATGATTATGTCTGCTATAAGTCGTTCATATTTTGTATATTTTGATTTTGTGATTGTGTATGCTTTTATGGTCATTAATTTGTACCGAATAAAGCTGAATTGAATTGATTGCTTATGGTGTTCTATCACAAATTCTGGAGGAAAAATGCCAGTAAATTAAGGGCCTCATGTAGGTAGCCAAATACCGGTCGGTAACGGCCGATTTTCGGTAAATATGCCGTTACCGACCGGTATTCAGACAAGTGAGATGTAGGAGTCCAAAAACCACTTTTCGGTAAATATGAGGCGGTAAATACCGATTCATAGTTACCGAATTCTAAAATACCGATTCATATTTACCGAATACATTATTAACGAATCGGTAAATATGAAGTGGTAAATATGAAGTGGTAAAAATTGAAAATGACATGTAGGAGCAGTCGGTAATTAAGAAATCCAGGAAAATCGGTAAATAAGAGTCGGTAATTAACACGGATGGAAAGCAGGTGGTAACCATCAACAATGCACATAAGCAATCCCAAAATGCAACTGCGTGGACAACATGGCCGCCATGTACGTCATTGCAAGGCGCCTACGTCTACAGGCAGCAGGACTGAGGGTGTGGCGACGGGAGGAACAAATCTACAGACAGCGCATCACACTATTCCAGCTGACTGATGCAGAGATACATGAGAGGTACAGGCTACACCCCGAAACCATCATGGACTTAATCAGGGACCTTCACCCACTCCTGGACCAGCCAATAAGAAGGGCGCACGCCATACCCCCACATGTGCAGGTGCTCTGCAGCCTACATCTGTTGGCATCCGGCAGTTATCAGGTGGTGATAGCTGCGGTGGGTGGGGTATCCCAGAGTTGCCTGTCACGTTTCTTCAGGAAGTTCCTGGATGCCATGATGCAGAGAATGCACCACTACATCAGCTTCCCAAACACACAGGCTGCACTGCAGAAAACAAAAACAGACTTTTATCACATGGCACAGTTCCCCCATGTCATCGGCTGTATTGATGGTACACACATCCCAATCTGTCCTCCAGCTGACACAGAGCACATCTACAGGAACAGGAAGTCCACCCACTCCATCAATGTGCAGGTGATCTGTGATGCAGGGAACATCATCACAGATATTGTTGCAAAGTTTCCTGGGAGCACCCACGACTCTTACATCTTCCAGAATAGTGGGATCTACACACGACTGAGAGCTGGAGAATTCGGAGAGGGATACCTGCTGGGTAAGTAACAGTGACGCCCCTTGAAACCTGCAAATCAGAGTGTATAGAGGCATGTAACTGATGGTTCCCTTTTACTCATCCAGGCGACAGTGCATATGCATGCCGTTCATTCATCCTCACTCCCTACCTACACCCAGCAACCCAGAGTGAGAGACGATACAACGTGGCCCACAAATCTACACGCAATGTGGTGGAGCGCACGTTTGGACTGCTGAAGAGCAGGTTCCGCTGCCTCCACAAGAGCGGAGGCGCACGCCAGTACAAACCCATCACCTGCTGCAAGATAATTGCCACTTGTGCAATGCTGCACAACCTTGCCACGAAAAAAGGTACAGATGTGGAACTAACATATTTTGAGGACAACGAGGATGAGTCAGGCCAGCCAGAGGGCAGCGCAGCTAGAGTGCCAACTGCAATCGATGGGAGAGAGAGACGGGCAGAGATCACATGCAACTATTTCTGAGTAAGTGAGGGGACACAGCGAGTCGTGAGAAGTCATGACGTAGTTTAATGTGGCACCACGCCATGAACACATGAACAGGCCAATCTGGCAATATGCCATCTATACAATGAGTATGTCCAGGGTTACGTCACCCAATGGCAAGTGGATTAGCAGGGCCACATCAATGTTTGCGCATACGCGCTGCAGTGGTGGATTGCACGGCCTGTGCATCCTCACTAGAGCCAACCCCAAGCCGCCTGCTGCTCCTGCGTGCTTCTGGGACGGGGGGTGTGATGCTGCTGCTGGTGTCGATGCTCTCCGCAGCATCCCCTGCAGCAGTTGTCGACGCCTGACTTGTCAATAGCACCCCTAGTGCACTTGTCACCTGCACCATCCCCCGTGACAGGTCGCTGCAGCACTGTGTTAGGCCATCCTGCATCGTCACAGAGCGCCGGCAAAGTAGGGAAGTCGCAGTTGCCAGACGGTTGAGTGCCCTGCTGGTAGTGTCCCTTCTCTGGCGTTCCCGGCGCCGTGCTTCGATGTCAGCATCTAATTTGCTGCACAACTGCTGGATTGACTGGGACATGTCCCGAATGCCCGCAGCCATGCCGCCAATGTTTGTGTCCATGTTGACTAAGCTTGTCCTCATCACCCGCATGTGCCTCTGGACTGACATTACTGCCTTTGATTGCAGGCGCTGTTGCTTCAACATTTGGCCCTCGAGCCCCAAGAAGACACCATGGCCGTCAGTGGGTGCTGGTGGACTCTGGACACGCGACCTGCGGCGCCCTCTTGCTCCCGTCTGTGCTGCCTGTGAGGTGTGGGGCACAGTGGGATGGCTCCTTTCCTGGGGCCCGGTGCGGTCTTCTGGGCCCATGCTGTCGTCTGACGAGGTGTCTAAGGCTCGTAGCCTGGCTGCTGGACGCCTCCTCATTCTCACACCTGCAAGCGGAGATGTGGCCGGTGAATCGAACATGAGTGGCGATGCTGGCTCTGGTGGTGGTGATGCTGGCTCTCGGTGAGGTGATGGTGGCTCTGTGTGCGGCGCGGCTGGCTGCGTAGGTGGTGCGGCTGAAAGTGGGCCTGCTCCCTGGTCTGAACTCGTGCTGGCTAGAGGTGATTTTTGTGGCCGGTGTGCCGTCTCCCCTGCAGCATGCCCTGTACTGCATGATGTCACATCTGTGGACAGAAAAACAACATTGGCTCAGTGTCCCCGAAGGGCTGCATTGCAAGCGTCACAATAAATCATTTCACATTCCAATCTGTTCTCTGTCTCCTTGTGCCTCGAGTGCGTGACATGCCTTGTTGCCCTGTGACATTTACGTCATGGTTAGTGTTGCCCTGACTACATCTCCCGGAATGCATTGCCTGTCTGCACTGACACGTGTGGACTGCAGTGTGATTCTCGTTTCACAATGGGGGATGTGGGATAGGGGTAGGGGCGGCTACATTGCTGTGCTTTCGTCTTACCTTGGTGTGTTGTGGCTCTGGCAGAGCTGTCGGCGTCCCCAAGACCCACGACGCTCTCTTGCTCGAGTGTGGCCGCCACCAGCTCCTCCAGTTCGGTGAGGGCAGGTGCCCTGTTGGTTCCACCTCCGGTCTGGCTGGCCTCCTTCTGGATGTCGCCCATCTTCCTCTTGGTCACAATCCTCAGGTCATACCAGCGCTTTTTGAGGACCTCAATTTCCCTGTGGGTCACTCCCACAGCATTGACCTGCGCCTGGATGGCCAGCCATATGTTGCGCTTTTCGGCCTCAGGCACTTGCAGGGATTGCCTCCCAAACAGCTTCTGGTGCTGCTTCACCACCTCCTCCACCAGCACCTGGAGTTCCTTGGGGCTGAATTTGAGCTTCCTCCTCCTTTCCCCTCCGTCTTTCTGTGTGCTCTGGCTGGACATGCTGTTCGTTTCCCACTCGCACATGCAACTGCTCCCTGCCTCTCCTCTGCACTCCGAGCCTCTCCAGGGTCGGCTAATTATGTACACCTGCCTGGGTGTGGCCACTTCGGCTAATTGTGTACACCTGCCTGGGTGTGGGCAGTTCCTGGTTGGGTGGGCTGTCGTTGCACAGGATTAGCTGTTTCGTCAAGTCATGTGATGTTATTTACCGAATCCGTACGTACCGATTCGGTATTTTCCGATTCGGTAGATACCACCTCGGTATTTTCCGATTCGGTAGATACCACCTCGGTATTTTCCGAATCGGTAATTATCACCTCGGTATTTACCGATTCGGTGAATTCCGATTCGTATTTACCGAATGTTACCGAATCGGTAACTGTTACCGAATTTTTACCTACATATAACTTACCGATTCTAATTTACCGATTCGGTACGGCTCGGTATTTAAGAACCGGTAAAATTTATTTACCTACATGAGGCCCTAAATGTTTTAACTTCGTGTTAGGGTTTTCTTTAATTACATGTCCTTTGAGTGACATGATTCAAACAAATAATAATGATTGTCGCCAAATCGCTCATGGGAAATAAAAAAGTGTTCTTGAATTTGGGATTTACCTAAATGTTTTTAAGATTTTTAATCATTATCCGTTTGTAAATAGTAATTCGTTTTCCTGCTTGGCTCTGTGCTAATTCTTGTGCTAGCTTTGCCATCATTTCATTACCTGTTTCTCTGGGAAGTTGTAAATTATGAATGTGGCCTTAAGGGACATGGTTTGACTGATGTCAATGTGAGTATACGGGTTAGGTCAGCTTATAAAGGTGCTGACCATCGACCCTGTGCTTACTTCCTTTAGTATCTTTATACTTTTCAAAGTTGCAAAGATTAACAGTTTATCTCATTATATTTGATTAAAAAAAAATGTTCATTTGTATGCGGCTTTTTTAATTCACCAAGAAGGGGCATTTCTGCATATGTAAGTGTTCTTTTGGATATTGGTTTCCCATGTGCTTCTGTCTAGGTAAATTACCTTTAGGGTTGAAATTGCATTTAATTTCCTGGCTATATTTCTGAGCATGTACCTGTTTTTTTTTTAGCAGAAAGTATTTTCTTTCGTAATTATTCGCTGTCTGTCTGAATGTTTTTTTCTGCTGTGGATGCAGCATTGGCTCACTAAATTAACTTGATCATATTATCATATATAATTGCGGTTGTCCCGTTCCATTTGTGGATGTAGCAGCCTGCACATTCTAATCTGCTTTTATAATAGATTACTGTTCTTACAGCTAATGATGTCCATATGGTCAAAAGACAGATTTTGTCCCTTTTCAGGCTAACACTTATAGACTCAGTGAAATGTTATTCCCTTTATCATGTATATGTTAGTTTGAATTACGTGTAGGGGAGTTTCAAGATGATCAACAGTGTTAGATGGAAATATAGGGTTGGAAACTTTCTAAATGAACACATTGCTAAGTGGTTGTAGAAGATGCCACATTTGAATTTGTTTTGCTGATGGCCTGCTTTATTGGTCTCTCCTTACAAATTTCACAGTGGGGCCACAGGCCAGGAGCATACGCCTCTGATTCAGCAACATGGAAATCCAGCGAAGCAGGATAGTAGAAGGCATGCTGCAAAGGAATGGCTGATATAGCATGCAAAGACTAGCTCACACCAAGAACCAGGATAACCCTTTAATGAAGGTTCTGGGGCATTGTGATTTTGAAAACTCATGCTGAATTAATGCTCTATAACGTAGAAACTGTTGCAGTATGGTACATTTCTGCTATGTATGGTTCCCACCCACACATGCCAATCTCAAGAATTATGTTGGTGTTACTAAGTGCTGTCTCCATCTTCAAATTCAAGGAGAACCTCTAGCTGAACTATCCACCATTCGCCTATCATCTGACTGTCCATCGGTCTTTGCATCTCAACTGTGTTTTGATCTGATGTGGCCTACACCTACTCACCTGTACCCATGCATCAACGGGATGGTGATATGTCCATCACCAGCCAATTACCTGGCTTTTTAGTAGTGCTCTAGAGTAGTCCATCCGAAGTCTGTGAGGTTTACAGAGCCATTTGCAAGTTGGTAAGTTAGAAGCGGCCTAAATACAGCATTTCATTTTTCGCTGTAGGTCATTGAGAGTTGTAAGTATGTGGCAAGCAATGTTGGGCTGTCCATAGTATAAACCATCACTTAGCTAAAAATGGACCAACATCGCTAAAGGTAGTAGAAACCAACAGCAGTGGCACAGCTGCTCACACTCCCTGAGTTTGTTGCTCCTATGCTCCAGCTATATGTGAAAATTAGTCATAATAACTTGCACAATCATATAATTTTCAGTTATTTTGTATGAAAAGTGTAACACAGATATACCGATGGAGGCGGTTGGAAAGGAAACCAACCAGTCATTCCTACTGGCTTCCGAATGGCTCAGAAAGCCCATCCGCCAGTCGGAAACCAGGTAGTAATCTCAACGGCGGGCCTTTCTGCCCTTGAGATTACAATAACGGTTTCCAACATGGTTTCCATACTGGTCTGTCCGACATTGAAACCATGTCAGGAAGCGTGTTTGGTGGCCCCCAGCAGGGACCCTTTCGGTGCGTGGCCTCTGGTTGGAAGTCGTACCACACTGTTGATCACTGCACCTTGTGGCAGGCACCTTGAAGTGCTCCCCACTGGGATGGCCGTTATACATGCTCCCATAGTGAAATATAGGAATGTGACCGAACAGTGTTCGGTCACATCCTGATGGGGCTGTCAGGACGACCGACCCGTTGTTGGTCGGTCCCATGACCGAGTTGGTTCCGCCCAACAACCTAATGACCCTGTTTGTTTAATTCTACACCACTATTGTTTCTGTACCCCTTTTGTAGGAAAATGACTGTTTTTGCATGATTACCCTAATTTTTTTGACTGATGGTCATGGTTTTTTGACTCTGCTAACCAGGCCCAGTGCATGTGCTTGGACCCGTAAACAGGTCAAAACAGGCTATACTCCTAATTAGCACATTTAACTGACCTATAATTTCCTGGAATATGTTATAAAATGTTCCCAGTGCCTGTTAGTTAAATTTCACTAGTGGACTGAAGCACATATTGTGCCACTACTAAAGTGACAATGCAAAACATGACTGCAGGTCTCCCACCATTCATCTGGCTGTGCAAGTTCAAATTGCAAATTCAACCCGTCAGAATTACCTCTTTTGATAGGCCTAAACCCCTGTTTTAAAGAAAAATAAGTTACCCTTTTTTAATATATTTTTTGTCCTCATCTCACCAATAAGCATCTGCAGATCTTACTTTACACCACATACCGAACTGTGCACCTTATGGCTACTGCATTCGCTTAGGTCAAACTATAACTGCCCCTTTGACATTGGCTTGGTGTAATCATTGGACCTGGGCTTACCAGAGGGAATTATATCAATCTCAAGGCCCGACCCCAAATCACTAGATCCTGGCAGATGTTCACTTCACACTCCCTAGTATCCCCATGATCCAAACGAGCCATAGCGAATGCTGCTTTAAGCCAGTCCCCTCACCTCGGGGAACAAGGCTGTTTCCATTTCATGCATATCTCTCTCCGTGCTAATAGAACTAGGTACAACACCAGCCCTCACAGACACACCATCATCCCCGAATATTACCAAAGAGATATTCATTACTATATTGACTTTAAGAATGCCACATAGTACCACCTCCTTCCAATAAGCTCCAAGTTCAGGGCATTCATAAAAAATGTGTAAATCATTGGCATTGGAAAGATTGCATCTGGGACATTTGGGGGAGGTAAGAGGGGCAAACTTGGCAATTTTTGCAGGTGTGTAATAAAGTCTGTTGATCACAAAGAAGTGGTTCTTCTTTAAATTGGCGGTTTGACGTGCTTATAGAGAAGTTTCAAGGAGGGTTCATAAAGATCTGTAATATTAGACTCAAAAGAAATTCTGCTCTACGGCCAATTTCCCACTAACTTTAAGGAGTCTATCTGGCCCACTGAATCAACATGTCCAACGGGAGAGAGTGGGTTGGCCAAGAACCTGGGTATTTGGTTTGGAGCAGATTTATGTTTTCGAGATCAGATTGCACGACTGGCGGGGACGTGTTTTGGAACCCTGACTACTCTTCGCAAATCCTTTCCTCTTCTTCCTCAAATGGCCAAAGAAGCGGTAGCCAGAGCTTTGGTGCTCTCCCGTCTGGATTACTCCAACGCCCTTTATGTAGGGGCTCCAGACTACTTGATCAGAAAGCTGCAGGTAGTCCAGAACGCAACGGTGAGACTCATTTTTAACATCTCTAGGAGACTTAGCGTTCGCAAACAGTTGAAGGATCTACACTGGCTCCCGGTGGTCCAAAGAATGCACTTCAAAACTCTGGTCCTCGTTTATAAGGCCCTTAATGGACCGTGCCCTGCCTACCTAGCCAAAAGATTCACCCTCTACCTCCCGACCCGTCAGCTGCGATCTACCTCCAGAAAGCAGGTGGTCGTTCCCAGATTTAAAAGAGCTCGTCTGGGTGGACAATCCTTGATGGTAAAGGGTGCTAAATGGTGGAACGCCCTGCCTGACGCTCTCAGACACTCTTCCAATCTGTCTAATTTTTAAAAACTGCTTAAAACGCACCTCTTTCAAATCCATGATTAACCGACCCCTTTTACCACCTGGATTTAGTTTCATTCCCGCGCCAGGACAGTCTTGACTATTGGAGCGCGTTATAAATCCGCATATAACAAAAGGGGACTGATTCCAAACCTCATGTTGCGGGAGGATTTCTGTATCTTCGGCCTCAATGAGCTTCCTATACCAAATAGAAACTTCTTTCTTTTTGCATTCTGTTGTTTACCAAAGCCGCTCCAATTCCCAATCTCCTCTTATATCTCCCTTCTCTGCTGTAAACCAAGAGGTAAGTTGCAGGTATTTAAACCTGGAGAGACTACCCCCCACCTTAGCCGTTAATACATCCCAAGGATGAAGTCCCTCTTCAGAGACAAGCTCTGACCAAATTTTAATACCCGCCCTTTTCATTGGAATTGCAAGACTGTCCTTTAGACAGGGCGGGGTCCACGGGGAGTCCCAGATGAGTGCAAAGTCTGAATAGCACCCGATCCCCCATCTGCATCTGACCTTAACCCAGACATCTAAGGCAGACCTCAGAACCTTCAGACGAACTTGTTTAAAGAACCTTGGTGCCACAAACTTATACAGAAAACCTTCTTCTCCATAACCACCCTCCATTGTAGCCATCTCACCCAGTAGCCTCCCCCATGATGACTCTTCCGGTTTTACAAGTAGCATTCAGATGTTTTTAAACTGAAAGGCAATTGAGCACCAGCTGATGTCTGGGAGAGCCAGCCCACCCCTTATAAGCCTACATCTCAGCTTTTTCCAGGATAGTCTAGCTCCCTTGTCAACCCAGATAAAGCCTCTGATTTTACTTAGAATTTTCCTAATGTCCTTACTGGGGAAGGCTAAAGGGATCGTATTAAACAGGTATGTTAACTTGGGAAGAATAACCATTTTCATCAAGTTTACCCTACCAAAGATAGTCAATAGAAAATTCTTCCATCTGGCAAATAGACGATCTATCTCTTCACAGGTTCTATTTAGATTTAACTGGGGAATTTTATCCAAATCCTTAACAATGATAATACCAAGATACTTCAGCTCTTTACTCGTAGGGCCCTCCCAATCATCAATATTCCAACACATTACCTCTGTTTTGGAAGTGTTGGCCAGATAACGAGAGATGGAGCCAAATTCCTCCAGTAATACTTCAACCCTTGGTATAACCGCCCCTGGGTTACTAGTGTATAGCAGCAAGTCATCTGCGTACAGAGCTAACTTGCTGATATATTGCTGCAATTTAAAGGGGAAAATTAAGTTGTCTAATTGTATTGCTTGTGTCAGAGGCTCGATATAGATGTCAAACAACAGGGGAGAGATGGGGCAACCCTGTCTTGTTCCTCTATGGATGTTGAAGCTGCAGGTCACCAGGCCGTTTAACAAGATCTTTGCGGATGCTCCCTGATAACAATTTATCATAGTCTGGATGAAAATTGGACCCAAGCCTATTGACCTTAGAACTTCCCAGAGGTATACCCAACACACCCTATCGAAGGCCTTAGCCGTGTCAAGAGCTACCATGGCCAGAGGATCCGATCTAGCCACAGCCATGTCGATAATACCTATAAGCTGTTGTGTCTGCTCCTGAATACATCTCCCGGCTATAAACCCTTTTTGATCTACGTTAATCAATTTGGGGACTAACTTGACCAATCTCCCTGCCAGAATACCCATAAAGATCTTATAATCAGCATTCAGCAGGGAGATCGGTCGGTAGGAGTCCACCTTTACAGGGTCCTTCCTGTGTTTCAGAATGAGGACTATGGTTGCTTTCTTCCAGGACCTGGGTACCTGTCCCATTGAGCTATATACTGAATTAAATAAAACACCCAATATCGGGACCAGTTCATCTGAAATGAGTCTATAGACCTCATTTGGGAGCGCATCTGTGCCCGACGCTTTGTTATTTTAAATTTTTTTTATCTGTTCTTTGATATCTCTCTCTGTAATTGGGGCATCTAAACATTCTTGACTATCAGCCATCAAGGACGCCAGTGCTTTATCTCTCAACCAAGCTTGTAAGGCTTCAGAGCTAGGCATCGTATCCTCTTTGTAAAGCTCGGAGAATAGAGAGAGAAGGCAAGCTTGCATGTCCTCAATACTACTCGACTTCTTTCCATTTTCATTTATAATCAGTTCATTAATACTATTCTTAGATCTATCCACTCTTGCCTTCCATGCTAGCAATGCCCCTGCCTTTTCACCATACTCAAAATTCTGCATGTTTTTAGTTATCCATTGGGCTCTACACTCCTTATCCAATCTTCCCCTATTCTCCTGCTGGGCACCTTCCAATTCCCTCTGGACTTGTGTCAACTTTTCAGGGCTCCCTTGTTTAAGCCGGTTTCTCTCAAGCTCCAAATGACAGATCAATAATCTGTAGCTCACGATTCTCTGCCCTGTTCTTAGAACAGATTAAACTGTGTAGCCGGCCCCTTAAGTTAGCCTTAAAGGCATCTCAGACAAAATCCATAGTTGTCGAGCCAACATTCATAGAGAAATAATCTAGGGTAGCTAGTTTAATATCCCTCATAACCTCAGGATCATTCAATGCGGACCTTTTAAGTGTCCACCTAGGTTGTAGGTTATGCCTTTTCCGAGCAACGGAGAACAACACCGGAGTGTGATCTGATAGGTGACTAAGCAGTACCGTTATACCTAACAGATTATCCAAACTGGACCTGTCAATTAATACATAGTCCAATCTTGAAGAGTGTCCATGCTTCTTGCTAAAAAACGTGAACCCTGTCTGTCATCCTCTTTTGCCCTCCAGACATCAACGAGCTCCAAATCTTGTAACATGATTTTCATGGCTCGATGTTCTTGTGGAGCCCCTGTATAATAACTCTGACTTGATCTATCTTTTCAGGGATCCAAAAGGACATTAAAGCCACCTCCTATGATTACAGGGGAGGTTACTTCAATCAATTCAGATTGTAGTCTGCAGATATTGGCCAGGTCATCAATATTAGGGCCATAAAAGGAAGCACATACCATCTCTAAACCTCCAATGTCCAACAGGTCCACTATCCGCCTCTCCGAGTTATCAGTTTTAACAGATTTAATAGTGCAGCCCGCCCCTTGCTTCATCAGTATAGCTACCCCCTTACTGTGTGTTGTCTGCTTAGAGGTGCAGAAGGATTTTATCCAGGCATATTTAGGGAAAATAGTCCCGCACTCAATATGGCTTAAATGAGTTTCCTGTAGAAGGCATATTTGGGCAGGGGAAAGCTCTAAGTATTTAAATACCAGCCTTTGTCTGCGGGGGCACCTTAACCTGTTAACATTCCAAGAGAGGAACTTCACTTCACTCATCAATAAAGAAGTACCTGCCATCAGGTTGTAAAACCCTAAATAAACGGCCAGTTATTAACATAAAAGTGAAGATGAGGAACATTTATTGATTTTTTACCCACTGCTCCCCACCCCGTGCACCCCCCTCCCCCCACCCGCCCATTGACCCCTCAACCCATGGGAAACCCTCCCTTCTATTAGGCAGAGGCTTTTTAGCCTCAACCCCCTCGGGCTTTTTAAAAAAAATTACTTTAACATTTAGGTCTAAGTCATTCTGGCTAGGGAATCTCCTTAACAACCTACCCCTCTTCATACTTCACCCCCGCTTTTAATCTTGACGATGAGAGCGTCTACCTCCTGCACCGTGCAAACATTTTTTTGACTGATGGTCATGGTTTTTAACTCTGCTAACCAGACCCAGTGCATGTGCTTGGACCCGTAAACAGGTAAAAACTGGCTATACCCCTAATTAGCAAATTTAACTGACCTATAATTTCCTGGAATATGTTATAAAATGTTCCCAGTGCCTGTTAGTTATATTTCACTTGAGGACTGAAGCACATATTGTGCCACTACTAAAGTGACAATGCAAAACACGACTGCAGGTCTCCCACCATTCATCTGGCTGTGCAAGTTCAAACTGCAAATTCAACCCGTCAGAATTACCTCTTTTGATAGGCCTAAACCCCTGTTTTAAAGATAAATAAGTTACCCTTAGGTAGGCCTTATTGTCCAATAAGGCAGGGTCCATGATATGTAAAAGTAGGACATGAAAAAGTTTAATGTAAAACATGTCCTTGCAGTTATAACGTCCCAAAAGCTATATTCACTGTATCAGGGTTAGCTGTTCCAGAGGAACGCATTAGGAGTTAATATTAAAATTAAATCAACACCTAGGAACTGGCTAACAAATTAATTATTTGACTTTTAAAAAACAAATTATTATACATCCAATTTGTTGGTAAAGTCATATTTGTAACATATATCAGACAAAAAATTAAATCTTTACAAAGGCACCTTTTACCTGCCTAAAGCCCCAGTTGCATGAACATCCAACTGTCACCTAGGAGCTGAAGTGTTCCTTGATGAGGTTTGATCTTGCTCTCAGAGTTGAGACTAAGGCCTTGGGTGTTGGGGGAGGTTGACATTCCCTTGATAGGAATGCCTAGGGGCTGAGCACAGTCCCATGCAAATCTTCAAAAGATGCTTACCCTGTCGCTGGTAGACATTGCTCACACCTGTGATTGTCTCCCATTTGTCTTCCTAGTCAGGCTACCTCCATTCCCAGTGGAAGAGGAAGCTACCACTATACTGGATTAGAGTAACCCGAGGCAGGATTTGCCCATTTCTATTGCCACACCCCACAGCACAGGGGGCTCTGCACAGGGCAATAATGATACTGTTATGTTGGGTTTCAATAAAGAAAAGCAGTGTTAGACTTTCTTCTGCCAGGCAAAGAGGAACTTCTGTAAAAGTGGGTAGGGTTTGCCTATTTCCATAGCCACACCTCTTGGTGGACACATCAAGCTCTGCTCAAGGGAAAAAAGTTCTGCAATGTTGATTTTGCGAAGAGAAGTGCAGTGTGGGACTGTTTACTGTAAAGCAAACATGACCTTCTCCAAAAGTGGGTAGGGTTGCCCATAAGAACTTTTCTCTATAGATTAGGGAGGGGACAGGAGTCACCCCACCCACAATCTAGTGTCATGCATAAATGTGGCACTTCTGGCTAACTTATTCAGAACACTACTGGATCCGTAGAAGAAGGACTTCACCTGCTGTTGAGACCTGTGAGGAGAACATCAAGTAGTGGCCCTGGTCCCACTTGTACCCATGAAAAAGAGTTGGACTCCACGGGTCAGTTGGCTAAATTCCTATCAAGCTAAAAGGACACAAAAGCTTTAAGAAACCAACTTTCCTGGAAGAGCCCATCCGACCAGCTTCAATTGGACATGTCCTGGACCCTGCTGGTGGCTTCTGTGGAGTGAGTTGTGACTAGGGGCATACAGTAATTATGCTAAATGCATCTTGCACACAAAAAAATTACCCAAACGGTAAAAATTAAACTTGGAAATGTAATTTCAACTAGTATTCAGTGGCAGCTCCTCCGCTGAGGCGGAAATCATGTATATTTTTGTCACTGGCTTATTTTTTTTATTGTCTTCACATTAGCTTTACTTACAAAACTGAAGTGGTGGAGAAGCAATGTCACAGCATCCACATTAGGACTCAATCCCAAGAATTTAGCTTAAGTCTTAGCTTCAGGACAAAATCACTAGGCACCATGGCTAATGATTGATGATCATAAAAGTACCTACATTGTACACATCTGCTAGAAAACTGAAAACAACACTGTTATGTCAGTTAGTGATCTATCAAGTGATTATCATTATAATTACTTTACATGAAAATAAGGGGACCCTAGAGAAGAAAAATAACTACATGGGAATCCGCTATATTACCCTGCAATTGTGTTTTAGGTAAATCTAACCACAGTTGAGGCACTAATAGTAGTTTTGTTGTTGCTATGAAGTCTCCACTTCAACATGAATGCAGAAATAGACATTATTTTAGTCACAGGTTACAAATGCAGCATTCTAGCCTAACTCCAGTCAGTAACCTTTCAGATAGGTTCTAACTGTTACATTCCAGAGATTGAATGTTCCAACTAAGGGAAGACAGGAGGGAGAAGGTGAAGGAGCCAAATATGGAAATGGGTGAAAGGAAATCCCAAAGAGTAGATCCTGCTGTAAATATAATTATATTAGATAGAACATGAATTATAATAGTTGTTCAAAATGTTGTAATGATAATTCATAACTAAGTTGTAGTTTTATTAAACTGTATACTTGCTAATGTCATTTCTAGAAACTGCAGGCCTACTGGCTTATTCCTGTTGGAGGTAACATGAAGTGCATTCAGTTCCCTTCAGTAAAAAGCAAACATAATTTTGTTGAACTCTAAATCTGACACATACATACTGAAAGGACCTATGATACACACATACTAAATGATTCAAACATTACAGTCCAAAATTAGCATCCTATTGAGCTAACACTGTAAATTTACAGTTTGGAAGAATAAATATGTTTGCCCAGAATGGAGTTAATTTAGGGCAATAAAATAACCAATAGGAGTGGTCTGTGTCTTTGACAAAGATAAATGGGGATACAAATAGAAGAGAGAAAGTGAGCGGTGGGTAAAAGGAATAAGGTGGGAAAAGGAGTAGTGAAAATGGTAGAAAGATGAGAACAGGAAAAGATCAAGAAGCCTACAAGAATTAAGAGGAAGATGAGGGCAAGGGTGTGTAGAAGGAGAAAATGACAAAGAGGAAGGACATTTCTAAAGGAGAAGGAATTTAGGAGAATTGAGAGGGGGCAAAGATGAAACAATGGAAACAATGAGGAAACGTATAGCTGGTAAATAATGAAAAAATTAGCCAAAAAGAAAGTGGAAGAGGGGTAAGCAGGATAAGACTGGAAGATAGGGGCAGAGGAAAAGCAAATAACAGGTCAAAGGGAGAGGAGAGTATGGAAATGTAGATAGGAGCATGAGAAAGTAGAATGCATGCTAAAAGGAGAAAAAAGAATGGGAGTCAGCAGTGTAAAGGAAAGCAATTAAGTTCTGGAGGTGGTTTACTAGTGAGTAATCTCAGTTAAAGTGGTTTGGTACAGTGAACATACAGAGAATTCAATATTTGCTACTGTTGAAGTATAACTCTGAATGCCTTCCCACATAACAGAGTGCTCTAATGTTAATTACACCAAGGGCCTTATTATGGTCTTCATTTTGGCCCAGCACCATCACCAGGAGGACCGCCAAGCCTGTAGTGTGGTTGCCTGCTGGAATATGAGTGTAATCCATGGCTGGCAGGTGGTGCTGTGACTGTCTCACAGCGGGGGTCTGTTAGGCTCATAGGAGAGCCTAACATGCAGATCATTACTGTGAGAGTGCCAATTGCATATTCCTCCATGGTGTGGCATGCACCATGTTGAGCATGCTATACCACACAGAAACAGGGGTGCCATTCCAGGGGGGCATAACATCTGCCCCCCTGCATTCACCCCCAGGCCCAGGAGTGGCTTAGGTGCCTCTCCGTCACCCTTTTCATTGTGGGCTCACTGCCATGAAATGGACGGTGGACAGGCAACTCATAATATACTAGGCCCTAAATCTTTCATTTTTCGTTTTTTCACATTAAAATCTATTTATTCATATTTTTTACTATTTTAAAGATTTTAATTTAATTTAACATTCTTTCCTATGTGGTTTTATTTTAAGTCTCTACCTCTAAGTGGCTGGCCATTGTTAGTGCCAAACCTACTCCAGCTTTAGGTTGGATAACTTGCTAATGTTTTGGGACCCAATTTAGCTGTATCAACTTTAGAAGTGCAGTTTATGAGTAGCAATGGGCTTACACTTTTGGGGACGGATTCATCATACTCCACTCTAAAACCCTCCTTTATATTTAGTACTATGGGCCTGATTACGGTGTCGGTTGGAAACTAATCTTTGACTGATTTGATTCCGACCAACTCGCAGTCGGCGGTTCCACCCAACCAAATATGATGCTGCCTAACACCATTCGGAAGGACTCCCTTTGTCTTCAATGGGAGCCTGTGTTCCAACCAACAACACAGGCTCCTAAGGGGAAAATGGGTGTCTGCGGAAAATCTTGCACCCTGTTGCTGGTATCCCATTGTGCCTGCCACACTGTGCATAGTTTTTACAGGGGGGTGCCTTGGGTACCCCCTGGAACCCAAACCGGAAGACTCAGGATGAAGGGGGCCTGCTAGGGGCCCCCAAAATCAGTTTCTGACGGAAAGGATGTTGGAACCCGACATCGTAATCGGTGGTTCAGAAACGCTGTCCATTGAGCTGTATGAATCGTCTCTGCCCAACTCGAATTCCCAGACGTGGGACCCGTGCTCACTACGCCACTGGAGTCAAGCTATCCTGGCTGATGACGGCTGATAGCCAGAAACCGGTCCTAGGATGCTTGATTCCGGTCCAGGGAAGACATGGCTTGGCAGTTCGGGCTGGACTGTTCCCATGAGGCACAGGGTCAAGACTGATTTGCATATGGCCATGTCTGAACTGGGGTGGCGTAGTGGGCAAAAGAACGATGGATTTAACCCAGATCTCTTGACTGGGGGAGAATGTCTGCATTGTCAGCATTCCGTCCATCATTTGTTTGTTGTAACGCTTTTCGCCCTAAGTGGGATGGGTATTCCCAGACGTGGGACCCGTGCTCACTACGCCACTGGAGTCAAGCTATCCTGGCTGATGACGGCTGATAGCCAGAAACCGGTCCTAGGATGCTTGATTCCGGTCCAGGGAAGACATGGCTTGGCAGTTCGGGCTGGACTGTTCCCATGAGGCACAGGGTCAAGACTGATTTGCATATGGCCATGTCTGAACTGGGGTGGCGTAGTGGGCATAAGAACGATGGATTTAACCCAGATCTCTTGACTGGGGGAGAATGTCTGCATTGTCAGCATTCCGTCCATCATTTGTTTGTTGTAACGCTTTTCGCCCTAAGTGGGATGGGTATTCCCAGACGTGGGACCCGTGCTCACTACGCCACTGGAGTCAAGCTATCCTGGCTGATGACGGCTGATAGCCAGAAACCGGTCCTAGGATGCTTGATTCCGGTCCAGGGAAGACATGGCTTGGCAGTTCGGGCTGGACTGTTCCCATGAGGCACAGGGTCAAGACTGATTTGCATATGGCCATGTCTGAACTGGGGTGGCGTAGTGGGCAAAAGAACGATGGATTTAACCCAGATCTCTTGACTGGGGGAGAATGTCTGCATTGTCAGCATTCCGTCCATCATTTGTTTGTTGTAACGCTTTTCGCCCTAAGTGGGATGGGTATTCCCAGACGTGGGACCCGTGCTCACTACGCCACTGGAGTCAAGCTATCCTGGCTGATGACGGCTGATAGCCAGAAACCGGTCCTAGGATGCTTGATTCCGGTCCAGGGAAGACATGGCTTGGCAGTTCGGGCTGGACTGTTCCCATGAGGCACAGGGTCAAGACTGATTTGCATATGGCCATGTCTCAACTGGGGTGGCGTAGTGGGCAAAAGAACGATGGATTTAACCCAGATCTCTTGACTGGGGGAGAATGTCTGCATTGTCAGCATTCCGTCCATCATTTGTTTGTTGTAACACTTTTCGCCCTAAGTGGGATGGGTATTCCCAGACGTGGGACCCGTGCTCACTACGCCACTGGAGTCAAGCTATCCTGGCTGATGACGGCTGATAGCCAGAAACCGGTCCTAGGATGCTTGATTCCGGTCCAGGGAAGACATGGCTTGGCAGTTCGGGCTGGACTGTTCCCATGAGGCACAGGGTCAAGACTGATTTGCATATGGCCATGTCTGAACTGGGGTGGCGTAGTGGGCAAAAGAACGATGGATTTAACCCAGATCTCTTGACTGGGGGAGAATGTCTGCATTGTCAGCATTCCGTCCATCATTTGTTTGTTGTAACGCTTTTCGCCCTAAGTGGGTTGGGTATTCCCAGACGTGGGACCCGTGCTTACTACGCCACTGGAGTCAAGCTATCCTGGCTGATGACGGCTGATAGCCAGAAACCGGTCCTAGGATGCTTGATTCCGGTCCAGGGAAGACATGGCTTGGCAGTTCGGGCTGGACTGTTCCCATGAGGCACAGGGTCAAGACTGATTTGCATATGGCCATGTCTGAACTGGGGTGGCGTAGTGGGCAAAAGAACGATGGATTTAACCCAGATCTCTTGACTGGGGGAGAATGTCTGCATTGTCAGCATTCCGTCCATCATTTGTTTGTTGTAACGCTTTTCGCCCTAAGTGGGATGGGTATTCCCAGACGTGGGACCCGTGCTCACTACGCCACTGGAGTCAAGCTATCCTGGCTGATGACGGCTGATAGCCAGAAACCGGTCCTAGGATGCTTGATTCCGGTCCAGGGAAGACATGGCTTGGCAGTTCGGGCTGGACTGTTCCCATGAGGCACAGGGTCAAGACTGATTTGCATATGGCCATGTCTGAACTGGGGTGGCGTAGTGGGCAAAAGAACGATGGATTTAACCCAGATCGCTTGACTGGGGGAGAATGTCTGCATTGTCAGCATTCCGTCCATCATTTGTTTGTTGTAACGCTTTTCGCCCTAAGTGGGATGGGTATTCCCAGACGTGGGACCCGTGCTCACTACGCCACTGGAGTCAAGCTATCCTGGCTGATGACGGCTGATAGCCAGAAACCGGTCCTAGGATGCTTGATTCCGGTCCAGGGAAGACATGGCTTGGCAGTTCGGGCTGGACTGTTCCCATGAGGCACAGGGTCAAGACTGATTTGCATATGGCCATGTCTGAACTGGGGTGGCGTAGTGGGCAAAAGAACGATGATTTAACCCAGATCTCTTGACTGGGGGAGAATGTCTGCATTGTCAGCATTCCGTCCATCATTTGTTTGTTGTAACGCTTTTCGCCCTAAGTGGGATGGGTATTCCCAGACGTGGGACCCGTGCTCACTACGCCACTGGAGTCAAGCTATCCTGGCTGATGACGGCTGATAGCCAGAAACCGGTCCTAGGATGCTTGATTCCGGTCCAGGGAAGACATGGCTTGGCAGTTCGGGCTGGACTGTTCCCATGAGGCACAGGGTCAAGACTGATTTGCATATGGCCATGTCTGAACTGGGGTGGCGTAGTGGGCAAAAGAACGATGGATTTAACCCAGATCTCTTGACTGGGGAGAATGTCTGCATTGTCAGCATTCCGTCCATCATTTGTTTGTTGTAACGCAACTCGAATTCTGTGCATTGTAATCGGTCAGTCGGAGATGTTTCTGACCGAGTCGGGCGGATGGGTTCTGACACTCTCTAGGAGAATCTGACTGTCTGTCAGAGGCTTTCCGACTGACATCTTAATCAGGCTCTAAGTTGTAAACTTACATGTGTAAAAAGATAGGAGAGGTGGCAGTGGGAATTTGCTCACGTAGGTTTGTGAATATGATTTTGCATTACTTTAGTAGCGCTTTTGTAGTACTACTAAACTTACTACAATATTGAGTTTGTGGATAGTCCCCAAGGTATATAAAGTTGATATTTCTGTTGTCGATATTTTTTGGGCAATATTTTTTGTCTCCAATATTTTTGCTACAAATATTTTGTCATAGAGCTCTGGTAGGGCTAAAATAGTTTCTGGAATAGAAAAGGTCCAGCCCAACATGTGTGTTGCTTGCATTTAGATACTTGTAATCTTGGTAATCCCATTCTAAAATACGAAGTACAAGTACAAGAATGAAAATTTAAAAATAAAACACTGGAGTGGAAAACATATTCTTGCATGAATCTGTGAAGTATTTGGAGAACTGGTAAAAGACATTCAAATTATATAACCCAAAGTCCCAAAAGGATTTTAGCATCACCTGTATTTAATTAAAGACCACATTTCAAATGTACTGCTTTACAATTCCACTAAAAATTGAATATTGGGTGTACAACAGAAGAACAAATAATAAGATTGTAATAATGGTCTCTCTGTGAAAGAAATTAGAAAAGCTGACGTGTCTGTCAGTCTCACTCAAATCTGCAATAAATTAAGGAAAAGGTAGAATTGTACAATAAGAATACAAATTCGCTATATACCTTGTCAAACCTGTAGTCCTTGAGGTGGAACCTGCTGTGTCTTAAAAGTCTGTCTTGATTTTTAATGCCTGACAATAGATGTAGTATTTATGTGTGGGTTCATTGTGTTAACATACTTGATCTCTATTGTTCTGTTTATCAAACCAATATCATTTTATGCTTACTTTAATGGCAAAAGTGAGTGTGCTCCATTAATTTGTGCTCAGAGAAATACCTGGTCATGGGACATTGAATAGAGTAACATCTTTCTAAACATATTGTTACCTGCCATTGTGATGCTGTCACAGGTTACAGTTCCTTAATGACGCAAAAGACAAGATTTCATAAATTAGTTTAGAGGCAATGATTTGATTGAAAATATATTGTGTTTTAAACAAGAATAATTTTAAGTAAGCATAAAGTATTCAGTTTTAGCCCTGGACAACAGTCAGTGCAGATTATTTTTTTAAAAATTGTTTTCCAGCTTCTGTCAGAAATATTGAATAACTGAGAAAGCATCCCTTGCACAACTATACATAACTTACATAACGGATCTCACTGAAGCTTACCCATACTGATGTTAGCCTTCTACGTGCCACACACAGGGCACATGAGCTGGCTCTCTGACATGGAAGTGCAATGTTTGCGAACTACATGGCTGACGTCACCTCCTTTTGGAAACTACAGCCCAGCACTGAGAGCAGCTCCTCCTGCTTTGTAATTGTATGACTGTTACAAAGGAGATCAGCTTAGCTAGCTGATAACTAGTAGTAGTCCCAACACTGTATGGGTATCGGTTTAATTTAGCCTCCATGATCTGTTGGCTCACATCTATGATGCTTTTCATGTGCATGGCCCCATCCAGCGGAATATTTAACATGAATTAAAACAAAGTGCGCATAGACCATACACAGGGAAGTGGACTATGGGGCATATCTACAAGGCGGCGATATAAAATTATCGCCGCTTTTGCGGCCGAAAAGCGGAGATAATTTTATCGCTATATTAGCAAGCTCACGCTATCACGTGAAACCTTGCCTTAGCACCTGAATTCCTACCGCCCATCTTTGCATCTCTAATGAGATGCAAAGTGGCGTTCCTCCCCAGGATAACGGGAGAAATGTCGCTAAGCGACATTTCTCCTATTATCAAGCCTCACGCGAAGCAGCATAGCGACAAGAAAAGTAGCAGTAACCTCTGTTATCGCTACTTTCCTTACGCCTGCTTTGAAACTTATTTAGCCATGATATCCTATGTAAGGTGGATATCATGGCTTAGTATGTGAGGCCCTATCAGCAAGCTGTCACCAAACTTCGTGGGATTATCGCTGGGTTTCCAGCGATAATCTCACGTTTGGCAGTTAGCGCTAGGATTTTTATCGCTTTTGAGATAAGCGTTGCTAATAGCACGCTATCTCAGCAATAAAAATCCACGCTAGCCGGCGATAATTATATCCTAGCGCTAAGTGCGCTTAGCGATAATTATCGCCGGTTGTTGCTGGTATGCCCCTATATATATTGTAAGTCAAAATCATTGTATCAAATTGACACTATCTCCAATGGGCTTTAATGGGAAGTTCCTTCCCCCATTAGTCTCTTTGGCAGTGTAGTGCAGTACCTGTGAGTGCCTATGTGTGGTGCTTGATTTGCTCCACTAGTGAGCTGGAGTACTCTTACAAGTGTTTTTGGAGCTTTATAAGTGTAGTTTGTGAATACCAATGGATCTACTCTTTTATGGGTGGGCAGTTGACCTTCTCCAAATCTCTCCTTAGCCTTTCTAAACCCACTTCTTAGTCCTTCCTTAAACCTTCTTATTTAGGTGCAAATATTACTAATTTTCCGGCTTCTTCAACATGTCCCTCCCATACTTACTACTAAAATGAAACACTAGGATAGGCATGTTGTAATATGTAAGTAGTACCACTGTAACACTACATCGTTTACCACAAAGTGCAATTTGGACATAGGCTCTTTGGGTGGAAGAGATCATCCATGTATATTTTTACATGTTTAAGAGGGTATATTTATCAGCCTTTGCCTCAAAAATATTTGCTAAAAGACAACGCTTAAAATATCAAAGGAACAGAGTATATATAGATCAGAATTTCCTGAAGGTATATGAAATATTTGCTTTCCTGACGTAATATTCCCCTCATTTGCCAACATTGTGAATCATGCAAACAGATTCTGTGAAAGATATATTGCATGCATAGAAATATAGGAATACATTTGTTTTCCATCTGTGAAAAACTAATTATGGCAAAGTCAAAAACAGAGTCAGATGTTCTGAATGCATCATTTCGTGTTGCATGGTATTCATGAAGTGCCATTTCTTTTCTAATATCTGCAATATAAATATGGTTTCCATGAAGCCTACACCTTCCGTTGAAAAACATTCCAATCGAGCACCAGTGTCAGCCTACAAATTCTGAATACATCAACTGATAGTTGTTATAAACAAGTGTTTGAAGCAAGGAGCAACTTCAAGATAGATTCAGTGCCACTTAAAACCGTGAACTTGTAGCTAACGGATTCATGCCTGTGTTTATTAAATTCAATGACAATTTGGTGACTTCCTTGCTGAATTTTATTTAGCAAGCCTAACTACATTAGACTTCATAATTTCCTGTGATGGTTTCCGATCTGTCTGTTCTTAATAATGGGGTTTTAGTTCCGCATATCCAGATTTAAGCACCTTTTGCTTTTCAGACCACTCCATCTCATTCTTTAACCCCATTAGAGATTCTCCCCTTTCCAACGAGGCCTACCTGAAACTGTTTCTTGCTTGTGAATCATGAGCATGCAGCTGCCACTGCTGATTTGTTTGTATGGGGGGATCAGCACTTTTGGAATATGGTCTGGGGGCCAGATTATATATTATGAAAGTGCTTTTCATTGTGCCCCCAGTGGAAATAAAAACTGTAAAAGGAAAAACAAATTGTTAGGAATTCAGCCCTCCTGGCATACCGGTTGACCTCCTTGGGCCCAATTTTTCTTTTTTAATTTGTGCTTTCCACTGAGTCCTGATCATGCCTCAAGGGGTAAATACACATTTCAAAAACAAAAATATGTTGTTAGGGGTCAACCCTCCTTTGGGTCCATATATTTTTTTAAATGTGTGTTTTCCACTTAGGGCGAATGCACCCCCAGGGGAAAGCACTCATGAAAGTTTTTATTAGGGGGTCGACCCTTCTCACATACAGGTTGAAACTATTTGTACCCATATCATTTTTACCAAATGTGTATTTTTTACTGTGAAAGTAAACATTAAAAAAACAATGGGGCAGATTTACAAGAACTGGCCAGTTCATTTGCAACACATAAAAAACCCTTGCGCCACCATGGATGCACCGCATTTACAATGCGGCATACCATGGCGCAAGGACAGGCAGATGCATGACGCATCTGTTTGGTGTAAGGGCAGCTCATTGCTGCCCTGATGCAGGTATAATGCAGCGCAGGGCTTTACAGCGTGATGCATCTCCCCAGATGTGTCACGTTGTAAATATGTGGCAATGTGGCACATTGTTTACGACGCAGCTGTGTCACAAAAGTGACGCAACAGTGGCATAAACTTGTTGCAAGGGGCTTGTAAATCTTCCCCAATGTTGGAAGGGGGTCGGCAGCACTGACATATGGGTCGAACCCCTTTGGGCCACATAAATATAAACTATTTATATATTCTCAATGGCCCAGCTACTTCCCCAACAATAAATGTTTGCATATGCCAAGAGAAAAACAAGCATTCACAAAGCTAAAATGACCTATTCACATTGTAAATGGAGTTTTCGCTCTCTAATTTGTTAATGGGGACAAATTTGTTGTTGTGCCCGACCCTAGTTTTTGGCACACGCTGACACATATATATTTTTAGTTCTTTCCACCTAACAGCATCTCTGTTTATGTCTGTGCCATAATAAATAAACAGTGGCTGCAGTGTGCTTACCACTTAAAATTTTAGGAATGTGTGGTATTGGGTAAGTAGCAAAATGAAGTGTCTTTTTTTAATATCTTAGGAGAAGCTGCAACCGCATCAATAAGGTAAGCGCTTTTTCTTTTTTTTTGCTTTTATACTGTCATGCACATCTCAAAGACACACATACCCGCCCATAGATAAGATAATGGCTTTTACACACTTTGTCAAACACATCTCAGAGATCCATACACCCAAAGACTGATTTAGAACCATACTTCTGCCTTCTTCGTAGGACAGTATTTTAGAAGGAAGGTTTTAGATAGCCAAGATAGATGGAGTCTCAGTGGATGAATGCTGCCCATCTCGAGTTACGGAGGGCAGTTCTGAGGCAGTAACTGAGATTGCAATCTAAGGGAGAAGAAAATTGAAAAGAATCTGGATGGCAATTTTTCAGTCATCGAATTTTCATACGGTGAATCTTCTTCCAATCATTCTGTGGAACATAGTCATGGCAGTTGTGGTGTCCTTTGGCAAGCACAATCTGTGCAGCGGAGAAACAGTAGCAGGGTAGACCAGGCCAGAGAACAGGCACATGCAGTGGCAAGCACAGACTAAATGCTCTGTTGGCAGCCTCCCAAATTAGTGCAGCCCCCAAATTCACCCATTCATTGCATACACTGGATATAAAGTTGATACAGCACTTTTTTGCCTATTGATTATGTCCATCTCTATTTGGATGATGTCGTCCTTGAGGAAATTGTGCACCAACAAATTTAATTGATGAACAGAATGAAGGCACTCATAGACCACATTATAGGGCACACCAATAGACTCTCACTTCATATGGTAGTTGAAGAGTTTTCTGGGCCTTATGCTCAAAATGAGTGCACAAACCAAACATACAGCCTTTTTTTATAGAGCTTTTTATAATGCGAACTAGACCCGAGACATCAGGTATCAGAGCGCTTTACATGAGCACCAGTTTTGTTACAGGTGGACACATTCATTTGTGTTAGGTACGAGGGGATTAAGTGATTTGACCAGAATCACAGGATGTTGAGCGTCGTTGCTGTGACTCGAACCCTGCTCCCCAGCTTTGACGTTGACCGCTCTACCTGTAAGGCTACATCCTTTCCCCTATTGGTATACTTGCACTGTTTGGGTAACAACCAGCTTTCACAAGGTCACAAGCAGAAATGTTGTTGTTTTTTTGCCATTTTAGAATGATAATTTTGACAGATTGTCCTGAGTTAGAAATTGGGTTTTGGGTACCATGTCAAGGCAGGAACAACAATTCTAGTCAGTGTAAGTCAAAAACACACCTAAATCAACCTGTGCTCACCCCTGGTAGATTGGCAAAGAGCAGTCAGGCTTAACTCAAGAAGCAATGTGTAAAGTATTTGTGCTACACTTCCAATAGTAAAACTGTCAAAAAAACCACACAAAACAAAACCAAAACAACCAAAATACAATAAGTAGAACAAGAGCTATGAATTTTTTAAGAATAAACTAAAATGTAGTGTTTAAAAGCATAAAGCGCCAGGCAGGGCTACCTGGTAAAGCATTGGAGGAGATGCACCAGTTCCGAGCATGGTGGCAATTGTAATGCATGGATTCTGCTGGAGCAGCACTTTAGACCTACTTCCTAGGGCCCAGGGCTGGATTGGCACCCCTTGGCATAGTAGACTCACTAATGGCAGAGTCCAGGTACTGAGGCAGGAGAGTTGGAAGACACTTATGTCCTTGAGAGTCGTTCCTGGCTCAAGTGATGTGGGTCCAGTCCTTCTCAGTCAGGCCAGAGGGGTATCAGGTTAGCACAGCAGAACATAGATCTTCCAGAGCAGCAGTCAAGCAGAGTAGTAGTCCGTCAGCAGCACAGCAGTACTTCTTCCTTGCAGATTCTTCAAAGACGTTTACTGAAGTCATATGGTCTGAGCTCTAGTTCTTATACCCAGTGATGCCTTTGAAGTAGGGGAGACTTCAAAGAAGGGTTTGAAGTGCACAGATGACCTCCCTTCCTGCCCTGACTTTAGATTCACTACATGGGGGTAGGCAGTCATTTTTGTGGGGCCAGGATATAGCCTATTCAGATGTAAGTGTGAGGCTGATCCCAGCTCCTCCCACCCATCCTCCCAGGAAAGCCCATTAAGTCACACTTAAGCTCCCTTTGTGTGTGGCTGTCTATAGGAAATGCACATAGCCCAACTGTCACCGACCCAGACGTGTATTGGAGAGGGGCTGCAAGCCCACAAGACTAATAGTAGAAAAGAGCCTCCTTTCTAAAAGTAGTATTTTTAAAATTGTAATGATACATTTTAATGTACCTTTACCGAGAATTTATCACTACAATTCCTTAGGTACTAAACATGATAGATCTACCTCCTTCAAATTAGTAATTACAGCTTACTAGTGTAATAAAGAATACCCAATTTTCACCTAAGGGAGGGTAGGCCTCGCAGTAGTGAAAAATGGATTTGGGAATGTTTCACTACCAAGACATGTAAAACTTAAAAGTACATGTCCTACCTATTAATTGCACAGCACCATGCCTTATGGGCTCCATAGGGCCTACTTGAGGTGTGACGTATATGTAATAAAAGGGGAGTTTTAAGGCTTCGCAAGGATTGCAAATACAAAGTCAACATGGCAGTGCAAACTGCATACACAGGATCTGCAGTGGCAGGCCTGAGAAATGCTTAAAGAGCTACTTTAGTGGGCGGAACCTTCAGTGCAGCAGGCCCACTAGTAGCATTTATTTTACAGGCTCTGGGCATAGGTAGTGCACTTTACTAGGGACTTATAGTTAAACTAAATATGCCAATTGTGGATAATCCACTCAAACTATGTTTGAGGGAGGGAGCAGAAGCACTTTAGCACTGGTCAGCAGTAGTAAGGGGTCCTAATGCCAACTGAAATGTGATCAGCAATATTGGAGGCAAGCAGACAAAAAGTTAGGGGAAGACCACCCTAAGGCTGACAATTCTAACACATGTCACTCCCCCAGCTGAACATGGGGAGAGCTGCCCAGCCCCCAGGAAAATCTCATCACAAAAGTGGAAGAACCTGGAGAGAGTTTCCGCATTGGAGTGGTCTGTCTCATGTCTTTTTTCCAATGTAAAGTCCATTGCCTGTAGAGAGATGGGCCACCTAAACGATTTTCAATTCTTTCCTCTCATTGCATTAGACACTGAGGGACCTGTGGTCTTTCTGAATCCATAAGTGAATCCCAAACAGGTATGGCCTCAAATTCTTCAGTGCCCAGACCAGAGCAAAGGCATTCCTTTCAATAGCACTCCACCTCTGTTCCTTGGGAAGTAACCTCCTAGAGATGAAAGCTACAGTTTGATCTGAGCCCTTATAATTAAGTTGGGAAAATATGGCCATTATGCCATGCTATAATGAATTCCATGGAAAAGTGAGGGGCCTTGAGCACAGGGGCTGTTCACATGGCTTGTTTTAGTCAATGCTTTCTGGCGGTAAACAGACAGAATATCGAGTTAAAATTATCGTCCTACCAGAATACCGATGTTGGAATATCGTCATGCCAGAATATCGACAGTCAGAATATCGTTGACAAGAATATCGAAGGTAAGAAATATCGTTTTTTTAAATATCGATGTTAAAAATATCGGTTTTTTAGTTAGTGTTATGTATGTTAGTATTTAATTTAAATGTATTTGTTCTATATTTTTGTGTATGTATTGCTTTTGTGTTTTAATATATGTGTTACATTTTTATAAGTAATTAAATTTTTTTAACAACATTTTGCTTTTTAGTTCCATAGCTGGTTGTGGGTTTAAAGGGGATTAGAGTGGGAAGTAATTTAATTATAATACATGTATTCATAATTTTTAGAAGTTATCAATTATTTTTTAATTACATTTTGCGTTTTATTTCCATTGCGGGTTGTGGGTTTATAGGGGAATAGGGTGGGAAGTAATTTAGTTATTATTTATTAATTAATTTAAAATATGTATTATTAATATTTATGTATTTAATAATTTATGCTGTTAATTGTGGTAATTAATTTAATAATAATGATTTATTCGTTGTTATAATTAATTATTAATTAATTGTTAAATATGTTAATTGTCAAAACAAATTGGAGTGGGTTGTGGGTTTATAGGGGAGTGGGGTGGGAAGTCATTTCATTATTATTAACTAATTAATATTTTTAATTGATTACTATTTATGTATTTAATACTTTATATTGTTAATTGTGGCAATTTATGTAATATTAATTGGTTAGTAATAATTATTAATTAATTCTTAACTATGTTTTTTAGCAGTGGGTTGTGGGTTTAGAGGGGTGTGGGGTGGGAAGTAATTTAATTTTAAGACTTTTTTTAATAATATTAACTTAAAGGTTTTTTATAGTGTTAATTGTGCGAACTAATTTATTAGTGATTGTTTTTAATTTGCTTGTTAATTGTTATTAGTTAATTAATTAATTGTCAATTAACTATGTTAATTTTGTCATGTTTTACAATACTGGTGGTGTTGTTTATAGGGGAATATGGTGGGAGGTAAATTATTTTTGAATAATTAATTATTTGTTAATTAATGTCAATTATTTTGCTGGAGTGGGAATATTAAATTATTCCTCTCCGCTATCCAACACTTTCCCTACTGTTGCATTTGCTGTAGTGGGAATAGTAAAATATTCCCCTCCGCTATCCAACACTTTCCCTACTGTTGCACTCACTGGAGTTGGAATAGTAATTTTTCCCCCCATGCTATCCAGCACTTTTCCTACTGTTGCACTCGCTGGAGTGGGAATAATAATTTTTACCTACCTGCTATCCAACACTTTCCCTACTGTTGCACTCACTGGAGTGGGAATAGTAATTTTTACCCAACCCCGCTATCCAACACTTCCCCTACTGTTGCACTTACTGGAGTGGGGATAGGAATTTTTACCCCTCCGCTATCCAACAGTTTCCCTACTGTTAAACTCGTAGGAGTGCGAATATTTATTTTTACTTCCCCGTTATCCAACACTTTCCCTACTGTTGCACTCATTGGAGTGGGAATAGTCATTTTTACCCACCCGCTAACCAACACTTTCCCTACTGTTGCACTTACTGGAGTGGTAATAGTAATTTTTACCCACCCTCTATCGAACAGTTTCCCTACTGTTACACTTACTGGAGTGGAAATAGTTATTTTTCCCCCTCCACAATCCAACAGCTTTCCTACTGTTACACTCGTTGCAGTGGGAATATTTATTTTCACTTCCCCGCTATCAAGCACTTTACCCACTGTTGCACTCATTGGAGTGGGAATAGTAATTTTTACCCATCAGCTATCCAACCCTTTCCCTACTGTTGCACTCGCTGGAGTGGGAATAGTAATTTTTACCCACCCGCTATCCAACATTTTCTCTACTGTTGCACTCACTGGAGTGGGGATAGTAATTTTTACCCTCCCGCTGTGCAACACTTTCCTCACTGTTGCACCTACTGGAATGGGTATAGTCATTCTTACCCCTCCGCTATCCAACAGTTTCCCTACTTTTTTACAAAATTATTATTTAAAATGTAATTAATATTTTATATATTAAAAATTATAATATTTTTTTTATTTATAATATTTAAGTTACAGGTGTTTGTGTATATAAATCTTTCATTTTATTTTTTGATATATTTCTAATATGTTATAATTATATAAACTTAATTTTTATTAATTAGTTTGAAGTAAATATATACATATATTAAATTGTAAATATGTATGTTTATTTTTTAAATAACATTTAGGAGCCGATTCCGATTCCAGCCGCAAAACGAACCGACCGACACAGACCCGGACCAGATACCGACCGACACGGACCAGCACCGTACGACCCGTGCAGTACGATGCAACGCGTGTGAATTACAACCGACACGTACGGAATACAATCCGTACCACCGAGCCATAGGGAAAATAGTGATCCGGCCGGAAAACCAACGCGAATTTCACCGACCGACACGAACCCGGAATGAACCCGACCGACCCGTACCCACGAGTTCTGATCCGCGCAGTACGATGCAATGCGTGTAAAACCAGACCGACTCGCACGGAGACCAAGCCGCATGACCGACACGCACAGACAACCGGGCCCACAAGCAATAGAGACCTTCGCGACCGACGCGTATGAAACACAGAAGATAGGCAGCGTGAACGAGGCGGAGAAGCCCGCACGAGCCAACATCAGTGTCCGTTTTTGTAAGATGAACGTCTCCTTCATGCCTTCAAAACCCAAAGGAAAAAAGAAAAAAAAAGGACGGAACAAGCAATGACAAAGCTAATAAATATCAAATTATAAAAAACTGGGACAAAGACACACCCACAACTCCAACTATTTAAAGGACTACAATCACTACCATCATCCCTTGCAAACAGGAGACACAGCCAGCAGCACACACCATTACACAGCAACCACAGACACACTCACAACTCACCCATCACACAACCCACACACCATCAGCACCTCATCCACAAGCACACATACATACAGCCAGCAAAACCAACACCAACCCACCCTCACTTGCACCCTCACACACACATCCCTCACCACCACCACCCATCACCAGGCCCCCAAAGAAGAATCCAAAGTTCACAGATAGTGAGTTAGAAGTGCTGGTAGACGAGATCATCAGAGTAGAGCTGTTTGGTACATTGGTCCAAAGGACCCCCATGTCACAGAAAACCAAGATGTGGGCGAGGATTGTGGACAAGTTGAATGCTCAAGCACCAGCAAGGCGCACAAAGAACGATATCCATAACAGGTGGAAGACGTGCGCAGGAGGGTCAAGAAACTCATCGAAAAAGATCACGCCCTCAGTCAGTGCACTGGCAGTGGCCCTTCTGCCAAACCAGTCTACTTCAGGACCTGGGAGGAGAAGGTGCGGGACATCCTACCACCAGAGAGCGTCCATGGGCTAATAGACATACCAGAGCCTGGTGAGTACACAAACAACATACCCAATATTGTGTGGCAAGGGGACAGTGAAACCATGCACCGCAAGCACAGCTACACTAACCAATAGATAATCATACCAAGATGTGTATGCCAGTCAGACAAACACAATGCCTGCCATCTCATAGTGACTTGGAACTGTGTCATGACATGCACCAACCTACAAACAAATAGAGCAAGGCAGAGGCACAAAGCTAAATAGACACTGCCAGACAGTTTGCCACCACAAACACACTACCTCACAGTGCAGCTGACTGACAGGAAGGAATTGTGGGGATGCAGGTGAAGTGAGTGTATCCAAAAGCATGATGGGGCCTGTAGTCACAGATAATTCTCCCCCTCCTGATTGGCCCATCAAGACCTCTCTGAAACATGCCCACATCACAGGGAGTGGAAAATGACTGACAAGATGGCTGACACTGGCTCACGCTGTGGGGAGCACAAGGCCCTGCTAAGGTATGTGCACAAATCAGAAGCAGGACACCACTGACTAACATCCTGAAAGACAACTTGCACGCCCCACAATGGAAGCCCGTTTCATGGTGGGATGTCTGGCTGGGTGGGAATGAGGACTCACAGCTCTGACCATACTTACCAGCATGTGGAGACACACACACCCCTCAACACAAACTCCTCACAACTCACCGAGTAGAATGCATTGACCCACACCTCTGTGAAATATCAGCAAAATATACACCATACTGGGTGCTGCTGTGTGAAGCACAGGGGCTCTCTTTGGACTTGTAGCCAAACAAACACCAGGATTTCACAGTCAGCCATCTTGCCATTGCTGTCACACCCCCTCAGAGGGAAGCAGAGTCAAGAGGAAGGACGTATGAGCATGCTGGGAAGGGGGTGTAGCCACGAGCATGATGGGAGTTGCAGTCACAGACAATCTACACCCACCCACATGGCTCAGCAAGTTCTAACTGAACCATACTTGCTCAACAGGGAGTGGGAAGGGACTGACAGGATGTCTGACACTGGGCTCTGTTGTGGGGAGCACAAGGCCATGCTGGGAAATGGGCTCCAACAAACACCAGGAATACACAGTCAGCCATCTTGCGATTGCTGTCACACCCCCTCACAGGGAAGCAGAGTCAAGAGGAAGGACGTATGGGCATGATGGGAAGGGTGGTGTAGACTGGAGCATGATGGGAGTTGCAGTCACAGACAATCTATACCCACCCACATGGCCCAGCAAGCTCACACTGAACCATACTCGCCCCACAGGGAGTGGGAAAGGACTGACAGGATGTCTGACACTGGGCTCTGTTGTGGGGAGCACAAGGCCATGCTGGGAAATGGGCAACAACAATATCAAACTCTGTCCGTGACAAGCTGGGAAAAAGAAGTGTACAGGCAGGCATTTGTTCGTAAAGTAGAAATGTCATGTTTGTGAACCATCAATGCATGTAGAAACATAACTCACATCGTGTGTCTCTTCCAAACACAGGTGATGCTGAGCACCCAGCACCAAATGAAGAGGATTCCCAGTCCCAGACTCTGGCGGACACTGAGCTCTCTGGTTTGACTCTGTCTCTGTCCTTTTCGGATGACGACGGCCAACCTGGCCCCTCCGGTGTGAGTAATCATGCAGCACCAGCAGCATCAACATCTGCACCCCTGTACCCATGCCTCCAGCATCTGGAAACCGACAGGGCACCCGCCAACATGGACAGACCAATGCCACTGAACACCCACAGCACAGGGACACAGGACCCCCCGGAAGCTACAGCAAACACCACCAGCAACTCCACCCAAGGGGTCCCGGTGTCACCTGTGCGTCTCTCGCCGCTGGTCATGCCCATGTGGATAGGGGTGCTGGGAGGGGTGGGAGGCAGAGGGCGCGACTTGCAGAGGGGTCTGGACTGCATGATGACTCTCACCTGGAACGCATCATAGCTGCATACCAGGATAGCACTGGAGGATTTGGCCAGGTAGTGGGGATCCTCAAGGACATGCAACAGGAGCAGGCTGCACACCATGCCCGCATGGAGGCCAAGTGGGATGCCCTTACTGCGGTGCATCGGGACATACTCCAATGCCTCCGCCAGATCAACACAAACCTGTCCACACCTCCCTGTGTGGCCACAACATCTGTTGCAACACCATCTGCCAGCACCACAGGGAGGGAGAAGGACTCTGGTGGACAGTCCCCTGCACCGCAAAGGATATGTGAGAGGCAGATGTCCCAGCACATACCCCAGGGCCTCTAAACCTGTTCTGGACAATGTTCTTTGTGCACAACCCGTTCACCTTGTCCAATCGCACACAACTCGCCCACATGACATGGAGTGATCATGTTGGGCCAATGTAGGAGGTGACTGTGGACTTTACTCTGGACATTTCATCTACCAGCACATCCAACTCTAATGTAAACTTTGGATTCCAAAACCAATGTACAGCACCCACCATCCTGTGCACTTTCCTCACACATGTTTGAAAATAAATTCACCAGTACACCATACTTCCTCTGTTGTGATTACAACTTGTCAGGTGTCATGGAGATGTCGATCTGCTACACAACAAAGTGCATGCCAAATATTGCAACAATGTGACCAACGTAACGTGAGTCATGGTGATGTGACACATGTGAGGGAGACACACCACTATGACACCACAACACAACCCACCATGGCCATGTTACTCATCACACACAATGATGTTGACCTGAAACACATTGGCATGCACAGACACAACACCAACCCCAGTCAGTGGTAACAAGTCCACAGGTGAGGTAAGCAGATGTCAGTCAGATGTGGGAAGACAGACAACGCACATAACAAAGCGTAGCACACGTTCATTACACATCAGCAACATGTTTATTCCACAATAGTTGCACGGTAATTCTATGTAACAGTGGACACACGCTCACAAAGTGTTGGAGAATTGAAGTCCAGGGATGTGTGGTACATCAGTTGATGGGAATTGACAACTTCCACACTGGTGTTGGATACTGGGTGTTGGGGGTCTGTGTTAACCAAACAACAGGCAAAGTACCCTGGGAAGGACAGACACAAGACACAGGTAAAAGCACAGCATAACAGGAGAGAAATGCAATACACATGCACAAAACATGTCGCAAGAAGCCTACACAAAAACAAGTTCGCAGTACTACCCTATTTTGGAGGACACACCACCTGAATGGACACATCACTGCACGCATCCATAACAACCCTGGAAACTCACATTCAGGTGAAGAAGTTGTTGATGAGCTGTGAGCGGACGTCACCCTCATCCTCATCATCACTGGCATCTTGGCCCAGTCCGGGATCCTCCACAGGTGCCGGAGGTTGGTAATCGTCTTCCTGGATGAGAGGCACCTCCTTCCGCACTGCCATGTTGTGTAGCATGCAGCATACAAGGATTATTTTGCACACCTTTGCAGGCTCATATGGGAGGGCCCCTCCGGTCTTGTCCAGGCAGCGAAAGCGGCTTTTCAGGAGGCCAAATGTCCGCTCAATCACCCTCCTGCTCCGACCATGTGCCTCATTGTAGCACATCTCGGATGGTGTCACAGGGTTCCGGAGGGGTGTCAGCAACCACGGAATGTTGGGGTATCCGGAGTCACCTACACACACAAAAATGAACAAGTAGCTGAGTTTTGTAGGAGTGCAGAATACAACATTGACAAACACACACAATGAGAAACAGTCAGTACACACCGACAAGCCAGGCTTGCTGAGCTGTGACATCAGCGTTGCAATGTGTGATAGACATTGTCAGCAAGACATACCACCAGAGCATTGATGGAGTGGTAGTGCTTCCTGTTCCGGTATGCCTGCTCATGTGCATGTGGTTGTATCAGGGCCACATGTGTCCCATCAATAGATCCGATGATGTTCGGCATCCTCTCCAGTATATAAAAGGCATCCTTTATTTCAGGTAGTTCAGCTGGGCTAGGGAACTTGATGTACAGGTCTAGGAAATGCAACATCCCCTCCAAGACATCGCGTAGGACCCGACTAAACATTGTTTGTGACATACCACCAGCTGTAGCCACAGTGTACTGGAAGGTACCAGTAGCAAAGAAGTGCAGGGCTGCCATCACCTTCACCTCTGGGGTCAGTGCTGTACGGTAATTCCGGCCAGGTAGCCGATGTGGCGCCAACTGCTCCGCCAGCTCCTTAATCAGTGTCCTGGTGAAGCGGTACCGTCTGATGCAGTCGCGTTCCTGCATGGTCGCAAGGTCTGGGAATGGTCTATGGACAGCTGGTGCCCTGCTGTACAGAGATGCACAAAGGAAGATTGTCAGTTCATCCACCCATGTGGCCATGACAAGGCTCAATATCACATGGTAGATCATGACACTACACAATGTACTGAGGTGTGTGCTGTTAGGCATGGACACATATGTCACCTACATGACCATCAGCTCACATCTCAATTCCACATGTCCACATGAGTCCCACGTAGTGCAATGGCCAATCATCTGGCCGTGTCACCCAACCTATGTACTGCTGTGACGTTCCAAACACACACCACAGTGACAAGTGATGCCTGATGTCTCCCAGGCATCACAGATCTTTGCCATGCAGAAACCCAGGGTCCCTGTATTGCCACATCGACACTGGCATGGACATAGCGTACCACGTACACACCACATGGCAAGCGTAAGTCCCACAGGTAGTGGCCACTGTTGTTCCTGCAGGCCCTACATGTACGTCTCTTAGACACACACATACCATCAAGGTTGATGCATATACAACATGGATGATGAGACTGTCACCCATTGGGCACATTTGATCAGACACATCTGAGATACAACATGCACACAGACAGTGGGTGCACATCAGTATTGTGGCTACAGGTCACACTGTGATGTACATGCCATGACCCCCTGGACTCAGGGTGTATGTGCATTGCCCCAAACATATCCAACAAGAAACTGTGTCTGTGACTCAAACCCATTACTGTACAATTGCACATCACAGTGGTAATGTGCACTACACACAAAGGATTCTGCCCCCATGTACACATGCACAGTCTGGGAGTGGCTGCACAAAAGTGCCACCCAACAAACCAAATGTGGCCCACCCAAACACCCAGGGAATGCAGCCTTACATGCCATGGGCCACTGTGTGGCCAATGCTGTAGTGTGGTAGGTGTGCACAGGTGTCCCTGGCTAGTAATTGTGTGTTGGATCTGTAGAATAGTCACACCAATGAGGTCCGACGTGGGTGACAATGCGTACACATTGCACGGTTCATGACCGAGCTGTGCGTACGCTTTGCCATTGAATGCAATGTGGTCCGACGCAGGTGACAATGCGTACGCATTGCACAGGTCATGACCGAGCCCCGCGTACGCTTTGCCGTTGAATGCTATGAGGTCCGACGCAGGTGACAATGCATACGCATTGCAGGGTTCATGACCGAGCTGTGCGTACGCTTTGCCATTGAATGCAATGAGGTCCAACGCGGGTGACAATGCATATGCATTGCACGGTTCATGACCGAGCCGAGCGTACGCTTTGCCATTGAATGCAATGAGGTCCTACGCGGGTGACAATGCGTACGCATTGCACGGTTCATGACCGAGCTGTGCGTACACTTTGTCATTGAATGTAATGAGGTCCGACGTGGGTTTCTATCATGCATACGCGTTGGGCAGGCATGGTCCGAGACAGGCGTACGCCTTGGCCATTAAATCGTATGGAGACGGGTGCATGTGTATTTTCAAAATACGCGTTGTACAGTCAGTTGACTGAGCCGGGCGCACCCATTGGCTCTGGACTGTCATGGAGACGGATGTGGATTCAAAACTTGTATGAGTTGTGCACTGGAAATTCAGTGGATGCCTACAATAATGTTGCAATTTCAAGTGTTTCATGAAGGTGAAGATTTGAACGATGCGGAAGGCGTGCACAAGTCGTACAATTCCATGGATCAGCCAGATTCATAGAATGCAACTGTGTTAGACCTTGGGACACATGGCACAGATTCTGCCTCTGCAGCACAGATATAAGGGTGGCTGGACCCCAGGGAGCTCACTTGCCTGCACTACATGCTACTGGACCACATCCCTGCTACCATTGCTGCCGTCTCTGCATCCTCTGGCTCCTGCTATGGCACGTACTTTGGAGAGGGTCCCAGCCTTCACTGAGGAGGAGAACCAGGCCCTGCTCGATGGGCTCCTTCCACAGTACAGCAAGCTCTATGGGAAAGCAGGGGAGCAGGTGAGTGTGCAGTCCACTGCCTTCCTAATTATGCATGTTGTCTGACTAGCAGTACTAGCAGTGTGTACACCAGTGACAAGCATTCTCACTGACTACTTTCATCCCCCAAAGTGTGTACGTACATGTAATGAACAGGTGTCCTGCTGCTAAAATGCATTAGTGCAAGCTTAAACCATCCAGGCATTGTTAACATGTCAGACATGCAGGTGATTTGTCCTTCCCCGTGGTTGCACTACCTGTGTAACTCATTTCCCTTTGTGGTGATGACATGTATATCCAAATGTGTGCAGCACAAATCTGGGGCACGTGTGTTAATGTACTTTTAACTTTGTCATCCTCACAGGTTGATGCCCACCAGAAGCAGGAGATATGGCTGACCATCGCCCGAATTGTTTGTTCGGTGGAGGTCTACAAGCGTCGGATCCGCAACTGCCAGAAGATGTGGCAGGATCTTCGGGGCTGGACCCGGGGGATAGCTAGAGTCCAGCTGAAGCTGTCACCTCCGGACCCTGACCCCCCACATGCTCCGTATACTGGCGGTGGTCTTCCCAGACCTGGATAGGCAGCTGAAGGCCAGACAACAGCAGGAAGGAGGTAAATCCATGCCATATCTGTGTACTATGTCTGACATGCTAATTGCAGTCTTTTGTCATGGTCACACTTCCACATTATGTAGGTCTTGTAGTCCAATACTCAGGTCCCTCAATTGTGTGATGCACCTTCCTCATCTGTTCCACAGGTGTGGCCCCTACTGTCTGTTGCTTGTGTCACTAGGGCACTGTGTCCCTGCAGTCAGCTATGCTTCATCTACCGGAAAGCATCTGTTCCTGTGACTCTGTTGTGTGTTTCATGGGTGGGTCAATTGTTTGCCCAATGCCTGAGATCTGACATGTGATCTGTGTGTGCCCTTGAGATGTTTTCCAATTGCTGGTCTGATTCGCCACATGTGGCTGGGGTATTCCAAACAAACCCATGCAGCAGGGCACTCCAATTTTGAGCCCTCAGGAGTATGTATATCAAGTATGTCACACTTGCTTAGCCACCTGACTACTGTCCAGAGCCAAACACTGTTTCATGGAGACCTGGGCAGTCATGCCTCCTCAAGGGCATTTAGAAACACTCTGTAATCCCACTCCTGTGTATTAAAGTACAGGTTGTGCTTAGTGACATGTGCCCTCAGGTGTCTTCCTCTGTGTCATTAGGGTGTGGCTTGTTGTTACGTACAACTGAACATGATTCAGAGGGTCAGCAGGACATCTGAGATGTGACTGTAAGAGACAAGACCTGTGTGACATATAGGTGTGTGATCATCTGACAGCGCACACTGGTGTATGCAACTGTGTCTTTCATGAAGCTGGGTTACATGCATGGCAAACTGTGGCGTGTTAATGTACAGGGAGTTGTGTTTGCAGAGACTCATATGTCTGATTTGCATGATGTGGGGTCTTCTGGGTCCTGTATATGTTGTTTGCAGGGGATGGACAAGTGTGCCGGTCATCTGTAGAGTTAGCTTTACCCCTGAGCTTGGATGGTGAGTCAGTGCATATTGTTGTTGTCTGGATGCCCTGCCCCTGTGACAGGAGACAGTGTTGACTGACTTTCAGGGCATCCCAGTGCCATGGCATTTAACTTGCTATGAATGATCCTGCATTGTGTTAAAGTGTGCACCATGCACCGCATTGTGGCATTGCCCATCAGGACATGAGAACATCATAGTGTGTGTTGCTGGCATGCATCACAAACATGTGAAATGAGT
Source organism: Triturus cristatus (assembly GCF_964204655.1). Lineage (NCBI taxonomy): Eukaryota > Metazoa > Chordata > Amphibia > Caudata > Salamandridae > Triturus > Triturus cristatus. Next base: position 580,933,986 of record NC_140586.1, read on the forward strand.
CTCTGCCCATCCCTTCATCCGGACACCTGTACCGAGTCAGTAGCAAGAGATGTGCTGTGTGTATAGTGACATACTCCCACATGTTCACTTGCATGTCCAAATAATGTCTGGGTGGTGCATGTCGGCACATTGGGGGTATTAGCATCCAACATGCAACAGACATATGTGTGCAAGTCAAGGAGGGATATGTGTGCCATGGTTGATGTTGAGAATGACAATTCTCCTATTTTAAACAGTGTTGGCACTTTGAGCTGTGTTCAGCTGATGATGCCAGGGCTTGCCCTGTGATGTGATGTACTCACGGTGGTCTGGGCAGTCGGTGCAGGTGACTGATGTTGTTCTCTTACTTCCTATCCAGATACATTCACAGGAGAGGACAGCTCCATGGACCAGGAGGAGCCACAGAGCCTGATAGGGATAGAAGGAGAGGAGTTGGGGGGGACCCACTGGCACGGAGGGTGAGTGGAGCCACACAGGGGAGTAGTCAGCACCATCCCACACAGCAGCTCTGAGGATGACTCCCTTGTGGAGGCGGGTGTCAGCAGCCTACAAACCCCAGCTAGTGAGGCTGTCACCACCACCGCCACCACCACCACCACCCCAATCACCACCCTTCTATCAGCTCCCATCCCAGAGGTCCCTGTAGGCTCACGTGTTAGTGAGCATGTCTAGTTTGTGCCAGGCACCGCTGCCCCTGTATCCCTTGCTGCCCTGAGTGAGGAGTCTGTGGACTTACTTATACAGATCCATGTAGGGCAGACGTCGATGCTGAAGGTCCTCCATGCACACTAGGCCTGGGCAAAAATTTCGTTCCGGTCGCGGAAATTGCGATAATTTGACATTTTTGCGTTCCGCGGAGAGCGCGAAAATGTCAAAAATTCCGGTTTCCGCAGCTTGGCGATAATTTGTTTCTTGCTCGCGCTGTAAAATGATACATTCTCGCGCGCGCGCGATCGCCTTACCTGAATCCCTGCGTTCGCCGACAAGTTTTCTTGATCCGGTCGCGTTCTCCATGAGATGTTGTATTGTTTTTAGCCATTTGCGCTGTCTCGCGACAGTTCGCGCCCGCAGTGACGTCATGCGTCGCGCGATCACGTCTTTCTTCTCGCGATCATGCACCGCGAGAACAACTCAAAACAAGATGGCCGCGCCCGCAAGCAGCCACATGGGTAAGTTGGCGACCCGCAACCATGCAGAAAATCGCGCGAACATGCCGGAAAACAACTTCCGCATCTTCGCGATATTTCTGCTTGTTTGCGATAATTTTAAACATTCTCGCGATAATTTGCGAAGGTTAATTCCGCAAATTCCGCCCACCCCTAATGCACACACAAGTCTGTTGACACAACTGGTGTCGTTCATGGAGGGCATTTTATCGGGCATGTCTGCCCTACAGAGGACCAATCTGTCCATGGCCTCCTCCCTGACGGAAGCAGTGTCCCTCCTCCAACAGTCCTGCACCCCTCCTACCCCTGCACCACGATTCATAGCAGCCTACCTGTCCCAAGCACACAAACACCTGCACATTCTCACAGAGCCACAGACATGGGCACCACACAAACACCCAAACCAAGGTCTAGACGTGCACACAAGCAAGCGCAGGGGACTGATACCACATTCACTGGGGCTGGTTTGCAGACACACACAGTCATCCACAACCACTCCGCAGTCCTCCGAAACCTCTCCCTCCCAGCCCCCTTCCCTTGCCTCACCTGCAACCCCATCTCCACAGAAGCTCTTCCTCTGTGACCTTGGCCTCTTCCCCACCGACGCAGCAGATCCTGATTACAAGGGGAAGAGGAAGTCCCCACACACAGAGGGGAGTGCCCCTCACACCCAGACACCCTCCCCCAGGCGCAGTCAGACTGAGACCCCCCCCGCAAGTCCCCCCGGAGCTGGAAGAGCAAGACCCCCCACCACCACGCAGCTCCACGGCAAAGTCTCCATCCTCCATCCCCCAGGCCACCACTCCAGAGGTTCCCCTGCCACTCCCTGCCCCGGGTTCCCCCACCCACAGATACACCATCCCCAAAATGCTAAGGCCCTCCCCTCTACCACTTGCTCCTCCACACCTGGTCAGACGGTTAGTGCCACTGATGTGGGGACTGTGTCCCCCCCCGTCCTGCCCACCTCACCTGCACCCCATTCCGCTCACATGGATGTAGGCATTGCAGTGGAGACCACGCCCACCCCGTCTGACTTGGGCACTGTAGTGGGTACCCACTCCACTCCATCTGACCTGCCCACTGGAGTTGTGCCGGCACCCACCCCATCTGACTTGTGCCCCACAGTTGTGACTGCACCCACCACTTCAGTCAGCTCCACTGCAGTTGCAAGTGATCCACCTGCATCCACCACCTCTTCACTGCCTCCTTCTGCTGCGTCCTGATCCTGTCCCTGCGGTGCCTGGCCTGCCCCCAAGTATGCCCCTCCGAGGGGATGACCCCAGTCCTTAGCAGTGCAGGTAAGCAACATGTGACAGTTGTCACCCTAGTTCACTACTTGGCATTTGGACATGGACTGGCCATTGGCCTTTTGTTTGAATGGACGTTTAACTTTCAATATGCTGAATAAAGCTTTTTTCGTTATCCCTGTGAACTTGATTTAGCTGTACATTATGTTGATGATGTTTAACATGCCCTTGCGCCTGTAATGCTTGGTTTCCAATGTAGAATACTGATGTGAGGTACTCCATGTGGTCCATGAGATATGTATCCTATTCTGATGGGTATCCATGTCATCCTTTGCAGCTACCTGGGTGTGTCATGAGCAACTATTTGTGGACATCTCTGGGAACATTTTATTTGCATGGTCACATCTCTGGCTTGCACCCATGCTTCCCATTGTCCAATTTGTCAATTTCACAGACTTTGTGTGCATCACCACTGGACCTACAGGTGTGGACATCATTGGTATAGGAGCAACTGGGTCCTCTGTGCAACTTGCTGTACATATGTATTGAGTATGTGCAGATGACTTAGGGGAGACTCACATACCCAGGCTGTTGTGACCAGAGCCTTCATTGTGTGGTAACTGATGGCTGACTGACCAAGGTGCCGATTACGATCCGGTAAAAACCGGGTACGAACCGTCGGTCAGAGCGTTTTCTCCGTCCGACTCGTACCCGGTCGTAAAACTTTACAAACATGGAATTACGATTCGCACGGAAACACCATTTCCGTACGAATCGTAAAAAACCCCGACCGACGAAAATATACATACGAATGTGATCCGGGAATGCTGCGACGTGACATCGGGACGCTTTCAGGCAGCGTTTCACGACCCAGGGATTACGATTCGAACCGACAGCAGTCCGGACGGCAATATTTTCACGGCACCCAAAGAGTGCCGGAAAAGCGAAGTACGGCGCGAAACGACCAGAGTAGATGGCCCGGTACGCACCGTCCCCCCCCCCAGCCCCCGTATGTACGCGCCGACCCCCCCCAGCCCGCGTATGTACGTGCCGACCCCCCCCAGCCCGCGTATGTACGCGCCGACCCCCCCAGCCCCCGTATGTACGTGCCGACCCCCCCCAGCCCGCGTATGTACGCGCCGACCCCCCCAGCCCGCGTATGTACGCGCCGACCCCCCCAGCCCCCGTATGTACGCGCCGACCCCCCCAGCCCGCGTATGTACGCGCCAACCCCCCCCAGCCCACGTATGTACGCGCTGTAGCCCGCGTACGTTCGAGTCATACCCCCACCCGTGTATGTACACCCTTGTACATGTCGAACCCCCCGTGTATGTACACCCTTGTACGTGTCGAACCCCCCGTGTACATACACGGGGGGTTCGACACGTACACGGGTGTACATACACGGGGGGTTTGGCACAGCTGGGCTTCCACAGGAGTTGGGTCCCCTCAAGTAAGTGTGTTGTCCTGTGACATAGCCTGGGCCCATGGTGTGTGTTGTATGAGCATGTGTGTGTGTACACATCCCTTTTCATACACAGGCAGTGTTCCCTTGATATGTTCCTGTTGTTGATGCTTGCTGAGTGGTACTGGGTTCATCCAACTACTTTGCCATGGGCTACCAGATGTGTGGGTGCATGACAAACTACTGTTAATTGGTGTATCATTATTGGGATTTGTCAGTTCTAAGTGGTGATGATGTTGTCAGACACAGATGGGACACAGTCAGGGTTCCCCAAGGCACTTGTTTATTTGCAATGTCATGTAGTTGTCCCTAGGTGGTACCTTTCAGTGATTGAGACTAAGGGTGGGCGCAGTGCTCCGCTCCGCCCGCGGAAAGTAGGCGAAGCAGGGGCAGACTACGCACACCCCGCGGCGGAGCAGAGTTACCCGCCTACCTCCCGCCCTCATTTTACAATTACTCAGAAACATTACATAAAGAAAATTACTTACCTGAGCTGACGCGTCCCGGGGCTCCATCTTGCTGCTTCCTGGATAGCTTCTTACTCACGAATGCGCATGCGCGGACACTCTCCCCATTGCTAAAGGTCCGTGGGCGTCTGGTAGGTTACTCTGGAGTGGTCCCACCAGGAAGCGTAGTCCGCTTGCAACGTGGTCAATGCAGGAGTAGGACAGGTTGTAGGGCCCAGTGGTTGCCGCCAGCACTCCGCCCTCTCAGAGCTCTCTCCAATGCATGCAGCCCTCCCCTCCTCACAGTCCCTGTAGTGATTGTCCAGTGTTCCCCAGAGATTAATGTCAATATGTGGGCCTCAGCGGCAGTGGCTCAACTTTTGGCATTGGGATGTGGCCCGTGTAACCTTCATGGAAGCACCACCACCAGTGCGAAGGCGCCAACCTCCCCAGAGCGCCGGATCTTCTTCCTGCACCACTTCGATCATAGCACTCCACTGTTACCATCAGGGCACGTCCCTGCAGCCCATGGACACCATCTTGTGTCTGGAAGGCGGGTTCGTCAAGGCTGGGATCTCCCAGTGTTGAGTGATTGCCCTTGATACTCTCAACAGTTAGGTCCATCGCATCAGCCAGCTAGCTTCAGCAGACCGCTTCCAACAATGTCAGAGGTCGCCCTTTCAGGCCACTTATGACGGATACAGTGGTCTCCAAACCCTGGACGGTAGCGCTGTCCCCAGTCCCCATGCACCAACCCCTCCAGTGCGCCAGCTCTGCGGCCCACCTTTCTCTGACCCTCAGAGCACCGCTGCTGCCATCAGGACTTGCCTGTGCAGCTCATATCCACCTTCTTGCGCATGGATGGCGAATCCGCCCAGTCCAGAATCCCACGCAGATGCAGCTCAGTGACAGAGCCGTAGCACCAGCTTCTCACTGTCATGTGGGTGCTCTATACAATCTCGCCAATCAGGTCCCTCTCGGCAGCCAGATCACATCCGCAGTCTGCTTCAAGCTCCTTTTGAGCCTGCCTTTGCTTGCCACGGCCGCCATCTTACGAACTGCAGGCATCCTCCACCTGCGGGTGCAATCGGCGTTTGAAATGCCGCTCCGCCACTCTAAGTCGCTGCCCACAGCCCAGCTCGATCACCAACTGTTCCATCACCAGAATCGAAGTCTGGGGTGCCGGTGTGTAATTAGGATCTTTGGCATTGGGGGAGAGGCACAGACGGAGCGCCTGAGTCCGCCTCTCGTTACATCGGCTCCTAACCATGCCCTCCCTCACCCTGCTCTACCATGGTGCTAGATGGGAAAAAATAGGAAAGTAGGAAGGAAATTAATATGAGAAAAAAATAAGAAGTGAGGAAGTAAAGGGAAAACCCCCAAAAATACAAAAAGTAAAGGAAAAATAAAAAAAGATAAAAATGTAAAATAAACAAACACCAAGATGTACACTGATAAAATGAAGGTAAATGAGGGGTGGATGAGTGGGATAGGGGCAGGTAGAAAATATTTAGAATTGACGGAAAAATCAGGCCCAAAACCATGCACAGAAAAGAAAGCAGAAAAACAAAATGGCCATGCCCATGCGGACCGAGTGGTGCAAATTGCGCAAATCTTTCATCACTGAAACACGTATAGCACTGCTCGCATGTAAAAAAGCAGCACAAATGGTCGGAAGAGCACTCCCACCTGCTCACAGAGTACCACTGAATCTCACTGACTTTATTGCCACTCTGAGGAATTCCAAGGAGCACAACTCTGTGAGTTTTCCCCAGGCCTAATCATTACTAGATGAGGTAAGGTGACTAAGAAACCAATTTATCTGCATTACATGTAGTGTCTGTTAATATTGTTTCTATGTCTAGTTTATAGTTTTGCTGTGTATATTTTTTCATTTTTTTGCCTTCAGCTATATATTTATGTTAATATATGTTAATATATGTTTTGTATTTTCAGAAGGGAAAGTATTGTCTCATGGGGCATTGGATGACATTTCTTTGTTAATGGAACTTACCTGTATTAGAATGTTGCCAAACTTCCAGCTTCCCTCAGAGTGTTCGATGGTGACAGCGAATGGATGAACGGATGGTTTGAAAGCTAGATCTTGGTACGAAAGAGTGCTTTTAGCTATAAATCTGTTCAGAAGTTTTGGAGTTATTAATGAAAAAAGATTTATATATATCTAGAGATGCGGATCCGCAGATCCAGGTGCCAACAACAGTGCTGTGATGGCTGCAGCAAGCTGGGAAAAAGGTTGAGGCTGCCATTTTGACAATCGGGACACAGTTACCGGGAGGTGAATTAAGTAAGAGTAGGATATAAGTGGTCAGGATAGCATATCCTGATCCCATGGGACTGATTGAGGGGTCTGTGAGGGACCCTTTATGAGCAATAAATTACCCTAAATGTATTTTTGGGTGCACAAGGATCTTCAGATCCACTGCCATTCTCAGCATGTCACCATGTGAATCCGTTACGGATCCCTGGTTCTAGACCCCAATTAAAAAATACACCAACTCACAGACCCACTCACGTACTCTCTCACACCCCCACACAACCACCCACACAGCCATATACCCACTCAGAAAGCAACTCACACACCCATAAGGTCACTCAGTCTCTCAGACACATATACAGTTGCTGATACATCTACTCTGAGACCCAGAGAACCACTCACACACCCACACAGACACTCACACACCCACTCCCTCAGCCACATAGACACCCATATAACAACTTATAGACCACTCACAGACTCGCACAGCAAACCCACTGACAAACTCACTGACACCCATAATGCCACTAAAACACCACCCATCACAACCACTCACACATACTCACCTATCCATACACCGATTCACACTTCAACACACACCCATACAGTCACTCACACTCCTTCTCACACACCCATATGGTCACTGATACATCCTCCCAGAAAACTAAACTACCACTCACATAACCACTTAGAGACCCACATAGGCACTCACACACCCACTCACACAGCCACATATGCTGCATGTGGGGAGTTGGCCACAGTCTAAGCCCTGAGGACCACCTCCCATTGTGCACTGCCAGAGGCTCTGCACAGCGTGGGGTTGGCTGCGTGCAGGGGGTTATTTGCAAGGCCTGGACACAGGACAGACTCTATGTCCAACCTTCCATCATGCATAACCTTTGGATTAACATATGGTAATTAAATATGAGTTGGCAAAAGCAGTGTGCAGCATGGGGTTGGCTGCATGTAAGGTTTTGGCCATAGGCCCTGCAGCCAACCCCCAATGGTGCACAGGCAAAGACAGCAGTGGTTGGATTAACGTTTGGTAATTAAATATTATTTTATGTTAAAAAACCCTAGAAAATTCACGGGAAAAAACTAAGGCTTCTGGGACATTATAGTTAGGAAATATTATTAAAAAAATGTAGAAATTGAAATCAATAAAACAAGTTTATAAAGATGTTATAGTTAGGGAATAGAATTTAAAACATCTTAGAAATTCACTAAAAAAACAAAGGTTACAGGGACCTTATAGTTAGGTTCAGATTTTACATGTACAAAATCATGCACTGATAGTAACTCCACATATTGCATCACTCATGACACCTTCTATGAGGTCATTTATAATATAGCTGCAACATTTGCAGTGAAGTTATTGATGAGAAAACTGTGCATGGCGGGGTGTGAGTAATAGTTATCTTAAGGCATGAGTTACAGTTACTAGAACTAACTACAACTGACAAATTTCTATGGTTTGATTGCTTTTCAACCCAATCTGCAGAAACATTTGCCACTAAAAATTGTTAATAATTAACAGCACTGGCATAACGATATATTATCGTCAGTTACAACCATTCACATTTAGTTTTTGCTCTTGTAATTTGTTTGATCACTTTTGTGGAAACTAGTGCTAACAGTTCCCAGATGGCTTCTTAGCTCTTTATATTGAGCCTCACAATAATTCTGCAGCAATGCATTGAAAGATTATATATTCCCAGATAGCCAGGCCTCCTGTAAGTAAACTATAATATTTTTGTGTAACAATTTGTTCCAGCAGTTCATCAGTCTCATAAATCAATGCCTGGTCCATGAAATTACCCCTTGGCTAGCTGGCATATCCTATCCCTAGTCATTGGTATTGAAATAAGAACCATCCTTCATGTAATAACTCTCAAGACAGGAAAATCTATTAAATAGCGTAATACTGTGTTGTTATATTTATTTGCGGAATGCTAATTTTAATGCCTCCTCAGTGTTGGAAGTTGAATTAATAAATAGTAGGGGTAACTATGTACCTACCACTAGCAATAAGACCACCAATATAATGTAAGGTGCAGACAAGGTCTCAATAAATGAATCCCTTGCTCAACTATTGGTAGCTCGCAATGAGCAGGCAGGCTTAACTTAGGAGACAGGTGTGTAAAGCATTTAAAAACACCAATACATCATAAAAGTAAGACACAATACACAATAAAAATCTGCAACCAATTTATAAAAATAGGGAATATTTTATGATTAAAATAACACTTTCTTGTGCTTAAAAACCAACAACGCCAACTTGGGACATCTGGCTTCGCTTGACTGGGACAAAGTCAAAGTTTGACGCCTACCGCTATGGAGCCCTGGTCAGATGCACTGAGCAGGAGGTATCAGTCAAAACTTTACCTTTGCACTTAGAAACTTTTCTTTTATGAGGCTCCTCTTCAGGCCGGAATTTGAATCAGCGATGACGCCTTGCATTTGTACAAGACCTCTGTGAAATCCTGAAAGTCTTGCACTCTGGAGCTTTCAGTGGGACAAATCTGAAATCCAGGCCAAGTCTTAGTTCAACGTTGATGGTGTCTTACTCATCAACAAGTCAGTCACCTTATGGAGGTTTTTTTCAATAAAGCTCTCAAACTTTCTCCAAACTTCAGGAGGTGCTTCCTGAAGTTCCTGCTGGGTTTTCAAAGCGTCCACCAACAAAGTCCAAGGTTCCAGAGTCTCTGAGTTGCTCCTCAGAAGTTGGGGCTACAGTTCTCATAATGTACCTGGCCAAATCCTTTAAAGTCCAGCTGAGTGTGGTCAGCTGGGTTCTTCCTGCTGGAGATGATGCGGGTGCAGATTTTTTAACCTGTTGCTTTCAGGGAGTCTACTCCTTCTCTTTAGAAAGCAAGGCAAAGTCCTTCGGGCTGTAGTTCGTTATAGTGTAGTAGGTGTTTTCATTCAAAATGCAGTCCTTTTGTGGGGGCCAGGGTTCCAGCAGAGCAGTCCTTCTTCTTGTAGTTGCAGGCAACAGATTTGAGTTGCTAAGCAGCTCTCTCATATTTATCCAGCGTTCTGGGGTGACAAGCAGAGGGCACCCCTGGCCAATGGTGTCCAGGATGCCACTTCAAAGTATGACAGCTTCCTTCAAAATGTGGCATTTTGTGTCCCACAAATCACTTTACTTTCAAATTCAAAATAGAGGTACTTTCTCCTTTAGGGAAGGATCTGTCTAAGCCAACCTACTGGTGCGGCCTATTTCCCTTAACACTCCCCCCCCCAGACCTCCTGCAAATTCCATTATTGGTGCTCCCATCTGGCTGGGGTATCAGGAAGAGAGGCTGGCCAGGCTTGCAGCCTTAACTGTCCTACTCTCTTTGAAGATCAGTTTGTTTACCCAGTCCCCTTCCTGGCCTGTTTTCTGCAGATGCAGATGCCACCCATTCAGATAACCTCTGAGTCTATGCAGGCCACTTATCACTTCATCAAAGCAGTTTGGCTCAGCCTGGCAAGACTGGCCAATCAGGAGAGGCAGCTTGAAGGTTGGATTTTGGCTCACAGAAAATAAAGTTCGATAACTTCTTTTCTGTACAGGTTATGATAAATTCAACATTGAGAGGTTGTTGGATATATCACTGCCAATCATTTAAGTCCTTGAAATAATATTTTACCTCACTCCTGTCAATAGTTATACTTTATTAAATGATACCCATGTTAGCCTATGGAGCTAAAATGTTACACTGGGGAAAAAACTAAATTGGCAACATCTTTTAAAATATCCCTGCCTATTTTTAAATGGCATCTTACCCTGGAGACACTTAGGGTAGACCTTAGAAAAGACATATGTAACAATAAGATAGATTCTTACTTTGAAAGTACCTTTTTTTGTGTAAAATCTTTTTATTAAACATACGTCAGCATCAAAATATAGCATTATCATGAGTCTCATATTCTATGCATCCTCAATACACTAGTGCATAATCAGCAATCAGTATTCGTATATGACAATGAACACGTTACAATCAGAATTTAAAAGTACCTTTAACTTCAAAGTCGAATTTGCATATAATTTCAGTTTAAGAGCAGCTTGCAAAGCAGGGCTGACTTAAAATGACAGCAGGCAACACAAAGGCACACACTTAGGTGCATGAAACCTGCTGACCATCTGAATCTTATATGCCGTACCATATACTGGGGACTTACAGGGAGCTCGTCAGGGCCAATTGAACTTACACCTAATTACCATATGCCTTTTAATCAGAGCACTAGCTCTGGGCCTGGTTAGCAGGGCCCAGGGCACAATCAGAATCAGTTACTAGCAGGATCAGTCAAAACAAATGGGGGTGATCAGGGAAAAAAGGAGAACTTCCTCACTCTCCGTGAAAACTTACCATCCTTTGTTGGGCTGAGCCCTGTTGGCTCACAGGTGATCTATCAATATTAACTTTACCAAGCCCTGAATGATGATTAGATCTATTGAAGGGTTTCCATTTTTCTATTTTTATTTCCATCATGTAATATTTAAAAGTATAGGACAGGATCAAATCTACGTACTTCTCTTCCCTGCAGAGTGTCACTCTTTAATCTAGGAGCATTGGCCATGCGCTGTGTGGGGTTGGGAGCAGGGTTTGTCACCTAACCCCTGTGGATGTCCAACCTCTTGCATCACAGGGCCTTTGGTTTGGCCAATGTGGAGTTAGGCACCATATTGCCTGCTGCACACATTTTGTGGCTGTGAGCAGCATGGGGTTGGACAACCACTGGGGCTAGGTGCCTTACCCGTGCCAAACCCCAAACTCTGTGTAGCTTGATGACAAAGCATTGCCTGTACTTCAACTGAGGTCAGGAATGATACAATGATCCGACTGCATAGAAAAGTTCCACGCATCGTGCCTTCAGCATCGACGCATTGCTCCATCAAAGGTCCTGTTTCAGCAGGAACGGCTTGAGTCTTATAGCCGGCCTGCCCTCCATCCCAGCACAGTGAACTTTGGATTTACCCTAGTATTGACTTCTAAGCACTGTTTTTGCATTTGTTCTTTGAAAATTTGTATCTTGACTTCTACTGATTGCAGTTTTGTCATTTTGTTTTCCTCAGATAAATATTCTCAATATTTCTAAATCTGTGTGGAGTCTTTTTGTGGTGTTTTCGTTGTGTTACCGTGTGTGAGGGTTGCACAAATACTTTATACATTGCCTCTAATGTTCGGCCTGCCTGATCTGTACCAAGCTACTAGAGTATGAGTACAGGTTAATTTAAAGAGTATATCTAGCTTACCCTGACTAGGATTGTGGTACCTACTTGTACAGGGTGCAATCCTCTGCAAGCTAATGACCCAATTTCTAACAGCTCATTTCATTCACTTTTATTTTTTTGGTTTTTTTTTAGTTGGGAGGGGGAATGCAGCTCTCCTCTCTGCCCCTTCCATGGCTACAGGGACCTCATCCCCTAGGGCTGATAACTTTTTTTTTATGGGGAGGGAGGCACGTGCCTCCATCTTCTGAGGTAAAATAGCACCCCGGGTACAAAGAGTGAAACAGAGAGCAAAAGCAACATGGAGAGAATGAGAAAGAAATATGTCGAGAGAGAGATGAAAAGTTTCTAACATCTCTGTTTTTGATCATTAGCAGATGAGTCTGTGCCCCCATCATGTCTGTGCTCCTAATTGCTTCTGCTGTTGTTTATGTAGTACACCACAATTAGTAAGGAATTTCATTTCTCACAGCTGTTGCATAGTATTTGTCAAATATTTTTGTCACAGTCATTAACTCTAGTGTACGTATTACCTATTTTGAGCCAGATACTTTAAAAACATAAATTCAAATGTATTTCTATCAGTAAAGTAATTGACTGTTTATGCTGTAATTATATTTAGATTGTGTATTAAAACAACTAAGTAATTGAGTGCATCACAAATTACTTATGGCCACATTATTCGTTCACATTTGAAATTATAAAACATCTTTTTAACTAGCAATTGCATTGCCCCTATATTGTATTTTACTCATATTGTTTTAGCGCATGCATAACATAAAACGAAATAATGTTCAAGTTGGAGCTATTACAAACATCCAAGAACGGTTTCACAATACTTTTGTGTTGTAAATATACTTTCCCATTGGCGTACAAAGGCACGTTTAATCTATTTTAGTTAAATTAGGTCTGCAGTAGGTGATCATTAATTTGAACAATATCATTTAGACTTTTATTTTCGTTTTAAGAGAATTTGTTTGAGGTATCAAAGAGAATTACAGGCAAGCACAGTGTTAAAATCAAATGTTATTTGAAGCTCAAAGTCCAAGTCACAGCTACTCACCATGGCCTCAGATGAGGATCTAACACTGAATCAGCATGTAGTTAAATCCGTAAATGGGGGCATATGTACAACAGAATCGCAGGGCGCTGTGTTGCACCACAATTGGTAACGCTGTCCTCTGACATTCTGGAAACAGAGGGATGCGCCATATTTACAATAATACGGCCCACCCCTGCATTTCCCTTGGTGCTGATGCTACATTCAGCTGCCTAGCGCCAACGCAGGCAACCTTACACTATAGTGCAAGCGTGCCAGGGAATGATTGCTCATGTGAAGGAAGGTTTTCTTTCCTGCACATAAACAATCAATATTGGCGGGTTTGTATCTATGTTTGCTGCAGAATGCAGCAAATATAGAAATTGCAACTCATCATTTTCTAATGATTGTTTATGTGCAGGAGGGACACCTTCCTGCAAATGAATATTCGCTAATGGCGATTTACTCTTTCTACATAGAAACAGCAAAAACGAGGAGAAATGAATAATTTCTCCTTGTTGTGCCATGTTAAGGACAGATTTCCTCTGGTCTTATTGTTGGCACTGCCCCACATCCACGCCACCCTTGTAAATAGGGGGAAGCATCAAAAAGTAATAGGTGTTGTGGCGGAACGCCCACTGCAATGCCTTTTTCCTGCCCCTTTCATGCTAGGTGTTGCATGAAAGGAGCATTATTTACGTCAAGCAACTGAAACCCACCTTGTAAATAAGGGGTTATCCCCACAAGAGTGTCACTTTTTTTGATGTTCTGGTGTCTATAACCCCTTGGACTTATTCACAGGGCGATAAGTCCTTGTAAATATGCCCCCATGATATTGTTGATGGGTCTACAATGGTCTTCACAACATTTAAGTCCACGCCAATAATCCCCGAACTACAATATTTCAGTTGCCTTCACGAGTTAACTCGGTCTCTCTGACAGACATTCGAATTTTCCATGAAAATTCCAGCATTTTAAAACATGAATAATGCAAAGTAGGCTTTTGAAATTTGTATACAGTTGCATATTTTCATAGTCATTTGGGCAGGCTCTACAGCGGTGCAGCCGCATTAGGTGCTGATCAGGAGTGGGGGCACCGACCTGGGGGGGCGCTGAGTGTAGCAATGAAGTAGGATTTAATACAACTGCTGCAGAGTTCCTTGTGCATCCAGCTTTCAGTCAGCAATAAAAATGTCATGATAACTCTTGCGATTAATGTTCCTGCTAGAAAGAGTTTTATCTAGTGGCAGTTTTAACTCACCATAAAGTAGCACAGAGGGTTGATATGCCTGTTGCAAAGATCAGAGCTGTATTTTATGTGGACAGCTGAGTGGATTAGTAAAGTCAGCCTTTACCAGCTCTTTTAAACAAATGAAATGTATTTGAGAGAGGGCCTATAGAGAGGTAAGGAGCAGTGTTGCTGAGTGGTAGTGAGGGAATCCAAAGAGGAGGTCATATTGGGGGGTGCCAAAAAAGATTGTCGCGCCATGAACCACCACCTCTAAAGCCGGCCCTGCCAGTCATCTAAACAGTGACTGTTGTGACTTATATATTGCACCTCTCAGCACACTTTTGAACCAAATAACAAATGATATTTAGTTAGTAAACTATTGTAGTTTCATATAGCGTGAACCAGGCTTATCACGGTAGAAGTGCGCTTTACAAAGAAGCAAGAGATTCCAACAATACAGTATAGTTGTCAAATACATACAGTAAAAATCATGTTAGAAGACATACAAGGTCAACTCATATTTTGAGAAGAAAAAGGTGTTTATAAATTAGAGAGAGACATCAAGGTGGGTAACAGGTTTATATTTAGTAGGGGAGAATAAGAAGTAAATGGAGGGGTGAATCAGGTGAAGCAAAAATACTGTGTTGTATCTTGCTCTCGGTTTTCCTGTTTGTTGGAAAACTAGACCCATTTTCCCTGGGCATTAATTTAACCTGGAAATATCACATGAGGAGTTGGATGCAACAGCAGCCCAGACTCTCTCCCAGTTTTTTTGGCAAACGGGAGTAAACAATGCTCACCTTCCTCTCAATTAGCTTTCCCTTCTTTGCCGTTCTTCCCATAAGCCCCTTTCTCTACCCACACCATGCACATAGGCCACAACATGCATTTACCAACTTTTTACCACCTTCTTAGAGCAGATGAATGCATGTGTTAAACCTCATGGAACTGGGAACTAAGGACCTGATTACAAGTTTGGCGGTCTTACTGCTGGACCGCCCTCACAGCGGTCTCAAGTAGACCACTGAGCCAGCGGTCTTCCGATAACCCTATTATGATGTTTTTGTTGTGATGGCGGTCTCACGACGGCAGTCTTCTGACAGAGGGGGACCTTTGTGCTAGGAATCTCACTTAATATATATTTTTTCAGCATTAGCCATAAAAGAGGAATAAACTTCCATGTACAGTGAAAAGAGTTGTTAAAAATGGATGTGTACAAACAGTAGGTGAAATAATTGAAAATACATACAAAGATAACATATTATTCAAGCCTTGTGACCACAGATACGTTCTAAAATCTGTTACAAATAGGAGTAATAGAAATTTCTGAAAAATGTCTAAAATTTGCTGAGACAATCATATCAAATCTATTCATTCCTATCTTTTTCTGATTTCTAATGCATTCCTAATAAAACTTAAGTCTGCAATACATCCATCTTTTAACCCCTTCAGCGCGGCGCGGATTTCCGCGCCACGCTGAAGGTTCCGTGCGCGGGCGGGGCCATGACGGAACGGTTCCGTCATGCGCGCAGCGCAACCGATGTGCATGACGGAACCGTTCCGTCATGCGCGTCGAACGGGTTAAAGGTACATTTTGTAAATACTCCAAGGCTGTTAAATGTTGCCTAACTTCTTTCTTACTTGGCACAGGTACTGAAAAGGTTAATATCGGGATAGAGTATAATTGGACAGAATAAAAAAAGTGACATGTGATTTGAGTTGGGAAGGTGACTTTAAAATGCACTAAGCTTAATCTAAAAAAGGTAAGTTAGGATTGATAGAATGGGTTCTCTATCTAGAGTAAATACAGTTCTGAATTTATAACAGTTGATATTCTCAAGTAAAACTCAACAGTTTTCGGATTTAATCCACTTTTTAATCTCTCGACTAGACACGCTTCCATATAACTTTATTTCACAATCTCTTTGGAGTTTATGCCAATAGTGTGCGGGTGAAGAAATATATTTATTAGACCCGATATTTGGAAAGATACTTTTAAATATGCAAGCCAGGGTATTTTATTAGAATTTTCCAATGAGAGGCAGTCAGACATGCATGTTCTTACTTGTCCAGCCTCTGGAATTTGCCAGCATTTAATCCAGAGGACAAGTGTTGCAAGTCTTAACTGATCCTTTTTAAATGATAAAGCCATCTTCTTATGGCATAGGAAATTAGCAGAGTTTTTTGGGACCGCGATCAACTTACGTGTGAAAGCATTTTCGCTACGTGGGAGGAGCGGAGATCCACACTTTGGTACTATCACCCCATACAGGGCCGCCAAGATTATTTTTGATTTATAGGGAGTTAATAACTCAGCAAAAGGTTTGTGTTTTAATTCCCTTGGGAATCGGAAAATGGCTTCAACATTCCTTCCCATTGAGTTTTCATTTGTACGTGTGATTTTCAAAAAAGGTAAGTGCAAAAAGTTACACTAGATAACTGAATTTGTGTATCTTTTTCAGGGAAGGTCCCCCCATTTTAAAGTGCACAGTTTTAGTGCTCAGGCTAGCAGGTCATTATGTAGGTGTTTTAATAATTCACTTTTAAGTTCAAGTCCCCTATAGAATCTACAAACAGAGCCAAAAGCCTTAGAAGCCAATATGCCATGCAGGCAATCAGTACCGCATCGTCTGCATATAATAATATTGGTATTGATCACTTTCCAATCCTTGGCAGGTCCTTGATCAACTTTATTAAGTGTTCAGTTATTCCGTTAATATAGATCAGTAAAAGGAACAGTGCTAATATACATCCACGTCTTACACCCCACAGGTGCTGGGTTTGTGACGCTCTTTCCTCCTGTGGGCCATACCAAACTGTAACTTTTATAACATTGTGCAAACATTTTATTAAAGTGAGAAGTTCAGGCTCCATCGCCAGGCTCAGCGATATATATTCCATAGCTTTTCATGATTGACTAAATCGAAAGCACTCAATAAGTTAATGAATGCCATGTGAATGGCCTCCTTTTTGCTTTCACATATCTACTTGTGATAAGACGGAGATTAAGTGCAAGTTCCACCGTGCCTATGCTGGAATGGAATTCTAACCAGGCTGGGTAAAGATCTAATTCTTGGGAGCTCCAGGCCTCCAGACAGGTTAAGATTTCTCACCGCAAGATTTTTCTGGTGGAATCAATAAGGGAGATTGATCTATAACAAGCTGGCTTGGATTTATCTTCCTTTTTAAAAATCAGATCCAAGATTGTTGAACTCCAAGATTCCGGGATAGTATACTCAACTGTAGCACATTTGTTAAAACTGGCCCCCAAAGATCCATATTGGATTTAAAACACTCACTGGAACCCCATCAGGTTTTACAGGAGTATTAAGTGGTGCTGGAACTAAGTTGCAAATTACAAACCTATATGGAGTGTCATAAGACTGTGAATTTTTATTGGAAGACTGAAAAAAAACACAATGAAATGGATGCACCACTCATCTTCTGGAATCAAGTCCTCCACTTTTGGTATATCGTGATCCGAAAAGAATGGGTGGTTGATTACCTCCCAAAACCTAGTGGTGTCCCTCAATTTAGCTGCAACTAATAATTCCTCCCATGCTTTATTTCTGATTCCCCTTTTTCTGTCTTCCAGTATAGCCTTAATTCTCACCTATCATTTTGAACATTCACTAGGCAGCGGGGGTTGCTTTGAGTGTGGCCTTTCAGCATTTGTGGGTGGCAGAACAAGCTGCATTGAACCATTGGTGTAAAGCCAGCTCACTATGTGTCATAGTAAGAGTTAAACCCTCCATAATTGACTCGAATGTATGTGTTGGGTTTTCTGCCAGGCAGATCATAACTGACTCTATATTGTCTTTAATTATTTTGTGACTAAACTTCACAGGTTCTATTTTGTCCAACTTAGCTCTCATGCCTTTATTCTTGGAGTAATACTTTTATTACCATTTTCATTAGGCATTCTCTATGCATTAGATTTTAATAAAATGCTCACTAGGATGTGGTCACTAACAGGATGATTTTAAAATCCAGGATAAAGTGGAGGCTTGTCTAACTATTAATATAAAATCAATGATACTCCGAATAGAAATGTTTGTGAAAGTGGGGATGGGTTGACAGTTTTTTGAAAAACTTTGCTTGTAATTATTAAGTCATATTTGAATATAAGGGTATTCAGTGCCTCACCCAATGTTGTATGTTTGTAATGGACCCTGTTGGCACCATTCTCTATAGGTTAACCGCATAGATGACTATCATCCAGGGGGCATAACCAAATGTGTAACTTTCCTACCCACAGTAGGATAACCTCCTTATCCAAATGAAGAATACTTTTTCCAGAAAATTAGCTGTCATCAATTATTTTACACACATGTTGATTAAAGGCTTTGTTATAAAAATCTATCAACAAAATATCCTGTCCCCCTTTTAGAGATATCAAATATATTAAACACTGTGGGGAATTCCATTTGAGTGTAACATTGGCAGTTATACTATTAATGGAAACAAAAGTGGTATGTCCACCCCAAGCCCTTCCTGCTGGGGATCCAGTAGCTGGTTGATAGTATCTATCAGTAAGCAAAGGGTCAGTCGACCATGTCACCTGAACACAAGTGATGTGAAAGAAGGAAGTAAAGTGTAAACAGTGAGAATTATTTATCTTTGAACAGACGTCTGCAATACTCCAAGTGGACACAGGCAGACCTCGTGGGTGAGCTTTTTGATTAGCCTCAGGGGTGATACAACTAGAAGTTGCTTCCAGATGAGATGGCTGCCATTGAGACATTGGGCTCACAGTTGGAGTGGGGTTTACAGTGTTTGAAGTGGCTGGTAAATTACTTGGAAACATCTTAGGAGGAGCAATTCGTGAAACCTCCTTGATGAGGTTATTGCTCATATTATCAATAGAAGAGAGTCATTCAATGTCAGACATCGAAGCTAGGATCTCAAAATGGTTCACATGAGCAGAAGAAGAGGTAGGCGTGTTGGGCGTATTGAAGCTTGCTGGTGGGGAATTGACGTAAGAGAATTGGTCTGATAAAAATAACCCAAAGGCAATGCTCAAATTCTGCTCATGTCTTTTTTGTGGTGTACCAGTTTATGTAGAAGTTGGCCTATCAGGCTGGGTTTTCGAAAATTGATTTCCACCCAGTCACCCCTTTAAAGTTTAGGGGAGTAGCTCAGCCAGCCCACGCTCTTAACCATAATAATTTCATGTTTATTGGCCAACTGGCATTCGCTGTTTACCATTCTGCTTCTTTATTTCTTAAATCATGCCAGTCTTCCTGTGTTCCTGTGGCTAAAGGAGGCCCACCCTCTAAAATAATAACTTAGGGTGTGCATTTCGGTGGCAACAGGAAATGTTGGCGGGTGCCAGGAATGCTGGTGATTGTAGGTTTCAGGGCCAAAGGCACAAATGGGGTTTGGTCAGCCTTCGGCAATTAGATTTGAGTTTGAAAGTTATTTTGAGCCCTGCTCTGACTGGCTCTATGGTAGCTTGAAAGAACTTGCACTTGCTTACTTAGACCTTTAGTTTGAGAGAGCACATCTCATTGGAAATCTTTTAGTATCATTTCCAGCTTGTCAAAAAGTGTTTTGAATACCACATGAGATATCAAACTAAAATACATTTCTAGTAGGGGGGTGCGCTTAAAGAGGTTGTTGTCGCAGGCTTTGTTTGTATTTTTTTGGATAGTCATTTTGTATAGGTTTATTTCACCTATTCCACTTTGTGGGTGAGTTAACTGAGATAATCAAGAGGGTTTCTTTACGTTGTCTGAAATTATAATAGGTATCAGCGGACTTGATGGGTGGAGATTCAAGTTGGCTTCATCAATTTGTTTTTCTGGGGGAACAGAGATGTCAGGGGAGTCATTTGTTTCAAGAAGTTTTTGTACCGCATCTATTTTTCAACAATCTCCAATTCTGAGGAAATTACTCCCTTGACTGTGAACAAATAGGAGATAATGGCCTGTCACCTTAGCCACAGGTTTCATTCGCATGACGAATTCTTTTTTGCCCATGATTAACAGACAAAGTCAAAATGCAAATTATAGGGAGCTTACTTTGAAACAAAAAAAAACTTGATATCTTTAGTTTAAGGGCCAAAAGGGTAAGCACAGCCTGGCTTTGGCTGGTCCCGAATGTGTGCAGACAGGCCCCCTCTTGGCCTGGGCACATCCCACGGGTGTCCCACGCAGCGAGGGAGAGGCAGCGCTATAAGCGAAATGACAGCACCTCCCCGGTGCAGCAGCTGCGATGGAAGCAGAGGACCCTGGGACCACGAGTCCCACCAGGGCTTGCAGGCAGGGCAAACCACTCGCAAACAACAGATTATAAAACTGTAAATACACACATATTTATTACGCCTATGGAAAACTAATCTCCTACAGCATGGGTTCACATTCATTGTAACAGTGTTCAAATGGACTAGGAACTTACCTGTCATTCTGTCAATGACGGTGTGGATTTCCCTCGTGGACAAGTGTCTGCAGCAAAGGGGGACCTGAACGATGTGCTTCGTGACAGAAAGAGGGGTGGAAACATGAGATAAGCTATGTTTTTTTAATTAAATATTGTGTTACCGCCAGGTGGAGTGTGGAGGTGTTTCCACCACAGACAGCTTGTGTTTTTCCAACCGGTAAACCTGGTTGCACAGTAAGTACACTTTTGAATGCAATGTTTCACCACTCCAGTACCAAGCAACTCGTTATCAGGGACTAATTCAGCTGTATCTCTAGCATTTGTTACAAGATTTGTAGTGAGCGGTGTTCATAGGGTCAACTATATACCATCCAAAGTCACTGCTATTTCTCAAGTAAAATAGTGTTCTAGGACCTCTAAGCCTCTACAGAATACATTGATGAACAATAAGTCATCTGTCATATCTGGTAGTGCTGTTGAAAAAGAAGAACTTTAAGACCTTTTATCGAAATGTCATGTTAGCATGGAAACCTTATAGCCATAGGGGTGGAATTCCATATTTTGGGACCCCTTCCTGAGAAGGTCTGCTTCATTGATTTTGGTTTCCAGATGGAGACACTTTACACTGTGGAGTAAATGGGAATCTAACCTACTGAGATAGTTAATTTGAGTTTCAGTTAACTTGCTTTACTCCTATGTAAACACCTGTAAACTATACAAGTCAAAATAAATATGTTTCTACCTTTAATTGGAATCATCCATATTAGTGCAACTATTATTGGGGTGATGTATTCTTGAGCGAGAAACCAGATGGGATGCACCATTGGAGGTTGTTTTCAACATAGATGAATGTTTGGTATGCCAGAATGCGAGAAGTCCCCTTAATCGATTGCTGTGAGGACAAGGGATTGACCAAATTGTGTGCCAAGGTTTAAGTCTGCAGATCTACTAGTGTTTTCATGAGAACAACTATGTGCTCCGCCATAATTATGGAACAAAGGGGTATATCTTTACTAGGAAATGGCACAGTGCATTGCTGCAAGCTACTTAGCAGCGCTACGCTGGGTGATTTAAAAATGCAGGGATGTGCCGTATTTACAAGAATACAGTGCACCCCTTTGCTTTTCCTTGGGCTGGTGCTAAAAAAAGGGATGATTCCCTGCAATGCTGACACAATTGTACCATGGTGCAAGGGATTCTATGTTGCAGAGATGATTGTTTATGTGCAGAAAGGAACACCTTCCTGCACATAAACAATCTTCAAAGGGGATTTGCTCCTGCTATTCAGTGGCATTAGTTTCTGGCACTGCCTCAGATTTGTAAATCCTTGTAAATCTGGTGCAGCATCAAAAACTAATGGGTGTTGCAGTGGAATGCCCACAGCAACACCCATTGCACTTCCTTTTCACACAGCTACCGGCATGAAAGGGGACATTATTACTAAAGCAGCATTGCGCCACACAGAGTGGCTTAACGCCAATTTGTAAATATGGAGCAGGGCATTGTGCCACCGGAATGACAGAAAGGATGCCCTTGTAAATATGCATACACTGAATAGCAGGTGTTAGATTGGCGCAACAAGGAGAAATACTTTTATTTCTCCCAATTTTTGCTGTTTCCATGTGTGATACATTCTGCAGCACATATAGAAAGAGCAAATTATCTTTAAATATTGTTTATGAACAGAAAGACGTCCCTTCCTCCACATAAACAATCCTCCCTGCAACACAGGCACCCCTGCACCATGGTGCAAGGGTGTCTGTGTTGGTACTAGACATCATTATTTAGCACAAGGGAAAACAGTGGGGTGCACCTACTTCTAGTAAATGCGGCACATCCCTGTGTTTTTGAAATGACGCAGCACAGGCTGATAAATTGCTTGAATTGGTGTGATGCGCCATTTCCTATTAAAAATACCTCAAAAGGTTTTATTATAACAGAAGTAAACTGAGAGGTCATATTAAGAGACTGAAGAGGGTCAAGGAGAGGCTGGAGATTGGAGGAACACCTTTTAAAAAATGAAGGTGGCTGGAGAGACCCTTGCATTTTCAGCTAGGAGGCATGATTTACAATGTCAAATGCTGCTGATAAGTCACAAAGGACGGGCAGATAGGGTTTGCCTTTGTTAATAATTAGAAGCGCATCATCAGTGACTTAAGAATCACCATCCTAGTTCTGCATTGAGACCTAAAGCCCGACTGCAACTCAATGTGTAGATACTTTTCCTAAATAAAGTGTTTTCATTTTTTTTAACACCAAAGCTTTGTAAAAGTTTTGCTAGGGATTTGAGGCTAGATATAGGGCAGAAAGTGTTTTATGACTTCAGTGCCTGGGAGGGAGGAGTGAAATGGGGCGGTAATTGCCCAGGTGGGCAGGATTTTTTTTTTTTTTTTTTTTTTACCATTGCTTTCACCATTGCCCTTTTCCACTCAGGGGGGACCATTCCTGTGGAGAGTGAGGCATTGATCAGGTCGGTGATAGTGGGGACAACTGTAGATGCTACCAGTTTCAAGATGTTAGTTGGTGCCGGGTCTAATGGTGACCCACTTTTGACTGATGACAGGAAGGTTAAAAGTGAATCTTGGGTTAGCGGGGGAAGGTTCCAAGAAATGTTCTGTTATATGCGTACCCGGATCCGTATGCTCAGTTATAGTGTCACTATCTTTATGAGGCGGGCACTTGAGGATGTTTTGTACTTTGGTGGAAAAATACTCTGCGAGCTCATTGCAGCGCTGACCCGAGGTGTATGGTACATCTGGAGGGGCGGGGACTTTGAGTAACTTTTTTGCAATAGGAAGGTTTCTCTAGGGAAATTAGCAGCTAACGAGATCTTTTCCCCATAGTAGGAGGCCTGTGCTTTTTTATTTCTGCCTTATATGCTCCAATGGCCAGCCTGTATTCCAGATTACATAATTCGGGGAAGAACCAGGGGGACTTGTTAGGTCCACCTTTCTTCTGGATACATTTTTTGGGAGCACCATGTTCAGTGATCCCTCAATCCAGTTGCAGAATCTTTCATTTGCTGCGACCAGATTAGGGTCAGGGTCCGGCTTGGTCTTTTCAAGTCCTTTAGCCCACTTGTCTAGAGGGAATTTGGACCAAGGGTGAGTTCGGGTTCGTATAGGCTTGGTTTGTGATACAGTGGCTAATGGGAACCAGAGAAAGGGGATAAGAAAGTGGTCCGACCATGGGAGGGGGATGGGATTTTTCCCTTTTAGGTCCCCCAAATTTGAAAAAATGAGGTTGAGAAGGTGCCCTTTAACATGGGTCGCTAGCTGGATCTTCTGTAGCCATTGAAAGGCTGTGAGGTCTTGAGTAAGAATTGAATGATCATGGCGACAGGGCGGAGCTCTGAGTTGCATAACTTTTTATGTCAATTATTTAGTAGAGGAATGATTCTGATATGGATAGATGAGTAGGGGTGGGCGGAATTTGCGTAGTCGTGCTACGCAAAGCTCTGCGAAACGGTAAAAAATCCCCGCGAGCACGCAGAGTTCTGCGAACACGCGGAATTGCTTGTTCCGCTCGTTCTCAATGCTTTTTTCCTGTTCGCGAACGCTGTTTGCGTCCTCGGGGAAAAATATCTCATGAACACACATTTTGAAGGCGCGAACAAGCAAAAAATTCTGCGAAGTCGCGAATCGCCCAACTTTGGGCAATTCCACGTTCTCTGAGGAACGCAAAATTACCCAAATTCCGCGAGCGAAACCGAATTTACAGCCCAGGCCTATAGATGAGTTAGGTTTTTCAGGAAGGAAGGAAATCATAATAATAATGTTTAACTGATGCTAGCTGATTAGCCAGTCATTTGTCCAGCAGGAGATGCTTGAAGGTGGCAAAGGTGGTGGAAAGGCTCAGTGTATCATTCACAGATCCCACAAGTTGAGTGCCTCCTACATAGTATATGTTAGAGAGGTCTATGTACCACAGAAAGGTCAGAAGTAATGGTTGCCCAAAACACGCATATTTCTCTCTAGCTTAATTACTCATAATTACTGCTAAATTATTTGTAATTATGCATAATTACATGAGAAGTGTAATCCTGTATTTAGCCCAATTTTCTGCACCCTTGCATCCAAAATGGGCAAGAGGATGCATTTTGCGCTAAGAAAATAGCACTAAATGCTACAGGACATGAATTGTAATAGGCAGCAACTGCTCACCCTTTATTAGTTTGTTATCTCTGTGCTCCTGTGGTAGGAATGTTGCCCCAAAGTACTCTTATATTCTCAAGATGGCATAATTGCATAATTTCTGTAATTTGTCATCACAAAATGAATGCCCAATTACTGAAATTGCTCTGATTGCTCCAGCATAAATACATTTTACTCCCAGGCCTAGTCAGAAATCTGATTGAAAGACATGAGGGAACCATTGTGCAGGCTGTTGATGTGTTTGGCTGTTGTGGGGTCTAGGGTGCATGCAATTCCACAGGAGAAGATGGCTCATTGAAGGAGCCTAATATTTCATTTTACTACATCTGAAAATAGCACAAACTTGCAGGAAAACCTTGCATTAGAAGACGTTAGAGGGCCTGGGCTGGATTTCGATTGAAGTGAGGGTAGCAATGCAAGATCTCAAGTATAATTTGATTAGTACAAAAAAATAACAGAAGGTTGTTGCAGAAATCTGATCTGGGAGTATATTGGCTTGGTAATGAGCCATGAGACACACTATCCATATAGATGTGGAACAGTTTTTCTAAATAAGATAAGTGGATGTGTAAAAACATGTGAAGCCTTGTTCCTCCTCTTGTAACACTTTCCACGCATCAGTTCAACCAAGGCAAGTTTTACCCTCCTTAAGAGCTAGTGGCACCACAGTAACTATTGTCTATTATGACTAAGTTAGGAGTACATCTCAATATTCTTTTTTTAATCTCTTTTTATTGAAACAATGCTCAGCATACAGTAGGTACTAGTGACATGAAAGCGAGCATTCAGTATACATTTCAGTTAAATCAGAAAATTTCAAAAGTAAAGCATGAGTATACATTTGAAATAGAGCCAATTACATTTTGTAGTATTCAGATTTGGCAAACTTCCAAGCCACACTGTCCATTCTTCCCTTTCCAGCACCACCACCCATAATCACAACTCTCGAAAGTTGCTCTAGTTATTCCACACTTTTTCCTACTTCTTCAGGCAGCCCCTGCTTTGATAGACCACTTCCTCAGTGCATTGGTGCCGAACTCCCAGTCTTCTATGTGAGTGAAGTTGCTCCACCACAAGTCTGTGCAATTTTACATTTAGCCACTACCGCTGCAACCACCACCCAGAACTTTTGATATTTTGCCAAGGTCGCCACCCCTGACATAGTCAAAAGGAGTTATTTTACATCTCAGGGAACCTCCAGATTTAATACCTGAGACTTTCTCTGAGCCACTTTTCTCCAGTAGAGCTTCATGATCGGATACTCCCAAAGGATGCAAAAGAATGTGCCTTCTTGCCCACACACTCACAGACAGCAGAGTCCCCCTTTCCTATTTTCTTAAGTAGGACTCTAGAGTAGTATGATCTGTGTAGGATTCTCAGCTGCAGCAGTCAAAAACTGGTATGAATCGCTACCTCTAGCGGGCTTTGGAGGGCCTCTGTTCAGTCATCATCATCCAAATCACCCAGGTCTCTTGTCCAGGCCTCTCTCAATACCACCACAGGGTCAGGGGAATTATTGATTTGTTTTTTACAGATTTTATAGATGGCTTTATCAGCTATAGGATCCATGAGAGATAGTCTTCAAGCGATGTGGCCTCTGGCAGTTGTTCCCCCTATACTATATGTCTACTAAGGGCATTTCCCATCTATATAAGTACCTATACTGCTCAGTGTATGTTAATTCATGAACCTGTTGCAGGACCATAAAGCCATCTATCGATTGCCCCCTCCAGATATCTCCTAAACTTTCTTTGCCGATAAAGTCCCACTTCCAAAAACCTTTCAGGTCACCCACCTCTTGCAGTAGGTCACTATCCCATAAACGAGTTTGCTTAGTGAGCTTACTTCCCCATCTCAAATAGTTGGTGGCCTCCCTCCATACGTGGACCACCATCTGGGTATGTAACAGGAGGTCTTGGTCCCTTCGTCGGTGTAGGACTGCCACATTACTTCTGTGACCTATAGCTTCTCAGCATACTTGGTAAGCCATTTTGCTATGATCAGTAAATACCCAGGTATGGACTGCCACCAATTGTGCAGCCCAGTAGTACTTAAGTATGTCTGGAACTACCAGTCCACCATCATACACTCCTTTTTGGAGCTTTCTCAAAGCAATTCACAAGCTACTGCCATTCCATAGCAAAAGGCAGACTTTGTGATCTATTTTACAGAAGAACTCTGTAGGTATATTTAAAAGTGTATTTTGAAGTACATAAAGGAGGTGGGAAAGGGTCTTAATTGTGTATCGTGCAAGGCTGCCCATTCACAATAGTGGCAGAGTTTCACCAATGTTCTACATCCCTACTGAGCCTATTGAGTTAAGGGAGCAGATTTGTATGCAGGAATTAATTAGGATCATGAGTAATGTCGATACCAAGATACTGGAACCCATTCAGCACCAAGGGTTTCATACAAAAGGAGGGGAGCCTTGGCTTAATGATTAATGATTTTGACCAATTTATTTGATAAGCGAATTGTCCCTGAACATACTAAAGATGTGCAACATTCTAGCTATGGAGAGTGTTGGATGAGTAATATAAAGCAACACATCCTCCGGAAACAGGGATATGCACTATTCCTTTCCCCCGTCCCTCCCACTCCTTGTGTAAGTGGATCTTGGTGGATCTGTGCCACCAGTGGCTCAAGCGCCCATCTGAATTTCATTGGGGATAGGGGGCACCCCTGCCTTGTGCCCTTCTGCAGGGCAAAGACTCAGGAAATTGTGCCATTGACCTTCACCCTAGAAAGTAGGCCCTGGTATAAGAGTTTCACCCACCTGCAAAGTTTTGACCCAACACCTATTTACACCAGAGCTGCAAAGATGTAGTTCAATTTGATGCTGGTGAATGCCATCCGCATATCTAAGGCTATGAGCATCGCTTGTTCGGGGCACGGCAGTCTGGTCATGTCCAGCACCCAATGAGTCATCGCAAGTTGAGATGTGTGCTCCTATGATACATGAAGCCTGATTGGTCACAGTGGATCAACAAAGTAATGATCTTTGACAGCCCGGTTGCCAAGGTATTTTCCAGCACCTTGGCTTCCACATATAATAAAGAGATGGGCCTATACGATCCACAATCCATTGGGCGGCCTGCCCTTTGAGTGAATAACTGCAATTGTGGCGATCCTCTGATCCTCAGACAGATTGCCTCCCTCTTTTTCCGCATGGAATATGGCTAGAATATGTTCTGCCACTTTATTAACCGTTCCCTTATATAATTCTATCGGCAGGCCGTTGTGCCCCAGCATCCTCCCAGACTGAATGTCGCATATTGCTAGAGTCAACCAGTCAGGTCTTCTTACAATGCTCCTCTAACCTCATCTGAGAGCATCTTAGAATTTCAGCACAGTCTGCATCAATCATATTATTTGCAGAGATGTATATACCTTTGTAGTAGGGGGCCAAAGTATTAGCTATGGCAGCACTGCTCCATTGGGGCGCTCTGTCCTAGTCAAGGATAGCAAACAACTGTGCTTTTCATCTCATCTATCTAACCAAGCGAACAACTTGTTGGCATTTTCCCCTATGTCCTCTAGCTGGCATTGTGTTCCCAGTTCATGGGCATGCATGCTATCTTCTGCTCATATACTCCGGTCGTGATGCCAGAAGGTCAGTAGTCCCCTCCTCTTGTGCCCTTGTCTCTAAAGTCTATCACGCTCTATAGCAGCATATTCAAGTTTTGTCTCTTTCTTCTTCCCCCTAACAGGGCTGAAGCCTGGCTATGAAGAACAGCTTTGAATGATCCCCACAGGACACTAGCTGAATCTATAGTCCCTTTATTTTCTGTAAAGTATCTGCCCCTTACCTCAGTTTCTCTTTGATGCCTCCGCAACGCAGCCATGGATCAAGTCTAGGGGGCAGCGTGGAGTCTCTGGCTAGTCCATGCAGCACCGCCCAAACTGGTAAGTGATCGGAGATCCATCACGCCATATGTGATGCATCTCAAAATTGGTCTGCCTGTACTTGGTGGGTAAAGATGTGGTCAATGTGAGTGTGGGTGCTGTGTGCTGCTAAAAAATAGGTTTATTTTTTTTATGTGGGTTGTGTGCACACCATAGGTCTGCCAGTCTCATCGCTTCCATAAAGGACCGTAGTGGCCATACTCATTCTGTCACTCCCCGGCTCAACTACAGCATTTATATCATCTTCCAGTATGAGGATCTAAGGTGTCAGCTCTAATAGTAGAGCAATAATGTCTTGAAAGTTCACCCCATACATCACAATATCCTAATCCCCTGCTAAAATTATAACACTCTGAGAGAAATTCCTCATAGTCCATTGAAGCTGTAAAAGGAATACCCCC
The DNA here is from genome assembly GCF_964204655.1 of Triturus cristatus. Taxonomy (NCBI): domain Eukaryota; kingdom Metazoa; phylum Chordata; class Amphibia; order Caudata; family Salamandridae; genus Triturus; species Triturus cristatus. The sequence continues at coordinate 580,962,915 of NC_140586.1, forward strand.
TTCTCTCTTACTTGTTAGGTGTGCCCCCACCCATGTGATCATTTTGCTATGCATTATACCTTTTGTTAAGAGACATCTACCGTTCTTATTCTGACTATCAATGTGCTTAAATACCTGTCTCTTGTGGAAAAATAAATATATCCCACATGCCTTCATCTTTGATGGTTTACAAATCTACCTACAGTACACAAGATAGTAAAACCTCTTGATGTCTCCTTTGAGCTGTGAGCAGCTGGGGTACATAAAGAACCATCACGTCTGTATCCTTCTGCCCAAAAACAAATAGAATAATAGAAGAACCTTCCACGTTTACTCCTCACTATTCACTCTGGAAAACATCCCATATATCCTTCCGAGGGTATAAGCCAGGCTCTCAATCAGCCAACATAAACATGGTTAAAACACAGAATGCCATCAGGGCTAGAGGTAAAACACTAACTAGAGCTGACACACTAACACACTACTTCCCCACAGTGTGAGCTCAAAGACCCACCAGACCCACCAGTCCCACTGAATGTCTCCCCTACACACCCTCCTAGGGCCGAAATTGAGGTGAATGTACCGAGAGATGTACCGCTCCTTCACCCAAAAAATTATCCAATGACTTGAATGGGGTCCGTCTTAGTGACAGCACCACCCAAAAGAGCAAGACTAGCATGTTTTTCCTTACGGCATCAAACAGCTCCTTTCCCTTGAATGTTTATACATCTTTTTAGAGAGAATAAAGCCACTGTATGGTTCAGTTGCTATAGCGTCCCCATTGTCTGCTACCCACAATACCATCAGGTTTGTTGTGGCAAATGATTACCTGAGCTCAATCTAAATGTAGGCCACAAGATAATGCTCTTCCGAAGCACATCATCCCCTTGAAAGATGATACATCTTTATAGAGAGAACTTCACTATTGCCAGTTTCCTACAGTACCATCAGGTTTCTTATGGCAAATGTTTTCCTTAGCGAATCTAAATATACCACAAGATAATGTCCCTCTGAAGTAATCCACCCTCCTGGTGTGGATCAGTGCAACTGGTTGCACCATACTCCTCTTAGCCAGTGTACTTTTTGTGATATTTTCTAAAGTATGAAGCTCATCTAGTCCTGGAAAACTATTTGGAATTATTCGGAACTCCTACGGTGCTCTTATTATAAACTACTTCTATGTTCTCCATTCCAGCCACCGTTTCTAGGACCTTCTACCTGGACTTGATAGCTCAAATGTCAATTTCCATTCAATCATACCTTTTTTGAAAGAGGAAATCATAACATTTCAAGCCAAGAATTTAGGAAATAATGTGAAGTTTCTTGAAGTCAGTATCCTTACATGCATGCAATGTTGCGATTAAATAACTGCTCAAATAAAATTATTGTGAGTCATTGGTAAATTTATCTGTGATTCAGAATGTCTCGGACTTCTCTTTCTCAGTTCTGAGACCAAAATAGAAGATTGATCAGCCAATAGGATTTTGGTTTTAAGCAGAGGGAATATAGTAAGAAATTAAATTGGCAATCTTCAATTGGCTGCAACAACCATAAAAGATAGAAGCAAACACCTCATAACTACTAAAGTCATACTTTTAGAATATAAACATATTTAAAACTCCTAAGAAATAAATGCATTCACCGTAAGTGCATTAACATCTGTAAATACAGACAAAAAATACAAGTACAGCAATCTCAGCTTAACATATCACATCAAATCAACAGTGAGTAATACTCATTAGCAATAGGAGCAGCTTAATGTATTTCCATAGATTTCCTGCAATTTTCTGCTGGTTTCAAAAAAGAACAAATGCTACAACACACCTCCAGGCTACCGAGTTGCTGCAGGTACAGTAGGCCTTCTTTGCACTTCACAAATCTTAAATATTTGAAGATCGATTTAAGAAACAGGATACAATAATACCTGTAAAACCAAAGCAGAAAATGCTACAAAGACTTCAGGACCCATCACAGCGGGAGGAATGTAAACGTGTGCCACATTGGTGGACTTCCCCCTGAAAACATAACTGCCTCCACTCAGTATCTGGTTTGAAGCATTGATTAAGTTTAAGTATAAGGACAAGATAAAGAACTGCAACTCACCGACAGTCCAACTGCGATATTATGACTTTGGTGGTCGGACTGCCATGGGACCACTGCTACTGCCAGAGATCTGCAATCCGTGGCGGTGTTGCAGCGGTCTGAGGCCACAGTATGCTGCCGATGCAGCTGCTGCATCCCCAAGCATATTATGAATTTCTTCACTGACCTCCTTTTCATGGCGGTAAACCTGCCACGGTAATGGCGGCAGTGGGGAAACTACTGGTGCCTCAATGCACAGGGGTGTCTGCAGGGGGGCACATGGTGTGTCTCCCTGTCTTTCTGTACCTCTAGTTCCTGCATGGCATGATCTTCTCAGTCCATGCCATGCTGGAACGTGCTGTGGTGGTCCTTCTGCGTTTCCTTTCTAAGACTTTTGTAGGAGAGTAGGATCTGCACTTATGTTGCCCCCACTTTTTTTCTGAAGTTTACACTGGTTTCTGGCTATAGTCTGGCTGGGTCCCTGCTAATCAGGGCCCCAGGCTCTCTGTTCTCTCTAAACAACTTGGAGTGCATATTAGATGCACTAGCGATAGGATACTGTGGTACATTATGAGCCCCTAGTATATGGTTCCTTAGGTACCAAGGGCATAGGTACTTCACAGGCCTACCAGGGGCTGAAGCATGTATTATGCCACCCCTGGGAAGCAGACTAAATCTGACACCACAGGCCTGCTACTGCAGCCTGGGTGAGGTAGTGTTAGCATTCCTCACTGAGGTATAGGTTCCCTATATCTCACCTTACACACACATATAAACCTATCAGTCACCCCTAAGGCAGGCCCTATCAATCCTGAGGGCAGGGTGCTTGGTTTCCATGTGAGGGGGTGCCTCTGCCTGAGCAGGGCCCCTCTGCAGCTGACAGAGTCTATTCTCTGTAGCTATTTGTGGATGCTGTTAAACCATATACTCTTAAGTGCATTATAACCCTAATGCTAACTTTGGGATGGCTGCACCAAAACATGTCGTGTTTGGTGTCAAATGCCTTGGAATCATACCCCCACACCAGTAACTGGTGTGGGAGTATGATCCCAAACTTCTAGAGGTATAGACATGTACCTACTGTGGAAACACGGTAGAATCCTGAAAGAGCCCTGGCATCACAAAATGGATGCCACCAGCACAGACACTGGGCTGCCCTCCTGCTGCTGACCGAAACTCACAGGGGTGGAGGCCCAACAATAGGCATCCTGTCACAGGGAGGTGTTACCACCTTCCAGACAGGATTTAGTGTATTGGGGCCGGGTGGGTGCACTCCTAGAGTGCTTTGAAGTCCTGCACTGGGGGAGCAGTAGGCTCCTCTGTGCATATGCCAGCTCAAACCGGTTCAGGGGCTACCAGCCCCTGCTCTGGCGCGAAACTGGACAAAGGCATGTGGGTGCAAACACCCACTCCCCTGACCCTCCCATAGGAGTGGTCATAGAGCTAGTCACTCCCTTTCTTTTAGTATGAGTTAGGGAACCCTTGCCATTGCAAATTAGATATCCCTGGACGACACTCTCCAAGAAGAATCCTGGACCTTCGATGTTCCACTACCTTTGAAAGACTGAAGAATCTCCCTTGGAGTCAAGGAGTGACTGCCCTGCTTCGCAGGCACCAAAACTTTGAATCAATAGTCGCAAACTTTCCAGCTCCCGCCGGATTCCGAAGTCCATGCAGTTCCAAAAGTAGATTTCCTGACTTCTTGACAGCCATTGTGAGTCTCTACACAACAATTGACCTGTTCCCAAGGTGAATATACAATTCATGCATCTATACCCGTTGTCATATTTTTTAGACAATCTATACAGCATGTGGTTTCACCATCTGTGCTACTTATGGGTATGGCTCACCAATTTAAAAGGAAAAAGAAATTCATACGAGGTAAAATAGAGGGACTGTCTCTGTAATCCCCAGTTATATGTCTCTAAACACCCAATTGTAGTGAAAAAAGTGTAGGAAAGGAGCGAGGAAGCCTCACGGTAGCAACACCAGGGAGGTTTAAGCAGGAAGGTACTCGCGTGCTACCTCAAGATCTCATCATCAGCTAACCTCGCTCCAGAAATAAGGTTGTGTAAGGGAAGAAGAATGGGTAACCACCCAGAAGATAAAGTGCTAAGGTATGTGAAAAAGGGAAAACTAGTGCCAAAATATGTGCACCAAGGAAAAGCCCACAACTATATACAGTTCTGAGCTAGACCACACTAGCTTACGATTTTTATTCTATGCTGTGTGTCTGCTCCTATTAAAATGCCGAAATGTTTCATTGCCTTTGGGTACACTCACGGCAATTTCTTCAGGGCGTGGGGATTTGTCGCTTAACCCTGCACCTCCGCTTATCTGTTTTTAAAAACACTTCTGTAAGAGACAAGAGATAAAGAGACACACAACAACACATAACAGAATTAATTGGCATCTGGCAAAGGGAATGTACTGCGTCCCTTAATGCGTATCCACCATGTCATTTACCGATATATTGCCCAACGTGGGTATACCTTTACCCTCGAGCTCTTGTGTGTGTAGCTGCACTCCTTCAAGGCTCTTCCAATTGGCTCCTACTGTGAGTCTGTAACACATAACCAAGAATCATAAAACTGCTTGGTAGACACTGAAACTAGTTTATCCAATGTGTATCTATCCTTCTTGTGTAGAAACTTAAGAGTGGGGGATGACCTGTTCTCTGCCCCTAGAGCTCCATTTTGTGTTGTGGTCTTGAGAACGGCAGCTTAGCCGTGAGAGCTTTTTAACGATTTCTATTCATTACGAGGGACAACACATAGCATTATTATTACTTGGCCTTCATCCAGTTGGAGGAATCTGACTGGCACGAATAAACTTTTAGAACAACCCCCTCCTCCCCGTCACTTTTCACACCTGGGGAACTTGCACTGTGGGCGGTTTAGTATTAGAGTGACAGGAGTATGGACAAATTTTGCCTTGCCTTTATGGACGAACATATAGCGTCAATACTCTCTGGTCCTTCTTTATTACCTAATGCCCCCCTAAATGGGGGACCTTCAGCCTGTGACGAATGGGAAAAACTATCCAATACCAGGAAAAGACAAGTGAGGATAGCACTTCACGGAGCTCTGATGACGGAATATCTTAGGGCAGGCGCAGCCCCGGCTAGTCTTCTAGTGCGTATAGAGCCAAAAATCTTTTTGGAGGACAAGAAATTCCGGGTGGACTGGAGCTACATAGCGAATAAGTGCACCCGGGATTGGCTTGTCCTGATAATTAACACGGCTAAGAGGCTCAGTGATGAACTCCTCAAAGAGATTCTAGAGTTAGAGGAGACTATAAAGGCAGACACAACTATCACTGACACAAAAGAACAGTTAGCTAGAATTCAAGACGATCTAAGTGAATACCAAGCATATATGGTCAACCAAAAGATTAAAGGACTTAGACGCAATCTAGATAGATTTAGCCATGAATGGGCGTTTCCGTATGTTGAAGACCAATACTATCAACAGACCCAGCCTCAACCTACATTTCCACCTGGTGGGAGAGGGGGGCGCCGTCAGGGCAGAAGAACACCTAATAACTGGACATTTGAGAACACCAGCAGTGAGGAAGAGGAGCCCACTGCCCAAACATCTACTTCTAATCAGAGTGTTAGATTTAATCCCCAGGACAGAACCAATGAGGACTTGGGAGCCATGTTCAGGGTTTTTTTAGGACAACAAACGCACAACCCCACAGATCAAAGAGGGAGCAGCTACAGAGGTCGGGGAAGGGGCCGGGCACGTCAGAATCAGAACTCAACTTGGCAGCCTTTCTCCCCCAGGATCACACGCAGCAGAGGCAGGACACCCCTATAACTGCAATTAACAACATAGTGGTTAACCTTTCAAAATACCAACTTACTGATACTGAACTCGCAGTACTTAACAAAGGGTTGGGGTTTGTACCCACTCCCCGTCACGATGGGTTCCAACTACGGGCCGAACTTTACGGCCTTATGAGAAAAATCAAACTTAAAATTTTTTTTGAGGGTAAGGAACAGGAAAATATGTTGCTTTTTTCAACTAACCTACGCCGACCCTCTCAGTTCTGTCCCCCCAACAGCGCAGTGGGCCCTGAGACAGTGGTGTTTGAACAGAAGGTCCTACAAGATATTCTTCAGTTGGAACAGAATATGCAAACCATGGTTCACAGTAATATGAGCCATGGAGATTGGCAAGCACTGAAGAGTATACAGAATAATCAATCCATCACTATCAAGCCAGCCGATAAGGGCGGGGCTGTGGTAGTGATGGACACCCAAGATTACGACACTGAAGTGGCCAGGCTTTTGGGCAATCGTAGTAATTACAGGCCCTTGGCACGGGACCCCACTAAGGAATTACAGGCAACGATTATTCAACTAGTGACGGAAGCTAAGGAAAAGAAATGGGTTACATATAGAGAAGCCGAATTCTTGATCAACTTGAAACCGAGAATTACGGCATTCTACATAGTGCCCAAAATTCACAAGACACAACGACCCCCTCCGGGCCGCCCCATAGTATCGGGTATTCAATCCTTACTGGAACCGTTGTCACAGTTTGCCGATTTTTTTCTAAGGGAATGTGTCATCACCCAACCTTCATATGTCCAGGACACCACAGATGTCTTGAGAATCCTGGATAATGTATCATACAACCCTGACAATCACTACCTTGTCACTATAGACATAGAATCATTATACACAAGTATCCCTCAGGAAGCTACGCTGGTGGCAGCAGCTCGAGCCCTGAGGGACTCTGAATGGTTCTACGATACTCCCCAAACTTTTGTTCTACAGTGTGTTGAGATCGCACTAACACAAAACTTTTTTGCATGTAAGGAACAGCTATACCTTCAGGTGTCCGGTACCTCGATGGGGGCTACTTTTGCCCCTAGCCTGGCATGTATTTATGTAGGCCAATTCGAGGCCTATCATATTCATCCTGATACCAATCTTTTCCAGAGGAACATTGTCCTCTGGAAGAGATACATAGATGATGTCCTATGTATATGGGAGGGATCGGAAGAGAGACTCAACGAGTTCCTGACTTGGCTCAATGGCCTAGATGGCTGTTTGAATTTCACATGGTCGGTGAGTAGGACATCTGCAGTATATTTGGACCTCGATATTCAGGCCGAGCATGAGAGGCTGGTCACTACGGTCCATCAAAAACCCACGGATAAAAATTCCTTACTGCACTATAGATCATTTCATCCTAGAGCGCTCCGGGATAATTTGCCCGTAGGGCAGTTCTTGAGATACCGCCGTAACTGTTCCTCCTTACAACAATATTCTGAACAGTCCCAAGTGCTAGCCACCAAGTTAAAGGACCGAGCATATCCAATCAAGGTCATCAAACAGGCAAGAAAGCGAGCGTATAATACGCCTCACGCTGTTTTGTTGGAAAAAACTCCTAAGAAGAATAGTGATTGTATCCCAGTAGTGACAACCTTTGGCCCACTTTCCACCAAAATCAGACAGATCATTCGTAGGCATTGGCATTTGTTAAGCACTATGAACATGCGAATGCCGCCACCTCGTTTTGCATTTAAACGATCAGCCAACATCCGAGACCGTTTGGTCCACACTAGATCAAAACAAGATCTTCGAGAGGCCAATATCCCGCAGGGACACTACCCATGTGGGAACTGTTCTGTATGTGCGTTTACATCTGTCACTAAAAGTGTCACCCTTGCAAACAACAAAATCTGGTTTTTAAACAAATTCAGTAACTGTAACACATCTAATGTTATTTATAGACTGACATGCCCCTGTGACCTTCACTACATTGGTCTTACCAGTAGGAAGGTTAAAATCAGGATACAAGAACATCTTAGTACACTACGTGCAGGGAAACTGAGCACAAGATTGGTGCAACATTTTCAGTCCCAAAAACACACGCCTAAAGATGTGCGTTGGGTGGTCCTAGAGAGAGTAATGGGGGACCACTTCAACATGGAGACCAGACTAAGTACTAGGGAAGCACGTTGGATCTACCAGGAAGGTGTGGATCAGACTGGATTAAATGATCTTATTGAGTGGAACAGGGTAAATACTTAGCTCACTATTCATTCATACCTTTTATAATAAGTACTTGATGTGTTGCACGCTAGAATTAGACACTGGGTGGCCATCAATGCCCTGAAGTGCCATTAGCAATGAACAAATTTTCAATAATTGCTTATTACATCCACACCGAGAAATTCATTTATGATACAGGCACCTGTCAGTACATCAGGGCATTATGTTGAACCGACAGTCATAGAAATAATGAAAACACAATGATTGTCGTGCATTGCTGTTGATGTAAGCTATCCATGATGGGGATGTTCGGTGACAACAAAGTTATGGGGTTTTGAATTTTCGACCGTGGTCTGATTAGTGGATGTCTGTGTCACATAGGGGCAGACATGTAGTGAGCAGATAGTTGAGGTACCACACATTATCGCACCAGGGAGGGACCACTATATTACACAATTGGTGCTGTTAGCGTCCATATACCTAACAACTTGCATGCGTATATGGGACAATATTTAAATGTAAATAAGGCGAGTGCAGTATGTTTACACCGGTGACATAAACAAGAAAAGCTATGCACTGTGACCTATACTGTAACCGTTAAAATCCACTTGCCCTGCATTGTAAGTGGGGTATATCGAAAACAACAAGCAGTCAACCCGTGGATACTACCACTCCAATATGGCGGTGACATAAACATCAGCTAGAGCACCATACGAGACACTCCCTGATGAAGGCGGGACCTTTCAGGCCCGATCACGGGGTGAGCGTGAGCGCATTTATTTCCATGAAACGCTGTATCCGGTTGATGCGGTGCTGAGTTATTGCCGGACGCGCAAACAGTTACAGTGGGTCCTGCCATGCGAGAGGGTGGTTAGAAAGGGTCTCTCCTTAAAAAGCAAGATGGGTTTCTTTCGGGTGATTCAAATCAATTGTAGTAAGACCGTAGGTTATGGAGCGAGATACGGGATGGCTGTGAGGGTACTACGGTGCATTTTAAAACAACGGGGGTCAAGAAAAGAATTCTCCGGTATTTTTAAACGTATCATTGTAGCCATAGTTAGACTCTAGGTTACATAATAGCAAACGGGATAGTTGGGAGGTTGAGGAAGATCACAGAGATCTCCACACCATCAGTGTGAGATATACTCAGCAGGCACATAGAAGAAGGATAGATACACATTGGATAAACTAGTTTCAGTGTCTACCAAGCAGTTTTATGATTCTTGGTTATGTGTTACAGACTCACAGTAGGAGCCAATTGGAAGAGCCTTGAAGGAGTGCAGCTACACACACAAGAGCTCGAGGGTAAAGGTATACCCACGTTGGGCAATATCCCGGTAAATGACATGGTGGACACGCATTAAGGGACGCAGTACATTCCCTTTGCCAGATGCCAATTAATTCTGTTATGTGTTGTTGTGTGTCTCTTTATCTCTTGTCTCTTACAGAAGTGTTTTTAAAAACAGATAAGCGGAGGTGCAGGGTTAAGCGACAAATCCCCACGCCCTGAAGAAATTGCCGTGAGTGTACCCAAAGGCAATGAAACATGTCGGCATTTTAATAGGAGCAGACACACAGCATAGAATAAAAATCGTAAGCTAGTGTGGTCTAGCTCAGAACTGTATATAGTTGTGGGGTTTTCCTTGGTGTACATATTTTGGCACTAGTTTTCCTTTTTTCACATACCTTAGCACTTTATCTTCTGGGTGGTTACCCATTCTTCTTCCCTTACACAACCTTATTTCTGGAGCGAGGTTAGCTGATGATGAGATCTTGAGGTAGCAGGCGAGTACCTTCCTGCTTAAACCTCCCTGGTGTTGCTACCGTGAGGCTTCCTCGCTCCTTTCCTACACTTTTTTACTACAATTGGGTGTTTAGAGACATATAACTGGGGATTACAGAGACAGTCCCTCTATTTTACCTCGTATGAATTTCTTTTTCCTTTTAAATTGGTGAGCCATACCCATAAGTAGCACAGATGCAACCACATGCTGTATAGATTGTCTAAAAAATATGACAACGGGTATAGATGCATGAATTGTATATTCACCTTGGGAACAGGTCAATTGTTGTGTAGAAACTTAAGAGTGGGGGACGACCTGTTCTCTGCCCCTAGAGCTCCATTTTGTGTTGTAGCCATTGTGAGTCACCAGCAAAACTGAGGCAAGTGGACCCCACGAGTGATGAGGAACAGCAATACCCGGGTACCGTGCACTATTGTTGAGTGCAACCCCTTCACAATGTTCTACGAACTTGTGCATTGGGCCACGTATGGTCCAAGCGTCCAGCAGGATTTCCACCGAAAATCAGAGGCCTACCTCAACTCGAGTGACCGTGGGCTCCTGTGAAGTGAATCCTCCCAAGGCGTCTTTGCGATCCCTTGCCGGTTGGCTTGTGGGTTCCCTGAAGACTTTTTCATCAAACCAAAGGGCTCCCCTGGTTGCTCCAGGCCTGCCTTGACTTACCCTTGCTGGGTGAGTCCCACAAACCTTGCTGGTTTGCACCGCTGACTTTCTTCACATTCCACAAGACTTGCTGTTGCCAAGGCTTGTTAGCTCCAATCCGGTTGCTGACACCTCAGTAAGCTGCAGACTTTGTGACGCACTCCGAATCCAGCTCCTGGTTGTCGTCGACGCCTCCTTGAACTCGTGGTTGAAGAGTCAAGACACCCGTGATCACCTGAAAACACCCGACTTCTGTGGGCATCCAGCTTCCTGGCCCCGGGTCACTGGCAAGTGACTTTGAACACTGTCTCCACTGCTTTCAGGTCTTCTTTCTTCAGAATCCAGCCTTGGATTCCACCGGACACTTCTCCTGTCTTCACAAGCAGCAAGTCTTCTTTGGCTCCCATTGAAAACGACGCCGCGACCCGACACCAAAAGACACCTATGCACCCGGCTTCCCTCGGTGAGGTAACTCGAGTACTCTGGTGCTCCTGTGTGTGTTGGCTCTAGAACTACTTACCCTGTAAGTGACTTGCTTGTAGACTCTCCCGAAGTATCCTAAAACTTTAAAATTCCAACCGCCACTTGCTCCATTGAAGTCAATTGGGATCCGCGGCTGTGTTCTCACACTGCCTGCGTCTCCCGTGGATCCTTTACTTAGCTGCTTTGGGTGGATTAGTGAGGCCCCAGCGCTTCTGAAGAACTTAGGCCTTCTCCCTTCTCAAGTCGTTCTTCTTATACCTCTTTTTTAGTATATGGCCCCAGCCATATAAGTGCTTAATTTGTTGTGAAACATTGAGTTGTGCATATGTTCCTGACTTCTAATCTCATAAAGAGATTAGTAGAGTGTGTCTAGAAATAAATACATATATATTTTATATATATACCTGTGTGGTGTCTTTTCATTTGGTAATTCAAGACATTATAAGGTAAAACAAGCTGCTTTACATTCCTCTGAGACTTCGCCTGAAGGCTGCTCTCCACAGCTGCCACTAGGATAGCTTTCTTTAAAAGGTTGTCTTAAACCTATCTACCATAATAGTCGAATTGGACTGGTGCAAGGTGGCCACTTTAACTAGTGACCAGCATATGCCAGGCCAACTTCTCACAGCTCTCCTACAAACCTTTGAAAGGCAGTGAAGTGGGCCAGACGCAGCAGGACCCTCCCCTTGGATTACAACTTGTAATCCAGCGGGCACTGGGTGGGGGAGTTTTCCCGTGTGGGAACAGGGGTGTGGTGTGCCGCCCTGCTCCCACACCATAAAAATCATATAGTATATTTCATGTCCAGCTGTTGTTTTGAGCAAAGATCCCTGAACTTGGACTATGCCAATCATGTATCTGATGTTCCTATAGTGTGCAGTGTGGAAAATAAATTAGGCAATCCTAGTTCAATAAACATTCTATATTCACAGTGCAACCAAGGAATAGCTAGGCCTCTGTTGAGCTTAAAACAATCTAAAATGATCTCTCTATTAAAACCTGCCTCAGTGTTAGTACAGATGCTAATCCATAGCAGCTGCGGGCCTGTCTGATCGTTTTAGAAACGTAGGGCAAGTTCAGCTCTAAAGGTAAAAGAAAATGAGAGCTAGATGGTGGTAGATTAAAAAGCACCTACAGGTCCGACTTTCCTTGGTCTGCAGAGCAGAGGGATTTGGACATCCTCAAATACCTACGCTGTACAGGGCTGCCGACTCCTTCTACCCTGGTAAGTTTCATGAATGAAATATTAATCTGAGACAGCCAGGATCCTCTTGAATTAAAAGTAACCCAAGATAAGATAAAGCCTTCACACAACTCAAGGAATGGCCCCGAACTGTCATTGAAGCCATACATTTCTTCACTGCCCCACATGCCATAATGTGAGATTTCCCAAAATTTCCTGCTAAGTCCAGGCTGCCCATGAACGAAAGGATTCTACCATACTGTGCGAGACTCTGAGGACCAGATGTACAATAGCGTCCCGCAAATTGGGAGTCGTTTGCGACTCACAAAATAGTGGAAGTACATGGCTCAGACTAAAATTGCAGGCGCAAACAGGTCGCAAACCCATTTGTGCATTCAATTTTACATTGTACATCTGACCCTCAGTGTCCTGGCCAACAAAATAGCATCATCAGATTAAAGTAACACGGGAGCCTGATTGTTGGCAATAATAAGAACATCATCTGGGGTGGTACCCAGATGGTTTCATAAGTTGTTTATGCATAGAAAAAACAAAACAACTGCCATAATGCACCCATATCACATCCCACAAAACCAAAGGAAAAGTCTCTGAGGTTTCACCAGCCAGGCGATAGCGCACCTTGGCAATCAAGTTCATATAGAAAATTTCCGAGAGACCTCTATACCCACATCCAACAACTTAAGCCAAACCTTGGTACTGTTAATGGAATCAAAACCTGTAGACAGATCCATAAATGCCAAATACAGGAACCCATGCCTGGTGATTATATTTATGCCCAAAATCAATTGTAAGTTCAGGTATTGTTCAACCATGAGTCATTGGTAAATTTAAACTGTCAGTCGGAAATGTTTTGGACTTCTGTTTCTCTGTTTGAGACCAAAATAGATGATAGATCTGTGGTGTGGCTTGTCCTTGGAATGTCGCCAGTTGTGGGGATCCAGGGTCTCCTAGGCAGCAAGTGGAATGTCAGGGGGAGAAGGTGGACAGCAGTTGAAGGAGGAAGTAGTATGAAGACTGTGTATCTGTTGGTGGAATAAACATCTCAACATATATATTCCAACACCCCTTTGGATTCTATTACCACGGAGGCGGTTTTTCATACTTGAATCCAGCCACATGGATTTCGATAACTATAAGTGATATTTAAAGAATTATCAGGAGGCATGTTGGTTAAAATATACTAGTGCAGACTAGTGCATACAGCAAAGCATCTACTGGTGATTAGTTAGCAGTAAAAATCTTTAAATTAACTTTGTGACCATTAGGCATGAGCAGTGCAGTGAAGAGTGAGTGCCAGAGGCACATGTGCACAGATAGTGCATACTATGAGAGCGGAGTAATGTGGGGTTAGCCTGCAATGGGGGGCTATTTCTGTGATGCGTGTACATGCAGCATTGTGACATTCCCCATGCATGGAAGAATTTCATTGGGTCATTTCAACTCCTGTGTGATTGCCCATGCATGCAGAAGCACGATATTGGTTAACCAATGTGTGCATTGCCAGGTGATTTCGGAGAGGCCAAGGAAACGCTTAATACGAGATCGGCTAGGAAATCATGAGCAACGCAAAAAACAGAAAATGGCACTGTGCAATGTAGTATGACCATTAACATTGGCCATTCATGGAGATGATTAAGAAACATGCTGCTATCATAAGCAAGTGTACACTGTGTTGAATTATGTTAGCTCAGAGTAGCTCTCGCAGACTTGTTGCATTAGTATGTTGTTTTAGCTTGTTATTTTTAGTTGCCTTTCAGGAATCAGCCATGGCTGTAGAAAACATGTCACAAACCCTGCAATTTCTATTGGAATCAGTGAAGCCCATTTTGCCTTGGAAGAGGTGGAGGTGCCTTTTTGACTGTTATTTAGTGGCTATTGGGGAAATTCTTGGCATCTAGGAAATGGGCAGTACTGCTGCATAATTTGGGGATTTATGACAGCCTGGAAGAAATCAACACTGGCAATGAGGAAGGGGAACCAAGAGATGTATTTCAAATGTCTCTCACTATGTTGGAAAAACATTTTGGCCCACCCATCAATGTTGTGATGGGAAGGCACAAGTTTCTTATGAGGGTTCAAAATAAAGAGGAACTAGTAGCCAACTACATAATTGGTTTAAGAACTTAGGCCCTGATTAGGATAGTGTATGGTCAGACTGCCACCGACTATCACGGCAGTCAGGAGCCTGTCCGCCAAACAGGGGGAGGTACTACCACCCAATTATGATGGGACATACATGCAGGCAGTCGCAAAGTGCATTTTAACACTGGGGCTTGTGCTGTGCCCAGGAAAAAGGGCGATCAGAGGCTGGAGTTAAAGTGCACTTTCTACACTTGTATGCACTGTGTGCCAGGCACGATGTGGTGCCTGGCACATGGTCCATGGATGTGCCCCCATTGGCCATTTTGTGGTGGCCCCCAAGTCAGTTTCCAAGAGCCTTTTCATGGTGGTTGGACCACTATGAAAAGGCTGCTGGAAAGGGACATTGTAATCCCTACAGTGGTGCCTGTGCAGGCACCACCATCATGCAAGGGATATGATTCCGATCACCGCCTGACGGGATCTTAGATCCTGTCAGAGGCAGCAGTCTTTCCCATCTCAACTCTGTGTTCCAACTGCCTGCATTGCAATGAGGCAGTCAGACCTGTGAAATCTTTGGATATCCTCCTCTAGTCATCGCTGGTTGATTTACATGTTAAATTCTCTCAGGAGGTTTATCACAAAACACCTTCTGTCTCCTCCTTTGAGGCCCTCAGGCACATTCAAGATTCCAATGTTGTTCCTTCTAGCATTTTTCTCTATAGATTCCAACTTATCTCTCAGCTCTTTCTCACTGTTCTTCAGGCTCTAAATCTCTCCCTTATTGGCATTCACTTTTTTGGAGAGGTCCTCTAATAAAACCTCCATGGCATGACTCTTTACACCAGGTTGTTGATCTTTACCTCCAGAGCCTCAACAGTACCTTGGATTATTTTCTGATTTATTTCAGAAATCGCAAATTTCTCCCTAACCTCTGTTAACAGGGTAGACATGATTTTCTCCAGTTCAGAGGTATCAGTTTGCCTAGAAACTGCAATAGGTAATCCATCCTGAACCCACAGATGGTTTTCCGGTGTCGTGCGACTGGGGCTAGGTTGCTTTGGAGAACAGGTCTCCTGCCAAAGGACCAAATCTATTCTCTACATGTAAGACTTCTTCCCCCACATTGGCAGATACTGTGCCGTCCATAGCTTTTGGGGGAGCTCTTCTTTCAGTAACATGGAGTGATGCCAGTGAGGGAGAGACTGCTAGAGTGCCTTGGGCTTGGGCTTGGACTTTAAAATACTAACGAAGTGAAGGTGTTACTTTTATGATCTCTATCTTCTTTTTCCTGTGCCTAGTTCTTACTTTCTTCTGTGCTCTCACCCGGGAGGTTTTTTGTCACAGGGGCACAAGGAACCCGAGTAAGCTGAGGGGGGGCACAAGACGTTTTGCCACTTAATACTTGCAGGTGGACTAAAGGGGCAGCAAGGATCTTTTCGTCCACTGGATCATTCTGAGTAATGTCTTCTCCTCCCCAAATATCCCTATTCCTCAGTGTGTACCTATTTACGCTGCACACAAACCCTTCTCTAGATTCTTCATTGTTATGGGAAGTAGCCACTTTGTATTTTGATATACCCCCTACTTTAGCGCTAACATTGACAATTCAAGAGGCCCGATCCCTCCTCCTTACTGGAGTCCTCAGGGGCCCTGAATGACAAGTCCCCGCTGTGTCTGTTGCTGGGTAGTGCAGCCTCTGACCTGACCTGCAACATGGCAACTCCCTCTCCCTGGGAAGCCGTTCCTTGCTACAGCCAATGCCCACACGCCTCTTCGCAACTTCGTCTCTGTCTCCGCCACGTTTGGTGCGGAGAAACTCCTGCAAAAAAGTCAAGTAGAGTCCCTAAAAGTACATCCCCGCCATCAGGTGCAGCCGTGGAGTGCACTGGCAACCCCCCTTCACAGCTACACCACCATCGCTGCCCAACCTTCACTGCTTCACTGGTGTGGACCCCACGGCACAGGTACGTTTTCAAACACCGGTCTTCCGCTAGCACCCAAGAGACCTCGCTACCGGCATTAGCTATCGGCTGCTATGTTTTTAAATGCTAATCCCTAACTATAACATCCCTGAAACCTCTGTTTTTTTCAGTGAATTTCTAAGGTATTTTAATTGTAATTTCCAACTATGGCTACGTAGGTAGGACATGTGCAGAAAGAGGAAGAAAAGTGCAGAAAGAAGCAAGAGAAGTCAAGAAAGAGGCAAGGGAGGTGCAGAAAGAGGAAGAAAGGTGCAGACAGAAGCAAGAGAAATGCAGAAAGAGGCAACAGAAGTTCAGAAAGAAGAAGAAATATGCAGAAAGAAGCAAGGGATGTGCAGAAAAAACCAACAGAGGTGCAGAAACAGGCCTACTTTGACGGTACCTTAGAACAGACTCATACAAAGTACCATAATCACTAATCCTTCTCCACAGATGTCTTAAACCACACTTTTCTCTTGAAGGTTCACTATTAATCGACTACACAGAATGTTAGGGCTATCAAATATAAAATAGCAATGCTAAGTATATCACTGTCTGACTAAGTTCGTAAAGGTATGCATGTGTGTCTATGCTTTTACCTAGTGACACGTTAAGTGTAAATAAACATACAAACAGTTGAATACATGTGTTTCAAACAGCATACTCTGTAAATTTGTGTAAAAAAGGTGTAAGCATTTCTTTCTGCTCATAATACAGGGCACATGGGTATTCAATAGTATATTTGAGGGGCTCTATAACACATAAATACATAAGACATGTCTGCCTGTGCAACCAAATGACAGAGCAGAACTGAGAAGATTTGACCACCTATAGGAGAAGTTATCCGCTTTTTAAGCTACAATCTTCAGATGCATAACACATGTAAGGATACATATACAAGTAGACATACCTCAATCAGGAGAGCATGCAGACCTTTAAACTTGACAGATTGCACTTCCCATTTGAGTACAGAAAGAGGCAAGAGAAGTTCAGAAAGAAGCAAGAGAGTTGCAGAAACACGTAAAAGAGGTGCAGAAAAAGGGAACACGAGTACAGACAGAGGCAACAGAGCTGCAGAAAGAGGGAAGAGGGGTGAAGAAAGAGGCAGGAGGGGTGTAGAAAGAAGGAAGAGTAGTGCAGAAAGAAGCAACAGACGTACCAAAAGATGCAAGAGTGGTGCAGGAAGAGGGAAGAGAGGTGAACAAAGAGGCAAGAGAGTTGCACAAAGAGGGAAGAGGGGTGCAGAAAGAGGGAAGAGGGGTGCAGAGAGAAGCAAGTGAGGTACATAAAGAGGCAAGAGAGGTGCAGAAACAGGCAAGAGAAGTGCAGAAAGAGGCAAGAGAATTGTTGAAAGAAGCAACAGAGGTGTAGAAAAATAAGAGCAGTACAGAAAGAGGCAAGTGAGGTGCAGAGGGAGGCAAAAGCAGAAAGAGGGAAGACTAGGGAGGAAGAGACAACAGGAGTGGAGAAAGAAGCAAGACAGGTGCTGAAAGAAGCATGAGAAGTGCAGAATGAAGCAACATGGGTGCAGAAAGAGACAAGAGAAGTACAAAAAGAAGCAGGAGAGGTGCAGAAACAGGCAAAAGAGGTAGAGAAAGACGGAACAGGGGTGTGGACAAAGGCAATATAGGTGTAGAAATTTACAAGAGAGGTACAGAAACAGGTAAAAGGAATACAGAAAGAGGGAACAAGTGGGCAGACTGAGGCAAGAGAGGAGCAGAAAAGGGGAAGAGGGATGCAGAAAGAGTCAAGAGGGATGCACAACATTTGGAACAGAGGTGCAGAAAGAAGCAAGAGAAGTGCAGAAAGAACCAACAGAGATGCAGAAAGAGGCAAGAGGGGTACACAAAGAGGCAAGTGAAGTGCAGAACAAAGCAAAAGAGGTACAAAAAGAGGCAAGAGAACTGCCGAAAAAGTAAAGAGAGGTGCAGAATGAGGCAGGGGAGGTGCACAAAGAGGCAAGAGGGGTACAGAAAGAGGCAAGAGGGGTGCAGAAAGGAGAAAGAGAAGTACAGAAAGAATGAACTGAGGTGCTGCGAGAGGCAAGAGGGGTGCAGAAAAAAGTAAGAGAAGTGCAGAATGAGGCAGGAGAGGTGCACAAAGAGGCAAGAGGGGACAGAAATGAGGCAAGATGGGTGCAGAAAGAATCATGAGTAGTGCAGGATGAAGCAACAGGGGTGAAGAAAGAGACAAGATAAGTGCAAAAAAAAGCAACAGAGGTGCAGAGGCAAGTAAAGAGTAGAACAACGCAAAAGAGGTACAAAAAGAGGCAAGAGAACTGCAGAAAAAAGTAAGAGAGGTGCAGAATAAGGCAGGAGAGGTACACAATGAGGCAAGAGGGGTGCAGAAAGAAGCAAGAGAAGTGCAGAAAGAAGCAACTGAGGTGCTGAAAGAGGCAAGAGGGATGCAGAAAAAAGCAAGAGAAGTGCAGTAAGAAGCAACAGAATTACAGAAAGAGGCAAGACAAGTGCAGAAGCAGGTAATAAAGGTTCAGAAAGAGGGAACAGGGTTGCAGAAAGAGGCAAGAGGGATACAGAAATTTGCAAGAGAGGTGCAGAAAGAAGCAAGAGCAGGCAAAGGGGGTAGAGAAAGAGGGAACAGGTGGACAGACTGAGGCAAGAGAGATGCAGAAAGAAACAAGCGAGGTAAAGAAGGCAAGACAACTGCAGAAAGAGGCAAGAGAGTTGCAGAAAGAGCCATGTGAGGTGCAGGAGGAGGCAAGAGAACTACAGAAAGTGGCAAGAGATGTGCAGAAAGAGCCATGTGAGGTGCAGGAGGAGGCAAGGGAACTTGCAGAAAGAGGGAACAGGTGGGCAGACTGAGACAAGAGAGGTACAGAAAGAGGGAAGAAGGGTGCAGAAAGAGGCAAGAGAACTGCAGAAAGAGGCAAGAGAGTTGCAGAAAGAGCCAAGTGAGGTGCAGAAGAAGGCAAGAGAACTGCAGAAATAGGCAAGAGAGTTGCAGAAAGAGCCATGTGAGGTGCAGGAGGAGGCAAGGGAACTTGCAGAAAGAGGGAACAGGTGGGCAGACAGAGGCAAGAGAGCTGCAGAAAGAGGGAAGAGGGGTGAAGAAAGAGGCAGGAGGGGTATAGAAAGAAGGAAGAGTAGTCCAGAAAGAAGCAACAGACGTACCAAAAGATGCAAGAGTGGTGCAGGAAGAGGGAAGAGAGGTGAACAAAGAGGCAAGAGAGTTGCACAAAGAGGGAAGAGGGGTGCAGAAAGAGGCAAGAGGGGTGCAGAGAGAAGCAAGTGAGGTACATAAAGAGGCAAGAGAGGTGCATAAACATGCAAGAGAAGTGCAGAAAGAGGCAAGAGAATTGTTGAAAGAAGCAACAGAGGTGTAGAAAAATAAGAGCAGTACAGAAAGAGGCAAGTGAGGTGCAGAGGGAGGCAAAAGCAGAAAGAGGGAAGACTAGGGAGGAAGAGACTACAGGGGTGGAGAAAGAAGCAAGACAGGTGCTGAAAGAAGCATGAGAAGTGCAGAATGAAGCAACATGGGTGCAGAAAGAGACAAGAGAAGTACAAAAAGAAGCAGCAGAGGTGCAGAAACAGGCAAAAAAGGTAGAGAAAGACAGAACAGGGGTGTGAACAAAGGCAATATAGGTGTAGAAATTTACAAGAGAGGTACAGAAACAGGTAAAAGGAATACAGAATGAGGGAACAAGTAGGCATACTGAGGCAAGAGAGGAGCAGAAAGAGGGAAGAGAGGTGCAGAAAGAGTCAAGAGGGATGCACACGATTTGGAACAGAGGTGCAGAAAAAAGCAAGAGCAGTGCAAAAGAAACAACAGAGGTGCAGAACGAGGCAAGTGAGGTGCAGAAACAGGTAACAGGGATACAGAAAGAGGGAACAAGTGGGTAGACTGAGGCAAGAGAGGAGCAGAAAGAGGGAAGAGGGGTGCAGAAAGAGTCAAGAGGGATGCACAACATTTGGAACAGAGGTGCAGAAAGAAGCAAGAGCAGTGCAGAAAGAACCAACAGAGATGCAGAAAGAGGCAAGAGGGGTACACAAAGAGGCAAGTAAAGAGTAGAACAACACAAAAGAGGTACAAAAAGAGGCAAGAGAACTGCAGAAAAAGGTAAGAGAGGTGCAGAAGGAGGCAGGAGAGGTACACAATGAGGCAAGAGGGGTGCAGAAAGAAGCAAGAGAAGTGCAGAAAGAAACAACTGAGGTGCTGAAAGAGGCAAGAGGGGTGCAGAAAAAAGCAAGAGAGGTGCAGAAAGAAGCAAGAGCAGGCAAAGGGGGTAGAGAAAGAGGGAACAGGTGGACAGACTGAGGCAAGAGACATGCAGAAAGAGAGACGAGGGTTGCATAAAGAGTCAAGAGGGGTGCAGAAAGAGGCAAGAGAGGTATAGAAAGAAGCAACAGAGGTGTAGAAAGAGGCAACAAAACTGCAGAAAGAGGCAAGAGAGTTGCAGAAAGAACCAGGCGAGGTAAAGAAGGCAAGAAAACTGCAGAAAGAGGCAAGAGAGTTGCAGAAAGAGCCATGTGAGGTGCAGGAGGAGGCAAGAGAACTACAGAAAGTGGCAAGAGAGGTGCAGAAAGAGGTGAAAGGGGTACAGAAAGAGGAAACAGGTGGGCAGACTGAGACAAGAGAGGTACAGAAAGAGGGAAGAGGGGTGCAGAAAGAGGCAAGAGAACTGCAGAAAGAGGCAAGAGAGTTGCATAAAGAGCCAAGTGAGGTGCAGAAGAAGGCAAGAGAACTGCAGAAAGAAGCAAAAGTGTTGCAGAAAACGGCAAAAGGGGTGCAGAAAGAGGGAACAGGTGGGCAGACTGAGGAAAGAGTGGTGCAGAAAGAAGGAACAGGGGTGCAGAAAAAGGCAAGAGAGGTGCAGAAAGAAGCAGCAGAGGTGCAGAAAGAGGCAAGTGAAGTGTAAATAGAGGCAACAGAGGTGCAGAAACACGCAGGAGAGGGGCAGAAAGTAGCAACAGGGGTACAGAAAGTGGCAATAGGGGTGCAGAAAGAGGCAAGAGAGGTGCAGAAAGAAGCAACAGAAGTGCAGAAAGAGGCAAGAGAAGTGTAGAGAGGCAAGAGGGGTGCAGAAACAGGCAGGAGAGGTGCAACAAGAACCAACTCACCAACACACCAATACACCCAGTGAGTAACCCACTCACACCTCTACGCACAGAGTAACAACCCCCACCCACCCACATACTCAGGCACCCATACAGATACTCAGACAACCAATCAATAACCCATATAGACACTCATGTAGTTACTCACCAACCCATGCAGCTGCTTACACACCAACTGACGGACTGATACAGACATTCACACAATTTAGTTACTAACTCATGCATTCAGGAAGACACGTTTAATCACTCACTTATACAGAGAGTCACACACCTACTAAATCATCCATTCACCCACTCATACACCCACTCATTCTTCAATACATCTTGGCATATATATATATAAAACTATTTAAACTTCACAGAAACACACAGACACTGGATGATGTCATCAGTGATGTAATTTGAGATGTCATCAGTGATGTCACTGACCATGTCATGAATGATGTAATAGTCATCAGCAGTGCACTGTGGGGGCACGAGTTATATTTAGTTGAACTAACTATAACAGCCAAATTTCTCTGGTTTTGTACAAGTGAAATGTCCAACTAACTATAACGTCCCTGAAACCTGTGGTTTTTTCATTGAATGTCCATGGTTTTTAAAATGTTAATTTCTAACTATAACATCCCTGAATCCTATGTTTTTTTCAGTGAATATATATATATATATATATATAAGAGTCTCCCATTGTACATACAAGACACTGGAGACTTTTTGAGAAAACTGAGTGGCATTGTATGGAAAGATGACTATTTATTAATAACATTGGATGTTACAACGCTATATACTAGCATCAATCATCGTGATGGTATTAGGGCAGTCCAATACTATTTGAACACAAGATCTGAGGTTATGCACTTGCACAATACAATGCTATCTACCATGATTTTAACCTGTCTTGAAAACAATTTCTTTTTATTTAACAATCAGATTTTTAATCAAATCAGAGGCGTTGCAACGGGGGCCTGTTTTTCTCCCAGTTATGCTTGCCTCCATATGGGATACTGGGAGGAACAGGTCCTGAGAACTGAATATTTGGAGATTGTAACAGACCAGGTTTTATGTTGGTATAGATTCATTGATGACATCTTTTTAATCTGGAAGGGAACTGAAGTCAATGCCCAGAAGTTTGTGGAAAACATCAACTGTAATAATTTTAATCTTGGTTTTACAGCGCAAATAAGTAACAACACAATTTGCTTTCTTGATGTGGAAATATATATTGCAGAAAATAAGGTGGAAACTAGATTGCATAGAAAAGCAACCGCGGGAAATACAATCTTACATGCCACTAGTCACCATCCTGTGCATCTGATTAACAGCATCCCCTATGGGGAGATGCTTCGCATTCGCAGGGTATGTAGCAATGATAATGAGTGCAAGATAGCCCAATTGCAGAGTAAAAATAGGTTCCTGGATAGGGGCTACTCAGAAAAAATAATCAATACTGCAATAAATAAAACTGCTACTTTAGATCAATCTACTGCACTCTCAGTACACAACAAACCTCTGATTGCACCTGATGAAACTGCCACTAGATTGATTTTGAAATGTAGCCTACAACATAAAGCTATTCGCAAAATTATCAATAAGAACTGGCCATTAGTAAAAAGTGACTCTATTCTGAGCAACCAGATTACCCGGTCACCGTGTATAACATTCAGGAAAGCCCAGTCAATGAGCAATTCCTTAGTAAAAAGCAGTCCGGAAGTTCTGGCCTCTAAAACTTGGTTAAATCCAAAAGATGGCTGTATGCGCTGTAATACATGCAAAGCGTGCAGACATGGGGTTAACAAAACAAATTACACTACACCCTTTAAACCTAATCCAGTACCGATTACTAAAAGTCTCAACTGCAGAACAGAATATGCAGTTTATGTGCTGGAGTGCTCATGCAACTTGCAATATGTAGGGAGTACGAAATTGCAAATGCATAAACGAGTACTCCAGCACTTAAGAGCGATCACAAACGTTGATGTCACCTACCCGGTTGCCAGACATTTTAAAGAACATCATGACAGCAAATTGGATAATTTGAAATATTTTGTCATAGATAATATTCCCCCGCAAAAATGAGGAGGCAACCGGGAGGCTATGCTCCGTAAATTAGAGACACGGTATATCTTAGAACTGGATAGTAAGATACCCCAAGGCCTGAATTTGAGTGAGGATTTCTATATTTGCTTGTAAGTGAATTACATTTAGATTGTTTTAGATGAGATTTTAGTAAGATCTTTTATCCGTATAGCTGCTGCCTCACCAAAGAGAAGTATTTTACACATATTCTTTATTTTTCCCTTATTTTCATACACATTCCACTTTAGTATGTCGCGGCGGTGACTACTGATAAGGGTTTATTAACACTGTTTTTTCTGGCATAAGCACTTTAGGCAAACTTGAATACTGAATTCATCAGCAAATATGACCACTTGGTCTATATTATTAGGAATGAACATAATGTTTACATTACCAATTTGCTATTTTGCACATATTTATGAACTAGACCCATATACCTTGTGGTTGGCATTATAAGTTGGTGGTTTTAATGTTTGAAACATAATATATTTGTTTTAAATATTTATTTCCATAGATACTGCTTTTATTACTATAGGATGGTTAATGACATTTATTTTATTACCGTCTATTTGTATTCAGCATTATTTATTCAAATTGTAAACATGTTCGCCTATTATATATGAATTTGCGAATGTTTTCTATATCTATGCCTCGTGATAAGGGAAAAAAACTTGCACTGTCACTTTAAATTTTGGTTAGCACTCCACCAGTGCGTCATGTGATCAAGGGCACCGTGTTGCCCGAAACGCGTCATGGCGGTGGTGCAGGGGGTCTAAACACAATAAATTAAGAAATTGCACCGAATCTGGGTCTGTGATCGTCATTTCGATGTCAAAGGTGATGCATTGGACGAAGAATTAAGCATATATATATATATATATATATATATATATATATATATATATATATATATTACCTACTGGCGGTCGCCAGTAGGTAGTTATAGTTAGGACCACGTTTCCATAGGAAATCCGCAACATTCTATTTTGAATAACTTTGGCGCCGGTCGACGAATCCTCGCGTATTTTTCAAAATAGGTGGGGCGCTACGCTCCGCTCCTACCCTGAAAGTCTCGGGTGGATTCGTCAAGCGGGGGCTGAGATAAAAGGGGGGTCCCAAAACGCGTTTTTCCCATGCATTTTTCCATAGGACCTTTAGACAGGGCTACAGCCCGAACGGCTGAACAGAATTACTTGAAATTTGGCAGAGAGGTAGTCCCTAGGTCAAGGAAGTGCCTTTTGTAGGTTTGGTGTAAATCTGTTCAGTAGAATCTGAGAAAATAGCCTTTTAATCAATATATATATCTGTGGCAGCTTACCGTGCGCTTACGGTGCGCTTACCGTACGCGTACGGTGGCGTGCGCGACCACGATTCTGATTGGCTGTTAGATCTTAGTAAACATTCGAATCGGTCGAAACCAGGAAGCGGCGGCCGCCATTTCGTGTGTTTCACTCAGAAAAAAAAGAGTGATATCTTGAAAAGGGGGCAAGGTGGAGAGTTACAGACCCCCTAACATTTGTAAGGGGGTCAAAGAAGGACAGAAAAGTTCAAAGAAAACATTTATTATTTTTTTTAAAAAATCGCGGGGTACGCGTACGTACGGTAAGCTTACGGTAAGCTTACCGTACGCGTACGGTAGAAAAAAAAAATAAAAAGAGAAATAAAATTCAGATTTAAGTGTTTAGATATTAGGGGGCTCTAAAAAGAGCTGTTGTGTTTATGAAGTGATTTTTTAGTGGTACCTACAAGTAAGTACCGATGCAGAGTCTAAGGTTCAAGAGGAAGACTCTGTTCCCTTCATCATTGAAGTGCACACCATCTCCTCTATAAATGTCTTGCATGTCGTAACGCAAGTTGTTGTGGTAAATGGAACCCATACCATAGTCACGGAGGAAAGAAGAAACAGATTTGTTGACGTGCTTTCTTGCTTTGTCAATCTGCGGACAGAAATGATTGGACCAGTTCCATTTTTGCCTTTGGCATATGTTAGAAAACACAAAGGCAGTTTTAGGGAAAAGTGAAAACAGTTGTGCAAAGGTGTCCTTCATAAGCATTTCCAGACCTACCCCAGTCAAAGTGCCTAGGTCATTGCCACCACAGTGCACTATTATGAGGTCAGGGTGTTGGATTTGCATGAAGGATTTCACCAATGGCATCAATTGGTGCCACTTTAACCCTCTCTGACCAATCCATTTAATGTCTACATTTGGCAAACCAAGGTCTCTCACCATACCTGTTTTCTCTGCAAACTTTTCACTCCAGAAAACATAGCTGTGCCCTACAATCCACACTGTGAACATCTTCCAAGGAGATCTGGATGCACTCAGGAGGTGTAATTCAGTAGAATGGGAAAATGAAATGAAAGACAGTTTGGAAATGGAGGAATACATATTTTTTTCATAAAAAAAAGAACTGATTGGCTGTTTCATACCATTTTAGAATAAAAACTAGGCTGCATGTGTAAATTAATAGAAGCATGTTTTGTATTGGTACAGAAAAATGTGTTACCAAAGAACAGTACTTTGGATTTGCTGTTAGGTTTGAAAAGTCAAGCACTCTCGCTCTGTGGAATTGAAACATTGTTTGGCGAACTTCTGACCTAACTCCACACAGCAGTGTTCCATGAGCTGTTGCTATGGTAGCAGGCAGAAGTCAAGTTGGGGGAAGGGTACTAGGCAGAAGTCAAGTTGGGGGAAGGGTACTTTTGGAAAAGGGTTGGTTTTCAACCAATAGAAATGTGTGATTACATTTGAAAAAAAGGGGGAAGCACTGAGATTTGAAATTAACATGTATATGTGTGGAAAAAGAGAGGGAAAGTTTGCCATTATCTGGTTCTGCTGAGAGGAGAGAGGTGTAAAGAAAAGAGATCCTGGCTCTGATAATCTGCTGTTTGAGTGCCACATTTCTTTCACAGCTAACTAATTTTAAAGGTGAGTTTAGAGTTTGAGAGGGGATGTATATGGTAAATTAAGAAATGAATAATAGAAATTAGAAGGTCTCTTACTTCCACTTTATCTCAAAAAGATTTTTAAAAATTAGTTATTAATTTCTCAAGGATCTTGAGATGTGGTAATTGATTTTTAGTGTTTTTAAAAAAAAATAAAAATAAAAAATACGCTTACCGTGCGCGTACGGTAAAAAAAAATAAAAAAAAAAAGTTTCAAAGAAAAAATAAAAAAAAGTTGAGAGTAAGGTTGGCTCTTATAAGAGCCGTTGGGTTCATACAGGGATGGAGGAAAGAAAGAATGGGAGTATTATGAGCGTCTACAAACATGCTGGTCTATCTTATTGTTAATAAGGGTAAGACTGATCTCCCCAAAAACAATAAGACCACCACATCTTGTACACCTCATTTCAACCCTCCCAAATCGAGGGTTGGTGTCCACAGGAAAAGAAGAAGGTGATGCTCCAACATCAGAGGAAGGGCTCAGCTGAGCTGCCGATGATGTACTCGGCTGAGCATCTGAGGCTGGGCTCTGGTGACTTACTGAAGAGTTTTCTCCAGTATGTCGAGCAAAGGTCCTTGGGTGTCTGTCCTGGAGGTGTCTCTTCATAGAGTGATTTCCAAAGGAATATTTCTTCCTTGGATATCCTCTTGATAAAACACGACCACAAAGTATGCAAGTGACCAATTGAGCATTCACCTTTTTCTCCCCCTCTGGAAAAGTGAAATACTCCCATACAAAAGAAGTCTTTTGTTTCCTCCTTCTCTGGATCATGGTGGTGCTGCTAGCCTCACTCTCAGAAGAGGTCTGCTGTTCTGCCATTGTATCCCAATGTCAATCCAGCTCCTGCTCCTAGAGAATCACAAGCAGAAATGAGGGGAATGGGTGTGGTGTGGGAAGAATCTGGAACTGAAAGTAGTTTCAACCAATGAAAAGTGTTCTTTCAAGCAGTAATGAGGGGAATGGGTGTGGTGTGGGAAGTTTCTGTAAGTGAAAGTAATTTCAACCAATAAAAAGTGTTCTTTGTAAGTCACATGACCTGCCGTGCGCGCACGTGACGCTTACGGTGCGCTTACGAAGCGCGTACGTCACACTCGCGCATGCGCATTACACGCCCCTGCGTAACCGCGACGTTGCTTCCGGGTGTACGCGTACGTCACGCACGTATTGCGTATTGCGCATGCGCATTACACGCCCCTGCGTAACCGCGACGTTGCTTTCGGGTGTACGCGTACGTCACGCACGTATTGCGTATCGCGCATGCGCATTACACGCCCCTGCATACACGCGACGTTGCTTCCGGGTGTACGCATACGTCACACACGTATCACGTACGCGCACCGTACTTATGACGTACGAAGCGCGTACCGTCAGCTTACCGTACGCGCACGGAAAAAAATGCATAGAAAAAAAAAAAACCTTTCCATAATGCAGGATATAGTACATATATTATTTTATACAAAGGCTTACAAAAAATGACAAACAACAATTTGCATTTAAAAATCCGTACAACTTCACTGAAAAAAACATGGGTTTCACACACGTTATAGTTAGAAATTAGCATTTTAAAAACCTTGCAAATTCACTGAAAAAACCATGGGTTTCAAACATGTTATAGTTAGGGATTAGCATTTAAAAAACCTTACAAATTCACTGAAAAAACCATAGGTTTCACACACGTTATAGTTAGGAATTAGCATTCAAAAAACCTTAGAAATTCAATGAAAAAACCAAAGGTTTCACACATGTTATAGTTAGCTGGACATTTCACTCGTAAAAAACCAATGAAATGTCCCCGTTATAGTTAGTTCAGCTAACTATAACTCGCGCGCCCGCAATGCACTACTGATGACGTCACATATTACATCACTCATGACATGGTCACTGACATCACTCATGACATCACTGATGACATCTCAAATGACATCACTGATCATGCTGGTTTCTGGCATGTACATGGTCACACATGTCAGATTTCTTTCCTCATATTTAGGATGTTCTTCCAAGAGTGCCTCCCTTTTATTATTTCAGGCTCTTTTCTGGGCTGTTCTTATGTTTCTCAATGGGTATTCCCGTCTGGCTAGATGATTAGTGAGCTTAGACGATTGGTTGAGGAAATCCCCCAGTTTGCTACAGTTTCGTATTATTGAAGGAATTGCCCATAAGGTAAATTCCCCCGAAGGACTTTGGGATGGAAACTGCTGTACAGCAGAGGACTGTGACTATCTGTGGGCTTCTTGTAAGTCCTTGTCTCCAGTTTGTCTGGCTTGAGGCTGATCATTAAATCCAGGATGTTTTCTTGACCACCCTTCCAAAAGGATATGATAAAATAAAACAATCACTGTTGAAGAGAAAACATTTTTTGACATAATATGTTTGTAAGTGAATACATTAGCAGATAATTTGGCATATATTATTAATGTCCAATATATTTATTTTGGGTTAAATTCTTGATACTAGGCAAATAAACCAGTTTTTCGAGTTTGTTGTCAAGTTTAGAATGAGGGTTCTGCTTCCTTTTTTCCTCACACACTGTGATTCACCAAGACACATTGATCACTTGTTGTAAAGGTGTCCGCACACATCTGGTATTTTATGGGGGGATATGTGGGCATGCGTCCTAAATAGAATTTCTTCTAGGAAATTTTGAAAACACCTGGAAAGTGCAATTTGTGATATTCAATCTACCGCATCTACTATTCCCTCATAGCTTCCTGAGACAAGCAGGTGTAAGGTCTGCAAATGTGTGGGAATGGCCTGGCTTCAATTAATATATCTCCTTATCAATGGTCCCAGCTCCATTTTCGTGCTTTAAAATGACATTACTGCTAAGCTGAGGCTGAGCCTCCTTTGGTGTAAATCTCCTCCTCTGTTTAGTCATAAGGGTTAACTGTGCAATCCTGTCAAAATCCTCATTTAGTTCATAATTGCACACAGCGCAGGTGTTTAACTGATTAATTTTGGCCACTTTTTTTTTTTTAGAGGAGTTTTAATATAGTGCGAACTTGACCCAAAAGAACCGGGCATCAAAGCGCTTCACATGAGCACCAGTTGCGTTACATTCATTTTTGTTAGGCACGAGGGAGATTAAGTGATTTGCCCAGAATCACAGGATGTTGTGCGTCCTTGCCAAGACTCAAACCTAGGGGCATATCAACAAGGGCTTTATCTCTGCTTTTTTGGCTTTAAAAGCCAAAAAAGCAGAGATAAAACTAGCACCCTATCAACAACAGGGTGCTAACATGCAAATTGGCATGTTAGCACCCTTTTACTCTACGCTTCCCCTTGCATCTCTAATGAGATGCAAAGGGGGCGTTCCAGAGTAAAATAATAGGAGAAGCGACATTTCTCCTATTATCAAGAATATCGCTAACCCTGTTAGAGACAAAAAAAGCAGCGCTAACCTCAGTTAACGCTGCTTTTTTACGTCTGGTATTTTTCTGACTTAGCCATGATATCCTATGGAAGGAGGATATCATGGCTAAGTTTGTCTGTCCCTATCAACAAACTAACGTGAGATTATCGCTGGGTTTCCAGCGATAATCTCACGTTAGCCACTTAGCGTGAGGATTTTTATTGCTATTGAGATAAGCGTTGCTAATAGCACGCTATCTCAGCGATAAAAATCAACGCTAGCCGGCGATAATTATCCTAGCGCTAAGTGCGCTTAGCGATAATTATCGCCGGTTGTTGTTGATATGCCCCTTAGTTCCTCAGATTTGAGGTCAATTGCCTTAGGCCACATCCTCTCGCCATTAATGTAGTTTTTAGAGTTTGTACCTAGTTACCACCTGTTTCCACTTAATGGTAGTTTGTGAATGCAAAAGGCCAGTTTTTGCGACAATTCCCAAAATTACAAATCAACTGTGAATCGCATTTTCCGATTCACAAATTGAAAATGTCGTTAATTTTCTGAAAAGCTAAAATGTCTATTCGCTGTGCTATTTTTCTCAATGTGCCTTTTTCACTCTTGTAGAACCCAGCATAATTGCGGTCACAAACCAGTTTGTAATTAGCTAGCAGTTTATTAAAATGTACAGTCTCCGGCCCTAAATTTTATTAACAAATGCTTTCAAGTGCCATGATAAGAATGCCAAAATAGGTATGTTTGAAAAAGAATTATTGCGCTACGTTTAATTCATGTAAGTGCATATACATCCAACTTAAAATCGCTTTCTTATTTTTTTTTTTTTCATATGAGGTTTTTAACCTTCCAGCTGGTGTGAGAAATAATTTTCTTAGAAAATATATATTCCACTGCTATGTTTTCAGTTTTTCAAGTCTCGGAAGCTTGAGCATAAGTAAGCATAAGAAACACAAATACAATATTTATGTGGTGTGACCGCGTCCAAATTCTTGTTCGGGATAGGATGTAGCAGCAGTGGTATCAGAACCAGCAGGCACAGGAGTAGTATTATTAGCTATCTGTTCCTCCAGGCACTTCCTTGATTAGAGCTTCCTTATTATGCATTAAAGTCTACACCTGAGGGAGGCATGGATGGAAGGCCGACTTTGTAATGTTGATTCAACAAAGTGGCCAGAATGTAATTTTCAGCCACCAGCACAGCTCAAATTGTAGGGTCCAGCATGAGGCATGGTTTTATACAGAATAAACACCCCAAGGACCTTCTCAACAAAAATCAATTTCGAGTATATCCGCAACTCTACATTTATCACCCTTCCCTTAAAAATGCACAAATTTAAGCCAATCAGAGGAACTGTGTTGTAAAACATTAAAGGTTGTCGAGTGATGTTGAATCTTGAGGTTACTGTTTCTCAGTCAAACTGTTCAGAAATACCAATACGTAGCAATCTTAACTGCATATTAGCTCACAATAACCTAGATGTTTTAAGAGTTTTTGAAGAGATTAAATTTTACATAAAGTCCTGGTTCATAATATTATCTGTTCCAAAATAAACTATTTGAGCTTCTACCTTTATATGACATTCACTTTAGAGCAGGGGTCTCCAACCAGTAGCTCGGGAGCTACCAGTATCACGCCAGCCGCTAGAAAGTAGGTCTTTGATATGGAGCCTAGCCTGGAATGTGATTTAAAAGATCTGGAGCTTCACAGTGCTGCCTTGTGCAGAGTGATCACCAGCAAATTGCAGACCCCTGTAGAAGAAGCCAGCCTGATCAATGGCAAAATTCCATGCTCAAACACACACAATGTTATATTATTTTAAGTGTTTTATAAAGCTCTCAAATCACCCTGGGGCATCTCGGCGCTGCCTAGAAGTTGTATTTTGAGGATTAGAAAAACCAAGATAGAGAAAGGATAAGTCAGTTAGAACAAGAATGCTTTCAGCTGTTTCCTAAAAATGCTGTAGCTTGTAATTTTGCACAAAGCTGGCGGGAGCTCATTCCAATATCTAGGCGCAAGATATGAGAAGGCTCTACCCCCAGTGCGGGTGAGACGAATTCAGGGAACATGAAGGAGATCCAGGGTGCTGAATCTGAGTCTCCTACCGGGAGAATATTTTGAGAGTTTCTTTCGCAAGTAAAGGAGGCCTCTTTCATTCACCGCATTATATGTGAGACAACAGATTTAAAAAAAGGATCTCTTCTTCACTGATAACCAGTGCAGTTCCCTGAGCAATGGAATTGAGGTGGAACCTGCAGGACGGTTTAAAATCATTCTAGCTGCAGGTTCTGTACTCCTTGGAGTTTGGCCAGTAGGGTCTCTCCCACTTCCGCCAACAAAGCATTACTGTAGTCCAGATGACTAATTACCATTGTCTGGACTAGTGTCCTGCGGTGGGGAGTGGGCATGTAGGGAAGGATTTTTCAAACTAGCCATAAGCTATAGTAGCATGAACTGGTGGTAGTCACGATGTGATCCTTCATGGTCAGAACCCGGTCCAATTTTAGACCTATGTTTTTTACTGATTGTTTGGGAGTGGGGGCTGTGCCCAACTGAGCAGGCCACCAATTGTCCGACCAGATGTCCGTGGCTTTACCCATTAACATAACCTCCATTTTTTCTGGGTTCAGCTCGAGACAGTTTCATGTCATCCAGTTGGAGATGGCGAGCATGCCAGTGGCAAAGCGGATTTTGTCAAGCTCTGGGTTTGATCCGATGGTAAACATAAGCTGCGTATCATCAGCATACGAGATGATCTCGAAACCCAGCTGCTCAACAATCCTTGCCAAGGGAGCCATGTATATATTAAAAAGAGTTGGGTTCAGACAAGAGCCCTGTGGGACGCCCTTGTTGAGATGCATTTTCGCCGAGATGTATGGTCCTAACATAACAGTTTGGGATCTCTCAGACAAGAAATGTTGAAGCCATTTCAGGGCTGTCCCTTGGATACCACAGGAGAGCAGTCTCTCCGCCAGCTTTAAATGGGAGATGGTATCGAAAGCTGTGGAGAGATCTAGGAGGATCAGTATTACCGAGCCTCGTGTGTCAATTGTCTGCCTGAGTGAGTTGGTCACCGCCAAAAAGGTGGTCTCTGCACTGAAACCTGGCCTGAAGCCCGACTGCGATGGATCCAGGATATGGTTACTGTCCAGGTAAGAACTTAACTGTCGGTTGATAATACTTTCCAGTTGTTTACCCAGGAGCGGTAGTAAAGAGATGGGACGATAGTTGCCAAGGATTGAAGGGTCTGCAGTGTTGTTTTTTAGTATTGGGCGTACAAACGCCTCCTTCCAGATGGTAGGGATGGTACCGGTTTGAATGCAATGGTTAAATATATCTCGGATTACGGGGCCACAGCTCGAGGCAAGAAGTGCCATAGTTTTTGGCGGACAGAGGTCTGATGGCGACCCTGATTTGGCAGCAGCAAGGCCTTTAGCGGCCTCCTCACTTGAGGTCGGTTCAAAGCTGTATAGGGAGCTAGTTGCCATCTTGTCCAGCTCCTCTAATTTGGTAGGAGATACAAAATCAGGAGGGACTAGTGGAAGAAAATTCTCATAGATTTTGGCTATCTTCTCATGAAAGTAGGTCGCCAGAGAGTTTACAAAACTCCTGGGATTCCAGTGGCATCTGGCTACAGACTTTAGGAGAGACAAAGTCCCTTACAATACCAAACAGGGTTTTTGGGGTGTTGCTGGCGTTTCCTATTTGGTTAATGATGAACCGGCGCATGGCTGCTTTTAGGTTCAGATGATATTTAGATAGAGACTGTCTATACACAACTCTGTTTTGAAAGGTCTTACTGGTTCGCCAAGTTCTTTCCAAACGCCTACATATGGCTTTTTCCATTTTTAGTTCCACCGTATACCAGGGGCTAGAGGGCCGCCGTTGGAAGGAACCCTGTTTTTTTGGTATAACAGCATCAAAAGCTGTTTCTAAGGAGGTATTAAAGACCTCCAACTTTTTGGATACTTCCATGATGTGACTTACTGCTTCCGGGGAGAATACCTCATTAAATGCTTCTAAGGAGAGATTGCACCCTGTCCTGCGCTGCTCAGGATTTTGTCTGATAGATAATTTAGGGCTCTTCTGACAAGACTGCTGGATATAGATCGTGATCATAGAATGATCCATCCAAGAAAGGGAGTCTGGGGCTAACATCTCAGTTGGTCTGTGTTGGAAAAGACCAGGTCTAATGGGTGGCCAGCTCGATGAGTGGAACCTTCAACTCTTTGAGAAAGTCTCATTAGTTCGAGGGAAGAGAGGAGTTTGTTGACCTCAGGGTTGGCAACATTTTCCCCATGAAAATTATAGTCCCCGAGCAGAAAAAATGTGTTTGATGCCAGTACGTGTAGTGCAAGATGTTCCACCAGGAGGTCTATAAATTTGGCTGTAGGTCCTGGGGGCCGAAACATTAAGGCGCCGTACCAGCTGTCGGAAGGAGACAGAGAGACCTTGAAAATTCTCTTCTGTAGTCCCCGAGGAGCAAAGCAGTAGCTGCTACTTTGGATGCCACCCAAGATGTCGGCCCGCTCCTGCGGTAGACTAGAGTGTGTGTTGTCCCTCCAGAACCCAGCGCCTAATCGGCTGAGAGGTGAGCAAGGACTAAGATTGTCATACAGTAAAGTTTAAAAAACGTAATTGCAATTTTAAAAGAAAGCATGCAGCGCAACTGAGAAGGTTAGAGATCTACTCCCGGCTTCCGCCTCAGGAGACTATCAGCTAGTGCATGAAACCTACTACATAACAAACCACCATGCAGCAAAGCCACCTGCTGCAGTGGGCCCGGGGGTGGTTTGTGAGGGGGGGCGCACACACGTGCAAGCTCTGGCTAAGAAAAAAGAACAGGTATTTCAAGTGTGGGACTGCATGAGTTTAATCAAAGTATGAAAACTTGGTAATAATATGATGACCATGTCTGATGTGATATCTATTGTAACAATTATTTTTTTTA
This sequence comes from Triturus cristatus, assembly GCF_964204655.1. Classification (NCBI taxonomy): domain Eukaryota; kingdom Metazoa; phylum Chordata; class Amphibia; order Caudata; family Salamandridae; genus Triturus; species Triturus cristatus. The sequence continues at coordinate 580,997,572 of NC_140586.1, forward strand.
GTAGCTCAGAACGATTTTCATTGATCAAAAGTAGCACACACTGCAGAAGAGGTTGGAGACCCCTGGTTTAGAGAGAACTGAGCAAGGAGTTCACGGTTACATTCAGAAATACAGAACGCCAAATCAACAAAAAAAACGTAACATAAATGCGGAAAGGCTTACTAACACGTACCTACTGGTTTTAAAAACTGTTTATCTGGGTCTTTGTGGAAGAATAGTCTTACAGTGTCAGTACTTTAATTTGTAGTTTTGTGCATATTTTTCTATTAAAAATGCACTGTATGATAAAGGCCCTCATTACAAGAAGTGTAGAGTGCCACTGCTTTCAGTTTCAGTGGCATTACCACTATGCATCATTGCAAGTGTTAATGAGAGTGGTATTATAGGGGGTATTAGATAATGCAGTAAACAGCATCCGAAAGTTACTACTTGATTCTCCGGTCAAAAGTTCCACCTGCTCAAAGCAGATGGAATTTGTAAGTGGAAAAGAATCTGTGGAAAATATGTGGTGAAAGATGGCCATGTTATACTGTGTCCTGCATGTTATTCAACTATCAAGGCATGTTACCTGAAACGGGAAATGAATGGAGTGGTAATTCACCTTATACTGTGTTTGGTATTGCCACTCATAAAGTGGCCTAAGAAACTCTGTAAGTAATGTTCTAAAACTCTCCTATCACATACATTCAATTTCCGGTGTAAATATTGGCTTAACACTTAACAGTCTCAATATAATTTCCTCTCTGGCTGTTAAACACTTTCTTTAATGTTCCTCCAATGGTCTTTGCAAAGGTTGTCATGTGCATTCATTTTGATTATTGAATGTTTCAAAAGCACAAATCAGGGCATACCAGACGTAGAGCACTAAGAACTGCCAAGTGATTTACAGAAGAGAAAATGCTATAAAATATACATTTCAAGAAACTCAGGTCGAAACAATTCTGCATCAGCAGCAATTCAATAGAAGGTACTGGTCACAGTTGTTGTACTAGCCAAGAGGAGCACAAGTAACATGTGGTGGTCAGTCTCAGGGAAGAAAAATGAGAAAGGTCACGAGACACAGGTAGCAACGGTGCATTGTGTCCTCTTTTTGCATCGACTGATCAGCCTGACCTTTACTTAAGAAATAAGGTACAATATGGTGTAGCTCCCTAATGCCAGAGTCTTGAAATTAGGTATACATGTAGCTGTTAGCTAATAAGACAATAGCATCTACTCAGAGACAAAGGCGTGTGAGGCCCATTATCTTATTCACATACTCTTAACAATATGTTGGATTGACTCAGTATCACAGCATAGTGAGCACTTGGGTTGGATTTGGTGTGGTCTACAGTAAGCTGAAGGAAGGACGTAGCCTGGAAGTTTAGACTACACTGTTCCTAATGGAGCAGGGCCCAGATTTGCATTGTGCTGGTCTCTTACAGTAGCATAAAATGACAGGCAGAGATGCTCACCCTCAGTAACTACCAGTAACTGCAATTCCACCCAACGCTTTGTTGTTTTAAATGTATAACACGCTTAGAGCACAGCCGATCAGAAGAGTGATTGTACCAATATGTGGTTCTCTAACACCAACTTATAAGCAATACTGAGCTTTTAGATGCCAACAGTCTGTTTTTTACTTTCATCATAATTTCTAGATCTGCAACAAATGGTGTGCATTAAACCAATGGTCCTAGTCTTGATTTTCTAAAGATATACATGTATCATTGATAAATCGCCTTTTACTTGGAAGGACCCACAAATGAATAGGATTCTCAAACCAAGGAGTGCAGGAAGACTAGAAGATATGTATCAACAGTTACATGTTATCTGGTTGGGGAAACACGTTCACCTGCTCAGCTCCCAGTGATACACAAGTTCCTTCAGAATAAAAAATATCCCCGTGCAAAGTTATTTCAGAACTGAATGAAAAAAGGAAGTTAGAAATCAATTCACCTTGACTAGAACCTCTTGTCAATCAATGGGATTGTATGTAGATCGTGACATATCTATCAACATTGGAAAAATCCTTCTTTACAAAGAATGATATAAAAAAGATACCAAGTGAGAAGTACGTGTTTCCTGTCCCAGCGCAAGCGTGGCAACATTTTTATTATACTCATATTCTCCTTACTACTCTAACCGTACTGGGACCTATACTATTAGAAAATCTGCAGCATTCCCATTTACACAGAGGCAATGATCCTCTGATGAATCTTTCTCCGCCGATAGGAGGGGTGAAAATGAGGGTGGCCAATACGCCATGTTAGCTGTCCAATGAGAACTATCAATTGACCGCTAACTCACAAATTTGAGATCAGATGTAGGTACACCAATCCTAAGACCATTATGCAGAAATAAAGAATAGCAACGGGTAGACACAACCTCCTGAAGAAGTTAAATCAGGCAAGAATTATGCAGACCAAAAGCTCTGCAATAGCAACACAGAACTAAAGAAGTAATACTTGATATTCTGACAGAGCTCACTGAATCTCCCTACAATGCATTTAAAACATTTGTAAAATAGCACAGTTAAAATGAAAGAACCAACAAACTCAAAAATAGACTCAGGCTGGTATTAGATTAATTAGGTTATTGTATTAAAGATCCAACATTTATAGCCATTATCAGTCTTTTGACAATTTTAATTAAGAACGTCACAACTTGCATTAAGGCATCAAACAATTAGGCAAGGCTTTATCAGATGATTATTATAGAGATCAGTTTACAGAGTTACAGAGACCCACTACCAATAAGGTAGAACGATAAATCTTTTGTCTATCAGCTCAAATCCTACACAAAAGGGAAAATGTCCAGATGTAAAGTCCATTAAAGGTGAGTTCATTAGCAGAAGGCAAGGAAATGGAGAAAATGAACAATGAAAAAAGGGTTCAGCAAAGAAGGTTTCAGTCCATCAGCTACCGACTGTAGCATATGCAAGATAGTCCAAAGTTAGGAAAATGTTCTAAGTAATCGATCAGCATAGCATTCGCTCGTAAAGGGGGAAAACACGTATGGTGCTTCCCCAAGAAGCAAAAAATCTATGGAGTTGCCCCTCCTTTGGGGATTCTTCTTTTATAAAGTCTATTGCAAATTCCAGTGATGTAGCATCACAGCACCAACCAAATAGGAGGCGTGTTTGCAGTGTGGTGGAGAAAGGGGGCTGGGCCTCCGACCAGCTCTCAGCAATCCCACTACCTTGGCCTTACTGAAGGTAACAGAAGGGGTTCCTGGCCCCCAAGGACCCTTACATCGAGTTAGCAGCGTGCCAGAATGTGCATTTGCAGAGTGGTGGAGATAGGGTTCATGGCCCCCAAAGACCTTTCAGCAATTCCGCAGTGTGGGACTTATTGGAAGTAACAGGAGAGGTAATTGGCCCTTAGGACCCTCTGGAACCAAGGGAACTTCATTCCTCAACCAGAGTTCATCAGGAAGCACGTTTGCAGAGTGGTGGAGAAAGAGGGCACGGACTAGTTAGCAGTCCCACAGTTTGGGACTTACTGGCGGTGACAGGAGGGCTTGTTTGCCCCTAAGTACCCTCAGCATTTAAGGGGACTTCATCCCCTAACTAGTAATGCACCAGAAGGCTCATTTGCAAGTGGTGGGAAAAGGGGGGCATGGCCTCCGACCACCTCTCAGCAATTATGCTGTGTGGGTTTTACTGTAATTCACAGGATGGGTTTCTGGCCCCCAAGGACCCTCGGGGGGGGGGGGGGTAATGGCACTTTATTCGCCAAAGAGTAAAGGAGCATTTGCAGAGTGGTGAAGAAAGAGGGCATGGCCTCCGAAGACCTTTCAGCAATCCCACTGTGTGGGACTTACCGGAGGTAACAGGAGGTCATGTTGGCTCCCAAGGACCCTCAACAGCCAAGGGGAACTCATCCCTAGTGCCCAGGAGGCGCTATTGCAGAATGGTGAAGAAAGCAGATGGTGCCTACTTGCCAGTCTTTTATTTTTTAATTATATAATTGGGGAGGATGGGCTGCTTGGCCCCCCTTCCCTGGGCCAATATTGGCCCCGGGTACACCATCCCCTGGGGCCAGGCCTCCTTTGAATATGGGAGGGGAAGCCGCACGGCCCCCCTCCCTGTGCTGATTTTGATCACCATGGACCCCATCACCCGGGTCCCAGTCACGTTTTTTATTTTTTTATTTTAAACTAAAGGGGAGGGGGCCAATGTGTCCCCCTCCTGAGCCAATTTCAGCCCTGGGTTCCCCATCCCCAGGGCCTGGCCTCTTTTTTACTTTGAAAAAAACATGGGAGGGGATCATAGGAGGGGGCCATGTGGCCCCCATCCCGTGCTGAATGAGGCCCCAGGGACCACAGACTGGGGACCAGCCTTTTCTTTTTTTTAACTAAATAAATAATGGGAGGGGGGCCTCAGCTGATTTTGGCCCCAGGGACTCCATCACCTGAGGCACGCCCTTTGTTCTGGGTGACCTGATCCTACCCAGTGTAACTGCAACAAATGATGGACGGAATGCTGAATGATGCAAACATTCTCCCCCAGTCAAGAGATCTGGGTTGAATCCATCGTTCTTTTGCCCACTACGCCACCCAAGTTTGGACCCAGCCATATGCAAATAAGTCTCTTGACCCTGAGCCTCATGGGAACAGTCCAGACCGAACTGCCAAGTCAGGTCTTCCCTGGACTAGAACCAAGCATCCTCGGACCAATTTCAGGGTATGTTACCCTTCATCAGGCAGGCTAGCTTGAATCCAGTGGCACAGTGAGCAAGGGACCCACGTCTGGGCATACTCATCCCACTTAGGGCGAATAGTGTAACTGCAACAAATGATGGTCGGAATGCTGAATGATTCAAACATTCTCCCCCAGTCAAGAGATCTGGGTTAAATCCATTGTTTGTTTGCCCAATCCGCGACCCCAGTTTGGACCCAGCCATATGCAAATTAGTCTTGACCCTGTGCCTCATGGGAACAGTCCAGACCGAACTGCCAAGCCAGGTCCTCCCTGGACTGGAAACAAGCATCCTGGGACCGGTGTCAGGGTGTGTCACCCTTCATGAGCCAGGCTAGCTTGAATCCAGTGGCACAGTGAGCAAGGGACCCACGTCTGGGCATCCCCATCCCACTTAGGGCAAAAAGTGTAACAGCAACAAATGATGGACGGAATGCTGAATGATTCAAACATTCTCCCCCAGTCAAGAGATCTGGGTTAAATCCATTGTTCTTTAGCCCATTATGCCACTCCAGTTTGGACCCAGCCATATGCAAATCAGGCTTGACCCTGTGCCTCATGGGAACAGTCCAAACCGAACTGTCAAGCCAGGTCCTCCCTGAACTGGAAACAAGCATCCTGGGACAGGTTTCAGGGTATGTAACCCTTCATCAGCCAGGGTAGCTTGAATCCAGTGGCACTTAGGGCGAAAAGTGTAACTGCAACAAATGATGGACAGAATGCTGAATGATTCAAACATTCTCCGCCAGTCAAGAGTTCTGGGTTAAATCCATTGTTCTCTTGCCCAAGGGCAAAAAGTGTAACTGCAACAAATGATGGACTAAATGCTGAATGATTCAAACATTCTCCCTCAGTCAAGAGATATGGGTTAAATCCATCATTCTATTGCCCACTATGCCACTTCAGTTTGGACCCATCCATATACAAATCAGTCTTGACCCTGTGCCAGGTCCTCTCTGGACCAGAAACAAGCATCCTGGGACTGGTTTCAGGGTATATTACCCTTCAACAGCCAGACTAGCTTGAATCCAGTGGCACAGTGAGCAAGGGACCCACATATGGGCATACCCATCCCGCCTAGGGTGAAAAGTGTAACTGCACCAAATGATGGACGGTATTTTGAATGATTCAAACATTCTCCCCCGGTCAAGAGATCTGGGATAAATCCATTGTTCTTTTGCCCACTATGACACTCCAGTTTGGACCCAGCAAATTAGTCTTGACCCTGTTCCTCATGTGAAAAGTCCAAATCGAACTGTCAAGCCAGGTCCTCCCTGGACCGGAAACTAGCATCCTGGGACCGGTTTCAGGGTATGTCACCCTTCATCAGCCAGGGTAGCTTGAATCAAGTGGCACTTAGGGCGAAAAGTGTAACTGCAACAAATGATGGATGGAATGCAGAACAATGTCATACAGTCACCCTAAAACGATGGATTTAGGCCCAGATCTCTGTACTAGGGTGAATGTATGACATTGTTCTGCAATATGTCCATCAATCGTTCTTTTTGCATCTGTCATCCGGAGTGGTACGGGTATGCCCAGACGTGGGTCCCATGCTCTTGATGCCACTGGAGTCAAGCTACCCTGCCTGATGAGGGCTGAAAGCCCGAAACAGGTCCTAGAATGCTTGTTTCTAGTCCAGGGAGGACCTGTCCTGGCAGTTCAGGCTGGACTGCTCCCATGAGGCACAGGGTCAAGACTGATTTGCATATGGCTGGGTCCAAACTGGGGTGGCGTAGTGGGCAAAAGAAGGATGGATTTAACCCAGATCTCTGGACTGTTGCCATTGGGTGCAGGGACAAGACTGATTTGCATATGGCTGGGTACAAACTGGAATGGCATGGTGAGCAAAAAACAAACGATGGATTTAGGCCCAGATCTTTGTATTGGGGTGAATGTATGACATTGTTCTGCATTATGTCCATCAATTGTTCTCTTTGCACTGGTCCTACCCAGAACCACTCACTCTCTAGTGTTGGGGACTGCGGGAGAAGCCTCAAAGCCCCGGTGGTCCCTGCTGGCTCCCCGTCTCCTGAGGGAGTTGGAATTTCTAACATGCAGCTCCCTTTTCATCAAAGCAATCGTGCTCCTCTTTGAGCAAGTGAGAGGCAAAATGCTCCTGCTTGCTCAAAGCAGAGCACCATTAGCTATGGCTTGGTAGGAGTGGTAAAACTCCCGCCAAGCCATAGGTAAGAGCTATATCCCAGCGATGGGCACCCGGGGACATAGCAGGAGCTGGCCCTGGACAGTGATGGTTGTGGACTTTGGGGCTGGGAGTCAGAAACAGACCCCCTTCATTATATTATATGAGCATAGTGGAGGTAGCGGTCCATGGGGCTGCGGGGGACACACTGATCCCCCCGCTTTTCTCAGTTAATTGCCCTAGGGTGGTGGTGGTCCCTGTTGCTGGGGGTGTTTGCGCAGCCACTCAATAATTGAAGCTAAAGGCCCAGGGAGGTGGTGGTCCCTGGGGCTGTGGGGGAGTAGGTGGGGCCCCGCACTTTGTTAATACATTATCCCCAGGGCTGCAGGGAAGGCCATACAGGGCTCCCCTCACTAATTTTATTGATTTCCCTGGGGAGGTGGCAGTCCCTTGGGCGCGGGGGGGACCCCGTGGGCATCCCCAGCATAATTGATAAAAGCTGCCCCTTTTTTTGGTTTAAAGTTTTGCTGCAGATCCGTGGATCCATCGGTGAATTTGTGGCAAAATTAAATTAAAAATACACTTACCCCCATCTTTTTGTGGGACTAAACTTTAAGCTGATTCCCGAGATGGCTGCCAACACTTCCTAGTTGTGGTGTTGAAAGCCAATCAAATTTTACTATGATCCATGAGTCCACTGAAAGGAGTCGCATACACAGATATCTATATTTGTTTAACTTAACTATGTCTGAACCTACTAAACGGATTTACAACAAATCACAAAAAGTACACTTTCTGGACCAACATCTATCTTACTGAAGAATTTGGTGTAATTCTATTCAGCAGCTCGGGCAGTAGTGGTGTTGAAAAAGATGTAAATCCACATTGACATAACATGAGGAAAATGTGTTTTGTGACCTCCGTTAATTCTCAGCCCCAGCTTGAAAGATAACCCCCAATCTTTCAACATAGCAGCTGAAACAAAAAGGGGAAGGTTTTTGAACATTTCATGAAGATTTGTTAAGCGGTGACAAAGTTACTGGCAAACCAAAAAACTGTTTTTCTGTGGAAAATGTGGGCATAACTAGGACTACCTAGCATATATATATATATATTATCTACTGGCGGTCGCCAGTAGATAGTTATAGTTACAACCTAGTTTCCATAGGAAATCTCAAAATTCTATTTTGAATAACTTTGGCGCCGGTTGACGAATCCTCGCGAAATTTTCAAAACTAATGGGGTGCTCCGTTCAGCTCCTACCCTGAAAGTCTCGGGGTGATTCGTCAAGCAGGGGCCGAGAAAAAAGGGGGGTCTCAAAAAGCGTTTTCCCCATGCATTTTTCCATAGGACCTTTAGACACAGCTACAGCCCGAACGGCTGAACAGAATTACTTGAAATTTGGCAGAGAGGTAGCCATAAGGTCAAGGAAGTGCCTTTTGAAAGTCTGGTGTAAATCTGTTCAGTATTTCCTGAGAATAGCATTTAAAAGCATATATATATGTGGGCGGAGCCTAACCACACATCTCATCCTGAGATCTGATTGGCTGTCAGCACTTCATCCAAGAAGTGTTGGCAGCCATCTTGGGACCAATATACATGATAGCACCTCATTAAAAAGCATTGCAGTTAATAGAAGGTTTTAAGACTTTAGTCCATACTCATTTTAGGAATTGTGGTAGGTTCTAAGGTGATTTCACCATGTGAAAAAGCCTTCTGCTGGGATATCATGATTGAGAGAAAAATATTTTCTCATGCTTTTACCACAGAGGTTTGGAAGGTGATCTATAAGCTAAACTGAGAACTAATTTTCTATAAATTCACATTATCTTTCTCAGTCATGTGAGAATGAAGTCTGACATTCTTAGTAAAACATGTACATCCAACAAGGGCAGAGACTGTCAGTTGATTCCTTTGTGTTCTACTGCAGCTTCCCAGAGTGTTCCAAAGAACTACTAGAGCGCTAACAGTCCTACTTATGATAAACGTATGGCACACCTGAAGCCATCTTGCTTGGAATAAAGTGGTAACTCTTAACACATTTAATTTAAAAAGGAACAAAATGAGGGGGTTCATTCTTCCATAAAAAGTATGATTAGTGCTGCAGAAAGAAAAATTAGGGCACATTTTGAGTGACTTCTCAAATCCTCTTCTATTTCATTAAAACTTTCTGACATGCAGACTGAAACATGCACTTTCAATACCAGCAGCAGTTTTCCCTGGTGAGCAGTAGCTTTACTACAGTGATCTAATGAGCAAAAAGAGTGCTAACATTCTGAATTTATGGCAAATGTGTGACACATCTGAATGCCTTCTTGATGGAATCAAAGTAAAAAACTGAAAGCATTTCCTGCTGAGGAGACTGCAGTACATAAGGAAATTAGGAAACTTCATAACAAATAAATCTCCCAAGATGGCCACCGGAGACAAAAGAGCCCAAATGTAGCCCAAAATCACCCAGATGTAGCCCAAATATAGCCCAATGACAGAAGTGTGCAAAACACTTATTATTTTGTGTTTTTGCAGTGTTATATAGTGCAGACTTGTCAGGTATTGGAGTGCTTTACATGAGCATTGATTACATCACACAAGAACAAATTCATTTTGGTTGTAGACATGGGGAGACTTAGTGATTTGACCAGAATCACAGAATGTCGAGCTGAAGCAGAAACTTCAACCTGGTTCCCCAGTTGCAAAGTCTGCAGTTCTGGAAGTAACACCACATCCTCTCCCCTAAGTGCAACATTTAATCAAGTGGTCAACTGGATAAAAAAACATAAAGATGACAAATAATTTAAAAGTGCTTTCTCGCTATTTGAAAACTCAGAAAATATGTCCTTATTTTACTCTTTTAGAGCACTAACCATAATTTTGATACCAATAAGACCCTCTCATATATGTAATTTCTAAAGGAAATGCTCTAGGTATTACAGTTTTGATTATATCAAGATGATGTCAGGCGTTCCACACTTTTGTAATAAATATAGAATGTTAGCAATCTAGTAGTTCATTAGGATACTGTTGAGAGGCAGAGGCCAGGGTCACGGACTCTGAAAATTTAAGGCAGGTAGGAGGGTGCAAAGGCAACAATTTAACCACACTGAGCAGGCAGGAAGGGCCGTGGAAGCACAACAGACTATGGAGGGCAGTGGAAAGGGGGGCAGGGGCAACAAACCAACAATACAGGACTTGCAAGAGAGGCTGTGGCAATGTAATAGACCATTGTGGGCAGAAGGAAGAGGCAATGGTAGTACAACCATACATGCCAACAGACCCGATTCAGCCAGGAAACGTCCAATGTTTTAAGCTCAAATGGGTTTTATTTGATCTGTCTCCTGTCTACAATCTCCTCTTTTTCAATGTAACTCAAAGGGGAAAATCAATACCCCAGTTTTTTTTCAAAATCTCCCTCTTACCAAGTTCAAAATGTTCACAAGTATGGTACATTGGATCATGGAAGGAAATGGGATAGGGACATGGACTTGGATAACAGAGGACAGGAGGGACATGGAGAGGTGCACCAAACTGACCCTGCAGGGCAGGCATCAGGGTTTGCAGCAGCACAATACGGGGAACAACCTTTACAACGCAACTGTTACAACGCACTACACTTACAACGCATTTTTCACAACGCATAATCCATTACAACGCACTACACTTACAACGCATGACACTACAACGCATTTTTAAAAAATACATTTACAACGCATACTATTACAACGCCTACCATTACAACGCATAATATTACACTACACTATCCAACACTTACCCTACTGTTGCACCCCCTGGAGTTAGAATAGTAATTTTTACCCCTATGCTATCCAACACTTACCCTACTGTTGCACCCCCTGGAGTTAGAATAGTAATTTTTACCCCTATACTATCCAACACTTACCCTACTGTTGCACCCCCTGGAGTTAGAATAGTAATTTTTACCCCTATACTATCCAACACTTACCCTACTGTTGCACCCCCTGGAGTTAGAATAGTAATTTTTACCCCTATACTATCCAACACTTACCCTACTGTTGCACCCCCTGGAGTTAGAATAGTAATTTTTACCCCTATACTATCCAACACTTACCCTACTGTTGCACCCCCTGGAGTTAGAATAGTAATTTTTACCCCTATACTATCCAACACTTACCCTACTGTTGCACCCCCTGGAGTTAGAATAGTAATTTTTACCCCTATACTATCCAACACTTACCCTACTGTTGCACCCCCTGGAGTTAGAATAGCAATTTTTACCCCTATACTATCCAACACTTACCCTACTGTTGCACCCCCTGGAGTTAGAATAGTAATTTTTACCCCTATACTATCCAACACTTACCCTACTGTTGCACCCCCTGGAGTTAGAATAGCAATTGTTACCCCTATACTATCCAACACTTACCCTACTGTTGCACCCCCTGGAGTTAGAATAGCAATTTTTACCCCTATACTATCCAACACTTACCCTACTGTTGCACCCCCTGGAGTTAGAATAGCAATTTTTACCCCTATACTATCCAACACTTGCCCTACTGTTGCACCCCCTGGAGTTAGAATAGTAATTTTTACCCCTATACTATCCAACACTTACCCTACTGTTGCACCCCCTGGAGTTAGAATAGTAATTTTTACCCCTATACTATCCAACACTTACCCTACTGTTGCACCCCCTGGAGTTAGAAAAGTAATTTTTACCCCTATACTATCTAATACTTACCTTAAATGCAATTAAATATTATGCGTTGTAATGGTATGCGTTGTAATGGTAGTTTTTAAAAATGCGTTGTAGTGTCATGCGTTGTAAGTGTAGTGCGTTGTAAAAAATGCGTTGTAAGTGCATGCGTTGTAAAAGTGTGCGTTGTAACGTCATACATCCGCACAATACACCACACAGGGCATGCGGGATGGGAGTGCAGCACAACAATCCATAGAAAGCAAGAGGGAGGGGACAGGGCCATGCACATGGACAACAGAGAACAGAGGGGCAAGAGGCAATGGTAGCTAGCTGACCATAATGGACAGACAGGAGAGAAAGCTGCAGCATAACAGACCACAAAGGACAGGAGGGACGGATCAGGGGCATTACAATGGAACAGACAAGCCAGGAGGGAGGGAGTAGGGGTCTGCACATGTAAACAGAGGGCTGGGGGAAAGGGGGCAGGAGCAGCAAGATAGCCATGGAGGTCAGGCAGGATGGGCACTAGAAGCAAGACACACCATGAAGAGCAACAGTGAGAATGTGATGGCATACACACAGACCATGGAGGGAAGGTGGGAGGGGGTCAGGGGCAGCTAACTGACCACACAGGGAAGGTGGGAGGGGCCATGGCAGCACAGAAGACCATGCATGGCAAGTGGGAGGGTTAGTGGCAGCACAATGGCTATGATGGGCAAGAAGGAGGGTGCAGGGGCATGCACAAAGGACGATGGAGGATAGAAGGGAGGGTCAGGACCTGGTCACAGACAAGAAAGTTCAGGGGAAGGGGCCTCACAACAGACCACACTGGGCAGGCAGGAGGAGCAGTTGCAGCACAACAGACCAGGGAGGGCAGAAGGGTGTGGCAGTACAATGGACCACGTAGGACAGGAGGAAGAGGATAGGGGCATGGCATGTGGACAGGCAGGGTGGAGGTGGCAGGGACAGGTTACAGTCATCTGACAATGCTAGGCAGGTGGGAGGGGAGTGGCAGCTCAACAGAACACTCAGAGTAGATAGGAGTGGCAGGTTCATGGGACATGGTGGGCAAAAAGGATGGAGCAGGGGCATGCACAAAGACATCGGAGGGCAGGGGGAAGGAGAATAGGGGCAGCAAGCTAAGCACAGAGTTTAAGCAGGAGGTCAATGATGGGGCATAGAGTTGGGCAATGGAGGGCAGGAGGAGTGGACTGGTACATCATACTAAATTGAGGGCAGTGGCAGCACATCAGACCATGCATGGCAGGAGGGAGGAGGCTAGTCCATGGATTCACACAACAGAGGATAGGGAGGAGGGGGATGGGGCAGCAAGCTAACTGTTCAGAGAAGGCGGGTATTAGGAACTTTATTGCTTTTAAAACGTGTGTCTGTGCGAACTACTTAAAATATGAACAAGTATGCAGCATAATATCACTTTTATTCAGGAAGAAGAGGACGTTTGTGACTGTGACTCCGGGCTCACTTGGCAGAAACACCCCCTGACCCTCCACCCCCTATCGCAAAATGTAATGCCCGTGAAAAGGGTAGGTGAACACAGTGTTATATAGAACATAGTCCTGAGAGCACGATTGAAAATGAAAACTAGATATAGTGTATGGTATAAACTATGCACCAAAAAGTGTGATATAAGATGAACCGGGCGTGAAATATAATATGCAATACATTGTGCGCAATTACAGAATCATTGGAGAGCGCGAGATAGCACAGGCACTAGCGCGTGCTATGCGATATGCGCCTTGGAGTGTAATATGCACAGGGCAGTGTTGTGTAACCTAACTAGTCTCTAAAGTTGTAATATAAAATATGTGCTGGGGAGTGTAACGTTGCATATGCACTGTGACAAAGATATGGATCCCAGATTGTAATATGTATGGCATAGCACTGTGCGTTATAACATAGGCATCGAGGAAGGCACGTTAGATGGGGCAATATAACCCGTGCGAAGACAAGTGTGGCATGATATATTCACGGGGTGGTGTTACAGTGCACATGGGCTAGAGAGTGTCATAGCATATGCACTAGCTAGTGGAATACAACACAGAGGTGTGTGGCACTCGGCAGGCAATGGTGGGTGTAACACAGCATTGGGCTCTGTCAGGAGCGCGCTGTGACTCTCAAGTGATGTTCGTCCCCTTTCCAGAGAGTAAAATAAAAAGTATTACACATCCGGCAGTGGATGTGTGTTTTATTAACCGTGAGGGGGGTTTCTTGCATAGTTTTGGTCGAATTTTTGTCGAATCCCTTTTAAATGGCTTGGTGTGCATGTGTATTAAATGTGCCCGTCAATAGCTACCCATGTTTGTGAGAATAAACGACAAGGGTGTCTACCGGGATTAGACACGGTAGGGCATCAGACATGTCAGAGCTTCACTAGTGGTGTAAATACATTCCACGTGGATTCATTGCATGCATAGTCGCCTTTTAATGAATATCACGCAAATCGTCATGGTGATAGGTACGTACGGTTTGTCCAGCATGTCCTAGGTGTGTCTATAAATATATATTTTTGAAAAATAATAAAAAACAGTGGCCGGCCCTGGGGATTGGGGTCAAAAAAATATAATTAGGAGACAGGCCCTGGGGGATTGGGTCATCAGGGCCAATAAATTAGAATAAGAAGGGGAACCACACAGCCCCCCTTCTTAAAAAATTAAAATAAATAAAAGACTGGCATCGTGCCGGAGGCCATGCCCCCTCCGTGCAGCACTCTGCAAACGCGCCCCCAACAGGCATCTCCAGTATGCGCCAGGGAGCTGCGCTGCAGACAGGTGTTCTGAGGCCAAGCCCCTTTTTACACCTCTCTGCAACGCAGCTCTGTGGCGCTTACTGGAGGTACCTAGTGGTCTAGTTTGACCCTAGGGACCCTTAGGATTCAAGGGGACTTAATCTCTCAACTTAGAACAGCCACAGGGCGCGTTTACACAGTGGTGAAGGGAGGAGACGGGGCCTGAGGTGACGTGTGCAAACTCGCACTATGGCACGTTTTAAATTGGGGATATAATTTCCCTTCAATACTAAGGGCCCCTGGGGTCTATCTAGCCCACCAAGTGCTTCCAGTAAGCGCCACTGAGCTGCATTGCAGAGAGGTGGTCCAGACCGTGCCACTTTTTACACCTCTCTGCAACGCAGCTCTGTGGCACTTACTGGAGGTACCTAGTGGGCTAGTTGGACCCTAGGGACCCTCAGGATTCAAATGAACTTAATCTCCCAACTAAAAACGGACACAGGGCGTGTTTACACAGTGGTGAAGGGAGGGGACGGGGCCTGAGTTAACGTGTGCAAAAACGCCCTGTGGCCTGTTTTAAGAGGTAGTTTTAATCCCCATGCCCTATTATATACTAGGGGCTTACAGAGGAGGTCATGCTAATCACAGGGGGACCCCAACGCATAATGTTCCCTAGTGTATGTAGGTGTTTTCACTGTATTCTAAGTGTCTTTTAACATAGCACTGGCTCTAGGACTGGTTAGTCAGACTCAGTTACCACCAGTATCCGTCTGAAAAAGTAGAGGGTACAGGATGATTTTGCAACAAGGCTTCTTTCTGCTCTTCTTTTTGTTCTTTCTGCACGTTATCCTTCTTCCTGCACTTTTCTTCGTATTTGAGGACTTCTGTTGCTTCTTTCTGCACTTCTTTTGTTTCTTTCTGTACATTTATTCTTCTTTCTTCACATGTCCTATCTCTGTAGGCATAGTTAGAAATTAGCATTTAAAAAACCTTTGAAATTCACAGAAAAAACCATAGGTTTCAGGCACGTTATAGTTAGGAATTAGCATTTAAAAAACCTCAGAAATTCACTGAAAAAACCATAGGTTTCAGGGGTGTTATAGTTAGCTGGACTTTTCACTTGTACAAAACCATTGAAATTCCCCCGTTATAGTTAGTTCAGCTAACTATAACTCGTGCGCCCGCAATGCACTGCTGATGACACTATGCATTGGGGTCCCCCTGTGATCAGCATGACCTCCTCTGTAAGCCCCTAGTATATAATAGGGCAGGGGATTAGAACTACCTCTTAAAACGCGCCACAGGGCGTGTTTGCACACGTCACCTCAGGCCCCGTCCCCTCACTTCACCACTGTGTAAACGCGCCCTGTGGCCGTTCTGAGTTGAGAGATTAAGTCCCCTTGAATCCTAAGGGTCCCTAGGGTCAAACTAGCCCACTAGGTACCTGCAGTAGGCGCCACAGAGCTGCGTTGCAGAGAGATGTAAAAAGGGGCACGGCCTAGACCACCTCTCTGCAACGCAGCGGAGTGGTGCTTACTGGAAGCACCTGGTGGGCTAGTTAGCCCCCAGGGGCCCTCAGGATTGAAGGGGAATTATTTCCCCAACTTAAAACGCGCCACAGGGCTTGTTTGCACATGTTAACTCGGGCCCCGTCCCCTCCCTTCACCACTGTGTAAACACGCCCTGTGGCCGTTTTTAGTTGAGAGATTAAGTTAATTTGAATCCTGAGGGTCCCTAGGGTCCAACTAACCCACTAGGTACCTCCGGTATGCACCACAGAGCTGCGTTGAAGAGAGGTGTAAAAAGTGGCACGGCCTGGACCACCTCTCTGCAACGCAGCTCAGTGGCTCTTACTGGAAGCACCTGGTGGGCTAGTTAGCCCCCAGGGGCCCTCAGGATTGAAAGGGAATTATTTCCTCAACTTAAATCACGCCATAGGGCGTGTTTGCACACGTCACCTCAGGCCCCGTCCCCTTCCTTCCCCACTGTGTAAACATGCCCTGTGGCCGTTTTGTAAGTTGGGAGATTAAGTCCCCTTGAATCCTGAGGATCCCTAGGGGCAAAATAGCCCACTAGGTACGTCCAGTAAGCGCCATTGTAGAGAGGTGTAAAAAGGGGCTCGGACTGCACCACCTCTCTGCAACGCAGAGCAGTGGCACTTACTGGAAGCACCTGGTGGGCTAGTTGGCCCCCAGGGTCCCTCAGGATTGAAAGGGAATTATTTCCCCAACTTAAAACGCGCCACAGTGTGTCTTTGCACACGTCACCTCAGGCCTGTCCCCTTCCTTCACCACTGGGTAAACGCGCCCTGTGGCCGTTCTAAGTTGAGAGATTAAGTCCCCTTGAATCCTAAGGGTCCCTAGGGTCAAACTAGCCCACAAGGTACCTCCAGTAAGCTCCACAGAGCTGCGTTGCATAGAGGTGTAAAAAGGGGCGTGGCCTCAGAACACCTGTCTGCAACGCAGCTTCCTGGCGCACACTGGAGATACCTGTTGGGCTAGTTGGCCCTCAGGGACCCTCAGTATTGAAGGGGAATTAATTCCCCAACTTACAACTGGCCAGGGGGCGCGTTTGCAGAGTGCTGCAAGGAGGGGTCGTGGCCTCCAGCGCGATGCCGGTCTTTTATTTATTTGATTTTTTTAAGAAGGAGGGCTGTGTGGCCCCCCTTCTTTTTCTAATTTACTGGCCCTGGGGACCCCATCCCCCAGGGCCTGCACGCTAATTTTGTTTTGTTGAAAAAAATTAATTTGGCCCTCCCAAGGCCTTAATCAGCCCCGGGGACCCCAACCCCCGGGTCATGGCCTTTTTGTTATTTAAATTCTTTAGGAGGGGGCTGCGTTGCCCCCCTCCTCAGGCCACTTATGGCTCCGGGGACCCCATCCCCCGGGGCCGGACTTTGTTTTTTAATATTTTAAAAATATATATATTTATAGAAACACCTAGGACATGCTGGACAAACCGTATGTACCTATCACCATGACGATTTGCGTGATATTCATTAAAAGGCGACTATGCATAGAATGAATCCACATGGAATGTATTTACACCGCTAGTGAAGCTCTGACGTGTCTGACGCCCTACCGTGCCTAATCTCGGCGCCCCCGCCGGTGGGTACTCTCCAAGTAGACACCCTTGTCGTTTATTTATACAAACATGGGTAGCTATTGACGGGCACATTTAATATACACGCACACCAAGCCATTCAAAGGGGATTCGACAAAAATTCGACCAAACTATCCAAGAAACCCCCCTCACGGTTAATTAAAAACACATCCACTGCCGGATGTGTAATACTTTTTATTTTATTCTCTGGAAAGGAGACGAACCTCATTAGAGAGTCACAGCATGCTCCTGGCTGAGCCCAATGCTGTGTTACACCCACCAGTGCCCGCCGATTGCCTCACACCTCTGTGTTTTATTCCACCAGCTAGTGCGTATGCTATGACCCTCTCTAGCCCATGTGCACTGTAACACCACCCTGTGAATATGTCATGCCACACTTGTCTTCGCACGGGTTATATTGCCCCATCTAACTTGCCTTCCTCGATGTGTGTGTTATAACGCACAGCGCTATGCCATACATATTACAATCTGGGATCCATATCTTTGTCATAGTGCATATGCAACGTTACACTCCCCAGCACATATTTTATATTAAAACTTTAGAGACTAGTTATGTTACGCAACACTGCCCTGTGCATATTACACTCCAAGGCGCATATCGCATAGCACGCGCTAGTGCCTGTGCTATCTCGCGCTCTCCAATGAATCTGTCATTGCGCACAATGTATTGCATATTATATTTCACGCCCCGGTTCATCTTATATCTCACTTTTTGGTGCATAGTTTATGCCATATACTACATCTAGTTTTCATTTTCAATTGTGCTCTCAGGACTATGTTCTATATAACACTGCGTCCACCTACCCTTTTCACGGGCATTACATTTTGCGATGGGGGTGGAGGGTCAGGGGGTGTTTCTGCCAAGTGAGACCGGAGTCACAGTCACAAACGTCCTCTTCTTCCTGAATAAAAGTGAGATTATGCTGCATATTTGTTCATATTTTAAGTAGTGCGCACAGACACACATTTTAAAAACAATAAAGTTTCTAATACCCACCTTCTCTGAACTGTTAGCTTGCTGCCCCATCCACCTCCTCCCTATCCTCTGTTGTCTGAATCCATGGACTAGCCTCCTCCCTCCTGCCATGCATGGTCTGATGTGCTGCCACTGCCCTCCATTTAGCATGATGTACCAGTCCACTCCTCCTGCCATCCACTGCCCAATTCCATGGCCGATCATTGACCTCCTGCTTAGCCTCTGTGCTTAGCTTGCTGCCCCTATTCTCCTTCCCCCTGCCCTCCGATGTCTTTGTGTATGCCCCTGCTCCATCCTTTTTGCCCACTATGTTCCATGGACCTGCCACTCCTATCTACTCTGAGTGTTCTGTTGAGCTGCCACTCCCCTCCCACCTGCCTAGCATTGTCAGATGACTTTAACCTGTCCCTGCCACCTCCACCCTGCCTGTCCACATGCCATGCCCCTATCCCCTTCCTCCTGTCCTCCATGGTCCATTTTACTGCCACACCCTTCTGCCCTCCCTGATCTGTTGTGCTGCAACTGCTCCTCCTGCTTGCCCCGTGCAGTCTGTTGTGAGGCTCCTTCCCCTGAAATCTCTTGTCTGTGCCCAGGTCCTGACCCTCCCTTCTATCCTCCATGGTCCTTTGTGCATGCCCCTGCACCCTCCTTCTTGCCCATCATAGCCATTGTGCTGCCACTAACCCTCCTGCTTGCCATGCATGGTCTTCTGTGCTGCCATGGCCCCTCCCACCTTCCCTGTGTGGTCAGCTAGCTGCCCCTGACCCCCTCCCACCTTCCCTCCATGGTCTGTGTGTATGCCACCATAGTCTCATTGTTGCTCCCCATGGTGTGTCTTGTTTCTAGTGCCCATCCTGCCTGACCTCCATGTCATCTTGCTGCTCCTGCCCTGCCACCTTGCCCCCAGCCCTCTGTTTCCATGTGCAGACCCCATATTTCCTCCCTCCTGGCTTGTCTGTTCCATTGTAATGCCCCTGATCCGTCCCTCCTGCCCTTTATGGTTTGTTATGCTGCAGCTTTCTCTCCTGTCTGTCCATTATGGTCAGCTAGCTACCATTGCCTCTTTCCCATCTGTTCTCTGTTGTCCATGTGCATGGTCCTGTCCCCTCCCTATTGGTTTCTATGGATTGTTGTGCTGCACTCCCATCCCGCATGCGCTGTGTGGTGTATTGTGCTGCTGCAAACCCTGATGCCTGCCCTGTAGGGTAAGTTTGGTGCACCTCTCCATGTCCCTCCTGTCCTCTGTTATCCGAGTCCATGTCCCTACTCCAATTCCTTCTGCCTACCATGATTCAATGTACCATACTTGTGAACATTTTGAACTTGGTAAGAGGGAGATTTTGAAAAAAAACTGGGGTATTGATTTTCCCCTTTGAATTACATTGAAAAAGAGGAGATTGTAGACAGGAGACAGATCAAATAAAGCCCATTTGAGCTTAAAAACATTGGACGTTTCCTGGCTGAATCGGGTCTGTTGGCATGTATGGTTTACTACCACTGCCTCTTCCTTCTGCCCACAATGGTCTATTACATTGCCACAGCCTCTCTTGCAAGTACTGTATAGTTGGTTTGTTGCCCCTGCCCCCCTTTCCACTGCCCTCCATAGTCTGTTGTGCTGCCACGGCCCTTCCTGCCTGCTCAGTGTGGTTAAATTGTTGCCCTTGCACCCTCCTACCTGCCTTCAATTTTCAGAGTCCGTGCCCCTGGCCTCTGCCTCTCAACAGTATCCTAATGAACAACTAGATTGCTAACATTCTATATTTATTACAAAAGTGCGGAACGCCTGACGTCATCTTGATGTAATCAAAACTGTAATACCTAGAGCATTTCCTTTAGAAATTACATATATGAGAGGGTCTTATTTGCATCAAAATTATGGTTCGTGCTCTAAAAAACTAAAATGAGGACATATTTTCTGAATTTTCAAATAGCGACAAAGAACTTTTAAATTATTTGTAATCTGTATGTTTTTTTATCCAATTGACCACTTGATTAAAAGTTGCACCTTGGCGAGAGGATGTGGTGTTACTTCCAGAGCTGCAGACTTTGCAACTGGGGAACCAGGTTGGAGTTTCTGCTTCAGCTCAACATTCTGTGATTGTGGTCAAATCACTTAATCTCCCCATGTCTACAACCAAAATGAATTTGATCTTGTGTGATGTAACCAATGCTCATGTAAAGCATTCCAATACCTGACAAGTCTGCAATATATAAAACTGCAAATACACAAAAAATAAGTGTTTTGCACACTTCTGTCATTGGGCTACATGTGGGCTACATCTGGGTGATATATGTGCTGCATTTAGGCTCTTTTGTGTTTGGTGGCCATCTTGGGAGATTTATTTGTTATGAAGTTTCCTAATTTCCTCATTTACTGCAGTCTCCTCAGTAGGAAATGCTTTCAGTTTTTTACTTTGATTCCATCAAGAATTTATTCAAATATGTCACACATTTGCCATAAATTCTGAATGTTAGCACTCTAGTTGCTCATTAGATCACTGTAGTAAAGCTACTGCTCACCACGGAAGTCTGCTGCTGGTATTAAAAGTGCATGTTTCAGTCTGCATATCAGAATTTTTTAATGAAATAGAAGAGGATTTGAGAAGTCACTCAAAATGTGCCCTAATTTTTCTTTCTTCAGCACTAATCATAATTTCTATGGCAAAATGAACCCCCTCATTGTGTTCCTTTTTAAAGTAAATGTTTTCAGTGTTACCAGTTTATACCTATCAAGATGGCTTCAGGTGTGCCATACTTTTGTCATAAGTAAGACAGTAAGCGCTCTAGTTGTTCTTAAGAACACTCTGGGACATTCTGTCATTAGGCTATACTTGGGCTACATCTGGGTGATATTTGGGCTACATTTGGGCTCTTTTGTCTCTGGTGGCCATCTTGGGAGATTTATTTGTTATGAAGTTTCCTAATTTCCTCATTCACTGCAGTCTCCTCAGTGGGAATACTTTCAGTTTTTTATTTTGGTTCCACCAAGAAGGCATTCAGATGTGTCATACATTTGCCATAAATTCTGAATGTTAGCACTCTAGTTGCTCATTAGATCACTGTAGTAAAACTACTGCTCACCAGGGAAGTCTGCTGCTGGTATTCAAAGTGCATGTTTCAGTCTGCATGTCAGATTTTTTTTATGACATAGAAGAGGATTTGAGAAGTCAAAATGTGCCCTAATTTTTCTTTCTGCAGCACTAATCATAATTTCTATGGCAAATTGAATCACCTCATTGTGTTCCTTTGTAAATTAAATGTTTTAAGTGTTACCTCTTTATTCCATTCAAGATGGCTTCAGGTGTGCCATACTTTTGTCATAAGTAAGACTGTTAGCGCTCTAGTTGTTCGTTAGAACACTCTGGGACATTCTGTCATTGGGCTATACTTGGGCTACATCTGGGTGATATTTGGGCTACATTTGAGCTCTTTTGTCTCTGGTGGCCATTTTGGGAGACTTATTTGTTATGATGTTTCCTAATTTCCTCATTTACTACAGTCTCCTCAGTAGGAAATACTTTCAGTTTTTTACTTGGATTCCATCAAGAAGGCATTCAGATGTGTCACAAATGTGCCATAAATTCAGAATGTTAGCACTCTAGTTGCTTATTAGATCACTGTAGTAAAGCTACTGCTCACCAGGGAAGTCTGCTGCTGGTATTGAAAGTGCATGTTTCAGTCTGCATGTCAGAATTTTTTTATGAAATAGAAGAGGGTTTGAGAAGTCACTCAAAATATGCCCTAATTTTTCTTTCTGCAGCACTAATCATAATTTCTATGGCAAAATGAACCCCCTCATTTTGTTCCTTTGTAAATTAAATGTTTTAAGTGTTACCATTTTATTCCAATCAAGATGGCTTCAGGTGTGCCATACTTTTGTCATAAGTAAGAATGTTAGCGCTCTAGTTGTTCGTTAGAAAACTCTGGGACATTCTGTCATTGGGCTATACTTGGGCTACATCTGGGTGATATTTGGGCTACATTTGGGCACTTTTGTCTCTGGTGGCCATCTTGGGAGATTTATTTGTTATGAAGTTTCCTAATTTCCTCATTTACTGCAGTCTCCTCAGTAGGAAATACTTTCAGTTTTTTACTTGGTTCCATCAAGAAGGCATTCAGATGTGTCACACATTTGCCATTAATTCTGAATGTTAGCACTCTAGTTGCTCATTAGATCACTGTAGTAAAGCTACTGCTCACCAGGGAAGTCTGCTGCTGGTATTCAAAGTGCATGTTTCAGTCTGCATGTCAGAAGTTTTTTATGACATAGAAGAGGATTTGAGAAGTCAAAATGTGCCCTAATTTTTCTTTCTGTAGCACTAATCATAATTTCTATGGCAAAATGAATCACCTCATTGTGTTCCTTTTTAAATTAAATGTTTTAAGTGTTACGAGTTTATTTTAATCAAGATGGCTTCAGGTGTGCCATGCTTTTGTCATAAGTAAGACTGTTAGCGCTCTAGTTGTTCGTTAGAACACTCTGGGACATTCTGTCATTGGGCTATACTTGGGCTACATCTGGGTGATATTTGGGCTACATTTGGGCTCTTTTGTCTCTGGTGGCCATTTTGGGAGACTTATTTGTTATGATGTTTCCTAATTTCCTCATTTACTACAGTCTCCTCAGTAGGAAATACTTTCAGTTTTTTACTTGGATTCCATCAAGAAGGCATTCAGATGTGTCACAAATTTGCCATAAATTCAGAATGTTAGCACTCTAGTTGCTTATTAGATCACTGTAGTAAAGCTACTGCTCACCAGGGAAGTCTGCTGCTGGTATTGAAAGTGCATGTTTCAGTCTGCATGTCAGAATTTTTTAATGAAATAGAAGAGGATTTGAGAAGTCACTCAAAATGTGCCCTAATTATTCTTTCTGCAGCACTAATCATACTTTCTATGGCAAAATGAACCCCCTCATTTTGTTCCTTTTTAAATTAAATGTTTTAAGAATTACCACTTTATTCCAACCAAGATGGCTTCAGGTGTGCCATACGTTTGTCATAAGTAGGACTGTTAGCACTCTAGTTGTTCTTTAGAACACTCTGGGAAGCTGCAGTAGAACACAAAGGAATCAACTGACAGTCTCTGCCCTTGTTGGATGTACATTTTTTACTGAGAATGTCAGGCTTCATTCTCAGATGACTGAGAAAGATAATGTGAATTTACAGAAAATATGCTCCCAGTTAGCTTATAGATCACCTTCCAAACCTCTGTGGGAAAAGCATGAGAAAATAGTTTTCTCTCAAACGTGATTCATGATATCACAGCAGAAGGCTTTTTCACATGGTAAAATCACCTTAGAACACACCAAAATTCCTAAAATGAGTATGGTACCATCAACAAATTATTTATAATGTAACTAAAGTCTTAAAACCTTCTATTAACTGCAATGCTTTTTAATGAGCTGCTATCATGTATATTGGTCCCAAGATGGCGGCCAACACTTCTTGGATGAATTGCTGACAGCCAATCAGATCTCACAATGAGATGTGTGGTTAGGCTCCGCCCAGATATATATGTGATTTTACTTTTGATTTTCTCAGGCACTACTGAGCGGATTTACACCATTTAAGCAAAAGGCACATGCCTGACCTGAGGACTACCTCTTTGCCAAATTTCAAGTAATTCTGTTCAGCCGTTCGGGCTGTACCTTCGACTAAAGGTCCTATGGGAAAATGCATGGGGAAAACGCGTTTTGGGACCCCCCTTTTTTCTCAGCCCCCACTTGACGAATCACCCCGAGACTTTCAGGTTAGGAGCTGAGCAGAGCGCCCCATTAGTTTTGAAAATATCACGAAGATAAGTCAACCAGCGCCAAAGTTATTCAAAATACATTTTTCAGATTTCCTATGGGAACTCGGTCCTAACTATAACTATCTACTGGCGACCGCCAGTAGATAATATATGTATATATATATATATATATAAATATATTCTCTGCCCTCGCTTGACGAATCACCGTGAAACTTTCAGGATAGGAGCGAACCGGAGCTGGCCAAAAGTTTTGAAAATTTTGCGAAGATCCGTCAATCAGCGCCAAAGTTATTCCAAATAGAATGTTGCGGATTTCCTATGGAAAGTAGGTCCTAACTGTATCTACCTACTGGCGACCGCCAGTTCTACATTACCATTGGATGAATTAATTAAATACAGGAGTTGGTCAACTGTAATGCAGGCACCAGCTTGTATGACCATTTTTGTTGAAAAAAAAGTTAGAAATATAGAGTTAGATAGATAGATAGATAGATATATAGATAGATAGATAGATAGATAGATAGATAGATAGATAGATAGATAGATAGATAGATAGATAGATAGATAGATAGACAGACAGACAGACAGACAGACAGACAGACAGACAGACAGACAGACAGACAGACAGACAGATAGATAGATAGATAGATAGATAGATAGATAGATAGATAGATAGATAGATAGATAGATAGATAGATAGATAGATAGATAGATAGATAGATAGATAGATAGATAGATAGATAGATAGATAGATAGATAGATAGATAGATAGATAGATAGATAGATAGATAGATAGATAGATAGATAGATAGATAGATAGATAGACAGATAGATAGACAGACAGATAGATAGACAGATGGATAGACTTTAAAAAGAAAACAATGTTTTATCATTTAAACAACAATTAAACATTTTAGAAACAACTTACAAATTAAAATTAAAAAATATCCATTAAGAAAAATATATATCACACTTAGTTATAAAACAAAATCAAAATAAATATTGTAAGAAAACTAATTAAAACATTAGCAACAATTGAAAATAACACTAGCAAAAGTGTTGGGCTTCAAAAAAGTAGGATTTATTATTCTAATTCCATTTTATGGAGAAGTAGAGATAGTGTTGGAATTTGGAGGGTTTAAATTTACTATTCCTGCTCCAATGTAAGCAACAGTAGGGAAAGTGTTGGGATTTGAAGGGGTTAGATTTACCTTTCCAATTCCAACATAAGAAAAAGTAATGGATTTTGGAAGGGTTAGATATACCATTCTAATTCTGAATCATTTGAATACTTAACAACATAAAAAAAAGGAAATAGACTGGAAATATAAAATATATTTTTATCATTAATTATTTTTATTTGATTTAAGAACTTAAAAACAGTTTAACAAATACAACACATAACAATACATTTAAAATAAATGAAAAACCTTCACACGTACGCAAAAAACAAAAGTAAAAGATAAAAACACTAATAACATCGAAATATCCTTGAAATAAAACATAACGCTAAACACACAATAAATATAAAATGAAATATTGTTTTTTTTATCATCAAATAAACTTAACAATTCAATTTTCAAATAAAAAAATACTTTATTTAGACAATAAAGTCTATTAAAGTGCCTACAATTATAACCTTCAAATGATGATTGTTATCACAATTTTTCAAAGATCTCCATAATTTAACAAATAAATCATAATTCATCATCAGTGCTTACTGTTAAAAATGGTTAAAATACGTATCAATGTAAAGAGGATAGCTTAATAAAAATACCTTTGGTTAAAAAGCAAAGCAATACTATAAATACATTTAACAATGAATCGCCAATTAATTTCAATAAAACAAATGCAAAATTAATAGTTCATCAAATAATTTAAATCATTTATTAACAACTACATTTTTAATTAACATCAAAGTTAATTGAAAATGAAACTCAGACAATAATAATTTAAATAACTTCCCACATTATTCTCCAATGCACCTTTCAACTGCTACTTAATTATAAATTACTAATTGAATGTACAAATATGCAAATCTGAACACTATACTAAAAATAGAGTATTAAAAAAATACAAATACATAAATAAAATACAATGATTAATATCTAAAACATTCATTTGAAACAGTAACAATGTTGGCAATCATATTTATATTTGAATACTCAAATGAAATAATTAGAAAACTGGGAAGTGTACAGGTGTCTCACTCACAGACAAAAACAGATGACAGAGAAGTGGACTAGTGTACACAGCACCAAAATAGGAGCCTGCTCATTGGTACCGAGAAGTCGAGGGCACTTGCCATGATTATTCCTCAGTATTTGGACACTCTCATCGCCCTTCACAATTCAGTCAAAAATATTGGAATCAACTGCAAGGTGGCTATCATTCATCACTCAATTAAACACTGTGACTAATGCCTTTTTCCCACTTATATTAACACCATAGGATATTCACTCTACTTCAAGCAAGTCTGATTCACCACATTCTACCACAGGCATCTTTCAGACACTCACTACTTAATGTGAGTACAAAACCTTGTTGCCAAGTACAATCCAAAATTAAAAGGTTTTGATGGCCTTCCCCCACTATTTATATTCCTCAAATTGCACCAATCAAACCGTATTAGAATTCTAAGGCTTTTTCCCAGCTCAAAGTCCATGTATGACACAGCTATGGATTACCTTTCCAAACTATTCTTACTTTAGTGCCCAATCAACCACCAAGGATCAGTCTCCCATTATCTAGGTCACTGTAGAATCCCGGATTTTACCTATTGAAATCTCTTCCAGTGCTTCTTTGCCATGAACCTAAGGTCAGAATATTTTGACAACATCCTCCTCTTCTATCAAGCATTTAGATTTGAATTACAGCTGATATTGCCTGCCGTTTCTCCTCGCGGTGCATGTTTCACTCTCTGGCATTCCATGGGCATATCATGGTAACTATAATTACTAAATGTCATGGTGACACCATATGTGATGAAATGTGTGAAGTAATTTTGATCCATTGATTTGATTTGCATCTTTAGACCAAGTTTCCTCGGGAATTTCAACTTATGTGTTAGGCTTTTGTTCATGTTCATGCGGATAGCTATACATCTGATATAGGTCATTTTGTAGGCACTTTGTGACTCTGGGGTTAGACATTTGTAGGAAGACATAACAGGGGTGATGTGATAAAAGGTATTTGTATTGGAGACCACAGAGTAGCAAAAACATAAACACTGTAAGTGAAGTGAGACATGTATTTGTTAATCTAGCAGAGTTAGAGATTCTGCATTCAACGTAAAATTAGCAAGGGTAAGTAAGTAAGTAAGTACTTTTTATTAGCATAGTTACTTAAAACCATTGCTGTACAAAGTTGATTAAGAACAGGTATAATAAAAATACAAAAATGACAATTCTAAGTAAAAACGGAATAAAATTCGCACGTTTCATGTTAGTAGGGTAATTTCCTCTTTCTTTGATTTTCCTCATGAGTTCGTATGGTCATTAATGTCAGTCGACAAACAGTGTTGAGTCAGTGATACAAGGACCATTATAAGATAATTTTTGGCATCTTTCTTTCCACTGCCTTCATAAATTTTACAAAGCTGCAATTCATGCGAGGATCGTGGGAAGAGAAGCAAACCAGAATTGCCTTTCTACGTGTACGAATCCCTTGCTGGTTGAAATGATGTTTCAACAGGTGTTTTCGTTCGTCACGTAGTTTCTCACAGGAGCAGATCAGGTGCAGCATATCCTCTTGCCCCGATCCACATAGCCGACAGAGAGGCTCGGTTTTTTTTTTGATCCAGGTTGGAAGATTTTGGATGCAGGGGAGCAGGCCTAACCTGTACTTTAAAAAGCACATTTTGGTGGATTTAGGATATCCCTCGCCAAAATAGTGCTGTGGTGCCTTCTTTAAATACGAATTTACGATCATGCATCCATGCGTTCTTTTGGAAAGGGCGGCCTTGTCTTGAATCCATGATAGCTGTTTGATCGATTTTTTGACCAGTTTTTTGAAAGTTGTATGATTTGCTGGGGTATCCCAAAGCTGCTCTAAACCAGTATTCTTCAGGCTGTCCCGTAGGAACTTGGCTGCCCCCGAGGATGGGTGTTGGGCTAACTCCATCCACAAGTGTTCATTTAATGATCCTTGTGTCGATTTCCTCACTTTATCCCAGGCTATCATGTAGGCTCCCTGCCTTGCTAG
Source organism: Triturus cristatus (assembly GCF_964204655.1). Classification (NCBI taxonomy): domain Eukaryota; kingdom Metazoa; phylum Chordata; class Amphibia; order Caudata; family Salamandridae; genus Triturus; species Triturus cristatus. The sequence goes on from NC_140586.1 coordinate 581,025,870, forward strand.
GATCTGTTGGTCAATGCCAAATTCAAGCCTAATTTGAGCTGGTGAGGTTTGTTTGGGCAAGCTGAAGATGATCCTGTAGGCAGCTGTTATAGTATTATCAAGGGTCTTGGCGTCTCTTCCTCTAAGCACCTCACTCCCGTAGGTAATTGTTGGGAGAAGTTTAGCGCGGATAACTTGCGTCAAGGGCAGGAGAGACGGGCCAGAAAGTTTGTTGTTTAAGGATTTTAGAGAAATTGCCAAAGAAATCCCTTTCCCTCGAATACTTGTTTTTTGGGCTGAAAACTGCCCTCCGTTATCAATCTTCACTCCTAGGTATTTGTATGTTGGCGTGTCTCCGATTCTTGTTTTATCCCAGTACCATGATGTTGATTTATTTCTTTTCTTGCTGATGGTCATTGACTTGGTTTTCTCCAGGTTTATTGTGAGATCGTTTTTGCTTGAATAGCATTGTGTTGCGTTCAGGAGGTGCTGAAGTCCCACCTTGGTGTAGCCTATAAGGACGATGTCGTCAGCATAAAGTAGGCAAGGTAGTTGTAGTCCTCCTAGTTTGGGGGCGTGGGAGTTGCAACCATTTAAAATAGGGACAAGGTCGCTTAGGAACAGATTGAAAAGGGTGGGGGCCAGGACGCAGCCTTGTTTCAGGCCCTTGTTGGTCGGTATGCGCCTGGACAAGACGGATCCATCCCCTACCTTTATCTGTATCCAGGTCTCTGTGTGGAGATTAATTAACAGGTTCAAAAGGGGTCTAGGTATCCCCCAATCATTTAGTTTAGACCATAAAAGGTTCCGGTTTATGTTGTCAAAAGCAGCCTTGTAATCAATGAAGCAGAAGTGTATGGGCATTTTGTTAGATTCTGCCTTATCTATTAGCAAGCCCATGCTCAAGATGTTCGTCATTGTCCCTACTGCTTTGGCAAAACCAGTCTGGTTTGTTGGGATTAAGGATCTCTCTGTTGCCCAAGCCGTCAGCTCTTCTAATAGGATGCCTGCAAAATATTTTGCCTCAATGTCAATTAGGGCCACCAGTCGATAGTTTTGAGGGGAAGCCTTATCTCCTGCCTTGTGGATTGGGGAGATAATAGAGCCCTTCCAGGAGCTTGGCAGGATGTTGTGGTGTCTTATCTCCAAAAAAAGCGGGTCGAGGGCTGTTGCCCAGCCTGCCACATCTTGTTTGTAGAGGATTGGCGGGATACCGTTCGGCCCTGGTGCTCCCTCTCTTCTTCCCTTCTTGATTAAACGCTGAATGGTGTTTTGTAAGTTCGGCAGATTCTCTCTATCATTTTGAGGCTGCCCTTCTGTATAATTTGTGTTGTCCATCATTAGTGTTTTTTGCGTGTCAAACTCTTGGTCCTGGTTGTGACCCGCAGCCTGGTGAAAGTGGTTGCCAAGATAGTTTGCCCATTTGTCCTCTGAGATGTTAGATGAGACCCCATGGTGCATAGGTCTTGTGAATGTGTTTATTGATTTCCAGAACCTTGCCCCATCGTTCCGTTTGATGTCAGAGTGTAGTCTCGCCCATAGGTTGTCTTCAGCGGATTTGTTTGCTTCCCATTTTGATTTTTTCAGTGTTAATTTTAATTTCCGTAGTTGATCACGCTTTACTAGGTTCGTAGGATACTGTTGAAGTTCTCTCATTGTACGATAGATTGAGGTTTTTATGCCTCTGATTTTTCTTTTATGTTCTCGGGAGAATTTGCACGATCTTTCATTGCTTAATTGTGGTTGTATTTTAGGTCTTGTGGCGTACATGGAGATGGTATCAGTAAAATGTTCCCAGTTTGTGATTTTACTGTATCCAGTATAACTACCAAAATGCTGTTTTGCTCTTTCCACTAAAGCTCCGTCTATTACTGCTGAATACTTGATTTTTTTGAAGTTGACAGTATGGGTTGACTCTTTTGGTTCTTTCGAAAATTCGAAGTTGGGTTTTGCAATCTTAAAGATGGTTTCTTGGGGGCAATGATCACTGTCTCCGCTGCGACCTATCTTATATGATTTTAAAAACTGAAATAAAGGAAGTGAAATGAAGGTATAATCTAAAATACTGCTTGCTCTTGTTGAATGAAAAGTTGCAGCTGGGGGATTGTCTCCAGATGTCCTTCCATTTAAGGCCCTGATGTTAAAATGGACCAGATCTTCCAAAATCTTGTTACCTAGCTTTGTTTGCTTGGAGATCTGTGAAATCGCTTGTGGAGGGATGTCCCAGATTGCGTTTTGAATTTGTGGGTCAACTTCTTGCGTGGCGCCCATGAGGTTGAGATTGAAGTCCCCAGTGAGAATAACATTTGTTGTGGGTCTTTCCCTAATGCAAGACTCCATGAAGCTACAAAGATTTTTAGCTTCTTTTCTTTTCTTTCTCGGGTGAATGTAGACATTGATTAAAGTAATATCATTTTCGGTGGGGCCTATTGTAAGTTGTGGCAAGTGAATGTTTACCGCCAGTAATGCTGTGAGGGTTGGACCAACTTCTTTTGCTGTCAAAATGCTTGTGGCTGCTATATAAGTTGCTAGACCACCTTGAAGGTGCCCATATTTGGCTGTCCTTTTTGCAGCGGTGAAAAAGCGTAAGTAGCCATGTAGATGCGGGGGGTCAGAAAGCCATGTCTCTTGGAATGCCACGACGTCGAAGTTCCTGATATATGTCATAAACTCTGAGTCTGATATTTTGGCGGCCAAGCCATTGATATTCCATGAACATGTTCTTAATGAGTCGTGTGCGGCATCCCCTAGCTTTGGCCCGGCTTGTCATTCATTGTTATTTAAAGTTCTGGCTATCCATCTTGGGTCAAGCAGTCCCGATGATTGTGGGTGTTCGTCTACTATGCGTCAGGCGCTGTCGTTGTATTGATCAACCTTTTCACCTTCTGGCCCTGCCGTGCCTCTCAGGACCGAGTTTCTGAGGCTATTAGTAGTAGTTGATTCTGCCTCTTTTTCCACCGGGGCAAGAATTTCAGGGTATCTAGGCTTTACGTATGGTTCTATTGTGATTCCCCAGTTTTTGAAGGTTTCTGCCTCAGCGTATATTTTTTGTGAGGTTGCCAAGGTTGTCCAAGTTGCTTTTGTTTTTTCTCTTCCTGTGTGCTCATCGACTACAAATTCAATGGATACCAGGTCTGAGCTTTTTACTTCTGCCAGAGAGGTGACATGAGATAGCAGTCGCAGGATGTTGCCCCTATTCAGTATGTCATGTCTTCCTTGCGAGTGGTAGTTCGGATTGAACCAAACAACGCCAGTTGTGTGACTTTGTTCGCTTGTCTGCTCGCTCTCTGTTTTTGGTTGGCTGGATCGCATGTCCTCTACTAGTCTTTTTGCAGTTGTTTTCATTTGGCAAGGGTTAGATGCAGTGATTCTTAGCTCTCGACCAGGTAATTGGCTTCGTACCAGAGCCTGAGCGAATCTTTGTTCATTTGACTGTCCACCCTCCTTTTTGAGGGGGCTGAGATGCTTGTCCTCTACTAAGCGTTTTGCGTTTGTGTTCGCCTGAATTGCGTTGGGCGCGGTTACTCTTAAGTCACGACTGATTATATACTTGGCCAGTACTGGTTGCCCGGCTGAGTGGCGCGTTTCGCCTGGCCTGGAGATGTTACGTACTGAATCCATTGGCCCTATAGTAGATGTTGTTTCTTCTTCTCTCTTCGTGGGCGATGCTCCTTGGGTTGTTTTCAATGGATTACTTGCTGATTGCCTTATATCTATCTCTGCCTTTTCTGATCCTTGATTACTCCCAGGATGTTCTTGGTTTTTTGTTTGCTGTAAGTTGGGATCGCGCTGTCCGCCACTTTTTTGTGCTTGATTCACACTAGATTCACGGAGAGTATTGCGAGCTACACCGGATTGGAGATGTAAATTTTGTGTACCTATTTCAAGCTCTTTTTGAATGCGAATCCCGGGTGGCTCCATGGTTTTTGTTTTGGGGTTTATGTACCTCCCCGTCTTAATAGGGGTTTTTACCTTAGTGGGAGTCTCAGATGTACTGAAGGCTTCCTCACTTTCCGGTGGGCACAAGGCATACTCAAATAGAGCTGCGCCTTGTTCCATAATTGGAACATTCCCAAAGAGGTGCATAAAGCCTTTACGTTGAGAAGCAATTTTTTGTTTCCTGCCTTTGCGTTTTTTTGCTCGTCTTTGTTTGGCGTTCGTTATTGGGCTTTCTTTTTCTTCCTCGGGGTTTGCAGAGAGTGGCATTTCTGTTGTTCCGGGTGCACAGATCCCTGTGCTTATTGCTCTTGGATTGCAAATGCCTTGTCTGTTGCTCACCGGCGTTTCATTAATCCTTGAGTTGTTTGTATCGGCCACAGTGAAGCTGTTACGAGGGTTGCATTGTCTGTGCTTGGATGGCTTTCTAAGCTGTGTGCACAGGTTGCTCAAAATCGTCGGTAAGGTTGCCAATTTGTCGATAATTGGGCTGCATCCGCAACCTTCTTTTGTATTCCCAGATCCTTGATTCGGCTGAGCCAAATTGTTTTGAAGAAGCGTGTTTAGCGTGCCTAACTTCCCGTCAATGGCAACCACAAATACAGCCAGTGTGTCAAGTAGCGTCAGTTGAGTGTCCATTTTGTCCGATTGATAATTGAGGGCTTCTACTAAGAGTTGTATAGTTTTAAGCAGACTGCACCAAGCATTTTCATGCTTTGGGATTTCATCATGAGTGTCAGAAGTTGTGGGGCTTTTTTGACCCATCTTTGGTGCCTCCTCTTCCGTCACTGGATGTTCATATGAAGTATCGCTTATTGTGATAGGCGTATTCAGCGTTTTGATGATTGACTTGCTTTTGCCTTTGTCTTGCGTACATGCAGCTAGAAGGTCTTCCCATTCTTCCTTTCCCAGGAATGAGGATATTTCTGTTGCCTCCAGTGGCGAGGTTGATAACCTATCTGTGCGGGCCATGTTCTTACCAGGCCTTAACATGCTTTCATGGTCCATTACTTGTTCAATTTGAGTTAGGTTTTGGTTTCTCAGAATTGGATCATTTATTTCCCAGCACTCTTTTTTTGTATTTTCATTTGCGTAATTGTAGTTGCTGGGATGCTTAATATGTTCTTTGTTTTTTGCTATACTATTCATAGAACCGTTGGCTTCGTCTCCTGTGCCAACTGTATTGCCCTCACAAAAGGTTTCATTGAGATGGGTGCAAGGGACTGTGAAGCTTTTGTAAAGTATATTTGTTGGACGATCTTTTTTGTTGTTGTTCTCTGCCCTATGCACTTGGATCAGATTTGCTTCTAAGAGGATTTTTGTTCCTGACAGAGGCCCTTTGGTTATCCCGCCCCTTGTAGTGCGGCTTTCGTCACGCTGAGGGGTTGATGTCACTTGTAAAGGCCCCCTAACCTTATGGCAGGGGCTTCCGTTGCTGTTATTGACTGGTTGCAGGCCAGAGTACTGCGCAGGCTGAGTAGGCTGAGTAGGCTGAGATGGTTCGATGGGTTGCTGTAAGCCTAAAGATTCATTGGTGTTTGAGAGAAGTGTGTCCGCCGCATTTTTAAAAAAATGAAACTTTGTGTAGATTTTTGGTTGAAGCAGTGCAATACTGGTTTTTGTTCTGCTGCCCTTTTTTTCCTGTGTCAATTGCTCACTGCACAGGCTATTAGAATTGATGTTTGTTAAGTCAATTAATGAGCCTTCCTTCTGGCTTAATTGCCTAGATTTAGACAATGGCTTTTCACCTATGCCATCAAGCTCATTCTGTGATGCTTTGCCTTTCTTGCCTTTCTTCATGCGGTTATTTGCCCCCCCTTTATTCATGGGGCAACCGCGGATCCGCCCTGATCTCATATCGCCAGGGCTATCCGGCCGTCTGAAGCGTGTAAAAGATGCCCAATAACAAGCAGTCAGGGGAATGACCGAGCAGGTTAAATAGGTTAAAATAGTGCTTAGCAGTTAACTTGACAAATGCCTTCAATGGTTTCAGTGGTGTCAGACCACCTATTTACAACCAGGGCTTCTGATGCCTTAGTTCGCTGCGCCTCTCTGCTCTGCACCTCCTGCTCTAGTTTGCCCCCTCTGCTGATTTCTTACAAGGTCCTCGCCGCACTTCCAATAGCTAAGCGCGAGAGTAGGAGGGTAGAAGCAAGACCCTGCTCCTTAGGTGAAAGAGTACCCCCCTCTGTGCTCACCGTGAAGTACAGATTCACCGCTGTGCGTCCTCCATCTCCATCTCCAGGCTCTAGTGCTTAATCACAGGTGGCAGCGCAGAGGGAAGGGGCTGATATCTAAAGTTTTTTCCAAGGCTTGGGGAACCTGGAAGGGGGGGTTCGTGGGTTGCTTGCAGCAAAAACAGCTGGAACCGGTTTTGCCTGCGGTTCCACTGTGGTTTTTCCGGCAATCACTGGAGACAGCTCTGATAAAAAGCTCGAGTGCCGGCTAGGCCCCCTCTCCCCTTTTTTCAGCTGATACGTGGTTTAGTAGTTGCTTGATGCAAGTCCCGTTACTGGCCGTTACTGGCCATCGCTGGCTCTGCGGGGCTCTACGGAACAATGGCGCTGCAGCAGTGATTGACAGCAGCTAGTGGTAGCGGTGTCTGGTGGCGATGCCTGTACCGGTAAAAGTAGCGGTAACGGCGATGGTGATGGCAGCGCCAGCGCCGCTTCAGCTCTGCTCAGCACCGTTCTTCGATGTCTGTAACAAGAGCGGTGGCGGTAGCGGTGGTGGCGTCGGCGCTGGTTCAGCGCCGCTCTCTCTCTCTCTCTTGCTCCTCCGGCTCCTCCGGCGTGCTGCAAATCGTGGACTGGATCGCGTCAACAGATTCTGAAATTAGCAAGGAGTATATTTACAAGAATTACCGCTAACCAGTGTTTGCATTAGTTAGCGGCAATTTACTTCACGATGCCTATCACTGAAAACTATTGGCCTGTTACCGACGTATGTACAATATGTTGCTACATGGCAATAGTATCAACTAGCTGCAGCAAACACTGCCGCTAATACTAGAGTCAAGGAGATAAAAATGTTAATGCTAGCATGAGAAAAGTGACAAAAGGCCAATTAGCTGCAAAAAACTCACTTTAGTCAGGCCTGCGTCAATTTTCTGCCTCTAGAGGCATAAATTGCCTATAAGTTCACTTCCAATGATAAAATGCAGATAAAAACAATGGAATGCAGAATGGAGGAACCAGGGCTAAGTTCAGCACAGGTGGACAACTCCGACAACGCCCCCCCAAATTGAGGATGACCAGTCAGAGTCCCAGGGGAAGAGGAAATGCAGATTCAGGGCTCCATTTATGTAAAGAGGTGCATCACTGTGGAAATCCAGCTGTGGCAGTAGAAATTGAGGTGTCTGTGATTGCCCTTACCTGGTGATGAAGTCTGTCAGATCAAATGGAGACACGTTGCTGACCTGTGTGAGCAGACTGCCTGGCGCCCCTTCAGGCTGTGAACGGTAGATGTGCTCCTTTGCACCAATGTAGGGAGGTCTGCATCGTATAACACGTGCCACCACTACAGCAGAGTGCACAGAGTAGATTACCAATGGTGGGCTTTGCATCTCTGCATTACTGACTGGAGGTTGTGATGCTGCCAGGATGCTATGGAGGGTGTGGCCCCTGAGCTGTGCTGAACCTGTGTGGTGGGAGTGCTGCAACTTCATGCCTGAGGGGGCATTGTTGCTTCACCTGCATCAGGAGGTTTCCCAGCGGACTTGATGGTGACTGCTGTACCCTGGCCCATGAAATCCCACCTGTCTGAGGCTCCTGCTGGCTGAGTCACAGATCTAGAGAGAGTGCAGCTGATTGAGCCCCGGTGTCAATGACCAGGTGAGGAGAAGGTGGGACAGAGATCGAAGGAGGCCTGGGGATCAAGTCGGGCCCAGGCCTAGTGCATGTGGGTGGCGCACACCGTGCCCTGAGCAATCCCTGCACTGCAGCTGACCTATATCTCCAAGGGCACCACACAAGACTGGTGGGAGACTCCACTAACTGGCTTAAGTCACTGAGATTGCCCATTGGTGGCAGGGGGTGGCAGGGGCATGGGGGCCAGTTTGGACACAGGCCCTTGGGTATGCAGCTTGTTCCACTGTTACTCGCTAGGGAACTGGGGAACACAGAATTTGGTTGCCAATGTTAGATCAGAAGAGGTAACCGAGTGGTGCTGCCTTTCCTCGCTCCCTGTTAGTTTGCTTTTGGGTGTATGGGGGACTATCCCTTAGTGGACCTGCTCTTCTCACTGCGCAGTGCCGTCTGGTTGCTGTTGCTGCTGTCGCCATCTGCTGCTGCTGGTTCCTCTGACCCGGAGGTCAGATGTTTGAGCTCTTTCTCCACTTGAAGGCTCCTGCCTGCACCTCATCCCTGGTGGTCCGCCAAGACCTGGAACACCCTGCCCCTGCACCTGAGGCAATCTGCGTCACAGACCCAATTCAGGATGGACCTAAAGACCTGGATCTTTGAATGATCCTCCACCCAGTCTAACCAGCAGCACCCCTCATCCAGCACCTTGAGACCCTCACAGGTGAGTAGCCACGCTATGTAAGTCCCAGATTGATTAATTGATTTCCCTCAGTACCGCCCAAACGAAGATTCGTGGCTACCATACAACTGACTGAAGGAGAGGATCTGGCTGGCCACACTGCACAGTACCGCACGTCATACATACTGCCTGGTCCTCTGGCACAACGATGGACCGCCTGCACACAGGGTGGCATTGACACCTGGCAGCTCCTCTGTGTCAGTGGACCAAGCTACAATATTTACCAGAGTTTTGCCAGAGTTGGCACAGATGGTGCTGATCTCTAGACATGTGTTTCTGGTTCTTTAACCGTCATCAGTAGAGATTAAAGGCTTCAAATTTGGGGTTTGCTGAGTAGGCTGCCAAACATCACATCAGGTCAGGTACCTCTCACTGGAGCGCTGGTGCTTCTTCCATGAGCTCGTCAGCTCAATGACTCACGGGAGTGCTTTTAAACAGGAACAGGGGTGGGAGCACACTGCTTCACCACCTAGCAAGGTTCGTCCCTGGCATTATGGTAAATGCAGTCTCATGTTGCTTGCTTTGCTAAAATATTTATGAGTGTTTCGCCAGAGTTGGCGCAGATGGTGCTGATTGCTAGACACGTTTTTCTGGTTCTTTAACCGTCATCAGTAGAGATGACAGGCTTCAAATTTGGGGTTTGCTGAGAAGGCTGCCAAACATCACATCAGGTTAGGTATCTCTCACTGGCATGTGGGTGCTTCTTCCACGAGCTCGTCACCTCAATGACCCACGGGAGTGCTTTTAAAATGGAACAGGGGTGGGAGCACACCGCTTCACCTACCAGCAAGGTTCTCCCCTGGCATTATGGTAAATGCAGTTTCATGTTGCTTGCTTTCCTAAAATATTTATGAGAGTTTCGCCAGAGTTGGCGCAGATGGTACTGATCTCTAGACATGTGTTTCTGGTTCTTTAACTGTCATCAGTAGAGATTACAGGCTTCAGATTTGGGGTTTGCTGAGTAGGCTGCCAAACATCATGTTGTAAATTGCAATTTCGATGTGATTAAGCATTTACTAAAGACATGAATTCTCCTCCCTTACACATGTTCCTTTTGTTATGTTGACTGAAGTCTGGACTCCATTTTGTATTGTCCTGTCTCCACGTGCTCAGCACGAGAAGAGTCTTATCTTTGTGTTAGTTGCTCTTGTAATCTGCCTAGTAACAGTCTATAAATAGTTCCTTTGTCCGTCTGGCGCATGCCCAGACTTGACCACATCTGTTATCAGTTAGTCCTTGCTTGACCATGTTTTCGCGGGCTTAAGGAGTGTGTCAGCTCCGCCCACATATCGATCTTGTATTGCAAATGTCCATAAAAGGTAACATTCCTCGTCTCATGTCGTATCCTCCCACTTATGAGCCCCTCTGTTGTGTATAAAAGGGGACCGTGTATGCAAGTTCTTTGTGCTACTCTATGCAATACTGAAGGGTATTGTATGGATTGTAGGACCACCCTTAAGGGTTAATAAACCGTGTCTTTGTACTTTGCAGTTTCCGTGCCAACTTCCTTATAGGTTTCTTTACAGGAGAGCGAACCCTTGTGTCCTGCGGGCCTAGCTGGGGCCTGTACTCATCAATTGGCGCCCGTCACGTGGGGCTCATCGGCGACTCGGATGCTCGAAGGATTGGTCGCGACGAAGGTGAGGAATTTGGCCGGGGATGTGATCACTGCCAGAGGCACTTTAGTCCTGGCATCCCGAGGTTTTTCTTCCTTCCCTTCCGAGCTGACCATCTGGGTGGCGCCGGTCCTCGACTGAGACCTCTTCTGTCGGTTCTGCCGTGACAGCCGTTTGGGCGAATTTCGGAGCTTGGCAGTTGGAATCTGGACTCTTGATTGGTAAGAACCGTTGTACGGTACTTGCTCCGAGTTTTTGAAGCCTGGGGTTGGCTATTTGAGTTTGATTTGTGATGACCGGTCATATCTTGTATTGATTATTGTGAGAATATATGCGTTGCAACACATATAGGTAATGTGGAGATATTTCTCCGGAACTGTGTAACTTTGACCAGCACAGCGTTTAAGTGCCATTTTTTTGATAATACTGCATATTCTGCATTATTTTTGAGCATGCCTGCTTTTAGCGCACTCCGTAAGTGGTGCTGCTGCTTTGGAAACCGGTTAAACCTCGAGGAATCTGCTCCAGCTCCCCCAGAGGGGACTCCTAATAGGGATATGTATGTGAAGCATGGTCTTTCCTCCATAATGTACAGCACAGTATGGAGGAAATATACCACGAAGGATCCTGAGTTACGGTGGCCGTTGTATGGGTCGTTTGATATCCGTAAGATTGAGTATGTGGAACAGTGTATGTGTAAACGGCGTGCGCGTCAAGACATGTTTGAATGTGTGCGACTATGGGTGAAGGAAGTGCGTGAGCGAGAGAAACGCGAGAAAGCGCTGTTTGATAAAGAGCAACGAAAGAATGATCATGTGAGAGCGCAGGAAGCAAAGCGTCGGGAGGAAAGAGAACAGACGGAGAAACAAGAGAAAGAACATAGGTTACAAGTCTCGGGTCAATATGCTGTCCGTCAGCCACTCTATCCTGTCCTTAATAATCATGACGATGATTTTTATTTATTAGATCGTTCTCCGCCTCCTTATGTTGGCGCGTCTGCCCCGAGGCCACAAGATTCTGGATCGGGTTCGAGTAAGGTAGACACGCGGTCCATGTTATCGGCCGAGCGAATGGGTGAGCTTCGACAGTTTTCCTATTGTGCATGTAAGGGCAAGTTATCCCTTGATGAACTGTTGGCTTCTTGGGAGTCGTGGCAGGATAGAGAAAGGTTGTATTTCTTGTGACACTTTTCTGATGAAGTGATTGCTGCTTTTCGGAAACATTCCAGTGTTTTTGAACCTGCTGATGTGGTATTAGATTCTAAAGCATTGCGTAATGGTGTTTTCTCTCCCTCTAAGGCGCCTGAGGCGGTTCGGCGACTGTTTGCGTTGCGGGATGCGGCAGCAGACCTTAAAGAGAAAGCGCGCCAACATCTTGAGGAGGAAAAGCGGTCGGATTCGCGTACTGGAGGCGGCCATTCATCCACCTCTCAATCAGATAAGAGCGATCCAGTGCATGCTAAACCAATGCGCGAGGCGGCGCCTTTGTATGTTCCTCCTAAAGGAGCGGGGACTAGCTCGGATATTACCTCCGCCGATGCTAAGGGATATTTTGTGTATAATTGGGTTTATACTCCCTGGCACAGGGCTGACGTCATGGCATTAAAGAATGCGTTGCCTGATCCCCGTAAGAATCCAGCGGCCTTTTACGAAGAAGTCGAGGGGGCCTTGAATTCTTGTATTATGACTTTAGCTGATATAGATTTGTTCTTTGGACTTATCCTACCACCAGATATGTGGCGATCCGTGCGGAAGGTGGATGATGTTGCCACTTTTAAGGCTCGATGGTCTGAACTTGAGGATGAGGATAGGGAGAGAAAGCCCGCGCAGAAACCACCTCAGATTATCTTAGACCTCCCCGCTGCTATTCTGACTAAGTTGAAGACCATCATTCCCCCTAAAAAGATTGACTGGAATATGCTAGCCTCGTGTAAGCAGAAAGCTGATGAATCAGTTGCAGATTTCTTTACGTGCTTTAAGGAGACGTTCCATGATTTTAGTGGTCAGTCTCTTACGGATGATACGGGTCGGCACCTTTTTGCTGACAAATATGTGGCGAATCTATTACCGGCAATTGCAGCTCGCCTCAAAGCGAGTGAAAGTTCTTGGTCCACTACGACCCCGACAGCCCTCCTGACTATAGCTCAGTACTATGAGCGCCAGGAGCTAGAAGCGAAGGGGCAGGAGGAAAAGAAATCGAAGGATTTAAAAACGAAGGTGATGTTAGCACAGGTATATGGTCCGCCCCGACGGGGTGTAAATAGAGGTAGGGGAGGATTTTATGGTCCCCCCTCGGGCCGATCTGATCTGAATAGGAATCAATGTGCGTATTGTAAGCAATCGGGGCACTGGGCCAGAGAATGCCCAGCGTTGCATGCTTCACGGCAGGGACACAGTCAGGGACATACTCAGGGTGGCCCGAGAGGTAGAGGGGGTTTCTCGAATTTCAGAGGGAATTCTAATGATCACGCTCGTTTTGACCTTGCTGGGCAGCAACGAGATAGGTCTAATGTTTTTGATCGACAAAATCAGTATCAAGTGTCGGGGATTGACCGTTCTGGGTTCCATGATTCTCAGCATGCATAGGAATGCGTTGGATGGGGGTTAGAATCAGTTGAGGTGCCAGTCGATCAGAGGGGTCCTTACGTATCAGCTGAGGTTTTGGGCTCCACTGATCAGTTTCTAGTGGACACAGGAGCGACTCGTAGTGCGCTGTCTAAACAATTGGTTCCGAGGGCTCCCCCATCTGGCTTAATGGTTACATCGGTAGGGTTTGATGGAACACTCTCCCGAAGCCCTCTTTCGCAGCCCCTCACATTTCAGGTTAATTCCTTTTCAGCACCCTGTCCGTTTTTGTTAGCTCCGAACACGCCGGATAATATTATGGGCCTTGATATGCTGAAGCACTTCAGAGCTACGATCCGGTGTTCCCCTGCTGGAGTGCGGGTGATATTGAATGACAATTACCCCCTGTCTGAACGGATGTGTGCGGTTACAGAAGATGCTGTGTTAGCTGCCCTCCCCGTGCTCTGTGGGCCACCTCGGATACTGATGTGGGACAGATGGTGATTCCGCCTGTTCACATTAGTGTCCAGGAGGGGGCGGTGTTACCACGCCTTCCCCAGTATCGTATTTCGCAGGAGGGGGAAGAGGCTCTTATACAGATTGTACAGGATTTGATTAAGGTGGGAGTGGTGGAAGAAGTTCCCTATAATGTTTGTAATAGCCCGATTCTACCCATTCTGAAAAAGGATACGGATGCCAAAGTCTATCGGTTTATCATTGATTTGAGAGAAGTAAACAAGATCGTGATACCTCAGTACCCAGTGGTTTCGGATATCACGACGTTGCTTACTTTGGTCCCGCCTACGGCGACCACGTTTTCAGTTATTGATTTGAAAAATGCCTTCTTTTCAATTCCCATTCATCCCGATAGTCGATACCTTTTTGGGTTCACTCTCAATAATAGGTCTTACCGATTTTGTAGAATACCTCAGGGCTATACGGAAAGCCCTAGTATCTACAGTCAAGCTTTGAAAAGACAATTGGACTCCTTTGTTCTGCCCGAGGGTGTCACCCTCATTCAATATGTCGATGACATCTTGCTGGCGGCTGACACCCCGGAGTTGTGTGAAACGAGTACGTTGTCCTTGCTTTCCTTTTTGGCATCCCACAATCACAAAGTTTCTCGGAAAAAGTTGCAATTCTGTAGACCAAAGGTGACTTATCTAGGTCACCTTTTGTCTAAGGAGGGCCGTGCACTCACACCAGACCGTGTTCAAGTGATTCTGGATACACCGACGCCGTCCACGCAGAAGGACGTGCGCGCATTTTTGGGTCTTGTTTCGTTTTGTAGGCAGTGGATATTAGGGTTTTCATACATAGCCAAGCCATTATTAGCTCTTTTGACAAAAGATACACCTATCCCGCTTCCTTGGACGAATGAGTGTGACACTGCCTTTCAGAAACTGCGACAGGCCCTCTGTTCAGCACCAGTATTAGGGACTCCTGATTATACCAAGCCTTTTTCGCTGTATGTGCATGAGAAAGATGGATGTGCATTATCAGTTTTAGTGCAGATGCACGGCGACAAGCAGCGCCCTTGTGCATATTTTTCGGCTGTACTTGATCCTGTTGCTCGAGCATTGCCTGGTTGTTTTCGCTCGGTTGCGGCGACAGCTGTGTCAATACGCCAGAGCGAGGGAATTGTGTTATCTCATAAGCTGTTGGTATTAGTCCCCCACGCTGTTGATGCCCTGCTTAATCAGACAAAGACGCAGCATTTGACCAGTGCCCGTTTAACGGGATATGAGCTGACGCTTTTGGCTCCTCATATCACGTTGAAGAGGTGCGTGACGTTAAATCCTGCCACATTGTTGCCATACCCCGAGACTCGGTCTGAGGCACGAGAAGCACATGATTGTATCCTTGTGACCGAGGAACAAACAAAGGGTCGTATTGATCTCCAGGATACGCCCTTTTCAGATGTGGATGGAGAACTGTGGGTGGATGGGTCATGCCTGAAGCTACCAGATGGTACGACTTCGGCAGCGTATGCGATTACCACATTGCAAACAATAGTGGAGACAGCACGCATACCACAGAAATCAGCTCAAGCAGCGGAACTGATAGCATTAACACGAGCATGTGAGCTCAGTACAGGATTGTGTGTGAATGTTTATACAGATAGCCGCTATGCCTTCGGAGTAGCGCACGATTTCGGCCTGCTCTGGAAGGAAAGAGGGTTCTTAACGTCGCATGGAGTACAAATAATGCATGGGGAGTTAGTTCATAATCTTTTAACTGCATTGACATATCCGAAGAAAATTGCTATCATTAAATGTAGCGCCCATAGGAAAGTAGTCGATAAAGTTGGAGAAGGGAATGCGTTAGCAGACCGGGTGGCGCGGGAGACTGCGATGCAGCCCGGTGCTACTGCCATGTATGTAGTGAAGTCACAAGTAGAAAGATGGCATGATGCGAAGGAAGAAGTGCGAGAAATACAGAGGACCGCTTCTGATAAAGAACGGGAGCAATGGTCCAGTGAGGGAGAATTGGATGATGAGGGTTGCTGGAGAAATAAGCAGATGGATCGATGGAAATTACCCACAGCTTTTGTACAACCTATGGTTCAGATGGCACATGGGCTAGCACATGTTGGAGCTTCCGCAATTGTAAAATTGCTTACCCAAGTCTGGGAGCATCCAGAGATTGCTAGCACGGCAAAGAGGGTGGTACAGACCTGTATGATCTGCCTGAGGTACAACCCAGGAAAGGGGACTCGGACCCCAGCAGGAGGGTTCGTAACGCCTACTGCACCCTTTGAGGTTTTACAGATGGATTACATTCAGCTCGAGCGTTGTAACAATTTGAAGTATGTTCTAGTAGTGGTGTGTGCCTTTAGCAAATGGGTTGAGGCCTACCCTACGAAAGACAATACTGCAATGACTACCGCTAAGATGCTGTTGAAGGAGTTCTTCCCTCGATATGGCGTTTGTAGACTTCTGTGGAGTGATAACGGGCCCCACTTTATAGCGGACGTTATAAAGTATGTTCTGAAGGGTCTAGGCATCACCCAGAAGTTCCATGCAGTATTCCACCCTCAATCTGCAGGACTAGTCGAGAAGTATAATGGTACACTGAAGCTCAAGATCGCTAAAATTCAAGCTTCAACGTCTTTGACTTGGCCAGACGCTTTACCGCTGGCATTGTTGTCAATTAGGTCGGTACCGCACTCTCGAATCGGTCTTACACCGTATGAGATTGTCTTTGGACGTCCAATGAATATTTGGGGTCCACCAAAACCTAAGACTGTGTATGATGTACCTTGTGTAATGATGAATGATTATCTGGCACAGTTAACGGATAACTTGGTTTCCATTCATCAACAGGTCCGGGAGGCGCTCCCTGATCGGTCCACCGGCCTGGAGACTATGTCATGCTGAAAATCTTCGACAGGACGAACAGCCTGGAGCCGAGATGGGTGGGCCCTGAGCAAGTCTTACTGGCAACAAGGACGGCTGTGCGAGTTTCCAACAGAAAGAATTGGATCCATTCCCTGCACTGCCGCAAAGTACCGCCCGGATTGGTGGAGCCCGCTGTATTGACCGATCAACGAGAGATTCTGACCACAGAGAAAGGCCGTGCTGTGGAATCGAACGACGCTGAGGAGCTCTTTCCGGACCACGCGACTCCGGGAGGAAGGCGATATCATCTGAGGCCAAGAAAGTGAATCCTTCAGTATCGGGACATGTTGTCAGAACGGCCCTTGGGTTAGTGAAACGGAGAGCCAATGAGGCAAGGGGGGGGGATCAGCCCTGCATTAGTGTAGCGACACCCGTCTTGGCCCGTTGGCGAAGAAATCGACCGCTGCCCAAGGGGAAGAGTTCTGACAAACCTTTAGTTTCAGGAAGATATTGACTTTCTATTTTGACATGGAGAAAAAGAAGATCCTTTGTGCAACAGGTTTTATGCTCACAGTAGCTATTGTTGGGATAACCACATGGTTTGTGGAGGATGTGACTCCTGCCCGAGAGTTGCTTGTGTTGACCACTCCAGTGCCTGCGGAGCACTATTTCTATACCCTTCCGTATCAAGAATTGAAGCATCGTCAGTCCTATTTGAATAACACTTTCATCCAGATGTTACATCATACCCATGTTGCCACCAATGCTACGAACTGTTGGATATGTGGTATGATGCCAGCTCATCAGAAGAAAGGAGGAACGCCATTCATACCTCTTCCTTTCTCTCATAATGGCTCTTGTAGAGCATGGTACACTTTGCTTTTTGCCACTCGGAAACCCACAGTGGGACGATTACTCTTCAGACTCAATAAAGAATGTCATCAGGATAAAGATGGATATCCGCAAGCGAATGGGACAATTTGGGAATGGAAAGAGTATCGACCAGACAATGAATCGATTCCATATGTTTTTACGAACACCAGAGACACTGTGGGAAAAGATAAATTTGTGATTCAAGTGGCACAAGCTCAAGCGGACCTGTGTGTCCAAAGTGTGGGTTATATTCCCGTCGGTGTTAGCGATTGTATTACCATATTAAACATCGATGGATTGAATAACAGTACTTTCCTAGCATCCCATAATACGTACTTTGTGTGTGGAACTAAAGGTTATTATTGTTTGCCAGCCGGTTGGTCTGGAGTATGTTATGTATCATTTTTGTTACCTCCTGTATTCCTGGCACCTGCATCCTATCATAAGGATTTAAAGTTGTTAAATAATGTGACTGTAAATAGGTATAAACGTACTTTATCAATTGATGATGTGGATCAGACTGACACCAGTTTACAGCAGTATATCGACTTCAATCTAGGATTGTTTTTCTTCGTTGGAGCTGCCCTAAATAGTAGGAAAGTTCGGAGCTTAACACGAGTGGTAGAGGCTGTGACAAACCAAACCGCTGCTGCTCTTGGGAATCTTACGGAAGAATTACAGATTACCAGAATTGTTGCATTGCAGAATCGTATGGTGTTAGATGTTATGTTAGCTGATCGAGGTGGAGCTTGTAAAATTATCGGAAGCAGTTGCTGTGTGTTTATTCCTGACCACACACCTTCAGTCTATAATGCAATAAATAGGTTGCATAAAATTGCAGCTGAAATCCATACAGAAAACGGCACTTGGTCCTTTTCTGGATGGTTTTGGGCATTGATCACTGCTTGGGGTTGGAAGGTTTTGACTGCGCTCTGCATAATTATAGCAGTTCTGTTTTCTTGCTGTATCTGTGTTCAATGTGGTCCCTTGCTCTGTTCCGTATGTGTATCATTTTGTATCCCCGATAAGAAAGCTATTGCCAATGTCACTTATCAGAAACGTTTAGCTAAGGAAGTAGAAGAAATGATGATAATCGATATATATGATGATTATTCTAACAAGCCGGATGTCTTCAGTAAATGCTGAAAGGGTCGTCTGTTGTAAATTGCAATTTCGATGTGATTAAGCATTTACTAAAGACATGAATTCTCCTCCCTTACACATGTTCCTTTTGTTATGTTGACTGAAGTCTGGACTCCATTTTGTATTGTCCTGACTCCACGTGCTCAGCACGAGAAGAGTCTTATCTTTGTGTTAGTTGCTCTTGTAATCTGCCTAGTAACAGTCTATAAATAGTTCCTTTGTCCGTCTGGCGCATGCCCAGACTTGACCACATCTGTTATCAGTTAGTCCTTGCTTGACCATGTTTTCGCGGGCTTAAGGAGTGTGTCAGCTCCGCCCACATATCGATCTTGTATTGCAAATGTCCATAAAAGGTAACATTCCTCGTCTCATGTCGTATCCTCCCACTTATGAGCCCCTCTGTTGTGTATAAAAGGGGACCGTGTATGCAAGTTCTTTGTGCTACTCTATGCAATACTGAAGGGTATTGTATGGATTGTAGGACCACCCTTAAGGGTTAATAAACCGTGTCTTTGTACTTTGCAGTTTCCGTGCCAACTTCCTTATAGGTTTCTTTACAGGAGAGCGAACCCTTGTGTCCTGCGGGCCTAGCTGGGGCCTGTACTCATCAATCACATAAGGTCAGGTACCTTTCACTGGCGTGCGAGTGCTTCTTTCCTGACTACGCCGATGGTGCTGAGGCAGAGGGGGTTGTTTCTACTGGTTAAGTGATGCCTCTGAGAGTTGAATGCCTCTGAGAGTTGGGTATCAAACACTGCCTATTTTTCCCGGCAAAGATGCGAGTGGTCTTAAATTGTAACACGCAATTGTTTGATGCCACTAAACAGGTCTGGACCTGCCTATAATCTACTGGTCGCCAGGTGGTGCAGACAGGGAGTAAATGGTCTGTGCAACAAGC
The DNA here is from genome assembly GCF_964204655.1 of Triturus cristatus. NCBI lineage: Eukaryota > Metazoa > Chordata > Amphibia > Caudata > Salamandridae > Triturus > Triturus cristatus. The sequence continues at coordinate 581,044,762 of NC_140586.1, forward strand.
TGGCATTTGCAGAGCCAGTCGAAGTGGGAGGCATATGAGGATCAGGCCTCCCACCCACAACTACAACCCACCCCCAATCTGGAGCAGGTTATAAAAAAAAGGCAAAATGCACTGCATCCAGTGACGACGATGCACTATTTTACTCAGAAACAGGATCTATACACTTCCCCTGAATGCTCCCCCAGCGATAGTGGCTCCACTTCGAAGTGGCCATCTAGTGCGGAGTATGGGCGGTCCCCGGATGTGACCCGTTAGGTTGCAGATAACCTAATTGAATATTTACTGGTTGTGCGTCTCTCCTTCTTCCACGGTCACAGACAGCTCCACAGTGTCTCTGGTTTTCTGCGGTTCCTGGTCTCCAGCTTCCTGTTGCTGAAGTTCCGGTGTACAGAGGTCAGAACTTAGAGGCGCTCAGGTCAAGTTGTCACCCAAAGGAAACGGAGCAGTTGTACAGGTGAGCGATGCATATCAGGGGTGGTGTTGGTGGTCTCCTTGATGCTCGAGCTGCAATGGCAGGGGTACCATGGCATCATTGATCTTGCCAATAATGAATTGTTATAGTTCTTCTATTATCATTTATGAGGCCCTATATGCACTCTTGAAATGCTGTAATGTTACGTGTTTGACGTCCCTGTAGCACAATCTGCCACAGCATGTTTACCAGGCCATACAAAGCCACTTTATGTGGCTTTTCATGGACTTGTAAATATGTATTTCTTACACGCATTAAACAGGGTGAAAGGGGCGTTCAATCGGTTTTGCTGTGGGCTTTCCCATCCCAAACCAATGGAATCTGAAGCATTCCCAAGTTTATGAGAAACCGTAAACCTTCGTAATACGTCAGAATCTAATACCAACTCAAGGGTGACGTTTGGGAGGTTCTACAAGGATAAATGTTTTAATTTTAATTTCTCCTCTTTTTCTCACTTTTTCTATGTGTGCAGCATTCTGCAGCACACAGAGAAAGAGGTAATACCCTGGAATGATAGGTTTTGTACAGGTAGGTGTCCCTTTCTGCACAGCATCAATCAACACCGCAACACAGTCACCTTTGCACCATGGTGCAAGGGTGCCTGTATTGGCGCATGACAGCTATTTTACATCAAGGTAGGAGAAAAATACAGGGGGACTTATTCATGAGCCCCTTCCCAACAGTTAATGGTGCTTCATTTACTTGATGCACTTGCAGCGTGAATTTTGAACCACGTTGCGCCGTATTTACAAAGTGATGCATCTAGGCATATGTGTAACCTTGTGAAACCCGGTGCCACATTATACCTGCATGAGGTCTGATGTATGCAGGGTGGGCATTCCCATGCAACAAAGCATCATAGAATGGTGCAGTAAAATCTATCAGATTTATATGCAATAATTCTAGAATGCCACTGTGTCAAACCCTTACGAATGCCTCATGGCAGGCATAAGGGTGACGTAGTGCTATAGGGATAGACTGGCTCCATGCACTGCTGGAGGTGCGTCATGCTTGTGACACAATTGCAGCAAAATGCATGACTTTAGCACTGACTGATGAGTAAGGATTCCAGACGTAGTTGTCATTGATTGCGATATGGAGCGCCGTACAGTAAATACGGCGCATCCATGGTGTCGCAATGAGGGCGCAGTGAAAAGTGTTGCAACGCTGTTTTGTCGCAGCGATGCAACACTTTTCATGAATAAGGCTCAGGAATGCGCCCTATCTTATTGATAGAGCGCATTCCTAACATTTTGTTCTGGCGCAGGGCAATGCAGCAATATTCCTTTCAGTGCTGTCCAGCACCCCAACATCTTATATGTGGACCCAAGTGTTTGCACCAATTTTAAGACCATCTATTTTTTGCCTTAGAAAACTGCCTCTAACTGGACTTAGTGGCAGCTTTTTTGCTTTTGCACCATACAAGGAATCCCTTGAAAATATTGCCTAGTGTGTTTAACGGCAGTTTTTTCATGGGAAAGCCTACCTTGCATCTCAATTTAGTTACGCCCCGCTAACAGAAGTGTCGATCTTGAAAATTCACGTTTACGCTGGAAAAGTGCCCCTAACTGCTGTTAGCGGCAACTTGTGAATAAGGCCATAAAAAAGCCACTATAACGTCAAAAAATATATGCTTTTGCGGCGTAAAGCTCTTGTAAATATGCCCCCAAGATTGCTATTTCCTCATGCAGAATTTCCACTGGGAGGAAATGTCTGCACACTGAAATTGAGACAACTCCACATTGCCACCATAAATTCTTATTATTTCTTCAGAGGGAGGCTATTTTTCGTTGAGAAACACAGTTTCCTGCATCCCAGATAAATCTAGGGGTATACCTGAATTCCCATTCTGGACATACAATTATTCTCGTCCTTGAATAGTAGTACACTTGTGAGTAATAGGGAACTATCTACATGGTATCTGACACTTGTGAGTAGCACGCAGCAGCAGCTCCTGGAGGGAGTGCTGCGGGGCGGTGGGGTGGGGTGGGGAAGGGGCAGGGTGGGGGGTAGTAAACTCTGGCTCACGGCTAGTAATGTAAATAAATACATAAAACGAATTTCATTGTGCGTGCTGCATCGCCATTTGGCGTTTCAGCACGTGCAATGAAATTCGGTTTATTTATTTATTTACATTACTCCGGTCGGTCGTGAGCTGGAGTTTACTATCCCCCACCCAGCCCCTCTCCGGCCCTGCCCCGCCGCCCCACAGCACTCCCTCCAGGAGCCCCTACTGAGTAGTATGGAACTATCTAAATGGTATCTGAGAATACTGGCACACTAACAAGTAGGAGGGTGTTTACTTACCTTTACAGTTAATACATGTCTGGAGTGCCGACAAACTCCGACCTAAAGCTACGTTTGCAGGCAAAATTAAATTACAACATACTGTCGGAAAATCCGATTCAGAAAAATCTCATCTGCGAAGGTAAAATTGCACTAATCTTTTTTCTGTGAATCAGGATTAAAACAATTACTTTGAAAATATTATTACTTGTGCACTTTAGTGAATCTGCGATGCTCAAATAGCAGCTTTGTGATTCAGGTATGGTGCTAATGTAACTTTCTTTTCAAAATAACCTGTATTCGTGTATTATAGCAATTTTTTTTTTTTTTTTTTTTTTAGTTGCCGAACCGTTTTATAATTGTATTCTATTTGCTAGGAATGCTTTAATGAAAAAGTGTATATACAAGAGAGCAGGCGCGCAACACCCATTGGACTCAAAGGGCTTGAGCCCCCCCCCGTCGTGTGTGGCAGCCCGGGATGAGACCCCTTTCCGGGCAAAAAAGCAGCCGCACCCGAGCACTTTACAGGTCTTTAAAAGACCATTTGCATGTTAATGAGGCCTTGCTGTTGTTTCACCCCTTCTAAGAGCCCCTGCAGCTCCACTCTGCCTATTGCTTAAAGTTCAGCCCCCCCCGAAATTTTTGCTCAGCCCCCCCCCCCGAAATTTGGCTCTAGTTGCGCCTCTGCAAGAGAGGGAAAAACAAAAAATTGTAGTGGTTTGCAAACTGTATCAATTGAGAAAATAAACAAACACATGAATTTTATTAGTGTTACGATATATTGCTTTGTCTATCTTGATGGAAACATTCTCAATATTCATGTAGTATTTTATTTTAGTAAAACGCAGATATTGATTGAGGAGTGTTTTCTTTTTTCAATCATTACATTTTCCACGTCAATATTCACAGAGCGAATAAAACGTCGACCCTTCCCTCAGAAACTGTACGGAAGTGCCTTTATTTCTCGAACATTCTGTATTTTTTTTAATTCAGGATATGCTCTCCCTTCCGATAAGCAGTGCCAATCGTCAATGTCAGGCTAACATCCAGAATCCAACTGCTTATCATCCTATAAGACTGAGCTTGACAGATAGTTGAACAAAATTGCATGCCTTTGAAGTGCAATTTAAATCTGTCGGATTCTCCATGCTCTAAACCTACTGAGATGGCCACAGAGAGCTGTCAACCTTAAAGCAAAATGTATCATTTTCATTAACTGTGCTGCTGATTTAATTTTTAAGAGCCAGAGTGAGATTTAGATTTATGTTTTCCTTCTAAATTCATAAAAACGATTACTTATACCAAACAGTGACTGCTGATTCTTTGAATGCTCTTATTCCGCATGTTCTTTCGAATTGAAGTGAATTGTTTGACGTAAGTGGTAAACTCATGGGTTTTGAAAAACCCGGTGTTTCTGAACGACATAATGTAGAATATTTGCCAAAAAACAATGGCAGGTGAGTGTGGGATGAGGGTCCCCCATACTTTATTACACAAATTGTATCACCGATTTGTGCCTTTTGAGACATGAATTTGAACAAATGTATGACTGTTAATTTTATAACACGCAAGTTTTAAATTTAAATCACTCTTTTTTGCCAACAAATTACCAGAAGCAACCACTGCCACAGTTTTATAATTGGGAATAGCGAGTCCTTAATTCATTTTTGCAATTCAGAATGGTCTCTTTTACACAGAGAAGGGCTGCATGCAAGGTTCAAATGCTCTTTCAGCAATACCCTGATTGCAATATTCTTTTGATGCAAATGATGTCATAGAAGAGGGATCCTCAGAGTTCTCAAGGGCACCTAGCATCTCGCTGGCAGATGCAAAAATGCACTGCACCCGCCAGCAAAGGGATGCCCTTTTCCTGCTTCAAAGGGAGGCTGGTCCACATACAGTGAAAGTGAAGTTTCAACACAAGGCCAGCTCTTCCACTACTGCACTGTCCTCAGCGCTCAAACAAACTATCAGAGCTGGCGACCACGTAGAGGGCAGTGTTGTATGTGATCAGGTCACTGTCCCAGTCTCTGCTGGGCAGAACAAATTAAAGATGAGCCGTGGGCCACACTGGAGCAAGGTACCTAATGAACAATTGGGCCCAGGGACCTTTTTGACTTTTAAAGAATGAGGTGGGGCTGGAACGCCATGGAATCGAGACACAATACCGACTCCGTAAGCCTAACTAGTCTTTCTGGCTCTCTGGGAATCAGATTCGAGCATTAATCACGAATCTGGTATGGTGGTACATTAACCACTAATCTATCCCCACGCTCAGGCAGAAAGGCCACCACACAACCAGAGATAAAAGTAATTTGGCGGGGCCTGGAGCATCTTGGCATCAGGCCGCCCCCCCCTGGTGAGTGTTTCTGCCCCCATGGGGTGGCAGAATGGGGGTGTTTACCCCTTCTCTGCAGTCCCATATTTCAAAAGAACACCCACAGAAATCCAAATTTCCATTCACTTCCAATGGGTTAGGGCTGCAATATACAGGTGCTGGGGTGCCCATCACCCTGGGAGCCCTACCGACCCTCTGCTTTTCTGAAACATAGAGACCCTGGGGTTTTTGAGTTGGTGTGGATTGCTCGGATGCCAGCACGCTTTTAGACCTGGAAAGGCCCTGCAAAAAAGAAAGCATGGGTAATTGCCAAAGTCTTACTAGTAGTTTATGGAGTTCTAGTGCATGTTTATCACTTCTTGCTGATTGGTTCATTGCCTCCCAGTCTACAAGACAACAGCTACACAAAATACTCTAGCTAGTAGGCTATTTGCTACATTGCTGTACCAATGTAAGTAATGGCAATGAGGGAACCCCAGGCACAGTAACACGTTACAGAGGATCTACTGGATAGAAGGTGTTTTCTGGTCCTGCCTGGTTGCCTCAGTCCTCGAAGCAGCTCATAGAACTTTTGAACCTCTTTCAGTGTCTCTGATGTCTGCCAGGCTCTCACCTACTTATTCTAACTCACTTCTTTTGGCAGCTTTTCCCACTCTCTCACTCATTTTTACCTCATTGTCTACTTTCACCTGTGCCTAGTGCCATAAACCCTGGTCCTTCAGAGGCCTCCACGTCAGCAGATGCAGCTACTCAGCCCACAGGCTCCTCTCAATCATATGCAGCCATCCTCACACTGCACCAGCGCCTCCCCCACTTGAACAAAAGGAGCCTTCTCCTGCCCCTTGTGTCACTTCTCCTTCCTGACCCCTAACACCTCCTCTGGTGACACATACCACATGACCCCCCCCATGACCTGTCCCAAGAACCACTGACTCCAAAACACACCGCTTCTTCAAATGCCTTCTCCTCAATACTTGCTTTCTTTTCAAGTACCCCATTGAAGTCTGGGACATCCTGAATGACATTTAACCCGACCTTCTCTTTGTCATGGAAACCTGGTTCAACCCAGCGGCTGCCCCAGACATAGTCATTGCCACACCCTCTGGCTGCAAAATCACCAAACAACGCAGAGATAACAAACCCAGAGGTGGAATAGCTATCATACACCTCCAAAACATCAGCTTCACTACCATCTCCTCCAACAGCTGACTGAAACACCTCACCTTCCAAATTAACATTCAGTAAACCACTATGGTAGGAGGTGCCCTTCTTTATTGACTCCCTGGACTCCTATCCAACTGCAGCACCACCCTCATTGACCTCATTGCCCTGTGAGCAATAGCAGCCAATGCCATCATCCTGCTTGGCGACCTCAAGTTTTACCTAGGTGACCAAAATGACACCAAATTTGTCTACCTTTAGGAAGACCTCAGGATCCTGGCCCGGACCCATTTAATACACAGCTCCACAAATATAGTAGGACACTTCCACAACCACATCTTTACCAACTTCCCCAACATCACAGTAGAGATCCCCATCTCCCTCACCTGAACTAACCACTACTGCATCCAATTCTACAGCTAACTATCCACTCAGGCAAAACCCTGACTGCCCAATAACAATGGGTCATAATCCTCAACGACTAATGGTACTCCCAGCTCCTCGCTGACAGCACCTCATATTCCATTAACCATACCCACACTGTTTCCAATTCAACAAATGGATAACCACCTGCACAGACTTCCTGGCCACAGTTCAAGCCCTGGACATTGCTCCATTTCAGATGGTACACCAGGGACTTCCAACTTAAAAAACACCACTGCAAACATCTGGAACAGCACTTGCACCTCACCTGCAATGCCTCACACCAATCAAACATCTAACCCCATCCATGGGAATTCAGAATAGCCAAAACTCTGCAAAACAGATATTTGCCATAATCAAAAAGTCCAATGCCCACCTTGCTCCACAGCTATCACCATTTTTCAGGACCTATGTACCAAACTCTCCATCCACATCTCAAGAACATCTAAAACAGCTTCACCCCCAAACCAGATCCCAAAACTCTCAACCTCCATTCTGCAGCAACCAAGCCAGGGTTCTCTCTGACGAGCTGGAGAGAAAACTCCACCTCTGAATGCGCCAACACCATGTGATCCATTAAATCCAGAGCTCCCTCAGGCCCCTGCCTTCACTACATCTTCATAAGAGGACTGAACCTAATTTGCACTGTTCACCAGTTATACTCAACCTCTTGCTCTCCAACACCCCATTCCCAGACACATGGAAACATCCCACCATACTACTTCTCTTCAAGAAACCTCTGACGGCCTGCTGATCATGTCTAACTAAAGGCATATTTCCCTTCTAACCTATCCTGCCAAAGTCCTGGAAAACCTGGTCAACTCATAGTTCACCCGTTAACTCAACACCAACTTCACCCTGAACCCTTCCCAGTTGGCGTCAGAGCTAACCACAGCACCAAGACAGCCCTCATCGCCACCACAGATAACATACGTCTCATCACTGATCAGGGAGAGAGGGCAGTCATCTTCATACTGGATATCTCGACAGCCTTCAAAATTGTCTCTCCCCCATCCTCATCCAGATACTCAATAAGCCTGGAATCCATGGCCCTGCCCTACAATGGATTCTCTCTCTCCTCACTGGACTTTTTCAAACAACCAGTCTGACCGCTTTCCGCTTCAGTCAGATGCCACCAAGCTGATCTCTGGTATCCCTTCATGACTCCTGCCTGATACCCACCCGTTTCTCTATCTACATGGACCCTTCAAAGCGGTGCAGTTGGTCAAAAACACCTCACTATGCTTCCCGAACTGGTGGCCCAATGATCTAGGACCAGCAACCATAAAAATCAACGCCACCAGGAACCTGGGCATCATATTCAACAGCCAAATCTCCAGCCCAATCAACACTGTAGTAGAAATGTGTGCTTCCACACCCTCAAGACATGTAGACATCTCAATGAATTTCACCAAAGGACTCCCAGTAATTGTGAAAAAAGTCCTACACAGGCACCACATACAGAAATGCACAACCTTCAAATTATTCACCCTCACCTGCAGGGTGCTGTACAGTGCTGGCCTAATCCCCACCCACAGCCTCTCATCCAGCAAAATAAATAGAAATATAACCCTTGTCTCATATCGCCTCTAGAATGGGTTCCACCTTCACATTCAAAGCAGCCATTTACCTCCTCAAATTCTGAAGAAAATTGAAATCCTGGCCCTTCACTAAGCATGTCTGAGACAACCTAGCGCGTGCCTTCTAAGGCATTTAGAAATGTTTTCTGATGATTAGTGCGCCATACAAATCTGTAAGAAATTGGTTTACTGGTTGAGGAAGGTGAAACCCTGCTCAAGCAGAGACCACAATCCTTGTCAAGGTGAAGTCACCAGCAAATTCTGAATTAAACGTGCTCAACCCTCTGGTACCTTGGACACAGAGCAGTCCGGCTTAACATAGAGGCAATGTGTAAAGTATTTATGCAGCAGTTAAAACAGTAATTAGGTGAAACAGAGCAAAAGAAAAATCAAACACCAATGTAATCAAACAGACCAATCAGTAGAAATAGACATATGCAGTTTTAAAGAGTTAAGTAAAAATAGCACCAAAAAGCACAAAGTGCTAACTATGGTTGTCTGGTTGCTCTAGTCCAGGACAAAGTCAAAAGTTCAGGCCAACTGCAATAGAGTGCAGGCAGGCTACAGGGAACCAAGAGTACCTTAAATCCTGGTTTTGAAGAGTAGCGAACTCCTACTTTGAGGATGCTTTGTGCAGCCACGGTGATGAGAGATCCTGGTTGGAGATGAGTCATGCAGCATCAGTTTGGAAGAGCTGCAAGACTGTGATGTGAGGTCCTGCATTGTTGTCTAGGAGACCGTGGGAGCTTGTGATGCAAAGTATTTGTTCTGCCTAGCTTGAGCCATGAAGCAGAGTAAATACATCAATTCTGCTGGGTCCACATATGGGCTTGGAGGACATCTTCAGGCTCACTTCCAAGGGCCCAGGACTAGGGTGGAACCACTTGGCAGGGTTGGAGTCATTGATGCCAGAGTCCAGGTAATGGAGCGAAGGTTGTTGGAAGCCTTTTATGTCCTTGAGGCTTCTGATCAGGAGGCCAGCCAACTAGCCCTTGGAGTTACCCTGGAGTCCTGGATTTAGAGAAGCAGTTTCAGTCCTTCTCACTTAGGCAAGAGGGTAGCTGGGCAGATGGGCAGCAGGTCAGTACAGCAGGAGAGCAGTCCTTCACAGCAACATTCCAGCAGCGTGGCAGTCTTTTCAGCAGCACAGAAGTTCCTCTTCCTTGTGAAGTTCACAAGTCCAGAAATGTACTGAAGAGTTGGTGTCTGTCGTCCAATATTTTTACCTGGTGCCCACTTTGAAGTGACAGAAGATTCCAGAGGATTTCAATCCCCAGAGGTGCTTGGTATTTACTGCCTTCTTACCCTAGCTCCAGATTGTCTGGGCTCATAATAGACTGGTATCACACCCCTGTTGAGAGTGCTCAGGCAGGGCCTTCTTGATGTGCAAGTTAGGTAGGTGACTGCTCCTCCCCCTTGTTAACTCTGAGTGGTCCACATCCCTTTGTCTCATTGTGTAGGAGAAATACACAAAGACCAACTGAGAACTACACCCAGCATGTGACCCAGGACCAAGGCAGCAGAAAACCAAATGTTTGGAACAAGAAAAAGCCATCTTTCTAAAAGTGGCATTTTTAAAATTGTGACTAAAATTCAGACGTTGCCATGAAAGAGGACTTTTTAATTACACGAGTTCGAGCTGTCTACCTGCTCCAAATTAGAAGTTGCAGCTTATTACAAGTAACATACTAAGCCCTATGTTATCATGTGGGAGAGGTAGGCCTTACAGTAGTGAAAAACTAATTCAGGAGCTTTTCACTACCAAGACATGTAGGACTCAAGAGTTCATGTCCAACTTTTGAATACACTGTACCCTTCCCTCTGTGCAGGGCCTATCTTAGGGGTGACATATATGCATTAAAAAGGAATGATTGAGCCTGTCAAGAGGTATATCTATCCAGGTCAGTTTAGTACTGCACACACAGGCTACACTGGCAGGCCTGAGAGATGTTTAGAAGGGCTACTTAAGTGGGTGGCACAGTCAGTGCTGCTGGCACACTAGTAGCATTTCATTTAAAGACCCTGGGTACATGTAACCCCACTTTACTGGGAACATACAAGTAAATTAAATATGCCAATTGTAAGCCAGTGTTACCATGTAGGCAAAAAGTTAGGGGAAATCCATGCCAAAGATATCAGGTCCAACATACACCAAAAGCCTCCTACAGTTCTTTTTGCAAGGAACTGTCAACCTTTCATTGTACATCCTTAATTGTTTGCTGCTCTGTTGTTAACTTATTTGCCTTATTACTTATTATTGCTTGTTTATTCATTCACTCCATACAACCTAGCCTTCCTTGCTACGATTCTTAACTTGAAGTTGGATTTTATGATTTAACTAGGGAGAACTCCTTACTTTGTTTGAGAAGCCAGAACTGGTTTTAGCCAGGGAGAAAACACCTTAACTGAAATAGGCTCCCAGCTCTTCCTTCAAACACAGGTTAATTAATTGCCCACAGCTGTTTTTTTTTTCTCTCAGATCATCATGCTATAACTTTCCTCATCTAATATTTCCTCATAGGCTGGAGGGTATGATTCTATTATTATTGTCTAGTGATAAGCATACTTAAAGAAGAATGTCTGGAACATGCAATCCATAATATTCCTTGACCATCCAATGGTTGAAAATGCTTTATGAGACTCTGCACCAATCCAAGTGCCAGAGAAGACAAACAGGACTAAGCAGGGGGATCGGAAAGGGCATAAAGAGTGGTGGTGCTGGAGCGGGTAGTACAACATTTTGTACACCCCCCATTCTGCATGTTTATATTAATCTGAATAATCAACTAATAGTAATATTATTAATTTGTTTGAAGTGAAAACTCACCAATTATATTAACCCCTTCCATGCTCATGACGGAACGGTTCCGTCATGAGCCACGGTTGAGCTGTGCTCATGACGGAACCGTTCCGTCATGAGCCCGCCCGCGCTCGAACCCTTCAGCACCGCGGCGGAATTCGCCCAGCGCTGAAGGGGTTAACAAAAGAATTACACGTGGGATTTGCATTTTGCATGGCTAAACTAATTGTATACTAATATATGTACGCATACTAATGGTAGAAAATTAGAATATTGCATGATATATGTTGCTTTTGTGATGTAATTGTAAGTTGCGCATCACTGGGTGAGTATAAATGCTTTGAATGTTGCTATTATGCTAGATAATTACTTACACATAGGGGAACTAGTGAGGTTTAACATTTTATTAGCCATTTCAAGGTTTTAATTACGTTTTTGGGTTTGTTTTGCTTAAGTTGACCATTTGGGCGTTCTTAAAGATGGCTGACTGAGACGTACGACGTGACTGCTGCTGTCTCATGAGATTTTGGGTGAAGTGCGCATGTGCCACCGCCAGCAACAATGGCCTCTTCCTGACCCCAGGAGAAGATGTTCCCACCAAGGACACCCGGCGAGCTTCGCCAGGACCTCAACAATAGACTGTCTTTAAAACCGGAACCAGCAAGTGCGATGACTTAATCTTGCGGACTATGTGAGAACTTTACCGAATGACCCCAAATGCACCAATGAGGAGTGTCTAAAACTCAATCTTAATACATTTTGACATTAGTTTCATTATAAAAGTAGGTAAACAAAGCGAATTAGAGAGTCCTTCTTGAACGAACTTTGGATGATGATTTTCTAACAATTTGCAATTTAATTAGATAAACGATGTTTGATTAATTGAAAACCGTGTTGTGTCGATTATTTGAAGAAATTAGAATAAGAGAAGAGTATAGATAAATGAATTGCATCACTAAATCATATATACAACTAACTGATTCATCACCAAATGAGGGGAATATCACGAGGTTAAAAGTTAATAAAGTATTCAAATGCGCACTAGGGTTTTAGGTAGAAAGATATTCCTTTCATGTCAGCATTTGGAAACTTATCCCTCTAGGAAAAGAGATCAATGAAGTGTGAGCATTGGTGTTATGGGCCCCACCAATGAATGTATTTGAGTGAGTGTGTTAATGAGATATTTGGTCTGTGACAAAGGGGGAATTTGACTCTCCACTCTGCATCAGTTTTTCTGGTAGCAGGATGATGGTTGTTATTGTTTTGGTTTGGTGATTATTGCTTGTAAATTGCTTATTGATTATTGGTTATTGATATTGGTTTATGTATTAACACTCCATGTTGAGTCGCGTCGAGTTTTATGTTGTTTGCACGGCTTCTGGGATGTAGGAAGTCGGAAGTCTGTAATGGTTCCGTAGTAGAGCAGAGGTAAGCGCTGCTCTCGGGAAAGACAGAATTGTTGTTGCCCTGTAGGTACACAGGGAGAAACGTGTAATGATTGAAGTTGCAAAACGCATTGTCTGGGTTCGATTCGGTGACATCGTCGTGTGTTGTCATTAGAGACATTTTCTGTGTGAGAGAAGTGTGTATGATAGCGAAGGTCACCTGTGAAATTTTGGTCTTAGGTACCAGGAGTCCAAATGGCATTCCAATAACGCTTATCACTGGAAAGGTAACAGGTGTTTTCTAAGCTTGTTAGAAGGATAAAGTAGAAGGAAGTGCTACTTTGTTAACGTATGTCATAATTCTGTAGTAGGACAGACTGTTCGCTGTTCTCGGGAAAGACAGGATTCTGTGTGATTGTACTACATTTTCTCGTATGAAAGTGCGTGAATGTAAAGGCATTCCGGTTACTTGTGAAACTCTAGTTTTATTTCTCAGGAGCATTGGGTCTCCAACTATGTGTCTTAATTCTGGAGAAACTGTTAGATAATGCTTGTTAGAAGGGTAAGGTAGAGGGATGTACTACTTTATCCACGGAAGAAACGATTCCGTAGTAGGGCAGAGGTAAGCGCTGCACTCGGGAAAGACGGAATTCTCGTGAGAAAGGTATATTGCTATTCCTTGGTTAGCGAAGCGGACAATGGTGGTGTTTTTGTGTCGTTACTAACAGAATTGTAAATTTGAAACAAAACTTACCGAGTGGATTTTGTGGAGGGGTAGACAGGAGCAGGAGCTGCGGCAGCGGCTGTTGACGTCAGAACGACCGCGCTGGGATTGGCCAGTCAGTCAGAAACGTAGAACGTTCCGGATTGGTGCGTTGGTATATGCCGCACTAGGAGTGGAGAAGCACAGGGTGACGTAGACGCTCCATATTGGTGCGTTAGTGTGAGTCGCGCTGGGATTGGAAAATTGCAAAAGTGACGTAGACGCTCCGGATTGGTGCGTTAGTGTGAGTCGCGCTACGATTGGACAGAATAGTGGTACAGTTGTAAGGAGAGACTAGCGATACACGGAAGACAGGAAAATGTTTTACGAACCACCAGAAAAGGGAAAAAATGTCCTGGTTTGGTAGAATTAAAAAGTGGTTTCAAAAGGACAAACCGATTGCAACTAGGGAAGGACAATTACTTCCTCCACCGAAAACCCCTGCATCCTTTATGGTTGCAAAATATGGATATCACACCTGTATTTGGTTAGACAATTGTGTCAAGTATACTGAAAAGGACTGAGTGTTGGCTTTTCCAGAACATGGTTCATTTAATTTGGCAGTTTTGAGAAATTTAAGAGAGAAAATGATGAATTTAGAACCAAGACCTAGACCGACACAATTTGAAGCATTGACAGAGTGGGAAGATGAGATGCATGACCGAGAAAGACAGCGAAGTGGCAGAGGGTATAGGTACATGTTTGGTAGGTCATACAGGCATGAGACTCATGATGATCGAATGAGAAGGTGGCGCAATGCGAGTATGACTGAGGGTTTGTTTCCCGTAAGAGTTGCAGGAGAGAATGAAGGAAGAAAGTGCGTAGCGAAGAGACATAATGTGGAATTGAGAGGGTATGGAGTGAATGAATCAGAAGATGATGTTCTTGATGACATGTTCTATAAAAATCCACCCCCATATCGGCCAGAACCAGAAATATTAACCCCAAGTGCCCCAATGAAAGAAACAGTACGAATCATAAAATCGGAACCAGAGTTCCAAGATTTGGGAAAAACAATTCCATTAGAGAAGTAGAAAAGAAGTCCGGAGGTAAAATAAACGATGAAAATTCAGCAGAGCTAGCAAAAACGACCCTAGAATTAACAGAGAAAATAAGAGAATTTACCAAAAATCTGGAAGCTGTAACAGTCCCAGTAACGATAGGTCCAGTAATGCCTATTTTTGATAAACAGAAAGATAGCGAACATTGCTTGACAGTCCCTTATAAAAGTAATAAACAGGCTGAGCAACCAGAAAAGAGTCAAAATGAGAATCCACGGAGACAGACAATAAGTATGATTGAACCAACTGTTTCAAATAATCCGTTTATAGGCCAGAACTGTACAGAAAGGCGTATGACAACAGTGAAGTCAATATTAGAAACACAAAAGGATTTTGGACAAGGAAGTGTGGAGAAGTCAGTAGGACCATCTACAGAGGAATTAAGTGAATGGTTGAGAAGCTTGCAGAAGAAAGACAAAGAATCTCAGTCAATAGATGTGGCTAAACTACGAATGGTACTGGAAGAATTAATAGTTGGAAGTATCCCTACAGAGAAGTTAAAAGCCTACCAAGATGAGGAGTTGTTATTTCTGTGTAAAAGCATAACGTGGAGAGCAAAAAGTCTCCATGAAAGATTAGAAGAAGTAGCAAATGAAATGGGTATAGATATCAAAAAGGTAAAAGCCCTACAGAAACCATATCGGGTAGATTTCACTGAAAAAGACATTGAAAACATGAATACCACAGGACGAATGAGTCAGATTAAGGAAATAATTATTTTGTTGAGAAAATGGTGAGATGTGGACAAATGGAAAAGTAGATGGTATCGAAAACGAGAGGATGTTTCAGATAAAACCTTTACAGCTTTCCCTGTTAGAGAAAAAGAGAAGGTCGTGACAGAATGCGCTATGAAAGAAATTCCAGGAGGAGGATATGTACATGTTCCATGGACTAAGGAAGATATTTTGTCATTTACAAATGACTTCCCTCAACTACGTGAAAAACCCGTCGAGTGGTATACACAGGTGGATAGATTTGTAAAATAGTCCAAAGTATTATGGATTGATCTAAATAGCTTGTTTGACATAATAGTACCAGCAGATTTATGGACAGAGTGCAAAATCATGATAGATTGGCCGACACAAGAATACCCAAGGGATCCAAAAACAGGGGCTCCAGACCCCGAGGTAATGAAGAAATATGAACAGGTTATGGCATTTCTGAAAAACAAAGTACCTCCTAAAGAGACAGACTGGGTAAAAATTTACAGAACACATCAGGAAAGCAAAGAGTCAGTACACGCATATTATGAGAGGTTAATTTTGGCCTTTAAACAATTTAGTGGAGACGAAAATCTAAGTGAAAAGGATTTAAGCCATTTTGTATAAAAGTTTTTTATTTGTTTTCCGTCCTGAAATTAGCAAGATGATAAAACAGCATACCGTAGACTGGCAAAATAGGAAAATAATTAAGTACTGAGACATGCTAAATATTTCAGTGATGAGATTGAAGCAAAACAGCGAAAATTGAAAGAAAAGGCTATGTGGGCACAAGTAAAGGTAGCGGAGAGACAGGAAGCCCAATTAGCAGAACAAGCAGGGTCAAGACAAAAATGTAATCCTGGGAAAGGTAAAGGAAATATCGAGGAAGCTAAGAAGAAATTTCTGTGTCATAATTGCAGTAGGATAGGGCATTGGACATCCGAGTGCAAATTTCCCCTGAGTACTAACAATGAAAAGGCATCATTGAATCCACAGGTGCAGAATGAGGTGAGTGGTCAACCGCAGCAACAGCAGTAGGTTGTAACACAACAGAATCAGGTGCCAACACCACCTTTTCCACAGAGCAAAAATTCCCAGAAGTATAGTAAGGAAGCGGGATTCTACAACGAAGAACAGGTAAATAAACCGCCGCGCGCTAGCGCTGCTTCGCAGTATTGGCTGCAACGCGATGAAAGTGATTCAGAAGAGGGTTATTGACGGTGCCGAAGGGAGGAAGAAGAGTGCGTACTTGGCGCAACTCTAGAAGTAGACCAGACAGGCCCATTTGTTGATGGAAAAGTTAATAATGAAAATATTACTTTCCTAGTTGATACTGGTGCTACTCGATCAACTGTTAGATCAGCTGATGTCAAGAATCTTCCTCTCTCGGATGAAACGATCCAAGTAGTTGGTGTATCCAACAGGCAGATTAAAACTTATCTTACAGAACCAGTGAAAGTTAGCATAGGGAAATTTTCTGAAATGCACCGCTTTGTCGTGTGTGACACTAGTCCTGTGAACTTGTTAGGTAGAGATTTGTTGTGCAAGATGAACTGCACTATATTTTGTACCCCAGATGAAATAGCATTTGAAAAACCAGATGATGATGTGCTGTATAAAATGACAATGGCAAACAGGGAGAAGGAGGTTACTGAAACCTATGCTGTATTTAACCCTGACGAATTACCTAAAGAATTAAAACAATCTGTTAAAGCAGAAGTTTGGGATTTCACAAGAAGATGTAGGATTAATGAGAAATGTAGATCCAGTGAAAATAATAGTAAAAGAAGGAGTAAGTTATCCAAATGTCCCTCAATATAAATTGACACCTGAAATAATTGAAGGAGTTACTCCTGTGATTGAAAAAATGATAAAACAAGGTATTTTGAGAGAAATAATGAGTAGTCCATGTAATTCACCAATAATGGGACTGAAAAAGCCTAGTGGAAAGTTCAGGATAGTACAGTAGCGGCTCGTGGAGGGAGTTCTGTGGGGCAGTGAGGCGGGGCGGGGGAGGGGCAGGGTGGGTAAATGTAAACACCGGAATATGGTTGAACGGAGGTAAGTACACATTTAAATTAATAAAACAAATTCCTTTGCACGCGCTGCATCGCATTTTACGATGCAGCTTGCGCAACGAAATTCATTTTATTAATTTAAATATGTAGTTTCCTCCGTTCATCCATATTCTGGTGTTTACACTTCCCCACCCTGCCCCTCCCCCGCCCTGCCTCACTGCCGCACCGAACTCCCTCCACAAGCCGCTACTGGGATAGTACAAGGTCTGAGAAAGATAAACAAAATTGTTGTATCATGCTGTCCCATTGTAACGAATCCATCTGTGATTTTATATCAGATTCCCCATGACGCAGAATGGTATACAGTAATTGATCTATGCCATGCTTTCTTTTCCATCCCCTTGCACCATGACAGTCAGCATATTTTTGCATTTCGTTTTGGTGAGCGTATTTTGGCGTGGTGCAGAATCCCACAGGGGTATACAGAAAGCCCCTCAATATTTAATCAGCTATTGAAGAAGTCTGTGGAAAGTCTAGAAATGCCAGAAAATTCTGTAATAGTTCAATACATCGATGACCTAATTGTGGCATCGAAAACCCGTGAAGCTTGTGAGGTAGACACGGTAGCCTTGCTGAATCATTTGGCAGATGGAGGACTAAAAGTGTCACCATCGAAATTACAATTTTGTAAGAAGGAAGTACAATATTTAGGACATAACATTGAAAAAGGACTGAGAAGGATAACCATAGACAGAATCAGGATCATAAAGAGAATGAGTCCACCTATGACCCAAAGAGAGGTGAGAATGTTTCTGGGAATGGTTGGATATTGACATCAATGGATTAGCAATTTTTCGTTGATCGCAAAACCTTTGGTACGATTGACAAGAAGTGATGTGAAAGATCCCATTGATTTGAACAAAGAGGAATTGGCAGCATTCAAAAGATTGAGAGATGGGTTGTGTGAAGCACCTGCATTGGGTATGCCTGATTATGAAAAAGAATTTGAGTTGTATTGCAGTGAAAGAAATGGATGTGCACTCTCTGTTCTAGTACAGAAGCATGGAAAACTGAGGAGACCAATTGCATATTTTTCATCAATGTTGGACCCAGTAGCTGTAGCCCTACCTGGGTGTTTGAAAGCAGTGGCTGCTACATGTCGAAGTTTGGAGTGAGGGAATTGTGATGGGATATTCTGTGAAAGTGTTTGTACCTCATGATGTGGCGATCCTTTTAATGAGGAGTCGTACTCAGTATATGACACATAGTCGGCTGACTAAGTATGAAAAGGTCATATTAGGTGCAACAAATGTAAGTCTTGTAAGATGCGTGAATGTGAATCCTTTAACATTGTTACCTGATGCAGAGAATGTGGAAGTAAGAGATGAAGCAGATCATGACTGTCTGGAAGTACTTGATTTTTGTACAAAACCACGACCTGACATAAAGGATGAACCCTTACCAGAAAGTGATTTGGTTATGTTTGTCGATGGATCTTGTTTGAGGACAGATGGTGGAGTGTTGAGTGCAGCATATGCGGTATGTACAGTTGCAGCAGTAATGGAAGCAACCTATATGAAAGGAGTAAAATCGGCCCAAGTAGCTGAACTTGTTGCTTTGACGAGAGCATGCAAGATTGGGAAAGGTGTGAGAGTGACTGTGATAACTGATAGCCAGTATGGTTATGGAGTTGTCCACGACTTCGGCCAGATATGGCTTGCAGAGAGGTTCCTTCACCTCCAGTGGAACTCCCATTAAGAATGCTGAAGCAGTTGGAAAGTTGCTTGAGGCGATACAGCTGCCTAGGCAATTGGCTGTTGTGAAATGTGCCGCCCATAGTCGCAGTGGTGATTATATCGCCACTGGAAACAAATTTGCAAATGGTATGGTGCAATACTGTGCACGAAATCAGAATTCAATCAATCGGGCTAAGGAAAAAGAGGTGATTTCTTGCTTTTTGATGTTTACTAACACTGTGGAAACATGGGAAGAAGCAGGAGAGGAGGAAATAAAGCAGTGGGTAAAAGCAGGATGTGCACCAAGGGGGAAAGATCATGTGTGGGTCTATCGAGATGGAAGACCAGTCATGCCTGATAGCATGATGTCTGCCATGGCACGGATGTATCATGGACAGGGACACATAGGTAGAGACGCTATGATCAGGTCCTTTAAGCAAACCTGGTATAATGCAAAGTTCAGACATGTAGCAGAAAGTCTTTGTCAGAGATACCTAATATGTCAGCAATACAATCCAGGAAGAAAGACAGTAGTGAGTCTAGGAACAATAGGTCGAGAAGGAGGGCCTTTTACCAGAATGCAAGTGGATTTCATTGAAATGCCTCCCTGTAACAGGTTGAGGTATGTCTTGGTTATGGTCTGTCTATTTTCCAGATGGGTAGAGGCATTTCCAACGAGAAGAAATGATGGGATGACAGTGGCAACATTTCTTTTGAGGGAATTTATCCCTAGATTTGGGTTCCCAGTGACAATTGAGTCAGACCGAGGAGGCCATTTTCATAATGAGATCATAAAACTGATTTGTGAAGCATTGAATGTACGACAAAAACTACATTGTGGCTACCGACCAGAGGCTTCTGGTGTGGTGGAACAGATGAATGGTACTATCAAAAACAGAATAGGGAAAATGTGTTTAGCCACAGGTATGAAATGGCCTGATGTCTTGCCTCTAGTACTCATGACTATTAGATCAATTCCAGACAGAACTACAGGGTTGAGTCCACATGAAATCATCATGGGATGAGCCATGCACCACATTTTTATACCAGTCAACAAAATGATGACTATAACTGATGACATGGTATTGGAATACTGTAAATGCCTGGCTGACGCAGTTCATTCTGTGTTTCATCAGGTTGGAGCGGATGCCACCACCCTTGAAAAGAAGCCAGCCCATGATCTAAGCCCAGGGGACAGGGTAAGGATAAAAGTCCACAGAAGAAGAAACTGTTTGGTTCCCAGGTGGGGATAACCAAGACAAGTCATCTTGACCACAACAACAGCTGTGAAGTGTGCTGGATTGAAGAACTGGATCCATGCAAGTCATACTTTGAGAATTCCAAATACAGTAGACAGCACAGAAAAGGAGTATTTTAATGAATCAGAATCTAGTACTGAGTCAGATGACGGAGAGCCAAAAGACAAAGAAAACCCTGAAAGGGGGGAAACTTTTGTCCCCAGAAGTAATTCTCTGAGGAGAAGGTTACAGATTTCTGATACCAGTTCAGACTCAGAGACAGAACAAAGAGCACAATCTTCCAGGAAAGAACAAAGAAAGAACAAAGAATAGGACAGTGAAGAGACGATAAAAGAGATTCATGAGAAGGAAGTCCCAGATGAAAGATTGAGAGAAATTCCACCTGAAACAACACCTTTAGATGGACAGGTGCCAGATACAGAGAGAGAGGGAAAGATTATTGCGGAAGATCTCCAAGGAGGTGTAGGGAACTCCATCATCCAGCTAGAAGCAGGGACAAGTGGTCAGCAGGAAGATTGCGTGTCGGAGATTCGAGGAGGGACAGAAGTAGGGAAAACAAAAGAAGTGGTGGAAAAAGAAACTATTGAGAGTAAAAAGCAAGTTGAAACAGAGTCAGAGGAAAGCGATGATGAGATACCTGAAGGTCGAGTTCTAAGAAAGAGAGCTTGGAGAACTGAAAAGAACGATAAAGGGAGTAAATTGAAAAGAGCAACAAAGGACGATGTTTGGCCGAATAAGATAAAAAGATTGAGATATCGGCTGACATGAGTAAATTCACCAAGAGATGAACAGGTGAATGAAGTGACGAGTCAGGAGAAATCAAAAGAAGAAGACACAATTGTAGTTAAAGAAAGCAAAAGAACAAGGAAACCTAACCAGAAGTATAAATCACCAGAATGGACATATGTGGCCCTGCCTGAAGTGAAAGAAGAGGCGGAAAGCCAAGGAAATCTAGGGGTGGTTGTACCGGAAGTGGTTGAGGAAGACGAAGAATCGGAAATCCTGAGTATTATCTTGTCCGATATTGGAGAAGAAGTGGATGTTCAGGACATTCTGTATACCGAAAACGAAGGAAAAGTGAAAGATGATGAAATGCCAAACTGAATGAGACCAGAAAACTATTGATGGAAAGACACTAAAATACTGAAAAAGAAAAAAAGTGGTAGAACCAAGTAGGTGCTTAGAGCCTTGGGTTAGAAAAACTAGTTGTGAAGTAGAAGAGGCTAAGTCAAAAGACACTGTCCATTTTAGCAAAGATGGCAAACATAGATAGTAGCAAAGGTAGCTGTACATTTTTGAGGAGATGGTGTAAAATGTGTTGTTGTTGTACAGGATTATTAATGCTTCTATGGAGTAAACTTACTCTACTAATCTCATTTAAAGTTACTGTAGATACATTAGAAGGACATAGTGAAAACATAACTAATATAGGGAAGATTCAAAAGGTAGTTCTGACTAGAATAGATAAAAAATATTTACATAAAGACAGGACTATTACAGATTTTTCTAATAATGTGTTTTCAAAATTGTTGTATGAATATGTAAAGACAATGGACGTAAGGGACTGCTACGTGTGTATGCAGTTACCTGCCTCTGTATCGGAGGGAGTGACTTATCACCACCTTCCAGTAACTTATGGAATAACATGTAGTGTAATAGGTACTTTATTTTATCAAACAGGTAAATTAGAGTATTATTATTCAGATTTAGATACTATATTTTCACAAGTACAGTCAATTAACAAACTAAACAAGGTAAAACCTGCAAAGGTATTAGGTGAATTTTTCTTAGAGACTAAAGAACTAACATTAGAATACATATTTAGAAATAATTTGACTTGCAGTTTAAAGAAAGAGGAAAATACATTTTTAGATGTGGTTGAAGAAAGGAGATTGAAAATGCAAAAAAAGGCTTCAGAAGGAAAAGAGGAGAAGACAGTCTTGGATGTAGAGATGGAAAAACACTTGAAAGGGGAAACGAGTCCAACTATGGCTTTAGATTGGCCTCAGAAAGGGAAATTGTGTATTAGAAGGAATCAAACAGCATATGATAATTATTTTGTAGGGAATAGTGAGTGCCACGATACATACCGAATCATGGGTGGATGGGGATTTAAAGGTGGAAAAAATCCAGTTTTTCCTGGACTGTATTTCATTTTTGGGAACACAGCATGTTACCGTTTGCCAGACCATTGGTATGGCACATGTTATTTAGGCCTGGTTTTCCAAAAGATCTTTCATATGGATAGAGGAGAAGATGGTGTACATAGTTTAGGTAGTTATTTAACACGTAGTAAGAGAGAATCTTGGACAGAAATTGTGGGTGACATTTTTGGAGCATTGATACCCGTAGTGGGAATATCTCTGAATGCAAACAAAATTAGAAGACTTTCAACAGTAGTGGATCGCTTGTCAACAAGCACCGCTGGAGGATTCTCATTGGTAAATACTGAAATGGTTGCCATGCGTGCTATGGTAATGCAAAATCGACTTGCCCTTGATATATTATTGGCAAAAGAGGGTGGAGTCTGTGGAATGCTGAAAGTTCAACATTGTTGTACTTACATTCCTGACGAAAGTAAAGATTTGAAAATTTATATTAAAACTATTACAGAATTGCATGACGAAATTGCACCACTGGAGGTTGAAGGTGTTTGGGAAAAGATTGGAAAGAAACTATCAGCTATTAAAGATTTCGGAGTAAAACTAGGTAGTACATTTTTAGGTAAGATTTTATTTCCATTAACATGTGTGATTTTCATAGTATTAATAATTAGATTAGGATGTATTTGTCGTAAAAAGAATAAAAATCAGAAAAGGTTAAAAAGAGAAAATTTAAGGAAAAGATATAAGAAACAAGAAAGAGAATTTGAAGAAATAGAATTGGAGGAAATCAAGGAGAGCATGTATAAATCAGCAAAATAAGAAGAAACAGGGGAAACTGAAATTTGAATAAAAACAAGAAATCACTTTGATATTCCGTAAAAGGGATAAAAAAAATGTGTTGGTGTGGTGATATGATCACCAAAGGGGGGATTGCTGGAGCGGGTAGTACACAATTTTGTATACCCCCCCATTCTGCATGTTTATATTAATCTGAATAATCAACTAATAGTAATATTATTAATTTGTTTGAAGTGAAAACTCACCAATTATATTAACAAAATAATTACACGTGGGATATGCATTTTGCATGGCTAAACTAAGTCTATACTAATATATGTACGCATACTAATGGTAGAAATTAGATTATTGCATGATATATGTTGCTTTTGTGATGTAATTGTAAGTTGCGCATCACTGGGTGAGTATAAACGCTTTGAATGTTGCTATTATGCTAGATAATTACTTACACATAGGGGAATTAGTGAGGGTTTAACATTTTATTAGCCATTTCAAGGTTGTAATTACGTTTTTGTGTTTGTTTTGCTTAAGTTGACCATTTGGGCCTTCTTAAAGATGGCTGACTGAGACGTACGACGTGACTGCTGCTGTCTCACGAGGTTTTGGGTGAAGTGTGCATGTGCCACCGCCAGCAACAATGGCCTCGTCCTGACCCCAGGAGAAGATGTTCCCACCAAGGACACCTGGGTGCTTCGCCAGGACCACAACAATAGACTGTCTTTAAAAACGGAACCAGCAAGTGTGATGACTTAATCTTGCGAACTATGTAAGAACTTTACCGAATGACCCCAAATCCACCAATGAGGACTGTCTAAAACTCAATCTTGATACATTTTGACATTAGTTTCATTATAAAAGTAGGAAGACAAAGCGAATTAGAGAGTCCTTCTTGTACGAACTTTCATTTCCTGACGTTATGCTGACGGAGAGGACGGTGACACTGCTGGACAGCTGTTATCCTGATTCTTTGAATGACTGAATTGCGGCCTGATTTTGATGAATTTAAAGATTTTCCACGACTTGACTGACTTAGAGGACGACTATTAGCCAGATTAGGTAAATATGATGCTCTGCGGTTTGGATGATGATTTTCTAACAATTTGCAATTTAATTAGATAAACGATGTTTGATTAATTGAAAACCGTGTTGTGTCGATTATTTGAAGAAATTAGAATAAGAGAAGAGTATAGATAAATGAATTGCATCACTAAATCATATATACAACTAACTGATTCATCACCAAATGAGGGGAATATCACAAGGTTAAAAGTTAATATAGTATTCAAATGCGCACTAGGGTTTTAGGTAGAAAGATATTCCTTTCATGTCAGCATTTGGAAACTTATCCCTCTAGGAAAACAGATCAATGAAGTGTGAGTATTGGTGTTATGGGCCCCACCAATGAATGTATTTGTGTGAGTGTGTTAATGAGATATTTGGTCTGTGACAAAGGGGGAATTTGACTCTCCACGCTGCACCAGTGGCAGGTAGGACATGAGACAATGGTTGTCCAGTCACTGACTGTGGGCAGGTGGATGCACGTCCAGTTCTTTGGTATGTTTAGACTGTTTTGTAAAGGTCAGGAATACTATTTTTGGACAAAACTGGGGCTAACGTAGCGGGCAATGTTGATGACTACAGAGAGGTACCAATCCACCCATTTCCATGAGAATACCCTTTTTTAGTACA
The DNA here is from genome assembly GCF_964204655.1 of Triturus cristatus. NCBI lineage: Eukaryota > Metazoa > Chordata > Amphibia > Caudata > Salamandridae > Triturus > Triturus cristatus. Next base: position 581,069,337 of record NC_140586.1, read on the forward strand.
TTTGCTTAGCCATTGATTTTAGAAGAAAGTACAAGCCATGACGCTTTGCAATTTTACACACCCCTTATGTTATCACAGCCTACTTATGAATCAAGTAGGTGCAGCCAGATGAGTTTAGACATGTGAAAACCCCGGCCCTCCAAGCTCGACATCGGTTATCAACTACAAGAAGTAAATATTCAAGGCTCTCTGTACTTCTCACAAGACGATTATTAGAAACAGAGTCTAGCACTTCTGTCAGCAGTTAGATGAGGCTCCTCCTCCCTAATGGTGCTGCATTTGCTTCTGCCCAAAAGTCTTCAGAGGAGCAAGCGCATCAATTATCAAGGATAAATGTCAGGACTGGGGTGCATTGCAGAGGGAATCTAATCCGACACTGTTGTAATTGAATTGTAGGGAATTGTCTATTTTTCAGGGTTGCTGTAAAGAAGTTATACTGGGCTTAAGAGACATCTATGTGGTATTGGAGGTCATGCTCTTGCAGTGCATAAAATAATCAACCTGCTAACTGTCAGATCCCATTGGAGGTAGAGTACATTAGTAGGACTATATAAAGGAAGGAGTTACATATACAAGCAGTACCGCACAGGGAGAAATCACTGGCACAACTAATTCCTTTCCTGCACCAATTGTCAGATATTATGATATCTGAGAACCAACAGGACAAAAATGTTGGTAAGATTGGTTTCAACCAATTGTTCTATTCAACTTTTGTGCCAGTTCATATAATAGACATTGAGGTTTTTGTTTGGCAGAATATGAACTTTGTCCATGCAGGTGCCACAATCCTAGTCAGGGTAAGACAGATACACAACCTAAATTAACCTGTGTACCCTGGCACATAGCAGTCAGGCTTTTAAGAGGCAATGTGTAAAGTATTTCTGCACTCTTTAATTAGAATAAACACAGTGAAAACACCACAAAAGACACCGCACCATATTGGAAAGTAGAAAATATTTCTCTGAGCAAAACAATACCAAAATGAAAAACATCCAATTAAGTAGAACTTGAGATGTGAATTTTTAAAGCTAAACTCCAAAAACAGTGCTTAGAAGTCAATAGCGCTAAAAGAGGACTTGAGATGGCGCTAAACTGGGGTTAATCCAAAGTTCAAGCTGACCACAATGGAGGGTAGGCTGGCTATAGGACCCACAAAGGGCCTGCAGAAATAGTAATTGGATGGAGCAAGTGTCAACATCGAAAACTTTATGCATCGGTTCCGATTTACACAGTGAGGGTTGTGTGTCAAAGTCGAGTCTCACAGTGACGTCTTCGGATCAGTGCTGCGTCATCGTCAAACCTCGCAGTTGGGAGCCACGTAGTCATCGACTTGGCACTGCATAAGATGGAACTGAGTTGGTTCCAATTGGCACAAAGACGTCACTGCATGAATTATTTGCAGAAAACAGCTGCAGAACCCACTTTTGAGGCCCGGGACTGGAGGGGGCACCTCAAGCAAGGGTATGACTCACAGATGGCAAAGACCGGCAACACAAGCAGAATTGCAATAAGTCTTTTGTGACCCTGTGACTTCAAAGAACAGGAAGCAAGTCAGCAACACCTTGAAGAAACTTAAGTTCAAGGATGTAGAGAGCTGGTGCAGTCACTCTTACTCCCAGGCAAAAAGCAGCAGGCACTAGGCAAACACAACAGAGCAGTAAGCAAAGTGTCAGTCCCTCCTACAGCACAGCAATTAGCATGCAGCAGGCCAACATGGCAAGGCAGTTAGAAAAGTGAAAGTCCCTCCTACAGCACAGCAGCTCACCTTCCAGGCAGAATGGCCTTGGTCCCAGCAAAGTTCTGATTTGATGGCATCCTGGGCTCAGTACTTACACCCAAATGTGTCTTTGAAGTGGGGGAAACTTCAAAGAGGCCTTTGAAGATCAAAAGGTCCCTGCCTTTCCTGCCCTGGCTCCAGACTCACTACATAGGGGTATGCAGCTCTTTGTGTGGGGACAGGCATAGCCCTATCATGATTATTGTAATTTGTAGATTTATATAGTGCAGCTTATCACCTGCGAGGGTATCCAGGCGATGTCCATGGGCATGGGAGGTTAAGTGATTTTCCAGAATCACAGGATGTTGAGCCAATGCCTAGATACAAACCCAGATCTCCAGCTCTGGAGTCAGCAGCTCAGGCTGCTGCGCCACACCCTCTCCCCCCATTCAGGTGCAAGTGTCAGCTCCCCCGTTTCAAAATACTAAGCAAGGCCCATCAGCCCGGTGATGGGTCATCAGGATGCAAATTATACAGCCCAGCTCCCTTTGTGTGACTGCATGTTTATTCAAAGACAGGCAGACATTCAGAATTACTCCACTGTGCCTCATGACAAGCTGGGCTCGTCATAACGGCCGCGGCCCACCCACGCGTGATTGATTCCCCACCTGTGTGGGAGAATCAATCAGTGGGCGGGGTTGTGACGAGCTCAGCTCGTCATGAGCACAGCTCCACTGTGCCTCATGACGAGCTGGGCTCGTCATGACCACTGTGGCGCCGCGCGTGCCCCCGCACCATGGGGGAATTACCCCCGTGGCAAAGGGGTTAAAAGTACATTAAATATCCCAATTGCGGATAAGCTAATGTTAACATGTATTGAGTACAGAGCATATGCACTTTAACACTGGGTATCTGTGGTAAAGTGTCCTGCGTCCTAGACCCAACACAAATGAATTCAGCAAAAAGGTGTGGAGGTAGACAAAAAGATTAGGAGTGACCCTGCAGAACTAGCCATTTCCAACACAACCCCCCTCAATCATGAATCAAGGGTAGGCTAATCAATACCTTGATGGACTTCCCTGCTCAGGCTGATAGAACATGTACAATGGGCCACTACTGCAGGGGAACTTGTCAGTTCTATGCCTCTCTGAACCCAGTTGGATCTCATTGTCTATACTCTCTGAGCCCACTGAACTGACTGATCAGGAACCCTTCTCCTCTGACGGATAAAAAAGGTAGATTTCCCGTATATAAGGAGTATCAGACCTATATTATGTTAGCATGATGCATCTGTATGTACACTCCCTGTTTGATATATATGCTTTTGCAGGGAGGAAATGAAACTCGTTTATTTCCTCCCTGTATATCTATTGCTATTAGAGTAGGCCGTGAACCATACAGACGACATCTTTGAACATATGCTCGAGCACGGGCCGTGATCACACGTTGATCATGTGCAGTTGTCAGGCCCCAGTTCATCTCAGTTACTGGTAGCAGCTGAAGGTAGGCTGTTTAATCGACTGTTCTAAGACTCAAGGTCGCATCTGGCTTTGAGGGTGATAAGCGCATTCTTGGAGGCGCCGTGTCTACACTCCCAGGCACCAAGACGAAAGGAAGTCACCCCTCCTGACCATATCAGTAATAGATAGTCAAGCCTTTGTACTGGTCTGATGGGTGCCATATATGGCTCTTTCCTGGAGCTCGAGGGCCAACTGGTGTTTTTCCTTTTACAGTGATTATATGTGTTGAACCGAAAAGTATATAACCACATGTTTGAATACGAGCCAACAGTCTTCTCGGCGCACCTGATGGGTGAGGTTCAGAGAGGCTCCTCTATAGAGTATTTTGTTTAATAAACAATTGAACCATCTTCACTGCCAACTGACTGATTATTTGGTAATGGTATTGGGACTATTTGTAGGTATAGTCCTTTAGTTTAATTTTATGGTACATCACCTCACCTGTGGACCCCATCTGTGCAGCATCTAACCTTTCTTTGCTCACAGATGCATCTCAGTAGGCAAACAGTATGACACTGGCCAACAGTGTCATGTGGTGCATTCCACCTCTTGGGTCTGACTCTGTCCCCAACCCAGGAAAAATTCTGACCACAAGGACAACCAACAGAGACCACTGACAGCTGTCAGTGTCTAGAGCCAGGCCACAGGCCATCCAGGGCTCTCTGAATTCTGTGCCTTCTCAAAGTGGAGGGTGGTAGCCCCAGTGGCCCTGAACCCATTTTCAAGTTCACATCCCACCATAGGTGGCAGTGTGAGACTGGTCACCCAGTCCAGGGTATGTACTACCGTGGGGCTGAACAGGAGACAGGGGTGGCCTCTCCTGCACCTGGCTCCTCCATCTGGGGTTCATTACTCTCCGCTTGGCAGTGGTACCCCCAGACAACTGAACTGTTAGGGTACCTGTGGCGGCTGTCCCTCCCAGCTCCCCTGACACCATGGGCAACTCATTCCCCAGAATGCAGTCTATGCGCATCTGGGACTGACTATGCCTGTCCCATGGGTCACTTCCCCACCCCACTCTAGGCATTCCAGGGCCATAGGGCGGAAGAAGTCCTGCCCATTTGTTGGAGTAACCCTACTCACCTAGCCAGTGTACTGCTTTGGGGAAACTAGCCTTTCCATAACTATGAGCTGACTAGCCCGATGTTCATTAGGGCAGTTACTCGGACCCCTTTCACTGTCACCTTGTTGAAGTGATGACTCCAACCCTTAGGGATCAACAAATCACCATTGGAGTCAACCTCCCAAGTAAGGGAGATCACAGCATGGTCCATGACCTAGCCCTGAGGACTACATACCCCTAAGGCCACATTAGCTACCTGCATGGAGGCACCACAAGAGGACTTGTGCCTAGCTGGGAACACTCAAAGTAGCGGGGTTGGAAATGGGCTGCCTTGGGCCATCGCCCACTAAAACCTCCTCCCTGTTTCTCAGAAGTCACATGGAAACCCTTTTCTCCTCCCTTACCCTTGGACATGCCTGTGTCTCCCTTGACCACCTCCTCACTCTGTTGGGGGGAGCCTCGACCACCCTTCTTGGGGTCCGTCCCAGGTACCTTCCTAAGCAAGTTCCCTGGAGTCAGCCTACTGTTAACAAGGCTGTGGCACGGATCTGGAAAATAAATATTAAACATATACTCTGGTGCAAACAAATTATGCAGCTCCTGATAATCTTTTAACTCACTACCCTTCAACCAACCATCCTGTGCCTTTACAAAGGGAATCCACACAATCCACCCTGGTCTGTTTGGAAATCTTCTGACTATCCTTGAATTTCTGTCTCTAATTCTCTGGGGTCAAGCCAAACGTCCTCATTATGGCTTCCTTCTTGTTGTGATACCTCATCCTGTCACTCCCTTCTAGGAGTGTCCCTCCCCTCACTAGGGATATGTCTCCAAAGACTAGCCACCCAATCTGCATAAGGGACTTTATGCATTTGGAGTGCAATTTCAGAGGCTCCAAACCATCTGTCTATGTTATCTCCCATCAAAAAATCAGACACCAGACTCTTGGGTATATGGACCCTCCTGTCGGAGTGCACAGAAGAAATGCTGCGAACATTACTGCAGGACTCTACCTGATTTGCCTTTATGCCCAGCTCTTTAAGGCTCAATGCTGGACCTAACATCATCTTTTTCTCCTCTATGGCCAGTCTCTTTTGGCTCCCCTCCATCTCCACAGTTAGGCCTTTTTCTCCTCTAAGCCTGTTTCTTTTCTTTCAAGGCCTTCTCTCTCTCCAGTTTGAGCTTAGACAGCTCCATTTTAAAATGTCTCTCCTCCCTGCTGTCCTCAAGCTTCTCTTGGGGCATCCTTTGGATGACACTCTGCTCCCTGATCTGTAAGAAACCTCTATTCCTGGAAATACATTTCCCTCCTCCTCCACACACAGCAGCACTAGGCTTCCTTTTAGGTGCTGGTCCAAATCACTCTCCTCATCCAGCTCTTCCTTAGCCTCACCCTCCTCTGGGGTCTCATTCAATGTAGCATGGCCTTCTGGCCAGGCTCACAGTGCCTTTGGCAGCTCCACCTTCCTAGTGGTGCCCTTTACAGAAAGCCCAAAATCCTTACAGAAATCCTTGAGCTGGGCCACATTGTAACCCTCAATTTTGACAGTTCAAACTCCCTTCTTACAGGTGCATCTGCACCACCTTCAATCAGAGACATGATTTAGAGTAAAAAGCAAAAATGTCAATCAGGGAGAATTGAAAAATGTAAAGTGTCAATTGAAGAGAGTAGGAAAAAAACAATGGGGATCAAAGACAATAGAGTTTAATTGGTCTAGATATGGTTAGTAGTGTACATCAAATTAATGAAAGGTTCTGAAAAAATACTAGTCCAATCCTCACCACTGATCACCAATGTTACAAACTGAGGTTTCTGGTTAACAGAGTATGCACCCTGTCGAAGCAGGAGCCGCAATCCTAGTCAAGGTAAGTCAAACACACAACATATATTAACCTTAACTCAAACACTGTTAGCTAGGCACATCGCAGCCAGGATTAACTTAAGAGGCAAAGTATAAAGTATTTGTACACATATACAGTAATACAGTGTAAACACCACAGAATGTCTTCCCACCAGTTTAGGAAAATAGAGAATATTTATCCAATAGGTAGAGCTTGTGATATGAATCTTTAAAGATTAAATCCAAAAACAGTGCTTAGATGTCAAAAGTGCTAAAAGGGGTAAATCCAAAGTTTGGGGCGACCACGATGGAGGGCAGGCCGGTTACAGGACCCATGCAGAACCCACAGAAAAAGTACCGTAGATAGAGCAAGCATCGACATTGGAAGCTTGATCCGTCAGTTCAGATTCATGCAGTTGGTACGATGCATCAAAGTCCAGTCTTGCAGCAGCATCTTCGGATCGGCGCTGCGTTGTTGTCAACGCTTGCAGTTGAGACCCAAATCGTGGTCAAATCAGCACTGCGTCGGAGAATACTGTGTCAGTTATGATTGGTGCAAAGGCATCACTGAATTGATTTGTGCAGGAAACAGCTGCAGAACCCACTTTTAAGGTCCAGGACTAGATGGGGCATCTCAGCCAAAGGTAGGGCTCACAGTTGGCAGAGTCCAGTAGGGCCAGCAGAGTTGCAAGAAGTCTTTTGTGACACTGAGACTTCAGAGAACAGGAGGCAAGTGAGCAGGCCCGTGGAGAAAGTTGTGTTCAAGGATTTAGAGAGCAGGTCCAGTCCCTCCCCCTCCCAGGAACAAAGTAGCAGGCCAACACAGTAGAGCAGGTAGCAAAGTGGCCGTCCATCTTACAGCACAGCAGTCAGTAGGCCAACACAACAATGCGGTTAGCAAAGCAACAGTCCCTCCTACAGCATAGCAGCTCTGCTTCCAGGCAGAAAGTCCTTGGTTCCAGAAAAGTTCTGAATTGGGAGTATCATGGGTCCAGTATGTATACCCAAATGTGCCTTTGAAGTGGGGGGACTTCAAAAAGGCCTTTAAAGAACAAAGGGTCCCTTCCTTTCCTGCCCTGCCTCCAGGCTTACTGCAGGGGAGTATGCCGCTATTTGTGTGGGGACAGGCATAGCCCTGTTCAGGTGAAAGTATCAGTTCCTCCCTCCCAATCTACTGCAGGAAGGCTCATCAGCCTGTCGATGGACCATCAGGTTGCAAATGTCAAACGCCAGCTCCCTTTGTGTGTCTGTCTAGAGGGAATGCACACAACTCAGCTGTCACCCAACCCAGGCGTGTATTCAGAGACAGGCAGAGGAACAGAATGGTTAAAGTAATAAAATTCCAACTTTCTAAAAGTATATACTAAGACTTTGGGCCGTGCAAAACAGGTGTTTTAGGCCTCCTTAATGTATATATGAACAGTTACCCAAGTTGAAATTGTTGAGTCAGCGCTTTCGATTCAGGGTCAAGTAAATGAATAATCTTGGTCCGTGTGTTTATTCACAAATATTTCTTAATTATTTTTCAAATATTTCATGTGCACTTAAACATGTCTTTCAGACTACATCCAAATATCAAGCACATTATTGCAGTTTGCAGACATGAGTAAACACAACATTACAAAACCTACAATACAATAATACATCAAGTACAAAACTCAAAAGTGCTCTCACTTGGAACCGGTCTAATTGTGAACATTATGCAGAGGTTGTAATCATTATTTGTGTTTGAACAATGCACCTCTTGTTTAAAATAACTCTTGGGGGTTAAACATCGGGTTTGCTGCCATGTTTGGACTACACCTCCAACCTGCATTCACAACACAAAACATAAAAGTCATAGCCTACAATGAACCAACTATATGTAACAGATTTAGGGCCTCATTTACAATTTTTTGCCATAGGGCAGCGCCGCAAGGCTTCTTCCTACGCTGCCCTGCCTCAAAAAAGCTGGAATGTGCTGTATTAATAAAATACAGTGCATTCTTGTCCTTTCTGCCTTTGCTGGTACACAGATTGGTGCTTAGCACCAATGCAGGCTCCCTTGTACTATAGTGCAAGATTGTCTTCCTTTTTGGTATCATTGTTTTTGTGCAGGAAGGACTACCTTCCTGCCCAAAACAATGAATGGAAGCATTTTCTTCTTTCCATGTGTGCTGCCGATGGGGTAGCACACATAGAAATATGAATATTAGAGGAAAAATAAAGTTTTATTTCCTCGTTTCACCTCTCCTGGGGAGGCCCACAGTTTTTACGCACTTCCAGGTTTAAAGATCTTTGTAATTCTGGGAATGTGTCAAAACCCATGGGTATTGTGTGGGGCAAAACGCATGCCCTCTCCATGGAACGCCTCCTTCACGTAGAGCAAGGCAAGCAGCGGCGCTGCTTGCAATACTCTATTTCTATGAGGCCATGCAAAGCCACACAGGGTGGCTTTGCGCCGACTCATGGATATAATTGAGAGGCCTGCGCCACCAAAACGTCATAAAAAGTGACGCTTCGGCAGCACAGACCTCTTGTAAATGAGGCCCTTAGTGCCTAATTATTCAACATTGTATAAAGTGTTTTGGAGCCTCCTGGTGGGTGTGGAGGGCTGTACCAATGTTACACAATTATACAATCCAATGACTGAGCTTTTTAAGCTGCCTGAATTGAATAGGTGCCTATGTTCACAGCACAGCATGGGAAGCTTTTAAATTGTGTGTATCATGGGGCAATGTTCATGCTTTCAAGTATCTAAGACGTTCATGGGGGCTTTCCATGGAGATATTTAAAAGGTGGAATCATCCCAGCTAAGAACACTAGTCTGCATCCAGGTTACAACACTTCAACAACAGTAGCAATTAAAACGTATTTTACAAATATCGTGGGGAGAAAAAAAAGTCAGAAAAAAACTCTAGTGATGCTACTTCAAAATGGGCGTGGAAGCACGCTTACAATTGCATTTGGTCATGAAGTTGGCTGCATGCTCTTGAACCAAGAGCTTACATAGAGCCATTTCAGAGATACTACGCTCATTTACATTGCCAGAATTGGCCTGCATACTTACATCATATGTCATATTTCTGATAAGTGTATTATTGCCCATATTGGAACTCGGACCTACAGTGGAACATGAGGAGGTATGAACCCTAGAAAGTGGTGAAGGTAGCCCTTCAGGGTTGAAGCAAAGTCCCTGTAAAGTGCTTAAATACAATTTATTTTTATTGCATCTTAAAAAAAGTTTTACTGAAAAAAAGGATTTTAAATTAATGATGCACAGTGAAACAACAGGCACAATTTTTATCAACTTTCTGTGAAATGCACTTTGGTTTAACCCGAGCAATGTCAAATGAGCGGATAGCTCATTTGCCCATTGCCATTTAGAATTTGTAATGCAATCTGTAAACAACTGACTCTGTCACCCTAGATTGTCCATTCTTGGCCATTTTACGTCAAGAACATTTTGTAAATTGTGATAATCAATCAGATTTTCGTTTTCGGCGTCTCTCTTGCTATTTTCTTCATTTTGCCCTTGTACTGGAGTTTACTAAAAAAAAAACCTGAAAGTGGTAGCATATAAACGTGTGCTAAAAACATATTGTCTGAAATTCAAGGAAGTCATGTACAAGCAAAAATAGGTGCTGCAACAACACGACCAAGAACGAAAGAAACCCCTCCATTCCTTCAGTGTTACTGACGCCGATGCCACAGAAGCTCTCTTCTCTGCAGCTCATGTTTTCTTTACGTTCTTTCAAGATTAATCTTAGCTATTTTTGCTTTTAAGGTTAAAACGAATTCAAATACAGCAAAAACTAAATTCATCCCATATATATTGCTCATTAAGCGTTTCAAAACAAAGGAGGGGTGCTTTAGAATATAGATTCTACAGCAGCGATTCATGTAGATTGTTGTCATCTGTCGAATTAATTGCACAAATATCACAGGCAGTGGGAGTTTACTCAGGAGTGACGTTTCTTAAAATGGTGACAACTGGTTAATTCATTGGGCTAGAGCCTACCAGTGCAGGCGTGCCTATATTTTGTGTTATATTGCGTGTTACGAGACAGGGAAACGGTACAGATATCCGATGATGGTAAACCCCATGAGAAACTTTCATCACCCCTTATAAATGGTTCTTCCTATCTGATCAATAACAATGCTGATATTTGTGAAGTTGCCTTTTATTCTGTAGAATAACAAAATAAGAAATACCAACCTGATAACCCCAGGTCGGCGAAAATCAATTGTTGTGAATTTCCAAAAGGAAAGTTTGCGAACAGTTGATGCAAGCATCAGAAAAAGGGCACAGGCAAAAAATGATGGACAACTCTAGGTAGGGATTCAAAAGAGCTGTAGGATTAGAGCAGATAGGAGGTAGAGTTAGATGGCGCAAACAGGGGTAGAGGTACCGCTGTGTCATGTGGAGTAGAAGTACTAGGGTTTGGGCAGTGTTAAAGGTAGGCAGTGGTAAGTCATAACCTGTGACATAGGGAACTATGTGGCTAATACTACATTGTATGAGAGGGGTGAAGTTGTTAGGATCTAGGCAAGAGGAGAGGTTCTAGGATATGTACTTGGAGAGATGCAATAGGGAATATGTAAGTGTGGAGATACTAGGGTATATGTAGACCTAGAGCAACTAGGGAGTGGATAGAAGTAGAGAAAACTAGCTGAGAGAGAAGTGGAGAGAAATCATCTTGGTTATAGAAAGAATGATAAAGAGAGGAGTTTTCAAAATAGAGTGACCTGCCTTCCCCAGTCCCTCCAACAAGATACAGAAAAGTAGAAAGGGTGCTGTTCAAAGGAGGTGTGTGCTTTCCTTTATACGGAAAAAAAGATAACTGCGATCTTGGGAAAAAAATAGACTGGAGATTTTTTTTTAAATACGAAGAGCGTTCACCAGGATGGATTTGACATCATATAGATCATATCCACAGGATGCCATTCATTACACATACGTTGGTCTGTGGTTTTATTATTGACGATTAGGAAGTACCGTAAAGTTCATCGTTGCCTCAAGTTACGGGCCAAGATACCACCTGTAAGCGTCTCTGCTGTGGTAGAAGTTGTGTTTGCAAAACTCATTCACTGTTGGTTAGTAACACTGTGAGGAAGATTTACAAGCCCCTTGCCCCACCAATACGTCCCTTTTCGTGACGTACTGGTGGCATATTTCACTGCTCCATATTTACACGGACAGGAAAAGCCACCCTGCGTGGCTTTTCCTGTCCTTGTAAATATGGGCCCTTTGTATGCAGCACTTTGCGTGAAAGGGGCGTTCCATGGGTGTTGCTGTGGTTGTTCCCACGCAACACCCATGGAACCAGACACATTTCCAGATTTACGAGGAATCGTATATCTGGAAATGTGTCAGTATGCTACGCCACCATAGGGGTGGCTTAGCGAGGTGCAACAAGGAGAAATGTTTTCATTTCTCCTTGTTTTTTCCTCTTTCAATGCGTGCTGCATTCTACAGCATGCATTGAAAGGGGAAAATGCTGGTAGTTATTGTTTTCATGCAGGAAGATACACAAAAACAATCTCCCCATGACGCAGGCCTCCTTGCGCCATGGTGCAAGGGAGCCCGCGCCGGCGCATGGCAGCTTTTTGTGCGCCAGCGCAGGGATGAGCACAGGAATGCAACATATTATTTTCAATATGTCACATACCCGTCCTCTCAAAGTGACTCAGTGAGTGCTTAATTTATAAAAAACGTAGTGCCAGGGCTCTCGACAGCCGGACACTAGAGCTTGCACCATCCGTTGCCCCTGGCAGCACTGCCAATGACAGCACCAACCTACTACTAATCATCACACTTCTAAAAGTGTGACAATTCATACTATTACAGGCCCCTAAAGGTATAAACATGGCTATGGAGGCCAATACTAATAATTGGAAATTGAAATTAAAATATTAAACAGTAGTTGTTGTGCTCATACCTAAATTGGCAGACACCACTACCATGTGGCAGACAGTCATAAGCCCTGGTGCTGGCAGTTAAGTGCCGGTGCTGAGCACCGGAAAGCACTGGCACAAATTAAGCACTGGGCTCAGTGCGGCGCAGCCAAATGGCTTGCGGAATGCACTGAGTCACTTTCTCGTAAATCTGCCCCAGTATGTATAGACATAAAAACACTGTAATGAAAAAAGCAGACATTTCACCTTGCCTAATACAGTCCCAATAGTATAGGTGACTTCAGGCAAAGGGCAAAGGTAAGGTTTAAACTAAGGGATGGGCGTAACTCATATAATTTCGGGTAATATAGTACCACAAAATTAGCAAACAATTATGCGAAATTACACTCAATTCTAACAAATTGCATCTCACACTAACAAAAATATCCACATAGTCAGTTCGGGTATAAATTCTTTATTTTTTATTTTTATAGTAAGTAACTCTTATTGCATATGGTTAATTAAAATTGTTTACAAAATTCCTTTTAAATAACTCAGTTCTGTAAGATCATTCAGTACACTAAACGTTCATAAAAGCGGTTAATCAATACATATTTCAAAAGCTATAAATTGTAAAATTGTGAAAATTGTGTTTTATGGGGCCCCATAGAACATCTTAATCTAGTCCTTTTTTTGTATTTTTTATCCTCCCTCCATTCCCCTCTACCTCAACTCGACCCCCCTGCCCTGTATCAATATGCTCTGAATCTGCATCTATTTTAGAGAAGCTCTACGGCAGTATTTCAGCCCACTTTAAGTAGGGCAAAAAAACAGCACTGAAGCTGCGGATCCGACCTATGAACTATATTTAGAAAGTGATTAGAGGATGCCAGCAAGTGAATGTTTAGAGCTCAAGTTTCTTTCCACCCACTATCCTGTTTCCCCACTGACAGTCAATTAAAGATGAATGGTTATTTCCTAATAATCCCATCGAGATGAAACCGGCCCAGATCTCCTCACATTTTTCCTGGTGATCCTTCAGCCAATATATTCCTATCTTACAGGAGCAATTTTATAAATCTCTTGCATCCAAGTCTCAGAGTTTGAACGACTGTTAGTCCTCTATGATTTCAACATGCATAACTTAGAGACTGCAATTGCCAGTGCAAACCACCTCTTTCGTTGATGCATGATCTCAGGTTACATAGATGAAACATGCAGGATTACAGCCTGCAATGCCAATATTATTCTTCAATACCTTCCACACCTCAGCCCATTACAGTTGCATTTCCGGGCTATGTGTACTAAGTCACTGTTCCAATGAGCAGATCTCTAGCATTCTGATCTGGGGATTTATACTGTGTCACCTAACCTTAGCGCGGATCATTGCCAATCATGTTCATTCTAAAAATACACAAATTTGACCTAGTCCTCCCTCTTCTACCTTTTGTTATCCTTCAAGTCAGATCAGGTTTCTTCTGAGTATTCGGTCTGTAATCTAAGTGATCATCATTTTGTCAGGTGCTTAGTCTAGGATTTGAAAAATTGCCATCTGCCGAGGTCCTATATGGTGCTGAGACAGAATATCGAGTAGTAAATATCGAGTTGTATGTGATGTGTGTTTTTTTGTATAAGAATTGTTTGTATTTTTAATATATGTGTTACATTTTTAGTAGTTATTCATTTTATTTAATTTTATTTGAATTTTTCGCCTTTAGTTCCGTAGCGGGGTGTGGGTTTATAGGGGAATAGGGTGGGAAGTAATGTAATTGTATTAAATGTATTGATTTTTTTTTTTTATTTTTGCATTTTTAGCTCCGTAGCGGGTTGTGGGTTTATAGGGGAATAGGGTGAGAAGAAGTTTAAGTATATTAAGGTGCTGATTCCGATCCTGTAAAACCCGGGTACAAATGGTCGTACGGAGCGTTTTCTCCGTACGACTCGTACCCGGGAATTCCACCGTACAAACCAGCAAGTACGATTCGTACAGAAATACCATTTCCGTACGAATTGTAAAAACACTGTACGGCTAAAAAACTACATACAATTCCAATCCTGGACAGCGCGTACGCGACGTCCGCACGGAGTCAGGCAGCGTTTTACGGACCAGCAAGTACGATTCGTACCCACAGCACTTCGCACGGCTATATTTTTACGGGAGCCAAAAAGTGCCGGAAAAGCTAAGTACGGCGCGGTACGTGCCATACCCCCAGCCCCCCCGTATGTACGCGCTGTACCCCCAGCCCCCCGTATGTACGTGCCATACCCCCAGCCCCCCGTATGTACCCGCCGTACCCCCAGCCCCCCGTATGTATGCGCCGTACCCCCAGCCCCGTATGTACGCGCCGTACCCCCAGTGTGGACGTACGCAGGAGGGGTGGGAGGCTGGCGGGGGCCGTACGACTCCTACCCCGGGCACAAGTGTACCCGGGGTAGGGGTCGTGCAAAGTTCACTCCGTACGGGATGTTTTCCATACGCTTGTGTATTCGGGACGCCGGTACGGATCGGACTTGTGCGCTCGGACTTCAGTTTTACGGCTCATACATAAAACTGTCCGGGGACGTCTCGTAGACTTTTCCCGAGGTCTTTTGTATGTATTTCTCACGTACAAATCGTACTTCGCCATTTGTACGGGACTTGTACGATTCCTACGTAAAAAAATACGGATACAAGTCGGACGGTAAATTTTTTTAACGGATCGGAATCGGCACCTAAATGTATTGATTCATTTTAAATTATTAATATTTGTTTAATTGAGATGTTATAGAGTTAAACGTGTAAAGTAATTTATTATTAATTAATTATTAATTGGTTGATAATTAATTTTTTATGAATTTATTGGTAATTATTTTTGGTAATTGTGTAATTAATTTTAAGTGTCTGTTGTGGTTTTTATAGGTGTAAAGGGTGGGAAGTAATTTATTTTTAATTGATGAATTAATAATTGGTTGATAATTAATTTTAATTAATTGTTAATTAATGATGGTAATTATGTAATTATTTTTAGGTGTGTGTTGTGGTGTTTATAGGAATAAAGGGGCTCAGTATGATGGCGGAGGGACCACCACTGCCGGGCCGATGGTGGTGGTCCCTCCTCCATCTGGCTCCTATTTCCCCCGCCACATTAGGATGGCGGGGAATCGCTTAGTGACAGCAGAGGTCACAAAGACCGCCCTCCATGCTTCCACCACGGCAATCATCGCGATTGCCTGGTGGAGTGGTCACCATGTGTGAAATGGCAGCGGTGCCTACCAGGCACCGCCCGCCTGATTGCAATGCTGGCGTGAGCCAGCCTTTCCATGGTAGTTTCACCGCCATGGAAAGGCTGGCAGAGGCTGAGTTCTGGGGCCTGTTGCGGCCCCCTCTGTGTGGGGGAAGGGTCTATGTGCACTGGGGGGTGTACCCGTTGTACCTCCCTTCATTTCCATGCACAAGGTGGCAGGCACTGCATGGTGCCTGCCACTTTGTGCATGGAAATGCACTACGTGGCATTTGTGCATTGCGAACGGTGCTGCAGCCAGCCTGGGGCCTGGATGCACCTGCCATAGGGGCGGGCTCATCCTAATAGGCTCAGCGGGTCCACCGCTTTACTGGCTGGTGGTCCCAGCTCTGCAGTGATGGCGGCAAACTGTTGTCCGCCTGCCATCGTAATGAGCTCCATAGGGTGGAAAGTAATTTATGTTTAATTAATTTATATATCGTTGTTAATTAATGTTAAATAGTTGATATTTATTTTGCATAATTGTTTACTTTTTTGTGTGTTGTTTCTACTTTTAAAGGGGTAAAGGGTGGGTATTAAATAAATGTTAATTATTTAATTATTAGTTGTTAATAGTAATAGTTTTTAATTTTAAAATAATTGTGGTTTATTATTTTATAGTTTAAGGTGTGTGTGTTGTGGATATGATAGTGTTAAAGTGTGTGTAGTTAATTGTTTATTAGTTTTTATTAATATTTTTTTAATTGATTATTAATTATGTTAATTATGTAAATACATTGAATTAAAAATGTTGAAGTGTTTTGTTATTGGTGTGGTGTTATCTTGTAGTTGTAGGAAATAAAATACATTTACATTTTAATTACATTTTTTGTTTGTAAATATGTTCTAGTTTAGAAAGATATTTTTATGTAAATGTATTGTTTATTTATTTATAGGTATAAAAAAAATTATTTTCATTTTTTAAATATTGTTTATTAATATATTTTTTTCAATGTTTAATATATATAATTGTGTTTGAGTGTGAATAAAATGTTTTTTCTCCAGTATCCAGCACTCTCCCTACTGTTGCACTCACTTGAGTTGGAATAGTAACTTTTACCCCTCCGCTATCCTGCACTTTCTCTACTGTTGCACTCACTGGAGTGGGAATAGTAATTTTTATCTCTCCGCTATCCTACACTTTCCCTAATGTTGCATTCACTGGAGTTGGAATAGTAATTTTTACCTCTCCGCTATCCAACTCTTTCCCTACTGTTGCACTCTCTGGAGTGGTAATAGTAATTTTTACCCTTCCACTAACCAACATTGTCCCTACTGTTGCACTCGTTGAAGTGGGAATAGTAATTTTTGCTCCTCCGCTATTCAACAATATCCCTACTGTTGCACTCACTGCAGTTTGAATAGTAATTTGTTCCCCTCTGCTATCCAGCACTTTCCCTACTGTTGCACTCAGTGAAGTGGAAATAGTAATTTTTCCCCTCCGCCATCCAACACTGTCCCTACTGTTGCTCTCACTGGAGTGGAAATAGTAATTTTTACCCCTCCGCTATCCAACACTTTCCCTACTGTTGCACTCTTTGGAGTGGGAATAGTAATGTGTATCCCTCCCCTATCCAACACTTTCATTACTGTTGCACTCACTCGAGTGGGAATAGTAATTTTTTCACCTCTGTTATCCAACACTTTCCCATTTTTTACACTCACTGGAGTTGGAATAGTAAATTTTATTATTTCACTATCCAACACTTTTCCTACAGTTGCACTGATTGTATTCGGCATTTTAAGTTTATGTTTGAAATTATTTTTTATTTTTATATAATGTTAAAGTTTTAAAATAAATTAAAGCTAATATTTTATTCATTATTTTAAAGTAAAAAAAAATCTATATATATAAATGATTATGTTTGTGTGGGTATTTTTTTCAAATGAAGTTTATTTGTAATATTTTTTACATATTTATATTAAATGTAAGTTATTTTGCTAAAATTAAGATTAATATTTAATATATTTAATATATATTATTATATTTTATAAATATTTTTAAATCAATATTTTTTACATCTATATTTTTACATCAATATTTTTGATTCAATATTTTTGTACTTACCTGTGTAGGTATGAAAGTTGATATTTTTTCTAGTCTATATATTTTTGAGGATATTTTGAACATCAATATTTTTAACATCGATATTCTATCAGTGAACCGTCCTCTATATATCCCTGAGACCACCTATTAATATGTTCCAGAAGTTTATAAGTATTTAAAAATTGTGGACCCTTGCAACTTTATTGGTTGGTGAATAGAGTGACCCAGTTATTGATCTCTAAAAAAAATTATTTATTGTCATTTTTCGGTAATACATGTTACAATACAGATATATATTGTAAGCAGTAGAATAGTTGAGGTCAAATCACAGATTTTACAATGTACGAGGTCAGTGCGTATTCTAACATTGTCTATGTCAACGGTAATCATATATCGGGTCAGTCTCTGATTGAAAATACCAATATAAATTTACATTCAGAACTATTCACTGATCATTACATTCATTGAGTGTGCCTGTACTTAAGAATTGACAATTGATCCTCCTAAGCCTTGTTCAAATGTCTCTTTCTGACATTGATGTGAGGCTTCTACCACAAAATAAATAGTTAAGACAGTAACTATGAATTAAGTATCTCTAATTAACATGGGAAAATAGCCAAAAAGAGAAGAGGGGGGTCAGGAGGGAGTGGAAAAGAGCCGCTTTTGCTCCTATATCTTCTCTTTTTTAGCTCATCTGTATCTTTACAATAATTAATTGTGGTGCACTAATCTATTGTACTTAAGTAGTACGCAAAGTCTTATACATAATAACTGCAAAAACAACAATTGATAGACAGAATGCAGAACAATGTCATACATTCACCTTAGAA
Source organism: Triturus cristatus (assembly GCF_964204655.1). Lineage (NCBI taxonomy): Eukaryota > Metazoa > Chordata > Amphibia > Caudata > Salamandridae > Triturus > Triturus cristatus. The sequence goes on from NC_140586.1 coordinate 581,087,492, forward strand.
CAGAGATCTGGGCCTAAATCCATCGTTTTTTGCTTACCATGCCATTCCAGTTTGAACCCAGCCATATGCAAATCAGACTTGACCCTGTGCCTCATGGGAACAGTCCAGCCCGAACTGCCAAGCCAGGTCCTCTCTGGACTGGAAACAAGCATCCTAGGACCGGTTTCGGGATTTCACTCCTCTTCAGCCAGGATAGCTTGATTCCAGTGGCATGGAGAGCATGGGACTCACGTCTGAGCATACCCGTCCAACTCGGGGTGACAAATGCAAAAACAACAATTGATGGACAGAATGCAGAACAATGTCATACATTCACCCCAGTACAGAGATCTGGGCCTAAATCCATTGTTTTTTTGCTCCCCATGCCATTCCAGTTTGAACCCAGCCATATGCAAATCAGTCTTGACCCTGTGCCTCATGGAAACAGTCCAGCCCGAACTGCCAAGCCAGGTCCTCCCTGGACTGGAAACAAGCATCCTAGGACCGGTTTCGGGGTTTCACCCCTCTTCAGCCAGGATAGCTTGATTCCAGTGGCATGGAGAGCACGGGACTCACGTCTGAGCAAACCCGTCCCACTCGGGGTGACAAATGCAAAAACAACAATTGATGGACAGAATGCAGAACAATGTCATACATTCACCCCAGTACAGAGATCTGGGCCTAAATCCATCGTTTTTTTGCTCACCATGCCATTCCAGTTTGAACCCAGCCATATGCAAATCAGTCTTGACCCTGTGCCTCATGGGAACAGTCCAGCCCGACCTGGCAAGCCAGGTCCTCCCTGGACTGGAAACAAGCATCCTAGGACCAGTTTCGGGGTTTCTATGTCAACGGTAATCATACATCAGGTCAGTCTCTGATTGAAAATACCAATATAAATCTACATTCAGAACTATTCACTGATCATTACGTTCACTGAGTGTGCCTGCACGTTACAAATTGACAATTGATCCTCCTAAGCCTTACTCAAATGTCTCTTTCTGACATTGTTGTGAGGCTTCTACCACAAAATAAATAGTTAAGACTGTAACTATGAATTAAGTATCTTCTAATTAACATGGGAAAATAGCCAAAAAGGGAAGAGGGGAGGACAGGAGGGAGTGGAAAAGAGCCGCTTTTGCTCCTATATCTTCTCTTTATCTTCTCTTTTTCAGCTCATCTGTATCTTTACAATAATTAATTGTGGTACATTAATCTATTGTACTTAAATAGTACGCATAGTCTTATACATAATAACAACAAGTCATTTCACAGCTATTATAAATCCAAATCAGTCTATGCCAGGAACATCCGGAGGATCATTCTAGACTGATGCCACTTGTATTGCCAAGAAGATCGCGCCCCAGGCCACAAAAATGGGATATTTACGCAACCCTAGTTTGTCCTCTCTTAACAATGAGACAGCTTCAGCTTTGGCCCAGTTTAATATAGAGGTGGTCCATGCTGTAAGAGGGGGGTTCCACTGATTTCCAGCAGCACGTAATAAGCCTTTTGGCCACCACCAGGCCCAGGTCTAAGTATTTAGAGGTTGCCCTTTGTTCCTTTTGCCTACCTGGCAAAATGGCAAAATGTGCAGTAGATCAGCATCTACCAAGCTACAACCAGACAGCATGCATCTGTCCTTTCGAAATATCTATTAATTTTATCTGTAGTCAAATAAGCTTTGTTAATTATATAGAATTTAATAAGTCTAAACTTAGCATTACTGTGGATCTGCCCAGGACTGTCCAACAACCCTTCCCATTCATTAAGCGTGTAGGGTCTAGTCAGGTGTGTCTCCCATATATTGCGTAGGGGCATTAAATCAATAATGGTATGTGAACGATTGGAGTTGGTAAACAATGTTAATAGATGACGTCCTGTACCCAATACATGAATATAAGACTTTGTCCTCAGTAAAAAAGAGGAATGGCCTCAGCTCACCCTCTGCAAATAAATTTTCTAGAGTATGTATATCAGCATCTCGCCAAGCTGTAAGCGACACCACGGTAACTCTGCCTCCCCCTCTTGGCATTCCTAAAATTGGTATTGCAGGTGCATAAGGTGTGATATGTCTGGTAAGGTATAAGACCCTGCGAAAACATTTCTGAGCTACCTGTACCAGAAGTGGGAGGGGCACACTTGGCCTGACACATGGGTGGAAAAGAAAAAGGAGCTTGTCCAGTTTATACGCCCCCCTACTGTGTCATCAAGATGGAGTTCCTCCATTCATTTTGCAATCCACTGTATTTGGGATGTCAAATATTAATGCTCCATATTGGGCAGGGCTAAGTCACCCTGCGCCTGGGGTAAATACAATTTGCCGAGCCCTACCCTGCATCTTGTTTTATTCCAAATGAGCTCCCGCATCATTCCTTCCAGTGGCCTGGCAGGTAGAGTGGGAGGTTCGCAAAATAATATAGCAGGTGAGGCAGCATCACCATTTTAATAGTCGCCACTCTGCCGGCAACAGAAAGTTTCAGTGTCTTCCAGAATTCAATGTGGGGCCCTAATGCTGCAATGCCTCTGGTCAGATTAACATCCAGTAGGTCTCTATCCATGTGATATATACAAACACCTAAGTATCCAAACACGGCTGATTGCCAAGTCACTAGAGTGCCATCTACCACTAGTTGGGATGCACGTGTGCCAGAAGTAAATGGGAACATACAGGACTTCCCCCAGCTCAACCTCAATCCTGATACTTTAGCAAACAATGTATGAGTTTTTTGTATAACCGGGGGTATCTGCTGTAAGTCTCATATATAAAGTAGGGTTTATCCACATACAACAATACTGTATGGAGTTCCGTCCCCAGTGGTATGCCCCATTGAGTCGCAGAATGGCGAAGGGCCAGCGCTAGTGGTTCAATGGCTAGAGAGATTATTACTGGAGAATGGGGTCATCACTGTCAAGTTCCTCTTCCAATCAGAATGGACTTCGAGAAGAGGGTTCCCAATCAGACTCGCACAGTGGGTGCGTCGTACAGCAATTGAACTAGATTGAGAAAGTATGGTCCGGAACCGAAACGGCGTAACACAGCAAACATAAACGCCGTTCCAATGTGTCGAAGACCTTCTCTAGATCCAGCACCAGACATCCCGATGTTGACCAGGCCTCTCTGGCACCCCTCATCACCCGAAAAAAGTCTGCGAATTTTAAGGGATGTGTGACACTCTGGAATAAATCAGTTTTGATCATGGTGAACCAGTTGCCGAGTGATCGGGGCCAATCCACCCGCTTTGACTCCCACTAGTATTTTATAATCCCCTGTTCAACAGCGCCAGAGGGCGATATGTACCTGTATGGGTGAGATCTCTATTCGGTTTTGTGAGGGAAATCAGAGTAGCCTCAGTAATTGCAGCTGGAAGGGCAGCACCCTCCATTGCCTCGTCATATATCTTCAACTGCGGACCTAAAATGTCTGCACAAGTCTTATGCAGAAAACCATCTGGCCATGGAACTTTCCCAGAGGGTGGTGCCCGCATTGTACCCTTTACTTCCTCCACTGAAATGGGTGTGTCTAATTCACTGTGCCGCTCTGGTGTCACTCTGGGAAAAGGGTGATCATCCAGGAATAGCTGTACATCCGTGTCAGTTGCTCCCAAGGTGTCAGTGTAAAACCGAGTGTAGTGCATGGTTAGTTCACAATGAATTTTGTCCTTTGTGAATTTAAGGCCACCATCTAGTGACCGATGTGTAGTTATAAGACCCGTGGACTGATCTCTTTTGATTAACCAGGTCAACAGAGTCCCAGTCCAGATCGATCAGCCCTTGCATGTGCCGACGCAGAGTGCGCTGCTTAATTTAAACATCTCTGTCGCTCCAAGAGTTCAGTGTGTTTTACAGCCATCCGACAGTGCTGTTGGGTCTGAGTGAGCCTTCAAAGCACAGGTTTCTAAACTCAGCAAATCTCTTTCCACTGCCAGCAACTCAGATTTAACCTGCCTCCTCATACCACTGCCCATCCCTAGGCATCTCCCATGTATCGTGACTTTCATAGCCACCCATTCCACCATAGCGGATGAGGCCATCCCTGCATTATTTGTAAAATACTCATTTAGGGCCTCCCCCAACTTGTCTCTAAACAACAGGTCCTCTATTGAAGGCAGTTGAAGCCGTCACGTAGGAACACTGGAAGGGCCATTCCCAGCACATTGTTACCTAATGGAGGTTATGGTTGGAGTGTGTGCAACCCCGGTAGTCCGAATCCACTACATAAGGGAGAAACGAGGGTGAGTTGAGAAACCTGTCCAACCGAACGAGCAAGTCATGTGGTATGGAGTGGAAGGAGTATATCCTTGCTGAGGGATTCCAATGTCTCCAAACATCTGCCAGATAGCACCCGTGTACCCAGGCATTCAGGATGGTAGAATTGGTTGTAGCTGCTGAGTTTCTAAGGAGGGGGAAGTATCTATCCAAGCCAGTGTTCAAGACGCTATTAAAATCAACCCCTATGAGCCACGGTATGTCGCACCATTTGGTTAATAGTGGGGAAAGCAAGCTAAAGAATTGTTCTAGTTCAATGTTAGGGGCGTATACATTTCCCAATACGATGTGATGACTGTCTAGTTTACCCTTCAAGAACACATATCTACAATCTTTATCAAGAATTACTTCTTCCGCATTAAAAGTTGTGCCTTGGTGTATGCATATCAGGGCCCCTTTCTCAAATAATGAGTAGTCAGTAGCATACACTTTGCCCATCCATTTCCTCTGCAGTCGAAGCACTTCAGCACTGTTCAAGTGTGTTGCTTGTAAAACATCAATTTGTACATTGTTTCTTTTAAGTTAAGAGTAGACCGCATATCTACGGGAAGGTGTTAGGAGACCCCTCACGTTCCATGTAAGTATTGTATGATTGGTCATGACATTGTGTTGTGCATCGCCCTGGTCTGATCCATTCTGTGACCACTGGTAGTATTACAGTGCATTAGGGCCCAGCAGCCCCTCCCATCCCTCCTAAGAAGACCTCCTTAAACATAAGGGAAGACACAAACGTCAAAGAGACAGGGGAAGAACTTTACCTGGGTGCCCCCTTGAACAAGGGATGCTGCCGAAACCCAAACGGAATGGAAATCTATCCGTGAGAACAACTGGCCCTGTGTTAGGGAGAACAAGGATGGTTGTTTGACCTAGTAAGGAGTGCCACTATGTGATCCCCCAATGCAATTCGGAATAATATTTATGTAACTGCAGCCAGCACAGATAATCAACAATTAACATTTCCCATGTTTGATGTTAAGTTAGCAGAATGCACTCCCACAATATGATCGGCAACTTAACAAAGTTAAAACCCAGTGTCCGTGGGATGCAGTTCTGTGCAAGATCATTATGGTAAGTTCAGTGCCCCAGTAATCATACAATACCATCAGATGTTTGTGGCGTTACATCTGGCAGCTGCAGCAACACCACATCTGAAAGTCCCACAGCAGATGAACTATCATCCTCCGATGAACAGGATGGAGTTCCCTTTTCACTGGTTGATTTTGCAGTCTTTGCAATCCGTTCTGCCTAATGTACCACTGCCTGCCTTTCCTCTCTTATTTGGTCTTGCCCTGCTGCTACCGATAGACCAGGGCCAAGTCTCCTGTCTCTCCTTCGGTGCTGTCGGAGACCACTCATCTCTCCTCTTCTGGCGGCCAATGGACTTGTAGGTCTGGGGCCTGAAAATGTACCTGTGGTTTCCAGCCAGTCCTATGTATCTTGTGGGGTGTCCAAAAAGTGTGCGTTCCCATCTGAGACCCCTCGAAGTTTCGCTGGATAGATCGATGAATAGACAATGTTCCGTTGGCAAAACATTAATTTACAGGAAGAAAAGAGCCTCGTTGACGCTGCAGTCTAAGTGTATAATCTGGGAAGAAGAGGACCTTGACATCATCAAATCTGATTTCGGTCATCTTCCTGGTTTCAGGTAAAATTGTGTCCCTGTCTTTAAAGTGCAGAAGTTTAAATATTAGTGGGTGCGCTCCTGCTCCTGGAGCTGGATTCCTGTCAGGTATTTGGTGTGCTCTTTCCATGGAGAAGAATGGAGAGGGAGGAGGAGAGGGAGAATATCTTTAAGCCAGCCTTCCAGAAAGCCCACCGCATCTTGACCCTCCGTCCCTTCCAGTAAACCAATCAGGTGAACATTATTTCTCTTAGAACACCCTTCCGCATCCTCCACTCTGTCCTCCAAGAACCTGATGTGAGCTTCATGTGCATTCTGCTGTTTCTCTAAAAAGTCTATTGCCGGCTTCAGCTCTGCAATAGCCTGTTCCACTGTATCAACACGATCCCCCAACTTCTGATGGTCTGCGCGCCATAACTATGAGATCTAATGCAACCTTGTCTATTTTTGCTTACATCGATACCCTGGTTCAGTCTATGGCATGTAATATGGCATTCAGCCGGTCCTCTGGGGGGTCCTGTTGTGCAAACGGCTGAGTTTGATCCATATCTGCCAAGCTTGCAACTTGTGAGGAAGCTCGCGAGCCAGCCCTTCTAGTGTGACCCATCTGTCTGGTCAAGATCTGTGATGTGTACCAGGTATGTGCAGGGGTGGGGAGGGATGTGGAACAGTCGCCTCACCTACCACGTCAGCACCGGGCACAGCAGTTTCAAATGAAGACCCACTTCCTTTCCACCAGAGCAATTAAGAGTCATACTCATTAAATATTCCGAAGTTGCAGTGACGACAGCTGTCACCTCCCGGTGTTCACACTCACTCTGCAACACTAAAGTTCTCCAAAGTAGGTCCTTTGCAGTTGAAGCGACCACTCCAGCAGAGCTTCAGCCTAGTCGACACCAGTGTTGTCCCCCATATGTGCTGTGTCACAGCGTACTTTATTTTCGTATCCAAGGGTCAGGATCACTGTCCCAGGTTGCCGGACCCCAGCATCTGCTAATGTAACCTTTTATTCAGGAGAATTCCATTGTCCGTCCTCACAACACGTGTTGATGTGTTTGCTCTGTTACTCCCAGCCATATGGGCCATGCGTAATGGTGCTGATTGTACCTCACCGGAGTATCTTGTGGAATCCCTGAAACTTGTGCTTATGGGCTGGGGTGGTCATGCTATGTAGCTTCCTCTCACCGCAATCAGAATTGGGTACAAATCTGTAGACTGTGTGCTAGGAACTTCCCGATGTAGGCCACTGACCTTGTAGTATTATTACTGCCCAAGCTCACTTAGCTCCTCTTCCATAGACCAGTGCTGCCAGCAAGCGCCGCAATCCTCTCTCATGGGCCCACGGGAGCACCCGGTGCAGGCTTATCGCCGATGTTCCCACTAGCCCGGCAGAAATCTTCACAACAGCCAGGCAAGCAGGCAGTTGGGATAGTTGCTGGGTACTGACTGTTCCCAGGGCTGATATGCTGCTTGGCCGCAATGCCTGCTAGACTCCTCCTGGTATATAGGCTTCTCCACTAATTCCCACCACTGCGGGTGGCCTCCCGTGTCCTTTCCATTCACCCCTTGCATCGGAGCGAGAAGTCCGCTACTTCCCAGGGCTCCAAGTAGCCATGCCAGATGTCGTTTTGCCACAAGGGCAGCATCGCCGAGGAACCTCATTCCGTGGTTCAGAGACACCGCAGGCAGCGGGGACCACACCTCAGGCTCTCTGCCAGTACACCAGGCCGCGTGGACACACCTGCTCCAGGAGGCCATGCATCATGGGCCAAGACATCGGCGCCGGGCTATATAGGTCTTAACCGCCACTGTTGTGCGGGTGCCTGCACTTCGGTCAGCTCCTGAAGTCATGCTGAGTTTTCCCCTCCGATTCAGTGCCTTGGATTTCGATGCAGTTATGGAGAAATGACTTGGATAAGGGGATCTGTGACGGAGCAAAATCAGAGCGCGTCCGCCATTCTGCCCTTGCAGGCCACGCCCCCGTGAGCCAGTTATTGATAATCCCAAAACTGAATTGGGTGCAGGTCAAATCAGACTTGCACTTCTACAAATATTTTTTCCTTAATTTACTGTTCTTTTGAATTGTTACCTTTAGTTTCTCATTTTGAGGATATTGGTTCTAATCCATCGATTTTTGCCCTGCCGTTACCCTACAGCGGAACCACCACTTTTATTCTGCTGTTCTCCCTCATCTTATTGTGTGCTCTGTGCCAAGCGTATGTCATTGCATGTAGGATGGGAATGAGAATATAAAAATTAAGGCTCTTGGACAGGCTTTGATGAAAGTCATTTGACCCATCTGGGCAGGTACAAACAGACTCAAATACATAGACCCATAGAAGCTGGAGAAACTGAATGATCCCCAATTTCTTCTGATCTGTTTCTACCCTTTACAGTGGACCCCTGAATATATTAGTATTCAGTCACTGGGGTATTCTTCTACCCAATTTGACTTTAGGTCCCCTTTCTCTTGCGTTATCAATTTTTTATTAAGTATCACAAACAATCAGCAGCAACTTTCTGATAGTTTTAAGCCTCACGAAACATCAATAGGATAGCAACGTTGTGAAGGTGCGTAACAGGCAAGAACTCAAAGAAACAGCATGCCACTGAATCTTAGTGGCCAAGAGTCCTTTCAAATGACTAAAATGGATTTTCTGACAAGGTACGGAAATATAAAGAGAGATGAGAGCGGGCCTGCTCTATATTTTTCTCCTGCTGTAAAACACTCCGCCATCTGCTTGGGTCTAAATGAATGAGGTGCATACATGAAGTGCAAAACCTGAAAATAACATATAGCCATGCACTGTGTGCATCAGCCCATTCATGTATCACAAGACGCAGCATGTTACTCTTTTTCAGCACTGAACATGGCCTGAAGCAGATGGGACGCCACAGGCCCGCAATATCTTATTGTAAGTAATGATTTAGAATATGTCACTATGGTTATAGGTAAATGTATCCTACCTGGCGGTGTTGCAAGATAAATTAGAAACCTAGGGGCAGATTTATGATAACTGGCGCATCCCTGCATATCAGCAGGGATGCGCCAGTTATTATGTGCCACAGCTGCGCCACCATGGATGCGCCGCATTTATAATGCGGCGCACCATGGGGCAAAAACGGCACAGATGCGTGACGCATCTGTGCCGTAAAAGTGGCGCATTGCTGGAGTTGCGTCGCAAGCGCGACGCAGCTCCAGCAATGCTCTGGGGGGCCCTATCTGTACAATGCTGCGTCAATCCTTACGCCTGCTTCAAGCAGGCGCAGGGTTTTGACGCAGCATGGGCCTAAAAGTGACTGAGTGAAATCTTGTAGATTTCACTCAGCCACTTTTAGGAGGCGTGTCTGCGCCGGAACGCCCCCACCTGCCCTGGAACGCCTACATGTGGCGCAGGGCTTTACAACGTGACGCATCTCCCAGATGCGTCACGTTGTAGATACCCCGCACCATGGCGCAGGATTTGCGCCGCTGCTGCGTCACAAAAGTGACGCAACGGCGGCGCAAAAGTGGCGCAAGTGCAACATAAATCTGCCCCTTAATTTCTGGGTTTAAGCGGCTACAGTGAGAACAGAATCAGAAGTATGGATAGACAGTTGACAATTGTCAGAACTGGGTATAGATACAACCTTTGGAAAGTTAACTCAAATCCCATAAGGCAAGCAGTCCTAATGAAAGAAATTCACAAGAGTCGATTTTATTTTGCAGAAGGCACAACTAAACCAGTTCTGTAGCTAAACATCATTAACAATAAGGACCACAGTTTAGGTATAACTGAAATAGCAAAGGACATCCAAGAGAATTACAAAAACAATGCAAAAGTATCTTCAACAGTAGGCTAGGCAGGCAAAAAGCCGTGAAAATCCAGAAGTAGCTCAAAGTTCAGCAACAAAAAATGTCAGGATAACACTGCACACACAGCAGGAAAGGTTGTCTTATGGACCTGAATTCATGTCCGGCTCAAAATGTATGTATGTGCTTTTGTTACATGTAGTTCACCCCTGCACAGGCCCGCCATTTTGTCATGCTTGTTGTACGTATATGCTGCTAGGAGCCATTTATGATGTGTTGCCTTCCCAACAGATCGTTATGTACGTTGAATAGGAAAACATGGAGCTTTTCGGCTGCCAGAAGCCACCTTCCTCAGAAACGCACTAGAGGTACTGGGCCAATCATTAGTGGTGGACGACCTAATGAATGAGAGCAGAAACCACTGCATTCATATTCCATCCCTACAGCATTCTCGGTCCTCTTGTGGACACAGTCCTTAAAGTACCCACAGGCCTCTACTGCAGCCAAAGATAAATGTGACTCTTGGCTATGTTATGTATGTAACTGCATTGTATGGCCCGCAGACATGCCTATGGGGTAGCCGTAGAGGGTACAGTGTTTGGGCAAATCCTGTGGGTGTTATCCCTAACCACTTATCTATTGCATTAATCAGTAGGGACTGGCACAGACGTACCATTAACTTGACCCTATGCCGAATGCTCCTTCCCATTGTGCTCAGAGGGCTGTGAATACTCCATGACCTCCTGGGGGAGGATACAGGGCACGGTTTAGGCATGTGCCTTCTACCTAGGGCCTGATTATGAGTTTGGCGGTGTTGGCTCGTATGTGAGCTTTAGGAAGTCACTGCAAAGGGAGCACCACAGCACATTCCTGCATGAAATGGGCTGTGCACTCCATTCCGTGTAGGAACAGGGGATGTATACAGACAGGGAGCACACCATGTGCCCCACTCCATGCATCCCCAGGCCCAGAGGCAACAGGGGGCCCTGTAGGACTCCCTTAGTTTCCGCACTGACACACTTTTCATGGTGGGCTCACTGCCATGAAAACTGTGGGGGTGAGGAAACTCATAATATGCTTGGTGGGGCCGCTGCCTTAGACCACTGCACCACTACCGTGGTATCCGGGATAACTGGTGATTGCAGTGGTCCTTTGGCGGTCCGACTGCCAAAGTCATAATACAGCGGTGCGACCGCCGGTGCAGCAGTATCCGCACCCCTACCACAGGTTCGGTAGTCCATCAAACCGCCAAACTCATAATTAGCCCCTTAGTACTCTTATGTGCGATATCTTTATAGCACCCTCTGTAACCATCTGCTGTGGGACCAGCCTGCAGGGCATAGACATCTCCTATGCCCAACACCCATACCATGTGACTGTGGCACAGGTACACTGCCTCCTGTACTCACAACACAAAGGCACAATTTTATGTGGGCATTTTCTTCATCAAGGAATTTGAAGCAGATGCACTAGGAATGAGAGATGCATATCATGCTCTATGGCAAATAGATCTGCACACAATACAACTCTGGCATGGTTTTCAGACATTCCTTGCAGATACTGGGCACAGGGCATTGCCTTCTGCATTGTCTCGTCACTAGGAATCCAGCTTTAAATTACCTTTTCTAAATTAATCCTTTGGGGACATCAATACCTTATGACAACTTACATTTGTCTTTAGCGAAGGATACCTAACTATACACCTGAGGGAGATGCGGAAAGACTAAGGATGCTGGGCTATTGACTGGGCTATGAGCACAAACACAACATTCACCACATAATAAGTCAGACAGTGAGAGGGCATTGGAAATAAGGCACACTGTAGTGTTTTTACTAATAATGCGTTGCTTAAATCTGCCTGTTGCAACCAATTGTTCCTTGAAGAATGGAGCCTCGTATATTGTTGAGATAAGACACTAACGTCTATCCGTCCAATACCACCAGAACACCCAACAGAGCTAGTGCACTTTCATATATTTAAATCCTTTGAACATTCTTGGTTTACTGAAACAGATGGTGGAATGGAGTGTGATACAATAGTCTAAAATTCACTTTAGCAAAATTTGAAAATGAAAAATAAAGCGCATTTTGTGAAAAATAAAACTGATAAAAAAATATAATTTTTCTTCGTAGTGAAAATTGAACATTACACCAAGGCATCATAGTATTTGCTATATTACAATTCAACATTGGCGAATCTGTAGTATATGAAGAGTACGGCCTTTGGGCAAAAACTAAAACGGTGCATTTTGTGGAATCATTTCATTTTGATTAAACACAGTATTTGTCGTATCCAGACAATAGGTGCCTCATAGTAGCATTTACAGTGAATCATTGCAACCAGCGAGAGCCAACTGAAAATGCGTTTATGACATTTACAGCATTGAACATTATAGTTCCTGGCTGCTTCCTCTGAGTCATACAGGAGAATGATAATACATTTTACCAGCAGACTGTACTTAGCGCCACAGGACCCATTGTCTTGTTCCTTCTACCTCACTGCTTGTAAGGTGTGTGAATCATGGGGCTATTATTTTTTAGTGGTTCTTATTCAGTGATAAGCCTAACTGAGCAAGACCCAAAAGAGGACGAAGCTATGATAATGATTAAAGCGTAGCCCACAGGATGACTGAGCAGAATGAAATGGAGGTTTTCTAATATTGCTTTATATATTGCGAATGTTACATTTCGGAAAATAAAAACATGCAATCGGTAAAAAAAATAGATCATTAAGTTTTTAATTACAATGTTTGAGGTTATGTGAGAGGTGTGGTGCAGCGGCCAGGGCAGCTGACTTTGGAGCACTGAGCTCACAGGTTCCATACCTGGCCCGGTGGCAGCTCAGCTCAGCACCATGTGACTCTGGGCAATAGTTCACTTAGGGGCATATTATCAAGACAGGTGATAAAATTATGTGAAGGACATCTAACATGGGCTTCAATTGGAATTCCATAGAGCATATTATCAAGCCCATTATTGCCGTTTCAGCTGCAGTTTTCTACGCCGCTAAAGCGGCAATCATTTTATCGTCTGGCTTGATAATATGCCCTTCTATGTCCACAACGGCCCCCAGTTCGTGCTTTACAAATATGGATTTACATTTTTTTTTTGTTGTAACATCTGAATAGGTAAACACTTATGGACAGTACCCTTTTTTGTAAACAAAAAAATACCAGGTCCGTGTAGCATTAATTAAACCATAAATCATAAATGCAGACTGATTTTTTTTCTCCAGAAAATGAAGTACTATCGAGCAATGTTCCTTTTAGGAGGCTATATTTACACTAACAAGAAATCTCTGGACTGTATTGTTTTCAGTGGTAAACTGGTTTTACTTTACCATATCAACAAACATTTCAGGGAAAGTGAACCGTCCAGGTAAGTACAGGATTGCTAAATAAGTAGGAAATTAATAATGCAGAAGGCTTTTAGACTGTCGAACAAGTGACAAACATTGGAATTATCTAGTACGTAATCCAGACCACGATTGGAAATTGAGGTCTAAAGATTCAGAGTACTGTATTTTGCTAGTACATGCGTGTGCAAACTAAGTAATTTCAAATAATTTTGGTAACATATACAGTAAATATAACCAAAATTATTATTTGAAATGTCTAAAAGATCAAGATATTATCCACTTCTGCTAGTGGTATCAAAACAAATCCAACTAATATATTTTTCTCAAGAGAACTGCGATTTACAAATCTTTAACAATAATTTATGGAGTCCAAATTACAACGAAAAAGTGTGAAAGTACATGCAGAGTTCTGCCACACCACCTGGTACATGTACGTGTTTTTATTCTTATCAAACCAGCTGCAATAATACACCTAAAAAAGCCAAGCCATTCACAGGTTTCCACGTGACTTTATGTGAGATGCCAATTTCCCTAGTTACTAAAATGGCAGTTCAACGGGCAAATGCACGTTTTTTCTTCTCTTTGTTTTCTGCAAAGATAGTACGTTTTTACTCATGGGGAAATCCTATATAACCCACGAAATCTGGTGATGACCCTTTAGTCTCGAAAAGAAAGCTTCTCAAGCCATTGAGTGGAATGTCCATGGTGCGAAAGGGTCAGATTCCATTTCATGGAAGCACTAACAAACGTACAGCAGTTTTCATTTTTTTTGCAGAGTTTTATATAGCGCGAACTTGACCCAAATCGGGTATCAGAGCGCGTTCCATAGCACCAGTTAGTTACATGAGGACACACATTCATTTTTGTTAGGCATGGGGAAATTAAATGATTTGACCAGAATCACAGGATGTTCAGCGTCATTGCCGAGATTCGAACCCAGCTCCCAAGATTCGAGATCGACCGCACTAGCCGTTAGGCCAACTCCTCTCCCCTCACCAGCAAGCAACAATAGATACTTGTCAACTAAGTGATAAGAACATAAGACATCAGAAAGACTAATTTAATAAACATAGTCCCCTAGATAGAGTCTCAGATGGAAAGATGTTAACCTCCAGTCTCAGATGGAAAGATGTTAACCTCCAACTTACCAATATTTCAAAAGACTAGCGGGAAAGAAAGCTGTTTGAACACACCCAGAGCAGATGTTCCACTCACATCTTAATATTTCCATTGCAGAATTAAGAAGGCATGTAACCCCATTGATCAACCTGGGTAACCATATAAATCGCACAGCTGTCACTGGCAAATAGGCCAGTAAACAATGACTATTGTAAAGCAAGACAGAACAATGTTTGAGAAAATGTTAAAGTAACCCGCTAATAATGTTATTGAGTGTGCCTTTTTTGTTTTTTCTTTGCAGTATAATTTAGTCAAACATGCCACTCAATGTGTTATGTTATTCTGTGTGTATTTGTAAAGTGCATTCTCATCCATAAGGGGAGCCAGGGGAATTTGTGAACTAGAAGCTAAAAACTCAGCACCACTCCACAAAACACTCAACAGATCATAGTCCAATCCATTCTTTTTCTTTTAGAAAGGGAAACTACTTCAATACACATACAACTAAATCCTACACACAAAATTACAAATACTTACAAAAAGGAGGGTGAAAGGCCAACTGGAACCCCTTATAAAGGGGCCTCAGTGCAAAATGCATATGTCAGAAAAAGGTTCCGGTGGACAACTAATTCCTTAAACTCAGACTTGGGTCCTTTTAATGAGAATTTTGACATGCTTCAATATAATGTTCTTAGACTGAACCTTAATGTTGATGATGTGCTCTGTAATGATTATACATGATAGTATTGTATGAATGTGTTTTGCATATATTACAAGTGAGTTCTCTCCTATTAAAGTAAACACTCATTTCTTATAATTAGTCTCTCCGGTACCTGTACCTATGGTACTCATCTGTCAGCTGAAAAACATCATCATTGATTCAGCCTGTCTGAACAGAAATTTCTGTCTCGGGAATGTGTAACCTTTGGCTTAACCATATAACCACTATATTTTTCAAAGGTGGATTATTCCACAATTTCACCTTAGGTAGAGAAAGAAATGATCCTTTTCTTAATCACTACTTGGCACTCTCTATCTATTTTCCCAGGAAAGCAGCCCATGGTGTGTGATGGTATTTGGAATACTTGGAAAAAGGAAGCCACTATGTCAGGACGGCCTGTAAGAAGAAGTTATTTCATCTTTATGGGAAGGTACCCTGGCAATGCAACGGTTGTAATTTTCATCTCTCAACTTCCTCTCAACTAATTAGGCAGTCGGCTTCTAAGCCCATAAATTCCTACCCCATACCTAATTTGCCCCTGGTCAAAAGTAAGAATATTCCTTGGAATAAAGCCTGAGGTAACGGGTTGCAAATTCAGGGCCTCTATCTTAATACGCTCTCCATCCTTAAGCATGCATTGGAGCTCTGGGACCTTCTAGAGACAACTAAGCCACACATATGTTTTATCACTGAAACCTGGTTGCATGCAAATGCCTTTCTATCTCTATCGGTTCAATTTCCTGAAGGGTTACAGAATCACCAGACTGGATATACAGCTAAAAAAGGAGGCGGAGTAGCTATTGCGGCACAAAATCCTCTAAAATTCGAAATCTTGGATTTGTGTTCCACCCCTGGGCTAGAAATGATGATCTTTCGATTTGAGACAGCCCCCAATAGTAGATGGACGGGGGCCCCGGTATATCGCCCACTGGGCGACAAAATAGACTTTAGCCCACTGCTCATGGGATGGCTAACCCCACAAGATCTTACAAGCAGATAACCTTTTACTATTAGGGTATTTTAATTACCATTTTCATATCTAATCTGAGCTGGATTCTAATCGTTTGCCTGGTATGGAACCCTTGGTCTCGAACAAAAGGTATCTAGTCCTCCGCATATAGTGGGGCATACTCTTGATGCTATTTTTACCAATGGCTCGAAATTAGCCGCTGATCCTCCCATGGCTCTGACGTGGACTGATCATCTAGCCTTAAAGTTTGTTTTGAAACACCTCCTGATGCATTGAAACTCTCTCCACTTTCCTCACCATTTTTACACTGCCGGCGATAAATGATTTTGTGGACAGAGAGCTTGCATTAAAATCATTGGAGGACTCTCTAACTAAGGCTTTAGACCCTATTGTTCCTATGAAATTTTGCAAGATCCAAAAGAAAAACTCTCCAGCGCCGTGGTACACAGAATCCTTAAAAAAGGAAAAATCTACATGCAGAAAGTGGGAACGGAAATTGAGAAAATCTCAACTTGAAGAGGATAAACTTGCGTATAAAACTGTATTCAGGATATATTTAGAAAACTGTAATACTGCTAGAAGACCCCATTTAGGGGACATAATTAGGGCAGCAGAACATTTCTCTAAAGAGATTTTTAAAATACTCAAAGAATTTATTAATCTGAGCATAGACAGCCCCTCAACCCCTTCATGTTAAAGGCTCTGTGATATTCTTGCAGATCTCTTTGAACAGAAGATTAATAAGATCTATAGATCATTTAATAATAAAGAAATGGATATCTTCCTATGCCGTTACAATTGAGACAATCCTAAACCTCCTACTCTTGAATTTTTTAACTTTGTCACTCCTGACCAAGGGCAGGACCTGCTAAACAAGATTAAAGCAGGTTCCCCGCTGGATCTGCCACCCCCACACATTATCGCTTCTTTGGTCTCTGTCTTGATAGTCCCTATCTCAGACATCTGTAACCTCTCACTAAAGACAGCCTCCTTACCGCTGAAATTAAAGAGAGCACAAATCAGACCCATTCCTAAATAATCCTCTGCCCATTCTATGGATAAGCTGAATTATAGACCCATCTCACTACTACCTTCTTTTCTAAAATCTTTGAGTCACTGGTGAATCACCAAGTGATATCCTATATAGAGGCTAACAGTCTGCTAGATCCCTCTCAGTCAGGATTCTGTGCGTTTTATATATGTAAATTTTACATAAAATTAAATATAGACCACAATGGGTTACTATACACATCCGATGTCCAGCCGGACAGGGGATTTTTATTTTTCAGATACTAAAGGATATGGTCAAGGATAATGAAAACACTACAATTATCGTGGGGCACAATCCTGCACCCTACAGCATGGGGAACGTGCGGGGGGAAAAAAGGGAATAACAATGCAGACAGTTTAAGACAAACAACAGTTACAGGCAAAGACTGAGAGCCGTTGCAACTTGCAGGCATAAATGAAGTTGTAGCAAGTTTGACAAAATAGAGACCACAATGAGTAAGCACAATGGATTTTTTGGCACTATTTTTAAAAAGTCGACGTTTCGATCCCAAGCTCATTGATTAACGGGATCATCTTCAGGACTAGATTTATAACATTTGCCTGGTTTTTAACGCCTGTCAGAGTAAAGAAAACAAAGAAAATAGCTTGTGTGAACAAGGGAAAACTTAGAACATATTAAGATTACTCAAAAGTTATAGCATGTCAGAAGGTCAAGGTTATCAATTGTGCACATGGAGTTGTGGTTAAAACGATCGTGCTCGGGCCTATTCCGTCATTTACATCCCAACCCCACATCGATTATGACACACCAAATCCAACCACAATGTAACTTTTTTCACAGCGACCAAACCAAAAGCAACAACGCTGTTCTTCATTGTCAGTTTCCACTCTGACCTGCCATATGTGATACCACTATGTCCTCAATAGGGGTAAGCATACATGTTACACTTACTTTTCTGACTTAGTCACGCGCAATTCCGTAATGGTTAACACCCCCGGTTACGTGTTTCTCATAACTTCACGTCCTCCCAACACCGGTTCTTATTTTTTAATAAATACGACTGTCCCCCATGCCGCTCACGATCGGAATGCACATTCACACACCTTTAATAACTCACGTGGTTCTATTTTTTAAACCATTTTTACGTAGAAACTAGGTAGCCCGCCGATGCCTTAAACTTCCAAACACCTCCAGTCATTCATCATTCCCCCATTGAATGTCACTTATTAAATCCTGCTTGCCATAGCACACTCACAAACAAATCCCCACTCACTTGACCGGAATAGGCCCGAGCACGATCGTTTTAACCACAACTCCATGTGCACAATTGATAACCTTGACCTTCTGACATGCTATAACTTTCGAGTAATCTTAATATGTTCTAAGTTTTCCCTTGTTCACACAAGCTATTTTCTTTGTTTTCTTTACTCTGACAGGCGTTAAAAACCAGGCAAATGTTATAAATTTAGTTCTGAAGATGATCCCGTTAATCAATGAGCTTGGGATCGAAACGTCGACTTTTTAAAAATAGTGTCACAAATATCCATTGTGCTTACTCGTTGTGGTCTCTATTTTGTCAAACTTGCTACAACTTCATTTATGCCTGCAAGTTGCAACGGCTCTCAGTCTTTGCCTGTAACTGTTGTTTGTCCTAAACTGTCTGCATTGTTATTACCTTTTTCCCCCCGCACGTTCCCCATGCTGTAGGGTGCAGGATTGTGCCCCACGATAAATGTAGTGTTTTCATTATCCTTGACCATATCCTTTAGTATCTGAAAAATAAAAACCCCCTGTCCGGCTGGACATCGGATGTGTATAGTAACCCATTGTGGTCTATATTTAATTTTATGTAAAATTTAGTGTCTGCTCAGGACCATTGTTTTCTACATATATAATTGATACCCGTGGTCCTTAGCCATTTTTCGGGTTCCCTTGTTTGTATAAAATCTGTGCGTTTTATAGCACAGAATCAGCCTTAATTGAAGTCACTGACACTATCAAGCTAGCTCTAGACAAGGGGACCCCAGCCATGTTATTGCTTTTAGATCTTTCAGCGGTGTTTGATACCATCTCCCATCAAATTCTTGTTCAAAGACTGAGGGAGTTTGGCATCTGCAGGAACACATTAAAATGTAATGAAAGTTTTCTATCAGAATGAACGCATGTTGTGCAGTTGGACTCTTTTACTTCAAAGTCCATGATCCTAGACAAAAGGGTGCCTCAGGGTTCGATTCTCAATCCCACTCTTTTTAACATTTATGTATCCTCTTTGGCAAAGCTCATTGGATCATCTGGTTTTGATACCATGTCCTATGCTGAACATACGCAATTGATCATCACTATGGACGCTAATCCAACTCTCACTAAGGCCAAATCAAAAAATTGTATGCTAAAGATTGCTGTGTGGACGACTACGAACTACCTCCAGCTCAACACAAACAATATGGAGATTCTCTTGTTTGGAAAAACCCACGCAGTATGGTCTTCAGACTGGAGGCCCCTGGAATTGGGACCACCACTGATTCCTAAAACATGTGTGAAAAATGTAGGTGTTCTATTGGGTGATGGCCTATCCGTGGATGAACATGTTAAAAGCATATCGGGCACGTGTTTCGGGCAGATGTACATGCTTAGGAAGTTGTTTCCTTGGATCCCTCTACCAGCCAGTAAAACTCTGACTAAGGCTTTGATAGTGAGCCGCCTGGCAATTCCCTAATCATCTGTATGAATGAAGGCCTTTTCTCTAGGCTTCAGGTGGTGCACAATATAGCAACACGCCTTTTCCTGAATCTTTCACCACGTTCACCATCTGAACCCCTGTTGCATCTTCTTCACTGGCTGCCCATAAAAAAGCGGGATCTATTTAAGCTCTTATGTCTGGTCTTTAAACCCTGCATGCAAGGGGACCATGCTATCTGAAAAATAAACTACAGCCATTTATTGAAAAAAATCATCATATTAGAAGGACATACTTTAAAAACCTGTTATATCAAAAAGATCAAGCTCCTTACTGTGCCTTTCCATAAATAAAATTATATGAAGTTCAAACTCAATTTTATAATAATCCAATTAGGCTTTTCAAAACCTTTGATATGAAGAAAAGGTGTAATTAAACCAATTTAAAGGTTAGATGATATCTTTCAGACCAGGTAAAACCAAAACAACTCTCTTGAGCATAATATTTCATTTTCATAAAGACAATGATGATCTACTCCTCATGCTGCTGCCTTATTTTCAAACTGAACGTGATTTTCAATGTAGAGCCTACTTCTGTTCTATGATATAGACAAGATGTGCAGGTTTTGCCATCCATTGAATAGGCCACTTTTCTTGAATCTTTTGATTGATAATCTGGGCTTTGGGTATCGAAATAAATATATTCCAATTGATCTAATATTCCCAAAATTCAATAATTCAGGTACCTATTCCAGTGTAGACCTAGACTGCTCTTGGATGTTGTGCGTCAAAATAGACGTCCCGGAGACCTATACCCTACTCATCCTTAACATCTATATTCACCGTGCATCTAAAACAAAGAAGTTAAAAATTGAACAACTAATTACTTCAATAAAAACATTAAAACTCGCCTACTTGGATTCTAAAATTATTCTGTCGGGCGACTTCAATATGAATTTATTATACGAAAAGAGTAAGGGAATAAAGGGGCCCATACAAGCCCCCAACCGACAGGACACTTCTGTCAAGAAATGCGCATTTCGTTTGAAAGATCTCTCAATGTGCATACTTAATGGACATGGTCCGGCCGACAAGCCTGCAGCATATACTAGGGTTACACAAAAAACACGTTCCATCATAGACTATACCTTTATAGATCACGACCTTCTTCCACACATTGCGAACTTTCAGATTAAAGATCGGGCAGAAAGCGACCATCAGCCACAATCCTTTGCATTATTACTAACCTTTAAAACCTCAGAGAGAGTAAAGGCGATATCATCTTTAACACAATGTTATAATTTAAAACGCCTTCGCTGGAATAAGAACAACATTAAGGCCATCGTAAACATCTATACCAGACTTTTGGAAAAATTAAATCCTGAAACAATAACCATAAATGCTTGGGAGTCGTTTATTATTGAAATTAACAATACATTTTCTAAAAACACCTATGTCCGGCAAGCCGGAAATTCAAAAGGGGCGGTTTGGTTCAATAAAAACCAGAGGAAACAGAAACAACAACTAAATAAATACCTCAGACAATTACGATCTCGGGGCCCAGAATGCCACCAGGAACTTCTGTCGTCAATTGCAAAAACTAGAAAACAGTTAAAAAATGATAGAAAACGTACAAAAAGAGAGCATCAAGAACATATCTGGGCTAAACTCCATCACGCTTGTAAATTGGGGGATTCCAGGCTCTTCTGGGAACAAATAAACCACCTAATCAGTGGTTGGAATCAACACCATCATTCGGACATACTGGAGACCTCATGGAGAGCCCACATCGAACTCCTTTACAACGAAGCAGTACCTCGATCGGCTCCAAACTGTGAAGCACTAACAGTGAAGGAGGCAGGAGCCCGAGACCAAGTTAACGGTATCAATAACCCCGAACCATCTGGGGATTCAGTGCTGCTCACAGAAACTCAAGTGCTAAAAACTATTAAAAACCTAAAATCGGAGGGAGCACCAGGTCCAAACGGCCTACCAAACGCCCTGTTTCGACATGACCCTACATTCTGGTCTCAAGTCCTGACCCCTCTTTTTTTCAAAGTTATAGCAGATCGTCTGATCCCTGAGTCCTGGAGAGGAAGTATCCTAAATCCAATCTACAAGTCGGGTCCACGTTCGGACCCCTCTAACTATAGACTGATTGCATTAATAGATGTTGAGGCGAAAATTTACGCATCTAACCTCTTCGTAGAACTAGAGGCCTGGGTTAGTCTAAAAAACCAAATACCTCCCACGCAAACAGGATTTCGGGAGGGGATGGGCACCTTAACGAACATCTCTGCTGTCACTCTCTTGGCCAATCAGGCCTTCAAAAAATCAAGGCCCCTGTATGCCTGCTTTGTGGACCTTAAGGCGGCCTTCGATAAAGTTTCGAGAGCCTCCCTATGGGCTAAGATGCAGGCCTGGGGGGTCCCGTCCAGGCTCCTGGAGGCCATCATCAATCTGTACTCTGACACCTGGGTGCAAATTAAGAAAGAAGACGGGTCAAGGGTCACCGGCAAGATTCCAACTTCGAACGGGCTAAAACAAGGTTGCGTTTTAGCACCCTGCTTGTTCAATATTTACACGTCAGATCTCGACAAATACCTCCAGTCAATTCCAGCTGACCCCCCAAAACTGGGCAAAATACCAACGCCATGCCTTCAGTACGCAGACGACATAGTATTGTTAGCACAAACACCAGCTGGCCTGCAGAAACTGATCACGGGACTAGGAGCCTATACCACCTTAAACCAACTTACGATCAACCATCAAAAGACTAAAGTAATGCGTTTTGCAAAACACAACAAAACATCATCCAGGCACACCTCCTCCTGGAAATTGGGCGAACAACAGTTGGCCAGCGTTACCTCCTATAAATATTTAGGCTTTTTGCTAGATAGCAAGTTAAACTTCAAACAACACATGAAACAAGGAAGTACAAAAGCAAAACAACTGTTGTTCGCCTTTAAAGTCTTGAAAAAAAAGCTAATAGGCTGCTCTACCAGCCACCTGCTTCAAGTGATAGCTGCAAAATATTTGCCCTCAATCACGTATGGTTCAGAAATCTTGAACCTCAAAGACGCAACCATCCTAAATACAACACAATCCGTATTTTTCAAAAAATTGTTTACAATTCCGCTACACATCCCACAAGACCAAATCCATCAAGAACTTGGACTAAAAAATCAGATCATGGCCAGACAAGGTGCTTTAGTGAAGTACTATTGGAGGATGAGGGAGGCAGAAGATAACACTCTAGCCCATCGCTGTTGGGCTGAGATAGAAAGTCAAGCTTGACAAGCTAACTCGATGACGAGAATACTGCAGGAATGCTTGTCGGCGTTACAGCTAGAGGAGGTCTGGTTAACACCTGCAACGTATTCTGGATTTAAAAACGCAGCAAATTCCGCAATCAAGAGGAACTCCCTATTAACCGACAAAAAGACTTTTTCTAAAAAACATCACGCCTGGGCTGTGATTCAGTCATATCAGAGGTTAAAACCGCAACGGTATTTGACTGAACACACCTCCTACTATAAAAAGCTTTACTTGATGTTATTACGACTGGGTTCATTCCCCTCAAAAGATTTAACCCCGCAATGGAAACACGTATGGCCATCGAAGGAATGTCGCCTTTGTTGTCAAGGGGAGGAGTCACTATTACATTTACTATGTATATGCCCTACTTTATTGAAAATACGTAAATCGATTCTTCGGGAGATTTTAAGGAAAGAACAGATCAGAACATGTAGAGCTGCGGTCATCAGGTGTCTTGGATGGCGCTCAATCCCATTCTCCTGTAGTGCCATAAAACTCTGGAAAATAGCGGCAAAAGAATTGGACAAAATTTCTTCATGATAAACAATTACACAACACCTTGAGTGACTTTTTACTGCGATAATGGTTTTCTTTTCCCAAGGATCTTTCCAGATTAATTTTTCAAAATAATACAAAAAACAAATAATAATAACTTTTTAATCTTTTTTAATATTATCTTTTACAATACATATGCTTATTCAATGTTCAGAATCTGTATTTTATGATGGTTTGCCATCCTTTTATGATTTTTAAAGAATTAATAAAAGTATTATTGACTGACTGACAGGTACCTATTGCGTGGTGCAGGTGCAATAAGGAACATGTAATCAATATATTATACACTCCTGTAACTTTTGTTGCCTAATTAAATACAGATATATCACAGCTGTATCTAATTGCAATTGGAAGGGGCAATAAGACAAATTGAAAGAATAACAAAGATAGTGCTACCTTCATTTAAATTCACCAATTTGGATCAAAGGCCATTGGCACTGAAGTAAGCTGATTATCCTTAAAATATTTTAAAATGTAATCATTTCAATGTCTCAAATGGACCATAACACGCTATGTAACACATTTGAGCTTTAAAAGCTTAAATAATGTGATTGTTCTTAAGAGTTTCAGAAAAAAACAGAAAATGTCAAGCTTTTCTAATCTGTTAGATCTGTAATGTCCTGTAACTTTAATAAACGTGTTTCACTCAAAATAATTAGTTGCATGATTTCTGTATTTAGTCTATTAGTCTGAACTTCAATTTATCTTTTTTTTCATAACACTTGATTGTGTTTTGACCGTTCTATAGAATGAATATTATTTTATAGGTTGGTTCTGTCCACTGCTAATAACACTTTAGTCTAAAACTTCCATGATTTATTTTTAGTTTACGTGATGTGCAGTGCACCATGCACACTGGTGTTGCAGTTTGTGCGGGTAAAAACATTTAGTGGCATATTATCAAGCACGGCGTTAAAATTATCGCCGCTTTAGTGGCAGGAAACTGCCCCTAAAGCGACGATAATGGGCTTGATAATATGCCGCAGAGAATTCCCATAGAAGCTCATGTTGACACCAAAACATGGGCTTGTATGGGAATTCTCAAGGGCATATTATCAAGCCCATTATCGCCGCTTTAGCGACAGTTTTCTGCCGCTAAAGCGGCGATAATTTTAACGCCGTTTCTTGATAATATGCCCCTTGGTGTTTGTCTTCTTCAGCTGTGATCAGAGCTCGGGCGTATAGCTCATCCTTCGGCCCCCAATTCTAACAGGAGAGACACATTTACAAAGTAGAGGATGCTCCCTTTTTATGGTACTTCTCCTTCGCCTGTCCTGAGATAAGGATGCACCAAACCCCTAAAGGACAAACAGTCTACTAACCCCTTGGGGTAGATTGGAGATATACCTCAATTTGCCCTCTCAAGGTGGGATAGAAAGACCTCTATCCACTAGGGTATACATATATATATATATATATATATATATATATATATATATATATATATATATATATATATATATATATATATATATATATATATATATAACTGTGTTTGGGTATGCCTGTCCTGGTATTACCCCTAAAGTGCGGACAGTCTTTCTGTTCCCCAGCAGAAAAGCATAGTAGACAACAGGGAGTTCTTTTTTAAAAACAAAAATGGGGTAGGAGCTGGTCTGTCCTGGCATTATACCGTACCATCATTGTTAATGTGTAGACAGTCATTCTGCTGTCCTGAGAGGGCCGATTAATGGATTTACCCCAAATGAGTTCTCCCCAGGGTTGTATAAAGCAACTCACAACAGGGATTGATATTTGTTTAAACTGTGGTGTTGGGGTGGGTGTGTCCTGACATAGGGCAGCACTTGGGATGGTAGATTGGGTGTTTAGCCCAAACTGGTGGAGGGGTAGCACACTGAAAACAAAGGATTCTGCTTTTTATTTTTTTAAATAGATAGGGGTGGGGGACTAACATTCTGACATCCGACCGTACTTGTACTCCTAAAGGAAACACAGTCTGTCTGTCTCTGGAGGGCAGAATGGAGGATATACATCCAATCGGGGGGCAAACAGCACAAAGACATGAGGTATACATTTTTATTAAACAAATTATATGTGGCCTGTCCTGACATCTGCATTTACCACACAGTCCTAAAAAGTCCCTCAGGGGATTTAGGGGCAGATGTACGACTGTTTTTTGAGGTCGCAAACGGTATTCTGGAAATTTGCAACCGCAAAGTTAGTCTGCCCCATGCACAAACTATATTTTACGAGTCGGTAACCTATTACCGAGTCGCAAAATATGGTTTGAGACTCGCTATTCGGAAGGGGCATGCCAAGGGCGTCCCTGCCTAATATCGAGTCTAACAGCAATGTATGATTGTTTTGCAACCGCATATGCGGTCGCGAAACACTTGCAGTTTACCACCTACTTCAAGTAGCTGGTAAGCCACGCGCAAATGGGACGGGTCCCCAGGGGACCCCTTCCCCTTTGTGAATGGGTGGAAAAATATTTTTGGCAGGGACCACTGCCTGCCCTTAAAAAATGAAACTGAAAAGCTTAATTTGTCTTTTTTTAATGTATCCTGTTTTCCTTTAAGAAAAACGGACTGCATTAAAAAAAATACTGCTTCATTAAAAAAGCAGTCACAGACATGGTGGTCCGCTGACCCCAGCAGGCCACCATCCCTGGGAGTGCTAGCCATTCCCAATGGGGTCGCAAATTGCACCTGCCTCATGAATATTAATGATACATGCAATTTCCTACCCCATTAGGAATCGCAAACAGTGTCTGATACACTGTTCTTAGTCCACATCTGCTCTCCCTAGGGATGCAGAACAACACTAGACAGGTGGTATTACCTGCAAGAAAAACAAAAAGGACAATCATTATTTGCAAGGCAAGGTGAATTACCACCACTTGTGCTACCAGTAAAAAGAGCGCATCAACTGAAAAAGGTTTGTTGGACAATGATATGCTGAGTTATTTTTTAGGTATTAAGGTTACAGCTTCAGCTAAAAACATTCACAACAAAAAGTCCACAGCAACTAAGTGAGAATAGAAGAATGAAGATGACCCTGAGGGCAAGGCACCCCTATGAACTTTAACAACTGGCAAGACACAGTGAAGATCCCTCTAAAGAGGGAATAACAAACGCACAGACCCTCATATGGTAGGGAGATACATGTTTATCAACCATCTACTTACTGAGACAATACTTCAGAAGAAGTCATTAGGATCCCCAACACTCCATCCCTCATAGAGACAAGAAGAGATCCTCAGCTCCAATTAAGGTGCAAACTTGGAAGTCATACTTCACCCACCCAATTTGTAGATGAAGTCAGGCTACTCTCTTCTTTTTCTCTTTCCCAACCTCCTTTCCCTTGGGGGCTGCTACCTGCACACAATTGACAGTGCATGGTGCATGATGCGAGCCTTCAGGGGTATTTTTGATCTTGGCTCTGCTAGTGTGGAATCCTGGAAAAATTCAGGTTAGTATTTTTCTGGCACTGCTGAATAGCTGCATTATTCGAGCTCTGTGTCGGCCAGCAACCAGGGAACACTGTAAATTGAGAGCATTTCAGGTATGGGGTCAAAAACACTATTTTTATCAAAATTATTCAACCAAATGTTCAGCCAATGGCCAATATCTTGCCACCGGCTGTCCTTACACTTCTTTGCTAGAAAGCTTCTTATCTGACTGAAGGGAGCGCCGGGCATATCTTCCATCCTTGAAGATTGCCTTCGCAATATTAAGAGGTGCATACATCAGAACAAGTTAAAATAAATATAGGTAAAACTGATATCCTCATGGTTGGTAAAGCTCCTATACTCTGGTCCCCAGCTTCATGGCCTGACAATTTTGGCCATTTCCCTGCATTCAAATCTGCTGTGAATCTAGATAAGAAACTGACAATGAAAAAACAAAGGTTGTTTGATAGAGGCACGCATGGTTAAACCACGCGTGCCTGTACCATGCAGCCCGAACCACAAATGTGTCTTTACAACTCATTCCTTTACCACGCATGCATTTACAGCTACATTTCGTTGTAAAGGTATTAATAGTAAGGGTGTATGCGTGGCTTATTCTCTGACCCTCCCACCCGTGCTGTCCCTGAAAGTACCCCAACCTCTTCCACTACCCTGAGACCTACCCCGACCTCAGCCCTAAAATCTACCCCAACTACCCATTCCCCTCCCCCTGCCCTGGGGCCTAAAACCCTGCCCCTGAGCATACACTCCAACAACCCCCCAAACCCCAGTGCTGTTCCTAAAATTACCCCAACCCCTTCCACTGCTTTGAGACCTACCCCGACCCCCCAGCCCTAGAAATTACCCCCAACACCTGTTTGCCTCCCCCTGCTCTGAAGCTTAAAATCCTGACCCTTTACATACATTACTCCGACCCGGCCACACCACGCTGTCCCTAAAAGTAATGTGACCCCCGCCAGCCTAGCCCCACTTACCTCTCTGTGTCCTCTGGCTCTCTTACTGGCATCTTCCTGCTTCCGCCTTCACCAGAGCAGCCGCCAGCAACTAGACCATGCACTGCCTTAACCACGCATATGCCTTGTTAAGGCATGAGTGGTTGGGCTTGCGTATTTGGAACTCGCGTGGCTGAGGCCACGGTATTCTTATTGTTTCCCAAAACACGTATCTGCACTTGTTACTTTGTGGACTTTTTGGATGCAGAAACTTATGCCCATTTCGACCTTACTTTCTCTGGAGAGCAGAGAAACAGTTATTGCGATGATTATCCTCTCAAGATCGGATTATGCAATTCACTTCATTTGAGTACATACAATTACCTTCTTTAAAAACTCCAATCAATTCATAATCACGCTGCTAAACTTGTTAAATTCATGCCTCATTCTACCTCTGCTAGACTTCTGCTGAAGCAAGTTCATTGAGTATCCACTCATTCCTAAATAACTTTCAAAACCCTATGCCTACTACATAATTGCCTACACTTGGGGACGTTTGATCACTGCTGTTCTTCATTTGCTGACGCTGGGGTCTTGTTGTCCCAGAACTACGGCGAGCCATAGGGAGGAGCCTACAATCATGCCTACACTGCTCGAGCTCATAAGCGCTGCCGGACTTCAACAGTGCGGGATGTTTAATCACCGCTGTTGCCGCATTTGCTGACGCTGGGGGACTCGTTGTCCCAGAACTACTGCGGGCCATAGGAGGAGCCTACAGTCACGCCCATGCTGCTCACGATCATAAGTGCTGCTGGACTCCCACGGCACAGGACGTGAGTGGGTTGTGCCCAGGCCAAGTCCAGGCCAAGGGCAGGCCTGTCTGTGCCCATCAGAGCTCAAAGGAGGCTGGGCTGGACCCCCCCTTGGATCTGCCTTCTGGCCCCCCGTTCATTTCTACCTCAAGGCTGCTGTATAGCCAAGTAGTGAATGGCAAGAAAGGTCCTTGATACGACTATGGATGGTCTCGATCTGGACTTGAGCTCACAGACCAGACTATTATAAGGTAAGCCCTACAGGGGGACTATCATTACTTCCATTAGAATGGTCCTGGGCATCCTTGGGTGGCCTGTGGAGAGGGGCAGAGAAAGATAGGTCTCTTGTACTCCTCCATCTTTCACATTATGCTCGCCTGTGCAATTTTTCCACAATTTGGCTCTTCCCTCTTTGCTTACCCCACCTCGTTTCCTAATTGAACTTTCTCTAGGGGCACTCAGTCAAAACCTAAGGACTCTCATCTTTAGGGGCCCGTACAAGTGGTGTTGCGCTGCTCCGTCTTCACAAGTATTTGACATACATAGTTTGGCATTATGAGGAAATGCTAGACAGCTGCCGTAATCCATGCAGCTCAAGCCATTACGACCATAGACTGCTTTTTACAGCGAGGCAGGGGTCATTGAAAAGAAAAATCAAACTGGTCGCTCGTCTGCTTTCACGTTCACCACTGAACCAACAACACCCTCATGACCCTAGCCCCGCAAGTGGGTCCCAGTGCACCCTGGAGTTGTTGAAGTTGGTAGTCCCTCCCCTATTTCCTCTCGACCACCTCGATCAAGGGCCAAGTGACATCAGGAGAGACAAAATTCATATTGCTGAAGGGAGGACTGGCAGGGCACAGTCAATTTTAGTGCCCGTGTCAGGTTGAGGGGCGTCCGCCCTTAATCAAGTATCAACTCGAACAGACGTCCAGGAGGGGCGGCCCGAGGAGGATTGGAACTGAGGCCAAGTGTAAGGGTTCCACCACAGGGACCAGGGCAAAATGTCTTAGAGTGGACACCTCGACTTCCATCACACAGGAAGCAGTACCCCTCTTGAAGGACGAGTTAGCAGTCATGTTGGAAGCTTGTGTGGACTCCCTTCTTGATGGTTGGGACTCCAAAATAGAACTTCTGCTTTCTATTGAGAGGGAATTTTCCAATTGGTCCCAATTAATTAAGACCACCAACTCTACAGCTAGTGATGCTGTTGTTCCATTGACTAGTAATGCCCAAATGGGCCCAAGTCTGCCCACTTCATTATCTACTAAAGGGTAGACCCACAAGGCCTGTACTACGTATGACCAGGAGCATGATCCCCCTACCGTCCCCTCTTCTTGCACTGGCCTGCATCTACTCCTTACGAATGGAATACAGGTGGGGGTATGTTCTCGGGATTCCATCAGGCCAGAGGCCAGTCACCGGAGCAACTTGACTCCCAGGATTGGGCTCTGAGGCGGGGAAACCCCTATCCCTGCTATTGACATGCCGGGACCACAGCTTCAGGGCCCAAATACCATCCATCTACCACCAGAAGCAGTTCCATATGTTGTGGTCCTGGGCAATGTGCCAGTGTTAAGACCAGGCGTTACCGAGGACTTCCATCAGTTAGGGAACAAAGTCCTTCACTGGCTTAACACCAATACAACCTTGAGCTTTAGAGTGGAGAGGCACATCATCAAGGTCTGAAGGGTGCCATGGATAGGAGGATCTAAGAAGAGTTGCAGGAGTGACAGCGTACTTTTTAACTTCAACTGGCCACACTTGGTAGACAGAATTCTGCAGGCAGCCAACTGTCATAACAGCATGGGCCCTATTACCTCTATTACGGCTCTTCCCTTGGGTTATTTTTACAGATCCTCCACCCACGGCTCCATACCTTAGCCCTTGGCATTTCAGGAGACCATCTAGCCCGGCTATTCTCAAGTGGCCCCAGGTTCCTTTGCCTGTTCCACTCTTTAACACACTTGCACCACTGGGGCTCCTTGACAACTGCGATTGATGTGATGGGTCAGTGTCTCTGATTCCTAAGGCCTCTTCTTTACAATCGGATCACATGCATCATCCGGCACAAAATAGTCTTAGTAGCCATACCCAGGATATTATTTCTTGTAAGCTCATCTCATGGAATAGAGCCAGCTTGGCCAGTAAGTTTACAAATCTGGAATGGCACTGCTTTATTCATTCAAAAGTATGACATTATTTGCCTGCAGGAGACCCGGGCCACTGACAACTCCTTATTAAAGCTAGCTGGTCGATATTGAGTTTGAAAAGGAGGTGTGCTGGAGGAGGAGCACTACGGTCTACAGAGGGAGGTAAAATGCTTAAATGGGTGCAGATTATCCCTGGCTCCTTACTTGAGACCCTCCTGGTGAAGTGTCAGAACGAGATTAAGATTTGTTGGGATGCAGAGACGCAGCTGGACGAGACCATCGTCCACGCCATCAAATCTATCTCTCAGCTGCTAATGGTCCCTGCCCCAAAAGTCCAACAAGTAAGGGTACCTAGATGGTTTAATCAAGAATGCTCACTTGCAGCTAAGAGGCTCAGAATAGCATTTCATGCCACCTCCAGGAACAGCACCCTGGTCAAAACCCAAAGGAAGCAATATAGGAGGCACTGTAGGAGGAAGCTTGGCGTAAGTTTATGGAAGCAACTACCATCAATTTTAGCACCATGTTTTGGAGCATTATCAACAACCCTTTTCTGGGAGTAGGGACTGCAAATGTCCTGGACGCACATATCACAGAGAATAACTGGGTCAGTGCAAAAACGACCCTGAATACGTTGAAATCCTTTTTGTAGATTTAATCAGATATACACGACAATGACCATCAGCTCAAACAACAGTTCAGCTCCAACTGCCAGTGCCAGAATCACTTAACATTCTGCTTCTGTCCATGTCATGACCCATGGAATGTAAAGACACATTCCACAACTAGAGAAGAAAGAAAAGAAGGACAGAAAGGGAAAAAGAGGTATAAGAGAAAAACGGATAAGGTAGCCCACAACACATCTCCCTCCCATAAAATGAAAGTTGAAACTACAAATATTTTCTTTTAAGTCGTAATTGAAATTGCAAGGGAACAAAATATGCAATCTAAGACACATAATAATCATTATGCCAGCTCGGTCTGCATCTAAATCTCCTGTGAGTGCTTGAACCAGGAACAGAGGACGAAACATCATTGTAGACAGAGCTGGAATCCGAAACACCCATTTGGTTAGAATCATGTGTATTGAACCCAGGTTGCCATTTAACTAACCTGTACATGCTCATACCTCCCCAGAATCCAAAACAACCACATTTTTCTTGACTTCCTTGATAATGAAAGGCCCCATAAACCGTGACTGACCCTTCAGAAGCAGACCAGGATTTTTAATCAACACCTCCTCCCCTACACACCAATGTTTACGGAGAGAAGAGTTTTTCTGATCAAACCTGCGTTTGTACTCTTCTTGGTAGTGTCTCCATCTAAAACCGGCATGCTCATTCAACTTCAGATCATTCACATCCAACTTCAACCAAGCAGGACTCAACTTGTCATGAGGTTTCCTACCTCTAAGAATGGAAAAAGGAGAAACAGAAGTCAACCAATTAGGAGTATTGCGGTGAGCCCACCATGTTTCTCTGAGCATTTTCTTAAGAGAGGATCTAGTTTGCAAAGCCCTTTGAGCACAACACTTAACCAACTTGTTCATGCTTTCAGCAAGACCATTGGCTTGTGGTGAGTACAAAGCTGTTTTAAGACGGATGATGGATAACTCCTTCAAGAATGTATTCATCTCATCAGAGACAAATTGCACACCATTGTCAGAGATGAGGTATTTCAGAATGCCCTCTCTAGAAAACTCTTCAGAAAGAAATTCAATGACCGTCCTAGAATTAACAACAGGCACACACTAAGTGACCACCCACTTGGAGGTGTAGTCCACCAACAGTAACACACAGCGTTCATCACGACAAAACAATTCAAAAGGCCCAGCAATGTCTAAACCAAGTTTGGACCACGGCTCAGAAGGTACTTTCACAGGTGAAAGAGGTGCAACACAAGTTTTTTTGCTTTTATCACTGTTGGCACATTCCCAGCAGTACTTAACAACCTCTTCCACCTGTCGATCCATGGTCGGCCACCAGTACCATTTGCCTACTCTGGCCTTGGTCAAATTCCTACCCAAATGGCCTTCGTGAGCCAAGTTGATAATTTTATCCCTAAGACCTTGAGGAGGTATTACACGATTACCTCTCAATAGTTTTTCATCAAAAACACTCAGCTCCTCCTTAACACAGAGAAAAGGTTTCAAAGATTCAGATATCTCCTTGTCTGCAGGCCGACCTTTAACAGAATATTCCTTGAGTATTTCAAGATCATTATCTTCGTGAGAAGTAAAAGACCACTCATCAGAGTTAACAGCAGACTCATGGACCCATGCTACTAGGGAGTTTTCCACTTCAACGCCCGAATGTTGTAAAGGTAACCTCGAGAGACAGTCAGCAATTGTATTATTCGATCCATGAACATATTCAACAACAAAATTGAATTCAGTTAAACCTTCTATCCAGCATTTTATCCTGGGAGAAATGTTATCAACTTCTCTGCAGGTGAAAATCTGGCACAAAGGGCGATGATCAGTTCTGACAACTATAGGTATACCCCAAAGGTAGAACTTAAAGTGGCGAATAGCCCAGAAAACCGCCAACGCCTCTCGCTCAATTACAGAATAACGCTCTTCAGCATCTTTGAGCGAACGAGAGGCAAAGGCAACAACCCTGGACTCTCCATCCACAATTTGTGAGAGAACCGCCCCCAGTCCAAGCATACTAGCATCAGTGGACAAAACAGTCTTTTTGCAAGCATCAAAATGTCCTAAGGTGGGCATACAACCAATCATGTTTTTAATAGAATTGAAAGCAAGAGAACATTCATCGGACCACGAAAACTCTGCTCCCTTCTTAAGTAGTAACCTGAGAGGAGAAGAAACACCAGCAAAGTTCGGAACAAACTTAGAGCAAAACTCCGCAAGCCCTAGAAATGATCGCACTTGATCTTTGTTGACAGGTACGGGAGCCTTCATAATGCTCTCAGCAAGATCCAATTTGGGACTGATCCCCTCAGCAGATATAGTATGTCCCAAATAGCTTACAGGAGAATAAGAACCTTGGTTAACCCCTCAAGGATCTTATTCATGACCCTCTGAAAACAAGCTGCCGCGGAAGATAGGCCAAAAGGCATACGAATAAATCTGAAAGCCCCCAGAGGTGTCACAAATGATGTTAAATGCCTAGAGTCTGGATGAAGTTGAATCTGATGGTATGCAGAAGATAGATCCATGACACTAAAGCATTTAGCATCCTTAATGAGAGCAAGAGTTTCCGAGATGTTTGATAGAGGCTGCCTATCAACCCAAATGTGTTTGTTTAGACGGCGTAGATCAACACACATGCAAATGTCTTTACCACCATCCTTAGGTGCCAAAACGATGGGGGCCAACCACTCAGAGCACTCAATTTCTTTGATGACTCCCGTACTTAACAATTTCTTGAGCTCCAGATTCAAGGGCTCCATCATCATGTGGGGGACTTTCCTAACCTTAGAAACAAAAGGTTGGGTGTTCTGTTTCAAAATTATCCTATGTTCAAAATTTTTAAGTAATCCTAACTCATCACTGAAAACCTTAGGAAAACAAGAACTCTCATCATTGGATAACATCCCAGGAGATAAAAGCAATACTTTCTCAGGAGAATTGGGATTCAAAATAATCCCCATATCCCTTTGGTGTCTCCAGCCGAGAAGATTATCGCCCCTCTTCGTCACATACACCTTCCCCACAGTTTCTCTATCCTTGAACTGAATTTTCCTGACAACATATCCTAAAACTTCAATTTTGACACCACCATAACCGATTGGGCTGATGTGTGGAGGAAATAGCTCAACTCTGTCCAGACCAATAGCAGCATCCCAATTAACATCACCAACCATTGTGTAGGGAGAACCAGAATCAGCCAAAACAGGAAATTGCACCCCACCAATCAAGACCTCACACACAGGCATGTCCAAGTCATCACCGTCTATAATTCCATCCCCTTTGACACTGCAGACAATTTTCTTTTCTTCTTCCACATAACGCACAATCTGGTCACTATTAAAGCGACACACTTGTGCGTAATGACCTCTCTTCCCACACTTATTACAAATCACAGACCTTGTAAAACAATTGGAGCTGTTGGGTAAATGTTTCTCGCTCCCACACCTGAAACATTTAAAGCCAGGTCTGATATACTTGAACCCACTCTGCTCAGAATCAGTGACCTTGTATTTATAATTAGATTGTTCTAAATTGTGAAACTTTTTATCTTTCTCACTAGGGACTCCCTTAGACATTCCTTTACCCTCCTTGGAATCGTCTTTTTTTAATCATTTTTTTTTACTTCATGAACTGCTTTCTCATCAACAGACACAACACTGCCTTTTTCAGGCCTCATTTATCGTATCCACATGTTGGTATTCGCCATACCTTCTACAATTGCAAGGGTTTCTTTGAGATCAGGATTTTTGGCAAGAAGTTTTTGCTGCACCTTTACATCATTCGTACATCTGACTATTTGATCTCGCACCAAGGAGTCAGTAAGTTGCTCAAACTCGCAAGTACGAGCTAACGTCTTCAAAGTAGCCACATAACTGCTAATCTTTTCTTGTTTGCCCTGTACCCTACTGAAGAATTTATGGCGTTCCAAAACTACATTAATTTTAGAGCCAAAGTGTTTCTCAAGCATCATAATAGAAATATCATAAACGTTTTCAGTCTCACCTTCACCACGCCCTAGAACAATCTTGTCAAGGCTATCATATACATGTCTGCCCTCAACACCCAAATTATGCAACAATGTCGCTTGTTTCCGTACTGCTGAAAACTTTTCCCCCCCAATGGCTAGTAAATAGGAATCAAACAAAGGCTTCCATCTCTTCCAGGGTAAGATGGGATCACCTGAGTCAGCGAGAAACTGTGGTGGTTGCGACATGCCAGTAGAAGCCATGTTAATGTAAGCACAAATTGAGTAATTACAACTTGGAATAATTCTTATACAGTGAAGGACACAGCATTGAAAGTGAAATGAATCGAATGGGAGAGAAAGCAAGAAAATAAATAAATAAATAAATAAATAAATGTACAATAAATAATTAATTTCAGTCTCTTCAGATTAATTATCGTGAAAATGAAGCAAGTGAGCGTATCACTGACACACTCTCAGAAAACAGTACCTTGAAAAGGTGAACACTGCACAGGTTCGTACCACAGAAATAGTTAAAAGTGGGAGTATCCTTGGCGTTTGTTCTGTAAATCACTAATTCACCACGTATAAACAGGTCTCAGGAGAATTTAGTCACACCATTGCGCATGCGCTTGAAGTATAATGTAGATAACTGCCTTAGGTGTACTTCAACCAATCAAGGATGTTACCGCTGCGTAAATCAAGAAGATTCCCAGGTAAGAAGTACTCTTTTAGTGGCAGAAACACTTTCCGTAGCAAAATATGACACACGATACTCACTGCTGTGCGTGTCAGCGTAATGAACAGTAAATAATTCCAGACAAATGCCCAATCCAAGAAGGATGCCGAAAAAATGCACGAGTAAACACGCTGACGTTCCGCAGAGAGTCTTAGACACTGTAGCGCGCACCATACGTATCTTGTTACGTTCTCCCGATCGCCGAGTCTGATTGAGAATTCTAATGCATCATCATTCTGAAGGAGAGACGGAAGGGTGAACACCTCTTGCTCCAATAATTCCATCGGTGCCAAGACACCGGCAGAAAGGAGGAAAGGTGCTTTTGAATAAATCTCCCTCACTTTTGAGACGCATAAAAGGACATCGAGATTGAGATACGACAAGATACAGTAATAGAGCGCAATATCTCTTTACTTCGCAAATGTACGAAAACGATCCACAAGTTGAAAGGTACAATTGCAAACTCACTTAAAAAAAATAAGTTTACAGACCAGTAATAGGTTTCCAAGGTACTCCACATTTTGTAAAGCGAAGAACCATAGTGTAGTCTAAAAATTATATAGTAAATCCA
The DNA here is from genome assembly GCF_964204655.1 of Triturus cristatus. NCBI lineage: Eukaryota > Metazoa > Chordata > Amphibia > Caudata > Salamandridae > Triturus > Triturus cristatus. The sequence continues at coordinate 581,124,142 of NC_140586.1, forward strand.
ATTTCGGGTTCGATGGGGAAACTGATGGTCCAGAACTCCTTTCCCCACGCAGGCACAACTCGTCGCCAGTGCAAAAATGACCCTGAATACGTTGAAATCCTTTTTGTAGATTTAATCACATATACATGACAAGGACCATCAGCTCAAACAACAGTTCAGCTCCAACTGCCAGTGCCAGAATCACTTAACATTCTGCTTCTGTCCATGTCATGACCCATGGAATGTAAAGACACATTCCACAACAAGAGAAGAAAGAAAAGAAGCACAGAAAGGGTAAAAGAGGTATAAGAGAAAAAGGATAAGGTAGCCCACAACAGTCAGCTTTTTTGAGGGTATGTTGGAGGACGTTTCGGCCTAGCTTTCACTGCCTGAGGGGAGAACTGAAAACACAACCCTGTCAGTTACGGAGGGAGAAGTGAGGCAAGGAATTGCAGGTATGTCGCGCAACCAGGCCCCGGTTCGAATAGAAGCCCATGTACTGGTGTGAACATGGGCTTCTATTGGAATTCTCAAGGGCATATTATCAAGCCCATTATCGCCGCTTTAGCGGCAGTTTCCTGCAGATAAAACGGCGATAATTTTAACGCCGTTCTTGATAATATGCCCCCAAGTCTTATATCATGCAAGTAGGGGACCGGCCCAGCAGGCCATACACTTTCAGGTTAGGGTTTACCCCGATTCTAAAGTTGTGCATGTTCTCTTATTTGGGGGTATTATTAGACAAAATGAATTGGGGGCCCCAACTCACATGCAAAAAAACGACCTCACCGGGGAGACTGCAGTCATTTACAAATGTACCTCTAGATTGGGGAAAAGACCAGTGGGGGCTTATTTAAAGCTTTACAGGGCCAAGTGCATCTCAAAAGCCCTTTATGGCAGTGAAATTTGATGTATTCCACCACAGATGAACTTCAAATTGTGGAAAACACATTTTTGAGAGATTTTTTATCTGTACCTCAGGGTACCCCCCCCCCCCCGCTTTCACTGCTCACGAAGAGCTAGGCATGCCCTACGCTTCTGATCTGATAGCACTTCTCCCTGTGTGTCTCTAGCTAAAGATTTGGGTTGAGAAGGGGACCTCCTTAAATAAAGTGAATTTATAAGATTGTCTGGCTCGTGACCACTCATCTAGGGTACCGTGGTTCAAGTATGTAGGTAGAAAAGAGCCTTACGAGCTTGGGAAGAGGAGATGCGACGAATAAGATTGATCTGGCCCTTATTAGGACGGCCTTCCTTGTGCACTAGACCATGGCAAGGGAGGAGAAGGAGCTACTGAAGCCCAGCGTATATCACTTCATCATGTTAAGGACCACCCAGATGGTGGAGCCGTACTTACTGGGGTTAATAAACTCATATGACTGCTTTGTCCTGACCAGTTTCTGGTTTAACCTCTTCCACCTCCTCCTTGCCCATCCCAGGGGTCACCACAAAGGACAAATTCTGTCGTCCTGTGCCTGCGCTGGAAAATCTCCACAGGATATGATTCTTTTATGATGTTTTGCCCATTTTGTATTACCTCCAGAAAATCCTTTTCAATTCCTATTTTGAAACAGGCCAATTTTAGGCAAATACGGCCCGCTTTTATATTTCTACAAATGTTGACGGGAAAAACTGTTTTTACGTGCTTAACTTTTTAAAGTCAGTGATCAGGCCTAGAGCAAGCCGCAACTAACTAGCCTGACCCCTGATACTATTCCTGGCACTATGCAGTTCACCCTGCTCTACCTGCCTGTATAACTAATAACCTGATTAAGTGCAAGGTCCTACTGCACCTTCTAGAGTGTTTTGTTTAGCAGGCCTTATCTGTGATTTTGTGAGGCTTTGGTAAACAATATTATTTTTTAACTTGTATATACTACTTTTAAACCAGGTATGTTCCCTTGTCGACTGTATGTACTATATTTATCTTGTGTTTTTATGGTTTTTATTACATCAAACCGAATAACATTTTTCTGATTTGATTTGATTTGCCTACACTGCGCTACTCCTGATTTTCAAAAAGACAATTCAGTAGATGTATTCCTGCTTGTTCTTTTTCTTTAGCCACTGCAAAGTTACTCAGTCAGCCCATATACCAAATCTATGTTTGAAGAGCATTCGCGGTTCCGTGATCCCAGAACTCGGAGTGGTATGGAGTCGCTTTGATAAGAATTATTGATGCTCAGATAAGAATTCACCAATCGAAGTGAATGGTTTTGGCTACTTCTAACTTTTTGGAGAAAACTCTTTCCTCTATTGGTTGTGACCTATTGATGAATTTTCCGTTGGATTGATTCCTACTATATTGGACACTTGATGAGACTTTTCGTTCCAATACAGAGTGATCCAAAGTTGATGTCGTGACAATCGTTAGGTTCTGGACTGGATCGGACTACACTCCAATCCTTGCCCTGAGGAAGCCCGCTGTTGGGCGAAACGCGTTGGCTGTTTCTCTGCTGCTTGTTCAACCAACAACAATTAAAAGAACCTATTCTTTCTTTATGTATACTTGTTTTTGAAATACGCTATGTACCATCATTATTGTTATTCATTTATTGTATTGCCTCTCTGTTAAAGGATTTTGATATTCCAAAATTCCACATATTGTGTCAGTTTGTTTGCTTCCCTTGCCCTTTGTACCTAAAACAGTATCCCTCTGGTTTAAAAATATTTTATCTCATCTCCTTTTTAGAAATAGTATTACACTCTCCTTTTCTCATAACTTTCTTTTGTTTCTCTCTTTATTTCAATATTATTTAAGCATAAAATGACCTTTTTGACATTTGTTGTGCTTTATATATATTCTTTAACAGTAACAGTCAGAGACATTAATATTCAAATTTCTAAGGCAGAAAGCTCGTAGAAGAGGTAAAAGGCCATTGACAAATATCAGTTTGAAGTTGACCGAGGCCTACGTGTGATCATAATGGAGTAGGGTCAGAGGGTGACCTCTGTCAAAGTTTTAAGTTGGGCTTACATCATTTTTTGGAGGCAGGGGTCCTGTTTCAAAGTCAGGTATGGAACTATCGACCTCCCCAGAATTCATTACTCTGGCACCAAAAGCAATGAGACATACAAAGCTGGATTGTGTAGCCACTGAGGCAGCGTATCTGCTTAAATAGATTTACTGACATTTCCTCATCCAAGGACTTACACTACGGTCTCACCGAATCCATTTTCAGAGCAGCAAAAAGCTCTGAAGGCAATTAAACTAATTTTCTTTCCAACATAGGATGCACCTTCCCTGGGGAAGTCTCACACCTTGCCCCAGTTCTACAACTGCTGAAAATGTTCCTTCTGGTCATGACAGCATCCCTCATAATCTCAGGCAAGACTTCCATGCACAAGGTCTCTCTCCAGCTAGGGCTCCTGCAGGGTCCAGTACATGATGGTCAGCTGGTGTTGCTTGAGTAAAGAGCCTTTTATTTTTTATAGTCCTTTCTTGGCAATACGTTCCAATGCCTGGTTACCAAAGTACCCTAGTAACTTTCTGTGTTTAGTGACATTAAGTATCATCGGTGATATCATGTATTTTGCTAACTTCACAACCACATTTAAGTCACTACCTAAAAGTGACCCTCGAATATTCCCAATTTGAGACTAGGTTTGTCCAAACCAAATTATCAACTGTATCCCAACCTAATTCCATCACAGCATATGTTCACTTATGAAGCAACATTTATTCAGCTGTTGGGGTCAATGTTCATCCCAGCTGGTAACATTAGACCAACTGCCCAAGTTAAAAATTCTTGTGAATCTGATGCCTTTTGTAATCAAGATTGTTGCACGATTATGATGTAAATAAAGGCCCTTTTCACCTCCTCCTCTTGTCAGTTTGAAACCCATTACCCTCATGCTACTGGCTCAATAGAAATCTCTTTCCTCCTGAGAACCCTTTACAATGAGTCTTATTCATGAGAAAGTAGTAAACCTGAACTAGGCACTGTGCAATTGTTTGAGCTTCTTTACATTCAGTTTTCCCCTTTTGTGTGTTATATTTTTGACTATATCACTTCAGAGGAAGGTTTGCAGTTATGAACTTGTAAGTTATGTTTAACGTATTTAGGTTATTATATGTGTTTTATTTAATTTGTTTTATTTCATTTTATGTATAATATGCATTTTGGTAGTTGCCAAGTTTTTCATTCTTTCATTTATTAATATTTATATTAATTTTACTCATAAGTTTAATTTGAAATTTGTGTTCTATGCTGTTCTAAACTGATGGCTAAAACTAATGTATTAATTAGTTTAAAAATATTTTAACTAATTAATTACTAATAATTAGTTAACAAATATTTGATTGTTGCCTATTTGGATTTTTCTTTGGTTTATTTTGTGAACTGGATTAGATTTTTTACAATAGATTATGGCTATTTATTCTAAGTAGTGTACTCCTCCGTTGTTAATAAAGAGATTTACATTGTAGCATGTCATACATTCTATTCTTCTTTTGTCACTTTAGGTTTAATTTGGGTTACTGATTGTTTCACTCATAGTTCTTGGTAGCTTTGCTCTTTGTATAGTGCAGGTTGGGTTCTGCCAAGTGTGGACTGCAAGATGTTGTGCCATCTTCCCACGGCATTGTTTATTTTGGCTTCCTGTGCCATGGTTCTGTAAAAGACATTCCACTATGTATTTGGAATTTGGTTTGGTGTCTGTGTCCTGATTGGTGCAGTCTGCCAACCCAGGTGTCTTCAACATAGTTCATTAGTGGATAAAGTTTGTGGTAATTGTGTTGATAGAAAGGATTTTCTATTGATACATTTCAGTAGTTAAGTACCTTTGTGACAGGGACACAGGCTAGCACAATCATTTTCTAATTTCAGAGCGAAAGTGACTGTTTGTTGTGTACTCTACACTTAGAGCCACATTTATCATTAAATTGTGTTACTCTTGCATCTCGCATTGTGTTGCAAGGGCAATGCAATCCTTAAGTTAGATTTATCAAGCAATGCAAGCCTGCCTTGCACGGACCAGCCTTGCTTGGTAAATCTAAAGTAATGCAAGGCAGTGCAAGCTGCTGCCTTGTATTACTCTGCCCTGGGAAGATGCTCCATTGGTGGAGCATGGGTCTTCTCTAGGCCTGGATGGAATCTTTAATTCCGCTATCAGAATCGGGTAAATCTGGTAATCCCATGCCACTCTTGTGTTGGAAATTGACCTTTCTGCAGGGTCACCTCATACTTTTTGCCTTCCTACTCCTCTTTTTCTGACCTTATGTTTATTAGTTTTAGGACTATGGGCTCTTTACCACTTGTAACCACTACTAAAGGGCAAGTGCTCTCCACTTTAAATATGGTTACATTGACTTCTCCTAAATTGGAATATTAAATTTTTTATAAATCCCTAGTAAAGTGCTCTACATGTGCCCAGGGTCTGTAAATGAAATGCCACTGGTGGGCCTGCAGCACTTGTTGTGTCAACCAATTACGTAGGACTTTAAGCATGTCTCAGGTCTACCACTACAGAGCATATGTGTACGGTTCTAAACTGCCATGTTGATCTGGCAAGTTAACATACTTGCTAGGCTCAAACCCTAATTTTTATTACATATAGGTCACCCCTGAAGTAGGCCCCACTGGGCAGCCAATGGGCAGGGTGCAGTGTATTAATAAGCAGCACATGCACTTTTAAGTTTTACATGTTCTAGTAGTAAAATACTCTTCAATTAATTTTTCACTATTGCATGGCCTATCTCTCCCATAGGATAACATCGGGGTTGTCTTGCTGCATTTTTGCAATTGGGAAGAGCTGGAATCCCCAAATTTGATTTCTCTGGAATCACAATTTAAAATCACAGATTAAGGTGAAGTAGGATTTTAAATTGCAATCCTGAAAATTCTACTTTTATAAAGTTGGTATTTTCTTACTGGTGCCTTCTGCCTGTCTCTGGAATACATGTCTGGATGGGTGACAGATGGCTTTGTGCATTCCCTCTAGACATCCACACACAAAGGAAGGGTAGATGTGACTAAGAGTTGTATGACGTTACAACACATGCTATTACACCGCATGCCGTTAAAATGTAACTTTTGACCCCGACTTGCTGTCGGGGGTGCACTGGATGTTGGAGTAGTAAAATTTACTATTCCAACTCCAGTCTGTGTAACAGTAGGGTAGGTGTTGGAGTTAAATCCAACACCTTCTACCCCTTACAGCAACCCATTTTCGTTGCAATGGCATGCAGGGGGAAAGCATGCATTGTAATGAATGCAGGGTAACGGTTGTTTCTCGTGACTAAGTGGCCATCTGTATCCTGATGGGCTACCCTGGGCAGGATGGGAGAGAGGAGCTAAAAGGGCTGTGTCCTGTCCTCATGCAAATGGCTGCAAATCACACTATAGTGAGCCTAGAGCCATCACAGGAAAGAAAGGAACTTGTGCACTTGAAAGGCATCTGTTTGAAGACTCCCCACTTCAAGGGCCCACCTGAGTATAAGTACTGGACATCTGACACTACCAAAACATAGCACTTCTGGAACTGAGGGCATTCTACCGGGAAGAAGGACTGCTGTGCTGCTGTAGGGACTGCCACTTTGCTGAACTACTTTGTTGTGTTGATCTGCTGTCCTCTTGCCTGGGAGTAAGAAGGACTGAACCTGTATCTATACAACCCAGAACCTAAGTGTCCCCAAGGAATTGTTAGCTTGCATCCTGTCTCAAGAATATAAAATACTTCTCTCTTTAACCTGCAAATAGCACCTAGACTCTGTCTGCTGTGAGTCCTGCTCTGCCAAGTGGTGCCAATTCAGTCTTGGGCCCTTGGAAGTGAATTGAAAGTGCTGCATCTTCACGCATCAGCAACATTGTGCCGATCGGAACCAGTACATTTCCCCAGATGCATCATGGCTGCTGCTGCATGGACCGCGGACCCCGCATCACTGACTCTGCAACGCATTGTCTCCAGTTTCCGACGCAGCTCCAACTTACTGTAGTTCAGCAAAAATGCATTACTTTATGCTGCTTACATAGCCTTCAGCCCAGTGGTTTGAAGACCAAGCATCACCCGGTGTTCTTCACATATTGGCTCTTGATGCATCCTTGATTGTGCACAGCTCGGAACTGATGCATAGCCTTCATCGGCAAGATCGATGACGACACAATGCTTCCTTTGCTACCTGCATTGCTCCCAACTTCAACACATCCAAGGTACTGTTTAGTGGACAAAGGCTGGCCCCTATTTCAACCACTCCACCGTGGTCGGGCAGAATATCTGGATTTGACCCACTCAAGCACGACCAGATATCCCCAGTTGGCACTTTTTGTTTGGAATGTGGAACGTGCTCCATTTGTCCCCTATGCCTTGAAGTAAAAAGTCTCACTCACAACAACAAAACGATCTGGGCTAGAAGTTTAAACAACTGTCGTAGCAAGAATGTCGTTTACTTCTTAATATGCCCATGTGGTCTTGGGTACGTAGGCGAAACGAGTAGGGAGCTACGTACCCGCCTGTTGGAGCACAAATCGGCAATCAAAACAAGAAAAGTAAATGCTCCGTTGACAGATCACTTTCTGGAAAAGAACCACAATTGGGATCAAATCCAGTGGTTTATTCTAGAAAAAGTGACAGTTAATAGAAGAGGCGGTGACGTTAATACAAAAAGAAAAAAGAGGGAACAATGGTTTATATGCCATCTTAATACAGTAGAGAAGGGACTTAACTCAAAGGAGGACTGGATGAGTATCATTGCCACCTGAGAAAATCATACACTGCTAAAGTATGTGAGCTCACGTAGCATTAGTCAGTTCTTTCCATGTTATATAGGAGATTAATATGAAGCTACAATCGCAATCAGATTAAAGAATGATGCGCCGCCACTGATTGTTGAAATTTCAGAAAATACTATTGTTAGACCCTATATATGGACTATTTGTAGCACATCAGTGGATATGATTGATTGTTGAAATCTTAGAAACTATCATTGTTATATCCTATATATGGGTTATTTGGAATATATGAGTGGAAGTGAGGAAAGTACAATTATAATTTTTGTGATATGTAATGGAATAAGTTATGTCTCTACTAAATACAGGTTTGACGATTGCAAATCATATTGGAAATTACATAAAATAGAGAATTGTTTCTGTTCTTGATTACATCCACCTAATATTGCAATTACTATAATACGTGGTTGACGATTGCAAGCCATATTGGAAATTAGAGAAAAAGGAGAATTGTTTTTGTTCTTAATTACATCCACCTTATATTGCAATCACTATAATGTGCTGAAATATGTGGCTAATTTTATATTCTGTATAGAAGTATATAAGATAACATGTGTAAACGAATTGTAAGAGATTTTGGGTATGTCCGTTTGTATGTCCTTAGGATTATCAAAAATTGTGAAAATAAAGTTGGAAACCATTCAAAGAACATTACGGATGGAATCACGTGACATAATTAACCACTAGTTATGATGATAGCAGGACCTCGATTACCCTCTTAATTAGGTTATTCCCATCAGCGAGGTTGCGTCGGGATATCCTCCGAATAACCATCTATATAATGCGATGCATGGCCCACTTTACCAATGGGATGCTTGGCACACTTTATTAAAAAAATGATACATCTCCTTGGTCACAAATATACAACACGTGTTGGAGTCACGTGTGTGTTTTGATCTTTTTTAGCCAATGTGAGTGTATACTAACTAGCAGTCACATTATGCGCACCGTGCTGTTTACCTCGATAAATCGTCTCGATAAATAAATAAATAAACATAATAATAAAAAAATATACATATGACACGTGATAGCGTCAGGTGGGTTCACCGACCTATCACAGCCTTTGGCAGCACTAACAAATAAGCAGACGCCTTAGGCGTAGGTGAGGCGAGAGCAATTAGGAGCATTTCCGCACTCGAAACCGTCAACATCGAACGCAGAGGTGAGAGCACTAGCAACTAAATTAAAAACGATAGAACGTACTAAAGGGGACTCTATGCTCCGTTAGTTGGTTATGTTATCTGTGTAGCGCTAATACTTACACACGTTTTTGTAACAGGTGACGCATATCAAGGGAAAGTTATTACGGATCTCCGTCACGCTATCTCAAGCTGCTTCGTGGCGCCATTATCTGCGCACGTTGTTTATTTGGTGAACAAGTGACGTCCATTGTGGGAGAGTGATTATGAATCCCCGTCACGCCGCTTTAAATACATATTAGGATATTCGTACTCGTAACGGACAAGTAAGTAGTCTCTTTGTGCACTACTGATTATAAAATACAAACATGGTGGTAAAACTCTAGGGGCCAGTTGGTTTATGCGAGCAGGATACGCTGCTTGAGTAATAAGATAAACGTAATTTTAATTTTAATTTTAATTTTAATTTTAATTTTAGAAGTGCTTCTCACAAGTACATATCATTATATTTGTTACACTAGGTGAGATGCCCATGAGGACAGATAGCTCGGACCTCTGTTTCCTCTACGCATAACATATATCAGGACCATTATTGACAATATTAATTGATCATCGCTTTTCAACATAGAGAAGTAAGTGGTTTTCTCTGACTATAATACACACAGTGTTGGCTCCTTACGAATTAAGGGGATAGTTTCCTCTTGAAAACAATTATATTTAAAAGAATTATATTTTGCACAAGTTAGGAGTATTAATAATTATAGAATAACGCAATAGTGCCCTGCGGAGTATTCATGAATGTATCATTAGCCAGGCTTGATAATTAGAGAGACACTGGTTAAGCTAGCAATCCGAGAATGGAGTATTCATTCCATAATTGCGATATAAAACAAAAACTTTCTTTCTCTCAATAGGTCCCGGATTTAATAACGAGGACTTAAAGCCTATAAACTTGTCTTGATAAAGATGGATTAATAAGGTCTACCATCGAAACGCGTCGACGCTTCTTAACTACACAATCTTGGGAGAACCGTGGTTTTAGGAGTAGATATAATTGTGTAATATATCACAAACTACGGACATCAACTTATTGCCCAATAGGATGTGTAACAAATGACAAAGCATACTGTCTCATGTTGTTTTCTGTTTTGCGGGCTCAAAACAGGTTGTTATATGTTTTTTTAATATCTGTCAAGCAGTATATGGTGTGTAATTCTGTGTTTTTAAATATTCATGCAAATGTATGATCTGTTTTTATAAAATACATGTACATAAATCGTTTTAAAATTTTTTCCTGCATAATAAATGTGAGTAACATATCATGATGATTTGAGTATAATTGGATTGATTGTAGTGCTATGCGATACTAGTACTGTACCACTGTGTCTCAGCAGAGGGATTGCATCTTTTGTTGTGATATTAGTACCCCATTCCCTTGGAAAATACAAGGGGTCGCTCTCGCTCAATATATCTAACTTTTTGTTTTCAAGCACTACAAAATAGTTTATTCTTCAAAAATTCATATCGTAACTTCTACTTATCTAATTTCTGTTGTTTTAGTCTTTTTTTACTCATAGAAATATAGGCCATTTTAAAGAACTGGTGTCGAGTCTTTTTGTGGTGTTTTCACTGTGTTAATGTTTGAAGTGTTGCACAAAAAATTCACACATTGCCTCTAAAGTTAAGTCTGACTGCTCTGTGCCAAGCTACCAGAGGATGAGCACAGGTTAATTTAACGTGTGATACTGAATTACCCTGATTGGGATTGTGGTTATTGCTTTGAGAGGGTACATAACTCTGTCAACCATGCACCCGATTTCTAACATCTTGCAATGTGGAATTATTGATAAACTCTGCTGCTTCTCCTACGGAATTAATTTTCAGTGGTTAGTTTCTAAACAGGGCTGGAAGAGGGAGCAGTCCCTCTATGTTTAAAAAACACTGCAGATTAAAATTGAATCTGCAGTGGTTAGAAAACATATGGGGACTGCTCCCTTTTCTGGCCCTGTTGAGAAACCACTGATAGCAAAGAAGTATGTACCCCTCGGCCCAATTTATGTACTCTGCAGTAATTACTGCTGAGTATATATGGGTGGCGACTTGGAAACAAAACAGGACTCAGGTCTGTGAGGAGTAAAGGGTCTTTTAGGTCACCTATGTACTGTCTACTCTAACATAATGCAATCATGGTATTTTATTGCATTATCTAGAGACAAACAATTCTTCAGAATTACTCTAGAGAAAGATAATGACTCAACCAAACAGTATGCCATTATTGAACTGGTTTCTAGTATAACATGTCTTCTATAAAAGGAATACCCAGATTCTTGTGGCAAACATAAGAAGCTGTCAAACTTGGCAAGGCAAATAATCTAGAAAGAAATGTATTCTCTTGGATTTGAATCATATGGTTATTTCATACTCTTCAGACCCCTGGCCAATAGAGAGCAGCTGCTAAACATTTGCTATTATATAATTATAACATTTCCTTAATCAGCTCTCTACCCAATTTTTCTGCAAACCTGAATACCCCCTTCACTATTCCAGTCAGTTGTTAACCAAGGATTGTCTGTGTGAAGCCCACAAACCAATGGAGCTAAAGAGGATACCAAGATATCGGAATGAGTTGAATCTAGACAAAACGTCGTCCCAATGTGATGCCTAATATTCTCCGGTCAAGCCTTCCCTAATATCACAGTCTGGGTCTTTCCTAGATTCACCTTGAGGTCCCTTTCCTCCATAAAAGTGACAGGTAGTTTATTGGTTGTTGTAAGCCCTTCCCTGTATGCGATTAAAATTGCATCGTCAGCATACAAAAAAATGGGGATGGGACAGGAGCCAACCCTCGGTGTGTCTGAGGGCAGGGCCTAAAACTTGGCAACTACTTTATTAATATAGAAGGAGAAAAGGAATGGGGCCAGCAAACAGCCTTGCCTTACTCTCCTCCTTGTATGAGATTAATTGGTACATTCCTGACCGGGTCCAAATCAGACTCTTGCAGATGCCTCACTATATAGTGTAGCTAATTAGAAAACAATTTCCTTGAGCCCCACTAAGTTTCTTAAAATAAGTCAAAGGCAAGGCTTAAGTCTAAAAAACATACATCAAGTGAACCCTCCTTTGCCCTAGTATACTTCCCTATAATCAGGCTAAGGTTTAAACATTGTTCTACTATCCCAATTCCCTCCTGAAACCATACTGGCACTCCTCTCCTCTGCCCAACCTTTCCATCAGCTTCGCTGATGAGTCCAGGAAGGATATTGGTCGATAGCAGAAGGGATTTCCACTGTCATACTTTTTTTGAAAATCAGGATGATTACTGGATCTGTCGAAGAAGAGAGAATTTTCCCTTCATCAGCTGCATTCAAAACAATTGTAAGCACCGGGCCCAAATGCGACAAATGCGCAAGTGCGGCGGCCGTGCATGTGCATTTGTGAGGAAGTCGTCGCGAGAGAAGGAAGAGGGAGCCCCGAGATGCCGCAGCTCAGGTAAGTTATTTTATTTACTTAAACATTGTTATTTTAAAGTTTAACATTAGAATTAATGTATTTTAAAAGCGGGCGGGTGGAAGGCGGGTAGCGCGTAGTGGGGCTACACGGAGTGTTTGGGTGGGCGTAGATTTGCCCCCACTCCGTAATGCTCCGCGTAGCCTAACTACGCCCACTACGCCCAGCCTTAAAATCGATACCCTTAGTAATAAAGCTGGTATGGGTGCCTTCTGCAGCATTCTTGTCATTACCACCTCTATGGGAATAAAGCTGTTCCAAGTGGGCCACTCAATCGAAAGGCTGGATGCAAAAATCTAGGGTTTGATTGCGACCAGTATGACAGCCAAACACTGTTTTCCAAAATGCCTTTGTTACAAAGTGCTTGATTCAGGTCGGCCCACATGGAGCTCTCCCATTTTCTTTTGGCTCTGTTTATTACTTGATGGTATAGGTTTCTTTTCTTAGCTATATCTGGCTGGATTGTTGTCTTAACAGCTGTAATGAGCTCACATTTGACTTCCCTACATTCAGTATTATACCAATTTACATGTTTGGTGAAAGTAAGCCCCCTACGCCTGTGTTTGCCCAATTTATCTCTTGTAAGGGCAATTAACTTTTCTTGGAAGATAGAAATTTCCCTTGATTATAGAGGCAATCGGGAGCTTGGATAGTGACTCATGTATAGTTATGATGCTGTTCTTGATCACTTCTAATACCTCAGCATTTTTCATCACACAGTCCCACCTGATTGTCTTGGAAGTATTAGTGTGTGAGAGGGCACCCATATCTGTATTTCCATATAATATCTGGGCTTGGGGAATTGCATCTCATATCAACTTAAAAAGAGCATTGTGGTCACTATCCTGGCATTCAAATATATCCATGTCCACAATTGCCGGCCAAAGGTTTAGATCTGCCAAGAAATAGTCAATTATACTATTGTAACCTATCCTATTAAAGTTCAGTTTACCTTGTCTGTCTGATTGACATCTACCATTGGTTGCCCTCAAATCCAAGTTTAGAGTCATGGCCAAAAATTGGCGGCCTTTCTTGTCCACCTACCTAAACGAAGATCTAAAGAGGGAATACCCCCTTGGCTGTCCTGGTCCTGCATTAGATCAAGTAAAGAAACAGCTATGGGTTCGAAGGTGGCATTCAGATCCCCGGCCAACAAAAGCCTATCTTTATCTGGGCTCTCAAGCAAAGCTTGCTCCAAGACACCAAATACCTTTTTGTCTCCTTACTACTGTTCTCCATTCTATTATAAACATTCTTAATATCAGGGCAGGCCAAAATGCCAATCTAAACGCTAGTACATCACCGGGGATATTCTGCACTGGAGTGAGGTGTTAATCCATATGTACAACCCCCATTGAGGGTCTACCCCTTGTGGATTGGCTAGCAGCAACACAAAAGGATGTATATACCCACTTTTGTGGGCAGGGGCTAAGCACCATGTCTCTTGGAAGAGACAAATATCGAATGTTTCAATAAATTCACCCCAATCATCTTTCTCTAGTAGCTTGGTCAATCCTGCAATCCTGCTACATTCCATGACAAGATTTTATTATGAGGGTCCAGAGACGGAGAAGAACCAGTTCGAGGTGGAAATTCTGGTTCCCCTATGATGCTACCCCCGCTGCTTGTGACTAGGGGCATACTTGCTAAATACGGAATCTGATCCCTCAATCTATCCTCTGTATTACATATCTGAGTCTCCCTACCCAGCTGGAGCGGACTATTAGCGAGTGGCATTGAAATATTAGTGAGTGCAATTGAACTATTAGTGAGTGAGATAATAACATATTTCATGTACGTGTTTTTAAATTGCAAATGTCTGTTCATTTTCAATGCATATGTATTACTAAGTATGCTCAACTTACAATTTTGCAAGTGTTGTTAATATTTAATTGAAATGACTACCATGATGCCTTGTTTTTGAGTTGGGAAAATTATATTGCAATGTGATGTTGGTCCTTCTCTCTTTTCTGTCATATTTTCACATAGATCAAAATGTTGTGTATTTATCAGTCTCTATTTTATGCTATGTTTTAAAATGTTCTTTTTGTTTAACTTTGTATGTTGTCACTTATTTTTTAATTTATTGAATTGATGTAATTTGTTTCACAAATCAAAGTATGTTGACTTAAATATTTTAATGTATGTTATGTTGTATACTGAATATAAGTTGTATTGATAATAAATGCGCTTTGCAATGTTTATATGATGACTAATGCTATTTATCATTCTACGTTGTTTAATATTCAGAATTCTAGCCTGCTAGGCCTTGGAAGGGTTCATTTCACATGTCTCCTTTCTACTGTGTTGTGTTGAATGTTTGGAATATTTTCTGTACATTTTCTAATTATTCTTTTTCTTGCCAGAATGTTTTTTTACCTGCTTTTTTGAAGTAGTAGTGTGACTCATCCTCAACCTCCTGAAACCGACCCTCATCCCCCCACCTCAGAAAACTCCATTGTCTCTCTAAACAGAAGAGATCCCAATTCAAGCTGATGATCTATGCCTACAAAGCACTGCACAACCAAGGACCAACCTACATCAACCACTGCCTGATCTTCCACCATCCTACCAAACAACTATGCTCTGTCTTCCTCTCACTCACCCACACCTCTCACATCTACCAAAGCAACAGTAGAGGATGTTCCTTCTCCTACCTTGCAGTGAAAACCTGGTACAACCTTCCTCTGTGGCTACAGACCTCCACCTCTCGATTGGAATTCCAGCGATCACTTGCTGTTCGATTAAGTCACCTGATCCATCATGACCCTCAACTACCTGGCTGACCTCTGAGGTGATTAGTTGCTCTAAATAAATCCATGGATTGATTGAGTGATAGATTGAACTCTCATCCTATTTCCTAACTAGACGGAGCAGAAAAGATTTATGGGTGTGTGCTACTTAACTGTGTACAGAGTTTAGGATACAGATTTCTATACTAACAAACATTCAGGCTGGGTTTAGAAAAGGACTGTACAATGTAGAGCAGGTTATTCACCTTTACTCATATGATTTGTTAAAGTATGTCCAAGTAAAGAAAAAGTTACCTTTTATGACCTTTGTGGATCTTACCTCTAAATGTAACTGGGAGAATTGACAGAAACGATGGTCAACTATAGACCAAATGGGTATGAAAAGAACACTGTAGCCTTTACTTCAGAATAGCAGCAAGAGTGCACTATAATCAGAGTGGGTAGTGGACAAATAGTTTTGTATTGCCTCTGGTGTGTGGCTGGGTATGTATTTTACATCTTTTATTGCTTATTTTATTTTTGAATGATATAGTTAGCTGTCTGGAAGAATTAGATGTGGTGGTTCCCGAGCTCAGCAATGAAATGATACTGTTTCTGATGCTGTTCTCCTGTGAATAACTGAAAACTCTCTGCCTACGGTAATAAATGGCTTTGTGCATTATTGTTAAAATACAGATTTAATGATAATCATTAGCAAAATGAAAGTATGAAATAAAAAGTGTCAAGTGGCCTAGAAAAGGGTTTAAAATAACAAGCAACCACTAGAAAGTGTTAGCCAGTGTGAATATTTGTAGATATATTTTAATTATAAAACTGACTGGAGCACCCAAATCAATAAAGCTGCTTGTATATTAAGCCAGACTGTTAATGCAGTGCTTCAATCTAAATACAAGCTTAGCTGCCAGAGTCAATATTTACCATCCTTTAAATTAATAGGCAAAAACCAGTAACTGCTGTGATCTATGGAGCACAACTTTGGGGCTGCTCCAATACAAACAGGCACAGGCAATGCCAATAGGTGTGGCTTTAAAGGAATGTTGTATGGCAATGTGAATGATCACGAGAAATTAGCATGGAATGAATATGTATTTGTTTGTAAACAAAGAACTATATGGCAGGTTAATGACTGCCTGTCTCATCTGTACTTCAGCTAGAGAAAAACAAAATAAATTATTTGTTTATCATTTACAGTTTAAAGCATGACAATATCAGGTATGTGCCCCAGAAAGTTCAAGCTCAGGCTGCTGGATAAATTGGAAAAATGATCACAGCTGTGTGGAATAATTTTTGGGGTGAAGCACAACTTCTGCCAATCAAAACAAGCATTTCTGGATTAAAAAATGTGGGTGGAGCCAAAGCACGCCTTCAGGTGAATCCCACATATTTGTCTGGTGACGGATGAGCTGTCAAGCCAAACCATAAAAAAATACAAGCAATCTCCAAAACAATGCTGACGTTACTGTTTCATTTAAGCCCTGGCACGCAGTTAGCGATACCTTATCTAGAGCTGGGTATAAAGTCTCTGATATCATTGCCCTCACTCAAGTTCTGTATTGGGTGGCGTTAAATAGGAATCGTTTTGCAGGCATTCACATAAAGTTGTGGGGAAAGTAACTACATTATCCTCATAGCCAAAGGTTTACCTATGGTTTGCCGATGCCAAATGGCTTTAGGCAGATGAGATCTATGAGGCGACATCACTCTTGGTTGCAACGGCACAGCTTCCGGATTTGGAGGAACCGCTGGCTTTTGAAACCTAAAAAAGTTATGAATACGTCTCAATCTGGTTAACTGTTACAGAACAATTAACACAAAAACTGTATTGGGGACCAAGAGCTATCTGGATTGAGTGCACCCTGAAGCACGACTTACTATCTACAGTTTTGACATGATGTGTTCCCAATTAATGAATATGGGACAAAATGAGACTTGCTATATATATATAAATGGCTTATCTGACTATATCTTTTGGGGTAGGAGCACAATCATGCACCTTTTGCAGTCTGCAGGAATGTACAAAATATGGTTTCTTCCAATATTTAGACCCCATCATGTAATTGTGAGTAGCAACACACTTGCACTTTGGTATAGAATGGCTGATATTATTGTCTGCAACGGCATGGCATCATGTTAATGGGCAACATAGTGTATATGACGGAAAACAACATGGATGTTATTGAAGTAGATCGGATCTGGCAAGCTAATTTGATGAGTTGCAAGCAGTATTTTTTGTACGAGGTCTGGTGCAGATTTTTAAGTCACCTTTAAAATGAAATGACTATATTACAAAATGTATATTTTGAAGATGTTTCTTTTAGTATTTTAACTAGGCATATGTCAATATATTTGCAAATCTGTTTTATCTTCTAGAAGCATATAATGAATCTACCAATGGGGGGGCTGATTTAAATCTTGGTGGTAAATATACTCTGTTGCAAAGACCAAGATTATGGTCTGCCCACCAAATGTACATGTGGACAGACCATAAGTGTAGCCATGGTGGAGATTACTCCATTTCTGCCTTGGTATACCCCTTTGAAGGACTGACGGAGTAAGGGTCGTCAGAGGCTGACCTCAATGTGCATCCACCTAATTTAGTTGTGTAGACCTAGGGGTCAGTGTTCACTGTCCATGACTGCCAGGAAAACCCTGGTAGTAAGGGGCAGAGAAAAACTGTTTAATTCCCCCATCACCATAAGAGATAAATCCCATGGCAAAGGGGAATGTTTTTATTTTCTAATGAAAAATCTTGCTTCTTGATTTTGACTTTGAAAATTAAAAGAATACTTTTGATGGATGGCTCCGTCATGTTGACAGAGCTGTGTGGCAAGCTTTAAAAAGCATTTACAGGAACCGCCATGAAGGCAGTTCCTGCCGATGCTTTAGAAGTAACTGCCAGCTTGGTGGTCATTTCTATATTTGGCAGGCAGACTAGTCTTGGCCAGGTAAATGTTAATTTCCCCGCGAGGCGAACATAGGTTACTGCCTCAGCCCAATATTAAATTGGGCTCTAAGTGAATTATGAATGTTGTTCTTGCAAGTTTACTTGCATAGTTTTCTAGAAATAGTAGGTAATTCAAAAACTTTTCTTGACTTTTCTATAATTGATGCTGTGGTGCTCTGAACCAAATGTGAGTGAATACTCTTTTTCAGAAATTACAGAATCCAGATGGTTGTCTGGCATCCTCTATTTATAACGTTACTTTTATTTGAGCAAAATCAGTTTTTTTGATGAACGTTTTGCACACAATCTCTATGCAGGAAGTGACTTCCACAAAACCTTCACATTTAAAAGTGAAATTCAGTGACTTATTCACAACTTTCAGCCAGAGTTCTAAAGAAATATAAAGAGGAGCAGACACAGTAGTTCCTGCACAGGTGCTACCAACATTCTCTGCTGTTCCACCTCAATTATGGTCATTGTTAATTCAGGCATTTTTAGGATTGGATGTCACTTTCACATTGTGGGAGAATTTCTCTTTCTGTGGAGCTCAAAGTCCAGATTTTGGCGACTTGGAAAGCTGTTTTCTATTTTCTAAATGTTTTCAGGTGAACTGATAAAAGAAGAAAGGACTGTAGCAAGCTCCATCTCTTTCATTGAGTTTGATTGCGCCTGTTCTTTGCTGGTAAATGAGCCGGTGAAGATGCATGCATTGCACTAAAACATTTTAACTAGGCATAAACAGTGTGTGACATTAGTTGAATCTAAGGTTGCATATTTTAGCTTGATCTGACATCTTACCATAGTGAAGGATTGTTGTGTTCCAGTTTCAAACATGAAATAAGCAAACATGAAACAAAACATGCTAAAAAGGGGAACTGTTATAATTAATCTTTGCAGGGTGACATATTCAATCAGATTCCCCATGATATGTAGCTGTTAATTTAAAGTCTGAACTTCAAAGAGCACATGTTTCCTAACCAATTAAACATTTCTGTTTGGACCAGTCAACATCTTCGTATGAAACAACCTCAACATTCTGAATGCCTTTTACCTCCCTCCCACATAGTTTGAAAGTTAAATTTAGTTCAACTGTTTCATTAGCCTATAGTAGGAATTATATAACCTTTGAAAACAAACATGTAGAGTGGCCTTCTCCTAAAAAAGACAAAATATATATCAGGCAGCTTTCTCAATTGGCTCTTCATCTCTCAGAACAAGCTCCACATTTATTGCTAAATGTGCATGCAACTACTGGAGGGTCAAAGTATCTTTTACATCTGAGATTTGTGTAATTCTTTGTAGATGGATATAACCTCACACAATCCAATTGGCATATGTCTTCAACAGCATCTATAAGGCTTGTAAGCAATTCTATTAGGAGGTATACCAATCTGTCTACTATGGGTTCTCCCAGAAGCTCATCATAGGATGGAACTCTCATTTTGCTAATAAATCTGATTCCTTAAGGATCTGGGGCTTGGTGTACAGAAATATGTTGTGGTTACAAAGCCTACAATTCACAGAAACACATACTTCGAGGCAGCAGAAATGTGAATAAGTTACTCTGAAAGATAGAAAAGTGTGTCTGACTGTGTTTTAAAACCCTTTTTAAATTGCAAATAGGAGAGCACAGAAAGAGAGTGCCCACACTATATTCTAAAAAAGGAATGCTATATATCAATGGTTTGCAAACACAATTACAGTTGCAAACTGATGACTAGTCACTGAGCCCCCCCATTTTGGTAAGGAAAATTATTTCCAAAGGGGAATTTGTCTCCGAGTGACAGCTTCCTCTTTGAGAATAGAGCTGTGAGGCCTTGCTGGGAATACACAGAATTCTAGGGGAACAATGCCTTCTCCCTGTGAGAAGATGGGTTATTAATTGGGCTTTATGTGGGCCCGCTGCAAGGAGTAGGGCCACAAACTTGTCAGGGTAAAACACAGTTTCTGCTGGGTTCAATGCACCGGTAACTATGGCACCATGCAGATAGGTTTAACTAAGGAGAATGTGTAAAGTGTTTAGCAGTAACAAAACAGTTAAAAAGTCAAAACACAACACAATAAAATTTACATAAACAACCATTTAGTGAGCAAAATTACACCAAACTACAACATCTAATGAGAACCAGTAATATGAATTTTGAAAGATTTAAGGCATAACGTGGCAAGAAATAGTAAAGTGTCAATCAGTAATGACTGTGGAGCATGTGTCAGACACACCAATGTGTTTTTTCCCAGTTAAAGATTTCACCTTTGGATCTAGTCTCTGAAATAGAAGTCAAAATCCTCTAGCAAACCAAAGTTTCTGGCTGAATCCAGTAAAGTTCTTCCTAAGCCAGGAATGTCATTGGACAAGGTCCTAATGAATACATTGGTTTTGGTGGAAACATTCAAAGCCTGAGAAATTCCAATTTAGTTGGCACCAAACTCTTTGCATCGGGGCTTACTTCTTGTGTTTTTGCTCAGTTAAGATTTCTACCTTTCGGACTCAGGTGGAGTAAGTCTAAAGCTGTATCAAATGAAGTCTCTTCAAAATCAGATGCCTTTGCCAAGAGATCCCAGAGAGGTCTTGGAAGTCGCTACTTTTCAGGCTTTCTAGAGTAGTCCCCCTTGGTCACATCTGTGGTTCCCAGTACCTCAGGGACAACACATAAGGGCTAGGACTCACTTCAGCATAGGCCACCAGCAGGACCCAATCCAGGTCCAGTTGTTACTTGTCAGCCAGTCACTTTGGGAAAAAGGAGTCTTGCAGCTTGTTTTGTCCTTGTAGCCACACAGAAGATGAGACAACCTACCCTTGGAGCCCATGTCTTAGTCCTGGGTACACATAGGACTTGGTTCAGCCCTTCTGGTTTCTACACAGGTCACACAGCTGGGGCTGTCTCATTCAGCTCTTCTGCAGCTAAAGAGAGAGTTGTCGTGAGCTGTGGTTGAGGTACCAGCTTTATAGGTTTCTCTAGAGACTGGATGAGGGTGACACCTGAATGCCCCTAAGCAATGAGAAAAAAGATTTCCAGGGGAAACCCTTCCTACTTTTTCAGTACATCCCATTTTCATTACTGCAAACTATTTCACAGTACACTATTCTGAAGCAAATCTAAAATTGAAGGCTATTTCTGCCCCTGGAGGATTGTGAGCTAGCCAAGGGTGTGTTTAATGGAATCAACAGTCCCTTCTCACTCAGCTACACTCCACTCGTTCGTGGGACAGCTCACTCTTATACTGGTCTGGTGCCAAACTGTCTACAGAGGGCTTACAGAAAAGATTTCTCTTACTTAGATCTAAATTTTTCATCTAACTGTGAAAGAGCTGGCATCAAGCTGGTCCATTTCAA
Source organism: Triturus cristatus (assembly GCF_964204655.1). Classification (NCBI taxonomy): domain Eukaryota; kingdom Metazoa; phylum Chordata; class Amphibia; order Caudata; family Salamandridae; genus Triturus; species Triturus cristatus. Next base: position 581,145,525 of record NC_140586.1, read on the forward strand.
GTTAATGAAGTTCATTAACGCTCCCTAGCTGCCGTTTTTGAGCTGATATCCCTCACATACCTCACACCCAGTTCTTCCTGTGAAAAGGCCATTGCTTCTACCCTGGGAGACGTTTTCACATCTCATTAGGAGGAAGCACTGGCACATCCCTCTGCCACTAAGCTAATGCCAAATATCCAACTGAATGACCAGGCAGGTCGAGTGTAACTTTTTAAAAATCCCTTTCCTCAAACATTTACCCAGAAAATTTAGACTTCACTAATGAATTGGATTTTTATTAGAAATTACAAATACTGCTTTAATCTCACATGCTTTTCTTATCACAATCCAAAGTCAGTAGACTTATGATTTTATTTTGAACTTTAGTCTTTCTCATAGCACAGCTAAAACCATTCCCAATGAACATGGCATTTGGCATCTGGTCACTGTAGGTACATACTAACATTATGTTCTTGCATGTGCCACTTTTAAATACTAAGAAACCACCTCGTAGGCTACAAAGCCTTCTAGGAGGTGTTTATTTAATATTTAAAATAAGGTTATTTTTCTGTCAAAAAGGGTTACTTTGACAGCAGATTCCTCAGCAGGACAGCAGGAGTCAGGCTACACACGTAGGTCGTCAGCTATGTTCCCTTTGTTAGCCTAGTGAATTACACAATATGTGCTGCAGTTCACAGGTGACATTTAACTTTTCTATGCCATTAGTGTCTTTTCTGCAGCATATACAGTGACCTTACTGGGAAGTTAAATATGCCAGTTAGGAGTGAGCCAATTTTCCCATGTTTTAGGGGTCAGAGCACATACAGTGGAAACTAAACCAAAGTGCCTCTATTTGAGGAGAAACCACCAACATCTGTCCAGCTACAAAATGGGAATGACCATGCAAGAGCGGCACTTTCTCACACTCCCCCATTTGTCTTGCATTCCAAGTAACCATTGTTTTAAAAGCAGATTGTGTTCCCCTAAAGAACATCAGATTACCCCTCTCAGGCCTCCATTTCTAAGTTTGCAGTCATTTATAGAGGGCTGCAGAATATCTACCACCTAATTAATATTCATTGAAAATTATATTTTGTAACTTCCTTTGAATTCACATTTTGTGATGCAGCTGAGTAGCATTGCAAAATAAAGTCTAAGTTGCAATGGTCAATATGTGTTGACAATATTTGTGTTTTTCTTCATGTATTATTTTTTGTTATTGACTTATATGTAGATCGCTGTATTTAAGGATTACAAGTTTCAATCTCCATTTATTATCAAATGTAGTTATGGTGCTTCCAAATGTTTTTCCACCTAATAGCATATTTCATATATGTGGTTTAGATTGTAATTATCTGTTCATTGTCACTGCATATATTACTAGGTATGTTCAACTTACAACATTGCAAGTGTTGTTAGGGTTAATTGAAATTACTATAACCATGATGCCTTGTTTTTGTGTTGTGAAAATAATAGTGCAATGTAATGTTGGTCCTTCTCTCTTTTCTTTCATATTTTCACTTACGTTAGAGTGTTATATATTTATCAATCTCTATTTCATGCTGTAATGAAATGTCACATTTTTTATATAATTTTGCATGTTGTCACTTTCTCGTTATGTTATTTATTGATGTAATTTGTTTCACAAATCAAAGTATGTTGACATTGTAATGTATGTTGTATATTGAATATAAGTTTTATTGATAATAAATGTACTTTGCAATGTTTATATGATGACTAGTGCTATTTATCCTTCTAAGATGTTTAACTATCAGAAGGGTTTATTTCATATTTCCTCTCTCTACTGTGTAGTAGGCAATGTTTGGTATATTTTAAATATTTTTTTAATACATTTGTTTCATTTCAGGACATATTTGTACCTGCTTTTTTGAAGCTGTGTGTGCAATTTAAACAGTTTGTGTAATTTATTATGATACTACTAAACGGTTTAATTATTATATAATTTGGATTTTTCAAAATCATTTGTTGTATAATCTAGAATGTAACAATTTTGTGCTTTTTTAGGTTATAATAAGTTCAACACCCAGAGTATGTGAACAACCATCTGCCACTGCTTCTGAGTATAGCTCCGCTCCAGAACAGGAACAAGCCTTCAGTGAGGAATTCACTCTTTGAAGTTTGTATGATGAAGAGCAGTCTGGTCCATCTGGTCTGGCTTGGCAGACAGCTACACTGAGTCTCACTTGGCCCATACCTACACCTCTCATCCCAACTGTTACTCCACCTCAGCCTCTGGATGCCTCCACTTCCAGTGTCCAAAGGAACATCGCCCCCATCTTGTGACCCCAGCCCTAACTGCTGTTGATCCAACACCACCATCTCCAATTCAGCCAGTACCCAGTGGGATGGGGCTCACTCGGTCAAGACACAGGGAGGTAGAGGTCATGGGAAGGAACCTGTGGCCAGCAAAGTAAGGACTTTAGGTTGATTGTCACTCAGGCCACCAGTGACCATGCCCTCCATCAGTAACAAGACTTGATGGGCCAGGTGCTTACAGAGCTCTGGGAGATAAAGTAGTTGCAGAGGGAGTACAATGTACAGGTTGAAAATCGAACTCCAATTTGGACTCCCTGACTAGAGTGCTGCATGATTGTTTTACCAATATGTACACAGCCTTTCCAGCAACTTCTTCTTCTTTCAGTGGTCCAACAACATCCGGCCAACTACATCTGCCTCGGCACTCACCTCAGTCCCTGCAGTTGTGGATCCACCCCCCTCACAGGAGGGGACGTTCATCCGGACCACCAGGAGAGTATGGCAAGACCTGCACCACCAGCAAGAGATGCAGAACCTAATTTCCCATACTTGTATTGATGCCATGCTCTCCCAATACACCTTTAACTATCCTCCATTGAGCAACATATTCAGTATCATTTTTGATTAATTGAGAGCCACATATTTGTTTGAAATACTTGTATTATTCCTCTAAGCTTTCAAAACTTTTAAATTTACTTTGTCAGTTGTTGTCATAAAGTATATTAGTCTACACGAAGAATTAATTAAAGCGAGCACAACATCCACCAGGATATCTCATGGACGAAGGTTCCTAGAGGAAACCTGGAAAAAGATACACACAACTGTTACATTTTTAGTTCAAGTTTCCTTAACATTGGCTAAAAGTCCATAAATTTTACTGGCATTTGCAATTTGACACAATCTAATATCAAGTAACCATGGACATCATTTGGGAGTAGTTAGGGGACTCAGCTGTGACCTCTAGATTGTTCCATGATACTCCTGGTTCTTCCTTTGCAACCTGTATGCTAACAGGCGGTAACATGTTTTCCCATCTCTGGGGCCAGGGGTCCCAAAGGAAGAACCAGGAGTAGCAGGGAGCAAGCTAGAGGTCATAGCTGCAGCCCCTGGCTACCTTCAAATGACGTCCATGCAAATAACTTTCCACATTCTTTCATATTTTAGTCCTGTCTCTTTCAAGCAGATTCGCTAGCTCATGTAGTTACCTTGAAGAAGAGAGGGTTGGAAAACTGAAAATTATGCATATCTCTGTCAGTAGAGAGCAGAACTGTCTTTGGGGTTAGACAGACCTCACAGGTTCAGACACTGGAGTTACCACACCTGCTATAGCCCCCTAATGTAGCTCAATAAAGAGTAAATGTCTGCCTGTCAAGTGTTAGTGGTAGTCACCAATGCCACAGAAGTCAACTTTGATCTGAAAACTCATTTTAAGACAATGATTGTCACAGGGTGTCAAGTGGCATCCACCAAATAGACACCCCACACCCTTGCATACATAGACTACACTTCACATTTGCCACCACCCCACTATTAAGCAATCCAGGTTTAACCATATACTGCCAGACTGTGGCCTTTCAAAATGGTACCATCTGGGATCTGTCATTCTGTCACTGAAAACAGCTGATGTGGTTGAGTACAGTGTGGCTGGAAACTGGAAAACAACCTGTGTTTAATCAGGCTACAGTGAGAGATGAGTGCTGAATTAAGTAGTGGCACTGTGACAAGTTACTATGTGGTTTGAGTCATTTGTCACCCAAAGCTAATGATCTCGAAGTCCTAAGTTATGAAGTGAAAGTACAAACAAGACCTGTCTACAGTGAAGTTCTCTTCAAACACATAACTGAATATTTTCTGACTTCTTCTGGAGACAGTGGAACAAAGAAAGCTATTGCTTTGACAAAGGCAAAACCTACCACTCCTCATCTCCTCTTACCTCCAGCACAATGCTTTTGCAGGCACACAATACCCTTCAACTGGGGGGACTTACTCCATCTACCTGGCTTTGTAGCACCATCTTTGATTAGTGCATTGAAACAACCACTTTTAGAACAGACTTAGTAGTAGACAAAACATTTGGGGAGGCCCCAAACACACCCTTAATACAGCACAACGCCACTGTGTGGGTGCTGATCTAACACACCCCATGCACCAGTCAGTGTCTGCATGAGCTCTTTTATATACCTCTTCTTATTCCTGCAGCCCTTCGTGGACTTCATTTAGGGATCACCAGAGGTTTCAGGGGATACAATCAGTGTAAATTCCTCTACATTGTTTTGTACATGAACAGTGAATAATAATGTATTATTCACTTTTAGTTTAATGAAACTTAGAGTATCAGCAGCTAGAATTGGACCTTCTCTAGACGCTGAGGGGAGTAAAATGAAATGCTTCTAACAATTGTGTGTGTGTGCGCATGTGTTTTTGTGTGTGTGTGCAGGCAAGGATGTTCTTGTGTGAAAGAGAATGTGTGTATTTGTGAACAGGTGTTTCTGTATATGTGAGCATGTGCAAATGAGTCTGAGCATGAGTGAAAGGGCATGCGTAAAGAATGAGTAAAATTGCATGTTAGTGAGTATGAGTGAGCTAGAGAGTGACAGCATGTTAGAGAGTGATAGAGTGAGAATGAATATGAGTGAGAGTAAAGGAGTGTTATTGAGTGAGAAGGAGTATAAGTGAAGATTAGTGTAAATGATGGATAAAAGGGAATTTGATTGTGACATCTATTATTCCCCCATTGATAGCTAGGTTACATTCGGTTGATCTGTTAAAGAATGTGGGTGTCCTCTTCCTTCCTCTCGGTGTCAGTCTCTCCTGAAGCTATGCTGTCAGGTGTAGAGAGAATGCGAATGAAATGAGTGACAGTGAGTGACAGTGAGAGTAGCTGTGAATGAGGGTGATTCCCAGTGGGTGAAAATGAGTGACTGAGAGTCAAAGCGAGTGCAAGGGTGTGTGTGTGTGTGTGTGTGAGAGTAAGTATCAGATTGGAAAGTACAAGTGACTGTAAGAGTGTGACTGTGAAAATTAGTGAGTGAGAATAACAGCACAATTAAGTGTGAGTAAGTATGAGTGAGTAAGAGTGGGTGTGATGGGTAAGAGAGTGCAAGAAAGTGAGTGCGAATGAATGAGTGCAAGTGAGTGAGAATGATTGAGTGATTGTGAGTGAAAATGATTGTGAGCAAGTGAATATCCGTGGGAATGTGAAGTTATGCTTGCTAGTCTGCTGCTGGCCCTGCCCTACTGGAGGTAATATTTGACTTATAGAGACATCGATGTCAAATTGTCATAGTGAACTCAATTGTTAGATGGCAAGCACCCGTGGCAGAATGCTGGCACTGGGATGCTAGAGGGTTATACTTGACAAGTGGGTTTAAAACTGTGCTGGTATTCTGGTTGTAATTCTTGGCATAGAGGCACGTGTTGAAAAATGCTTGTGATGGCATACTGGAGGAAATTCATAGCACAGTGCACCCCTGTTACAACATGTTGGTGTTGATACATTGAAGGTACTTTTTGGCTTAAGAGATGACAACAATGACATATGGGAGTGGACTAACAATGATAACATGCTAGTCCTGACATACTAGAAGTAATTGTTGACACCCATGGTATATGGACAGTCTAGTGGCAACATTCCCGTACTACATTTTTCATGGAGTTTTTGGCCTAGCTGGGCACCTATGTAATGTGGAAGAATGCATGAGAAAAGGCAGACCCTTGCACAATAGAGTTAATATTTGACATATGGGGAAACCCACAATACATTTTGAAAATAATGGAGTCAACAGTTCAGGAGTGTCAGGTTTCGTGGGCATGACACAACATGAGTGGACTTTAATGTTTAGTTAGTGCCCTATCAGAGATTACCAATCAAATAAACAAATGCCAGTACTGACTTTACTTAAAAAAGATCTGCCTTTACCTTTATGATGACGTGAATTAATTACTGTGATCACCACGTATTTACATCATAGTCAACACAACACATTGTATTTAGAAAATAGTCGCAAACAGGGGAAAAAGAAACACACAAAACGTACATTGCATCAACATTTTTGGATGACGATAGCCCACATCACATTAAACATAGCATGACATTATCACATAGAATTAACATATAAAATCAACAACATGTTTAAATTGTGCATCGACCAAAACACAATATGCCCCAGTTCTACTCTCAAAGGGAGATTCTATCACTTCAATATTATTGAAAGCTCCTGCCTATTGGGCCATAACCTGAGGATGCACAAAACAGTCTGTGTTCAAACTGGCTGCTGGCAGGTATTTGTCTTGTAGAACATTCTACCCAAACATTCCCTGTGTGGCAGTAATGTACACTCTCTGGTTCTTAGCACTGCTGATGTGTTTCGAACCCCACAAGAATTCAAGGGTTCTCCTCAGGACTGCTGGGCAATTCACTTCAAATATGTGATATCCAATGCATCTATTCCGATATGCATGTATGAGCTGTGTATAGATTCAGTGATTGGTACGGCGTTCAGATCCAACCGAGGCAACCAGGCAAAAGGTTGATGTTTGAACAAGATACATTAATCAACCTCTTGAAAGAAGAAAGACCGCTCCGGCAGAGATTGCAGTTGGATAAAGTGGTCTGTGCCAATCTGAGCAATAGTTCACAGCACACACCTGGGATGTGGAATCCTACTGTGTTTGCCTGGACATAGGAATTGTACTTGCATGCTTCGAGTACAGACAGCATACATTCCCTTCTGCAAGGCTGAGCATCATGCTAGGCAGTCTTTGACAGCGCCTGCATAGTGAAAGACAGTAGCAGCTGATACAGCTCTGCACTGTTTCCCATTTACACAATGCAATGCAGCAAAAGTGGCTGCTGCGCTGTGATGTGCTACAAATTCGTAAATCTGCCCCTATGTGTCAAAGAGGTACCATAGGTATTTATTTATACCCTTTTCCTCTGGAACAGAAAAGTGGTTGGTTCAGAATGTACCCATGCAATTCAAACTACAAATGGCTTGTTTGACAAAATCTTGGATCTTTAGCAGCCTGTGTTGGAAAATAGGATGTTATGAGCTTTGGTGCAGCTGTTGAGATTATAATCAGATTTCTTTCAAAGATAGAGAGGCATGATGTATGGGTTTCCCTTTCTAAAATTAGTTTACACCGGAAGGAAAAGTTGATTTTTCTGAGAATATAATAACGGCTTGATACCAAAGGGCAGGCACTAAAAGGTTTAAGAGATATATGCAAACACTTTCTGTCAACTAGAGAGATTCTGCTGAGGTATTCCTTGCCGTTCTATGCTCCTTTCTTCTTGGGATATAAAAATAAAGATAATTCCTCCAATTGAGACCTGGGCTGCATTTTTCTATTCTCATGTGATCGTAAAATGAAATAACTGTCAGAGAATCAAGAAAAATGGACTAGTTCGCATGATTTGTTCGGGTTTGTACAGTATTCCTTACCATGGAGAACCTACATGAAAGGATGACTTGTAATTAATATCTCCAAATGATTAAAAATGGTATTCTACCGTATATTTAATCCAAGTTGAAATTGTCCGTGTTCCTTCCAAGACAAGCATGTTAGCCTTCCTTTAGAAATACATTCCTGTTTACTTCCATCTTATCTGATCAGGAGATGTGTCTTGACCTTTAAAAAAAAATACCAACACAACTAAAAGGTTTTACTTTTATACAATGCACACAAAGTAGCACACAATACGATACATATGCACGCCTTCCCACATACAAAATAAACATACAAAGAAGAATTTTCACACAATAGAACAATCATACAGACACTCTAGTTACACATATTAATACACCCAGACTAACATCAATATGCAACAGCAGAGGGCACTGTGTGATGTACAGTATGGTTCACGAGGTGAGTTATAGGAGCGTGGCACACAGTGACGTGAACATAGAAGCACATATTAATGTGTATTAGGCAAGCATTAGAGATTCACTTAAGGTGAACATTGAACCATGGACCTTAGGTGATCTTTGGGGCATATAGTATGGCTCTGAAGATAATTTGTTGATGTGTGTCAGAGCAGCACAAAGTAATGTGCATCAGGAGGACATTGAGTATTGTACACGAGGAAGGCAGAAGTAGTTTGCATCAGTGTGCATTGTTTCTTGTACATTTCGAGGCCTCAGTCTGCATCAACGGTGGAGGAGAAAGATGGCACACGAGTCACAGGTAGATGTACAGTATGAAAAAACCTTTGCCCCATGCCTAGTCTGACAATGTTAGCCAGTCCTATATTTTCAGGTTAGCAGACCTTTGAATTCAAAGATTTAATGGCTATAATTTAGAAGAGTTGAAATACATCTATAACTCCCAGAAAGCAAAGATTCTTTTGTCAAAGAATTCAAAACTGGGTGCTTGTTTCATAAATACCCTGGGCCACCTGGCAGCTTTGTACATGAACACAAAAACATTATTCCATTGCTGATAAAAAATGTCTTATTAATGTTTTCATCTATTTTGTTTCACCATGCTCCAATGAGATATTTTCTAGCAAGCATTTATGCATCAATGTAGACATTTGGGGCTTGATTTAGATTTTACATTCACTCCTATACCCTGTCACACACCCATGCACACACTTTTATGCCTGTCAGTCATCCATTCAGCTACTCAGGTACGCTCTCATTAACCATTTACAATCACTGATGCACCCACTCACTCACCCATACAAATACCAGCTCAGTCAGTCAGTTACTCATATACCCATTCAGACTTGCTCAGCCATACAAAAACTCACACACCCACTCACTCTTGTATAGTCTCTTACATACCCACTCTTCTATACACCACTTACACACCCACTCACTCACCCATACAGGTAATCCAAGAGCCAGTTACCTAAGTATATGTGTTTAACACTCATTTGTTTAGAGAACACTCACAATCACTGGATGGTGCCATCAGTGATGTCAATTGAACTGTCATCAGCGATGTGACTGACCATGGCATGAGTGATGTAATATGTGAGGTCATAAGCAGTGCATTGCGGGGCGTGAATTATAGTTAGCTCAGCTAACTATAAATGCTGAATTTCTGTGGTTTTATATGAGAGAAATGTTTGTGTTTGTTTTTTTCAGGGAATATATATATAAATACACCAAAACAAAAGGCCGTCAAACACACAACACGTACTAATTTTGTGGTGTTCTATAATTTAAATTTGCTTAGCAATACATACCATAACTTTTCTATGTAAATGGGGGACGCTAGGTGGCGCGCTAGCGAATGGACGCCTTCTTGTAGGGCTCCCGCAGTCCGGCGCTATTTATCCGCTAATTTATCCTTTTGGGCGCACACCTGGGGGCCGTCCTGGCGGTCGCAGGTCCAGTTGGTGGTCAAGAGTCACTGGTCCGACGTAGAAGGCTCTGGCTGCTGGGACGCCGACGTGGGACCGCTTGCAAGCTGCGGCGGGAGCGGAGCTGGAGGTTGCCGTGCAGACGTTCCGGATTAAGCCGGAAGGCGAGGCCGAGGCTGGTGACGCGGTGCAAGGCCGCAAACGGCAGAGACGATCCGGGAGGCCTCTTGGGGCTCATGGTGACCTGGCAGGTTGAGAGAAGCAGATCGGACGGCCACAGCGACGGGTGAGAGTACGTGGGGGCTGCTCCCCTGCCCCCCCACCCCCCGTCCTCCGGAGTGATTGCGAGGCCCGTGGGCCTGGGGCGGATCTAGTGCCGGCTTGTGGTGGTGCGAGGCCCCTGAGGGGCGGCCGGTGGTGCGCACGGCAGCGGCGGAGGCATCGATCTCTTCCCTCCCTCCTCCCTGGGGGGCCAGGTGCAGCGGAGGCAGTGCCAGCCTCGTGGAAGGCCCGGTGGGCTACGGCTGGAGTCAGGCACGGACGGCGCCTGGAACGCTCTCTTTTGGACTTGGTGTGCAGCCCCCCCCGGGCCGGCGGATCGCTGCTTGAGCCCCTTTGCTCACGGGGTGGTGTGGCTTGCCGCGTCCGTCCTGAGTGACACTGGCACAGCGGTGAGGGCGCATCGCTCGAGGCCTGGATGCGGTAGGGCCTGCCAGCATTGAGTGGAGAACACGGGGATCCCCCTTTGGAGCGGCGCAGGAAATAGCGGTGTGGGATCGTGGGGAGACGGCGCGGGGCCCACACCGGTGGTGTAGGAGAGCTCTGCCCTGGCACAGAGATGGGGAAGACGGACACTAGACAACCCAAGCTGTCGTTTGCGGCTCCTAAGAAAGCGTTGACGCCTGGGGAGAAGTCGAGCCCTCCGGATGGGGCGGCCGAAGCATCGGGGGGAGCTGCGGATGCGGCCACGAGTATACAAGCCGTGCTGTGTGAGGTGCGCCAAGGGTTCGCGACAATTGCGGACAAGGTGGATCGCCTGTCGTCACGTATGGATGCGGTGGTGCACAAGCTCGATGCGCACGAGGGTCGATTGAAAGAAGCGGAGCAGCGCATATCGAACTCGGAGGATGCGATGACCCAACACTCGTCGCAGTTATCTCGAATGGATAATCTCCTACGGGTCATCGCCGCTAAGAATGAGGATTTGGAAGCGAGGAGTAGGCGGAATAACATCCGCATCGTGGGTATTCCGGAATCTACCAACGTGGGCAAAATGGAGGAGTATGTGGAGAAGATGTTGGTGGCGGCGATCGGCTCAGAGGTTTTTTCTACACAATTTATCGTGGAGCGGGCGCATCGGGCACTGGGTCCCAGACCAAAGCCGGGGGCGACACCTCGGCCGATCATAGCTCGGCTGCTGAATTACCGGGATCGTGACGCGGCCCTGCGGGCGGCACGAGGTACGAGATCGCTGTCGTATGAGGGTAACTCCTTCACGTTGTATCCGGACTTCACCCCGCTTGTCCAGGAGGAGCGTCGGAAATTCCTCGCAGTTAAGGCCAAACTGCGCAATCTGCAAATGGACTACGCGCTGCTCTACCCTGCTCGATTGCGTGTCACATACCAGGGCAGGCAGAAATTCTTCACCACTCCACAACAGGTGGAGGACTTTCTCAAGCAACACAAACGGAATAGGCGGCGGGAGACGGGAGCGGACGATGATCTGGCCCCTGGTCAAGAACAGCTAGAGGATGTGGACCCGTGAGTGAGTAGCTCTGTTTCTGTACATACACTCCTGGGGGAGGGGGGCCTTTGGGCTATGCCTGGACCTTATTTAGGGTGGATCTTGCCCTGCACTCCGGGTGGGAGTGGTAGAAGTGGGGGGTAGGGGGATATCCTGCGGATCGATGGCTGCCGGGATCCCCCCCTGGCGTGGAACTCCTCTTGGCCTGCGCAGCAGAACTGCATTGTTGCACTTGCTTTATGGACATCCTTGGATGTGGACGGTGTTCCTCAGGTTTCCGCTGATTATGGCGCTGGACACCCCCCTCCTGGTTGCCGGGCTGGGCTACACGAGTTGTGGTTCGGGCGGGCTTGCATGGAGGGGGTTATAGTGGTGCCACCTAGAAATGTTCCCGATGGGAATTACCCTAGCATACGTTTTTGGGGTTGAGGGCTGGTTTCGCCCTAGTTGTTGGGATTTGTACGGGAGGGACGGGGGGGGAACACTGCTGGCAGGTTGGGGTTTGCTTCAGTGGGAGGGGGGTGGGTACAAGGGTAGTTGTAGAGGTGTGTGTGAGTGGGGTTCACAGAATGAGAGGAATGCAACCAAAAAGTACGGATTGGGTCGGCCGGGGAGTGGGCGAAAGATTGCAGGGTACGAAGCTACGGCTGCGGGGGTTCTTGGGGCGAGAGTGGAAGTATGTTGCCCGGGATTTGGCTGGGGTGGCCACTCCTTTGGGACATCGGTAAGACTGGGAGACTGCCGCGTGTTGTGTCATGGATGGCTAACTGGGGATGGCTGACCGGGATCGTATCTCTCGACTAGCGGTTCTGTCCTGGAATGTCCGTGGACTGAATGATGCGAGGAAATGTCGGAGGGTGGTGGCCTATTTGGATCAACATCAGGTGCAAATTGCCCAGCCCCAGGGCCAACTATACCTTTGCGAGCAGATGGGCAGGGGTGCGCTGTTTCTCCTCATACTCTGGATATGCCAGAGGTACGGCGATTCTGATTAAAAAAACTGTGCCGTTTGTGCGGATGGGTGAACGCAAGGATGATGAGGGGAGATTTGTATTGGTGTGGGGTAGATTGGGCACTGATACTGTCACTATTGTCAACTGCTATGGGCCTAATGTGGACACTCCTGAGTTTTACATTAAATTGTGGGGAGAGATCCTCAATGTGGGGTCCATGCATCTCATATGGGGTGGAGATTTCAATGTCACGCTGACACCGGGGCTCGATAGATCGGATGGTAGCCCCCAATATAACAGTAAAGCAGGAGAAGCGGTGGAGGGTATAATGAGGGAGGGCGAGCTAATAGACAGTTGGAGGTTTATGCATGCTGGGGTTCGTGAGGGGACGCATTTCACGGTTTATGCCAACACCTGGGCTAGACTTGACTACTGCCTACTATCCCGGGGACTGGCGGTTGACCTGGGCAGGGTGACCCACTTGCCGCGGTCCTACTCGGACCATTGTCCAGTGTTGGTGCAGGTGGCCATCCCGGGATACGGCGGTGCAAAGTCGCGATGGCGCTTACAACCCACGGCACTGTTGGATCCACTATTCCAGGCAGAATTGGGGGAGGAGATCGCGGACTTTTTTCCACGCAACAAAGGAACTGTTGCAAGTGTAGAGACCATCTGGGAGGCGTTTAAGGTTACGGTCCGGGGCTTTTGCATATCTAAGAGCTTTGGAGTTTTACGGGTCCTACGGGGTACACTCACCAGGCTAGAAGCTGAACTTAAGGAGCTGGAGACTTCCATGGCCCGTGAGCCGATGGGTCCACTCCATAAGGAATTTCAGGAGAAGTTATCCCAATATGAGCGAGAGGCGGAGAGAGAGGCCCGCTTCAGGGGGAAGCATTGGCAGGCCCGACGTTATTGTGAAGGGGAGAGACCTGGGCGGGCATTAGCGGGCATCACCAGGCAGTTACGGGGCGCCTCACACATCTTAGAGATACGCACGCAGGACGGAGCTCTGCATCATGATACCCAGGGGATTTTACGCAGGTTTACTGAGCATTATGAGGGACTGTATACTGCCCGCAACGTGGGAGATGTCTAGTTTGGAAACTTTTTGGACGACGTGGCGTTATGCTGGCTGAGCGATGAGCACAGGGAATTTCTGGGGGCCCCGTTTGAGCTGGATGAGATACGGGAAGCGATTATGTCATTAAGTAATGGTAAGGCACCTGGTCTGGATGGCTTGCCAGCGGAGTTTTATAAAAGTTACATTGACATAATGGCTCCGGTATTACGGGAGGTGTATGAGGACTCTCTAGAGGCGGGTTTTTTGCCGGGCTCAATGAGGGAGGTGGTGATTACATCCCTGCTGAAACCGAACAAGGCTGCGGAGGACTGTGATTCCTACCGGCCGCTCTCCCTGATCAACTGTGATGCCAAGATTCTGGCGAAGGTGCTGGCCACGCGGCTCTCCCTCTTGATGACTAAAATTGCCCTCCCAGACCAGGCAGGGTTTGTCCCGGGTAGATCCACCGCTAGTAATCTGCGTACGCTCTTCTCATTGATTCAGACGATCGCGCCGGAGCTGCCCGTCGCGGCAATATTCCTTGATGCCACTAAGGCGTTCGACTCAGTTGAGTGGAATTACCTATTCACTATACTGTACCGAATGGGATTTCCCAAAATCTTTGTCGCTTGGATTAAATTACTATACACCGGCCCGGCGGCTAGAGTATTGGTCAACGGGGAACTATCGATGCCGATACAGTTGACTAGGGGTACCAGACAGGGGTGCCCGCTATCCCCGCTGCTGTTCGCCATAGCGATCGAGCCTCTGGCATGTCGTATCCGACAACTCCACAAGCAGAGTGCCTTCCGATGTTTTCAACGGCAGATAGATGTGTCCTTATATGCGGATGACATAACGCTCTATGTGGTGGATCCGCAGAACAACTTGAACTCGCTGCTCCGCGAATTTGTGGCGTTTGGGGGATTGTCTGGGATCCACATCAACTGGAGGAAATCGCAATTTTTCCCCCTGACGACGGCGGTCGGGCGATATGCACTAGATTACCCGTTGGAGTGGTGTGACTCTGATCTCCGATACCTGGGGGTTCGTGTTTCGACGAACCGGGAAGAGACTTTACGTCTGAATTATGGTACGGCCATAGATAAGCTGACGGATGATGTGTCGCGCTGGATCTCGCTGCCGTTGACAATGGCCGGCAGGGCCTCATTGATAAAAATGGTAGTGTTGCCTCGCTTTCTCTATTTCTTCCAAAATATTCCATATTACCCGGGTGCCTTCTTCTTCCGAACACTGCGCTCTGAATTGCTGCGATTGTTCTGGGCTGGGAAGCAGCCCAGGCTGGCCTGGTCGACTATTACCTTGCCATACAGCAAGGGGGGATTCGACGTTCCCGATTTTCAGGTGTACTATCTGAGCGCGCAGGCGCACTTTGCATATCCTTGGTTTGTTCCTACACCCTACATGCCGCAACTAGCGGTTGAGGACTGGCTGGCGCGCCCATTGCCGCTACAGGGCCTCATCCATGGCCCAGTCACTGCGCTCGACACACCGCTTACCACCGTGACCAGCACGATTGATGCTTGGCAGCGCTTAATGCGCAGGTTGTCGACCAGTCTACTTTATGCCCCACGGCTCCCGTTGGTTTATCATCCCGGCCTCTCACTTTTGCAGGAAAACGGGTTCCGGATGTTCTGTGCTAAGATAAAGGTCAGCTGTTGGGGGGATCTCTTTGAGAATGGTCAGTTCAAGACAAAGGAACAATTCTTTGCGGGATATCAGCCGAATCCACTGGAAGTCTTTTATTATCTCCGGCTGCGGCAGGGGATGCGGCTAGTGCTACCGCACTATCCGGAGGAGCCCGATGTGGTGCATCCGTTGCAGATCCTGCTTGCCTCTACGGATGGTCGGCACCTGGTCTCACAGTTATATGGCAGTATTCGCGGGTGTGGTGGAGACATCGGTGGGAAGGCGCTTCATGGCTGGACGGTCGAGTTGGGTAGGGACATTACAGAGGCGCAGTGGGTGTATTGCTGTGAGCTCACCTCCCAAATCTCCTCCAGCTGCAGATTGCGTATTATCCATTATAAGTTTCTACAGCGCTGGTATTACACTCCTGTGCGGAAGTATAGATTCCGTTTGTCAGACTCTGATCGATGTGAGAGGTGCCGTTCGGAGGGAGCTGATTTCCTACATCTAGCTTGGCTTTGCGCGGGGGTAGCTGATTATTGGGTACAGGTCCATGCTGCTATTACGGCTATGGTGGGAGAAGTGGTTAAGCTTGACCCGCTTGTGATGTTGCTGGGTTATACAGCGTCTGTGCCTAAAGCATACCGTAAATTTGTCAATGTTGTGTTGTTACTCGCGAAACGGCGAGTTGCGTGTCGATGGGGCAGGGGTCGTGCACCTAAGTTCAAGGAGTGGTTGGAGGATGTTCTGTACTGTCAGGATCAGAATGTGATATATGCCGAAACGCAACCTTTGAAGAGCAGAGCCACAGATATCTGGGATCCGTTTAAAGCGTATCTAGCAGCCCAGACTAGCTCCGCTGAGGAGGACGGTTAGGTACCGGGCTGTGTAGCGTGTATGGTTGGTGTATCGGGCATGGGGGGGTTTGTGGTGGTGTGGCTGAGGGGGAGACGGGGTGAATGGGGGCATCTGCGGCAGGGAAACATGCCGGCTTGCGCAGAGTGATTGGTGCTGGATGACCCCAGACGGGCCCTGTGGTCGTGCTCTGCCCCCCTGCGAGGGCGGTGTGGATGGTATTTGACCCGGGTGGGTTTTAGAATTGTTTCCTCCCTCTATCCCTCACAGCCGAACTTTTTTTTTTTTTTTTCCGACCCATTTATGCTCAGAGGATTATTTCTACCAGTGCCGCCGGACCCCCGGGTTGTCGGCTAAATGGCTGTGTACATGCTGCTTGAACTTCTACTACATGGTCTCTTTGAGCCGGCCGGAAAGGTTGTAGGCGAATGATTGTATGGTTGCTGGAAGTTGCAATAAAGGTTTTTGAAACTTTAAAAAAAAAAAAAAAAAAAAAAAAAACTTTTCTATGTAAATGAACAAGAACTTCACTTCTATCACTACACTTCACTTAGGAACTAAGAGGGACATTGTAGCCTGTGTTTAAATAAAAAGAAGTTAGTCATAACTGCATTTTCATTTAAACATGTACCTGTTCCTCTAGTAAGCCATACAACTTATTGTACAGTAGCAGGACCTTATTAGCCAGCATCTCCAGCTCATTTGGTGAGAAGTTTGGGGCTTTGCCTGGCATTGTAGCTCCCAGATGTAAGAAACAGCAGCAACAGTTGAGGAGGTGTTCTTTGTGGCACTGTTAGGAGCCACGTGAGCTTTATTTTCAATTCTACATACATCTACATGATGTGCAAGATCGTCAAAGGAAACAGTCATATTCATTGGCTTTAGTACGTTGCTTTCACAGATGAGTGCCTATGGCTATATCTGTCGTGGTGTTTCACATTCACTACCCCATCATCTTCCACCAACTGCCATCTAATTGCAAATGTCCAGATGGCGAGGTCAAGCTTCCGCCATTTTAGATTGTTAAGTAGTGTATTTGTGAATGTTAAGTGCATCACCACCACTCAAAATGATGAGTAGTTTGCTTACAAAAACAAAATGCTAATGTTTATTTGTTTTGCACAAAACATTTTGTGTAGTGCTTTACTGTGGTTCTATGTGATTGTTACGAATTTTAGATATAAAAAATAAGGGAATAAAATGTGAATGTGTACTATACATATATAGATTTAAAATGTATTTACAGAATATGTAAATAATACATTTAAAATGTATTATTTGCACATTTCTTTTTTTTTAAATGGATGTAAAAAATGTAATTAAACAAACAAGAACAAATAAATGTTGTGTAAAATTATGCAAACAAATTGTAAAATAATAAATGAAAATTGCGTTTTATTTCAAAAATATGCCTGCATAATTTAAAAAAATGAATTTAAATATAAACCCACGGAGATTGAGAAGACAATGGGCTCAGTTTATGAGACCATTTTCAGACCTTGCCACCATGGAAGAACAAGATACAATTAGTGCTCCTGGTTTTATGATATTTAGTTTTTTAACATTTCCGTCTGTATTTATCCATATTTATTTTTTGGTTATTTTATCTGTATTTATTCACATTTCTTTTTTTAGCAAGAAAAAAAGACACTGAAGGTAATATTGTTCCACATTTATTTAAATTGCCATGCACACATGCACTAGGTTGTTTAGCTTTTTTTGTATTGGAGCCTATGCTTGGTAATGGGGGTGGTGGTGTGTGAGCGGCATGGTTGCAGCTTCAAGACGTGAACACAGCCCTGACTGTGTGCTGATATTACCTCACCGAGGACCGGAGCAGTGCCCTGGCCTACACATCACAAAGCCTTCTCTCATGGAGTGCAACTGTGAAAGGAGACACTGCAGCCTAGAGAAGAGATAGCGGCATACGTGGACCATACACAATGGCAACAGAGTTCAGGGAGAGAACTCCTAAAATGTGAGGGGTGCTGGAAGGTCTTTGCAGACAGGGCGGTCTCAGATGCACTTATTCAGCAGTATCCAATTTCTTTTGGCAGCTCCTGTGCACCTCTGAGACAGATTTTATAGAGGAGCACAGAGGTGGCAGGAGCATTTGGTTTGTTACTATTTTCCCATTTCTATATATAAATACAGACAAAAACCAAAAGGTTTTAGTCTGTATTTATATGTAATCCGTTTAAACAGAAAACCGGGAGCCTTAGATATAATAAAAAAAATCAGATTAAATAGGCAAATTATTATTGATGTATGTCATCAGCTGCAGCCAGACCTTCTACCTCACAACAGGAATACCACACCAATAACATCAATAGTGAAAATAATGACAATTGTCTATTTTGTGGCCACAGGATCATTCCAGTAAACTGTTGCAGTATCTGATGAAATGTCAGAACCAGCTTTCAGTGGTGTGCTACAAGAAGTGCCTTCTTTTATGATGAGACACATCAACAGCTTCATACAGCTTCCTCGAAATGAGGATTTTGGCAAAGTGAAGGGAGAGTTTGATGCTTTCAGTCACGAATCATGTATGGTTAGTAGAATTTAAGCAGCACATAATGCCTTGGTGTCAACATTCCAATATGAAAATATAGCCTGATGTATTTGGATTATGCATGGGTTGTAATGTATTTGAAAAACATGAATAACAATTCTTTATACCAATTTAATAAAACTATACATTTAGATTTGTCGTTTTTGTTCATTTTTGGCATCTTAAAAATAAATTATGAATAGACAATCTTTTTATTTTTAACTGTTTAAAATGTATGATGAAACAAAAATTGAGAAAAGAAATACAACACCAATCTTTGAATTTGTGATGTTTGATTTATTTGCCAAAACAAATGAAAATATAAACAAGTTGAAATATTAAAACCAAATAATAAATAATTAGTCAACAATGGTGAATAAAACTAATATTGAAGAGCCAAAATCGTTTGAAATCCAATGTAAAAAATATAACTGGCATCAAAAAGGTACATTTTCCCCATAAATAGGCCAATGAGTGCATTATAATAACACACTAGAGACAATTAGATTCTGCATCTCTTTGCTGGTGGTAGTGGAGGTTTTGCCATCCTCTGCTGCTGGTCCAGATGAATTTTCCTGCCTTATGGGGACTAGTGAATACACATTTGCAGTGACAGAGATGGACGCAGATGTATACTCTTGTGGCAGGGCCTTTCTTTCTGTGGCTGAGGCAGATGTAGTAGGCCCAGATGTTGTTGGACTACAGAAAGGGGAAGATGTTGCATATATGGATAAAACAATCCTGCAGCGCCCAAGTCAGGGAGCCCAAATTTGAGTTAAGATTTTCCATCTAAACTCTGTGCTCCCTCTGCAACTACTACATCTTCCGGAGCTCTGTAAGGACCTGGTCTTTCAGTTCTTGGTACTGAATTGGGATCCCAAGATTTGGTCAAAAGTGGCCTAGGTGACAATAAACCCAGTGGCCTTACTTTGCTGGCTCACATATTCATTTCCCATGTGCCCTACCCCCACTACCCTGTGCCCTTGACCCAGTGTGCCACATCCCACAGGGTCCTGGCTGAACTGTAGGCAGTAGTGGTGTTGGATCAACAACAAGCAGGACTGAGCGACACAAGATTGACATGATGCTCCTTTGGACACAGGAAGTGGACGTAGCCAGAGGCTGAGGTGTGGTAACAGCTAGGGTGGAATGTGTGGGCTGAGTCTGACTCACAGGATCTGCCTGCCCAAGAGACCAGATAGACCAGCCTGCTCCTCATCGCCTAGACTGGCAGGAGTGGATTCCTCACTGAAGAGATTGTTCCTGATCTGGAGTAGAGCTATCATCAGTAGCAGTAGCAGATGGTTGTCCACATACTATGGGTTTTGGACCTATTATACAAATAGAAAAATTTAATATTTAGTAAGACTGAATTATACATCAAATGAGTTTGAAGACAAAGAATGAAGCAACCTTAAAGGACAACTAAAAATAATGTAATGTTTCCATGTTTCAGTAGTCTTATCATACATTAAAAAACTATCTAAATTACATACATAACTATTTCCAAAAAGCAAGCAAAATTATATTCTAAAATTAAAAACAAATTAGAAAGTATACATAACATATACCAAACATTCAGCACAACAGAGTAGAGAGGGGCAATGTGAAATAAACCATTCCAAGGACTATAAGAGTATAATTCTGAAAATTAAACAAAATAAAAGGATAAATAGCAATAGTCATATTTTAAACATTGGAAAGAACATTTATTTTAAAAATACCTTATATTCAGTATAAAAAATAACATACATTACAATTATTATGTTAATAAACGTTGAAACAAATAGCATCAATTCAATAAAATATCATGAAAATGACGACAGACAAATTGATACACATGTTTTTTAAACATAGCATAAAATAGAGATTCATAAATACAAAACAATTTAACATAGGTGAAAATATGAAAGAAATGAGAGAATGACCAAAATAACATTACAATATTACTTTAAAAAAACAAAAACAAGTCATCATGGTAGTTTTAGTCCTTTCAATTAAGCATTAACAACACATGCAAAATTGTATGTTAAACATACCAAGTAAAAATATGTAATACAAAGGAACAGACATTTACAATATTAAAAACATATATGAAATATGTTATTAGGTGAAACAAAGTGTACAACCATCATGACATCATTTGAAATTTAATGGAGATTGAAACCTGTATTCTTAAATACAACAAAATACATTCAAACAAACAAGAAGTAAAAATAAACATGTAGAAAAACATACATATTGACAACACATATCCACAACTGGAAGAACAAGAGAAACAGCAATAATGCTACAAATTTCCTAAAACTAAATTATATGTTGGTTTATATGTTTTTAAAAGGTGCAAAACACATTAGCAACAGCTAAATTGAAAGCAAAAATTACATTTAGGTTTAGTGACATATTCAAAGGTATAATTTGCCAGTCTCCACTCTCACTGGGATTCCAGTCAAGCCTTCAGGATGTAAGATCTGCAAGACATTCTCCTCCCAGCGACATAGGGGCCAATTACGATGTTGGTCGGCAGGGCTTCTGAGAGCCTGTTGGAGTCGGACTGTCCAACCGACTCATTCTCGGATGCGGATGCCCTAACCAACGCACTATGATGCCCAAAATCCATTGCTAACCGACTGACTCGGTTTCTCCGAATCCGACTGGCTATTCAGCCCGGGAAGCCTTCTAAATCATGAAATGGAGCTGTTTGGATCCACTTCTGAGTCCAAAATTGCTCGCCCTATTATGATGCGTACTTCAGGCAGGCCAAATCTGTCAGACCAACCACCTCATGAGCAGTGGGAAGGGGAGTATTTCAACTCTGAATATCATCACAACACGATTCCTGTGACCGAGACTGTGCCGCTATGGAGTCCATCATGCATGTCATCCCTCTACTCTACATCTATGATGAATATTACAAACCCAATCATCGTTGTCTTCGCCGACGGTAAGTTAGACTCCTACCCCTACAGATTAACGTAACTACCCTGCGAAAGTCAATACATTAGAAAGTGTTCCGTTGCATGTTGTGTATGGTAAATGAGGGAGTGTCATCATCAGGTACCTACAGTTAGACCGCCAAATAATGGGAGGAACACACATTTTTTGTTGGAACAGAAATTCCTATAGCCACATATATGTATGTATTACTAAGTGAATGCATGAGTACACCACATCACACAACAAAACACCACAGGGCAACAGAACTTCAATGTAATCACAATATCCTAATATCTGAAATGAATACAAAGACCACAACATATCATGTCATAGGAAGTCACATTGCAGGAAGGGATCCTAATTACCTTGCCATTTCCAAAACACCACAGCAGAAGCACATTATCTACTCTGAATAGCTTCAAAAGAAACAACATGTATAATTCACAGAGTAAATTGAAGTCAAATTCTAAAGCAGGTCTACCAAGTACCAATACAATACATCCACCCAATCAGATGGAAAACCTAGGCCTAGTTGTTTATTCTCTCACACCTCACTTTACCTGACATACCAATTGTTGACAGATCAATACATGTCTGGAAACAACAAATTGACTACTACAATCCAACCTGGACTGCTACTCCCCCATCAGCCCAATCACACAGTCCCACATACTGTGTCTTGATAAGTACCACATCAGTGTCTGAGCAGGTATCCATTAAAGCCTACATCAACCATCATCTCAGCCTCACCACAAAGGCACGTAGCCAGGTCATTGTAGGGAGACACAATCAGAATGGGATGTTGGATGTGTTAGGAATAACAACATGAGAGAACTCCTGAGGCGGAAAGCCGGGAGCAACGAGTACTTTTAAAAATTGTTTTTGTGTTTTCTTTTTAACTCACCCTGTTGGCAACACCTTCGCTACTACCATCCCCGCACAGCCGATCGAAACGCTGTCGCGGGCCACTACACTTGGTGACGTCATTCTGGGAAAGCCTGGTCAGGCCACGCCCCCTTTACAACAGGCTACGCCCCCTCCGCCTTGAAACGCGCCAAATCCCAAGCGCTGGCAGATAGAGAGAACTCCTGAGGCGGAAAGCCGGGAGCAACGAGTACTTTCAAAAATTGTTTTTGTGTTTTCTTTTTAACTCACCCTGTTGGCAACACCTTCGCTACTACCATCCCCGCACAGCCGATCGAAACGCTGTCGCGGGCCACTACACTTGGCGACGTCATTCTGGGGAAGCCTGGTCAGGCCACGCCCCCTTTACAACAGGCTACGCCCCCTCGCCTTAAAACACGCCAAATCCCAAGCGCTGGCAGATAGAGAGAACTCCTGAGGCGGAAAGACGGGAGCAACGAGTACTTTTAAAAATTGTTTTTGTGTTTTCTTTTTAACTCACCCTGTTGGCAACACCTTTGCTACTACCATCCCCGCACAGCCGATCAAAACGCTGTCGCGGGCCGCTACACTTGGAGACGTCATTCTGGGGAAGCCTGGTCAGGCCACGCCCCCTTTACAACAGGCTACGCCCTTTCCTGTTGTTTTTCCTCTACTTAAATCATGTGCCTTCCACGTCCGCGCAGCGGACGGGCGCAGCGGGCGCGCCGAAGGCGTGCCGAAGGCGCACCAAAGGCAAGCCCGTCTGCGCCCGTCTGCGCCAGGACGGGCCTGAGGGCATGCCACGCTGCCCACTTCATCAGTTACTCACCTCAGGCACTCAGAGATCTCGAGAACACTGCCATTGTACCATCTCCTACGGCTCTGTGTTGCATCTCCTCTGCTGGCCTCATGCGCTCCGACCTACCCCTCATCGACGGTCGTCCTCCCCCAATCATGCCGACCAGGAACACCACGTCCATTCGGGTAACATATCTGAATACCCGCTCCTTAGTAAAGCATTCTGAGGACATCTTTATCTTGCTATCCACTTCTAGTCCCGATATGCTTCTCCTCACAGAGACGTGGCTCACTTCAGAATCCCTGCCAGATATCCTGGCAGCACTTTCCTCCGATTACTACATCCTCCACGCCGACCGCCCTGGCGACCGGCCTGGAGGCGGGGTAGCGGCCATCATTTCCAAATGCCTTAACTCCATCTCCTCCTACTCTCTTCCCCTCTCCGAGGTGGAGAATCTATTCATTAATGTGCAAACGGACACTGGTCCCCTCACTCTTCTCCTGCTATATCGTCCTCCACACTCTATGCCGCTTTTTCCTACCATCATGAGTGAACAACTGTCCTCCCTTCTTACACTGCACTCCCACCTCGCTATTTTTGGGGACCTAAATTACTGGTTCGGCGATACTAATGCTACTGAGTTTTTTGAGACCCTTAAAAATCTGAATCTCGTCCAACATGTCTCTCAACCCACTCATATTGGGGGGCATGTTTTGGACCAGATCTGGTCCTGCAACCTGAAGTTATCCCCACCAGACATATTCCTGTGTGCCTGGTCTGACCACCACCTGGTGGACACTACCATCACGGTCACCGGTCAGACCCCTCTTCCCCTGATGGCCGGAGGCCTTTCCCGCAAATGGAGCTCTTACGATTCTCAGGGCTTCCTTACTACCCTGGCCGACTCCTGCCCAGTCATTCTCGACCCCACGGACATCGACGGGTTAGACCGAGATTTGACTTTTTGGCTTGAGTCGGCTAGCGACCGGTTTGCCACCCTAACTAAATTCCCCTGTACCAAACACCGAAACTCCAATAGGTGGTTCTCCGATGACCTCAAAGCCCGGAAACTAAAAACACGCCAGTTAGAACGCACCCGGAGACATCACTACTCTGATTCAGCCAGACAATCCTATTTGGCCGCTCGCACAGATTACAAAACAGCCATCCGTTTAGCCAAAATTGAACATTTCCCCAATAGGATCTCCTTGGCAGCCGATAAATCTAAGGAGGTGTTCAGAGTTCTGAACGAACTAACTATTGACGACAGAACTCTTCCAGCCCAGACCCCCACCCAGGAAGCCTGCGACACCCTGAACACTTTCTTTTTAGAAAAAATCTCTATAATCAAAAAATCTATTCCTTCACTCCCTCAATTGTTACCTCCGGATATTTCTTTCAACAATCCCATGACCTTCACCTCCTTTCCTATTCTAGATTCCATCTCCCTGGGTGAACTAGCCACTCGTGTAAAATCTGGCTCCCCGAAAGACTGCTGCCCGCCGTTCATCTTGCGGAACATATGTCTCAAATTACCCGATAGCATCTTACACCTACTTAATAGCTCTCTCAGTAGCGGCATCTGCCCCACCACCTTTAAGGAGGCCATCTTGGTACCCCTCTTAAAAAAACCTGGTGCTGATGTGGCGAAGCCGTCGAACTATCGCCCCATTTCCCTCCTTCCCTATCTCTCTAAACTCATGGAGGCCCATGTCACCCGCTGCCTGTCAAGCTTTATAGAATCTTCCTGCTATCTTGAGCCGACCCAGGCCGGTTTCAGACCCGCCCACTCCACTGAAGCTGTTATCTTGGCAGTTCTTGACACACTCAGGAGTAACGCAGACGCGGGTATCCCCCAAGCCCTCGTCCTACTGGATTTGTCTGCCGCGTTCGACACGGTGGATCATAACATCCTTCTCCACCGTGTCGAGCAGGCAGGCATCCAGGGCGTTGCTCTTGAGTGGGTCAAATCCTTCCTCACGGGAAGAACACAGGCGGTCCGCCTAGGTCCTTACACTGCAAATAAGTCCTACACCTCTTGTGGTGTCCCCCAAGGCTCTTCTCTCTCCCCGCTCCTTTTCAATCTTTATCTTCGGCCCCTTATCAACTCACTTCTGAAATGGGATATCGTCACCTACAACTATGCTGACGACCTACAAATTATCTTCTCTCTCAACTCTCCACACGCCATTAAAACCTTTCACGGAGCCATGACTCACATCCAACTCTGGATGAACCAGAACCAACTGAAGTTGAACCCCGGCAAAACTGAGCTCCTTCTCCCCGGACTCAGTCACATCTACTGGGGTCCTCAGTTCTGGCCTCTTGAGTTTGGCTCCACCCCTACCACAGCAAAAACAGTAAAGAGTCTGGGTGTCATCATTGATACCGAGCTCTCTCTCAGGGCTCAAGTTGGAGCGGTGGTCTCCTCCTGCATGTATCAACTCCGAAGGATCCGTAAAGTCCGTCACTTTCTGCCTCCAGCGGCACTCACCCAAACTATCACCTTGCTGGTACTCTCCCGCCTGGATTTTTCCAATGCCATCTACCACGGTCTGCCACAATTTCTGATTCAACGCCTCCAGGTTGTCCAGAATCAGGCTGCCCGCCTGATTCATGGAACTCCCAGATGGCAATCAGCCAAGCCTCTGCTCACGAGCCTTCACTGGCTCCCCATCGATCGAAGGGCTGCTTTTAAGGTGGCATGCCTCACTTTCAAAGCACTTCATTGTCTTAGCCCTGTCTTTTTAAAATCTCTCATTCGCCCTTACTGTCCCACACGCAATCTCTGATCTGCCAACCGCGATCTACTGACTATCCCAAGGAGTAGAACCAAGAGATTCGGCGCTCGTCGTTTCTCCTATCTAGTTCCTGTGCTCTGGAACCTCCTCCCTCTTCCACCTCAGGCACTCAGAGATCTCGAGAACACTGCCATTGTACCATCTCCTACGGCTCTGTGTTGCATCTCCTCTGCTGGCCTCATGCGCTCCGACCTACCCCTCATCGACGGTCGTCCTCCCCCAATCATGCCGACCAGGAACACCACGTCCATTCGGGTAACATATCTGAATACCCGCTCCTTAGTAAAGCATTCTGAGGACATCTTTATCTTGCTATCCACTTCTAGTCCCGATATGCTTCTCCTCAAATCCTGTTCCTCCCTCCTGAATTTCAGGAAAATGCTAAAAACCCATCTCTTTCCCATTCTCACTTAGAATCTGTCACTTACGTTCCCTCCTCATCTGTTCTGTTTATCAGCGCCAGGAAGCTTCGGTGTCAGTGCGCTTTATAAATTACATTTAACATAACATAACATAACATGGGAAGGATACAGCACAGATCCAGAGCAGGACTCAGACAGATGAATCCCTTACATATAATCCCTACAATGCACCCAGGTCTGATAGCATGCACACCGCACTCAAATACATTGGGACACAACTATCTCAGGCCCCCTATGCTTTGCCAGGCCAGGTCTACACACCCCTGGTGGACCCGAGCCATTCATCCACCGCTGTTTACTCAGGCTGGCCGGCAGGGCATGATATAGGATATCTACCTGTACATTCAGGACAGGGTATCAAAATGTCCCACTTGGAGTCACAGCACTCAAAAAAGATGCAAAGTGATAAATAGTCCACACGGAGCAGGCATCAAATCTGCAGGTCCACAAAGGATGGTTCATCATCCAAACCCTGGATGAAGAAAGACACATATCTCAAAACTAAGACATTTTCTCAAATACAAAATATAGAGACAGGGAAATGCGTTTGCTGGCATATGACACAATGTATGTCACTGCACACAAGTCACAAGACATTTCAACATCCAAACCAAAAATTCACTATCAGCTCATTATCATGGCGTGGCTACAAATTGGGATGGATAGTAAATCATCTTTCATTAATCAGGAAATGCAGATGTGGTCAGATGGGCAGAACAAACATTCAGCAATGAGTCATGCATACCACAACAGGAGCATACGGAACAAAATTTAACAACACAATGGAACAAAATCTCCATATGGAACAAAATTTAACAACACAATAAACATAACAAGTTAGAACAGCATATAGGGATCATGTGCATTTAGAAGGTCAGCAACACACATACCTCATAGCCCACACATGGGGGGTGAGACGGGGCCTCTACTACAATAGCCATTGTTAACAGATGACATTGTACCATATGTGTACTCTAAAATATACCCCTACATATGAACAAAGGACAAAATGTCATGCAGACAGTCTGCCTCACATGACAGAGCAGCTGCCCCATCTAGCAATGTCCGGAACACCTCTGATAGGTCCATGAACATGTGTCTCTGACCCTCACCATACAAAGTTCTACACCCATCCAGTGGCTCTTCATGTAACGAATTGTCCAAAAACTTAGCTATTGCAATCCTGTGGAGGCACACAACTCACTCCTTGCACTGCACAGTAGCCTCAGCCCTACACCATTAGTGAGCCGCTGTGCACAAGTGTTGCAGTTTTGGGAACTGCAGTGGCCTAACAATATATGCAAATGGCCTACAGTGTGATGAGCATTCACAAATCTTTACATTCATTGGATAACTTCAAAAACATAATCTGCAGGAATATCACTCTATGCATCCACTCCAGTGGAAGGGGGTTGAACTAACCCCTCTCTGGGCCAAGTACATCTGCAACTCCCATCAAAGGCTTGCAGCATGCAGGCATGTCCAGAACATATGTATCAATTACAAAATAAGTTAAATACGTCATGTCTAACCCTGGGCGTAGTTTGCGTAGTAGCACTACACGTAGCTACGTGGAGTACACTTTGAACTACGCTCAGGTACGCAATCTGTGTAGTGCGTAGCTGTTGGCACTCTGTGCTTGTCTGCTCTGTGCAATAATTGCAAACAGCATTTTGCACAGTGAAATGTATGATATAATAAGTATGTCTGTCTTTATATGCTAAAATGCATATAGTCATTTGACAAAAGTGAAAATGATAAATTAGCAAGCAGTGAAAGAGGTGAAAATGTTGGGATCCTCCCTAACCTAGGGAGAGAACCAAGCCGATGCCTTGAAAACAAAAAAGCACATCTTCTTGAAAGATTCGGTGGTGGTCCCATTCTCTTAGGACCACCCCAAGCACAGTTATTGGCAAAAATACAATCCCAACCAAAGGCCCTGCAAAGCATTATGGCCTGGGATGAGATAAGCAGTGGGCAGTGAATATTATAGTATCCAATATCAAAATAATTCTACAAAGAGCTGCAGTTCAACTAGTCGTTACTAGATGTCCCTCACGAGTCAAATGCAAAAGCATTGAAATTATTATTACATCAAGCTGCAGTTCCACTAGTCGTCACTAGATGTCCCTCACAAGTCAAATGCAAAAGCTTCATGAAAGGGTTTCAATGCTTTTGCATTTGGACTCGTGAGGGACATTTAGTAACGACTAGTGGAACTGCAGCTTGATGTAATAATAATTTAAATGTTTTTGCATTTGACTCGTGAGGGACATCTAGTAACGACAAGTTGAACTGCAGCTC
Organism: Triturus cristatus; assembly: GCF_964204655.1. NCBI lineage: Eukaryota > Metazoa > Chordata > Amphibia > Caudata > Salamandridae > Triturus > Triturus cristatus. The sequence goes on from NC_140586.1 coordinate 581,174,054, forward strand.
TTTGTAAAATTATTTTGATATTGGACACTATAATATTCACTGCCCACTGCTAATCTCATCCCATAATGCATTGCAGGGCCTTTGGTTGGGATTGTATTTTTGCCCATAACTGTGCTTGGGGTGGTCCTAGGAGGAAGGGACCACCACTGAATCGTTCACCAGCATGATATGCTCTTTGTGTTCAAGGCATCTGCTTGGTCCTCCCCCTATGTTAAGGGGGACCCCAACATCATCACCTCTTTCATTGCCTGACATTTTTCATTTTGAAAGTTCACTTTTGGTTATATGCTTTTTAGCATGTAAAATTGCTTTATCAAAGCATTTGTGGGTGTTGTTGATTTTGCTGCTATGTAATGTGTTTTAGCACAGTTTTTGCACTGTGCTACGTGCTATTTGTGTAGTAGTGCAAACTACGCATGCTCCGTGAGCGTACGGTAGTACTACACCCAGGGTTAGTCATGTCCACAGATGACAGGAAACAAACTTACATTGTCGGACAGCTGAGGTATGATGTCCTGTGCCAGATGTCAAATTTAATGGAATGGAGTTTGCCATCAAGACATACTGTTCATCAGTATTGCATAGACTATTCTCACTGCTCACCTGTGGAGGACTCATTATATATCAGTATCCCATAGCTAGCAAGCAGGTGACATTCTTCATGTGTCTAAACACATCAATAAATAAGATCACCAGTCTCCAAACTCCACCCATTACATACAAGGCAAGGGTCAGGGGCCGATGTGCAGGATCAGTCACTCTTCACATGTGTCTCATCTCAGCCATCAGTGTGCCCTGTGCCCAGAAATGGACCCATGCAATGTCAAGATGTTAATGTTAATAATAATTTATGAAGCGCACGTACACCGGGTGGCTTCATGGCGCTTTCAGGCTCAGTATGCTGTCAATGAATTACTTAATTGTAGGCTTGCAAAAATAGCCATGTTTTAAGGGACTTCCTAAATTGCAGAAGGTCAGTGCAGGACCGTATTTCCAAAGAGAGGGAGTTCCACAGTCTCGGGGCGAGGGTAGCAAATCTGCAGCCTCCTTGAAGTACTCGCTTTAATACCGGGGTGGTGAGGAGTGAGAGGTGGGCAGATCGTAGATTGTGTGATGGAGTGTGCCTGAGTATCAAGCTGTTGATGAATACGGGACTGTTGCCATGCAGAGCTTTAAAGATGAGACAGCCCGTTTTGAAGGCGCAGCGCTGGGAAATGGGGAGCCAATGCAGTTTCCTCAGCAGGGGAGTTGCTGATTGCCATCTCGGTTGTCGGAAGACCAGTCGCGCTGCATGATTTTGGACCATCTGCAGCCGTTTGAACAGGTAGAGTGGCATGCCCAAGTACACAGAGTTGGGATAGTCCAGGTGCAACAGGACGGTGGCTATTATGACCTGGATCAGTGCTTACTGAGTGAGAAGGCGATGTATCTTCCTAATCTTACGCAGTTGAAAGAAACACTTAGAAATAACCATGCCAACCTGAGTTTTCAGTAAGAGATCATTGTTGAGGGAGACTCCTAGTGTTTTGGCCGAGGGGGAAGGGGAAGGAGAGGGTCTTAGCTCTGGTGGGCAGTAGTGTGGACCCCAGAACTTATGGCTGTGCCCAGTGAGAACAAGCTCTGTCTTGCCAGGGTTTAATTTAAGGTGGTTATGGTCCATCCATTGTTGGATGTGCACCATGGTGTCCTGAAAATCGGTGACAGATCTGTGTGAGTTGTCAGTATTGAAGGCTAGTTGTAGGTCATCTGCGTAGTTGAAGACCGCCACGTTTCTGTCTTTCAGGGATTGAATCAGGGGAGGAATATAAAGATTGAACAGATGGGGAGAGAGAGCTGAGCCCTGTGGAACACCACAGGTAGTTTTGCGTGGGGGAGCCAAGAAGTGCCCTTGGCGGGCGGCCTGGGAGCAATCATCCAGAAATGAAGTGAGCCAGCGAGCTGCCGCACCTTGAATACCAGCAAGTTTGACACGGTCAGCCAGGATAGTATGGTCGACCATGTCAAAGCGGTGGATAGATGCAACAGTACCAGTGCCTGAGGGGAGCTTCTATCAGCGTTGTCCCGGAGAGTATCCAGGACAGCGAGGATGACCGTTTCGGTGGAATGGGCCAGCAGAAACCCTGCCTGTTGGGGATCAAGGTATTTAGACTCATCCTGCAACTGGACAAAGGAAATGTGCTCCCATACCCTGATTATGTCCCACACTGAACTCAATCCTGTGTCTATCCAAGCTGTCAGTCCTTCAAAATAATTCCTCCATGGAAATGCTAGGAAGTGCAGAATAACAGATGGGGTGTATGAACTCATGTCCCTCAGTAGCCACAGGCCCACTGCCTCAAAAACACACTTTTACCAGGCTGTGAGGTCCACAGGGGAGCTGTTCTTCAGGGAGCAACATTGAACCTGAACCTCAGGTGCCCTGCATTTTGGCAACATGCTCACATTGTACAACAGCCTACAAAACAAACTTAACAATGGCTATTGTAGTGATCCTGTAACATAACATTCCTTTTAAAATGCATTGCCTTGAGGGCCTTCACTCTGGCAGATGCAGCCTCCACAGAGCCACACTTATCATGCCACAATTGCAGATAAACCCTCGCAACATGGTGTCAAACTCACTGGAGGTGGCACCAGGCACAGCCACTGGTAGGTGATGGCAAAAATACAAGATGCAGGGGAGCATGGTCTCCTCAGGTAGTGAAATACAGCCTTGCTTGTAACTGGAAGAGTGATCATTTAAACCATCTTTGGACATAATGAGGATATGGCTCTGCTGACATTCACACAATGAGATAATTTGAATCATCACAGTTACAGATCCATAAATTAAAAACACATGAAGGTCATGCATCACACTCTGCTCACCCACCATCACATCACCTCACATCTCTCCATCCAGCATCCTAACTTACACAACTGGTATATACCCTTGACTTACACTTATCCATTTTGTTACAATTAACATGTTTAACTGTGTCTCACTGTGGCCCTGTCACATCCACATCTCAGTTCCATGCTCCATACCTCCATTGACCTTGTCACTTTAACAACTAGCTTTATCAATGACACTGCCCTGTCACAGTTTTCTCTCACCATAGTGCCACAGACTACAGCTCTCATCTCATGACAGCCTCCAACCTTGTCTAGTTGGTTCCACCTCTCTCTCATCTACCTATTCCTAGCATACCTTGCCCAGGCTTTAACCAGTCTTGCAAGGTCACACACTTTAATTCCCACACCCCAGCATTTCCAAACCTTCACATTGCAAGAATGAGGATATTTCATGTCTTCTATTCAAGAACTGCCTTTGAACTTTACTCCTACCTTCTACTCTTATAAAAATCCTAACTTGTCCTGCCCCATTATGGATGAGTCTCCACTCCATTACCAAAATGGAAACACAAGTCTCTCTCACCTCTACCATTATTAATCTAGCTCAGCCCATGCAACATCAACCTGGCAAGAAACATCTGCAGCTTGGCCTCACATTCCAGAATCCACCTCGTTCCCCTGTCTGTCAGCTGAGTGCATGGGTGTGTCACAGTCTCCTGTAGCATCTGCACAACAGACAGGACCACAACACATCTGTGCATTCACAGTCCACATGTATTACAGGGCAATCCAATAGACATAACAGCAGTGTGTGATTTGGGACAGCATCAAGCATAGCTCAAAAGTACCCCATTGTCATCTATGCACAAATGGTAATCTGCACACAAATCTTAAGCTCAACTACAAATGATGTGTTGTTAACATTTTAAAGTCCTAGCATGTACAGACAAAACAATTGTCAGTGGAAAAGTGTGCAAACATTCTAAATCTCAACCATTCTCAACTCTTCTCACTCGGCACTCATTCTTGTTGATCAGTGCCCAATGTGCTGCAATTACATTCTGCCTCTCAGACTTCTGTTGTGGGGATGTACCATAGGATTCCCTGATGTTCATCCCGGCAGGGCCAACTTGCAGTCACATCCATAGCACTCACAAGTGATGTGACTAAATGCTGTAATGATGATGATGCATTTTGTATGCTGTGGGAGGGGTGACCACAAGTAAAGTGTGGCAGGAAAGACAACACAGTTTTAAAAATTAACATTCCAGGCCATAAATGCAAAGTGTGTTTGTGCCATACACATTAGTAGCTCAGCCCATTCCTAAGTGTCCTAGGTGAGGGGTGTTGTGTGTTGATTTTGCATCACCCTGATGCACTGTGGATGCAAACCCAACGGAGGGGATCTGTCCACCTGTAGCTCATAACAGTGACAGCACACTAAAGACAGTGCTCTGTTGTTTGGGTCTGTAGTCAGTAGCAATTCTGAGGCTCTGGGCAGCTGACCACCGGCAGCGTTAGCCTGGACTGGCACACAGCATCCACCCTGACAACAACTTAGGTTCAGACTACTTGCATGAACTGAGCAAAGAAGGAAATTGTTGCGGTGCAGTGTCATGCACCTTCTGCTGTGTCACATGATGGGGCTAGAAGGGGAGTTGGATGACCAAGCACACACAAATGTCGGTCACTTGGAATGCACTAACAGGACTTCACATAGCCTAGACTTCCCAACCGGACAAATAGATGGGCACCAAGAATTTACTTTGAAATGAATAAACTTTGCCTAAACGTCTGAAACTAAATGACACACAAAGACCATGCATCACCCAGCATTGTCCCCGAACAAGTAGATGAGTATCTTGGACACAAAAAGCACAATCCACTCCTGTCTGACAGTATTGTGGCAACTACTAATCCATATGCAGCTAAGTCACATGCGTATCACCTAACTGATATGACTATTACAGCCTTTGCCAATTACAAATGTTCTGCCACCTTAGGTATACTGTTAGGTGTGCCATATCCCATCTCTGAATATTATGCCTGAAACAACAGCATTTAGAACGTGTGCCCATAAGTGAAATGCACTAGCAAGTTGTTCTGTTGGACAGAAAAGGTGGACACATACCCATGATACATATCACTATGATGGCACGAAAAAACAAACCCTTGTCCAAGCAGGATACACAGTAGGTTTCATTGAATGAACAACATAAAGCTTATCACAATACAAAAAACAAGTTAAACAAACAACAAAACCACAAGCCTGAAGTACCACGCATTGTGTCTTGGTTACAGTAAGCTTGTCACACATCCTATCTGACATTCAAAGTGTCTTATCACACAAATACTTATTGAAAAGCTTGTACAACATATTGTAACTAACATCAGCCTGGGATAGACTAGACATCCCCATTCCTCGGCTTAACATACTCTGGTCTAGTGCATCAAATATCTGGCTGTAGGAGCAAAAGCACAGCTATGTGTGCCCCAATACAGAATCCAAAGGTACATCAAATGAGCTTAATGTGGCCAAAGTACATTTGAATTGGGAAATGGCCTGACTCTCACACTCTAACTGTGGCATGAGGCCACAAGGAGATGACCTGTTAGAAGGTGGCCTGATATATGCTGTCCACTAGTTCTAGTGGGCACCTTGTATCAGTCCAAACAACCCCTTATGGTGAATGGTTAAAGACAACTTTTATTGAAAGCTATCCCAGTGGTAGCTATGGAGAGCAGCCTTCAGGCTAAGTCTTGAAGGAATGTAAAGCAGCTTGTTTTACCAGTCTATAATCTCTTGAATGATCAAATGAAAGGACAACCACACCAGGTATATATTCAAAATATATGTATTTAGGATAAAACACACACCTCTAGTCTCTTTATGAGACTGGAGATCGAAGTACTTAAATTACAAGTTAGCAATCAACAGTAATAGCACAAATTCACGTTTGGTCCCTAGGGGCGTACCAAACCATATACCAAAAAAGTGGTATAAGAACCACGACTGGGATAGACACAAGGCCTAGAGCCTGTAGAATCGCTGGGACTCCAAGGAACCACCCAAGGTAGTGACACAGGGGACCCACGGGGACTGTATGCAGTGTGTTAACACAACCGCAGGTTTCCGTTAGCTTCTATGGGCAATGTCGTGGTTGGAATTTTAAAGATTAGGGACACTTAGAATCGAGTCAGGACCAAACCCTTTTGGACTTAAGAAGTTCTAGGGCTAGCACCCACGGGACCACCAGAGTACTCGAGTTACCTCACCCAGGGAAGCCGGGTGCATAGGTGTCTTTTGGTGTCGGGTCGCGTCGTCGATTGCAATGGAAGCCTGCAAGGAACTGCTGCTGCCGTGAAGAGGAGAAGTGTCCGAAGAGATCCAAGCCTGGATCTGGGATGGAAGGAACCTGAAAGCAGAGGGGACAGAGTCTGGGTCACTAGCCAGTGACCAAGGGCAGGATGGACCAATGCCCACAGATGTCGGGTGCTTCAGGTGAGCGGATGGGTGTCTTGACTCTTCAGCCACGAGGTCCAGGAGGCGTCGATGAAGTCCACGAGCTGGATTAGAGCTGTCACACAAAGTCTGTAGAGTGCTGCGGTGTCGGCAACCAGGATGCACCCAACAAGCCTGTCAGGATTGCCGAACGCAAGCCCCAGAAAACCGCGAGCAACACCAACATGGCGGCTCGCTACCGCGCATGTGCAATGAAGTCAGGCGAGTTGGAAAGCCTGACTTCCGGTAAGCTCGAAGCTTAGCGTTCCAGTGTTGCCCCTCAGGCTGTTGTTGTGACTTCCTGATTCTGTCCCGGACTCGGATACTTTTCAGACTTTCAGAGTTTGGATTCTTCGCCCTTCATGCTCCTCTCCCGTCCTAGAACCTGAGCTGAGTCTCTTCTTTCCTGCGTTATTCGTCAAAGCTCAGCCTCTCCGAAACATTCCTGACTTCCCCGGATTTATTTGTTGCTATGAGCCTTAGTGCTCCTCCGGACCCCTGATTCCAGTTGCGGATAAAATGCGGGTAGCGGTGTGCTCCGCCCACCTTACCGGATTTTGTCCCGTGGGCCGGCCGGATTTAACCGCTCCCGCCTCCGTTTAAGTGGGCTCCGAACTCTCATCTACTTTAGTCCCTTTTCCTTTAATTCCCCGGAGACAGCCTGTCCGCATCACATTTGGATGGTGTCTGGGTATCGTGTTACCCTCCTCTTCTGCTACCAAGAGGTATTCCTGTTTTCTCTTTGAAGTCCAGCCCCTCGAACCAAAGGTACTGTAAGAGGGGGTATACGTGGGTACAGTAGACCATTATTCCAGCACTGCCTCACCGCTTTCTCTGTTTTCTGGCATCTAGTCCTAAGGTAGCGGAAGGAAAACGCAGCAAGGCATCTGTATTCACCTTGATCTAGTCATCCCTGTGCCTTTTCCTGTGATAAATCTTCAAGGATCCCCCAGTTTGGGCATCATTGCTTCCTGACCTAGGTATTTACCACTCTTAGAGCGTCCCTAGTCTATGTTGTGGGGGGGGGATTACTGAGTATATATTCTTCACACTCACACTATCTGTAGTAATAAGCTCCAGACCAGTTGAGGTATTTCATGAGGATTTATTGTAAGTTGTTAAGTAGCCTGGAATAAGCCTCACCAGGAGCAGCCAGCAGGTAGCTCAGCCCGCCCCAACATTCCGTAGTGCATCACAGTGCAGAGGCATTCCACTAGAAGAGCATGAAGTGTATAAAGACATACATAGAAATATACAATAGGCAGGATACAACATACCTCCTTTTCTTCCACAACAGAACAATGAACATAGAAGCATTAAAACTAAAAGACAGAGAAAGCGTACCAAACACTACCTGCTGACACACCCACTGCCCAGACAGATGTGACAGGAGGCACTGCACAGCATGGGGTAGGAAATACAAAGAGAAATTAACAAAAACACAGGCACATTCCTTCTCTGTAAACACAAAGATGCTAATTCTTAAAATAACACAATTAAACTTGAGGAGTAAAGCTCAAACTGTAAACTGGATTCAAATCCATTTGAAAATAGATTTAGGTAGAGATGCGCAATTCCAACAGGGAAAACTGCATGCACCCATGAACAAGAGATAATTGTGTAATGCATAAATTGTAATTGAGTGATTGTACTTTACAATCCTTGCTAGGCAATACTGCATAAATTGAATGAGATAATCGAACTTTACAATCCTTGTTATGCAATACTGCATACATTGAATGAGATTATTGAACTTTACAATCCTTGCTAGGCAATACTGCATAAATTGAAATTGATAATTGTACTTTACAATCTTTGCTAGGCAATACTGCATACATTGAAATTGATAATTGAACTTTACAATCCTTGCTAGGCAATACTGCATAAATTGAAATTGAGTAATGTTGTACAATACAATCCTTAATAGGCAATACTGCATAAATTGAAATTGATAATTGTACTTTACAATCCTTGCTAGGCAATACTGCATAAATTGAAATTGAGTAATGTTGCACAAATAGAAAATGTCGAGAACACAGAGTAATAGAACTGTGAAAAACATGCAACTTTGAAAATGTGCACCCTGGTCACTCTCGAGCAGAGATCACTTGAGTAATGTTTAACTAATGTCCAACATGTGCACCATTGAAATAGATCGAAATTGCACATACACAAACCTGCAAAAAAATAATAGAGAAACTGTAACACCAAAAGGTATAACAGTACCAAGCAACATGTATATAGAGAAACAGGCATACATACTATTTCTCATAGAATTTGATTTGAAGAGATGACCACATATGAAAACCACCATAAATCTGACACACACTTGAAGAGAGAATGGGAATAGTCCCCATCCCCAAAATTGTACCATACGTCCTAGTAGACTCTGGAAGGATTTAAAATCATCAACTAACTGGTTCTGTCAATGGAAATGTTGTAATGCACAAAGGATAAAAATAACCACCCCTTAAATGAGGTAAACAGAACACTAGATACTTTAATAGTGTCGAAGTCGATTTCGAATCAAGGTGTCCCTTTACTGGAGAGCATCCAAATAAACACCAGAAACTACAACCAGGGGCAGACATATGAACTTGAAATAGAGTTCACAGTTTTAGGCAACTACCCAATTAAAACCGGAAGACACCAAGATTGGCAGGCACTGGGTAGCAGAAATTCACCCAAGAGTAGGAGTCAAGAACAACTCACTGCCTAAACGTCGAGACTGTAAAGGCAGACCCTGAGGAACAACGAGAAACAGATAGAAAACGTACATCATATATGTTGAAAGCTGACAGGTATTGTCGGATGCGCCAACCCCCAGATGGCGGCACGCTTCCTGACGCTGCACTGGGAGACTAGCGGAGAAAGCATGCTGTCCACACTTGCACGGGCCTTTGCACAAAAGGTGATGACGTCACGGTAGGACCTTGACAGGCAGCGCGAGCAGAAATTTGAATATTAAAGCGCAGCACAACTAATTTCCTTGTATATTGACCTCAATGTAAAAAACATCGTACGACCCAATATTGCAGCAGGCAGAAAAGACAGAGATAGCCTTGACAAAGTGACACAATAAACATGCCTTCCCAAATCCAATTTCAATAAAGCAAGTCCCGCAGATGAAGAATACACAAGCATGCTCTCATTAACATCCTAAAAGGATGCATGCGTGCTTACACATCAATCAAAAGTCGGGACTAAACAGCACCAAAAGCAAACTCCCACCTCAAGTCTTTAGATATGACAGAAGTACACACCCAAAGCAGGTTAGAATGTCAGCAGCATTTCTCTTGTGCACACAGAGTAGCACACGATGATCTAGAACCCAAATGCAAATAGCCAAACAAAACATTTAACCCTCACTGGGGCAGGAACACAGGCACCCACAGATTACCTTTCTTGAAGAGGGATTGTATACATTATATGTGTCCCCTTAGATGTATGTTTAGGCTCTGAAAAACTGAACAATACACTTGAAAATAGATTTGAAACACAACAAAATGTACAAATAATGCACAGATCAAACAGTCGAGAGAATAAAGTAATTGAACTTTGCATACTGCAAAAGTTGATTTGAAAATAAATTGAACTACGTAATCCCTAACAGGAAATGTTGCACAAATTGAGAAATATAAAAAATCAAGTATTTGAACTTTTGGGAACGTGCAACCTGGACAACCTCAAAGAGGTCACTTGAAGTCCCTGCATAGGGAAAACCACATAAATACATATAAAGAGGTAATTGAATAATCAAACTCTTGAGAGAGTGTACCAATGGTCCACCTATGTACCTATTTGTTGATGTCACTGATATAAAAAACGTACCTTTTGAAGAAATGGCCCTAAACAGGCCATAACTAGAGACTTTGCATGGAAAGACAAGGAAAATTCGATCACAAAGAGCAACCAAACCCCACCGTGATAACAATGTATGAGAAAATTATTTTCTCTACATCCCCATCTGTTAGATTTTCTCCTAACAGTGTCATTACATGGCAGGGTTCTGCTGCACAAATCCTATCTTTATAGTCTGTGTCTTCCAATATCCTTCACTAAAGTCACCACAATTTGCGAGACAGGCGTTCAGAAACTAAACAACACTGTTGTAAAGGGTAGAATACACAAACCCCAATATCACTTGGAATAGAAGGGTAGCCTCATAGACCAATGCAGGAGGAGCAGACCGTTTACCAAAAGAAAAACAAAGTACCTGCAGTGAAACACAAGGATATTCTGCACCGATCTGATGTCATTGAAAAAAAAATAATAACTTTATTGAAACACCAAAATTCTACGATGGTTGGCAGAAAACACTTTAAAACTAATGAAACAGAGACGCATGCATGTGCATTGATATAATCGAGTAAATAAATTTATATGTGCAATCTCTACAGAAAATACTGCATAAATGTAAATGTCAACTATGTAAACCTAAGCAAAGGTAACTTGACATGCATGTAAATATCAACTGTGTAACCTAAGCAACGGTAACTTGACATGCAACAAACATATCTCTGAGGCAGGTTGACCTGGGACTCCTAAGGACATTTACAAGCACGCATGTAAATGTCAACTATGTAAACCTAAGCAAAGGTAACTTGACATGCATGTAAATATCAACTGTGTAACCTAAGCAACGGTAACTTGACAAGCAACAAACATATCTCTGAGGCAGGTTGACTTGGGACTCCTAAGGTAACAATTGTGTGGAGAAGATCAGCAAAAATTGTCAAACTTTACAATCGTTGAGCCCTGTGAGCAACCATTTATAAAACCAAGTCTGAATATGAGGTGCCATAGGCAAATTGAACCTTCCGTGTTGGTTGTCAACCATCGAATAATGTCAAAAGTAAAATTGTATTTGCGAGTTCTGTCTTTGTCAAAGATGCACAGCAGAGAAACAAAGAAAAATTGAAGGAGAAGGTCTCACCGCTGTGTTCCCGTCTTGTAATAACTTTATCAAAACTGCTGAAGTTGAAAAAAAAACGTGGTTGGCAGGTTGAAGAATTCTGAACGAAAGAAAAACCATGCCCCGCCAATTCCAAGATGGTGGCACGCTGTCTGACGCCGTGCAGAGTGACTCGATGCACGCTTGTGCAATAGAACGTTACCTCAGCAGTCGATGAAGATGCTGCGAGCTGTCAGCGCGTCCTCAAACAAACAGGTAGGACACCGCGTGTTGACGAGGGCTCGTGCTACGTTTGTTTGAAAGATAAGGTGACGGTTGAAACACAAAAAAAATTGAGGCCTAAACTTCTCCCAGTCTTAAGACACATACACCCAATGTCTGATCTCACTTTGCCCGCAGAAGCTCGAAAAACTGAATGTCCTCACATCTGGCACTATAATGTTTACTCGTACCAGTGAAAACACAGTATTAATGGATGTGTGTGACTGTATACAACATTTGCGATGGCGTTAGCAGACTTCTTTCCCTAGAGTGAAAACCAGCACAACAACGCTGCTCTGCAAAATCCTCTCACCGGATTCAAATTGGAAAGTCCACGCAAAACTGTATGAGCATTAGTATGTGCAACCATAAAGTTGGAAAGTCTTCCTATTATGAATGTGTACATGAGAGACACATTCTGCGCAGAATCCTTGAAGTAAAAGAAAGACTTACTGTAAATGAAGACTCTCTCTGCGCAACCTCAATGTAGCATATGAAGTGGCATAGCGTACTTGTAGGTTCACTCAGCGCAGCATTCATGTAGTACCCTCTTGAGATTAAATACAGGAGGCTTGTCTGGGGTTGAAAGTGAATGCTGTCTTCGTGCTAGTTTATTAGTTTCATTTGAATCTGAATGTCTTTAAAGGCAGCTTGAAAGGAGACCATCCATGGACCCACGAAGTTTTTGTGTGTTGATTGAAAAATCGATTAATTGAGACAAGCTTGAGAAAAAGGATCTGGCACATCCATAGCAGTTTGAAAATACAGCGTAGATCGTAGATATAAATCTGTGCTTTAATCTTCCCTCTTGAAATAGAGTATGAGTAGTAGGTTCTTGAAGTTCCAGAAAGGCTCAAGAAAGCACTGGAGTTGATGAAATGTTGAATCTGGCATATGTAGATTGGGGCGACCGGTGTGATGGTCACTGGTGGGGCTCAGATGCCAGATGCTTTACTTGAAGATTGATGAGATTTTGAATATCTTGCCTTTTTGAAGGTTGACTTCTTGAGTTGAGTAGGATCAAATCGTCGCCAATAAAATGTAGTAATAAGCTCCAGACAAGTTGAGGTATTTCATGAGGATTTATTGTAAGTTGTTAAGTAGCCTGGAATAAGCCCCACCAGGAGCAGCCAGCAGGTAGCTCAGCCCCATCATAATTGTGGCTTATCTTCAACCAGTACCCAACATTCCGTAGTGCATCACAGTGCAGAGGCATTCCACTAGAAGAGCATGAAGTGTATAAAGACATACATAAAAATATACAATAGGCAGGATACAACACTATCTTTATGCTTTTCTAGATACAAGAACACCCAGACACACAGACGAAGTGAGGATCGCCTCTCTCTGGATCTTTACCCCTCCTTCCTTGTTTTGTTTCCCCTCTTTCCCCAACCACCTATGTTCTCTAGAGTTGGATAGAGACATTGGGTGGTGGTGGAAAGTTGGGAGTTTTCACGACAGCTTCCTTGGAACTCGGTGGCGCCCCTGCAGAACCATTTATCCGGTAAGAACCTGACAAAGCCTTGGCAACGTCAAGTCACAGGAATTCAGAGAAAGGACTGCGGTGCAGACCAGCAAGGTCTGAGGGACTCACCCAGCAACAGTAAGTCAGGGCACATCTGGAGCAAACAGGAAAGCCCAAGTAGAAGAGGAGTTGCCTTCATGGGGACCTGCTAGCCAATGGGCTAGTGATCGCGAAGGAGCCTCGAGCAGTCACACTTGACACTGGCCCACGGGTCACTTGTGGAGTGGAGGCCAGCAACCTTCAGTGTAGGAGGTGCTCAAGGCTGGGGCTACTCGGAGCCCGAAGCACAACTTCAAGGTGGACCAGGAAGACAGTGTTGCAGCAAATTTCATGGTGTCCAGGAGTCACGGTTCCACGTCACCCACGATAGCCACAGGCCTCAGCTTTGCTGTGGACTCAGGGTAGCCTCGGCAAAGTCTGGAAATCCACCTCTGGTGATGCAAAGACTTCGGTGTCCGGCGGGAGCTTCAGCGATGCAGACCGGTCAGTTGCTTCTTTGGTGTCTGCCAAGCAGGGGAGTCACTCCTTGACCCCAAGGGAGATTTCTTCCATCTTCTAGTCGTGATAGAAAGTCGAAGGTCCAGGATATATGTTGTAGAGTTTTATCCAGGGTAATTTAAATTCTCAAGGACTGGGTTCCCATACTTATACTATGTTTGGGGGTTGGACATACTCTAGGGACCCACCTATGGGAGGGTTTGGGAAGAGGGGTGGTTACACCCATTTCCTTTGTCCAGTTTCGCGCCAGAGCAGGGGGAGGTAGCCCCTGCAACCAGTTTGAACTGCATTATGCACAGGGACACCAAGTGTGCCCCCAGTGCAGGATTTCAAAGCACCATAGAGTGCTCCCGCCCAGCCCCAATACACATCTGCCTGTCTGGGGAGGTGGTTACACCTCCCTTCGACAGGAAACCTATTGTCCAGGTCTCCCCTGCCGGAGTTTCGGTCAGCAGCAGGAGGCCAGACCCGTGTCTGTGGCAGAGGCATCCATTTTGTGATGCCAGGGCTCAGGAAAGTCCTACCGGGTTAGATCAGTGTGAAAATGTCTCTCCCTCTAGAAGGGTGGAATGCTACCCCCATCACCAGAACTGGCGGGGGGGGGTAGTATTCCAAAGCGTTTGACACCAAACACGACATGTTTTGATGCAGCCATTTCAAAGTTAGCATTTACAGCAAGGTTATAATGCACTTAAGAGTATATGGTATGGCTGTATCACAGAACAGCCATAAGTAAGTATTTCCGAAAGCTGCAGAGGGGCTCAGCTCATGCTTGGGCACCCTCTCACACAAAACCAAGCACTCCGCCTTCAGGATTGTCAAGGCCTGCCATAGGAGCGACTTATGTGTTTATATGTGACTGTATATATAGGTGGATATAGGTAGCCTATACCACTGTAAGGGGTGCAAGCACACCATTACCCAGGTTGCAGTAGCAGACCTGTGGTGCCATTTTGGAGTGCTTCCCAGGGGTGGCATAATACATGCTTCAGCCCCTGGTAGGCCTCTGAGGTACCTATGCCCTAGGTACATAGTATACCAATTACTAGGGGCTTATAAGGCAGAATCCAATTAGAAATGTAGCTAATATACATGCAAACCATTTTAGAGAGGAAGCAGCTAGGCTGAGGTCTGGATTAGCAGGGCCACAGCCAGACTAATGTCGAACAACAGTGAAACACCAGCAAAAAGTGGGGGTACCCATGTGAAGCAGATCCTACTCTCCTACAACACCTACAACAATTGTGTCTCTGTAAGGACTGTAAAACACTGTAACTTAATGAGACAGGTCCTGGACACACACTATCCACATGATGTCTACAAACAAAATCAGGCTGGATTGACAGACCTTTCATTGTACAGGCCCTGGACAATACAGACCACAGACATCTTGACCAACAAGGATGTATGCAGCAAGTGGAGTTCTGAGAGGCAACGGGGCTGGGACACTGTCAGAATAATGCTTACCTAACACTCACTATTGGCACAGGAATTGTTTCAGATGGGTACACAGCCTTGAAGGGTATTGGCCTACAGTGGCATGCCACCTGTGGCAAGGCTGTCATTGCCACTAGTCTACCAGACCTATAGAAGACACAGACATGGGTCAACCACTATCAAGTAGCATACAAGTATTGTACACTTTGTGTACATGGGTGTGTCCCAAGTCACTACCATGTAGTCAAAGTCCATATGGATCCAGGTGAATTGATGAGACAGATGTATTGCAGCCCATTACAAACACATGAAACATGCTTCTCCTAAACAGTTGTACTTTGCCAAACTTGCACTATTTTGAGAACTGAAAGAATGAACCATGTGGAACTGTGTTTTGCAAAACAAAGTCTTGTGATGTCATGTCACACTCATAGACTACATCAATGTTAACATTGACATCTAGCCAAAGTAGGCACAAAAATCTAGGATACATACTAACCAAGTGCTTGTACTCCATGGAACATATGCAATCCATGCCATACTAACATCATGGTATACTTACGTCACTAATTACATCTGAATCACAGTTAACCCGAAATCCATTTTGAGGACACGGAAATATAAAAAAATAATAAATAGGAAATGCTTTATTCACCAACATATACAATGACTGTGATGAGAAAAAGGCCAATGGCCAATCCAATTATGTCCATTGCTTTAAGGGCCACAAATATCATGCCCTGCATTACTTGCCTGCACTTCTCCTGCAAAGGGACACCTCCAACAGGAGGGGCATCTAGGGGGCAGGCCAGGCACCAAAGGGGCAAAACTAGGGAGGACTGTGTTGGGTTTGGGGAGGGATGGAATCAGGAGTGGGGCGGCCAATAGCAGCACTAGGGTCAGAATGGGGGGTGGGTCAACTGCAGTAGGAGGGTCAGATCAACTACAGTGGGCGGGTCAGATGGAAGGGGGATTTGCTAGGCTTCACAAATTTGTGGATTTTATAATTAGCAATAGTGTTAATGGGAATAGGGAGGGAATGTGACTTGGGGTGTTTTTTTTGGGGTGTGACGGTACTGGGCTGGGGAAGTATGGGTTTCTGGAGGGGGTTTGGACTTTGGAGACTGGGTAGATTTTCTTCTGGGGGGTGATTTATGGCTTTTTTTTCTCAGTGGGTGGGGATGGTAGATATAGATGGTAGGGCCGAGTGGGTGGATTTTCTCTTCTTCTTGAGAGGGGTTGATAGGTTTCGGTAGTGAAGAGGTCAAGGGCACAGAGGTGGACTATCTTGGCAGAGGGGGTAACATGAAAGGCAAGGGTAGGTATTGTGGAGGCAGAGGGTTGTGAGGTCTGCGGCGTGTCTGTGGATGCTGGTGTGGTGTCTGGTGGTATTTCTGTGGGGGTGAGTCTGCTGTCTGTCTTGCGAGTGCACTTGCGTGTGGGTTTGCACTTGTGTCTGTGGGTTTGTATGCTGCGAGTGGCTGTCGAGGTGGATGCCTGTGTATGTTAGGGTCAGGGAGGGTAGTTAGGACTGTAGATGGGGAAGAGTCAGGAGGTGGGTGGGACAGCTGGAGCTGGGGCACTGCTGCCATCAGTGTGGAGTCCAGCGCCTGATTGGATCTCTGTAGGGCAGACATGTCAGAGAGAATGCGCTCCAGGAATGATACCATTTGTGTCACCATGGCAACTAACAGCCTATGCCTGTGTCCGAATCGGTTAGGATGCGCCTGAACAGAAACCCACATCTGTCACCATAACAACTAACAGCTTATGTCTGTGTCTAAATCAGTTAGGATGCGCCTACCACATCCTTTTAATAATCGGTTGGTAGGACAGATACCTTTAAAAAGTTAATTTTTTGAAATATAATGGCTGGATGCAGCTTTTTCCTGGTGAAGAGGACATCTAACTGAAATGCTCACACTCCCATGATAACCCAATCTTGAGGGGCACATGACACACTGTTTGGGAGGCTTATACCAACGGGGAAACAAACAACTCGATTTAGCCTCTTAGGCTTGGTCACAGTCAAAATGCGTTTTTGGGGCAATACATTTACAGTCTTTACCGAGTCACTGCATTACTGGACAGTATGACCCAGTGTGCATTCTGTGTGAAGTGAGACTGGAAATGTGGTATATTTATTAATTCCTGGATAATGACTACACCATGATATCAAGCAGCCACATAAGCTTAGATGTGATATGTGATTTTCTAGTGTACTTTGCGGCCCACTCTCAACGGGACAACCACATCATATGGGATTCCTACATAGTTCATGGTTTGTGTATCTGATTGTCTGTATAGTGTAAACATGACAACATGACAGTGTCCATCCTGTGACAGTAGTGTGCAAGATTACCATTGTGAGATGCTATGTGTATGTGGTGTCCACTTTTCAGGCATTACATGATCCTATTGTGGGTACATTTGAAGCATGTGATTGTTCTCACAAAACTATATCTAGGCTTATTTGTTTGTAAGTTGGGGAGTATGCCATGCTAGCTTTACATGAACAGTGACAGACACAAGTGACGTTTACACTACTGCACTATATTTGTTGTGTCACCATACCTTGGAAACATGTCCAGCAGGGGTCAGTACGCTGTGATATGTATGTGAGGTCAACCTCATTCACTGAAATGTGTATTTTCATTGACATCCAGTTTCAGGTGAAGTCATTTTTGATTTGCTGTTTGTGGAAGTGCAAGTTTTTGGGACATTGTGAACTAACACCAACTGTGTTTACACTGTACACAACGGTATTGCAGATGGCCTTGAGTGAACAGGCCCTTTCCAGACCTACAAACAATGGAAGAACGGGACATAATAAAGAAATATTGTTTCACAAGGGCAACAATCGAATAGTTGTGCCAGCAGTTGTCACCTCATTTGCAGGCTGGTCACACTTATCCAACAGCACTGACCCCCAGGGTGAAAGTGATGGCAGCACTGCATTTCTTTACAATGGGAACATTCCAGTACACAGTGCAACATTGGGTGAAATGTCCCAGCCTGTGTTCAGCGATGTCCTTCGGGATGTGTTGTAGAAATTGCACCGTTACCTGGGCCACTACATGCAGTTTCTGAAACCTGGAGAGTTGTCTGACATCAAGGGAGACTTCTATGCCTTAGTACGGATACCCCATGCCATTTGAGCAATTGATGGCACCCATGTTGCTTTGCTCCCACCACAGGCCAATGAACAGATCTATAGTAATAGGAAGCACTTTCACTCCATCAATGTCCAGGTGGTGTGTTTGGCAGACATGTGCATGTCACATGTCTGTGACCATTTCCCTGGCTCTGCACATGATGCATACATCACACGAAACAGTGTCATCCCACATTTAATGAGCCAACTGTAACCTCACCGGGCATGGCTTCTTCGTAGGTGATGTTGTCTGTGTATGTTGCAGTGTGTGTTGGTTGTATGTCAGACACTGATCTGTGTCAGACAACTGAAGTCTTTTCGTTGTTCAATATAGGAGACTCTGCATACCCCACACAGCCATGGTTACTGAAAGCACTATGCAACCCAGTCACCCCAGTAGAAGTGCGCTTTAATGAAGCCCAATGCCGGACCAGTCAGCTAGTGGAGCGGACCTCTGGCCTCAAGAAGACAAGGTACCACTCTCTGGACAGGACGGGAGGAGCTCTCCAATATGCCCCATTGAAGGTGTGCCAGATCATCGCAGCTCGCTGCCTGCTGCACAACATGGCAATACGTAAGGGAATACCCCTAATAGTGGACGACCAGCATGTTCCACCAAGTGAGGATTCAGGAATGGGTCATGAGGACAGTGATGATGATGAAGATGGCATGAATTTGAGACAAAAGCTTATCCACAATGTTTTCACATGACTGTTAGTAAGCAATGAGAGGAGGTGACTAACCCCAATTGTTTGTTGCTGTGTTGCTGTTGTTGTGTTGCTGGTGGACAATCTCTATGTACGCTTGTGAGTGTCTGATAATTGTCCTGAGGTTTTTTCTAAGCTGGGTCTTTGAAATGGGAAGGGTAACATGTACAGTGTTATCGTGAAGCCTAGCTAGTGTTCACACTGACATTTCTGTGCTTCAGATGACATTGTTTTCAGGATTGTGCTACCTGATTCCTGATTTCCTGACTCTGTTCTATGTTTTTTCTTACCAGAGTACTTAGCCATGTCATCCACAGAGTGGACTTGCAAGTTGTGACCTCACCAGATACAAGATGCAGTGACAGACCCCGAGATGGAACTGTTGCTGAACTCCTTGGCACGCACTTTCTTCAGACCTAATAGTCAGTTGATTTTGTTTTTAGTTTCTTTCAGTACTGAGTGATGTGATTTGACCTTGTGTTCAGGCACCATGTTGTATTGTGAGAATAAGGTGTGCCTTGTCTATTATCATACATCCAAACAGTTTTTGAATCAAAATTTGACCACGAGGAGCTGGTTTGCTAACAATGATTGCTTATTATGCTGGCAAATGGTGATAGTTTTGGGGGCAATAGACTTTCATTGAATCGCTACCATGTGCTACGGGTTGTGTGATGACCTGGTTGTGTATATCCATCATGATGTACCCATGTGCATTTACTCACAAGCCCTTAGTTTACTTTTTGGTAGTGATTTGTTACCAGTGCGGTTGACACTTTCTCCTTCTGATTTTGCGGGTCATTGCAATATGTACATTTTGAATTCAAAGTCACAACATGATCAAGTATTTTGGTGTAAAGTGTTTTAATTTTGTGCATAAAATGGTAAGATAAAGTCACACAATTGTGGTGCGCTTAGAATGAAAAAAACAGACTGTGCAGATTGGAGTTGATAGTGTTTGTAGATGAACTTCTCCAAGGTAAAGCCAGAGTTATTTTAGTCCAAACTCCATCTTTGACCCTCCATTAAATGTAGGACAGTTCTTGATGACAGTAAACAAAGTGAATGCTTAGCACACACTGGAGGATATCAGGGGCACATTGTCACTTCCTGGGGGTGGTAGATTGCCATCTGACTCTCAGGGATTCTTCCTTTCTTCCTTGGATGCCCCTTCCCAAGTTTGGCGGGGGACCCTTAGCTGCAGGCTCCTGGGGTACTGTGGACTCTCCGCCAGACTCCACATCCCTCCCTGTGGCTTGCGCAGATGTTAATGCGCCAATTGTTGTGGATACAGAGGGAGGCTCGGTCAGGTGATCTGAAATCTGGCGGAGGCTGGTACCAATGTCCCGCAGCAGCCCAGTCATATCATCGATTTTCTGATTAATTGTGTCCAGCCATTAGTTCTGGCCTGCCTGCAGCTGCTCGATGTTTTGTAGGATCCCTATTACCTGGTTCATTTCTCCCTGGTGAGCTTGGTAGGCGTTGATCACCGGGGAGAGGTTAGGGTGATCATCATCGGCAGCACAAGGTGCTTGATGGTGTAGATCCCCATGGATCATCCCACCACCCCTGCCCACCACCCCTGCCCACCCTAGCAGGCCCAGTGGTTGGTGACACAGTCAAAACTGAGACTACTTCCTCATTGATGGGGGTGTTGTTGTGTGTCAACTCCAGAGTGCTCTGTGTTGCTGTGCTGTTGGCATTGTCCTGGGCTGCTGTGTCCATCAGGTTAGGGGTCCGCTGGGTGTTGTCAGTTGAGGTGGGAGTGGTCACATTGGATCCTGCTGTAGCCGCTGCTGGTGTTTGGCCCAACCCTTACCTGATGGGCCAGGTTGTTCCTCGTCGGCTGAGGATAGTTGAGAGTCTTCCATGCCAGAGAGCTCCTGGTGGGCCAAAGACTGGGACTGGCTGTCTTCATTTAGTCCAGTGTGTGTTCTTAGTTTGCATTGTGGGTACAGAAAT
Source organism: Triturus cristatus (assembly GCF_964204655.1). Lineage (NCBI taxonomy): Eukaryota > Metazoa > Chordata > Amphibia > Caudata > Salamandridae > Triturus > Triturus cristatus. Next base: position 581,194,853 of record NC_140586.1, read on the forward strand.
GACACAATCATTGATGTGAATATCCACTGCACCTCTTATCATACCCATTACATAGATGACTGAACATAGTAATAAGTTAATAAAGATAGATTGGCCTCCTTTATCCATGATGCTGGCCTATTTTTTGGATAACAATGTCCACATATGTGCACAAATGGACACGTTGTGTTTAGTTCTCATTACATGTCCAGAGACATTGACTGGTACCTGACACTGTGGATCCTGTACTTTCATGGTGACTTACTTACTCTTCAGTTCCCAATGTTGGAGTTTGTCAGGCCTGTGTACTGGGCTTAGTCGATGTCTCAGCAGTCCAGCAGCCACATAGGTGTGGATGCCTATAAATTCAGTCTTTTGCTTTCCCCTGAATTTTGTGGTCATGATGTGAGTGAGGTACGCATTGTTCTCATCACATGACACACAAGTGAATGCCTGTAAGGAACCAAGGGGCATATTACCAAGGGGCCGCGATAAAATTATCGCCGCTTTAGCGTCTGTTTTCGGGTGAAAAGTGGAGATAATTGTATCGCATTATCATCAAGGACACGCTAGCGCGTGATTCCATGACTTACCGCCCGTTTTTCACATGCCTCGCATCGATAATGAGATGCAAAGGAGGCGTGGCTGTGAAAAAAACATGGGATAATATCGCAAAGGCAGCTTCGCGATATTATCAACAAGGGGCAGCGATATTTGAAATTGCGTTAAGTATGCCTTAACGCAGGAATTTAATCTCTGTTAATTTCCTGACTAAGGCATACCTAACATGGGGGGTGGATTGTGTGGCTAGGACCACAGTCCCTATCATCAAGGATATCGGTGTTTTCCATGGAACATCGCTGGAAAACCAGCGATGTTCCATGGAAAACACCGATATCGCTGATATGATTATCGCCATTGCGCTATGCGTTAATAATACAGCGCTAGCATGGCGATAACTTCCAGCGATAGCCGGCGATAAAAATCGTTACGCTTAGAGCGGCCAGCGATAATTATCGCTGACGCTTGATAATATGCCCCCAAATGTGTGACTGCTTAGCTTTGTGCCTACACAGATCATGTATTTTTTTAAAAGTAACTCCATATTCAGATGAGATAACAAACTCTGCTTACTGCTATTTAGTGGCTAACTATTTTCATTAGCTAAAGTTTGAGTGCTTATGGTCTATTTGTGTAGCTTACACTCCTCCTCCCACCCAGCCTAACAGGCCTACCTGGCACTCTGGTTTCCTGACTGTGAGTGGAAATATGGTAGCAAGATAGCTGACACTGGGCACTGGTGTTTTGCGCACAAGTGCTTGATGTGAGTTGGGGACAGGTGAAACACCATTGACCATTGTCAGCCATCCTTTTTAGTTCAGAAGTAAGTGTATTGAAGAAATTTAGGATAAAAGTACATAATATAATCAGGCAAAAAGCAATCACATGAATTAACTTAAGATGTAAAAAACGAAATAGTTGGATTTGAATATCAGATTAACATGGCATATAGGAGGGAGTAATAAAAACAAAAGGAGAATTAAATTGATGTATACAGAGAGAAAATACATTTCTACAGAAAATATAATAATGATATCAATGTGAACAAATTAGTATATAATTAATGTGTGGAAAGTCATAAAGGTTTAGAAATTTCTTGTTGAATCGGGGTTAGGGAGAAGGAGCGCTTGGCACTAGCATCTATAAACGATGTCACAGGTGACCATAAGTTCAAATGTTTCAAAGCCATATGGATAGGGTGTACAAAAGCTGTATCCATTCTGTGGTTATGACAGATGGTGTACCACCAAGCTTGATAAGATAGTTTGGGGACAACCTTCACATTTTTGGTTATTTTCTGGAAAGCAACTACTAACAGAAGGTCTATAATCTTTGTATTGTAGTTACAGTTACTCCAGGCTGGAGATAACCTCCCTAAAAATAAATGTGTGGTGGAGAAGGGGATTCTGGAACCAAAGATTAAATTAATCTGAGACCAAACGCTCTTCCAGAATTCACGTACATGTGGGCATGGAGGAAAATGTCCAGCAAGTATCAGGAAGGCCAGTGGGTCTTTTGCTTAAAGTTATTGGGCATATCAGGGGTCTATTGTAAATAAAGATGAGTGTCTGTGTGGTATTTGCTACTTTAGAGGATTTCCTGATTTTAGTACATATCTTATTCTATAGGGAAATTGACAGGCACAATTGTAAATCCTGTTCCCAGGAAAGCTCTACTTTAGTTTTTTCTATAACATTACGTGAGGAGTATAAAAACGTGTAAATAATAGAAGCCTTGGGATAGGTGTGAAGAATAGTATGTAACCTGTTCACAGGAGAAGAGGTATTGGCATTGGGGGGTAGGAATTGAGCATAAGCAGTCTGAAGAGTTTGCATCAGAAGTTTATATTTAAACTGAACAGAGGTGGGAAGGTGGAAGAGTCAGCTAGCTTGTATAAAAGGTATGAACTTATGTTGTACAAAAAGTTGATGTACCCAAATTAGACCATTCTGTCTCCAGGATTTCCAGTACAAAGTTTTGCCTCTTATCAGTAACATCTTGCTGTGCCATAGTGTGGATCAAAGAAAAGAGTCTGAGTCTGTGGGGAGTGCTGATGTATTAGGATCTATACTTTTGCATGTGTATTTAAGCAAAGGAGTAGATATGGATTGAGGTTTGCGGGTGAAGGATGAATACTCTTGACATGAGTAATAAAGGAACCCTTAATATTCACCACAAAGGACAGTCTGAAAGAGACTCAGAGAGCCATCTTGAAAATTGGTGGAGTAAAAATGATTTTTGGTATGACGGGAAATCTGTAAAGTTAACACCACCCTCTGATTTTTACTGTGTCAATTTTGATAATGACATGCAAGATCTCCCGTTATTCCATAGAAATGAGGATAATAAAGAGTGTTTCTTCTTAAATTATTTTGTGGGAATAGGCACTAGAATATTGGAAATTGTGTAGAGTATTATGAGGGTTATCATCATCTTTATAGTGTCTAAATGACCCCACAAAGATAAATATAGGGGGTGGAATTTAGCAGTCAATGTGGAGATTCTTTGTATACATTTATCCATACATAAAGAAAGTGTTGCTGGGATGGAAGGGGGAAAATGTAGACATAAATATTTTAAGTGGTTAGGGTTCCATGTAAAGTTGAAGGATGCAAAATCATCTTTGAAAGTATATGTAGTTAAAGGCAATGTTTCACATTTGTCCCTGTTCAGTTTATATCCGGATACAGAGGCAAAGGACTCAACTTCTTGTAAAATAGAGGGGGTAGAGGATTGGGGTTGTGAGATAAATAATAATACGTTGTCAGCATATGCTGCCAATTTAGTTTGTTGTTCTTTGAAGTCAAATCCATGTATATCTTGGTTTTGACGAATTCTAGACAAAAAAGGTTCTAAGGCTAGGTTAAAAAGAAAAGGGGATAATGGGCAGCCCTGTATAACACTTCTGCCAAGGTTAAAGTATGAGGTTGTGTTACCATTTGCAAACACAGCTGCCAGTGGTGGCGAAGGGAGAATCGAAATTATGGAAATAATTTTTGGGCCAAAACCAAACCATTTAAGTTTGTGAAAAAGGTAGAACCATTCAAGTCGGTCAAACACTTTTTCTGCGTCCAAAGATACAGCTGCCAAGCTTTGGGGCAGATGGGAAGATTCAGATAGTATATAAAAAATAATCGGGTGTTATCTGTGATAAGACGGCCTTTGATGAATCCAGATTGTTCTGCGCCTAGTAATTGGGGTAAATGGGATTCCAAACACATGGGCAAAGCTTTAGAGAAAATGTTATAGTCAATATTGAATACCAAAATGGGTCTGTAGTTCTTGCAACATCGAAAGTCCTTCCCTTCTTCTGGAATAAGACACATTAGGGCATGTGAAAAAGAACCGGAGGATCTGCCCGAGTGTAAGAAGAAGTCTAAGAGATTATGCAATTTGGATAGGAGCAGCTGTGCAAAGTGCAAGAAAAACTCAACAGTGAAGCCATCTGGAACTGGTGCTTTATCTTTTCTGAGAGTCTGCAAGGCAGCTAGGAGTTCTTTCTGTGATAAATCGGACTCAAAGTAGGTGAGGTCCATCCGAGTATCAGATGATGCTGAGTGTCAGAAAAAAACTGGGAGATTTGGAGCTCTGAGGGGGAATTCTCTGACGTAAATAGCGTTTTGTAAAAGGTAAAACTCTCATTTAAAATTTCAGCATCTTTAAATTTCAGCACTTGTTGTTCATCTATAATTGAATCTATATTAAGCTTATTGTGTTTTACTTTCAGATAATTTGCTAATATTTTCCAGCATTGTTCTGGCCACCGTAAACTTTGCACTAGCTTTCAATAAGTAAGTTGAGGAATTATCTGTTGATTCCTTGTTAAATTGAAACTTGGCACTCACAAGTTCAGATAAACATTTGTCTGACTTGGAGGATGCTTCGCAAATAACAGGAAAAGGTAGGGTATCAGTTTGATTAAACAAAAAATATTCATTAAAATGGGAAGCAAAAGAGGAAGTACATTTTGGATCTAAGAGATGGCATTATTAGAATGCCATTTCCTGAGCATATTTGGTTTTTGTAGGATATCTAATTGAATAGAAGTCGGGGCACGATCGGATATTACAATAGAACCAATATCCGCATCTCTTAGGGATTGGGAGATGTTGTGAGATATAAAAAAAATAATCTATTCGTGATTGGGTTTGGTGTGCCAGAGAGTAGTACGTGTATTCTCTTGTAGTGGGGTTACAAAGTCTCCAGGCATCAATAAGCTTGTACTGCTGAATAGTTTGAACAAAAAGCTTATGTGCTTTATGTGAAACAAAGGTGACTATCGAATTGTGATCAATGAAGGGATCAACAACTTGGTTACAATTGCCGACGAGGATAAAATTATCTTCAATGCAATGTGAGATGTGTCGAGCAAGGGACGTCCAAAAAGAGGAATCCCCAACGGTGGGAGCATAAATGTATACAACCATCTTCCTTCTTCATCAGAACTCTGAGAGAGTAATTTAACAGTAAGCGATTTATGACAGAGGGTTAAAACCCCATTTCGCTTACCATTCCCTGGTGAGAAAAAAACTCACACACCAGTCCCCTCTACAACTTAAAGATTAGTTTGCCGTAAGATGAGATTCCTGTATAAGGGCTATATTAGCCTTTTATTTAGCCAAATGTATTAAAACTAGTTGTCTTTTAATGGGAGAGTTTAAACCTCTGACATTCCAAGAGAAAGTTTTCAAAGACATAGGGGTAATATTAGAAAAAGTAGAAGACACCAATCTAAACAAGCCATCAAGCAACTAAAGACAACCCATATAACAATCCAACTGTACAATGAATTAACAAAACCGTACATAAGGAGTAAGAGAAATGAATGAAAATACAAAATTAAAACCCTGGGTGGATGAAGGAGAAAGAGACAGAGTAAGAAAATGGGAGAGAAGTACAACCCAGGTGAAAGGAGAAGGAGAGATAAGACAAGAAAGAAGAAAAGGTAAGAAAGGATACAAGGGTAAGAAAGGTCAAACATACCTAGAAATAACATACAAGGGTGAGGGGGTGAAACCACATGGAACAGATGGCACACCCAAATTCAACTGAATGAAGGGCGAGGAAGGACCGCTTCACAAATGACAAGGCTACAAGGCGAGTACAGATATCAAAAAAAGAAAGAATAGCCTGCAAAGAGGGAAAACAAGGCAAATGTTAGATCAAGGAGTTGCAATTATGTATTGGAGAACATCATAACAAACAATTTTAAACTAGACAACCATATTATAGAATATTAACGTGGTAATAAAGGAGAAGAAACACTTGTTGACATTAAGTAGTTTGGGATGACGAGGCTCCAGGCACGTCCATGGATTCTGTTCTCCAAGAATTAAGAAAGCTCTGCAACTTGACTGGCTCCCAAAGAATGTAATTTAGGTCTCATATTGAGAAATTCTTTGTGTCTATTTGCAGTAGCTTTGGCATAGTCTTGAGAGAAAAATAAAGTAGAACCTGACCACACAATGCGTATAATTTTTTTGACAGCTGTAAGAACTTTTAGCAAATCAGTGTATTTGAGGAACTATAAGATGACTCCCCTCGGTCTCTGAGAACTTGATGTACTTTTCGGCTGACAACCTAACTTGTGAGCACACTGGATATTAAGTCCAGTTCCCTCTGGTAAATGCAGTATCTTAGGGAGAAAAGACTGGAAACAAACAAGGGATTACCTATTTAGAGCCCTCCATACCTTCCTGCCGACCATAAATGCGTAGGTTATTCCTTCTATTTCGATTTTCAATGTCTTCGACCTGTCTTTGAAGTGAGGAAACCTGTGACTGCAGTATGTTGATTTAAGCATCGGTGAATCCAAGAGATGAGACATTCTGTTCTACTGCTGTGTGTCGTTCATCCATCCTAGACCAGTTGTCTGTGAGAAACTGCAGCTTGATACTTGTGTCCTCCGTAAAGGGACTTAGAGCGGTATCTCCTCCAACAACAAGTCTAAAGAGACAGGAGAGGAAGGTTTTGGTGTGGATGGAGGGTCCTTTTTCAAGCACTTTTGTGGTTGCTTTCCCTGTTGTCAAAGGGACAGGGTTCGGAAAGGAAGACCCTGTGGATATAGACAGCAGAGAGTACACCATTTTAGAGAATTCTGTAAAGATCTTAGAGTTCTTAATGAAGGTCTTCTTAGAGCGTGATGCAGGTGAACCCATTTTTTTCAATCTTCCCATAGGAGATATGGGATAAAAAAAGGTTAACGTTCTACTGTGTGATGGAATGCAAATATGAGCTACCAGAGCGGGAGCCCACAAATGTCTGACATATGTTAGGGAGCTTGGCACTCTTCTCCTCAAACAGGTAAGTGTAGAAAAAGAGAAAATTTAGGAAGAAAAATCCTTACGAGCATGCATAAATAAAAATCACTATGCTTGCAGGATTTTATGCTAGGATGCTTCACTCTATAAAAATATCAGTACATAGAAGTGGATGCCTTCGTGTTCCTAAACTGTGAAGCCTCAATAAATTATCTCAAATCAAGATGGTGGCCATTAATAGCATCACTCTGAGGGAGAGAATGTTGCCAAGATAGGCTATAATATCAAAAAGCAATAACAATTGGAAGTCCTAAAGTGAAGGAATCGTGATGCTTGCCTCAAATTAAATGATGTACATGAGCAAGTAAATCTCGTTTGAGACCTCCAGTGATGTAGCCTTGTAGCAAGGAAACACCGCGTTCATTCACACAAAATGGGGGTCGCAATTCACATCGCAATTCACATCAGTTTGAGGCCTGAGCTTCCGATTGTCAAAAACAGGTCCTGGGGCAGAGAAATTTGCTTTAAGGGGTATCTCCCTTATCAGGACGACATCCGCAGCTGAATGCGCCTTACCAAATATGCAAAAACGCCATTTTGAAGCGGTCCGTCCATTCCACACCGAAGAGTCTCACTCGGGCGCTGCCATCTTCTGCGGGCTCCAAGCCACACCACCATTGTCAGCCATCCTGCTAGTGGATTTGGAATCACTGTGAGGAAATCATGGTTCTGGATTGGCTGTTTGAGCTGGGTAGGGGAGGTGTGTGTAGGGCAGGGTCTAGGAGTTGTGGCCACACCACACATCAGTTCCCAGCGTCAGCGATCTTGTAAATACATTACCACTTACTGTCATAAAAGCATAGTTCCAGGGGTAATGTTTGAGCGGGGTGGTAAGAATGTGTGTAGTACATGACCTGATGGAAGATATAATGATATCAAACACTCCTCCTCCTACCCAGCCAACAAGAACAGCTGTAACTCTCCTTTCCTTAAAGTGAGTGGATATATACTATCAATATGGCAGACACTGGGCACAGGTGTTCAAAGCACAAGGTCATGATGGAAGTTGTGATCAAGTCAGATAATAGGCACCAGTGTCAGTCATCTTGCCAGTACATTCCCACTCACTGCAAGGAAAGCAGACTTCCAGGTAGGCTGTTTGGGATGTGTGCAAGGAGGAGTATTTGCTATCACACCATCTCCCATCAGGCCCAGTACTACATCCGCGTATGTATGCACCGTACCCCAGGCGTACGGTCCATACATACGCGAGGATTGGGGTATGCCTGGGGTACGGTGCGTACATACGCGGGTGGGGGGTATCCCTGGGGTACGGTGCATACATACACGGGTGGGGGTATGCCTGGGGTACGGTGCGGACATACGCGGGTGGGGGGTATGCCTGGGGTACGGTGCATACATACACGGGTGGGGGGTATGCCTGGGGTACAGTGCGGACATACGCGGGTGGGGGGTATGCCTGGGGTACGGTGCAGACATACACAGGTGGGGGGTACGGTCCGTACATACAGGGGCTGTGGGGGGTACGGTGTGGACGTACGCGGGTGGGGTGGGAGGCTGGGGGGACCGTACGACTTGTACCCCGGGCACAAGTGTACTCGGGGTAGGGCTCGTACAAAGTTCGCTCCGTACGGAGCCTTTTCCATGCGCTTGTGTTTTCGGATCGTACTTGCGCGATTGGACTTTATGATTTGTATGTAAAACTGTCCGGGGACTTCTCGTAGACTTTTCCCGAGGAGATTCGTATGTATTTTTCACGTACGAATCGTACTTCGTCGTTTGTACGGGACTTGTACGATTCGTACGTAAAAAAATACGGATACGAGTTGTACGGGAAAAAAAAATCCAGGATCGGAATCGACCCCTAAGTGTTCTGATTTTTTAAATGTATTTCAATATATAATTATCTTTATAGTTTTACATTTCATGTGATATAAAAATTATATTTATGGATTTGTTTTAAATAAAAAATATAATTTTAAAATATCAAATACATTCCTTTTTATTTTCATAAAATAGCATATTCGGATTTATTTTGATGTTTAAATTGAAAATATTACATTATTTTTTAAGAAATTGTAATAATTTTATGAAAATGTTTGATTTAAATGTTTGAAATGTAAAGTATAAGAAATATTCGAAAAATGTTATTGATAATTTTTGTATTTGAATTCATTGTAATTTTATTTTTTTAAGTTTACCAGTGGTAGGAAATATTTCTTGAAATATTGTTTTTTTTATTAAAAATGTAAATAAACTTTTTTAATTTTGAAGTTTAAGTTTTTAAGTTTCAATTTTTTATGTAAAGGTAAGTAGTTTATATGATTCTGTTTTAATATAATATTTTTGTTAATTTACTAAAATGTGGGAATGTGCGTTAATAATGATATATTTTCTGTTTTAATTGAACTGGATTTATAAAATTTGAAATCCTTGGTGTCCAACTCCTTACCTCAAATTAGTATTGATTGGAGTGGAAATACTAAGGAGCTCATTATGATGTCGGGCACAATTCATCTCGCCCAAAACTGACTCAGTCCTGGGACCGACTGACACCCAGTTGGCTCTACCCCCGTTTCCGAACACTGTTCGGTCACATCCTATATTTCGCTAAGGGAGCATGCATTATGGCCATAAACTGGCTGTAATGCATGCTCCCATAGTGAAATGGGAGGTGCAGTTCATCCCCGCATCCTGTGGCAGGCACCTCAACGTGCCTGTCCCAAGGTGCAGGGATCAACAGGGGCTGTGCACCAAAAGGGGGCATCAAGGTGCAGGGATCAACCAGAAGCTTTGCACCAAATGGGGCCCTGCGGGGCACCCCAAACATGCTTTATGACCTGATTTCCATCAGACAGACCGGGCATGGAAGCCATGTCAGAAACTGTGATCGTAATCTCAAGGGCAGAAAGACCCACCCTTGAGACTACTTGCTGGCTTCTGACTGGTGGACGGGCTCTCTGAGCCTGTTGGAAGCTAGCCGGAATGACCGGCTAGTATCCTTTCCGACCGCCCCCAACATAATGAGGGGGTCGGGAAGAAAACGGATTGGCCCATTATGATACAGCCCTAAAGGCTCTGACAGCAGGTCAGAGCCTTTACGGGCCGCATATTAATCAGCCCCTAAAGGTCACCCTTTAATTGTCCAATGCCTTTCATCAAAAAGCAAAGATTGGAGCGGGTTTGGATTGGAGTGAGAATTAGAACTGTGACCACTTAGTTTTGATGCCTTCCTTAAATTGATTTAGATTGGAACTAGTAAATGTCACCGCTTTAGGATCTGATTATGACTTTCGCAGTGCAGCGTTGAGTCCACCCTGCCACCGCCACACCTCCAAAGCTGTGGTTGAGCCGCCCACCAGATTTGGAGGTTCCTCCTTTCTGGTGAGCTTTTTGGCATTCCCATGGCAGTGCCTCTGAAAATGTGCACCACAATGGGAAAGCCAAAAACAGCTCCTGCATGGCATGGACGGGAAAATCCATGCCATGCAGGAACTGGGGTGCATGCACACAGAGAGTCACATGTTGTGCCCACCTGCATGCACCCCAGGGTACAAAGGCACAAGGGGGTTCTGTAGGACCCGCTTTTGCTTCTTCTCTGCCAGGGTTTTCTTGGAGGATGAATGGCTATGAAAACCATAGTGGAGAGCAAAATCTGAATATGCTTGGCAGGACTATGGTGGTCCCGCCAAGCATATTGATGCCTCCTGACTGCCACCACACCGCAAGGGTGATTCCTTGGTGGCTTCAGCTGGTCAATGGTGGTCCAACCATCCTAATCATAATAAGGCGGGCAGGAGACTGCTGCCACTGCAACCCATGAGTCTGGCGGTCCATGGACTGTCAGGCTTGTAATTAAGCACTTTGGGCCAGATTATGAGTCTGGCAGTCCAAGAACCCCATACTCGTAAGTGAGCCCTTTAGGCCCGATTGCGAGTCTGGCGGGCTGAGGACTGCCAGAATCGTGGTGGCAGGGCAGTGGTGGATTCAGCCACTGTCACACTGGTGGTCCGACTACCCTGTTAGGAGTTGTGTGGAGGGACCGCCCTGGGACCACCGGCTCCTCCAAGGAAGCGCCATGTCCTGATGCTGGAGTAGAGGTCAGAGGCCACAATATGCTTGGTGGACAGCCGTGGTCCTGCCATGCATATTTCCTCTCCTCCAGGGTTTACATGGAGGTTCTTCCTCCAAGTAAACCTTGTAGGAGAGGAAACAAATGGGCCCTACAGCTCCCCTCTGTGCCTATAGCACATGTGGATACACACAGGGGGCAAAACATGTCCCCACTATGTGCATTCACATAGGTTCCTGCACGGCATGGACTTTTGAGTCCATACCGTGGAGGAACCTTGTAGTGTGGTCCCATTGCAATTCCTTTTTCAAAGGCAGCGACTTGCGGCAGAGTGATGGCATGGCAGTTTGCAACCCCGCGGAACCGCTCCGCCAAAAGTTGGATTTGGCCCCTTAGTGTCGAACACATTCCCCAAGTTTGTTCAGATTGGAGTGGTATAGTAAATATCACCCCTTTAGTATGCAACACCTTGCTCAAGTTGGTTTAGATTGGAGTGGGAATAGTAAAGGTCACCCCTTTAGTGTCCAACACCTTTTGTAATTTAGTTTAGGTTGGAATGAGAACAAAATGTTTCCCACTTTAGTGTCTAACACCTTCCCCAAGCTGCTTTAGATTGGAGTTGCACAAACATACATTATGTTTTTTAATCGGAGAAATATAAAGTGCAGAAAAATGTTCTTCAAAATGTTCAATGTATGGGAAAAAAAATCTGCATTTTTGATTTCTCCCACTTAAAAGAATTACTGTCTCTTTCATTCATACATATGGCACAGTTTCCACGGGGACCAAGAGTCCTGCTGTTTGTCAATACAACAGTTTGAAATTGAGGAAAATAATATTATAAGTTAACTAAATCATTAAGGTAACTTTTCATTTTAACTTTCTCCCATTAAAAGTTTCAGAAACATAATTTTGTTCTCACACTCCAAAATGACAAGGGCCTTTAAGAGTTAAATACTCCAGTGCTTCAGTTCTTCACCTCTGTACTGCAGCCCTCACCTGGGTCATAAATTTGACTGAGCATTTCTTGATATCAGGCCCTTCTATCTGCAGCCTGATGAACATAATGTAAAATTAACACAGCCTTCCCTTAACTTTGAAAAGAAAATGTGACCCTGCTCCTATTTAAAGATGAATTCAAGGCTGTGAGCTACTCTGAAGGTCTCTGGGAACTACTGGTTGCTTGTGATCAGCTGCTTAGAGACACCTGTTATAGTCCCAAAACATAAGTACCTGGGAAATTCAAGTATTGATCTTTATGGAAATTAATAGGAGAATTACAATTACACTCCTAATAACAAATTAAACAAAAAAAAAAGGTAAAAGAGAGTAAAAAACAAGAGAATGAAAGCAAAGTCATTTAAAATCCCATCTGTAAGTAATTGGAGTATTATTTGAGGGGGTTGAGAACCCACCTCAAATAATAATCACAGTCCTTGTCAGGGTGACCCACTAAAGTCAACAAATTAACCTGGGCTCAATCACATGGTAGTTTTGCAGAAAGCAGACAGACTTAACTTAGAGGCAAAGTGTAAAGTGTTTATGTAGTACTCAAACATTAATAACATGAAAACACATCACAAGAAAGTTCACAAACCAATTTAGGAAAAAAGGGAACATTTTAATGAATAAACACAAAACCAACAAGAATCCAATACATTGAACCAGAGTTGTGAATTTTTAAAGTTTGAATTTGAAAATAACACCAACAAGCCTACCATGGCTAGCTAGTTGCACATGACCATCACTAAGGTGAAAGTGAAGGCAGACAGGGATGGAGCGTGGGACAGCTACATGGACCATGTTCGTCCTTGTCAAAAATTTTCCTTTAAACTTAGAAAACTTCTGAGAAGAATGGGTTTTCATCAGGTCAGTTGGGCGTCAATCTTCTTTAGGATATACTCATACAATTTTGGTGTATTAAGAAGAGAATCACTGATAGTTACCAAATGTCATCTGTAAGTTGCTACCTCTTTGTTGTCCTTATGAAGGCCCTGCGTGATTCGTTTTAAGGGGTCAAAATATTGACTCATTAGGGTCCACCCATATTATTGATTGGGAACTCATATGATCATATCATCATTGGGTTTCCGAAATTGAATCTTTGTCCTATGGATGGGGACCCTTTATACATATTGTAACTACTGTCAATGCAAATATATGTTTGTTATTTTATGGCTCACTTAATTGCACTTGCACTGCACCTGCATTTGTTTGTGACTACAGTGGTTACCCTTTCACCTTTTTGTTCATGTATACTTTAATACAGACCATCAATCAACATTTGTGTTGATTTTGCTTTTAAGTATGATTTTTTTTGTCTTATATCAATCAAAAAATTAATGATTCCTAGTGGAAAGCTGCTCTATAGCGATGTATTACACTTTTTCCCTGCAATAGAGGGCACCCTCTAATTTTGATATATGGAACCAAATATTGGCCAGACCAGAAAAAATGTGCAAGGAATGCACCTGAGGAGAAGTTAGTACATTCATCTTTGAGAAAACTCCCAACTTGCTACTGTACAAGATAAGGAGAAATGCCAGCCCAGATTTAATAACACTTTGTGCCACATTTGCTTTTGACCTCACTATATTCTAACTTAACAACCAATCACTCATTGTAAGACATGGGGTTATATATTTTAGGGGGGTAAGTACGTCAAACAAATAATAATCACAATCCTTTTCAGGATGAGCCACTGAAGTCACAAAATTACCATAAACTCAAATTACCATCGCTGTGGCATAGTGTAGACAGGCTAAAATTAGAGGCAAGTTTTTAAGTATTTATGCAGTACTAAAGCACAAATACAGTTGAAATGCAAAACAATAACAATCCCAAAGTGAACTAGAAATACAGAGTAAAATGTAATAAACAAAATGACAAGAAAACAATAAGAATGTAATAACCGAAAATATAATTGGCACCAAAAATCGTTCTCATCGGTTTGCACTTGACTGGCACCCAGCCCAAGTTACGACTGACCACGATGTAGCATGGGTCCGATACAGAAAGCAGGTATTACCCAGTTAGAAGTTTGATTTTATTGGTGGTAAGGAGACTCTATTACAACATAAGCCGCGTAGGGTAAATTATGGCAGAGACAACTCTGTCTACGCTGTGATTAATCCCCTCTGACAGCCCTGCAGAGTGGGGGAAGTTGAAGGCTGATCTTTAATTCCTCCCACCTAATTTAGATGAGCAGAATGACTGGTCACATTTCACTGCCCGTCACTGCTAGGAAAACCCTAGTGTTACTGGGCAGTGAAAACTGTTAAATTCTCCCCTCACCAAGAGAGAGCACTCCCATGGAGAGGGGACCACTGTATTTATTTATACAGTACTAAACAGAAATATGCATTGACAGGAACTGCTATGATGGCAGGTCCTGCAGATGCTTTATAATGACTGCCATCTTGGCTGTCATTTTTAAATCAGGTGAGCAGTCCCTCTAACAGGGCAACAGAGCAATTTTCTCTGCCATCTGGTGGATCAATGGGCTGTCTGCCAATATATAAATTAGGCCCTTAGACTCAGAGCAAAGCAAGAGGTTGAGGTTAAAGAGTGTTCTGTGTCATCAGATACCCGCTGGATGAGGTCTTGATGAAGCAATTGACTTTTGGTGGAAAAGCTCTGATTGAGAGAAATTTGAACTTCATGTCTAGAGAAGGTCCCTCACCAGATGGATACTTTTTTCACCTTTAGTGAAGATTGTTACCTCCAGATTAAGGGCCCAATTACATGTTTGTGGCAGTGCGGGAGCAGACCGGCATGCTGGCAGTCTACTCCTGAACCGTAAAACCCATGGTCAGGCCGCCCACAAGTTTACGAGTTTCATCAACTCTGGTGGGCTGTTTTTGGTGTTCCCACGGCTGTGCCTCTAAAAATGGGCACTGCAATGGGAATGTCAAAAACAGTTCCTGCACGTCATGGACTGTGAAGTCCATGCCATGCAGGATCTGGGGTGCCTGCACACACGGGGGCATATGTTGTGTCCTCAGCATGCATCCCCATGCAAAAGGGCAACAGGCTTTGTTTCTTGACCACCAGCGTTTTAATGGAGGAAAGACCTCCATGACATCGCTGGCAGTCCTGAACATGTAATATGCTTGGTGGTGCTGCAGGAGCACAGGCAGCATATTACTCAGGCCCTGAGTGCCAGTCACCAGCAGCTCCCTGAGAGCAGCAGCATTGTAATGGCAGTCTGACTGTCCAACTTATAATGGGGCGGACATACCACCGGTGCAGCAGTGGCTGGACCACCGCGCCACAGTGAGTCTGGCGGTTCAGGCCCTTTTTTCACTTTTTTGGAGGTTGGGTTCTTCCTGCCGGTCAGGGCTGCAGGCAGTAACCAGAGAGGGATCCAAGAGACCAGATATCTTCTCTGTGAGGTCCAGTTGAATCAGATCTGTTGCTGTGGAGAAGCATAGAGTGGGAGGAAACTGAATCTTTGGTCCATTGACATCACACCTTGGTTGGGTTGACTTGGCAGTTTGGCCTCTGCCCACTAGAAATCTTTGCAGCCAGTTTGTAAGTCCACAGGTTTGTGGAAATGTTAGAAGGAGTACAATTTGATATCAGTCAAGCATCTAGGACATTTGGAAATGAAGCAGCTGGGCAGTTGCAGAAAAGGCCTCTTGGAGCTTGTTGTGTTCATGTAGCTTGAACAGGATGTTAGCCTTGTTATCCTTGTAGTCCACCTCTTTGTCCTCAGTACAAGAGGGAGAGCAGGCACAGTCCTTTACGGCTCTTCTGAGGTAACAGACGGCAGTTGTAGTCCTCTTCTGCTCTTTCACAGATAAAAGGGTGTTCAGAAGTGTGCGCTTGTACATGCCGCAAATATTCCTTACATGAGCTAGTAGATGGGGGTGAATTCTGGCCTCTACCTTACCAATAGAGTAGAAGTTACCTGGAGTAACCCTACCCTCTTTGCAACAGTCCCTGTATGCGCAACTGCTAAAATTCTCACCTTGCTTTTCTCTACCTAAATATAACATGGTAGAATGTCCTAGAGGTGGGGCCATGGAAATGAGCAAACCTTCCCCTGTGGTCACTACAAACTGGTTCTGGGGGCTTCTCCTGTCCCTCTGAAATTGGTATTTGTCTGGGTATGAGCAAAATAGAGGGGTCAGGTCCAAGTGTGAGCTACATCTGTCAGTAGCAAGGTAGGGATCCTGAAGATATTCAAGGGGCTGGGCACAGTCCCAAGGCCATCCTGCCAAGGGAAGTTAAAATGTTCCCCACATCCAAAGCCTTTGTCTCAGCTCAGGGAGCCAAGTCAAACCCAATCAAGAAGTTATTCAGCTCCTAGGTGACAGTTGGAGACTCAGGCAAATGGACCTCTAGAGATTTTAGACATGACTTACATTAAAAGTTTAAATGTCCTACATTTAAAATAATGCTACCTGTTTTATGGGTATTTAAGGGATAGTTACGGTTGGCTTCTTAATAATTAAGAGGATAGTTAAGGCCTGTCAAAAGGGGCTATTTTGGCAGGTCAACTTTGCAGTTTAAACCTGTAAAGCCAAGTTACTGATGGTAGGCCTGGGGTCATGTTTTTGCAATGTAACTTTGGTGGTGGCACAATGAAGGCTGCAGTCCACTAGTGACATTTAACTTACAGGCCAGGGGTGCACTTTGTACAATATAGTAGGGGCTCATAGGTACGTTGAATGTGCCAAGAAGGTATCTACCAATTTATCATGTTTTTAAGGGTCATAGCACATACATGGGGCATCGGACAAGCGTCCCACTGTGCAGAGTTGAAAAAAAACAGTTACAAAATCTAGCAAACAGTGGAGGTGACCAAACAGTAGGGACATTTTTGTGGACACTGCTTTATTTTATCTGTTTTAAACACATTTATTTTGCAACATTTCAACCTTCCATGTGAACTTAATTAATAATCTTCTTTTTGGGTGTGGCTGTGGGCGTCAAGATGGCAGTCTCACTCTTAGAGTGCTTTGGACCCCTCCATCATCTGCTACCATCCATGAGCAATCAGGAACCTTACTCCGCCACTATTATGCCCACCATTGTCCCCGGAAAGGCTTGGTCTGCCGCCTAAAGGTGACCAACAGCAGAATATTGAATTTCTGGCTAAGCAGTGAGGTGCTCATCCTCTCCCAACATTGTGGTGCCCGTGTAATCGTACAGGGGCTGCCGAGTCCTGAGAGATGTCGGCCTCTGGGGCACCTTTGCTGCACGTCCACCTGTGACCTTGCCTCCGGATCCATCTTGCTGACTGTTCAGCTGACTCCACCAGTTCTGCTCAGTCCTGCTCATACTTTCTCGTAGGGCCTGCAAGGATGTGAGCAGCCCCATCTGGCTGATGGTAAAGGCAAGCAGGATGACTTTCCACGTCAACGCCCTCCGTTTCAGAAAAAGAAAATTGCCGCATTAACTGCAAGGAATGCCACAGATAGTGAGAACACAGCTTTGGAACCTGACATGGGTGCTAAAGCTGCTAGACAGGGCAGCGGAGGTTACAATAGTGCGGCAAGCACTGCGTCCGTATCTGAAGGCGACAGCAACTGACACATTCATTACAGTAGAAACTGCTGACACTAGAGTGGCTCCCCCTGACAGACTAAATTAATTGAAGGTGACTTAGAACGTACAATAAAAGAAATTTTGGGGGAAAATCTAACCTCTACATATGACATTTTGTTAGCGGAGATGGACTGGCCCACACCTTTAATTTTGCCCGCTCCGAGAGGGGAGGAGGTAATCCTCTCTAGTTTCGCACACACTGTGCCAAAGGAGCAGGCGCAGAGCTTTGCAGAAGAGTGGGCTGTACTCAGGTTGGATGGGATAAACTCTCACTCAGACATGAGATTCCATTGCGATCAATGCCACAGCCACAACCCCAATATCCCATGCAGCGAGAAGTGAAAGCTCCCCTTGCAGAAATCCTAGACCATTGGAATATCAAGGTGTAATTGAAACATGTGTGTCACCCATGAAAAATCCCCTTTTCACTGTAACCAAACCTGATGGGTCGTACAGCCTAGTTTTGGATTATCGGCATTTGAACTCTCATTGTCGGACGTGCGCGGTACAGAATACCCACAGTTCTGCCCTAGTTGATAGTCTCGTGAGAAAAACGTTTAAGACCACACTTGACATTTCCAATGGCTTTTATGGTCATAACCTGTCCTCTGTTAGTAGTCAATGGACAGCCTTTAACTCTGGCGGCAAACAAAAGCATTTCAAAAGATTAGCCATGGGCAATAAAACCAACCCAGGCGTCTTTACCGCACGTGTTGTATCTCTGTTAGAGAGCCTCGACCCTGATGCGTACTCATATGTTGATGATATTGATCTCACAGACAACGAATTATGGCCGCATCTGTGTCGCGTTGACCGCATCATTGTCATGTTTGCGGACTTCGGTTACAAATTTAACTTTGCGAAATCACACATTGCAGAGTACACAGTGTTGGTTTGGGCTACGAGCTCAACAACGAAGGACGAGGTTTAGCACCTCACTTCCTGGAGAAATGCGCATGTTTGCGTGTTCCAACAACTCTAAAAAAAATACAATCTTTGCTGCTTTTTTTAAATTTCGGGCGTACTTACATATCAAGCCGCTACATGCCTTAATACAACCTACTTTTACCAAATCTTGCTGGCTTCCAGAACATTCAGCTATACTGCAATCTTTGCAGTCTGATCTTCTTGAATCTAAATATTTACTGACACGTGACAGCCACACAAACCTGGTAATAAGAATTGTGCCAGGCGCAGTGGGTTTCACGTATTTGACATTTAATGAGGGAGACACAGTCCCTCTTGCTTACAAGTCATACTTGTACACTTCGGCTGAAATGCGCTTTTCTTCTGTCGAGAAAGTATTGACTGCTGTGCAGATGGCGAGTCTAAAAGAGAGAGCGCTGTTGCAGGGGAACGCATGTTGGTTGTTACACCATTTCCTGCCCTTGAGGCAGTGACGAGAGCCAGTGTACCGAATTCTAAAGCTTTGCATCCATGTTGGATACAATGGGCCACTTCCTTGATGTCTCCAGATGTCACGTTTATCTTTGATTCCTCATTGCAAACTCAGGAGTACTTGCAGTATGAATTTGTTCATCCTGCTCCTTAGTCCATGCGCCCGCTTGAGGATTACCATTGTATCATTACTGATGGTTCGGACTGGATCTAAGCATGCTTATTCAGCGGCCTGCGCAATAGTGGTAGGAACTATGGCGAATGGCGAATTCAAGTCCGATGTTGTACACACGCAGACATTAGGGGACTGTACCACCCAGTTGGCAGAGCTACGTGCTCTGGTGCTTGCACTAGAGTTTGATGAGCCATGTGTGACTACTCTTATTGTAAGTGACTCTTACTACTGTGTGCAGTCTTAAAATGACAATTTATTCTTTTGGACTCACAATGAATATTGTGATTCCAAAGGTAGCACAATCAAACATAAAATGCTTTGAGTTCGAGTTGCAGAACTTAAGGAGCGTCTGCCTCTCGTGAATGTAATTCATGCTCTTGGTCAGCAGTGCGTAGGAGTACACGCTGTTGGTAACAGTTTAGCGGACGAAGCAGCGAAAACAGCAGTGGCAACATATTTAGTAGCAGCAGTTACAAGATCCAAAAGTAAGATTGGTGATGACATCTTGGCAGCTATTGTTGCAACAGAGAAGTGAGATAATTACTCTAGAGGTTTCCCTTCTAAATACTCTTATCATTTAAGTCCTGATAAAGTTCCCTATGTGAAAATTAACAACGTTGGTGACAGATTGATTCCCAAGGTGGACCGCAGGCTTTCCTTGATAACAGCCGCTCACGAAGATATGGCCTCGGCTCATGCAGGCGTTTCAGCGACTGTCACTATCTTGCAGCAATGCTACTGGTGGCGCGGATTGTATAAACAGACTCGTGATTATGTCCTTACTTGTGACATTTGCCAGCAGATTAAGCCTTTGACTACTGCGCGTCCACCTCAAACACAGTTGTACATATCTAATAAACCACTTGGGTGTGTATATTTAGATCACTGAGGTCCTTTCTCCTCTGATACTGCGTATAAGTTCATCTTAGTTGCAGTGGATTTGTGCACACGCTTTCTATGGGTTTGGCCACAAAGAAGTTCTGATGCTCGAACTGTCATCAGGAATTTGCGCGTCTTTGTGGGAATTTTTGCATGCGGCACCCTTCATTCTGACCAGGGTCTGGCATTCGCCTCTAAGGCCTACAAGGAAGCCATGAGGATGTGGGGGTCAAATTTTCATCTCCATACCGGCCTGAGGGCAATTCTGTTTTGGAGCGAATGAACCGTGACTTAAAGCAATCCTTGACAGCTAGGGTTATAGGTACTGGCAGAAAATGGTTTACCCATTTGTATAGCGTACAACGTGCACTTAATAATCTCCCTAGAAGGTCTCTGGGTGGGCAGAGCCCATACGAAATGCTCTTTGGCATACAAATGTTTGTCCCGGACCTTCATGGTCTAGACATGGCGGCGTCGGCCGCACCTTTTGACGTAGATGATCATTTTGCTGTGTTACAGAACCTACTAGAGGATCGAGACAGTCTTGTAAAAGAACACTTGCCCTCCACAACTGATGCTGCACTTCAGATTCCATTAGTTGGCTGGCTACCTCGAGTCGGTGACCTGGTGCGTGAGAAGGTGGAGAACAAGAAGGAGTTCGGCCTATCTTATCACGTCTCTGTTGCAGTGCTTGGCGTGCAGGGTACAAGAACAGTCATTTTACCTCCACTTCCTGGTCACAAGGATAACAGGTACATCTCCACTGACAATGTCAAACTACATCGAGTGGCCGATTCTTCTTAGTATGACTCCAGCGGTCTCTTCTCCAGCAATGCTGAGAAATTCTGTTTTGGCCTCGTCAAGTACGAACAGGCCTGACATTGCCATTGAGATGCATACAGTTACTAATCCATTGTTGAATCCACTGGCTGGTGATTACCATGATGGTACTGAGTATAACTATCTCACAGATGTTTTGTTGCCTGGTGTGCAGCAAGTGCAGTTGACCAGTCACGTTTTTCATTTGACACTAACTCACCAACATCAAGAGCTCCATCAAAAATTTCTATTTTTGCTGTTTGGTTTAAGAGACAATTCCCCCTTGGACTTACATTTGGTTGGTGCTCATCTCAATTTTTTTGTTCTTGTCGATTGGATTTGTAGTTGTCTTTTTTCGTCTAGTGAATGGACATTATCTTACTGAAAGATCTGCAATTAGATTAATTGATGGAACTTTGGCACCCCTCTCCTCATCACACATCATGAAGAGGGACCAATCTTTTGTCAATATTACTGCCTGGCCTGTGTTAGATGGGATTGTATGGGATGTTGTAAAATTTCAAATTCATGGCCCAACAGAGGTGATTAATGTCCCCAATGTACTTCATGTTTCTATGGGGGACTTTGTGAAATAAAACATACGCTCTGATGATTGGGATGTCCAAGCCGTTGAGGCTCTTTTTTCTGATTTGAAATATTATGCAGCGTTTGATGCTGAAGATTTGTACTTGGACTCATCAAATTATGCAGAGTTATTTTGTTATCAACACTATGGCAATCATTTCCTGCATAAAGCAAATACATTTAGAAATATGGTTAATTATACGCAATGGGAACATTGCCCTGCTCCCATTGAAGGTAATTTGAAAACTCTATTGAAAACTTTTTCATGTTTTACCGATTTTAGTCAATCCAATCCTGCAGCCTTTTATTTCAAAATAACTGCTCAGTCTACTTCCAAAGTCAGACTCACACACACTAAATTACTGTATTCAAAGTCTTTTATGGATCAATTAGCTGTAGGGGGCTATGAGGTGTGTAAAGACACAATTGAACTTAAATCTGTTTAGGGTTCTAAACGCTGGCAGTTGCAGGGTACAGAGGCTTTACATCATGCGTGCCTCATCCTGAACCGCATGTTGTTTTTGAATTCTACTATTTTTCAACGACTTGCTTTGGTTTGGCTACTTCTAAAAAAAAAGAATGCCCCTACCATTCCTGATCTGGGTGCTTATCCTATCTGAGACAATCACACAGATATGTCCCTTGATGAATTGCAGTCCCTAATTACTAATACCTCCTTCAATATTTCCAGCTTGGATCCCCAAGGATGGTTATTATGACAAAAAAGTTTGGATTCATGCCAACATCTTTTTCTGGGTCTGACCCCAGGCTACACACAGGTTAGGGTGGACCCCCGTTTTTGAAAACTCCCATTCTGTTACTACCTATTCAGTAGGCAAATTATGTCAAAACTGGCTTAAACATTCCACCTTAGCATCAGTTAAACTTCATTTGTCCCAATTGACTGACGATGTTGATTTGAATGACTTTGTTAGAGGCCCTGTGGAAGGCAGGTCAAAAAGATGGGTATATGCTATTTTCAACGAAGTTTGGAAATTATCTCAAATCGAAGCTGCTTCTACATTGAGGGCTAATGATCAAGCTAATTTAGAAAAGTGCTTGCTGTTGTTGATAATGGCATTAATACTCTTTCTTCCAGAATTGTCACATTACATAATATTGTTTCATCTGTTGTGGATATTGTACAGGATGAAATGTCTGTTTTATACCATGGTCAAAATCAATTACGTTCCCCAATGCAGTTTGTGTGGACTTTACAAACATTGAAATCTGGGAAAGTTCCTTGGGACTACATGAATACCTCATCTCTGTTTTTACCGTTTAATCTGACTGAAAAATAACAGTTCTTGTCCATGAAGAATGCGACATATTCGCTTTTGCACATTGAAAAGTTGGAACCTTTACCATTTTCTGTGGCCGAATCTAATTCGGCTATATGGCTCATTCATGGGTTAATAACACTACCTTTTCCCTTGTTTAAGTTCAGTTCATGTATGAAACACTATGCCATAGGCAGATATAAACCATTGGGTAGCGCTTTTCTCCATTACGTTTGGTCGCTCCCATTCACATACAGGTGCCTGAGAGAGGGTAAAGAAGTTAATTTAAAAGGTGAGGAGTGCATTTCTACACCTGATCACTCACTAGTGTGCAAAAATATACAAGTACACGGCGCGTGTAACACCCAAGCCCCGAATTTAGCTTGCATTTTAAAGGAAAATCCAGTGTCAGCTATAACACCCACTTTCACTTTACTTGCTAACGGTAGTTATTTGCTTTTAAATAATGAAGCGTGCTGCAGGATGCTAGCAGGGATTCCGTACATTGTAACTGTCTCCCAACGTGTAGTTTGCTGTAAAAATGTGCTTTTTCCCGCCCCCGCATGGGAGACTAGACATATCCATCTGGCCTTCAATACCAACCTTGAAAGCAGAGATCAACAAGATAGGCTCTATTGTCCCAAAACGAAGTGACCCTAGCTTCTTCTCGTGAAACATTTGTCCTTCACGTAGCTAACACCCGCACCGAGGTGCATACACTTTTGAATACTGATCTCCCACTTCTTTTTGGCGCTCTGATTCACAATATATTCAATGCCTCGTCAACAACTGGCTTGGCGCATTTTTTCAAAGTTGTGGGCTCCGGCCTTGTGATCTCGTTCCAAACAATATTTGGTGTGATACCAGCATTTTTTCATTCTATTTTTTCCAGCATCTTCGGCTGGTTACCATTAATTCTCGCCTTGGCTGCCGGTGTGCTGCTGTTGATTTGTGTGCTCTAAAACGGCTGCACAATCTGTATCACAACACAGCTGGCCCCGGCTGTTCCAGCTTCGCAACCAGATGCTTGAATACTATGGAATGCTACCTCTGGCCACTTTGAGTGTCGCCTATGGATTATCCTTCCGGTTCTCATACTTCACTTGCATGCAACCTATGTTCCATTGCCTGGATTGTTCATTTGAATGGGCTCTGGATTTGTGTCTCTCCAATACGGCGTCTCCTGCCTCTGATTAGGATCGACTGGTGAGTCCCTTAGTGGCACATGAGTTGGACTGTTCTGGTATCAGTATTATGGCCTGCGCGGCTGCACATGTAGTTCTAGGGAATTGGGATATATGTGCAGCGGCACATGATTTCCTGGCAAAGTTACCTCGAAGAACACGCAAGTTGTCCTCTGATGGTGCTAGAGGCTCCGGCTATCGAAGACCATGTGTTTGTTTAGTTTATTGAATTGGATGTCTGAATCCTTTACTGATGATAACAATGACTTCATCTTAGAGGCTGTTGAAACATGCAGTGCCTACACGCTGATGGATTAAATTGGCACTTGTCCATCTTCAAAGCATACAGTTCTTAAAGGTTTTTAATATTTTTTTTTTCCTCTCTCAATGATGGGCAGTGTACCGCCCCTTCGTGTTTTTTTTTTACCTCACAACTTCGAACTTATCACTTCTAAATTATCAGGTTTGACAAAATATGAACTTGGTTCTGTCTCACTCGAACTTGAACTATGCGTTCCTAAATTGCTTCCCTTTTGTTCGTGGTCCGATCAGGGGAGGGTGTAGTGAAGACAGGGTTCTGCCTGCACATTGCTATGTTAGCATAAGCGTATTAGTAGTTAAACGCCATTTTGCCCCTTTGCCGCTTTTTGCACACAACACTACAGGTATCTGTTGTTGTAAGTTAAACTGCTTGCTTTTCTTCACATGAGAACGGTCTGTTTTTCACATCCCTTATACCGCGACCTCAGTCTGTACATCGTGTGCAGAAGTCTTCAAGGTCAAATAACAATGTATGCTGTTGATTCAGGTTGATCGGCCCACGCTCCAGACACAACACGCACACAGCTGCAAATCTCTGAAACTCGGGTGCCTTTAATATTGCATTGCATGCATGATTCTGGCACTCGGAGAAACACCTTTCCATCTACAGAGAGTGATGCTGATCCTGTGATGTGATTCACCTCAACTGATCCTGGAGGTATGGGGTTCCTAGAGACCTTCTATTATTATAAAACTTAGCTCCTAGCCAGGGGAGGGTGGTATACAAGGTGCTATACAACCTGTTTCCACTATCATTGTAACATGATTTCTCCCTATGTGTTTTATGGAATTGTAACAATGCTGATTGTTTTATCTCTAATCGTGTGCCTGCTTATTTTAGCTAAAATACTGCATCTTAGAGCATGTAGTTAAAAATAAACATTTTAAACTTCTCCGTGTCTCTGATTACTCACGTTGTGGACTGGTATGAGAATAAAAATGAAAGAGAGTTTTTGATTCCCACCATTCCTGAGAGTACCCTAAGTCGCTTGTTCTGGGTTGTCTAATCATTGGTAGCTTTGCTGTAGTACGGAGAACGAATGAGACACTGATGCTAGTCGGATAGGGGTTCTGGGTACTGAGGTGAGTTTTTTGGTACATCACAATTCACTAAGGTCCTGGTTTCCTGTGCATAGTTCTGTGCATGAGCAGAATCCCCGCAACAGGATTGCTGAGAGGTATACACATATACAAGATACGGCTGCCTTTACGGAGCACCACGTCATGCGGACCTTAGACCTGCATCCCATTTCCTCAGAGAAGCGTTTCTTCTTCTGTTGTCCCATTCTGAGGTGCAGATGCTAGACAAGCCATTAAGCCAGAAAGTTAGTCAACATGTAATGGACATAAATACATATTTACCGTTGGGTTCAGATCCTACCTTGGAATTGCTCGGCATCTTGGGAAATATTTTACAACATGCAATAGACATGGATTGGATTGATGAAGCAACGAGAACATACCTCACAACATCTAACCCACGGAGACCTCATTTGTATATGATAACAAAGATTCCTAAAAATCTAGAAGACCCTCCCTTCAGACCCATCGTGTCTGGGTGTGGGTCTATTTTTGATTCCCTAGGCAGATTTCTTGACCACTTTTTACAGAAATGTGTACAAGGTTGGACATCATACATAAAAGACACCACGGATTTTTTATTTAAATTACAAAATATTGAACTGAACACACAAGCTTCTTGGTTACTATGCACTATTGACGTGGTGTTGCTTTATACATCGATACCACATGCAGCTAAGACTAGAAGCAGTCGAATGGGCCTTATTACGATTAGAAGGTATCAACACGAATAAGGTATTACTACTACAGTTATTAAATTACTGTTTGCAAAATAGTTACTTCAGATGGGATGACAGATATTACGCACAGCTCACCGTGACATCCATGGGGTTTTTCGGGGGTACCTGCGTATGCGAACATCTTTATGGCTTTGTTTGAACACCAGAACCTAATGAGTAACCCCTTATGGTGGTCGAAGATTAAATTATACTGCAGATTCATAGATGACATCATTTTGGTCTGGACAGACACTAGAGAAACATTGGAAGAAATGATACAGACACTAAATACCTTTGATTCCAGAATCCAATTTACTCACAAAATACATGACAAGGAAATAGAATACTTGGATGTCACAATAATCAAGAAACCAGATGGTGGAGGAGTAGACACCCAAATATACACTAAAACTAAGGACCGAAATAATGCCTTAGACTCTTCAAGTTTCCACCCAAGGAGTCTTATAAGAAACTTGCCATATTCTCAATTTATAAGGATAAAGAGAATATGTTCTGATCCGACAGTGTGTTCCATAAAAATGGAGGAATAAAAATAAAGATATAAAGAAAGGGGATATCCTGACAATGAGCTACAAGAATGTATGACCAGAGCAGCTAGCAAAGAACGTAAGGACCTATTCAACGCCAACACAACGAAAAAGGCCAACCAAATAGTATTTGTGTCCAAATATACCACGAGCTCATCAGCAATTAAAAAATCATTAATACTAGATGGGAGCTACTGGCTAATGAACCGGATTTTAATAGTATATTCAAAGATTTACTGTTATATGCTTATACTAGAGGAAGGAATATGCGGGAAATATTTTCAACTACCACCCCTAAGGACCAACCCAAGGAACCCAAAGGAACCTTGAGATGTCATAACTGTACACATTGCAACAATGCAATCATAGGTAACAAGTTAACACACCCAGTCACAGGAGCACAAATATCGCTGAGACACACAAGTGATTGCAACACGAACAATGTAATATACTGTATAAAATGTCCATGTGGAAAAGCATACATCGGCAAAACAGAACGTAAAGTTAAGACTCGGCTCACAGAGCATAAAAGCCGGATTAGAACAAAAAACTTAAGTTCAGCATTAGCAGCACACTGGATAGATGCTAACCATTCAATTTCACAACTAAGATTTCAGATCATTGAAAAAGTCAAAATATGTCCTGGAGTGGACAACAATAAGAAATTGGTCCAACGAGAAGTATATTGGATACAATTATTGGAAACAATGATTCCCAAGGGGTTGAATGACAGATTAGACATGTCATGTTTCCTGTAGGTTCAACACAGGGTAACCATACATTTATTCAGCATATTATGTAGAAATTCACACACCTTACTACACGAACATCACAAAGATTGTTGTTATTGTGATATAAAAATAAAGCCATGCATTGGCATGCATTCGGTACATAAATTAGGGGATGGATGTTAGTGTGTTAAGATAGAGTATTGTATTTGTTATATATACTAATACGCATTTTAAAGACGGGATATTGTAATGTCTTAATATTACTTCAGCTCAATACCTTATCTGTTCGTTTTTCATTGGTTAAGCATCCACGGAAATTAGATAAATAAGCTGTTATAATTTGACTAATGTGACTATGTGCTGCATTATATCACGTGGAACTATGTTAGAAGTGATGGGTTCATCTAGTGGACTACTCCAGTATAAACAGGAATCTTTGTGATAATCGGCTTAGAACGGGTATTACAATATATGGTTTTTTCGCACCTTGGTAATCAGTTTTTGTTCTTGAATTTTAATGCCACTGAATATAATAAATTAAGTCTGCAACTTAATAATTATTTTTTATTTTTTACAAATATTTGGAAGTCGTTTTTTTATGTCATATTTTTTAAGTCGTTCACGTTCATAACAGTATTGTTATTGTTACAAGGATTAAGAATTGTTTGTGTTGCACAAAGTTTGAATTAATCACAGACACCTGTATTATTTGAGTTAGTGATCACAATCCTTTTTGCAAGTGATTTGGTTTCGGAATTATCATACTTCAACTGCATAAGATGGCGACTGTGTGAGAAGTCACGGAGCTGGGAGTCCGCTGTCTATTTTTATCATAAGGGAAGCTTTAGGTTAAAAACACGCGAGAATGACACCAACAAGTAACATTTGTTCGAGGTAGTCCAGTTACGGCGTACAGAATCGCGTTTTAAGGTATGAAGCGGGCAAAATGAAATTGGCGAGCTTTTAATCTTGTCGTTTTGAGTAGGATGTACAAATCTCTGTTGCAGACTAGAGGATGTTAAGTTAGTTTACATTGGTGATTTTTCCATTGCAGATCCAAGTGCCAGATTGTAAATAGGAAGGTAAGATTTCTGAGATAAAACCACAGTACTGGTGAATGTTTTCACGGGTAAATAAGCATCATGTAGATTTTACATTTTGGCTTGAACCAGTTGTTTTTTTGTGATTACAGATTTTACCTCAGTTGTAGATCGTGAAGTAAGGAACTAGAGAAAGGACAATGTTTGTGTGTTGGCTTTGAACAGTGTTTCATTATAAAGCGCGACTGACATTAGGTTGTCTTACAGTTTTCTAATCAGAACAGCAGATGCACCAATCATATGCAATGAAGCTGAAGGTATGACATTATAACACATAATCCACATAAATACACCGGGTGAGAGTTATGATTATCCATCACAGTGTATAAACAGGACTAACAATTACAGGACAGCATGTGACCAACTAAGACTAAATCGAGTATACATGAGTGATTTGGAGCCCCTCTAGGAAATCAATTGAAAGTAATTATTTTATTTTTTGTTCACAGATTTGCCGCTGAGGAAGGAACAAGTTATGTTCCGAAATGCATTGGACATAAACATTGAATGTTCTCTGATTTTGTATTAATCACATTGAATCTTAAGCATCCGCTTAATATGTACATATTGTGTACTTATGTTACAAATTGAAATTGCCAAAAACTGCACACCACTAAACAATGCGTGCTTTAGTTTGATGGCTGTACTATGATAAAACTCCCGCTTAATGTTTAGGGGAAATGAATAGTGCACTTTTGCATGGTACTGTGGCAGAGGTAGAAAAGGTTTGTGATGATGTGTGGTTTGTTTCTTTGGTCCAGAACAAGACTGTAGGGAATATTAAGAGTTGATAATAGGAGGAGTTGCTGAACAGGACACATGTACTACAGTTGATAGTTTTGAAGAAGAGATTACAAAATTTAAGACAGTATGTTCTGAAAACCAGAGTATATTTGTATATGTTGTCAATGCACTCACTACAAGAATCAAATGTGGACTGTTGAATTATATTTAAAAAGTGAAAAACAAAATAATGATAACTGGCAAAAGTTTGCACTGTACTTATTTGTAAAAGAATGCTTTGACTTGTCCACACGACAAGTTATATGTAAGTACTGCTACAATAAATTAGAGGATAATAAAATGCCTGCTAGAGCTCTGCTTAACACGTTAGAACCGGTTCCCATTCCAGAAGCACTTCAAGGTTTAAATATTAATGAGTCCATTCTTATCTAAATTATACATCCATTTCAGTCTATAGGTTGTATGGAGTCAAAGACAGGCAAGTTACCCCCAACAGAGAAGGTCTAAAAGATAGAGTAGTATATTTGCTATTAGATGTCAAGAACAACATTGAAACTGTAGGGGTAGATACAGATGTTGAGGAAGGACCAGTAGTTCTTGTAAATGGTCGAGATATAGTTGGAGTTAGTAGATGTTACCAAAGTTAAAAATTGAACTTTATATCTGGTACAAAACAATGTTTACAATAGAAATGTGAAAAACCTGCAAGATATTACACATATGGAGGACCAGACACTTCCATCAACAGGTCAGATTGAGAAGGTGGATCAGTCTAGAACAGACGAAATTTATGAACAGTTTACCTTCTCTGGGATACTTGTGTACCGCCCTCCCGACCCGCTGGTTCCTTGGGTCTCCTCATTCGCTGGTCTGATAACCCCTTTGCTTATGAATACTGCTAATTTCTCTATTTTGAGTGATCTTAACTTGCACCTGGAGGATCTGAGATGTAACATCAGTGCTACTTTCATTAATGAGTTGGCAGCCATGAACATCGATCTACATAATTCTGGCCCCACACATGTGGCGGGCCACCTATTAGATCCCATCTTTTCCAGTTTATCAAGCATTCATTGCTCTCCAGCACTTCCTTTATGCTGGTCTGACCACTTTGTTACGGGCTTTCATCTGGAATCTCCAGCTAGCTCTGTGACAGCTAATTCTATCTTTAGGAAACCAACAAGAAACCGGAAAAAATTAGATGTGACAACTTTAAATAAGATTTTGTCCTCAAACATGCCCGTCTCTAAACAAATGTTGGGCACTCTCCCGGGTACCGTGCAAAAGTGGCTTCTTAATGCAATTGATGCCTGTCTCCCTCTCTCCCTAAAAAGGGTTAACAATCATCGTCCTCCAGCACCCTGGTTCACTGAAAAACTAAAAATAGAGAAGGTCAAATGTAAGGCGCTGGAAAGGTGCTGGAGGTGAAACTATGCATTGGACTGCAAAACTGCTTATAAAAGGGCAAAAGATCATATTCTTTGCAGATCTGACCGTGCGGAATATGTATCGGCAACCATTTTTGATGCTTTGAACTGCTCCAAAACACTATTCAGCTTGGTCAAGGAGCTTTCAGGCTCCGAAACTCAATCTAGGCCCCGGTCTCTGAACAATCTGCAATGCCAAGATCTGGCTAATTTCTTTCTCCAGAAAGTGGAGAAAATATACTCGGAAACAGTTCCCCTTTATTGCAAACTACAAATTCCCCACAGTTAGCATCTACACTGCTTTCAGTTAACAATACCCACTTTGATCAGGATAGGGCGCCTTATATACCTATAAACAAACTGGCTACATGTCCCCTATTAAACATAGACTCTTTTAAATGTCTTCTAGACTAACCGTGGGCGTAGTTCGCGTAGTCGCGAAGCTTCGCGAAGATGTCATTGCACTACGCGACCTTCGCGAAGCTTCGCGAGCTTGCGTAGTTGCTTGTGGCAACCTGTTCGCGATGGCTTTTTCTTGTTCGCGAGCGCGGTAAGCATGTTCGGGGAACTGTTTGCATGCTCGGGGGATATATCTCGCGATCTTACCCATGCAGTCGCCAATGGGCGCGGCCATCTTGTTTTTCTATAGTCCCGCCCGCTCGCGATGCCTTATTTCCTGTTCCGGGTCGCGGATAGCGTGTTCGCGATGTGCATTGACGTGTTCGGGAGCGCATTTTACTTGTTCGCGATAAATTGTACATGTTCGCGAGAAATATCGCGCGAACTTACCCACGCGGTCGCGAATGGGCGCGGCCATCTTGTTTTTCACTCTATGCCATGTTTCTGGGCCTACTTTTGTATCCTCCCTTTATCACAGCAATCCTTTGTCTTTAAAGCCTTTTTCCTGACTTTTTTTAGTTATTATCTATCTCTCTGTTTGCCTCAGTTTATATTTTGCATTTTATTTCTACTTTTACTGTGTTTTTGTTACTTTTATAAAGTTCTTTCTATCTTCTTCCCCCTAACTTTTTTTCCCCTTCGGACTTTTCTTTTCCGCCTCCCACCCACCCCAGAACCATGGCCAAGGGCACACCAAGTCCCAAGGGCAAGGGACCTGCAGGCGCAGAGAAGCGCCGCCTGCCTTGCGGCAGAATGCGTCCTGCAGGGGTGCAGGCCCGGCAACTGTTTGGGGAGGAGGAGGTGGCGGCTCTTGTTTTTTTCATCCAGCGCCTCCTCCCCTTGACCTTGGCAGCAGGCGGCAGGCCCGGCTCCGGGTACGCTACCCAGGAGCGGCACCGTCGGTGGGCGAAGGTGCGCCGGGCCGTGTTCCGGTGCACTGGGATCCGGCGCACCCACAACCAGCTAGCTCACCGGTGGTCCGACATCCTGGACCGGGAGCAGGACCTGTTGGACCTGCTAGGTGTCGAGGTCATCGGGCTTGGTGAGTAACTGATTGTGTATATTAAATTAGATGAACAACAAGATTACTGCTGCGTGCCAAGCGTTGCTGGTATTACGTTCCAAAAAGCAAAATGTTCTTTGATTTAAGGACCCAGGTGCACGGTGGTACTCTTACTTGTTTGCAACGTAGTTTGCGCTAGCTTGTGCTGATGCTGATTATGTAAGAGTTTACTTTACAGAACTGAAGTTAGGTAATGCGATTTGCTAGAGAGACTCTAGTCTTTCCATTGTCCTACTGTGAAATAGTGGTGGATGGATATTGGATACTAGGTTTAGTTTGTTAGTAGTAGTTACTAATTGTTTTATGCGGTCTGCGTGATGCATCCTCTGTCACTGAGTGCTGCTTACCCCAGTCCTCCGTCGAACCTTTTGTACTTTGTTTAGTGAGTGGTAGGCTTAGCATGGTCAGTCAGTAGCAGAACTAGATCAGCATTATGCAACCAACCCACAATTTGTTGTATGTATGCACTAATGTATGCAACTATGCATGTGTCCTCCATCTCATCATCTATGCATTTGATGGCTGAAAAAAATTGAAGTGCAGACTTAGTGAACAATTGGCCCGTCTGGAATAGGTGGTGTAGGTCAGGTGGTACTTACTAGGCTTTGTTAGTATTTGGAATCAGAATGATCAAGGAACACTGGAGTGTTCATAAATAAGTAGACGATCCGTAAATGCACTAGGAAGCAGCCAGTAGTCGATCCATCTGATTAGATAGGTCAATTTTATTGCACTTGTTGTTTCCTAAAATGTTCTTTGACTTATTGTTTTTCCAAATGATTTATTATTTTTCTCACAGCACTCCTTAATGTTGGTCTCTTTCTTTATTATATTTTACATGATCATCAGCACCACCCAGGGGCAAGAAGACGGGGTCGGAGTCGGCGGGGGAACCCCAGGACCTCTCCTCTACTGAGGCTCCTGCAGCTGGCCCCAGTAAGTCCTCCATTGGTTAGATTGACATTTATATTTCCCTAAATGTTATGTTACTGCATCTTTTTTTTCCCAAACTCTAAATTATGGTTCCACTTTCTGAATCTCTTTTTTACAAAAGCTTACTTCTTTGACCTTGACTATCTGTTTACTAATTCTGTTTATCCCTGCCTCGAAGTTGCTTCTAACTCCCTCTGCTATGACTCTCTGTGCTACTAATACTACTACTACTATTACTATTATTACTCTGTGTGTAGCGAAGCTTGCACAGTTGCCCACTCTTTAATAGAATGTTTTCTTTGCAACAATAAAACTCTGATTGACCAATAGCTCTAGCCACTGGGTCCTGTCCTTTGGGTTGTCCTCTTCAAGTCTTCTCAATGTTGAGGCTTTGACAATTACCACAAACAAAATGCCCAACCAGATATTTGACTAGTATTTTTGATCGGATAGTACATGATACTACTATTGTCTAGGATTCTGCAGAGCCACATACAGAACTATGCACAACAAAATAGGATGGTGCTGATGGGAGGTTGGATCTTACTGATCACACCTCAGTCCGAAGAACCCAGGATCCCCTAACAGACTAGCTATAGTGTCTCACATTAGGGTCCCACTCCCGACCCCCCCACGAAGACGATACACAATGTTGATGATGACGGAGACAGAGACAATCCAGAACATAATAACAAACACCATTTTGCTCACACACTTGTGTAAGTCCACTCCACCACACCAAATACCACAGAGTCTATGTGTAAGTTCAAAAGGTTTATTTGAAACAAGTATCAAACTCTGTACATCGTTAATATGAAATTTAATTTACGACAGCCATAGTCAATAAGCCAGCAAAAAGCCTAACATTAAAACAGTAAACATTTACAAGTGCATGATTGACAACAAGAACAAGAGCCAAGATCTTTATAATTCTGGAAGATCCCTCACCGTAGACCGTAGAAATACTGGTTACATCATCTTGCATCCACTATGCTCTGTAAATCTCTGGTTTGTAGAAGGGAATCTTCCGCCTATGATATATGAGAAAAACGCTGCGAGTTAGCCGTTAGATAGTATACTGGTGAATGATGCTAGCATTTTGCAGTCATGCCAAAAAGTGTAACATGTATATGTGATGGCTAAGCAATATAAACTAAACAAAGTCAATATGTTGTTTTTTTTTCGACCTCTTCACTTGTACGCAACAGTCAAGCGGCCTTAAAGGCATCTACTGCACATGTCAATACGCTGGCAGGTATAATATGCACCAAAAGAGTAGTAGTCGACATGATGAATCTAAAAGGGTTACTCATGGCTCAGGCTAACTTTCAAAAGAGTAGAGTAGGACTAGATGACCCTAGGAAGTGGAACCATATCCTACTAGTGTCTGTCTACTGACTGTACTTACTGTCTAGTGCTGATGTATGTTGCATCGCATTAACTTTTTGTTCAATGTTCCAAGTGAACATTTAAAATAGGGGGAGGTTTACAGGCATCTAAAAAAATGTTGATGCTTTTTTCTAGGCACACTACCATCCACCAGTGCCGTCGGGGCCAGCGATGCGGCCATTCCGGAGGGGGCAGGCGAACTGGCGGCACCTGCAGGAGACACAGGGCCCAGGGGGGATCCAGCAGCAGTGGCCGGCGGCGGTAAGTTATATTCATTACTTCTTGAAATTACAGCTAGATGGAACTGTGTTCACTATTTCACTGTACTGTGCGACATTATACAACGGTTGAAGAAGACACCCTTTACGTAGCATTACCAGCGTGAGTAGAGTAACCAATGGCCTCTTCTATTTGACTCCAAAATCAGCTGTGAATGTTTTATGGAGAAGACAAACTCAGATCAGATGACCTTCATGGATGTGTTGAACATAGAGGGAAAGCACTAAGGGTGGAAGGACGGGCAAGATAAACAATATGACTGACCGGCAGAGAAGGATATGTTGTTGGAAGCATGTATAGGAGTCTGATAGTAATAAGATCAGATGCATGGGTTGTTGAAGGATGGGTGGAAGGTGAAAGAATGCCTGCCTGGGTGGGCGACACAGTATGGGTGGATAGTACTAGATAGCAAGAGTCAGCGGTGTTTTTGGTTCAAACTCAAAG
This sequence comes from Triturus cristatus, assembly GCF_964204655.1. Classification (NCBI taxonomy): domain Eukaryota; kingdom Metazoa; phylum Chordata; class Amphibia; order Caudata; family Salamandridae; genus Triturus; species Triturus cristatus. The sequence goes on from NC_140586.1 coordinate 581,229,798, forward strand.
CCAAGGCAAGGAAGGAAGGAGCAGAAGCATGGGTGTTTGTTGGTGAAACCAACTAAGGTTTGTTAAGAGATATATACAAAAGGATAGACGTTTACTTTAATGGATGTATGCCTGGATGTACTATCACCAAGAGACAGTATAGGTGGAAAGTGTCACTGGAGATTCTTACTTTGAAGAAAATGTAACAGAAACTGCGCGACAGTAGCAAAGCCTAGAGGAATCAAGGTAGTATTATGAGCATACAGTACACTTGCAGTAGTTTGCAAGCACGTCATATATTATCAAGCGGAAACCCCTTCCTCCCACTCTGGGGACCACTCCCTACCTATTGTTATTAATGTATTTTCGATTGGGGCAGCCAGCCTGCAAAGGGTGGCCTATCTGTTGTTTAATGTTTATGTATATTGGTTACACAAGCAATGAAAGCAAAGTACCCTCTGCAGAAGCGGTTGGTGGTGGGATTGTTGGCGGGCGGCGACATGGGGAGGGGACGGGTGGGTGGCACTGGCGAGTAAACTGTGTATTACTGTTACGGCCAAATACAGGTAATCAACATAAAAATAAATAAAACTATTTTCAAGGTGCGCACTGCACCGCCGAATGCGATGCAGTGTGTGCTACTGTGTGCAGCAATGTTTTTTTTTATGTATTCTTTAATTACCTGTGAATGTCCTTAATCCATCGTTTACTATCCCCACCCTGCACCTTCCCACGTCACCGACCGGCAGCACTCCCACCACCGACCGCTACCGACCTGATGTCGAATATCGTATTAGCACTAGAAGCATCTATAATATGAATATAAGCAATGATCGTTGGATCCGATAAATAAATAATCAGCCTTTTTGTAGTACCCATGGCAGGGTGTAAGTGAAATTGTGCATGCCATTTGCCCTCATGTAACAGAGTATGACCAGTGCCAACGGCCGTAAGGCGTCAGACAAAAAGATGAGCTTCCCCACCTGCAGACAGTAGTAGTAAATAAAAGTAACGTGAGTCTGCATCATCATGTGGCTCATATCTGTTTCTCTTGGGTGCAAGCTTAGCTGATGGACCTGGCATGCCGCCTACAACAAGGTTATGTAATTGGGCTAAACTACAGATAAGAACAGCACGACTGGTGTACCGCGGTACATACATAGTACGATTATATTTATAAATAATGTCTGAAACGGTCACAAATGTTAGAGTCCAAGGAAGTAGGATTAGAGATACTTACCCCAGCACCAAATCCCAAATGTTATGAACTGTGCTTGCTAGTGATACTGTGACACTATGTGTTGAATGATTTTAGTGTTCCTGTTTTGCTAAGAGTATTGGCTCCAACATGTTCTTTTTCTTTTTTGATATAGATGATACTCCTTCCAATAAACCATCAAGGAAGGAGTTGGCCGCTAGGGCCCGGCGCCGGAAACTGGAGGCCATCTGCGAGCATTATCGCCGGCTGGTGGCTCAGGAGGAGGAGGAGGCGGCTGAAGCTGCAGCCTCCTCCAATGCCCCGGGCCCCAGTCAGGCCCGGCCTCCACTTTCACGGCCCCGTGGTCCGGCATTCGCCCGCCGCCGCGCCTCGATTTCCAGCACTGCTGCCCCCCACCCTGGAAGCAACTTTAGGGCATTTCGCCGCCAGCTGCTCCGCTGGATGGCCCGCTGGGAGGAGAACATGGAGGAGCGGGTCAAGATCCTGGTGGACAAACACCTTAAGGCCCGCCGACAATAGAGGACCTCGTCGTTTGCCCCTTTTTTAATTCCTTTTGTTGGTGGGTGGGTTTGTGGGCGTTGGGGATTTCAACGGACATTGGGACTTTGGACTTTCGTTTCGTTGGGGTTAGGGAGGGGGGTGGGTTAGGTCAGAGCGGGATAGTTTATTTTTGTTAGGGGATATTAAAAATATACTTACTATTTATTTATATGATGTTAATGTTTTTTGTGGTGGGTTACAGTTTTCCGAATTCAATGTAAGTTACACGGTTGTTTACTTTGTTTCCGTGCTGCTGCATGCCCACAGCCAGTGTTTGATTTAAAAGATCTGCCGATTTTGTAACACACAAACCGATAGATGCAGTACCCCTCACTGAGTTATTTTTAATTGTCATAGTACTGTCAGTCTCTCCTCCTAGTCCATACCTCCCACCAAACTTATCTTACCTGTGATTGATGATGAAGTTCGGCACACTGATGGCTGCATGGTTGGTTTCCCAAATTGACGGAGTAGATGCCATTATAGTGGTGGTAGTAGTAGACACTGGCAATAGCGTTTGAAAAAAGAAAGAGAAAGTCACTTGACTGAGACTCAGGGAGGAGGAGTGGAACAGAACACAAAGTAAACTACAGCATGGGTGGTCAAGCAGAAGAAGATCCTTGCCCTGCCTTAGTTGAAATTCAATTAGTGTTGCTTTCACCACATCTGCCCCAGCAAGCGTGTGATCAATTGGTGTACATAGTCATCACATCACACCTCAATATAAATCACACAGCCCGGGGGAAGAGGGTTAGGGATTGATGATTGGATGGGAAGTGGGGTTTTGGGAAAGGTTTGAGAAAGAAAAACAGACAATATGCATGGACACAACAAAAGTAAAACACAATCTTGTAAGACGACCATGATCCATTATCAAAGAAATCAAAGTATGAAGTGAGAGAAAGCAAATGCATGCATGCTGAGGAGGATAACTTGATGGTTAATGAGATAATGAGTTGTACTATAACTACTATGACCCAATGAGACAGTACAGTCAGGGACGAAATTGAAATTTGCCTTGCCTGTCTGACGCCCTCAGAGCTCAGACCGAACCCAATTACATGCTCTACCGGGCTTACTTTCATTTTTCAAGCTAGCTAAGGAAACTAAAAAAAAGTTGGATCAATTAACAAACAAACCACAACACACAGTCGTAATGATTAAAGAGAAAAAAGCAAGCAAATAAATGTAAAGACGAATGATGATACTAAAGTTACTGTATTATCCTGGTCCAAATGAGGAGTTGCATCATTCTCGTCATTCTTCTTGGTCCTCCCTTCCATGGACACTCCGCACATCAATCTTGGGTATCACTGCCTGCCTGATGCGTATTGGTAAGGTACGTGTGAGTCGTTTCTCCCACTGTAGCACAGGGTAAAGGGCCGGCCGGCCTGTAAGTGTAGATGGAAAAACAAACGGGGTATTGAAAAATTACAGCCTTTACAACAATAAACTCAATTACAGTGGAGTGCAAGACAACACTCTGGAGAGAACACTTTCAGACTGAGGCAGCTTGGATAGGCTACATAGTGTGTCTACTCTACAGCAAGCATTAAGGTACAACAACAACAGGACAGGATTCAGGAGCCAGCACAGCCACAGAACAGGAGAACCGCGGCACAGGCCAGGCACCCTACCCCTTACTTACATTTTGACCGAGCCAGAGAAATGTCAAATGCACTGCAGCAACCTAGAATTTTCCCAATGAAGTGACTAAATCAATGCGCCACTGTCCGTCATACCACTACACTCTACTCCAGTCCACACCACTACACGGACATCTAGCCTAGGTCTGCTGTGGTTCTTGTTCAAACTTTTTACCTTTTATGTCAGCCCATGAAAAGCCTGATGCGTATTGGTAAGGTACGTGTGAGTCGTTTCTCCCACTGTAGCACAGGGTAAAGGCCGGCCTGTAAGTGTAGATGGAAAAACAAACGGGGTATTGAAAAATTACAGCCTTTACAACAATAAACTCAATTACAGTGGAGTGCAAGACAACACTCTGGAGAGAACACTTTCAGACTGAGGCAGCTTGGATAGGCTACATAGTGTGTCTACTCTACAGCAAGCATTACGGTACAACAACAACGGGACAGGATTCAGGAGCCAGCACAGCCACAGAACAGGAGAACCGCGGCACAGGCCAGGCACCCTACCCCTTACTTACATTTTGACCGAGCCAGAGAAATGTCAAATGCACTGCAGCAACCTAGAATTTTCCCAATGAAGTGACTAAATCAATGCGCCACTGTCCGTCATACCACTACACTCTACTCCAGTCCACACCACTACACGGACATCTAGCCTAGGTCTGCTGTGGTTCTTGTTCAAACTTTTTACCTTTTATGTCAGCCCATGAAACGCCGTTATTCCATAAATTTTCTCCAATCCAACTGACTGTGTGCAAAGATAGTATGCTCAGCATCCTCAATGATGGTGACCGTGTGGTACGTATTCTCCAACACCAACTTAGTCTGTAGTGACTGATTAAGTTTATAATATATTCCATATTACCAAATTGCAACGGATATTGGCCGGCACCTGCAGTGGTAGGAGTACAATGTGGTCATTATTAAACAACAAGGAAACATTAACTGTCACCACACCTGAGTCACTTGTACTTTGTCGATAAACTAGTATAGTTCTACTTCATGGCATGCACAATTCTTCGTAGTCAGCCAGCATCCAATGCAATGCATGCCACCATCATTCACAATAATCACTCATTACCTGTCTTGGTGTTCTCTTTGGCTGTCTGATATGATGCCTGCCTAGCCTTCTGCCAGTCAGTGATGAGTTTCTTTCGGATTGGAAACAAAATGGAATATAGGTGGAGTCACGTTTCACTTCTTATGGAGGGACTGTTAGAGGCAACATGTATTGTACTATTCTCCATCTCCATCCAATGTCTGACTTGCTTGAAATGTACTTAGGGAGAGTAAGGAACATGGAGCAGGACCCTGAGGAGTGGAGTGGACAGTTATGCACAGACGTGCAACTCCAATAGGGAAATAAAAAAAGGAGACTGTTGATGGCTTTGTTGTGAATGTAGATTTTGAACCAGAAAAACAGATACACACAGTCACACACAAATAAAGGAAGGGAGAACAATTTGAAAGCCTAGTTGTCAGGGAAGAGGAGCTCGTCCTCAAACTCTGGTGGTTCGGACAGCAGTACGTCTAACAATCCACTACTTATGTCATCAAAGTCACTCTCCTCTTCCTCCTGTGATTCACGTATTTTGTACTCCGGTGGTATAAAGTGTTGATTCATTTTGATCATGGTTAACCTCTCAACACTTTTGGGCGAGAGACTGGTCCTTTTGACAGTAACAATGGCACCAGCAGCACTGAAAACACGCTCTGAAGAGACACTTGCAACAGGGCAAGCCACATACTTTATCGCCAGCCTGCTGAGCACTGGCCATTGGCTTCTTTTCCCATACCAATACACCAATGGGCTTTGCTCCATGTAGACCTCTGTTGTGTCATCTAGATAGGCCTGAACCATCCGCTCAATGTTCAGGGGTGCTCCGATTTCCTGGGCCTCTTTTGCCTTTGCATCAGTCATTGATGTGCAATACCCTTTCCGTAGAAACCAATCACCTGCCGTTTTTGTAAATGTGCCTGATGATCCTGTTGGTGCTGTTGATGTTATTGCTGCTGGCAGTGTTGACTGCTGGGAGGCAAACGCACTGCTCTTGGCTTCTGAAGTAGAACTTCGTTCTGGGTGCCCTGCAGTACTTTTTCTGCCCTGGAGGGGCGGGCCTTTAATGAAGATCCTTTCGTTTTCAAACTCAGTGGCTTCCTCAGCTATCAAAGTTTTGTACTGGGCAACATTCACTTCTGAAAAAGGAATGACTTCATTACTGCGCAGCAATAATTTGTAACGTGGATCCAAAATTGAGGCAGTAATGTAATGTGGATCTGACAGAATGTTATTTTGAATCCTTGTATTGTGAGATAAGCGATCGGATAAGGTGTCTGCCAAAGAATGTGCTTCTACTTTGTCATCCACATCTGCATACATTTCTGCCACCTCCTTCAGCTGTTGCTCTAGCATGTACAACAATGGGATAGCTTGGCCCATAGTACAGTCCTCCCGGCTCACTTCACGGGTGAAGACCTCAAAAGGAAGTAGCATCTCTGTCAGGCTTTTGACAAGGTCCCATTGGGTCATCTCAACTCTCATGCCTTTCACTGTAGGATCCCCTGACCTTTTCATGACATAAGCATTAAGTGGTATGTACTGCTCAAACAGACGCTCAAGCATGTAATACGTTGAGTTCCAACGTGTTGGCACCTCTTGGATGAGTGCTTTGACTGGCATTTTATGCTCACGTTGAATCACCCTCAGCTCCTTCCGGGCTTTAAAAGAATGGTTGAAATGTGTGCATATTCTTCTGCAGGTGGTCAGTAAGCTGCTGACTTTGCTTTCATTTTTCAGAAAGTCTTGCACAACAATGTTAATGCAGTGTGCCAAACATGGCACCCTGAAATACCCACCATCTTTCATGGCCCGAACTACATTACTGCCATTGTCCGTGGCAACAAAACCAATGGTAAGACCTCTTGGTCGCAGCCACTCAAACACCTTGCTGTTAAACTCATCCAAAATGTTAGCAGCAGTATGAGATTTCTCCATTGCAAACATGGCTACAGTTGCATGTTTGCGAGTGTCTTTAAAAATCTCAGCGGTGTCAACAACGCCGTCAGATATCTTATCTTTAACACCCGAAAAAGAGACCCAGTGTGCAGTGATGCACATGTAATCAGTGGCTTGGCAACTGGTCCACATGTCTGTTGTCAGGTGTATACTCTGAACAGCACTCTGTTTTAAGGCTTTTCCAAGCAATTCCAGCACGTCGTGATGTAGTGCTGGAACAGCAACTCTTGCAAAATAGTAGCGGCTGGGAACTTTCCATTTTGGGCAGATGGTGGTCACAAACTCAAGAAAACCCACCCCTTCAACAAAAGAAAAAGGGAGAAGGTCCAGTGCTAACATTTTTGCCAGCTTAGCATTGTACAAACGTGCTATTGGGTGATTGCGTTCGTACTGCCCCTCCGGCCTACTAAACATGCTAAGAATGGTAGGCTGCATGGTATTCCTTCCTGTGGTCGACGTCGCACTTTTTGGCCCAGCAGTACTCCTTGGTGTCTCAGGCTGGCTCTTACTCTTGTGCCAATGAGATGTGGCTGAGGATGTGGGCGTTACCACTGCAGTGCTGGGGACAGGGCTACTTTGTGTACCACTAGCACAGAGAATGTCTCCCTCTTCTTCCTGTTCCACCGTGAGCGGACTTTCTACTCGTTTATGCCCAACAGCAATGGTTCCAGTTTTGATGAGCCTAAGGTGCTCCTCCCACTGGATTGCGTGGTGTTTTTTCAGATGGGTCATTTGGCCTCCGGTACCATAGTTTGTACCAAGCTTTCCACGGCTAACAGAGGAATGACAAACGGAGCATACAGCAATGTTCTCCTCCTTTGGGCTAACCGTAAAGTAGTCCCACACTGGGGAGCTTAACTTTTGTCTCCTGCTGGAGGTGCCACTCCCACTTCCAATGCCGGATGAACTGGAGGGTGTGTGTTGAATTTGACTCTGTGCAGGACCACTACCTACTTCTGCTGAGGTGGTGCTTGTTGTGCTGGATGTAGGACGCTGCCGGCCCTTTGCTAATGTAAATATGGAAGCTGGAGGTCGTGTTGGTGTTACCTGTGTTGGAGGTATGCGTGCTACATCCCTCGCATCCATTTTGGATAATGTAAAAATGTTGCTCTCCATCTCCTCAGGCCCGGGAGTGATGTTTGTGATGACTGGCTCATCATCATCATCATCATCAACCTGCTCTTCTACATCAACATCCATAAGTGTAAGGCTTTCTGGAACCTTCCTTTTGCCATGCCTGCTCTTGTGATGTGTTTCCCTCTCAGACCCAGTTTGTGGCTTCCAAGTGACATCTAGATCATCAGAAGGGGGGCTTGGTGAAGAACTTGATGTACTAACCCTCCTTTTCCTTGCTGGGGATTTAAAAGCCAATGCAACTTCTAAAGGAGTGGCTTCCTCTTCTTCCTCTGCATGAGGCTCAATTTCCTGAACTGCCCCTACTTCAGGAGGAACAGCTACTATTGCGTGTGGTAGCTGCGGCTGTTGACCACTTATCTGCTGTGTTGATGATGTTCCCTCCTGCGTTGATTGTGTACTACTTTGAGATAGCGATAAGTTTAGTTCAGGCTCAGCATCACTGCTTTCTACCATAAGGCTGGCTACCTCTTCCACACTCATCTGCTTGGGCATGGGTTGGTGGGTTGGGCCCACTGATGTGGAGGTGCTGCCCCCAGCTTGCCCCCCCGACACCGCTGCTGCAGGCCTCATTTTTGGTGAACCAAAAAAGGTTTTGGGAGGCACACCAGACTTAAGTGACACTTCCTTCTTCTTCTGTTCCTTCTTCTCCATGGCAACTTTCTTGGTACCGGAGGACCTGCTACCTGCTTTCTTTGGGGGCATCTTCAACAGATGTCAAAACAGCACTCAGTTGCACAAGTTGCAGAGATGCCTGGTCAGGTCACTGACACGTCACGTTGTGTACACTACAGCAGCAGGACGTCGGTCTGGCACCACAACAGTGGATGATGATGACACACCTCTGTCTTTTGTGCACCTAAAAGCAAAAAAGCCAGAAGAACATCAGTCAAAAGATCCATAATATAATATATAACTTATTAGTGTCTCGTGGGTGGTCATCACAATTATTAAATTTCATGAAGTCAGTGAACAACATCAACAGTATAGCCAGCCATTAAGAGACTGACAAGGCCAGGGATCCTGTTGTATTTGTACTGTGTAGTGTACACTTAGGAAGAAGAATAGCAAGGAAAAAAAACCCGCCGTGATGATTGCTGAGTTGTACCCCTGGGCCTACTGTACGACTAGGCCACAAGTTTGGACGCCTATGGCAAAGGCCCAATGCATGCCTTCCTAAAATAGCCACCACACACATGCCCAGCCCACCCACCACAATAACACACAAAAAGTGATTGGAAAGGACAGGAAGAGGAAGTTGTAGTGTCTGTGGAACTTAATCCCTCTCATAAAAATGTTTTCCAGACAAATAACAGCTTCTCCCTGCTCCAAACCTACAGCTCAATGACAGCCTGAGGAGTTTTTTGTGCAGAAATGCACAAAAAAGCGTTTTCGAGAAGGGTCTATGTTGCTCGCGAGATATTGTTTGCCAGATTGCAAAAGCTGCGTGTTCGGGATCGCGAACTGTACAAAAAGGCTTTCTCGCGTGCGCGAACACGCATATTGCGAGCGCAAAAATGACGAAAACTGTAAGTCCGCGTTGTCGCGCTGTGCAGAGTTACCGAAAGTTCGCGAGCTGAATCCCTTGCCTTACATGCAGGCCAAAATAGCCCAGTTTGTTTAGCACACACCCAAAAAATGCTATTGCACCCCAAACACACCTTTTGCAATAAAATCCAAAGCCATCCATGGAGTAAAGGAAAATCACCAGACAACACCAACTGTATATGTAAAATCACGCACCACAGCTTGGAGGCTGACTACCTCTGGGCCTAGTGGAAGACTACTAGGCCACAAGCTTGGAACCGGATGGCAAAAGCAAGCACACTGCTTGGATGGCTTCACAAAATGGCCGCCACACACCCACAACAACCACAAGAAATGGGAGACAGTCAATGGACGCCTATGGCAAAGGCACAATGCATGCCTTCCTAAAATGGCCGCCACACACATGCTCAGCCCCCCCACCACAATAACACACAAAAAGTGATTGGAAAGGACACGAAGAGGAAGTTGTAGTGTCTGTGGAACTTAATCCCTCTCATAAAAATGTTTTCCAGACAAATAACAGCTTCTCCCTGCTCCAAACCTACAGCTCAATGACAGCCTGAGGAGTTTTTTGTGCAGAAATGCACAAAAAAGCGTTTTCGAGAAGGGTCTATGTTGCTCGCGAGATATTGTTTGCCAGATTGCAAAAGCTGCGTGTTCGGGATCGCGAACTGTACAAAAAGGCTTTCTCGCGTGCGCGAACACGCATATTGCGAGCGCAAAAATGACGAAAACTGTAAGTCCGCGTTGTCGCGCTGTGCAGAGTTACCGAAAGTTCGCGAGCTGAATCCCTTGCCTTACATGCAGGCCAAAATAGCCCAATTTGTTTGGCACACACCCAAAAAATGCTATTGCACCCCAAACACACCTTTTGCAATAAAATCCAAAGCCATCCATGGAGTAAAGGAAAATCACCAGACAACACCAACTGTACATGTAAAATCACGCACCACAGCTTGGAGGCTGACTACCTCTGGGCCTAGAGGAAGACTACTAGGCCACAAGCTTGGAACCGGATGGCAAAAGCAAGCACACTGCTTGGATGGCTTGACAAAATGGCCGCCACACACCCACAACAACCACAAGAAATGGGAGACAGTCAATGGACGCCTATGGCAAAGGCACAATGCATGCCTTCCTAAAATGGCCGTTCGCGAGCTGAATCCCTTGCCTTACATGCAGGCCAAAATAGCCCAATTTATTTAGCACACACCCAAAAAATGCTATTGCACCCCAAACACACCTTTTGCAATAAAATCCAAAGCCATCCATGGAGTAAAGGAAAATCACCAGACAACACCAACTGTACATGTAAAATCACGCACCACAGCTTGGAGGCTGACTACCTCTGGGCCTAGTGGAAGACTACTAGGCCACAAGCTTGGAACCGGATGGCAAAAGCAAGCACACTGCTTGGATGGCTTCACAAAATGGCCGCCACACACCCACAACAACCACAAGAAATGGGAGACAGTCAATGGACGCCTATGGCAAAGGCACAATGCATGCCTTCCTAAAATGGCCGCCACACACATGCTCAGCCCCCCCACCACAATAACACACAAAAAGTGATTGGAAAGGACACGAAGAGGAAGTTGTAGTGTCTGTGGAACTTAATCCCTCTCATAAAAATGTTTTCCAGACAAATAACAGCTTCTCCCTGCTCCAAACCTACAGCTCAATGACAGCCTGAGGAGTTTTTTGTGCAGAAATGCACAAAAAAGCGTTTTCGAGAAGGGTCTATGTTGCTCGCGAGATATTGTTTGCCAGATTGCAAAAGCTGCGTGTTCGGGATCGCGAACTGTACAAAAAGGCTTTCTCGCGTGCGCGAACACGCATATTGCGAGCGCAAAAATGACGAAAACTGTAAGTCCGCGTTGTCGCGCTGTGCAGAGTTACCGAAAGTTCGCGAGCTGAATCCCTTGCCTTACATGCAGGCCAAAATAGCCCAATTTGTTTAGCACACACCCAAAAAATGCTATTGCACCCCAAACACACCTTTTGCAATAAAATCCAAAGCCATCCATGGAGTAAAGGAAAATCACCAGACAACACCAACTGTACATGTAAAATCACGCACCACAGCTTGGAGGCTGACTACCTCTGGGCCTAGTGGAAGACTACTAGGCCACAAGCTTGGAACCGGATGGCAAAAGCAAGCACACTGCTTGGATGGCTTCACAAAATGGCCGCCACACACCCACAACAACCACAAGAAATGGGAGACAGTCAATGGACGCCTATGGCAAAGGCACAATGCATGCCTTCCTAAAATGGCCGTTCGCGAGCTGAATCCCTTGCCTTACATGCAGGCCAAAATAGCCCAATTTGTTTAGCACACACCCAAAAAATGCTATTGCACCCCAAACACACCTTTTGCAATAAAATCCAAAGCCATCCATGGAGTAAAGGAAAATCACCAGACAACACCAACTGTACATGTAAAATCACGCACCACAGCTTGGAGGCTGACTACCTCTGGGCCTAGTGGAAGACTACTAGGCCACAAGCTTGGAACCGGATGGCAAAAGCAAGCACACTGCTTGGATGGCTTCACAAAATGGCCGCCACACACCCACAACAACCACAAGAAATGGGAGACAGTCAATGGACGCCTATGGCAAAGGCACAATGCATGCCTTCCTAAAATGGCCGCCACACACATGCTCAGCCCCCCACCACAATAACACACAAAAAGTGATTGGAAAGGACACGAAGAGGAAGTTGTAGTGTCTGTGGAACTTAATCCCTCTCATAAAAATGTTTTCCAGACAAATACCAGCTTCTCCCTGCTCCAAACCTACAGCTCAATGACAGCCTGAGGAGTTTTTTGTGCAGAAATGCACCAAAAAGCGTTTTCGAGAAGGGTCTATGTTGCTCGCGAGATATTGTTTGCCAGATTGCAAAAGCTGCGTGTTCGGGATCGCGAACTGTACAAAAAGGCTTTCTCGCGTGCGCGAACACGCATATTGCGAGCGCAAAAATGACGAAAACTGTAAGTCCGCGTTGTCGCGCTGTGCAGAGTTACTGAAAGTTCGCGAGCTGAATCCCTTGCCTTACATGCAGGCCAAAATAGCCCAATTTGTTTAGAACACACCCAAAAAATGCTATTGCACCCCAAACACACCTTTTGCAATAAAATCCAAAGCCATCCATGGAGTAAGGGAAAATCACCAGACAACACCAACTGTACATGTAAAATCACGCACCACAGCTTGGAGGCTGACTACCTCTGGGCCTAGTGGAAGACTACTAGGCCACAAGCACACACATCCAACAAAGGTAAATCACACACACACACCAACAGTGAAATACACCACAGCCACGTTTAGCATTTCAATCCTATGCCATCCATGCCCTACATGATGTAGAAATTCTACAGACACCACAAAACATGGACCCATGGGTACCCTACTGGCTGAAATTGCAGAGAAAAACAACTAGGCCCATATTGAAAGTAGTACAGGCCACCCACCACAACAATAATTTTTAAAAACAATAAAAATCCCAGAAAAATGTAGGTACAAACAAGCCCCAATGAAACAAACACACCAATTCTCCAACTTACTTGTCATAAATTAAATCTCAAATCAAAAATTCCTCAAATAAATCCAAAAAAATGGTATGATGCAGCAGACAGACACAAAAAGTGATCCTTCCAGCTCCAAATCCAAATGAAAGTGAACAACACATGCACAAAGCACGTGGGAGGAGCCTGCTGGACAGGAACAGGAAGTTGTAGTGTCAGGGGCACTTCCTTCCTCTTGAAAAAAAAGTGTTAAAAAAATTAAAGGACTCTTTCTTACACAAAGACTACAGCAAGATCACAATCTGAGGAGTTTTCTGAGCAAAATGATCATTTTAGAGAAGGTTTTATGAAGCTCGCGAGATATTCTTTGCCAGATTGCAGTTTTTCCATGTTCGGGATCGCGATCTTACCAAAACAGCCGCCGGAAGTCAGCTCGCGCGCACCAATGACGTGTTCGGGGTCGCACACTCTCGCGGGCTTGGGCAGCCATAGTACAAATCTCGTGGCGCTCGCAAACAGACAGAAAAGCAAGTTGGCGATCGCAGAATCAAGGTAAGACGTTACCGCGCGCGCGAGAATGAATATTGAGCGCGCGAGGAAGCAAATTTACTACGCTACGCGCTAGATTGCGTAGCAATCTGCAACTTCGCGCTCTATGCGAAGCGCGAAGTTACCAAAACTTCGCAAGCTCCGCGAACGGAGCGTAGTTTAACGCCCAGGCTTATTCTAGACAGCATCAAATCATGATCGCCCAGTGACCCTCTTCCTATTTCTGTGTTCAAGCAGCTTGAGCCGCCATCTTTGCTTGTAATTAGGGACCTTCTGAATTCCTCCTTACAGGAAGCTATAGTACCACCAGAGTGGAAGCATGCTATGGTGCTCTCCCTTCTGAAGAAAGCCAACGCGGTTCCCGATTTGCCCTCTAATTATTGGCCTATTTCTTTGTTTCCGGCCTTTTCCAGGATTTTAGAAAAGCACATCTACGCACAGCTGTCTAATTTTGTAGAGTCACAAAAACTTCTTCACTCATCCCAATCGGGCTTCAGAGCTGGTTTTTCAACTGAAACAATGCTTCTTGGGGTTACGGAAAGACTGTGTCGTCATCTGGATTGTGGAGACAAGGTGGCCCTTATATTGCTTGATTTAAGCGCAGCATTTGACACTGTGTCCCACACCATGTTAGTAGAAACCTCAAGATCATTGGGCATCTGTGGCTCAGCCCTCAATTGGCTCATTTCTTTTCTTGCTAATCAGACTTTCCAAGTCTTCTCTCCTACAGCCAGCTCCGATACCCTTCTTTCACCCTATGGGGTACCTCAGGGCTCCATCCTTAGCCCTCAACTATTCAATCTGTATGTCAGACCTTTGGCTGATGTTCCTGAAGATGCTGGGTTGTCCCTGTTCTCTTATGCAGACGATTCCCGGATTATCTTTTCTCTGTGAGTGGAGAGTGCAGCTGAGACTTCTCTCCTCCAGTTGGGCTTGAGTAAAATTGCCTCATGGATGCAGGCCAATTACCTTAAGCTCAACGGAGAGAAGACCAAGGTTTTAATCTTAGGGAAAAACAAGGATGTCTGGGGCCCCCAACATTGGCCTAGTGAGATGGGTACACTTCCTCAGCCCTCCCGCCAAGTTCATAACTTGGGGGTCATCGTCGATGATTCACTAACTATGCAACGTCAAGGCGTTAAGGTCGCCGCCACATGTTTTACCATTTTGAAATGGATAAAAGAAGATTATTTGGATGCTGCCGGAGCCCGCCCAGAGAACAGTAGTCCAGGCATTTGTCACCTCTAGACTGGACTACGGCAACATTCTTTATCTGGTGGCCAATAAGGAGGTGACTCGCAGGCTGCAGATGGTTCAGAACTCTGCTGCAAGACTACTTTGCCGGATTCCTAGAGCTATCTCTGTTTCCGATCACCTGCGGGACCTGCACTGGTTCAGGGTTGAGAACCGTATTAAGTTCAAAGCCCTGAGCTTCATGTTCAAAATCAAAATAAGTGTGGCCCCTCAATATCTGCAGTCTTTGGTCTATCCATACGTGCCTTCTCGTTGCCTTCGTTCATCTACACAAGGGAAATTCATTGTGTCCCGAGTCAAACTAACCCAAATGGGTGGACTATCGTTTGCATACCTTGGTCCCTCCCTATGGAACTCCCTCTCTACTTCAATTCGGAATGAAACAGTGTTTGTCCAAATTCGCAAGTCCTTAAAAACCTGGCTTTTTAACCAATAATCATTAAGCTGCTATCTATTCCTTGGTCTGGCCGGCGCAGGGATACCCTTTCTGGGTAGCTGTTACGCCTTACAAATTTACTTATTAATAATAATATTAATAATAATGAACATTACAGCATCCACCCTATGCATTCTAAAGAGGTTAATGGTGGTGTAATTGAGCTGTTTTAATTGAAGGAGGCAAAAAGATCTCCGTTAAGTGTGTGGGAAAAATGTTTAGAAGATCTGTGTTTCCCACATCTTTTTCCTACAGGTATGGCAGGTATGATGAGAGACCTGTGCAAATACATACAGCCGAGTATAGATGTAGTAGACTTTATTCAAACAACCCTAGATTTCGTCAATGTGTTCTATATATATTTCACTTTTAATTTGCATAATATATAGCAAGAGAACTTTTGGAGAAAGTTCAAGGAAAAGAAGAACACTTGGAATACAATTCAATAAACCTAATGGCATATCAGCATTGGACTAATAACATAACATAACACGTGTATTTGTAAAGCGCACGTTCACCACTACGGGTATCTTGGCGCTGAATAACAGATGTTTATTGTTACCCAACTCAATGGTACTGAATATTGGTATTGGTTTCATGGTGAACTCAAGTGCATGTTGAGGAACTTTGGAGCACCTACTTGGTTCCTGACACTGAGCTGTGCTGAAAATTCATGAGATGACCTGTTAGAATTCTTGCAGGAGGCAAATTCAAATATGAAGACATTCATCTGAATGCACTAGGGGAACTGTGCTCACTAGATGCTGCAAATGTTTGCAGATATTTATTCACAAATTTTAAAGCAATGATGTCTTTCTTCTTGAACAAAACAAAACCTCCTCTTGGTGAAGTGATTGATTTCCTTTGGTGTAAAGAGTACCAAGCCAGTGGTGCTCCCCATGATCTCATGCTATTGTGGGTAAAAGATGCCCAAGAGTTTGGATCAGAGACTGATGAGTCTGTGTTGTATTTTATTGAGCAGTATGTAATTTTCTCCATCCCAAAGGAGAGCAGTGACAACTTATTGAGATAATAAGTTCTACAATTCCAAAATCATAGATGTGGAAAATACTGTCAGTATGAATACAGAGCAAAAAGAAAATTTTAAACAAGATGTCATTTCGGATTTCCATGACCTGTCATCTCAAAAGGAAGAGTCAAATGCTTTTTGTCTACAGTGAGACACACACTTACAAGGAAATCACTGAAAAAATTGTTCTACCTAAAAAGAACAGAGGCCTCCAAGTACATTAATGACTACAACCCTGTGATTCGGAAGTTGTGGAATGCAAACATGGATGTACAGTTTGTTTCAGACAACTCAATTGCTGTTGCTCAGTATGTTACATTTTATATAACAAAGTCAGAGAAAACTAAGATGAAGGAGATGTGGGAGGAGATTTCAGCAGAAAAGAGTCTTATAAAGAAATGGTACAGTTTTAGTTTGAAAATGCTTTCTCACAGAGAGATAGGCTCACATGAATGTGTAGACTGATTAAGCTCAGCTAGTTTGTTTTCTAAATCTAGAGGAGCTCTATGGGTGAGTTTCGGTCTTGCATAAAAATGCAATATCTTGCAGCATTTGAGCGACACAGTACAAATATTCTGAAAAGTAACATGCTGGATAAGTACTATCCAAGGAGACGTCCTCATCTGGAAAGGATGTGTCTCGATGAAATACTACAACATTATTACTTTCAGAAGTAATATCAGTGAAAACATAAATGAAGGTAACTTTGCTGTGGCTGGATGTGAAGGATGTTTAGTTAGACATAACAAAAGAAATGTAATCAACAATCAAAAGCAAAGTTGCTGAACTCCAGACAAAAGAGAGTTTTTTATTTAGCCTTGTTACAGTTGTTTAAGCCAGTTTGAACTGAAAGTGAGCTACTTGGAGAATCTAACTGTTATGAAGACTCGCTCAATGCTTTTAAAGATAGCATTGAGTGCTCTGTGTTTCCAGTGTATCTTCACATGTTGAAAGAAGAGATTGAACAAGCAGAAACAAATGCTGCTGAGAGAGCAAGAGAGAGTTCTCAGAGCAGTCACAGTTCAGCACCTGGAAGTCAATATCTTCTTGGACAGGCAATCATTGAAAATGAAGTTGCAATAGCTATGAATAAGTGGAGAATGCAATGCAGCAAGCAAGACGAGAAACTGTTGATTTAAAACTACTAACATAGCAATTGTATGCAGATCAGAATTTTTTGAAGAGGTAGAAGGTAAAGTAGAACATGGATTTCTCGATGAGAAAAAAAGTATGCATGTTGTACACATAAACCAGTTCAATTGTAGATGAGAACTGGAAAAATCTTCTTGATTAAAGTACTGACAAGTTACCTACGGAATACAACAGATTCAAATTTGTTGTGTGTAGTCACTGCTGAAAGCTTTTATTTTAACTTGCCGGTCAGCTGCACACCTCCGTATTTTCATCAGATACTTTCAATGCTTCCTGTGTTTTAATATTGCCCCCTGTGTTTTTAAAATTGTATTGTATTACCTTGTTTTTGCAAAGCTACTTACTTGGGATCTTGCTTATTCTCTTTGCACTTTACAGCTTCTTTGCACATTTTTTCCACAGGCTCTGACGCATTTCTAGGGTTCTTCCCGCTCGGCCAGCACTCTAGGCTCCAGCAACGCCTATTTAGGGGCAAGCTGGAGCGCACGCTCAGCGGACGCGTGCAGTGGGCGCGCCTAAGGGAAGCCCGTCTGTGCCCGTCCGCACCTGGACCGAGCCCAGGGCCAGGATCCCTGGTTCAAAACATGCTCAGAATCTCAGATTACATTACTCATGGGAGGACCTTCTTTCACTGGGTCAGCCTAGGGACAAATACTGTCGCAAATTTACCTGTGAGGAGCTACTCTCAACAGACAGCCCACACTGCCTAGGATGTTCTAAGAATATTTATAAGGAGGATAGAGTAGATGCAAATTCTGTTAAAAGTTCAACCAAGACTATCAAAATCAAAACACAACTAATTCTAGCCTTGATTAATGCCAGGTCCTTGATCAAGCATAAATATGAGATCTTCTGATTTTATTCTAGATAACAAATTGGATATCCTATTTATTGCGGAAACTTGGGGTGAGGAAACATCCAATTCTGATTTCAACATTGCAGTGCCATATGGATATAAAGTTACTAGGCACGCTAGATCCATAAAAAAGGCGGGGAAGTTGCAATTATTTTTAAAAATGAATTTGCAGCACACTGCTCAATATGCCCTTCTTCAGATTGCGAGGCGCTATATTTTAATATTAACATATCTGATCAAGATACTTTCAAAGGATTGCTAATTTATCACCCGCCGAGCTCAAGGGCTAATTTTTTATCTAACCTATCATTCTTATTAGAACCGGGTATTTCATCTAGCTGCTTTACTATGCTAGATGATTTGAATTTTCACTTGGACATAATTGCTGACAAAGACACTCAGGAACTTATAGACATCAGCTCAGATGTAGGTCTCCAACAGCTAGTTGAAGGGGCGACACATCAAGCTGGTCACACCTTGGATGGAGTGTTCACAAATCTTTCCGCTTTGTCCATTACTTCTATCCTTCCCCTCACTTGGACCGATCATTTTGCTGTTATTTTTCAGTGGGCTCTGTCTGATCCCATTATTACTAACACAGCTAATAACAAATCTGCCAGGACAGCCTGGAATAAGATCGACCCACGGGCTTTAGAAACCCAGCTAATCCAAAGTATTCCTGTCCCTGATTTGGAGGCAGATGGATCAGCGAGAGGTTATACATCCTGGCTAGACCTTAACTTTACCAAAGTAGCCCCTATGACCGAGGCTAATAGAAATAGGAAAAACCCTTCGGCCTTATGGTTTACTGAAGCCCTAAGACTTGACAAACAAGCGTGCAGGAGACAAGAAAGATTATGGTGGATAAACTATGACACAGCTGAAAAAGAACAGTATAAGCGTATGCTAGAAAATATAAGAATAACAATATTACAGAGAAGAATCACTTTTACACACAGAAAATAGAAATGGCGGGAACTTTTCTCAGTCATATCTAATCTGACTACCACCAAAAAGGATAGCAATGAGAACTTTACTCAAGACTTCTGCAATTTATTGGCCCAGACTTTTAAAAGCAAGGTAGATCAGGGAGTCAAAGCCATAACAACATTACATTTTTTTACTGTTACTTCCCCAGAGCAGGTTGCTTCCCTTCTTCTTAAAACTAAATCGGGTTCTCCGGATGACCCTTGCCCTCCCAGATTACTGCATACTATTAGTCACATCATTGTCCTCAGCTATCTGGCTTTTTTAATCAAATGCTTTCACAAGGTACTTTCCCTACCTTGTGAAAACAGGCCTATGTATTACCACTAATAAAAAAAACTAATTTTGATGTAATGGATCCAGCCAACTACATGCCAATTGCGAGATTACCATTGCCTGCTAAAATAATTGAGAAAATTCTTAATAGGGAACTTTCCACATATATTTTGGATAATGATGTTTTGGATTATAGCCAATTTGGCTTTCGTACATGCCATAGCACAGAAACAGCCCTAATTAAGACCAAGGAGGAGATTTGTGCTGCTTTAGATGGCGGGGGATCAGCAGCCCTGATCCACCTTGATCTGTCCGCGGCATTTGATACCGTGGACCATAATCTATTGATAGAACAGCTGAAAGCTATTGGCCTCGGAGGCAAGGCCCTGTCGATCTTAACATCTTTTTTATCAGATAGGTCTCAGATAGTGCAACTAGGAGATTTTAAATCCACACCTTTTACTCTGCCGTGTGGGGTGCCTCAGGGCTCCTCTCTGAGCCCCACACTTTTTAACATTTATGTGTCTGAACTAGCACCCCTGATTAAACTTGATTCCGACCTCGTACGCAGATGATACTCAACTGGTCATTTCAACCATTGATAAGGAGGCCGATCATGCTAACAATCTACACGAATGCATGATCTCTTTGAGTTCATGGATGAGCAAACACTGTTTGAAGCTCAACTCAAGTAAAACCGAGGTGGTGCTTTTTGGTAAACTGGCCCCTCTCTGGTCACCAATTTGGTGGCCAAGTGTCTTGGGCCCCCCTCCTACGCCAGTAGTGAAAGCTAAGAACTTGGGAGTCATAATTGATGAGAAGCTGAACTTTAAATCCCAAGTCTCTAAAGTGGTGTCTTCTGCATTCCTCACCATCAGAACAGTGCGCAAAATACTTCCATTTGTTATGGAAAGCGCAAGAAAATTGGTTTTAACCTCCCTTGTGTTGTCCAAACTAGACTACTGTAATGCCTTATAGATTAATCTACAGTCTAGTCGACTTAGAAGACTGCAGTCAGCACAGAATGCTGCTGCCAGAGTGGGACTCAATGTCCCTAAACACCAGTCCATTAGGGCCGGAATACAAAAGTTGCACTGGTTGCCAGTAGCTCACCATGTGAAATTTAAGTCCCTGTGTTTAGCACATAAGGCTTTACACAGAGTTGGGCCACGATTTCTCTGTCAGATTTTTAATTGGCACTCCCCTCCAGACAACTGCATTCGGCTACTGCCTTTTTAATGCCTTCCTACAGAATCAGGACAACAAACTGGGGGGGAAGGAGTGTCAGTCATAGCGCTATTAGGATCTGGAACTCTCTCCCGCTCACTCTTAGAAAGATACCATCTTTGATTGAGTTCAGGAAAAACCTTAAAACGTGGCTATTTAAAAATTAAGTTTTCTGTGCAGTATGCAGTCCACAAGCGCCTAGAAACCTAAGGGTAGTAGTGGGCTATAGAAATTGTGATACCATAACATAACTACACCAACATGCTTAGCTGCTAATAAAGCTAAAGGAGTTACCCTTCATCAATTATTAATGCTGCCTGTTGAACAAGACAAGAAATTACAATACAACTAATTATCTGGTGATGCTTGTCATGAAGTGGCAAGAGTATTAAATAAATTAAAGCTACTATTTATTGATTAACCTAATGCTAGCTTTTATACATTTAAGAATGCAGCAAATACTAAAAACTCACTACAATGTACTTTTTGGAGGAAAACACTTAATTGTCTTTGAAGACCTGCTCCAACTAATTCCTGCAAAAGGACAACCTGTATAGAAGAAACTACTACATAATGAAACAAGAAATGCACTTGGAAGTGTTGGAAGTATGTCCAAAATATGTACCAAGCATCAGATAAGCATTATGGAGAAATAAAAGACATAAGAGTGGGAGTCCTCACAAAAGAGGGAAAGGCAGTATTACAAACCCATCTCATCTAAAATGGCTTTCTAAGAAATGTTTCAGCTGCTGATGTAATGTTTAATTTTGTTAAGGAAGAGAAGTCTATTGTTTGTTTGATGCCAACTCTTGAGGAGTGTAGTAAATCCAATGAACAATTATTGCAATTGGAAAAAGAAGAGGTCATTGAAATTAGAGCAAATTATGAAATGGAACAGCAAATAAGTTACAATGCTACTAATGGAAAAAAAGCTATGAAAATTGGATAGTTTAGGAAAGTCTGTTTTGAAAAGTGCAGGATTAGAAAAACAGTTATGTATCTGTAAAAATGTTTGTGTAATCTTGCATCAAAATTTAAATGTTGAAGAAGGGCTAGGTAATGGCGCAATAGGTAAAGTTATGAAATATATTAATTATCCAAATAGAAATGGTGTGAAATACTTAGCCATAACATTCGGTGATATTGCTGAAGTTAAGCAGATTGGTAGATGCCTTGCACGTTTCCAACTTGTGAAAGACTTTTAGGTCCAGCTAAAGCAGTTCCCAGTGTCTTTAGCGTATGCAGTAACTATTCACAAATCACAAGGTTTCGATGTAGCTACATGTCTTGTTTATATTGGTAGTAGAGTATTCAAAGAAGAAATGTCATGTGTTGCTTTGTCGTAAATTAGAACATTGTCTGTTTTTTTGGGATTGATTTTGATGAGAAGAAAGTAAGTGCTGATGTGACCTGTGCAACAGAGTATAATCGGTTAACATCTCAATATGCTCCTCATTTAGGCCAGTATCCTGTGCTTCAAAAAGCAATACTGAGTCCAAAGCGGACAATATCAAAGCAGTCTATTGGAGTTGAACAGAAAGATGAACAAAAAGAAAAACAACAAGGAGGAAAGACCTACAAGACAATCAGAAAATAGAAGGGTATCATTTTGATAATAAATCTTGAGTGAACTCTCATGCTAATGTAGTGTTAAATGCAGTAAACCATTTGCCTCATTTCACAAATTCTATTCAAGAAAACTTTGCTAAAAGAATGTTTCCACAACTGTGAAGTTTACTTGAAGAATTAAGAAGTGACAGAAGCATTATACATTCTGCTACTGGAATAAGAAAACTCACTGATGAGATCAGTGGTGTTCCCGCAAAATCTTCAGCAGGATGCTCAAGAATTTCAAATGGTAATGCTAGGACTGGTAGATGAAGAAGATGTGAATAGTAATGAATTATTTGGTTTAACTTATACATGGACCCATAACTGTGAAGTTTGTGAATTTACGTCTAGCACTAAAATGAATTCAGAACGATTACTCTATTTGACATCACCAGATTGTAAATTTAACTACAAATGCCCATAAAGATATGGCCTGTACAAACTGTATATCAGAACTTAGGTCAATGTTGTTTCTACAATGGTATGGAAAATATGCCATAGTCATACTAAAACAATGCAGAGTGGATAGTACTAAATTAGGAAATTAAATTACAACTATTAAAGCTACACACATTTCCATTTAAAAATAAACTTTCATAACTATAGCAATCATATTTCATGAAGGAATTAATATAACCTCTGGACGCTAGGAGATGGCTCCCATAAGTCGATATGAAGTGCCCGAATGCATTACATGTTTTTACGCAAAAGAAACAATTGATGGACGGAATGCTGGACAATGCAAACATTCACCCCCAGTCACAAAGATCTGGGTTTAATCCATCATTCTTTTGCTCACCACACCACCCCAGTCTGGACCCAGCCATATGCAAATCAGTCTTGAACCTATGCCTTGTGGGAACAGTCCAGCCAGAAATGCCAAGCCAGGTCCTTCTTGGACCAGAAACAAGCATTGTGGGACCGGTTTCAGGACATCATCCTTCATCAGCCAGGCTAGCTTGAATCCAATGGTGGAGTGTTCTACATTCTGTCTGTCAATTATTCTTTTTACATGTGTTTAGCCCATAGGATTGCAGCTTCTGAAAAAAGTGTTGACTTTTAAATCCAAATGTGTTTCTCCTGAAAAACATACTTAAGTGATAGTATTGATTCTATTGCCTAAACATATATGAAGATACATGTTATTTTTATAAATTGGTGTGGAACTCCCTTTTGAGTCCTGTGCATCATTTATTGACTATTGTGCGTATTTGCAGATGTCTAACACTCCTCACTGATAGGTAAAAGCCTGCTCTACCACACTACTCCCTAAAAGAGAGCTTGGGATTGCTAGAGGAAGCCCCTGTCTACAAGTAAGGGAAAGGCTGGACTCTTTGCATGGTATATTTCTTTTTTATATACCATATAAAGATGCAGCTTCCTACAATCCAGGCATAAGCAGTTGGCTCATTACATTCCGGCCAGGGTCTGGTGTTTAGCTCAAGTGCTTACACAGAGGCCAGGGGAAGTGTGGCCTTGCATTTCTCATCTCCCTACCATCCTGAGGTAAATTCAGGTTTAGAGGAAAAAACATGACTTAAAGCAGTCTTTCACAGAGATCATACTAGGCCACAGTTGGTTCCATCATGTATATGGGGTCAAGAGAGCACACAACAACCTGCCTAGAAAATCCTTGGGTGTTCAAACTCCCTATGAGATCCTGTTTGGGTTGAAGATGTGGGCCCCAGACTTTGACAATCCCAGCACAGTGGCAACTGGTACAACTTTAAACTTCACTTAACCTTTGGATGTTTTACAGGAACTAAATGACTTCCAGGATGGACAAAGCAACGCACAAGTAAAACACACCACCACTTGGGAAGTGAAGGAAGTCCTGGCAAGACCGGCCTGGGTCCCGAAGGTTAAGGACCTGGTCAGGGAGAAAATTGTGGATAAGAAATAATTTGGGCCATCTTACAGAGTGCCTGTTCCTGTCCTGGCTGTTGAAGGTACAAGAACTGTGCTCCTTCCATCCTTTGCCGGCCGCAAAGACAAAAGATTTGTTTCCATTGACACGATCAAACCACAGTATGTGGCCGATTCGAAATAGAAAGCCTTGTTGGTTCCTGCGTAGCTACCTGCCTCTTGCTACTGTGCAGGAAGTTCAGATGGAAGCTTTGATAACTATTGAAGCATACTCTCTCTCTAATGAGAGACAAAAGTTAACACCAGTGAAGTTTGCCTTCTACCTGTTGCTACAACAACAATTGTACAGTCGACTAGTACAGAAACACAGATTTCAATTTGGAAACCTGAAAAGACCATGGCCTATGTCAATCTACCAAAGATCAATTCTTCTCCCAGTTCTATAAAACCTGCTGAGCTGCTAAAAATTGATAAAACAGCCTCTGGATACTTCATTGATTTTGATGGCTTTTCTTCTGATGCTCAGATCCACAGCACCGACCACCTCCACCATCCAGGCTGAAAGTGTGTGTTTTCTATGTTTGTCTAAAAAGGACATCTTTTGTTTCTCCATGGTTATATTTTTGGATTGCAATTGCGTAACCCTTCCTGGTCCTCTGGATTGGTCTGGTGACAGTTTTGTTATTTATCCTAAATGGACATTATCTCCTAGAATGCTCTGCAGTACAACTAGTGAACTTAGTTCTTAAACCAGATGCATCATCACACCGTGAACAAAGAGACCTTTCCCTGATGATCATTTCAGCGACTCCAGTTCCTGGTAGGATTGTTTGACAAAGGGTGTCGTATAATGTGCATAGCCCCACTGAACTTTTACAAAGTCCACATCTATTCAAGATATATTTGAAAGATTAAATTACCCCTAGTACTGTTTCTGATGATTGTGACATTGATACAGTGCATGAAATGCTAGAAGATCTGGAGTATTCTACTGTGTTTTCTTCTGATAAATTGTATGATGGTACATCTAGTTAGGATGAAATGTTCTGTATCTAACATTACAGTCATCATTTTCTGCTTTTTTCTTGGCTCTGGTTCAGTGGGACTACCCATGGCTGTAGTAATTTTTTCAGCAGCTGCAACGTGCTCCAAGGTGTACCTCTGCGATCATCGTCTGTGGGTGCTGGGAACAGAATTGTTTTATCGACCTTTCGGAACACAAAAACATTCAGCTATTCAATCAATCAATCAATCCATCAAACGTCACTTTATTCGGCAACTCAATGCCATTAAAGTGAACATGTTAAAAAGATACATTTCATCAACACATTTAAAAAAGTAAAAAAAAATTAAAATAGGAACATTCTTAATATCAATAAAAGATCAAAATCCAAATTGTAAAATGAAACAGAAGGCATCATATAAAGTGCAAAGTGCTAAGGCCAAGTGCAATAGACATTGTATCGTAAAAATACCAAAATTAGCATGAGATGGGCCCTGGAATCAAAACAGGCAAGAACAGATGGCTGCTTTAAAAATAACTTTTTCCTGCGCCTAATGACTCATATTAAAAAACATTTGGCTATTCTATTCTGTTTGGTTGGAACCTATAAATTTGGCTTATTTTTAACACGCTAATTTTTTTTTTAATAGATTTTTACTTTTGTTTTTATTCAGATGGTTTCTAAATCGCATGATTGCCTTTTTAATAGTTTTATCATATTTTTAAGAGTGAATTTTGACATTCATCTTTATATTTATATATGCTGATGCATTTTTAATCATAGCTTTAAGTTTAGACACCTTAGTAGTCAACTTATGTTTGCAGAGTGGGTGTCATGTGTCCCAGTTAGGCCCAGTGGGAAACTCAGCCATTTTACATACACACAAGGTTTCTCCTAAGTTGCCTTCACTCTCACACAATGACTTTGACAAACATTTACATCCATTAGATGCAGATTAGTTTCCATGATACTTCCCTTGCTTACCAAATCAACTTTGCAAGAACACTATCATGATACCTTAAACTTCATGTGCAAGGTCCATACATACATTGTGTAAATGTGTATGTTTGTTTACATCCATGCAGTGACACAACAATCTATCGCACATAAACAACGGCATGCTAGGTCCAAGGCAAGGATGCTTTCTATTATAAATAAACAAACATTTCTGGGCTTAGGCAGATGAGTACTTGCTGTCAATGTGAGGTCGCTGCATGCTGAAACTTCAGCCCAGCGGTTAGCTGATCCATCAGTGAGGGATGTCCAACTGGTGACGAAAACAGGGACCTACATTCTTTGCCTTCAGGTGATGGGATTGGATCATCTGATGGGGATTCCTGGCATTCATGTACCCTGGGCGTCTAGGTTAGGGAAAGCATAGTTAGAGTCCGTTACATACATCTTCAAATATATTGTTTTATATGCCTGCAAATATATAATGTCTTAGCCAGATGGTGGAACTTTCATTCTGTTTACTGTCCTCATATTGATAATCACTTTCATTTGATTCTATCTATTGATCATTGTAACACATATTTTTTATACAGGAATAACAATAGTTAAAAAAATTATGAAAACGCCCCACTGTGTATTCCTTGTATACTTCTCTGAGAGACAGAGAGCACGAGTGACTGAGCGAAAGGGTTATAGATCTGTTACAACGATCCCTGAGAGAGCTCAGGGATGTTATGTTCTGTGGTTGCCAAAACAGTTTTCTACCTATCTAGGTTTAGGGGTGCAAATGTTGGCACTGTGGGCTTGCAGGTTTCTAGGACAACATATCCTGCGAGGGTGCACTGAATCAGTCTGACACCATCTCTACGTTTATGTAGAAAAACAAAAGTGCAGTTTCTACTAAGAAGTGGGGAACTAAACAATAGTCTAGGAGTATTTGAATGCTCTCCCTCTACAGACTGAAACAAACCACATATATAGGCACCTCCCATGTCTTTCTCCTACCAGCTTCCACTTTGTTATCTTCTCAGAGTTAAGTTTACAGTACGTCTCATAGCAAGTGAAGTTGGCCCCTTTTTGTGTAGATTAAGATCTGGGCCAATAAGGAGACAGTCTGAACAAGGACGTTATGGGCAACTACCTTAAGCTTGAAAAGGGATTGTTGAATCCCTGGCTGGGTTATGTTCAAAACACCCTGAAAGATTTAAGTTTTTTCAATAAATCTGAATCACATTCCTCTCCACCAAAGATGATAAGCTGGTGGTTTATCTCTGATTTCAGGAACTTATCCAGGTACAGAGGCTACACACATAATCTAATAAACACTCTTTTAGAGATTTCATTATGCTATTAGCAAAAGATGATCCCATTCTGTACTTAACCTTAGATTGGACATGCTGGTAAAGATCTCTCCATTTCCGTTTCAGAGCAGGTATGGTGTGGCGGCTTCTGTGTTTTTGGTATGATAAGAACACATTTAGTAGTAATGCATTGGATTGCCTCTTTTATAGGCTGTCCAATCAATATCTGATGTGCTTTATGTTCTTCTGTTGACCTTTCAGAACTTCTTCTATATCATTTTTCCAACCTATTTTAAAATATAAAGTTCTGAAAGCGCAGAGAAGCAGTACTCTATTTGCAGTTTATAGGTAACCCCAATGTTTGCTTTAGAGTGTGCTCTTTTCTTAAGGTCGTGGAAAACAATGGATGGTTGACCTTCTGGCCTCAGTTACGATTTGTGGGACTTAAATTACTAGGGTCAATTGCTGGTGTTGATCAGTAAATTGCAGGGTGCCCTCTGCTCCTAAATATTTAATCATAGCGAACCCTTGGAGGTTTTTGATGTATAAATAGTAGGGGTGGGCGGAATTTGCGAAATCCACTTTCGCAAATTATCGCGAAAATTTTTAAAATTATCGCAAACAAGCGGAAATATCGCGAAGATGCGGAATTTTTTCTCCCGCATGTTCGCGAGATTTTCTGCATGGTTGCGGGTCGGCAACTTACCCATGTGGTTGCTCGCGGGCGCGGCCATCTTGTTTTGAGTTGTCTCGCGGTGCATGATCGCGAGAAGAAAGACGTGATCGCGCGACGCATGACGTCACTGCGGGTGCGAACTGTCGCGAGACAGCGCAAATGGCTAAAAACAATCCAACATCTCATGGAGAACGCGACCGGATCAAGAAAACTTGTCGGCGAACGCAGGGATTCAGGTAAGGCGATCGCGCGCGCGCGAGAATGTATTATTTTACAGCGCGAGCAAGAAACAAATTATCGCCAAGCTGCGGAAAGCGGAAATTTTGACATTTTCGCGCTCTCCGCGGAACGCGAAAATGTCAAATTATCGCAATTTCCGCAAACGGAACGAAATTTTTGCCCGGGCCTAATAAATAGCTGTAAATCCGTAGGATATACCACACTTGCGCCGCCGTGTAACTAATGTTTTAGGAACAAACTAACGCACCATTTTACTTAGAAGTGGTAATCAAGTCACTCGTACGCTGCTTGTTTTAATTTTATACACTTTCCTTCAAATATTGGTTATGTGTTGCCAAGGACAACAAGTTCATAGTTTGCTGTGTTGCTGTTTGTTCAAACTGTACCTACTTTATTTTGCTAAACTGTTCATCTGCCACCATGGCTACTATTTTATGATGCAGTGCCTGTTTCTTTTATGATTTTAATTTAAAATCGAATAAAGATGCATTGATTGATTGATAATAAATTACGTTCTTTAAAATATAAAATATCACTTGCAATATTTTTTGAAATGTGGGAGAATTTATTTTTTATTTTTTGGCATCAACTAAATAAGGGCTGTATAGCAGATAGTCTGAAACCCTGAGTAGAGCCTGTGAATATAGGTATGAGTAATCTCTGAGAGCTACACATAAATACTAAAGGTCCTGGCAGACAAATATCACTATTTCTAACATAGTTATAAAACCATTTCAAAGTGCTCAGCTAATTTTAGTAAAGTATTAAATGGCAAGCATATACTTGAGTTTATCAAGATGGATCGCACAGCTTACCTGTGTTTTTGTTACCAAATAGCAAGTCAGCTACTCACTATCACAGCTTGTTCGGGGCTGGAAAATAAAGAGCAACAGACTGAAGGCCATTTATTTTCTTTGTCTCCAATATCGCCTCTGACTGAGGCTGGCTCGGGCTGAAAGAATCGTGACCTGTGGCAGTCCTAGCCCTAAGTCTCTCTCTGACTATCATTCAATACCTGGGTTGTTACATTATCTGTAAAATAACCACTGTTATCCTATGCAATGAAACAAAATCCAGAACTTGCAAACACTAAAGCATGCAACAATAACAGTAAACAAACATGTTAAGGTAATCTCAATTCACATATTCACTGCATATGCACCTATACATAAAAACAAGAAAGCTTAGACATTAGAGAGACATGAAAATATGTCATCCTTGGCAGTAAAGAGACAAGATAGTAACATTAATGCACATCTCTTCACACTTTCAATGAAAAAGATGAGAGAGTTTGAGGACAGGTGCAGAGTGAAGGCAGAACTGCCAATAGGGCTAAAAAAGGAAATAGAAGAACTTAAACGGGACCTGCCACAGTGCGTACAACAATTGGAGATTTTTACATCCTCCAACTAGTCCTTTGACTACAGTTTAAAAATGTGGCAAGTTATCAACCATTTGTAGTAGGCAAAGATAAACAAAAATTATATTATTGCCAAATCAAACCAGAGGCAGTAAACATCCATGTTCACCTTTACTCTTTTGACAGTGACAATTTTACAGAAATATGAAGGGTGAAGACTTCTAACAAAATAATTGCGTGGCTAAGTTCAGTGACTAATGCATAATCTTTATGAGTGGGCCATAAAACCAATAACATCAAATTTAATCGATCAGGCGGTACTTATATAGTGTTGCTAATCACTCAATAGGGTATCCAGGAGCTGTGCTGCAAAGACTTAGCCTGAAGGCTGCTCTCCACAGCTACCACTAGGATAGCTTTCTTTAAAAGGTTGTCTTAAACCTACTACCATAAGAGTTGAATTCTACTGGTGCAAGGTGTCCACTTTTACTAGTGAACAGCATATACCAGGCCAACTTCTCACAGCTTGTCTTTTTATTGGTGGTGCAGATGACTGATTCTTTGTGTACAATGATGAGGCCACCTCCATGTAAAGCTTTTGGTGCAGTCTTGGTGTTTCATGTTGTAGCCACTGAGTGTTGTGATGGCAATTTCCGGGGTGGATGAGGGGGTGAGCTAGGTCATGTCAGAGGCGAGGGTGGAGATGGTGTCTCAGATTTCCATGGGATGTTTGCAGAGTGACCTGGAGTTGATTAGGAGGCAGTGAGTTATTCTGTTGGGGGTCTTGGCCAGTGGGGATGGTGTAGAATTGGTTACTGCGATGGCAGTCATCCTAGTGTGGCAGAGGATGCAGGAGAAAGGTCCTGTTGTGGAGTGAGGTGATGCAAGGCTGCCGTTGTTTTACCCTTGGTCTACGGCAAAAAGATCTGCGGTGGAGTATCTGTGGAAATGCGGTGGCCGGGGTTCCTGGTGCTGGGCGCGGTCCAGAAACTGATGGGCGCAGATAGTCTTGACTTTGGTGTGCCTTTGGCGTGACAGCGGCCATGCAGCAGCCTCCATAAGCAGTCCTGGGGGTCAGAGAGGCTGGCCAGGAGGTGGGAGGGTGGGAAAAACCTGCAGGAGAAATAACCTGTATCGAAACGGCAGGCAGGGCGGGACAAGAAACCAAAAACTTACATACACAGTACACAGTTAAGACCAAAGAACATAAATTAACATAACCCAAATACGAGACCATTGCTTAAAATGTGAAGGGATACCTAGAGGGCGTTGAGCTACGCGGAGTCAGGCAGCAGGGTTGAACTAGGGGCTGCATGAAGGAGGGCCAGACACCTTGTAGGAGAGCCAAGTGACTGAGGCAGTGAGTGGGGACTGGATGATAAGACCAAAAACGGTCAAGGGCTCAAATATTGGGAAAGTTCAACATCAGAACAGATATATGATACTATTATACATAGGGACAGTTCTGGTGGCTTAGTGTACTATTGCTTCCTATGTAGGGACCTCTGTTCGATCTCATGTTCACGGGATCAAATCCCGGTGGGTCCACTCAGACTTTCATCCTTCTGAGATCAATAAAATAAGTACCATTGAGTTGGGTAACAATACACATCTGTTATTCAGCACCAAGCTGTCCTTCTGGGTGAGCATGCACTTTACAAATACACATGTTATGTTGGGGTACAACAACAGAAAAATCTAAATTTTGCTACAAGGCAGACAAATATCAGTACACAAACAAATGAGGTTTCTGTATATTTAAAACATATGAAATTAATTTTAAAAACACTTCAAGATCCTTAGCAACTGCAGGCATGTAACACAACAGATTACAAGTTTCACTTACATTTCCGAACGCATTTAACCTGGACACCTGTGCACCCACCACAACACACACAGGCACAGCAGGAAAACCCAAGCAAAAAGACCTATTACAACTGCAACTATTACTATATAAAGCTGCAGGCTATTGGCACACACTCTTTCAGCAAAGTGAGCAGAAGGAAAGCAGCATGCCAGAGAAAGAGATGACAGCAGTGCTATGCTGATTGGTGATGTATATAGAGGTGTCTCCAAGAAGAGAGCCTCATTAGGGGAAAATTACTTAAAACAAGGCCCACATGACATGTAGACAGCTGAGCAAATTTTTGATGCGACAAAATGGGCACTCAGATGATATATCAGTAGCTCTCATCAGAGAATGACTGAAAAATCAATTGCCATTTTACAACTATTGATCTGTAAGGCATTAGGGCAACACATTACTAAAAAGCAAAAACTCAGGACCCAATTCACAATGGTATTTTTAGAAAAATGTACAGACGCAAAGACATAATTTATGCTTGCATGAAATAGTGGTTTTACTAATACGGATTCCCCACCAGAAGTGCAGAGAAAACCACAGAAGTAAAGTCCACGCAAAGATTGAGAAGTAAGGGGGATATGTACAAGGAGTGAGGCGTTAGCCGTAATGGATTAACGCCTCACTCCACCACTGCTGAAAAGCAAGGCTGCACCATATTCACTACGATATGGTGTAGCCTTACATTTCCTCCTGCGATGGCGCTACACTTAGCAGTGTAGCACCAATGCAGGCACCTTTGCACCATGGTGCAAGGGTGTCTGCGTGCAGGGGAGGATTGTTTATGTGAAGGAAGGTGCCCCTTCCTGCACATACACAATCCTGAAATGCAGTTTTGTCACTTTCATGTGTGCTGCTTAATGAAGCACATATGAAAGTCACAACATGGCTTTTAGATTGTTTATGTACAGGAAGGGGAACCTTACTGTATATAAAAAATCCATGGCATTTTGCTTATTCCATGCGTGCTGCACAAGGCTGTACACATGGAAAAAGCGAAAACTAGGGGAACTCATTTTTCCTCGTTTTGTCATCTTAAGACCAGGTTTTACCTGATCTCAATTTTGGCGCTGCCTCCTATGTACGCTGCCATTGTACATAGGGGGCAGCATCCAAATCAGTGGGTGTTGCGGTGGAACACCAATCGCAACACCCACTGCCCACCCCTTTCACGCTAAGCATAGCGTGAAAGGGAGGTGTATTTAAAAGGCATCGTTAAACCATGTTAAGTGGCTTATTGCTGCCTTTTAAATAAGGCTAAGCCCCTATCGCCACCACAACATCAATAAAAGTTATGTTGTGGTGGCGATAGGGGCTTGTACATATGCACCTGGGTGTATAAAATCTTGGTTTGCCTTGTTACCTTTGTGAATGCCAACAAACATGTACATTTTGAAAATTTACCCCTAACCTTCACCCCAATCGAAATGGCCAGAACGTTACTCTGCCCAACTCCCTTTTCAGGATTTGGAAAAGAAACCTATCATCCCATATTTTCTTTCAGGGTAGTTGAAGTGTTATCTCCATAGGGAGAAGGTGGAGAGAAAAAATAAAACAATTGTGAGTTTTCCCCTCACGGCTGCTCTTCCCACTGCATGGACTTGTATGCTATGTATAATTCTGCAGCGGGGGATAGGCAGGCTTAAATAAATCCTATGATAGGAAAAATAGTATGCCTGACAGCCTGAGCCTTAGAGAACTTTTTAGTCTTGCTATTGCACCTGTGGTTGTAAAGTGAACCAGTATCTACAGGCCGAGTTGTAATATTTCCTCCACACTTATACACTTTTCTACATGAATTGGTCCATATGCATTTACAACTAACAGCTGATTTGCAATGGAAGTTTTTTATGTAGTGTGTAAAGTAGGGTATGAATGACAAATGAGTCTATGCTTGCAAATCTTCCACATTGTTAGGTGACACATTGAAATTCAAATGAGGTGACTTGGCCCTTTCTGCATGCCCCCCCTAGTTTGTTTGCCTCCTTTTACTGAACCTTTTTTGTTTGCTTTTTCCATGCTACTCAGTCATAAAGTGCTTGTTATTTCCGTTTAGAAAATGGTAATAATGACTTACACCTGATTGGTACATTTAATTTACTTATGTTATGTTATGTTATGTTATCAGGACTTGTAGAGCGCACAGCTGCCCCAGCAAAGGGGCGTCCCGGCGCTATAATAGACAAAGAGCCGGACAACAAAACAGTACCAAGAGGCATGACACAGCTACTCTAGAAGTCCGAGGGAAAAAGGAAGGTTTTAATGGCCTTCCTAAAGACTGTCAGTTCCTCAATAGCACGGATATGAACAGGAAGGGAGTTCCTGTTAAAGAGCGGCCACCAGCCCTAGCCCTCTTAAAACGCGGGACTGTGACCAAGTGGAGCCCTGAGGATCTTAGGGACCGCACTGGTATGTATGGTGAAATAAAATGCTCCAGAATCTGAGGGGAAGAGTGCTTCAAAATTTTAAGTGAAAGACAGAGAGATTTAAACTGGATCCTCTGAGCAACAGGGAACCAATGGAGTTTATGGATAGTTTTTTTGGCCGAACAAAATCTCGGCAAGCCGACCAGAGCCCTGGCGGCAGCATTTTGAACGCGCTGAAATCTTGAAATTTTGGCCAAGTTGGCTCCCAGCAGCAGAGAACTAGCGTAATCCAACCTAGACAATATTGTGGCTTGTACAATAAGCTGTCTGGTAGGGGCATCAAAGAATTTAAAAATAAGTCTAAGTCTACGAAGAGTCCCAAAGCAAATGGCAGCAATTTTCTTAGTGTGAGAGACAAAGCTTAGTTTTGAGTCCAGCCAAACCCCTAAGTTTTTTACCTCGGTGACAGGAAGAGGGGTTGGACCAAGCTCAGACGGCCACCAATGGTCGCCCCAAAGGTGACTTTGATCGCCGACAATAAGAACCTCAGTTTTTTTAGCATTCAATTGTAGGCAGTGATCTGTCATCCAGCGGGCCACTGAGCTGATGCCCTCACGGAACTTAGCAGCCTCAAGGTCGGAGGCCCCACTTATTGCAACCGCCAGCTGCGTGTCGTCAGCGTAGGACACCATAGTAAGGTTCCAGCGCTTGGCGACAGCAGCCAGCGGCTGCACATAGAGATTGAAAAGAGTGGGGCTGAGAGCCGACCCCTGTGGAACGCCATGAGCAATAGGGTAAGGTTTAGATTGAAAGGGAGGAGTGACAACCCTAAAAGTACGACCAGATAGAAATGATCGAAACCATTTAAGTGCCATATTGTCGACACCAGCCTCCACCAAACGCTTCAATAAAATAGCGTGGGAGACGGTGTCGAACACGGCACTGAGATCTAAAAGCACCAGTGCCGTTGTTCAACCCGAATCAACCAAAGTTCGTAGGTGATCGACCATTGAAAGCAACGCCGTCTCAGTGCTTTGGCCAGATCGAAATCCATTCTGTGAGGGATCTAAGATATTCGCCAAATGGAGATGATTGGATAAAATAGCATTGACGTGGGCCTCGGTCAATTTTGCTACCCACGAAAGAAGAGATATGGGACGGTAGTTCTCTAATTTTAATGGATCCAGGGCAGGTTTTTTTAAGATAGGCATCACCTGGGCTTGTTTCCAGCTGCCAGGAACAGAGCCTGACATCAAGGATAGGTTGACAAGGTCGCGTAAAGCAGAGAGACAAAGCGACGCAGATTCTCTGAATTGGGCAGGTCGAAGAGGGTCAGTTGGCGAGCCTGATTTGACTTTCATCACAATTCTATTAAATTCCTCCATAGAGAGCTCAGGGAAAGAGCACAAGGACATAGATGTCATCGAGCCAGATTCCAATTTCTCTGGAGATGTGGATGGGCTCGAGAAAGAGCGATAGATAGCTTCCACCTTTTCTACAAAGAAGGCGGCCAAGTTCTCACAGTGCAAGGCAGAGCGGATCTCGGCGACTGGAGCTCTACTGGCTGTAAGATCCTTGAGCACCTTAAATATTAGTTTGGTAGGGTTGGTGCTGATGTTAAATTCGTGAGAGTAATAAGCGGCCCGGGCTTGACATACCGCTCTATGATATGTCTTGGTCCTAGCTAGATATAGCTTTTTCCTAGCAGGCAGATATGACTTACGCCAAGCCCTTTCCGCTTGTTTACAGGATTTTCTTAGAAGGCGAAGCGAGTCATCATACCATGGACTAGGTTCAGCACGGCGACATTTACTCTCAGCAATTGGGATCAAACAGTCTA
Source organism: Triturus cristatus (assembly GCF_964204655.1). Classification (NCBI taxonomy): domain Eukaryota; kingdom Metazoa; phylum Chordata; class Amphibia; order Caudata; family Salamandridae; genus Triturus; species Triturus cristatus. The sequence goes on from NC_140586.1 coordinate 581,265,258, forward strand.
AGGCTCCAGTAAGCCAGCTGCAAAAAAGGTCATAGCCCGACTCCACATCAGAAAAAGGACCTGGAAGGTTTAAACTAAGAAGCCGATGAAAATCGGCAAGCTTCAGTTTTTTCCATGGGTGTCTAAAGGACACGGGTACACTTGCTCTATGGAGAGAATTTTCAATTATGAGATCTAACTCTATAAGATAGTGATCGGTCTAGGCTATAGGTCTGGGAGGTAGTACTTTAGCCAAGGAAAGGTTGGTAAAAATGGGGTCCAAAATGTGCCCACCAACATGGGTGCGATGAGTGACCAGCTGAAATAGCTGGAGAGCCTCCAAATCGGCGATAGTACTGCTGACCGCGGGAGAGAGGGGAGCATCAAAATGGAGATTTAAGTCACCAATGATACTAACGTTGGCAGCCCCTAAGGCTAATGCACTTACAGCTTCAGGAAGAGCTAACCTAAAGGCAGCATCTGGGCCCGGAGGTCGATAAATGAGCAGCCCGGAAAAAGTAAAGTGAGGGCTAACCGAGATGCGAAAATGGGCACTTTCGCAGCCAGCAATGTCGAGAGCCTTCCATATACAGTAGCAGGATTTTACCGCAGCCGCAATGCCACCACCTCTCGAGTTACGATTAAAAGTATAAATCGCATACTCAGAGGGGAGAGCCAAATTAACTGCTGCCAAAGCTTCCTCATGCAGCCAGGTCTCTGACATAAAAAGAATATCAGGAGCTTCCTCCGTGAGTAGGTTGTAAACGTCTAGGTGATGTTTAACCAGCGACCTCACATTAAGGTGCCAAACCTTAAAAACATGGGGGACCTGAGACTTAGCAAGCGGAGGAGCACAACTATCATGACAGCCTAAGGAAGTTGATCTATCAATAAAGATAGAAACAGGGGATAAAAGTTGAAAAGCACACTCAGGGCACTGAAAAGGGCCGGATAGGGGGTGTAACGGTGTAAGAATACAAGGCGAAACCTCGCGAAGATTGAACAGCTCGTTACGAGAATACATTCGAAGAGCCGATCGAGTAGCTATATAGGAGTTAGGACAGCAAGACCCTGCCTCAGCACTGACTCGGCGCGGACCAGCGCAGACGGGCAGGACTCTGGCACAGGGAAGGCATTCCCACTGCGCATAACCGCTGCGCGCTGGAAGAGCTGGCTTAAGTAGGCTGCCCGCGTGTGTAGGAGAGCGCTAGACCGCTCAAAATGGCGGCCCCAAACGTCCACAAAACCACTCCAAAATGGCAGCCTGATCCCCCCAATGAGGTTTCTCCACTGGGACCGGACCCGCTAAACAGCGGTGTTTCAACAAATTTAAATGCAGGTGAGAGGGCGTCCTATAGTAAAAACAGGGGAAAGCAAATCAGATGGCAACAGAAATACAAAACTAGGGTAGATTAAAAATAGAGCGCAGCGCGTCTTAGCCACAGTACGCTGAGCGCAGATCTTTAAAATGCTCTAACGAGCCGGGTTACCTTGTCAAGGCTGTCCCCCTAGAAGTGCTCAAAATGGCGGCCCCAAACGTCCACAACACCACTCCAAAATGGCGGCCTGATCCCCCCAATGAGGTTTCTCCACTGGGACCGGACCCGCTAAACAGCGGTGTTTCAACAAATTTAAATGCAGGTGAGAGGGCGTCCTATAGTAAAAGCAGGGGAAAGCAAATCAGATGGCAACAGAAATACAAAACTAGGGTAGATTAAAAATAGAGCGCAGCGCGTCTTAGCCACAGTACGCTGAGCGCAGATCTTTAAAATGCTCTAACGAGCCGGGTTACCTTGTCAAGGCTGACCCCCTAGAAGTGCCGGCTTAAGTAGGCTGCCCGCGTGTGTAGGAGAGCGCTAGACCGCTCAAAATGGTGGCCCCAAACGTCCACAACACCACTCCAAAATGGCGGTCTGATCCCCCCAATGAGGTTTCTCCACTGGGACCGGACCCGCTAAACAGCGGTGTTTCAACAAATTTAAATGCAGGTGAGAGGGCGTCCTATAGTAAAAACAGGGGAAAGCAAATCAGATGGCAACAGAAATACAAAACTAGGGTAGATTAAAAATAGAGCGCAGCGCGTCTTAGCCACAGTACGCTGAGCGCAGATCTTTAAAATGCTCTAACGAGCCGGGTTACCTTGTCAAGGCTGACCCCCTAGAAGTACCGGCTTAAGTAGGCTGCCCGCGTGTGTAGGAGAGCGCTAGACCGCTCAAAATGGCGGCCCCAAACGTCCACAACACCACTCCAAAATGGCGGCCTGATCCCCCCAATAAGGTTTCTCCACTGGGACCGGACCCGCTAAACAGCGGTGTTTCAACAAATTTAAATGCAGGTGAGAGGGCGTCCTATAGTAAAAACAGGGGAAAGCAAATCAGATGGCAACAGAAATACAAAACTAGGGTAGATTAAAAATAGAGCGCAGCGCGTCTTAGCCACAGTACGCTGAGCGCAGATCTTTAAAATGCTCTAACGAGCCGGGTTACCTTGTCAACTTATAAGTCCCTAGTATATGCTACTATATGTACCCAGGTCCTGTAGGTGAAATGTTACTTGTGGGCAGTAGCACTAATCGTGCCACCCACTAAAGTAGCCCTATGAAACATGTCTGATGCCTACCACTGAAGACTGTAGAGAAGTTTTAAACTGCCATTTTTACATGGCAAAATAAACCTTTTATCAGGTCTAAACCTTCCTTTTTAATAGTTATAAATCACCACTTGAGCAGATCCTAAATATTCAAAGGACAGGATGAATAGTATTTAAAACATTGGACATGTTTAATTACGTTTTACAAATCTTAACATCGTGTTTCACTTTTGTAAGGCTAGCTCTCCCATAGACAAACACTGGATTAACTTATTACAGTTAATAAGTGATAACTTCAGTTTGGGGCATTGCTTTTCTAATAAGGTCACTTTCAGGTGGTTTACACTACAGTTTACAAAAAAATGATGGATGGAATGTTTGAATTAGTCTCAGCCACTGGTAATCACTCGGGCGGCATCCTAGTTGTAGGAAATTCAGTTACTGATTTAGTGGGGCGAAACTACTCTAGCAACAATTCTTCTCAGGGTGAAAGACAAGCAAACCCTTTGGTAGCTTGGCAGAAAAGCAGTCAGGCTTAATTTAGAGGCAATATGTAAAGTATTCATGAAGCAGTTTCAAAAGCAATAAAGCGAAAACACAACACAAGAAAAATCCCACACCAATTTAAACAAATAAAGTAAAATTGTATTAATTATTTGACACTGAAGCAAAAAAAATGTAATCAAAAGACATGGGGAAATGCAATTTTTCAAAATTTAAGGTTAATATAAAATCTAAAAACACAAAGCGCCACTCACGGGTATCTGGTCATGTAAGTCTGGATGAAAGTCACAAGTTCAGGTTAGTCCCGGCTGCAAGAGTTACCTTTGAAAGTCTAGCGCAAAGAGTCCTGTTCGCGGTGGAGGAGACCTCGAGGAGCAGGGAGGGCACCGTGGATGGTTGTCGCTGTAGCACAAAGAGAATCCCGGGTGCCAAGGATTATCATCATTTTAAAGCGTAGACACAGTCAGGCATCAGGGACAGTCGTAGCTCGATTTCTGCAGTGGTGGTCATCACGGGCTGCCAATGCTATAGAGTGCAGATCTCACAGTTGTTGCTGTTGGTCACTTTAGTGTGAAGAGGTTCACGTTGGTGGTCATGCAGGTGGCAAGCTCTTGGCACAAACTGGCCTGTTCAAAGTCAGAAATAGCCCAAACTTTAGGATGTTTTTCTTCTTCAAGGAGGAGCTCAACTGATGCCATGCGAAGCATCAAGGACCTGAATGGCACCTCTTGGCCATCAGGAAATCACTCCAGAAGAGGCCAGCAGGGTTCAGATAGGTCAAGTTGCAGGTCTAGTTTGAGGTCCAGGCAGCAGGTCAGTTGGAAAGATATAGGGAGGACTCTGGAGCTTGTTATGTCCTTGTCCCTGTTTAGTCCCGTCAGCCTGAGTTGATTGGTGCAGGACGAGTGTTCCTTCTCAGCAAGCAGAACAGGCCTCAGGCAGCAGGACAGCAGGAACTATTTCTCCTGTGGTATCCACAGGTCCAGGAGTGTACTGAAGAGTTGGGTCTGAGGGTCCAATATTTATACCTGGTGCCATCTTTAAACTAGGAATTTTTTTTAGAAGTTTCCATCCCTAAAAATATTTAGAATTTATGCCCTCTGTGCCTTACTCCCAGCTTGTCTGGGGACACCAAAGACTAGTGTGAAACCCCTTGTGAGTGTGCTGAGGTGCAGCTTTTGCGATGTGCAAGTGTGGTAGGTGACAGCTCCTCCCCTCTATCAAGTCAGAGATGGCTCATCCTGCCAACACCTATTCCCCCTTTGTCTAAATATCTCAGAACAATACATAAAGATACATAAAGACCAGCTGCCAACCACACCTAGTCCTGTGACCCAGGTTACAGGCTGACTGCACCAAATGGTTAGGTCGAGAATATACAAACTTACTAAAAGTAGCATTTTCAGAATCACACCTTATTGATTAAAGAGAATTTTCCAATTGCAATTCTTCAGACTCTAAACTCGACCTCCCTACCTGCTCCCAATTGAAAGTTATCAATTATTAAATATAATAATGTAACCCAATGTTATCCTATGGGAGAGCTTGACCTTGAAGTAGTGAAAACCCAATTTAGGTATACCTTCCTGCACAAAAACTATGTTGACCACAACACATACACCCTTGTGGCATGACACAATGGTGACTACATTGGCGCTAAGCAACCACAAGTGCATCAGCACTAGGAGAGAGCAGAACTGTGCCAAATCTTTGAAAACATGGCTTTGTTCTGCCCTTTCCCTTTCATGCAAAGCAGCAAAATCACTTGCTGTGTTGCTTTTCATTGAAAGTTAGTAAATGTGCCCCATAGGCAGAGAGCTTTGCTATGGTGGAGGAGGGAGAGTGGAAGCAGCATGGGCTGAAGTATTGCTCTTTGAGCACCTCTGCTCCTAGCTCACCTCATCACCCATTGCTGTCAGCTCATATCTTAAATCTTGTTGACCTTTCTAAATGCTTTTGGACATGGAAGGAGAGTATTTGTTCAGTTATAAAGCAGGGTTGAATACAGGGTCTGATGTCACTTGCTGAATGCAGGTAATACTTTAATGAGGAGTGTCTAGTTTTGGTTTAACCTTGAAAGGTTTAAACTGAAGCATGCTAGTTGAACAGTACATGAGTGCTAATGACTCTGAAATAATTTCATGACCATTTTATGGAAGAGTGCTTACTTTGTTATTGAGGACTTTTTTTACTTTTCAGAAGCTTTCTGTGCTATCAGTCCAAACATTTCACCTAGTTATAAAAACAGGGCCTGATTAGATATGATTGCTAATGACCCTGAAATAATTTAATGACCATTTTATGGAGTAGTGCTTACATTGTTTTTGATGACTTTCTTACTTGTCAGAAGCATTCTGCGCTGTCTGTCTGAATGTTTCACCTATTTATAAAAAAAGGACCTCATTTAGAGTGTGGTGGACTGGTTACTCTGTCACAAATTTGTTGGATATCATGTCTCATGAGTTCTGGATGTAGGTGTGCATGATGAACTGCAGCACTCCCAAAAATAACCAAGCTGGAGTTCCGAAGGTGAAGAGCAATAAACATGCCTTTCATTTTTTTGTTTAGCTTGTCTCATTTGCTGTGGATTCAAAGAATCAAATGTCAGACTACGTTTTCTGACAAATAGCTTTTTATTCAGAAACTGGTGCTTATTTTTATTTTTCTGACTGCAAAGTGATAGGATTTTGTTAAGGAAACCAAAGTGACAAGCTTGCTTGGGTACAGAAAGTGAACGGAAAGGCAGTAGGCTGTCAGTTTTTTGTAACACACAACAACATAAATGCTTTTAATTAATTAAACACATATTTAGGAATAAATTAGCAATTAAAAAAGAAAAAGGTAGTACATGTGTTTTGTAATTCTAAAGTGTGATGGAAGCAAAAACTTTCATAGGATCAAACCAAATCAAGACACGTGACTTGGTGATGTGCAAAGGATAACATTAGCCGAAACCAGATTTCCACATATTAGCATTTGTGCGCTATATAGTTATACCAGTCAACTGCATGTCTATACAACTTTAGTGACCATTGCAACAGAAAATGTGCTGTCTGTAAGTGACAGTGAACTGCCACATCAGTGCCCTATAATGCACCACCGACTGCCTACGACACGCTTACCACTCTCATGCTGAACGAGCGTGGCACATTTGCTACACTTCTTTTTTGTGACACTTGAATTTTTCATAATTCTTCTGACTTAAGTAGTATAACATTGATGGCAGCATCCTCTTTTAAAAGTTCTTTCAACACCACTATCACATCCACTGTGTTACAGTGCATTACTTCCTGCCACAGTTGTATGTAATAAAGCAGACAGCATATCTGACACTTTTGTGATGGAGTAACCCATTCATCTAAATCAAAATCAGGCCTACAGTCTTTTATCTCTGTAGCACACTATAGTTTGCCTGTATCAGATACAGCTGGCCACGTTCCTTTGTCATTCGAATTACGCAGTGTTAGAATTGGGGGTCTCTAGTTAGCAGAGGTAGGTACTTTTGCCCAAGTAGAGACCCTTGCTTCTAGTCAGGGTAAGGGGGATTCACACTTTAGATAACCCTTTCTCACCCCCTTGGTAGCCTGGCAGGAGCAGACAGGCTTATCCCAAAGGCAATGTGTACAGTATTCATACTCAAAACTCACAGTAATACAGTGATAACACTACAAATGGACAACGTACCAGTTTAGAAAAATAAAGTATCTTTATCTTAACTCAACAAGAACAAAACAACAAAAAGCCAGAATATATGTGGTCAAATAGCACTTAAAACAGTTATTTAAAAACAAAAGCTTATAGAAAACAAATAGCTCCGCCTGGGGCTAGTACGACATTGTGACAGCAATAAATCCAAAGTACAGTGCCGCCAGTGAGGTATGCGCTGTCAGGCATGGAGTCACAAGGACCCCCAAACAAACAGTACCTTGAAGAAGGAAGTTTATGATGATGCACGGCGTCATTAAGGTGAGGCATTGGTGCTGAGGTTGAGGCACAGGAGGAGAGGCATTGTGTCTGTGAGGAGGTGATGCGTTGATTCCAGGACAGGGGAAGTCAGCTGTGTCAGCAGGGAGACATCGGTTCCAGTGAAGCGGTGTGAAGTCAGCGAGTTTGTGGAGTCACCCTTGGTGGTTATTGACGCTGCGATAAATGGATGCAGGCACTGGCAGTGACAAAGTCAGTGCAAGCGCTGGCTTCAAGAAGGACAATAACGGCAGGAAGCAGCAGGCATCCAAACTGAGGTGCAGGCAGGGCAATGCATTGTGCACTTCACAAGCTGTGCCCCTGGCCTCGGTGCAGGTCACAGTATCACAGCGGCATCGCTGACAGCATCGGAGATTGGTTTTCCTGCTATTATTAGGCTTTATCCAGCTCCGAACAGCAGGAACAACCTCCAGTTGCCCAAATCTGGAACAGGCACCTCCAGGCAGGTCAAAACTCTCAGCAGTAGAGTTCAGTGGAGCTGGGGTGAAGTTTTTGTGTCCCTGAGACTTCAGAACAGGTGAGCAGCACAAACAGGAGATTCTTCTTCAAGCAGGTTTCCCAGCAAAGTTCCAGTCTTTTCCCTTTCCTTGGTAGAAGCAGAAACTGCAGGCCAACTCCACACAGCAGACAGCAAAGGGGCAGTACTCCTCCTCACATCTCTCCAGCTCTTCTCCTTGGCTAAGGTTCCCCCTGAGTCTACAATTGATGTAAAGTTCTGCAGTTTAAGGTCCACTACTTAGATCCCATTTTGTCTTTGTTCTTCTTTGTGCAACGGTCTCTTAGCCCACTCCAAACCAGTTCTGTCCTCACTGTTGCAGTATGACCACAGGGGGTGGAGACAGCATTGTGCAAGGGATACAGGCCCTATTCGGGTGCAATGAAAACTCCTCCCACTACTCTAAATGCAGCCAAGATCTATGCAGCTCAGCTCTGATTCATCAAGGAAGGTCCAGGAACACCTCAACCCCCCAATGGCTGTCTATAGTGAATGCACATCCCCAGCCCCTGTCACTCCAAAACCAGACAGTCAATACACAAACAGGCAGAGGCACACAGAATGGTAAAACAAGAAAATACCTACCTTCTAAAAGCGACAATTTCAAACACACAATTTTAAAACCATCTCTACTAAAAGATGTGTTATTAAATTCTGAGTTCAGAGAGCCTAAACGGTATTCCTCCATCTTGTCCCAATGGGACGTTATACTTGTAAAATGTTACAAAGGATCTCCCATGCTTATCCTATGAGACACATAACCTTTCAATAGTGAAAACCTAAATAGGCAGTATTTCACTATCAGGACATGTCCTACCTTTCACATACACTGCACCCTGTCCATGTCATTTCCTTGGGCCTACCTGAAGGGTGTCTTACACAGAAGATGGAAGGTTAGGGCCTAGGGAGTTGTTGCACTTGCCAGGTCGACATGGCAGTTTAAAACTGCATGCAGACACTGTAGTGGCAGGTCTGGGATACCTTTTCAGGGCTACTCATGTGGGTGGCACAATCAGTGCTGCAGGGTCCACTAGTAGCATTTGATTTACAGGCCCTGGCACACTCAGTGCACTTTACTAAGGGCTTACCAGTAAATCAAATATGTCAATCATGGATAACCAATCACAATAGTAATTTATACAGGGAGCACTTGTACTTTGACACTGATCAGCAGTTGCAAAGTGCCCAAAGCATTTAAGCCAGCAAATACAAAATCCAGCACAGCATCAAAAATATGGGAGGTATAGGCAAAAAGTCTGGGGAATCCACGCCATAGATGCCAAGCCTAACACGTAGCTGCCACATTGAAATAAAGTTGAAAAATCATTATTGTTAGGAATTTAGTCATGTTGAGAAGATTGTTGTTGATCTCATAATTGTTTTACTGTGGATGGTTTTTCATAGAACTATTTCTGCTTCGTGAAAAGACATTTACAGTTTGCAGAACAGTTACTTTGACAGCAGATAAAGGCACTGCAGACAGAGATGGACACGGGTTTCATCTATTCATAGTTTTATTATGCAAATTCTTGTGCCAGGGTGCTGGACATGTTTCAATTCTACCCATAGGCTGGAGTGTGAACTGGATTGACTTATAATTATAACCAACATAAGCAAATACATAACTACATAAATTGCATGACTGTTCAAACTATTCTGTTGTACTACTTGGAAACAGATTACTTTCTCAGAAAATGTCTTTCCACCTGCTCCTGAGATACAACCTACCTTTGACCCCAGGTTCCCACTAACATTATTTTTCTGTATCTGCAAGACTTTAGGCCTTTATTCTCTCTCTACTTTACTAATGGGAGGTAATGTGTATGTGCGCGTTTGTGCATGCTTTGATGAACTGGTTTTCTTGGTGCAATTGCACCCATGGCTTTTCCCCCCTCCTGTTTTATGTTTCCCTGGTCTCCAGAGGGAAAACTATGTTTACAGATATCAAAAAGCCTCTTATTACCTTTAGTTTCTATAGATGAGCCCGATGATTACAAAGCTCAAATGTAGTGATGCTTAGAAAGCAAACTGGGTTAATTCACATCTTGTAAATTTGCCGACCATTAAACAAAACCATGCCATCGAATGGCTGAAAGTATTGAATCATCAGTTTGCATAATCTGAATGTGTATTTTTTGTGGTTGGGGTTATGATTACCTGAAATTATCAGACAGATTAGGAAAACAAAACAGTCCTCCACTTCACCTGTTTACTGGGGCCCGCACATGAATCTGCGACTTTACAGTTTTTTGTCAATTTAGTTCATTTAAATTTGGCTATCTAAATGCTGCAGCTTTATTCAGTCTTGTCATTGCCAAGTGGCGGCTCCTAAGCTAAGGCAGAGGAGTGTCACCCTACTGCTTTTCAGCAGCTTAAAAAAAGGGAAAATAAATTGATAATAACTCAATTTTATTATCAAATATGTTTCCCTGTTGAGACAGTTATGTGGGCGGGGCTGGGCTGCTCTGCTCACAGAGCAGCGGGAGGAGAGGTGGGCAATCTGTAAGTGCGCATGGCAGTTTGAGGGGCAGATCTGATGGAGGCTTTTTTTAATATCACAATAAGGGTCAGTAACATGTTGAAGTCAACCACATCGAGACGCGTAACCGACAGTCCGCGGTGGTTTGACAGTCACTGTTCGCTGGCCCTGAGGAAACTGAAGAGGGCACTCAAGCCTGATGACTACGAACAATAACGAGAGTGACGTGTGAGTGGAAAGCGCTTGCTGCAACCTGTGTTGTATTTTTAATGTGTTGTGAGGTGCCGGTGTACTTTGCACTTTTATTTTGATTTACTGCTCTGGTCGCAGCTTGCCCTCCGACAACCTAAAATCCTTATATATTTTATAACTAGGCAGGCCATAAACGTTCCGCTTACCCGCACATTAAAAGAATTTCCTTCACACGCTGTTTTTAGCGTGACGATCACCCTTTTAACCTGCAGCGCCATCTTGGGTGTGGGGAACGCGATCTCCTGCCACTGCTAGCTGCCATTTTGGGAGACATGCTAGCTGTGCAGGGAACACTCCGTCCTCTATTTAACACGCACAATGCAAGCGCGCAGCCCTGATGACTACGAACAATAACGAGAGTGACGTGTGAGTGGAAAGCGCTTGCTGCAACCTGTGTTGTATTTTTAATGTGCTGTGAGGTGCCGGTGTACTTTGCACTTTTATTTTGATTTACTGCTCTGGTCGCAGCTTGCCCTCCGACAACCTAAAATCCTTATATATTTTATAACTAGGCAGGCCATAAACGTTCCGCTTACCCGCACATTAAACGAATTTCCTTCACACGCTGTTTTTAGCGTGACGATCACCCTTTCAACCCGCAGCACCATCTTGGGTGTGGGGAACTCGATCTCCTGCCACTGCTAGCTGCCATTTTGGGAGACGTGCTAGCTGTGCAGGTAACACTCCGTCCCCTATTTAACACGCACAATGCAAGCGCGCAGCGGGCGTGCTGATGGCGCGCCGGAGGCGCGCCAGAGGCAAGCCCGTCTGCGCCCGTCCGCGCCCTGGCCGCTCCCAGCGCCAGAAGCGCTGTCCTTTTAAATGGCCCCTCAGGACGACTGGTCTACAGCAGAGAACAACTACTGCAATTGAACCTACCTAAGGTCTCCAACCCAATAGGTGATAGCCTCTCTTGTGGACTTATCAATAGCCGGTCGCTAGTAAAACACTCCTCGGAAGTCCATGACCTCCTGGAAGATCTGGAGTTAGACGCCCTCTTCATAACAGAAACATGGACTACGGCTGAGTCCACTGTAGGCTTGAGTGGGGCCTGTCCCAGTGGATACAAATCTTTCACAAACCCCGAGGCATGGGTAGAGGGGGTGGTGTGGGCATGATATTTAAGGACACACTAGATTTCAGACCTTTTCAGATTGACGAGGTCGGGGGGATAGAGAGTATGGGCTTTTCTCTACAGTCTCCCGGTGGGAAATTACTTACGGGGATGCTTTGCTATAGGCCCCCGGGTGCGACCACACAATTTCATCTCCTCGCCGACACCATCATTAACTTGAAACTTGCCCACACCAACATGATCATACTAGGCGATTTTAACCTTACTGAGGATGGAGGCCTCAGTAGCCAACTGAGAGACCTCCAGCACACCTGCTCTAACTTAAATCTCCACCAACTGGTGGCCAGTCCTACCCATCAGAAGGGGCACATTTTGGATCTGGTATTTGCCAACCCGGCCTTAACCAAGATATTAAATATTGCGCCCCTGAACTGGACGGACCACTCTCTCATACATTTGAGCTTGGTGTTGCCCCGCTGGAAGAACAAGCCCAGCCAGCAGTACTCCTATAGGAAAGATAGAGAGTGGGCCAAATTGGCCAAAGCTGACCCTTTAATTATATCACCGGAAGTCAGCCACTTCTCCCCAGCCCTGTCCGTGGATGAAAATTATAGATCATTCATTGCACAGATCATTAAGACCCTTGATTACATCATTTCTATAAAGTCACTAAAGAAGGTGAGGAAAAGATCAGCACCTTGGTACAATGAGGAGCTGCATCAACTTAAACTCTCCCGAAGGCAAGCAGAGAGGAAATGGAGAAGAAATTATGCCGAAGACGACAAGAGAGACCTGCGTCTGATTCAATTACAATACAAAGCCCTGATCCTGAGGTCTAAGGCAAATTTCTACGCGAGCTCCGTTACCCAGGCTTCCAACGGGACAAAAGCCCTTTTTAAGAGAGTCCGCGACCTTTCTTCCCCGGACTGTATGAACAATAGAGTAGCTCCTTCACAAGCTCTGTACAATGAAATCGCCTCCTTCTTCCAGGAGAAAATTGCTAACATTGTCAACACATTACATGACTTTACTCAGGAAGGCTCTGAGGAAATAGCCAGCCTGGCCGACGTAGACCCTTCGCTGACCGCGGCTCTAGACAGCTTCCAACCACTCTCTCAAGAGGCTTTTGATAGTCTTATAGAAAGTGTGTCTTCTGGCTCTCCTCTAGACCCTCTCCCCCATAAAGTCTGGAAACTACACGGGCGTAACACCTTCCCTTGGATGAGAATGATTTGCAATCAGTCCCTGATGGTTGGATCGGTTCCAGACTGCTGGAAATTAGCAGTGGTAACCCCACTGATTAAGAAACCTAACCTGGACCCTTTGGTACCTGCTAACTTTAGGCCTATTTCACTCCTGCCCTACCCGGTGAAAATTCTCGAAAAATCGGTAAGCAAGACACTGTCTTGCTTCCTGGAGGAGAATTTCCTGCTTGATAGGGATCAGTTCGGCTTTCGTCCTGGCCACGGGACTGAAACGGCTCTGGTCACCATGTTAGATAATCTTCGAATGCGTGCCGACAACGGGAATGCCATGATTTTAGTGCTTCTCGATATGTCGGCAGCATTCGATACGGTGAGCCATCCAGTCCTGGTGGAGAGACTAAGGCAGATAGGTGTCAAAGGAAGAGCGCTGCAATGGCTGCAATCCTACCTAGAAGGCAGACAGCAGGTAGTCACCATGACCCCTTTTTCCTCTAGTTGGTTTCCAGTTGCACACGGGGTGCCACAGGGATCTGCTTTCAGTCCCATCCTTTTTAACATCTACCTACGGCCCCTGTTCCCTCTAATTAAATCTTTTGGCGTCAGCTTGGTGAACTACGCTGACGACACGCAGCTGGCCTTCTCCTTGGAAGGGGATGATGCACTACCTATGGAGCAGTTCCTACAATGCATGAAGCAGACCACGGACTGGCTCAGAAGGAATTCTCTCCAGTTCAATAGTGGTAAAACTGAGGTGGTTTTCTGCTCTCCCACTAGGATTCCAAAACATCTATCTCCTGAATTTAGACTCTCTCCAGAGGAAGATCCCCTAAAACCGGTCAGTAAGGTACGCAATCTTGGGGTGATCCTTGATGATGACCTTCAAATGGGATCCCAGGCTAGTAAGACCATCTCAGTCTGCTTCGCTCTGCTGCGACTACTTCGAAGTATTCTACCCCTACTTCCTAGGGAGTCACGAGCTATGGTAGTACGCAGCACGGTTTTAAGCAGGCTTGATAACTGCAATTACCTCTATTTGGGGGCTCCGCAGTATATCTTCCAGGGACTGCAGAGGATACAGTCAGCAGCAGCTAAACTAGTGCTCGATCGGCGTCGCAGTTCGTCGGCCACTGGAGCACTGAGGGACCTACACTGGCTCCCTGTCAAGGCGAGGGTCTCTTTCAAGTCTCTGTGTCTGACCTTCCGAGCAGTGCACGGACTGGGCCCAGCTCCGATGCAGGACAAGTTTGTCCGTCATCTGCCAATCAGACAGCTTCGTTCCTCTACTGCAGGCCTGCTGACAGTCCCGAGATTCAAACGTTCCAGAGTAGGTGGAAGGGCCTTCAGTATAGTAGCTGCCGGTATGTGGAGCAAGCTTCCTCTGAATCTGAGACGATGTAACTCTCTAACTGAATTTCGTAAGGGACTTAAAACCTGGCTCTATCCCAAAATCTAACCCGGTTCGCTCCCCCCATGTTCCTCTCCTGTCCTCTCTGGTATGGTTCTTCAATCTAAAGCGCCAAGATGCCCGTAGGGCGATAGCTGCGCTATATAAGTTTCCCATTAATCAATCCGATTTCAAAATATCTTTATTGAGAAGTTTTATACAAACAAAAAGAGAAAACAGAACAGGAGTTGGGATCAGGGCCAAGGGCCCCTAAGTACATATGCCTGTGCTTCATCGGGTCAGCAAACAGCTGTCAACATTAGACGAACCCCTTGCCAGTGATGTCACCCCTAAATCTCCAACTCCCGAAGAGGGAGAGGAAGAAAAAAGAGCAAAGAAAAGAAAGGAAAGAGGGTGAAAGGAGAGACAGAAAGGGGAGAGAGAAAAGAGAGTTATCCGGCGCCTCTAGCATCTTAATCATATAACATATTACAACATCAAGTGTCCGACCAAGTCAGTAACCATGGTATGATGACCACATGGGAATTTTCTTCCAGAAAGTGAAGTCATGGCGGCTTATGAGAAGCAAAATAGTCATCCAGGGTAGACCATATGTTCCTCGTGGAGGATTTCCAGGGTGACTGTTGTAGAACAATATTGTCTGCTCCCCTGAGGTGAATGACCCAGTTCAGCCAACACTTGTAAGAGACCTTGCTAGTATCCTTCCAGTTGGTGAGTATCATTTTAACTGCAGAAATCAACAGTAGGTCAAGGAGAGCATGATCCCCCTCCAAATGCAAATCCTCCTGTAAAAAAGCAGTTACCACAGACAATAGGGACCTAGGAAGAAGACAGTTAAATAAATTAGACAAAAACAGATAGACCTTGTCCCAGAAGGGTTTCACAACCGGGCAGTGCAGAATAAGGTGAGCCAAGTCCCCTTTGTCTTGCTTACAATTCCAGCACACATCATCTTCCCGGATCCCCATGGAAAACAGCCTAGCCGGTGTCCAAAAGGCTTTGTGTAATAGCCAAAATTTCGTTTGGGAGAGGACTGGGGAAATCTTATTACGTGTGACTGATCTCCATAACTGGGGCCAAGAATCGTCGGATAGCTGAGTATCAGAGAGTCCCTTCCAGTAACTTACCACCTTAGAATTAAGCTTGGAGGACTTTGGGCGCAGAAGTCGATAGATTTGGGAGACTTGATGACCAAGCCTATTAAGTTTTGCCACAAAGTTGGGTAGTGATGGGGAGCTGGGAGACACTCTGGATTTCATAATGGCAGCCCTCACTTTCAGGAAATTATAGAATTCGATGTCAGCCAAGTGGAAGCGGGCTTGAAGTTCCCTGAATGTCAAAGGGTATGTGTCATTAACCAATTGGTGAGGAAAAAAGATACCTCTTCTACACCAAGAGTCAAGGAGTAAAGGCTCACCATTATAAAGGAACTTGGAGTTTAGCCAAAGTGACTCCATATTGGATCCCCTCATACCAACCTCCAAGGACCTATCCATTCTTAAGAGAGCCAGTTTAGTATTCCTAAAGATGGATCTGGAGTGGGTGGCGACAAGGCGGTTGGCCGTGAGAACTGACAGAGGACGTATGTTCTGTAAAAGAGCCCCTTCCACCTCCAGCCACACCGGCATATAGTGATCAGGAGGAGAGACCCAGAGCAGACCCTGCCTCGCTAGAAAGGCATATTGGTATAGACGAAAGTCAGCCAGGTTAACGCCGCCCATTGACTTGTCAAGCCTCAATTTTCGGATGCTGATTCTGGCTTTTTTACCACGCCACAGAAAGGATGTTAGAAGAGTATCTAATTTATGGTGGAAGGAGTCGGTCAGTAGCAATGGCAACATACTTATGAGGTAATTAACTAAAGGAGTAACCATCATCTTGATAGTTTCAACTCTCCCCCACCACGTGATGAATTTAGGGGACCAGGTTTCCAAGAGTGTTTTAATTTTCTGTAGGAGTACCTTTTCATTTTGATACAGGGTGTCCATGATATTATTACGAAATTCAATCCCCAGGTATTTAATAAAACTCGACTGCCATGCTAACCCAGAGTCCCCCAGTATTTCGCTAGTACAAAAAACGTTCAGTGGTTTAACCTCCGATTTATCTCTGTTAAGTTTGTACCCAGAGTGCAGAGAATATTCTGCAATCGTCTCCATTAGGACAGTAATGGAGGAGTCTGGACGCTCTGTAACTATCAAAATGTCATCCGCGTACGCGGCCAGTTTGACACGGATACCGTTGATATCCACACCCGCAATGTCCCTGTTAAGCTTGATAGCCTGAAGAAGGGGTTCTAGCGCCAGGAGAAAAAGTGATGGAGACAGAGGGCATCCCTGCCTGGTACCCTGATATAGGGGGAAGGGTTCCGAAAGAGCCCCATTGACAGCTATACGTCCAGTCGGTTTTAGGTAAAGTGACATAATCATTTTAATAAAGTCTTTCCCCAAGCTAAAGGAGTGCAGACAACGCTCCAAGAACGACCAAGAGACTCTGTCGAAGGCCTTCTCGGCATCTAATGTGATGGCAATCGAGGGTACAGTTTTGGTTGCAGCGTTTTCTAATACGTGGCATAATAAACGTGTGTTGTCATTAGATAAACGGTTACGGAGGAACCCCACCTGGGAATTGCTTATTAATTTATGAAGGACCGAATTGAGCCTGACCGCGAGAATTTTGGCATATATTTTGCAGTCAACATTTATAAGCGAGATGGGCCTATAATCTTTTGGGAGAACAGGGTCCTTCCCCTCCTTGGGGATAACTACAATGTTAGCTTCAGTCATAGAGTCGGGTGTGTGTCCAGTATCAGCCATATGATTAAAAACCTGTTTCATAGCAGGACCTAATTGGGTTAAGAAAGACTTATAGAAGGATGCCGTAAAACCGTCTGGCCCTGGAGCTTTATTTTCCTTCAAGGACCTGACCGTCTTATCTATTTCCGAGCTGTTGATTTCCATAGCATGGCAGAGTCGTCTTCTGAGAGTCGTGGCAGATTAAGATCACGGAGAAAGGCAGAGCACTTCTCAGTGTCGAAAATCTGATTATTTGAGTATAGGTCCTGATAGAATTGTTTGAAAGTATTGAGAATGGCCTTGTGAGTTGTGTGGGTTAGGTTATTAGCGTCCTTGATAGAAGAGATTACGTGTTGGTTTTGTCTATGTTTAAGATATGAAGCCAAAAGTTTCCCCGCCTTGTTGGCCTCGCAAAGATTCAATGCCTTAAATTTATTAATCCACACCCCCGCTCGTTCACTCAATATCTTATTGTATTCATACTTCTTCTGTGTCAGAGTCAAAAGTAGAGTAGAGTCATTCAAGGAGGCAATATGGGCGGACTCTAAGTCTCTAATTTCCCGTTCTAATTGAAGAAGTCCCTGGTTCAAACGTTTATTTATTTTAGTTTTTATCGCAATGATTAGCCCCCGTATAGTGGCCTTCAATGCATCCCAGTGCGTGTTTATATTAGTATCAGACACCTTGTTGTGGCCAAGGTATTCTGAAATGGCCTCCGCAATCTTTTTTTTATCTTCAGGGTCCGATAGGACATCGTTGTTGAACCGCCTCCGTTTGGGAGTTTGTTCTCTGTGGCTTCCGGTTAGGGTAAGAGAGATGCAAGAGGGGTCGGAAATCAATCTTGGAGCAATATCAGAGGACTCAATGAGGCAGGTGTATGCGCCGGAGACAAGGATATAATCAATCCTAGTGTATGAATTATGAGGGGCCGAGTAGAAGGTATAATCCCTTGAGTATGGGTGTTGGAGTCTCTAGGGATCTTTAAGGTTAAATTTAGAGCAAATAGTGGTGAGCTCAGCGTGTGCGCTTGTGGGATGGTATTGGCAAGTGGACTGTCTGTCAATTATCGGGTCCAGGGGGAGATTGAAGTCCCCTGCCATTATTATTAAATCTTCCCGAGGGATACCATCTAGCTTGTCAGAGACGCCAGACCAAAAGGTGGGGTCATCTGTGTTGGGCCCATAAATATTGATCACATGTATTACGTCTTCGCCCCTCCTCAAGTGAGTGAGCAAGAAACGGCCCTCATCGTCGTGCTGGGAGGATTCTAGCATGATGTTAGCAGATCTCGAGATCAGGGTTAAGACCCCTCGCTTCTTCTTAACTGCCGATGAACATGCCAATTGCGAAATCCAGTTGCCTTTCACCAGATTATTGTCTACTTCGGAAAGTTTAGTCTCCTGTAGGAGTACTATGTCGCTTTTGGTTTTGGCTAAGTACTCTAAGACCTTACGTCTTTTCACAGGGTGGTTAAGGCCTTTAACATTTAGAGAGGCTATCTTCAGGTCGCTCAAAAGGACCCCTTGTTTGTCAATGGTCATGAGTAATGTGTCTATATGGTGAAATCAACAAGTATAGGTCGTGACATAAGGACAAATGCGAAAATTCTAAAGACCCCAGCGCAGGCCCAATGTGGGCACCAATATAAACATACAACCACAACTGTATTACACATCTGGAAACCGGACAATCCCATCCCAAACAAAGCATACGGTACATAGGCCACTTGACATGTCTAGAGAGTATGAGGCGCCAGATAAAGAGAAGAGACAGGCAGAAGGAGAAAAGGAAAGAAAAGAGAAGGCGGAAGGAAAGTAGAAGGAGAGCACATGAGGAAGCAATTGTGACAACCATAAAAATGGTCATATAAACGTGGGCGCTCTCAACCCAAACCCCCCCCCACACCCACCCACCCCACCCCTCCCTCAAAACCTAGCATGTGGGAGGTGCGACGACAGAAGCGTCCACCCGCCCCCCAGGGGAAACAACATGGTCAGAATATATACATAAACATACCTTCCCAGTATCCAACTCTCAAGAGACGTTGGTAGAGAATGCAATTCGAATACAAATAACTGTCGACATATCAGAGAGGCAAATCAAACAGATAAAGATCTGTGCAACCCACAGGACACAAATACCAAATGAGCCAATACTTCGCATCGGAACACCTGAACAGGGCAATAACAAGAAGAAGACCAGAGGAATCAGTACATGCGTTACGCTGGGCCTGGTGAGGATTTTCTCTTGCTGGCCAGAAGTTGTGATGAGTCCATGTCCTGAGTAGGAGGGCCCTCTAGATAGGACGCGAGGGCTCCGGGGTCATTGAAAAAGAGGTGTTTCCCCCCCTCGGTGATCTTGAACCTAGCAGGTCCTACGAAGGAGAACAGGATACCTCTGGATTTCATTTTGTCTCTCAGACTTAGGAGCCCCTGCGAGTATCCACAGTAGGTTTCGAAAAGTCTTGGGTAAAGATGATTTTGCTACCCTTCCAGATGAGATGATGATTTTTCCCGGCGTGGGCAAGTATTGCTTCTACGTGGCGAAAACGCAGAGGTTTACAAATGATTGGACGGACCCCCTGCCGAGAGGAGGATTTGAAAGAAGGGATTCGGTGTGCTCTGTCCAATTCAAAAGGCTGATCGAACGTTATGCCAGTGAACTTAGGAATCCAATCCTCCAGAAAGGCTAAACAGGAACCCAGAGGATCCTCTGAACCCTCCGGAACACCAAGAATTCGGATGTTGCCCCTACGATTGCGGTCTTCCAACTCGGCCGTCTGTCTTAGGAGCATAGAGGATATGTTCGACAAGGCTTTCGTCTCCTTACTTGACTTGGAAACAATGTCCTCAACATCACTGATCCTCTGTTCAGCAACGGAAAGTCTGTTATTCACTGCATTCATGTCTGCTCTGATGGCCGTTATCTCCAGCTGTATAGTATCAGTAGTTTGTTTGGTCGACTTGGCCAATTCATGGACATCAGCCAGCTTTTTCAGAATTAACTCCAAAGTGCTATTGATATCTGGTTTCATTTTGATAGGAGAGTCTGACTGTGAAGGATCACCTTTGTTTCTCTTGTGTACCAGCTTAGATTCGCGATCAGCCAATCTGGAGGTCGTGACAACAATTGGATAAGTAGCTGGCCTGTACACCCGGCTTGCAATATTGACTACCGACTACCAACAGCGCCGAGCTCTTAAAGAGAGAGTGGCAGCGTAGACTTTATGAAGGTCGCATAGTATGCGAGAAACCGGCAGACCAAATGGACAAAACTTTGCAGCCGGCCGACCAATCACAGAGACGTGAGGGGGTTAGTCGCCAAAAGGCCGTGCGGCAGAGCCACAGAGGCAGCAAGAGCCATAATAAGGTGGACAGGAACACGCAGCTACAGGGCCTAAGCCGTCCCCAGCCTGGCGACCCAAGCCTACCCTCCGCTAAATCACCGGTTGAATCGCCCCTGGAGCGCACAGGACACGGGGCTCAGCGTGGCCGAGTCTGATACACGATTCCTTCCCTCCGTAAGTCCCCAATCCTAGAGTGCGTCAGAGCTCATGGGACCAGGAGTGGGAACAGTGGGAGTCAAGCTCAGGTGATTGCGCGCTGCTATCTGGGAGGGACCAGCCAGACACAGTCCATGACTTGGGATGGGTTGGAACCAGGGTCGCGCTGACAATATTGTGAATAACCCTCTCCTTGGTAGGGTTTATCTGAGTAGCGCTGGATAGATGAGTTAAATTACTAGCGCTTGGGATCTCTCCGTCTCGCCGTCACCGCCGCCATTTTAAGGTCAGGCATGTCGATGTAGTGGCAGCCAGCTCGCAGAAACAGCAAAGGCGCCGAGTAAACAGTGCCAGAAGGCGCCAACAATGAGATTAAGCAGCCATGAGAGTTAATACATGCAGGGTACTTGCAGGTAGACCACGGGTCTGTCGATCGGGGACATCCCGCTCGGACTAGCGGGGAGGCGCCATCTTGTTTTCTTCCTCCGCTTCGCGCCGCGATGCAAGAAGCCTCGAAAATAGCCTGTGCAGGGGCCGCCGCTGGTATCAGAGGGCTCCTCTTGTGCCCGGCATCTTACGTGGCAGGATACGCTCGGCCTGAATCGCGAACAGTCACCACAGGGCACGGGAAGGGCAGCATTTTCCCCCGGACCAACGGAGCGACGGATTCAGGCGGCCATCTCGACTGCCGTCCAAGCCACGCCCCTTCCCATCAATCAATCAATCAAGCAGAAGCCTAGGGACAGGGAATGGGTGCACGCATGTCGAGCATCCTATAAGCAAGCGGTAAAAAATCGCAAAGGCCACTTGCAGCGTTTAGCATGGGAGGAGCTTGTGGATGCAGCCCAGTTGAAGGACTCCGCACGGTTCTGGGGGACCATCAACAGCTCTTGTTTCTCAGACCCGAATAAATCTTGGCTAAGTGCGAATATTCTCCCTGAACATTGGAGGCAGTATTTTCAAGGCCTGTATAACCATTCCATAGACACACAGGAGGAACCGCAACCAACAGTTTGTTTAGCCAGCAGTGGACCGGTCTCTTTTTCTTTAGCAGAAGTAAGGGCGGGAATAGATGGCCTTACTAGACATAAGGCTCCAGGACCAGACAGGATCCCGCCTGAGCTCTATAAATGCAATCCAGAGGTATGGGCACCCCTACTGAGAAGGGTGCTAAATGCAGCAATAGGTTCCTCTATGCCAGGCTCATGGTCGTCTGCAATCATTGTGCCCATTTTTAAGAAAGAGGACAGGGACAATCCGCAATGTTACCGCCCAATATCTCTGATTGATGTATCAGCAAAGGTTCTGGGTCGGGTGATTTTAAATAGGCTGATGGACTGGGCTGAATCCACTAATATAATTACTGACGTTCAATATGGGTTTCGCCCCGGTAAACCCACGGTAGCTCAATGTTTGAATCTTTACCTCATCACGGCCAAATATACATTAGCGAAGGAGGGGGTCTTCTATCTAGCATTTATGGACCTCACGGCGGCATTTGACAGCGTGAACCGGAGAAAACTGTGGTCCCTGATGGCCAGTCAGGGTGTAGATATAGCTATAATTAACATCCTGCAGTCCCTGCACCATAATACCTCCGCCGCGGTAAGGTACACTCAGGAGAGGGATATCACAGATAGATTTGTATGCTCCAGCGGGGTCAGACAGGGGTGCATATTGGCACCTTTCTTGTTTACGTTGTATATCAACGGGTTGGATGCCGCCCTGCGCGATATTAAGACAGACGTGCCGAGGATAGGGGAAAGAGCAGTTCCTGTTCTGCTTTATGCAGACGACGCAGTGTTACTAGCTCGTACGCCCCATGGGTTGCAGTTGCTAATCGATGGCTTTGTGAGGTTTATGGAGAGTCTGGATATGTCCCCGAACCTCACAAAATCATATGTGATGGAAATGGGGAACAAGAAAGGGAAATCGTACAATTTTTTTATTGGGACACACATACTGGGTAAAGTTCCAGCATTTTCCTATTTAGGTATAATATGCGACGGCCGATTAAATTTCAAGCATCTACTCGATAATAAAGCCCTGTCCCTGATTAAATCTACAGGTGCAATTATTAATTATGGCCAAAGACTAGGGTTTTGGACCCCGGACGTGATTTTAAAATTGTATAATTCAATCTGCTGTGCCAAGGTTTTGTATGCAAGTGAGGTCTGGGGATTTGTAAAGCTTAACAATCTACAAAGAGAGTAAAATAAATACATGAGGTGCTTGTTGAGGATACCGAGCAGCACCCCTGCCTTTATAGCACAGGAAGAACTGGGGGCCGGGTACATCTCGGATACCATAGCAGTTAAACCCCTAGCCTTTTGGTTGAAAATTTAGCTAAGTGAAGAGCTTGGACTGACAAGGATGGTAGTCCAGGATTGCCTCACGCTGGACCATGCTATGAAAATCCCTTGGTTGAAATATGTGAGGGATGGTTTTCATAACTTGGGTCGCTCAGCCCTGTTCTCCGATATAGACACTATAAACCAGCCAAACAAGACGGACATTAAAACACTGCATTTAAAGTTTAGTCAGTCTCAACGGGAGACTACCGAATTAGGAAAGGAGTCTGTCAGAAATTATATTCTAGTGAAGTCTACCCCGACTATAGCACCTTATTTAATCCTTCTGACCAGTTCTCGTGAGAGGTTTTTAATAACTCGTTTAAGATTAAATCTGATAGACCAAATCCTGGGATCTCCAGGGGGTTTTATGAGAAATGTAGAAGCGAGAGGGCCCTGTGGCTGCGAAGACATGTCTCCACAGGATACCTTGCATTTTCTTTTTATCTGCTCATATTATACTTATCCAAGGAGAAGGTTTTTAAAGACTTTACTCAGGAATACTGGCATTAAGAAGATCTGTGTTGCCTTGTTATTTCTAAAAATGTCCTCAGATGTTCTTACCCTCCACTGTGTTGTAAATTTTGTAAGGATTGCATTTAAATTAAGAACCTCAAGAGGGATTTATAATAATTAGAATTGAGTGTGTTGTCACTTCTGATCGTTGATAATTTTGATGGTGTTTCTAGAGTTTTTAGAGCTTTTAATCTAGGAGGTGGACTATAATGTTAATGGAGATACCGATATAGGGAAGAAATTTTGATATGTTTAATTCTGTGTTAACATTGTGAATGCTTTTATGATTTATCTTAAATCGAATAAAGAACTATAATAATAATAATTTTAAAAAAAACTCTTATTACCTACAGTTTCTATAGATGTGGCCGATGATTACAAAGCTCAAATGTAGTTATGCTTAGAAAGCAACTGGGTTAATTCACATCTTGTAAATTTGCCGACCATTAAACAATAACATGCCATCGAATGGCTGAAAATGTTGAATCATCAGTTTGCATAATCTGAATGTGTATTTTTTGTGGTTTGGGTTATGATTACCTGAAATTATCAGACAGATTAGGAAAACAGAACAGTCCTCCACTTCACCTGTTTACTGGGGCCCACACATGAATCTGCGACTTTACAGTTTTTTGTCAACTTAGTTCATTTAAATTTGGCTTTCTAAGAGCTGCAGCTTTAGTCAGTCTTGTCATTGCCAAGTGGCAGCTCCTACGCTAAGGTAGAGGAGCGTCACCCTACTGCTTTTCAGCAGCTTAAAAAAGGGAAAATAAAATGATAATAACTCTATTTTATTATCAAATATGTTTCCCTGTTGAGACGGTTTTGTGGTGGCGGGGCTGGGCTGCTCTGCTCACAGAGCAGCGGGAGGAGTGGTGGGCAATCTGTAAGTGCGCATGACAGTTTGACCGGCCGTCATGGGTCAGGCAAACCGGCATGGGCATCTTGCATGTTCCCCACATAGCTGTCATCCACAGCCTGGTGGAGAACATACATAGGCTCATAGTCCCCATCTGTGTGTCAAACCGCGGTGCTCAGACTAATAACAACTCCGCTAACAGCAGCGTTGTGATTGGCTTAGGGGAGCCTGCTAGTTTCCTGCTTCCTTTCCAGCCAGACACGTATCTTGGTCGCTTTTCCAGATAATGCAGAATACCACATGGTGGCTTAAATACAATAAAGCAATAGACACAACACCACAACCACTGGAGAGGGATTTCACTTTTTAAAATGAAGCACATCAAATACTTTGTTCAGAATAAGCCCTGGGGTTTTATTTATGCAATGTTCTCTAACTGAAAGGCTTTCCCAGATTTCAAATGAACAACATTCAAATGTATATAGAATATCCTGCAAGAAATCAGACAGATCGAGGGACAGCCAGCAGGCTGCCAGTTTTTTGTAACACACAACAACATAAATGCTTTTAATTAATTAAACACATATTTAGGAATAAATTAGCAAATAAAAAATAAAAAATGAAGTACATTTGTTTTGTAATTCTAAAGTGTGATGGAAGCAAAATCTTTCATAGGATCAAACCAAATCAAGACACGTGACTTGGTGATGCGCAAATGATAATATTAGCCGAAACCAGATTTCCACATATTAGCATTTGTGCGCTATATAGTTATACCAGTCAACTGCATGTCTATGAAAATGTAGTGACCATTGCAACAGAAATTGTGCTGTCTGTAAGTGACAGTGAACTACAACATCAGTGCCCTATAATGCACCACTGGCTGCCTACGACACGCTTACCACTCTCCTGCTGAACGAGCGTGGCACATTTGCTACACTTCTTTTTTGCGATACTTGAA
Organism: Triturus cristatus; assembly: GCF_964204655.1. NCBI lineage: Eukaryota > Metazoa > Chordata > Amphibia > Caudata > Salamandridae > Triturus > Triturus cristatus. The sequence continues at coordinate 581,290,210 of NC_140586.1, forward strand.
TTTTTCATAATTCTTCTGACTTAAGTAGTATAACATTGATGGCACCAGCCCCTTTTAAAAATTATTTCAACACCACTATCACATCCACCGTGTTACAAGTGCATTACTTCCTGCCACACTTGTATGTAATAAAGCAGACAGCATATCTGACACTTTTGTGATGGAGTAACCCATCCGTCAAAATCAAAATCAGGCCTACAGTCTTTTATCTCTGTAGCACACTATAGTTTCCCTGTATCAGATACAGCTGGCCACGTTCCTTTGCCATTCGAATGACGCAGTGTTAGAATTGGGGGTCTCTAGTTAGCAGAGATAGGTACTTTTGCCCAAGTAGGGACCCTTGCTTCTAGTCAGGGTAAGGGGTATTCACACTTTAGATAACCCTTGCTCACCCTCTTGGTAGCTTGCACGAGCAGACAGGCTAATCCCAAAGGCAATGTGTAAAGTATTCATACTCAAAACACACAGTAACACAGTGATAACACTACAAATGGACAACACACCAGTTTAGAAAAATGAAGTATCTTTATCTTAACTCAACAAGAACAAAACAGCAAAAAGCCAGCATATATGTGGTCAAATAGCACTTAAAACAGTTATTTAAAAACGAAAGCTTGTAGAAAAGAAATAGATCCACCTGGGGCTATTACGACGTTGTGACAGTAATAAATCGAAAGTACAGTGTCGACAGTGAGGTACGCGCCGTCAGGCATGGAGTCACAAGGACCCCTAAACAAACAGTACCTTGAAAAAGGAAGTCTATGATCATGCACGGCGTCATTAAGGTGATGCATTGGTGCTGAGGTTGAGGCCGTCTCCTTGGCTGCCACGCAGGAGGAGAGGTATCGTGTCTGTGAGGAGGTGATGCGTCGATTCCTGGACAGGGGAAGTCAGCTCTGTCAGCAGGGAGACATCAGTTCCAGTGAAGCAGTGTGAAGTAAGCGAGTTCGTGGAGTCACCCTTAGTGGTTATTGGCGCTGCGATAAATGGATGCAGGCACTGGCGGTGACAGAGTCAGTGCAAGCGCTGGCTTCAAGAAGGACAATAACTGCAGGAATCAGCAGGCATACAAGCTGAGGTGCAGGCAGGGCAATGCATTGTGCACTTCACAAGCTGTGCCCCTGGCCTCGGTGCAGGTCACAGTATCACAGCGGGATCGCTGACAGGATCGGAGTTTGGTTTTCCTGCTTTTCTTACTTTTCATCCAGCTCCCAACAGCAGGAACAACCTCCAGTTGCCCAAATCTGGAACAGGCACCTCCAGGCAGGTCAAAACTCTCAGCAGTAGAGTTCAGTGGAGCTGGGGTGAAGTTTTTGTGTCCCTGAGTCTTCAGAACAGGTGGGCAGCACAAACAGGAGATTCTTCTTCATGCAGGTTGCTCAGCAAAGTTCCAGTCTTTGTCCTTTCCATGGTAGAAGCAGAAACTGCAGGCCAACTCCACAAAGCAGACCGCAAAGGGGCAGTACTCCTCCTCACATCTCTCCAGCTCTTCTCCTTGGCTAAGGTTCCTCTTGAGTCTACAATTGATGTAAAGATCTGCAGTTTAAGGTCCACTTCTTAGATCCTATTTTGTCTTTGTTCTTCATTGTGCAAAGGTCTCTTAGCCCACTCCAAACCAGTTCTATCCTCACTGTTGCAGTATGACCACAGGGGGTGGAGACAGCATTGTGCAAGGGATACAGGCCCTATTCGGGTGCAATGAAAACTCCTCCCACTACTCTAAATGCAGCCAAGATCTATGCAGCTCAGCTCTGATTCATCAAGGAAGGTCCAGGAACACCTCAACCCCCAATGGCTGTCTATAGTGAATGCACATCCCCAGCCCCTGTCACTCCAAAACCAGACAGTCAATACACAAAGAGGCAGAGGCACACAGAATGGCAAAACAAGAAAATGCCTACCTTCTAAAAGTGACAATTTCAAACACACAATTTTAAAACCATCTCTACTAAAAGATGTGTTATTAAATTCTGAGTTCAGAGAGCCTAAACGGTATTCCTCCATCTTGTCCCGATGGGACGTTATACTTGTAAAATGTTACAAAGTATCTCCCATGCTTATCCTATGAGACACATAACCTTTTAATAGTGAAAACCTAAATAGGTAGTATTTCACTATCAGAACATGTCTTAGCTTTCACATACACTGCATCCTGTCCATGTTATTTCCTTGGGCCTACCTGAAGGGTGTCTTACATACAAGAAGATGGAAGCTTAGGGCCTAGGAAGTGGGTGCACTTGCCAGGTCGACATGTCAGTTTAAAACTGCATGCAGAGACTGTAGTGGCAGGTCTGGGATACCTTTTCAGGGCTACTCATGTGGGTGGCACAATCAGTGCTGCAGGGCCCAAGCTGGAACGGCATGGTGAGCAAAAAAACGATGGATTTAGGCCCAGATCTCTGTACTGGGGTGAATGTATGACATTGTTCTGCATTCTGTCCATCACTGTTTTATTTTTGCATTTGTCACCCCGAGTGGGAAGGGTATGCCCAGACGTGGGTCCCGTGCTCTACATGCCACTGGAATCAAGCTATCCTGGCTGAAGAGGGGTGAAACCCCAAAACCGGTCCTAGGATGCTTGTTTCCAGTCCAGGCAGGACCTGGCTTGGCAGTTTGGGCTGGACTGTACCCATGAGGCACAGGGTCAAGACTGATTTGCATATGGCTGGGTTCAAGCTGGAACGGCATGGTGAGCAAAAAACGATGGATTTAGGCCCAGATCTCTGTACTGGGGTGAAAGTATGACATTGTTCTGCATTCTGTCCATCATTGTTTTTTTTGCATTTGTCACCCCGAGTGAGAAGGGTATGCCCAGACGTGGGTCCCGTGCTCTCCATGCCACTGGAATCAAGCTATCCTGGCTGAAGAGGGGTGAAACCCCGAAACCGGTCCTAGGATGCTTGTTTCCAGTCCAGGGAGGACCTGGCTTGGCAGTTCGGGCTGGCCTGTACCCATGAGGCACAGGGTCAAGACTGATTTGCATATGGCTGGGTTCAAGCTGGAACGGCATGGTGAGCAAAAAAGCGATGGATTTAGGCCCAGATCTCTGTACTGGTATGAATGTATGACATTGTTCTGCATTCTGTCCATCCCTGTTTTTTTTGCATTTGTCACCCCGAGTGGGAAGGGTATGCCCAGACGTGGGTCCCGTCCTCTCCATGCCACTGGAATCAAGCCATCCTGGCTGAAGAGGGGTGAAACCCCGAAACCGGTCCTAGGATGCTTGTTTCCAGAGCAGGGAGGACCTGGCTTGGCAGTTCGGGCTGGACTGTACCCATGAGGCACAGGGTCAAGACTGATTTGCATATGGCTGGGTTCAAGCTGGAACGGCATGGTGAGCAAAAAAACGATGGATTTAGGCCCAGATCTCTGTACTGGGGTGAATGTATGACATTGTTCTGCATTCTGTCCATCACTGTTTTTTTTTTACATTTGTCACCCCGAGTGGGAAGGGTATGCCCAGACGTGGGTCCCGTGCTCTCCATGCCACTGGAATCAAGCTATCCTGGCTGAAGAGGGGTGAAACCCCTAAACCGGTCCTAGGATGCTTGTTTCCAGTCCAGGGAGGACCTGGCTTGGCAGTTCGGGCTGGACTGTACCCATGAGGCACAGGGTCAAGACTGATTTGCATATGGCTGGGTTCAAGCTGGAAGGGCATGGTGAGCAAAAAAACGATGGATTTAGGCCCAGATCTCTGTACTGGGGTGAATGTATGACATTGTTCTGCATTCTGTCCATCACTGTTTTTTTTGCATTTGTCACCCCGAGTGGGAAGGGTATGCCCAGACGTGGGTCCCGTGCTCTCCATGCCACTGGAATCAAGCTATCCTGGCTGAAGAGGGGTGAAACCCCTAAACCGGTCCTAGGATGCTTGTTTCCAGTCCAGGGAGGACCTGGCTTGGCAGTTCGGGCTGGACTGTACCCATGAGGCACAGGGTCAAGACTGATTTGCATATGGCTGGGTTCAAGCTGGAACGGCATGGTGAGCAAAAAAACGATGGATTTAGGCCCAGATCTCTGTACTGGGGTGAATGTATGACATTGTTCTGCATTCTGTCCATCACAGTTTTTTTTGCATTTGTCACCCCGAGTGGGAAGGGTATGCCCAGACGTGGGTCCCGTGCTCTCCATGCCATTGGAATAAAGCTATCCTGGCTGAAGAGGGGTGAAACCCCGAAACCGGTCCTAGGATGCTTGTTTCCAGTCCAGGGAGGACCTGGCTTGGCAGTTCGGGCTGGACTGTACCCATGAGGCACAGGGTCAAGACTGATTTGCATATGGCTGGGTTCAAGCTGGAACGGCATGGTGAGCAAAAAAGCGATGGATTTAGGCCCAGATCTCTGTACTGGTATGAATGTATGACATTGTTCTGCATTCTGTCCATCCCTGTTTTTTTTGCATTTGTCACCCCGAGTGGGAAGGGTATGCCCAGACGTGGGTCCCGTCCTCTCCATGCCACTGGAATCAAGCCATCCTGGCTGAAGAGGGGTGAAACCCCGAAACCGGTCCTAGGATGCTTGTTTCCAGAGCAGGGAGGACCTGGCTTGGCAGTTCGGGCTGGACTGTACCCATGAGGCACAGGGTCAAGACTGATTTGCATATGGCTGGGTTCAAGCTGGAACGGCATGGTGAGCAAAAAAACGATGGATTTAGGCCCAGATCTCTGTACTGGGGTGAATGTATGACATTGTTCTGCATTCTGTCCATCACTGTATTTTTTTTACATTTGTCACCCCGAGTGGGAAGGGTATGCCCAGACGTGGGTCCCGTGCTCTCCATGCCACTGGAATCAAGCTATCCTGGCTGAAGAGGGGTGAAACCCCTAAACCGGTCCTAGGATGCTTGTTTCCAGTCCAGGGAGGACCTGGCTTGGCAGTTCGGGCTGGACTGTACCCATGAGGCACAGGGTCAAGACTGATTTGCATATGGCTGGGTTCAAGCTGGAAGGGCATGGTGAGCAAAAAAACGATGGATTTAGGCCCAGATCTCTGTACTGGGGTGAATGTATGACATTGTTCTGCATTCTGTCCATCACTGTTTTTTTTGCATTTGTCACCCCGAGTGGGAAGGGTATGCCCAGACGTGGGTCCCGTGCTCTCCATGCCATTGGAATCAAGCTATCCTGGCTGAAGAGGGGTGAAACCCCGAAACCGGTCCTAGGATGCTTGTTTCCAGTCCAGGGAGGACCTGGCTTGGCAGTTCGGGCTGGACTGTACCCATGAGGCACAGGGTCAAGACTGATTTGCATATGGCTGGGTTCAAGCTGGAACGGCATGGTGAGCAAAAAAACGATGGATTTAGGCCCAGATCTCTGTACTGGGGTGAATGTATGACATTGTTCTGCATTCTGTCCATCACTGTTTTTTTTGCATTTGTCACCCCGAGTGGGAAGGGTATGCCCAGACGTGGGTCCCGTGCTCTCCATGCCATTGGAATAAAGCTATCCTGGCTGAAGAGGGGTGAAACCCCGAAACCGGTCCTAGGATGCTTGTTTCCAGTCCAGGGAGGACCTGGCTTGGCAGTTCGGGCTGGACTGTACCCATGAGGCACAGGGTCAAGACTGATTTGCATATGGCTGGGTTCAAGCTGGAACGGCATGGTGAGCAAAAAAACGATGGATTTAGGCCCAGATCTCTGTACTGGGGTGAATGTATGACATTGTTCTGCATTCTGTCCATCACTGTTTTTTTTGCATTTGTCACCCCGAGTGGGAAGGGTATGCCCAGACGTGGGTCCCGTGCTCTCCATGCCACTGGAATCAAGCTATCCTGGCTGAAGAGGGGTGAAACCCCGAAACCGGTCCTAGGATGCTTGTTTCCAGTCCAGGGAGGACTTGGCTTGGCAGTTCGGGCTGGACTGTACCCATGAGGCACAGGGTCAAGACTGATTTGCATATGGCTGGGTTCAAGCTGGAACGGCATGGTGAGCAAAAGAACGATGGATTTAGGCCCAGATCTCTGTACTGGGGTGAATGTATGACATTGTTCTGCATTCTGTCCATCACTGTTTTTTTTGCATTTGTCACCCCGAGTGGGAAGGGTATGCCCAGACGTGGGTCCCGTGCTCTCCATGCCACTGGAATCAAGCTATCCTGGCTGAAGAGGGGTGAAACTCCGAAACCGGTCCTAGGATGCTTGTTTCCAGTCCAGGGAGGACCTGGCTTGGCAGTTCGGGCTGGACTGTACCTATGAGGCACAGGGTCAAGACTGATTTGCATATGGCTGGGTTCAAGCTGGAACGGCATGGTGAGCAAAAAAACGATGGATTTAGGCCCAGATCTCTGTACTGGGGTGAATGTATGACATTGTTCTGCATTCTGTCCATCACAGTTTTTTTTGCATTTGTCACCCCGAGTGGGAAGGGTATGCCCAGACGTGGGTCCCGTGCTCTCCATGCCACTGGAATCAAGCTATCCTGGCTGAAGAGGGGTGAAACCCCGAAACCGGTCCTAGGATGCTTGTTTCCAGTCCAGGGAGGACCTGGCTTGGCAGTTCGGGCTGGACTGTACCCATGAGGCACAGGGTCAAGACTGATTTGCATATGGCTGGGTTCAAGCTGGAACGGCATGGTGAGAAAAAAAACGATGGATTTAGGCCCAGATCTCTGTACTGGTATGAATGTATGACATTGTTCTGCATTCTGTCCATCCCTGTTTTTTTTGCATTTGTCACCCCGAGTGGGAAGGGTATGCCCAGACGTGGGTCCCGTGCTCTCCATGCCACTGGAATCAAGCTATCCTGGCTGAAGAGGGGTGAAAGCCCGAAACCGGTCCTAGGATGCTTGTTTCCAGAGCAGGGAGGACCTGGCTTGGCAGTTCGGGCTGGACTGTACCCATGAGGCACAGGCTCAAGACTGATTTGCATATGGCTGGGTTCAAGCTGGAACGGCATGGTGAGCAAAAAAACGATGGATTTAGGCCCAGATCTCTGTACTGGGGTGAATGTATGACATTGTTCTGCATTCTGTCCATCACTGTTTTTTTTTTACATTTGTCACCCCGAGTGGGAAGGGTATGCCCAGACGTGGGTCCCGTGCTCTCCATGCCACTGGAATCAAGCTATCCAGGCTGAAGAGGGGTGAAACCCCTAAACCGGTCCTAGGATGCTTGTTTCCAGTCCAGGGAGGACCTGGCTTGGCAGTTCGGGCTGGACTGTACCCATGAGGCACAGGGTCAAGACTGATTTGCATATGGCTGGGTTCAAGCTGGAAGGGCATGGTGAGCAAAAAAACGATGGATTTAGGCCCAGATCTCTGTACTGGGGTGAATGTATGACATTGTTCTGCATTCTGTCCATCACTGTTTTTTTTGCATTTGTCACCCCGAGTGGGAAGGGTATGCCCAGACGTGGGTCCCGTGCTCTCCATGCCATTGGAATCAAGCTATCCTGGCTGAAGAGGGGTGAAACCCCGAAACCGGTCCTAGGATGCTTGTTTCCAGTCCAGGGAGGACCTGGCTTGGCAGTTCGGGCTGGACTGTACCCATGAGGCACAGGGTCAAGACTGATTTGCATATGGCTGGGTTCAAGCTGGAACGGCATGGTGAGCAAAAAAACGATGGATTTAGGCCCAGATCTCTGTACTGGGGTGAATGTATGACATTGTTCTGCATTCTGTCCATCACTGTTTTTTTTGCATTTGTCACCCCGAGTGGGAAGGGTATGCCCAGACGTGGGTCCCGTGCTCTCCATGCCATTGGAATAAAGCTATCCTGGCTGAAGAGGGGTGAAACCCCGAAACCGGTCCTAGGATGCTTGTTTCCAGTCCAGGGAGGACCTGGCTTGGCAGTTCGGGCTGGACTGTACCCATGAGGCACAGGGTCAAGACTGATTTGCATATGGCTGGGTTCAAGCTGGAACGGCATGGTGAGCAAAAAAACGATGGATTTAGGCCCAGATCTCTGTACTGGGGTAAATGTATGACATTGTTCTGCATAATGTCCATCACTGTTTTTTTTGCATTTGTCACCCCGAGTGGGAAGGGTATGCCCAGACGTGGGTCCCGTGCTCTCCATGCCACTGGAATCAAGCTATCCTGGCTGAAGAGGGGTGAAACTCCGAAACCAGTCCTAGGATGCTTGTTTCCAGTCCAGGGAGGACCTGGCTTGGCAGTTCGGGCTGGACTGTACCCATGAGGCACAGGGTCAAGACTGATTTGCATATGGCTGGGTTCAAGCTGGAACGGCATGGTGAGCAAAAAAACGATGGATTTAGGCCCAGATCTCTGTACTGGGGTGAATGTATGACATTGTTCTGCATTCTGTCCATCACTGTTTTTTTTGCATTTTTTTTTGCAGGGCCCACTAGTAGCATTTGATTTAGAGGCCCTTGCACACTCACTGCACTTTACTAATTGCTTACCAGTAAATCAAATATGTCAATCATGGATAACCAATCAAAATAGTAATTTATACAGGGAGCACTTGCACTTTGACACTGATCAGCAGTTGCAAAGTGCCCAAAGCATTTAAGCCAGCAAAAACGAAATCCAGCACAGCATAAAAAATATGGGAGGTAGAGGCAAAAAGTCAGGGGAATCCAAGCCACAGATGCCAAGTCTAACATGTAGCTGCCACATTCAAATAAAGTTGAAAATTAATTATTGTGAGGAATTTAGTCATGTTGAGAAGATTGTTGTTGAACTCATAATTGATTTACTGTGGATGGTTTTTCACAGAACTATTTCTGCTTCGTGAAAAGACATTTACAGTTTGCAGAACAGTTACTTTGACAGCAGATAAAGGCACTGCAGTAAAAGATGGACACAGGTTTCATCTAATCATAGTTTTATTATGCATTAAATAATCTATTCATAAATTCTTGTGCCAGGGTGCTGGACATGTTTCAATTCTACCCATAGGCAGGAGTGTGAATTGGATTTACTTATAATTATAACCAACATAAGCAAAAACATAACTACATAAATTGCATGACTGTTCAAACTATTCTGTTGTACTACTTGGAAACAGATTACTTTCTTAGAAAATGTCTTCCCACCTGCTCCCGAGATACAACCTACCTTTGACTCCAGGTTCCCACTAACATTATTTTTCTGTGTCTGCAAGACTTTAGGCCTTTATTCTCTCTCTACTTTACTAACGGGAGGTAATGTATATGTGCGCGTTTGTGCATGCTTTGATGAACTGGTTTTCTTGGTGCAATTGCACCCATTGTTTTTCCCCCCACCTGTTTTATGTTTCCCTGGTCTCCAGAGGGAAAGCTATGTTTACAGATATCAAAAAGCCTCTTATTACCTACAGTTTCTATAGATGAGGCCGATGATTACAAAGCTCAAATGTAGTTATGCTTAGAAAGCAAACTGGTTTAATTCACATCTTGTAAATTCGCCGACCATTAAACAATAACATGCCATCGAATGGCTGAAAGTATTGAATCATCAGTTTGCATAATCTGATTGTGTATTTTTTGTGGTTGGGGTTATGATTACCTGAAATTATCAGACAGATTAGGAAAACGAAACAGTCCTCCACTTCACCTGTTTACTGGGTCACGCACATGAATCTGCGACTTTACAGTTTTTTGTTAATTTAGTTCATTTAAATTTGGCTTTCTAAGAGCTGCAGCTTTATTCAGTCTTGTCATTGCCAAGTGGCGGCTCCTAAGCTAAGGCAGAGGAGCGTCACCCTACTGCTTTTCAGCAGCTTAAAAAAAGGGAAAATAAATTGATAATAACTCAATTTTATTATCAAATATGTTTCCCTGTTGAGACTGGTATGTGGGCGGGGCTGGGCTGCTCTGCTCACAGAGCAGCGGGAGGAGAGGCGGGCAATCTGTAAGTGCGCATGGCAGTTTGACCGGCCGCCATGGGTCGGGCAAACTGGCATGGGCATCTTGCATGTTCCCCACATAGCTGTCATCCACAGCCTGGTGGGGAACATACATAGGCTCATAGTCCCCATCTGAGTGCCGAACCGCGGTGCTCAGACTAATAACAACTCTGCTAACAGCAGCGTTGTGATTGGCTTAGGGGAACCTGCTAGTTTCCTGCTTCCTTTCCAGCCAGACGCGTATCTTGCGTCGCATTTCCAGATAATACAGAATACCACATGGTGGCTTAAATATGAGAAAGCAATAGACACAACACCACAACCCCTGGAGAGGGATGTCACTTTTTAAAATGAAGCACATCAAATACTTTGTTCAGAATAAGGCCTGGGGTTTTATTTATGCAATGTTCTCTAACAGAAAGGCTTTCCCAGATTTCAAATGAACAACATTCAAATGTATATAGAATATCCTGCAAGAAATCAGACAGATGTATACACTAAATACATCAGATGATTACTGTGAATGTGTACTCAGACTCACTCACACATCAAAGTAAATACACAAAAAAATCACATCGGATGATTATGGCCGCTGGAAACTGAAGGTGTACACTGACAGTCATGCATCACAGTGACTGTTATAGCCACTGGAAACGGAATATCCACGCTAACAGCCACACATCACAATGGCAACAATCAGAAACAAATCGCCTCGCCGGTTGCAAACACTGCATCTTAGACCACTCCAGACTGGGATTTTCACAGCCGGGGTTAAGAGCCTCTGCAAACCGGGCTTCTGCTGTACCAATGCAGATGCGTCCATCTCCATTTGGACTCCAAAACAATCCCGGTCTCTAAACTCAGCTTCATAGTCTCAAAACACACTAGAATGTTCTGAGAGGCCTTCCTTTCATGTTAAGGAAACTTCCTGCAAGCATTCACGGGCAAAGGAGTTCTCACATTCCTCCTGCATCCTCACATGTTCCAGCCTTTATCTGAACAAAGCTTACGAAATCCTCTGGCGGTACATTACAAAATCTACTCTCCCAAAACACAGCAACGTGAATAACACAAACAACTTGATGTAATCTGGGGGCATGACTGTGGGCGCAAAAAAGCTCAAGCAAGACAGAGTCGTAATTCAATATGACATGAGGGCATGTCAAAGCCAATAGTAAGAACTTCCTTATACTTCTCAATGTACAACATAATGCAAATGTGTGCACCACTGCCTGCAGCATTACATATTTCGTCTCTCAATGTACAACATAATGCACATTTGTGTACCACTGCCTATAGTATCACATACTTCATCTCTCAATGTGCAAACACAATGCACATTTGTGCATCACTGCTCATAACATTACATTTCAGGACCAAAAAGTACATTCCACACCTCTCACTCTCTCTCTTTCTCTCTCTCATGCTTTCAAATGCTCATCCCACACGTTCTGTTCTTGGCAAGCTGGCCTACTCTATGACAGCTCCTACTTTAAAACTGCAAGAGATTTATAAGTAATCTTCAAGGGAAGAAAGGCATATGCAGGACGTACATTCAGGCCAAAGTAAAGTAAAACACCAAAAGTCAAATAAAATGATGGTAGTCTAAGGTCATGATGTGGTTTCAAACCATAGGAGTGCCTTTAGCACTACAATGTGGTGAGACGATGGAGAAGAGATGCGGTGACCAGATAACCACCCCCGTTCCATGCCTGCTGCACCTGTCAGTGCCATTAATATTAATGCTTCTAGTGCTGAAATTGTTTTAAGATAGGTTCTTCCCAAGCAGTAGCAGAAATAAGTAGGTACTACTGAGCATATAATAGTTATTTGCATTCCTATTTTGTCAGTCTAAATGAGTGCTCTCAGTGGAGTTCTTTAATTTTAGACATATAGGGCTACATGTATGACCGCTGCATTTTGAAATTAGGAAGCCGCAAAATGCAATGTACAACAGTCGTGTGACAATGTTTGCAATTCTCAGTGGGTCACAAATGGACCTGCCTCATTAATATTCATGGGGCAGGTAACAATTTGCGACCCATTGGGAACTTGCGAAATTAAAGGGATGGTGGCCTGCTGGGGACAGCAGCCCCCCATGGCTGTGCTTGCTTTTAAATAAAGCAACGTTTTTTTTTAATGCAGTCCTGAAAGGAAAACTGGGTGTGTTTCAAAATGAAAAATTAAAATTTCAGTTTCACTTTTTAAGAGCAGGCAGTGGTCCGTGGGACCACTACCAGCTCTTAAAAAGCCCTTTTGTGACTTCGCTACAACCTACTTGAAGTAGGCAGCAAACTGCGAAAGTTTTGCGACTGCATTCTGCTCACTAAACATTCATACATTCCCCTGCGACTGGCTATTAGGAAGAAACGCCCTTGATAGGCCCCCTCATAATACTGACTTGCAAACCCTATTTTGTGAGTCGATAATAGGAGACCAACTCGAACAATAGTGTTAGTACCTTTCAAAAGGCTATTTAGCAGTTGCGAATTGCCCGATTCTCTGTTTGCACCACAGAAACATTTTGTGCATGTGGCCCATATTTCATAAAGTTGACACAGCTCGTTGTACTAGTTACCCAGGTCCAGCAACAACATTGGTTGCTTTACAGACTAGACTTTATCCTAAAGGAGCCCACTGCTTTCATTTTCTTTTCATTTTGGTGGAGATGCCTAGCTCCACCTTTTGGAGAGTATTTATCAAGAGGTTGCATCGGCCTTGCACCACGTGGTGTGATGCAAGGTCGGTGCAAGCAATATACCATATTTTAAAAAATGATGCATCTACTCAAATGCTCAATTTTTGAAAGATTGCTGGGCAAACGCTGCGCCGAATGCTTCTGCGTCACACAGAAAATAATATATGCAATGTAGGTGTTCCTGCTCAAAATTCAATGCAACTGTAATTCAGTGGTATTCATTAGTTTAGCACTGAGTCATGCGTAGTGTATTGTAGCAGTGCAACGTTAGAAATGTGCCAGAATTACTGTGCATCAGCAATTCAGGTATAGGAAATAATGCAGTGCCTGAGGTACAAATTATTCACTACCACAGTGCACTCTGGAAAGTTCAACTATGCTATAGTGGTTGTTATACTGCAACTGGGAGTAGATAGGAGACAACCACGTAGGCAGCAAAGGAGAAAGGATCATGTTTTCTGTCATCTCATATCCCTCATTCACATCAGGGAGGCCGAGGTTACACAGTTCTACAGACAAGAAAGAATCCATCATGGAAATTCTGGGAAAGATAGACCCAAGTGTCCAGCCAGCAACCAGAAGTGCCAATGACTTCCCACCACATGTAAAAGTGATGGCTCTGCTGCACATGTTGGCCTCAGGCTCTTGCCAAACCACAGTAGCCAGGTTGGCAGATATTTCACAAGGAGCATTTTCTGCTTTTCTCCGTCTGTGTTGGATGCCATCATAAAACTCGCACCCCAGTACCTTCTTTTCCCAAAAAATAGCCAACAACACCTGGATAAAAAGTCAAGACGTCTATATCATTGCTGGAGTTCGACATATGTTTGGTGCCATAGATTGCACACAGGCCCAATTTGTGCCCCCTGCACTAGCATTGCACCTACACCAAATCTGCAAACATACATAGTCCCTCGGGTGATTGTGGGCCAGTCACGGAATGTTCATCAATGTCCTGGCAAAGTGTCCTGGAAGTGCACATAATGTATACGTCTTCTGCCACAGTATCATCAATGAGCGGTTTTAGAATGGCATATATGGAAATGGCTTAATCTTTGGCAAGGGAAGAATAAATATACATTATATCAACTAAGAAGTTGTAATGTATGACATAATAGCCATCTCTGTGTTTGTGCCTGGAACTTGTATCATTTGAACATAGTGCGAGTAACTTACTCCAACATGTTGTCAATGATGTCCCATTTTGTGATTTCCTCACTGATCTTGCAATGGAGACAGGAAAAGTCCCACAGTGAAAAGGATTGTGCCATCTCACACTGTGGGAGTGGACAGAATAACAATGTCTGCAATATTTAACAAATCAAAAGACAAATCATTTTCTTCACAATTAAATTCAATGTGAGTAGAAAGGATACATCTTAGCAAAGTTTGAGATGTGTGTATGTGCAATGGTGGTTCAAGTCTGGATCAATTGTCAATGTGCCAATAAAATAACAGTCATTTAATAAATCATGTGATCGTAAACATGAGAGTCACACATGGGAGCATATCTGTAGGCTGATCAAAGTATCAAAAGTACAAATAGAAACATTACTTCTAAATTCATGTATGTGATGCGATGAAAGTGTAGCATCAAATCTTGTGTAAATGTCAACTCTAGGTACAGATGTGATATCAAAAGTACAAAGTTCGGGGGCGTTGCTTGGTGGGCCAGCATGGCGGACATGAGCTGAGCGCGCTCTGTCCAGCCTCTCCATAATCCTCCAATTAACCTGCCTCTCCAGTCTTTTCTTAGGTCCTTGAGTTGTCTCGCTACTGTCACCTGTTGAGAGCTGCCCCCGGACCTGGCTTGGGTGCCGTGATCGGTGTCGGCAGCGGCCTACCTGATATGAGGCTCCATCCTGCGCTGCTCGGTTGCGTGGATCCCCTTCCGTCTTGCGCCGCCGCTGCAAGTGTGAAGCGCGCCCTGCACGGACTGCTGTGGGGCATCTGCAGCAATATCCTGTTTGGGGCCAGCCTTAACGCGTTGGCGGCCCTCCGTCCTCCTGAGGGGTGAGCTTGTCATCGGCGGCCTGATCGGGTCGCGGGCGATGTAACGCGGGTGGCTGGAGTTCGTGGTGCAGCCGGCGGCCATCTTGGCAGTGGCCTGTGTAGCTCCTGGCAGTGAGGGGGCCTCGGGACCTCCGAAGTCCTGATGCATTGGGCGCCCAGCACGTGAGTACGGCTGCGCGACCAGGGTCAGTGGCCTAGTGGCGGCCGACTCCTTTTGTCTCTTTGTCTCTCCACCCCACTCTCATTTGCCGAATGTGCAGGCCTACTGGGGGTTCGGTGGTCTTATCGGGCCACACAGAGGGGGTGGCCTATGCTCCCGCTGCTCTTTTGGGATTTGATGTGAGTGACATTGTGCGGGGGAAGACCAAGGGTGGCGCTCCGCTGGTGCTCCCACATGGCCGGTGCTTTTTGCCTCTTCGCCTCTGCCCCCCTTTCTCCTCAATCTGGGTGTGTGAGCCCATTGGGGTCCGGTAGTCTTGTCGGACCACGTGGGGGGAGGGCCTGCGCCCCTACAGCGACACAAGGACCCGTTGTGGGTGACGGGGATCTTGCCCTGCGACTGTCACGGCCAGTGAGGAGTTTCGGGGGCATTACCGACTGAGGCGGGTCACGGTAGGGAGCATTGCTGGGGGTGGCACCCCTGAGTCTACCGTTGGGGCTTCACTGTGCCGGCCAGACGGACGGGAGGCAGATCGGGGGACAGCCAGCCTTCAGGTAGACGCCATCGGGAGTGGGACCCCGACGTTCATGGGAGCGGCCGCCTATCCATCGCCTGGAGGCTCCTTGGCTGGGGTCGGTGGTAGGGACTGGGCCACTGTGACCAGGGATACGCCGGGTGGCGGCTTGTCTAAGCTGGGTACTATGGACAAGTTCACAGGCCAGGGGACTCCGGCAGTTCCGCCCGGGGGGGTCTCAAAATGCAGTTCGGGACAATGCGGCCCTAATGGCCGCCATTACCCAGTCCAGGGATGCCCTAGAAGCCAATATCGGGGTGGTCGGCTCGGATATAATGCTCCTGCGCCAGGACCTTAGGAATGCCGTCGCCCGTATCATGGAGACGGAGACGAGGATTTCGGGTGTGGAGGATGTGGTCGCTACGCTGCAACAGAAGGTATCGGCTCTCGAGACTACGCAAAGGGCCCTGGCATCAAGAGTGGAGGACGCGGAGGGGAGGGGATGATGCAACAACCTGCGATTTGTTGGCTTTCCGGAGGATTGCGAAAAGGGGAATATGGAGCGCTTTCTTAAGGAATGGCTGGAGGGGTGGCTCCCCCCTGGGGAACTCTCGACCTGCTTCAAGGTGGAGCGTGCGCATAGGGCCGTGATGCAGAAACCCCCCTGGGCACCAGGCTCCTCAATTAACATGACAGGGACACTATCCTGAAACAGGCCCGAGCTAGGGAACCGCTGCTCTTCAACAATTCACGCATCTTAATCTTTCCGGACTACACGGTGTTAGTACAGCAGCGACGGCAATCGTTCCTGGTTGCCAGGGTCCATCTTCGTGAACTTAAACTCCCTTATGCTCTGCTTTATCCAGCCAGGTTGCGTGTGGTATACTGGTCCCACACCCATGTCTTTGACACACCGGAGGAGGTGTTCAATTGGACAGATGAGACTGTGCTGATGGGCCCTCACTCTCCCCAGGAAGAGAATCAGACTCCTCTTCGGGCGGGCCTGCCCGGGATCATCGCGGGCCAAGGGGGAGGGGAGCAGGCACTCCAAATCCAGGCATCGCTTGCAATCTGTGGGTGCCATGGCCAGGGAGGGGTCCGTCTCTCGATTACATGTCTCGGCGGACTGACATCAGGTTAACCAGGCAATCATCAGAGCTTGAATACTCTTCATAGACCGGAGCAGTGAGTTTGATTGCCGGTCTCTCTGTGAGGCTCCATAGAAGGAGAGGAGGCCAATTGACAATAGGCTGTGACTTGGGGATCCATTGGCGGGTGAGGGGTGGGACCTCCTGTTGGGGTCAGCCTGCTCTGCCTGCCGCAACAGGTAATTCATTGTTTTGGAGGTACAGGGTGGGAGGGAGAGTTGTTGGGTTATGTTTTTGGGGGGTGGGGGGTTTGTGGGGCTGCTGCACTGTCTACCTGGGTTCTGGACTTTTTTCTAATATGCAGAAGATTTTTGATGCTGCCACTGTACTGTGTGGGGCCTGCATGAAGTAGAAATGCCTGTTAGTACACAGGAAGACCCTGGCCTTATTAGAATACTTAGTTGGAACGTGAGAGGGGCACTTGACAAGATCAAAAGGGGGGCCATCCCAAAATCGGCCAAGCGTGCCCGCGCAGACGTATTGTTGTTACACGAGACTCACCTCATGGGGATTAAGGCACTATGTTTTCAGCGTTTTGGATTTACTCAGGTCTTTCATTCTGGGTTTGTGAGGGGTTCCAGGGGGGTTGCCATTCTAATACACCATAGGGTTGCGTATACACATGTCAAGACCTGGCGGGGCTTTCAGGGCAGGTACATGTTTGTGCATCAATCAATCAATCATAGCATTTGTATAGCGCGCTACTCACCCGGAGGGTCTCAAGGCGCTGGGGGGGAGGGGTCTGCTACTGCTCGAAGAGCCAGGTCTTGAGTTGCTTCCTGAAGGAAA
This sequence comes from Triturus cristatus, assembly GCF_964204655.1. Taxonomy (NCBI): domain Eukaryota; kingdom Metazoa; phylum Chordata; class Amphibia; order Caudata; family Salamandridae; genus Triturus; species Triturus cristatus. The sequence goes on from NC_140586.1 coordinate 581,307,316, forward strand.
GATGGTCCTGGGTCAGCCGAAGGTGGATGGGGAGGGAGTTCCACGTCTTGGCTGCTAGGTAGGAGAAGGATCTTCCTCCGGCGGTGGCTCTGCGGATGCGTGGTACGGCGGCGAGGGCGAGGCTGGTTGATTGTAGCTGGCGGGTGGGCGTGTAGAAGGTCAGGCGGTTGTTGAGGTATATGGGGCCCAGGTCGTGGAGAGCTTTGTGTGCGTGGGTGAGGAGCCTGAACGTGATCCTCTTGCTGATGGGGAGCCAGTGCAGGTCTCTGAGGTGGCTGGAGATGTGGCTGTGTCGGGGGATGTCTAGGATGAGTCGTGCGGAGGCGTTCTGGATGCGTTGGAGTCGCTTCTGAAGTTTGGCTGTGGTTCCGGCGTAAAGGGTGTTCCCGTAGTCCAGTCGGCTGGTGACGAGTGCCTGGGTGACCATCCTCCTGGTTTCGGTGGGGATCCATTGGAAGATCTTGCGGAGCATGCGCAGGGTGTTGAAGCACGATGATGAGACGGCGTTGACTTGTCTGGTCATCGAGAGTGAGGAGTCCAGGATGAAGCCTAGGTTGCGTGCGTGGTCCGTTGGTTCGGGAGTGGTGCCCAGGGTGGGGGGCCACCAGGAGTCATCCCAGGCGGAGGGTGATGATCCCAGGATGAGGACTTCCGTCTTGTCTGAGTTCAGTTTCAGGCGGCTGTTCTTCATCCATTCGGCGATGTCTTTCATTCCTTCATGGAGGCTGGTTCTGGCGGTGGCGGGGTCGTTGGTGAGGGAGAGGATCAGTTGGGTGTCGTCAGCATAGGAGATGATGTTGAGGTTGTGTTGGCGTGCGATGGCTGCGAGGGGGTTCACGTAGATGTTGAAGAGGGTGGGGCTGAGCGATGATCCTTGTGGTACGCCGCAGATGACTTCGGTGGCGTTGGATCTGAACGGGGGGAGGCGGACTCTCTGAGTTCTTACGGCGAGGAACGAGATGATCCACTTCAGTGCCTTCTCTTGGATCCCGATGTTGCTGAGGCGCTGAACTAGGGTGCGGTGGCAGACAGTGTCGAACGCCGCTGAGAGGTCCAGGAGGATGAGAGCCACTGTTTCGCCGTTGTCAGTCAGGGATCTGATGTCATCGGTGGCTGCGATCAGTGCGGTCTCGGTGCTGTGGTTTGCTCGGAAACCGGACTGCGAGGGGTTGAGGGAACTGTTCTTCTCGAGGTAGGCGGCGACCTGCCTGTTGACGGTCTTCTCGATGACTTTGGCAGGAAAGGGGAGGAGCGAGATGGGGCGGAAGTTCTTGAGGTCGGTGGGGTCGGCTGTTGGTTTCTTCAGGAGGGCGCTGAGCTTGGCGTGCTTCCAGATCTCCGGGAAGGTGGCGGTGTTGAAGGAGGCGTTGATGATGTCCCGGAGTTGGGGTGCGATGATGGAGTCGGCCTTGTTGAAGACGTGGTGGGGGCAGGGGTCGGTTGGAGAGCCGGAGTGGATGGTGTTCATCGTGCGGGTGGTGTCTTCGGTGCTGACCGGGGTCCAGGCGCAGAGGGTGGTGGTGGGGGGCGTTGGTTCGGTGGTTGGGTGCGTGGTTGGGGCGCTGAAGCTGTTGTGTATGTTGGCGATCTTGCGGTGGAAGAACGAGGCGAGAGAGTCGCAGAGGTCTTGTGACGGCGTGATGTCGTTTTTTCCGGCGCCGGGGTTGGAGAGCTCTTTGATGATGCTGAAGAGTTCCTTGCTGTTGTGGGCGTTGTTGTCCAATCTTTCTTTGAATGCTGTCTTCTTGGTGGTGCGGATCAGCTGGTGGTGCTTGCGGGTGGCGTGCTTCAGGGCGGTCAAGTTGTCTGTGGTCTGGTCGTGACGCCAGGCTTTCTCGAGGGTGTGGCAGTTCTTCTTGGAGTCCTTGAGTTCGTCGGTGAACCAGGGGACTTTCCTGCTGCCGGGTCTGCTGGGAGGGTTCTTCAGTGGTGCGAAGTCGTCGGCGCAGGCGGTCAGCCACTGTGTGAGGTTACTGGCTGCTTCGTTGGGGTCCGTTGTTCTGGCGGGAGGGTTCTGGCTGAGGGAGGTGGTGAGCTGCTCGGTGGTGATCTTGCTCCAGCTTCGGCGAGGAACCTGTTGCGGGTGGTGGTGGGTCGTGGTTCTTCTGAAGCTGAAGTGGACGCAGCTGTGGTCTGTCCAATGGAGTTCGGTGGAGTGGCTGAAGGAGACGTGCTTGCTGGAAGAGAAGACGGGGTCAAGCGTGTGGCCGGCGTAGTGGGTGGGGGTGTTCACCAGTTGCTTGAGTCCGAGGTTGGCGAGGTTGTCCAGCAGAGTGGTGGTATTGCGGTCCTTGTTGTTCTCCAGGTGGAAGTTCAGGTCCCCTAGGAGGATGTAGTCAGCGGAGGGGAGGGTGTGCGGGCTGATGAAGTCTGCGATGTCTTCACTGAATTGTGTGCGTGGTCCCGGGGGTCTGTAGATGAGGGTGCCTCTGAGGGTGGTCTTAGGGTCGGTGTGAATCTGGAAGTGGAGGTGCTCGGCGGTGGTGAAGGTGTCGTCTGAGTTGGTCGTGATGCGGATGGTGTTCTTTTGGATGATGGCGATGCCTCCTCCGGTCTGGTTGACGCGGTCCCTCCGGGTGATCTTGTATCCGTCCGGGATGGCTGTGGCGATGTCGGGCGCTGAGGAGGCGTTCATCCAGGTTTCTGTGAGGAAGGCGACGTCTGGCGATGTTGTGTCGAGGAGGTTCCAGAGTTCGACGGTGTGTCTGTGGACGGAGCGTGTGTTGAGCAGGATGCACTTGAGGTGGTTGTTGCTGGTGTTCGGTTTGGCGGGAGCGGTGCAGGTTCGGAGGCAGGTGAACTTGCAGGTTTGGCAGGTGAAAGGTCCGTGTTCGCGTTTCGGGGTGGCTTAGTAGCAGGCGGGTTTCCGTCCGGCGTTGAGTGCGTTGAGGGTGGCGGTGTCATAGGTCCATCGTGTGGGCTGGCATCCACGTGGGCCAGGGGTCTTGGCGCTGGGCGCGGTCCAGGCGCGGACGGGCGTAGACGGGCTTGCCTTTGGCGTGCATTTGGCGCACAATCGGCACTCCTGCTGCGCGTGAACGCTGCGCGTACGCGCGGGCTCCATGAGGCGAAGTGGGAGGGCGGAGCAGCTGGGAGGCGGAAGCGGGGTGGCCAATCGGGAACAGAAGGGAAGAAGGGGGCGGGGCCGCGATGGAGCTGCGGCGGGATGCGGGTGGGGGCACCAGAGGGATTAGGGGCAGCGAGCACAAGTCAACACAATGAAAACAATGCTGGAAATAACACAGTACAGGTCAAAAAACAGTGGGCACAAAAAGCAACAGAGGTCAAGAAACAGGCTAACGGCGCGAGAGCAGCGAGCAGCAGCGAGGGGGCACCGCTGGCGATTCGTGCGGCGTGGGGGGTGTCCTGAGGTCAGGTCACACTCACCTGCGCCGCGCGGGCTCCATATGAGGCCAAGTGGGAGGGCGGAGCAGCTGGGAGGCGGGAGCGGAGCGGCCAATCGGGAACAGAAAGGAAGAAGGGGGCGGGGCCGCGATGGAGCTGCGGCGGGAAGCGGGAAGCGGGTGGGGGCACCAGAGGGATTAGGGGCAGCGAGCACAAGTCAACACAATGAAAATAATGCTGGAAATAACACAGTACAGGTCAAAAAACAGTGGGCACAAAAAGCAACAGAGGTCAAGAAACAGGCTAACGGCGCGAGAGCAGCAGCGAGGGGGCACCGCTGGCGATTCGTGCGGCGTGGGGGGTGTCCTGAGGTCAGGTCACACTCGCCTGTGCCGTGCGGGCTCCATATGAGGCCAAGTGGGAGGGCGGAGCAGCTGGGAGGCGGGAGCGGGGCGGCCAATCGGGAACAGAAGGGAAGAAGGGGGCGGGCCGCGATGGAGCTGCGGCGGGAAGTGGGAAGTGGGTGGGGGCACCAGAGGGATTAGGGGCAGCGAGCACAAGTCAACACAATGAAAACAATGCTGGAAATAACACAGTACAGGTCAAAAAACAGTGGGCACAAAAAGCAACAGAGGTCATGAAACAGGCTAACGGCGCAAGAGCAGCGAGCAGCAGCGAGGGGGCACCGCTGGCGAGCCGTGCGGCGTGGGGGGTGTCCTGAGGTCAGGTCACACTCACCTGCGCCACGCGGGCTCCATATGAGGCCAAGTGGGAGGGCGGAGCAGCTGGGAGGCGGGAGCGAGGCGGCCAATCGGGAGCAGAAGGGAAGAAGGGGGCGGGGCCGCGATGGAGCTGCGGCGGGAAGCGGGAAGCGGGTGGGGGCACCAGAGGGATTAGGGGCAGTGAGCACAAGTCAACACAATGAAAACAATGCTGGAAATAACACAGTACAGGTCAAAAAACAGTGGGCACAAAAAGCAACAGAGGTCAAGAAACAGGCTAACGGCGCGAGAGCAGCGAGCAGCAGCGAGGGGGCACCGCTGGCGAGCCGTGCGGCGTGGGGGGTGTCCTGAGGTCAGGTCACCATGGCATTGTGGCTGGTGAGATCTTGGCCCTGGGGAGTGTCTACGCCCCGGGCTCTTTCCTGGGGGCTGGCGGAGAAGATTATGACCCTCTGGGCGGATATACTGGAGGGATTGGCAGTTGTTGGAGGGGATTGGAGCAATGTGATGGGTGTGGCCAGAGACAGGTGGAGGTCTGGGTGTGTATTAGAAGCTTGCCACCCAACTGAATTACACTCCTTAGTGATGAGTCTGGATTGGGTCGACCCCTGGCACAGGATACACGGTGGTACACAGGGCTACACATATCTTTCGTCAGTTCATAGTTCCTTTTCCCACATCGATTATCTGTTTGTTCCGCGGGTGTTGGAAATGGCCCTTTTTGCAGGGTTATCCCCAAACTTTTTGCTTCTTCCTCCTTTATTTTTTCTGACCCGTGGTTGTTGGCAATAGGACTCTGGGCACTTTACCACTGCTGATCAGTGCTAAAGTGCATATGCTCTCTGTATAAATTGTTATATTGATTGTTTATCCATGATTGGTATATTTGTTTCACCTGTTAGCCCCTAGTAAAGTGCACTGAGTGTGCCAGGGCTGGTGATTCAAATGCTACTAGTGGGCTGCAGCACTGATTGTGCCACCCACAGGAGTCGCCCCAAAATGATGTCTTAGGCCTGCTTGCAGTGCCTATGTACAGTCCAGGACTGCCATGTTGACCTGGCCAGTGCAACCACTGACCAGGCCTTATCCTTCCCTTTCTGTACATGTCAGGCATCCCTATGGTGGCCCTAGGTACCCCCCTGGGCTGGGTGCAGTGTATCTGAAAGGTAGGGCATGTACTGAGGTGTGTAACATGCCCTGGTAGTGAATTACAGCCATTTTCGTTTTTCACTGCTGAGAGGCTATCTTGCCCATAGGACAGAATGGGGGAGGCTGTGTACATGCCTATCTTCCCATAAGGGCAAGATAGAAAATCCAAGTTTGGTATCTTTGTGTTCAGAATTTAATTATACATCTTTTTAGCAAGATGGTTTTTAAATTCACTGTGTGAGAATAGCACTTTTTAGAAAGTAGCTATTCTCCTGTTTAACCTTCCTGTGTGCCTGTGTGCAGATTGGCTGACTGGTGTCATGTGATGGGCTAGGTGGCTCCAGGAGTCTGGATGAGTCAGCAGCAGGGTGAATAGGGAGATCTGCTCTAGATGGGTGGGAGGAGTAGTCCCTGGGTTTGAGTAGGGCTGCCTCTGCCAGCACAATGGTGGCTCCACCCCCTGCCGGCCAGGCTGTGGTAAATTAATTAATTACCAGATCTGAATTTCTATAAATTATCAATATAAATGAAATAATGAACTGAGGAGTCCGTGGTGTAAGAGTTAAAATGGGTCTTTATTCAGTAACCCGGGTTAATGGAGAACAAACTCCATCACCATGAAAGGATCAGGAGTGGTCTGATGCTTTATTCACAAGGTACAGTTTTTATACATATCACAGTGAATTCTCAACCCATGGGGAGGAGCCCTCCTGGTTGCGGCGAAAGGGAAAAAATTACAAGTTAGCATTGCTCAAGACGTATATGCAGAAACACAGATAAGCACATTCTTCAAGAAATCGGCTTGGGGGGATGCCGTCAGAGGAAGGGGGAACTTGTGTGCCTGACAGATAAGGATGTGGTGAATGAGTCATGAACAGACAACCTTGGAGGGAACTGAGTTATGTGACATTCTGCGAGGCACCAGTGGGTCCTAGGCCAGCTGGCCTCGAAGAAATACGAGATAAACTTGCTTTTCTAAGAAAAGAGGAAGATGGTTGGCCCATTTTTTTAGAATCGGCTTATCCACAAAAATGCGTGGATGGAACAGTCTGAAAACCAGCTGCAGTATGAGGAGATACGTGAACTGGCTGACCCTGGGCAAGCTGACATGAATTCTTAAAATGGATGCTGTATAGAATGGTTTCAGAGCACTAGAGAAAAAGAAGTGTGCGAGGGGGCAGAACCGAGAACGTGGTCTTTAATTTTTTATTTCCTCATTCCCTCCTTGTCCCCAAGCTAAACTTATCCATTTCTTTCAGATTGCCTCCATGGTCATAAGGCCATCCACATGGGCTTGTAACATAATTTTCTCATTTTCTCTCGCTCTATTAATTGGCTTCGGGACCAGGCATGTAGCACAGAGACCGCATACGGCGGGGCCACACTGGACACAGAGACAGCAGGACAATATTACCATCAACACGAGGCCTAGTCCTGAAAGTACCTTCCAACCCCATGCTGACAATATGCCCCAGGTGGATTTCACCCCCCTGAACATCCCATTAGTGTCCAGGAGCCAGGCTCTTGGTGTATGTCTGCAGCTATTTTGTGCAATTTGGAAATTGCAGCATAGACTGATGGCGAGTTATCAGGTATATACACACAGCAGGAAGAGCCGATCAATCTACGTGCTTCACCCCGGTCAGCCAGTATGACGTCAAGAACAAGTCTATTTTGCAAAGTTACCATTCTTATGGCTGTCTGCTCCTCAGTCAAATTTCCAAGGGCAGATATGGTCTGATTGATGACAGCCTCCAGAGTCCTGGTAAGCCTTCGTATTAATTTACTATTTTGTACAGGGCCTATGAAAAAGAAAAATCCCCTATTAAAATCGGTATATTGTTCCCAAGTAGTTTCAGTCTGGTCAACCCCTGAGGTATCAATAGTTCTTTTCCTTCTCTTGTGCTGATATAGTTGGAGGTCCCTATGATATGAAGGGGGGGCTATGAAAACTGGTGGAAGGAAGAACGCGATGTAACACGTGCCATCCCACCCCGGTGGTAATTGAAAATAGGCCGTGGAGCCACATACAAAATAAGTGTGTCGGGAGGCTAAGGCAGAGGACTTACTCCAATCCTCAAAATCTAGTATTGTGGAGCAATCACTATGTCCTAATTTTAGGGGCCCATTATGCCTGAGGCACAGATGGCCTTTAGTTGGTGTTACCAATATAGAGGGAGGGCCATTATTCCTTTTGGATCTTATGTTTAGTATTTGGAATGGGTAGGTCTTAATCCTATCATCTATTTGGTATTCTTCTTGTTCTAACGTGGACCCTCTTGCTTGTGGATCGCCGTCATCATTGGGGTAACAGGCTTTATTCAAGACTTTGTTCAAATCTCCCCATGGCCACCCGTTCTTGCACGTTTTTCCATCCCCAGGACAGGTTAAGGAAGTATTTATGTCCCCCATTAGGGCATCCCAGGCCTGACATGTTCCATTATGGGAGAAAGGAGAAAGGGGCATTCCTCCCCTATGCTGGTGGGCTGGGAGTCTGCCACAAACCCAGCAATTAGTCGTATTGCTGACCTGGTGTGTATGATGTAACATCTGTATAAAAGTATTATTCTGTAAGGACAGCCGTTGACTTTGCTCATGGGGCGGTAAAGTGTGGTACGTGTGTTCTGCTGTTGTGTTGTCATGTCCTTGTTGGTGTGGTGATGGTGTCTGGGAAGGGAAAACAACATGTAATATCCACCCCAAACATGTCAATATAGCACATATCGAAAACAGAATTATCAAAGTCATTATACATCGGCTACATAACATTTTGCAGTATTTTCTTGTCATCATTGTCTTTTTAGTTGGGCCCCAGGCAGTCTGTCCTAAAGCAGTAGTCATTGTCTGACCGCTTCACCAGTCAGTCTGTACCGACTGGACTTAATTGATCAAACTTGAGCTACTTTGGCAGATCGTAATTTCGAACTGTAAGTTTGTTGGGGGGTCGGATCCAGGAGAGGGGGCAAATAGGTTGTGTTATCTTTCTTTTGAACAATGTTCTCAGGATCCCCAAAGTACTTATTACAATGGCTGGCATGAAGCCATCCTTTCCTTCCTTCAACCTTTACTGCTGTCCGCGTAGTAAGGAGGACCAATTTGGGCTGCTTCCACCTGGGCTCCAAAGGCGATGTCATATCAAAATTTCGGACCAAGATCCAGTCCCCTGGCTTTATCGCATGCTCTTCGGGATTGGTGTGATCTGGAAAGGCAGCCGGCACCTGTGAACGACAAGAGCGTAGTGCAGACATCATGGCGGCAAGATAATCTGTCAACATATTACTGTCAGTATCCGTGATAGACTTAGGTCTAGGTGTGCCCCACATGTTAGGAGGTCTGCCATAGACTACCTCATAAGGAGATAGACCGGTCCTTGAATGTGCTACCATTCTCATGTAGAAAAGGGCTACCGGCATGGCTGTGACCCAATCTACACCTTTTTCTGCGCATATTTTTGCTATTTTTGTCTTCAGTGTTTGGTTGTGTCTTTCGACTAGACCTGCTGCTTGTGGGTGCCTGACACAATGGAACTTCCAAGTATATCCTAGCAATAGGGACACTTGTTCCATCAATTTAGAAGAAAAAGGCTGTCCATTGTCAGAGTAAATTATTCGGGGCAACCCATACCTGGGGAAAAATTCCCTGACCAGCTGTTTCGCTGTTGTCTCTGCTGTGTAATCTGGTACGGCATAGGCTTCTGTCCACCTAGTTAGTGCACATACAATTACTAGCACATACTTGTGTCCCCGACACCTGTCCATTTGTATGTAGTCCATTTGTAGGACCTCGAAAGGATGTTCAGGGGGGTGAAATCCACCTTGTTCTACAGACACCCCTTTCCCCGGGTTGAACTGACAGCATATCATACATGTTCTGACTTTGTGTTTTGCGGCAGCCCGCAAGTTTTTTTTGTGCCATAATGGTCATAAGCTATCTAACATTCCCTTCTCACCTAGGTGTGCTAGACTATGTGTAGTTTCTATGATTATGGGTACCATTGAATCGGGTAGGACCCACACGGTTTTGTCTTTTGTCACCCATCCCTGTTCAGTCTCTGTCCCTCCTGCTTCAGTCCATTTTTTCTTTTCTTCTGGGGTGGCGTGGGCCTGTATGTCTATGACGTCTTTGGAGGGATCTCTTACTATCAGAACTGTATTCTGTTGAATTGTGTGGGAAATGGCTGCTGTCTGGGCTGTGTGTTTGGCAGTTTGATCTGCAAGATCATTCCCTTTGGAAACATCGTCTGTAACTTTGGTGTGGGCTTTGCATTTCAATATTGCTACTGCCATTGGTAGATGTATGGCATCCAACAGGTCCTGTATTAAAGGTCCATATTGTATCTTGGCTCCATGGGAGGTCAGAAAACCTCTTTCTTTCCATAGAGTCCCGAAATTGTGAACCACCCCAAAGGCATACTGCGAATCTGTGTAAATGTTTACTTTTAAATTTTTCGCCCACCTACAGGCCTGTGTGAGGGCAATCAATTCTGCAGCTTGGGCTGAAAGGGTGTCTATTCTGTTTGTTTCTATGACTCTACTGTCAGTGGTTATGGCATAAGCTGCCATTAACTCTCCTGTATTCGTCTGCATGCATGACCCATCCACAAAGAGCGTAACATCTACATCTGATAGCGGGACATCAGTCAAGTCTTGTCTGGGTTTGGTGACAATCTCTATCATTCTAATACAGTCATGTGTATCTTCTTCATTTGTGGCATTGGGTAGCAATGTAGCAGGATTTAATGTGTTACACCTCCTTATCTCTATGTGTGGCTGGAACAATGTCAGCTCATATCCCGTTAATCGTGCAACTGTAAGGTGTTGTGTTTGTGTTCTGTTGAGTAGGAGTTCCACTGCGTGTGGTACAAGTACTGTCAGGGGGTGTCCTAGGACAATGGCGTCGCTTTGTCTAATGGCTAAAGCTGTGGCAGCTACAGATTTTAGGAAGGCAGGTAGGGCTTGTGCGACTGGGTCTAATGTACTTGAAAAATAGGCACAGGGCTTGTTTCTTCCTGCTTGGTCCTGTGTGAGTACTGATAGTGCTGTACCACCTTGTTCTGTTACAAATAATGTGAAGGATTTGGTGTAATCTGGAGTGGCCAGGACTGGGGCCTGGCACAGTGCTTGTTTTAGTTGCTCAAAGGCCTCTGTATGCTCAGTTGTCCATGGCAAAGATGCCGATAAACCGGCCTCCAAAGTGGTCAGTTGTATCAAAGGTTTGGCCAAATGGGCATACTGAGGAATCCATTGTCTACAATATGATGTTAAGCCAATGAAGGCTCGTACTTCTTTCTGTGTTGTTGGACTGTGTACATGCCTATCTTCCCATAAGGGCAAGATAGAAAATCCAAGTTTGGTATCTTTGTGTTCAGAATTTAATTATACATCTTTTTAGCAAGATGGTTTTTAAATTCACTGTGTGAGAATAGCACTTTTTAGAAAGTAGCTATTCTCCTGTTTAACCTTCCTGTGTGCCTGTGTGCAGATTGGCTGACTGGTGTCATGTGATGGGCTAGGTGGCTCCAGGAGTCTGGATGAGTCAGCAGCAGGGTGAATAGGGAGATCTGCTCTAGATGGGTGGGAGGAGTAGCCCCTGGGTTTGAGTAGGGCTGCCTCTGCCAGCACAATGCTGGCTCCACCCCCTGCTGGCCAGGCTGAGGACTCTGCCTCTGCCAGCACAAAGAAGGCTCCACCTCCTGCTGAGCGTCTAACGACCCTGCCCCTCACTCTGAAAGGAACCAGGTGCTCCAGGGCAGAGGACACCCAGGAACTGGTTTGAGCAGGGGAATCCCCCCACTGAAACAAAGAGAGACAAAGACTTGGAGGGGTATAAGAAGAGGACCCCAGACACCTAAACTTTAGATCACTTTGGAACTAGGAAGGAACCTCTGCCAAGGAGAAAGCTGAAAAGAACTGAAGAGGAGAAGACTGCCTGCTTGCTGTTTTGCTTTGCTGCCAAGGAGAGGGGAAGGACTTTGCTGTGTCCCCTTCTTTTGATTCTGATCTCCAAGGGCCTGAGAAGAGCTGGCTCCCTGTTAAGAAGTCCCAGGAAAAAAAGGACTTCACCACCAGCTCCCCTGGAACTCTGTTGAAGGAGTTCTGACCTGCCTTGGAGTGCTTGCCCAGTCTTGGGGCCTCAGGAGGTCGTTTTGCTGTGTTTGGGAGCTGGGAAGCAGAAGCGTGAAAAAGAGTAACTGGTACCCAACGCATCATCCGATTGCAAGTCGCAAGAACGAGGGTGCGAGGAGAATTTAATCGCGGCGTCATCGCAGCACCCGGAGTCCCCGCATCGCCGAGTGCGTCGAGCATCGTCCTGGTGCGTGAAGATTCCCGACGCTGCGAGGGTCGTCGCAGAACCAGTTTGCGGGCCGTAGATTCCAGTCGCTGCGTGTGTCGACGCAGAGTCCCGTCTCGTGATGCATCGAGGGTTGCGGCGCCAGAAGTCAACACCGCGCACCGTGACGCATCGAAGGTTGCTGCGCCAGAAGTCAGCGCCGCGCAGCGCATCGCGCCGCATCGAAAATCATCGCATCGTACCTGTGCGTGAAGCTTCCCCCTAAGAAACCTACGCAACGAAAGCCAAAGTCATCGCATCCTCCCCCTACAGATCGGAGCCGGCGCATCCACCTCTGCTGCGTGAAGCAGGGCTGCTGCAAAGCCTCCCCAAGATCTCAGGAGTATCGCATCGCCTTTGCCATCTTCCTTGTTATAGCTTTTGGGAACCTTATCGCAACTACAGGTACTGTTGGGCACGAGAGTGTCGCATTTTTTGCATTGAGAGTCGCATTGTGCAGGACACTGACTTTTACATCCTGGACTATTTTCTGCAAACTCTTGAACTATCTTTAAAGTAATCTTTTTAATTGTATGTTGGTTTTTCTGTAGTATTTGGTCTTGTGAAGTTTTTAGTAAAGATACCTTATTTTTCTAAAACTGGTGTGTTTTCACTGTGTTACTATGAGTGTTGGTACAAATACTTTACACATTGCCTTTGATAGCCTAGACTGCTCAGGCCAAGCTACCTAGAGGGTGAGCAGGGGTTATCTTAACAGTGTATCCCCCTTTCCCTGACTAGAAGCAAGGGTCCCTACTTGGACAGTGGTACCTACCCTGCCAACTAGAGACCCCCAGATCTAACATTGGTGGTCAGCGGTGAGGATTGAACTTGTATTTGTACTTGACCCACACTAATTGGTGTACATCATTAGTTTAAGTGCAGACCAATACGCAACCACATACTGTATTTTTGATTCTATTTTTGAGTAACTCTTCAAGAGCATCATGTCTCAGGTGTCAACAAGTGAGAGGGCAAAATTGGAGTTTTCCATTGAGGATCTGTATTCGTACAAAGTTGAGGAGCTCAAGCAATTCTTCAAAGACCTTGGTTGCCCTGTGAAAAGCGGATCTAGAAAGGATGTGCTACAAAGAGTCTTGAAGGCCTGGTGAGAGGCCCAAGAGGAAGATGATGCAGATGAAGAGAATGGTTTCGTTCCCCAAGATCTGCCCGTGGTCGGACCAGTCTCAAGGGCTGGCAGCTCCCATTCCAGTAGGAGTCTCACTCCAGAGGAGTTGGAGGAAAACCAAAGGGTTAGAGATCATGAGTTAGAAGTCATGAGGATTGAGTTGAAGCTGATGGAAATAGAAACCCAGAACAAAGTAGAAGAGAGCATGAAGATGTATGCCTTGGAAGAATTTAAATTGACCTTGGCACATGAACTAAGATTGAGGGAGCTTGATTTGGAGCTCGAGAGGCTTGAGGCTATGAGTGTCTCAGCTGAGGAAGAAAAATGGGTAGCTCAAGAAGTGAGCTTTGCTGAGTTGGAGGTGGAGTCCAGCTCAGATGGTGGCAGCAAGATTGTAATATCTAGTGCTGAGGGAACGGTACAAACACCCAGAGATGTGGCACCTGACTTGAGGGAGGGGGTTGACATACACCAGGGGGTTCAGGTTTATGAGGTAGTTCCAGTGCTGTGCAGTGTCCCTGAAGTAGATTGGGGAACTGACACAGGGGACCATATTCCTAGTGGCGGGAGGGACACTCTACTGACTCTAGATGAGTGGTGCAGGGGGAGGGGTTCCCCCATGGTAGAAACCTTGGTGTGTGAGTGTGAAGACCGCCCAGAAGAGTGTGGTTTGTGTGACAGAGACAGTCAGATACTGTCTTGCCAGTCTCAGGAGAGTGGTGTCGGGTACTTGTGTGAGGCACTGGAGGGTGAGGCAAAAGGTAGCTTGGTTAACAACTGTGGGGGGCTGTATGATTCATTTGTTAGAGAGCATATTTTAAGTCCCTGTTTTCCAGAGCTATGCCAACACCCGGTGGAGTGTGAGTTCTCTGGTTCCAGAGAGCTTGCGTTGGAGGCAGACCTTTGGTTGGATGCCAGAAGGTCTGGAGAGGCATTGGGGAGTGATCCCAAAAGGAGTGGCACAGATATCTTCCAGACCTGTGAGGTGGAAGAGGTTCAGTGAAGCCCAGTTATGTCCCAGTGTAGTGAGAGGGGTGTAGGGGCTCAGGTCCTGTTTCAGTGGAGAAGGGGTGAGTGTGGGACTGTGGGTCCCCAGGTGCCCGAAACCCAGTCTCAGGGCGTGGAGGGTTCCTTAAGGGGACACCAGGTTGGGGGCCTAGACAGTGCTAGTAGACCATTTGAGGAGGATCTCCTAGTGTCAGGAGAACCTGGAGCCTCTGTAAACAGAGCTCCAGTGGTTCTGGGGTCTGGTGGTACCGCTCCAGTTGGGAGGGTGCAGAAGTCCAGACTGAGGGGTGAGAGGGGGATGTGTTCCCCAGTGGGAGAACCAGTGGGTCAGGGACCAGCCAGAAGGAGACCATGGTGACGCCACTTCTGTCCTGGGGGATCTTCGCGCACTGTCAGGTGGACAGGGGCCGGGAGATCTGCACCAGGCAGGCTGTCACGAGACACATGAGTCATGTGTCACCCTCGGGGAGATACTGTGTGAGTCCCCAGGAGTCCTGGCATGCCAGGCAGGTGTGCAACCACAGGGTTTAGTCCCTGGGTTGGGAGGCCAGGTTCAGGATCTGGCTGACCTGGAGGGAGGGACATCTGTAAGCAGTGTCTCTACCAGTTGGTCTTTGAGGTGTACCACTCTGAGTAGGAGGGTGCAGAATTCTGGAAGGGGGTGCAGAGGGAGGGAGTCTTCGCCTCTGACCCCGGTTCACCTGGAGGGTGTAGACCCTAGGTTGGAGGGCCAGGTCCGGGGTGTCCCCCCTGATCTGGAATCCCAGTTGCAGGATAGAACCTCTGAACTGGTGGGCGAATGGTGCAGGACACCTGCCACAGGTGCCCTGACTATTCTAGAAGGGGGTACCGCTCCAGGTGGGAGGGTACAGAGCCCCAAGGAAGAGGAGGACCGGGTATGGAACAGCCCACCCCAGCCTCCTGTCCAGCCACCGGATACCGGCCCAGGGCTGGTGGGGCAGTGCCAGGTTGTCAGACCCGACCTGACAGGAAAGGAGGTGGACAAAGGGTGCCGAGCACCTGGGGCTACTGCCCCCCACCTTCTGGCGCCACAGGGGTTTGAGGGCCCTGAGAGGAATAAGGCCTGGGTCTCATCCCTGACCACTGTCAGTGGTCGCTGCGGCTTGCTGTCTGTCTGTTGGGACACACCTGTGAGCAAGTTAAGGCTAGGTGCTGCACAGGTGGTGTCCACAGGTGAGGAGAAGGGTTCCACATGGGTTGGCTTGGTGGACCCTGAGAGTATGGATGTAGAGATCCAACCGGGTTCAGGAAGGCATAGAACAGGAATACTGCCCTGCTGTTGGGGCCAGTTTCCGTGTTCTTTCGCCCTAAGCAGGGAATCCCATCGAGGTATCGCTTGGTCTACCCTGGCTTTAGGCTGGAAGGGGGTTGTGTTGGAAATGGCCCTTTTTTCAGGGTTATCCCCAAACTTTTTGCTTCTTCCTCCTTTATTTTTTCTGACCCGTGGGTGTTGGCAATAGGACTCTGGGCACTTTACCACTGCTGATTGTATGAGTAACTGTATGGATAACTGTATACTTGTAATAGTGATTTTATAACACACTAAGTATGAGTTACTGAATACATGAAGTGGTGTTTGTATAAGTGTGTAACTGAGTAAATGTAAATATGATCCATTGTTTGCATAAGTGAGTAGGATGACTGCATAAGTGAATAGTTTGTGTGCTGGTGTGCAATGTCAATATAGGTGTATAAGTATTTTTTATAGTTTTCTATTCATCATTAACAGCATATATGAATGAATCTTTAGGTAAGTGATTAGATGTGTGTGCAGATCTATGAATCACTGAGTGGGTTTTTAGAAACTTGTACTGGTGTGTAAATGAATTCAAATATGGTACTCTGTATTTTTCAGTGAGTAATAAAGGTTATATTAGTGTATGATGAGGTTGATTTGATTTTCACATGGATGATGTCATCAGTGATGCCATCAGTGATGTCATTTGAGATGTCATCAGTGATGTAATCAGTGATGTCACTGACCATGTCATGAATGATGTAATATGTGACATCATCAGCAGTGGATTGCGGGTGCATGAGTTATAGTTAGTAGAACTAACAATAACAGAGGAATTTCTATTGTTTTGTACGAGTGAAATGTCAAGCTAACTATAACACCCCTGAAACCTATGGTTTTTTCTGTGAATTTCTAAGGTTTTTTAAATGCTAATTCCTAACTATAACATACCTGAAACCTATGGTTTTTTCAGTGAATTTCAAAGGTTTTTTAAATGCTATTTCCTATCTATAACTTATCTCTAACCTATGGTTTTTTGCTGAATTTCATAGGATTTCTAAATTATTATTTTTAAGTGTATTAATTGCTTTATTTACGTTTTTTATACTGTTTTTCTTCTTTTTTTAAAGTTCTTTTTTTTACATATCTTTTTTAAATAAAATTACATGTTTTTAATGAAAAAAATGTTAATAAATGTAAAAAATTTTAATTCTAATTTTAAAACAATTTTTTTTTTAAACTATATTGATAATATTTTATTATTGTTTTTTTTTTTTACATTTTTTGGGTGAAGTCGCGCACCCAATGCGTCCCGTTCTCGAACAATGCGTGGAACCTAGCCTCCAATTTACCACTATTGTTCAGGATCCGCGTAGGGTGTGCGATGAATACGTACTTACCCGTGCGATTGCTATGCGATCCATACGCGACTTCAAGCGCATAAGCGACACATACGTTGTACGTTACGCGACGCTCGCGCACTTCCGCGTGACATTATATACGTATTTGGCGCGGTGGGTGCGTGATTCCCGCTAAATATTTTAATGTCAGTAAAAGATATATATATGTATTTAATATAAATATTAAGGCAAGACATAATCTAAGCTACTCATAAAAATAATGTATTTTTACTTTTAATAAACCTATATTACTTTTTAATGCAATTTCGCGAAGTCGTGCTCGGTGCGTGCTGCCTATGCGCAGGGTGCGCGGATCCCATGTGATCTGAAAAAAAGAGATTTGATTGGTTCATTAGACTTCCTATTCTAACTATTGCAAGACCCCACCCATTTCAATCATTCTCCTTAGACCTTCTTAGGAGGAGCATCTCTGTTCTTTGAAGAACTTTTTCTTGGCTAAGTGGACACTTAGTACAAACTTTTTGACAGAAACAATGCTTCAGGACAGCAGTCATCACCCCCATCTCAACATTCATCAGAAGATGAACTTTTGGTTGAAACACCACGCCCTGAAAGGTATACTTCTGATGTGTGGACATTTTTTACGTTCCCAGAGGGACAAAATAAGACAAAGTGACATGTAAAATCTGTCAGAGAGTGCTGTCACATGGTGATCCCACAAAGAAGTACTCATGTGGTACAGCCTAGCCTGTATGATGAAGCATCTGAAAACTTTGCATCCGGTGAACCTGGCAGATGAAGAATGTCGAAGAATGTGAGTTCTTCCAGCACCTTCAGCACCAAGTACTTCTAGGACGACTCCCTCAGAAGAACATCTGGATATACATCCTCAATTCGCAACACTGAAAGTGCACTGCATGAAGTGCAACAAATTATTGTGCTATGGAGAACGGTCCATTGATTTAATTTGCCGGTTGCAAGAGAATCATCGGTGTAAGAGTTTTTTTTTTTCCTGAAGTTCATTGTTTTGTTCCTCCAGTTCTGTTTTTTTAATTTTTGAAGAAAAACCAAAAAAATCAAAAAATTGTTCAGAAAATCCCAAAAAATATATAAAACAAAAAAGAAGAAAAAAAAGTTCTTGTCAGAACTAACTTCTCTGGTTAAAAAAGAGCTATATTTGTATGATAGTGTGTGAAAGTTTAGATGAATGTATGTGTAGTGCATAATTGACTGAACGAATGCATTAGTAGTGTATGGTGAATGTATAAGTGCAGAACTATGAGGAAGTGCTGCAGCATCACACAGTAAGCTCTTTAACTGCAGTGTGCTGTGGTACTTCCAAAGCACAGGGATGCAACATATGTGCATAAATATGTTGCAAGTCTATGCTTCCCTCTGCACGGCTGCTTAAACTGCAGCAATTTGGTGACACAGGCACCCTTGCACCATGGTGCAAGGATATCTGTGTCGTGTGGAGTTTGTTTTTGTGCAGGAAGACACACCTTCCTGCACAAATACAATCAATAAAGGCATTTTTCTCCTTCAATGTATGCTGAGCATTGTAGCATATAGTGAAAGATAAAAAATGAGGAGAAATTAAAACAATTCTCCTTGTTGTGCCTTGCTACACCAATTGGAGGATGGTGCAGCATTCACACAAATATCCAGATTTATGATTTCTAATAAATCTGGAGATGTGTCTTGTTCTATGAGTGTTCTGTGGAATTATGCACAGCAACACCTATAGAACGCCCTTTCAACACAAAGGGGCTGCAAAACGAACCGACCGACACGGACGCGGACCGAATACCGACCGACACGGACCAGCGCCGTACGACCCATGCAGTAAGATGCAACGCAGGTGAATTACAACCGACACGTACGGAATACAAGCCGTACGACAGAGACGTAGGGAAAATAGTGATCCAGCCAGAAAACCAACGCGATTTTCACCGACCAACACGAACCCGGAATGAACGTGACTGACCCGTACCCGCGATGTACGATTAGCGCAGTATGATGCAATGCGTGTAAAACCAGACCGACTCGCACGGAGACCAAGCCGCACGACCGACACGCACAGACAACCGGGCACACAAGCAATAGAGACTGCCGCGAATGACGCGTACCAAACACAGAAGACAGGCAGCGTGAACGAGGTGGACAAGCCCGCACGAGACAACAGCAGCGTCCATTTCCGTCACATGAACGTCTCCTTCATGCCTACAAAACACAAAGGTAAAAAGACAAAAAAAGGACCAAACAAGCAATGACAAAGCCAATAAATA
The DNA here is from genome assembly GCF_964204655.1 of Triturus cristatus. NCBI lineage: Eukaryota > Metazoa > Chordata > Amphibia > Caudata > Salamandridae > Triturus > Triturus cristatus. Next base: position 581,325,906 of record NC_140586.1, read on the forward strand.
CCAAAAAAAAAACATGGGACAAAGACACACCCACAACTCCAACTATATAAAGGACTACAATTACTACCATCATCCCTTGCAAACAGGAGACACAGCCAGCAGCAAACACCAGTACACAGCAACCACAGACACACTCACAACTCACCCATCACACAACTCACACACCATCAGCACCTCATACAAAAGCACACACACATACACACAGCAAAACCAACACCAACCCAACATCACTTGCACTCTCACACACACATCCCCCACCACCACCACCCATCACCATGCCTCCAAAGAAGAATCCAAAGTTCACAGATAGTGAGTTAGAAGTGCTGGTAGACGAGATCATCAGAGTAGAGCCACATTTGTTTGGTACATTGGTTCAAAGGACCCCCATCTCACAGAAAACCAAAATGTGGGTGAAGATTGTGGACAAGGAGAACGCACAAGCACCAAGGACAATATCCAGAACAGGTGGTATGACGTGCGCAGGAGGGTCAAGAAACTCACCAAGAAAGATCACGCCTTGAATCAGCGCACCGGCGGTGGCCCTCCTGCCAAACCAGTCTACTTCAGGACCTGGGAGGAAAAGGTGCGGGACATCCTACCACCAGAGAGCGTCCATGGCCTAACAGACATCCCAGAGCCTGGTGAGTACACAAACAACATACCCAAGATTGTGTGGCAAGGGGACAGTGAAACCATGCACCACAATCAAAGCTACACTAACCAATAGATAAACATACCACGATGTGTATGCCAGTCAGACACACACAATACCTGCCATCTCATAGTGACTGGGGACTGTGTCATGACATGCACCAACCTACAAACAAATAGAGCAAGCCAGTGGCACTAAGCCAAATAGACACTGCTAGACAGTTTGCCACCACAAACACACCACCTCACAGTGCAGCTGACTGTCAGGAAGGAATAGTGGGGATGCAGGTGAAGTGAGTGTAGCCAAAAGCATGATGAGGCCTGTAGTCACAGATAATGCTCCTCCTCCTGATTGGCCCATCAAGACCTCTCAGAAACATGCCCACATCACAGGGAGTGAAAAATGACTGACGAGATGGCTGACAGTGGCTCCTGCTGTGGGGAGCACAAGGCCCTGCTAGGGCTTGTGTGCAAATCACAAGCAGGACACCACTGACTGACATCCTGAAAGACAACTTGCACGACCTACAATGGAAGCACGCTTCATGATGGGAAGGAGAACTGGCAGTCCTGACCAGACTAGTCAGCATGGGGAGACACCCCCCCATCAACACAAACTCCACACAACTCACTGGGTACAATGCATTGACACACACCTCAGTGAAATATCAGCAAAAGATACCCCGTACTGGGTGCTGCTGTGTGAAGCACAGGGGCTCACTTGGGACTTGCAGTCAAACAAACACCAGGATTTCACGATCAGCCATCTTGCCATTGCTGTCACACCCCCTCACAGGGAAGCAGAGTCAAGAGTGAGGAAGTATGGGCATGCTGGGAAGGGGGGTGTAGCCAAGAGTATGATGGGAGTCTCAGTCACAGACAACCTACACCCACCCACATGGCCCAGCAAGATCAAACTGAAAAATACTCACCTCACAGGGAGTGGGAAGGGACTGACAAGATGTCTGACACTGGGCTCTGTCGTGGGGAGCACAAGGCCATGCTGGGAAATGGCCAACATCATACATCAGGACTACACAGTCAGCCATCTTGCCATTGCTGTCACACCCCCTCACAGGGAAGCATAGTCAAGAGGGAGGAAGTATGGTCATGCTGGGAAGGGGATGTAGCCAAGATTATGATGGGAGTCGCAGTCACAATCAATCTACACCTACCCACATGGCCCAGCAAGATCAAACTGAAACATACTCACCTCACAGGGAGTGGGAAGGGACTGACAAGATGTCTGACACTGGGCTCTGTCGTGGGGAGCACAGGGCCATGCTGGGAAATGGCCAACATCATACATCAGGACTACACAGTCAGCCATCTTGCCATTGCTGTCACACCCCCTCACAGGGAAGCAGAGTCAAGAGGGAGGAAGTATGGTCATGCTGGGAAGGGGATGTAGCCAAGAGTATGATTGGAGTCGCAGTCACAATCAATCTACACCCACCCACATGGCCCAGCAAGATCAAACTGAAACATACTCGCCTCACAGGGAGTGGGAAGGGACTGACAAGATGTCTGACACTGGGCTCTGTTGTGGGGAGCACAGGGCCATGCTGGGAAATGGCCAACAACAATATCAAACTCTGTCCGTGACAAGCTGGGAAAAAGCAGTGTACAGGCAGGCATCTGTTTGAAAAGTAGAAAATGTCATGTTTGTGATCCAACGATGCATGTAGAAACATAAATCACATTGTGTGTCTCTTCCTAAAACAGGTGGTGCTGGGCACCCAGCACCAAATGACAAGGATACCCAGGCCCAGACTCTGGTGGACACTGAGCTCTCTGGTCCGAATCTCTCACTGTCCTCTTCGGATGACGACGACCAACCTGGCCCCTCCGTTGTGAGCCATCATGCAGCACCAGCAGCATCAACATCTGCCCCCCCTGTACTCACGCCTCCAGCATCTGGACACCGACAGGGCACCCTCGCCAACACGGACAGACCAAGGACAATCAACACCCACAGCACAGGGACACAGGACCCCCCGGAAGCTACAGCCAACACCACCAGCAACACCACCCAAGGGGTCCCAGTGTCACCTGTGCGTACCGCCGCTGGTCCTACCCGTGTGGAGAGGGGTGCTGGGAGGGGTGGGAGGCACAGGGCACGCCTTGCAGAGGGGTCTGGACTGCATGATGACCCAAACTGGCAGTATCTTAGATGCATACCAGGATAGTACTGGAGGATTTGGCCTTGTAGTGGGGATCCTCAAGGACATGCTACACGAGCAGGTCGCCCACCATACCCGCATAGAGGCCAAGTGGGATGACATCACTGCGGTGCATCGGGACATACTACAATGCCTCCGCCAGATCAACACCAACCTGTCCACACCCCCCTGTGTGCCCACAACATCTGTCGCAACACCATCTGCCAGTGCCACAGGGATGGAGGCGGACTCTGGCGGAGAGTCCCCTGCACCGCAGAGGCCTGCACATGAGGATCCCCCCCGGAAGAAGAGGGGTCGTGAAGAAGGACATGTGAGAGGCAGATGACCCAGCACATCCCCCAGGGCCTCCAAACCTGTTCTGGACTAACAGGCACATGCATCAAAGGAAAAACCGGTCACAAACGGGCAGATTCTCAGAATCTGCCCCTTTGCGACCGGTATTTTTGCATTTGGAATGCATCATCCCAAATGCAAAAATCGCAATTTAAGGAATATCTAAATTGCAATTGCTTAAATTGCGATTGCATTTAAGGAATCCCCATTAAAGTAAAAAAATTAGCGATTTCGCTAATAGGGGGAGAAAATTACCATGAAGTTGAACTTCATGGTAATTTGCAAAAACATTGAAAAATGCACTTTTGTGCATTTTTCAAAGTTTCATGTTGCGCACACACATGCCCTGAAGGCATGTGTGTGTGCAACATATGTGCATAGATCAATTTCAGGGGTGCAATAGGGTGTCATTTTGACACCCTTGCACCCTTGAAATTGCATGAGCAATTTGCGAGAACCTACTGGTACTCGCAAATTGCTCATGCAATCTCCAATTCATTCCTATGGGCCTGAAGGCCCATAGGAATGAACGGGACGGCATTCCTTAATTGCGACTCGCAATTTGCGAGTCGCAATTAAGGAATGTGTAGGAATCGCTATTTTTTTAGCGATTCCTACATGCATAGGCTTTTGCAATTCCTTAATTGCGATTCCTTAATAATCGCAATTAAGGAATCGCAAAAGCCTACGTTGATGCATGTGCCAGAATGTTCTTTGTGCGCAACCCGTACACCTTGTCCAATCGCACACAACTCGCCCACATGACATGGAGGGTTCATGTTGGGCCAATGTATCAGATGACTGTGGACTTTACTCTGGACATTTCATCTACCAGCACTTCCAACTCCAATGTGAGCTTTGGATTCCCAAACCACTGTACAGCACCCACCATCCTGTGCACTTCCCTCACACATGTTTGTAAATAAACTCACCAGTACACCATACTTGCCTCTGTTGTGATTCCAACTTGTCATGTTCAGGGAGATGTCGATCTGCTACACAACACAGTGCATGCCAAAGACTGCAACAATGTGACCAACGTAAGGTGAGTCAGGGGGATGTGACACATGTGAGGGAGCCACACCACTATGGCAATACAAAACATACTCACCATGGCCATGTTACTCACCGCACACAATGATGTTGACCTGAAACACATTGGCATGCACAGACACAACACCAAGCCCAGTCAGTGGTAACAAGTCCACAGGTGAGGTAAGCAGATGTCACTCAGATGTGGGAAGACAGACAGCGCACATAACAAAGCGTAGCACAGGTTCATTACACATCAGCAACACGTTTATTCCACACAAGTTGCACATTAATTCTACGTAGCAGTGGACACACGGTCACAATGTGTTGGAGAATGGAAGTCCAGGGATTTGGGGTGCATCAGTTGAGACACATGCACAAAACATTTTGCAAAACACCTACACAAACACTGGTTAGCAGTACTACCTATTGTGGAGTACACACAGCTGAATGGACACATCACTGCACGCATCCAGTCAAGTGGCACACAGACACACTCAGACAGCAACAGAGCTGGCTCAACACATTCCAGGCTACCTCCATACATTCACATAACAACCCTGGAAACTCACATTCAGGTGAAGAAGTTGTTGATGAGCTGGGAGCGGACGTCACCATCACCTTCATCATCACTGGCATCTTGGCCTAGGCCGGGACCCTCCACAGGTGCCGGAGGTTGGTTGTCGTCATCGTCATCCTGGATGAGAGGCACCTCCTTCCGCACCGCCAGGTTGTGTAGCATGCAGCAGACCAGTATTATTTTGCAAACCTTTGCTGGCTCATATGGGAGGGCCCCTGCGGTCTTGTCCAGGCAGCGAAAGCGGTTTTTCAGGAGGCCGAATGTCCACTGAATCACCCTCCTGCTCCGACCATGTGCCTCATTGTAGCGCAGCTCGGCTGGTGTCACAGGGTTTCTGAGGGGTGTCAGCAACCACGGCATGTTGGGGTATCCGGAGTCACCTACACACACAAAAATGAACAAGTAGCTGAGTTTTGTAGGAGTGTGGAATACAACAGTGACAAACACACACTATGAGAAACAGTCAGTACACACCGACAAGCCAGGAACGCTGAGCTGGCATCGGTGACATCAGCGTTGCAATGCGACTACTCCTCATAATGTAGGCATCGTGCACCGAACCAGGGAACCGTGCACATACATGTGTGATCGACATGTCAGCAAGACAGACCACCAGAGCGTTGATCGAATGGTAGTGCTTCCTGTTCCGGTATGCCTGCTCATGTGCCTGTGGTGGTATCAGGGCAACATGTGTCCCATCAATAGATCCAATGACGTTCGGCATCCTACCCAGTGTATAAAAGGCATCCTTAATTTCAGGGAGTTCATCTGGGCTTGGGAACTTGATATACAGGTCGAGAAAGTGCAACATCCCCTCCAAGACATCGCGTAGCACCCGACTAAACATTGTTTGCGACATACCACCAGCAGTAGCCACAGTGTACTGGAAGGTACCGGTAGCAAAGAAGTGCAGGGCTGCCATCACCTTCACCTCTGGGGTCAGTGCTGTAGGGTATGTCTGACCAGGTAGCAGATGTGGCGCCAACTGCTCTGCCAACTCCGCAATCGGTGACCTGGTGAAGCGGTACCGTCTGATGCAGTCGCGTTACTGCATGGTTGCAAGGTCTGGGAATGGACGATGGACAGCTGGTGCCCTGCAGTACAGAGATGCAAAAAGGAAGATTGTCAGTACATCCACCTATGTGGCCTTGACCACCATCACTATCACATGCTAGTTCATGACATTACACAATGTACTGAGGTGTGTGCTGTTGGGCATGGACACATATGTCCCCTACAAGACCACCACCTCACATCTCAATTCCACATGTCCACATGAGTAGGCCTGGGTGGTAAATTCCGTTCCGTTCGCGGAATTTGCGGAATTTGGGTAATTTCGCGTTCCGCGGAGAACGCAAAATTGCCCAAAAATCTGCGTTCCGCGACTTCGTGAAATTTTTTGCTTGTTCGCGTTCTCAATATGCGTGTTCGCGAGATATTTCACCCCGAGCACGCAAACAGCGATCGCGAACAGGAAAAAAGTATCGCGAACAAGCAATTCCGCGTGTTCGCGGAATTTCTGCGTGTTCGCGGAGATTTTTTACCGTTTCGCGGAGATTTGCGTAACGCGATTACGCAAATTCCGCCCACCCCTACACATGAGTGCCATGTAATGCAATGCGGTACAAAAGGGGGTGGTGATGGACGGAGCAGCAGAACCAATCAAACACTCACACCCAGTCAACAGATCTGGGTTTGATCCATCACCGTTCTTTAGCCCACTCTGCCACCCCAGCTCAGACATGGCCATATGCAAATCAGTCTGACCCTGTGCCTCATGGGAACAGTCCAGCCCGAACTGCCAAGCCATGCCTTCCCTAGACCGGAAACAAGCTTCCTAGGACCGGTTTCTGGCATTTCAGACGTCTTCAGCCAGGCTTGCTTGAATCCAGTGGCAAAGTGAGCAAGGGACTCTCGTCTGAGCATACCCTGCCAACTTATGGCGAACAAAGCGGTACAAAAGGGGGTGGTGATGGACGGAGCATCAGAACCAATCAAACACTCACACCCAGTCAACAGATCTGGGTTTGATCCATCACCGTTCTTTAGCTCACTCTGCCACCCCAGTTCAGACATGGCCATATGCAAATCAGTCTGACCCTGTGCCTCATGGGAACAGTCCAGCCCGAACTGCCAAGCCACGCCTTCCCTGGACCGGAAACAAGCTTTCTAGGACCGGTTTCTGGCATTTCAGCCGTCTTCAGCCAGGCATGCTTAAATCCAGTGGCAAAGTGAGCAAGGGACTCACGTCTGAGCATACCCTGCCAACTTATGGCAAACAAAGCGGTACAAAAGGTGGTGGTGATGGACGGAGCAGCAGAACCAATCAAACACTCACACCCAGTCAACAGATCTGGGTTTGATCCATCACCGTTCTTTAGCCCACTCTGCCACCCTATGTAGTGCAATGGGCCAATCATCTGGCTGTGTCACCCAACCTATGTGCTGCTGCAACACACCCCAGTGACAATGGAGGCCTCATGTCTCCCAGGCATCACAGATCTTTGCCATGCAGAAACCCAGGCTCCGTGTATTGCCACATCAACACAGCAATGGACATGGCGTAGCACTTACACACCACAAGGCAAGCGTAAGTCCCACAGGTAGTGGCCACTGTTGTTCCTGCCGGCCCAACATGTACGTCTATTAGACACACACCCCATCAAGGTTGATGCATATACCACATGGATGTGGAGACTGTCACCCATTGGTAACATGTGATCAGACACATCTGAGACACAACATGCACACAGACTGTGGGAGCACATCAGTATTGGGGCTACAGGTCTCACTGTGACGTACATTCCATCACCCCCAGGACTCAGGGTGTATGTGACATGTCTTAAACATATCCAACTTGACACTGTGGCCTTGACTCATGCCCATTACTGTCCAGTTGCACATCACAGTGGTAATGTGCACAACACACAAAGGATTCTGCCCCCATGTACACGTGCACAGCCTGGGAGTGGCTGCACAAAGTGCCAGCCAAAAAAACAGATGTGGCCCCCCCAAACACCCAGGGAATGCAGCCTTACATGCCATGGGACACTGTGTGGCCAATGCTATAGTGTGGCAGGTGTGCGCAGGTGTCCATGGCCAGTATATGTGTGTTGCATTCGTATCATAGTCACACTAATGAGGTCCGACGCGGGTGACAATGCGTACGCATTGCACGGTTCATGACCGAGCCGTGCGTACGGTTTGCCACTGAATGCAATGAGGTCCGATGTGGGTGACAATGCATACGCATTGCACGGTTCATGACCGAGCCGTGCGTACGCTTTGCCACTGAATGCAATGAGGTCCGACGCGGATGACAATGCGTACGCATTGCACGGTTCATGACGGAGCCGTGCATACGCTTTGTCATTGAATGCAATGAGGTCCGACGTGGGTGACTATCATGCATACGCGTCGGACAGGCATGGTCCGAGACAGGCATACGCCTTGGTCATTGAATCGTATGGAGACGGGTGCATGTGTATATTCAAAATACGCGTTGTTCAGTCAGTTGAACGAGCCAGGCGCACCCATTGGCTCAGGACTGTCATGGAGACGGATGCAGATTCAAAACTTGTAAGAGTTGTGCACTGGAAATTCAGTTGGATGCCTACAACAATGTTGCAATTTCAAGTGTTCCATGAAGGTGAAGATTTGAACGATGCGGAAGGCGTGTACGAGTCATACTTTTGAATGGATTGGCCAGATTCATAGAATGCAACCGTGTTGGACCTATCACATGGGACAAATGGCACAGAGTCTGCCTCTGCAGCACAGATATAAGGCTGGCTGGCCCCCAATGCGCTCACTTGCCTGCACAACATGCTACTTGACCACATTCCTGCTACCACTGTTGCTGTCTCTGCATACTCTGGCTCCTGCTATGGCACGTACTCTGGAGAGGGTCCCAGCCTTCACTGAGGAGGAGAACGAGGCCTGCTGGATGGGCTCCTTCCAGAGTACAGAAAGCTCTATGGGATACCAGGGGAGCAGGTGAGTGTGCTGTCCACTGCCTTCCTAATTATGCATGTTGTCTGATTAGCAGTACTAGCAGTGTGTACAGCAGTGGCAAGCATTCTCACTGACTACTTTCATCCCCCAAAGTGTGTAGGTACATGTAATGAATAGTTTTCCTGCTGCTAAAGTGCATTATTGCAAGCTTAAACTTTCCAGGCATTGTTAACATGTCAGACATGCATGTGAGTTTTCATTCCCCATGGTTGCACTACCTGTGTAATTTATATCCCTTTGTGATGATGACATGTATATCCACATGTATGCTGCACAAATCTGGGGCATGTGTGTTAATGTACTTTTCACTTTGTCATGCTCACAGGTTGATGCCCACCAGAAGAAGGAGATATGGCTGACCATCGCCCGGGCTGTTTGTTCTGTGGGGGTCTACAAGCGCCGCATCCGCAACTGCCAGAAGAGGTGGCAGGACCTTCGGGTCTGGACCCGGAGGATAGCTAGAGTCCAGCTGAAGCTGTCACCTCCACGCAGGAGGGGCGGACACTGGACCCTGACTCCCCACATGCTCCGTATCCTGGTGGTGGTCTTCCCAAGCCTGGATAGGCACCTGAAGGTCAGACAGCAGCAGGAACGGGGTAAGTCCATGCCTGATCTGTGTACTATGTCTGACATGCAAATAGCAGTCTTTTGTCCTGGTCACACTTCCACATTACATAGGTCTTGTAGTCCCAAACTCAGGTCCCTCATTTGTGTGATGCACCCTCCTCATCTGTTCCACAGGTTTGGCCCCTCCAGTCTGTTGCTTGTGTCACTAGTGCACTGTGTCCCTGCAGTCAGCTATGCTTCAGGTACCGGTCAGCATCAGTTCCCGTGAATCTGTTGTGTGTTTCATCGGTGGGTCAATTGTTTGCACTATGCCTGAGATATGACATGTGATCTGTGTGTGCCCTTGAGATGTCTACCAATTGCTGGTCTGACTCACAACATGTGGTTGGGGTATTCCAAACAAACCCATGCAGCAGGGGACTCCAATTTTTGGGCATCAGGAGTATGTATATCAAGTATGTCACACTTGCTTAGCCACCTGACTACTGTCCGGGGCAAAAAACTGTTTCACTTAGTCCTGGCCAGTTATGCCCCCTCAAGGGCATTCAGAAACACTCTGCAATTCCACACCTGTGTATGAAATTGCAGGTTGTGCTTAGTGTCATGTGCCCTCAAGTGTCTGTCTCTGTGTCATTAGGGTGTGACTTGTTGCTACGTACAACTGGGGCGTCCATGATTCAGAGGGTCAGCATGACATCTGCGATGTGACTGTGAGAGACAAGACCTGTGTGATATATAGGTGTGTGTTCATCTGACAGCGCACAATGGTGTATGCAACTGTGTCCTTCATGCATCTGGGTTACATGCATGGCAGACTGTGATGTGTTAATGTACAGGGATTTGTGTTTGCTGAGACTCATATGAATGATTTGCATGATGTGGGGTCTTCTGGGTCCTGGATATGTTGTTTGCATGGGATGGGCAAGTGTGCCGGTCATCTGCAGAGTCAGCTTTACCCCTGCGCTAGGATTGTGAGTCAGTGCATATTGTTGTTGTCTGGATGCCCTGCCCCTGTGACAGGAGACAGTGTTGACTGACTTTCAGGGCATCCCTGTGCCATGGCATTTAACTTGCTATGAGTGAGCCTGCGTTGTGTTCAAGTGTGCACCTTGCACCCCATTGTGGCCTTGCCCATCAGGACATGAGTACATCATAGTGTGTGTTGCTGGCATGCATCCCAAGCATGTGAAATGAGTCTCTGCCCATCCCCTCATCCGGACACCTGTACTGAGTCATTCGCAAGAGATGTGCTGTGTGTATAGTGACATACTCCTACATGTTCACTTGCATGTACAACTAATGTGTGGGTGGTGCATGTTGGCACATTGGTGTGTTAGCATCCAACATGCAACGGACATATGTGTGAAAGTCAAGGAGGGATATGTGTGCCATGGTTGATGTTGAGAATGACAATTGTCTTATCCTAAACAGTGTTGGCACTTTGAGCTGTGTTCAGCTGATGATGCCAGGGCTTGCCCTCTGATGTGATGTACTCACTGTGGTGTGTGCAGTCGGTGCAGGTGACTGATGTAGTTCTGTTACTTCCTATTCCTATCCAGATACATGCACTGCCACAGGAGCGGACAGCTCCACGGACCAGGAGGAGCCACAGAGCCTTACAGGGACAGAAGGAGAGCAGTCGGGTGGACCCAGTGGTACGGAGGGCGAGTTGAGCCACACAGAGGAGTCGTCAGCACCATCCCCCCAGCTGAAGGCCACAGCAGCTCTGAGGATGACTCCCTTGTGGAGGCGGGTGTCAGCAGCCACCAAGCCCCAGCTAGTGAAGCTGTCTCCATCCCCGCCATCGCCACCACCACCACCACTACAACCACCACCACCCCCTCCCATCGGCTCCCATCCCAGAGGTCCCTGGGGGCTCCCGAGTTCGAGAGCATGTCTCCTTTGCGCCAGGCACCACATCCCCTGCCCCTGTGTGCCCTGCTGCCCTGAGTGAGGAGTCTGTGGACTTACTTCGACAGATCCATGTAAGGCAGACGTCGATGCTGAAGGTCCTCCATGCACACACAGGTCTGTTGACACAACTGGTGTCATTCATGGAGGGCATTTCCTCGGGCATGTCTGCCCTACAGAGGACCAATCAGTCCGTGGCCTCCTCCCTGACGGCAGCAGTGTCCCTCCTCCAACAGTCCCGCACCCCTCCTACCCCTGCACCACCCACGATTCCTAGCACCCTACCTGTCTCAAGCATAGAAACCCGCAAACCAAGGGCTAGATTTGCACACAAGCAAGCGCAGGGGACAGATTCCACACTCACAGGGGCTGGTTTGCTGACACACACACAGTCATCCATAACCACTCCCAGCCCCCTTCCCTTGCCTCACCTGCAACCCCATCCCCCCAGAAGCTCTTCCTCCATGACCTTGGCTTCTTCCCCACTGACCCTGCAGATCCTGATTACAAGGGGAAGAGAAAGTCCCCACACACAGAAGGGAGTGCCCCTCACACCCGGACACCCTCCCCAGGCGCAGTCAGACCGAGACGCCCACCCGCAAGTCCCCCGGCGCAAGAAGAGCAAGAAGAGCAAGACCCCCCCGCCACCACGCAGCTCCAAGGCAAAGTCTCCGTCCTCCATCCCCCAGACCACCACTCCAGAGGTTCCGCAACTCCCTGCCCCAGGTTCCCCCACACACAGATACACCATCCACAAAATGCTAAGGCCATTCCCCCCTAGCACTTGCTCCTCCACACCTGGTCAGACAGTTGGTGCCACTGATGTGGGGACCGTTCCCCCCCTGCCGACCTCACCTGTCCCCCATTCCGCTCCCATGGATGTAGGCACTGCTTTGGAGTCCACGACCACCCCGTCTAACTTGAGCACTCCAGTGGTGAGCCAATCCACTCCATCTGACCTGCCCACTGGAGTTGTGCCGGCACCCACCACTTCAGTCAGCTCCACTGCAGTTGCAAGTGTCTCGCCTGCATCCCCCATCTCTTCACTGCCTCCTTCTGCTGCGCCCTGATCCTGTCCCTGCGGTGCCTGGCCTGCCCCCATGTATGCCCCTCCGAGGGGATGACCCCGGTCCTTAGCAGTGCAGGCAAGCAAGGTGTGACAGTTGTTACTCTAGATCACTCCTTGGCATTTGGACATGGACTGGCCATTGGCCTTTTGTTTGCACAGACTTTTAGATTTTCATATACTGAATTTATCACTCTAGTTCACTCCTTGGCATTTGGACATGGACTGTCCATTGGCCTTTTTTTAGGACAGACGTTTCACTTTTAATATGCTGAATAAAGCTTCTTTCTTTGTTCCTGTGAACTTGATTTAGCTGTACATCATGTTGATGTTGTTTTACATGCCCTTGCACCTGTAATGCTTGGTTTACAATGTTGCATACTGATGTGTTGATGTGAGGTACTCCCTGTGGTCCATGAGATATGTATCCTATTCTGGTGGGTATCCATGTCATCCTTTGCAGCTACCTGGGTGTGTCAGGATCAACTATTTGTGTACATCTCTCTGTGAGCATTTCATTGGCATGGTCACATCTGTGGCTTGCACCCCTGCACATATGATGTGCTTCCCATTGTCCAAATTGTCACTTCCACAGACTTTGTGCTCATCAAGACTGGGCCTACAGGTGTGGGCATCATTGTAATAGGAGCAACTGGGGCCTCTGTGAAACTTGATAGACATATGTTTTGGGTATGTGCAGATGACTTAGGGGAGACTTACATACCCAGGCTGTTCTGACCAGAGCCTTCATTGTGTGGTAACTGATGGCTGACTGACCAAGTGTTCTGCAGACATGAGTGGGACTTGCGGTGAATATGTTTGGCACAGCTGGGCTCCCACAGGAGTTGTGTCCCCTCAAGTTAGTGTGTTGTCCAGTGACATGGCCTGGGCCCATGGTGTGTGTTGTATGTGCATGTGTGTGTGTCCACAACCCTGTTCATACACAGACAGTGTTCCCTTGATATGTTCCTGTTGTTGATGCTTGCTGAGTGGTACTGGGTTCATCCCACTACTTTCCCAATGGGCTACCAGATGTGTGGGTGCATGACACACTACTGTTAATTGGTGTATCATCAATGTGATTTGTCAGTTCTGAGTGGTGATGATGTTGTCAGACACAGATGGGACACAGTCAGGGTTCCTCAAGGCACTTGTTTGTTCACAATATCATGTAGTTGTCCCTAGGTGGTAGTTTTCAGTGATTGAGACATTTGCATGTGTGTGTGACTGCTCCGACTTGTCAGATTCACGGCTGCGATGCTGGCAGGTGTCAGCATGGGTGCCTTGTGTTTCTCCTTGGCATCTGCATTGTCCTGGGACTGTGGCAGGGATTCTGAAGATTACATGAGCTTTGAGGTCATGGCCATGTACCGCATACTGTGCAGTATGTCTGGCATTCCCCAGGTTTGTAAACAGTCCTTGTGTGATGTGTCTGTGCCCCTTAGTTCCTCCCAACATTCCTGTGTTTGCCATGGGTGCATGTGCAATGTCACCTGTCCATGTGGACTTCACAGATACACATTGTTGCAGTTCAGGTGTGTGGTGTTGAGGGTGGACTGATGTTACTGTTTGCATGAATGGTCCCCTAGCTCCCGTTTGTCCATGGATGAGGGGCCATGCTAAGTGATTTGTGTTTGTGTATGTGTGATGTACGTGTGTGGCACAGGACACATGTCTGGGTTTCCCAGTTTGTATGGCATCTGCCTTTGTCATCACAGTGGAGGTGTCGTGCATGCTTGTGTCACCCCACTGTCTGGTCCCTGGGGGTAGTGGTGTTGTGTGTCAGTCTCTTGCTGTGTTAGTTGGTGTTCATTACAGCTTGTGTCACATGTGTCTGTTGTGCTTCCTCTCATCTCCCAACACCTAATTGCCCACTGAGTGTGTCCCAATGATGGTTTGCTTTTGTATGGCACTGTGTCCACATCTGTGTCACTGTGGTTCAGCCCCCCTCATGTGTTGTGTAGTTGCCTGAGGATACTGTGACACACACACACACATGTTGTGTCCGATGTGCAGTGTGAGTTTGCCTGTTTGTGCATCTGCACCAGTGCATTGGTATTGCTGTTGTGGGCCTTTGTTTGGATGCTATTTATGTGATTTTGCATGCTGTCCCTGTGAGTCATTTCACATAATTGTGCACATTCATCCTGGTTGTTGGGTGCCCTTGCTGGCATGGAATGTGAGTTTGTGAGCTGACAACTACACATGTTTTTTTGACTGGTGTGTCTATTTTCGAGATGTGTGCATGCTTGGTGATGGTCACTTCTGCTTTTGTGTCATTGTACGCTATATGCATTGTCAGCCCCCATGTGTGGTGCTTGTTTGCACATGGCCGAGAGTATTATGTTTTCACAGCACTGTTAGCCTGACCACATCTCTGTGTGTATGGGACACAACCACTAGTTTGCCCCAGAAGTGTTTGATGTTTTGGGAGCATGGATCATACATGCTGTTTGTTATTTGCAGCTTTGACCATGATGACACTTACCTTTTGGTCACTGTGATGAGGGGGGTTTGGTCCCCATCACCACAATGCTCCACATCTGCTGCATTTTGTGAGCCCCCAATTAACTTCTGTTCTACACAGTGAGGGGGGGTGTTCTTTTTACATTGCCACAGTGCTATGGTGATGCTTGCCTTGTGTATGTCACACTCATGTGCTGGTCACACATGTGCTGTTACTTACATTGTATGCTTGTAGCCATAATCACTGTTGTGGGCATTTGTCACAGACTACTCACTGTTGTCATGATGTTATGGGGGATGTATTTTGCGGACATACCTGATGTTTGCGTATGCTGGATGTGTTGCGCATCACCCATCCTATGGCTGGGGGTGGCAGGGGTGATGGACAACATAAGCACTATGGGTGGGGGTGGCAGGGGTGATGGGCAACATAAGCACTATGGCTGGGGTGGCAGGGGTGATGGGCAACATAGCCCCTATGGGTGGGGGTGGCAGTAGTGATGGCCAACAGGTCCCCTATGGGTGTGGGTGGCAGGGGTGATGGGCAACAGGTCCCCTATGGGTGGGGGTGGCAGTAGTGATGGGCAACATAAGCCCTATGGCTGGGGGTGGCAGTAGTGATGGGCAACATAAGCCCTATGGGTGGGTGTGGCAGGGATGATGGGCAACAGGTCCCCTATGGGTGGGGGTGACAGTAGTGATGGTCAACTGGTCCCCTATGGGTGGTTGTGGCAGCAGTGATGGGCAACATAAGCCCGATGGTTGGGGGTGGCAGGGGTGATGGGCAACATAGTCACTATGGGTGGGGGTGGCAGGGGTGATGGGCAACAGGTCCCCTATGGGAGGGGGTGGCAGTAGTGATGGGCAACATAAGCCCTATGGCTGGGGGTGGCAGTAGGGATGGGCAACATAGTCCCCTAAGGGTGTGGGTGGCAGGGGTGATGGGCAACAGGTCCACACAAAAATGAACAAGTAGCTGAGTTTTGTAGGAGTGTGGAATACAACAGTGACAAACACACACTATGAGAAACAGTCAGTACACACCGACAAGCCAGGAACGCTGAGCTGGCATCGGTGACATCAGCGTTGCAATGCGACTACTCCTCATAATGTAGGCATCGTGCACCGAACCAGGGAACCGTGCACATACATGTGTGATCGACATGTCAGCAAGACAGACCACCAGAGCGTTGATCGAATGGTAGTGCTTCCTGTTCCGGTATGCCTGCTCATGTGCCTGTGGTGGTATCAGGGCAACATGTGTCCCATCAATAGATCCAATGACGTTCGGCATCCTACCCAGTGTATAAAAGGCATCCTTAATTTCAGGGAGTTCATCTGGGCTTGGGAACTTGATATACAGGTCGAGAAAGTGCAACATCCCCTCCAAGACATCGCGTAGCACCCGACTAAACATTGTTTGCGACATACCACCAGCAGTAGCCACAGTGTACTGGAAGGTACCGGTAGCAAAGAAGTGCAGGGCTGCCATCACCTTCACCTCTGGGGTCAGTGCTGTAGGGTATGTCTGACCAGGTAGCAGATGTGGCGCCAACTGCTCTGCCAACTCCGCAATCGGTGGCCTGGTGAAGCGGTACCGTCTGATGCAGTCGCGTTACTGCATGGTTGCAAGGTCTGGGAATGGACGATGGACAGCTGGTGCCCTGCAGTACAGAGATGCAAAAAGGAAGATTGTCAGTACATCCACCTATGTGGCCTTGACCACCATCACTATCACATGCTAGTTCATGACATTACACAATGTACTGAGGTGTGTGCTGTTGGGCATGGACACATATGTCCCCTACAAGACCACCACCTCACATCTCAATTCCACATGTCCACGTGACATGAGTGCCATGTAATGCAATGCGGTACAAAAGGGGGTGGTGATGGACGGAGCATCAGAACCAATCAAACACTCACACCCAGTCAACAGATCTGGGTTTGATCCATCACCGTTCTTTAGCCCACTCTGCCACCCCAGCTCAGACATGGCCATATGCAAATCAGTCTGACCCTGTGCCTCATGGGAACAGTCCAGCCCGAACTGCCAAGCCATGCCTTCCCTAGACCGGAAACAAGCTTCCTAGGACCGGTTTCAGGCATTTCAGACGTCTTCAGCCAGGCTTGCTTGAATCCAGTGGCAAAGTGAGCAAGGGACTCACGTCTGAGCATACCCTGCCAACTTATGGCGAACAAAGCGGCACAAAAGGGGGTGGTGATGGACGGAGCATCAGAACCAATCAAACACTCACACCCAGTCAACAGATCTGGGTTTGATCCATCACCGTTCTTTAGCCCACTCTGCCACCCCAGTTCAGACATGGCCATATGCAAATCAGTCTGACCCTGTGCCTCATGGGAACAGTCCAGCCCGAACTGCCAAGCCACGCCTTCCCTGGACCGGAAACAAGCTTTCTAGGACCGGTTTCTGGCATTTCAGCCGTCTTCAGCCAGGCATGCTTAAATCCAGTGGCAAAGTGAGCAAGGGACTCACGTCTGAGCATACCCTGCCAACTTATGGCAAACAAAGCGGTACAAAAGGTGGTGGTGATGGACGGAGCAGCAGAACCAATCAAACACTCACACCCAGTCAACAGATCTGGGTTTGATCCATCACCGTTCTTTAGCCCACTCTGCCACCCTATGTAGTGCAATGGGCCAATCATCTGGCTGTGTCACCCAACCTATGTGCTGCTGCAACACACCCCAGTGACAATGGAGGCCTCATGTCTCCCAGGCATCCCAGATCTTTGCCATGCAGAAACCCAGGCTCCGTGTATTGCCACATCAACACAGCAATGGACATGGCGTAGCACTTACACACCACATGGCAAGCGTAAGTCCCACAGGTAGTGGCCACTGTTGTTCCTGTCGGCCCAACATGTACGTCTATTAGACACACACCCCATCAAGGTTGATGCATATACCACATGGATGTGGAGACTGTCACCCATTGGTAACATGTGATCAGACACATCTGAGACACAACATGCACACAGACTGTGGGAGCACATCAGTATTGGGGCTACAGGTCTCACTGTGACGTACATTCCATCACCCCCAGGACTCAGGGTGTATGTGACATGTCTTAAACATATCCAACTTGACACTGTGGCCTTGACTCATGCCCATTACTGTCCAGTTGCACATCACAGTGGTAATGTGCACAACACACAAAGGATTCTGCCCCCATGTACACGTGCACAGCCTGGGAGTGGCTGCACAAAGTGCCAGCCAAAAAAACAGATGTGGCCCCCCCAAACACCCAGGGAATGCAGCCTTACATGCCATGGGACACTGTGTGGCCAATGCTATAGTGTGGCAGGTGTGCGCAGGTGTCCATGGCCAGTATATGTGTGTTGCATTCGTATCATAGTCACACTAATGAGGTCCGACGCGGGTGACAATGCGTACGCATTGCACGGTTCATGACCGAGCCGTGCGTACGGTTTGCCACTGAATGCAATGAGGTCCGATGTGGGTGACAATGCATACGCATTGCACGGTTCATGACCGAGCCGTGCGTACGCTTTGCCACTGAATGCAATGAGGTCCGACGCGGATGACAATGCGTACGCATTGCACGGTTCATGACGGAGCCGTGCGTACGCTTTGTCATTGAATGCAATGAGGTCCGACGTGGGTGACTATCATGCATACGCGTCGGACAGGCATGGTCCGAGACAGGCGTACGCCTTGGTCATTGAATCGTATGGAGACGGGTGCATGTGTATATTCAAAATACGCGTTGTTCAGTCAGTTGAACGAGCCAGGCGCACCCATTGGCTCAGGACTGTCATGGAGACGGATGCAGATTCAAAACTTGTAAGAGTTGTGCACTGGAAATTCAGTTGGATGCCTACAACAATGTTGCAATTTCAAGTGTTCCATGAAGGTGAAGATTTGAACGATGCGGAAGGCGTGTACGAGTCATACTTTTGAATGGATTGGCCAGATTCACAGAATGCAACCGTGTTGGACCTATCACATGGGACACATGGCACAGAGTCTGCCTCTGCAGCACAGATATAAGGCTGGCTGGCCCCCAATGCGCTCACTTGCCTGCACAACATGCTACTTGACCACATTCCTGCTACCACTGTTGCTGTCTCTGCATACTCTGGCTCCTGCTATGGCACGTACTCTGGAGAGGGTCCCAGCCTTCACTGAGGAGGAGAACGAGGCCTGCTGGATGGGCTCCTTCCAGAGTACAGAAAGCTCTATGGGATACCAGGGGAGCAGGTGAGTGTGCTGTCCACTGCCTTCCTAATTATGCATGTTGTCTGATTAGCAGTACTAGCAGTGTGTACAGCAGTGGCAAGCATTCTCACTGACTACTTTCATCCCCCAAAGTGTGTAGGTACATGTAATGAATAGTTTTCCTGCTGCTAAAGTGCATTATTGCAAGCTTAAACTTTCCAGGCATTGTTAACATGTCAGACATGCATGTGAGTTTTCATTCCCCATGGTTGCACTACCTGTGTAATTTATATCCCTTTGTGATGATGACATGTATATCCACATGTATGCTGCACAAATCTGGGGCATGTGTGTTAATGTACTTTTCACTTTGTCATGCTCACAGGTTGATGCCCACCAGAAGAAGGAGATATGGCTGACCATCGCCCCGGGCTGTTCGTTCTGTGGGGGTCTACAAGCGCCGCATCCGCAACTGCCAGAAGAGGTGGCAGGACCTTCGGGTCTGGACCCGGAGGATAGCTAGAGTCCAGCTGAAGCTGTCACCTCCACGCAGGAGGGGTGGACACTGGACCCTGACTCCCCACATGCTCCGTATCCTGGTGGTGGTCTTCCCAAGCCTGGATAGGCACCTGAAGGTCAGACAGCAGCAGGAACGGGGTAAGTCCATGCCTGATCTGTGTACTATGTCTGACATGCAAATAGCAGTCTTTTGTCCTGGTCACACTTCCACATTACATAGGTCTTGTAGTCCCAAACTCAGGTCCCTCATTTGTGTGATGCACCCTCCTCATCTGTTCCACAGGTTTGGCCCCTCCAGTCTGTTGCTTGTGTCACTAGTGCACTGTGTCCCTGCAGTCAGCTATGCTTCAGGTACCGGTCAGCATCAGTTCCCGTGAATCTGTTGTGTGTTTCATCGGTGGGTCAATTGTTTGCACTATGCCTGAGATATGACATGTGATCTGTGTGTGCCCTTGAGATGTCTACCAATTGCTGGTCTGACTCACAACATGTGGTTGGGGTATTCCAAACAAACCCATGCAGCAGGGGACTCCAATTTTTGGGCATCAGGAGTATGTATATCAAGTATGTCACACTTGCTTAGCCACCTGACTACTGTCCGGGGCAAAACACTGTTTCACTTAGTCCTGGCCAGTTATGCCCCCTCAAGGGCATTCAGAAACACTCTGCAATTCCACACCTGTGTATGAAATTGCAGGTTGTGCTTAGTGTCATGTGCCCTCAAGTGTCTGTCTCTGTGTCATTAGGGTGTGACTTGTTGCTACGTACAACTGGGGCGTCCATGATTCAGAGGGTCAGCATGACATCTGCGATGTGACTGTGAGAGACAAGACCTGTGTGATATATAGGTGTGTGTTCATCTGACAGCGCACAATGGTGTATGCAACTGTGTCCTTCATGCATCTGGGTTACATGCATGGCAGACTGTGATGTGTTAATGTACAGGGATTTGTGTTTGCTGAGACTCATATGAATGATTTGCATGATGTGGGGTCTTCTGGGTCCTGGATATGTTGTTTGCATGGGATGGGCAAGTGTGCCGGTCATCTGCAGAGTCAGCTTTACCCCTGAGCTAGGATTGTGAGTCAGTGCATATTGTTGTTGTCTGGATGCCCTGCCCCCGTGACAGGAGACAGTGTTGACTGACTTTCAGGGCATCCCTGTGCCATGGCATTTAACTTGCTATGAGTGAGCCTGTGTTGTGTTCAAGTGTGCACCTTGCACCCCATTGTGGCCTTGCCCATCAGGACATGAGTACATCATAGTGTGTGTTGCTGGCATGCATCCCAAGCATGTGAAATGAGTCTCTGCCCATCCCCTCATCCGGACACCTGTACTGAGTCTTTCGCAAGAGATGTGCTGTGTGTATAGTGACATACTCCTACATGTTCACTTGCATGTACAACTAATGTGTGGGTGGTGCATGTTGGCACATTGGTGTGTTAGCATCCAACATGCAACGGACATATGTGTGAAAGTCAAGGAGGGATATGTGTGCCATGGTTGATGTTGAGAATGACAATTGTCTTATCCTAAACAGTGTTGGCACTTTGAGCTGTGTTCAGCTGATGATGCCAGGGCTTGCCCTCTGATGTGATGTACTCACTGTGGTGTGTGCAGTCGGTGCAGGTGACTGATGTAGTTCTGTTACTTCCTATTCCTATCCAGATACATGCACTGCCACAGGAGCGGACAGCTCCACGGACCAGGAGGAGCCACAGAGCCTTACAGGGACAGAAGGAGAGCAGTCGGGTGGACCCAGTGGTACGGAGGGCGAGTTGAGCCACACAGAGGAGTCGTCAGCACCATCCCCCCAGCTGAAGGCCACAGCAGCTCTGAGGATGACTCCCTTGTGGAGGCGGGTGTCAGCAGCCACCAAGCCCCAGCTAGTGAAGCTGTCTCCATCCCCGCCATCGCCACCACCACCACCACTACAACCACCACCACCCCCTCCCATCGGCTCCCATCCCAGAGGTCCCTGGGGGCTCCCGAGTTCGAGAGCATGTCTCCTTTGCGCCAGGCACCGCATCCCCTGCCCCTGTGTGCCCTGCTGCCCTGAGTGAGGAGTCTGTAGACTTACTTCGACAGATCCATGTAAGGCAGACGTCGATGCTGAAGGTCCTCCATGCACACACAGGTCTGTTGACACAACTGGTGTCATTCATGGAGGGCATTTCCTCGGGCATGTCTGCCCTACAGAGGACCAATCAGTCCGTGGCCTCCTCCCTGACGGCAGCAGTGTCCCTCCTCCAACAGTCCCGCACCCCTCCTACCCCTGCACCACCCACGATTCCTAGCACCCTACCTGTCTCAAGCATAGAAACCCGCAAACCAAGGGCTAGATTTGCACACAAGCAAGCGCAGGGGACAGATTCCACACTCACAGGGGCTGGTTTGCTGACACACACACAGTCATCCATAACCACTCCCAGCCCCCTTCCCTTGCCTCACCTGCAACCCCATCCCCCCAGAAGCTCTTCCTCCATGACCTTGGCTTCTTCCCCACCGACCCTGCAGATCCTGATTACAAGGGGAAGAGAAAGTCCCCACACACAGAAGGGAGTGCCCCTCACACCCGGACACCCTCCCCAGGCGCAGTCAGACCGAGACGCCCACCCGCAAGTCCCCCGGCGCAAGAAGAGCAAGAAGAGCAAGACCCCCCCGCCACCACGCAGCTCCAAGGCAAAGTCTCCGTCCTCCATCCCCCAGACCACCACTCCAGAGGTTCCGCAACTCCCTGCCCCAGGTTCCCCCACACACAGATACACCATCCCCAAAATGCTAAGGCCATTCCCCCCTAGCACTTGCTCCTCCACACCTGGTCAGACAGTTGGTGCCACTGATGTGGGGACCGTTCCCCCCCTGCCGACCTCACCTGTCCCCCATTCCGCTCCCATGGATGTAGGCACTGCTTTGGAGTCCACGACCACCCCGTCTAACTTGAGCACTCCAGTGGTGAGCCAATCCACTCCATCTGACCTGCCCACTGGAGTTGTGCCGGCACCCACCACTTCAGTCAGCTCCACTGCAGTTGCAAGTGTCTCGCCTGCATCCCCCATCTCTTCACTGCCTCCTTCTGCTGCGCCCTGATCCTGTCCCTGCGGTGCCTGGCCTGCCCCCATGTATGCCCCTCCGAGGGGATGACCCCGGTCCTTAGCAGTGCAGGCAAGCAAGGTGTGACAGTTGTTACTCTAGATCACTCCTTGGCATTTGGACATGGACTGGCCATTGGCCTTTTGTTTGCACAGACTTTTAGATTTTCATATACTGAATTTATCACTCTAGTTCACTCCTTGGCATTTGGACATGGACTGTGCATTGGCCTTTTTTTAGGACAGACGTTTCACTTTTAATATGCTGAATAAAGCTTCTTTCTTTGTTCCTGTGAACTTGATTTAGCTGTACATCATGTTGATGTTGTTTTACATGCCCTTGCACCTGTAATGCTTGGTTTACAATGTTGCATACTGATGTGTTGATGTGAGGTACTCCCTGTGGTCCATGAGATATGTATCCTATTCTGGTGGGTATCCATGTCATCCTTTGCAGCTACCTGGGTGTGTCAGGATCAACTATTTGTGTACATCTCTCTGTGAGCATTTCATTGGCATGGTCACATCTGTGGCTTGCACCCCTGCACATATGATGTGCTTCCCATTGTCCAAATTGTCACTTCCACAGACTTTGTGCTCATCAAGACTGGGCCTACAGGTGTGGGCATCATTGTAATAGGAGCAACTGGGGCCTCTGTGAAACTTGATAGACATATGTTTTGGGTATGTGCAGATGACTTAGGGGAGACTTACATACCCAGGCTGTTCTGACCAGAGCCTTCATTGTGTGGTAACTGATGGCTGACTGACCAAGTGTTCTGCAGACATGAGTGGGACTTGCGGTGAATATGTTTGGCACAGCTGGGCTCCCACAGGAGTTGTGTCCCCTCAAGTTAGTGTGTTGTCCAGTGACATGGCCTGGGCCCATGGTGTGTGTTGTATGTGCATGTGTGTGTGTCCACAACCCTGTTCATACACAGACAGTGTTCCCTTGATATGTTCCTGTTGTTGATGCTTGCTGAGTGGTACTGGGTTCATCCCACTACTTTCCCAATGGGCTACCAGATGTGTGGGTGCATGACACACTACTGTTAATTGGTGTATCATCATTGTGATTTGTCAGTTCTGAGTGGTGATGATGTTGTCAGACACAGATGGGACACAGTCAGGGTTCCTCAAGGCACTTGTTTGTTCACAATATCATGTAGTTGTCTCTAGGTGGTAGTTTTCAGTGATTGAGACATTTGCATGTGTGTGTGACTGCTCCGACTTGTCAGATTCACGGCTGCGATGCTGGCAGGTGTCAGCATGGGTGCCTTGTGTTTCTCCTTGGCATCTGCATTGTCCTGGGACTGTGGCAGGGATTCTGAAGATTACATGAGCTTTGAGGTCATGGCCATGTACCGCATACTGTGCAGTATGTCTGGCATTCCCCAGGTTTGTAAACAGTCCTTGTGTGATGTGTCTGTGCCCCTTAGTTCCTCCCAACATTCCTGTGTTTGCCATGGGTGCATGTGCAATGTCACCTGTCCATGTGGACTTCACAGATACACATTGTTGCAGTTCAGGTGTGTGGTGTTGAGGGTGGACTGATGTTACTGTTTGCATGAATGGTCCCCTAGCTCCCGTTTGTCCATGGATGAGGGGCCATGCTAAGTGATTTGTGTTTGTGTATGTGTGATGTACGTGTGTGGCACAGGACACATGTCTGGGTTTCCCAGTTTGTATGGCATCTGCCTTTGTCATCACAGTGGAGGTGTCATGCATGCTTGTGTCACCCCACTGTCTGGTCCCTGGGGGTAGTGGTGTTGTGTGTCAGTCTCTTGCTGTGTTAGTTGGTGTTCATTACAGCTTGTGTCACATGTGTCTGTTGTGCTTCCTCTCATCTCCCAACACCTAATTGCCCACTGAGTGTGTCCCAATGATGGTTTGCTTTTGTATGGCACTGTGTCCACATCTGTGTCACTGTGGTTCAGCCCCCCTCATGTGTTGTGTAGTTGCCTGAGGATACTGTGACACACACACACACATGTTGTGTCCGATGTGCAGTGTGAGTTTGCCTGTTTGTGCATCTGCACCAGTGCATTGGTATTGCTGTTGTGGGCCTTTGTTTGGATGCTATTTATGTGATTTTGCATGCTGTCCCTGTGAGTCATTTCACATAATTGTGCACATTCATCCTGGTTGTTGGGTGCCATTGCTGGCATGGAATGTGAGTTTGTGAGCTGACAACTACACATGTTTTTTTGACTGGTGTGTCTATTTTCGAGATGTGTGCATGCTTGGTGATGGTCACTTCTGCTTTTGTGTCATTGTACGCTATATGCATTGTCAGCCCCCATGTGTGGTGCTTGTTTGCACATGGCCGAGAGTATTATGTTTTCACAGCACTGTTAGCCTGACCACATCTCTGTGTGTATGGGACACAACCACTAGTTTGCCCCAGAAGTGTTTGATGTTTTGGGAGCATGGATCATACATGCTGTTTGTTATTTGCAGCTTTGACCATGATGACACTTACCTTTTGGTCACTGTGATGAGGGGGGTTTGGTCCCCATCACCACAATGCTCCACATCTGCTGCATTTTGTGAGCCCCCACTTAACTTCTGTTCTACACAGTGGGGGGGGTGTTCTTTTTACATTGCCACAGTGCTATGGTGATGCTTGCCTTGTGTATGTCACACTCATGTGCTGGTCACACATGTGCTGTTACTTACATTGTATGCTTGTAGCCATAATCACTGTTGTGGGCATTTGTCACAGACTACTCACTGTTGTCATGATGTTATGGGGGATGTATTTTGCGGACATACCTGATGTTTGCGTATGCTGGATGTGTTGCGCATCACCCATCCTATGGCTGGGGGTGGCAGGGGTGATGGACAACATAAGCACTATGGGTGGGGGTGGCAGGGGTGATGGGCAACATAAGCACTATGGCTGGGGTGGCAGGGGTGATGGGCAACATAGTCCCTATGGGTGGGGGTGGCAGTAGTGATGGCCAACAGGTCCCCTATGGGTGTGGGTGGCAGGGGTGATGGGCAACAGGTCCCCTATGGGTGGGGTGGCAGTAGTGATGGGCAACATAAGCCCTATGGCTGGGGGTGGCAGTAGTGATGGGCAACATAAGCCCTATGGGTGGGTGTGGCAGGGATGATGGGCAACAGGTCCCCTATGGGTGGGGGTGACAGTAGTGATGGTCAACTGGTCCCCTATGGGTGGTTGTGGCAGCAGTGATGGGCAACATAAGCCCGATGGTTGGGGGTGGCAGGGGTGATGGGCAACATAGTCACTATGGGTGGGGGTGGCAGGGGTGATGGGCAACAGGTCCCCTATGGGAGGGGGTGGCAGTAGTGATGGGCAACATTAGCCCTATGGCTGGGGGTGGCAGTAGGGATGGGCAACATAGTCCCCTAAGGGTGTGGGTGGCAGGGGTGATGGGCAACAGGTCCCCTATGGGTGGGGGTGGCAGTAGTGATGGGCAACATAAGCCCTATGGCTGGGGGTGGCAGGGGCGATGGGCAACACAGTCCCTATGGGTGGGGGTGGCAGTAGTGATGGGCAACATAAGCCCTATGGCTGGGGGTGGCAGTAGTGATGAGTAACATAGTCCCTATGGCTGGGGGTGGCAGTAGTGATGAGTAACATAGTCCCTATGGCTGGGGGTGGCAGTAGTGATGGGCAAAAGGTCCCCTATGGGTGTGGGTGGCAGGGGTGATGGGCAACAGGTCCCCTCTGAGTGGGGGTGGCAGTAGTGGTGGGCAACATAAGCCCTGTGGCTGGGGGTGGCAGTAGTGATGGGCAATATAGTCCCTATGGCTGGGGGTGGCAGTAGTGATGGGCAACAGGTCCCCTATGGTTGTGGGTGGCATGGGTGATGGGCAACAGGTCCCCTATGGGTGGGGGTGGCAGTAGTGATGGGCAACATAAGCCCTATGGGTGGGGGTGGAAGTAGTGATGGGCAACTGGTCCCCTATGGGTGGGGGTGGCAGTAGTGATGGGCAACATAAGCCCTATGGCTGGGGGTGGCAATGGTGATGGGCAACATAGTCCCTATGGGTGGGGGTGGCAGGGGTGATAGGCAACAGGTCCCCTATGGGTTGGGTGGCAGTAGTGATGGGCAACATAAGCCCTGTGGCTGGGGTGGCAGTAGTGATGGGCCACATAAGCCCTATGGCTGGGGGTGACAGTAGTGATGGGCACCAGGTCCCCTATGGGTGGGGGTGGCAGGGGTGAAGGCCAACAGGTCCCCTGAGAGTGGGGGTGGCAGGGGTGATAGGCAACATACACCTGTGAGTGGGGGTGGCAGGGGTGATGGGCAACAGGTCCCCTGTGAGTGGGGGTCGCAGGGGAGCTGGGTAACAGGTCCCCTGTGAGTGGGGGTGGCAGGGGTGATGGGCAACATAAGCCCTGTGAGTGGGGGTGGCAGGGGTGATGGGCAACATAAGCCCTATAGCTGGGGGTGGCAGGGGTAATGGGCAACAGGTCCCCTGTGAGTGAGGGTAGCAGGGGTGATGGCCAACATAAGCCCTATGGCTGGGGGTGGCAGGGGTGATGGGCAACAGGTTCCCTGTGAGTGGGGGAGGCAGGGGTGATGGTCAACAGGTCCCCTGTGAGCGGGGGTGGCAGGGGTGATGGGCAACAGGTCCCCCGTGAGTGGGGGTGGCAGGGGTGCTGGGCAACAGGTCCCCTGTGATTGGGGGTGGCAGGGGTGATGGGCAACATAAGCCCTATGGCTGGGGGTGGCAGGGGTGACGGGCAACATAAGCCCTGTGAGTGGGTGTGGCAGGGGTGATGGGCAACAGTTTCCTATGGCTGGGGGTGGCAGCAGTGATGGGCAACAGGTCCCCTATGGGTGGGGGTGTTAGTGGTGCTGGCCATGCAACCCCTATGGTGGGTTGTTGTTAGCGGCCAGGATGTGGATCCCCTGTGTGTGTGCCATTTTGTGGGTACATGTCATTTGTTTGTGTTATAGGTGTCTGACTTACCGTCTGTGCTGTCGGTGTTGGTCCCTGATCCGGTCATAGATGTAGAGTACTGGTATGACCTGCACGATGGGATTCATGATGTGTTCGTGTCGTACACGCTGCTTGTTGCTCCGTCTCATACCCGCTGCAAGCTGGTCTGTCTCGTAGCCATGTATTGATTTGTGGCGCGAATCGTAGCTGATATGCTTGTTTTCCGGATGCTGTGACATCCCATTCGTGACGACCCGTCCGGCGCGTAGGAAGTACCCATCGTACTTGTCATGCCGGAAACTATGGATACTGCTTCCGGGCGACTCTGTTCCTCTTTAGGAGTTACGGCACGGACGGAGAATGGGGCTTGATTCACAGCCTACGTGTTGGTCGTGTTTTTGGCAGTTATGCGCATCGTACTTACTCTACAGGACGGACCGGCTCCGGGTACGTGTCGGTCGCATGGTAAGGCTACGGACAGCTTTCTGACCGGCCATCGGAATCGTCCCCAAAGTGGTGTGTATATTAAGGTTGTATTTACATGGAGAAGAAAAGGTACACAGAGTGCCTTTTCCTCTCTTTGTAAATATGAAAGAGTGTCTTGTGCTATAAGTATGTTACAAAAAGTGATATATTTTTTAAATAGGATGCTTCTAAAATTGCCCTATAAGCGCTTAGGGATTGGCAGATTATTATAAGAACATTTTGGTAGTACATTGTTTTAAAAATTCAACAAGAATGATAGGAGCTAAGCACAGACTATTGTCTCCAAAGATGCTCAAAGAAGAATGATTGAAAACATTGCGGTCCTTCAATAGGTAAAATGGCAAATATTATGAACCAGTCAAAACCTTTTTTTTTAATGTCAAATGATATCCTATGACAAGGAAATTCCAAACCTTCATAGATTTAAACTTGCTGTTTTGAAGACTGTATGAATACTTTATTGCTTTTTACAGTTCTTTTTGCAAAGTATATAACAAAATGTTCTTGTTCTACGGTTAATGACTAGGCTAATCCTTAACTATATGAGTAATAAGTAGAATAATTTTAGTACTGCAAACAGAGAACATGAGTACTTACGTTTTGGCAATCCATGTCCCATTTTATACCTCTCTCCAATGCAAGTCTATGACACTATCTGCATATATCTGGTGGGTTACTTGGCCACAGGGACACTCATTATTCATGTTAACTTTATCCTGTAACTTAAAACACACACTGAGCATCTTTCCAGACATATTTACTCCACCCATCTCCCCTTTCTTCACCAGTGTGCAAACACAGCCCATTGTGCATATTAATACTTAGTTAGACTTACATTCACATTAATCGAGAAAAAAAATGCAACACATTTTTTTCAGTTGTTTTTTATAATTTAAATTTCAGAAAATTTCAAATGTTAGAATTAGTATCTGTGAAAGAGAAGAAAAAATACAGTTATAATATATAATAATATATTTTTTACAACAAAGCATAATTTTAAGAAAATTTTACATTATTTTCTTTGCTTTTTTTGCTGTTCTCAGAATAAATTGAATTTCACTACAAACAGTGATTTCAATCGTACTCTAAATATAACAGCGGGCAAAAAAAACCCAATCAATTAGATTGTTTAAAATAAAAAAACTCTATCTAACATATTTATCATATATCCAACTTTTTTTTAATATTCCACAAAAACTACATCCTCAATAACAAACCATATAATACAAATCACCCATATGTAAAATGCTTTCTTCTAAGTGAAATTTCTTACTTGAATATGTAAGAAATCAAATAATATGATAAACTATTACTCATACATCCTCAATAACAAACCAAATAATACAAATCACACATATATAAAATGGTTCCTTCTAAGCGAATTCTTTTACTTGAATCTGAAAGTACTCAAATAATGATTCAAAAAAGGATTCTTTTTACAATTTCTGTACACTGTAAATGAGGTTTTTAAAAATATATGCTGTGAGAATGTGCAACAAAAAGTCCATAATTCAAATGTATACCTTTCCTCAGGGCCAAATGGTATTGCTGAAATCCTTTAAACAGAAAGTGTCCAATAGTAATCATATTAAGACATTTTAACATATTCCTAATACCCTGAATTATGTTCCTAAAACTTTGACTTTAAAAATATTAGGTAGGAATTTGGTAATTAACGAGGCAGGTGTTGTTAAAATCCAATTGAGCATCATTACAATATGTCCATCCATTATCACATTTTAAATACGCAGTGTAATGTCCAGATGTTGTAGAAGGACCATCATGGAAAATGATTGCTACTGCTACAAAAGTTCTTCCTGAAATTGATAGTTGACTTGCCACAAAAATGTTTATCAAAGTTTCCAATTTTCTTCCATCAGCTGTAAAACGTTGCATCATTAAAATTATATATTGTCCATATATTTGTATAAATAATGTTGATAACATTTCTGAGTTGCATTGGCTACAGTCCATGTTTTGATTTGCTGATTTAACTAGTTTATTGAAAGACACTGATTTACAGTCTGGTAACGTCAAATATATAAATCTTTCAGTGTCTATGTCAGTGCTACATGTGAACATACAATTTTCACATTGATGTTCCCATTTATAACGAAGGCCAAAAAGATTTTCAATTTCTATACCTTCATTTTCCAATACAGTAAGCATATATATATATATTAAAAAAATCCTGAGCATCTTGTTGGATATTCTGCGTAAATTGTGTACAACCAGAACATATATCCAAAAGATTACAAATATCAGAAATGCTTTGCATTTTAGTTTTATCTGTTCTCAATTTTTCATAAACAGAATGTAACAAGGAACAAAATCTTTTTTCCCGATTCTCCTCAATTTGCTCTTGCAATCTTTCAAGAAAAAAAACAACATTGACCACTACATTAGCATAACAGTTGATACCAGAAGTGTTGGACTTGGCCCTTCTGGCAGGTTCACCCCTGAGACTTTTTGCTCTTTTTTTTGGTAACTTGGTGTAGTGAATTTGGGTTTCTGCGCACTTTACCGCTGTGTCCCAGGGTAAAGTGCGTGCGTGTTGTGAGGTTGGCCTGCCCTCCCATAGGAATGCATGGGGGAATGTATGTGTCCTGGTAGTTCCTGATGTGTGGGGTGTGCAGGCCCGAGTTTGGTATGTGCGGACTCGTGTGATTGAATGCTGCGCGATGATGTGTGCGGCGTGCATGTACCTAGTGTGGAAGTGCCACTTCTAGAAGTGGGCACTTCAGTGTGCAGTATGAAATGTGTGGCTTGTCTGGCGATTGGCTGGTGGAGGTCATGTGACGGACTAGGGAAATCCCCAGGGACAGGAGGAGTCACCCAGTGGTGAATGGGAGTTTAGCATACTGATGGCTGGGGAGGAGTATACCTGGGTCCTGAATAGGACAGGGCTTTCCCCACACACTGCTGGCTCCGGCCCCTGTGGTGCGTCTGATGACCCTGGCCTGCAAGTGAATAGGGAGAGGGGCTGAGCAAAACAAAGTGCTCAGGAACCTGTTGGAACTGGTTCGCCCCTTCCCTGCACCTTCAGACAAAGACTTTTTACTGTATGAAAAGGGGCTGTGTCCCCTTAAAATGTGTTCTCTTGCAGGATCATCTGGAGGGGGCCTGCTGCAGCTGGGCGCCAGGAGAGACCGCCACTGGGGACTGCCTCCCTGCTGGAGGGCCCTGTGTGCTGGCTCTGGGCCCAGCCTTTGCCCCCCTGCTCTTGAAGGACTTTCTGCTGGACCTTGTTGATTTACAGCGCCTGGGAGCGCTCCTTGGACTTTGTAGCGCTGTGTGCGCTGCTTGCCTTTGTAGCGCTGTGTGCGCTGCTTGACTTCCTAGCGCTGTGTGCGCTTTGATTCTGGAGGCCGGTGCCCACCCGGCATTGTTATCACCCGAGCGGGTGCCCACCCCGCTGATCTGTGTGCTCGCGGGTGCCCACCCCGCTAATTTGTTTATTTTACGGCGGGTGCCCACCCCGCCGTGTATCCACCATCAAGAGGGAGCCTACCCCTCGTGGCCGCCGTAGTGGAAGTCACCGCCGCGGGCCCGGGGGAGCCAGGAAGTCAGGCTGTCCTCGTTGGGACGTGGGCGGGCCTCGTTCTGAAATCAGGAAGCGGACGGGAGCCTACCCCGCGCTCCTGTACAGCGAAGATCCAGGCGGGAGCCTACCCCGCGCTGGACGGAGGGAAGGAGTGCAGATAGAGCTGGTGCGGAGGGGGCGCGAGGCACATTGTCGGTGCCTGCCCCTCCGCGTTACTAGAAGCCTCGACGTTCCCACAGCCGGAGAGCGGAGACGACGCGGGAGTCCCCTGAGCAGCCCGGTGAGTGTCTAGAAGGGCTGGGGGACTCCGCGCATGTGCTGGGGGTGCGGGGAGCCGTGTTCACGAGCCCCGTGAGGCTCCAACGACGGGGGTAAATTGAGTTTCGAGGGTCCCAGAGAGGGGGGGCCCCCACCTATCCCAGCCGGTACTTGAGCGGCCCCGCTTGCCAGAGGGCCGCTCCAACGTTGGGGGCGCATTGGTTGTGCAGAGCCGGTTGAGGCTCTAGGGGACATTCTTTTAGCTAGAGCCCAGAGAGGCTCCCCACGAGAGCGACAGATTGGTGTTCGCAGGGCACAGTGTTGCCCACGCTCAGTTCAACAGCTGCCCAGCACTTAGTGGGCAGCTGCCACGTTTAGGTGGGGATCCTCACGCTTTTGGCTGGCGCAGCGGGCGCAGCCTGACCGACACAGAGCGTCCTAGCCTGGACAAGGCCAGTTGGCCTAGGGACTGCCACAGGTGGTGGCTCATGTGAGTTTCACGCTAATGTTCCTACCTGCACCTCTGAATGTATTGTTGATGCATCATGTGTTTCCTTTTATGACACCGCTGAATGTAGTTTCTGCATCATGTGTTTTCTTTCAGAGCACCGCTGAATGTTTTATGCATCATGTGTTTACCTGCCCGGCACCTCTGAATGAGTTTATGCGTCATGTGCCATGATCTGCACCTCTGAATGTTTTATGCATCATGTGTAATGTGTGTTTTCCCCTACAGGTATTGTGATACTTAGGTGGTTGTGTTCCCCTGGTACCGGTGGTACTAGGGAGGTTCTGAGTCCCTGCGTGATAGTCTCCTAAGGTGGTTAGGGTTGCGTAGGTGGTACTTTCTTGTTACCAGTAAGTACTGGTTGTGTGCTATACATGTTATTTTTGTGCTACAGTAATTTTATATTTGGTGCTAAGTGCTAAATATCTAAAAGTGCTAATTCTTGACAGTGGTCCATGTGGCCCTGTCCCCTGTACATATAATCCCTTGTAAATTCTGCCCGTGCCTGTTGGCACCTTGTAAAGTGTGTGTTTTTTTTATCTAATGTGTTGTGTATAATACAAAGGCTATTTTTATAGAATACCTTGTGTGGAGTTTCCTTTGTGGTGGGCCTTGGGTGTTGTTGCTGGGTGCGCGCGCAAACGCTTTACACATCGCCTCAGAGATAGGCCTGACTGCTCGTGCCAAGCTACCAAGTGGGTGAGCAGGGGTTATCTTTGGAGTGTAACTTCCTTGCCCTGACTAGAGTGGTGGTTTCTGCCTGACTTTGGCGCCAGCCTTAGCCAACCAGAAATCCCAGTTCTAACAAGAAGTATTTTCAAAGTGATAACCAACAATCTGTTCTACAGTATCCTTTTTCTTTTTACTTGCAATCTCAACATTATTATGATTTTTTTCCTTTTCTAAAACTTCACTACAGATATTCTCATATCTTCTTTTTCGACCTACCACACGCTTTTCAAACACAGGATATTGCCCTAAATGGGGAGCATACACTCTTCTTAACCTATTATATTCTTTTACACAGTTTGCATCTGCAGTAATCTTTGACTCATCAAAATCAATCAAAAACAAACTAGATAAACTTCTGACTCGCGACAAAGCAACATATGCCATACCCTCTTTAAACACAGTACTTCCAATGTTCACCAAAGCCCTGTCTGCACTTAATGCTTGAGATTTATGAATAGTCACTGCATATCAAAAACACCGATTGGTTGGAGGGTCTAGGGGAAGTTTATAGACCAGCACAGACAAATCCCCTATTCACTAAATGCATATCAACAAAGAGTCCGCGTGTCTCAGAAAACAAAACTAAGAACTGAATGTGACCAAACAACATATTTGTGAAAAGAAGTCCTCATAAAGAGGATGAAATCCTATCACCCACCGAAGAGGCATGCTTCATCATCTGGGGCCTCCTCTTAACCGCACCTGGTGCAGTTAAGGAGCTACAACTCCTTGCTAGTGTCAAAAGGAGGAGATCACGGATGTTTTAAGTATGTAGCCAGAGGACTAGATCTCCTAATAATCAATGAAGCTACCCGTCGTGTGGTGAAGACAAAATGTGATGAATGTGCAGTGTATGAACAGTGTTTTAAAATTGACTACCCAGGGAAAATAAATGTATTCAGTATCTCGGGGTGTCAAGAAATAAAAAGCATGAAAGCATGTACTCAGTGAGTCTCCGAGTTCGATAATAACAAATGCGGTCCACATGTTTCAGCCAACTATGATCTAACGGTATAATCATGGCTTTCTTCAGGACCATAAGGTGATACTACTGCACCAAAAATGAATCAAGTGCAAAATAATCACTGAACAAGGAACGATACAACCAACTGGTGTACCTGCGTATCCAAAGATAGACGATACTGCAGGAAAACACAGTGATCACCTGTCAGGAAAAGCAAACAGGAAAAACAAATATCACAAAATATGTTGGATCAGAGCAATCAATAGCTAGAACAACTGTAAAAATAAACAATTGTCATGCAACAGGTCTATAATAGACCTTCTTACTCGCACCAAGTCGGGGATAACGCCCACCACTCCTGGTAACCACTCAGGATGTGAGGCAACGCTCTACAGAAAAAGAGAAGGAAGAGAAAACTAGTACCCCAAAGGAACCACAAACTGAGTTCCTTTTTATAGCACCATTTTGAAAAACATGCAAAAGTGTAAACACAGAAAATCACTCAACTAGACTAAGATATAGCCCAAGCATAAAGCCTAAGGCACATCGGTTGTAACGACCTCCCATAGAAAAAAAACAGAGGTGGGACAACCAGTAGTGGTAAACTGACTTCACTACTTAATCAGAGCATCATTATAGGCACCTAAAAAAGCGCCAAAACTCATGCCTTAACAAAAGGAAGTGAAAAGGCTCCTCATCTCATAGGCAAATGTATTCATCAGAAGTCGATTCGAGGAGAGCCGTAGTGAGAAATACGTGACTCCACCTCGAAACAACAAACGCTTAATCCTGATACCGGCTATTCTAAACCACAGGATCTAACAATCTGGACCTGATGGTCATGCCAGCAGCGTATGATTAATAAAGCAACTACAAAGTCTATACACCAAAAAAGGGGCAGCGCGCTCGCTTCCTCACCTGGCCGTCGTTACCCCGGACGTTCTTCCTGATTATTCAGAGAGGTAACCGGGCAGGAGCGAGCGGGTTGCTTATAAATCCCCTAGTAATCAGCACAGCTGAATACCGGCGGCCACAGCATATGGGTACGCCTCGTCACATGGGAGTTCCACGTTAGTGCGTGACCAGGCAACAGGCTTGATGGGAAATGTACTATCGGCTCTGTCTGATACATATCAAACAAACAGATTGTACACAAACAAAATGTGGTCTGTACCAAGCCAGGCATACCAACAATTTGTAAAAGACCCGAGATCGCACAGATTACTCCACTGTGCTAATAACTGCATAAACACGCCAGGAAAGCAATACTATGTACAAATCGATAACATTCACTCACGATGTTAGTAGGTGAATACGACGATACACCAAAGTTAAAGAACACCCAAAAAGAAGGTCATATATCAGAATGGCGATCGTCTGGTAGCCTATGGAATAACAAACTGTATAAACCTAGGCAGTAAAGGCAAACAATAATATGTCGGGGGGGAAAAACGCCAGGAACGTGTATAATACTCCTATCATTAGGGATAAAATAAATGTGTCTAGAAATGTGATCTATAGTAATGGCGATAATATAGTAGCCAGTACACAGCCAAGAATCTTAAGAAGTATGTCCCATCAGCAGCTCAGACAAACGAACATCGACGATGACCCCAGTAAAAATGGCCTGTTGTATAAAATACCTACATCAGCAGATCAATCAGATGATTATCAAGGAGACTGATAAAGAATAATTCAAGCAACATGTGAAATGGACACATATGATCTCAATGCCCTGAGATCCAAGGAATTGCATCATTTAATCCAACCACATCACTATGCAACTTAAACACCCAACGCTGTTCTTTTTTAAATAAGAAGTTGGATATATCAGTGACATGAGAGGGAATCAGAGGTTGCACAAGTGTAGTCCATGAAACTTCTTCGGGTTTATGATTGAGTTCCAAAAAGTGATTAGTCAAGCGAGTTGATTGTTTTTTACATCTAATGGCACTCTTATGTTCCATAATTCTCAGCTTGACTTTTCTGGTTGTCATCCCAACATATCTCTTGTTGCAGGGACAAGTAATTAGATAAATCACCTTGTCACTGTTACAATTCGTATGTCTTGTTTGTCTCCATGATTTAGCAGCACCGATGTCAATTTCGGTGGTACGTTTTGTTTGGGGACACACTGCACAGCTGCCACAAGCAAAGTGACCCTGTATAGGCGATAGATTCCACAGGGTATTCACAGGGGTCACAGATAAATTCTTGGGTCATGTGTGAACTAGGGTGTCACGCAAATTGGCGCTTCTCTTAAAAGAGAACAGGGGGGGAGAAGTTTAACATGCCCAATATTCAAAATACGCCAATGTTTACGCAAATCTTTTGGATATGATTTGATTGAGTGCTGAAGGTGTTAACACAAGTTAATCTGTCCAAAGATGTTTTAGGTACAGAGGGTTCTAACAAGGCTTCACGATTGTTATTAGAAGCCCTTTTGTAAGATTGTCGTATGAGTCTAGACGGATATTGCCTGGCTCGAAGACAATAAATCAGCATGTTTCCTGAAGTTCTCTGTCGTAGAACAGTTCCGCCTCAACCTCAAGAACTGGCCAAATGGGAAACCTGCCCGCATAGCCTTGGGGTGGAAACTATCGTACGAAAGGATTGAATTTCTGGCCATTGGTTTCGAATAGAGCTCACTTTCAAGACCACTCGTTGTTGGAAAGATACGAAGCCCAGATGATGAAGCATGCCACTTCGGTGGGTGATGGGACTTCGTCCTCTTTATGAGGACTACTTTTCACAAATATGTTGTTTGGTCACATTCAGCTCTTAGATTTGTTTTCTGAGACCCGCGGACGCTTAGGGCCATATGTAGGTAATTTCTATATACCGATTCCTAAATACTGAATTTTACCGATTCGGTATTTAAGAATCGGTAGATAGAATGTAGGTAAAAAATCGGTAAATGTTACCGATTCAGTAATATTCGTTATTACCGAATCGGTATTTACCGAATCGGTAATAAGGCATACCTTCCTATTCATTCCTATGGGCCTGGAGGCCCATAGGAATGAATGGGAAGCCATTCACTATTACTGATTCGGTAAATACCGAATCGGTAATAGGGGGAGCATATTCAAGGGTGGCAAGGTGTCACATTGACACCCTGTTGCACCCCTGAATCGTGCATGTGTGCACATGTGGTGCACATACATGCCCTAAGGGCATGTGTGTCTGCCACATGGCACTTTTAAAAAAGCACAAAATTGCTTTTGAAAAGGTATTCGGTATTTACCATCAACTTGTAGTTGGTGGTAAATAACGAATCCTTAAACCAAAAATGCACTCACTTGAGTGCTCCCTACATAGGATTTAAGGATTTGGTAATTTACCGATTCAGTATTTTACCGAATCCTTAAAACCTGCCTCCTACATTAGAAAGGGCTAAATACCGGTCGGTAACGGGAAAATTACCGATTTTCGGCCGTTACCGACCGGTATTTAGCTATCTACATATGGCCCTAAATCACTGCATATGCCAAAGAAAGAAGAAACTGTTTTCTACGTACATATAAATCTTTAACAAGCAAAAAACGAACAGAACAACGAGCAATTTGTTTCACTTCTTCAATCTGAGCAAATTTAATTTTTAAACATTCAATACCATCTTTTTTTGATAATTCACAAAATCAACAACTTTTCCCATTGCTCCATTCATTAACCCTTTTTCAACATCCAAATTACGCCGCAAAATAACCCGACAGTTTACACATACATAAAAATTATTTTCTAAACCTGCAGCTTTAGAAATAGATTTTTCTGAGGAATCCAACTTTGTTTTCAATTTGTCCGCCAAAAGAATAGTGATTCCTTCATGCTCTATTTTATCAATGGCTTCCATTTTTATTATTTGTTCATTTTCTAGCTTCAAAAGTTCTTAATTGAAAATAGAGCACTCACGCACTGTTGGCGTTAAGCAGATTATAGAATTTTTTTCTGCAACTTTTTCATATATTTTTTTTGAAAGTATATTTTCATTTGGAAACAAGTTTGTAAGTAGTCGACTTTGCAAAGCTTGTTTGCCATGTACTGTCAGTACTCCAATTCTTATATCTTGAAGAATACTTCCATATTCAGCATCATTTGCCTGTCGCATATTTTTTGTGAGTTCTTTGTACTCAAAATATGACCAAATGTTACCATTTCCAACACTTCCCAAGGAGTTTTTGGTGTCTTCATGTGCAAGTGTTTTAAATACTGGTTGTCCTTTTACAGGGGTAAGTTGCAGTAGATCTCCAAAAACTATGAAATGTTTTCCTCCAAATAACACCTCATACTATGTTTTAAGAATTTGCTGCATTCTTAAATGTACAAAAGCAAGCATTAAGTTTGAGACCATGCTTACCTCATCAATAATCAGAAGTATCATTTTCTTTAGTACTCTTAAAACTCCTAAACAATCTTCTCCAGATAGCTTGTGATATTCTAATTTGTTTTCATGCTCCACAGGTAGCATGAGTAAACGATGCAATGTAATTCCTTTAATGTTGTGTGCTGCCAACCCAGTTGGAGCAGTTACAACACAAGACAAATGTGAGTCTGTTGTTTTCTGTAGATAACTGGTGATTACTTTAATTAAGAAACGTTTTCCTGTTCCAGCTTGTCCACTCACATACATTCGTATAGGTTGAAAGGAGGTGCATGTGCATTCTTTCTTTTCATGAGGAAGTTCATGGTCAATCTGTTGTCTGACTTGCTGATATATTTCATTCTGTTCAACATTTAGTTGTTCTTCCAAGTTGGCTAAGTCCATAATATCTTCTTGAACTTGATGCATTGCTGTTTCCACCTCATTCATGGCGATTGCTGCTTCATTTTCAACAATTGGTTGTCCTATTGGATCTTGACTCAGTGGAGCAGAGCTTTGACTGTCTTGAGAACTGTCCCTAGCAATCTCAGCTGCAATAGTAGCTTCTTGATCAATTTCATCGTTCAACATTTTCACATAATTCGCAAATCAGAACATTCTATGGTATCTTTACAAGCATTGAAGGAATCTTCATAGCTGTGAACATCTCCAAGTAATTCCA
Source organism: Triturus cristatus (assembly GCF_964204655.1). Taxonomy (NCBI): domain Eukaryota; kingdom Metazoa; phylum Chordata; class Amphibia; order Caudata; family Salamandridae; genus Triturus; species Triturus cristatus. Next base: position 581,364,980 of record NC_140586.1, read on the forward strand.
ATTCTGAACGCCATGGTTTGAAAAGTTGCAAAAGTGCTAAATAGTAAAATTCCCTTTTATCAGGAGTGTCGCAACTCAGTTTCCTGTGATTAATTACATTTCCTTTCCTTTGTTTCACCAAACATCCTTCGGAACCAATAACTGCATATTTTCCATCATTGATGTTTTCTTTAGTATTCTGTTTAAAAGTGTAGTTTTGCAGCACTTCATAGAGACATATGTTCTCAAGATGATGACTTCTATTCGGATAATATGTGTCCAACATATTTGTTTTCAGAATATCTGTACTTCCTGGTTCATTTAATGCTAAATATTCATTTTCTTGTACAGATTTAAGAACTTGATTTCGTGTTGCAGCAAGACCTAGACTCACCCAAATGATTCTTCTTGATTTGGAGTATAAACTTGCAGATTATAACCTATCTGAGCATTCATACGCTCCAATCTCTCGATGGGATAACATCTTCAAACTGAAACTGTATAATTTCTTACTTAGACTCTTCTTGTGAGAAATCTCTTCCCATATTTCTTTTAATTCCGTCTTTTCTGATTTTGTAATGTAGGATGTTACATACCGAGCGACAGCAATGGAATTATCCGCTACGTACTGAATATCCATGTTAGCATTCCAGAATAACCGGATTGTAATCACTTATGTATTTTGATTCTTCACATCTTCTCAAATTATAGGAGTTTTTGGGAGACTTTCTAGTGATAGTATATCTCACTGCTGACATAAAACTATTTACTCTTCTTTTTGATATTACAGGACGTGGAAATCCAAAACGGCATTTGGTATAAAACTTTTCCTTAGACTTGTACTTTCGTCGACATTATTTTCCACATCGATGACTTTGGAATCGTAAGACTTTTTGCCTTAAATTGTTTTCTTCTGTGCTTTTGGGTATGGCACATGTGGCATATTCTTGAAATGCACAACAAAACAGTATCATCAGAATCAGTTCCGAATTTGGGGTCATCTTTGATCCATATGTTCACTGTTCTTGACAAAACGGTAACGGCTGCTGCATCGCTCGTGTATGCTTGTATTTCCCGCCTCTGATGCCATTTCCTTGCACTATTGCGCACTTTGCACTACTTATTAAACGGATTGTTTTTAAAATTACATTTCATACTGTGTTTTTAATATAAAGTTTTAGCCTGCCTGCCACTGCTGAAATCTTTCAATAGACACTGTCCCTGACCCCGGTCCGTCACGGCGTGTGCCGATTGTACGGAGGGTCGCCCAGGGGTCAGCACAACTTCCCGTTTCGGGCGGAAGTTTGGGGTTGCGCTCTAGTCTTTCCTTACACTTTGCCTATTTCAGTGGGGCGTGGGCGCTGACACGCGCAGCGGCACGCCAAAGGAGCGCCAAAGGCAAGCCCGTCTGCGCCCGTCCGCGCTTGGTCGCAGCCAGTGGCCAGTAACCTTGCCAGTTTCTTGGTCACGCAAAGTTACATCTCCTTTCTCTGTTCTAAAGATTCTCTTGAACAACCCTCTCCTCATGACCAGATGATAATGGGTCTTATTCAATATTCGAGTGCTCAACTTAAAGACCTAAGCGTCGCTCCCTCAAAGAGCACTTACATATATGAAAAGGATCTGCTTCAATGCCCAGAAATCAGACGTATACCTGCCTCAACCAACTCAATTCCATCTGCCAGTCCTAAATCTTTGAGGAACTGTAAAGCTCCCCTTCCCTCACTGAAAGCAATTTATTTCAACGCCCGTTCTGTCCCCAAACACTCTTTGGAGATATGGGATTTACTGGATCAAACCGACCCAGACATATGTTTCATCACAGAAACGTGGCTTCAGGAACACGCCAGTCCTGAACTGCACATGGCCCTCCCGCCAGAATATAAAATAATGCGTACTGATAGGAAAGAAAAAATGGGGGTGGTCTACTAATTGCTTATGAAAGCACCTTAACAATCAATGCTTTGGAAAATGTTTCATGCAGTCAGATGGAAGTTTGCATTTTCAAAATCATTGGTCTCCGAAATGGGTCTTGGAGAGGAGCTCTGGTCTATCGACCCCCTGGTATAAAAGGTAACTTCTCTGATCAGTTAGTCGAAATGATTGCTCCACATGTTCTAGCTTCCGATAACTTTCTCCTTATTGGAGATTTTAACCACCATGCGGAATTGCTTTTCAATCCGGACACAGATAAATTATTCTCTAATATGAGCACCCTTGGTCTCGTCCAAATGGTGGCTGGGCCAACCCATTATGCAGGTCATATGCTTGATCTTCTCTTCTCGAATATACTAGAAATGGTCATTGAAACCCCGGAGCCGCTGTTATGGACTGATCATTTCTTATTGAAATTCACCATTCCAATTATCTCTATAAATAAACCTAAATCTGACTGTAACCAAGTATCCTGCAGGCCCTGGCGTAAAGTAACATCGCCTCTATTCGACGAGAATTTCTGCCCTTAGATACCGCAGCTAGTGTTAATCACGCTGCTGTGCAACTAAATAATGCTATACTAACTACACTTGATTTTACTGCCCCAGTCCGGAATATTAGGTCCAAGAACCGAACCTCCTCCTGGTTCACGGATCATCTAAAAACTACTAAAAATCTGTGTCGCACAGCAGAAAAACTGTGGCAGAAAACAAAGAACTCCACAGACCATGAAAATTGCAAAAAACAACACCATGGCTATATGCGCGAAATAAAACTAGCTAAAAAAACGCATTTGGTAAATCAGATAAATATGGTAGAAAATTCTTCAAGAGAACTATATCATATCCTCAAAGAGTTCACCACTGTTGATAATGAACCTACTGTCCAAAAGTGGACGGACTCCCTATCAGAATTTTTTGAGGAAAAAATTCTGAACATTCATAAAACCTTTTCTATCTCCCCAGACCACAGGTGCATTGAAGAACCTTTGTTTCCTTCACTTGATCAGTGCGAATTTCTTACGGAGTGTGACTTTAAGTCTGTCACCACAGCCATGTCAAAAATAAAATCTGGCTCTCCCGCCGATCCTTTTCCCTCCAAATTCTTTCCTATCATGGCCCCTACAGTTCTACCAGGTTTGGTCAGTCTATTCAATAAATCCTTGGCTGAATCGGATTTTCCATCATGCTGGAAGACAGCCAAGATTAGACCAATTCTGAAAAAGCCTTCGGCAGATCCTGAAGTACTTTTGAACTACCGCCCAATTTCCCTTCTACCCTATTTTGGGAAAACACTGGAGTCCTTGGTAAATAAACAGTTGGTGTGCCACCTTGAAAGCCCTGGACTTTTAGATCCCTCACAATCCGGCTTCAGAGTAGCCCACAGCACTGAGACTGCTCTGATTGAGGTCACTGACAATATCGGACTAATTTTAGATAAACATCAGTCAGCTATCCTCGTTCTGCTCGACCTGTCAGCAGCCTTCGACACCATCTCCCATCGGATTCTTGAACGGCGACCTTGGGAGGTTGGTGTCAGGGGGCAGGCCTTGAAATGGTTCAGCAATTACTTGAAGGATCGCAATACCATTGTCCAGATGGGAAACACCACCTCTAGAGAACGACCAGTAAAGATGGGTGTTCCTCAGGGCTCTATTTTGAGTCCCACCCTCTTCATAGCCCCTCTAGCCACAGTGACAAGAACATATGGCTTCGATGTCATATCCTATGCTGACGATACACAGATTCTGGTCACGTTAGGTCCTGACCCCAACTAAACTAAGAAACGTTTCAAAGACTGTCTGATCCATGTGGACAAATGGATGATATCTAACCATCTCCAGTTAAATGGGACCAAGTCTGAGATCATGCTCTTCGGGAAAGCTATCAACCACTGGACACTGGACTCAGGACTGGTGGCCATCCAGGCTTGGTCCATGTCCCCCCCACAAAAATCTAGTCCGAAACTTAGGATTTTACATGGACAATTGTATGTCCATGAAGGGGCATGTGAATCATATTATTGGCACCTGTTTCGGTGTTATGCGGAGCCTTCGCAAAGTTTTTAAATGGCTTCCTCTCGAGGCCCGCAGACCCCTAATACAAGATTTAATAATCAACAGAATGGATTATGGCAACGCTCTTTTGCTATCAATCAATTCTGATCTTTTAGACAGACTCCGGGGAGCCGATTCACAGAACTAACTTAAGACAAAATCCTAAACTTATTACTTTTGGTATTCACAGAAGTTAGTATTTTGTCTTAAGTTTGACTTAAGACAAACTTAAGGCAGACTTAAGACAAACTTAAGACAAACTTAAGACAAACTTAAGACACCCTTAAGACAGACTTAAGACAGACTTAAGACAGACTTAAGACAAACTTAAGACAAAATCCTAACTTAAGTCTGTCTTAAGTCAGTCTTAAGTCTGTCTTAAGTCAGTCTTAAGTCAGTCTTAAGTCTGTCTTAAGTCGGTATTAAGTTTGTCTTAAGTCTGTCTTAAGTCTGTCTTAAGTTTGTCTTAAGACAAACTTAAGACAAAATCCTAACTTCTGTGAATACCAAAAGTAGTAAGTTTAGGATTTTGTCTTAAGTTAGTTCTGTGAATCGGGCCCCAGGTTCTTCCGAATACTGCTGCTAGGTTGGTCCTTGACCACCCTTATAGATTGCCGTCGGCACCCGGTCTGAGCACCCTCCACTGGCTCCCTGTAAGAAAACGAACTCTTTTTAAGACCCTATGTCTAACACATATACAGATGTATGATAAGGGTTCAAAGTACTGGTCGTCAAAGCTACGATGGTGCCATCCTGCTAGGGCATTGCGTTCTAGCGATTCTGCTCTGCTTACCCCCCTAAAATGTTGTACTGTTAGACAGGGGGGACGCGCTTTTTCATTCCTGGCTCCGGAATCTTGGAATAAAATGCCTTATGAACTTCACAACATGTCAGATCACAGCTGTTTCCGTAAGAGGCTTAAGACCTGGCTCTTTGGAAATTAGCCTCTGGTCCCATTTTAAATTGTTTCAGAGCAACCTGCTAGCACCATGAGACTCGCAAGAGTGATATATGCGCGATACAAGTACTTCTGACTTGACTTGACTTGATATGAGCATATGTATGTGAGGAGCACCTTGAGCTTGATACTCCTTTCTCCAAAAGAAATCCACAACTTCTCCAAGAGGAGGATTCTTTTTATTACAGATAAAAGACATCATAGCTTCAAATCTATGATTGAAATACCTGCATACATTAACAGGATCCAAAGAGCACAATTCTCCAGGTGTCTTGTATTCAATATTTTTTATATTCGAATTTGCCTCTCGAAGAAATTCAAGTAAATCAAGCTTATTCAGCACAGCTTAGGGTAAGGAACCACGTAGGAGTTCCTAAGTTTCTTAGCATACATTTAAGTTCTCCATGACGACGGTACCAATACTCATTAGTGCCACGCTAACATGCCATCAGATTAATCAGCTGAGATTCTAAATGATCATCTCTTTAATGTACTTTATCAATAAATTTCTCTGTGGAAACATTTTGAAAATGTACTCCTGTTTTCAATATGTGATTCACTGCATATGAAAGTCCAGACAAGTCACTCTCAAACAAAAGATGAAATATATATGGGATACATTGTCGAAATCTTGGATCTTCTCCATAGAATCTTGTTGTCCGATATTCAGATGCAGGAATCTGCACAGGTGGTTCATCATATCATCCACCTTTTCCTGTTGGGAACAACTGCGGAAAACAACGAGATTCCAAACTTTCTTCCCATACACTCATGGGACTTCCCTTTGCTTTTTTAATTTGGAATAACTCAATAGTATTCCCCATCACTTCTTTGGAATGAAGTGGATGTACACTGTAATGTTCATAGATTTCTTCACATTTGGACATGTCCACTTTATTAATTTGTCCACTTGACGTTTCAGTATCTTCTGCTAAATCCATTTCTTCTTCTCCTTCACACATTTCTATAGTGCTCATTATTTTTTATCAGATACAATGTTGCCTTTTGCACTTTTCTAACATCCACTAATTCTTGCCAGATTTTCTTGTTCTTAGTAGGAATGCCATTAACTAGAATAACTAGTGGTTCATTTTCTACATTCTCTACGTGAATAGTTTCAACATTTTTCTTTAAATCTAGAGGTAAATATACAACTCTTCCTTTTAATCCTCTCTGTAAATCTAAAGGAGGCAATTTACCTGTTTTAGGCTCCATACGAACGATAGTCTGAAACGGGTGCACACATTGAATGAGAATAGACTCATAGGTATTTAAATCTATCAGCTCTGGAGGAATAGCAACCCCTATCACAGCGCTGACCTTGTGATCCAACCTCAACTGTGACAAAGCGTCACACATCAATAATACAACCTAAACAGCGACCTCAAAATTAATGTGGCGAAATGAGGCAATCACCTCGGTATCCAAAAACTCACCACTGTCAGATGGAATCTGACAGGCGAAAACAAGACACACGGCGGAGGAATAGCAACCAATTCTAGATTATTCTGAACAGCTCTAGCGGGCATTTAATTCTCATCTAATTTGTTATAACAATATTTGCAAATATGCTGGTCAGAACCCGAATCAAAACAATTCTCTACCAACAAATAAGTTGCAAATTCCTTCCACTTATCATTGTTTTCTCTTTCACTTTTTAAATACAGATCAACAGTCCAAGTCGGATTTTTATAGTGAGTTCGCCGGCAACAAATACAAGAATAATTTGGCCTATCACCTGAAATCACCTTAAACTTTGTGATTTGATCTTTTTGTACTACTATGTTCAACATTCTCCTCAACATTTTCTTCTATTAATGTATCAGTTTCTGCACTCTCTTGTTCAGGACCAAAGTAACAAAACTCAATGTCATCGCAAACCTTCTACACATCTAATACTGATCCACTCAAAAGAGCACTGTCCAACTCCTGTAACGTTAGTGCTGGACTTTTTGCATAATACAATCTTCTAACTAATTTCCGCATTTAACTATGGTGTACAGCTAACATCCTGAAATGGTGAAAAACACTTTGACACACTTGCTTAGAAAGACAAGCCAGAGAATGACCTTGCAAACCAGTATTTTTTCTCACTCTGCAAGGTTCTAGTCCTTGCAATATCTTAATCTTTTATTTAACCGATTTTTTACTATATGCTCGTAAAAAATTGCGTAAAATATCAATAGATTCTTGTCGTACACTGCAAATACTACTGCAATCCCAAGTGTACACTGGGGCTTTAGGACATCTGCCTAGAACTTCATCAGCTATCACTTCCTCTGCATTTCTGGTAACCATTTTCTCTTTCTCAATTGGACAACCATTTCTAACCTCATAAGCTCGACCACTGGTATCAACTGCATGCAACAAATTATTGGTCTGTAAATAACTTTCTTCATTAAAGAAAGGCTCAGAACTTGAACTGTGTTTCCATTCACCCCAAAAAAATCACAAAAATTAGTTCTGTTAATTACTCTTTTACTCTTACTTTTGGCCTTCATTAAATTGATTGGTTTATCTAGTGATCGAAAATCTGTTTGAAACTAAAATAAATAGTTTTCTTTTTACTGCCAAACCCTTTTCAACAATGGATTCAATATGCTTCTTTTTTTAATAAAATTGTGCTCTTTTTCTATATTTTTTCATATCTTTCATCAAATTAAGAACCACTCTTTTGTAAAAAAATTTTTTACGTATTTCTTTGTACTGATTTTGCCTTCTTTTACCATACTTTGAATCTTTTGCACGTAAATTATCTTTTTTTCTTTTCCTTTTACAGATTTTCTTTTGTCTAGTCCAAACATTGTCATTAGTTTGCACATTCTGCACACAGTTTGCAGGCTTTGAAAGTTTTTAATGAATTCCTTGGTTGTCTTACCAGAAAACTTCTTCTTTTTAGCCACATGATGTTGGTCATCCAATACTTGTTGTTGAATTTTCTTCTAATATTTTTCCGTTTTCTGTCCTTTTCTCTTTCTTGATTTTTCAGGCATGATAACTTTATTTTAATGATGATAAACAATATCTGTAAAAAGTAAACATAAATAAATGTAATTTAACCCCTTCGATGCTCATGACGGACCGGTTCCGTCATGAGCATCGGTTGGGCTGTGCTCATGACGGAACCGCTCCGTCATGAGCACAGCCCATGGGGGAAGCGCTGGCGCTCCCCCCCTGGGGCATCGATCGTGCCCCCACAGAGGGGGATGGCAGCAGAAGAGTTTCCGCTGCCACCCCCGAGCCCCCCCACGCTTCCTGATGACGTCAGCGCGCACAGCGCGTGCCGACGTCATCAGGAAGCGTTGGACGCGCTGGAATTCATTTCTTCCAGCGCGTCCAACGGAGATGGTGAGTGTTTGGCTCCGGTGTGGCGGGGGGCGGCATTTGGAGGCCTTGAGGCATCGGGGGAGAGGAAAGAGTATTTCCTCTCCCCTGATGTCTCAATGCTGGGCATTCCTGTCCCACGATCGCGCACAGCGTCGCGATCGTGGAGCAGGAATGCCCCACTAGACACCAGGGATGTCTTTTTATTCAGTTGGGAAACGACCCCTTGGGCAAGGGTCACTTCCTAGGGGGCATAATTTATGCTAAGACATTTCTGCCCCCCCTGGGGGCAGATCGGTCGACTTTCGGTCCGTTTCTGCCCCCAGGGGGGCAGAAAAGCCCACTAGACACCAGGGATGTCTTTTTATTCATTTCGGAAGCGACCCCTTGGGCAAGGGTAGCTTCCTAGGGGGCATAATTTATGGTAAGACTTTTCTGCCCCCCTCTGGGGGCAGATCGGTCGACTTTCGGTCCGTTTCTGCCCCCAGGGGGGGTAGAAAAGCCCACTAGACACCAGGGATGTCTTGTTATTCATTTAGGGAGCGACCCCTTGGGCAAGGGTCGCTTCTTTGGGGGCATCATTTTCTGGAAGACGTTTCTGCCCCCCTGGGGGCAGATCGGTCGACTTTCGGTCCGTTTCTGCCCCCAGGGGGGGCAGAAAAGCCCACTAGACACCAGGGATGTCTTGTTATTCATTTAGGGAGCGACCCCTTGGGCAAGGGTCGCTTCTTTGGGGGCATCATTTTCTGGAAGACGTTTCTGCCCCCCCTGGGGGCAGATCGGTCGACTTTCGGTAAGTTTCTGTCCCCAGGGGGGCAGAAAAGCCCACTAGACACCAGGGATGTCTTGTTATTCATTTAGGGAGCGACCCCTTGGGCAAGGGTCGCTTCTTTGGGGGCATCATTTTCTGGAAGACGTTTCTGCCCCCCCTGGGGGCAGACCGGTCGACTTTCGGTCCGTTTCTGTCCCCAGGGGGGGCAGAAAAGCCCACTAGACACCAGGGATGGCTTTATCTTCAGTTAGGAAGCGACCCTTTGGGCAAGGGTCGCTTCCTTGGGGGCATAATTTAGTGGAATACTTTTCTGCCCCCCCTGGGGGCAGATCGGTCGACTTTTGGTCCGTTTCTGGCCCCAGGGGTGGGGGCAGAAAAGCCCACTAGACACCAGGGAATTAGTGTAAATAAAAATGGAAGTGACCCCTTTGGCAAGTGTCGCTTCCAGGGTGCAATTTTTATAATATGTATTTGGCCCACCCACCCCGGGACAGAGTAGCCTTTTTTTCCTGCTGTTTTCTGCCCCACCTGGCACACAACCCGATTGACCATTTGGGTAGTAACATAGCATGTTATAATGTTTATTGTTATATTTTTTGTGAATTGCAATAGTAATGTTTTTTTTTTACTTTTTTGTTCTAGGTGAAGGCTTTTGCTCTTTTCAGTTTGCTGTGTTGTTACTGGTGGTTCTGCTGTTTGTGTAGTTTGGTAAGAGACATTTTTTTGTACAATGTAATGTGTTTGATTTCTCTGCATGAATTTTTTTTGCAAATGGTGTAATAATAGCAGTATGTTTGTTTTTTGAGCGTCAAAAACTTTTTGCATTGGTGCTCGATGTGTATTTTGTTGTCTTGTGAGTAATTTGTTTTTTTTTCTTCTTTCTAGTGGGATATCGTTGGTTTTTGCTGTGTCACTGCAGAGTTGGTTTCTGGTGAGTGCAGCTGTCTCTTGTAATTGAATTGTATAGTTTTTGAGTACATTGATCTTTGTGATAAAGGTACACATTTCTTTACTTACTTGGTTTGCCCATTGTTGGTTGTTGTTGATTTGTTTGTGCAGTCTTCTATCTTAGTAAGTATAATGGCTAGCCGCAGGATTACTGCTCAGCAGGTTGTTGGTTTGCTGTTTGAGTCTTCCTCTGACCATGGTTCAGAGACTGACTCTGCATCTGAGGGAGAGGAGGCAGGGGACGATTCTGGCAGTGAGTTTTCTCTCCGTATGGAGTCATCGGATGATGAAGATACTCTTACTGCGGATGAAGTGCCTGTGTTAGAGGAGGAGACTGATGTGCCGATAGTGCGGCAAGAGGCATCTGGGCTGCAGCCTGGGGCTGCAAGGCTTCCCGTTGGTGTAGTGCGGCAAGAGGCATCTGGACTGCAGGCTGGGGCTGCAAGGCTTCCCTTTGAAAGTGATGACCTCTGGGTTGCCCCTGGCATGGTGCAGCCGGCATTGCCAGAGTTTACTGGTGTTCCAGGGTCTAGAGTGAATACTGAAAACTTTTTGCCGGTAATTTTTTTTCAGTTGTTTATGGACGATGTGTTTTTGGCAGAGATTGTTGAGCAGACTAATTTGCATGCCGAACAGTTTTTGAGGGACAACAGTGCCAGTCTTAAGCCATACTCTAGAGCTACCCGGTGGACTCCCACAAATGTTGAAGAGATGAAGAAGTTCTTGGGTTTAACTTTTTTGATGGGCTTGCTAAGGAAGCCATCAATGTCTTCATATTGGTCTAGCAGTCCCTTGATGGCAACGTCTATTTTTCCGGCAGTCATGAGTCGTGACAGGTATTTGCTTCTGCTTCGGATGATGCATTTTGTTAAAAATGGTTTAGCGTTGCCACGAGATCACCCTGAGTGTGACCGTCTTTTTAAGATTAGGCCTGTCCTTGATCATTTTCTTGATCGATTTTCTGAGATTTATGCCCCTCGGAAAGAAATTGCAGTGGATGAGTCTTTGGTGTTGTTCAAGGGCCGCTTGGTTTTTAGGCAATACATTCCTAGTAAGAGGGCACGCTATGGAATAAAGCTGTATATGCTGTGTGACAGTAGGACTGGATATGTCTCTAATTTCAGGGTGTACACCGGTAAGGAATCTAGGATTAACCTCCCTGGTTGTCCGTCCACTTTTGGAGTGACTGAGAAAATTGTTTGGGAACTTGGTAGAGGATTTTTTAACAAAGGCCACCATTTATATGTAGATAACTTCTACACCGGTGTGCGGTTGTTCAGGGAATTGGCCAAAGTGGACACTGTTGCTTGTGGCACAATCCGCTCTAACCGTAAAGGTTTCCCGAAAGAACTTGTTTGTCAAAAGCTTGTGTGGGGACAGTGCAGTGCGTTGCGTTGCCAGGAGCTTCTTGCTGTGAAGTTTTAAGACAGGAGAGATGTCTACATGCTGACTACCATCCATGATGAAAGCACTGCACCTGTGACTGTTTGGGGTCAGGTCGCTGAAGCGCGCAAACCTGTGTGCATTTTAGACTATAATAGGCACATGGGTGGTGTTGACAGAGTAGATCAGAGGTTGGAACCTTACACTGCTCTTCGTAAGGCTTACATTTGGTACAAGAAGTTGGCTATCCATCTTTTCCACTTGGCAATGTTTAATGCTTTTGTTGTGTTCCAGGATTCTTGCCCTGAGTCAAAGATGACTTTTGCTAAGTTTCAGGAGTCTGTAATAGGCAGCCTTGTTGTAGTGGAACAGGCAAGTGTTCCTAGAGTTGGAGTGGTGGAGGATGTTGCTAGATTGAAAGATCGCCACTTTCCAGATCACATTCCTCCCACACCCTCAAAAGATTTTTCCCAGTAGGAGATGTAGAGTCTGTTGGCGAAGAGGTACGCGGAAGGAGAGTCGTATGTACTGCCCCGACTGTCCTTCTCATCCTGCACTGTGTGTCCCAGCTTGTTTTAGAGTGTACCACACGCAAAAGAATTTTTGGGAGCATTCATGAGTGGTAAAGTGAACTGCCTGGTCTGTATTCTTTGGATAATTTGATTCTGTTTCAAGGTTGGTGTTAGTGCAATGTATTTAGTTGCTGATTTTCTGTTAGAAGATTTGTATCTATTTGCGATTTGTTTGTGTTTTTATTTTTTTCTAAAAAAATCCTAAATGTGATGGCGGTGTGTGTAGGCTTGCGCTTGGCTGTTGGTGTGTGTGGACTGGCACTTGGTTGGTGGTGTGCGTGGAATGGTGCTTGGCTGGCGGTGTGCGTGGACTGGTGGTGTGCATGGACTGGCGGTGTGCGTGGACTGGTGCGTGGCTGGTGGTGTGCGTGGACTGGAGCTTGGCTGGCAGTATGCGTGGAATGGTGCTTGGCTGGCGGTGTGCGTGGACTGGTACTTGGCTGGCGGTGTGCGTGGAATGGTGGTGTGTGCGGACTGGTGCTTGGCTGGTGGTGTCCATGGACTGGAGCTTGGCTGGTGGTGTGCGTGGACTGGAGCTTGGCTGGCGGTGTGCGTGGAATGGTGCTTGGCTGGCGGTGTGCGTGGACTGGTACTTGGCTGGCGGTGTGCGTGGACTGGTGGTGTGTGCGGACTGGTGCTTGGCTGGTGGTGTCCGTGGTCTGGAGCTTGGCTGGCGGTGTGTGTGGATTGGCGATTGGCTGCCGGTGTGCCTGGACTGGCGATTTGCTGGCGGTGTGCCTGGACTGGCGCTTGGCTAGCGGTGTGCGTGGACTGGTGTTTGGCTAGCAGTGTGCGTGGACTGGCGCTCTGCTAGCGGTGTGTGTGGACTGGTGCTCGGCTGGCTGTGTGTGAGTAGTGACTTTCTGCTGGTCACTACACACACTGCTAGCTGAGTGCCACTCCACGCAATCCATCAGCGTGTGTAGTTGCTGTGACTGGATGGTGGGCATGTGAAAGTGATGGGCCCTTGAATGGTGCTGTGTGCTGGTGTGAGTTTTGTTATGTGATGGGCCCGCGGCTGGCGGTGTGAATGGTTTTGTATGTCTCACACGTATGAAAGGTGTATGAATGGCCTGTAAAGAGGTTGGTGCCTTGTCGTGGCTTTACAGCTCACGAGATGTGAGTCAATGGTTCAGTTTCTCGCCCTTTCAATTATTATCAGTGCATTTCATTTTTGTGAAATCACTTGCTAATACAATTGTATCTACTGAACCATCACTCACCCTCGTGCCAAATCCAACCAGTATGTGTGTGTGCTTGCGGATTAGATGGCTGTGCAGTAATATTTGTCTTTCTGAAGCAGGGTGTACCTTGTCCCTTTTTGGTGAATTTTGTAATGTGTTGCTTTTGTACCTGGTGGTGCGAATGGTCTTGTTTGTATCACGTATGAAAGGTGTGTGAATGGCCTGTAAAGTGGTTGGTGCCTTGACGTGGCTTTACAGCTCACGAGCTGCGAGTCATTGGTAGGTTTTTTGTGAATTTAATTATTGACAGTGCATTTCAGTTTTGTGAAATCTCTAGTTAATAAAATTTAATACACTGAACCATGACTCGCCCTCGTGCCAAATCCAACCAGTATGTGTGTGTGTTTGAGGAATAGATGGTTGTGCAGGAATCTTTGTCTTTAGTTTCTCTGCCAAGGTACACTTTCCATGTAAGAATAACCCACCAACTGTAGATATTGTCGAAAACCCATCGGAGTTCATGGTGATGTCTCTCTTGTGAATTCAAAAAGTTTTTTTTATCCCCAATGTCCTGCAAACCTCAAAATGTCTGCCACATTTTCTTTGCAATTTTATTCCAAAATTCTCACGCTGTAGGAACAATAGTTAATCTGGTTTTGCAAGGGGGGTCACTTTGGTTTTTGGCCCGGTGCTCAGTGGCCATCTAGGGAAACCTACCAAACCCACACATTTCTGAAAACTAGACACCCGGTGGCTTCCAGGGAGGTATGGCTTGCATGGATCCCCCAACGTTTCCTTACCCAGAATCTCCTGCAAACCTCAATTTTAGCTGAAAAAAACACCTTTTTCACACATTTTGGGGTGGGAAAGTTGTGGCATCACCGGGCTCACACAAATTTACCACCACCCAGCATTCCCCCAGGTCTCCCGGTAAAAATGGTGCCTCACTTGTGTGGGAGGCCCAAGTACCCGCGGCAGGCAAGTGCCCAAAACGTAGTGAGGCGACATCAAAATGGCCTATCGCAAAACCACCTGGTTTTGCAAGGGGGGTCACTTTGGTTTTTGATCCGGTGCTCGGCGGCCATCTAGGGAAACCTACCAAACACACACATTTCTGAAAACTAGACACCCGGCGGCTTCCAGGGAGGTATGGCTTGCGTGGATCCCCCGACGTTTCCTTACCCAGAATCCCCTGCAAACTTCAATTTTAGCTGAAAAAATCACTTTTTTCACACATTTTGGTGTGGGAAAGTTGTGGCATCACCGGGCTCACACAAATTTACCACCACCCAGCATTCCCCCAGGTCTCCCGGTAAAAATGGTGCCTCACTTGTGTGGGAGGCCCAAGTACCCGCGGCAGGCAAGTGCCCAAAACGTAGTGAGGCGACATCAAAAAGGCCTATCGCAAAACCACCTGGTTTTGCAAGGGGGGGTCACTTTGGTTTTTGACCCGGTGCTTGGCGGCCATCTTGGGAAACCTGCCAAACCCACACATTTCTGAAAACTAGACACCCGGCGGCTTCCAGGGAGGTATGGCTTGCGTGGATCCCCCAACGTTTCCTTACCCAGAATCCCCTGCAAACCTCAATTTTAGCTGAAAAAATCACTTTTTTCACACATTTTGGTGTGGGAAAGTTGTGGCATCACCGGGTTCACACAAATTTACCACCACCCAGCGTTTCCCCAGGTCTCCCGGTAAAAATGGTGCCTCACTTGTGTGGGAGCCCCAAGTACCCGCGGCAGGCAAGGGCCCAAAACGTAGTGAGGCGACATCAAAATGGCCTATCGCAAAACCACCTGGTTTTGCAAGGGGGGTCACTTTGGTTTTTGACCCGGTGCTCGGCGGCCATCTAGGGAAACCTACCAAACCCACACATTTCTGAAAACTAGACACCCGGCGGCTTCCAGGGAGGTATGGCTTGCGTGGATCCCCCAACGTTTCCTTATCCAGAATCCCCTGCAAACCTCAATTTTAGCTGAAAAAAACACTTTTTTCACACATTTTGGGGTGGGAAAGTTGTGGCAAAACCGGGCTCACACAAATTTACCACCACCCAGCGTTCCCCCAGGTCTCCCGGTAAAAATGGTTCCTCACTTGTGTGGGTGGCCCAAGTACCGGCGGGTACTTTGGCCTCACACACAAGTGAGGCACCATTTTTACCGAGAGACCGGGGGGAACACTGGGTGGTGGTAAATTTGTGTGAGCCCGGTGATGCCACAACTTTCCCACACCAAAATGTGTGAAAAAAGTGATTTTTTCAGCTAAAATTGAGGTTTGCAGGGGATTCTGGGTAAGGAAACGTTGGGGGATCCACACAAGCCATACCTCCCTGGAAGCCGCCGGGTGTCTAGTTTTCAGAAATGCGTGGGTTTGGTAGGTTTCCCTAGATGGCCGCCGAGCACCGGGCCAAAAACCCAAGTGACCCCCCTTGCAAAACCAGGTGGTTTTGCGATAGGCCATTTTGATGTCGCCTCACTACGTTTTGGGCCCTTGCCTGCAGCGGGTACTTGGGCCTCCCACACAAGTGAGGCACCATTTTTACCGGGAGACCTGGGGGAACGCTGGGTGGTGGTAAATTTGTGTGAGCCCGTTGATGCCACAACTTTCCAACCCCAAAATGTGTGAAAAATTAATTTTTTCAGCAAAAATTGAGGTTTGCAGGGGATTCTGGGTAAGGAAACGTTGGGGGATCCACGCAAGCCATACCTCCCTGGAAGCCGCCGGGTGTCTAGTTTTCAGAAATGCATGGGTTTGGTAGGTTTCCCTAGGTGCTGGCAGAGCTAGGGTTAAAAAACTACAGCTCTTCATTTTGCCAAAAATGGGTCATTTTTCACTGCAAAATTGAGGTGTGACCACGTTGCGTTTTGCGCCGTTTCCTGTCGCGGGCACTAGGCCGACCCGCACAAGTGAGGTACCATTTTTCTCGTAGGACTTTGGGGAATGCGGGGTGGGTGGAAATTTGTGGATCCACGCAGATTCCAGAATTTTCCATCACAGAAATGTGGGGAAAATGTGTTTTTTTGTCAATTTTTTACGTTTGCAAGGGATTCTGGGTAACAGACCATGGTGGGAGGCAGTCAAGTTACCCCATCCTGGATTCCCCTGGGTGTCTAGTTTTCAAAAATGTATAGGTTTGCTAGGTTTCCCTAGGTGCCTGCAGGGCTAGGGTTCAAAAACTACAGCTGGTCACTTTGCAAAAAAAGGGTCATTTTTCACTGCAAAATTGAGGTGTGACCACGTTGCGTTTTGCGCCGTTTCCTGTCGCGGGCACTAGGCCGACCCACACAAGTGAGGTACCATTTTTCTCGTAGGACTTTGGGGAATGCGGGGTGGGTGGAAATTTGTGGATCCACGCAGATTCCAGAACTTTCCAACACAGAAATGTGGGGAAAATGTGTTTTTTTGTCAATTTGTTACGTTTGCAAGGGATTCTGGGTAACAGATCATGGTGGGAGGCAGTCAAGTCACCCCATCCTGGATTCCCCTGGGTGTCTAGTTTTCAAAAATGTATAGGTTTGCTAGGTTTCCATAGGTGCCGGCAGGGCTCGGGTTAAAAAACTACAGCTAGTCACTTTGCCAAAAAGGGTCATTTTTCGTTGCAAAATTGAGGTGTGACCACGTTGCGTTTTGCACCGTTTCCTGTCGCGGGCACTATGCCGACCTGCACAAGTGAGGTACCATTTTTCTCGTAGGACTTTGGGGAACGCGGGGTGGGTGGAAATTTGTGGATCCATGCAGATTCCAGAACTTTCCATCACAGAAATGTGGGAATAATGTGTTTTTTTTGTCAATTTTTTAGGTTTGCAAGGGATTCTGGGTAACAGACCATGGTGGGAGGCAGTCAAGTCACCCCATCCTGGATTCCCCTGGTTGTCTAGTTTTCAAAAATGTATAGGTTTGCTAGGTTTCCCTAGGTGCCGGCAGGGCTAGGGTTCAAAAACTACAGCTAGTCACTTTGCCAAAAAAGGGTCATTTTTCACTGCAAAATTGAGGTGTGACCACGTTGCGTTTTGCGCCGTTTCCTGTCACGGGCACTATGCCGACCCGCACAAGTGAGGTACCATTTTTCTCGTAGGACTTTGGGGAACGTGGGGTGGGTGGAAATTTGTGGATCCACGCAGATTCCAGAACTTTCCATCACAGAAATGTGGGGAAAATGTGTTTTTTTTGTCAATATTTTACATTTGCAAGGGATTCTGGGTAACAGACCATGGTGGGACGCAGTCAAGTCACCCCATCCTGGATTCCCCTGGGTGTCTAGTTTTCAAAAATGTATAGGTTTGCTAGGTTTCCCTAGGTGCCGGCAGGGCTAGGGTTCAAAAACTACAGCTAGTCACTTTGCCAAAAAGGGGTCATTTTTCACTGCAAAATTGAGGTGTGACCATGTTGCGTTTTGCGCCGTTTCCTGTCGCGGGCACTATGCCGACCCGCACATGTGAGGTACCATTTTTCTCGTAGGACTTTGGGGAACGTGGGGTGGGTGGAAATTTGTGGATCCACGCAGATTCCAGAACTTTCCATCACAGAAATTTGGGGAAAATGTGGTTTTTTTGTCAATTTTTTACATTTGCAAGGGATTCTGGGTAACAGACCATGGTGGGAGGCAGTCAAGTCACCCCATCCTGGATTCCCCTGGGTGTCTAGTTTTCAAAAAGGTATAGGTTTGCTAGGTTTCCCTAGGTGCCGGCAGGGCTAGGGTTCAAAAACTACAGCTAGACTCTATGCAAAAAAAGTGTACATTTTCAGTGTGAAAATGTGGTGTATTCACCTTAGGTTTTGTGCCACTTCCTGTCGTGGGCACTATGCCTACCCACACAAGTGAGGTACCATTTTTATCGGGAGACTTAGGGTAGTTCAGATTTGTAAAGCAACTGTTATTACCTATTGATTTTTGATGCATTTCTCCCTTCCAAATGAAAGACATTGTGTAAAAAAAAAGTCATTTTGAAAAATGACCAATAATTGTCATGCAAGTATGAGTATTCCCAATTTCGAAAATGTGCAAATATGCACTGTTTCTAAACTCTGTAATTTGTTCCCATTTCAGAAATACATAGGTGTCTTTCATACCGATTTTTCCATGTATACATTTTCCCACAATAATTGCTATATACCCGGAACAAAAAGAAAAAAACATTACAAAATGCTGCTCAGTTTTTTACTCTGGGTTCGTTGGGCTCTTGGTGAACCTACAAGTCCTATATATCCCCACAACCAGGAACGTCCACCGGATGTAACAGTACATTGCTTTCAAAGAGATGTCATAATTAGAAGAAGTTACAGGTGAAAACATTGACTCAAAAGGCTGCTTTTTTCAACAAATTTGTAATTTTTCATATATTTAACTGTTAGTTTCTATAAAGAAACCTTAATGGATCTACACCAATGACCCCTTCCTGAATTCAGAATTGTGTCTACTTTTCAAAAATGTATAGCTTTCCAGGATCCATTATTGCTTTTCTACCCATTTCTACCATTATCTGGAAGGAGGTTGAAAGCACAAAAAATAGCAAAAATAGGGTATGTCCCAGAAAAATGTCAAAACTGTGTAAAAAATGTTGGATTTCTGACAAAAATCTGTCATTCCCTAAAATCTGGAGAAATTGTGATTTCAGCACCACAAACCCTTTTTTGATATCATTTGCAGAGAAAAACCCAGACGCTTTCATTTGCAGCCACTTTTCCCCATTTTTCACAAAAAAACAAAATTTTGCTGTATTTTGACTAATTTCTGGGAAGCCTCTAGGAGAATCCACAAACCCTGGGTACCTTTAGAATCCCCATGATGTTGGAAGAAAAGGACGCAAATTTGGCGTGGATACCTAATGTGGTCAAAAAGTTACAGGGGCCTAAGCGCGCACTACCCCAAATAGCCCAAAAAAGGCTTAGCACTGGAGGGGTAAAGGCCTAGCAGCGAAGGGGTTAATAAATTGATAAATAATACTTTTCAATTATTATACAAACACATTCTATATAAAAACCATTTAACCACTTTGTTTTCTCTTCACTAATTTAAATTGTAATTCAAGGTGTATACATAACTAAATAGGTGATTACAGGTCGGCATGTGTAATGGTCGAAGGTTTCTTCCAGTGTTTTTGTTATGCCCTGGGACATTATATGAGTACTTACTCACTGACTGAATGATTACAGTCCAGTTAGGAGAATGCCTGGGAGAATGTATAGGTGTTTAGGTTTTGGCACAGTGAATGGATTAGTACATGGTGCTGAATGGGTCACTGGAGGTCTGCAAGGGGAGTGACAGGGTGTTTATTGGAGTATATAGATACTGACTGGGGAATTGAAAGTGTGAAAGACAAGTATGTAGGTGGTTAGAGGACTGCATGCATAGTGGATAGGCATTTGAAGCAGTCCATGTGCAAAGGCCTGGCTCACTGCATGAGTACTTGGGTACTGACTGAATGAATAGAGTACTGCAAGGAGAGTGCCTGGGTGAATTTATAGGTGTTTGGGTTTTGGCGCAGTGAATGGATTAGTACATGGTGCTGAATGGGTCACTAGAAGTGTGCAAGACGATTGACAGGGTGTTTGGTGGAAGTGTATGGATACTGACTGGGGAATTGAAGGTGTGAAAGACAAGTGTGTAGGTGCTTATAGCACTGTATGCAGTGGATAGGCGTTTGAAGCACTCCATGTGCTAAAGCCTGGCTCACTGCATGAGTACTTGGGTACTGACTTAATGATTCGAAAAATGCAAGGAGAGTGCCTAGGTGAATTTATAAGTGGTTGTGTTTTGACGCAGTGAATGAATTAAGACATGGTGCTGAATGGGTCACTGGAAGAGTGTAAGGGGAGTAACAGGGTGTTTATTGCAGTGTATAGATACTGACAGGGGTATTGAAGGTGTGAAAGACAAGTGTGTAGGTGGTTCGACATCTGCATGCATAGTGGATAGGGGTTTGAAGCAGTCCATGTGCTAAGGCCTGGGTCACTGCATGAGTACCTGGGTACTGACTGAATCATTAGAGTACTGCAAGGAGTGTGCCTGGATGAGTCTTTTAAGGGTTTGGGTTTTGGTGCAGTGAATAGATTAGTACATGGTGCTGAATGGGTCACTAAAAGAGTACAAGGGGAGTGACAGGGTATTTGCTGGAAGTGTATGGAGACTGACTGGGGAATTGAAGGTGTGAAAGACAAGTGTGTAGGTGCTTATAGGACTGTATGCAGTGGATAGGCGTTTGAAGCACTCCATGTGCTAAGGCCTGGCTCACTGCATGAGTACTTGGGTACTGACTTAATGATTAGAATAATGCAAGGAGAGTGCCTAGGTGAATTTATAAGTGGTTGTGTTTTGACGCAGTGAATGAATTAAGACATGCTGCTGAATGGGTCACTGGAAGAGTGTAAGGGGAGTGACAGGGTATTTGCGGGAACTGTATGAATACTGACTGGGGTATTGAAGGTGTGAAAGACAAGTGTGTAGGTGGTTAGAGGCCTGCATGCATAGTGGATAGGTATTTGAAGCAGTCCATGTGCAAAGGCCTGGCTCACTGCATGAGTACTTGGATACTGACTGAATGATTCAGTACTGCAAGGAGAGTGCCTCGGTGAATGTATAAGTGTTTGGGTTTTGGCGCTGTGAATGGATTACTACGTGGTGGTGAATGGGTCACTGGAGGAGTGTAAGGGGAGTGACAGGGTGTTTGCTGGAAGTGTATGGATACTGACTGGGGAATAGAAGGTGTGAAAGACAAGTGTGTAGGTGGTTAGAGGCCTGCATGCATAGTGGATAGGCATTTGAAGCGGTCCATGTGCAAAGGCCTGGCTCACTGCATGAGTACTTGGGTACTGACGAATGATTGGAGTAGTGCAAGGAGAGTGTCTCGGTGAATTTAGAAGTGTTTGGGTTTTGGCGTAGTGAATAGATTAGTACATGGTGCTGAATGGGTCACTAGAAGAGAGCAAGGGGAGTGACAGGGTGTTTGCTGGAAGTGTATGGATACCGACTGGGGAATTGAAGGTGTGAAAGACAAGTGTGTAGGTGCTTAGAGGACTGCATGCATAGTGGATAGGCATTTGAAGCACTCCATGTGCTAAGGTCTGACTCACTGTATGAGTACTTGGGTACTGACTGAATGATTAGAGTATTGCAAGGAGAGTTGCTGAGTGAATTTATAAGTGTTTGGGTTTTGGCACAGTGAATAGATTACTACATGGTGCTGAATGGGTCACTGGAGGAGTGTAAGGGGAGTGACAGGGTGCTTATTGGAGTGTATAGATAATTACTGGGGTATTGCAGGTGTGAAAGACAAGTGTATAGGTGGTTACAGGACTGCATGCATAGTGGATAGACGTTTGAAGCAGTCCATGTGCTAAGGCCTGGGTCACTGCATGAGTACTTGGGTACTGACTGAATGATTAGAGTAGTGCAAGGAGAGTGCCTCAGTGAATTTATAAGTGTTTGGGTTTTGGCGCAGTGAATAGATTAGTACATGGTGCTGAATGGGTCACTAGAAGAGTGCAAGGGGAGTGACAGGGTGTTTGCTGGAAGTGTATGGATACTGACTAGGGAATTGAAGGTGTGAAAGACAAGTGTGTAGGTGCTTAGAGGACTGCATGCATAGTGGATAGGCGTTTGAAGCACTCCATGTGCTAAGGTCTGACTCACTGTATGAGTACTTGGGTACTGACTGAATGATTAGAGTACTGCAAGGAGAGTGCCTGGGTGAATTTAAAAGTGTTTGGGTTTTGGTTTAGTGAATGGATTAGTGGATGGTGCTGAAGGGGTCACTGGAGGAGTGTAAGGGGAGTGACAGGGTGTTTGTGGGAACTGTATGAATACTGACTGGGGTATTGAAGGTGTGAAAGACAAGTGTGTAGGTGGTTAGAGGCCTGCATGCATAGTGGATAGGTGTTTGAATCAATCCATGTGCTAAGGCCTGGCTCACTGCATGAGTACTTGGGTACTGACTGAATGATTAGAGTATTGCAAGGAGAGTGCCTGAGTGAATGTATAAGTGTTTGGGTTTTGGCACAGTGAATAGATTAGTACATGATGCTGAATGGGTCTCTGGAGGAGTGTAAGGGGAGTGACAGGGTGTTTATTGGAGTGTATAGATAATTACTGGGGTATTGAAGGTGTGAAAGACAAGTGTATAGGTGGTTACAGGACTGCATGCATAGTGGATAGACGTTTGAAGCAGTCCATGTGCTAAGGCCTGGGTCACTGCATGAGTACTTGGGTACTGACTGAACGATTAGAGTAGTGCAAGGAGAGTGCCTCGGTGAATGTATAAGTGTTTGGGTTTTGGCGCAGTGAATAGATTAGTACATGGTGCTGAATGGGTCACTAGAAGAGTGCAAGGGGAGTGACAGGGTGTTTGCTGGAAGTGTATGGATACTGACTAGGTAAATGAAGGTGTGAAAGACAAGTGTGTAGGTGCTTAGAGGACTGCATGCATAGTGGATAGGCGTTTGAAGCACTCCATGTGCTAAGGTCTGACTCACTGCATGAGTACCTGGGTACTGACTAAATCATTAGAGTACAGCAAGGAGAGTGCCTGGGTGCATCTTTTAAGTGTTTGGGTTTTGGTGCAGTGAATGGATTAGTACATGGTGCTGAATGGATCAGTGAAGGAGTGCAAGTGGAGGAACAGGGTGTTTGGTGGAAGTGTATGGATACTGACTGGGGAATTGAAGGTGTGAAAGACAAGTGTGTAGGTGGTTAGAGGACTGCATGCATAGTGGATAGGCGTTTGAATCAATCCATGTGCTAAGGCCTAGCTCACTGCATGAGTACTTGGGTTCTGACTGAATAATTAGAGGTTTTTAACCAGCTATGTGTATGCAAAGACGTGAAGTACCCAAAACCTTCTCTCAGAATGGTTCCTAAATGCATACAGACTCACAGTGTGATTCTACACAACAAACACTATCCCTTGCATATTACCAAAACACATTTTCTTGTCTGGAATGGGTAAACAGAGTACACACAATCCACATATTTTCCTACTGCACATTATTGTAGAACCCTGACTCATTTTACAAATATATAAGCAATGACTGATTTCTAATTCTACCAAAGTGTGAGAACAGGATAGGTTTTTAAGCAGTTATGTGTCTGCAAACACATAAAATACCCAAATCCTTCTCTCAGAACAGGTCCTAAATGCACACAGAGTCACAGTGTGATTCTAGAAAACAAACAGTATCCCTTGTATTTTACCAAACACATTTACTATTCTTGAAGAGGTAATCTGACTGCACACATTCCTCATATTTTACTACTGCACATTAGTGTATAAACCTGACTCATTTTTCAAACACATAAGCAATAAATAATTTCTATTTCTACCAAAACGCAAGAACGGATAGGTTTTTAAGCAGTTATGTGTCTGTAAACAAATGAAATATCCAAATGCTCTCAGAATGATTCACAAATCCACACAGACTCATAGTGTGATTCTAGACAAACAACACTATCCTTTGCTTTATACCAAAACACATTTACTAGTCTACAAGGGGTAAGATAAGTGCATACATTCCACATATTTTAGCACTGGATTTTAGTGTTGAAGCCTGACTCATTTTGAAAATACATAAACATTAACTGGTTTCTAATTCTACCAAAACATGAGAACAGGATAGTTTTTTAAGCACTTATGTGTCTGCAAAAACATGAAATACCCAAATCCTTTTCTCAAAATAGTCCCAAAATGCACACAGACTCAGAGTGTGATTCTAGACAAACAACACTATTCCTTGCACTTTCCCAAAACACATTCACTAGTCTGGAAGGGGTAAAGTGACTGCACACATTCTACATATTTCAATACTGCACACTACTGTGAAAGCCTGACTCATTTTCTGAATAAATAAGCAATGACTGGCTTCTAATGCTACTGAAACTGGACAACATGACAGATTTTAAAACAGTTCTCTCTCAGCAAATACCCGATGTAACCAAATGCTTCTCTCACAATGGGTGCCCAAATGTACACATACCCACAGTGTGATTCTAGACAAGCAACACTATCCCTTGCATTTTTCAAAAACACATTTACTAGTCTACAAGATGTAAGGTGACTGCACACTTTGCACATATCTTACTACTGCACATTAGTGTCGAAGCCTCACTCATTTTGCAAATACATAAGCAATGACAGGTTTCTAATTCTACCAAAACATGAAAACAGGATAAGTTTTTAAGCAGTTATCTGCCTGCAAACACATGAACTACCCACATTTTTCTCTCACAATGGTTCCCAAATGCACATAGACTCACCATGTGATTCTAGACAAGAAAAACTACTTCCTGGACTTTTAGCAGCAGAAACACATTACTCTTATTAAAAACAAAATGCACCACATACATCCCCTCACAAATTAATAACTCACCTTTTAAATTGTTTTGTAGATTAAAAAGCATGTCAGTCACACACCAGATTTTCTTATACAGAATCTCTGTATTATACTGCTTTCAGGAAAACCAAAGAATGGCAAAGTTTCCCTCTCATTCTGCACACATATACATGTAAATATCAAATCACATTGCTTCCCACATTAATTCAAATGCAAACACACATTTCTATTGGTTACACATTTCAACCCTTTCCAATTGACATAAGTTTGAACCCTACACCCAATCTGCCTTCTGCCTGTTACCATAGTAACAGTTCGTGGGACACTCAACTGAGCACACAGATCACAAGTTCAGCACACAGTGTTGCTAATCAAAACAGCAAGTGTGCTTGACTTTTCACTATACCAGCTTATCCTATATTATGTTCTTTTCAAACAGTTTTTGTTAACCAATAAGAAACATGCTTTTAAAAAGGAAAAACATGCACCCTAATTTTCAGATAGAATATTCTCAAACAACCAATCTTTTCTTTTTTTTTCAAAACTGTATCTTAATCACAATTTTAGAAAAAATGTAGTTTTCAAACTGCCATTTCATTTACAGAGACCATATCAGTGCATCCAGACCTCCTTTCAAGATGCTTAGAGTGTGGATTGTGGGACACAGCTATATTTTCTGGAGCCAAAGATATGCAGAAACCAAAGTCATTGACAAAGGCCTAGCTTTGCCAAATGTAGACATTAAATGGATTGGACAGAGAGGGTTACAGTGGCACCAATTGATGCCATTGGTTATATCTTTTTTACATCTCCAACACCCTGACCTCATAATTGTGCACTGTGGTGGCAATGACCTAGGCACTTTGACTGGGGGAGGTCTGGAAATGCTTATCAAGGACACCTTTGCAGAATTGATGTCACTTTTCCCCCAAACTGCTTTTGTCTATTCTAACATACACAAAAGGCAGAAATGGAACTGGTCCAATCAATTGTGTCCACAGATTGAGAAAGCTAGAAAACATGTCAATAAATCTGTTTCTGCTTATCTCAGAGATTATAGGATGGGGTCCATTTACTACAACAATCTGCGTTTTAATATGCAAGGCATCTATAGGAGAGATGGTGTACATTTTACTGATGAGGGTAACAGAGTCTTCCTCAACAACTTTAGACTCTGTATAGGTACTTACTTATAAGTACCAAAATCTCTCAATGAACACAACGGCTCTTTTTAGAGCCACTCAAGCTCGAAACACATAAGCTTGATGTTTATCTCAAAAATATTTCATTTTTTTTTGCTTGGAGTCGCGCACCCAACACGCTAGGAATCGCGCCCCCTATGCAAGAGGAATCGTGCACCCAACGTGTACACACCAGGGACTGCAAGCGGAATCGTGCACCCAACGCGATAGGAGTCGTGCACCCAACGCGTACACACCAGGGGGCCGCGCTGAGCGCCGCGCTCAATGTGCGACTCCTAATTTTACCGTTAAAAAAAACTAGCACCTATTACTAATTTCTATTCTCCCCGGGGACCCCATCCCCCGGGGGCCTATATACAATGTTGGAGACCATGGGGGGAGCCCCAATGCCCCCACTGTCCCAGCCTGCTCCCCGCGTCCTTCAGGAGCCGGCATTGCTTTTCCACACGGGGAGCTGCTAACATGCAGCTCTCTGTGTGGAAAAGCAATATGGTTTGCATTTTGAAAGAGAGAGCAGGTTTCCTGCTCTCTCTTTCAAAATCCAAACCAAGTTTGCTATGACAGGGTGGGAGCCTCAGCTCACGCCCTGCCATAGCAAACAGCAGTGTCCTGGGGGTGGGCACCCCGAGACACTGCAGAAGCTGACCCTGGGGGGTGGCGGTCCCCAGGGTCACCACAGGCTCCAGGAGGGGAGCCACAAGGCCCCCTCTCCCACAATATTAAAAGCACCGGGGGTGGTGGTCCCCGGGGCTTTGAGCTCCCCACCCATTTATTTTGTAGCCCAGTCAGCACCCAGCGCGCATTTTGCCATTTTTTCAATAAAAACAAAATTGGGCCCCGGGGGTCCTTGTGGGACCCCCTAAGCAGATCAAGAGGGTCAGGGTATTTCTACCATGCCCCCTTTATATGTTTTGCACACTTCATCCACTAATTTCTTTTTTTTTTTTTTTTAAGTTTGAGTTTATTGAAGAAATAAAGAAGGGAAGGAGAAGGGAGGGGAACGGGGTATAATCATCATGATAAACATATACAAAAAATAAGCAATTCAATAGAAACTCTCATTAAAAGCAATTATAACAAGCATGAAGCTTACATGAACAGAGCCTACGTATAGGAATGAAAAATACCATATAGTATAGTAGAACGGGATATCATAACAAAAAAGGCATTAAAGAAAGAAGAAAATCATGTTGGCTTACGCACCTCAACTGTGTTAGGATCTGGAGAGGCGTGCACTGGAGCAAAGGAGGAGAGATAGGATACCAAAGGGAGCCAAATCAGGTCGCGTTTAATTGCCAGGGAAATGGGAGATACGTAATTAGTATCTAGGCGATGATGGAAGCAAACTGCATTCCACCAAGATTGGTAGGAGACATTTGCAGCCTGTTTCCAATTAGAAGTAGTGGTATGGAAAGCCACAGCAACTAGAAGGTCAAGTAGTAGATAATGGGAAGGAGATTGTGGGAGTGTCGGTGATAGGGAACCTAGAAAAACTTGCGAAGGGGAAAAGGGAATTTGAAGTTGAAATATCTTTTGTATTTGCGTCCATACTAGGCGCCAGAACTTGGAGATAGGAGGGCATTCAAACAACATGTGTTTGAGATCTGCGACAGGACAGGAACAGGACCAACAAATAGGGGATGTGTCAGGTGAAAAACGGGATAAAGCTTGTGGAGTACATAAAGTTCTGTTATAAATGAAATATAAGGTTTGGGTAGTATTAGCAGCTCTAGAGGCTTTATGAAGCTTAGCCCATATTTTGTCCCAAAAAGGTATTGGCCAACCCTGAGAAAGATCCAATTCCCATGCATTCTCAATTTTAGATTTTAGTCTGTCAGTGGAGTACCGGAAAGAGTTATAAATAGCAGAGGCTGAGGGAGACGTCTCCAATAATAAAGAAGTAGCTTTGCGGTCCAAAGGAATATCGGTAGATGGCGCCAAAGAGCGAAGATATAAGATCAGGACTGGGAGAAGGGCATTGTATTGCGAACGAGCAGAAGAGGGCAGTGAGAAAGAGGATTGAAGTTCCTGGAATGAGAGAGGGGTATCTTGGGAAATTAATTGAGAGATCCAACACAATCCTCGAGAATGCCATGTCTTCCAAAAGATGGTGCGATTACGAATTTTGAAAAGAGAGTTGTGCCATATCGGTTGTCCGTGAATGGAAAGGAGGGAGGGATAAGATGATATTATGTAAGGGAGAAGGAGAGTGCGGCAATGAGAAATAACAGGCGTACGAAAGCGAACTAAAGAAGACGTGAAGGATAAGAACTTGCGAAAGGTAAAGGGGGATAGAAAGGAAGATTCCATACTTAACCAGACGGGCGGATAGTGCGGAAGATCAGAAGAGAACCAACGGGTCGATTGTTTCAAAGAGAAAGCTCGATGATATTCTCTGAAAAGCGCACACCAGACTGAGCCTTATCCTTGCGCAATGAAGCCAAAGCTATCCGAGACCGCTTGCCATTCCATAAGAATTTCAGCAACAAGGAATCAATCCGTTTAAAGAAGGAAACTGTAATGTGTACTGGCAGCATGGAAATGGTATAAAGAAGAAGAGGGGATAACATCATTTTTATAGAATTGAGCCGACCCCACCAAGACAGAAAGAGCGGGTTCCAGCGTTGAATAGCCGTGTCCATTTTCTTGAAGACATAATCAAAATTAAATTTGAGTGTATCAGACAAGAGAGGAGCGAACCAAACACCCAGATATTTGATCCTAGATGGTTGCCAGGAGAAACTCGTTTGGGAAAAAAGATGCTTTTGACAAATAGGGTTTAAAGGTAGAATCTCGCACTTATCAGCATTTAGGCGATAACCAGAGACCGCGGAGAAGGAAGACACCTGCTGGAGAAAAGAGGGAATAGAGGAAACAGGATCAGAGCAGTAAAAAAGAATATCATCAGCATAGACCGAGAGTTTAACTTGACGCGAACCAAATTTAAAACCAGAAATACTGTTGTCTATACGAATTTTAGTAAGAAAGGGTTGCAAGGCTAAAACAAAAAGTAGGGGGGATAGAGGACAGCCTTGTCGCACTCCCCTGTGTAACGAGAAATAATCCGAGGTCATCCCGTTGACAAAAATGGAAGCCTGGGGATTAGAATAGAGTAAAGAAATAAAAGAGATGAATTTGGAAGATAAGCCGATCCAGCGCAAGGCCTGAAACATAAAATCCCATCCAATCCTGTCAAAGGCTTTCTCCGCATCTAAAGAAATAGCCGCGAAGGGAAGTGACAAAGAGGAAGCCTTGCTAAGTATATTAAGAAAAACACGGGCATTGTCAGATGAGAGACGGCCCTTGACAAAGCCTGATTGTTCAGGGCCAATGAGATCGGGTAAAAGGGGATCCATGCGCAATGCCAAAATTTTTGCCAGAATTTTATAATCCGTATTGACCAGTGAAATTGGTCTGTAATTTTTGCATAATGAGTGGTCCTTATCTTCTTTGGGAATTAAACAGATTAAAGCCTGTTGGAAGGAGCCGCTGGAAGAACCCGCTGCAAGGAAGGATCGGAATAATAATAATAGTTTAGGGAGAAGTAGAGAGGCGAAGTGGCTGTAAAATTCAATAGTGAAACCATCAGGGCCTGGAGACTTACCGTGCCGCAATTTAGAAACAGCATGAGAGATTTCAGAAAGCGAAATGTCCTGTTCTAGGGCAAAAAAATCAACTTGAGAAGCCGGGGGGGAGGGAAGCGAATGAAAATATGAAAGAAGATCCGTAGTCTCCGGGATGTGTTCGGGGGTATAAAGATTGTCATAAAATTTCACAAACTCAGAGAGAATGTCTTTATCTTTAAAGCAAGAGTTCCCAGTGGAAGTCTTAATGGACTCAATCTTTGTACGCTCCTTTCTTATCTTTAAGTAATTGGCCAAAAGTTTCCCCATTTTGTTCTTACCTCCATAATACCTGGAATTAAATTTTAGCAAAAGGTTAGAGGCAGCATCAGTTGTAAACTTATTGAAGGAAATTTTCGCATCAATAAGCTTTTTAAGAGAAATCTCGGATTTAGAAGCATGATAATCAAGCTCTAAAGTCTTAATATTAGCTAAAATGCGTTCGGATTTGGCTTCTCGAAGTTTCTTTCGTCGGGCTACAAAATTAATAATAACACCCCTAGAGGCTGGTTTAAAAGAATCCCAAACAGTATCATCAACTAATTTCTAAAGCCTCGCTTCTACCGAGGCACAAAATGGCTGCCAACACTTCCTGGTTTGGAGTGTTTTCAGTCAGTTGACAGCCAATTAGCAGGCAGCTCGTGATCGGGAGGTGCGGCTGGGTGCGCATAGGGTGCGCGGATCCTCCGAGGCCATAGATATATCTATGATTTTACTTTTGATTTTCTCAGCAACTACTGAACGGATTTACACCATTTAACCAAAAGACACGAGTGTGAACCACGGTCTACCTTTCTGCCAAATTTGGTGTAATTCCATTCAGCAGTTTGGGCTGTAGCTGCGACTAACGGTCCCTATGGAAAATTGCATGGGGAAAACACGTTTTGGGACCCCCCTTTTTTCTCGGCCCCTGCTTGGCGAATCACCCCGAAACTTTCAGGATAGGAGTGGGCCACGAGTTTTCAAAATTTGGCGAAGATTCGTCAACCGGCACCAAAGTTATTCCAAATAGAATGTTACGGATTTCCTATGGATAATAGGTCCTAACTATAACTACCTACTGACGACCGCCAGTAGGTAATATATATATATATTCTGTGAGCAAGGGCAACCGCCCGAAACGCGTCAGATTTTTGCAGCTCTGTAAACAATAAACTCATCTGTGCCTGATTTTTGGGATTCGTGGTGTCTCTGTTCGCCGTGGAGAAGGTGCAGGGGCAGCGTGTTACATTTCATATATATATATATATATATATATATATATATATATATATATATATATATATATATATATATACAACATTGTATCGCAAAGGAAAATTAGTCTCGCACTAGCGGATACGTGTAATAATTCAGATCGATTCAATTCTGTCTTCTTCAGTAGTATTTATTGTCAAGCGTGCCACCAACCCAACGCGTTTCAGTCTCAACAGAGACCTTGTTCATGGGTAAAATGACAAAATAGCGGAGGCATTTTTTTGCTTTACATAGAGCTTCCAAGTGTCTTACATCACTTCCTGCAATGCGCCGCTCTGTATTATGGATGTTGTAGTTTATCCAATCATTATTTACAAAAGAAAGAAAACAATTTTTACATGTTTTTAAAGCAGTACCTTTTTTTCTTCTTTTTCTTTCTCCTTTTTTCCTTTATTCCAATAAATCACACCCAGTGCAATATCTATAATAACCAAATAAAATTACATAATGTTGCAAGTTCTATTGTAAATTAAAAAATTGACCGCAAACAGTGCAAATTTAAACACTTTTTCAAGAATTTCCTCTCATAACTATTTTTGCCTTAATGTTAGTGATATTGTTAACCCGGGATATACAAAATCAATCCATCATCATTATGTAGAAACAATTTCTATTGTTGAAACATTTGATCGTCACTGTTATACAATTTGACTTTAAGCCCTCCAGTGGGCTTTTAGAGAGACCAACAGTACTATTGGCGATTATTATCCCGTCTCCATTGCAGGTACAATACCATACCAATAAATCTAATAGTACTTTTTACGACATTCTTAGCAGGCATTAGTCAATGAGAGACAGTTGAATATCATAGCAGGTCTTTTTTCATCCTACTGTATTGTCATATAATTGTATCGATAAATAGCAACAAATTCATTGGTGCAATGCTCCGTGAGTAACTACCAGACTAAAAAGAACAGCAAAGGAAGAGGAAAAAGGAAGGAGGAAAGAAATTAAAGTGAACTCAGCAAGTACGTAAATTATAGATGATAATGTAATTCTTCGTCCTGATTTAATCCATTCTGGGACAGAGTACGAAAATGTATAATATGTCGAGATTCTTTCTGCCTCAAGATCTTTTCTGTCAGCGCCTCGAACATTCCGTTCCACCGCTTCTACATTGTAGAATTAATATATATGTACATATTTACTTTAAAACCATTATAAAAATAATTATTTTATTTTATTTCATAATACTAAAATTATATAAAAGAATTAAAAATGAATATGTATATATATATATATATACTGTGACTTCGCAGGGGGTTGCCTCTTGCTGAAGTTGGACCTACGGGTGAGAACCAGGATTGTTGCGGTGGGGTGAGGGTCCCAGAGAGCTGCTTGCCGCCACATTGATATCTCGACCGGCATGGTAAAAGGAGCGGACACGGCCCACTGGGGGCAGTACTTACGTGAGTGGTCCGCTCCCACTCGAACTTGGATGTCTGAGTCCGGGTCTTCCCAAGCAACAGGCAGCTGTGCTCCAACCAATCGTAGAGGGGCATGGTGTTTTTAAAGTGTGGACTGGTGAATTAATCATGAGCTGACCGTATTTGATAAAGGCACTGAAGACGAAACGCGTCATGCAAAGGTCACAATAAAGAGCAGCCTTTGGGAGACCCGTGTGTGCTCTACTTTCTTGTATCCCAAGGGAGTGAGGAGTTAATGTTTAGGCGCGGCCACAAGCGCCAAGGAGTATCAACCCCCAAAGCAGTTTGGCGGTGTTCTGTGGCAAACTGTTGGAAATTCTAAAAGTACTTTGGGAACACCGAACCGCCGCTTACCTGTGATTGTGCCCTGCCATCGCCGAATGGACTGCGACTTCGCAGGGGGTTGCCTCTTACTGAAGTGGTGCCTACGGGTGAGAACAGGGATTGTTGCGGTGGGGTGAGGGTCCCAGAGAGCTGCTCGCTGCCACATTGATATCTCGACCGGCATGGTGAAAGGAGCGGACACGGCCCACTGGGGACAGTACTTACGTGAGTTGTCTGCTCCCACTCGAACTTGGATTTCCGAGTCCGGGTCTTCCCAAGCAACAGGCAGCTGTGTTCCAACCAATCATAGAGGGGCATGGTGTTTTTAAAGTGTGGACTGGTGAATTAATTGTGAGCTGACCGCATTTGATAAAGGCACTGAAGACGAAACGCGTCATGCAAAGGTCACAATAAAAAAGCAGCCTTTGGGAGACCCGTATGTGCTCTACTTTCTTGTATCCCAAGGGAGTGTGGAGTGAATATATATATATATTCACTGAAAAAAACATAGGTTTCAGGGGCGTTATAGTTAGCTGGACTTTTCACTGGTACAAAACCATTGAAATTCCCCCGTTATAGTTAGTTCAGCTATCTATAACTCGCGCGCCCGCAATGCACTGCTGATGACGTCACATATTACATCACTCATGACATGGTCAGTGACATCACTCATGACATCACTGATCACATCTCAAATGACATCACTGATGACATCACTGATGACATCATCCAGTGAATGTGTGTTTTTCTGAAAATTACATATGTTTTATATATGTATATCTCAAGGTTAATGGAAGAATACATGGGTATATAAGTGTCTTAATGGATGATTTCTTTTTGAAAAATTGATTGTATAACTGACTGATTAAGTGTATCTTAGTGAATACATGGCTTAGTGAGTAATGTTTAAATATGTAAATATCTGTATCAGTCTCTCACTTTGTGTATAAGTGGCTGCATGGGTTGTTGAGTAGCTACATGAGTGTCTATGTTGGTTATCAGTTGGTTTTTTGAGTATCAGTATGAGTGTCTGAGTGTCTTAATGGAGCAGTAGGGGGTATTATGTAGTGCATAGGTGCATGAATGAGTGACTCACTGTTTGTATGTGTTGAAGACAGCATGTGTGCAGGACTGTATGGGTGGATGAGTGTGTGCATGGGTGTGTTAGTGAGTGAATGACTGTCTCAATAGTGTCTTATGAGTAACTACATAAGTTTTAAACTAGTATATGTGACTATTGGTGTATATAAGTGAGTATATGTGAGAGTGAGAGATTGGAAGAGTTCCTGCATATTAATAAGTATGTGTTTCTATAAGTGATTGTTTCAAAGACTAAGTATCTGTAAGTTTCTGTAGAAGTAAGTGTGGTGGTGTGTGTATAACTGTATATGCAAGTAAATGGATGTTTGATTCTTTATTAGCATGAGTGACTATGTGTGTGAGTAACTCTATGGATGAGTGGCGTTGTGTAACAGGATGTATAGGTGTATGAGTACATATGATGAGTGAGTACATGTATGAGTGACTGTATAGGACTGTTGGTGAATGAGTGGATGTGTATGTGGATCTTAGAATTACTGAATAGGTTGTTATAACTGGTATTGGTATGTCCATTGTTTTGAAAATTTTAGTTTCTATTTTTGAATGTGTGTATCAAAGGTTATATTAGGGGAGAGGAGGTCTGCCACTCTTTCACAAGGATGATGTAATTAGTGATGTCATCAGTGATGTCATTTGAGATGTCATCAGTGATGTCATGAGTGATGTCACTGACCATGTCATGAGTGATGTAATATGTGACGTCATCAGCAGCGCATTGCGGGCGCACGAGTTATAGTTAGTTGAACTAGCTATAACGGGGGAATTTCAATGGTTTTGTACCAGTGAAAAGTCCAGCTAACAATAACGCCCCTGAAACCTATGGCTTTTTCAGTGAATTTTTAAGGCTTTTTAAATGCTAATTCCCAACTATAACGTGCCTGAAACCTATGGTTTTTTCAGTAAATTTCAAAGGTTTTTTAAATGCTAATTTCTAGCTATGCCTACAGAGATAGGACATGTGAAGAAAGAAGAACAAATGCACAGAAAGAAAAAAAGAAATGCAGAAAGAAGCAACAGAAGTCCTCAAAGATGAAGAAAAGTGCAGGAAGAAGGATAATGTGCAGAAAGAACAAACAGAAGAGCAGAAAGAAGCCTTGTTGCAAAATCATCCTGTACCCTCAACTTTTTCAGATGGATACTGGTGGTAACTGAGTCTGACTAACCAGTCCTAGAGCCAGTGCTATGTTTAAAAGACACTCAGAATACAGTGGAAACACATACATACTCAAGGGAACACTATGCTTTGGGGTCCCCCTGTGATTAGCATGACCTCCTCTGTAAGCCCCTAGTATATAATAGGGCAGGGGATTAAAACTACCTCTTAAAACGCGCCACAGGGCATGTTTGCACACGTCACCTCAGGCCCCGTCCCCTCCCTTCCCCTTGAATCCTGATGGTCCCTAGGGTCCAACTAGACCACTAGGTACCTCCAGTAAGCGCCACAGAGCTGCGTTGCAGAGAGGTGTAAAAAGTGGCACGGCCTGGACCACCTCTCTGCAACACAGCTCAGTGGCGCTTACTGGAAGCACCTGGTGGGCTATTTAGCCCCGAGGGGCCCTCAGGATTGAAGGGGAATTATTTCCCCAACTTAAAACGTGCCATAGGGCGTGTTTGCACACGTCACCTCAGGCCCCGTCCCCTCCCTTCCCCACTGTGTAAACACGTCCTGTGGCCGTTTTAAGTTGGGAGATTAAGTCCCCTTAAATCCTGAGGGTTCCTAGGGGCAAAATAGCCCACTAGGAATGTAAAGTAAGCGCCAATGCAGAGAGGTGTAAAAAGGGGCACGGCCTGCACCACCTCTCTGCAACGCAGAGCAGTGGCGCTTACTGGAAGCACCTGGTGGGCTAGTTGGTCCAGTAAGCGCTACAGAGCTGCGTTGCAGAGAGGTGTAAAAAGGGGCGTGGCCTCAGAACACCTGTCTGCAACGCAGATTCCTGGCGCATACTGGAGATTAGGGGTGGGCGGAATTCGTGTAATTGCGTTACGCAAATCTCCGCGAAACGGTAAAAAATC
Source organism: Triturus cristatus (assembly GCF_964204655.1). Taxonomy (NCBI): domain Eukaryota; kingdom Metazoa; phylum Chordata; class Amphibia; order Caudata; family Salamandridae; genus Triturus; species Triturus cristatus. The sequence continues at coordinate 581,400,361 of NC_140586.1, forward strand.
TCCGCGAACATGCAGAAATTCCACGAACACGCGGAATTGCTTGTTCGCGATGCTTTTTTCCTGTTCACAGTTGCTGTTTGCGTGCTCGGGGAGAAATATCTCACGAACACGCATTTTGAGGACGCAAACAAGAAAAAATTTCGCGAAGTCGCGGAAAGCTGAATTTTGGGCAATTTTGCGTTCTCCGTGGAACGCGAAATTACCGAAATTCCGCAAATTCCGCGAGCGGAACGGAATTTACCGCCCAGGCCTACTGGAGATACCTGTTGGGCTAGTTGGCCCTCAGGGACCCTCAGTATTGATGGGGAATTAATTCCCCAACTTACAACTGGCCAGGGGGCGTGTTTGCAGAGTGCTGCAAGGAGGGAGCGTGGCCTCCGGCGCGATGCCGGTCTTTTATTTTTTTTATTTTTTTAAGAAGGAGGACTGTGTGGCCCCCCTTCTTTTTCTAATTTATTGGCACTGGGGACCCCATCCCCCAGGGCTTGCACCCTAATTGTTTTTTGTTGAAAAAAATTAATTTGGAAGGGGGCCGCGTGTCCCCCCTCCCAAGGTGTTAATCGGCCCTGGGGACCCCAACCCACGGGTCATGGCCTTTTTTTTTTATTCTTTAGGAGGGGGGCTGCGTTGCCCCCCTCCTCAGGCCACTTATGGCCCCAGGGACCCCATCCCCGGGGCCGGCCTTTGTTTTTTATTATTTTACTTTTTAATATATTGATAGAAACACCTAGGACATGCTGGACAAACCGTATGTACCTATCACCATGACGATTTGCGTGATATTCATTAAAAGGCGACTATGCATACAATGAATCCATGTGTAATTTATTTACACCGCTAGTGAAGCTCTGACGTGTCTGACGCCCTACCGTGCCTAATCCCGGCGCCCCCGCCGGTGGGTACTCTCCAAGTAGGCACCCTTGTCATTTATTTATACAAACATGGGTAGCTATTGACGGGCACATTTAATACACACGCACACCAAGCCATTCAAAGGGGATTCAACAAAAATTCGACCAAACTATGTAAGAAACCCCCCTCACGGTTAATAAAACACACATCCACCGCCGGATGTGTAATACTTTTTATTTTACACTCTGGAAAGGAGACGAACCTCACTTGAGAGTCACAGCATGCTCCTGTCTGAGCCCAATGCTGTGTTACACCCACCAGTGCCCGCCGAGTGCCACACACCTCTGTGATGTATTCCACCAGCTAGTGCATATGCTATGACACTCTCTAGCCCATGTGCACTGTAACACCACCCCGTGAATATGTCATGCCATACTTGCCTCTGCACGGATTATATTGCCCCATCTAACGTGCCTTCCTCGATGCCTATGTTATAACGCACAGCACTATGCCATACATATTACAATCTGGGATCCATATCTTTGTCACAGTGCATATGCAACGTTACACTCCCCAGCACATATTTTATATTACAACTTTAGAGACTAGTTAGGTTACACAACACTGCCCTGTGCATATTACACTCCAAGGCGCATATCGCATAGCACGCGCTAGTGCCTGTGCTATCTCGCGCTCTCCACTGAATCTGTCATTGCGCACAACATATTGCATATTATATTTTTACGCCCGGTTCATCTTATATCACACTTTTTGATGCATAGTTTATACCATATACTATATCTAGTTTTCATTTTCAATCGTGCACTCAGGACTATGTTCTATATAACACTGCGTCCACCTACCCTTTTCACGGGCATTACATTTTGCGATGGGGGGTGGAGGGTCAGGGTGTTTCTGCCAAGTGAGCCCGGATTCACAGTCACAATCGTCCTCCGCTTCCTGAATAAAAGTGAGATTATGCTGCATACTTGTTCATATATTAAGTAGTTCCTAATACCCACCTTCTCTGAACAGTTAGCTTGCTGCCCCATCCACCTCCTCCCTATCCTCTGTTGTCTGAATCCATGGACTAGCCTCCTCCCTTCTGCCATGCATGGTCTGATGTGCTGTCACTGCCCTCCATTTAGCATGATGTACCAGTCCACTCCTCCTGCCCTCCATTGCCCAATTCTATGGCCCATCATTGACCTCCTGCTTAGCCTCTGTGCTTATCTTGCTGCCCCTATTCTCCTTCCCCCTGCTCTCCGATGTCTGTCTGTCAGAGGTTTGGAAGGTGATCTATAAGCTAAACTGAGAGCATATTTTCTGTAAATTCCCATTATCTTTCTCAGTCATGTGAGAATGAAGTCTGACATTCTCAGTAAAACATGTACATCCAACAAGGGCAGAGACTGTCAGTTGATTCCTTTGTGTTCTACTGCAGCTTCCCAGAGTGTTCTAAAGAACAGTCCTACTTATGACAAACGTATTGCACACCTGAAGCCATCTTGATTGGAATAAAGTGGTAACTCTTAAAACATTTAATTTTAAAAGGAACAAAATGAGGTGGTTCATTTTGCCATAGAAAGTATGATTAGTGCTGCAGAAAGAAAAATTAGGGCACATTTCGAGTGACTTCTCAAATCCTCTTCTATTTCATTAAAAAATTCTAATATGCAGACTGAAACATGCACTTTCAATACCAGCAGCAGACTTCCCTGGTGAGCAGTAGCTTTACTACAGTGATCTAATGAGCAACTAGAGTGCTAACATTCTGAATTCATGGCAAATGTGTGACACATCTGAATGCCTTCTTGATGGAATCAAAGTAAAAAACTGAAAGTATTTCCTACTGAGGAGACTGTGGTAAATGAGGAAATTAGGAAACTTCATAACAAATAAGCCTCCCAAAATGGCCACCAGAGACAAAAGAGCCCACATGTAGCACAAATATCACCCAGATGTAGCCCAAGTATAGCCCAATGACAGAATTTCCCAGAGTGTTCTAATGAACAACTAGAGCACTAACAGTCTTACTTATGACAAAAGTATGGCACACCAGAAGCCATCTTGATTGGAATAAAGTGGTAACACTTAAAACATTTAATTTATAAAGGATCAAAATGAGGGGGTTCATTTTGCCATAGAAATTATGATTAGTGCTGCAGAAAGAAAAATTAGGGCACATTTTGAGTGACTTCTCAAATCCTCTTCTATTTCATTAAACAATTCTGATATGCAGACTGAAACATGCACTTTTAATACCAGCATCAGACTTCCGTGGTGAGCAGTAGCTTTACTACAGTGATCTAATGAGCAACTAGAGTGCTAACATTCAGAATTTATGGCAAATGTTTGACATATCTGAATACCTTCTAGATGGAATCAAAGTAAAAAACTGAAAGCATTTCCTACTGAGGCGACTGCAGTAAATGAGGAAATTAGGAAACTTCATAACACATAAATCTCCCAAGATGGCCACTAGAGACAAAAGAGCCCATATGCAGCACAAATATCACCCAGATGTAGCCCACATGTAGCCCAATGACAGAAGTGTGCAAAACACTTAGTTTTTTGTGTATTTGCAGTTTTATATAGTGTAGACTTGTCAGGTATTGGAGTGCTTTACATGAGCATTGGTTACATCACACAAGATCAAATTCATTTTGGTTGTAGACATGGGGACATTAAGTGATTTGACCAGAATCACAGAATGTTGAGGTGAAGCAGAAACTCCAAACTTTTTCCCCAGTTGGAAAGTCTGCAGCTCTGGAAGTAACACCACATCCTGTCCCCTAAGTGCAACATTTAATCAAGTGGTCAACTGGATAAAAAAACATAAAGATTACAAATAATTTAAAAGTTCTTTGTCGCTATTTGAAAACTCAGAAAATATGTCCTCATTTTAGTTTTTTAGAGCACTAACCATAATTTTGGTGCAAATAAGACCCTCTCATATATGTAATTTATAAAGGAAATGCTCTAGGTATTACAGTTTTGATTACATCAAGATGACGTCAAGCGTTCCACACTTTTGTAATAAATATTGAATGTTAGCAATCTAGTTGTTCATTGGGATACTGTTGAGAGGCAGAGGCCAGGGGCACGGACTCTGAAAATTGAAGGCAGGTAGGAGAGTGCAGAGGCAACAATTTGACCACACTGGGCAAACAGTCAGGGCAGTGGCAGCACAACAGACTATGAAGGGCAGTGGAAAGGAGGGCAGGGGCAACAAACCAACAACACAGGACTGGCAAGAGAGGTTGTGGCAATATAATAGACCATTGTGGGCAGAAGGAAGAGGCAGTGGTAATACAACCATACATGCCAACAGACCCGTTTCAGCCAGGAAACGTCCAATGTTTTTAAGCTCAAATGGGCTTTATTTGATCTGTCTCGTGTCTACAATCTCCTCTTTTTCAATGTAACTCAAAGGGTAAAATCAATACCCCAGTTTTTTTTCAAAATCTCCCTCTTACCAAGTTCAAAATGTTTGCAAGTATGGTACATTGGATCATGGTAGGCAGGAGGAATTGGGGTAGGGACCTGGACTCGGATAACAGAGGACAGGAGGGACATGGAGAGCTGCACCAAACTGACCCTACAGGGCAGGCATCAGGGTTTGCAGCAGCACAATACACCACACAGGGCATGCGGGACGGGAGTGCAGCACAACAATCCATAGAAAGCAACAGGGAGGGGATAGGACCATGCACATGGACAACAGAGACCAGAGGGGAAAGAGGCAATGGTAGCTAGCTGACCATAATGGACAGACAGGAGAGAAAGCTGCAGCATAACAGACCAAAAAGGGCAGGAGGGACGGATCAGGGGCATTACAATGGAACAGACAAGCCAGGAGGGAGGGAATAGGGTCTGCACATGGAAACAGAGGGCTGGGGGCAAGGGGGAAGGGCAGGAGCAGCACAATGACCATGGAGGTCAGGCAGGATGGGCACTAGAAACAAGACACACCATGGAGAGCAACAGTGAGACTATAATGGCATACACACAGACCATGGAGGGAAGGTGGGAAGGGGTCAGGGGCAGCTAGCTGACCACACAGGGAAGGTGGGAGGGGCCATGCCAGCACAGAAGACCATGCATGGCAAGCGGGAGGGCTAGTGGCAGCACAATGGCTATGATGGGCAAGAGGGAGGGTCCAGGGGCATGCACAAAGGACCATGGAGGATAGAAGGGAGGGTCAGGACCTGGGCACAGACAAGAGAGTTCAGGGGAAGGGGCCTCACAACAGACCGCGCGGGGCAGGCAGGGGGAGCAGTTGCAGCACAACAGACCAGGGAGGGCAGAAGGGTGTGGCAGTAAAATGGACCATGGAGGACAGGAGGAAGGGGATAGGGGCATGGCATGTGGACAGGCAGGGTGGAGGTGGCAGGGACAGGTTACAGTCATCTGACTATGCTAGGCAGGTGGGAGGGGAGTGGCAGCTCAACAGAACACTCAGAGTAGATAGGAGTGGCAGGTCCATGGAACATGGTGGGCAAAAAGGATGGAGCAGGGGAATGCACAAAGACATCGTAGGACAGGGGAAGGACAACAGGGGCAGCAAGCTAAGCACAGAGGCTAAGCAGGAGACCAATGATGGGCCATAGAATTGGGCAATGGAGGGCAGGAGGAGTGGACTGGTACATCATGCTAAATGGAGGGCAGTGGCAGCACATCAGACCATGCATGGCAGGAGGGAGGAGGCTTGTCCATGGATTCAGACAACAGAGGATAGGGAGGAGATGGATGGGACAGCAAGCTAACTTTTCAGAGAAGGTGGGTATTAGGAACTTTATTGTTTTTAAAATGTGTGTCTGTGCGAACTACTTAAAATTTGAACAAGTATGCAGCATAATCTCACTTTATTCGGGAAGAAGAGGACGTTTGTGACTGTGACTCCGGGCTCACTTGGCAGAAAAACCCCCTGACCCTCCACCCCCATCGCAAAATGTAATGCCTGTGAAAAGGGTAGGTGGACGCAGTGTTAAATAGAACATAGTCCTGAGTGCACGATTGAAAATGAAAACTAGATATAGTATATGGTATAAACTATGCACCAAAAAGTGTGATATAAGATGAACCGGGGCGTGAAATATAATATGCAATACATTGTGCGCAATGACAGATTCATTGGAGAGCGCGAGATAGCACAGACACTAGCGCGTGCTATGCGATATGTACCTTGGAGTGTAATATGCACAGGGCAGTGTTATGTAACCAAAATAGTCTCTAAAGTTGTAATATAAAGTATGTGCTGGGGAGTGTAACGTTGCATATGCACTGTGACAAAGATATGGATCCCAGATTGTAATATGTATGGCATACCGCTGTGCGTTATAACATAGGCATCAAGGAAGGCACGTTAGATGGGGCAATATAACCGGTGCGAAGGCAAGTGTGGCATGACATATTCACGGGGTAGTGTTACAGTGCACATGGGCTAGAGAGTGTTATAGCATACGCACTAGCTGGTGGAATACAACACAGAGGTGTGTGGCACTCGGCGGGCACTGGTGGGTGTAACACAGCATTGGGCTCAGCCAGGAGCACGCTGTGACTTTCAAGTGAGGTTTGTCTCCTTTCCAGAGAGTAAAATAAAAAGTATTACACATCCGGCGATGGATGTGTGTTTTATTAACCGTGAGGGGGGTTTCTTGCATAGTTTGGTTGAATTTTTGTCGAATCTCCTTTGAATGGCTTGGTGTGCGTGTGTATTAAATGTGCCCGTCAATAGCTACCCATGTTTGTATAAATAAACGACAAGGGTGTCTACTTGGAGAGTACCCACCGGCGGGGGCGCCGGGATTAGGCACGGTAGGGCGTCAGACACGTCAGAGCTTCACTAGCGGTGTAAATACATTCCACGTGGATTCATTGTATGCATAGTTGCCTCAATGAATATCACGCAAATCGTCATGGTGATAGGTACATACGGTTTGTCCAGCATGTCCTGGGTGTTTCTATAAATATATTTTTTTTTTAAATAATAAAAAATAAAGGCAATGCAGCACACAAAAAGGCCATGACCCGGGGGGCTGATTAAGGCCTTGGGAGGGGGGCCACGTGGCCCCCTTCCAAATTTATTTTTTTCAACAAAAAAAATTAGGGGGCAGGCCCTGGGGGATGGGGTTCCCAGGGCCAATAAATTAGAAAAAGAAGGGGGGCCAAACAGCCCTCCTTCTTAAAAAAATAAAATATGGTTTTTTCAGTGAATATATATATATATATATATATATATATATATATATATATATATATATATATACATATATATATATAAATACAATAAAATAAAATCTATTGAAAACATTCTATTACAAAGGAAAACATTAAACTATTTAAAAATCTTTAAACTTAAACTTAAAATTCCCACTATAGTCAGTGCAACAGTGGGGAACGTGTTGGATAGCGGAGGGTTAAAAAATACTATTCCCACTCCAGTGAGTGCATCAATAGGGAAAGTGTTGGATTGCAGAGGGGTAACATTTACTATTCCCATTCCATTCAGTTTAAAATTAAAAACAAACAAAATATCATCAAAAAAATAAAAATATTTTTAAAAAGAAGTAAATCAAAAAATATATAAATATGTTAGAAGTAAAAATAAAAATATATGCATTATTAAAAATTAAGAAATGTAAAACGTGGAAAAATGTTAAATATATATCACAAATACCTACAAATACTATAGTAAATAAAATACAAAAATAATCTTCAATCAAATAAATATTTTTCTTCAGAAATTATTTCTCAACAAAAGCATTAACTATTACATAAATTTAGTCTATTTACTTCCTACCATATAACACCACACAACTCACAACCCACATTAAAATACAAAAATCGCATAATTAACATAATTAATTATAAATTAAACAAATATTATCAATTAAAAAATAAATTAAAAAATATAAACATTAATAAACTTCCCACCCTTTATGCCTTTAATCCCACACCTAAAATTAAACTGTCAAAACATTACACAATAAGAAAAATTTCAATTAAATAACTAATAGTATTTCACAACTAATTATAAAGTTAGTCACATTAATTTACTCCCCACTCTTTACCCCAATAAACCCAAAACCGACAGACACAAAAAATAATTAAACAATTACCCTAATTAATTATCAATTAATTAATATTAATGATCAACTAATTATTAATTAATTAAAAATAAAATACTTCACACCCTGTACCCCTATAAAACCACAACCTGCTTCTAAAATTAATTACACAATTACCATAATTAATTATCAATTCATTAGTTCATATTAATTAACAACTAATTATTAATTAAGTACTCCACAACTTATACCCCTATAAACCCCACAACCCACACATTAAATTTAATATTCATTAATTTATTATAATTGAATTACTTCCCACCCTATTTCCCTATAAACCCACAACACATTACGGAACTAAAAAATACAAACATTAATTAAAATAAAATTTATAAATACTAAAAATGTAACACACATGTTATCTATATTTTTTTTAATCGATATTTCTTACCTTAAAGTTAATATTATTGGCCACAAAATTCTTCCTGTCGATATTTATTTGTCAGGATATTTAGAACTCAATATTAGTGTAAGTCGACATTCACAACTTAATATTTTGACTGAATAATACTGGGAATAAATCACACTTGGAAATATTACTAGCAGGGCTAAGCTCAATCGTATTAAATCAACATTAGCAATATGCAAGCTTGGGAAAGTTCCTATTCAATGCCCCCCAGCACCCTTATGAGATGCAACACGTTGTCCATCCCGGGGCCACCCTATTAGTTCTTTTAATTCAACAGTTCGAGGGTGCACCATGGGTCACATGGATTAAACAAATATGTACATACATAGAATGATGCCACTTTTTAGCAGCACCACTGGCCAGGGCCTCACGGGGAATGACCAATGTCAAATGAAATGCTCTTTTGGCAAGAAATCAACATATCAGGCAAACAGTTGTACAGTGTCGTGTATCACGGCCGGTTCCCACTCTCACTCCCACACACACTCAATCACACTGCACTGATATGTGGTGCCACGGATATCAGGCAAGTCTGTACAGAACTAGCTCGCACACATACATACTCTGCACCCTAATATGGTGCAACTGACACCCAGCAGGTCAATTGCTCACACACTCTGGAAAGACCATAACCCCTAGCCTCGCTCTGCCCTCTAGCTCACCCGACTATCCTACACCCTTGAATTAGAGACACCTCATTCTCCCTCCCAGGCACTAGGCTGCTCGTGGCCAAAGTCACTCTTAATCAGGCTTCCAGGGAAGCAGGTGGGGTAGGCAGTAAGGGTAATTAGAAGGCAGTTGACAAAAGGAATTTGACACCCACTGGAGAAGTTCACCCACAGGATGCAGAACGAAAACTGACTGGGACAATATTCGGTAACACCAAACGGGTCCAGAAGGACCTACAGCACCAGGCCAGTTCTGCGAAGCACAGGGGGTTTTACACAGTCTCCTGACCCACTTCTGATGATTCTCAGACGCGTTCTTCCAGCACAGTCAGTCACTCACACCACCCAGGCCCGAGCTGGGCAATACTGTCTGGCTACGCTGTGTCATCTGGTAAGGCCAGGTGAGAAATGGGAAGTTGGACCGCCGTGCTGAGGACCCAAATAAAGGAACAGTAGATGAATGGAGAATGAAGCAGGGGGCCTCTCAAAAGAAGGAGACACCCCATCAGGTACACTTTGATCACAGTTGCACCCAGGAAATCCAGGTACAACATCGGGTGCAGTCATTCCAGACAGTTCTGGTCTTACACACAAAGAGTTACAAATTCTGTACCTCCCTAGATATGAGGCCCAATGTTTGGTGCACATTGATATTGGTCATACCAGACGACTTTGGTTACACGTACAACAAAGAGTTGCACATTTTGTACCTCCCTGGAAATACAACGTCTGGTGCACTTTGATATTGGTCGCACCAGACGGTTCCAAATACACACACAGGTGCAAGTTCAGCAATACTCATGAAGTAGAATGAGGCACTACTATGGTTATGCCCCCACATCTGAGGATCAAATCATGTGAATCATAAACCACATGCAATGAGCATGCAGCAGGCATGTCACACAAGAGCGAGCCACTTTGGGCCGTGCAACCAGTGAATCTGCGCAACATAAACGAGACACTTATGTGTGCCAAGGTCCCCATGATGCAGTGACCACAGGCCTTGGATGCTGGCAAGACTTTGGGACTCCACATAAGGTTATGTAGTCTCCAAACACAATTCTTAAGTCCAGGCCCACGCTGCGCTACCAGTTGGTATCCAGCCGACGATATGAGCACTTGAGAAGACACCACTCTTCAGGTGTCACAGATAGATTTGATGTCCCTGAGTCCTCTGAAAGAACAGGGAGCAAGCTCACCAAGCCCTTGGAGAGCACACTTCAGGGTGCCACACAGCAGCAGGTAGTCGGCCCAGGTCAGCAAATTTTCAGGAAGGGCTCAAGGTCCCTCTCAATTGCAGTACTCCTGCTTGTACTCTACAGATGCCTCTGGCAGTGTGCACCATGCAGTTCCAGGTTTTCCTATCCCACATACCCACATACCCACAAGTGTATCTCACCCTCAGCTGAAGCAGTGCACCAGTAGTAACACTGGTGTGCTCCTTTGATGTTGGGGGTGGTTCAAAGGGTCTCCCTCTGAACCACAGATGTCTGCCATAAATTCCAGTCCTCTATGCCATGGGGCTGTGGAATGCAGATCTTAATCTTTAGTGGGACCATGATCTGGCTCTCAGAGGCCAAATGTCAAAACCTCTTTCTCCATTCTCTCCAGCCAATGGCAGAGGTCTGTCATTCCAGTTGCATGCCCAGTGTTTATTGGCTGTCTCTGCGGTATGCCCGGATGTGCTCCCCCAACCTCCGGTGTGAACTCAAGCCAAGCACCAAAGCACATAAAGAGTTTTAGAGCACAGAAATGTCCACTTTCTAGTAAGGACATTTTTTTACGGAGTTTTGTATAGCGCGAACCTGACCCGGTATCGGATACCAGAGCGCTTTACATAGTACCAGTTACGTTACATGAGGACTCATTCATTTTTGTTATGCACGGGGAGATTATGTGATTTGCCCAGGATTACAGGGTGTTCAGAGTCAATGCCGAGACTCGAACCCGGTTCCCCAGATTCGAGGTTGACCACTCTAGCCATTAGGCCAACTCCTCTCCTCTCGACTTTTGACAAAGCCACCTTCATCACTGTCAAGGGGTTGTCACTGTGAATTCAATGATATGAAACATCATGAGGTTGCTCCACTGTAATCCACTATTGCATCTTGAAGTGATTTCAACTCTTTCCCCATGTTAGCCTATGGGAATTCACAGCTGAATTGGTACCCTTGGGGTACTCGGGTGAAAGTGACAGGTCCTCTAAAGTTGGCTATTGACTAAAGCAGGCCAGTCTGAGTACACATGCAATTGTGAGCACCAGCCTACAATGGCATGCCTGACACAGGTTTAGGGACACCCTTGGTGCAAAGCGCATGCCAGCCTGCAATAGCAACTTGTACACACTTATTAGGACCCCAACGGTAGAAAGTGCATGCAGCCTGCAACGGCAGGCTGAACACATATTCAGCAACACCAACAGTGCAAGGTGCACGCCAGCCTGCTAATGGCAGAAGTAGCACACTTATTTAGAGACACTATTAGGGCATGTGTGCACACATGCCTGCAGTCTAATTAAGAAAGGTCTTTCTCCTGACCTCCTTCTGTCACCTATCCGATGTAGTTCTTAGTCAAAAGCGCCAAGATGCCCGTAGGGCGATAGATGCGCTATACAAGTTCCACATCAATCAATCAATCAATGGCAGGCTGGAAATCTGTCTTAGCACACCATCGGCAGGACCGCACAACAGCCTGCAAACTTTTGTTGTCTCTTCGATGCCGGTCACTTGCTCTTCGTCCTTTTCTTGTTTTAGGCCTTTGAAATGTGAGCTGTTTCTTGTTATTCGTCGGCTGTCTGATTCTGCTGTTATCATTGTTCCTTTTACTTGCGTTATCGTCAACGGGTCTTGGGCGAATGGACTGTCCGACTTTCGTTGTTGTCTCTGTCGGACTACTACAGTGTCTCCTTCATGGAGGTGTGATTTGATGGCATGTCGTCTGCCGTCAGCATATTCTTTCATTTTTGTCTTAGCCGCCTCATCTTTTGCTGCCACGCTCTCGTGCCCTGGCACGGTCAGTCCTTCTACCTGCGGCAGCCTCGTTTGACTTGTCCTCCCTAGTACCAGCTCCACCGGGCATTTCCCTGTAGACCCATGGGGCGTGTTTCTGTAGTCTCTCAGTATTTGGCATAGTGCTTGGCCCAGGGAAATTTTGACAGCTTCGCCCTCTGAACTGCCTTCTTGATGTTTCCCATGAATCTTTCGACCATGCCATTTGCTTGCGGCCATAGTGGTGTTATCTTCCTGTGCTGTATTCCGAGGTAGGCCATGAACCTTCGGAATTCCTCTCCTGAGAACGGAGGACCATTATCAGTTTTCAATGTTTCTGGCGAGCCCCATGCTGCGAATATGTCGTCCAGAACAGGTAATGTTGCGGCTGCTGACGTTGAGGAGACTGATCTCACAATGGGGAATCTGGAGTATTCATCTATTATGACCAGTAGGTAAGTTCCCGCGTCTGGAGGTCCAAAGAAATCGGCAGCCATTGTTGTCCATTCAGCCCTTGGCAGTTCCGACATGTGCAATGGTTCTTGTCTTGCTGGCGGACCTGTTGTTTGACAGAGGTGACAGGCCGCAATCGTATCTTCGACTAGACGGTGTAACCCGGGGAACCACACTTTTTCTCTCAGCAACTTCTTTGTCGCCACAATGCCCCTGTGTGACTCGTGTGCAAAGCTGACCACTTGGCGCCGTAGTGAGCTTGGAATGACTATCCTGGTGCCCCGCATTACTATTCCACTATTTGTCTCTGATAGCTCCCCGCTTATTTTCTGTAGAGCCAGCATCTCCTCCTTGTTTACTCCTCCCTTCCATGTGCAGTTGTTGTTGACATGTCTCCACCTTTGTTGCCTCATCATTTCTCTGGCCCCTCAGAGAGTGTAATCTTTTTCCATTTCTCTCTCTATTTCTGTTAGAGTTACTGGTGCAGGCGTGCTTTGCTTTAAAACAAAGTTTAAGTATTCTTCTGCCATTGAGGCCTTTTTTCTGCATGCGGTAGTTGATGCCGTGACATGTAGTCTGCTGGATTATGTTCTTTCCCTGGTTTGTGGACAATTTTGAAATCGTAGTCCATTAGTCTGATGCCCCAGCGCTCGATGCGGGGCGGCATCTTTGCCGCTGGTTTGCTGTAAATTGTTACTAGTGCTTGGTGGTCTGTGATGATGGTGAATGGCTTCCCGTACACAAACATGTGGTAATGCTCGCATGCCCATTCCACCGCTAAGCTTTCTTTCTCCGGCTGGGAGTATGCCTTCTCAATGTCTGTCAGGGTTTTGCTGGCGTATGAAACAATCTTCCTTGGTGACTCCTTTCCTGGCAAGTGTTGTGCTAGTATTGCTCCTAGCCCCACTGGGCTGGCATCGACCGTCAGCTCGGTGCAGAGCAGAGGGTCGAAGTATGTGAGGTGCTCCACAGTCATCACGGCCTTCCGTATTTCCTCGAACGATTCATTGCATTGTTGAGACCAGACAAATTTCTGGCCTTGTTTCGTTAGTTCTCTCAGCGGCGTGCTCACCGTAGCAAAGTCTTGTATGTATCTGGCACAGTAGCTTGCCAGGCTTAGGAATGATCTTATTTCTGCCACTTCTGACGGTGGCTTTGTGTTCTTCAGCGTCTCCACTTTGCTGGAATCAGGCCTCATCCCTTTTTTCGAGAATATGTGCCCGAAGAATATCAGTTCTGTTATCCCTAGCTCGCACTTTTCTCCATTCAGTGTTAGCCCGGCCTGCTTTAGTTGTTTGCACACTTGCCTTAGGGCGCCATCGTGTTCTTCGTCCGATTTTCAAAACACTAGGATGTCATCACTGTAGTTGAAGCTGTTGTGCACTGGTCGTATCACCTGTCTTATTGTCTCCTGAAATATTTCAGCGACTGACGAGATACCAAAACTGAGCCTTTTGTATCTGAATAGTCCTAGGTGTGTGGAGAACGTCGTGATGTATCTTGACTGGGGGTCCAGTTCTAGTTGGTGATACCCTTTGCACAGATCTAGCTTTGAGAATCGGCAAGCCCCTGTCAGCCGGCTCATCATGTCGTTCAGATGAGGTTTGGTATTCTCATGTCTACACAGATCCGTATGTTGGAAGTGTTCTTCTTCGGGACTGCCACAATCGGTGACACCCATGGTGTCGGGCCGTCTGCTGGCTCAATTATGTCTTGCTGCAGTAGTTTGTTTATTTCTTCTTCCACTTGCGGTTGTAGATGAATCGGCACTCTCCTGTGATGCTGTGCCACTGGTCTCACAGCTTCATTTATGTGTAGGGTGATCTGTTTGTCTTTTAGCTTCCCCAGACCTTGCAGTATTTCTTGATATTCTTGAAGTATGTTCTCTTTTTCTGTCATTTGATATGTCATAGCCAACAACCCCATGATTTGTGCCGTGACGTTGCTCAGCAGAAAGGGTGCTGGGATGTCCCCTTTCAGCACGTGTATCTCTTCTTGGCATGTCATGTCCTGATATGTCAGAGTTTCGGTGAATTTGCCCATGTTTTCGATGGGTGTCTTTGATCCCCACGTGAACACGTCTACTTTTAATGGCGATAACGTTGGCTTTATTCTCATCTTCATGTACTCTGACATGCACATTATGTTGCATGTTGCGCCACTGTCTAGCACAAATTTTGTTCTGTGGCGCCCGACGTCGATGTCTACTGTGGCCATCTTTTTTATTTGCTGCTTCTCCACCAGCCGGACGTGTTCCTGCTGTCTTCCTTCTTTTGGTGTGTCGGACATGAGGTATAGCCGTGCTTCCCTCCCGGCCGCCGTCGGTTCATTCAACTCTTCAGACGAGCCTCTCTCCGGTGTCTCCATGTGTCGGGCGTGTCTTGTGCCCGTCATCCTTGGTCTGAATGTTCGTCCCCTCTCATTCTTGAATTGCCGGCTCATGCAGGTGCTTGCGAAATGGTTGTCCCTGTTGCATTTTCTGCATTTCTGGCCCATTGTTGGGCAGGTGCCTATGTGTGGGAATTCAAAGCCGCATCTGTAGCATGTGACCGCTTGTTTCCTGGGATGTTGTTGCTCCCTGTTGTCGTTCCTTTTAACATTTTCCGTCATCCGATGCGCCATAGCTATTCCTTTTTCTTTGCCTATTTGTATTTGTTTGGCATGTTCTGTGGCCCGTGCTTCTGTGCGGGCCATCGTCAGTATTTTCTCAAGTGTTGTTGGTTCTTTTAGAATGCGTGCCCTGAACTCTACTGACAGACACCCTACGATGAGACGCGTTCGTATTGCTTCTTCATTGTTAAATTTTTCGAATTCGCAATATGTCACCAACTTCCGCAATCTTGTCGCAAAGTCATCCATGCTCTCTTCTGATTGTTGGCATGCTGTATGGAACGTGTACCTTTCAAAATCGATGTTGCGTTGGGGGTCGAATTTTTCCGTGAGGCACGCTTTCGCGCCGTTGTAATCCGCTGTTTTTTCACTCGGGAGTGTCATCATTAGGTCTTCTATCTCGTCCCCCGCAAGGTTAACCAGCAGATCCAGTTGTTTGCTCTCTGCGACATCCGTTGCGCGCATGTAGCATTCAAATTGTCGTAGCCATCTCTCCCATCTGATGCCTGCTTGCGGTTCCGATATATTAAATGGCAGTGGCCTGCGGAACACAGCTTGTGTGCTCCTTGTGTCTTCGTCACCCATATCTTTTCCTTTATTTTATTTTATTTTATTTATTTATTTCACTTTACTCTTCTTTCTTCTTCCTCAAGTGCTATTTTCTTTCTTTAGCACCTTTTCTTTTATTTCTCCTTTAATTTTGACTTTTTTCAGTCTATATTTCCTTTTTGCCTGACTTTAAAATGGCCTCCCGGCCTTCCTGTGCTGTGATTGGCCCAATTTGCCTGACTCCAAGATGGCCGCCGCACTCTCACGCGATTTCGCACTGTCTGGGACTTTGCCTGACCCTTCAAAATGGCCGCCGTCTATCTTGGATGCTGATTGGCCCAATTTGCCTGACTCCAAAATAGCCGCCTCCTCTCGCGAGAGTTCATTGAAACTCACGCGCGGGAGAGTCTTAATCTCCTTTCTCGGCTGCTTCGTCAATTTCAGTTTCACGCTGCTCTTACTTGTGTTGGCAGCGCCGGGGTGAGCTCCCGCAACGATGTTATTTTCTGCTGGGCACTTCGGACCAGTGTGGGCTCCTGGCTCCGAGTTGATTTTCGCGACTGGGTGAGCTCCGCCAGTCGCCGCGACGCGTGGATTTCGATCCCGCCTCGTCGCCAGTTGTCGCGTCGCTTCCCTGCAAGGATCACCACCACACAGTGTGAGTACTTATTTCTTTATTATGGATTATCTGCAGCTAGCATGCTGTGCGTCCTATCTGGTTCCTTGCTTCCTGTACTCTGCCCCTTGGCCTCCCCCTGACCGGCACTGGTGTCCGGTGACCTGTCCTGCCCCTCGCCCTCTCCCAGGTCCTAGTGTCCACTCCTCAGGACACTACAGTAGGTTGGACACGTATTCTCAGGCATTATCGGGGCAACGGCACCTACCAGCCTGCCCTGGCAGGCTGGACCCAGTACTTTAAAAATCATAGATATGGTGGCGCACCCATCGGCCGGCCATAACAGACCTGACCAATGTTTTAGAAGCCTCAATAGAGCTCCACTTCATAATGTGTGTAGGAAGGATGTGCACAATTTCAGACTGCACTTATATCTGGAAAGATGCCCCAGGCCCGAAGGTCCTAACAAGAGAATCAGCCATACCCGGAAAGGGTCCCATAGGGCAAGCAATCCCCCTAGGTAGGGAAAACCCACTTGAGAGTTCATCCCTACCCGGTTAGCACACCCACAGATGTACCTACCTGGGCACTCACCTACCCTGATTTGATGGTAGTGAATGGCCACCTAAGATTTGACTAAGAAGGGTAGAACGGACAACCTGAGCATGAGACCCTTTTGACAGGCTATTCAAGTGGGTGGCACAATCAGTGAAGCATTTCCCTATTAGCCAGTGATGCATCCACCCTGGGTATGTGGTGCACCTTCTTACAGGGCACTTACAGGTACGACACCTGAACCAATCGAGTAACCATCCAATTCTGGGCTGCGCAGAGAGGGAGCTCACTCTTTCCCACTGCAGTACAGTGGGAAAGTGCCCAGAAACCTAAGGTCAGGGAAAGAGAGTTGGCAACCCAGCAGGACAAAAAGCAAAAGGTTTGCGGGAAATCCCCCCTAAGAAGGGCCATGTTTAACACGTTGTTCACTACAAACCATAGTAAACATGACCAATCCACAAAAATCTCAAACTCTTTCTCCAAACATTCACCACTAACTCATAGATTAGATCAAGATGTTATTTTCTCCTTGCATCCTCTTCAGTCTCTACTTGGAACTCTCTTAGATTACTTCTCAACAAACATCCATATTTCATATCATTTCTTTGCGCTGACATGCAGTTTTACTTACAGATAACTTCCCTGAGGAAACAAGGGGGCATATTATCGAGAAACAGCGTTAAATTTATCGCCGCTTTAGCGGCAGAAAAATGCTAATGGAGCATTATTCTAAATTTGACATCTCCCGGATATTAAAGTGTGTAGTTGTTTAAAATCAAATGGTCCAGTCCTTCCCAAATTAGATGTGGTTAATACTCTGCTATGGGGTATAGCTAGACCTCATCTCAGTCCCCTGAAAGCAGCACTTCATACTGCAGCCAGTTGGTCTCTAGAACCAGTGTATATGACCATATCACTCAAAACATGATCTGCCTGGACTATTTTCTGATTCAGTTTACATTTCTCAATCTGATACTTCCTGCTTTTGTTCAAAGCTATTCTTTGTTCCTCCCATGGATATGCCAACAAAGCTACATTATAAATTTAGAATAATAAATCAGTTGAATACTAGGTCACACTTTTTTAAGTTTGTGCAGCAGAACTGTGAAATGTACTTCTACTATGCCCGTAAGAAAAAGAAAATCACACTTACAACCACAGTGTCAATCATATTACAACCTTGTCAGTCTATCTCATAGAGGCAATTATAATGGTGTATTGGCAGTCTCCAAAAATAATATAACATAACATGACATAACATAATATAACATATCATAACATAACATTCCTCAGTGTCAGCTCTTTATAAGACAGTATTAGTGCAAAGAAAGAATATGGTCTGCTGAAAAACATCTTGCTGTATCACTTTAAAAAAAAGCTTATGCATTGAGAAATCTACCTGCCCCACCATTCCACCATTCTCCTAGTGAATAAATTGCACAACGGTAAGTTTTCAGTTGAAATTGCAAACTACACCCTGTTAAAATTTGGGTTGTATGTCAACTGTAGTATGAGACCAAGTCAAGCAGCAACCACAATCCTAGTCAGGGTAAGAATCAGGCAAACCCTAAATTAACCTGTGCTCACCCTCTGGTAGATTGGCACAAAACAGTCAGGGTTCACTTTGAGGCAATGTGTAAAGTGTTTGTGCAACCCTACAAACAGTAGAACAGTGAATACAGCACACAATAAGATTTAACACCAGGTTAGAGAAATAGCGCTTAACATAATAAATAAAACAAGACCAAAACGACAAAAATTCAATGAGTACAACTTGAGATATTGAATGTCAAGGTTTTTAGGTAAAAATAGCACCTAGAAGCAGCAAGCGCTATTTGGAATGTATGGTCGTACTGGACCCGGACAAAATCAAAATTTCAGGCTGACTGCAATGAAGTGTGTGCCAGATAAGGAGACCCAATGAGGCCCACTGAAACAAAGTAACCTAATCCTGGGTGCATCAATGTCGAGGATGTATGGTACAGTTGACGCAATGCGCCGGTGCTGATCCATGTACTAGTGGCAATGCGCTGCGATGCGTTGGCTCTGCTGATTAATAAGCTGCGATGCAGAGGTTTGGTGTTGTCATTGAGGCTGCCGATGACGGAGATGTGAGGACCTTGCACCGGGAAGAGCGCTGCACAGTAGTGGGCCAGAAGGCACTGCATTGGGTCCGATCCCTGCAGAAGTGGCAATCTGTCAGTGCCGATCCATGCAGCAGAGGTGATGCGCCGGTTCTTATCCACATAGCAGAGGCAATGCATTGGTTCTGATCCGCACAGTGGGGGGGAAGAGTTTGTTTGACAACAGATGATGTGGTTCTGCTGGAAAAAGCACATTAGGTCCACTTTCAAGGGTTCTGGGCTGCTGTGGCACCACTTGGTAGGGCATACTCACAGATAGCAGAGTTCAGGTGCAGACGCAGCGTGGTTGAAACTCTTTTATGTCCCTGAGATATCAGATCAGGAGGCCAGCCAGCTAGCCCTTGGAGTCACTCTGGGTTCAAGTGATGCAGGCCCAGTTCTTCTCACCCAGGCAGGAAAACAGCAGGTATGAGGGCAGCACAGCATGGGAGGAGTCCAGAATGCAGCAGTCCAACAGAGTGGCAGTCCTTCAACAGAACAGCAGTTCTTATTCCTGGCAGATAATTCACAGGTCTATAAGTGAACTAAGTGGTGGTGTCTGAGGTCCAGTACTTACATCCAGTTGTGCCTTTTGAAGAGGGGTAGACTTCAAAGACACGACTTTGTCGTGCACAGAGGTCCTCCCTTAGTGCCCTAGCTCCGACTCACTACATGGGGTGTGCAGTCCTTTGTGGGGGGGGGGGCAGGACACAACCTATTCAGGAGCAAGTGAGGGTGGGTTCAGCACCTTCCTCCAATCCTCCAAGGATGGCCCATCAAGTTGCGCCTAAGCTCCCATTGTTGTGGTTATTCAGGGTGAATACACAAAACCCAACTGTCATCCTTTCCAGACAAGTGATCACAGTCAGACAGCAGGCACCAAATAGCTAAGTATAAGAATGAAGCAAAACCAAAGGAAGTGATGGATGGAGTGTTGAACATTGCAAGCACTCACCCCCCAGTCAACTGATCTGGGTTTAATCCACCACCGTTCTTTAGCCCACTCTGCCACCCCAGTTCAGACATGGCCATATGCAAATCAGTCTGACCCTGTGCCTCATGGGAACAGTCCAGCCCGAACTGCCAAGCCATGTCTTCCCTGGACCGGAAACAAGCTTCCTAGAACCTATTTCTGGCATTTCAGCCGTCTTCAGCCAGGCTTGCTTGAATCCAGTGGCAAAGTGAGCAAGGGACTCACGTCTGAGCATACCCTGCCAACTTATGGCGAACAAAGCAAAAACAAAGTAAATGATGGATAGAGTGTTGAACATTGCAAGCACTCACCCCCCAGTCAACTGATCCGGGTTTAATCCACCACCGTTCTTTAGCCCACTCTGCCACCCCAGTTCAGACATGGCCATATGCAAATCAGTCTGACCCTGTGCCTCATGGGAACAGTCCAGCCCGAACTTCCAAGCCATGTCTTCCCTGGACCGGAAACAAGCTTCCTAGAACCGGTTTCTGGCATTTCAGCCGTCTTCAGCCAGGCTTGCTTGAATCCAGTGGCAAAGTGAGCAAGGGACTCACGTCTGACCATACCCTGCCAACTTATGGCGAACAAAGCAAAACCAAAGGAAATGATGGATGGAGTGTTGAACATTGCAAGCACTCACCCCCCAGTCAACTGATCTGGGTTTAATCCACCACCGTTCTTTAGCCCACTCTGCCACCCCAGTTCAGACATGGCCATATGCAAATCAGTCTGACCCTGTGCCTCATGGGAACAGTCCAGCCCGAACTGCCAAGCCATGTCTTCCCTGGACCGGAAACAAGCTTCCTAGAACCGGTTTCTGGCATTTCAGCCGTCTTCAGCCAGGCTTGCTTGAATCCAGTGGTAAAGTGAGCAAGGGACTCACGCCTGAGCATACCCTGCCAACTTATGGCGAAAAAGCAAAACCAAAGGAAATGATGGATGGAGTGTTGAATATTGCAAGCACTCACCCCCCAGTCAACTGATCTGGGTTTAATCCACCTGCGTTCTTTAGCCCACTCTGCCACCTCAGTTCAGACATGACCATATGCAAATCAGTCTGTCCCTGTGCCTCATGGGAACAGTCCAGCCCAAACTGCCAAGCCATGTCTTCCCTGGACCGGAAACAAGCTTCCTAGACCCGATTTCAGGCATTTCAGCAGTCTTCAGCCAGGCTTGCTTGAATCCAGTGGCAAAGTGAGCAAGGGACTCGCGTCTGAGCATACCCTGCCAACTTATGGCGAACAAAGCAAAACCAAAGGAAATGATGGATGGAGTGTTCAACATTGCAAGCACTCACCCCCCAGTCAACTGATCTGGGTTTATTCCACCACCGTTCTTTAGCCCTCTCTGTCACCCCAGTTCAGACATGGCCATATGCAAATCAGTCTGACCCTGTGCCTCATGGGAACAGTCCCGCCCCAACTGCCAAGCCATGTCTTCCCTGGACCGGAAACAAGCTTCCTCGAACCGGTTTCTGGCATTTAAGCCGTCTTCAGCCAGGCTTCCTTGAATCCAGTGGCAAAGTGAGCAAGGGACTCACGTCTGAGCATACCCTGCCAACTTATGGCGAACAAAGCAAAACCAAAGGAAATGATGGATGGAGTGTTGAACATTGCAAGCACTCACCCCCCAGTCAAATGATCTGGGTTTAATCCACCACCGTTCTTAAGCCCACTCTGCCACCCTAGTTCAGACATGACCATATGCAAATCAATCTGACCCTGTGCCTCATGGGAACAGTCCAGCCCGAACTGCCAAGCCATGTCTTCTCTGGACCGGAAACAAGCTTCCTAAAACCGGTTTCTGGCATTTCAGCCGTCTTCAGAAAGGCTTGCTTAAATCCAGTGGCAAAGTGAGCAAGGGACTCACGTCTGAGCATACCCTGCCAACTTATGGCGAACAAAGCAAAACCAAAGGAAATGATGGATGGAGTGTTGAACATTGCAAGCACTCACCCCCCAGTCAACTGATCTGGGTTTAATCCAACACTGTTCTTTAGCCCTCTCTGCCACCCCAGTTCAGACATGGCCATATGCAAATCAGTCTGACCCTGTGCCTCATGGGAACAGTCCAGCCCGAACTGCCAAGCCATGTCTTCCCTGGACCGGAAACAAGCTTCCTAGAACCGGTTTCTGGCATTTCAGCTGTCTTCAGCCAGGCTTGCTTGAATCCAGTGGCAAAGTGAGCAAGGGACTCACGTCTGAGCATACCCTGCCAACTTATGGTGAACAAAGCAAAACCAAAGGAAATGATGGATGGAGTGTTGATCATTGCAAGCACTCACCCCCCAGTCAACTGATCTGGGTTTAATCCACCACCGTTCTTTAGCCCACTCTGCCACCCCAGTTCAGACATGGCCATATGCAAATCAGTGTGACCCTGTGCCTCATGGGAACAGTCCAGCCCGAACTGCTAAGCCATGTCTTCCCTGGACCAGAAACAAGCTTCCTAGAACCGGTTTCTGGCATTTCAGCCGTCTTCAGCCAGGCTTGCTTGAATCCAGTGGCAAAGTGAGCAAGGGACTCACGTCTGAGCATACCCTGCCAATTTATGGCGAACAAAGCAAAACCAAAGGAAATGATGGATGGAGTGTTGAACATTGCAAGCACTCACCCCCAAGTCAACTGATCTGGGTTTAATCCACCACCGTTCTTTAGCCCACTCTGCCACCCCAGTTCAGACATGACCATATGCAAATCAGTCTGACCCTGTGCCAGCCCAAACTGCCAAGCCATGTCTTCCCTGGACCGGAAACAAGCTTCCTGGGCCCGGATTCAGGCATTTCAGCAGTCTTCAGCCAGGCTTGCTTGAATCCAGTGGCAAAGTGAGCTAGGGACTCACATCTGAGTATACCCTGCCAACTTATGGCGAACAAAGCAAAACCAAAGGAAATGATGGATGGAGTGTTGAACATTGCAAGCACTCACCCCCAGTCAACTGATCTGGGTTTAAGCCACCACCGTTCTTTAGCCCTCTCTGTCACCCCAGTTCAGACATGGCCATATGCAAATCAGTCTGACCCTGTGCCTCATGGGAACAGTCCCGCCCTAACTGCCAAGCCATGTCTTCCCTGGACCGGAAACAAGCTTCCTCAAACCGGTTTCTGGCATTTAAGCCGTCTTCAGCCAGGCTTCCTTGAATCCAGTGGCAAAGTGAGCAAGGGACTCACGTCTGAGCATACCCTGCCAACTTATGGCGAACAAAGCAAAACCAAAGGAAATGATGGATGGAGTGTTGAACATTGCAAGCACTCACCCCCCAGTCAAATGATCTGGGTTTAATCCACCACCGTTCTTTAGCCCACTCTGCCACCCCAGTTCAGACATGACCATATGCAAATCAGTCTGACCCTGTGCCTCATGGGAACAGTCCAGCCCGAACTGCCAAGCCATGTCTTCCCTGGACCGGAAACAAGCTTCCTATAACCGGTTTCTGGCAATTCAGCCGTCTTCAGCCAGGCTTGCTTGAATCCAGTGGCAAAGTGAGCAAGGGACTCACGTCTGAGCATACCCTGCCAACTTATGGCGAACAAAGCAAAACCAAAGGAAATGATGGATGGAGTGTTGATCATTGCAAGCACTCACCCCCCAGTCAACTGATCTGGGTTTAATCCACCACCGTTCTTTAGCCCACTCTGCCACCCCAGTTCAGACATGGCCATATGCAAATCAGTGTGACCCTGTGCCTCATGGGAACAGTCCAGCCCGAACTGCCAAGCCATGTCTTCCCTGGACCAGAAACAAGCTTCCTAGAACCGGTTTCTGGCATTTCAGCCGTCTTCAGCCAGGCTTGCTTGAATCCAGTGGCAAAGTGAGCAAGGGACTCACATCTGAGCATACCCTGTCAACTTATGGCGAACAAAGCAAAACCAAAGGAAATGATGGATGGTGTGTTGAACTTTACAAACACTCACCCCCCAGTCAACTGATCTGGGTTTAATCCACCACCGTTCTTTAGCCCACTCTGCCACCCCAGTTCAGACATGGCCATATGCAAATCAGTGTGACCCTGTGCCTCATGGGAACAGTCCAGCCCGAACTGCCAAGCCATGTCTTCCCTGGACTGGAAACAAGCTTCCTAGAACCGGTTTCTGGCATTTCAGCCGTCTTCAGCCAGGCTTGCTTGAATCCAGTGGCAAAGTGAGCAAGGGACTCACGTCTGAGCATACCCTGCCAATTTATGGCAAACAAAGCAAAACCAAAGGAAATGATGGATGGAGTGTTGAACATTGCAAGCACTCACCCCCCAGTCAACTGATCTGGGTTTAATCCACCACCGTTCTTTAGCCCACTCTGCCACTCCAGTTCAGACATGGCCAAGAAAGCCTGGCTGAAATGCCAGAAACCGGTCCTAGGAAGCTTGTTCCCGGTCCAGTTAAGACATGGCTTGGCAGTTCGGGCTGGACTGTTCCCATGAGGCACAGGGTCAGACTGATTTGCATATGGCCATGTCTGAACTGGGGTGGCAGAGGGGGCTAAAGAACGGTGATGGATTAAACCCAGATCAGTTGACTGGGGGTGAGTGCTTGCAATGTTCAACACTCCGTCCATCATTTTCTTTGGTTTTGCTTTGTTCGCCATAAGTTGGCAGGGTATGCTCAGACGTGAGTCCCTCGCTCACTTTGCCACTGGATTCAAGCAAGCCTGGCTGAAGATGGATGAAATGCCAGAAACCGGTCCTAGGAAGCTTGTTTCCGGTCCAGGGAAGACATGGCTTGGCAGTTCGGGCTGGACTGTTCCCATGAGGCACAGGGTCAGACTGATTTGCTTATGGCCATGTCTGAACTGGGGTGGCAGAGTGGGCTAAAGAACAGTGATGGATTAAACCCAGATCAGTTGACTGCGGGTGAGTGCTTGCAATGTTCAACACTCCGTCCATCATTTCCTTTGATTTTGCTAAGTATAAGAATGCCCACTTTTTAAAAAGTGATGTTTTCAGAATTGTAATAAAAAATCTGACTTCATCATAAATTAGGATTTTAAATTAGATTCAAGGGACACCAAACTTGAAACGTTTGTCTCTACCAGATTGGGAATCACACTTATAAGAGATAATATGTAATCCCTATTTTATACAATCTGAGAGATAGGCCTCAGTGTAGTGAAAAGACGACTTTAAGAGTCTTTCACTACCAGGACATGTAAAACTTAAAAGCACATTTCCGACTTTTTAAATCACTTTCCACCCTGTCTTCTGGGCTGTCCAAGACATACCCTTGGGTGACTTGTATGTATTAAAAAGGAAGGTTGGTGCCTGGCAAAAGATTAATTTTGCATGACTGTAATGGCAGTGTAAACTGCACATACAGGCTCTGCAATGGCAAGCCTGAGACATGTTTAAAGGGCTACATACGTGGGTGGCACATTCAGTGCTGCAGACCCACTAGTAGCGTTTATTTACAGGCCCTATGCAATTGGTATGCACTTTAATAGTGATTTATATGTAGATTAAATGTGCCAATTGGATGAGAGCCAATGTTACAATGTTTAGAGGAGAGAGAACATGCACTTTAGCTCCGGTTAGCAGTGGTGAAGTGCACAGAGTCCTACAGCCAACAAAAACGAGGTCAGCAAAATATTTCCTACGGTAAACAACATTTACCCCGAAACTTGTTCCCCGCTTGGAATCACAACGCGGTCTTTACAACGACCTTGTTGTGATTCCGCATACCATTACTCCGCAAGTCGGAAGAACGACTTGCGGAGGGGTGGGGGAGGTGTTGGATTTAAAATCCAACACCTTCCCTAGTGTCCGCACAGACTGGAGTTGGAATAGTAAATTATACTATTCCAACATCCAGCGCCCCCCATCCGCAAGTCGTTGTTCCGACATGCGGAGTAATGGTATGCGGAATCACAATGTGGTCGTTGTAACGACCGCGTTGTTATTCCAAGTGGGGACAAAGGCGGCGGAATAATGTTGTAGATTCATTTCCCACCACTTATCCACAGCACATGCTTAAGCATACTCTCATTAGATTTGTGAATCAGTGCATCTGTGAAATTCACCTTTTACTCGTCTAACCTGACAACATATTTTCAACAATGTGATGCCACATTGCATGAAACAACATTGAGTGAGAAATAGTTTGAAAACTGAAATAGCTAACGTTTGAGTAAATGTAACATTTAGCACCATGGTCATATTTGAAATCCCCTACATTGTGAGCAACAGGAAACCATCACTTAAACACAATGCATTTTCTTGTCTTTTCAGATCACTTGCACATAACTGTATTGTGCTTTAGTAACGTTTAGTATGTTGCCAGTTATTTGTGTCCAGACATCTAGAATTCGATGTGCGCGAAAGCCTCATATTTTTTTTATTGAGTTTATTACTTTATTCTGTACTTGGTAATACTGATGAAATGGCAGTGTTTTTCTCTCTAAACTGAAATTACTTAAAGGTACGAGAAAGGATTATGCTGGTAGCTACGAGAGACGTATTAGCTTAGAGGAAAAATGCCTTATATAAATTCAAGAAAACTTGCTATGGCTTGCTGAGATGCAGGATTGCGACTCTAACCATTTTGAAAAGTAATGGTATTGTAAAATCAGACTGTTCAAAACATTTCTAATGGACAGAGGCTTTCAACCATAGGCAATTCGTTTTGAAAATGCTTATAAAAATATTAGACCCAACCATGTAAGCTATAAAATCTACAATATGTAGTGGGTAAATTATTTTACTTACTAAAATACAATACCAGTATTTTGCCAGAAAATGCAATTTCACACTGTGTCCATTCTATAGTCTGTCTTCTGTGGGTACTTACCATTGATTACAAATTTAAGGTCAGAACAGACATATATCAGTGCTACCTGTTAATTTTTTACAATATCGTTTTTATTTTTATTTCCAAACATGTTCCTCATCTTGAATGTTGTGTATTTTGGCCGACACAGTGCACACATTTTTGAGGCAGCTGCTCTTGTAGTAAAGGATTTTGTTGTTTTCTGCTCAAGCACACAGAGGATTTCCATCGGTTTTAAAGAATTACAGCAAAAATACCTCCATTTGACATTTAGGATGATTAAATTTTGAAGAATCACTTGGCATATTCAATATGACTCCACAGGGTGCTCTAGCTTTATAAGGCAATGGATCATGCTAGCTTAACTTAAATTTAAGATTTGCTGCCCTGGCATTATTGTGTTATGCAGTATTGCTGAAATGGAAACAAACTTTTGCAACCATGAGATCAAATTTGTGGCTGCTCCATAGTATATATTCAATCCATAAAGTTTAAAAATGCAATATTTGCTTTGGACAGGATAGCTTCGTGAATTACTAAATTAAATAAAAGAAATTAAACCTGGGCTGTCAACACATATGCTTTTGTTTTATCCAATGCAATTTCAGTTTGTTTTTTATGAGCAGATATTTAAACCTTGAAATGAACAGAAAGGCAGGAGAAAATAAATACTTTTTTTTTTTTTAAACCAAACAGTTTATATAAGAAATAGAATTTTACAGACCTTGCCACAACTACAATTAACGGAAATATTGTCAATGTGCACAGTGCAATGCATTTACCTATTAAAGTGATGAAATAGCGGTATTTACATATCAGTAATTCATAATTTCTGACTCTTAGTAATAAACATTGCTGTATCCCTTATTTGAAGTGCAAAGTAAAGATGGTGGCTTGTTAAACCTAATCAGACAAAAGTACACAAGCAGATACGATTTTGCAGCTTTGTTTTTTTTTTTTATCACACGGAGAAAAAAATCGAACACTGAGGCCCGTTTGCAAATGTGCTGGTTAGGATTGAGGTAGCTACAAAGGGATCAGAAATTAACAGCTAGGTTGTTATCACGGCCTGAATTTTTCCTAATTTCCAAGTGAAAAACCTGAAGTTAAAGTAAGTACCGCAACCAGTAACTACCTCACTGCAGGATAATGGTATTAAACAAGTGCAGTAAATGTCTAAACCCCATACTTTTAACGGGACCTAGGTCGTTTAAATTCTGGGTTCATGTAAATATCTAAAGCAGTCTTTAAAATCTAAAAATGCTAAATTGTTCGACATTTTCATAAAAATGCGAATTGCTCTGCAAACATAAGATTGCCAAGAAACTGTTTACTTTTCTAAATATACATATTACATATTTTCCTCTCAAAATGCTACAATTTGTCAAGAAATGATACACAATTTATATTGTAAATGATGTATTAAATCATTTTTTTCTTTCTCAACATGTATGTATGTATGTCCATACAGAAAATGCAGTGGGGCTCTGTGCAGGGTCAAAGGTGAACATACTTGCAAAGATTGACTGGAAATGCAGCAGAGCTCGGTGAATGGAAGTCAATTGTTACGAAGTTATGATGTAGTGTCCCTTAGAGAAGTGTGCCTTTAGATGGTACTTAAAGTTTAGGGCAACCCTGATGGATGCAGTAAAGTTTTTTCAGATCCTGAATACATAGATGGAGAAGGCCAATTTGGGTCCTTGTTGCAGCCATGTCAAGACCTAAAGGAGGTGGTGAGCTGGTCTACTGGAGGGGTGAGTTGCCAATCATGATAGCCTTGAAGCTGATGCAACTGGTATTGAAGAAGGTGCAGGCTGGCAAGGGGAGATAATATACTTTCATCAGGTGGTGGTGATGTGGTCATAATCCAGCATACCCTTAGTACGGAATGCAGCAGAATATGGATTGTCCTTAAGGAAAGCCATTGTGGAATATGGGAGGTTATGGAGAAGATGTTGCTAAAATCAGATGCAGGAGTACAAGAAATTGAACCAGAGCTGTGAAGTTGCTTTCTGGGAGGAACAGTTTCACTTTCTCAGGAGAGCTGGTTTTCTTTGTGATGTATTCCTCACGGGTTAGATCAGTGTCATGGGCTTATTACATAAGATATTTGTTGTATTTCAGTTCACCAAATTTGGCGAAGATAAGTTGAGTTTTTCACAACATATAGCAAAGTGGAATCTCACCATAATTTGCCACACATTCCGATAAAATTATTTCCATTTGCTGTATAAAACCTACATGAAAGTCTAAATGTGCCTTGATTTTCAGTTGAAATGTAGTACATCAACTTGTAACAATTGATCACACAGAGAAAAATAGGAATTACGTGGGGGACAGAAAATAACAACACACTCATCTTTATTCTTTATCTTCTGAAATCCTAAATATCAGGGTTCATTTAAATGTATCTTTCTTATGTTAATATTGATGTCAATATTTGCACTGATACATGTGTGCATAAAAAGGAGATCGAATCACTGTTCCCGAAATCACCCATATGACCTCTCCATCAACCCTGAGTCAGAAATACGTGGTCAGGCAGGTCCTGCAACTTAGGCCTCAGGCAACGGATTGACAGATCACAGGTGGGTTGGCACATAACCAGCAGAACAAAGGCACAAACAGGAAAAACCCAGGTTAGTCACACATATACTCAGAGACTCCACAATGGTCCAGGGAGATTGGCCCCA
This sequence comes from Triturus cristatus, assembly GCF_964204655.1. Lineage (NCBI taxonomy): Eukaryota > Metazoa > Chordata > Amphibia > Caudata > Salamandridae > Triturus > Triturus cristatus. The sequence goes on from NC_140586.1 coordinate 581,429,736, forward strand.
ATAAAACACACAAGACCGGAGCGGTGCGCATTCCCAAAACACCATAAAGTTAGATGCCATATGAAGTTAGGAACACTCAGCCAATCTGGACCTAACACAAATAGCACCCGTAGTGATCACGTACTCCCCATGCCGAACATCTGGATACTTTACCCACTGGCCTGCATTGTGCCTACGCAAGGTCGAGAGCCACCTGCATTTGTTATCAGGTGGAAATATTTTTTTGTTCAATGACTAGGTCTATATTCCTCTCCCTAAACTGGATCTATGAATTTTAGTCAGATCCATTTCAGTACTCCGGGCCCCAGTCTTTAATGACACCAACTGTTCCTGTTTTGCCAAATGCCGCTTGTCTCTGTTTTTTCAAGGTAAATTTATATTCGAGCGAGATTTTGGTGAGCAAGCCATGAGAGACTGGTGCTTTGAACCCGATTGCAGCCGAAGGAAAGGACCCCGCTTTGATGGATTTACATATGCGCAGCAAGGAAGGTGAGCAGATGCCACAATTAATTGAAAGTTCTGCTGAATACGTGGTGCAGAGGTCCATCCTGAAGCTGCCGTCAGTGGGTAAGAGACTATATCTGATCCTTAATCTCAGCATTTGACATATGGCAAACTAGGAAAAAGCGCAAACATTTTTTAACATGAACGCCCTGCCACTGACAGAAATCTACATTTTACCTATTTTATGTGTATGAGCAGAGTAGTTGCAAGGCGGCCTTAGAGGCTATCACGCAGAGGTCACATTTCTTTGATAGTCAACATGCTAGGAAAAGTGAAGGTTGCTAGTCACTTGGTCCACTGGGCATGATACAGATGGTTCGCTTGTCATCCGGGTGCGATACAAGGGCAAGGCCTCACCAATTGGACCGCTGAGAGTGATACAGTGATACAGATGATAAGGCCTTGGGTGTGATATAGGGCCAGCACCTTGACCCTTTTTTTAGTCTAAAAGGGTTTTCTCAGTGCTACAGATTTCTTAACACTGTTGGTGTCTAAAAGAAGGGAGAGGTGTTATTCACTTGGACCACTGGGCATGATACAGATGGTACGCATGACCCCTGGGTGTGATATGGGTTGTAATCCAGACATTAGGGAAAATTTGACCCCTGGAGATTAGGTGTAGCTTGTGCTTGGCCAAGGAGGGCCAGAGGTTGTCAACTTGTTCCTCGTTTCCACGTACATTGCTGTTATCTTTGTCCCGGGGCCGATATTGACAGACTATTGGGCTCACTTAGTCCTGTGTACAGCTCAAAGTCTCACCTCATTATTGGGTAGCATGCCCTAAGGAGCCGGCTACGGTATATTTTGACAAAGCCATCACTTTTTCTCTGTCCGTTCTTGTTCTCTTTACTTCACTGTGGTTTTCAATTGATGCATTCTTGATGTTGGGGTTATTGGTAAATTGTTGCAACTGCATTTTTGTCTTTAATTTTGTTTTTTGTTAATGACAATGTTTTTATGAAGGCATCACTAATTCTTTTTTCCATATCTGCTATTTGTCTGCTGAATTCACACATTTTGAACTTACAATTGCACTTTCTTTCAGGTTGTGACCCTTCATATGCACGTTTCCTCTGTGTTTGTGAAATGTCTATTCTAATGCATCTATGTATGTAGTATGGAGCTTGTAGTAGTAGTTTTAATCAGTAATCCATGTGTATTTATTTCCCCAATGATCAGCGTGGAATCTACTGTTATATGATCCCAGGAAGCTAGAACGTATTAGTCCCTTAAACAGTTCCTATCTATCATGGAGTCACCACTAAAGCACATGTAAACTAGGTTCTCCACACAGGCTATAAAAAAGTATCAAGTATTGCCGCGAATGGCAGGCACACACTAAGGCACACGTGTTCCCCTAGCCAAAGGGGGGAATGTTCAATACTAACATAATCAAATAGCCAAGGTCACCCATTCGGACCAAATATGCAGGGCAAAAGATGAACAGACGAGAGGCACTGTTAGAACTATGGGCCATCTTTGGGGAGGCCCAGAATGACAATCCTGTCCTAGAACCCACAAGTAAGTCGACACACCTCCCCCACCGCATGTAGGAATGGAGGTATTCTCTCCAATGCCTGCCATCCCTGCATTAGGTTATACCACTCCATCAGTCAAGGAAGCCAGAGGGCCCCCCACCTAACAGCAAACTACTAGATCCAGACAAGGGAGGCCAACAGGCCACCAGGCCCAGACAATCCCAGCATCAGTCCAGTCCAGTACTAGAGCTCCCAAATTTTAACCGCCCCATTTGACGGGTTCAACCCATCGAACTCCAGCAGCACAGACAACATGCACTCTCACTGTGACTGCAAGACTCATAGCAGCACTAGACAGCAATGCAACTACTGAGGGCAAAAAAAGGGATCCGGTTCTCTGGGATCCAAAGATGATGAGTGAGCCGCAGGGTATACTCAGACAGCTGAAGGCACAACCAAAAGCGAGTTTGAGGGCAAATTCCTACCCAGAACAACAGTGCCTAGCTCAGAATGAAGTAGGCACCCCAGGTGGAAGATGGGGGAGATGTGTGAATTATGGTTGGAGAGAGAGCTTTTACCCAGGAAATAAAATGAGAGAGCAAAGCAGCCCACACTCCACCTGAGGTGAGATGGGGTAGGTATAGAGCATCAAGCTAGAAGAGTCCAAGGCAGGACTAGAAGGAAGGATTCTGCCTGGAGCTAGAGCCTCACCAGATCCTCAGCGAAGGAGTGGGGCCGACCAGGTGATAAGGGATCAAGGTATCTTGGTACAGACTCAATTAAGACATAGGAAAAGCAGCTTTGTGCCTTTACGTGTGCATGAGGAGAGCAGCGCCAAAGACGTCCGCAGCTCCCCCCACACGTGGTGCAGACAAAATTACCCCAAGGGAGATAGTGACCCGAGAGGAAGGAGAGACCTTTGTGCAACCATTTTGCCACCTGCTAGACCATTGGACCAAAAGGGATGGCCAGTATGATAGTCTCTGGCCGAGTGAAGGCTCCTTTGTACCAGAGGACATGGTCTTTGCGGAGGACTGAATCCAGCATGGGGGCGTGATCCCAAGTGGAACTCCCCCTATCAGGAGGATTGCCTAAGAAAATTAAAGTGCTATATTAGAGAGAAATCAGCAGCGCTGCCCCAAGCTAAAATTTGCCTGCTAATGCAGAAGGGCATTTCAGGGACCACCAATGTGCCATGGGGCCAGATGGATAATGAAGGGCTCAGAACCAAACTGCCGCCATTGATGGATGGGGTAGGGAAATGGATCTCATCTTTTGGGATGAACACTGCGGGTATAAACCTAGGAATAGGCAATGTCAATGGTCTGCTAAGCAGCCTCATCGGAGACCAGACTAACAATGTATTCGTCTGAGTCCGCATCCAAGCAGTCACGCTGACAAACACTGAGCATGACAGGGTCATGTGCAGCTTATCCAAGCACCGAATATGGACAGCAATGAGGGATATATTCCCTTACAGTCCAGATGTAGGAGGATTGATGGCAGAGTATGAAGCCTGGGTAGACCATAACAGACTTTTTAGACAGAATGAGGGAACATTGGGGACAAGAGACAAGCCCAGAGAGACATTGACAAGTAGGTCCAAAACAAATTGAAAAAGACTGCCCCGAGGGGGCAGTGTTGGCTGCCAATGTACAAACGGCACCAGTCTTGAAGGGGGATCCACCGCAAAACCCAGGGGGTTTTGACCCAGTTATAACTAGGGGTGGGCGTAATTTGCGGAAGTGCCTTTTGCAAAATATCGCGAAACGGCACAAACTCTCCGCAATCTCGTGATATTTTGCGTGATCGCGGAGATTAGTGCTTCCGGTTGGGGTTTGTGACAGGAGCATCGTGCTGGAATGAATCCTGCCCTGCATATTTGCCCGAGAAGATGACACCGTTTTGTGCAATACCTCTACTCAACTGGAGTACTTTCTCCTGGCTAATCAGTAAGTGCTACCTCGTTGGGTAAATGTATAGTACTTTTCCTACACTACAGCTGCGTATAGGGCCAGAAGGTTTGTCTACAGTGACCATGTGTGTCTGTAACGTTGCCACGGCGCCGACGGCCCCGGGGTCCCTCGAGTCAGCTGTCCATCATGGTGGGGGAAATGGCGGGAAGACGTTGCCCACCGCTGGTGTGTGGGGCGCGGCCAAACGGACGGGGCTTCCAGCAGTTCACATGCCTCTTGCTTATAAAGGGTCAGAGCAGTGTCTCTGAGGCAGACAAGGAGAAGGGACCGCCTTGGCACAGGAACTACTCAAGGATTGCGCTCGAGAAAATGAAGGATGCACGACCACCATCAAGGATTACAGCTATTATTTCAGGGTGGAAATGGGGAGAAGGCACATCTGCTTAACCACGCTCACGAATTATACACGAGGATTGCGCTCAAGAAAATGAAGGATGCAAGGACCACCATCAAGGATTACAGCTATTTTTTCAGGGAGGAAATGGGGAGAAGGCACATCTGCTTAACCACGCTCACGAATTATACACGAGGATTGCGCTTGAGAAAATGAAGGACGCAAATACCACCATCAAGTATATCAGCCAACATTTCAGGGTGGAAATGGGGAGAAGGCACATCTGCTTAACCACGCTCACGAATTCTACACGAGGATTGCGCTCGAGAAAATGAAGGATGCAAGGACCACCATCAAATATTACAGCTAACATTTCAGGGTGGAAATGGGGAGAAGGCACATCTGCTTAACCACGCTCACGAATTCTACACGAGGATTGCGCTCGAGAAAATGAAGGATGCAAGGACCACCATCAAGTATTACAGCTAACATTTCAGGGTGGAAATGGGGAGAAGGCACATCTGCTTAACCACGCTCACAAATTCTATACGAGGATTGCGCTCGAGAAAATGAAGGATGCAAACACCACCGTCAAGTATATCAGCTAACATTTCAGGGTGGAGATGGGGAGAAGGCACATCTGCTAAGCCACCTCCTCGCTCACGAATGTTTTGGCTGATTAATGCGTTACTGAATTTGAGCTTCAACTCAGGCCCTGCTTTATTTAATTTCCATTCCCTCGCGGATCGCGGAAATTTCGTCATTTTCCCGTTCCGCGTGGAACGCGAAAATGTAGAATTGTCGCAATTTCCGCCAGCGGAACGGAAATTGTCGCCCACCCCTAGTTATAACGGGAGAGGTCAGGGAGGCTGGAAACAGCCGGACCTCAGAGAATGATATTATTGTCACTGAATGAGCCACATGGCCAGTAGATGCCACTTAACAGCATATTATGGGCAGAGATCTGTAAATCTGGCCCTGTCCCCGCAAAATCCCCATCCTCAAAACCAAGCCCAAGGTAACCTGAATACACCTAACAATAAGTGGCAGGGAGAACAGACAGCCACTGCACCACCCCAGCAAGGAGCAGGTAGTTGGTCAAATACGTGGCAACAGTAGCAAAAAGACAGGGACCCCAGCTCAACAAGGACTGCAGCAGGGAGGGGTAACTGTCTGGGTTGGCAATGCCTCTATGCGATCTCAAAACCCACCTAGCAGTAAGTTCAAAACCCCTGATGCAGAACACACAGTTCATGCACTCCTTAAAACACATTTCATATTAAAGACTATTAAGACAGCATTAGGAATTCCAAGGGGCATATTTACAAGAACTGACGCATTTCAGCATTTTAGCAGAGATGCATCAATTCAATTGCGTCACTCAAAAAAACCCTTGCGCCACCATGGATGGGTCGCATATACAATGCAGCGCACAGTGGCGCAATGATTTACATATGCGTCACACATCTGTTTGTGTACCGGTAACGCATTGCTGAAGTTTTGTCCCAAGCACGACGCAACTCCAGCAATGCTCAGGAATGCCTATTCCTAATGTGCCGCGTCACTCCTTACGCCTGCTTGAAGCAGGGGTAAGGTTTTAACGCAGTGGCATCATAGAAGTGACTCAGTGAAATCTTGTAGATTTCACTGCGTCATTTTTACGAGGCTTTCCTGCATCGGAATGCCCACCATGCACACATTACACCTGACGCAGGTATAATGTGACACAGGACTTGTGTTGCAGCGTGGTGCATTGTTTACGCCGCCACTGCATCACAAAAGTGACGCAATGGCAGTGTAAAAGTGTTGCAAGGGGCTTGTAAATCTGCCCTCAACTCTTTACTTACGTTCGGGAAACTCAGGGTTGCTGTTTGTAGGTGTTGATCGTTAATCCACACTAGAATCTGCCATTCGGGTGCCTCAAGAGGGCCTGGGCTCCATTCTTCTGCTGATCCCCCAGAGCGGTGTTGGATGGCCATGCACCAGGGGGAGAGCAGTCTAACGAGGGGCAAGGCGGCTCCCCACCCAGTGCATAAAAGCAAGCATCCAGGCCCCATGATCTAGGTCCAGTTTGGACGGGTCCCAATTACTAGATTAAAGGACCCCATTCTCGGGCATCCAGCCCAATATTCCTTCATTGGGTGTGGTCCCAACCAAAGCCAACGGCCTCCAGGCCAATGGAGGCCCCTTTTTAGTTCCAAAACGAAGCAATGTTCCAGTGTCGGGAGCCATGTTCCTGCACACTTGGGATGATAAAGACGCCATAATGTTCATAGCACATGCATAAAACTCTGACCGATCACAAAAGTTACACATGGCACAAAGTCAGCAGGGATGTTCACCAGAACATTCGGTCATCTCAGTCCACTACCCTTATTAGGTGAAATTTGTGAGGTCTGGTCTCTCACCGCACTCTCCATTTAGCAAACATTCTGCCTCTTCCTTTTTTCCAAAGTTCTTCAAACACCCAAAGCCTGCTCATCGGGTCATGTCTCTCTAAAAACAACAAAAGTAGTGCGTTGGCAGTTGGAAGTCTCTGGTCACAACGGAGATAGCAGGCATAAAAATGCTGGGTAGGGCATAGCTGAAGGGATAGGGAGTGCCGGGAAGTAAAGAGTCTGCAAAATTCCATCACAGCTCCTTGCATGGTATTCAGAAAAATGCTCACCACAGTATCCTGTCTGGCTATCAAGCTGACATACACAAGGCCCCACATACACCTTCTAGGGGAGCACATCAGCCCAATCTTGGACACCGTCACCTCAGAAACACATGGGGGCTGTGGGACAACTCTCTGACCACCTCTGGTACATGACAGTAGAATCTAGGACCTATGAAAACACCCAAGAGCCCAGCAGAAAGAAGCCCAAAGTTAGCCCAAAAAGAACCACATAGACAAAGGGCAAAGTCAAGACACTTGGTACTGTGAGGTAGAGTCCCACTACATGCACGTGTTGGACCAGAGGGTTTTACAAGTGATCCAGAGAATGCTGCGATCACCAATAGCACCTTATTTTGCCACAACCCCTCTTTACCCATCAACCCTTGCACGTGTAGGTCAAAAGGCACACCCACACTCCTTCACTAAGGAAGATAGGATATTAGAAGTCTATCAACACCCATAAGATTTAAGTTAAAGAACCATGAGCATCAACAGGCTCACAAAAACCACCCCTGAACAAAATACATCCTTTAGTCTCATGGTGAGAGGGAGAACCAATGACCCGTAAAGTGAGAATTAAGGCGACCCATGAGTAAACATCCATTGTCTTGAAAGAGATAGACATCCCGAATTGGAGGCCGCATTCTGATGCCTCACCAAAAATAACATGTATGAGTGTAAAAGCACATCCCTAAAAAATAAAGGCACAAGAGTCCCCAAGAATGATTGTTGATGGTATGTAAGGATGCAAATGTTTTCTGAACTTAACCACCAACAACAGCTCTATCCAACAGGTCTGGAATCGAGCCACCAAAGTGCACCAACCATACAGCGACCCATCGTCTCATCAATGACCAAGTCCGTAATACTAACAAGACCCAAGAGTGCAAGTCAAAGACCTCAAACTTTTATCAAGAACTTTTTCCACCAAACTCTTATGAACCATTCCAAAGTAAACAAACTCCCAATCAACAGAGGACTACAGACATCTTTCCTAGATCCATCCCCACTACCTAAAATGTTCCACAAGTTATATATTGTTGTACCATTGTCTACCTTCTGTTCACTGTGGGTACAGCCACACCCATACTTTGCCAACAATCTACCTAGTGAATTGCAGTCCACCCCGACATTTGCACAGCGCTTGCATAGGGACCTCTCCCATGCCACTTATGATTACTCTGAGCCCAACTCTAGCATTCCACATGCACTACACAGCACACTATTACAAAACACATGGTATCAGCACATGACCGTCATCGGTGCCCAGACATCAGCATGGTCATGTTATGTCTGCTCACTGATACCACAGGAAGTAGGCACATTCAGGCTTTACTTGTCCCAAGAGATAGCTCTTGAAAAAGCGAAATAACTTCTCCATCTGTACCCATGTAGGATTAGGACCAATATACAACCCAAAGGAGTACAACCCATAGAGTAGTAGTGAACATGACCCGTTACAAGACCAATCCCACAGTACTATACCTCTGCACCGATCCTAGCGAGATTCAAACAGAGCTAGATAGGATGGGCAGGTGGGGCACCATAGGGGAGGACACTGTTTGGCCCCAAGACTTTCCAGAAAAGAAATGCTTGGAGGTAGCCAAGCCACTGCACCAGTGCACAAACTTGTCCACTCTCGCTTCTGTCGGTGATCCTATGATGGATCTTACCATGTCTGGGGCAGTGTTCTTTAATAACAGATGGACAAAAGACATGGAGTTCCAGTGTAGGGCCATCCACTTTGATGATATGAAGGAAATGATTCTCGTAGGAGAGGGTCTAACACCAGCATAGATAACCCATGTCAGGAAATATGGAATTCCAAGATAAATAGGCACACATGGTTGGAACGGAAGGGTCAACCTCTTATTGTAGGAAAACTTACACTGTATTACTTGTGTTTCAGAAGAAAGGAAGGATTCCACTTGGCAAAAATGAGAACTGTGGCTCAATACTGCAGGTACCGGACATGCAATGGGGCACCTCCTAGCTGATGAATAGGCACTGGCAGTGCAGTGAGTTTGCCTACATCCAGCTCGTCCCTGGATGGCATGGCCTGTGCTCCCTGGTCACCATGCACACCCCTACCCTGGTCATTCCTTGAAATGATCTGTCAGAGTTGTACCAACATCCGCTACAGAGGACAACAACTCTGTTGCATCAGGATCAGGAGAAAAGAACAGCTGATAAGTATGGCTGGGTTCAGTTCAAGGACATTCTGGAGGAATTGAGACTGTTAACTTAAATGTTTCTTCAAATTAAATTGTGAATTTAACTGACCAATGTTAAAATACTTAAAAGAACTACATCATTTTGATTTTCTTAATTTGTTGATAGGCCTGTATGAAATTTAAATTATGCTAGAAAAATCTGTAAAAGTAACAACATTTCATATTACACAATGGTTTGTCATTCTTTGCTTGCACAAGACTGGGTTGAGCAGAAAATGTTTTCCAGATTAAGATATTCTTCTTGATGTAGTCTTCTGCTCGTAACTGGTGTAGCTTTTTTTAATGCAAGATAATCCCTTGTGTGAATAGTGCATGATTTATCAACACTTTGTGCTAGCGCAAAGTCACCAAAAGTGATGGAAGCCAGCTGAAAGTGTTAAGTTGTTCCAGCACAAAACTTGTTTTGCTTTGAAAAGTTGCCTTACAAAAGTATAGCAAAGGGGAGGCCCAAGGGTACATGATGTTTTGCCACAAAACCCTATGGGCTAACAATAGTTGCTGGGGAGAGGATGTAGCGTAAGGGCTAGAGTGGTCGATCTCAAAGCTGGGAAACTGGGTTCGAGTCTCGGCAAGGGATGCTCAACATCCTGTGATTCTGGTCAAATCATTTAATCTCCCCATGTCTAACAGAATTAATGTGTACCTCTGTAATGCAAGTGGTGCTCATGTAAAAGATCGTGCTACATAAAACTACGGAAAAAACTAGTAAGCATGGATTTGTACCAACAAATCAAGTCTCCATGAGAAAGGCACAAAAAAAGACGTTTTATTTCTCTAAAATGTTGAATCGCTGCATGTGTGCTGCAATGTACAGCATACATACAATTTGAGAAAAGTTGTAAAGTTAGTTTAACCATAGTGCTTTCTACTAGTTGAGTACTCTTGCAGTACATAGCCTGAGCTAGACTCGAGCATTCACCGTTTCACGGTATCTAAGTAGATATTGCACGCAGTGAAGTGTAGTAACTTTGATTGGTGAACAGCAGGAGATAATATCAACATGTGATGATGTGCCCCACATTTTGAGCCATTCCCAGAATTTTCTGTATTTGTACATATTTTTTTTGCAAAATTATGTATAAAAAAATTCACAATTTTGCAGATCATTTGTAATTAATTGCCACACATTTTACGTTGTCTTTTTCCAGATGTACCTACATGTGTACCTCGCAGGTCTTCATAGTGACATGGCCCCGGCTCTAGGGTTTGCATTGAAAGAGAAGTAAATGACTGTAGCAACTTAACGGGGACATGGAGCCGATCTATTTCTTTCGCAAGGCATGAATAATAAAGAAAACGCACTCAGCGAGCGACCCATAATGAAAGCTCAGTAATGCATCCCTGGATTTATGTTGCCCTTGCGAAACAATGTCAGTTATTTTGACCTTAACAAAAGGGAGTGTTAAATCTCGCGAGAGCTAAGTGAAGTGCCATATTATGAGTCGGCAGGGATGCTCTGTTCGAGAAATCATGCAACTGTCTGCTCAAACAGATGCAAGGTTTCAAAATGTCAATTTATTCAGCGGCAATTAGGCCTGATAAAATACACTCGGCTTTATGATTCTTCTAATGAAACAGTTATTGCGACGTCAAGTGTCCTGCAGAAACGCTGGCAGTGTTATAAAGCGACGGGCACGACACCGAGCTGGCCTTTCAATCTTGCTCCAACCATCCGCGCGCCTCGACCCTGCATCTCATCACCGTGAAACATAAATATCTCCAGGCAGGGCTTTCAGGAGGCACAATTTGCCCAGATTATAAATCACTGTCGTGCAGTTAGAGAGGACTTTGCTATCCATTGCTCCAGATAAATATTTCATGTTGAAAGATAAATCCAGCTCGTTCTCTAATGTGGTCATTTAAGAGTGGGCATGAAGGCGGTATGTCTGAGGTCGCTTTTGAAGTTGCACACAATTAGAGGCACTGTCCATCCCCCAAGGAGTTTAAATGACAAAGGAGTCAATGACTCGATAGCTGTTGGGACAGAATTTGACGCGTTCTGAGAGTACTTTCCCAATGGCACATTTGTCATGGTGTACTGATGAATAATTTGGAGGTTAAAATATACTAGGTCCGCTTACCTTTCCTATTTTTGCACGTCTAAACCATAACATGCGTGATGTGGCCAACCACCTCTCATATACTAAATTAAAATGATACACCTAGGGTAGAAGGTGACTGAATTGGCACATTTCTTTCATTAAAATCCTAGAGCAGTACAGAAGTTTATTTCAAGATGGTGTGGTCTGAAGGCCCCAGGTCATGCCTGCAGCTCAGCAGTAAGTGTGACCCTCGAGAGTACAATATGTCAGACTTGGAAATATACAGTCGCATGCTTTCGCCTTCCTTGGTGTCTATGCATATAACTATTTGGTTTCTTCAGTGAACAGTTTAAAACAAACGTGTGATGTACTTTCAAATCAGCTTAATTTGAATTTTTACTGATTACCTGACTTGAATCAAGATGTAATACTATAGCTATGTTTTTTACTAAAACATAAACATTAGCAAACACATAAGTAATGCAGCTAAGTTATTATTTATGAGTACTTATTTACTAAAAAACACAGTTAAAGTGAAGCTAAGCTTAGGATTTGTTATAACATTTTAGCATAGTCCTTTAAAAAAATCTCTGAAATTCATGTAAACAACCCCAAAAAATTAATCTTGAAAGTCTCCTGTTATGGTTAGTTCCTTAATTCCTCAATCCATAACTCGTACAACAGCCATGCAAACAATAACTTGTACAATACCAAGACTGCAGACTATGAACTTGTGGACCAGAATTGGGTCCCCTTCCATAGCCCACAAGATCTGTACTGAAACATTGGATTAAAACATTGTGGACCGAAAAAAGTCCCCTCCTATTTCCCAGAATCTCAGTATTAAGACCACAGTCTATAAAACGAGTTGACACACTTTAGGTGCAATTCCGTAGTATGCAATTTTGGTATCAAGACTGTGGACTTTAAATGACATTTTGGGTGTTTTGGGTCCATGAACCCTAAAAGAAGCCAGAGGACTATCAACACATGGTCTTGGATACAAGACCAGGGAACTGGTATGCCTAGCAAAGAGGGGAGGAACACTTCTGTAGCCCAGAGACTTCCAGTTGAGTCTGCGGACTATTTGACACGTAACAGAGTAATCTAATCTTTTTATTTGCTGCAAATTAATGCAATCTGAAGATTGCCTTTTCCTTGACAAAAAGTAACACATCCACTGTTTTGGGAAAAGCAGGACGTGCAGTCCGTGTACAGAGGAAATACCCATTTGACAGAATAAATAATGCCTGACACAGCTGAAAAGGGGGCTCCTCAAATTTCTACTCAAGCTTGGGAAAGGTACGTTTTTTTTATTGGAGAGACCACGGAGAGCAAAAAAATTGAAGGACTCCATTGTGTGTCAAGAGTTCACCCGTCACCCGTGGCAGAAGAAACTAAGGGGCATATTTACAAGCCCCTACCGACACTACAACATCACTTTTTTTTGCCTTTTTTACAAGGCAACTTTTCACACTGTACTTAGAGAGAAAGGGGAGGGCAGCGGATGTTGCGGTGGGCATTCCACCGCAACACCCATTGATTTTGACTCTGTCCACTATTTACAAGGGAGGCGTAAACTGGAGGCAGCACCAAAATTAAGACCAGGGAAAACCTGTTCTCAAACAGGTGAAACGAGGAGGAATATTTTATTTCCATGTGTGCTACATCCTGCCTTTGGGACCTTATAAGCGTTTAGCCCGAGCTATTGGCTTTACCAATGTCTTTAAGTTATGGTGTAGAGCAGTGTGGCTGCTGTGCAGCATGTTGAAAAGTTATAATTAAAAAAGCCCTACAAGCATTTTGTTATTTTATATATAACCAAGAAGATATCTGAATTACCCTAATAAAAAATGAATTAACATACAAATATCTTCCTGCCTATTTTAATGCTTGATTGTAATGTAATTGGAGGTTGGTGAGCATAAACAGCGCTGGTAGTGAAGTGGAGCTGCACTGATGCAGAGCTGGTGCTGAGGTGGTCCTGCCTGGTGCTGCGCTGGGTATGAGTGATGCTGTGGTGGTGTTGTGGTGGTGTCGTGGTGGTGCTCAGGTGCAGCTGAGTGATGCTCAGGTCATGCTGCGGTGATGCTGCTGAGTGATGTAGACGTGGTGCTCAGTGACTCTAACTGGTGCTAATGCTGAGTTGGTGCTGAGTTGTTGCCACATCTTCTCCCCCACTGAACAACATACTGCCCTATTGAGAGGAGCTCTCACTGCCATATTTATTTATTTTTTCTTTGATCACTTGGTATCACATGCAAATCAATCCCAAAGGAGCATCTCGGTGCTGCACTGCACAAGGGGTGAAGTAGAAAATCTAAAATAGCCAATTCTTAAGTCCCTGCTTGAGTGAAGTGAAGTCAGGGGAGAAGTGGAGGCCAAAAGGAAGATTGTTCCATCGGTTGGGGTGGAGTGTAGGAGAATGATCTGCCCCCCTATCTTGAGGTGTGGATGCGATGAACCACCAAAAACACCTTGTCTGGCGATCTCAGACACCTAGAAGGAATTTAAGGATTTAATAGGGACGACAGATAAGCTGGCTGAGCCTTAAATAGGGCTTTGTGTGTCAAACAAAAAAGTATAAAGATAATGCTCTTCCTAATAGGCAACTAATGAAGCCTTCTAAGGAAGAAGACGAGCGCGAATGAAGCTTACAGATTAGTCGAGGGGGGATTCGGGACACCTGCAGTTTTGACAGTAGGGTATCATTTATAGAGATCAGCAAGGCATTCCTTTAGTCCAGGTGACTGGTGAAAATGGCCTGGACCAGAGTCTTCCTAGAGGTGTTGGGAAGCCAGGGCAGGGCTTTTTTAGAAGCTTCAAGGTAGCAAAACATGTGGTGCAGGTGTAGCTGACATGATCTTTCATGGAGAGAGATTGATCCAGCCTCATGCCAAGGATTTTAACTACCTGCTTAGGGGTAGGAGACATACCAAGATGTGCAGACCACCAATCAGCTGACCATATCTCAGTAGCCTTACCAAAAAGCATGATCTCTGTCTGGTCGCTGATCAACTTCCACCATGCAGTTTGTGAATTTACTCTTCACCTTGTCAGGATCAGGACCAAAGGAAAACAGTAGTTCTGTGTCAACTGCATATGAAACGGTCTCTACACCGCAGACTCTAGCAATTTGAGCTAATGGTGCCATATAGATGTTAAACAAAGTAGGGCTCAGGCACGATTTCTGAGGAACCTCCTTGTCCATATGCAGCAGTCGCGACTTGAAAGAATCCAAGCAGACTTGTTGTGTTTGGTGGGAAAGGAAGTCCAAGAGCCAATGCAACACCCTGCCATATAGCCCTTTCTTGTGAAGCCTGGGGGTAAGACTAGAGTGGAAGACCATGTCAAATACAGCTGATAAATCCAACAGTACCAACATGAGCGGAGTTCCTACATCGAGGGAGAGCCTGATATTATCTGACACAGCCAATAGTGCGCTTTCCATTCTGTGAAGTTCTTCAAAACCGATTGCAGGATATGCAGGATGCAGTTAGCATCAAGAAAGGCAGAGAGGTGTCTATTAGTAAACCTTTTTAAGGTTTTCGCAAATACAGGTATTAGCGAAATAGGTCTATGGTTGGAAAGGACTGTTGGATCAGCACTAGACATTTTCAGCAGCTGAGACACAGAAGCACCCTTTCAGTCCCTGGGCACTTTAGCAGTAGTCAGCAAAAGGTTGCATAAATCTGTTACCATGGGAGCCAGGCATACCGCTAGGCTAGTCATTGTCTTGGGTGGGCAAAGGTCCTGCAGAGAACCTGACTTGGCGTGGAGAGAACCAGTCTTGGCGTGGAGAAGCAAATCCAACACCTGGTTTTCCGAACAAGGTTCAAAGTTACACAGGCTACCCATAGCTAAAGGTTGTGAAAGATTAGAATCAAACTCATTCTCAGGCAAGTCGGGAATGACAGGAAAATTACTACAAATTATTTCAATTTTGTTTTCATAGAAGTCAGTTAACTCATTGCACAGCTCTTAAGAGGCCACGGTTTGTAGAGGAACATGCCGGGAGGTTCATGAAGCAGTTCAGTAATTTATATAGCTCTTTGGTGGAGTTTAGGATGTTACCAATAGTAGAGGCCAGATACGCTTTCTGCGCTGCTCTTATCATATTATGATAGAGTCTAAGCCTGGAACGCTATTCTACTCTGTCCTTGAGAGATTTGGTAAGACACCATCTATGCTCAAGATGTTTACAGGCCGATTTCTCTTGACGCAAATTCTCCGAAAACCATGGAACTGGACTTCTAGCAGAAATAGATGAACATTTTTTTAAGGATGTGATGCGATCAAAAACACTGGTAAGGGAGTCATAGTAGACAGCCAAAGCTGTATCCACATCTAAATGGGATAAAGGCAGGGGAGGAAAGCTGGCCTCCATAAAGATGTCAGGGGCAACTGTTTTCCAGTTGCGTCGGTATCTAGATACAGGTTTCTTAGGGTTGCCATGAACAGTTTTACACAGGATAGAAAACCTGATTAAGTAATTGTCTGAACAGGTGACAGGAAGAGGTGACCCTTCATTAACATTAGTAAAGATAAGATCCAACATGTGTCCTGAATTATGTTTGGGGCTGGACTCTATCTGTTTAAGGCCCAGTGATTCCAAATCTCCTAAGATGTGGTTTACACCTGGATCGTCACAGTTCTCGCAGTGATAGTTGAAATCACCCAATAAAAGAAGCTTCGCAGAGGCTGAGGCATAGGGTGCAATAAGATCCATTAGAGCCTGAGTGAGCTCCTGTTTTGTGCCTGGAGGACGGTAATATAGCACCCCTTTCCAAGTTTCTGTGGCAGATGAAACTGATAAAATGCACATCTCTAACCAGCCAGTGCAAAGCATGCCAATTAACTCAACCTTTAGGGGGCTGCGAAGAGCAATAGCAATACCCACTCCCCGACAATCCGTCTGGTCAGATCTAATAAGAGAGTATTCTTCAGACTGCAGAGTTACAGAGCCATGTTAAAGCAAAAAAAACAAATCTCAGAATTGGATGCTGAGATGAGGTCCCATATTTCTAAGGTGTGCTCGGACATAGATCTAGCATTACAGTACAGGCCAGCAATTTCCTTAGTTGAATTCTGCCATGACATTGTCAATGCTAATTCGAGAACCAATATCATTGGTCTGATTGGAAATAATTCCAGACAGCCAGAGGTGCAATGTTAACTAAGTGGATTGTTTGCAGAGTCAGACACTACTGAGGGGAAGGAACACACAAATCTACATGCACTACAGAGATGGAAAATTCTGGCTACATCTCCAAAAGGAGTTGTAGACTGAGGCGCTGATCGATTCCATATGCTTGAGTTCCCTAGAAGAATATTTCCTTGCCATAGGGAATAGAAATAAAACGGGGACCAGGAAATCAGAAAGTTAAATTGGAAACAAGCAGGGGT
The DNA here is from genome assembly GCF_964204655.1 of Triturus cristatus. Taxonomy (NCBI): domain Eukaryota; kingdom Metazoa; phylum Chordata; class Amphibia; order Caudata; family Salamandridae; genus Triturus; species Triturus cristatus. The sequence continues at coordinate 581,446,372 of NC_140586.1, forward strand.
CCTGGCGTCCGGCCTCATACAGGCACGCACGGGCTTCCCTTTGGCCCGATGTGCGTGTACAGTGCACATCCACGCCCTACAGCTGTCTTTGTGCATGCTAGCACAAATGAGCCCTGAGTCTAGACCGCTGACCTGTCCAAGATGGCAGTGGTCCAATGTCTCGCTAAAAGAAAGCAAACACAAGGAGATGATGGACGGAGCGCTGAAACTTTTCAGACACTCACTCACTGTCACAGATCTGGGTTGAATCCACCATCATTCTTTAGCTCACTCCCCCACCTCAGTTCAGACCCAGCTATATGCAAATCAGTCTTGACCCTGTGCCTCATGGGAACAGTCCAGCCCAAACTGCAAAGTCAGGTCTTCCCTGAACTGGAAGCAAGCATCCTGGGACCAGTTTCTGGGTAACAGCCTTCATCAGCTAGGTTAGCTTGAATCCAGTGGGAAAGTGAGCAAGGGACCCACATCTGGGCATACCCTGCCAACGTAGGGCGAACAAAGCAAACACAAGGAGATGATGGACGGAGTGCTGAAACTTTTCCGACACTCACCCCCATTCACAGATCTGGGTTGAATCCATCATCATTCTTTAGCTCACTTCGCCACCTCAGTTCAGACCCAGCCATATGCAAATCAGTCTTGACCCTGTGTCTCATGGGAACAGGCCTACACCCAAGGCTCTCTGTGGAAAAATCGGCACAAAGCCTTCAGCTACGATGCGATTGTGCCCCTCTATAAACCCCTGGATGCAACTCAATTCAAATCATGAACTAGACAAGAGTAAAATTCAGCTTTAAAAAAAAGTTATATCCTGGAAAAAGCAAAAACTCATCTGGAATACAAGATTAAGTAAAGCATGTGAAATGTAAGCAGGAACAACATGGTTACCTTACCGCTTGTACACTCATTATTCAGAAATCAGTCAGTGTTTTTGCCTGAAAAGTTAAGGACATGAATACAGGGTCCGAAAGGGACCCATTTCAATGTCTGTTAATTATATCCTTACAAAACGTAAGCAGTATGGTTTACAAAAGACCACATCCTTGAATAGAAAGACGCGTTACATCCTTTATGAACTGAAATAAAGAACACAGCTGTAAATTATCACATTAAATGTTTTCTATTGCTTACGTCAACCAGGTATTGCAGGACCGCCAGGAATGGTGCACTTTCCCACCCGGGGAAATCAATGTTGTTCACAGAGAAAACAAAAGTACCCCTTAACTGGCTAGCGCTGTAAAGTGGGGCTAATGTATTTGGGTGTGAATAAAACCAATCTGGTCACTTTGCGACCTCTCTGTCTTGCTTATTTAGTTAATTTTCGTATTCTGAAACTTTTTTTCTCTCCGTCCTGATGCTGCATTTTGGAATAGAAAAATGACAGAAAAGATGACATTTCCAGCAAAAGTGTTTCTTTATTTTTTTTAATCCATTTCTGAGGGAACTGAATGAAGGAGAAGAATGAGAGGGTAAGAGCCCTTTCTTGAAGTCATGATTTTCAGCATGTGAGAAGGAGTGAGACAGAGAGGGAATAAGAGGAAGAGGAAGAAAGAGAAAGAGAGAATGGGGGACAGCTACCAGAGGGATAGCAGAAGTGGACAGTGAACACTGTCGAAAGGTAAGCAGTATGGTTTAAAAAGACCACATCCCTGAACACAGAGCCACAGTACACACTATATAAACTAAAATAAGGAAAACAGCTGAAAAGGATCACATTAAACATGTTCTACTCCATACATCAACCAGGTATTGTAGAACCGCCAGCAATGGTTCACTTTCCCACCCGGGAAAACCAATGTTGTTCACAGAAAGACGAGAAAACGAAAGTAGCCCTTCACTGGCAAACTCTGTAAAGTGGTGCTAATGTGTCTGGGTTTTAATAAATCCTCTCTGGTCACTTTGTGATCACTCTGTCATGCTTTATTTAGTTACTTTTCGTATTTTGAAACTTTTTTCTCTCCTCCCGAGGCTCCACTTTGGAATAGGAAAATGTCAGAAAATACAACATTTGAAGCAAAAGTGTTTATTTCTTTTTTGGATCCATTTCTCGGGGGAACTATTGAAGGAAAAGAGAGGAAAGAGAGGGAAGAGCTTTTTCTTGATGTCATGGTTTTCAGCAAGTGAGGAGGAATAAGACAGAGACAGAAAGATAGGGAATAAGAGGAAGAAAGAGAAAGAGTGAGGGGGAGAGCTGCCATAGGCAGAGAAGGAGAAGTGGACACTCGTTTTATGCAGCCCGCTTGCTTAATGTAAAGTGGGGAGAAGAGGGAGGAAGCAGCTGATGAAGCAAGGGTTTGCAAGGGTTAGCTGAACCCTGTTACTCTGCTGCCTGCTGCTGCTCCTGGGACCCAGCCCCCTCATTCGTGACCCTCTGTGGCGGTGCCAGTGAGAACATAGCGTCAACAACAACACCAGGGCTCATTGAAAATGTTGGTGGTCTGTGGAAGTGGTGACATAATGGGCTAGGGAACAGCAAGGAAGAAGTAGCAAGGCATACACACTGCTTATGCTAGGATTGGAGGGCAGGAGCTGGGCATGGCCACAAAGAGAGGCCTGTGGCTGAATTGAGCAGGGGAGGGGGCCACCAAGCGCACAGCGAGACTTGGAAGGAGCACGGATGGAGCACTAATTTTTTGCACCTATACAGTCAGTACTGGTGAAGCAGAGAGTAAAAAATAAAGGCATGTAACCACTGAAAAATGGTGAAAAATGTCCCTAAGCAGAAAGCAAAAAAAGCGGAAGCAGACAAGTTCTGTGGCAATACTTCTGAGCCCACAATACAAAAACAACAGATAATCCTTGTTAGACCTGCCATCTTTTGGCGTGGTTACCCCTGACTTTTTGCCTCGACCACCTGTATTTTTGATGGTATGCTGGATGTCGTTTTTACTGGTATAGATGCTTTGGGCTCTTTGCCACTGCTGATCAATGTCAAAGTGCAAGTGCTCCCTAGGGAAATTGTGATGTAATTGGCTGTACATGTTTGGCATATTTGTTCTACCTGTAAGGCCCAAGTAAAGTGCACTGAGAGTGCCAGGACTGGTAGTACAAATGCTACTAGTGGGCTGCAGCACTGATTGTGCCACCCACAGGAGTAGCACTAAAATGATGTCTTAGGCCTGCTTGCAGTGCCTATGTGCAGTCCAGGACTGCCATGTCGACCTGGCCAGTGCACCCACTGACCAGGCCTTATCCTTCCCTTTCTGTACATGTAAGACATCCCTATGGTGGCCTTAGGTACCCCCCTGGGCTGGGTGCAGTGTATCTGAAAGGTAGGGCATGTACTGAGGTGTGTAACATGCCCTGGTAGTGAATTACAGCCATTGTCATTTTTCACTGCTGAGAGGCTATCTTGCCCATAGGACAGAATGGGGGAGGCTGTTTACATGCCTATCTTCCCCTGAATGCAAGATAGAAAATCCAAGTTTGGTATCTTTGTGTCCAGAATTTAATTATACATCTTTTTAGAAAGATGGTTTTTAAATTCACTGTGTGAGAATGGCACTTTTTAGAAAGTAGCTATTCTCCTGTTTAACTTTCCTGTGTGCCGGTGTGCAGATTGGCTGACTGGTGTCATGTGATGGGCTAGGTTAGTCCAGGAGTCTGGATGAGTCAGCAGCAGGGTGAATAGGGAGATCTGCTCTAGATGGGTGGGAGGAGTAGCCCTTGGGTTTGAATAGGGCTGCCTCTGCCAGCACAATGCCGGCTCCACGCCCTGCTGGCCAGGCTGAGGACTCTGCCTCTGCCAGCACAAAGAAGGCTCCACCTCCTGCTGAGTGTCTAACGACCCTGCCCCTCACTCTGAAAGGAACTGGGTGCTCCAGGGCAGAGCACACCCAGGAACCGGTTTGAGCAGGGGAATCCCTCCACTGAAACAAAGAGAGACAAAGACTTTGAGGGGTATAAGAAGAGGACCCCAAACACCTAAACTTTAGATCACTGTGGAACTAAGAAGGAACCTCTGCCGAGGAGAAAGCTGGAAGGAACTTAAGAGGAGATACTGCCTGCTTGCTGTTTTGCTTTGCTGCCAAGGAGAGGGGAAGTACTCTGCTGTGTCCCCTTCTTTAGATTCTGATCTCCAAGGGCCTGCGGAGAGCTGGCTCCCTGTTAAGAAGTCCCAGGAACAAAAGGACTTCACCACCAGCTCCCCTGGAACTCTGCTGAGGGGGTTCTGACCTGCCTTGGAGTGCTTGCCTAGTCTGGGGGCTCAGGAGGTCGTTTGGTGTGTTTGGGAGCTGGAAAGCAGAAAGCGTGAACAAGAGTAACTGGTACCCATCGCATCATCCGGTTGAGAGTCGCAAGATCGAGAGTGCGAGAAGAATTTCATCGCGGCGTCCTCGCAGCACCCAGAGTCCCCGCATCGCCGAGTGCGTCGAGCATCGTCCCGGTGCGCGAAGATTTCTGACACTGCGAAGGTCATCGCAGAACCAGTTTGCAGGCCGCACCACTGCGTGAAAGTATCCAGTCGCTGCGTGCGTCGACGCAGAGTCCTGTCCCATGGCGCATCGAGGGTTGCGGCGCCAGAAGTCAGCGCTGCGCCGCGCATCGCGCCGCATCGAAGATCGTCACCATCCACGGTCGTCGCATCGTACCTGTGCGTGAAGCTTCCCCCTAAGAAATCTACGCAACGAAAGCCAAAGTCAACGCATCCTCCCCCTACAGATCGGAGCCGGCGCATCCACCTCTGCTGCATGAAGCAGGGCTGCTGCAAAGCCTCCCCAAGATCTCAGGAGTATCGCATCGTCTTTGCCATCTTCATTGTCATAGCTTTTGGGAACCATAGCGCAACTACAGGTACTGTTGGGCACGAGAGTGTCGCATTTTGTGCATTGAGAGCCGCATTGTGCAGGACACTGATTTTTACATCCTGGAGTATTTTTTACAAACTCTTGAACTATCTTTAAAGTAACCTTTTTAATTGTATGGTGGTTTTTCGGTAGTATTTGGTCTTGTGAAGTTTTTAGTAAAGATACCTTATTTTTCTAAAACTGTTGTAGAGTAAATCTGTGGTGTTTTGACTGTGTTGCTGTGAGTGTTGGTACAAATACTTTACACATTGCCTTTGATAGCCTAGACTGCTCAGGCCAAGCTACCTAGAGGGTGAGCAGGGGTTATTTTAACAGTGTATCCCCCTTTCCTTGACTAGAAGCAAGGGTCCCTACTTGGACAGTGGTACCTACCCTGCCAACGAGAGACCCCCAGATCTAACAATCCTGCAGCGCAAGCACTGTAGGCTCACCCTAAAAAGGAGCATCAGAAGCTCTTGGCTGACCAAAGAAAGATAAAGCACCACTAAACCATGAAACAGAAGGAGCAGAGAATATTTTTAAAGAGGTGATACAGAAAAGTGTTGAAAATATTCTATACCTCAGTATATTTGTGCTTTACTGCATGAGTATAAAAACAAGACATACTGTAGTCAGGTAAAAATTAATCAAAGGATTGAAAATCGGAAGATGGAAGACCATTGCATGAAAATTGATCAACAGAAGAAAAGTTAAAAGTTTATTTGGCCATTTGCTGTCACAATTGCACAGATTAGAGTAAGAACACTGCAAAAATATACAACATCCACCTAAAAAATAACGGAAACCCATAACCTCCAAAAGAATATGGTTCTTCTGAGAACCAGCAACCAAACTGAATAAAAGAGCATGTCTCTATAAACTCATGGGCTGTGCTTTGGACGGCAGAGATTGGCCGCACATCATGCCCAATCAAACTTTAGGGCATGCAGCCAACCACTCGGCGCACAGCTATTGACGGCATGCTTTATAAGTCACCCCCCACAGCTCACAATCCATATCTGGCAAATAAGCCAAACAAAGAATGACCTTGCACACAAAAGCAATGCTTATGACCTCACATTAACTGTGACAACACCAAAATCCTCAGCCTACTTATACCGGTAACTAGCAACATACACAGTACTATATTCAATGTTGTCTCGTTGTTTGAGTTAATAGTAAAATGACATGTACTCTGACCTGCAAGCTACTTTATGGCATTATTAATTGCACTAGTTTTCGTAAAGGGGAGGTCATTATCACTGCATTTGGGGTGCAAGATATCAAGGCTTGTTTTGCTCAAAGATATTTCCTGTGAAGAAAAAAGGGTTTTCTGGGATCTCCTTTAGAATATCTTACCTCATGGAGGCATTAGATATCCTGCCTCATGGAGCCCTACCTGACTACAGCTTCCAGCTTTACACATCAAGGAATTTTGAGAAACAAACAAGTGACTAAGTTGGAAGGGAAAACCTTGGACTTTGTTGATGTGGTACATCTACCTGTTAGACCTGGCTTACGTGGCGTGGGTTTCCCCTGCTTTTTGCTTCTTCCTCCTTTTTTTTTACTGTATGCTGGATTCCGTTTTTGCTTTTTTTGTTTTTACTCTGGGCACCTTGCCACTGCTGATCAATGCTAAAGGACAAGTGCTCCCTGTATAAAATATGACTGTGATTGGTTATCCATGATTGGCATAATTGATTTACTGATAAGTCCCTAGTAAAGTCCTCTGTGTGTGCCGGGGCCTGCAAATCAAATGCTACTGGTGCGTCTGCAGCACTGATTGTGCCACCTACATGATTTGCCATGCAGACATGTCTAAGGCCTGCCACTGCAGTGTCTGCAAGTGCAGTTTTAAACTGCCATGTTGACCTGGCAAGTGCACCCACTTGCCAGGCCCAAACCTTCCCTTTTTTTGTTTTTAAACAAATTTTATTCATCAAAAGGCACATATAAGCAGGGTTCTGTAACCCAGAGACTTCTGCACAAAAAACGTATACCATCATGACTTTGACTTTTTCGTTAGAAGACCAAGTTAAGAATGAAGAGTAATACAAATGAGAAAAACCAAATGAAAATTCCAACCCAACCCCCCCCTGCCCCTGTCGCACTAACAGCCGCTCAGGAGCAGCACAGAAATGGAATATGCACCACAACATATCACTGCAGTTTACAAGTACACAATAATCCACAGTTTGCACCAGCAGGGTAGAATTAAACTGGACTTAGGGGCCCTGCTGCTGGGACCTGCTCCAGCTGCAGGCCTCGGTAGTCTGCCCACGGCTTCCAAACCTTGAAATGTTTATGAGGGCACCCTCTTGCAGTAAAGATGGTGAGCTCTAAACCCATGCAGAAATCCAGACCCCTCTTCCATGCAGACACCGAGGGTGGTACTGGTGCTTTCCTTGCCATAGCAATGTCTCTCTTCGCCAGGGTGAACCTGAGCAACATAAGATGACGTTTGTAAATATTGCCCCCTATCCCTTCCATGACATGCAAGAGTACCAGCTTCGGCGAGTGGGGTAGGTCCCAGCCCAACACCTCAGAGAGGCAGGTCACAACCCCTCCCCAGAACCGAGACAGGAAAATACATTGCCAAACCATGTGCATCAGTTTCCCCTCCTCCCGTTTGCACCGGAGACACATAGGGAAAGTCACCAGCTCCGCCCGCCACAAACGAGCCCGTGTAAAGTAGACCCGATGAAGATATTTGAACTGGGAGAGGCACAAACGTACAGCTATAGCCGTCCGACGCGGGGAGGCCAGGGTCTCCGTCCAGTCCTCTTCATCAAGTGGACCCACATCTCCCTCCCAGGCCACCCTGAGCCTCTGCAGTGTGGGAGAGCAGAGAGTAACCAGGGATTGGTAAATCATAGAGATCTTATGGTCCTGAATGGAATTGGGTTCTCGGCATTTGGAAGTCTTTTTGTAAATCCTGAAAGGACTTCAGGACCGGCCCATGCATTACGTCCCCAGGGTAGAGACACCAATGCTATCCCATCCTCGAAACCCAGACAAAGTAGCTAATTGTGGCAGATGCCCATTATTTCATAAAGGGGTCTCCCTCGTCAGTGTGTTCCACCACCCCATCCTCCGCAAGGCCTGCCGCCACATTTGGAAAACCACCTTTGTTGTTGACGGCAGTGAATTACGTTTCGGCACAGAGTACAGTATCGTGTGTAGGGAAAGATCCCCCATAAGATGTGTAGGCAGGGTTATCTCTGTCCCCATACGACCATTCATTCAAGACAAGCAGGTGAGAGGCCATATAGTATGATATTATGTCGGAAGTCGCCAACCCACCACAATACGTAGAGAGGAAGCATGTCCGTAAGTCAACTCTTGCCGCTCCCCCATCCCATAGAAATTGACCCAAGGCAGCATTAACCTGCCTGAACCATCTGGGGGAAATCGGGTAGGGGTGATTCTGGAATGTGTTACAATAAACTGGGGAGCAAGACCATCTTAAAGATGGCCGATCTACCATATATGGACAGTGGCATTTGAGACCGAATCCTGAGATTCTCCCGACCACGTTCCCAAACCGGGACCAGATTCCTTTCCCATGACACTGCAGGGTAGTCTGACAGAAAAACCCGGAGATACTTCATCCTGCCAGTAACCACTCAAACCGACGAAGCCCAGGAGCCATGATCCGACGCATCCCCAATAATCCATTGGGTAGACTTGCGAGGATTCAAGAAAAGACCCGACGATTCCCCAAAGATCTGCATAATACGGAGCAGCCTCGGCCCTGTCCTTTCCACATCTGTAAGAAAGAATAAAACGTCATCAGCGTACAATGCAATACGATCCAACAATCCGGATGCCCATTCAAAGCCAGTCACCTGTGTATATACACGCACCCAGGCGGCCAGGGGTTCAACAGCCAGTGCAAACAAATAGGGAGCCAGGGGGCAACCCTGTCAGGTGCCCCGTCCAATGGAAAAGGTGGAGGAGGTAGAGCCGGCAACCCGTACCGACGCATTGAAGTCAGTGTAGAGTAGGTTCAGGTAGGACAAGAAGCGCGGTCCAAGATTCAGCCTACGCAATAGCGCAAATAGATACACCCAACTAAGGGAGTCGAATGCCCTGTCCATATCAGCCAGCAGTAGCGCCGCCCGGTCACTTAGCCCCCAAATGGCCGCAGCAGCAACTTGTGCCTGTCGAATATTAAGTTGAGTCACCCTCTGGGGCATAAACCCTGCCTGGTCTGGGTGCACTAGTGTAGTAATGTGGGACCGAAGGCGGTTGGCAAGCACCTTAGCCAATATTTTAGCCTCAACATTGAGGAGAGAGATGGGGCGATACGAAGCGTGTTGGTCTGGGGGTCGGCCGGGCTTATGAAACACCACCACCTCCGCGTGTCTCCAATCATGAGAAAGGCAGCCCTGGTCGCTGGACTCCTCTACCACTCTGACGCAATGGGGCCCAAGCTGACAGAAAGCATTTCTTCAAAAATTCACAGGGAAATCCGTTCGGCCCCGGAGCCTTTCCAGAATTAAAGATCCCCCAGTGCAGCCCCCACTTCATCCATCGTGAACGGTAAGTCCAGCTCCACGCTTGCCTTATCAGACAATACAGGAGGTGGGAGGTCGTCCAAAAAGCGGCCTATCACGTCTTCATGGGGGCATATAGCTCCGCAAAATATGGGGAGAAGCTTTCAGCAATGTCTGAGGGGTCTATAAATAGGCCTGGGCAAAATTTCCGTTCCGTTCGCGGAATTTGCGATAATTTGGCATTTCCGCGTTCCGCAGAGAGCGCGGAAATGTCAAAATTTCTGCATTCCGCAGCTTTGCGATAATTTGGTTCTTGCTCGCGCTGTAAAATAATACATTCTCGCGTGCGCGCGATCGCCTTACCTGAATCCCCGTGTTCGCCGACAAGTTTTCCCGATCCGGTCGCGTTCTCCATGAGATGTTGTATTGTTTTAGCCATTTGCGCTATCTCGCGACAGTTCGCGTCCGCAGTGACGTCATGCGTCGCGCGATCACGTCTTTTTTCTCGTGATCATGCACCGCGAGACAACGGAAAACAAGATGGCCGCACCCGCGAGCAACCGCAGGGGTAAATTAGCGACCCGCAACCATGCAAAAAATATCGCGAACGGGCGGGAAAAAAACTTCTGCATCTTCGCGATATTTCTGCTTGTTTGCGGAGATTTTTAACATTTTCGCGATAATTTGCGAAAGTCGCTTTTGCAAATTCCGCCCACCCCTATCTATAAAGGGCACCCCATCCGGGCCTACTATGCAGGGAAGGGACTAGAAGTGAAACATCCCCTGACACAACCGATGAAGCATCTTACTAGACTTATCTACCCACTGATACACCCTACTGCGCATCGCCAGCCAGGCAAGGGGGGCCACATCCAAAAGCAATGCGGCATAGTTCTGTTGCGCCAGCAGCAATTGTCGCCGGGCCCTGATCCCCCCATCCCCTCTACTGCGAAGTTCCAGAACCGAAATATTAGCCTCCGCTTGTCGCAGAGCCTCCCTCCGTGCCCTGCGGGCTGCCGCACAAAAGAAAATGTCGACACCTCGTATGGTGGGCTTCAACCAATCCCACAGGGGTTCTGCTCCAGAAACCGATCCCACATTCAGTGTTAAGTATTGATCAAGAGCTCTCTCCATATGGTCCCTATAGTCCTCCTTCTGGAGGTTCTAAGTCGAGAGGTGCCAGTGGAAAGGCTGTCTCGCCCAGCCCATCTGTACCGTAATGGCAATCGGCGAGTGATCAGTGAGAGCCAGCGGAAGAATATCAGCCTCGACCACCCTGACTGCCGCTGCCCGAGGAACAAACAAATAATCAAGGCTAGAGTAGGAATCATGGACCGACAAACATTCCCATGTGACCAGCGCCATGTGTTCACCCAATCCAGCCCCGATACTAAAGAGGTAAGTTTCGTGGATCGACGAGCGGCTATGTACCCCCCAGGCCTCAAACTATCCCTGGATGCATCCATCACATTGTTCCAGTCCCCCCCCCACCACGGACAATCCATCAGGCATCTCTGCCCATAGTGACATAAGCTGCTCCACTAAACCCCATGAAAGCAGAGGGGGGTGAGGTTCTGTAGCGATCCGAACCCGTGAATTCGGTATCGTAGTACTGACACGATTTTGGTACCAATGAACCGCAAATAATCCATTATATGCATAACAGTGTTTTCGCTACGCAACTAGCATGAATTCACTGAGAAATAGGGCATTCTGTTGTAAAGTCATGGCATCCATTTTAGTTACGGCATCCATTTTGTTTCTTGCCCTCACATAGTCAATGAACGGGCGATGACCCCGGCAGAGTCACCTTGTTAAGGACACGTAAGCTCGAGCCCCGAGAAAGGCTGACGCTGCATGACTAGGCAGAATCAAGCTGCCTCCCTTGCCTGAGGCCAGTCCTGCTATACTGGTTCTCGTGTCCGTTGTCCTGACTGAAAGGCCGAAGACGGTAGCCATGCCCGTTTATGATCCATAAACACCTCTTATCCTACTTTTCAATCCTTTGCACCTGGCTCTGCTCCTCTCCTTCTGGGCTTTTACAATGGGGAGGTTACGATTTTTATGATGGGGAGGATCGGACAAAGAATGGATAACTGTCAAGAGAACCTGATCGAATACCGAAATCCTATGACTAATTATTGTTTGATGTCTATTTACTGTTTGTTTGGGATACCGGGTTGGGCATGAGAAATATTTGTGTAATGTTGCCTAAAGACATTTTTCGTGTATTTAAAGAACAACCCACTTAATGCAATTTGAACAGTCTCGTAGATTCTGCCTCTGTGTGGTTCCTATGACTTCTGTGTCCCTGCAGTAAATAAACCTTGGTCTTTGACGCCACCATCGAGAAGCCCGTGTCTCTGTTTATTTGTGCACCGAGACAGGAGGAACTCAGGGGTCTTTGGGTGTTGTTTCCCTGACACCTCTGGACTCTTAAAAGTCCAGAACCTCAAATTGGCGCCCAACGTTGGGCGACGTCATCCGGTACCGGTCCAAAGCCTGAAAAGTTCGAGAAGTTTCGTGTGAAGATTCCGGAGGGAGGTACCCCGCTTCATCGATCCCTGCATGTCGTAAAAGTGGCCCGACGATCTCTTCCACGAGGGTTCCCGTTCCCAGACGGCTACAGAGGACCGCTGCCCTGAGTGTCACCCTGTCTTGGACCCGAGGTGCAGACCTTAGTACGGCGAGACGTAGACGGGTTCTCCTTGGTGACGTCTTCCACATTTCAGTTAAGTATTAAGTGGGTTACGTTCAGTTTGGTTGTTCCTTGTTGCTCTGGTTTAATTCGTAGATTATCATTGGTTGCTCTTGTTTAGATAATCTTTGTTTTGGTATTAGTTCATTTTGGTAGGCCTAAGTTCTTTGCGCATTTTGGTTGGAATTTGTCTTTGTTTGTCATGACTACCAGTAGTAATTGTTTCCTGTCCTGGTTACGTTGCAACCAGGATTCCCGGTTGGAGGATTTGTGTTCGGTTCCTCCGATTGGAACTCCTACATTGTATTGTATTGTATTGTGATTTATAGAGCGCGATTGCTGCCCAATGGGCGTCCAAGCGCTAAAGGCATAAAAAACATAACTGATGAGGGATGGAAAACGAGCTTAGGTGGACTTAGCAAACAGGTAAGTTTTCAGCTGCTTTCGGAATGAGAGTAAGTTGGGGTTGGACCTGATTTGAAGCGGGAGTGTGTTCCACATCTTCGCGGCGTTTAAGGAGAACATCCTTCCTCCGGTCCTGGCTCTTCGCACTCTTGGGACTACGGCTAAAAAAGCTTCCGTGGATCGAAGGTTTCTGTTAGGATGGTATTGAGTGACCAGTTTGTTGAGGATCCTTGGACCAGACCCCCAGAAAGCTCGATGGGCGATGCATAGTGCCTTAAATGCCACTCTCTGCTTTACTGGGAGCCAGTGTAGGGCGGCCAGGTCAGATTTTGCAGACTGCGTCCTAGGAATCTGCAGCAACATGCGTGCTGCGCAGTTTTGGATGACCTGCAGTTTACACGTGGACAGCTCTGGGGCCCCCACATACAGAGCGTTATTTGAGTCCAGCCGGGACTGGATCAGGCCCTGAACTGCCACTTGTTTAGCTTCCCTAGGGAGGAGGGGGAGGACCTTCCTTAGTGTTCTAAGTAAGCCAAGACAGATAGCAGAGAGTTTAGTGGCCTGGGTGGAGAAGGAAAGATTTTTATCCAGCCATACTCCCATGCTTTTTACACTCTCTTTGGGGATGGGGGGTGTGCCCAAACATCCAGGCCACATGGAAGGAATTAGAGTGGGTGAAGTGGTGCCTAGGAGCATGAGCTCCGTTTTATCTCCATTCAGCTTTAATGAAGAGCCTGTCATCCACTTTTTTATATCCTCCAGGCTGTTTATCAGGTTTCCTGAAGTGTGGCCGGTGCTTTCCTGCGTCAATGAAACCACTAGCTGGGTATCGTCGGCATATGATACAATTTTTATGCCTGATGGTTCGACGAGCCCAGCCAATGGTTTCATATAGACATTGAAGAGCACAGGACTCAGAGAGGAGCCCTGTGGTACTCCACAGTCTAGGGGTTTTCTGACTGATGTTATATCCCCATCAAAGATCTGGAAGGATCTATTGTGCAGGAATGATTCAAGCCATTTTAGAGCGTCGCCTCCGACACCGATGTTATGCAGACGGTTCAGCGGAGTGGCGTGGCTGACCGTGTCGAAGGCTGCACTTAGATCAAGGAGGATCACTGCCACTGATCCTCCTTGATCCAGTATCCTTCGAGACTCTTCAACGACTGCCAGTAACGCAGTTTCAGTGCCATGTTTTGGCCTGAAACCTGTCTGGGATGGGTCCAGGAGTGCATGGCTTTCCAGAAATTGTGTCAACTGGGTATTTATGTGTTTCTCTAGCACTTTACTTACCCAGGGAAGTAATGAAATTGGACGGTAGCTAGAGTGATCTTCTGGATTGAGGGTGGGTTTCTTTAACAGAGCCCGTACCATGGCTTTCTTCCATCCGGTAGGTACTGTGCAGGAGGAAATGGATGAATTGAGAAGCTCTAGCACTACTGGAAGGATGGCTTGGCCTGCCTGGAGCAGTATTTCTGGTGGGACAGGGTCAAGGGGAGACCCAGATTTGACTTGGACTGCCAGTTGTTGCAGTGTCTCCAAGTTTAGTAAGGAGAAATGATCCAGCATCGGTTGTCCTTGCAGGAGGGAATTGTTAAGGGGGCTTCGGTTAGTGGAATTGTTGGCTGTTACCGGGAAAGCAGAATAGATCTGCGTGACTTTATTATGAAAAAAGTCTGCCAGTTCATTACATTGCTCTAGTGATTTCGGGACTGGGGGGGCAGTGTTGACAGTAATGCATTTCTTGACCAGATGGAAGATCTCCTTAGGTTTTGATTTTGCTGCCATTATTTGGTCTGCAAAGTAGGCGGACTGAGCTGTTCTTACCCCATCTCTATAGGCCTTAATAGCCTCTTTATAGTGTTTTTTGTTTTCTGGGAGGAAATCTATTCTCCAGGCTCTCTCTTTTTTCCTGCAGAGGCGTTTTAAGTCTCTCAGGGAATCTGAGAACCAGGGAGCGGACTTGTGTGCTCTCTTGGGAGCGGATTTCCTTAGAGGAAGGATCGTGTCCAGTGATTTCCTGATCCAACCCTCGTAGTTGTTATTTGCTTGGTTGGGGTTAGTACAGAGAGGAGGACGGGAGTCTTCAAGGATAGTTGTCCATGGCTCTATGGAAAGTTTTTTCCAATTCCTCCTAGTTATAGAACGAGGAGGCAATGAGGGAGGTTTGATGGTAGACCAAGTGAGTGGGATTAGAAAATGGTCTGTCCATGGGAGGCGAGTGGGTTGCCCGACCGTTAGTCCGGTGCAGTTACTAAAGATTGGGTCGAGCAAGTTTCCCTTTTCATGGGTGGGGGACCTCACCAACTGAGTCAATTGCAGAGCTGCCAGGTCCTCTGTTAATTCCCTAGCAACAAGGTCTGTGGGGGAGTCAAAATGGAAGTTAAAATCTCCTAGAACTGTGTAATTAGCCGGGGTTAGAAGCCGATTCGCAATGATACCTGGTAGAGACCTAATGAACAGTTTTCCTGAATCTGGGGGGCGGTATATCAGGGTACCAGAAAAGGAGCTGTTCGCAGAGAAGTCTATTCTGAATGTGAAGCTTTCGCATTCAGGGATGGCTTCGATCGAAATGTGCCCGCAGGATTTCTCTTTTAGAATGATAGCCAGGCCTCCCCATCTTCCCTTGGTCCGGTCCATCCTATGGACCTGGAACCCAGGGGGAAGGGCGGTGACTAAGTCTGGCTCTGAATGGGGTGTGAGCCATGTCTCCGTCAGGAAGATGGCATCCGGGTTGTAGTTCTCTAGGAGTAGGCATATCTGCATGCTATGCCGAGGAAGAGATCGGCAGTTTAACAGGTACATCAGGTAGTCCTGTGGCGTGGCTGGTGCCTCGCTGGTATCAAAGGAGTGTTTGCAGCCAGGGCATTGAATAGGGAGATCGGCTGGAGAGAAGGGGTACGGGCAATGCGCCATAATAGGAGGTCTTATCTTTTTTATGGCGGCTGAGCTGTATGTCCTGACCTGGATGGTGTGGGGGGCAGGGGTTGTGGCCCCTGGCCCCGTCAGGTCGCGGACGGGCGCAGACAGGCTTGCCTTTGGCGCACCTTTGGCGCACCGCCGGCGCGCCCGCTGCGCCCGTCCGCTGCGCCTCCGGAAACAGCACATTCTTAAATAGGAGGGAAGGTGGGGGTGTGGCCTAACTCGGTGGGCGTGTCCCTGTGTTTTCACGGCGGCTGTCCTCAACCCTCCTCAGCGCCTAGCTCAGCTGCGCGAGGGGTCGATTATCAGGGGGCAGTGGTTAGGCTTTGGGGGAATACAGTTATAACCCACTCAAACAGTATTTAAAAACAATCTGTAAAAATGAGGAGCCAACAGTATTCA
Source organism: Triturus cristatus (assembly GCF_964204655.1). NCBI lineage: Eukaryota > Metazoa > Chordata > Amphibia > Caudata > Salamandridae > Triturus > Triturus cristatus. Next base: position 581,462,085 of record NC_140586.1, read on the forward strand.
CACACACAATGATTAAAATAATCTTAAAATTACGTTTCCCTGCTCTCGGCTTCCGCCTCAAGAGCTCTGTCTTTTATCAAGCGCTGACAGGGGAGCGCGCGCTTTATAGCGAGAGTAGCGGGGGGCGTGGCCTAACTCGGTGGGCGTGTCCCTGTGTTTTCACGGCGGCTGTCCTCAACCCTCCTCAGCGCCTAGCTCAGCTGCGCGAGGGGTCGATTATCAGGGGGCAGTGGTTAGGCTTTGGGGGAATACAGTTATAACCCACTCAAACAGTATTTAAAAACAATCTGTAAAAATGAGGAGCCAACAGTATTCACACACACAATGATTAAAATAATCTTAAAATTACGTTTCCCTGCTCTCGGCTTCCGCCTCAAGAGCTCTGTCTTTTATACATATGAGCTCTATTGTAAACATGGTGTTGGTCCTATTACGTATAATGAAGTATGGGTCCGTTATACCAGAAAAGATGGTGTCCTTAGTTGGCCACCGCATGGTAGCTTCGAAACCGAAATTCTAGACAATCTAGAAAAGAAGTTGTTTAAGAGAAAAGCCCGGCCGGCAATGTTTGATTCTTTTCGCGTATGGCGCAAAGAAGCCAAACAGAGAGAAATTAGGAAGACGAAGAAAGAACAGAAAGAGAAAGGGTTGACTTTAATGGAGTCTGCTAGGCAGCTGCATGTCAACGAGACTGAGAAAGCAATGGAGATGGCGAATAGAAAATATAATTTGGCAATTGATAAATGTTACCCTGCATTGCCATCTTGTCCTACTAAGCGGATGGAGGATCATGAGAAGGATCCTCTGTTGTCTTACTTGTTGAATTCACCTCCACCGTATGCACAGGGTATTACAGTACGACAGTTACTACCTGTTGTACAGCCAGCTGCTGGTCAGCCTGGAATAGTTGCTCCACTTCCTTTGATTCCAGCTCCTGTCCTTCCCGTGGTTAATGTTCCTTCGGCACCCCCTCTTCCTGGGTCGCCTGCTCCGCCTTTGCCTGTCGTTACGCAAACTGCTTTACCTGCTACCCCTACCCTTACTATTTCATCTGCTCCAGCTGCCCTGTCCCCGAACCCTGTGAACATTCTGACTCCGCTTTCCGTTCGTCGGAAAATAACCGACTCTGTAACTAATATCTTAACTCCTCTCTACAGGTCTTTAATTGAGACCCCCGTTTCTGACTCTATACAGAGACGTAGCCAGCTTCCTGGTCCTCAGGAACGAGACATGTTAGACTCGACAGCTCTTAGGTGGATGTCGAAAGCTGTGAAGTATGATGCACAAAGAGTGTTAGATACTTTTATGCAATGGAATGAACCTACTCAACGTTATGTTTTTGACGTGATATGTTCTCTTGTGCGTGAAGAATGGGAAGATGATGACTTAGATTCCGTCCCCTCTGATTTGATAAATATTCAACAGAAATTCGCCACCGGAATGGTGATAGTTTCAGAAGTAAGAGGAGCGATATAACTGATTTTAGCTCATAGGGATGATTCCCCTCTTCGAGCGACAAGAGACCCTGATGGTTCACCGATTACTAGTAGGAAAAAACGAGGTCAATATCCGATGAGGGAAGTTCCGCCGATATGGCGTGATGCAGTTCAAGCTGATGGGGCTAATAATATTGTAGCTGCCCCGGCACATTTCCAGAGAGTGTGGATACACATCCCTTGGAAGCGGGCCGAAGTATTAGCAGTAAAACAAGCGTTACCAGACCCACGTAAAAATCCTGCTGGTTATTACAAAGAGTTAACGCAGACAGTTCAAGCGTGCATCATGAATTTGGCAGACATTGAAATGTTATTTGGTAATGTAGTGCCACAGCCTATATGGGCCAAGATTCGACAAGAAAACCACCCAGTCGCCTTAGGAGGTGATTGGCCAGCTATTGTAGCAGCAGATGCGCAACAAGTTGGCGGTGCTAAACCTGAACCTCTGATTGCTGCCTTGCCTGGCAGAATAATTAATCTGATGAAAACGCTGATGCCAGCGTTACGAGTTAATTGGGATAAACTATCGGCATGCAAGCAAAAGAAGGACGAAAGCGTTTCTGACTTTTTCACTAGATTTGAAGAGACATTCGTAGACCACAGTGGGCAAGATATGAGTACTGAAGGAGGCCAGAGATTGTTTGTCGACAAGTTCGTGTTTAATTTACTACCTGAACTTAGTAACAAGTTAAAGGATTCTGAAAGTGCATGGGCAGTGTCGACAACAGCACAGATACTTGCAACTGCTCAGTATTACGAGAATAGAGAGAAGGAAGAGAAGGAAAAATCAGAAAAGAAAACAAAAGATTTAAAGACTAAAGTTCTTTTGCAACAGGCGTATCCGCCTCGTTCGAATCAGTCAGATTCACAGCAGCGACCCCAGTTTCAGCAACAGCCACAATTCCAGCAAGGAACGTCACAAAGATTTAATTATGGTTTTTCCCGACAACAGTTAGCATGGAATCAGTGTGCCTATTGTAAAAAGGAGGGCCATTATAAGAATGAGTATCCGGTACTGCACGCACAGACTAGTGGTGTCCCAGCTCAGAGAGGTACTGTTGGATCTATGCAAACTCCTAGAGGTAGAGGACGTGGTACTATGACACCACAGGCCGATCGCCAATCAAATTATTTCGATCAGCGAAATGCACAATCTGCGCAAGCAGGTAGATCTCCACAGTATCATGTTGAAGATTATTATGATCATAATGAGGAGATTCAGAGAAGCGAGCACTAGGACAGCCACAGGCAAAGAGAGGGAGTAGTATCAGTTCCAGTTGATCAGAGTGGACCTTATGTCGCAGTAGTTACCTCAGGCGTGGTCGAACCGTTTCTGTTGGATACTGGTGTGGCAAAAAGTTCAATTATGCATGCGAAACTCCCTGGCGCACCTTTGTCTGGCTTAACGAACACTTCAGTAGGTTTTTCAGGCGCCCCTGTTCAATCCTGTTTCTAGTCCTTTGCCAATATCTGTTGGGCCATGCGAACTAGAAGCACCCCTTATTCTAACAACCGGTTGTAATGAGAATCTGCTTGGTTTAGATCTGTTGAAACGCCTACATGCGACACTGTACTGTTCTCCTTCGGGAGTACAGCTCACATTAGGCAAAAGAGTCATCTCTCCAATGTATATGTCGATGGATAAGCTCCCACCGGAGCTGCGTTCTCTCCCTGATACTCTTTGGGCAACTGGTCCTAACGATGTAGGCCTCTTGGAAATTCCCCCTTATGTGGTAAGTCTGAAAGCGAATGTTAAATTCCCACGAATCCCACAGTATCAGATTTCGAATGAAGGTGAACGTGCACTCTTACTGATTGTGAAAGACTTAATACAGAAAGATGTGATTGAGGAAACTAGAGGAAATGTCTGCAATAGTCCTGTTCTGCCGATTTTGAAACATACTGACCCTTCCAAACCTCCAATCTACAGATTTGTGATTGACCTCAGAGAAGTTAACAAAATAGTGATTCCGCAGTTTCCTGTGGTCCCAGATATCACTGCATTATTGACGTTGATTCCTGCCTCAGCCTCATGGTTTACAGTTATCGACTTGAAAAATGCATTTTTCAGCATTCCCATAGCCAAGGAAAGTAGAGACATTTTTGGTTTCTCCTTAGGAGGTCGCAGTTTCATATTCAAGCGCGCTCCACAAGGTTATTGTGAGAGCCCTTCAATTTACAGTCAAGCATTGAAGAGTCAATTAGATGCTCTTGTATTTCCTCCTGGTGTTGCTCTGATTCAATACGTAGACGATCTTTTCCTGGCTGCTGATGACAAGGAAACTTGCAAAGCAGCTACAATTTCTCTATTACGTCATTTGTCAGACTTACATCACAAAGTGTCACCTTCTAAACTGCAATATTGTTGCCAAGAAGTGACCTACTTAGGTCATCTTTTGTCAAAGGAGGGAAGAAGGTTGACCCCAGAGAGAATCAAAGCAATTTCGCAGATGACTGTACCAAGCACACAGAGAGAAGTGCGTGCGTTTTTGGGTATTACGTCATACTGTAGGCAATGGATCCCAAATTTTTCTCTCATGGCAAAACCATTGGTAGCCCTGACTGGAAAAGGTGTTCCGAGCCCTTTGCCATGGTCTGATGAATGTCAACAAAGTTTCTCTGACTTACGTGATGCGCTGTGTTCAGCTCCTGTGTTGGGTACTCCTGACTACAGTAAGCTGTTTACTTTATATGTCCATGAAAGAGAAGGTTGTGCTTTGAGTGTTTTAACGCAACAATTTGGTGACAAACAGCGGCCTTGTGCATATTTCTCATCCACATTAGATCCGGTAGCCAGAGCATTGCCAAGTTGTTTGAGAGCTACAGCAGCAGCTGCAGTGTCTATTCGACAGTCTGCTGGACTTGTCATGAACAACATGTTAGTAGTCATGGTTCCACATGCTGTGGATACACTCATGAATCGAACGAAAACTCAGCACCTCACCAGTGCTAGACTATCAGGCTACGAGCTGATGCTTTTGGCAAGTCACATTCAGATCAAGCGATGCAACATATTGAATCCAGCAACGCTGTTGCCGACTACTCAGGAGTCGAGTGATTCAGAGCCCCATGACTGTTGTTTCAGAACTGAGGAAATATACTCCGTTACTATATCCAGACGGCACCTTATATGTCGATGGGTCGTGTTTTAAATTACAGAATGGTGATGTGACGGCCGCGTATGCAGTTACGACTTTGAGTACGATTATTGAGACTGCAAGAGTAAGTCAGAATTCTGCCCAAGCTGCAGAATTAATTGCACTAACAAGAGCGTGTGTTTTAGCTGAGGGAAAGAGAGTGAATGTGTTTACTGATAGCCAATACGCCTTCGGCGTATCACATAACTTTGGACGTCTCTGGAGAGAAAGAGGTTTTCTCACGTCCCATGGGACTAAAATCCAACATGGACAGTTAGTCAGTGATCTATTGGAATCTCTGACCCTACCGAATGAAGTTGCGATTGTGAAGTGCAGTGCACATCGGAAGATTACGGATGATGTTGGCCGTGGGAATGCGTTTGCTGATGAGGTCGCCAAAGAGACGGCCAAGAACATGACGAGCCGAATGTATGTTGCAACGTCTGCAAGATGGATTGCTGAATCAGGGATGTGTGAGAATACGATTGAAAGTGTGAAGGCAATCCAGAATGAAGCAACTGAAAATGAGAAGAATGAATGGAAGGAGAAAACGGGTAAAATGGATTCAAGTGGATGTTGGGTTGATTTGTCTGAGCAGCAACGTTGGATGTTACCTGATGCGTTTGTACTTGCGGTAGTCACGATGGCGCATGGAGCGGCGCACATCAGTTCGAAAGGGATCTGTAAAATGTTAGCTCCAGTATGGAAGAACGCTAGAATTACTAAGTGTGCGGAAAGAGTGGTGAAAAATTGCATGATATGCCTGATGCATAATCCTGGCAAGGGAACCCCAACCCCAACTGGTCATTTTGCTCCCCCTTCTTGTCCCTTTGAAGTGATTCAGTTGGATTATATCCACATGGATAGGTGTAACAATCTTAAATACGTCCTAGTGGTAGTCTGTGCCTTTTCAAGATGGATTGAGGCATATCCGTTGAAGGATAACACTGCTATGTCCACTGCCAAAATCCTCCTCAAAGAATACTTCCCCAGGTATGGTATGCCACGGATTGTTTGGTCGGACAATGGAAGTGAGTTTGTAGGGAAAGTTATGAAGAGTGTGTGTGCGGGTCTGGGTATTACCCAGAAATTCCACAGTGCGAATCACCCACAGTCAGCGGGTTTGGTTGAAGGGTACAATGGCACCCTGAAGCTGAAACTTGCTAAAATTCAAGCTTCCACTGGTCTCTCTTGGCCAGACGCACTGCCTTTAGCTCTACTGTCCACCAGTGCGACTGTACACTCTCGAGTAGGGCTTAGCCCATATGAGATTGTGTTCGGTCGTCCTGCTAATGTTTGGGGAGTCCCTAGGCCAAAGGAATTCAAACAGATTGAATACCCAATGTTGATTGATTATCTTTATGATCTGACTGCTAAATTAAGCCTTATTCATCAACAGGTATTCGAATCCTTGCCTAAACTGCCAGAGAGTCCAGGCCACACGTTGAAACAAGGCGACCAAGTTGTAGTTCAGAATTTCGAACGAACTCGGAACCTCCAGCCAAGATTCGTGGGTCCGTTCCAGGTACTCCTCACAACAAGAACTGCTGTACGCCTAGCTGGAAGGAAAAATTGGGTGCACGCTAGCCATACGAAGCGTGTCCCTCTCCCACTCCCCTATGACAATTGGGTTAGACAGGGATTTGGTGTATCCGAGACAGAACCTGTTCCTAGGCACATCCCTTTCAGTGATGCAGAGTATATAAATGACCTCCCACGAACTGAAACAGAGAACTTTGACACCTCAGCAGGAACCGCTCCTTTGAATCCTGGACCGAGTATTGTACAAAGTGAACATTTGCCACCTGTGGAGTCGAACATTTCCGCACCTGTAGACCAGCTATTTCAAGATCAGACAAGACCCGGAAAGTACAGATATAATCTACGTTCTCATGTTATGAACTAATGACATTGCATAATTATCTTTCTGTTTGAAAACTGTTTTGATCTTACTGCATTCCATTCAGTCAGGAAGTTTGCTCAAAATTTTTATCTTTTTGTTTTTATTGTTTCCCTCACCTTGCCATCTGGGTTACCGTAGGGTCGTAACGTGTGCCTTGTTTTAATTTGCAGGGAATCAGACATAAGGTCGGTTTCTTCTGTCTATCTTGGGAACTCCCAGGGTAAACAGAGGCAAGTTTTTAACAGGTACAAACCATCTGTTGCGAACGGTTGTAGAAGATGGAGCTTCCTGAACTGCGACGGGTTAATGTCATAAATGTGCACAAGACACAGCTATATGACATATTACATAGTAAATGTTTTCTAATGCAATGTACTCTGACACTTCTAATTGTTTTGATAACTTTGGTAGGCGGAATTATTTTTGGTATTCAGTTGATCTTTACACCTGTTACATCTACAGTATCTCCCCATGTTCCTGTTTCTCCGACTGTTGTTTCTCTCCATTCTTTCCATCCTTTTCCTGCCCACGAGCAAGCTCGACGCTCTGAGTTTATAAATAACACTTTCATTCAGCTCTTGCACCAAAATCAACTAGTGGTTAACACAACAAACTGCTGGGTGTGTGGCTTGATACCACATACCATGGACAAGGGCATCCCTTATCTGGTCCTGCCCTTTAGTTATAATGGCTTATTCTGGGCATTTCAGACCATGTTCGCTTATGCCCTAGAGACCTATCCTCCACGACCTCCGCGTTCCACTCGGTATAACTCTGCTAATAGAGCCTTGGTAAAAGGAATCACTGACATGGTTAGAGATGTCAATAACACTCCGTTCATTCCCAAGGATGAATTGCGAGTTTACATGGGTTGGAATGTTACGGAATATGGCATTACTCTGGGTGAGAACAAACGTAAAAGCTCGACTCCGATCTGGGTCGTACCCCACCAAGGTCAGGTCTGTTTGCAAGGAAATGGGAGGAATCCGAAAGCTCGACTAGGGAAGAGTGACTGTATCAAAACATATGTTTTCCCGTCACAGTCTTCCCCTGCATTCATAGCTGCTAAGGGTACCTATTTTGTTTGCCAAGACAGAGCATACACATGGCTGCCTGCTGACTTCTCAGGCTCATGTTATATCGCTCAACTGCTACCTCCGACATACACTGCTGCACCGGACTATCACAAAACTAGAGTTGTGAGAGGTGTTTTCAGTAAGGAAGATACTGCTGGCCAAGAAGCAGGAGACTTCTTCAAAGGTTTCCTTCCGTTCTGGGGGCCTATGGCCAACAGTAGAAACTTACACCAACTAACACGGGTAGTTGAATCCACTATCACCGAAACTGCGGGTGCCCTTAGTAACCTGACAGCTGAGCTTCAAGCGGATCGCCTCATGATGTTACAGAACCGTATGGTTCTTGATGTGTTACTTGCAGATCGAGGTGGAGTGTGTAAGATGATCCAATCGAGTTGCTGTGTTTTTATCCCAGATAATGCGCCAACGGTGTACAAGGCCATCTCTAAGTTACATAAGATCTCTGACTCTATACATGTAGAGGAAGGTGACTGGTCATTAATGGGATGGTTCTGGAGCCTGTTGTCTGAGTGGGCATGGAAGGTTCTGATAGTCACTGGTGTTGCGTTGGTATTTTTATTTTCATGCTGTCTCATTGTTCAGTGTGGCCCTGCCCTATGTAACCTCTGCATTTCAACATGCGTAAGAAGACCACCTGTTTTTAGAGATACGCCACGGGATAGAGTAATGCTTCAACAACATATCAGTGACCTGATGAACATAGAAATGGATTCTGACATAGAGTGAGTTATTGCCTATGTAAGGGCAAAAGGACGGTCTGAGGTTCTGTAGCGATCCGAACCCGTGAATTCGGTATCGTAGTACTGACACGATTTTGGTACCAATGAACCGCAAATGATCCATTATATGCATAACAGTGTTTTCGCTACGCAACTAGCATGAATTCACTGAGAAATAGGGCATTCTGTTGTAAAGTCATGGCATCCATTTTAGTTACGGCATCCATTTTGTTTCTTGCCCTCACATAGTCAATGAACGGGCGATGACCCCGGCAGAGTCACCTTGTTAAGGACACGTAAGCTCGAGCCCCGAGAAAGGCTGACGCTGCATGACTAGGCAGAATCAAGCTGCCTCCCTTGCCTGAGGCCAGTCCTGCTATACTGGTTCTCGTGTCCGTTGTCCTGACTGAAAGGCCGAAGACGGTAGCCATGCCCGTTTATGATCCATAAACACCTCTTATCCTACTTTTCAATCCTTTGCACCTGGCTCTGCTCCTCTCCTTCTGGGCTTTTACAATGGGGAGGTTACGATTTTTATGATGGGGAGGATCGGACAAAGAATGAATAACTGTCAAGAGAACCTGATCGAATACCGAAATCCTACGACTAATTATTGTTTGATGTCTATTTACTGTTTGTTTGGGATACCGGGTTGGGCATGAGAAATATTCGTGTAATGTTGCCTAAAGAAATTTTTTCGTGTATTTAAAGAACAACCCACTTAATGCAATTTGAACAGTCTCGTAGATTCTGCCTCTGTGTGGTTCCTATGACTTCTGTGTCCCTGCAGTAAATAAACCTTGGTCTTTGACGCCACCATCGAGAAGCCCGTGTCTCTGTTTATTTGTGCACCGAGACAGGAGGAACTCAGGGGTCTTTGGGTGTTGTTTCCCTGACACCTCTGGACTCTTAAAAGTCCAGAACCTCAGGGGGCATAGACACATCCCAATACCACAGGCTCCTCCATGATCATACCCTGCCGGAACAAATACTGCCCCTGAGTGTCTGCCCACGTCTTAACATGTGTATATGGAACTCGGCGGTCAATCAAGATTGCTACCCCCTGTGACCCCCGCACAAACCCTGAGTGGAACACTTGGACGTAGCCATAACGCTGGAGGCAGATTGCCTTTGAACCCATAAGGTGTGTTTCTTGTAGCAAAAGTATGTTGGCATTGGCCCTTTTAGCCTGTTGGAGTATGGCCCGCGTTTGATTTTGGCATTCCAGCTCAGTATTTGGATGGTACTGGAAGACACCTGCATGCTATCGGGTGGGAAAGCCATGAAAGACCCTGGTAGTATGTGGTGGTGCGCAGGAAAGTATGTGGTGCATGCATAGAGGCCTTACATTTTTGTAGCAAAGTGCGACTTGAAAACGAACACAAGAATAACCCAACAACCGCCCAACCCTATACCTCAAGAACGATGAAGTATTTGTCACGGCGGGGGCATCCCGCAGACTCCACAGGGGGTCCCAGCACACCTCGACCAATGGATCCCCAACTTACAGCCCATGAGCAACAGGCACCCTCTCTGTCAGGTAAAGTCCAACAGAGAACCAGCCCTCATCCAGGCTCCTCCGTTAAAAGCGATAATGTCAAAGTCATACTGGACTGCGTTCTCCCCTTGTAATTATAAAGCCAATGTAGACTGCGGGGAGGCCGACCCGGCCCGGGAGGATGTACTGCAGGATTGAGATCAGTGTCAGGACCTGGAGCGTCAGTGACCCTTAAGCTTTGCTTGAGGCTGCTTACGAGCTGCCTCGCTGGATGAGGAGTCTGATTCCCGCCAGGGCGGTGTGCAGGGACACAAACACACCGTCTCATCTGTCCACTGAAAAACTTATTCCGGCGAGTCGAAAAAGTGGGTGCAGGATCGGTACACCACCCACAGCCGGGCAGGATACAGCAGAGCATATGGAAGTTTGGGATCCCAAAGTTGAGTCTTGGCCGCCAAGAAGGATTGCCTCCATTGCTGGACCAGCTTTGTGTAGTCAGGCAAAATCAGTATGCAAGCATTATCGAAGAGCAGGGGTTCCTTGGCTCTGGCCTGCTTGAGAATTACGTCAATCATGATAGTTCAGCAACTTTGCTATGACCGGCCTCAGGCGGGCCACAGACGGCGGCTTCTGCATAAGAGCTCTGTGGGCACTCTCCACCACATAGCAACAGGACAAGGACTCCGGGGGAAGCCAGCTCTCCAGCCACTGAGTTAGAAACCGCTCCATATTCCCCTCTCACATCCCTCCGGGAAGCCCGCAAAGCGAAGGTTGCTGCACCTGGCACGTCCTTCGGCATCTTCAAGTCGTGCTGCCAGGCCCCGCTGCTTTGTCTCTAGCATGGCCAACGGCTTCTGTAGGGTGGTAACATCATCCTCCACCCCAGAGATTCGTGTTTCAGCCTCCGTGATACGGGCCACCGCATTTTGCAGATCTTGTTGAAGTAGCATAACATCGGACCCAGCCACCCCGGTTTTGGCGTCCAGGACATCCCGGGACAATGTAATAGCGGCCATGAGTGCAGCATTATCTGGCATGTCCGGCACACCTCCCTGCGCCCCCCAGGTGCTGCAGCAACGGGCCAAGGGCCTGTGTATTTGTCAAGTGTGCTCTGTTCGGCTAAGCTCCTGCCTACCTCTCTCGTCATGGCGGCCACCGAGCCCTCCCGCTCTCAGGAGACCTGCCACTGATCCACCAAGCCACTGCACCAGAGAATAGCGGGCCTGACCGAGCCAGGGAGAGGGGAAGCAATCTCCCTCATTCGTAATGGGTGGGTAAAACCCCCTGACCAAGTGAATAGCAAGTGATGAGGGGCCACTGAGAGGTAGACATGGGGCCCGCGCGACCCAATCCGGCGCAGCGAAAGAGGGGGGGCCCCGGAAATGACTAAAGTCAAACTAACAGTGCTCAGGGGCAGCCGCCCACTGTGGAAGGCCACACTGCCTCGTTGAAGCCCCCAACGCTGCCTCCAGGGGTGGCTATGGATGCAACTGGTGGAGCTCTCAGCCAGGGAGCCAGGGTGATCACCAACACACTTCCAGGGGCCCTTTCAGGAGTCCACTACCAGCCTCCAGGAAGCACAGCTGCGTCCAAGGGCTGCTAAGGACTCTGGCCATTTCATAGACCGCATGCACCGCTGCCGACTCGCGCGACCTGAAATGGCCACTGGAGCGAGTGCGCAGGGCCGTCGCTGTGAAGAGGAGATAAAGGAGAATGGAGGAGCAGGATAATTGTAGGATAATCGCCCAGGCAGGACGGAGCTCGCCTAGCACAAGTCCGACATCATGGCTTGCTAGGCCAAGCTCTCAAACAAATAGAGGGAAAAGGGGGGCTTATCAATTATAATCTATCTTATTATTATTAAAGGTTCCTAAAGTTAGCGCATGGTGTGTTAGAATCACTAACAGATACCAGGGTGATACTGTGAAAATGATGAAATGGGCAGGAGTGAAGGTTACTCCTTCTGGAAAAGAAGACCCTCACACACCCAACAAGCGGGTGTCTTGCTTCATCACCGGGTCTTTGCTCCTTATCGGGCCGGCGGTGCAATGCCCGATCAGGCACCCAATGGGGCCTTCCTATCGGAGATCTTTATTTCCAACGCCGATGAGTGAGGTGTGTGTGGGGGAGTTAATTTTAATAGTTGGTGTAGGTGCATGTGAGGTGAAAGGTGAGTGTACTAAAACAGGGGTAGGTGATCCACTTCAAACAATTTTAATAAAGCATAGTCACCATCCTGATTAAAATCAAAATAATCCGCACATCTCTCACCTTTAGGTGTGTGAGTAAACGTGCTAAAAGGATCAAAGGGTCAACATGTTTCTTGCCTTGTATTATATTAAATGGCAATTCTTCAGGACCAATGAAAAAGATACGGCTACCTGCACCTTTTTGGTGGTGGCCACAACCTCTAAGAGGTATCAATGGTGGACACACGTACAGCACCCTAAAAATGTGTGGTACCGCGAGTAAAAAAACACAACCTGCGGAAGAAAAAGGAAAATTACAAGTAAAAGCATTATAATAAAAACCAATCCGAGACATCAGGTTAACTTTAGACAATAGGTGATGTCAAAAATGAAACCGTGACATGCGTCGATTGTGAGCAATTGTTTGTAGGACTTACTTAGGGCTATCAGCAGCAAATTAATTATAAAACAACTCAAAGACCAGCCCAGGAAAAGCTGCGTCAAATTATCAAGAGTAGTGTCGCAAAACTCACCCTCATAGGCTGTGATGAATACGAGGCCAGGTGGGAGAGCACTAAATTTTAGTGTCCTAGAATAAGGAAGGCAGATAAAACAACAAACAGGTAAGGAGAAAAGTAGAACAAACATTGTAAGGTATTGAAACCTATGTTGCATTAAACTTCATGGTATATTGGGGTACAGAGGAAACAGTCTGCAACTGAGACCCCACAATGGCATAAGCAACTCGAGTGGTAAAAAAATGCAATGTCACTAAAGGGTTAAAAATGCACTTGACTGTGTTGATTGCCCGTGGACCAAAGGGTACATGAGGGACTGGGTTGAGTCGCTCAAGTACCTAACAGCGACCGACAAGAGAGTAGTAATGCTGTAACACTTTTGTGTCTTCAACACACATCAAATTAGCCAAGAGATAGTGGTGTGAAAATACTTGAGATGTTGTCAATACAGCAAGTGGCGCTTATTAGCGTAAAACCAGTCATGCTCTACGTCAGCACACTCATACGACAGAGAATAAAATGTGAGCGATAATATCTTGCCATTGATGATGGAGGCATATAGGTATCACTCAGACCTGACGCATACGAAACACGTAAACGAACAGCCTCTATTGGCCAGAGCTCTGGAGATTACAATTCAATTATGCGGGCACAGCCTGATTGTAAGAAAGATATATATCTCAATACTCACGATTCCGTATTTGAGGAAACAACCGTGTACCTAGAACCTCACCAGCCACTGCAGTCTGGTGTTCGCACGTCCGACTCGCTCCTGGTTATGAGAACAGGTCGGCGTGCAGCGTGAGTGCGTGGAGGGCAGGGACATCCGGTAGAGAGAGGCGTACCCCCGGAATAACAACTAGGCCGCTAACCTCGCTGGGTGTGAGTAGGAAGGGACGCGTACATGGTTGTTATGGTAACTTGTACGCGGGGAAGATAAATCGTTTTGTACGAGTGAAATGTCCAGCTAACTATAACACCCCTAAAACCTATGGTTTTTTCAGTGAATTTCTAAGGTTTTTTAAATGCTAATGATAATTCCTAACTATAACATTTCTGTAACCTATGGTTTTTTCAGTAAATATATGTATGTATATGTATATATGTATATGTATATATATATTCACTTTAAAAACCATAGGTTTCACACATGTTATAGTTAGCTGGACATTTCACTCGTAAAAAACCAATGAAATTCCCCCGTTATAGTTAGTGCAGGCAACTATAACTCACGCGACCGCAATCCTCTGCTGATGACGTCACACATTACATCACTGTATTTAGACACTTATTTACCCATGTCTTCTTCCATTAATCTTTAGCTATACATATATTACAAATATTTATTTTCCATAAAGACACATATGTCATCAGTGATGTAATATGTGACGTCATCAGCAGAGGATTGCGGTCGCGTGAGTTATAATTGCCTGCACTAACTATAATGGGGGAATTTCATTGGTTTTTAACGAGTGAAATGTCCAGCTAACTATAACATGTGTGAAACCTATGGTTTTTTAAGTGAATTTGCAAGGTTTTTTAAATGCTAATTCGTAACTATAACGTGTATGAAACCTATGGTTTTTTCAGTGAATTTGTACGGTTTTTTAAATGCTAAGTTATGTATTTATAAAAAACACACATTCACTGGATGATGTCATCAGTGATGTCATCAGTGATGTCATTTGAGATGTCATCAGTGATGTCATCAGTGATGTCACTGACCATGTCATGAGTGATGTAATATGTGACATCATCAGCAGTGCATTGCAGGGGCGCGAGTTATAGTTAGCTGAACTAACTATAACAGGGGAATTTCTAGGGTTTTGTATAAGGGAAATGTCCAGCTAACTATAACGCCCCTGAAACCTATGGTTTTTTCAGTGAATTTCTAAGGTTTTTTAAATGCCAATTCCTAACTATAACGCCCCTGAATCCTATGGTTTTTTCAGTGAATTTCAAAGGTTTTTTAAATGCCAATTCCTAACTATAACACCCCTGAAACCTTTGGTTTTTTCAGTGAATTTCAAAGGTTTTTTAAATGCCAATTCCTAACTATAACATGCATGAAACCTACGTTTTTTTCAGTGAATTTCAAATTTTTTTAAAATGCTAATTCCTATCTATAAATTATCTCTAAAGATATCATGTTTAATGATTTTGATTGCATTTCTATATTTTTCAAATTCAGTGTGTCATTTTCTTTATTTTTTTTTTTTTAAAATACTTTTTATCATCATTTTTTAAACATATTTCTTCAATTAATTCTTTTAAAAATTAAAAAATATTATTTGAACTTAATGTGTTTTTCAAACATATTTATTTATATTTTTCAAAATATTTTTTAAACTATAAGTGCAAAACTTTATTTTAGATATATTTTTTTTTCAATGTTTTTGGATCCGCGCACCCTATGCGCACCGTTCACGATCCGTACGCGATAGCATCCGTGCATGGTATGTGTTGGGTACGTGTTTAGTGCGCGATCGCTATGCGACCGGTACGCGACTCCCAGCCTATACGCGACACGTTCGATGTACGTAACGCAACGTTTACGTGCTTCCGCGATGCGTCATATGCGTCCGTGACGTGATGGGTGCGCAGATCCCGCGAAGTATTTAACATTTAAAAACATATATTTATGTAATGCATGTGAATATTAATTGAAGACAAGCTCTAAACTAGTCTTAAAACTAATATATTTTGACATCTAATCTTTTATTTCTTTTTAATTCAATTTTGCGGGTGCGCGCTGGGTGCGTGCTGCGTAAGCGCACGGTGCGCGGATCCCATGTGACCTGCAAAAAAAAGAGATTTGATTGGTTCATTACACTTCTTGTTCTAACTACTGAAAGGCCCCACCCATTTCAATCATTCTTCTTTGAGCTTCTTTGGAGAACCATCTCTTTGGACAAAAGAAGATTTTTTTAGACCAGGGTGCCGATCACGATCCGGCAAAAACCGGGTACGAACCGTCGGACGGAGCATAATCTCCGCCCGACGCGTACCCGGTCGTCAAATTTTACAAACAAGGAATTACGATTCGCACGGGTACACCATTACCGTACGAATCGTAAAAAAGCCCGACCGAACAAAAAACACCTACCAATGCGATCCGGGAAAGCGCCGACCTGACGTCGGGACGCACGCAGCCAGCCATTCACGACCCAGGAATCACGATTCGCACCGACGTCACCCCGCACGGTCAATATTTTGCGGCAGCCAAAAACTGCCGGGAAATCAGGACGACGCGAACAAGGACCACCAGTACGCGACGGACAGACGACGCCGCGAACAAGGAGGACCAGTACGTGACGGACAGACATGGACCCGAACCTACGAGTCATCCCTGCCCTCATAGCAGTCCACCTCCTCTACAGGTTACGACGCAGACGCCGCAGAAGGTCAGAATAACTAAGGGAGGGGGGAAAGTGGGGTGGGGTGGGGGTGGCACGACCAGGGCAGGCCACAAAACAACCACATGAGTGACACACTACACATGGCCTGGACATACCTGACTCCCATGCCCTGGTCACCACGAGGGGGTGGGGGCGTGTCCTGAAAAGCCAGCGACCGCCACAACGGAAGTCCGTCACCACGTGAACCGGCAACACAACCAGACAGGTACGTCCCGTACCCACGCCTGAAGAGCGTGGGTACGAGTCGGACCACGCCCACACACGTCACCCCAACAATGGCGGGACGGATCGCACCCACGTGGCAAAGGCCTGGGTACGGGCCGCACAAACATCACATAGCGTGGGGACGGATATGTACGGACCCTACCCCCACCCCGTATGCAAGGAGCGTACCCCCCACCCCAACAGTGCAAGTACGACCCGTACCCCCACCCGCATATGCAAGGAGCGTACCCCCCATGCCAACAGTGTAAGAACGACCCGTACCCCCACCCGCGGACGTACGGAGCGTACCCCCCATGCCAACAGTGTAAGTACGACTCGAACCCCCACCCACGAATGCAAGGAGCGTACCCCCCAGCCCAACAGTGTAAGTACGACCCGTACCCCCACCCGCGTATGCATGGAGCGTACCCCCCATGCCAACAGTGTAAGTACGACTCGAACCCCCACCCACGAATGCAAGGAGCGTACCCCCCAGCCCAACAGTGTAAGTACGACCCGTACCCCCACCCGCGAATGCAAGGAGCGTACCCCCCATGCCAACAGTGTAAGAACGACCCGTACCCCCACCCGCGGACGTACGGAGCGTACCCCCCATGCCAACAGTGTAAGTACGACTCGAACCCCCACCCACTAATGCAAGGAGCGTACCCCCCAGCCCAACAGTGTAAGTACGACTCGAACCCCCACCCACGAATGCAAGGAGCGTACCCCCCTGCCCAACAGTGTAAGTACGACCCGTACCCCCACCCACTAATGCAAGGAGCGTACCCCCCAGCCCAACAGTGCAAGTACGACCCGTACCCCCACCCGCGTATGCAAGGAGCGTACCCCCCATGCCAACAGTGAAAGAACGACCCGTACCCCCACCCGCGGACGTACGGAGCGTACCCCCCATGCCAACAGTGTAAGTACGACTCGAACCCCCACCCACTAATGCAAGGAGCGTACCCCCCAGCCCAACAGTGTAAGTACGACTCGAACCCCCACCCACGAATGCAAGGAGCGTACCCCCCTGCCCAACAGTGTAAGTACGACCCGTACCCCCACCCACTAATGCAAGGAGCGTACCCCCCAGCCCAACAGTGCAAGTACGACCCGTACCCCCACCCGCGTATGCAAGGAGCGTACCCCCCATGCCAACAGTGAGAGAACGACCCGTACCCCCACCCGCGGACGTACGGAGCGTACCCCCCATGCCAACAGTGTAAGTACGACTCGAACCCCCACCCACGAATGCAAGGAGCGTACCCCCCAGCCCAACAGTGTAACTACGACCCGTACCCCCACCCGCGTATGCATGGAGCGTACCCCCCATGCCAACAGTGTAAGTACGACTTGAACCCCCACCCACGAATGCAAGGAGCGTACCCCCCTGCCCAACAGTGTAAGTACGACCCGTACCCCCACCCACTAATGCAAGGAGCGTACCCCCCAGCCCAACAGTGCAAGTACGACCCGTACCCCCACCCGCGTATGCAAGGAGCGTACCCCCCATGCCAACAGTGTAAGAACGACCCGTACCCCCACCCGCGGACGTACGGAGCGTACCCCCCATGCCAACAGTGTAAGTACGACTCGAACCCCCACCCACGAATGCAAGGAGCGTACCCCCCAGCCCAACAGTGCAAGTACGACCCGTACCCCCACCCGCGTATGCAAGGAGCGTACCCCCCATGCCAACAGTGTAAGAACGACCCGTACCCCCACCCGCGGACGTACGGAGCGTACCCCCATGCCAACAGTGTAAGTACGACTCGAACCCCCACCCACGAATGCAAGGAGCGTACCCCCCAGCCCAACAGTGTAAGTACGACCCGTACCCCCACCCGCGTATGCATGGAGCGTACCCCCCATGCCAACAGTGTAAGTACGACTCGAACCCCCACCCACGAATGCAAGGAGCGTACCCCCCAGCCCAACAGTGTAAGTACGACCCGTACCCCCACCCGCGAATGCAAGGAGCGTACCCCCCATGCCAACAGTGTAAGAACGACCCGTACCCACACCCGCGGACGTACGGAGCGTACCCCCACCACACCAGTGTCAGTAGACTCGTACCCTCACCTCGAATGCATTGTGCGTACCCCCACCGTGTATGTGCCAAGCGCACACATCCAGAAATCGGAGGTGTGTGTGCAGAGTCCACCCAGCAGTGCCCTGAGACAGGAGTGGTGGGTGCAGAGTCCTCCCAGCAGTGCCCAGACACAGGAGGGGTGGGTGCAGAGTCCTCCCAGCAGTGCCCAGACACAGGAGGGGTGGGTGTGGAGTCCTCCCAGCAGTGCCCAGACACAGGAGGGGTGGGTGCAGAGTCCTCCCAGCAGTGCCCAGACACAGGAGGGGTGGGTGTGGAGTCCTCCCAGCAGTGCCCAGACACAGGAGGGGTGGGTGCAGAGTCCTCCCAGCAGTGCCCAGACACAGGAGGGGTGGGTGTGGAGTCCTCCCAGCAGTGCCCAGACACAGGAGGGGTGGGTGCAGAGTCCTCCCAGCAGTGCCCAGACACAGGAGGGGTGGGTGTGGAGTCCTCCCAGCAGTGCCCTGAGACAGGAGGGGTGGGTGTGGAGTCCTCCCAGCAGTGCCCTGACACAGGAGGGGTGGGTGCAGAGTCCTCCCAGCAGTGCCCAGACACAGGAGGGGTGGGTGCAGAGTCCTCCCAGCAGTGCCCAGACACAGGAGGGGTGGGTGTGGAGTCCTCCCAGCAGTGCCCAGACACAGGAGGGGTGGGTGCAGAGTCCTCCCAGCAGTGCCCAGACACAGGAGGGGTGGGTGTGGAGTCCTCCCAGCAGTGCCCTGAGACAGGAGGGGTGGGTGTGGAGTCCTCCCAGCAGTGCCCTGACACAGGAGGGGTGGGTGCAGAGTCCTCCCAGCAGTGCCCAGACACAGGAGGGGTGGGTGCAGAGTCCTCCCAGCAGTGCCCAGACACAGGAGGGGTGGGTGCAGAGTCCTCCCAGCAGTGCCCAGACACAGGAGGGGTGGGTGTGGAGTCCTCCCAGCAGTGCCCAGACACAGGAGGGGTGGGTGCAGAGTCCTCCCAGCAGTGCCCAGACACAGGAGGGGTGGGTGTGGAGTCCTCCCAGCAGTGCCCTGAGACTGGAGGGGTGTAACACATGTGTGTGAGGCCAGAATTATCCACATGCATACTGGCTACAAGGGAACATGTCCCCATGAACTCATGTCAACAGACTCCACACACAAGTACAGTGATCACCAAGGATGCCACGATTGTCGCAGGTGGAGACATGGCCCTGCATGCATGGCCAAAGTAGAAGGGCTCCGTCACACACACAGCTCATGTAGACACAGCTCTGCGCTAAACATTGGGAACACCCTGCAGGGAAGAAAGCTGGGTACACAGAGGAAGGAATACACCCTTGGACAAGTGCACCATGCAGTAACTGCCTACATGAACAAAGAAAGTTAGCCAACACCTTGTGATGGCACACAGATCACAGGGTCCCACCAATGAGCAGTACACTACTACATATCCCACACACCCAAACCCTTACACACCACCCAAAACCATGTAGCAGCCCCACCAACACCAATACCAGCATAGCAGTAGTGTGATAATGAAAACAAAATTAAGCTTTATTCAGCAGGAGCACAATGTCCGTGGATCGCAGGCAGTTCAATCTTCACAAAGCCCATAGGGCAGTCAATGATTCTCAGCTGGATGGGGGACACAGTTGGATGCGTGTCCCCTACCTTGCCTGCACAGTCAAATGGCATCGTCTTCCACACTGGTGAGGGCATCAGGGGGGGGGGTGCAACAGGCACCGCAGGGACATCAGGGCAAAGGGGCGGCGTTGTGGGTGCAGGGATGGAGGACTCCACCACAGGGGGTGGGTCAGTGCCAAAGGCGGAGGCCAGGATGGCACTACACACCTTTGCAAGGTCCTCCAGGGAGTCCCCTGCACCCGAAGGGACCTCAGGCCCCAAGGAGGAGGGGGGTCAGAGGGATGGGTCGCAGCGCCACCGGGGGAGGGTGGAGACAGGGGGGGAGACTCAACCACCCTGACCGGGGACCTCCGTGACCGCTTGCGTGGTGGTGTAACTGTGGGGCTCAGGGACAGAGCGGCCATGAAGGAGTCCTTGGGGGAGATGTGGCCAGGAGAGCTGAGGGGAGGGGATTTGGAGGGAGTGGACTGGGTGGAATGCGGACTCCCACTATGGCTGCGTGTCACACGTTTGCCCCCCGACCCAGTGGGTGTGCCTACCTCACCCTGTGTGTGCGTGTCAGGAGGAGTGCGGTGGACCTTCCCTGCTGGTGTGGTGCCCGTGTCCGTTGATGTGGGTGCATGCCGACGTCTGGGTGTACGTGTGACAGGCATGGGAGTGGGAAGTGTGGATGGGGCAGGGGTAGGTGGGGGGAGGTCGCGCTGCAGGAGACCCACTGCTGCAGTCAGTGTGGAGTCGATGGACCTCAGCAAGTTGCGTTGGTCAGCCTGCGATGAATGAATGCCCTCCAAGAAAGCCTCGATGTTGGTGAGGGTTTTGCCGTGGGCATGGAGGACATTAAGGATCGCAGCCTGACCAACCTGCAGTTGCCGCTGGATGTCCACAGACTCTGCATTGGCGGCAGCAGTGGAGACAGGGGCAGGGGGCGCGGTGCCTGGCAGGAAGGAGACATGCTGTGACCGGGCACGCTGGGAAGGGACACGAGCAAGTGGGAGGCGGCTGGTGGAAACTGAGGGGGCGGTGCGAGGTGTTGTTCCGCTGTCAGCTGCTGGTGCAGCCTCCGCCCACTCGGCGACATCGTCCCCGGACCTGTCAGCTTCGTAGTCTGATGTGCCAGTCGACAGGTCCTCGGCCACACTCTCCTCCGCCTCTGTCCCACTCGATGTGCCAGACCCGATGTCACGGCTGGCACTGGTGCTCGGTCCCTCCGCCTGGTCTGTGTCCATGTCTCCCTCTGTGTCCCCCGACGATGCTGTGGGCAGGGTGGAGAGACAGAAATTATTCAGACACCTGTACACATCTGTCACATGAGTCCAATCTACATAGGTAACATTGCATGGCCTGAAAAGGAAGATCCCTAACATCTACTGAACAGGGTACCGATGTAGGGCATGAAACACACAGTTGGTTGAGCCACCATGCCACTGAAATACCATGGAGAGCATGAGACAATAGCTAAACACAGGAACAGGAGTCTGACATAGCACCCAGGTCCTGGGGACAATCCAGCACTGCATCTGCACCACACAGCGTTGGCTAAAATACCGATGACCAGGGACCATATCCATGAACTTGAGACACATGCTGCATAGGTAATGCTGAAAACATGCACAACATGACTCGGTCACTGCACATTGCGTGTGTGTCCAGGCACATCACACACTGCCCAGACCCAGCAAGTGGTAATCAGGATTTAACACATAGGCATTGCCCGCCCCAACAAGACCCTACACGAGGCAAATTGTGGAGACACAGGTGGCACCAACATCTCATGGTCTGGGTGATACACACAGGGGCAGGCAAAAAGCAAGATTGGACGCCAAACAGCCAAGGTGCGCCTGTACAAATAATGAGGTACCAGTGCCCATCCTCAGATGAGTATAACAAGACACACAGGCACTGGCAACTGTGAGTATGAAGAAGGACAATCAGGTCAGGCTGCACAGTGGACACCTGTACAAATTAGCACGTCTATATACATGGTGACAGGGGACAATGGCACAGAGCACAACTTACGCTGTAGACACTGACAGTGGCCACGTTCATGATGACACATACACCACTGAGGAAAAGGTGCCCCAGGGGACAGTAGTGGGCACGCAACTACATGCTACTGAATGGTAATGACAGCAACACACGTCACCATCCCTGCACTATGTGTATCGCACAGTCATGCACATCATGTCACAGGCCACTACATAGGACATGCGCGCTGTAAGGCATGACACATGAGAGACCAACTCCCATGTCTGGAGTCAGCATCAGTGCCAACTGACATGGAACCCACATGCAGTGAACTTGACAGTGCACAGGCAAGGTCCCACAACCTGTTACACACCACCCCCACACATGATGCTACAGACATTGTTCCCGTGGACAAAGCGCCAGCCTACATTACCCTGTGAAGGAGTGACTACACACAGACCAGGGAACACATTGCAAGGAGGGGAAGGGTGGCAGGGGCACAGCGCTATACTGGGGCAAACAGGATCTGCACAGCACCTTTAAACCCTGCCAGTGGATTCATGCTACTGTGCCCTTACAAATGCCGGTGACACACAACAAACACACATGTACCTACCCCCTTCCGGCTGCTGCATCGCCTGTAAGCGCCTCTCAAGGTCTGGAAAGACCACCGGCAGCACACGCCTGTGGAGGTGGCTCAGACGGCGGCGGCCGCGGTTCTTGTGGCTCTCAGGTGAGTCCCCCAGCAGGAGCCGTGCAATCCTCCGCGTCCAGCACCGGATATCCTGCCAGCGTTTCCTCACCTGGGCCAGGCGCCGCCTCCGACCATCCACACCCCTCACGGCACTGACGGCGGTCAGCCAGATCTGCTCCTTGGCAGTGGCGCCTACCTGTGAGGAGGAACAAGTGACACCACATCAATACACCAGCCACATGTCACAGAGAGACATATGGGTACAAATTAGCTGGTAACAACAAGGCATGTCATGCAGCCAACGCATTGCACCTTTGTCATAGGGACATCATCCCCTGGTGAGGGGAAAAGCACTACGTGCCACAGTGGGTACACAGGTGGAATGATGGCAATGTCACAATCTATGATCTAGGCTCACACTGTGCATCACACCCACCCCTCCTGGCTCAGGGCACTGCTGGGAGTGATGGGCACCCACCCCACCTGTCTCAGGGCACTGCTGTGAGGACTCCACACCCACCCCTCCTGGCTCAGGGCACTGCTGTGAGGACTCCACACCCACCCCTCCTGTCTCAGGGCAATGCTGGGAGGACTCTGCACCCACCCCTCCTGTCTCAGGGCACTGCTGGGAGACATCAGGCACCCCCCCCCCCTGGGACCCCCCCGACATTACATGGCATGTGTGTTACACCTGGACGCAATGGCAGAAGTCACAGTCACCACATAGGGACAGTCTGTGGCAGTGGCCTATGCACTCACCTGATAACCTGGTCGCCCATACAGCATGGAGTACTGTGGGAGGATCACATCCAGCAGAGCCATGTTCTCCTCCAGGGTGAATGGCTGTGTCCTCTCCACAGCCCTTGACATGGTTCCAGGGAATCAGTAGCAGCAGCTGGGTCGACGAATGCAAAGATGTGCAGGCAAGTGCTCCCTCATGGGACCTGGCTGCCTTATATGTGCCCTTCTGCCCAGTCTCATGCACAGGAGTACAGAGAGATTGGTCACTCACATTTGCATCCTATGTTTCCACCAATCCCTTCAAACCTAGCAGTCTGTGGGTTCTCTATCGGTTTCATTCTCCTGCATGATGTCAGCCCCACAAACACATTGCAACAAAGTAGACAAATCCCAACTGACTTCTGCTGTGCACCTTCCAGAACAATTTCGAATTTTGAACTTGGTCTCCATGACAACCAGCATGCATGTAGGCCTTAATACTTGTCCCCTATGTAATTTGGAGCATCACACACAGGTACGGTGCGTGTGGGGGCCCTAGGGCACCCCAAATGCATGGCAACGGCCCGTACATGCATGCCTACGCTCTCCATCACTTTTGGTCTGCACGCGTATGCGTACCCGTAGTGGTACGGACCGTACACTCGCATCTACGCTCACTATCACTATGGCTCTGCACGCGTATGCGTACCCGTAGTGGTACTGACCGTACACTCGCATCTACGCTCACTATCACTATGGCTCTGCACGCGTATGCGTACCCGTAGTGGTACGGACCGTACACTCGCATCTACGCTCACTATCACTATGGCTCTGCACGCGTATGCGTACCCGTAGTGGTACGGACCGTACACTCGCATCTACGCTCACTATCACTACGGGTACGCATACGCGTGCAGAGCCATAGTGATAGTGAGCGTAGATGCGAGTGTACGGTCCGTACCACTACGGGTACGCATACGCGTGCAGAGCCATAGTGATAGGGCCGTACACTCGCATCTACGCTCTCTATCACTATGGGTCTGCACGCGTATGCGTACTCGTAGTGGTACGGACCGTACACTCGCATCTACGCTCGCCATCACGATGGGTACACATACGGCAGCACTCCCACAGTGAATTGGGAACATGCACAGGCCCTCTCAGCAGCAGTACGGCGGATTTTACACTTCACTGTGGTGATAGGCGACACACATGTCGGAATAGGGCGGACATACTTGTCCATGGATGGACATACTTGTCCAGGAATGGACACCAAGGCATCGTCTGTGCAGTACCACATGTGTGGGGCACAGGTGTCACAGGCTGTGATGTGGAACATGCCTCCTGAGTGGAGAAGGCACCAGATGTATGATGAGATGTGTACATGTGTACTGTGTGAGGGTGCAATGTGTGCCAGGCATGCCCTTGACTCCTTTGACATGTGTGCATGTGGGACTGCGCACTTGGGGTGAGCGTCACTGGCATGGCACGGACACCAACACACGGAAGTGTCCCATGATGCCCGGTACAGGGGTCATGACACATGACTCATCACTACCCACAGTGCACAATGTGACTATGCCATATATGTGTCCGGGATTTACATCGGGTTGATGTTGTAGCACCCTCAAAAGCTGCAGCCGTTGCAGCAACCAACATGTGGCTGTGTGTAGATTGTCATTGCACACTGTTCCCAACACCATGCCACATGTGTTACCGGATGTGAGGTGCACATGTATGCAAGGGACACGGAGTAGCGTGACAAGGCCATGTCAGCAAACTCACAAGGAATGTGTGGGGAGTCATGACATGTGCACCTTCATGGCAAGGTGTGTGGGCTGGACTAGTGTAATGTCATGTGACCTGTGGCTCAAGTGTTCCGCTGCCAGTCTCTGCAATCAGCATCCCACTTCTGCTGATGTGTGGGTGTATGTCACTCCTGTCTTGCGTCGGGCAGTGCACTTGCACTGGGACACAGCTATTTTCATGGCGTGGCATGGGGAGGTTCTCAATCACCGTGTGTAGCTGGGTCTTGGAAGGAGTGTCACCTTGCATCCATACGTGTCCTGGGCATGTAGCACATGCCTGACTCCCTATGTGGCATGTGTGTATTGCCAGATTTACATGTGCTCAGTAGACATGAGTTGTTCTCGTAGTGCACTCACTCTTCCTTGTCACTTCCAAATTACTGCAGAGCGCCTCCTGTTGCCCGAAGAATTCCCGACTTGGCCACCATGCAGGAGAATGACACGATCCGGCTCTACCACTTCACCCAACCGTTGATTCTGGAGCTGACGGCGAGACTGGCACCACACCTGCAACCGCAGCACAGGTATCCTACGGCACTGACACCCCAGCTGAAGGTAATGGCTGCCCTACATTTCCTTGCCACGGGTACCTTCCAATATACCATAGCTCATGTTGGTGGCATGTCCCAGAGCATGTTCAGCGGTGTGCTGCATGATTTCTTGGAGGCCATGTTGATTCACCTGGATGACTTCATCAAGTTCCCAACCCCTGAACAGATGACTGAGGTCAAGCGTGGTTTCTATGCCCTGGGAGGGATGCCCCATGTCATTGGGTCCATAGATGGGACACATGTAGGTTTGGTACCACCACACGCACGGGAGGTGGCGTACCGCAATCGGAAGCACTACCACTCCATCAATGCCCTTGTGGTGTGTCTCTCCAACATGGTGATTTCACATGTCTGTGCTCGTTTTCCAGGATCAGCACACGATGCCTACATCATGAGGCGTAGCGGGATGCCTGATATGATGATGCAGCTGCGCAACGAACGGGCATGTGTTGTTGGTGGGTACAGTCTGTCTGTCCTGTATTCTGTTTGGCCGAGCAGCACTACCGCTTCGCCAGTTCTAACGATATCCATGTGCTTTCCATTTAGGGGACGCTGGCTATCCCAACATGCCTTGGCTGCTGACACCTCTCCGCAACCCCATCACGCCGGCCCAGCTCCGCTACAACACCGCCCATGGCCGGACAAGGCGAGTGATAGAGAGGACGTTTGGCATGCTGAAGAGCCGATTCAGGTGCCTCCACAAGACCGGAGGCGCACTCCCATATGCCCCGGCGAAGGTCTGCAAGATCTTCATGGTCTGCTGCATGCTGCACAACATGGCAGTTGAAAGAGCTGTGCCCCTCATCCTGGATCAAGATGACGAGGACCATCCACCCGTGGAGGACGAAGGGCTTGGCAATGGGGCTAGTGATGTGGAGGATGTGGAGCCGCAAGAGGACATCCGGACTCGGCTCATACGCGACTTCTTTGCTTAGTGGTGAGTACCAGGGTCTGAGTGTGCACGCATTGGTCCCCGTGTGGCATGCGTTGTGATGTGTGTCTCCACCTGCATGTATGGCACGTGGGTCAGAGGTGTGTGTGGGTGTGTCACTGGAGTGATGGTGGCAGTGATGGTAGTATTTCCCCAGGCATAATTGTGACCTAGCATGTTGTCATACATACATGTGTCGAGTAAATGCACATGCAAGTGGCTGTGCTTTTTGTGGCTGACTTCTTGTGTGTCTCTCTTCCCCAGGTACCTGCGCATGCCGTCTTCTGGTTGCATTGTTGTGGCACTGCTATTCATCATGGACATGGCATCGTGGGCTGACTCAGCGTTACAGGCACGGACACGTTTGGAAGTCTCCATGGGGTAAGGGATGCATCTGGGGTGTGTTGGGTGTGGCAGTTGTTCACGATGTGTGCACACTGCCCCGGTCGGGGTTTGGGTCCTCTGCAGACATGTGGCATCCCCATGGGACACGACATGCAGCTGGGTACACCTGAATAGATGGGCTGCCTGGTTGTCAGTCATCAGTGATGGGATAGTGGATTGTGATTAGGCCTGGGCAAAAATTTCGTTCCGGTCGCGGAAATTGCGATAATTTGACATTTTTGCGTTCCGCGGAGAGCGCGAAAATGTCAAAAATTCCGGTTTCCGCAGCTTGGCGATAATTTGTTTCTTGCTCGCGCTGTAAAATGATACATTCTCGCGCGCGCGCGATCGCCTTACCTGAATCCCTGCGTTCGCCGACAAGTTTTCTTGATCCGGTCGCGTTCTCCATGAGATGTTGTATTGTTTTTAGCCATTTGCGCTGTCTCGCGACAGTTCGCGCCCGCAGTGACGTCATGCGTCGCGCGATCACGTCTTTCTTCTCGCGATCATGCACCGCGAGAACAACTCAAAACAAGATGGCCGCGCCCGCAAGCAGCCACATGGGTAAGTTGGCGACCCGCAACCATGCAGAAAATCGCGCGAACATGCCGGAAAAAAACTTCCGCATCTTCGCGATATTTCTGCTTGTTTGCGATAATTTTAAACATTCTCGCGATAATTTGCGAAGGTTAATTCCGCAAATTCCGCCCACCCCTAATTGTGATGAAGGCATCAATGTGTGTGACACTGCCCTCGGACACATACGGTTAACATTGTCTTGACATGGCGTGGGACTTCCACATCAGCGGATGTATGGTGTATGGCAGTCTCTCCGTGAGCAGCTGTGGGTATTTAGCTGTTATCCGACACTTGTGTGCCAGTTCCATGGCTATCACGCATTTGTGCTGCAGAAGGGGGGTGCCAGTGTTGGAGCCACATGTTACTCCACATGATGTGTTCATGTGTACTTCAAGTTGCCTCTGCAATCCCAAACACATGACTATTAAAGGTGTCCCTATGCCTCCAAGGTGCCTCTTCTCAGTCAATGCTGGTGTGTTGGCACGGTGCATCCTGCATGTCTGGCATGGTATTCCCTGATTGTGGCTATGTGTCAATGTGTCGAGTGGCAAGATGCAAGCTGTGTGTGTGTGCTGAGACTGTGTAATGGGCATGATGTCCATGACTGTGTGGGTATTGTGACATGTGCCATCCCCATGCATCCAACGTTGTCCATGACCCCATTCTCTGCATCCACCGGACTCAGGCTTGCAGGACATGGTTCTGCCACCTGTCTACACGTACCTGGGTGCCCCCCAGGACACGGGCCAGGATCCCTGACCTCTGCGCATGACTGTTGCTGTACTCAATGTGTCTGTCAGCACGGTTGTTCGGCCACCCCCTCAGCTGGTTCTGACCATCACGGGTGTGTATGGTGCTCCATGTCTGTCTTGCCTAGAAAACTGTGACCCATGTGTCCTGTGCCAGACTCAGGCCCCAGGGTGTGGATGGTTGAAGTGAACAGATGACTCAGGCATGTTTAGACTGTACAAGACACATGTTAGGTAATAATGCTACCAGCAGGCATCTACTCTTAATAGTGTGATTTATTATTGGGGGGGGGGGGGGCCAAGTGAGGGCCTTTCCGGGATTAGGGAATCCAAAGTTCAGTAGGGGAGTTGGTGTCCTTGCCATTGGAAATCCTCAGAGTCCATGCCACAGTCTTTGTCAACATTGGTCAGCCAGTGACCAGCAGGGCCATGTGGCAGAGAATGTCTCTTGATGCTGTGATGCTGTTGCTCCAGTGGGCCAGGTGCCAGGCCAGGTGTCCTGGGAGATGGTGATGTAGCAGCCACCCTCACGGTCCTTTCCGTGGACGACCCGGCTTCCTGCGGGGAACCTCAGCAGCAGGCCGTGACGACGTCTGGGATGCTCCGTCGGATGTTTCCTCCTCCTCCTCATGATCCCTCCCTGTGGGTGGTGATGTTCTCCGCCTTCTGGCACAGGGAGGGTCGGCCATGGTGTCGGCCATCCGACGGAGTTCAGCGTGAATCCCCTGGGACGCCGTCACTTGCTGAGCCTGTCTGTCCTCCATCCTCCGTTGGTGTAGCTGTAGACAGGCTATTAGCTCCGCATGTTGCTGGGCCTGCTGGACCTTGATCCCCTCGAGGACGGACACAACCTGGGCCATGCCCGTGGTGTCCTGCCGGTATGAGTCCAGGATGTTACGGACATGGGAAAATACCGGATCCCCAGCCAACTGGTCAGGCTCGCGCCTCCGCCGTCCTCCACTCCCACCACCCCTGCCCACTTGCGTCTGGCCTGCACTTGTGGGCACATTGGGTCTCCGGGACCCCTGAGGGGTGGCATTGGCGTTGTCGCCTGCCTCCTCCTGGGTGCCCGGGACACCGTGTCCCTCCTGGCGAGCCTGGCTGCATTGTGGTGTTGGGGCAGGGATCCTGGGTGTCTCCTGGGATGTGGCAGGAGTGGGGGTGGTGGTTGGCACGGTTGTACCTGACGCAGGTGCTGCAGGTGGTTGGACACCAGAGGGGCCAGGTCGGTCGGGGTCGTCCGCAGAGTGGTGAGAGTGGTCGCTGCCGGTGGGATCGGTCTCCTGCAGATCCGGGTCCTGTGAGTGTTCCCCCCCAGTGTTGGGGGGTGCAGCACGACGTTGACCTGTGTGTGAGAGAGACAATGTTAATTTTGATCCATGCAACATCCATGTTTCATCCGTTAGAAAGTTGGCACATTTCCTCTTGGAATTAGGATCTGTCTTGCATTCCACTCACAGTGCACTTGTGCATGTGTGTGTCCCTTGGGCACCAATTTGGCCCCTTTAACTATGTGTGGCACAGTCTTACTTGCTGCGTCAAGTGTGACTGCAGTCAGCAGTGGAGTGTGCATGTGTGCCGAGCTATGCATTTGCGCCTTCCTTGTAGCACTGTACATGTGCACATGGAGTGGATCCACACACTCATATGATGCAGGTGGCTGTCCTTGTGCTCGTGTACAGGTTGTAACATGGCCCTGCATTTTGCCATGATGAAGAGGGGGGCTTCTGGCACTGGCCACCCTTGTCTACATGCACGCAGTCCACCTGCTGACGAGCAGACATTCCCACACACCAAAGGACTGATTTGCTCTCCCTGTGTCTCCCTCCTTCTCTGTCCCCCTCTCCCTCCCTCTCTGTCCCCCTCTCCCTCCCTCTGTGTGTCAGCCTCCTCCCTGTGTCCATCTTCCTGTGTCTCCCTCTCTCTCTGTCCCCCTCTCCCTCCCTCTCTGTCCCCCTCTCCCTCCCTCTGTGTCCCCCTCTCCCTCCCTCCGTGTGTCACCCTCTGTCACCTTGGCCCAGCTTCCTGGGCACACACTGTTAGCAGATCTTTGCGTGGCCCTTGGCCTGTTGATGTGAGTTTGTTTCTGATCTCCAGGCACCCATTTTGTCTGCTGTGTGTCTGTGCGCTGCTGCTGTGGTGGTGTGTGCTGCCACTCTTTCACACTGTTGGCTGTTCATTGGCTGCTGTCATGTGCAAAACAGTGCCTTCACCCCCATGTGTTGATGCAAGGCGTCCGCCATTTGCTGGCAAGTCATTCCTGTGTTGGGACACAGTGTTTGTCTGGCTGTGACCTAGGCCATATGGGCAGAGGGCATTGTTGTCTGCTTTGGAGTCGCACTATGTGATTCTTGGTGCCCAGCCTCCCGCCATCCGGGTTACCGTGTCATGTGTTGTTGTCTTCTGTGGCCTGTGACTTGACATTGTCCAGCTGGGTGCATGGGGCATGGTGGCAGCAGTGGCATGTGCCTGCTCATGGAGTGTGGTTGAGTAATGCGATGGCTTGTGGTGGTTGCGTGCCTGTTATTAATTTTGGTTGTGGTTGCAGTTCCCCCCATGAGAGGTGCGTTGTTTGTGTACTCACCCGGGTCTCGGAGTCCTTCTACTCCTTCAACTGCCTCCACCGGCAGTATGGCCATCACCCTCTCCTCCCAGGGATGGTACTGTACGGCTCTGCGGGAGGGCCCTCCTCCGGTGGCGTTGGCCTGGTCGTGTTCCTCCTGCCTCTTGGCTCTGACCCTCCTCCGCAGATCGTACCACCTGTTCTGGCAATCCTGCTTGGTCCTCCTGGTGTCCGCAACAGCATTCACAGCATCGACGATGGTCTGCCACATGGCTGTTTTGGCTGCCTGGCTGGTGCTTCTGACCAATGTTCCAAAGATCTGTGGCTCGACTCTGAGGATTTGATCAACAAGGACCTCCAACTCTCGGTGACTGAACTTTGGATTCTTGGTAGTGGGCATGGTGAGGGGTGTGGGTGGGGCTGGTGTGGGTGTGGGGGGGGGTGTGGATGTTGGGGGGGGTGTGGATGGTTGTGTGTGTGTGTGAATGTGATGAGAGGGTGTTTGTGAGGGTGGTCGTGTGAAGGTGTGCAAGTGTAAGGTGTGGTGTAGCTTGTAGTCTGGTTCTGTGGTGTCTGGCAGCAGTGAGTCTGTTGCAAAGGCTCATGGTTTGTGTGTGTGGGCCCTTTTTATTGGTCCATGGGTGGGTGTGGCAGTTTTTGAATTTTGGGTGGGTGTGTTATAAGGAGTGGTGGTGTATTGGGCCTCTGTTTGTTTTTGGCAGTTGCAGGTCAGTGATTGTGTTATTTAAGTGGTTGTTGGCCATGTTTAGTGGCTGTGTGCCTTTCGAATGGTGTATTCTTGTGTTGTTTTATTTTGTCCTGGTTGTGTACGTGCGTTTTGAGCGTGTGTACGGTGTGTACATGGGCCATTTGGTTCTACGATTTTGTCCTTGTGTGTGGCTTTGTAAGACTCGTACATGCGGTTGTGATGTTGGGGCATGGGGTGCGCTCCGTACTTAGGAGGTTGTGTTGGGGGTGCGCCAGGAACGTACTGGGGTGGGGGTACGACTGGAACGTACTGGGGTGTGGGTACACGGGGGGTACGACACGTCCAGGGGTGGGGGGTGTACATTGACGGTGGTACGACACGTACTGGGGTGTGGGTACACGGGGGGTACGACACGTCCAGGGGTGGGGGGTGTACATTGACGGTGGTACGACACGTACTGGGGTGGGGGGGTGTACATTGACGGTGGTACGACACGTACTGGGGTGGGGGGGTGTACATTGACGGTGGTACGACACGTACTGGGGTGGGGGTACGACTGGAACGTACTGGGGTGTAGGTTCACGGTGGTACGACACGTCCAGGGGTGGGGGTACGACTGGAACGTACTGGGGTGTGGGTACACGGGGGGTACGACACGTCCAGGGGTGGGGGGTGTACATTGACGGTGGTACGACACGTACTGGGGTGGGGGGGTGTACATTGACGGTGGTACGACACGTACTGGGGTGGGGGTACGACTGGAACGTACTGGGGTGTAGGTTCACGGTGGTACGACACGTCTAGGGGTGGGGGTACGACTGGAACGTACTGGGGTGTGGGTACACGGGGGGTACGACACGTCCAGGGGTGGGGGGTGTACATTGACGGTGGTACGACACGTACTGGGGTGGGGGGGTGTACATTGACGGTGGTACGACACGTACTGGGGTGGGGGTACGACTGGAACGTACTGGGGTGTAGGTTCACGGTGGTACGACACGTCCAGGGGTGGGGGTACGACTGGAACGTACTGGGGTGTGGGTACACGGGGGGTACGACACGTCCAGGGGTGGGGGGTGTACATTGACGGTGGTACGACACGTACTGGGGTGGGGGGGTGTACATTGACGGTGGTACGACACGTACTGGGGTGGGGGTACGACTGGAACGTACTGGGGTGTAGGTTCACGGTGGTACGACACGTCCAGGGGTGGGGGTACGACTGGAACGTACTGGGGTGTGGGTACACGGGGGGTACGACACGTCCAGGGGTGGGGGGTGTACATTGACGGTGGTACGACACGTACTGGGGTGGGGGGGGTGTACATTGACGGTGGTACGACACGTACTGGGGTGGGGGTACGACTGGAACGTACTGGGGTGTAGGTTCACGGTGGTACGACACGTCCAGGGGTGGGGGTACGACTGGAACGTACTGGGGTGTGGGTACACGGGGGGTACGACACGTCCAGGGGTGGGGGGTGTACATTGACGGTGGTACGACACGTACTGGGGTGGGGGGGTGTACATTGACGGTGGTACGACACGTACTGGGGTGGGGGTACGACTGGAACGTACTGGGGTGTAGGTTCACGGTGGTACGACACGTCCAGGGGTGGGGGTACGACTGGAACGTACTGGGGTGTGGGTACACGGGGGGTACGACACGTCCAGGGGTGGGGGGTGTACATTGACGGTGGTACGACACGTACTGGGGTGGGGGGGTGTACATTGACGGTGGTACGACACGTACTGGGGTGGGGGTACGACTGGAACGTACTGGGGTGTAGGTTCACGGTGGTACGACACGTCCAGGGGTGGGGGTACGACTGGAACGTACTGGGGTGTGGGTACACGGGGGGTACGACACGTCCAGGGGTGGGGGGTGTACATTGACGGTGGTACGACACGTACTGGGGTGGGGGGGTGTACATTGACGGTGGTACGACACGTACTGGGGTGGGGGTACGACTGGAACGTACTGGGGTGTAGGTTCACGGTGGTACGACACGTCCAGGGGTGGGGGTACGACTGGAACGTACTGGGGTGTGGGTACACGGGGGGTACAACACGTCCAGGGTTGGGGGGTGTACATTGACGGTGGTACGACACGTACTGGGGTGGGGGGGTGTACATTGACGGTGGTACGACACGTACTGGGGTGGGGGTACGACTGGAACGTACTGGGGTGTAGGTTCACGGTGGTACGACACGTCCAGGGGTGGGGGTACGACTGGAACGTACTGGGGTGTGGGTACACGGGGGGTACGACACGTCCAGGGGTGGGGGGTGTACATTGACGGTGGTACGACACGTACTGGGGTGGGGGGGTGTACATTGACGGTGGTACGACACGTACTGGGGTGGGGGTACGACTGGAACGTACTGGGGTGTAGGTTCACGGTGGTACGACACGTCCAGGGGTGGGGGTACGACTGGAACGTACTGGGGTGTGGGTACACGGGGGGTACGACACGTCCAGGGGTGGGGGGTGTACATTGACGGTGGTACGACACGTACTGGGGTGGGGGGGTGTACATTGACGGTGGTACGACACGTACTGGGGTGGGGGTACGACTGGAACGTACTGGGGTGTAGGTTCACGGTGGTACGACACGTCCAGGGGTGGGGGTACGACTGGAACGTACTGGGGTGTGGGTACACGGGGGTACAACACGTCCAGGGGTGGGGGGTGTACATTGACGGTGGTACGACACGTACTGGGGTGGGGGTACGACTCGAACGTACTGGGGTGTACCTAGACGGGTGGGGGTATACATACACGGGGGGTACGTGTCGGACGTACGGGGGCTGGGGGGAGTGTTGGGCGCGTATGCGGGCACATGTCTCCATGGTTGCTATAGGTGTTCGGTGCGGACGGTGTTTTTTCCATACGGTTGTACGCTCGGACGCACGGGATGGATCGTGATTCCTCGGTCGGACTTGGATTTTCACGTTTGTAAGGTAAATCGTCCGAGGACGTGTCGGACACATTTTCCGACCCGAGGACGTGTGGGGAATGATTCCCAGTGCGGTTCGTATGGACTTTTTACCATGCGAATCGTGATTGCCAGTTCGTACGGCACTTGTACGATTCGTACGGTAAAAAGACCCGATACGAGTCGCACGGGGGAATTTTTTACCGGATCGTGATCGGCACCTAAGTGTGCACTCAGTTCTAACTTTTTGCAACCAAAAATGGCTTCAGGGCAGCAGGCATCACCTGCATCACCTCAAACCTCTGAGGATGAATTTTTGCTGGAGGAACCACAGAAAAAACGTTTTGCTTCAGTGGTGTGGAAATTTTGGGGTAATTGAAAAATAAGTAATGAAACCAACATGGGTTATCACAGCTCAAGATACTAAGCAATAACAAAAAATCTGGGGGTCACTGAGGACAGGTAAGGGGTTGGAACAAACAACTGATCACAAAAATACAAGTTAATTAAACCGCAATTAGAATACAATCCTAGACAATAACATGTTCACGTAATGGGGAGGAAAAAGTGATTGCGGATGGGGAAAACAACTTTATCAAAAGCCGGTGGTTAAGTCATCATGGATGAGTAAGATGGCAAGATGTCTGGAAGATGATCAGAGCGGAGGTAATGGCTGACAAGACAAATGCAGGTGGATTAGAGTAAGATGGTGCTATTCCATTCATCGATAGTATTTAATACAGAGTAGACCGAGTTGCAGAGGGTCACCCACTTGGATTCACTTTTGTTCAGTAGTGCTTTTATATTGCCACCTGAGTGTTCTGTAATGAATGTTCTTCCGCGTTCCTCATGTACCTTCCTTGCCCATGCCTTCCCTTTCCTTGTCCCTTTTTGGTATCTCCTATCTCTCCCCTGGATGCGCATGCACCTCCTACGTCATTTCCAAGCCCCTCCCCCTTCCCTTTACTTCCTGGTTTCATCCGTGCTCTATTCACTGACGTTCCCGGACCCTGGCTGATTCAGACGCCTCCTGCCTAATTTCTATTCACTAGGTATGTCCACATGAGCTCTTTCCTCCCTCCCTTCTGCCCCGACCTCGGCTCACGATGACTTCCCTAACCCCTTCCTTGTTTTTCCACGTTTAGACTTTCCACTTTCCACGCTTCGCTCGCGATTGGATTATGACTTGATCAAGGTAGATACGCGCAATACCTTTCCTTATTCTTTCTCAATCACTTACATTGCCATTTATCACTCCTTAATTTCTTTATAGATCCTGACCCCTCATTTCGGATTTGTTCCTGCATTTACGCTATCACTGTCTCGAATATACCGGCCATACCCTTTCAGGTAAACACTACCCCAGTTCACGCCACCTCACTCCTTCCTTCCCCCTCTTCCTTTATAGGTCCCAGCAATTTACTCTCTACACTTATTGTTGACAATTTTTTGAATTAAC
This sequence comes from Triturus cristatus, assembly GCF_964204655.1. NCBI lineage: Eukaryota > Metazoa > Chordata > Amphibia > Caudata > Salamandridae > Triturus > Triturus cristatus. Next base: position 581,498,012 of record NC_140586.1, read on the forward strand.
TTTATTCATTACTCGCCCATGAGCTGCTTCCCCTTTTCCCCTCACTTCCTCCCCAGACATACCAACTCCTTATTTTTCCATCTAGTATGCCTTTCCCTCTCTGTACCTTACCCCTCCTGTTCTTCTCCCCTTGTACAGCACCGCCTGAACTCCTCAACCCGGTCCTGATGATGATCCTAAATTACGTGGATCGAAATGCCGTCGACTTGTCAGCGTAATTGATGGCACAACCTTGTCTTATGGTTCAACGAATAATGAGAAATACTTATTTCTACTGTTAAAACTGAGACCAGAACCTCTGATTGCTTTGTATATTCACTTTCACTTCACTTTGCGCCGTCCCTTGCTGACTTCACTTTGTCACTTGCGTCGCTGTCTCTTTGTGTCACGTACACCTCCGAGCACCAAGTACAATTTCGGGTTGTTTTATGCCAATTGATCTCGCTTGCAGTGCTGATACAACTGTAACATTCTCCCATTGATTGGTTACATTTCCTCAACCCTTCCCCCCTTCCCCCTCCCCTTTTTTGTATGAATCGTATTTAATACATGATGCTTTTTGCTAAACAACTTTATAGTTTGAGAGTCTTCCTTTTCTTGCTTGCAATGTTACATACATGCATGTATAACTGTCTTTGAATGATACCAGTTGAGATTTCTTTGTTGCTGTTTTCAGACACGACACACCCCAGCAATGCGCCACTTTTGCACCTACAGATACGTCACGTCAGAAATACTGACGTATCTGTAACTCCTTGGGACATGGAGCGCTGTCCATTAAATACGGCGCATCCATCCTGTCGTAAGGAGGGCGCAATAAAAACTGTTGCATCGTTGTTTTCACGCAGTGATGTTGTTAGTTTTTATAAATGAGGCACTAAGTGCTTAAATGAAATACAGCTTACAAACAGAATTGAAGACACCGTCCTTACAGGTGGGAATGTAAGCACAGGGAGTTTCCGTTTCCTTCTGATTATTATATATTCATCATACTCTGGCCCTTATTTTAGGGTAGAGATGGGCAGCTCGGAGAAATGTGACGCTTACTCCTTATCCTTTGAGAATTGGAAAGAAAACTTACCCACTAACTTTCAAAAAAAGATTTAAAGAAACCATAGCAGTAATTAATCTCCTCACAGTAACACTTATAAACCCAGAGAGAGAAAGGCCACTCCATCTGCCCGTCCAATCAGTGTTCAAATGTCCAGTGTTCAATTAACCATTACCAGAGTCTCCTCTTCTAAACGCTTAAAAAGCTGGCGCGGCACGAGGCTTCAAGAGAGGTAATCCAATGCCTTCATTAAAGCATTGCAGAGGATGTGCCACTGCAGACCCCGTTCAAAGGAAGCTTTTTAGAAGATGGCAGCCGGCGGCTAAGCCCTTTTTGAAGTGGCGAACATTGAGACGTGTTGAAACGTGGCCATAACACCTCAGACCATTCCCAAGATGAAAGCCGCGAAAAGGGGAAATGAGGAAACGTGAAGGCGATGCACACATTTATTTTAGCAATGAACGCGGACATGATAGAAACATCAGAGGCAAAACGCTGGCTGAGTGGGTGTGAAGTATAGTTCCAAGCAATTTCACTCAGCCATTTACAACTGGAGTCTCCAGTAAATGGTTAATCTGCTCATAGCATGTCTGAGGGCACGAGCCACTCACGGCTCTTCTGTGTACCTGGGATGCCACCATGGGAACTGCAAATGATAGCGATCGGCTCTTCTTATCTCTGCAAGTTTCTGCAGCATTCAGCTGCAGGTCCCCATGACGGGCCAGGGGATGTTTAGCTCATTTTCAGGGGAAGGAATGAACCTCTGGGAGATCTGTTGATTTTCTCTCTTTCTTTCCACTCCCAGGAGTCTGTGCGGGGCGCACATGTTCAAGCATATCTAATCCGCCATCATTTGTAGATTGTCACGGGGGCCCGGGGCTCTACCTTTCTTTTTTTACTTCTTATCTGTAACATTTTACCTTCAACCACTTGAAATGAAAAAGCTGCCAACATTTACCACCACGTGCATGCGATGACAGATTTTTTTAAACATTATTTTTTTTAAGTTTTAGGTGCCATGAACGATTTACACCTTCCCTAGGACTCTGCCGAAAATACAGTTTCAAGTCATTTCATGGAGTTACCTAATAGCTACTTCCTTTTGCAAAGGCAGCCATTTCCAAATGGTAATATTTTGGGTGTTTCCCGAGCCGCACATAATTCAAAAGCTTCAACTGAAGATGGGTCCGTTGTATATGACTTTTACAGTCAGGTGTTAGCATTAGAAAATGCTGAGTAGTTCGCACGGTAATGCTAAAAACTGTCGATAGCTCAAAAATAGCATCATCATGGTTTAATATATTACCTAATTGCGCCTTTGTTATTATTACTCACAGCCATTTCTCAAGCATTTATGGCAAAATTCAAAAATAACTATCAAAACCAGGTGGAGTCAGGGGCAAAATAGCCATCCAGCTAATATGGCCAATTGGTCACTTGCTTAAAAGCCTCCAGCCCTGGCAGCCTGAATATTCGTAGCTTCATCATAGTGTTCCCAACCCCCACTCTCTCCTTCTTTCGCCAATACAAAGCCTTTCTCATCAAAGACAAGAATTAACTTGAGAAACATATTTATAAAACTAGAGACCTTATTTCCATAACAAATGGGATGGATGTCCCGTCCACCAGATAGAATGCACTTGTAATTAGGCGGAAGGGAAATGTATGCCTCACGGTTGTGACGCAGTATCCGCATCACCACACCCCAAGTCAGGCCCTAAGTTATGCATGTAATTTACTAATGTTACACTTAAATAAATGTCTGACTAGGAGTGGAAGGTGTTTTGGGTGGAAGTTACACGTTGAGCTCTCACAACCACAGACGGCTTGCCTTTGTATGAAAGCAAATAGAATGAGGCTGCCCGCGGCTCACGGAGTGGGCCACCTCAAAAGGGCGGCCACCTTAGTGCCACATTAGGCCCACCGCCACGCCTCTAGTTGAGGGGACCCCAGGGAGGAGTCCCCCAGCCCGGCGCACCGGCCACGTTACTTCCGGGGCACTGAGGTTTGAGGCGAGGTATCTATACCTGCCCCCGCTCATCTGGCACCCTCTTTGGCTCTGGACACGTCGTCTCCCGCCCAACTGCATACCCAGCGTGTCGGCTGGTGAGCACGGTTAGGTAGGGCTGTTTAATGTTTTCATTTATGTTGCAGACGGATTTACAGGACGATCCAGAGGTGGAGGGGTACAGAAGGGTACCTCTTCAGCAGCACAATAGGGGTGCCTGTGCCAAACCCCAGGAGTCTTTATAGCACGTCCCTGGAGGAAAATTGTTGGTGCCCCGCTAGTCCTTTGGGCAGTTGTAGGGCTGAATAACCTAGGGCTTGCCTTGCAATGGGCGTGAGTAAAGTGGTGGACCAGTGGTTCACAGTATTCAAGGGGGGAATCCCCTCCTAACTAGTAGCACCGATTGGGTTGGCCACAGTGCAATTTGGCTCTTCAGTCAGGCAGGGCAGCATAGGTCAATCCCAGCTGCCTGCCCTTGGATTGCCTGTAAGTTAACCCACCCCTTTGGCATACTTTTGTATGGAATGAACCTGCAGCAAACTTTTCCCAACAAAATTGTGTTGAATGATTATTTATTCCAATTGCATGCTAGGTTCTGCAAAGGTGGGAGGGTTGTCTATATAGGCACTAACATCTATTTCACTGAAAACCGGGATTTTGGTGCATGGTGGGCCGAAGATAATGAAGGGCCCATTTCAGTTCAATGCATGGATACCTCTGGGCCACATTCCAATAGCAGACGTATGCTACGGATATGTCAATAACATAATATAAGCATTAAAACGAATAAATTGTACTACAAATAAAGAAGTAATTACTAGCAAAGTGTGAGCACCTGATGTGCAGAACAAAACATAATATGAATGCTCCCAGCATGTCTTTATACGTAGCTGCAGTCTTTATGCACTCTCAATCATGAGGAAGTGAGCCCACCGGGATCTAGACCCCCATTCGTATGAAAGGGATAATCAAAAACCTACTGTGAGAGAAATGGTATTTATCATTATTGGGAAATTTGAAGGGTTCAAGCAGCTTACCACTATTGGCAAATTTTTTCAAAACTAGTTGTAAAGAATTGGGTTATTATGTGCAAAGGATGTGAGTCCTTCACAAGTAATAAATCTGCAATTGTGCTATCACTGGTACCAAATACCCCACTGAGGCATTTGACTCTCTCAGACTTAGATCCAAGGCTCTTCAATTCTACAGCTTCTTTGAATTTATTTCAACAAAATGGTATTGGCACTCATAAGCATTAATTATAATAGTAAACATTCATTGTTCAAAGTTCATGTCAACAATAAAGCATTTGAATTTAAATGAACATGCACGTCAGAGTCTTTCTTTACAATCAATTGACCACATAATGTAGCCATAAGACCTGACACTAAGGGTTCACAAACACCACAGCCTGAGAGCAATAGGTCTAATCAGGGAGTACTTAAAAACAAGGTAAGCCTTCCATGGGTCATCCTTACAAGGTCACAGGAGATTTAGGGTTAATTTCTTCCGCATTTCAACAAGTCTTCTAATGTCCCTGTAGCCCCCCTCACCACTTATTAACCATGATGGTATGTCCATTCCCATTCCTGGAGCACCACATGCTGAAAAACCTACAAATTAGGCCCACTCATGTGGCAATATTGGATGCTCTTCGAAGAGCAGTGAATTGTTTGCTAGCAGGTTGACCCACTGTTTTCACTTGGGTGCACAATCATGCTACCTTTCTCTCTGTTTTAGCCTTTTTAATGGGTACCCCAGTCTTATCTGAGGGAAGTACAGTGGCACAAGTTATTGGAGGTGTCGTGGAGTCCCAAGACCCATGCAACCCCGCCGTCTCCCTGTGCATTGCACTCCAGCACATGCAAGTTAGCATCTTTTTCTCTGCTCCTGCCACAGCAGGAGCATCTTTGCTCTCGTGGTGTGAGTAGATCTGTGTTCTGCTCCTTTCATGATGGTAGGGGCAGTTAGGTGCTGGACATGCCCGCTCCACTAGACACTGGGGGTGACAACACGCTCAGCAGGCAGATCCCTGCCTCACGGAATGGGAACCCCGAGACAGGAGAATAGTTGTGTCGGCCTATGGGGAAATGATGAGCCCCTAGGGGCAGAACATTTTAACGGGGGCACTTTGAACACCTTCTCCACCAACTGGATAAATTAGATCAGTATAAGCAAGCCTAAGGTCTTGACCCACCCCGGGGGTAATGAAGAGCTATATAGTGGAGCGCTGTGCACCCATTTTTGTGTTTCCTTTCCGAACAGCCAAATCATCAAGGTTGCATATCTGTGGTCCTAATTGGCAGACTTTTTCCATGGACGTGTTATGCTACTGGCAGTCAGGCTAGCCCATAGAAGCATTTTAGTCAGTGCTCCTGGCCTCTAAAGGGGTGCAGTTTGCAGGGAGTAGGATATTCCCCCTATACCAGCCTTTGCCTCTGCCTGGTCCTGGGGTTCCTCTCATGCTGGTGGAGGCGTCTTGTGGAGCACCTCCACATTCAGCCATTAGAAGAACCTCCTGCCTGCTCTAACCAATGTGTAGGCTGGGTTTGGCCCCAACTTGTCCTCAGGGAGCTTAAGTCGGCCAGTGCCACTGCCCCTGGGGAAACTCATTGAAGTCCTGGGGATCATCTGGAGTCAAAGTACTTAGTTTATCCGTGCAGTTCATCTGGTGGCTGCTTCTCCCAGCTGGGAATTTGCCTGCTGCCATTGCCTCTCAGGTTTAGGGTCTTCTCAACTCTAACTCCTTTTCTAAGGGATTTTTAAATGGAGGGGAGAGTTTTGGGGGCCAGGCACCCTGGGCAATCTTACAATGCTATATCATCCCTCCGCACTGCAGACTCTAGTGGTGTCAGCCTTAGAAGGCCCTGGGAGACTTGGGATAATGTCGTCAATGCTCTTGCAGGCCCCTACAAGACTTATCACTCTTGTTGCAGGTACCCCAGTACACCAGAAACTGAGAAATATGCAATATATGCAAAATAGTCCCAACTATGGAGAATTATGGTATGCTCCTTTGTAGAGCAGTGAATATTTTATTGAAGGGTTCACTTGCTGTTTTCATTTGACTGTGGCTATGTGTAGTCGGTCTTTCTTAGTTTGAGCTTTTTTTAATGAATGCCTAACCTGGAGCACCCACAGTGCTCAAATCGATGGGAGCTGCAGGAAGAGCCCCAAGGTCCCAGTGACCCTGCCAGCTCCCCACTGCATTCCAATGCACGTGAGCCCGTTTCTTGTTCTGTGGGCCTGCCGTGGTGGGTGCAACTATATGTTCTGCTCCCACAGCAGTGGAATCAGCAGTTAGGTGCTTGGTGGGCCCGCCTTCCCCACACATGGGTCCCAGGGGTGGCAATGCTCCCAGAAAGGGTGGTCAGTTAAAATATCGATTTTTAAATATCCACCTACATTAATATCGAGTTTTTAATATCGTAGGGACAGAATATCGAAGTCAAGAATATCGTTGACCAGAATATCGACCCCAAGATAAGTAATATCGTTTTTTTTAATATATCGAAGTAAGTAATATCGAAGTAAGTAATATTGTAAGCAAAAATATTGTTGTCAATAATATCGATTTTTTTTTAGTGTTATGTATTTTAGTATGTATTTTATATGTATGTTAAACTTTTTTTAATGTATTTTCATAAATTTTTAAATAAATGTTTAGAAATTAGTCATTTTCTTAAAGTCAATTTTGCGTTTTAGTATCAGAGGCGTTTATAGGGGAATATGGTGGGAAGTAATTTAATTATAATTAATTAATTAATACGTTTTTTTAAATTGGTATTGTTAATTAATTAATGGCTAAATAATTATTAATTGGTAATTATGTTTTAATAATTAGTTAATTATATTGATTATAATTAATGTATTATTAATTTTTATTTGTTATTGTTAAATAATTTATTGTTAATCAATAATTAATTGGTGATTAATTTTGATTAAGTGATTAATAGATAATTACATTAATTATGTGATTTATTATGTGTAGTGGGTTGTGGGTGTATAGGGGAATATGGTGGGAAGTAATTAAATTAAATTAATTAATGAGACTTTTTGTATTTATTGATATTTATTAATAACGAATTCTAAATTAATTGGTAATACATTTGTATTAATTAGTTAATTATATTAATTAAAATTAATTTATTAATTATTTGTATTCATTGTTATTGTTAATTACTTTATTGCTAATTAATAATTAATTTGTGATTAAATATTAACGGTAATTAATATTCAATAATTAGTTACTTTACAATTATATTAATTATAATTGACTTATTAATTGTTATTAATTGATTAATTGATAGTAAAATATTTGTTTTTTTTGTATGTGTAGTGTGTTGTGTGTTAAAGGGAGAATATTGTGGGATGTAATTTATTGTTATTTAATTAAATACTATTTTTAATGTATTGGTATTTATTAATAATTGTCTTGTAAATTAATTTTTAATATGTTATTTTTTAATAAAAAAAAGATTTAATTGATAAGTATGTTAATTTAACCCCTACGCTATCCAGCGCTTTTCCTACTGTTGCACTCTCTGGATTTGGAATAGCAATTTTTACCCCTGCGCTATCCAACGTTTTCCCTACTGTTGCACTCACTGGAGTGGGAACAGTAAATTTTAAACCTACGCAATCCAGCGCTTTCCCTACTGTAGCACTCACTGGCGAGGGAATAGTAATTTTTACCCCGACGCTATCCAGCGCTTTCCCTACTGTTGCACTTTCTGGAGTGGGAATAGTAATCTTTACCCCTACGCTATCCAATGCTTTCCCTACTGTTGCACTCTCTGGAGTGGGAATAGTAATTTTTACCCCTACGCTATCCAATGCTTTCCCTACTGTTGCACACACTGGAGTGGGAATAGTAAATTTTACCCCTACGCTATCCAGCGCTTTCCCTACTGTTGCACTCTCTGGAGTTGGAATAATAATTTTTACCCCTACGGTATCCAATGCTTTCTGCACTGTTGCACTCTCTGGAGTTGGAATAGTAATTTTTACCCCTATGCTATCCAATGCTTTCCCTACTGTTGCACTCACTGAAGTGGGAATATCAATTTGTATCCCTACGCTATCCAGCGCTTTCCCTACTGTTGCACTCTCTGGAGTGGGAATAGTAATTTTTACCCCTACGCTATCCAGCGCTTTCCCTTCTGTTGCACTCACTGGCGTGGGAATAATCATTTTTACCCCTACGCTATCCAGCGCTTTCCCTACTGTTGCACTTTCTGGAGTGGGAATAGTAATCTTTACCCCTACGCTATCCAATGCTTTCCCTACTGTTGCACTCTCTGGAGTGAGAATAGTAATTTTTACCCCTACGCTATCCAATGCTTTCCCTACTGTTGCATACACTGGAGTGGGATTAGTAAATTTTACCCCTACGCTATCCAGCGCTTTCCCTACTGTTGCACTCTCTGGAGTTGGAATAATAATTTTTACCCCTACGGTATCCAATGCTTTCTGTACTGTTGCACTCTCTGGAGTTGGAATAGTAATTTTTACCCCTACGCTACCCAGCACTTTCCCTTCTGTTGCACTCTCTGGAGTTGGAATAGTATTTTTTACCCCTATGCTATCCAATGCTTTTCCTACTGTTGCACTCACTGAAGTGGGAATAGCAATTTTTATCCCTACGCTATCCAGCGCTTTCCCTACTGTTGCACTCTCTGGAGTGGGAATAGTCATTTTTACCCTGACACTATCCAACTCTTTCCCTAAGGTTGCAATATGTGGAGTAGGTATATATATTAATTTATTTGTAGATGTTTAATTAATTTTAACATTATGGGGTCAATTCCGATTTCGGCCAGAAAACGTACTACCCAACACGGACCTGTCAATATTTCCGAACGAACCGTACACACGCCTTCCGAATAGCTGAGCACGATGCGATGCCTGAAAATTACAACCGATTCATCCGGAAACTTAATCCTATGGCCCAGTCGAGCAGGAAAGGAGCCTGACGGGATAGACTCGGATGCGCAAGATTCGATCTATCCAACCCGACGCAACAGAAACGTACGCGAACAATGCCACATAGCCAAGCATCAACACGACCCGACCGAGTTGGACGCGAACGATCCCACATAGCCAAACATTAACACAACCCGACCGAGTCGGACGCGAACGATGCCACATAGCCAAACATTATCACGACCCGACCGAGTCGGACGCGAATGATGCCACATACCCAAACATTAACATGACCCGACCGAGTCGGACACGAATGATGCCACATAGCCAAACATTAACACGAACAGCCCAAGTCAGATGCGAATGATGCCACATAGCCAAACATTAACATGACAAGCATGACCCTAGCCAAACATCTTTACGACCCGACCAACTCGGCCGCGAACGATGCAACATAGCCAAACATTAACACGACCCGATTGAGTCAGACGTGAACGATGCCACATAGCCAAACATTAACATGACCCGACCGAGACAGACGCGAACGATGCCACATAGCTAAACATTAACACAACCCGACCAAGTCGTACGCGAACAATGCCACATAGCCAAACATTAACACAAACCGCCCGAGTCAGACGCGAACGATGCCACATAGCCAAACATTAACACAACAAGCATGAACATAGCCAAACATCAACACGACCCGACCGACTCGGCTGCGAATGGCGCCGCATACACAAGCACAAATCTAGGCAAGCATCAACACAAGCCCACCGACTCGGACGCGACCGAAGCCATATAGACAAGCACAAACACAGGCAAGCATCAACAGGACCCGACCGACTCGGACACGAACGACGCCACATACACAAGCACAAACATAGGCAAGCATCAACACGAGCCCACCAACTCAGATGCGACCAAAGCCACATACACAAGTACAAACATAGGCAAGCATCAACATAAGCCCACCGACTCGGACACGACCAAAGCCACAGACACAAGCAAAAACATAGGCAAGCATCAACACGACCCGACCGACTCAGACGCGAATGACGCCACATAACCTAGCATGAATTGAACCGAGTGGTCCAAAACAAATTTCACAAGAACAAGCATCATCTGCTGACAAAACAACTTACATAATTAAAAAAAAAAACATTGAAACAGAAAAAGGACTACACCAAAAAGCATTGTCATCCCAATCAAATAATAAATTTAAATATTAAGTCCCACCCACAAATCTACCTATATAAAGCGAGCAGAAATGTACCTACAGTATTTGCTAATCCAACACACATGCAAGCAGACCACACTACTACACAGACAACTCATCCACCCACTACACACATAACTCATCCACCACACAACCTCCACACAACTAGCACCACTGAAACACACCTACACACACACACTCACCCTCACCTTCACACACACATACATCTCCTCCACCACCCATCACCATGATCCTAAGGAAGAATCCAAAGTTCTTAGCTTATGAGTTGGAAGTGTTGGTAGATGAAATCATCCGAGTTGAGCCACAGTTATTTGGCACCTTGGCCCAACAGACCTCCCAGGCCCGGAAAACCTAATTGTGAGATCGGATTGTTAACAAGGTGAATGCCCATTCACCTATCTTGTGCACGATGGAGAATATCCAGAACCGGTATTATGACGCTCGCAGGAGGATAAAGAAGCTCATTCCCAGAGAACATGCCCTGAGTAAGAAGACTGGCGGTGGAAGTCATAAACCGGTGCGTTTCACAACCTGGGAGTTGAAGGTGCGGGACATCCTCCCACAGGAGTCCATAACTGGATTAACGGGAATTCCAGAACCTGGTGAGTACATGTACAAATAGTCTAAAATTAGCTCAAATACACATCCACAAACATCTCAGTAGGATATCTTGGATGTAACTATGTACTCACTGTCATGTAACCATGGAATATGCAGGCCCATTTGTCAGGGGTGAGAGGAGGAGTGGAAGCAATGACTACTGCCACCAGCACACACACACCCCCCACCAGTCCCACAAGAACACACCTGTCACTATGCTGTCCCTGAGAGTGAATGCAAATGCCCTGTCAAGATGGCTACACAGGCACATATGTACTAAATTCTAAAATTAGTCTGCCAGTTCGAGGCCTACTCACACAACTACAGACCATACCTCAACTGTACATGACACATACTGACAGGTCAAGATCAGTCACATGTGCCTACAATGTGTATGCTATAAATTCTCGAAATGTGTGTGGAGGACAGGACACACTTAAATCAGCTATCACACCACATAACACAAAACACACACAGATGAACACACATCCGGGCATTGGTTTTCACTTATGGGCTGTGCGTTATACTTTTCTCGAGTTTCATAGGGATGTTATCAGAATCCCGGAGGGCATTTACTTGGGCCCAGACTTAGTTTAAATTTTGAGCTTTTTTTCGGCTTCTACTGCTGCCGGGAAATACGGAATTATTCGTGGAGACACTTTACGGGTTCTTCGACAACACTTCAGATCGAGTCGAGTTGTTGAATGTCATTTGGTTTCTAGTGTTTGAGCCTTGAAAAAGTCGCTATAAGCGACGAAACACGTGTCGGCTGTTTGGTTCTTATATCTATGTGTCAACATTTCGTCCAACTGGGCTGTTTGGTTTATATATCCACATGTCAACAATTTGTCCAACTCATCAACTCATGATCAGGACTATGATTCATGGACTTTTATCAGCTTGAAAAATAAAACTTCCAACTGTGGGTCTGCAGTTTTTACTTACAGACATGCAGTGCTCTGATTCTTGTTTGTTTCTATGTTGTATGCGTGGAATTTAATATCGCACATTGAATGATATTGTGGGTGGCACGATATCAGCATTGAGCACGCTGTATTATACTTTAATTCTGTGCTGACTGTGATAAATATGACAGAGGTGCTGGCTATGTTTTGATAAACCACTGCCACCTTTCTATTTTCACACATCCGGGACAATTCCCGCAGACTGTAGATTTAAGGTGTAATGCAAGATGGCTGACACGTATGTGTTTCTCCATGTGCACAGCCATACTTCTGTTCAGCATTGTAATTCAACATCAGTCAGCGGTGTCAGCATACTTGAAAACTACCACCCTCCCTCTCATTTATCCTATGACAATGATGAGTGAGCTGGTCTGTTCACAATTGGAAAGTGGGCTAGAAGTCAACACAGCCTAATTCAAGCACCAAACACACTGCACCTCACAGCTCTGACCATGAAAAGGCAAAATACCATCCCTGTATGACTTATCTGTCCATGTAGAACAAGTAGAATGTACATGAAGTGATCATGTGCCAAAGTATGTCGCAAGATATAACCATGTGTGCAAACTGATGAGAAATTACTACAGAGATATGTCTCATCACATTGCACATGTTCAGAAACAATGCAAAAACAACACAGGCATGACAATAACCATGTTGTGACATAGAAGAGCAGCACAATGTCCAACATCACACACGTTTGCTGTATGCTCTGCGCAGGAGTACAAACACATACTATTCACCATCACAAGTCCATTGTGGCCAAAATCATAGTATGTGAGATCATCCCACTATCATATAATACAACAACTCATGTTTTTGACTCCCCCACTGCATATCAATGTAATGTCCGGTGTTCCAAGGCCTGACATGTAACAATGTTTTTGTAAGAAGAAACGCATTGCTATAGCATCTGATGTTACACATGTGATGTCATCGATTGTTCTCCACAACACATACATCCAAGCAAAATCTTCAAATGCTGATACATATTCAGGAGAGTGAGATTGCATGTAATCTCATCAATGTAAGAGTGACAAACATCCACAAAGCCAAGCACAGATGCACAATACCTGCTAAACATCAGAATTGTCACAGTATGTTTGTCATTGTGAAAACACAGATGTGTGCAACAACAATTCACCTGGCTCATGCACAATGTGACAATTGACAAAGTATAAATATGAACAGATAAGGATTATAATACATGCACATTGATGCACAGATCTGGACATGCTCAGCAAAGCACATGTCTCCAAAATCACAATGTTCGATTAGCTAATATCTCAGTGTCTGTGACGATTGATGAGTTGAATTAAGAAGTGAACAGTACTTTATCCACAACATCTACACATTTGTCTGTGTAGGACACCAGAACTTCTGAAAATACACAAATAACATTGTGTCTCTCTACTACCCACAGGCACTCCAGAACAGAGGGCATATTCTGGAGAAGATTCAGAGTCCAGCAGCAGCTCCAGCACAACATCGGACACTGAGAGCTCCAGTGGGGATGACTCTTACACCTCCTCTGGTGATGGGAACGAACCTGGCACCTCCGGTGTGGGTCAGCATGCGGCACCAGTACGACCAGCAGCCCCCGCAAACACTCCTGCAACATCCTCAAACACCCAGATGCCCAGGATACCCAAGGACACACCAAGCTAACAAACCCCTGGTAGCACACCCAGACAGACAACTCTGAATGTGGCAGGAGATATCAGCCCTGACAATGATGAAGGAGGACAGGAGCTGCCAGTCAATGTCCGTGCAGGTAGGGTAAGGAGTGGTGTGAGGGTGCGTGGTGGTAGGCCACGTCACACAGCTGGTGTTGGAGATCAAGCTGACCCACAGTTACAACGCATTTTTGATGTGTATCGGGAATGCACCGGAGACTTTGGCCAGGTTGTCAGGATCCTCAGGGACATGAAACATCATCAGGCTGAACATTTCGACCGGATGGACGACTATGTGGACCGTGGTGAGCAACACATTGACCGTGTGGAGCAACACATGGACTGTGTGGAGCAACACATGGACAGTGTGGAGCAGCACATGGACCGTGTGGAGCGACACATGGACCGCAAGCAAACCAATTGGTCGAAACTTGACGATCTGACGGCAGTGCATAGGGACATACTCACATGCCTACGCCAGTTAACAGCCAACATCACCCCACCTCCTCGTGTATACTCCACACCTGTTGCCTCAACATCGGCAACTGCCACAGGGAGGGATGAGGAGTCTGGCGAGGAGTCCCCTGTACCGCAGCAGCCTGATACTGAGGGTCCACCCACCAAAGAAGAGGAGGGGCCGTCCAAGGAAGGATAGCAAGTGAGAGACCTATGGACCTGCACCCCCCTACCCCATAACTCAAGAAATGCTCGGGATATCCTCCATTGTGTGCAAAACATTCACTTTGTTGACAGTCCCTGGACTCTCCCACATGGGATGGAGCACTTGAGTTGGGATATATGCCAAATTTACTGTGGACTTTGCTCAGAAGATTTGATCGAACAACACTTCCAACTCCCCTATTAACTGTGGTATTTAAATTAGGGAATGCTATCACCCTTCACTGTAAGATTACTTCACATGCACCTTAATAAAATAATATTCACAAAATCCATGTGTCATCTGTGAATTATACACTGTACCCACTCATGAAATCAAGTTCAGTATCACCTGTCACGGTCTCCCAATGAGGTGCCTAAGGTCTATGGTAGGGATTCTTCTCATACTTGAGTATGCATGGCAAAATAGGGTGTTGGTGAAGGAAGGATGGTTGGCCATTAGATGCACATCAGAACACACAATCCAATGAAACACAACCTCTAGTGTCTCATTAGCTCAGCATATCATACAGGAGATGCACAATGATTCTACCACCCACTAGCCGGTACCAACAACATCTCTGAGTAAGTTAGCAATGCACACATTCACGCTCACTCAACCATGCTTGTCCACCACATCAGGAATCAGAGTGTGTGTAAATTTCTTACATTTACGTTTGAGGAAGAACAATCTCTGACTGTTGTCCTACAATGCAGTATACGAGCTAGCTCCAGCAGCAGAATATATGAATCTCGAACTATATACATTTACCCAAAAAGCAGATAATACTATAGGTGACATGTGTTTACATTCTCAGCATGGAAAGCACCACCCACCCTATGATGGTGACATATCCATCTAACCATTGAATAGCTCTGTGGCAATATGGGTTAACCGCTCACCTCAGAAAGTAGGAGTACTGGTTACAGTATATGCACAGCAAAGCACTGGTGCATAGATGTAAACCTTCCATCCGTGTAGATTATTGCTTTGTGCATCAATGTAATGCAAGTATTCCACTTATGTGTGAAAAGTGTAGTATTTCATGGCTAAACTATATGTGCTGACTAGATCTTCCATTACAAAGAGTCTTGGTTTTCAACCTTGTGGCACAGCGCTTCAACAGTACCAACATGATCTAATGTGGACTCAAAGGCATCTTGCACAACAATCATAGAAAGAATGTGTGCCAACATGTCACACACAAAGATGTGATGTTACCTTGGCTCCAGTCAGTTCAGCATGGTACAGCATGATCCTAGGGATAAGATTAATTTTCATTTACTGTCTCATGCGGAAATGTCACATGACACATACCAGAGATAGACACGCAAGGTCACCACAACACACATGGCACATGCAACATTTAAACATTGCACACACTGTTGTCAAATTCAACCATTGAACTGCACAAACAAAGAGCATTGGCCAATGAAATGTACACCATGGAATAAAAACATGATATAAACGACTGTGGCATTTCTCAAAAGGGAAAAGGCAAACATCAATGTGTGTAACAGGCGTATTACACAGGCAAGACGTTCTGCTCCAAACAAGCAAACAGATCACTGTTCAAAGTATACAAACAAATAAAATAAATGAAAGATCTGACCAAAAACATTGTCTGTCAGAGAGAGTACTTCTCCAAATTGAAAACCCATCATGGAACAGCATTGTGTGTAACCACACAACAGCCAAAGGAGCCTGAGAAGGAGAGACATAGGACAGTCTTATATACAACTTGCCATGAAGACATATCCAATAATCGAATCACTACCGTCCATTGCAAATTATGAGCACAAGCTAGGAGTAGTTTCAACAATGTAGTGTTGACCATCCGACTTCATATACCCTGGACAAATAAAAATTAGCATTAAATTAGCATAGCCACACACGGATCACAAATGATTGTCCTACATACCCACACCACACTTAGGAAAGGCATCATCAAACATTTTTGCATACTTATACTCAAGTAAAAAAGTTGTTAATGAGCTGTCTCCTGACATCCACCTCCTCTTCCTCATACTCCTCCTCACTGGCAACGTGCCCCAGGCCAGGATCCTCCCATGATGGAGGCCTTTAGTCCCTGTCATCCTGGATGAGTGGTAGCCTATTCCTCACAGCCTTATTGTGAAGCATGCAGCAAACTATAATGATTTTGCACACCTTCTCTGGGGCATATTGCAGGGCACCTCCTGTCCAATCCAGGCAGCGGAATCTGATCTTCAGCAGGACAAATGTGCTTTCAATCACATGCCTGGTCCACCCATGTGCCACTTTGTAATGGTGATGAGCAGGTGTGACCGGGTTCCTGAGTGGTGTCAGCAACCAGGGCAGGTTGGGGTATCCAGAGTCCCCTACATTTAACAAATATAAATGAGCATTAGAGCAAAAACAGGGTCCAACATGACAGAAACTGAACACACAACTGACACTGACAACATCACTCACCAACAAGCCAGGCACGCTCATTTCTGAGCTGGGACATCAGCTGTTGTATCCGACTCATCCTCATAATGTATGCATCATGGGCGGATGCAGGGAAACGCACACATACAAGTGAGATGGTCTAGTCCGCCAGACATACCACATGGGCATTGATGGAATGATAGTGTTTACAGTTGCGGTAAACATGTTTGCGGGCTCGTGGTGCTACCAAACCCACATGTGTCCCATCAATGGAACCTATCACATGTGCCTTGTGTCCCAGGGCATAAAAGTCATCCTTAATGCCACGGAACAGTGTTGGTGTAGGAAAATATATATACAGGTCCAGGAATCTCAACATGGCCTCAAACTAGGCCTGGGCTAAATTTCCGTTCCGCTCGCAGAAATTGCGATAATTTGACATTTTCGTGTTCCGCAGAGAGCGCGAAAATGTAAAAATGTCCGCATTCCGCAGCTTAGCGATAATTTGTTTCTTGCTCGCGCTGTAAAATAATACATACTCGCTCGTGCGCGATCGCCTTACCTGAATCCCCGCGTTCGCCGACAAGTTTTCCCGATCTGGTCGCGTTCTCCACAAGATGTTGGATTGTTGGTAGCCATTTGCGCTGTCTGACGACAGTTCGCGCCCGCAGTAATGTCATTGGTCGCGCGATTACGTCTTTCTTCTCGCGATCATGCACCGCGAGAAGAGTGAAAACAAGATGGCCACGCCCGCAAGCAACCTCATGGGTAAGTTGGCGAGCCGCGACCATGCAGAAAATACCGCGAACGGGCAGGAAAAAAACTTCTGCATCTTCGCGATATTTCCGCATGTTTTGCGGAGATTTGTAACATTTTCGCGATAATTTGCAAAAGTCACTTTCGCAAATTCCGCCCACCCCTACCTCAAACACATCCTGGAGCACTCGAATGAACATCGTCTGGGACATCCCACCAGCATTAGCCACAGTAAACTGGAACGAAACAGTGGCAAACAAATGCAGTGCCGCCATCACCTTCACCCTGGGGGTCAGGGCAGAGGGATATGTGCATCCAGGTAGCAAGTGTGGTGTCAACTGGTCTGCCAATTCCACAATTAATGCCCTCATGAACCGGTACTTCCTCATGCGCTCACGTTCCACCATGGTAGCAAGATCCAGGAATGGTCTGTGGAAATTTGGTGCCCTGCGGAACAAGTCAGAGTATGTACACATATCAGTATCTGATTAAACATCAACTAATAACGACTGTACAGAGTGCTTTACACTTATAATGATGACACCGTGAAGTCAGATGTCTGAGGTTGATCTAATCTCTAAATTACGGGAATGTGAGCATGAACATACACACAATTATGTCATGTATCTCCAAATAATACAGTGTTGTACTGTGACTACTCACTGTTGTCTGTCACTCTCCATGTGATCTATTGTAACATACATTGACACACACAATTAAGTCTCATCCATAGATTTAGAGGTCAACTAGCACATGAATGTAATGTGCACAGACATGGACAAGGTACAGCAACCTAGCAACAACACTACATACAGACAGCTTGTCAACATGAACAATACTGTCATGGTGTGGACATTGTCAGGATATGATGTATGACCTACATGTCCTATCACAGAAACAGGACATTGATGATGTGTAGCACATATGTATTTGACATGCATACATGCAATTCAATGACACCATGGACACTACAGCAACTCACATGCCAAATACAAGATGAGATAATTCAACCTTACTGTGATAAGTATCAGCAGTAAGACCTTGCGTCATACAAGTCTCACATACTGTGGACACAGTAGAAAGGAGTTTACTCTTTGTACCTTGATCATGATCAGATGATGCTGTGAATACGTGTGGATGTTTACTGTGTAAACACAATGATCCCCTGGGACAATGTCCAAGCATAGGAGGATGATTTGTGAAGTGTATACTCACACTAGTCATGTACATCACAAACACTGCTAAAGTTGCACTGTAAGGTAGGATCCTAATGTGAGTACTTTTACTTTTGTCTATGTACCATATGACATGTGCTGAAGTCCATCCACACAGAGCATGCTGCATGCCATCATTCATACACACATTGTCTGACTTGATGAGTGGGCAGTGCGTTTACGCGTGTGCCAAATCGTGACGGAGCCGGACTGACAGATTGCATGCTGGATTCAATGCAGTTAGAGACGTGGGATTTTTCAATATACGCATCTGACACATTCCGACCGAGCCAGACTGACAGATTGAATTCTGGATTCTATGCAGTTCGACGCGTGGGATTTCTCAATATACGTGTCTGACATATCCCGACCGAGCCGGACTGACAGATTGCATGCTGGATTCAATGCAGTTCGACGCGTGGGATTTTTCAATATACGCGTCTGACACATCCCGACCGAGCCGGACTGACAGATTGCATGCTGGATTCAATGCAGTTTGACGTGTGTGATTTTTCAAAATACGCGTCTGCCATATACTGACCGATAGGGACACATTGATTTACAGTTGGTCGTCATGGTGACAGACGCGCATTTTGCATCGTGCACGATTCATTTAGGATTCAATTCGGTTTCTTTTTTACACAAATGTATCAAAATCTAAACTGTCGTGATGCAGAGATTTTGAATGTGGCGGTAGGCTTGACCAATGCATACTATCGCATGGATTGGACTAATTCATATGATGTGAACGAGTCGGACCTATCCTTTTGGACGCATGGAACCGAATCTGCCTCTGCAAGACAGCTATAAGGCTGTCTTGCCTTGAGAGCTCACTTGCCTGCACTAAAAGATCATTATTGACATCTCTGCTACCAATGCTGCTGTCTCTCTATCCTCTGGCTCCAAGAATGGCACGTACTGTGGAGAGGGCCCCAGCCTTCACAGAGGAGGAGAACCAGGCTCTGCTGGACAGCCTCCTACCACAGTACAGCAAGCTGTATGGGAAACCAGGGGAGCAGGTGAGTGTGCAGTCCACATCCTCTCTCATTGTGCATCTTGTCTGACTAGCACTAATGATATTGTGTTAAACTCTGGCTAGCATGTTCACTCAGTAGTTGTCACACCCAAAGTGTGTAGGTGACTGCAGTGAATAGGTACTGTGCTGTGAGAGTGCTTTTTGAGACGGTCATACTACCCAGGGAATGTTTCCATGTAGATGATGTAGGATAAGTGTCCCTCCCCATAGTTTCACTACCTCTGTTCAGCAGATGCCCTTGTGAAAAGAACATGTTCATCCAACTGTGTGATGCACAAACATGTAGCATATGTGTTAAGGGCCCTTTTACTTTGTCATCCTCACAGGTTGATACCCATCAGAAACAGGAAATCTGGCTGACCATTGCCTGGGCAGTTCGATCTGTGGGGGTCCACAGGCGCCGCATCCGCAACTGCCAGAAGAGGTGGCAGGACCTACGTGGCTGGACCAGACGCATTGCTAGAGTCCAGCTGAAGCTGTCACCTACTTGCAGTAGGGGCGGACACCAGACCCTGACCACCCTCATGCGCCGGATTCTGCCAGGGGTTTTCCTTGACCTGGTTGAGCTGTTGAAGGCCAGACAGCAGCAAGGAGGGGGTAAGTGCATGCCTTGTCTGTGAACTGTGTCTAACAGGATATTTGCATTCCTTCAGCCTGGTTGTGCAACCCCAGTGTATCTGTCGGCTTGAACTAGAATAACGTTAATTAATTCAGTAATGGCCCTTCCTCATCTGAGACACATGTGTGTCCCTTTCCGTCAGTGACATGTCTCGGGAGGGCCTGCTGTTGGCCAAGGTTGATGCTGGGGGACTGTTTCTGCTACCGTCTGAGTATTTGCCTTCATGAGTGAGAAAATGTAGTGACATGTATCTGCACATGGACAGGTTTATGACGTGCACTCTGTGTGGAACATTGATACGTGTCCTAGTTGATGCTCTGAATCGCCATATGTGTCTGGGGTGTTTCCCAGACACACATGCAGCAGGTGGGACAATATTGTGAGCACTGAAGTTTGTCCATCATGTGTGTTACATATGCATGGACACATGCCTACAGTTCAGGCTACTCCCATGTTGCACATGGACCAGGTCAGGTATGCCTACTACGGGCATGGTGTACACTCACTTCTCCTAATCGTGTGTTTCAAACTAATTTTGATGTATTGTGCAATGTGCACGCAGGTGTCAGCCTCTGTCTCACTGTGGAGTGTGGTAGCTTTTTAGACACCTGGGGTCTCCAATATTTCATAGTGGGCAGCCATCTGACATGTGGCTTGTGGATCTTCACAGTGTGGTCAGACCTAGGAGTGTAAACACTTGACTGTGCCTAATGGTGTATCAAGATTTTAAGTGCAGGCGGCTACACTTCATTGTCATCAGGCTGTACTGTGATCATGTTGACAGACTTGTGCTTGCTGTCACTCTATTGTGGCATTTGTATAACGTTGATTCATCAGTAGTCCTTACATGTGGGTAGCAGTGGGGCAATATGTGCGCTTGACAAATGCAGGGCTTATATTCACCCCAAATACATGATTGAGAAAAGGTGCTCACTGTTGGTTTTGTGATGCACTGCCCCAGAGACAGCAGGCAGCAAGAACGGATTACCAAGACTGCCCTGTAGCATGTTGTTTGATTTCCTATAGTGTATCCTGCAGTGATGTCAGTTGTCCTGCATGCATTCAATAGTGGCATCGTCCAGCAATACATGAGCACATCATGGTGTGTGTTGAAGGAGGCATATCCATATTACTGACAATGACTTTGGGCAAGCCTTATCCTGACACATGTACAAAGTCAGTGGCAGGAGATGGTATATGTGTGTACTGACACATTTCTATCACAATTCCTGCAGTCCAGACAACTGTCAATGTGGTGCATTTGAACACATATGAGTAGTGTCTGGCGACATCCACCAGAATGATGTCTCCATGGACATGTGGGATATGAGGGATATGGTTTACTGGCAGACTGTCATGTGTGTTTTACAAATATGTGTAAGCACTTCAGAGACTTTAATGCAAATAATTCACAAAAGTGCTCTGTAATGTGCTATACTGACTATGATGTGTGATATCAAACGTGTGACTGATGTTTATCTGTTTACCCTGTTGATTTGCAGTTACATCTACGGACACTGGAGCTCCACGGACCATGAGGATCAGCAGAGCCAGACAGGGTCCACTTCCGAGGATTTGGAGGGACCCAGTGGCATGGAGGGTGAGGGGAGCCACACTGAGGAGACCACAGCTACCACCACCTCGGATGAGGAACACAGCGGCACCGGTGTTGACTCCCTTGTGGATGCGGGTGTCAGCAGACCCACGGCAGGAACTGTCAAGTCTGGCCCCAGCACCACCACCATCTCCACCCTCCAATCTGCTGCCATCCCAGATGTCCATGGAGGCTCCCATGTAAGGGAGCATGTCTCCTTTGCGCCAGGCACCGCACCCCCTGTCCCTGTTTCCACTGCAGCCCTGAGTGTGGAGTCTGTGGACTTACTCACACAGATCCATGTAGGGCAGACATCAATGCTGAGTGTCCTACATTCTTACACCAGTCTGTTGACCCAACTGGTGTCCTACATGGAGGGCATCTCAGCTAACATGCCTGCCCTACATCAGACCATTCAGTCCGTGGCCTCCACACAGACAGCAGCAGTGTCCCTCCTCCAACAGGCCCTCAGTCCTGCTACATCTGCCACATCCATAGTCCCCACTCCCCTGCCTGTCCAACAGACACACACACCCGCACATGCACGCACCACATCAGCAAATAGCAGCACACAAACACGCAAGCCAAAGTCGAGAACCACCAGCATTGTGGAAATATGGATTTTTATTATCAGTTATGTCCCCTATCTTGGACCCCAACGGTTTCATGTATAAATCACAAGTACATGTATGTTTCCTCCAGTTCCAGTTATGAAGACGCAAACACATGTGCGTCCACCGTCAACATGTCCTCTTTCAGATCCGCCATGAATGGGCCGGATATTCTATTCCTAAGTATGAAAGGCCACCGGCTTTATATGGTTCATTTATCCCATTTTACAGTCCAGGCGAGTAGGCCCTGATTCTGCCATTAAGCCTTTTCCTGCCTTCTGCCTCTGAAAGCTCCAGTCTGAGCTCGCATCTGTATCCATGAACTTTGTCCTACTCCCTGCGCGGCTAAACGGTGCCTGACTCGACCTGTCTGCTTGCCAAAAACTGTATTTCACCTTCGAGATTATCTGCTCCGCTCCCCATCCAATGCATTCCTGTCTAGTAGTTTAAGTAAACATTCTTCCAGCTACCGAGCAAAGGGCCCGGCTTCTCTGTCTTTATGCAAGTAATTCATAGCCCTGTTACTATGGAAGATTTCTGCCCTTGCATCTCATGTAGACACTTAGACGCTTGTACACGCACTCACAGTCAGTATAGAATAGATTTTGTTCGAGAGACCTTTCCTTTTGGATAACATAGTTCTTTAAACATAGGATGTTAGATATGATTTGGGATTAGGTTGACATAACCCCAGACTTCTGTCTCCACATGTAGAGCTAAATGTCAAGTCCCCTTCACCCCCTAGTTGCACGTCAATCACACGTCATGCTGCTGCGCGCGCATTTCTGCCAAGTATTTCTGCTGACATTGCGAAATTCTTTCATGAAACCACCCATTTGTGACATCATACCTAAATGACGTTCTTTAGTTACGCCTAGTTACACCCATTTTAGTTACGCATGTATGTTTTTATCTCTGTTATCAACTGTTACGCCTTCTGCATCTGTTTCACTATAATGCCTCTTCTATAAATATGATTGTCTGTCAATAAAGTATTGTCCTTCACTTCCTGAACCTTCGTGGTGATGGAATATGGAGTCCTCAATTCGAATTGATTTTGGAATAAAGCCCGTTCCGAACCTCTAATACCACGGATTCTGCCTCTTATTTTACTGAGCTATTATTATAGATTTTCCGCATCAAATTAAGTACCGGTAATTAAATTATTTACCACATATATGGCGCCCGAACAGGGACACTTTCTCATCTCACGCGCCGGAGGTGCGTTGCAGGCCCGGTCTCCTGCCACAGCTGGACGGACAACAACGCGTACCCACAGGATTTCCTGTATCTCCCTCCTGCCGAGCGGGGGTAACTGAGGCTGCGATCAACACCCAGACGAGGCGGTGAGAAGTGCGAAGTATCCCGACCAGAGCCTAGCTGAGAGAGCAAGATCCGAGGTATACAGAGGCCCACCAGTTTCCGAGGTTCCGAAGTTTCGAGTCGAGTCCAGTCCGGTTCAAGTCCAGTTCAGTTCAGTTCCGAGGCCTTCCGTTCCGAGCTACCCGGTGAGTACCATTGCCGGGGAGGCGTTCTGACGTGCACATAGGTTGTGCCGGTCAAGACGGGTTTGGGTACACAAATCCGGTCTGCACTGTTTCAGCAGTGTATCTGTACTGTTTAGCAGTATATCAAGTATGTCTAGTATATAATTCAGAATTACCTAGTTAGTGCCGAGTATTATGCTTAGTGACTAGTTCCCTAAATGGCCATCATTGTTGTTCATTAAATGTTAAATGTTAAATGTTTTAAATACGTTCTGCATATTGTGGTGTGAATGACTGTTCATTATTGTGTTTTGTTGTATTAAACGTGTTCAAAATTAGGTATCAGATTAGTTCTCAATATGCCGCTCTTTTCGAAATTAAGACAGATAAAAACTAGAAAAGGGGTACTCGAAGAAGCTGTTCCCATTCCTCCTAGGGACACTCCAGGGTACTTCATGTATCATAAACATGGCCTAGACGCCATATTATTTCTTGATTTATGGGTAGACTATACCAAGGAATTACCAGAAAGTCAGAGGTGGCCCGCAGCTGGGACCTGGGATGCAGATTGCATCATGAAAGTAGAGGAAGAATTATGGAAAAAGAAAGCTAGACAATCACAGAAAGATGCCATTGAATTATGGCGTAAAGAATCATATAGGCGTACAGAAAAAGCACTCAGACAGGAAGAGAAAAGTAAGGAGAATTCAAATAAAGTCCGAGAAAATCTATTAATTGAAGAAGGTACTCGAGTAAAATCAGAACAAGTAGACAGACAAAGAAATGCCCTTATGAATGGTATGTATCCTCTTCTGGCCGAAGGGTTACCTAAGGCTACTCCGGAGATACCAAAAGACTTGCCACCCCCATTGTTTCCGATAAAAGCACATCCCAAAGGGCATCCCAGAACCGCAGAAGATGTTTTCCTTTCTTCTTATTTAGACGACGCAGCTCCCGAGTATGCTAATACTGCGCCACATAGACCGCCTGCCGAGGGGGTTCAACGCCAAGACCCTCCGTCTGTACCTCCGCAACAACAAACTCCGACACAAGTTCCGGCAAGCACATCTGTTTCTACAGCTGTACCCACACCTATGGTTGCTATATCACGTTCAATGAATCCTTTCACATCCAGCACCCCAGGCGGTGCTACAGGAGGTACAGCAAACATTTTTTCCACGCCACCCAGAGTAAATAAACTTTCCTTTCAAGAATTAGCCCACCAATGTACGCCCAAACTAGTAACTCCCGACATGCTTAAGGAACTTCTAATAGATTGTAGATATGACCCTGTGCCCGGCAAAGAGGACGAAATGCTGCTGGCATCATTACGTATCCGACGAGCTGCAATATATTTAGGGAGGCTACCAGGAATGACTACACATTTAGAAAATATATATCACTTTGTCCAGTCAGGGCGAGATTCTGAGAGTATTAATAGAGCCATGGAGTACCAGAAAGTGGAGATACAGGGGGAACTGTTACGTTTCCTCATAAATTGTGTGATCAGAAATCAAGACCGACCAGGGGTAAATCCGGAAGAAATGCAAATTCTTACCACATGGAGTCGGAATATATCAGAGGGGAGACATGATAAACGATTAAGTATAATAGCTATGTGCCGAAAAATCTGCAAAGAAGTAGAACGAATACACGAAGAAAGATTAGCAGTAGACCAGCCTGAACAAACCGAAGAGGAGGAAGAATTAGAACTGCCCACAGGACAGTTAGAAACCATGGCCTATGTAGGTAGAGGGAGATCTTGTAATAATACTAGATGCTTTACTGATCCGATACGTCCGATACGTCCAGATAATAACAGAAATTTCCAAACACCTATAATAAATATAAGGTCCCCCGAACATTCGTTCCAAGCCGCTGACAAATTACTCCGAGAACGAAGGGGTTATCATATACTCGATTCTATGGACGAACAAGAATTAGCCAGGTCAGCCGTTCACTGGGTTGACAGTCCCGGAAAATATAGTGATGATACACTAGCACATACGTTTTTGAACCTCACCCCAGATGAACAGCGTTTAGCTGGTATCTACATGATTCAACAACTCCTTATATTATTTAAAAGCCAACACTCCGATCCTGGTCCCTTACCTGATATATTGACTGAATTACTCACGAATAAATGGAGAGGTTCAGGTACTGAGTTAATTAGAGAAATACTGGAATCCAGAAAACAGTACATTCTTTTTGTATGTCCCGAACATGTCTCACTGCCCATAAAAGAAAGAACGACGTATTACATGGATAGACAGAATCCCTTACGCGAAGTACACCCGATAAAAGGTGATGACAATCAGTTTAAACGTGTGTTTGTATACACACCCATATCTAAAATAG
Organism: Triturus cristatus; assembly: GCF_964204655.1. NCBI lineage: Eukaryota > Metazoa > Chordata > Amphibia > Caudata > Salamandridae > Triturus > Triturus cristatus. Next base: position 581,524,222 of record NC_140586.1, read on the forward strand.
AACTATTAGAAATGAAGAAAGTGGTACCCAGTCATGACAAAGACCCAGCGGGTTTCCACCGTGAAATTAAAGACATGTTGCTCATGGGAGAGTATACCTATCCCGACATTATGAAAATATTGAAGGTATTAATGCCTGCGGGCATTTACGAAAAACTCAAGGAAAAGGATTGGGAGGTGGGAGACCAAAAGATAGATTGGACAGCATTAGAAAACGAAGAAAAAGCTCGAGGTCCAGGTTCAGGGCTTGGGGACAAGACCAAAACACTACCAGGTTTACTAGTACAGGTACTGCCACGTTTATTAACTACGAAAAAGGAAGACTGGGGTGCAATCTCAGCCTGTAAACAAAAGCAAGATGAGGACACTAGTGATTTCTATGCCCGATTCGAAAAATGTTTTGGTATAAATAGTGGAATAAAAGCAAGTAGCGAATCGTATCCACATCTGTTTGTGACAAAATTAGTTGAAAATTCCTTGCCCCAAGTTAAGAATAGAGTATTGAAATTCGAGAGTACCTGGCAAGGTAACACTCCGTCACAAATGTTACAAATGCTACAGTACCATCACAATAGAATTAGAGAGGAACAAGAACATGAACAAAGACGCATGAAAGACACGAAAATGAAAATGCTAGTTTCCCAGACAGTTCCAGCTGACGGTCATAAAAAGGGTATGACACAGTCCAGTGTTTCAGCAGGTCCTGTAAAAGGGACATGCAACTATTGTAAACAGCCAGGTCATTATGTACACGATTGTCCAGTTTTAAAACATAATATCGCCATAGGTAATACAAAAGAAAGACCACGGCCACTTAGACAGGATCAGAACCAACAAGGAGCCCCGCAGCATGCACAGTCCATGCCAGCTCCGCAACAGTCTATGTCAGCTCCACCACCGCAGCCTATTGCTGCCACACAAACAACGACACAACAGATGTACCAGACCGCACAGTATGACTATCCTGATTATCAACGATACTCATGAAACAGCCTAGAGAGGGAAGTTGGCTTACCCCTTATCGAGGTCCCTGTAGATCAAGAAGGACCTTATGTACACAGTGAATTATTAGGCCAAGATAGAAAATTTTTACTTGATACAGGGGCAAGCCGAACAACCATAAAACGTAGTGAAGTTCCAGGGGCACCCCTCTCAGGCTCACAGAATATTTCCCTTGGTTTTTCAGGAAAACCTATCATTAACGAAGTATCACAGCCTCTTCCCCTTACGATTGGTCCCTTGACACGAACTACAGATTTATTGCTTACTAAATCATGTCCAGAAAACCTGTTAGGTATAAAAACATTGAAAGCTCTAGGAGCTATAATATGTTGTTCTCCGGAAGGAGTAAGATTGTTTTTACGTGATTTCAAAGGGCACTACGTGTCCCGAGACATGGATCACCGACTGCAGACTTTACCCACACATTTATGGGCACAAGGCCCTACAGATGTTGGTTGCATGAACATTACACCATATCGAGTCACACTAAAGACAGGAGTGGTACTACCACGAATGCGACAATACAAGTTACCCCCAGATGCTATAGTGGCTTTACTGCAAATCATTGACGAGCTTATTACCCAAGGAGTGGTTGTGGAAACGGACTCCAATGTATGTAATTCCCCGATAATTCCGATTCTTAAACGAACTGATCCAAAAGCCCCGCCAGTATATCGACTGGTTATTGATCTGCGCGAATTAAATGAATGTATTGTACCACAATACCCCGTAGTCCCAGATATTTCTTCATTACTGACAGCCATTGATTCCGAAGCAACATTCTTTACTGTAATTGATCTCAAGAATGCCTTTTTCAGCGTCCCAATAGATCCGGAAAGCCAATACTTGTTCGGATTTAGTTTAAATGGACGAAGCTTTAAATTCACACGCGCACCTCAAGGATTCACAGAAAGCCCCAGCATCTATAGCCAAGCACTGAAACGAGAACTTGACAGTATCCACATGCCAGTCAACACTGCCCTGCTTCAATATGTCGATGATCTGCTGATCACCGCTAGAAGCGAACCTGAATGTGAAAAAGCCTCACTGACGGTTTTACAATTCTTGGCCGAAAAAGGGCGCAAGGTGTCCCCTTCTAAGCTGCAATTCTGTGTCCAGCGAGTTGTTTACCTTGGGCACTCGCTGTCCAAGGAGGGAAGGCAGCTTACACCAGATCGCATCCAGTTAATTGCTAACATGCCAATACCCAAGACACAAAAGGAGGTGCGGGCTTTCATAGGCCTCACTTCATACTGTCGGCAGTGGATCCCTCAGTATGCATTTCTAGCAAAACCACTCATTCAGTTGACAACGCAGGAGGCAGCCACATCGACTGTTCTCCCTTGGACTCAGGAACATACACAAGCTTTTGAAAGCCTAAAGAAAGCTTTATGTCAAGCACCTGTTTTAGCAACACCATGTTATAATAAACAGTTTACACTCTTTGTTACAGAACGCGAAGGTACTGCTTTGTCAGTACTCACTCAGGAACAAGCAGGATCACACAAACCATGTGCTTATTTTTCTAGTACATTAGATCCCGTAGCTCAGGCTCTGCCTGCGTGCCTGAAATCAGTGGCACCGACAGCTTTAGCAATCAGACAAAGCGATGCCATAGTGTTAGGACATCCATTGACAGTACAAGTACCACACGCAGTAGAGGTTCTCTTGAACCGAACGCAAACACAACACTTGACTATAGCAAGACTCACCGGTTACGAATTAACATTGTTTCAGCCACACATAGAAATCAGACGTTGTAGTACATTAAATCCTGCCACACTGTTACCAGTAAACGGAACAGACCCACTAGCACATGATTGTATTGAAGTTATTACTATCACGACGAAACCTAGACAAGACTTGACGGACGTCCCATTATCAGATCCAGACCTGACGTTGTATGTAGATGGTTCATGTATGAGAACAAGTACAGGAGAGCTAGTGGCCGCGTATGCAGTCACAACAGACACTGAAGTCATTGAAACAAATTGCATAAATACCTTGTCAGCTCAAGCAGCAGAGCTCATCGCTCTGACACAAGCCTGTATTCAAGCTACGAATAAGAAAGTCAACATATACACTGATTCACGTTATGCATTCGGAGTTGTACATGACTTCGGCGTGCTGTGGCGAGAGAGAGGTTATTTAACTTCTCACGGTGCCCACATTCAGCACGGACCCCTCATTCATGCCTTATTAGATGCAATACATCTACCCACTGCACTATCAATTATGAAATGTAAAGCTCATACGAAAGTTACTGATATCATTTCCCAAGGCAATGATCTAGCTGACAGAACAGCTAAACAGACTGCTCAAACTCACACATCTGACATGACAAAGACAATAGTTCCGACACCAACACATTGCATGACGGTTAAGGATCCCGCTCTTGACGTAATTGACATACAGACACATGCTACACCAGATGAAATAAAGAAATGGACTGAATTAGGAGGGATCCAAACGGATCAAGGATGGATGACGAAGGAAAAATCTGTATGGTTCCTTCCTGATTCTATGGTTCAAGTTATCATTAATACAATACATAGTCCAGCGCACCTAGGAGAAAAAGCTATGCTAGACAGCATTCAACACATTTGGTTTAACAAACATTTACGAGCAGCAGCTAAACAAAAAGTTCGTACCTGTATGATCTGTTGTCAGTTTAACCCAGGTAAAAGCATTCCCATAGAACAGGGTGGATTTCAGCCTCCTGAGCACCCTTTTGAAGTCCTCCAGATGGATTATATCCAGATGGAACGATGTCGAGGATTCAAATATGTCCTTGTAGTTGTCTGTGCTCTTTCCCGTTGGACAGAAGCATACCCGGTCTCAGATTACACTGCCCCGACTACTGCCAAACAGTTGGTTCGAGAATTCTTCCCACGGTACGGTTTACCACGTGTTGTCTACTCAGATAACGGCCAGCCGTTCTCATCCGAACTAATGAAACACGTTTCACTTTTGTTAGGCTATCAATGGAGATTTCACTGTGTCCGACACCCCGAGGCAGCAGGTCTCGTGGAACGACATAATCAAACTCTGAAAATTAGATTGTCCAAAATATGTAGAGAGAAAGGTGTCGACTGGGTAGTAGCCTTACCAGTTGCACTCTTTTACATGAGAATGGTAGCGCACTCTCGAACAGGGCTATCCCCTTATGAGGTGATCTTTGGCAGACCACCAAATATGTGGGGGACGCCTATACCACGCAAAATAACTGATGTTGACTGTAATATGCTGACAGATTACTTGGCTTCCTTGATGTCTGCACTACAATCTTGTCGTTCACAGGTAGCTGCAGCCTTTCCCGACAACACGAGGTGAAACCCCATGACGTAGTTCCCGGGGACCTGGTGTTAGTGAGGAATTTTGACCGGAAGACTCAGCTGGATCCTAGGTGGAAATCGCCTCAACTTATACTGCTCACCACGAGGACAGCCGTGAAGATCGAAGGTCGCAAAGGTTGGATACATTCAAGTCATATCAAGAAATTTCATGGACTACCGTCTGATGTAAACGATACACCTCGCGTGTCTTCACCGATTGACTCAAAGCTTCCTTTGGTTGAACCGAGTGATAAGGAACTATATAAACTAAAACTACGGTCTAACAAGTCAGACAATTTGATTGTTTAAGTCCTCTCCAAGGTGAATCGGTCGAATTTGTCTCTGACATGTATCCCCTAGACCTGAATAGAGAAAGAAACCGAAGGATGCAGTTGAAACAACATGCGTACTGTAAATCACTGCGTAGTCATTGCACAGTGACGTTATTAATTTTGTTTTTCTTAAGTCTTTTAATAATCGCTGCAAGTATATTGTTGCACATATATTATCCTATTTCTAAACATGTTTACAATGTTACTGCTGAACATTCTTTTAGTGAATTACCCCCGCATGAGTTGTCCTATAGATTTGCGCTGCGCAATAACACTTTTATTAGTATGTTACATCATTCCCATCAGACTAGCAATGCTACAAATTGTTGGATATGTGGCCGACTCCCTCCCTATCAGAACTATAAGGGAATTCTGCCTCTCTTTCCATATCCGTTCACACACAATGGCTCCTGTGGAGCATGGTTTAGTTTAATTAATTCTCTAGATTCGAATTCCGCAGTTTATCAAGACAACTGGGTATGGGGAAACCTGAACCTAGTTTTGCTTAAAGTCTGCTACCATAACAAGGAGGGACTTCCCAAAAGAACAGTTTTGATCTAGAAAATGAAGTATACGGATTAGGTAATTTCACGCTTAATCTCATGATCCTGAATGTTGAATCCGAAGCTGCACCAATTTTGCCCGCTATGTCAGTATTTCCAGTTAAAGGTGAATTGTGTGTAAGAAAGAATGGTTCCATACATATGGGCCATAGTAGATGCACCACTGTAATAGAATTCAGTGATCAAGGCAAGTCTACATTTAGAGCTTCTCGCCATTCCTACTTCGTATGTGGTCAGACTGCATATACACGTTTGCCTCTAGATTGGGATGGTACCTGCTACATCGGATTCCTTTTGCCACCTGTTTTCCTAGCTCCTCCTGATTATCACAGAAATACTCATTTAGTACACAATAGAGAACGGAGAGATCTCCCAATAGTCGACTACACTGAGACAGCATGGGAAAAATACACAGATTTCAATAAAGGTCTCTTTCCCTATATAGGTACAGTTACCAATAGTAAGCTGATACGTAGATTAACCAGAACCATTGAAGCAGTAGTGAACGAAACTATTTCCGCCTTAGGCAATTTAACAGAAGAGCAGTCTGCTATGCGGATTGTTGTGCTTCAAAATCGTCTTGTCCTTGACGTCATCCTGGCCGATAGGGGCGGAGCTTGTAGGGTCATCGGATCAAGTTGTTGCATTTTCATACCAGAAAATTCGCCATCTGTATATAAAGCCATAACTCGCCTTCATAAGATTGTAAGCCAGATACACCAGAATCAAGGCACCTGGACTTGGTCCGGTTGGTTCTGGGGCGTGTTGTCAGCCTGGGGATGGAGGGTCCTATCCTTCCTAGGTATTGGCTTTCTCATACTATTCAGTTGCTGCTTATGCCTACAATGTGGACCAGCGATTTGTGGTCTGTGTGCCACATCGTGTATTCCACCACCAAGATTTCATTCATCCCGGAAGAAGAAAGAAGAACAAATGATGCTATATGAACAGATCGACGGATTGATGAAGATTGATATCTCTTAAGGGCAAGTAGGGGACAAGGAGGGAATGTGGAAATATGGATTTTTATGATCAGTTATGTCCCCTATCTTGGACCCCAACGGTTTCATGTATAAATCACAAGTACATGTATGTTTCCTCCAGTTCCAGTTATGAAGACGCAAACACATGTGCGTCCACCGTCAACATGTCCTCTTTCAGATCCGCCATGAATGGGCCGGATATTCTATTCCTAAGTATGAAAGGCCACCGGCTTTATATGGTTCATTTATCCCATTTTACAGTCCAGGCGAGTAGGCCCTGATTCTGCCATTAAGCCTTTTCCTGCCTTCTGCCTCTGAAAGCTCCAGTCTGAGCTCGCATCTGTATCCATGAACTTTGTCCTACTCCCTGCGTGGCTAAACGGTGCCTGACTCGACCTGTCTGCTTGCCAAAAACTGTATTTCACCTTCGAGATTATCTGCTCCGCTCCCCATCCAATGCATTCCTGTCTAGTAGTTTAAGTAAACATTCTTCCAGCTACCGAGCAAAGGGCCCGGCTTCTCTGTCTTTATGCAAGTAATTCATAGCCCTGTTACTATGGAAGATTTCTGCCCTTGCATCTCATGTAGACACTTAGACGCTTGTACACGCACTCACAGTCAGTATAGAATAGATTTTGTTCGAGAGACCTTTCCTTTTGGATAACATAGTTCTTTAAACATAGGATGTTAGATATGATTTGGGATTAGGTTGACATAACCCCAGACTTCTGTCTCCACATGTAGAGCTAAATGTCAAGTCCCCTTCACCCCCTAGTTGCACGTCAATCACACGTCATGCTGCTGCGCGCGCATTTCTGCCAAGTATTTCTGCTGACATTGCGAAATTCTTTCATGAAACCACCCATTTGTGACATCATACCTAAATGACGTTCTTTAGTTACGCCTAGTTACACCCATTTTAGTTACGCATGTATGTTTTTATCTCTGTTATCAACTGTTACGCCTTCTGCATCTGTTTCACTATAATGCCTCTTCTATAAATATGATTGTCTGTCAATAAAGTATTGTCCTTCACTTCCTGAACCTTCGTGGTGATGGAATATGGAGTCCTCAATTCGAATTGATTTTGGAATAAAGCCCGTTCCGAACCTCTAATACCACGGATTCTGCCTCTTATTTTACTGAGCTATTATTATAGATTTTCCGCATCAAATTAAGTACCGGTAATTAAATTATTTACCACAGCATGCACACTCCGGGTACTGATGAGACACACACAGAGGATGGGTCACAGACACACATACAGGCATGCACAAGCACTCCGTATTCCTCAGATGCCTCTCCCTCCAAAACACCTTCCCTCACCTCACCTACTACCCCCACTCCCAAGAAGCTCTTCTTCTGTGACCTTGGCCTCTTCCCCACAGACCCATCTGCTCCAACTTATAAGGGGAAGAGGAAGTCACCACAGAGGGAGGGGACTTCCCCTGCTAAGCGGGCACCCTCCCCCAGGCGCACGGTCACTGAGGCCCCCACCCGTGTTAAAAATGGTGGTGACAGTTGCAGTCGATAACCTTTCAAGTATTGCTCGGCGGTAATCGCCTCTCATACCATTCGGTGATTTACCAATAAAAGAGGCAGGCGCCGGAGACTGGAAGGCAGGAAACAAAGTTCAGATCAGACCCACAGGGAATCTTTTCGAGATGCTCTGTCCACATCTCTGAGGCCTGGCCTCTTATACACAAGTTTATTGCTTTATTACATGGTTTATTGTACATGGCACATTCTTGAGATTGCTTTGATACATGAAAGAACATCCTCGGAATCCCCACTTCAAGCTCGTTCCCACACATATCTACAGTAGAAGTCCCCACCCCACCCACAGCAGGAGATGGCTATCACACAGCTGGGCATTCCGCCAATTCCCGGGGGGTGAGCGCGACTGGTCGGGTCACAGGGGTTGGGGGCCTTGATCTACTGCAATCCCTTAGATGTGAGGTGCTTCCTTTACAGTAGGGGCAATAAAACTGTGTCCGTAGGGTTAGGTGATGGCCTGGGATCAGTTCGGACGATCAGGCGTGGAGGAAGGGGTTTACCGAAAGGATGTATGACCATGTAAGGGATAAAAGGAGGTGTTGGCCAGGTGCGGGATGTGGTTTCATGGCAGGGTCGCGCAGAAGGAGAGGGTTCATGGCCTATGTATGAGAGAGCGGGGGTGACCGGCGCGCGGGGGATGCTTTGCAGCGCCTAGGGAACGCGCTGGTGGTCGGCGGGGGGGGAAGGGGCAGAGGGGCCATGGCGCTTTCAAAAATGGCTACTGCTTGAGGGAGCGTGCGGGCCTGAGAGGGGACAAGATGGCGCCGATTATGTTGACATCGCAAACTAGATTTTAACAGTCCTCCCATTTCAACATATCTAGCCAGCTTGTCTAGCCGACATTCACCTTTCTTAACCTCTTAGCCATAATGTCGTAAATGCTTTCATGCGTTCCTGTTTTAAAAGTACAGAGTTTTAGGACAGACAGGGACAATCTGACACAATTGTACATAGTTACATGTGGTTGATGTGACAGGCGAATAGGTAGCGTATACAAAATTACATCAGCTGCGTCATATGTCAGACCCGGAGATAGGTGGATGGGAGCTTGCTTGAACACAAATTTGGTCAAATCAAACAGCATAGTCAGGTGTACGGCTGATGCTATACAATTGTCATTTATACCAAGCTAATGTTTCTTAGATATTAGTGTGTAGTTGGAAGTGACCGATAAAGGACCTTGGAAACTTGATTGGAAGATAGTCAATTCAAAAGTGGTTGGGAGAGGAATACAACTTAACATGAGTTACAGTCAGGGAGGGGGGGTTTCTTCTTTCCAGTGTCTTATTGCATCGAGCCATCACTGGTAAGCTCTCATTGTTCTTCTTCTTTCGTTGGCACTGTTGAGCACCGGCGGTGGAGCTAAAGTCCAGCTCAAATCCAGGCTTTCGCGTTGCAGGGTGTGACCATTCTTTGCTCTTGGGTCACAGTCCTGTTTTGTCCTGTCCCTTGACTGGTCTTATCATAGGTACCTTGAGACGGAGTACCCGCTTCCCATTCTTCTTTTGTCAAATAGAGTTCAAAATAGGGGTGCTTTGGGAGGCCGAGGGAAGAGAGGGTGGAGTGGGATCGGATCAAAAAAAGTGGGCCAAGGGGAGCAGAATCTTTCAGCACTGGGCCCATCAATCGGGCCCGACGGGTTGGGACTTCAGGCACGAGCTGATCAGCGAGCAGGGGGCTTCGGGATAGCCCTTCGTTCTATCGCTTTCCATGCTGAGAATGGTGCCTCGTCCCGCATCCTTTTGCTTCGTGGCTCCCCCTTGGTCGATGCCATAGGTGTTCCATGATCCGCAGCCAGGCTGTGCGTCACGTCCGACCCTTCTCTTCCGATGACTGCATGTTATCTTTGAATGAGTACAAGAAACAAAATCTTAGAGAGCTGGTAGGGAAGACATTTACACACTTCATTCTCTCTCCCAACCACCGAGTAGTCGGGGAAATGTTTTATCGGTCGCTCTATGATGGATGTCTATTAACTCTTATATCGGTGTATGTTACTAACTTATTAATCATTGCTGTGGTGCATGTTTTTGTGCGCGTCCCTGCAAATTTCCATCGCCTGGCCTGCTAGGTGTCTATTCTTGTACCTTATAATCGTTGCAGGAGGCCTGACATCTGTCAACTTTCTGGTCTATCAAAATTCAAACCGGCTTCTCCGGTAGAAACTCGTTCTTCTAACACAAGCTCTGTTAATTCACATTTTTCTCCGAGGACTGCTAAGTTTATGAAAAAGTGCGAGGTGCTACTGTCATGGGTTCACAAATATTTATTTCGGGGAGGGACACAAGCTAAAGACAATAGGTAACCCTCATTAGTTTAGGCGATGTGTCTTCAGAAAATAAAGTCATCGGCTGTATTGTTCAAAATACCCTGGGATGGCTAGTACAGAACTGGGGCTATTCTGGGAGGACGGGGTGTTTAGACGTTCCAGTTCTGAGAAATTGGGCGGGGCGATTCTGAGCGGTGGAGGTGATGTCGTTAGAGCTCTAAAACGAAAACCACTGACATATAGTCCCCGTGATGAGGGCCAGATTGGGAGACATCAGTCGTCGTACCTGTCCTTTCTTTCTTAGCCAGTGAAGTTCAACATTTTACAGAAAGGAGAGGTAGTAATGTGGTAAAATACGGTTGTTTTGCTTCTGTCAATTTGTTCGAACACTGTCGTGTTTTAGGCCACTTATACACATACTGAGGATGTATAGTGTCGTTAATTTATTCAAAAAGAAAGAGGGCAAGAGAGCCTTCAGCGAGGGAGAGAGAGAGAGAGAGAGAGAGAGAGAGAGAGAGAGAGAGAGAGAGAGAGAGAGAGAGAGAGAGAGAGAGAGAGAGACGTGCGCATCAAGTAGGCTATTTGGTATACGTACGACATAAAACGAGAGAGAGAGAGAGAGAGACATGTGTACGATAATAGGCTACTTGGTGTACACACAACATGGAGTAGCACGGGTCAGTTCTACGTAAGAAAACACAAGCGGGGGAAAAACATAAATTCGGCGATCACATACACACAAATACCGGATAGGGCGTGACAGTACATACATCAAGCGCAGAAACTTAAGACGAAGACACAGAGCTACGTTGAGTATGGGGACTTCTCCTTTCCTGTCCTCTTTCCTATGCACGTTGCGTATTTTCAGTATTTTCCGTAATTCATTTTAGGGGGGGTGTCGGACTTTTTACTCCCCTCCCTTTGATCGATAGACAAGCACTTCAGTCATACGATGACGTTCTCTTCCAGCGACCCAAGCATATGAAATGCATACACATTCATACCGTATAATCAGGGCACATACGCACAGTCATACCATACAGTTTTTCAAGTTCCCAGTGGTGGTCTGCACTTCGCGCACCATCCCACAACGTTTGTCTATGTTTTTCCCTACATTGAGCACGGTGCGGTCCATGTCCACTCCATTCTTCAGTCGGAACTCCGATGTGACCTATAGAGAAGAAAAGAAAGGGGGGGGTGTGCAGTATTCAAAGTACGTTAGCGCGCGTAGACACGAAAAAGTTCTACTTACCACGTACCAGGCTAGCTGCAGGAGCGGGTAATACCATAGACCTACTATATCCTTCCTTTCGACTATACAAGATGCTCCATTTTATTCGTCTCCTAAATTCGGGTTCCCTTGTCGTGCATTTGTTTCCCAATCGGTCGCATATTATGGGGCAAGGTACCGTACCTTGTATTCGGCAGATACCTTAAGCTATAGTCAACCATTTTTTTTTTTAACAACTCTGAAAAAGACAGGCGTGATGGGTACAAATTTCATTAATCCAAAATTCAGGCAAAAAGAAAAAGGGTCTGCATTATCTGCCTTCTATTGCTTGGGAGTAACAGTCATTAAAAAAACCTCTACCAACCTAGATGATTTGTTATGACGCTGATTCCGTAATTCCTTCAAAAAGCCCTTTATTGAAAACAATGTCAGTATACAAATACGGGCCTATAACCGTTACAGGCCGGCCACGGTGCGAGAGGCGTCGAGTATCATGAGCAACACTACCTTGACACGAAAAAAATAAAAATGATAATAAAAATGGGAAGGCCAGCATTAATAAGGTTGTTCGTATGCCCGATCAGTACCCTCCCCGTCCCCCCGCCCATCATGTGTTCAAACATCGCATACATATCCTTCTAACATAAATGTCAAGTAACCGAAACGCCATAAGGAGTTGTAGGCCCCTCCTACATCGGCGCCATTTTGGGGCGAGATCGGGTGGGTCCAGTGTACAGTCTAAGTCCTTCCACTAACTAGCTGCCGGACCAGAATCCCTTTCGGCAGTTCGAGAACTTTCGTTAGCGCCAACGGAAAGAACAGACAGCATGAATCGTGATTCGGGGGTGGGGAAGCACAGTTTTTGTTCCTACCGGGTCATGTTGAGGTTCCACCGGAACTGATCCGAGCGGCTAGGCTACAGTGTCTCCTGATAATTCAAACAGAAGCTTGTGTCAGCATGGCGTCACCACGGTCTCGCAGCAATACCGGGATCCGTTCTTAGGGCGGGACAGCAGGCGGGTCTCTCTGCCGACGCCTTGAATCAGTCTCTCTCATGGCACAAAAAGGACGCAAGATGGCTGCCGCCCGGGGCAAAAGACAAGTTAATGTGGAATGATCGAGCAATAGCGGCGGTTGCCCCCACCGGAAGTCCGCGGGAGTCGAAGGCCAATGACTCCCGCAGAATCTGAAAAGCTGAGAGGGCGTTTTCAAGGGTGTGGCCCACACCCGAGCAGGCAAGCTTCAGAGTTCCAAGGTAGCCCAGAGCCATCTTTTAGTGGACCAGGCCTGAATCTGAAGAGCCGACCGCCATTTTGAGAGTCCAGTGGCAGCAGCAGCTCTTCATTACAGCCACCGGGGTGGGTCCCCCCGACCACTTTGCTGCGGGGGGCCCACTTCTTGCGTCGAACGCTAATGGCAATCTTGGTGCAGAAAGGAACCCGCGCCTGGGTGGTTGTACGATAGGCGAGACGTAAATGGTTCCCCTGCTGCAGCCGGCTGGTGAGTGCAGGGGCGCCTACTCAGCTGGACAGCGAGTGAAACGGCAGGGGTGCCTTCTCAGCTGGTGAGCCTCCACCTGGGGAGGCGGGGGAGGCCCGTTCGCGTCGCTTCCCCCCCGCCAGGGCACCCTTCGTTGTCGATCTGTGCAGCATAGTAGATTGGCAAGACCAGTACACTTGTTGGACACCACTTCTTATGCCGTCCTGGTCTTGGCGCGTCGTGTAGCCTCCGGCCTATTCGCACAATATTCCACCAATGACGCCGCCTCACAGGCCGATGGATTTTGTGGGCCTTTTATAGCCCAAGCCGACTAAAAGACCGCCCAAAACAGGCCAATGTTGCTATTTCGAGGAAGGAGGGGCGAGGACTATGCCATGTGGACGTGAATGCCTTGGGATTTTGCAGCAGGCTGTCATGTAAATAGTTAGAAAACGTTTTTTTTTTTGTTTTTTTTTTAGTATGTTTTACCCTGTTGGAGTGTTGCATATACCTACAAGTTATTAAAACGTTTTAACCATACTACTTTGTTGGAGTGTTTGTACATATTTGTAATCCGGCAACGAGCACAAGGACGTTACTGCATAACCGGAAAACGACCTAGCCCAAGCGTGCGTGATCTAACCTAGTTCGGCAACGTCGATGGTGGGTATTAGCAGATTTCCATTTGTGCAGGATTTTGTCATGTTTACTGGGCGGGGTGGGTGGTAGGGCAGACATGTTTAGGCAGCGAGAGCAATAGAGCCGAGCTACCTCGTGGCCATCTTGACCGTGAGCTTGGCTCCTTCCCCTAGTTTCATATTTTTCGAAAAGGGCTATTTCCTAGTGTTTCTTATTTTTGTAGGGTCAAAAGGATCCCATCAGTGGTCTACTGGTTTTCGGAGTCCTTCTTTGTATATTTATGCCATAGTTTGCTATAAGCTACAGCGACTAGTCCATATTTAGTAAACATGTCCTTATTAGGGGTGCCTTCCAGAGGAGCCGGACGGTTCATCTCTAATAAGCGGTCCGGGCGGAACCAACTACCAATCAGTGGGGAGAAGATAGGCATGACGGGTTACAACGGGGACAAAAGTATGCACTACCTATCTTTTCACTGCTTGCAAAGACTAGACAGAATATATCTATTCCACGTTATTTGTAAGCAGAGAATACCTCCAAAGAACCAATATCGAACAACCAGTGTTCGGACAATCAATCAATCAATGGTGAGAAAGAGATAAGCACGACGGGTTACAATGGGGGACAAAAGTCCGCGTTACTTATCCTTCACTGTCTGCAAAACCTTAGGCAGAATATTTCTATTCTACGTTATTTGTAAACAGAGAATATCTCAAGAAGTACTATTCTTCAAAGCAATCAATATTCGGTCAATCAATCAGTGGGGAGGAAAATAGGCGCGACAGATTACAATGGGGGACAAAAGTCCGCGCTACCTACCCATCACTATCTGCAAAGGAAGAGAGAGTATTTCTACTCTTCTCCGTTTGTAGGCAGCGAATACCTCAAAAAGAACAATCAATAAGCAATACTAGTATTTTCAATCAATTAGTCAATCATTTAGCAATTCGTCGTATTTCACGACCTTACCCGGACCGCGTGGACAGTTTTCTTGTCTTCCGCCTCCAGCGCCCGATCGTCCTCTACTTTCCGTTATTGCTGCGGCACTCCTGATGGTTCCCAGTCAGGACCGTAGATCACTCGAGAGAGGTCTGCTCGGAACCAGTGAAGTTCGGATGATCGGCTGCCAGACGAGGGTCTATCGGGCAGGAGCTCTTTCCGATCGTTGCAGTCGTTCACTCTGTCGTCGGGACCTCTCCCACTGGAGCCACGTGTCGCTGATGGGCCCCACGCTTGGGACGCCAATTGTTAAAAATGGTAGTGGCAGTTGCAGTCGATAACCTTTCAAGTATTCCCCGGCGGTAATCGCCTCTCATACCATTCGGTGATTTACCAATAAAAGAGGCAGGCGCCGGAGACTGGAAGGCAGGAAACAAAGTTTTATTCTCTCCGGAGGAGAACACATCAGATCAGACCCACAGGGAATCTTTTCGAGATGCTCTGTCCACATCTCTGAGGCCTGGCCTCTTATACACAAGTTTATTGCTTTATTACACGGTTTATTGTACATGGCACATTCTTGAGATTGCTTTGATACATGAAAGAACATCCTCGGAATCCCCACTTCAAGCTCGTTCCCACACATATCTACAGTAGAAGTCCCCACCCCACCCACAGCAGGAGATGGCTATCACACAGCTGGGCATTCCGCCAATTCCCGGGGGGTGAGCGCGACTGGTCGGGTCACAGGGGTTGGGGCCTTGATCTACTGCAATCCCTTAGATGTGAGGTGCTTCCTTTACAGTAGGGGCAATAAAACTGTGTCCGTAGGGTTAGGTGACGGCCTGGGATCAGTTCGGACGATCAGGCGTGGAGGAAGGGGTTTACCGAAAGGATGTATGACCATGTAAGGGATAAAAGGAGGTGTTGGCCAGGTGCGGGATGTGGTTTCATGGCAGGGTCGCGCAGAAGGAGAGGGTTCATGGCCTATGTATGAGAGAGCGGGGGTGACCGGCGCACGGGGGATGCTTTGCAGCGCCTAGGGAACGCGCTGGTGGTCGGCGGGGGGGGGAAGGGGCAGAGTGGCCATGGCGCTTTGAAAAATGGCTACTGCTTGAGGGAGCGTGCGGGCCTGAGAGGGGACAAGATGGCACCGATTATGTTGACATCGCAAACTAGATTTTAACACCCGCAAGTCTCCACGGACCAGGAAGGGGAAAACACCACCAAAAGGTCATACTTCCACCTCACACTCTCCATCCGTCAGCCACCCAGACACACAAACACAGGTTCTACAGCCATTCCCTGCACCCGGTTCACCCACACACCCATACCACATTCCCAAGATGCTTAGGCCCTCCCCCCTTCCACATGCACTTCCACCCCCACCTCACATGCTCAGCCTGTTTGTGCCACTGGTGTGGAGGCCGTGTCTCACCCCTCTGTCCTGCCCACCTCATCTGAACCCCATTTCTTTCCCCTTGATGTTGGCACTGCAGTAGGAGGCACATCCCCCCATCTGACTTGGGCACTGCAGTTGAGAGCCCGTCCACCACATCTGTCCTGCACACAGCAGTGGTGCAGGAAAACACATCAGACTTGTGCCCAGCAGTGGTGACGGCGCCCACTGTATCAGACCCCTCTACTGCAGTTGCTGGTGTCAGTCCTGCACCCATCTCACTTCCCCTGCCCCATTCTCCTGTCCCCTGATTCTGTCCATGCGGTGCCTGGCATGCCAGTATGTATGCCCCTCCAAGTGCTGAGATGTCCCTGGTCAATAACAGTGCAGGCAATCAACAGGTGACAGGTTATCACAACTCACCCTACAATGACTTTTTGGAGGACTGGCCATTGGCCTTCTTGCCTCGTGGCATGTATATATCTAACAAATTAAGTGCTGAATAAAGCCAATTTTTGTTATCCAGTGGTGTTGCATCAAATGTACATGGTGTTGATGAAGTGTTTCATGAACGTGCTGTTGTGATGGTGTCTGTATTTGTGCATCTGCTCCACTGCAATGTTTTGTATTTTCCAGGGCCATTGGCAGTATGTTTAGTTTAGCTTTTAACCTAGGGTCCCTGCGTTTCCTGGATCATCAGCCTGCACATTCATCATGTTTTGGGTCTCCCATTGCTGACATGGTATGGAACTTGTTCATCGGACAGCTACAGTCTCCACAGGATTCCTTAGTAGGTGTATATATGTGCGTATACATCATGGTGCTCACTTTGCGCATTGTCTAACTGTACACTGGAGTCATTGTCAGGGATCATGGCCCTTGCTTGTCTGCACATGGCAGATGGTGTTCTTGTGATACACAGCAATATTTGCATCTAATGTTTATATGTGTGTATGTGACACATCAACTACATTGCCTCCACGTTGCTTGTGCAATTTGGACACGGTATCATGCATGCTGCTTTGAAGATGCTGCTATTTTCATGTACACAATCACCTTTTGCTCACTGTGGTGATGGGGGTTTTAGACCCCATTACCACAATTGCCCTACAATGCATGACTTGTGAATCCCACAATCACATTTTGGTCACTGTGGTGATGGGGGGTTTAGGCCCCATTACCACAATGGCAGTACAATGCATGATTTGTGAACCCCACAATCGCATTTTGGTCACTGTGGTCATGGGGGTTTATACCCCATTACCACAATGGCCCTAAAATGCATGATTTGTGAACCCCACAATCAGCTTTTGGTCACTGTGGTGAGGGGGGGTTTAGAGCCCATTAAAACAATTGTCATCAGATGCAGGATATTAGTGACACACATTGGCATTTTGGGCACACATGTGTTGTGAGTCAGATTGTATGTTCACTGCCACAATCTGTGTTGTGAGGATTTATTACATGCAAACATGCAATGTTGCTAAGGTGGTGGGGGTGGTTTGTTGAGTTACCCGATGTGTGTGTATCCTGCCACCTATGACTGGTGATGTCCATTTTGATGGGCATCCACCACCCTATGAGTGGGATATGCTGTGGGTGATAGGCATCCTCCCCCCTATGGGGTGGACAATACTGGGAGTGATAGGCATCCACCCCCCTATGGGGTGGACAATACTGGGGGTGATGGACATCCACCGCCCTATGGGGTGGACAATACTGGGGGTGATGGGCATCCACCCCCCCTATGGAGTGGACAATACTGGCAGTGATGGGCATCCAACCCCCTATGGGGTGGCCAATACTGGGGTTGATTGACATCCACTCCCCTATGGGTGGGATATGCTGTGGGTGATAGGCATCCACCCCCCTATGGGGTGGACAATACTGGGAGTGATGGGCATCCACCCCCCCCTATGGGTGGGATATGCTGTGGGTGATAGGCATCCTCCCCCCTATGGGGTGGACAATACTGGGTGTGATGGGCATCCACCTCTCTATGGGTGGGCTATGCTGTGGGTGATAGGCATCCTCCCTCTATGGGGTGGACAATGCTGAGTGTTATGGGCATCCACCCCCCTATGGGTGGGATATGCTGTGGGTGATAGGCATCCTCCCCCCTATCGGGTGGACAATACTGGGTGTGATGGGCATCCACCCCCCTATGGGTGGGATATGCTGTGGGTGATAGGCATCCACTCCCCTATGGGGTGGACAATACTGGAGGTGATGGACATCCACCCCCTATGGGTGGGATATGCTGTTGGTAATAGGCATCCACCCCCCTATGGGGTGTAAAATACTGTGGGTGATAGGCATCCACCCCCCTATGGGGTGGACAATACTGGGGGTGATGGGCATCCACACCCCTATGGTGGTGTTTCCTTTTGTGTACTCGAGAAAATATGATTTGTGGTAGGTGTCTGACTTACCTTCTGCGTTGTGTGCGTCGGTGACGATGTGCTTACAGTATAGGGAAGACATGCACGATTGGATACATGGCTGCTCCATCTCGTCCCCGTTGATCATGTTCTGGCGCGATTTGGAGCTTTCATACGCCTCTTCCGAATGCTGTGACGTGCTGGAAGTGGCACCCTGTACGACACGTATTGTGTACGCATCGTACTTGCATATCCGGAAATTGGTCAGGATGAGCCTCCGTACGACTCGATTCCCTTGTTTCCTGAGCCTGTACGCTAGTAACATAGTGCACCTATCGGAGCGGACGGTACGCTCGTAAACTTGCCTGTTATACGCATCGTACTTGCTGGCTTGTAGGGAAAAGCTCCGGATGCGAGTCGGTCGTCAGGTAAGCCTATGAATGGCATTGGGAAGGCATTTTTAGCGACATCGGAATTAACCCCTATATGTATTAGTTATTATTTTTTAAATATGTTTTAACATTTATATCTATAATTTTTTTTAAATATATGTATTATTTACTTATGTTTACATTATTAATAATACATTTTAAAAAACTATATTTTTAACCGATATTTTTGACAACGATATATTTTTTTCGATATTTTTGTACTTACCTTTATGCAGATAGGACTTCAATATTTTTGACTTCGATATTTATGTGTCGATATTTTTGTAGGTCCATTTTCTGTCTGTCGATATTTTGTCAGACATTCACCAGCAGGCAGGTCCCTGCCTCAGATGATGATATCCCAGAGGCAGGAGAATAGGTGTGGCGACCCCGGAGCCACTTGAGGTTCCCAGAGGTGATAAATTGGAACAGTGAGGAGGCCCCATGAATGCCCCCTCCCCAAAGAGGATAATTTATATAAGGATGCACCAACTCTGGGCTCAGTCCCACCACAGGGGAAATTGAGAGAAAAACGGCAGAGCTGTATGCACACATTTTTGTGTTTTCTTGTCAAACAGGCAAATATTCAAAGCTGACTCTATTGCACATTTTTTCTCCATCTTGGGTTTGTTTTGCTCTTGGTGGCCAGACCTAGTCACCAGGAGATATTTTATCGTGCTTTGCTTTTGGACTTTAATGGGGGGGATTGTGCAAGGAGCTGCATTTTCTGGCTCCCTATGCAAGCCTTTTCCTCTGTCTGGCTTCTGATGTTCCTCTCCTGCTGGTGGGGGCATCTTGCACAGCTCCTTCACAAACTAGCCAACAGAACACCCTTCTGCCCACATTCCCCAGGCCCCAGTCCTTCCTGCCTTCTTGAGAGTCACGGGTCCAGGGTCTTCTCAACTGACTCCCCCTTGCAAAGAGATTTTTAGGTGTGGGTGTAAATTTATGGAGGCCAGACACCCCTGGCTAATTCTACAATGCAACATCATCCCTCCAGCCTGGTGAACCCTCCTGCTTTGTATTTTGTGACAATCAAAAGTGGTAACCTTGAGTTTGCTCCCGAAAGTGCTCCTTTGAGGGCCTCTAGCTAATAGATCTGACTGATCCCTTCCCACCAAAATTCAAAGTCAAGCCCTCTTGTGTTGGTTCCAGAGTTCTTGGCTTCCTCCTTCTTTCCAATGGGCCTGGGCTGTGTTGGCCCAAATGTCTTGTGGCAAGCTAATTGTCAAATGCAGATTCCCTAAAAAAAACTCCTTTTCACAAGAACTGAGCCAATTACAGTTGATTGCTCCTTTTTGTGTGTGGGGGTTTGTTCCCTCTACTGAGGGGCAGATTAATTATTTTGACTCAGCGGCCGGACACAAGCTGGGAATCTTATTATGAGAGGAGCCAGAGGAATATAACATATCTTGAAGTCTCATAAGATGTGTGTAGCATGTAGAATGCTGCAAATTCAAACTTGACATGCATGCTTTACCACAGTTGTGTACCTTGTTGGACCATGTAGGCCGACCTCCGGGTCAGCATCAATCCTTACAGAGTCTCTTCTTCGACAGGCTACCAGTGCAGAGATGCTGGGCTGCACATGATGGTAGTCTCACACATGCATCCCACACACATTTACACAAGTCAATTTGTACCATCCCCCTGCCCCTTAACCTATACGTGCAGCAGTGGCCTTATCCTAAAAGGTGTACACTGGTGGTTAACATGCTCAACCCAATTTCTATACATTTAACATGAGTACAACTCATGCAGTGAGACTAAGTCATAGTAAAAAGTCCAAAAACCAGGTGGTCATTTGCAAAAGCCCTGATGGACTAAATGGGCAGAACTCAATTGCTACAACTAGGTTTAAGCAAACAACTAATTTTTTAGAATGAATTATGGTGATTTGGTCCTCAAACACATTGAAAGTATATATTTTCGAGAAGTTGCCAATTTCTTCAACAGTACAGCAGGCTTGTTTTATCTCTGTGCAGTGAGAGACTGCCCAGCCAACCCCTCCCACTGCAGGTCTACTCACTCTAAATCCAGCTGGATGATTGCAAGTACCAATTGACATATTTGATATCCAGACATCTGTGGTCACTCTGTGCAAACCGTTTCCACATAGCATAACTGTTAAAGGCCCAATATGGAAGAAACTGTGTCCTTCCACCGCCCAGAAGTGAGGTATTAAAACAGCAGAAGGGCTAACAAACAGGCCTGTGACATTACAGCAGATGTGGCAGTGTAGCTATATCAGACTAAACAGCCTGGGAATGTAAACCTAACTCTCATTTTAAAATAGGTTAACTTTAAAGTGTGTCCTGTATCGATGTTTCTGAAATAATTGGTTAAACCATAGCACTGTTGGAGCTTATGCTCATGTCAGGTGTCCAATGAAAATGTTTGCTTTATAATTAAAAGAAAAACATATTTCTGAAACTTGGAGTAGGGATTCCTAGAGTAATCCTCTCTAGTAACCCTAGAACGCTCATTCTAGCAGGATTTTAATTTCCAGGAAAACTCTAATTTATTGGTGAACTTAGATTTTCTTGCCCATGTCACAAACATGATTTATAGAAATATTGTTAATGTCTGCATCATAAACTGCAGTTGCTCAACCATTTCTGTATAGGCAGAAACATCATGCAGTGCCTGCAATTAGCTGTACACTGAGACCAATGGTCTGACATAAAATGTGTAAGTAATATCCTTAAGCACTTTGGTGCTAGGACAGTTGGCCTGTTGGTGCAGAATTGTGGGCAGGTTTTAAAAGTGGTCAGCAAAGATTTCAATTGCTCCCTGAACTGCCCATAAAATACTATTATTGATATAGGGTTCTACTAAGCATTAAGGTGAAAAGGGGTTAAGGGAAAAACACAGGAGGCCAGTTAGCATGTCAGCGATACATTTCTCAGTGGTGTCTCACCAAAGAGTGTGCAGATACCCATCAGATCATGCTTAAAGACAGTAAAAAACTTAATGTTAATGAGAATCAGGGATCAAGTAATTGAGTTAAACAAGTAGACCGAACAGACTGTCAGACTTACTGTTTACCAATCTGGAAGTTGTTATGACAAATACACTGATCAACCAGGATATAGATTTTGAACCCCGGGACTTTATAGTGGCACCAATGCAAAGCAGATGAGAAATGTTTTGAGAGGAAAAGATGAAACATAGCACAAGCATAGCAATAATCAAGAGAGATGGGAACTGAAAAATGGAGAAAAAAAACAAAGTGATGGGATCAGAGCTGGAATATGAACTAGCACAAACCTCTGCAACTATAAAGCATTACCTGGTCCTCTAAAATAGATAAAGGATGTGCTTTTCCTCTCAGGACCTCAACGTGACCTGAAATGCTTCAGACTCTGGAACTTATTGTGAGGTTTAGCCACATCAGAAAAGCTACCCTCCTGTTATTCATAGTCCCTGTTGCACTTGGCACTTTTTTCAGGGTTATCCCCAAACTTTTTGCTTCTTCCTCCTATTCTTTCCTGACCTGTTGTTGTTGGTTTTAGGACTCTGGGCACTTTACCACTGCTGATCAGTGCTAAAGTGCATATGCTCTGTGTTTAAATTGTTATTATGATTGGTTCTCCCTGATTGGCATATTTGATTTACTGGTCAGTCCCTAGCACAGTGCACTGAGTGTTCCGGGGCTGGCAAATCAAATACCACTAGTGCGCCTGCAGCACTGATTGTGCCACCCACATGAGTAGTTCTGAACCAGTAACTCAGACCTGCCACTGCAGTGTCTGTACGCAGTTGTTAACTGACATGTCGACTTGGCAAGTGCACCCACTTGCCAAGCCCTAACCTTCCACTTTCTTACATGTCAGTCACCCCTAACGTAGGCCCAAGGTACCCCTGTGGGCAGGGTGCAGTGTATGTGAAAGGTAAGACATGTACTGGAGTGTGTGACATGTCCTGATAGTGAAATACAGGCAATTTCGTTTTTCACTATTGAAAGGCTATCTTTCCCCATAGGACAGAATGTGGAATGCTTTGTAACATTTTAGAAGCATATCTTCCCATGGGGATAAGATAAAAAAAATAAAGTTTAGGCTCAGAAGTTAAAAACACATATTTTACTAAAGATGGTTTTTAAATTGTGTGTTTGAAAATGCTACTTTTAGAGAGTTGAGAAAAAAGGGTGGAACCTGATACCTTTGTCAATTTTAAAGCTAATTCCTTGAAGCAACGATCAAACACATTCCTTTTAGTTTGATCAGGTTATTTATTTAACCTTTCCATTTATAGATATTCATATATTTTTTTTCCAAAGAAGTTTGAATGTGAAAAAGAAAACAATACTTATTCATTCCAGAGTCATGTACAATAACCAATAAAACATTTGAAAATTACAAAAAACATCATAAACAACCAACATTAAAATTGTGACATCACTACATAACACAAATAACATGCATATTCTTACACCATTTCATAATTTGCCAAATAGGCAACCCTTGAAGCTACCAATTCATCAAACTCAAGGGAATGCTAAACACAGGAAACACACTTATGCATACGACAGGGGATAATTATCATTACATTGCCCTCAATCAGAAAGCATATTAATTCACAGTTCCTCAGTGTTATTGATTGCCAATGCGTTTCGAGTCGCAGGCGAAAAGTCCGGGGGCTCTCATCAGGGCTTCTCAATTATGGATACAGAACAAGCATAGAAAAGTGGCTGGATTATTCCTGCGCACAACCAATATATATATATAGCACTCAAGAAATGAGTTGCTCAAGGGAACAGAAAGGGAAACGGCCACATGCGTCCCAATGATCCTCCTTTACCAAGGCAGACAGAGGATAAACCTGCAAGCAAAATATTGTTCCCGAGCACAAGCACATACGTATCCAGGTCAATAATATCAAAGTTTCAGGAGAAAATTCAGTCCATATATTCAAAAGAACAGTCTTCTTTATTTTCTTGTGTCCCAAAGTCTCATTGCATGACGATTCACAATATCAGGTAAATACAAAGATTGCAGCCTTTGTATTTACCTGATATTGTGAATCGTCATGCAATGAGAGTTTGGGAGACAAGAAAATAAAGAAGACTGTTCTTTTGAATATATGGACTGAATTTCTCCTGAAACTTTGATATTATTGATCTAGATACGTATGTGCTTGTGCTCGGGAACGATATTTTGCTTGCTAATTATGGATACTGGTATGGTCTGATGGAAAATGTTATCACCATCAGTAATGTTCTAAATAGGTCGTGAAGGGGATTTAAATCAATCCTGCAAGGATACACTGTTACTCCTGCTTGTGTCCTTCATGACCTATTGAGAACATTACCGATGGTGATAACATTTTCCATTGCTTCAAATATTTAGCTTTAAAATTGACAAAGGTATCAGGTTCCCCCCTTTTTTCTCAATTTACATGGTTCTACCTGATCCTTGTCCTTTGGGCCTAACCCTTTTGTTGATTAACTTTTAGAAAGTTAGCATTTTCTTGTTTAACCATTCTGTGTGCCTCTGCCTGTTTGAGTATCGACTGTCTGCTTTTGGAGTGACAGAGGCTGGGGAGGTGCATTTTCTCTGACAGTCACTGGGGGGTTGATGTGTGTCCTGCCTTTCCTGAATGAGTCAGGGCTTGGCTGAATAGACCTGGGCTGCATTCAGAGTAGGGGGAGGAGTTCTCACAAGCACCTGAAAAGGCCCGGTCTGCATTTAGAGTGGTGGGAGGAGATTTCCCTTGCAACTTAATAGGGCCTGTCTGCCTTACACCATGCTCTCTCCACCTCCTGTCGGGGAGCTGCACCAGAGAGGACAGAGCTTGTTTGGACTGGGCTCAGCCCTGGCACAAAGAGAACAAAGACATTGTGGGGTATAAGTATTAGACCTAAAACCCCTGAACGTTAGACTACTTCTGGAATTAAGAGGAACCTTTGCTGAGGAGAAGAGCTAGAGAAACTGAGGAGAAGTACTTCCCTTGGTATGTGTATGGGGTTGGCCTGCAGTTGCTGTTCCTGCCAAATAAAGGAGAAGGATTTTGCTGTGTGCTGTGTCCCCCGCTTGAGGAAAGTCTCCAAGGGCTTGAGTAAGGATTGCCTCCTGTTTTGAGGTCTCAGGAACACAAAGACTTCACCGCCAGTTCCCCTTAACTTCCTTGCTGAGAATTCTGACCTGCCACGAGTGCCTGTGACTCTGTGGGGCTTCTGGAGGTTGGTTCTGCTGCTGGGAGCTGGAAAGCAACACAAAAAAAGAAAATCAACGCATCTCTCTTATTGCAACGGTTTTTCTGACACAACGCTGTGGTGCAAGAAGAATCTCCCTGTACCAATGCGCCGCTGCTGAAACCGATGCAGCACCTATCGATGCTGCAAGAATCGCCGCATCGAGGGATCGCGGTTGAAAAGGTCGACGCAGCTCCACTCGCTACCGCATCATTCGCCACCGCATCCCGGATTTCCACCCATTGTCCCTGTGCGGCAGGTTTTACCTGATGCATCCATCACCCGAGGATCGGAGTCGTCCCAAAATCGGCGCATCGCTTCCCCCTACAGACCGGACCCGACGCATCACTCCTCAGTGTACAGCAGGACTGTTGCTTCGCAGGCACGAGGGTCTCAGGAACTTATGCATCTCTTTGTTTTTTGACGCTTCCCATCGCTGCAGCTGTTTGGGTTGGTGAATTTTGCCGCAACAACAGGTACTTAAGAAATCATGCATCCATAGTTTTCTATGTGCTCAGTTGCTAAAACACTCTGAAAGTCATTTTTCTTAATACTTGTATGTTGGATTTTTGTTGTTTGGTTATGTTAAGTTTAGATAAAGAAACTTTATTTTTCTAAACTGGTGTGGTGTTCATTTGTGGTGTTATCACTGTGTTACTCTGAGTGTTGGTACAGATACTTTACACATTGTCTGTCTGCTCATGCCAAGCAACCAAGGAGATAAGCAGGGTTTATCTAAAGTGTGTATCCCCCTTACCCTGACTTGACCCCCATTTCTAACAGTCCCCATGCTCTTGCTGGTCTAAATGAAAATATAGACTGGATTTTGTTAGAAGTATAATGTGAATTCCTTCCCTTGTATGAATGTATGTCGATTTGCATGTTTTCACAAAAGGCTTATCTTGTCTAAATCCTGACAAGCAGCTCATGCTGCAAGTCCACACTATTAGCAAGAAAAGCAATATGATTACAGGAGTTCTATACTTATACAGTTCAGTTTCTTATGCAATCCACACTCACATTGCAAAGATGAGACATAGTGGAAAAATGCCTAATATGCAGGCCTTTCCATAGACACATAGGCTCCTTGCCCCCATTTTTGACAGTAGATGGGTGATAGGATTTAGGTCACCACCATTCACCGCTTTGTAACTAATATAAAGAAGGATGCCCAGTGCCTGGAAATTGGAATGCATCTAGATTCTGAAGAAGGCCAAAAGAGATTGTGAACGTATACTCCAGTCACCTGAAAAAATAACTTAAAAACTCTTACAAGGTTCAGGAGAGCTGATCTCCAGAAAGGGCTTCTTGAAGCAAAGTTTGAAGCTCCTCCAGGATTGAAGGAAACTGGTATCCAGCATCCAACCTTGTAAAACCCTGCCCTATCCTGTGTCCCAATCTTATCCTACCATAGAATTTGGTGTCACGAGACACCAAACTTTAAGGCTTAAGCTGGACCCTGGAAATTAGACAACCAAGCTTGTGTAATTTATCTTGACCAACGCATCCTCTCTTGCCCCGCGCAAGCTTTATTACTTCATAAAATGGAAACTTTAACTTAAACTGGACATATAGCTATACAGACCCATTCTCCTGATTCATTGTTAGCCTGAAAATGCACTGCGGACTAGATTACCAGCTAGACATAGTTTTTCTATTGCAGTATTTGTTTTTACTTCAAAAATTACCTGAGCCTCTTCTACAACTAATTCTAGAATTATTGCTGTTAGTATATTTGAAATATTTTTACTAAACTAAATAAATGGAATTCCTATGCAGCATATGACTGATTCATTCATCATTTATTTTTTCATTTCATTTGAACGGTATCAGAAGTGTCATTGTCTAATATTCTAAGAGACATTGAGCGAAATGAGATTACAGGGCCTGATTCACAAACTGCATGTTTTAGTATAGCTTTCAGTACTGCAGCAGTACCACATAACTTACTTCAAAGTGCTATATACAAACTGCACCTTTGTTGCAACTTACACTTTTGTAGTAATTTACACGTTTTAGCATGTCCCTACCTCCATTATTTTATATGGGAGAGTGTTTCAGTACCAATAGTTGGCCATATGTACTACTGGACTTACTACAAAAGTGTAAGTTACCTTCAAAGTGTAAGTGACTACAAAAGTTTAGTTCGTGAACACTGAAAAGAAGTAAAATCACACATAAGTTTAAGCATACTCAAAATTATAAGTTACCTTTGCAAATCAGGCCCAAAATACACACACACAAGTCAGTTATAAAATTATTGTATATCTTAAAATTCAAGAATTCCAATAGGTAAATGGGTCACCGATTTGTAACAGTTAATCAACATTTAGCAGCAGAAACAATAAACATTTTCATAATCCATTTCTTAAATCAATTCTTTAATTTCCTTTCGAAGCAAATAAACATAATTTTATCAGACCCTAATACATACATCTTTGAAGGAGCCAAGAAGTGCAAGACATTTAAAGCACGAGTTAAAAGTATAAGCATTACAAAAACAATTGTAAAGGAACAACATTATCTAGGACTGAATCATCTAAGATTTAACCCAAGGAAATAATTATAGCCTTTTTTTCTCATTGAATTTTAAGCTCAAAGTCAACTGATTAAACTGATTATGTATGGTCATTGGAAAATGATTCAAACCTAATCAGATTTTACAAATTCTAAACCAGTTATATCTCAGCAGCAGAAAGTAAACTTCTATAAAGCTACTCTACAACTAGAGCTATCAAAAATCTACTTTTACTGGTAAATAGAATAGCATTTTGAGAAAATATCTTTTGGTCTATCTTCTACCATGTTCACAGGAAAAATGTGAAACAAAAATTATAATAAAACTTGGGCCTGTTCATGGTAAATCAAGATTAACTTAACATAAGTAACACTCCATCAGGCAATTTATTAAATGTAAAGGCTCACAGTTCTCAAAATGTGAAGTAAAACTTATATATATATATATATATATATATATATATATATATATATATATTCACTGAAAAAACCATAGGTTTCACACATGTTATAGTTAGCGGAAATTTTACTGATAAAAAACCAATGAAATTCCCCCGTTATAGTTAGTGCAGGCAAATATAACTCACGCGACCGCAATCTTCTGCTGATGCTAATACTGTGTTTAGACACTTATTTGCCCATGTCTTCTTCCATACATTTTTAGCTATACATATATTACAAATATTTTTTTTTCATAAAGACACATATGTCATCAGCAGAAGATTGCGGTCGCGTGAGTTATAGTTGCCTGCACTAACTATAACGGGGGAATTTCATTGGTTTTTTATCAGTAAAATTTCCGCTAACTATAACATGTGTGAAACCTATGGTTTTTTCAGTGAATTTGCAAGGTTTTTTAAATGCTAATTCCTAACTATAACGTGTGTGAAACCTATGGTTTTTTCAGTGAATTTGTACGGTTTTTTAAATGCTAAGTTACTTTACGCCATTCATGGCGTGCGCGCCCACTTAACGCAGTTCGTTCCGTGCGCGCACGGTGCGCTTCGCGCACCGAGCGCGCACAGTGAGCACGCGGTGCGCTTCGCGCACCACGCGCCCACTTTACGCAGTTAGTGCCGTGCACGCACGGTGGGCACGCGGTGCGCTACGCGCACCGCGTGCCCACGTTACGCTAGATGGGCCATGTACGCACGATGCGCTTCGCGCACCGTGCGCACATGGAGGACATATGATGCACTTCGTTTTGAAAGGTAATATTTTAATTTTTCGTATATGTTATAAGCCATGCACAAATGGTGCCCTTCGGGCACCATTTGCACACGGGGTGGAGAGAGTGTGGATAATTTTTTTTTTTATTATTATTTTTTTTAATATTTTAGTTTAACTCATCTTTAATTAGCCATGCACAATTGGTGCCCTTCGAGCACCAATTGCACACGGGGTGGGGAGAGTGTGGATAATTTTTTGTTTTTAATAATTTTTTACCATACGCGTACGGTAAGCGTAATCGGCGAAATTAGCGAAAAAATAAAAAATCCGTTTTTGGCCTTGGGGGATCTTTGGGGACTCCCTCAACATTGCTATGTGTGTGGGAGCTGTCTAAACAGCCCCTTTACATGTTTTTGTGCTTTATATTTTAAACATCACTCTCAGTGCGAGAGAGAAAATGGCGGCCACCGCTTCCTGGTTTCGGCCGATTCGAATGTTTACTAAGATCTAAGAGCCAATCAGAATCGCGCTCGCGCACGCCACCGTACGCGTACGGTAAGCGTACCGTAAGCGCACCGTAAGCTGGCTCAGATATATATATTGATTTAAAGGCTATTTTCTCAGAATCTACTGAACAGATTTACACCAAACCTACAAAAGGCACTTCCTTGACCTGAGGACTACCTCTCTGCCAAATTTCTAGTAATTCTGTTCTGCCGTTCGGGCTGTAGCCCTGTCTAAAGGTCCTATGGAAAAATGCATGGGAAAAACGCGTTTTAGGGCCCCCCTTTTATCTCAGCCCCCGCTTGACGAATCCCCCCGAGACTTTCAGGGTAGGAGCGGAGCGTAGCGCCCCACCTATTTTGAAAAATTCGCAAGGATTCGTCAACCGGTGCCAAAGTTATTCAAAATAGAATGTTGCGGATTTCCTATGGAAACGTGGTCCTAACTATAACTACCTACTGGCGACCGCTAGTAGGTAATATATATATATATATATATATATATATATATATATATATATATATATATATATATATATATATATATATATATATATATACATATATTACCTACTGGCGGTCGCCAGTAGGTAGATATAGTTAGGACCCTGTTTCCATAGGAAATCCGCAACATTCTATTTGGAATAACTTTGGCGCCGGTCGACGAATCCTCGCGAAATTTTCGAAATAGGTGGGGCGCTACGCTCTGCTCCTACCCTGAAAGTCTCGGGGGGATTCGTCAAGCAGGGGCCGAGAAAAAAGGGGGGTCCCAAAACGCGTTTTCCCCATGCATTTTTCCATAGGACCTTTAGACACAGCTACAGCCCGAACGGCTGAACAGAATTACTTGAAATTTGGCAGAGAGGTAGCCATAAGGTCAAGGAAGTGCCTTTTGCAGGTCTGGTGTAAATCTGTTCAGTATTTCCTGAGAAAATAGCATTTAAAAGCATATATATATGTGGGCGGAGCCTAACCACAAATCTCATCCTGAGATCTGATTGGCTGTCAGCACTTCATCCAAGAAGTGTTGGCAGCCATCTTGGGACCAATATACATGATAGCACCTCATTAAAAAGCATTGCAGTTAATAGAAGGTTTTAAGACTTTAGTTACATTATAAATCATTTGTTGATGGTACCATACTCATTTTAGGAATTGTGGTATGTTCTAAGGTGATTTCACCATGTGAAAAAGCCTTCTGCTGGGATATCATGATTGAGAGAAAAATATTTTCTCATGCTTTTACCACAGAGGTTTGGAAGGTGATCTATAGGCTAAACTGAGAGCTTATTTTCTGTAAATTCACATTATCTTTCTCAGTCATGTGAGAATGAAGTCTGACATTCTCAGTAAAACATGTACATCCAACAAGGGCAGAGACTGTCAGTTGATTCCTTTGTGTTCTACTGCAGCTTCCCAGAGTGTTCCAAAGAACTACTAGAGCGCTAACAGTCCTACTTATGATAAACGTATGGCACACCTTAAGCCATCTTGCTTGGATTAAAGTGGTAACTCTTAAAACATTTAATTTAAAAAGGAACAAAATGAGGGGGTTCATTTTTCCATAAAAAGTATGATTAGTGCTGCAGAAAGAAAAATTAGGGCACATTTTGAGTGACTTCTCAAATCCTCTTCTATTTCATTAAAAAATTCTGACATGCAGACTGAAACATGCACTTTCAATACCAGCAGCAGTTTTCCCTGGTGAGCAGTAGCTTTACTACAGTGATCTAATGAGCAAAAAGAGTGCTAACATTCTGAATTTATGGCAAATGTGTGACACATCTGAATGCCTTCTTGATGGAATCAAAGTAAAAAACTGAAAGTATTTCCTACTGAGGAGACTGCAGTAAATGAGGAAATTAGGAAGCTTCATAACAAATAAGTCTCCCAAGATGGCCACCAGAGACAAAAGAGCCCAAATGTAGCCCAAATATCACCCAGATGTAGCCCAAGTATAGCCCAATGACAGAATGTCCCAGAATGTTCTTAAAAACAACTAGAGCGCTTACTGTCTTCATTATGACAAAAGTAAGGCACACCTGAAGCCATCTTGATTGGAATAAACTGGTAACACTTAAAACATTTCATTTAAAAAGGAACACAATGAGGAGGTTCATTTTGCCATAGAAATTATGATTAATGCTGAAGAAAGAAAATGAGGGCACATTTTGAGTGACTTCTCAAATCCTCTTCTATTTCATTAAAAAATTCTGACATGCACTTTTAATACCAGGAGCAGACTTCCATGGTGCAGTAGTTTTACTACAGTGATCTAATGAGCAACTAGAGTGCTAACATTCAGAATTTATGGCAAATGTGTGACATATCTGAATACCTTCATGATGGAATCAAAGTAAAAAACTGAAAGCATTTCCTACTGAGGAGACTGCAGTACATGAGGAAATTAGGAAACTTCATAACAAATAAATCTCCCAAGATGGCCACCGGAGACAAAAGAGCCCAAATGTAGCCCAAAATCACCCAGATGTAGCCCAAATATAGCCCAATGACAGAAGTGTGCAAAACACTTATTATTTTGTGTTTTTGCAGTGTTATATAGTGCAGACTTGTCAGGTATTGGAGTGCTTTACATGAGCATTGGTTACATCACACAAGAACAAATTCATTTTGGTTGTAGACATGGGGAGACTAAGTGATTTGACCAGAATCACAGAATGTCGAGCTGAAGCAGAAACTTCAACCTGGTTCCCCAGTTGCAAAGTCTGCAGTTCTGGAAGTAACACCACATCCTCTCCCCTAAGTGCAACATTTAATCAAGTGGTCAACTGGATAAAAAAACATAAAGATAACAAATAATTTAAAAGTGCTTTGTCGCTATTTGAAAACTCAGAAAATATGTCCTTATTTTAGTCTTTTAGAGCACTAACCATAATTTTGATGCCAATAAGACCCTCTCATATATGTAATTTCTAAAGGAAATGCTCTAGGTATTACAGTTTTGATTACATCAAGATGATGTCAGGCGTTCCACACTTTTGTAATAAATATAGAATGTTAGCAATCTAGTTGTTCATTAGGATACTGTTGAGAGGCAGAGGCCAGGGGCACGGACTCTGAAAATTGAAGGCAGGTAGGAGGGTGCAAAGGCAACAATTTAACCACACTGAGCAGGCAGGAAGGGCCGTGGAAGCACAACAGACTATGGAGGGCAGTGGAAAGGGGGGCAGGGGCAACAAACCAACAATACAGGACTTGCAAGAGAGGCTGTTGGAGGGAAGATCTATTACGGGTCAAGGAAGCTAGGGGCGGTCCCCAGAGCCCCGGGAGCCACCACAGAACTGAGCAGGAGAGTGAGTCAGGGACAAAAGGGGCACCTTAATTTGAGCCGGGGTGCCTAGGAACGCTTGCTCCAAAAATGAAGAAAACAGACATATGAGACATGGAATTGGAGGCAGAATACAATGGCAGTTTAATGAGAAGATGCAACTTCAAAGAAACCGCAGAATAGAGACATAAAGTACAAAATACAGAATCCAGGTAATCATACAGCTGTCATAATATTCTCTGTATCTCAATTAATGTACTGACAGAGAGAGAGAGAAAACACATCTATAAATGCATCATGAGAAACAAGTTACACCAAGGAAAATGTTACCTAGGAACACTCACGTTTACTCTTAGAGCAAGCATTCCTGCAATTACAATACAAAATCTTTTAAATGCAAAAGTAAAGAGAACAATGGTTAAACATAACATGACATTTCATATAGGTAAAATAGAATAAGATACTTCAAGCAAAGCAGAGCAAGACATTTTAAGCAAAGGAAGACAAGAGCTCCCAGCTCTTGGGGAAAACCTGCACTGCCTGTTAACCTACATACAGACGGCGAGGTAGTCCGTCGATATCTGTGGGTGCTCCCTTTTTATATCATTTTGTGGGCTCCTTTGCACGCTACATCTACCTACGTATGCTACCCAAAAGCTTCGTCTGCAGATTTTACCAGACATTTCGTCATTTACCCACTTAATGCTGACAATGGACTGGGTGAAAAGGTCAGTCTCTCAGGCCAATCGCTTATCGTAAGTTCCATAGAGCAAGCAGAAAATAATGGGTATTGTACGGGAATTCAATATATTCATGTATAAAATCTCCTCAGTTCTCCTAACTTGACGCTCTGCGGTTGCCACTTCCTTAAAAGCGGGAAACCTGCCCAGGAAGCAAGCACCAGTCCAGGATGCAGCCTACTGTATGTCGACAGCTTCAGGGGGATGTTGAACTTTGATACCGAGCACGGAGCACTCGGGTAGGGTGGGGGCTACTAGTTTGGATCAGAAGGCCTCGCAGACCTGCCTTCAGACTGCTATACACTAAAATTGCAGAGCTATGGTCAATTTAACAAAGAGGCCTACATATTGAACAGAAGGGCCTACACAGGGGTTTTATGCTGGCTGAGTGGTAAGGATGTCTCAGGATAATTATATAGCAACACAGGACCCGCTGGTCAATTTAATACGGCCTACAAATGCAGCTGGCAGGGCAAGGACAAGGGTCTCATACTTCAGGTGTGGACAGAACGGGCCAGGGGCCCCCTGTGATACAAAATCTACCCTCCTTCAAGGCTGTGGCAATGTAATAGACCATTGTGGGCAGAAGGAAGAGGCAATGGTAGTACAACCATACATGCCAACAGACCCGATTCAGCCAGGAAACGTCCAATGTTTTTAAGCTCAAATGGGCTTTATTTGATCTGTCTCCTGTCTACAATATCCTCTTTTTCAATGTAACTCAAAGGGGAAAATCAATACCCCAGTTTTTTTTCAAAATCTCCCTCTTACCAAGTTCAAAATGTTCGCAAGTATGGTACATTGGATCATGGAAGGAAATGGGATAGGGACATGGACTTGGATAACAGAGGACAGGAGGGACATGGAGAGGTGCACCAAACTGACCCTGCAGGGCAGGCATCAGGGTTTGCAGCAGCACAATACACCACACAGGGCATGCAGGACGGGAGTGCAGCACAACAATCCATAGAAAGCAAGAGGGAGGGGACAGGACCATGCACATGGACAACAGAGAACAGAGGGGCAAGAGGCAATGGTAGCTAGCTGACCATAATGGACAGACAGGAGAGAAAGCTGCAGTATAACAGACCATAAAGGGCAGGAGGGACGGATCAGGGGCATTACAATGGAACAGACAAGCCAGGAGGGAGGGAGTAGGGCTGGGGGCAAGGGGGCAGGGCAGGAGCAGCAAGATAGCCATGGAGGTCAGGCAGGATGGGCACTAGAAGCAAGACACACCATGAAGAGCAACAGTGAGACTGTGATGGCATACACACAGACCATGGAGGGAAGGTGGGAGGGGGTCAGGGGCAGCTAACTGACCACACAGGGAAGGTGGGAGGGGCCATGGCAGCACAGAAGACCATGCATGGCAAGTGGGAGGGTTAGTGGCAGCACAATGGCTATGATGGGCAAGAAGGAGGGTGGAGGGGCATGCACAAAGGACGATGGAGGATAGAAGGAAGGGTCAGGACCTGTGCACAGACAAGAGAGTTCAGGGGAAGGGACCTCACAACAGACCACACGGGGCAGGCAGGAGGAGCAGTTGCAGCACAACAGACCAGGGAGGGCAGAAGGGTGTGGCAGTACAATGGACCATGTAGGACAGGAGGAAGAGGATAGGGGCATGGCATGTGGACAGGCAGGGTGGAGGTGGCAGGGACAGGTTACAGTCATCTGACAATGCTAGGCAGGTGGGAGGGGAGTGGCAGCTCAACAGAACACTCAGAGTAGATAGGAGTGGCAGGTCCATGGGACATGGTGGGCAAAAAGGATGGAGCAGGGGCATGCACAAAGACATCGGAGGGCAGGGGGAAGGAGAATAGGGGCAGCAAGCTAAGCACAGAGTTTAAGCAGGAGGTCAATGATGGGGCATAGAATTGGGCAATGGAGGGCAGGAGGAGTGGACTGGTACATCATACTAAATTGAGGGCAGTGGCAGCACATCAGACCATGCATGGCAGGAGGGAGGAGGCTAGTCCATGGATTCACACAACAGAGGATAGGGAGGAAGGGGATGGGGCAGCAAGCTAACTGTTCAGAGAAGGCGGGTATTAGGAACTTTATTGTTTTTAAAACATTGTGTCTGTGCGAACTACTTAAAATATGAACAAGTATGCAGCATAATCTCACTTTTATTCAGGAAGAAGAGGACGTTTGTGACTGTGACTCCGGGCTCACTTGGCAGAAACACCCCCTGACCCTCCACCCCCTATCGCAAAATGTAATGCCCGTGAAAAGGGTAGGTGAACACAGTGTTATATAGAACATAGTCCTGAGAGCACGATTGAAAATGAAAACTAGATATAGTGTATGGTATAAACTATGCACCAAAAAGTGTGATATAAGATGAACCGGGCGTGAAATATTATATGCAATACATTGTGCGCAATGACAGATTCATGGGAGAGCGCGAGATAGCACAGGCACTAGCGCGTGCTATGCGATATGCGCCTTGGAGTGTAATATGCACAGGGCAGTGTTGTGTAACCTAACTAGTCTCTAAAGTTGTAATATAAAATATGTGCTGGGGAGTGTAACGTTGCATATGCACTGTGACAAAGATATGGATCCCAGATTGTAATATGTATGGCATAGCACTGTGCGTTATAACATAGGCATCGAGAAAGGCACGTTAGATGGGGCAATATAACCCGTGCGAAGACAAGTGTGGCATGACATATTCACGGGGTGGTGTTACAGTGCACATGGGCTAGAGAGTGTCATAGCATATGCACTAGCTAGTGGAATACAACACAGAGGTGTGTGGCACTCGGCAGGCAATGGTGGGTGTAACACAGCATTGGGCTCTGTCAGGAGCACGCTGTGACTCTCAAGTGATGTTCGTCCCCTTTCCAGAGAGTAAAATAAAAAGTATTACACATCCGGCAGTGGATGTGTGTTTTATTAACCGTGAGGGGGGTTTCTTGCATAGTTTTGGTCGAATTTTTGTCGAATCCCCTTTGAATGGCTTGGTGTGCATGTGTATTAAATGTGCCCGTCAATAGCTACCCATGTTTGTATAAATAAACGACAAGGGTGTCTACCAGGATTAGGCACGGTAGGGCATCAGACATGTCAGAGCTTCACTAGTGGTGTAAATACATTCCACGTGGATTCATTGCATGCATAGTCGCCTTTTAATGAATATCACGCAAATCGTCATGGTGATAGGTACGTACGGTTTGTCCAGCATGTCCTAGGTGTGTCTATAAATATATATTTTTTTTAAATAATAAAAAACAGTGGCCGGCCCTGGGGATTGGAGTCAAAAAAATATAATTAGGAGACTGGCCCTGGGGGATGGGGTCATCAGGGCCAATAAATTAGAATAAGAAGGGGAACCAAACAGCCCCCCTTCTTAAAAAACTAAAATAAATAAAAGACTGGCATCGTGCCGGAGGCCATGCCCCCTCCGTGCAGCACTCTGCAAACGCGCCCCCAACAGGCATCTCCAGTATGCGCCAGGGAGCTGCGCTGCAGCCAGGTGTTTTGAGGCCAAGCCCCTTTTTACACCTCTCTGCAACGCAGCTCTGTGGTGCTTACTGGAGGTACCTAGTGGTCTAGTTTGACCCTAGGGACCCTTAGGATTCAGGGGGACTTAATCTCTCAACTTAGAACAGCCACAGGGCGCGTTTACACAGTGGTGAAGGGAGGGGACGGGGCCTGAGGTGACGTGTGCAAACACGCACTATGGCACGTTTTAAATTGGGGATATAATTTCCCTTCAATACTGAGGGCCCCTGGGGGCTAACTAGCCCACCAAGTGCTTCCAGTAAGCGCCACTGAGCTGCATTGCAGAGAGGTGGTCCAGGCCGTGCCACTTTTTACACCTCTCTGCAACGCAGCTCTGTGGCACTTACTGGAGGTACCTAGTGGGCTAGTTGGACCCTAGGGACCCTCAGGATTCAAATGAACTTAATCTCCCAACTAAAAATGGACACAGGGCGTGTTTACACAGTGGTGAAGGGAGGGGACGAGGCCTGAGTTAACGTGTGCAAAAACGCCCTGTGGCCTGTTTTAAGAGGTAGTTTTAATCCCCATGCCCTATTATACACTAGGGGCTTACAGAGGAGGTCATGCTAATCACAGGGGGACCCCAACGCATAATGTTCCCTAGTGTATGTAGGTGTTTTCACTGTATTCTAAGTGTCTTTTAACATAGCACTGGCTCTAGGACTGGTTAGTCAGACTCAGTTACCACCAGTATCCGTCTGAAAAAGTTGAGGGTACAGGATGATTTTGCAACAAGGCTTCTTTCTGCTCTTCTTTTTGTTCTTTCTGCACGTTATCCTTCTTCCTGCACTTATCTTCGTATTTGAGGACTTCTGTTGCTTCTTTCTGCACTTCTTTTGTTTCTTTCTGTGCATTTTTTCTTCTTTCTTCACATGTCCTATCTCTGTAGGCATAGTTAGAAATTAGCATTTAAAAAACCTTTGAAATTCACAGAAAAAACCATAGGTTTCAGGCACGTTATAGTTAGGAATTAGCATTTAAAAAACCTCAGAAATTCACTGAAAAAACCATAGGTTTCAGGGGTGTTATAGTTAGCTGGACTTTTCACTTGTACAAAACCATTGAAATTCCCCCTTTATAGTTAGTTCAGCTAACTATAACTCGCGCGCCCGCAATGCACTGCTGATGACGTCACATATTACATCACTCATGACATGGTCAGTGACATCACTCATGACATCACTGATGACATCTCAAATGACATCACTGATGACATCTCAAATGACATCACTGATGACATCACTGATGACATCATCCTTGTGATAGAGTGGCAGACCTCCTCTTCCCCTAATATAACCTTTGATACACACATTCAAAAATAGAAATTAAAATTTTAAAAACAATGGACATACCAATACCAGTTAAAACAACCTATACAGTAATTCTAAGATCCACATACACATCCACTCATTCACCAACAGTCCTATACAGTCACTCATACATGTACTCACTCATCATATGTACTCATACACCTATACATCCTGTTACACAATGCCACTCATCCATAGAGGTACTCACACACATAGTCACTCATGCTAATAAAGAATCAAACATACATTTACTTGCATATACAGTTATACACACACACCACCACACTTACTTC
This sequence comes from Triturus cristatus, assembly GCF_964204655.1. Classification (NCBI taxonomy): domain Eukaryota; kingdom Metazoa; phylum Chordata; class Amphibia; order Caudata; family Salamandridae; genus Triturus; species Triturus cristatus. Next base: position 581,562,295 of record NC_140586.1, read on the forward strand.
TACAGAAACTTACACATACTTAGTCTTTTAAACAATCACTTATAGAAACACATACTTATTCATACAGGAAGTCTACCAATCTCTCACTCTCACATATACTCACTTATAAACACCAATAGTCACATATACTAGTTTAAAACATATGTAGTTACTTATGAAGACACTATTGAGACAGTCATTCACTCACTAACACACCCATGCACACACTCATCCACCCATACAGTCCTGCACACATGCTGTCTTCAACACATACAAACAGTGAGTCACTCATTCATGCATCTATGCACTACGTAATACCCCCCACCGCACCATGAAGACACTCAGACACTCATACTGATACTCAAAAAACCAACTAATAACCTATATAGACACTCATGTAGCTACTCACCAACCCATGCAGCCACTTATATACAAAGTGAGAGACTGATACAGGTATTTACACATTTAAACATTACTCACTTAGCCATGTATTCAAAAAGATACACTTAATCAGTCAGTAATACAATCAATTTTTTCAAAAACAAATCATCAATTTAGACACTTATATACTCATTTATTCTTCCATCGACCTTGAGATATACATATATTAAACATATTTAATTTTCAGAAAAACACACATTCACTGGATGATGTCATCAGTGATGTCATTTGAGATGTCATCAGTGATGTCATGAGTGATGTCACTGACCATGTCATGAGTGATGTAATATGTGACGTCATCAGCAGTGCATTGCGGGCGCGCGAGTTATAGTTAGCTGAACTAACTATAAAGGGGGAATTTCAATGGTTTTGTACAAGTGAAAAGTCCAGCTAACTATAACACCCCTGAAACCTATGGTTTTTTCAGTGATACATATATATATAAACTCTTTCGTGGTATTTATTTTTTGATATGCACAAATACGTTTTTCCTATCAGCAAAGGCACTCTCTCTGCCGTGTGTCAGTGCAGTTCTTTCAAACTGCAGCCTAGCCAGTATGCAGTTGCTCCTAGTAACCAATTATATGTGTTGTATATGTGAGTGGATTAGAATAGATACACACTGAAGCCCATATATGACAGCAACCTTCCATACCACTTGTTTTAAGTTTTGCGCCAACTAATAGTGGCTCTCCAGGAAATTTAAATACACTAATTTTCAAAATAGAGCACACCAACACTGTGGCACTGAATAGCAGTGTCACACTGCACAGAGAGTTTGAATACCGGCAAAAATAGGGTCCAGAGAATAAAAATCACTCAGAGGTCACAATGCAGAAATATTGACTTCCTACAGGTAAGATTTATATTAGGAAGGCAGAAAGGAAAGTGAAAGTATGACTAAATGAATATAATATATTGTATAAGGACTGTTAATTAGAAGTGGGTGGCACTCTCAGAATTTCACTCTGCAGAATTCCGCAGTGTTACCTAAGACCTCTCTGAGATTCCACAGAGCTCCACCAACGAGTGGAAAAAAATGCACACTGCCCAGCTTGGTAGCGCGTTCCAGTCTGAAAAATCAAAGCAAACCGCAACACTTGGTGAGCAAGAGTGCTCAGTTATTCAAGCTGCCACTCAAGTATACACTTGAGAAGTAGGCCTCTGACTGTGACTGCTCCAGTGACTGTACGCATTAGAAAATCATGCTGGACGTCTTCCTAAAAATAAGAAATCACAGTAGTGCAGAGGTTTTCAAACTATTTTAGGTTGAACCCCCCCAGCTCAATTTTTTTAGATGTCGGGCCCCCCCACCACCTGACAGAAATGTTTGGAATCTGGTACACTACATAATCGACCACCATATTCAGGGGTGCTTACAATTAAATAAAACACATATCCAACCAAATGCCAGTCCCAAACACCTATGGATTTGTATTTAATGCACACCTCTAGGGGTGTGATCTATCCTCTGATAACATGCATGCATCACAAAGTAGATGAGAAAAAACAGAATTGAACATACTAAATGAAAAAAATGAAATGAAAAAGTTGAAAAAAATGTAAAGAAAAAAAAACCTAAGCGAAGAGACACATCATTTCATGATGCACATAAACTAAATCCTTTGACCTCATCTTGATGCTACTTGACATGCTCGGTGTCAGTGAACCATCACCCAACATTAAAACCAAAAACGAGCTGATACATCTCCGTGTTCAACCGGAACAACATCATTACAACAACGTGTTTCTCACTAACAACTTAAATGTGCAATACACCTTGAACCGTACTGCGCCCCAACTTGCCAAACACAGAAGTGCTAATGTACGATTCAATCAATCAATCACGAAATGTGTAGAGCGCGCTACTCACCCGAGCGGGTCTCAAGGCGCTGGGGGGGGGTTGCTGCTACTGCTCGAAGAGCCTGGTCTTGAGGTGCTTCGTGAAGGAGAGGTGAGCCTGGCTTTGTGATGCTTCGTGAAGGAGAGGTGGTCCTGGGTCAGTCGTAGGTGGGTGGGGAGGGAGTTCCACGTCTTGGTGGCCAGGTAGGAGAAGGATCTTCCTCCGGTGGTGGTTCTGCGAATCCGTGGGACGGTGGCGAGGGCGAGGCTGGCGGAGCGGAGCGGTAAGGTGGTTGTTGAGGTATTCGGGGCCTCTGTCGTGGAGAGCTTTGTGTGCGTGGGTGAGGAGCCTGAACGTGATCCTCTTGCTGACGGGGAGCCAGTGCAGGTCTCTCAGGTGGGTGGAGATGTGGGAGTGACGAGGGATGTCTAGGGATGTCGTGCAGATGCGTTCTGTATGTGCTGGAGTCTTTTCTGTAGTTTGGCTGTGGTTCCAGCATAGAGAGCGTTCCCGTAGTCCAGCCGGCTGGTGACGAGGGCCTGGGTGACCGCCTTTCTAGTTTCGGTGGGGATCCATCGGAAGATCTTTCGGAGCATGCGAAGGGTGTTGAAGCATGAGGATGAGACTGTATTTAGTTGCTTGGTCATCGTGAGGGAGGAGTCAACGATGAAGCCCAGGTTGCGTGCGTGGTCCATGGGCATGGGGGAGTTGCCCAGGGCAGGGGGCCACCAGGAGTTGTCCCAGGCGGAGGGGGTTGGTCCGAGGATCAGGACCTCCGTCTTGTCCGAGTTCAGTTTCAGACGGCTGAGCTTCATCCATTCCGCGACGTCTTTCATTCCTTCCTGGAGGCTGGTTTTGGCGAGGCGGGGTCTTTGGTGAGGGAGAGGATCAGCTGGGTGTCATCGGCATAGGAGATGATGTTGAGGTTGTGGTTGCGAGCGATGGCTGCGAGGGGGCTCATGTAGACATTGAAGAGGGTGGGGCTGAGCGAGGAGCCTTGGGGTACGCCGCAGATGATCTTGGTGGCCGTGGTGCGGAAGGGCGGGAGGCAGACTCTCTGGGTTCTGTCGGAGAGGAAGGAGGTGATCCATTCCAGCGCCTTTCCTTGGATCCCGGCGTGGTGGAGGCGGGTTGTTAGGGTGTGGTGGCACACGGTATCGAATGCGGCTGATAGGTTGAGGAGGATGAGGGCAGCAGTTTCCCCATTGTCGAGCAGGGTCCTGATGTCATCGGTGGCTGCGATGAGGGCGGTCTAGGTGCTGTGGTTTGCTCGGAAACCAGACTGCGATGGGTCGAGGGAGTCGTTTGTCTCGAGGAAGGCGGTCAGTTGCTTGTTGACGGTCTTTCCAATAACTTTTGCGGGGAAGGGGAGGAGTGAGATGGGCAGGAAGTTCTTGAGGTCTGTGGGGTCCGCTGTGGGTTTCTTCAGGGGGGCGTTGATCTCTGCGTGCTTCCAGCTCTCCAGAAAGGTAGCAGATGCGAAGGAGTTGTTGATGATGTTCCGAAGTTGGAGTGCGATGATGGAGTCGGCTTTGTTGAAAATGTGGTGGGGGCAGGGGTCGGCTGGGGAGCCAGAGTGGATGGTGTTCATCACACGGGTGGTGTCTTCAGTGCTGATGGGGGTCCAGGTGCAGAGGGTGGTGGTAGGGGGCGTTGGTGCGGTGGTGGGGTACGTGGACTGGGGTCCGAAGCTGTTGTGGCGAGTGAGTTGCAGAGGTCTTGCGAAGGCGTGATGTCGTTGCTGCTGGCGCTGGGGTTGGAGAGCTCTTTGACGATGCTGAAGAGTTCCTTGTTGTTGTGGGTGTTGTTGGCCAGTCGTTCCCTGAACGCTGTCCTCTTGGTTGTGCGGATCAGCTGGTGATATTTTTGGGTGGCGTTCTTGAGGGCAGTCAGGTTATCTGCCGTTTGTTCGTGGCGCCAGGCTTTCTCAAGGGTACAGCAGGATTTCTTTGAGTCTTTGAGGTCATCGGTGAACCATGGGGCTTTCCTGCTCCCAGGTTTGCTTCGAGGGTTCTTCAGTGGTGCCAGGTCATCGGCGCAGTTGGTGATCCACTGTGTGAGGTTGCGGGCTGCATCGTTGGTGTCCTTCATGTAGGTAGGGGGGTTTTGGCTTAGGGAAGTGGTAAGCTTGTCGGTGGTGATCTTGCTACAGCATCTTTGGGGGGCCTGTTGTGTGTGGTGGTGAGTCGTGGTCCTTCTGTAGTTGAAATGGACGCAACTGTGATCGGTCCAATGTAGACTGGTCGAGTGGCTGTAGGTGATGCGGTTGCTGGAGGAGAAGACGGGGTCAAGCGTGTGGCCGGTGTAGTAGGTGGGGGTGTCTACCAGTTGCTTGAGTCCGAGGTTGGCGAGGTTGTCTAGCAGGGTGGTGGAGTTGTTGTCATTGTTGTTCTCCAGGTGGAAGTTCAGGTCCCCTAGGAGGATGTAGTCTGAGGAGGCGAGGGCATGCGGGCTGATGAAGTCTGCGATGGCTTCGCTGAATTGTGTGCGTGGCCCTAGGGGTCTGTAGATAAGGGTACCTCGGAGGGTGGTCTTGGGGTCGGTGTGTATCTGGAAGTAGGGGTGGGCGGAATTTGCGGAATTGCGTTACGCAAATCTCCGCGAAACGGTAAAAAATCTCCGCGAACACGCAGAAATTCCGCAAACACGCGGAATTGCTTGTTCGCGATGCTTTTTTCCTGTTCGCAATTGCTGTTTGCGTGCTCGAGGAGAAATATCTCGCGAACATGCATTTTGAGAACGCGAACAAGCAAAAATTTCGCGAAATCGTGGAAAGCAGACTTTTGAGCAATTTCGCGTTCTCCGCGGAACGCGAAATTACGCAAATTACACAAATTCCGCGAGCGGAACGGAATTTGCCGCCCAGGCCTATCTGGAAGTGAAGGTGTTCGGCGGCGGTGAGGGTGTCATCGGAGTTGGTCGTGATGCGGATGGTGTTCCTGTAGACGATGGTGATGTCTCCTTCGGTTGGTTGACGCGGTCCCTCCGGGTGATCTTGTAGCCATCCGGGATGGCTATGGCGATGTCGGGGGCTGAGGAAGCTTTCATCCAGGTTTCCGTGAGGAAGGCGACGTCTGACGCTGTTGTGTCGAGGAGGTCCCAGAGTTCGACGGCGTGCTTGTGGACGGAGCGGGTGTTGAGCAGGATGCACCTGAGGTGTTTGTTGTTGGCGCCTGGTCTGGGGGGCGCAGTGCAGGTTCGGAGGCAGGTGAAATTGCAGGCTTGGCAACTGAAGGGTCCGTGGGTGCGTTTCGGGATGGCTTGATGACAGGCGGGAATTCGGCCGGTGTTGAGTGCATGGAGGGTGGCGGTGTCGTATCTCAGGCGGGGCTTCTGGTTCCTGTGGGGGCCAGGGGTTCTGGTGCTGGGCGCGGTCCCGGCGCAGATGGGCACAGATGGGCTTGCCTTAGGCACGCCTTCGGCGTGCCAGTGGCGTGCTCGCTACGCGCGGCCGCTGTGCGGCCGCTGCGCGCCCGCTTCGCAGCCTCCATAAGAAGGGCAGTGGGAGGGAGGAGCAGCTGGGAGGCAGGAGCGGGGCGGCGAATGGGATTGCAGGGGGGCGGGGCCGCAGGGACACAGCGGCGGGAGAGTGCGGGGGAGGGGAGCGGGAGGGGGAATAGAAGGCAAGAACAGGGGGCAGGGGTACAGGTACAGAGAAGGGAACAACAAGTGGAGGAACTAAGACACAAAATCAGTAAAAGAGGCACAAAATTACAGGGGGCAGGGGTACAGGTACAGAGAAGGGAACAACAAGTGGAGGAACTAAGACACAAAATCAGTAAAAGAGGCACAAAATTACGAGGGGCAGGGGTACAGGTACAAAGAAGGGAACAAGAAGTGGAGGAACTAAGACACAAAATCAGTAAAAGATGCACATAATTACGGTAAAAATCGCAAAAAAGAGACGCACAATGGAGTACAGAGTACCGGTGGCATGAGGGCAGGAAGTGGCGGAACAGGCAGTGTCACAGGAAGACCGCGAGGTGGCAGAGGGGGGCGACCTACCTGAACTCAGGGTCAAGGGTCGCTCCCTTCACCACTTCGCGGCCTCCATAAAAAGGGCAGTGGGAGGGAGGAGCAGCTGGGAGGCGGGAGCGGGGCGGCGAATGGGATCGCAGGGGGCGGGGCCGCAGGGACGCGGCGGCAGGAGAGTGCGAGGGAGGGGAGCGAGAGGGGGGAACAGAAGGCAAGAACGGGGGACAGGGGTACAGGTACAGAGAAGGGAACAACAAGTGGAGGAACTAAGACACAAAATCAGTAAAAGAGGCACAAAATTACGGGGGGCAGGGGTACAGGTACAAAGAAGGGAACAACAAGTGGAGGAACTAAGACACAAAATCAGTAGAAGAGGCACAAAATTACGGTAAAAACGGCAAAAAAGAGATGCACAATGGAGTACAGAGTACCGGTGGCGCGAGGGCGGGAAGCGGCGGAACGGGCAGCATCACAGGAGGACCGCGAGGCGGCAGAGTAAATAATGATTAAATAACCATGAGCGTCCCCAGAGTATTTGAATCATCCCACGTGACAAAAATCTAACAAAATATATTTCATGACGTGCCCCTTCTCAAACCCAGAAAAAATAAAAACAGTGAAACATGCAAACATTTCTCCTCACCAAATGTTTAGGTTAAAAAACATAATCATTGACACAGAAACAAAATTGTTTTAACATTCAAGCTAATGATACATTTGTCTATGTACAATGTGTCTGAATGTTGCCAACTCAGTAAATGTCCACACTATCTTCATGAAATCGTTCCATAATTGAAACTGCAGGGAAAGCCAGCCGATGTGCTTAATGCTTTCAATTTTAGTGAATCTCCAGTGTTGTATTTTCCTTTAACTGTTTCTTTCACAAATGTTCATTTTCATCACAATTTTAACATAAGGGTGCAAACTAACCGATTGGACAGAAAGAGGTATATGTCAATTCTTAGGAAATTCCAAGGTGGCGCTCAACAATTACAATGCATTTGAGCATTAAAAAATGTATAACACAGGCAATTAGGTGTGCATTCTACAATTTCTAAAGAATTGACATGCCCATACTAAACTTGCCTCCTTTCTGTGAAGAACTAACCGTCCCTGGACTGTTCATTCCAACAGCTGACATGCATCAGCTGCAGTGGGAGGAAGGGAGTCTCCTTTGCTGTGAAACCGAAAGCAAACTGTTTTCATTGTTTTCTTTTAAGTTCAAAGTAAATTTATTGAGATAAAAGAATACGTTAAAGCAGTAAATACAATAGTAATAGAAATAAAGGTATTACAAACAATGGGATAATGCAATTTTGATAAAGCATAAATGGTGTGGATGTAAGTCCAATAAGCATAATGTAATCAAATATCAACATCACATGAAAATCGGTGTAAAAAGGGATAATTATACTCAATGCTAATATATCAGTTACAAATTGCATATAGTTAAACTATATATTATCAACATGAAGGAAGTCATGATGGTTTAGTCACTTCTTGCTGGAAAGGAGTAAGGGACAGAGATCATCGGGCACTAGCATCAATAAAGAATGTGACAGGCGTCCATAAATCTAAGCGTTTTGATGCCATGTGCATCGGGTACACATATGTTGTATCTAATCTATGGTTGTGGCAAACAGCATACCACCATGCTTGATACGATAGTTTTGTAAAATCCTTCCAATTCTTAGTTATTTGTTGAAAAGCAACTGCTAACAGTAAGTCTATTATCTTTACATTAGAAGTACAATTCTCCCAAACAGGAGATAGACTTCCCAAGAAGATATGTGAAATAGAAAAATGATGAGAAGACTCAAAAATCAAATTAATTTGAGACCATACTTTTCCCCAGAAATCATGAATGGACTTGCATGTGAAGAGTAGGTGATGTAAATCAGCATGTGGTGAGGAGCAAGTCCAACATTCATCTGAAAGGTCAGCATGTCTTGTATTGAGAGTAAGTGGAGAGAGCAGGAGCCTATTATATATAAAAAAGAGTGTCTGTATGGTACTTGCAGCCCTAGACAACTTCCTAAATTTAAGCCAGATTTTGTCCCAAAACTTCACGGGCCAAGAAAGTTCGAGATCTTTTTCCCAGGATAGTTCAACCTTGGTTTTCTCTCTTGGAATAGGTGGGCTATGTAAAAATTTGTATATAGCAGAAGCCCTGGAGCTATGAAGAAGAAGAGATCGGATTTTATCTGCATGGACAGATGCAGGTGGAGTAGAGTGATCGGAGGTTATGCACTGCATGCGGGCGGTTTGAATACCCTTTGTCAGGAGGGAGAACTTAGAGCGAAAAGATGCAGGCAGGTCAAAGGAGCTACTCGCAAGTGCAAAGGACATAATCCTATCATGGACATATAATTGATGCACCCAAATCAGATCCCATTGTCTCCAAGATTTCCAAAATATAGGCTTATTATTGATTAAAATATAGACGTTATGCCATATAGTAAGGTTGAGAAAGGAAGTCCAATCGGGAGGGGTCAAGGAAGTGAGAGATGGTAGAATCCTATATGTATGTTTAATTATAGGAGTGGACACAGATTGGGGCCTATGCGTGAAAGATAGAATTTCTTGGAATGAAAATGGGGAAATGAAGGACTGCTCAAGCGTGACCCAAAGAGGACAATTGATATAGGATTTAGAGAGCCATCTCGAAGCCCGATGTAATAAGAAGGATTTATGATAAATAGGGAAATCAGGGAAGTTCACACCACCCTCTGATTTTGGGCGAATCAACTTTGTTCGAGACATGCACGATTTCTTGTTATTCCATAAAAAGGAGGACAAAATAGAGTTACATTTTAAAAAATATTTTAAAGGGATAGAGAGTGGAATATTAGAAATTGTATATAAAACTATAGGTGAAAGCATCATCTTTATGGTATTTAAGCGGCCCCACCAAGACAAGTATAGCGGATGCCTTTTCGCTGTTAAGAAGAGCAACCTTTGTATGCAATTATCCATACATCGTGATATGGTTCCTGATATGGAAGAGGTAAAGTGTAAACCTAAATACTTAATGTATTGGGGACTCCATGTGAAACCAGAAGTAACAAAGTCAGCCTTAAAAGTATATTTGGTGAGAGGCAAGATTTCGCATTTATCTTTGTTTAGTTTGTATCCAGAAACATATGCAAAGGAATCAACTTCTTCTAAAAAGGCGGGAAGGGAGAGCTGAGGTTGCGAAAGAAACAGAAGGACATCATCAGCATAAGCTGCCATTTTGACTTTAGTCTCTTTGAAGGTGAAACCATGAATGTTGTCATTTTGACGAATTCTCAATAGAAAAGGTTCTAAAGCAAGATTAAAAAGAAACGGAGAAAGTGGACAGCTCTCTCGGACACCGCAACCAAGTTGAAAATAAGAAGAGACACCGCTGTTTGCGCATACAGCCGCCCTCGGATTAGAATACAAAATAGATATCAGAGCAATAATTTTTGGACCAAAACCAAACCATTCAAGTGTATGAAAAAGATATGACCATTCAACTCTGTCAAATGCTTTTTCTGCATCTAAGGCTATTGCTGCTAAGGAATGAGGAACCTGAGAAACCTTGGAAAGGACATCAAAGAATAAGCGAGTATTATCCGTAAGGAGTCGGCCCTTAACAAAACCGGATTGTTCTGCGCCTAATAGGTCAGGCAATTGGGATTCCAAACGCGATGCTAGAGCTTTGGAGAAAATTTTATAATCTATGTTGATGAGAGAAAGAGGACGGTAATTTTTGCAATGTTGTGGATCTTTGCCATCCTTAGGTATTAGGCATATAAGGGCATCCGAGAAAGAGCCAGACGATCCTCCTGCCTGTAAGAAAGTGGTGATGAGGTTATGTAATTTAGGGATAAGTAAATGCGCAAAGTGAGTGAAGAATTCCGCAGTGAATCCATCCGGGCCAGGGGCTTTATCTTTTTTGAGTGTTTTTAAGGCACTAAGAAGTTCCTTCTGCGTAAGGTCAATTTCTAAAAGTGAGAGATCTGGGTGTGTGGCAGGTGGGCATTTGATTTTAGACAGAAATTGAGACATGGAATGGTCTGAAGAAAGAGTTTCAGATGAATATAATGTTTTATAAAGCTGGAGAAATTCATTGAGGATATCATCATCTTTCAACTTCAATGTGTGATTTCTATCGAAAATAGATTCTATATTAAGTTTGTTATGTTTGACCTTTAAATAGTTAGAAAGCAATTTTCCAGCTTTGTTTTGGCCACCCTAAAATGTTGCACTAGACTTCAATAGATAATTAGAAGCATTATTAGTTGTGTCTTGGTTAAATTGGAATTTGGCCTTCATAAGCTCTGACAGACATACTTTTGATTTAGAAGAATAATAAGAGTGCTCAAATCTCTTTATTTGGGATAATAGGGTATTAGTGATTTGTTGCGCCTTTTTTCGTTTTCTTGAGACAAATCTAATAACAAAATCTCTGGCTGATGCTTTAAAGGCGTCACACACCACATGGAAAGGTATAGTATCTGATTGGTTGATAAGGAAATATTCATTAAAAAAAGAAACAAAGGAGGATGTAAATACCGAATCCAAAAGTAGGGCGTTGTTAAAACGCCACTTTCGAGGTAAGTTAGGTTTCAACAAAACATCAAGGTGAATAGTGACAGGGGGCCCTGATTTCTTCTAGCAGGAGGTCCATTGTGACTGAAGTAGATTCTTTAGGAGGCGACGGAGGATCTTTCTTCAGCCGTGTACTCGGTGCTTTAGTAGCACCATGAGTTGAAGAAGTATTAGATGTTGATGCACCTTTAGGTGAGATGTTGGTTGAGTCATCCATGGACAAGCAGCTGTAACGTGAGCTGGTGCGTACTAAAAATCTTCGTGTGGAAGATTTAGGCTCAGAAAAACCTTTAGTTACTCTAACCATAAATTAGAGTAAAGTTTTATTTAAAACAATAATAATAACAATAATAACGCACCTTGCAGCAGCTCAAAACCTAGTCCATTAATGTAATATAAAAAACACACATATGTGTAAAGATGCATAGGATCAGGTGTAGATCCATAAAAAAATCACAATGGCCTAAATGAACATAAGGCAATTACGGTGGTCAAAGGGGATAAATAAGAGTTATGTAAAAGCTGTTACATGCCGCAAAGAGGTGTCAATAAAGACATGCCAGGAATATAATTCTTATTTCTTGTAGAATGACATAGGAAATTATAGAAAATACAATGTCCGCATGAAAAGGCAGTCACAGTTAGTTATAGCTGAAAGGAGTAGATAGGGGCCGTTACATAAAATGGTAGATAGAGCAAAACACATGCGTTGAAATTGTCCATAAAGCTGGATAAAATGACGACCTTGGGTTCAAGCCGAATTGAAACCTGCATAAAAGAGGAATTGTGAAATCAAGTGTCACGTTGAGAGGGCAAACAGAGCATTTCCAATGTTGTAATGTTGTAAGCGGCTGTCAGAACGCCGCGTTTAACGCACTGAGGAGAAGAAAGGCTCCGCCCGCGGAAGTACTTAAAATGGTGGCCACGGGCGTATAACAGCCGCGCCACAACTTACATGACAAGAAGAATCGCTGGCAGGTCACCAGGCAGTGGTATAAACAGTTCCCTCTGTGCTTCAAGAAGTCAAAGGGGTAATTCTCCAAGTTTGAGGTCTATGTCTGCAGAAGATGTTGCTGTAGAGTGACATAGGCACTTATAAAAAAATAAAAAATAAAAAAAATAATACAATATCCGCATGAAAAGTCACAATTAGCATAGCTGAAAGGAGTAGATAAGGGCCATTCCAAAAAATGGTAGATAAAGCAAAACACATGCTTTGAAATTGTGCATAAAGCTGGATAAGATGACGACCTTGGGTTCAAGCCAAATTAAAACCTACATAGAAGAGGAATTGTGTCATGCTGAGAGGGCAAACAGAGCATCTTCAATGTTGTAAGCGGCTGTCAGAACGCCGCGTTTAGCGCGCTGAGGAGAAGAAAGTCTCCGTCCGCGGAAGCACTTAAAATGGCGGGCGTATAACAGCTGCGCTTCAACTTACATGATGAAAAGAATTGCCGGCAGGTCACCAGGCAGTATTATAAACAGTTCCCTCGGTGCCTCAAGAAGTCAGAAGGATGTTTCTCCCAGTTTGAAGTCCATGTCTGCAGAAGATGTTGCGTCTGCGCCGTTTCCCCTCCCGTCAGCGCTGGAGATCTAAGGACCAGCCGCCATCTTCATCGGGCGCTAACCACGCCCCCTTCATTGTTTTCTTTAACAATCACAAAAGTATTTTGTTGTGCCCCATCGATTAGGAAAGTGGGAAACAATGAGATGCTAGGGTGGATTGCGCGACCCCCCTGAGATGGTGCACGCCCCACAGTTTGAAGAACTGTGCATTAGGGTATGAAAAATCTCACTCACGCTTGCCAGGCCGCATGCTGGAGCCTCCCAATGTTCCTGTTTTCATAGTGTTGCTGGAATGGGAAAGAAATTCTGCCATGCAGTGAATGGGGGAATTTAGTCAGAGCTCCATGTTAAAAGAGTAACGCAGACATGCCAAATTCCTCCAATTCCTCCGATGAAATAAAAAATTCAGTTAATAGGATCCCCAAAGTAGAAGTGCTCTTCAATGAATTGCAAAAACTAATTTAAATCAACAGAACACAAAAATAATGGAGGCACGATAGCCACTTTGCTATTCCAGGATAATGTTTTGGAGATTGGCTGATTTGATTCCAAAGAAAACTGAGGGAATTCAGTGAACATTTACAATTAAAATGTTTCCTTAAGTGTATCATGAACTAGTAGTTGTTTAAGATGATATATACTTTACTGGTAATGTGGCTAGAGATGAACCTTAGGTCCGGAGGAGGGAAGAGTGTTAAATGAATGAAGAAGGAAACTGTGATTAAAAGGCTACAATTAAGTTTCAGGAAAACTTGAATCATTCATTTGTAGTTGCAGATTTGTTGCCATTTTGATACAGGTTTGTAAAATTTCAGTTCCATGCTTTTCTTCTATTTTTAGAGCATGGAATTCTTGCACATTCACATGTAAATCTGTAACATATCTCCAAATGGGTTGATTAATTGTTAACCCGAACTGCAATAGCCTTCTCAAAGAGCAAGAAAAACACAAGTGCCTCAATAAGAGAAATGTTTGTATAGATTTCATCTGTGATTTAATTAGCGTAGAAAAAACAAATGCAAATCAGACGTACTAGAGTTGCATGGACATACCTCTAACTTGTGAATGTCTCTGTCATGGCCTCACTTCTGACTAGCTCTGTAGCTGATTGATTACACCTGTTGAATCAATGCAATTTCAGTTGCTTCAAGGTATGAAAAATCATGCTGCTTGGTTCAATCTTTCTTTTCTCATATTAGAAATATAGAGTAGAATCAATTGAATTAGACAGTGTAACATGCACTAACCTGTGATCTTTAATCCTAAAGAAGCAATGAATGTTGACCCTCTCCCACAGAAAACAGTCAGCCACTCAAGGAAACTGCATACATAGTGCATACATAGTCAAGTCAAGTCAAAGTATGCTTTATTCGGTTAAAATTTTAAAACCATCAAAGCACAGAACAATATTTCATGGTACAGGTAAATGCAATTGAAGAAAATTTTTAACACAATAAATACTATACATTTTGGCAATAAATACAATAAAAGTATGTCTTTCAATAAATTCAACCAAATTACAAATCTATAAAATCATTTCTCCTTCAACATTCCATCTTCAACAGTTTATTAAAAAACAAAATCATAAGAAAATGAAGGGAATTACTAAATGGGCTGAACCCTATTTCTACACCTAATGGCACCTACGATGAAGCTAGCAACCCCAAAACAAATCAGAGGAAACTCCAGCTTTTGTAAATAGGCCAACGCAGGCCTCACTTGCTCAAATTGGCGATTCTTAAAAATCGGAAGAATATATTTTTTACGCTGAGAAGAGTAAAATTTACAAAAAAATACCATGTGCAACGTATTTTGTTCAGAAGTGTTGTCACAGGGACAAGGTCCCAAAGTTCCCTCTTTGAAAAAACCTTTGGGGTAAGCCAAAAGCCAGGGGAGCATACCATATTTAAACCTTATTGAAAAAAACAGGTGGAATGGTTTGTTAATATAGGTTAGGTAAGGCTGGATCTCACAACCTAAACTTAGCATGACAAATCTCCTAACTGCCGGCTTCCCCAATTCATCTCCTTCTCTCAGCAGCATCGCCCTATTAAAAAATTGGGTCTTAATGGCCTTGATTTTCACTTTACTCAGCGCACAGGAACTGTCAAACAATTCAAGACAGCCAAGTGACTCCAGGTTGTGTTTAATATAACAAATCCATGGGATAGACATAGCTTTATCTAGGGACAAACAGTCTTGAATAATTTGTTGGTTTAGATTCTGTGGCTGCTGTGCCCAAACTCTAAGCCAACCTAATAGCGGGGCCACAGATATTTGATCAGTAAGATATCCCGCCCCCAAATCCTCGTGTATTTTAAAAGTTGGAGCAGAAGGGGGAAGAGACAACAATTTCCGGAAAAAAGTATTTTCTACTGTTTGGATGCCAGGTGAAGCCTTATAACCCCAGACCTCACTACCATATAGGGCCATGGGGATACACTTAGCTCTATAAATCTTCATAAGAGCAGGAAGCGGTTTACACCCCAAGCGTTTTGCAAAGCCCAACAGCGCTCCTGTAGCTCTAGCAAGGTTATTCTTTTTCTGGGCACGTTGCATGACCCAAGATCTTCTATCGTCAAATACAATCCCTAAATATGGGAAGGTCTGCACTTTTGTTAACTCCTGCCCATTAGAGAAAAATTTAACCCTTTTCGCCCTCCCAGTACCTATTGACATGGAATGTGATTTTTTGAAATGTATTAATAAGTCTAAAGAGACCATAAAATCATAAAATCCATTTAAAAGAGCTTGTAAACCTCTCGCGGTTCTTGCCAGCAAGACAGTGTCATCAGCATATAGTAATGCAGGGATCATTTTTGAGCCGGCTTTAGGAATATCTTTACTACCGAGGTTAGAACCACACCCAAATTATTAATGTAAAGCGAGAAAAGCAGGGGGGCAAGAATGCACCCCTGTCTTACCCCGCGCTTTACCTGCCAAGCATCTGACTGACTCCCATCTTCACTATAGCGGACGACTGCGGTAGTGTCCTCATGAATAACAGCCAAAAAAGAAATCAATACTGGGTCAAGCCCCAAGACGGCTAATAAGGCCCATAATTTTTACCGATTTACAAGATCGAAAGCAGTGGACAAATCCATAAAAGCTAAATGGAGGTCCCCCTGCTTAGCGACCGTGTATTTCCCAATAATGAGATGTAAATTAAGGCATTGACCTACAGTGCCCTTTCCTTGTCTAAACCCGTATTGTAGGTCAGAGATTATGGATTTCTCCTCCAACCAAACTGTTAAACGGGCAAGGACAACTTTACCCATTACTTTCATGGCAGAATCCAAGAGAGAAATAGGCCGGTAACAAGCCGGATCTTCTCTTGAACCTTTTTTGAATAGTGGGACAATAACAGCTTTGCCCCAGGACTTAGGAGCACCGGTCTCAGAAGCAGCATTAAAAACATGAGTTAAAAGTTTTGCCCAAAACCTTGGATCCGCCCTATAAAGGTCCGCAGGAACTCCATCCGGTCCTGGTGCTTTACCTTTTGCCATTGACTCAATGGCCTCCAGGACTTCTTCCTCTTTGAAGAGGATTTTTGAGGCTAATATACTATCCGCATAGTTTACTGGATTGAGTTCTTGAATCTCTGAGTAAAGACCACTAAAGTGAGCCACCCATCTGTCTGGCGGGATGAAACACTCTTTGTTAGTGTTCTCCAGTTCATCAAAAAGAGGACTATTAATCACCTTCCAGAACTGGCTACTATTATTCTGAACAATTGCGTCTGACAAATCATCCCATGGCTTATTTCTTAGCTGAGTTTTCCTGTCTTTTATTGCTTATTTATAACATCTTCTTGCTTCTGCAATCTTACTAGGATTTTTACCGGATTCTTTCAGTGCCGACAAGAGGGCAGAGTGAGCACTAGAACAAGTGCGGTCAAACCAGTTTTTAAATTTTTTAGGCCTCGGTCTCCCATGGCTGGTAAGATTACCCACAACTTGTTTAGTTATCCTGTCAAAGGCACCCAAAATTTCCTTCGATTGCGCCACTACCGAAAGACAAAGACTAAAATCATCTTTATTACTTTCCTATAGGTTCTCAAGGAAGTCAGTAGGGGTGATAACATCCCATCTCAGTCGTCTTCCCTGACTGATAGACTCTAAATTTGTGTTGGAAATCAAAGGCAAAGAAACATCTTTCATCAAGGCCTTAACTTTGATTTTCACCGTAAGAGGATTATGGTCACTTAAGGCGTTTTGCTCAACACAAAAAGTACCCAGCAGGTTCATCAGAAGGCGAGATACGAAGATATAATCAATCGTACTACAACGGCCTTGACCCGTAAACGTAGGGACAGGAACCAACAGGTCTTGAACAGGCATATATAAGTGATAAGCCGATACCATACTCTCTAAATATATCCCACCCTTAGAATGTTCAAAGTGGATAGCCTCTTGCGGGCAAAGATTGTGATTATTATTTCCAAAACAATTAAGATGACATACATGAATATTAAAATCGCCAAAAAGTAAAAGTAAATAAGGTTTAACATTCATTGCATCATACTCGTCCAAGAATGTGAACAGTGCTTCAAGATGCTCTAACTCATCAAGTCTGGTAAATGAATTATAAAAATTAACCACCAATAATGATGGCAAGTTAACACCTTCCATTTTCACCGCTAAAATATGAGAGGAATTGGTCACTAACAGCTCCATGCTATATAATAACTTTAAGCTGAATAATGGCAAAAGACCCCCTTGTGGTCTCCCCGTAACAGAAGGCACAGAATATTTAATAAAAGACTGATACCCGTTCAAATAGTAAGGGTCTGTGCCCTCCCATGTTTCTTGCAGAACAATTATGTGATAAGTGGAAAGAAAAGCCCTCCAGTTTTGATCGCCTCTTTTAGAGCGAAGACCAGCAATATTCCATGATAAAGCAGTGATTATATCTATTGCTGGAGAGCCTCCTACACAGCCTCGCTCTTGTATTATACTATTTTCCAAATTAGGTGAGAGAGATTGGGAATCAACTTCTACTCCATAATTAGGCAACTCAACATTCAAATTGTCAGAATTAATAATAGGAGCTATTCCGCCCCCCCGCTACAGAAACCTCCTCAAGGCGCCTCTCCATGGCTCTTATGTCGTGCTCTGCCTGTAGGGGTAAAATTTTATCTGTTGAATCACTGAAGTTGACGATATTATCCACAGCAGGTACCCTGAAAGAAAAAGACCCAAAGGAAGTAGAGAAGACTGCTCTAGATACGTCATTACGTGTATCAACTCTATCAACCCTGAGTCAGTCATTAACATCTAAAGTACTAAGGGCTTCGTATCTATTACTTAATAGCCATGATTTACTTGCAGGGACGTGCTGAAAGGTAAGCTCTCTCGTTCCAGCAAGCCCCAAAGAATGAGGTTGGTAGAAGAAGCCCAATGGGAGAACATTAACATAGTCCTGTTGAATTCTAATAGACCCAGCTTGTCTCAAAATATGGTCTACTATATCGGGGGAACTAAAATTCACAACGACACAATCACCCTTCAGTGTCTTGTTGGACTTCCCCAACCATGAAACCCTTCTCACCATTTTAAAACAATCAAAGATGTGACTCCCCAAAACTGTCTTACTAGCCAAGTAGTGAAGTGCTTTATTTTTTAGGGAGGACCAATGCTCTTCCTTACCATCACAGATTTTCAGAACATTGGCCAAAATAATGGTGTATGGGCAGGCCTCTGGTGGGAAATTTAAAGGGAGATCCTTACGTGTAATCTCCCCCCGAGAACTTAATCTTTCAATATGACCCCTCAACCCCGGGCTAACAACACCATTTGTTCCCCGAGCAGGTGGTAAGGGGTTTATAGGGCCAACAACAGGAGTCGTCATAGACTCATCCAGTTCGCACGCCCTAGATGTAACTGCACTTAGGGAGTGAATATTAGATGGGTTAGGCCTTAACACCGGAGCGCTCTGACCTGCTATATGACGTTCAATAAGAATAAGTCTATCGTCAATCTTACTAAGTCTGTCCATAACTGGTAATATAATCGCTCTCAATCGCTCGTCCATCAGCTTAATCAAATTAACCAACATGTCCCCCATAGTAGCTACATCCCCTTGAGCCATATGCTCAGTAAGCCCCTTGCCCTTGTCAGGAGTAGCCTGAACCACTAAACTACCTTCCTGTTGAACCAACCCTTGAACAGGATCTTTATTCCTAGATTGTTTAGCTTGTTGGCGGCTTCCTTTAGGGGCTTGAATAGCTTTTCTCTTACCCTTAGCTGTTTTGGCAGGAGCAGCAGAAGGGATCTTTAACTGCCTAGTGCGTAAGGCTGGGGGGGAAAGAGAGAGACTGGAGACATTCATCAAAAGTGGGGCACTGGCAACACTGGACTCTAATACATGCCCAGAAGAAATAGGATGGGTAGCCTGTGTAGAAACAAAATCCGCATTACAATAAACAGGTTGTAACACTGAGTTAAGGTGGGTAAAAGGCTCCAATGACAACCTTCTTTCCACCATTTCAATTGATTTGACACAGCATTTTCGGCTTTTTTTAAATAAGCATCTAATGTCCCTGACCCCCCCCGCTGTAGAACTCTTATAGAGAATTTTCGCCATAGCGTGTACTAAACAGAAATCTCAGTACATTAATAACAGCAGTTGCCAAACCATAGGAGTCCTTGACGGTGCAAACCTTAAGATCCGGCTGGATGTTGGAACGCACAGGGTCAAAGAGCGACTGGCACAAGTTAGAGGGGTGGCCCAGCCCGGCTTTGTACTGCCCCGGACGGCAACAGACGGCCCGCCCTTTGCCCGGGCTTAGCCCGGCGCTGCCCGCGTGCTGTCCCGCGATGTGGGAGGTATGCTTGATTTTGTAGTGCCTCCGGGTGCGTGAGTAGCACCACCTGTGTCCGCCTGTATCCGCCCCCGAAGCAGGGTAGTCTGGGGAATGAAGTTTTTGTTCACACGCCGCCCGCGTTGTATCAGCAGTGCGGCGGCGGGAGGAAGATGCAGGAGAAGGAGCCAGCAGCACCCAGTTCATCCACGAACCTGGTAAGTTTTCAAAAATCCCCCAAGTTGGCCACACCGTCTGGATCACGCCCGCTCCACTGGAGGTATGCTTGATTTTGTAGTGCCTCCGGGCGCGTGAGTAGCGCCACCTGTGTCCGCCTGTATCAGCCCCCGAAGCAGGGTAGTCTGGGGAATGAAGTTTTCGTTCACACGCCGCCCGCGTTGTATCAGCAGTGCGGCGGCGGGAGGAAGATGGAGGAGAAGGAGCCAGCAGCACCCAGTTCGTCCACGAACCTGGTAAGTTTTCAAAAATGCCCCAAGTTGGCCACAGCCTCTGGATCACGCCCGCTCCACCGGAGGTATGCTTGATTTTGTAGTGCCTCCGGGCGCGTGAGTAGCGCCACCTGTGTCCGCCTGTATCCGCCCCCGAAGCAGTGTAGTCTGGGGAATGAAGTTTTCATTCACACGCCGCCCGCGTTGTATCAGCAGTGCGGCGGCGGGAGGAAGATGGAGGAGAAGGAGCCAGCAGCACCCAGTTCATCCACAAACCTGGTAAGTTTTCAAAAATCCCCCAAGTTGGCCACAGCGTCTGGATCACGCCCGCTCCACCGGAGGTATGCTTGATTTTGTAGTGCCTCCGGGCACGTGAGTAGCGCCACCTGTGTCCGCCTGTATCCACCCCCGAAGCAGGGTAGTCTGGGGAATGAAGTTTTCGTTCACACGCCGCCCGCGTTGTATCAGCAGTGTGGCGGCGGGAGGAAGATGGAGGAGAAGGAGCCAGCAGCACCCAGTTTATCCACGAACCTGGTAAGTTTTCAAAAATCCCCCAAGTTGGCCACAGCGTCTGGATCACGCCCGCTCCACCGGAGGTATGCTTGATTTTGTAGTGCCTCCGGGCGCGTGAGTAGCGCCACCTGTGTCTGCCTGTATCCGCCCCCGAAGCAGGGTAGTCTGGGCAATGAAGTTTTCGTTCACACGCCGCCCGCGTTGTATCAGCAGTGCGGCGGCGGGAGGAAGATGGAGGAGAAGGAGCCAGCAGCACCCAGTTCGTCCACGAACCTGGTAAGTTTTCAAAAATCCCCCAAGTTGGCCACAGCGTCTGGATCACGCCCGCTCCACCTGAGTTATGCTTGATTTTGTAGTGCCTCCGGGCGCGTGAGTAGCGCCACCTGTGTCCGCCTGTATCCGCCCCCGAAGCAGGGTAGTCTGGGGAATGAAGTTTTTGTTCACACGCCGCCCGCGTTGTATCAGCAGTGCGGCGGTGGGAGGAAGATGGAGGAGAAGGAGCCAGCAGCACCCAGTTCGTCCACGAACCTGGTAAGTTTTCAAAAATCCCCCAAGTTGGCCACAGCGTCTGGATGCATACATAGTGGAAGGATGCTTCTTAGCAGAAAGCTAGAATGAGAGAAAAGAGAGATACATTCCAGAGGTACTCTGATCCGTTCACCAAAGGACACCAGTACAGCTAGGTATTGTAGATTAGTGCACTAAAATTAGACAGACAATGTTAACTTGACAGTCATAATGTGGTACACCAGTAAGCAAAACAATGTATACTATACATTGATACAGGACTCTTATAAAGTTTTGTAGCCCTGATTTGTCATTGTCTTAATGTTACTGCCTTCTCTTAAACAGTATCCCAAAAATGTTCTCTAAGAAAGAAGCAGAAGTTGAGATTGCTGTTGTCCCAGAATCTCTTCTATTCAATTACATTTTGTTGAAGGTTACTAACGTTTCTTTCTTGTTTTCCAGCTTTTCATACTTACTTCCGTCAAACTCTGAATACCTTTAATCTTGTTGCATTACAAGTTACAGTTCTTTGCTCTTTAACTTGTAATGTCTTCTCTCACTACCTTTAATCTTGTTGTGTCATGGGTTTTATATATTTTTTTGGGGGAGTTTATATAGCACGGACTTGACCCAAAGGTATCAGGTATCAGAGCGCTTTACACGAGTACCAGTTGCATCATATGAGGACACATTCATTTTTTTTGTTTGGCACTGTTAAATTAAGTGATTTGCCATGAATCACAGGATGTTGCTCGCCTTTGCTGAGACTCAAACCCGTTTCCCCAGATTGGAGGTTGACTGCCCTAGCCATTAGGCCACATCCTGTTCCCTTTTTTAATTTCACAGGACGTATTTTTGCACAGATTTGGATTGTCTATTATGACCCCAAGTCTTGCTTCCAGCTTTGACCCTGAATGCGTGCCGTGGTTCAAGGATGTTCGCTACCAGTCTGCAGGTATGTCACAAAGCTAATCCTATTCACTTCCACTGAAAAATCATGACTTTTAAATCATGGTAGCCTACACAGAGGAGAAAGGTTTAGGAGGAAGAGAGAGTAAACACTGAGAAAACACTGATGCAAGCTCATCACACTTCCTTCTGAACTGCTTATGTAAGTCCGCATTGAAACAATACCAGATTTGAAAAGAACTTTCTATCATTCATAACTTTCATAACATATACAACTGTTTTACCTAATTACCCCTCATAAGAAGTCCTTTATCTCAGCCCTTCCTTCTCTAGAACTGAATGCAGTTCTCTCATTTGAAATGGTTATTGTTTGTCCTCTTGAAAATCCCTGCAGTGTAGTTTTTACGTATGATTCTTATGACTTTACTAGAGAGTTCAATGTACATAATTTCAAAATGAGTTCCAGTCTTGTAAGACACAAAGTGCAAAATAAGAAGGTGCCAAAAAACCAAAACAAATGATAGAACAGAGTATGCGCACAGATATGTTCAAATATAGAAAGCATTGAAAATGTTAACAATTGTTAGAACAATTTGTGTTAGCAAGATAGTGCAACAAGTAGAAAGTTAAAGTTCCAATTCAACACTCCTCCCTCGAATAACTGGCTCCACGATGATGCTTTGACAACTACAAGAACTGCTTATGGAAGCTATGAGACCCTGGTATCAATCTCCTTTTAGGTTTTAAACAAGAATACAAAGCCGGACGCGGCATTCGGATTTCGATTACCAAATGGAAAGAAAAGGACGGTGAGCACTAGCAGCTTCAAGGTAATTAACACCATTGATCCCACAGAAGAAATTCATGTTGGGTGGGCGAGGATGACTTATATGTGCCACACAAATTATTGGGTATGTCAGACAAGTCCTCTTGCTTGTTACAGGCAATCCATTACTATCATGCGAATATGTAATGCATTAGATGCTCTAAACAAAATGAGAGGGACCCTTTACTTACCAAAGGACTAGGGTTCAATCAAGAAGGAAAAAGACAACAATGTGTCCTTTGGTCCACTAGTACTGTAATCTTATTCATTCAAACATCATCTCTCTCTCAGATTCCACCTAAGGGGACACAATTATTATTGAAAATGCAGTATGCCAACACACAAATGATAGGTAAATGATTACATATCAATTTATTAAAAACATTAAAATAATTGTGGCAAGTTACAAACAAACAAAAAGACATTTGATCATATATAAATCATATACCTATATAACAAATAGAACACACAATAAATCGACAGATAAAAAGGGTAAAGCAAAAGAAGAGGAGAAGAAGAGAGTATTAAGAGACAGTGCACTTTGTCATTAAAAAACCATATCCTTGTAAGGATGGCATTGAGGCTGGGAACTGATATACAGGAAGCGATCAATATCTAGTGTAACAGCCCTCTACACGGATTATGTAGCTAGTGCATCAACTCGTTTCAATGGTATTTTCCTGATTAGACCATCTTTATCAAGACTTTGAATAATACTCTCTGAAGATGTGTGCGAAGAAAATCTTTATAATTTTTTAACGAAGCGAAGAGATCACTGTGAATCTGAAGCTACTACTTTGGTAGTTCGAGTCACCTCTTCAGGAGCTATAATATATCAGTAAAAATCTTTCTTTTCAAAGAAATCGGTATATGTAGATTAGTCAGCTAAAGTGAGCCTATATGTATGTGAGGTGAGGTCACACTAATTTCGTAACAGACCTTGCAAGGCCTGCTGGAAGTCTCTGTAATGAACAATGACATTTTGAAAGACCAAAAAGAACTGTTACAAATAATTGTGGGGGAGTTGAATCAGATAAAGGACCATATGCCTTCTATAGTGAGACAGGTTGCAGGAGAAGCAATATTGTTACAGAGGAAGGGGGGGAGGAAAACCAGGCAGATAAGGGTAAACATAGCATATATATATCACAATACCCAAAGCTTATAAAAAAACAGGGAGAAACAACGAGATATAAACAATATATACCTAGAACAAAGTGACAAGTGAGAATAAGTAAGAAGGGTTTGAGCATAAAACACAAGAGAAAGGAGGATGTGATTACAGTGGAAGGGTATAAAGGTCCAGTGAATGACCTAAATAAACATCATTAACATAGATTAGTGAATGAAGCCATAAAACATGAGGATATAAAGAGAAGAACACTAGTTGAAAAACCTAAGAAAATTACATTGAACCCAACACCTCTACCCTACAAGAACGAGCGGGTGGGAAGGTCTGGAGGTAAAGGAGAATTTGAAGAACAAATGATCAAAGGGAAAGGGAAGAGTATAGAAGGGCCAGAGAGGAAAAGGAGAGGGGTGGTTGGGAGAAGCACTTATGAGAAACAAAGTAAAATGGAGAATGATTTACTACTTTATCTGGAACCAATAAACCGTAGGAATGACAGAAAGAGAGGAAGAAAACTAATTTCCCTAAATCTATCTCAATTGCTTCACACCTTCTCCAAATGTGGGGGTCTGAAAGATATAGGGACTG
The DNA here is from genome assembly GCF_964204655.1 of Triturus cristatus. NCBI lineage: Eukaryota > Metazoa > Chordata > Amphibia > Caudata > Salamandridae > Triturus > Triturus cristatus. The sequence continues at coordinate 581,586,400 of NC_140586.1, forward strand.
AAGACCTTAGACAATTAGGTTTCAGAGTAAATAGACAGGGACAAGAAGTAACAGAGATCTTGCTGTATTCACAAGTGGTAAAGCTAGCAATAATGAGTGCAGAAATGGACTTGCTGGAAGAAGGAATCATATTAGTCCCAGAACAGGAAGTAAGAGATAGGGACTAAGCAATCTTTCCTAAAAAACCACGCAGGACTAGGAATGAGGCAGATTCGGTTGATTTAGCAGGCATATGGATATACGGAAGATCTGAAAATTACGCTACAAACTGACGTAAGGGAATAGTATAGAGGAGGACTAAAATTATCAAATAGGTATAGGCCTTTAACAGCATGGGAGAATGACGAAAAAAGCTGGTTGGGTGAAACTGATTAGGAGGCAGGGTTGTCGCACAGCCTGGGCATACTTACTTGGAATACCGATGGGTACAATAAAATATCTAAAATAGATGATTTTAAAAAAGCATTAAATGTTTCAAAACTTGGCTGTGCGACGAAATCCTAGTTGTTACAGGAAATTACAGATGTTTATCAAAAGGACTTGGTTTTAGTACTAGGTGACTTTAATCATAAAATGAAATCCCTGTAGAGCTGATCTAGGATGTAAAGCCCTTGATGCTAGCGAAGGAGGCCCTTCCCCTCCCTTGGACAGACCATTTTCTTGTCCCCTTCCAATTACCTGGAACCCTCGGGAAAAACCGAATACCCCCCACCTTCAGTAAGGACAGGACCTGGTCCAGACTCCCCACGGATGAATGGGCTAAGACCCTTGAAAGAAACATCCCTGCTCACGCTGGAGATCCAACTACGGCAGACAGAAGATTCAGGGACTGGATTACCGCCTCCCTAGACCTAGTACTCCCACTCAGAAACAGGGAAGACAAAAACGGCAAACATGGCTCAGCACCATGGTATTCCGCAGATCTAAGAATACTTCGTAAAAATTGCAAAAAGCCGAACGACTCTGGAGAAAAAATTGGCAACATGCCAACAAAGAAGCCTACCAGTCTACGGTCAAACTCTATAAAGAGGCCATTAAATCAGCTAAAGCTTCATACTATGATACGCGAATACAAGAAGCATCTAATTCAGCCCGAGAATCCTTTTTAATCGTCAAAGAGCTGATCAAGGTCCCCACCACCTCCCCCTCCAACACCCCCAAAGTTGACAGAAGTAATGAGCTAGCGAACTTCTTCAACGATAAAATCACCCGCATCCTGTCCTCCCTCCCACTCCCCAGCTCCCCCAGCCTCACGGAAAGCCGTACTCCCCTCGAACAGACTGAAAGCATCTGTCGCCCCACGCTACAGTCATTCCGACCTGTCACCCCCCTAGAGGTTGAGCGAACCCTAACAAAAATGAAAAGTGGATCACCCTTGGACCCAGCCCCTATCAGGTTCCTCAAGACCGTAGCCTCAGTAATTGTACCTACCATCACGGATCTCATCAACTGCTCGTTCGCCCACGGAACTGTTCCCGACAGCTGGAAGAGTGCTGTGGTCAAAGCACTCTTAAAAAAACCTCAGCTAGATCCATCGGACCTGTCCAACTACAGACCAATATCCCTACTCCCTGGCATCAGCAAAGTCACTGAGAAACTGGTAAACTTCCAACTATCCCAGTTCCTTGAAACTAATAACCTGCTCCGACAATCCCAAACCGGATTTCGCCCGGGCCATGGAACGGACACCGCACTCCTCGCAGTCATTGAAGAGGCAAGGGGCTTACTGGATTCAGGAGGATCAGTGGCAGTGATCCTCCTGGATCTAAGTGCAGCCTTTGACACGGTCAACCACCGTGTCCTTCTGCATAGACTGGCGAATGCAGGACTTACCGGGACAGCAATCAAATGGATCGAATCCTTTCTTACAGGACGCACTTTTCAAGTGTGGGACGATAACCATCACTCATCCACCCTCCCACTCACCAGCGGCGTCCCCCAGGGCTCTTCCCTGAGCCCGACGCTTTTTAATGTCTATATGGCCCCCCTCGAGGACGTGGTAACACCATTTAACATAAAAATGGTGAGCTACGCTGACGACACCCAACTAGTCGTCTCCTTGTCCCAGTTGATCGACCATCCTGAAAATTTGACTAACTGCCTCATAGGTATCCACAACTGGATGAATGACTCATCACTAAAATTGAATGGGACAAAGACAGAAGTAATGCCACTTGGCAAGCAATGGACAACTATCCCTCCTACACTATGGCCCGATGTGTTCGGAGAAATTCCCCCCCCAAAACGCGAAATCAAGACACTCGGGGTGTGGCTTGTGCCACAGCTCACGATGAAAACCCAAGCAACCAAAACCTCGGGCACATGCTTCGGGCTTATGCGCACGACCCGTAAAATCCTGCCCTTACTCCCACCTATGTCCAGGAAGCTCCTTATCCAGGGACTAGTGCTGTCCCGCCTGGACTACAGCAACCTGGTCTACTTGGGAGCCCCCGAGTCTACTATCACGAAACTCCAGCGGACACAGAACGCGGCAGCACGCATGATTACTAACACTCCCTCCAGAATGTCCGCCAAGCCAGCCCTCAAAGCCCTGCACTGGCTCCCCGTGCGCCAAAGGGTGCACTTTAAAGCAATGTGTACTACACACAAGCTTTACAACGGATCTGGTCCAGCGATCCTTAGTAAAATGATCACACCTTACACAGCAACCAGATCCCTACGATCTCAAAATGAGAATTTAGTCAGCACCCCCAGATTCAAAAGAACCCGCACAGGAGGTCGACAATTCTCCGTTCAAGCGGCTAAGGGCTGGAACGCACTCCCTCGCGCCCTCAGACTAGAATCCAACTACCTTGCTTTTCGCAAAAAACTAAAGACCCATCTGTTTCCTAAATAACACCCTTCGGTCGCCTTCCCCCCTCTCTCCCCCTCACTAGGATTTCAAGTTACATAGCGCGGGGATGCCCTTGGGTCACCAGGCGCTTTAGAAATCGCTAAAATAAATAAATAAATAAATAAAGAGATGTTGATGGCCTTCAATATAAATGTCGTCAGCTTCCTCAGGGGTGGGATGCACTGCGTCGGATATGGGCCTATGTAACTTTATGGGCTCAAGTTGCCTAATTTGTGTTAACAGAAAGACGGAGTCAGATCGGCCAGCTAGCCGCACATTTAAGATAGGCAACTAATTGCGTCCAATTGATTACATCTTTACCCATGTATGGAATTTTGATGTAATAAGTGAGTTTGAAGTGATGAGGGTCGAAGGAAGTGATCATTTCCCACTTAGTGCTAAAATAGTTGGGGGTAATAAAAACCTAAGAGATACGATTATTCCAGTTCAAATGGAGTACCACAAAAAGTTTACTTGGCATATGACGGAGGAGTGCCTGGGGTTATTTCAGCAGAATCAAATATTAGAGGACATTCCAAGGATTGGGAACATAGGTTGGTTTGAAAATGTAATTATACAAGTGAACCAATGTTTAAGAGCTAAGTTAAATGGGAAAAGCTGTTGGGGAGGAAGGGATAAGAAAAGACATAAAGAAGAAAACTGGTTAAGGGTGGAATGTAGGAAAATAAAATCAAATATAAGAAAAGGAAAAAGAAGACAGAAACTGAAGTACGATATAGATATGGCAATCTGCCTGCAGAATTTAAAGAAAAAGTATAAAAAGTTTATAAGAGTTCATAAAAGAACATACAAAGAGAAATGTTGGTGGAACCTATTAGAGGCAATAGAAACTAAGAATATAAAAATGTTTGGGAACTGGTCCAAGAGGGGTCTGGTAAGGCACAGGCAGTTATGAACTGCTTTGTGACAGACGATGACTGGAAACATTATTTGGGGGAAATATATAGCATTGGAGAACGGCAAGTAACTATGGAACATGCAATATGGCCAGAAATGGGGGATGATACCAGGCTGTCTTTTTCAGAAAGGAATGTTAAACGCATTATAGCAAATCTAACACTGACTAGAGCAGCTGGCCCTGATAATATCCCGGCAGTAATTATATAGACCCAATCAGACTGATCTGGAAAATTCTTTACAAAAAAGTTTTCCGGTATTTTGGAGACAGGGAAGATGCCCCAGACTTGGAGAGGAGCAATTATCAGACCCCTCTATAAACAAGGCGACGTTAAGATCCCTAAAATGTATAGGCTAATCAATCTTTTGGATGTGGGTGAGAAGGTATTTTCTAAAGTAATCTTAGAAAAATTAAAAGAATGGGCAGAGGCTAACCAGGCAATACACCCAGAACTGTTTTTATTTAAAGAATGGGCATTCTACTATAGACCACTGCTTCTCCTTATGGTCCATAGTGCGGAAGTTGATGGAGCAGGGGGGTGCACTGTTCAGCTGCTTTATTGACTTCCAGGCAGCTTTTGACCTGGTCGACTGCAACAGGTTGTGGGAGATGCTGGTAAATATCGACATCCCCAGGGACTCTTTGGTCATTATACAAGAGCTCCATAGGAACAATTGGGCACAGGCTGTCCTGGACACAGATGGGCATTCTCGAAGAAGATACCAATTGAAAACAGGCTAAGAAAAGGGTGTGTCGTGGCCCCTCTGCTCTTTTCTTTGTTCATAGATGACTTACCAGATATACTAAAGAATGTATGGTGGCTAGCCCTAAAATAGATGGGAATTACATCTCTTGCAAAAACAACAGTTGATGGACAGAATGCAGAACAATGTCATACATCCACCCCAGTGCAGAGATCTGGGCCTAAATCCATTGTTTTTTGCTCACCATGCCATTCCATTTTGAACCCAGCCATATGCAAATCAGTCTTGACCCTGTGCCTCATGGGAACAGTCCAGCCCGAACTGCCAAGCCAGGTCCTCCCTGGACTGGAAACAAGCATCCTAGGACCGGTTTCGGGGTTTCACCCCTCTTCAGCCAGGATAGCTTGAGTCCAGTGGCATGGAGAGCATGAGACTCACGTCTGAGCATACCCGTCCCACTCGGGGTGACAAATGCAAAAACAACAGTTGATGGACAGAATGCAAAACAATGTCATACATTCACCCCAGTACATCTCTTACCTACTCTATGCAGATGACCTGGTAATTTTTGGATCAAACAGAGATAGGCCTGCAGAGGAAACTGGATGCGTTTAATCAATATTGCAGTCAGAAAATACTTGTGGTAAACTTAGACAAAACCACAGTCTTGAGCTTTGGTAAGAAAAGTAAGAAATTCAGTTGGTTTCGGGGCTCCACTAAAGTGGAAGAAGTGAATGAGTACAGATATTTAGGGATGTGGTTCAAAAGATCCCTAAAATGGGAAACTCATCTGAATACATTAAGAATACGAGCGCAGGCATAAGTCAGTGGATTGAAAAAATTTGTTGGGAACTATGGAGAAAAGTCAGATAGACCAGTTTTGACAGCTTATAGGGCCATGATTCCGCCTCAGTTTCAATATGGAGCCGAATTATTGTATATCAGCGGCAAAAAGAGGTGGGATACCAAAGAGGGAAAATGTATTAAAAAAACTACTATCCCTTCCTAGATCATCTATGATACAAGCAGTAAGAATATAAATAGGCATGGTATCTTGGGAGGTAATGGTAAGTATGGCATTAAAATAATGTTCTGGCAATGCCTGGATAATTGGGAGGAGCAAAAAATAGCAGAATGGGCATCAGAGGTTAGGAAATTGTTTGAGACAGTATGCAGGGAACTAGGAGTTAATCTTAACCCCCAGGATTTACAAATTGATGTTGCAACGTGAGAATTGAAGGCACAAGGGAAAGGAACGTCTCAAGATCAAGATTGCCTGTACCTGAGGGGAAAAATATTGGTGGGTTTTATGATTAAAGCATGGAAATCTGATCAACAAATCCCATATATAGATTCATTACCAAACGGTTGCTTAAGAAAGGAAGTTTTAAGATTACCTATTAGGGATTAACCCTTCTTTTATGAATGACGAGTGAAAGGAGGCTATGATGGATTCTGAAGGTAATTGCACCTGCAACTTACGCACGAAATGAGATATTTTGCACATAATATTAGATTGTCTTAAGGTTCTTGACACACAGAAATTGTTTTTTCGACCTATGTTTTTAAAATATGGTATAAGGAACAGTGCACATGCAATAGAATTACTAACGGAAATTACCCTTCTGGACATCGCATGTGCACTGGGTAGATTTATGCTTGAAGGTAAAAAAGTGTTTAGTGTTTATAAAATTGTTTTTTTATGAATTTTATCATAGGAAAATAGGATTAGGAAATGAAATAACTTTTTATTATGCTATTGTAATTTTACTGTGTGTAAACGATTAACAATACTGTATTACGGAAAGATGGAAATGATATATATATATTTTTTTTTCTCTTCCTTAAGTTTCTATTTTTATGTTTAAGGACCGATGGCCTAAATAAACCCTACCTTGACTTTGACCTTGACAGCATAGTGTAAAACATATATTCCTTACAGATAGGATAACACTTCCTGCTTGTTCACAGGTGCAATAGAACAAAGTTCCTGAATACACCCTTTAGTCAACTGGGTCTTATAGCCCGGGATACGGCGCTGCTCGGCATCCATTTTCTTCAGTTTTGCGAATTAGCTTTAGATGCTGCCTTCACCACATAAGTTGGGATGTTCACCAGAAACTATTTTAAACTTTGGTATTTCTTCTTCAAACTTCACAGTAGTAGAATCTTCTTCAATCTCCTCTTCAACATCTACACCAATCAAACTCTCACTTTCTTTATACTCTTCTTGAGCACCAAAGAAACAAAACTGTATTTCATCAGAAACTTTTTTTACATCCAACACTGAACCATGCAAAAGAGCTGTGTTAATTTCATTTAGACATAATGCTGGAATTTTTACATAGTACAATCTTCTTACTAACTTCGGCATTTCTGAATGATGTATGGCTAAAATTCTTAAATGATGAAAACGACTTTAACACACTTTCTTAGAAAGACAAGCCAGAGAATGACCCTGAAAGTTAGTATATTTTCTCACTTTGCAAGGATCATGTCCTTGCAACATCTTAATCTACAAGGGATGTTGAGTCAGCTATTTCTGGAGATTAAATAACGTTTCTCTACTTCAGATGTAAGTCAAAAGAAGATTCAGGACACCTGTACCAGCTTAGAGGAAAATTTGTCTGTATTGGCACATGGGATATAGGCCTTGGAAAGTAAAGTGGGGGAGTTGGGGTTTGAGGTGAAGGATAACACTCAGGAAGTGGTCAGGTTGAAGGAAAGAGAAAAGGATCTGTCCGAAAGACTGGAGAGACTTGAAAACAATACCAGAAGGAATAACATCAGGATTCTGGACCCGGGCTGGAAGGAGATAACATCAAAACCTATGTCATAGACATCTTGACTAAAGCTTTCTCGCAGGTTGCTGCGGTATCGGTCTGGGAAACTGAGATCCAGAGAGTTCACAGGGACCCTTTTAAGCTGAACCCCAGCCAGAAAAAGCCCAGGAAAATCAGAGTATATATTCAATCCTACCTTCTTAAGAAACAGCTACTTGGGGATGCTCTTAAACTTAAGACGATACAGGTCTGAGATGCTTCGTTTAGAATAAGGTCAGATATCTTGCAGGTTACAGAGAATAAAATGTATGAGCTGGGTAAGCAGATGGATGCATTGAGAGAGCTTAGAGCTCAAGTACAGTTAAGGTTTCCTGCCTTTCTAAAAGTAGTATGGGCTAACAAGATGTATAATTTTAGGTTCCCAGAGGAAGTGGATGGTTTCTTGGCACAAAATAAACCTTAATTTATGGTTTGTAGGGAGTGCAGTCTTGTGGAGATGTTACTGCATTTTTTCTTGTTTTGTTTAACAGGTTAGTGGGCTTTGCCTTGAATTGTCAATTGTCAATTGCCAATGAAAGGTCTGGGAGGGTTCCCATGGGTGCGGTGGGAGGTCCGGGGTGGTTGGGGGTGCTGCAAGTGTGTTGGGGGGAGCATTGGGAAAAAATCAAAAAAGAAATCCATAATAGGGACCTCATGTGACGTAATAACTTCCTGTAGACCGAGCCGGGGGGTGGAACCAGGACAATGATGGGGGATAGATATACCCGTGGAGGAAGTAGATTTCTTGAAGTTTTATGCTAGAATGTTAATGGTTTAAGAGTCAGAAGAAGACAGCGTGTGATCCTGCAGTACCTCAAAGAGAGTTCAGCTAGGATCCTTATGATTCAGGAAACTCACCTGCTACAATCAGAATGTAAGGCAATGTTTAATAAACAAAGATGAGTGGCCAAGATTGTAGCTTCCTATCAACAATGCTGCTCTAAGGAGTCACCATTATTCTCAAAGTGAATTCAGGAGTTAAGCTTATTAAGAAGCAGGTAGATGACAGAGGACGTTGGGCAATGGCTGAAGTTAATTGTCAAGACGCTAAATATACCTTGGTTAGTTATTATGGACCTAACGAGGATGATACTACTCCTCTGAGTAATCTTTGTGTTACCTTGGCAGATTTTGAGGCTCCACTTATATTATTTTGAGACTTCAATGTGCTTCTAGATAATATGCTGGATAGATCTTCTCCCCGTACTCAGATAGTATCCCCGCGCGTTAAAGCCCATCTCAAGACAATATTACAATTTTTTAATCTTTGTGATGTTTGCCGGAAAAAAATGGGAGACATCAGGGAGTACTCCTTTTACAGTAAAAAGAACTCCCATTATTCTAGAATTGATTATACATTTGTGGAACATCCAGAACTCGCTAAAGTAAGCCTAATTGAATATCTTCCCATTCACCTGGAGAGGTGTGGTGAAGCGGCCAGGGCAGCTGACTTCGGGGTACAGGGTTCACGGTTTGATCCCCGGCTCCAGCGGCAGCTCAGCAGCATGTGACTCTGGTCAATAGCTCACTTAATTTCCACGACGGCCCCCAGTGCCTTGAGACCCCTGAGGGTGAGTAGTTCGCGCTTTACAAATATTTACATTTACATTTTCACACCTCTCCGATCATGAATTTGGAACTTCCCCCAGAGCTTTCTCAAATGAGATGGACTCTGAATAGGAGACTTCTCCTACAACCTCCTATCCGAGGCCTAATATAGAGGGAAACAGCTATCTTCCTCCAGCATAATCTGGTGTCAGCCTCCCTACATATAGTGTGGGATGCCTTCAAGATCTGGTTGAGAGGGACGTTAAAAGAGGCAGCTGTGGGTTGGGATAGATCAGAGAAAAAAGAGATGGCTGATTTAGAGATGCGGCTAGCAGGGGCTGAGGCAGATTTCAAGGCTAGGCGGCTCTCTGGTGTAGGGGATGAAAACCTACTAAGGAGAGTGGAAGATCTCCAGCTGAAGTTTAGACTTAAGTCTGAAGAGATACTACATCAAAAATGGGAGGTAAGCAAAATGAGGGATTTTGATCAGGGTGAGAATTGTGACAAACGTCTTGACATGAAAAGTAGAGTTGATAAATCTTGCAATTCTATCAGCAAGATTAAAGTGGACACCCAAATTACGGAGGATAAAGGGGATATTGAGGGGGCTTTTGCAGAATTTTTTCAGGGGCTTTATCGTGAAGATCTCTGAGCTGAGGAAGCGGGAATTGATAGGTGGCTCAAGGAGAAAAAGCTTCCAAAATTAAATTTGTGTGGATGCATTCCGCAGTCGGGGTGTGAGTCGAGCCCGGAGGAATATTTAGCAGCATTTTCACAGCGGTGGCTGTTGAAGTACACTGGTAATTTGAGGCGGTGGAGACAACGGTGAAAAGTTGTGTCTCGGTGCCAGCCTCAGCCTGTGTTGTGACTGGGGACGACTTCAGAGAAAACTACACTGCTGGCGATACATTTGTCACCGACTGTGAGTAATTTGTTTTTTTTTCTGCTAGTTTTCGATGTGTTGCGCAGTGGAAAATACACGGTAGCGTTAATGTGCTCAAGCCTTACCATGTTTGAAAGATGTTCTTCTACTCATTCCTTACGCTGGATCATCTTTGCATTCTTAGCGTGAGACGATCTGTGTGAACTGAAAGTGACGTCACATTGGATTCAAGGTCTATCTCCTTTGGAAGAGATGCTAAACGACGCACTGGCGGCCATTTTATCTCTATGGGAAGAATTCCTTAGACTTTGGTAATTTTCATGACGTTTCTTCATCTTAGTGTTGGAGGATGCAACCATATGGTGTGCCTGAACGTCCAGGGAAGCCTCGCTCTGCATTTGTCAATAAAGTTCATCCGACTCCTTGTGGATCGCGTACACGCCTCGGGATGATCGTTTCCTCTCCTCATCGTTTTGTCTGCAAAACTTTACATGTAAGCGCAGCAGTTGTTTGTTTCAACGTATGGTTGGAAGTTCGTGTCTTCGTTGTTGCAGACCCTGGACACTGGACTTTGCTAGCAGATTGTGTGCCATTAACAAGCACTTCATGACTGGGAAATCTTGGGTGAGGGATCGCTCACCGGAGTAAGAGACTTTCTTTTTGTGTTCATTTTAGTACTGTAATACTGTTTTGTGGGGGTGATTGCAGAGTAGTACCTTATGTTTTTAGGGAGCTCTTGTGTCCTTTCTATGTGTAGGGTGTGGGGTGGTGAGTGCAGGGTGTGGGGTGGTGAGTGCCCCAGTTTTGAGTTCATTAGGAGGTGTGTTCTCTGTTGCATGGAGGTTGTGGCCTGTGCGTGTTGGCTGTAATTCACCGCTCAGGATGGTAGTGAAGACGCTCTCCTTTCCCACTTGCAGCAATTAGTTCTAAGAGGCACTCAATAGGACCAGTATGACTGACTTTCTTTTTTACTTGTGTTATGACTGTGCTCATGTGTCCTAGATTTTTCTGAATTTCCCTGTTTTGGTCAGTATGTTTGGGGTTTAAAGGATACCCTGGATTTGTTTTGTTTTGGGTTTAAAAATACCCATAGATTGTTCCAGAGTGTTTTTGGGTTAAGAATACCCTGGATTTGCTTTGGCTTTAAAGGAATCCCTGGATTGGCTTTGGGTTTAAAAGAAACCCTGGATTTGCTTTGGGTTTAAAGTTACTCTGGATTTGCTTTTGGTTAAATTTACCCTGGATTTACTTTGGGTTTAAAGATACCCATATTAGTTTCTAGAGTGTTTTGGGATTATAATTACCCTGTCTTGGTCTGGGTGGAGTCTTATTCCTCTTCTTTGAGTTAGACCTGTCCTGCCATTAGTATGTGCAGTTGAGGGTTGTAGATCCCTGTTCTGCTGCAGTCTTGTGCCTTAGTTTGTGGCGCAATGGGTACTCAGTGTGGTAGTATTGTACCCGCAGTTTGTAGTGTGAGTTATGGTGGATATCATCCACTGTTTTTAAGAATGTATTTCTTTACCTTGCATTCTTTGTTGTCTTTCATCATTATCGAGGAAGGGTGTGTTGTAATGTTTTTGTATTGTTAGGCATCCTCCTTTGCAGACATATGTGTGTTTTATCATCTTCATACATTTTGCTGTATATGATAATTTTATGGGGGAGGGTAATGTTTAAAGGTTTTGTCGTTAATGCATCCTCCTTTGCTGTCATGTGTGTTTTATCACCTTCATAAATTTTGATTGTTTTCGATCATTATAAGGGTGAAGATGTGTTGTAATGTACTAATTACCTAATGCACTCGGGAGAATCAGCTGGTGTGGAAGGGCTGAGCAGCGAGGGAACAGCACCTGGTGGGCACTTTTCATGGATCAGACTAACATCCTGTAACCTGTAACCAAGAAGTGATCTTAAGAAAAAATCTACTACCTTTCCTACAAGACTTGCCTGCGCATCATTCATCATTTTAACACCATGCTATCTGACGTAGAGGAGGTAGGATTATGTATACATTTGGCACTCCAACATTTACAAAAAAAAGTCCGGTTGAAGATACGGCGGCCAAGCTCATGTCGCACTGTCACGTCTGTTTGGGTCTCTCCTACCATAGTGACTGGGCCCCAGTGTGGGACTCCCCTGGTACACCGGAATGTCTTTTGGATGCACTAGTTCAGCCATTAAAACAGGAGGGAGTCAAACACTGAAAGGACATTGTGGTGGATAACACATGTCTCTCCTGGGACTTTTGGAGGAATCTTACCAGTGGTGCTCTTTCCAGGTTTAAGTTTTACCAAATCTCATCATGGTGTAAGAGTCAACATTGGCCATTCTTGGAAGACAACTCTATGGAAAATGAGTTTCAAGACCTGACCCCAAAAAAGAAAGAAGTAGCACAATAGTATAATCATCTCTTTGCTGCTGCTGACAGCAAACTGGAATATCCATACATGGTCTGGGAGTAGTACTTACTGAGCAAGGAGCTGAAAGATCTATGGCAAGTATCTGTAGACACACTTTACCCATTGGTTAAATCAGCTTCACTCAGGAGAAACCCCTTTTTTACACTCCACAGGCTATATTGGTACCCACTTAAAATATCCAGAATGAAAGGCAGTGGAGAAGTCAGGTGTCTGAGATGTGGTGCCCAGAAGGTGGACGATATCCATGTGTTTGCTTCTTGTCCTAAGATCCAATAATTCTGGGGAAATGTGGGTAAGACACTCTCCAAGGCTCTGGGTACCGAGGTTAAGGTAAGCCATACTTTAATTTTATGTGGCACTGTCTTGACACCTGAAGGGGTGTTAGGCTCCATGGGGTTACAGAATAAACTGGTATTTTATCTGATTCTGATTCTGATAGCTAGGCGAGAGATCTGTAAACTATGGTGTCAGGTGCTGCCCCAAACGTGGAGTGCTTAGTGGAATTCAGTAAGATACTATAGAGATTTAGACCAGAATGTCAATGCATACAGAAAAAGATCAGACCCGGGTTATTTTGGAACTTGTTGGATGATTAAATCCTGATTAAACCAATCTAGTTTACAGGATAAGCTCCAATGATTATACCTCTTGGTCAGCTCAAGATGTGTGCTACGGGTGGTTCCCGTAAGAACATCAGCTGAGATTGGAACCACAAAGTTATAAGCAGCAGGGGTGGATTAGGCCGAGAGGTTGCTATAGCTACAGAGGTGATATAAGGAGTAATACAAAAATTAAATAAATAAAAAATAAACATCTTAATCTTCTGTTTCACACTTTCTTTCCATATTCTCTTAAGAAAGTTAGTAATATAGCAATATATTCCTGTCGTATACTACAGATACTACTACAATCCCATTTAAACACTGGAGCCTGTGTACGTCTCCCTTGAACTTCTTCCGCTATTACTTCTTCCACATTTCTAGGAACCATCTTTTCTTTTTCAATCGGACAACCATTTTTAACTTCGTAACAACGACCACAGGTATCAACTGTGTTAACTAATGTATTTTGTTGAAAATAGCTTTCTTCATTGAAAAAAGGTTCAGTACTAGAAGTATGCTTCCATTCGCAAAAACAACAATTGATGGACAGAATGCAGAACAATGTCATACATTCACCCCAGTACAGAGATCTGGGCCTAAATCCATCGTTTTTTTGCTCACCATGCCATTCCAGTTTGAACCCAGCCATATACAAATCAGTCTTGACCCTGTGCCTCATGGGAACACTCCAGCCCGAACTGCCAAGCCAGGTCCTCCCTGGACTGGAAACAAGCATCCTAGGACCGGTTTCGGCGTTTTACCCCTCTTCAGCCAGAATAGCTTGATTCCAGTGGCATGGAGAGCACGGGAATCACGTCTGAGCATACCTCGTCAGTGAATTTCCTTGTTTTGGTCAGTATGTTTTTAGTACAAAGTTTGTCTATATTTTAAGATTTATATAGGCCCTGCGAATTGATGATGGGATGGTGGCAGCAATAAGGGATTGTTATATTAATGCTACTGTAGCAATGCTCATGGAACACCTCCTTCTTTTTAAGGAAAGGGGAGTAACCAGATGAGTACAGTACCTGACAACACAGAATTAGAGAGCCTATCAGCCTCTACATCAGGTTTCATTACTCTGCTGGAAGTTGGACCTCACTCGAAGTGTGTGGTATGTGAGATATTAGTGATCTTTTTCTATATTTGAGTATATTGACCTCATAAACATGGGGGATAGTAAAACATGTTATATACATTCTCCTTACAGGTACCTAGTGGAATGTGCTAATGTGAATGTGGTCATTAATAGACCCACACAGAAACCCTAAGGCAGCAAGTGTAATTATACCTACATGAATTATTGAATGTACCTTAATGTGAGGTAGGTTTTGAGCTGTTTAGCCAAACATACAAGCATTAAGAGAGATTAACTTTAATCTTTATTTATTTACCTATTACACGTGTTCGGATCGATTTTTTTGACCTGTGATATATTTATTGATCGTGTGTTTGCATCTATTTTAAAGTCAGACATGTAGAAGGCATATTATTTACTGGTGAGTCTAAATATTAAATGACCTCCACCATTAGTGTTCTCATTTGGTTATATCCCTAATGAAAAAATTTGTGATCTATGCTGAATGATGTGTAAGGATGGCATTAGGTGCGAGATGAGTGTAAGCACATACCACTAATTGTGAATGGAGTGAGATACTTACTATATATTAAGATAAAAAAGGAAAATGGCTCTGTTCATAAGTAAAAAATGTAAATGATGTCTTGTATATGTTCTGGTATTATGTAATCATGTAAAGGGGTTCGAATTTATAAATTAGATGTTATAATGTGAGTTTAGGGAAAGATCCTGATTGAATATTTATATGTGTTTAATATGTCTTTTTATGCAGGATCTCACATCAATTGATATATTTTTTTTGGGAGAGAAATTCATTCATGTGCTGAAGAAGGTGGTAGTTAATTATTAATTTCACTGAAACGTGTCCACACATCTAGTGTACTAAGTTTGAGGGACAGAGGAACACAATAGACAGGAAATTGTTTGTTATTATGTGGTTTTACTGATTCTTTCAAAATGGCCTAAATCAATGGCGTATGTGATTGTCTTGTTTGTTTTTCTCGCTCCCTTATTGAACTTAATTGTTGTTATATATTTTTTTAACAAATTTGTATTGAGGCTCATTATAATTTTTTGTTTGTTTTACGAATAAGCTTGTATTGATGATTGATGATGAGACTTTTTATTACATTTGTAATTCGATCTTTCCTACTAAGATGTTTGGCATCTGGCTCAATCAGAATTGTGGGCATGTATGGCGACTGTGAGAGTGTGTATGTATGCAACCTGTGAATGAACAAGTGACCCCAAATGGAATAATTTTTTGACCTGACAGTCTTTGACGAAGCCCTGTCCCTTCTTTCCGGGTGCCCTTTCGCTGTATTAACTTCATTCTCCTTTTATACAATCTTAATGCACAATGGAAGGCATACCCAAAATCCCACTTCCAATGAGATTCAAGTTTGTTTTGTTTTATCATGGTGTGCACTGTCAACATCCCTCCAATCCTGAACCTACTAATACCTAGCACTCCAATTGCAGTAAACATTTAACAAGTACCATTTGTCTTTACTTCCTGTGACTTGACAACAAGTAACACCGCTATATTGTGTAATCATTACATTATGGTTTCTTTTAGCCTAGCAACAGTGGTTCTCCAAGCAGTGTAAACAAGATCTATCAATGAGAGTTCATATTTCTAATCAAGTTCCCATTTCACTTTCCCTAACCTTGTTTCCATTTTGTATTGCAGACCCAAATTTGTCACATCGTCACAGCTGTTCACCATTGACTATTGAAACCACTGCGTAAGAGTGCAGGCATGTGTGTGTTCCTCCTGTCCCTCAATTGCATAGCACAGGCAGTCACGGATGGGTGTGATTTAAATACAAGAGCCATCCAAGATGGCCACTAAGACGTGCTGCTTCCACAAGATGTCGGTATTCTTGAGTCCTATTGGAGCAACAACCCTCAGTACCAGCCATTCAATTTTGCCAATAGCTTGCTGCCCATATTTCTTCTTGAGGTGTGTCTTCTCCAAAGCATTGCAGGCTGCCTCCCTGACTTGTTCTGATTGAGTCCCTGGGCAGTACGTTCACACTGCCTCATTAGGCTAGTCAAAGAGGCTATTACAGAAAGGAAATACTTTGATCAGAAAGAGTTTAATTTATGTTTTATTTTTCCCTAACATGACCATGCATCGATCTCTGTCCGATTGTGGAGTCTCTGTATTGTACATTCTTGGGATATTTTCAAAATTAAATATTAATATAAAAAATATTTGTATGTTAAATATTAATGCAAATTAATTTGATCTATTTTTTTAATGTGGAGAAAATAACAAAATAAAAAATGCAATAGAACAAATACATTAATTTCAACTGAAAATTTTAATTAGTGGAATCTTTAAATAAAATTAAACTATTTTTCTGAATTTAAAATTAAAAACCATTTACTCACTTAAAGAATAAAATAATGGTTTAATTGTTCATTAATAATTATCAAAAGCAATCTATAGCATTCTCTACAATTAGGTGCCGATTCCGATCCGTTTAATATAATTTGCGTACGACCCGTATCCGTATTTTTTTACGTACGAGTCGTGCAAGTACCGTACAAACTGCCAAGTACGATTCGTCCGTGAAAAAAAACTACGAATATCGTCGGGAAAAGTCTACGAGAGGGCGTCGGAAAGTGTTCACGTCCGAATATCGTCGGGAAAAGTGTACGAGAGTGAGCCGGACATTTTTACATGCAAATCGTAAAACACAAGTCCGAGCGCGCAAGTACGATCCCGACCGTCCATCCGAATACACAATCGCACGTAAAAAGGCCCGTACGGAGCCAACGCAGGAGCACACATGTACACGGGTAAACCATGCCCGTGTACGAGCCGTACAGCCCCCCACCCCCAAATATGTCAGCACCGTACACCACCCTGTCCGCACTGTACCCCAGCCCCGCAACTGTATGCGCCGTACCCCCATGTACGCGCCATACCCCCCATGTACGCGCCTTACCCCCCTGTCCGCACTGTACCCCAGCCCTGCACCTGTATGACCCGTACCCCCCCATGTACGCACCGTACCCCGCCTGTAGGCACATCACCCCCGCATGTACGTGCCGTACCTCCGCATGTATGGGCCGTACCCCAGGGCCGCACGTGTACGCACCGTATCCCCACCACATGTACGCGCCTTACCCCCCTGGCTGCTGAGGGGGGGCTTGCTAAACTGTGCGGAGAGACCTAGTTGGGAGATCATCATCAAGGCGTAGAGGTCATGGCTCATGTGGAGGTTCCCGGGGAGGGAGTCCCAGGTATGTGTGGCCAGGTGGGAGAACAATGTCCTGTATGCTGGAGTACGGTGGATGTGAAGAACGGTGGCAAGGGCAAGGTTGGATGCACGGAGATGGCCCAATGGGATCTAGAATGACAGACGTACAAGGTTGGTTGGGGTCGGGTTTGTGGACTGCCTCCTGAGTGTGGGTGGGGAGTGTGGAGGTCACCCTGCAGCAGACAGTGATCCATAGCAGCTATCCATGGTGGACGGTGAGGTGGCTGGGGCGCAGGCTGTTGAATCTGAGGTGTGCAGATGCCCCCTGGAAGTGGACCAGTTTCCTGGGAGTTTGGATGTACTTGATCCGTAGAGGGCATGGCAGTATTTGACACGGATGTTGTCATGGACCTGGGGGATGGTCTGTCTTTTCTTGGAGTGGATCTATCTGTGGATCATGTGCATAATGCAGAGGGCGCTGCAGCATGAGGTACAGATGCTGTGGACTAGCATGGCATATGTGAGCGAGCCAAACATGATGCACACCATCTTGTGTGTGTGGTACTGGGTGCTTGTGCAGGGCTCTTGCGGGTGGGACGGTTCAGTGACTAAATATCGAGGGACAAAATATCGACTATACAAAAAATCGACACCAAAATATCGAGGGACAGAATATCAACTCCCTATCTACAAACAGGTAAGTACTAAAATATCGATTCCAAAATATAGACTGTCAAAATATAGTTAGCCAAAATATTGAATTTTTTAAATGTATTAAAAATAATATAAAGTGAATTAAATATTAAAAACAATTAAATAAAACATACATAATATAATATAAAATAGCTTAAAATATAAACATAATATAAGTAATTTAAAAAAGTGGAGATTTTGTTGGATACTGAGAGCGTAAAAATTACTATTCCCACTCCAGTGAGTGCAACAGTAGGGAAAGCGTTGGATAGCGTAGGGGTAAAAATTACTATTCCCACTCCAGTGAGTGCAACAGTAGGGAAAACGTTGGATAGCGTAGGGGTAAAAATTACTATTCCAACTCCAAACAGTGCAACAGTAGGGAAAGCGTTGGATAGCGTAGAGGTAAAAATTACTATTCCCACTCCAGAGAGTGCAACAGTAGGGAAAGCGTTGGATAGCGTAGAGGTAAAAATTACTGTTCCCACTCCAGAGAGTGCAACAGTAGGGAAAGCGTTGGATAGCGGGAGGGTAACAATTACTATTCCCACTCCAGAGAGTGCAACACTAGGGTAAGCGTTGGATAGCGCAGGGGTAAAAATTACTATTCCCACTCCAGTGAGTGCAACAGTAGGGAAAGCGTTGGATAGTGGGAGGGTAACAATTACTATTCCCACTCCAGAGAGTGCAACACTAGGGAAAGCGTTGGATAGCGCAGGGGTAAAAATTACTATTCCCACTCCAGTGAGTGCAACAGTAGGGAAAGCGTTGGATAGTGGGAGGGTAACAATTACTATTCCCACTCCAGAGAGTGCAACAGTAGGGAAAGTGTTGGATAGCGGGAGGGTAACAATTACTATTCCCACTCCAGAGAGTGCAACAGTAGGGAAAGCGTTGGATAGCGGGAGGGTAACAATTATTATTCCCACTCCAGAGACTGCAACACTAGGGAAAGCGTTGGATAGCGCAGGGCTAAACATTACTATTCCCACTCCAGTGAGTGCAACAGTAGGGAAAGCGTTGGATAGCGGGAGGGTAAAAATTGCTATTCCCAATCCAAAGAGTGCAACAGTAGGGAAAGCGTTGGATAGCAGGAGGGTAAAAATTACTATTCCCACTCCAATGAGTGCACCAGTAGGGAAAGAGTTGGATAGCAGAGGGTAAAAAATACTATTCCCACTCCTCAGAGTGCAAAAGTAGGGAAAGTAATGATTTAAATTAAATTTAAGATGATATTAATTATCAATACCGATAAAAAGTTAATTAAAAATAATTACCAATTAGTAACAATTAATTACCATTTAAAAATATTAATTATCAATTGATAACAATTTATTACCAATTAATAATAATTAATTACCAATTACAAATTAATTATCAATTATCAATACACATACATAAAAAAATTAATATTTACTTTATTACAATTAATTTACTTCCCACCCAATTCCCCTATAATCCCACAACCCACTCCCAATAATATAAAATACAATTTACATTATTATCAATTAATCAATTAATAAAAATATTTTTGCAAATAATAAAAATTATTTAGTAATTCATACAAATTATTTACCCATTAATACAAATTAATTACCAATTATTATTAATTATCAATTAATTATCAATACACATAAATAAAAATTTAATTATTTACTTTATTACAATTAATTTACTTCCCACCCAATTCCCCTACAAACCCACAACCTGCTCCTATTAATAACAAATACAATTAACATAATTATCAATTAATCAATTAATATAAATTAATTACCAATTCATAAAAATAAATTACCAATTCATAATTAATTATCAATTAATTAATTATCAAAACATATAAATATAATTAACATTTAATTAACCATAATTAAATTACGTCCCACCCTATTCCCCTATAAACCCACAACCCGCTACGGAATTAAATTACGCAATAATTAAATTACATAATATTCATTTATTGAAATAAATTAAACATACATTACAAAAACAATACATCATTTTAACAGATATACTACCATACATAACACAAAAAAAAATTCGATAGTATGGTAATCTATTTTTTAAAATTCGATGTGGTATTCGATATTTTTAAGGTCTATATTTTGGTAATCAATATTTTGTACCCCAATTTCGATATTCTGACCTATCTATATTTTGATGAGTCGATATTCTGTCCACTCTATATTTTAACTTCGATATTCTGGGCAGTCGATATTTTGGAATCGATATTTTGGGTGTTTACCTGGTGGGACACAGGCACTTGACCCAGCTGGAAGGGGACAATCCTCAGATGTTCACCTCAGTCCTGTACAAGTCCAGCCTCAGGTGGCTCGTGTGCAGCCATCCATCAATAGATCTCATGCATACTTGAATGATGGAACTGCCAATGTCTGTGTCTTTGTTGAGGGTGAGGAGCACCTGGCTGTCAATGGCATACGAGCTGATGATGAGGTGCTGTGCGCATGTGATGGTGGAGAGGGGGGTCCTGGACACTCTGTAGATTGACATGCTGAGAGATGATACCTGTGCCATGTTCCAGACGATGACACCATACTACATGCTGAAGCCTTGAGTCCCACTCCCATGCCCTTGCTGGGCTACAGAGCCGGTGGGGAGTATTAGGGACATGACCTGGTTGGTGTGACAGGGCCTGGAAGGCGGGGCAGGGCAGTGTAGGCAGTTGGAGTTGCACACTCAGCATGCAAAGGTGTCTTGTGTGTGCCCAGGGTATGTCTGACAGCAGGCGTTAGATGTGCGGATGGACATAGCTCGGAGTGTGGCTGATACATCAGACTGTAGTGTGATGTGGGTAATGCAAGGACAGGATGGTGGTGCAATGTGCACCTTGCATGTGCTGATGGTCCAGCCTTTGGAACCGCGTGGCGGCAACAGTGGCATAGACAAGCTGAGCACAGCAAAATGAATGGGTGGAGGGAGGAAGTGATGAGCATCCTGGAGGCGTGTGTGTTGCCAAATATGGATACTCTGTTGGCCCTTGCTGCAGGGGCCGCAGCAGCAGGTAGCATCTCCTCGCAAAATGACAGAATTTGCACACATAGACTAGGATGTCAGAAGGACAACTGCAACAGGCGCGTGTGTAAAGTAAGGAGTGTCCAGTGTCACATGGCACACCCAGAGACAATGCATGCACAATCACCAAAGAAGCATGACACCGGATCAGGAAACTGAAGGCCGACCTGCGCACAGGAGACACACCCTCAGCAGCTGTTGGTGGCCCATTGTTCGGACCAACATGCCAAAAAACATACACGACCATGCACTTCATGCCCAATAGGGAGCCTAACCCATGAGCAACTGCATGCATGTTGCTAAACTACACATGGACTCCTATGCATAATCTTCCACAACTATGCCAGATATGCCGCATGCAAAGTGGCAAGAGACCTGCATTGACAGAGATGAGGCACCTTGGAGTGTGACAAACACCTTTATTACTCAGCCGCACACTAAGGGAAATGCATCAATTGGAACAGACTCACAGGTCATTTGGCTGACCATGTGTGACCTACACTGGAAACCCCCTTCAACACACAGATGTGTAAATCCTACTGAGCTGGCACACAAGTGAAGGGGTTGAGCCCAACACCCCTTGCTGCAAACGGAGGGTCTACAATTCCCCATTGAGCCTCATATGGGGATGTCCCACACTATGTCCACCATTAGCATCCCGTATGTTCCTTGGAGCCGTTATACACACATTGATGCCTTCATCGGAATCCACACACCATTACAGATGACTGTCAGGAAGGGTGACCATCAATTCATGGGAGCCATGCAACACGTCATGTGGCCCATGGTGAGTCGACATGTATGCATGGTAACACAACATGCACAGGAGCAGACCCCACATATCACAAACACGTACCACCCACAAAATGCCTTGCTGCACTCCTTACCCCAAATGACTTTTCACCATGTCTGTGCATGTAACTCTGATACAGCACACGTTGCAATAATCATGAGGTATAGCAGGAGGGCAATGGTGACATGAGCAGACGACAGCCGCAAGAACCTGGCGAGGCCAGACACACAAGTCAGTGAAGAGCTAGTAATCCGCAGACATGTACATGTACTCTACAGGAATGATGTTGTCACCATGCCCTTAACAAATTTAGTGTCCCAGCTAATATGTGTGGAATGACATCATCACTTGAATGACACATCAGAACACACCTCCAAGTCACTTAGCACACAGTCAGCTCGACACACACATTGCAGCACATGCCACACAAGGCTCAAAGCGAGCACACTCAGACACAGGGACTCACCATCATGAGAAGTAGTTGCGGATAAGCTGACTCCGGATGTCCTCATCCTCACCCTCATCCTCATCCTCACTTGCCCCGTGCCCGAGCCCCTCATCCTCCACGGGTGGATGATCCTGCTCATCCGGATCAAGGATGAGTGGCACGGCCTTCTCCACTGCCATGTTGTGCAGCATGCAGCACACAATGAAGATTTTGCAGACCTTCACCGGGGCATATGGGAGTGCGCCACCGGTCTTATGGAGGCACCGGAATCTGCTCTTCAGGAGTCCAAACGTCCTCTCAATCACACGCCTCGTCTGCCCATGGGTGTCGTTGTACCGGTGTTCTGTGGCTGTTCTGGGGTTGCGGAGAAGCATCATCAGCCATGGCATGTTGGGATAGCCAGAGTCCCCTACATGGAAACATCATGTGAAGAAGTGGGTCAGGAAATGCGTAAGATACAAAGATAGCGCTGAACACAGGACTAACAGAGTATACCCACCAACAAGACATGCTCATTCCGCGTGCAGCTGCACCATCATTTCTGGCACCCTGCTACGCCTCATGATGTAGGCATCGTGTGCGGACCCTGGAAAACGTGCACAGACATGGGAAATCAGCATGTTAGCAAGACACACTACAAGGGCATTAATGGAGTGGTAATGTTTACGGTTACGGAAGGCTACCTCCTATGCCTGTGGTGGTACCAAAGCCACATGTGTCCCATCAATGGCCCCAATTACATGAGGCATCCCTCCCAGGGCATAGAACTCACCCTTGACACCTGTCAACTGCTCACGAGTGGGAAAATGGACGAATTCATCCAGGTGCAACAACATGGCTTCTATAACATCATGCAGGACACGGCTGAACATAGTTTGGGACATGCCACCGACATCAGCTATGGTCAATTGAAACGTGCCGGTGGCAAAAAAATGTAGGGCTGCCATCACCTTCATCTTGGGGGTCAGAGCTGTAGGATACCTGTGTTGTGGTTGGAGGTGTGGTGCAAGCCGGCGGGTCAAGTCCTCTATCAACTCTTGCGAAAAGCGGTATCTGCGTATGCAGTCATGTTCACACATGGCATCCAGGTCTGGCATTCGTCTGGGGAGAGGCGGTGCCCTGCAGAGATTTGGAAGGAATAACGAAGAGTGAGTACTTTACCACACCAATGTCACTGAGGTGAGCACATGTTCAACAGCTAACACACATCTGCTCAATACAGAGTCTGTGCTGTGCAATACATCCAGGACATGTGGGCCAGCCAGGTGATACTCCTACGAAGAGCCAGCCACAATAGTTGCATGGCAATGTTGACGTGACATGCCATGCAATAGCTGTTGGCCAGTGTAAGTGACAAGCCAGACACATTACATGAGTGACAGACATCCACATATCAGCATTAGAAGGATGTCATCTCATACAGACAGCTGGCGGGAGTCTAGACGCACAGGTCACATGTGATCTGGAAATGGACAGATGACACACATTTCCATTAAGGGGTCCATGTCAAAAACTGATGTCACAGACATTGAGACAACGCAGACATTGCCTCATGTCAGGAAGTCATCTTCGAACCATCATGACACATTTAAAGTGTGAGTCCACATGTGGCATGGTGTGTGTATATGTGTGTCATGCACAAATGCACACATACACATGTTGGATGCTGCAACAGCAGATGGAGTTGACGGAACACCAACGGAAAGCTCATGGGAACACATGACACACACATGACATAGTCACATCGTGGCACACTGGGAGTCACATGTGAGGTGTAATTATCCATGTACCTGCCATCAGGGGACAGTTGCGGGAGTTGGTGACTGTGCCATACCAGTGATGCAGTGCTTGACACGTGTGTCGCACATGCACACATGTGCAAAGTGTGAAGGGGAAGAGTGCCACATAGTGCCCCATCACGCATGACATGTGTAAGCAGCTCATCACACATCTATTGTGCCACAACATGAGGAGACATGTGCCACATCACTGCCTGACACACCTAGGCCCTGCACATGAAGGACTACACTGACAATGACTTGATGTACAGCCTTGTGCGAGTCTGACACCTCCATTCCTTTCGTGTGCGCCTCCTATCACCAGTGTAAGCAGTGAAACGCAGTACACACGCTCTGAGGGTGTGTGTAGGGCCCGTACTCACGCGTGTACGGGCCGTACACTTGTGAGTACGTGCCATATCACTAGGCCCTACGGTACCCCCAACGATAGTGATAGGCACGTACTCACACGTGTACGGCCCGTACACGCGTGAGTACGTGCCTATCACTAGGCCCTACGGTACCCCCAACGATAGTGATAGGCACGTACTCACGCGTGTACGGGCTGTACACGCGTGAGTACGTGCCGTATCACTAGGGCCTACGGTACCCCCAACGATAGTGATAGGCACGTACTCACGCGTGTACGGGCCGTACACGCGTGAGTACGTGCTGTATCACTAGGGCCTACGGTACCCCCAACGATAGTGATAGGCACGTACTCACGCGTGTATGGGCCGTACATGCGTGAGTACGTGCCTATCACTTTAGTTGAGGGTACCGTAGGCCCTAGTGATACGGCACATACTCACGCGTGTACGGCCCGTACACGCGTGAGTACGTGCCTATCACTTTCGTTGGGGGTACCGTAGGCCCTAGTGATACGGGCCGTACACGCGTGAGTACGGCCCGTATCACTGTAGTGATGGTGCCCTTGGGGTACGTGTGAAAAGCGCCGTACCTGTGTGGGGATTTAAGATTTACAATGGGGACACATGAGGGACAAGTATTAGGGCCTAAATGCATGCTGGTTGTCATGGATACCGAGTTTCAAGTTCAAAATTTTACACCATGTGATCTGGAAAAATCAGTTGGCCACATTTAACAATGTTGCAAAGTGGTTGTTGACTTGACATGATGCTGCAAAATCGAAAGATGCAAAGGCTGTCACTGGTGTATGTTTAAAGGGATTGGAGGAAACGTAGGATGCAAATGAGTCTGACCAATCACTCTGTACTCCTGTATATGAAATAGGCCAGCAAGGCAGATATAAGGCAGGCAGAACCCATGAGAGGGCACTTGCCTGCACAACATATCAGTCGATAACACTGCTGCTGTATTGTCTCCCTCTGGCACCATGTCAAGGACTGTGGAGAGGGCCCAGCCTTTCACCCAGGAGGAGAACGAGGCCCTGCTGGATATGATCCTCCCACAGTACCCCATGCTGTGTGGTCGACCGGGGGAGCAGGTGAGTGCTGACTCCAGTACCTTTGCCTGTGCACCTTTATTGTGTCTGTCACTTCTGGCATTGTGGCCAGGTGTGACAGACATGCAATGTTGGGTGGAGTGGGTCCCGGGGGGGGGATGGCTTATGTCTCTCATGCAGGGCTTGATGTAGTTCATGTGTGCACTCCTCACTTGCATTGTGCTTACTGTGACATTCACTGCATAGTGCATGGCACATTCCGCCAGTCAAATCCTCTTGGGCATTCTTGTTCTATTGTCCTGCGGTGATTCAGTGGTCACCCCGGTGTGACAGGTGACTGCACCCACAGATGTGTGTGAGAGTTGAGTGGAGCTGTGGTGAGAGTGGTGAGGGTGTCCAAATGATGTGTACGCTCCCTGGACATTGATGTGTGTGAATGTTTCTTGTCATGTGGATGAGTGTCTATGTGGAGTGTTGCACCACAGCTGCATGGAGGAGGCAATTGCTCAATCCATCTGATGTGTGAAGTAAGCCGTGCTGTGTGTCTGACTTGCTGAGCTAGCCCCACACCTGTGACCCCCCCTGGCAAGTGGCACATGTGCAGAGTGAGGTTTGCATCCGCTGTTGCCAATGGCAGGTGATTGATGTGTGCCTGTGTGTGTCTGTGTACTCTGCTGATGTTTCGTCAGTGGCCTGGCGTATGTGGCTGCTTTGCTTTGCTGTCCATCAGCCTTGTGTTGCTTGGGATGCACAGTGTGTGCCATGATCAGGGCTTGGTTTGCACCCCTCATGCCACCTGTGTACTTACTATGCCATGTAGTGCATTGCTGCGTCCCCAGTGGAAAAAGTCCCTATGACTAAGGTGCTATTACTTGCCAGCATACTATGCCCTGTTCTACAAATCTAAGATGTTCAACTGTGTGTCTCTGTGACATGGTGCAGGTGTAGTGATGTTGTCCCACTTTGTCATCCATTCAGGTATCCCCCTACCACAAGGGGAAGATCTGGAAGGACGCCGTCAAGGCCGTGCAATCGGCTGAGGGTCGCAGTTGGCGCTTGCCACAAGTGAGGAAGAGATGGCAGGACATCCGGTGCTGGACCCGGAGGATCGCCTGGGTCATGCTGAAGGAGGAGGCTCCTTGCAAGCATGGCGGGCTCGGCGCCGGCGCCTGACCCACCAGATGTGGCGTGTCCTGGCGGTGGTCTTCCCTGACCTGGATAGGCGGATACAGGAGTTACAGCAGCAGGAAGGTGGTAGGTACATGTGTGTTTGTTGTGTTGCCAGCTTTTGTTGCTGCTCAGTCGCCTGGAGACACTGCCAGGGTATATATGTGCAGTGCATATCCTGTTCCCCCACAGTCAACCTGTGCTGCTCCTCCTCCCTTCCCCTCCTTGACATGTGTTACCTGGTCTGTGTGTGATCACTATTGCACATGTCATCTAGGCTGCCAGTTTATCAAGGTGCACACTGCTTTCAGCATCATGTGTGGGTGTGATCTGCCTGTGCCCTGTCCTGTAAAGTCATTAGGGGGTGCATATTTGTTGCCACTGATGCTGAGTCCCAACATAGGAGTGTGAGGTTTCAAATGAACAGACTTGCTGCTTGCATTACCGATGTTGTGGCCTCAGACATGATGTGCATGAGTGGGATATATGCATAGTGCCGGGACGGTTGCTCCTGTAACAGTCAGCTCATTCCAGGACCATGGAGCAGTGTGCACACTACAGTCCCCTGTCACTGCCTGCCCTCATACTCATGTGTGTCATCCAACACTGTGCACATTCACTGTGGGTTCATAATGGCTCTGCCTCTATGGCATTGTTCCCTGGCCTAGGTAGTAGTTGTGACATGTGTGATACATTCGCCCACTGGACAGGGATACAGCAGTTAGCTTGTGCATACTCACACTGGGCAGTGCTTGTGTGGCTATTCACAACAATCTGTTGATGTTTGTTTGTGACCAACATGTTTTGCCAGCCCTACAAGGTGATGTCGTGTTAATGAAGCTAGTTTTTAAGCACAGTTATTGTAACCCTGAATAAGAGCTCACACTTCTTGATTGGTATCAGTCACATTGACTCAGGTATAGGTGGGTGTGCGCGGGAGGGGCGTACATGTTCAACCCTGATGTTTCATTGCCAGTTCTGACTTGTATGTGATGATTCGCAGTACAGAAAGTCATCGTGCAGTGCCCCCGTGATGTTGGCCAGTGCTTGCTGTTGGTGCTTCATTGCCTGTGTCAGTTCTTGGCAATCATGTATCCTGCTTGGGCATTTTTGGCACCTGTGTGTGGTTCAGATGCTACACAGTTGTGACTTTGTGTGCTGACATCTGTGGGTGCATTCTGGCTTGCCATGAGGGGGAACCCACAGTACAGCTAGGCTTTTTTGCTAAACAATTGCAGGCCCATTAGCTTATGCATTGTCCTGGGTGTGGACATGTGTGCCACTCCAGATGACAGTCAGTAGGTCATATGTGTAGCCAACTGTGTGATCAGGTGACGGATAGCCATGTGACAAATGACATTATTCAAGTTGTTACTCTGGGAAAATGACCATTGGCACTCACTACACCTGTCAACATGTCTCAATGTTTCATATGCTTGACCTTGTTGTTTGGTTGTGAAGGACAATGATGTGCCTGCATGACAGATGTCTCCCAGGGAAGTGCACAAGACACCACCTTTACACTTTCCAGGGACACGCTGGCACATTTTTAAGTAATGCACAGTTTGGACAACACTTGTTTGGAGTTCATACATATACATGTTCCCACAGTGTGCTAGCATTTGGGTTAGTCCTTGGTTGTTGCTGATACCAAATTACGAGTGTCAAGTCATCCAGCCACCCTGGTGCCATGTATATGTACTTACTGCCACGCCATTTCTGTCTAACAATGGCTGATTTGAATGAGTCTGGCAGCTCAGACAATGACTGTGTACATGTAGTTTGGTGTGCACCTCCTTGTGTGACTTCTGCTATACAGACACATGTGTGTTGTGTTCACAGAGTGCCACATTCACAAATGCTAGACATGTCCATTTTGTAAAGGGTTGTGATTCTCCAGGAGTCACAACGTATTTCTTTGGGGTGTCAAAAGTACTCACAGGTCTCTGAGTGTGGGGACACCTTCTGCATTGGCATGTGGTATTTGGCCTTGGGTGCGACAATACTGTATGTTTCCCAGTGGACAAGAGGTGGCATGCCTTCATAGACTTGCTGTGCTCAACTGATCCCAGACACTAGCTTCTCATGATCTTGTGAATTCAAGTTATTTGCTGTTGTGTCCTAATTTTCATTGTTCGCAAGTGGCATGATGCGTCAACCAACTGGGGAGTGCAGGGCTTACATATGTGGGGAGTATCCTAGATGTTACTCCTGATGCCTTTCCTGATATGCACTGTTGCCTATTTTGTTTGGACTCATGTGTCAGATGTATACAGGTGACTGATTTTTTCCTGTCTCTTCACCTTGCCCACAGCATCATCGGAGGACACCGAGGGAGACACCGGCATGGACGTGGAGGAGGGATCGAGCAGTGGTGCCACCACTGCTGTGGAGTCGGTGGAATCTAGTGGCACGGAGGGCGAGGGGAGTGAGGCGGAGGACCTGCCCAGTACCAACACAGACTATGAGGCAGACGGGTCCGAGGGTGAGCTCCCAGAGGGGGCGGAGGCTGCTCCCAGAGCTGAAAGCAGCAGTACATCTCTTGCCTCCATTCCCATCACCGCCCTCCCACTTGCTCGGGTCCCTTCTGTCCGTGCTAGGCCACACCGTGTCTCCTTCATGCCAGGCACCGCACCCCCTGCCCCTGTCCCCCCTGCTGCCCTCACTGCCGAGTCTGTGGACATTCTGCGGCAGTTGCAAGTTGTGCAGACATCGATCCTGACTGTCCTCCATGGCCACACCAGACTGCTGACTCAGATGGTGTTGTACATGGAGGGCATGTCATCAGCGATGTCTGACCAACGGATGTTGCTGAGGTCCCTGGACTCGTCACTGACGGCAGTAGTGAGTCACCTGCAGTGCTGCCTACCCCTGGCCCATCCACAATTCCAACACCCATGCCTGTCCCAAGCACACCCAGACATCCACACACACGCACCCCACTAGACAGAAGCAGCACACCACCACGTAAGAGCAAGTGCACACCTCCTGACACGCACACTCAGGGGGTAGCAGGCACACCCACTGGGTCTGGGGCACACAGGCAGGCACGCAGCCACAGTCCTCATCCTCATGACTCACTCCCCAGTCCCTCCGATGTCACTCCCCTTGGCTCCTCTGCCCCAGATTCGGAGAAGGAGGCGTACTTTGCTGGGCTGGGCCTCAGCCCCACTAGTTCACCTGGACGCAAACGGTCACGGCACTCCACGGGTAGGGGAGTTAAGTCCCCCAGCCCGTCTACCACCTCCCCCAACCCATCCCTCTGACCCCCCTCCTCCTTGGGGCCTGTTGTTTCTCCGGGTGCAGGGGAGACGCTTGAAGAACTGGCAGAAGTGTGCAGCGCTGAGCTCGCCTCCACCTTTGGCGCTGCCCCACCCCCTGTGGTGGAGTCGTCCGTCCCTGCACCCACAACACCTACCCTTCCCTCTCCTGTCCCTGCGGTGCCTGGTCCTTCCCCACATGAGGCCCCTCCCCAGTCGACGAAACACTCTTGTGATGTGCAGGCAAGCTAGGGGAGACGCATGGCCATGTGTCCCCTCCCAAGAACTGCTGATATGGACTGGCCATTGGCCTTTGTGAATAGTCTTGTTTACACATTATTATTTTCAGGCTGAATAAAGCATTTTCTTTTTCTTTGGAAAAGTCTTGCATTTCAGGTATTCATGTTGATGCTGATGCTACAGGAGTTGGGGTTGTGGGCATGTGTTATGTTTCAGGGAAATGTTGTGGTCTGCTGCTCATGGGGTGGAACCTGGTATCTGCGTGCCATCACGCGATCTCTGCAAAGATTCTTTGTCGTGTATGCTCTTTGTGTTTGGAGACATTGTCCCAAGGGGTGTTCCTTCCTTTGTGGCACTGTGACCTGACATCTCCCCTGCAGAGCGTTGCACAATTGTTGTGTAGCCCTGTGTCTACATGTCCTTTGTTGGTGATGGATCCCTTCAACTCTGGGCATGCCTGCTCAGCAATGTGTCCGGCTGCATCGTCTGTGCCATCCTTGATACTCACTGTACTTGTGTATAGAGTATTTTGCCATTGCTTCATGGATAAATGGTCCCTTTTCCGCACAATGCATGTGTGTAATCCCAGCCTAATACACATATGGTACTTGTTCTGTTGGGTATTTGAACACCTGACTCACAATTGTAGGCATTGTATCTGTGGGAACTCCACACTATTCCTTCCATGACAGACAACATCTTGGTGGCTAGCCCAGCACCTGAACATTCCTATCAGTCCTGGGATGTGCGTGACAGTGTGTGTTCTCTTTGGCTCTCTTAGTTTGTTAGGCAGTGACATGACTATACAGTCTTGTGGCATGACCTTGTGGGATTCGAGTCAAATATATGAAGTTAGCATAATGTATCTTAGGCTGTACCTATGCTCCATATGCATTGAGAACTGCTTTATAAAGTAACCCATTTGGTTTCCGTGTCCTGCATGATAGAAAGGGCCGAAAAGCCATACTGTGGCCATCTTGGATCATGAACGGTCGTTCTTCAGATCACGTGTCTCTCTCTACCCACCGTCTGTATGATTTAGCTTGTACCAGCCTAGAGACAGGGTGAATTTTATTTACGGCCGAGGCCCAAGGTCACATCTGCAGTAGGGAGTACTAAGCGAATTCCTCTGTGCCCGAGACGAAAGGGAGTCATCCGGCCGACCTTCTCTGAAGGAGATAGTAACCTTATACGGGCAGATGGTATGAGCTCATTTAGGAGCTCTAGGGCTAACTGGTGTTTTTTCACTTGCAATGCTTTGTATGCTGAGCCTGTTATGTATATAAGTGTGATCTTGTCAAGGAGCCAGCAGTCTTCCTCGGCACACTTGATGGGTGAGGTTCGATGAGGCTCCTCTATGTAGAGTTCTGTTGTGGCCAATAAACGTTTGAACCTTCTACGTTGCCAACTGCTTATTATTGACTTGATATTGCGGGCCACTGGTAAGTGTGGCCCTTGGGATTACTATTTAGATTACTACAGTTGGCGACCACAAAGGGACCCCGTGATAGGGTCTTTCCTTCCCCGTATTCGGGTGAGAGGATTGGGGACGTCTTGGCCGGTTGGGCGGAGGGGAGTTCGAGTCCGCTCCGTGCTTCCGACCGGGGTACCCTCTGCTGCTAGCGACCCTTCACCGGGGTCCTGCGGGCTTAACCAAGATGCTGACCGTGTTGATTGTAGGAGGTTGGCAGCGGAAAACGGACATTCGTACCTGGGTGCACCCGGTGAGTAATTTGTTTGTTTGAAGCATTTTTGTAAGCATGCGCTGTTGAGCGGTGCATTTGGAACAGTTGACTGTGTTTGATTTGAGGGGTCATGAGTACCCTAGGAGAATTACGGAGGTCTTGCAGGTTGGTCCGGTAGGGACTGACTGTAGAGACTCCGCAGATCTTTTTGTGATATTTTGAGATACTGATCAGATGCCTAGTTGTTACCTGTGAGTAATACACGGCCAGATTGCACTCGGAAAAGCCTGTGGCTATAACTGGGTAGCCATGAGACATATCTGACGTACGGCTTGGACTACATCAGAACAGTCTCAGAGGTGAACCAGGGAGGTCATGGGATGGTCCGTAGTCCAGCCCGTGGTTACCCTGTCTGACGGCCTCTTGCCAGTTTGATGGAAGACGGCCTGTTGTGATTTTGTTGAACCTTTTGAATAATTCTCCACGAACTGGAGTCGACGGGCTCGGTTCGGCATCAAGTTTGTATAGGTTGAACTGCAGAGAATAATGTCGACATATATGTTATCTGTGATGTAAAGTGTGTTATATGTTATCTGTGTCTGTTCACTAACCAACATGTCGTGTTTCAGTAAACTGAATTGTTTTGGTTGTTGTTGCCGGACTAGTGACTCTCGTTTGGCTGAGAGTCAACCCGCTCCTCCAGAGGGCAGCCCTAGCCATTTCATGTATGTAAAACATGGAATTGCCCCCATATTGTTTAACACCCTGTGGCATAAGTATACCAAGGGGGATGACGAGTTGCAGTGGCCAAAGATTGGTTCATTTGATGAGAAGAAATTGCCTTTCTACAAGAACAACTATTTTCCAGACGCAGTAGGCAATCTATGTTTGATGCCTTAAACGCCTGGCAGAAAGAAGCCAAACAAAGACGGATGAAGGGGGAGAAGCTAGCAAGGGCTAAGGCTGGGCAGACCATAACTCAGAAGGCGGTAGCCTATGACAGAGGGTAGAGAAAGGAATAGATTGTATGAATCGCTACTTTAGACTGAAGGTTGATAAAAGTTATGTGGCTCGACCTAATGCAGAGGATGAAATAGAAGACTTGTTGGACATGCGGCCACCGCCTCCTTATGTCCCACAACGGTTACACCCGGAGGTAGCGGCAGCTAGTATATTGGCTGGGACAGGGACAGTCTCCCCTACGCCGGTTCTAGGCGCCTCCGCAGCAACCCCGGTTGCATCGGCGCCTCAGCCTCCCTCCCTCGCACCTGTCACTGATCGTTCTCGGCTGTCTTCCTCTGTTTCGGAAATTATGGCCTTATTGCCCAATTTATTGTCAGCCACAACAGCTGGGGCTCCCCAGTTGTCGCCAGGGGTCATGCATTCTCCCTCTGCCTTGACCTCCTCTTCCGCGAGTGCAACTCCTTTTGCAGCTGTTCCGACTCCAGTACTTCCGTCCGGTCCGTTAGATGGCAGAAAGCTGTTCACTCGATCAGCTTTAGGAACAGAGGAAAAGGGGGCCATTGCAGTGCAGGCGTCCCAGTGGATGCGGCAATCTATTTATACTCTGTCTGACATATGGAACACCATGCAAGATTATGAACCAGTGATGCAACAGCACGTGTTAGCCCATATGGCTGACCGCCTCATCTCATTGTGGGAGCAAGCTTATAAAGGGGAAAGGGCTCAGACTATACTATATGATATTCATACCCAGGCACACAAATCTCAGCTAAGCCCAGAAGGGGTATATGGGAATGTGAAAACTCTGGTTAGTTACAGAATACGCTTACACACTGCTAGTCCTGCAGGGGTACAGCAGTTCCCAATGCGTGAGGTGCACCCCATTTACCACCCAGAAGTAACTGAGATAGTAGACGCACAGGGAGCCGTTACCCGCCCAAGAGCAGATGCTCGTTTCCAGGAGCAATGGGTGTACACTAAGGGTGGGCGTAGTTCGCGAAGTAGCACTTTGCGAAGCTACGCAAAGTGAAGTTCGCACTACGCGAGCTACGCGTAGCACTTCGCGAACTGCGTAGTAACATGTTCGCACTGTGCAAGATGTTGTTTTCAATGATTGCACAGTGCGGACAAGCAACTGTGCAATCATTGAAAATGGCATCTTGCACAGTGCGAGCTGTAGTTTTCTGCTGCTCGAGTAGATTTTTACTCGAGCGGCAGCTTTCTCAACGCGAACTGGTAGTTTCTCATCGTGAGCGGTCGCGAGCATACGCGACCCCTCGCAATGAGAAACCTGACCTCCTTGCGTTGGGAATCTCGCCGGGCGGTTTATTTTCCATGCTCGCCATCGCCAACTTGATGTTGCTGATCGCGAACAAGGAAAAAGTCTCGCTGGGATGTCATTTTGCTTGCTCGCGGTCGCCAACTTGACGTTGAGGACCGCGAGCAAGCAAAAAATGACCGCAGCACTACGCAACACTACGCTATGCGTGTTCGCACTGTGCTACGTGCAGTTCGCGTAGTGCGAAGTAGCGCAAACTTCGCAAACTACGCGAGCGTAGCGTAGTGCTTCGCCCAGGCTTAGTGTACACCCCATGGAAACGTAGTGAGGTCCTTTCACTGAAAACTCAGTTGCCAGACCCCAGGAAGAATCCTACAGCATACTATAAGGAACTAACTGAAGCCGCCTCCTCGGCGGTGATGACACTGGCTGATATTGAGCTATTTTTTGCTCTATTAGTACCTGTGGACATATGGCGGCAGGTACATGACCAAGACCACGTGACGGAGTTTGGGGGAACGTGGGAGCAATTGAGAGACTGGGATAGGGATCGTAAGCCAGGAGATAAGCCCAGAACTGAAATATTGATTTTGCCGGAGAAAATAATAACTTACATGCATTCCCTAATCCCTCCCAGAAAAGTAGACTGGGACAAACTAACGGCATGCAAACAGAAGAAGGATGAGAATGTGTCTGATTTCTTTACGAGGTTCGAAGGGGTTTTCATTGATTTTAGCGGGCAAGATCTGTCTAAGGAGGGTGGCATATGCCTGTTTGTTAATAGGTTTGTAACTAACCTATTACCCGAGATATCAGCCCGACTTCAGGCTGCGGAGAGTACCTGGACTACATCTACCCCTTCGACTATTCTAAGCATGGCTCTATGCTATGAGCATTGGGAGAACGAGAGTAAGGAAAAGACGGAAAAGAGATCGAAGGAGCTGAAGACTCGGGTCCTGTTACAGCAAGTTGAAAGAGGTCGAGGTAGGGGTCAAGTAACGCAGAACTTCGCCCCGCGAGGGGCGGGGCCCGGACAGGGTGGAGGACGAACAGATTTAGGAATAAATCAGTGTGCATTCTGTAAGCAGGAGGGGCACTGGCGTGCTCAGTGTCCGTTGTTGCAGGTGCAGAACGGCGTTCCGAGGGGCCAAGGGAGAGGTCGTGCTGGTGGTTATCGAGGTGGACGTACGAGACAGGAAGGTGTCGGGCAAGGTGAGAATAGTCAGAATTATTTTGACAATGGTCAGGGGAAACAGTATTACAATGAAGGATGTGTGAGAAATGACTCGGCTGGCTAGTGTGAGGCATAGGAGAGCCGAGGACAGAGTGGGGGACGTGTGTCAATTCCGATAGATCAGAACGGACCTTATGTACATGCTCGTTTGATGGATACATCAGGTAAGTTTCTAGTTGACACAGGGGCTATGAATAGTTCTATTTCACATGCCCTTGTCCCTGGGGCAGCTCTGTCTGGCCAGAATAATGTGTCTGTAGGTTTCTCTGGAACTCCAGTGGTAAGCCCCATCTCCCAACCTCTTTCTCTTACTTTGGGGCTGATTTCAATTGATTCACCCTTCCTTCTGACTTCGCAGTGTGGGGAGAATCTCTTGGGAATGGATATACTGAAGAGGCTGTATGCCCGCATCTATTGCACTCCAGACGGTGTTTATTTGACAATTAAGAAACCCCTCCCTCCTTCGGCACAATGTTTCTCCAAAACGGACACTTTGCCCCCTGAGCTTGCACAGATTTCCCAGAGTCTTTGGGCTACCGGAGATACTGACGTGGATTAATTGAACATACCACCCATTTCGATCACCTTGAAACAAAATGCCCGGTTACCCAGGGTCCCGCAGTATAAGATTGCTCCTGCTGGGGAACGGGCATTACTGTCCATCGTTCATGGTTTGATCCGCACCGGGGTGGTGGAAGAGACGGCTTCTAACACGTGCAATAGCCCTATTCTTCCCATTCTTAAACGAGCCCCGATAGATCAAAGCCCTGATTATGCTGACACC
Source organism: Triturus cristatus (assembly GCF_964204655.1). Lineage (NCBI taxonomy): Eukaryota > Metazoa > Chordata > Amphibia > Caudata > Salamandridae > Triturus > Triturus cristatus. The sequence continues at coordinate 581,622,225 of NC_140586.1, forward strand.
TATCGTTTTGTGATTGACCTCCGTGAAATTAACAAGATCGAGGTACCCCAATATCCCGTGGTGCCTGATATCACTACTATCTTGACAATGATCCCCCCGACTGCCAGATTTTTCTCTGTCATTGATTTGAAAAATGGATACATTAACATTGCCACCCGGTAACGTTCTGGTGCAATACGTAGATGATCTCCTTGTGGCCTCGGATACCGAGCAGGGTTGCCGAACAGCGACGACTGCGTTGTTACAGCACTTGGCGGACCACGGTAACAAAGTCTCGTTGTTCAAATTTCAATATTGTCGACCGGAGGTGACCTATCTCGGTCATCTCCTGTCGAAGGAGGGAAGACGACTAACTCCTGATCGTATCATGACCATATCTAACATGCCTGTACCCTGCACGCAACGTGATGTCCGCGCTCTGCTTGGTATAACTTCTTACTGTCGCCAATGGATCCCTAACTATTCCCTATTAACTAAACTTTTCTTGCATTTAACGACTAAAGATGTGCATGAGCCTTTACCTTGGACTGCTGAATGTCAGAATGCTTTTGTTTCTTTGAAATATGCTCTTTGCTCTGCTCCCGTGCTTGGCACCCCTGATTACCGGAAGCCTTTTGTACTCCATGTGCATGAGGTGGACGGTTGCTCGCTTTCAGTGTTAACACAAGGATTTGGTGGTAAGCAAAGACCTTGTGCATACTTTTCGGCGGTATTGGATAATGTCGCCAGGTAACTTCCCAGTTGTCTGAGAGCCACGGCTGCGGTTGCTGTGGCGATCCGACAATCGGAAGGGATCGTCCTGAATACAGACCTGACAGTGATGGTGCCCCACGCTGTGAACGTATTACTGAACAGGACGCAGACGCAACACTTAACTAGTGCGCGTCTTACAGGGTACGAATTGACCCTGTTTGCACCACATATCACTATCAAACGATGTGTCACCTTGAATCCTGCTACGTTACTACCTCTCCCTCTGGAAGACCATAGTCAAGATATACATGATTGCATCTTCCGGACAGAAGAAGAAACAAAGGGGCGGATAGATTTAACAGACATTCCTTTATCTGACCCTCAAGGGGAATTGTATGTCGATGGCTCATGTTTTAGGTTACCCAACGGCACCACGACCGCTGCTTATGCGATCACCACATTGCAGACAGTAGTTGAGACGGCCAAGGTACCTTATCGATCTGCCCAGGCTGCTGAGTTAGTTGCACTACTAAGGGCTTGTGAATTGGGCGAAGGGTTAAGGATAAATGTCTACACCGATAGCCAGTATGCTTTCGGTGTAGCACATAGCTTTGGGAGATTGTGGGCTGAGAGGGGTTGCCTTACATCCCATGGTCAGAAAATAAAGAATGGACAGCTGGTCTTGAGGTTGTTAGCCGCCCTGACCCTGTCCCAAGCCATTGCTGTCGTTAAATGTAGTGCCCATAAAGCAGTAGTTGATGATGTAGGTAAGGGAAACTCCTTTGCGGACAGAATCGCTAAAGAAACTGCCCAATCCAATACCACCTCCATGTTTGTAACAAGTCTGCCTAAAGGGATGATAGAAACAGAGACATTCAATATTACTATAGACAGTGTGAGAGAATTGCAATTAGAAGCAACCCCTGAAGAACTAAAGTACTGGCAAGAACAGATAGGGAAGCTAGATGACAATGGATGTTGGATTGATCTATCAGAAAGATGTAGATGGCTGCTGCCGAATGCATTTGTGAATGCTGTCGTGTCCATGGCACACGGTCCCGCACACGTAGGGATTCAGGGTATTTGCGCAACAGTAGATCCTGTGTGGTATAATACCAACATCCATAGGACTGCAAAGCAACTAGTCCAGAATTGCATGATTTGCCTACAGCATAATCCAGGAGGGAGTATCCCTGTTCTGACTGGTAGGTTTGCGCCCCCCACCCTACCTTTCAAGGTATTACAAATGGATTTTATTCAGTTTGAGCGGGTTAACAATCTAAAATATGTCTTGGTAGTGGTTTGCACGTTTAGCAAATGGGTAGAGGCATACCCTACCAAGGAGAATACTGCCCTAGCCACCGCGAAGGCCCTAGTAAAGGAATTCTTTCCCCGCTACGGGTTACCACGGGTGATCTGGAGCGACAATGGGAAACATTTCAATGCTGACCTTGTTGAACATGTTTGCAAGGGCCTGTCAATGAAGCAGAAGTTCCATGCTGCCCGGCATCCCCAATCAGCAGGGTTGGTGGAGAAATATAATGGCATCTTAAAACTAAAATTAGCTAAGCTACAGGAAACAACGGGACTAAAATGGCCTGACCTCTTACCCCTGGCCTTACTGTCTGTAAGAACTACTCCCCACTCACGGAGCGGGATATCACCGTATGAGGTGATATTTCGTAGACCCGCTAATGTATGGGGCGTACCGCGACCAAAATCTTTTAGGGATATTGAATATCCTATGTTGGCGGATTACCTTTATGCATTAACTAAAGATCTCCGTTCCATTCATCAACAGATATCAGCAGTACTGCAGCCTCTGCCGGAGGGTCCTGGACACAGCCTGGAACCTGGACAGTGGGTCTTGGTTCGGAACTACCAACGGAAATCGAGTCTAGATCCACGCTGGACCAAGCCCTTTCAAGTGCTCCTGGCTACAAGGACGGCGGTAAAAGTTGAAGGGAAGCAGCATTGGATCCACGTCTCCCACCTGAAAAAGGTTCCACTTCCCTTGCCAGATGACCAGCAGGACCAAGGTGAGGCGTTAAGGCACGGAAGTGATAAAACCACCGAAAAGTCACCCTCCCCAGAAGCCCAAGGAGAAACGGATGGGCGAGCGGAGGGTGTCGTGAGTTCGGCGATATCTGCGACAGGTAAATTGACGCCGGGGAATGCAATATGTGACAGAGAAAGTCACACACAAAGTCTTTTACCTGACCCCACTGTGCCTGTTCTTTTCATTAATCCTGAAATACCGGGTCATGTTCGCTACAACCTGCGGCCCCGACAGAAAGCAAAGATCCCAGGTTCAGCCTAGAGAATGAGAATGAAGGTCTGAGTAAAACCCTGGGAAGAGGTAAAAACACTGGACTGAACTAGTTGAGAGCTCGGAACTTTTGATAACGCTCTGTTCAGAAAGAAGATAGAGACATTGATCAGTTGGTAGGGGCCCAGGTGGAGTTTCTTTCCAGCAAGAGTTGTGTCAAGTGCAACTCCGACGCGAGAAGTTTTTGTGCCCTTATTCCTTTTTGTGTTTTTTTGGAACAATAGGAGTCTGCCTGTGAGACTCAGATACGGACACAGGAAAGAAGCACCCTCCGGCAGGTTGGACTGCTTGTCAAAACTCTCCCTTTTTCCCGAGGTTATATCTGGACTTTTAGTGAGAATATACCCTTTTGCTCGTTTTGTCCCTGAAGAGGAACGTCCCATAGTGCTCCGCCCTTTGTATTCACATCTGCCAATGTTTTCGACTTGGAGTTTGCGTGTCAAGATTGTTTTTATTGGCATAATAGTTGTTGCATTGATGCTATGTTTAGTAATATTCATCTATCTATCTAGAATTTCGTCATCCTGTACACACTCTAATAGCTACCACCCCCGCTCCTGGGGAGCACCACTTTCAGACTTTCGTGCCACATAAAGAGAGGCATCGTCAGACATATGTGAATAATGCTTTTATTGAAATCAAACTCATAAGTCAACAAATTTCACGAATTGCTGGGTATGGGGCCTCCTTCCTTCTGTAATGCACAAGCATGATCTATTCATTTCAATGCCTTTGTCATATCTAGGCAGTTGTGAAGCTTGGTTTAAATTATTGTCAATGATGTATGAACATTATACTGTGGACGAACACCGATTCTCCGAGAAGGATTACTAACAAATCCTGGCCTATATATAAAAGCATCAGGGATTCACCCCGAATGCTGAGGGTTCGGATGGTACCCTGGATCCTACCGCTTGCACGAATGTGTATACGGAACATGAAAATGACACCTGGCTGAGGGACAAAGTATTAGATTTTGTGTCCTTCAATTTTACCAAATATTTCAGATATTTCCAGGAAAGAAATGTATCGAATGATAGGATCATTCAGGTCCCTGTGCTGAACACCTCGTCCTCCTTTTGTATACATGGTACTGGCCATTTATTTGTCGGAGTTAGTAAATGTAACTATACCTATAGCTTACAAACCTCTAGTAGCCCGCCTATACTCACTCCTTCGAATGTATATTTTGTGTGTGGAGAAAATGCTTATACCTGGCTCCCCAGAGGGTGGTCAGGCAAATGTTACTTATCCTTCCTATACCCTCCTGTTTATATAGCACCTTCGGACTACCACAGGTCCCACTCACTAAATAGACCGAGTTTAGACTCAGGAAACCCTGATGGAGACGCTACCAATCAGACTGATACCCCCGCCCAACATTTTGCTGATATCATAAAAGGAGTCCTGCCTATGTGGGGACCCATTTTGACCAGTAAAGAAGTCAGAAGATTGTCTAGGGTAGTAGAGGGAGTGGTGAACACCACTGCTGGGATATTAACTAATATCACGGTTGAGCTTCAAGCGACCAGACTCGTGACGCTCCAAAACCGTCTTGTTTTGGACGTTATCCTAGCTGATCGCGGAGGAGCGTTCAGAGTGATCGGCAGCTCCTGCTGTGTGTATATACCTGACTCCGCCCCCTCGGTTCATTTGGCCATTCAGAAGTTGCATCGATTAGCATCTGAACTCCATACGGAGACAGGTACCTGGTCCCTTTCGGGGTGGTTCTGGGGTCTCCTTACCACCTGGGGTTGGAAAATATTCATGGTCCTCCTAGGAATAGTAACCTTATACGGGCAGATGGTATGAGCTCATTTAGGAGCTCTAGGGCTAACTGGTGTTTTTCCACTTACAATGCTTTGTATGCTGAGCCTGTTATGTATATAAGTGTGATCTTGTCAAGGAGCCAGCAGTCTTCCTCGGCACACCTGATGGGTGAGGTTCGATGAGGCTCCTCTATGTAGAGTTCTGTTGTGGCCAATAAACGCTTGAACCTTCTACGTTGCCAACTGCTTATTATTGACTTGATATTGCGGGCCACTGGTAAGTGTGGCCCTTGGGATTACTATTTAGATTACTACAATCTCAGTGTGTGTATTGTGCTGCATCTGCCAGGGGTGGGTATGCATGTGTTATTTGTCCTCACACCCACATGTGGTGTGTCATGCAGTGGGGGTAAGACCTCCTGGGAGTGGGACAATGCTGTCAGTGATGTGTTGTTATGGCACTAAACTCATTGTCCTAAGTTAGGGATACGTACATTCACCCATGGAGCTGTGGTCATCTGATAATGATGAACACCCCCCATGTCTCTGTCCACTGCTGGGAGTCCTCTGCACCCACCCCTCACATGTCTGGGCACTGCTGGGAGTGATAGGCACACACCCCTCATATGTCTGGGCACTGCTGGGGGTCCTCTGCACCCACCCCTCATATGTCTGGGAACTGCTGGGGGTCCTCTGCACCCACCCCTCATATGTCTGGGCACTGCTGGGGGTCCTCTGCACCCACCCCTCATATGTCTGGGCACTGCTGGGGGTCCTCTGCACCCACCCCTCACATGTCTGGGCACTGCTGGGAGTGATGGGCACCCACCCCTCATATGTCTGGGCACTGCTGGGAGTGATGGGCACCCACCCCTCATATGTCTGGGCACTGCTGGGAGTGATAGGCACCCACCCCTCATATGTATGGGCACTGCTGGGGGTCCTCTGCACCCACCCCTCATATGTCTGGGCACTGCTGGGGGTCCTCTGCACCCACCCCTCATATGTCTGGGCACTGCTGGGGGTCGTCTGCACCCACCCCTCATATGTCTGGGCACTGCTGGGAGTGATAGGCACCCACCCCTCATATGTCTGGGCACTGCTGGGGGTCCTCTGCACCCACCCCTCGAATGTCTGGGCACTGCTGGGGGTCCTCTGCACCCACCCTCCCACCTGCGCCCTTGCTGTGGTACACTGCTGTCCTGGCCATACACCACCCCCAATTTACAGCTGATGTGCTGCACCAAGCCGTACACCTACATCCGTGGCGTGTGTATGCCTTGTATCCATCATGTATTGGGGCTTTAGGGGTATGCGTGTATGGCCCGTACCCACGCTCTGGGGGCGTGGGTACGGTCCGTACACGCGTACCCTACATCACCACTGCAATGGTGGTACTGGCCGTACCCATGCTCTGGGGGTGTGGGTATGGGCCGTACCACCATTGTAGTGGTGATGTAGGGGTACGCGCGTACGGCCTGTACCCACGCTCTGGGGGCGTGGGTATGGTCCGTACACGCGTACCCCTACGTCACCACTGCAATGGTGGTACGGCCCGTACCCATGCTCTGGGGGCGTGGGTACGGGCCGTACCACCATTGTGGCGGTGACATAGGGGTACGCGTGGTACGGCCGGTACCCACGCTCTGGGGCGCGTGGGTACGGGCCGTACCACCATTGTAGTGGTGATGTAGGGGTACGCGTGGTACGGCCCGTACCCACACTCTGGAGAGTGTGGGTACGGGCCGTCCACCATTGTGGCGATGACGTAGGGGTACGCGTGGTACGGCCTGTACCCACGCTCTGGAGAGCGTGGGTACGGGCCGTCCACCATTGTGGCGGTGACGTAGGGGTACGCGTGGTACGGCCCTTACCCACGCTCTGGGGGTGTGGGTACGGGCCATACCACCATTGTGGCGGTGACGTAGGGGTACGCGTGGTACGGCCCTTACCCACGCTCTGGGGAGCGTGGGTACGGTCCGTACACGCGTACCCCTACATCACCACTACAATGGTGGTACGGGCCATACCCATGCTCTGGGGGCGTGGGTACGTCCCGTACCACCATTGTGGTGGTGACGGGTACGCGTCCACGTCCACTTCCGTTGTGGCGGGATGTGGGATTGGTGGACACGCCCCCCGAAGTGACCAGACCATGGAGGTAATTAATGTGCAGGATGTATTAGTAATTTGTGGGGTGTGGGTTATGTTTCCTGCCCCTTGCACACCCCCCCCCTTTGCCCCTGGGGGTTGTTCTGACCTTCTGCGGCGTCTGCGTTGGTTTCTGTACACGAGGTGGTAGGCTATGAGGGCCAGGATGACGCGTAGGTTGGGGTCCATCGCTGTCCGTCGTGTACCGGGGCTCCTTCTTCGCGTCGTCCTCTATTTCCCGGCAGTTTTTGGCTCCTGTAAAAAATGCTGCGTGCATGGTGACGTCGGCACGAATCGTACTTGCTGGTCCGTAGAACGCTGCCTGACTCCATCCGGACGTCGCGTATGCGCCGTCCAGATTCAGATTTGTATGTATTTTTTTGCCGGTCGGTGTTTTTTACGACTCGTACGGAAATGGTATTTCTGTGCGAATCGTACTTGCGAGTTTGTAAGCTGTTTTTCCCGGGTACGAGTCGGACGGAAAAAACGCTCCGTATGACCATTCGTACCCGGGTTTTACCGGATCGGAATCGGCACCTTAATGTAACTATTTGTAATACATTGTATTTTTTAATTATTTCAAAATTTAAAGTAGGTTAATACATATTTTTATAAATGAATAATACATATGTAATATTTTTATATTTATTTAACATAAATTATTATTTATTTATATTTTTCACTATTGTAAAAAATTTCATTTGATGTAACTTTATTTCCTATGGGGTTCTATTTTAAGTTCCAACATCCATTTTTTTATGTGGGAGGGCGTTGCAGTACCAGCGGTTGGCTGTGTGTAGTGCAGGACTTATGTTTTTTTTTGTTTTTTAGTCCTAATGTACACTCAAATTTTATGAATTGTCAAAAATAGTAAAGTTACCCAAGAGTGTAAACTTACTCAAAAGTGTATGTTACCTTTGCGAATGCCACCCCTTATGTATGATTTCATTTCCCACCCTAAACTCAATTCCTCAGAATTGGGGCATACTTTGATAGGATTGATTCCTAGTTTTGCTGAAGGGTTGATCAGGCTGAGTAAGAAATAATAAACATATGAGCTGCCAAGTAGCATTGGACCAAGTCTCATCAATTAGAATCATTGAGAAATATAAAGTTAAAGTGTGTAGCTCATTTCATCTAAACAACATCCTAAAATTAAAATATATTAAAAGAAGGATATAATTGCTAAACAGAATCCTAACATTACAATTTCTTAAAAGGAGGATATAATTGACTGAGACTGCAGCTGGTGGATTTAGAAATTAAAGAGAACATCTGTGTTTTTCTTAATGTCCAAAGAGTAAAATTGATCGACTTTCTTTCATACATTGTTGCTGCAGCTAAATTTAAACATTGATTTATTTGTACATGATGCTTATTTATATTGACAATGAAAAATTATTTTGTTACATTTTAATAGTGATTTTGTGGTAGGAGATAATATATGGTTTTAACCTATAAACTAAAACAGACTACTGTTTTTTTATGATTGATGTTCTGATTTATGAATAGGGGTGGGCGGAATTTGCGAAATTAACTTTCGCAAATTATCGCAAAAATGTTTAAAATTATTGCAAACAAGCGGAAATATCGCGAAGATGCAGAAGTTTTTTTCCCGCATGATCGCGAGATTTTCTGCATGGTTGCAGGTCGCCAACTTACCCATGTGGTTGCTTGCGGGCGCGGCCATCTTGTTTTGAGTTGTCTCGCGGTGCATGATCGCGAGAAGAAAGACATGATCGCGCGACGCCTGACGTCACTGCGGGCGCCAACTGTCGCGAGACAGCGCAAATGGCTAAAAACAATACAACATCTCATGGAGAACGCAACCGGATCAAGAAAACTTGCCGGCGAACGCAGGGATTCAGGTAAAGCGATCGCTCGCACGAGATAATGTATTATTTTACAGCGCGAGCAGGAAACAAATTATCGCCAAGCTGCGGAAACCGGAAATTTTGACATTTTCGCGCTCTCCGCGGAACGCAAAAATGTCAAATTATCGCAATTTCCGCGAACGGAACGAAATTTTCGCCCAGGCCTATTTATGAACTGGCACTGGCCAGCAGTGTTGGATTAAGGCTCCCAGAATCCTAATGCTTCAAACCTGTGCTCATGGATCCTTTGAAAAGGTGGTGTGATGAGCCCCCATCATGATTCTAAGACCCTGGTTTTGAATCATCAGACTATGCAAACTCATGATTTTTCATTTTTTGCTCAGTCAGTGCAGTGGGAGGTGTCTGTAATGTAAATATCGCAAATATAGTTCGCAGTTGATTGTGTTAAAGGTAATTTTGAAAATGTGCCTTAGCGCTTGGAGACAAAGTAAAAAGAGCGGTGGTAGAAGTCAGTATGGAATACATTTCACAAGGTAAGATGTCTGTTTCTATTCCTGTTTATCTAAGCTATTAATCACTTTTTTTTTTCATTGAGAAGGATGTTCATGTACTGTTGTTAAAGAATTTGATACCAGTTGCTCATTAGAATTTAATGGGAGAAAATATCCTCTTGTCTTGCTCAACTGGAGGTGTACATCTGTATGCATGTATAAATGTATGCGGTAATAGTATAGCACAATCTTAGCCAAATGGCAGCAATGCATTGCACAGAGTTAAAAGCAGGCAATCTCAAACTGACCTCACACTCCTAGTTTGAATAATGTCCTTACTTCAGATGACAGTGTCCTGAAGTCGAACTATGTGTTGGCCCACAAATCAGATAAGCGTGTAATATTTATCATCTTCTGAATTACCAAATGACTTTTCTACATAATGGAACTGCATTGAAATTGTGAGATAGTGGGTTGTAGGTTGAGAAGAGTGAAACCCTTTTCAAGAGACAGCAACAATCCTTCTCAGGGTGAACCACAAAAAGTCACTAAATTAACCTGTGCTTAAATGTCTGATAGCTTGGCACAAAAGCAGTCTGGCTTAATTTAGAGGTAATGTGTAAAGCATTTATGAAACACTTAAATAGCAATAAAGTGAAAACGCAACACAAGAAAGATCCTCCAGCAATTCAGAAACACAGAGTACATTTTCATGAATTATTTGACCAAATCAACAATGATCCAACCAGTAGAACTAGAGTTATGTATTTTTAAAGTTTAGAGGGAAAAATAGCACGTAAAAGATCAAAGTGTCAACTGCAGACATACAGTAGTGCAAGATCGGGTCAAAATCCAAAGTTATGGCCGACCGCGATGCACAAAATGAATTTTGCCCGATCTCTGCTTATCTTCGGACTTAGAAGAAATTTGAAGGAAAAATGTCTGAGAATGTACAGTACAGAGGGACAAGGCAGCCGGAAGTGTCTGATGAGGATGTGTCCTCGTAGGGGAGCAGCTGGATGAAGTTGCGGTGGAGAGTCCTACATTTGGACTTAGTCTCTTTCTTGTAAGTACAAAATCTCCAGTGGGACGAAGTTGCTGGCTGTAGCCAAAGAAGCGTTGATGAGGATGGATACTCCTTTTGCGAGAAGCCCTCGAACAGCATATACTTCTACGGAGAAGAACATAGTGGGAATGCCCATGAAGTCAGACCGAACGGCGACGAACATTGGGAGATGGACGAGCAGGTAGGTCTCAGTTTCCTCCCGGTTCTCAGAGCACTTTTTAGCAGGACATTTCCTAAGTCTAAATTTTGTATTTGGGCGATTGTGGCAGCTTTTGAACAACTTCAAAGGGTCCGGGACTGGAGAGGTAATACTTGGAGGGTCAGGGCTCAGACAGTGTCTGAGTGTGGGTTCTAGACATTGGAGCCTTTTGTGTCATTTATTCACTGATCAGGACGCTAGCCATACTAGCCCTTGGAGTCACTCTGGAAGTCCTAGGTTCAAGTAGAATAGCAGAGCTGAAGTAGCAGGGCAGACATCTAGGGGCTCAGAGTAGGCTTTAGGCAGTGCAACATTCCTCCTTGGTGTAGGAAAGCAGTCTTCTGAAATACACAGTAGGCCACAGCAGCAGGCAGTCCTTTGGGACACATCCCACAGGTCCAGGAATTGAAGTGAAGAGTGGGTCTGGATGCCCTCTCTTTGTAACTGGTGCCCTATAACTGGTGCACACTTGAAGTGGAAGAAATCTAAGGCCTCTCTTTCCTTGGTTCCAGACTGTCTGCAGTCACAAGAGGCTGTTGTGAAGTTCTCTGTGTAAGAGCTGGGTACCTCCTATTGAAGTGCAAGTGGGGCTGTACACATTCATGAACACATGGTCTCTCCATTTTGTGACTGTCTGGGAGGAATATATAAAAGCCAGCTGCCACTCACACCTAATCATGTGACCCAGGAACAGGCTGCAGGCACCAAATGGTTAGGGTAGAAAAATGTAAACTTTACAAAAGTGCCATTTTTTAAAATTGTGACTTAAAATCCGACTTTACCATTAAAGAGGATTTTAAATTACAATTCCTCAGACATTAAACTTGACTTTCCTACCTGCTGCCAAGAAAAGTGACCACTTAAATAATGTAATAAGTAATCCCCAATGCTATTCCATGGAAGAGGTTGGCTTCACAGAAGTGGAAAACACATTTGTGAGTTTTTCACCACTAGAACATGCAAAACTTAAAGGTACATGTCCAGCTTTTTAAAAACACTGCACCCCGCATTATGAGCTGTTTTGGACCTACTGTAATGGTGACTTATATGTATTAAAGAGGGAGTTTTAGACTTGGGAAAGGAATTATTATGCCAAGTCAAATGAGCAGTTTAAAACTGCTGGAAAACTGCAATGGCAGGCTTGAGGCATATTTTAAAGGGTTACTTAAGTGGATTGCACAATAAGTACAGCAGGCCTACTGGTAGCATTCAATATATTGGCCCTGGGTATATGGTATACCACTTTACTAGAGACTTATAAGTACATTAAATATTCCAATCAGGTGTAATACAATTTTACCATGTTTTAGGGAGTGAGCACAAGCACGTTAGCACTGGTTAGCAGTGATAATGTGCACAGAGTCCTGAGGCCAACAAAACAAATTCAAAAAAATCGAAGTGGTGAAGTCAAAATGTTTGAGGAAAGACCACCCTAAGGCTGACAGGTCTAACATATAGGAAGTATATGCAAGTGCTTAAACAAGCAAGCAAAACAGGAAGCAGGTGAGGCAAATAAAACATTACAAAAAAAAAGATGAAGTACAACCTACAACAGGTATGTACAATAAATAGGAAGCTACATGTAATTTTAGTGTACCATTTATTTTATTACAAACGGCATACTAAAAAGAACATGGATAGGCAGCATGCAGATACTTTTGGCCAAAGTGTGCTGAAATTGTGTGTGGCTATGCCACTGTTATGTTATGGTATGCTGTTATGTTATGTTGGGTTGTGTTAAGTTATGTTATGCTATGGTATGTTATGCTATGCAATGCTATGTTATATTATGTTGTGATATGTTATATTGTTTTTTTTTATGCTATGGTATGTTGTGTTTATTTGTAGAGGGTACCATCCTCTGGAAGAGTATCCTGACCCTACGTTTAGCCTCACCAAAGGCATGTAAGAGGTTATTTGAAAAGCCGGGTCTTCGTCTTCTTGTAGAACTCAAGGAGAGAGCAGGAGGCTCTGATTTGTAGAGGTCGATTGTGCAATGATTTAGGAGCAAGGTAGGAAAAGGCCGCAACACCAGATCTAGATCTGCATGGGTGTGGAATGTGTGCAAATAGGAGTTTGTCAAGCAGAGGTGTCTGATAGGTTTGTGAAAGAAGATGCAACTCTTCTAATAGGCAAGACCAATGTTGTGTAGTGCTCTGAAGGAGTGAGTGAGGAGTTTGAACTGTGTGCGCTTGTATATTGGGAGCCAGTGGAGCTCCTTGAGGTGCAGCGTGATGTGCATGCTGCATGGAAAGTTGATAGTGCTTCTGGCTGCTGTCTTCTAAATGGTCTGTAGTCTTCTGGTGATTTGCTTGATGATTCTGGTTCCCGTAGTTTAGCTTGCTATTGACAAGAGCATGTGTGATGGTTTTCTGAGTGTTGCTCTGGAGAGATTTGAAGATTTTTCTCAGCATCTTCAGAGTGTGAAAGCAGGGTACTGTGACAGCTTTGACTTGCAATTTCATGTCCAGGTTATTGCTGATGATGATGCTGAGGTCCTTGTCATGGGTGCTAGGGGTGGATGTGTGTCCTAGTTCGGCCAATCACTAGGTGGAGTCCCATGAAGAGGAGTTCTTGTCAAGGAGCACAATTTCTGCCTTGTCGGTATTGCATTTGAAACAGTTGGTCTTCATCTAAACGCTACTTCATTTATGCAGGCAGTTAACTTGTACTTGGTCCTGGAAGTCTTGTTCATTAGGGAGAATATGAGCTGTGTGTCACCAGCATAGGAGAGGACATCAATGATGCGGGCAGAGAGTACACTGGCAAAAGGGATCATATCTGATTTGAAGAGGGTCAGCCTGAAAGATGAGCCTTATAGTACTCCACAGATATATGGTCACCCAAAAAATAAGAGGCTAGATTGACTGCTTGTCATGAAAGAGCGGATTCAGCAGAGAGCCGGATGTTGGATTCCAATGCTTTGTAGGAGTCAGATAAGGATGGGGTGAAAGACCGTATCAGCTGCTCCAGAGAGGTCTAGGAGGATGAGTGTTGTCATGTTTGCTGGGTTCAGTATCATGTAGATATCGTCTGTAGCAGTAAAGGGGCTGTTTCTGTGCTGAGATTAGGACTGTGTGATTTGTAAGGAGTTTGTCGTTGCAGAGGTGATCGGTGAGGCATCTGTTCATGAGTTTTCCTAAGTACTTGGCCGATACAGTAGCAGGAAGATTGGTCAGTAGTTGGCGAGTGTACATGGGCCTGCTAAGGGATTTTGAGTAGTGGGAAGACTATGGTATGTTTCCATGTGTCCAGGAAGGTAACTGAAGAAATTGAGGTATTTTGGATAGGTGTGAATGCTTTGCTGGAGTCATTTGGTGAAATTGTGGTGGGGGAAGGGGTCAGAAGGGCCCCCTAAGTAGATAGACTTTTAATGGTGTCAATCTCATACATAGTGATAGTGGGCCATGAGGTTAAGGTTGCTTCTTTAGTCGAGAGAGGGATTCTAATTGTGAACTCTTGGGGTCTGTTTGAGGGTTGAAATCAAGGTATATAGAAGTTAACCTGCCGCAGAAGAATTCTGAGAGCTTGTGGCAGAGGTTTTGTGAGGGCCTGATGTTGTTGGAGGTGGCCACAGGTGAGCTGAATTCTTTCACAATGGCAAAGAACTCTTTTCTTCTGCTGGTGCAGGCATTGATGTGGTCTGCAAGTTTGGTGTATTGAGCTTTATGTCGCAGATCTGTTAGTGGTAGCGTCTCAGGGACGATTTGAAAGTGTTTTTTACTGTGATGTCCTGGCTCATTCTCCAATTGTTTGCAGTGGTGTTTTGTCATCCTGAGATCCTCCATGTAACCAACTGGCATGAGGTCTGGATCTTGTGGCATTGCTGTGTTTGAGGGGGGCCTGGTGTCAGTACTGGTAGCAGTCCAGCTGTTGAAGTTATTGATGAATTCCAACAACCCCCAAAATTGTAAGTCCTTCTTTTTTAGTACAGAAACCCTCACCCACCCATAGATGACATGCTTCATCATCAGGCGCCCTTTACTCTGGCATCAAGGAAAGATGCCAACTTGGGCTACCACCCTCCTCTGAAGGGAGCTCCAATGAGGACATAATAGGAAGGGAACCCTATTAAAGTGGACTGGGTGAAGTATAACAAAAGTGTGGTGAAGGAAGTGAGGTTAAACTTGCCTCTTGGTGGTCTAAAAATGTATTTTTGATGCCCACAGGACTGCAAAGAAAGGGAAGTGAAGTAACAATTCATCTGGAGATGGTCGTCAACATGTTTCTTCCTTATTTGTGCCCTTACAGGAATGTGAAATGGCATTCATCAGGACCATTCCCTTTCTGCTAACATGTGTGATAAATAGATAATAAGGGAGCTGTTAGAAATGGGGTCTCTATTTGGCAGAGGTAGATACCTTTGTCCAAATAGGGAACCTTGCTTCTAGCCAGGGTAAGGGGGAAACACTTCTAAAGTAATCCTTGCTCACCCTCTTGGTAGCGTGGCACAAGCAGACAGGCTTATCTCAGAGGTAGTGTGTAAAGCACTTGTAAACACATACAGTAATACAGTGAAAACACTGCAAATGGACACCACATCAGTTTAGAAAAATAAGTAATCTTTATCTAAACCAAAAGAAGACCAAAAGAACAGAAATCCACCATAGAGTAATACAAATATGACTGTCAAATAGTAGCAATTGTTCAGTTCAAAGCAAATTGCAGATGCAACACTTTTCACCCAAATTACCCTGGATGGGTCACGCACACAAACAAAAAGGGTTGCAGGGAAGGTGGTGTGTTGGTTCCTTACACTCAGGGAAGGTGATTCGTAGGTTCCTTGCTCCGGAGGAGGTGATGCATCGGTTCCTTACTGCTGCGGAGAGGAGGTGATGTGTCAGTTTCTTACTTCATCGGGAGGTGATGTGTCGGTTTCGTACTGCATCCCCCAGTGATGTGACAGACCGGGCACCTCGATGCAAAGCGATGAGCAGGGCTTGCGTCAGAATCGGTGCGGTGATCTCGGACTTCAGTGATCATGCACTCGATGTGGCATGGACTGATTTCTCGAGCCGTGGGCAGGTGCTGCAATGATTTCAGGTGTGGATGCATCCCGCTTCTTGAAGTTGTGTTACTTTTCCAGCTCTCAGCAGCAAACAGCCTCCAGAGGTCCAAAACGACAGCAGGAATCTCTTAGCATGTCAGAACTCCCAGCAAAGAAGTTCAGGGGAGCTGGTGGGGAAGTCTTTGCGCCCCTGAGACTTCAGAACAGGAGGCAAGCTCAGGTTCAAGACATTGGAGATCTTCCTCAATCAGGGGACACAGCAAACAGCAAAGTCCTTTTCCCTTTCCTTGGCAGAAAGTAGCCACTGCAGGCCAACCCCAGACAGCAAACAGCACAGGGGCAGTATGTCTCTGAGTGACATTCCCATATATAGTACCTTCAGGAAACAACTAAAAGGTTACCTGTTTTAATTTTATCTCTGTTGCTAGTATGATTTCTGGCACTCAGGATGTATTTCTAGGCAAGCGCCGAGATGCCCCCGGGTGAGTTGTGCGCTATAAAAGTAACTATAACATAACATTACATTCCTTCTCAGTTTCTCCAGCTCTTCTCCTTTGGCAAAGGTTAATCTTGATTTCCAAGAAGTGATCTGAGGTTCTGGGGTCTGGGCCGCAATATTTATACTGCAAAATCCTTTGTTCTCTGGTGGAGGAAAAGCCCTGTGCTCAGTCAAAACCAGTTCTGTCCTCTCTGGTGCAGCTTCCTGGCAGGCGGTGGAGACAGCATAGTGGAAGGCAGACGAGGTCCATTCAGGTGTAAGGAAATATCCTCCCTCTACTCTAAATGCAGCCCAGGTCTATTCAACCCAGCCCTGACTCATACAGACTCTCTGGAGCCACTGCACCGCCTAGCCCCTGTCACTCTAAAACAAGACAGTCAATACACATCCTAGCAGAGGCACACTGGATGGCTAAGCAAGAAAATAACTACTTTCTAAAAGTGGTATTTTCAAACACAGAATGAAAAAATCACCCACACTAAAAAAAGCCCATCCTCAAGAAGCCCTCCACAGATCCTACGGACCCCAAAAACTACAGACCCATCTCCCTCCTCCCCTTTGCGGCCAAAGTCAATGTGAAGATCGTCAACACTCAGCTCATGAACTCCATTGAAGCCATCTCTATCCTTGACTCGTCCCAATCCAGATTCCGTAGCAATCACAACACCAAGACCGCCCTCCTTGCCGCCACAGACAACATCTGCACCCTCCTCGACCAGGGACACACATCGGTCCTCATCCTTCTAGACCCCTCTGCAGCCTTCAACACCATCTCCCACCGCACTCTCAGCACCGAACCCAAAGAAACAGACTCCTGCCTTTCATCTCCAAACCAACAGAGATCAACTGCGGAGTACCCCAAGGATCATCGCTCAGCCTCATGCTCTTCAAAATCTACATTGCCCCATTTGCCACCATGGTCAGACAGCATGGATTCAGCATAGTATTCTACACCAACGACACTCAGTTTTCCCTCACCAAGCAACACAGCACCACCAGACTCAGCTTTCAGGAAGGAATGAAAGACGTTGCATCCTGGATGAGCATCAGTTGTCTGAAGCTCAACTCGGAGAAGACAGAAGTCCTCGTCCTCGGACACACCCCCTCAGCATGAGACAACACCTGGTGGCCCACCCCGTGGCACCCCCCCACTCCCGTGGACCACGGAACCTCGGCATCATACTCGACTCCTCCCTCACCGTGACCTGACAAATCAACATTGTCTCCTCCACATGCTTCAACACCCTTCGCATCCTTCGCAAGACCTTCAAGTGGATCCCCCTCAATCCAGAAAGACTGTCACCCACACACTCATAAC
Organism: Triturus cristatus; assembly: GCF_964204655.1. Taxonomy (NCBI): domain Eukaryota; kingdom Metazoa; phylum Chordata; class Amphibia; order Caudata; family Salamandridae; genus Triturus; species Triturus cristatus. The sequence goes on from NC_140586.1 coordinate 581,639,583, forward strand.
AAGCAGATTGGACTATGGAAAATTCCTCTATGCCAGAATCAGGAAATCCCCGCTCTGAAAACTCCAGACCATCCAGAATACCGCTGCCAGACTCATCCTCGGCATCCCATGACATGAACTCATCACCCACCACCTACGAGACCTCCACTGGCTCCCCATCAAGAAGAGAATAAACTTCAAGCTACTCACGCATGCCTACAAATCCCTCCACAACATTGGACCCCAATACCTCAATGAAAGAGTTTCCTTCCATGTACCTGAGAAAACTCTGCTCTGCCGACCTTGCCCTCGCCAAAACCTCACGCATCCACACAGCCAGGACGGGCGGACGAGCCTACTCCTACATCATGGCAAAGACCTGGAACGAGCTCTTGCTCAACATCAGATGATCCCCCATGCTATACACTTTCAGGAAGAGCCTGAAGACTTGGGTCTTTAGCTGATCCACCGCTGCACACCGATACCCCCCCCAGTGCCTTGAGACCCTCACAGGTGAGTAGCGCACTTCAAAAATCCCTGATTTATTGATTGATTGATGCATTTTAACATTCTGAGTTCAGGCATACTAAACTTTATTTTTCTACCTTGTTCCCAGGGGTAGTTATGTTTATAAGATGTTATGAGCAAACTCAACATTCTATCCCATGGGAACAGGTAGCCTTGCAATAGTGAACAATGAAATTGGCTGTATTTCACTTTCAGGACATGCCACACACACCAGGGCATGTCCTTCCTTTCACATACACTGCACCCTGCCCACAGGGGTACCTTGGGCCTATCTATGGGGTGACTCACGTAAAAGAAAAGGGAAGGTTAGGGCCTGGCAATTGGGTGCACTTGCCAAGTCGACATGGCAGTACCAGACTGGACACAGGCTCTGCAATGCTGCAGGCCCACTAGCAGCATTTGATGTACAGACCCTGGGCACCCACAGTGCACTGTACTAGGGACTGATTAATAAATCAAATATGTCAATCATGGAATCACCAATCCATAACAACATTTTACAAAGGGAGCACTTGCACTTTGGCTCTGAACAGCAGGGGGAAAGTGGCCAAAGCCTCTAGACCAGCAAACCGGAGTCCAACACACAGCAAAACACAGGAGGTAAAGGCAAACATACAGGGGAAACCCACGCCAATGATGCCAGGTCTAACAGGAGCTTTTTTTCACACAACAGCACATAAGTTTGTTCTGGTGAGGTTCTGCTTCATTTCTCTGGGCAAATACCAGAGACATGGCAGTTGTATACACAGGACGGAGTCAAGTGATGGTTATCAAGGTGTAGCATATGGGTATCTAGTGAATTCTCCCTACACATATAAATTCTATGAAGTAGAACTCAAGCTGAGCCTGCATGAGTATAGATTATTGCTTCAACTCACTCTCCAGACCTGGCATTGGGATACCTAAAGGTATAACAGCAAACCATGTCAGCAGTGCATCTAGTTGAATATTGCCAAAAACTCACACTTAATCTGATAATGTTCAATGAAAATCTTATAAAGACAGTCAAAAAGGATGCAGTCAAGCAAGTTTTGCGCCATCATAACTGAAGGGAAGGAGCCATGCACTCATCTGGACCACCTATAGCTTGCTTAATCTCCACAAGGGCCCCTCGCAGCGGGATGCCTGGCTTTCACCTTGTGAATGCCCTGCTGGGTTATCTCACAGGGGAATACCAGGATGGGTTCCCTAAGCAAGCGCTTAGAGACCGGTTGGTGATTTGCGCTATATAAATATCTGCACATTTATATTTACATTTACATTTACCTTACCGTATCTTTCAAATATGAAATCCTACCATGCTGTCCATGATGAGTGGGGAGACACAGCACAGCTGACGGTTTACATTTTTCAAGGTTTCGTCAAGAAATGGAAGGATGTGCTGAGTCAGGGCATGCCAGGAATGGGCAGCATGTGCTGTGCCTCATATTGCTCAGTAGCAAATATAGTGTTGGTGTGCTGCAGGCGTGTGTGCTAACTACCAACAGTTGTAATCTGGAAGCCATTACCCATTGTGAAGTTTGAGTAAATTGCACAATATTGTTCCCATTTGCAACTGATAATAGGCTAGGTATAGATATAAAAAATAGCATGCTTGAAATACAAGAAAAAAAGATAAAAAATAAGCAGCAAGCAATTAGAAAAATGCCTATAATATATTACGGAACCACTTCCAAACAGGAGGCTAGGAGGGAGGAAGATTAAAAGGGAATTACTCCAATTATCATTAAGGATACAGTCTGCAAGTGGTCATGTTGGAAAATGCACAGGCACAGAGCATGATCATGTAGTGACAGAAATACATCCATGGTCATGGTGAAAGCAACAAAGTGTTAGTTTTTCTGTGACCTCAGGTATAGTTAGAAAAATCTTGGATATTATATATCGGAGAGGAGGATGCATGGAATCTAATCATTGAATCCTGATATATGCATGCCCATCTTAAACACCCAGCATTGTTCTTTTTTCAGTAAGAAGAGGGTTTTAAAACAAAATAGTCCAAAAATATATTTTCTATTATCGTTCAATTAATATTATCTTGATTGTATGTTTTTTCCTAAAAATGATTAGTCATTTTCTAGTGGCTTGTCCACACCTGATGTTACTTTGGTGCTCAATTATACTTGTTTTGATTTTTCTAGAGGCCATGCCACTTAGTGAAGCTTGTGATACAGCCGGTTAATGGGTGTAACACATGCTCCCATTGGAAAATGTGAGAATGTGACCACACCATGTGCGGTCACATCATAATTATTCGTCTGGGACCGCCGACTAGAGTTCGGTTGGTCCCATTTCCGCCATGGTGTCGGCCGGTGGAGGCTCGGACTGACATCGTAATAGGCCCCCTAGTTGGAATGATTGGGTTTTGAAAGTCTAAGTGAGTAAAGTTTCTCTTAATTTCTAGGAATTGCTCAGTATGCAAGTTATCCTTTAAAGATTGTGAGCTATTGTGCACACCTCCTTTGCAATAGCTCCAAGAGTATCTATGTGGAAATATATTAGCTTATATGCAATACTCCACGGCATTACAGCAATGAGAAATAAATCACCTCCAGTGCAACTCATTATAGCTTTGTGTATCAAATTTATATCCAAAATACAGCTCTAAACATTCCTGTGTAATCGGTAGAAAGTTGCAAATTCTTCCAACAGATATTTACAACTTCCTTACATGATCTCCAAAGAAAATACTTACTTTCTCTTTAGACGCATAAATAAACAAAAGTAATCTGAATAAAAGTAAGACTAAGAATGGGCACATTTACAAAAACAGAAAAATACATTCACAACAAAAAAAAGCATTGCAAATAGTAAAAGTAATGACTATCATATCAACAAAAGAATGAAAAAATATTTTCAGTAATGCAACTACTGTTAACATTCACAGAAAATGGAAAACACCTAAACCAAAATCTAAAACATAGGGGGTTAGTGCTAAATTTGCACCCACTTAACACTAAGGGACAGGTTTACTAAGTTTTGATGAAGTGCAGTGCAGTGACCAAAGTTGCTGCGATGCATCAAAGTGTGAAAGACAAGTAGTATCTTAGATGATAAGATAGAAAACGGTTTTCTCTACGCCAGCACTGGCTCACATCATGCAACATGCGCCAATGCACACACCCTTGCAACATAATGCATGCATGTGTGTCTTCTGTCATACATGGGTTTTGTACATGAAGGGGACCTTACCAGTATGCAAACAATGCCCCACTTTTTATGACTGCTGTTCAGTGCAGCATATATGCAAAGTTGGAAAAATGTGGAGACTTTTAAAACTTGTTACACCTACCTCAAGAAGGTTTAAGATTTTGGTGCAAATCTCTGTCCACATACGTTATTAGATAGGTTCCACCCATGCTATTCTCCTTTTACACAAAGTAGGGCATAGCACAAGTTTGTGTTACTCAGCACTAGTTTGTGTTGCATTAGGCAACTTTTTAATGCATATCATGATTTGTTTTGGAAAATAGATCACACCGCAACACTTTGTGCTGAGTTTGTGCCACTTTTATGATGCAAACTTGACTCAAAGTGTTGGTAAATCTGGACCATAGTCACAGGAGGTATTGAGTGCAAATTCCACTTGTGATGCATTTACATGGGTATTCAAACAAACGTTTTACTAATTGGTAATTAGTGAGGAGGAAAGAAACCCTGTTTTACTGGCTTTTAGGACTCTGCACACTTTACCACTGCTAACCAGTGTGAAAGTGCTCTCTCTTTTAAACATGGTAGAATTGGCTTTCACCCAATTGGCACATATAATTTACTTATCAGTCCCTAGTTAAGTGGTACTATCTGTACTAAAGCCTTTAAATTAAATGCTACAAGTGGGTTTGCAGCACTGATTGTGCTAGCCACTTAAGTAGTCTTTTAAACATGCCTCAGATCTGCCATTGCAACCTGTATATGCAGTGTTTAAACTTTCATTTTTACTTGGCAAAATTAAACCTTTTGCCAGGCCTATACATTCCTTTTTAATACATATGTCACCCCTACCATAGGCCCTAAACAGCCCAGAGGGCAGGGTGCAGTGTATTTAAAAGGTTGGATGCGTACTTTTGCCTTTTACATGTTCTGGTAGTGAAATTCGTTTTTCACTACTGCAAGGCCTATCTCTCTCATAGGTTAAAATTGGGTTACCTTATTCCATTTAATACGTGCTATCTTTCATTAGTAGCAAGTAGGAATGTAGAGTTTGGTGTCTAAAGAATTGTAATTTTAAACCTGCTTTAATGGTAAAATTAGATTTTAAGTCACAATTCTGAAAATGTTTGAAAGTTGGAATTGTCCTGTACTACCATTTGGTGCATACAGCCTGTATCCTGGGTCACAGGACTAGGTGTAGCTGGTAGTTGATCTTTGCTCCCAGACAGTGAAACAAAGGGCCATAGGTGTTGACAAGATGGGCCATCTCTGACTTGATGAGGTGGAGGAGCTGTCATCTACCACACTTGCACATCACAAAGGCTCTGCCTGGGCACACCCACAATGAGTTTGACATTGGTCTTTTGTGACCCCAGACAAGCTGGCGCCAGGGCAGGGAGGCAGGAAATTCCAAGCATGTCTGGGAGTGGAAACCTACAGAAACGTCTCCTACTTCCACAGAGAGCACCAGGTATAAATAATGGACTCGCAGTCCGAATTCTTCAGTATACCTTTAGACCTGTGCAAGCGTCAGAAAGAATGCTATGACAATCTGCAAGAACAACTGCTACTCTTTTGCCCTGCTGCCCTGCTGCCCTGCTGTCTTGCTGCCCTGCTGCCTGAGTGAGAAGGACTGGAGCTGCATCTTAAACCAAGGACCACCAGAGCTTCAGGGACAGTAAAGGCTCCACCCACCTTGAACCCAGAACCCTGACTCTGTCTACTATAAGTCCTACAACCCAAGTGGTGCTACCCTAGTCCTAGGGCATTGGAAGTGGGCCTAAAGGTGCTCTGCCAGGCCAGTTGTGGTCCTGTGGACAGAACTGATGCAGAATGACGCATCTCCTCATAGATCTGCTTTAGAACCCACCAGCGTGACAAATCGCTGCTGCTGTACCTTGCATTGCGGCCAGCAGTCTCCCCTGAACTGCCACGGTGTGATTCAGCATTGATGCAGGCATTTGCATCGCAAGCCCCTCATCGACTGAATCCTGAATCCTCGATGATGATGCAGAACTTCTCATCGCAGTCCCGCAGCCTCTTTGGAACCGCTGGTGCACAACGCATCGTCATCGCAGAACTGCACATCACAAGCCTCTCATCAATGGCATCCTCAAGGAGGATGCAGGACTCTGCTCCACAATCCTGCAGTTTCCTCGGACCCACCGCTGTGTGTCGCATCCTTGATGGGGGATCTAGCAATGCTCCACAAACCAGGATTTAAGGTATTTTGTTCAGCAGGCCTAACTTGGTCCCTGTATCTGCCTCGCGCTTCATCTTGGTTGGCCTGAACTTGCGACTTTTTCACGGTTTAGTGTGACTACATTTGGCACTTTGTGCTTCTAGGAATTCCTTTTACTTAAAACTTTGAAATTGCATTCTCTAGTTCAACGGATCGGATTTCTGTTTATTTGGTCTCTAATACATTATTATATTTCACTCTAATTTCCTAAATTGATGTGGGATTTTTCTCATGATGTGTTTTCACTTTAACATTTGAAGTGATGCATAAATACTTTACATGTTGCCTCTTAGGTAAGCGTGATTGCTTAAGTGCTGGGCTACCAGAGGTTTGAGCAAAAGGTTAATTTGGTGTTTACTTGTGCCCCATACTGACATAGATTGTGTTTGCTGCTTGAGTTGGGTTCCACCCCTCTCAACCAGTAACCCAATTTCCTACAATTAGCAATTAACACCCACAGCACAATGGAAAATTGTATGTGTTTTGGAGTATTTTAGTAACCAGTATTGACATGGAAATCGGTCAATAGAAGGACATAAGCATGAGCAAAGTATGTTGACTATGAATCTTGCAAGATTTGGAATATGGGGAGTTTGTCGAACATTTTCTGAGTTTTATCCCATGGATCAGATGAGGTTGAGTCAGTGCCCTAACAGGGCAATGTAGATTTTTTATTTGTAATTTCGTAACAGTTGAAAGACCCCTGCATGGCTGTGTGACTTTTCCTTCCTCCTTTAAATATCTGCAGGTGAGGTCCAGATCCAATGTGCAGGAAATTTTACATTTCCATGTTTGAAGTCAATGGGGATGGATAAACCCCAGCCAACTATTATGAGTATTTGGTAAACTGCACAGAATTCTGTTTATTACACTGTGAAGCAAATAGACAACAGGTAGCTGTACCTTCTTCATTCTGGCCCCAGTATGTAAATTGTCTCTACGCTTGGACGCTGAAAACATTTAAATTTGTATTCATACCAATCCAATTACAAACAGTTTTTTCGGGAAGGGATGACAATGAGTAACCGCTTTAACAAGGCAAGAACTGTGTAAACAGCAATCGTCGAACAGAACCAGGAGCCTGTGGCACGTTCAAAGTTTGGCACAGTAACTCATGGGGGATTAATTGTACATGGTTTTATATTTAATTTCAAATAGGACTTAAACCCCCTCTAAGAGTTTAAAGGCCATGTGCCTTTAACCTTGCATGGGGCTGAAGGGCGCTCTAGAGCGTAAATGAAGATTGTGGAAAATCTCACTTCATCAAACCGGGACTAGATACTTTAAAGGGTGATTAGTGCACAATACAAAATTACATAGCATAAGAAGAGACTTGCAGTCCTTGAACAGGTATTCAGCGAAATGACACACATAAAGCACAGTCCAGAATGTTCTGGGACATCATACAGGAGCAAATAAACAAGAACCAAAAGACAAGCGCACACATTTAAGAACCCTAAATATTTTTCAGTATTACAATGTAAAATGTGCTAGCTATGAGAGCTCTTATCTATGCGGTGGAACTCCCAGTCCGGTGAGAGTGTCTCCACGACCGCCTTGACTCCAGAGCAGGCTCCGCCTCTGAGATCAGTAAGGGGCATGCACGCCACTGCTCATCCAGCCATCGTATCGGGAACAGGAAGCGAAACTCTCAGATGCTGCTTGACTGCACTTTCTTTTCTGTCCTGTGTTGCTCTGTCACAAGCGACCCGGAAACGTGAGCGACACGAAAGCAATATCACAGCTGACTTTATGAGAATCCTTATTTTTTTTAAATAGTTCCAGAGCAAGAAAAAAAGTAGGAGAGCAGGAAATAAGGCATGAAGAAAGACAAAAAAGAAGGAAAGAGAACAAGCACTGGTGATGAATGAAAAACTTTTTTTTCAACCATCATCCAGGAAGAATGAAAGAGCTAACTGAAAAGCAACATGGAAGTGGAGAGGATGTAGCACAAGGACCAGAGATGCTGACTTGAGAGCTGGGGGATTCCGGTTTCATTTTCAGCAGTGCAACATCCTGTGATTCTGGGCATCTCACTTGATCTCTCCGGGTGATAAGTTGCTATATGAATCTGCTGAAAGACAAAAAAGCAGAAAGAGGTAAAACTTTACGAAAAAATAGTTCCACCAAAGTGGATGTTAATAGTATATTGGCAATGGGAAACTGATAAGGGAAGGAGAGGAGGAACAAGCATTGGTAAATGCAGGAAAAGTAAGTGGCACACACAGAACCCAATGAAAAGACAGGAAAGAGAGGGGGTGGGATGTAAGCCCCTTTCAAGTTTATTATAAAAACAATAGATTTCACAAGCACAGCGCAAGCGCAGTGCAGGTGGAGCCTAAAAAGCAATCCCAGACATGGTGGTATGGGTAAACAGACAAAATATCGAGCCTTAATTATCGACCTAGCAGAATATCGATGTTGAAATATCGTCACGCCAGAATATCAAAAGTCAGAATATCGTCAACAAGAATATCGAGTTGAAGGTAAGTAATATCTTTTTTTTAAATATCGATGTTAAAAACATCGTTTTTTGAGTTAGTGTTATGTATGTTAGTATTTAATATAAATGTATGTGTTCCATATTTTTGTGTAGCTATTGCTTTTGTATTTTAATATATGTGTTAAATTTGTATAAGTTATTAATTTAGTTTTAACAATATTTTGTGTTTTAGTTCCGTAGCAGGTTGTGTGTTTATAGGGGAAAGGGGTGGGAAGAAATTTAATTACACTAAATGTATTAATAATTTTTTATAAGTTATTAATTATTTTTTTATTACATTTTGTGTTTTAGTTCTGTAGCAGGTTGTGGGTTTATAGGGGAATAGGGTGGGAAGTAATTTAATTATAATAAATGTATTAATCATTTTTTAAAATTATTAATTATTTGTTAATTACATTGTGTGTTTTAGTTCCGTAGTGGGTTGTGGGTTTATAGGGTAATAGGGTGGAAAGTAAAGTCATTATTATGAATTAATTAATAATAAGTATTAATATTTATGTATGTAATCATTTATATTGTTAATTGTGGTAATAATTTAATATTAATGATTTATTAATTGGTTATAATTAATTATTAATTAAATGTTAAATATGTTAATTGTCTCATTTTTTAGTAGTAGGCTTTAGGTTTATAGGGGAGTGGGGTGGGAAGTAATTTAATTACAATGAATTAATTTATGTGTTTTATTAATTAATATTTATGTTTTTAATATTTTATATTGTTAATTGTGATTATTAATTTATTAATAATTATATATTATTTGGATATTATTACTTATTAATTAATTAATAATTATGTTAATTGTGTCTTTTTTTAAGAGTGTGTTGTTCGTTGATAGGGGAGTAGGGTGGGAAGTGATTTAATTTTAAGAAAAGTTTTATTATTTTTGTCTATAATATTTAATGAAAGTTATTTTATAGTGTCAATTGTGTGAACTAATTTATTAGTGATTGTTTTTAATTTGCTTGTAGTGATTGTTTTTAAATGTCAATTAATTTTGTTAATTTTATCATGTTTTACAATATTGGTGGTGTCGTGTATATCGTATGTCGTATATGGTGGGAAGTAAATTGTTTTGGAATAATTAATTATTTGTTAATTAATGTTAATTATTTTGCTGGAGTGGGAATACTAAATTATTCCCCTCCACTATCCAACATTTTCCATACTGTTACACTCGTTGGAATGGGAATATAAATTGTTACCTCCCCGCTATCCAACACTTTCCCTACTATTGCACTCACTGGAGTGGGAATAGTAATTGTTACCCACCCGCTATCCAACACTTTCCCTACTGTTACACTCGCTGGAATGGGAATTGAAATTATTACCCACCCGCTATCCAACACTTTTCCTACTGTTGCACTCAGTGGAGTGGGAAAAGTAATTTTTACCCTCCCGCTATCCAACACTTTCCCTACTGTTGCACTTCTTGGAGTGGGAAAAGTAATTTTAACCTCTGTGCTATCCAACAACACTTTCTCTACTGTTACACTCGTTGGAGTGGGAATAGTAATGTTTACCTCCCCGCTATCCAAAAGTTTAAATACTGTTGCACTTACTTGAGTGGGAACAGTAATTTTTACCCCTCCGCTGTCCAACACTTTCCCTACTGTTACACTCGAATTAACATTTTATATATTAAAATTATAATATATATTTTTTTATTTATAATATTTATGTAACAGGTGTTTGTGTATATATATTTAATTGCATTTTCTAATACATTCCTAATATGTTATAATTAAATTAAAATATTATTTATTAAATATTTTAAAGTAAATATATATATCTATTAAATTGTAAATAGGCATGTTTATTTTTAAAAAGTAAGTTTAATATTTATAATTTTTTACATTTACAAAAACATTAAAATTATTTATTTTTAAGTTAATGGTATTTTTTTCTTTATTTTACAATATTTGTTAACATTAAAAAAAAAAAGATTACGTTATTTTAAACAACAATTTTATTTTTCTCAATATTTTTGTACTTTCCATGTTGTAGATAGGATGTCGATATTCTGGACATCGATATTGTTGACACGATATTCTGCTAGGTCGATATTGTTGTCGTCGATATTATGTCAGTGATCCGGTGGTATGCTTGCCCCAACAGGCCGCCAATCATGTACATATAGCCATTTGTTCTAGAGTGAAAGCTAATCTGAGTTTAATACCACAGTTTGTTTCTGAGAAATACTGAGTTTCAAGTTGTATACTCTCTGGGATGATATCCAAGGAGGATGTCCGATGGTGATTTGCACCCAAGTACTTTAATTTTATAAGCCAAGCCCCGGATTGTCTATAAGGGAGAAAAGACAGGAATGCACCCCATTTAGAAAGTTGACTAGGAAAAGGATCCATAGACTAGCATATCTGTTCACTACTCTTGAGTGGGGAGGCTTGATGTGCCCTTTCTCTGGAATGAGGATTAACAGTGCTTGTATTAAAGGCATACTGACCTATGTTCTGGGAAGACTCTAACGGGGCTTTCCAGTTATTGTTCTGTGCATACATTTATTATGCCTACTTTCTGATACTTTCACTATGGATTGCAAGTCAAAACCTTTCTTCCATCAGCACTTACATTTTCATTTATATGTGTCTTTAACCTGTGCTGACCCCTTGCTCCCCAAGCATATAGAACTGCCATTCTAAAATGTGTGTCACCTCACTTTTGCAGAGACAATTCTACAAAAGAGCTTTCATTTACACCTTTATCTTTGAAGAGGTTCCACCTTTAGTGAACATGAATTGTGAAAGCTCTGATGCTACCTCACTGTAAGAAAGATTCATATGTTGCAAATGACGTTACAGCATCCACAATTAATTCTTTGTCTATTACGTTTTCATTTAGTTGATAAGTCCATATGAAAAGCAAAACCAGCACTACTAATCATAAATAAAAATAAGACAGACACCGTCAAAGCTAAAAATTATTATTCAAGCAGTTCTCTGCCATCAAAGTTCACAACAGACTTAAGTATTCAAAAACATGTACGCTTTCATAAATTTAGCTAATAAATTCATAGTTTGCAAGTTACTAGAATTAAAAAAAAAATGAAATTCTTTACACCAGACTCGAATAGTTAATTGTACTTTTTTGTGAAGTGTGTCTCATTGCCCTGCAGTTTTCATGATTTCATTGCAAGGTAACTGCTTTATTAACTGCCCTTAATAAACCTTTCTTTCCCTCCCTATTGCTATAGCAGTAACAACTCGAGCACTATTTGATGTCAGTCATTAAAATGGATCGAGGTGTGAATTAGCATCATATTACATATTGTAATTGTATGTGTGCTATTGTGTTCCATTTCTTTTTGCAGCTGAAGTGATATTTATCAAGATACAAAAAAAGAAAGTAGCAGTCAACCATAGTCGATGTATTGTTATTGGCTTTCCTCCATAGGAGGCATAAAGTGTATTCTTATATTTTTGCCTAACCACAGACTTGTGATGCTGCAGCCTTCTTCATAACTGATAACAATATGTGTCTGCTGAAAGGACAACATGACAAACATTAAGAGTATTTCTGAAAAATTGATGCATTTCTATGTTCCCTTTTTAGTATAAACATTCCAAAAGAGCGGCAGAGAGATAAATGCATCATTACATGCTCATCATCTAATTTCAATAAGTATAATGTGGTCCCTAACCTTGAAATTTCAAATAAGGACATGTGCTGTTTTCATAGCAGCAACCCATCGATTTTTTCATACAAAATCCATTTTACTCTTGTTTTAGTTTAGTTATTGAAGGTCTGACTGTTGTCCTTGGTTTCCCTATGCTCCAAAGGTGTCTCTGTAACGCTGATAAGGGTCTGTCATATTCACTGACTGGGGAGGAGTGTAATTCCACCTATGCCAAGGAAAAAAGTTTTTAAAAAATGCCTAAGGGCAACAACATCTGAGAACCTAGCAGTATCCAAGGATACTGAATAAATTTTTCTTCAACTCATTTTCATTCATCTCAGCCTTTATACTTCCCTACCATTCTGGCATTTGCAGCCTGTACATTGGTGACAACGCCATTATGTTTGAGAATATTTTTATTATTACACCACAATTCCAAGCGCTTACCAACTCCAATTTCATTATTTATTGAAAACATGATGTGATTCATGTATTCAAGAACCTGAAACGTGCCTTTACAGAGGGATTCCATTGAAACCTTTTGCCATTTCTGGATTAGATTTCATTTAGTTGCTCTCTGCATTTTCATTCACAAGTCTAGATCATTTGTTGTGGTGCAATATTTTGATTGTTGATGTAGCCAATGGTTTCGTTCGTTTCTTTACACATTAAGCCAACAAAGGCCATGATGATCTAGTTTAAATGATGCACATCAACATCTAAAAATTATATCTTTAAAAAATGTGTGTCTCTGGCTTTAAGCTCATCTGCACTTTCAGGACTAGATTTAAAACTGAACATATAAAATGTAGTGTTCCCAGATAAGTTTTTCAGAAAAATTCAACATATTTCCGTTTTGAAGTATCATCATTTGTAGGATAAAACCTGCTTCAATAATTCTGTCTTTTAAGAATCTTTGTCATGTGCATTTCAAAATACTTTCAACCTAGCAAGCTACAAAGTGCAGCATTCAAAATGACTGCAATTGTCATCATTATTTAAACTGAAAGGATTATATTTTTATTGTGATGCATAACTCCCTCAGAACTTTTTGTTATACAGCGACCTTGCTCTTAAATAAAAACAAATAAATGCATAAAGCCTACTACTTTAAATATCTGCTGATTTTAAGTGTATCCAATAGAATGTTGGTACATTGACCCATAAGAAGCACTTCATTTTCCATTATCACTTTGGGATAGTGTTATTTTCTTTCAGGTTACATTGAAACCATTGTTACTCTAAAGTGTTACACGGTTCCCATGAATTTAGAAGGACTATGATTTGGATCAACAAAACTTTAAAATACAGAGACTGAGTCTTCTTATATCATAGGTAAAAGTTGTTTTGGCTAGCTCACAGTACCGTATATAAACTCCTAAACCTCCAGAGTTATAGATGAGGTCTGGCAACCTCGAACATGACCACTCATATTCTCAAGGAATTTGTGGAAACAGAGCTAACCCTTTGGTTTGTCACTTTTGCATGCCCAAGGTTTCACAAAAAGAAGAGACAATAATAAATTTTTAAATGTTTATTGAAAAGATCTAATCCTTGGCATTAAAATATCAACTGTGAATATTAGACAGATGAGACACATCATTGTTATAAGCTTTATTAGAATGGTGAAAAAAGTGAACAATTCCAACATGATGATTATTCTTAATATTACTCATATCTGTCACTATTACCTCTATACTAGCGAGAGCATGGTGGGAGTACCCTTCTTGGAGACCCAGATGGAATGATCCAACCCCATACCTTAGTGTATTATCCAAGGAAGCCAGCCTCAGTGCATGGCCAAATGCACTTGGTCTCAGAGTACAAGCCTATGCACATCTGCCTGCGCAGCTATCTTCCTTCTTAGAATGTGTGTCAGGGTCCGCAGAGCCGCATCTCATTCACAGCGCTCCGCAACAACCATGATAATTCCAGTGGGAAGTGCCTTTCGTCTGAATGCAAAACGCATGCTGTTTAAATTATAAAACACTGGCCTTATCTCATTGTTCCAGAGACACAAAACAACAGCTCTACTTAGTCTAGGTAAAAGAGTTGCCTCCTACAAGCACAAAATAAAGCAAGGGCATCACGTTCTAGTATGTTTCCCTGAAGCTAGCAGTACAGACTGCAGAACAACGATATCTAACCACAATAAATGCGTGTGCGGCATTTTGTCATGCTTGTGAAAAACATGTTCAAACCACCATCTTAAAAAGATGCTAAACTAAAAGGGAAAACTAAAATGGAGACAAAATGTAATCCCTATGACATAGCATTTTCAAAATAAACCACAATACTGTAATTTCCTACAATCTCTGTTAAATAAGTATGTTTGCTTTACCATACTTTGGTGTAATATACATGCTAACCAAACATTATGCTCTTGTCTTTGACAATTTCTTTCACTCATTGCAGTGCCTAGTCAGTATCGCTTCGTAATAAATGCTATTATGCTTGGTGAGTTTTAGTGCTGCTGCTATGGACATGAGCAGTACCTTCTGAAAATCAGAAACTCAATAGGAAAGACCGGATAACTTAGCTGGATGAAGCTTCCAGGGTACCCAAAGAAGTGAGATATTGTAAGAAATTAGTTTGTTGGTTGACTGGGGTGTGAGCCTTGGTCAAGAAGCATCCACAATCCTTGTCAGGAAAAGGCACAAGCAAGCCCCAATATAACCTGTGTTTAACCCCCATTAGCTTGACAAAGAGCAGTTAGGCCTAGGTTAGAGGCAATGTCTAGAATATTTAGGCAACAATTCAAACAGAAAAACTGTGAAAACTCCATACAAAAGATCTCACACAAGGTTAGAAAATAGAGCTTAATGTATTAAATAAAACAAGACCAAAATGACAAACATCAAATTAGTAGATGCAGAGATATTGAATTTTAAAGTTTTAGGAAAAATATCACTAAAGTCATTAAGTGCCAACTGGGGATATTTGGATGGGCAGGGACAAAGTCACAAGTTCAGGCTGACCATGATGGAGCATGGGCCTTATAGACCCAGTTAGTCCCACTGAACAGAGAACCCTAATTCTAGGCTCAAGGAGCATTGCCAGGATCCGCATCCAAGAGGCATTGTTCAGCCGAAGCAATGCATTGGTTCCGGTATGCAGTGAGGCTGCGGTGCTAGGTCCAGTTGTGTTGTCATCGAGAATCCCATCAATGATCAGTTCCGCTGGGTCCACAGAGTCTAGTAAAGCTCCTTAAGCCCACTGCCAAGAGTCAAGGACTGTGGTGGCACCATGTGGCAGGTTAGACATACAGATGGCAGAGTCCAGGTGCAGCTGCAAGGTTGTTGGAAGCCTGTTCTGTCCCTTAGGCTTCAAATCAGGAGGCCAGCAAATTAGCTCTAGGAGTCACTCTGAGTTCTGGGTTGAAAAGATGCAGGTGCAGTCCTCACCCAGGCAAGACGGCAGCAGGCAGCGGTCGGCAGAGCAAAGCAGGAGTCCAGTAGAGTGCAGTCCAACAGAGCGTCAGTTCATCAGTCTTTCTTCCTCGCAGAGTATTAACAGGTCCAAAAGTGTACTGAAGAGTTGGTGTCTAAGGTCCAGTATTTATACCTATTTTTGCCATTGACATGGGGGAGAAGCTTCTGGAAATTTCCTTTTGAAGTCCCCTTGGCACCAGACAAAATACAGGGGGGTGTGCAGCCCTTTGTTTGGAAAAAGGACACAATCAATTCATGTGTAAATGGGGCTATTCCCTCTAGGCACACATAAGCTCCCTATTGTATTTTATTTATTTATTTATTTATTTATTATAAGTTTTATATATCGCTAACGAGACCCAAAGGTAGGATACATTAAGCAATTTAGTATATACAATGTCCCAAGACACATTGCATAATATCGACATGGAGTGCAAAATGTCACTCGTAAAGTAAGATATCACAGTAGAATGTACAGGGAACATATGACATTTATCGTGGTAGAATGTACAGGGAACATATTACGCCCCGCTGAGGTAGTCGTAGAGAACTCGATGACTCACGGAGGGGTTCGACCGGTGAGTGGGGGGCGGGAGGTAGTTATGCGGAGAGTGAGGTAGAGGACATTGATGACAAAGTGTCCGTGTGCTACTATGTTTTGTCTTCGGCGACTGGTTTGTAGCTATCGGTTTGGGAGAGATCGGTTGAGGAGGAAGTCCTTGAGTTGCCTTTTGAATTTTATGTAGGAGGGGTTAGTCCTGATATGGACTGGAAGGGAGTTCCATATTTTCGGAACACTTCCTGCGAAGGATCGAGATGCGTTTTTTTTGTCTGCAAGATTTCGGTGGGATAAGGAGTAGAGTGTTTGTGCTCCTTAGGTTTCTTGACTGACCGGCCTTCTGGAGTTTAGAAGCCAGGTAGGCGGGTTTCCCTGTGTGCAACACTTTGTGCGTGAGGCAGGCGGTTCTGAAGCTGGCACGCATTTCAACAGGGAGCTGTTTTAGCTCTTTGAGTGCAGGCGAGATGTGATCATATTTCTTTACTCCGGTGACCATTCTGGCTGCTGCGTTCAGAGTTCATCTGAGTGGAGCAACATGGGATTTTGCTGGTCCTGTGAGGCTTGCAATCCCGTAGTCCAGTCTGGAAAGTACCAGGGATTGTGTAGCTTGTTTGAGGTCACTAGGAGGGATAAGGGTTTTATTTTGTTGAGTAGTGTAAGGTTGAGGAAGGCGTTCTTTGCTGTGTTTTTGATGTGTTTGTTCATGTCTACTTTGGGGTCTAGAGTGATTCCCAATGATTTTGCGGAATCAGCTAGGGTTAGGTTATGGTTGAGAGCCTGGATGGCTTTTATCCATTCTGTGATTTGGGGGTTCTCCTCTTTGTTGGAGATGAGGAGGATATGCGTCTTGGGCTGATTTAGTTTTAAGTGGTTGCGTGAGAGCCAGTGCTGGACTTCTCATAGAGTGGCGTTCAGTCTCTGGATGTCTTCGATGGAGGAGGTTTCCAGATACATTTGGGTATCCTCTGCATAGAGGTGGAAGGGAATATTGGGTGCGGTTCTGTAGGAAAGAGGTGAACCACTGTAGGACCACCTCCTCTGCTCCCGTCCTTTCTTGAAGTGCTTTGATGAGTAGTTTGTGGTCAACCGTGTCAAAGGCTGCCAATAGATCCAAGAGTATAAGTAGGCAGCAGTGTCTTTGTCCAGAGATTTGTGCATATCGTCTATTACATTTAGGATCGCTGTCTCTGTACTGTACCCTTTTCTGAACCCCGATTGATGAGGATCAAGAAGGTTGGTGGTGTCTAGGTGTTGAATGAGTTGGAGGAGAACACATCTTTCCAGAATTTTTGCTAGGAGAGGGAGGTTAGAGACGGGTCTGAAGTTGTTCAGATCGTTTGTGTCAGAGCCAGGTTTTTTCAGTAGAAGAGTGACTTGGCCAATTTTGAGACAGTCAGGCATGACTTCAGTACTCAAGGAGCTGTTTATAATCTTAGTCCAGTGCAGGGCTAGGCATAGTTTGAGCATTTTGGCCAGTTGGGCAGGTAAGGGATCCATGACGTGTGCTGAGGGTTTGGTGTTAGAGATCATTTTGATGACCTCTGCTTCGGAGATGGGGTTGAAAGATTTCCATAAGTTAGGAGGGTGCTTGGGTGTGAAATCTTCTGACTCAGTGGGCGATTTACTGTCGTGGGGACTGCTCTATACGTCCAAGGAGAATTCTATCTTGGAGATTTTGTCATTGAAGAAATTGGCAAAGTTGTCACACAGGTCTTTGGAGGCCATAACTTGTGTCATAGGGGGTTTGGAGGTTCGTTGCTTGATGAGGCTGAATAGTTCCTTGGGTCTGTTCTTTGCCTTGTCCAGGGCATTATTAAAGAAGGATGTTTTTTCATTTTTTATGTGTTTGTTGTATCTCCCTCTTACTGCTTTGAGTCTAGCTCGTAGGATTTTGGACGGGTTGTTTTACCACAGTCTTTCTGCCACTCTTAGTTCTCTTCTTTCTGGGTTTAAGTCTGAATTGAACCATGATCTGTAAGGAATGTTCCTGGCTCTTTTTAGTTTCAGGGGGGCTATTTGGTCCATAATGGAGGTCATAGATGTGTTGTACTGAGAAGTGAGTTCTGTTGCTGAGAGTTTATCCGTGTGGAAAGGGTGGAGGGAGTTTACGCTCTCCTCCAGGTCTGCAAGTGGAATTTGACTTATATTTCTCACCCAGCGCGGCGGGTCCCGAGTGCAGGGTTGGTCTTGGATCCTTTGGTTTAGGTGGAACAGAATGATATGGTGATCCGACCAGTCCACAGGCAAGGTGTGACTGTATCTGCATGCACGATAATGGCGTTGAGGATAGAGCCTTTGTTGTGGGTTTTCTCGGTGCAGTGTTGGGTGAGATTGAGGTTGCTTAGAAGATCATTGAGGGTTTTGATTGGCGCGATGTTTTCATCTTTCCAGTTTAAGTTGAGGTCTCCTAAAATTATGTTGTTTGAGCCATAGAGTGAGGAATGGGTTAATAGGTCGGAGAGGTGCTCTCCGAAGGCGGAGGTGTTTCTTGGCGGATGGTAGAGGAGATGACAAAGTAGTGAGTTGTTGTCACTCATCTTAATGGTTGTAGTAAGACATTCAAAAGAGTTATATTGGAGGGCGTTGGTTTCCATTACGGAGATGCTGCTATTGTGTATGATTGCTATGGCCCTTCCTCTCAGTTTTTTTCTGTCTTTGTGTATGATAGCGAAGCCCGGGGGCACAAGCATGTCCATAATTGGGGGAGAGAACTCGTTTAGCTAAGTTTCGGTGATGAACGTGATGTCAATGTCATGTGTAATTCGGTTGCATGTTTGGAGACCGACCTGCAGTTAATGAGCATGCAGTTGGTGTTGGATCTCTTGTTATTGGGGTTCTTCATTAAAGGAGCCCTGGGGATAATAGTGAGGAGGGCTTGGGGCCTTGAGGGTCTGGTGGGGGGCAGTCTCTTCCCATTCCAGTGATCACCCGAATCTTGGATCTAGAGATGACAGTAGTGGTTGTCTCAAATGTGGAGGCAAGATCTATTGCTTCTTTTGTGGACAAGGAGGCTCTTTTTCTTTTGCGTCTCTGAGCCTGGTTTCGGAGAGGGGTTGTAATCCAGCTGAGCCGTTGGGTCTTGTGAGGCCTTGAGTGATTAGTGTTGGCGGATGGGGGTATCGGAAGTGGATGTTGGGCGAGCTTTCTGAGTGTGGTGAGGCTCTGTACTATTTCAGATTGGCCCAGAATTACCGGTTCTAGCTGGCTTTCCAGCAGGGCCAGTCGCTGGTTCGTCTTTAAGTAGGGAAGGGAAGAGGCGTCTCGGGCGGGTGTTGCCGCTCTTTTGTGTCTGGGTCTCTGAGACTGAGTCGAGTTGGGGATCCTGGATGAGCTAGGCAGTTGGATATTGGGCAGCTTTGCATGAGTAGTGTCAGTAAATGAGGGTGTCCGGTATGGATGTGGGCTGGGCTCTCTGTGTTGCTTTTGGTGTTGGAGTTGCCTCAATTTTCTCTATGGAAAGTCCTGGATATTGGGGGTTGGTGGTCTTGGCGGGGTTCCCGCTGCCATCTCTTGTGTCGCAGTGGAGGGAGAGAGAGAGGCTTCAAGGGTAGCGCCTTGAGATCGCAGGTTGTTTGTTGATAGTGGGAGATTAAGGAAGGCGGGGTTGGGTGTTGGCCGGGGGGTTGGAGGGCCTGATCTGTGTTGTGTATGTGGGTGTCTAGGGGGAACACACAAAGCTCAACTGCGAGTTTCACCCAGTCATCTGGCTGACAGACTACAGGCACTAAATTGATTAGGTAAGAAAATGGCAACTTTCTAAAAGTGATGTACACAACTAAAGTCACCCATAAAACAAAGAAGACCTGGATATATCTTAGAACAAGAAAACAATGTCCTTAAGGTATCATTTAAACAAACAACAATTCATTTGATATCATATTCGAGAAATTATATTACTCCATCAAGCAGCATAAAAAAAGTACATGATAAGTGAAAGGTGTCCCAAGTGCAATGTGAATAAACATGCTCAGAATTGTGCAGGTGGCGCAAAATGTTAAACAAGAAAAAAAAAGGGAACGGTAAAAAGAAATAATTTAAAAAATGGCCATTGAATAATTGATAATTCATCATGATTCCATTGCATTTACAGGTATGTAATAGTCCTAATTTTTTTCAGCTATTATAACGTCTTCGGCGTTTCTATCTTTCATGATTCAATAGGTCATCATTTGGACAAAATGATAGGGGAATACCCAAAAGAGGAAGGATTGCTTCATGGAGCGAATTATGTCAATACAAATTCATAAATGAGATATATTATTGTAATTGGCAAAAATAATTTAAAAGCTCTCTCAGAAGGCCAATTTGAAGGCACCTGCAAAGTGTTACTCAGGATGAAAAGGGAAAAAACTAAAGATAACAACTAATCAGTATACTACAAACAGCGGAAAGTTGGTGCCACGTGTAAAATGTGCCAGTGATTAAAAATGAAAGTGGACTTACTGATTCAATTGGCACCACAATGTTCTATTTATAGTAGAAACAGCAAGGGCCCAAAAGTGCCCCAAAGTGATAAATAAAGACTGAAAATAAAACAAAGAACTAAAAGTCCCAAAGTGATAAATAAAGAAATAAAGACTGAAAAAAAGCAAAGAACTAATAGTAGACCCTAAAAAATGGCAACAATCAAGATTCTGATGTTGATCTAAAGGAATCAAAATGTACCTGTAAGGAGTAAATCCACTATCAGTGAAAAATGCCACAACAGAGAGCATGAGAAAATCATTTCAACAAGGTGGTGCAGCAGGGCCGGACTGGCCTTAGCGGGCATCAGGCGTTTCCCCGTTGGGCCGGAGGGGTGTGGGCCTGTTTTATGGCAGTGGGGGCTGGTTTTGTTACTGGTGGCCAGTTTTGCAGCAGAGCTGCAATATCGGCCTCCTGTAACAAAAGTGGGAGCAGTGCTTTTTACTATCAGCCCTCTCCCATTCCCCCCCAGGCCGATATAGCAGCACTCTGCCAGGACGGGTTGCTGTTCCCAGTCCGGCTCTGTGGTGCAGGCATCCAGAAATAAAAAGAGGTAGGGGGCGTGCATATAATGTAAAGTTCTCCGGCAAGTTAACCACCCATTACTGTCCAAAGGTGTGATCTGAAAGTTAGAAGATGGAATCCTGGCTCACTGCGTACACGATGCTTGACATTGTGATGCTCAATGAGTCCAGGATTCAGTGGTGTTTCTGTACCAAAGATGTGCAGTTCGATAGACAATCCAAGTGTGCTATATTACCCACTGGCGGTGCACCATTTTGATGGGAGTGGCAACACTTTGTAGTGTTCACGAGGAAGGGTGAGGCCTATTTAATCTACCTCGTATTTTATAGTGGTCTATTTTGTTTTTTAAACCATGGGATTTCTGTGCTAGCGTATATTGTGTTCAGAAATGGGCTCAGTCCTAGGCAGAATACCCATTATCCGCTATATGTCTGACATAATTCAGAACTTTCTCGATTTAATTTATCTTGAATATGCTTTCTTTTTACACCCGAAAACCTATTTCTGTTCTGCTGCATTTCAAAGTTCAGCAGAGCTTGTGGCGTGCACCACTTTTTTATAGTTATTGTACGGTAAGAATACTTTTGCCAAACGCTAAACATAATTTTATTTTTCAATAATCACATCGGTTATGGAAGATGTAAACATGCACGTTTTAAAATGAAACTTTGAAGCATGGAAATGCCTCTCCAACCTGCCATATTTGATTCAGTTTGTCATCCAGCTATAGAGGACATTAAGTTCAGAGATCTGCAAACATCTTCAACAAAGACAATATAATATTGAAAACTCGATATAACGCATCCTCTTTTATTTTGAACTGCAGATTTCTTGAACAATAGATATTTATTGCACTTCTGAAAGAACCAAGCAACAGACCTGTAACGTTTACAGACTGAGGAAAGTCAATGCCAGAGGCAGCTCAACCATCTGTGGCTGTTCAAAATATATTTTCCAGGTAGGTGCACAGCGCTATAGTGTGTTTCCTGGAGAACGGACACCACATCCCACATAGCAATTTATTCGCCCAATGAGCCATTTGTTAATCTCCAGAAGTATATCATCAATAGGGATGGCTCAATGAGCAAGAAATTGCTACCTTGAAGCCAAAATAATGCTGGAATAACATTATATAGCATAGCAATCTGCTTTTAGGTTGCAATAATTGCTGAGCAGACACAGTTTAAGAACAATTGTGTCAGTCAGATTTTAACTTGAAATGAATGCACTGCGAAATGTATCCTAGTCTACAATTAGAATTTGATAAATCATAGTTATTAAATCCCATTGGTCATGTTCTGTCTTTCATATTTTGTTGTTTCATTGCAGCAAGATGTTCTATGACTAATGGGAAAGAAATTTGAATTCATATAATATTCTGGAGAGAATGATCTATTCTATTATGCTGAAGCGGGAGAAGGGAGAAAGGGCTGCCCCCCATTAAAGCATTTGCATTTTAGAATCTGTGACTGACGTGCGATAGAACCAATTCTGCAGTATGTGTTTATGGATTTAAATTACAAAGTATAAATTGCATGTCTGTAAATAAAAGGCCTCATTTACGAGTTTTGGTACAGGGCAGTGCTGCAAGTCACTTTGCTGCGCTGCATCAAAAGAAAAGGGCAGGGATGAGCCCTATTTATGATATACGGCGCCTTCCTGTCCTTTCTGCCAGCACCAGCACACAATTTGGGGGCATATTATCAAGACAGGCGATAAAATTATCGCCGCTTTAGCGGCAGAAAACTGCCGCTAAAACAGCGATAATGGGCTTGATAATATGCTCTATGGAATTCCAATTGAAGCCCATGTTAAATGTGAAGGACGTCTAATATGGACTTCAATTGGAATTCCTTAGAGCATATTATCAAGTCCATTATCGCCATTTTAGCGGCAGTTGTCTGCCGCTAAAGCGGCGATAATTTTATCACCTGGCTTGATAATATGCCCCTTAGTGCCTAGTGCCGAAGCAGAGTGCCTGTGTTTTTGACAGGATTGTTTTTGTGCAGGAAGGTGCACCTTCCTTCACAAAAAAATCCATGGAGGCGTTTTCCTCTTTCTATTTCTGTTGCAGAATGCAGAACACGTGGAAAGAGGCTAAAGCAGGAGAAATTAAAACATTTCTCCTCATTATGCCTGCTCTGTGAAGGCATAAGGTTTTGGCACAGCCTCAGATTTACCTGATTTTGAAAATCTTGGGCAATCCATGGGTGTTGCATGGGAACACCTCTGCAATAATCATGGAATGCCTTCTTGACGCAGAGTAAGGTAACCCAGCGCTTAGCATTGCCTTGCCTAACCCATACCTATGAGGCCATGCCTTCTCTCTTTATTTCTTAATGGTTTAAATTGTGTTTTTTATTTACTGTGCTTCTTGTTGAATGCTATAATGTTTTTTATGATATACCAACCCTCACACTAATGTGGCAATTTCCTGGACAAATTTCCCAAAGATGTTGTTAACATGAGCCTGGCGATCAGACACTTGATAGATGCTCTCCTTAGACGAGCAGGCTGTCTTTGCCCCACTGCTTAATTTGTAAAAGAATGAGTGCTGGTGCCTAATGTTCTGCTACAGTGGTGCTATTAAAAGTCAGCCATGGAACAGCCACTGAATACCAAGGCTGTGTAGTGCTGAATTCACACCATGCCTTTTTAATCCACTACCGTACACTGCTGTCCCTTTGTCTCTCCATTGCTGTTCCTGCTTACTCCCTTTGTGCCCATTTCTCCGACTTTCCATTTTGCCTTCTTTCTCATTTGTGTTTACCTCTCTCTTGCTAGCTAGTGGTCAATATGGCATGAGGGAAAATGATTACCGGTCCACAAAAATGAGCTTCGGTGGGCCCCACCGGCAACCACCGGCTCAACTTAAACACTGGCTCGCCCCCTTCATATGGGCTAAGCGGATCTCTGCTTTGAGCCATTCCATATGACTTATATGCCACCAGGTCAGCATAACACCATTATAGATGTCTCTATTCTGCAAAACTATCAGGGAGGGTGGACATGAAGGTGTAAGTTGTTAGAAGGAGTACTTGGCCCCAGTTTGATGTACTTCTGTCTGGTAGTGCCGGGACCCTATAGATAAATACACCCATTGATAAAAATTGGGGCACTATAAGCTCAGATTGCAGTGGGACCCTCTGACCTGACTTGCGTGCAGATAGGAAGGATTGAATCTTTTTCAGGCTAGTTCCAGACATGAAAAATTATTTCTTGTACTCTTTCAGTAGTATCTCATGGTTCACAGTTTCATAGGCTGCTGTGGGTTTATAGAGTACAAAAGTTGTTTTCCTATTTTAATCTAAGTACAGCAGGACTATCAGGCACATGCATCAAGAAAAGCTTTTGCGAGTCCCTAATTGCGATTATTAAGGAATCGCAATGAAGGACTCTCAAAAGCCTATGCATGTAAGAATCGCTATTAAAATAGCGATTCCTAAACATTCCTTAATTGCGACTCGCAAATTGCGACTCGAAATTAAGGAATGCCTTCCCATTCATTCCTATGGGCCCACAGGCCCAAAGGAATGATTGGGAGATTGCATGTGCAATTTGCGAATACCAATAGGTTCTCCTAAATCGCACAAGCAATTTCAAGGATGCAAGGGTGTCCAAAGGGCACACTGTTGCACCCATGAAAATGCTCTGTGCACACACGTTGAGCACACACATGCCCCAAGGGCATGTGTGCGCGCAACATGAAACTTTGAAAAATTCACTTTAGCGCATTTTTCAAAGTTTTTTCAAATTACCATCAAGTTCAACTTCATGGTAATTTGCGCCCCCTAGTAGCGAAATTGCTATTTTGAAATGGTTCTTGCATTGCATTTAAAGAATCGCAAGTTGCGATTCCTTAAATGCAATCGCGATTTGAGAAATCACAATTAAATGTGAATCCTCAAATTGCGAGTACTTTGAACCGTGATGCATCACAAATGGCCTTTTTGCGGAAACAAACGGACGAATTGCACCGTTTGCGCTTGCAAAAATGGCTGATACATATGCATATGCCTGTTTGTCTCTTATGGTATTTGTGGGAAGCTGGCTTTTTATATAAGGGACCAAAACCTTGGTGCAATGTGTAGAGTCCAGGCAAATCCCTATTGGTTGCCAGAGGCACACATTATACCCCAAATGTTCTCTTTTGCGATAGTGTGAATGAGCAGTTAGACATATCAGAGGGTAGTGCAACGCATTTTTTGTACTCACAGAGGCAATAAAGAGACGCATTCGAGAATAAATCCAAGAATAATTTAGAAAGATAAGTAGTATTTTTATATACATTTTGATAGCAAGAACTTCGTTATCAAGTAAGTACTTTTCCACTTAGGAATTTTCACACGTAAGTGAAAGAGTTCAAGATCATGCAACTTTACGCATTAATGCGTCCCTATGGGAGAAAAGGCATATGTTGCTTACAGTTATTTGCGATCTGTTTCTGGGGGTCTCCTTTGGGACATTAAGGCCAAAGTACCACCAGCAGTTGCTCGTTAACTGCCATGGTGTGTCCGGTTGCAGAGGCGCTCGTCAGGTTGTTAGCTGTACACGCTACTCCAGTGGAAAGAATGGGGACCACCTAGGAACAGGTTGCAGTGCAGGACTTGGGGACAAGTCCTGGAGCTCCCATGGATGGCTAGGGTCACAAGGGTCCTGGGGACAAGGGGGCTCATCCGGTTCTTCGGTACCAGGGCTAGGGCGCTCGTGTGCAGAGTGAAAATGTCAGCTGGGTTCTGTGAGTCCTAGAGCATTGCGGTTGTCAGTGTTGCTGGTTGAGGGTGCAAAATCAGGACAGCTGGGACAGTCAGGAAGTGAGTCTCTGTGATACTGACTTCCCACAGTGGCTACTCAGTCTCAGTGTTGTGGGAGTCCAGATTAGACTATGACAGTCTTTATTTGTTGCAAGGGTTCTGGCACCAAGGGTATTAGGCCTGTGCCACTCCAGTTGGACCTGGCATCCTCACTCTTGGTGGGGGGACAGACCTGATCTTCAGAAACAGAGTCCTCTTCCTGGGAGGCTGCTTCATTGGGCTGTCCAGGGAGTGGCAACTCGTCGACTAGACTTTGTGTTTTGCACCTAAGGACTGCAGGAGAGTAGCTCCTCTACTCCAAGGGAGATTGATTAGCAATTTCCCAGGGTTCTTGGAAGCTGGTCAGCTGCAGGATGAGTTGCTGGTCACGATTGATGAGAGTTGGCGTAGGCAGGCAGATTTTGGCACCAAAGTCCACAGAAGTCTTCAGTTCTTGCTTTTCTCATGGCTCTTCTTTGTCCTCTCTCCTTGATTCATCAAATCTGAGTTCCTGGTTTCAGAGGTGCCACCTAAGAAAGCAATTTAAGGGTGTTACAGGGAGTGACAGGTAGTAGTAAATGGGCTACTTCCCTTTTGGGTGTCTACACCCTCTCTATGACCACTTCATTTGGGAAGTGGACATAACCCTGACCCAGGGAACCCAATTCCAGTAAAACTAAGATGGTGGAATTCTAACAATCTTTTTCACTTCCAGGAGCCCATCTTAGCGGTGGACAAGCCTGAGAGATGAACATGCGCCCTGACTAGCTAATTTTCCCATCTGTCCTGGTGCCTAAGTTGCTCGGTCATGGGGTGGCATTTTTCCTGTCTGGGGAAGCCTTGAGTCACATATCAAAGGATGCAGATGCCTTTGAACCCTCCTTCCTTGATATGCTGATTACCTAGCCATCCTTCTTGGAGGAGGTGACACCAACTCTGGCTGGGGCAGGCATTGTTTCTACCCTCAGAGAGTGTGGGCTCTCACCTGCAGGGGGCCGGAAACTGTCTGTGGTGGCAGGCTGGTCTTCACCAGCCAGCCAGTACACAGGTAGTTGGTAGGTTTTCAGGGGCTCTTCTAAGTGCCCCCGGGTTGCATGTATTAATAAACCCATTACTGGACTCAGTGTGGACTTATTGAAATGAGATGTTTGATACCAAACATCTCTAGTTTCAGTTATGCCATCACGTAGCTGGGGAACCCATAAACACCAGTGTCCGTCACATGTACTCAAAATGGCTTCCTTGTCCACTTGCAATGTCTAAGAATTGACTTAGACATAACAGGGGCATCTCTGCTCCTGCAGATATGTCCACACAAGTGATTTATATAGTTCACCCTGCCTTGGGCTGTAAGGCCTGCTGTAGGGGAGCCTTACCTATACTGCATGCAGTGTCTGCAGGCATGGCACACAGGAGGTGCATGATGTCATGTCTTCACTTTAGTCTGCACCATGGCACGCAGTCTGCAATGGCAGTCTGCATATTGGTGGTGAGGTGTCTCTTAGGGTGGCACAATACATGCTGTAGCCCTTAGAGACCCTCTTGAACCTCCTTGTCCTAAGTACCAGGGGTACCATATACTAGGGACTTACAAGGGGTTCTAAAGGTATTGCCAATTGGGGGAACCATTGTACAGTTTTGGGGAATATGTTCTGGCACTGGGGACCTGGATATCCTGAACCAAGTGCACTTCTGTTAAATTTCTATCGGAAACCAGGCAAAAAGTGAGAGTGACAATGTCAAAAAGGGGCAGTTTTCCACACAACCATCCTTCAAACAAAAGAGAATGAGACTAACATTTCCCAAGAGAGTCTTCATCAACTAAGTAGACAAACCTGGAAAGGCCATCTGCATTGTCATCTGCAGTCCCAGGTCGGTTCTCCATAGTAAAGTCTATACCCTGTATGGAGATGGGCCACCTT
Source organism: Triturus cristatus (assembly GCF_964204655.1). NCBI lineage: Eukaryota > Metazoa > Chordata > Amphibia > Caudata > Salamandridae > Triturus > Triturus cristatus. The sequence goes on from NC_140586.1 coordinate 581,667,313, forward strand.
AACAGTTTGGGATTTTCACCTTTCATCTGCATCAGTTATCTGAGAAGCCTATGGTCAGTTCAGACAAGGAAGTGAGTGCCAACCAGGTATGACCTCAGCTTCTGCATGGACCTAACCGAAGCAACGGCTTACCTCTCAATGGCACTCCCATGCTGCTCTCTGAGGAGAAACCTCCTGCTAAAGAAAGCAATGGGCTGGTCATGGCTCCCATCTTTGATCTGGGAAAGGACCACTTCAATCCCATGTTCAGAGCATCAGTCTGTACAATAAAACTGCTTTGAATAATCTGGAGCTTTACGAATGGGTGAAGAGTGTATTGCTTTTTCAGAGTGTCAAAAGCCCTTTGAGAGATCACTGTCTAGTTTATTTTCTTCTTAGAGGTAGGTTCTGTGAGGAGTGTCACAATGATACCATATCCCTTCACAGACCTTTTGTAGTAACCAGTCAAGCCAAAGAATACCCTGACTTGGGTCTGGGTTGTTTGAGCTTCCCAGTGCAGATTAGTCTCGATCATGTACTGTCAAGGTTGAACTTGACCTCCACCAACAAGGTGGACCAAGTATACAACTGTTCCCTGTGCTTTCCAACACTTGCTTGACTTGATAGTGAGGCTTGCAGCTTGCAGAGCATTTTGGACCTTCCCAAGGTGGATCAGGTGATCCTGGCATGTGGAACTATATACATTAATATAGTCTAAATATATATTTAACCCAGCAAGGACTTTTTTCACTAGTCTCTGGAAGGTGGAAGGGGCTTCCTATAATCTAAAGGGCATAACAATGAACTAATACTGCCCATCTGGGGTGGACAATGCTGACTTTTCTTTTGCTGCAGCAGTCAGGCCAATCTGCCAGTGCTCTGATGTCAAATAAAAGGTACTGCGAAATGTGGCTGCCCCCAACCTGTCCTTTAGCTCATTAGCTAGCTGTTGGGTGTGCATCTGTCTTGATAACTGCAGTGAGGCCCCTGTAGTCCACACAAGACCTCTACTCTGGTTTTCCACCTTTGGAATGAAGTTTGGGGACTAATACAACTGGACTGGCCCAGGGGCTGTCAGAGGGTTCAACTAACTTGCTGTTACTCTGCTCCTGAGGCGGAAAGCCGGGAGAGTGCTCTATTTTTAAACTTGTTATTGTGCTCTTGTGTATTTTAAAAAGCTCACTCACCCAAATTACTTTAGCTGACAAGCGGGATCACCACTGATAGGAAACGGCGGGGAAACGCTATCCCAACGCCTTGCTCCGATCATAGGCCACGCCCCCTTCGGAGGCCACGCCCACCGCCCACTGCTTAAAAGGGACGCTGAATACAAGCGTCACCACTTGCTGTTACTCTGCTCCTGAGGCGGAAAGCCGGGAGAGTGCTCTATTTTTAAACTTGTTATTGTGCTCTTGTGTATTTTAAAAAGCTCACTCACCCAAATTACTTTAGCTGACAAGCGGGATCACCGCTGATAGGAAACGGCGGGGAAACGCTATCCCAACGCCTTGCTCCGATCATAGGCCATGCCCCCTTCGGAGGCCACGCCCACCGCCCATCCACTCTCTCCCCATAAAAATGTGCCTCCACCGGAAGCGCAGCGGACGAGCGCAGTGGGCGCGCCGATTGCGCGCCGAAGGCGCGCCTAAGGAAAGCCCGTCTGCGCCCGTCCGCGACTGACCGAGGCCAGAGGCAGGTCACTGTACCCCTCTTATCCATTATTCCAGCTCGCAGCTGACCAAGCTACAAGGCAAGTGGACATTGGCGAATGCCGCCGTCAACCAAATTACCAAACTTGGCCTCTTATCCTCCCAAACTTCATCCCAATCGAATTCCCGGTCTCTGCCCCACGCCAGTTGTCCTCCAGTCCCGTCTGCCACTGGCCACCGTCCCACAGCCGTCTCCGCAATGTATCTTAATACCAGATCGGCAGTTAAACATCAGCTCGATCTCTTCTCGCTATTGGAGTCCCACAAACCTGACCTACTATTCCTTACTGAGATTTGGTTCTCGGACAGTTCTCTCCCCTCCTTACTGGCTATACTCCCACCATCCTATTATGCTATCCGAGTCGATCGTTCTTCCGGAAAGCCTGGTGGAGGGGTGGCCCTGATTGCCCGCAAAGAACTTACGTTCCAATCTTTAGCATTCTCCTCCCTGGGCTCATCAGACTGTCTAGTTGCCCGTTCACTTTCCCTGACCCCCCCTCTCACGTGTGTTCTTATCTACCGACCTCCATCTTCCCCGCAATCGTTCCTTCCTAACTTCCAAGACCTGATGGCTACCCTAGTTGTCAACCACTCTTCCATCGCAGTCCTTGGAGATTTCAACTTCTGGCCCTCCGACCCCGCGGAATGTGCAACTTCCAAGGAGTTCTCAGACTCACTCCGTTCGCTCAATTTTATTTCTGCGGTCCAAGCCCCCACCCATAGGCTGGGACATATCTTTGACCAAATTTGGTACCGAGACTGTCCGGTCACCTCACTCTCCATTTCTCCCTGCGTTTGGTCGGATCATTTTCTGATCACCTTTTCTTTATGCCCCCACTCACTCCCCAAACCCCTCCCTGCCAAAAACGTCTGGGCCCGATCATGGAACCGCGTTGATGCAGCGGCTTTGTCGGCCACACTCTCTTCATCTAGCCCCGACCTCTCAGGGCTGCCATCCTCAGCACAGGCTGAATCTATCAACAGCTGGCTGCGGGCTGGCTGCGATTCCATCGCCCCTCTGAAATGCATCTCGTCCAAACGCCTCAAAGATGCCAACCGATGGTTTTCCAATGACCTAAAGACTCAAAAACTCAACCTCCGCCCAGCGTAATGCCTTTGGAGACGATATTACTGCCCCACCTCTAGACTCCAATACACCACCCTCTTAGCCCAATATAAGAAGTCTATTCTGGAAGCCAAAAAGGCTTACTTCTCATCCAAAATTCAACTTGCGGAGAACCGGCCCAGAGAAATATTCTCCATCGTCCAAGACCTGGCTTATTCTGATAGAGCTTCTCTCAAACCCCTTCCTTCTCAATCACTTTGTGACTCCCTTAATTCCTTCTTCCTCGATAAAATCAGCACGATCAAGGCCAAGATTCCTCCCCCATCCTCCTCTTTCACCGACCCCTGCTGCCCTCCTGCTGTAGCTCGTCTGGACTCCATTCCCCCCTCACAACCGATTCTTTCACCTCCATTCTTCCTATGGTTAAATCCGGCTCCCCCTTGGATCCCTGCCCTGCCTATATCCTGAAGCAGATCTATACCCATTGCCCCACTCCACCTCTCTTGTTTCTCAACAGCTCCTTATCCCAGGGTATTTTTACCCCTTCACTCAAATCGGCGGTGATTGTACCTATTTTAAAAAAAACTGGCGCGGATTCCTCAAACCCAGTCAATTACCGCCCCATATCCCTTCTGCCCTTCCTGGCAAAAGTGCTGGAACGCCATGTGGTCAGAACCTTGAGCCAATTCATGGAAAGATACAGCGTCTTGGCCCCAAGGCAGGCTGGTTTTCGCCCCGCACACTCAACCGAGTCAGTAATTATATCGGTCCTGGACAATCTTCGAGAAGGTATGGATTCCAGTCAGCCCCAGGCCCTGGTCCTTCTTGATCTCTCCGCCGCATTCGACACGGTGGACCATACCATCTTACTTTCACGTGTCGAGGCGGCGGGAATCGGAGGGACTGCCCTGCTATGGCTCTCCTCCTTCTTGAGTGGGCGCACCCAAGCGGTCCACCTGGGCGAGTACTCAGCTGACTATCGCCCAGTCCAGTGCGGGGTCCCCCAAGGATCCTCCTTGTCCCCTCTGCTATTCAACCTTTACATTGCCCCCCTTATTTTTGCGTTACAGCAACTGGAGGTCTCTGTCTACAACTACGCAGACGACCTCCAGCTTATTTTTTCTCTCTCTTCCTCCCCCCTGTCAATTTCTAATTTTCAGTTCATCATTACTTTTATCCAGGACTGGATGAACTTCAACCACCTGAAACTCAATCCCGACAAAACGGAATTGGTGTTGATGGGTGGTTGCTCCAGTCCCTGGTCCTCCTCCTTCTGGCCCCCCTCTCTAGGCCCCCCACCCACGCCGGTCCCCTCTGTCAAAACTCTTGGATTCAAAATCAACAATCAACTCTCTCTCCACTCTCAAGTCAGTGCCGTCGTCTCCTCAGCCTTCCTCTTCCTCAGAACTATCCGGAAAGTCTCACGTTTTTTCTCTCCATCCGCCCTCAAACTAATACTCCTGGCCATGGTGACGTCTCGCTTGGACTACGGCAACGCCCTCTACCATGGCATGCCTGCGTACCTCGTGAGGCGCCTACAAATAGTTCAAAACCAGGCGGCCCGACTGGTTTTTAACTCACCCAAGTCACAACATGTCACCCCCCTTCTCAGATCCCTCCACTGGCTCCCTGTTCGGCAACGCGCTCTTTTCAAGCTTGGCTGTACCATCTTTAAAGCCCGGTCTGGCACTGCCCCGGCTTTTATCAACACAGCCATTCAAGACTATATCCCCCCTAGAGAACTGCGCTCGACAACCCAGCAACTGCTGGTGGAACCTCGCTTCAAACGGAAAAAGTGGGGAGGTTCCAAATTCTCTACCACGGCCCCCGCCTTTTGGAACTCTCTCCCACTCCAACTGAGGTCTTGCTCCCAATATCCCTTATTCCACAAAGGCCTCAAAACATTCCTCTTTACTGAAGCCTTCCAATCCTAACCACCCTGATCCCTCAGCTGTCATGCCCCTTGAGCAGTAGTAATCACATAGCGCCAAGAAACCGCCTGGTGTACGAGCGCTCTACAAATTCTTTAAAACTCAAACTCAAACTCAAACTCAAACTCACAATTCTAGCATCTTGCTGACTTCAGCTCTGATGCTCTCCTTAATATGATTAGACTGTCTATATATTTACTTTTTGACAGATGTATTGTCTCCAGTGTCCACATAATGGGTACACCAAGTAGTCTGACCAGGGGTCCAAGAGGTCTGCATACTGCTTTAGGACTTACCTTCAGTCAGTTTGCTGTTGGGTAGAGAGGGCGTCTGAGAAGACAACTTCATCTAATGAACCGTCTTTTGGGCTGTAGGAGAGGAAGTCAGGGTGAGGTTCACTCTTTGCTTCCTGACTTTTATCAGTGACCATGAGCATAGTCATATCAGCCCTGTCATAGAAAGGCGTTAGGAGGTTAACATGGATGACCCTCTGAGGACTCCTGCTAGTGCCAAGGTCTCCAAGATAGCTGACCTCACCTTTCCTTTCAAGGATAGGGTAGGGACCACTCCACTTGTCCTTGAGGGCCCTAGGTGCGACAGGTTTCAAAAGCTGTATGTTCTGCCCTGGTTGGAACTCCACCAGTGCAGCCTTTTAGTCATGCCAATGCTTATGGAGCTCTTAGCTATCCTCAAGGTATTTGGATGTTTTACCCATTTACTTTGCCATGCGAGAATGTAGGTCTAGTACATAGTCCACAATGTCTTCTTTAGGCTCCTTGAGAGGTCTCTCCCAGCCTTCTTCAACTAGACACAGTGGTCCCCTAATTGGGTGCTCAAACGGAAGTTCAAAGAGACTGAATCCTACTCCCTTCTGAGGTACATATGTGTATGTGAAAAACAGGCATAGCAGAAGTACATCCCAACTCCTTCGGAGTTTTTCAGGGAGTCCCACGATCATTCCTTTCATGGTTTTGTTGAATCTCTCAACTAAACCATTGGTTTGTTGATGATATGGGATAGTGAACTTGTAAGCCACACCACATTTATTCCATGTTGCTTTTAGGAAGCCAGATACGAAGTTACTACCTCAGTTTGAGTGTGGGCGTAGTGGTCACCCCCCGTTTCCCCAGTGGGCCAGAAGGGTGGGAGCCGGCTTTGTACCAGTTGGCCATTTATGTTGCGTGGGGCCGGTTTTGCAGAAGCAGGTTTGCTGCCCCAGTCTGGCCCAGCTGACAGTACCTCCTTTTTTTAAAAACTTTTTTATTTATCAACAAGAGGGCAACAAGCTAAAAATAGTATTACATACATAAAGAAAACAGGAAAAAAATACAAAAGCCCATATCTCAAAATCTTTTAGCAAATAGGGATACATCATTAACCAGCATAACATTTTCACAGCATGGCGGCTTTCAAAATTCAGCATATTAATTTTAGAACAAAGACCCCCTTATTGCATTAAATTTTGTCAAGGAATGAATACCCCTTGTTTTAGCCAATGCTTGTTTCATTTCGTTCGTTTCCCTGACCAGCAACTATCAATCGCTAATAGAGGGACAGTACCTTCTTAGTGAAACCCACTGATAGAAATACTTAAGAGGGCTCTGGCAACTGCAGGAGCAGTGACAGTCCTAAGGAATATACCTCGAGGGTACCTTGCAGCCTCATCCACCACAACCAATATGAATCTGTTCAATGATAGTGTTGGATGATTCAGGGGCCAACAATGTCAACCCCTACAGTTTTAAGGGAACTCCAACCACTGGAAGTGGAATTAAGGGAGCCTTGGGTGGTTACCTGCTCTTCCACTGGCTTAGCAGGTAGTACAGGAGTTACAAAACTCCTTTGCCTTCTGGGACATGTTTGGCCAGTAGACGTGGCTGACTAGTATATTCTAAGCCTTGGTCTGACCAAGATGCAGAGCTAGGGGGATGTCATGGGCCAATGAGAGTAAAACTGCTCTGCACTGCTAGGTACTACAGCTCTCCTAGTGGCACCAGGTTTGGGGTTTCTGGCCTCAGTGTACAGGAGTGCCTCTTCCCAAGAGGTCCTGTTGGAGCCCCTCAAATCTCCCTTTTCCTGTGCAGCAACTTGCTGTCTCAGGCTTTCAAGAGTACGGCAGATCAACTGCCCTTGACTTAGCTCTTCCGTAGAGGGTCCCCCTGGGCCTAAGAGTTTCCTGGGGCTCGGTTCCTTTTTGGGCTGACATTTCTTCTCCCTAAGGAGAGGGGACCTGAGCATGTGGCTGTTCAAAAGCCGGCTTCCCAGACTCCCTACCTTTTCTCTTGGGATTTAGGACACTCTTTCAATCTCCAACTCCTCTTTTTCACCCTGGGATTTGCTCTGGGCTTGAGTTTTTATGCACACCCATTCAGGGATTCCCAGCATAGCTGCAGGGAATCGAAGCTCTACCTCAGTCCATGCTGAGGACCCAAGCTCATTCTCTAGCAGAGAGTCAACAGAAATTGCAGATGACACGAACACCCTCTTCTGGTTCGTAACCCTTCCCCACTACAAGAAAACCATAGTTATAAAATGAACCTTGGTCACATTATCAGCATTGGTGACAGGATACATTTGTCCAGTCAGATATTGTCTTGGAGATGCCAGTTTATGTCACCATGGTGACACTTGCACCTGTATCTCTTAGTTATTCCAATCTAATCCCATTAATATGAGGTTGTTGTCTGTATTTATCCAGATTACTGAGCCAGGTAGACATGTCAGCTACAGCCACATGCCCACAGAAACTAAAATGACTTCAGTGTGTTCTCCGCCTGGCCAGGACACATCAATGGTCCCATCTGGAGACTCACCACCACAGCGCTAGTTGGAGGAGCACTAGAGGAAGCATTTTTGGGACAGATAGGGTCTCCAGTTTGGTGCCTATTGGCCTTGCAATTAAAGCACCAAGCCTTCTTGGGATCCCAGTTTTTACCCTGGTAGCTACCCTTGGTCTCTATGTTATCTTGGGGCTCACCCTTCTAAACAGGTTTGCGGGGGCCTTCAGAAGACCCTTTGTTTTGTTTTTTAGACTGTTCACCATCTTTCTCTGAGGGGGTTTAGAAACACTTTTCTCCTGTTCACCCCCATCATATGACGTTTTAGACACCCTAGTCTTGAGCCAATGGTCAGCCTTCTTTCCCAATTCTTGGGGAAAGACTGGACCTAGGTCCACCAAGTTCTACTGTATCTTTTCAGAAGCACAGGTCCTTAAAAGATGCTCTTTTATAATAAGGTTATAAAGCCTATATTAGTCTAGCACCTTGTCACCTTTTAACCAGTCACCTAGTTTCTTTACTGAAAAGTCGACACAATCTACCCAGGTCAGACTCAAGGTTTTGTGAGTCCCTCTGCACCTTTTTGGACTCTTGGTGAGTCCAAAACCCTCAATAAAGATATTTTTCATGAGCTCATAGGACTAATCATCTGCTTCATCTAGTGTCAGGAGTCTATCTCTGCGCTTTCCTGAAAACAGCTCCCAGAGTAGAGAGCCCCAATACTTGTGACTGTGTTTCCTCATTTTACAAGCCTTCTCAAAGGCTTTAAATCAGATTGTGATATCATCACCTTCTACATATTTGAAGACAATCCTTTTTGGGATCTTAGGGTCAAAAGCGTCATCGTTCTCCCCACTTCAAATTTTCCTGTCTCCAAAGATGGGTCCTAGGCCCATCTCAGCGCTCTCATTTTCTATGGCTAAGATTTTAGCTTCCAGAGTTATTCTCTTATCTAGTTTCTGAAGTTCAGGTTCCTCCTCCTCAACTTCCTCTGGGGTACTGTTGTTTGAATGTGAATTTAAATAGAAAAAAAAGACAAAAGACGTTTGGCAAAACAGGAAAAGTTGCTTTAGTTAATGACTTTGGTGTTCGGCTAGGAGCATAGTTACAGAAGCGAGTCTGAGGACTGTATCAAGTACATTCAATTTGAGCGCCATTATATACATTTCTCAGAGCATCATTAAACAATTCATAGATCCTTTTTTGGGAGAGTAATGTGGGCCTAGTCATGGCGTCATTAACTACTCCATGTGATAAGAAATGCAGGTGGGTCACGACCTTGCGTAGACACAATGAGGGCCAGTGGGTAAAGAGTCCAGATGTCCAGTATGGGGAGTACGTGATCACTGCATGTGCTGTGGGTGCTGTGTCCTGATTGACTAAGTGTTCCTAACTTTATGTCGCATCTAACTTCATGGTGCTTTAAAAATGTGTGCCCCTCAGGCCGTATGCGTTTTATTGAGGCCAATCTCCCTAGACCATTGTGGGATTAATCTGGGTTTTTCCTGTTAGGTTTGTTCTGCTGGTTACGTGCAACCCCACCTGTGATCTGTCAACCAGTTGCCCCAGGCCTAGGTCACAGGGCCTGCCTGATCACGTATTTCTGACTCTGGGTTGATGGAAAGTTCATATCACACATGTATCATAGAGTACATTGAGATCAAGATCTAACATTCGCCCCTCTACTTGAATTTTCAACTACATCATTTACCCCATCATTACCACATACTACATGACAGCCACATTATTAGGGACTTGCCGTGCTTCAGTTTTAGCGATAACTACTTCCCTAGTGACTTGCATTCTACCCAATTTGAGGAATGTGTTTTTACAACAGGAAACCCCCCTTGTAGGAAACCACACAAAAAAATATGAAGATGAGAATTGGCAGCAATGACGTACACAAACCAGTCAACCACTAGGGGAGCCAGGAAAACCAATTGTTTTACCATTACTGCTCAGGGGCACCTCCCTCCTCATGCATGGGGCATATTATCAAGAATCGGCGTTAAAATTATCGCCGCTTTAGCGGCAGAAAACTGCCTCTAAAGCGGCGATAATGGGCTTGATAATATGCCCTTGAGAATTCCCATAGAAGCCCATGTTCTGGTGTCAACATGGGCTTTAATTGGAATTCTCTGCGGCATATCATCAAGCCCATTATTGCCGCTTTAGCAGCAGTTTTCTGCCGCTAAAGCAGCGATAATTTTAACGCTGTGCTTGATAATATGCCCCACATGTTTCTTTGTAAACAGTGCAGTGTTTTGATGGCAAGAGCCAAATTCCAGTTGTCCATGTCATTGCCTGGGATAAATGCACAACAGGACACATCAATCCTGGCACACACCCCTCCCTCCATTGCAGTAATCAAGTGCAACATATATAGATGTTGCATCACCATGAGGTGAACGGCACTTAGTTCTTCCTTGATTGCATTAAGGCTGAGCTCAGTACTGTTCATCATTTTCAACATTTCCCATTTGATTATTAACAACTAGTGGTGTCTGTCAGAAAACAGTCTTAATTCTTCCAGAATGTCCTTGAACTGAGCCCAGCCATAATACTGAGCAATACATTTCTCTTGACTCTGATGCAACAGAGTTCTTCTTTTGTAGTGGGAGTTGGTACAACTCTGACAGATCTTCTCCAAGAATGAACAGGGTCAGGTGTGTATGGTGACGAGGGAGCATAGACACCACCAGCCGGGGACAAACTGGTTGTGGGCAAATTCACCACACTGCCAGTAGGTATCCATCACAGTGCAGGTGTCCCATTGCATGTCTGGTATATGTAATATTGCACCATGTTTCTCATTTGTGCCAAAGGGAATTGTTCCTTCACCTCTGAAACATAAGGAATGCAGTGTAAGTTTCAGTAAAATTATAGGTTGCCCTTTCCCTTTCAACCATGTGTACCTATCTTTCGCAGTATCCCATATGACCTGACATGGGTTATCCATGCTGGTGTTTAACCTCCCCCACGAGACTCATTTCCCTTTGCATCATCAAGGTGGATGGACCCACTTTGGAGCTCCATGTCTTTTGTCCATCTATTATTAAAGAAGACTGCCCAGACATGCTAAGGGCCACCCTGGGACCACAGACTAAAGAGGGAGTGGACGTGTTTGTAACTGGTGCGGTGGCTTTGCTACCTCGAAGAATCTCTTTTCTGGAAAGTCTCGGGCCAAACAGTATCCTCTTCTATGGTGCCCCTCCTGCTCATCCTATCTAGCTCTGTTTGAATATCGTTAGGCTAAGTGAAAAGGTACAGTGCTGTGGGACTAGCCTGATAACATGTCAGATTCACCACTAATCTATGGGTTTCTACTTTGTTGGGTTGTATCTTGGCCCTAATCCTACATAGGTAAAGGTGGAAAAGGCATTTTGTTTTTCGGGGGCTATCTCTTGAAACAAAGAAAGCCTATCTGCACCTACTGCATGCGGTATCAGTGAACAGACATAACATGATCTGGCTGATGACTTGGCGCCCATGGTGGTCATGTGCTGATACCATGTGATGTGCAATAGTGCATTGTGTAGTGCATGTGGGATGCTAGTGTTGGGTTCAGTGTAATTATAAGTGACATGGGAGAGGTCCATACCCAAGCGCTGTGCAATTGTCAGGGTGGACTCCATTTGACAAGGCAGATATTTGGCAGTGTATGGATGCGAACACACCCACAGTAAACTGAGGGTATGCCATTGTACAACAATATATAACTTATTGAACATTGCGGATCTTGGGGATGGATCCAGGGATGATGTCTGTAGTCCTTTGGTGACCGCGGGATTCTTTACATTTAGAAAAGTTCAAAAGGTTAGTGGTAATGTTTGTGTTCTTTGACTTGCACACTTGGGTCTTGTTAGGATTACGGAAGTGGTTGCCTAACAGATGGTAGGCTGCTATAAGGGTGGTGCACTTTGGTGGCTCTATTGCAGACATGTTGGATAAGAGCTGTTGTGCATTGGTTAAGATTCAAAAACCTTTGCATCCTTAGGTATTTCATCATCATTTATTCTTGGGGATTCCTGTGCTTTTCTTTTTAGGAGTGTGCTTTTACATTCATACATGCTATTTTAGTTGGGTATAGGAAGGTAACTCCAGTTGGAGATTCTACTCTTTCTACTTTTTGAAACACTGGGTTTAATCACAGGCCGCTTAAATTCCAGCTTACTAGTTATTAATTCTCCCCCCTCAACTTGACAGGAAAGAATGTTTGTTAAGGAGTGGTCTTCATGAGCATGTGGATTATCTGGGGTTTTTAACTAATATTTTATGGGTGTCGCTAGACTTCCAATATCCTACCTTACCTAGTGTGTGTGTGCGGAGGGTGCCTTTTGACCTAAAGGTGCACAGGGCGATGTGTAAAGAGGGGACATACTGCAATTCGGTGTTGTTGGTCGATGCAACTTGCTCTATTGTCACATGTATAACCCTTCAGTCCCTGCATGTGCTGTGCAGTGGAACCCTCCCTAACAGCGCCAGGTGTCTTGACTACGTTCTTTTTCTAAAGGGTTCTTTTTGGGCTAGCTTTGGACTTTTTCTTACTGGTATTTTGGGTGTTTCCCTAGTTTTTCATTCGATTTGCTTGTTTCTATTATCATGTATTGGGGAGGGTCAGAGAGCTGTCCCTTGGCCCCCATGTGTTTCTGATGTGGCGATGTCCGTGATTGGGCTATTGACTCCCCTATGCAGTGTGTGTAAGGCCTTGTGTTTGCAGATATTCTTCTTCCTGGCACCCCCTCTCCCTCAAACTATTTCCTATCCAGGATATTTGAGCCTGCTGTCCCCGACTGTGAGGAGGGACTTCTAGCCGGCGAGAGGCTACGTTCACTTGGTTTGGAGGGTCATGACCCAATGAGTAGGCTTTGGATGTTTAAAAAACTTTGAGGGGAAGGAGAAAGTAGAATAGTACTGAATGGAGCGTCCAGTGTGAGGCTAGAACTCCTCGAAATTCACCTAATATGGGTAATGGACTGAGACAAGTGATTGTTCTTCCCAACTTTCCTATTGACTCGGAGCCATGCAAAGCTTTGTGATCATTTGGACTTTGTGCTTATACTTTGGTTGTTATGGGGTATTAGTCTTCCCAAGTTAGTGGGACACCTGGCTTCTCTCACTGTGTCACTGATTTGCTTTGGAACTGAAAAGGGGCCTCCACTGGACTACAGGCTGCTAACTTTTGGGGTGCTGTTGTTGGGGCTACGAACCATTTAGAAATGTGTGTACCAGGCTGGGAGCTAGAGAATGGCGTCCTTTCAAATTGGTCATTGGAATCCGTCCCAATTGGACTTGGGTGAGTAGACCTGGGTCCCTGCTTTAATGCACTGGATAGGGAGCTGCTCGGTCCCCTTGTTAGTCTGCTCTCCCTATGGCATGGTCAGCTAACCCCGTCCTGGGAGACCAGCAGCAGAGTGGAGCCTGAGCTCCTGCAGGTGCGCGAAGGATGGGCTCTGGTGCGGATTCTTGATTGATAAAATGTACAGCAGCCCCAAGTTTCCTGAATGCCATTAAAGGCTTAAATTCCTAATGTTGTCTTGCTAGTCTTTATTTTTTAAATTAGTTCTGAAGTGTGTGTGTAGTGGATGTTTCGCATTGGGGGTTTGAACTTACTGCGTAGGTGGGTTTTGTGATTGTTTAAAGGCATTTCCTCCCCAGACATGTATCCCTCCCTGCTGTGTTCATTGTTGGGCTAGGGTCCCTGTCTGTCGCTGCTGTTGTTATGTATTTGACCGACCACCTCATTCCTGCTGCGGTAGCACAGTGGATATTTGACCTCTCTGCTGCTAAGCGTAGGGTGCACTTGGTTTAGCTTGAGCTTGGTTTTGAAGATGGGACTTTTGCATGGACTGGCTAAGATTTATTGATCTCTGTTCATGATATGCTTTTAACTGGCATTGGTCGGCCATGTGGCCCATTGATGGAAATAATAGCTTTCTTTGAGTTCTGCTCCTCCCAAATTCCCTGACCTCTGCCATTATAACTAGGTTGCAATGCTCTGGGCTTCGCAATGGAGCCCCCTTTAAGACTGGTGCCATTTGTATGTTTGCAGCCTAAGCGGATGCCTTGAGGGCGGTCCTTCTCAATTTGTTTCGGAACAACTAGGTAGTGTCTCTCTGGACTTGCTCCTGTTTTTCCCTGTCCTTTTCTTGTTTCTTTCTATAATAATTTAATAAGTGGGCCTGTATCTGCTGCCAAGTTTGGTACCTAACCCTACATTGCTGTCCAATCCACTTTGTATTTAAGACGGGAGTCCCTTTTTGAGAATGTTATAGAAGAATACGACCTGGGGACCCTTATCGGTTCATGGCTGTCCTGTCTCTTGTCCCCATTCATTCCTCATTCTGTCTAGAAAGTCAGTTATTGTCTCCACAGGCTTCATACTTTTTGCCATCAATCCTCCTACATCTGGGCAGTCAGGAAATATTTATGTCAGGGCCATTCATATTGGGTGCCTGTGCAAATTGAATGCAGCCTATGATGCTTGGTGTTTACAAGTGTGACTGCTGGGATGCAGGCTTGGGCGAACACCATGTTATTCTGCTATCTGATGAGACTGCTTAGCAGACTTTTGACATCACCTACCACTAGGCTTATTCCTGCGGTATTCTTCTCAAACATGGGATCCATTTCCCTGCTCCATCCAACAATGGTCAGTTTGTCGAGTGAGCTATGGGGCATAGAAGTCACTGAGCAAATTTGGAAAAGTAATGGTGCAGACGACTGGTGCCGACTTCTGTTGCTATCCTAACTGAAGGACGCTGTAATTGAAAACAGGTCCTGGGTATCCAACGTCTTGAAGAATTCATGGTGCAACATTTGTCCTGAGGATGGTCTTGTGGATTTGATTTTCCAATACTGAGACCGAAACGCCGACGCAACAACACTTCTTTTGTACATACAATTATCATTGGATGTTATCAGGAATTATATTTGTATGAACCAATTGATTTCAATATATGGCCGATTGTTGACATGGCCCATATGTTTGTATAAAATGTGTTACATACTACTGCATATATGATACAGAACGAGACAGTAGTTCTTTGTTTGCCATTCATGATATGATATATGGATCGATACTCATTGCTCTATCAAATGAAAGTATTGAATATATTAAATGATTAATTCTGATACAAAAAATAATGTGTGTTAATACGAAATTTATTTTAGTTCTGCGAAATTGTGTTCACTATGGTGACTATTTAAATAATGAATATAAGGTGAATGAATCCTCAAGGTTTATCCGTTTTTTGTTACCATCCAACAATGGTGGCAGTTTTGTTCTGAGCCCTTCTTTATTCATCTAAGCCCATGGCACAGAGATGGTCCCTGATGTGCCCTTATACTGTAGCTGGCACATTTTGGCTTGGGGTAGCAATACTGGTTTCTCTCTAGCATAGCATTCCCATCTTCTTAGGCAATCCTGCGTGTAGGGGAAGTTCCACCTAGGATCTCCTCCTCTGTGCCAGATACAGTCTTCCACAATGGCCATGTCCTCTGGTTCGTAAGATCCCTCCTTCAGCCAGTCTATCATACTGTCCCTCCCTTTCAATCCAACAGGCTAGCAGGTGGTAAAACGGTGGCATGAAGGTCCCGCCTTCCTCTCTGGTCGCTATCACCCTTGGGGCCAGTTTGCCAGTCCTGCATGTACGGGGAAGTAACAGACTTCTTCATCACTGCTCTCCTTGTGCGCTCCCACAGGTGCCATGTTGTTTTTCCTGTATAATAATTGAGTCTGTACCAGGCTACCCTGATACCTTATCACCTGGTTGGCCCTTTGTCTACGCTGACAACCTGGTGAGGCTAGGACCCCAGGCAGAAGCTTCCCTTGTAGTTCTGCCTCAGACTCTTCTCTGAGTGGTGCTCTTCCCCTACCCCCGCTCTCCTCAGGTGGACGGTGTGTTGCTCTGTTGTCTTGTTGTGTTCCCAGGTTGAGAGCTCTCTCTCTCCATCCTTAATTCATGCCTCAGTTTGCCTTCAAACTCGCTTTCTATTGTCCCTTCGGCTGCCTGAGCATACCTTGGGGCTCCATTCTTGTCATAGGATCCTGGAATACTGGGACCCCTTTCCTCACCCCCACTAGTTGTGTTACTCTCTTGAATTGCTATGAATTTACCGGTCACCTGAGTATGTTCCCCCCAGACAGGTGGGATTGCATGTTCTCTGTGCTTCTGGGGTTCGGTGGGTTGAATGCAAGAGATGGGGTTCGAGCTTTGGGGAGCTCTAGCCCTGGACTGCAGTGATGCTGGGATTGCCTGTGCCTGCTGGCCTCCCATGTTTAGAGCTAGTAGTTTGTGGTTCGGTAGGGGGGTCTCCGGCTCCTTCAACCGGCGGATTGGTATAGCCTCGTGCAGGGATGGTAGGCATTGGGGAGAGCACCTCCATTCCTACATACTCTTGGGGGAGGCGCATATGTCTTACTTGATGGTTCTGGGATAATATTGCCGGTCTGGCCCTCCTCGAAGATGTCCCATAGTTCTAACAGTACCTCTCTTTTGGACTTCCTTTGCCCTACGTATTTGGTGAAAATGTGTGTTCTCATGTGTTTGATTATGTTAGTGTCGAAAGTTCCTCCCTCTGCCCGGGGACAAGGTGTGTCTTAGTGTGTGCGTGCCATTCATGGCAATACTTGCTACGTTTTTATACCTGGGGAACCTAGTTTGCCTGTGCTTTAGCGGTGACTCCATGTTAAGCTGGGAACTTTTTTAGGAGACTGATGCACTCTAGCTTCTCAGGATTAAGTAATTTTAAGTTCTACACTGATTGTGGGGAAATACATACTGGGCATTACTGGTTACAACTACTTCAACAAGCTCAATGCTATATACAGATGCATCAGAATAGACATTTTACAAACACAATCAACAAATGCATATGAAGGGTTACAACCTGAAAGAAAGTGCAATTATTAGTTCAAGAATTTACCAGCACCACAACAGCTACAATACATCAAATAATAATCACAATGCAGAAGAAAAAGAAAAAAAACTTGACAGTGAAAAAATGATGACTTTGTCCAAAGAAATCCTTACCCCGCTCCTTAGCACATGCTGCCCGAAGACAAGGGGAGGCTATGTGTGGTACATGGGACTAAATGAGCCCAATAGTCTGCCAATATTGGCTCCAGGACAAAGATGATAACAATTTACGTGGAAGCGAGGAACAACTGGATGATCACAGACCCTTGTTGACCAAGCACAAGTTACACCGAATCGCCAAGGTTCATATTTTCCCTCATGCCCGAATGACACTCTATATCATATGTAAACACAAACAAAGACCACTATGCTGAACGGAGGGAGGGTGAGCACCTAATTTACTCACACCACCATTATCCGATAGGTATATTTTATATACCTTTTTAACTCTGACTAGGGAATCTAGGAATAAAATGGTTATAGAGATATTCCATAGCCAGTTTTAAACTCAGGATTTATCTGCACTATAGGATCCTGTCTTTTCCTTTTGTCTTTATCACTGTTGTATTGTTTACCCCTCCCTATTGCTCCGCCTCTAGCATTGGCTTGCGCAGAGGCGTCAGTAGCAGCCCTTTGATGAAGCATGCCACAACTTGTTGTGGGTGAGGGCAGTTTTTACAAAGTAAGTGTGCTCTCTTAATCCACTACATTTGCAAACATATATAGGACGACTATTGTTTGCTCTACCTCTTTTTTTGTGTTTACATATCATTTCTGAGGAGGATGAGGTAGGGCTTCTTCCTTCTCCCCTTTTTCATTGGGTGTATTACTCTACATCATACCCGGGGTTCTTGCATAGCAACTTTATCATGCCCATCAGTCCAAGCGAACAACACCTCTCACTACTTTCAGATACAAACAGCATTAAGAAACTAGTAGCACTGAGAAAACCTGTTTAGACTAAAGAAAAGATCATGCTGTTGACCCTATATCACACCCATTGCCTCTGCGTGCCATCTATATCATATTCAGTGATCCAAGCGGTGAGGCCTCATCCCTGTATCATACCCAGGCGACAAGCATATCATCTGTGTCATGCCGAGCAATCCAAGTGACTAACAACCTTCACCTTTCCTCCAAGCTGATTATCAAAAAAAGTAATCTCCAGGGGATCGCTTCTGAAGCCGCCTTGCGACTATCAGTTCGGACACATAAAATAGGCAATATGTCCGATTTCTGTGAGTAGCAAGGCACTCAGGCAAAATTTGTGCGCTTCTTTCTAGTTTGCCACATGCTAAATGCTCAAACAAGGATCAGCTGTAGTCTCTACCTACTTGACAGAGTCTTCAGGACAGACCTTCACCCCATGGATTTCGCAGAACTTTCATTAATTTGTGTTGTCTGCTCACTGTCCTTTCTGCACAGATGCAAATCCGTCCGGGCGCGGTCCTTTCCTTCTGCTGAAGTCGGGTCAGAAGCAACAATCTCTCCGGCTGGCTCACCAAAATGTTGATTGAATTTGAATTTACCTTAAAAAAACAAAGAGAAGAGATGTTTGGCAAAATAGGGACAGTTGGTTTAATTAAACACTTTGTCGAGGAGCACAGTGACAGAAGCTGTCTGAGAGACGGCTCAAAGTACAATCATTTTGAGTGCCAGTATATACATTTCTCATAGCATCATAACATAATTCATAGATCCTTTTTAGGAAGAGAAATGTGGGCCTAGTTATGGATTCATAATTTACTCCCACCTGATATCTAATGCATGTGGGTCTTGACCTTTTTGGGCTCTAGGACCAGTGGATAATGTGTTCAGAAGTCCGGCATGGGTAGCGCGTGATCATCGTGTGTGCTGTGTCCTGATTGGTTGAGTGTTCCTAACTTCACGTGCCATCCAACTTTATGGTGTTTTGGAACGTGCACCCATTAGTCCATGTGCGCTTTACTGGGGCCAATCTCCCTGTACCATTGTGGTGTCACTGCCTATCTGTGTGATTAATCTGGGTTTTTCTTGTTTGTATGTTCTGCTGAGTACATGCCACCCCACCTGTGATCTGTCAATCAGTTGCCTCAGGCCTAGGTCACAAAACCTGCCTGGCCACGTATTTCTGTCTCAGTCTTGATGGAGAGGTTATATCGGGTGATTTCAAAAACACTGATTCAATTTCATTTTTATGCACACATGTATCATTGTCTACATTGACATCAATGTTAACAGTACTATCATAAGTACTCTACGTGAAGGTGCTGCCATTAGGGAAATTTGAAGATTCATCATCCTCAATGATATCTTCCTCACCTGTGTCATTAGGGTTTTCTTCCATTGCCATGCCTCTATCATGCTCAGCAAGCAGGGTACATAAAAGAGCCTTGTTAGGTTTATATCACATGGCAAGGCTCAATGCTTTCCAGAGTTCCTTAATTTGGGTCAACTAAAGTTTCTTTTAAGAGGCCAGGTCGAGCTCCTGGGCCTTTCTGCATCAGACATGGTATTAGATCAGTTCAGATCTTTAAAAAAAGTTAGAAATCATCAAGCAGACTATACTTTTGAAAGGCCTGACTGTCTAGGATAGTTTAAGAATCGTATAGTAATGGACTGGGGAACTTACCCAAGGCCCTAACAGTTCAACTTTAGATATTTAAAAAAATCGTCACAAATTCAAAAATCTATTTTTAACTAATGTCAAGTGTCGATTTGCTCCGTGGAGTCACCTAGAGGAGTATGCAGAGTCCGAGTCGAGATTGCTCCCAGCCTGGTGCCCAGCAACGGTGCTTGTTGCCTCCTTACCTCCCAGCCTACGCATTTACCTCTTCAAACAAATGACAACTTCAAGACTACTGCATGCTCTGCATCCTGGCCTGCCTGTTTTGTGAGTTCCTCACCCTCTGTAACCTCGTGCTGGGACAAGCCTAATGGCAGGTCTACACTTCAGAGGCCTGCTGCTGCTGCTGTGGAGAGGACATGGGGGATAACTATAACTGCCCTTGCGACATGAACTGTGGAGGTGGGTGTGATGTACTCCCCTTTCTTCTGTCATGGAGGTTCCCAACTCCCCTAGATTACCTTGCGTGATTTAAGGCGAGGCTAAAAACAGATCCCACTTAAAGCATGGGTAGTGGGTAAGTTAGAGCAGAGGGTGTTGCGACTGGCTGCTGGCTGTGGGTCGGGTGAGCACAATTGGGCTCTACATTGCCTCCAATGGGACCTAGTTTACAAGTTGCTGTGTCACATAAAATTGTGATGACGATGCAATTCGGGAGTGAAACAAAGAAGCAGAAGGAAGGAATAGGAAGAACATTCTGTGAGTAGATCTACTGTATTTGTGGGGATATTTTCATACCTTCTACATTTTACGTGAGTAGAAGCAACTTAATTGCATTGCAGCTTTGAATGTGGCAGATGAGATACTGTGTGAGAGCAGTATACGCGCGCAAAAGCTTTATTTAAAATTGCGGGCTTCAATTCTAGGCGTGGGCTGCAGGGGCAAACTCTGCTACTTTTACAGATTCAGAATTTTGTGCCAAACTCCACGCTCCCAGCGGAACACGGTATTGGCGAAACTCTGCTGGCAGAGCAGAGTTCACCACCCACCCTTTTTCAACTATTGACCAAGCAGCATCAGCAAATGCACAGTCTTGTATCCCACCGCTGAACCACCAAGGTAGGAAGCTGGCTCTTTATATAATGGACCAATATGAGGTACACTGTGTTAAGATTCCAGGCAAATCCCAATTGGCTTACAGAGGCACAAATGATATCCAAAATGCTCTATTTTGTGGTAGTGTGTACAAACAGTTAGGCTTATCAGAGGGCAGTGTCAAGCATTTGTTGTACTCACAGAGGCAATAAATGAGACACATACTCAAGAATAAATCTAAGACCAATTTAGAAAAAAGTCGTATTTTTATATACATTTTGATACTAAGAACATCGTTATCAAGTAAGTACTTTTGCAGTTATGAATTTTGATAGGTAAGTAGGAATTCAACATCATGCGCTTTGTGAAGCAATACTTCCCTAAGGGAGAAAAGGGATTTGTTGCATACTGTTATTTGCAATCAATGTCTGAGGGTCTGCTTCATGACATAGGGTCATAGGGGGCAAAGGTCCAAAGAACCACTGGCAGTTACTCGTTACTTGCCTTGGGGCGTCTGAATGCAGATGCGTCAGTCGAGGTGGTAGCTGTGTGCGCTTCACCGGTGGAAAGAAGGGGGGCCTCATAAAAAGAAGCTGCAGTGGGGGACTTGGGGACAAGTCTGAGACCTTCCAATAGGGGCCTTAAGTCACAAGGGCCCTGGGGACAAGGGAGCACAGCTGGTTCATTGGTTCCCAGATTGA
This sequence comes from Triturus cristatus, assembly GCF_964204655.1. Taxonomy (NCBI): domain Eukaryota; kingdom Metazoa; phylum Chordata; class Amphibia; order Caudata; family Salamandridae; genus Triturus; species Triturus cristatus. The sequence goes on from NC_140586.1 coordinate 581,688,037, forward strand.
GGTGCTCAGGTGTGGAGTGAAAAGGTCAGCTGGAATCTGTGCATCTTAGATCTTTGCTGTTGTCAGTCTCGCTGGTTGAGGGTGCAAACTTAAGACAGTTGGGCCACTCAGGAGTCAGGTCTCTGTGGTGTTGATGTCCCTCGATGGCTGCTCAGTCTCTGTGTTGTGGGAGTCTGGATTGGACTCTTACAGTCTTTGTTGCAAGGGGTCCGGCACCAAGGGTAAGTATTGGTCCTGTGCTGCTCCAATTGGTCCTGGTGTCCTCTTACTTGGTGGAGGGGCAGATCTGACCTTCAAGAGCACGGGGTCCTCTTTCTGGGGGACTGCTGCATCGGTGAGAGGGAACTCGGTCAACTAATCTTTGCATTTTGGTACCTGTGGACTGCAGGGGAGTATGTCCTCTACTCCAAGGGAGATTGCTTGGCAATTTCCCAAGGGATGGCAGTCTCCTGGGGTTCTTGGTAGCTGGTCAACTGCAGGATGAGTTGCTGGTCACGATTGTTGAGACTTGGTTCAGACAGGCAGGGTTTGGCAACAAAACTTCAGTTCTTGCTTTTCTCTTAACTCTTCTTCTCCTCTCTTCTTTTTTCACAACATATTTTATTGAGTTTTGCTATATTAGCGCCCAGCCAGGCATCTATATACTTATATATAACACACCAGACCCACTAGATAGCGTACAGCGCTTGCTTATTTATATTGTGTTCTACCAGGATTGGGGAGGGAAAACTCATCTCATCACAGCCACCCCCACTAATCTGTATTTATGTGGTGGATTCCTGATAGACCAATGTCTGTACTGTATATTTAAAAAGCAGTGACTATTGCAAGAACCCTTCGCTTGTAGACCACAGTTGTCAATTATAAGGCTGTGACAACCCCCACCATGAAAATTAGTGGGAAAAGAAGAAAAGAAGGAAAAAATGTGCAGAGCAAGGAGGCACCTCACGTGCGCAACACTATAGCGGGCTGACACTGGTTAGATGATTACCAGTACTGCCACGTTTCTCATCATCGGTTGCCGCCTTGTTCAACAAAAATTGGAAACTGTACCAACAAAATGTAAAGAAAACATAACGGTGAAAAAAGGGAGTGATCAATTACACACCAAAGTCCTGACTTTAAAATTGAGAGCGGGCCATGACTACCACAACTTTATTCTCTGCTCATGGACCACTTCAACAGTAAAAAGTGCTGTAATTAAACAGACACAAAGTCAAACGCCAACATGTTTCATTGCCTTACTTGTACGGCAAATTCTTCAGGGCAACAGGACTTCATTCACCATATCAGCAAATTTCATGCTAGATTTATTTGTGACTGCAAGAAATAAAACAGCAGAGGGTTCCTGCAATAACTCACTGAGTGATAGGGCACAATCACACACACTCTGTCATCTTCTAATAGAATGTATGAAAATGCATGAGTTTGTCATTACCCGTTGTCAGCCAAAGAGTCTCATACCGGCTCGACAGCGTCTTACTACGGGCTGTGATTCTAAATTTCATCAGCCTTGTTTTGGCCTCTGGCAATTCTGCAAGGCAATACCAAAAAACCTATATTATTATATCAGATATCAGTATTGTGTCAGTTTACCTGCTCAGAATCGAGTTTCAGCAATGTATGTCTGGTTAATGATTTTAACCCCTAGCTTTATTGTAACTTGAAAAGCCTCTATGCATGTACACCGTGTCGAGGCTCAAGGCATTGCACCCAGCTAAGATCGAGCACTCACACCTCCATATCCTTTAATGTCGGAGTAACAATTAGACACGGTTTGTTACACCGCATCAAAAATCGGTAGTGCACATAAGGCTATCGACTCTTCCCCATAGCTTCACATACACTGTCAGAGACCAAAGTTACATGTGCCGCTGGGATTGGAAGCTCACCCCTCCTTGTGTCTAAATGTCAGACTCTAGGGGCCAACGAAGAAGAAAATATAATGCTATTGTATAGACCAATGTCTGTACTGTAAATATACAGTACAGACATTGGTCAGGAATCCACCACATAAATACAGATTAGTGGGGGTGGCTGTGATGAGATGAGTTTTCCCTCCCCAATCCTGGTAGTAGACAATATAAATAGGCAAGCGCTGTATGCTATCTAGTGGGTCTGGTGTGTTATATAGTGGTTTGAGTGGGGGATGACCCACTAGTTTATTCCCCTGGAGCTCCTTATTGTTGAGAAACATGCAGTACAGCGGCTCAGCCGTGAGAGCGTTTTCCGGTCTCTGAAAATCAATCAGAGCCGTGTTGTTGTGATATATACTGAGTGATTAGGGCCAAGTTCACGATTCTGTGATTTGAGTTTGGGTAGTTACCCGTGGTACAAACACCTGCCATAATTATTCCAGAGAAAATAAGCCTGCTTTTGGAATTCTGTGAGTGGGGTCCCGCTTTTAAATTCAAGATGGATAGACATTGCCTGGCATTTACAGATGAACAAATTGCCGCCATTCTGTCAGGCCCTTCATTGTTCCCAGACACACCACTTGGTAATTCCACTACCACAAGGGAAGAATGGGAGAAGTTGAGCAACCTGAAAAAGAAACAAGTCAGGATAGCCCTTCATGGGGCTCTAATGACTGAATATTTGCGAGCTGGGGCGGCCCCCGCTAGTCTCCTTGTAAGAATTGAACCCCGCATTTTCTTGGAAGATAGTCAGTTTCGAATTGACTGGAGTTACATTGCAAATCAATGCACCCGTGATTGGTTAATTTTAATTATCAGCACGGCGAAGAGATTAAGTGAGGAGCTCTTAAAAGAAATTCTGGAACTAGAAGAGAATATCAAGAGAGACACCACACTTGTCGATACGAAAGAACAGCTATCCAGAATTCAGGAAGATCTTTCTGATTACAAAAACTATATGATTAACCAGAAAATCAAGGGTTTAAAACGTAATTTAGAACGTTTTACACATGAGTGGGCATTCCCATATGTGGAAGACAGCTATTACCAGCAGAGAACCGAGGTCAGATCTCGGGGTGGGACGTCTAGAGGCAGGAGACAACCCTTTAAAAGATCGCCCTATAATTGGACCTTTGATAATACCTCCTCAGAGGATGATGAGGTTAGTGGACCGGGTGTGCAGATAGATAAAAATAATAGGGTTAGGTTCAATCAACCCGAACACTCCAACGAAGACTTAGGTTCACTGCTGAGGTCTTTTTTAGGACAAAATCAGAGGGGTTACAGAGGCCGAGGAGGTCAGAGGGGCAGGGGACAAACACGACCCAATCAAGATCCAACGTGGCAGGGTTTCTCCCCGCGAAAAACAACCAGCAGTAAATGACATATTAGTGAACTTATCGGAGCACAATTTGTCAGATGATGAAAGAGCGGTTTTAAATAAAGGTCTGGGATTTGTGCCGACCCCAGCACATGACAAATTTAAGTGCCGTAGTGAGTTCTATGAAACTATGAGAAAGATAAAAATCAAAAAATTCTTTGCACATAAAATCCAGGAGCCTCCCTCAGTGTTCTCCTCCGACTTACGTTGTCCATCTGGTTTCTGTCCGGTCTCGGCCAGTGTGGGTCCAGAGGTGCTGGTCTTTGAAAATTAAGTCCTTCAGGATATTGAGGCCCTTGAGATGAGTAATGAGAAACAAATTTTCAATAATATGAGCAAAAAGGACTGGCTAGCGGTCAAAAGTCTCCAGGATAACCCCCTTATCACGATAAAATCTGCAGATAAGGGTGGGGCAATAGTCCTTATGAACACCAGTGATTACGAGGCTGAAGTCCTCAGGCTCCTGAACAATCGTGGGAATTACCATCCCCTCACGCGCGATCCGTGCAATGAACTTTTGGATCTCATTGGATCCATTGTAGCTCCAGCTAAGGAAAAGAAATGGATCACTGCGAAGGAGGCCGAGTTCCTTGTGAACACCAGATCTAGGACACCGGTGTTCTATATACTTCCAAAAATTCAAAAGGCCGCCAGGCCACCACCGGGCCGCCTGATAGTTTCGGGCATTCAGTCGGTTCTTGAACCCCTGTCGCAGTTTGCAGACTTCTTCCTTAGGGAATCAGTCATTCAACAGGCGTCTTTCATCCAGGATACCAGAGACATCTTAAATGTCTTGGAAAATGTAAAATTTGACACTCTTACCCAGTTCCTTGTGACAATCGACATTGAGTCATTGTACACTTGCATTCCCCAGGACGCGACGCTGGTGGCAGCAGCCCGCGCCCTGGCGGCACAGGAATGGTTTTACGACACGCCCCAGTATTTCGTTATGCAGTGCATTGAAATCGCACTGACTAGGAATTACTTCAGCTATAAGAATGATTTGTTCCTGCAGGTATCCGGTACCTCTATGGGCGCTACCTTCGCGCCGAGTCTGGCCTGCATTTATGTAGGCCAGTTTGAAGAACAGCACATCTATCATCATGATAATCCCTTCCAGAGGAATCTCCGCCTCTGGAGGCGATATATCGATGATGTGCTTTGTATCTGGGAAGGTACTGAGGAGGCCCTGTTGGATTTCCTGAACAGGCTTAATACATTGGATCAATGTTTAAAATTTACCTGGACCTACAGTCGCCAGTCCGCGACCTACCTAGACCTTGATGTCCGGGCGGAACTGGGACAATTGGTAACAAAAGTACACCAAAAAATGACTGACAGGAATTCATTGTTACTGTTTGATTCCTTCCACCCGCGTGCCCTCAAAGACAATTTACCGGTGGGTCAGTTCCTTCGATATAGGAGGAACTGTTCTTCCACCGCTGATTTTTTACAACAGTCAGAGGATCTCAGTGACAGGCTTATCCAAAGACAGTACCCGAGGAAGGTAGTTAAAAATGCCAGGAACAGAGCACTTAATACACCTCGCAGCGCCTTGTTGGAGACCCCTATAAGACCCAAAAGTGACTGCCTTCCTGTTGTCATGACTTTCGACCCATTAGCTAACAAACTAAGACAGATCATGCGTAAACATTGGGGATTGCTGTCCACAGCAGAGTTTAAATGCCCTCTCCCAGGTTTGCGTTTAAAAGAGCGGGTAATCTTAAGGATAAATTGGTGCATTCCCGAGCAGGGCTTGAAAAAGGTACTTCTACACTCCCAGCGGGTCACTATCCATGTGGCTCGTGCTCTGTCTGTGCCCTTACGTCTAAGAGGGATAGAGTGACCTTAGTGGATGGCAGGATATGGTATCTAACCCAATTTACCAACTGTAACACAATGAACGTGATTTATCGCATTACCTGTGGATGCGGTCTACATTATATTGGCCTGACTTCCAGGAAGGTCAAAATAAGAATCCAGAAACATCTTAGTACTGTCAGAGGGGGGAAACTTACCACCAAGTTTGTCCAACACTGTGTCACTGAGAAACATGACCCTAAATCACTAACCTGGACCGTGCTAGAAAAGGTCAAGGGCGATGCCCCTAATATTGATATATTGCTAATTAATAGGGAGGCACGCTGGATTTTTTCCGAGAAGGCAGACACAATCGGGTTAAATGATGGGATAGAATGGAACAAAATCTCTCTATAATCATCAGGCTGTATAACATGATCCGGGTGTCAACTCGCCTTGCTGATAGACTCTGTGACTATGTCATTTGACGCCATATTTATAAACTACTTTTGTCGTCTGTATGTCCCCGTAACTGTGGACTTTGCGAGCTTTGGCTTATATATTTTTAAACATTGTGTCAAGTCATATTTCCCCAGAGAATAGCGCATCCTTGTATATAACAATTACCACCTTTGAGAGTAGGAGTGGGCAAGTGACTATTCCTAAAAGAGGCACTCGACACGATGTAATATTTAAATAGGGGTGGTTTGATTGTGTAGAGAGAAAGACACAGGCCCCTATTATTAAAAATCGGGGTGGAGTGATTTTTCGAACCTGTAAAAACAGAAGAAACCACCTGTCGTGCATAAACCTGGCGCTTGTAGTCCCCCTCCTTTCAATTCTTGTATCAATTCGTCACATGTCACCACCATGTGAGTCTGAGGGGATTGGCGACATATAAATGTGTGGGGTTCAATGTTTAGCATGCCATGTATGTCCCTGCTGGATGGGGAAGTCGGACTCCAGCCTTTTCCAAGATGGCGCTTCCATTTACGTGACTTATCACATGATATGGATAACAGCTGGTAGACATCACGCGCTTGGTGTTGGGTTCATTAGAGACCCGGGTTGTAGCGTTCGGAGCGGCTGAGACGAAGCTCGTGTTGCCATTGTAAACGGTGAGACGTATGAGTGTGGGGTGAGGTTGGCGTGTTACTAGTTCCCCCGGTGGCTTGCTATTATATTTTCTTCCCCCGTTGGCCCCTAGAGTCTGACATTTAGACACAAGGAGGGGTGAGCTTCCAATCCCAGCGGCACATGTAACTTTGGTCTCTGACAGTGTATGTGAAGCTATGGGGAAGAGTCGATAGCCTTATGTGCACTACCGATTTTTGATGCGGTGTAACAAACCGTGTCTAATTGTTACTCCGACATTAAATGATATGGAGGTGTGAGTGCTCGATCTTAGCTGGGTGCAATGCCTTGAGCCTCGACACGGTGTACATGCATAGAGGCTTTTCAAGTTACAATAAAGCTAGGGGTTAAAATCATTAACCAGACATACATTGCTGAAACTCGATTCTGAGCAGGTAAACTGACACAATACCGATATCTGATATAATAATATAGGTTTTTTGGTATTACCTTGCAGAATGCCCAGAGGCCAAAACAAGGCTGATGAAATTTAGAATCACAGCCCGTAGTAAGACGCTGTCGAGCCGGTATGAGACTCTTTGGCTGACAACGGGTAATGACAAACTCATGCATTTTCATACATTCTATTAGAAGATGACAGAGTGTGTGTGATTATGCCCTATCACTCAGTGAGTTATTGCAGGAACCCTCTGCTGTTTTATTTCTTGCAGTCACAAATAAATCTAGCATGAAATTTGCTGATATGGTGAACGAAGTCCTGTTGCCCTGAAGAATTTGCCGTACAAGTAAGGCAATGAAACATGTTGGCGTTTGACTTCGTGTCTGTTTAATTACAGCACTTTTTACTGTTGAAGTGGTCCATGAGCAGAGAATAAAGTTGTGGTAGTCATGGCCCGCTCTCAATTTTAAAGTCAGGACTTTGGTGTGTAATTGATCACTCCCTTTTTTCACCGTTATGTTTTCTTTACATTTTGTTGGTACAGTTTCCAATTTTTGTTGAACAAGGCGGCAACCGATGATGAGAAACGTGGCAGTACTGGTAATCATCTAACCAGTGTCAGCCCGCTATGGTGTTGCGCACGTGAGGTGCCTCCTTGCTGTGCACATTTTTTCCTTCTTTTCTTCTTTTCCCACTAATTTTCACGGTGGGGGTTGTCACAGCCTTATAATTGACAACTGTGGTCTACAAGCGAAGGGTTCTTGCAATAGTCACTGCTTTTTAAATATACAGTACAGACATTGGTCTATCAGGAATCCACCACATAAATACAGATTAGTGGGGGTGAGATGAGTTTTCCCTCCCCAATCCTGGTAGTACACAATATAAATAAGCAAGCGCTGTACGCTATCTAGTGGGTCTGGTGTGTTATATAGTGGTTTGAGTGGGGGATGACCCACTAGTTTATTCCCCTGGAGCTCCTTATTGTTGAGATCTATATACTTATACCCGTGAGTTTGCAACATTGGCATATTTTCAACAACATGATATCATATGAACTGTACAAAATAACAGGCTGCAAAAGGACTGGTCTGTGCCCTCCTTCTCCCACCATACTGCTGGTATCATAGTTTATGCCTCTTGTCCATAGGTCCTGATCTCCGAATCTAATGTCAGAGTCATTGATGCTGATGAGTTAAGAATAATGCCTCTGCCCAACATTTCCATCTCTGTGAGTGATTTTGAGGACATCCCCTGGCTTAGAACACTGGCTTTTCCATCCCCACACAAAAATCCATAACCCTCTACAAAACCCCTATGAGGGGCGGAGTTTCTGCCCCGCCCATAATCAGGTTATATCCCGTTTACCAAGGGTAAGGCCTAAGAACAAAAGATGGCGTTTGTACTTGTTGCCTTCTATGTCTTCCGTATTGTGCACTAATGCTAGCCTAGACGATCTAGGGAGACCCCATCCCAGCACCTCCGATAAACAAGTAAATACCCCCTTCCAGAGTCTGTCTAGTATAGAGCACATCCAAACAGTGTATACGAAGGTCCCTTCTGCTCTACAATATCTCAGACATTCTGGGGATGTTATTAGTTCCACCCTCCAGAGTCTATGGCATGTATAGTGTGCTCAATGTAAATATTTGAACTGGAGTAGGCACAGACAAGCCGATATTGCTGCACTCTGAGGGGATTCAAGGGCTTCTGTTCAATCATCATTTTCAATGGGGCCTAAATCTGTCGGCCATGGCCCTCTCAGTGTCTCTAGGTGACTAGCGTTTGATATAGTTTGGAGATTTTATAATCTTCCAGGTCTTCAATTAAGAGTTTGCCTTCAAGCGGGCTAAACTCAGGGATGGCCATCATGTTTTTAAGGTATGGAGGAACTGCAGGTATTTGCAAAATTGGGTGTGCCGCATGGGAAATTCTGCCTGTAATTCTTGAAATTACTTGAGAGTACAGCCATTGAGAACATCTCCCAGGGAGGATATCCCAATGTGGTCCCAGCACTGAAAGCCCCGTAACTGAATCACTTGAGGAAGGAGTCTGTTGTGCCACAGCGGGCTTTCCTGTGTGAGGCGGCCCCACCCGCACATCCTTTGTAGAGATTGGCGCCATGTGATTATTACCACTGTGGTGCCTGGGAGATAGGCCTTTACGTCGGAAGTGTCATATATATATGTATGTAACAAAGGGTCTCCCAATAGTCATTGTTCTATGGCATATGCGGGGTTGTCTCTGTCACTATGCCATCAATCGTTCAGTACCTGAAGATGTGATGCTGCATAGTAAGACTGAACGTCCACTGCTGCTATGCCCCCAGAGTAGGTGGAAAGGAAGCATGTACTTGATGCCACTCTTTTAGCCCCACCTAGCATGGAATTAATCTGTCTAAACCATGTCGTTGCGATAGGTTACGAGTGATTCAAAGCTCTGGTTCTGGGCATCTATATGCACCCATGTGGCCAGAAGCTCAATAACAAGTGTGAATAATGGCTGTGACATGGGGCATCTCTGTCGCGTGCCTCTGCTGATGGGGAAGGATGAGGAGACACAGCCAGGGATAAGTACGGACACCATAAGACCATTATTGAGCATTCTTATATATGACATAAAATGAGGGCCGAAGTTCAGACGCTTCAAAATTATAAATAGATATGTCCTGCTAACCAAATCAAATGTTTTATCGATATCAGCAAGGAGCAGATCAGCTTGAATATTTAATCAATCTACAGCAGCACTTTGCATTATGCACGCGTCAAATATTATGTCATGTTGCACGAAACTGGGCAAAAAGCCCGCTTGGTCCGGGTGAATTAAGTCTGAAAGGTGGGGCTGTAGTCTATTTGTGAGCTCTTTCGCCAAAAGCTTTGCCTCTACGTTCAAGAGAGAGATCAGGCGGTATGATGTGTGTAGTCCTGGGGGTCATCCTGGTTTTGAAAAGGTCACTATCTTTGCGTGTCTCCATTCCGGGGGCATGTACGCAGTCTATGCCAATTCCTGCACAGTTGCTAGGTAGTGGGAGCCCAGAAGAGGCATTTTTATTTTATAAAGTTCGCTTGGGAACCCATGGGGCCAGGCACATTCCTGGGGCACAGCTCCGCCAAAGCTGCAGCCAGCTCCTCCAGCGAGAGGTGGGCCTCCAGAGACTCACAGGCCTCCATCAAGAGGGCCCTCAGGGGAATATCATCAAAGAATTGTTCAATCAGGTGAGCTTCTAGTGCTTCCCGTTGGGTATAGAGCAATCGGTAAAAGGTAGCAAAGATGTCTGCCAGCGCGGCTGGATAAGTCAGTGGTGTGTTGTTAGCATCATAAATCCCCGGCAAGAGGGTGTGTGTCTGTGATTGTTGGCATAATCTATAAAGGTAAATTCTACTCTATGTGGCTAATCACGAACATTGAGTTTCCCCATCAACTCCCCTTGGTATTGTTGATGGGTTACACACAGTTGCCATCGAGCCATGGCCATGTCTCTGTCTTGCCCCTGTATCTCCAGTTCCATAATGTGAGCTTCCAAGTGTATTGGCCATTGTCTATGCCGTTTACAGTCAGTCGCACAGTAACTAATGTCAACCCCCTGAATTGTGGGCTTTATGGCCTCCCATAGTAGGCCGGCGGAGGATGCAGTTGTTTCGTTCAGGGAAACACAATCCATCTATGTAGGTGCATGCGTTATGTCTGGTTCTGTAGATGCCAGTCACCAGCGAAATGGCGACCGACGTGGACCTATTAAAAGCTGAACTGCAGGGAGTGGTCCAACAGTAATCTGGGTAGGATCATGGCCTTAGGTACTCTATTGATGCGTTTGAGAATGAAGATGTAATCTAGTCTAGAATATGAGGAATAGGTTAGGGAGTAGAAGGTATAGCCTGCATCCTTGGGGGTGATGGATGCTCCAAGTATCCTCCAGCCCACCATGTCCACGAACGTCCTAAGTTGAGATTCCGGGCCCTGTTATAACCCTAAAAGATCACCATCTATCTCTCTTGGAGCACATAACATCATTTCAGTCTTCCCCGATCACCACTAAGCCTTCAGGCAGGGAGCCCCACATATCCACCAGGTACGCTATGTTACTTTGTCCCAGAGGCAAGGCGCATAATTACTGCCCAATACTATGTGTTCCACAGATATGATCCCATGAACGAATATGTATCTACCATGCGCATTTGCCCACTTCTGTATGAGGTTGAAGGTAACCTTACGGTATATTAAGATGGTAACCCCTCCAGAGCCGGGCGTAAAGCCTGCATGAAACATGTCAGTATATGCATATCGGGCCAGACAAGGGGTCTTAGTGCCAGGAAAGTGTGTTTCCTGTAGTAATAGGATGTCTGCTCCTAAGGAGCCGATTCCAATCCGGGTCGTAAAGCACTCTGACCGAGCCAGATCCCGAGTGTTTTCTGACCGAGCCGGAGTCCTGTAGACCGACCGAGGGAGTACGATGCGGTCGTATGCTTCCGGACTCGGTTCGGTTGGACTCCCATAGAAGTCAATGGGGGCCGGTCGCACGACGCGTACATGGGCTCATTGACTGACGGGTACGTCTCATGCAAGGGCACCCCCTACAGTGGGCGTCGGTGCCATCTGCACCGTACATGCCTGTGTTGGGGGAACCCTTGGGTCTCCCTCTGTGTCCAAGTCATAGGGCTGCGGGTGACAGGGGGTCTGACGCGGACCCCCAAAGGCAACCACCCGGACATTTTGCGAGCTGTTCGGACCCAGAAAAGACTCGTTCGGTGAATTTCACGTAGCTCACATCGTACTTGCTCTCTCGTGCAGCTGTATGAGTCGGGCGGAAAACACGCGTACGGCTCGTAGTTTTTCCGGCCGGATCGCGTTCGGTGCCCTTCCGACCCGGATCGGAATCAGCCCCTAACTGTTTGCCCTGCTGGAGGATTGCACCCCACTTACTTTTATCTAACATTCCTCGAACATTCCAACTGACTATGTATTGCTGTCCTGGGGTGGTCCCCATGCTCTATGTCAAGGGGAAAAATTATTGTCGAGCCATACCAGGGTTCTTACCATGAGGGCTTCTAGACATTTGAACTATTGTAAACATAAAAAACTAAATTTTACAAATTAACAACCCCCTTCCCCCACCCCTCCACCCCAATATCTCAAAAGCTCTGAAGTATCTATCACGGGACAAGACCTACACCGCCTCCAACAGGAGGATGGCGTGGAATCTCCCCAATGGATATCCAGAAACCCTATGGTGTCCCGTGAAATGAAGAGAATTGATGTGCACCATACCGGGTGGCCAGTGACTGTTTTAGATACTGTCAAGAATGTCCAAGAGAGATAGGGTCTGCCAGGTTGGGCCTCGGTCTATTTATTAATGTTAGTCATCTTTTTGGCAGATGTCTTCTCTGAGTCGTTGTTGCTAGTTTTGGAGCACCATTTTGACCTGGATCGATGTCTGCGCTTGTCTGAAGGCTTGTTTTGCAGACAATTATGTTCTCCTAAGGAGGAATGTGAATCTCTCTGCAAAGGATTATGCGATGTTAGGTGTCACAGATTGTCTGTCCATGTGAAGACCTCCTCCGGAGTCTCTAAGAATTGGTTGCTGGAGTTATAGACTACCCACAGGCGGGCTGGAAATAGGAGCATGCATGTGATTTTAAGCGCTTGGAGGTGGGCTTTGACTGTGGTGAAGGATTGCCGTTGCTGCACTGTTTTTGTATAGTCCAGTAAAATTATGATGCGATGAGAATCATAGAGAAGTTTTGATTGCACCTGTTTAAGAATGATGTCTCGATCATGGAAGTTCAGAATGCGTGCTATGATAGGTCGTGGTCTGGTGCCCGGTGGAGGCAGTTGCTGTAGGGCACTGTGTATGTGTCCTATAATAAAGCAGGAAGATAGCATGTGTGCAGGAATCCATGTGGTGAGCCAAATGGATAGACATTCCCTGGCTTCTTCCCCTTCACAGTTTTCAGTAAAGCCCACAAACCGAAGGTTGTTTCTGCGCATTCTTCCCTTAGCATCTTCTACTCGCGTTGCCTGGCCTTTGTTTAGCTTTTTGAGAGTGAAGACCTTGCTTTGAAGCGTGGATACAGTGTCTTCTATTCCAGAAAGTCTGGTTTCAGCTTCCGTTATGCGGTTAACTGCATTGCGAAGGTCTTGTTGCAAAAGCATCACCTCTGATCCCACAGTGCAGATTTTCACTTTGAGTGCCTCTCTAGACTGAGTGATTGCTGCCAGAAAAGCTGCGTTGTCAGGGAGGGCGGCGGCGCTATCAGCAGCCCCGTCTTGCATGGTGCCATCTTCAGTAAAGCGATCCATTGTGCTTTGTTTTGTCCCCAAACCCGAGGGCTTGTATTTTGTCATGGTGCTTGGGCAGCAACTTGCGTGAAAGTTATCTATTTCAAGTGGACTATTTTCTCCACAGAAATATATGTCGGCCTCAACCAACCCCTAACTGAATATGCTACAATAAGAATGTGGTGGTGCACGTTTAAGGAGGATCTCAGAGGGCCTCTTCTGTGCTTTAGTGTGGATACAGCAGAGGGAGAACCAACCCCAAACACTGGCCGCACCGGTGCCTAGGCCGGCCGCCTCCATGGCTGGGAGCATGCCCCTCCTCCCCCAAGTGGGTGCCTCAACTTTATGCTGGTCACGTACTCTTCAAGGCTGCATCCGCACGAGGAGTCTTCACTTCCTCTCTCTTTGGAGCTTGTTATGAGTTCCCCTTATGCTCTCCTTCATGGGTTAATAGGGCCAAGGAAGGCAATAAGGCCAGTCCAGTCCTGCCGTTCAGCCCAACCACACAGCCGCTTTACGGCCCTGCCCCCTCACCCGCCACATGTGTCTGGTGGTTGCTGGTGGGCATGTGCTTCTCCTGCATTAAGCCTTATCGCAGCTCCGTGAACCTGACCGGAGCCTCCTTTCGAATGACAACAGCGCAGCACCAGTTGACTTTGCCCTGTAAAGGACACCTCTTATCGGTGAATCAACGCGGTCTGGAAGCATACCGTATTGCGATAATAGTGGCTGTCCCGATGGCACTGTGTCGGCCCTCCGGCTCGGCGAATCAGCTCCAGTGGCTGCCCCGATGTTCACAACGCTGCTCCAGGTTCATGATCTGTGTGGGTGGCAGTATCTACTAGGATTGAGTGGGGATGTTAAATGGGTCAGTGGAGCCAGCTCATAGTCCGCCATGTTGGACCACTAGGCTCCACCCCCTTTGTCCTCTCTTCTTGATCTATCAAATCTAACTTCCTGGTGCACCCAGTTGCCAGGCCCTAACCTTCCCTTTTTTTACATGATAGTCACCCCAAAGGTAGGCCCAAGGTAGCCCTGTGGGCATGTCCTGATAGTGAAATACTGCCAATTTTGGTTTTCACTATTGTAAGGCTATCTGTACCCATAGGATAGAATGGGGAGATTGCTAATAACATCTTATGAGTATTAATGCCCAATGGAACAAGATAGGAAAATAAAGTTTCATATGCCTGAACTCAGAGTGTTAAGATGCATCTTTTAGTGAGGGTGATTTTTTCATTCTGGGTTTGAAAATACAACTTTTAGAAAGCAGGTATTTTCTTGCTTAGCCATCCTGTGTGCCTCTTCTGGTTTGTGTATTGACTGTCTGGCTTTGGAGGGACAGTGGCTGGGGAGGTCCATTCTCTCAGAAAGCCACTGGGGGATGTTGATGTGTGTCCAGCCTTTCCTGAATGAGTCAGGGCTGGGCTGAATAGACCTGGGCTGCATTCAGAGTAGGGGGAGGAGTTCTCACTAACACCTGAAAAGGCCCGGTCTGCATTTAGAATGGTGGAAGGAGATTTCCCTTGCACCTGAATAGGCCCTGTCTGCCTTATACAATGCTGTCTCCAACTCCTGCCAGGAAGCTGAACCAGAGAGGACAGAACTGAGCCAAGAGCTTCTCTGCCACCAGAGAACAAAGGATTTTGCTGTATAAATATTAGAGCCCAGACCCCAGAACTTTGGATTACTGCTGAACTAAGGAACCTGCCAGGAAAAAGAAATGGGAAAGCTGGAGGAGGAATCCTGTCCCTGTGCTGTGTGCTGTTGGGGTTGGCCTGCAGGGGTTGCTTCTGTCTTGGCCAGCAAAAGGACTGGATTGTGCTTTCATTATCCTACTGTTAGAGTTTTCTCCAAGGGCTTTGAATAGAGTTTGCCTTCTGTTAGAAGTCTCAGGGATTGAAAATACTTCAAAGACTAGTTCTGGAAATCAAGCGGAACCTCTGCCAAGGAGAAGAACTTGAAGAAAGTGGAGGAGGAGTACTGCCCCTTTGCTACGTGCTGTCTGGGGTTGGCCTGCAGTGGCTGTTTCTGCCAAGGAGAGGAAATGCGTGTGTATCCTGCTTTCAAAATGTCTCCAATGACTTGAAGTGAGCTTGCCCCTGTTCAAGAGGTCTCAGGAACAGCAAAGATCTCAACATCCTTTTGGGCACCATCTCTGGTTTCGCTGGTTCCAGTCTCCGTAGAAGAAAAGAGCAGCTGACTCCATCACGAGTACATCGCAGGCTCCTTGTCCTGAAGGCACCTCAGAGAGCACTGACTCATTTCTCAACACAACTCTGGTCTCACTGACTCCATAAACGAGCCACTGCTTGCACGGCATACTGTGGGCACTTCACTCCGCACCGCTTCGCTAAGTGCTGCAAAAACGTCACCGACTCAAACATCAACTGGCTCCGTCGCAGCACCATGACCTGCCAGCAGCGCATCGAGCCCCATCTCACCCTGCAATGCAAGCGTTAGTCTCACCGACTCCGTCGGTGAGCCTCTGCCTGCTCGGAGCCATGAGGACACAGCACACTGCAATGCTTTCATCTCACATCACAACTGCAACGTTTGCAACGTTTGTCCCGATCGACATCAACATGTTGGCCGCAACAAGAAAGGTACTGTCTCAAAGTCTGTCAACGCTTTAGCTGACCCGTACCAATGCGTTTGGCTGGAATTGGTAGACTCTGTCGTGTTCAGTATCGCGGTAGCCCCGAACAGAGCTACTGAGTCGGAGGAACTTTGTTTTCACGTTATTCCTACAATTTAAAGGTTCTTTTGACAGTAACTATTTTTACAGTATTGTATGTTGGATTTGTATCATTGTTGGCCATATTGGTTTAGATAAACTTTTGCTTATGTTTTTTTAACTGGCGTGGTGTCCATTTGTAGTGTTTTCTCTGTGCTACTATATGTGTGCACAAATGCTTTACACACTGTGTCTGAGATAAGCCTGTCTGCTCATGCCAAGCCACCAGGGGGTGAGCAGGGGCTATTATAGAAGTGTATCTCGCTTACCCTGACTAGGAAAAAAGGTCCCTACTTGGACAGAGGTACCTACCTCTGCCAACTAGAGACCCCTATTTCTAACACTGGGGACCTGGACAGCAGGATTCCAGTGCACTTCTGTCAAAAGTGCATCAGATGCCAGGCATGAAGAGTGGGTGACCATGTTAAAAGGAGCACTTTCCTACAAAATCCAATTAGGATTCAATGCACCCTCACAGAAAAAAACCTGGACTGGTGGACTGGACAATGTGGTTCCTTTCTAAAAATTATTGCAGCTGTCATTCAAAAAACCATTTCCAAGACCCTATTGTCAGGATCTGTACCTAATATTAGAAAGGTGGATGTCATCAGTCAAGCCCCTTGTCTTTCAAGAGTCAAGTATGCTGATGTTCAAATTATATGCAAGCACAAAGTAATAGATTCAGGGGAAATAGGGAAGAAGGAGTAGGTAAGCGAGAAACACTGGTCATGATAAAAGGACTTCAGGCACGACGATACCACTTACGTAAAACCACAGAATCACAACAGTTAATGTCATTAACAAGAATTACCAAAATTTTAGATATGAAACACAGATAACACATAACTATGAATACTCACCTCCCTATTTTAATTGGGGAGCATGACTTACTGATTGAGAATGACAATCTGCATGGTAAAGAGCAGGCAGACGGATCGCTGGAGGATCAGGAAGATTCTGTAGACATGAGACATCAGGACTCAAAATTGTAACTAGGAACATCTGAGTAGGTAAGTACTTGAAGGAATGACAAACAAAACAAAGGTGCACTTGAAGGGTTGGTGGATGTGATCAGGGACAAAATGCAGAGACACTACTGCAAGCCTCAGTTGCCAAGCACTGTGGCACATATATAGCAGCTTCTTATTCTACCTCTAGAAGTCTTCACCCTGAAATGAGTGTCTGAAACTTTGGTGCCATCGAGGAAAGGAAGGAACACATTCATGCTAATGACAATTCTGCCATCTTCATTTTACTTTTATTTTTTAGATTTATTTAGGCAAACTCGATCCGAAGGTATCAGAGCACTTTACATGAACACCAGTTATGGTACAGATCGACACATTCATTTTGTTAGGCACGGGGGATTAAGTGTGTTGCCCAGATTTTCAGGACATTGAGCTTTCCTGCCGAGTCTAGAACCCGGTTATCCAGCTTTAAGGTCCAAGGCTCTAGCAGTTAGGCCACATCATCTCCCCTATATTGGAGTTGGAAAATTGAAGAGATGATTAATGGGGATTTTAGACTTTGAACAGTGTGTGGCATCTGTAGTTTCAAAATCTACATTGACGTAGCGGCGATCATAAGTGCCATCCACTGCGGCTATGTCAAGAAGTGTCAACCTTCTGGTGGGTTTTAATATTTTATTTTGCTCTTATAGGAAGGGAATTTGGCCCTAGAGTTGACTGAGGAGTGTTCACATTGATCTTAACGCTTACTGGGAAATTGCAGTTTAAAATATTGGCTGATAATGAGTCATGATCTTTGGTTCAGACATCTGTTTTTGTGCAAAGATGTAGTGGGTTTATGGTAACTTCTTGTAGGCATCATGCAGCAGGCCATGTTCTCATCTGCCGTTAATCAACACCACTGACCCTCAAGATTCTGGATGATTCATTTAATCTTAGCCAAGTTGCCCGTATGATATTTTGTTCACATATGCACCTTCTTCTTTTGTCCCTACTGCTTGTTATAATAATAATACATCTTTATTAAGATGCAAATACAGCCAGAAAAGATAAATAATGTGCTATGAAATACATTCATCACAAATCCATTAAAATATTTTAAAAAACTATAAAAAGAAAGTACTACTTACATTAGATAAGAAACAAAGTGAAGGGAGGGGAAGGTGCAATCAACAATGAGTCCGGTCTTGATTTTCTTGACCTACCTAAAAACGGCCTGCAAGACGTTTGTGACTACAAAAAGGGTGTGTTCATTGGGCAAAAGCTGCAAATACATGAGCACCACTCTGGCTTACCTAAACTTCAGGGATTTTAAAAGGGGCCAAATGAACTGCCTCCTGAGGTGGCTAAAATATTTACATAAGAATACAAAGTGTAGGTTATCCTGTGCAGACTGAGATTCGTAGCCACAGGGCTCTGTCTCATTTAAATGAATATAACCAGATAGCAGAGCCAAAAGATGGTGAAGCTGTCTGAACCTAAATCAAGTCACCAGGAACCTGTCACTTGCACTGGTATGGGTAGAAAGATAGTTGTACATGCCCTGCACTGATATTATTAAGGTATGCCCTCACAAAGGCTCAACATTTTCATGGTGAGCAGCGGCATGCTTGGAGAACAGGTCCATTTCCTTGCTGAGCTCCTGGGGATCACTGAGTCGCGTTTGAGGAAAATGTAATACCTGCCTAAGATAGAGAGAGACTCCTTTACATACCGTAGCCAAGCGGTTTTGAGAACATGATCTAGTAACAAAAATCGAAAATAATCAGATGATTTAACTCTTCATCCTCCCTGGATCAAATCTTCACCCAGGACAGCTCCACGTTCTTCAATTACAAAGAACAAGGGGGTGCTCTGGGGGACCTTCAAAATTCATCGCAAAAACTTATTTTTTGCAAACTGTAGCTTATGCACCGAGGTATAGCCATAAACTTCACAGAAAACAACACCTTAGAAATGCATTTGGACTGATATAACTTCAAAAGCACGCCTGGCATCCATGATCACAGTCAAAGGGCATAGGTGGCGATAGCCCCTATTGATTTATTCATATCCCTCAACTTGCCCTCCATTAGCGGTTTCCAGATTAGTTTTGTATCAAATAAGGTTCCCAGATAGGAAAAAGCCAAAACCTTTGCTAGGGTATGGTCCCCCCGCCTTAAAGGTTTTGGACCTAGTCGACTAAGAGCTAACTCCCAAAATGTAAGACTATGTAAAGTTCACTGTCTTGTCCAGTCTGTCCATGAAGGAAACAGACCCATCGATTAAAACCTGCAGGCCCAATGCTGAGCGTGCTATGAGCAACGAATTGTCAGCATATAATAAAACTGGCAAAACTTTCCTACCAACTCTGGGGCAGTCAGATTATAGTGAAGAAAGGGTGGCTTTTAGGAAGTTAATATAAATTGTAAATAAATAAGGTGCTGGTATGCATTCTTGACGACCCCCCCCCCCCGGATGCAATTAAACTTATCTGAGAGGCCCCCCCAGAATATCTAACCACTGCGTTGGTATGGGCATGAAAATGAATTAGTATGGTTACAAAGGCTGGGTCAACAACTAAAGAGTTAAGAAAGACCCACAGTTTCTTGCAGTTCACCCGGTCGAAGGAGGACGTGAGCTCCATTACAGCTAAAAACATGGGGCCAGGTTGAATTTATAACTAGTAAGTAAAGGTTAAGGCATTGCTCACTGTTTGATTTACCCGGGTGAAAGCCAAATTGCACTTGGGATATTATCCGGTTCGCGACAGCCAACGTTGATAATCTGATCAATAAAACCCCGCCGAGGACCTTTACTACTGAGTCAATAAGGGATATGGGGTGGTAGTATTGGGGGTTATACTTAGCCCCCTTCTGAAGGATCAGGATTGTAGAAGCCATTGACAAAGAGGGCAGTAACCATTTCCTAGCTGTTGCATTTAACACCAGGGTCAAACCTTGGGCCCAAACATCGATATTATCTCAGAAGAGATCTGGAGGGATCCCTTCAGGTCCTGTGACCTTATTCTGTGACAATGCTTTGAGGCCCAGATAAACTTCTTTCAGGGACAAAGTAACTATAGTGTCACCCGTGCTGAATCCATTCTCATTTGGAGTCTCTTTAGTGTAACCAAAATTGTACACACCCTCAAATTGATCAACCCACTGTTCTGGAGTGACGTGATTGCATAACGCTGGCCTTCTTGGTTCAGAAAAGCATGGCCTATTTATGATCTGCCGAAAAAGTGTGCAGTTCCTCAGCTCGCTGGCTTTGGTAAGCTGTTCCCATGCCTGTATCTGTAATAATAGTCTTATTTTTTTCAAAGCCCCCTTATAACGAGGCGACAATTTACGTCCCATACTCTATCACGAGGGGACTGTTTCAAGGCTTTCTTCAAGTGGCGGAGAGCACAGGAACACTCAGTGTCAAACCATTTGGGTGATCGAAATGGGAGCCAGCCACAAGAACCATTAGAAGACCAGAAAGACCAGAAACTGTCTGAGCAATTGTGACAAAAGAGCTTAAAGTCTTTTTGCCCAGTGCTAAAGGGTCCAAGGAGGTTAGTATTTTCTGCTGACAAGCTTCAAAAAGTGAGCTGTTAAAGGCCTTGGTGTCTATCTGCCACCACCCTAGGTGCCTCACCGATTGATTAAGGATTGTAATCCTTGGGGCATACAAGAATGCTCTTTTGGGTGCCCCAGACCACTCTAGTGCAAGAGACAAAGGGCTGGGGTCACTGCAAGGGCTGTCTAGGATGTTAAAATTGAAAGAGGGCCATCCTGAGCAACCTGAGACAAAATTAAAATCAATAATCATGGTGCACTCTCTCTCTTTAAATGTAATGGGATTTGATGCTTAGATGGATCAATCATCTTGTCTTAGGTAAAAACCAAATTATGACTGTGTAAAAAACAATTTAGTTCTGCACCTTCTGGGGTATGCGCCATAAGCAAGCCCTCAAGGATCCTGCAGGTATGTTTGCAATTTATTTTATTTATTTATTTTTATTTATTTTATTTATAAAGCGCGACATTCATCCAAATGGATATCACGGCGCTAAAGGACAGCCCTTTCAGGTGAGAAATCCAGTAGTGAGGGGAGTTCTGTAACTCATCAAACTTTGGGGAATAGATGTGTGTTCAGCTTTTTCCTGAATAATAGGTAGCAATCAGTAAATCGAAGTTCAGATGGAAGTACGTGTCGTGCCTTCCAAATCCGAGTCCTCAGGGCTGTGTCGATGCTCTATGGGGGCCCACCTCTGAATCGACCCAAGTCTGGCGCATGTAGAATACACAGACTCTTGGGGCAATTGAGCGGGGGAAGGAAAGGATGGGGACTGCTGGGAGGGAGACCTGTAAAGAAAAGAAAGGCAACGTGCAACACATACACATAGGCAAATGAAGAAAATAAGAAAACACAACTACTGCACAATAAAGTGCTCCACCATGGAACACATATCGGAACACGTTGTTGCCTGTAGAATGCCCCACCTGGAGCTACAGTTAAATAAGTGAACTCTGAGGTAGCCTCCTCAGATCACAACAGTTGCGTGGCTAAGGGCCCCGCACCCTTTCTCTTATACTCAAAGTCAAAGTGAGGAGGACGGAAAAATATGGAGGTGTGTTTAATCCTCCCTCAAGTCAATTCACACACCCACACTCACTGCGATGAGCGTTCGCTCTGTTGTGTACTGTACTTCCCAAAGTACGAAAGGCACCGCACACTGCACGCTCTCCAAACAACTGTTTATACTTGACTGCGTGTCTCTATCAAAAGTACGAAAGAAACTGCACACTGCACGCTCTCCAACAACTGCTTAGGCGAGACTGCGTGTCTCTATCAAAAGTACGAAAGACACGGCACACAGCACGCTCTCCAACAACTGCTTAGACGTGACTGAAAGTTAGCTCGCGGGCACTATACCCTCCCTGCAATAAAGGACCACGAGTCGGCCTTTTTCCAACAGGGAGCAGGTAACCCACGCGCCACTACGGGCGACAACTCCCCTCTGCATGTAACGGCTGGGAAGCTCGTTACGGCCAACAGAGGAGATCACAGGACTTGGGTTGTCCGAATGACGGACCAAGGCTATGGAATGGCGGTTCCGTGAGTAAAGACTCCAGAACCCTCTTACCGCTACCACGGAGGCGAAGACTTTCTCTCCGCCACTGGAGCAGACCGCAATGGAGGAATAATCGGCAACGCCGCCCGGGGCTCTGCCGCTTTGTATCCTGCTTCTTGGTTCCGGCTCCGCCCTTGCTGGCGCACGTCACGTCACTCTGGGCATTCTGGGGAATGTAGTTCCTGGCCGGCAATACGCGCGTACAGCTAGCGTAACACCCGGCCAGGAATCGTGACAGGACATTCCCCTTCCCAGAAGACGCTAGCTGTCACGTGGAGCATTCGGATGGAGTCTATAAAACCGGGCAATCAACTTGGGCGCGTGAACCGCATCCTTGGGCTCCCAGGAGTTTTCCTCTGGGCCATACCCTTTCCATGCGATTAGGTACCATAGTTTGCCACGAACCCTCTTAGCGTCTCGTATTCCCTGCACTACATATTCCGGCTCCCCTTTTATTAGCACAGGACCTGGCCTTTTCTGTATCTTTCCCTGCACAGGTTTCAGAAGGGAGACATGGAATACTGGATGGAGGCGCATATGTGAGGGAAGTTTGAGTTTGATTGCCACAGGATTTATGTGTTTCACAACTTGATACGGACCTATGTATTTAGGATGGAATATACTAAGTTTCTTAAACCGTATATGTTTTGTGGCCAGCCATACCCACTCCCCCTGCCTGTACCTCGGAGTAGCCCTTCTGTGCTTATCTGCTTGTTCTTTATACTTCTTTTTTGCTTGGATTAAGTTGTTTCTTGTCTGAATGAGCGTTTTCCGCATGTGTAACAACTTCTCTCGAACATCGGGAAAGCGGACTTGTGTACTAGGAAGGATCAAGGGGGAGAATCGGGGGTGAAACCCATACGTGCTGTAGAACGGAGAGTGTTTTGTGGATGAATGTATTGCGCTATTGTATGCTATCTCAGCAATCCATAGCCAATTGACCCATTCGTCGGTGTTTTCCGCTACGTAACATCTGAGGTATTGCTTGAGTGTTTGATTCAGACGTTCAGTTTGGCCATCCGTCTGAGGATGGAAGCTGGTGGACAGGGACGAAGATACCTGTAGTTCAGAACACCATGTTCTCCAGAACCCTGCGGTAAATTGAGCCCCTCTGTCCGAAACAATGTCTGTGGGCAGGCCGTGAAGACGTACTATGTTGATTAACAACAGCTTGGCCAATTGGCTGGCCGTGGGTGCTTGTCTGCAGGCGATGAAGTGACCCATCTTTGTCAAGAAATCGACCACTACTATTATGGCTGTGTTGCCTTGATCTGCTGGCAATCCAACCACGAAATCCACCGAAATCCTTTCCCATGGGATCTTTGGTGTGGGCATGATTTGTAGTTGTCCTGGCATTTTCCGGTGATCTACCTTCATCTGTGCGCATTTTGCGCATTCTTTCACCCAAGCTAGAACGTCGGGGCGCACCGTTGGCCACCAGAACTGTCGTAGTATTTTCTCCAGGGTTTTCATGCCTCCTAGATGCCCGGCCCAGGGAAGATCGTGGCACCATGAGAACGCGATCTTGCGTAATCTCTGGGTAGGAAGCAGCACTTGTTGGTTTTTTACCGGGAGCCCTTGCCTCATTCGCCATTCCGGATGGCTCTTGATCCAGTCTTTCCACTTGAAGGAGCAAATTCCTTGACGTATTTCTTGTAAGAACTCATCAGTGCGAACAGCACCTAACACCCTACTGGGTTCAATTATGGAGTTTTCAGTGGGACATGTATCTGGGAGCGAGAGGTCTTGTCTCGTCAGGGCATCTGCTTTCTTGTTCTGGATCCCTGGGCGAAATGTGACCACGAAATGATACTCAGCAAAGAAAAGCATCCACCTAAGTTGTCGAGGGGTTAGATGTCGAGCTGCCCGCATAAATTGCAAATTTCGATGATCGGTATACACCGTTACTTGATGACTCGCCCCCATCAGCCAATGTCTCCATTCAAGAAACGCTTCTTTAATCGCCAATAGTTCTTTCTCTGCGATGGTGTAATTCCGCTCTGCGGGATTGAATTTTCGTGACATGAATGCTATAGGATGCATACATCCAGTCTCTTCGTGTCTTTGAGACAGGACCGCGCCCAATGCCACGTCCGAAGCATCGGCCTCCACTACAAACGGCAAAGACGGGTTGGCGTGTCGAAGGACTGGAGCTGTGGTGAATGCGGTTTTGAGACTGTCAAAAGCCTCTTGGGTGTCTGCCGTCCACTCGAATGGTTCCTGTTTTCTGGTCAACCGGGTTAAGGGGGTTACCAAATCCGAAAACCGACGAATAAATCGACGGTAGAAATTGGCGAATCCTAAGAGACTCTGGATTTCCTTCACGGAGCTAGGACGAGGCCAGTCCAAGATGGCTTTCACCTTTCTTTCGGCCATGATCTGACCCGAGGGGGTGAGCATGACCCCTAGGAACTCTACAGTGGTGACGTGGAACTCACATTTCGTGATCTTGCAGTACAAGGAATGCTCTCGAAGGGCCTGTAATACCATACGAACATGATCAACGTGTTCTTCATTGGTGTTGGAATAAATCAAGATGTCGTCAATGTATACGACTACAAAACGATCCAGGTACTCCCGCAATACCTCGTTTAAGAAGAACTGGAACGCAGCGGGGGCATTACATAACCCGAAAGGCATTACCAAGTATTCGTAAAGCCCATACCGCGTTTTAAATGCGGTCTTCCATTCATCCCCTTTCTTTATTCGGACCAAGTGGTACGCTCCCCGGAGGTCCAATTTGGTGTATATCCCTGCCGTTCGTACTTGCTCCAGAAGCACCGGTATTAGGGGAAGCGGATACTGGTTTTTCACCGTGATGTCATTCAGCGCCCTGTAATCGATGCAACAGCGTAAATCTCCGTTAGCCTTCGGAATAAAAAACAGGGGGGACGCTGCAGGCGAACGTGAAGGTCGAATGAAGCCCAACGCTAAGTATTTGTCTAGGTAGGTTCGAAGATACGTCGTTTCGGGCACCGTAAGGGCATACACTCTCCCGCAGGGGACGACCGCACCGGGTATCAGGTCTATCCGACAATCATACTCCCTGTGGGGTGGTAGCTCCTCTGCCTTGGTGTCACTGAATACATCAACAAAATCTGCGTAGCAAGTGGGTAGGTCCACCTCTTTTTCAGCCGCTGTTGCAACATGGTGAATGGTGGAAAGAATTCGAGCAGGCTGAGGACCATTCGTAACACAATGGGTTTGACAGTATTCTGAGTCGAATGTTAGCGTCTTGGTGGCCCATCGGATATTCGGATCATGTTGCTGCAGCCATGGAAGACCTAATATGATCCCGTAGTGTGGTGCTTGTATGATTCCAAATGACACGATTTCTCTGTGGTAATCTTCGGATACCAATTCGCAATCCGGTGTGTTATGGGTGATGGGGCCCGAGTCTAATTCTTTACCATCCACTGCATATACTCGTTCTGGCCGTGGTTTAGGTACCAAGTGAATTCCTAATCGAAGAGCCTCTCCTTTATCCATGAAACACCCCGTGGCTCCTGAGTCAATCATGACCAGTACAGGATTTCTGGTTTGATTTATTTCCAGAGTCATGGAAATAAAGAAGTGGTCTGTTTTGGTAAAAACAAAGGTATCCATAGAAGGGATGGATTGACCGCTTGAGACTCTCCCTTCTTGAGTGCTCAAGCTTTGAAGTTTCCCTCCTCTTTTTCAGTGGCTAGAGCTACCACCTGTCCTTGTCGGGGTCTACTGAGCTTGGGTTTAACTGGACATTCCCTCAGAAAATGGCCCTTCTTCCCACAGTACAAACATAATCCTTGTTTCCTGCGATAGTCCCTCTCACTGACCGTTAATGAAGCCCTTACGGTCCCTATTTCCATTGGTTCCGCCGAAGTAGTCGGTTTGTCCAGAGGGGAAACTCGATCCCCAGTGAGAGGATGGCGATCTTTTTTCTTATGGTCTCCCCGACGTTCTCGAAGCCTGTGATCCAACCTCAGGGTGAGGTCTATGAGCGCGGAACATGTTCGGGGTTGAGGATCTATTTGCGCCAACACATCTTTTAGGTCGTCCGAGAGGCCTTGATAAAATATCGCCGACTGTTTTTCTTCCGGCCAATCGGTTTCGGCGACTAAACGACGAAAGCTGTTTAAATAACTGATCAGTTCGGAAGACCCCTGTCGCAGTCCCAACAAATCTCTATCCACCGAGAATGTTTCGGCTCTTCTATCAAATGTCTTTTCAAAGCACTTGCTGAACTCATCCCAATCATACAACTTCGGGTCATCTCTTCTTACTATGGGGACCGCCCACTGAGCTGCTTCTCCCCCTAGGTATGAGATTAGAAATGCCACCCGAGCTTGGTTTGTAAGGAACATCTTTGGTTTGCATGAGAAATGGAGAAGCACCTGTGTGAGGAATACCTGAACTTTCTTTATATCCCCATAGAATCTCTCTGGGGGTGCTAGGGGAATTTGTGCCGGCATTTCAACTACCACCGACTGTGGGTGCGAGGTACTCCCTGCATCAAATGGGTTCCTTTGCATTCTGTCTAGTCTGGCATGGAGAGCCGTGGAATCCTGCCGTGATGTGACTAATTCAGCTTGGACCAGCGCTAAGGCGGCCACTACATCTTCTAATGTGGCCATCCCTACTTTCAACACAACCGGGAGGAGACTAATTCGTGGGCCGATTATTCTGTCGTGCCTTCCAAATCCGAGTCCTCAGGGCTGTGTCGATGCTCTATGGGGGCCCACCTCTGAATCGACCCAAGTCTGGCGCATGTAGAATACACAGACTCTTGGGGCAATTGAGCGGGGGAAGGAAAGGATGGGGACTGCTGGGAGGGAGACCTGTAAAGAAAAGAAAGGCAACGTGCAACACATACACATAGGCAAATGAAGAAAATAAGAAAACACAACTACTGCACAATAAAGTGCTCCACCATGGAACACATATCGGAACACGTTGTTGCCTGTAGAATGCCCCACCTGGAGCTACAGTTAAATAAGTGAACTCTGAGGTAGCCTCCTCAGATCACAACAGTTGCGTGGCTAAGGGCCCCGCACCCTTTCTCTTATACTCAAAGTCAAAGTGAGGAGGACGGAAAAATATGGAGGTGTGTTTAATCCTCCCTCAAGTCAATTCACACACCCACACTCACTGCGATGAGCGTTCGCTCTGTTGTGTACTGTACTTCCCAAAGTACGAAAGGCACCGCACACTGCACGCTCTCCAAACAACTGTTTATACTTGACTGCGTGTCTCTATCAAAAGTACGAAAGAAACTGCACACTGCACGCTCTCCAACAACTGCTTAGGCGAGACTGCGTGTCTCTTTCAAAAGTACGAAAGACACGGCACACAGCACGCTCTCCAACAACTGCTTAGATGTGACTGAAAGTTAGCTCGCGGGCACTATACCCTCCCTGCAATAAAGGACCACGAGTCGGCCTTTTTCCAACAGGGAGCAGGTAACCCACGCGCCACTACGGGCGACAACTCCCCTCTGCATGTAACGGCTGGGAAGCTCGTTACGGCCAACAGAGGAGATCACAGGACTTGGGTTGTCCGAATGACGGACCAAGGCTATGGAATGGCGGTTCCGTGAGTAAAGACTCCAGAACCCTCTTACCGCTACCACGGAGGCGAAGACTTTCTCTCCGCCACTGGAGCAGACCGCAATGGAGGAATAATCGGCAACGCCGCCCGGGGCTCTGCCGCTTTGTATCCTGCTTCTTGGTTCCTGCTCCGCCCTTGCTGGCGCACGTCGCGTCACTCTGGGCATTCTGGGGAATGTAGTTCCTGGCCGGCAATACGCGCGTACAGCTAGCGTAACACCCGGCCAGGAATCGTGACAGTACGTTCCAAGATTTTGCCGCCAGATGTGAAAAAGAGCGGCCCCCTACTCTAGACTTTTTAATACGCTTGGTGGTTGCCCTGGCCTGATGGCATGATCGCAGATTCCGGTTGGGAAGATAAAACTTGACTCTGCCTTGGAGAATATTGGGTCCGGAATGATGCAGGACTTTATGTGCATTACAACAAACAATTGACGGACGGAATGCTGACAATGCAGACATTCTCCCCCAGTCAAGAGATCTGGGTTAAATCCATCGTTCTTTTGCCCACTACACCACCCCAGTTTAGACATGGCCATATGCAAATCAGTCTTGACCCTGTGCCTCATGGGAACAGTCCAGCCCGAACTGCCAAGCCATGTCTTCCCTGGACCGGAATCAAGCATCCTAGGACCGGTTTCTGGCTATCAGCCGTCATCAGCCAGGATAGCTTGACTCCAGTGGCGTAGTGAGCACGGGTCCCACGTCTGGGAATACCCATCCCACTTAGGGCGAAAAGCGTTACAACAAACAATTGATGGACGGAATGCTGACAATGCAGACATTTTTCCCCAGTCAAGAGATCTGGGTTAAATCCATCGTTCTTTTGCCCACTACACCACCCCAGTTTAGACATGGCCATATGCAAATCAGTCTTGACCCTGTGCCTCATGGGAACAGTCCAGCCCGAACTGCCAAGCCATGTCTTCCCTGGACCGGAATCAAGCATCCTAGGACCGGTTTCTGGCTATCAGCCGTCATCAGCCAGGATAGCTTGACTCCAGTGGCGTAGTGAGCACGGGTCCCACGTCTGGGAATACCCATCCCACTTAGGGTAAAAAGCGTTACAACAAACAATTGATGGACGGAATGCTGACAATGCAGACATTCTCCCCCAGTCAAGAGATCTGGGTTAAATCCATCGTTCTTTTGCCCACTACACCACCCCAGTTTAGACATGGCCATATGCAAATCAGTCTTGACCCTGTGCCTCATGGGAACAGTCCAGCCCGAACTGCCAAGCCATGTCTTCCCTGGACCGGAATCAAGCATCCTAGGACCGGTTTCGCCCTAAGTGGGATGGGTATGCCCAGACGTGGGTCCCGTGCTCACTACGCCACTGGAGTCAAGCTATCCTGGCTGATGACGGCTGATAGCCAGAAACCGGTCCTCGGATGCTTGATTCCGGTCCAGGGAAGACATGGCTTGGCAGTTCGGGCTGGACTGTTTCCATGAGGCACAGGGTCAAGACTGATTTGCATATGGCCATGTCTGAACTGGGGTGGCGTAGTGGGCAAAAGAACGATGGATTTAACCCAGATCTCTTGACTGGTGGAGAATTTCTGCATTGTCAGCATTCCGTCCATCATTTGTTTGTTGTAAAGGACTTTATGTGCATGACACAGTAATTTATACATGGCCCTTTGTCTCATAGGGAGCCAGTGTAGGGTATTCATGCATTCCGAAGTTGAGCTATACTTCTTCGTATTGCATACTGCCTTAGCAGCCGCATTCTGGACTAACTGGAGTCGAGACAACAGGTAGTCCGCCATGCCGACAAAAAGAGCATTCCCATAATCCAGCCTGCTAATAAGCAGTGCCTGGACCAGGGTCTTTCTGCACTCCAGCGGAATCCACTGGAATGTTCTCTTTAGCACTTTTAGAATAGCTAAACCTTTCCTGCAGAGTGCATGAACATGATTCTGCATGGTGAGTGTGTTATCCACAATAATTCCCAGGTAGGTTTTTTGCCACCTGTTTGGGAGCCGGGGGTTTACCCAAGGTAGAGGGCCACCAAGTTGTGTTCCAAACTTGTTGGGCACCCCCAAACAATAGAATTTCCGACTTGTCTGCATTTAATTTCAGACAGTGGTCCGACATCCATGCTGCCATTTCTGTAAGGCAGCTGGTAAGTCTGGTCCTAGTGTCATCTTGTCTATCTAGAGTAACCATCAGCTGGGTATCATCTGCATAGGAGCATATATATTGATGCCCCATTTTCCAAATATTTTTGCCAAAGAGGACACATAAATATTGAAAAGAGTGGGACTCAGTGATGCACCCTGTGGTACGCCATATTTAATAGGAGATGGGGTGGAAGAGAAAGTACCCAGCTGTATGGTTTGCGTTTGAGTGGTCAGAAATGAATGGAGCCATTGTAGAGCTTTGGAGTGTATGCCCTTGGTGGATAGTGTTTTCAGCAAGATGTTGTGTGAGACAGTATTGAACGCTGCAGACAGGTCCAATAAGATCAGTGCAACAGCTTTGCCCTGATCTGCCACACATCTGATGTTATCCAATACTGCTAAGAGTTACATCTCAGTATTATTATTAGTTCTGAAGCACGTCTGGGAAATATCCAGAAGTTCATTGGCTTCAAGATACTGAGTCAACTGCCTATTCACTAATTTCTCCATTACTTTAGACAAATAGGGTAGTTGAGATATGGGACGGTAGTTGACTGGGATATGGACGTAGGTGCCTGTCTTTTTTAACAATGGAACTACTGTAGCATTCTTCCAGATCTCTGGAAATACAGCAGTGCACAATAATTGATTAAGGACTTGGGTAACATAGGGGCAAATGATTGGGGCAATCCGAGAAAAAATATAATGGGGGCAGGGGTCTGATGCGGATCCTGATTTAACTTCCATCATGGTTTTTTCCACCTCTTGTTCGGTGAATGAACCAAAACTATCAAGTTGGACCGGTGTGTTCGGTTTGGAATTAAAAAATTCCTGTTTAAAATCATCAGGTGGATCCTTAACATCAAAAGAGGTATAGATCCCCTCAATCTTGTCCACAAAGAACCTACTAATCGCCTCGCAGCCCTCACGTGACGGAGTCAGGGTTTGCGACATACTGGCTGGATTACAAAGCTCTTTCACAATTTTATATAATTCTTTGGACGAGCCGCTATTCATGGCCACGCGATTGGAGAAGTAAGTCTTTTTTGCATTCTTTATTGCAATGTTGTAACTTCTTATTTCACCCTTATATGACTGTCTGTCTATGTCTGTTTTAGACATCCTCCATTTATACTCAAGAATTTTACATTTTCTTTTCAGTATCTTGAGATCCAAGGAGTACCATTTTTCTGATTTGATTCTAGCCTGATGCTTATTTCCTATTTGGGGGGCACAGAAGTCAAGGGTGTTTAGAATTTTATCATGAAGATTATCTGCACTCAACCCTCCTACTATTAATTCGGGATCATCACAGTTCCTGGAATTAAAATGCCGCTCGAATTTCTCAGGAGTAACCTGCCTCCAAACCCTCTTTACTCCTGCTACCGGAATGTGAGAACGGGAAGACTTCTTTGGAAGACTGAGGGTAAAGGTAATCAGAGAGTGGTCTGTCCAAAGTAAAGGTCTAATTTCATTTATAACAATCGACTCTATGTTGGAAAAAAACAAGTCCAGGGTGTGTCCAGCGATATGGGTTGATTCGCCTACCCATTGTTTTAACTGCAGAATCTCCATATCACTACTAAGGTGCTTAGTTGTACAATCATTTGTATCCTCGTAATGGACATTAAAATCGCATATTAATAGGTAACTTTTATATACTTTAGACATGCAGGAAACAGCTGGGTAAGAAGCTGGGTGCTAATATCTGCCCTGTAGCTAGGAGGGTTATAGATGATCTGGGCGACCTGGAGGAGGTAACTTGTTTTTGTGGGTTTTAGGTAGGGTATAGAAGTAAGGTACTATACCTTTACCCTTAGTCAAGAAATCTGCTTCGTGCTTAGTAATATACCCTCTAGACTCAGCATGTTCCACGAGATTGCATATCGTAGCCCTCAAAGAGGGGGAAGGGTCTGTGGTCAGAGGAATGTAATTTTTAGGATTGTCAAGCAGACGTTTGCATTCAAGGTCATAATCAGTACTGTTCTGAATGACAATACCACCCCCCTTATCTGCTGGTTTAATCACGATAAGGGCATTCGAGTAAAGCTTTGAATTACGTGTTTGGATTCAACGGTCTAGTCTTTCTTTGATCAACAAATGAAGTAGTCCTTTGTCTCTGTCTGGTTTTTGCCGGAACCTG
Source organism: Triturus cristatus (assembly GCF_964204655.1). Taxonomy (NCBI): domain Eukaryota; kingdom Metazoa; phylum Chordata; class Amphibia; order Caudata; family Salamandridae; genus Triturus; species Triturus cristatus. The sequence goes on from NC_140586.1 coordinate 581,719,607, forward strand.
GCTTCCGGTCAATATGGAGGCTTCCCCTACTTTAACAAGCATGACTACCATGTCGCTGACTCCGGGCTCGGTGGTATCACGTAGGTCTAAGAACCAGGCAGTGGACTTGGATGATGTAAGTACCTCATGCGGTTCTATTATCATTCTATCTTTACTAAATGCTGGCTTGGCGGAGCAACCGAGGGACTTTTGGACTGAATGCAAACTTCCCGTTTTTTGTCCCTTTTGCAGTTGTCCTGTAGTCCCGCCACCCACCTTCTTGCCTAAGGAGCTCAGTTCGTTTTTCTTATACGTGAGTGCCTTTGTTTTCCATTTTAAATCATTTGGTCATTAGTGCCTTGCTTTTATTGTGATCACACCGGTTTGTTAACTTCATATATTATTTTTGTAATGACTCATTGGCCGAATTGCCTGACTGAGTATTTCCTAAAATTAAGGTTGATATCATCATTCACAATGCAAATGTCATTTGTAGATTTCTTAAGCTAACCAGGGAGTCACAGTACATTCTATTACAGTTATAGAATCATATTGACCTCCTAGTTCTTAGATGGACACTGCACAAATGTGTTCCTTGTATGAAATAACACTCAGATGATAGTCATATGCTGATACAACACATATGTGTTATTTATTTCCTTGCAGATATCCTTTCGGAGTTGTGGAAGGCATATAGAGAAACCGTGAGTGTATCGGTTAACTACACCTGAGGTCAGGATAAGCTTTAGTAAGCTTATACCGCCAAGGTGGATTTTTTGGTTAGGTCCTGAAGAAAGCTTTGTGAGTTACACATTATAAGCTGAAACATGTCGACCAAGATGATCTTAATAGGATGTATCTGACCCACTTATAGTCAATATTACACATCCTTCACTGTTTTTAAACAAACGTCCAGGCTTCATCACAATTAAATATATCGGTGGATGAATCTTGACATTTTAACTTTTTCATTTTTCACTAATAATCACTATTCCTTTAGTCTGACTTTGCTGCTCCGCCTTAACATAGCGTTGAAGCACACTGGAGGTACACAAGGTACCCCCAGGAGAACCCCATGATGAAGCATGTCACTAACTATGTTGGTGAGTGAGGGTTCCATAGGAACATCATATTGATTTGCAGTTTCATAATTCTTGTGTTTTATAAACCACCAATTCTGTTTACATTATTTTCACACTCTTTTGTTGTTGTTTTTGATAATTCATTATTAAAACAGTGAGAATCGTGGCTTCTAGGTATTCTGACTCATTTTGACAGAGGGCATGTCGATACAGGTACGGGTCTGTCTGCTCCTTGGGTCATCAGTAAGGGACATATCATCACTGGTAACATGCGGTTTCGAGGGTAAGGAGGAAGCTGCGTTATTAATGGAGGATAGCATTTTCTCTGCTCTGGTTAACATTCCACTGAATTCTGTTGCCAATTTTTCAAGTTTATCCCAGAGTGGAGACAATAATCCGGTGACAGTGTCTTTGAGTTTTTGTATTATGGGAGCCCGGAAATCCTTCAAGTCCTTCGGACAAATGCTCAGATACCCACTGAGAGACCCTTCTGTGTAGCTGGGATTTTATCACTCTTTTTGGCCTTACGCTTCCTTTTAGAGGCTGGGGGGATCATCAAGTCAGTGTAGGAGGGTGAAACTAAGGAGGACCTACTGGTGGAGGTGCCAGAAAAAGAGACCTCTGGGGCCAGGTTGAACATTTGGTAACTAGGTCTAGCAAGGGAACAACATGCTCAGTCCCCTGCACATGTATGGCAACCATCTGCGGGGCATCCAGGGGCAATATCAAAGAAGAGCCTCCAGGGCCAACTGAAAGTCACCTTTCAGCCCGGTCAATTTCTTTCGAGATGGCCCCAACCACTATGGCCAAGAAGGTGTCATGGGTTGCGTGGCTTGGGCCCATAGGAATCATGACAGGTACAGATTTCCTTTTCTCCATGGTCGCTATAGTAGTTGAAGCAACAGGGGGGCAGGTCTTGCGATGCCACAGTGACAAGAATGTATTGCAAGGAGGCAGCTACTTACTGTGTACTGTGAGGTCTGATGTAAAGTATGCCACTAGCACTGCTGAAGGTGAGTTTGATCACCGGGCCTGGATCAAGAAGCCAGGAGAGGAGGACTAGGCTCTTCCAGCCGCTGACGGGCGCAGATGGGCTCCGCTCTTGGCCCGGTCTTCGCCTGCTCACATCCGGTGCTGGGGGACCGCCTGCCTTAAAATGAAGAGCACCTCCGGGAGCGATGTGCTGATGTCAACGGTCAACTGCCGCTAGTAGTCCTGGAGCTTGTGATCTGACCCCACCGGTGCATCTGCTCGTGATCCCCCACAGCAAGTCTCAGTTGCTAAGCACTGTGCCACATATATAGCAGCTTCCTATCCTACCTCTAGCAGTCTTCACCCTGAAACTAGTGTATGAAAGTTTGGAGCCATCTGGGAAAGGAAGGAACACATTCATGCTAATGTAAATTCTGCCATCTTTATTTTTGTTGCCTTTTTAAATGTTTTATAATGGCGGACTCTACCCGAAGGTATCAGAGCTCTTTTTGATGAGCACCAGTTATGTTACAGATGGACACATTAATTTTGTTAGGCATGGGAGATTAAGTGATTTGCTCAGATTCACAGGATGTTGAGCATCCCTGCCGAGACTGGAACCTATTTCTCCAGCTTTGTGGTCGATGGCTCTAGCAGTTAGGCCACATCCTCTCCCCTATATTGGAGTTGGAAAATTGAAGAGACGATTAATGGAGATTTTAGACTTTGAACAGTGTGTGGCATCTGTCGTTTCAAAATCTACATTGATGTAGCGGCGATCATAAGTGCCATCCACTGCGGCTATGTCAAGAAGTGTCAACCTTCTGGTGGGTTTTAATACTTTGTTTTGCTCTTTCTGATAGGAAGGGAATTTGGCCCTAGAGTTGACTGAGGAGTGTTCACATTGATCTTGACACTTGCCGGGATAATGATGGGATTTTTCAGTGGGCTTTATGGTAGCCTCTTGTGTGTATCAAGCAGCAGACCGTGTTCTCATCTACCTGTAATCTCCACCACTGACCCCCAAGATTGTGGATGGTTCATTTATTCCTTGCCAGGTTGCCTTTATGCCATGTTTGTCGCATTGATACCTTCTTCTTTTGGCCCGACTGCTTGTTAATCTGTTAAAGAGATTTCTCTCCACAGGATTGTGAAAAGAGTTTATACTAATGACTATCTGCCTCTGTTTTGAGTATTTCCTAAGAGACACTCCTTTCACTCCAGTCGCAGTTAAATATTCATGACAAACCTTCAAGAGCACCTTGCTTGAATTCACATTACCTCGATTTCTAGTGAAAGGAATTGGTGCTTGGGAAGTTTGTGCCTTTTCATCCTGGTTGGGAGACGTTGACGGTTGCTGTCCAATGAAGACACCGTCATTTCCTGCCAGGTGCCACAACTGCACAGGTACATTTATGTCTTGAGAGGTGAGATCATTTCTAATTGGCTATAAGAAATGTGCCCGTAGGCTGTCTAAACTTCATAGTTTGAGTTTCTGATGAATTTTAAATATTAATTTACGTGTAGATATGGCCTTCGGCCGACCTATCACCTCCTTCTTGCCGCCATGTTTATTTTTCACTTGGCAAACGAATCTGGAGACATACTAACATCTGTTGAAAAACTAAAACTCTGCTAAATGAGGTCATATTTGCACTTATAAGTCACTGATCAGAATGATGAAATTAATTTGTTTTTCGGCCTGGCTTTCACTATGAGGAACACTAGTAATGTTTAACCATTTCGAAGCACGTTAATCTTTCATTTTCTATTGTAGGAACTAATCAAATTGTGCATCACAATTGCGTTTTTCTAACTGTTAAAAGTGAATCCAAATATTGATTATAAAATCCATCAAAAAGCATCAGGAATTTATGTCTCAGTTTAGCAGGCAAATGGGTAGTAATTGCACAATCAACTCGATCCAGTCCTGGGACTGTGGAATTAGAAGATAACATGAGCACTGTGTACAACTAGAAAAGGGGCAAAAACACGAATCTCTGTCAGTGTTTTGATATACAGCATTACTATAATTTTTATTATGTCTGACTTGGAAGGTGCATGGATTTTAAAACTAAATACCAATTGAAAGATACCGGCAGCAGTTCCAATTCTGACTTTGATGAGGGCCTTCATGTTGGAGAAAATAATTACAAGTTCTGCCATATATTACTGCATGAATCCATGCGTATTGAAGTGCCTGTTTATGGAATGTAGGCCATTGTGCGCATAGAATTGTGTTTAGTTTGTTCAAGTTGGAATTAGATAGAACATTTTAGAAGGAGTCTGAACAATGGACACAGCAGATGTTCACGCTGATGTTTATAATTCATTGCAAAGAATGTTTCGCATTATTATTCCTTTCTGATTGCTCATCTGCGAAAGTTTATCTTGTAGGGCAAGCACTGTATGTACTGCACTGTATAAACACTTTTACACAGGCCATATTATGGCACCCCTCTTGTTCACACATTAACACTAAATGAGTGAAGTGCAAATTGCAAACATTTATTTTTGCAACTTTTGCGAAAAAGTATTGAAATCCTTCTTCACGATATTCTTTTCCCCTCTGCAAGACCACTGTCGAAGAAAAACTCTAGCAAGTGTAAACTCTCAATAATAATTTTATGCACTTCTAAAGTTGGCTTGAGACACGGCTCAGAAACAGAATGAACTATGGTCTCTGGGACTGTAGAGCTACAAATCTAAGGGGCATATTCTCAAGGACTTATCGCCGAGTTAGCGGCACTTTATTGCAGCCAAAGTGGTGATAAATGTATCGCCCTATTCACAAGCTGGTTGGTGCTAACAGCCGATATCACCAGTTTACGTGTGATAGCAGCCGCAAAAAACATCGCCACAGATGACACCGGCAACTTACGCTAATGATATGCAGAGTAAGCGTTCCCGTGCAAAAAGCCGTGACAAAACCACCTTGCAACATTCTCAAAGACCAGCCTGATCGGCGATAAGATCCCAAAACATGCGATGAGGCGCGTTAGCAGCAGGGATTTAACACCTGCTCTTACCTGGTGTTAAGTCGGACATCAACCCGCACCATAAAAGGGAGCCCAGCCCAGAGCCACACCTGAAGAACAACAAAATCCATGGAGCTACTGATCATGCAGCTTTGAGCCCCAAGAGGGCCACAACACCCACCGTCACCACACTTATGGCCCCCCACGAACAAAGATAATTTAGATCAACTTCACAAAATCATGAACAAAACAATTCGCCTGATGTGTGGACAGAAAAAGGAGAATCATTCATTCATCTTGGAATTTCCACACAAAATATTACAGTAAAATTGAGCCCAAAACAACTATTAGGAAGAGTCATGGCGGGTCGTCACTGGACAATCTGTAAGTCACAGCCTGCAAGATAAAATTCAAGATAAGAAGGTGTGTCATGCACTCATCAAAGGACAGAGCGAGAGAGAGAAAGAGAGAGAGAGAGAGAGAGAAAGAGAGAGAGAGAGAGAGAGAGAGAGAGAGGAAAGGAGAGAGAGAGGGAGAGAGACTGTACAAGGAGTGCAAGGCCGCTCGGGCTCTTGGCTCATACATGCCAACTGTTGTGTGTGTATCGCTGTTGGTGCACCATAAGCCTAAAGCCTTGCCTCAATGCAGCACAAATGCAACATCACATTTCCAGAATACAAGCAGTAGTCAAACTAAAATTAGGGATGAAAGCTCCTTTGTCTCAATACATAAGGCAGAAGGACATCGGCACCTCTGACCTTGGTCTGGCATGCGGCTGGCACCCCCTGAGAGAGATACCTCAGCAGATGATGACGACTCCCACATCACGCACAGCATTAATGAAAGATGAACGTATCCACACCCCACACACAGAAGTCCTTGCTTGAGGTACTCCTGCATGGGATGCCCTTGACACTTACATACACAACAACCCATTTGACCAATAGTTGCACACACATACGACTCATTGCTCGGAACTGTAGCATTTCTCCCACATAACTGCGGCAGGTCATGAGAGTGCCTGTTCTACGAGAGCTACCAACGCAATGGCAGGACATCCCGGGCACATGCACAACCCCTGTCATGTGGGACTGTACCGTGCACGTATGCTACATTTGTTGGGGGCACTGCCACTGGCAGTGTTGTGCATCAGTTATCGTCTGAACTTCCGCCTTGCATACGTCACCTGCGTCCAGCACTGGTTCCACTGACGATCATACACATTCGAGTGGCCCATGGATGTCTGCCTATCCAACACAACGGTAGCTGAACTGGATTATGACTTGTATGTGCACCCCCTGTTGGCCCGAGACCAGGAGTGTAACCGTGATACCCATGCATGGGATGCCTTGATATTTGGCGTATGTGCTGGCAGTTGGGCATGGGAGATTGCACAAGTCTTCGTGTGCAGTGACCACATCGAGGCGCTCCCCTATTGAGCTGTGTTGCGGATTGGTGAAATGGCGTGGATGGAGCACATATGTTCGGACCAGTTAATGGATTGGCTCTCCCTCGTGTTCGTTGAACTCGACAACGACGTAATCTTGGAACTGATTGACCAGGAAGCTGCGCTCGCATTCATGGACGAGTAGCTACGTTCCTGCAGCCACAACTGATTGTAACCCAGAGCACAGGTCCCAACACCTTGTTGCATCTCGGAGGAATGGTCACATATCCCACCACAACAGTGGACATGTCTGCATTCGCCTGGACTCAGAATGCATGTGCGTGCACCTACGTGTGTTGACACACACCTGTGCAAGGTGAGGCAGTCCCATGGGTGGAGCTGCACAGCGTCGTTTGGCAACGTTCCTAAATCTGACATACTGCTGGAGGGAGAGTACACACATGGCAATGTAGTACTACATGTGACCTTGTTGGACCCTTTCACCTGCTCACTGTCAGCAGAGCAGACAGTCAGCGCAGTCCGGTGGTACAGCACTATGCAGATCCCATGGGCTGTGAGTCGTGTCCCCTGAAACGGGGCAATCGGCATACGCCAAACATCACATGACTCTTCCAGCAAGGCAAGGTGGGCTTAGACCGTTGCCATCCATAATGATTGGTGTTCATTTTTGCCTCCCCATGTCTTGCACCTCTTCATGTTCCTATGCTGCCTGTTAGTGTCTGAAGCATTGGTCTGCATGTTGTGGCCCTTGTCTTGCGCATACTGGCACGTACATGCTAATAAAGTCTATGTAACTTCACTATTGTTCAACTGTGACGAGTGTTGATTCTAATGACAAATCGTGTGCCTCAATGAGCATTGTCCATACACAGGGAGGGACTGACTGACGCATTTCACTTGGGGGTGAGTCCCTATTGACAGCTCCACCTCTGTGAGCCAGATGTTGTTGGGATAGTTGCTGGTAGACCTGTGCTCTTAGGTGTCTTCAGCAATGTGAGTATGGTGTCCAACTTCTTGCCATGTGGATCAATGTGATCCTTCCAAACAGGGGTGTCCACACAGTTGAGTGTGAGTAGGTATGCGAAGAGATTTTCTGTTGTCACATGTGATGGAGAACACTACTTTGGGCCTGCTACCGAATTTGACATTTCTACACACAGTTCTATTTTATACATGGACGTGGGGCTACGTTGGGGGGTTGCGAGATTGTTGTTCATGAGCAATGAGGCCACAGCTAGTTCACACCTTCACAGTCGTCTAATGGGCCATGTGGGTCAGGGTCAAACATGTGCATTGATGTCATTTCCCAGGGTGTACCTTTTTGTGCAATCAATGTCCCTACATTCATCCATACTTTTATTCTTGATTGAACATAGACATGACACATCTGTGTGATTGGGAATGTTTTATTCACATTCTGTGGTGTGTCGGAGCTTGAGCAGTACATGGCCATGCAAACCACAGATTACGTGGTTGGCCAGTGGAGGGCCAACCAGAGTCCTTTGGGGAATGATAAGTTAATCGGAAGAGGAAGAGTTTAGTCCACAGCCTGATTGCTATGTCATTGGTAACCAGAGCAGATATGGCAGTCCATGTCGGGGTCCAGGTGAATGTCGCAGAGTGTTTCGGGGGACAGTGGAAGGTGTTGTTCCAGGGCATGATGCAGAGGGCTGAACCAAGCAGGAACAGGCCATATGGCGGTGATGAATGCTACAACCTATCGCACCCAGAGTCTTTAATACCATCCACATCATAGTCCTTTGATATGTCTTCTGTGTCAGGTGTGTGTGGTGGTGGTATAGCTGCCTCACTCTGTGCCACTGACACATCAGGGGGCGGAGGTATGTGTGTCGAAGTTCCTGCAGCAGTCATCTCGAACAGGCTCTGCGGCAACAATGGCAAGATGAGGTTCTGCAGGGCATGGAAGATCCCAGCTACATCTAGTTGGTGTACATCCGTGACAGCCATCCTTCCAGCCTGCATCCTCTCCATGTTCTCCATTGTCCTCCGCATGTGTCCCAACTCCAGGCTGACATCGCTGGAGCCTGTCTGACAAGACAGTTCTTGTATCCGAGTAATGGCTCCAGCGAGGTCAGCCAAGGAGTTTTGTAGAGCATGGAACGGACTGTGGGTGTCCATTAGGGACTGTAAGTGGTCCCTGATGGGACTCATACACCCACGAATGGCATCGAGTTTGGCTGCCATGAGGTCAAAACCCACCCGCACCTGTTCAGCCAGCCCCCTCTGGCAGTCTAACACACGGCGTTGGAATGGCCTGTGTTTTTCCGTGAGGTGCTGGGAGCCAGCCGTGGTGGTGGGTACAAAGTCTGATTTAAGCCACATCCCAAATCATGAAGGACATCCTGCGCTGGGAGATTTAGTGCCTCAAAGGCAGGATGTGGAGGAGCTCTTCTAGCTCTTGGCACATCAAGTCAACAGGCTAACTGAGCTTTTGGAATGACACCATTCCTTCAGATTACAATGTTGCAATCATTGGGAAGATTAATCTGTTGTCTTGGTCAAAGTATGGATGTGTTCTGCTCATTAACAAATCTGATCTTAAATGGAGAACAGTGAATGTTGTTCGCCTAGGTAGTTCTTGTCTTGGCTCAGGTTTCTAAACACATTATACAAGCTCAAATGCAACCCACAGTTCAACTTCTTAGAACTTCTTTAGTTTTTACTCAGTTTACGTTTGACAGTCACCCCTTAAAAATATGCATATTTATGTTTTCTGTAAAAAACTTTTTTTTACGGTTTCTTGTGATAGGCACCTCATCATTGGTTGTAATCTTGCCACCACCGACCAGTTGGTGAAGGGCTACCAATAGTATTTCACGCTATCGTTGCGTTAATCTTTGGGTTAGTCCACGATACCATACTACAAATAACTGAGCATTTGATTTTTTTAAATCAGGCTAAGATAGCTTATTTATCATCTTTTACTTGATAATAATAATAGGGAATCAATGGGCCTGACCATGTATGCCATTATGCACAAAGCACCCTGCAACAGTGAGATCTCATGAAGCTGGTGGCCTAGCATCCTCCTACATTACACTCAAAACTTGGAATGGCCTCCATCTACACATCAGGGCCTCCTCCTCGCTTCTTGAATTCTGCAAGAAGCTGAAGACCTGACTCTTTAATTCTCCGAGGCTGTGTCCCTACACCCTTAGCCCCACATCTAAACGCCTGCGTTAGTGCCTGGGTACGCTAACGGGTGATATGCCGTGCTATATAAAATTACATAATATAACACAACAGAAAGTGTAATAAAGGATCTTTAATTTTATCTTGCACTGCAACAGAAAAATTGCACTTGGCAATGTAGGAAAATATTACGTAGCAATTTCTGAAACCGCAGTACAATGCTGTTAATCAATGGAAAACACAATCAATCTTCCAATAACTCTATCAAAAGCCAGAGTCAGCCCCTTCTTCCCTGTACAGTACAAATATCATCTTCAAGTTGCATGTCCATCTGTGATTTAATGAAAGCTTGATTATTATTATTATTTATTTATGAAGCTTGTAAAGCGCACGGCTACCCCCAGAGGGGGTGTCCCGGCGCTGTAGACTGCAGACTTTGAAAGAGAAGCAATTTTAAGGGATGGTGAACAGCCAGGTTTTCAATGTATTACGAAAAAGAGATTCTGAAGGAATAAACCTAAGATCTAGTGGTAGGCTGTTCCAGAGTTTAGCCGTCATTACGGTGAATGCTCTACCGCCCATTCTGGAGCGGCGAAAGCGAGGAACAGTAAGGAGACGTAGGTTGTTCGACCGCAAGGATCTGACCGATTGGGATAGCACAAGTCTCTTTCTCAAGTAACCCGGGCCTGACCCATTAAGGGCCCGAAAAGCAAGAGTCAGCACCTTGAACTGAATGCGACGGGAGATGGGAAGCCAGTGTAACTTCTTACGGTAGGATGCAACCGACTGACGGTAGGGGATATTACCTATCAGTCTCGCCGCCGCATTCTGAACGATCTGAAGACGTTCAATTTGGTACAAGGGGGCACCGGCATAGAGACTGTTGGCATAATCCAGATGTGACGTAATCAGGGCGTGGATGACAGTTCTACGGGCATCCTAAGGAAGGTACGGAAAGATCTTTTTAATCATACGCAGTTTCCCGAGGCAGGCTGCCGTGACCTTATTAATTTGAGCTTTACAGGAAAGAGCGTTGTCGAATTGAAAGCCCAGATTACGAGCTGTTTGGACAGGAGTGGGAGGGGGGTTAAGCACAGTCGGCCACCACAGAGTGGCAGATAGAGTAGTTTTCTGATTAAAAAATAAGACCTCCGTCTTATCGGTGTTGAGCCTGAGATGATTAGAAGTCATCCAGGAGCATATATTGCCAAGACAATGGCGAAAACTGGCGAAGCTAGAGTCAGAGTGATCTCTAAAGGAAAACATAAGCTGAGTATCATCAGCATAAGAGATCACTCTGACCCCCCAGGACTCCACCACCTCAGCCAAAGGGGCAAGATACACGTTGAAAAACAGAGGGCTCAGCGCAGAGCCCTGAGGCACACCACAGAGGAGGGGTTTACCCTCTGATTCGAACGGTTTGAGAAGAACCTTCTGAGTTTGTCCTGTAAGAAAGGAGGCAATCCAAGATAGGGCGGCGCCACCCAATCCAATCTGCCTCAGACGATCCAATAAAATTTCGTGGGACACCATATCAAAAGCGGCGGATAGGTCGAGGAGGACCAACATGGCCTCCTCGCCCCTATCCACACACTCCCGGATCATCTCAGAGACCTCTAATAGAGCAGTCTCAGTACTAAAACCAGTTCTAAATCCTCAGAGTCATGAAGCAGTGAATTGGCTTCTAAATAATCTGCCAATTGTAACTGCACAGCCTTTTCTAGGACTTTCGCCGGTTTGGGGAGGAGAGAGATGGGGCGATAATTGCAAAATTGCGCCGGGTCCGCATCCACTTTCTTCAGAATGGGGACTAACATGGCCTCTTTCCAAACAGTCGGGAACTGGCCCGTGCGCAATGATGAATTCCAAATAGAGAGAAATGGTCTGACCAACAGGGGAGCCAGGTTGCCCATGACCTTAGCAGGGACCGGGTCTAGAGGGGAGCCAGACTTGCACTGGGTAAGCAGATTAAGTGCAGACTCAGTAGTAAGCTCTTTAAAAGCCACCAATGACGATCTCGCAGATTCACTGGCACAGGAGATATGGGAGGTCAGCACAGTAGGAAAAGAAGAAGTAATGTTGTCAATTTTGTCTTGAAAGTACACCGACAAACCATTACATAAAGCCTGGCTAGAGGAATTCTGAGGCACCATAGCAGGGGGCTTAACAAAGTCCTTTACAATATTGAAGAGAGTTTTAGAGAAATTATCTGCATTCTTCATTTGTAGAGCAAAGAAATCTCTCATCGTGGATTTTTTTAATTTTAAAAAGTTTTTTAAAGCAGACTTGTAGATAGTTTTAGCCTCTAGATCATAAGTTTGCCGCCATTTACGTTCTAATTTTTTGCAGCGACTCTTTTCCTCACGTAGGGCAGGGGAGAACCACGGGGCAGAAGGTCGAGATCTAGCGGAGGTGATAAGTTGTAGGGGTGCAATGGCGTCGATGGCAAGCAGTAGAGCAGAATTGAGCTGAGCCACGCGTGCGTCAATATCTTTAGACAGTGAATCTGGTTGATATGAGAAAAAGGGATCTAAGGCAGTACAGGTAACTTTATGCCATTTTCTCCCGTACTCCCTACCAAGCACCACCGGACCAGGTGCCGAGGGAAGCGTGAGGTCAAAAGGGAGAAAGTAGTGGTCTGACCAGGTGAGAGGGAGGGAGGGATGTACTGTAATACCAGGATGGTTAGAGAATATTAGATCAAGAGTATGGCCCGCTACGTGAGTCGGGCCCTGAACTAATTGGGTCAGGTTTAAACCCTGCAAAGTGTCTAATAGTAGAGTAGCCTGGGAGCAGGAGGAGTTTTCAGCATGTAGGTTGAAATCACCAAGCACTATAAAGTGCGGATGTTTAAGGGAAAGATCCGCTATCTGGTGTACCAGTAGCATAAGGGAGGGGGCTGAAGCGTTGGGGGGGTTATACACTAAAATACCAGCTAAAATAACAGCAGCCGAGTCTGAAATGGTGAAGTACAAGGCTTCAATCAGCCCAATATTCGTAAGTTTCCTGATGGTCAGACGGAGATGAGATTTCAATATAATAGCAAGACCTCCTCCAGTTTTACCACCCTCTCGATTAATGCCCATTAAGAGATAGCCAGGGGGAGTAGCTAGATGAATATCACGTTTGGAAGTGTCTTTTATCCAGGACTCGGTAAGGAACAGGATATCCCATGCATGGGTAACAAGAGATGTCCAAATCTCGCTAGCATGGTGAGGGAGAGAGTGGCAGTTGACCAGGCCAGCCCTCAGCGTCAGGGGGTGAGTAGGACGCTTGGTCGGGTTGGAAAGGGGAAGGGCACGTTTTCTCAAAGGGGGAAGTACCAGATCACAGTGAAGGCATGTAAAAGGGCGACCATCCAGCTTGCATGGAGAGCAGCGGTAGGTCGGCATACACGTACCTGCTCTCATCTGAAGGAGCTGCTCTCTAGACCAGCAGAGAGAGCTAACCTCAGAGCGACAGGCAGGGGAACTGGCCCTGGGCACGAACCAGGCGTGGATGGGCGCAGACGGGCTTGCCATAGGCGCGCCTTTGGCGCACCATCGACGCGCCCGCTGCTCTCGCCCGCTGCGCGGACAGGAAGACCATCTATTTTTATACATAGAGAGGAGGGTGGGAGGCGTCCAAGAGCTGGACCGCTACCCTGCCTTCCCCTAAGATGGCGGCGTCTATCCTCTGCGTGCCGGCGTCAGCGCCTGAAATCGGCTGCGACGGTGGCCAATAGAGTGTGGGGACCCTTGAGGCGATGTAAATCTCACATGCAAGGATCGAGGTAAATTAAAACAGCACAGTTCAAATATATACAATTTTTAAAAGCAATTACCAGCCAAACTTGCACTGAGTAACGTGGAGAAAAGTAGAGAACGCCCCCAGCTTCCGCCTCAGGGGAAAGTGAGCATTAGTCTAAAGGCAGGCAGGGAATGAGCCCTTAAGTAGCGAGGGAGGGCGGCGTCCAAGAGCTGGACCGCTACCCTGCCTTCCCCTAAGATGGAGGCGGCTATCCTCTGCGTGCCGGCGTCAGCGCCTGAAATCGGCTGCGCCGGTGGTCAATAGAGTGTGGGGACCCTTGAGGCGATGTAAATCTCACATGCAAAGATCGAGGTAAATTAAAACAGCACAGTTCAAATATATACAATTTTTAAATGCAATTACCAGCCAAACGTGCACTGAGTAACGTGGAGAAAAGTAGAGAACGCCCCCGGCTTCCGCCTGAGGGGAAAGTGAGCATTAGTCTAAAGGCAGGCAGGGAATGAGCCCTTAAGTAGCGAGGGAGGGCGGGAGGCGTCCAAGAGCTGGACCGCTACCCTGCCTTCCCCTAAGATGGCGGCGGCTATCCTCTGCGTGCCGGCGTCAGCGCCTGAAATCGGCTGCGCCGGTGGCCAATAGAGTGTGGGGACCCTTGAGGCGATGTAAATCTCACATGCAAGGATCGAGGTAAATTAAAACAGCACAGTTCAAATATATACAACTTTTAAAAGCAATTACCAGCCAAACGTGCACTGAGTAACGTGGAGAAAAGTAGAGAACGCCCCCGGCTTCCGCCTCAGGGGAAAGTGAGCATTAGTCTGCTGTAAAGCACACTTTATTCCTAGCGGAGCTGGGACAGACCAAATAGATATGTGGTTCAGCAGGCAACAACAAAGCATGGTGAGCTGACAGTAATCTGGTGAAAGTAAATACAGTTTTACAGTCTGGCTTCCAAGCTATATGAGGCAATCGCTTACAGGGGAGATGTGCAGGGGTGACATAGCAGCTACCTCTGTGTGGCCAAAGCTATGAACATGAGTATGAGTAAGAGCAACAACTCATTATGCAATCAAGTGTAGAGTGGAAGTTTCAAATTCAGTGGTGTTTCTTGCTTCAAATAAGCCAGATAAGCAATGGTCACATGCGATGTAAGCAATCGAAGTGCAGTTAAATAAAGATTTGAAATAAGTAGGATCCGTCAAATCAGTTTCAGCAGGGCTCTTAGGTTGCAAGGTCTAGTGCTGAAGCACATTTGACTTCCCATCTGTGCCACCTGCATTTCTGGAAATACCTGAAAACTGACTTAAACACATAGATCTTCGGCAAAGGAGTAGCCGATTAGCCGCACTGGCCCCACAACCTGAACCTGCTGGTCTCCAAACTTTAAAAGGGACCAGACACTAATATGCAAAGGCTCACACTCTGAATGAAGCCTGTTCAACAATCATCATAGGACTTTAGACACACCACAGCTAGTCTATTTCCACCATTCCATTGAACACATAATGCTACACCTACTAACATCTGGAGCAAATCAACCACTTCCTATTAGAATGTACCCCTAGGTGTCAAGTTTGCCACAGGTGAAAATGCGGCAAAACAGTTTTTTTGTAATTTCAATACTTTGGTGCATATCTGTTATCTTCCTAGAGTTAAATTCCCCATATGGAGAATACCTTTGACTCGATTTTTTGTGGAATGTCAAACCATGTTCCACATCTATCGAACCTGTCCTACTCTGGCTAGTAGTAAGGACTTTGGCGAATAGACCCCCAATTCTCTATTGTCCCACACAGGGCAGTTACTGAGTAGTTTTTTACTGCTCTGGATTTTATGTTGGATTTTGTCTTTTTGTAAAAGTTAATCGTCAAATGCTCATTGATAATTCCTATGTCGGTTATAGACTGTACTACGGAAATGGGATTTATCTTTGCCTGCTGGAAAATTTCATCAGTGGCCTCAAAATATTTAGTATATAAAACTGCAGCGAGGGCATTCTTCAGCTTACTTAGTTTGAACACATTATGCTATTGTTCAAATGGATCCTGGCCCTGTAGCACATTCAGTTCAACAGCAAATGTATCGACCATTTAGCAGTCTACATCTGCCCCTGCCTTGTGCTCTCCCTGGAATACCCACCAGTTTTAAACATTCTCATCATGAAAAAAATACAAACCAATGATTTAGCTGACTACTTTTTCGAAATTTGAAGTGCAGAAAAAGCATGGATCACCCTGAGCCTGAAAATATTGTTTCAGGTACTGGGACCATTAATGTTCTCTTTTGAACGAGTTAGCAATCTGTTCTTCCTTTTCAGCATATCTTGAAGTCCTTCCTTCCAGTCACAATGCCTAGATAGGAACTGTAAACTATCAGACTCAGACCTATAAATCATCAGGCAGAGGGGCTCTCTCTGGCACCTTTCAATAATTTACTTTGTGTGTATTTATAGGCTTCTGAAACACAGTGAAGTCGAAGCATTTCGTTATGGAATTCTCTGTGTTACTTTTTGAAAACATTAATAGAAATTCAGTGCAGAGCTTCTCTGGGTCACTGAAGACATCCATTGCACAGCCTGCTCGAGACAAAATGATACAAACCCTTCTGCAGATAATAGTTCCCATAAACAAATCTCCGCCTAGAAAAAGAGGTGTCTTAGAAGGTGAAAAGCATAGCATAAAACCTATCCATAGCTGCCACATATATGACCGTTTTTAGTGGTTGCAAACAGAGAATCGGGCCATTTGCGACCGCTAAAATATCTTTTAGCATGTACAAACCCTATTTTGTGTAACATATTACCAACTCACAAAATAGAGTCAGTATTAGAAAGAGGCTTACCAAGGGCATTCCTTCTTAATAGCCAGTCGCAGTAGGATGCATGATTGTTTTGGGACAGGTATGAGGTTGCATAACAATCGCAGTTTACCACCTACTTAAAGTAGATGGTAAGCCAGTCACAAACGGGAAGGGGTCTTTAGGGGACCCCTTCCCTCTTGTGATTGGCAGCAAAAACGGACCACTGCCTACTCTTAAAAAATTAAATAGAATCTTTTAATTTTTCTTTTTGAAATGCATCCCGTTTTCATTTAAGGAAAACTGGCTGCATTAATAAAAAAAGTTGTTTTATCTAAAAGCAAATACAGACATGGTGGTCTGCTGTCCCCAGCAGGCCACCATCCCTGTGTTTTTAGCGATTCCTAATGGGTTGAAAATTGTAACACACCTTGGGAATTGCAAAATCCGTCTGAGATGCATTAGTACATCGCATTTTGTGACTTCCTAATTGCAAGTCGCAAAACGTCGCAATTAGAAAGTGCCAAAATGCTTTGGTCGTACATGTGGCTCATACTGCCCCACAAACTGGTGATGATATTTCTCAACAAGACAATTCCTAAAAAAAAAAAAAAGCTAGGAGGGCTGTGGATGAGACAGCAATGTAAGGCCAGCTTGTAATCGTCTTTACTGACACTCTGAAGAAATAGCCAGTTTGCAAATCTGATGCTTCACCCACAAACACCCAAAGTTTATTTCTGGTGATAGGGACATGTGCTATGTGAACAACCTTGCTAGTTTTTGAGAGAGCTCAACCTGTCAGTTGAGACAAGAGAGCCTTAAACGAGTGAAATGTATAGAGGACCTGTCAGCCTTAGGCTAGTCTTCCCACAAACCTTTTGCCTTCACTCCCCCTGTTTTTCTAGACTTTGTTTTATTGGCCATAGGACTCTATGTCATTTACCACACTTAACCTGTGCTCACTCCCCTAAATATGGTACAATTGGCTTATGCCCAGTTGGCCCATTTAATTTACCTATAAGTCACTATTAAAGTGGTACTACATGTACTCAGGGCCTGTGAATAAATGCTACTGGCGGACCTGCATCGCTTACTGTGCAACCCACTAAAGTTATCTTTTAAAACATGTCTCAGGCCTGCCATTGCAGCCTATGTGCAGTTTTAAACTACCAATCCAACCTGGAAAAATAAACCTTTTGCCAGGCCTTAAACCCCCTTTTAATACATATAAGTCACTCATAGGTTGGGCCTAACAGCCCACTGGGCAGCGTGCTTTCTATTTAAAAAGTTGGATGTGTATTTAAGTTTTACATGTCCTGGTGCTGAAAATGAACACAATTATTTTTCTCTATTGTGAGGCCTACCTCTCCAATAAGATAACATTGTGTTACCTTATTACATTTAATAAGTGAAAACCTTAGAACAGGCAGAAATGTCATGTTTGGTGTCTACAGAAGTAATATTTAAAATCCTCTTTAATGGTAAAGTCGAATTTTAAGTCACAACTCTGAAAATGCCGTTTTTAGAAAGTTAGCATTTTCTTGTCTTAACCATTTGGTGCCTGGAGCCTGTGTCCTGGATCACATATCTGTAATATATTGGCAGTTGGCCTTTGTTTATTCCTCCCAGACAATAACAGAAAGGGGGATGAGTGGTTGCAGAATGGGCCATTTTTCAAGATAGGGGAGGTTAGAACCCAACCAAGATGACCTCCCCATCAACCCAGAGTCAGAGATACGTTGCCAGACAGGCTCTGGGACCCAAACCCAAGCCTGTTGATTGGTAGGTCACAGGTGGGGTTAAACTTGGCCCAAAGACAAACGTGCAAATGGGGAAAACCCAGATTGCTCTCACAGATAGGCAGATACACCACAGAAGGTCAGATGAGATTGGCCCCAATAAAACACGTTTGGTCAAAGGGGCGTGCATTCCCACAATACCACAAAGTCAGATGCCACAAGTAGTTTGGAACACTCGGCACATCAAAACGCAGCATGCACACTACACGCGGTGATCACATGCTTCCCATGCCAGACATCTGGACACATACACAATGGCCCACATTAGTTCTCCACAAAGTCAAGAGCCGCCTGTGCCCTCTTATCAGATGGCTAAATTTATGGTTTGGATTTACGTCCTCTACATGAATGTGTAATCAGTTTATTGAACTTCAAGAACTGTATATGATGCAGGCCAAAACCTCTGGACATCAAGACAGTCTTCAGACACGCCTCTGTTGCTGCTCTCCCGGCTGCTGTGTTTAATTAAACCAACTTGTTACTGTTTTGCCAAATGCCTCTGGCCTTTTAATTATTTCAAGGTAAATTCATATCTGAGGAACAAAAATGTGTACTGTCCCACTTACATTTCAAAGAAGCTGCTTCAACACACTCACAAAAGATTTTCACCCTAACCTTTCAAAACCCCAGACATCCTGAGACTAGGGCAGAGAGGAAGGAAATCCAAGAACCATCTGTGGGGGGAAACCCCAAAAAGTTTCTTCGACTTTAAAGCTGGCACTAGGTAAAAAATTGGACCTTCAGATCCACTCTTCGATTCACTTCTAAACCTGTGGATAACTCTCAGATGACTGCCCTGCTACCTGAGTCCTGGTGTGTTCTTCAGACGACTCTCCTGCTGCTCCCAGAGGACTGTCTTGGTGCAAAAAGCTGCCCAGTGCCTTTGAGGACTGCCCTGCTGTTTGAGACCTGCTTTGCTGCCTGAACCCAGGACTACTGAGTGACTCCAGGGGCTTGTTGGCTGGGCTCCTGTTCAGAGTTAAAGGGACATAACAAGCCCCAACAACTTGAACCCTGCACCTGGACTCTGCCTGTAGTAAGTCCTGCCCTCAAAGTAGTGCCCACCCCGTTGTGGATGCTTGGAAGTAGTGGTAAACGTACCCAAACAGTAAAATCCAAAATGTGGGACTTAAACAAATTTAAGCCCAAATGTGGTCTGAGAACCAACTGAAGACTGTCACCTACCTGCTCGCCGATACACCCAAGATGCATCGCTGGTTGGCTCCCGCTACGTTCTTCTCCACAGCAGCAAATCCTGTTCAGCGGCTCCTCGCAGAAGGGGTATTGGGTCTTGTGGAGCTCTCATCAGCTACAGCCTGGAGCCTTTTTGCAATGGAGATCTTCAGATTCCAAAAAAGTGACAAAGTCAGAAAAAAAGATTTTTCACACTAACCTCGTCCAGCAGGTTCCCGACGATGACGCTGCCTCCTTGGACATTGGCGGCTCACCTTAACCTCCTCAGACATTTTTCTTAAAAATGTCTTCTAAATATGAAGGTAAGTGGAGACCTGCCTAATCCACCTCATGTATCTGAACTGCGCTCCATTGCAATCGGCCATAGCTTTCAATTTTGCCTGGGTTTTGTACGGCTAGATGTCTGCGGCTGGCACTTTGATCTTATAGGTGATACATTTTACCAAAAACTTGAAAAATTCACACAACTATGGTTCTACTGATTGGATTTTTGTTGTTTTATTAATTAAATATCACTAATTTCTCAAAATTTGTTTTGGATTTTTCTTTTGTTGTGTCTTCACTTTAGTACTGTTTGTGTGCTGCATCAATACTTTAAACATTGTGTTTAAGTTAAGTCAGCTTGCTTTTGTTCCAAGCTACCTGAAGGTTAATCACAGGTTAATTAGAGACTTTCGTGGTTCACCCTGACAAGGATTGTGGTTCTTGCTTGAGAAGGGGTTTCACTCCCTCAATGAGAAACCCAAATTCTCACATTGGTGATCAGTGTTGGGATCCTGTACTTGTGTCTATGCAGCGCCATACAGTGATTTGTGTTATGCAAAAATGCCAAAATAGTGATCTGACATCAAAATTGATTTCCCTCTAAATTCTTCCTGATAAGTATCTTTCACCTTTTTCAAATTCATTCCCATCCTACCTGACTTCTTGTGCCTGTGACATTTAGTTTGAGCTCAACAATTTGGAGAGCTATACTGCAGCGGAGCTCAGTTTCTGCAGGTTAAGAGGGCTTCCAACAAATAGGAGCTCCAAGAAGCAGGAGCTCCAGAAGGACCTCAGGGCCTGGGATGAGACCCATGAGTTGCAAACTACAGCAGAGGAAGAGGAGGAGGAGGGGGCTCTGAAGGAGCAGGAGGAAGATGTGGGGGCAGGACCTCAGCTGCAACACTCAGAGAATGAGAACAACTCACCCACAGAAGTGGAGCACCCTGCCAGTGCAGGGAGCAGTATGTCTTCCCACAATCTGTCACCAGAGGTGCTAGAGGACAGAAGAGCTGAGAAGGGGTTCAGGCTACAGTCAGCCACATTGAAACTGGAGGCAGGCAGGAACGGGCCACTGCCAAGAGGCTCCTTGAGGAAAAGAATCTGGCCCTGGAGAAGGAGGCAACCAAAAAGAGGTGGCAGAGGAGGCCGTCCGGGCCCTTGAGGAAAAGAAGCAGGCCCTGGTAAAGGAGAAAACTGAGGCTGAGATGTCCTTGGCTGAACCGAAAATGATCTTGGCTCTTGAGTTGAGCCTGAGGGAACTGGACCTTAAGACCAGACAAGCAATAGATTCAAGCAGCAATGGTAACAGAAATCAGGTGTCCTTTAGAGAGGTGAGAGTCTACATACCCCAAGACCAGGTGTGTGATGGAGATGACATAGATAAATGGTTTTCTATGGTGTGTCCCTTAAAATGTACAGGGTCCCAGAGGAGCATTGAGGTGCAAGCTTGTGGAAACACATGCCCACAGAGGGGCAGTGGGGAGGGAAACCCTTCTGATACTAGAGGAAGGGGATCAGCTGAAGCATGTTCCCATGAACGCCATTTTACTCACCGAGTTTGGGCTGACCCATGAGAAATATTGCATCAGGTTTAGGGACAGTCAGAAACTATCAAACCAGTCTTGGGTGGATTGCTTGTACTATTCCAGCAAGGCACTGAGTGGTTGGGTGCGTGGCAGTAAAATGAGTGATTTTACTGGGTTGTACAATCTGATTCTGAAGGAGCACATGCTCAGAACATGCTTTACAGAGTTGTACATACACCTGATTGACAGCAAGCTAAGGAAGCCCACGGTGCTTGCAAAGGAGATGGATATCTGGGTCAGCAGCAGAGTGTCTAAAACAGCATCTGAGGGGATTCCCAAAAGAGTGATCATGGTCCCCATCTGACAAAAGAGGGGGATGAGAAAAATGAACGTAACAAGTTCTCTCAAGGCCTCTAAAATTGTTCTCAGGGGAAGAAGACTAAGCCCCAAAATGACAAAAAGAAAAGTGGGTTATTTGTCAAAAAGACAGGAACAGGCAGAACAGCTAGGACAGGGCAAGACCTTTGACAGATTTGTCCCCCACTTTTATTAGCCCCAAACGTAGACAGCCTCAGATACATTTTGCAGGTTATGTCCCACCTGGCTGACCAGTGGGAAAACGGGTGAAAAGCTGAAGGTTTCCCTGGTTTCCTTACCTATCATTAATTTCCCCTTCAAAAGGGTAGGCACCAACATTGTTGGGTACCTGGACCCCAAAAATGCCTAAGGCAACAGGTTTATCCTGGCTTTAAAGGACCGTGCCACCAGATACTCTGAGGCCATACCACTGAGACCTGTGACTTTACCTGTAGTGGCTAGAGCACTGATAGGTTTTTTCAGTCGAATGGAGAAAGGTCCTAACTATAACTACCTACTAGTTAGGAAATCAGTGATGTCACTGACCATGTCATGAGTGATGTAATATATGAGGTCATAAGCAGTGCTTTGTGGGGGCGTAGGTTATAGTTAGCTCAGTTAAATATAACAGCTGAATTTCTCTGGTTTTGTATGAGTTAAATGTGAGCCTAACCTTAGCTTTCCTGTAACCTTTGGTTTTATCATTGACTTGCTAAGGTTTTTAATTCTATTTCCTAACTATAACTTCTCTGTAACCTTTGTTTTTTTCAGTGAATTTCTAAGGTTTTTTAAATTCTATATCCTAATGATTATTTCGCTGTAACCTTTGGTTTTTAAGTGATTTTCTAAGGTTTTTTAATTTTATTTTCTAACGGTAACATGTAACCTGTTAGAGTGAGTGGGTGACTGAGAGCATGAGGGTCTCAGTGGCTGAGTGAGTGTCTCAATGTTTTGCCTCTTTCTGCTCGATGCTGGCCTCTATTTGGCCTCTTTCTGCTCGTTGATGACATTTATTTTCCATTTCTGCTCATTTTTGACCTTCATTCTGCCATTTTCTGTCAGTTTCTATCTTTTATCTTGTCTCTTTCTGCTAATGGCTGACCTTTATTCTGACGCTGCTGCTCAATTCTGATCTATTTTTGCCTTTTTCTCCTCATTTGTGGCCACTATTTTGCCTCTTTCTGCTCATTGCTAACATCTATTGTCCCTCTTTCTGCTCGTTTCTGACCTATATTTTGCCTCTTTCTACTCGTTTCTGACCTTGGTCTTTTCTCTTTCTGTTTAAAAGCTGACCATTATTTTTTCTCTAGCTCCTCATTTCCAACTCCTATTTTGCGTCTTTCTGCTAGTTTCTGACCTCTATTTTGGCTTATTCGGCTCATTTCTGATCTCTGTTCTGACCTTTTCTACTCGTTATGGCCCTTAATGTTGCTTTATTGTCCTTGTTTCTGACCTCTATTTTATCTCTTTCTGCTCATTTCTGATCTTGATTTTGCCTCTTTCTGCTCATTGCTGGCCTTTATTTTGCCTCATTCTGCTCGTTTCTGATCTCTATTTTGCCTCTTTCTATTCATTATTGGCCTTTATTTTGTCCCTTTCTGGTCATTGCTGGCCTTTATTTTGTCTCTTTCTGCTCCGTTCTTTTCTCCATTTTGCCTCTCTCTGCTCATTGCTAGCCTTTATTTCACCTCTTTTTGGTTGTTGCTCAACTCTATTTAAAACATTTTTTTTTTTAATCCTCATCCACCTAAGGCCGCAATTGACAGAAAGTAGGATGTCCATACCATGACACGATATCAGGAGATGTAGGCACTAGGATTGAAGGATCCGAGGACAATGCCCGCCTACCGATATATGACAATCCCAGTAAAAATTGCATGCCCCTGTCCTAGAAAAGAGGTGGTCTCACTCTCTTGTAATGGAAGATAACCAATGACTGTTGGTCCAGGTCCGTATAAGATGGTAACTTGATCACCCAACAAGACCCGACCCAGTCTGAGAGTATCCATTGAGGCATAATCATAGGACCAAAAATGATATTTTTGGTAATATTTGCGATATTAGTCCCCGCTATCTTATCGACGTTCTGTACGATCCTAACGCCTAAATATCTCATGGCACCCTTGGTCTGGTACCCAATCCCCGGCAAATTCCATGCCATGATCTCTGTTTTCTCTGCATTCACCGAGTCGTAGCCAGACACCCGACCAAAATCTTGTGCCAACCTAATGACCTGGGGAAAGGTGTCTCCAACTCTGATGACAAGATCAAAATATCATCTGCATACAGGGCGACCTTCCTCTCCCACGCTACAAACTTGAATGACGTGATACTTGGTTCATCTCTCAGGCGCTGAGCAAAAGGCTCAATATACAAATCAAAAAGGAGCGGGGAGAGTGGGCAGCCCTGTCTGGTTCCCCTTGTGATCTTAAAAGAATTAGTCAGTTTCCCATTGACTAGGAGTCTTGCAGTAGGATCTTGATATAAAAGCCGAAAAGCACGGCAATATTTCTCTCCTAAATTAAACCTTTCCATTGCTGCTGTTAGGTATATCCAGTTGACCCAGTCAAACGCCTTAGTGGCATCCAACGTCATTGCTGCCAAAGGTAGAGAGAAGGTTGAGGCCAGGTCAATCGCACCTATAAGATCATGAGTTAGGTTGAATAGATTTCTACCCCTTACAGAGCCCTTTTGGTCTGAATGCAGCATACTGCCTGCTACTGCTCCCAGCCTATCTGCCAGGTTCCTTGTGAATATTTTATAGTCTGTGTTAAGGAGGGAAATAGGTCTATTGGACCTACAACTTGTCGGATTCTTTCCTGCTTTCAGAATTAGTGAGATAGTAGCTTGACCCCAAGATGAAGAGGGTCTGATACCCACAGATAGTATATTATTAAAAAGTTCTGTTATAATGGGTATTATTACCTCTCCCAGAGATCTATACAATTCCGCTGGGAGCCCATCGGGCCCGGCTGCCTTACTCCCCTTGCAGGCGGCAATGGCCTTCCTTAACTCCTGCTGGGATATATCCTGCTCCAAATTATCTCACTGGGAAGAGTTTAGGGAGGTTAACATACATTTCCCTAACCAATCCTTCGCATAAGCTTTATTCACCTCATTATCTTCCTTATATAACGCCTGAAAGAAGGCGAAGAAAGCCTCTCCAATTTCTTCATCCATAGATACTGAAGAGGAATTGTCCTCACTCTCAATCCGTTTTATTAAGTTCTGTGTCCTATCCGACTTGACCTTCAAAGCCAGAAGTTTGCTGGCTCCCTCTCCATATTCAAAATGAGCCATCGTACTGGCTTCCCATCTTTTTATGATCCTGTGCTGGATGATGGTATCAAGCTGGTCTTTCAGGGTTTGTAGTTCTGATATAAGATCCTGTCTCTTCTCGATGTCTATCTCCGTATTCAACCTGACCTCGACTGCCTTCCTAACAGACTCCGTTTGTGTCACCTCTTCTCTATATTGCCTATTCTTGTGGCATATCCTACTTGTGACAATCCCCCTCAAGAAAGCCTTCCAGGCGTCCCAAACCATTGAAATCTCCACAGAGCCGATGTTCAACTTAAAAAACCATTCTGTTTCTTGAGACAGGTGTTTAACCTCCAAATTATCTAAAAGTAATACGCGGTCAAATGTCCATTTCCGTAAATATTCTTCCCCTGCCTGTCCATCTGGACCGCTGCATGATCAGACAGGTGCGGTGTCAAATAACCTATATTCTTGATCTTGCCCCTAAGATCATGGCTGGCCAGGATATAATCTATCCTTGATTTATGGCCATATTTGTTATTATAGAAAGACACACCTAACTGTGTACCCGACCTTTCCCTCCATACGTCACACAGACCCTTCTGTGTCATCATGGTTTGAAGATATGTCCGTGATTTAGACAATGTATTCGCTCTACTATTAGGGGATTTATCTAACAAGTGGCCCAAAACTATATTGAAATGACCCGCCAAAATCATGGACTCTGGGAATTCCAACAGTTTAGAAAAAATAGTTTTCGAGGAAGAGGGGTCATCCTGGTTAGGACCATAATAGCAGATTACTGTAAGGAGGGAACCTTGAATTAATAGTTTTGCAATAACCCACCTGCCTCCTGGATCGGTCATTGATTCTAGAATGCGAGCATAAGCTTGCTTTTTAACCAAGATAGCTACTCCTCTGATATTGGCACTCTGAATAGTGCCAATTAAATGTTCCACCCATTTTAGTTTACTAAAAATCTCAACTAATTCTCCTCTTAAAAGATGCGTTTCTTGCAATATGATAATCCGTGCAGGCGAGTCTCTGAGATACTGCAGAATTTTTGCCCTCCTTGTCTTTACTCGTAGGCCATTAATATTCCAAGATAAAAACTGAATAACAGTCATGGCGGTCTAAACAACAGAGACCGAGATCTAAACAACAGAGACTTGAATGCACAGAGGTACCAGGCCCAGACCAATGGTAAGCAATACAAGTATATGCGGCTAAAAGGCTAATGAGGAAATATTTTCTTCTTTTTTTCCCGAATGCTCCCCACCCTGTGTCCCCCCACCAACCCTGCCTTCCCCACCCCACCAGTGGAGAACCTTACCCCCATTTATTTGGACTAGTAGTCCAGCTTCTGCCTGCCGGGGCAACCCGCCCTATCCCCTCCTAACTTAAATGTTCAAATACAGGCTGAGTACGATTCCCCAAGATCATCTGGCCTTTATTTGGCCTCTTTCTGCTCGTTGATGACCTTTATTTTCCCTTTCTGCTCATTTCTGGCCTTCATTCTGCTGTTTTCTGTCAGTTTCGGTCTTTTATATTGTCTCCTCCTGCTAATGGCTGACCTTTATTCTGACTCTTGCTGCTCATTTCTGACCTATTTTGCCTTTTCTGCTCGTTTGAGGCCTCTATTTTGCCTCTTTCTGCTCATTGCTAACCTCTATTGTCCCTCTTGCTGCTCATTTCTCACCTATATTTTGCCTCTTTCTACTTGTTTCTAACCTTAATCTTTTCTCTTTCTGTTTATAGCTGGCCATTATTTTTTCTCTATCTCCTCGTTTCCAACTTCTAGTTTGCGTTTTCTGCTCGTTTTTGACCTCTACTTTGGCTCATCACGCTCATTTCTGATCTCTGTTTTGTCTCTTTCTGCTCATTACTGCCCTATATTTAGCTTTATTGTCTGTGTTTCTGACCTCTATTTTATCTCTTTCTGGTCCTTTCTGATCTTGATTTTGCCTCTTTCTGTTCATTGCTGGCCCTTATTTTGCCTCTTTCTGCTTGTTTCTTAACTCTATTTTGCCTGTTTCTGCTCATTATTGGCCTTTGTTTTGTCCCTTTATGGTCATTGCTGGCCTTTATTTTCTCTCTTTCTGCTCTTTTCTTATCTCTATTTTGCCTCTATCCGCTCATTGCTAGCTATTATTTAGTCTCTTTCAGCTTGTTTCTAACCTTTATTCTACCTCTTTCTGCTCATTGCTGTCCTCTATTTTGCCTCTTTCTGCTTGTTACTTGCCTTTATTTTGCCTCCTTCAGCTCATTTTCGACCATTATTGTACCTCTCTCTGCTCATTTCTGACTTTTATTCTGCCTCTTTCTTCTTGTTTCTGACCTTTATATTGTATATTTCTGCTCACAGCGACTAACCTTTATTTTGCCTCTTTCTGCTCATTGCTGACCTATAGTCTGCCTCTTACGGCTCATTTCTGATCTTTATTTCGCCTCTTTTTGCTATTTGCTGATCTGCTTTGCCTCTTTCTGCTCATTGCTGACATCTATTTTGCATTTTCTGCTCATTGCTGGCCTTTCTTTTGCCTCTTCACGTTCATTGCTGACCATTATTGTTCCTCTCAATGCTGGTTTATGACCTTTGTTTTGCCTCTTTTCTAGTTTCTGATCTTTCACTTGCCACATTCTGCTCGTTGCTGAACTTTATTGTGCTTCTTGCTGCTCGTTTCTGAACTTTATTGTGTCTCTTTCTGCTTGTTTCTGATTTCTTTTTTGCCTTTTTCTGCTTGGTGCAGGCCACTATTTGGCCTCTTTCTGCTCGTTGCTGCCCTTTGTTTTCCCTCTTTCTGCTCGTTTCTGACCTTCATTCTGCCATTTTCTGCTCATTCCTGTCATTTATCTTGTCTCTTCCTGGTCATTGCTGACCTTTATTCTGCCTCGCTGCTCATTTCTGATCTCTATTTTGACTTTTTCTGCTGTTGCTGGCCTCCATTTTGCCTCTGTCTGCTCATTGCTAACCTCTATTGTCCCTTTTTCTGAACGTTTCTGAACTGTATTTTGCCTCTTTCTACTCGTTTATGACCTTTATCTTGCATCTTTCTGTTTATAGCTGACCTTTATTTTTACTCTTTCTCCTCATTTTCAACTTACATTTTGTGTCTTTCTGCTCATTTCTGACCTCTATTTTGGCTCTTTCTGCTCGTTTCTGACCTCTGTTTTTTCTCTTTCTGCTCATTACGCCCATTATTTTGCCTCATTATCCTTGTTTCTGACCCCTATTTTGCCTCTTTTTTCTTGTTTCTTGCTCCATTTTCCTCATTCTGCCGGTTGCTAACCTTTATTTTCCCTTCCTGCTCATTTCCGACCATTATTCTACCTCTTTCTAACCTTTATCTTGCCTCTTTGTTGACCTTTATTTTCCCTCTTTCTGCTCATTTCTGACTTTTCTTCTGCCTCATTCTGCTTGTTTCTGAACTTTATATTGTCTCTTTCTGCTCATTACTACTAATCTTTATTTTGCCTCTTTCTGCTCGTTGCTGACCTATAGTCTGCCTCTTACTGCTCATTTCTGACCTTTATTCTGCCTCATTTTGCTTATCCCTGATCTGTTTTGCCTCTTTCTGCTCATTGCTGGCATCTATTTTGCCACTTTCTGCTCATTGCTGGCCTCTCTTGTGCCTCTTTGTGTTCATTGCTAACCTTAATTTTCCCTCTTTCTGCGAGTTTCTGATCTTTATTTTGCTGTTTTTCTAGATTCTGACCTATCACTTACCACATTCTGCTTGTTGCTGAACTTTATTGTGCGTCTTGCTGCTCGTTTCTGAACTTTATTGTTTCCCTTTCTGCTCGTTTCAGATTTCATTTTTGCATTTTCCTACTCGTTGCTGGCCTCTATTTGGCCTCTTTCTGCTCATTGCTGACCTTTATTTTCCCTCTTTCTGCTCTTTTCTGACCTTCATTCTGCCATTTTCTGCTCATTCCTGTCTGTTATCTTGTCTCTTCCTTCTCATTGCTGACCTTTATTCTGCCTCTTGCTGCTCATTTCTGATCTCTAGTTTGCCTTTTTCTGTCGTTGCTGGCCTCTATTTAGCCTCTTTCTGCTCATTGCTGACCTCTGTTGTCAATCTTTCTGCTCATTTATGACCTGCATTTTGCCTCTTTCTGCTCGGTGATGACCTTTAGCTTGCATCTTTCTGTTTATAGCTGACCTTTTTTTTTTACTCTTTCACCTAATTATTTACTTATATTTTGTGTCTTTCTGCTCATTTATGATCTCTATGTTGGCTCTTTCTAGTTTGTTGCTGATATCTGTTTGTCTCTTTCTGCTCGTTACGCCCATTATTTTGCCTTACTCTCCTTGTTTCTGATCTCTATTTTGCCTTTTTCTGCTCCTTGCTGGCCTTTATTTTGCTTCTTTCTGCTAGTTTTTGATCTCTATTTTGTCTCTTTCTGCTCATTATTGGCCTTTATTTTGCCTCTTTCTGTTATTTTTTCCCTCTATGTAACCTCTTTCTGCTCGTTTCTGATCTCTATTTTACTTATGCTGCTCCTTGCTGGCATTTATTTTGTCTCTTTCTGCTCTTTTTTTATATCTGTTTTGACTCTATCTGCTCATTATTGGCCTCCATTTTGCCTCTCTCTGCTTAATCTGAATTTAATATTGCCTCTTTCTGCTCGTTGCTAATCTCTATTTTGCCTCTTTCTGCTCATTGCTGTACTCTAGTTTGCCTCTTTCTGGTTGTACTGACCTTTATTTTCCCTCTTTCTGCCTGTTGCTGACTTTTATTTTCCCTGTTTCAGCTTGTTTCTGATCTTTATCTTGCCTCTTTCTTCTCATTGCTAACCTTTCTTTTGCCTCTTTCTGCTCCTTGCTGACCTCTGTTTTGCCTCTTTATATCCATTGATGACACTTATTTTCCCTTTCTCTGCTTGTTTCTGACCTTTATTCTACCTCTTTTGGCTCATTGCTGGCCTCTAGTTTGCCTCTTTCTGCTTGTTACTTGCTCCATTTTGCCTCATTCTCCTTGTTGCTAACCTTTATTTTCCCTTTCTGCCCATTTCTGACCATTGTTCTACCTCTTTCTAACCTTTATCTTGCCTCTGTCTGCACTTTGTTGACATTTATTCTGCCTCTTGCTGCTCAATTCTGATCTCTATTTTGCCTCTTTCTGCTCATTGCTGGCCTCTAGTTTGCCTTTTTCTGCTCACTGCTGACTTATTGTCCCTCTTTGTGCTTGGTGCTAACCTTTTTATTGTCTCTTTTTACTCATTGCTACTAACCTTTATTTTGCCTCTTTCTGCCCAATGCTGATCCTTATTCTACCTCTTTTTGTTCATTGTTGGCTTCCATTTTGCCTTTTTCTGCTTGTTACTTGCCCATATTTTGCCTCATTTTGACTGTTGTTAACCTTTATTTTCTCGTTCTGCTCATTTCCGACCATTTTTCTACCTCTTTCTGCTTGTTTCTGACCTTTATCTTGCCTCTTTCTGCTCTTTGTTGACCTTTATCCGGTGTGAGAAGTTGGCCTGGCATATGCTGGTCACTAGTTATAGTGGCCACCTTGCACCAGTCCAATTCGACTCTTATGGTAGATAGGTTTAAGACAACCATTTAAAGAAAGCTATCCTAGTGGTAGCTGTGGAGAGCAGCCTTCAGGCTAAGTCTCAGATGAATGTAAAGCAGCTTGTTTTACCTTATAATCTCTTGAATTACCAAGTGAAAGGACGCCACACAGGTATATATATCAAATATAAATGTATTTATTTCTAGTCACACTCTACTAATCTCTTTATGAGATTAGAAGCCAGGAACACATTCAAATATCAACGTTTCACAATAAGTTAAGCACAAATATGGCTGGGGCCCTAGGGGCGTACCAGAACTAAAAAAGAGGTTTCGGAAAGTCGACTTGCAGAATGACAAGGCCTAGGGCCTGTAGAATCGCTGGGGCTTCACTAATGCAGTAAAAGCAGGTAAGTAACAGACCAACGGGAGACGCATGCAGTGTACACAGCCGCAGGTTCCCTATTCATTTCAATGGAGCAAGTCGCGGTTGGATTTTTAAAGTTTTAGGGTGCTTCGAGGAAATCTACAAGCTAGCCACTTACAAGGTAAGTAATTCGAGGGCCAACACACACTAGGGCACCGGAGTGCACGAGTTACCTCACTCAGGGAAGCCGGGTGCATAGGTGTCTTTTGGTGTCGGGTCGCGTCGCTGTTTTAATGGAAGCCAAAGAAGATTTGCTGCTTGCGAAGACTGAAGAAGTGTCCGGTGGAACCCAAGGCTGGATTCAAGATGTAGATGACCTGAAAATTGAAGGGACAGTGTTCACAGTCCCTTGCCAGTGACCCGGGGCCAGGAAGATGGATGCCCACAGATGTTTGGTGATTTCAGGTGATCAAGGGTGTTTTGACTCTTCGCTCACGAGGACCAGGAAGGATCGACGATAACCAGCAGCTGGATTCGGAGTGTCCCACAAACTCTGCAGCTGACTGCTGTGTCGGCAACTGGATTGGAGCCAACAAGCCTTGGCAACAGCAAGTCTTGTGGAAAGTGATTTTAGTCAATGGTGCAGACCAGCAAGGTCTGAGGGACTCACCCAGTGAGGGTGAGTGAGGGCAGGTCTGGAGCAATTAGGGGAGCCCTTTGAGTTGATTCGAAAGTCTTCAGGGGACCCACAAGCCAATGGACAAGGGATCGCAAAGATGCCTCTTGAGGAAAAGCTTCACAGGAGCCCACGGTCACTCGGGATGGGGTAGGCCTCAGATTTTTGCTGCAAAACCTGCTGGAGGCTTGGGCCACAAGTGGTCTAAAGCACAAGTTCGTAGAACATCGTGAAAGGGTTGCATTCGACAATAGTGCACAGTTCCCAGGTATTGCGGTTCCTCATCACTCGTGGGGTCCACTCACCTCAGCTCTGCTGGGGATTCACAATGGCTGTCAAGAAGTCAGGATATCCACTTCCGGGGCTGCAGGGACTTTGGACTTCAACAGGAATGGGAAGGTTGGCAACCATTGATTCAAGTTTTGGTGCCTGCCAAGCAGGGGAGTCACTCCTTGACTCCAAGGGAGATTCTTCCGTCTTCCAAAGGTAGTGGAACGTCGAAGGACCAGTATTCTTCTTGTAAAGCGTCATCCAGGATTATCTATCTTGCAATGGCAAGGTTTCCTATCTTATACTGAAGATAGGGGAGGGACTAGCTCTAGGACCTCTCCTCTGGGAGGGTCAGGGTAGGGGGTGGTTACTCCCACTTCCCTTGGTCCAGTTTCACGCCAGAGCAGGGACAGGTAGCCCCTGAACCGGTTTGAGCTGGTATATGCACAGAGGAGCCTACTGCTCCCCCAGTGCAGGACTTCCAAGCACTCTAGGAGTGCACCCACCAGGCCCCAATACACTAAATCCTGTCTGGAAGGTGGTGACACCTCCCTGTGACAGGATGCCTATTGTTGGGCCTCCTCCACTGTTAGTTTCAGTCAGCAGCAGGAGGGCAGCCCAGTGTCTGTGCTGGTGGCATCCATTTTGTGATGCCAGGACTCTTTCAGATTTCTACCGTGTTACCACAGTAGGCACATGTCGTCCCCTCTAGAAGGGTGGGATCATACTCCCACATCATGGACAGATGTGGGGGTATGATTCCAAGTTGTTTGACACCAAACACGACATGTTTTGATGCAGTCATTCCAAAGTTAGCATTTATAATGCACTTAAGAGTATATGGTTTAACCGCATCCACAAACAGCCACAGGGAATAGACCCTGCCAGCTGCCGAGGGGCCATGCTCAGGCAGAGGCATCCCCTCACATTGTAAACCAAGCACCATGTCCTCAGGATTGATAGGGCCTGCCTTAGGGATGACTGATAGGTTTATAAGTGTGTGTATGGTGAGATATAGGAACCTATACTTCTGGGAGGAGTGCTAACACTACCTCACCCAGGCTGCAGTAGCAGGCCTGTGGTGTCAGATTTAGTCTGCTTTCCAGGAGTGGCATAATACATGCTTCAGCCCCTGGTAGGCTTGTGAAGTACCTGTGCCCTTGGTACCTAAGGTACCATATACTAGGGGCTCATAAGGTACCACAGTATCCAATCACTAGTGCATCTAATATGCACTCCAAGTTGTTTAGAGAGAACAGAGAGACTGGGGCCCTGATTAGCAGGGACCCAGCCAGACTATAGCCAGAATCCAGTGTATACATCTGAAAAAAGTGGGGGCAACATAAGTGCAGATCCTACTCTCCTACATCCGGCATCTTGCTGCTCGTTTCAGATCTCTGTTTTGCCTTTTTCTGCTCCTTGCAGGCCCCTAGTTTGCCTCTTTCTGCTCATTGCTGGCCTCTAGTTTGCCTCTTTCTGCTCACTGCTGACATATTGTCCCTCGTTATGAATGTTGCTGACTTTTAATTTCCCTCTTTCTGCTCATTTCTGACTTTTATTCTGCCTCATTCTGCTTGTTTCTGACCTTTATATTGTCTCTTTTTACTCATTGCTACTAACCTTTATTTTGCCTCTCTCAGCTCATTGTGGTCCTATAGTCTGCCTCTTACTGCTCATATCTGACCTTTATTTTGCCTCTGTAGGAGTGTAGGATCTGCACCTTATGTTGCCCCCATATTTTCTGATGTTTACACTGATTTCTGGCTATAGTCTGGCTGGGACCCTGCTAATCAGGGCCCCAGCCTCTCTGTTCCCTCTAAACAACTTGGAGTGCATATTAGATGCACTAGTGATTGGATACTGTGGTACCTTATGAGCCCCTTGTATATGGTACCTTAGGTACAAAGGGCATAGGTACTTCACAGGCCTACCAGGGGCTGAAGCATATATTATGCCACCCCTGGGAAGCAGACTAAATCTAACACCACAGGCCTGCTACTGCAGCCTGGGTGAGGTAGTGTTAGCACTCCTCACTGAGATATAGGTTCACTATATCTCACCTACATACACATTTAAACCTATCAGTCACCCCTAAGGCAGGCCCTATCAATCCTGAGGGCAGGGTGTTTGGTTTCCATGTGAGGGGGTGCCTCTGCCTGAGCAGGGCCCCTCTGCAGCTCTCAGAGTCTATTATCTGGGCTGTTTGTGAATGCGGTCAAACCATATACTCTTAATTGCATTATAACCTAGCGGTAAATGCTAACTCTGGGATGGCTGCAACAAAATATGTTGTGTTTGGTGTCAAACGCTTTGGAATCATACCCCCACACCAGTAACTGGTGTGGGAGTATGATCCCACCCTTCTAGAGGGATAGACATATACCTACTGTAGAAACACTGTAGAATCCTGAAGAGCCCTGGCATCACAAAATGGATGCCACCAGTCACAGACACTGGGCTGCCCTCCTGCTGATGACCAAAACTAGCAGTGGAGGAGGCATCCTGTCTCAGGGAGGTGTGGTCACCTCCCAGACAGGATTTAGTGTAGATCAGAGGCCTACCCCGTCCCGATGACCGTAGGCCCCTGTTGAGTGACTCTTCCCGAGGCGTCTTTGCGATCCCTTGCCGGTTGGCTTGTGGGTCCCCAGAAGACTTTTCTACAGAAACAAAGGGCTCCCCTGGTTGCTCCAGGCCTGCCCTGACTTACCTTTGCTGGGTGAGTCCCTCAGACCTTGCTGGTCTGCACCGCTGACTTGTTACACTTTCCACAAGACTTGCTGTTGCCAAGGCTTGTTGTCTCCAATCTGGTTACCAACACATCAATAAGCTGCAGACTTTGTGGGACACGCAGAATTCAGCTCCTGGTTGTCGTCGACACCTCCTGGACCTCGTGGCTGAAGAGTCAAGACACCCGTGATCACCTGAAATCTCCCGACGACTGTGGGCATCCATCTTCCTTGCCCTGGATCACTGCCAAGTGACTTTGAACACTGTCCCCTCTGCTTTCAGGTCTTCCTTCTTCTGAATCCAGGCTTGGATTCCACCGGACACTTCTCCCGTCTTCACAAGCAGCAGGTCTTCTTTGGCTCCCATTGAAAACGACACCGCGACCCCACACCAAAAGACACCTATGCACCCGGCTTCCCTGGGTGAGGTAACTGCAGCACTACGGTGCTCCTGTGGGTGTTGGCTCTAGAACTACTTACCCTGTAAGTGACTTGCTGGTAGACTCTCCGGAAGTATCCTAAAACTCTAAATTTCCAATCGCTACTTGCTCCTTTGAAGTAAATTGGGATCCGCGGCTGTGTTCTCACACTGCATGCGTCTCCCGTGGGTCCTTTACTTACCCGCCTTGGGTGGGTTAGTGAGGCCCCAGGCCTTGTCCCCTTGCAAGTCGTTATCCCTAAGTCTCTTTTTAAGTATATGGTCTGGTACGCCCCTAGGGCCCCAGGCATATTTGTGCTTAACTTGTTGTGAAATGTTGATATGTGCATGTGTTCCTGACTTCTAATCTCATAAAGAGATTAGTAGAGTGTGTCTAGTAATAAATGCATATATATTTTATACATATACCTGTGTGGTGTCCTTTCATTTAGAAATTCAAGAGATTATAAGGTAAAACAAGCTGCTTTACATTCCTCTAAAGAGTTAGCCTGAAGGCTGCTCTCCACAGCTACCACTAGGATAGCTTTCTTTAAAAGGTTGTCTTAAACCTACTACCATAAGAGTCGAATTGTACTGGTGCAAGGTGTCCACTTTAACTAGTGAACAGCATATACCAGGCCAACTTCTCACAGCCTCGTTTTGCTTATTGCTGATCTGTTTTTCCTTTTTCTGCTCGTTTCTGACATCTATTTTCGCCTTTTTCTGCTCTTTCCTGGCCTCTCTTTCGCCACTTTATATTCATTGATGACCCTTATTTTCCCTCTTTCTGCTTGTTAGTTACACTTATCCTTCCACTTTTAGCTCATTGCAGGCCTCCATTTTGCCTTTTTCAGCTTGTTACTTGCCCATATTTTGCTTAATCTTGATTGTTGCCAACCTTTATTATCCCTTTCTGCTCATTTCCGACCATTTTTCCCCCTCTGTCTGCTTGTTTCTGACCTTTAGCTTTCCTCTTTCTGCTCATTGCTAACCTTTCTTTTGCCTCTTTCTGCTCCTTGCTGATCTCTGTTTTGCCTCTTTATACCCATTGCTGACTCTTATTTTCCCTCTCTCTGCTTGTTTCTGACCTTTATTCTACCTCTTTTGGCTCATTGCTGGCCTCTATTTTGCCTCTTTCTGCTTGTTACTTACTCCATTTTGCCTCATTCTCCTTGTTGCTAACCTTTATTTTTCCTTTCTGCCCATTTCCGACCATCGTTCTACCTCTTTCTAACCATTATCTTGTGTAGGAGAGTAGGATCTGCACTTATGTTTCCCCCACTTTTTTTCTGATGTTAACACTGGTTTCTGGCTATAGTCTGGCTGGGACCCTGCTATACAGGGCCCCAGCCTCTCTGTTCTCTCTAAACAACTTGGAGTGCATATTAGATGCACTAGTGATTGGATACCGTGGTACCTTATGAGCCCCTAGTATATAGTACCGAAGGTACCAAGGGCATAGGTACTTCACAGGCCTACCAGGGGCTGAAGTATGTATTATGCCACCCCTGGGAAGCAGACTAAATCTGACACCACAGGCCTGCTACTGCAGCCTGGGTGAGGTAGTGTTAGCACTCCTCGCTGAGATATAGGTACACTATATCTCTACCTGCACACACATATAAACCTATCAGTCAACCCTAAGTCAGACCTTATCAATCCTGAGGGCAGGGTGCTTGGTTTCCATGTGAGGGGGTGCCTCTGCCTGAACAGAGCCCCTCTGCAGCTCTCAGAGTCCATTCTCTGTGGCTGTTTGTGGATGCGGTTAAACCATATAATCTTAAGTGCATTATAACCTAGCGGTAAATGCTAACTTTGGGATGGCTGCATCAAAACATGTCGTGTTTGGTGTCAAACGCTTTGGAATCATACCCCCACAGCAGTAACTGGTGTGGGAGTATGATCCCACCTTTCTAGAGGGATAGACATGTATCCACTGTGGAAACACGGTAGAATCCTGAAGAGCCCTGGCATCACAAAATGGATGCCACCAGTCACAGACACTGGGCTGCCCTCCTGCAGCTGACCGAAACTCGTAGTTGGGGAGGCCCAACAATAGGCATCCTGTCACAGGGAGGTGTGGTTACCTCCAAGACAGGGTTTAGTGTATTGGGGTGGGGTGGGTGCACTCCTAGAGTGCTTTGAAGTCCTGCACTGGGGGAGCAGTAGGCTCTTCTGTGCATATGCCAGCTCAAACCGGTTCAGGTGCTACCAGCCCCTGTTCTGGCACGAAACTGGACAAAGGGAAGTGGGTGTAGCCACCCACTCCCCTGACCCTCCCATAGGTGGGGTCATAGAGCTAGTCCCTCCCTTCCTTGTGGTATAAGTTAGGGAACCCTTGCCATTGCAGACTAGATATCCCTGGACGATGCTCCAAAGAAGAAGCCTGGACCTTCGACATTCCACTACCTCTGGAAGACTGAAGAATCTCCCATGGAGTCAAGGAGTGACTCCCCTGCTTGGCAGGCACCTAAACCTTGAATAAGCGGTCGCAAACTTTCCCACTCCCGCCGGAGTTCGATGTCCCTTTATCCTAGGAAGAGAATTTCCTGACTTCCCCAAGGTCATCGTGAGTCTCTAGTGATGCTGAGGCAAGTGGACCCCACAAGTGACAAGGAACCGCAATCCCTGGGTAAAGAGCACTATTTTCAAGTGCAACCCCTTCTCGATGCTCTACAAACCTGTGCGTTGGACCACGTGTGGCCCAAGCCTCCATCAGGATTTCCACTGAAGATCAGAGGCCTACCCCATCCCCAGTGACCAAGGGCCCCTGTTGAGTGAATCCTCCTGAGGTGTCTTCCCGATCCGTTGCCGGTTGGCTTGTGGGTCCCCAGAAGACTTTTCTACAAAACCAAAGGGTTCCCCTGGTTGCTCCAGGGCTGCCCTGACTTACCTTTGCTGGGTGAGTCCCTCAGACCTTGCTGGTCTGCACCGCTGACTTGTTACACTTTCCACGAGACTTGCTGTTACCAAGGCTTGTTGGCTCCAATCTGGTTGCCGAAACCTCAGAAAGCTGCAGACTTTGTGGTACACGCAGAATTCAGCTCCTGGTCATCATCAACACCTCCTGGACCTCGTGGCTGAAGAGTCAAGACACCTGTGATCACCTGAAATCACCCAACAACTGTGGGCATTCATGTTCCTTGCCCCGGGTCACTGCCAAGTGACTTTGAACACTGTCCCTCTGCTTTCAGGTCTTCCTTCTTCTGAATCCAGCCTTGGATTCCACCGGACACTTCTCCTGTTTTCACAAGCAGCAAGTCTTCTATGTCTCCCATTGAAAACGACGCCGCGACCCCACACCAAAAGACACCTATGCACCCGGCTTCCCTGGGTGAGGTAACTCCAGCACTATGGTGCTCCTGTTTGTGTTGGCTCTAAAACTACTTGCCCTGTAAGTGACTTGCTTGTAGGCTCTCCCGAGGTATCCTAAAACTTTAAAATTCCAAACGCGACTTGCTCCATTGAAGTCAAATGGGATCCACGGCTGTGTTCTCACACTGCATGCATCTCCTGTGGGTCCTCTACTTACCTGCCTTGGGTGGATTAGTGAGGCCCCAGCGCTTCTGAAGGCCCTAGGCCTTGTCCCTTCGCAAGTCGATATTCCTAAGTCTCTTTTTTAGTATATGGTCTGGTACGCCCCTAGGGCCCCAGCCATATTTGTGCTTAACTTGTTGTGAAATGTTGATTTTTGCATATGTCCTTGACTTTTAATCTCATAAAGAGATTAGTAGAGTGTGGCTAGTAATAAATACATATATATTTTATATATCTACCTGTGTGGTGTCCTTTCATTTAGTGATTCAAGAGATTATAAGGTAAAACAAGCTGCTTTACATTCCTCACAAGACTTAGCCTGAAGTCTGCTCTCCATAGCTACCAGTAGGATAGCTTTCTTTAAAAGGTTGTCTTAAACCTATCTACCATAAGAGTCAAATTGTGCTGGTGCAAGGTGGCCACTTTAACTAGTGACCAGCATATACCAGGCCAACTTGCCAGATCTTGCCTCTGTCTGCACTTTGTTGACATTTATTCTGCCTCTTGCTGCTCGATTCTGATCTCTATTTTGCCTCTTTCTGCTCATTGCTGGCCTCTAGTTTGCCTCTTTCTGCTCACTGCTGACTTATTGTCCCTCTTTGTGCTTTTTACTGACCTTTTTATTGTCTCTTTTTACTCATTGCTACTTACCTTTATTTTGCCTCTTTCTGCCCTTTGTTGACCCTTATTCTACCTCTTTTTGTTCATAGTTGGCTTCCATTTTGCCTTTTTCTGCTTGTTTCTTGCCCATATTTTGCCTCATTTTGACTGTTGCTAACCTTTATTTTCCCTTTCTGCTCATTTCCGACCATTTTTCTACCTCTTTCTGCTTGTTTCTGACCTTTATCTTGCATCTTTCTGCTCTTTGTTGACCTTTATCTGGCATCTTGCTGCTCGTTTCTGATCTCTGTTTTGCCTTTTTCTGCTCCTTGCAGACCTCTAGTTTTCCTCTTTTTGCTCATTGCTGGCCTCTAGTTTGGCTCTTTCTGCTCACTGCTGACATATTGTCCCTCTTTATGAATGTTGCTGACCTTTATTTTCCCTCTTTCTGCTCATTTCTGACTTTTATTCTGCCTCATTCTGCTTGTTTCTGACATTTATATTGTCTCTTTTTACTCATTGCTACTAACCTTTATTTTGCCTCTCTCAGCTCGTTGCGGACCTATAGTCTGCCTCTTACTGCTCATATCTGACCTTTATTTTGCCTCTTTTTGCTTATTGCTGATCTGTTTTGCCTTTTTCTGCTCATTTCTGACATCTATTTTGCCTTTTCTGCTCGTTCCTGGCCTCTCCTTTGCCACTTTATATTCATTGATGACCCAAATGTTGCCTCTTTCTGCTTGTTTGTTACACTTATTCTTCCTATTTTAGCTCATTGCTGCCTCCATTTTGCCTTTTTCTGCTTGTTACTTGCCCATGTTTTGCCTAATCTTGATTGTCAGTCAGTCAGTCAAAGCTTTTATTTTGGTAAATACCATAAAAAGACATAAATACATATATACATTTAAACATGATTAAATAGACATTGTGTAGAGTGTAATCCATTAAAACATTAAAATAATTTTCATAAAAGATACACAGTAAAAGATCGTGGTTTTTCCACAAAGACAAAT
Source organism: Triturus cristatus (assembly GCF_964204655.1). Classification (NCBI taxonomy): domain Eukaryota; kingdom Metazoa; phylum Chordata; class Amphibia; order Caudata; family Salamandridae; genus Triturus; species Triturus cristatus. The sequence continues at coordinate 581,759,248 of NC_140586.1, forward strand.
TATTAAAAATTGATCCAGGGCCAAAGATGTACTCACTACACCTCAGGTACTGTAGTGGCAGTATAGGTAATACTAAATCAGGAGAAATGAGTGGCAGAAACCATAAATTTGGACCTTGTAAACCATATTGAGAGAAGAAATTTGGCCATTGCAAACACTATCAATGGAGTAGTATCATATTTCAAAATTCTAAACACCTCCTTGTGGTCCCTGAGACCCCTAGACTTGCATAACTGGACGATCCACTTTTTTCTTGCAATGATATATAAAGGGCAGAAAAGGACAACATGCAACTCTGTTTCACAGGTAACAGTACATAAAGGACACGTGCTTACGGGATCCGAAACGTTGGACCATCTATGTGTGAGATCCCTCAGCGGTAGCGAGCCGTGTCTAAACTGGATATAGAGTTTCTTTGCCAAAGGTGGTTGGATAACGTCCAGGAAAACTTCAAACTGGGGACTAAACTTAGTATCCAGAAAAGTGTCAGTAAGCCTACCCAGAGAGGAGTGGAATAGAATTCCCTTCCGATATGATTTCAAGACCTCCCGCAGTGAATTCTTCGAAAGTGCACGGCAGGTCTCTTCCGGAGCGGACCATAGGTTCCCCATCCCAATTAAGTTGCAGAGGTTCTTTATATAGGCAAGCCAAGGGATCTTATCCGATTTTCCCCTTGCCAATATATCACCAACATCATACCTATAGCTTACCAACTCAGGCGTTGACCAAAGACGCCTCCAGAGCTGGAGAGGACGGTTCAGGGCAATCTCTTCTATGGGAACCAGACCCAGATCCCATCCCAAAGGAGTTAATGGAGTGCTGACAGGTAGTTTCAGCAGTCTCCTAATAAAGGAATTCTCAGTAGATGAGAGGGAAGCGGGAATGGAATATCCCCATAGTTCGGCGCCATAGAGCGCTCCTCCTCTAGCTTGAGATTTATAAATTTCCATGGGGGGGCCCAAAGGTTTAAAAGAGGTGTTGTTAAACACCTTCAGGATACCCCCCACTGATTGAGCTAGTCTCAAATTGGCCTTCGCCAAATGGGACCCCCAATTCATTTTATCATTAAGGGTCACCCCCAAATACTCGAAAGTGGCAACCCTCTCCAGCTCAACATCTCCCAGCTTAGGGTGGGGGCAGTTAAATGAATTGGAACCGAAAACCATAAATTTAGTTTTGGAAAGATTCAGTTCCAGATCCCTGATTTTACAGAAGGAGCAGAAGGCCTCTAATGTACGCTGGATGCCCATGTAAGATTTAGATAACAAAAGCGTGTCATCAGCGAACATTAGGGCCGGGACCTTACGCCCCGCCAATACAGGGGAGTCCAAGTTAGCAGTGCACAAGAGATACTCAATCAACCCATTGATAAAAAGGGAGAAAAGAGTGGGGGCCAGGACACAGCCCTGCCTCACACCCTTTTCAACCGGGAATGGCCCAGAGATTTCCCCACATCTCCCATATCTCACCCTTGCATAGGTGCCAGAGTGGAGGCGTTTAAATAAGTGGCAAAGGTAGGGGGGAGCACCCATCTCTAACAAAAGGGCCCATAGTTTTTCCCTTTGGACCATATCAAAAGCGGACCGGAGGTCCACAAAAACCAAATAAAGATTACCAGCACCCATGCTGACTGACTTCCAGTAGATCAATAGTAATCTAAATAATTGGTCGATGGTGAAAACCTTAGCACGGAACCCCGCCTGAAGGGAGGTTAGAATTTGTTGATCCTCCATCCAGGACTGCAATCTGGATAAAAGGACTCGGGCAAACAGCTTCTGTAAAACATCAATCAAGCTTATGGGGCGGTAATTGGCTGGATCCAACGGGGAAGATTTTTTGTAAATGGGTATAATTTCTGCACCCAACCAGGTGTCCGGGATTCTAAGGCCCTGCAAAATGGCATTAAAATACACACAAATATAAGGGGCCCAGGTTTTTACATCACTTCTGTACAAGTCACCAGGGATCCTGTCAAGCCCCGGAGCTTTCCCTACTGATAGGGAGTTGAGGGCCAATTCTATTTCTGAAAGAGAAAAGGATCGACTCTCAAGTTCTTCCTGACCCAACTGGTCCATTGCAATATCAATCCGCGAGGTGCCCGGATCGGGGCCACCCGTGGAATTACTGACCGAAAAGAGGGGTTGGAAATGGGCAAGCCAGACCTCCTCGCTAAGATTAGGAATAATTGCAGGGCTGCTGGCTACCGTGCCCGTTCGAACAATGTTCCAAAACGCCCTCGAGTCACGGTCTACTAGAGCTTGCAATAAATTTTGCCACCTTTGATCCTCCCACTCGGATTTTGCCTCCTTGATCAGGTTTTTGCAGGTGGCCCTCGCCGCCCGGATACTAGACAGGGTGCCCTCTTTTACTTCTTTTATCAGGGCAGTCTTAGCCCCCCTACAGGAACCATTAAACCAGTGCTCAGGCCTAAGGGGCCTTGGTTTCGAGGCAATAGGACTATAAAAGAAGCCAGCCAAGCTGCCAAGGAGATCCTCATAAATGTTCTGGAAATCGAGGAGGCGGGACTGCGAGATGTCCCCGGTGGGGCTCAGAAGGTGGAAGACTGCTTCCAAAGAGCAGGTCACACTGCTATATATAGCTGCAAGCTTTAGGTCGTCGGACGCTACCCTTGCCCACCTAATCCGTCTACCACCTGCCGCTAACACCAGATTCTCACTATATGATGGTGAATGGAGCTTAAGAATTCCACTGCCACCGATCTTGTTAACCAATTCCAGTGACAGTAGGTTGTGATCACTATCGACCCGTGGAATGACAGAAAAGGCAGCCAAATGGCCCCAAAATTCCACGTTCACCAGAAGATAGTCAATAGTCGAACAGCTCCCGGGTCTATTAAAAGTAAAAGACCCCGGCACGTCCGGGCAAAGTCTACCATTGCAAGCCCGCAGGGAGTGTGCAATGGTAAGCTTATTGATCTCAAGGGCTAGAGGGGAAAGACGTTTGGCAGGATAGGAAGTGGGGTCTGGGATTAGATAACTTTCATCCTCGTCACAGGTGGGGGAGGGGATCCCAAGAAGGGGTTCGAAGTGACAATTAAGATCTGCACCAATTAGTTTATGGGACGCAGGTGGAAGAGAATGTAATACATCTTCCAGGGCGCCCAAAATCGACAGACCCAGCTGTACCGGGTGGGGACGCAGGTAGACATTTATTACTACCAGCGAATAACTAGCAGGGAAAGTGAGTAGCAAACACAAAATGTCGGGGGACTTTGAGTCTAATAACTTTACTGAGCACCCCAGGTGTGTTGCAACCCATACTACTAACCCCCCCGAAGGTCTGCCTCTCGCCCCTTGAACTGCTGGGGCCGAAAACGATGCATAGCCCACCCTCCATGGTATGGACCGTAGCCATGTTTCTTGGAATATGCAGATGTCGTAATTGTCCATTAGCTCTCCCCACTCGGGGTCAGAGAGTTTGGACTCCAATCCAGCCACATTCCAAGACCCAACTAGAGGTCTTCTAGTGAGTGTGCGGGGAGGGCTGTCAGCCAGAGGGGGGGAAGAGGGGGGGCGGTGGGAAGCAGAAAACTCAAGGGGGCCCAACACGGGGCATCCCTCCATGGCGCTGGAGATCAGAGATGAAGGAGAAGTGGGCCCAGGGCCACTCTCCGTGTCAAGTGCAGCCGAGGGGAGAGCCGTCACCACACCAGTAACGTCCCTAGCCTGATTCCCCCCCGAAGGCATATACCCTCCCTTGCTGAGCCTCAGGGGTGATGGTCAGTCCACAGAGTTGAGCACGTCGAAACGGTTTTCAACCGGGATATTAAAGTAAGTGTTGTGAGAGGCCTGATGAAAGTACGGTAATTCCACCGGATTCAGAGTATTGGGGATGGAGTAAAAGTACCCCAAATGCGATGTGTCAATGGCTCCTGATTTGTGGTGCCCACCCTGCTCCAGTATGTGTCCTACCACTCTAGGGTCCCTAAAATTAATCAGGACACAATCCCCACCAATGTCCTTTGGGCGGGACCCCAGCCAGTTAACCCTCCGAACAAAGAGGATCTCCCCTCTCCCTGCTCCCTCCAATGGTCTATTTTTGGACAACCAGTGGATGACTTTATTTTTTAATTCAAAGTAAGATTCCCCCCTACCATTCATTAGTGGAGGAACTCCAGTAAGCACGGTCACATAGGGTGCTGCCTCAGGGGGAAGCTGTACAAGAGGAAGGGAACCTTCCGGGCTCCGTAGGGCTCGGTTCCCCCCCCCAGGAGGAAGGATCCTATCCCCGTCCGAGCTCCGAAGAGCTGAGTCCCTACAACTAAGGGACTGTTCTCGTGATGAAACAACAATAGGGGCTCGGGGCAAAGTCGGGGGCATACGGGGACCAGCAGGGAGAGAAGGGGCAGTTGGCTGCACCAATGGAGGCTGGACTGAGACCGTAGCTGTATGGTTCGAGGATGAAAATATCTGGCTTAGGGGGTAGGGTTGTTAGGCGTTACTTGAATACCGGCACCCTCCGTACTACCCATGTTATGCTGTAAATCATGGTTTATCTGCTTCTTCCCAATACCTTTGGTATTAACTAGAGATACCAACCTGTCGATTTTAGATGACAGGGTTTTTAAAAGGAGATTTAGGGACTGGTCAATATGTGACTGTAGGTCAGTTAATAAAGTAGTCACCCAGGTCGGAGGCATAGAAGTAGGAGGGTGATGGGTCGAGGCCGAAAGAGCAGGTCTGTCTGCAGGGGGGGCTGGTAAAGAACTCCTTTTTCTGAGTTTCTGTTTTTTTTTTCTTAGCTTAACCTGCTTTGTGGGGGCCACTATAGAAACGAAAGAGGATGATGATGGTCCAACTTCCTCTTGTTCAGGCTCATCTATTTGTGCCTGAGCGCACGGTAATTGAGTAAACGAGGGCAACATAGATGACATAGCATCAGGATCCACCTGGTATGAAGATAAGTCAGCCAATCCATCAGAAGGGGGGGCCATATTAAATGCCGGGGTAATCGACAACCGCCTTTCGGTATTTTCAATGGCTGTAGCCACCACCCCAATTGTCTTCTGCAGCATTTTATCTATCGCTGTGAGACTGGGGATCTGCGGATTGGAATTGGCTAGCTGTCTGGTCATAGGGCGACTTGCTGTAGGTTTAGAATGCTTCCCCATGATTCCAATAAAACCAACAGCGAATGTAATGCAATAGGGAACCCCTAACAGAAATACCTAAAATCCAAACAGTGTAAGATAAAAGAAACACACTCTATACACAGCATAAGACTGACAAATACAAAATAAAAATGGCATTAGCCTATGGAGGTCAGTTCAGACTGACCCAAAATCCAGAACTAAGAGGAGCGGCCCAGCCCGGCCTCCTTTGGCCCCTGACGGCCACAGACGGCCCGCCCTTTGCCCGGGCTTAGCCCGGCGCCGCCCGCGCGCATCCCGCGACGCGGAGGGAGCCGATTGAATTTAGCGCCTCCGGGCGTGGAAGTGCTGCCGGGTGGGGGTGGAGCCACAGAGAGTCTTGGGAGTCGTAGTCCTGTACTCCCTACGTGTGGCGGCAAGTCTGCAGCAGCAGCGGTGGAAAAACGAAAGGCAGTAAGCACCCCAGCACAGGAGAAAGGGCGTCTGTCCCCTCACGCTCCGTCGCGGTAATCAGGTAGGAAGTCTGCCCCTCGTGTAAGAATCACCAAACACTCCCGCTCCACCGAGGGAGCCGATTGAATTTAGCGCCTCCGGGCGCGGAAGTGCTGCCGGGTGGGGGCGGAGCCACAGAGAGTCTTGGGAGTCGTAGTCCTGTACTCCCTACGTGTGGTGGCAAGTCTGCAGCAGCAGCGGTGGAAAAACGAAAGGCAGTAAGCACCCCAGCACAGGAGAAAGGGCGTCTGTCCCCTCACGCTCCGTCGCGGTAATCAGGTAGGAAGTCTGCCCCTCGTGTAAGAATCACCAAACACTCCCGCTCCACCGAGGGAGCCGATTGAATTTAGCGCCTCCGGGCGCGGAAGTGCTGCCGGGTGGGGGCGGAGCCACAGAGAGTCTTGGGAGTCGTAGTCCTGTACTCCCTACGTGTGGCGGCAAGTCTGCAGCAGCAGCAGTGGAAAAACGAAAGGCAGTAAGCACCCCAGCACAGGAGAAAGGGCGTCTGTCCCCTCACGCTCCGTCGCGGTAATCAGGTAGGAAGTCTGCCCCTCGTGTAAGAATCACCAAACACTCCCGCTCCACCGAGGGAGCCGATTGAATTTAGCGCCTCCGGGCGCGGAAGTGCTGCCGGGTGGGGGCGGAGCCACAGAGAGTCTTGGGAGTCGTAGTCCTGTACTCCCTACGTGTGGCGGCAAGTCTGCAGCAGCAGCGGTGGAAAAACGAAAGGCAGTAAGCACCCCAGCACAGGAGAAAGGGCGTCTGTCCCCTCACGCTCCGTCGCGGTAATCAGGTAGGAAGTCTGCCCCTCGTGTAAGAATCACCAAACACTCCCCAACCTTTATTTTCCCTTTCTGCTCATTTCCGACCATTTTTCCACCTCTATCTGCTTTTTTCTGGCCTTTATCTTCCCTCTTTCTGCTCTTTGTTAACCTTTATTCTGCCTCTTGCTGATCGTTTCTGATCTCTATTTTGCCTTTTTATGCTCCTTGCAGGCCTCTTTTTTGCCTCTTTCTGCTCATTACTGGCCTCTAGTTTGCCTCTTTCTGCTAACTGCTGACTTCTTGTCCCTCCTTCTGCTTATTGCTGACCTTTATTTTCGCTCTTTCTGCTCATTTTTGACTTTCATTCTGTCTCTTTCTGCTTGTTTCTGACCGTTATATTGTCTCTGTTGGACTTGGCCCTTTTTGCAGGGTCATCTCTGAAATTTTTGCCTTCCTCCTGTATTTTTTCTGACCTGTTGCTAGCTGTTTTATGACTCTGGGCACTTTACCACTGCTGATCAGTGCTAAAGTGCATATGCTCTCCCTATTGTAAATTGATGTATGGATTAGTGACTCCATGATTGGCTTGATTGGTTTACTTCTCAGACCCTAGTACAGTGAACTGCGTGTGCCCAGGGCTTGTAACCAATGCTGCTGTTGGGCTTGCAGCACTGATTGTGCAGCTTGTAAAGTGTGTCTCAGGTCTGCCATTGCAGATCCTGTGTGTAGTCTGGTACTGCCATGCTGCCTGGGCAAGTGCACCCACTTGCCAGTCCCTAAACCTTCCCTTTTATACATATTAGTCCCCCCCTATGGTAGGCCCAAGGGCAGGGTGCATTGTAGGTAAAAGGTAGGACATGCACTGATGTGTGTGGCATGTCCTTATAGTAAATTACAGCCATTTGCATTTGTCACTATTGCAAGGCTACCTGTTCTCTATAGGCCGGAATGGGCAGTTACATTATTACATTTATAATCCTAACTGACTCAGGGAACATGGTAGAAATTCGAGTTTAGTATGCCTGAACTCAGAATGATAAAATACATCTTTTAGTGAAGTTGGTTTTAACATTCTGTGTTTGAAAATGCCACTTTTAGAAAGTAGGCATTTTATTGTCTAACCATCCAAACCTGCCTCTGCTAGGCTCTGTATTCCTTGTCTGGAGTTTGAGTGACAGGGGTTGGGGGATTCCAGGAAACAGGGTGAGTCTGCACAAGGCTGAATAGAGATATCTGCATCTAGATGGGTGGGAGGGGTTGCACTTGGGACCTGAATAGGGCTGGGCCTTCCCTCCACAATACTGGCTCCACCTCCTGTGGTGTGTCTGATGTCCCTGCCCTGCACTGTGAAAGGAAAGTAGGAGACATGTCAACAAAGTGCTCCAGGACTGATCAGAACTGGTTTGAACTAGGCAAAGGCCTCTCTGCCTTCAGAGAACAAAGAGAAAAGGAGTATAAATATTGGGATCCAGACCCAAGAACTTTAGATCACTTCTGGGAATCAAGACAAACCTTTGCTGAGGAGAAGAACCAAGTTAGCATTTATAATGCACTTAAGAGTATATGGTTTAACCGCATCCACAAACAGCCACATTGTAAACCAATCACCCTGCCCTCAGGATTGATAGGACCTGCCTTAGGGGTGACTGATAGATTTATATGTGTGTGTATGTGTGTGAGATATAGGAACCTATACCTCAGTGAGGAGTGCTAACACTACCTCACCCAGGCTGCAGTAGCAGGCCTGTGGTGTCAGATTTAGTCTGCTTCCCAGGGGTGGCATAATACATGCTCCAGCCCCTGGTAGGCCTGTGAAGTGCCTATGCCCTAGGTACCTGAGGTACCATATACTAGGGGCTCATAAGGTACCACAGTATCCAATCACTAGTGCATCTAATATGCAATCCAAGTTGTTTAGAGAGAACAGAGAGACTGGGACCCTGATTAGCAGGGACCCAGCCAGACTATAGCCAGAAACCAGTGTCAACATCAGAAAAAAAGTGGGGGCAACATAAGTGCAGATCCTACTCTCCTACACTACCCCTGTGCTGTGTGTTTGGGGGTTGGCCTGCAGTGGTTGCTTCATTACCAAAGAGAGGAGAAAAGGACTGAGTGTGCTTTCTATCAACTTGAAGAAGAATCCCCAAGGGCTTGAACTAGAGCTTGCCTCCTGCCTGAAGTCTCAGGGATACAAGACTTCACCAACCAGCTCCCCCCTGAATTCCCTTGCTGGGAATTGAAGTGCCTGCTGTTGTGCTGGGCCTTATGAGAGACTGTGTGTCGCTGGGAGCTGGAAGCGTGACGCAACAACGAGAAGCGTGTCGCCGCCGCAGCCGCTGTCATCACATCGTCGAGGAAGCGAGCCGCCGCTGTCATCATCGCATCGCCAAAGTGCGGCACATCGCCGTTGAAGCGGGACGCTGCCACAGAGGTCATCGTCGCATCACCGGAGAAGCGCGTCGCAGGGCCTGTCGTGTCTCCAAAGATCATCGAGTCACCGCACGGCCATCGGGCATGCACGCATCACACCAACGTTGTCGCATCGCACCGGAGAAGAGTATCGCATCGAGGTGCCAGCGTGTCGCATCGCACCAGAGAGCAGTAAGAAACCGACGCATCAACTCCCCACACAATAAGGAAGCGAGCATCAACTCCCCTGCGCAGCAGTAAGTAACCGATGAATCCACTCCCCTGCGTGTAAGGAACCGATGCATCACCTTCCCTGCGACCCTTTTGTTTTCTTTGCGTTACACGTCTAAGGTACATTGAGAGTAAAGTGTTGCATTTACAACTTGAGAGCCCTGAGCTATTTTATAACATTTGAGAGACTATTTTTGAGTACAGTATTGTGGATTTTTGTCGTTTGGTCTTGTGTTAAGTCTATATAAAAATACTTATTTTTATAATACAACCTGTGTGGTGTCCATTTGTAGTGTTGTCACTGTATTACTGCATGTGTTCACAAATGCATTACACACTGCCTCTGAGATAAGCCTGCCTGCTCGTGCCAAGCTACCAAGGGGGTGAGCAGGGGTTATTTTAGGCATGTAGCCCCTTACCCTGACTAGACACAAGGGTCCCTATTTGTCACAGGTACCTACCTATGCCAACTAGAGAGCCCCAAATCTAACAGTCTCTTTCTGCTCATTGATAATAACCTTAATTTTGCCTCTTTTTGCTCACTGCTGACATCTATTTTCCTCTTACTGCTCATTTCTGATCTTTATTTCGCCTCTTTTTGCTGATCTGTTTTGCCTCTTTCTGCTCATTGCTGACATCTATTTTCCTCTTTCTGCTCATTGCTGGCCACTCTTTTGCCTGTTCATGTTCATTGCTGACCATTATTTTCCATCTGCCTGTTTCTGACCTTTAAATTGTCTCTTTCTGCTCATTGCTACTAATCTTAACTTTGCCTCTTTCTGCTTGTTGCTGACCTATAGTCTGCCTCTTACTGCTCATTTCTGACCTTTATTTTGACTCTTTTTGCTTATCGCTTATCTGTTTTGCCTCTTTCTGCTCCTTCCTGCCCTTTCTTGTGCCTCTTTATGTTAATTGCTAACTTTTATTTTCCCTCTTTCTGCTCATTTCTGATCTTTATTTTGCCGCTTTTCTAGTTTCTGACCTTTCACTTGCCACATTCTGCTCGTTGCTGAACTTTATTATGCTTCTTGCTGCTGTTTTCGGAACTTTATTGTGTCTCTATCTGCTCGTTTCTGATTTCTTCTTTGCCTTTGTGTGCTCGTTGCTGACCTCTATTTGGGGGTTTTCTGCTCGTTGCTGACCTTTATTCTGCCATTTTCTTCTCGTTTCTATCTTTTATCTTGTCTCTTCCTGCTCATTGCTGACTTTTATTTTGCCTCTTGCTGCTCATTTCTGATCTCTATTTGGCCTTTTTCTGTCGTTGCTGGCCTCTATTTTGCCTCTTGCTAACCTCTATTGTCCCTCTTTGTGAACGTTTATGAGCTGTATTTTGCCTCTTTTACTGCTCGCTAATTTCCTTTATCTTGCCTCTTTCTGGCTATAGCTGACCTTTATTTTTACTCTTTCTCTTCATTTCCGAGTTATATTTTGTGTCTTTCTACTCATTTCTGACCTCTATTTAGCCTCTTTCCGCTTGTTACTTGCTCCATTTTCCTCATGCTGCTTGTTGCTAACCTTTATTTTCCTTTCCTGCTCATTTTCTACCACTATTTTACCTCTTTCTAACCTTTATCTTGCCTCTGTCTGCTCTTCGTTGACCTTTATTTTCCCTCTTTCTGCTCATTCTGCTTGTTTCTGACCTTTATATTGTCTCTTTCTACTCATTGCTACTAACCTTTATTTTGCCTCTTGCTGCTCATTTCTGACCTTTATTCTGCCTCTTTTTGCTTATTGCTGATCTGTTTTGTCTCTTTCAGCTCATTGCTGGCATCTATTTTGCCTCTTTCTGCTCATTGCTGGCCTCTCTTGTGCCTCTTTGTGTTTATTGCTAACCTTTATTTTCCCTCTTTCTGCTAGTTTCTGATCTTTATTTTGCCGCTTTTCTAGTTTCTGACCTTTCACTTACCACATTCTGCATCTATTTTGCCTCTTTCCGCTCGTTTCTGATTTCTTTTTTACCTTTTCCTGGTCGTTGCTGGCCTCTATTTGGCCTCTTTCTTCTCTTTGTTGACTTTTACTTTCCCTCTTTCTGCTAGTTTTTGACCTTCATTCTGCCATTTTCTGCTCATTCCTGACTCTTATCTTGTCTCTTCCTGCTCATTGCTGGCCTTTATCCTGCCTCTTGCTGCTCATTTCTGATCTCTATTTTGCCTTTTTCTGTCGTTGCTGGACTTTATTTTCCCTCTTTCTGCTCATTGCTGACCTCTATTGTCCCTCTTTCTGCTCGTTTATGACTTGTATTTTGCCTCTTTCTGCTCCTTTATGACCTTTATCTTGCCTCTTTCTGTTTATAGCTGACCTTTTTTTCCTCTTTCACCTCATTTTGACTTATATTTTGTGTCTTTCTGCTCATTTCTGACCTCTAATTTTGCTCTTTATGCTTGTTTCTGATATCTGTTTTGTCTCCTTCTTCTCGTGATGCTCATTATTTTGCCTTATTCTCCTTGTTTCTGACCTCTATTTTACCCCTTTCTGCTTGTTTCTGATCTCTATTTTGCCTCTTTCTGCTCATTACTGGCCTATATTTTTTTTCTTTCTGCTAATTTCTGATCTCTATTTAGGCTCTTTGTGCTCATTATTGGCCTTTTTTTGCCTCTTTCTGCTTTTTTTCCCCTCTATTTAGCCTCTTTCTGCTCGTTTATGATCTCTATTTTGCTTATGCTGTTCATTGCAGGCCTTTATTTAGTCACTTTCAGCTCTTTTTTTATCTCTGTTATGACTCTATCTGCTCTTTATTGGCCTCCATTTTGCCTCTCTCTGCTCAATCTGAATTTTATTTTGCCTCTTTCTGCTTGTTGCTAATCTCTATTTTGCCTCTTTCTGCTCATTGCTGGACTCTAGTTTGCCTCTAAATGCTTGTTGCTGACCTTTATTTTCCCTCTTTCTGCTTGTTGCTTACTTTTATTTTCCCTCTTTCTGCTCATTTATGACCTTTATCTTGCCTCTTTCTGTTTATAGCTGACCTTTTTTTCCTCTTTCACCTCATTTTGACTTATATTTTGTGTCTTTCTGCTCATTTCTGACCTCTAATTTTGCTCTTTATGCTTGTTTCTGATATCTGTTTTGTCTCCTTCTCGTGATGCTCATTATTTTGCCTTATTCTCCTTGTTTCTGACCTCTATTTTACCCCTTTCTGCTTGTTTCTGATCTCTATTTTGCCTCTTTCTGCTCATTACTGGCCTTTATTTTTTTTCTTTCTGCTAATTTCTGATCTCTATTTAGGCTCTTTGTGCTCATTATTGGCCTTTATTTTGCCTCTTTCTGCTTTTTTTCCCCCTCTATTTAGCCTCTTTCTGCTCGTTTATGATCTCTATTTTGCTTATGCTGTTCATTGCAGGCCTTTATTTAGTCACTTTCAGCTCTTTTTTTTATCTCTGTTATGACTCTATCTGCTCTTTATTGGCCTCCATTTTGCCTCTCTCTGCTCAATCTGAATTTTATTTTGCCTCTTTCTGCTTGTTGCTAACCTCTATTTTGCCTCTTTCTGCTCATTGCTGGACTCTAGTTTGCCTCTTTCTGCTTGTTGCTGGCCTTTATTTTCCCTCTTTCTGCTTGTTGCTTACTTTTATTTTTCCTCTTTCAGCTTGTTTCTGACCTTTATCTTGTCTCTTTCTTCTCATTGCTAACCTTTCTTTTGCCTCTTTCTGCTCCTTGCTGATCTCTGTTTTACCTCTATAGTCGGCCTCTTACTGCTAATTTCTGACCTTTATTTTGCCTCTTTTTGCTTGTTTCTGACCCTTATTCTACCTCTTTTTGCTCATTGATGGCCTCCATTTTGCCTTTTTCAGCTTGTTACTTGCCCATATTTTGAGTAATTTTGATTGTTGCTAACCTTTATTTTCCCTTACCGCTCTTTTCCAACCATTTTTCTACCTCTTTCTGCTTGTTTCTGACCTTTATCTTGCCTCTTTCTGCTCTTTGTTAACCTTTATTCAACCTCTTGCTGCTCGTTTCTGATCTCTATCTTGCCTTTATCTGCTCCTTGCAGGCCTCTAGTTTGCCTCTTTCTGCTCAATGCTGGCCTCTAGTTTGCCTCTTTCTGCTCACTGCTGACTTATTGTCCCTTTTTGTGCATGTTGCTGACCTTTATTTTCCCTTTTTCTGCTCATTTCTGACTTTTATTCTGCCTCATTCTGCTTGTTTCTGACCTTTATATTGTCTCCTTCTACTCATTGCTACTAATCTTTATTTTTCCTCTTTCTGCTGATTGTGGACCTATAGTCTGCCTCTTACTGCTCATATATGACCTTTATTTTGCCTTTTTTGCTTTTTGCTGATCTGTTTTGCCTCTTTCTGCTCATTTCTGACATCTATTTTGCCTTTCCTGCTCATTCCACGCCTCTCTTTTGCCTCTTTATATTCATTGCTGACCATTATTTTCCCTCTTTCTGCTTTCTGCTGGCCTCTTTTTTGCCTCTTTATTTTGATTAATGACTAGGCCTGGGCGGTAAATTCCGTTCCGTTTGCGGAATTTGCGTAATTTGCGTAATTTCGCGTTCCGCGGAGAACGCGAAATTACCCAAAAATCTGCGTTCCGCGACTTCGCGAAATTTTTTGCTTGTTCGCGTTCTCAATATGCGTGTTCGCGAGATATTTCACCCCGAGCACGCAAACAGCGATCGCGAACAGGAAAAAAGTATCGCGAACAAGCAATTCCGCGTGTTCGCGGAATTTCTGCGTGATCGCGGAGATTTTTTACCGTTTCGCGGAGATTTGCATAACACGATTACGCAAATTCCGCCCACCCCTATTAATGACCCTTATATTCCCTCTTTCTGCTTGTTTGTTACACTTATTCTACCTCTTTTTGCTCATTGCTGGCCTCCATTTTGCCTTTTTCTGCTTGTTACTTGCCCACATTTTGCCTAATTTTGATCGTTGCTAACCTTTATTTTGCCTTTCTGCTCATTTCTGACCATTTTTCTACCTCTTTCTGCTTGTTTTTGACCTTTATCTTGCCTCTTTCTGCTCTTTGTTAACCTTTATTCTTCCTCTTGCTGATCGTTTCTGATCTCTATTTTGCTTTTTTCTGCTCCTTGCAGGCTTCTTTTTTTGCCTCTTTCTGCTTATTGCTGGCCTCTAGTTTGCCTCTTTCTGCTAACTGCTGACTTCTTGTCCCTCTTTGTGCTTATTGCTGACCTTTATTTTCCCTCTTTCTGCTCATTGCTACTAACCTTTATTTTCCTTCTTTCCGCTCATTGCTGACCTACAGTCTGCCTCTTACTGCTCATTTCTGATCTTTATTTCTTTTTGCTTTTTGCTGATCTGTTTTGCCTTTTTCTGCTCATTGCTGACATCTATTTGACCTCTTTCAGCTAGTTTCTGACCTTTATTTTGCCTCTTTTCTAGTTTCTGAACTTTCACTTGCCTCTTTCTGCTCATTGCTGACCTTTTTTGTGCATCTTGCCGCTCGCTTCTGACGTTTATTTGATTTCTTCCTACTTGTTTCTGATCTCTACTTTCCCTTTTTCTGCTCAATGCTGACTTATTTTCCCTCTTTCTGCACCTTTATTTTGCCTCTTTCTGCTCGTTGCTGACCTATAGTCTACCTCTTACTGCTCATTTCTTACCTTTATTCTGCCTCTTTCTTCTAGTTGTTAACCTTTATTTTACCCCTTTCTGCTTCTTGCTGATCTCTGTTTTGCCTCTTTATATTCATTGCTGACCCTTATTTTCCCTCTCCCAGCTTGTTTCTGATCTTTATTCTACCTCGTTTTGCTCATTGCTGGCCCATATTTTGCTTCTTTCTGCTTGTTACTTGCTCCATTTAGCCTCATTCTGCTTGTTGCTAACCTTTATTTTCCCTTTCTGCTCATTTCCGACCATTATTCTACCTCTTTCTAACCTTTATCTTGCCTCTGTCTGCTCTTTTTTTACCTTTATGCTGTCTCTTGCTGCTCGTTTCTGATCTTATTTTGCCTCTTTCTGCTCATTGCTGGCCTCTAGATTGTCTCTTTCTGCTCATTCCTGACTTATTGTCCCTCTTAGTGCTTGTTGATGACCTTATTTTCCCTCTTTCTGCTCATTTCTGATCTCTATTTTGCCTCCTTCTGCTAATTATTGGCCTTAATTTTGCCTATTTCTGCTATACTTTTATTCTGCCTCATTCTGCTTGTTTCTGACCTTTATATTGTCTCTTCCTGCTCATTACTGACCTTTATTTTGCCTCTTTTTGCTTATTGCTGATCTGTTTTGCCTCTTTCTGCTCATTGCTGACATCTATTTTGCCTCTTTATGTTCATTCCTGACCTTTATTTACCCTCTTTCTGCTTGTTTGTGACCATTATTTTAACTATTTTCTGGGGAGGTGGCGGTCCCGGGGGCGCCACGTGGGCACCCCCGCATATATAACATCGATGCCCTGGGGAGGTGGTGGTCGCCGGTGCTTTCATAATCCCTAGGGGGGGACTTGTGTGCCCACCTCCTATTTTTCTGGATTGACCCTGGGACTTGGCCCACTCGGGGGTTATTTAAATGCAAGCGTTGGAGTTTGCTCTTGTTTTTTTCACAAACATCACAAATTTGCAACAATTTATTTTTTGTAAATGCCTTTAAGCTATGCAGGGTCTCAGGGGGACACTAAGATCAAGGCTTGGGGGGTAGTCCTAACATGCCCCCTTTTCTTTTTTTGAATCTTGGGGGGTAGTCCCTACCTTGTCCCCTTTTCTGTTTTTAATATTTTTGGGGGGATTCTGCTGGCAGCCAATCAAGTCAAGTCAAAGTCCACTTTATTCGATTAATTAAAATCATAAAAGTATTCTACAACAAATATCTTACGTTCATATGATTTAAGAACAGATTAAAACAGTATTAAACAGTAGATAGATTTAAAAAGCAAGTTAAAAAGGCATTATTTACACAAAATTCATTACAATTTGCACTCAACACTACAAAAAACAACGATTCAAGTATCTGTCCTCATCTGTGATTCCAATCTTAACCTTGTTCTCTTACATCTAACAGATGCAGCCAAAAAACTAGCAGTGCAATACATGATTACAGGGGAAAGCAACATCTGTAAGTATAACAACGCAGGCTTGTACTGCATAAAACCCAGCTCCTTCAAAATTGATTTTAAATATCGGGTACGGGGTTCATGGTAAAAAGAACAGAAGAACATAAAATGGGCATTATCCTGGGTAGAGAAACCATCGCATTTGCATGGGGACGATTCCTCGAGCTTGCACCAATCTTTCTCGTCCCGCAACACCATATAGATTTGATTAAAACGGAATTTGGATAGTAGCCACCTATGAAAAGAATTAGTGACCACTTGCAAATAAGGAGCCAACTCAAGAGATGGGGTTATCAATACATGAGCCCTCACAGAGGGTTTACATAAATCATCCGCTTCATGCTCGGCCATACGTATTCTGGTGAAATTGGTCTTCACCCACAGCAAATCAGCTTTACACAGGGATTCTGGGCTGTTAAAGATTTCAGGGCGTCCCAAAAGTGCGGCCATAGATTCAATATAAGACAGCCACTGAATATCCCTCCTGTGATCTAGTATAAGACAATCTTTGATTATCAGATGGTTAAGGCTGAGGTTCGGGTTAAGCCAGAGCTTAATCCACATCAAGAGTGGAGCTAGATTGATTAAATCTAGAATATAGCCCAAACCCAGCTCAAGATGTACAGAGTAAGTGGCAGTTGACTGGGGTAGTCCCAACAGAGAACGAAGAAATTTATTTTCCTCTATCTGGATGCATTTAGAATTAACATAACCCCAGACTGCTGCCCCGTATCTAGCAATCGCGACTGTCTTGGCTTTGTAGATGGCCAGGATAGCCTCCATTGGTTTCCCCCCCAATCTCTTAGTAAACCCCAGGATTGCAGCATATGAGCTTCTCACCGCATTCGCTTTAGATGTTAACTGCGGTGTCCAATTTCCCCTTTGGTCAAAAATCACTCCCAAATATGTAAAGACTTTCACACTTGTGATCACCTCTCCGTCGCAAAAAAGGTTTTTTCTTTACGTTTGCCACATCCTACTGACATGGTGTGTGATTTGTTTTTGTTAATCACCAGGTCGAGACTGGACATAAAATTACCGAAGGAGTCGAGTAACTTTTGCAGGGCAACTGGGGTCCTGGCTATTAGCACCGCATCATCGGCATAGAGGAGCACCGGAATTGGTGCACCCCCCATGCTCGGGATATCCTTTGTGGCAGCCGTTAGGTCGTCCTCCAAAGAGTTCACGTAAAGCGTGAACAACATTGGCGCCAGGATACAACCCTGGCGGACCCCTCTAGTTGATCTAAAACTCTCGGTACACTTTCCGTCGGTGGTCATTCTAATGCGGGCCCTCAGGTCTTTATGGAGCTCCGCCAGAAAGTGTACCAAGGAACTGTCCAGGCCCATCTTCAGGAGCATTTCCCACAGCTTTGATCTGTTAACAAGATCAAAAGCTGTGGACAAGTCCATGAAGCCAAGGAATATCCTTCCCCCTTTTGCTTTGGTATATTTAGAAATTATGAGGTGGAGATTTAGGCATTGGTCCTCAGTGCTCCTCCCAGACCTAAAACCGAATTGTGCCTCTGACAGGATGTTGTTCCCCTTGGCCCACGCAGATATTCTCGCTAGTACAACCTTACCTAGAATTTTTACCGAGGAGTCCAACAACGATATTGGTCTGTAACATTTTGGGTCTCCTCTCTGCCCTTTTTTAAAAATTGGCACAATTGTTGCTAAAGACCAGGACTGGGGGAATCCCACTGCAGCAGAGGCATTAAAAACTTTTGTTAGGATACTGGCCCAAAACAACGGATTTGCCCTGAACATATCCGCTGGCACTCCATCAGGGCCCGGGGCCTTGCGGCCTGCTGTCTCCTCTATAGCTCTAATTACCTCGATTATATCAAATCTCACCGGCTCCAGGGGGACCCCCATAGCAGGGATTGTGAAAGGTTCCAGCTCCCTATTACTGTCATAAATATTTTCAAAATGCCGAAGCCAATCCTCCTCTGATATATTTAGTTCCAGCACTGAGTTTTGGTCACCTGAAAGTAAGGGGGTATTAATAATCGACCAAAACTCCGCGCTGTTTTTTAGGGTGGCTTTATCCATTAAATCTTCCCAGGCTTTACTCTTTAATTCATTTTTACGTAAGTTAGTGGCCAAGGTGAAGTCCTTTCTTAGTCGCGCCACTAACGCTTTGTCCCTTGGGCGAGTATTGAGGGCTTTCTTAAGGCGGTTGTGTGCTTTGCTACAATTTTTGTCAAACCAGCCTTTCACCGATTTATGTTTGCCCCCCTGACCTTTAGTTGTGAGGCAGATGGACACAAACCGACAAATACCTTCAAAGGAAGATATAACCTCCTTACTCTCAGTTAACGGGTTGGCACACACATTTAACTCTTCAGAAACTGAGGAGGATAGAGTTATGAAGAAGTTGTCCGGTACAACCATCTCCCATTTAATTCGTCTCCCCTGATCCTTATCCTTTACAGGCACTATAGACCGATGGATGACAGCTGATTTTGATAAAAAGGAGCTATTCACTAGCTCCAACCCCACAGGATTATGATCACTCATAGGCATAGCTATTGCATTATATGAAATCACATAATTCAGAAAACCTCTTGAAACAAAGATAAAATCAATTATCGAGTCACTAGCCCTTCCTGTATAAGTGGCAACCCGTGTACTTTTATCGTAGAATTCTGGTTCATACAGCTCATTTTCCCGTAATGCATTTTCGAGCGCCAAACCCTTCTGTGTATGTTCTAGGTGAGGGGGGGACACGCTATCTGTCCCATCTTCATCTACTAGGACACAATGTGAGCACAAATGAACATTAAAATCGCCCATTAAAATGAATCGACATGAAGTGGATTGTTTGTCTCTGTAAAGACTTAAAAAATCTGATAACCATGTAAAGTGCACAGTTTCTGGATGACCGTTCGGTGCATTATAGCAGTTAACAAGAAGCAATTTACAACCATCCTCTAATATTATCTCCAAAACGAGGAAACTATGGGAGGCACAGTCTATCGGGGTTATTTTGCCCTTGATGTTCACCGAAACCAGCGTTAAAAGACCTCCTTTGTTCCGGCCTGCAGGGGAAGGCAAAGCAGGTACAAAATAAGATGTAAAGCCATCCAACCAATAATCACACTCCATATCCCAAGTCTCTTGAATGGCAATAATATCATGGCACTTTGCAAAATTTTCCCAGTTTGGGTCTCCCTTCTTAGACCGCAAACCAGCAATGTTCCAGGATAACAGTCTGACCGCATTCCCTTTGTCAATTATGGTCTCTGGTAAACTGTTATCATTCGCGACAGAAGAAGGTACATGATCCGCTGGTATTGAATCCACTGTGACATCGACCACTGTACCCTCTCCGACACCCCGTCAATCGCAAAGATCGAGACCTGAGAGAGCATCAAATCTGTTATGGGTTGTAATAGGGGGACCACTGGTAAAGAGGTTATCGCGTCCTTGAAGCAACCTTTGAGGAGCCGGTCTGGGCCCCACCGGGGTAAATGGACTTAGACTTTGTCTGGGCAGGGAGGCTAGATTGGCATGATTGTAGAAATACCCTAACGGGCGCACTTGAACGCCATTGCTGTCCTCCATCAAAGATGCTGCCCGTAAGAGGACTGTGGCCACATGTTGTGGATATTTAAAGTTCACGACCACACAATCCCCTCTACAAGTTTTCCTTGAAGGACCAATCCAATTTACTCTCCTAGTCGTGATAATGTCTCCAGCAAGTTTAGAAGGGAAACCACATTTAGCACTCAACCAAGCCACAACTTTGTTTTTAAGGGAATCATGCACTTCCTCTTGTGGCCCGGAAGAGCCTGGGGTATACACCGGAACATTGGCTAACACGACGACATAGGGGGCGCAATCAGGGGGCAGATTAAGAAAATTATTGCGCCTACTTTGTGAGGCAATCGTGTTACATAAGAAACCTGATCTCTGGTGACTCCTAGCCGGGTCTACATCCAAATCTAATGGTGGGGCACAGATGGCTGGGGGGACAGTAAGATTGTTTACCATGCAATTGACCTGAGGGATCAGAGGGAGTAAATTGGGGGCTTTTGTAGCATCATTCCCTACAGCCTCAACGCTCTCTGAGCTAGTTGAAGGGAGTGGGGGGGTCTGTCTTAGATAGATTAGCCAACTGTTGATCCAATAGACCTCTTAGTCTTTTTAGCTCCGCATTCGCGGTGTCCAATTTGGCTGCAAGGCAGTCAAAGGAATCCTTAAGTTTAAGGTCAAAAGTGGCCTCTATGGTTTTGATCAACAAACCAAACTGCTCAGGGCTCAGGGTGATGCTAGATTCCTTTTTACTCTCTTCATTCGAATTGGCTTTAGGGGAGATGTGATTATCAGGCAAGTAAGTGTCCCCTCTTCTCCTATGAATCATCTTACCCCCCCCTCTTACTTTGCTGTTTTCTACAGGATCTAACCGGTCTCCCTCTTGTACTACCTTCCGTTGCCTCTACCACTTCCTCTTCCTCGGGGTCAGAAGGTAATTTATCAGGCATTATCGAATCAAGCGTATTGATATCAGGGGCCTGGTGGATCGATGCTACTACTACGCTAGCTACGCTAGCCGGATTACATGCGTTTAGATCTCCTAACCCACGATCAGTGCTATTTTCGCTCTCTAGGGATGCCTCCGGCGTAGTTGCTCTTTCTGAAGGGAAGTCATGGTCTGGAGAAGCTACTTTGCCCAAGGAAGCCCTTCTATCATCATTGATTTTATTCACCATTTTGACAAGGAAGTTGTTCATGGAGCCTGCCCCCGTAACCACCTTGTCTTTCTTTGTGCCTGACATTGTAGTAGGGGAAACGGAGTAGATTCTCAGCTTTGACTGTGCCTAGATGTCGTCGGGAATCAGATGGCCAAATTATACAGATCTGAACCAATGTAACGTGGTTTTAGAAAAGCGTCTTCTCGTTGCCGAGGCACTTACTTTAGGGGGGTAGCCCAGCCCGGCCTCGTCTGGCCCCGGACGGCCACAGACGGCCCGCCCTCTGCCCGGGCTCAGCCCGGCGACGCCCGCGCGCGTCCCGCGACGCGGGGGGAGCCTCGGCTGAAGTAGCGCCTCCGGGCGCGCTTTCCGCCGGATGTGGGCGGGACTCAGAGTGGCTGCTGGGGGCTGTAGTCCTCAACCGCGACAGCCTTGGAACTGCGGGAGGCGGCGAGTGAAGGAAACTGCCGGCGTCTTTGCTCCCAAGCCCTTGAGCCAGGTAAGGGCTGCTGCGTGGTGCTATTTTGCTTAAAGCGCGAAAGAACGGGGTAGTCCTAACATGCCCCCTTTTCTTTTTTTGAATCTTGGGGGGTAGTCCCTACCTTGCCCCCTTTTCTGTTTTTAATATTTTTGGGGGGATTCTGCTGGCAGCCAATCAAACCCCTACATTTCCCCTGCAGGAGCTCATTATTTTTCACAGGAGTTGTCGTGGACACAGATATCACTATCTATATTTTTTTACATTTCTCAGCAACTACCAAGCGGATTTACACCAAATAAGAAAAAGTGGAATCTGCATAACGAAATCTACATCCCTCCCAAATTTACTGTATTTCCGTACAGTGGTCGTACACGTGATAACAAGTCCTATAGGAATTAACATGGGAAACCACACTTTATTTAGCCCCCATTTTCTCGGCGCCCACTTAATTGATCAGCCCGAAACTTTCCATGTGTATCAAGAATTACTGGCACACTTTCATGGGACAATTTCATGAAGATTTGTCAAAGAGCGCCAAAGATATCGTCAATTAAAAAAAATGCTTTTTCTATGGAAACATGGTTCAAGCTATAACTACCTACTAGTGATCATGATTAGGTACAATATATGTGTGCATATATATATATATGGATATGGAAGGAGTTCCAGTCGGAAATGTTCCCGTGGCTGCAACAGATTTGTTGTCAGTCACTGGAACGTGGAACTGTCCCTGAAGCCTGGAAACAGGCAGTGGTTACCCCACTACTTAAGAAGCCATCTCTGGATCCTACTAGCCTTTGAGCTTTAAACCAATATCTCTTCTACCTTACCCAGTAAAAATCCTGGAGAGGGCTGTCAGTAAATCCTTGTCCTTATTTTTAGAAGGAAATCATCTACTGGATAATGACTGTAGGAGAGTAGGACCTGCACCTTATGTTGCCCCCACTTTTTTCTGATGTTTACACTGGTTTCTGGCTATAGTCTGGCTGGGACCCTGCTATGCAGGGCCCTAGCATCTCTGTTCTCTCTAAACAACTTGGAGTGCATATTAGATGCACTAGTGATTGGATACTGTGGTACCTTATGAGCCCCTAGTATATGGTACCTTAGGTACCAAGGGCATAGGTACTTCACAGACCTCCCAGGGGCTGAAGCATGTATTATGCCACCCCTATGAAGCAGAATAAATCTGACACAACAGGCCTGCTACTGCAGCCTGGGTGAGGTAGTGTTAGCACTCCTCACTGAGATATAGGTTCACTATATCTCACCTGCACACACATTTAAACACTAACACTACCTCACCCAGGCTGCAGTAGCAGGCCTGTGGTGTAAGATTTAGTCTGCTTCCCAGGGGTGGCATAATACATGCTCCAGCCCCTGGTAGGCCTGTGAAGTGCCTATGCCCTAGGTACCTGAGGTACCATATACTAGGGGCTCATAAGGTACCACAGTATCCAATCACTAGTGCATCTAATATGCACTCCAAGTTGTTTAGAGAGAACATAGAGACTGGGACCTCTGATTAGCAGGGACCCAGCCAGACTATAGCCAGAAAACAATGTCAACATCAGAAAAGAAGTGGGGGCAACATAAGTGCAGATCCTACTCTCCTACACTACCCCTGTGCTGTGTGTTTGGGGGTTGGCCTGCAGTGGTTGCTTCATTACCAAAGAGAGGAGAAAAGGACTGAGTGTGCTTTCTATCAACTTGAAGAAGAATCTCCAAGGGCTTGAACCAGAGCTTGCCTCCTGCCTGAAGTCTCAGGGATACAAGACTTCACCAACCAGCTCCCCCCTGAATTCCCTTGCTGGGAATTGAAGTGCCTGCTGTTGTGCTGGGCCTTATGAGAGACTGTGTGTCGCTGGGAGCTGGAAGCGCGACGCAACAACGAGAAGCGTGTCGCCGCCGCAGCCGCTGTCATCACATCGTCGAGGAAGCGAGCCGCCGCTGTCATCATCGCATCGCCAAAGTGCGGCGCATCGCCGTTGAAGCGGGACGCTGCCACAGAGGTCATCGTCGCATCACCGGAGAAGCGCGTCGCAGGGCCTGTCGTGTCTCCAGAGATCATCGAGTCGCCGCACGGCCATCGGGCATGCACGCATCACACCAACGTTGTCGCATCGCACCGGAGAAGAGTATCGCATCGAGGTGCCAGCGTGTCGCATCGCACCAGAGAGCAGTAAGAAACCGACGCATCAACTCCCCACACAATAAGGAAGCGAGCATCAACTCCCCTGCGCAGCAGTAAGTAACCGATGAATCCACTCCCCTGCGTGTAAGGAACCGATGCATCACCTTCCCTGCGACCCTTTTGTTTTCTTTGCGTTACACGTCTAAGGTACATTGAGAGTAAAGTGTTGCATTTACAACTTGAGAGCCCTGAGCTATTTTATAACATTTGAGAGACTATTTTTGAGTACAGTATTGTGGATTTTTGTCGTTTGGTCTTGTGTTAAGTCTATATAAAAATACTTATTTTTATAATACAACCTGTGTGGTGTCCATTTGTAGTGTTGTCACTGTATTACTGTATGTGTTCACAAATGCATTACACACTGCCTCTGAGATAAGCCTGCCTGCTCGTGCCAAGCTACCAAGGGGGTGAGCAGGGGTTATTTTAGGCATGTAGCCCCTTACCCTGACTAGACACAAGGGTCCCTATTTGTCACAGGTACCTACCTATGCCAACTAGAGAGCCCCAAATCTAACAGTCTCTTTCTGCTCATTGATAATAACCTTAATTTTGCCTCTGTCTGCTCACTGCTGACCTACAGTCTGCCTCTTACTGCTCATTTCTGATCTTTATTTTGCCTCTTTTTGCTGATCTGTTTTGCCTCTTTCTGCTCATTGCTGACATCTATTTTCCTCTTTCTGCTCATTGCTGGCCACTCTTTTGCCTGTTCATGTTCATTGCTGACCATTATTTTCCATCTGCCTCTTTCTGACCTTTAAATTGTCTCTTTCTGCTCATTGCTACTAATCTTAACTTTGCCTCTTTCTGCTTGTTGCTGACCTATAGTCTGCCTCTTACTGCTCATTTCTGACCTTTATTTTGACTCTTTTTGCTTATCGCTTATCTGTTTTGCCTCTTTCTGCTCCTTCCTGCCCTTTCTTGTGCCTCTTTATGTTAATTGCTAACTTTTATTTTCCCTCTTTCTGCTCATTTCTGATCTTTATTTTGCAGCTTTTCTAGTTTCTGACCTTTCACTTGCCACATTCTGCTCGTTGCTGAACCTTATTATGCTTCTTGCTGCTGTTTTCGGAACTTTATTGTGTCTCTATCTGCTCGTTTCTGATATCTTCTTTGAATTTGTGTGCTCGTTGCTGACCTCTATTTGGGGGTTTTCTGCTCGTTGCTGATCTCTGTTTTGTCTCTTTCTGCTTGTTACGCCCATTATTTTGCCTTATTCTCCTTGTTTCTGACCCCTATTTAGCCTCTTTCCGCTTGTTACTTGCTCCATTTTCCTCATGCTGCTTGTTGCTAACCTTTATTTTCCTTTCCTGTTCATTTTCTACCACTATTTTACCTCTTTCTAACCTTTATCTTGCCTCTGTCTGCTCTTTTTTGACCTTTATTTTCCCTCTTTCTGCTCATTCTGCTTGTTTCTGACCTTTATATTGTCTCTTTCTACTCATTGCTACTAACCTTTATTTTGCCTCTTACTGCTCATTTCTGACCTTTATTCTGCCTCTTTTTGCTTATCGCTGATCTGTGTTGTCTCTTTCAGCTCATTGCTGGCATCTATTTTGCCTCTTTCTGCTCATTGCTGGCCTCTCTTGTGCCTCTTTGTGTTTATTGCTAACCTTTATATTCCCTCTTTCTGCTAGTTTCTGATCTTTATTTTGCCGCTTTTCTAGTTTCTGACCTTTCACTTACCACATTCTGCACGTATTTTGCCTCTTTCCGCTCGTTTCTGATTTCTTTTTTACCTTTTCCTGGTCGTTGCTGGCCTCTATTTGGCCTCTTTCTTCTCTTTATGACTTTTACTTTCCCTCTTTCTGCTAGTTTTTGACCTTCATTCTGCCATTTTCTGCTCATTCCTGACTCTTATCTTGTCTCTTCCTGCTCATTGCTGGCCTTTATCCTGCCTCTTGCTGCTCATTTCTGATCTCTATTTTGCCTTTTTCTGTCGTTGCTGGACTTTATTTTCCCTCTTTCTGCTCATTGCTGACCTCTATTGTCCCTCTTTCTGCTCGTTTATGACTTGTATTTTGCCTCTTTCTGCTCGTTTATGACCTTTATCTTGCCTCTTTCTGTTTATAGCTGACGTTTTTTTTCCTCTTTCACCTCATTTTGACTTATATTTTGTGTCTTTCTGCTCATTTCTGACCTCTAATTTGGCTCTTTATGCTTGTTTCTGATATCTGTTTTGTCTCCTTCTTCTCGTGATGCTCATTATTTTGCCTTATTCTCCTTGTTTCTGACCTCTATTTTACCCCTTTCTGCTTGTTTCTGATCTCTATTTTGCCTCTTTCTGCTCATTACTGGCCTTTATGTCTTTTCTTTCTGCTAATTTCTGATCTCTATTTAGGCTCTTTGTGCTCATTATTGGCCTTTATTTTGCCTCTTTCTGCTTTTTCCCCCCCTCTATTTAGCCTCTTTCTGCTCGTTTATGATCTCTATTTTGCTTATGCTGTTCATTGCAGGCCTTTATTTAGTCACTTTCAGCTCTTTTTTTATCTCTGTTATGACTCTATCTGCTCTTTATTGGCCTCCATTTTGCCTCTCTCTGCTCAATCTGAATTTTATCTTCCCTCTTTCTGCTCATTGCTGACCTCTATTGTCCCTCTTTCTGCTCGTTTATGACTTGTATTTTGCCTCTTTCTGCTCGTTTATGACCTTTATCTTGCCTCTTTCTGTTTATAGCTGACCTTTTTTTCCTCTTTCACCTCATTTTGACTTATATTTTGTGTCTTTCT
The DNA here is from genome assembly GCF_964204655.1 of Triturus cristatus. Classification (NCBI taxonomy): domain Eukaryota; kingdom Metazoa; phylum Chordata; class Amphibia; order Caudata; family Salamandridae; genus Triturus; species Triturus cristatus. The sequence continues at coordinate 581,785,372 of NC_140586.1, forward strand.
GCTCATTTCTGACCTCTAATTTTGCTCTTTATGCTTGTTTCTGATATCTGTTTTGTCTCCTTCTTCTCGTGATGCTCATTATTTTGCCTTATTCTCCTTGTTTCTGACCTCTATTTTACCCCTTTCTGCTTGTTTCTGGTCTCTATTTTGCCTCTTTCTGCTCATTACTGGCCTTTATTTTTTTTCTTTCTGCTAATTTCTGATCTCTATTTAGGCTCTTTGTGCTCATTATTGGCCTTTATTTTGCCTCTTTCTGCTTTTTTTCCCCTTCTATTTAGCCTCTTTCTGCTCGTTTATGATCTCTATTTTGCTTATGCTGTTCATTGCAGGCCTTTATTTAGTCACTTTCAGCTCTTTTTTTATCTCTGTTATGACTCTATCTGCTCTTTATTGGCCTCCATTTTGCCTCTCTCTGCTCAATCTGAATTTTATTTTGCCTCTTTCTGCTTGTTGCTAACCTCTATTTTGCCTCTTTCTGCTCATTGCTGGACTCTAGTTTGCCTCTTTCTGCTTGTTGCTGACCTTTATTTTCCCTCTTTCTGCTTGTTGCTTACTTTTATTTTCCCTCTTTCAGCTTGTTTCTGACCTTTATCTTGCCTCTTTCTTCTCATTGCTAACCTTTCTTTTGCCTCTTTCTGCTCCTTGCTGATCTCTGTTTTACCTCTATAGTCTGCCTCTTACTGCTAATTTCTGACCTTTATTTTGCCTCTTTTTGCTTATTTCTGACCCTTATTCTACCTCTTTTTGCTCATTGATGGCCTCCATTTTGCCTTTTTCAGCTTGTTACTTGCCCATATTTTGAGTAATTTTGATTGTTGCTAACCTTTATTTTCCCTTACCGCTTTTTTCCAACCATTTTTCTACCTCTTTCTGCTTGTTTCTGACCTTTATCTTGCCTCTTTCTGCTCTTTGTTGACCTTTATTCAACCTCTTGCTGCTCGTTTCTGATCTCTATCTTGCCTTTATCTGCTCCTTGCAGGCCTCTAGTTTGCCTCTTTCTGCTCAATGCTGGCCTCTAGTTTGCCTCTTTCTGCTCACTGCTGACTTATTGTCCCTTTTTGTGCATGTTGCTGACCTTTATTTTCCCTTTTTCTGCTCATTTCTGACTTTTATTCTGCCTCATTCTGCTTGTTTCTGACCTTTATATTGTCTCCTTCTACTTATTGCTACTAATCTTTATTTTTCCTCTTTCTGCTGATTGTGGACCTATAGTCTGCCTCTTACTGCTCATATATGACCTTTATTTTGCCTTTTTTGCTTTTTGCTGATCTGTTTTGCCTCTTTCTGCTCATTTCTGACATCTATTTTGCCTTTTCTGCTCATTCCACGCCTCTTTATATTCATTGCTGACCATTATTTTCCCTCTTTCTGCTTTCTGCTGGCCTCTTTTTTGCCTCTTTATTTTGATTAATGACCCTTATATTCCCTCTTTCTGCTTGTTTGTTACACTTATTCTACCTCTTTTAGCTCATTGCTGGCCTCCATTTTGCCTTTTTCTGCTTGTTCCTTGCCCACATTTTGCCTAATTTTGATCGTTGCTAACCTTTATTTTGCCTTTCTGCTCATTTCTGACCATTTTTCTACCTCTTTCTGCTTGTTTTTGACCTTTATCTTGCCTCTTTCTGCTCTTTGTTAACCTTTATTCTTCCTCTTGCTGATCGTTTCTGATCTCTATTTTGCTTTTTTCTGCTCCTTGCAGGCTTCTTTTTCTGCCTCTTTCTGCTTATTGCTGGCCTCTAGTTTGCCTCTTTCTGCTAACTGCTGACTTCTTGTCCCTCTTTGTGCTTATTGCTGACCTTTATTTTCCCTCTTTCTGCTCATTGCTACTAACCTTTATTTTCCTTCTTTCCGCTCATTGCTGACCTACAGTCTGCCTCTTACTGCTCATTTCTGATCTTTATTTCTTTTTGCTTTTAGCTGATCTGTTTTGCCTCTTTCTGCTCATTGCTGACATCTATTTGACCTCTTTCTGCTCATTGCTGGCCTCTCTTTTGCCTCTTCATGTTCATTGCTGACCATTATTTTCCCTCTTTCTGCTAGTTTCTGACCTTTATTTTGCCTCTTTTCTAGTTTCTGAACTTTCACTTGCCTCTTTCTGCTCATTGCTGACCTTTTTTGTGCATCTTGCCGCTCGCTTCTGACGTTTATTTGATTTCTTCCTACTTGTTTCTGATCTCTACTTTCCCTTTTTCTGCTCAATGCTGACTTATTTTCCCTCTTTCTGCACCTTTATTTTGCCTCTTTCTGCTCGTTGCTAACCTATAGTCTACCTCTTACTGCTCATTTCTTACCTTTATTCTGCCTCTTTCTTCTAGTTGCTAACCTTTATTTTACCCCTTTCTGCTTCTTGCTGATCTCTGTTTTGCCTCTTTATATTCATTGCTGACCCTTATTTTCCCTCTCCCTGCTTGTTTCTGATCTTTATTCTACCTCGTTTTGCTCATTGCTGGCCCATATTTTGCTTCTTTCTGCTTGTTACTTGCTCCATTTAGCCTCATTCTGCTTGTTGCTAACCTTTATTTTCCCTTTCTGCTCATTTCCGACCATTATTCTACCTCTTTCTAACCTTTATCTTGCCTCTGTCTGCTCTTTTTTTACCTTTATTCTGTCTCTTGCTGCTCGTTTCTGATCTTATTTTGCCTCTTTCTGCTCATTGCTGGCCTCTAGTTTGTCTCTTTCTGCTCATTCCTGACTTATTGTCCCTCTTGGTGCTTGTTGATGATCTTATTTTCCCTCTTTCTGCTCATTTCTGATCTCTATTTTGCCTCCTTCTGCTACTTATTGGCCTTAATTTTGCCTATTTCTGCTATACTTTTATTCTGCCTCATTCTGCTTGTTTCTGACCTTTATATTGTCTCTTCCTGCTCATTACTGACCTTTATTTTGCCTCTTTTTGCTTCTTGCTGATCTGTTTTGCCTCTTTCTGCTCATTGCTGACATCTATTTTGCCACTTTATGTTCATTGCTGACCTTTATATACCCTCTTTCTGCTTGTTTGTGACCATTATTTTAACTATTTTCTGGGGAGGTGGCGGTCCCGGGGGTGCCACGTGGGCACCCCCGCATATATAACATCGATGCCCTGGGGAGGTGGTGGTCCCCGGTGCTTTCATAATCCCTAGGGGGGGACTTGTGTGCCCACCTCCTATTTTTCTGGATTGACCCTGGGACTTGGCCCACTCGGGGGTTATTTAAATGCAAGCGTTGGAGTTTGCTCTTGTTTTTTTCACAAACATCACAAATTTGCAACAATTTATTTTTTGTAAATACCTTTAAGCTATGCAGGGTCTCAGGGGGACACTAAGATCAAGGCTTGGGGGGTAGTCCTAACATGCCCCCTTTTCTTTTTTTGAATCTTGGGGGGTAGTCCCTACCTTGCCCCCTTTTCTGTTTTTAATATTTTTGGGGGGATTCTGCTGGCAGCCAATCAAACCCCTACATTTCCCTGCAGGAGCTCATTATTTTTCACAGGAGTTGTCGTGGACACAGATATCACTATCTATATTTTTTTACATTTCTCAGCAACTACCAAGTGGATTTACACCAAATAAGAAAAAGTGGAATCTGCATAACGAAATCTACATCCCTCCCAAATTTACTGTATTTCCGTACAGTGGTCGTACACGTGATAACAAGTCCTGTAGGAATTAACATGGGAAACCACACTTTATTTAGCCCCCATTTTCTCGGCGCCCACTTAATTGATCAGCCCGAAACTTTCCATGTGCATCAAAAATTACTGGCACACTTTCATGGGACAATTTCATGAAGATTTGTCAAAGAGCGCCAAAGATATCGTCAATTAAAAAAAATGCTTTTTCTATGGAAACATGGTTCAAGCTATAACTACCTACTAGTGATCATGATTAGGTACAATATATGTGTGCATATATATATATATATATATATATGGATATGGCAGGAGTTCCAGTCGGAAATGTTCCCGTGGCTGCAACAGATTTGTTGTCAGTCACTGGAACGTGGAACTGTCCCTGAAGCCTGGAAACAGGCAGTGGTTACCCCACTACTTAAGAAGCCAGCTCTGGATCCTACTAGCCCTTTGAGCTTTAAACCAATATCTCTTCTACCTTACCCAGTAAAAATCCTGGAGAGGGCTGTCAGTAAATCCTTGTCCTTATTTTTAGAAGGAAATCATCTACTGGATAATGACTGTAGGAGAGTAGGACCTGCACCTTATGTTGCCCCCACTTTTTTCTGATGTTTACACTGGTTTCTGGCTATAGTCTGGCTGGGACCCTGCTATACAGGGCCCCAGCCTCTCTGTTCTCTCTAAACAACTTGGAGTGCATATTAGATGCACTAGTGATTGGATACTGTGGTACCTTATGAGCCCCTAGTATATGGTACCTTAGGTACCAAGGGCATAGGTACTTCACAGACCTCCCAGGGGCTGAAGCATGTATTATGCCACCCCTATGAAGCAGAATAAATCTGACACAACAGGCTTGCTACTGCAGCCTGGGTGAGGTAGTGTTAGCACTCCTCACTGCGATATAGGTTCACTATATCTCACCTGCACACACATTTAAACCTATCAGTCACCCCTAAGGCAGGCCCTATCAATCCTGAGGGCAGGGTGCTTGGTTTACATGTGTGGGGGTGCCTCTGCCTGAGCAGGGCCCCTCTGCAACTCTCAGAGTCTATTCTCTGGGGCTGTTTGTGAATGCGGTCAAACCATATACTCTTAAGTGCATTATAACCTCGCGGTAAATGCTAACTCTGGGATGGATGCATCAAAACATGTCGTGTTTGGTGTCAAACACTTTGGAATCATACCCCCACACCAGTAACTGGTGTGGGAGTATGATCCCACCCTTCTAGAGGGATAAACATGTACCTACTGTGGAAACACAGTAGAATCCTGAAGAGCCCTGGCATCACAAAATGGATGCCACCAGTCACAGACACTGGGCTGCCCTCCTGCTGATGACCAAAACTCGCAGTGGAGGAGGCCCAACAATAGGCATCCTGTCACAGGGAGGTGTGGTCACCTCCCAGACAGCGTTTAGTGTATTGGGGCTGGGTGGGTGCACTCCTAGATTGCTTTGAAGTCCTGCACTGGGGGAGCAGTAGGCTCCTCTGTGCATTTTCCAGCTCAAACCGGTTCAGGGGCTACCTGCCCCTGTACTGGCGTGAAACTGGACAAAGGGAAGTGGGTGTAGCCACCCACTCCCCTGACCCTCCCATAGGTGGGGTCATAGAGCTAGTCCCTCCCTTCCTTCTAGTATAAGTTAGAGAACCCTTACCATTGCAAACTAGATATCCCTGGACCACGCTCTGAAGAAGAATCCTGGACCTTCGACGTTCCACTACCTCTGGAAGACTGAAGAATCTCCCTTGGAGTCAAGGAGTGACTCCCCTGCTTGGCAGGCTCCAAACTTTGCAATCAATGGTCGCAAACTTTCCCTCTCCAGATGGCGTTCGAAGTCCCTGCATCCTAGGAAGAGGATTTCCTGACTTCTCCAAGGCCATCATGAGTCCCGTGTGACGCTGAGCAAGTAGACCCCACGAGCGACGAGGAACCGCAATCCCTGGGTACCTTGCACTATTTTAGTGCAACCTCTTCACGATGGTCTATGAACTTCCACCAAAAATCAGAAGCCTACCCCATCCCGAGTGACCGTGGGCCCCTGTTGAGTGAATCCTCCCAAGGCATCTGTGCAATCCCTTGCTGGTTGGCTTGTGGGTCCCCAGAAAACTTTTCTACAAAACCAAAGGGCTCCCCTGTTTGCTCCAGGCCTGCCCTGACTTACTTTTGCTGGGTAAGTCCCTCAGACCTTGCTGGTCTGCACCGCTGACTTTTTACACTTTCCACAAGACTTGCTGTTGCCAAGGCTTGTTAGCTCCAATCTGGTCGCTGACACCGCAGTAAGCTGCAGACCTTGTGGGACACACCGAATCCAGCTCCTGGTCCTTGTCGACACCTCCTGGACCTCGTGGCTGAAGAGTCAAGACACCCATGATCACCTGAAATCACCCAACGACTGTGGGCATCCAGCTTCCTTGCCCCGGGTCACTGCCAAGTGACTTTGAACACTGTCCCCTCTGCTTTCAGGTCTTCCTTCTTCTGAATCCAGGCTAGGATTCCACCGGACACTTCTCTAGTCTTCACAAGCAGCAAGTCCCATTGAAAACGACGCCACAACCCGATACCAAAAGACACCTATGCACCCGGCTTCCCTGGGTGAGGTAACTCTGGCACTACGGTGCTCCTGTGTGTGTTGGCTCTAGAACTACTTACCCTGTAAGTGACTTGCTTGTAGACTCTCCCGAAGTATCCTAAAACTCTAAAATTCCAACCGCGACTTGCTCCATTGAAGTCAATAGGGATCCGCGGATGTGTTCTCACACTGCAGGCATCTCCGGTGGGTCCTTTACTTACCTGCCTTGGGTGGATTAGTGAGACCCCAGCACTTATGAAGGCCCTAGGTCTTGTCCCCTTGCAAGCCATTATCCCTGAATCTCTTTTTTAGTATATGGTCTGTTACGCCCCTAGAGCCCCAGCCATATTTATGCTTAACTTGTTGTGAAATGTTGGTTTGTGCATATGTCCTTGACTTCTAATTAGGGGTGGGCGGAATTTGCGAAATTAACTTTCGCAAATTATCGCGAAAATGCTAAAAATCTCCGCAAACACGCCGGAAATATCGCAAAGACACGGAATTTTTTTTCCCGCCTGTTCGCGGTATTTTTTGCGTGATCGCGGGTCGCCAACTTACCCATGCGGTTGCTCAAGGGCGCGGCCATCTTGTTTTCACTTGTCCCGCCCTCTCGCGATGCTTACTTCCTGTTCCGGGTCACGCAATGCATGTTCGCGCCCGTTCGCGGTCGATATTTCCTGTTCGCGACCGCTTTTACTTGATCGCGTTGCTTTTTGCTTGCTCGGGGAGAAAATATTGCGCGAACTTGCGCACGTGGTCGCAATGGGCGCGGCCATCTTGTTTTTCACAGTATTGCATGGTTCTGGGGCCTGATTTTCAATCCTCCCAAAATCCTTTCAATCCTTTGTTTATAGCCACTTTTTTTGGATCTTTATTACTTATTATTTCTCTAACTATTTTCCTGCTTCTATATTTTTGGTTTTTGTCTACTTTTTTTTTGTTTTTTAGCTACTTTTTCTCTTTCTATTGCCTGCTATTTATTTCTTTTACTCCTTTATTTATTTTACCTTTTCTTTCCCGCCCCGTCCCCAGAACCATGTCCAAGGGTAGGGCTGTTCGCCGGCGCAGCCAGAGCCGCGACCGCCTTCCTTGCGGAAGGCGGCACCCACAAGGGGTGCAGGCACGGGCCTTATTTGGGGATGAGGAGTTGGCTGCACTAATTTTCTTTGTGCAGCACCACCTCCCCTCAACCCTGGCAGCAGGTGGCAGGCCTGGTCCGGGTACGGCCTCCGGGAGCGTCGGCAGCGGTGGGGGAAGGTGCGCCGGGCAGTGTCGCGCATCTCTGGGGTCCGGCGCACCCAGGCACAGCTGACGCACCGATGGTCCGACATCCTGGACCGTGAGCAGGACCTGCTGGACCTGCTAGGAGTGGAGGTCCCGGGGCTTGGTGAATACATATTTAATTACTACATCTTTGTGTCTGTTCTTCTGCTCTGTGTTATATATTGCGAATATTTTTTTTCCTTCCAACCAGCTAGAATGTTGCTGCTTACAATACATTCCAGGTTAATAACGTTTAAAAGTCTTCTGTGTTTATGGTGCTCTTCTGCGCTACTACTAATCTTACTTGTTTGCAGCTTTGCGTTTGCGCTTGCTTAGCGTGATTCTTTACGAGTTTATTTTAGAGAAATTAAGTTACGTAATGCTACAGTGACTCTAGTCCACTCCTTACTTTGTCCCGTCACTAATAGATAGGGGCGGAATGATGTTTAGGTACACTACTTTGTATGAGCTTCTAATTTGTTAGTGGTATGCGTGATGCCCCCTCACTCAGTTACGTGACGTGCTGCTAGTACGGCAGTCTTTAGAACCTTTTCTAGTTTGTTCAATGAGTGGTGGTAGGCTTAGCAGTTACTTAGCAGTAGCAGATCAGCATCAATCAAACCAAAATTTGGTGTATACAAAAAATGTAGTCATGTTCATGTGTCCTCCATGATTTGACCATACGCATTGTTGAGGAATACAGTGGAAATGCATACTTAATGTACAATTGGCATGCCTTGAATAGGTGGGCTAGGTTGGGTGGTACGTTGTACTTAGGCTTAGTTGTAACTTGGTTTTCTGGAATCAGAATGGAAGACTGGATTACTGTTGATAAATAGTAACTTAAGTAGTCGAACTGCGAATCCCCCGATATTACATGTTGACCATATGAGATCGGTCAATGTAGTTATTGCAATTGTTGTTTACATAAGAGTTTTTTGACCGTTGTTGAAAAATATTGTATTTGTTTGACACCATCCATCAATGTTTGTCTCTTTCTTATATCTTTCCTGTTCATCAGCACCCAGGGGCAGACCGACAGGGACTGGGCAGTCGGCGGGACAGGAACAACACCACCAGGAGGACACCGCTGAGGGCTCCTCTGCTGGCCCCAGTAAGTCTTCTTGTTTTTAATAATATTTCTTATTCCATAACTTTTAATGCCCCATATTTTTCCTGAACTATTGTTTGTTTCCAAATGCTATTTTTTTACCACCAATTATCCTTCGATCTGTACGGTTTCAAAAATCTTATCCCTACCTCCGCTATGATGACTCTGAGTACTACTACTACTACATACTATCAGTCTGTCTGTACTGTAGTAGCTAGTCTTGCCCAGTTGGCCAGTGCCACTCTTTGTGAAAGGTTGTAATATAAAACTCATATTCACCAGTAGCTCGAGCCATTGAGTCCAATCCGTTGGGTCGTCGTCTTGTACTACTTTTACTCTTATTGATCTTGAGGCTTTGAAAATTCACAGCAACAACAGCCCTACCAGATGTATTACTATTTTGATATGATACCCTATAGGAGATACTACTGTTGTAGGGATCTTGCACATACATTTGCACCAGAAAATAGGATGTTGGTGATGGTAGGTTGGACCTTCCTTGCACACCTCAATCAGAAATTCCGCACCCACCACAATTCCACTGCTTAACTATTAGGTCTCGGAACCCTCCCCCCAAGATACCCAACAAGTAGACAACCCAGAACATAACACACCCAACCTCTCAGTCGTGGAAGCAATTCACATGCACACCCTTACTTCAATTTGCTCACTCGTGTAAGTTAGTCCACACCAAATACCACCAAGTCTATGTAAGTTCAAAATGTTTATTTCAATTTGAGAAGGTCTGTACACTGTTTTCTTAGCAGCACCAACCGGAAAATCAATAACATTAAAACAATATACATTGTTACACTTATACAGTTGAAAATTAAATCATGATAACTGAACAGTGGTGGAAGGCAGCACCACCATCCCATAGCAATTTAGTTTATATAAATTTATAAAAGAAGATGTGAGTGAAGGGACCCCTCACCTTAGAAGAACCTAGTACTGGTAGTTGTTGCATCATTCAGAAGCTCTGGTTCGTAGAAGGGAATCTTGCGTCTGTAATGCGAAAAAAGAAATGGTGTGCGTTAGTATATTGCAACTTGCAAGCATTTCTCAGCCGTGCCAAAAAGTGTAGCATCTATGGATAAGCAATATGGACTAACAGTAACAGTAGTACACCAGTATTTCCTAAAAAAGTGGCTTGTTAATGTTTGTGGACCGCTTGTACGCAGCGCGTAGACTAGACAGTAGCAGTGTGAGGCAGGTCATGTGGGCTCAAAGGTGTCTTAGGAAGCTGCAAGGTAAAGGTAACGTCACATGTGCAAAAATAAAAGCCACAAAGGTAAAATGGTAGCATGGCTAGGGCTAATTAAGCAAAGGCTACAATGATCATATATAACTATTAGTGTCTACTCTACTACTACCTGATTTGTACTAGTGATGTATGTTAGTATTAAATCATTTTTCAACCTTGCAACTGATCAATAGGGGGGAGGTGTATATGACGCCTAATAAATGTGTAATGTTTTCTAGGCGCACTACCGACCACCAGTGCCGGGGCCAGCGAACAAGGCGACGCGGAGGGAGAGGATGCGGCAGTTGCTGCTGATACAGACGATGGAGCGGTAGGGGGAGTGGCAGCACCAGTGGCAGGCGGTGGTAAGTTAGATTCATAATCCTTAACTATTGTTGAACTTGACAGCACACTCACTGCAAGGGTGTACTGTATGTATATGTATACTGTACAGTTGTGACTTAGGGCCCCATTAGGATGGTGGGCGTATTGCCCCCGCCGGGCCGGCTGGCATTCACTGCCGACACCGCAGGGGCAAACCTCCGCCATCCCTGTAGAAATTATTCAGACCCCCCACATGTCGACCAGGTGGAAAAGGGTTCAATATTCCGGTTGTGTCTCTCTGAACCAGCCGTATAATCTGCATTTTGGAATGCCTTTGCGTGGCGGCATTGCCGTCCGCCACGGAAAGGCATGCAGACATTGCAGAGTATGCTTGGATGCCCCCATGGAGGGTACCTACCTATGCTATGGTACCCCCCCACCTTTCCAAGCAAAACGTGACAGGCTCCGTGCGGGGCCCGTCATGTTGTGCTTGGAAAAGCAGCACAACATGTATTTTTAGCATTGCTTTCGGCACCGCCAACCAGAATGTAAAAAAAACAGGATGCGCCAGCCACTGTGCCGGGCGCATCATCCTAATTAATTGTCCCCACGGGACCCCCACCCTTTTTAGTGTGAGGATGGCGGGCGGACAAAGTCCGCCCGCCATACGATGTCGTAAGTAGTAAGTATGAGTTGTTGTGAACATTTGAAGTGTGAACTATAAGACTAGAATCCCTTTAATTGGCATTGGAGCGGGAGTATTGAGTAACCAATGGCCTCATCTATCTAATTTCAACTCCGCTTTGAAAGTTTTATGGAGAAGAGCACCTGGTGCACTGTTCAACTAAAAAGTGAAAGACGGGTGGAAGGAAGAAGGACGGGCGCGATTTAAAATGTTATGTACTACTGTGCTTTATAGTGCTACTCTACCATGCCACTATGTTTATAAATAATTAACTTGTCTTACTGTTTTTCTAAGAGTATATTTTACAATTATCTTGTTTTTTTCTTTTTGATACACAGCTACTCCTAAACTAAATCGAAGGGAGTTGGCCGCCAAGGCACGGCGCCGGAAGCTGGAGGCAATCCAGCGACAATACCGGCGGCTGGTGGTCTTAGCCGAGGAGGAGGAGGAGACTGCGGCTGCAATTGGGGAAGCCTCCTCCCGTGGCCCGGGCCCCAGCCACCACCCTCCAGCGGTACGGCGCCACCGTCTGGTGGCTGCCCGCCGCCACCGTGCCATCTCCGGTGCCCCCCCCACTGTGGCTGCAACTGCCGCACCCTTAGACGCCGCGTCGCCCGTTTAGAGGGTGAGGTGCGCCAGATGCGTGTCCTCCTCGAGTCCCGCCCCACCAGTTAGTCCCTGTCATCCTGTTCTGCCCCTTTTTTAATTCTTGTTCTTAACTAGTTTGGGCGTTACAGACTTTTTTCTACTATGGACAGTGGTTGGGGTTAGAGAGGGGATGTGGGTCAGCTTTTGTGGGTTTAGTTTATTTTTGTTAGGGTAAATTAAATATATTTTTCTATGTTACATGCAATGTTGTTAATGTTTTGTAGGTGGGGTAACTGTTTAACATCACACTGTTTCCTTGCTGGTGCATGGCCGCCCATAGCCTGTGTTTGATTTCAATAATTGGCTGACTGTATAAGACACAAACAGATAGATGAGAGACACACCTCACTCATTGACTGGTCCTTCTAGTACTTTGTCTGTCCTCTAGTCTATGCATTCTTTGTACTGGTGTGTGAAAACGAAATCATTGACATGTCCATTATTAATGCTCCCTCCCCCAAACTTGTCTCTTACCGGTGCTTGATGTTTATGTCCAACTGTGTCACAGCACTGGCTGGATGGTGAAGATGGTTTCCTTTTTCATACATGCCATGATTGGGGTGGTGGTGGTGGTGGTGGTAGTATAGTAGTAGTAGTAGACACTGGCAGGGCGGCAGCATTTCCAAAAAAAGAAAAGGAGACAGTCAATCGCCTTTGAGAGACTGTTAGAGGAGTAGTTGAATGAAGTACAGTACAGAACTTACCGAGCAACAATAATATGCTCAAATATTTGTCAAAAAAAATGAATGGTGGTTAGGAGGATAGCCTACTAGACAGAGTTACAAACTATAGTTGTGTCGAGCCACTTGACTATGCCTACAGTCTAACAGTTAGTGCTGTATATGAGGAATGACAACAAACAAATCCAATCAATGCCGGCAATTCATGCTGAGGTATATGTTCCTTTGTTAAATAAAATAACCTCTGAAATATCCTACTCATGGGTGGCCAAGCAGAAGAAGATCATCGCTCTGCCTTGAAATTGAAGTAGTGTTGCTTTCACCACATCCGCCCCAGCAAGTGTGTGATTAAGTATTGGTGTACATTTAATTTAGTTACACCTCGACAATAAGTCACACAGCCCAGGGGGAAGAGGGTTAGGGTTTATTGAATGGATGGGAAGGGGGTTTTTGGGAAAGGTTTGACATAGAAAAACAGTATGCATACATAGACAAACAAACGACAATCATTGAAGACTACCATATCCATATGTTAAGGGAGAAAAAGGCAATGCATGCATGATGATGAGAGACCCGGATTACATACACTTCTAGTTCTTGTTCTGTTGTTCCCGCCTTAATACTTTAACACATAGCAAATAGAAATTTTTAATATTGGTAGGGAAGAAACGTAAACACAGAGCAAACCTAATGATGATAACAACTCCAAAAACACACTGTTGTAAAGATTGTATACAAGATATTAATCAAATTATTTAAAAGAAGATAAAAGTGGATACTGTTACTGTCTTATCCCAGTCAAAAATGTGGACTGGATTTGCATCTCGGCATTCCTCTTGCTCCTCTCGTCCATCAATCTTGGGTGTGTTGCCTCGCCACTGCCCGGCTGGAAAAAAAAAGGTGATGGATTGGTAAGGTAATTAATATGCATTGTAATGTTTTACAAAGTTTAGGGCAAGGCCCGGCCTGTAATTGTAGATGGAAAACCAAAGAGGATATTGAGAAAGAAAGTTAAAACAAATGCACAAGTGATGGTGTAGTGCAACAAGAACACTTTCCGAGGTGGCATGTATGCATCATCTCTACTCTAGTCTGTTTCCAGCATTGACCTTCAACAGTAACAGGAGAGAGCAGGCCCACAGTGCTTAGCATTAGCACATCCTACGTTAACACTTTAGAGTTTTTTTTTTTCTCTCAAAGAGTTGGACAAACGCAAAGCACATTATCCATTCCAAACATAGCATTTTACAGTTTAAGTTAGTAAAATCAATGCACTGCAGTCATCCCACCGCTACACTCTATTCAACTTCTACACAGACATTTGGGTCTGCTGTGGTTGTTGTTGACGTGTTTACCTTTAGGCTTTTCCGTTTTATGCCACTCCTGAAACATCCTCCTGACTTCATCATCATCTCTGATACTTTTACTGACTGACCGTGAAGATCGGCCTGCAGTATAAGTAAAATTTTTATGACACAACAAGAGTAGAAATATAAATATTACTGACTTGAGTCATTCTTTATTGTGTACAGAAAGATAGATTACTACTAGTACACTTTGACATCACTTTGTGCACAACAAACAAACAACGCAAACACAAAGACCAATAGCTCAGAGTTAGGTGTCCAATGCATGCCATTAATTGTCATCATTCATTACCTGTTCCTTCTCATCTTAAGTTAACGGGCCATCTCTTTCGCCATCATCATGATGGACGGTGCTGTTGTGTCACAGTCATTTGCATTGCGAAGATTGAGTGAGTCCCCTTCCTGTATTGAATTAAAAGCAATGTATCACCAAGATGCAGGAGAAGTACACATTTCTTATTTGCAAGAAGGGGAAAATTAGTGTGTTCTGTAGAAAGTTGATTAGTGGCAGTGCACAATTACATAAATTCATGCGCAACAAACACAACAAAATCTACATCATTCAGTCTGTGACTCTGCGGCCAATGCATGGCATCAATCATTACCTGTTCCATCTCATCTTGTTAACGGGCCGTCTATTTCGCCATCATCATCATGGACGGTGCTGTTGTGTCACAGTCATAAGCATTGCGCAGATTGAGTGAGTCCCCTTCCTGTATTGAATTAAAAGCAATGTATCACCAAGATGCAGGAGAAGTACACATTTCTTATTTGCAAGAAGAGGAAAATTGAATTCACCTTGAGTTAAGTTTAGTGTGTTCTGTAAAGTTGATTAGTGGCAGTGCACAATTACATAAATTCATGCGCAACAAACACAACAAAATCTACATCATTCAGTCTGCGACTCTGCGGCCAATGCATGGCATCAATCATTACCTGTTCCATCTCATCTTGTTAACGGGCCGTCTATTTCGCCATCATCATCATGGACGGTGCTGTTGTGACACAGTCATACGCATTGCGCAGATTGAGTGAGTCCCCTTCCTGTATTGAATTAAAAGCAATGCATCACCAAGCTGCAGAAGAAGTACAAATTTCTTATTTGCAAGAAGGGGAAACATAGTGTGTTCTGTAGGAAGTTGATTAGTGGCTGTACACAATTACATAAATTCATGCACAACAAACACAACAAAATCTAAATCATTCAGCCTGCGACTCTGCGTCCAATGCATGGCATCAATCATTACCTGTTCCATCTTATTTTCAGTAAATGGCCAGTCTCTCTCGGCTCTGAAAGGAGGATAGCTATAGTAGTCATCTGATTCATGGTCCACTTGTTTTGGAAGGACGAGGAAAGTTTGAATTTGTTGTTACCATCATCCAATCATCATTCATGAGGGAAATGGAATTGAGCAGGAGATTCAGTATGATCGAGCGGAGGAGCTGGATTCGGAGGACTGTACTGTCAAATGGAAGACACCTGAAACTTGTATATTAAATTCGAAGAGTAGAAGACGGTGATAATGGATTTGTTGCGATTCACAAGTTTATAACCGGAACGACAGACACATAAACAAAGGGGGAAAAAAGGGAGGAAGACAGTAAGTGCGTGCCTAATTGTCAGGGAAGTATAGCTCGTCCTCAAACTCTGGGAGTTCTTCCAGTAGTAGGTAATCATCTGACACAATACTTCCGTCACCTGAGCCGCTGTCCTCATCTTCCTCTGTTGATTCATGTATTGTGTAATTCGGTGGTATGAAGTGCTGATTCATTTTGATCATTGTTAACCTCTCCACATTTTTTGGAGATAGACTGGTCCTTCTCAATGTTACAATGGAACCAGCAGCACTGAAAACACGTTCGAAAGAGACACTTGCGACAGGGCAAGCCAGATAGCTTATCGCCAACCTGCTGAGCTGTGGCCATTCAGACCTTTTCCTATACCAATACTGCAATGGGTTTTGATCAACGTACACCTCTGTTGGGTCGTCCAGATAGGCCTGGACCATCCGCCCAATGTTCAGGGTTGCTGATGGTAAGCTTTTGTGCTGTTTTTTCTGTGCATCAGCACTGTGCTTACAATAGCCCATCTTTACATACCAATCCTGTAATGATAATGATTGTACTCCGCCTAATGATCCAGTTTTTGTTTCTGTAGTCAATAGTGATGGTGAGTGTTGTGATTGTGAGCCAACCGCACTGCCCTCAGCCGACGAAGTTGCTCTTGATTCTGCATGGCCTGCTTCAGTATCAGTACTTGTTGGGGGTTGATGTGGCAGGCTTTTAATTAGCAGCCCTTCGTTTTCAAACTTAATGGCTGCTTCAGCTATACAACTTTTGTAGCGGGCAACATCATTGTCGGAAAAATAAAGGAATGTCTTGTCTAGTCCTAATTTTGCACGTGGATCCAGAATTGTGGCACAAATGTAATGTTCTTGTGACAAAATTTTATTTTGTATCCTTACATTTTCAGTTAAGCGCCTGGATAAGCTCTCCATCAAGTCATGGGCTTGCCTTCTGTCCTCTACACCTTTGTAGGATTCAGACACATTATTCAGCTCATGCTCTAGCATTTGCAACAATGGGATAGCTTGGCCCATTGTACAGTCCTCCTTGCTGACTTCACGTGTGAAGACCTCAAAAGGAGACAGCATCTCAGTCAGGCATTTAATTAGGGTCCATTGCTCCCTCTGAAGGGTCATGCCTTTAACACTAGCATCACTGCTTCTGTACCAGACATATTCATGGAGTGACCTTTGCTGTTCGTACAGACGATCAAGCATGTAATACGTTGAGTTCCAACGTGTTGCCACCTCCTGGATGAGTGCCTTGACTGGCATCCTAAATTCACGTTGGATGATCCTCAGCTGCTTCCGAGCTTTAAAAGAATGGCTGAAATGAGTGCATATTCTTCGGCAGATGGCCAGTTAATTGCTGACTATGGGTTCTTTTTTCAGAAAGTCTTGCACTATAATGTTTATGCAGTGTGCCAAACACGGAACCCTGAAATAGGAACCAAGTTCCATGGCCTTAAGTACATTACTGCCATTGTCTGTGGCAACAAAACCAATACCAAGCCCTCTGGGCCGCAGCCATTCCAAAACCTTGGTGCGAAACTCTTCTAAAATGTTTTCAGCCGTATGAGATTTCTCCATGGCGAACATGGCTACAGTTGCATGTTTCCGAGTACCTTTAAAAATCGCAGCTGTGTCAACAACACCTCTTGCAGATAGTTTATCTCTAACCTCCACAAAAGAGATCCAGTGTGCAGTGATGCACATGTAATCTGTGTCTTAGCAACTGCTCCACATGTCTGTTGTCAGGTGGATATTGTGCACAGCACTCTGCTGCAAACCGTGACCAACCAATTCCAGCACATCATGATGTAGTGCCGGAACAGCAATTCTTGCGAAATAGGACCGGCTGGGAACTTTCCATTTCGGGCAGATGGCAGACACAAATTCAAGGAAACCCACCCCTTCCACAAATGAAAAAGGAAGAAGGTCCAGCACTAACATTTTAGCCAGCTTCGCATTGTACAATCGTGCCGTTGGGTGGTTGCGTTGGAACTGCCCCTCCAACCTAAACATGCTCTCAATGGTAGGCTGGCTTACTTTCCTTAGTGGTGCTGTTTTCATTAACCCATTAAGGCTTAACAACACAGATTGTCTCATTGAGGTACTCGCCGGTCGCCTTAGTGTCTAACCCACACTCTGAGTATGGCTCTTACTGCGGTGCCACTCTGATGTTACTGAGGAGGATGTGGGCGTTACCACTGCAGTGACTGCACTACTGGAGACAGGGCTAGAAATGCCTCCCTGTTCTTCACCTGCCACCACAATAATATCGCTCCCTGATTCTGAATCCTGACCAACTTCAATGGGTTTAGTTTTTCTACTTTCTTTTAACTTACGTAGGTGATACTCCCACACGATAGTGTGGTGTATTCTGAGATGACTTGCTTGTCCTCCGGTACCATAGTTTGTACCAAGCTTACCACGCCAAACACCTTGCCGACAAATTGAGCATATAGCAACGTTCTCCTCCTTGGCGCTAACAGAAAAGAAGTCCCAAACTGGGGAGGAGAACTTTCTGGCACTGCTGGATGTGCCACTTTCAACACCAGATGAACTTGAGGGGGTGCTTGAAAATATGTGACCCTGTCCACCTACACTGTGACTTTTACTACCACTTCCTACTGAGATGGTTGAGCTGGATGTAGGTCCCTGCCGGGCCTTGGAAAATATGGCAGCTGGAGGTAGTGGTGGTGTAACCTGTGTTGGTGAGATCCGTGCTACATCCCGCTCAGTACTATTTTACAGAACAAGGGAATAGTATGCCTTAACTAGCTCTGCCTCGGCACACCGGCAGTCTCCATTGAAACTCCGAAGCAGATGCGGCGATACTGCCCACCCTCACTGAAGTAATGCGATCGTGCATTCTCTAACAGCTGGCACACAGCACCCAACAGGACTTTCTGCCATAAAGCAAACAGAATTGATCCCGCTGGTGTCAGCAACCCCCAAAGTCCAGATGTTGAGCACTCCTGTGCCTATACTGAACCGTCGACTCTCTGCCACCTTAGAATTGTAAAAAAGGTGTGATATATTATCAAGACAGCAGTGCATTGTTTGTTTGTCCTGAAGATGATGCCCTATATTTAATGTGGCATCGAAACATCGTCGACACCCAAACACCCTATGCACTAGACTCAAGCTATAACACATTGTGCAATGGTGTTAAATGATTAATTTGTGTCTGTCTATACTGAGAACAACTGTACAGACCCATTTTGGCTTGCCTTTTGGCCAATTCTGTGTTCATTGTTCTGTCTTGTGTTCTGTTGGTCACGGCTGTGCCCACTTGTCATTTGAATGTTTTATTTGATACTACTTTTGAAAAATACTATGAAAATAAATTCTTGTCCGGCTGGACAAAAGACATACATTCTATTCTAAGTGTATGGTTATCTATCACACTGTATTACTCCTGAATAGGGACCACTGTTCTTTATAACATCCCGCTCAGTAGCAGCCTTTCTAGATAGGGTGAGAATGTCGGTCTCTAATCTCTTTGGGGCGGGAGTAATGTGCGTGATGACTGGCTCGTCTTCATCAACATCATCACCCCCCTCTTCTACATCTTCCTCCATAACTCTAAGTTTTTCTGGGACCTTCCTTTTCAGAAGCATTGTCTTGTGGCGTATATCACTCTCAGACCGAGCTGGTGGGACCCAAGGGTCATCACGATCATCAGAAGCGGGGCTTGAAGAAGAAGATGATGGAATAAGCCTCCTTTTCCTTGCTGGTGGTCTGGAAGACAATAGATCTTCTGAAACAGCGGTTTGACTTTGCTCCACTTTGTCTGCAGGAAGCTCGATTTCCTGAAATGCCCCTACATCAGGAGCAACAACTACTATGGTGGGCTGTTGCGGCGGCTGCTGCTGTTCTTGTTGCGGCGGCTTCTGCTGTTCTTGTTGCCCCGGCTGCTGCTGTTCTTTTTGCCGCGGCTGCTGCTGTTCTTGTTGCGGCGGCTTGACACTGATCTGCTGAGTTTGCGCCTGCGTTGAACTTGATTGTGTACTACTTTGCGGTAATGACATTTCTTCAACATCGCTGCTCGTTAGTAGACTGGCTACCTCTGCGACACTAAAGGCCTTGGGCCTAGGTTGGTGGGGTTGGACCGCTGTGCTGCTCCCAGCTTGGTTCCCGGACAACGCTTTGGTGCCAAAAAAAACATTGGCCGGCACACCACCAGTCGTGGTTAATGGCACTTCCTTTTTCTGTTCCTTCTTCTCACCGGCAACTTTCTTGGTATTGGACCTGGTATCTTTCTTTGGGGCCATCTTCTTCAGATGTCAGGCAGGATGCAGATGCACAACAAGTTCTGGTTTCACGTGGACGTGATGCGCAGCAGGACTTCTGTCTGGCTGGCAGTACAACGGGTAGCCGGGTGATGCTGATGACACCTCCTACTCTGTCTTTTGTGAACCTAAAAGCAAATAAGACAGGAGAAGAACATCAGTGAAATGTTGCATTTGTTGTTGTGGTTCAGTTACTTAGTACTGTACTAGTGCAAACAAAAGATAGTCTAGCCATTTATGACTTTTTTTTTTAACTAGAGCTATGTTATACTACTGTGTACAGCCACACACTACACTCTCAGGAAGGATAGGAAAGTTAATAATAACCACCAAAATAAAAATGTAATGAAAGTGGGGTGGACCATTAAATTATTTGAGCATCTCAGCATCCATGGAGATGCTGCTGGCAAAGGGGGTGGCTGGATGGAAGCAGTAAGCCAAATAGCCAATAGGAAAACCATGCAGGCCTATGGCAAAAGCAGGACACTAATAACTCACAGTCCAAACACCAAAAGAGGCCACCACCCACATGGACACTCACAAATCACAAACAAGCCGGGGGCCTGGGAAACACCAGGAGCTGACAAAAGGCCTATAAAAGCCAGGTAAAGGATGCATGCTAAAGCACACTGCTCTGCCTTTTTAATGCAACAAAATGGAAATACAAACATTCACAGGCCCCAAAAAGGTCTGCAGGGTGCATGCATTGCACACCAACACACCAGACACATACAACAAAAGCATGTCTTTAAGACAACCAACATCAGAAAGGCCACCCCAAAAAACACACTTCCCCAACTCAATCCAATGCCATCCATGCCCTAAATGATGTCTAAATTCAACAGATCACACAGAAAACACTTGAATAATAAAGCTGTGGCTACCTGCTCTGATCCTAGTGGATGAAAAAGCAGGCCTGTTGGCAGACAAGGCCAGGCAAGCTTGCAGGCCTAGGCCTCAAAATGGCCACCAGCCACATGGCCAGGCCCAACAACATCACAAAGGCCACCCCCAAAAAACACACTTCCCCAACTCAATCCAATGCCATCCATGCCCTAAATGATGTCTCAATTCAACAGATCACACAGAAAACACCTGATTAATAAAGCTGTGGCTACCTGCTCTGATCCTAGTGGATGAAAAAGCAGGCCTGTTGGCAGACAAGGCCAGGCAAGCTTGCAGGCCTAGGCTTCAAAATGGCCACCAGCCTCATGGCCAGGCCCAACAACATCACAAAGGCCACCCCCAAAAAACACACTTCCCCAACTCAATCCAATGCCATCCATGCCCTAAATGATGTCTAAATTCAACAGATCACACAGAAAACACTTGATTAATAAAGCTGTGGCTACCTGCTCTGATCCTAGTGGATGAAAAAGCAGGCCTGTTGGCAGACAAGGCCAGGCAAGCTTGCAGGCCTAGGCTTCAAAATGGCCACCAGCCACATGGCCAGGCCCAACAACATCACAAAGGCCACCCCCCAAAAACACACTTCCCCGACTCAATCCAATGCCATCCATGCCCTAAATGATGTCTAAATTCAACAGATCACACAGAAAACACTTGATTAATAAAGTTGTGGCTACCTGCTCTGATCCTAGTGGATGAAAAAGCAGGCCTGTTGGCAGACAAGGCCAGGCAAGCTTGCAGGCCTAGGCTTCAAAATGGCCACCAGCCACATGGCCAGGCCCAACAACATCACAAAGGACACACCCAAAAAACACACTTCCCCAACTCAATCCAATGCCATCCATGCCCTAAATGATGTCTAAATTTAACAGATCACACAGAAAACACTTGATTAATAAAGCTGTGGCTACCTGCTCTGATCCTAGTGGATGAAAAAGCAGGCCTGTTGGCAGACAAGGCCAGGCAAGCTTGCAGGCCTAGGCTTCAAAATGGCCACCAGCCACATGGCCAGGCTTAACAACATCACAAAGGCCACCCCCAAAAAACACACTTCCCCAACTCAATCCAATGCCATCCATGCCCTAAATGATGTCTAAATTCAAGAGATCACACAGAAAACACTTGATTAATAAAGCTGTGGCAACCTGCTCTGATCCTAGTGGATGAAAAAGCAGGCCTGTTGGCAGACAAGGCCAGGCAAGCTTGCAGGCCTAGGCTTCAAAATGGCCACCAGCCACATGGCCAGGCCAAACAACATCACAAAGGCCACCCCCAAAAAACACACTCCCCCAACTCAATCCAATGCCATCCATGCCCTAAATGATGTCTAAATTCAAAAGATCACACAGAAAACACAAGATTAATAAAGCTGTGGCTACCTGCTCTGATCCTAGTGTATGAAAAAGCATGCCTGTTGGCAGACAAGGCCAGGCAAGCTTGCAGGCCTAGGCTTCAAAATGGCCACCAGCCACATGGCCAGGCCCAACAACATCACAAAGGCCACCCCCAAAAAACACACTTCCCCAACTCAATCCAATGCCATCCATGCCCTAAATGATGTCTAAATTCAACAGATCACACAGAAAACACTTGATTAATAAAGCTGTGGCTACCTGCTCTGATCCTAGTGGATGAAAAAGCAGGCCTGTTGGCAGACAAGGCCAGGCAAGCTTGCAGGCCTAGGCTTCAAAATGGCCACCAGCCACATGGCCAGGCCCAACAACATCACAAAGGCCACCCCCAAAAAACACACTTCCCCAACTCAATCCAATGCCATCCATGCCCTAAATGATGTCTAAATTCAACAGATCACACAGAAAACACTTGATTAATAAAGCTGTGGCTACCTGCTCTGATCCTAGTGGATGGAAAAGCAGGCCTGTTGGCAGACAAGGCCAGGCAAGCTTGCAGGCCTAGGCTTCAAAATGGCCACCAGCCACATGGCCAGGCCCAACAACATCACAAAGGCCACCCCCAAAAAACACACTTCCCCAACTCAATCCAATGCCATCCATGCCCTAAATGATGTCTAAATTCAACAGATCACACAGAAAACACTTGATTAATAAAGCTGTGGCTACCTGCTCTGATCCTATTGGATGAAACAGCAGGCCTGTTGGCAGACAAGGCCAGGCAAGCTTGCAGGCCTAGACTTCAAAATGGCCACCAGCCACATGGCCAGGCCCAACAACATCACAAAGGCCACCCCAAAAAACACACTTCCCCAACTCAATCCAATGCCATCCATGCCCTAAATGATGTCTAAATTCAACAGATCACACAGAAAACACTTGATTAATAAAGCTGTGGCTACCTGCTCTGATCCTAGTGGATGAAAAAGCAGGCCTGTTGGCAGACAAGGCCAGGCAAGCTTGCAGGCCTAGGCTTCAAAATGGCCACCAGCCACATGGCCAGGCCCAACAACATCACAAAGGCCACCCCCAAAAAACACACTTCCCCAACTCAATCCAATGCCATCCATGCCCTAAATGATGTCTAAATTCAACAGATCACACAAACAACACTTGATTAATAAAGCTGTGGCTACCTGCTCTGATCCTAGTGGATGAAAAAGCAGGCCTGTTGGCAGACAAGGCCAGGCAAGCTTGCAGGCCTAGGCTTCAAAATGGCCACCAGCAACATGGCCAGGCCCAACAACATCACAAAGGCCACCCCCAAAAAGCACACTTCCCCAAATCAATCCAATGCCATCCATGCCCTAAATGTGCTTGAATATGAAATACATTAAAAAACAACAAAAGGAACAGTTGCTTCATCATGCACACACACACCCATGAGGCCAAGCCCATGGCTAGCTCGGGCCTACTACTACTAAAAAAAAAAAGGAATGATGATAATTAATTATCAAAAATAAATTGTAGTTACAACAACTGCAATGCCCACAATCAAACAAACACAACAACCACTTACTTGTAAAATATCCTATTCTAAAAATCCTCAAATCCAATTGCAGCAGACAAAAAGAGTGATCTTTCCAGCTCCAAATCCAAAGGCAGAATGAGCAGGAGATGGACAAAGCACTGGGAGGAGCCTGCTGGACAGGAACTGGAAGTTGGAGATTCTGTGTCACTTCCTCCCTCTCTCCACCTTTAAAAAAATGACTCCTTGCACAAAAAAGGAAAGCCAAATGTCAATGTAAGGAGTTGCTTTCATCCAAAATCAGCATTTGCAGAAGGTTTCATGCTGCTAGAGCTGATATTCCTCTCCAAATTGAAAATTTTACGTTGTTGAGTTCTCAAGCTTCACATTACTTCCTCCGGCGTGTCGAAAACGACATGATCGCGTTCTCTTCTTTGTCCCTGTCGCGTTGGATGTGACGTGTTCGGGGTCTCTTTCTCCTGTTCGCGTTCGATTAGACGTGCCCGCGTCCTCATCCTCTGGCTCGCGATGTAGAATGACGTGTTCGAGATCTCAATCTTCTCATACTCGCACGGTGCATGATCGCGAGAAGAAAGACGTGAACGCGCGACAAATGACGTGATCGCGCGACAAATGACGTTAATGCGGCCGCGAACTGTCGCGAGACAGCGCAAAATGGCTACCAACAATCCAACATCTCGTGGAGAACGCGACCGGGTCGGGAAAACGCGGGGATTCAGGTAAGGCGATCGCGCGAACGCGAGAATGTATTTTTTTACAGCGCGAGCAAGAAACAAATTATCGCTAAGCTGCGGAATGCGGAAATTTTGACATTTTCGCGCTTTCCGCGGAACGCGAAGATGCCAAAATATCGTAATTTCCACGAACGGAACGGAATTTTGGCCCAGGCCTACTTCTAATCTCATAAAGAGATTAGTAGAGTGTGTCTAGTGATAAGTACATATATATTTTATATATATACCTGTGTGGTGTCCTTTCATTTAGTGATGCATGAGATTATAAGGTAAAACAAGCTGCTTTACATTCCTCTAAAGACTTAGCCTGAAGTCTGCTCTCCACAGCTAACACTAGGATAGCTTTCTTTAAATGGTTGTCTTAAACCTACTACCATAAGAGTCGAATTTTACTGGTGCAAGGTGTCCACTTTAACTAGTGAACAGCGTATACCAGGCCAACTTCTCACAAGGACCAATTCCGATTCCGACCAAGACATGGAACCGAGACGGCTTTGGTGACTGTTTTGGACAACTTGAGAATGCGTGCCGACAATGGTAATTCATCTGTACTAGTACTGCTAGACATGTCGGCTGCATTCGATACAGTGAATCATAAGACACTGCTTGAAAGATTAGAGAACATAGGAGTAAGAGGGCGGGCGCTGAAGTGGCTGCAATCATATTTGATGGGCAGACCATCCCGCCATTTACATCCTCCAAGACTATTGTGTGCCATGGGGTGCCACAGGGCTTCTCAATAAACACGATTATTTTCAACATCTATCTGCAGCCTCTGATTCCCATTATTAAATCTTTTGGAGTACAAACGGTCAGCTATGCAGATGACACACAATTGGTGTTCTCCATGGAAGGAAATCAAGCAGTATCGTTAGAAACGTTCCAGGAGTCAAAGCCCCCCCCAAGCTCTGGGGACCGCCACCCCGAGGCTTTAGGTCAATGTATGCGGGGGGCTCATAGCCCCCCCGCAGCCCCGGGGACTGCCACCCCCAGGGGCTTGTTTTTTTTATAAAAAGAAAAAACCCTGTGTGGGGGGGCTCGAGGCCCCCCACACACCCCGGGGACCGCCACCTCCCCCGGGGCACTAATTATTTAACATAGGGGGTCCGTTACGGACCACCAACCCCTGGGGCTTTAAATTAAGTGGGAGGGGGATGCGCGGCCCCCCCTGGAGCCAATGATGGCCCTGGGGACCACCACCCCCAAGGGCCAGCTCCCGCCCTGCCATTGCAAACTGCTTTGCTTCATTGAAGCGAGATCAGGGAAACCTGCTCTCGCTTCAATGAAGCAAAGCAGATTGCTTTTCCACACGGGGAGCAGCATGTTAGCTGCTCCCATGTGGAAAAGCAATGCCGGCTCCCGCAGGAGGCGGGGGGCCGGCTGGGACCGTGGGGGGATTGGAGACCCCCCCATGGTCCCCAACGAGGTGGCCAGGCCCCGGGGATGGGGTCCCTGAGGCCAGTAGTGGCCCGGGAGGGCGACAACGCGGCCCAACTCCTAAAAATATATATATTTTTTTTTAAATGGCCCTGGGGGATGGGGTCCCCGGGGCCAAAAGGGACCACAGGAGGGGGGCAAGGCAGCCCCCCTCCAAAAAACAAAAAAACAAAAAAAAGGGCCATGCCCCGGGGGATGGGGTCCCTGGGGAAAATTATGGCCTCGGGAGGGGGGCCATGCGGCCCGATTTTCCCGAAAAGATTGTCATTTACAAAACCTTTGAAATTCACTGAAAAAACCATAGGTTTCAGGCCTGATATAGTTAGGAACTAGCATTTAAAAAACCTTTGAAATTCACAGAAAAAACCGTAGGTTTCAGGCCTGATATAGTTAGGAATTAGCATTTAAAAAACCTTAGAAATTCACTGAAAAAACAATAGGTTTTAGGGGTGTTATAGTTAGCTGGACATTTCACTCGAACAAAACCATTGAAATTCCTCCGATATAGTTAGTTGCACTAACTACATCTTGCGCACCCGCAATCCACTGCTGATGATGTCACATATTACATCATTCATGACATGGTCAGTGACATCACTGATGACATCTCAAATGACATCACTGATGACATCACTATGGCATCATCCATGTGACAATCAGATACACCTCATCATACACTAGTATGACCTTTCATCACTCACTGTAAAATACAGAGTGTCAGATTTGAAACCATTAACACACCAATACAAGTTTCTAAACACCCACTCAGTGATTCCTAGATATATACACACATCTAATCACTTACCTATAGATTCACTCATACATGCTGTCAATGATCAATAGAACACTATCAAATCTACTTATACACCTATATCGACATTACACACCAGCACACATCCTAATCACTTATGAAATCATCCTACTCACTTATGCAAACAATTGATCATACTTACTTTTACTTAGCTATACACTTATAAAAACACCACTTCATCTATTCATATAGATAATAAATCATACTTAGTGTGTTATAAAAACACTATTACAAGTATACAGTTATTCATACAGTCACTCATACAATCACTGAGTCATATGTATACTTATTTATATACAACAACTGACACATACACTGGCTTTTATTTTCCTAGTTTGTTGGACATGTACCATTGAGACATATATTGGCTCATCACCACACCCATAAAGATATCCACTCACCCAAGCAACTGTTATAACATGTAGTTTTAACTTCATATACCTACTGAATCAACTATTCACACATCTTTGGGCAGTCACACATCCCCCACCGAACCACACACACATTCACTCTCCCATACAAATACTCAGTTAACAAATCAATAAATAATATAGACTTTCACGTAGCTAGTAACCAACTGGTGCAGCAGTTTACACAACAACTGACAAAGTGATACAGATATTCACACAGTTTAGTCACTATCCAATATATTTACTGAGACACTATAAATTAGTCAAGTAAACAGTCAATCACACTGCTACTAAATCCTGCATCCAGATATTTATATTTATATATCCACTCATTCTTCAATGCAAATTGATATATATATATATAATACATATTTAAATAACGAACCAAACCACATTCACTGGATGATGTCATCAGTGATGTCATCAGTGATATCATCAGTGATGTCATTTGAGATGTCATCAGTGATGTCACTGACCATGTCATGATTGATGTAATATGTGACATCATCAGCAGTGGATTGCGGGCGCGCGAGATGTAGTTAGTACAACTAACTATATCGGAGGAATTTCAATGGTTTTGTTTGAGTGAAATGTCTAGTCACCTATAACACCCTTAAAACCTATTGTTTTTTCAGTGAATTTCTAAGCGTAATTCTGATTGGTGGTTAGATGTCAGTCAACATTCGAATCGGTCGAAATCAGGAAGTGTCGGACGCCATTTTGTGTGTGGCAGTGAAAGAGAAAGGTGGAGAAAGTGAAAAGGGGGCAGGGTAGAGAGTTCCTGACCCCCTTGCCTTTGTCAGGGGGTCCCTGAAGGACCCCGAAGGGTGAAACATTTTTTTTTATTTTTTTTTAAAACACGGGGTGCGCGCACGGTGCGCGCACCCCCCAGGCACCATTTTGAGTTTTAGAGGCAGAAGAGAGCTAAAAACACAAGTGGAGAACGTGAAAAGGGGGCAGGGTAGAGAGTCCCAGACCCCCTAGGCCTTCTCAGGGGGACCATGAAAGACCCCTAAGGTCCCAAAAAAAAAAAAAAATTATAAATATTGCGCGGTGCGCGCACGGTGGCAAAAAATTCATTAAAAAAATAGAATCAAAAATCAAGTTTAAGTGTTTAGATGTTGGTTGGCTCTAAAAAGAGCCGTTGTGTTCATTGAGTGTTTTTTTGTACCTACAAGTAAGTACCGATACAGAGTCTAAAGTCCAAGAGGAAGACTCTGTTCCCTTCATCTGTGAAATGTACACCGTCTCGTCTATAAATGCCTTGCATGTTGTAACGCAAGTTGTTGTGGTATATAGAACCCATACCATAGTCTCTGAGGAAAGCAGAAACAGACTTATTAACGTGCTTTTTTGCTTTCTCAATCTGCGGACAATATTGGTTGGACCAGTTCCACTTTTGCCTTTGGCATATATTAGAATAGGTTAAAACGAATTTTCTCTTTGTGCTAGGATAAAGACTTATGATACACAAACAAACCTATTATCAGTCACCCACTTACACACTATCAGATAAGGTTGGGACCGCCTACCGTGTAATGTTGGAAAATTATCAGTAAAGAGACTCTTTCATTGGTAAAAAAAGCATTGATTGAAATTTATTAACAAATTAAAAAGAGCTATCACATGATCACAATGCATAAAAATAGAATAGTCAAAAGCAAGTGACAAAAAGACAAACCTCACTTATTACAATAAGATAAAAAAATGTATATGCACATTATGTCAAAAAACACACACAGTTAAGAAATATAACTCTCAAAACAAATAAAAAGGGACAATAAGACATACATATAATTACGTAATGGGAGGAACAATGACAGACATCAGAGTTATGTCTTGAATGTGTGGATTTGTAATTACAGTGAACAGAAACAATCTGGTGACAATGCACCCTAATTGGGGTTCAGTTCCGCAACAAATTCCACCCACAATCTATGCGTCGACGCGTTTCGGTGGTGTTTAATGATAAAGGCCACCTTCTTCAGCACTGACAGAAATAAAGTCCTCCACAGAATAATTTTGTCAATAATCCCTTGGATAGATGGCGTGAACACTGCGACGTTTGTTGAAACGCGTACTTCGATTCGCGCAGCCGTACCCAAACAACCGGGTGAATTAAGGAAAAAAAAAAATCTAACTCGGATAGGACGGCTTGTATAAAGGATGTTTTGACAATTCAATTTATACTCTACTAGTGCATCCCCATACAGGAGATCGCACCGTTCCTAAAGTGCAACCAAACAAGACTTGGGATTTCTTCTATCATTAACAAACGTCACAAAAATGTCTAAATAAAGAACATGACCTCACATATGTAGTGAGACTCCATCACATTGAAGCAAGACAAAGTTACACGCCATTTGTAGGCTTTACCTTAGCCTCTAAATCACCTGTCAACAATTGTTATTGGGACAGAGCTGTAGGGATTATTGACAAAATTATTCTGTGGAGGACTTTATTTCTGTCAGTTCTGAAGAAGGTGGCCTTTATCATTAAACACCACCGAAACGCGTCGACGCATAGATTGTGGGTGGAATTTGTTGCGGAACTGAACCCCAATTAGGGTGCATTGTCACCAGATTGTTTCTGTTCACTGTAATTACAAATCCACACATTCAAGACATAACTCTGATGTCTGTCACTGTTCCTCCCATTATGTAATTATATGTATGTCTTATTGTCCCTTTTTATTTGTTTTGAGAGTTATATTTCTTAACTGTGTGTGTTTTTTGACATAATGTGCATATACATTTTTTTATCTTATTGTAATAAGTGATGTTTGTCTTTTTGTCACTTGCTTTTGACTATTCTATTTTTATGCATTGTGATCATGTGATAGCTCTTTTTAATTTGTTAATAAATTTCAATCAATGCTTTTTTTACCAATGAAAGAGTCTCTTTACTGATAATTTTCCAACATTACACGGTAGGCGGTCCCAACCTTATCTGATAGTGTGTAAGTGGGTGACTGATAATAGGTTTGTTTGTGTATTATAAGTCTTTATCCTAGCACAAAGAGAAAGTTTGTTTTAACCTAACAGTTATTGGTGCTCTATCTCTTTGTACTTAATTGAGCCCCTCTCCTTGTTTTGCAAGATATATTAGAATATACAAAGGTAGTTTGCGGAAACAGTGACATCAATTGCACAAAGGTGTCCTTAACAAGCATCTCCAGACCTACCCCAGTTAAAGTGCCTAGGTCATTTCCACCACAGTGCACAATTATAAGGTCAGGCTGTGGGAGATGTAGAAACTGGATTTCACCAAAGGCATTAATTGGTGCCACTTTAACCCTCTCTGACCAATTCATTTAATGTCTACATTTGGCAAAGCAAGGTCTTTCACAATACCTCTTTTTTTTGCATACTTTTCACTCCAGTAGACATAGCTATGACCTACAATCCACACTGTGAACATCTTTCAAGGAGATCTGGATGCACTCAGAAGGTGTCTTTTAGTAGAATGGCAATATGAAAAGAAAGATAGTTGTAAAATGGAGGCTTACATACTTTTTGTTTTAATAAAAAGAGCTCATTGGCTGTTTCAGACCATTCAACACTAAAAACTAGGCTGTATGTTAAAATTTTTAAAAGCATGTTTTGTATTGGTTCAGAAAAATGTGTTCCCACAGAAGATTACTTTGGATATGCTGTTAGGTTTGAAAAGTCAAGCACTCGTCTTTGGATTAGAAACATTGTGTGCTGAACTTCTGACCTCTCTGCTCACACCAGTGTTCCATGATCTGTTGCTATGGTAGCAGGCAGAAGTCATGTTGGGGGTAGGAATCATTTGGAAAGGGTTGAAATTTGCAACCAATAGAAATGTGTGTTTCCATTTAAAAAAATGTGGGAAGCAATGTGATTTGAAATTAACATGTATATGTGTGAAAAAAGAGAGGGAAATTTTGCCATTTAGTGGTTTTGGTGAGAGGAGTACAGCTCAGAGATTCTGGCTCTGATAATCTGTTGTGTGAGTGGCACATTTCTTTCTCAACTAACTACTTTTAAAGGTGAGTTATGAATTTGAGAGGGGATGTATGTGGTGTATTTTGATATAAATAATAGAAATTTGTTTCTTCTTTTAAAGTTGTGTTTTACATTTTATGTTTTGGAAGATATTTAACTGCCTTGAACCTGTAAGATATTATGGAGTATGTCTTCACCATAAGTTAAGGTGTACTGGTATCACCCAGGAATGCTGTTTTGTGCCTAGAATCACACCATGAGTCTGTGGGCACACAGGAATTGTTGTCAGAGATTTAATTCGTGTTGCTCTTGTTCTGTAAGACTTGCACTCGTAGGAAAGGGGCAGCTTGTTTTCTTGAACTGTGATCGTTAGCATTCAGCACAAATCAATATCTCACAGATGAGAGACAAATGCTAACACATTTGAAAACAACAGGGTAGATTTTCCTTCCACTCCTGCAATGGGTGAGGTAGTTCCTACATGTTCAAAACTCCAATTAACCCTTACCACAGGTGATCTTACATACATCTCTGCAGTCTTTATGCAGTTGTGCAAGCGTCCATGCAGATCTCTCTAGCCCCTGACAATACACAGTCTCCAGAAACACACTCTTAGCACACAGGCAGCTGCTTCTCTTGCACTCCCATGATTACTATTCAGCACTGTGTGGTATTTCAGATAGCAGTGTGTAACGCTAACACATTCAACATCACCAAGGCTCATTTCCTTTGCTCTAGTCTAATCACTCACCCAGGTTCCACATGCTCATGGTCTCAAGTAGCTGTTAGGACATGTGCTCTTTTCTGCCTCTCTAAACTATAAGGAAAATGTGTCAGGCTGTTACAGTAATTATCACTTGCTCTACCGCAGTAGTAAATGTGCTTTGAAATTGCCAATCAAATATCGTTTTCTGCCTAGAATCACACCATAAGTCTGTGTGCACACAGGAATTGTTGTCTGAGTGATTTAATTTGTGTTGCTCTTGTTCTGTAAGACTTGCACTCGCAGGAAAGGGGCAGCTTGTTTTCTTGAACTGTGATGGTTGGCATTCAGCACAAATCACTATCTCACAGATGAGAGACAAATGCTAACACATTTGAAAACAACAGGGTAGATTTTCCTTCCATTCCTGCAATGGGTGAGGTAGTTCCTACATGTTCAAAACTCAAATTAACCCTTAGCACAGGTGATCTTACATACATCTCTGCAGTCTTCATGCAGTTGTGCAAGCGTCCATGCAGATCTCTCTTGCACCTGACAATACACAGTCTCCAGAAACACACTCTTAGCACACAGCCAGCTGCTTCTCCTGCACTCCCATGCTTACTATTCAGCACTGTGTGGTATTTCAGATAGCAGTGTGTAACACTAACACATTCAACATCACCAAGGCTCATTTCCTTTGCTCTAGTCTAATCACTCACCCAGGTTCCACATGCTCATGGTCTCAAGTAGCTGTTAGGACATGTGCTCTTTTCTGCCTCTCTAAACTATAAGGAAAATGTGTCAGGCTGTTACAGTAATTATCACTTGCTCTACCACAGTAGTAAATGTGCTTTGAAATTGACAATCAAATATTGTTTTCTGCCTCGAATCACACCATGAGTCTGTGAGCACCAAGGAATTGTTGTCAGAGATTTAATTTGTGTTGCTCTGGTTCTGTAAGACTTGCACTCGTAGGAAAGGGGCAGCTTGTTGTCTTGAACTGTGATGGTTAGCATTCAGCAGAAATCACTATCTCACAGATGCAAGGCAAATGTTAACACATTTGAAAACAACGGGGTAGATTTTCCTTCCACTTCTGCAATGGGTGAGGTAGTTCTTACATGTTCAAAACTGCAATTAACCCTCAGCACAGGTGATCTTACATACATCTATGCAGTCTTCATGCAGTTGTGCAAGCGTCCATGCAGATCTCTCTTGCACCTGACAATACACAGTCTCCAGAAACACACTCTTAGCACACAGCCAGCTGCTTCTCCTGCACTCCCATGCTTACTATTCAGCACTGTGTGGTATTTCAGATAGCAGTGTGTAACGCTAACACATTCAACATCACCAAGGCTCATTTCCTTTGCTCTAGTCTAATCACTCACCCAGGTTCCACATGCTCATGGTCTCAAGTAGCTGTTAGGACATGTGCTATTTTCTGCCTCTCTAAAGTATAAGGAAAATGTGTCAGGCTATTACAGTAATTATCACTTGCTCTACCACAGTAGTAAATGTGCTTTGAAATTGCCAATCAAATATCGTTTTCTGCCTAGAATTACACCATGAGTCTGTGTGCACACAGGAATTGTTGTCACATATTTAATTTGTGTTGCTCTGGTTCTGCAAGACTTGCACTCGTAGGAAAGGGGCAGCTTGTTTTCTTGAACTGTGATGGTTAGCATTCAGCAGAAATCACTATCTCACAGATGCGAGGCAAATGCTAACACATTTGAAAACAACAGGGTAGATTTTCCTTCCACTCCTGCAATGGGTGAGGTAGTTCCTACATGTTCAAAACTCCAATTAACCCTTAGCACAGGTGATCTTACATACATCTATGCAGTCTTCATGCAGTTGTGCAAGCGTCCATGCAGATCTCTCTTGCACCTGACAATACACAGTCTCCAGAAACACACTCTTAGCACACAGCCAGCTGCTTCTCCTGCACTCCCATGCTTACTATTCAGCACTGTGTGGTATTTCAGATAGCAGTGTGTAACGCTAACACATTCAACATCACCAAGGATCATTTCCTTTGCTCTAGTCTAATCACTCACCCAGGTTCCACATGCTCATGGTCTCAAGTAGCTGTTGGGACATGTGCTCTTTTCTGCCTCTCTAAACTATAAGGAAAATGTGTCAGGCTGTAACAGTAATTATCACTTGCTCTACCACAGTAGTAAATGTGCTTTGAAATTGCCAATCAAATATCATTTTCTGCCTAGAATCACACCATGAGTCTGTGTGCACACAGGAATTGTTGTCAGGGATTTAATTCATGTTGCTCTGGTTCTGTAAGACTTGCAGTCGTAGGAAAGGGGCAGCTCATATGATAGGATTTGAAAAGCTCAAAAAAATATAGTAATATATTTAAATTACATAAAGGTATTTTTTTTTTTGTTTCTTTTAGGTATTACTGAACAACACTGAAATAAATTAAACATGCCTATAAAATCAAGAAAGAGAAAAGAACAGCAAAAACATGTATATTTGAAGACAACTGGACAACAAAAATTAGTTGAAGATCCTCATGTTGGAAAAAAGAAAAAGTCTACTGGTAAGCAGACTAAGGATTTTTTTAAAAATATCCTCAACGATAGAAAAAATGTAGAAAGTATATCCTCTGCAAATAGTGTTTCAAGAAGAAAACAACAAGACAATAGATAGGAAATACTAAATGCTAATGGAAAATCAGAAGCAAGAAAGAATGACTTAAAAAGAAAAACAGAATTGCAAAACATTCGTAAAAAAATGTTTCAGAGAAGAGTGGTGTTCAATTTGCTAAAGGATGTGAAAAAAAATAGGAAGAATGCAATATTTTATAAGAAAAAGAAACATATTGGATCAATTGTTGCAAAGGCTTTGGAATTAATAAGAAAACTATTCATTTTAATTTTGAACAGGATCCGTACATTCGATAAAATAGTCAATGTAATGAAGTCAAAAAGCAAAAGGAAAAGAGTAGTGAAAAAAAATAACTTTTGTAATGTGTTCTTAGGAGAATGGAAGCATAGTTCAAGTACTGAACCGTTTTTTAATGAAGAGAGTTATTTTCAAAGTAATAGTTTGCTGTATGCAGTTGACACCAGTGGTCGAACTTATGAAGTTAAAGATGGTTGTGTAATGGAAAAGCAGAAAATGGTTCCAAGAAATGAGGAAGAAGTGTTAGCTGATGAGGTTATGGGGAAACGTTCTAAAGCCCCAGTGTACACTTGGAATTGTAGTAGTATTTGTACTGTACGACAAGAATCTATTGATAAGTTACGTGACTTTCTAAGAGAATATAGTAAAAAAAGGGTTAAACAGAAGATGAAGGTGCTTCAAAGACTAGATCCATGCAGAGTGAGAAAGAATATTGGTTTGCCAGGACATTCTCTGGTTTGTCTTTCTAGGAAAGTTTGTCAAAGTGTTTTTCACCATTTTAGGATGCTGGCAGTACATCATACTGAAATGAGAAAGTTTGTGAGAAGATTGTATTTTGCTAAAAGTCCAGCACTAAAGTTAAATGAGTTGAATAGTGCTCTGTTGCGTGGATCTGTATCAAATGTAGAGACGGTTACTGATGATATTCAGTTTTGTTACTTTGGTCCAGAACAAGAAAGTGCAGGAAATGACACAGTTATTGAAGAAAATGTGGAAGAGAATGTAGAACCCACTGTTAGTAAAAATTTTGAAGATCAAATGACAAAATGTACTATCATCTCTAATGAAAGACCAGATATTACTTGTATTTGTTGCCGGAGAAGCCATTATAAAAGGAATGTTGATCTCTATAAAAAAAGTGAAAAAGAAAATAATTACGAGTGGAAGGATTTTGGTACATATTTGTTTCTGGAAAATTGTTTTGATTTGGGTGAAGATCAGCGTATTTGTAAATACTGTTATAACAAGTTAGAAGAAAATAAAATGCCAGCTAGAGCTGTACATAATAATTTAGAATTGGTTGATATTCCTGCAGAACTTAGTGATTTAAATACGTATAAGTCTATACTCATTCAATATGTCCATCCGTTTCAGACTATAGTTCGTATGGAGCCCAAAACAGGTAAATTACCTCCTTCAGATTTACAAAGAGGTTTAAAAGGAAGAGTTGTCTATTTGCCATTAGATTTGAAAAAAAATATTGAAACAATTGATGCAGATAGTTTGGAAACTGAACCATTAGTTATTCTGGTTAATGGTGTACCTACAAAGAATAAGAAAATTTGGCAGGAGCTAGTAGATGTACGTAAAGTAAAAAGAGCAAATTTCTATTTGAAAAGAAATAATAAGTACTATGAATCAATTTATATGGATGAAGATGAAGAAGTTTTACTAGCAGACACAGGAATACCAACTGGGCTCATTACCAATATGCTGCAAGCAAATGATGATGATTATGCAAGTATTCTCAAAGATATCAGAATTGGACTGCTCACAGAAAATGGCAGAAAAGCTTTACAGAGTCGATTGCTATGTAATTTGTTTCCAACAGAACAAATAGTTCCAGAGAAAATATACAAGAAAATTGCAGAAAAAAATACTGTAATCTGCTTAATGCCAACACTACATGAATGCTCTATATTCAATGAAGAACTTTTGAAATTGGAAAATGAAGAGATTATGAAAATGGAAGCTGTGGATAAAATACAGCATGAAGGAATAACTATTACATTGACAGGCAAATTGAAAACTAAATTGGATTCTCTAGTGAAAAACATATCGAAAACAGCTGGTTTAGAAAAGAATCTTTACGTATGTATGAACTGTCGAGTAATTTTAAGACGTAATTTGAATGTAGAAAAAGGTTTAGTGAATGGAGCTATGGGTAAAGTTGTGGGTTTTGTTAACTACCGGACAAAAGATGGAATTGAATTTTTAAAAATAAAATTTGTTCAGATTGAAGAGGTTAAAGACATTAGTCGTTGTTCAGTTCGTTTTTTGCTTGTGAAAGACTTATATGTACGTAGGAAGCAGTTTCCGTATTCTCTAGCATATGCTGTAACTATTCACAAATCTCAAGGATTAACTGTAGATAGTGCTTTTGTAAACATTGGATCTAGTGTGTTTAAAGAAGGTATGGCATATGTTGCTTTGTCACGAGTGGAAAAATTATCTGGTTTATTCATGATAGACTTTGATGACTCAAAAGTTAGTGCTGATGCAAATTGTGTAAAGTTGTATAATAGATTAAGAAGAAGTTATGCTCCTCATTTAGGTCAGTATCCTGTGTTTGAAAAACGTGTTGTTTGTCGGAAAAGGAGAATTGAGAATATCTGTAATGAGGATGTACAGAAGAGAAAACAAAAGGAGAGTGATGTGATTGCAAGCAAAAAGAAAAAGGACAATGTTGAAGAGGTTGTTGGTTGTCATTTTGAAAATAGCTCTGGTGTCAACTGCTACGCTAATGTAGTGCTGCATGTTGTATTTTATCTTGAAAGTTTGCAAGAGCAGATAATACTAAATCATGAAAAAAAGATTTTGTTCTCTGCTGAGTTTCCTTTATGAGAAGTTGAGTAATGATAAAACTAAAATAGAAAGTGCTTCTGATGTTAGAAATCTTTTAGTTGTATGTTCTGGATGTACACAGTTTACTGAAAATGTCCAGCAAGATGCACAGGAATTCTTAATGTATATGCAAATGGTACTGGAAGATGAAGGGGTAGAAATAGAAAATATGTTTGGTCTCTCTTATAAATGGGACCATTGTTGTGAAAACTGTATGAACACATGCAGCACTAATGTTGATTCTGAAAGGTTCATACATTTAACATTACCAGAGAGTAAATCAGTGACTTTTAGAAAATTAGTTAAAGATGCAAATCACAACATGGAATGTTCTCAATGTAAATCAGACATGTTATCAACGTTATTTTTAAAGAAATGTAGACAGTATATAATTTTAATGATGCAACGTTGTAGAGCTGATGGAACAAAATTGGACACTTTTATAAAGAAGTTTGTAGGAAATCAATTCTCAATATCAGGAAAGACTTTTGTTGCAGTTGCAATAATTTTCCATGATGGACCTTCTATAACTTCTGGTCATTACACAGTTTATCTAAAATGTGAAAAAGGCTGGACACTGTGTAATGATTCTCAATTGATTTTCAAGCAACGTTTGCCTGCAGAATTACCAAATTCCTACTTAATTTTTCTAAAACCAAAATTTTAGATACAAATTGCAGCATCTGAAGAAACCATTATTTCGATTTTATAGGATTATCATTGGATATTTCACCAAAAAAGGGTTTAAAAAATACCATTTGGCCTCATGGAAAGGTAAATGTTTCTATTGTGGACTTCTTTGACAGATATTATTTTGGTGTATGTGCTTAAGCAACAAGATTTACAGACGTTATTTATTGCAAATAGTTATTGTTCTTAGAAGATATTTTTAATATATATGTTACATTTCTATCAATGTATGTTTTACTGAGGATAGATTCAGGGCTTTTTTAAACAATCTTTCAGATTGTTTATTTTTTTGCCCGCTGTTAAGTGATGAATGCAATTCATATCACTATTTTCAGTGAAATTCAATATATTCTGAAAACAGCAAAAAAAGGGCAAGAAATTTACTTTGTTAAATATGAAAATATGTGTACTGTATTCTAAAATGTATTGTTAAATATTACTACTTTTTTTCTTTTTTTTCAGATCAAGAAAGAAAATTTAGGAAATTGAATCCATTTTTCTTGTAATTTAAAAAAAAACATTTATTTCTAATTAAGTTATTTTGTTGGTCAGGTAAGTTTAAAATATCTGTATTTCTCACCCCTTAACTTTCATGCTCCCTTTTCTTCACTTCTCCTCACTCTGCTTTTCTCCTTCCCCTTCCCTCTCTCTTCTTCCTTTACTGCTCTTTCGTAACTCCCTCACTCCTTCTCTACTACTCCCCTAGGTTTACTGCCTCCATCACTATTTTTTCAACAATGTTTCTCTCCCTGTCTCCATATGTCTCAGTCATTCAAACTGCCTTACTCCTTCTCAGTTCCTTGCTCTCTGTCTCTGTTTCTGTCTCTCTCCCTTTGTCTGTATTACCCTTAATTTCCTTAACATCTCTGGGGCAGATTTATGTTTCCTGGCGCATCCCTGCAAATCAGCAGGGATGCACCAGGAAAGATGCGTCACGCAAGTTTAGCCTTGCGCAACCACAGATGTGCCGCATTTACAATGCAGCGCATCATGGCGCAAGGATAAACAGATGCGTGACGCATCTGATGGCGTAAGGGCAGCGCATTGCTGGAGTCGTGTTGCAAGCACGACGCAACTCCAGCAATGTTTAGGGGCTGCCCATACCTAACATGCTGCGTCATGCCTTACGCCTGCTTCAAGCAGGCGCAATGTTTTGACGCAGCAGCGTCGGAAACGTGACTGAGTGAAATCTTGTAGATTTCACTACGTCACTTTTCAGAGGCTTTTTCCGCTGGAACGCCCACCCTGCATACATTAAACCTGACGCAGGTTTAATGTGGCGCAGGGCTTTACACCATGACGCATCTCCATAGATGCGTCACGATGTAAATAGGGCGCAACGTAGCGCAGGGTTTACGCCGCCGCTGCGTCACAAAAGTGACGCAACGGCGGCGTAAAAGTGGCGCAAGTCTAACATAAATCTTCCCCTTTGTTTCTACCACTCCTCCTCTCTCCATCACTCATTTTCTATCTATGTTAATTTTTTAACCTTCTCCGGCATTCTCCTTCCCTCACCTTCCCTAACTGTCACTATCCTTTACTCATAGTCACTCCTATTCTCCTACTTCACTTCCTCCTGTCTGTATCTCACACCCCTTCATCTTTTCACATTCTTTCCTTCACTCTCCCTCACTCTCCTTTGCTCAGTGAATTACTGACTCCCTTTCTCTCACTCCAGTTTCCTAAATCCCTCCATCCCCTCACTCCCCATCTCTCACTTTCCCTTACCCCCTTTTCTAATCCTCAGACCCCTTATCTCACCATCACTCCATTTCTCTTACTTTCAATCCCTCTACCCTGCTGTACTTCATCCGCTTCATCTGTTACTCCCTTTTCCTATCTCCGTCCCTTACTCCCCTTTTCTCACTCCCCCTCCATCACTCTCCATTACTCACTGCCATTCCCTTACTCATTCACTCTTCTTACCTGTATCCTCTACCCTTAGTCCTTTTGTTGCAGTCAGTCTTTCACTTCCCTTTCATGACTGATCATACTTTCCTTTTCTCACTCATTCTGTCTGTCCTTTCCTCCTCTTTGAATCATTTCAATCATTCATGTATACACTACACATTCATTCAATAAAATTACAACACAGTATATTAGGAATATAGCTCTTCTTGGAGAAGTGAAGTGACATTTTTTTATTTTTTTTTATTTTTTTAGAGCACCAAAAAAAAAACTGAGAATGAAAAACTGTTCAACAGGAACAAAAACAATAAATGAAAAAAATTATGGGGTGGAGCATGTGTGCTGCTGGATTTTGTTCTCAATCAAATTAATGCTGCTCTCTCCATAACAAAGAACAGCATTGCACAAATTGCAATGTATGTGCACCTTCTTGAAAAGGGGGCGGATGTCCAGTTGCCTGGTGCATGGTGAATCTGCGGCTGCAGATGATGTGCTCGGCTGAGCAGGTGGAGGGTTGTCCCTTAGGGCTCTAGTTGTTTCTCGAGCATAGCGGATAGGATGCACTGTTTTGAAGTGCCTCAGCATGGAATAAATACTAAAGGAGTATTTTTTGCTCGGATCTCCTCTAGATAGGACACTTCCGCAAATAGTGCATGTCACCTTCGGCGCATTCACCTTCTTTTGGCCCTCTGGAAATGTGAAATAATTCCAGATGTAAGAGTGTTTTTGCTTGCTCTTCATTGGTGGTTCCACAAAGGTCTCCTCCTCACTCCCTGAAGTTGACTGCTGTTCTGCCATTTTCAAGTAAGATTTCACTCGAGTAGCTGTTCAGCAACCTTCTCCCAGGAAATAAGAAGAAATAGTGAGGGGAGTGGGTGTGGTGTTTGAAGATTCTGGAACAGAAACTACTATGAACCAATGAAAAGTGTTGTTTCGTAATCGCATGACTTGCCGTGCATGCACGGTGCGCGCACGGTGCCCGCAGGCATGCGCGCACAAAGCACGCACGGAGCACGCACGCATGCGCGCACGGAGCACTCACCCCTGCGGCAGAAGATAGCCAAAGAGAAAAGTTAAGAACGTGAAAACAAGTAACGGAAGACACTTCCTAATGTCCTAGGCCTTTTTATTTTTTTTTTTAAATCGCGGGGTGCGCGCACGGTGAAAAACACTTTAAAAAAAACATTTTAAAATGTTTATAAGTTTATAGAAGATATTAACTATGCTGTTCAACTTTATCCAAATAAAAAAAAAAGAGCTGAGCCACTCCATATTACAGGATACAGTCAATATATAACTATATACATAGGTAGTTTATTGTATGATAAATATATAAAAAATATAATAATACATACATAAATTAGCATTTAAAAAACCTTACAAATTTACTAAAAAATCCATAGGTTTCACACTCGTTATAGTTAGTAATTAGCATTTAAAAAACCTTGGAAATTCACTTAAAAAACCATAGGTTTTACACATGTTATAGTTAGCTGGAAATTTCACTCGTAAAAAACCATTGAAATTCCCCCGTTATAGTTAGTTCAGCCAACTATAACGCGTGCAACCGCAGTCCACTGCTGATGACATCACATATTACATCACTCATGACATGGTCAGTGACATCACTCATGAAATCACTGATGGCATCTCAAATGACATCACTGATGACATAATCCAGTGACTATGTGTCTTTCTGGAAAAAATATTGTTTTTTATATATGTTATCTAAAGGTTAATGGAAGAATAAATTGGTAAATAAGTGTCTAAATGGATGGTTTAAAAAAAAAAATTGTATAACTGACTTATTAACAGTATCTTAGTGAATGCAAGTATTAGTGAGTAATGTTTAAATATTTAAATATCTGTATCAGTGTCTCACTTTGTGTATAAGTGGCTGCATGGGTTGGTGAGTAGCTACATGAGTGTGTATATGGGTTATTAGTTCATTTTTAGAGTATTAGTATGAGTGTCTGTATGGTTCAGTGGGGGATCTTACTTAGTGTATAGATGCATGAATGAGTGACTCACTGTTTGTATGTGTTTTGAAGACAGTATGTGAGCAGGACAGTATGGGTGGATGAGTGTGTATATGGGTGAGTAAGAGAGTAAATGACTGTCTCAATAGTGTCTTTATGAGTAAGTCCATATGTTTTCAAGTAGTATATGTGAGTATTGATGTATATAAGTGAGGATATATGAGAGTGAGAGATTAGAAGAGTTCATGTATAAATAAGTATGTGTTTCTATAAGTGATTGTTTAAAAGAGTAAGAATGTGTACATTTCTCTAGAAGTAAGTGTGGTGGTGTGTGTATGGCTGTATATGCAAGTAAATGGATGTTTATTTGCATGTGGGAGTATGTGTGTGAGTAACTCTATGTATGAGTGTAGGTGTGTAACAGGATGTATAGATGTATGAGTAGATATGTTGACTGAGTACATGTATGAGTGACTATATAGAAGTGTTGATGAATAAGTGGATTCGTATGTAGATTTTG
This sequence comes from Triturus cristatus, assembly GCF_964204655.1. NCBI lineage: Eukaryota > Metazoa > Chordata > Amphibia > Caudata > Salamandridae > Triturus > Triturus cristatus. The sequence continues at coordinate 581,827,204 of NC_140586.1, forward strand.
GAATTACTGAATAGGTTGTGCTAACTGGTATTGGTATCTCTATAGTTTTCAAAACTTTAGTTTGTATTTTTCAATGAGTGTATCAAAGTTTATATTAGGATAAGAGGAGGTCTGCCACTCTTACACAAGGATGATGTCATCAGTGATGTCATTTGAGATGTCATCAGTGATGTAATGAGTGATGTCACTGACCATGTCATGAGTGATGTAATATGTGACGTCATCAGCAGTGGAATGCGTGCGCGCGAGTTATAATTAGCTGAACTAACTATAACGGGGGAATTTCAATGGTTTTTTACAAGTGAAATGTCCAGCTAACTATAACATGTGTGAATCCTATGGTTTTCTAAGTGAATTTGCAAGGTTTTTTAAATGCTAATTCCTAACTATAACGTGTGTGAAACCTATGTTTTTTTAAGTGAATTATATATATATATATATATATATATATATATATATATATTCACTGAAAAAACCATAGGTTTCATACATGTTATAGTTAGCTGTACATTTCACTCGTAAAAAACCAATGAAATTCCCCCGTTATAGTTAGTGCAGGCAACTATAACTCACGCGACCGCAATCCTCTGCTGATGCTAATACTGTATTTAGACACGTATTTGCCCCTGTCTTCTTCCATTAAATTTTAGCTATACATATATTACAAATATTTTTTTTTCATAAAGACACATATGTCATCAGCAGAAGATTGCGGTCGCGTGAGATATAGTTGCCTGCACTAACTATAACGGGGGAATTTCATTGGTTTTTTACGAGTGAAATGTACAGCTAACTATAACATGTATGAAACCTATGGTTTTTTCAGTGAATTTGCAAGGTTTTTTAAATGCTAATTCCTAACTATAACGTGTGTGAAACCTATGGTTTTTTCAGTGAATTTGTATGTTTTTTTAAATGCTAAGTTACTTTACGCCATTCGTGGCGTGCGCGCCCAGTTAACGCAGTTTGTTCCGTGCGCGCACGGTGCGCTTCGCGCACCGTGCGCGCACAGTGAGAACGCGGTGCGCTTCGCGCACCGCGCGCCCACTTTACGCATGCCCACGTTATGCGGGATGGGCCATGTGCCCACGTTATGCGGGATGGGCCATGTACGCACGATGCGCTTCGCGCACCGTGCGCACATGGGGGACATATTATGCGCATCTTTGTGAAATGTATTTTTTGTTAATTTCATAGTTGTGATAGGCCATGCACAAATGGTGCCCTGCGGGCACCATTTGCACACGGGGTGGGGAGAATGTGGCTAATTTTGTTTTTTAAACATTTTTACCGTAAGCGTACGGTAAGCGTAATCGGCGAATTTCCGAAAAAAAATAAATATTTTTTTTGGGCTTGGGGGTTGTTTGGGGACCCCTATATCAATCCTGGGTGGTTAGGATCTCAAGAAACTGCCTCTTTACACATTTTTGGGCTTCGTTTTTGCTGCCCAACTCAGAGAGCGAGAGAGAAAATGGCGGCCGCCGCTTCCTGGTTTCGACCGATTCGAATGTTTACTAAGATCTAACAGCCAATCAGAATCACGCTCGCGCACGCCACCATACGCGTACGGTAAGCGCACCGTAAGCGCACCGTAAGCTGGCTCAGATATATATATTGGTTTAAAGGCTATTTTCTCAGAATCTACTGAACAGATTTACACCAAACCTACAAAAGGCACTTCCTTGACCTGAGGACTACCTCTCTGCCAAATTTCAAGTAATTCTGTTCAGCCGTTCGGGCTGTAGCTGTGTCTAAAGGTCCTATGGAAAAATGCATGGGAAAAGCGCGTTTTGGGACCCCCCTTTTATCTCCCTTTGTCTGTCTTACCCTTAATTTCCTTAACATCTCTGGGGCAGATTTATGTTTCCTGGCGCATCCCTGCAAATCAGCAGGGATGCGCCAGGAAAGATGCGTCACGCAAGTTTAGCCTTGCGCAACCACAGATGTGCCGCATTTACAATGCAGCGCATCGTGGCGCAAGGATAAACAGATGCGTGACGCATCTGATGGCGTAAGGGCGGCGCATTGCTGGAGTCGTGTTGCAAGCACGACGCAACTCCAGCAATGTTTAGGGGCTGCCCATACCTAACATGCTGCGTCATGCCTTACGCCTGCTTCAAGCAGGCGCAATGTTTTGACGCAGCAGCGTCGGAAACATGACTGAGTGAAATCTTGTAGACTTCACTACGTCACTTTTCAGAGGCTTTTTCCGCTGGAACGCCCACCCTGCATACATTAAACCTGACGCAGGTTTAATGTGGCGCAGGGCTTTACACCATGACGCATCTCCATAGATGCGTCACGATGTAAATAGGGCGCAACGTAGCGCAGGGTTTACGCCGCCGCTGCGTCACAAAAGTGACGCAACGGCGGCGTAAAAGTGGCGCAAGTCTAACATAAATCTTCCCCTTTGTTTCTACCACTCCTCCTCTCTCCATCACTCATTTTCTATCTATGTTAATTTTTTAACCTTCTCCGGCATTCTCCTTCCCTCACCTTCCCTAACTGTCACTATCCTTTACTCATAGTCACTCCTATTCTCCTACTTCACTTCCTCCTGTCTGTATCTCACACCCCTTCATCTTTTCACATTCTTTCCTTCACTCTCCCTCACTCTCCTTTGCTCAGTGAATTCCTGACTCCCTTTCTCTCACTCCAGTTTCCTAAATCCCTTCATCCCCTCACTCCCCATCTCTCACTTTCCCTTACCCCCTTTTCTAATCCTCAGACCCCTTATCTCACCATCACTCCACTTCTCTTACTTTCAATCCCTCTACCCTGCTGTACTTCATCCGCACATGGGGGACATATTATGCGCATCTTTGTGAAATGTATTTTTTGTTAATTTCATAGTTGTGAGAGGCCATGCACAAATGGTGCCCTGCGGGCACCATTTGCACACGGGGTGGGGAGAATGTGGCTAATTTTGTTTTTTAAACATTTTTACCGTAAGCGTACGGTAAGCATAATCGGCGAATATCCGAAAAAAATAAATATTTTTTTTGGGCTTGGGGGTTGTTTGGGGACCCCTATATCAATCCTGGGTGGTTAGGATCTCAAGAAACTGCCTCTTTACACATTTTTGGGCTTCGTTTTTGCTGCCCAACTCAGAGAGCGAGAGAGAAAATGGCGGCCGCCGCTTCCTGGTTTCGACCGATTCGAATGTTTACTAAGATCTAACAGCCAATCAGAATCGCGCTCGCGCACGCCACCATACGCGTACGGTAAGCGCACCGTAAGCGCACCGTAGGCTGGCTCAGATATATATATTGGTTTAAAGGCTATTTTCTCAGAATCTACTGAACAGATTTACACCAAACCTACAAAAGGCACTTCCTTGACCTGAGGACTACCTCTCTGCCAAATTTCAAGTAATTCTGTTCAGCCGTAGCTGTGTCTAAAGGTCCTATGGAAAAATGCATGGGAAAAACGCGTTTTGGGACCCCCCTTTTATCTCAGCCCCCGCTTGACGAATCCCCCCGAGACTTTCAGGGTAGGAGCGGAGCGTAGCGCCCCACCTATTTTGAAAAATTTGCGAGGATTCGTCGACCGGCGCCAAAGTTATTCAAAATAGAATGTTGCGGATTTCCTATGGAAACGTGGTCCTAACTATAACTACCTACTGGCGACCGCCAGTAGGTAATATATATATATATATATATATATTATCTACTGGCAGTCGCCAGTAGATAGTTATAGTTAGGACCATGTTTCCATAGGAAATCTGAAAATTCTATTTTGAATAACTTTGGCGCCGGTTGACTTATCTTCGTGAAATTTTCAAAACTAATGGGGCGATCCGCTCAGCTCCTACCAAGAAAGTCTCGGGGTGATTCGTCAAGCGGGGGCTGAGAAACAAGGGGGGTCCCAAAACACGTTTTCCCCATGCATTTTCCCATAGGACCTTTAGTCGAAGGTACAGCCCAAACGGCTGAACAGAATTACTTGAAATTTGACAAAGAGGTAGTCCTCAGGTCAGGCATGTGCCTTTTGCATATATGGTGTCAATCTGTTCAGTAGTTACTGTGAAAATCAAAAGTAAAATCATATATATATCTGGGCGGAGCCTAACCACACATCTCATCCTGAGATCTGATTGGCTGTCAGCACTTCATCCAAGAAGTGTTGGCTGCCATCTTGGGACCGATATACATGATAGCACCTCATTAAAAAGCATTGCAGTTAATAGAAGGTTTTAAGACTTTAGTTACATTTTAAATCATTTGTTGATGGTACCATACTCATTTTAGGAACTGTGGTATGTTCTAAGGTGATTTCACCATGTGAAAAAGCCTTCTGCTGGGATATCATGATTGAGAGAAAAATATTTTCTCATGCTTTTCCCACAGAGGTTTGGAAGGTGATCTATAAGCTAAACTGAGAGCATATTTTCTGCAAATTCACATTATCTTTCTTAGTCATGTGAGAATGAAGTCTGACATTCTCAGTAAAACGTACATCCAACAAGGGCAGAGACTGTCAGTTGATTCCTTTGTGTTCTACTGCAGCTTCCCAGAGTGTTCCAAAGAACAACTAGAGCGCTAACAGTCCTACTTATGATAAACGTATGGCACACCTGAAGCCATCTTGATTGGATTAAAGTGGTAACTCTTAAAACATTTAATTTAAAAAGGAACACAATGAGGGGGTTCATTTTTCCATAGAAAGTATGATTAGTGCTGCAGAAAGAAAAATTAGGGCACATTTTGAGTGACTTCTCAAATCCTCTTCTATTTCATTAAAAAATTCTGACATGCAGACTGAAACATGCACTTTCAATACCAGCAGCAGACTTCCCTGGTGAGCAGTAGCTTTACTACAGTGATCTAATGAGCAACTAGAGTGCTAACATTCTGAATTTATTGCAAATGTGTGACACATCTGAATGCCTTCTTGATGGAATCAAAGTAAAAAACTGAAAGTATTTCCTACTGAGGAGACTGCAGTAAATGAGGAGATTAGGAAACTTCATAACAAATAAGTCTCCCAAGATGGCCACCAAAGACAAAACAGCCCAAATGTAGCCCAAATATCACCCAGATGTAGCCCAAGTATAGCCCAATGACAGAATGTCCGAGAGTGTTCGTAAAAACAACTAGAGCGCTCACTCTCTTCATTATGACAAAAGTATGGTACACCTGAAGCCATCTTGATTGGAATAAACTGGTAACACTTAAAACATTTAATTTAAAAAGGAACACAATGAGGGGGTTCATTTTGCCATAGAAATTATGATTAATGCTGAAGAACGAAAAATGAGGGCACATTTTGAGTGACTTCTCAAATCCTCTTCTATTTCATTAAAAAATTCTGACATGCAGACTGAAACATGCACTTTTAATACCAGGAGCAGACTTCCATGGTGAACAGTAGTTTTACTACAGTGATCTAATGAGCAACTAGAGTGCTAACATTCAGAATTTATGGCAAATGTGTGACATATCTGAATACCTTCATGATGGAATCAAAGTAAAACACTGAAAGCATTTCCTACTGAGGAGACTGCATTACATGAGGAAATTAGGAAACTTCATAACAAATACATCTCCCAAGATGGCCACCGGAGACAAAAGAGCCCAAATGTAGCCCAAAAACACCCAGATGTAGCCCAATTATAGCCCAATGACAGAATGTCCCAGAGGGTTCATAAAAACAACTAGAGCGCTCACTGTCTTCATTATGACAAAAGTATGAAAAACCTGAAGCCATCTTGATTGGAATAAACTGGTAACACTTAAAACATTTAATTTAAAAAGGAACACAATGAGGGGGTTCATTTTGCCATAGAAATTATGATTAATGCTGAAGAAAGAAAATGAGGGCACATTTTGAGTGACTTCTCAAATCCTCTTCTATTTCATTAAAAAATTCTGACATGCAGACTGAAACATGCACTTTTAATACCAGGAGCAGACTTCCATGGTGAACAATAGTTTTACTACATTGATCTAATGAGCAACTAGAGTGCTAATATTCAGAATTTATGGCAAATGTGTGACATATCTGAATACCTTCATGATAGAATCAAAGTAAAAAACTGAAAGCATTTCCTACTGAGGAGACTGCAGTACATGAGGAAATTAGGAAACTTCATAACAAATACATCTCCCAAGATGGCCACCGGAGACAAAAGAGCCCAAATGTAGCCCAAAATCACCCAGATGTAGCCCAAATATAGCCCAATGACAGAAGTGTGCAAAACACTTATTATTTTGTGTTTTTGCAGTTTTATATAGTGCAGACTTGTCAGGTATTGGAGTGCTTTACATGAGCATTGGTTACATCACACAAGAACAAATTCATTTTGGTTGTAGACATGGGGAGACTAAGTGATTTGACCAGAATCACAGAATGTCGAGCTGAAGCAGAAACTTCAACCTGGTTCCCCAGTTGCAAAGTCTGCAGTTCTGGAAGTAACACCACATCCTCTCCCCTAAGTGCAACATTTAATCAAGTGGTCAACTGGATAAAAAAACATAAAGATAACAAATAATTTAAAAGTGCTTTGTCGCTATTTGAAAACTCAGAAAATATGTCCTTATTTTAGTCTTTTAGAGCACTAACCATAATTTTGATGCAAATAAGACCCTCTCATATATGTACTTTCTAAAGGAAATGCTCTAGGTATTACAGTTTTGATTACATCAAGATGACGTCAGGCGTTCCACACGTTGTAATAAATATAGAATGTTAGCAATCTAGTTGTTCATTAGGATACTGTTGAGGGGCAGAGGCCAGGGGCACGGACTCTGAAAATTAAAGGCAGGTGGGAGGGTTCAAAGGCAACAATTTAACCACACTGAGCAGGCAGGAAGGGCAGTGGCAGCACAACAGACTATGGAGGGCAGTGGAAAGGGGGGCAGGGGCAACAAACCAACAATACAGGACTTGCAAGAGAGGCTGTGGCAATGTAATAGACCATTGTGGGCAGAAGAAAGAGGCAATGGTAGTACAACCATACATGACCCGATTCAGCCAGGAAACGTCCAATGTTTTTAAGCTCAAATGGGCTTTATTTGATCTGTCTCCTGTCTACAATCTCCTCTTTTTCAATGTAACTCAAAGGGGAAAATCAATACCCCAGTTTTTTTCAAAATCTCCATCTTACCAAGTTCAAAATGTTTGCAAGTATGGTACATTGGATCATGGAAGGAAATGGGGTAGGGACATGGACTTGGATAACAGAGGACAGGAGGGACATGGAGAGGTGCACCAAACTGACCCTGCTGGGCAGGCATGAGGGTTTGCAGCAGCACAATACACCACACAGGGCATGCGGGACGGGAGTGCAGCACAACAATCCATAGAAAGCAAGAGGGAGGGGACAGGACCATGCACATGGACAACAGAGAACAGAGGGGCACGAGGCAATGGTAGCTAGCTGACCATAATGGACGGACAGGAGAGAAAGCTGCAGCATTACAGACCATAAAGGGCAGGAGGGACGGATCAGGGGCATTACAATGGAACAGACAAGCCAGGAGGGAGGGAGTAGGGGTCTGCACATGTAAACAGAGGGCTGGGGGCAAGGGGGCAGGGCAGGAGCAGCAAGATAGCCATGGAGGTCAGGCAGGATGGGCACTAGAAGCAAGACACACCATGAAGAGCAACAGTGAGACTGTGATGGCATACACACAGACCATGGAGGGAAGGTGGGAGGGGTCAGGGGCAGATAACTGACCACACAGGGAAGGTGGGAGGGGCCATGGCAGCACAGAAGACCATGCATGGCAAGTGGGAGGGTTAGTGGCAGCACAATGGCTATGATGGGCAAGAAGGAGGGTGCAGGGGCATGCACAAAGGACGATGGAGGATAGAAGGGAGGGTCAGGACCTGTGCACAGACAAGAAAGTTCAGGGGAAGGGGCCTCACAACAGACCGCACGGGGCAGGCAGGAGGAGCAGTTGCAGCACAACAGACCAGGGAGGGCAGAAGGGTGTGGCAGTACAATGGACCATTTAGGACAGGAGGAAGAGGATAGGGGCATGGCATGTGGACAGGCAGGGTGGAGGTGGCAGGGACAGGTTACAGTCATCTGACAATGCTAGGCAGGTGGGAGGGGAGTGGCAGCTCAACAGAACACTCAGAGTAGATAGGAGTGGCAGGTCCATGGAACATGGTGGGCAAAAAGGATGGAGCAGGGGCATGCACAAAGACATCGGAGGGCAGGGGGAAGGAGAATAGGGGCAGCAAGCTAAGCACAGAGTTTAAGCAGGAGGTCAATGATGGGGCATAGAATTGGGCAATGGAGGGCAGGAGGAGTGGACTGGTACATCATACTAAATTGAGGGCAGTGGCAGCACATCAGACCATGCATGGCAGGAGGGAGGAGGCTAGTCCATGGATTCACACAACAGAGGATAGGGAGAAGGGGGATGGGGCAGCAAGCTAACTGTTCAGAGAAGGCGGGAATTAGGAACTTTATTGTTTTTAAAACGTGAGTGTGCGAACTACTTAAAATATGAACAAGTATGCAGCATAATCCCACTTTTATTCAGGAAGAAGAGGACGTTTGTGACTGTGACTCCGGGCTCACTTGGCAGAAACACCCCCTGACCCTCCACCCCCTATCGCAAAATGTAATGCCCGTGAAAAGGGTAGGTGAACACAGTGTTATATAGAACATAGTCCTGAGAGCACGATTGAAAATGAAAACTAGATATAGTGTATGGTATAAACTATGCATTAAAAAGGGTGATATAAGATAAACCGGGCGTGAAATATAATATGCAATACATTGTGCGCAATGACAGATTCATTGGAGAGCGCGAGATAGCACAGGCACTAGCGCGTGCTATGCGATATGCGCCTTGGAGTGTAATATACACAGGGCAGTGTTGTGTAACCTAACTAGTCTCTAAAGTTGTAATATAAAATATGTGCTGGGGAGTGTAACGTTGCATATGCACTGTGACAAAGATATGGATCCCAGATTGTAATATGTATGGCATAGCACTGTGCGTTATAACATAGGCATCGAGGAAGGCACGTTAGATGGGGCAATATAACCCGTGCGAAGACAAGTGTGGCATGACATATTCACGGGGTGGTGTTACAGTGCACATGGGCTAGAGAGTGTCATAGCATATGCACTAGCTAGTGGAATACAACACAGAGGTGTGTGGCACTCAGCAGGCAATAGTGGGTGTAACACAGCATTGGGCTCTGCCAGGAGCGCGCTGTGACTCTCAAGTGATGTTCGTCCCCTTTCCAGAGAGTAAAATAAAAAGTATTACACATCCGGCAGTGGATGTGTGTTTTATTAACCGTGAGGGGGGTTTCTTGCATAGTTTTGGTTGAATTTTTGTCGAATCCCCTTTGAAAGGCTTGGTGTGCATGTGTATTAAATGTGCCTGTCAATAGCTACCCATGTTTGTATAAATAAACGACAAGGGTGTCTACCGGGATTAGGCACGGTAGGGCATCAGACATGTCAGAGCTTCACTAGTGAAATACATTCCACGTGGATTCATTGTATGCATAGTCGCCTTTTAATGAATATCACGCAAATCGTCATGGTGATAGGTACGTACGGTTTGTCCAGCATGTCCTAGGTGTGTCTATAAATATATATTTTTTAAAAATAATAAAAAACAGTGGCCGGCCCTGGGGATTGGGGTCAAAAAAATATAATTAGGAGACAGGCCCTGGGGGATGGGGTCATCAGGGCCAATAAATTAGAATAAGAAGGGGAACCACACAGCCACCCTTCTTAAAAAATTAAAATAAATAAAAGACTGGCATCGTGCCGGAGGCCACGCCCCCTCCTTGCAGCACTCTGCAAACGCGCCCCCTGGTGAGTTGTAAGTTGGGGAATTAATTCCTCTTCAATACTGAGGGTCCCTGAGGGCCAACTAGCCCAACAGGCATCTCCAGTATGCGCCAGGGAGCTGCGCTGCAGAGAGGTGTTCTGAGGCAAAGCCCATTTTTACACCTCTCTGCAACGCAGCTCTGTGGTGCTTACTGGAGGTACCTAGTGGTCTAGTTTGACCCTAGGGACCCTTAGGATTCAAGGGGACTTAATCTCTCAACTTAGAACAGCCACAGGGCGCGTTTACACAGTGGTGAAGGGAGGGGCGGGGCCTGTGGTGACGTGTGCAAACACGCACTATGGCACGTTTTAAATTGGGGATATAATTTTCCTTCAATACTGAGGGCCCCTAGGGGCTAACTAGCCCACCAAGTGCTGCCAGTAAGCGCCACTGAGCTGCATTGCAGAGAGGTGGTCCAGGCCGTGCCGATTTTTACACCTCTCTGCAACGCAGCTCTGAGGCACTTACTGGAGGTACCTAGTGGGCTAGTTGGACCCTAGGGACCCTCAGGATTCAAATGAACTTAATCTCCCAACTAAAAACGGACACAGGGTGTGTTTACACAGTGGTGAAGGGAGGGGACAGGGCCTGAGTTAACGTGTGCAAAAACGCCCTGTGGCCTGTTTTAAGAGGTAGTTTTAATCCCCCTGCCCTATTATATACTAGGGGCTTACAGAGGAGGTCATGCTAATCACAGGGGGACCCCAACACATAATGTTCCCTAGTGTATGTAGGTGTTTTCACTGTATTCTAAGTGTCTTTTAACATAGCACTGGCTCTAGGACTGGTTAGTCAGACTCAGTTACCACCAGTATCCGTCTGAAAAAGTTGAGGGTACAGGATGATTTTGCAACAAGGCTTCTTTCTGCTCTTCTTTTTGTTCTTTCTGCACGTTATCCTTCTTCCTGCACTTTTCTTCGTCTTTGAGGAATTCTGTTGCTTCTTTCTGCACTTCTTTTTTTTCTTTCTGTGCATTTTTTCTTCTTTCTTCACATGTCCTATCTCTGTAGGCATAGTTAGAAATTAGCATTTAAAAAACCTCAGAAATTCACTGAAAAAACCATAGGTTTCAGGGGTGTTATAGTTAGCTGGACTTTTCACTTGTACAAAACCATTGAAATTCCCCCGTTATAGTTAGTTCAGCTAACTATAACTCGCGCGCCCGCAATGCACTGCTGATGACGTCACATATTACATCACTCATGACATGGTCATCACTGATGACATCTCAAATGACATCACTGATGACATCACTGATGACATCATCCTTGTGATAGAGTGGCAGACCTCCTCTCACCCTAATATAACCTTTGATACACACATTCAAAAATAGAGACTAAACTTTTCAAAACAATGGACATACCAATACCAGTTACAACATCCTCTTCAGTAATTCTAAGATCCACATACACATCCACTCATTCACCAACAGTCCTATACAGTCACTCATACATGTACTCACTCATCATATGTACTCATACACCTATACATCCTGTTACACAATGCCACTCATCCATAGAGTTACTCACACACATAGTCACTCATGCTAATAAAGAATCAAACATACATTTACTTGCATATGCAGTTATACACACAGCACCACACTTACTTCTACGGAAACTTACACATACTTAGTCTTTTAAACAATCACTTATAGAAACACATACTTATTCATACAGGAACTCTTTCAATCTCTCACTTTCACATATACTCACTTATATACACCAATAGTCACATATACTAGTTTAAAACATATGTAGTTACTCATAAAGACACTATTAAGACAGTCATTCACTCACTAACACACCCATACACACACTCATCCACCCATAGAGTCCTGCACAAATGCTGTCTTCAACACATACAAACAGTGAGTCACTCATTCATGCACCTATGCACTACGTAATACCCCCCACTGAACCATGCAGACACTCAGACTGATACTCAAAAAACCAACTAATAACATATATAGACACCCATGTAGCTACTCACCAACCCATGCAGCCACTTATACACAAAGTGAGAGACTGATACAGATATTTACATATTTAAACATTACTCACTAAGCCATGTATTCACTATGATACACTTAATCAGTCAGTTACACAATCAATTTTTCAAAAACAAATCATCCATTTAGACACTTATATACCCATTTATTCTTCCATCGACCTTGAGATATACATATATAAAACATATTTAATTTTCAGAAAAACACACATTCACTGGATGATGTCATCAGTGATGTCATTTGAGATGTCATGAGTGATGTCATGAGTGATGTCACTGACCATGTCATGAGTGATGTAATATGTGACGTCATCAGCAGTGCATTGCGGGCGCGCGAGTTATAGTTAGCTGAACTAACTATAACGGGGGAATTTCAATGGTTTTGTACAAGTGAAAAGTCCAGCTAACTATAACACCCCTGAAACCTATGCTTTTTTCAGTGAATATATATATATATATTATCTACTGGCGGTCGCCAGTAGATAGTTATAGTTAGGACCGTGTTTCCATAGGAAATCCGCAACATTATATTTGGAATAACTTTGGTGCCGATTGACGAATCCTCGCGAAATTCTCAAAATAGGTGGGGCGCTCCGCTCCGCTCCTACCCTGAAAGTCTCGGGGGGATTCGTCAAGCGGGAGCTGAGAAAAAGGGGGGGTCCCAAAACGCGTTTTCCCCATGCATTTTTCCATAGGACCTTTAGTCCGAGCTACAGCCCGAACGGCTGAACAGAATTACTTGAAATTTGGCAGAGAGGTAGCCCTCAGGTCAGGGATGTGCCTTTTGAAGGTCTCATGTAAATCTGTTCAGTATTTCCTGAGAAAATAGCATTTAAATCAATATATATATCTATGGGCGCGCTCCGAGCGCGTACCGTAAGCTTACCATACGCGCACGCCGCCGTGCACGAGCGCGATTCTGATTGGTTGTTAGATCTCAGTAAACATTCGAATCGGTCGAAACCAGGAAGTGTCGGCCGCCATTTTGTCTCTCGCAGTCTGAGGGGGTGAAAAACAAAGGTGGAGAACGTGAAAAGGGGGCAGGGTGGACAGTTCCTGACCCCCTAGCCTTTGTCAGGGGGTCCCAGAAGGACCCCCAAGGGCAAAAATTAATTTTAATTTTTTTTCGAAAAATCGCCGAATGCGCGCAGCGTACGCGCACGGCATAAACGGAGAAATTCCGCGAGGAGAAATTCCGCGAACTTCGCGAAACTATTCCGCGATTACGCGTACCGTGCGCGCACGGCAAAAAAAAAATTCAAAAAGGAAAGCTTAAAAAAAAAAAAAAAATTGTGAGGTAAGGTTGGCTAGTTGGTTGGGTTAAAAGAGCCGTTGGGTTAATACAGGGATGGAGGAAAGAAAGAATGGGAATATTATGAGCGTCTACAAACGTGCTGGTCTATCTTATTGTTAATAAGGGAAACACTGGTCTCCCCAAAAACAATAAGACCACAACACGTTGTACACCTCATTGAAACCCTCCGAAATCGAGGGTTAATGTCCAGAGGAGCAGAAGAAGGTGATGCTCCCACCTCAGAGGAAGGGCTCAGCTGAGCTGCCGATGATGTACTCGGCTGAGCTTCTGAGGTTGGGCTCCGGTGACTTACTGAAGAGTTTTCTTCAGTATGTCGAGCAAAGGTCCTGGGATGTTTATCCCTAAGGTGTCTCTTCATAGAGTGATTTCCAAAGGAATACTTCTTCCTTGGATCTCCTCTAGATAAAACACGGTCACAAAGTGTGCAAGTGACCAATGGAGCATTGACCTTTTTCTGCCCCTCTGGAAAAGTAAAATACTCCCACACAAAAGAATCCTTTTGTTTCCTCCTTCTCTGTCTGATGATGGTGCTGCTAGGCTCACTCTCAGAAGAGGTCTGCTGCTCTGCCATTGTATCTCAATGTCAATTCAGCTCCTTCTCCTAGGGGATTCCTAAGCAGTAATGAGGGGAATGGGTGTGGTGTGGGAAGTTTCTGGAACTGAAAGTAGTTTCAACCAATGAAAAGTGTTCTTTGTGGATCACATGACCTACCGTGCGCGCTCCGTAAGCTTACGGTACGCGCTCGTAAACAAGTACGCATGCGCAAACGTGACGCTTACGGAGCGCTTACGGAGCGCGTACATAAGACGCACTCGCGCATGCTCATTACACGCCGCTGCGTAATCGCGACGTTGCTTCCGCGCAACGCGCATGCATGTACGCGTACGTCACGTACGTATCACGCAAGCGCACCGTACTTATGACGTACGGAGCGCGTAGCGTCAGCTTACCATACGCGCACGGAAAAAAATGCATAAAAAAAAAAATTAACCATTCCATAATGCAGGATATAGTACATATATTATTTTATACATAGGTTTACAAAAAATCTCAAAAAAAAATTTGCATTTAAAAAACCGTACAAATTCACTGAAAAAACCATAGGTTTCACACACGTTATAGTTAGGAATTAGCATTTAAAAAACCTTGCAAATTCACTGAAAAAAACATAGGTTTCACACATGTTATAGTTAGCTGGACATTTCACTCGTAAAAAACCAATGAAATTCCCCCGTTATAGTTAGTGCAGGCAACTATAACTCACGCGACCGCAATCCTCTGTTGATGCTAATACTGTATCTTTAGCTATACATATATTACAAATACTTATTTTTCATAAAGACACATATGTCATCAGTGATGTAATATTTGACATCATCACGCAGAGGATTGCGGTCGCGTGAGTTATAGTTGCCTGCACTAACTATAACGGGGGAATTTCATTGGTTTTTAACGAGTGAAATGTCCAGCTAACTATAACATGTGTGAAACCTATGTTTTTTTCAGTGAATATATATATATATATATATATATATATATATATATATATATATATATATATATATATATATATATATATATATCACAAAGAAACACCCCTCCGGTTGGAAAGGAAAGGAAAGAGGCCACTCGGGCGTTTATTCAGACCAAACAGCATTATGCATTTCGGCAAGATTAGCCTTCCTCAGATGCTGCTACAAACAGGTTGAAACTCCACCCACACCTTTTGAAGTGTCCTGCCTTGTCATCATTGGACGGTAAGTTCCTTTCCCAGGTCACATGTTCGTTCACCCAAAGTAGTCCAAGGTGAACTATACTTCCCAGAATGCACTGCTCCCCGGTGGGTGAACGTGGAGAAGAAATCACTGGTCTGGACAATGACGTGGTAATAAGCATGGAGCGTCCCAAAAAATAGTGTCCTCAGGCTCCCTTGGGTTCCCTTAATGCTCCAACCTTCAGCGCGGGTCCCAGCCGGGCTGTAAGTCGTCAATGCAGTGATTGCGGCTTCTCGTGCAGTCACGAGCTGCACCTGGCAGCAGTCCATAGCTGAAACAATACCTGGGGCGGGCAAGAGTTTATTCCGATACCTCGGAGGAAAGAAAAAAGCTGCAAAGCTGGTGCCAGCATCTCTCCTGCCACTTAGCAGAGTGGGGCCTCTTGTACACCTCTGGCTGATGCACCAATTGAATCACAACAAAACACCCCTCCTGTTGAAAAGGAAAGAGGCCACTCGGGTAAACCAATCGGGAGTCGTTTATTCAGACCAAACAGCATTATGCATTTCGGGAAGATTAGCCTTCCTCAGATGCGGCTACAAACAGGTTGAAACTCCACTCACGTCTTTTGAAGTGTCCTGCCTTGTCATCATTGGACGGTAAGTTCCCTCGTCAGATCACATGTTCGTTCACCCAAAGTAGTCCAAGGTGAACTACACTTCCCAGAAAGCACCGCTCCCCGGTGGGTGAACGTGGAGAAGGAATCACTGGTCTGGACAAAGATAAGATAATAAGCATGGAGTGTCCCGAAAAAATAGTGTCCTCAGGCTCCCTTGGGTCCCCTTAACGCTCCAGCCTCCAGTGCGAGTCCCAGCCGGGCTGTAAGTCGTCAATGCAGTGATTGCGGCTTCTCTATGTATATATATATATATATACACATAAAAAATGCGAAGAAAGAAATACAATGAATATGAATATATCAAACTAATTGAGAAACTCAGAAAAAATCATAAAGTGGTCATTTCGAAAAGAAACAAAGGTGGCAATATAATAATCTGGCCCAAGGCAGATTATATCAAGGAAGCAAAAAGACAACTAACAGATCAAGCATGCTATGTCAAATCCAATTGGCAGGAATACAATAAAGCTAAAGTCTCTTTGGAAAAAAAGTTACATAAGTTTAGACGAGATGGCTTGATATCATTGGAGGAATACAAATATTTATGGGTGGAACATCCAATTATTCTAATAATATATTTCATTCCAAAAATACATTAAAACATTACTCCTGTCCCCGGACATCCAATAATGTCAGCGATAAAAAGCATGGGAGAACATATATCCCAATATGTGGATTATGTTTTACAAGGATTGGTTAAAGATCTTCCCACATATGTTAGAGACACCGGGACTTTTTGAACAAGATCAAAAACATTGAATGGGAGAAAAATGTGACTTTTATAACTCTAGATATTGAGTCACTATACACATGTATAGAACACTGCACAGGACTTAAGGCTATCAAGCATTTTTTAGACTCCATACCAGTTGAATGCTACAAACATAATGAAATGTTGATGGAATGCATATTGTGGTGCCTGAACAATAATTATTTTCTGTTTAGCACGGATGTGTGTAGACAGTTGCGGGGTGTTGCCATGGGAGCCTGCTTCTCTCCCAGCTATGCCTGCTTGGTGGTAGGCTGGTGGGAGGAGCGGGTTCTCAGGGCCATACACTCAGAAATGTACAATAGGCATGTCAAATATTGGTTCAGATATATTGACGATGTTTTTTTGGTGTGACAGGTAAGTGTGGAAAGTGCCCATATGTTTATCAGTAACATCAATGATAACTCAGTTAACTGGAAACTCACATCGCATATCAGTACAGACAGTATTGAAATTTTAGATGTACAAGTCTTTATCAAAAATGAACAGGTAGCCACTACCCTACATAGAAAGGCGACAGCTGGGAATTCTACACTCCACACGAATAGTAAACATCTGAAACATCTTGTAAGGAGTATACCATTTGGGGAACTCCTACGAATCAAAAGAATATGTAGCACTGAACAATAATTAGAGAGATGCACACAGGAGGCAATCAAGAGATTCAAACAACAAGGTTATAGTGATTCAGTCCTAAGAGAAGCACAAGCTAAAGTGAAACTGAAAACTAGAGAGACGCTTATAGAAACAAAAAATAATACCCAAGAGGTAGGACAATAAAATACTGCACCGAGGCTCATTCTGACATATAACCAGCATAAAAGGCAAATTAAATCTATTATTAAACGTAACTGGCCTATTATAGTTAGATGAGGTGCTGGCACCAAACCTATCAGATAACCCCACAGTAACGTTTAATAAGGGTATCTCTATGAGGTCACAGCTGGTAAAGAGCAGCCCAGAGGTCCATTCAGGTACAATGTGGTTACAGTCACAACACTGTTTTTTCAAGTGCTTGAGCTGTAGAGCCTGTAGGTTTGGTGAAAATATCTCTAGATACATGACCCCATTCGATCCTAATGCCAGATTGATCAAATGCAACTACAATTGCAGAACTGAATTTGCTGTCTATGTCCTGACATGCACCTGTGGATTGAGATATGTGGGCAGCACGAAGCTACAGGTGCATGTCAGGATCTTACAGCATCTACGAGCAATTGTCAACAATGATACAACTTATCCAGTTACCAGGCATTTTAAGCAAACACACAACAATGACCGTAACTGTCTCAGATACTTTGTAATAACAACGGTACCCAAACCTCGCAGAGGGGGCAATAGGGAGCAGTCCCTTCGACAATTGGAATCTCGAATGATCCTCGAATTGGATAGCAAATTCCCCAAAGGGCTGAACAATACGGAAGATGTACACAATTTTCTATAACCTGACAATATAATACAGACACAGCCCTATCAGTACTTACATTAACTTTAACTATAACCTTACCTTTGTCAACTCATGCACAATATGCTATAAATGACACATTAGATGAATGACTTAATTCAGTTGCATTTGTAGACCATATTGGTTCTTAGTTGCTGCTACCGGGAATCAATACTAGAATATTTGAATGAATAAAATTCAGATTTATTTGAAGTACATACAGTTCCTCAGCTGCTGCTATCTTTTTATATTTTATTGTTTGGTTTTTTAACCCACAGTCCAAATATTTATTACATTTTTAGCACTAGCACTTTATTCAACAGCACTTTTTTGAGTACTGAACCTTCACACCTTACAGTCACTATGGTCTGACTTTTTTAGACTATTTTATTCCATTAGCAATGGTTATATACAATCAGGTCAGGGCATATACCCTTCCTCTATATAAATGTAAAAGGGGTCCAGCCAGAATCAGCATTCAAGCAGAAATAGGAGTAGTACTCTACAATATACCAACTTCCTGGCTTGCTATAACTACCTATCCAGTTATTGGTCAAAAACAAAATTACAAAGTGAGATTCCTTATTGCGCATTTGTGTAACATCTCAAACCAAAGCATTTATGCAGGAAAATGTTTTAACATCCAATATTTAATATATCGGGTGTTTATTTATTTATCTAACAGATGCATTTTTTTTTATTTTGTATCCTCATTTGCCTCTTAAAACAAGAAAAGGCACCATTCCACTTGCACCAGTAAAATGGAGAATATCTTGCCCTTATGTACAATTATGCTGGAAGGAGGGGAGGGAGGAGACGCCTGCTTCATAATTGTTTCCGCCCTGGATTGAGAAGAAGAGCCATCCTCCTGCCACAACTCCTTTGTTATCACTCCTCTGTCGCCCCCATATGCCAAAGCACCGATTGGGCAGCCAGGAAGAAAGAGTGAAAACACCCAAGCCAGCCGTACCGGCAGTTAGGCATAATCATTGGATGACAGCATTTGTTTGTTGTTCGCACCACTCAAAAACAGGAGTCAAAAAATGTATGTTTTTTAAACACCTTCATATCTAGGCTGGCCACATATTTGACTGAAGTTAGCCAATCAAAAAACCTGGGAGGGGACGCAGAAACCCAGTTCTTACATATTTCTCTGCGTGCTAGTAGCATGGAATAAAAAAACAACCTTGCCTTATCCCCTGAGGCCCCATCGAGAGCAGTTTCACTGCCAAATATAATCGACAGAACGCTTACCTTTATGTCAAAGCCGATCATAGTAGATAGAGCCTTACTCACGTCAGCCCAGAATCTCTGAATCTCTGGACAGTCCACAAACATATGCACGTCGTCTCCTTTCAGACTTCCACACTTTGGGCAGGGAACAACACCTCCACTCCCAAATTTTGACAGCCTCTGTGGCGACCAATAAGCTCTGTGGATGGAGAAGATATGATTTCTCCTTAGGTGTGCGGGTTTTACAATTTTAAAAAGCATAGACATAGATACTTGCCACTTTTTCTCCAACGAAGATTCCTGCAAGCATCCTCCCCAGAGCTCCGTGGGTAATGTAAAAACACCGTCCTCCATCTCAACCAGCAGCCAATAAATCATCGGCACTTCTTTTTTAGTAATTGTATTGTCCAAAAGTCTGTCCTCCAGTTCATTGGTATTTCCTATCCCCGTGCTTACATGTTGGAATCAGCTCTGTATTTGTATATATTTAAATCTGGATACTTGTTGGTTCGACAAAAGGTTACACATTTCCAAGCTTATCAGTTGCGATTCCAATATAATATGGTTCCAGCTTGTTAAGCCTGCCTCTCTCAAAGGCCTCGCCAAAGCATCTTTTGTCCATCCCGGTGAGCCTGGTGAGTCCCAGATAGGAGCCCTAGAGCTGTAGTATGGGATCTTAAGAGCTCTTCTGACCCTATACCAGGTCTCAGCCAGGCCTCTAAGGATCTTCAACCTAACCTTCTTGAAGTATTTAGGGTCTGCATACTTGAACATAAACCCCTGACTGCCTCCTAGCTCTTGTCTTGACATAACTCCCAACAATCTCCCTATTTCTGATTGTGTAGTTGTATTTAATAACATTCTCCCATTTTTTAGTAAGAAATCCCAGGAATAAAAAAGCAGGTCCGGCAATGTTAGGCCCCCTTTCTCTACCCTCCTTCTAAGTTTCTTCCAGGCTATTCTTGGGCCTTTACTTGCCCATATAAAACTGCTAATTTGACCTTGCAGTTTGTTAAGCAACTCATTATCGAAGGGGAGAGGAATAGTGTCAAACAAGAAGGTTAGCTTGGGGACTATCATCATTTTTATTAGATTAATTCGGCCTAGTAGTGTAAGCTGGAGATGTGACCAAATTTTTAAAAGCCCAGTAATCTCTTTTTTTGCCTTTTCCAAATTAATTTTCGTTAGTTTTGAAATATCGTGTGGGATTATAACTCCAAGATATCTCATTGCTTCTTTTATAGCAACTTCCCCTGATTCTAAATTCCAGGACATGATTTCAGTCTTGCTGTTATTTATATCATACACCAACACTTTCCCAAAATCTGCTGTTAATTCGAGGACGCGACTTAAGGTGTTTTGGAGGTTGATTGTATAAATAAGAATATCATCTGCGTATAGACCCAGTTTCCTGCTCCACCCCGAGAAATGGAAAGGTATAATCTCGGGGTCATTCCTGATTTTCGTAGCCAAAGGCTCTATATATAAGTTAAATAAGAGTGGAGATAAGGGACACCCCTGCCTCGTCCCTCTGCTAATCGAAACTGGGTCCATCAGGGAGCCATTAACCAATACTCTTGCTTTGGGGGACCTATATATGGCTTCCAAGACTCTACAGAAATTTCTGCCCAGGTTCACTGATTCAGCCACAGACTGCAAAAAGACCTAATTAATTGACGGCCGTCATCAGTGCCGGTCTCACAGGCTGGTAGATTCATCTGTTGGCTCAGAGATCACTCCTGATAAGCAGTCTCTTAGCTACTCCTACTGAAGTCAGGTGGTTGACATTACACCGCTGGACTCCAGGAGAACTGCATGATGGTACTTGCAGTCCAACATGGTACCTCATACAGTGATGGGGACTTCCAAACACCTAATATTGCCCCACAGTTCATGGCGCTGGACTGTATACTGCATATTTCACCTGGATATGTTAATTCAGCTCGCATCCTTGTCCGTATCCTTATCAGGCAACCACTCGCTGCCTCCTCTCTCCCCTTGCGAACGCAACAGCCCAATGGCAGTAGTTTTCGCTCGGGGGGGCACCGCGTTTGTACTCGTCGCACTCCACCATAAGATTTGCTGAAAAACACGGTGCTCCTGACCGAAAGGGCGTGTCCAAAGCCGGTATCAGCAAAACCGGCTATGTATCCACTCCAATGCTCACCTTATTTAAAAAGCAAGCAGGACACAGCTCCGGATAAAGTAAAGGATTTCTTGAGCAAATTCCCAGCTTTCGCTAAACAGTCCGTGGAACATTGTGGCAGACGCATTTCTGGCCATCATGGCCGTCATCAGTGCCGGTCTCACAGGCTGGTAGATTCATCTGTTGGCTCAGAGATCACTCCTGATAAGCAGTCTATTAGCTCCTCCTACTTTATTCAGGTTGTTGACATTATACCGCTGGACTCCAGGAGAACTGCATGATGGTACTTGCAGTCCAATGTGGTACCTCATACAGTGATGGGGACTTCCAAACACCTAATAATGCCCCACAGTTCATGGCGCTGGACTGTATACTGCATATTTCACCTGGATATGTAGAACCGAGGCACAAGAAAGCACAAAAACAAAGGCGCAAAACGCGACAAGGGGGCAGGGTAGAAACTAGGGGTGGGCGGAATTTGCTAAATTCACTTTCGCAAATTATCGCGAAAATGTTAAAAATCTCCGCAAACACGCGGAAATATCGCGAAGATGCGGAAGTTTTTTTCCCGCCCGTTCGCGTTATTTTCTGCATGGTCGCGGCTCTCCAACTTACCCATGTGGTTGCTCGCGGGCGCGGCCATCTAGTTTTCAGTTGTCTCGCGGTGTATGATCGCGAGAAGAAAGACTTGATCGCGCGACAAATGACGTCACTGCGGGCGCGAACTGTCGAGAGACAACGCAAATGGCTACCAACAATCCAACATCTCATGGAGAACGCGACCGGATCGGGAAAACTTGTCGGCGAACGCGGGGATTCAGGTAAGGCGATCGCGCGCACGCGAGAATGTATTATTTTACAGCGCGAGCAAGAAACAAATTATCGCTAAGCTGCGGAATGCAGAAATTTTGACATTTTCGTGCGGAACGCGAAAATGTCAAAATATCGCAATTTCCACGACCAGAATGGAATTTTAGCCCAGGCCTAGTAGAAACACCCTGACCCCCTAGGCCTGCTCAGGGGGTCCCACAAGGACCCTCAGGGCCCCAAAAAGTATATATTTTTTTTAAAAAAATCGGCGAGATTCGCGCACCCAGCGCGAATTTTGCCCGAAAATAAAAACAAAAGAACCGCGGGACTCCCGCGCTTCTTTGGTAATTGGCCCCCGGAGGGCCAAATTCCAGGGGCAGAAATAAAAATCCCCCCACACTGCCCCGGGGACCGCCACCCCCCTGCTCGGAGATACTATATGGGGGGCTCCCGGCCCCCCCCAGCGCCGGGGCTTATAGAAAATGGGTGGGGGGGCTCACAGCTCCCCCAGCCCCGGGGACCGCCACCCCCGGGGCTTGAAAGTATTTGCAATGGGGGCTCTCAGGCCCCCCCAGCCCCGGGGACAGCCACCCCCGGGGGCAACTTGTCCCTGGGGGACAAGGAGCCAATGATGGCCCTGGAGACCGCCACCCCCCAGGGCTGGCTCCTGCAGTATCCCGGGGTGCCCACCCCCGGGACACTGCTGTTTGCAATGACAGGGCGAGAGCCTCGCGGCTCCAACCCTGTCATTGCAAACTGCTTTGCTTCATTGAAGCGAGAGCAGGGAAACCTGCTCTCGCTTCAGTGAAGCAAAGCTGATTGCTTTTCCACATGGGGAGCAGCATGTTAGCTGCTCCCCATGTCGAAAAGCAATGTCGGCAGAAAAGATAGGGATCGGGCCGGAGGCCATGCCCCCTCCTTACACCACTCTGCAAACGCACCCCCTGGCGCGTTTGCAGAGGGGAAAGTAATTCTCCTTGAATACTGGGGCTCCCTGGGGGCCAACTAGCCCACCAGGAACCTCCAGTATGCACCAGGGGGCCGCATTGCAGAGAGGTGTAATGAGGCCACACCCCTTTTTACACCTCTCTGCAACGCAGCTCTGTGGCGCTTACTGGAGGCCCCTGGTGGCCTAGTTGGCCGCTAGGGGACCTCAGGATTCAAGGGGAGTTAATCCCCCAACTTAAAACGCGCCACGGGATGCGTTTGCACAGTGGTGAAGGTAGGGGGCGGGGCCTGAGGTGATACTGTGCAAACACGCCATGTGGCGCGTTTTAAGTTGGGGAATTCATTCCTCTTCAATCGAGAGGTCCCCTAGGGGTCAACTAGCCCACCAGGTACCTCCAGTAAGCGCCACGGATCTGCTTTGCAGAGTGTTGTAAAAAGGGGCGTGGCCTCTGAACACCTCTCTGCAATGCAGCTCCCTGGAGCATACTGGAGGTACCTGGTGGGCAAGTTGGCCGCCAGGGGACCTCAGGATTCAAGGGGACTTAATCCCCCAACTTAAAACATGCCACAGGGTGCGTTTGCACAGTGGTGAAGGTAGGGGGATGGGCCTGAGGTGATATGTGTGCAAACACGCCCTGTGGCGCGTTTCAATTTAGGGAATTAATTCCTCCTCAATCCAGAGGTCCCCTAGGGGCCAACTAGCCCACCAGGTACCTCCAGGAAGTGCCATGGAGCTGCGTTGCAGAGTGTTGTAAAAAGGGCGTGGCCTCTGAACACCGCTCTGCAACGCAGCTCCCTGACGCATACTGGAGGTACCTGGTGGGCTAGTTGGCCCGCAGGGGACCGCAGGATTGAAGAGGAATTAATTCCCCAACTTAAAACGCGCCACAGGGCGTGTTTGCACACGTCACCTCAGGCCCCACCCCCTTCACACGTCACCTCAGGCCCCACCCCCTTCCTTTACCATTGTGCAAATATTCCTCTAAAATCAGCCGAACTACAAATTCCGATTTACTCACCTGTTATCAGGAGAGAACCCAGGGCTGCATCTTTTAGCCCAGCACTGACCCTGAAAAATAATTCTAAGCGTACTTACCAGTAACTTGTATTTCCTTCTATAGGAATCCATTGTGCTAAGTGTCCATTTTTGAAACGTACAGATATTACTCTAAAGTCAGCCGAACTACGAATTCCGATTTACTCACCTGTAATCAGAAGAGAACCCAGTGCTGCATCTTTTAGCCCAGCACTGACCCTGAAAAGTAATTCTAAGCGTTCTTACCAGTAACTTGTATTTCCTTCCATAGGAATCCATTGTGTGGTTTTCAGCAGAAAATGTTCTAAGTGTCAATTTTGAAACGTAGAAATATTCCTCTAAAATCAACCGAACTACGAATTCCGATTTACTCACCTGTTATCAGGCGAGAACCCAGGGCTGCATCTTTTAGGCCAGCACTGACCCTGAAAAGTAATTCTAAGCGTACTTACCAGTAACATGTATTTCCTTCCATAGGAATCCATTGTGTGGTTTTCAGCAGAAAATTTTCTAAGTGTCCATTTTTGAAACGTACAAATATTCCTCTAAAATCAGCCGAACTACGAATTCCGATTTACTCACCTGTAATCAGGAGAGAACCCAGTGCTGCATCTTTTAGCCTAGCACTGACCCTGAAAAGTGATTCTAAGCGTACTTACCAGTAACTTGTATTTCCTTCCATAGGAATCCATTGTGTGGTTTTCACCAGAAAAGTGTCTATTTTCACAAACTAAAAATATTCCTAAAAAATCGTCTGTATGACTTAAACACATTCTTTCAACTGTTTACAGGAGGTTGGCCAGTGCTGGATATAGGATCCACCACTGAGTAAGAAAAAGTAATGATAACACAACTTACCTGCTAAGTGAATTTTATGTGAAAACATTTTTAAGTGTCAACTTTTAAAATACAATAATATTCCTTAAAAATAACTACTGTAACCAAAGCGTTTTTACTCAACTGTTTACAGGAGATGTCCAAGGACTGAATCTAGGATCCAGTCCTGTAGTTAGAAAAGTAATCCATAAAGTAACTAATTGCATTTCACTAGAAATTCACATTGAGCTCAATGTTGCTTTGTGTTTGAAATTGTGTTGGCCATTGCAACAACTGTAAATACTGTACTTAAAAGTCTGTTGCCTATTTGCCAAGTATTTAAACTAAAGTAATTCATTCTGAGAAAGTATATTTTGTATTGTAATGTATAATCTAATTATAATGTAATTAAAAAATATATATCTAAAAATAAATAGTTAAAAAATATAGTAAGTCAGTATCAAAAAAATCAGAATAACAATTAATACATTCAAAATTGTCATTTACAAAACCTTTGAAATTCACTGAAAAAACCATAGGTTTCAGGCCCGATATAGTTAGGAATTAGCATTTAAAAAACCTTTGAAATTCACTGAAACAAACATAGGTTTCAGGGGCGTTATAGTTAGGAATTGGCATTTAAAAAACCTTAGAAATTCACTGAAAAAAAACATAGGTTTCAGGGGCGTTATAGTTAGCTGGACATTTACCTCGTACAAAACCCTAGAAATTCCCCCGTCATAGTTAGTTCAGCTAACTATAACTCGCGCCCCCGCAATGCACTGCTGATGATGTCACATATTACATCACTCATGACATGGTCAGTGACATCACTGATTACATCACTGATGACATCTGAAATGACATCACTGATGACATCACTGATGACGTCATCCAGTGAGTGTGTGTTTCTGTAAATTTTAAATATATTTAATATATATATATAGGGAAAAACCTATGAAGAATGAGTGGGTGTATAAGTGTGTGAATGGATGATTTAGTAGGTGCGTGACTGACTCTATAAGTGAGTCATTAAACGTATCTTACTCCAGACTACTGACTAAACTGTGTGAATGTCTGTATCTGTCTGTCTGTTGGTGTATAAGCGGCTGCATGGCTTTGTGAATAGCTATATGAGAGTTTCTATGGGTCATTG
Source organism: Triturus cristatus (assembly GCF_964204655.1). Lineage (NCBI taxonomy): Eukaryota > Metazoa > Chordata > Amphibia > Caudata > Salamandridae > Triturus > Triturus cristatus. The sequence goes on from NC_140586.1 coordinate 581,853,094, forward strand.
ATTGGTTGTCTGAGTATCTGTTTGGGTGCCTGAGTGTTTGTGTGGGTGGGGTGTGTGACTCTGTGCATACATGTGTGAGTGGGTGATTCTATTGGTGCATGGTTTTAAGAGTGCATCTGTGATGGAGTGTATGGTTGGGTGAGTGTATGTATGGGTGTGTTAGTGATTCAATGTATATCTCAGTGGTACATGTGTGAGTAAATACATATGTGAAAGGCAGTATATATGTGGGTAAGTGTATATAAGTGGGTATATATGAGAGTGTGTGATTGTTAGAGTGGCTGTATGGATGAGTGTGTGTTTGTATCAATGATTGTATAAGAGCGTAAGAATGTGGTACTATTTTTACGAGTAAGTGTTCTTGTGTGTGTATAACTGCATAGGTGTGTAAATGGAAGTGTGATTAATTATTTGCATGACTGACTAGGTGTGAGAGTACCTCTATGGATGATTGGTGGTGTGTGAGTGTCTATGTAGGTGTTTAAATGCATATGATAGTCCTGTACTGAGTGACTGTAAGTATGAGTGACTGTACAGGTGAGTGAGTGGATGCGTGTGTAGATCTTAGAGTCAATGAGTGGGTATGTAGTTATTGGTATTGGAGTATCTATGGTTTTGAGAATGGACGTCTGAAATTTTGATTGAGTATATCAAAGGGTGTGGGAAGATGCACTAATTTATCACATGGATGACATCATCAGTGATGTCATCAGTGATGTCATTTCAGATGTCATCAGTGATGTCATCAGTGATGTCACTGACCATGTCATGAGTGATGTAATATGTGACGTCATCAGCAGTGCATTGCGGGGGCGCGAGTTATAGTTAGCTGAACCAACTATGACGGGGGAATTTCTAGGGTTTTGTACGAGGGAAATGTCCAGCTAACTATAACGCCCCTGAAACCTATGTTTATTTCAGTGAATTTCTAAGGTTTTTTAAATGCCAATTCCTAACTATAACACCCCTGAAACCTATGGTTTTTTCAGTGAATATATATATATATATATATATATATATATATATATTTATATATGTATATATATATTTATATATCTCAACTCCAATCTCCAGTTCCCCAATTGAACCGGACATCGACCCAGCAGACTCGGTCATGGATTACTCTGTACTGTTTATTTAATACACGCTGCTAAGTGTTTCAGTAGTATCGCCTGCCTTGCTCACACCTATATATATATATAACGTTTCGCCTGATAAGGGGCTGGCAATAGACTTTGTCGCATACCGCTGGGCATCTGAGCTGACGTGTGGAACACAACCAACTTCGTTGGGGCATCACTTGTTGTTAGGAAAAACGCTGTTACTATACAAACACTCCATGTGAACTACACTTACCAGCAGCATCTGCTCAGCAAGGTGCGAGCTCAAGGGGCTAGCACACCTTCTATTGGAGGAGGAGTGATGACATCACAGAGGGAGCGGTCTATTTCACAGCTGCATCTTGTTGGACCCCCGCACAGAGCACAGAGTACGTGAAACCGGCACTGAAGAGAGCCATTGGAGGCTTGAAACGCGTCTGCCTGAGCGTTTCAGGAACTATGAGCATTACGCGCCTTTGAAAATAAAGCCTTTGTCATTTTACCCCGGAGCTGTATCGCACTTTTTCTTCAATGGGAGGAAGCTTTGGTTCGGATGTTAGAGTCAGCAAGCAGGTCGCTGACTAGCGATACACCCTCTCGTTCTGGAGCACCGTGAAGAGACCAGCACGTTGTGGACATTTTGCATGGACTGCATCAACACGGCGCCCCCCCAGCTGCCTAGATGGCCACATGGTTTGACAAGCGGCAAGGGGAGAGAGTAGGTGAAACGTTTCGCCTGATAAGGGGCTGGCAATAGACTTTGTCGCATACCGCTGGGCATCTGAGCTGACGTGTGGAACACAACCAACTTCGTTGGGGCATCATTTGTTGTTAGGAAAAACGCTGTTACTATAAAGACACTCCATGTGAACTACACTTACCAGCATGCATCTGCTCAGCAAGGTGCGAGCTCAAGGGGCTAGCACACCTTCTATTGGAGGAGGAGTGATGACATCACAGAGGGAGCGGTCTATTTCACAGCTGCATCTTGTTGGACCCCCTTACAGAGCACAGAGTTCGTGAAACCGGCACTGAAGAGAGCCATTGGAGGCTTGAAACGCGTCTGCCTGAGCTTTTCAGGAACTATGAGCATTACGCGCCTTTAAAAATAAAGCCTTTGTCATTTTACCCAGGAGCTGTATCGTGCTTTTTCTTCAATGGGAGGAAGCTTTGGTTCGGATGTTAGAGTCAGCAAGCAGGTCGCTGACTAGCGATACACCCTCTCGTTCTGGAGCACCGTGAAGAGACCAACACGTTGTGGACATTTTGCATGGACTGCATCAACACGGCGCCCCCCAGCTGCCTAGATGGCCACATGGTTTGACAAGCGGCAAGGGGAGAGAGTAGGCGAAACGTTTCGCCTGATAAGGGGCTGGCAATAGACTTTGTCGCATACCGCTGGGCATCTGAGCTGACGTGTGAAGCACAACCAACTTCGTTGGGGCATCACTTGTTGTTAGGAAAAACGCTGTTACTATACAGACACTCCATGTGAACTACACTTACCAGCATGCATCTGCTCAGCAAGGTGCGAGCTCAAGGGGATAGCACACCTTCTATTGGAGGAGGAGTGACGACATCACAGAGGGAGCGGTCTATTTCACAGCTGCATCTTTTTGGACCCCCTTACAGAGCACAGAGTTCGTGAAACCGGCACTGAAGAGAGCCATTGGAGGCTTGAAATGCGTCTGCCTGAGCGTTTCAGGAACTATGAGCATTACGCGCCTTTGAAAATAAAGCCTTTGTCATTTTACCCCGGAGCTGTATCGTGCTTTTTCTTCAATGGGAGGAAGCTTTGGTTCGGATATATATATATATATATAGATATATTCACTGAAAAAAAACATAGGTTTCAGGGGCGTTATAGTTAGCTGGACTTTTAACTCGTACAAAACCATTGAAATTCCCCCGTTATAGTTAGTTAAGCTAACCATAACTTGCGCGCCCGCAATGCACTGCTGATGACGTCACATATTACATCACTCATGACATGGTCAGTGACATCACTCATGACATTACTGATGACATCTCAAATGACATCACTGATGACATCACTGATGACATCATCCAGTGAATGTGTGTTTTTCTGAAAATTACATATGTTTTATATATGTATATCTCAAGGTCGATGGAAGAGTAAATGGGTATATAAGTGTCTAAATGGATGATTTGTTTTTGGAATATGGATTGTATAACTGACTGATTAAGTGTATCTTAGTGAATACATGGCTTAGTGAGTAATGTTTAAATATGTAAATATCTGTATCAGTCTCTCACTTTGTGTATAAGTGGCTGCATGGGTTGGTGAGTAGCTACATGAGTGTCTATATAGGTTATTAGTTGGTTTTTTGAGTATCAGTATGAGTGTCTGTATGGTTCGGTGGGGGTATTACGTAGTGCATAGGTGCATGAATGAGTGACTCACTGTTTGTATGTGTTGAAGACAGCATGTGTGCAGGACTGTATGGGTGGATGAGTGTGTGCATGGGTGTGTTAGTGAGTGAATGACTGTCTCAATAGTGTCTTTATGAGTAACTACATATGTTTTAAACTAGTGTATGTGGCTATTGGTGTATATAAGTGAGTATATGTGAGAGTGAGAGATTGAAAGAGCTCCTGTATGAATAAGTATGTGTTTCTATAAGTGACTGCTTAAAAGACTAAGTATGTGTACGTTTCTGTAGAAGTAAGTGTGGTGGTGTGTGTATAACTGTGTATGCAAGTAAATGGATGTTTGATTCTTTATTAGCATGAGTGACTATGTGTGTGAGTAACTCTATGGATGAGTGGCGTTGTGTAATAGGATGTATAGGTGTATGAGTACATATGATGAGTGAGTACATGTATGAGTGACTGTATAGGACTGTTGGTGAATGAGTGGATGTGTATGTGGATGTTAAAATTACTGAATAGGTTGTTATAACTGTTATTGGTATGTCCATTGTTTTGAAAATTTTAGTTTCTATTTTTGAATGTGTGTATCAAAGGTTATATTAGGGGGAGAGGAGGTCTGCCACTCTATCACAAGGATGATGTCATCAGTGATGTCATTTGAGATGTCATGAGTGATGTCATGAGTGATGTCAATGACCATGTCATGAGTGATGTAATATGTGACGTCATCAGCAGTGCATTGCGGGCGCACGAGTTATAGTTAGCTGAACTAACTATAATGGGGGAATTTCAATAGTTTTGTATGAGTGAAAAGTCCAGCTAACTATAACGCCCCTGAAACCTATGTTTTTTTTAGTTAATTTCTAAGGTTTTTTAAATGCTAATTCCTAACTATAACGTGCCTGAAACCTATGGTTTTTTCAGTGAATTTCAAAGGTTTTTTAAATGCTAATTTCTAACTATGCCTACAGAGATAGGACATGTGAAGAAAGAAGAAAAAATGCACAGAAAGAAAACAAAGAAGTGCAGAAAGAAGCAACAGAAGTCCTCAAAGACGAAGAAAAGTGCAGGAAGAAGGATAACGTGCAGAAAGAACAAAAAGAAGAGCAGAAAGAAGCCTTGTTGCAAAATCATCCTGTACCCTCAACTTTTTCAGATGGATACTGGTGGTAACTGAGTCTGACTAACCAGTCCTAGAGCAAGTGCTATGTTAAAAGACACTCAGAATACAGTAAAATTACCTACATAAACTAGGGAACACTATACGTTGGGGTCCCCCTGTGATTAGCATAACCTCCTCTGTAAGCCCCTAATATATAATAGGGCAGGGGATTAAAACTACCTCTTAAAACGCGCCATTGCAGAGAGCTGTAAAAAGGGGCACGGCCTGCACCACGTCTCTGCAACGCAGAGCAGTGGTGCTTACTGGAAGCACCAAGTGGGCTAGTTGGCCCCCAGGGTCCCTCAGGATTGAAAGGGAATTATTTCCCCAACTTAAAACGCGCCACAGGGTGTGTTTGCACACGTCATCTCAAGCACCGTCCCCTCCCTTCACCACTGTGTAGACACGCCCTGTGGCCATTCTAAGTTGAGAGATTAAGTCCCCTTGAATCCTAAGGGTCCCTAGGGTCAAACTAGCCCACTAGGTACCTCCAGTAAGCACCACAGAGCTGCGTTGCATAGAGGTGTAAAAAGGGGCGTGGCCTCAGAATACCTGTCTGCAACTCAGCTCCCTGGCGCATACTGGAGATACCTGTTGGGCTAGTTTGCCCTCAGGGACCCTCAGTATTGAAGGGGAATTAATTCCCCAACTTACAACTGGCCAGGGGGCGCATTTACAGAGTGCTGCAAGGAGGGGGCGTGGCATCCGGCGCGATGCCGGTCTTTTATTTATTTTATTTTTTCAAGAAGGAGGGCTGTGTGGCCCCCATTCTTTTTCTTATTTATTGGCCCTGGGGACCCCATCCCCCAGGGCCTGCACCCTAATTGTTTTTGTTGAAAAAAATAAATTTGGCCCTCCCAAGGCCTTAATCAGGCCCGGGGATCCCAACCCCCGGGTCATGGCCTTTTTTTTTTTATTATTATTTAGGAGCAGGGCTGCGTTGCCCCCCTCCTCAGGCCACTTATGGCCCCGGGGACCCCATCACCCGGGGCCGGCCTTTGTTTTTTATTATTTAAAAAAAATATATATATATATAAACACCTAGGACATGCTGGACAAACCGTATGTACCTATCACCATGACGATTTGCGTGATATTCATTAAAAGGCGATTATGCATACAATGAATCCACGTGGAATGTATTTACACCACTAGTGAAGCTCTGACGTGTCTGACTCCCTACCGTGCCTAATCCCGGCGCCCCCGCCTGTGGGTACTCTCCAAGTAGACACCCTCGTCGTTTATTTATACAAACATGGGTAGCTATTGACGGGCACAATTAATACACACCACACCAAGCCATTCAAAGGGGATTGGACAAAAATTCGACCAAACTATGCAAGAAACCCCCCTCAGTTAATAAAACACACATCCACCGCTGGATGTGTAATACTTTTTATTTTACTTTCTGGAAAGGAGAAGAACATCACTTGAGAGCCCAATGCTGTGTTACACCCACCAGTGCCCACCGAGTGCCACACACCTTTGTGTTGTATTCCACCAGCTAGTGCGTATGCTATGACACTCTCTAGCCCATGTGCACTGTAACACCACCCTGTGAATATGTCATGCCACACTTGCCTTCGCACGGGTTATATTGCCCCATCTAACGTGCCTTCCTCGATGCCTATGTTATAACGCACAGCACTATGCCATACCTATTACAATCTGGGATCCATATCTTTGTCACAGTGCATATGCAACGTTACACTCCCCAGCACATATTTTATATTACAACTTTAGACTAGTTAGGTTACACAACACTGCCCTGTGCATATTAAACTCCAAGGCGCATATCGCATTGCACACGCTAGTGCCTGTGCTATCTCGCGCTCTCCAATGAATCTGTCATTGCGCACAATGTATTGCATATTATATTTCACGCTGTGGTTCATCTTATATCACACTTTTTGGTGCATAGTTTATACCATATACTATATCTAGTTTTCATTTGAAATCATGCTCTCAGGACTATGATCTATATATTACTGCGTCCACCTACCCTTTTCACGGGCATTACATTTTGCGATGGGGGGTGGAGGGTCAGGGGGTGTTTCTGCCAAGTGAGTCCGGAGTCACAGTCACAAACGTCCTCTTCTTCTTGAATAAAAGTGAGATTATGCTGCATACTTGTGTATATTTTAAGTAGTTCGCACAGACACACATTTTAAAAACAATAAAGTTCCTAATACCCACCTTCTCTGAACAGTTAGCTTGCTGCCTCATCCACCTCCTCCCTATCCTCTGTTGTCTGAATCCATGGACTAGCCTCCTCCCTCCTGCCATGCATGGTCTGATGTGCTGCCACTGCCCTCCATTTAGCATGACGTACCAGTCCACTCCTCCTGCCCTCCATTGCCCAATTCTATGGCCCATCATTGACCTCCTGCTTAACCTCTGTGCTTAGCTTGCTGCCCCTATTCTCCTCCCCCCTGCCCTCCGATGTCTTTGTGCATGCCACTGGTCCATCCTTTTTGCCCACCATGTTCCATGGACCTGCCACTCCTATCTACTCTGAGTGTTCTGTTGAGCTGCCACTCCCCTCCCACCTGCCTAGCATTGTCAGATGACTGTAACCTGTCCCTGCCACCTCCACCCTGCCTGTCCACATGCCATGCCCCTATCCCTTTCCTCCTGTCCTCCATAGTCCATTTTACTGCCACACCCTTCTGCCCTCCCTGGTCTGTTGTGCTGCAACTGCTCCTCCTGCCTGCCCCGCGCGGTCTGTTGTGAGGCCCCTTCCCCTGAACTCTCTTATCTGTGCCCAGGTCCTGACCCTCCCTTCTATCCTCCATGGTCCTTTGTGCATGCCCCTGCACCCTCCTTCTTGCCCATCATAGCCATTGTGCTGCCACTAAGCCTCCCGCTTGCCATGCATGGTCTTCTGTGCTGCCATGGCCCCTCCCACCGTCCCTGTGTGGTAAGCTAGTTGCCTCTGACCCCCTCCCACCTTCCCTCCATGGTCTGTGTGTATGCCACCATAGTCTCATTGTTGCTCTCCATGGTGTGTCTTGTTTCTAGTGCACATCCTGCCTTACCTCCATGGTCAGCTTGCTGCTCCTGTCCTGCCCCCTTGCCCCCAGCCCTCTGTTTCCATGTGCAGACCCCTGTTCCCTCCCTCCTGGCTTGTCTGTTCCATCGTAATGCCCCTGATCCGTCCCTCCTGCCCTTTATGGTCTGTTATGCTGCAGCTTTCTCTCCTGTCTGTCCATTATGGTCAGCTAGCTACCATTGCCACTTTCCCCTCTGTTCTCTGTTGTCCATGTGCATGGTCCTGTCCCCTCCCTATTGCTTTCTATGGATTGTTGTGCTGCACTCCCGTCCCGCATGCCCTGTGTGGTGTATTGTGCTGCTGCAAACCCTGATGCCTGCCCTGTAGGGTCAGTTTGGTGCACCTCTCCATGTCCCTCCTGTCCTCTGTTATACGATTCCATGTCCCTACCTCAATTCCTCCTGCCTACCATGATCCAATGTACCATACTTGCGAACATTTTGAACTTGGTAAGAGGGAGATTTTGAAAAAAAACTGGGGTATTGATTTTCCCCTTTGAGTTACATTAAAAAAAGAGGAGATTGTAGACAGGAGACAGATCAAATAAAGTCCATTTGAGCTTAAAAACATTGAACGTTTCCTGGCTGAAACGGGTCTGTTGGCATGTATGGTTGTACTACCACTGCCTCTTCCTTCTGCCCACAATGGTCTATTATATTGCCACAGCCTCTCTTGCCAGTCCTGTATTGTTGGTTTGTTGCCCCCGCCCCCCTTTCCACTGCCCTCCATAGTCTCTTGTGCTGCCACTGCCCTTCCTAACTGCCCAGTGTGGTCAAATTGTTGCCTCTGCACTCTCCTTCCTGCGTTCAATTTTCAGAGTCCGTGCCCCTGGCTTCTGCCTCTCAACAGTATCCCAATGAACAACTAGATTGCTAACATTCTATATTTATTACAAAAGTGTGGCACACCTGACGTCATCTTGATGTAATCAAAGCTATAATACCTAGAGCATTTCCTTTAGAAATTACATATATCTAAAATTATTTAGAAGGAGGGCTGCGTTGCATCAAAATTATGGTTAGTGCTCTAAAATACTAAAATGAGGACATATTTTCTGAGTTTTCAAATAGCGACAAAGAACTTTTAAATTATTTGTAATCTTTATGTTTTGTTATCCAGTTGACCACTTGATTAAATGTTGCACCTAGGGGAGAGGATGTGGTGTCACTTCCAGAGCTGCAGACTTTGCAACTGGGGAACCAGGTTGGAGTTTCTGCTTCAGCTCAACATTCTTTGATTCTGGTCAAATCTCCCCATGTCTACAACCAAAATGAATTTGATCTTGTGTGATGTAACCAATGCTCATGTAAAGCACTCCAATACCTGACAAGTCTGCACTATATAAAACTGCAAATTCACAAAAAATAAGTGTTTTGCACACTTCTGTCATTGGGCTACATGTGGGCTACATCTGGGTGATATTTGGGCTACATTTGGGCTCTTTTGTCTCTGGTGGCCATCTTGGGAGATTTATTTGTTATGAAGTTTCCTAATTTCCTCATTTACTACCGTCTCCTCAGTAGGAAATACTTTCCGTTTTTTATTTTGGTTCCATCAAGAAGGAATTCAGATGTGTCACATATTTGCCATAAATTCGGAATGTTAGCACTCTAGTTGCTCATTAGATCACTGTAGTAAAGCTACTGCTCACCAGGGAAGTCTGCTGCTGGTATTGAAAGTGCATGTTTCAGTCTGCATGTCAGAATTTTTAAATGAAATAGAAGAGGATTTGAGAAGTCACTCAAAATGTGCCCTAATTTTTCTTTCTGCAGCACTAATGATATTTTCTATGGCAAAATGAATCCCCTCATTTTGTTCCTTTTTAAATTATATGTTTTAAGAGTTACCACTTTGTTCCAATCAAGATGGCTTTAGCTGTGCAATAAGTTTGTCACAAGTAGGACTGTTAGCGCTCTAGTTGATCTTTAGAACACACTGGGAAGCTTCAGTAGAACACAAAGGAATCAACTGACAGTCTCTGCCCTTGTTGGATGTACATGTTTTACTGAGAATGTCAGACTTCCTTCTCACATGACTGAGAAAGATAATGTGAATTTACAGAAAATATGCTCTCAGTTTAGCTTATGGATCACCTTCCATACCTCTGTGGGAAAAGCATGAGAAAATAGTTTTCTCTCAAACATGATTCATGATATCACAGCAGAAGGCTTTTTCACATGGTAAAATAACCTTAGAACACACCACAATTCCTAAAATTAGTATGGTACCATCAACAAATGATTTATAATGTAACTAAAGTCTTAAAACCTTTTATTAACTGCAATGCTTTTTAATGAGGTGCTATCATGTATATTGGTCCCAAGATGGCTGCCAACACTTCTTGGATGAAGTACTGAGAGCCAATCAGATCTCACAATGAGATGTGTGGTTAGGCTCCGCCCAGATATATCTATCTTTGTAACTCTAATTTTCTCAGAAACTACTGAACGGATTTACACCATTTAAGCAACAGGCACGAGTCTGAACTGAGGACTACATCTTTGCCAAATTTGGTGTAATTCCGTTCAGCAGTTCGGGCTGTAGCTGCGTCAACAGGTCCTATGGGAAAATGCATCGGGAAAATGCGTTTTGAGACCCCCCTTTTTTCTCAGCCCCCGCTTGATGAATCACCATGAAATTTTCAGGATAGGAGCGGACTGCAGCTGGGCAAAAGCTTGGAAAATTTCGCAAAGATGTATATATATATTATCTACTGGCGGTCGCCAGTAGATAGTTATAGTTAGGACCCTGTTTCCATAGGAAATCAGTAACATTCTATTTGGAATAACTTTGGCGCCGGTTGACGAATCCTCGCGAAATTTCAAAATAGGTGGGGCGCTCCGCTCCGCTCCTACCCTGAAAGTCTCGGGGGGATTCGTCAAGCGGGGGCTGAGAAAAAAGGGGGGTCCCAAAACGTGTTTTCTCCATGCAATTTTCCATAGGGACCTTTAGTCCAAGGTACAGCCCGAACGGCTGAACAGAATTACTTGAAATTTGGCAGAGAGGTAGTCCTCAGGTCAGGGAAGTGCCTTTTGCAGGTCTGGTGTCAATCTGTTCAGTATTTCCTGAGAAAATCAAAAGTAAAATCATATATATGTGGGCGGAGCCTAACCACACATCTCATCCTGAGATCTGATTGGTTATCAGCACTTCATCCAAGAAGTGTTGGCAGCCATCTTGGGACCAATATACATGATAGCACCTCATTAAAAAGCATTGCAGTTAATAGAAGGTTTTAAGACTTTAGTTACATTATAAATCATTTGTTGATGGTACCATACTCATTTTAGGTATTGTGGTATGTTCTAAGGTGATTTCACCCTGTGAAAAAGCCTTTAGCTGGGATATCATGATTGAGAGAAAAATATTTTCTCATGCTTTTCCCACAGAGGTTTGGAAGGTGATCTATAAGCTAAACTGAGAGCATATTTTCTGCAAATTCACATTATCTTTCTTAGTCATGTTAGAATGAAGTCTGACATTCTCAGTAAAATGTACATCCAACAAGGGCAGAGACTGTGAGTTGATTCCTTTGTGTTCTACTGCAGCTTCCCAGAGTGTTCCAAAGAACAACTAGAGCGCTAACAGTCCTACTTATGATAAACATATGGCACACCTGAAGCCATCTTGCTTGGATTAAAGTGGTAACTCTTAAAACATTTAATTTAAAACGGAACAAAATGAGGGGGTTCATCTTTCCATCAAAAGTATGATTAGTGCTGCAGAAAGAAAAATTAGAAAAACAAAATGGACAAGTTTTTGGTGATTTCGAGCAGGCGTTGTGCGCTATCACCTTATTGGAAACTTAAGGAATGCACAACTGTTGTAGAAAAAACCCCTCACCCACCTACCTAGTAGGTGGCATGCTTCATCATTGGGGCCCAGCTGGATTGCCTAGTACACTCCAGCTGTGCTACGACGCCTGAGTTACAGCGGAGCAGGATTGGTGAAGTTGAGCAGAGAGTGACATACTATGTGAGGTGTGGCTATAGGTTAAAAATGTCTCTGAGAGATACCCTTTTGAGAAAATTTTTTATTAGAAGGGTCCCTGGACAAATGTTAAAAATTATGCGGGATCACTGGTTAGGAATTTTATTTTCCTTAGTATCCCTCACGAATAAGGTCTACTAGTTTCAGCCTGCTAGTTAGTTCCAGAGGCTTTCTTCAGGACCAAAAAAGAAATTGTGACTGGCCGCAAAAACATGCCAGGTGAAGTGGAAATATCAGCACACACCCTAAAGTGTGCTGTGAGTGTAGTGGTGATTTACTCACAGTATCTCCGTTTGAGAATACCTGATAACAAAAGGTAAGTTAGTAAGAAAGAGAACATACAACAGTGGTAAACATGCATCTCGATCGAATGCATGCACCTTTGTGCTAGTAGCCGGTGGTCTAATGCCAGTAGCATAGTGGACATGCACGAACACTAGAAAGAACTTGCGTGGCTACAATGTGCCCCAATGTGTAGATATACACGGGGAATCCTTGAGTGGATGGGTGTAAGGTGAGTCAATAGCGTAGTATCTTGGGGCACATGGTGCTCATAATCTCTATTGACTATCAATAACGTGCGTGTGTTTGGTGCAACAAAATCTTGCATCTCACACACTCTATTGTGTTTGTGAATGGTAACGCTTGTGATGGCTAGTACAAACTCTTAGCGGCATACGCGTGCATATCATTCAGATTGATTGAATTGTGGCACGTTGCGTCTTAATTGCAAAGTATCGTGAAGATTAACACACGGACAACAACATGAAAGACAAACAACATGTAGGCTGGTAAGGCGATCTCACTTGGATATCGAGGTGGTTATGCCTCTGATGACCGATCGGCGTGGCAAAATCCCCTCATGACCCTAATGAAAATAGAGAGGGAATGGCGGTGTGTGGATCTTAAGGTTAGGTTGAATGAGAGTCCACGGGGTCAGTTACTGTGTATGCATACGCCTCTCCTGCTCGTCTGGGCTTGTGTCGAGTGCCAGGGTAGCGAGTAGGTCAGCGTGATTGAATGAAGCCTAGTACTCACGTTTGTCAGGAAATTAAGGTCCGAAGTACCTAGTACGCCGATCAGGTCCGCTTGGTGAGCCCCGTACTGTTGGTAGGAAGGGGCTAAGAAGGAAGCGGAAGAGGGCGGAATATCACGTGGACGGCCCTGGAAGACTAGAACGGTGTGACAGTAACGGGTGATTGCTGCGCATGCGTTTGCGTGCAATAAATGAAAATGAACAGGGAAATAGTCACAAGGAGAACTCGGTACGATTAGGTTATGGAACAGAGGTAGTTGTGTAGTACCGCTGCAGTGCACATTGGTGCAAGATGCATGTCATCCTGTATATATAGAAGGATAATGCCGTGTTGGGTAATAGACTGGGTGTTTCCTGTGAGTAGTGTGCTCAAGCGGCTTAATAAAGTTTTTGGCTCAGATGGTATGAAAGGAGAACTCAGAATGATTTGATTAAGGAACAGAGGTAATTCTGTAATACCGCTGCGATGTAAGTCGGTGTAAGATGTATGTCATTCTGTGTATACAGAAGACTAGTAAAGTGTAGAAAAATGGACTTGGTGCCTCCCTGTGAGTAGTGGGCTCAAGAGTCTTAATAAAGTTTTTTTAGGGGATGGCTCTAAATGGTATGGTAGAATGAGGATCAAGAAAGCAGAGTATTCTGACTTATATAGTGTATGTTGTAAAGTATTGTAAGGTATAAAACCTTGTGTGTATTTACTTTAAATCTGAAGTGGTCGTTGTGCACAGATGGTATGGGCACTGTAGTCCTAGTGCGGAAGGGCAGAAATGACGTCCACATGGGGTCATGTGAGAGGGAAATAGGGTTTCAGTAGCGACAAACAAATGTTATTGAGGTTGAACATATGTCTGGGATGGTAATTAAGTTGCACATATATGTTCAACTGTTAGGGAACGTGTAGTTTAAACTGTGGTTGTCTATGTGACACGCATTGATATTTATGAACGATGTATGCTATTCCAGGGTACGCTGTCGTTTAGCCCTGAGATGTGGGTTGAGAGTCTGTAGACCCAACGCTGTTCCTTTTCGAACAAACGCTCTTGGATGTTAGTCTGATTAGACTCAAGTTGTTCAATTATAACCCAGGACATGTCGTTGGTGGTATGTCCCTTGGTTAGAAAATGTTCTGTGAGTTTTGTCGTGCTGCGTTTGCAACGGATGTTGCTGCGATGTTCGCAGATTCTGATTTTGACTTTTCTGCTGGTCATCCCGACATATTGTAATTTGCAAGGGCATGTGATGAGATAGATTACATTTGCCGAATTACAATTTGTATGTTTCATGATGGTCCAGGTTTTGCCTTGTTCGAGATGTAGGGTTTTTGTTGGTTGAGTAAGATGGCAAATGCTGCAGTTGCCACATGGGTAGTGGCCTGTCACTTCTGGTAATCCCCATGCATTTCGTACTGTGTTGGGGACGTTTGGGACCTTTTTTGGTCTGGTGGACACAAGACTGTCTTTAAGGCTGTGAGACCTTTTATAGGAGAATAGAGGTTTGTCCCATTGCAGTTTGCCTGAAGTTACCATTTTCCAATTACTTTGAATGAGTTTAGCTACTTTGTTCGAAATGGAATTGTAGGTAGTTACGCATGTGAGCGGTATTGATGTCAGCGTATCAGCTTTGGGTTCCAAAAGGCTGTCTCGGTTTTGGTTCCTGGCTCTTTTTTGCGCTCTTTGGATAATTCTGTTAGGGTATCCACGGTTTTGTAGTTTTGTTGCCCATTCTTCCGATTGTCTTTTGAACTCTTTTATTTCGCTGCAATTTCGGCGCAGTCTGAGGTACTGGCCAAACGGTAAATTGTCCCTCAGTGGCCTTGGATGAAAACTTTGGAAATGTAAAAGGGAATTTTTGGCCGTTGGTTTGAAGTGAGTTTTGTCAAAAGTACCCCGTTTCGTGCTTCAATCTCCAGGTCCAAGAAAGTGATGTTGGCACTGCTTGTAGTGTGAGTGAAACGTAAATTAGGATCAAGTGTGTTTATCAATTTTAAGAAATCACCGAGTCTTTGGGTGTCACTTGTCCAAATCAGGAATACATCATCGATGTACCTCTTGTAGAAAGTAATGTCCTGAATATATGGTGATTCATGGTTAAAGATGTATAAATCTTCAAAATTAGCCACATACAGACCCGCTACACTGGGAGCAAAAGTGCTTCCCATAGATGTACCGTACTGTTGGAGAAAAAGGGTGCCTTCATATTCAAAGAAATTGTCTTTGAGTGCTATTTCAGCACATTCCATTATGAAGGATTTAGGGGTATTGTAAACCCAGGTCGTTTTGTCGAGGGAAGTGCGAATAACCTCGAGGGTGTCATCTTGGGGAAGACTGGTGTATAGGCTTTCTATGTCCAGGCTTACAAGGATAGATGTAGTAGGGTTGAACTCAAGATTATTGATTTGGTTCAGTAAGTCTTTTGTATCTTTTAAGTAGGCAGGTGTGGATTGAACCAGTGGTTGCAAATAGAAGTCGCAAAAGCGGGACAGGGGTTCGAGTAGTGAACCTATACCTGAAACGATTGGTCTACCAGGGTGTGGTGTTTTATTTTTGTGGATTTTTGGAATGGTGTAGAAATATGGAGTAGTTTTGCCACCTGAGGTAAGGAAGGATGCTTCTTGTTTGCTGATATCACCATTGGATTCTGCTTCATGCACCAAGATGTCAATTTTGGTTTTTAGTTTGTCAGTAGGATCTTCGTCCAGAATTCTGTAGTTCTTTGGATCGTCTAGAAGACGTGTGCATTCCAAGTGGTAAGCATTCTTGTTTTGTATAACTATGCCTCCGCCTTTATCTGCTGGTTTTATGATAATGTCTCTGTTGTTTTTGAGACTCCTTATTGCGTTGAACTGTTGAGCTGAGGTGTTGCTGAATACTTGATTCTCATGGGTATTCTCAACACCTTTGTATATTGCTTGTTCGAAGGCGATGAGTTCCGCTGGTGTTGTGTGGGGTGGAGGAATGAATGTTGATTTTAGTTTAAGGGTGGTGTCGCCCATTTCGTCTTGTTGACTGTCGTTTGATGGTAAATTTTCAAAGAATGCTTTGAGTTTGAGTTTGAAAATCGCAGCAACATCCGTTGCAAACGCAGCACGACAAAACTCACAGAACATTTTCTAACCAAGGGACATACCACCAACGACATGTCCTGGGTTATAATTGAACAACTTGAGTCCAATCAGACTAACATCCAAGAGCGTTTGTTCGAAAAGGAACAGCGTTGGGTCTACAGACTCTCAACCCACATCTCAGGGCTAAACGACAGCGTACCCTGGAATAGCATACATCGTTCATAAATATCAATGCGTGTCACATAGACAACCACAGTTTAAACTACACGTTCCCTAACAGTTGAACTTATATGTGCAACTTAATTACCATCCCAGACATATGTTCAACCTCAATAACATTTGTTTGTCGCTACTGAAACCCTATTTCCCTCTCACATGACCCCATGTGGACGTCATTTCTGCCCTTCCGCACTAGGACTACAGTGCCCATACCATCTGTGCACAACGACCACTTCAGATTTAAAGTAAATACACACAAGGTTTTATACCTTACAATACTTTACAACATACACTATATAAGTCAGAATACTTTGCTTTCTTGATCCTCATTCTACCATACCATTTATAGCCATCCCCTAAAAAAAACTTTATTAAGACTCTTGAGCACACTACTCACAGGGAGGCACCAAGTCCATTTTTCTACACTTTACTAGTCTTCTGTATACACAGAATGACATACATCTTACACCGACTTACATCGCAGCGGTATTACAGAATTACCTCTGTTCCTTAATCAAATCATTCTGGGTTCTCCTTTCATACCATCTGAGCCAAAAACTTTATTAAGCCGCTTGAGCACACTACTCACAGGAAACACCCAGTCTATTTCCCAACACGGCATTATCCTTCTATATATACAGGATGACATGCATCTTGCACCAATGTGCACTGCAGCGGTACTACACAACTACCTCTGTTCCATAACCTAATCGTACCGAGTTCTCCTTGTGACTATTTCCCTGTTCATTTTCATTTATTGCACGCAAACGCATGCGCAGCAATCACCCATTACTGTCACACCGTTCTAGTCTTCCAGGGTCGTCCACGTGACATTCCGCCCTCTTCCGCTTCCTTCTTAGCCCCCTCCTACCAACAGTACGGGGCTCACCAAGCGGACCTGATCGGCGTACTAGGTACTTCGGACCTTAATTTCCTGACAAACGTGAGTACTAGGCTTCATTCAATCACGCTGACCTACTCGCTACCCTGGCACTCGACACAAGCCCAGACGAGCGGGAGAGGCGTATGCATACACAGTAACTGACCCCGTGGACTCTCATTCAACCTAACCTTAAGATCCACACACCGCCATTCCCTCTCTATTTTCATTAGGGTCATGAGGGGATTTTGCCATGCCGATCGGTCATCAGAGGCATAACCACCTCGATATCCAAGTGAGATCGCCTTACCAGCCTACATGTTGTTTGTCTTTCATGTTGTTGTCCGTGTGTTAATCTTCACGATACTTTGCAATTAAGACGCAACGCGCCACAATTCAATCAATCTGAATGATATGCACGCGTATGCCGCTAAGAGTTTGTACTAGCCATCACAAGCGTTACCATTCACAAACACAATAGAGTGTGTGAGATGCAAGATTTTGTTGCACCAAACACACGCACGTTATTGATAGTCAATAGAGATTATGAGCACCATGTGCCCCAAGATACTACGCTATTGACTCACCTTACACCCATCCACTCAAGGATTCCCCGTGTATATCTACACATTGGGGCACATTGTAGCCACGCAAGTTCTTTCTAGTGTTCGTGCATGTCCACTATGCTACTGGCATTAGACCACCGGCTACTAGCACAAAGGTGCATGCATTCGATCGAGATGCATGTTTACCACTGTTGTATGTTCTCTTTCTTACTAACTTACCTTTTGTTTTCAGGTATTCTCAAACGGCACACTTTAGGGTGTGTGCTGATATTTCCACTTCACCTGGCATGTTTTTGCGGCCAGTCACAATTTCTTTTTTGGTCCTGAAGAAAGCCTCTGGAACTAACTAGCAGGCTGAAACTAGTAGACCTTATTCGTGAGGGATACTAAGGAAAATGAAATTCCTAACCAGTGATCCCACATAATTTTTAACATTTGTCCTGGGACCCTTCTAATAAAAATTTTTCTCAAAAGGGTATCTCTCAGAGACATTTTTAACCTATAGCCACACCTCACATAGTATGTCACTCTCTGCTCAACTTCACCAATCCTGCTCCGCTGTAACTCAGGCATCGTAGCACAGCTGGAGTGTACTAGACAATCCAGCTGGGCCCCAATGATGAAGCATGCCACCTACTAGGTAGGTGGGTGAGGGGTTTTTTCTACAACAGTTGTGCATTCCTTAAGTTTCCAATAAGGTGATAGCGCACAACGCCTGCTCGAAATCACCAAAAACGTGTCCATTTTGTTTTTCTAAAGTTTTTTGGGGAAGGGGACAAGTTACCTCGTTTTTCCTCGCTCTCTTTATGTTCTCTTTTGAAAGAAAAATTAGGGCACATTTTGAGTGACTTCTCAAATCCTCTTCTATTTCATAAAAAAATTCTGACATGCAGACTGAAACATGCACTTTCAATACCAGCAGCAGTTTTCCCTGGTGAGCAGTAGCTTTACTACAGTGATCTAATGAGCAAAAAGAGTGCTAACATTCTGAATTAATGCAAATGTGTGACACATCTGAATGCCTTCTTGATGGAATCAAAGTAAAATACTGCAAGTATTTCCTACTGAGGAGACTGCAGTAAATGAGGAAATTAGGAAACTTCATAACAAATAAGTCTCCCAAGATGGCCACCAGAGACAAAAGACCCCAAATGTAGCCCAAATATCTCCCAGATGTAGCCCAAGTATAGCCCAATGACAGAATGTCCCAGAGTGTTCTTAAAAACAACTAGAGCGCTTACTGTCTTCATTATGACAAAAGTATGGCACACCTGAAGCCATCTTGATTGGAATAAACTGGTAACACTTAAAACATTTAATTTAAAAAGGAACACAATGAGGGGGTTCATTTCGCCATAGAAATTATGATTAATGCTGAAGAAAGAAAATGAGGGCACATTTTGAGTGACTTCTCAAATCCTCTTCTATTTCATTAAAAAATTCTGACATGCAGGCTGAAACATGCACGTTTAATACCAGGAGCAGACTTCCATGATGAACAGTAGTTTTACTACAGTGATCTAATAGGCAACTAGAGTGCTAACATTCAGAATTTATGGCAAATGTGTGACATATCTGAATACTTTCATGACGGAATCTAAGTAAACAACTGAAATCATTTCCTACTGAGGAGACTGCAGTACATGAGGAAATTAGGATACTTCATAACAAATAAATCTCCCAAGATGGCCACCGGAGACAAAAGAGCCCAAATGTAGACCAAAATCACCCAGATGTAGCCCAAATATAGCCCAATGACAGAAGTGTGCAAAACACTTATTATTTTGTGTTTTTGCAGTGTTATATAGTGCAGACTTGTCAGGTATTGGAGTGCTTTACATGAGCATTGGTTACATCACACAAGAACAAATTCATTTTGGTTGTAGACATGGGGAGACTAAGTGATTTGACCAGAATCATAGAATGTTGAGCTGAAGCAGAAACTCCAACCTGGTTCCCCAGTTGCAAAGTCTGCAGTTCTGGAAGTAACACCACATCCTCTCCCCTAAGTGCAACATTTAATCAAGTGGTCAACTGGATAAAAAAACATAAAGATAACAAATAATTTAAAAGTGCTTTGTCGCTATTTGAAAACTCAGAAAATATGTCCTTATTTTAGTCTTTTAGAGCACTAACCATAATTTTGATGCCAATAAGACCCTCTCATATATGTAATTTCTAAAGGAAATGCTCTAGGTATTACAGTTTTGATTACATCAAGATGACGTCAGGCGTTCCACACTTTTGTACTAAATATAGAATGTTAGCAATCTAGTTGTTCATTAGGATACTGTTGAGAGGCAGAGGCCAGGGGCACGGACTCTGAAAATTGAAGGCAGGTAGGAGGGTGCAAAGGCAACAATTTAACCACACTGAGCAGGCAGGAAGGGCCGTGGCAGCACAACAGACTATGGAGGGCAGTGGAAAGGGGGGCAGGGGCAACAAACCAACAATACAGGACTTGCAAGAGAGGCTGTGGCAATGTAATAGACCATTGTGGGCAGAAGGAAGAGGCAATGGTAGTACAACCATACATGCCAACAGACCCGATTCAGCCAGGAAACGTCCAATGTTTTTAAGCTCAAATGGGCTTTATTTGATCTGTTTCCTGTCTACAATCTCCTCTTTTTCAATGTAACTCAAAGGTGAAAATCAATACCCCAGTTTTTTTTCAAAATCTCCCTCTTACCAAGTTCAAAATGTTCGCAAGTATGGTACATTGGATCATGGAAGGAAATGGGGTAGGGACATGGACTTGGATAACAGAGTACAGGAGGGACATGGAGGGGTGCACCAAACTGACCCTGCAGGGCAGGCATCAGGGTTTGCAGCAGCACAATACACCACACAGGGCATGCGGGACGGGAGTGCAGCACAACAATCAATAGAAAGCAAGAGGGAGGGGACAGGACCATACACATGGACAACAGAGAACAGAGGGGCAAGAGGCAATGGTAGCTAGCTGACCATAATGGACAGACAGGAGAGAAAGCTGCAGCATAACAGACCATAAAGGGCAGTAGGGACGGATCTGGGGCATTACAATGGAACAGACAAGCCAGGAGGGAGGGAGTAGGGTTCTGCACATGTAAACAGAGGGCTGGGGCAAGGGGGCAGGGCAGGAGCAGCAAGATAGCCATGGAGGTCAGGCAGGATGGGCACTAGAAGCAAGACACTCCATGAAGAGCAACAATGAGACTGTGATGGCATACACACAGACCATGGAGGGAAGGTGGGAGGGGGTCAGGGGCAGCTAACTGACCACACAGTGAAGGTGGGAGGGGCCATGGCAGCACAGAAGACCATGCATGGCAAGTGGGAGGGTTAGTGGCAGCACAATGGCTATGATGGGCAAGAAGGAGGGTGCAGGGGCATGCACAAAGGACGATGGAGGATAGAATGGAGGGTCAGGACCTGTGCCCAGACAAGAAAGTTCAGGGGAAGGGGCCTCACAACAGACCGCACAGTGCAGGCAGGAGGAGCAGCTGCAGCACAACAGACCAGGGAGGGCAGAAGGGTGTGGCAGTACAATGGACCATGTAGGACAGGAGGAAGAGGATAGGGGCATGGCATGTGGACAGGCAGGGTGGAGGTGGCAGGGACAGGTTACAGTCATCTGACAATGCTAGGCAGGTGGGAGGGGAGTGGCAGCTCAACAGAACACTCAGAGTAGATAGGAGTGGCAGGTCCATGGAACATGGTGGGCAAAAAGGATGGAGCAGGGGCATGTACAAAGACATCAGAGGGCAGGGGGAAGGAGAATAGGGGCAGCAAGCTAAGCACAGAGTTTAAGCAGGAGGTCAATGATGGGGCATAGAATTGGGCAATGGAGGGCAGGAGGAGTGGACTAGTACATCATACTAAATTGAGGGCAGTGGCAGCACATCAGACCATGCATGGCAGGAGGGAGGAGGCTAGTCCATGGATTCACACAACAGAGGATAGGGAGGAGGGGCATGGGGCAGCAAGCTAACTGTTCAGAGAAGGCGGGTATTAGGAACTTTATTGTTTTTAAAACGTGTGTCTGTGCGAACTACTTAAAATATGAACAAGTATGCAGCATAATCTCACTTTTATTCAGGAAGAAGAGGACGTTTGTGACTGTGACTCCGGGCTCACACTGCAGAAACACCCCCTGACCCTCCACCCCCTATCGCAAAATGTAATGCCCGTGAAAAGGGTAGGTGAACACAGTGTTATATAGAACATAGTCCTGAGGGCCCGATTAAAAATGAAAACTAGATATAGTGTATGGTATAAACTATGCACCAAAAAGTGTGATATAAGATGAACCGGGCGTGAAATATAATATGCAATACATTGTGCGCAGTTACAGATTCATTGGAGAGCGCGAGATAGCACAGGCACTAGCGCGTGCTATGCGATATGCGCCTTGGAGTGTAATATGCACAGGGCAGTGTTGTGTAACATAACTAGTCTCTAAAGTTGTAATATAAAATATATGCTGGGGAGTGTAACGTTGCACATGCACTGTGACAAAGATATGGATCCCAGATTGTAAAATGTATGTCATAGCACTGTGCGTTATAACATAGGCCTCGAGGAAGGCACGTTAGATGGGGCAATATAACCCGTGCGAAGACAAGTGTGGCATGACATATTCACGGGGTGGTGTTACAGTGCACATGGGCTAGAGAGTGTCATAGCATATGCACTAGCTAGTGGAATACAACACAGAGGTGTGTGGCACTCAGCAGGCAATGGTGGGTGTAACACAGCATTGGGCTCTGCCAGGAGCACGCTGTGACTCTCAAGTGTTGTTCGTCCCCTTTCCAGAGAGTAAAATAAAAAGTATTACACATCCGGCAGTGGATGTGTGTTTTATTAACCGTGAAGGGGGTTTCTTGCATAGTTTTGGTCGAATTTTTGTCGAATCCCCTTTGAATGGCTTGGTGTACATGTGTATTAAATATGCCCGTCAATAGCTACCCATGTTTGTATAAATAAACGACAAGGGTGTCTACCGGGATTAGGCATGGTAGGGCATCAGACATGTCAGAGCTTCACTAGTGGTGTAAATACATTCCACGTGGATTCATTGTATGCATAGTCGCCTTTTAATGAATATCACGCAAATCGTCATGGTGATAGGTACGTGCGGTTTGTCCAGCATGTCCTAGGTGTGTCTATAAATATATATTTTTTTAAAATAATAAAAAACAGTGGCCGGCCCTGGGGATTGGGGTCAAAAAAAAAAAAATTAGGAGACAGGCCCTGGGGGATGGGGTCATCAGGGCCAATAAATTAGAATAAGAAGGGGAACCATACAGCCCCCCCTTCTTAAAAAATTAAAATAAATAAAAGACTGGCATCGTGCCGGAGGCCACGTCCCCTCCTTGCAGCACTCTGCAAACGCTCCGCCTGGTGAATTGTAAGTTGGGGAATTAATTCCTCTTCAATACTGAGGGTCCCTGAAGGCCAACTAGTCCAACAGGCATCTCCAGTATGCACCAGGGAGGCCAAGCCCCTTTTTACACCTCTCTGCAACGCAGCTCTGTGGCGCTTACTTGAGGTACCTAGTGGTCTAGTTTGACCCTAGGGACCCTTAGGATTCAAGGGGACTTAATCTCTCAACTTAGAACAGCCACAGGGCGCGTTTACACAGTGGTGAAGGGAGGGGACGGGGCCTGAGGTGACGTGTGCAAACACGCACTATGGCACGTTTTAAATTGGGGATATAATTTCCCTTCAATATTGAGGGCCCCTGGGGGCTAACTAGCCCACCAAGTGCTTCCAGTAAGCGCCACTGAGCTGCATTGCAGAGGTGGTCCAGGCCGTGCCACTTTTTACACCTCTCTGCAACGCAGCTCTGTGGCACTTACTGGAGGTACCTAGTGGGCTAGTTGGACCCTAGGGACCCTCAGGATTCAAATGAACTTAATCTCCCAACTAAAAACGGACACAGGGCGTGTTTACACAGTGGTGAAGGGAGGGGACGGGGCCTGAGTTAACGTGTGCAAAAACGCCCTGTGGCCTGTTTTAAGAGGTAGTTTTAATCCCCCTGCCCTATTATATACTAGGGGCTTACAGAGGAGGTCATGCTAATCACAGGGGGACCCCAACGCATAATGTTCCCTAGTGTATGTAGGTGTTTTCACTGTATTCTAAGTGTCTTTTAACATAGCACTGGCTCTAGGACTGGTTAGTCAGACTCAGTTACCACCAGTATCCGTCTGAAAAAGTTGAGGGTACAGGATGATTTTGCAACAAGGCTTCTTTCTGCTCTTCTTTTTGTTCTTTCTGCACGTTATCCTTTTTCCTGCACTTTTCTTCGTCTTTGAGGACTTCTGTTGCTTCTTTCTGCACTTCCTTTTTTTTCTTTCTGTGCATTTTTTCTTCTTTCTTCACATGTCCTATCTCTGTAGGCATAGTTAGAAATTAGCATTTAAAAAACCTTTGAAATTCACAGAAAAAACCATAGGTTTCAGGCACGTTATAGTTAGGAATTAGCATTTAAAAAACCTCAGAAATTCACTGAAAAAACCATAGGTTTCAGGGGTGTTATAGTTAGCTGGACTTTTCACTTGTACAAAACCATTGAAATTCCCCCGTTATAGTAAGTTCAGCTAACTATAACTCGCGCGCCCGCAATGCACTGCTGATGACGTCAGATATTACATCACTCATGACATGTCAGTGACATCACTCATGACATCACAGAGTGAAAAGTCCAGCTAACTATAACACCCCTGAAACCTATGGTTTTTTCAGAGAATATATATATATATATAAATATATATATATATATATATATTCACTGAAAAAACCATAGGTTTCACACACGTTATAGTTAGGAATTATCATTTACAAAACCTTGCAAATTCACTTAAAAAACCATAGGTTTCACACATGTTATAGTTAGCTGTACATTTCACTCGTAAAAAAACAATGAAATTCCACGGTTTAGTTAGATCAGGTAACTATAACTTGCGCGCCCACAATAAACTGCTGATGATGTCACATATTACATCACAAATGACATGGTCAGTGACATCACTCATGACATCAATGATGACATCTGAAATTAGACATTGTGGATTGCGGTCGCGCAAGTTATAGTTACCTGATCTAACTATAACGTGGAATTTCATTGGTTTTTTACGAGTGAAATGTACAGCTAACTATAACATGTGTGAAACCTATGGTTTTTTAAGTGAATTTGCAAGGTTTTGTAAATGATAATTCCTAACTATAACGTGTGTGAAACCTATGGTTTTTTCAGTGAATTTGTACGGTTTTTTAAATGCTAAGTTATGTATTTATTTTTTATTTTTTTTTCTGGTTTTTCACTATGCGCACACCCTGCGCGCACGGTGCGCTTCGTGCACCGTGCGCGCGCTGTGGGCGCACCGTGCGCTTCGCGCACCGAGCGCCCACTTTGCGCAGTCCATGCCGTGTGCGCCTCGCCTTTTTTTACGCAGTAACATTTGTTTTTTTTCCCTTGTGGGTCCTTTAATTTATTTGATAAATGTGATTGTTACTTCTTTAATTTTTTTTTTATATTTTTTTTGCCGTGCGCGTACGGTAAGCTTACCGTACGCGTACCCCGCGATTTTTTTTTTAAATTTTTAGATTTATTTTTCGTACTTTTGGGTCCTTCTTGGACCCCCTGACAAACACTAGGGGGTCTGCAACTCTCTTCGTTGCCCCCGTTTCACGTTCCCCACCTTTGTTTCTCAGTGCGAGAGACAGAAAATGGCGGCCGACACTTCCTGATTTCGACCGATTCGAATGTTTACAGTCATGTAACCACCAATCAGAATTGAGCTCGCGCACGGCAGCGTACGCGTACGGTAAGCTTACTGTAAGCGCACGGAGCGCGCTTACAGATATATATATTGATTTAAATGCTATTTTCTCAGGACCTACTGAACAGATTTACACCAGACCTACAAAAGGCACATCCTTGACCTGAGGACTACCTCTCTGCCAAATTTCAAGTAATTCTGTTCAGCCGTTCGGGCTGTAGCTCGGACTAAAGGTCCTATGGGAAAATGCATGGGGAAAACGCGTTTTGGGACCCCCCTTTTTTCTCAGCCCCCGCTTGACGAATCCCCCCGAGACTTTCAGGGAAGGAGCGGAGCATAGCGCCCCATTAGTTTTGAAAATTTCGCGAGGATTCGTCGACCGGCGCCAAAGTTATTCCAAATAGAATGTTGCGGATTTCCTATGGAAACATGGTCCTAACTATAACTATCTACTGGCGACCGCCAGTAGATAATATATATATATATATATATATATATATATATATTTTCACTTAAAAAACCATAGGTTTCACACATGTTATAGTTAGCTGGACATTTCACTCGTAAAAAACCAATGAAATTCCCCCGTTATAGTTACTGCAGGCAACTATAACTCACGCGACCGCAATCCTCTGCTGATGATGTCAGATATTACATCACTGATGACATATGTGTCTTTATGAAAAATAAATATTTGTAATATATGTATAGCTAAAGATTAATGGAAGAATACATGGGTAAATAAGTGTCTAAATACAGTGATGTAATATCTGAAGTCATCAGCAGAGGATTGCGGTCGCGTGAGTTATAGTTGCCTGCAGTAACTATAACGGGGGAATTTCATTGGTTTTTTACGAGTGAAATGTCCGCTAACTATAACATGTGTGAAACCTATGGTTTTTTAAGTGAATTTGCAAGGTTTTTTAAATGCTAATTCGTAACTATAACGTGTGTGAAACCTATGTTTTTTTCAGTGAATTTGTAAGTTTTTTAAAATGCTAAGTTATGTATTTATTAATTATTTTTTTTTCAGGTTTTTCACCGTGCGCGCACCGTGAAATTTTTATTTATTTTTTAAATCGCGAGGTGCGCCCCCTCAGACTGCAAGAGACAAAATGGCGGCCGACACTTCCTGGTTTCGACCGATTCGAATGTTTACCGACATCTAACAACCAATCAGAATTGCGCTCTCGCACGGCAGGGGGCGCGCACGGTGCGCGCGTATAGATATTGATATGCTTTTAAATGCTATTTTCTCAGGAAATACTGAACAGATTTACACCAGACCTGCAAAAGGCACTTCCTTGACCTTATGGCTACCTCTCTGCCAAATTTCACGTAATTCTGTTCAGCCGTTCGGGCTGTAGCTGCGACTAAAGGTCCTATGGAAAAATGCATGGGGAAAACGAGTTTTGGGATCCCCCCTTTTTCTCGGCCCTCGCTTGACGAATCACCCCGAGACTTTCAGGGTAGGAGCTGAGAGGAGCGCCCCATTAGTTTTGAAAATTTCGGGAGGATTTTTTAACCGGCGCCAAAGTTATTCAAAATAGAAATTTGAGATTTCCTATGGAAACTAGGTTGTAACTATAACTATCTACTGGCAACCGCCAGTAGATAATATATATATATATATATATATCCAACACAAATTGCCCTGAGGCAAGAACAAGCCAGCTTGCAGGGTGGCTTTCACCATGAATTTATTCATACAGCATGCACAGTCCAAAGTAATTATTTCCATTCCTTCCGTACGCGTTTCAAAGCTTAACAGCTTCTTCATCAGAGGAAAGTCACTAAAATCAAGGAAAGGCTGCCTGCAGCACTTATACGCATGTGCTAATTATTACTCCCAGGTGGGCTCCGTGAAAGGCATGCTGGTGCTTGTAGTATGATAAAGGCATATATTACCTCTGTGGGTTCCATTGAATCCGTGACAACAATAAAGTTCATTAAAAAACCCCAGTGTATCCAGTGTATTTTTATTATTCACTCAAGAAGATACCAACTAAGATTCTGGTAGTGTTATCTTTAATGTGATGAGAAACATGCTTAAACTTAAAAGGGAATGCAACTTTAATGTGAAGTGTATCTAAAAGGCCAGTGATTAGGAGTTATATGGAAATGGTTCCACTAACACCCAATCTATTCCCTACATTTTCCTGCCAGCCCTAGTGCCTCTGCACCATTATAGAAATCTGCCAAGCATTCAAAAGCAATTACACATAGGATGTCAAGTGCTGTCAGGATAGCTGTCCCTTCCTTCCACCCAGGCTCTCTCTGCCCAGTTCCAGCTAAAAATAAATCCTTGTTCATTGTTGTTTTTCTCAGCTGGACTTACTATATTATGCTAAATCCTTTCACTCCTATAAAGCATCAATTTCCTCCATTACACTACAGTACGCATGTATATAAAGATGCCTAACTTGTACATTTGATTAAAAATAAGATACTAAAGAAATGGAAAACTGCTAACAACCTTAGGCTATCATAACATCAGCATCAATTGTTTATGCTCTGTTTGTTTAATTACATTGGATGAATATTGTCTGGTGAAACAGCAACAAATTGTAGAATGACTGTAAGGATGGGATGACATTTTTTTTTAAACGTTGCCGTCTGACATTGCATTATTCGAAACCTAAGCCATGTTATATTTAATATAAATCTTTAATTCTTCGCGCAACAGATGGAAAAGGACAGTGCAGTGGAAACAAATATGAAAATAGTAAAGATGAAGAATATGTGAAGTAGTTGGGACAGGCATACATTGTGCTGGTCATGATCTCCCAGTTAGAAGTGCTCCCTCCTTTCTTGAGGTTGAGCCCCCTCTGGCTGGCACACTAGGCTTTTAGAATGCCGATAAATGATTCTAGTGGGTGAGAGTTTCTTAAAACCACCCTAGAGACTCCCTGTACATATATGTAATTTCGTACTCCACTCCCTTGTGATTATATGATAATGATCCCCCATCACTTTCTTCAAACTACTTCGTGTAGGTTAAAGTCAGAATCACCCTAAGTATGCAGCAATAAAAGCCCAAACTATGCAGCAGTGCAAACCGACAGAGCGAAAAGACTAATTATGCAGCATATTGTGCAATTAAAAGTTAATTATGTAGCATAGTGTACATCGATATAACCTAACTCGACTTACATTTTACATTTTAAAGCGGTGATGCAAATGTGATTATAGTCTTATGGACCTGCATACGAAGCAAAACTATTTATTCTGAGTACATTCCATTCAAAATTATGTTCACCACCAATTAATACTTCTGTCTTGTAGGGAGGCATAGGTATGACATATTATCAACACACCGTTTATAACTCCATGAATAGAATGAATTCTGTATTGCAAATGCAATGTTGCACTAGCAGAACGTAGCCCTATGCCTTTACAATTTTTGTGATTGAAGGTATAGCTCATAAATTCACTGTATCCCACCTATGTTCCAAAATGTATCTTTAGTTTTGGTTTGCCCCATGAACACAATATAGGGCTCTTCGAAGCACCCCAAAGCACCTCTTTCCATTAAAATAGCTATGCATAAAAGTATACTACATTTCACATTTATTATGTGAATATCTCAATAAGAAGTACTTTAGGATTCAACATATTGTCCTCTAAAATAGAAGTAACATACATACGGGTCCTCTAAAGAAGGGGTCTCCAATGAGTAGCTCTGGAGCTACTGGTAGCTCGCCAGTACCTTCAAAGTAGCTCTCTGAGGTGAAGTCAAGCCCAGTATCAATTTCAGAGTAGGTGTCTAGTAAAGAAGGCATCACTGATCATCTCAAGACCCTAAGAGTGCCAGCCAGCCAAACCAATCAGTGTAACTCATACTAACACTCAAACACGCACTGTGCCAGCTTGTAGGACCTGCTACATGACAGTCTGTATCCAATCTCAATATAATTAAGCCACAAGGAGATTGACCATGTTGCAGTCCCTCCTTTATCAGTCACAACATGTGTGTGAACAGTGCACCATCCAAAAAGTATGGCAGCAGTAGCCTGAGCTGTAATCAGTGCTGACCCACCAAAGTGCGGGACAGCAGGAGTCAGAGTGAAAATGTGTCAGTTAGATGCATGATCAGCTCAAGACCTGAGGAGATCAGGGTATGATCTACACCAGAGAAAATTAAGAGATTCATTAACATTTATGTGTGTGCCTATAATAAACACTATTGCTTTCTGAAACTATGCCTGGTGCCAAGAACCGCCAAATACATATGCTAGCCCAGGGGTCTCCAACGAGTAGCTCGGGAGCTACTGGTAGCTTGCCAATACCTTCAAAGTAGCTGTCTGAGGTGAAGTAAAGCCTAGTATCAATTTAAGAGTAGGTGTCTATTAAAGACGGCAGCACTGATCATCTCAAGACCCTAAGAGTGGCAGCCAGCCAAACTTATCACAGTAACTCATACTAACACTCAAACACACACTGTGCCAGCTTGTAGGACCTGCTACATGACAGTCTGTATCCAATCTCAATATAATTAAGCCACAAGGAGATTGACCATGTTGCAGTCCCTCCTTTATCAGTCACAACATGTGTGTGAACAGTGCACCATCAAAAAAGTATGGCCGCAGTAGCCTGAGCGGTAATCAGTGCTGACCCACCAAAGTGCGGGACAGCAGGAGTCAGAGTGAAAATGTGTCTGTTAGAAAGATGCATGATCAGCTCAAGACCTGAGGAGTTCAGGGTATGATCCTGACCAGAGAAAATTAAGAGATTCATCAACATGTATGTGTATGCTCATAATAAACACTGTTGCTTCCTGAAAATATGCCTGGTGCCAAGCACCGCCAAATATATATGCTAGCCCCATCATAAGAGTGTTATATTTGGCATAATTGTGTCCATTCCTGACATAATAGTGCCAATGGCATAATTATGGTCATCCTTGACTATTTTAGTATTTTTGGTCTAGTTGTGGTATGCTGGCAGCCATCATAGACCTACTCTGAGCATGACTGGCCTATATGTACCTATTCCTGACATATTAATGGTCAAGACTGATATGTGATCTTATCCCTGATCCTTCTGGTTTCCAGCCTTAGAACAACTGTGACCCTAGTGTAATGGTGGGCATTACTGGCATAATCCAGCTATCCGTGGTGCTATGGTAAGCATCCATTATGATATAATGGGGTAACCCACAATTGTCCACGGACCTGGGTAATGATTGGTATATGAAACAACGGTCCTAGACTTCAAGCTGCAATTTATTTATGAAAAACATTCATTAGTCAAAGGGCATCCAGAAGCACCAGCAATACGACATTGGATGGCACCAATAGTAACACAAGACACTTGAAAGAGCGAAGATATTGCCATTAACTCCCACCATGCAGCAGTAATTACAAACATCATGTATAAAATTCAGGTTGCTCCACGGCACCCAGCCAATTTGCCCCATACCCTCCGGTATTTCTTAGGACACCCCCGTGCCTCATACATGGGTTTTTCTTGTGCCGCGCACCAATCCACCCCCTTTCACCACCTCTCAGAACTTGGTGGTATGGGAAACTTCCAGGTGGCGGCTATATCCCGCTTGGCCACAACCATGGTTGTATTGTAAAGTAATTTCTCGTTCCTGGTCCCGTCTAGCCCATCTGTAATCCTGAAAAGGGAATGACGTGGATCGTGAGGAACCTCCCACCCCAGGACCTTGGTCAGTTCGCTTTCGATCTCACCCCAGAACTGAGCTAGTCGGGCCATGCCCACACCATGTGGAAGAAGTCGGACGGATCCTGACAGTGACTGTTTAATATTTAGTTACTTTTATAACAGATCATCATATTCAATGCTCCAAATAGAGAAAGAGGTTGCTCCAAGGGGAGTGTGAAAAAGGAAAGTGTTCGTGAAGTAGGACAGATATAAAGGAGGGGAATCCAAAAGGCAAATTCAACAACCAATCAATTACACATTCAGGTATCTTTAGTAAAACTGGTCATGGTTCATAGTGGCACCAGTTTTTCAGATAGGCCAGTCCCTTATGGATTTACAAATATTAATTTCATGGTTTTCTGATGATGCACAGAGAACATTCATCTGTGAAAAGGCAGGCTATGATGATATCTGGTACAGGCCCACTGGGGGAGAGTGTCGACATTTCAACCCTGGTGCAATGAGGGTAAGTTATATCCTCTGCAGCCGGGTCTTCCTCAGGGGCTGTATCCTGACTGTACCTTACCCTAGGTTGCCTCCCCTCCCCCCGTACTGAGGAAGACCCACCTGTAGAGGATATAAATTACCCTCATTGCACCAGGGTCGAAACGTCGACACTCTCCCCCAGTCGGCCTGTACCTGATATCATTCCAGCCCCGCCTTTTCATAGATGAATGTTCTCTCTGCATCATCAGAAAATCATGAAATGAATATTTGTAAATCCATAAGGGGCAGGCCTATCTGTAAAACTGGTACCACTATGAGCTGCTATCAGTTTTACTAAGGATACCAGAATGTGTAATTGATTGGTTATTGAATTTGCCTTTTGCATTCCTCTCCTTTATATCTGTCCTACCTCACAAGCACTCTCCTTTTTCACACTACCCTTGGAGCAACCTCTTTGTCTATTTGGAGCATTGAATATGGTGATCTGTTATAAAAGTAACTAAATAATAAACAGTCACTATTCGAGGGATATTTTGTACTTTTGTCTCTTTTGAAGATATACTTGTTTGAATTGTAAAGAAAATGGTGGTATGTTAATAATACAATGCTAATTCTATATGTACCGGATGCCCTTTGACTAATGAATGTTTTTCATAACGGAATTGTAGCTTTAAAGAGGTCTAGGACCATTGTTTCCTATACCAATGGTGAGCATCCATGGCATATGACTGTAATACCTGGGAATTCAAAGTAGTCTGTCCATATGAGGCATTTGTACATGGGAGTACATGATGATAATGACAAGCTGATGTTTTGAGACTGTGCATTTGTCGAAAACTGAAAACTGATATTTTAAAGGCAGTTTTAGTTTTCAAAAATGGGGTTTCTTCTGGAAAACTGAGTTTGTTTGCCCACAGTGGAAAGTAGTATTAGATAGAAAAATGTGCATTTTCCGAAACTGGTGAATGATAATTCAAGCTGAGCTGTGGAGACGTACCGCTGTGCTTATGTCCTTTGTGCCACTGTGCATGTCAAGATTGAATGTTACTTCATAAGTCAAGGGGAGGCATTCAATATTAAAGAACTTTTCCCAGCATTTCTGCTGGTAACCGCACTTGGTATACTTAGGTGGTAACCACTGAAAATCTTGCTTTGGGTGGTCATAGTGTAGTCACTATTTTACAGGTATAACATTTTCTAGTAGCTCGGGAAGACTTTCCTTGAGCAGAAGTAGCTCTCACTACAGAAAAAGTTGTAGACCCCTGCTCTAAATTCTGAAAGACCGGTAGAAATAATATACTCTTGTGATGTGAACATCAGTTTGTGTGAAGAGTAAAAGAAAAGCAGTTTGAGACATTGAGGAATCTTTTTTTATACCCTGTTCGAATTGCATGTATTTTCTACCCCAGACAAAACACTTCCTCTGGTTCATAGTCAAAATTAAATATTTATTTTATCTGTGCAACAAGGCGGTTCCTTCTATTTTAATGCCTACTTTCAGTCATCAACATCTGAGAGTGACTATGTTAACTTTTGAAAAATATATTGCACTGATTTGCACCTCTATTGAGCAGCTGTTATCACTTTTGGTCCATTAAAGATGGAAACAATATTGAAAATAAAATCATAGCTAGTGTTACAAAATTGGTGGCCCGTGGGGCAATGTGGCAAAATGATATTCGTGTGAAACATACAACAGTTTCCCGATTTTGATTTTCCATAGCCCCTAGTTATATTCAATGTTTCACTTTTCGTGCATAAAAGAGCAATGTTAATTGAATATGGATCCCAATGGGCTGTCTCTGCAGCTGAAAAAGATCAAGTGGCACATATTTCCTGGACATTTTTGAGTGTGCTATGAATGCAGACTTAATTCTACTATCACTTTTCCTGGCTCATCATTGGTGAATCACAAACTTGAAAAATTACTTCTAAGTAGACATTAATAAAAATGTATCAGCTATCTCCACTGAAATTTCACCGTGAAATTTACCACTATTCCTCTTGGCTGCTCTTCTCATCAGTTACCTTGCTTGCTGGAACAATTGTCTAAACAAACCCTAGCAGAGTGACTGGCAAAATACACAAAAACAAAAGCTGCATCATCTAATATATCTTTACATTAAAGTATTTTAAGAGAGTGTGACTCACGTTGTACAGTCCTGAATAGAGACGTTGTTCAGTCTCGAAAATAAAAAGATGGGTGCACAGTCATTTGGTTTCACTTGTCAGCACATTAGGGCCATATGTAGGTAGCATACAAGTTACCACTTCTTAAATACCGAACTTTACCGATTCGGTATTTAAGAAGTGGTAACTCGTATGTAGGTAATCATTCGGTAAATATTACAGAATCGGAGAAATTCGGTAATTACCGAATCGGTATTTACCGATTCGGTAATCAGGCATACCTTCCCATTGATTCCTACGGGCCTGGAGGCCCATAGGAATCAATGGGAAGGTATGCCTCATTACCGAATCGGTAAATACCGATTCGGTAATGGGGGGAGCACATTCAAGGGTGGCAGGGTGTCACATTGACACCCTGTTGCACCCCTGATTCCTGCATGTGTGCACATGTGGCGCACATACATGCCCTAAGGGCATGTATGTCTGCCACATGGCACTGTTAGTCCAGCAAAATATTGCTTTTTGCAATGAATTCGGTATTTAGCACCAACATATATTTGGTGCTAAATACCGAATTATTTTCCCTACACATCACTCATTTGAGTGTCACCCACATCTCATTTCAGGATTCGATATTTACCGAATCGGTAAAATTACCGATTCGGTAATTTTACCGATTTGGTAAATTACTGAATCCTGAAATGTTCCCCCTACATAGCACAAGCCTAAATACCGGTCGGTACCGGATATTTACCGAAAATCGGCCGTTACCGACCGGTATTAGGCTACCTATATATGGCCCTAAGTTTTTGTACTACCGTTGATTGGAAATGTCTTTAATGCATCACAAATTTGTCAGATAAGATTTTCAGTTGGATGTCTTGCAATTCTTTAGTAAGAATCCACAGACACTTACAGTGTGTTCATTTTGTGCACCATTGCGACCACCAACAAATGTAAACCTTAATACTTAGACTGTTGCCTTTGAGCTATGGTAGACCAGAGGGCCTCTGGTCTGGCAGTTGGTCTTTCTTCTTATTCTATGCCAGCCATTTTCTTAGTTGTATATTGTCACCTCAGTGCGCTATTATCTAACTCCTTTTGTTGCTTGTTCAGGTCATGTCTACTATAACCATGCATAAGCATAAAGTATCCACATTTTTATTAAAATATGGTTTTATTTCAACTTTCACACTCGTCACTTGACCAATCACCTAGCCACCAATTGTACCGAGCCATAGCATTTCAAAATGTGTAAAGGGATGCACCGGTTCTCAGGAGCTGGACCGGAATTTGCCATTCTTGGCACAGGTTACTGAACGTATATAATCAGATGGCAAGAACCTTCAGCATTTAAAAGAGACTGACAAAACAAACAAAAAAGCATAGCTAAAAACAAGCTATTTGTCTTCTTTCAGTGACTGTCTCCATTTCCACATCTCTTCAATAATTTTAGGGTCCCTTTTTTGCACTTGTAAGCTTTTTTGCCTTCATTCTTTCCATACCGAGAGGTGCGTTTGGAGTTTTTGGTGTCTGGGGTTTCTTTTCCTGAGAATTCTTCTCTGGTGTCTTTTGTTTGGAAGCTGGTGTGATTGGTTTTGAAACTTTACCACTCTGGCTCGATTGTTGGGCTTTGCAAACTGGGGAGGATTTTGTCACTGAAGACTCTTCCTCATCTTCGTCGTCCACTTCTTCATCATCATCCTCATCCTCTTCATCTTCATAATCATCATCTTCTTCTGTTTCAGATGATTAAAGTAGCAGCTTAGCTTTTTTCGGTGGAAGTTTTGATGGTAGTGCAGCAGCTGCTCCCTTCCCTGTACCCTTAGCATCATTTTCATCTTCGTCCTCAGACTCTTGATCTTCAGCTAAAGCCACAAGATGTTGGCCACTTATGTATATAGGACCCAAACCAGAATTTAATCTCAAAATGACTGTTGGCCTAATCGCAAAGCCAACCGGTGAAACCATAGGCTGAGGGAGACAGCCTGTACAACGAAACTATTACAACGTATGCCTTTGCATCGCATGTCGTTGCAACGCAAAAGGTGTGCAGCAGTGGGTAGAAGGTGTTGGATTTAACTCCAACACCTTCCCTACTGTTGCACAAACTAAAGTTGGAATAGAAAATTAATCTGTTTCAACTTCCAGCACCCCTCTGACAGACAGTTGAAGTAAAAATTTGCGTTGCAATGGCATGCGATGTAATAGTATGCATTGTAAAGTCACCTATTCTAGCCTGCACAGAAACTTGCAAATATGTCAATATGACCTTGATAGGCTTCCCTTTGTAGCTCATACCTTCAGCCTCAACTATGTTTAGTTCATCTTTGCCCCCCCCCACCTAAACTGACGGTTTGCAAAGATAACTGATGCTCATTTTCCTCATCATCTCCTTCAAAAAAGTATTCCTTCTTGTCCACTTTGAGTTAAAAAACAAAAAGAAAATTCTGTGGGCGGTCAAATGTCATGCTCTCTATGTCCATTCTGTCCTCCATCTTGTTTCGTTCCACGGTGGAAGTGATACTACTTAAATACGCAAACCACACGCCCAAACAGCATAAGAGTAGGGGATATTAAGGGCATTTGGGCCTTAACATGCAGGGCTTAAGTAAGTAGAGATCAGGGAAGTCTCTGACGTTCACTGGATTTAAAGGTAAACTCTGAGTTCTTTGTGGCTGTCCTGTTGTATGAGGTCTTCAGTGCTGCAGACAGTGACCTTGTGGTTTGGCTATTGGGTAGGGGTGGGTGCAATTTGCGTAGTCGCGCTACACAAGGCTCCACGAAGCGGTTAAAAATATCCGCAAGCACGCAGAGTTCCACAAACTCGTGGAATTACTTGTTCCGCCCGTTCGCGATGCTTTTTTCCTGTTCGCGAACGCTGTTTGCGTGCTTGGGGGAAAAATCTTGCAAACACGCATTTTGAAAGCGCGAACAGGCAAACAATTCCGCGAAGCCACTGATCACGGAATTTTTGGCAATTCCGCGTTCTCCACGGAACGCAAAATTACCCAAATTCCGCAAATTCCACTAGCGGAACGGAATTTACCGCCCAGGCCTACTATTGGGCCTATTTGATCTCTAATGTTTCAGTGTAAATGTACTATATATGTTGATATTGTAACTTTAAAATGAAATACCTTGAAAAAACAAGAGACAAGAGGCATTTGGCAAAACAGGAGAAGTTTGTTGAATTAAACATTACAGCAGTTAGCAAGCGCATGTTCTGAGGACTGTCTCAATTTGCTCTCAGTCTATGGCCTCCTTTTATACAATTCATAGTAATAAAAGTTTCTGTGATCAATGTATGGTGAGGAATGTAAGTTGCTGCCTTTGGAGTCAGAAATTAATTTTCTAATGGAAATATAGATGGGCCTGAACCTTGCGTGGACACAGTGTGGCCAGTGGGTAATGTGTCCAGATGTCCAGAATGGGGAGCGTGCCTTGTGTCCTGTGCTGTGTCCTGATTGGCTAAATGTTCCTAACTCATATGCCATCGGACTTTATGGTTTTTCAGTAGCGCGAAAACCCCCTCCAGCCATGTGTGCTTTGTTGGGGTCACTCTCCCTTGACCATTGTGGTTTAGCTGTGCCTAACTGTGGGATTGATCTATTGTTTCCTGTTTGTACATTTGTCTGCCAGATACGTGCCACCCAATCTGTGATCTATCAATGCGTGGCCTCGGGCCTAGGTCTTAGTGCTTGCCTGACTATGTATTTGCGAGTCAGGGTTGATGTGGAGTTAACAAAGGGTAAATTCATTAATAAAGATGCAATTTAGTTCCCATAAATGAATGTATGGTTTTTCATAGTAGCATCGACTTTCTCTAAATTAACAATATATGGCAATAAAGAAACATGGCACACCTTCATCTCCATCCAATGGGCACATTCTTATGAGGGCTTGTCCAGAACTACCCCTTATTTTGTCTCCACGAGCATGGCCTGTTGACAGCTATGTTGAGCTTGAATAGGTTAATGGACTTTGCTTAATCCATAGCATGCACCTTGCACTTATAGTGATGTGAAGGTGTGCATCTCATCTTCAGAGGGAGGTCATTAAATAATTGCATAGATTTGCCCCACTTTGATGGTGTAAGCTGTTTTGGTGCTGCATGTCTAAGCCTGCAGAAGTTCTTACTGAGGTCAAGCAGAATGGTTGCTCCTTATCTCAGTGGACTATCGGGGACCCTGCTACACACCAAAGTCCATGCTGAGGTCTAGCAGAAGGACTGAATTCGACCTCACTGATTCAAGTCAAGTCAAGTCAAGTCAAAACCACTTTATTCGATTATTTAAAATCATAAAAGTATGTGCAAAATACAGAAATGTTAGACATCTTGATTAAAATATTCAGATAAAAACTATTCCATTAACATTAAAAGGTTTAAAATCGGCCAAGTCCATTTTAAGCAATTAAAACAAGATCATTTATTGCCAGAAACTGAAACGGGGTCACTATCTTGGACATTTTTGAATCTGACCCTCCTCTCTCTAACAGATGCTGCTAAAAAACTGGCAACACAAAACATGATTAATGGACACTCTAAAAAAGTCAGAAACATTAAAGCTGGCCTACACTGGACAAAATTCATACTTTTTAACAGCGGTATAATAAACTTTTTCCTAGCCTGTTTAAAGAATGAACAAAAAAATAGAAAGTGAAAAGTGTCTTGGGGGGAATAATCATCGCACTTACATGGAGCAACGTCTACAGGTCTATGCCATCCCTCCACATCCCAAAGGACCATATGTATTTGATTAAATCGCAGTTTGGTCAATAACCATCTGTGGAAAGGGTTGGAAACAAATGTCAAGTATGGGGACAACCCTGAAGATGTTGTTAACAAGACATGCCCCCTGACAGAGGATTTACCCAGCTCAACTCTCTCCCGCTCGGCCTCCCTTAGTTTAATGAAGTTTAATTTCACCCACTCCAAATCTGCCTTACAAAGGGATTCCGGATTGAGGAAAATATCCGGTCTCCCTAGGTATGCAGCTGACGTCTCAATGTTCAACAACCACTGAATTTTGTTCCTCTTATCTAGTCTCATGCAGTCCTTCAAGATCTTATGGTTAAGGGATAGATTCGGGTTTAACCAAATTTTGATCCATAGCAGCAAAGGTGCTAAGTTGACTTTGTCTGCTATGTAACCCATCCCAAGTTCCAAATGGACTGAATAGGAAGCGGTTGAATGTGGGAGTCCAAGAAGAGAGCGCAAAAATTTGTTTTCCTCTGTCTGGATGGCATCGGGTTTAATATAACCCCAAATTGAGGCCCCATACCTTACAATAGAAATGGATTTTGCTTTATAAATTGTCAAAATTGCCTCAACCGGTTTACCACCTAGCCTTTTTGCAAAACCAAGAACTGCCGCAGAGGAATTTCTTACAGAATTAACCTTTAGTAAGAGCTGAGGGGACCAGGAGCATTTGTCATCAAAAACTACTCCCAAATAGGTGAATGCCT
This sequence comes from Triturus cristatus, assembly GCF_964204655.1. Taxonomy (NCBI): domain Eukaryota; kingdom Metazoa; phylum Chordata; class Amphibia; order Caudata; family Salamandridae; genus Triturus; species Triturus cristatus. The sequence continues at coordinate 581,892,042 of NC_140586.1, forward strand.
TCACTCTTGATATTTCTTCTCCCCCACAAAAAAAGGCTTAACACTTTTCTTGGCCGGACCCAGCAACATCACATGTGATTTCCCATAGTTGACTACCAGGTCCAGACTGGTCATAAAGTCACCAAACGAGTCGAGCAGTCTTTGCAGGGCCAGAGGGGTCCTGGCCAGAAGAACGGCATCGTCCGCGTACAGGAGGACCGGAATCGGGGAACCTCCCATACGCGGAATGTCCGGAGTTGCTGCCAACAAGTTTTGTTCCAAGGCATTTATATATAAGGTGAACAACATGGGGGCTAAAATACAACCCTGTCGTACCCCTCTACTGGATTTAAAACTAGATGTACAATGTCCATTGGAGGTCATCCTGATACAAGCATTCAGGTCTTTATGGAGCTCAGCAAGGAAATGCACAAGGGGTCCATAAAGTCCCAATTCCAGGAGCATTGTCCACAATTTAGTCCTATTGACTAAATCAAAAGCCGTGGACAAGTCCATGAAGCCAAGATAAATGGAACCCCTGGCCGCCTTGGTATATTTAGCTGTTATTAAAAGTAGGTTCAGGCATTGGTCCTCCGTGCTCCGCCCTGCTCTGAAGCCGTATTGGGCATCTGACAGAATATTATTGTCAGAGGCCCACCGCGTTATCCTGTCTAGGATGACCTTCCCCAGAATTTTAATAGAGGAATCCAGGAGGGATATGGGCCTGTAACATCTGGGGTCTGCCCTTTGGCCCTTTTTAAAAATCGGTATTATTACCGACCTGGACCATGATTTAGGGAAACCAACACAGACCGAGTGGTTAAATACATTTGTCAATATGTTGGCCCAGAACAGAGGATTAGCTTTATACATGTCAGTAGGGACTCCATCTGGGCCAGGGGCCTTTTTCCCTGCAGAGTCTTCGATTGCTTTTATAACCTCTCCTATGTGGAACCTGAGAGGTGCTGAGGAAGAGTCAGGGACTGGTCCCGCAAAAGTATCAAAATCAAGGTGACTACCATAAATGTTTTCAAAGTGTCTCAACCAGTCCTCCTCTGCGATGTTGGTTTCCAAAACATCATTTTTAGTATTAGAAAAAAAGGGTGTATTAATTATAGACCAACATTTTGCACTGTCTTTTAGAGTGGCTTTGTCCATAAGTTCAACCCAGGCATTGTGTTTGATTTCTACTTTCCTATCCTGAATACATTTTTTATATTCTTTTCTAAGCTGTGACACTAGGCTTTTGTTCCTTGGACAAGCCTGAAGAGCTTTTTTGAGATCTTTATGGGCTTTAGTGCATTTATGATTGAACCAGCCCATAACTGAACTATCAGTGGCCGACCTAGTTTTACAAGTTAGCTCTTTTGCCACAAAATGACAGATAGCTTCATACGAGGATATTACTTGTTTCCCCGTAGAGTAAAAATCTCCACAGATTTCCAAATCCGGCGCCACCTCTAAGGAAATGGTTTTAAAAAATTCCTCTGGAATTACCTTGCTCCAACGTAACCTCCTCCCCTGATTCTTTGCCTTCAAATTGGCCACCACCAGGTGAGGGGAGCAAGAGTTTAGAAACTGGAGGCCATCAATCAGTTCAAGTGTCACCGGATTATGGTCACTGAAGATTGACTGTATAGCAGTGTAGGACACAACAAAATTTAAAAGGCCGGAAGAAAGAAATATGCAATCGATAATTGTATCGCTGTCCCTACCTTTAAAAGTGGGAACCTGTAACCTTTGATCGGGGAAACCTGGTTCGTACAAGCCGATTTCAGATAAAAGTTTTTCCAGTGCTTCCCCCTTACTTGAATGCTCAAAATGTTGCGGGGATATAAAATCAGGCCCATCATTATCGGTTATCAGACAGTTATGACTACAAAGGTGCACGTTAAAATCACCTAACAAGATATAGTGACAAAAAGTGGTTTGCTTTAAATTATAAGTATTTAAAAAATTCAACAGCCAAACCAAATGAACATTTGGCGAGACCCCTTGCTGGGCATTATAACAATTCACTAATAATAATTTTGTTTTATCGAGGAGATTAAATTCAAGGATAAGAAAATTATTAGAAAGACAGACTAACCTACTAACTGACCCTTTAAGTTTCACCGAAACCATAGTCACTAAACCCCCTATTGCCCTCCCAGACGCAGAATTTAATGCGGGGACAAAAAAGGATGTGTACCCGTCCAACCAGAAATCACAATCAATTTCCCAAGTCTCTTGAAATGCCAAGATGTCATAATCTTTCAAGAGACTTAGCCAAGAGGGGTTATCTCTCTTTGAACGTAAACCTGCCACATTCCAGGATAAGAACTTGATTGTCGGCCCCTTGGAATTTCCATGTATCGTTTCAGTAGGTGTAATGCCTACAGTAATCGGGGGAACTTGGTCTAAATCCTGGAGGGCCAAACAAAGATGAGACTCAGCCCTACTGCCCTCAGCAGCCTCTTGTCAGTCGCATAAGTCCAGTGAAGAAAAAACCTCAAAACGATTTCGCGTGGGGATGTTAGACCCATGCATGAAGTGATGTTCTCCACTTGGTCCCTGGAAGGTAAACGGACACGAAGCTGTCTCTGATAAGCGGTTACCCATTTTTAATCCAGACAAAGGGTGTCTGGGTAGGTCATCATAGAAAAACCCAAGGGGACGCACCTGGATACTATTTCCATCTTGTGGCAGAGAAGCAGCCCTCAGCAAAACAGTGGCCACATGGTGAGGGTATCTAAAGTTCACTATTATACAATCCCCTATACAAGATTTTCTTGACGACCCAATCCAGGTCACTCTTCTAGTAGTTAAAATGTCATTAGATACATTTAGCGGGAATCCACATTTCCTGGATAGCCAGGAGACAGTTTTATCTTTAAGAGAGTCATGTGTTTCCTTAAGCGTTGGATGTTGTTGACTTTCCTGGGGCGGGACATTAGTTAAGATCACCACATAAGGGGAGCAAGCCGGGGGCAAATTTAAAAATCTACTTTTCATTTCTCCCTGTCTTACGGGGGCTGCGGCCAACTCCCTAGAAACTGGGATATCAATTCTATGAGCGGGAATAGACACTGGTAGGGAGGGTAATGCAGGGGGTAAGGTAATGGAGGGCTGGGGTGTCGGCTGGGGTTCTACTCTGACTATAGGCTCTTGCCTTATTACTTCCATCACCTTTTTATGGTTATTGTCTAACAAATTTATATGTTTAGTTAATAGACCACCCAGCCTGTTGACCTCATCGGCCACAAAATCAAGTTTCCGAACAATAGGTGCAACAACTGTTCGAGTTTAGTTTCTATCATAACCTCTAGAGTGCTAAGCAGATGGGCAAATTGATCACGGAGTAAAGGGCTATTTAAACCATTACTATCGGTAGGGGTGGGCGGAATTTGCGTAATCGCGTTACGCAAATCTCCGCAAAACGGTAAAAAATCTCCGCGAACACGCAGAAATTCCGCGAACACGCGGAATTGCTTGTTCGCGATACTTTTTTCCTGTTCGCGATCGCTGTTTGCGTGTTCGGGGTGAAATATCTCGCGAACACGCATATTGAGAACGCGAACAAGCAAAAAATTTCGCGAAGTCGCGGAACGCAGCTTTTTGGACAATTTTGCGTTTTCCACGGGACGCGAAATTACCCAAATTCCGCAAATTCCGCGAACGGAACGGAATTTACCGCCCAGGCCTAACTATCGGCACGAGGGCTAATAGGCACATCAGTATTATCTTGAACCATTACGATAGTGTTGACCCTTTTATTGGGCTTATCCCCCCCCTTTTTAAATTTCTGTTTCCTACATTTCCTAACTGGTCTAGTGACGAAGGTAACATCTTCAGTAGTCTCACTCATAATTGAAATATCTGGAAGTATGGGGTCCAAATGGGTTTGGGCAGCTACCGAGGAGTCAGCTGTAGGGGACAGCTCACAAGACCCATGCGCCCTCGGGGACTCAGCTGTTGTCTAGGAGATTAGGCTATTACTTGGAGGGCTAACCATACCCAGAGAGACTCTTCTCTCGTTATTTATTTTATTTACCTTTTTAACCAAATAGTTATCAAGGGTGCCTAACCCCGGTGTCAGTATATCTCTTGGACCTATAGGCATTGGCATTGTGAATGCAGGCGAATAGGGTATTAGTCCACAAATATGTATATACCAAACAGCATACACAAAAAAATCAAAAAGGCACTAACACGAGTCTATGCCACTTCCACGCTTTACCATGAACGATTACCTCTGGAACCTTGCGCACATGCGGCGCTCGAGGATACAGCTCGGCCCAGCTCGGACCAGTCCCGAACTGTCACAGACTGTCCCGCCCTTGTCCGGGCTTCTCCCGGCGCTGCCCGTGCGCTGCCCGCGTCGCGGGGGTCAAGGTCCGCTAAATAGCGCCTCCGGGCGCGCTGGCGGCGATTTCCAGCCCCAGGGAATGCTAGGAAGTGTAGTCTTTCCTTGCGCTCCCCCCACACAGCAACCACCTCTGCGAGTGACGGCGGGAGGGAAACGCCGCGGGCACAGTGACCCTTGAGTGACCAAGAACGATGCTTCTTTCAGGTAAGGTTCGAGCCCAGCCTTTCCGCCACCTGTTAGCTGCGTCCCCCGCTCTGCCGGGGTCAAGGTCCGCTAAATAGCACCTCCGGGCGCGCTGGCGGCGATTTCCGGCCCCAGGGAATGCTGGGAAGTGTAGTCTTTCCTTGCGCTCCCCCCACACAGCGGCCACCTCTGCGAGTGACGGCGGGAGGGAAACGCCGCGGGCACAGTGACCCTTGAGGGACCAAGAACGATGCTTCTTTCAGGTAAGGTTCGAGCCCAGCCTTTCCGCCAACTGTTAGCTGCGTCCCCACTGATTCATCTGAAGCCATTCGGGGGTCCCTAAAATAATCTCCTTTCCATTATGGACGGTCATTGATCTGGCTAAGGTGCAATGTGATGATCAATCTTAGATTCCTGTTCTAATGACAGGGCAGTTCATAGGTATTCAACTACTCTGATGTGGGTTTTGCATGTGACTCTTGCTAGAGGGAAAACAGATTTATTTTTTAATTACTTGTTCTATATTCCTCTTGTTTCTGTGCCACTATAGTGTTAGGCTGTCTGTCGTGGGCGAATTAGGACATCACATTTATAAAACTTTTATCATGAGGGTGTCACATCAGAATGTGGGTAAAATTAAAGAGCAATTTGCTAACTGTTTGTTTTTCAGATGGACGTATTTCCAACACTATTTATAGCCCCCATGTTTATAATGTCAAGAGGAGATCCAGTGTTCTTGTTCAGTCTCACTGATTCCTATAATGTTAACAGTTTGGGTTTGATACTGGCCCATCTATTACTTGAAGGAAATGTTTTGCAAGTAGCTTCCTTTCAATGATAGTTCTGTGATAAAATGTAGGCCCCTATATGAGTTGGGCCCCAATTACATGATACAGCATTAATAAAGATAAACCTTGAATAGACCTTGGGACCAAAGTATGGACACCTTTTATTTTTATATTTTGTGTTTAGGTCTGACAATCTAAATGTTTTTATTTTGGCTTTTCTTTGTTTTTAATGGTGATGGAGCATGATATTTGTAAATAAAATCTGCTCGATGTAATTCACCCTATTGTATGCTTTAATAACATGTGTGGAATTACTAACGTATAATATAAGAGTGTACAACACGTGGAATGTGCACAAGGTGCGACAATTTGATTTTCTTGGGAGACACCAGTTACATCGCGGTGATTTCACCGCAATACCTTTACAAGACGGGTATTAAAACGCAAGTCATTGCAATGACTTGCGCTGGATGGCGCTCTAAGCTAAGGAATAGCATGATTTACTATTCAAACACCTTCCCTACTGTAACGTAGGCTGGAGTTGGAATAGTAAATCATTGTATTCCTAAGTCCAGCACCCTCCAGCGCAAGTCATTGTAACGACTTGCATTGTAATGCCTGCGTTGTAAAGGTATCGCGGTTTTAAACACCGCAATATAACGTCGTACATTCGATTTTCTTAGTCAAAGTAATGAGAATACTGCTAACTGAATGTTATTCTGTCTTCCACACTGCAAAAAAAATAAACAACAAAAGAAAAAGCTTTATTCTTCATGAATGTATAGTGTAGGTTTTTAGAAATTATCCTCTGTTTTGCTAAATCAATGTAAGCCTTAGAATTGTTATAGGATTTGCTTTTCCGTGCCCCTCTAGAGGATGGGCTTTTTCGTACTCATGTCCTTCAAATGTTACAAATGCTTCCTTAGAGTACAGATATTTTGTCTGTTTCTGAATAAATCTTTTAGAGTTCTTTACTGACTAGGCAAGGCAAGTGTTGTAGATGACATAAATGTAAGTTTTTGAATGTTAAAATACATTTGTAGCCAGGTCTTCTTTCTCTTCCTCTCTTGGAAGTTATACAAATTTAGACAAAGAGTGTTTAGAAAACACAAAACTAAACTAAACTAAAATTTAGACTATCACACCATCCTGAATAACCAATAGAGAGGCATGCTGAAGAGATAGAATGCAACATATTAACGGAAGAAAGGAAGTATCGTACTATAAAGAAATTTCGCGTGCTCGCGGAGATTTTGGGCTGATTAATGCGTTACTGAATTTGACCTTCAAGTCGGGCACCTGCTTAATTTATATCTGTAAGTACTTCTTGTTGAGGTTTAATTTTTGTGACAGGAGCATCGTGCCAGAAGGAATCCTGCCCTGCATATTTATCCAAGAGGATGCCACCGTTTTGTGCAATACCTCTACTCAACTGGAGTACTTTCTACTGGCTAATCAGTAAGTGCTACCTCGTTTGGTAAATGTATAGTGCTTTTCCTACACTACAGCTGCATAGAGGGCCAGAAGAGTTGTCTCCCGTGACCATGTGTGTCTGTAACTTTTGCCACCGGCGTCGGGATCCCTCGAATGAGCTGTCCATCATAGTGGGTTAAGGGCGGGAAGACGTTGCACACCACTGGTGTGTGGGCTGGGGCCAAACGGGCGGGGCTTCTATGCAGTTCACATGGCTCTTGTTTATAAAGGGCCAGAGACCGATCAGAACAGCAGATGAGGAGACAGAACCTCCTGGTGTCAGGAACTACATGGGGATTGCGCTCGAGAAACTCATGGGTGCACAGAGCTCCATCAAGGAATACAGCAAATTGTTGACGGTAGATATGGGGAGAAAGCACACCTGCCTAGCCTCAACCGTGCTCATGAATCTTTTGTGCTGATTAATGCGTTACTGAATTTGACCTTCAACTTGGGCACCTGCTTTATTTATATCTGTAAGTGCTTCCTGTTGAGGTTTAATGACGGGAGCATCGTGCCAGAATGAATCCTGCCCTGCATATTTCCGTTCCGCCGCGGATCGCGGAAGTTTCGACATTTTTGCATTCTGCGCGGAACGCAAAAATTTCGAAATTTCGCTAGTTCCGCGAACGGAACGTAAATTGTCGCCCACCCTTACTTTGAATACATATTCAAAATGAATGTGGAACAACAAAATGTACGAATTGGCCAAACAGAATGCAGATTGATGTTCTCATATGTTGAAACGTGGGATGAGGTGAAAGAACTGCAGGAAGAAGCGAGTGATACAGAGAAAAATGGGTGGATCAAATCTAACCCTGGGCGGAGCTGCCAGAGTGGCACTACGCGGAGTTCCACAGAGTTGGGACCGGACACCGTGGAACTCTGCTCTGCCACCCGCCTACACTACTCCCCCTATTAAAAATTATTTAAAATAAAAAAAACACTTACCTGAACTGCTTCTTTCCCGGGATGCCCTCCTCCTCTTCCTCACCGTTTCTCTCAAAACTAGGATGATCATTGCAAAAACTGCTCATGCGCGCATGCCCACACATTTCTTGCGAGAAATGCGCATGCGCAAGGGTCTATCATTGTCCAACACACATAGGTGGAAATGTGCGTGCGCAAGGGCCTATCACGGTCCAACACACATAGGTAGAGACGCAATGATCTGATTGTTTTGCCAAGACTGTTATAACCCTAAATTCAGGGTTATTGCAGAAAGTCTCTGTCAAAGATATATTGTTTGTCAGCAAAACAATGCAGGGAGAAAGACAGTGGCTAGATTGGGACAAATTGGCAAAGCTGCAGGTCCATTAACAAGGATGCAACTAGATTTCATCGAAATGCCTCGTTGCCAGGGACTAAAATACATTCTTGTGGTTGTTTGTCTGTCTTCTCATTGGGTTGAAGCATATCCAACAAGACATAATAACAGTCTAACAATTGCTAAATTGCGTCTTAGAGAGATAATACTTAGATTTGGTTTTCCAGTCTCTTCGGAATCTGATAGGGGAACACGTTTTATCAATGAAACAATTCAAATGATTTGTGCAGCATTACAGATTCAGCAAAAGCTGCATTGTGCCTAACGACCTGAGCTTCATGTGTGGTTGAACAGATGAACGGCACAATAAAATCTAGATTGGCTAAGGGTTGTGCATCCACAACAATGAAATGGCCGATGCACTGCCATTGGTATAATGAGTCTGAGAAGTATCCCTGGTAAAAGAACAGGACTGTCCCCACACGAGATTGTGATGGGCAGGGCTATGAGACAGCTGACAGTCCCAGCGAATCAACCAATGAACATTACTGATGTTTTACTACAGGATTATTGCAAAGGATTGGCTGAAGTAGTAGATTATGTGGTTAGCCAGGTTGGAGAAGTTGCAGCAACCACACAGCAAGAACAGGGGCATGACCTTTGTCCTGGGGACTGCGGGCTTGTGAAGAAGTCTTGCCTAGAACCACGATGGCACGGTCCCTATCAAGTAATACTAGTGACAACAACTGCTGTAAAGTGTGGAGGTTTGTCAAATTGGATACATACAAGCCATACCAGAAGGGTCTAAAGTTCACTTGAAAGTGAAGAACTTGCCGAAGAAGAACGACGTGACCAAATAAATGTTACAGGGCAAGTGGAGAATCAAGTAGAGTGGGCACAAGTTACTGGGATGATGAAAATTATGCTGTGATTGTCAATGCTGAGAACAAAGTGATCCCTATAAGCAACATCAAAGAAAAAAGAAAAAGGGATTCATCAAAAGAAAGCACTGAATCAATTACAAGTGACATTGACAATGAAAATGGAAAAAGAACTAATGAAGTACTGGGTATTTTAGTCCCAGCGGTGCAGGGGCACACACCCTATGACTTCTGGGTTTCACCCTGTTCCGGACCTACAGAAACACAGAGTCTTCTGGGTGAAGTCAAAGAATCGTTTATTGGCTGCAGACCAATGACAGGTATCCTAGAAGTACAACAGCGTGTATGTTCTCAGGAGACTGCTGAAAATCATAGGAACAGGCTACATCTTAAATAGGCCTTTTCTGGCCCCAAGCATACATTCCTGAGTCTTATGAAACGGCAATATACAAGGATATGTTACAAAGAAAAGGCAGAGTCATGATGACCATCCCACATTCCAGTTCGGCCAGCCCACAATGATTTACACAACAAGGTTCAGATCCCACATTAGATTTACAGATCCCCCCAATAAACATGAGCATCTCCTGTTTTGGGAAGCAAGTCATAAAGCAGGAACAGCCAGGTGCGAAAGAGATTAGCCAGGGGCTTGTGTAGGATGAAAAGGGTTTTATGACGGGCCAAGCCCTGATACGAATCACAGGTGGAGAGAGGAAGGGGAGCTCGTGAGACCAGTTTGACCCGGGGCAGCAGAGCCAGCTGCCCAGGTCACAGAGAAGTCAGAGAGGAAGCCCATGTACTGTGAGGCCCGTATTTGCTCCATTATAGCCTATGTGAGGGCAATGACAAGATGGCCACTGCTTCCAAAATGGAACCCGCGTAGCGAAGCAAAATAACGTGTACGCAGTGCATTCATAGCTAGAACGATATATAAAGCACTCGTACGTGCCGCATTTACCATTTGCGGTTCGCTAATACCAAGATAGACAGAGGTAGGGCCCTGTTCCCTACGCGGTCCCGAATATTAAAGTACGACAGACCCTCCTTTTGCCCTTACATAGGCAATCACTATACTCATCTTAATCCGAGTCTAGGTCAATGTTCACAAAGTCATGGAGATGTTGCTGTAGCATCATCCTATTACTTAGCTCGTCCCTCGATACAGGTTTCCTTACACATAAGGTAGCACAGAGGCCACATATCGCAGGAGCACACTGTATGCATAGACAGAACAGGAAAAGAATGGCTAAGATCATTCCAATGACCATTAGAACTTTCCAACCCCAGGCAGATATCAATTCCCAGAACCACCCCACCAGTGACCAATCTCCCTTATCCACGTGTATGGATTCAGATATTTTATGGAGTTTGGAGATGGCTTGATACACTGTTGGAGCATTATCTGGTATGAAAATGCAGCAACTGGATTGGATAACCCTGCATACCCCACCGCGGTCTGCAAGAATAACGTCTAGGACCATGCGGTTCTGCAAAGTCATGAGGCGATCCGCTTGGAGCTCAGCTGTCAGATTACCAAGGGCACCAGCCGTTACATTGACGGTGGATTCAACCACACGAGTCAGCTGTCTCAGGTTCCTACTATTGACCATAGGTCCCCAAAACGGCAGGAAACCCAAGAAGAAATCTCCTGCTTCCTGACCGGCAGTGTCCTCCTTACTAATCACGCCTCTCACAACTCTGGTCTTGTGATAGTCGGAGGCAGCAGTAAATGTAGGCGGTAGCAGATTCGCAATATAACATGTGCCCGAGAAATCAGGGGGCAACCATGTATATGCTCGATCATTACAGATGAAATATGTACCCTTGGCAGTCAAAAACGCAGGGGAAAACTGTGACGGAAAAGTGTACGTTTCAGTACAGTCACTTCTTCCCAGTTGAGCTCTAGGATTCTGACCATTACCCTGTAAGCAGAACCGACCCATGTGGGGTACGACCCAGATTGGAGATGAGATTTTTCGCTGTCTTTCACCCAGACTAATACTATACCCCGTCGCGTTCCATCCTACATAAGGTCTCAGCTCTTCTTTGGGAATGGATGAGTATGCATCAATATCCCTACTCATATCGGCAATTCCTCTCACTAAGGCTTTATTATTTGTACCAGGTCTGATGGAACGCGGTTGGCGAGGGGAGTACGTATCTAGAGCATAGAGAAACATGGTCTGGAATGCCCATGACGATCCATTGTAACTATATGGCAGCACCAGGTAGGGAATACCCTTGTTAATGGTATGTGGCATTAACCCACACACCCAGCAATTGGTCGTGTTCACTACTAGTTGGTGCTGGTGCAAGAGCTGGATGAACGAGTTATTTACGAACTCTGATCGTCTGGTCTGTTCGTGTTCAGGCAAAGGGTGAAAAGAGTGAGAGGAGGCAGTAGAAAGGGGTATAGGCTGTTCAGTGGGTGCAATGGGCTTTTGAGCAGAGAAAAACACACATCCTACAATAAACATCATTATACTACACAGTGCAAAAAGGCACAAAAAGACAAAACATTTACTTTTCACAATTCTACACATCCTTGTTTGAAAGTTCATTTCCTCAATCGGTCTCTCCATCTTAAACAACTCCATCCTCTACTCGGGCCGCTCGCGGCGGATGAGTTTCTTCTGCTAAGGAGTACGCCTGTCAGTCCGGGGAAACGCCCTAGACCAACCAGAACCGTTGACCTAACGTCTTCGGCCTGTACCCCAAAGTCTTGGCACCGCGACCCTGCGGCAGAACCCGGATGGTGGTTCGAAAAACAAAAATCAAGAAAGTCCTTCAGATGGGAGAGCAAAAAATGTCAAAAAGGAAAGAGTAAGGAAAATCTTTATTTGTCCATGGGCCTTGGTCTCAAATTATAACGGAGACGGCCAGGTGCCGTTTGGTCTTGAAACAAAAGTTCAGGCTCAGTGGTGTCCAGTCGATTCGATGGCGGCACAGCTTCCTGCAGAATATTGTCACTCTCTTGGACTGAAGCTGTGTCTTTTAGGCGTGCGTCACTGAATGGTACAAAACGAAGCACAGTGTCTGTCTCAGTGTCGGCGATACCCTCTTTGACCCACTGGTCATATGGCAGAGGCAAAGGGACTATTTTGCAGTGGGCACCATGAATCCAGTGCTTCCTCCCTTTTACTCGCACCGCTGATCTCGTTGACAGAAGCACAAGATGAGGGCCGATCCAGCGAGGTTCGTCGTTGCCCTTACGCTGGAAATTCCGGACCAGGACCCACGAGCCAGGGTTGATAGGGTGTCCAGGAGGTTCAGAAGCTTGGGGAAGAGTATCATGTACCTGTTGGTGCAAAACACGCAGTTTAACAGTCAAATCATACAGGTAATCGAGCAGTACTGGATGCTCTATTTCACTGAACTTCGTAGGCCTTGGCACACTCAACTGTGCGATGGCTTGAATTCTTTCTGGGGTCAGTCTCCTTCCCTCCTTCGATAAGAGATGACCTAAGTAGGTCACTTCTTGTCGACAATATTGCAGCTTAGAGAGAGACACTTTGTGATGGTAAGCGGATAAATGGCGCAACAATGACAATGTGGCTTCTTTACAGATCTTCTCAGTATCCGCGGCGATTAGTAAATCATCCACGTACTGAATCAGGATAGCTCCACTAGGTAAAACAAGTGCATCAAGCTGCGCTTTCAAAGCTTGACTGTATATGGATGGACTCTCGCAGTAGCCCTGGGGAGCGCGTTTGAAGCGGAAGCTTCGGCCTCCCAGACTAAAACCAAAAATGTCTCTGCTCTCTTCTGCAATTGGGATGCTAAAGAAAGCATTCTTTAAATCTATCACTGAGAACCATGCAGCAGAAGCTGGAATCATCGTTAACAAGGCAGTTATATCAGGGACAACCGGAAACTGTGGCACAACAATCTTATTAACCTCTCTAAGATCAATCACAAATCTGTAAACAGGTGGCTGTGAAGGGTCCGTTCGTTTTAAGACAGGTAAAATCGGACTATTGCAAATGTTGCCTCTTGTCTCTTCAATCACACCCTTATTAATCAAGTCGCTGACAATGTCTAACAATGCTTTCTGGCCTTCATTAGAGATTTTGTACTGGGGAATACGTGGCAGTCTGACATTAGCCTTTAAAGTCACCACGTATGGCGGTATCTCCAAGAGGCCCACATCATTGGGACCAGTAGCCCAAAGGGCATCCGGAAGGGATGACAATTCAGGTGGCATTGTATTTTTAGACAAGTACATAGGGGAAATCACTTTTTTGCCTAATGTAAGTTGTACTCCTGAAGGAGAACAATACAGTGTAGCGTGCAATCTTTTCAACAAATCTAATCCCAGCAAATTCTCACCACAACCTGTTGTTAGGATCAGGGGTGCTTTCAGTTCGCAAGGTCCAACAGAAAGTGACATGGGACTAGAAATCGGGTTCCTAACTGGGGCGCCAGAAAAACCTACTGAAACATTTATATCGCCAGACAAAGGTGCGCCAGGGAGTTTGGAATGCATTATTGAACTCTTTGCAGCACCAGTGTCTAGCAGGAAAGGCTCCGTTACATTTGCTGTAGTCACATCAACATACGGTCCACTCTGATCCACTGGCACTGAAACAACTCCCTCTCTCTGTCTATGGCTGTCCTAGTAATCATTATTTTCTGCATCGCCATCCTCCACATAATAATCATTATTGTAATACTGGGCCGTATTACTAGTCGCGTTAGCTTGCTGATCAAAACTATTAATGGCGCTTTGGGGCGGAAGAGGACGCGCGTTTTGGGGAACACTTCCACGCCCTCTGCCTCTAGGAGCTTGCTGACCACCTCTACCTCTGGCGCCATACGCATTACCGTTCCGTTGCATTAATTTAGGGCAACTATATTTAAAATGACCTTCCTCTTTGCAGTATGAACATTGGTTGGGACCTACAGGGACACGTGGTTGATAATACCCATTCATTTGCTGATTAGTCTGAAACTGTTGGGGTTGGTGATAAACACCTTGGGGTTGCCTATAATTATTCTGACCTCCACGTGGTGGATAGGCCTGCTGTAAAAGGACCTTTGTCTTTAATTCCTTCGTTTTCTTTTCTGTCCTATCTTTCTCGTCTTTATCTCTGTTTTCATAATACTGTGCAGTAGCCAGTATTTGCGCTGAAGAAGAAACAGCCCAAGAACTCTCTGAGTCTTTCAACTTTTTACACAGGTCAGGAAGTAAATTCTGCACAAACTTATCCACAAACAGCCGTTGGCCACCCTCAGTACTCATATCCTGCCCACTGTGGTCAATAAACGTTTCCTCAAACCTAGTAAAGAAGTCTGACACTGTCTCATCTTTCTTCTGCTTACATGCAGATAACTTGTCCCAATTTACGCGCATCGCAGGCATTAGTGTCTTCATATACGTGATTATTCTACCAGGCAATTCAGCTACTAAAGGCTCAGGTTTCGCGCCACCAGTTTGTCTTGCATCAGCAGCAATAATGTTAGCTCATGTATCCCCTAGTTCTGCATCGTGATCTGCATTACGAATTGACCCCCATAGAGGCTGTGGAACAACATTACCAAACAACATGTCTATATCGGCCAGGTTCATAACGCATGACCCTGCCGTCTGTGACAACTCTTTATAATAACCTGCTGGGTTTTTACGGGGATCAGGCAATGTCTGTTTAAGTGCTAACACCTCAGAGCGCTTCCATGGAACATGCACCCAAACACGTTGGAAATGCGCTGGCACAGCGGGGTTATTGCCGACAGCTGCAACTGCTTCCTTCCATACCGGGGGAACTTCTCTCATGGGATATTGTCGCGCTTTTACCTTTTTCCCCGCAAGGACATCTTGCTCAAACAATGACTGTTGACAATCATCATTCCTAAAGGAAAATACGACCGCAACTGCTTTATCTATATCGCGGTCCACAATTACACCAGTTCCAAAATCAAACCTCACTCTACACAATTCCTGCGGGCTCGGATTTTTACCACTATCCTCCAATTCCTCACAGAGAAATTCGCACATTTTCTCAAACACATATCTCTGTTTTGGGGCATCCCACTGATGGAAAGTGTTAACAACCGATTCCACATCATACAGTGAAGGAAAAACGATCCATCTACGCGCCATGTGATCTATTACCTTTTTCTCATCGGGGTTAGGCAATTGGCTGCGCAACTGCTTACGCTGTACACCAGGAGTTGCACCAGATGACTCAAAGAGAGGCGACATTAACGTAGTAACCACATTAGCTAAACGCTGTCGCGCTGAAGGAGAAGCTGAGGCGAGAACAGGGGGAAAAACAGAGGGAAGAAAAGAGGATGTAGAAACGGGTACTGGAGTGGTGCAAGGAAGAGTGTTAGGGGAGGCAGCTGCTGGATTAGGCAAAGTCGCAGGAAGTGCGGGGGCAGTTGGAAGCACAACTGGCAGCCCTTGAGAGGGTTGCGTTACATGGATAGGAGCCGGCTGCACAGCAGCTGGCGGTAACGGCAAGGCTTGTATTATATCAACTGGAGGTGGCATATTCACAAGCTGGGGAGGTGCTGTGGCATTTTGAGCATACGGAGGTGGTGAACTCAACAAATGTGACATCAGGGGATCTTTTTCCTTTTCTTCTAACTCATTCTGCTTAGAATGTGGTAAAGCTGGGTAACATTTGTCAATCCCTAACTTACGCTGCCTGTGCATTTGCTCGCTCATCTGCTCCTCCTCATTGTCTTTAAATTGTACAGCTGCTTGCATTACTGACATACCTCTCTCTCTTTTATTCTTCTTCGCTAGCTTAATTTCCTTCTGTTTGGCTTCCTTTCGCCATAAGCGGAAAGAGTCAAACATCGCCGGCCGGGCTTTCTTCTTAAACAATCTAATTTCCAAATTATCTAAAATATCGGTATCAAAACTACCATTTTGGGGCCATTTTAAAACACCGTCTTTCCTGGTGTAGTGGATCCACACCTCATTATATGCAATTGGGCCTACGCCATGTTTTACATAGAGCTCATAAGTTGGAGTTCCAACCGGAGGAACCGGACATGATTCTTCCAGCTGGAAACCTTTTCCACAACCCAAACAGAATAATCTACCAAATAGTCCAGAACCAGGCATCCTCGCTCACTAGTCTAGATCCAAACGTCAGAGGATTATCGATTACGATATTCTCGTGAATACACGAGTCCTCTGGCTTTGGGGTTTGCAAACACCAAATCACCAAATTACCAAATCAAACCAAACGATCCCGAGGGATACCAAAACAAATGGGAGACGCTCCACTTATACTTAACTGAATATTGCTGATCGATGACGTCACCAGAAGACTCTCTCGATTGTTTCGCTCTCTCAAACTCGTCAAGGGTCCAAAACAGGTCGATTAATCAGGGCAGCAGTCCTTCGTAGCCGTCGGGACGCGGAGAACCTCGCAGAAAAGACTTTCGGACCACGTCGACATGCAGGGGTCGATGAAGTGGCGGCCTTCCTCCGGAATTTCCACACGAAGCTCCTCACGAACCTCTGGCTTGGACTGGTACCGCTGAAATCGTCCCGAGTTGGGCGCCAAACTGAAGTACTGGGTATTTTAGTCCCAGCGGTGCAGGGGCACACACCCTATGACTTCTGGGTTTCACCCTGTTCCGGACCTACAGAAACACAGAGTCTTCTGGGTGAAGTCAAAGAATCGTTTATTGGCTGCAGACCAATGACAGGTATCCTAGAAGTACAACAGCGTGTATGTTCTCAGGAGACTGCTGAAAATCATAGGAACAGGCTACATCTTAAATAGGCCTTTTCTGGCCCCAAGCATACATTCCTGAGTCTTATGAAACGGCAATATACAAGGATATGTTACAAAGAAAAGGCAGAGTCATGATGACCATCCCACATTCCAGTTCGGCCAGCCCACAATGATTTACACAACAAGGTTCAGATCCCACATTAGATTTACAGATCCCCCCAATAAACATGAGCATCTCCTGTTTTGGGAAGCAAGTCATAAAGCAGGAACAGCCAGGTGCGAAAGAGATTAGCCAGGGGCTTGTGTAGGATGAAAAGGGTTTTATGACGGGCCAAGCCCTGATACGAATCACAGGTGGAGAGAGGAAGGGGAGCTCGTGAGACCAGTTTGACCCGGGGCAGCAGAGCCAGCTGCCCAGGTCACAGAGAAGTCAGAGAGGAAGCCCATGTACTGTGAGGCCCGTATTTGCTCCATTATAGCCTATGTGAGGGCAATGACAAGATGGCCACTGCTTCCAAAATGGAACCCGCGTAGCGAAGCAAAATAACGTGTACGCAGTGCATTCATAGCTAGAACGATATATAAAGCACTCGTACGTGCCGCATTTACCATTTGCGGTTCGCTAATACCAAGATAGACAGAGGTAGGGCCCTGTTCCCTACGCGGTCCCGAATATTAAAGTACGACACTAAGAAGGGAGACAAATGGCCGAAGGGAGTAAAAAGAGTAAAATACACTCTAAATAAAAAGGTTCCAGAAACAGTCATTGAAAAATCTAGCCAATCTGAACAAAGTGAACTAGAAGGAGAAAAGACCTAGGCCATATTCACAAGGAACTATCGCCGAGTTAACAGCACTTTATCACTGGCAAAATTGTGATAAATTTATCGCCCCATTCACAAGCTGGTGTTAACAGCTCACAGCACCAGTTTACCCGTGATAGCAGCTGCAAAAAACATCGCCACGGATGACCCCCGCAACTATCGCTAATGAGATGCAGAGTAGGCGTTCCCGTGCCAAAAGCAGCGAAAACACAACTCCACAACATTCACAACGAACAGCCAGAACTGCGATGAGAAGACAAAACAGGCGATAAGGCATGTTAGCAGTAGGAAAATAACACCTGCTCTGACCTGGTGCTAAGTCAGACCGCAGCCTGCACAACAAAAGGAAGCACAGCCCACAGCCATTTCGGAAGCGCAGCAGATGCCATGGAGCCACTGGTCATGTGACCCAGACACCCAAGAGGGCCACAACACCCACCGCCACCACCCCAGGACCCCATACAGCACCCGGAACACCACCCCCAACCACCACCCAGTCAGCGCTGAGCTGACAAAGACAGCGGACCCCCAGAAAACACACCAGCCTCACAGACCCAACACCTGACAATGTCATTGCCCAATACACGCTCAAAAGGATAACCATTGCATGCATCATGACCAACAACGCCCAACAGGCCGACGGCATCAACACAGCGGACAACCAACATCCCACCCCACACAAAGCTGCTGGCTGTGTTGCACCTGTTGGCCCCTGGTAACCCCCAACCAACTCCTGCTGCAGTCAGAGGAGTCACACAGCCAGCCACATCCCAGTCCCCATACGTCAAACATAATGCGCAGGATCTGCTGAAGACCAAGCAAGGACCATACGCCATAGCTGGATGCACACATGTGTTGTGGGCAATCCACAGTACACATGTCATACCTGTACCCCCTGCCGACACAGCACACAGTCACCACAACAGAAAGCACACGTCTCGCATCAATGTGCAGGCTACAACTGAACACCGTGGAACCTCCACCAATCTTGCCTCCAAATACCGAGCCACTCTGCACGATTCCTCCATCCTCCGACAGTCCATCAGCAACCAGCATCACCAGAATGGCACCAAGGGAAATGCACAGCCAATTGGCAAATACCAAAGGAACACACCACTCACCTCAACTCCACAACTATGCAACCAACAACTCTGGCAATACACATGTCACAAAAACAAAACAAACATGCAAAACAACATGCCCACCCACCAGACATGACAGGACAACTCACAATGGTAACCTGGGCAAGACGTGAACATGAGCCATCAACGGCATGGCACCTCAGCCACACACTAGCCCAATGTGGGGAGAGGTGGCAACCAGGCATGTGTGAAGGATGCAGGAGAACCATGATTGGGAAACAATGCCTAGAGTGGCGGAGATGTGCTGGACAGACCGCAGTATGCACTACACACCCATATCCATGGCGACATACACCTCTGGTGAATGGAGTGCAGTGGACAGTGGACGCAACCATGGCACCCCGGCCTGTGGGGGATTTTTCAGAAATGTTGCCTGTTATGCCCCCCGTAAGCGTGAGTAGAGTGGGATGGCCCGGCGTATGCCAGGCCAGTGTAGGGGTGTAAATAAAAAGCACTTAGCCCTGGGCGTGGTCCTCTTCTGGAAAGCCGGAGTTGCCTGCGATCCTCTGTGCATGCCGTACCCCGGACAGCTGGACCCCGAACCCGTCAGGCACTCCCCTGCGCAGCCAGGCCACACTAATCACCTGCCAACATCGGCGTGTATCACGGAGGGCCCACCACGTGCAGGCGTAAGCTCCAAGCTCGAGGCCAGAGAACTTGGTAGCCTCCTCAGACCATCAAGGGCTCCACGACAAAGGCCCGCTTTAGTCCTTTCTTGTTGACGTACTCTACTGCCGCCTCCGGCCTACACCATTGTCAGGTAGGTCACACATTTGGAACTGAGTCTTGATTACACCATGGCAGTGAACATTGTTTAAGGCAGAGTTCATGTCACTATACTCCCTTCGATGTGGTGCCACCAAGTCTGTGCATAACATTGCAACCACACATTTCTGTGGGCCTACGCGGATTAGTGCCTCGTCCTTTTCTGCGCACGAGTAGGTCACAGAATTGGAAATGAACATCGATTATTCAAAGGCAGAATACATCTCATCGCATGCAAGGAGAGTTAAATGAGGATGACGTGTTGCAGTCCGGAGGGGACAGGATCATTGATACGGAGGTGTTCGAACACTACTGACAACTGCCCTGGTGTCACTAACTCTGTACATCGCGAGCCAACGACAGGTCTGTGTGGGCCACTGCTGACCGCTGCCTCCGACCTACACTGCGGTCCAGGAGGTCACAGAGTCTTGATTTAGCAATGGCGGAGTTCATATCAGTGTCCCGGCATCATCGCAGACTGCATCCCCTCTCAGCACCGGTGCCACTTATTCTGTTACCCGAAATTCATGGACACTGTCTGGACTTACATTGGTGGCATCTGAGTCTATGGACTAGGGGCTAGTGTTCATCCTCATGTAGCTGATACTGAATTGGTGGTGAAAACAAGGTTGGCACTTTCCACTCCTCCATTTGCTGCTGCCTGATAACATCAGACCTTCCGCATCATGCCCTGGAGAACACCCTCCTCTGTCCCCCACAAGTCTACACCACATTCACCTTGGACATCGATGATGACTCGCTCACTGCGCGTGGACCTACCTCAGTGCACCGCAAGTCACCGTCCCATGGCAGGGTGCCTGTGCCAGCTGCTGTGCATACAGGGCCACTAACTCTATGCTGGTCATGTCCAGGACCCCTTATTCTGAGCTATTGGATGGCCTCTGAAGCGATGGCCACAGGTCTGGAACGTCATCTGTCTGAGACCCTGCGCTGTTTGCTGCCTCCGGCCTCAACTGCGGTCCACCAGGGCTCACACATCACAGCCTGACCGACCCGTACGGCACATCACCGCAGGAGGCACACGCCACCACCGCCAAAACCACCTCCAACCACCATCTACCAGAGTCGAAACGGTGGTCCTGATGGACTTACGGAGTTGCTCACACCTGCCGTGGATGCCATCAACAGTCAGATATCCTGCTCAGCACTCCAGGTGCCACTGACTCAGTGCACCACAAGCCATCATCCGTTACTGATTGAGTTTTGTCTTGTGGAGAGGTTGTGCAGCATTGTCACCTCAAGCAATGTGGGAGACCCAGGACGCTGATGAGGAAGATGATGCAGGTCTAACACACCCCACTGCATCTGCATCAGGAATGTCTCAGAGGGACACAATCCGAGACTTTTTCTTCACATGGGTGCTCTCAGCTGTGGTGCCCCTACCTCAGTGCACTGCAACTCACGGTCGCTTCTGTTTGCATGTTGTGTTACCTCTGGACTTTCTCCGGCTCCCTCCATGTTGCTCAGCAGTTGATTCTGTCATGCAGGTATTTTCAGTTTCCATTGCACTGGTGTCCAATGTTCAAGTGGTTGCCAGCACCAAGCACTGCGTGTGGGCTGGCTTGCACTCACCACACACACATCCAGCACAGGCATCACTGTACATGTGGCCCTGCCAATAAAGGGGCTGGGTGCACGTGCCTGTAGCTAGTACAACAAGATGTCTACGTGTGTCCCTGTGGTCTTGTTGTATGCATGAGGGCCCTGTGCTCTACGACATTACCTTGTGCTGTGTACATTGGATGCAGAAATGTCACCGCAGGCGGTGGGCTTGAGCTTGGACATGTAGCTTTGTCGTCACCCCCTCAATTCATAATGGGAATGGCCAGGGCCGTCGTACATAGGGCCAACGTGGGTGTGTGATTGCTATTTGTGTGCCCCTGGGCGTGGTTCTGTACTGTGAATGTGCATCTGCATGTGTGTCTATGGCAGTGTGGGTCTCCTTTGTGGGGTGTGGGTGGTCCCTGAGGGTGATAGTCACCAACGTATGTGTTCTAGTTTGCCTTCCATGGTTTCAGCACCCACCCACACCTGTTGGGTCACCTCCTTTTGGCGTGCTGACACCTGGCATTGGGGTGCCATGTGTGGGTGGGTGAAGTGTCATGAGCCAGCAGGGCATACGGGAGCTTCGGCTGTTTGGTCTGTTGCAGGTTCTGTGTTCTCCTCTGAGTAGCTTCTCTGCCCTGGTCCTGGTGGTGGGTTGCATGGGATATCCATGGGCTGTTGTAGGGCGTCGGTGTCGATGGTGTGGTGGTCCTCTCCAGCACCACAGATGTGTTGTCTTCTGTGCTCTGCTGGAGGTGCTGTCTGCCCCTCTGCAATGTGAAGGGGAGATGCATGCTGACATTGTGTTGACATATGTGTTGGTGCATTGTTCTGGTTTACATGCAGACTGTATGGCAATGCACATTGTGACTGTTTGTGAGGTGCTGGATTCTTCTGCACAACGGTGTACATTTGGACTACATGACGGATGTGAGGTCATACGCGTACATTTCCATTCCACAGTTTCCAGCTCTGTCAGATGTAGGAGGCATGTTTCTGTGCATGTGCGGAGCCAGTTGTGTCCTCTGTCCTGCAGTGTCGGCTATGTTCATTGTACCAAGTTATTGTCAATGTGGGTGTGCTGTTCTTGCTATGTATGTGTGTGCTGCCGTGTGCCAAGGGGATCAGGGACATGATCCTGGGTAATTGTGGGTGTGCAGTGTGCTACATCTCATTGTGCCTGTGTGCCATTATGCCCATATCCCCCTGTCCCCCAGTCCCTGTTCGTTACTCGCCCTGTTGATTTTGTCAGATCCTCTCGAACTGTGTCCGTACTCCCTATTCCTTGCACCGTCTCCACACTGATGACTGTGGCCTCGGTTTCCTCCAGCTCCTACTGTGTTGCTGGACGGCCAAATCCTGTCGCCGTTGCTGCCTTCCTGTTGGCAGCGGGTTTGTGCCTGGTTTCTGTTGTCACGTCATGCCGGCGCCTCTTGGCCTCCTGGATTGGCCTCCTCGGCACTCCCACTGCATTCCAGGTGGTCTGCCTGTGGGTCAGTTGCTGGTAGTGTTCTGTCACCTCCTCGACGCTGGTCTTGTTTTCCTACAGTCTGCACCCCGTCTTCCTCTCCCTCTTCTCCTTGGCCTTCCCCGAGCACATTGTTCCTTGCTGGTGGTCTGTGGGGGTTGTGGGGTTGGCATTGGCCTCTGCGCTGGGTCAGTTTGCATCCATGTTGCTACGTGCTTTGGCTTGTTTCTGGTGTGTTGTTTCTGTCTTTTTTTGTGGTGCATTTTTCTGCCAGACATGTGGTATTTGCAGCCCTGTGGCTGGTTTTCACAGCTTTTTGTACCGCGTTGGCCTTGTCGCATGGATTTTTGCATTCAGGTTATGCATTTTTGCAGCGTGGCATTGGATTTTGCTCAGCCAGTTGTTGCCTTATCTGGTGACCATCGCATGCTACTGCCGCGTTGTGAATACTTGGTTGGCACGGCGTAATTTTCCCACGTTGGACTGCCATGTTGGAAGTTGTGTTAGGCTAATCTTGTGGTAGTTATAACATGTTCTTTTGAATATACCCCCAAGTGAGAAGAACAAAGAGAATTAAAGTACCAAATAAAAAATACACAACACCTGAATGAACATATGTGGTGACTGCTTCAATAAGTGATTGGGAAAAAGAGTTTCTTGTATTTTGTACAAAGAGCAGTTGCTCAGAGAAGCCACCCTATATGAACTGTTTTCCTGGAAAGGGTGCAGAAAAAAGAGAGGAGATGTATGAAAATACATGAATTCTGAAGAGCTCTGAAGCAGAGGCAGAAGAAGAGCCGAAGGACAGTTGAAGGCTCCAAAAGGTGTGGGGTGCACAACCTAAAACGAGTCTATCAAAATGTATTACTTTAATTTAGGTTAGTAATTTTTTATTACATTTTTGAATTTTTGACAAATTTTTGGTTTTGAGACTGGTAAACGGACTCAAGCCCTATTTAGGCAAAGATGTTTTAATGTTTGTCTTGCATGTGTTATGTTAACAATGTTTTTATTAAAAATTTTAGTACCACATTTTATGTTTATTAATGCTAAAAGAGATCTGAAAGAAGATCCAGAGACTAATATTAAGGAATTAACTGGTGATGTTTTACAATTGGACAAATCAATTAATGATTTCCCACTAAGTGTATTCACTAAATTTTTGTATGAGTATGTGGATACTATGGATGCAAGAGATTGTTATGTGTGTATGCAGTTGCCTACATCTGTGTCTGAGGGTGTGACGTACCATCACCTTCCCCTAACATATGGCATTTCATGTGTTGTATTAACAAGTCTATTTTATGGCAAGGATATGTTATAATACTTTTATTCAAATTCCGATTTAGTATTTTCGGAAGTTCCTATTAGAAAGAATATGAATATAGTTTATAGTGCTATGAATGGTGAGTGCATGTTTTCTTTCATTCTACTAAAACAATAGACTAACCCCAGGCATAGCTGGCATAGCGGGACTACGCAAAGGTCCACAGAGTTGGGAACGAACTCCGCTCTGCTACCCGCCTCCACCCCCCAAGATGATCGACCCAAGTAGGAGAGAGACGGCGAGGAAGAGGAGGAGGGCAACCCGGGGACACTGCAGTACAGGTAAGTGTTTATTTTGTTGTTTTTATTAATGTATAATTAATTTTGAATAGGGGGGTGGAGGAGGGACTGGCCAACTCCTCTCCACTATGGAGTCGAAGTTTTGCCCTATACACCATGGAACGCGCAGTAGACAAATCTCCAAACACATCGCGGGTGGAGTGGAGTTCTCTGCCTGCCCCCAAAATAGACACAGTATAGGCACAATGAAATATTCTGACTGGTAAGTTGCATAATATAGAAATAGAATTCATTAATACAGTACAAGATAGATGTAGAACTTTTAAACAAAGAGCTGCAGAGCAGAAAAGTAGAGAACTACCATGGGAACATAAAGAAGGTAATTACAAGCAGGGTGAGACTTATGTTGCAATGACTGGATTTGCCTCATAAAGGAAAGCTTTGCTTATTAAGGAAGAATACTGACTATAATAATTATTTTGTTGGTTCCAGTGAATGTGAACATACTTTCCTTATAACAGGGGGTTGAGGATTAAGAGGTGGTATTGATCCTGTATTCCCTGCAGTTTATTATGTGTGTGGAAAAAATGCCTACTATTGGTTGCCACCACATTGGTATGGGTGTTGCTATATATGGGTATAGTCTTTCCAAAGATTTACCATGTTGGGGATAAACATGGAACCAATATAAGAAGGCTAACAAGGAGTAAAAGCGGTTTGAGTGCTGCTGACATTGTGGGTGATATTTGTGGAGCATTGATACCTTCAGTTGGGGTGATTCTAAATTCACAAAAAGTTTAGAAAATTGTCTACAGTGGTTGATCGTTTATCAATGTATACTGCAGGTGGATTCTTAATTATTGATATGGAAATGGTTGCTATTAGAACCATGGTTTTAAAAAATAGACTTGCCCTAGATGTATTATTGGCAGAAGGGGGCGGAGTCTTTAGTATGCTGAAAATTCAACAAAGTTGCACACATATTCCTGATAAAAGTAGATATCTAGAAGGATATATCAGCAACATTACTCATTTACTTGATGATTTAGCAAAACTGAAGGTTGATGGTGCTTGGGAGAAACTTGGTAAGGGTTTCTCTTCTATAGGTAATTGGTTTTCATTATTTGCTAACAGCTTATCAGGGAGGATACTACCATCAATAGTTGCTGTTGCTACTGCATACCAATTGTATTTTTGTTTTCTAAATGTTGAACGAATAAAACAAAAGATGTTAGGAGGAGAGGAAGAAAAAGGAAGAGGGAGGATATAGAAATGGAGGATTGGAAAGGTGTCTTTTATAGTCTAATGAAAGATTTGCAGGGTGTTAGGTTAAAACAGATGACAAACTATGGACTCTGCATTCTCAAATTATGTTATCCGATAGTAATCAGATAAGGGTTATTGTGATGGTTTGTGATACCATCAGATGGGGGATTAATGGAGCATGATTTTTTTTTTAAAAATCTGCTAGATGTAATTCACCCTAATGCATGCTTTAATAACATGTGTGGAATTACCAACGTATAATATAAGATTGTACAACACGTGAAATGTGAAAAAGGCACAACAGTTTGATTTTCTTACTCATAGTAATGAGAATAATGCTAACTGAATGTCATTCTATCTTCCCAACTGCAGAAAAGTAAACAACAAAAGAAAAAGCTTTATTCTTCATGAATGTATAGTGTAGGCTTTTAGAAATTATTCTCTGTTTTGCGAACATAATGTAGGCCTTAGAATTGTTAGAGGATGGGCTTTTTCGTACTCATGTCCTTCAAATGTTACAAATGCTTCCTTAGAGTACAGATAGTTTGTCTGTTTTAGAAAAAATCTTTTAGAGTTCTTTCCTGTCTAGGCAAGTGTTGTAGATGACATAAATGTAAATATTAAAATACATTTGTAGCCAGGTTTTCTTCCTTTTCCTCTCTTGGAAGTTAGACATATTTAGACAAAAAGTGTTTAGAAAACAGTAGTAAACTCACTGTCAGTAGACACCATCGTGATTAACCAATAGAGAGGCTTGCTGACGAGAGAGAATGCAACATATTAACTGAAGAAAGGAAGTAGCGTACTATAAAGATTCCTGTGGGAAAGTGTGCCTCGGCTTGTTCACAAGACCTGTCCTTGCATTCGTGGTATGCTGAATGCCGTGCTGATTCCTGATTCTCTGGCTGGTGAAACCTGCTAATCCTAAGAGACTTTCCTTGAGACTTTGCACATCATTGGCTGGTGATGCTGCTTTTGCTATTCCCTAACAGCCGTGGGTTTAGCATTTCAGACTAATTGCACGCTGTGCATTAGTATTTCCATTACGTAAGTGAACTGTGTTTTGCTGATGTTTTTCTCTCCCTCTCACTCCTCTATTCTGATGTTCTGATATCTTCATAAATGAGCTGTTATAATTATTGTGAATCTAATCTGTATCTTGAGAACCAAGTAATGACATTCTAATTTTTGTATTTGTGCTTGACCATTTATTTCAAGAAAAACCTAAATAGACGAGAATAGTGTTTTTCTTGCATATGTTATGTTAATAATGTTTGTATTAACATTTTTAGCACCACATTTTATGTTTATTAATGCTAAAAGAGATCTGAAAGAAGATCAAGAGACTAATATTAAGGAATTAACTGGTGGTGTTTTACACTTGGACAAATCAAATAATGATTTCTCACTAAGTGTCTTCACTAAACTTTTGTATGAGTATGTGGATACTTTGGATGCGAGAGATTGTTATGTGTGCATGCAGTTGCCTACATCTGGGCCTGAGGGTGTGACGTACCATCACCTTCCCCTAACATATGGCATTTCATGTGTTGTATTAACAAGTCTATTTTATGGCAAGGAGATGTTATAATACTTTTATTCAAATTCTGATTTAGTATTTTCGGAAGTTCCTATTAGAAAGAATATGTATATAGTGTGTAGTGCTAGGAATGCTGAGTACATGTGCTCTTTCACTCTACTAAAACAATAGACTAACCCCAGGCGTAGCTGGCATAGCGGGACTACGCAAAGTTTCACAGAGTTGGGAACAAACTCTGCTCTGCTCCGCCACCCGCCTCCACCCCCCAAGATGATTGACCCAAGTAGGTGAGAGACGGCGAGGAAGAGGAGGAGGGCAACCCGGGGACACTGCAGTACAGGTAAGTGTTTATTTTGTTGTTTTTATTAATTTATAATTAATTTTGAATAGGGGTGGAGGCGGGGACTGGCCAACTCCACTCCACTATGGAGTTTAAATTTTGCCCTATACTCCGCATTGTCCATGGAACTCGCAGTAGACAAATCTCCAAACACACCGCGGGTGGAGCGGAGTTCTCCGCCCACCCCCACAATAGACACAGTTTATGCACATTGAAATAATCTGACTTGTAAGTTGCATAATGTAGAAATAGAATTCATTAATACAGTACAAGATAGATGTAGAAATTTTAAACAAAGAACTGCAAAACAGAAAAGTAGAGAACCGCCATGGGCACATAAAGAAGGTAATTACAAGCAGGGTGAGACTTATGTTGCAATGACTGGATTGGCCTCATAAAGGAAAGCTTTGCTTTATTAAGGAAGAATACTGACTATAATAATTATTTTGTTGGTTCCAGTGAATGTGGACATACTTTCCTTATAACAGGGGACTGAGGATTAAGAGGTGCTATCGATCTTGTATTCCCTGGAGATTATTATGTGTGTGGAAAAAATGCCTACTATTGGTTGCAACCACATTGGTATGGGTGTTGGTATATGGGTATAGTCTTTCCAAAGATTTACCATGTTGGTGATAAACATGGAACCAATATAAGAAGGCTAACAAGGAGTAAAAGGGGTTTGAGTGCTGCTGAAATTGTGGGCGATATTTTTGGAGCATTGATACCTTCAGTTGGGGTGATTCTAAATTCACAAAAAGATTAGAAAATTGTCTACAGTGGTTGATCGTTTATCAATGTATACTGCTGGAGGATTCTTAATGATTGATATGGAAATGGTTGCTATGAGAACCATGGTTTTAAAAAATAGACTTGCCCTAGATGTATTATTATAACTATTAAAATACATTTGTAGCCAGGTTTTCTTCCTTTTCCTCTCTTGGAAGGTATACAAATTTAGACAAAGAGTGTTTAGAAAACAGTAGTAAAGTCACTGTCAGTAGACACCATCGTGAATAACCAATAGAGAGGCTTGCTGACGAGAGAGAATGCAACATATTAACTGAAGAAAGGAAGTAGCGTACTATAAAGATGCCTGTGGGAAAGTGTTTATCGGCCTGTTCACAAGATTGGTCACCTGTCCCTGCATTTGTGGTATGCTGAATGCCGTGCTGATTCCTGATTCTCTGGCTGGTGAAACCTGCTAATCCTAATAGACTTTCCTTGAGACTTTGCACATCATTGGCTGGTGATGCTGCTCTTGCTATTCCCTAAGAGCCGTGGGTTTAGCATTTCAGACTAATTGCACGCTGTGCATTAGTATTTCCGTTACGTGAGTGAACTATGTTTTGCTGATATTTTTCTCTCTATTCTGATGTTCTGATATCTTCATAAATGAGCTGTTATAATTATTGTGAATCTAGGGGCATATGTATCAAACTCCCCTCTAGCGAATCCTAATTTGCGAAATTTTGCGATTCGCAAATTCAGATTCGCTAAACGGGATGTAAAAAATAAATCGCTAATCATTTGCGATTACTTAAAAGTCGCAAATAAATCGCAGAATCACGTTTTGCGATTTCTTAATAGCGAAATTCGCAAATTAAGAAATCGCAAAAACGGGAATCTGCAAGCCTGGTGCAGGCTGATGACATCACAAACAGGAAACTGGAGTGATTGCCTGCACCTGCTCACCTGAGCCACACCCAGAGGCTGCTTGTGGAGTGTGAGGAGGCTTTCCTGGAGACAGCAACCAGCAATGGATCCCAAACAACAACAGCAGGGCAAGGATGCTGAGAAAAGAAAGCGAAAACACAAGTTTTCTGAAAAGGAGCAGGAGGTCCTCATTGAGGAGATGGTCTGCAGCCATGAGCTCCTCTTTGGGAAGAGGCCAGGAAGAGGAAAATCTGGCTGGAAATACAGAGCAAGGTGAATGCTGTTGGAGTCACCACACGTACCATCGAGGAGCTGCGCAAGCGGTGGTACGATATGCGCCAGAGGTCCAAGGAGAGGGTGGCAGCCAGACTCAAGGATGCCAATCAGACTGGAGGAGGACCATCCACTGCAGAGCAGCCAACCCCCCATGAGGAGCTCGTGGAGTCTACCCTCCTGCCTGAGAGCGTTGGTGGTGTGGCTGCAATAGACAGCTCCGACCCCTCATCCAGCAGACAAGGTAAGATGCATGCAAAATCAACCTGCACTCCTCCGCATCCCTTGCACACTCCCCCAAATGCGCATAGTAAACTCCCAAAATGTCAATCCAGGCCAGGTCTTACAGCACACACAGCAATGCATCATGGGACTCGTAGTGCTGTGTCTGACTGTGTGTCCATGACACCATCAAAATTAAATGCAACATATGTGTTTTGGGGATCATTGAATGAAAATGTGTCAGAGGTTAGCCGTCAAAGAATTGTAACTTTATTGAGTGCCACATGCAGACAGTAACACAAACTCATGTAGTCCCCTTTACATCCACAGCACATGGCATGCCACAAGAAGACAGCGCTGAGGGAGAGGAGCCTGCAGACCCTGCGGACTCCAGCGATGACACAGACCAGCAGCCAATTCAGCGCAGGAAGCGCGCACATGTGCCCCCACTGCCTCCATTTGACGAGGAATTCCCAGCAACAGGCAATGGCACCAACAGGAGAGAGGGGAGTCAGGGTGTGACAGAAATGCCCTGTCATGACGCACCAACATCAAGGCAAAGGGCACAGGCCACATCCAGATCAAGGCCCAGGAGCAGCACTGCAACAGAAGGAGAAGGGTCCGTGTTCTCCGGCTTGGAACAGTGCATGCTGCAGGAACAGCGCCTGCAAAGCAAGGCAATGCGGTCAATAAATCGCCAGCTATGCCGCATACATCAGGACAATAGGAACATGGTAGCGGCAATACATGAGCTCTGTGCCACTTTGAGGGACACCCAAGCTGCCAATGACAGGGCTGGACGACATGCCAATGCACGCCTACACAATTATACCAAGGCAGTCAACCGCCTCTGCACCACCACCAGCGCACTGACACGCAGAAGCGTAACAATGCAGGTGGACATGGCACAATTCTGCCAGGACATTGCACGAGGGCTTGCGCAGGTAACCACTGCTGTGGAACAGCTGCAGACAGCCAATGCTGGTGGCAGCGCACTAATGGCCTCTGCTGAGAGTGAGGACACATCAAGTCACAGCAGCATAACTCCAACCTTGCCAGGTGAAAGACGCCGCAGTGGCAGACAGGTAGCAGGCCAAGGGAGCACCATGGGGGGCACTCACCCTGGACGGCAGCGACGGAGGTGATCATCTGCGGGGACACTGCCTGCAACACGGGTGCATTGACCCGAAAAGGCTGTTTGCCCTATTACTTGTGCCTTCTCTGCACTGTGTGTACAACATGTGCTGGGGACAATTACTATTTCTTGCATGTGAAGTGTGATTAAACACTTGACACATCATCAGGCTTTGTTGTCTCATTTCATCCATACTCACCTAAAAGTAGTCTTGTGTGATCTCAGTCCGTCTCTGGCGTCCAGCAGCTGCCCCAACTCCTGGTGCTGGTCTGGCAGGGGGAGCAGGGCGCTCGTCATCCGATTTGTCTGTATCGGTCACATCAAT
Source organism: Triturus cristatus (assembly GCF_964204655.1). Classification (NCBI taxonomy): domain Eukaryota; kingdom Metazoa; phylum Chordata; class Amphibia; order Caudata; family Salamandridae; genus Triturus; species Triturus cristatus. Next base: position 581,922,746 of record NC_140586.1, read on the forward strand.
TGTGGTGCCTTTCCTCATTGCCATGTTATGTAGCATTGCACAGCTTGCCACGATTTTACAGCAGGTCTCAGGGCTGTATTGCAGTGCGCCTCCACTTTTATGCAGGCACCGGAAGCGGCTCTTCAGGATTCCAAAGGTTCGCTCAATGACGCAGCGTGTAGATCTGTGTGCCCTGTTGTAGCTCCTCTCACTAGCATTTGCAGGATCCAGGTATGGGGTCAGGATGAAGTCGCACATTGCATAGGCACTGTCACCTGCATGGACAAAAACACAATAGGTAAGTCAATGTCCCCCCCCCTCAAGTGATGTAGTGGATGTATTGATGTGTGCAATGTATTTACCAAGCAGGTACCCCTCCCCAATTGGACAGATACGTAAAGGCTATGGGAAAAAGAACCATTTTGTGGCATTGTGTAAAGGGAAGGAAAAAGCAAGTGCATCACAGCATGAAGACAAAATGACCACCAGAACATTCCAGAGGGAACATTCAATGCACTCCCACGAGGCCAACTGTTGATGTAATAATAAACAACTTCCTTGTTAGGAAGAGCGGTAGAAAACTGTAAGTTCACTTCTGATGTGCACTTTGTATCAGCAGTAGTAACAGAAGGTAGTAAAGCTTAGCATCCTAAGTCCTCAACTGTGGAAAATCAATATTTAATGCTTGTAGAAGGATTCCCTGTAACGTAAAACAAGAGGAGGCAGGTAAATACTGTCAGAAATGGGGTCTCTAGTTGGCAGTGGTTTACACTCTGACCAAGTAGGGACCCTCACTCCAATCAGGGTAAGCGATTACACAACTGAGATAACCCCTGCTCACCCTCTTGGTAGCTTGGCACGAGCAGTCAGGCTTATCTCAGAGGGAAATGTGTAAAGCATTTGTACGTACCCACACAGTAACACAGTGAAAACACGACAAAAAGAGTTCACACCAGTTAAGAAAAATAATCACAGATAAAGATATCACTTTTCAAAGGTTAAATCAGTTCAGTCCATAGAAATCTAGAGATGTGTCTCTTTTATCACAAAGTACCTTTGATGCATCAAAGTTCATAGATGAAACAGGTGCAGGGGAGGTAAGACACCGGAAACCCACAGTGATTCATTGGTTCCTTACTCCCAGGGGAGGTTATGAGTCAGTTCCTTACTGCCAAGGAGATGATCCATCATTCCTTACTACTGCACAGGGGAGGTGATGTGTTGTTTCCTTACTGTCAGGGGTGGTGATGCGTTGGTTCCTTATTGGAAGGGGAGGTGATGTGTCAGTCTCCGGACATGCGGCCTCTGTTCCATACTGCTGGGCAACATAGATCGGCACCCAGGACAATGCATTGATAATGTGCTGCGTCAATTACACAGTGGTGAAGCGGGTGCTGCGTTGGAGTTGGAGTGATGCGTCACGAACATCAGTAATCCAGTGCTCAAATCTCACGCTGTGGCAGTTCTTCTGATGTTCTGCTATGGAGAGCTGGGGCCTGCAGTGAAAGCCATCGTCAATGCACAGATCGGGAACCACACTCCAGTGCCCAGGGACTGGATTTGGCATTACTTGGTAAGTCAGGACTCTCAGCAAAAGAGTCCAGGCACTTGTGGGTGAAGTTCTTGATGGCCCTTAGAGTTATTAACAGGAGGCAAGTACACACAAGCCCTTGAAGAACCTTGGAAGCAGGCTACAGAAAGCAAAGTTCAGTCCTTTCACTCCCAGGACCAAAGAATCAGGAAACAGATCAGCACTACAAAGCAGCAGGCAGAGTGTCAGTCACCCCTGCAGCATCCTGACAATATGTTCTTTAGTCCAGAAGTGTTCTGATTTGAGAGGGTCAGAGGTCCAATACTTATACCCCTTTCTGCCTTTAAATTGGGCAAACGTCAAAGGAAAGTCTTTGTAGTGCATAGGACCCTGCCTTTCCCTGATGTGGCTCCAGGCACACTACTGTAGTGAAGGCAGCGATTTAAATACATACATTGCTATGTTAGCATAAGAGCGTTAGATGTTAGAAAAGCCATGTTGCCTCTTTTGCTGCTTTTGCACACGACACTGCAGAGAAATGTTATTATTTGAAAACTGCTTGCTTGCCTTTTCTTCACATGAGAACTGTCTGTTGTTCACATCCCTAGACGTGCACTGCGACCTTGGTCTGAACATTGTGTGCAAAGCACTCTGAGCCGCCAGACAATGTATGTTTTTGAGTTCAGGTTGATCGGCCCACTCTCTAGCCATAATACGCACACAGCTGCAAATACCTGGGTGTCGAGAGCCTTTAATATTACTGTTTGCATGCGTTAGAAACACATTCTGGAGAAGAACATTTCCAGGCGCAGAGCAAAGCTGATCCTGTGATGTGATTCACCTAAGCTGATCTTTACGGTATGGGTTTCTCCATTCAAGCCTAGAGACCTTCTATTAGTATAATAATACTAGCCTACTAGCAAAGGGAAGGTGGCTGTATTCCACTGTCATTTGTAATATGATTTCTCCCTTCATTTTCTATGGTATTGTAACAATGCTGATGAATCTAATTATAATCATTTGTCTGCTTATGTTAGCCAAAGTACTGCATCTTAGGACACGTAGTTTATAAAATAAACCTTTTAAACTTGACTGTGTCTCTGATTACTCTTGTTGTGGACTGATATGAGAATAATAGCGAACAGGTATTTCTGATTCCCACCATTCCTGAGAGTACTCTAAGTCGCTTGTTCTGGTTGTCTATACATTGGGACCTCCGAGAGAATACAGATAACGAATGGGACACTGATGCTGGTCGGATAGGGGTTCTGGGTACTGAGGTGAGTTTTTGGTACACGAAAATTCACTGTGGTCCTGGTTTCCTGCACATAGTTCTGTGCATGAGCAGAATCCCTGCAACATGGCGCACCTAACGTTTGGTCTTTTGATTTGAAACGCCTTAGTAGTGCTTATATTAGTCCACGACTCCCTCACTCTTGTTTCCGGATAACGGGAGTGTCGGATTTCACCTACCTGTTAGTAGCCTAATAGGTTCTTTCAAGCTTGTTAATTAAAAAGATTTTTTATATTTCTGAACCCTCGTGCTACTGTAAAATCTGTTGTTGTTCTTCTCTGTGTCCTTATGGCGATCGAAATTGCAGCGCATAGCCGTACACCTTTGCGGCGTCATTTGACGCAGTATGGGGTACCGGACGATGGGATGGCCGTTATTTTTGTGGTGAGTGCCGATGCGTCACACCCCTACGAGTTGTTTTACTCTTGGGTGACGCTGCCGGCTGGGAATGCGGATGATAAAATGTTTCACTCGTATACTCACACGCAGGTCCCAGCAAACTATACACCATATAGGACGCAAGAGATTCCCCTTTCAGCATGGCAGCATAGCATTTGGTTTAATGGCGCCCTTCTCCATGTGGTTGCACTGGCTAGAATGGGCCCTTTGTCGATTCCAGGGGCCAGATGGCCGGTGCTGGCCGGATTTACGCCTCACCCCCGCTATTTGACTTTTGCGGTGGATGAATTGCGTACACTCCATACAGCCCTTATTGCAGTATATAGGGCTTTAGTGCAATACGTTTCATGCAACGTGCAGGTGGGGGCACCTGCTGTTGCGGGACTACCGGCTGGTCACCCTGAGGTTGTTATTAGCCCGTCATAGTTAATTCAGTGATGGGCAAGCGCCCCCAGAATAAGGACGATTTGCCTTATTGGCTTGCCAAGATATTTGACCAAATGGAAGCAGTATTTCCGCACTCTACTCCTGTTGAGAAACACAGGATCCTCACCATTAGTTTGCCGAAAAATTTGGTCCCAGAAGTGTCCGATTGTGACAACTGGGGCAAGGTTTTTGCCACGGTCTACTCAAAGTGCTTTGGCACTCCGTCTATGGCTGTGCTTCCCTCCGTCATTAAACGTGTTCAAGATAACCAAGCTCCGGAGGCGGCTGTTGAATTGGGAATGCGGCTTGTCGGGGTGTTCGACGTAGTTGCCTCTCTCGTCCTTGGTAACCTCAAGGGAGATGCGGTACAGTTCCAAGTGGCTAATGGCTTAGCCCGCGTCGATGAGCTCGATAAGCCCAAAGAGTTGTCTAAAATTATTGCGGAAGCATATAGAACTAATGGCCGCAGTAGTTTAGGGGTTAAACCAACTATAGTCATTACTGACTTAATACAACACGCTAAGGTGAGTTCGTCTGTTAAAGACGATCGTCCAACTTTTCCAAAGCAAAATTTGCGAACACAGAAACAGGGAAAGCAGCAACAGAAACAGGGGTCTCATCCTGCATCTCCCGTACAGCCGACCAGTGAACGCACATACGATTTGCGCGATCGCACCAGGATTAGGTCACCTGATAGATTTCAGGTTACTGAACAACGCTCTCCTCGTTCTTCACAGGAAACATCGGCCTCACAGTCCGTTAGCGGAGAACGTGGCAAGGGTCGGGGTGCCCAACAAGGACGTGAGCAACCCCCCCGTCAGGCTGACGGTAAAGGCAAGCAGGACGAGTTTGCACGTCAACGTCCCCCGTTTCAGAAGAAGAAGGCTGCTGCGCTAACAGCGAGGTATGCCACAGATAGTGCGGACGCAGCTTCGGAACCTGACATGGGCACTAACGCTGCTCGACAGCGCAGTGGAGGTTACAGTAGTGTGGCAAGCACTGTGTCCATTTCTGGAGGCGACAGCAACTGACACGTTCATTACTGTAGAAACTGCTAACACTAGAGTGGCCCCCCCTGACAGACTATAAAAACAGCCCTGGCGTCTTTGCCACACGTGTAGTCTCTCTGTTATAGAGCATTGACCCTGATGCGTACTCGTATGTTGATGATATCTATCTCACAGATGACGAGTAGTGGCCGCATCTGTGTCGCGTTGATCGTATTATTGTTATGTTTGCAGACTTCGGGTACAAATTCAACTTTGTGAAGTCTCACATTGCAGAGTATACAGTGTTGTTTTTGGGCTACGAGCTCAACAATGAGGGTCGAGGATTAGCTCCTCACTTTCTGGAGAAGTGCGCATGTCTGCGTGCTCCTACAACATTGAAAAAATTACAGTCTCTGCTGGGCTTTCTGAATTTTGGTCGTACGTACATTCCCGATTATGCCTAGCGTATCAAGCCGCTATATGCCTTGGTACAACTTACTTTTTCCAAATCGAGCTGGCTGCCAGAGCATTCAGATATTTTGCAATCTTGGCAGGCTGATCTTCTTGCTTCAAAATACTTACTGACATGTGATAACCACACTAACCTGGTGATAAGAATTGTGCCAGGCGCAGTGGGTTTCACATACTTAACATTCAATGAGGGCAACACAGTCCCCATTGCCTACAAATCACACTTGTACACTTCGGCTGAACTGCGCTTTTCCTCGGTCGAAAAAGTTTTGACTGCGGTGCAGATGGCAATTCTTAAAGAACGGATGCTGTCGAAAGGAAAACGCATGTTAGTGGTCACACCGTATCCTGCCCTAGAGGCAGTAACGAAAGCCAGTGTACCCAATTCAAATTCGAATTTTTGCATGTGGTACCTTTCATTCTGATCAGGGCCCTGCGTTCACCTCTAAGGCGTACAAAGAAGCCATGAAATCCTTGGGGGTTCAAGTCAAAATTTTCGTCTCCATACCGACCTGAGGGTAATAGTGCAGTGGAGCGAATGAACCGTGACTTAAAGCAATCCTTGACAGCTAGGGTTTTAGGCACTGGCCGGAACTGGTTTGCCCAACTGTATAACGTTCAACGTGCACTTAATAATCTCCCTAGAAGGTCTCTGGGTGGGCGGACCCCATACATGATGCTCTTTGGCATAGAAATGTTTGTCCTGGACCTTGAAGGTCTAGACATGGCAGCGTCTGCCGCACCCTTTGAAGTAGATGATCACTGTGCTGTGTTACAGAGTCTACAAGAGACCAGAGATAGTCTTGTGAAGGAACACTTGCCCTCCACATCTGATGCTGCGCTTCAGATTCCGGAAGTCGGCTGGCTACCTCAAGTTGGTGACCTGGTCCGTGAGAAGGTGGAGAACAAGAAGGAGTTTGGCCCCTCTTATCGTGCCCCGGTTCCAGTGCTTGGCGTGCAGGGTACAAGAACAGTAATTTTACCTCCACTTCTTGGTCGCAAGGATAACAGGTACATCTCCATTGACAATGTCAAACTACAGCGAGTGGCCGATTCTTCTTAGTATGACTCCAGCAGTCTCTTACCCTGCGATGCTGAGACATTCTGTTTTGGTTCCGGCTTCTACCACCATGCCTGATATTGCTATTGAGATGCATACAGTTGCTGATCCTTTGTTGCTACCACCAGTTGATGGTCTACCTGAAGATACTGAGTATGCTTATCCTGCAGATGTAACATTGCCTGTTTTACAATCAACCGCAGTTACCCAGTCACGTTTCTCCTTTGATACTAACTCTATGACTTCCAGGGCCCCATCAAAAGTTTATATTTTTGCAGTTTGGTTTAAACGAAATTTTTTGATTCCCCCTTGGACTTACATTTGGCTGATGCTCATATGTATTTTTTTATTTATGTCCATCGGATTTGTGGTGGTATTCTTTTGTCTTGTGAACGGACACTACCTAAAAGAAAGATCAACCTTTAGATTGATTGAGGGATCTTTGGCCCCCCACTCCTCATCACACATCATGAAGAGAGACCAGACTTTTGTGAATATTACTGCCTGGCCTGTGTTAAATGGGATTGCGAGGGATGCTGTTAAATTTCAAATTCATGGACCCACTGAGGTTATTAATGTTCCGAATGTATTTCGTGTTTCTATGGGTGATGTGGTTAAACAAAACATCCGCTCTGATGATTGGGACGTTCAGGCCATAGAAGCACTGTTTTCTGATTTGAAATATTATGCCGCTTTTGATGCTGAAGATTTGTATTTAGACACTGCTAATTACGGGGAGTTGTTTTGCTATCAACATTATGGCAATCATTTCCTGCATAAAGCCAATACATATCGCAATTTTGTGAATTATACACAATGGGAACATAGGCCAACGCCAATGTTGGGCAGCTCCAGCACATTGGTGACCAAATTTGCCTATTTTACTGATTTCAGTGTTTCAAAACCTGCCGCCTTTTATTTTAAAATGGCAGCGGAGTCTGCCTCGAAGGTTAGGCTGACACACACTAAATTATTGTATTCCAAATCCTTTATGGATGGTTTAGTGGTCAGGGGTTATGATCTGTGGAAAGATACTATTGATCTTAAATCAGTTTGGGGTTCTAAATCATGGCAGGTACAAGGAACAGAAGCTTTGCATCGTGCCTGCCTCATCCCGAACCACATATTATTTTTGAATTCAGTTATTTTTCAGACCACCTGTATTGGATTGGCTACTTCTAAAAAGCTGAATTCCCCCTCTATTCCAGATCTGGGTGCTTATCCACATCGGGATAATCATACAGATCTGTCCCTTGATGCGTTGCAGTCATTCGTTACTCACACATCATTCAATATTTCCAAATTAAATTTGGAAGGATAGTTGACTTGGCAGACGAGTTCAGATTCATGTCAACATTGTTTTTTGGGTCTGAAGCCTGGGTATGCGCAGGTTCGTGTAGACCCCCGCTTTGAATCTTCTCATTCTGTTACTGCCTACTCTTTTGGGAAGTTATGCCAGTCTTGGCTGCAACATTCCACCTTGGCATCTGTTAAAGTTCATTTGTCTAAATTACATGACAAAATAGATTTGAATGATTTTGTTAAGGGTCCTGTGGGTGGCAGGTCCAAAATATGGGTGTATGCTATTTATAACGAGGTTTGGAAGTTATCACAAATTGAAGCTGCTTCCAGATTGAGAGCTATTGATCAAGCCAATATGGAAAAAGTGCTAGCTGTTATCGATAATAGCATTAACACCCTTTCTTCCAGGATTTACACATTAGATAATATTGTTTCATCTGTTGTTGACATTGTGCAGGATGATGTGTCTGTTTTGTATCATGGTCAGAATCAATTGCGTTCTATAATGCAGTTTGCATGGACTTTGCAAACGTTAAAGGCTGGGAAAGTCCCCTGGGACTATATGAATACTTCATCTTTATTCCTTCATTTTAATCTAACTGTGAAACAACAATTTATGTCCATGAAAGATGCAATATACTCATTACTGCATATTGAAAAGTTAGAACTTTTGCCTTTCTCTGTGGCCGAATTGAACTCAGCTGTGTGGCTTATCCACGGGTTAATCACATTGCCATTTCCTCTGTTTAAATTCAGTTTGTGCATGAAACATTATGGCCTAGGCAGATATGAACCGTTGGGTACTGCTTTCCTGCATGAAGTTTGGTCACTCCCATTTACATACAGGTGCATGAGAGAAGGTAAAGCAGTTTATTTGAAGGGTGAGGAATGCTCTTCCACACCTGATCACTCTGTAGTCTGTAGGCACATCCAATTGCATGGCGCTTGCAATGTGCAAGCGCCTAATTTAGCATGTGTCCTGAAAGGGATTCCAGTGCCAGCTATTACACCTTCTTTCATGTTGCTAGCTAACGGTAGTTATTTGCTTTTGAATAACGAGGCTTGCTGCGGGATGCTAGTGGGAATACCCTACATTGTGACTGTATCACAGAGAGTAGTCTGCTGTAAAAATGTCCTTTTCCCACCCCCGCATGAGCGGCTGGATGCATTCATCTGGCCTTCCATTCCAACCTTGAAAGCAGAGTTCAACAAGATGAGCAGAATAAGGGCTCTATTGTCTCGAAAAGATTTCGCTCTGACTTCGTCCCATGAAACATTTGTCCTTCACGTAGCCAACACCTGTACCGAGGTGCAGGCGCTTTTAAATACTGATCTCCCACTTCATTTTGGTGCCCTGATTCAAACTATATTTAACGCCTCATCAACGAATGGCTTGGCGCATTTTTTCAAAATTGTGGGCTAGGGCCTCGTGACCTCCTTCCGAACTCTTTTTGGTGTGATACCGGCCTTTTTTCATTCTATTTTTACAGTGTCTTTGGAGGGCTCCCGTTGATTCTCGCCCCCACAGCTGTCTTGCTGCTGTTGGTCCGCGTACTGCGCAATGGCTGCACACTTTGTGTCACGCGACAGCCTGTCCCGGCTGCTCCATCTTCGTAACCGGATGCTTGAATACTATGGAACTTTACCACTGGCTACCCTGAGCATAACCTATGGATTATCCTTCCGGTTTGCCTACTTTCCATGCGTACAACCTGTTTTTCATTGCCTAGATTGTCCTTTCGAATGGGCTCTGGATTTGTGCTTGTCAAACTCGGTGTCTCCTGCCCCGGATTATGATCGACTGATGAGTCCACTAGTGGCTCATGAGTTGGACTGTTCTGGTGTTAGGATTATGGCCTGTGGTGCGGCACATGGAGTACTAGGGAATTGGGACATTGGAACGGCAGCATATGACTTCTTGGCAAGTAGTTATCTGGAAGAACACGCAAGTTGTCCTCTGAATGTGCTAGAGGCTCCAGTGGTCGAAGAACATGTATGTTCGTTTACCTTATTAGACTGGATGGCGGACACGTTTGCGACTCGTTCCAATGACTTCCTTTTGGAAGCTGTTGCTACGTACTGTGCTTACACATTGATGGATTAACTTGAATATCGTCCAGCTTCCCTTGCACAAACCACACGCTTTTTGTGAGTTCCAACATCTGGGCTCGTTGAGCCTTTGCATGATATATTGACTTACCATTTTCCTTTTTCCCCCTTCACTTTGGTTTTTTGTACTTTTTTTTCGAACTTTCACTCCTCTTTATTTGGATTTCCAATACATGCACTTGCTTCCGCTCTTTCGAACTTGAACTCTGCGTTCCTTTTTGTATCCCTATTTGTTTGTGGTCCGATCAAGGGGGGGTGTAGTGAAGGCAGCGATTTAGATACATACATTGCTATGTTAGCATAAGCGCGTTAGATGTTAGAAAAGCCATCTTGCCTCTTTTGCTGCTTTTGCACACAACACTGCAGAGACATGTTATTATTTGAAAACTGCTTGCTTGCCTTTTCTTCAAATGAGAACTGTCTGTTGTTCACATCCCTAGACGTGCACTGCGACCTTGGTCTGAACATTGTGTGCAAAACACTCTGAGTCGCCAGACAATGTATGTTTTTGAGTTCAGGTTGATCGGCCCAATCTCTGGCCATAATATGCACACAGCTGCAAATAACTGGGTGTCGAGAGCCTTTAATATTACTGTTTGCATGCGTTAGAAACACATTCTGGAGAAGAACATTTCCAGGCGTAGAGCAAAGCTGATCCTGTGATGTGATTCACCTAAGCTGATCTTTACGGTATGGGGTTCCCCATTCAAGCCTAGAGACCTTCTATTAGTATAATAATACTAGCCTACTAGCGAAGGGAAGGTGGCTGTATTCCACTGTCATTTGTAATATGATTTCTCCCTTCATTTTCTATGGTATTGTAACAATGCTGATGGTTCTAATTATAATCATTTGTCTGCTTATGTTAGCCAAAGTACTGCATCTTAGGACACGTAGTTTATAAAATAAACCTTTTAAACTTTACTGTGTCTCTGTTTACTCTTGTTGTGGACTGATATGAGAATAATAGCGAATAGGTATTTCTGATTCCCACCATTCCTGAGAGTACTCTAAGTCGCTTGTTCTGGTTGTCTATACATTGGGACCTCCGAGAGAATACGGAAAACGAATGGGACACTGATGCTGGTCGGAGAGGGGTTCTGGGTACTGAGGTGAGTTTTTGGTACACCACAATTCACTGAGGTCCTGGTTTCCTGCGCATAGTTCTGTGCATGAGCAGAATCCCTGCAACACTAAAGGGGGTTAAAGACAGTTTTGTGTGAAGACAGGCACAACCCTATTCAGGATATTGAAGGCACACCTCGGCTCCCTTTTTGGGACTATCTAGAGGGAATGCACATGAGCCCAACTATTGTCCTTACCCAGGTGTGTGCATTGCACAGACAGACAGAGGCACAGAATGGTTAAGCAAGAAAATGTCCACTTGCAAAAAGTCACATTTTCAAACACCAGAGACCCCAAACTCCAAATCTCTATCAGCTCCCAATGGGAAATTACACTTGAAAGATATTTTAAGGCAATCCCCATGTTACTCTATGGGAGAGATAGTACTTGCAATAGTGAAAAACTAAATTAGCTGTATTTCACAATTAGGACATGTAAAACACAACAGCACATGTCCTACCTTTTAAATACACTGCACCCTGCCCAAGGAGACTGCCTCAGGCCTACCTTAGGGGTGACTCACATGCAGTAAAAGGGAAGGTTTGGGCCTGGCAAGCAGGTGCACTTGCCAGGACAAAATGTTAGTTTCAAAACTGCATACAGAGACACTGCAGTGGCAGTACTGAGACAGGTTTTGCACTCAATTCAATTCATAAAGCTTTATTCGGAGCTTGACAACAAAGTCCATAAAAGCAGTACACATTAAAACATCGATGATACACATGGGCTAATAACAAGAATAATTCATATAAAACTTCATCAATGGGGTTAAAACAGAAAATACATAAAATACAACAATATCAATTTTAAAAGATGATAATACTAGGCCTAGCCTTGATAGCCTTTAAAAGGAATGTGGCTGTAAAAAAACAGACATCGGGAGAGGGGTTAAATATCAGTTTCATGACATCCTTAACTGTTCTGACACCGAGTTTCTTATACAGTGGTTTTAAAAATGCAATACGGTAATTACCATATAATGGGCAAAACAATAGAAAATGCATTGTACTTTGGGCTGTAGTTCCATCACAGGGACAAGGACCCATGGGGTATTTTTTGGTATTAGGAAACGCCACCAAATGGTGAACAATTCCGAAGCGCAGTCTAGTTAAAACGAACCTGTGAGAGGGCCTAGTAACAAAGCTCAAATAAGATTGATAACCTGACATCTCACAGCAGCTGTCATAGAGCTTGCAGGTGGATAAATTGCTACTGGCCTTCAAATGTTGCTCAAACTTTAGTGACAACCAAATCGACTTCATTTCGCTTTTGGACATACTATTGGCAGCATAACAGTCCTCGTATAGATTAACACCATATATGTCCTTAAAACTGTGCATGACAAATTTTACCCAGGGGATCTTCAAATGATTATCTAGAGATAAACAATCCTTGATAATAGCTCGGTTCATGGAGGTCTCCTCCTTAGCCCAGATCGCACGCCACAGCATTAAAGGTCTATGGGCAATGGTATCTAGAAGATGGGATATTCCGAATTCCCTATGGACCAAATGCGTGGATGCTGAAGTAGGCAAACAGAGTAACCTTTTTAAAAACAGGTTTTCCTCCACTTGTAGACTCCCAACCGAAACATGCCCCCAGACTCCTGCTCCATAAAGGGCAATTGAAAGGCACCTCATTTGGTAGATCTTCAGCATGTCACTAATCCGTTTATCCCCGATCTTAGAAGCGAACGTGAATACCCCGTGAGCACATTTCGCCATTCTTGCTCTAACGTGGGTGACTTCGCTGGTCCAGCTACCTGTTTTGGAAAAGGTAATACCCAAGTAGTTAAATGTATCTACCGTCTGAACCCTCTGTCCTTCCATAAAAAATGAATGAGGTTTTTTACGGCCCTTACCACATTCCAATAAAGGTCTTTGTTTTGTTAATGACCAGCTTCCTTTCCCCAATAAACAAGGAAAACCTGTCCATGAGGCGTTGGAGGCCTACAGGGGTCCTAGAAAGAAGTACTGCGTCGTCCGCATACAGTAATACCGGGATATAAGAGTCAAGAATGGTTGGGGCATCTGCCCCCACAGACCTTAAGACAGAGTCTACCTCGTTGATAAAAAGTGTGAAAAGCAATGGGGCTAACACACACCCCTGCCTGATGCCACGCTTAACTGCAAACTTAGGAGTACACTCCCCGCCCGGGCCGTATCGAACGCTAGAGCTAAGGTTAACGTACAGTCTGGCCAGGAAATGGACAATGCCCTCCGGTGCCCCCATACCAAGTAGTGTCTCCCAAAGAATCTGATGATTAACCATATCGAAGGCACTACTAAGGTCGGCGAAACAGAGGAAGAGGGAACCTTTCTTGGCCATAGTATATTTCCCAATTAGTAGTTCTAGGTTGAGGCACTGTTCAACTTTGCCTCTACCCTTCCTGAATCCATATTGGGAATTGGCCAAGATATTATTATCTTCAGCCCATTCTTCTAGTCTGACAAGGAGCACCCGGCTCATAATTTTCACGGACGAATCGAGAAGGGAGATAGGCCGATAGTTCTTAGCATCACCCTTCTCCCCCTTTTTATAGATGGGAATAATAATAGATTCCTCCCATGTAGGCGGTGCACCATGTCTCACAGCAGTATTAAATACCTTAGTCAATAATGGGCCCCAGATTTCAGGTTCTTTTTTGTAAATATCCACCGGCACACCATCAGGTCCCTGAGCCTTCCCACCTTTACTTGCAATAATGCATTTCTTAACCTCGGCACATGTAATATCTAGGGGAATAATTGGCCGGACCCCACCACCATTGTCCATGTGTTTATCAGAATCAAAAATCAGGGAAAAGTGGGAAACCCAGCTTTCCACGCTAACGTTAGCTGACAGAATAGGCGCAGCCTCGTCCCTTAAGAAAGGGCTGTTGACTGTGGCCCAAAACAGCGAGGAGTCAGAGGTTTCGGCGGCCCGGTCTAACTTATCCCATGCCTCACGCTTAAGTTCTGCCTTCCTGTCTGACACGGCTGCCTTATAGGTTGCCCTAAGATGCCGGATAAGAGTAATGTCCCTCTGTTTTTCTGCTAATGCCACCTTAAGGCTCTTCAGGGCAGCAGTACAGGCATGATCAAACCACCCCCTTAGCCGATTTGAATCGCCCTTAAAATTTTTGGTGAATACTGCTTCTATGGAGTGATTGATGTCGACAAATGTATTCAGGATTACAGCTGCCGATTCATCACTCACTAGGATGGTTTCAATTTCTTTAGAGCAGTTCTCGATGATGGAACTAGACAGGAGGTCTGCCTTCTCTCCCTTCCACCTAATTCTAAATCCATTTCGTCTATGTGGTTCAATGTTATCCACAATACTAGGTTTGGGACCTACATTAGTTTTCCAAAAGGCCAACTCCATGGTCAGACAATTATGATCACTAATCAGATTATCTATTACCAGTGGGGCAGAACACCATGGAATAAGGCTGGTGGAAGTACAAATAAAATCGATGACAGAGTTAGCGTTTCTGCCCGTGAAGGTAGGGACAATTTCATCACGGACACCCCTCGCATTCCCCATGATCTCCATATCATATGTCATCAAGATTTTATTTAATGAGTCCCCATAAAGATTATGGGGAAAATGGGCGACTCCCTCTCCTTGAGTGCTTAAAAAACCACAGACCCTATGGGCAGAGGACACACAGGTAGAAATATTAAAATCACCCAACCAGATAAATTCAAAAGCGATTTCATTTCCTGTAACAATTTTAACCAAAGCTTCCTCCAAAGCAAAAGCTATCCGTTGCCTAGAATTATCAAAAACATTATTATAAAAATTGATTAAAAGGATATTCCTATCCTGCTCCTTACAAAGCCAAAGGATCTGGGAATGGTCCCCCACCGGGACATGTTTCTTTACTACAAACGGGGCGTCAACAGAAATCAGTGTCAGGAGGCCACCCTTGGCTCTTCCTGAATTTGAAGCCACTGCAGGTATTGAATACGAGACAAACCCGTTATAATTAATGGGGACCAAACTCCAGGTTTCCTGGAAACATAAAATATTAAAAAGATTGATAAAATCAAACCAACCTAAGCACTCCTCTTTGTGGGAAAGTCCCGCAACATTCCAACAAGCTAAGACACTTGAGCCAGAATTAACTAAACATGTGGAAGGGTTCATCGGGGACCTATCCCCTCTCATGTTAACCAGATCTTCTTGGTCGCATACCACAGTAGAGTCCGGTTTGCTTACACCAATATTGTTAATAATAGTTGTTGATATCCTGGGAGCCCCAATGTAGCTCACTTTGCTCGAGTCCAGGTCCTCCGACCTAACACCATCTATGGTCGGCTCCAGTCAGTCATTGTAATCAAGCCCACTTAATGGCTGAAATCTATTAAATGTAGAGATAGTGGGTGTAGCACCCATATCCTGTACTCTAGGCCTATACCAATGGCGCTCATCAACAGATTGAATGACAGGTTGTGTTGCAAAATCTCTATAAAAGTATCCAAGGGGCCGCAGGGATATACCATGTTCGGTCACTGGGAGAGAAGCGGCTTTAATTAAAACTGTGGAGGTAAGTTGAGGGTTGCGAAAGTTGATGACTATACAGTCGCCTTCGCATGTCTTACGGGACTTACCAACCCAGTTAGTTCTCCTAGTACAAAGTATATCTCTGGATAGTGCTATAGGGAAATCACACTGTCGGTGGAGCCAGTCCACAGTTTTATTCTTTAATGACGAGTGTGATTCTACACTAGCAGGATTGCTATCGAGCCTCTTAACAGGGGGGACGTTCATAAGGACAGCAACAAATGGTGCACACGTAGGTGGCAGGTTCGGTTGAGGGTTTCTGGAGCTAGGGAAGTTAACGTTATGGCCCAACGATTCCCCCGGTGCTAAAACAGCGGGTGGTTTTGTAGTGTTTTGCCGCTGAGATGGTACATTGGGAACCGCAACAGGCTTTCCAGGGGCACACCCGGGTCTGCAATCAGAACTACTGTTCTCGGCCATCATTGGGGCTGTGTCGGAGGTAGTTAAAGAAATCTCCTCAGGCACCTGTATACCAGTAATATTGGTTGGGGCTGGATTAGCCTTGGTAAAAGAATCCAAGATACCTCCCAATCTGACTACTTCGTCGGCAAGAGTGGAAAGTTTGGTCAATAAAGGTTTAACAAATATGTCAAACTTGGCAACTATAGCCTGGGTTATAAGATCCAGCTGTTCTTTATCTAAAGTGACCTTAACTCCTTCCGTTAGCACAGATTGGGCTGGGACATTTATCTGCGGGGTGGTGTCCTTTTTATTAGTATGGCGATTCCCTCCTCGCTTAGACTGTATGGGTTTAGTAATGTTCCTACAGGTGCGTATTAATTTTTGGCGTCTGGGAACAGACTGACTGGGGATAGGTACATCAGGTGAAATAGCTTGGCCTGGTTCAGGGTCGATCGTGGACTCAGGGGTGTCGCTGTCCGAGCTAATAGTGTCAGTAACAACTCCCTCAGATATACAATCAGGGGGTAATAAGGGAGTATTAAGATCCTGAACAAGGGGGCGCTCAGAGGCCGTACAAATGGGCGGGGGGGAAATCAAACTCGATGACCCTGGACGACCTAGTGATTTCCTACGTTCCTGATTAATTTTATCGACCATCTTAACCAGGTAATTGTCCATGGTTGTGGTCGAGGCTGCTATTTTTGCTTTAGGCATAATTAGCAGATCGGACTCCGGGACCCCCTTGAAATTTCTTATTGTTGACACCAACAACAATATACCAGGGTTTCCCAAATAGGTTATCACATATAACTTCCGATCCCCAGGGAGCTTTAAACAGTAACCAACAGTATCTTGGCAATCGATACACACAACAGAATGAACAATAGTAAACTTAAGTAACACAGGGAACCAAATGCCAGTCTGCTGCTCCCACCTGCCCCCTCCTGTCCCGGACTGTCTCAGACTGTCCGCCCTTAGTCCGGGCTTCGTCCAGGGCGTCCCGCGTCGCGTCCCGCTCCGCTGGTGATGGTGCAATTTAGCCAAAACAACATCCAATGGGTAATAGGGGTGGATCGTTATCCCGTTAGTGGGCGGGATGGCGGGAGGGCGTGCCGCTACACAGCTGCGGCGCAGCGGCGCTCAGGGCTCCTGGGACCTGCAGTCCTGTCCGGCGATTCCTTCAAACTGCGGCAGGTAATGAGAACCTCCCTTCCACCTTCAGAACGATGCGGGACCCGCGCCAGCGGGTTCCGCGAGTGATTTTATCCCGTTAGTGGGCGGGATGGCGGGAGGGCGTGCCGCTACACAGCTGCGGCGCAGCGGCGCTCAGGGCTCCTGGGACCTGCAGTCCCGTCCGGCGATTCCTTCAAACTGCGGCAGGTAATGAGAACCTCCCTTCCACCTTCAGAACGATGAGGTTTTGCACTCATGTGGGTGGCAGAATCAGTGCTGCAGGCCAACTAGTTGCATTTGATTTACAGGCCCTGGGCACACCTGGTGAACTTTACCAGGGACTTAATAGTAAATCTAATATGCCAATCATGGATAGACCAATCACATATACAACTTACATATGAGCCCCTGCGCTTTAGCACTGGTCTGCAGTAGTAAAGTGCCATAGTCCTAAAACCAGCAAAAATAAAATGCAGAACACAGTAAAAAACAGAAAGTCAGAAGCAGAAAGATAGGGGGAAATCACACCAAAGATGCCAGGTCTAACAATTGCCAATGATCCTTGTGGCCTACTATGTAGGACTGAGCACATGGTGTGGTTTGATGAGATCTAGGAAACAAACTATTTGTTTCTACAACCAGCACAAACTGGCTAAATCAAAAATTCTGATAACTTGAATGCCAAGGACTGGCACTGGTGTTCTGTATGATGGACCAAATTATTTTCTGTAAGTAATCTTCTCTTGAGCTAGATCCCCAACTTTAGGAATCCAGCCAGAAGTTGCTGGATACTCCTTCACGTCATCAGTGGCAGAACGTTTGGAAATTTCCTTTGAATGCTCCTCTTGTAGTTCCTGTAAGACAGTGAAAAGTTAATTGATATCAAGAGGCCTTTCTGCCACCACTAAGCCAGGGTTGCCGAGAACATTCATATGGACCTCAAAGAGGACTTCGTAGGGATCTCCGCCACACAAGGATCATCTAGGCAGATTATTTAAAGCTCTCTGGACTCCATTCAAGTATGGACTACTACTACATGAACCTAATACTCTAGCTGTTAAAGACCGCTTTATGTCACATTATTTCCTATTCACTATCGAATTCCCTCAGGATGATAAGGGGAAGAATAATGCACAGCAACACCCAGAGGTTCCATGGTATCCAGGTAAGCCTTAGAGGCAAACGCTTGTCCCTGGTCTGAGTGATATGCTACTACTACATATGCCCTGATAAAGACTTGAAAGTCCTTAGTAACATTCTGAGCGCCAGCCAATCGCTGTGGCCACACCCGTAGAAACCTAGAACATGAATCTACGGCCAAGAGAATACATTTAAACACAACATCTGAATTCAGAGGCCTGCAGTGATCCAAATAGAGGCAGGTGAGACGTTTGTTTGAAATAAGAAGGGGTGTCTGCGGTGTGCGAGCTGCGGTGGAACATGTAATTTGCTGGCAAATGTTGCAGCTATGGACATATTGTCATCAGGAAGGCTAAGAATACCTACTATGCACAATGAATCAATGAGAATTGTAACTCAGCAATAGAGTTATATAAAATAGTAAAGGAACTTAGCAAACCTGCGAGTATGTCCCAAAAACTGCCCCTTCAGAGGAAGCCTGTGAAAAAATCAGCAGATTCTTCTCTGACAAATTCAGCAAAATACATTCTTTCGTTAACCCCTTGTGTGCGAGTTTATTTCCTGCGCTGTGCGGGAGAAATAAACGGTGGGCGGTATTACGACGGCTCCCGGACGTCGTGCGCACACGCCCACCGTAATGCATGACGGCCGGGAGCCGTCGTGCGCACACAAGGGGTTAACCCAAGCACCACGGCAGATTCAAGTAACTGGGAGCATCGGACTCCTCACCCAAGCGCTCCATCCAGCATGGGTAATTTTTCCCCTCTAACAGAGGACGAGGTCCTTAAGGCGATGGGGGAAGTGAAATTAGGATCCCTATTGGATCCTTGCCCTCACTTCATCTTTGCTCGGATCACAGCAGTGTTATGTCCTTATGTCACTCAGCTACTCAACCACTCTCTTAACTCTGCTACCTTTCCGGAGGTTTGGAAGCAGGCGGTAGTGACCCTCCTGCTGAAGAAAGCAGGAACTGATGTGCACAACCTCGAAAACTATCGGCCAATTTCTCAGCTTCCTTACCTCTCCAAAGTTCTGAAGAGGCTGGTGAACAGACAACTATCGAGCTACTTAGAGTCAAATAATCTATTAGATCCCACACAAACCGGCTTCAGGGCTACTAACAGCACGGAGGCAACCCTTCGGGCTGTCCTAGATAACATCCGATCTCTGAACGACCAGGAGGTGTGAGAAGTTGGCCTGGTATATGCTGTTCACTAGTTATAGTGGGCACCGTGTACCAGTCAAAACAACCCCCTATTGGTTGTTGGTTAAAGACAACCTTTATTGAAAGCTATGGAGAGCAGCCTTCAGGCTAACTCTTGAAGGAATGTAAAACAGCTTGTTTTACCAGTCTATAATCTCTTGAGTGCCTAAATGAAAGACAACAACTCCAGGTATATATATAAAATATATGTATTTATTTCTAAACACACCCTCCTAGTCTCTTTATGAGACTACATGTCAAAACACATAAGTTACACTTCAATTATCACAGTAATAAGCACAAATACACATCAGGCCCTAGGGGCGAGCCAAACCATCTATTAAAATAGTGGTATAAGAACCACGACTTAACTAGACACAAGGCTTAGAGCCTATAGAATCGCTGGGACCCCAAGGAACCACCCAAGGTAATGATACAGGGGACCCACGGGGGCCGTGTGCAGTGTGGGAACACAGCTGCGAGCTCCCGTTAGCTTCTATGGGGAAGTCGCGGTTAGATTTTTAAAGATTAGGGACACTTAGAAATGAGTCAGGACCAAACCCTTTGGGACTTAGGAAGTTCTAGGGTCAACACCCATAGGAGGACTGGAGAACTCGAGTTACCTCACCCAGGGAAGCCTGGTTCATAGGTGTCAATTGGTGTCGGGTCGGGTCGCGTCGTCGATTTCAATGGGAGCTGGCGAAGAAGTGCTGCTGCCGGAAAGATGTGAAGTGTCCAAAGAGATCCCAGCCTGGATCGGAGTCGAGAACTACCTGAAAGCACAAGGGACAGAGTTTGGGTCACTTTCCAGTGACCAGAAAGTCGATAGGCGGATGCCCACCGATGTCGGGTGATTTCAGATGAAGAAGGTAAAGCTTGACTCTTCAGCCACGAGGACCAGGAGGTGTCAAGGATGACCAGGAGCTGGATTCAAGCTGTCCCTTAAAGGATGTCGAGTGCTGCAGCATCGGTGCCCGGATTGGACACAATAAGCCTTGGCAACAGCAACCCATGCAGAAAGGAGAAAGATGCTTCGGTGCAGACCAGCAAGGTCTGTGGGACTCACCACTTGGTTTGGCGTCAGGGCACATCTGGAGCAACCAGGGAAGCCCAAGGAAATTCAAAGTTACCCCCTCAGGGACCCACCAGTCGACAGACCAGGAATCACAAAGGGACCTTGAGAGGAAACGCAAAATGGCATCCCAGCGGTCACTCGAGCTGACTAGACCAATGATCTTCAGTGAATTCTTTGCTTGAGGTAGGGGCTCAAAGTAAGCCCAAGCACAACTTCAAGAGATGTCGATAAGTCAATGCACTTGCAAAAGTGCATGGTGACCAGGAGTTCTGGTTCCACACTACTCACGAGGGCCGCGGGGCTCAGCTTTGCTGGGAACTCGGGTTGGCCTCTGAGATGTCTGGAAATCCTATTGCTGGGCTGCAAATACTTTGGAGTCCGGCGGGAGCTTAGGAGATGCCAAGCAGGGGAGTCATTCTTTGACCACAAGGAAGATTTCTTCAGTCCTCTGATCTTGAGCAGGGCGTCGAAGGTCCAGGATTCAGCTTCAGAGTTTCGTCCAGGGTAATCAAAAGTCCTAAGGACTGGGGTCCCATACTTATACTAAGGTAAGGGGTTGGATATACTCTGGGGACCCACCTATGGGAGGATTTGGAAAGAGGGGTGGCTACACCCATTACCTTTGTCCAGTTTTTATGCCAGAGCAGGGGCTGGAAGCCCCTGAACTGGTTTGAGCTGGACTATGCACAGGG
Source organism: Triturus cristatus (assembly GCF_964204655.1). Taxonomy (NCBI): domain Eukaryota; kingdom Metazoa; phylum Chordata; class Amphibia; order Caudata; family Salamandridae; genus Triturus; species Triturus cristatus. The sequence continues at coordinate 581,943,668 of NC_140586.1, forward strand.
ACACCAAATTTGCCCCCAGTGCAGGACTTCAAAGCACTCAGAGAGTGCTTACACCCAGCCCCAATACACATAAGCCTCTTTCTGCACCTCTCTTGCCTCATTATGCCCGGAAACCTATTGTCCAGGCCTCCCATGCTGGAGTTTTGGTCAGCAGCAGGAGGCCAGACCTGTGTCTGTGACTGCAGCATCCATCTTGTGATGAGAGAGGTTCAGAAAGAGGCAAGAGGTGTAGAAAGAGGCAAGAGAGGAGCAGAAAGATGACAAAAGGTGCAAAAAGAGGCAAGTGAGGTGCAGAAAGAGGCAAGAGAAGAGCAGAAAGGAGACAAGAGAGGTTCAGAAAGCGGCAAGAGAGGTAGAGGAAGAAAGGTGCAGAAAGAGGCAACAGAGGTGCAGAAATAGGAAGAAATATGCTGAAAGAAGCAAGCGAGTGCAGAAAGGGGCAAGAGAGGTGCAGAACGAGGTAAGAGAGGTGCAGAAAGATGAGAGTGAGCTGCAGAAAGAGGGATGAGAGGTGCAGAAAGAGGCAAGCAAGGTGCAGAAAGAGGCTAGAGAGGTGCAGAAAGAGGAAGAAAGGCACAGAAAGAGGCAAGTGAGGCAAAGAAAGAGGCAAGAGAAGAGCATAATGAGGTAAGAGAGGTGCAGAAAGAGTCAAGAGAGGTAAAGAAAGAGGAAGAAATGTTCAGAAAGAGGCAAGAAAAGTGCAGAAAGAGGCAAGAGAGGTGCAGAAAGAGGCAAGGCAGGTGCAGAAAGACGAGAGTGAGCTGCAGAAAGAGTCAAGAGATATGCAGAAAGAGGCAAGAGAGGTGTAAGAAGTTGGCCTGATGTATGCTGTCCACTAGTTATACTGGGCACCTTGTGTCAGTCCAAACAACCCCTTATTGGTTATAGGTTAAAGACAACCTTTATTGAAAGCTATCCTAGTGGTAGCTATGGAGAGCAGCCTTCAGGCTAAGACCTGAAGAAATGTAAAGCAGCTTGTTTTACCAGTATATCATCTCTTGAGTCACTAAATGAAAGATATCCACACCAGGTATATATATAAAAAATATGTATTTATTACTAAACACACCTTAAATAAGTTACACTTCAAAAATCACAGCAAAATAGCACAAATACAAATCAGGCCCTAGGGGCGAGCCAAACCATATACTAAAATAGTGGTATAAGAACCATGACATAACTAGACACAAGGCCTAGAGCCTGTAGAATCGCTGGGACCCCATGGAACCACCCAAGGTAGTGACACAGGGGACCCACGGGGCCATGTGCAGTGTGTGAACACAGCCGCGAGCTCCCGTTTGCTCTTTGGGGAAGTCGCAGTTAGATTTTTAAAGATTAGGGACACTTAGAAATGAGTCAGGACCAAACCCTTTTGGACTTAGGAAGTTCTAGGGCGAGCACCCACGGGAGCACCGGAGTACTCATGTTACCTCACCCAGGGAAGCCAGGTGCATAGGTGTCTTTTGGTGTCGGGTCGCGTCGTCGATTTCAATAGAAGCTGGCGAAGAAGTGCTGCTGCCATGAAGAGGAGAAGTGTCCAAATCAATCAAAGCCTGGATCTAGGATGGAAGGAACCTAAAAGCAGAGGGGACAGAGTCTGGGTCACTTATCAGTGACCAAGGACACGATAGACCAATGCCCACAGATGTTGGGTGTTTCAGGTGAGTTAACTAGTGTCTTGACTCTTCAGCCACGAGGTCCAGGAGGTGCCGATGACAACCAGGAGCTGGATTCGAGCTGTCTTATGAAGTCTATCGAGTTCTGTTGTGTCGGCGACCAGATTGAACCCAACAAGCCTTGGCAACGGCAAGTCACTTCGAATCAGAGAAAGGACGGCGGTGCAGACCAGCAAGGTCTGGGGGACTCATCCAGCAAAGGTAAGTCAGGGCACATCCAGAGCAACCAGAAAAGCCCAATCAGAAGAGGATTTGCCTTTGTGGGGACCTACTAGCCAACGGGCTAGCGATCGCGAAGGAGCCTCAAGCGGTCGCACTGGAAACTGGCCCATTGGTCACTCGTGGAGTGGAGGCCAGACATCTTTGGTGCAGGAGATGCTCAAGGCTGGGGCTACTTGGAGCCTAAAGCACAACTTTGAGGAAGACCAGGAAGGTGATGGATCAGCAAAAGATCACAGTGCTAAGGGTCACGGTTCCACGCCACCCACGATAGCCACGGGCCTCAGCCTTGCTGTGGACTCAGGGTGACCTCGAATAAGTCTGAAAACCTACCTCTGGTGATGCAAAGACTTTGGAATCCAGCAGGAGCTTCAGCGATGCAGACAGGTCAGTTGCTTCTTCGGTGCCTGCCAAAGCAGGGGAGTCACTACTTGACCCCAAGGGAGAGCTCTTCAGTCTTCTAAGCAAAGTAGAATGTCGAAGGTCCAGGATATATATTGCAGAGTTTCGTCCAGGGTAATCTAAAGTCACAAGGACTGGGTTCCCATACTTATACAAAGTTTGGGGTTGGACATACTCTAGGGACCCACCTATGGGAGGGTTTGGAAAGAGGGGTGGTTACACCCATTTTCTTTTTCCAGTTTTGTGTAATACGTATTGTCGCTAAGTGGTCTTTGTGCCTCAGTGATACACTGGTTCCTATCTAGAATGACCACATTACCACCCTTATCGGCTGGACGTATAACTAGCCATTTCCGCAAAGAATTTACACATGGTTCAGGTAGTAGGAAGATTACACAATTTCCCACTTGCAGTACCACGATTGTGGTCTATGTCATTGAATGCCCATGCAAATTGCATTACATAGGCAGCACCACACTTATGGCCAGGAAGAGAATCTTGGAATATAAACGGGCTATTACCAACAAGGATCCCAAATATCCTGTAGCACGACACTTTCAGGATAAACATTTTTCTAATTCATCCTTATTGGAATACTTTGTATTGGAACAGGTGTGACTGGATAGCAGAGGAGGAAACAGGACTCTGAAACTTAGACAGAAAGAGTCAAGGTATATTATAGATTTACAGACCAGGGCCCATTGGGGACTTAATCAGGATGAAGAACTTTCTGTACATCTCAAGGAAGAATAGTCTCTTCTTAGGAGAGTCCTTATTGACAGCTTTCTCGTTTCACTCTCTGTCCTGTCCCTGTCCTGTTCTCCATGCATGTTTTTTGACATATACATGTCGAGTGGACATCTGATGATTTTAAAGTGATCACATTATTTGTTTTCAGTCCCTTCATCCTATACAGATTGTGCATAGAAACGTTACAGTATGATGCGACAGACAGCATCAGATTTTTAATGTGTTTTGTTTGTTTTGTTTCTTTGCAGGAGGGAAGGAAGGGACCCATTCACCTACACGGGTCCCCAACCTTTTCTTAGATTATCACTCATGGGATCACTCACTTTGAAGTACTCAGTAGCACCTGATGGGGTAACACGACTTGACATTCTTCATTATTGGTCTGTCATCCTATTATCATTATTATGAATTTTCATGTTACTTTTAATCTTGGGGTCGGAAGCACTTGCCATTTGAGCTAATAACCTCTTGGAGGTATTTATCACTTGTTTATCACGTAGTGCACTATGCAATTATCGTGATACCTGATATCCCTGAGATCAACATGGATGACAGACTTTTTGTTTTGGGCACTGTGTCATTTATACTTTAACATTTGTTTTAGTATTTGAATTCTGTCTCTATTTTGGCAAAATGGCTGTAGGTGGGCAACATACATTTTGGTTTGCGACCTTTCAGAACCTAGTCATGGATTGGATATCCCATTGTTTATCATAACATTAGATGGGATGTTTGTCTGGGCATATTGGTATTACCACTCAGCGATGACAGCCATGGACGATTTCGGCTTTATTGAACATATGTTGCTGACATGATCGTTTTGAAAAGGAAGTTTCCCTGGGTTGCAAGTAATTTACAGTGCAAGCTTCATTCAAAGTCTTATTTGATTTTCTTATGTGAGATTTTCTTATATGATGTTTTCACGTTGTTTGACTTTGTTATTATATTTTACTTTTTGCTTGCACCATTCAAATATGGCCGCCAAGAGCATTTGCACTTTACTGTGTCCGGTTTCTATGTCGTGTAAACAGTATCGGTTTCTATATGAGACGTGAATACGATTGCACACTTGGAATACACGTGACCAAGGCTGCGGAAGCAGTTGAAAAGCGTTGTGTAAATAAACCTGGTTGTTTTCACTCTGGATGGTGTTTGTTGCTGTACCTGAGAGCGCTCAGACATGCGACTAATTTTTTGGATTATTGCCAGCGTGCTCCGCTGGCGTGTGCGCCACCCTCCTCGGGTGTTAGCTGTTCAGAAGGAGCTTTCTTTGCTGCGATATATATATATATATGTATATATATATATATATATATATATATATATATATATATATATCTGAAGCACTTTCCCGACTCTTCCCCCTTCCCAGCCGGTAAAGAGAGAAGAGAGAGTCAGGGACACCAGTTTCTTCGTGGCAGAAATCAGGTCTTTATTTCTTGTTCACAGCTCTGACGCGTTTCGGATAACAACGTATCCTTGTTCACATGCGGAAGCGCAGTCCGCCAACAGTTTTTATACCAATGTTTCTTTTTTGGTGATGGTCTTTTACCAATGGTGCTCTCGTGTCATGTGATACTAAACATAGAAAACACACTTATAGCGCTAGTATTTTTTCTTTGTTTTAACTTTAGAAGCACCCATATCTACTTGTATGTTATGCTTGAAAGTGCAAAGCGCTGTGTTTTAAAGTGCCGAAATTGTGTGCAAATAGTGCAGTTTGTTTATCCATCTAAAAATAAGTTTTTGAAAAAGATTTAAAAACAGGTAAGGGGTTTTTTTTCAGCTGAGGATAATTTACTTTTAATTACTGATATGTATATTGTAACAAAAGGGGGATGCATTATAAAAAGTTGTGAAGATCTTCAGTGTTGTTTAACCCATTGGGATGTTTACTGTCAAGTTCAACGATCATTTTTGACTCCAATTGCCGTAGTGATTTTTCCCGGTTACCCCCTCTTGGGGGATTGGGGACGGCTGCAATTACAAAGTATTTCAGGCATTTAAGATTGTTGCCATGCACTGCTTTGAAATGTCGAGCAACTGGGTATGCCGTGTCGTTATTGACAATTGCACGCAAGTGTTGAAGGATTCTGACATGCACCTGCAGTTTGGTACTGCCTACATATTTGAGGCCGCAGGTGCATGTCAGAACATACACGGCGTACTCAGTTTTGCAGTTGTAACTGCCCTTGATCTTGTATTCAGTGGGGCTGAAGGGAGTCATGTATTTGGTAGAGGTTTCTCCAAATCTGCATGCTCGGCATGAAGAACATTTAAAGAACCCCTGTCTTGGTTGCAGCCAAGTTGATTTTTTAGCTGTCATCTCGGGGCTTTTTTTCACTATTTGGGTTCTCATGGATCTGCCTTTTCTGAATGTGATGGTGGGGTTATTGGAGAGATCTGGGGCTAGAACAGCAGCTGTCAGGATGATCGGCCAATTGTGTTTTATTATGGACCTGATCTGTCGTTTCTGTTGGGTAAATGTAAGAATGAGTCTAGGCGTGTTGGTTTCTTGCATTTGCTCAATTTTGCTGCTGTTACATTCTAGCAGCGAATCTCTGGATCTTTGAGCTACCTTGGCTACAGCCTGATTTAGAGTGGATACACTGTATCCTCTTTGTTTGAATCTTAGGAGACCCTCATTGGTGCATTTCTCCTGTTGTTCTATGGTGCTACATATTCTTTTTAACCTAAGGAGTTCACCATAGTGTATACTTTGCACCAGGTGTCATGGATGGGCACTCGCCGCATGAAGCGTCGAGTTTCCTGCTGTCTCCTTTCTGTGTAGAGTGGTGTTTATCTTGCCCTCAAATATATATATATTTTTACATCTAGAAAGTCAACTTCTTTTTCACTTATATGGGACGTGAATTTGAGATTTACTACATTGTTGTTGATGTTTTTTACAATATATATATATATTTCACCAAAGTTGCTCCTTTCGCACTGTCTGGCCCCCAGGAGAGTGGCGCGCACGCCGGAGGAGCACACCGGTACTAAAATTCTCAATGTCCAATATAAATGAGCGTGCTCTCAGAAATGCAAAAACTCTATTAAGTTAATCAATCCACCATTTATTCTACAACGCGTTTCGGTTCCGAGGAACCTTGATCATGTGAAAGTTACACCCAATCATGGAGAAAACATATCAAGTCACATGGAAAGTAAAAAAGGACCAATGGAAAAAATCATGGCAGACATTTTGTAGTGGCATCCAGGGTGAAATGAATATAGATTTACACAGTGTTTAAAATGAAACTCTAAACCCATCTCATATGTATGGGTGTCCTCTATTGAGCAAAGCACAGCAAAAATCATCCTGCATATTGCAGGGCCGAGACAATGCAAGATCAGAGTATGTAATGCCTTCATTTTGTTTCAACAAAAACTTTATCAATGTCCAGTGTTCAACAGTAAAACGAGGGATAAACAGAGTAAAGGTCCAAGTGGACCCAATAATGTAAGATGATGTACATACAAGCTCTATTGCCATTATCCCAAATACACAGCGGTACGATAAAATATCCAAACATGTATTTCAATATTATCGAAAATGCAATGCCGCAAGTAAAATATCTACATGAAGTGCATGTTTGTAATAACTGAACAATGTCAGATTCACAGTGGACAGAATGATTAAAGCAAAGCTTGTAAATTACTATCATGTTTACAGTGGTGCAGACTCCCACCTTACAATGTAGTGCTGTCTCAAATACATTGTCTGCACAAAATGTATGCGTGTCTCAACAGATGATGGGCCAGTGCCCAGAGTCTCATGAGAAAAGGTGTCCAGCTACTACAACCAATTCATACAAAACAAAGGTCCTACTGTACTGCCTTCTACCCCCAGTGTGAGGTGGTTGTGACGCCAATCAGAGGGTGGGCATCATTTCCATTTCCCCGGGCAGCGGGGGCATGGTGCACGAATAACTGACACTGACACGGATATATCTCCCGATCGTTAGTGAGGATTCCCTGCTAACGTTTATGCACCGCAACGCGAATACAACTTCCTTACTAGGCCCGCATCATCTTTGGTCGTGTATCCTAGGAGCAAAGAGAACCTGTTATTTGATAGGGGAAGTGCACTTACTCCGTAGACTTACGTATTTTATCCACCAGTTAGGGTGCAACATGGAGGAAGAAGAAGAAAGTAGGGAAGCAGCACGGGCTATCTTTACAAGGAAAGCAATACCTACAGCTAAAAGGGACACTATACTAATTCCACACAACCCATTGAAGATGAATTGCGCACATTAGAGAAACCCAAAAGCGCTGAAACATTGAAATGGTGGGAAGCTATAGCATTACAAAATTATGTAGATCAAGCTATGGTACCAAGGGGATTAAGAATTTTCACAACGCCAACATATGAGACACCTAATCCCCAAATGCTAGAGGAATGGTCCGAGAACTCCTAATAGAGCTCAAAGAGGATGCTGGAAATTTTGATAAAATATGCGTGGCTTGACCGCGAAGGAATCTTGGAACACATTAAAGAACTCATGGAGGATCTTACCAAGCTGGTTGATAAAGAGACACTGAGCAAATCTCTCTCGAATATGAAAGAACGCCTTAAAAAATACAAGGAGAACATCAAGACTCGTAAACAAAGAAAGCTTAATCGCGATTACGGTGATTATGAAAGTGGCAGAATACTGACGTTCAGCAGGAAATATGACCATCTTTACAGTCAACAAACCATAGTGGAAGACACCATAACAACAAATACAGGACTCACGACCATAACCGTGGGTACTACCAGTGAGAGTGAATCGGATGTTTCAGTCAACAATGCTACTATGGAAGAGGGTGGTACACAGAAGAAAACTTTTTTAGACGAATATCGGACCCTAAGTCGGGGTCGACAGAATACAAGGGACACCCCAATCCCGAAGGCGAGGGGTCAGAGAGGTCGTGGGCGAGGCAGGGACCGCGGAAACGCTGAAACAGACGAGCAAAAATACGACAAACGTTGGCAGAAGAGGCAGGGGACATGGCGGCATGGGAACAAGATAAACACGTGCCAGAAAAGCCTTCTAATGGATCCTAACATGGTTAATAGAACTATCATTAACCTCTCTAAAAGACCTATGAGTGATGTTGAAAAACAAGTGTTATGCTTAGGCCTCTCATTCTGTCCCTCCTACCCCTTTCATTATGCAGATGCCAGAATAGTTCTTTTTAAATTTTCCGCAAATTAAAAATTCAAAAGTTTCATACACTCAAAAGAACTGAGACCCACAGGGCTACTAACACCAGTACCACCGCACTCCAGACAGACCTTCACATAGGTAACATTGATCCGCCATGATAGAACTAGATCAAGAGGGAGCAGGACTGGACCCCACCATAGGGACTACACAAGGTTTAGCTGAATATGACATTATGACAAACGCCTCGGCTTTCTCCAGCTTTAAGCCCAGGTCTACATTTTTACCTTGTCTTCCACATGACAGCATAGATACATTTCAGGAAGTTGTGGGAAAGCTTTTAACAACTATAGACACCAAAGTAGGACAAGCAAAAATAACAACGACAACAACCTCAGTTATGGACAAAGACAGATACTTAAGTCTCTGTCGGGTGATGACAGTATTGTCATCCGTCCTGCTGACAAGGGTGGCAATGTCGTCATCCTTGACAGGGACCAATATGTAGCTGAGGCGCACAGGCAGCTTGATGACACTCAGTACTATACATCTATATGCTTTGAGGAATACACCACCAGCATTATCACCATCTGGTATCTCCTGAGTATCTGGAGAGACAAGGGCATTTTTGAGTGGGAGGAATTTTGTTATCTCAAAAAGGATCATCCTGTACTTCCGGTCCTTTACCTCCTACCCAAGGTACATAAGGATCCCTGTAATCCACCAGGGTGACCTATTGTTTCCTCACGTGGTAGCGTAGCAGAACACATCTCCAACTATGTGGATCATTTCCTCAGGGAACACGTCTGTTCACTGCCGAGTTACGTCAGGGACACTAAAGATTTCCTTAAAAAGATTGACAACATGAAATGGGGTGATGACCACTGGTTCATCACCCTTGATGTGCATAGTCCTTATACCATCATAGACCACAAGCAAGGATTAACTGCTTGCTCACATTACCTGGAGACAAGAGCCATGAGATTTCGTGAGCATAGCAATTATGATATTACAGATGATAGAGTATTGCCTTCAGAACAACATTTTCATGTACGACGGCACTCTCTATCGCCAGACCACCGGTACCACGATGGGATCTTGCTTTGCTCCCAGCTTCGCTAATCTCTTTATGGGAAGCTGGGAGGAGAGCGTATTCTCTGACCCTGGGTTCCGTAATGGCCTCACACATGTATTGATGTGGCTACGCTACATCGATGACCTTTTTATCATCTGGGTAGGTGAGCACAATGAGGCCCAATTGTTAATTGACAAACTTAATATCAATGATCGTAACATTAAACTGAGTGGCAATATCTGCAATCTAGGAATATAGTACTTGGATGACAGGCTTGATATCAAACACAATCGGGTACATACATCTCTTTTTAGGAAATCAAAAGCGGGCAACAGTGTGCTCCATGCCCTCAGCAACCACCCGAGGCTCTCAAATGGAGCATTCCCTATGGGGAGCTGCTGAGGGCAAAGAGAAATTGAAATACTGAAGAGGGATACCAACTAGAGAGTAATCAGCTGTGTGAGCACTTCAGGGAGAGTGGATATCCCAACTGGGTACTTAAGAAAGCCAAGGATAGGGCTGATGGTATTGATCGATCTCTGACGGTCTCTGAGACAACTAATCTAGAAACCAGTGGTGAAGGAGAGAACACAAGAATGATTATGACCTACAGTTCAGACTCAAAAAATATTAAACGTATCTTGACTCAAAACTGGAACATACTTAAAACAGACAATATCATTAGTAACACTCTAGCTGATTGACCGAATATAACCTATCGAAGAGGAAGAAGTGTAAGAGACCAACTAGTACACAGTGATATCACCATCTATCCTGACAGAAATCAACATGTTCTACAGAGCTTTTTCCCTTGCGGACACTGTAAGGCCTGCTGGAACAGTAAATTCTGCAACTATGTGGAATACAATGGAGTGCGCAGAGAAATTACACAGTTCCTCACATGCAGCTCCATTTATCTATGCGATTGTATGTAATTGCAATCGTTGGTACATCGGATCTATCACTCTTATGGCCAAGAAACATATTTTAGAACATTACAGAGCGATTGGGCATTGTGACCAGAAATATCCTGTAGCTCGTCGCTTTCAGGATAGACACTTTTCCAATGCAACCAGTCTCCGTTTTCTCATTTTGGAACAGATTAACAAGGGGCCCCGTGGTGGAAATAGGGTCCTTACACTCAGACAAAAGGAGTCTAGACATATTATCAATTTCCAAACAAGGGTTCCTGGGGGACTTAACCAGGACGAAGAATTAGTTGTTCACCTGAAGGAGTAATATTTCTCTAGTGCTAGCTTATGTTGTAGTTATCTGAATATGAGGATTCTTTTCTCATATCATTGAACTTTACATTTTTAGTGATGTACCATTGATGCTTTCTTGTTATAGTACATTGACAAGCTGCTTTTCCTCTATTTGTTCTTAATGTTCTTCCTTAACAACAATTGAACAAATTAATTGATCATTTTTATCTTACATTCTTTGAATGTAAGTTGTGATTTGCTGAGGTGGAGATGGGTATCCACACTCTCTCAACCAAGTTTTCTCTGTTGTTTTTTCTGTTTCCTTTTCTATTTTCATCTTTACACAAGAGGAAGGAAGGGGCTCATTCACTGGTTTCACCTGCACGGGCTGCCTACCCTTTCTACCCCTCTTCTTTTCCAGTGTGGCACTTCACATCCATGAGAGACTCTATCAGGCACGCGTGAGACGGGGCTCTGACTCCAGCATTTAGTACAGTAGGCCCTTTGTTTTGGATTAATTGGATGTAGTGGCTGGACACCTTTTCTCATGAGACTCTGGGCACTGGCCCGTCATCTGTTGAGACATAGCATTTGTCTCTATCTATTTGGGTTGAACAACGCATACACTTTGTGCAGACAATGTATTGGAGACAGCACTACACTGTAAGGTGGGAGTCTGCACCACTGTAAACATGATAGTAGTTTACAAGCTTTGCTTTTATCATTCTGTCCACTGTGACTCTGACATTGTGCAGTTATTACAAACATGCACTTCGTGTAGATATTTCACTTGCGGCATTGCATTTGCGATAATATTGAAATACATGTTAGGATATTTTATCATATCGCTGTGTATTTGGGATAATGGCAATAGAGCTTGTATGTACATCATATAACATGATTGGGTCCACTTGGACTTTTACTCTGTTTATCCCTCGTTTTACTGTTGAACACTGGACATTGATAAAGTTTTTATTGAAACAAAACAAAGGCATTACATGCTCTGATGTTGCAATGTCTCGGCCCTGCAATATGCAGGCTGATTTTTGCTGTGCTTTGCTCAATAGAGAATACATATGAGATGGGTTTAGAGTTTTATTTTAAACACTGTGTAAATCTATATTCATTTCACCCTGTATGTCACTACAAGATGTCTGTCATGATTTTTTCCATTGGTCCTTTTTTACTTTCCATGTGACTTGATATGTTGTCTCCCCGATTGGGTGTAACTTTCACGTGATCAAGGTTCCTCAGAACCGAAACGCGTTGTGGAATAAATGGTGGATTGATTAACTTCACAGATTTTTTGCATTTCTGAGAGCACGCTCATTTATATTGGACATTGAGATAAATATATATATATATTTTTTTTTCTTAACAAATGCCCAAGAGCTTTAACAGAGCTTCCAGCAGCCTGCCGACCATCCGGTATAATTGCACTGACTTTCCAAGTGTTCTCGCAATTATTCTTTTCAACCTGACGCGTTTCGATGCATTCCAGCATCTTAATCATAGGCTTTGCTCACAACATCTTGGAAATAGCTCGTCTTTTATTTTCATAACACGCATGCTCACAATTCAATAATTGCCCTGAGTGGGTCCCGTTTTTCGGTGGAATGCTGGAACATTTAGTTCTATCACAAGCAACAATATTCCCTGAGTGGGTTTTCCGTTCATATTGTACATTAAAAGCGTTATCATATCCTGTAGTAGGTATGCGAGGAAACATGGAAAGTTTCATTTAAATTTGGCTCACTGCGATGTATCTGGCAAAGATCAGTTCTACGCCACTGCCTCTCATACCTTCTCCGAGATGGTGCTTCTGTCCACGGCCGGACCGACGTGTGAATTTTTTTTCCAACAAATGCCTAAGAGCTTTGACAAAGCACTCAGCAGCTTGCCGACCATCCGGTATAATTGCACTGACTTTCCAAGTGCCCTCGCAATTATTCTCTTCAGCCTGATGCGTTTCAATGCATTCCAGCATCTTAATCATAGGCTTTGCTCACAACATCTTGGAAACACCTCGTCTTTTATTTTCATAACACGCATGCTCACAATGTAATAATTGCCCTGAGTGGGTCCCGTTTTTCTGTGGCATGCTGGAACATGTAGTTCTATCAGAAGCAACAGTATTCCCTCAGTGGGTTTTCCATCGATATTGTACATTAAAAGCGTTATCATATCTATATATATCCAAAAGTAAATTGGCGTCTGAAACACACCCTTCAAGGCAGGTCAGGACTCTTTACGAGCGGGCGCCGCCGCTCCTTCAAATCACAGCAACTCTCACCGAATCCAGTAAGAACGAGCCCCTCCGGTTATAGAAGTTTGAATAGAGATTGATTCGGGCACAGATACAAAGCATTTTAACCTATCCAGGACTTGGTCACATGACCATAGCAACGAGTTTCTGTATTTTTGTCTATGAGAGCGTCACACATGACGCAACAACATAGAGCCTGATTCTGATGCGGTTAAGATATTTTCCCGATCGAAGCGGTTTGTAAATGGTTTCTGACCAACTCAGATCCTGAGAGTCCGACCGACTGAGTAGGATGCATCCGGATGCTTCCAGATGAGATTTGGTTGGACTACCATTGACTTCTATGGGAGCCTATGTTCCTAGCCACATCGTAATCTGGCCCTCGGTCAGGAAGACACGTTCCCAATCCGATTTGAAAAGAGCAAATGCCATTAGCAGGCCTTCCTAACCGCATCGTAATCGGGCCCTAGGTGGGAAGGACTTCCTAAATGCATCGGAATCTGGCCCTTAGAAGAAAGACTTCAATACATTTATACAATCACCGTGGGTAATTATTTAAAGTGCATACGTATTACAAATTCCTAACTAGTGCAAATTAATTCAGTAACGCATGAATTCGTCATTTCCACATTTTACATTATACCTGCACAATATTGTTGTTTTTGGTATCCCCGTGCTCTACATTCTCAGGGCATTTGCCAAAAATTATTATGCTTGGTTGTTACTCAATGACATTGCAGGATATTATTCCTACACATGTGTCTTACTAGAAATTCAGGGTATAGTACCCTTTCAGTCCTACCCGTCACTTGCATCAATCAACAAAGCAGTAAATTACTAAGTATAATATCCTGTAATATTCCCTTACATTGAAATTATACAAAAGAAGGAGAGACACAATGCCTTGTAATTCATAGAGTGTGAACATTTAGGTATAGTACCCTTATATCTTTTGTTGACTCCCTTTGCAGAACTCCTGTGTGATCCTCAATACTCAATATTCCCATGGTTCATCCTACCAATTCATGCCAACCAAAATTAGAGAAACAATTACACAATTCTTATAAGGATAGAACGTCTGTTACTTGGAACAGTTCCAGGTCTCTGTGCTCTTAAACTCCTTAATGTGACTTCTGTATCGTGTCTATGAGAGCGTCACACATGACGCAACAACATAGAGCTTGATTCTGATGCGGTTAAGATATTTTCCCGATCGAAGTGGTTTGTAAATGGTTTCTGACCAACTCAGATCCTGAGAGTCCGACCGACTGAGTAGGATGCATCCGGATGCTTCGAGATGAGATTTGGTTGGACTAACATTAACTTCTATGGGAGCCTATGTTCCTAGCCACATCGTAATCTGGCCCTCTGTCGGGAAGACACATTCCCAATCTGATTTGAAAAGAGCAAATGCCATTAGCAGGCCTTCCTAACCGCATCGTAATCGGGCCCTAGGTAGGAAGGACTTCCTAAATGCATCGGAATCCGGCCCTTAGAAGAAAGACTTCAATACATTTATACAATCACCGTGGGTAATTATTTAAAGTGCATACTTATTATAAATTCATAACTAGTGCAAATTAATTCAGTAACGCATGAATTCGTCATTTCCACATTTTACATTATACCTGCACAATATTGTTGTTTTTGGTATCCCCGTGGTCTACATTCTCGGGGCATTTGCCAAAAATGATTATGCTTGGTTGTTACTCAATGACATTGCAGGATATTATTCCTACACATGTGTCTTACTAGAAATTCAGGTTATAGTACCCTTTCAGTCCTACCCGTCACTTGCATCAATCAACAAAGCAGTAAATTACTATGTATAATATCCTGTAATATTCCCTTACATTGAAATTATACAAAAGAAGGAGAGACATAATGCCTTGTAATTCATAGAGTGTGAACATTTAGGTATAGTACCCTTATATCTTTTGTTAACTCCCTTTGCAGAACTCCTGTGTGATCCTCAATACTCAATATTCCCATGGTTCAGCCTACCAATTCATGCCAACCAAAATTAGAGAAACAATTACACAATTCTTATAAGGAGAGAACGTCTGTTACTTAGAACAGTTCCAGATCTCTGTGCTCTTAAGCTCCTTAATGTGACTTCTGTATCGTGAACCAAAGTTCCACAACTGCAATTCTGTAAGGGGAAAGAAGAAGAATTATGTTAATTGCCATTGGAATAGCATAGGACATTCCCGATCTATTGCATCATCTGTACATCAATGAATCTATTGTATTACCCTCTTTGCAACTATAAATATATAAATCCTATTTCACCAATATTAGTGTTGGACTCTGGAAAGATCAGATAAGACTAGCATTGCCACTCCAGTTTAAAAGATAGTAGGGAAAGTATTGGACTTCGGAGGGATTATATGTACAATCCCCAATCCAATATAAATAACAGTAGGGAAAGTGTTGGACTTTGGAGAGGTTAAATTTACTATTTCCACTCTAGTCTAAGCAACAGTAGGGAAAGTGATAGATTTCGGAGGCTTAGGGTTTACTATTCCCACTCCAATCTAAGCAACAGTAGAGAAAGCGTTGGACTTTGAAGGCATTACATTTATTATTCCTACTCCACTCTAAGCAACTGTAGAGAAAGTTTTGGACTTTGGAGAGGTAAATGTAGTATTCTGACTTCAGTCTAAGTAACAGTAGAAACGTGTTGAAATTTAGAGGGGGTGTATTTAGTGTTCCCATTCCAGTCTAAGCAACAGTAGGGAAAGAGTTTGGAAGGATTAGATTTACTATTTCCAGTACAGTACAAGCAACAGTAGGGAAAGTGTTTGACTTAAAAAGGAATACATATTTGAATATGTCATTTTAATTTAGTAATGTTTTAGAGAACCTAATAAAAAATATTATTAAAATACAATATACCAAAATAAGAAAGGAAAAAAATAAAATTGCATACAATAAAATCAACTTTCCTAACTAAAACAATATTGCAAAATTATGAAACACTTACCAGCAAACATTTTTAAATAATACATATTAAACAATTATACATATTTAATTGCCAATGAATAAACTACATTTAAATATCAATTATTAATAAAATATTATATATTAATTTGATACCTGCTCACCTACAAAAATAACACAGCAATAAACATACATGTATAATAACCATATAAAAACTAAAATTATAATTAGTAGAACTAAAACAGTACAACAATTACACAATAATTAATAAAATAAGTAATTTAAATAATTAATATCCAAATAATATTCAATTAACAAAAAATGTTTCACATTGAATTAAAATAAATGTAGTTGTATTTAAGTTCCACCATATTCACCTACAAACCCAGCACTATGCATATAAAATATACCATACATAAATCACACTTAAACTATTTAACTAATTTAATATCAATTTATTATTTAACAATTAATAATTGTTAATAATTAACTTCCCACCACATAACCTGCAAACCCCAAACCTGCTACTAAAATATAGCTTACTATTACTAATAATAAAATGAATATAATAATTTAAATTACAATTTTACATTCTGAATATAATATAGCATTAATGAAATTACATAATTAATAATGAATTAGAAAATGAATTAACAATAAAAACAAATTACCATTAAATGAAAACATTTCTACATATCCATATCCATATCCACCTTGTCCCCCTTCACATCCAAAAACCCACTACAAGACTATTAATTACTAATAACATTTAAAAGAAGTACTAAATCACTTAAAATTACAAAATATATTTTATAAAAGTAATACCAAATACACCAACAAAACTAACACCTACAATGCTTTGATTAAACTAAAACACATTACAATAATTTATAAAACAATATTTTTTTAAACTGGATTACTAAAAATGATATTCTTGAAAACAATATATTTACCAGAAAAATTAGATTCTTGTCAAAGATATTCTATAAAACAATATTTTTTAATCACAGTATAGTTTTTTAAAAATATTTATATTCTCCAATAGTTTAAACTCGATAATTTGTCCAAATGCCTAGACAGATAAGGACTATCAGTCTTAGAGCTTAGCGCCATTCTGTGAGGAGCGTTTTCTCTTATATCAATCAATCAGTCAAAATTTCTATAGCGTGGCTTATCCCCATGGAGGGTATCCAGGGACTGAGGTATTGGAGGACCTTAGTCAATGAGCCAGGTCCTGAGACCTTTTAACCCGTTGGCCGACTTGCAACCTACGGCGCTACCTGTTTCCTCTTCGCCAGCAGCGGTGCAACACGCGGAGCCCCTCCCTCCTCTTCGGGGGCGCCGCGGTACAGCATCATGGCCCGCTCTGGCCGTTTCAAGCAAAACACACAAGATGAAGGACAGAATGTTGCACATTGGCAAAAAATTCACCCCCAGTCACAGATCTGGGTTTAATCCATCGTTATTTTGCCCAGCACGCCACCCCAGTTCAGACATGGCCCTATGCAAATCAGTCTTGACCCTGTGCCTCATGGGAACAGTCCAGCCCGAACTGCCAAGCCATGTCTTCCCTGGACCGGAATCAAGCATCCTAGGACCGGTTTCGGGGTTTCACCCCTCTTCAGCCAGGATAGCTTGACTCCAGTGGCGTAGTGAGCACGGGACCCACGTCTGGGCAAAGCCTTCCCACATAGGGCGAACAGCAAAACACACAAGATGATGGACGGAATGTTGCACATTGGCAAAACATTCACCCCCAGTCACAGATCTGGGTTTAATCCATCGTTATTTTGCTCAGCACGCCACCCCAGTTCAGACATGACCATATGCAAATCAGTCTTGACCCTGTGCCTTATGGGAACAGTTCAGCCCGAACTGCCAAGCAATGTCTTCCCTGGACCCGAATCAAGCATCCTAGGACCGTTTTCGGGGTTTCACCCTTCTTCAGCCAGGATAGCTTGACTCCAGTGGCGTAGTGAGCACGGGACCCACGTCTGGGCATACCCTTCCCACATAGGGCAAACAGCAAAACACTCAAGATGATGGACGAATGTTGCACATTGGCAAAACATTCACCCCAGTCACAGATCTGGGTTTAATCCATCATTATTTTGCTCAGCGCGTTACCCCAGTTCAGACATGGCCATATGCAAATCAGTCTTGACCCTGTGCCTCATGGGAACAGTCCAGCCCGAACTGCCAAAGGCATCACGGAATGCACCCGTGACACCTGTTGGTTTTTGGGCATGCCGCATACTTGCACAGTGGCCCATCTGCTTCCTGAGGCACCTTGGGACACTAGATTCACCTGCTGAGGGTGTCTGGTGATCCCCCTTCCTAGGGGGCCATATTGTTGCTCTCCTCTTTACCTTGCTCCCAGAAGGCAATATGGGAGGGTTACTTACCTTCCCATGGTGATCTTTCTGTAATACACTTCATGTTTTTCCCTATCCAAGATGGCAACACCTCTCTTTCCTGTTTGTCACTTCCTGTTCCTCTATACCACTTCCTGTTCCTGTATGTCACTTCCTGTTTTTCTGTATATAAGGGATCAGAACCTTTCCTTCCTTGCATTGCAACACTCCTTGCTCCTGCTGATGTGCCCTCGCTCCTGTTGGCTTCTTGAATCTTATTTTGGTGATCCCTTCCTTCCGTTTGCGTTCCTGGTTACCTTGTGACTTCTGCTCCAGCTTGCCATCCAGTTTTCTCCTGGTTCCTTTTGGGCTCCTGGTCTTCCAGTGTTTTCTGGCTCCTTGTCTTCTCCTTCATTCCTAGAGTCTCATCATCATCAGAGTTTTTTCCCTACGGGATATTCCTCTTGGGACACCTTTTGGATGGCACTAGCTGCTTAGGCTTTCATTGTCGGCAGCACTGTGGCTACCAAAAGGGGTCGCCCCAATCTCGGACAAACCAGGATTTACAAGAACCACAGCTGGGAACCGTCTCAAAGCCACAGGACTGGTAAGAAAGACTATATACCCAAAAGAGTCCCTTTCTGCAGTCAGTCAGTGAGGGAGAGGTTTTGAGATGGAGTGGTAGGTCATTCCAGGACCTGGCGGGGAGGTGTGGAATCAGGAGGAGTCTGCTGCATGACCTGGCACCTAATGGAGAAATCCCTGTTCAGGATAGTGCTGAAGTTACAGGCGTGGTTGGAGAGGGTAGGTGAAGGTCTGAGTACAGTGTGTTTTCCCATGGGGAGTTGTTATTTCCTAAGATGAGCTCTTCCGTCTTGTCCGTGTTCAGCTTCAGACAATTGTATTTCATCCAATCGGCACATTGGTCATGGCATTCTGGAAGTTAGATCTTGTGTTGGCAATGTCTACCATGAGAGAGAGGATTATTTGGTGTTGTCAGCATACGAGATGATGTTGAATCCATAGGTGCCGATGATGTCAGCCAATGGCATCATGTGGGCGTGAAAGAGGGTGGGGCTAATGAAAGATCCTTGGCGTACGCCACAGAAGATGCTCTTGGGTTCAGAGGTGAAGGGCGGTAGGAGGATTCTTTGTGTGCGTCCTTTGAGGAAGGAGGTGATCCACTTGAGTGCGTTTCCTCTGGTGCCGATATGGTGGAGTCTGGTGATGAGGGTGTGGTGGGATATGATGTTAAAGGCTACTGAGAGATCCAGGAGGATTGGGGCGGCTGTCTCAGTACAGTTGAGGAGAGATCTGATATCATCAGTTGCGGCTATTAAAATGGTCTCTGTGCTGTAGATGGAGCGGAAGCGAAATTGGGAGGTGTCAAGTACATTGTTTTCTTCCAGGTGACCAGTGAGCTGGCAGTTGATGGCTTTTTCTAGAACTTTGGTCGGGTAGGGGAGCAGCGGGATGGATCAGTAGTTCTGGAGCTTGCTGGGATCAGTAGGGTGTTTCTTCAGGGTGGGTTGAACCTCTCTGTGTTTCCAGGCATCGGGGAAGGTGGCCGTGGTGATGGATGCATTGAAGATGGTAGTGAGCGTGCTGATGATTTCCTTCTGTCCCAAGTTGAAGTCGTGTTGGAGCAGGGGTCTGTCAGTGCTCCAGAGTGAAAGGAGGTCATGATCGTCGTGGTGATTGGCATGGTGAGCAGTGTCCAGTCGGTGAGGTGGCTGTTGGAGTTGTCGGTGTGTGTCAGGAGGGGTCAGAGGTCGGTTGATTGTCAGTGGACATTGCCTGCTATCTTGTTGTGGAAGTTGTCCACCAGGAAGTCGCAGAGGGCTTGGGAAACGCGGATTCTGGTCTCAGTGGCAGATGAGCAGGACAAATCACTGACAGTGCTGAAGAGGTCTTTTGTATGATTGGACCTTGACTCAGTTTGGATGGCTAGGGTATCCTTTTTGGCTTTCTTGAGGCAGTGGTGGTATTTGCTGAGGGCAGATGTGAAAGTGGTGAGGTCTGAGGGGTTCCTGCATGTGCACCATCTTCTTTCCAGTCACGTACACTCGCGTTTACAGGTCAAGAGTTCGGGTGTGATCTGCTGGTGTGTTTGCTGTGTCTGCTAGTGCTGGCCATTTTCCTGGGAGAGATTGTTTCAGCGCAGTTGGAGATCCAGTCAGATAGGTTTTGGATGGCTAGCTCAAGGTTGCTGGTGGTGCTGGGTCTGGTGGTGTTAAGGGCGATAGTCCATTGGGTCTCTGTGATTTTGTTCCATCTGTGCTGGGCAAGGGTGTGGGGTGGAGGTGGGTTATGGTGAGCCTGTGATGGTGAATTGGATGATGCTGTGGTCTGTCCAGGTGAGTACTGTGGCGGGCTGAATGTGATTCTGTCACTGGTTGTAAAGATTGTGTCCAGGGTGTGTCCTGCACAGTTTTTATGGCTGGTGACCATTACGTGAGTCAATGTTGCTCATGCTTTCCAGGAGGTAGGCGGAGTTGGTGTCATTGGGGTCGTCGAAGTGGAAGTTTGGGTTGCCAAGGAAGATATAGTGCTTGGAGTAGATTGACAGCGAGGCAATGAGTTTGGAGCTGCCATTGCAGAAGCTGGAACAGGGGCTCAGGTCTGTAGGCGATGGTTCTTCTAACGGTTGTGTTTTCATTTATTTGGTTTTGGAAGTTGAGATGCTCCATGATTGATGAGCTGTTGTCTTCAGTGGTGGTGCATTGGAGGGTCTCCTTGTCGATGATTGCGATGCCTCCTCGTTGTTTTTTTGGCAGGGCAGCTTGTAGCCCAGGGGCATTCAGGGTGTGATGTCAGCGGTTCAAGACAGTGTGAGCCAGGTCTAGGTAATGAACATCACGTCAGGGTGGGTATGGTGAGGGTGTCCCAGGGTTCTGTGGGGAGCTTGAAGAAGGAACGGGCATTGAGCAGCATCCACTGGAGCTGTTCCAAAGGGTTGAAGTTCTGCTGTGTAAGCACAACGAGGGTTTAGATATCGCAGGTAAACCGGCAGCGGTGGCTTGCAAGAGGTCCTTCTGTGTATCTTGAGGACAAACTGCAGCAGTTGTTGCAGTCTCCAAGGGCTAGGGCTAGGAGCTCGGAAGTGTTGTAGCAATGGAAGGTAGGAGAACAACGGTTCCTGGCGCTGAGTGTGGTCAATGAGCGGACGGGCACAGACAGGCTTGCCTTTTGGTGCATCTGTGGAGTGCCCCCTGCATGCATCTGCAACCACGCCAGGGCCTCCATAAATAGTCCGTGAAGTTTGGAGGGGCTGGCTGGGAGGCTGCAGGGCTTGGTAAACAAAGGGATTGGGGACGGTTGCTTGGCAACCCAAAAAAAAGAAGAGGGCAAAAGCAGGAGTGGAATGCAGCAGGGGAGCGGTGACCAGGCTCACGAGGGTTAGGAAGGTTCCTTAAAGGGGCTCGGGTAAAGGAACAAATCATTTACTGGATTCCCTTAAGAGGAATGGTAATTGCATTATTCAAGCCTTACTTATAGCCTCTTTCTCTCTTTTTGTATTGCTTTCATTAAAATGAGTACCTTGAGTAAATGCTAAATTATTTTCAGGTATAATAAAGGTGTAATTTAGCAGCACATTTTGATTTACCTGTTGGTACTACATGTCTTTATATTTAAAAGCAAGAATGTGTGTTTCAAATGACCTACACAATAATCAGTACTTCCCGATGTGCTTCACTACCTTATGTAGATTACATGACTTACACTCAGTATGTCCTGAAGAACTATCAGATCCCAAGCCTGTGTTGGGGCAGCTGTAATAATGCCTTACACGGTTCTTATTATGTTAACATGTTTTCTGTTTTGATTAGTTTATCAGTTTGCCATGTTTGCTAAATATGAGAATGTTGCTGTATGTAGCACACCATGTAATTCTGTCTGAAACCGAATATGTGCATCTTCTATCAGTGAGTTTGCAAAGTCATTTGCTATTTGTACAGCGTTACACATGGTAAGCTCAATGTCGTCCTGTGCATGTGTGGCAATTGTTATTTTTCACTGTATGGCAGTCATGTTGACTAGCAACACGATAAAGTTGGTTGGGACCTCCAAGAAATGACCCTATGCTGCACGGCGACCACTGGAGGGTTTCCCATGATGGCGCAGGCTGAGGTTTTTCCATTTGAACCCTACCAGTTTCCCGACCTCTGAATGAGGCTGAGAAATCCTACGTTTGATGGGGTAGGAGAATCCCCGATTTACACTGATTATCGTATGCTGCCAACCCATAAAAGGCCCTCAGGGAATCTTAAAACAATTGGCAAGGTCTACCCTCCTTCTATCAACATGTGACAATATTATATGTATTTCATAGGGACATTGAGTGGTATATTAGGTGTCAATGAGATGACAACTATATAACAATGTTCATATTTTGGTACCATCGTCCAAATGGAATCTGCAGATTATTATAACACTGTATGGTCTAGAAAATTGTCTTGAGATAGTTAATACATTCGATTCTGAGAATTCGATTGTTGCATACAATCGTTTTATTGTTTTTAAGTTATTTAACTTTTTTAAAGGGATTATTTAATGGTTTACAGCTTTTATGAAATAGTAGGATTCTTTTTGTATGATGTCTTACCTCTGTGTTGTGTTGTCATTTTTGTCTGTTTAATGATTGGAAGATTCGAAATAAAGACTAATTGAATATATGTATTTCAAAATGTGTTATGTCACTGTCACGTTTCGGAATACTCTAATACGGATATTCAAGTGTTAACATTCTACGGGCATTTGATGTTTTGTTTCTGTTGCAGCTGCTGTGTCACATACCATTAAACCAGTGTTGCTCAACTTCAGTCTGTGTATCACCTCCAGGCATACTGGAATCTGCCTTGTTTTACTTTTTGAAACGCCACAAAAATGTAACAACTAATTTATTCAAGTGCCTAAGAAAGTTATCATTGGGACAATGGACAGGCCTGAAATGGAAAAAGAAATGGTGATGTAAATAGTTGAATCCTAGTCATACAGCCTAACAGGGACAATTGGGAACCAGGACGATATCTCTGTGAGTCAGATGCACTCCTGTAATGTGGGTCATAGGTAAGAACCCGAGAATGCAAATTTAGACTTACCTTCTTCTAAAGTCAGTAGATTGAGCATGACTAGCCTAGGTAATGAAACTCACTGACATGAAGAACTACAAAAAATCAAACTATTTGATAAAAAGTTTGGTAGAGTTTTTATCTGTTCGTGAGGGTGACGGGGGTTTTACTGACATTCCAGCCACCAAATTTAGAGATATCCATTGACACCAAATACATCTCCATACATTGGCAAGCACGGCTGCCAGGACGGTTCCTGTTAATGTTGGGAAATGTTTGATGGATGGTTCCATCAAACATGATGTTCGGCAGTCAACCTTTTCTAAAGTTTTATATATATCAAAACAAACTCCAAAAGCGTAAGTTTGTTTTTGAAAAATTGCAAACTAATGGTCCCCACACCACTGGGGTTTTCTCCCATGGCGTGGTGGGCTTTTCTCATTTTTTCTGTTTATCACCACCAGGTTTTACTTGCCAGTAACAGACAGCAGGCTTACCTCCATGGCCTGTGCTCTACCAAAGATGTCAGAAGATTATTTCTTTGGTGGAGTAGGCTCCATCATTAATATATTGTTGGTCCACCTAGTCCTACAATTGGAGGGTGGACCAAGAGTTTGGCAGAGAAGATACTCAGAGCCAGAGTACTCTCTCCGCCAAACTCTAAATCAATCCCCTCATCTGCTCCAAAACAAGAATATCATTTTGTCTATCAACATCAGGGGGATTGCTAGAGACCATGACTCCTAAATGCTTATTTGGACCAAAAGACTCATGCAGCTGATATAAAGTTAGGAAAGTGTGACCCTTTAGTCATATAACATCAAGTTTACCATAATGAGCTCTATTATGCACAGTTATCCACAATTCTGGGGACAATTCTACTCCTATTTACCACTTGATTTTAGCAGGCGGTCAATGGAAAGGGTGTGATAGTGCAGGTTGGAAATGGAGAACAAAAGGTGGGGAACGTGTTAGGGGGCATGTCAAGCTGTGGGCTGATTGGGGAGTGTTGCACCTTCCACCTGCTCTTTTGGAGTAAGGGTAAGTGGGCGGTATTTCCCTCTTTGTTAGAAAACTATGTCTAGACCCAAACATAGATTGACTTGGAGGCATTTCTGGTTGGTAGCCTGGTGTTCCTACCCTTGGTCAATCCCAGATCGGGAACTAAAACCTCTTGTGATTAGGCAGAGTGGTTTCCCACTCAGGGATACTGCTTGTCCACTAGGGGTCATAACTTTGACTGACTTATACTTGTTCCCTCGTTATTTCTTGGCAATAACAGCCGTGCATCCATAAACTGCCTGGGCTACATCAAATATGTTTTCAAATACAGCAGACTTATGTAGGGTAACCTCATTTTATTTGTATAGACTTCTCCTGCATGCAACCTATTAGCCTAGTGGTGACTAACCCGGATTAGCTGATTACACCTAAGGTTTTGAAAAAAAAGAGAGTAAGGTGATTTTGCGGACAGGAACACTATTGTCAGATGCCCTTGATCGCCACAGTCAGTGCTTACATCGCCATTTATTGTATTATCTGCACTGGACCGCTTTATGAAACTGCTATTGAAGTAATACAATGGAAGGCATACTGACTCAGCATGTTATTACCGAGAGGAATTCCCACCAAACCAGGCATGAAAGGGTATTCCATATCTAGCAATGCAAAGATTCCTGGAGTGCTGAATTACTGCACAGAAGATGTTCCCTCAATTCAGAAGTGGGTGTTTGAACTCAGTTTCCGCTGGGAAGGCACACTGCCCTGCCCTACTACTTTATTAATAATCCAGATTACTCTCACAAAGAAGAATTTGGTAAGAATTGTATAATCTGAGTTCGGGGGTGTAAATGGGGAGCATAGAGAACTTAGAAGAGTTTGTGCCTTTCCCAGACAGTGCCATCTTTTGAAGACTTTGCCGTCAAAGAACTGTTAAGTATCCATGGCAATTAAAGGCAGCATTCCTTACAATATGATTTTCGTAGTGTTTGGGTCTGTGCCAGTTGACATGCATTCAGAGTTTATGTTTTAGAAAAAATGAATCCAAATGTTATTGTGACTACAGTAACTGTGAGAATGTGCATACTTGCAACATTCATGTGTCTACAGTACATACATGTGTCTACAGTATTGGTGGATGTCAGTATGAAGGTCTAGTTGTGTGGGTGAATATGGGGAATATTGCTGTTGCCCAATCCCAGTGAATGCCCCCCTTTTTTCCCCTTCCCCCCCACAGCGCTCCATTATTTACACTCCTTGCATACCATTGCATACACATTAATGGCTTTAAAAAAACAACATTCCCTGGCATATGTATAACTAACCTAAAAGTGACTTCAACATTTAAGGCTGAAAATACATTTATATTAAAAGCAATCAGTGAATACGTGTCGTCTGAGCAGACATTTAATACTCAAATTTGATCAGTGAAATTAATCCTTGCTGGCTAGTCACTGCCAGATTTCGCAACATAACAATATGCTGCATGTCACTTTGAAGGCGATATTAAGCTTCTCAGAGCAAAAAGATTGCTGTTTAAGTAGAAAATGAATAGAACACCCAAATAGAAAATGGATGAGGAAAACTTAAGAAACGGAATACAATTATGCGCCCATTAGCTTTTATTAATAGTAGTTTAACTGTAGACAGTATTGTCTAATTATGTTTTACATTTTTCATATTACGTTGACATTGAAATGATTTTCTTGAGTGTTTCATTTTAACTTCATTTTCATTCATTGTGAAAGCAAAGCTATTAGATTAACCAAAAGTGCTGGAGTTATTGATAATAGCTAAGTCTTCACTTTGAAGTATTTATCCCTGAATCTGTGACAAAAGGAGGTTAAATATTTCTTTTTCAAAGTGTAAATGTATCTGAAGCTAGTTACAACCTTTTTTAAAACAGTTGAAATCTATGAATTGTAGGTAACAGGATGGCAGACAGGGGCACTTGTTTCGGGGTACATGGCCTCCAGTAATGACGGAATTATTGGGAAGTTTACATCACTCGGGGTTGTCTTTGCTTGAGAGTCAGGGAACCCATTATTTGATTTTCAATTCTGCATTTGTGCTACACTACTATAACGCGGTACAAAAGGGGGTGGTGATGGACGGAGCATCAGAACCAATCAAACACTCACACCCAGTCAAAAGATCTGGGTTTGATCCATCACCGTTCTATAGCCCACTCTGCCACCCCAGTTCAGACATGGCCATATGCAAATCAGTCTGACCCTGTGCCTCATGGGAACAGTCCAGCCCGAACTGCCAAACCATGCCTTCCCTGGACCGGAAAGAAGCTTCCTAGGACCGGTTTCTGGCATTTCAGCCGTCTTCAGCCAGGCTTGCTTGAATCCAGTGGCAAAGTGAGCAAGGGACTCACGTCTGAGCATACCCTGCCAACTTATGGCGAAAAAAGCGGTACAAAAGGGGGTGGTGATGGAGTGTTTGATTGGTTCTGATGCTCCGTCCATCACCACCCCCTTTTGTACCACACTACTATAACTGCGTCCTTGCCTACGTCTATGTCTTTCCAGCTTTAGGACTGTTAGAGTCGGGGATCTCTGGTTGGCGCAAGGTTGCCCTTGTGTCAAGCAGGAACCCTCTCCTCCACGTCAGGGCGCAGGATAACCCCTCGCGAATGACCCTTGCTCACCCTCTAGGTGCGTGGCGTGAGCAGCCAAGGCGATTCCTCAGGCGTTGTTGGTTAAGCACTTACAATCGTACACCCGGTAAATACATTAATCCCCCCAGAAACGGACACCAGACTTGGATATATATAAAAATACGCGTCTTTAGGTAAAAATAAGGTATATATATCTCAACAGACTTATCACAAGACCAATAACGTTTTCGCTATGCCACCAGGTTGTACAGCGGGCAAATGTTCGTTGTTCGTAGCTTCAAATGGATACTTGGTAGTCTCTTGCAAATGTTACTTGTAGTTTCCAGTACTCACAGAGATCGACTCCTGCGAACGGGGAAATAAGGCGGTGCGGGCCCCGAGCCCGATACTGGAACTTCTTTCGTGATGTGGAGAGTCGGCACAGGTCGGTGCGACTCTCAGCTTGGGAAGTGTTCTTGGGTCCTCAATCAGCAGGTGTGGGCACGTAGGCAGGCGCGGCCAGCGACCCTTTAGCACGGCGGTGCAGGAGGGTCTCCACAGCGGGGGCGGCGCGGCCTGAGATGTCCGGGGATAGCGAAGCGGGGTCACAGGGCACCGTCAGTGCAGCTGGATGACCCGGCGTAGATCACAGTCGTCGGACGGCTTCCGGCGGGAGGGGTGATAGCACGTTCAGCGCGCTCCAATGGCAGGCGGTGACAGGGGTGCAGGCGGCCTAGCCCGGGGACAGAGAGCGGCTCCGGACGGAGCGGGGCTCTCACGGGGTTGCGGCAGGCGAGCTCCTGAGTGTCACGGCCCTAGGAGGGGCGATGAGGGGCGCAGTCTCTTTTCCAGCGGGATGCACACACGGCTTGAATTGGAGGACGAGCAAGAAGCACAGAGAACCCACTGTTCCTGGGGTTCAGTTCAGGGGGCAAGCTCAGATCAAGCCCTTGGAGAATGTTCAAGCACAAAGTAGCAAAGTCTTTTCAATAGTCTCTTCCTCTCCTTTCTCAGCAAGGCAGGCAGCAGGCCAGCTCCTCCAGCGTCTCCTTCTCCTTCTAGTCGGGCAGAGGTTCTTTGTGGTAAACAGGATTCTGATTTCTTAGGAGCCAGGCTCCTACTTTTATACCATGATTCTTTTGTTCTTTAGCGCCAGGGGGCCTAGGCCTGGCTCAGTCCAGTTCTGGAGCACTTTGTTATGGTGACTCTGCTCTTTCCTTTCAGCAGCAGGGCAGAGACATCAGCCGCCCCACAGGGGGTGGCGCCGGCTTTGTGGTGGCAGAGCACAGGTCTATTCAAGAGTCAAGGTGTACTCCTCCCACCCATCCAGGTGTAATCTCTCTACCCACCACCTGGCAGCCAACCTGTCTCTGGGGATCCCCCCACCCTGCTCCTTACTGTTGCTAGGCAGAACACACACACACACAGCAGAGGCGGACTGAGATGGTCAGGTCAGTAAATACTAACTTTCTAAAAGTAGTATTTACAAACCCAGGATATTAAAATAAACTTGACTACAAGAAGTATTTTATTATTCTGAGTTCAGGCATACCAAACTTGACACTCTACCATGCTCTCTGAGTCCACTGGGGTCACAGCGTTGGCGTGATCCCAGCAGCCCATTCTGGCCTATGGAGAGCAGGTAGCCTTCAATAGTGAAAAACGACAAGGGCTGTAATTCACTACTAAGACATGCCACACACATCAGGGCATGTCCTACCTTATGCCTACAATGCACCCTGCCCTTGGGCCTACCAGAGGGGTGGCTAATATGTAGGTAAGGGAAGGTTTAGGGACTGGCAAGTGGGGACACTTGCGCAGTCAGTGCGACGGTCCCGGACCGCGCACAGGGTCTGCGGTGGCAGACCCTAGACACACTTTACACGGCCGCTTCCGTGGGTGGCGCAACCAGCGCTGCAAACCCACCAGCAGCATTGGCATTCACAAGCCCTGGCACCCCTGGTGCACTTTACTGGGGACTGACAGTGAATCCAATAAACCAATCAGGGACATCAATTACAGGTACACTTTACTTAGGGAGCACTTGCACTGCGGCACGGATTAGCCGTGGCGCAGTGCCCTGAGCGGACAACACCAGCAAAACAATCGAGGCACACCATCAAAAAGTGGAAGGGGAACTCACGCCAAGGTGCCAGGTCTAACACGTGTCCCCTCCAGCTGAAATGTGGGGAGAACTACCCTTGCCCAGGGGGTTCCTCGTCACTAAGGCGGAAATACCTGGACAGACCGTCAGCGTTGGCGTGATCTGTACCAGGACGGTGTTCCACCGTAAAGTCCATACCCTGTAGGGAGATGGACCACCTCAACAGCTTCGGGTTTTCACCCCTCATTTGCATCAACCATCTGAGGGGCCTGTGGTCCGTCTGAACCCGGAAGTGAGACCCAAACAAGTAGGGTCTTAGCTTCTTCAGCGCCCAGACCACAGCAAATGCTTCTCGCTCAATTGCACTCCACCTACTTTCCCGTGGAAGTAACCTCCTACTGATGAAGGCTACGGGTTGGTCCCAGCCCTCCTCAGTCATCTGTGAAAGAACAGCCCCTACACCATGCTCTGAAGCGTCTGTCTGCACTAGGAATTCCTTGGAGAAGTCAGGGGCCAAGAGCACGGGCGCCGTGCACATGGCAGTCTTCAGGGTGTCGAAAGCTTTCTGACAGGTGTCAGTCCAAATCACGTTCCTGGGCTGCTTCTTCGAAGTCAGCTCTGTCAAGGGGGCAACGATCGTTCCATAGCCCTTGACAAACCTCCTGTAGTACCCAGTGAGCCCCAGGAAGGCCCTCACTGCGGTCTGCGTCTTGGGGGGTTCCCAAGCCAGGATGGTCTCAATTTTGGGTTGCAAGGGTGCCACCTTGCCACTCCCCACTTGGTGTCCCAAGTACACCACGGAACCCTGCCCGATCTGGCACTTGCTTGCCTTGATCGTGAGGCCTGCTCGGCGCAGCGCCATCAACACTTCCCAGAGGTGGCGCAGGTGTTCAGGCCAGGTGGCACTGAACACTGCGATGTCATCCAGGTAGGCGGCACTGAACGCATCCAGCCCAACCAGTACCTGGTTGACCAACCTCTGAAAGGTGGCAGGGGCATTCTTCATCCCAAATGGCATGACTCGGAACTGGAAGTGCCCATCTGGTGTAGAGAATGCTGACCTCTCTTTGGCCCCATCGGTCAAGGCGATCTGCCAGTACCCAGACGTTAAATCAAACGTACTGAGGAACCGGGCAGCTCCCAGCCGATCAATGAGCTCGTCAGCTCTGGGGATGGGGTGCGCGTCAGTCTTCGTGACTGAATTGAGTCCTCTGTAGTCCACACAGAACCGGAGTTCAGGTGTGGCTCCCGGCGCAGCAGCTTTGGGGACCAAGACCACGGGGCTGGACCAAGGACTGCTGGAGGACTCAACCACCCCTAGCGCAAGCATTTTGGAGACCTCCTCCTTGATGCAAGCTCTGACCCTGTCAGTTACCCTGTAAGCCTTGTGCTTCACGGGTAAGCTGTCTCCTGTGTCCACATCATGGACGCACCAATCTGTGACACCAGGAACCAGGGAGAATCGGTCGGAAAATTGTCCCAGCAAGTGGCGGCAGTCTTCCTGTTGTTCGGGCGTCAGGGTGGGTGAGAGGTTAACTCCATCCACTGACCCATCTTTCTCAGAGGCCACTAAGAGGTCAGGAAGAGGCTCGGTCTCCTCTTCCATTCCATCATCAGTGGCCAGCAGCATGCCCACTTCGGTCCTCTCTAAGTGGGGCTTAAGGCGGTTAACATGTAGGACCCTCAAAGGGTTCCTGGGAGTCTGCATGTCCACCAAGTAGGTGATAGGACTTTTGCGCTCCACAACCTCAAATGGACCGGTCCACTTATCCTGAAGTGCACACGGCTCCACTGGGGCCAAGACCCACACCTTTTGTCCAGGTTGAAGCTCTACCAGAGTGGCATTCCGGTCGTACCACCGCTTCATCTCCTCCTGGCTGGCTTCCAGATTTGCCTCAGCAAGTTGCCTGAAACGCCGAGTCTGGTTTCGGAAGGCCAGCATGTAACTATATACATTCTGGGGAGGTTTCCTGGGAGATTGCTCCCAGCCTTCCTTTACCAAACTCAGAGGTCCTCTTACCGGGTGACCATACAGAAGCTCAAAGGGGCTGAACCCTAGAGACTTCTGCGGCACCTCTCGGTAAGCGAAGAGCAGGCATGGCAAGAGGACGTCCCACTTACGCCTCATTGGACCGTCCAGGCCCATGATCATGCCTTTGAGGGTTCGGTTGAATCTCTCAACCAACCCATTTCCTTGGGGATGGTAAGGAGTGGTGAACTTGTAAGTTACCCCACACTCCTTCCACAGGGATTTCATATATGTGGATATGAAATTGGTCCCCCTGTCGCTCACCACCTCTAGAGGGAATCCCACTCGGGAGAAAATTCCCATCAGTGCCCGTCCCACCACGGGGGCCGTCACTGTCCTCAGAGGGATGGCTTCAGGGTACCGGGTGGCATGGTCCACCAAGACCAGGATGAACCTGTTGCCCAGGGCTGTCTTGGGGTCCAGAGGCCCCACAATATCAATACCCACTCGTTGGAATGGCGTACCGACCACAGGGAAAGGTTGCAGAGGAGCCTTGTGCTTCCCTCCGCTCTTACCACTTGCCTGGCAAGTCTGACAGGTTCTGCAGTAGGAATCTGAATTCTTATGCATTTGGGGCCAGTAAAAGTGGGTGACAAGCCTGTCATAGGTCTTGTCCATCCCCAAATGTCCTGCTAACGGCACATCATGAGCCAGCCCCAGTAGGAAGGTTCTGAACTTCTGGGGTACCACCAGCACACGGGCTGACCCAGGTTCAGCAGCCTTAGGCTCGGAATACAGGAGGTCACTCTCCCAGTACACGTAGTGTGTTTTGGCCTGAACACCATTGGCCTGGTCTGCAGCCTGTTGCCGCATACCCACGAGAGAAGGGCATTCTTTCTGCTCCCTGCAGAATTCCTCCCTGGAGGGACCTCCTTCTTGCTGCCAATGGGTCAGCTCAGGCAAGTCTCCCAGTTCGGCGATCTGTTCCCCGGTAGGCTCCAGAGCATCCCCCTCCGGGTCTGCTTCCTCCTGGGCCGTGGGAACTTCGGGGGCCGGTTTCCCGCGCCTCCTGCGCCTTCTCCCTAAGGCCGGTTCCTGGACCTCTCCCTCAGGCTCCAGGACCCTCTCAACACCCCTACTGGCTGCCATGGACCGGGTGGTCACGCACGCCCAGTCGGGTAGACCCACCATCCTCAGATGCGTGGTCTTCTCCACCTTTTCCCAAGGGGAGCTCTCCAGGTCGTTCCCTAGCAGACAATCTACAGGCATGTCAGTTCTCACAGCGACTTGTAGAGTACCAGAGACCTCCCCCCACTCAAAGGGAACTTGAGCCATTGGACAACGACTCTCTACGTTGTCAGCATTGACAACCCTACAGTAGGCATTGGGTACAATTTGCTCTTGAGACACCAGGTGTTGCCTCACCGAGGTCACGCTGGCTCCTGTATCTCTAAGAGCCTCCACCTTCCTTCCATTGATGGTCACCACTTGCCCATATTTCTTAGTGTTAGAGGGCAGGTAGGTTACAGGGACCATCTCACTGTCTCCTAGCGAGACTAGGGTCATCTGCCCGGGACCCCCACCCTCCTGGACTGCTACTTCCTCCCCAAAGTTAACACTAGCTACTTGCCGGGGTGGAGCACCAGTGGGTGCGGTCTTACCAAACAGGCGACACTTAGGATCAGAGGCAATGTGACCCGGATCACCACACTTATAACAATTGAAGGGCCCCTTTGGAACAGGTCTACCTGTCGGGGCCCCGTTCTGCTGCGGGGGTGGGGGAGGCTGAGAACCCTTCTGCTGGTTCCCTTGGGAATTACTTTGGGGGCCTTTTTGGAACCCCTTCTGTTTACCCTTGTCCCCCCCACTCTTCTGCTGGGGACCCTGCCCACCTTTGGCGGAGTCTCCCACTTGACCCTTGTGGACCCTGGTGCTGAGCCAGCGGTCCGCCTCCTCAGCAAGCTTCCTCGGGTTGGACAGCTTGCTATCAATCAGGTGCTGGCGTAGCTCAGGAAAACATTGACTGGACAAGTGCTCCCAGGCAATTAAATCAAGCAGCCCTTGATAATCATTCGCTTTGCTACCCTTCACCCAACCATCCAGCGCTCTGCAGAAAAAGGTCACATATTCCACATACGTACTCTCAGGGATCTTCTTCGTCTCCCTGAACCGCTGTCTATATAGCTCCGGAGTTAACCCATACCTGGTCATTAAAGCTTCCTTCATATGGGGGTATGAGGTTTGGAGATCGAAGGGTAAATCTAACAGTGTGTCACGCCCTTCAGCAAGGAACCTTCCCCACAACCCCGCTCCCCAGTCTTTCTCAGGGACCCGGTGTGAGGACATGGCCACCTCGTAGGCCCTAAACCACTGCCCTATGTCATCCTTTCTGAAATACTCCTTTACTACATCTTTGGGGATGTACACCTTGGACTCTACCTGCGCTGGTGGAGTGCTGCCACCAGAAGGAGCGGTGTCCAAACTTTTCGCCTTCAGCTCCAACTCCTTCAATCTGATATCATGATCCATTTGGCGTTGTTGTGCCTCCAGGGCCAACTTCTGCTTTTCCATTTCCATTTGTCCGGCCAACTTTGCCATCTCCATTGCATGCGCCCTGTCGGCTGCCCTGTCTGCCAGCTCCTCTGGCGACCGGACTCTGCTGGGCTCCTCAAGGTTGTCGGGTGGAACGATGTCCCCCGCATTCCGTGGGTCTCGTGACTCCTTCCAGGCTCTCAGCGCCTTGGCGTACTGGGTTCTCCTCTTGAATCCAGCATGGGGGACTCGGAATTTTACACTGTAGCCTTTCAATTGCTCCATCGAGTAGCCTTCCAGTCTCTCCCAAT
The DNA here is from genome assembly GCF_964204655.1 of Triturus cristatus. NCBI lineage: Eukaryota > Metazoa > Chordata > Amphibia > Caudata > Salamandridae > Triturus > Triturus cristatus. Next base: position 581,977,306 of record NC_140586.1, read on the forward strand.
CCACCTCATCTATTCCAGAAATCACAGAGAGTGCTCTTCCAGCGGAGTGCGAGCCAGGCATGGTTGCAGTAATGGCAGATGTCTCAACAAAGTTCAACAATTACAAACCTGTGGCTGCGTTATTTGGTCTGCTCTCACTATCTGGTGATTAATAATTCACTGTGTGCAAATTACAAGTGCAAATCCGAAATCCCAGCCGCTGCCAACAATGTTAGAGTCGGGGATCTCTGGTTGGCGCAAGGTTGCCCTTGTGTCAAGCAGGAACCCTCTCCTCCACGTCAGGGCGCAGGATAACCCCTCGCGAATGACCCTTGCTCACCCTCTAGGTGCGTGGCGTGAGCAGCCAAGGCGATTCCTCAGGCGTTGTTGGTTAAGCACTTACAATCGTACACCCGGTAAATACATTAATCCCCCCAGAAACGGACACCAGACTTGGATATATATAAAAATACGCGTCTTTAGGTAAAAATAAGGTATATATATCTCAACAGACTTATCACAAGACCAATAACGTTTTCGCTATGCCACCAGGTTGTACAGCGGGCAAATGTTCGTTGTTCGTAGCTTCAAATGGATACTTGGTAGTCTCTTGCAAATGTTACTTGTAGTTTCCAGTACTCACAGAGATCGACTCCTGCGAACGGGGAAATAAGGCGGTGCGGGCCCCGAGCCCGATACTGGAACTTCTTTCGTGATGTGGAGAGTCGGCACAGGTCGGTGCGACTCTCAGCTTGGGAAGTGTTCTTGGGTCCTCAATCAGCAGGTGTGGGCACGTAGGCAGGCGCGGCCAGCGACCCTTTAGCACGGCGGTGCAGGAGGGTCTCCACAGCGGGGGCGGCGCGGCCTGAGATGTCCGGGGATAGCGAAGCGGGGTCACAGGGCACCGTCAGTGCAGCTGGATGACCCGGCGTAGATCACAGTCGTCGGACGGCTTCCGGCGGGAGGGGTGATAGCACGTTCAGCGCGCTCCAATGGCAGGCGGTGACAGGGGTGCAGGCGGCCTAGCCCGGGGACAGAGAGCGGCTCCGGACGGAGACGGGGCTCTCACGGGGTTGCGGCAGGCGAGCTCCTGAGTGTCACGGCCCTAGGAGGGGCGATGAGGGGCGCAGTCTCTTTTCCAGCGGGATGCACACACGGCTCGAATTGGAGGACGAGCAAGAAGCACAGAGAACCCACTGTTCCTGGGGTTCAGTTCAGGGGGCAAGCTCAGATCAAGCCCTTGGAGAATGTTCAAGCACAAAGTAGCAAAGTCTTTTCAATAGTCTCTTCCTCTCCTTTCTCAGCAAGGCAGGCAGCAGGCCAGCTCCTCCAGCGTCTCCTTCTCCTTCTAGTCGGGCAGAGGTTCTTTGTGGTAAACAGGATTCTGATTTCTTAGGAGCCAGGCTCCTACTTTTATACCATGATTCTTTTGTTCTTTAGCGCCAGGGGGCCTAGGCCTGGCTCAGTCCAGTTCTGGAGCACTTTGTTATGGTGACTCTGCTCTTTCCTTTCAGCAGCAGGGCAGAGACATCAGCCGCCCCACAGGGGGTGGCGCCGGCTTTGTGGTGGCAGAGCACAGGTCTATTCAAGAGTCAAGGTGTACTCCTCCCACCCATCCAGGTGTAATCTCTCTACCCACCACCTGGCAGCCAACCTGTCTCTGGGGATCCCCCCACCCTGCTCCTTACTGTTGCTAGGCAGAACACACACACACACAGCAGAGGCGGACTGAGATGGTCAGGTCAGTAAATACTAACTTTCTAAAAGTAGTATTTACAAACCCAGGATATTAAAATAAACTTGACTACAAGAAGTATTTTATTATTCTGAGTTCAGGCATACCAAACTTGACACTCTACCATGCTCTCTGAGTCCACTGGGGTCACAGCGTTGGCGTGATCCCAGCAGCCCATTCTGGCCTATGGAGAGCAGGTAGCCTTCAATAGTGAAAAACGACAAGGGCTGTAATTCACTACTAAGACATGCCACACACATCAGGGCATGTCCTACCTTATGCCTACAATGCACCCTGCCCTTGGGCCTACCAGAGGGGTGGCTAATATGTAGGTAAGGGAAGGTTTAGGGACTGGCAAGTGGGGACACTTGCGCAGTCAGTGCGACGGTCCCGGACCGCGCACAGGGTCTGCGGTGGCAGACCCTAGACACACTTTACACGGCCGCTTCCGTGGGTGGCGCAACCAGCGCTGCAAACCCACCAGCAGCATTGGCATTCACAAGCCCTGGCACCCCTGGTGCGCTTTACTGGGGACTGACAGTGAATCCAATAAACCAATCAGGGACATCAATTACAGGTACACTTTACTTAGGGAGCACTTGCACTGCGGCACGGATTAGCCGTGGCGCAGTGCCCTGAGCGGACAACACCAGCAAAACAATCGAGGCACACCATCAAAAAGTGGAAGGGGAACTCACGCCAAGGTGCCAGGTCTAACAAGGACTAATAATACAATGAACGGGAAAGACCGCAAAATAGTCATCTATCCACATCCACGTCCACAAGGACCGCGCCCCCGACCAGGAGGAGACATCGCCATCGTACATAGAAACACCCTCCATGTCACAACCATCTCGGCTGACAACTCGACCATCAAGGAGCACCTGAACTCCACCCTCAACTACAGGCGTCCCAAAACCGTCTCCCTTTCAGCGAATTCCTAGTCGACTTCCTCGCACATCACATCCTCGCCTCTACAAACTACATCCTCCACGGAGTCCTCAATTTCTACCTGGACAACCTCAATGAACACAACACATCATCCCCACAGGAGAACCTTACCACCATCGGCCTCAAGCAACTAGTCTCCTCCCCAACCCACTCAGCAGGACACATGCTCAACACCATCTTTTCCGCAAGCAACAAAATCTCCTTTAGCCACACCTCCGAACTATAATGGACCAACCACCGCTGCATCCATTTTTTCTTCACCAAACCCACCGTACACTAGCACACCCACCGCTACCCACACAGAAGCTAGAACAAGGTCACACTGAAGATCAGCTAACCACCTCCCTCAGCAAAACCTCACCACCGACCTCCACACACACCAACACCTCAGCACGCAATCTCCACCTATGGATATCCAACTGCGCCAACACACTGGTCCCCCTCAGAAAACCCCAGGCAAGCATACCTCCAAGAAAGCCAGCTGGTTCTCTCCCACCCTCCAAGATGGAGAAGCAGCAAGATCCTGGCAGACCATGCTGCCTTCAAAAGCACATCACCGAACATCACCACCTCATCAAAACAACTAAGAAAACTGCCATACAGGAACACATCAACAGCAATGCACACAACAGCAATCAACTCTTTACCGTGGTCAAAGAATTAACCAAACCCGGCATAGAGACAGCAAATATCCCTGCTCCCAAGACCTCTACGACAACCTCGCCAGCTTCTTCCACCGTAAGATCAAGACAGTCTACTACAGCTTCATAAACCAAGACCCACCTATCTCACACGCAAACACCGCACTCAATGGCCCTAGACACCAGCAGACCCTGCTCAACTGGTCCTCCCTCACCTCAAGAGACCCTCAAGAGCATGAAGAGCATCCACTCGCCCCGTCGGATCCCTGTTCATACCACAACATCAACAGAGCGAGCACTTTCATCGCACCCTAACTCTGCTAAACAATCAATTGCTCCAGCGAATTCGCCGCCTTTCCTGAAGACTAGAATCACATAGATATCAACCCCCTAATGTAGAAAGGCTCTGCAAACCTGATAGACCTCAACAACTACAGACCCATCTCCCTGCTCCCCCTCACAGACAAAGTCAATGAAAAGTACATCAACGCCCAAATCTCCAAGTTCCTCGAAACAAACAGCATCCTGGACCACTCCCAATCTGGATTCTGAAGCAACCACAGCACTGAGACAGCTCTCCTTACCACCATAGACATCTGCATCCTTCTTGACAGATGCAATACCACAACCCTCATCGTCCTGGACCTCTCGGACACCTTTGACACCGTCTCCCTTGACACCTTTTGCCCTAGGCTTCACAATGTCGACATCTGCGACACAGCCCTTGACTGGACCCTCTTATGCCTCACTGGCCAAACACAGAGAATCACACTTCCAACTTTCTCAAAACCACAGATATCAGCTGCGGAGTGCCACAGGGCTCCTCCGTGAGCCCCACCCTTTTCAACATCGACATGGCCTCACTCAACATCATCTCCTACACCGGCAACACCCAGCTGATTCTCTTCCTCACTGATGAACCCACAGCTGCCAAGAACAACTTCCACAGCAGAATGAAAGCAGTAGATACCTGGATGAAGGGCAGCTGCCTCAAGCTCAACTCAGGCAAGACCAAAGTCTTTATCCTGGGCTCCATCCCCTCTGACTGGGATGACTCCTGGTGGCCAGCAGCACTCAGAACCCCCCCACACCCATGGACTACGCACAAATCCTCAGCATCAGCGACAGATCTGGATCTGTCTGGAGAGGTGACCACCACAGTTTATGTAAGCTGTTGGGGATTCTTTAGCTGGCATACTTTAATAATGAAGCCCTGCCCAGTCTAGCCAATAGGGTTCTGAAATGTATCCCAAATAAACTCTATCAAATGATTCCTCCACATCCAATGAGTGGACTAAGACTTCTGTCTCTTGTTTTCTAGATGACCACCAAAGATTGGATAAAATCCTCATATGGTTCTGGGAAGTCTTTCTGGACACAAAGCCTGCTTGGATGGTGTGTAGATAAGGGCGGGGATCATCTAGTGGCCAAGATCCTAGCCAATAATTTTATGTCTACATTGATGTAGTCAGTAGTTGGAATATTCCAAAGTTTCCATCCCTGCCCATGGTATTGGTGTACATACTGTCTGATTAGAAATCCAGTCACTTCGGCTTCTTTGAATGTTGCGTTAAGTAAGCTTACTAAGAGTTTTTACCTGTCTTAATGAATTCACCAGAAAATCCATCTTCTCCTGGTTGATTGTAGGTGGGTATGGCCAAGATGGTATTTCCAACTTTCTCCTCTGTAATTTATCCATACATACCTCAGACAATGATAGAAGATGTATAAGTCTCAAGAAGTTGGGCCTTAAGTCTGTTGTTTCTCAGTGTTCTGAATGGTGTAGAGATTCATGAAAGAAAGCTAACCTTCCAGCTATTTCAGTAGGATGAGTAAAAAGTCAACTACCTACTTTTCTGAGATAGTCATCAGTGTTTCCCTCTGTCGTGTATGGGATATCAAAAGGTCACCTGCTTTTGTTTGACTAATGCTCACTTTGCTACATTTATATGAGAGAGAGCAAATGTTACCACCTACATGTTCTTTGACATGGTTTCTTAGTGTTGTTTTTTTCCGCCAAAGTATAGGAGAGTTTTTTATCAGCTTGAAGACTTGTACCATTTGGATTAGAGCGTGATCTTTTCATTCCACCCCGAACATATCATGACAATGTATTTTCACTAGCACTTAACCCTATACTTAAAAATAGGGAATACTGCAGGATGTGCCATGGATGGTTGATAAAAATGTGTAGTCCATATCAGTTGTGTTATGTCCCCTGCATCCCTTAGAATGTAAAATTACATATTGTCATTGAGCAATGCTCTATCGTCTACATCTGTTCAATCCAGAGGGCCTGTCTTATCAAGTAGGGTGATCTTCTCCACTCAGTATCGTTCTAGTACCCTCAAAGTTATGCAGAAGCTTGAATAAATTCCTAAAAATCTTTTGCTTGAAAGATTGGGAGCATCAATTGATCCCACACTGAATATTTTGTTGATATGATAAACTTTGCAAATACATATCTACAGTCATCATTGACCCAGGATTTCAGTCTCTTGTGAGGTAACATATGTTTAATGAAAATTCCAACAGCACATTCCTTAGAGCATGTAGATGTGTTTACATGTGTTCCGATGCTCCTACTACTTCTGGATACCAGACAACCACATTTCAACTTAGAGGAGTCAGTTGTCGATATGTGTGTTATCTGTATCAATACAATATCTGCCCCTTTGTTAATCAATTCTTTTTACTGACTTTGTAAAAAAGAAGGTAAAACACAGCTAAGTGCCAAAAAGGCCATGGGCCAGCAGAACAAGAGCATTAGAGAGAGGCATATACACATCTTACGCCAACAACCCTAGGGCTGGCAGTGATAAAGAAAGTAACAACCATACAAACAATTAAATTTGTCAAAGAATAGACCCCCTGCCCCTATTCCTTCTGAAAGTGTATATAAGTGATAAGTGGGATAATTCAGTCATATCTAATGTCAGTGAGAAGTAGAGTCGGTGTTTCCATGAAGTTGGGTAGGGGACATGCTCGAGCAAGAGTCAGGAGTGGGCTGCAGAAGCCTCAAATAAGTTGGGCATGTCAGTTTGTTAAATTCTGTGGAGAGGATATGTATGAAAGAAGCCCAGTCTATGGTGTAATCATCTGGTCTCTGCTATAATGCAAGATTTAGGTTTAGGTTTAGGGATTTGTAAAGAGCATGGCTACCCCCTTAGGCATCCCAGCGCTAGTATGAATCAAGATAGAGAGAGAGTCTGCAGGTGTTTAGGGGAACAGCCAAGTTTTTAGTCTCCTTTTGAAGGTTGTTCCGTTCTCGATCAACCGCAGCTCTAGGTCCATACTGTTCCATAGCTTGGGGACCAGGTGTTTAAATGACCTTCCACCCCATCTAGATCTCTTGATTCTGGAAACTTTGATCTTGATCTGATCTGGCGGTGTGAAGAGTACTGGGTGATCAGATCTCGTAGCAGCGCGGGCCTTTCCCATGCCTGGCCCTGTGGGCCAAACAGAGGGACTTGAATTTGATCCTGGTAATGACCGGGAGCCAGTGTAGCTCCCTAAGAGAAGCTCTTACTGACTGATGCATGGGTATCTTCAGGAGCAGTAGGGCTGCTGCATTCTGTACTACTTGTAGTTTGTCTGTAACATATTTGGGGAGCCCAGGTATAAGGAGTTACCGTAGTCAAGCCTTGACACCACTATGACTTGAATCACTGTCTTCCTTGAGTTTTCGGGGAGCAGGCTCAGTATTTTACGAATCATTCGAAGCATCCCAAAACAGATGTTCGCCAGTTTTTTTGCTTGGATCTCCATAGTTAGGTTATGGTCCAGCCATATCTCTAGATTTTTAATGGAGGTTTTGGGTGGAGGGGGGACTCCCATTTTGCAGGCCAGGGGATCTCCGAGCGTGGGCTGAAATTGCTGCTCTGTATCATGAGCTCGGTTTTATCCCCATTAAGCCTAAGGCTACAGTCGGCCATCCAAGAGCCGATTTTTTCCAGGCAGGGGGCTAGTTGCCTGTGGTCTGAGTTGATGGAGTCAGAGATTGAGACCACTAGTTCATCGGCATATGACACAATGGAGAGAGCGAACTCCTGTACTATATGAGCTAGTGGGCTCATGTATATATTAAAGAGGGTCGGTCTCAGGGAAGATCCCTGAGGAACCCCCCCATGGGGCTGAATACGGGTCTGAGAAGATTTCGGTCTCCATGCATTGGAAACATCTACTGTTCAGGAAGGAGGCCAACCATTTATTGGCTGTGCCTCTGATTCCAATACCCTTGAGCCTATTGACCAGTACAGCGTGGTCTACCGTATCGAATGCCGCGCTTAGATCCAGAAGCACGATTGCGGTGGCTCTTCCCTGGTTTAAGATACCTTTTAGTTTCTCAGTAAGAACAAGTACGGCAGATTCGGTGCTGTGTTTTCGTCAAAATCCCATCTACGTCTGGTGAATGATACCATTGTCTTCCAAAAATTGAGAGATAGTGTTATTCACGTGTTTCTCCGCGATCTTGCACAAAATGGTGACAGTGAGATCGGGCGGTAATTCGCCAGGGAGGCGGGGTTTCTTAAGTAGGGGTTTTATAATGGCATGTTTCCACTCTTTGGGTACTATGCCACTTTCGAGAGAGAGGGAAATGAGGTGGGAAATTTGAGGTAGGACACCTTTTTCCCCTTGAACAAGAATGTGTGGGTGTGCCGGGTCTAGAGGTGATCCTGATTTTATTTTCTGTAGAAAGGAACCAACCTGTTCTTCACTCAGTTTGGGGAAAGTGAGTAGAACAGACGGAGGGGCGATCGGTGGTTGTTCTTCTTTCTTTGGAGGTTCACAGGCGATGTTCGAGGATTCGGTGTATGTCAGGCAAATGTTGGGGTGTAGTGAGTTAAAAATGTTTTCCACCTTGCTCTTGAAGAACGAAGCTAGCTTGTTGCATCTCTCTTTTGAGCACTGGGGGATGATAGCGCTTGACTCAATTGTGGAGAGGGACTTTACTATTTTAAACAGCTCCTTTGAAGAGTTGGAGGAGTTCTCAATTTTTTCTTTGAAGAAGGCAGCTTGCGCTTTCCTCATGTTCTTATGATATTGTTGGATAGCTATTTAGAGCTTGGGGTCATACGTTTTTCTTCAACGTCGTTCAAGCTTTTTACAGCCTTTTTTGTGATCGACTAGCTCTGGTCTGAACCAGGACGATCTGTTGAAGTTTTTTTACTTTTGTTGGACCTGGCTTCCTGAAATTCCGGTCGATGGATCCGTTTATCCAGGATAGCCAGTTATTATGGGCTTCTTCTAAGTTTTTAGATTCTGGTGGGGAGGATGACTCAAGGGCTGTAATCCAGGCTTCGGGGGCCTGCCTTGGCCATTTACGTCCCAGAGCCGGACATACCCTTTTTGGCTGTGCGATATTGGGTTTTAGGAACCGGATTGGGATGAAGAAATGGTCTGTCCATGGCACACGTGCAGGGACACGTGATTCCATCCTGGGGTCATTTGAAAAGATGGAGTCCAGAGTGTGGCCTTTTTCTTGAGTGGGCAGGTGTACCAGTTGTGTGAGCTGTAATGCATCTAGATCGGCTATACATCTCTTTGTCGCGGGATTAGTGTGATTGTCTAAGTGGATATTGAAGTTGCCTAGGACAGTAAAGGCGCTTTTCTCTATTATAAAGCTAGCCAGAATGTCTGGGGTGGCTTCTAGGAATGGTGTGGGGATCCCTGGTGGTTTGTAGATAAGGCAGCCTGAAAAGGAGCATGTAGGGGTGGGGGATAGTCTGAAGGCAAAAGCCTCAGACTTAGCTATATTGAGGGGGGTGATGACACAGGTTAGATGCGATTTGCAAATAATAGCGATGCCCCCTCCTATTGTACCTGTTCTGTTAAGGCGATGGATTTCAAAGCCATGGGGAAGGGAGTTTACAATGGCTGGGCCAGAGCTATCATGGAGCCAGGTTTCCATTAGAAATAGAGCCTCAAGCTCTTCTTCTTCTATTAGAAGCCTGATCTCGATTGCATGTTTTGGGAGGGATCTACAGTTAATTAGTCCCATCTTCCAGTGGTTGGTGTATACTGTCTTTTCCCCTGCATCCTTTCTCTGCTGCAGCTTGGTTTTGGCTGTGAATCCACAGGTAGGACAGGTCAGGGTCTTGTTCACGGCCATAGATTGCTGGCATGTGAAGTGAACTCCTGTGTTCAATAGCCGGAGCTCTGTGTTTGTGTATGTTTGATGAATTAGGGGAACCTCAGTGGTTTGGGCAGGTTTCCTGGTCCCTGGTCCCGTACTGGTGCAGACAGGAGCAGACGGGCTTGCCTTAGGCGCGCCAGTGGTGTGCCCGCTGCGCGCGTCCACTGCGCGTCGGCGCATTCCCATGTCTTAAATGTCAACCCGGGAAGTGCCTTTGCGCTAAAACTAGACCGCCAACTCCGAAAATAGCATCTGTCTATTGGCCTCCCGGAAGTGAGTATTTCCAGCTTATAGTTCTCCCTCCACTCAATCAGCTACCGAAGCTGCAGTGGACCGGGGAGAGTTAGGTGAATGAATATGGAGGTATTTGTTTCCAATTCTTTGTAAAAGCAAGTTTACCTACAACATTTAAAACAGGTTATGTGCAACTTATAAAACGATTTTAAAACAGTGCCTTATTCATTCAAAGGTGCCGAGTGTGCTAGCAGCGATGCAAGGGCATCAAGTGAGGGTTAAAAAGCAATTTCAGTGCACCGCGGGTGAAAGTAACAGCTTTCAGCACGCTTGTCTGCAGCAAAATGTCTATCTTGGTCAATTGAGCGTCGGCGCCATCCCGGTCTTACATGCCAACTCGGGAAGGGCCTTTGCGGTAAAACTAGACCGCCAACTCCGAAAATGGCGTCCGTCTATTGGCCTCCCGGAAATGAGTATTTCCGGCTCATAGTTCTCCCGCCACTCAATCAGCTACCGAAGCTGCGGTGGACCAAGGAGAGTCAGGTGAATGAATATGGAGGTATTTGTTTCAAATTCTTTGGAAAAGCAAGTTTACGTGCAACATTTAAAAACAGGTTATGTGCAACTTATAAAACAATTTAAAAAGGTGCCTTATTTATTCAAAGGTGCAGAGTGCGCTAGCAGCGATGCAAGGGCATCAAGTGAGGGTTATAAATCAATTTCAGTGCAGCATGGGTGAAACCAACAGCTTTCAGCGCGCTTGTCAACAGCAAAATGTCTATCAAAATATTCTCATATATTGAAATATTCTCCATTCTCAGAATAAACCAGAGATTGTGTAACCAAGTTGTGTATTGGGCGCTCTTGTTGGTTGCCCAAAGTGCAAGAATAACCTGGCGTGCTGCACCCAGTGTCAATTTTATGTGTTTTCCTCTGCGTGATTAAAGGGGTAAAGTCAGCGGATTAGGAAGCCGAAATATGCTATAGGCCAGTTTGGCTTGCTGTCGCGGTGGGCAGAGTTGTCTCTGGGAGAGGGACAGGAGTCTCACCCTGAGGGTGGACTAGGCCACACTACTGTTTTGGCCATGTGGATACTGTCTGCTGCTGGGACACATCTGTGAGCAAGGTAAGCCTAGGCGCTGCACAGATGGGGTCTGCAGGTGAGGAGAAGGGTTCCCTATGGTTCAACTTCGAGGGTCCTGAGAGTATGGATAAAGGGATCCACCTGAGTTCAGGAAGGCGTGGAACTGGAGTGTGCCCTAGCTGTTGCGGGCCAGCATCTATGTTCTATCGCCCCAATCAGGTTAGTCCAACAAGGTGTTTGATTGGTCTCCCCTGGCTTTAGGCTGGTAGGGGGTTGTGTTAGACCTAGCCCTTTTGACAGGTTTATCCCCAAACCTTTTGCCTTTTGCCTCCTATTTTTCTGACCTGGTTTTTGTTGGCTATAGGATTTTACCCCTACTGACCAGTGCTAAAGTGCATATGCTCTCTGTATAAACTGTGACAATGATTGGTTATCCATGATTGACATATGTGATTTACTGGTAAGTCCCTAGTAAAGTGCATGGCATGTGCCAGGGCCTGTAAGTCAAATGCTACTAGTGGGCTTGTAGCACTGGTCGTTCCACCCACATGAGTAGCCCTGTAAATGTATCTAAGACCCACCACTGTAGTGCCTGCGTGCAGTAGTAAATTGCCATGTTGTCCTTACATGTAAGGCACCACTAAGGTAGGCCCAAGGTACCCCCATGGGCAGGGCAGGGTGCAGTGTATGTGGAAAGTAGGACATGTACCAGTGTGTGTGACATGTCCTGATAGTGAAATACTGTGTAATTTGTTTTTCATTATTGAAAGGCTATCTGTCCAATAGGCTTAACATGGGAGTTGCACTGTAACATGTTCACATGTGTAACTTGCAATAGGGACAAGATAGGAAAATTAAGTTTAGACTCTGTGTTTGAAAATGCCACTTTTAGAGAATGGAAAATGCAAATGACACGTGTCTTTTGTGCCAAACAGTTGCACAGCCTGTCGCAGAAATTTTTCCTCACAATAAGAAAACTTGCATATTTTACTCCATGTTTTATCCAAAAGTTAATCCATTTTAATTGTAATTCTTGTACCAAACTTCATCAATTATTTTACATACACTCACAGCGGAATTCCACAATTTTTTATTGTTTTAATGCCTTCTGCATGCCCATCCGGGCCTGATCAGTGACATGTAGGAATAAGCAATTCAAACTGAGCCTCAAACTGCTCCACCCAATGCATTTCAGGCTATTTTATAGCCCTCAGGGGTAATGAAAATGATGAAAAGGACATCTAAATCATCTGCACAATACATCCCTACATTTACGAATGAGAATTATCCGTTATGGTGTAGCCTTAACCAGTCCTATCCTAGATGTACATAAACCATCATGAAAATGTAAAAAAGTAAACATAATGATACTGTCCTTCCCCTGAAACACATGTGAATGCTCTACCTATCTTCTGTGCTGCAGAAACCATTTCGAATCCCAACCCAAAACTTATGTAAGAACAATATTGTCAGACTAGTTAAAAAACCCTCATTCTTCTATACACCCAAAATGTTTGTGAATCCAATGCTACCGCAATCCCCACCATCATCATCAAATCCTGCCTTATAACTGATTTTAAACAACTCATTTAATACCCAGTGAAATGAACCCGTGAAAAACTACCTTTTAGGCCGCGACTTGCAACATAATCACCTCCTATACCCTCTCTTCAACTCCCATCAATGCATGTTCCTTTTCCTTTGCCTTTCCTTCTAAACTTACCCACGGGAAGAGCATCTGTTTTTAATCAGTCAAGGAGGTGTAACCCTATTCACGTGACCCAGTGCTGGTTCAATCTCTCAGCCTAAAAGCTATAAAATGTCCCCAACCCCTCGGTTTGATAATGCAAACCATGAAAAAAGAAAACACATCTCTAATCTAGCCCACCTGTGAATTAGTACACTTCCTTGTTGTAATCTCACCCACCCATACATAAACTGTAACCAATCTACTTCAACAATGTAACATATTAATTAAAAAAACTTTTAGAGAGTGGGCATTTTCTTACTTCACGATTCTGTGTACCTCTGGCTGTTTGTGTATTCAGCGTCTGGTGTGTGAGTGACAGGTGCTGAAATGTGCATTCACTCTAGACAGTCATGGGGGTGTTGAGGTGTGCCCTGCCTTACCTGGGTGACTCATCGAAGGCCTGAATAGACCTGGACTGCATTTAGAGTAGTAGGAGGAGTAGTAATTACACCCGAATAGGCTGTTTCTCCTTTTGCACAATGCTGTCTCCGCTCCCTGTGGTCATGCTACACCAGTGAATGCAGAACTGGTTTGGACTGGGTTCAGAGACCCTTGCTACAAAGACATCAAAGACATTTTGGGGTATAAGTATGTGACCTAAAATCCCAGTAAATTAGACAACTCCAGGAATCAAGAGGAACCTTTGCTAAGGAGAGGAGCTGGAGAAACTGGAGGAGGAGTACTGCCCCTTTGCTGTGTGCTGTATGGGGTTGGCCTGCAATAGCGGTTTCAACCAAGGAAAGGACAAGGACTTTTCTGTGTGTTGTGTCCCCCTGCTTGAGAAGAGTCTCCAAGGGTCTATGTGTGCTGGCCTCCTGTTGTGGAAGACTCAGGGACATCAAAGTCTTCCTTATGGTGTTTCCACTTTAGTTGGGAATTGCTTTTGCTTTACATGCTGAAAGTTTGCTGGTGCTTTTACAGAGTTGTGTGTGCTTTGCTCTGCCAGCACTCTGCATGCTTTGTTTTTGCAAAAGTGCTGTGTGTTCTGCTCCATGACAGCACTGTGACCTTCACCCTTTTTCATTTGTTTCATTATTGACAAACCAAGAGCATATCAGAGCTTCTTCTGTGGCCAGCGCTTCCCTTTTTAGTCAGCGCGAGAAGGCGCCGTTTGTCCTGCCCTAGCCTCGTGGGTTTTGAGAGAAGGGAGGGGAGAGTTGGAACACAGGAGGCACCCTCCCTCTCCCTGGTGGCCTGCCGTGTGGGCAAAGTTCTTCTTCGGCAGCTGGGGCTCTGCCAAGCGGCCTCCAGCTGCAATTTGTTACCTTGCTCTTGTCAGGAATTCTGGTTGCTGGGGCAACCGACAGCAAGTAGTAGGCTGTGGATTTGCAATGTGGCAGCTGCTCCTGGTAAGAAAGTCTGGGGGAGGCTTAGTGAAGTGCCTCTGCCCTCCACTGTCCGTGAATCTGCTACGATCTTGCTGCGCAAGCCGGCAGCTGCACTCGGTGAGAAATGGCCCAGTGGCGGGTACAAGACCCCACAATCCCAGACAACATGGAATTGCCAGGCTGAATATCATGTCCAGGCCCCTCTGGTGTAGCTGTCAGGGCTTCCCAGACCTGTTGGTGAATAGAACACAAACTTTCAGTTAACTGGCAAAGATATTCAACAGCGGGTGCTCAATATCTGAAAACAGCTGAGGGCGCGAGATGCCCCAGACGTTTGCCAAGTGTCGAAACACGATCTCATATGGTGATAATCCCGTCCTAGAACGTGCTGTTGTTCTTATCGACAAAAGAGCTAATGGTAAAGCATCTGGTCACTGTAACCCTGCTGTCTCCTGAATCGTTACCAATTTTAATTTGAGAATACCATTGTACTTCTCAACCAAACCTGCTGACTATGGGTGACTAAAAGACACACAATTGATGGACGAAATGCACAACAAATCAAAACATTCACCCCCAGTCAAGAGATCTGGATTAAATCCATCATTCTTTTGCTCACCATACCACCCCAGTTTAGACCTGGCCAAATGCAAATCAGCCTTGACACTGTGTCTAATGGGAACAGTCCAGCCCGAACTGTCAAGACAGTTCCTCCCTGGACCGAAAACAAAGCATCCTATGACCGGTTTCAGGGTTTCATCCCTCATCAGCCAGGATAGGTTGAATCCAGTGGCACAGTGAGCCCGGGACCCATGTCTGGGCATACCCAGTGCACTTGGGGCGAGGAAGCAAAAGACACACAATTGATGGACGGAATGCAGAACAAATCAAACCTTCACCCCCAGTCAAGAGATCTGGGTTAAATCCATCATTCTTTTGCTCACCATGCCACCCCAGATTAGACCTGGCCATATGCAAATCAGTCTTGACACTGTGCCTCATGGGAACAGTCCGGCCAGAACTGCCAAGCCTTCCTGGATTCAAGCTATCCTGCCTAACGAGGGGAGGACCCAGCCTGGCAGTTTGGGCTTGAGTGTTAGCATGAGGCACAGGGTCAAGACTGATTTGCATGTGGCTGGGTTCAAACTGGAATGGCATGTGAGCAGAACAACTATGGATTTAGGCCTAGATCTCTGTACTGGGATGAATGTATGACATTGTTCTGCATTCTGTCCATCAATTGTTCTTTTTGCATTTGTCACCCCGAGTGGGATGGGTATGCCCAGACGGAGGTCCTGTGCTCTCCATGCCAATAGAGTCAAGATGTCCTGGCTCATGAGGGGTGAAACCCTGAAACCAGTCCGAGGATGCTTGTTTCCAGTCCAGTGAGGGCCTGGCAGTTCAGACTGGACTGTTCCAATGAAGCATATGATCAAGACTTAATTGCATATCATTGGGTTCAAACAGGAATGGTATAGTGTGCAAGAAAACAATGGATTTAGACCTAGATCTCTGTAATGGGGTGAATGTATGACCTTGTTCTGCATTCTGTCCATCAATTTTTCTTTTTGCATTTGTCACCCCGAGTGGGCCGGTTATACTCAGGCATGGGTCCAGTGCTCTCCATGCCACTGGAGTCAAGCTATCCGGCTGATGAGGGGTAAATCCCTGAAACCGGTCCTAGGATGCTTGATTCCAGTCCAGGGATGACCTGGCATGGCAGTTCGGGCCGTGCCAGGGTCAAGACTGATTTGCATATGGCTGGGTTCCAACTGGAATGGCATGGTGAGCAAAAAACAATGGATTTAGGCCCAGATGTCTGTACTGGGGTGATTGTATGACATTGTTCTGCATTCTATCCATCAATTGTTCTTTTTGCGACTGTGGTTGATTGGCAGCATGAAACTTCTGATTGATCCATCACAAATAAATTGAATCACTTTGGCATTGATATGACTTCCGTTAACACTCCAAATCCAATGGGGCAAACCAAAACGAGGAATGAGCTCCTTCAGGAGTTCCTTTGCAGTTGCATTGGCTGTATTGTCTTTAGTGGGATAAGCCTCAACCCATTTACAGACAACCACCAAAACATACTTCAAATTATTGCACCTATCTAATTCTATGTAATCCATCTGAAGGACCTCAAAAGGAAAAGTGGGAGGTGCAAAATTACTGTGTTGTGTAGGAGTACCTTTTCCAGGATTGCGCATCATGCACACCATGCAATACTTCACTAAATGTGCAGCTGTTTTCGAAATTTTATCATTCTGCAATACAGGTCTAACAACTTGCAAATACTCTTAGCATCTACAGGAAGAACATATTAATCTGGCAACATCCATCTTTGCTTCCCAGACTTATCAATCTGTTAGACCAGGCACCATTGGCGTGGGTCTCCCTTCCATTTTTTCTGCTGTTGCCTCCTGTGTTGTTGCTGGTCTAGATGCTTTGGGCAGTTTTCCACTGCTGTTCAGTGCCAAAGTGGAAGTGCTCCCTTTGTAAATTGATGGGATGCATTAGTGATTCCATGATTGGATGATTTGATTTACATGTGTGACCCTAGTACAGTGCACCATGTGTGCCCAGGGCCTGTAAATCAAATGCTGCCGGTGGGCTTTCAGCACTGATTGTGCTACCCACAGAAGCAGCTTGAAAAATGCGACTCAGGCCTGCCATTGCAGAGCCTGTGTGCAGTCTGAACCTGCCATGTCGACTTGGCAAGTGCACACTCGTGCCAGTCCCCAAACCTTCCATTTTCTGCATGTTAGTCACCCCTAAGGTAGGCCCAAGGTACCCCTGTGGGCAGGGTGCATTGGCTACGAAAGGTAGGACATGCTCTGATGTGTGTGGCATGTTCTGATAGTGAAATACTGCCAAATTTGTTTTTCACTATTCCAAGGCTATCTGTTCCCATAGGCCAGAATGGGGAGTTAGTTTATAACATCTTATAAACATAACTGACCCCAGGAACAAGATAGGAAAATAAAGTTTAGTATGCCTGGACTCAGAATGTTAAGATGCATCTTTGAGTGAGGGTGATTTTTACATTCTGTATTTGAAAATACCACATTTAGAAAGTAGGTATTTTCTTGCCTAACCATCCAGTGTGCCTCTGCTAGGTTTGTGTATTGCATGTCTGGCTTTTGGATGACAGGGGCTGGAGGAGGGCTGTGGCTTCAGAAGTCTGATGAGTCACGGCTGGGCTGAATAGACCTGGGTTGCATTTGGAGTGGTGGGAGGAGTAGCATCTTCACCGGAATAGGGCTGTGCCTGCCTTCCACAATGACGGCTCCACCCCCTGTGGTGTGTCTGAATCCAGGGCTCACACTGACAAAGGAGGTTGTTGTGCACTTGCAAAGTGCCCCACCAAACTGGTTTTGACTGGGTGCAGACACTCTCTGCCTTCAGAGTACAAAGGATTTTGATGTATAAAAAGAGGGGCCCAGACCCAAGTTTTTTAGATCACTACTGGGAATAAAGAGAAACCTTTGCCAAGGAGAAGAGCCGGATAAGCTGAGGAGGAAAATTGCCCGTGCTGTTTGCGGTCTAAGGTTGGCCTGCAGTCGCTACTTGATGCCAAGGAAAGGAGAAAAGGACTTTGCTGTTTGCATTGTCATCTTGAAGAAGATCTCCAAGGGCTTGAAATTGAGCTTGCCTCCTGTTCTGAAGTGTCAGGGACACAAAGACTTCACCACAGCTCCCCTGAATTCCCTTGCTGGGGATTCCAGCCTGCAAAGAAGCCTTCTGCTGTTTAGCACCTCTGGAGACTGTTTGTCACTGGAAGCTGGGAAATCACTGCAACACCGAAGAATCATGTTGCATCCGCACTAGTTTCCAGTTGTATCACCTGAGAAACCGTTGCAGCGGCTGCCGCGGCTCGAGAAATTGCCACAGCCGCACCGATCCCGACGCAAGGTGGCTGTGCTGCTGCACGAAGACACACATCACACCGGATTGATGCATTGTATCAATGCGCCAAAGACTGTAGCATCGTTCGAGGGTCCACAGTAAAAAACAGACACATCAACTCCCCACGCAGTAAGGAACTGACGCTTCACCTCCCCTGCGCCGCAATAAGGAACAGACGCATCACCTCCCCTGAGTGTAAGGAACAGACACATCACCTTCCCTGCAGCCATTTTGTTTGTTTTGTGTGATGCATCTAAAGTACTTTTGAGAAAAGTGTTGCATTTATAACTTGCATTGAACTGAACTATTTTATCCATTTGAAAAGCCCTATTTTTAATACTGTATTGTGGATTTTTTTCGTTTGGTCTTGTTTTGGTTTAGATAAAGATTACTTATTTTTCTAAACTGGTGTAGTGTCCATTTGTAGTGGTTTCACTGTGTTACTCTATGTGTTAACAAATGCTTTACACACTGGCTCTGAGATAAGCCTGTCTGCTCGTGCCAAGCTACCAAGGGGGTGAGCAGGTGTTATTTTAGGAGTGTATCTCCCTTACCCTGACTGGAAGCAAGGGTCCCTATTTGGACAAAGGTACCTACCTTTGCCAACTAGAGACGCCCATTTTTAACACAATCTAACATCCCTCCTCATTCAATTGTGCTGTACATTCTTGCCACATTGGTCATTCCTCTATTGTGACCTCACTTTGTATCTCTTTCACATTCTCAAGTGTATCCTCAAACATGGTAAATTCAGGCACCTACCTAGCAGGACCTGCTATGAACAACACTTTAACTTTAGTCTGGGCCGTTTCCTTAGCTGTCTGATCTGCAAAAGCATTTCACCTACCTACATCGTCAGTGACTTTCCATTGGGCACTACACTTTACTATAGCCAATTTCTTAGGGAGTGTCAAAGCAGGCAAGAGCCTATATATAAGGTGCCCATGCTGAATTGTGGTGCCAGTCAAAGTAAAAAACCCTCTCTCAGCCCAGAGTCGCTCAAAGTTTTGTGCGACTCCAAAAGCGTAATGGCTGTCAGTATAAATATTGACAACCAATCCCTCACTCAATTCACAAGTTCATATTAAAGCAACAAGCTTAGCAGATTGGGCTGACTGATAAGGAACTCGTGATGTCTAAACTAATGTATGCAGCATGGCGATAGCATACGCATCAGTTGTAGTGCCACCTGGTAATTCAAAACAAGAGCCATCGAAATATAGTTCCCCTTGTGAGTCGGATAAGGGAACATCAGTCAAGTCTACCCGTCCTTTTGTCTTTTCTTCCGTTCAGAAGATACAGAAATGTTTATCAATTTCATTACTCTCAGAAGGGAGGGGCAGTGACATGGCTGGAGTGGCACATCTTTTGTTCGTGAAGTGTTTCGCGAATAATGTTAATTCAGAGCCAGTCAGACGTGCACTGTTGAGGTGCTGTGTCTTAGTCTTATTCAAAAGTGTATCCACAGCATGGGGTACCATGACTGTGAAATCAGTATCAAGCACGAGTCCACCTGATTGTCTTATGGAGGAGGCCACAGCCGTGACCGCTGTTAGACAGCTTGGGAGGGCTCTTGTGACAGAGTCAATAATAGCAGCAAAATAAGCACACAGCCGTTGCTTATCTCTAAATTTCTGTGTTAAAAGAGAAAGCACGCAACCAGCCATCTAATAGACGAACAACACAAACGGTTTGTTATAGTCAGGGGTGCCAAGCACTGGAGGTGAACAAAGGGTAGCTTTCAATTGCTCAAAAGACTGCTGACATTAAGGCGTCCAAGGCAGGGGCTCATGCACATCTTTTGTGGTTAATGCAAGCAAGGGTTTGGTTAATAAGAAGTAGTTAGGTATCCACTGCTGGCAGTATGAAGTGATGCCTATGAAAGAGCGCTCATCTTTCTGAGTCTGTGGCATCGGCATTTTCACAGTGGTACTGATGCGCTCAGGGGTCCTACCCTTCTTCGACAGTAGGTGACCTAAATAGGTGACCTCCTGTCGACAATACTGAAATTTAGAAAGAGAAACTTTATGTCCATCGTGAGCCAAATGCAACAACAATTTAAATGTACTATCTCTACAACCTTGCTCCGTGTCAGAGGCGATAAGGAGATCGTCAACATACTGCATCAATACATTACCTGTAGGAAGCGAAAGGGAATCCAATTGTCTCTTTAAAGCCTGGCTATAAATACTTGTACTCTCAGTATAGTCCTGAGGAGCTTGACAGAACCTAAAGCTTCTGCCAGCTAGTGTAAACCCAAACAAGTGTATACAAACGACCGGTGGATATGCTTCGAGATCTGCACCTCTGTATGTCAGTTATTCGTATTATTGACATTCAATTTGTAACTCATCAAATTCCAAGGGTGCTCTCATAGTGCTAAAATACCCATCCTCCTTGGGTATAAATCCACTAGTCCTACACAAGTAGTCTAGATATAAATGTCTAACATATGCACCAAAGCACACCGGTCACTTTTATCCTGAATTAATCATGTAGCGAAAAAAAAGCACAAGCAATTGGTACAGTTTTATGGATTATTTTCCAATAAGTGATCCACAGCTGTTGAAGTGTCTAGTTATTCACGTTAGTAATGTCAGGGACCACTGGAAACTGGGGAACCACCATTTTATTAACTTCAAGCAAATCGATCACAAAACGGTAAACATCTTCATGTTCATCAAGGGAAACTGAGGGCGCCTGTTTAAGAATGCGAAGAATCAGGCTATCACAAATATTAGCAGTTGACTCTTCAGCCACTCCCTTCTTAATCAAATCCTGAATAATTTGCAATAGGGCTCGCTCTCCTGCCTGTGGTATTTTATACTGAGGGATACGGGAAAATATAGCACCATCTTTAACTTGTATCGAGACTGGGGGTATCTGGAGTACTCCCATGTCTGTATCACCTGTCGCCCACAAAGTGGGTGGTACATCTGCAAATTCAACAGGTAGAGGCGCATCGTTGGACAAACACTGTTTAGCACATTCTACATCTCGTCCCATTGTCATATAAACACCTGCCGGGGAACAATAAATAGCAGCATGCAGTTTCTTCAACAAATCCAGATCCATCAAATTTTCACCACAGTTGGATGTCAGCAAGAATGGCGAATCCACAGTGAAAGGATCACTGGTCAATGCAAGAGGTCTTGAAATGGGGCTTACAACCGGTACACCAGAAAAACCTATGGAAACATTACTATGGCCAGACAGTCTGCCCCAGGGACCATATTTTGAGAAACAGAACTTTTCTTCGCACCTGTGTCCACCAAAAATTCCTTAGTCGAACCTTGCAGTTCTGCTGTTACATAAGGACCACGCTGATCTACAGGTATCGGAACTGGTCCTCCCTTCTGTCCCTGGATGTCCTAGCTGTAAGACTTTCCTGTCACTTCCTCCATATCTTGATCATCATGGTAGTACTGTCCATCCCAAGGGTCATCAAAGTAATTATTATCAGAATGACCCTGTGAGGCTACAGCATTCTGAGCCCTATCTGCTCCACCAGCTCCACGACCCTGTCCACGAGAACCTCATCCTTTAGGGAATGCTACCTTCTGCAAACGCACAGGACACTCGCTATGCCAATGTCTCTCCGCTTTACAGTACGCACACTGATTTGGACCCAGGGGCGTAGTGTTTGGCTGCCTACTAGAGAGTGGAAGCTGTCGGGCAGGCCCACCACATCCTCTGCCATTCTCTCTAAATGCCTGCTGTAACAACACCTTTGTCGTTAAATCCTTATGCCTTTTCTCTGTCCTCTCCTTTTCCTCATTATCCCTAAGCTCATAATACTGTGCTATATTTAAAAAAACACAGGGGGAAGAGGTGGACCAAGTACTTTCAGAGGCCTGCAATCGAGTCGTAATTTCAGGAAGCAAATTAGAAACAAATATAGTAACAAACAACTGAAAACCTCCCTCAATATGAGGAAATATGAATTTTGTGATCAGTTATGTCCCCTATCGTAGACCCCAACGGCTCCATGTACATGCTATAAGTACATGTATGTTCCCTCCTGTTCCAGTTTTGAAGACGCAAATATATGTGCGTCCACCGTCAACATGTCCTCTTTCAGATCCGCCATGAATGGGTCAGATATTCCATTCCTAAGTATGAAAGGCCACCGACTTTATGTGGTTCACTTTCCACATTTTACAGATTCAGGCGAGTAGGCCCGAATTCTGTCATCAAGCCTTTTCTGCCTTCTGCCTCTGAAAGCTCCAGTCTGAGCCTGCATCTGTGTCCATGAACTTTGTCCTACTCCCTGCGCGGCTAACGGTGCCTGATCCAGCCCGTCGCCTGCCAAAAACTGTATTTCACCTTCAAGATTATCTCCTCCGCTCCTCACCCGATGCATTCCTGTCTAGCAGTTTAGGTAAACATTCCTCCAGCTACCGTGCAAAGGGCCAGGCCTCGCTGCCCTCATGCAAGTAATTCATAGCCCCGTTACCATGGAATATTCCTACCCCCTCGCATCTAGTGTAGACACTTAGACGCTTGTACACGCACTAACAGTCAGTATAGTCAGTATAGAATAAGATTCTATCCTAAGAGACCTCTCTTTTTGGATAACACAGTTCTTTAAACATAGGATATTAGATATGATTTGGGATTAGGTTGACATAATCCCAGACTTCTGTCTCCACATGTAGAGCTAAATGTCAAGTCCCCTTCACCCTCTAGTTGCACGTCAATCACACGTCATGCGGCTGCGCGCGCATCTCTGCCAAATATTTCTGCTGACATTGCAGGATTCTTTTATGGATCCACCCACTTGTGACATCATGTATGATGACGTTTATTAAATTACGCCCATGTATACGCCTCTATTAGCTACGTATGCACAGTTTATCTGTATTATCAGCTGTTACGCCTCTTGCATCTGTTTCACTGTAATGTATTGTCTATAAAACTGCCTATCTGTCAATAATATATGCCCTTCCTTCCTGAACTTTCGTGGTGATGGAATAGAATGCCTACAATTCGAATTGTATTCCTTTGTATAGGAATAAAGCCTTTTAAAACCTCTAATACCACGGATTCTGCCTCTTATATTTACTGAGTTATTCTTAATAGACTTTACCGCATAAAAATAGTACCGGTAACGAAATATTTACCACATAAATTGGCGCCCGAATAGGGACATTTTCTCATCTCACGCGCCGGCGGTGCGTTGCAGGCCCGGTCTCCTGCCACAGCTGAACGGACAAAAACGCGTACCTGCAGGATTTCCTGTATCTCCCTCCGGCCAAGCGGGGACGACTGAGGCTGCGATCAACACCCAGACGAGGCGGTGAGAAGTGCGAAGTATCCCGACCAGAGCCTAGCTGAGAGAGCAAGATCCGAGGTATACAGAGACCCGCCAGGTTCCGAAGTTCCAAGTCCAGTCGAGTTGAGTCCAGTCCGGTCCAGTTTCAGTTCCGTTCCGAGGCCTTCCGTTCCGAGCTACCCGGTGAGTACCATTACCGGGGAGGCATTTAACGTGCACATAGTCTGTGCCGGTCAAGACGGGTTTGGGTACACAAATCCGGTCTGCACTGTTTTAGCAGTGTATCTGTACTGTTTAGCAGTATATATAGTATGTCTTGCATATAAATAAGTACTATCTAGTGTCAGTATTATGTCAGTAACTAGTTTTCTATTAGTTATCATTGTTCGTAAAACTGATAAGTGTTAAATGTTTTAAAATAAGTTCTATATACTGTGGTGTGAATGACTGTTCATTATTGTGTTTTCTTGTATAAAGTGTGTTCTAGTAATAAGGTCTAAAGATGCCGCTCTTTTCGAAACTAAGACAGATCAAAACTAGAAAAGGTGTACTCGAAGAAGCTGTTCCCATCCCACCTAGGGACACTCCAGGGTACTTTATGTATCATAAGCATGGCCTAGATGCCGTATTATTTCTTGATTTATGGGTGGACTACACCAAGGAATTACCAGAGAGTCAGAGATGGCCCGCAGCGGGGACCTGGGATGCAGATTGCATCATGAGAGTAGAAGAAGAATTATGGAAAAAGAAAGCCAGACAGTCACAGAAAGATGCCATTGAATTATGGCGTAAAGAATCATATAGACGTACGGAAAAAGCACTCAGACAGGAAGAGAAAGGTAGAGAGAATTCAAATAAAACCCGAGAAAATCTATTACTTGAGGAAGGTACCCGAGTAAAATCAGAACAAGTAGATAGACAAAGAAACGCTCTTATGAATGGCATGTATCCACTTCTGGCCGAAGGGTTACCTAAGGCTACCCCGGAAATACCAAAAGACTTAACTCCTCCATTGCTCCCGATAAAAGCACATCCCAAAACACATCCCAAAACAGCAAAGGACGTTTTCCTTTCCTCCTATTTAGATGACGCAGCTCCCGAGTATGCTAATGCCATACCACCCACACCGCTTGCCGATGGTGTTCAACACCAAGAGCATCCTTCTGTGCCCCCGCAGCAACAAACTCCTATGCAAGTCCCGTCCGTTTCTACAGTTTTTCCCGCGTCTACAATCTCTATCCTACGCCCAACGAATCCTTTTGTGCCTAGCACTTCAGAAGGTGCTACAGGAGGTACGACAGACATGTTTGCCACACCGCCGCGAAATAAACAGACCCTTAGAGATTTAGCACTCCAACGTACACCCCAACTAGCGACATCCGACATGTTTAAAGAACAGCTTGTGGATTGTAGATACGACCCAGTACCAGGTAGACAGGATAATTTGCTCATATCATCACTACGTATAAGACGAGCTACATTATATTTAATGACAATACCAGGAATGGGTGAACACCTAGACGAAATATATCGCTTTGTCCAAACAGGGCAAGGTCCAGAAAGTATTAACGAAGCTATGGAATACCAGAAAGTGGATGTCCAAAGACAACTACTACGTTTTTTCATAAATTGTGTAATTAGGAATCAAGACAGACCTGGGGCAGATCACGATACCATGCAAAGACTTGCCAAATGGGGTCAGAATATATCAGAAGAGAAACATGATAGACAGGCGTGTATAATCGCCATGTGTCGAAAGATCCGCAAGGAAGTAGAACGAATACATAAAGAAAGACGAGAAACCGACTGAGTAGAATCAGAAGAAGAGGAGGAGCAAGAATCAGAGCAATTAGAAACAATAGCTTATGTAGGTAGAGGAAGACCCCATAATAATACCAGAGGTTTTAACGACCCAATACGTCCAATACGTCCAGAATATAATAGACATTTTCCAAACCCTATGCTAAATACAAAATCCCCTGAACACTTATTCCAAGCCGCTGATAAATTACTCCGAGATCGAAGGGGGTACCACATGCTCGATTCCATGGACGAACAAGAATTAGCCAGGTCAGCAGTACAATGGGCTGACAGTCCCGGCGAATACAATGATGATGTACTTGCACACACGTTTCTGAATCTAGACCCATATGAACAGCGCTTAGCTAGTATATACATGATTCAACACCTCCTTATATTATATAAAAGCCAACACTCCGATCCAGGACCCTTACCTGACATATTGACAGAACTACTCACGAACATATGGAGAGGGTCAGGTACTGATTTGATTAAAGAAATTCTAGAATCCCGAAACCATTATTTAAATTTCGTATGCCCAGAACACGTTCCAGTTCCCATTATGGGAAGAAAAATGTATCACATAGATAGACAGAACCCGTTACGCGAAGTGCACCCAATAAGAGGTGCCGGTGATAATTTTACACGCGTGTTTGTGTACACGCCTATAACTAAATTGGAATTATTAGAAATGAAGAAAGTAGTACCCAGCCATGACAAGGACCCAGCAGGTTTCCACCGTGACATAAAAGACATGTTACTCATGGGAGAGTATACCTACCCCGATATTATGAAAATATTAAAAGTCCTATTACCCGCCGGTGTTTACGAAAAACTCAAAGAAAAGGAATGGGAGGTGGGAGACCAAAAGATAGATTGGACAGCATTAGAAAACGAAGAAAAGGCCCGAGCTGCAGGAGCAGGGCTTGGGGAAAAGACTACAGCACTAGCAGGATTACTAATACAGGTACTGCCACGTTTATTAACTACGAAAAAGGAAGACTGGGGCGCAATCTCAGCCTGTAAACAAAAACCAGATGAAGACACTAGCGATTTCTATTCCCGATTTGAAAAATGTTTTAGTATAAATAGTGGCATAAAAGCCAGTAGTGAGTCATATCCACATCTGTTTGTGACAAAATTAGTTGAAAATTCTCTGCTGCAAGTCAAGAATAGAGTATTGAAATTCGAAAGTACCTGGCAAGGTAATACCCCATCACAGATGTTACAGATGTTACAATATCATCACAATAGAATTAGAGAAGAACAAGAACACGAACAAAGACGTATGAAAGATACAAAAATGAAAATGCTTGTTGCACAGTCAGTTCCAGCCGATAGTCATCAAAAGGGTGATTCCGCAGGTCCTGCGAAAGGGACATGCAACTATTGTAAACAACCAGGTCATTATATACACGATTGTCCAGTCCTGAAACATAATATAGCCACAGGTAGAACGCATGAGAGACCACGTCCACCTAGACAGGATCAAAATCAACAACAAATGCCTCAGAATGCACAACCTAGGTTAGCTCCGCAACAACTAGCTCCGCAACAGGCAGCTCCACAACAGATCGTAGCACCACCACAAGCGCAGCCTATTGCTGCAACCCAAGCAACAACACAACAGATGTATCAGTATGCACAAACAGATTATCCCGATTATCAGCGATACTCATGAGATAGCCTAGAGAGGGAAGTTGGCTTACCCCTTATTGAGGTTCCTGTAGACCAAGAGGGACCTTATGTACATAGTGAACTATTAGGGGAAGACAGAAAGTTTTTACTTGATACAGGGGCAAGCAGAACAACTATAAGACGCAGTGAAGTTCCAGGGGCACCCCTCTCAGGCTCACAAAATATTTCCCTTGGATTCTCAGGAAAACCTATAATCAATGACGTAACACAACCTCTTCCACTTACAGTCGGTCCATTGACACGTACTACAGATTTATTACTTACTAAATCATGTCCAGAAAACTTGTTAGGCATAAAAACATTGAAAGCTCTAGGAGCCATAATATGTTGTTCTCCGGAAGGAGTACGACTATTTTTACGTGACTTTAAAGGTCACTACGTATCCAGAGACATGGATCACCGACTGCAGAATTTACCTACACATTTATGGGCACAAGGCCCCACTGATGTTGGTTGCATGAACATTACACCATATCGAGTTACACTGAAAACAGGAATAGTACTACCACGAATGCGACAATACAAGTTACCACCAGATGCTGTAGTGGCTTTACTGCAAATCATTGACGAGCTCATTGCACAAGGAGTGGTTGTCGAAACTGACTCCAATGTATGTAATTCCCCGATAATTCCGATTCTTAAAAGAACGGATCCAAAAGCACCACCAGTATATCGATTAATTATTGATCTGCGCGAATTAAATAAATGTATTGTACCACAATACCCTGTGGTCCCAGATATCTCTTCATTACTCACAGCTATTGACTCAGAAGCCACGTTTTTCACTGTAATTGATCTCAAGAATGCTTTCTTTAGTGTCCCAATCGATCCGGAAAGTCAATATTTGTTCGGTTTTAGTTTAAATGGACGAAGCTTTAAATTCACACGCGCACCTCAAGGATTTACAGAAAGCCCCAGCATCTATAGCCAAGCACTGAAACGAGAACTTGACAGTATCCACATGCCAGTTAACACTGCCTTGCTTCAATATGTCGATGATCTGCTGATCACCGCCCGAAGCGAACCTGAATGTGAGACAGCGTCACTGACGGTTTTGGAAATTTCTGGCTGACAAGGGGCACAAGGTGTCCCCTTCTAAGCTGCAATTCTGTGTCCAGCGAGTTGTTTACCTTGGGCACTCGCTGTCCAAGGAGGGAAGGCAGCTTACATCCGACCGCATCCAGTTAATTGCTAACATGCCATCACCCAAGACACAAAAGGAGGTGCGGGCCTTTATAGGCCTCACTTCATACTGTAGGCAGTGGATCCCTCAATATGCATTTCTAGCAAAACCATTCATCCAGTTGACAACACAGGAGGCAGCCACATCGACTGTCCTCCCTTGGACTCCAGAACATACACACGCTTTTGAAAGCTTAAAGAAAGCTTTATGCCAAGCACCTGTCCTAGCAACACCATGTTACAGTAAACAGTTTACACTCTTTGTTACAGAACGCGAAGGTACTGCCTTGTCAGTACTCACTCAGGAACAAGCAGGATCACATAAACCATGTGCTTATTTCTCTAGTACATTAGATCCAGTAGCTCAGGCTCTTCCAGCGTGCCTGAAATCGGTGGCAGCAACAGCTTTAGCAATCAGACAAAGCGATGCCATAGTGCTAGGACATCAATTGACAGTACAAGTACCACACGCAGTAGAGGTTCTCTTGAACCGCACACAAACACAACACTTGACTATAGCGAGACTCACTGGTTACGAATTAACATTGTTTTAGCCACACATAGAAATCAGACGTTGTAATACGTTAAATCCTGCCACACTGTTACCAGTAGGCGGAACAGATCCATTGGCACATGATTGTGTCGAAGTCATTACTATCACGACGAAACCCAGACAAGACTTGACAGATATCCCTTTGTCAGATCCAGACATGACATTGTATGTAGATGGGTCATGTATGAGAACAAGTACAGGAGAGTTAGTGGCCGCTTACGCAGTCACAACAGACACTGAAGTCATTGAAACAAATTGTATTAACACTTTGTCAGCTCAAGCAGCAGAGTTCACCGCTCTGACACAAGCCTGTATTCAAGCCACAAATAAAAAAGTCAACATATACACAGATTCACGTTATGCATTCGGAGTCGTCCATGACTTCGGCGTACTGTGGCGAGAGAGAGGTTATTTAACTTCTCACGGTGCTCACATCCAACACGGACCCCTCATTCAAGCCCTATTAGACGCGATTCATCTACCTACTGCAATATCGATTATGAAATGCAAAGCCCACACAAAAGTTACCGATATTATTTCTCAGGGTAATGACCTAGCTGACAGAACAGCTAAACAGACTGCTCAGAATCAGACTCACACAACTGACATGACAAAGACAATAGTTCCGACACCAACACATTGCATGACAGTTAAGGATCCCGCACTTGATGTAATTGACATACAGACACATGCTACACCAGAAGAAATAAAGAAATGGACTGAATTAGGAGGGATCCAAACGGATCAAGGATGGATGACGAAAGAAAAATCTATATGGTTTCTCCCCGACTCAATGGTCCAAGTCATCATTAACACAATACATAGTCCAGCGCACCTAGGAGAAAAAGCTATGCTAGACAGCATTCAGCACATTTGGTTCAACAAACATTTACGAGCCGCAGCTAAACAAAAAGTTCGTACCTGTATGATATGTTGTCAGTTTAATCCAGGTAAAAGCATCCCCGTAGAGCAGGGTGGATTTCAAACTCCCGATCATGCTTTTGAAGTCCTCCAGATGGATTATATACAAATGGAACGATGTCGAGGATTCAAATATGTTCTCGTAGTTGTCTGTGCTCTGTCCCGTTGGACAGAAGCATACCCGGTTTCAGATTACACTGCCCCGACTACTGCCAAACAGTTAGTTCGAGAATTCTTCCCACGGTACGGTTTACCACGTGTTGTCTACTCAGATAACGGCCAGCCGTTCTCATCCGAACTAATGAAACACGTTTCCCTTCTATTAGGCTACCAATGGAAATTCCACTGTGTCCGACATCCCGAGGCGGCAGGTCTCGTGGAACGTCATAATCAAACTCTGAAAATTAGATTGTCCAAAATATGTAGAGAAAAAGGAGTTGATTGGATAGTAGCCTTACCAGTTGCGCTCTTTTACATGAGAATGGTAGCACATTCCCGAACAGGGCTATCCCCATACGAGGTGATCTTCGGTAGACCACCAAATATGTGGGGGACGCCTATACCTCGCAAAATCACTGATGTTGACTGTAATATGCTGACAGATTACCTGGCTTCCTTGATGTCTGCACTACAATCTTGTCGTTCACAGGTATCCGCAGCTTTTCCCGACAATACTGAGGTGAAGCCCCATGACGTGGTTCCTGGGGACCTGGTGCTGGTCAGGAATTTTGACCGGAAGACCCAACTGGATCCTAGGTGGAAGTCACCGAAGTTGGTTCTACTCACCACAAGGACAGCCGTGAAAATCGAGGGAAGGAAAGGGTGGTTGCACTCGAGTCATATCAAGAAATTTTATGGACTACCATCCAGTGTAGATACTCAACCCTGTATTCCCTCACAGACAGACTCAAAGCTCCCCTTGGCTGAATTAACAAAACCAGAACTTTACAAACTAAAATTGAGGTCTAGTAAGTCAGACAATTTGATTGTTTAAGTCCTCTCCAAGGTGAATCGGTTGAATTTGTCTCTGACATGTATCCTCTAGACCGGACTAGAGAAAGAAATCATCAGATGCAGCTCAAGAAGCATGCGTATTGTAAATCATTTCGTAGTCACTGCACAGTAACATTATTAATTTTGTTTTTTCTAAGTCTTCTGATCATCATTGTCAGCATTGTATTGCACATGTATTACCCTATTCCTAAGCGTGCTTACAATATAACTGCAGAACATTCTTTTAGTGAATTACCTCCACATGAATTGTCTTATAGATTTGCGCTGCGCAACAATACATTCATTAGTATGCTACATCATTCCCATCAAACCAGCAATGCCACAAATTGTTGGATATGTGGCCGACTCCCTCCCTATCAGAACTATAAGGGAGTTTTGCCCCTCTTTCCCTATCCGTTCACACACAATGGCTCCTGTGGAGCATGGTTTAGTTTGATTAATTCCCTAGATTCAAATTCCGCAGTTTATCAAGACAACTGGGTATGGGGAAACCTGAACTTAGTTTTGCTTAAAGTCTGCTACCCTAACAAGGAGGGACTTCCCAAAAGAACAGGAACTGATCTAGAAAATGAAGTATATGGATTAGGTAATTTTACACTTAACCTCATGATCCTGAACGTTGAATCTGAAGCTACACCAATCTTGCCCGCCATGTCAGTATTCCCAGTAAAAGGGGAATTATGTGTAAGAAAGAATGGCTCCATACACATGGGCCATAGTAAATGCACCACTGTAATAAAGTTCAGTGATCAAGGCAAGTCTACATTTAGAGCTTCTCGTCATTCCTACTTTATATGTGGCCAGACCGCATATATACGTCTACCTTTAGATTGGGATGGTACCTGTTACATAGCATTCCTTCTACCACCTGTTTTCCTAGCCCCTCCTGATTATCATAGAAACACCCATTTAGTACACAATAGACAGCAGAGAGATCTCCCAATTGTCGATTACACTGAAACAGCATGGGAAAAATACACAGATTTCAATAAAGGTTTCTTTCCCTATATAGGTACAGTCACTAATAGTAAGCTAATACGTAGATTAACCAGAACCCTTGAAGCAGTAGTGAACAAAACTATTTCCGCCTTAGGCAATTTAACAGAAGAGCAGTCTGCTATGCGGATTGTTGTGCTTCAAAATCGTCTTGTCCTTGACGTCATCCTGGCCGATAGGGGCGGAGCTTGTAGGGTCATCGGATCAAGTTGTTGCATTTTCATACCAGAAAATTCGCCGTCAGTATATAAGGCCATAACTCGCCTTCATAAGATTGTAAGCCAGATACACCAGTGTCCAGGCACCTGGACTTGGTCCGGTTGGTTCTGGGGCGTGTTGTCAGCCTGAGGATGGAGAATCCTATCCTTCCTAGGTATTGGCTTTCTCATACTATTCAGTTGCTGCTTATGTCTACAATGTGGGCCAGCGATTTGTGGTCTGTGTGCCACCTCGTGTATCCCACATCCAAGTTTTCGTTCGAGATCCCGGAAGAAGAAAGAAGAACAAATGATGCTATATGAACAGATCGAGGGATTGATGAAGATCGATATCTCCTAAGGGTCCGAAGGGGACAAGGAGGGAATGAGGAAATATGAATTTTGTGATCAGTTATGTCCCCTATCGTAGACCCCAACGGCTCCATGTACATGCTATAAGTACATGTATGTTCCCTCCTGTTCCAGTTTTGAAGACGCAAATATATGTGCGTCCACCGTCAACATGCCCTCTTTCAGATCCGCCATGAATGGGTCAGATATTCCATTCCTAAGTATGAAAGGCCACCGACTTTATGTGGTTCACTTTCCACATTTTACAGATTCAGGCGAGTAGGCCCGAATTCTGTCATCAAGCCTTTTCTGCCTTCTGCATCTGAAAGCTCCAGTCTGAGCCTGCATCTGTGTCCATGAACTTTGTCCTACTCCCTGCGCGGCTAACGGTGCCTGATCCAGCCCGTCGCCTGCCAAAAACTGTATTTCACCTTCAAGATTATCTCCTCCGCTCCTCACCCGATGCATTCCTGTCTAGCAGTTTAGGTAAACATTCCTCCAGCTACCGTGCAAAGGGCCAGGCCTCGCTGCCCTCATGCAAGTAATTCATAGCCCCGTTACCATGGAATATTCCTACCCCCTCGCATCTAGTGTAGACACTTAGACGCTTGTACACGCACTAACAGTCAGTATAGTCAGTATAGAATAAGATTCTATCCTAAGAGACCTCTCTTTTTGGATAACACAGTTCTTTAAACATAGGATATTAGATATGATTTGGGATTAGGTTGACATAACCCCAGACTTCTGTCTCCACATGTAGAGCTAAATGTCAAGTCCCCTTCACCCTCTAGTTGCACGTCAATCACACGTCATGCGGCTGCGCGCGCATCTCTGCCAAATATTTCTGCTGACATTGCAGGATTCTTTTATGGATCCACCCACTTGTGACATCATGTATGATGACGTTTATTAAATTACGCCCATGTATACGCCTCTATTAGCTACGTATGCACAGTTTATCTGTATTATCAGCTGTTACGCCTCTTGCATCTGTTTCACTGTAATGTATTTTCTATAAAACTGCCTATCTGTCAATAATATATGCCCTTCCTTCCTGAACTTTCGTGGTGATGGAATAGAATGCCTACAATTCGAATTGTATTCCTTTGTATAGGAATAAAGCCTTTTAAAACCTCTAATACCACGGATTCTGCCTCTTATATTTACTGAGTTATTCTTAATAGACTTTACCGCATAAAAATAGTACCGGTAACGAAATATTTACCACAAATAGACAAATCCTGCCCACTATAATCCAAAAACATACCTTCAAACCAAGTGAAAAAATCAGACACACTCTCATCTTTCTTTTGTCTACAAGCCGACAATTTACCCCAATCTACTTTTCTTGGTGGAATAAGGGAATGGATATAGGTAATAATACAGCCTGGCAATGCTAGAATTTCTGCCCGGGGCTTATCACCTGGCTTTCTTTCCTGGTCCCATGCTTTAATTTGATCCCATGTACCTCCCAATACCACGACATGATCTTGCGTGTGAACCTGGCTCCAAATATCAACTGAAACCAGTAAAAAAAAAACATTTCAATATCAGCAAGAGTCATTACAGTGGAAGAGGCAGATTCAGTCAATTTTTTTTAATAGGCAGTAGGATTTTTCCTAGGATCAGGCAAATGAGTCTTATGAGACAAAACTTAACTTCTTTTCCACAGAGTATAAACCCATTGCTCCTGCAAACAGGCCTCCACCCTCGCCCTAGTAATATTACCACAGCCATCCGTTAATTACGGCAATTCTGGATGATATATAAGATGAACCTCCGGCATCGGAAACTGGGACACCGACCTGGGACTTTTCTCAAGTAGTCTTCCCCTACAAGCTAATATTGTTGCAACATTAGCAAAGACTTGTTCTGGCCCCAATTCACTAATATACACATGATCTCTAATGTCATATAAAATTTGAGGTGCTTCCGCTTCTAAACACTGTTGCCAAAGACCAATTAAAGAAGCGGACATGTGTTTAAGGGCATGCTGCTGTATAAAGGGCTCAAAATCTCTCATAGTCGCCCAGACATCCTTTACACTATAAATAGGAATATGAGCCCACTGTGCAGCCTGATTGGCTATTACCGTTTTCTCATATTTTCCCACATCAGATTGCACTAACTGTCCTATGCGTTCCTTACATTTTGTCCAATCCCTGTCTTCAAATCCACGTAATGGTGTCCCAGTACTTACTAATGTCGGAGGATGAAAAACTACAGTGGGAGAAGCAGCATAAGTAACTGGCACTATTGTCCCTGGGGGTTGTGTTGCGGGAGAAAGAGCTGGCAAAGGGGATGCTGAGAAAATAGGTGTGACAGGAGTACAAACAGTCACAGTGGCCACAGACGGCAAAGAAAAAGAAGAACGAGGAGGAGGAGGGGCCGAAGCAACAGCCATTGACATAGCAGCGGTAGACACAGGGACAGAGACAGGGGACACAACTGTAACGGGCGACTGTGAGGGCACCGGAACAGTGGGATATACTCTTTGCAGGGCATATGAAGGCAGGGGTCGGGTATCCAACAATTCTTCGACAAAAGTGTCATCTTCTTCCTGATCCACATACGATTCATCAATTAGTAATCAAAACCTTCTATCTTCACATTCAACTCCCTTTCCCTATTTTTCCTTGTCATATGCCACAGCTTTCTGAGTCAGTGTCTGCATTTTCCCTTCCGGGCCTCTTTCTTTGCCTTCAATTGCCTCTGCCTAGCTGCTTTCTGCCATGTTCTAAGGGAATCAAACAAAGACTGCCTACTTCGTCTCTTAAACAACTGTTCTTGTAAATACTCTATCTTCTGTTCATCGAAAGTGCCCATCAAAGGCCACTGTAACTAGGCAATGTACCTAGTATATTTGTGACATAATGTACTAAACATAACAGGGCCAATACCATGCTTCGCATACATATCAAAATTCGTAGTGCCTTCTGGAGGTGCCGGCTGAGCAACTTGCAATCGAGCATCAGAAGAACAACGGCGGCAGCACAAGGAAAACAGTTTACTGACACCAGGCATTCTCAAAAGAAATCAAATTTACTATTTTATGCCTGGCAAAACATTTGCAAATGCTTTTATCCAAAAGACGGCCCTTAGACCGTACCAAATACAAACCAAAATGGTACCATATCCACAAAGAATCAAAGCAAACTCAGCTGATATATGCAGGTCAAACTAATTGATTCTCCACTGCTGACTCTTCAGACCAAAAGGACAGATCCAAGGGTTTTGTCATTCAGGACTCCAGTCGGGATGACCACTGAGTGAGGCACCATCTGGGTGGGACCGAAGGGACAGCTGCAAGTACCAGGAAACCTTCATGCAGGGATCCCTGATCCGTCTGTCCAACCCGACAATGGCCTCGACCTCCCCCCGTCCGCCAAAGGGGATGAGTCACTCACCCAAAGATGTCCCTGTTCAGGTGCCAACTGAAGGAAATGGCCTGATAAGGGTCTGTAGGAGAGTAGGATCTGCTTCACATGGGTACCCCCACTTTTTGCTGGTGTTTCACTGTTTTATGACCTTAGTCTGGCTGTGGCCCTGCTGATCAGGATCACAGCCTAGCTGCTTCCTCTCTCAAATTGTTTGCATGTACATTAGGTACATATCTAGTTGGATTCTGGAGTGCCTTGTAAGACCCTAGTACATGGTATACTATGTACCTAGGGCATAGGTACCTCAGAGGCCTACCAGGGGCTGAAGCATGTAATATACCATCCCTAGGAAGCACTCCAAAATGACACCACAGGTCTGCTACTGCAGCCTGGGTAAGGGTGTGCTTGCACCCCTTACAGTGGTATAAGCTACCTATATCACTACCATTGCACACGCATATAATACCTATAAGTCACTCCTATGGCAGGCCTTAACAATCCTGAAGGCAGAGTGCTTGGTTTTTATGTGAGAGGGTGCCCCTGCATGAGCAGAGCCCCTCTGCAGCGTTTGGAGTACCTCCTCTGATGCTGTTTGTGGTGCAGCCTGACCATATACTCTTAAGTGCATTATAACCTCGTGGTAAATGCTAACTTTGAGATGGCCGCACGGAACTATGTTGTGTTTGGTGTCAAACGCTTTGGAATATTACCCCCCGCAAGGTCTGGTGGCGGGGGTAGCATTTCACCCTTCTAGAGGAAGAGACATGTTCACACTGGTCTAACCCGGTAGGACTTTCTACAGCCCTGGCATCACAAAATGGATGCCTCTGCCACAGACACGGGTCTGGTCTCCTGCTGCTCACCGAAACTCCGGTAGGGGAGGCCTGGACAATAGGTTTCCTGTCCCAGGGAGGTGTAACCACCTCCCCAGACAGGCAGATGTGTATTAGGGCTGGGCGGGAGAACTCTCTGGTGCTTTGAAGTCCTGCACTGGGGGCACACTTGGTGTCCCTGTGCATAGTCCAGTTCAAACCAGTTGCAGGGGCTACCTGCCCCTGCTCTGGAATGAAACTGGACAAAGGAAATGGGTGTAACCACCCCTCTTTCCAAACCCTCCCATAGGTGGGTCCCTAGAGTATGTCCAACACCCAAACTTAGTATGAGTATGGAACCCAGTCCTTGCGACTTTAGATTAACCTGGACGAAACTCTGCATCATATATCCTGGACCTTCGACGTTCTATCCTGACTAGAAGACTGAAGAAATCTCCCTTGGGGTCAAGGAGTGACTCCCCTGTTTGGCAGGCACCAAAGAAGCAAATGACCGGTCTGCATTGCTGAAGCTCCCGCCGGACGCCGAAGACTTTGCATCACCAGAGGTAGATTTCCAAACTTCCCCAAGGCTACCCTGGGTCCACAGCAAAGCTGAGGCCCGTGGCTATTGTGGGTGATGTGGAACTGTGACCCCTGGACACCATGAACTTTTGGAGCAACACTATCTTCCTGGTCCTCCTCGAAGCTGTGCTTTGGGCTCCGAGTAGCCCCAGCCTTGAACACCTCCTGCACCAAAGATTGCTGGCCTCCACTCCATGAGTGACCCGTGGGCCAGTTTTAAGTGCGACCGCTTGAGGCTCCTTCGCGATCGCTATCCCGTTGGCTAGTAGGTCCCCACGAAGGCAACTCCTCTTCTAAGTGGGCTTCCCTGGTTTCTCTAGACGTGCCCCAACTTACCCTTGCTGGGTGAGTCTCTCAGACCTTGCTGGTCTGCACCGCAGTCCTTTCTCTGATATCCAGTGACTTGCCGTTGCCAAGGCTTGCTGGGTCCATTCTGGTCTCTGACACCGCAGCACTCGACAGACTATGTGGGACAGCTCGAATCTGGCTCGTGGACTTTGTCAACGCCTCCTGGACCTCGTGGCTGAAGAGTCAAGACACCCTTCAACTCACCTGAAGCGCCCAACATCTGTGGGCATTTGTCCATCCTGCCATCGGTCACTGGCAAGTGACCCAGACCCTGTCCCCTCTGCTTTCAGGTTCCTTTCATCCTAGATCCATGCTTGGACAATTCTCCTCTTCACGGCAGCAGCAGGTCTTTGCCAGCTTCCATTGCAATCGACGACGTGACCCGACACCAAAAGACACCTATGCACCCGGCTTCCCTGGGTGAGGTAACTCGAGTACTCTGGTGCTCCCGTGGGTGCTAGCCCTAGAACTTCTCATGTCCAAAAGGGCTTGGTCCTGACTCGATTCTAAGTGTCCCTAATCTTTAAATTTCCAACCGCGACATTGCCCATTAAAGCGAACGGGAACCTGCGGTTGTGTTTACACGCTGCACGTGACCCCTGTGGGTCCCCTGCTTCCCTACCTTGGGTGGTTCCTTGGGGTCCCAGGGATTCTACAGGCTCTAGGCCTTGTGTCTAGTTCAGTCGTGGTTCTTATAGCACTTTATTGGTATATGGTTTGGTACGCCCCTAGGGCCCAAACGTGTATCTGTGCTATTACTGTTGAGTGCTAACTTGTAAATTAAGTACTTTGAACTCCAGTCTCATAAAGAGACTAGAGGGGTGTGTTTTATCCTAAATACATATATTTTGAATATATACCTTGTGTGGTTGTCCTTTTATTTGATCATTCAAGAGATTATAGTCTGGTAAAACAAGCTGCTTTACATTCCTTCAAGATTTAGCCTGAAGGCTGGTCTCCATAGCTACCACTAGGATAGCTTTCAATAAAGTTTGTCTTTAACCTATCACCATAAGGGGTTGTTTGGACTGATACAAGGTGCCCACTAGAACTAGTGGACAACATATATCAGGCCACCTTCTCACAGGGTCACTCACGACCACCTCTCAGCCTTCCGTATCAAATAAAGAGTCGGTCAGACAGTAGAGAATACAAACCAATAACAGTTTATTCAAAGTACACTCATACCAGAGCCCTGTATGCCCAGTTGCTAGGAGTGCTGCAGAGGGACTGGCATCAGCAAGCATAACGATACATTATGTACACTTCGAAACCAATAAAAGCACGCTCTTCATGGAATTTTCCAGGGAGATGCAGCTGTACAGTAAATTACAAAGGAGTAAGTTTCAATTCTGAGGCCGGGCACACATTATCTACTACTCAAGGTCACTCTGTCTGTACCTACTACTAGACAAGTGGGAGAAGGCCTATATCTAACAGGAAAGGTATGCGCTAATAAGAACAGTGCATGCATTAGTGTAGCAGAACTCAGCTCCACAGAAACATAACATATAGAAGGCCGTTTCTCAGAAATGGCACAGGATTAGTTTTGATCATGATACAAAATGGCGCCCATACACAAAATGGCACTGCGAATGCTAACCTACGTAAAACAAAGCAAAAGCATAATTTTTTATTCCAACAAAAGCAAGGGGCCCAGTGCTCACCTTCTCCTTGGGAGGAGACCAGGTTCTTCACCTCCGGTCTCCGGGTCTCTAAGCGTGGCCCTGGGTGCGATTCCTCCAGCTGCAGCAGGTAGGTGCTAGTCAGCGTCTTAGGGGCAGCCAGATGCTGCACAGAAAGTGAGGTGAATTTCTTTCCTGAAGTCGCCACTGTGAGGTCAGTCTTTGGGCTCCGAGGGAGGTGCAGATCGCTGTCTGCATCTTGAGCCTCACAAATTGAGGTTGCTGTCATCAATCCAATGCCATCCCCAGAATAAATGCCCAATGTAGGCCTCCAGAACACAAGATAGGCATAGAAGCAGCTAGGGGACCCTGGATTACTGGAGTATGACGGCGATGAGCTCCGCAGGGCAATATGTTGCCAGAATCAGCCAGAATCCTTGTACTACTCCGCCGCCATCTTGACCATGCCCTCATATCTGCCCCTTGAGAGCGTAAATAATGCAGTATTTTTTTGCTTTTACTAAAATTGGAAAGCCCATTTACATTCAAAGGTGCAAGTTTAACTGAAGGAGTTAAATGATCCTGTGTAGTCATGTGATTATTTCCAAAGTGTGGTCACTGTGATACTACATTTCCTTTCTTGGTAAAGGTGGTGTAGTGGGGTTTTGCGTCTATGTACTATGTTAAAATATATAACCTGTTGCTCTACCTTATCTCAGACCCCCATCTATGAGTTTTTCAGGTAACTGGTGCTCAAGCTCTTCTTCTGGATCTGACACTGTTCCCTTGCACAGAGGCATCCAGGGCTGCATTCCATCTTCTCTGGTTTCCATGTTTCAGTGCCGCTCCAATCTGAGTCACCAACAGCAGGCGTGCAAGCTCAGGTGTCAATGTCAGATTGGCAGAGCCCAAGATTTCTATAAATGTTCATTATAGAGTCCATCTTGTGAACAATATCCATGAGTTGCCATCTTGCCTTAGGTTAACATCCACCCTCACAGATCTTGACTCTGATGCACTGGGCCAGCTTAAGGAAGGTGGATGGGCCTGTGTGCTGGGTGTTGGTCTTTTTTGTATGTTCTGTTACAGGAAAATATTATGCAGCACACAAAAGGTAAGAATGATCTTTCCAACTATTATATGGGAGTACAGGTAGCACCACCCTTTTGTGATCAAGAAATCTGAATTACAAAATGAGGATGCCAAAAGTGTGCTCTATAATTCCACAGGAGAGTGTTCATTAATGTATACCTCTGTTGAGGAACAGTGGATGGACATCTGATAGAAGTCTGGTGATAAGGGAGAGGTCATATGGTGAGTGCCTCAACTGCACTAAAGATATTTTACTCATACATCCACTGATAGCTTTCATCAGATCCAAATGCCAATTTAAGGAAGATTCTTGCAAGAACTGCTAGTCACCATAATGTCATGTCCGAAGTTAACCATTTCAGTGCAATGGACGATCCATTCATATTCACTTCATTATGCTACATTGCTTGATTTCTAGAGCACACAAATACCCATACAGGTGTCTTGGCACTAAGCAGGGGAAAATACAGACCATTAGAGAGAAGGCTATTGACAGAATAGCCAGGTTTTTAAGTCCTTGCAAAACCATAACTTGCAGAGGTTTTCTGCAGGGTCATTTGAGCTTCTATAGAAAAGGACCTCCCCCAAAACGAACCCGATTAAATCTCAGGACTACGAATAGGGGAGCATTGGTAGATCCTAGATTATGGCTAGAAACAAAAAAGGAGTATTTCTGTTTGAGACAGCCAAGACTAGACATATATAATACTCTGTGAATAAGGCACAAAGATTTAAAAGTAGCCCATTTACACATAGGTAACTGTTATGATTTTTGTGTATTATAGTTTGGTAGGCTTCCTTTCTGACAAGCTCGTAGCATTTATGTTGTGCGGCACACATGGAATGTACAGCCTGTGTATTCAATGTGAGCCGAGCAGCGATCAATGTGCATGGCAGTTGACAGACTAAGTAGGCGGGGGAATCTCGATCATGCGATTAGAGAATAAACGTCTGACATGTCAATTGGAGTGCTTACGTAATTCACTACAATTTGGTGACCATCGACTGCTCTCCCACCCTTGTGAGGTGTGAAGTGATGCTTTCTCACAGTGCTGCTGCATGAGGAATTGTACTTCATTGCAGGGTTTTTAGACAAAAAAAACCT
Source organism: Triturus cristatus (assembly GCF_964204655.1). Classification (NCBI taxonomy): domain Eukaryota; kingdom Metazoa; phylum Chordata; class Amphibia; order Caudata; family Salamandridae; genus Triturus; species Triturus cristatus. The sequence goes on from NC_140586.1 coordinate 582,017,990, forward strand.
GTAACATCACTTGGCAGCTAATGTTATTCTATGAGATCGCTGTGAGAATCAGCATGTAAAGTTACTGTAATTTTGATATTGTTGGTGAAAACGTACTAGTGGCAGTTGAGGGCTCCCGCTAGTAAGACTACTGCTCCGTCATACCCACAAGCTTAGCTTCAAGTGTGGATTGCTTCTGGGAAGAGTACGTGATGTCACACGTGGTACATTGTACGTAAGGCTATCTTGGATTGGTTAGTCTCCTCATAGGTGTAAGTGGAGAGTTCAATGTCCATTTTCATTTCCATGCACATCACAGCTGACAACGTTGAATGCGTGAGAGTAATCTAATTTATTGATTCACAGTGATCTGCACACTTAATGACGATGCAGGTCACAGCAAAGTGATTTGCACACTTCTAATAGCGGAGCAGGGTCACTGTATCTTCCCCATTGTTTTCACCCGGCAATCTTCACATCAATATCAGTATAGTTCTGCACAGTTAGAGGCGACTGAGGCAAGTGCTTTCACACGTTGATCTGCACGCCAGTAACAGTGCAACCTCACCCTTTGTTTTTCATACACCAGTATCACTGTGATATGCACACCATTTGCCCAGTATAGGCCCTTTTATCAGCATAGATCGTCTGGAGCAGCAAAGTTTCAGTTCATCACAATTCACTTTTTATCATGTTTCATGTTCGTATGGCTTGTCATCCTGTACTTGGTTGTGATCTCTAAGAAGCTACCTTCAAGGAGGAGTCTAGTGCAAAGAGGGAGTCTTCTAAGACATGGAAATTAGGAGGAAGAGAAACAGAAATAGGTCTACTTTAAACTGTTTTTGGTGCACTTCTTTCATATTGTTTTCTTTTTTTTTTTGCAGTATGGCTAGTAGTCAAATGGTTACACCACCCACATAATGTTTAGAAGAAGGTAAGACTCCCTCCATATAATGGGAGGAGTGGACTGCAATCTTTGAGATGGTTTAAGGTTTCCAGCTTCTAGAAGAAGGCATTATTACATAATTCTCTAGGTAGAGAAGGTCAGCATGCTTTTAAATTCTTACCAAAGGTAGTGGGAGCTGATGGTCAGCCTATATAAAATCCATATCTAGAAGCAAAAAGTAGGTTGGGAAAGTATTACAGTAAACAGGTTATTATTGTGATCTAAATAATTAACTTTTATTCCTTACCTCAAAAAGAGAAGGAAACTGTTGACCAAATTGTTACAAGATTAAGATAATTAGCAGTCATATGTGATTTTGGTCTTTATGACAGATCAGATGATTCGGGATCAATTAACAGTTAAGTGTAAAAACAAATGAATGCAAGAAAGATGATGGGCAGCACTGCCTGAAGCTATTGCTACAGCGAACATTGTATGGAAGAAATGCAAAAATTAGAAACTAGAAAAGAGGAAAGTGTACATGTTGTGAGAAAAAAAGAGGAAACAGCAAACATTGAAAGCAAAGGAAAACAAAACATCAAATTAGTAAACCTAAAATGAAGGTCATTAATGAATTCTAAAGTAAATTCAGTGGATGCTATAGATGCGGGAGCATGGGGCATGCTGCAGATTTCAGGGGCTGTTTTGCAAGAGATAAAGATTTCAGGAAAAGTGGAAAAAGAGGACCCCTAGCAAGGGTGTGCAAAGATCTCCCAAAGAAAAGGGATGCATTTGTGGATGAAGACAGTGGTACACCAGACATTGCACTCTGTCTTGAGAGTGAGAAAAAAGTAAAGATACAAAGACCAAGGGCAGTCTTTACGTTAAATGGGGTACCTGTGGAATTGATGGTTGATCCGGGGTCTATATACACTATTTTGACCAGAACGTTTTTGAAGAAGAGTGGTCTAACAAAACATTATGCAACAGTGATATCCTGCCTAAGTTGTATGGTGGAGAAGCAATACTTATTGAGGGGTTTGTAGAGATAAATTGTGAATGTAAAAGGAGAAAAGCGGTGGGCAAGATGTATGCATCACAGGAGGGTTCAGCCATTTTGGGTTGGGTCCAACAACATGATTTTCATGTGGTTTTTGATCCCCGGTCAAAGGAACAAGTGTTCGTAGTGTAAATGTTAGATGGTTTAAAAACTATGTAAGCCAAATATGAGAATGCAGTCAATAATAAGTTGGGAAAACTCAAAGGGTATGTGCATGAAAATAAAGTGAAGGAGTATGCTAAACCCATTAAACATGGTGCAAGGAAAATCCCCATTGCTAGTCACAATGAAGTAAAAGAGATAATCAATGTTAAAGGATGTGCAAAAGGAAGGGGTTATTGAGCCTTTGGAGTTGTCGGAATGGCTCGCTCATGTCATGATCACCAAAAAAAGGATGGCAAATTGAGGTTTTGTGTTGACCATAGATCGTTGAACCAAAGCACAGCATGGAAAGAAATGTTTCTCATGGTATTGGTTCTGTCCTGTCTCAGGTGAATGATTCAAGGGAAAAACCAGTGGCATTTCCTTCATGCACACTCAATAATTCAGTTCGCAACTATGCTGTTATTGAAAGGGAGGCCTTGCCTGCAGCATGGGGTGCTCAGTATTTTTGCACATAGCTTCGGGGGGCCTCATTTCACATTGGAGATGGATCACAAACCTTTGGTTAAAATTCTGAGCCCCAGGAGGCGCAGACAAAGGTTCTTCCCGTTTGATGCGTTTTGCTGCAAAGTTATAGGATTACAAATATAAAATCGAATATGTCACAAGGTGGAGAAATGTGCAGGCTGACTGCTTGTCTAGACTACCACTTAATAGTGGAAATGTAGATTTGGATTATGAGGATGATGTGGTGCGTGCAGTGGCAAGTATTGAAGATGCATTAGAAGAGGAATTTAAATCTATTAGCAAGAAGGAGTGGCAGAGAGCAGCGGATGAAGATGATGTCTTTAAAGAGTTGGTGAGCACAGTTAGAGTTGGTTGGAGATGAGAGGGTGATGTATGACCTGGTTTAAGAAGTTATGTTAAGTTACAGGAAGAGCTTAATGGTAAAAGACATGTGCGTACTTCTCTTTACAATCCTCAAGGAAGCGGTATGGTTGAGCGTATGAATCGGATACTAAAGGGTACCATACAGATGGCAGTACAAAGTAAATAAGATGTTTAAAAGTCTGTGGAAGATGTAGTTTGGGCATATAATACTGCTGTAAATGGAGTGAAAGGTGAGACCCCCTTTCAAAAGGACGAGAGGTAGAGTGGCAAAAATGAAGTTGTCACCTCAATGGCTAATGGAAAGTAAACTGCATAAGGAAAAAAGAATAGTAAACAAGAATGTAGAAAGGATAGAAGGAGATTTAGTTAAACCTTAAATTTAAAAGGTAAGAAGATGGGGTTAAAAGATTTTCCAAGCACATGAAGGTGAAAGAAGTGCATGGATGGCAGGTAGTGTTGAAAAATGAACATAACTGGAACAACATAAGAGTAGCATTATATTGTAAAAAAAGAATCAAGGAAATGGTTTGTGGAAGATGAAGATGCAGGGGTGCAAGATGGTGAGTTTATTTTAATGGAAGATATGATAACTAGTGGTGGGAAAGGATGAATATGTAGGGATTCGGGTAGAATGAGGAATGTGGTAGAGAACGAGGGGTTTGACGAAATTGAACACTTAGTAAGATCTCCAGGTAGACATAATCGTTTGCACCATATGCCAGTTAAGTTTGCTGACTACATTATAAAATAGTAGTTATAATATGTGTAAGGTTGTGTGGATCAGATATAGTATTTCTGCATAATTGATGGCTCTGCATTGTGTAGGCTAACCCTATTTGTACTCATATTTCAACAGTGTATCCCTTGTTTTTTCACCCGGCTCTTGTTCTAGTGTAATTGTTTTTTTCTACTTTTGTTGTTTCTGTAAAGAAAGTAGATTTGTTATGATTTATGTCTATTATTGTTTGGTGTGCTTCCTTCGTGACTAGCTTGTGGCATAGATGTTGTGTGATGCACATGGAATGTACAGCCTGTGTATTCGATGTGAGCCGAGCAACAATCAATGAGGAAGGTAGTTGACAGACTAAGTAGGTGGTGGAACCTCATTCATGTGATGGGGCGCAAACTTTTACATGAAATATCAACAGAAGTCAGTATGTCATTCACTACAGTCACCAATTAAGGGTATCTAAGGCATCGGAAGCAGAAGAAAATTGGGGCAGAACCTGAGCAAATCGTGCCACAGCATTTTCAATCCTCTGAAGTAACCTGCCGAGAATACCAATATAAAGCACTAAAGGGGAGATTCATTAAGGTTTTACACTGTGTTTGCATCACATAAGTGACGCAAATCGGCACAGAATCTTTTTTTTCAATTTATTTTCCAGCACTAAACTTGTTTAGTGCTGGAAATATTGTGAAAGTAATGCAAAGAAGCGCATAGCACTGATTTGCATTTCTTAGTCCCAAGGGGGCCTGCCATGGGTGGAGCATGGGCATTCCCATGCAACCACGCAAGGTTTCAGGTGCTAAACCCAATTTACTAAATACAGTTATACATGGTTTAGCATCAGAAAACTGTGCCCTTTTGAAGTAGGCACAACAAAGGAGAAATGCTTTAATTTCTCCTTACTTTTCCGACTTTGTACATGTGCTGTACTTTACACCATGCATGCAAAAAGGGGAAAGGTTTAAATTTAATCTATGCATTTTGTACTGGAAGACTAACATTCCAGTACAAAACCCATGGTAGACTTACAGCAACACCCTTGCATTATGGCCCAAAGGTTTCTCTATGGAACACAGCAGCTGATTTCAGAACTGACGCTAGGGAGAGGGGAGGACAGTGCTGCTGCACTGTGCGACATGAGAAAGTGGTAAATCTGGCCCTAAGGGGAGTCACCTTAATCACTACCATGGTAACTACACAGGGAAGTAGAAGGAGAGTTTTTCTCAGCACCCTAATCAAGAAAAAACAGCTAGCAGAGAGATGTTTAACCTGTTTCTAAAAGTCAGCCTTTCACTTAGTCAGAATGTTGAGATCCTTAACTTCAGCGGCAAAAATGTGATGGAAAAGGACATATGATAAAATTGTCTCTGATCCACAGCTGTAATGTTTTATCAGCATTGAATAGCAGGGTATTTTCCATTAGCCAAAGGCTGACTGCAGACATACACTAAACCATAAAGTTTCAAAAGGTGCATTGACTAATTGATTTACAGCAACGATCAGCTGTGTATCATTGGCGTAATTCAATCAGTTCACCCCCAAAGTATTTAACAAGTTTGGTAATGGGACAGATTTAAAGACTGAAAAAGTAGGGCTAAATGCTAACCTTTGGTGCACACAATGGTTCAATGTCTTGAACTCTGACTGGTTAGGCGGTTGATATACCTCTTGACACTTGTCTCTCAAGAAGGAATTATAAAATTGTAGCACAAACCCACTTTTTCCAGTTTTTGTTAGCCTGGTCAGTAATATCGGGTGTGAGTACATATTGAATGTGGCCGATAGATCTAATTAAACCGGGGTAACTAGATACCCTTTATCTGCTGACATTCGCAGGTCATCAAACACCAACACCAAAGATATTTCAGGACTAAATCCCAGTCAAAAAACAAATTGCACATGTTCAAAGATCTGCTGTTGCTCAAAAGCCAGAAATGAGATCATTTACATATTTTTCTAGAATTTTTATTAGAAATGGTAAAAGTGAAATTAGTTTAAAATTTGAAAGGACAAGAGGATCAGCATGCATTATATTTTAACAAAGGGTAATCAAAGCTTCTTTCCAATTTTCAGAAACTCAAGAATGTATCAGAAAGCTTTTAAACACTTCTCAAAGTGAGTTAGCCAGTTCTGATGATATCGCTTTTCAAAACCTAGGGAGAATAAGATCTAAGGGAGAGCCAGACTTGAATGTACTGGTAATATGTATGAATAGTTTGATTGAGATGCGGTCCAAAGGTCCCATGAGTGGGAATATACCTAAGAGTTGTTCAACTAACGCCCCCGACTCAAATGTGCTAAGAGATGAATGAGAGTACTCAGACCCAGTCCCGATCTCTAATGTAATATTGTGGGCAGTAGGTATTTGTGTGTCACATATAGCAGAAATTGTGTCCTCAAAGAATTTTGAAAGCTTACCAACCAGATTTTTAGAAAGCTTAGATGATTGTGAAGGTAATAGACAGAGTTGAAATGGACTTGACTATAGGAAATATTTTGTTTGGGGAGTTCTTAGTAGCTGCAATCTAATTTAAAAAAACCTTTGACTTGGCCAAAGTTACTAGTTTATTAGACAATCTAAGAGTAGCCTCTTACAACCATGTTTAGCTTTATTTAAGGGAGTGGTGCATCAGAAGGCAAAATGTCTAACATGCCTAGGAAGAATTTTTCTCCAAGATAGAACCATGTAAAGGGCAGAGTTGACCCTTTGAACATAGTCCTTATATCGCCCTCTTTAGGAGCCAGAGCTATGGTATTGCTAAATCAATCTAAAGGACTCAAACAATTTTGGGATAGAGAGCATTACCCAAGGATGCATCAAGTCCGAATGGATTTGTAGTGACCAGCCCATCATTCCTCCAAAACAAGATGCTGAAATGGTTTCGAAAATTATCAGACCTGTGGTAAACTAACCTGAGACTTCACTGTACCTCCCAGTCCAAATATCAGGCCCATCACTGCTTGACACCTCTCTATAGCCTGAATACAGATGGAACATTTTGGAGCTTGGGCTTTGAAGTTAGATTCTGTCCAAATATAAAATCAAGGGTGGCAGGGGGACAGCCAGGGCATCGGTGAAGTTTCCCTAACGCAATGGTGGGTAATGGCAGATAACCCCACTTAGCAAGACAGACGCTGTAGAAGGAAATAGAAGAACCCCGTATCTCCATAGCAGATAACTCGGAGATCTTAAGTTATTTAGCTTTGAACTTTGATTTGAGTGTAACTGACATGTCTTTCGTGCATTTCTGAAGGCGAGGACAATACAAGATGTTATAACCCTCCCAACATATCCCAGCAATATCAGGCAGGATACAACTGTTAACCCGTTTTCAGTTAGGAACAGGGCATCCAAAGTGCTAAGGCCCAGTAAGCACAAAATCTCTCTTGCATGTTTCACCCCCAAGTGGGCATTTTTAAGGGCGCACTTTAACAGGCTGTTCCAAGATAAACAAATACCAGGCCTTAGGAAATTGAAGGCTTTGCATGGTGTGTATCTGCCATTCACTAATTAATGCCCCGCTCCCTCTGATCTGGTTTTCTAGTCCCTGCTATGACTCTTATGTAGGCTTCCTTCTCCTGCCTGCACATACTTGGCCAGCAACATTTAGTCCACCACCCAAAAGAGCATCCAAGTTGTGCTCAACCAAAGGAGGGAAAATGGCAGAGGGGGGGCTAGCGCATGCTCTGCGTCAGTCCGATCACAAAATAAACTGCTTTGCAATGAGCACCAATACCTCAAATGACCCTGGAAACACGACGTCTGGAAGAGTTAATCCCTGGCTCGCACAACCCTCTTGCACTTCCTCACCCCTGTTTCCCTTCTAAGGTTAATATACCTTCCTGCCCATTTCAGAAACAAATTAAAAGATAGAATAAAAACAGAGTAAAACAGCTCTTTTCAAAAATGATGCTGACAATATAAACAACAAAAAAAAACACTTTTAAACATGAAAAACAGTTCAGAGCAATTACAAAATCGATGATATTTGCAGTGTGGTGGGCATGAACGGTTCATCCACCACATTGACAAATAACTTCCTTTTGATGATAATGAAAGATAGTGATATCCATGGAAGTCACATCACTCTGAGCTCCCCTAGGTACCTAGGGGCAGATTTATGTTTCCTGGCGCATCCCTGAAAATCAGCAGGGATGCGCCAGGAAAGATGCGTCACGCAAGTTTACCCTTGCACCACCACAGATGCGCCGCATTTACAATGCAGCGCATCATGGCGCAAGGATAAACAGATACGTGAAGCATCTGATGGCGTAAGGGCGGCGCATTGCTGGAGTCGTGTTGCAAGCACGACGCAACTCCAGCAATGTTTAGGGGCTGCCCATACACTAACATGCTGCGTCATGCCTTCAAGCAGGCGCAAGGTTTTGACGCAGCAGCGTCGGAAAAGTGACTGAGTGAAATCTTGTAGATTTCACTGCGTCACTTTTCCGAGGCTTTTTCTGAAGGAACGCCCACCCTGCATACATTAAACCTGACGCAGGTTTAATGTAGCACAGGGCTTTACAACATGACGCATCTCCCTAGATGGGCCACATTGTAAATAAGGCGCAACATGGCGCATGGTTTACGCCGCCGCTGCGTCACAAAAGTGACGCAAAGGCGGCGTAAAAGTGGCGTAAGTCTGACATAAATCGGCACCCTAGTTTTCACGAATGCCTGAGTTTGGTATGTTTCTCGGGGTGGCAGCTAAGTCCAGGCCCATAGCCTTCCTACATCTCCAAAATGGGTCATTTTCCATTGTGAAAATTTGATATCTCCAGGTTACATTTTGGGGCGCTAGCCCCGCACACACAAGGGATGTACTGTTTTTATTGGGAGAATACAGAATAGTAGAACTTTGTTATTAGCAATTGAATGTCACTCAATTTTTGGCATCCAAGTGTAAGTCAGTGTGCAAGAAATATTTCATTTTGCAAATTTCCCTTAGAAGTACTATAGTACATGCAACTCCTGTATGCAACACCTCAGTGGTTGGCTCTGGGTATTGCATTTGCTAGGACAAGTAGCAAACAACATGCATCCCTGCAACCAGAAGGGTCTTATAGATGTAATGATATATTACAGAAGGGCAAACAATTACAATTGATAAATTGCTACCAAATGAAATTTTGTCTTACTCATTTTCATTCGTTTTTTGATTATATGGCTAGTTTATTTGTGAAAACCATGAACAATCTAAATAGATAACTCCTTGGTACATTCTGGATTTTGTCTACCTTTCAGAATTATATAGCTCACTGGGATCACCCATGGGTTTCCCAACTCTTTCTAATACAACCTGCAAGCAAGTTGAAATAAGAAAAAACAAGAAACAATGGACTACCACTCAGAAAAACTGGTAATTGTTCCATTTTACAACTGTGTTTGTTCCATGGAGGCGGGACGAAGGTGATTTTTGCATAGCAACACTTTTGTTGATGCCATTTAAAAAAGACACTTTCTTGTACAGCACTTTTCCCCATTTTACAAAAAAGACACCCCAACATGTATTTCCTATATTTTGGCTATTTTCTTTATTTCTTTCAGTGAAATGCACAGACCGTGGGTATATTTAGAATTTTCAATACCCGAAAATAGGGCACAAAGTAGACCTGGATATCTTTTGTGAAATAAGTTTGTAGACATAAGGGTGAGGTGCTCTACACAGCTAAAAAGTGCTCGGCATTGGGGGTGTAGCAGCCTCAGCAGTTAAGGGGTTAACATGCAGTTACTTTAGGTCTTCTAACTTTATAATATGATTTTTGCATTCCATAAATGGGCAACGCTGACAAACACGCAGTCACAAATATGTTCACTCATTCGGGTTATGGTGCCAAAAATAACAGATTCAATATTCATTTTCAATGCCTGTAATGTATATTGCAATTTTGATATTAAAATCGCCAACACATCATACACAGCTTGACGGTGTTTGGTGAATTAAGTAGACTGAACTAAGTACCTTAAGGAGTTGCCAGGTGAAAGATTGATAACATGCTTTGCTCTGATTTATAGAACCTGGGGACTTGTGTAACATATGGCTTGCAACCCAGAAAAGTGCAGCACAAAACCACCAAGTAATCCCAAAGAAACGATACAAATCTTGCCCCATTATTATAGTTGATTCAGGAGATGTTTATTGAATCCCTGGGAGACAATGAAGGGATGGAGCCTCGTGAGGAACAACAAACCTCCATCGCTGCGTTCACACTTACTGGTTGGTGACATCAAAACAGACTTATCATTTAACAGGACAGTGGCATCATACAAATTAGATAAATAGTACTCAGAGAATGACACAAGAGGAACATATCTTATTCCATGGACCAATATATGCTCCTCCTCACATCCTACTTTTGTGATTGGTGTGATCTGTGATTCGGGCCCATATGCTCTGCTCTCAAAAACAAAAGCAGGCAATCAGGGAAGGGCACGGAGAAGGTGTACAGCAGTCGCAGGGGCCACTGTGTGCTCCTCCCAAGGCAAACAGCCCCCATTCACAAGCTAGAATGTGTATCTTGTGCTTCCTATTCGCCAATCTGTTACAGCCTCTTTTGGGTCTGAGCACCTAATTAAGGGTTTGTGACTGAAGCTGCTGTCACCAATCAATGGAGATGATGCATACCGACAGGCAAAGAGATGGGGACAGTTATTGCATACCCAATTTTGCTTTGAGAGTTAATATGGGTTACAAAATGTACTTTGCGATATGGTAAAACCTTTATGCTTCACAATGTGTTTTCAGTACCGTGTAACACTGTTTTTTGGTTTCAGACCGTTTGATTTTGCAAATCTGCAACAACACAAGAGTTTCATACCACAGACTCGACGCCTTTACAAGCTTTTTTAGCAGATTGAAGGTTGTCACAGAATATATTGCGATGGGTCTTCTTCAAAGCTGTCAACAATATCTTAAAAACAGGAAGTGCTTTATTAAGCTTAAGGTTGGATATATCACATTGCACAGGTTGGTGAGTAGTGCAAATGAGAGCACAAGATTGCTTAATCACCAGAGCAATGACTTCTGCTTTCCAAAATCTGTGGGGTCAGAACTCCCACACAAAGCCCACACATTTCCGAGAGCCTCGTGGAAAGTGGCCATTGGCAACAGCTCAGTGGCAAATTGCTAACACAATAAAGTGTGATTTGGGACTTTGTTGGGTAATGCTAATCTACGTGGGGCAGCGTGATTTTACACACGTGTGTTTGGGCACTGTGCTCTGCTCATAGCACTGGCAGGATTGCGAAAGGCCTTGAAAACGTGTTCATTAAATAGCAATTGTTAATCCAAAAACAGAAATAGACAAGCACAGATGTGCGACCCATACTGACTGGAATGGTATAGCTGTCAGAGAGATACAAGTGCAATGAAAACGAATATGCTGTTTTTAAAATGACGACAGAGATTTAGTTTAGGATATTAAAAAAGATTAAGCGACGGGTGGTTTGCTCTGGGACATCTTTGGTTTTATTTCTGCTTATTATAAGTGACTCTTTCTATTTATAAAGACATTACTGATTAAAACCTTCCATCAAGGTCAGAGATTTTAATCTTTCGAAGTGGAAATTAAGGAGATCGTCGGTTTTCGGGAACAAACAACTGATGAATTAGATTTGCTAAAACTGCATTCATATGGAAAATACATTTTAATTATTATTTATATGGATGTGAATTATACTATGGTAAAAACTATCAGATGGAAGGTTTGCTTGAATGCCATTTGTAAAACATATGGCAATACACATGTCCCTAATTCAAATTGTTGCATCTAAAATTAATCATTTCCTACTCATCCTCATCTAGCTGTCATTCCTAATTATGCTAAAATAATCCAGTGGGTGTTTCATTTAAAAATAGCTGGTGTTGACAGTATTTGTTTCTAGTGTATGTCATCGCTCTGTATCATGGTAAAGGGCATATGTGATAAGAGCCCTACGCTGGATACATGGAGACAATAGAGTGCTTATAAAAATGGACAGTTCACCATGGACCACATATTACAGCCTCCCTGTTGATGGCCTGGCACAGAAAATTACTGGGCCTACTTGCCTAGTAATCTTTTTATTAATGGTTTGGAGTTTAATTACTGAGCTGATAAGTGCAAAGCTCCCTTCCTCTAACACCGACCGGGTATGATCTGCCTGCCAGCGTCCGGCGAAATGCAGTTTGTAAGTAGAATTAATACGTGCCCTCGCCTTGCTCCGTAAATTGCTCCGTAAATTGTGCGATGGGCCACTACAGAAACTGACCTGCCTGTCGACAGAATACTCCACCGATGGCATTCCACATAGGGGATGATAAAGCTAGGATTATTGAGGACTAGGAAATTACAATCAGCCCTCCCAGCCCAAGGATTTCAGTAAATATGACAAGACATAAATATAAGTAATATCCCAGCCATGAGCCAAACTAGGACAAACAAGCTCTCAATCGTTTTTCATCATATGAATGACAGAGTTAAAACACGACAACTGAAGTAAAATAACTTGTGGACTGCTGAACAAGTGAAAACTCAATTGGAGATAATCCATTTTATACATGAAAAGAAACTGCATTCAGATTCCGCCTGACACCCGGGCTGGATCACTAAACATTTTTGGCAGGCGCGTTTCACTTCTTCGTTGGCAAATGAAGGCAGTGCTTAGTGCAAGGTGCAAACACCTTTGTTTACCACCGTATTGTGAAATCATGTTTCCGGGTAGTAATGAGTGACAAAAATGTTTATGCATCTTAAATGTGTGGCACTCATTGTGAGGTGATGTGTAATGTCATTTTGGTGCTGCTGTGCTTCTTTCTGTATTTGCGCAGTGTAATGTTTCTGTGTTGTATTGTGGCTGATGTGTTGCGTTCTGTTTTTACAGTATTGTTGTATTAAGCCTTGTTATCTGTTATTTGTAGTGTTATAGTGTGTGTTATTGTTCTACTGTTTATATTAAATGTCATCAATTGCTACTATATTTCTAGCCAAAACAATGCCTGCCTATAATTTTGTGTGACTAACAATCATTTAATATTGTAAAATGTGGTAAAATAGCGATGCTCCAGCTCTTGAACGATTTAAGACGCCAGTCAGCCCAAAACAGTGGCAACGCTCATGCCATGAATTAGAACTTGGTATGATCATTTAATGTATAATAAAGCTAAAGAAATCCATCCAAATGTATGATCATAATACTCCCAAACTACATCTAAATTCATAATCTTTCCAAAACCTTTTCCATCTGCTGAGTTAAAGGGGTCTGCTCCAGAATCGAATCCCCCATTATTTGAATGTTTTTCATAAGGAGCACATAAAATAACAAATAAATGTCAAATTGAATACAGATTTTCAAAATAGCATTGATATGTCGCCAATCACAAACCAATTGAATTGCACCAACTTCTTGGATGTCACCAGCAAATGGCTCGGAGAAGAGACTACATTGTGGGCAAACAACCGTTTGATGAAGAATTCTGATCACTTGAGCTGGGGAAAGATGTATGTATGCGATTATATTTTATGTACCTCGATTTGTACATTGAAACATCCCCCTTTGGATTTTTTGGTGCTGGAAAACACTGTCAGAGAAAGAGATTAGTTGCTAGTGAAGAAATAGTCAAGTCATCAATGCCTGGGGGCGAGGCTACACGGCGTAGCAAGATGGCCGCAGGCTAGGGCCGCACCGTTCCACCCTCCCTAAAAGTATCAATCCAGCACATATATCCACTCCCCCGAGGTGAGATTTGGCGGTCGGATGAGCCACTGATCACAACGAGCCCAAACTCAGGCAAGACGGGTCCAGAGAGCTGAAGATAGAGATGCGGCTAACTGTGGCCTTCTCCTGTGTGGAAGCTGGGACCAAAAGTGGAGGCCGCACCCGGAAGTGTGCAAGCGGAAGGCGGCGAGAGCCTGTTGCTGATCCTGACGATCGGGTTAGCGCTTTTTGACGGACACTACTGTAGGACGGAAAGTGAGATCACCGGTGAGTGCGGCTGTGCCCTGCAGTGCCGCGTCACATATGGAACTCGGAGGGGCAGCGGAAGCGCTGGAATCTTGCTGGGGAGGCGGCGATGACTAGGGAGTGAAGACCACTGCCGTAGGGAGGCCACATTTGAATAAAGGTCCACTGGGAGGCCGAGGAGCCCTCGGGACAACGCTGAACCCAAAAGGGGGTGTCCTGTATCACGCAGTAAGGAATTGGAGGAGCACACCCCACGATAGATGAAAGGCAGTGATCCTGGAGCATGAGGGGCGGGAGTCTGGTGTGCACGCAACTCAGGATAATCTCTGGGGGAAGAGGAACTATCTTGGGCGACAGGTAGACCCTCCCCACTATACTTGCCAAACTCTGGCGGGGCGCACCTCCTCCCCCCCTTGCAGACTTACTGAGTGCCAATGCTCCAGTGGAACTCGCCAGACATGAAAGTAGCACCACAGTCGGTGGGGGCAGCGGGTAACGAGGAACCTCTGGTATAAAGCGCACACTCTGGGGGTGACCCGGCACTAAAAGGACCACTCTCTGAAGATCATGTTAAGCTCTGGCTAGATCATAATCCACAATGTCGGCCCACTGGTGGGAAGTAAGATACCAGTGTTGAGGGCATTACAGGAGAGGGTTTTGTGGCCCAGAGTGGAGCGGAGATGAACCGAAACTCAAATACCACCAAGCGCTACTCTCCCTTGACAAAGCGTGGTGGTGCCATGGCGCCCAGAGAAAACTAAGTACAGCCTTCCCCCCCCTCTAAGTGGAGGACGGACTGCGTCAAGAAATGCTGTTGCCAGCCGTGAGCCCTCGGGCCTGAGGCAAATTCAAACCAGATCTTCATGTCGGCTGCGAAAGGCACTAAGGTCACCCAGCACAATAAATTGGACCAATATACCTGCCCAAAGGTGGCACTATCTGAGCAGCAGCAACTTAAAGATAAGCCGACGGGGGGGGGGGAGCAGAGGGTGAGGCCCCGGAACTGACATTATAGGATGTCATGGAGTCAATGACAGGGGTACGCACATCCATGGAACAACGGATGGACACGCTCTCCTCTGAAGTAATGATCATCAGGACGGACCTCGCAACAAACAGGGAAAAGGTCGAGCAATTGGAAATACTAACCCTGGGCGTAGTTCGCGTAGTCACGCTACGCGAAGATGTCATTGCACTACGCGAGCGTGTGTAGTTGCTTGGCGCGCCCGTTCGCGATGCATTTTTCTTGTTCAGGAGCGCGTTTTGCATGTTCGGGGCACTGTTTGCGTGCTCGGGGAATAGTATCTTGCGAGCTTACCCATTCGGTCGCCTATGGGCGCAGCCATCTTCTCCTTGCCCCTAACTTTATTTTAGTTATTTTTCCTTTCTAACTTTTCTTTTCCGCATCCCACACACCCCAGAACCATGGCCAAGGGTAGCAGCACTACCGGCTCCCAGGGCAAGACGCCTGCGCCCAAGAGCCGACTGCCTTGCGGCAGAATGCGCCCTGCAGGGGTGCAGGCCCGGCAGCATTTTGGCGAGGCGGAGGTGGCCGCCCTTGTTTTTTTTATCCAGCGCCACCTCCCCTTGACCTTGGCAACAGGCGGCAGGCCAGGCTCCGGGTACCCTACCCAGGAGCGTCACTGTCGGTGGGTGAAGGTGCGCCGGGCAGTGTTTCGCTGCTCAGGGGTCCGGCGCACCCATAACCAGCTGGCCCACCGGTGATCAGACATCCTGGACCGGGAGCAGGACCTGTTGGACCTCCTAGGTGTCGAGGTCGTGGGGCTTGGTGAGTAGCTAATATATAGTAGTATAAGAATTGTGTATAATTTTTTGACGAATAACAAGATTACTGCTGATTACATTACAGGTAAATTACGTTTCAAAATCTTCAGCGATTGTAGGACACAGGTGCTCGTCGCTACTCTTACTTGTTTGCAACTTTGCGCTAGCTTGGGCTGATTAATGTAAGAGTTTACTGTAGAGAACAGAAGTTAGGTAATGCTATTGCTAGAGAGACTCTAGTCCTTCCATTGTCCTCCTGTGAAATAGTGGTGGACGGATACTAGGTTTAGTTAGTATTAGTTCATAATGTTTTTACGGTCTGCGTGACGCCTCCTCTGCCACTGAGTGCTGCTTACCCCAGTCCTCCGTAGAACCTTTGTAGTTTGTTTAGTGAGTGGTAGGCTTAGCAGTGTCAGTCAGTAGCAGAACAACATCAGACGCAACCAACCAACAATTTGGTGTATGCAACAATTTATGCACGTGTCCTCCATCTCATCTATGCATTTTTGAAGGCTAAAAAAAATGGAAATGCAGACTTAGTGAACAATTGGCCCGTCTGGAATAGGTGGTCTAGGTCAGGTGGTACTTAGGCTTCATTAGTATTCTGGAATCAGAATGATTATGGAACACTGGATTAGTGTTCATAAATAAGTAGACGGTCTGTGAATCCCGCAAGCCAGTAGTCGATCTGATTAGATAGGTCAATTTTATTGCAATTGTTGTTTCATGAAATGTTTTTGGAGCGTTTTCTTAAATGATTTATTTGTTTCACAGCACTCCTTAATGTTTGTCTCTTTCTTTATTATATCTTACATGATTTGCACCACCCAGGGGCAAGAAGACGGGGTCCGAGTCGGCTGGACAACCAGAGGAACGCTCCTCTACCGAGGGCTCTGCTGCTGGCCCCAGTAAGTCCTACAGTGGTTAATATTAACAATTATATTTCCCTAACTTTTACTGCACCTTATTTTTTCCGAACTATTAATTATGGTTCCACTTCCTAATTCTATTTTTTACAAAAGCTTCTTTGAAATTGACTATTTGTTTCCAAATTCTGGTTATCCCTGCCTCTAAGTTCCTTCTAACAGCCTTTGCTATGAATCTCTGTACTACTACTATTAGTCTGTCTGTAGCTAAGCTTGCCCAGTTGGCCACTCTTTATTTATGGTTTTCTTTTGAATACAACTCAGATTGACCAATAGCTCTAGCCACTGGGTCCTGTCCTTTGGGTTGTCCTCTTCTAGTCTTCTTAACCCCTTCGATGCTCATGACGGAACGGTTCCGTCATGAGCATCGGTTGAGCTGTGCTCATGACGGAACCGTTCCGTCATGGCCCCGCCCGCGCTAGAACCCTTCAGCACCGCGGGGGAATCCGCGCAGCGCTGAAGGGGTTAATCTTGAGGCTTTGACAATTCCCACCAACAAAATGCCTAACCAGATATTTGACTAGTATTTTTGACAGGATAGTACATACTACTACTGTTGTGGGGATTCTGCACAGCCACATACAGAGCTATGCACAAGAAAATAGGATGTTAGGGATGGGAGGTTGGACCTTACTCAAACCTCAGTCAGAACCTACAATCCCCTGACTGACTAGCTATAGTGTCTCATTAGGTCCCGAACCCCCACATGAAGATACCCAATGATTACACAACCCAGAACATAACACCCTTTCGCTCACTCACTCATGTAAGTCCACCCCACCACACCAAATACCACAGAGTCTATGTGTAAGTTCAAAAGGTTTATTTTCAAATAACAAGCTCTGTATGTTGTTCTATGAAATTACTACAGCCAGTTCCAACAGCAAAATGCATAAGATTAAAACAGTAAACATTTACAAGTACATGATAGAAGACAAAAGATCTGTGTGAATTCTGGGAGACCCCTCACCGTAGAACCTAGAAATACTGGGTACTTGCTCATAAGCTCTGCAAATCTCTGGTTTGTAGAAGGGAATCTTCCGCCTATTATGAGAAAAATGATGCGTGTTAGATAGCATAATGCAATTATGCAAGCATTTCGCAGTCATGCCAAAAAGTGTAACATGTTATGGCTAAGCAATACGGACTAACCGAACTCCATAACAAAGTGGCTTGTTTTTCGACCTCTTCACTTGTACGCAACACTCATGTGGCCTCAAAGGCGTCTACTGCACAATAAGCTGCAAGGTAACATGCGCAAAAGAGTAAACATGAATCTAAAATGGTTGCATGGCTCAGGCTAACTTTCCAAAGAGTAGAGTAGGACTAGATAACCCTAGGGACCATAACACTACTAGTGTCTGTCTACTGACTCTACTCTAGTACCCGATTTGGACTAGTGATGATGTATGTTGTATTAACTTTTTTTTCAATCTTCCTAGTGAAAACAAATAAAATAGGGGGAGGTGTACAGGCATCTAAAAATGTGTAATGTTTTTTCTAGGCGTACTACCATCCACCAGTGCCAGCGGGGCCAGCGGCGATGGCGATGCCGCCATTCCGGAGGCAGCAGGAGAAGATGCGGCACCTCCAGGAGCTACAGGGGGGAGCCAGCAGCAATGGCGGGCGGTGGTAAGTTATATTCATTACTTATTGACATTACTACTAGCTGGAAGGGTGTTCACTTCACTCACTGTACTGTGAGACTTATTAAGTATTAAGTTTAGCATTAGCAGCGTGAGTTGAGTAACCAATGCCCTCTTCTATCTGACTCCAACTCAGCTGTGAAAGTTTTATGGAGAAGACTAAAAGTCAGATCAGATGACCTTGATGGATGTGTTGAACAAAGAGGGAAAGACGGGTGGAAGGAGGAAGGATGGGCGAGATGTAATATGACTGGCAGAGAAGGATACGTTGGAAGGATGCATTGGTGGCTGATAGGAATCAGATCAGATGCATGGGTTTTTGAAGGATGGGTGAGATATACCGCTCTTAGACGACATGCAAGGCAAGTGATTCTCAACAACTGGTCAGGGACATCAGCCTCCCGACCCTCTCGGCCGATGACTTAAAGTTGCTGGAAAGTGAACTCACCAATGACGAGATGGCCGAAGCGATTAGAAGTCTCAGATCGGGAAGGACCTAGGCCCGAATGGCCTACCAATCGAGCTTTACAAACGTAGGCCAGATAGACTTGCCCCCTACAAACGAGCATTGTATGAGGAAAGTAAGGAACAGGGAGCTCTTCCAAGGGACCAGAGGATCGCGACGCTGGTCACAATACATAAGGAGGGCAAGCCGAAGACGGACTGTGCCTCTTATAGGCCGATCTCTTTGCTGAATGCAGAACCCAAGTTTTTAGCCAAACTCCTTGCCAACCATCTGGTCAAAGTGATCAACGGATTGGTTCACCCAGACCAATCGGGCTTCATGCCACAACGTAACACCGCACTGCACCTGCGCAGAGTTTATGGGGTGATGGGAATTGCGGCCACAATCCAGGAAGCGGCAATAATTGAATCCCTTGATGCAACAATGGCATTCGACATTGTCGAATGGCCATACCTTTTCGTAGTCCTCGCAAAAATGGGCTTTGAACCGTGCTTCACCCAATGGATCAAGCTCCTCTACTCGGAGCCCTTAGCCCAAGTGTTCGTCAATAACAAAAAGTCCGAAGTAGTCAAACTGAGTAGGGGGACTCGTCAGGGCTGCCAACTCTCCCCCTACTGTTTACGCTAGCGCTGGAGCCATTGGTATCATGGATTCATAGGGATCCAGTGATACGGGGACTGTGATGGGCAGTGTTAGACCTGGCACCATTGGCGTGGGTCACCCTTCCATTTTTTTGTCTGTGCCTCAATGTGTTTTTGTGCTGGTGTTCGCTGCTCAGGGCACTGTGCCACTGCCATCCAGTGCCACAGTGCAAGTGCTCCCTATGGGAAAATGTATTATGTGAATTGACTTCCATGTTTGGCTTATTTGGTTTACTATCAGTCCCTAGTAGAGTGCACCAGGGGTGCCAAGGGCTTGTATATCCAAATGCTGCTAGTGGGCTTGCAGCACTGGTTGTGCCACCCACAGAAGCAGCGGGGTAAAATGTGTCTAAGGTCTGCCATTGCAGAACCTGCGCGCAGTCTGGTACTGTCGCCCTGACTGCGCAAGTGCACCCACTTGCCAGTCCCTAAACCTTCCCTTAACTACATGTTAGTCACCCTTCTGGTAGGCCCAAGGGCAGGGTGCATTGTAGGCATAAGGTAGGACATGCCCTGATGTGTGTGGCATGTCTTAATAGTGAATTACAGCCATTTTCGTTTTTCACTATTGAAGGCTACCTGCTCTCCATAGGCCAGAATGGGCTGCTGGGATTGCTACACGCTGTGATCCCAGTGGACTCAGAGAGCATGGTAGAAAGTCATGTTTAGCATGCCTGAACTCAGAATAATAAAATACTTCTTTTAGTAAAGTTTATTTTAATATCCTGTGTTTGTAAATACTACTTTTAGAAAGTTAGTATTTACTGACCTGACCATTTCAGTCCGCCTCTGAGCTGTGTGTGTGTGTTCTGCCTAGCAACAGTAGGAGCAGGGCTGGGGAATTCCAGGAGACAGGCTGGCTGCCAGGTGGTGGGTAGAGAGATTACACCAGGATGGGTGGGAGGAGTACACCTTGACTCTTGAATAGACCTGTGCTCTGCCACCACAATGCCGGCTCTGGCCCCTGTGGAGCGGCTGATGTCTCTGCCCTGCTGCTGAAAGGAAAGAGCAGAGTCACCACAACAAAGTGCTCCAAAACTGGACTGAGCCAGGCCCAGGCCCCCTGGCGACAAAGAACAAAAGATTTGCGCTTTAAAAGAAGGAGCCCTGCTCCTAAGAAATCAGATCCTGCTTGTGACCAAGAAGAACGCTCTGCCTGAGGAGGAGGAACCTGAAGCTGAAGGAGGGAAGCTGTCCCTAAGTCTGGAGGACTTGCCTGCAGTGGTTGCCTTGCTGCCAAGGGAGAGAAGAAACTTACAAAGAATTGCTTTATCTATCTACTCAAAGACTTGTGCTCACAGCAATCTCCAAGGGCTTGATTGAGCTTGCCCCCTGAACTGAACCCCAGGACCAGTGGGTTCACCGTGTCTCCGCTCGTCTGAGAATCGAGCCGTGTGCTTTCTCCCACCGGAGTGCTCTGCGCAGCTTCACCCCCTCCAAGGGCCGTGACACCCAGAAGCCTGGCCGCCTCCACTCGCCGAGAGCCCCGCTCTACCTGAGTTGCTCTTGATCCATCGGGTCTGGCCGCCCCGCTTCCCTGTCACCTGCCTGCTACTGGAGCGTGCTTGGTGCCTCCTCGCCCTCCCGCCAGATTTCTACTTGGAACGCGAGTTCAAGCCCCGGATGGCCGCCCGTACGTCGTAACGTATCCGGCCGCCCCGCTTCGCCTCCAAGAAAGATTCAGACCGCTTTGCCCCCTGAAGTGACCTCACGCACAGTCCGTGTCGGAGGCCCTGGGCCGCGCCTGTCTACCTAAAGCCGCCCGCTGGTTCTAGATCCGGAGTCACTCGAGGTGCAGAACCTGCACCCCCCACCGAAGACTTGTCCAACACACCGCACGCTCCCAGGTACAGTGAACTCTCTCTCGGACTCGGGGTCCGCAACGCTCTGATTTCCCCGCATCACTGTACCTCGGGTGCGCTGCGCGTCACCGTGACCGGACAAAGTCGAAAGAGCGCTACGAAGCGCCAGTAACAGAAGAACCTACCAAAGAAGAGAACAGTGCCTAATTATCATCTGGTGGCTCCCATTCCGCAACCGTTATTTATGGTCTTGTACTAAGCCTGCATGACAAAGAAGCTTTTATATAAAGTATACGTATTTTTGATACAACTTACGCCTTGAGTCCATTTGTGGGGGATCTTTGTGATTTACTGTGTGTCATCATAAATGCTTAACTGACTTAGCGCCCTGAAGTTTAGCCCTGACTGCTCGTGCCACACTACCTATAGGGTGAGCAGGGGTTGTTCTGAAGGGGTAATTCTCTTGCCCTGAATAGAAGAAGGGACCACTGCTTGTCACAAGTAACCACCTGTGCCAACCAGAGGTTCCCCATTCTAACAGGCAGAAACCTGGGAGGACCGCATTTCAATGTATGCGGATTACATCCTTCTCTTTTTAGCCTCCCCAAAGACATCACTCGTAAATTTTCTAGATAAATGCGCAGCCTTCGGCAGACACTCCAGCTATTCGATCAACTGGAGTAAATCTATATTATACATCCTCAATGGACCCCCGCCTAGTCTCCCAAGGGGATGCCCGGTTCAGGTCACGACGGTAGGCTTCAAATACTTGGGCATTTTCATCACAGCAGATCCCGCACGCGGCTTTGAACATAACCTCCTTCCACCCCTGCAAAGGTTGAAGCGGGACATGGTAAGCTGAAGAGCACTCCCGCTTTTGTTGCTAGGCAGGGCGTCGCTTTTTAAAATGATGTCCCTGCCCCGCTTTTTATAAGTATTGCAAAACTCTCCTGACCTAGTTCCTGCCAGCTATTTTAGGGAAATTGAAAGCTTGCAGAGAAACCTATTGTGGAATGCAAAACTCCGCATAGCTCTCGCCAAACTCAACCTCAGCTGGTATGATGGCCTCCCCGACCTTAAAAAATATAACTGGTCTGCGCACTTGGCCGCCATCAACCATGGTACTTACCGCCGGATAGATGACCCGGGCTATGCCATGGATCGGTGGTTGCTACCAGGAGGGAATTACAACAGAGTGTTGCATTCAAAATGCAGGCAACATCATCTGACAGGGCTGACCAAGCACTCGGTGCAAGTCTGGCATGCCACCAATATAAGTTTGGGATGGGAGCGCAAGTTAACGCTGGCAACCCCCCTATGGGACTCTGAACTACTTGGGAACCTGTGGAAGTCAAAGCGTTTTGACAAATGGGACCTCAGAGGTATCTCTAGGATAGGAGACCTCTGGGTGAAGGGGGAATTTAAATCGTTTGCCTCCCTACAGCAAGAATTTGACTTGGCCACCACAGAACATTTCAGGTACATACAGGTTCACCACGCACTATGGACGCTACTACAGCAGGGGGTCACTCCTCCAGAATCCTCGCCTCTCGAGGATAGGTTGTTGGACGGCTATCTGCCGTCAAAGGCCATTTCATTGACCTACAAAAAACTGATCAATCACTCAAGTGACCCACTCCGATGCATAAGAGAGAAATGGGAAAGAGACGGTATAGTCATAGTGGGTAGTGGCAACGGCGTCCCCACGGGAGGTGGCTATATCAGCTAGGCTGCTGCTTGTCCAATTAAAGATACTACACAGAGTGTATAACAGGGCCATGTCTAGTGAAAATGGGGGCAGCGGATGACGGACACTGTAGGAGGCACTGTGGTAATGTAGGAACCTTCATTCATATATTGTGGGAGTGTGAGCACATCCAACAGTACTGGCTTAAAATACACAAAATCATCAGTGAAGTACTCTCGCTTACTATCTGCCCAGAAGCCAAGAGGCGTCTCCTGAATGTGTGGAAGCCCACAGATCTGAATAGCGAGCGCACCATATGGGTAACACTGGGTCTTATGGTAGCAAAGAGAAATATCGCACAGCTATGGGGGGCTGTTCACACACCAACGATAGAGGCCTGGAAAAGAGACATGGATTGGTGCACGTTCAGGGAAAAGATGGTATACGTAGCAGGGGGTGCCCCCAAAAATGGTCCCATATCTGGAACAACTGGAATGTATATCGAGGTGATATCTGTACCACCCTGAACATTCCTACTCATGATGACCCACCGTCGCCATAAATGATGTAGCAGCTTATAAGCAAGAACTCATGTACTGAACTGAATGCAAAAGTAATGTACTACGTATTTATCTGCACTATGATGTACCTTTTGACGTTGATTCTTATTTGTTTAATAAAAAGAATCATTAAAAAAAAGTCATCAATGCCTTCCTGAATTTCAGCATGTCTAGCTCTGTTCATAGGTCTAGTGGAAGTGCTTTTCTAACCATGTTGCCGATCACTATAAATGAATATTTTTGTTGAATGACAAGTAGGATGGTGTTGCTTAGAATGTTTCTTCTTCTAAATTGGTTGGTGGATCAGACATCGGTATTTATATATGCTGCACACAGGTTCCAGAAGCCAATTTAATATGATCAAGGCCAGTGAGACATGGTTTATTCTTCTGAGTTTCAACATGGTTCTAGTAGACAATTATTCTATTAACTGTATTTTGAAGATCGATTGTTTGAAAGATAAAGGTAGGCAATGTTACAACAGTTCATGCATGGTAAAACTAATTCAATAGTAAGGTTACAGGGCAAAGAAATGTAGCATCCATGGCTAACCAAAGTTCCGTATTGATGCATTAATCTGGGGCATATGAGTAAACTCTGTATCAAGGTTATCGCTCAAATTTTTCACTAAGGTAACTTGAATTGGAAAACAACAGGGCATATTTACAAGCCCCTATCGCCACCTCAACATCACTTTTTTGGACATTGTGGTGGCGATAGGGGCTTCGCCTTATTTACAAGGCAGGTTTAAGCCACTTAAGGCTATATTTAGGGTGAAAGGGGAGGGCAATGGGTATTGCAGTGGGCGCTCCATCGCAAAAACTATTGATTTTCATGCTGCCACCTATTTACAAGGGAGGCGTAAATCGGAGACAGCGCCAACATTAAGACCAGGGAAAACCTGGCCTTACCGAGGAGACATTTTTAATGTCTCCTCGTTTTTCTTGTTTCCATGTGTGCTGCGTTGTGCAGCACACTTGGAAACAGCAAAACGCCATTGATTGTTTATGTGCAGAAAGGTGTCCCTACCTGCACACAAACAATCATTAATAAAATTACATTTTGAAACGTCTATGTGTGCTGCATTAAGCAGCACACATAGAAGTTACAAAATGCCATTTAAAGAATGTTTATGTGCAGGAAGGGATGCCTTCCTGCACATAAGTAATCTTCCCCTGCAACGCAGACACCTTTGCACTATGGTGCAAGGGTGCCTGCATTGACGCTAGGCAGCTAAATTTAGCACCAGCGCATGGGGAAATTCAGGCCTGCACCATATTCTAGCATGCACGTAGTGCCACTTTTAAGATGTATCTATTTGTTTATACCTAGCCATTGAATAGAATGCCGAGGTGTACAGCTTTGTAAATCTGAAAAGTGTCAATGGAGGTAAGCACATCTTCTACTGAGTGGTTTTAATGCACATAGAGCCACTTTCAAGATGTATGTAATTGTTGGAGGGTGGGTTTTTAGTAGTGGTAAATATGCATCTACCACTGGCAATGAGGCCACTAACAATGTCTAGGGCTCAGTACATGTCTCAATACATCAATCCCATGCTCAACCTTGGGTAGCTTGGCTCTGAGCAGGCAGTCTTAACTTAGGAGACAAGTATCTAAAGCATTTAAAAACACCAATTCAGCAATTAATTATGAACAAAACACAATAAAACTTCAACACTAATTTATAAAAATAGGACATATTTTATCCTTAAAATTACACTAAAACAACAAAAATCCAATGTAGGCAACCGGAGATATGAATTTTCAAACATTTAACACTATATGGCACATAGAAACCTATAGTGCCACTCTGGGACATCTGGTCGTGCTTGACCAGGACAAAGTCAAAGTTTTCAGGCTGACTGTGATGGAGCCCTACTTGGATACCCCTCGCAGTAGGCCTTGGGCCAAACTTTATTTTCTGACTTAGAAACTTTTCTGGAGCCTTTTTCTGCGATGATCCCATGATGGTCTTCACCAGGCCGGAATTGGTGAGGGTTCACCAGCTTGCTTTTCAGGGAGATCATGGTCAAAATCTGGAAGTCTTCCTGAAGTTCCTCATGAGGTTCCAAAGTGTCCAAAACACAATATAAGGGCCTGGAAGTTCCAAGATGGGCCTTGAAAGGTTGGGACCGCACTGCTCTTGGATAAAACCCTTTCAAATCCACTGGATGGACTCCAGGCAGGGGATTCTTGGTGGTGATGGTAATGGTGAGCTCTGTACACGCACACGTACACATAATACTCAAAGCAATGTATTCACACACACGCACACATGCACGCGGACACACAAACACATCTATTCAAAACACTCTTCACCAAACATTCATACATACACGCACGCACACAAACACATCCATTCACAACACTTTTCACCATACATTCATACATACACGCACGCACCAAACACTTTAAAAGATAAACAAACACTTACTTGCAGCCAGCTCTGCCTCAGAAGTTCCTGAAGGCTTGGGACACCTGCCTTCCCTCATTGGCTGAGTAGTCCCAACGTCATCACAGAGTAGGACTGCCAAGCCATGTCTTCCCTGGACCGGAAACAAGCATCCTGGGACCGGTTTCTGGCTAATCATCCGTCATCAGCCAGGCTAGCTTGAATCCAGTGGCAAAGTGAGCAAGGGACCCACGTCTGGGCATACCCTGCCAACTTAGGTCGAACAAAGCAAAACCAAAAGGGATGATGGACGGAGTGCTCTCCATGCCACTGGAATCAAGCTATCCTGGCTGAAGAGGGGTGGAACCCCGAAACCCGTCCTAGGATGCTTGTTTCCAGTCCAGGGAGGACCTGGCTTGGCAGTTCGGGCTGGACTGTTCCCATGAGGAACAGGGTCAAGACTGATTTGCATATGGCTGGGTTCAAACCGGAACGGCATGGTGAGCAAAAAAACGATGGATTTAGGCCCAGATCTCTGTACTGGGGTGAATGTATGACATTTTTCGGCATTCTGTCCATCAACTGTTGTTTTTGCATTTGCCACCCCGAGTGGGAAGGGTATGCCCAGACGTGGGTCCGTGCTCTTCATGCCACTGGAGTCAAGCTATCCTGGCTGAAGAGGGGTGAAACCCCGAAACCGGTCCTAGGATGCTTGTTTCCAGTCCAGGGAGGACCTGGCTCAGCAGTTCGGGCTGGACTGTTCCCATGAGGCACAGGATCAAGACTGATTTGCATATGGCTGGGTTCAAACTGGAATGGCATGGTGAGCAAAAAAACGATGGATTTAGGCCCAGATCTCTGTACTGGGGTGAATGTATGACATTGTTCTGCATTCTGTCCATCAACTGTTGTTTTTGCATTTATCACTCCGAGTGGGAAGGGTATGCCCAGACGTGGGTCCCGTGCTCTCCATGCCACTGGAATCAAGCTATCCTGGCTGAAGAGGGGTGAAACCACAAAACCGGTCCTAGGATGCTTGTTTCCAGTCCAGGGAGGACCTGGCTTGGCAGTTTAGGCTGGACTGTTCCCATGAGGCACAGGGTAAAGACTGATTTGCATATGGCTGGGTTCAAACTGGAACGGCATGGTGAGCAAAAAAACGATGGATTTAGGCCCAGATCTCTGTACTTGGGTGAATGTATGACATTTTTCTGCATTCTGTCCATCAACTGTTGTTTTTGCATTTGTCACCCCGAGTGGGAAGGGTATGCCCAGACGTGGGTCCCGTGCTCTCCATGCCACTGGAGTCAAGCTATCCTGGCTGAAGAGGGGTGAAACCCCGAAACCGGTCCTAGGATGCTTGTTTCCAGTCCAGGGAGGACCTGGCTTGGCAGTTCAGGCTGAACTGTTCCCATGAGGCACAGGGTCAAGACTGATTTGCATATGGCTGGGTTCAAACTGGAACGGCATGGTGAGCAAAAAAACTATGGATTTAGGCCCAGATCTCTGTACTGGGGTGATTGTATGACATTGTTCTGCATTCTGTCCATCAACTGTTGTTTTTGCATTTGTCACCCCGAGTGGGAAGGGTATGCCCAGACGTGGGTCCCGTGCTCTCCATGCCACTGGAATCAATGTATCCTGGCTAAAGAGGGGCGAAACCCCGAAACCGGTCCTAGGATGCTTGTTTCCAGTACATGGAAGACCTGGCTTGGCAGTTCTGGCTGGACTGTTCCCATGAGGCACAGGGTCAAGACTGATTTGCATATGGCTGGGTTCAAACTGGAACGGCATGGTGAGCAAAAATACGATGGATTTAGGCCCAGATCTCTGTACTGGGGTGAATGTATAACATTTTTCTGCATTCTGTCCATCAACTGTTGTTTTTGCATTTGTCACCCTGAGAGGGAAGAGTATGCCCAGACGTGGGTCCCGTGCTCTCCATGCCACTGGAGTCAAGCTATCCTGGCTGAAGAGGGGTGAAACCCCGGAACCGGTCCTAGGATGCTTGTTTCCAGTCCAGGGAGGACCTGGCTTGGCAGTTCGGGCTGGACTGTTCCCATGAGGCACAGGTCAAGACTGATTTGCATATGGCTGGGTTCAAACTGGAACGGCATGGTGAGCAAAAAAACTATGGATTTAGGCCCAGATCTCTGTACTGGGGTGATTGTATGACATTGTTCTGCATTCTGTCCATCAACTGTTGTTTTTGCATTTGTCACCCCGAGTGGGAAGGGTATGCCCAGACGTGGGTCCCGTGCTCTCCATGCCACTGGAATCAATGTATCCTGGCTAAAGAGGGGCGAAACCCCGAAACCGGTCCTAGGATGCTTGTTTCCAGTACATGGAAGACCTGGCTTGGCAGTTCTGGCTGGACTGTTCCCATGAGGCACAGGTACAAGACTGATTTGCATATGGCTGGGTTCAAACTGGAACGCCATGGTGAGCAAAAAAACGATGGATTTAGGCCCAGATCTCTGTACTGGGGTGAATGTATGACATTGTTCTGCATTCTGTCCATCAACTGTTGTTTTTGCAAATGGATGGAGAACATGGCAAGTGCGCACAACTGTTTTGAGTGGCCCGAGAGGGCTGGTCAAAATGTCATGCACACTTGGACTGCCACCACTCCTCTCCCTGCAGTGGCATGACGGGACCCAGCCCCACCCACAGGAAACAACGAGCAACTGCAGTATGAAAAATAAAATTATAACGTTATGTTATCATCATTTTTATTCCTTTGGCAACACTCCTCTGCCTTAGCGGAAGAGTCACCACTGGATATAACATGTGCAGACAGGCACTCCACTTTTTAAGCACATGTTTAATTAAGTGATGCAACGACTCTGTACTAGGCATTGAGCGCCCAAGGAAAATTAATCATAACTGAGACAAATTATACATTCCTCAATCACAGCAACCAAGACGCTGCACTGACCTATTCTCTCATAGCACACACACAGGTCCAAGCGGAGAGTACATGACTGCCAGTCGTGTCCCTAGATATAATGCCACATCTTTTGCTATCAGAGATAAGCTTTAAAATGTCTTTCTGAAATGAGACAATGTCACAGTCCTTAAATATCCACTTCCCAATAAAAAGCTACTGCGAACCATCAGAAGAATTATTGGCCACAATTTCAACAGTAACATTTCAAAATGTGAACATCCTTGCCGATTAGCTTATATAACCCAAATGTATTTAGGAAGCGGAGGCAGCATGCTTATCACATGCGATTTTGCACACTGTAACTGGGCTTCCTTGAGAAACAAAATATTTTCCGAATGTGAAATCCTATTATGCATAGTTACAGAATTCTGCTGAGCTCAAATACTCCTCTAGAGAAGGCGGCGTCGACCCCATTCTGAGCTCTGACAGGTAGCGTTCAGCATTCGTACGACTGCACACCTCATGTACAATCCCTGCAAACATACCATCAGCAGAACCTGAAGAGTGTCCTCAGATCCTACAAAAAACACCTTCTTTCAGTGGAAGGACTGGAAAGGCTGTTGTTACACTTCACCAGAACTCCAGTGAAATGAACTTAATGTCACCCTCACATACGCGAAATTAAATGAATATTTGAAGTTACGAAGGCTCAGATAGTCCGTATTAGACCATTTCCAAGGCTTCACTTTCTAGGAAATGTATGTCAAGAAATACACCATGCAAATGAAATCAGCCGCGAAAAAGTATTATCGACAGTAGGGGTGGGCGGAATTCGCGTAATTGCGTTACGCAAATCTCCGCGAAACGGTAAAAAATCTCCGCGAACACGCAGAAATTCCGCGAACACGCGGAATTGCTTGTTCGCGATGCTTTTTTCCTGTTCACTGAGGGTGGGCGTAGTTCGCGAAGTAGCACTTCGTGAAGCTACGCAAAGTGAAGTTCGCACTACGCGAGCTACGCGTAGCACTTCGCGAACTGCGTAGTAACATGTTCGCACTGTGCAAGATGTTGTTTTCAATGATTGCACAGTGCGGACAAGCAACCGGCACTGTGCAATCATTGAAAATGGCATCTTGCACAGTGCGAGCTGTAGTTTTTTGCTGTTCGAGTAGATTTTTACTCGAGCGGCAGCTTTCTCAACGCGAACTGGTAGTTTCTCATCGCGAGCGGTTGCGAGCATACGCGACCCCTCGCAATGAGAAACCTGACCTCCTCGCGTTGGGAATCTCGCCGGGAGGTTTATTTTCCATGCTCGCGATCGCGAATAAGGAAAAAGTCTCGCCGGGATGTCATTTTGCTTGCTCGCGGTCGCCAACTTGACGTTGAGGACCGCGAGCAAGCAAAAAATGACCGCAGCACTACGCAACACTACGCTACGCGTGTTCGCACTGTGCTACGTGCAGTTCGCGTAGTGCGAAGTAGCGCGAACTTCGCAAACTACGCGAGCGTAGCGTAGTGCTTCGCCCAGGCCTACTGTTCACAATTGCAGTTTGCGTGCTCGGGGAGAAATATCTCGCGAACACGCATTTTGAGAACGCGAACAAGCAAAAATTTCGCGAAATCGCGGAAAGCAGACTTTTGAGCAATTTCGCGTTCTCCGCGGAACGCGAAATTACACAAATTCCGCGAGCGGAACGGAATTTACCGCCCAGGCCTAATCGACAGCCAGTTTCATTTCAAGCGGTCACAAAACTAAAGCACGTAGGAAGTAAACAGTCATATTTCCCTACCACAAATAAATTAAAACATCAAGGATAAAGTCTATCTGACATAATGATTGGGCTCGTACAAGTGATGCAAATATCCAAACACAACAGGCTATGTATGATGAAGGAACACTCAAAAACATGTGGTGAGCTCAGTTGACGCAGCGAAAACGTTAACTTTGTCAGCAAGCAACAATTGATTGACCTACTAAACTTTCAGATCTGTGCATTCTGAAAAGAATCCGGGTTCCTTGCTTAAAAAGATAAGTAGCAGCAAAGTTGCTTAGCGCAAAATCTCAGTTTAGCTGCTAAAATCTGTATTGTTTCATATTTTGCTGACATTGCTGCTCGTTTTTGTTTGCCAAACAAGAATGTGTGCGTTTCTGCTGCAGAATTTTCACTTGTCTGACTTTTGATGTAAGTTTTCCTCTCTAAATCCGACCAGGCCAGTCATTCAATTGAGATGTTGGATACCCACTATCACCTGATATATGAGCACTACATATTTTCTGGCTTGATAAAGATTAAAGATCCCCAATAACACAACATATTAGGGAAAGCCACCCCAACAATGGGAACTTGAAGTTTCATGGAATCTGAAGAATAGGAAATGAAGCATGGGGGGGAGGGGACTTAGAATTGAAGTTCAGACAGGAAGAAGCAAAGTGGATCAACAGATTGAGAACTGCGCAGGTAGGTCTCACTCTAGAAAATGAAGTACATTATTTTCTCTAAGCTCACCTATGTTGGGGAGAGACTATAATAAATCCAGGAATGGTTGCAGGAAGATGGGGGTAATGATAGTTCTTAATCTAGGCAAGGAACCATCTTGCTGTCTCCTAACTCATTGACGTGGGGAATAGATTAGGGGGATCCCAGCTATTGTGAGAGGCACATAGCAGCCTCGGGAACATAGTTTTGAATAATTGCTGTATGGTGACACTGGTTTTGGATGGAGGATTTACCCCTGACATAGATTATTCACGAGATCACATGGGGGCCAAGTAGCCTAGGACAGCTGGAATAATATCCTGATGGACCTTCAACCCAAGAAATGTGGATTATTGATGTTAGCCCAGCCAGGATTGTCTTGTGTTTGGGATCTCAGAAAAACGTGTACAGGATTTAATTATAAGAAGGGTGAACCAGGGAGGATTCTAATAGAGTAAGGCTGGTGATCTACCAGCTTTAGAAAATGCGTCTCGTTCCTGGCTTACACTTAACTAGTGTTCATGGGAAAATTCCAGGATGGTAGAGTATTGATTTTTGTCTGAAACAGCCCTCAATGTGAGAATGTGCTGTAATCTATTAAACATCAACTTTCTGTGGAGGGGCGTGGCCAAGCCATCGACGAACATGGCCGCCTGGCTCTGAAGCTCCGTTGAGCTTTTCGGCCCACTGGCATATTCCCACATTCAATGCCGACTATGAATCCAGAATCTCGCTGCACACTGCGGTGGAAGCTATGCTGAACCCGCAAAGCTAACATCGGTCCCGTTGGGTGACCGCATTCAAGATTGGTGGCGAGAGGCGACTGCTGGGGCACGCCTCAGACCTCCGGATGGGCGGGGCTAAGAAACTACCAGAGGCCGGGGATGCTGATGGGGCCTGTGACACGTGTCGGCCCCAGATAAGGTGGGAGGTGCTACACCCCCGCAGAGTCCTGCGCACAGCCCCGACCGACGACTGCCTCCCTGTGCGACGCGCCATCTGCCACGGCCTGACCCGAGTCTGGAGGGCCGGCCAAGATGCGCTTCACGGATTTCCGGCCCAGAGCACGCTGGGCTCCATACTATTCCTCCTGCTGCAACAAGACCCCCGCGGCCCGCTTTCTATACCGCATCGGCCTGAGGACACTGCATTGGGAGGCCTGAATCGTGTTGGGCCTCCCTGTATTGAGACAAATAGGGGAAATACATACGCCGACATCAAAGACTGCTGCCTCCAAGAGGGCAGTCCCCTCTCCTACATCGGAACATCGCATGCCCTTGCCCTGCATTGGTACACCATGTCTGACTGTCAGCCACAAAGCGCTTCATGCTTGTGGCCCCACGCCATTAGGGAGCCCCCCTTCAAATAGTTATTGCCCTCAAGGCTCTTGCTCGCGATGCCTGCTGTTCCCTCATGAGACTAGACAACTCTCCTGCCTGCACCTCGATACCACATGCGTCACATCCCGCTTAGCTGTTCTGGGGTCCTTCTATACCGAACATCTCCATCTTGAGTGCCTCATTACACAGCACTGAAGAGGGGGCTACTGATAAGGAATACACCTGCTAAGGCCTGGGAGTTCAAGGCAAAGAATCTCTGACACGGCATGAGCCGTAAAGACCCAAAGCAAATGATTTTGCCATTTGAGTAACTGGTTGCAACAGCTCCACAACAGGACCCTAACATGGCGGAATCGGCACAACGAACAGGGCAAGAAGATACTTCCTCGAACACGGCAACTTCCTTGCTCCGCGAGATGCGAGCAGGCTTTAAGGCATTGGACAATCGCTTTGATTTACTTGACAAAACCATTTCGAATCTGGGTGCCAAGATCCAAGCACACGACAGGCGGCTTGATGTGGCTCAAGCATGCATCTCTGACATTGAGGATGGGACTGCGCAATCCGCCAAGCGTCTAAAGAGTCGAGCGTATTTTGAAGGAGGTGGCCATCAAAAATGAAGACCTCGAAGCCCGCAGCCACTGCAACAATCTGCGCATTCTTGGCGTTCCGGAGATGACCTCCACTGGCCGGATAGATCTCTTCATGGAAACCTTGTTAATTGATTTCTTTGGCAAGGATTCCTTCACTGCTGGTTTTGTCATTGAGAGGGCACACATGTCTTTAGGACCTCGCCCCAACCCAGGCCTCCCTCCCAGGCCTATTGTGGCACGAGAAATTAACTTTCTGCACCGGGACACGGTACTTCACTTGGCTAGTGAGAAAAGTAAAATATCGACTGGCAGGGTGCAAAACTGTCCTTCTACCCAGATTTTACTGCCATGGTACAGGACGCACAACGCAAATTTAATGGGGTCAAGGCTGCTCTGAGAAACTTGGGACTACAGTATGGCATGTTGTACCCTGCAAGATTAAAGGTTGACGTGGATGGCAGAGCTCGGATCTTCGAAAACCCGACAGAGGCGCAGGCGTTGCCGCCCCTCATGGTGTATCCTTTGAGAATGGTTTGGTTAACTTTGGGGTACTGTTATTTGAGATCTTCATTTTGTTGTGCAATAATTTGGTACTTCACGTTATTCTTTCTGATGGGATTGGCCGTGCCCCGGATGGGGTGTGGCTGGGAGGGGGGTGGCGGGGGGTTGCTTAACTTCAAACATCTTGTCTCATGGTACTTATTAGGTCGTTCACTGTTGTTACTATTTCTTAATTGTCACCACAATGCGCAGTTGGAATTGCTCTCCCGGACAGCTGGACAGAATTGGTAACATAGAGGGTCCCTCAGAACTCTCCCTAATGTCATGGAATGTACGGGGCCTTAATGATAAAAGAAAGCGTGGATAGGTGCTTCATTATCTGTTACGACACAATGTAGATGTCGCTTATTTACAATAGACTCACCTTCCCAAAATGGACAAGGCACACTTTGGCGCTAGCTGGGGGGCACACAGATATTTTGCTAATTACAGTAACTCCGCGAGGGGCACTGCCATTTTAATACACAAAAGAGTCCCCTTCCTTTTGGGTTCCATGCTTTGTGATGAAGAGGGATGATACCTAGTGGTTTCTGGGACTTTTCTGGGTAGAAATGTTACACTGCTTTGTATCTATGACCCCAACACAGATGCCCCCGATTTTTTTCATTCCCTTCACACACGGCTCATGCAGATGCAGCAGCAAACGCTGATTGTAGGTGGAGATTTCAACCTATTACTCAACCCTGAAATATATTGTACCTCCAGGTCTTCAGATGCCAAACCACGCGCCCTCAGAACACGTAATGAGCTATGTGATCGGTACGCGTTGTTGGATATTTGGCGCAAACGTAATCCAAACACCACAGAATATACCCACTCTTCAGGAAAGCACAACACATGGACGAGGATTGATTATTGATTACTCTCCCCAGACATTTATGGTTGGTGCACATCAGTCGGGACCCTCCCTAGGACTTATTCAGACCACTCCCAAGTGATGCTACATCTTAGGATACCCCGCCCAGAGGGCTTTAAACGTCAATGACACTTCCCTAGTCGTGCTCTACATGACGAGGTGTTCAAAGAAGAAATACGGGATTCCATAGAGGAATATTTTGCCATCAACACTGGTTCAGTGGACACATGGTCAGTTTTGTGGGAGGGTTTTAATGCAGTCATTAGGGGTACATGCATAGCTAAACACGCAGGTGTCCTCAAAGCTCTGCGCAATACACTGTCACGCCTAGAACGCGACATTAAGGCTTTAGATGAAGCCACCACAGATCACACACAATCCACTTATGAGGGCAGGAGACTGGTGCTACTGGAGGACTATAGGGAAACAGCAGACCGGGAAAGTCTATTCTTAGGGAAGTATCAGATGGCCCGACATTATGGCGAGGGTGAGAGACCTGGCAGGGTCCTGGCCCAGCTACTCCGCCCCCCATATCACAAAACCTACATCACTGAAATACATTCTCTGGACGCGCGGACATGCCCCTCCACAGTGGACATTCAGAACACATTTTTGGAATATTTCCCTGCTCTATACTCCAACACTATAGGGAGCGATTATACAGCCCAAGAAGGTTATCTAGACGAGATACAAACAGAACACAAAGTATCTCTTCACCTTCAAGATGAAACCACCTACATTAAACTTGACCAAGATCCAACTGCAATGATACAAGAGACCCTCTCACAAATACTTAAAAAAGCTTTCTGTTTGTGTCTTATCCCAGAAGACCCAAACTATACATGCTCCCCAAAGTCCACAAATCTTTACATGATCCGCCATTCAGACCTATAGTCTCTGGTTGCGATTCCATTTTCATGCCAGCTGGACAATTCGTTGATCATTTCCTCCAAAAATGTGTTCAAACGTTGAAGAGCTTTGTCAAGGATACTACTCATTTTCTCAATCTCCTTAACGATGTCAATGAACACTTCTCAGAATCGTGGCTACTTTGCACTATCGACGTGACATCTCTGTACACATCAATACCATTAAAAGAAGGCATTGAGGCCAGTGAATGGGCCTTACTTCAATTACCGGAAATTGGTGTTAATAAAGTGTTTGTGATGGAACTCCTTACATTTTGCCTGCAGCACAGTTATCTACAATGGAAAGAGGACTTTTATCTTCAAACCAGTGGAACTTCGATGGGCTTTTCTGGTGCCCCTGCCTACGCCAACACATTCATGTCAAAGTTTGAACATGATCACATCTTTTCAAACCATCTATGGAGCTCGAACCTGGCATTTTATGTCAGATTCATTGACAATATATTTTTAATTTGGAAAAGCTCCAAGAGCTTATTGGAAACACAAATTGAGGATCTGAATTTGAAAAATGCCCGCATCAAGTTCACACACAACATTAGCGCAGACAATCTATCATTCTTGGACGTACTCATCACTAAAAACAATAATGTTTTATCTACCTCGGTGTATTCCAAACCCACTGATAGGAACAACTTGCTGTTATTTTCAAGTTTTCATTCTCCTTCGTTGATTTGCAACCTTCCCTATTCGCAGTTACTCAGGATTAAAAGAATTGTATCAGATACCAATCAGTTAGAACCAGCACTGCAGACACAATGTGATAAATTTAAACAACGTGTATATCCTGACAATGTGTTGGAATCAGCTATGATTAAAACGTGCGCCAAGGAACGCATGGAGCTATTATCCACCAGAGCTAGAAACAGTCAAAAACTTTATGTCTTCGTATCTACATATTCAACTAATTCAGCTAAAATTCGCAAAATCATCAAAGAAAGATGGGAACTATTGAAACACGAAACTGACTTCAACAACTTGTTTGCAGATGAACCCTTATTCGCGTATACACGGAGTAAAAACATCAAAGACATGTTGTCTCAGATCAGTACAGCAAACAAAGATCAGTTCAAGGGCATGCGTAAATGTTACAATTGCGTAAATTGCCATAACGTCATAACTGGCAACACTATCCACCACCCTCATTCAGGTAAACCCATATCATTTAGATATAATGGGGATTGCAATAGTAACAATGTTATTTATACAATCAAATGCCCGTGCGGCTTACTGTACGTTGGTAAAACATCCCGTAAAATCAAAGTGAGAGTCTCCGAACACAAGAGTTTAAAATCACACTTAGTCACGCATTGATTAGAACACCAACCCACCATTGCCCAGCTGAGATACACCATTCTTGAAATAATCCCTTTGAATTCTGTTACCAATAATGACAGATCACTATCTCAAAGAGAAGTATGGTGGACAAAGTATCTGCAGACTTTATTGCCAGATGGTTTGAACGATAAATTAGAAATGCAATGTTTCTTGTAATTTCCCAACAGATTGTGAGTAGGCTTCCTTCTTAGCAATTGTCTTACTATTCTCCACTTCGGTACATTTTATTTGTCAAATGGGATTTTTTATTTTTTTCATCTCATACGTTTCACACCTATCTATCTTCCAGCATCATTGTTGATTTTTAATTTTTTTTAAATTTTAACTTTGCACTCATTTCCAACATTTTCACCACACAGGTCTTCTCCATTTACACTTTTTTATTTCATTACTATTCATTCATCTTTAATCTTTCACAGGCAGTCGGGTTACTATATTTCACTCGTTGTTCTATCATCGTCCTTTTCACAACAGTATCATACAGTTTTCATTCATATGACATTTTTTGGGATCACCACACATTTTTCGTTTTTGTCCTCCGTTTGTCACACTTGTTTAGTAGGTCTAGTGTTCTTTCTTTTATCATTCGCTTCTCCAAGATGGCGCTCAAACTAGTTAGCGTTTAGACCTTTTTTTGTAGCCAAAGTTTGCCCCTCGTGACATCTAGACACCTACGTGAATACATCTTTATCTTTCATTCCAATTTGCTGATTTTTTTACATTTCCTCAACGCGCGCTCTCCAAACACGGGTGAATGGTTCTCATCACCATCTATAGGTAAGAGTAACTTGTATTCACAGTGTGTATGATCCCGAGATTACCCGTCTATCACCTTTGTATTACATCATTTTCCCTTCTTTTATTTCTCCTTGTTTTCCTTTTTTTTGGGTAGAAGTCTTCACCGCGTTCACACACATGCAAGTCCGACCCATCACTTCTACACTCAGTGCTAAGACGCAAGTCCAGTTGCATTCACATCGCCGCCTCTTCGAGTGTGTTCACATTTCTCAGGCATCGTATTACTGCTTCACGGTTCCACGGCATCATTCTGTCAACTTTCAGCATGTCTGATACACTTTCGTTTCCCCTGCAGCTTTTTTTAAATGGTCCCTGGTCTCCGGTTCCTTCTACAGCTTATTTCTTTGCAGTAAGTCTTTTTTGCCAATGTTCTTCATTTTTGGTTCCCTACATTCCAATACCTTATTCATCATCCACTGTTTTCTTTTTCATAGTGATTGAGTCAGTGCTTACTTTGTCCTTGATAAACAAGTCCTTCAGCTAGCAGGACCTTATCTAAGCATCCTTTCACCAGTAAGCTTTTGTCGCTCGTTACTATCATGTTTCACTTGCACAATGCCTTACACTGAGCACCCTTTTGATAATGCAGTCTACTGCATGTTACACTTTTGTCACAATTTTTATTTTGTTTTCTCATTCCAATTTCATATTTCTGTTTTGAGTTGTTCACCAGTCTTACGCTGTCTTATTTTTCACGGCTTTCTCCATTCACTTTCTGTTGATCATTGCTATGAGTTGGAAGCTCACAGGTATTGTCACACTTTTTGGTTACGGACCTTGCATCTTGTACATTTTTTATGTTTACTGTCTATCATGTGATTTATCAAAGATGAGATTTTCTCAAATTGCATTTTTATTTGTTTTTTACAGTGGCCCCTGAAGAAGGGATTATCTAAAATCCCGAAATGCATTGGGCAGATTTTCATGATTTGATGTACATTTTTTACTGCTAGCTTCAATGTTTGATTCATTTATGTAACATTACCCACAAGTGTGATAGAGTCTTCTTTGCACTTTGTATGCACAATTTACATTTTGTCGCTGATTGATGATTATAAAAGTCTCTTGTCAAGTCACTGGTTGAATCATTTGAAGATAAACATTGTTTCAATTATCGTTTCACTTTTGGCACGTTTGTGAAAAATTGGTTGCTATCTTTATTCTTTCCTTTTTTGCTGTGCACTCAGTATACTGGTGGCAGTCCACCAGATGTTCAGTTTATCTAGACGAGATAGCCTTAGTGTACCTTGAGAAACACATGCAGGATTTTTGGGCTGAACCCATCTCGGTTGCGGATGTATTGTTGGCCATTGAGACCATTCGTGGCACATCGACACCTGGGCTCTACGGATTCACCGACGATTTTTACAAAGAATACAAAGAGCTATTAGCTGCGAAGCTCATTGAGGTATATGCAGAGGCTTTGGAGTCATAAATTTTACCCCCCACCTTTAGAGAGGCAGTCATAATTCTCCTTCCCAAACCTGGTAAGGACCCCGCACACTGCAGTTCATACCAACCGCTGCCCCTCCTATACTTAGATTATAAAATCCTAGCTAAAGTTATCTCTGATCGGTTGTCCCAACTGATGGAATTTATCATCTCACCTGCTCAATCCGGTTTTGTACCACATCGCCCCACCTCGCTGAATCTTAGAACACTCTTTTCGGTCATCCATCAGATTAACCCAAGCACTCCAGCGGCCACCATCCTTCTCGACACGGAGAAGGCCTTTGATTCCTTAGAATGGCCTTTCTTTCAATCTGTGATGAAACGCATGCGTATGCCCTTCGGTTTCATTGCTACAACCACACTATTATATAACAAACCTACTGCTCGGCTGCGTCTAAACGGTACACTCCGGGTCCCTTTTCTTTATCCCGTGGAACCAGACAGGGCTGCTCACTGTCCCCATTATTATTCATTCTTGCTATGGAACCCTTGATACATCACTTTCAGGAGCGCCATCTTCACAGGGGCCTACAATTCAACACTGGCATCCTCCTGGTTTCCTTGTATGCCAACGACACGATCCTCTATGTTAGGCACCCTCGCACTAATTTACATGAACTAATCAGAGAAATCATTTGCTTCGGTAGCATCTCAGGTTTGGGCATAAATTGGCACAAATCTATTATATTTCTACTGACAGCCAGTACTCAAAAATGGGATTGCGAATTCCCTTTAGAATGGTGCACAGACTCAGTTAAATATTTGGGAATCCATATTCACTTAGACACTGCCCAAATCTTACGCCTGAATTATGGACGAGCAGTCGACGCACTCACAAACCAAATAGAAAATTGGCTGAGACTCCCCTTATCACTTGCGGGTCGGGTGTCGATTCAGAAAATGGTAGTGCTCCCCAGATTCTTGTAACTTTTTAATAATATACCTATTCCTCTTACCAATAGATTTTTTAAAACTGTGCGTACTCAATTATCCAGATTGATTTGGGATGGGAAGCCTGCGCAAGTCCGATGGGCTGTCCTCACACTACCCTATGAGAGAGGTGGGTATAATGTTCCAGATTTCCAGTTATACTATTTAGTCGCCCAATGTAGCTATACTTATTCATGGTATCACCCTGACGCTCTAATCCCATATTAATGGCCAGAGTCTGATCTCGTTCCGCCTTGACAGCTTTCGGACATTCTACCCGTGGGCTTCCCTAGAGATCCAGTGGATATCCAAACTGTTGCCTCCACGAGCTGGGCACGGAAAAAAACTCTGCCGGGTCACGGGTACAGCTGTACTTAATTCATCAGCCCTGCCCATCGTGAACCCCCGCTTGATTCCAATCACAGAGGAATGATTGGTTCAGCGCACTCTTGCCAAATTTGAAATCTCACGGATAGGAGACCTCTATCCAAATGGACACCTCTTTTCCCTAATGGAAAATGCCCGGTTCCAAGCAGGTACTATGATGGATAGGTTCGGTATGCGCCGCATCCGTTCCACCCTACGCTCTACTTTCTCAGCTTTCCCAATTGAGCCCACCTCCATCCCCCTCTTACTATGGTGGTAAAAAACGCAGACAACATACATCTCACTTGAAAACTATACAAAGCATGTGATACACTGTAACTGGTTGACAACAGTAAGATCCATAAGGCATGGGAAGTGGACTTGGGGATGACAATTACGGGTAAGGAATGGGCTGATTGCTTTTAGGCTACACGTGACATCTCACTCAACAGCAGACACAAGCTCCCACACTTTAATTTCTTACGCCGCACGTATTTCACCCCGATATTGGCACATAACATAGACCCCTCCAAGCCACACAACTGTCGTAAATGCTCGGCCCCCATGCTGATTTTCTACATCTTACCTGGACGTGTCCGAAAGTGCAACACTACTGGGAATGCATACATTACACGCTAGAGAATATGACTAATCTCTCTCTGATCCCAACCCCCTGAAGTAGCCCTGCTGGGCTATACAGTAAACTTCCCTAAAAAGATCCGGCGATTTGCATCACTAGGCCTTTTGTTGGCAAAGCGAGAGGTGGCTATCCTTAGGGGCGCAAGTCAGCCCCGACCGTCCAGGGCTGGTTGCATAGCCTAGCGTACTGTAATGTCAATAGTGATGAATACGCAAGTGTGATTCCCAGCTCATCCTGCCCCAAAGATATATGGGGCCCATATGGCTCATACATTGAGAAGCAGCGCCAAGACTCAAATTCGCAAGTGGGACAAGGCTTTGTTCCAGAAGGCGTGGGATAGATATGATTTGCAAATGGTTCTATTATTATGCCTTATTGATATTATGTGACATTATTAGGTAAATTTATCCAACAGGTGCAGACCATGAGTACGGATGTTCATAATTGGGAATGGGTTCTCAACAGGGATCCTACTATTGTTCCCTTCATCTTTACACGTCAAACTGTGAATGTTACAGTCTATTGTTGCCTGGTATTTATCTTGAGGATTGCTAATTATGATAATATTTGACAGGGATGTGGTTGACAACGTATACTGAAATATTGGTGAACTACTTCATATGTGTAATATCTTCGTATTTAAAAAATGAAAATAAAGTTAAAAAAAATAAAAACATCAACTTTCTGTAGAGAAAACCCGCTGAGCACGTGGAAATTCAGAGCGAAACAAACAGTACAAAGGGCAGTGATTGGCTGATTGTGACAATGCGTTTAACACAATGTTGGGAGGTGTGCTAGGATTATTGATACTTCCTGTTGCTTAAAAAGTCAGTGACCAGTGTAGTGTCGGCACCAAATTACAACCAGATGGGTCGAATTCGCACAGACCAGAGAGGAAACTCTCTAAGTTAATTTTGGATAGATAGAAGAAGATTTTCTCAATGTCAAAATGTGCCACGCCATGTAGTGAAATAGCAGAGGCTACAATACATTCACGTGCAGAGCACATTGTGGAATCCTAAAAAGAGTCTGGATTAACATGAAAGTGTTGGCGGTCATTTACTTTGAAAAGGCAGATGATCACCATTCCCACTTCCATTTTTTCGAAACCGGTGGTCGTACTGGTGCTAGGAGTATTGGTACTTCCGGTTGCTAAAAATATCGGCATCCGGATTATCCGGATGCACACGGACCAGAGAGGAAACCGTCTGAGATAATTTTGAATAGGTATTTCAAGATAGAATGAGATTTCATTGATGTTGAAATGTGCTACACCATTAGTTAAATGGTAGAGGCTACACTACATCTACGTGCATAGCGCATTGCGGAATCATAATGAGAGTCTGGATTAACATTAAGCGTCGACTGTAGCATAATATGGGGTGGTGGACGATCACTATTCTCATTTCCTGTTCTTCAAAACCGGTGTTCACATTGGTGGAAGCTGCACGGACAGGAGAGAAATCTCTCTTGGTTGACTTGGATGACTACTTGTAATTGGAATGCACTGTGACTGGCTGTATAGTATAACGTGCAGTTTTAAAATGTCATTTCAACCTCAAACTTTTTTTTACATATAAATCACCCCTAGAGTATACCTTAAACAGTTCACAGGGCAGGGTGCAATGTATTTAAAAAGTAGGACATGTAATTGCAAGTTTTGCAATTCCGGGCAGGGAAAAAAAACTCTTAAATTCATTATTCACTACTGCAAGGCCTGCTTCTCCAAAAGGATTTTTTTGAAAATGAGGGTTTGGGCCAATAAACCACACCCAAATTAGGCCTCAATAATATTTTATACAATACAATATTTGGGTGTGTGATTTCAAATGCTATCACTTTTAACAGACCACTTTCACAACTATGGTGATTGGGTGTTTTTATTACACCTTATTATTCAATTGCTTTTATATACATAGAAAACAGTGTTTATAAAGTCAAACCCAAGAAGCACAATCAGTGAAGCAGGAAATTAAAATGACAATTAAACACAACATGAAAGACGTGATTGAAAACAACACGTTAAACAATTGCGAAATTTTAAAAGGTATTGCAAAACAGAAACCAGTCCTTAATTTGTACAAAAAACAATGGTGGCACAGATTGTTTGTGATTCTCACAACTGCAACCTGCCACTGCTAGTCCCAACTCAAATTGATTCAAAGAAGATTAGAGTGTTCAAACATGGCATTCTGCCTGTTGTAACTGCACTATAGGGCTAGCTGCTGTTGGCAGGTTGCAGTTTTGACAATCATAAACAATCTGTGCCGCCATTGTTTTTTGTACAAAATAAGGACTGGTTTCTGTTTTGCACTACCTTGTATAATTTCGCAATTGTTTAATGTGTTGTTTTCAATCACGTCATTCGTGTTGGGTTTAATTGTCATATTAATTTCCTGTTTCACTGATTGTGCTTCTTGGGTTTGACTTTATAAACACTGTCCCCTAAAGGATAGCATTGGAGTTACCTTATTACATTTATTAAGCTGTAACTTCCAAATGGAAACTGGTTAACAGTTCATGTTTGGTGTATTTGGAATTGTATAGAAAAATTCTCTGTCATGGTGAAATCGGATATTCAGTTACAATTTTGAAAATGCCTCTTTTAGACAGTTGGCATTTTCCTAACTTAGCATTTAGGGCCTGCTGCCTGTCTCTGGGTCACATGACTGGGTGTAGTTCACAGTTGTGTTTTGTGTGTATTCCTTCTGGATAGCCACACACAATAGAGAGCTTAGGTGTGCCTGGATGGGTCATCACTGGGAGGAAGGGAGGGCAGAGATAGGCACAGCCCCACTTACACCTAAATAGGCTGTGTCCTGCCTTCACACAAAGGATTGCATACCCTCTGTAGTTAGTCTGGAGCCAGGGCATGGGAGGCAAGAATCCCGGGTACTTCTAAGGAAATCCCCTGAAGTTTGTGGACTCTTTGTGAATGCAAATTGGCCCATTGGTGCCAAAGCCTACTGATTTTAAGTTCCGACAAACCAGCTCTTCTTGTCACAGCATCGACCTCTAGCGTGGACTGCCAATGCAAAGCACCAACAAGGACCGTCCACACTGCCGATAGAGACTTTGCTCTACAGTGACGACCATCGACAATGCCAAGCCTGCCCTTTGTGCTACTTTGATGGCAATTGGCGATGCTTTGCCTGCTCCTTGTGCCCCCTTCCACTGCAAATGGAACTCGTTGAGTTGAACTTGAAGATAACTCTTTCAGTGGGACTGACCTGGTCTTTGTATCCGACCCTTGCTCCATCGCGGTCACTCTGAACTTGTGACTTTCACCTGGTCTCGCACCAGCAGATAGCCACGGTTGGTGCTTTGTGCTTTTTAATGCTATCTTCACTTGAATCTTTAAAATTGCATATCTCCGGTTCTACGAATTGGATTTTTTTCATTTTGTGAAATTATATATTACATTTTACTCTATGTTACTGTTTGAAGTTCTGTATAAATAGTTAAGCCTGACTGTTCTGTGTCAAGTTGCAAAAGGGTTGAGCAAAGGCTAATTTATGTTTTGCTTTTAGCAAGCATTGTGGTTGCTGCTTGAGCAGGGTTTCGCCCCCCCCCCCCCCCAATTAGTAACTAAATTTCTTACAGAATGCTAAGAGGTTTCTTGACCTT
The DNA here is from genome assembly GCF_964204655.1 of Triturus cristatus. Lineage (NCBI taxonomy): Eukaryota > Metazoa > Chordata > Amphibia > Caudata > Salamandridae > Triturus > Triturus cristatus. The sequence goes on from NC_140586.1 coordinate 582,062,282, forward strand.
AGTGGCAGTGGAAAATGTCAGCCACACATTTCAAATATAAGTGGCCTCCTATGCAGCAATATAGTTAGGGCGTTGAGAAATAATAGCAGGGAAGGGTATAATCTCATACTGCACTCAGCTGGCATAAAAGGGCCTTCAGAGTGATGGAGAGACCATCACTCATACTATGAAAAAGATATGTCGGGAGCACACTAAAATATTGACAAGATGTCAAACTGGTATTTTAATTCCATTAGTAGTGAACCCATTCAATATAGTAGTACACATCAGAAACCTCGAACTACCCGCACCAAGGGCAGCCAGGTGTAGGCTAGTGGTAGATAGACAGACACATAGGTATGTACCCATGTAAGTATGTGCGAGAACCGTGATATATTAGTAGCTCCGGCATAGCAAGAATTCTTCTGAAAAACTAAATGCACTCACACAAGTTAAAAACAACGTGCGCAGTTAAAAAACTAGGGGGCCAATTTACAAGCCCCTTGCGAGACATTTACGCGGCCGTTGCGTCACTTCTGTGACGCAGCGGCGGCGTAAACCATGCGCCATGTTGCGCCTTATTTACAACGTGACGCATCTAGGGAGATGCGTCACGTTGTAAAGCCCTGCTCTACATTAAACCTGCGTCAGGTTTAATGTATGCAGGGTGGGCGTTCCGTCAGAAAAAGCCTCGGAAAAGTGACGCAGTGAAATCTACAAGATTTCACTGAGTCACTTTTCCGACGCTGCTGCGTCAAAACCCTGCGCCTGCTTGAAGCAGGCGTAAGGCATGACGCAGCATGTTCGGTATGGGCAGCACCTGAGCATTGCTGGAGTTGCGTCGTGCTTGCGACACGACTCCAGCAATGCGCCACCCTTATGCCATCAGATGCGTCACGCATCTGTTTATCCGTGCGCCATGATGTGCTGCATTGTAAATGCGGCGCATCTGTGGTGGCGCAAGGGTAAACTTGCGTGACACATCTTTCCTGCCGCATCCCTGCTGATTTGCAGGGATGCGCCAGGAAACATAAATCTGCCCCAATATATATATATATTCTCCGACAAAGGGCGATTTCTGGTTCACTGCATGATAACTGCAGGTGTCATTGCTATCTGTATTATGTGTTTGAAGAGGAGCTTTGATTCTGTTGGAAAAGGCTTGTAAGAAGATGTTTTAAGTAGCAACGTATTGTCAGGGTCCTAGATGAGTGTGTCTTTTTTTTAGTCTTTAAAACGAATGGCTAGATCTTAATCACAAATAATTATCAATATGCGGGCTACAAAGTCAATTGCTTTACATCACACTTGACTGGTTTATAAAACCTGCTCCGTGCGCGCTTGCCTTGGTGTCTTCATACAGAATATTACACAATCAGGAGTCTGTACCGGAAGTAATTAAGCTAAGTGTTTGGTTTTGGTATGTGGTCTTATTCTGCTTTACCCTGGCATTGATTGTAAAATGTGGTCTGTTGAAAGCAGAAACGCCATTCACACAATCATTCATCGTCACTTGTTCCAGTTTAACTTCAGTTTTACTAAATGCAAGGTCAGGCAGCCCCCTAACTGGATCTGACCGCTGCTGTATTGGATTACACTGCCAGGAATATGTCTTAAAAATAGAGGGAAATGCAGTATGCTTCACATTCAATTATTCACATTATCCATAAAGATATGGAATTGGACAATAGGTTACTGTCCGAGTCCCAGCTCTCCTTGTGTTCTAAAGCGCTATTTAAAGCTTAATATTGCATCAGGAAATGTTTTAAGAAAAGCTTTAAAGCATCCTCATGTCATTATTTATTTATTGTGTTTTTAAATCAGTTTGTAAAAAAGTATTGCGCCAATAGAAGTTTATCAAATAAACAGATCATAAAAAATCACCACCGACTTTTACAATCAAATGTGCCACAAGGGTAGTGAACTAGTTCGTATCTCAACCTGGAATGGTTACTTTCGGGATCAGGTCGATTTTGACACAAAAGTATCTCTTTATCTTTGACTCCATTTTCACGTTTTACACTGCATTACACGCATACAGCAGTGCCCCTTCCATCGGTAGCTAAGGCTCAAGCTAGGTGGAATATAGAAACCGATGGGAAGTAATATTCCGTCGGGCAAAAAAAGAAATTCAGGAAGATAATAGGCGCATTCGGGACACACAGCTTTAGTTGACCACAGAACGCTACGTTTAAAAGCACCTACAACGATTTTAAAAGGCTTCCTTAAAGAACTGGGCAAAAATGACTTTTCTGCATGAACACACCTCTCGCAGCTCTAAATCAGGACTCTGAAAGACCTGCTCTCTTGAAATGATGACTCGCGGTAGACGTCCAGGAACGTAGGGGGTAATGATGCAGAAAACACACACGCACATGCACACACACACACATACATATGCACACACACACCTACACACACATACACACACACACACACACAGCTCTGTTCTCAGCATCCTGCAGTTATTACCCTCTTCATCAGAACTCCTCAGCACCCCATGTTACCGAGATAGATAGAGATCATCGCTGTAGTTAAATGGATGGCACTTGAACAGGTAGAGTCTTAGCATGTTTTCCCTAGTATACTCCAGCACTAAGATGTTTCTGAGTTTTACTATTTCTTTAGACCTGCTCCCCCCTCTGTTTATTCACAACCCCCGGTCTCTTCTGTTAGCTTTACCCCAAGCCTTTTTCTCCCTCACCCAGGTTCATCATCAGCCTTCTCATTCCACTGGATTACACTGAAAGCAGAACTCTCACATTGGCTTTCAAAACTGTACATGGCATTGGTTCTCCATACCACTCTCACCTGGTCCTCCACCACACCTGTGAACATTGATTCATCGTTTATGCTTTTAAAAATGCTTGAAAATCAACTTGCGCTAATACAACAGAAGATGTGCTGGCTTCCATCTTAAAATGATGCTGTACCACACCAGTGATCATTGTTGTTGTTATTTCTCAGCTCAAACTAAAAAACTTTCAAGCTTCTCAGTAGGAGACACTGAGCGTACCCTGAGGCTTCTCACAATGCTGTACCTCACCAAGGACACCAAAACTGCCTCAGACAATCGCTTGTACAATGTATCAATAATTGTGCTTGAATAAACTTTGAGAGCATTTAAATTCAATGTATGGATTCCCATTCCCCACTTTGTAACGCAAATCTATGCTGGATTTTGCATTGAAGTTTACTGAGTTTTTTGTACGTATGATCTGTATCATTATTCCTAACTATGCTTATGATATATTTCCTGCATTTTACTAAAAAAATCCTTATATAAATTTCTTAAATATTGACCTGTGTCTGTCATACTTACTGAGACTGTCACAACTTCTATTTTTGATTTGAGATCGCAAAGGAAGAGACGGGTCCACTGTGGGAGCACCAAAGTCCATATTAGGACTACAGCGCTCCCAGCCAGAGACCTTGGCATGCTCATGGTAAGTTTATGAGATCCTATCCTGCTCGCCGACAGATCTCATCACTTTCCATGCCTTCCAGCACCCATACTCCATGCCCCTTCAAAACTGTTGGATGTTTTGTTGCTGCTCTTAATTAACTTGTTTCTTCATCTTTCTGATATGTTTTCAGTTTTACCGTAACTATGGATATTATTGTGTTTATAGTGTAGATAATATGCATCTACATCGACCAGCTTGTATTTTAAGCATTTGATGTCTTACTTACTGTTCTCAATATCGCTCCTCAAATCATTGCAAACTCACCAACCTATCTTCATGTTACTATACTAATCTAAATATTTTATGCACAGTTTTGTGATACTACAAAGTACTTCTATTGGAAAGGGTGCAATTTTCAAAGAAAGCCAGTCTGTTTGTACATTTGGACCCAGATTGGGAAACGAGATGCAACAACGGAACTATTTCATAATTTAACGAAGAAGCCCTATTGGGTGAATAAAACCGTGCATCCCCTCCAAGGACTTTAATCAGCAATAGTTTAGAAAAGGTAAAATCTGCCTAAGTAAGAATATCTATGCAATAGAACAATGTACTCTTGCAATCAGTAGACACAAACTCTTTTGGGGCATCCTCCTATTTATGATTGTTCTTCAGATGACCTTGGCAGCTATTCTAATTTGTAAAGCTTTAGGAACAGCTTTTTCCTTAAGCAGTTCAAGTTATTTAAATGTAATCACGTATTATGGCGGTATTTGAATGCCTTTTAAGAAGTGTACTAATTTTATAAGAAAATTCAGTTTCTACAAAAAAATAAACTTCTGTATTCTGTGGGTATTACATTCCTTCAGTTCCCTGTCTGCAAGAACGTAACACAATGCTAGTCACTAACTCATTTAGTCATCATCTAAAAGAACATACTCCGTAGTGCATATTAATATTTAAACAAAGGCCAAGCAACATGAACAGTCCTGAATTTTTGGGACAGGCAGTAAAATGTAACAATAGGCCTTGATGCCCCATTTACAAGCTTAAAATACCCCTTTTTTGCATATAACTCACCCCTAAGGTAGACCCTATATAGCCCATAGGGCAGGGTGCATTGTAACTTAAAGGTTAGATAGGTACGTTTAAGCTTTCCATGTCCTTGCAGTGAAAAAGTCCTAAATTCGCTTTTCACTACTGTGAGGCCTTCCTTTCCCCTAGGATATCAATCAATCAGTATTTGTAAAGTGCATCATTATCACCCCTAGGGTTGTATGGGCAGTGAGGGTGGGGTGTATTTGTCGAAAAGTCATGTCTTGAGCTTCTTTCTGAAGTCCACCAGGGAAGATGCTGTTCAGAGGTGAAGGTGCAGGATGGTCCAGGTCTTGGCTGCAGTGTAGGAGAAGGAGCAGCCCCTGCTGTGGCTGTGTCAGCGGTGGGGGGCAGGAGGCCGAGTGAGGCCGAGTGCAGGTGCCTTGATTCCAGATGTAAGTTCAGTCAGTGGTTGATGTAGGATGGTCCTTGGTTGTTAAGAGCTTTGTAGGCATGTGTAAGGATCTTGATCTTGCATCTCTTCTGGATGGAATGCCAGAGCAGGTTCCTGAGGTGTGGAGTGATGTGGGTCCATTTGGGGAGGTCCTGGATGAGTGTGGCAGCAGCATTCTATATGGCCCGGAGTTTTCCAAGAAGCTGTGTGGAGATAACTGCAGAAAGAGTGTTGTCATAGTCGAGTTAGCTGGTGACAAGGGCCTGTGTGATTGTCTTTCTGACGCTAATTGGGGTCTATCTAAAGATTTTGCGGAGCATGCGAAGGGTTTGGAAGTAGGAGGAGATGATTGCATTGACTTGTCTTTTCATGGTCAGTTGGTTGTCGAGGATGAGTGGGTGAAGGGCCAAGTTCTGCTGACCACCAGCTGAGGTCCCAGGTGGAGGTGTTCTTGTTGAAGATCAGAACTTCCGTTTTGTCGGAGTTCAGTTTGAGGCAACTATCTCTCATCCATTTAGCTACACCAGTCATGGGGCTGCGGAAGTAGGTTTTGGGGTTGGAGGGGTCTTCGGGGAGCTAGGAGATTAGCAGAGTGTCATCTGCATAGGAGATTATATTGAGTCCATGGGATCTGGTGATGTCTGTGAGGGGGGTCATGTAGATATCAAACAGAGAGGGGCAGAGGGATGATCCTTGTGGTATGCCGCATATGATGTCCTTGGGAGCGGAGGTGTAGGGGTGCAGTCAGGTGCTCTGTGTGCATCCTATCATTGGGTTGCCTTATCAAATTTCATAAGTTCTAAAGGTTTTAAAAAAAAGTTTTTACTATTTTATTATTTATTGGTTTTATTTCAAGACATTACATTGAAAATACAACAGCAAGCATCCCACTTGCAAAAATCAGTAATATAGCATACACATGGCTGCAGACTTGTCCTTCTTATTGCAGCAGATATGGCCCAAACCCACCCACCCATATCCCACCAACCACTAAGAAAAAATCAAAACCATACAACCCAACTCAGGCAGGTATGAAGATATTACATTACATTTTAAGATGTAATTCAAAGTTAGCATATCAAAGAACTCCACTCCTGAGGCGGAAGCCGGGAGTTAGCACGCTCATGTTTTAAAATTGTACTTCTTGTTTACTGCTTTTAAAAACTGCTAATTCCCACCTGATTCTAGCGCACTCGCTGCAGACCGCTCAGCCGATCCAGGGCTGACACGGCATACTGTTGCCAGGGCAACGCCGCCTCACAGCAGCGGACACGCCCAATCACGTGACCAATCACCTGACCACGCCCACTAGCTCTATTTGAGCGCGCGCTGACCGAGATCGCGCGTTCAAAGAACTCCACTCCTGAGGCGGAAGCCGGGAGTTAGCACGCTCATGTTTTAAAATTGTACTTCTTGTTTACTGCTTTTAAAAACTGCTAATTCCCACCTGATTCTAGCGCACTCGCTGCAGACCGCTCAGCCGATCCAGGGCTGACACGGCATACTGTTGCCAGGGCAACGCCGCCTCACAGCAGCGGACACGCCCAATCACGTGACCAATCACCTGACCACGCCCACTAGCTCTATTTGAGCACGCGCTGACCGAGATCGCGCGTTCAAAGAACTCCACTCCTGAGGGGGAAGCCGGGAGTTAGCACGCTCATGTTTTAAAATTGTACTTCTTGTTTACTGCTTTTAAAAACTGCTAATTCCCACCTGATTCTAGCGCACTCGCTGCAGACCGCTCAGCCGATCCAGGGCTGACACGGCATACTGTTGCCAGGGCAACGCCGCCTCACAGCAGCGGACACGCCCAATCACGTGACCAATCACCTGACCACGCCCACTAGCTCTATTTGAGCGCGCGCTGACCGAGATCGCGCGTTCAAAGAACTCCACTCCTGAGGCGGAAGCCGGGAGTTAGCACGCTCATGTTTTAAAATTGTACTTCTTGTTTACTGCTTTTAAAAACTGCTAATTCCCACCTGATTATAGCGCACTCGCTGCAGACCGCTCAGCCGATCCAGGGCTGACACGGCATACTGTTGCCAGTGCAACGCCGCCTCACAGCAGCGGACACGCCCAATCACGTGACCAATCACCTGACCACGCCCACTTCCTATGCCATCCTCGTAAACATAAAAATGTGCTGCAACCGGAAGCGCAGCGGACGAGCGCAGCGGGCGCGACGAATGCGCGCCGAAGGCGCGCATAAGGCAAGCTCGTCTGCGCTCGTCCGCGCCGAGGACGGGCCAACGGCCACCCCCCCTGCAACTCCTGCCTCACGGCCTCCTACACTCACGGTGAGATTAACCTATTCCACCGATGAATTACGACAACTGAGACACTTAGCGAATCAACCGCATATACTCCCTCATTTAAGCTACTCCAATCATATCGTAGGCCCACTCCTATGTCCAACTTGCATCAAAGGTTCCGGCAATCCTTCAATAAACAACATACCTTCAATACAAGCAGCACTAATAAACGCCAGATCCCTCCCCAAACACAAAACAGAAATCGCCGACTTGATCGATGCGCACAAACTTGACCTACTGTTTGTCACCGAGACATGGGGCGATGAGGCCTCAGGACCCGATTTTGCAGAAGCCACTCCCATCAACTACAATGTTTGCAGACTTGACAGACCAATAAAAAGAGGTGGCGGCATTGCCATAATTTATAAAAGCCACTTCAAACTCTCGACTAAACCACATATATGTTCAGAATATGAGTCTCTCACATTCACTCTAGGCTTATCAGCAAAATCATCCTTCAAGGGAATGCTGATTTACCGCCCTCCAGGCTCAAGAGCTAAGTTTTTAGCTAACATAGGTAGTCTAATCGAAGCAGTCGCTGATGCCCCCCATTTCACGCTACTAGGTGACTTCAATTTCCATCTTGAGACTTCAAATAACCATGATACCACGCAACTTATTGCAGACCTTGAAGCTGCAGGCCTAATACAACTCATTAATTCCCTGACTCATCAGGCTGGTCACACATTAGACGGAATATTTACAAACAGTCCTCTTGTAAATATCACCCAGATAATCCCTCTGATCTGGACAGACCATTCAGCTATTTGCTTCACAGTGCAAACAAACTCCATTAAATCGAACCCCGTTGCACCAGCTCGTTCAACATACAGAGACTGGAAAAATATTGATATATCACAATTAGCAGAGATGATACAGGACAAATTTATCCCCACTGAGCAGGACCCTACCATAGCATCTTCAAACTACCTGACCAACCTAGACATGGCCTGTAACAAACTAGCCCCACTTAAATCATCACACCGAAATAGAACAACACCTTCAGCCCCATGGTTCACTGAGGCTCTACGCATGCAGAAACAATACTGCAGGAACCTAGAAAGACAATGGCGTCGCAACTACAGCCCGGCAGACAAATCCAACTACAAAAATGCCCTCGCTATCTACAAAAGAGCGATAACTACCGAGAAAAGTCATTACTTTATCACTCAGATTAATCAGGCAAAAAACTCGTCAGGAGAACTATTCAGGGTAGTTACCACCCTATCCAACCCCCGACGCCGCCCTTAGAGGCTTCTCAATCACTGACCGATGCCTTGGCCAGCTTCTTCGAGGAAAAAGTCAGTTCCATCTTCCAGACTTTTTCACGATCTACCCCCCTACCATCTTCGAGTCCTCCCCTTACTAGCACTTCGCCAACTCTATTATCTTTCAACCCCGTAGATAAAGATCATATTCAACGTCTAGTAGCCAGTACTAAATCCGGCTCCCCCCTTGACCCATGTCCCCCTTCTATTCTTAACCGCATACCGGAAGCAATTTCCCCTTCATTATCCACCATATGCAACGCTATGTTCGCAACAGGAATATATCCTTCAGTCTGGAAAGAAGCGATCATAAAGCCATTGCTGAAAAAACCTACGCTAGACCCTCTTCTCCCAGCAAGCTATAGACCTATCGCTTGTCTCCCATTTCCAGCAAAGATTTTTGAAAAGTCCATGAACCTGCAGCTGTCAAAATACATCAATGACAACAATCTGCTAGACGACACACAGTTCGGTTTTAGGCAGGGACACGGGACAGAGACGGCACTACTGAAAGCCGCGGACGAAATCAGAACAACCATGGACAAGGGAGGATCAGCCGTCTTGATACTCCTAGATCTCTCCGCTGCATTTGACACGGTCGATCATATTACCTTGATCGACCGTGTCGCAGCACTGGGAATAGGAGAAACAGCTAAAGACCTGATTGCTTCGTTCCTCGCCAATCGGCCTCAGACTGTCAAAATGGGCAATTTCACCTCCCAGACCTTCTCTCTCCCCTGTGGCGTTCCACAGGGCTCCTCGCTAAGTCCGACGCTTTTTAATATCTATGTATCGGACTTGGCGAGGGTGATAAAATCCTACGGTATTGCCCTGACCACATACGCCGACGACACGCAACTAGTGCTTTCGGTGTACAATAACGGAGCCAGTGAGGCAGCCAACTTCCAGGAGGGTATGAAGGCAATAAGCTCCTGGATGTCATCAAACTGCCTCAAGCTTAACTCTGATAAAACGGAGGTGATGACATTTGGGAGCTTGAGACCAGCATGGTCCCCACAATGGTGGCCACCGGAACTGGGACCCCCCCCCCAACCGGTGACTAAGGTTCGTAACCTGGGAGTCACCTTCGACAATAAACTGACTTTCCACCACCACGCCAATGCCGTCGTATCATATGCATTCTATACACTCAAAAAAATCAAGAAACTTCTTCCATATCTACCTCAGTCAGCCGGCAAAACACTTATCAGTACTTTAGTGTTTTCAAAAACGGACTATTGCAACTCTCTGCTTCTTAATGCGCAAGAAGGAGTCCTCAATAAATTCCAGACCGTTCAAAACGCGGCTGCCAGAATCTTACTTTCTATCCCCAAATTCACATCAGTATCCCATCACATCAAAAAGCTCCATTGGCTCCCAATCAGGAGCCAAATAAAATTCAAGGCTCTTTGCATAGCCTACAAGACCCTTAACTACCCAGGGCCTAAGTTCCTAAAAGTAGCTCTTCATCCATTGGAGCATCGCAGAACACTTCGATCCTCTACAGCCTGTATGCTGTCTGTCCCTCGGACAAAAAAGGCCACTTGGGGAGACAGGTGCTTCACTACAGCCACTGCTAAACTATGGAACACCCTCCCATTGCATGTCAAATATGCCCCCACCCTCCTTAAATTCCGAAAGAGCCTCAAAACATGGCTTTTTTCCTCTGTTTAACCACCCTCAAGAGTAAGGAGTTCTCTGATCACTAGCGCCGAGACACCTGTATGGGTATTTGCGCGCTTTAAAAATAGCAAAAAAATAAATAAATAAAATAAATAAATTTGTACTTGTTTCTGTTAGTGCACTTGTCCATGTGTTTTCAATTTAATTACACCAAGTACGGGTTTTCTAGGAAATAAGCAGTTAAGGGGTCCAGAAATATTTAGGTCTAGATGCTTCCGGGAGCTCTTCGGCATATATCTTGAGTTGCTCTTTGCAGTATACCAGGTCTCAAAGCCATTTCCCCAAGGAAGGTGCTGTTTTTGCACACCAATGCATTGTAGCTGCACGTTCAGCAAATAATATTGACACAGCAACAAGTCGTCTATTACATGGTTTGATTGATTTCAGAAGTCCCAACAAACAGAGTTCTGGCTTGCATTCAATCCTATCTTGCACAATAGCCATAAGTGTTTTTACAACCTTCTGCCAAAATTTAGCGCTACATCACATCCCCATGGAAAGTGAATGAAATCTGCATTGTCCCTCCCACATCTAGGACACATTGCATCACCCTGCAAGCCAAACTTGAACAATTGTGCTGGCGCATAGTACCCTTGACTCAGAAATTTGAAATGTATAATACGGAGGTTTCAGTTGGCAGTCAGCCGCCCAGTTAATGAGCAACAGGACTCTCAAGTTTCGCGTGTCATAGGTGCAACTAGCACTCTGTTCCATTTATCAAAGGAAGGGATTTCAGCCAGTCGTTTTCTCGTTGGGAGGCCCTGTACAACCTAATGATCAATACTCTGCTTTCCTTCCCAGTTAAAATCACCTGTAGCACCCCAATGCACAAATCTAGTGTAAGTGAAACCATGCATTGCCTTATATGGTTGCCCCACCTGAAAACCAGTAGAGGAAGGAACGCCCCATTCTTGTACTAATCTCCCAGAGTGGTAATGCCAACTTCTCGCAAAATACCAAATGTCCCACTCTCCCGCACCGCGGATGTATCTGGGTACGTAGCAATTGGCGTACTTGGCGCATACATACATTCCTGTCCCGCTCGGTTGGCAAGTGTGCGCCACGCCCATGCGGTACAATTAACTGGGTTAATTTCCCTCCTAGAGTAGCCTTCTCCCTTATAAAGTATTCTAGCTGTCAGCGGCACAGGGTGCGCAACATAAGACTATACAGGTAGGTGTGGCAACAATGTCTGAGGAAAACAAAATAAAATTGCGCATACTGCGCATTTGCACAAAGATAATATAACCATATGTCCAGTGCCTCAAACCCACCCTATTCAAACGGCAGTGTAAGAGTGTGCCAACTGCATCTAGGCTGCTTTCCAGCCCACACCATGGATAATAAGTAAGACTAAAGCATCTTGAATAGAGTGTATTGGGATATTCACAAATAAATATAACAATTTAGGTGAGATATTAATTTTGACCACCACCACTCTATCTGCCTAGAAAAGTGGCAGCCAGGTCCTGCGTGCAATTTGAGCCATGATTCTAGTGATAGCAAGGCCATAGTTCATGCTCACAACAGTATCCAGGTCCCTATGAATTCATATCCCAAAATATTTCACAGGGTCAGCTGACCATGCAAGTGGATGGCCAAGATCCTGCTCCTGTGTGCAGTCCATCAAGGGGAACAGAGTGGACTTTTCCCAATTTATCCCTAACCCAGAATACTGTTCATACTGCACATATTCCCACAGTATCGGTTCCAGATATCTGCCCGGCTGAAACACATACAACATCATGTCATCCGCGTAAAGCGAGACCACTAGCGGCCGTTGCTGGAACCTCAAGGCCGCCTGCATGTTTCTGACGCAGCTCACAGGCCAATGGCTCTAGTGCCAGAGAAAATAACACAGGGGAAAGCGGGCAGCCCTGACAACTTTCTCTATTTATCGGAAAAGCATCCAAAACCCATCCATTTACACACAGCCTAGCAACCGGGTACATGCACAGCAGATACACCCATTTCAGGTAAAATGGAGGCATACCCATCATTTGGAAGACAACAAACATATACCCCCATTGTAGGGAATCATAGGCTTTCGTCGCATCTGAAAGCATGGCCACCACAGGCAGTGTGGGCTCCAGATAATGTAGCACAATAAAAATAGTGCGCAGATCTGTTCGGGACTGGTCAGATAAAATCAGATTTGGTATCAAAGGCTGCAGTCCGGTAGCAATAATTTTCACTAATATTTTTGTATCTACATTTATAAGGGACAGTGGTCTATAAGATTCACACTTAATTGCGGCCTTGTCAGGCTTTAATAATGTGACAATCAAGGCCTCACTGAGAGTGGGGGCAAAATGCCCGTTTCATAAGCTTCAGCAAATACCTTAAATAGTTGTGGAGCTAAGGCGTTGCAGTATGTCTTATAAAATTCACTAGGCAGGATGTCCTGCTCATCCGCATTGCACGTCGGAAGCGCCATAATAGCTTCCTTGACATCCTCAACATCGAAGGGCTGAGTCAAGTATTCGCGCTGACTCTGAGAAGGCCAACCCAGAGCTATATCCTCCAGATACCCATTGATCTCATCATCGCTGCCCCCCACCTTTGCACCAAAGAGTTTGGGATAGAAGTCCTGTAACACCCCATTTATCTCTGCAGTGGAGTGACATGCATTGGACTCTTCATCCAGCAGCTCACCTATATACTCCTGCCCATTAGGCAGTGACAACATGTGGGCTAGTGAATATCCCGGCCTTCCTCCCTCCCCATATTATCTAAGGGTGGGCGACAATTTCCGTTCCGCTCAAGGAAATTGCAAAATTTCGACATTTTCGCGTTCCGCGCGGAACTTGAAAATGTTGAAACTTCCGCGATCCGTGGCGGGACGGAAATATGCAGGGCAGGATTCATTCTGGCACGATGCTCCTGTCATTTTAAACCTCAGGAAGCACTTATAGATTTAAATAAATGGCAGCTCTTTATGCCCCCCCTGCTGCACTGCTTCTGAATCCCCACAGGTCACTGGCACACGATGCCTCAGGACAAGTTCGCCGGGGGGAGATCTCCTTGTAGCTGCTGTCTTTCTTTGTGGTGTGCCTGAATACAGATCTTATTTCAAGGCCCTAGTGTCGGCCCCACCACCGGCTCCAGTGATTCCTTTAGGCCCAGATCACTTCGTACTGTTGTGGCGTGTTATGTCTCCTTGCTTCACTTCTGCTGATCCCCACAGGCTGCAGGCACACGATGCTGCAAGCCAAACTCACCAGGTAGAGATCTCTGCTTCACTCCACCGCCGCAGGGGAGAGAAAGGGGACAAGTGCGGTTCACCATACAGGGACACTCCGCACTTCAGCCGCACCCTCGGACACCTCAGTGCACAGCTCAGTCCACAGCACAGCAAGGCTAAACCACAGGGATCCACAGCTCGCGGTCCCCTACACTCCACTAGCGAAGGTACAGGCAGCTCAGCAAGCGCATCTTCCCCGGAGCCCAGTGCGGCAATCAGGTCACTCCAGCAGGTCACGGCACTCCGGCCACGCGCCTCCGGCCTCACAACCGCCAGTCCGCCCCGAGTTCTGTGCTGCAGCTGGCTCAATATATATTAGCACCATCACTCCACCTAAAGTGTGCAGATCCTCCGGCAGCCAGACCCCACAGTGCAGTCGGAGCAATGCAGCCAAATCAATTGGAATGCGCCAGCGCGGCCCTTAGCAACAGACCCAGCCCACCAGTCTGCCCACACAGCCTTCCCTGTTCCCTCGACTGGCCTGCGATGTCGGCCACCGCCCCCGAGACCCACACAGGTGTTTTCTGGACTGTTACGATGCCGATGCCTGTCAGTGCCTCTTTCTGACAAGTCGATTTACAGGATTCTTGTTGGATAATGGAGTGGCCGGTGAAGCTGCACTAAAATGCAGCCATCTTGCTGTGCGCCCTCTAGCGCCTTCCCCAAAGTTCTAAAGTTTTATTGGGGGTAGATAAGCCTTTCATGTTTGGTATGTATGAAATAAATTGTATTTAACAATCTTCTATAATAGTAAAGTCAGATTTCAAATTACAATTTCGAAAACTGACAATTTTAAAAGTTGGCAGTTTCCTGCCATTAGCCATTTGGTGCCTACAGTCTCCCCTAGATCACATGACGGGGTATAATGACAACTAGCCTTTGTGAACTCCTCCCAGTCACACAATGGAAGGACTAGGTGTGCCTGAATGGGCTATCTGATTGCAGGGTGGGGGCGGACCTGGACACAGCCCCACTTTCACCTGAAGAGGCAGTGCTCTGCCTTCACACAAAGGACTTGTCACCTCTACATTTTCTGCTCAGCCAGCTTGGAACCAGGGCAGGAGAGTTAGTAAATTCTGAGCACTTCAAAGAGAAACCTCTAGAAACTTCACTCAACTTCAAATAAGGCATCAGGTATAAAAATAGGGCACTCAGACCCACTCTTCAGTTCACTTTCTGGACATGAGGAAGGACTCTCAGAGCACTGCCTGCTTCTGTCGCCAGTTGTGTATTTCAGAACACTGCTTTACTGCACCTGGCTGCTTTGCTGCCTGGAACCTGTCTTCAACCCTCAGAGGCCTGCCCTGCTGTTTGAACCTTGCACCTTTACTTGAACCCGTAACTACCAGAGTGACTCCAAGGGCTAGTTTGCTGGCCTCCTGTACAGAGCCACAAGGACATAATAGACTTCAACCATCTTAAACTTGTACCTGAGCCCATCCTGAGTGAGTCTTGAACCCCCAAGTGGTAACCCTCTAGTCCTAGACCCTTGGTTGTGATGCTAAAGGTGTCCAGAACCTGCTTGTTTATCCGCCCAATGTGCATTGCGGGTCAGCCTGATTTTGCAGCTGCTCCCACTATGTTCTTCTCTAGAGGAGCAAATCCTGTACAGAAGTCCTTCGCCTAAGGGGGATATGCATCCTGGAACTGCCTTTGGTTAGAAAATCATATAGCTGGAGATGTTCAACTTCCAAAAAAATTACTAAGGGCCCGATGTAGGTGGCCCAAATACCGGTCGGTAATACCGAAAATCAGTAGATTTCTGCTTTACCGACCGGTATATAGCAATCCCAAATGTAGGAAAGGAATCGGTAATAAGGAATCGGTAAATATCGATTCCTTATTACCGATTTCGAATTTACCGATTTGGATTTACCGAACACCCAAATACTGAATCGGTAAATAAGAAACGGTAAAAACGATAAAAGAGATGTAGAGTAATTTGGTAATACCAATTTTCCTAAAATTCGGTATTTAAGAGTCGGTAATTACCACTGACTGCAAGCAGGTGGTTCTCAGCTGCAGTGTATTTAAACAGTCCCAAAATGCAACAGTGTGATCACTATGGCGGCCCTCTATGTGATAGCAAGGCGGCTACAGCTACAGGCAGTAGGAGTGAGGATCTGGAGACGGGAGGAGCGCTTTTACAGACAGCGCATCACACTCTTCCAACTGACTAAGGCAGAGATCCATGAAAGGTACGGGCTACACCCCCAAACCATCCTGGACCTGATAAGGGACCGGCACCCACCCCTGGAGCATCCAACACCAAGGGCGCACCCTATACCACCACATGTGCAGGTGCTCTGTAACCTACACCTACTTGCATCTGGCAGTTACCAGGGGGTGATAGCTCCGGTAGGTGGGGTGTCACAGAGTTGCCTGTCCCATTTCTTTAACAAATTTCTGGATGCCATGATGCAGAGAATGCATCACTACATAAGCTTCCCAACCACACAGCCGGAACTGCTGAAAACCAAGACAGACTTTTACCAAAAGGAACAGTTCTCACATTTGATAGGGTGAATTGATGGGACACACATTCCAATCTGCCCACCTGCAGCCACTGAGTACATCTACCGAAACAGAAAATCAACCCACTCCATTAATGTGCAGGTAATCTGTGATGCAGCCAACTTAATCACTGACATTGTGGCCAAATTTCCTAGGAGCACCCATGACTCATACATTTTCCAGAACAGTGGGATCTACATACGCCTGGCTGCAGGAGAATTTGGAGAAGGATACCTGCTAGATAAATCCCTGATGTACAGTGCAGATGAATGTGTTGGTGACTGTTATTCATGGCACTGTCTTCTCCACCTAGGTGATAGCGCTTATACTGTGCGGTCATTCATCCTCACACCTTACCTAAACCCATCGACCCCAAGTGAGAGATGATACAATGTGGCGCACAAATCAACACGCAATGTTGTGGGGCGCACGTTTGGACTATTGAAAAGAAGGTTCCTCTGCTGCCACAAAAGCGGAGGTGCACAGCCAGAGCCCAACGCAGCAGGAGTGGTGCCAGCACCAGATGGGAGACAAAGACGGGCTGAGATCACACGCAACTATTTCTGAGTAAGTAAGGAGACACAGCTAGTTGTTGCATTTGAATGACGTAGTTTAATATATTGGCACTACGCTACTACAGAAAGGGCTCAACATGGCAGTCCTATTTGTAACCACCCTATGAGGATGTCATGGGTTAAGTCACCTAGTTAAGTAGACAAAGTGTGGCTTGCATTAATGCCTGCGGCAACGCAAAACACTGCTGGATTCCCTTAGCAGACTGTCGTCACTGTGAATTGATCCAGAGCCAGCCCCCTGACGTCTGCTGCTCCTACTGGTCTCAGTTGCAGGGAGCAGTATACTGCTGCGACTTGTCGTCTCCGCACTGTCCCCCACATCACCTGCACCAGTAGTGGCAGCCTGAGTAGTTAGGAGCACTTCAAGTGCATTTGTAACTTCAACAAGCCCCCTTGAAACATCACGGCTGCAGTGTGCCAGCCCTTCCTGCATGGCCACGGAGCGCCTGCAGAGTAGAGAAGTGGCTATGGAGAGGCGGTTCACCGCCTTTGTATGATTCTCCATCTTCTGCACAGCAGCATCACTGACTGGGACATGTCCCTCATGCCCTCTGCCATTTCCTTCATGCCCTCAGCCAGCGTCTTGTTCATTGAGCAGATGCCCTTCTCTATGTTCTGCATGTTTGCATTCACTTGTCTCATCGCCCGCTGTACTGATAGGATTGCTTTCCCTTGCAGGCGCTGAACCTTTGCCATGCTCGCCTCCAGCCCTGCAAACACACCATGCTCCTCACCCTGAAAATGTGGACTGGGTTCCCTAGCCCTGCGGCGTCTGGCACCTGTGTGTGATCGCTCTGTGGGGGACTGCGATCCTGCATTATTGCCATCCACTGGCAGTGTTGAATGTTCGCCACCTCTGCTGTCTTCCAAGGACAACTCCATCTCTTGGAGTCTGGCAACTGCATGCCTCCTGGGTCTTGCTACTACCGGTGGTGATGCTGCTGCTGCTGATGGCAGTGGTGGTGATGCCAGTGGTGGTGGTGATGCTGGCAGTGGTGGTGATGCTGGCAGTGGTGGTGATGACAGTGGTGGTGGTGATGCTGGCAGTGGTGGTGATGCTGGCAGTGGTGGTGATGCTGGCAGTGGTGGTGATGCCGGTGGTGGTGGTGTGGTGTGCCCTGCAGTTGCAATGGCCTCCTCTGTTCTCTCCCTCCAGGGTGCCCTTCCTGCCTTGTCATGTGCAGGCCTGCACAATGTCTCGCCTGTGGACACAAATAGTACATTAGCACACTGGTCTGGCAGGACTACGTACTAATAATACATTTTCATTTCTGCCAATCTATCTTTCTGTCCTCTGCTTGCTTATCACTGATGTGTGTCACATGGGGAACAACCTTTACAACGCAACTTTTACAACGCACTACCATTACAACGAAACTTTTACAACGCAAATGCATTTACAACGCATGCTTTTACAACGCAAGTCTTTACATCGACTTGCGCTAGATGGCGTGCTAACATTACAAATAGTGTAGTTTACTATCCCAACACCTTCCCTACTGTTATGTGGACTGGAGTTGGAATAGTAAATTACACTTTTCTAATGTTAGCACGCCATCTAGTGCAAGTCGATGTAAAGACTTGCGTTGTAAAAGCATGCGTTGTAAATGCATTTGCGTTGTAAAAGTTTCGTTGTGACAGCATGCGTTGTAAAAGCATGCGTTGTAACGTCATACATCCGTGTCACATGCCTTTGTGTTCAGTGGGATGACTGTCATGATAGGTGTTACACTGACTACATCTCCCATCATGCATTGCTGGTGTTTAGTAACACCTGTACTGGAGGGGGATTCACACTGCCTCATTGGGGAATGGGGTTAGGGAGTGGGGGGCGCAGTGTGTGGTGCATGCTTCTTACCTTGTTAGTTGGCAGCGCTGGCTGAGCTGTCTGCATCCCCGATTCTGCTGACGCTGTCAGGCTCAATGGTGGACTCCACCAGCTGCTCCAGTGCAGTCAGTGCAGGTGCCCTGTTTCTTCCTCCTCCTGTCAGGCTGGCTTGTTGATCGTAGCCATCTTCTTCTTTGTGAGACTCCTGACATCGTACCACCTTTTTTTTAGTTCTTCAATTTCACGAGGGGTCACTCATACCGCATTCACCTGTGCATGGATTCCAAGCCATATTTTCCGCTTCTCTGATTCTGGCACTTGCAAGGACTGTTTCCCAAACAGCTTTGTGTGATGTTTAACCACCTTTTCAATCAGGATCTGCAGCTCCCTTTCGCTAAATTTTAGATTTCTTTTCCTTTCTGCACCTTCATTTTCTGTCTCCTTGTTGGCCATTATGCAGTGTTTTTAAGAAAGTTCTTACTGTTGCTCCTGTTCTTCTCCTCTGCACTCCCTGCCTCTCCAGAAGGTTCTGATTTATTGCACCTGCATGGGTGTGGCCACTTCCTGGTTGGGACGTGGGGTGGATGCACAGGATTGGCTGATTCCTCCATTGCTGCTATTTTGAAAAACCGATTCGGTATTTACCGATTCGGTAATACAGAATCGGTAATGCCGATCGGTATTGAGGATTCAGTATTGTTTTTTCCGAATTTTACAGATTCGGTAAAAAATACAGATTTTTTTTACTTACATCGGAAATAACGAATTCTTAATACCGATTCGGTAAAATTCATTATTAATAATTCGGTATTTCACTTTTACCTACATATGGCCCTAAGTCCCATCTTGGAAAAATCGGCACTGCAACTTCGTCCAGCAGCTCCCTGAAAACTACCCTCCCTCATCAGACACTGTCTACAGCCTTGCCCCACTATACTTTAGCTCCTCAGAACTTTTTCTTAAAAATTCTTTCAAGTCCAGAAGTAAGCACCAACAGGGCTCAATCCACTTCTTGTATCCGACCCACGCTTTCAGCCATATTCTTTTACTTTTCCCCAGTCTCACACACCTAGTTGTCCTCGGTTCGTCCTTTAATCTTTTAGGCACTAGTTTTTACTAAAACATTTAAAAATTCATAACTCTGTTTCTACTGATTGGATTTTTGTCAGCTTGATGTCAAATATGATATTACAATGTATTCAATTATTTTAAATTGGTGTGGGATTTTTCTTGTGTTGTGTTTGTACTATATTACTGTTTGTGTGCTGCATAAATGCTTTACACATTCCCTCTAGGTTAAGCCTGACTGCTTTTTGCGCCATGTTACCCAGGGTTGAGCACAGGTTAATTTAGTGACTTTTTGTGGTTCACTCTGCCAGGGTTATAGCTGATGCTTAACCTGGGCTTACACCCCAGTCAACCCAATTTCTCAGAGAAACTCTCTTTTCAGTGATTCCTTTCATCATCATCTCCATCATTTATAGCTCCAAGCTACATCAACTAGAGGATTTTTATTCAATCCTTTGCAACCCCAATGTTATTTTTGATGGAGGTTGTTGAACTCTTATCTCGTACATATTTCTTCTCACCAGTGATACAGTCATCCAATAGAATAGTTTTTCTCCATTTTTGTGATCCCTAACATGGCATTTAATGGACCTTGAATTTAATTTGTTCCACCCAACGGTCATTAAATGATGTTATGGTTATCGTTTATCAATATTCATTACTTGATAACTGTTTTAAAACTTACTTCAGAATGGTGATATCAACACATTCCAGATTTGGTTCATCTTGTCTAGAATATATGGTCAAAAAGTCAAAATATTAGAACACCAGACTGCCAAATTGAATGCTTGGAAAACTATGAAATCACTTGAGGTTTATGTTGTTCCTTACTGTTTCTCTTAATCGCTGCTTTTTGTACACTTCATGGGAATGCCACAAAATGTGCCTTCATTTAAGGACTCAGCTACTAGATAGCACATGTGCTGTCTGTTGTGTGATGTATTGTATGCTGCTTACATCCTATTCATCAGCTTGTGTGAGATTTACTTCTCCTTCTGGTACTTGTCCCTCACCTGGAGCATGGAAACATTACTTTTGGCCTTCTACTGCTCTTTTCCAAGTGCTACTTTTTCTTTTTGCTTTAGAGTAGTCCCCTTTGAGTGCTTCTTTCCCCCTTTTACCAAGTTCCATGTTCCCCTCTCTCGCCTGTGTGGTTTTCACTGCCAGGTCCATGCTAACCTCTTTCACTTGTTTGTTTTTATTCCATCCCCATCCTACATGTTGCTTTCGCCCCTGCATGCTTGCTGCATTGCTTTCCTCAACCATGCCCTTTATGCTCCTTCCATACACCACCCACTCCATCCATGTTGCTTCTATGTTGCTTCCATACCTGTATTTCGTCCCCACACCCTTGCTGTCCAGGTTGCTACCACTCTTCCACCCATGCCCGTATGTTGCTTCCACCACCCGGTGCTGCCTCCCACCACCATTTAAAAAGCAAATTTCTTTCTAGACCAGCAATGATCTCTAAATTTGGCAGGTGGTAATCCATAAAGGTGGGGGACACCTACTGACAAAATCCTCTAGCAGGAAAAGCATGGTCGCTGTATATGAAAAGTTCTCTCAAATTTGGACAGTTTTGACACTGGGTCCGGAGGTCTTGGAAGTCCAAAAAGTTTCCAAGTCCCTACTTTTCAGACTTTCTGTAGCAGTTCCTCTTTGTCACTTCTAAGGCTCCCTGGGCTTCAGGGACAGCCCAGAAATGGTCAAACCTCAATCCAGCACACGCCACAAGCAGGATCCTTTCCAGGCCCAGTTGTACTTCTCAGATAAACACACAAGATGATGGACGGAATTTTGCACATTCACCCCGAGTCACAGATCTGGGTTTAATCCATCGTTATTTTGCTCACCACGCCACCCCAGTTCAGACCAGCTCAAGTCGGCCAAGGCAACAACGACTTCTCTTCCTTATGTCTCAATTTACACTTACTATGAATGGGCAGGCCCTGTGCTAGTCCCTTTCAAGTTAATAAAGTTCTAAGGCCCTTCTCTGCTTTCCTTTCTGATCTGAGAGGAGTCTTATACCTCTCACTCATGTCTTCTTACCAAATGGTGTAAGCCATTGTTTTTGCTCTGGGAGCAGTTTGCACACATCATTAAGGGAACGCACTGACTGGGTCCAGCTGTTGGTAGGCTAATGCAGTTTATTATACTAAGCTTTCAGCAGACCAAGTCTAACTTCTAATAAGTTGATTTTCCAAACATTTATCAATAATCGCCATTGAAATGGAGTTTTAATAAATATTAACAACAGTGGACAAATCAATTATGTAGCTTATACCAAACCAAAGTTAGCAGAAATACTATTATAACTGTACTGTAGTTTTTCTCATTATCGCAGCTACGGTGCTTTACAGTGAAACATAGTCTTTTTTTGGGTCTAGTCACTGTAGGATTATGCAACAATAAATTCTTGCATGTACCTATCCTAAACGCTAATTACCCTGCCTTACCAGCTAAACGGCTTCTTTAGGGGGGACCTAGTTCATTTTCAAAAGTGGGATTGGTCCTCTTTTAAGAGGTATTTTGACAGATTTGCCTACAGGTTTAAAGCTACTGCAGTCAGGCTACATAGGTAGACCTGAAGTCATCTTTTCCTTGTCAGCTTAGTGAATGGCAAAACATATACTGAAGTACATAGTGACATTTAACTTTCCATGTCTTTGGTATGGTTTTCTCCAGCATATACTGTGCCTTGCTGGAAATGTAAATAGCCGAACTAGGGATTAGACAGTTTTACTCATAAGGGCTCATAAAGTGTGAATAGACAGCAGTGCCCCAGTGTGTATAGTTTAACCAGCAATACGAGCCAAAACAAAATGGGGGTGATCCTGCAAAAAGAGGGATTTTGCCAAACTGCTTTTATATCCCATATGTTTGTATTCTCTTAAGCACATACTGTGGATGTGTGTAGTAGGAGTTACTCCCACTCAGCCAACCGTTCCTGTACATGAACTTCGGTTATGAGCATCAGGAGTTAGTTTCTTTGACATGCACCTGCTGCTCTTATTGCCAACACAATATGTCTGTGTACTTTGGCCGTATACAGAGGTAGTTTGACCTGATTGTACATTAACTTCACTTACAGCCAATCATACTCATGTGATCAATATCTGTTGCATACAGTCTATGTCCATGCACAGCAAGCAGGTAGGCATGTTCTGCTCTCACCTCTCATACAGTCACCCCCTGCTGTGTAAGGCATTGATGGCAGTGCCAAGCTATAAACACTACGCCCAGCTCTCGTTTAGCAAACCACACAGCACACAGGTTTGGCAGTGCACAGCAGAGCTTTGCTATAGGGCCTAGCCTTTTACCAACCAAAACTATACACAGTTGTATTAGGATGAGGTTGCAAAGCCTGTTTTTTTCCAGTGGTGTGCACCTACCATGTATGACCCTTCACCTATTTTACACCCGCTTCTTTATGGATACTATGATAGTTATAGAAAGTGAGCAAACAAGAAAAAAAAGCAATGTAAAAGAGAAATATAAAGTTCTGCATTTTTGACCAGATTAAGTGGTTGTACAATTAATTTTCTTGTTGTTTTATGGTACCTTTTTTACCTCAAAATCGTTAGTTGTGATCAACTACTTGAGAACTGCAACTCAAACATTTAAAAGAAAATGCATTTGCTGTGAAACACCTGGATGTGGTCATTGACCATTTTTGAACCAAACTAGTGTGCCTCTTTTCCTTTCCCAGTACTATCCATGATATTCCTTGCCATGTTGCACCCTTTGATGTCTTTGCATTCTGAATGTGCTAAAGGAGTGCAATACTGTATAGGTGTGGTGCATTCCTATTTTGCAAAGTTTGCAAATTACCTTCTGACCATTCACTTCCTTAAACTAGGAGACTGGGTCAAAAATCTTACAAAACAGATTCCTTTCCACCTGCATCTTAAATTGTGATGTGTCCTCGATTATCACGGCCTCAGCATTGTCTTGATGTGCTGTTACTAGAGTTTGCACTGATCCTGCAGATTCCAACTCCAAAGGCAGTTGCTCCTCTTCCGAAATTTCATCCATGTTGTTGCCATAGTCTCCGCTATTAATATCTTAACTCTGCAATTTAGAAGAATGAAAATGAATTAAGGCAGGATTTGATGGACAATGATGACTACGATATCAGGAGATAAATGTCCTTCGGCCATGTACTGTGGGACTTTGACCAGATCCTTCACTCGCTTACTTTATAGGTAACCCTTTCCTGGCATCCGCCCTTGTTGCACATTGCCTTTGGCCATGCACTGGGTTATAGTCTGAAATATCAAGCAGGGATTATCATGATACCTTAATATCCTAGCCAAAATATCAAGGACCAAAATTTAGTAATGCACGTGGAAATGTACCTTGAAAAATATATATAGGAAGAGTGTTTTTTTGATTTGGTAATAACTTTGTTGCTGTATGAATAATCTTCATGAAACTCCCCCCCCCCCTAAAAAAAAAAGTTCCACCTCAGCTCCTTCCATGAACGTTTCGGGGGAACAGAGAAAAAGTGGGGTCGCAAAATGCAATTTCCCCATGCAATTTTCATATGAAGTTTTGAACAGCACTACAGCCCACTGGAATAACAAACCATTTGGTAGGACGCTCGATCTGGTGTAAATCCATTCAGTAGTTTTAGAGAAATAAAGGTTCAATATTTATGTATGTCTGGACGGTTGGGTTCACAAGACTCTCACGGGAGGTTGCATTTTTAGAAAACTAAATACAATTATAGCAAGCTTTGGAGTGCCATGCTCTTACCCTGCAGATTGAGAGAGAAGTAACTCAATTGACATGCTGTGGTGGCAATACAGCACACATGGCAAAACCAGCACCCTGGTGCTACTGGCTTCCACCATGTGTTTGCAGATATATATATGTGGCGGTCGCTATTGGGTAGTCATCATCAGAATGGTGTTTCCATAGGAAACACATGTTTGTGTAGCAAATAACTTTGCTGCAGTTTCATCAATCTCCCCTAAACTTTCCAAAAACCGGTTACATTTTAACTAGTTGGTGCATGGAATGTTTTGGGATGACCTATCAAGCAGAGAGTTGAGAAAATTGAGGGGTCCAAAACTAATTTTCCCCATTCTCTCTTCCATTGGAATGTAGGAACTTTATACACAGCTACAACCCAAAACACTGAAGAGATTTACACCAGATTTGGCAGAAAGCTAAATCTCAGTTCCGAAAAAGTGCTTTTTGTGATTTGGTTTTTATACGTTCAGTAGATTTTGAGATATTAATGCTCAAGAACTTTGTGTCTTTCACGCTCTAGGATTTGTGATGCCAACAGATCTTCTGCTGAGATCTGATTGGCTGCTGCCCCACCAGACAGGAAGTTATTGCAGGCATCTTAGGACTCGAGACTCAGTCCTACAAAAAGCAAACATAGGGGCAAGGTAGAGATACCCTAACCCTCTAGGCCTGCTGATGGGGACCCAGAGAGACCATGTCAGGGGCCAAAAACTTGTTTAAAAAATATTCTGCAAATTAGCAGAGTATCAGCAAATCCTCAGCAAAAAAAACAAAACAAGCATGGCTTCATGCTTGTTTGATAAAACCAAAACCCAGGGGGCAGCACTTGTTTTTAGTTTAGGGAGGAGGGCATATGGAAGCCTCCATGAGCCTCTGAGAGACCCCAGCACCCCTATCTCATATGTCCAAGGTAAAAAAAGTAGGAGGGGCGTGCAACCTCCACACCAGAGCCTAATTAGGCCCCAGGCACCCCATCACTCAGGGCCCAAATGTCAATAAAAGCAGCCTTTATATGGCCCTGTGGAGTCCATTCCCTGGGGTTCTAATAGTAATTAAATGTAAGCAGGGCCATGTTTCCTCCCTCCCTAAGCATTTAAAAGCCCTGGGAACCCCATCCCTGTGGCTGGCTCAGTTACTGTGTCCCAGGGACCACTCCTTTCAGAAAACAGTAGTTTCCCCCACAGCATCAGTAAGGGCAGGAAAGCACATGTCTGCTCCCGCCTGGCCTGAGCCTGTAAAAATCTTAAACGTAAAAATGCTCCCAGTGGCTGTAAGCAGACTTCTATTCTGTTTCCCTACCTGTAGAAAAAGAACATGTATTGCTACCACCTGGAGGGAGCAAGCATAGATAGCTGCTCCCTCCGGATGGGAGCAACGTAGGCTCCTGCACCTTGCAGTGAGCTGGCTGCGGCTACAGGGGCATGTTATTTGATGGGTGCTTTGGGTTGGCCCTGAGGCTCCTTCCTATAATAAGGAGAAGCTCCAGGGTACGCCCTTGACATCACTCACGACATCTTCTATGACATCATTGGTATTATCACTAGAACATTTGAAATTAAATTATTGATGAAAAGATTGTGTATGACAGTTGTTATGATTTGGGTTTCTGGCTGGCAGAGGTATACAGCCTGTCCAAGAAGGAACCACCATCCTAGTCAGGTAAGTCAGATACACACTTTATATTAACCTGTGCTCACCCTCTGGTAGCTTCGCCCAGAGCAGGGAGGCTTAGCTTAAGAGGTAATGTGCAAAGTATTTGTGTAACACTTCAAACATTAACACAGGAAAACACCACAAAAAAGTCACCATAATATTTTAGAAAAATATATTATGCTTTTATAAATAAAACAAAACCAAAAGGAAAAAAATCCCAAAAGTAGAAGTTGAGATATGAATTTCCAAAGAATAAAAGTAAAAATAGCAGGCGGAATGCGATGGTCCACAGGCCGGGTGCAGGAGCCACACAAGGCCCACTGAACAAAAGTACATTTACTATGGTCCAATACTGAGATGCAGAGTGCAGCCAAGAGATGTGTCAGTGTTGATCTCACAGTTGAAGCTATTCGTCAATTTTCTCCTTGCAACAATTGTGAGGCACCGGGTCCAAAGACAAGGTGTTGGTTCTGAGTACCATGCGTCGGCTTTCTCCAGCCAGTTGAGGAGATGCGTCGATTATCTCTCCTGCTCTGATGGCAATGCACTCATTCCAAGTGTGATGCACTGGTTCTGTTGCTGCAACACCCTGATGCATTGATTCTCCTTCACTCAGTAGAATATGGGTGGGTTTCACTGGACAAAGCTCCTGGATTCACTTTTAATGGACCAGACACAGGAGCAGATGGTAAGACTTTGATATCCCTGAGTCTTAAAACAGGAGGCAAGCCAGAAAGCCTTTGGTGATCATTCTGGCTTCAAGTAAGGTAGTCCAGTTCTTTCTCAGCAGGGCAGAGGGTAGCAGGGTGCAAGCCAGCATATCAGAAAAGCAGTTCTTCCAGAACAATGTGCCAGTCCTTGAAGCAGCACATCAGTCCTCCTGGCAGAGTTCCTTCATAGGTCCAGTAGTGTCTGATTTGGTGCGGTCAGAGACCCAGTACTTGTAGCCAGTTGTACCTTTGAAGTGGAGGTGACTTCAAATAGGGAGGGCTTTCATGCAAAAAGGTCCTTCCTTTCCAGCCCTGGCTCCAGGCTCACTACAGGGAGTATGAACCATCAGGATGTGGATGGCAGCTTAGTCACACCTAACCTTCCTTTGTGTGTGGCTGTCTAGAGGGAATTCACAAAGTCCAGGTGTCATCCACCCCTGACATGTATTGGAGATAGGCTGTTGGCACACAGAAGTAAGCACAGCGAAATGCCATCTTTTCAAAAGTGTCACTTCTAAAGTAGTAATGATAAAACTCAACTTTGCCAGCAAAGAGGATTTATCATTACCATTCCAATGAAAGTAACCATGACAGAGCTACTCCTTCTCAATCAGAAATCACAGCTTATAAGTTTAATAAGAAACTCCCATTGTTAACCTATCAGAAGGGCAGGCCTCACATTAGAGAAAAACACATTTTTGTGCTCTCACTACCAGGACATGAAAAACTTAACAGTACATGTCCTACCTTTTAATTACACAGCACCTTGCCCGATTGGCTACCTAACACCTACCTTAGTCGTGTCATATAAAATTAAATGGGAGTTTAAGGCTTGGCAAGGGTTTTTAAATGGCAAGTAGACATGACGGTGTAATCTGCACACATAGGGCCTTCAGTGGCAGGCCTGAGACATATTTAGAGGGCTATTTGTGCGGGTGGCACAATCAGCGGCATTTCATTTACAGGACCTGGGCAGATGTGGTGCACTCTACTAGCAACTTATAGATAAACTAAATATGCCAATTGTGCATATGTCAATAAAACCATGTTTAGGGGCAAGCCACATGGACTTTAGCACTGGTTGGCAGTGGTAAAGTGATCATAGTTCTAAGGTGAACAAAAAGAATACAGCAAAAATTGGAGGTAAGCAGGCGTAAAGATTGGGGACGAGCACCCTAAGGCTGTCCGGTCTAGCAACAATATATGTATATATATATATATATATATATATATATATATATATAAATATATATATATATATATATATATATATATATATATATATATATATATATATATATATATATTCACTGAAAAAACCATAGGTTTCAGGAACGTTATAGTTAGCTGGACAATTCACTCATACAAAGCCAGAGAAATTATTTCATTATAGTTAGTAGAGCTAACTATAACTCGCGCCCCCGTAATGCACTGCTGATGATGTCACTGATGACATCATCCAGTGAATGTGTGTATCTTTAAAGTTTAAATATATTTTATATATATATTATATATATATTCACAGAAAAAACCATAGGTTTCAGGGGTGTTATAGTTAGCTGGACATTTCCCTCGTACAAAACCCTAGAAATTCCCCCGTTATAGTTAGTTCAGCTAACTATAACTCGCGCCCCCGCAATGCACTGCTGATGATGTCACATATTACATCACTCATGACATGGTCAGTGACATCACTGATGACATCACTGATGACATCTCAAATGACATCACGGATGACATCACTGATGACGTCATCCATGAGATAAATTAGTGCATCTTCTCACACCCTAATATAACCTTTGATACACTGACTCAAAATTTCAGACGGCCATTTTGAAAACCATAGATACTCCAATACCAATAACTACATACCCACTCATTGACTCTTAGGTCTACATACACCACCATTCACTCACCTGTGCAGTCACTCATACTTACAGTCACTCCGTACAGGACTATCATATGTATTTATGCACCTATATAGACACTCACACACTGCCCATCATCCATTGAGGTACTGACACACCTAGTCAGTCATGCAAATAATTAAACACAGTCCAATTTACTCACCTATACAGTTAAACACACTCAAGTTCACTTACTCATAAAAATTGTACCGCATTCTTACGCTCTTATACAATCACTGTGACAAGCACACAATCATCCATACAGCCACTCCCGCAATCACACACTCTCACATATAGATAGTTATATACTCTTACACACATATACACTGCGTTTCACATATATAGTTACTGACACATGTACAACTGAGATATACATTCAATCACTAACACACCCATACATAATTCACCCAACCATACAGTCCATCACAGTTGCACTCTTAAAACCATGCACCCATAGAAACACCCACTCACACATCTATGCACAGAGTCACACACACCCTACCCACACAAACACTCGTGCACCCATACAGATACTCAGACAACCAATCAATAACCCATATAGACACTCATATAGCTATTCACAAAACCATGCAGCCACTTATACACCAACACACAGACACATACAGACATTCACACAGTTTAGTCACTAGTCTGCAGTAAGATACATTTAATGACTCACTTATAGAGTCAGTTACGCACCTAGAAAATCATCCATTCACACACTTGTAATGTACACCCACTCATTCTTCAACAGGCCTTCGCCTATATATATTAAAAATATTAAAACTTTACAGAAACACAGACTCACTGGATGACGTCATGAGTGATGTAATATGTGACGTCATCAGCACTGCATTGAGGGGGCGTGAGTTATAGTTAGCTGAACTAACTATAACGGGGGAATTTCTAGGGTTTTGTACGAGGGAAATGTCCAGCTAACTATAACGCCCCTGAAACCTATGTTTTTTTCAGTGAATTTCTAAGGTTTTTTAAATGCCGATTCCTAACTATAAGGCCCCTGAAACCTTTGGTTTTTTCAGTGAATTTCAAAGGTTTTTTAAATGCTAATTCCTAACTATATCATGCCTGAAAACTATGGTTTTTTCAAAGAATTTCAAAGGTTTTTTAAATGACAATTTTTAATGTATTAATTGTTATACTGATTTTTTTGATGCTGATTTACTACATTTTTTAAACTGTTTATTTTTAGATTTTTTTTTTTAATTGCATTATAATTACATTATACAATACAATACAAAACATTCTTTCTCAGAATGATTTACTTTAGTTTAAATACTTGGCAAATAGGCAACAGACTTTTCAGTACATTAGTTACAGTTGTTGCAATGGCCAACCCAATTTCAAACACAAAGCAACATTGAGCTCAATGTGAATATCTAGTTAAATGCAATTAGTTACTTTATGGATTACTTTTCTAACCACAGGACTGGATCCTAGATTCAGTTCTTGGACATCTTCTGTAAACAGTTGAATAAAAACGTTTTGGTTACAGTAGTTATTTTTAAGGAATATTATTGTATTTTAAACGTTTTTCACATAGAATCACCAATGTTATCCTATGGCAGAAAATTCACTTAGCAGGTAGTGTAGTGTTATTGTTACTTTTTCTTACTCAGTGGTGGATCCTGGATCCAGCACTGGCCTATCTCCTGTAAACAGTTGAAAGAATGTGTTTAAGTCATACAGGCGATTTTTTAGGAATATTTTTGTTTGTGAAAATAGACACTTAGAAAATGTTCTGCTGAAAACCACACAATGGATTCCTATGGAAGGAAATACAAGTTACTGGTAAGTACGCTTAGAATTACTTTTCCTAGTCAGTGCTGGGCTAAAAGATGCAGCCCAGGGTTCTCTCCTGATTACAGGTGAGTAAATCGGAATTCGTAGTTTGGCTGATTTTAGAGGAATATTTATACGTTTTAAAAATGGACACTTAGAACATTTTCTGGTGAAAACCACACAATGGATTCCTATGGAAGGAAATACAAGTTACTGGTAAGTATGCTTAACTTTTCAGGGTCAGTGCTGGGCTGAAAGATGCAGCACTGGGTTCTCTCCTGATTACAGGTGAGTAAATCGGAATTCTTAGTTTGGCTGATTTTAGACGAATATTTATACGTTTCATAAATGGACACTTGGAAAATTTTCTGCTGAAAACCACACAATGGAATCCTATGGAAGGAAATACAAGTTACTGATAAGTATGCTTAGAATTACTTTTCAGAGTCAGTGCTGGTCTAAAAGATGCAGCCCTGGGTTCTCTCCTGATAACAGGTGAGTAAACCGGATTTCGTAGTTCGGCTGATTTTAGAGGAATATTTTTAGTTTGTGAAAATAGACACTTAGAAACTTTTCTGCTGAAAACCACACAATGGATTCCTATGGAAGGAAATACAAGTTACTGGTAAATACGCCTAGAATTACCTTTCATGTTCAGTGCTGGGCAAAAAGATGCAGCACTGGGTTCTCTCTTGATTACAGGTGAGTAAATCGGAATTCGTATTTTGGCTGATTTTAGAGAAATATTTGTACGTTTCAAAAATGGACACTTGTTAGAATCCGGGGTCTCTGGTTGGCGCAGGTATGGACTAGCGACAAGCAGGGACCCTTTCCTCTAAGTCAGGGCGTAGGATTACCTCTTTAAAAATAACCCCTGCTCACCCTCTAGGTAACGTGGCGCGAGCAGTCAGGCTAGATTTCCAGAGGGCATTAGGTTAAGCGTTCAAGTTGTCCCACACAATAATCACCTCCCCACCACACAAAGACACAAGGCTGTAATTATCAAAATAAAGTTCTTTATATACAAGATTTCTTCAAGCAGGATGTCAAAATACAGTTCTCTTACTTAAATAAGGTTCCAGTTACTTTTAAATGCTTTTAGGCAGTCCACAGTTCTTAAAATGGCACTTTTCAAAATAAGCTTCTTTGGGGTATTGTGCGCTTCGTAGCGCCTCCGGTACGCTTCGTACCGCTATCTGGGCTCGTCGTGCCGTTTTTTCACGCTTCTCGCGTGAGGACGCGTATGCTGGACGCGAACCGTACGGACCGTACCCTCGTAGGTACGCGTCGTACACGTTCGGAACGTCTCGTGCCAAACCTCACGCTTCCCGCGTGAGCACCGGCAATGCTTTTGGTGCTGTATGGACCGTACAGATGCAGGGACGCGCCGCACACGGACGGCACAGCAGGTGCGGTTCGTACAAAGGGCAGTACGGCTCGTACCAAGGCGCGCTGGTCACAATACCTTGGTTCTTCAAGGGGAAGGTTCGCTGCGGCCTCAGGAGTCCACAAAGGAGTGTCCCACGTCGCGTTGTCGTCCCTTGCAGTCCGAGGGTGGCGGTGCTTCGTGGAGTACTCGAGGACAGTCCCCGGCGCACAACGAGGTTGGCAGAAGGAGGGGCGGCTCGGGGGTGATTTCTAGCGCGTCGCAGCGCTGTCGACTCCGTCCAGGTGACGAACAGGTGCTAGGGGTCCTTACAGTGATCTCAGCGGCTCAGGGTCGCAGAGGCTCGGCGCATGGATGTCCAGGGTCTCTTCCTTGCGTTGCGAGCTACGGCTCGGGGGGCAGTTGCTTGCGGTGCTTGGCCCAGGCAGGCAGGCCTCTGCGGTGCTTACGGTAGCCCCGGTGGCAGACGTCGCGGTGCTCGGAGAGAGAGAGAGGAGCACACAGGTTCTCTGGGGGTCAGCGTTACGGGGTCACCTCCAGCAGCTTCTCTTCTTCTTAGGGAAAGGTAGCGCCCACTGTTCCTGGGGCGCAGTTCAGGGGGCAAGTTCACCAGCAAGCCCTTGGAGATTGTTCAGCACAAGTTGAATTTCAAAGTCTTTTCTCAGTCTTTTCCTCCTCTCCTTCAGCAGCAAGGCACCCACCACAGGCCAGTCCCACAGGTCAGAGACAGTAGTCCTCCATGCAACTTTCCCAGGTCCTTCTCTTCGGGCAGAGTTTCTTCTTGGCGCAAACAGGATCTGATTTCTCAGGAGCAGGGCTCCTTCTTTTATAGCACAATTATTTTGTTCTTTGTCGCCAGGGGGCCTGGGCCTGGCTCTGTCCAGTTCTGGAGCACTTTGTTGTGGTGACTCTGCTCTTTCCTTTCAGCAGTATAAGGGAGAAAGGGTCCCAGGATATACAAACTTTTTTTTAAAAAACAAACACAAGAGCAATCACAGAAGAATACAGAAAGAATACAACGAAAGCTGCCCAAGTGTTATTTAATCACACTTTTGGAAAGTACACATTTGCTAATAAATACAATAGACTTTGATCAAATAGTGCGGGGTGCCAAGGAAGGGAAAAGGTGGATAGTGATTTGAGTGAGGTATGGGGGGTAAGTGACATATAAATTATAAACACGTCACAATTTGATTGCAAGGCAGAACAATTTCAAGCCATAACATCCAGATCAAATTCATTGGATTGAATAATAGAATTATTTACAACAACCATGTACAAGCAAGAGCACAGTGTACATTACACTGTTGGCAGTACTGGCAATGGAGTATTGTCGACGTTTCGACCCCTGGACATAGGTAGGTAAGTCGGCTCCTTACTAACGGGGTCTTCTTCAGGACAAAGACAGTGTGACAAGGGGAGTGGCACCCAAAACAAGGGTGAGCAAGTAATCGATAACTTCTTGGCGTCAGAAGGCGCAGGGGCTGGTAAGCTCCCGAAGGGGGTAGAGTGAGTGACACTTAATTGCCAATCTCAGAAAAGTCGGGGAATTTTATATCTCCCGAATCAGACGCCATGGCGCATTCTCAATGGCGACAGTGGAATTTATCCCAGAAGAATCCAGTCTCGTAGGAAGCGGCGACACCCACTGTCCTCGTAGTTCGTTGGGAGATCACAGACGAACTACGAGGACAGTGGGTGTCGCCGCTTCCTACGAGACTGGATTCTTCTGGGATAAATTCCACTGTCGCCATTGAGAATGCGCCATGGCGTCTGATTCGGGAGATATAAAATTCCCCGACTTTTCTGAGATTGGCAATTAAGTGTCACTCACTCTACCCCCTTCGGGAGCTTACCAGCCCCTGCGCCTTCTGACGCCAAGAAGTTATCGATTACTTGCTCACCCTTGTTTTGGGTGCCACTCCCCTTGTCACACTGTCTTTGTCCTGAAGAAGACCCCGTTAGTAAGGAGCCGACTTACCTACCTATGTCCAGGGGTCGAAACGTCGACAATACTCCATTGCCAGTACTGCCAACAGTGTAATGTACACTGTGCTCTTGCTTGTACATGGTTGTTGTAAATAATTCTATTATTCAATCCAATGAATTTGATCTGGATGTTATGGCTTGAAATTGTTCTGCCTTGCAATCAAATTGTGACGTGTTTATAATTTATATGTCACTTACCCCCCATACCTCACTCAAATCACTATCCACCTTTTCCCTTCCTTGGCACCCCGCACTATTTGATCAAAGTCTATTGTATTTATTAGCAAATGTGTACTTTCCCAAAGTGTGATTAAATAACACTTGGGCAGCTTTCGTTGTATTCTTTCTGTATTCTTCTGTGATTGCTCTTGTGTTTGTTTTTTAAAAAAAAGTTTGTATATCCTGGGACCCTTTCTCCCTTATACTGCTCTATTACCCAGGTCCCAGTGATTTGTGGGTTTACCCTTTGCTTTAACTTTCCTTTCAGCAGCAGGGCAGAGACATCAGCCGCTCCACAGGGGGCGGAGCCGGCATTGTGGTGGCAGAGCACAGGTCTATTCAGAGTCAAAGGTGTACTCCTCCCACCCATCCTGGTGTAATCTCTCTACCCACCAACTGGCAGCCAGCCTGTCTCCTGGAATTCCCCAGCCCTGCTCCTTTACTGTTACTAGGCAGAACACACACACACAGCAGAGGCGGACTGAAATGGCCAGGTCAGTAAATACTAACATTCTAAAAGTAGTATTTAAAAACACAGGATATTAAAATAAACTTTACTAAAAGAAGTATTTTATTATTCTGAGTCCAGGCATACTAAACTTGACTTTCTACCATGCTCTCTGAGTCCACTGGGATTACAGCGTGTAGTAATTCCAGCAGCCCATTCTGGCCTATGGAGAGCAGGTAGCCTTCAATAGTGAAAAACGAAAATGGCTGTAATTCACTATTAGGACATGCCACACACATCAGGGCATGTCCTACCTTATACCTACAATGCACCCTGCCCTTGGGCCTACCAGAGGGGTGACTAATATGCAGTTAAGTGAAGGTTTGGGGACTGGCAAGTAGGTGCACTTGCGCAATCAGCGCGACAGTACCAGACCGCGCGCAAGTTCTGCAGTGGCAGACCCTAGACACATTTTACTAGGCCGCTTCTGTGGGTGGCACAACCAGTGCTGCAAGCCCACCAGCAGCATTTGTATTTACCAGCCCTGGCACTCCTGGTGCACTTTACTAGGGGCTGATAGTAAACCAAATAAGCCAAACATGGACATCAATCAATGTATACACTTTTCCAAAGGGAGAACTTGCACTGTGGCACTGTTTAGCAGTGGCACAGTGCCCTGAGCAGCTAACACCAACAAAACACAATGAGGCACATCAGCAAAAAGTGGAAGGGAAACTCATGCCAAGGTGCCAGGTCTAACACGTGTCCCCTCCAGCTGAAATGTGGGGCGAACTACCCTACCCCAGGGAGTTCCTCTTCACTAAGGCGGAAAAACCTGGACAGACCGTCAGCATTGGCGTGATCTGTGCCAGGGCGATGTTCTACCGTAAAGTCCATACCCTGTAGGGAGATGGACCACCTCAACAGTTTTGGGTTCTCACCCCTCATTTGCATCAACCATCTGAGGGGCCTGTGGTCGGTCTGAACCCGGAAGTGAGTCCCAAACAAGTAGAGCCTCAGCTTCTTCAGCGCTCAGACCACAGCAAATGCTTCTCGCTCTATCGCACTCCACCTTTGTTCCCGTGGAAGTAACCTCCTATTTATGAAGGATACAGGTTGGTCCCAGCCCTCCTCAGTCGTCTGTGAGAGAACAGCCCCTACTCCATGCTCTGATGCGTCTGTCTGCTTTAGGAATTCTTTGGAGAAATCAGGAGCCAAGAGCACGGGCGCTGTGCACATGGCAGTCTTCAGGGTGTCAAAGGCCTTCTGACAGGTGTCAGTCCATATCACTTTTCTGGGCTGCTTCTTCGAAGTCAGCTCTGTCAAGGGGGCAACAATGCTGCCATACCCCTTGACAAACCTTCTGTAGTACCCTGTGAGTCCTAAAAAGGCCCTCACCTCCGTCTGGGTCTTTGGGGGCTCCCAAGCCAGGATGGTTTCGATCTTGGGTTGTAGGGGCGCCACCTGGCCGCTCCCTACTTGGTGTCCCAAGTACACCACGGAACCCTGCCCGATCTGACACTTGCTTGCCTTGATCGTGAGGCCTGCCTTGTGCAGCGCCATCAACACTTCCCAGAGGTGTTGCAGGTGTTCTTTCCATGTGCCACTGAACACTGCGATGTCATCCAGGTATGTTGCGCTGAACTCGGTCAGCCCAGCCAACACCTGGTTGACCAACCTCTGGAAGGTGGCAGGGGCATTCTTCATCCCAAATGGCATAACCCGGAACTGGAAATGCCCATTTGGTGTGGAGAATGCGGACCTCTCTTTGGCCCCATCAGTCAAGGCGATCTGCCAGTACCCAGACATTAAATCAAACGTGCTGAGGTACCGTTCAGCCCCTAACCGATCGATGAGCTCATGAGTTCTGGGGATGGGGTGCGCGTCAGTCTTCGTGACTGAATTGAGTCCTCTGTAGTCCACACAGAACCGGAGTTCGGGTGTGGCACCCGGCGCTGCAGCCTTTGGGACCAAGACCACTGGGCTGGCCCAAGGACTGCTGGAGGACTCAACCACCCCAAGAGCAAGCATCTTTGAGACCTCCTCTTTGATGCAGGCTCTGACCCTGTCAGTTACCCTGTAAGTCTTGTGCTTCACAGGTAAGCTGTCTCCTGTATCCACGTCATGGACGCACCAATCTGTGATACCCGGAACCAGGGAGAACAGATCAGGAAACTGCCCCAGCAGCTGGCGGCAGTCATCCTGTTGCTCAGGGGTCAGGGTGGGTGAGAGGTTAACTCCATCCACTGACCCGTCTTGCTCTGAGGCTACCAGGAGGTCAGGAAGAGGCTCAGACTCCTCCTCCTTCCCATCATCTGTGGCCAAGAGCATGCCCACTTCGGACCTCTCCAAGTGGGGCTTCAGTCGATTGACATGGAGGACCCTCAAGGGGTTCCTAGGAGACTGCAAGTCCACCAAGTAGGTGACAGAAATCTTGCGCTCCACAATCTCAAAGGGTCCTGTCCACTTGTCCTGGAGTGCACAAGGCTCCACAGGGGCTAGGACCCATACCTTTTGACCAGGTTGAAGCTCAACCAGAGTGGCATTCTGGTCATACCACCGCTTCATTTCTTCCTGGCTGGCTTCCAGATTTGCCTCAGCAAGTTGCCTGAACCGCCTAGTCTGGTTCCGGAAGGCCAGCATGTAACTATACACATTCTGGGGAGGTTTCCTGGGAGATTGCTCCCAGCCTTCCTTGACCAGACTAAGAGGTCCTTGTACTGGGTGGCCATACAGAAGCTCAAAGGGACTGAACCCCAGAGACATCTGTGGCACCTCAAGGTACGCAAAGAGAAGGCATGGTAAGAGGACGTCCCACTTACGCCTCATGGGTTCCTCAAGACCCATAATCATGCCCTTTAGGGTTCGGTTGAATCTCTCAACCAACCCGTTTCCTTGGGGATGGTAAGGGGTGGTGAACTTGTATGTCACACCACACTCTTGCCAAAGGGATTTCATATATTTCGATATGAAATTGGTCCCCCTGTCGGACACCACCTCTAGAGGGAATCCTACTTGTGAGAAAATTCCCATCTGTGCCCGTCCCACCACGGGGGCCGTCACTGTCCTCAGAGGGATGGCTTCAGGGTACCGGGTGGCATGGTCCACCAAGACCAGGATAAACCTGTTGCCCATGGCTGTCTTGGGGTCCAGTGGCCCCGCATGTCAATCCCCACTCGCTGGAATGGGGTGCTGACCACAGGGAAATGTTGGAGTGGAGTGTTCAGCTTCCTTCCACTCTTGCCACTTGCCTGGCAAGTCTGGCATGTCCTGCAGTGAGTGTCAGAACTCCTGCGCATTTGAGGCCAATAAAAGTGGGTGACAAGCCTTTCGAAGGTCTTGTCCTGCCCCAAATGCCCTGCTAACAGAACGTCGTGAGCCAGCCCCAGTAGGAAGGCTCTGAACTTCTGGGGTACCACCAGCGCACGGGCTGACCCAGGTTCAGCAACCTTAGGCTCTGAGTACAAGAGGTCGTTCTCCCAGTAGATTAAGTGAGTACCGGACTGATCACCATTGGCTTGGGCTGCAGCCTGCTGCCGCATACCCACTAGAGAGGGGCACTCTTTCTGCTCCCTGCAGAATTCCTCCCTGGTGGGGCCTCCTTCTTGCTGCCAATGGGTCAGCTCAGGCAGGTCTCCCAGTTCGGCTATCTGTTCACCGGTAGGCTCCAGGGCATCCCCCTCAAGGTCTGCTTCCTCCTGGGCCGTGGGAACTTTAAGAGCCGGTTTCCCGTGCCTCCTGCGCCCTCTCCCTAAAGCCGGTTCCTGGGCCTCTCCCTCAGGCTCCAGGGTCCCTTCAACACCCCTACTGGCTGCCATCGACCGGGTGGTCACGCACGCCCAATCAGGTAAACTCACCATCCGCAGGTGAGCTGTCTTCTCCACCTTTTCCCAAGGGGAGCTCTCCAAATCATTCCCTAGGAGACAGTCTACAGGCATGGCAGTTCTCACAGCGACTTGCAGAGTACCAGAGACCCCCCCCACTCAAAGGGAACTTGAGCCATTGGACAAGGACTCTCTGTGTTGTCAGCATTGACAACCCGACAATAGGCATGGGGTACGACCTGCTCTTGAGATACCAGGTGCTGCAGTACTGCAGTCACGCTGGCTCCTGTGTCTCTAAGAGCCTCTACCTTCTTCCCATTGACGGTCACCACTTGCCCATATTTCTTAGTGTTAGAGGGCAAGTCGGCGTTTGTGACCATCTCACTGTCTCCTAGTGAGACTAAGGTCAGATGGACGGGGTCCCACCCACCTGGGACTTCTACCTCCTCCCCAAAGGCTACTGTAGCCACTTGCTTCGGTAGAGCACCAGTGGGTACTGGTTTCACATACTGGTGACACTTGGGATCACTGGCAAAGTTACCTAGTTCACCACATTTATAACATTGAGGGGGCCCCTTGGGAACAGGTTTACCGGTCGGGGCCCCTGTCGGCTTCAGGGGTGGGGGAGGCTGAGAACCTTTCTGCTGGTTCCCTTGGGGATTACTTTGGGGGCCTTTTTAGAACCCTTTCTGTTTTCCCTTGTCCCCCCCACTCCTCTGCTGGGGACCCTGCCCACCCTTGGCGGAGTCTCCCACTTGACCCTTGTGGACCCTGGTGCTGACCCAGCGGTCCGCCTCTTCAGCAAGCTTCCTAGGGTTAGTCAGCTTGCTATCTATCAGGTGTTGGCGTAGCTCAGGAAAACAATTAAGCGACAAGTGCTCCCATGCAATTAAATCAAAGAGACCTTGGTAATCATCAACTTTGCGACCCTTCACCCAGCCATCCAGTGCTCTGCAGAAAAAGGTCACATACTCCACATACGTACTCCCCGCAATCTTGGTACACCCCCTGAACCTCTGTCTATATAATTCAGGAGTTAGCCCATATCTGGTCATTAAAGCTTCCTTCATGTGGGGGTAAGAATTATACATGTCAGAGGGCAAATCTAAAAGTGTGTCCCGCCCCTCACTGAGGAACCGTCCCCACAACCCTGCTCCCCAATCTCTCTCAGGAACCCGGTGGTAAGACATGGCTACCTCATAGGCCTTAAACCATTGCCCTATGTCATCATTCTTAAAGTGTTCCTTAACTACATCTTTTGGCATGTACACCCTTGACTCTACCTGCACCGGCGTTGCGCTGCCACCAGAGGGAGGGTTTTCCAAACTTTTCTCTTTTATCGCCAGCTCCCTCATTCTCGCGTCGTGCTCCATCTGAATCTTTCTTTCTTCAAGAGCCATTTTCTTGCTCTCTAGCTCCAATTGGCCATTTAATTTCAACTTTGCCAAAGTAATCTCATGATCTCTTGTGGCCTGTCTGTCTGCCAGCTCCTCTGGTGACAGGCCTCTGCTAGAACTATGGATGATCTCCGCTGGTTCCACTACTTCCACCTCAGGTACAACATTCTCAGCTGCACCCCTTGATTCCATCCAGGCTCTCAGTGCCGTGTAGAAGTGTGCTTTCTTTGGGCACCCTTTGCGTGGAACCTTGAACTTCTTGCAGAAATGCTGGAGTTGCTCTTTCGTGTATTTATTAGGCCTGGGCGGCAAATTCCGTTCCGCTCGCGGAATTTGCGGAATTTCGGTAATTTCACGTTCCGCGGAGAACGCGAAATTGCCCAAAATTCTGCTTTCCAGGACTTCGCGAAATTTTTTCTTGTTTGCGTTCTCAAAATGCGTGTTCGCGAGATATTTCTCCCCGAGCACGCAAACAGCACCTGTGAACAGGAAAAAAGCATCGCGAACATGCAATTCCGCATGTTCGCAGAATTTCTGCATGTTCGTGGAGATTTTTTACCGTTTCGCGGAGATTTGCGTAACGCGATTACGCAAATTCCGCCCACCCCTAGTATTTATCCAGTTTCGACTCATCCCATACTAGTTCCTCCCTCTCAGAGGTTCTAGATGCTGTATTCTCTGTGCTGTTTGAGCCCGGCATGGCTTCAAACACAAGGGATCTTCTCTGCTTGGCAAGCGAAAATAAAAAGTTCTGTGGCTCAAGCTACTGGACTGTCCTCACTGTGCAATGGTTAGTAATCACTGCGGAAGACACCAAGAACGCAAATCCGTGAATCCCACCGCTGCCACCAATGTTAGAATCCGGGGTCTCTGGTTGGCGCAGGTATGCACTTGCGACAAGCAGGGACCCTTTCCTCTAAGTCAGGGCGTAGGATTACCTCTTTAAAAATTACCCCTGCTCACCCTCTAGGTAACGTGGCACGAGCAGTCAGGCTAGATTTCCAGAGGGCATTATGTTAAGCGTTCAAGTTGCCCCACACAATAATCACCTCCCCACCACACAAAGACACAAGGCTGTATTTATCAAAATAAAGTTCTTTATATAAAAGATTTCTTCAAGCAGGATGTCAAAATACAGTTCTCTTAC
The DNA here is from genome assembly GCF_964204655.1 of Triturus cristatus. Taxonomy (NCBI): domain Eukaryota; kingdom Metazoa; phylum Chordata; class Amphibia; order Caudata; family Salamandridae; genus Triturus; species Triturus cristatus. The sequence goes on from NC_140586.1 coordinate 582,102,894, forward strand.
TTAAATAAGGTTCCAGTTACTTTTAAATGCTTTTAGGCAGTCCACAGTTCTTAAAATGGCACCTTTCTGTTCAAAATAAGCTTCTTTGGGGTATTGTGCGCTTCGTAGCGCCTCTGGTACGCTTCGTACCGCTATCTGGGCTCGTCGTGCCGTTTCTCACGCTTCTCGCGTGAGGACGCGTATGTTGGACGCGAACCATACGGACCGTACCCTCATAGGTACGCGTCGTACACGTTCGGGATGTCTTGTGCCAAACCTCACGCTTCCCGCGTGAGCACCGGCAATGCTTTTGGTGCTGTACGGACCGTATAGATGCAGGGATGCGCCGCACACGGACGGCAGAGCAGGTACGGCTCGTGCTCGTACAAAGGGCAGTACGGCTCGTACACAATACCTTGGTTCTTCGAGGGGAAGGTTCGCTGCGGCCTCAGGAGTCCACAAAGGAGTGTCCCACGTTGCGGTTGTCGTCCCTTGCAGTCCGAGGGCGGCGGTGCTTCGTGGAGTACTCGAGGACAGTCCCCGGCGCACAACGAGGTTGGCAGAAGGAGGGGCGGCTCGGGGGTGATTTCTAGCGCGTCGCAGCGCTGTCGGCTTCATCCAGGTGACGAACAGGTGCTAGGGGCCCTTACAGTGATCTCAGCGGCGCAGGGTTGCAGAGGCTCGCCGCTTGGACGTCCAGGGTCTCTTCCTTGCGTTGCGAATTACGGCTCGGGGGGCAGTTTCTTGCGGTGCTTGGGCCAGGCAGGCAGGCCTTTGCGGTGCTTATGGTAGCCCCGGTGGCAGACGTCGCGGTGCTCGGAGAGAGAGAGGAGCACACAGGTTCTCTGGGGGTCAGCGTTACAGGATCACCTCCAGCAGCTTCTCTTCTTGTTAGGGAAAGGTAGCGCCCACTGTTCCTGGGGCGCAGTTCAGGGGGCAAGTTCACCAGCAACCTTTGGAGATTGTTCAGCACAAGTTGAATTTCAAAGTCTTTTCTCAGTCTTTTCCTCCTCTCCTTCAGCAGCAAGGCACCCACCACAGGCCAGTCTCACAGGTCAGAGACAGTAGTCCTCCATGCAGCTTTCCCAGGTCCGTCTCTTCGGGCAGAGTTTCTTCTTGGCACAAACAGGATCTGATTTCTTAGGAGCAGGGCTCCTTCTTTTATAGCACAATTCTTTTGTTCTTTGTCGCCAGGGGGCCTGGGCCTGGCTCAGTCCAGTTCTGGAGCACTTTGTTGTGGTGACTCTGCTCTTTCCTTTCAGCAGCAGGGCAGAGACATCAGCCGCTCCACAGGGGGCGGAGCCGGCATTGTGTTGGCAGAGCACAGTTCTATTCAGAGTCAAAGGTGTACTCCTCCCACCCATCCTGGTGTAATCTCTCTACCCACCAACTGGCAGCCAGCCTGTCTCCTGGAATTCCCCAGCCATGCTCCTTTACTGTTACTAGGCAGAACACACACACACAGCAGAGGCGGACTGAAATGGCCAGGTCAGTAAATACTAACTTTCTAAAAGTAGTATTTACAAACACAGGATATTAAAATAAACTTTACTAAAAGTATTTTATTATTCTGAGTCCAGGCATACTAAACTTGACTTTCTACCATGCTCTCTGAGTCCACTGGGATTACAGCATGTAGTAATTCCAGCAGCCCATTCTGGCCTATGGAGAACAGGTAGCCTTCAATAGTGAAAAACGAAAATGGCTGTAATTCACTATTAGGACATGCCACACACATCAGGGCATGTCCTACCTTATACCTACAATGCACCCTGCCCTTGGGCCTACCAGAGGGGTGACTAATATGTAGTTAAGTGAAGGTTTGGGGACTGGCAAGTAGGTGCACTTGCACAATCAGCGCGACAGTACCAGACCGCGCACAGGTTCTGCAGTGGCAGACCCTAGACACATTTTACTAGGCCGCTTCTGTGGGTGGCACAACCAGTGCTGCAAGCCCACCAGCAGCATTTGTATTTACCAGCCCTGGCACTCCTGGTGCACTTTACTAGGGGCTGATAGTAAACCAAATAAGCCAAACATGGACATCAATCAATGTATACACTTTTCCAAAGGGAGCACTTGCACTGTGGCACTGTTTAGCAGTGGCACAGTGCCCTGAGCAGCTAACACCAACAAAACACAATGAGGCACATCAGCAAAAAGTGGAAGGGAAACTCACGCCAAGGTGCCAGGTCTAACAACACTTAGAACATTTTCTGGTGAAAACCACACAATGGATTCCTATGGAAGGAAATACAATTATGGGTAAGTACGCTTAGAATTACTTTTCAGAGTCAGTGCTGGGCTAAAAGGTGCAGCCCAGGGATCTCTCCTGATTACAGGTGAGTAAATCGGAATTCGTAGTTCGGCTGATTTTAGAGGAATATTTATACATTTCAAAAATGGACACAGAAAATTTTCTGGTGAAAACCACACAATGGATTCCTATGGAAGGAAATACAAGTTACTGGTAAGTCCGCTTAGAATTACTTTTCAGAGTCAGTGCTGGGCTAAAAGATGTAGCCCTGGGTTCTCTCCTGATAACAGGTGAGTAAATCGGAATTCCTCTTCAATCCTGAGGTCCCCTGGGGGCCAACTAGCCCACCAGGTACCTCCAGTATGCGCCAGGGGGCTGCATTGCAGAGAGGTGTTCAGAGGCCATGCCCCTTTTTACAACCTTCTGCACCGCAGCTCCGTGGCGCTCACTGGAGGTATCTGGTGGGCTAGTTGGTTCCCAGGGACCCTCAGGATTGAAGAGGACTGAATTCCCCAACTTGGAACGTGCCACAGGGCGTGTTTGCACAGTATCACCTCAGGCCCCGCCCCCTACCTTCACCACTGCGCAAACGCACCCCGTGGCGCGTTTTAAGTTGGGAGATTAAGTCCCCGTGAATCCTGAGGTCCCCTGGCGGCCAACTAGCCCACCAAGTACCTCCAGTAAGTGCCACGGAGCTCCGTTGCAGAGAGGTGTAAAAAGGGGCATGGCCTCATTACACCTCTCAAAAAAAAAAATATTTTTTGGGAGGGGGGCTGCCTTGCCCCCCTCCTGAGGCCTCTTTTGGCCCCGGGGACCCCATCCCCTGGGGCCGTTTTTTTTTATTTTGGGGAGGGGGGCCGCGTGGCCCCCCTCCCGGGCCACTACTGGCCCCGGGGACCCCATCCCCCGGGCCTGGCCTCCGTTGGGGACCGTGGGGGGGTCCCCAATCCCCCACGGCCCCGCCGTGTCCCCGCCTCCTGCGGGAGACAGCATTGCTTAACAGGTTTCCCTGCTCTCTCTTCCCTGCTCTCTCTTCCAAATAGCAAAGCAGTTTGCAATGGCAGGGTGGGAGCCGCGAGGCCCCCGTCCTGCCATTGCAAACAGCAGTGTCCTGGGGGTGGGCACCCCGGGACACTGCAGGAGCCAGCCCTGGGGGGTGGCGGTCCCCAGGGCCACGACAAGGCTCCATGAGGGGGGCCCCTCGGCCCCCCTCCCAATTAAGTTAAAGACCCGGGGGGTGGTGGTCCCTGGGGCTTGGGGGTCCGTATCGGACCCCCTACTTTAAATATGTAGTGCCCTGGGGAGGTGGCGGTCCCCGGGGCATGTGGGGGGGACTCGAGCCCCCCACACAGGGTTTTTAAAAAAAAAACAAGCCCTGGGGGTGGCGGTCCCCGGGGTTGGGGGGCCCCTCTGGACCCCCCATGACTATGAAAAATTGCCCCCAGGACTTGGCCCCCCGGGGGCGCCTGCGCTTCTTTTTTTTTTCCTCAGCGGTATGCGCAGACCCTACGCTATCCCGCGATTTAAAAAAAAATAAATAAAATTGGGGGAGCCTTGGGGGTCCTTGTGGGACCCCCTGAGCAGGCCTAGGGGGTCAGGGTGTTTCTACCCTGCCCCCTTTTTGCGTTTTGCGATGTTTTTTTTGGGGCTTCTTGTGCCTCGGTTCTACCGAGGCACAAGATGGCTGCCAGCACTTCCTGATCTGGAGTGTTGACAGCCAATTAGCACTCAGCTCGTGCACGGCAGGGTGCGGGGAGGGTCTGCGGATCCTCCTCGGCCATAGATATCACTAACTTTTAACTCTAATTTTCTCCGGAACTACTGAAGGGATTTACACCATTTAAGCAAAAGGCACGAGTCTGAACTGAGGACTTGCCAAATTTGGTGTAATTCCGTTCAGCAGTTCGGGCTGTAGCTGCGACAACAGGTCCTATGGGAAAACTGCATGGGGAAAATGCGTTTTGGGACCCCCCTTTTTTCTCGGCTCTCGCTTGACGAATCACCACGAAGTTTTTAGGCTAGGAGCGGAGCGGAGCTGGCCAAAAGTTTGGAAAATTTTGCGAAGATTCGTCAATCGGCGCCAGACTTATTGGGAATAGAATGCTGCGTTTTTCCTATGGAAAATAGGTCCTAACTAGGTTAAAGCAATGTTAGAGTTAGGAGAATTTGTAAGTGACAACATTAACGGTTTGAACTAAGCAAAACAAAGAAATTCATTCGTAACAGTTAACAGAGCTAACTATCACTCGTGCCCCTGTGTAGCGCTCACTGGCTTCTCGACATGGGGCAGGCGGTCCTACCTGCGTTCCCTTAGGTGGAGCGCCAGGGAGAGGCATTATGAACAACATAGAACGAGTTCTGACCCCTCAGGTCATAGAACACTACAACTCCCAGAAGCCCCACCGCGGAATCACCGGAAGGGGAAGCCTGCATTTTGAAGCTACAAAGCCCCGCCCCTGGTTTAGCGCGGGGCTTTGCAAACTGCCTGGAAGCCAGTTTCCAGCCTTTCCCGTTCTATGCCGAAATTCCCTGCCGCTGAGTAGCCTCCGCCGTTCCAGTTAGCAGCCTCGTAGCGGATGGGTCAACCCGCTTTTCCGCTGCTCTGAACTTCTGCGGTTCGTAGTGTCAGTACGGAAGCCGCTGCCATTTTTTGCCTCATTTGTTCTTCACTACCTGCAGTGGGGACCGCAGCAGTGGTCCGGAGTCAGGCAGAGCGGATGGTATTCCCCGCAGGACTGCTGTAGCTCCGTGAGCCACGTTCCTTGGTCTCAGTGGGTATCTTCCCACGCCGTGCAAATCTTCGGATTATTCAGGTATTTAGGTTGTAATTTACTTTTGGAGCTGAGCGCGGTTGCGCTGTTTTGTTTGTTGGGACTTGCACCGCGTATCAGGATTCTGTGTCCGGATTCAGTATAGTCTTCCTGAACATTTCCCGTGTTGACTACACTGTTCTCAGAGCTGCTTGCCATGGTTCTTGGTGAGTAACTGCCGAGGTAGAATAGTAGGCGAGGGTACGCACCATTACTTGTATTAATCCCTTACTCTCTCTCTCCTGTGTGCATACAGTATCTTCCTGCTCCCACGACTTCTACACGTCCCCCCAGGGCCATAGAGGGAGAACAGGAGAAGGAGAACATCTGGCAGCCTTTTTTCTTGTTTTGTCCACTTCCCCTTTCCCTGGGGTGCAGGGTCGCCTAGGAGTTGTACACACCCTATGCGCCGCTGTGCTTTGGGGACGAGGGAGGATACTCTGCTCATCATTGTTCCCGCTGACGATCCTCAGAGGTTAGTGGCTCATCACTTGCATATGCCATGCCATTGACATCCGACAGATTGCAAAGCCCACGTTTACGTGTCAGCCTGAACAATGGATACCAATGTGGTTCTTGCCTCCCTGTTGGATAGCCTTACCGCCCTCCAACAGGAATTACACACTTCCCGGGCAGAAACCCATGAGTTGAAAAACGAGGTAGGGTCATTAAGAAGAGAGGTAGCGGGTATTTCTAGAGCAGGGAAAACATATGCCTTTGGTAAATGCCCTTATATCAAGGACAGTACTCTTCCCCCTCCTTCCTCTTCTATTGGGGTACCGTCACAGGGAGCTAGTTTTCTACCCGACCCAATGTCACTACCCCCTGCCCAGGGCACTTCACCCACCGTACACATAGTGCAGAACCCCGGTATTCCTTTAGCACCCCCTTAACGTTATTATGGCGATCCGAAAAAATTTGAGATATTTCTTAATCACTGTAGACTTCATTTCTTGTGTAAACCGATTATCTTCCAGGACGATGCATCAAAAACGTCATTCATGATGTCCTACATGGGGGGTAACGCTGCAAGTTGGACAATCCCATTAATGGAACGAAATGACCCGGTGCTCCATAACTTTCCTGAGTTTTGTAACGAGATGCGGAAGCTCTTTGATAGAAAAACGCACATGATGGCCTTAGACAAAGAACTGATTACCCTTCGACAAGGGTCTCAAGACTTGCTCACTTATATCACCACCTTCAATCGTCTTGTTGTTGAAACCGATTGGCCACAAGAAAAAAGGACCACTCTATTCTATCAGGGGCTGCGGAGTGAGATGAAAGACGTCCTCTCCCAAGTGGTACGACTACCCAATACGTGTGAAGAAATGATAGAGTTAGCCGTCCAATTGGATCATCGACTGCAAGAGAGGAAGGGTGATCGAGGCCGTGGGGACTCCCGTTTCCCTACACCCAGGGCTCGTGTATTTCTGGAAGAACAGACAAAGATGGCAAACGGAGCAGAGCCAATGCAGATCGGGGGGATCAGGGGCCCCCTTACACCAGAAGAAAGGGAGAAGAGGCGCCAACGTCAGGTCTGTCTCTATTGTGGCCAGAGGACCCGACCGTGGAACAGAGGCCAAGCCACAGAAATCTGCTCTTCAGAAGACGGAAAACTAATGAACCCAAGTATGGACGGGGTCGCCTCCTTGGGTTATGGATCACACCAGATCCCCTCTATGTTAGCCAACACCATTCAGCCCTCCGTCGCACACATCAATCTGAACGTAACTGTTTGGGTGTCCACCGATAAGGCTATATGTGTCGCTGCCTTGATTGACTCCGGAGCCACCGGGAACTTCATTGATCAACAATACGCCCAACATCTAGGAGTTTTGTGTGAACGTAAAACCATCCCAGAAGTAGTTAAAGCGGTAGATGGCAAGACATTGACTTCTGGTCCGGTACGTTTTCATACTACCCCTTTGGAAGTGCGAGTGGGCGAGAACCATTATGAACTCATTCAATTCGATTTGATAGATGCCCCGGATTTTTGCCTCATTCTGGGAATGCCCTGGTTAACCCTGCATGACCCTGTCATCAGATGGACGGATCGCACTGTTTCTTTGACTTCTCCGTTCTGTCAAGAGCATTGTTATAGGAGTGCCCCGGTACAGGACAACGCCATGACATCCCAAGCTGGGTTGCTGTCCACCGGATGTGAAGAGAAGAAGTTCTGCTGCTCAACCTCCCTACCTGTGGAGTATACTGATTATCAGGAGGTATTTGACAAACAGAAAGCTACCCAGTTACCACCACACAGACCATACGATTGCCGTATAGATCTCATTCCAGGTGCCGACATACCGTGCAGTCGGGTATACGCTCTCACAGAATCCGAAACACGTTATCTCAAGTCCTACCTCGAAGAAAACCTTGCCTCCGGATTCATCCGCCACTCCTCTTCGCCGGCTTCATCCCCCCTTTTTTTTATTTCTAAGAAGGACTGCGATGAGCTCAGAACATGTATTGACTACAGAGCCATAAATAAAGTAACCATTAAAAATCGGCACCCATTACCATTAATTCCGGTGTTGCTGGATCAACTAAAAGGAGCTCGTATCTTTACCAAATTGGACCTCCGAGGCGCTTACCACCTCGTAAGGGTCAAAGCTGGGGACGAGTGGAAAACAGCGTTCAGGACAAAATTTGGATTATATGAATACCAAGTAATGCCTTTTGGTTTATGTAACGCCCCTGCAGCGTTTCAATTTTTCATGGATGAAGTGCTCAGAGGCTTATTGGACACCATTTGCATTGTCTATATAGACGATATTCTCATTTACTCTGCCAACCGTCAGGAGCACATCATCCATGTGAAGAAGGTATTGAAGCGATTACAACAACATTCTTTGTTCGCCAAGTTGGAAAAATGCCTGTTCCACGTCGATGAAGTTGCCTTCCTGGGTTATATCATCAATGCCGAAGGTTTTCAAATGGACAACATCAAGGTGACAGCCATCACGGAATGGAAGGCTCCAGGAAACGTTAAAGCTGTTCAGAGATTTTTGGGATTCGCCAATTACTATAGGCGGTTCATAAAAGACTTTTCGAAAGTCATACAACATATTTCTGGTCTGCTGAAGAAAAACACCCCGTTTGTGTGGTCCAAGGAAGCAGACCATGCGTTCGAAAAGCTCAAAGAACGGTTCACCCAGGCCCCCATTTTACGTCACCCTGATCCGGGGGCACCCTTTGTAGTAGAAACCGACGCTTCACAGTACGCCTTAGGAGGAGTTCTATCTCAGCAACATCCTACAACCGGTCAACTACATCCGATTGCTTTCTTTTCAAAGAAACTCACACCTTGTGAGATAAACTACTCCATCACAGATAAAGAATTGCTGGCCATTAAACGGGCATGTGAGGAATGGCGTCATTATCTCTTGGGAGCACTTCATACAGTCGAAATTTACACTGATCACCGCAATCTCCATTTTCTCACGACCGCAAAAGCGTTAACTCCTCGCCAGTTACGATGGTCGTTATTCTTTTCTGACTACGATTTCGTCATTAAGTACAGACCTGGACCACAAAACGGGAAGGCAGATGCCCTATCCCGGAGGAATGATTCTGGAGATCCACCTGAGGAAGACCTGAAGGAACCACCAGCCATTATTCCTGTCTCTGCCTTCCCTGCACAAGTGTTGGTAACCATTCTTTCACAGGAGTTCCTCGACGAGATGAAAAGTGCTCTAACAACCCTAGATGTCCCTGCATGGGTTCAAATCAATCCAGACCAGCGGAGCACGACCGGCGATTTAGCGTACCACGATCACGCTTTGTATGTGCCCATCACATCTCTGCAACAACAAGTACTGGCCTGGGCTCATGATTCGTCGCTAGGAGGACATTTGGGAGAAACAAAAACCATCGCCTTGATGGAAAGACATTTTTGGTGGCCCACGTTGAAGAAAGATACCAGGGACTATGTCAAAAATTGTGCCATCTGTGTTCAAGGAAAAGCCAAACACACCAAACCTGCTGGCTTGCTACGACCCATTCCGATTCCCCCTTCTCCATGGCATACAGTATCAATGGACTTCATAGTTGAAATGCCACCGTGCAAGGGGTATACCACAGTCTTAGTGATAGTCGATCATTTAACGAAGATGGGACATTTCATTCCACTCACACATCTTCCCACTTCCCACGAACTTGCGTTTCTGTTCTTGCAACATGTCATCAGGGCCCATGGAATACCCAGAGCACTTATCACAGACAGGGGAACACAATTCACTTCGCGGTTTTGGAAAGAGCTGTGTAGCACATTAAACATAGAAGCCCGTCTATCTTCCAGTTATCACCCTCAAACTGATGGTAAGACGGAGCGGCTTAATCAAACCCTAGAACAATACCTTAGATGCTTCACACTCCAAAACACTTCTGATTGGTTTCCCCTTATCTGGATGGCTGAATTTGCCTACAACAATGCAGAACACTCCACACTGGGTTGCTCCCCTTTCTTCTGTATGTATAGTTCACACCCAAACATGCTCCCCTTTGACTGGCCTGTCAGATCCAATCACCCCAGCATACAAGAACATCACGCTCACCTGCGAGCGGTGCTTATCGACGCCAAACACCAATTGATCTTGGCCCAAACCGCTCAAAAACGACATGCAGACACCAAAAGGGCCCCAGCACCTTCATATGCAGTAGGGGATAAGGTTTGGTTGGCCACAAAGAACCTCCATCTTAAAGGGGTGGGTAAATTAGCTCCCAAATACATTGGTCCCTACACCGTAGAGAAAGTAATCAATCCTGTAGCGATGCGCCTCTCTCTTCCAGCGTCATGGCACATCCATCCTGTCTTTCACGTGTCCCTACTTCTGCCTTGTCCGGTTACGACACGATTACCTCCTAAACCCGTTCCCATCAACGTAGATGGTGAGAAAGAATACGAAGTACACAAACTTCTAGACTCTCGCATGGTCAGGGGAAAAGTGCAGTACCTGGTAGATTGGAAAGGGTTTGGAGTAGAAGATCGAACCTGGGAACCAGTGGATAATCTGCATTGCCCTCTCTTGGTGAACAGGTTTCATGCGGAAAATCCCGGGAAACCGGGTCAACCACTGAGACGGCGGTTATTGAGAGGGGGTTCTGTAGCGCTCACTGGCTTCTCGACATGGGGCAGGCGGTCCTACCTGCGTTCCCTTAGGTGGAGCGCCAGGGAGAGGCATTATGAACAACATAGAACGAGTTCTGACCCCTCAGGTCATAGAACACTACAACTCCCAGAAGCCCCACCGCGGAATCACCGGAAGAGGATGCCTGCATTTCGAAGCTACAAAGCCCCGCCCCTGGTTTAGCGCGGGGCTTTGCAAACTGCCTGGAAGCCAGTTTCCAGCCTTTCCCGTTCTATGCCGAAATTCCCTGCCGCTGAGTAGCCTCCGCCGTTCCAGTTAGCAGCCTCGTAGCGGATGGGTCAACCCGCTTTTCCGCTGCTCTGAACTTCTGCGGTTCGTAGTGTCAGTACGGAAGCCGCTGCCATTTTTTGCCTCATTTATTCTTCACTACCTGCAGTGGGGACCGCAGCAGTGGTCCGGAGTCAGGCAGAGCGGATGGTATTCCCCGCAGGACTGCTGTAGCTCCGTGAGCCACGTTCCTTGGTCTCAGTGGGTATCTTCCCACGCCGTGCAAATCTTCGGATTATTCAGGTATTTAGGTTGTAATTTACTTTTGGAGCTGAGCGCGGTTGCGCTGTTTTGTTTGTTGGGACTTGCACCGCGTATCAGGATTCTGTGTCCGGATTCAGTATAGTCTTCCTGAACATTTCCCGTGTGGACTACACTGTTCTCAGAGCTGCTTGCCATGGTTCTTGGTGAGTAACTGCCGAGGTAGAATAGTAGGCGAGGGTACGCACCATTACTTGTATTAATCCTTTACTCTCTCTCTCCTGTGTGCATACAGTATCTTCCTGCTCCCACGACTTCTACACGTCCCCCCAGGGCCATAGAGGGAGAACAGGAGAAGGAGAACATCTGGCAGCCTTTTTTCTTGTTTTGTCCACTTCCCCTTTCCCCGGGGTGCAGGGTCGCCTAGGAGTTGTACACACCCTATGCGCCGCTGTGCTTTGGGGACGAGGGAGGATACTCTGCTCATCATTGTTCCCGCTGACGATCCTCAGAGGTTAGTGGCTCATTACTTGCATATGCCATTGACATCCGACACCCTGCCAGGTACTGCTTATGACTTCACATATGACATCACTCATGACATGTTCTATGACATCATTTGTGACATCACTGGTCATATCTCAAATGACATAATTGATGACATCACTGATGACATCATCCAATAAGTGTGTTAGTTTGTTTTATAGTTTACATAGTGGTGGGTACCTACCATATTGATTTTTCACCTAATCATTGATGAAATTAACCCAGCTTTTTTTTGTGCACATTGCGCATTAAACAGGTTCTAGGCTATGAAAGTGAGTGCAAAATAGCTTAGAGTAAAATGAAGACTCTTTACTGCTATCATAAATACAGCCCCCATAAGTAAAGCAAACCTGTGTTATTTGCAAAATTGACACTATACCACACACTTCATGGGCAGCAAAGTTCACATTGACTATGAACCAAAGAGGAATGGGTAACCTATCCTGCGCAGAGTGCTCAATCTCTATATAGCTGTTCAGGGAAAACCAATTTCATCCACATACTGAAGCCCTACAATGGACACTCTTTACCTGTTTCAAATCACTGACAGTCACTGAATCTACATTGTGAAATGGAGTGCATATGAGTAGACAAGTGGGTACTGTTAACAGTGTTTAGTCTACGGAGAGAGTTTACTCTGCACCACATTGTCTACAGACAGTGAAGCTTTCATGAGAAATATAAGACAGGGTATTAACCCCTTAGTTGCTGCCCCCTGAATGCTTGGCCTTTTTTGGCTATTTGGGGTTAGCTCCTAGGGCTCTATAACACTTTTCCACACTAAATATGTGTCCTTTTTTTCCAACATCCTGGGAATTCCAAACGTATCCAGGGTTTGTGAATTCCCCTGAAGGGGACAGAGAAAATAGGCAAAATATAGCACCGTTTGGAGTTTTTTTTTTTTTAAATAGAGATAAAGTGCTCCAGATAAAAGTGTCTGGTTTTTTTCTCCTAAAAATGAGATTAACAGTTTCCTGTACTACCTTCCCAGATTTCAGGAGCATGCAGAGTTGAATCAAAAAACCTATTTTTGTACAGCAGTTTTGGCATTTTTCAAAGAGGTAGCCCATTTTTCCTATTTTTGGAGCTCTTAACCTACTTCCAGTTTGTAGGGTAAACCAAGGTGAAACCCATAGATAATTCATGAAAAGCTATAGATTTCTGGAAAATGGTCAAAATTCCAAATTCATCCAGGTGTCATATGTGTACACTCCTCAAGGTTTTACCAAGGAAAAAAAACCTGTTAAAATAAAGAAATTTTGTAAATGAGTGGTAATTTGTGACAACATTTTCATGGGTAAATGTTCGTCACAATGGCCAATTGACAAAAGCAATATACTATTATGTCCACTGGACCCTTCTGGTTCCAGGGATATCTATTTCTGAAATGGGCACAGAAAATGGAGATTCGGACCAGTGGTTATTTGTACATCTCTGAATTCATGGCTACCCATACTAGCGTATGATTTAGAGGGTATTTTTCTAAATGTCTTCTATCTTATAAGCTGGCTTGCATTTGAAAGGCTCAAAGGAAGGCAAATTCAATTGGTAGTAACAAATGCTCTACTATTATATGCTCCCACAAGTCTTTCAATAAAAATGAACCCTCAGTTGGTGGGTGGGCCTACATTCTTTCCACTGAAAACGGACTCTACTATTTTCCAATGTGAGTAGGTTTTGGACCCTAGCTCAGCTGGCAGTTAGGCAAACCTAGCCAACCTGTTCATTTTTTAAAACTAGACACCTAGGGGTATGCAGGTTGTGTGGACTTCTGTCGTTCTCACCATGATTTCTGACGCAGAATCCCTTGCAAACCTCAAACTTTGACTAAAAAACTAACTCTCTTCACATTTCTGTGATGGAAAGTTCTGGAATCTCCTGGGAACCACAAACTTCCCTCCACCCAGCATATCCCCAAGTATGCCAATAAAACTGGGAGCTCACTTGTGCAGATAGGCCTAGTGCCCTTGACAGTAAAAGGCCCAAAACACAACATGGACGCATTGGAAAATGGACCCTTTTTCCATTGTGTGTAGCTGCATGTTTTGGATCTTAGCTTAGGGAGACCTAGCCAACTGGTACATTTTTGAAAACTCAATGCCGAGGTGTATCTATGGAGGGCAGACATGCATGGCTCTCACTAGTTTTTTTTAACCAGAATGCCCTGCAAACTTCAAACTTTGATTAAAAAAACAAATTTTCCTCACATTTCTGTGATGGAAGGTTCTGGAATCTGTGGAAAGCCACAAACCTACTTCCACCCAGCGTTCCCCCAAGTTTCCCAGTAAAAATGGTTTCTCATTTGTGTTGGCTATTCCTACTGCCCGCCACAGGAGATGGCCAAAGATGCAATATGAACACATTACATTCTTACAGTGAAAACTGATCCTTTTTTCCAATGTTGGTAGCTGTGGATTTTGTACCCTAGCTCAGCCAGCACATAGTAAAACCTCTCACACTTGTACACTTTTTAAAACTGGACCCCTAGGGGTATCCATGGTGACCTGATTTGCATGGCTTTCACCAGGTCTTTTGGCCCAGAACCCCTTGCACACCTCAAACTTTGACTAAAAAAACATTTTCCTCACATTTCTGTGATAGAAAGTTCTTGAATCTGCGGCGAGCCACAAACTTCCATCAAATCAGCATTCCGCCCAAGTCTCTCTATAAAAATGGTACCCCATTTGTGTGGCTAGGCCTAGTGCCTGCAACAGGAAATGACCCAAATCGCAACATGGATGCTTTGCATTTTTCCACTGAAAATTGACACTCTTTTCCAATGTGGGTAGCTGTGGATGATGGACACTTGCTCAGCAGGCACCTAGGGAAACCTGGCCAACCCATACATTGTTTTAAACTAGACATATAGGGGCATTTCCCCAAGTGTCCAAATAAAAGTGGTGCCACACTTGTGTTCTTAGGCCTAGTGCCCACAGCAGGAATTGGCCCAAAACACAAAATAGACGCAACATATTTTTCCACTGAAAACTGATCTTTCTTCCAATGTGGGTAGCTGTAGCTCACCAGGCACCTAGGGAAACCTAGCCAACCTGTAGATTTTTGAAAACTAGTCACATGGGGGTATCCATGGTGGGCTGGATCGCATGGCTCTCACTAGGGTTTTTGCCTCCGAATCCTTCGCAAACCTCAAACATTAACTAATAAACACATTTTCCTCACATTTCTGTAATGGAATGTTCTGCAATCAGAAGTGAGTTACAAACTTCCTTCCATGTGGCATTCCTCCAAGTCTTCTGATGAAAATGGCACCTTACTGGTGTGGCTAGGCCTAGTGCCCATGACAGAAATAGATCAAACCATGGTCAATGGGAGTCCCTTGGTGGGGGATCCTGTTGACCTTTGTTTGAGATGTTCCTGTAGTGGGCACTAGGTCCAGCTACACATGTGGGTCAGCATTTTTATAGGCACAAGTGGGGTAATGCAGAGTGGTAGATATTTTGTGGATTCCTTTAGCATCCCAAAGTTTCTATCTGAGAAATGGATGGAAAATGTATGATTTTAGTCAGAGTTTGAGGTTTGCAGAGCTTTATGGGTAAGAAAATCTTGTGCTATTCATGCAAGGCACTCCTCCACAGACTCCCATGGTTGAAAATGTCTGTTTCCTACCATAGTTTGACATTCATAAGTGCTTCTGGATAATATCACCTGGTGAGAGCCATGCAAGTCATGGACCCCTGAACTCCCCTGAACTCCCCTGATTGTCTAGTTTTTAAATATGTACAGGTTTGCATAGGTGCCGGCTGAGCTATGGCCAAAAATCCACAGCTACCCAAAATGAAAAAAAAAAAAGAGTTCTTCGTAAGGGCCATCTTTATATTTAGGCTGATAAGAAGACTCTGAAGCACTAGCGGAGGACTTAACATCTGCCATGCTGAGACTGCTCCACCCGCAAAATTTAGAAATGACAGCTCAGCTGGCGGTCAATTCAGGAACCTGAAACTGCAGTTCCTGTCAATGCCTTTTTACATTTGATACACTACTCCATCAACATGATGGAGCCGTCCCCTTCAATTTTTTGAAAAATGCAAAAGCAATATCCCGAAGTCAGATTTAAAAAAAAAAGACAATTCCCCTCTCACCGTGGGGGTTATGTTCCATGGCAAGATGGGCATTAGACAGTTATCACTGTCCTTTACCACCATGGTTTTCCATGCGGTGACAGGCTGTGAAAACTGACCTGTATGTCTCCACATCTAAACTAGGTGGGCAGACCCAGAGATCAGCTGCAGATGGCCCTTACTCAGTTGGGACATGGGAGGGATGCAACCATACCAGAGATGGAGTAGTCTTCCCCACGGTTACATCAATGCTTCGTCCACATATATATAGGGTGGCCACACCGTTACCTTCACAGTAAGGATACTCTGTTGCCATTGAGATGGCGTATCCTTACCGCCACAGATATAAATCTAGTAATATTTTTTTTAAGTTAATCCACCACTAACACTGGTTGGTTTCAGCACCTCCAGAAATGCTAGCTTTAAAGCAAAAATACTTAGCAAAGTATCTGAATATTGAAACCAAGACTTCTGAAGGTGAGCAATAAAGCCATGTCTAACAATTACCTGTCCTGTGGAAGGAGACCTGCGTGTGCTCCCTGATTTGAGCGGACTCTGCTGTGGGCTTGCCTCCGTTTGCGTCCTCCTCCCGCCGCCGCGTCTGACACTCCCGCGGCCGCGGTCGGAAGGGGACTACATCTCCCGGCAACCTCGGCTTCCTGGGGAAGAAGTCCCGCCCACTACCCGCCAACAGCACCTGGAGGCGCCATAAATTCAAGCCCACCCTCGGTGGAGCGGGGGTCTAACAATTACCTGTCCTGTGGAAGGAGACCTGCGTGTGCTCCCTGATTTGAGCGGACTCTGCTGTGGGCTTGCCTCCGTTTGCGTCCTCCTCCCGCCGCCGCGTCTGACACTCCCGCGGCCGCGGTCGGAAGGGGACTACATCTCCCGGCAACCTCGGCTTCCTGGGGAGGAAGTCCCGCCCACTACCCGCCAACAGCACCTGGAGGCGCCATAAATTCAAGCCCACCCTCGGTGGAGCGGGGGTCTAACAATTACCTGTCCTGTGGAAGGAGACCTGCGTGTGCTCCCTGATTTGAGCGGACTCTGCTGTGGGCTTGCCTCCGTTTGCGTCCTCCTCCCGCCGCCGCGTCTGACACTCCCGCGGCCGCGGTCGGAAGGGGACTACATCTCCCGGCAACCTCGGCTTCCTGAGGAGGAAGTCCCGCCCACTACCCGCCAACAGCGCCTGGAGGCGCCATAAAATCAAGCCCACCCTCCGCGTCGCGGGTCCGCGCGCGAGCAGCGCCGGGCTGAGCCCGGGCAGAGGGCGGGCCGTCTGTGGCCGTCCGGGGCCGGAAGAGGCCAGGCTGGGGCCCCTCTCTAAGCATCGAGTGCTGGTAAGCGATTATACAAATTACAATGAGTAACCACGTGAGTTGTACGTCTAATATCGGCCCAATTGCCCCTGCACGTGGGACCTATGATATGCTCACCTTCTCATTTGAAAATATGCTGGATGACGCCATTAACAGGGTCAACAAAGAAATAGAGAATACTGAGAGGAGACTTTCCATGGGTCGCATACCATCACACCAACCACTGTTAGAGGGCCCTTGTGATAACAGAATCGCGACGCCTGCGTCATTATTTCCTACTGTCATAATTAACAAACCAGCCCATTGTGAAACCATTGCTGAGGCCCCCCTGATCGCTGATGCAGTAATTACCATCCCCGACTCCCAGCTAAGCCCCAATGTCATTGACACCAATAACTCTGTAACAACATCAGAAAAGACTGTGGGGGAAAAAAGGAAGAGGGGCCCTGGTAAAATCCCCAGAAGCAAGAGGAAACAGCCCCCTTGCAATAAACTACAACCGACACCAATGAGCATGTGGTCACGAGGAGCTGATGACCCTGTTAGGGCACCCATTGACTGTATCGTGCATCCAGTAATCAGCACTCCCGCTCTCACCACAGGGGAACCGACACATTCTTCCACCCTCACACAAACTGAGCCTGCACCAAGGGACGGCCTATCTGTAAACCCGAATGGAAACCTAATTGATACAATAGTGGACTCTACCTCTAACCGATTGAAGAACCTAATGGTTAACCAGTTTAATACTATCTTTAAAAGACTTGATAGACTGGAAAACATCATAAAAAATGAGGAAACAAAAAGAAAAGGGATCATGACGATAGAACAAACCAGAGGTGAAAAGCTATTAAAAGACCTGGATGCTCTCTATAAAAGAACCACAGAGGGTACCGGTAATGGTGTCTTGCCTGGACCAACTGGTGTGTATAAGGAATGTACTGGGGGGGTTAATTCAAATAGACCATCAACAATCCCTATGATTAGTTCTGTGCCTAGTTCGTTGCCACCAAAAAAGGCACATACCCCGAACAACCCCCCTACTAACTCGGTTCTCTCTCCTATCGCACCAATTGTAATACCCACGCCAGGCCTTGAAAAACAACCTGACACCACTAACAGACCTACTTTTCCCCAGGTTATTAAAAGTACGGAAGTCACTCTTCAGTTGCCACCAGAAGCCTGTCCCTACGTAATAATATTAGCTGGCGTACCCCCCCTTAGACACAACCAGACAGAGACCTGGGACGATTTAAAAAATAAATGTCTGGACTGGTTGTGCAAACACAAGAGCGCGGGGTGGGAGATCGCAAATGATATCTTAATGGTCCGTAGGGTAGCCTGGGTGGGTCCCTCCA
The DNA here is from genome assembly GCF_964204655.1 of Triturus cristatus. NCBI lineage: Eukaryota > Metazoa > Chordata > Amphibia > Caudata > Salamandridae > Triturus > Triturus cristatus. The sequence continues at coordinate 582,120,863 of NC_140586.1, forward strand.
CCAAACACATTACAGGCGATTGTATAATCGTATCCCTAAGGCTTCCCTCATTGGCAAAATGGTTACTGAATGCCCCATTTGATCCATTTTCTAGTTCCACAAATATTATTCTGGTTCCACTAGGCTTCTTTTACAGACCACGAGCAAGGTTACATAATGATACTAATCTGGCACCCCAGTTATTTAACAGGTTTAGCACCTTATCTGACCTGGAGAACCAGGATTGACTTGTACATAGTTCTACTTTGACTGAAAAACCACAATCGAGCCATTTGTACGAGAATTCTGTTATAGTTGAATGTACTCTCACTGATAACTCTCAGGGATCGAGGCAGGTAGTAGCTGCATCTGCCGCTCCCCCCGTGACCATCCCCTGTAAATCCCATGAACAAAACCTGAACATACTTAGCTGGAACATTGCAGGCTTGAAAGCTAAATTGACTTCAGATGAATGGGTCAATATGGTTAGTCGATTTAACATCCTGATGTTCCAAGAAACTTGGTGCACTAGTGGTCTATTGCTCGAAGGATTTGTCTGTTATAACAAACTAGCACCGATCCCCGACTCCGGTAGACCAAGCGGGGGTTTATCCACATGGATAAAAATCACTGAAGGCAATAGTATAAAACCTATAGAGACTGACAGCGATAATATTCAGGCTTTGATTTATACGTATGGAATCACGGTTTGTTTGATAAATTTTTATAATAACGATTTTATAACATCGCCTAACAAAAATTTTATCAGGTTATTTGAATTTATCGACAATCTAGTGCATGAAGAAAAATATGGTAAATTAGATGGCATTTGTCTGGGGGGAGATTTTAACGCCCACTTATATAATAGCATAGATACATCTGCAGTAAGTATCGCCGGAAAAATCCCCTGTAAGAGAGGGGAAGAATTGTACAACTATATATCCATTCACGGCTTAATCGATGTAATGGCTAAAGCTGGTCACGACTCAGGCAATCCCCCATTGCCTACTTATAGAGATCGTGGTTGCTCATCCACCATCGATTATATTTTTATCTCTGCTTCCCTCGAAATTTTTTTAGCGAAGGCTGAAGTTTTAGGCACCATTTACAGCAACCACAACCCAATTTTAACTACTTTTAGATTTTTAAATAAATTCAGGACATGCCTAGAAATAGGGGCAAAAGATCTGACAGCATCTACCGACAAGTTGAAACTGATCTGGAGAGGGATAGATAATAATGCTTTACTGGCCCGTATTATTAAATCCCACCGTCCACTTATAGAGATGTGTCTGTCTAGCACCCGTCCTGGCACTGACATCATCCAGGCCTTCACTATGCTGTGTGCCGGAATAAAATCAGAAATTTCGAAACCAGTTAATATCCAAGATAAGAACCCTAGATGGTTTGATGGCACCTGCTCAAGGGCAAATAGGTCCTTACGTGAAGCATTAAAAGCTGAACCTAGGGATACGGCATTAGGGAAGCATTTGAGAGAGCGTTATAAGAACGCAACTAAAACACGTGCAGAGGCAGTGTTAATGGAACGGTGGGATTCTCTTGCCTGTGCAGCAGCTCTCAATGACACAACGGGGTTTTGGAGAGAGGTGAAAGCCCAGATGGCCTGTCAATAGATCTTATTAAATCTGAACCTGACCTCTGGGCCCCTCTTCTATGTAATGTTTTTAATAATTTGATCAATAGCTCCATCCCAGCAACCTGGACGACAAGTATAATAGTACCCATCTTCAAGAAAGGGGATAGATCCGACCCCTGTTGCTATCGCCCAATATCCTTGATCGATAACACCCTAAAGATCTTGGGCCGGGTCGTTTTTAATAAAATCAGGATCTGGGCAGAGGAGGAACAAATTTTAAACTGTTGCCAACTGGGCTTTAGGAGCCGTGTTGGCACAGTTGAACAGTGTTTAAACTTGAACCTTATATTGGGGAAATATACAGTAGCAAAAAAAGTACCCTTATATTTGGGATTTATGGACCTAACTTCAGCGTTCGATTTTGTTAACCGTTCACGTTTATGGGAGATTCTTTTAAATTATGGGTTGGATGATGCACTTGTACACTTTTTGGCACATTTGCACAAAGACTTGAAGGCACGTGTGAGGATCAACAATGATGGGGAGGTTTCTAGGGATATTGCAATTGGCAGAGGGGTCCGACAAGGGTGTGTCCTGGCCCCTCTGCTTTTTATTCTTTATATCAATGAATTGAATAATTCCCTGGTTAAACTAACTAGTGACATACCAAAAATCAACGGTCAAATGTATCCTGCACTCTTATATGCAGATGATGCGGTCCTTATGGGCCGCACACCCAAAACATTACGTATTTTAATTTCTGGTTTCGTCTCTTTTATGGAAGAGTTGGGACTACGCACTAATTTTAACAAATCATTTATAATGTCATGTGGACCCAAAAAATACAACACAAAGAACATAAGGATCGGAACTGATCTTTTAAAAAGCACAAGCACTTTCCCCTACCTTGGCCTAGTCTTCTCCGACACAGGTTCATGGAAATCACACGTTACAAGAGGCAGAAATAAACTAGGCATGACAATTAATTCCATAATCAGTCTGCGACAACCTAAAAAGGCAGACATAGTTACTCCATTACTGCAGATCTACAGAACCCAGTGCTTGCCTACCGCGACCTATGGCTCCGAGGTTTGGGGGTTCGTGGACTGTAGTGGGATACAATCCGAAGAAAACAGATTCTGCAGAAGATTACTTGGGGCACAAATTTCATCGCCAACTTTCTTATGCCACAAAGAATTGAACCTACATTATGTAGAAGACTTTATTAAATCTCGCCCTGCATTATTCTGGCTGAAGATATGGCGCAATCCTGCTGCCATTTTAACTCAATGGATTATAACAGATTGCCTGAGATGTGATAGGGGTAAAAACATACCTTGGCTCAATGCTGTTTATAAAAGTTTAGCCAGTATACATTTAGAACACAGCTTTTCTTTTCCCGCTGCTGCCGAAAACATTAGCCTAAGATCAGCCAGGGATGCACTTTACGATTTATATCGTACAGACAGAGCAAAGGCTGAGTCTAGCAAACCATCTATTATTAGATACTTGTCCATCCCGAGGATAGTAGGTACCAACCATTCCAAACCACAAGAGTACCTAAGAAAAAACATTGGGAGATGGAATAGGCGCTTGCTCTTTCGCCTTAGGGATAACAGTGTAAAATATTTGCTATGTTTCCCCATCGGCTTTAATAAAAATCTGGAGGAGACAGTTTGTCCATGTGGTGATGGCTGTAAACAAACCCTACCACACTTTCTGTTTTCCTGCAGATTTTATGTAAAGTATACTAAACAATATCTCATCCCCTATTTCAAGGCAAATGGGATAATCAATCACATCCCTGCATACGAAGAAATACTCCAACTGGGCAGCGAGGATATGATTTATCGTGTTGGCTCCTTTTTATCAGAGCTGTCAAATCACGAGCCTCCATGCTTACCCCGTGAAAAAAAAATGCCATCATATGTAAAAAACATAGGGAAAACATTACTGGCTAGCTAAGAAATGTTTATATTGCCCATAACTGGTTGTCATAAATTGATTATTTGTATTATAATTATGTTTATGTGTTTGCCATCTTTGCATAGCAACACCAAGGATCTTTTTTATTGTCTATCCAATATATATTATCGCCTATTTTGTAACTTATCAACATTAGTATATGTAGGACCTCTTTTAGCACCCAATGATTAAATCGTTATTTATATTGTTGGAAGTCTATTAGCTGCCTATTTTGCACAGTGCTCTAAAGTTTACATTTTGTATTTTTGCACACTAAAGAATGTCGATCTTTGCACGAATTATCAGTCTAACCCACTCCCATTTTTTAAATTGTTTTTAAATTCATCTTATGTTTTTATCTTTTTACTGTTTTTGCTCGAGTGAGGAATGAGTATTATATGTATATCGATAGTGATGTTGTACTTTTATGGATCAGATTGTATCCGAATAAAGAAGAAATTGATTGATTGAAAGCCATGTCAAGGCGCCAACTGCTTTATGGTCCATTCACACTCCATTTGCGCACCACACACAAGACTTTCATACTGCTGGCCACAGGCCCAATCTAATAGATCAATGCACTCTCATCAACACACTACCACCACGCAAGGGCCCATCACATTCATACAACACAGGACATAATCTCCATTTATGTCCAGACATGTTGACAGTTGGTGCATCCATATTGTTCACAAATAAAAAACTGATTGACTACATATTTACCACCTGTCAAGTAACCGCCTACATTGTAAGCACTACTGAACGCATGCCCAGTGAATTTTACTAATGGCTTCCATGACATCCACATGAGGCTCAGGAAGACATGTCTTACATTCGTCTTTAACACATTCCCTGCTTACATAAAGTTAAAGCATAACTAACATCCGTTGAAACTCAATTATATTTGATAAAATCATGGTTTGACATTTTGTATAGGATGAAGATTCCAACTTGCATAATGTGTTTTGCAATTGAAACAGCATTACATGAGCATTATCAGAAAAGTATACTGTGATATGAAGTACATACTGCCTATTAACAGTTCTGAAATGAATAGCTGATTTTTCAAAGCATGAAAGCATAACAAACATCAGTTAAATTTCATTTACATTTAGTAAAATCATGGTGGCCATGTTGTAATAGGATATGCGTTCCAACTTGCATGAAGTCCAATTGCTTTAAATATTGATTGTCCTCTGTACTGCAATTTCTCCTTGCTTTTAAAAGTTCCCAATAAGGGATGCAATAAATGACACTGGTAGGAAGGGCACTTAATTCATGTAGCAAGTTGTTGTCTGCTGTAGTTTTGTGAAATAATTTAGTTACTAACTTGGTATCACAGACATTAGTCTGAATGTCTGGAAAGTCATGGAAGTTCTGCTGATTATTGGTGTAAAATTCAAATTAAAGTCATTGTTATTCAGAACTTTGATAAATGTCTGAGCAGATGGTGTGCATTCCCTCCCTCTTCACATACATCCATGATGCTGACTACATGCTCCTCCCACCAGCCAACAAATACATTTGCATAGCAGGGGCGAAGCAGGTACCGATAGCTGTGCCCTGGGTTTGCCTATAGAATTCTTTATTGAAGATAAAGAAATTGTGGTTAAGGCAGTAAGTGATCATGTCCAATATTATTTCAGTGTGTAGCAGGAGAGGTAATGGTCTGGCTCGCACAAAATACATGCAAGCATTAACTTCAAGATCATGTCTGATACAGGTGTCGAGACTGTTAACTGGGCGGAATTTGCAGAGTTTCACTCCATGACGTTCTGTGGACTTACCATAAAATTCTGCAAGATTCTGCTGTGTTCTGTGAGCGGCGGAGTTGTGGTACGTCATGCTGCTCTCACTGTGGAGTGCTATAGAATTTAGTGTTGCCTTGTGTAGAGGCATACATTGGTATATTGTATATTAAAATAGTGTACAGTGCAGTTCGAAAGTGATGTAAACTGGAATAGCATACACTAGTGTTGACATTTTTATTTAAACATTTTTCTATATTTGTATACTAGTGTACAGTGAACTGCAGTTTTTTAAAAGTAGCATAGCAATTATTACTAATTAACGCGCTACTCCATACTCATTTTTTGTGCATAGTTAAATATGTAACAATGTTACTTTTGAAGAAACACCTACAGAGTGTCTTATACTGCATTTGCAATTAATTTTTTCAGTGCCATGGTACTCTCCCAGTATACGTGATTTAAAAAAAAAAACATATATATAAACCTAGACATATTTTTCCCTAATTATTACCATGTTACTAAAGTAATAATAGGCATGAGCAAAATATCAAACCTAATAATTCTGGACAGTGAATAGCCTAACGCAGAACACAGGGAAACTTGAGATGAAAACAGAATGGCTGCCTTTAACTTTTTGTAAAGGCAGTCATTAGCCAATGAGTTAACGACTTGTCATTGGTATTTACCTAGAGAATACCACAGTACTAGCACAACCACAGATATATCTAAATTAAAACACCTAAAAATTATGTAATACCCTCTTTACCTGGAGAACCCCACCGAATCATCTGCACACCATAATATATAATCCTTCTGCAAAAATCAGACTATGTGAAATGCATTGGATTTTAATCCCGTTTTGGGAAACCCTTTTTTCTTTGCAACTCCTTGAGGAAACAATGCAAAACCTCTAGGACTCAGAGAATAAAACTGGGGTACAAGGTCTTACCGGGGTTTTCAATCAGATGTTCTCTGTTGGATATTTCCTGACTGCCTGGAAGAAGGCATCTATTCTGCCATTATTGGAAAAACCAAACTTAGATAAACTAGATGTGAACAACTACAGGCCTATCTCCTGTCTTACCCTGCCCGCTAAGATCATTAAGAAGGCCATAAACATACAGCTCACCAAGTTCATGGAGGACAACAAGTTACTAGACTGCGTGCAATATGGCTTCAGAAGTCATCATGGCACAGGGTTGCCCTAATCAATTTGTCAGAAGAAATCAGAGAGGTCCTGGATAAAGGGGAAAATCAGCCCTGATCCTTTTAGACCTCTCAGTGGCTTTCTACATGCTTGATCATAATCGGCTTGTTAGCTGCCTCTCTTCGGTGGGGATCAGGAGCAAGGCTCTGGCGCTACTGAAGTTCTTTCTCTCGGACAGAGAACAACTGGTGGAGCTTGACGGGCACAGTTCATTCTGGTTTACCCTGCCCTATGGGGTGCTCACAGGGTTCTTCACTGAGCCCAACACTTTTCAACCTATATGTTACCCCCCTCAGTTCGCACATAAGGCCCTTTGGATTCAAAACAGTGTTATATGCGGACGACACTAAGATCGTGGCGTCCTTTTCTGGAGATCCCGTGGACACTGCAATAAGATTCCAAGACAGTCTGCACAAAGTCAGAGTCTAGATGTCCCAAAACTGCCTCAAACTAAACGCAGGGAAAACGGAGGTGGTCCTATTTGGGCGTGAAACCTCTTTCTGGCAACCTAGCTGGTGTCCTCAGGAAATGGGTGAAACTCCCACTCCCGTCTCTAAGGTAAAAAACCTCAGAGTCTATTTTGATTCCAAGCTATTCTTTGAGGGGCAAATCAATGCAATCACCTTATCATGCTTTTTCACACCCGAAAGATCCTTCCTTTTATCCCACTAGAGCTCCAGAAAGCGGTGGTAACAGTGCTCATAGTGTCCAGACTGGATTATTGTAGTGGGTTGTTTCTTAACATACGTGCACGCTTTCTCAATAAAATGCAGGTCCTGCGGAATGCAGCTGCCCACCCGCTGCTTGATATCCCGAAACATCAATCAGTAGCACATGCCTTACCAACCTTACATTGGCTACCGGTTAAAAGTAGGATCGAATTCAAGGCCCTCTGTATCGCCTTTAAGGCACTTCATGGACTCAGCCCTGACTTCTTGACAAACAAGTTCAAGTGGTATCTTCCAGGGAGGGACCTTCACTCTGCAACTTCTGCAAATCTTGTAGTCCCCACTGCCAAAATTGCATCTTGGGGAGGAGAAGTTTTGTTGCAGGCACAGCCAGTTTGTGGAATTCACTCCCAATAGGACTGAAGACAGAAAGCAACCTTCTGGCCTGCCGTAAAACCCTTAAAAATCTGCTGTTTAACAACTAGCTGCCCTGCCTCCTCATATTCCCCACGCAGGCTCACACATCAGGATGAGCTGCTGCGTCTAGACACCTCTGGGTGTTAGCCCATGTTATAAATCAAAATTTCATTTCATTTAAAAATTTTGCGGATATTGATCAAATGGATGCAATATTATGAAGTGACAATAATAAAAATAAAAAACTCTAATCACCTAGAAGTATCACTGCAGAGATGCAAAAATCGCCAGAAGGTATTTATAGTTAGGACCAAATTTTCCATAGGAAAAGCGTTTTTTGTTTTGACAATAACATTGGTGTTGCTTGATGAATCTCAACAAAATATTAGCAAAGCTTCTTCTTTGTGGTTCAGCTGCTCTGCTCGGGTTGATCCATCAAGCGGGGCTGAGAAAAAAGGGGGGTCCCAAAATTAACTCTATAGAAATTTAACATTTTTTGAACCCGACTACAGCCGAACTGATGAACGGAATTACACAAGATTTGGCAGAAAGCTAGATGTTGGTCCAGAATTTATGCTTTTTTGGTGTAAATCCATTCAGTAGTTTTTGAGATAACTATCTTTAAAAATATAGACATCTGTGGACACATGTCCTTGCAGTGGACCCGCAAATCCTACCAAAATTTAATTGGCTGTCAGCACTTTAGCCAGGAAGTGTTGGAAGCCATCTTGGGACTCGGCTTAAAGCGAGTCCAAGAAAAAGAGTAAAAAATAAAGAAAAGGGGTAAGGGTAGAAATACTGAGGGGGTCCCACAGAGACCCCACCACTTTTTGAAAGCTCTTTCTCAAGATGTTGCCGCAGACTCATGGGTGGATCCATGAATCTGTGGCAAAAAAACATGTGCGCCCTCCTGTACTTCTTTTATAAAGCCTTCAGATGGGCCAAATCCCGGGAGTAGGAAGAAAGGGGGCCCCTCTTATACTTATGCCAAGCCCTGGGGACCACCTCCTCCCCAGGTCTGTAAACAATGAAAATGTAGGGGGCCTCCCTGGCTCCCCACATCCACGGAGACCACCACCTCCCCGGGGTGCATACATTGAAAGAAAGTAGAATGCGCGGGAGGTTCTGAGGTCTCCCCTGCTGCCCCAGGGACGCCTTCTCTCCATGGCACTTAATTGGAATACAGGGGGGGTGCCCGGCCCTCAAGCAGCCCCGGGAACCACCATCACAAATACAGTAATGAAGGGGATCCATTGCGGACCTTCAACCCTGGTGGCAACCACCGCTCCGGAGATTATTTTACAAAGGAGGGGGGGCCATACAGCCCCCCTCATGGATCCCTACATGGCCATGGGGACCACCATCCCCCCAGGGCTGGCTCCAGCAATGTCCCAGGGTGTCCAACACTGGGACATTGCAGTTTGCTATGGCTTGTCAAGAGCACCACTCCTACCAAGTCATAGCAAACACGTCACCATTTCATAGAAGTGAAAGCATTAAAAATGCTCTCACCTCCATGTAGCAGAGCAGAATTACTGTTTGACAGATAGAGCTTCCTCTGTCCAAAATTAATGCCAGCTCCCGCAAGAGGTTTGGAGGTGGCTGGGACCACAAGAGCCTTCAAGTTTCCCCATGCTCTCTACTGGAGCAGCCCAAGGAGGGGGGCTAGCATCAGGGATAACCACACTTCAATCCGCACTGTGTTGGTGAATTAAACCTACACATCCATTAGAGGGTTCATTGCACTAGCTGCCATATTTGTGCAGATTGAAGCGTGGTTATCGTACCACCTGTTGTCTCAACTTCTTACAGTGAATGGAGTTTAGACTTAATTAGAGTGCTATTGCGATCAATTATCCCATATACAGATCAGATATTAGATTCACTTCTATGCTCAGAACGTTTGACCTACAACACTCCAACCGCATCTACATATCTTTCAGTCTTTTCAGACTGATATTGCCCTGAAGAAGTCCTATGTTGTAGGACAAAACGCGTTGGCTGTTTCTTTTTAAGACAAGAAAAAATAAAAAAGAAAGAAAAATTTCTCACTTTGTGCCTCATTGAGGAATGATTGGACTTGTTAATTGCATAGTGGTGCAGCTCTGATTTAGTTTGTATGTTATCAAACGCCGATGATACCATAATGTTGGGTTCACATTTGCAAGCAATTCTAAGCAAGATCAGTCGAAATTCCAAGATGACTTTACGGCCATCTCTGAACCCATTTAACTACATTATGCGCCATGGTGTCCGCATATAAACTTGTTAGAATCATTCTCTCCCACCACCCCATGCATGTGTAGCTAGGAGAAAAACTGGCCCCCATAGCTAAGCCTCTTACCTGGTGGTACACCTGTTGGTTAAACATAAAGTAGGTATTTTCCAAACAAAATCTAGTGAGACTGATGAGTATTTTGTTGTGTGCATAGTATTCAATAGGTCTAGTCCCCAGGTAGAATTCCAATGCCCTTATACCATCATCATGTTGAATGGACGTGTACAGATTGGAAACGTCTAACGCTATTAGCAGATGGTCATTCTGCCATTCAAAGTCCTGAATTTGTTTTAAAAAATCTGTAGTGTCTTGAAAGAATGATGGAAGGGTCCTTACATGCTCCTGAAGAAATGAATCTATATACACCGAGACATTTTCTAAAAGACTCTATTTGGCGGCTATAATTGGTCTTCCTGGTGGACGAGCAGTATCCTTAGGTACTTTTGGTATTAGATACATAATAGGCATAGTGGGATAGTCATTCTTTAGGAATTTCAATTCCTGATTGATGAGCCCTCCACTTTTCCAGGCGAAAAGTTTCGAATATAAATCATTGTTTACTGCCCTAGTCACTTGTCGATTGGTTACTTTCTAGCAATTTCAGTCTGAGAGTTGTCGATTTGCTTCATCTACGTATTGTTTTAGTGGCCAGATGACCACATTGCCTACTTTATCTGAGTTACGTACCACAATCGAATCATTCTCCCATAATTTTTGGATTAGTTGTTGATACTTGTGTTCACATACTAATAGATTTTTAGCCTCCCTTTAAGTTTTGAAATTCAGCTTTTTGACTTCAGCTGTAACTATTTCATAGAAGGTATCAACTGAATCCTTTGGCATTACGGACACGAACATGGATTTAGGTTTAAATACTGTTTACGGCGTGGCACTGATATTTATGGAGTGTTGTGCCAAGACTCTTTGGGTGGATCCCTCCTCATTTTGGTCAGAGTTATGGTTTTCTAAGGTGTGTAAGTCACAGAGTATGCTGACATCCAAAGCTACTAGTGAATTGACACCCCAGATAGGTGATGGTGCAGGTGTCTGCACTGTTGTTTTATTCAATTTCTGATGATGAATCTTTTGTAACTTGAGCTTCCTAATGAATTTAAATATGTCAGCTTTGGTCTGGTGGTAATCAAAGTTGTTTTCAGGGCAGTATGTGAGTCCTAATGCGAGCAGTTGTTGTTCCGCTTGATCCAAGTCAATATTTGATAGATTAATTATTGTATTGGCACTTTGGGATTCTGTGATTGCTTGCACCGCAACCCCTTGTTGTTTGGTTTCTTGTCATTGGTTGTCTTTGCTTTGTCGACTTCTTCTCCTCCTTTCGCGGTGCTTGATATTTATCGTCTGTTTGTGTTGGGATTGGGATTCCTCGGTCGCAGAGTTTGGCGCGTTTCCCCCCTTAAGGAACCAAACTCCTCCGCCAATGTAGGTTTACGTGCCTGAGATTGATTTGTTACTCTCTGATGGCCTTCTGATTCTGACTCCGTTTCAACAGTTGAGCTAAGGTCAGACATTGACGATGTAGTTTGCAATTCCCTGCTGGGGGTCTGCCACAGCCCCCCCCCCCATTCTGATCGAATTGCCTTTATATCCTGCTCTGGCTGCATCACACTTGCTAACAGAAACAGAAAACAGACTGCCCGTCTATCGTCTTTACAGCAGTCACTCAAACTTGCAATATTGATGTGCAAATTAATAGTCATATGTGCAAAATACGCAATATTATCTGTATGAATACATTACAGTACAATGTGGCCCTAGAGCATCTCATGTGCAAAGATACGCAAATTATAATTGTTTGAATACATTGACAGTAATACACTTGGATGAAATGCATTATTAGACAATCCAATACTAACAACAAATTTCACTCATTTGTGGCATATGCTTTCTAAAAGTCTCAATTCATACGGCAGTTATCCATATACCCAAAGACTGATATCTGGTTGTCAACATGATGCTAACCAGACTATATTGTCATGTTTTTCATGTAACCATGTGCAAAATACACAAATTGTGTGTATAAATACACCCCAATAAAATTTCACATAGTTAAAAAATCTGTCTAAAAGCATAATTTCTGGCCTAATGCCATTTGATACCAGTCACATGTAAATTGACACATAACTGTTAAGGCTGTGTAACCTGATGTTTTTGTTCTGTTATGTGATTGTGCAAAATGTGCAAAATAATGTAAACGTGTTATACAATTATGCAGTCTATGATTCCTGAACCTCTCATAATTTGCATATAAAGTGCTTGTGTGCAGATTGTAACATCTTTAGCTTACTGCGGCCTGCCAAATCGGAACAACCTTAGTAGCCAAATTAAAACTAGGAAAAAAGGTAAAGAAGAGACAAAAAAAAGGGGGGGGGGGGGCGAAAAGAGATATAAAATGTTATAAAATGAGGTGATTTGCCATCAAGGATAGAAAAATATGTTCTTCTGTTATCCTTATATTAAAAGGGTCCCGATGGGATCAGATGTTATGTGTGATATATATATGGAAATTGGTTCATATCCATGTATGCAGATCCTCTGTCGTGTTTAGGCCGTTTGGACTATTACAATCCAATTCAAGAATATACTTACTGGCACATGCATCAACAAAGACTTTGGCGATTCCTTAATTGCGATTTTTAAGGAATCGCAATTACGGAATTGCAAAAGCCTATGCATGTAGGAATCGCTATAAAAATAGCGATTCCTACAAATTCCTTAATTGCGACTCACAAATTGCGAGTCGCAATTAAGGAATGCCGTCCCATTCATTCCTATGGGCCTCCAGGCCCATAGGAATGAATTGGAGATTGCATGAGCAATTTGCGAGTACCAGTAGGGACTCGCAAATTGCTCTTGCAATTTCAAGGGTGCAAGGGTGTCAAAATGACACCCTGTTGCACCCCTGAAATTGATCTGTGCACATATGTTGCACACACACATGCTCTAAGGGCATGTGTGTGCGCAACATGAAACTTTGAAAAATGCACAAAAGTGCATTTTTCAAAGTTTTTGCAAATTACCATGAAGTTCAACTTCATGGTAATTTGCTCCCCCTATTAGCGAAATCGCTAATTTTTTCACGTTCATGCATTGCATTTAAGGAATCTCAATTTGGGATTCCTTAAATGCAATCGCAATTTAAGGAATCGCAATTTAGAGATTCCTTAAAGTGCGATTTTTGCATTTGGGATAATGTATCCCAAATGCAAAAATACCGGTCGCAAAGGGGCAGATTCTGAGAATCTGCCCGTTTGCGACCGGTTTTTACATTGATGCATGTGCCTGTATGTCTCTAAACGTCTAAGGATAGCCTCCCTGTTTCCTCCCCGTCTGAGTGGTAATACAGCATCCACCACAAAGTATCATAATTTGTCCAAGTTGTTGTTATGGAACTCTTTAAAAGTGACGCGCCACGTGGTAAGGTGCATCGGAGTTAGAGATGGCCCTTAAGTGCTGGAGCACTCTCTTGTGCACTTGCAGTTTGGTACTGCCAACACACTGCAGCCCACAAGAGCACTCCAGCACATAGACAGCAAATCCAGACTTGCAGGTTAATAGTTTGTCAATTTTGCAGGGTTTGCTTTTGAATGGAGAGCAGAATGTAGTTCTGTTAATACCATACTTACATGCCCTGCAAGATGAACATCTGACAAAACCTTTGCGTTCTGTTAACCAACTTGACCCTGTTTTAACCTCTGGACTGCTGCTGACAATTAGGTCACTTGTGCTTGGGGCCCTTCTGTATGTTATAGTGGGGGTACATGGTAGCTTCTCCCCTAAAATTGAGTAATTTAGCACTAAGTGCCAGTTGCTCTTGAACATATTATATAGACTATCCTTTTGTCTGTTGTTCGTGAGGATTAGTCTTGGGTTGCTAGTGTTAGGCCTGTACTGCTGAGAGGTTTGTTTTTGCCACGTGAATGTTTTTAAAGCAGGTTTTTTACGAGACAAAGCTCTGGTTCGTTTGATGGCATCATCAATGGTGTATTGGGAGTAGCCTCTTTTTAAGAATCTGCGTTTGCACTCTTCTTGCGCCACCACTAAGTCATCTTCTTTTACTACATATTCTGTGAATTCTTAACATTTCCCCATAGGGAATGCTGCAGATAGTATGTATGGGGTGGAAGCTAGTCGAGTGAAGTATGGTGTCCCCTGCCATGGGTTTCCGGTGTAATTTGGTTTCTAGCATCCCATTGGCCATGTATACTTCTACATCTAAGAAAGTGATGAAACTGTTACGTATATTGTGAGTGAAGTGCAGGTTTATGTCATTGGTGTTGAGTTTGGTTATAAACTCCTCTGCACTCCCTCTATCCCCACGCCATACCACAAAAAGGTTGTCTATATATCGAACCCATTTAACTACATTATGTGCCATGGTGTCCGCATATAAACTTGTTAGAACCATTCTCTCCCACCACCCCATATGTAAGCATGCGTAGCTAGGGGAAAAACTGGCCCCCATAGCTACGCCTCTCACCTGGTGGCACACCTGTTGGTTAAACATAAAGTAGGTATTTTCCAAACAAAATCTAGTGAGACTGATGAGTATTTTGTTGTGTACATAGTATTCAATAGGTCTAGTCCCCAGGTAGAATTCCAATGCCCTTTTTCCATCATCATGTTTAATGGACGTTTACAGATTGGAAACGTCTAACGCTGTTAGCAGATAGTCATTATGCCATTCAAAGTCCTGAATTTGTTTTAAAAAATCCGTAGTGTCTTTAAAGAATGATGGAAGGGTCCTTACATGCTCCTGAAGAAATGAATCTATATACACCGAGACATTTTCTAAAAGACTCTGTTTGGCGGATATAATTGTTCTTCCTGGTGGACGAGCAGTATCCTTAGGTACTTTTGGTATTAGATACATAATAGGCATAGTGGGATAGTCATTCTTTAGGAATTTCAATTCCTGATTGATGAGCCCTTCACTTTTCCAGGCTAACAGTTTCGAATATAAATCATTGTTTACCGCCCTAGTCACTTGTCGATTGGTTACTTTATAGCAATTTCGGTCTGAGAGTTGTCGATTTGCTTCATCTAGGTATTATTTTAGTGGCCAGATGACCACATTGCCAACTTTATCTAAGTTACGGACCACAATCAAATCATTCTCCCGTAATTTTTGGATTAGTTGTTGATATTTGTGTTCACATACTGATAGATTTTTAGCCTCCCTTTGAGTTTTGAAATTCAGCTTTTTGACTTCAGCTGTAACTATTTCATGGAAGGTATCAACTGAATCCTTTGGCATTACGGGCACAAACATGGATTTAGGTTTAAAAACTGTTTACGGCGTGGCACTGATGTTTATGGAGTGTTGTGCCAAGTCTCTTTGGGTGGATCCCTCCTCATTTTGGTCAGAGTTAGGGTTTTCTAAGGTATGTAAGTCACAGAGTATGCTGACATCCAAAGCTACGAGTGAATTAACACCCCAGATCGGTGATGGTCCAGCTGTTTGCACTGTTGTTTTATTCAATTTCTGATGATGAAACTTTTGTAACTTGAGCTTCCTAATGAATTTAAATATGTCAGCTCTGGTCTAGTGGTAATCAAAGTTGTTTTCAGGACAGTATGTGAGTCCTAATGTGAGAAGTTGTTGTTCCGCTTGATCCAAGTCAATATTTAATAGATCAATTATTGTATTGGCGCTTTGGGATTCTGTGATTGCTTGCACCGCAGCCCCTTGTTGTTTGGTTTCTTGTCATTGGTTGTCTTTGCTTTGTCTACTTATTCTCCTCCTTTTGCGGTGCTTGAAACTTATTGTCTATTTGTGTTGGGATTGGGATTCCTCGGTGGCAGAGTTTGGCGCCTTTCCTCCCTTAAAGAACCAAACTCCTCCGCCAATGTATGTTTACGTGCCTGAGATTGATTTGTTACTCTCTGATGGCCTTCTGATTCCGACTCCGTTTCAACAGTTGAGCTCAGGTCAGACATTGACGATGCAGTTTGCAATTCCCTGCTGGGGGTCTGCCACAGCCCCCCCCATTCTGATGGAATTGCCTTTATATCCTGCTCTGGCTGCATCATACTTGTGGGCAAAATTAAAAATCTGGCCTAGCTCATAATCATTTTTTTCCCTTTGGCACTTGAATGCTTTTTTTTTTTATAGTATCTTCCTCTTTTTTGAGGTGTATGGTCATATACTCCCTGAGTTTGGTATTGACATCACTTCCTGCAGTGGTTTCAATTAATAAATTGAGTTGGTCTATTTGTTTCTGCAAGTCATTTCTGTCTATTTCGGCAAAGTAAATTAATATTTCCATAAATTTTCTTCAAGAATCTAAGTTACATTCCCCCCATTCCCTGAGCATGTTGGGGTTCCATTCCCTGAGCATGTTGGGGTTGGGGTTATCATTGCTCTGAGCAAGCATTATTCGCAGTCCCCGGGGAACCCGGTCCACCTCCAAATACTTTGAGAGGGACCGGTGTTCCCGCCGTTTTGCCTGCTCCGATCTCATCAGCTTTTCCAGCCTTTTGTATAGATCCCTTATGTTAGAGCTGCTCTTGTCATTGCTGTTGCTTTGCGGTTGGAATTGAGCATTAGCAACCTCAACAAAAATCTCCTCCGCTGCCTCTTCTCTACTGCATAGCACGTCAGCGGCCACAGTTGAACACTTTAAATCTTGGTAGCGAGTGAAACAGCTGCAATTATGCAACTTCGCTACCCCTCGCCTTGCACACCTCACACCGGACACTGATGGACCTCCTACCTTATTGTGTGTCTGCCTTGGTTCCCTGCGTCATCCTACCCAGGTCCCACCGCTTCTCCACAATCCGCAGGTACTTTCTGCCATCCGTGGGCTGTACAGCTTTCTCCTCCAGGAGAACTTCCAGTTCTGGGTCAACACCGGATTCGGCTTCCTGCTGTTTAGCCATGATTGAGAGGGGTTCCGTTTCGTCCAAGGAAGCCGCCTCGGAGCAATATACATACTACCTTTTCTCCGCGATCCCTTAACCATTGAATCAAGAAAGGGAATGGACTCCACTCATTTCGTGCAAGTAATTTTCTTTTAATCGTGCTCTGCCGCCATGACGCGTTTCAGCCCCTAGAGCCCTCGATCACATGACATGCTACCATTTCCTGTACTATTTAAAATGCCCCTTGCTAACGGAAACAGAAAACAGACTGCCCATCTATCGTCTTTATAGCAGTTACTCAAACTTGCAAATTAAGAGTCAAAATACGCAAGCACGTCTGTGCCCGTCCGCGCCAGGACGTTGCCAGGAGCCAGAGACCCTGGTCAATTTTATGTCAACCATGGCCCCCCATGCAAACACACTATACCAGACAAGAGCTAAATAATTTACAGACCAATGTAACCCTCACTTGTCGGACAGAAATCTGGCCTTACCCAGCAGGTCCGTTTTCCTGCCGAGCATACCGATTTCAGGCAAACTATATCTCTCCTGGTCTGGCTATCAACACTTCCTTGGATAACTCACAGAAGGGCTGGAAAAATTTGTTGTGCAATATTCGATCGCTGCCCAAACACTCTGTTGAGGTATGGGATCTAGTGTCCTCGGTTCAACCTGAACTGGGCTTTCTAACCGAAACCTGGCTCAAGTCCCACTCTGTGCCTGCTATAGAGTTAGGCATACCGGAGGGGTATAAAATGGTTAGACTGGACAGAACTATGAAGGCAGGGGGTGGAATTGCCATTATGCACAAAGATAGAATCAATGTCTCCGTCTTAGACCAACGTGGCGATGCTACTATGGAGATGTTGGTCTTTAGGATAGATTCCTCCATGCAGACTAGCTGGAAAGGGGCGTTAATTTATCGTCCCCCAGGACCCCTAGCTGATTTCTCTCTACAATTGGTTGAACTATTCGCCCCGTATGTGAACGCGTGCAATAACTTTCTACTCTTGGGATATTTCAATATCCATAGTGAATGTCTTTCCAATTCAGATGCACACTCTTTTGGCTGACCTATCCCTTTTAGGCCTATCCCAGCTTAATGAAGGCCCGACCCACATAGCTGGTCATATTTTGGATATTATATTTTCAAATTCTTCTAAGATTCAGTGCGAACCCCCCCAACAACTTACTTGGTCTGATCATTCAGTCATTGAATATTTTATTCAGGACCCTACAGATCTCAAAATACCTAAACCAGCTACATTTTATACTCGCAGGCAGTGGCAGAAAGTCTCAGCGGAAAACTTTCAAACCGTTTTTTTGAGGCCTCAAAATTCTGCATCGGACAATATTGAGGAAGCACTGTCCAAATATAACTCGGCTGTTTCAATAGCCATTGACCACATCGCATCTCTGAAATCTTCCATGAGAAATCCTAATCGCCCACAGGCAGTCTGGTTGCAGGAAGTTGGGGAGAATCTGGCGAGCTTCTCATAATGAGGTGGACAGAGATCAGTTTTTATTCCACTCTGTCCAGCTATCATAAAAATATAAAAATAGCACGGAAAACCCATATAACAGCTCGGTTAGCCCAGGCCGGCAACTCTTCTAAAACCCTGCACCAGATTCTTCAGTCCTTCATTAACCCCAAGGCATTTGAACGATTAGAGGCCCCCTCCTAACTGCTGTGTAATGATATCGAATTATCGATCTCTATTTTGCACAACAGATAGAGCTTATCTATGGAAAAAGTACCTCAACAGGAGGCCTACAGCAGCTCCCTATGGCTTTGGACCAATTGAATCTAACAAACTCTCAGTTGTTAGAGAACTTCCCCGCAATTACATTAGCAGAGGTTGAATCACTGATCCACAAGATAAAGTCTGGGTCCCCTTCTTACCATATTCCAGCTAAAGTCATTCCGTCTTTAGCTAAACATCTGTCTCCCTCAGTGCAATCTTTTATTAATCTCTCTCTAACGGAAGGCCATGTATCGCTGGAGTGGAAGGTTGCTCAGGTTAGACCCATTCGTAAGAGCTCTAAAACACCGTGGACGGATCTCTCTAACCTCCGTCCTATTTCACTCCTCCCGTTCCTGAGCAAACTAATGGAAAAACATGTCAATACCCACCTTTCCAACTATGTCGAACTGACAGGATGTTTAGATCCTTCCCAGTCCGGTTTTAGACCCAAATACAGCACCGAATCAGCATTACTAGCGGTCACAGATAACATCAGGATGACCCTAGATAAAGGCCACTCTATGATTCTGGTGCTGTTGGACCTATCCGCAGGGTTCGACACAGTTTCCCCAGTATTCTGATCAAACGGTTGGAAGAGGTTGGGCTAAGAAAATCAGCCCTTCAATTGATGAGGAGCTTTCTGTCTGATCGCTCACAGATTGTCAACCTAGGCCCGTATCGCTCGGCCCCTATAGAATTGACCAAGGGAGTACCCCAGGGCTCATGTCTGAGCCCTACATTATTCAACATCTATATTGCTCCCTAGGCCAATCTTCTGAGGACACATGGGTTCATTCCCATATCATATGCCGACGATAACCAGTTACTCTTTACATTCGATAAATTCACCTCGGCGGTACGGCTAGCCTTCTCCAATGGGATGGGAGCCATATCACACTGGATGAAGAATAATTTCCTCCAGTGTAATGTGGGAAAAACAGAGATAATGCTCTTTGGAGAGGCCCCCCTCCTATGGACCCCAGATTGGTGGCCGACCGACCTAGGTCCCCATCCCGTTCCCAAGTTTACAGTCAAAAATCTGGGTATCCGTTTAGATCAAGCCCTCAGTCTGAAGGAGCACGCTGCTCAGACAGCTGGTTCCTGTTTTCATGTAATAGGCCTGTTCCGCCAAGTTTTCCCTCTGCCTTCTGACTCCACCCGGAAAACTCTAGTCCAGGCGCTGGTATTAAGTTGTCTGGACTACTGTAACGGCCTCACTCAGCAGACTACAGGTAGTTCAGAACACTGCGGCGCGGTTGGTCCTTAATGCCTTCTCTAGGACCCCCTCTCGCCCTCTTCTCATGAAGCTGCATTGGCTCCCTATCCACCAACGGGTCAAATTTAAAATCTGCTGAACAATTCATAAGGCACTGCTTAACTTGAGCCCTTCCTATCTTTCCGAGAAATTCATGCCCTATGTACCATCAAGATCCCTCCGCTTGAGTGCTAATCACCTTCTGGTGGTGCCTCGAGTAAGTAAGGCAAGACTAGGAGGAAGACCTCTTTCCCATCTTGGCCCTCGTTACTGGAACAAACTCCCCTTGTCCTTGATACAGTGTCTAGATCACTTGCAATTCAGGAAGTTGCTTAAGACCACCCTTTTCTGCGCCTGTTAAACTCTGCTGGAGTTGCTTCACACCCTCACAGTCCGCTCTAAGCGCAGAGATACCCATTCGGGGGTCAATTATAGCGCTATATAAACAAATAAATAAATAAATAAATTATATATATATATATATATATATATAGTCACTGTAAAAAACATAGGTTTCAGGGACGTTATAGTTAGTTGGACATTTCACTTGTACAAAACCAGAGAAATTCCTCCGTTATAGTTAGTTCAGCTAACTATAACTCGCGCTCCACAATGCACTGCTGATGACGTCACATATTACATCATTCATTACATGGTCAGTAACATCACTGATGACATCTCAAATGACATCACTGATGACATCACTGATGACATCATCCAGTGACTGTTTGTTTCTATAAAGTTTAAATACGTTTTATATATATGCCAAGGTGTATTGAAGAATGAGTGGGTGTATAAGTGTCTGGATGGAGGATTTAGTAGAAGCGTGACTGATGTATAAGTGAGTGAATAAATGTGTCTTACTGAATGCATGGGTTAGTGACTAAACTGTGTGAATGTCTGTATCAGTCTGTCTGTTGTTATGTAAGCTGCAGCATGGGTTGGTGAGTACCTACATGAGTGTCTATATCTATACGGATTATTGATTGGTTGCCTGAGTATTTGTATGGGTACCTGAGTGTGTGTGTGGGTGGGTGGGAGGTGTGTGACTCTTTGCATAGATGTGTGAGTGGTTGATTCACTGGGTGTATGGGTTCAAGAGTGCATGTGGAAACAGCTGTATGGGTGGGTGAGTGTGTGAATGGGAGTGTTGGTGAGTGGATGGATGTCTCAGTGGTACACGTGCGAGTAACTACTTATGTAAAAGGTAGTATATGTAAGTGATGGTGTATATAAATAACTATATGTGAGACTGAGTGATTGTGAGAGTGGCTGTATGGATGAGTGTGTACTTGTATCAGTGATTGTATAAGAGAGTAAGCATTAGTATCTGTATGAATAAGTGAGGTGGTTTGTGTATAACTGTATAGATGAGTAAATTGAAGTGTGGCACTTACTGGAGGTACCTGGTGGGCTAGTTGGCCTCCAGGGACCCTCAGGATTCAAGGGGACTTAATCCCCCAACTTAAAACACGCCACAAGATGTGTTTGCACACTTGTCACAGCAGGCCCCACCCCCTCCCTTCACCACTGTGCAAACGCAAACCATGGGACGTGGTCTCAGACACTGGAGGAATTGGATATATATAATTTGTTTTATTTATTTATTTATTTACTTACTTCCATTCAGCCGTATGACAGAGTTTACTACTCCCACCCTAGCCCTCCCCCGCCCCACCCCACCCCACCGCCCCGCCGCACTACCTTGAGGAGCCGCTACTGCAAAGCAAGGCCCAACCTTGGAGAAACAAAACTTATCACAGGTCATTTCTCAGAAAAAAATAAGGATTAGTTTCGATTATGGTTTAAATTGTTGGCCAAACATAAAATGGTGCAGTGAATGCATATTACATAGAATAATGCACAGATAAAGTTACAAAAACATTTTCATTCCAACAGACCCTCCTTTTAGCATGAGCTAACTATTTTATTAAATGATCAAAGAAAATATAAAATTTTCAAGAAAAAAGGAGCATTAGTATCATTAGTAGGTCATGTATTCAGTATCAGGGATGGCGGCTGCAAGGAAAGTTGTAGTCTCAAAAACATCTTCATCAATCTGCATCAATTCATCAATATCCTTTTGTATCATATTCGCAGCATTAGTATCATGAATTGATATTTTCCGTTTGAGAGTGAGGATATTGACACAATAGGAGCAACAAGCTGGGAGAAATTGTATGCAGAGGCAACATGTAAAGAAGATACCGGCAACCACAGCCAAGAAAGTGAGGATCTTCCAACCCCAGTATGTTAGTGTATTCTAGAACGACCCTGACAGAGTCCAAGTACCTGTTTCTTGGTGTAGCTCAGCTGATATTCTATGTAATTTTTGTATAGCTGAATAAACATTGGGAGCGTTATCAGGTATATAAACACACCAGCTACTTCAAATGACGCGACAGGCCACTCCTCTATCTGCAAGTATAACGTCTAGCACCATGCTGTTCTGTAAAGTGACTAATCTCGTAGCCTGGAGCTCAGAAGTGATATTTGTTACTATCCCAGCAGTTGTATTGATAACATCTTCTACAACTCTTGTTAACTGACAAACTCGAAAGCTATTAGCCATGGGGCCCCAAAAAGGTAGTCGTCTCCAAATTGCTGGGCGGTGGTGTCTGTCTGATCTATATCTTTTGTGTCAACAACCCTTTTGGCTCGGGTCAGGAAGGTACTTCTACGTTGCAGTTGATGATTTTTTTGATAAATAGACAGGGCAACATATACAGGGGGAGAAGGAAAGAGATAACATGCTCCTGACCGTCCCTTCGGGAGCCAGATGTGAGCTTGTGACCCACAAACAAAATAGACATTATGGGGCGGGATCAAAGGCGGACTATTAGTCTTATTCAGCTTGTAGGTGAAATTACATTTACTCTCCCTCATCTTTATCTCCCCGGTCCCCTGGACACAAAAACTAGCTGTCGTATTGACCACGACACAGGTTTCGGCTTATCTTTGGTAAGATTTCGACCTCAGAAGGATTGGAAGTACTCAAAGGTGTTAAAATATTGGAAATCGGCCATTTCCATTCTAAACCAGGCATTATCCTTCACCCGATGGTAAGTTTTCAAAATTACTTTGAGGACAGTGTCCCTAGAGTCCCTTGTCCTGCTGGTCCTAGAGGGGTAAACCCTTAATAAAAGCATGAATATTCATTTGCAGTGAGAATCAATAGCTGTCATACTCAAAGTAGAAAGCTGATATTGGAAATACACTAGTCAAAACAATTTGTACCAATCCTCACAGCTGCCAATCTATGACAGCGGCATTGAGAACAAATTGTCGCTCTTATGAGTGACTGAAGGGAGTAACCAACAAACCCAACAATTAGTTGAATTAGACACATTATGAGCATGATGCAACATTTGTAGAAATACATTGTCTGTGTAGGACAGCCTATACGCTTTCTTGTGTGGGGCTAGACTACCAAAAATGTCCTCATGGGGAGCGAGAGTTGTACCAACCAAGAAATGCACAGGAAATTTCTCCTTTAAAAACCAGGATATGCCCAAAAATGTCACTAGTGCAATTACAACAATTAATATGCAAACTATTTTACTCTTTGTTGACCAACCCTCATTTAACGCAGTGGTGCAAATGGCTGAACCTCCTCATCAATAGGCCAACCAGAGGAATGCATAATTAAGCAAGGAGAGAAGTGCAACAAATATGATAGTAAAGGTAAATGTTCCCAGTGTCTGTGAGAGCCTCACTGGTACAGACGCCTATTGTTCATCAATAGGTTGGCGCTCTTGAGCACCGGCGGTGGAGCTTTCTCTGTCCTAAGCTCTTGATGTATCCCATGACGATCAGGTTAATGTACCCCCTCCAAGGGAGCACGTTCAATTTATCCTATCCAATGTCAATGGCAAATCTCACTTCAACCTAAACTAACTCAATTGGTACTACAGCAAAGTACATCCTAACTTGCACAGTCCATCCCTATCTAATCTGACTTCACCTTTTGTGCACTATTCCTCCGCTGAGGGCGCAAATTGTACCTGGTGACTCCAGGCACAAAGGGATCAGTGAAAAGGTGCTCCTGCATAGCTCGTATCTCCGGTGGAACTGCTGCATTCAGCACTAAATCATTCTCTGCATCCGTTTGCATCAAGGTCAGTTTAGCATCACTGAAGGGGACAAACTGAGGCACCTTCTCGCACTCAGAGTCTCCAGTTCCTTCACTCACCCATTAGTCATAGGGCAAGGGCAAAGGTATCTTGCTGCAATGGGTAGTGGGCACCCAGTTCTTTTGCCCTGTGACCTTCACAGCTGTACATGTAGCCAGGAGGACCTCTTCTGGTCCCTTCCAATGCAGTTCTAAACTAGGGTTGGGCGGAATTTGCATAGTGGCGCTACGCAAAGCTCTGCGAAACGGTAAAAAAAATCTCCGCGAGCATGCAGAAATTCCGCGAACATGGGGAATTGCTTGTTCAGACGCATTTTGAGAACGTGAACAAGCAAAAAATTCCATAAAGCCGCGGAACGCAGAATTTTGGGCAATTCCGCGTTCTCCGCGTAACGCGAAATTCCGCAATAGGAAAGGACTTTACCGACCAGTCCTACTCTAAACTCTTCTTCCGCTGGAATTTTCTGATGAATATGAAATCGCCAGGCTGAATGTTGTGTCCTGGTCCCTTGGGTATAGCTGGCATGGATTTGCAGACCTGTTAGTGAATAGAACCCACATTTTCAGGTACCTGGTAAAGGTAGTTAATCAATAAAGGGTATTCAATATCTGAGAAATGCAGATTATAAGGTGCCCATGTTGTATCTTGGCACCATGCGAAGTAAGAAACCCTCTCTCTGCCCAGAGTCACCCGAAGTTGTGTGCAACCCCAAAGGTGTACTGACTGTCGATATAAATAATGACAACCAGTCCCTAACTCAATTCGCATGCTCATATTAGGGCAACAAGCTCTGCAGCTTGGGCCAACTGATAGGGAACTTATGATGTCTCAACTACTGTACACAGCGTAGTAATAGCATATGCAGCTGTTGTAGTGCCATCTGGTAATTTAAAACAAGAGCCATCGACATACAGTTCCCCTTCGAGAGTCAGATAAGGGAACATCAGTCAAGTCTTCGTGGCCCTTCATCTCCTCAGTCCGGAAGATACAATCATGCGTATCAATTTCATCACTCTCAGAAGGGAGAGGCAGTGACATGGCTGGACTCAGAGTGGCACATTGTTTGATCGTGATGTGTTTCACGAACAGGGTTAATTCGTAGCCAGTCAGACGTGCACTGGTGAGGTGCTGTGTCTCTTTTATTCAAAAGTGTATCCACAGCATGGGGTACCATGACCGTTAGATCGGTATCTAGTACGAGTCCAGCCGATTGCTTTATTGAGACAGCCACAGCCGCGACCGCTCTTACACCTCAGGAGGGCTCGTGCAACAGGGTCAAGCACAGCAGAGAAATAAGCACACTGCCGTTGCTTATCCATAAACTTTTCTGTTAAAACAGAAAGCACGCAACCAGCCATCTCATGAACATATAATACAAAGGATTTGGCGTAGTTAGACTACTAAGCACTGGAGCCGAACAAAGCGCAGTTATTAGTTGCACAAACGACTGCTGACATTCAGGCATCCAAGACAGGGGATCATGCACATCTTTAGTAGTTAGTGCAAGCAGGGGTTTGGTTAGTAAGGAATAGATAGATATCCACTGCCTACAGCAGGAAGGGATACCTATGAAAGCGCGTACATCTTTCTGAGTCTGTGGGATGGGCATTTGAACAATGGTACTGATGCACTCTGGAGTCAACCTCCTACCCTCCTTTGACAGTAGGTGACCTAAATAGGTGACCTCCTCTCGACAATACTGAAATTTAGAAAGGGAAACTTTATATCCGTGGTGTGCCAAATGCAACAGCAACTTAACTGTGCTGTCCCTACAACCTTGTTCTGTATCTGAAGTGATGAGCAAGTCATCGACATACTGAAGCAATACATTACCTGTAGGGAGCGACAAGGAATCCAACTGACCTTTCAATGCCTGACTATAGATACTCAGACTCTTTGTATAGCCTTGAGGAGTGCAAGAGAACCTACAACTTCTACCAGCTAGGGTGAAATCAAACAGATATCGGCTATCAGGATAAATAGGAATACTGAAGAACGCATTTGACAAATCAATGACAGAAAATAATTTAGCAGAAGAGGGAATCCTTGTCAAAAGAGTCGTGATGTCAGGAACCACTGCAAACTGGAGAATCACTATTATTAACTTTGCGTAAATCGATCACAAAACGAGAAACATCTACATGGTCATCAGAAGAATAGGGTTATTTCAAATATTAGCAGTGGTCTCCTCAACCACTCCCTTCCCAATCAAATTGCGCACAATCTACAATAGGGCTCACTCTCCTGACTGCAGTATTTTATATTGAGGGAAACAAGGTAAAATGGCACCATCCTTAACGCGTATCGAAACAGGCGATATCTGCAACAATCCCACATCTGTGTTGCCTGTTGCCCACAGGGTGGGTGGCACATCTTTAAATTCAACAGGAAGGGGCACATCTTTGGACAGACACTGCTTAGCGCACACCACATCTGGACACATTGTCATATAGACACCTGCTGGGGAACCATACATTTTGGCATGTAACCTTTTCAATAAATCCAAACCTATCAAATTCTCACCACAATTAGATGTCAGCAAGAATGGTGAATCCACAGTGAAAGGGCCAATGGTCAATGCAAGAGGTTTTGACATGGGGCTTACAACCGGTGCATCAGACAACCCTACCGAAAAAACAGACGTTTTTGTCGCACCTGTGTCCACCAAATATTCTTTAGTTGAACCTTGCCATTTTGCTGTTACATAAGGACCACGCTGGTCTACAGGTATCGGAACTGGTTCCCCACTCTGTCCCTGGCTGTCCTAGCTGTAAGACATTCCTGTCACTTCATCCACATCATAATCATCGTGGTAGTACTGTCCATCCCGAGGGTCATCAAAGTAATTATTATCAGAACGACCCTACAAGGCATCAGTGTTCTAAGCCCTGCCTGCCCCACCAGTTCCACGACCCCTTTCCATGAGAAACTCATCCTCTAGGGACCCCCACCTTCTTCAAAAGTACAAGACACTTGCTACTCCAATGTCCCTCCTCTTTATAATACACACACTGATTCGGACCCAGGGGAGTAGCGTTTGGCTGCCTACCAGTGCGTGGCAGCTGTCAGGCCAAACCAAAACGTCCTCTACCATTCCCTCTAAAAGCCTGTAGCAACAAAACCTTTTCCTTCAAATCCTTATGATTTTTCTCTGTCCTCTCCTTATCCTCATTTTCCCTATGCTCATAGTACTGTGCCATATTCAAAATAACAGAAGGGGAAGAGGTGGACCAGGTGCTTTCAGAAGCCTGCAATCGAGCTGCAATCTCAGGAAGAAAATGAGAAACAAATCTATTAACAAACTACCGAACACCTACTTCAATCAATAAATCCTGCCCACTATAATCAGACACACTCTCATCTTTCTTTTTGACGACAAGCCGTTAACTTGTCTCAATTACCTTCCTCGGAGGAATAAGAGAATGCATACACATAATGATACAGCCAGGCAAAACAAGTATCTCTGCTCTAGGCTTATCACCTGGCTTCCATTCCTGATCCCATACCTTAATTTGGTCCCATGTGCCCCCCAACTCTGCAATATGGCCTTGAGTATGCACCTGTCCCCAAATATCAACCTGAACAAGAAGACCAAAACAAATTTCAATATCAGCCAGTCATCACAGTGGAGGAGGCAGCTTCAGTCAATTCTTTATAATATGCAGTTGTATTCTTCCTAGGATCAGGCAAATGAATCTTAAGAGACAAAACTTCACTCTGTTACCACGGAGTATAAACCCATTGTTCTTGGAAACAAGCCACCACACCTGGTCTAGTGAGAATACTGTGCTGATCCATTAGCTCTGGTATTTCCAGGTGATATATAAGATGATATTGGAAACTGAGATAGTGAAGTAGGGCTCTTCTCAAGTAGCCAACCCCGGTAAGCAATCAGTGTTGTAATACTGCCAAACACTTGATCAGGCCCCATATTAGTGATATATACATGATCTTTAATATCATATAAAATCTGTGATGCTGCATCTTTGACACACTGCACTCAAAGACTAATCAGAGTAGCAGACATGTGCTTAAGGGCATGCTGTTGTACAAAGGCTCATAATCTTTCATCACATTCCAAACATCTTCCACACTGTAAATGGGGTTTCGGGCCCACTGTGCAGCCTGGTTAGCCACTACCTTTTTCTCTCCATCTCCCACTTCAGATCGCACTAACGGGCCCATACGTTCCTTAAATTTCATCCAGTCTCTATCCTCAAATCCACGTACTCAGTAATGTCGGGGATGGATGTAGCAAAGGAAGTAACAGGCACCAATGTCACTGCTGGCTGCGTCGCAGGTGTAAGAGCTGGTGAAAGGGACGCTGAAACAATAGGTGTGGCAGGAGTACTAAAAGTAATAGTGACCATAGATGGTGCAGACAAAGAAAACAGGAGGTGCCGTGGCCAAAGTGGCCCAATCAATAGTAGCAGGAGCAGAAACAGCAGAGACAGAAGAAACGGGTGGCTGGGACTGTGAGGCAATAGCGGGATATATCCTCTGTGGGGCATAAGGAGGAGGGGGTCGAGTATCTAACAATTCTTCCCCAAAAGTATCATTTTATTCTTGGGCCATATAAGATTTATCAATCTGTAATCGAAACCTTCTATCTTCACATTCAACACCCTTCTCCTGCTTTTCCTTGTCATATGCTATGGCCTTCTGACAACGTCTGCATTCTACCCTTCCGGGCCTCTTTCTCTGCTTTCATTCCCCTCTGTTTAGTTGCTTTTTGCCACGTTCTAAGGGAATCAAACATAGACTGCCTACTTCTTTTCCTAAACAACTGTTCTTGTAAATACTCAGGGGCAGATTTACAATAACTGACGCATCCCTGCATATCAGCAGGGATGCGCCAGTTATTGTGCGTCACGGCTCCGCCACCATGAATGCGCCGCATTTACAATGCGGCGCACCATGGGGCAAAAAACTGACAGATGCGTTACGCATCTGTGCCGTAAATGCAGCACATTGCTGGAGTTACGTCGCAAGCTCCAGCAAGGCTCTGGGGTGCCCGATCTTCACAATGCTGCATCAATCCTTCAAGCAGGCGCAGGGTTTTGATGCAGCATGGGCTCAAAAGTGACTGAGTGAAATCTTGTAGATTTCACTCAGCCACTTTCAAGAGGCGTTCCTGTGACGGAATGCCTTCCCTTGCACAGGAACGCCTACTTCTGGTGCAGGGCTTTCCATTGTGATGCATCTCCCAGATGCGTCACGTTGTAAATACCCCGCAGCATGGCGCTTGTTTTGCGCCACCGCTGCATCACAAAAGAGGTGCAAGGGGCTTGTAAATCTGCCCCTCAATCTTTTGTTCATCAAAAGTGCCCACCAAAGGCCACTGCAGCTCAGCGTTGTCCCTCCTATATTTGTGCCATAGCGTACTAAACATAATAGGGCCAAGGCCATGCTTTACATACATATCAAAATTTGGAGTGCCTTATGGAGGTACTGGCTGACTTTCCTCCAGTCAAGCATCAGCAGAACAACAAAGGCAGCACAAAGAAACCAGTTTACTTATTCCAGGCATTCTCAAAAGAAAACAAATTTACTACTTATGCCTGGCAATGTATTTGCAAATACTTTTCACCCATAATTGGTCCTCAGACTATACCAAATACAAACCGCAATGGTACCATATCCACAAAGAACCATAGCAAACTCGCCTGATATTTGAAGGTCAAATGAATTTATTCTCCATTGCCACTCTTTAGACCAAACGGTCTGGGCGATGCACCGTCCTGCAGGACAGAAGGGGCACCTGGGAGTACATGAACTCTCTCATGCAGGGATCACTGATCCGTCTGTCTGACCCGACGATGGCCTCAACCTCCCAACCCGTCCTCAGGAGGGGATGGGTCACTCACCAGACAGAGTCCCTGTTCGAAAGCCAGCTGAAGGAAGTGACCCAATTAGGGTCAACCAGGTCAATGAAGACTACCTCTCAGCCTTCCATAAAATGAAGAGTCAGTCAGACAGTAGAGAATGCAAACCAATAAATGTATTCAGATACGCTGGAGCAGAGCCCAGTCTGCCCAGTCTCTTAAGATTGCAGCAGAGGGACTGACATCAGCAAACATGGAGATACATGAAGTACAATTCAGAACCAATGAAGGTGCACCCATAATAGAATTTTCAAGGCAGATGCAGTTAAACAAAGAAGTACAGAAGGATAGGGTTCGATTCTAAGGCTGTGCACACACTATCTCCTACCCAAAGTCACTCTGTCCATGCCCGCCACTAGACTAGTGGGAGAAGGCCTCTATCTAGTGGGAAAGGTATGCGCTAATAATAACAGTGTATTCATTAGCAAAGCAAGGTCCAACCTTGGGGAAGTGAAACTTACCACAGGCCGTTTCTCAGAAGAAAATAAGGATTAGTTTAGATCATGGTTCAAAATGGCGGGCAATTATAAAATGGTGCTGCGAATGCTAACTTACATAGAATAATACACAGAAAAAGTAACACGAACATTTTCATTCCAACATCTGCACCTCTCTTGCTTCTTTATACACCTCTCTTGCCTCTTTCTGCACCTCACTCTCTTCTGTCTGCACCTCACTCTTATTTCTGCACCTCTCTTGCCTCTTTCTGCACCTCACTCTCTTCTTTCTGCTCTTCTCTTGCTTAATTCAACACTTCTCTTGCTCCTTTCTGTACCTCTCTTGCTTCTTTCTGCACCTTCCTTCCTTTTTCTGCACCTGACTTGCTTTTTTCTGCACCTCACTCTCTTCTTTCTGCACTTCTCTTGCCTCTTTATGAATTTCTCTTGCCTCTTTCTGCACCTCACTTGCTTTTTCCTGCACATCACTCTCTTCTTTTTGCACCTCTCTTGCTTCTTTCTATACCTCTCTTGCTTATTTCGGCACATCTCTTGCTTCTTTCTCCAAATTTCTTCCACTTTCTGTACTTCTCTTGCTTCTTTCTATACCTTTCTTGCTTCTTTCTGCACCCCTCTTGCATCTTTTTGCACCCCTCTTGCTTCTGTCTGTACCTTTCTTCCTCTTTCTGCTCTTCTATTGCATCTGTCTGCACCTTTCTTCCTCATTCTGCACCTCCTTGCTTCTTTCATCACTTCTCTTGCCTCTTTCTGTACCTCTCTTGCCTCTGTCTATACCTCACTCTCTTCTTTCTGCACCCCACTCCCTTTGTTTCTGCACCTCTCCTTCCACTTTATGCACCTCACTCTCTTCTTTCAGCACCTCTCTTGCTTATTTATACACCTCTCTTGCTTCTCTCTGCAACTCTCTTGCTTCTTTCTGCACCTTCATTCCTCTTTCTGCACCACTCTTGTTTCTTTCTGCACCTATCTTGCCTCTTTCTGCATCTCTCTTGCTTCTCTCTGCACCTCACGCTCTTCTTCCTGCACCTCACTCTCATCTTTCTGCACCACTCTTGCCTCTTTCTGCACCTCACTTGCTTCTTTCTGTATCTCACTGTCTTCTTTCTGCATTTCTCTTGCTACTTTCTGCATCTTTCTAGCTTCTTTATGTACCTCCCTTCCTTCTTTCTGATCCTCTCTTGCTTCTTTCTGTACCTTCCTTTTTTCTGCTCCTCACTCCTTTCTTTTTGTACCTCTCTTGCTTATTCGTGCACCTCCCTTGCATTTTTCTGCAACTCACTCTCTTCTTTCTTTCTTTCTGCTCTTCTTGTGCTTATTTCTACACCTCTCTTTCTTCTTTCTGTTCCTCTTGCTCCTTTCTGCACCTTCCTTCCTCTTTCTGCACCACTCTTATTTCATTCTGTACTTCACTCTCTTCATTCTGCACTTCTCTTGCTTCTTTCTGCATCTTTCTTGCTTCTTTCTGTACCTCTCTTCCTTCTTTCTGCCCCTCACTCTCTCTCTTTCTGCACCTCTCTTGCTTCTTTTTGTGCTTCACTCTCTTCATTCTGCACTTCTCTTGCTTCTTTCTGTACCTCTGTTCCTTCTTTCTGCTCCTCTCTTGCGTCTTTCTGCACCTTTCTTCTTTCTGTACCTCCCTCTCTTCTTTCTACACCTCTCTTACCTCTTTCTGCACCTCACTTGCTTCTTTTTGCACCTCACTTGCTTCTTTCTGTATCTCTCTTGCTTCTTTCTGTACTTCACTCTCTTCATTCAGCACTTCTCTTGCTTATTTCTTCACCTCTCTTGTTTCTTTCTGCTCCTTTCTTGCTTCTTTTAGCACATCCCTTCATCTTTATACACCTCTCGCCTCTTTCTGCACATCTCTTGCCTCTTTGTTCACCTCACTTGCTTCTTTCTGCAACTCACTTGCTTCAGTCCGTACCTCACTCTCTTCTTTATGCACCTCTCTTACCTCTTTCTGCACCTCACTTACTTCTTTCTATACCTCACTCTCTTCTTTCTGCACTTCTTTTGCTTTTTTCTGCTCCTCACTTGCTTCTTTCTGCACCTTCCTTCTTTCCACACCTGTCTTGCTTTGTTCTGCATCTATCGCTTTTTTCTGCACCTTTTTTTCCTCTTTCTGCACCTCACTTGCTTCTTTGTTCACCTCACTCTCTTCTTTCTATGCCTCACTCTCTTCTTTCTGCACCTCTCTTACCTGTTTCTGCACCTAACATTTCTTTCTGCACCTCAATATCTTCTTTCTGAACCTCTCTTGCATCTTTCTACACCTCACTTTCTCTTTTCTGTACCTCTCTTGTTTCTTTTTCCACCTCTGTTGCTTCTTTCTGCACCTCTCTGATGTCTTTCTGTATATTTCTTCCTCTTTCTGCATTTCTCTTGCTTCTTTCGCCACTTTCTTGACTCTTTCTATACCACACTTGCTTTTTTCTGCACCTCACTCTCTTCTGTCTGCACCCCTCTTGCTTCTTTCTGTACCTTTCTTCCTCTTTCTGCTCTTCTGTTGCCTTTTTCTGTACATTTTCTTCTCTTTCTGCACCTCTCGTGCTTCTTTCCTCACTTCTCTTGCCTTTTTGTGCACCTCTCTTGTCTTTGTCTGTACCTCTCTTGACTCTTTATGCACCTCGCTTTCTTATTTCTGCACCTCACTTTCTTCTTTCTGCTCCTCTTGCTCCTTTCTGTACCTTCCTTCCTCTTTCTGCACCACTTGTGTCTCTTTCTGTACTTCACTCTCTTCATTCTGCACTTCTCTTGCTTATTTCTTCACCTCTCTTGCTTCTTTCTGTACCTTTCTTGCCTCTTCCTGCACCTCTCTTGCTTCTTTCTGCACCTCTCTTGCTTTTTTCTGTACCAATCTAGCCTCTTTGTGCACCTCAGTCTTTTCTTTCTGCACCTCAGTCTCTTCTTTCTCTGCCTCTCTTGCATCTTTCTGCACCTCACTTTCTTCTTTCTGCTTCTCACTCTCTTGTTTCTGTACCTCTCTTGTTTCTTTCTGTACCTCTCTTGCCTCTTCCTGCACCTCTCTTTCCTCTTTCTGCACCTCTCTTGCCTCTTTCTGCATCCCTCTTGCCTCTTTCTGTACATCTCTTGTACCTTTCTGCACCTCTCTTGCCTCTTTCTGCACCTCACTCTCTTCTTTCTGCTTCTCTTTTGCTTCTTTCTGTATCTCTCTTGCCTCTTTCTGCATATTCCTTCCTCTTTTAGCACCTCTCTTGCTTCTTTCTACACCTCATATGCCTCTCTCTGCACCTCTCTTCCTTCTTTCTGCACCTCTCTTGCTTCTCTTTGCACCTGTCTTTCCCTTTTCTTCACCTCTCTTCCTTCTTTCTGCACCTCTCTTGCATCTTTCTGCACCTCTCTTGCTGCTTTCTGTACCTCTCTTGCTTGTTTCTGCATCTCTCCTACTCCTATCTGTACCTTTCTTGTTTCCTTATGTACCTCTTGTGCCTCTTCCTGCACTTCTCTTGGTTTTTTCTGCACTTCTCATGCTTGTTTCTGCACCTCTCTTGCCTCCTTCTGCTCTTATTT
This sequence comes from Triturus cristatus, assembly GCF_964204655.1. Taxonomy (NCBI): domain Eukaryota; kingdom Metazoa; phylum Chordata; class Amphibia; order Caudata; family Salamandridae; genus Triturus; species Triturus cristatus. Next base: position 582,154,611 of record NC_140586.1, read on the forward strand.
TGCTTCTTTCAGCACTTCTCTTACTTCTTTATGTGCCTTTCTTCCTCTTTCTGCACCTTTCATTCTCTTTTGGCACCTTTCTTCTTCTTTCTGCACTTCTTTTACTTCTTTCTGCACTTCTCTTGCTTCTTTCTGCACCCCTCTTGCTTCTTTATGTACCAATCTTGCCTCTTTCTGTACGTCTCTTGCCTCTTTCTGCACCTCACTCTCTTTTTCTGCACCGCTCTTGCAACTTTCTGTACTTCTCATGCTTCTTTCTGCACCTCTCTTACTTCTTTCTGCGACCTTTTTCCTCTTTCTGCAACTTTCATCCTATTTCTACACCTCTGTTCCTCTTTCCGCAGTTCTCTTGCTTCTTTCTGCACCTCTTGCCTCTTTCATCACTTCTCTTGCCCCATTTCTGCACAAATGTCACTCCTTTCTGTATTTCTCTTTCTTCTTTCTGCACCTCTGTCACTTCTTTCTTCAATTCTTTTGCTTCTTTCTATACATTTCTTCCCCTTTCTGTACCTTTCGTCCTCTTGCTGCACTTCCCTTGCCTCTTTCTGCACCTCTCTTGCTTCTTTCTGTACCTATGTCACTCCTTTCTGCACTTCTCTTGCTTCTTTCTGCAAATGTTTTCCTCTTTCTGCACTTCTCTCCCTTCTTCCTGCACTTCTCTTGCCTCTTTCTACACCTCTCTTGCTTCTTTCTGCACCTCTCTTTCTTCTTTCTGTTTTTCTCTTGCTTCTTTCTGCAAATTTCTTCCTCTTGCTGCACTTCCCTTGCCTCTTTCTGCACCTCTCTTCCTCTTTCTGCACCTTTTTTTACTCTTTTTGCATCTCTCTTGCTTCTTGCTGTACCTCTCTTGCTTCTTTCTACACCTCTCTTACTTCTTTCTGTACCTCTCTCTCGCCTCTTTCATCACTTATCTTGTGTCTTGCAAGAGAAATGCAGACAAAGCAAGCAAATAAGAATTGTATTTTCGAGCCAGCCCGTGGATTCCACAGAAAATCCTTGAATTCGTGTAGTGATAAATCAGTTAATTTCAGCAGGAAATTTAAAAGAAATATTGCAAAAAGTTTCAAATGTCTTTAACCTAATACTGTAATGTAAGTATAAAGTTCTTATACCCCTACAATAATCATTTAGCATTTTGCCAAATCCACAAATCGGATCTGCAAGTTTGTTGCTATAATGTGATCACAATGAAAAAACAAAGATTTGGAACTGGAGAAGCCTGGCAGTTTAGCAGGAAATCCACAGATTTCCCATTTTATTTTACAAAAAAAACACATTTATAATACTTATGTATAAAATATCAACAGTGTGCAATATTTTTTTTCGCAAAAAATGTGGTATCATTATCTGCATCTTAGTAAGGTTATCAATTATCTGCCATCTATTTTTTAACTCAATGAAGTATATTCTTTCCTACATTTTTGCAGTATTGTTACAGGTTTAAACTTATTATTTTTGTATCATTTAGAGTACTTTCTCATTCTATTTTTTGAAAAAATTGATACTTTCACATTTTTTCTCATATTCTTCATCTGCATATACTTTATTTTTTAATAAGGTGCCAACTAATATTAATCAATGGGATTGGTGAAAGACTGTGTTCGTAGCATACATCCTGTAAACAATCTACTACAGTATGAAAAAATAAGAAAAATTGAGTTTAAAAAAAATAGAGAGACAATATACTTGGTAAACATAATTAAAAGACTGAGAGGCTCGGTACGTTTCTGGCGGGAGTTGCCATTATCTCTTATTGGGAGGATTGAGCTGATTAATATGATGGTCCTGCCTCATTGTTTGTACGTGATGCAGCACTCCTTCTATCGGATACCCCAATCCTTTTTTACTGAACTGGATAAGCTTATCGTCAACCTGGTATGGGGGTTCCAAACACAAACGAGTTAGCCAGGCTACTCTGCAACGAACATGGCAGGCTGGGGGGTTAGAGCGGGGTTGCCAGAACATAGGCGACCTATATGATAATGTGCGAGATATCACACGCAGACAGGTGCAGGAGATGTTTGAGCTGGGTCTCGGACAATTCCTACAGTATGAAAAGATTGCAAAGGTGACGAGGAACCTTTGGCCCATGTTCCCGGATGAACCCCCAGTATCCCAGACACTACAGACTTTGCTAATGATGGCTAAAGTCCTCAGGCTGATTTCACATTTATACCGGATGATCCGGGATGATCGAGTAAATGGGGGATTACCGATTCAAGCGAAATGGGAGGCACTGACAGGGGATTGTTTCACTGACAAGGACTGGGTCAAGATCCATGAAGGGGTCAAACCAGTGAGTTTAATACAAGGTTTAAATTAATATAATTCAGTTATGTTCATCAAACTTATTTGACCCCAAAAATGCTTCGCAAGATCTACCCGGAACAATCGGGGCAATGTCCTCGGTGGAGAGAGTTGGAGGCTGCATTTGTACACATGGCTTGGAAATGCCCTGAGCTTCGGGGGACTGGGTGACTGTTCTGGAGGCGTTGAGAGGGTGACAGTGTGAAAGATAGCAGGAGAGATAGCCATATCGTGGATCGGTTACAGTCTGCCCAGTATACCACAGTGGGTGCGGGATATGCAGGAATGGGCGACTGCCGAGGTGATTCGAATGCAGCAAACCAGATGCGATGAGAAACTAGAAGATAAAGTAGAGGCCTGGAGGGGAATGGTGGCAGAGCTGGTAGACGGGGGAACAGACTGAGCAGACAGTGATGTAGCGGGGGGAGCATACACTCAGGACGGGAGCCAGACAATACCATGGAGATGAGAGAGGCATGGTAGTACAGTTCTCCTGGAAGGGGTAAAGAAGGAGCAGAGGAGCTTGGTTCACCAAGGTACATCAAAAGGGATTATACATCAGACATGGCCTGAGGGGGTGGGGGGAGTTGTGTTGGTGGAAGGAGGGTTGGGAGGGGAGGTAGGTTGGCTGATCCATAGCACAGAGGCCTGGGGGCATGGGCCTTAGTAGGAATCGTTCACAATCGAGACATCATACATAAGATACAGGGGGGGTAAGCCCGAATACAGATTGAACCTAATGCTGTTGTACTTGGGCTATGGCCTGTTGTATTTGGAATTTGAACAATCAGTAATGTATGTCCATGATTTGGTACATGCCGATATCAGTGATGTTTGTTTGATTAAAAGGTCAATAAAGATATATCAGTCACAATAAAAAAACATAATTAAAAGAGCTATAGTAATTAAGTGCATAAAAAGGTGACAACACTGTTATTCTAATAACATTTAAATTCAAAGGACTATATAAATGTACTGAAAAAAACAAAGGTTACAGGGGCATTAAAGTTAGGATATAGCATTCAAAAACCTTATCGATTCACTGAAAAATAAATTACAGGGATATTATAGTTAGGAAATGCAATTAGAAAACATTAGACATTCACTTAAAAATGCAAAGCTTACAGGGATGTTATAGTTAGGCTGACATTTCACTCATACAAAATGAGAGACATTCAGCAGTTATAATTAGCTGGGCTAACTATAACTGCCGTCCTGCAATGCATTGCTTATGATTTCACATACTACATCACTTATGATTTGGTCAGTGATATAATTTGAGATGTCAACAGTGATGTCATTGGAGATATCCACATACATTGGTATGATCCAATAAGGCCAGCATATAGGGAGGGATCTATACAATATAACACAAAATTAATATACCCCACGTGGCCATCAATACACGTCTGCTTTCTTAACACAACATCCACTTGAATCCAGTGTGTTTGAGAGTTCATCTCATATTTTATTTTCTGCACTCGTTTTTATCAAACAGTTGTTCATTTTATCTTGATCTCTTCACCTGCAGTACATAGAACATTGACAATATATATACAAATCTAATTCAATTGACAAAATACAATACTACATAGACATAGTTGAAGGAAAGAAATATTATGATAGATCATAACAAATAAAGACAATTTATAAGACAAAATCAAAAATCTCGTAAAGTTCATGAAAATGTGCAATGTCCATATTGTTTTCAACTCACTACACCTAATGTATACCTCCGCTGGGGGTGAAGGTGCATCTTTAGGATTCCTTCTCTTTTTCTACCTGACCAATTATTTCTTATCACTTATATCACTATTGAGCATCCACAGGAGGTATACTTGATTTATATGTAGAGAGGGATCTTAAACTTTTCCCCCAGAATTAATGCCAATGTGTTTTGACCTCTGTATAAGCCGGGGCTTGTAGTTTCTTATTTCATTGCCTTCATTTTCCTTCATCTATGTCTATTTTGTACATATATAGTCAATTTTCTGTGCACTGCAGATGAAGAGATGAAGAGGAAATGAACACATTTTTGATAAACACGAGTGCCTAAAATAAGATATGAGATTAACTCTCAAGCACACTGGATTCAAGTGGATGTTGTGTTAAGAAAGCGCACACGTATTGATGTGCAAGTGGGGTATATACATTTTTTGTCATTTGAGATGTCATCACTGATGTCATGACTGATGTCACTGACTATGTCCTGAGCGATATAATATGTGAAACCATACGCAGTGCATTGCGGGGGCGCATGTTATAGTTAGCTCTACTGACTATAACGTTTGAATTTATCTGGTTTTGTATGAGTGAAATGTCCAACTACCTATAACGTCCCTGAAACATATGGTTTTTTCAGTGAATTTCTAAGGTTTTTTAAATGCTAATTTTTAACTATAACGTCCCTGGCTGAAACCTATGTTTTTTTCAGTGAATTTCAAAGGTTTTTTAAATGCTAATTTCCAGTTATAATGTTCATTAAACCTATAGTTTTTTCAGTGATTTTAAATTATCATTTCATTCTCAACCTGGTGAAAACAGCCGATATCGCCAGTTTTCCAGCAATAGCTTCCGCCCAAAAAAATTGCCACAAATGAGAGCAACAACTAACGCAAATAATATGCAGAGTAGGCATTCCCATGCAGAAATAACATGAAAACACCACTTCCCGATATTTTCAACGAGCAGCCAAATCTGCGGTGCGATCCAAAAACAGGCGATGAGCTGCGTTAGCAGTAGGAATGTAACATCTGCCTTTTACTGGTGTAAAGTAGGATGACTACCTACAGTGTAAAATGGAGCCCAGCCCAGAATCACATCTGAAGTCCAACACATGTCATAGAGCTACTTATCATGCACCTCCCACACCCAAGAAGGCCACAAAACCCATTGCCACCACCCTCAGGACTTCCCCCAGACCAAACCCCCCTACTACCTTCGAGGCAGCTCACAACAGGACAGTGAACCTTCCACAAACGGCATGGCCACACAATAGCTCAATGTTGTGAGATGTGGCAACCAAATATGTGTGAAGGACGCAAGTCACCCACCAATAATAATGCACACAATACCAAGTGTAGCGGTGATGTGCCAGACAGACCTCACTATGCAGAGCACAAACATCTCCATGTGTACATATACTGCTGGTGCTTGTAGTATTGTGGACAGTGGATGCAGCCATGTTACCTCAGGCAGTGCGGAAGATCTCGGTCTTGTACCTGTGTCGTCGTCCCCTGTAAGTGGAAGCGCAGTGGGCTGGTCCAACGTACGCCACACCAGCAAAGAGGTGTGAATAAATAGGCTGGGGCTCTGGGCATGGTCCACTTGTGTGAAGGCCAACGTGTCTGCCAGAGCGGCGGCCCTCACCTTGCCACATGGCTGCCACCATGACCGTGGGCCTCCTCGACACAGGCCCCCTGCAAACACAGCGGCACAGCACCGCAGAGTTATGTCTGTACACACTACTACTTTCTTTCTACACTGCAGACAGCAGGGCTCGCAATTCAGATGGAGTCGCGATTGCAGACGACGCAGGCCAGGAGGCAAGACACATTGCTCCCAGTGCGGCCCACCTAGACCACACATCATCGCAGGCTGCATACACGCTGAGTGCCAGAGGTACCACTAACTCAGTGCACCACAAGTCAACACCACGTGGCCCTATTAAGGCAGAATTCCTTAGACAAAAGACATTGCTACCAGTGTGGCCCTAACGGACCACACATCATTGCAGGCTCCGCACAAGCTGAATATTTATGATGCCACTAACTGTGCAGCTCAACTCAACGCCACGTGGCTGTGGGCCCTTGCTGACCGCTGCCTCTGGCCTACAGTGCGGTCAGCATGGCTCACAATTAAAATTGTGTCTTGATGCATTGATTACAGAGTCCAGTAGGAAACTAACTACAACTTCCCTGAAACGTACACAATATCCTTTTAGTATCCTTGCTTCAAGAACTTTTTTGATATCAATTATAGCTTTATTACAATGAATACATTCATCTTGCAAGTCCAAAGGAACACTGAATTGCAGTCTACACTGCAGCCAGCAGAGATCACAGTTCCAATTCAGTCTTGATTCCTTCATTTCAGAGTCCAGTCGCAACTAACTATAACGTCCCCAAAACCTACACATTTTGACAATGTTTTCCATACATATTTCATCTTTTGTTACCTACACTGCGGTCAGCAGAGATCAAAATTTACATTGAGACATGATATATTAATTGCAGACAGAATTGTACTCTATGTCCTCGGATTTTGTCAAGAGGAAGTGCCAGAAAGCATTCCTCGATGTATGTGCAGACTACTGCCTTCCATCTACATTGCAGACTGCAGGGCTCACAATTTAGATCGAGTTTGCAGATGACGCAGTCCAGTAGGCAACAGACATTGCTACCAGTGCGGCCCTCCCGGACCACGCATCATCACTAGCTGTGCACATGCGGAATGCTTCAGTTGCCCCTACCTCAGTGCACCACAACTCATGGACCCTTTATTATAGAATCTTTTGTGTATGATTTCAGATCTTCTGGCCCTACCTCAGTCTACCACAAGTCATGAACCCTTTACGATAGAATCTTTTGTGTATTATTTCACATCTGGTGCCCCTAACGTAGTGCAGCACAAGTCATTGACCCTTTATGATTGAATCTCTGTGTGTGATCCAATGATTACTGCTGTACTTGTTGCCAGCACCAACCATTTCCTGAGGGCTGGTTTACACTCACCCCACACGCATCCAGCACAGACATCCTGGACATGTGACCCTGGTAATAAAAAGGGGCCGAGCGCACATGCCCCGTACCCAGTTCCACTATGTATCTAACTGTGTCAGTGAGTTCATTATGTATGCATGATGCTGCCCCTGGGCCCTACCGCATTACATTCTGCTATGGACAGCGGTCGCAACCATGTTACCTCTGGCAGTGGGGAAAACTTTGGTTATGTAACTTTGTCTCGGTCAGTGTATAAGTGCATAGGTAGAGACTGGATCATTAGAGTACTGCATGGAGAGGGTATAGTGAATTTATAAGTGCTTCGGAATTGGCGGAGTGATTGGCTAAGTACATATGTTGGCGGAGCCTAACCCCCGAGAACGAGCTTGGCTCTAATTGGCTGCCCTCCATGTGCCAAAAACGGAAATTTGGGCTTTGCATGGCGCTGTGTTGCTACAGCTGCAACACTCCACTGAATGTGCAATAAACATTCATATTCACACAGATATGTCATGTGCACGATCTTTCATGTGTGGAACTATGGATGAATGTAGGGTCAGTGATTCCCCCTACCTCCCATGTTGGCCATGTTTTAGGACTTGGGTCACAGGGTGACACATTGGCGCTTGCGGCCCGGATGGCGGCAGCACTAGAACAGGGGCACCCACATCAGTTTATTCCTCATACAGCCCAGGACGGAACCACGCCCAGATCTTCGGAGTCATTGTTCACAGCCTCACGCAGGACAGGCATACACCAGACCAGACCAATATGCTTACGCATATAGGGAGGGACAACAATGCTACATGGCCCAGATTTTCATTGTAGTGATCACCTGCTCTCAGGTCTAGTTGTCGGTACGCCACAGCCACTCCCTGATGGCTGTGTAAACCCACACCACACCCATCAAGCACAGGTGTCACAGGATACATGACCCAGCCAATAAAAAGGACCGGGCACACATGCTCCATGCCATTTCCATTTCAGACTTGGTGCACCGGATGCACTGCAGCCGGCACAGGCACACCGCCATGGGACGGTGACTTTCGGTGCACTGAGGTAGGGGCACTGTAAGTGCTGAGCGAGTGTGCAGCCTGCGATGATGTCCCGTCCCAGTGGTCCAGACAAGTCAGGTTTTGTGTGCCCTGCTGGACCGCAGTGTAGGCCTGAGCCATCGACCAGCGGAGGCCTACCACCACATGGCGTGGCCTCACTGGTCACAGAGTTATTGGCACCATGAAGGCTGAGCGGGTGTGCAATCTGCGATGATGGCGAGTGCACTGGTATGTCCTCTGCCATGGTAAAATCAAGACGCAGCACCAAATGTGAAACCTGATGGCCTGCGGTGTGGGGCTGCATGATGTAGAGGGTGCCCTGTCCACGGAAAGGTGAGCAGTGAGGCCTGAGTGCACAGGGGCGGGCAGACACCTCTGGGTGGAGGGAGTGGATGGGGTACAGCAGCCTGGGTGTGCAGTGGCGGGCAGACACCTCTGGCAGTGAAAGTGGATGGGGTGCAGCAGCCTAGATGCACAAAGGCGGGACAGCGATTTAGGCGTGCGCAGTTGTATGTACTCTGCCATTAATGATTTTGTACAATGTTTCAGATGAGTGAGCTTGAGGGCTCCACTATGTCCCGGCATGTGGTTGGAGACACACCGGTGGCGGAAACGTGAGCTGCGAGGGATTTGTCCACAGTGTGGGCAGTCACTGTCCCTCTCCATCTCTTCCTTCTTCTATCCTTCACATTCTTTCTCTCTCTCTTCCTCTCTCTCACACTGTTTCTCTCTTTCTCTCTTCTTCCTCTCTCTCACTGTTTCTCTCTCTCTTCCTCTCACTCTTTCTCTCTTTCCTCCTCTCACTCTTTCTTTCTTTCTCTCTCTCTCTTCCTCTCTCTCTCTCTCTCTCTCTCTCTCTCTCTCTCTCTCCTTTGATGGACACATGACGCACAATCTTATCTTGCTCTTTGCAATGGCAGGCCTACAATGATGTGTGGCCATCCTGCAATCAACACCCACTCTGAATTGTGAGCTTGGCTTGACTGTGTGTACGCAACGGCTGAGGAGGTTGCTTCGGCATGTGGTGGACCCTCTTACACAAACGTCGGTGGCGGAAGGTAAGCAGAGAGGCTTGTTTCCGCAGCAGCCGTCAGTCACCTCTGGGCGGTGGGAGTGGATACTGTGCAGGAGCCTGGGTGCACAAGAGCGAGCAGACACCTCCGAGCAGTGGGAGTGGATGGGGTGCAGTAGCCTGGGTGCACAGGAGCGGGCAGACACCGCCAGGAGTGTGAGTGGATGGTATGTAGCAGTCTGGGTGCACAAGAATGGGCAGTCACCTCTGGGCACTGGGAGTGGATGGGGTGCAGCAGCCTGGGTGCACAGCAGCGGGCAGACATCTCTGGGCAGTGGGAGTGGATGGGGTAAAGCAGTCTGGGTGTGCAGAGATGGGCAGACACCTCTGGGTGGCAGGAGTCGATGGGGTGCAGCAGCCTGAGTGCGCAGGGTGGACAGAGACCTCTGGGCGGCAGGAGTCGATGGGGTACAGCAGCCTGGGTGCACAGGGCGAAATAGGGAATTACGCGTTTGCAGTTGTATGTACTCTGCCATTACTGATTCTATACTATGTTTCAAATGACTAAACTTGAGGGCTGAACTATGTCCCTGCACGTGGTTGGAGACACACTGGTGGCAGAAAGGTGACCTGTGAGGATTTTTTCCACAGTGTCAACACTCCCTCTCCCTCTCCAGCTCTTCCTTTCTGTCACTCACACTCTTTCTCTCTCACTCTATCTCTACCTTTCTCGGTCATTCTTTCTTTCTCTCTCTCTTCCTCTATGTATTACTCTTTCTCTCTCTCTCTTCCTCTCTCTTACACAGTTTCTCTCTTTCTCTCTCTCTTCCTTGTATCTCACTCTTTCTCTCTTCCTCTCTCTCTCCTTTGATGGATGCATGACGCACAATCTTATCTTTCTTTTTGTCTTGCAGGCTGTGATTCACAAATTGTCGAGGTATGACACGCCATGCCTGTACATACTTTTATTTTGTTGTTTTGTTTAAATTAAAGGTTTTATTTGTAAATCCATAGATGACTGAGATTCCTATTTGTCTAACCTCACATGCATGTTCTTAATTCTAATTATGCAACATCAGCCAATTTGTTACGTTCCAGATTTCCTAAGGTTGCTCTCACATTTTTTTGTGGGGGGTGGCGGTGAGGGGGAATGGCGGACACGGGGCGGGTGGCGGGGGATGTCGGAGCAGTGTTGGGTGTCCGAGCTGCATGATCGTTGGCTCCATTGCATCTGTAGTCATTTAGGTGTGGCTCTGGGCTGGGCTCCCTTTCATGTTGCAGGTTGTAGTCTGACTTTACACCAGCTCAGAGCAGATGTAAACTTCCTACTACTAACACACCTTATCACCTGTTTTGTACTCTCTTCGACGATCTTGCTGGTGGTTGAGAAACTTGCGAAGAGATGTGTTTGCTGCTTTTTGCACGGGTACACCTACTCTACATCTCATTTGCAATATTTGCCGGGGTCATCCGTGACGATGCTTTTTGATGCTGCTATTGCTGGTAAACTGGTGATATGGGCTGTTTGCTACAGCTTTTGAATTGTGAGTTAAATTTATCACAATTTTGGTTGCGTTAAAGTGCCCTTTAACTCAGCGATGTGTCCTTCAGAATATACCCCTCGGTGTTGGAAAGACTTAAGAAGTACTCGAGTGCCGCGCTCAGAGACACGCAAAAAACAAACGAGAAGAGGGCCGGGTCAGCCCCCCTTCTGTGGCCAATTCTGGCCATGAGGACCCCATCCCCCGGGGCCTGGCCTTTGGGGGCTATGCTTCAGAGAGCTGTGGTCTGACTCCCAGATGGAGAGCAACAGGCCGACGGGCCTGCTAGCAGACACCCAGCTACGAGCTAATGGGCTGGGTTGCAGACGAAGAGCTGAGAGCCGACCGGTGGTTTGCAGACAGAGACTTGAGAGCCGGCGGGCCGGCTAGTAGAGGAAGAGCTGCGAGCTGACTTGCTGGCTCATAGAGGGGGAGCTGTGGCCCGTCAGCTCGCAGAGGGAGAGCTGCGGGCCGGATCGCAGAGGAACAGCTGCGGGCCGACCTGTATAAGGAAAGGTGCGGGCTGTCGGCTTGCAAAGGAATAGCTACGGGCTGGCTCGCAGAGGAACAGCTGCGGGCCGACTGGTATAGGGAGAGGTGCGGGCCGTCGTCTTGCAAAGTGATAGCTGCGGGACAGTGATGTGGGGAGACAGAGCGTGAAGGGGGTATCTTGCAGAGAGAGAGCTGAGGTATATTTCCAGTCTTAGCTTCAGAGATAGAACTGCGGGCCCGAGAACTAACTCACACACGAAGAGATGCGAGCCGACCGGTGGTTCGCAGAGGGAGAGTTGTGAGCCGACGGACTAGCTTCTAAAGGCATAGCTGCTAGCTGGTGATGGGGGACAGGGAGAGTGAAAGGGGTATCTTGCACAGACAGAGCTCCGATATGTTTGCAGAGTTGCCTCGCAGCGGTAGAACTACGGAGAGATGCGAGCTGACGTGGACTGAATCACAAAATGGTTGCCAACAGTTCCTAGTTTCAACAGTTCACACCCAGGCTCACAGAGGGAGAGATGCGGCCCATGGGCTCGACTCACAGAGGGAGAGCTATGGGCCGTCCGCTCGCAATGGCACAGTAGTGTACTGGCTCACTGAGGTAGAGAGCTGCGAGCCAACAGACTGGCTTCTAAAGGCATAGCTGGGAGCTGGTGGTGTGGGGAGAGGGAGCATGAAAGGGGTAACTCGCACAGACAGAGCTCCAGTATATTAAATCGCTCCGGGACTTTTGTTTTATTTTCATTAGATGCGAGGCACAAGATGGCTGCTAACACTTCCTGGTTTGAAGTGTTAGCAGCCAATCAGAGGCAACCTCTTACTTGGGAGTTAGGCTCTGCCCAGATATATATATATATATATTTATTTCCTTTACTATCTCAAAAACGACTGAATGGATTTACACCATTTCAACAAAAGCCTGCTTTCTGGACCAAGACCTTTCTCCCTGCCAAATTTGGCTTACTTCCGTTCAGCAGTGTGACCTGTAGCCTTGTCTAAAGTTTCCTATGGAAGTTGCATTGAGAAAATAAGTTTTGGGACACCCCTTTTTTTTCAGCCCCCCCCTTGACGAATCACCCCCAAACTTTCAAGATAGGAGCTGATCTGAAAGGAGGAACTTTTGGGAAAATTTGGTAAAGATTCGTCAAACGACGCCAAAGTTATAAGCACATCAAAAAATGCTTTTCCTATGGAAACTAGGTTCCAACTATAACTATCTACTGGTGACCGCCAGTACATTATATATATATATATATATATATATATATATATATATATATATATATATATATATATATATATATATATATATATATATATATATATATATACCTACCACTGTCATGTGATCAAGGCTCAAGAGAGCCGAAACGCGTAATGGCGACTGGTGAGGAACATTAAAATTTCACCGTAAGCACCAAGTTTGGGTCCGTGTCCGTCTTTGAAGACAATTCTGCCACGCACGGAAGAGCGTGATATTTATATATATATATATATATATATATACATATATATATATACGCAGAATTTGGTGGGTTGGGGAATCTTTTAAGAAACTCCAGAGAGACTGTGTTGTTATATCCTTTATATCTCCAGGATTAGTTAAATCTATATTGGAAAGGTCTAATACCTGGTCCTTGTCCCAAAGGGGAGTTTCTATTTTACCATTGAGCTTCTTCTATCAGTCATCGAGAGACCTGAGGACGGTTACAGAAAGGGCGAGACCTAGACAAATTAACCAACATTCTATGCATCCCCCATGGTATCACACAAATCGATACGAGCCACTGAGTGATCTTGGAGATATAGACTGACTTGTCTTAAGTATTACTGGCCTGCAGATATTTGAAATCGCAAAAAGCAACTTAAGGGTAGATTCTGATCCCCTGAATGGCTTGGTGGATTGTCCACAGGTATTTGACCAGGTAGATAGTCCTGACCATCCCCTACCTGAAGCTTGCGTGAAGCATAAAGGGGAAATAAGTACTGTATTATTAAATCACTCTGAGGTAGATGCTGGTGGGGGAGTGGTAGGTATACCTACTCAAAATGTACACGTCCTAAGAGTAGCCTCATGGAACATCGCGGGCATTAGAACAAGAATTTTAGATGAGGCTTGGCTATCATATGTCAAGAAGTTTGACATTATTTGTCTCCAAGAAACTTGGAGCATGGATGAATTGGTTATTGATGGTTTCTGTTCATCCAATACCCAGGCAATTCCATCAGCTGCAGGGAGGGCAAAGGGTTATCTAGTGACCTTAATCTCTGTTAAATATGGGATGATCAAGATCGAGAATATTATGGACTCCCCTTGGTTTCAGATTATCTTGATCTCAAATCTAACTGATGTCCCAATTTTGCTAATTAATTGGTATTATAATATCTTCGACTCTAATGAATGTGGTGCCATTACTAACTTAAAAGAGGAGCTAAATAAGGCCGTAGTCAAATGTTTTCCTGTTTGTATAATTTGGTTGGGGGATTTTAATTATACCTTATGTCAGCATAGCTCGCACTTGGTTTGCGGGGTGTTAGATACTGAAAACCAACCTCTCCCACATTTTAAACACTCTATTCAGGGTGAAGCTTTAAATGACATAATCGTGACTAATGATTTCTGTTTTGCCAAAACTATGGTTTGTACTCCACTCAAACAGTATCCAACATACCAGGGTGGGGGTAGGGTAAGTACTATAGATTTTATATTGAGTTCTAGGAAATTTTCCCACCTGGTGAATAACTTTGTGGTGGAACCCAACCCTGCTAGTGACCATAACCCCCTGGTTCTTAGTTTGCAAATAAAGGTATCAAAGGGTAAGAAGGATGAACTCCCCTTAAATTATAACTCTAACCAGGGAGTGAGATTAAAATGGAGTAAAATAAATCCTGTTGAATTTGAAGAGAATATCATACGATCTAATCTTGATAAGGTCATGATATGTTTGTCCGATGTCTCCAGGTCGGAAGAGGTCATACAGAGCTTTGAAGATATCTGCAAAGACGTGGCTAGTAATCTGACCAGGACTATGAAGAGAAGAGAACAACAGGATGTAAAATGGTTTAATGCTGTGTGTTCTAAGGCCCAAAAAGATCTAAAAAAAGCCCTCCATATGGTCCCCTGATCAGGGGATTTAATTAAGAAAGCAAGACAATCATATAAATTAGCAATTGGGAAGAGAAAAGATGAGTTAAGAAGCCTTGCATGAGATGACCTGGAGAAAGCTAGTGCCCTTAAGAACTCCAGAGACTTCTGGGAAGTCATAAATCGCCCCCTTTTTACAAATGAGGTTAGGAACATGGAAGCATTTTTAACTGAAGACGTATGGGTAGTTCATTTTACGAAAATATTTAATCCTAAGGGTGTATCATTGCAAGACCAAGAAGAAGATATAGCAGTTAATCTCGCAACCGCGAACCAACTAAGTCTGTCCATTACGATTGGTGAGGTTGAAGATGCATTGCTGAAGGGTATTTCCGCAAAAGCCCCAGGGCCTGATGGTGTCCTGTTAGATATGTTTAAAGGTAATCCCCCAATATGGGCACCATTGTTGGTGAATGTTTTTAAATCTGTAATAGTGGGCCGCATACCTGATTCATGGAAAGAAGCCGTGGTGGTCCCAATATACAAGAAGGGCAATAGGAATGATCCAATTTGCTATAGGCCTATCTCCCTAATTGACGCAACATGCAAAGTCATGGGCAAGGTGATTCTTGCCGTCTTGAGCTCTGGGCTAATGAGTCTGGCCTGATATCCAACTCACAATACGGCTTTAGAAAGGGTATGGGTACGAACGAACAATGCCTCAATCTGTCCTTAGTTATAGGTAAGTACATGAAGGCCAAGAAAGGATCGATCCACCTGGCCTTCATGGACTTATCCAGTGCATTTGACACAGTTAATAGGGGGAAGCTGTGGCTACTTATGTAAAAGATGGGCTTTGAGGAGTCACTCATTACCTTTTTACGTAGGATGCATTCATCTACCTCTGTTTCTATACGTTGTGGATCGGGAGGAGAAAAATCTAGATCCATTGCATCCACAGAGGGTGTACAACAGGGATGCATTTTAGCCCCCTTTTTATTTCTCTTATATACAAACGGGGTGGAGAAATTCCTAATAGAGCAGCACTTGGATTATCCGACTGTAGGAGGTAATGCGGTACCCTTGTTATCATACGCGGATGACACCGTACTGCTGACTTTAACGGCTAATAGCCTTCAAAAAGCCTTGATGGCTTTTACTGATTTTATGACGGATTTGGATCTTAAGGGTAATTTTAATAAGTCTTTTATTATGGTCTGTGGTCCTAAAAATACAAAAACAAGAACATTTGTGGTAAATGGTAGAACAATTGAAAAGGTCCCTTCATTTACATATTTAGGGAATATTTGTAATAATAAATTAAATTGGGACAACACTATTGTGACTAGGGCCCAACAGACCAGTAGAACAATAGAGGGCCTGTTTCGTTTTGCATGCAAATTATGACATAAGCCAGTGGCAGGAATACTTGTTTTATATAAATCAAAATGCCGGTCAGTCACAACTTATGGGGCGGGAATATGGGGAAGTCAAAAAAACAGCCAATTGCAAATTTTGGAAAATAAATTTATAAAAAGATTGTTGATGGTTCCCATTAGCTCTCCTACCAAATTTTGTCATTCTGAGCTGGGATTGGATTATGTTGAAGATAGAATTAAAATTGCGCCCATGATTCTGTGGGGGAAAGTGTGGTCATCGAAAGAACTATCATTTACTAGAGCAATTATAAGGGACTGTCTAAGTTTAGAAAATGCATTGTCTATTCCCTGGCTCTGTTATGTCAAAAAGGCCTTAAGTAAGATTGGCTTAGGCAATTATTTTGAAAATCCTGATGGCATACCAACCAACATTAAAACAATGATTAAAAATGCTTATTATAATGAGCCAGTTGCATCTAACCTGGACGATGAAACTCCATCCCATGGTTCGCCAAATCTTCATCAATTCTATTTATCTTTTAGTACTCATACACATTCCCGCTTCCTTTTGACGAGGTTTCGTCTCTGCACATTGCACTTTCTTGTGGCTTTTCCCAATCAGGTGAGTTGGTGTGAGAGACTGACTCCCTGTCCTTGTGATAACCTAGCCGAACAGAGCACAATGCACCTTATGCTGTTTTGCACTATATAAAGATATAAGGGCTTGTTTTATTAGGCCCATCCTGAGAAAAATTGTCCCTTGTTCATATCAGGATGGTTTTAATTATTTACGTTCTTTGTCCAATGCCGTCACATGTTGTGCTGTGTTAAATTTTATTAGAACTGTCTTGCGAATCATAAAAAAATATGAAATGTGATAGGGAAATTAGGAAATAGGGCCTTACGCAATTTTTATTACTTATTTATTTTTACACCCTTGGATTGATATAAAGAAAATGGTAGCTTATAGAAAACCCTGCTAAGAAATGTTCTATGTTGTTTGGTTATATTTAGAATGTGCAAAATGTAATATGGAAGATTTTAAGCAATGTTTTATTACTGTAATTATGTACTTTTATGATTCACAAGAATCGAATAAAGTTTTTCAAACAATATATATATATATATATATATATATATATATATATATATATATATATTTTATCTACTGGCGGTCGCCAGTAGATAGTTATAGTTAGGACCGTGTTTCCATAGGAAATCCGCAACATTTTTTTGGGAATAACTTTGGCGCCGGTTGACGAATCCTCGGGAAATTTTCAAAACTAATGGGGCGCTACGCTCCGCTCCTACCCTGAAAGTCTCGGGGAGATTCGTCAAGCGGGGGCTGAGAAAAAAGGGGGGGTCCCAAAACACGTTTTCCCCATGCATTTTCCCATAGGACCTTTAGTCCGAGCTACAGCCCGAACGGCTGAACAGAATTACTTGAAATTTGGCAGAGAGGTAGTCCTCAGGTCAAGGATGTGCCTTTTGTAGGTCTGGTGTAAATCTGTTCAGTAGGTCCTGAGAAAATAGCATTTAAATCAATATATATATCTGTAAGCGCGCTCCGTGCGCTTACCGTAAGCTTACCGTACGCGTACGGTGCCGTGCGCGAGCTCAATTATGATTGGTGGTTACATGACTGTAAACATTCGAAGCGGTCGAAATCAGGAAGTGTCTGCCGCCATTTTCTGTCTCTCGCACTGAGAAACAAAGGTTGGGAACGTGAAAAGGGGGCAACGAAGAGAGTTGCAGACCCCCTAGTGTTTGTCAGGGGGTCCAAGAAGGACCCAAAAGTACGGAAAATACATTTAATAATTAAAAAAAAAAATCGCGGAGTGCG
This sequence comes from Triturus cristatus, assembly GCF_964204655.1. Taxonomy (NCBI): domain Eukaryota; kingdom Metazoa; phylum Chordata; class Amphibia; order Caudata; family Salamandridae; genus Triturus; species Triturus cristatus. Next base: position 582,172,049 of record NC_140586.1, read on the forward strand.
CGTACGGTAAGCTTACCATACGCGCACGGCAAAAAAAAAATAAAAAAATAAATAAAGAAGTAACAATCACATTTATTAAATAAATTAAAGGACACACAAGGGAGAAAAAAACAAATGTTACTGTGTAAAAAAAGGCGAGGCGCGCATGGAATGGACTGCGGAACGTGGGCGCTCGGGGCGCGAAGCGCACCGAGCGTCCACAGCGCGCGCATGGGGGGTGCGGGAAGGGTGTGCGCACAGTGAAAAACCAGAACAAAAAAACCAAAAAAAATACATAACTTAGCATTTAAAAAACCGTACAAATTCACTGAAAAAACCATAGGTTTCACACACGTTATAGTTAGGAATTATCATTTACAAAACCTTGCAAATTCACTTAAAAAACCATAGGTTTCACACATGTTATAGTTAGCTGTACATTTCACTCGTAAACAACCAATGAAATTCCACGTTATAGTTAGATCAGGTAACTATAACTTGCGCGACCGCAATCCACAATGTGTAATTTCAGATGTCATCATTGATGTCATGAGTGATGTCACTGACCATGTCATGAGTGATGTAATATGTGACGTCATCAGCAGTTTATTGTGGGCACGCAAGTTATAGTTACCTGATCTAACTATAACGTGGAATTTCATTGGTTTTTTACGAGTGAAATGTACAGCTAACTATAACATGTGTGAAACCTATGGTTTTTAAGCAGAGAAGGAAATGTTAAACTGGTCGTTTCATTCCTGAGGCCCACTGGAGGGTTTTCAAAAATGAATCAGGATATCGCATTTTAATTACACAGGACCCACTGAAGGGTTGAATCAGCACGCAAGTGCACTACGGATTCCAGCATGCATTGCAGAATGGAACTCACCTGAGAGGCACACCCACGTGCATAAATTAGTGAGCATGCAGGGAATCTGTTTGACTGTGAATTTCGATGTGCGCCTATGAATAAGGGGTTTGGAACCCCGAAACGCGTCAGGCAGAGTTAATGATCAGGATGAAATGCTAGTTCTTCAATAAAGGATTCCTCTATCATCTGCAGCGGAGTGCGTCTTTACGGCAGGTCCAGCCGTAGAGGACTGCACCACTTCAAAGCGTCATCGAAGGCTGCTGGGTTTGGAAACATCCGAATCACAAGCGGCGCAGCAGAGAAGGAAATGTTAAACTGGTCGTTTCATTCCTGAGGCCCACTGGAGGCTTTTCAAAAATGAATCAGGATATCGCATTTTAATTACACAGGACCCACTGAAGGGTTGAATCAGCACGCAAGTGCACTACGGATTCCAGCATGCATTGCAGAATGGAACTCACCTGAGAGGCACACCCACGTGCATAAATTAGTGAGCATGCAGGGAATCTGTTTGACTGTGAATTTCGATGTGCGCCTATGAATAAGGGGTTTGGAACCCCGAAACGCGTCAGGCAGAGTTAATGATCAGGATGAAATGCTAGTTCTTCAATAAAGGATTCCTCTATCATCTGCAGCGGAGTGCGTCCTCAATGCAGGGCAAACTACATGGTAACATAATTTACGGCAGGTCCAGCCGTAGAGGACTGCACCACTTCAAAGCGTCATCGAAGGCTGCTGGGTTTGGAAACATCCGAATCACAAGCGGCGCAGCAGAGAAGGAAATGTTAAACTGGTCGTTTCATTCCTGAGGCCCACTGGAGGGTTTTCAAAAATGAATCAGGATATCGCATTTTAATTACACAGGACCCACTGAAGGGTTGAATCAGCACGCAAGTGCACTACGGATTCCAGCATGCATTGCAGAATGGAACTCACCTGAGAGGCACACCCACGTGCATAAATTAGTGAGCATGCAGGGAATCTGTTTGACTGTGAATTTCGATGTGCGCCTATGAATAAGGGGTTTGGAACCCCGAAACGCGTCAGGCAGAGTTAATGATCAGGATGAAATGCTAGTTCTTCAATAAAGGATTCCTCTATCATCTGCAGCGGAGTGCGTCCTCAATGCAGGGCAAACTACATGGTAACATAATTTACGGCAGGTCCAGCCGTAGAGGACTGCACCACTTCAAAGCGTCATCGAAGGCTGCTGGGTTTGGAAACATCCGAATCACAAGCGGCGCAGCAGAGAAGGAAATGTTAAACTGGTCGTTTCATTCCTGAGGCCCACTGGAGGGTTTTCAAAAATGAATCAGGATATCGCATTTTAATTACACAGGACCCACTGAAGGGTTGAATCAGCACGCAAGTGCACTACGGATTCCAGCATGCATTGCAGAATGGAACTCACCTGAGAGGCACACCCACGTGCATAAATTAGTGAGCATGCAGGGAATCTGTTTGACTGTGAATTTCGATGTGCGCCTATGAATAAGGGGTTTGGAACCCCGAAACGCGTCAGGCAGAGTTAATGATCAGGATGAAATGCTAGTTCTTCAATAAAGGATTCCTCTATCATCTGCAGCGGAGTGCGTCCTCAATGCAGGGCAAACTACATGGTAACATATATATATATTCACTGAAAAAACCATAGGTTTCACACATGTTATAGTTAGCGGAAATTTTACTGATAAAAAACCAATGAAATTGCCCCGTTATAGTTAGTGCTGGCAACTATAACTCACGCGACCGCAATCCTCTGCTGATGCTAATACTGTATTTAGACACTTATTTGCCCATGTCTTCTTCCATACATTTTTAGCTATACATAAATTACAAATATTTTTTTTTATAAAGACACATATGTCATCAGCAGAAGATTGCGGTCGCGTGAGTTATAGTTGCCAGCACTAACTATAACGGGGCAATTTCATTGGTTTTTTATCAGTAAAATTTCCGCTAACTATAACATGTGTGAAACCTATGGTTTTTTCAGTGAATTTGCAAGGTTTTTTAAATGCTAATTCCTAACTATAACGTGTGTGAAACCTATGGTTTTTTCAGTGAATTTGTACGGTTTTTTAAATGCTAAGTTACTTTACGCCATTCGAGGCGTGCGCGCCCACTTAACGCAGTTCGTTCCGTGCACGGTTTTTATCAACTTTAATAAGCCCTGTACATTTGGTGGCCTTCGGCCACCAAAAGCACAGGGGGTGGGGTCAATGTGGATAGTGTTTTTTTTATTTCGATTTTATACTTTCATGTTGCCAAAAATTTAGTTTTTTTTCACTATTTATAAGCCCTGTACATTTGGTGGCCTTCAGCCACCAAAAGCACAGGGGGTGGAGTCAGTGTGGATAGTGTGTTTTTTTAAAATTTTTTTACCGTACGCTTACGGTAAGCGTACGGTAAGCGTACTCGGCGAAATTGCCGAAAAAAAAATAAACCCGTTTTTGAACTTGGGGGTTGTTTGGGGACTCCCTCAACATGACTATGTGGGAGGGAGTTGTCAAAACAGCCCCGTAACATGTTTTTGGGCATCATGTTTGATAAATAACACTCAGTGCGAGAGACAAAATGGCGGACGCCGCTTCCTGGTTTTGGCCGATTCGAATGTTTACTAAGATCTAAGAGCCAATCAGAATCGCGCTCGCGCACGCCACCGTACGCGTACGGTAAGCGTACGGTAAGCGTACCGTAAGCGGGCTCAGATATATATATTGATTTAAAGCCTATTTTCTCAGAATCTACTGAACAGATTTACACCAAACCTACAAAAGGCACTTCCTTGACCTAGGGACTACCTCTCTGCCAAATTTCTAGTAATTCTGTTCAGCCGTTCGGGCTGTAGCTCGTTCTAAAGGTCCTATGGAAAAATGCATGGGAAAAACGCGTTTTGGGACCCCCCTTTTATCTCAGCCCCCGCTTGACGAATCCCCCCGAGACTTTCAGGGTAGGAGCGGAGCGTAGCGCCCCACCTATTTTGAGAAATTCGCGAGGATTCATCGACCGGCGCCAAAGTTATTCAAAATAGAATGTTGCGGATTTCCTATGGAAAAGGGGTCCTAACTATAACTACCTACTGGCGACCGCCAGTAGGTAATATATATATATATATATATATATATATATATATATATATATATATATATATATATATATATATATAAACCCAAAGTTTACAGGGACTTTATAGTTAGGCTCAGATTGCACTCGTGCAAAACAGTAAAAGTTCAGCAGTTATAGTTACCTGAGTTAACTATATCTTACGACCTGCATTGCACTGCTTATGACTTCATATAATACATCTCTTTTGACATGGTGAGTGGCATCTCTGATGACATCTCAAATTACATCACTGATGTCATCATCCACAGAACCACTTACACACCCACACACACCTGCATATATCTCATTTGCCCACTCACACACCCACACAACCACTCACATACCCATTCACAGACCCATAACAGTACTCACACACCAATTCACTCCTCCATAGAGCCACTCACACAACCGCTCATTCACTCGTATAGTCACTCACACAACCATTCACTAACATATAGCCACTCTTATAACTAGTCACCCACCCATACAAACGTGTCACATAGCTACACACTAATTCATACATCTACTCACACACACACTTATTTACCTACACAGTCACTCACACACCCACTCACAAACCCATACAGCCTCTCAACACAACTACTCACTCACCCATACAAGCACTCACACACTCACTCACACACCCACAGAACCACTTACATACCCATTCACATATCCATGCAAGCACTCACACATCTGCTCACTCACCCATACAGATAGATAGATAGATAGATAGATAGATAGATAGATAGATAGATAGATAGATAGATAGATAGATAGATAGATAGATAGATAGATAGATAGATAGATAGATAGATAGATAGATAGATAGATAGATAGAGAGATAGAGAGATAGATAGATAGAGAGATAGAGAGATAGATAGATAGAGAGATAGATAGATAGATAGATAGATAGATAGATAGATAGATAGATAGATAGATAGATAGATAGATAGATAGATAGATAGATAGATAGATAGATAGATAGATAGATAGATAGATAGATAGATAGATAGATAGATAGATAGATAGATAGATAGATAGATAGATAGAGAGAGAGAGAGAGAGATAGATAGATAGATAGATAGATAGATAGATAGATAGATAGATAGATAGATAGATAGATAGATAGATAGATAGATAGATAGATAGATAGATAGATAGATAGATAGATAGATAGATAGATAGATAGATAGATAGATAGATAGATAGATAGATAGATAGATAGATAGATAGATAGATAAATATACATTGGAATAACCCCAGAAGTAAGTGGTGAAGGATGCCTATCTTTATTACCATTTTCAACAGGGAGTGGTAGCTTACAAAGACAATTATTTAATATAAAAGTATTATTTAAAGAGAAATAAAAAAAACTCCAAAGAACATTTTTAAGGGTGTTCCTACATGTGCAGAACGTCAACAGTGACGAAACTTTTCCAATACTCATTTAGGTGTAGCAACACAACTGAATGGACCCTGATCAGGAAGACGAAGCACAGTATGCCTGAGAAGCTACATCAGATGCTGGTGTACAGGAGAGCTACTAGGCATGTCATGTCACAAACTCTGACCATTTCCACTGTGGGAAGAGAGATGGATCAACTTTTGGAAATGCTTCCAAAGAAACATGTTTGTGGGCATTCCCAAACTTCATCTTGGAATGCTAACTCTCTACCATTGAGTCGAATGTCCTACTATGTATTTCTCTGGACTCTTGGCAGAAAGACCCTCAGGCGTAAATGCACTTATGCCTTCCAAGAATGCCTTTGTGAGTTCCTCGAAAGCTCAGACCCGAATATGCTCATAATAAGAGCACAACTTTGGTCCTAAAGCATGAAATCAAAAGCTATCCATATGGCATATGCATAATTCCCATCCTTCCCATTCACAAATGTGTTATTGTAAATCGTTTCGTTAGTGGTACGAGCACTACATAAACGTATCTACACAATACACAATGCTTACAAATCCTGAATGTATTCCTGAAAATGTGCTTTAATTGGGTGTGTTGGTGTAACTTCCTGCAATGAACAGATGTTCTCAGTTTCTTAGAACCGGATTGATACCTTTTTCAAACATTTCTTATATTGGTTCAAAAAGTGTACCTTCATTTATTTGTGCGCGTTTTAAGTACTGTCTAATTTTTCCTAATTATGTTGCTACATTCTTCGTGATCAACAGAAATACCAGTTTTACATCACTATGCAGGGAACAAATTCTAGTTATTCAAACAATTTCGAAATGTATAAACCAGAAAATGATTTCATTTTCAAGACAATGTGAAAATAAACTGTCTTCTTTTACAATCCAGAGTGTCAGGAGATGCTAACTGCTCGCCAGAGAGCTGCAATTACTACCTATAGGGCATTTTCTTCACAGTAAATCAGAATATCCATCTTCGGATTCAACAAATAAACTGCTGCTGGGAGTCTATTTAAAGATGATTTAAGCGAAAAAACGAAGCACTCTTGTAAGCCACAACAAACTGCAGTTTTAGAGATGATACGAAATGTTTCTGTATACAAAGCAGCTGTTAGATGGATTATTTGTGAAGATGAGAAAGATTTCTTTTGAAGCTTTGTAAAGCTTATGTTTCTTTTGAAGCTCGTAAAGATTGAAGAATTCATATTTTTGTTGTAGGCTTCGTCAATCCTTCACATCTTAAACGTTTTCAAAGAGAAATACAGCACATTAGAAAAAAAAAACAATTGTAATTGTAAATTGTATTTCTATAGCACTCACTACCCCTGACGAGGCGTTGAAGACCTCATGCATTTACTGTATCGTTTTGAAAGGGAGTAGATGAAGTGGACTGGGAGTGGCAGGTATTTGTACCTGCTATATGGATGGATTGGATACAGGAGGGAAGAGCTGTAAAAGGGAGTTTGGGTGTCCACAGCAGTCAAAATGGTGTGTGATGAGTCAGATAGGGGAAGAACGGGTAGAGGATGAAATAAAGAAAAAAAGCTTTTTTCTTTTGTCAATAACTGAAAATTGATATGTGCATATATAGAGACATACCCACACACCTAATTATATAGCAAAATGTATACCAGCACGGCGCTGTTATTTCAGGCTTCCTGGTGAATCAAAGGGAAGGAAATGCAGGGAAAGGGAAGGGACTGTTTCGCTTTATCTGTGGCTAAGGAGGTACTCCACATTGTAGTGGAGACGGGGTTCTATGTGCACACATTGCTATGTTAGCATAAGCGCTTTAGATGTAAATGCCATCTTGCCACTTTGCTGCTTTTGCACACGACACTGCAGGTAGCTGTTATTACAAGAAAAACTGCTTGCTTGCATGTTCTTCAAATGAGAGCGGTCTGTTGTTCACATCCCTAGACGTGCACCACGACCTTAGTCTGAACACTGTGTGCAGAAGCCGTCAAGGTCAAATAACAATGTATGCTTTTGAATTCAGGTTGATCAGCCCATGCTCTAGCCATAACACGCACACAGCTGCAAATATCTGAAACTCGAGTGCCTTTAATATTGCATTTGCATGCATGATTCAGACACTTGGAGAAAACCTTTTCCAGACACAGAGCATAGCTGATCCTGTGATGTGATTCACCTAAGCTGATATTTACGGTATGGGGTTCCCCATTCAAGCCTAGAGACCTTTTATTAGTTTTATAAAACTAGCTTACAAGCGAAGGGAGGGTGGTTGTTTTCCACTAGTTAAAAATAAACACCGTGTCTCTGATTACTCTTGTTGTGGACTGATATGAGATTAATAACAAAAAGGTGTTTCTGATTCCCACCATTCCTGAGAGTACTCTAAGTCGCTTGTTCTGGGTTGTCTAATCATTGGTAGCTTCGAGATGATACCGAGAACGAATGAGACACTGATGCTAGTCAGATAGGGGTTCTCGGTACTGAGGTGCGTTTTTGGTACACCACAATTCACTGAGGTCCTGGTTTCCTGTGCATAGTTCTGTGCATGAGCAGAATCCCTGCAACAACATCATCCTCAACTTCGGAGGTCCTGTTGTTACTTGTTGGCTCCTTGTTAAAAAAATGAAATCATTTGTATTCTTCAATGTGGGCTTTCTTGCACTAACATGCGCACAATATACGTTGTCGTCATGGTCACACACATTTTACCATGCACGTAGTGGTATTCCTGCTGCAAACCTATTGTGTAACTTTACCTACTGTACTAACCTCAAGTATTGGACCAGCTAACTTCTGGCTCTAAGCAGAAGATTTGAGATCAGTTCTAATTAGGGGTGGGCGGAATTTGCGAAATCCACTTTCGCAAATTATCGCGAAAATGTTAAAAATTATCGCAAACACGCGGAAATATCGCGAAGATGCGGAAGTTTTTTTCCCGCATGTTCGCGAGATTTTCTGCATGGTTGCGGCTCGCCAACTTACCCATGTGGTTGCTCGCGGGTGCGGCCATCTTGTTTTCAGTTGTCTCGCGGTGCATGATCGCGAGAAGAAAGACGTGATCGCGCGACGCATGACGTCACTGCGGGAGCGAACTGTCGCGAGACAGCACAAATGGCTAAAAACAATACAACATCTCATGGAGAACGCGACCGGACCAAGAAAACTTGTCGGCGAACGCAGGGATTCAGGTAAGGCGATCGCGCGCGCGCGAGAATGTATTATTTTACAGCACGAGCAAGAACCAAATTATCGCTAAGCTGCGGAATGCGGAAATTTTGACATTTTCGCGTTTTCCGCGGAACGCGAAAATGTCAAATTATCGCAATTTCCGCGAACGGAACGAAATTTTCGCCCAGGCCTAGTTCTAATATGATCCCCACAATGAACTCTCTACTTTCGAAGAAAAAAACACATATTGGGAATCAGTGGCAAGATGTGAAAGTAATATACAATGCAAGATATATTGTAGATATCCAAACAAAAGTAAATTGGCAGACCAGGAACAACCCCACTCTTCAATTTGTAGATCATGTATTAAAGAGACAAATTTAAACCCGGTGATGGCACACTAGATCACAAATAAAATCACAATACTATCATATATGAAATCTCTCAATAAACAGCAATTATAAATATGCACACACTTCAGAATTTATGTATTGACATGAGTGATTTTTTTCTGCATCCTCCCGATGTAACCAATGACTGATGGCATGCGGAGAGCTGAAAATAGCGCCTGCAATCAGTAGGATCTGAAAAGAACTGATGCAAAAAAATAAAACTATTACTACATAATACATAGTATGTAACTAGGAGTTTTATGTGTAGATACTGGGTAAAGCTGAATTTTCAATAACTCGTAATTATTTTTATATATTTTGAGGATTTATAATGCACAATATATCTTAAACGTCTCACGAAGTCTTGATAGATAGCTGGATAGATACACAATAATGGTGGTGAAAAAAGAGAAAAATGAAGAGAAGCAAATTAAAATGAGAGGATACTGAAAGTGTTTCATAGTCTTTGAAGTAGGGAATTAAAAATTACAATAACCATAGCTAATAATGTTTTACAGCCTTTTAGAAACCAGCCGTAAGTTGAGAGGGTGCTGTAAATTCTTGTTAGAATTGTGGGGAGACCTTTCGATGTGGTGGAGAGAGAGTAAATCAGAATTATTGGGTTAAATAATTAATTTATCAATTTATTTAGTCAATCTCTTTTATAAGCCTTTAGACATTTATATTCTGGATTTATCGATATATCATCTTGCTGTTTTGAAAAGCTTCACATTTTAGATGATGCTGATTTTAATTGCATGCAGTATATTATATGCAGCATGTCTAAGCAAATGCATTTATATTTAACATGTAAATGTGGGATAGTTTGTTTAAAACAGCACTGATTTTCTGCCTTGTTAATGGAGAGCTTTGACTGCCTGTTGGCAGAACTTTAGCTTCAAATACACATGTAACATACTTACAGAGATATTAGGTTAGGTCTTGCTCATCATAAGATTTTGTGTTTGTTTTTTTCTGTGCCTATTTGAGTTGTCTGCTCTTGATTTGATTGCTTTTTTTGTCTTTGTTGTGTTTGTTCCATGCAAGAATATTTCTGACTCTTTATAGACCCATATAAAGGAATTTATGGCCTGATGAAGTTTGTCGATGGAGGGCTTGCCAAAATGTAAAGGGATTGTGTTGAAAAAGAAGGTAATCTTTGGTAATATTATAATTTTAACCAAAATCACACAACAACCTTTTCGTTCCGGGCAAACCGAATTGGAAAGGTTGTCCAAATCATTCATCGTACTTGCTCACTCAGAATCCAAGTCCATAGAGCTGTACGAATCGGCTCCGGAAAGGCTTGATCTCTCCGGGTGCCTTTCTGAATCGATTCGGTCAGCGCTAATGCTTTCCAGGCTCTGGACTTGGTCACTCGGAACTGGTAACAATTAGGTCAGAAACAAGGGCTCCGGATCTGTTTAGGCAAAGCCTATTCCGATTCAAAGTCCTTCCGACCGAGATTGGAATAGACCCCTAACCCTGATTTTGGAAAGAAGAGAAACGTATTTGATAGTATAATCACTTTGTAGGTGAATTTTAATATTAGAAATGGAGATCTTTGATAATACTGATAATAAACTTGAGACAGATAATGTGTTTTGTGCTGTTTTTTTACTTTTTCAATGTTACAATCTATTCCTCCACTAGCACCTTTTATACCCAAACCTGCTTCTCCAGAAATTGATTGGGAAAAATGGAAAGAAGGGTTTGAAGCTTATCTTGAAGCCTTTGATGGAGAATCTTTCACTTGTAAAAAGAAATATGCTGTTTAAAGACATTGTTTAGGCACCGAAGGCCGCAATATATTAAAACGCATTTCTAAGGAGACTATCATTGTTGGTAATGGGGAGGGTGACAACATGGTGGATGAATATGCTACTGCCATCAGAGCATGGGATAATTGTTTCAAAGCTTGCAAAATCATTACTTTGGAAAGACATAAGTTCTATAAGAGAGTTCAATTACCAGGTGAATACGCTTCATCATACGTTCGTGCTTTGCGCATTCTTGCTTCTTCTTGTGGATACCAAGCTTTCAAAGAGGATATGATCAAAGAACAGTTAGTCGGGAAAACCAACAATAAAAAGGTTCACAAAGCACTTCTATCCAAATCTGACTTGACCTTACAAAAGGCTTTAAAGATTGCAACAAGGATTAAAAGCACTTCTTAGTACATGGAACAAATGTCTTTAACCGACAGTAATAACCAAAACGTTTGTACTGTTAAATCAAAATATGAGAAGTCTAAGGATCTAAAAGTTAAACCAGATAAAAAAAGTACCAACACTACGTCAAGCAAAACACGGATCTGGTAGTACTACTCACCTTGCTAATGCTATATCGTGCCCTGCCATTGAAAAAATATGTATCAAGTGCTCCAAGAAAGGACATTTTGCTGCTGTCTTTCATTCTAAAAGGAACACACCATTCAAGAAAGTACACAAAGATGAATCTTTAGCAGAAGAAAATTGTTCATCTAGCGAAGAAGACGAAATTCTCACTATTGTAAACATGGACTGTTCCAGTGGTATTTGGGGTGTCAATTCCCAAGGTCGGAAGAGACCTATGTGTGCAATTACAGTGAATGGCGTAAATGTACAAATGTTGGCAGATTCTAGATCTCCAGTCACTTTAATAAGTGAATCACTCTGGAAAAAGTCTTTCCAGAGCAAACTCTTAATTTGGCTTGTGTACATCCCATTGGTTATGGTGGAAAAATTATTGATTTAATTGGCTAATGTAATGCTGATTTTGTATTTCGGGATAGTAAGTCCAAAGGCGTTGTATATGTGGCAAAGGACGAAGCATGTCTTCTGAGGTGGGGAGACCATGGTAATCTTGGTATCATTCAGGTTCAAAATGTTCAACCAAGTTCCTGGAAAGTGTTATATCCAGAGGTATTTACAAAAGACTTGGGTCTTTTCAAAGGTTTCAAACACATGATTAAATTATCTAGTGCTGTTCAACCTGTGTTACAAAAGGTAAGAAGGGAACCTCTAGCTCTACAATCTGACTTAAAGACAGAATTAAGCAGATTGTGTTCATGTGATGTAATCGAACAGATTGAATCCTCTGATGGGTGTCCCCTGTGGTTCTGGCTAAAAATGCCAATGGCAATCTGTGCATGTGTGTGGATTTATGTGATCTAAATTAACGGTGGGCGTAGTGCTCCGCTCCGCCTGCGGAGTGCACGTAGTGCTGACTGCTTCGCGGTTCATGAAGTAGGCATAGCAGGCAGCGCTAGGCACACGCCATGGCGGAGCAGCGCTGCCCGCCACCCGCCACCCGCCCGCCCTCATTTTAAAATAATTTAAAGTATTTTAAAGTAAGTAAAATGCCTTACCTGCCATGCGGCGTCCTGGGGCTCCCTCTTCCTGGTTCATGGCAACTTCTTCTCAAAAATGCGCATGCGCGGAGGCCTGCGCATGCGCATTTCTCACGAGAAATGCATGGGTGTCCGCGCATGAGCATTTGTGAGAAGAAGTTGCCGTGAACCAGGAAGAGGGAGCCCCGGGACGCTGCACTGCAGGTAAGGCATTGTCTCTTACTTTTAAAATACTTTAAATTATTTTAAAATGAGGGCGGGCGGGAGGTGGGTGGCGCGTAATGGGGCTACGCGGAGCGCGTGAGTGTGCGTAGATTTGGCCACACTACACGATGCTCCACGTAGCCCCACTACGCCCACTACGCCCAGGGTTAATCTAAATAGGAATATATTTATTGATCAGCATCCCCTGCCTAACATCACGCAGATGACATCTACTCTCAAAGGAGCTAAGTTCTTCAGCTTATTAGACATGTCATCTGCATATCATCAGATTGAATTACATGCTGAATCAAGACACCTTACTGCTTTCATCACTCCGGAGGGCTTTTTCCAATTTAAGCGCATGCCTTTTGGTCTGGCGTTTGCGTCTGCCGTCTTTCAGAGAGTGGTTGAAAGTAAATTTAAAGGCATGCCAGGAGTCATGGCCTTTCAAGATGACGTGTTGGTGTATGGTGAAGACCAGAATCAGCATAAAAACAGAATGTGCCAAGTGTTATCTTTGTTAAAATCAAAGGGTGACACCCGTGGCATTGACAAATGTAAACTTAATTGCACCACTGTGGACTACTTAGGGTACAAGTTATCTGCTGATAGTGTGCAACCCAAGCACAGCCTGGTTAAGGCTATTAAAGATTTCAAAATTCCAAGTGACAAGGAACAATTAAGGCCTTTTATGGGCCTCATTGAATTTTGTTCCCGTTTTATACCTAATTGTGCATCCAAAACTTTCAACATTAGATCTCTCCCGAAGAAAAACGTTGTTTCTCTTGGAGTGATGCATGCACTAAGGAATTTAATTTAATCAAGTATGAAGTAGCTCATGCCATTCCCCTTTAAGAATTGCATCCTTGTTGCAAAACCATAATTATGACTCATGCTAGCCAAAAAGGTCTAGGTGCCGTTCTTTTTAAGAAAAGAGATGGCAAAAATGAAGTGATTGCATTTGCTTCGAGGAGTTTGCATGGAGCTGAAACTTCTTATTCTGTAATTGAGCGTGAAACTCTTGCTTGTTGGTGGGGCACCACTCATTTCAAGCATTATTTGTATGGTTCAAATTTCGTGATACGGGTCGACCATAAACCACTTATTGATCTGATCACTACTAAAGGGGAAGGGAAAGCAACTCCTAGAATTGCAAGATATCAATTTAGACTTATGGAATACAACTTTAACATTGAATATGTACCAGGGAAAAAGAATCTACTTGCTGATTGTCTATCTGGGTTACCGTCTGACAACAACATGTTGGTTGAAACTAATGATACTCTTGACTATTTTGAATTGGTGTGTTGTGTTGATCAATATGAGAATGTTATTTCAGAGAGAGAGTGGAGAGAAACTTCTGAATGTGATCTGGAGTTTAAGGAAATTTTGAATTTTTTATGTCGAGGATGGTCTCACAACATTAACACGCATAATTGTGCCTTCAAGTACAAGCATGTTTTTGATGAGTTATCCACAGTCAATGGTCTTTTATATAGATCATCAATATTAGTTGTTCCTGAAGCCATGAGAAACAAAGTTCTTACGGTAGCCCATGAAGGCAACATAGGTATGCGTGCCATGAAGAGAAGAATAAGAGAAACATTTTGGTGGCCGGCTTTGGACAGACAGGTGGAGCATTTTGTTAGGGATTGCATGGAATGCGCTATTAGTGACAAATCACAAGTAACCTGTCCTTCTCCTATTGAAGCCACAGAAGTCCATGACAAACCTTGGTTTAAGGTTTCTGTTGACATTATTGGCCCTTTACATTTGTCTGCCAATTTACCAGAGTATGGCATTGTTCTTATGGATTTTCATAGTCGTTGGCCAGAAATCAAGTGGGTAAAATATGCAGATTCCTCCGCTACCATTAAATTTCTCAAGTCACTTTTCAGCAGAGAGGGTGTTCCGGAGGAGCTCCTCTCTGATAATGGCCCCCAATTTGTTTTGATTCAATTTGAAGAATTCCTACATTCTGTTGGTATCAAACATGTTAAAACCTCACTTTATCATCCAAGGAGCAATGGCCTTGTGGAGCGTTCAAACGGGGTCATTAAACAGAATGTGCAATTAGCTAAAGCTAGCGGAATGAATTGCAATGCAGAAATTGCAAAACTCCTATGGCTGCTTGTACTACTCCAAATTCTGTCACTAATGTGTCTCCATTTGTTTTGTTGAGAGGTCGCATACCTTCCTCTAAGCTTTTGAGAAGGTGGATGGCCGATAAAGAGTTTGTTGTGTCCAAGGACAAGATTGATGATGTTAGCAGAAAGCTTGTTGTTGCTCAAAACAAATATGATCAGACATAGTCCGTTCCTGTTCCTAAGCAATTGAATGTTTGTGTGGGGGACATTTGTGAGGGTGAAGTGTTCTAGGATTTTACCCAAGTTGGAATCCAAAGTTTCTGTTCTTAAGAAGGTGGTAAATGTTAATAAAGGCGCTGTCAAATTCGATGATGGTATATGGTAGAACAAAGGGAAGATGGCTGTGTCCAAAACAGGTTTGGGTGTTCAACCTAACATAAATATTAACATTGACACTAATTCCACTTTTCGTACTCCATCTTCCAGGATCATTAAATTTCCTTCCAAATTTCATGATTGCATTTTACAATAACTCTTATGATTTATATACAATATGATCGTCAAGTTATCTTCCAAGTTTCATGATCATATTTTGTCCAAGTTTCATGATCATATTTTGTAATAACTTTTATGATTTTTCCTCAATGTTAATTTTATCTTTACTCCGTATACTTTATTGCTATTTGTTTAATTTACATTTTTATTGTTAAGGGGAAAGATGTGTTGGGTTTCCTTGTAAAGAGGTCAGTAACTGGTAAGGTAACATCAAGTTGAATTTATTCAGTATTCAACAGGACATAACATAAGCGATCTGACGCTCAATTAAACACCTTGCAACTGACCCAGAACCCCACTCCACAATATTCCTTCCATTCTCTTGACGTGCAGAGATTCCAGACGTCCAGAGAATGGAAGGAATATTGAGGTATTTTTCACCGCCAAAATGGCACAGGGGTACAATACGACTAGTAGAAGATACAGTGAGCCTTGCTGAGATCTTCAGATAAAAGGTTAGGCATTTCTGTGATCTACAGTTAGTGATGACCTCAGGAGAAATTCAGAGCAGTGAGAGGCATTTGAGGTTTAATACTGAGCCCACGCTGAAATGGTCAGATGACATGCCCCTCCACCTTGCTGCTTGATGGGATCTCTAGAGCAGCAGCATATTGGGGTGTAATTAAGGTGTATGTTGCAGCCACTACCACGATGTAGCTATCAAAACCCATTGCAATAGAAGAAGTAATAAGCCCGTTCTCTGGCTATTGCCATATTGTTTGGGGCAAAACCTTTGAGTGGCCACCGATGCTCTGAAGGTGGTCATCTTGGATTAAGCTAACCTTTTTGAGAGCTCCAGCAAGGTGTCCCAACTCCTTGCCCCCCACTATTGATCCGAGTGTGACTTTTGTTTTACAAGTCATGGTGAACCTGATTCAGATTTTTCCACTTCCCCTCAGTTAGGGGCTGGCTTTAGTGCTTGAATCAGTCCCCAGACCACTGGAGGCAGTGCCCCTCCATCTTTGCAAGCCAGGAGACTGCACAATTTCCTGTCTGTAGGTCACCACAAATACAAGGAGTGGGGTCCAACTTCAGTAACCATATAGCCCATAGCACTATTGCGCACTGCTTCGCTTAACCCATACTGCAAAGCTACACATTTTGCCCCACTCACTCCCATGTTGAAGACCAAACATACAAGACAATTGTTATTCTCAAAGTCATTGGCTAGTCGTGCCAAAGCAAAAATGGTATCTACCACAGGTCCACCTGATTCAGCCCTGTCCGTTCTTATGAGAGAATTGATGTAAATTAAAGCCTTCAATGGAACCATGACATTGGCTCTGAAATGAATGGATGCCGGGAAACATTATTACTTTTCAGTGTCAGCTCAAGTCAACGAAAGGACAAGGTGGAACAGCATCTAAATAAGCAGCCTGATAGGGGACAAAAGCTGGTTCAAAAGAGTATAGAATTGGAAGATATGATCTGCAGAGACAATTTCAGGATTTTAGGGGTGCTGGAAGGGCCTGAAAAGGATGACATGTTTACCTTCTTAGGAATCTTGCTCTCCACCCTGGGAATACTACATTTGATCCTCCATTGGAGTTCCAAAGGGCGCATCGAGTATGCACCTTCAAAATCTCATATGGTGATCACCCATGACATATTCTGGCCTGCTGCTTTTGCAATCAAGAAGCTTGAAAGACCCTCACTGTAGAAAGAGAGCATAAGCCCGAGCTCTATGAGAAACAACAAGTAGTTAACTTATCACACCCAACTTCTCAGTAGTCACAAATGTCAAGTGAGAACAGTTCCTAATCCTGCATTCTTCTTGCGGAAAATGGAATTAAATATGACCTTCTTGATCTGATGACGTTGTTGATTGCAAGTAATGACCGGACTATGGAATATAGAGCCCTTGGTGTACTGGAATCTTATCTTGCTGACTTGGAGGCTTTGTCAATGGACAAAGCCCCCTGGGCAAGTAACTCGAAGACGACTGTGATAGAAATTGGGTTAATGGTTTGACTGGGGTGTGAGCCCTGGTCATGCAGCAACCACAATCCTAGTCAGGGAAAGTGCCTTTGCCTCCTCTATTCTTACTGTGTGATGGATTTTGTTTTGCTCGTCTAGATGCTTTGGGCACTTTTCCACTGCTGATCAGTGCTAAAGTGCAAGTGCTCCCTTAGTAAATTGTTATTATGGATTGGTGGTTCCGTGATTGGTTTATTTGGTTTACTAAGAAGTCCCTAGAACAATGCACCATGTATGCCCAGGGCCTGTAAACCCAAGCAGCCTTGCAACAAGGCCTCAGGACTGCCATTTCAGTGCATGTGTGCAGTCTAGTACTGCCATGTCGACCTGGCAAGTGCACCAACTTGCCAGGCCCTAACCTTCCCTTTTTTACATGTGGGTCACCCCTAAGGCAGGCCCAAGGTACCCCTGTGGGCAGAGTGCAGTGTATTTGAAAGGTAGAACATAGCCTGATGAGTGTGGCATGTCCTGATAGGGAAATACTGCCAATTTAGTTTTTCACTATTGTAAGGTTATCTGTCCCATAGGATAGAATGGGGAGTTTGCCCATACCGCCTTATGAACATTACTGCCCATGGGAACAAGATGTGAAAATAAAGTTTGATGTGCCTGAACTCAGAATGTTAAGATACATCTTTTAGCAAGCATGATTTGTAAAATCTGGGTTTGAAAACACCATTTTTAGAAAGTAGGTATTTTCTTACCTAACCATCCAGTGTGCCTCTGCTAGGTTGTGTATTGACTGTCTGGCTTTGGAGCGACAGGGGCTGGGGATGTGCATTCTGTTCAGAGAGCCACTTGTGGGGTTGAGGTTTGTCCTGCCTTTCCAGGGTGAGTCAGGGCTGAGCTGAATAGACTTGGGCTGCATTCAGATGAGGAGATTTCTTTCACACCTGAATAGGCCTAATCTCCCAAGGACAATGTTGTCTCCACCTCCTGTCAGGAAGCTGCACCAGAGAGGACAGAACTAGTTTTGTCTGGGCAAAGAGCTTCTCTGCCACAGAGAACAAAGGATTTTGTATTATAAAAAGAGGGGCCCAGACCCCAGACTTTTAGATTACTTCTGGGAGGCAAGAGGAACCTTTGCCAAGGAGTAGAGCTGGAGAAACTGAGGAGGAATACTGCCCCTGTGCTGTTTGCTGTATGGGGGTTGGCCTGAAGTGGCTACTTTCTGCCAAGGAAAGGAGAAGGACGTTGCTGTGTCCCTGCTTGAGGAAGTTCTCTAAGGGCTTGAAATAGAGCTTGCCTCCTGCTCTGAAGTCTCAGGGACACACAGACTTCACCCCCAGTCCACCCTGAACTCCTTTGCTGGGAGTTCTGACCTGCCCTGCTGAGAGGCCCCTACCCGGTTCCTGGACCTCTGGATGTTATTTTGGGACTGGAAAATGCAAGAACTGTGAAAATCAATGCATCGCCAGCTTCCGACGCATCGCACCGCCGCCAAAGAATCGCCGCAGCCCCTGCTCATGGCCGAAGTGTCTGCTGTGCAAAGAATCTTGTTCACTGATCTCTGACATCCGAGATCACTGCACCGATTCTGACACAGGCTCTGTTGTGGAAGAATTGACGTATTGAGGGGACACAGCTGAAATCATTGCAGCAAAGCGCATCCCGGGTATTCACGCATCACATCGTACTGGATTTTCACGCACTGCATCGAAGCGTCAAGTCTGTTGCATCATTGGGAGAGGCAATATGAAACTGACGCATCACCTCCTCCCTTGCAAGGAAACAACGCATCACCTCCCCGGAGAAAGATGCTACTCGCGGCGGATCCCAGACAACATGCCCGATGTCTGGTGGAGCTGCCCCAACAGCTATTAAGGAGATCAGCTCCGGTTCACTTCCTCGGCCGTCACCTACCCAGCCGGACATTGGGCATAGGCTCGTCTTCACTCCGCTGGCTCTCCTTTCTTCCTTCGCCTCCGAGCGAGCTTCTGCGTGTCTGCCGGTCTCTAGTTTGCTGCATCTCTGCGGAGGCCTGGCTTTGCCGCTATGGTGGCCCGCCGATCGACGCTTCCTTTCTGGACCTTAGTGGGATCTATTGCCTGCAGCGCCTCTCTGGTAACTGCAGCTGGGATGCGTGGCTGTCCGCCTTCCTCTCTGGTGCCTGCCATCCCCCTGCTCATCAGTAATTAAAGACAGAAAAAATGAGCAGAGGAGGTCTTGCCTTCTCCTCTGTGCTGGTCCGCTTTGTGGCAGCCTGGAGTCCCGCTGGCACCTTGTCTGTGTTTTCGACGGGGAGACACGTGTGTCCTGTCTTCCCCTAATCAGAGCTGCCATGAGTGCCCTATGAGACTGCTGCTTAGCTCCTGTTCTTCACCAGACCTCCGATGTGTCATGGGCAATCTCCCACCTCTTGACTTCCTTCATTATGCGTTTGGTTTGTGCCCCCTCTCAACCCTGCTCGTGGGGTAGGTTTTTCCTTTTTGTCAACTTTTTTACCCGATTTGTCTTTGCCTGCAATGCCGCCATTTTTGATTGCGAGGTTCCTGGGATCTGGGTGACTGAAACCGCCATCCTACAATCTCGTCATTCCCCCAAATTGACTCTTTCTCCTGATCAGTGCCTTGTTCCACCTATGGTCCTGTTCTAATCTCCATTCGCCTCCCCTCTTCCTCTTCACCCTCTACCTGCCCTTATTCTCCTGTTCCACTCTATGTAACGTCCTTGCAACTGATTTAACTTGTTTCTAATGTATCTGATGTAACGTTGTAACAATATGTAACTCATGTAAAGCGCTCTGATACCTCTGGGTCTAGCCAGCGCTATATAAAACTCACCAAATAAATGAATAAATAAGAAAAGGAACCAACACATCACTATCTACATTTGTTGATGCATCCAGGGCACATTGTGTAAAAGTGTCACTTCCAACATTTTCTCGGAGCAGAACTGCTTCTACCTTTTAAGAATAATATTTTTGGTACTGTATTGTGGATTTTTGTCATTAAGGTCTTGTTTAGGTTTAGATAAAGATTACTTATTTTTCTAAACTGGTGTGGTGTCCATTTGTAGTGTTTTCAATGCATTACAGAATGTGTGCCCAAATGCTTTACACACTGCCTCTGAGACAAGCATGTCTGCTTGTGCCAATCTACCAAGGGGGTGAGCAGGGGTTATTTTAGAAGTGTATCCCCCTTACCCTGACTAGGAAGAAGGGTCCCTAATTGGACATAGGAACCTTCCTCTGCCAACTACAAACTCCAATTTCTAACAGCAAGTCATAAAAAATACCAAATTAACTTGTGGTCATCCCCTGGTAGCTTGGCACGGAGCAGGGATAGAATAGAAATTGTTTATGCTTATGCATGCTCTATGTAAGTTAGCATTTGCTGCGCCATTTTCTATTTGGGTGCCATTTTAGGCTGTTCCTCTTTGAGTTTAGTTTCTTCACGTTTGTTTTGTGTTAGTAATGAGCACATTGTTCATGTCAGCACCTAGCTTTCTCACCGGATAGAGGCCCTCTCCCCCTTGTCTGGTGGTGGGCTCCAATTGGAACGACCATTTTTTCTGTATATCACTGTTTTACTGCACCTGCTTGGAAAATTCCACTGTGGGCGTGTTTTCGCCAAGGTATGGAACGTACATAATGTATCTTTATGCTTGTCGATTTCAGTTCCCTCTGCAGCACTCCTAGCGACTGGGCAGATGGGGTTCTGCTCTGAGTGTATATTAATAAACAATTTTTGGTTTGTATTCTCTACTGTCTGACCGACTCTTCATTTAGTATGGAAGGCTGAGAGGTGGTCGTGACCCAGGTGGCCCTAAACGGTTTGCTTCCTTCAGCAGTCAGACTTAACTTGGAAAGGCAATGTGTAAGGTATTTGTGCAAAACGTCAAACAGTAAAGCAGTGAAAACACAACACAAACATATTGCACATCAGGTTAGGAAATTAGAGTACAATTTAATAAATAAAAGAAGACCAAAAAGAGAAAAAAATCCAATTGGTAGAACCAGGAATATGAACTTTTACGAATAAGATGTAAGTTGCACCTAGACACGGAAAGAGCCACCCGTGGCTATCTGGTTTTGATAGACTGGGCCATATTAAAGCATTCAGGTAAATTGGAGTGAAGTGTGAGTCATCAAATCAATCTTTATCCGATTTTAAAAAAAATCATAAAAGATACAAACTGCAATATTTCACACATGTCAGGCAGAGATATGACAGGTATACTGTACGATAAAAAAATTCCAAGGCCCTCTCATGGTGTAGTAAGTTATTGTCTAGCATCTATTTCAGATTTTGTTGAAATCTGTCTAAAAATATCAAAGATAGCAATAAAGTGCAATCAATATATAAAACAGTGCAAATTGGGTTAAAAAGAAAAGAGCAAAAATTACAGAGCTTTGAAATATAGCAAATCAAATTAAAATATCTGTAGCAATCAAGTAAACAAACATAAACAACACACACAGTTCTAATGGTTAAAGAGAAAAAATGATACAGTATTGCCAAATTGGGAGTTACATCCATTGGACTGTCCGTCAATCTTGGATGCCTGGCGGATGTGGTTCCGTAAGGTAAGTGTGATTAGGTTATGTTGTTTTTCCAGTATTGCGCAGGGTAAAGAGCATGTAGATTGAAAAATGAAAATGATATTGAAGAGTCAATGGGAAAAGTTAAAATGCATAAAGAGTGCAACAAGAAGACTCAGAAGCAGCATGGCTAAATGTATGTTTCTAGGTACCTTCAACAACAGGGCCCCATCCAACCACCACTTAATTTCGAATTTGAGCTAGACTACACTGAGCACACACACAACCAGCAACATAGCATTTTCTCATTCAAGGAAAAATCAAAGTACCTCTGCCACTCACCACTCCACCACTACACAGAGTTATGTCGGTATATAGTGGACCTTTTGGCCATTTCAAAGTCATCACCAAATAGGTTTCTTTCGCGGTATTTGTAATATTCCATCTTCTTCTTGTGGCAGTTCTTTCTTGAAGTAGTCACACACATGCCCTGAGTCATTCCATCAACTCTGATCCTTCTGAGTCCGACTCTGAGTATGGTGCCCAACTCCGTACCACCTGTGTCCCGAGTCCAGACTCAAATGCAATAGATTGGCCGATAGTAGAATTTTGTTGTTGCACAACAAGAAGGGAATGATTGAGTCATTTTTTGTGTAGACTAGATTTGTATTTGCATTATCTAAGGGACTGTTTGGGTCTGACTCTTTGAGTATAAAGCAGAAAATAATAAAACAAAGCAGTGGGGACTCTGGATTGGACCCGGTGAAGGAATCTCGCTATCTCTCAAAGGGGAAAGAATAAAATAACCTTCAGGGCAAATGTATTGATCAGCCGTTGGTGAGCCATCATTGTGAATTATCACTATCCCCTTAAGAGTAATAGTTACAGATAAACAAACAACAAGTGACACAATGCCTGCCACCACATGAATCATCTCTTCTCAACACACATGATGATGGCACATCACAACAAGTTCCCAATAAACAACAATCACTCAGGGTGCAATGCATGCCAGCAATTACCAGTTCTTCCGGTGTGCTCATCGTAATCGATTTGTACGTTGCAGACTGCAGATCTATTGGTTCACGAAGCAGAGAATTGCTAGTGTGAATTGAATTATATTGTCACATGTGGGGCTGTCCCTCTAGGGTAGAAAATTATAGATAGTTACGGCCCAGGGTTGAAGGCAGGCACACATTTGTTTGTAATCTCCGTCAATGCCTGGCCTGAGGGAAATGGGTGTGATGGAAAGTCAGGACTTCTTCACTGCACACAGTTGCAACTCCAATCAGGCAATAAAATGTGTCTAAGAGTAAGACGTGGAGATGAATTGGTCAGCCAGACACACACACAAATATTAAAGTAAATAATCATAGTGTTCCCTAGTAGCTATGTCTTTTTTTTGGCGTCAAAGAAAGAAAGAAAGCAGATCAGTGATAGACTACAGACTGAGAGAGAAAGATCTATGGTTGTTTTTGGCCCAGGCTTAGTAGTCATGAAGGTAGAGCTTGCCCTCAATCTATGGTGGGTTACCCAGGCTTCGGTCATCTATCACACTACTTCCTTGACTAAGTCTTCCTCATCTTCCTCCTGTGATACTTCAGGCATGGTGTAATCCAGTGGTATAAAGTACTGATTTATTTTGATCATGGTTAATCTATCCATGTTTCGGAGCAAGAGACTGGTTCTTTCCACTGTGAAAATGGCACCAGCAGCTCTGAATACACGCTCAGTGGTGTCACAGGCTGCAGGGCAAGCCAGGTAGTTTATTGCCAGACTGCTGAGCACTAGCCAATGGTTCCTCTTCCCATACCAATACACCAATGGGGTTTGATCAAAGTAGACCTCTGTTGCGTCATCCAAATAGGACTGGATCATTCGCTGAATGTTCATTGTTGCTGGTCCACTTTGCTTGACCTCTTTTTCCTTCACCTCTGCACTGGACTAAAGCCCTGCCAGTAGAAAATACTCAGTTACAGATTTTGGGGTGGATGCTTCTAGTCTTGTTGTTGATGATATTCTTGTTGTTTGTTTTTGCTGTGTGAGCCAACAGGACTACCCTCAGGCTCTAAACTTAAAGTCTGCCCACAGGACTTGTGCCCTGGAGGAGTTGGTCTCTAATTACCTGCTCAGCTATCCATGTTTTGTAATTTCTAACATCCCCATCTGAAAAAGGAATGAAAGTGGACAGTAATGGATTGTGTGGTGGATCAAGAATTGTGCGACAGATGTAGTGTTTGTAGGACACAATTTATCTTTGTACTCATGTATTAGCAGTCAAGTGAAGGATTAAGCTCTCCACAAAGTCAGAGGCATCTTATTTTCCTCCACACCTGTGGACATTGCAGACACCTCCTTAGCTGTTCCTGTAGCATGTGCAACAACAGGATAGCTTGACCGCAAAAGGAAGCAGCATCCCTGTCAGGCATTTGACTATGCCTTATTGATCCATCTCAATGATCATGCCTTTTACAGTTGCAGCCCCTCATTGCATGACATATTCATTGATTGGTCTAGACTTCTCAAACACGCGTTAAAGCATGTAATAAGTTGAGTTCTAGCGTGTTGACACTTCCTGTATGAGTGCTCTACCTGGCATTCAATTATCACACTAAATGATCCTCAGCTGTTTCGGGACTCTAAATGACTGGCTGACATGAGTGCAGATTCTTCTGGAGATGGACAGTAAGATGCTTACTTGTTTTTTTGGGGGAGAAAGTCCTGTACAATGATGTTGATGCAGTGCACCAAACACAGGACCCTGAAATAACCACCATCAGCCATGGCCTTAACTATATTACTGCCATTGGTTGTGGGAACAAATCCAATCTTAAACCCTCTTCGTCACAGCTGTTCAAAGACCTTCTTGTTAAAGTCTTCTAAAATGTTTGAAGCAGTGTGGGATTTCTCCATGGCAAACATGGCTACTGTTGCATGCTTCTGAGCAGCATGTAAAAAATCCCAGCAGTGTCAACCCCTGCAGATATTTTTTCTCTAGCGCCCTCAAAAGAGATCCAGTGTGTCAGTGATACACATGTTATCAGTTGCTTGGCAACTGGTCCACATGTATTTTGTCAGGTGAATACTGTGAACAGTACTCTGCTGCAAAGATTTTTCCAAGCATTTCCGGCACATCATGATGTAGCGCAGGAACAGCAACTCTGGCAAAATAGGACTGCCTGGGAACCATCCATTTCGGGCACAAATTCAAGAGAACCCACCCCTTCTACAAAAGAAAAAGGGAGGAGGTCCAGTGCTAATATTTTAGCCAGTTTTGCATTGTACAAACGTGCCGTTGGGTAGTTGTGATCATACTGCCCCTTTGACCTAAACATGGCAGGAGCAGTAGCCTGAATTTTTTTCTTTCCTGATGCCACTGCTGCAGGTGAGTTCTTGAGAGAAGGAAGTGGTAGGCTCAATGTGCTTTTCAGCAGGGCTGTCACTGTCCTCTATTACATTGGTGTCTCAACCTGAGTCATGTGCCATTGCGATGTTGCTGATGTGGGTGATACTACTGCACTGCAGGGAAGAGGTCTTCTTTGCATAATGCAGATGTCTTCCTCTTCTTCACCTTCCATCATGATTGGATTAGATTTGGATACCCTGCTCAGCCATATTTCAACCCCTTCACTAACAACTCTCCTAATGGACCATAAGGTGCTTTCTCAAAGAGGTTGTTTGGTCCTGGGTACCAAAGTTTGTACCAAAATTACCCTGACTAACACTTGCTCCCCAACAGGGGCATATGGCAATGTTTGCCTCCTTCTGGCTAACCGAAAAGAAGTCCCAAACTGGGGAGCTCAACTTTCTGATGCTGGTGCCAATGTCGGATAAACTGGTGGTAAGTGGGAGTTTTGATATTTGGCTCTCTGCAGTACCTACTTCTACTGAGGTGGTTGTGGATGTAGGTCTTTGCAAGGACTTTGCAAATATGGCAGCTGGAGGTGGGTGGATCTGTGGTGCCACTGCCACATCCCCCGGGAAGTTGGAATGGGATAACCTCGGTGTCCACTGGGACTGGGCTAATTTCTACGATGACTGGTTCATCGTCAACCTCTTCTTCTACACCTGCCTCCATGACTCTAAGGCTTTCTGAAACCTTCCTTTTCTATAGCCTCGTATTGTAGCATGTCTCACTCTCAGACTCAAGCGGTATCCAAGAGGTGTCTAGATCATCAGAAGGGGGGCTTGAAGAAGAAGACAATGCGCCACTAACCCTCCTTTTTCTAGCTGGAGATCTGGAACATAATGGAACTTCTGGAGCAGATTGCTCTACTTCCTCAGCATGAAGCTCACTCTCTTGAACTGTTCCTACTTTGGGAGAAATTACTATTGTGGTTGTGGCTGTTGTTGTCCACTTCTCTGATTTTCCTGCAATGATTGGGCACTACTTTGCAATAGAGATAAGTACATTTCAACATCACTGCTGGTCGGCGTTGAAGTGATTAGACTGGCTGCCTCTGTGACAGACATGGACTTGGGCCTTGATTAGGGTGGGTCCACTGATTTGGGAGTGGTGGTAAGCTTCTTCTTCTTCTCACTGGCTACTTTATTGGTAGCAGTTTTAGCACCTTTCTTTGGGTTCATCTTAAATCTGCCAGTTAGCAGTGGCACTTTGCTTTATAAGTTGAATAAATGTTTGTGATGTGTAGGTCTCTCTTGTGTCATGCCGTGCACAGGCCTTCTTCTGGTAGTACTGTGGGTGATGCTGTCTCTTGTGCACCTAGAAGAAAAAAAGCAAGAAGGACATCGGTGAAATGAGACATTGTAGCTGTTCAATTAGTGGTACAAACAAACATATTATAATAAGTGGTCACTGGTTACTCCCTATTATAAATAATGAACATTAGAGTGTATCTATATGGAAAACCACACCTTAAAATTTCATGGTGACTAACTGTACACTCAGAAAGGATATGAGAGAGCAAAAACAACAACTACGTAGAGATGAAACAGTTTGCTTTATCTGCGTCACGTGATGTCACTCATGTGTGATGTGGCACTCAGGGAGGTGCAGCTGATAAATGACAATGGAAGGAATCATCTCTGGACAAATAATGATTTTGTGTCCACATAGCAGACATAGGGTTGACTTGATTGATGCCAGATGTAGCAGAAAACAAAAAATATAATTTACCAATGAATAAAAAATGGGGAAAACAATTAAGAAAATTAAACATAAGTGAAGTTATTCTCAAAGATATAATAATATGTTATTAAACTGCTATCTCATTGCTCAATCATCTATGCAGACTACAGCAAAGGGCAGAATTTGGTTGGATGCACAAAATGGCTGTCAGCCAGTGCCACATTGTCATCAACAACAACACTGGGCAGGAAGGCTTGGGAAACAAAGTGGCCTATAGGGAGAGCACACTGACTGCCCAGCCTACACTAAAAATGGCCAGGCACCAACCACATGATCACAAGAGAACACATGCAGTCCTATGGGGAAAGCACACTGGCTGGCTATTGGTAACACAAAATGGCCGCCAGCCACTTGGTCACAACAAGAAGCAGGAGGCCTAGAAGAAAGAACACATGCAGGCCTACGGCAGAAGAATACCAGCTGCCTATACAAAATGGGCACCAACTACATGGTCAGAACAAGAAGCTGGAGGCCTAAGCCAGAACAAAGAGCACATGCAGGCCTATGGCAAAAGCACACTAGCTGCCTACACAAAATGACCACCAGCCACATAGGCTCAGATTCACAACAAGAAGCAGGAGGCCTAGAACAAAAAACGCATGCAGGCATATGGCAAAAGCACACTGGCTGCCTACACAAAATGACCACCAGCCACAAGATCTCAGACTCACAACAAGAAGCAGGAGACCTAAAACAAAAAATGCATGCAGGCATATGCCAAAGGCACACTGGCTGCCTACACAAAATGACCACCAGCCACATGGTCACAGACTTACAACAAGAAGAAGGAGGCCTAGAAAACAAAGAACCATGTAGGACTATGGCAAAATCACACTGGCAGCATACACAAAATGGCCACCAGCCACATGGTCACTCACAACAAGAGGTAGGAGGCCTGTAAAACAAAGAGCAAATGCAGGCCTATGGACAATCCACTAGGTACAAAAAATTTACCCTGGCCAGTGACTTCATGGCATCTGGAACAAAGGCAAATGGTGGCCTGTGGCAAACACACACACTGGCCAGACAAATGAGGCATGGTTAAACAGAAAGAATAACATTAATTCAGTAATACAAAAAAACAAAATTATCAGGGCTAAAAATGTGTATACAACACAATTCAAAGGCATTACCCCACCTAGTCCTATACACTGTTTGCAGGAAAACAGTATTTGAAATACCAGAAATAAATGCATTTTGTATACTATTCAATCCAAATCAATCCATGTCCTAGATTTTATTTTAAATTCAACAGATACCATAGAAATAGTTGTTTCAAGCACCCTTTATTAGCACAGGCCTATTGGCTGGAATGGCAGACTAGGCCACATAGTAAATTAAATCAATTTTGCAAATGTATATAAAAAAACATGGAGAAAACGTAGTGAAATGTGAAACATTTTTCCTTTACAAAAGAAGAACATTAAATGCAAAGAAATCAGTGATCACTAGGCCCCTACTGAAACAAAAGGCCACCCACTACAATACATTTAAAAAATCCATTTAAAGTACAAATAAATCCAGGTGCATGGCCCCAATCAGACAAACAACACCAGCTTTTCAGCTTACTTGTGAAATCTCAAATACAAAAAGTCCTTAAATCCAATTTGCTATGCAGCAGACAGAAAGAGGGAGGAGCTGATGGACAGGAACAGGAAGTTGAAGACTTTGGGGCACTTCATTCGAGTTAAAAAACTCTTGTGTGCGAGCGCCTGACAAGTCACTCCCATGCACTCGAAAGGACATTCTGAACGCGGACTAAAAAAAACTCTGCTCCATTGCGTACTGCAGAGTTTAATGGAAACTCCGCGTTCTCTGCCAAACACGGAGTTGCCGAATTCCACAAACTCCGCTAACGGAGCAGAGCTTTACACCCGGGCTTAGTAATCAGGTCCTTCGTGAACTGAAAAGCACCTCTCTTTCCTTTAAGCACAAACCAGCATGCTTTATAGCACACTGGTACAAAAGGGAGTGGTGATGGACAGAGCATCAGAACCAATCAAACACTCACACCCAGTCAACAGATCCGGGTTTGATCCATCACCGTTCTTTAGCCCACTCTGCCACCCCAGTTCAGACATGGCCATATGCAAATCAGTCTGACCCTGTGCCTCATGGGAACAGTCCAGCCCGAACTGCCAAGCCATGCCTTCCCTGGACCGGAAACAAGCTTCCTAGGACTGGTTTCTGGCATTTCAGCAGTCTTCAGCCAGGATGAATTTTTTGGGTTTAGGGTGGGTATGGGTTTTTGGGTTGTAAGTAATCATTTAGCGATTAGGGTGGGTATTGGTTTTTGGGTGGCAAGAGAATTTTTAGAGTGTAGGGTGGGTATGAGTTTTTGGGTGGTAAGGTATTTTTAGGGTTTAGGTGGGTAAGGATTTTTTTTAGGTGGCAAGGACATTTTTAAGGTTTAGGGTGGGTGAGGGCTTTTGGCTCGTCAGGTATTTTTTAGGGTTTAGGGTGGGTATGGGCTTTTGGGTGGTAAGGGATTTTTTAAGGTTTAGAGTGGGCAATGGTTTTTGGATGGCAAAGGAATTTTTAGGGTTTAGGTTGGGTGTGGGTTTTTGGATGGCAAGTTAATTTTTAGAGATCAGAGTGGGTATAGGTTTATTGGTGGTATGGGTTTTATTTGGGTTGAGGGTATGTGTTTTGGGTGGCATTGACATTTTTAGGGTTTACATTTGTTAGGGTTTAGGGTGTCATGGGTAGTTTTAGGGTTTAGAGTAGGTATGGGGTTTTTGGGGGCTAGGGAAATGTTATGGTTTAGGGTGGGAGTTCGTTTTTGAGTGGTAAGCGAATTGTTTAGTGCTCAGGGTTTGTAATGGGTTTTTGGGAGGCAAGGACAATTTTATGGTTTATGTTGGGTATGGGTTTTTTGAGTGTTAAGGGATTATTTAGAGTTTAGGTGGGGTATGGGGATTTGGGTGGCAAAGTATTGTTAGAGTTTAGGGTGGGTATGGATTTTTGGGTGGCAAGGGATTTTTTCGGGTTTTAAGTGGATATGGGTTTTTGGGTGACAAGGGAATTTTTAGGGTTTAGAGTGGCTATTTTTTTTTTGTTGAAATTGTATTTTTTAGTGTGTCCGGAGGGTATGGGTTTTTGGGTGGCAAGGACTTTTTATGGTTTATGAAGGGTCTGATTTTTTAGGTGACAAGGTATTTTTTTAGGGTTTACGATGGGTATTGGCTTTTGAATGGTAAGGGAATATTTCGGGTTTAAGGTGTGCATGGGTATTTCATGGTAAGGGACTTTGTAAGGTTAGGTTTGGGTGTGGACTTTCGGCTGGTAAGGTTTTTTATAGGGTGGGTATGGGCTTTTGAGTGTCAAGGTAATTTTTGGGATTTAGGGCTTGCATGGGTTTTAAGTGGTAAGGGATTTTTTTTAAGTTTACAATGGGTTTAGGATTTTTGGTGGCATGGGATTTTTTAGGGGTTAGGGTGGGGATGGGTTTTTGGTTGGTAAGTTAATTTTTAGGGTTTAGGCTAGTTATGGGATTTCTAGGGGTTCGGTATTTTTTAGGGTTTAGGGTGGGTATGTGTTTTTGGTTAGCAAAGTGAATGTTTAGGGTTTAGGTGAGAATGGGTTTTAGGTTGGTAAGGTATTTGTAGGGTTTAGAAAGGATATTAGTCTTTGGGTGGCAAGGGAATATTTAGGGTTTAGGGTGGGTATAGGTTTTTAGCGTGGAAAGGGAATATTTAGGGTTTAGGATGGGTATGGGTATTTGGGTGGCAACAGTTTTGATAGGGTTTAGGGTGGCTATGTTTTTTTGTTGGTATGGTATTTTTTAGGTTATACAGTGGATATGGGGTTTTGGGTGGGAAGGATATTTTTATGATTAATGGTGGGTGTGATTTTTTTCGGTGGCAAGGTATTTTCTTAGGGTTTACGATGGGTATTGGCTTTTGGGTGGCAAGGACATTTTTTATGATTTAAGATGTGTATGGGCTTTTTATGGTCAGGGATTTTTGAAGGTTTAGTGCAGGTGTGGGTTTTCAGCTGGTAAGTTATTTTTTAGGGTTTAGGGTGGGTGTGGGCTTTTGAGTGTCAAGGGAATTTTTAGGGTTTAGTGTGGATATATGTTTTTGAGTGGTAAGTAATTTTTTAAGCGGTAGAGTGGGTAATGGCATTTGGGTGGCAAAGGAATTTTTAGGGTTTAGGGTGGGTGTGGGTTTTTGGATGGTAAGGGCATTTTTGGGGTTTAAGGTGGTATGGGTTTTTTGAGTGGCAAAGGAGTTATTTGGGTTTAGGGTGGGTATGGGCTTTTGGGTGGTAGGATACTTTTCATGGTTTTTGGTGGATATGGGTTTTGGGTACAAAGGGATTTTTAAGGATTTAGGTTTGGTGTGGGTTTATGCCTGGCAAAGTGCATTTTTAGTGTTTAGGGTGGGAATGGGTTTTAGGTTGGTAAGGTATTTTTAGGGTTTGGAGGGGATATTGGTCTTTGGGTGGCAAGGGGATTTTTAGGGTTTAGGGTGGGTATGTGTTTTTGGGTGGCAGGGGGATTTTTAGGGTTTAGGGAGGGTATGGATTTTTGAGTGTTCAGGTTTTTTTGAGGTTTAGTGTGTATGGGCCTTTGGGGGGACAAGGACATTTTTAGGGGTTTAGGGTGTATGGGTCTTTGGGTGGCAAGGACATTTTTAGGTGTTTAGGGTGGTTGTGGGTTTTTGGGTAGTAGGAGATTTTTTAGGCTAATGGATGGGTATGGGTTTTTGGGTGGCAAGAGAATTCTTTGGATTAGGGTCGGTTTGGGTTTCTGGTTGTTAATGCATTTCTTGTGTTTAGGGAGGATATCGGTTTTTGGTGGCAAGAGAATTTTTATGGTTTATTGTGGTATGTAATTTTGGGTGGTGAGGCAATAATTAGGATTCAGTGTTGGTATGGGTTTTTGTGTGACAAATAATTTGTTAGGGTTTGGGGTATCAAGGGTATGTTTACAGGTTAACATGGGTATGTATTTTTGGGTGGCAAGGTAATTTTTAGGGTTTAGGGTGGGTGTGGTTTTTTGAGTGGTAAGTGATTTTCCTAGGGATTGGGGTGGGTATAGGCTTTTGGGTGGTAAGGGAATTTTTTGATTTTAAGGTGGGTACGGGTTTTTGAGTGGGAATGGAATTTTTAGGGTGCAGATAGGTCTTTGGGTGGCAAGGGAATTTTTGGGTTTTTGGGTGGTATGGGATTATTTAGAGTTTGGGGTAGTTATGGGATTTCGGGTGGTAAGGTATTTTTTACGATATATGGTGGGTATGGGTTTTTGGATTGACACAGACCTTTTTAGGGTTTAAAGTGGGTGTGAGTTTTTTGGTGACAATGTATTTTTTTATGGTTTACAATGAGTATTGGCTTTTTGGTGTCAAATGAAGTTTTAGATTTTAAGGTGTGAATGGGTTTTTCTGTGGTAAGGGATTTTCTATGGTTTAGGGTGGGTGTGTGATTTATAGTGGTAAGGGCTTCTTTAGGGTTTAGGATGGATATGGGTTTTCGGTTGGCATGGGAATTTTTAGGGTTTATGGTGGGTGTGGTGTTTTGGGTAGTAAGGTATTTTTAGGGTTTATTGTGGGTATGGGTTTTGGCTGGCAAGAACATTTTCAGAGGTTGGGGTCGGTGTAAGTTTTCTAGTGGTAATGGACTTTTTTGGGTTTAGGGTGGGTATGGATTTTTGGGCATTAAGGGATTTTTTAGGGTTTTGGGTGGATATAGGTTTTTGGGTGGCATGGGATTTGTAATTGTTTAGGGTAGGTGGGGTATTTGAGCAGCAAGGGATTTGTTTCGTGTGGGTTTGAATTTTTGACTAGAAAGGACATTTTTAGGTTTTAGGATAGCAATGGGTTTTCGAGTGGTAAGGGGATTTTTAGGGTTTGGGGTAAGTGTGGGTTTTTGGGTGGTATGGGAATTTTTGGGGTTTAGGGTGCATATGGGTTTTTGGCTGGCGCAGGAATTTTTAGTGCTTAGGATGGCTATAGGGCTTTGGGTGGTACGGTGTTTTTTATGGTGTAGGGTGGGTATAGGTTTTCGGGTGGAAATTAGTTTTTAGGGTTTACAATGGGTGGCAAGGGTATTGTTAAGGTTTAGGATAGTTATGGGTATCCGGGCTATATAGGAGTTTTTTAGGTGTTAGAGTGGGAATTTGTTTTTGGGTGGCAAGGGAAGTTTTAGGATTTAGGGTGGGAATTGGATTTTGGATGGCAAGGTAATAATTAGGATTCAGGTTGGGTATGGAATTTTGTGTGTCTTCTTAAAAAATGTTTTTTTATCTTACCCATACGTTTACTTCATAAAAGCAACAAAAGATACGAAGAAGAAGGAAAACATCTCATATCAAATATTTAGACATACATAATCCAAGAGGAGAAAAATATATGTAAGATAAGAAAAAAATATCGTAAATCAGAACTTAATAAAAATGACGCAAAAATATCAAGAAAAGAAAACATAAAATACAATTATCAATTCCATTGAAGACTGGACCACATCTTTTTAAATTTAAACCAAGATCTTGGGCCTCTAGCTGTAGCTACTGCTAATTCCATTTTATATATTTGTCTAAGTAAGACCCAAAATTCATTAATACTTGGACTCTTATTTTGAATCCACACTCGGGCAATACATAAGCAGGCACATACTATGAAAATAGAAATGAACGATCTCATATAGCGTCCCATATCTCGTATAACGCCAAAACAATTTCCTTCTCAGCAATCTGAACACCGTGGCCAATCGTCATTATTTTTTTTTTTTTTTTTTTTTTTTTTTTTTGTGAAAACCTTTATTGACAGTTCAAGAAGAACAAGTATGGGCCTACAACCCCCCAGGGCCGGCCGCTAAGCAATCAGAGCAATAACAACAAGTAGAAACACAGGCAGCACTTCGGGGAGCAAAATCGTACTGCTAATACTGTGAACAGCGTAAGTAGGGCACCAGGAGAAAGAGGTTTTCATTTTATGATGAAACGAGGCAGAAGGATCAGGTGACAAGCAATTTTAAAAACAACGATCACGGATATGCGGAGTAATGAACGTTAGCGATTTACAGCAATCTATTCGGTCAATGGCGCAAACACAAGAACATCAGGATGGGGAAACACATAGTATACAGTTGCGCCCGCAGTCACCCGCCAGAACTCCCCAAGAACACCCCGGAAGTTGTGAACACATGGAACGGCAACGAGGCATGGCAAAAGGAGGTGTATCACGCTGATCCCAGAAAAGAAAACAAAAAGAATCAGAGAAGAAAAAGGAGGCCATGGAAAAAAAGATGAAAGAATACAGAATCCCCTCCCCCAACCCCCCACCCTGCACCTCTGCAGATGAGTACGGCCCCCCCCCCCAGCAGTGTGCCTGTCGCCCTGGAACCAGACCCGAAATGTAGGAGAATAGGGAAAAAGAAGTAGGAAAGGACCCCCACCAGACGGGGGGGTAGAGAAAGTATTTATAAACTGGAGGAGGGCCTTCATAACAGACCCCCGGCTTCTCCCTCCCGCACGGTAAGGTTCCCCTAAAGTGAACAAGGAACAGCACAAAAACAAACTTCTCAAACCTCGATGGGGAGCATTATGCACCTATTGTGCCAGTAGCCATGTCAGGAAAGCACACCACCCCAAGCCCGCCCGTCCACTAGGCGACCACCCCCGAGGGGCTAGCCTCATCCCTGACCACTCTTCGGAATTCTGCCCATGCCAACCCCTCGACCCAGCACCATACCCAATGTTCCTAGGCAGAGGAATGTCCAACAACAACAGAGAAGCGACGCACACAGGTGGGGTGGAAGTCTCTGAGCATCAACACAGTCCGCCGCTTGAGGAAACAGGCTTCCCAGTGCTGCCCTAGGATCTGCTCTGCACGCAAGGTTCAGGAAGGCAGAAGCAGCCAAAGCAGACATTAGGTGCTGGAGTTGTCTCTGGGTCGCAGGAGGGCATGCACGGGATGAGGCCACCACATCCCACTCAGGTCCGACGCCTCCGGGAAAGATCAGGCTCTCAGAAGGTCGAACACACTGTAGCATACTGGCCGGGGCGTCCAGTCGTACACTAACCTCAGGGGTGGCCGCCACAGCTTCCTCCTGCGCGCAGTGTGGGTAGACTCCGTGTTCGTGCGGACAGGCGGGCCGCCACTGCCCCAACTCCGACGCCACACCATCGAGCTTACTCCCCAAGATCACGAAACCATGAACCAAGGAGGAATGAAGAGTACCAATAGCCTCGAGGAGGTCGCCGTACCCCAGCTCAGCTCTTTGTGATCTCGCCGCCACACTCTCAAAAATCGTACGCTCACAGGCCCGCTGCGGCCCAGCGGACAGGATGGTAGGCTTCATCGACCCAAGATGGCCGCCAAGTATGCCCGACCCTCACCGGGGCCGGGACCCCGGGACAAGCGTCGCGATGTCCACGTCGCGGGTGACCGGGTTCCGGGGGCAGGCAAAAAAAACTATCCGTGGTCACGGGCAACAGTCGTCCCCACCACGGACCAGCTCCCGTAGAAATCCGGGGGCGGCCCGCAATGATCGGGGCAGGATACGGACGGCGGCCGGGCAGCTCACCAGCAAGGCAGGGGCAGCCACCGGAGGATCCAAGATTTGCGCCCCCGGTCATGCACTCGGTCAGCTACACTGGGCAGTAGAAATGACCACGCCGAGATGCAGGCCGAGTTTGGCACCGCTCCGGTGGGCCGACTCCACCCAGTCACCACCAGCCGCTGTTGTCGCACTGCCACCCGGCCACGGCGCCCACTCGATGTCCCGGCTCCAGGGTCGCACAGGCCGCAAGGTTCAGATGCAGTTTTCTCCGGCGATAGCACTGCTAGAAACCTCGGAGTCACACAGTCGGGAGCCCCTCTCCTTCAGAAACACGACCACGTAGCACAGGTTGAGGATCTCAGGCAGGATATTCGTGCGGGATGCGGAGGTTCACGGAGCCGGGATTCTACGCTGCCGTCCCGGTCGCCATCTTGGCTCCTCCCCCCCCAATCGTCATTATTAGTGCAGAAGTTACCTCTACCCAAAATAGATTCAGCCTTGGACATGTCACAAACATATGTTTTAAGTCTGCAGCGTACAATTGACATTTTGGACATTCTGATTTTGCCAAAGCTTGGTTAGTGGCCTATTTAGATATATGCTCAGGAGTATAGTATAACATGAATATTATCCAATGCTGTTGAAGTGTAGGATTAACTGATGTAATAGGTGTATCTACACACTCCAATGAATCCTGGAATTTCTCCTGAGTTATCTCAATGTGAAAATACGACTAAAGTGTATATTCACAAGAGCATGTGATAACTACCGCAAGAGTAGCATAACGCAACTTTCAATATGGCAGCGTGGGAAAATAAGCCTGTGTTAACGTGGAATTCACAACAAAGCCGTACCATGCGATAGACACCAGATAACGTGTCAAATGACAGCGTCAAAATCAACACCACACCACAAAAATGTGAAACGCGAACGCGGAAATTCATGCGATGAGGCCAATCGCGGCACAAAAAGTAGCGAAAACCAGCCACAGGCCTGTAAATCCCACGCGTCTTGCGGGAAAATGCACCATAAAAACCACAGAAACAATGCACCAGAAACAAGCCTAAGCACGGAGCAACATGGATGCACCCTGACCCAGCGCAGAGAACAACGTGAACCCCACAACCCCCACAGACCACAATCAAGGAACAACGGGCACGGGGAAGGCCAAGGAGAAAAGGGAGAGGAACCTTCCAGACCGCAGGAAAACAAAACCAGCGTCACAGAAGTGACAGAACACTATCAGCAACTGACCCACAAGCAGACTACCTTGAATGCAGCTGTAGGATCGAGGAGTCCAACAGAGGAGGCCATGAGGCACCGGCAGGGCGTGACAACCTAATCCAGGTACAAACCCTCTGCCAACAGGAAGGTAGCAACGGCAATAGGAGGTGGCAGTCCAGCACCACAGGAGGAGCTGGAGGAAACCAAGTAATCCATGTGGAGATGGTGCAAGGAGTGGGAGTACAGACACATCTCAAGAGGACCTGACAACATCAACAGGGAAAGTAACGGACAGGGACTGGGTGGCCGGGGGGGGAGATGGGCACAATGACACACATGCACAACGAGGCGTAGCACACTGCACACCCACAATTACCCATGATCATGTCCCACATCCCCTTGGCACACTGCATCACACACACATAGCAAGAACAGCACACCCACATTGACGACAATGTGGTACAATGCGCATAGACGACACTGCAGAACAGAGGACACAACTGGCTCCGCACAGGCACAGAAACATGCCTACCACATCTGATATAGCAGGAAACTGTGAAATGTAAATGTACGCGTACGACCTCATATCTGTCATGTAGTCCAAAACCACACTGTCCCGCAGAAGAATGCAGCACCTCACAAACAGTCACAATGTACATTGCCAAAGAGTCTGCATGTAAACCAGAACAATGCGCCAACATACATGTCAACACAATGTCAACATGCTTCTTCCCTTCACATTGGGGCACACAACTCCTCCAGCATAGCAAAGAAGACAGCACATCTGTGATGCCGGAGAGGACCACCATACCTTCGACACCAACGCCCTACAACAGCCCATGGATATCCCATGCAAACCACCACCAGGACCAGGGCAGACAAGCTACTCAGAGGAGAACACAGCCCCTGCAACAGACCACACAGTAGGAAGCACTCGCAAGCACAGCTGTCTCAGGACACTTCTCCCACCAACACATGGCATCCCAATTCCATGTGTGAGCACGACAAAAGGAGGTGGCCCAACAGGTGTGGGTGGGGT
This sequence comes from Triturus cristatus, assembly GCF_964204655.1. Taxonomy (NCBI): domain Eukaryota; kingdom Metazoa; phylum Chordata; class Amphibia; order Caudata; family Salamandridae; genus Triturus; species Triturus cristatus. The sequence continues at coordinate 582,209,522 of NC_140586.1, forward strand.
CCCAACCCATGGAAGGCGAATTAGATCACATACGTTGGTGTCTATTACCCTTCAGGGACCACCTACACCCCACAAAGGAGACCCACACTCCCTTAGATACACATGCAGATGCACATTTACAGTACACAACCACACCCAGGGGCACGCACATATCAGTCACACACCCATGTTGGCGTGGCAGTTGACGGCCCAGGCCACTCCCCTTACAAATTGAGTGGGTGACGACAAAGCTACATGTCCAAGCTCCAACCCGCTGCCTGCAGTGACATGTCTGCATCTGATGTACACAGCAAACTGTAATGTCCTAGGGCCCAGGGCCCTCATGTATACAACAAGACCACAGGGACACACGTATATATCATGTCGAGCTGGCTACGAGCTTGTGCGCCCGGCCCCTTTATTGGCAGGGCCACATGTACAGTGACGCCTGTGCTGGATGTGTGTGGGGTGAGTGTATACAAGTCTGCACGGAATGTTTGGTGCTGGCAACAACTTGAACATTGGATACCAGTGCAACAGAATCAGAAAACACATGCATAGCAGAGTCAACTGCACAGCAACATGGTGGGAGCCAGAGTAAAGATAGAGGTCCCCCAATATTCAGTCAGGAGGTTACGTGAGTTGCAGTGTACTGAGGTAGGGGCACTAGAGATGAGCGCACTCATGTGAAGGAATTGCTAGGAGTGTGTCCCTTCAGGTTAGTCCTGATGCAGATGCAGTGGGGTGTGTTAAACCTGCATCAACTTCCTCATCAACATCCCAGGATTCCCACACTTCCTGAGGTGACAGTTGCATCCGCAGTCCACAGCGCAATACCCAGTAATGGTTCCAGGTGTGTAGCTTGACTACCACCTCCAGTCTGCATTCTTAGCTTGGGGATGTTGCCTCCAGCCCTCCCATTGACTGTGCCATCTCCCGTAAGCACACTTGACACATCTTCCCCATCATATTCCCAGGTCTTCCACACTGCATGAGGTGAGATAGCTGCGCAACATCTCCACAGCACAAAACTCAAACACTAACCGACAATGGCTTGTGGTGCACTGAGTCACTGGCACCTGGAGTGCTGAGGAGGGTATCAGGCTGATGATGGCATCCGCGACAGGTCTGAGCAACTAGGTAGGTCTGTCAGGACTACTGTATCAACACTGGCAAATGGCTGTTGGAGGTGGTCCTTGCGGTGGTGACGTGTGCCTCCTATGATGATGCGACGTCCGGGCCGGTCAGGACCCGAATCTATGTGTGGGCCCTGGTGGCCCGCAGTTGAGTCCGAGGCTGTGGACAGCGCAGGGCCACAGACACATGGCATTGATGACCCCAAGACCAATGTCACAGAGGTCATCCAATATATCAGAAGAAGGGGTCCCAGACCTGAGCAGCACAGAGTTGGTGGCCCCGGATGCACTGCGGCCAGCACAGGCACCCTGCCACGGGACGGTGATATGCGGTGCACTGAGGTAGGTCCACGCGAAGTGGGCGGATCCTCATTGATGTCCCAGGTGAATGTGGCGTAGGCTTGCGGGGAACAGAGGAAGGTGTCCTCCAGGGTAGGATGCAGACGGTCTGATGTCATCAGGCAGCAGCAAATGGAGTAGTGGAAAGTGCCAGCCTTGTTTTCACCACCAATTCAGTATCAGCTACATGATGTACGACCAGAGAGTGTCCATGAATGTTGGGTAACAGACTAAGTGACACAGGTGCTGAGGGGGGATGCAGTCTGCTATGATGCCGGTACACTGACATGAACTCCAGCATTGTCAAATCAAGACTGTGACCTACTGGACCGCAGTGTAGGCTGTAGGCAGTGGTCAGCAGTGGCCCACAGCCACGTGTCATTGGCAGGCGAGGCACAGAGTTAGTGACACCAGGGCAGTTGTCGGTAGTGTTCGATCACCTTTGTAACAATGATCCTGTTCCCTCTGGATTGCAAGGTGTCATCCTCTTACGCCTCTCCGTGCGTACGTTGACATGTATTCTACCTTTTGAATAACCGATGTTCAGTTCCAAATCTGTGACTCACTCGTGCGCAGCGTAGGTCGAGGGCAGGAGTCTGCGTAGGCCCACATACCCTTTGTGGTTGTGATACCATGCACAGACTTGTTGGCACCACATTGAAAGGGGTTTAGTGACTTGTCCTATGCCTTAAATAGTGTTCACTGCCATGGTGTAATCAAGACTCAGTTCCAAATGTGTGACCTACCTGACCGTGGTGTAGGCCTGAGGCAGCGGTCAGCACGGCCCATTCACCAAGTGTCGCCGGCATAGTTAAGATGGCCCCACCAGCCAGCGTAGTTCAGGTTCAGTGGTACCATGTGTTCAGACACCTTCGTGTACATGACCCGGGTTTCATCCGGACTGAGCTGCATCTTCCTCTTACTCCTCTCCGTGTGACCACTGGTGTGGACATTCGTGATTTGCACCCCGGTGCGGGATGTGGGACCTACTGGTCTGCAGGGTAGTCCTGGTCCCTCATCCATGTGGCACCACATGTTGCCGGCTGGCATTGAACAGGGTTAGTGGTACCATGTGTCACCGGCTGGCATTGAACAGGGTTAGTGGCACCACGTGTCACTGGCTGACGTTGAACAGGGTTAGTAGCACCACGTGTAGCAAGAAGTTCATATGGAACTATGCCTCACTGATCGGGTGGGGCCTGGTGCTGTTGCCACTGTCCCGGATTTGGGGTCACTGGCATTCATGACTCAGGTCACAGTTTCACATATGGGACATACTGGGCTGAAGAGTAGGCCTGAGGTGGCAGTAGAGTACGTCAACGAAAAAGGAGTAAAGCGGGCCTGTGTCGTGGAGGCCGTGATGGTCTGAGGAGGCTGCCAAGGTCATGGGACTCAAGCCTGGAGCTTGCACCGGAACATGTTGGGCCCTCTTTGACACACGCCAGTGTCGGAAGGTGATCTGTGAGGCCTTTCTGCGCAGGGGCGGGCCTGACGGGTTTGTGGTCCAGTGTGCCGGTGTCCAGCAGGCGCACAACGTTGCAGGCACTTCGCTCAAGAGCATGGCATCGGCCTCGTAGCGGGGTGAGAGGTGCCACCCTGGCAGAGACTTTGGGCTTTTCGGAAGAGGACCACGCCCAGGGCTACGTGCTTCTTATTCACACCCCTACGCTGGCTTGGCGTGCTCTGGGCCATCCCACTCCGGTCACGATTGGGGGGGTGTAACAGGCAAGATTTCCACAAGGTCCCCTACTGGCTCTGGTGAAATGGTTGCATCCGCTGTCCACTACACTTCATACACCAGAGGCGAATGTCGCCATGGATATGGGTGTGTGCTGCATACTGTGGTCTGTCCGGAACATCTCCGCCATGCTTGGCATTGTGTACGTTCCCAATCATGGTACTGCTGCATCCTTCACACATGCCTGTTTGCCACCTCTCCCCACATTAGGCTGTTGTGGGGCTGAGGTGCTCTGCCGTTGATGGCTCATGATCACGGCTTGGCCAGGTAACCATTGTGAGTTGTTCTGTCGTGTCTGGTGGGTGGGCATTTTGTTGTGCATGTTGGTTGTGATTTTGTGACGTGTGTCAGACTTGTGATTTGCATGGTTGTGGAGTTGAGGTGAGTGGCTGTTCATTTGGAAATTGCCAAGGGGATGTGCATTTCCCTTGTTGCCATCCTGGGTACGCTGGTTGATGATGGACGGTGGGAGGATGAAGGAATCATGCACACTGGTTGTGTATTTGAAGGCGACATTGTTGGAGGTTCCACGGTGTTCTGTTGTTGCCTGCATATTGGGGTGGGACTAGGGGTGGGCGGAATTTTCAAAATTAACTTTCGGCAATTATCGCGAACATTTTTAAAATTATCGCAAACAAGCGGAAATATCGCGAAGATGCGGACGTTTTTTTCCCGCATGTTCGCGAGATTTTCTGCATGGTTGCGGGTCGCCAACTTACCCATGTGGTTGCTTGCGGGCGCGGCCATCTTGTTTTGAGTTGTCTCGCGGTGCATGATCGCGAGAAGAAAGACGTGATCGCGCGACGCATGACGTCACTGCGGGCGCGAACTGTCGCGAGACAGCGCAAATGGCTAAAAACAATACAACATCTCATGGAGAACGCGACCGGATCAAGAAAACTTGTCGGCGAACGCAGGGATTCAGGTAAGGCGATCGCGCGCGCGTGAGAATGTATTATTTTACAGCGCGAGCAAGAAACAAAATATCGGCAAGCTGCGGAAACCGGAAATTTTGACATTTTCGCGCTCTCCGCGGAACGCGAAAATGTCAAATTATCGCAATTTCCGCGAACGGAAAGAAATTTTCGCCCAGGCCTAGGTGGGACGTGTGCTTTCTGTTGTGGTGATTGTGTGCTGTGTCACCAAGGGGAAAATGTGGGACATGTGTGCTGTGGATTGCCCCCAACACGTGCGTGCATCCTGCTATGGCGTATGGTTCTTGCTTGGTCTCCAGCGTGACCTGCGCAATTGTGTTTGATGTATGAGGACTGGGGTACCAGGGTGATGGTGATGTCGAGGACAGGTGTGAGGGACTTGGATGTGGCTGGCAGTGAGACTCCTCTGACTCTGGTGCTGTGGGCTGTTAACACCAGCCTGTGAATGGGGTGATAACTTTATTGCAACTTTGGATGCGATAAAGTGCCGTTGACTCGGCGATAGTTCCTTGTGAAAATGCCCCTAAGTATCTCTGAAACCTGTAGTCCATCATCGCTAGCAGCTGCTAACAACTTCTGATAAACTTTGCCAATAGTTCCTCGGCCAACAGTCAAAAATAGTGTAGATAGTACTTCTGGGGTGTTCGTCAACTCTAATAGCCTCTGACCCCGTACAAAATAATTCCTTACTTGCAAGCACTTAAAGAAAGTACTCTGTTGTAATCCAAACTCCTCTTTCAGGGCTACAAAAGATCGAAACCCCTGTCCATCAAAAAGCTGACCCAGTTTCAAGACACCCTTGCACTGCCAGCTTTTACCAATAGAGTCATAAAATATGGGGGGGAAAATAGGGTTGACCCATAGTTTCATATTTGGATGCAACGCTGGAACAGAGTATTCCTTACAGATATCTTGCCATATCCCAGTAATATCCCTTATTATCTTAAACCTGACCTGTTTGTAGTAATTCGGATCTGCCGTTTTATATGAGCAGGAGGCCAAACAAGCCCCCTCTAAGTGGCGGTCCACTGCTAAAGATTGATCTGATGTGTATAAGTGGCACTTTTGAGACACTTTTGTGACAATAGCCATTAGTATAACTTGTGACTGCCTCGGATATATGTCTTACAAATTATAGATATGACTTAATGTTTTGTTTTGCATTTGTCACGACTATACACTTACTTGGGGTGGAATGGTTGGGGTATGGTGAGTCAACTGGGTTCCTGAAGGCGAGCAGAGGTGGCGTCTTCTGTATGCTGTCAATTTGGGACAGCAAGGAAGGGGAGGATTCATTTTCATAGGCATGAGGGAGGGTAGGAAGGTTAGGGGAGAGAATGGTAGCAGGCAGAGAATGGTAGTTGGCTGTTGCTGGTGACCGGGTGGAGCTGCCGGAAGGGAATGGGGTTGGGGGGAGGGGGGAGTTAAATAGCCACATTTTAGTATATTTAGTCAGAATATTACTGGTGGAACCAAAGGGAAAGGATTACGAAACAAGGGGGGAAGCGATTAAATCGAGTTTACAACTGTGTTTTAATGTCTGACTTTAAATACATGTGTTGGAATGTAGCAGGGCTCAATCAAGCCAGGAAACGACTGTTAGTAATGGAAGTGCTATGCGCATTTAAACCCCATATATTGGGTCTTACAGAAACACATTTAGCTTTCAAGGACAGAGAGCAGCTAAAACAGATTGGTTTCGATTTATTACTGTGCACTTCACAAATAGTCTCTATTCGAGGGGTAGCCATATTAAAGTTAAAATTTTTTAGAATAACAGTAATACATACACTAAAGGCAGATGGGCAATCGCTCAATTATTTATTTGGGGCGTAAAACTACAATATGCGGGGTTAACGTTCCAAATACAGACTGTCCTGAAACTATTTATTATTATTTATGTTCTGAATTGTTGGACTGGGCTGGTGATTTGATAGTAATGGGTGATTTTAATTGTATAATTGATCAGAAGATCAATACTACCAATACAGCACAACGGGCTAGAATGGGCAGGACTAGGGTTGCAATTTTGTAACTCCTTCATCTGCATCAGTTGGAAGATGCTTGGAGGAGAATAAATCCAACTGTTCCTGGGTTTACATTTTATTCATTCCCGCATAAACATTATTTTGTTAAAAGAACTATGCTGGATAAATCGACTAATGAAGTTTACATCGGACCATAATCCGGTGATGTTAACCGTGCAGATCCAGGGTGATAAGCAGCCATTTAAGAAATGAACATTTCTAAAACATTTTTAAGTAACCCGGATTATGGTAAATTTATGCGGGATACTCTACGGTAATACCTAGAGAATAACAGGGGCACTGCGGCTACTGCAGTGGTATGGGATTGCTTGAAAGCCTATGTTAGAGGGGCCACACTGCAGTTTATTTTAAGGCAGAACCATCAGGCTATTAGGGAGAAGGAGCAGGAACATGAGCTGTTATTAGAGTTAGAGCAACACCATACAAGAGCAATTGTACTAAAAGAAGCGGTGGAACAGCAAATATACTGGCGCTTGGTGGAAGTTAGAGCCAAACTTAATCGAGGGTTAGTGGATAAAGTAGCTACCAAATACCACAAATATAAGTCTAAGCAATATGAATATGGAGAAAGAATGGGTCGTCTGTAAGTTACTTAGATTGCCGATCAAAGGGCTAGATCATACATTAAAACAATAAAAGGGGGAGATGGTCTATTCTATACTAGATCAGAAGATATATTAGAACAATTTAGACTTTTCTATGCAGACCTATATTACGAGTCAGTGCCCCCTAGTATACATTTAACTCTGGACTATATACAGGAGTCTAAGCTACCGATGTTGAACTCAATGGACTATGAGGGTTTGCAAAGGGATATTGAACTTGGGGAGGTTGAGCTAGCATTGCGTACTTTACCAACTGGTAAGGCGGTTGATGAAGACACTATCCCGTTGGAATTTAACAAAAATTTCAAGGACATTTTGGCACCAGTTTTCATTACATTGTTTAATAATATTATGCAAGGGGAGGATGTTCCTTCCTCTTGGAAAATTACCAATATTATAGTATTCCTTAAAAAGGGGAAACCGGTAGAGGAAATGGGCTTGTATCGCACCATATGATTGAATAACGCTGATGTTAAAAAAAATGTCAAAATTCTAGCTTCTCGGCTGGCCCCGACTATACATCAGCTAGTGTCGAACGACAACATGGCTTTATCCCCGGCAGAGACAAAGCAGCACATATTAATACAGCTATTGCTGCATTTGACACTTATGGTCAATTAAATCAGCAAATAGGGATGTTGATAATAGACGCAGAGAAGCATTTGACCGAGTTGCCTGGGGAGCACTATGGCCAATTATTTAATCATTCGGCCTTGGTCAAAGGTTTATCTCGGCAATTCAAAAATTGTATATTAATCAAATAGCAGCTTTGAAGCTGAATGGCCTTGCATCAGCTCATTTTCCTGTTAGAAGGGGCAAGCGGCAGGGATGTCTGCTACCCCCATTGTCAAAGAATTTGTTATGATTGATGGTGGCAAGGGGATTTTTATGGTTTAGATTGGTTATGGGTTTTTGCTTGTTAAGATATTTTTTATGGTTTATGGTGGGTATGGGTTTTTGGGTGGCAGGGAGTTTATATGGTTTATGGTGGGTGAGTCTTTGGGTGGCAAGGTATTTTTTAGGGTTTAGGGTGCGTAAGGGTTTTTGAATGGCAAAGGAAATTTTAGGGTTTAGGGTGGGTATGGGTTTTGGAGTGGTAAGCAATTTTTTAGGGTTTAGGTTGGGCATTGGATTTTGGGTGGCACAGAAATTTTTAGGGTTTAGTTTGGGTATGGGAATTTGGTTGGTAAGTGATTTTTTAGGGTTTTGGGTGCATATGGGTTTTCAGGTGGCAAGGGTATAGTGTGGGTTTGGGTTTTTAGGTGATAGGGGAATTTTTAGTGTTTATGGTGAGTCTGAGGTTTTGGGAGGCATAGGTATTGTTAGGCTTTATGGTAGGTATGGGTATTTAGTTTTTAAGAGAATGTTTAGGATGGAAATGATTTTTTGGGAGGTAAGGGATTTTCAGAGCCAGATGCATGACCGTTTTTGTACAGTTGAGAAGAGTGGCCTGTTTGTGACTGCAAAATAGCCCTGTGCAATGTACAAACCCTATTTTGATAGTCAGTAACCTATTACCAACTCGCAAAATAGGCTTTTCGACTCACTACTAGGTAGGGGTGCTAAGGGCACCCCTTCCTAACAGCGAGTCGCACTACTATGTTTGATCAATTTGTACGGTCAAAATACACTCGCACTTTACCACCTATTTCAAAAAGGTGGTAGGCCACTCACAAACAGGACGGGTGTCTCCAGGGGACACCTTCGCCTTTGTGACTGGCAGCAAAAATATTTTTTAAGAGCAGTCAGTGGTCCCATAGACCACTGCCTACTTTAAAAAAATGAAACAAACGTTTTTTTTGTTTGTTTTTTAAATGTGTCCTGTTTTCCTTTAAGGAAAACTGCTCTATTTCAAAAGCAGTTACAGACATGGTGGTCGGCTGCTGGCCATTCCCAATGGAGTCACACATTGCAACAATATTTCATGAATATTAATGAGGCATGTTGTTTGCGACCCTTATCAGGAATCGCAAACAGTGTCTGAGACACTGTTGTACATAACATTCTGTGAATCGCAAATGGCGAGTTGCAAAACAATTTGTGACTCGCAAAACGGAATGGTTGTACATCTGGCCCTTAGTGTAAAGGAAGAGGGAAAGGATATCCTAATCCCTACTATGATGCCTCCACAGCCTTTGCCCCCATTGTACGGATTAGACTCCAACCGCCACCCCTACAGGCTCCTTGAGCCTGTCAAAGGCAGTGGTCTTTCCCCAAGCCAGAATCATATTGTAATCCGGCAGTCGCACTGATACATTCTAATCTGGCTCATAGTCCAATTTGTGGGAAAAGATCTCTCAAGTGTAAAAGCCTCATTTGTAGTTAGACAAATATAACAAAGTTGCACATTCAGAGATTACTGTCTGTAAACAATTGGATTTGTGAGGGACGAGGAGGAGTGATACTGTTCCCATGAAATGTCCTGAAAAGGTGATTGGACGAGAGGAGAAGAAGATGCAACATTAACTGCAACATAATATTGAACTGTGTATAATAGTACATGTTCCTAGAGTAGGTTAACATACACCCCATTTTCTATGGTATGCAGACATTCATGCTGATTGCTGTGGCTACTGCTACTGCACATTTTCCCTGCCTTACTCCTTATTGCTTTGGGACTTTACTGAGTTTTGTGAAGCTCTCTTTATGGGAAGTTCTGCTTTGATCGATTATTGACTTCTGGATATTTTTTAAGCTTTATGCTTGATCACATTCCCTTTTGAATTTGAACTATTTATGGATTACTACTGACTCTTTTTGCCATTCTTCGGATAGGATTTCTTCCTTTCTGGAAAACACTTGGGGCCTGATTACAAGTCTGGTGGTCCATAGGCCAGTAGACTCATGGGGGCGCTGTAGTGGCTGTCTCCTGACCACCCTATTAGGAGTTGGGCAGTCAGACTGCCACAGCCACCAGGGAACTGACATTCCCTGGCAATGTTGTGGTGTTCAGGAGGCAGAAATATGCTTGGTGGGAGCGCCATGGTCTCACCAAGTATATTACGAGTTTTCTCTCCTCCGGAGGTGTCATGGAGATTCGTCCTCCATGAAAACCATGGCAGAGAGGAAACAAAGGGGGCCCTGTCACCTCCACATGGGGATGAATTCAGGGGGGCATAACATGTGACCCCCTGTGTCCATGCGTCCCACCTCCTGCATGGTATGGACTGAAAAGTCCATGCCATGCTGGAAATGTTTTTGGCATTTCCATAGTGGTGCCCATTTTAAGAGGCACTGCTGTAGGAACACTAAAAACCAGCCCGCCAGACAGGAGGAAACTCATAATTTGGCAGGTGGCCTGACCATGGATTTGATGGTGCATCGGTGGGACAGACCCAGCACCACACCACCAAAGCTTTAATCAAGCCCTTTTATAATTGACTTAACCATTTTCTTAATCAAGTCTGTAACATATTGATTATTTGCAACTAATATGAACACACCTTATGATTCTGAATATGGATAATATACTAAACTTTAAAAAGTAAAACCCTTTAAAACTTTAAATAGTTCTCATAATAAACTTGACTTTAGATAGAAATTGTGATTACTATTTATGTGATAATTTCCTCCTGATCTTAACTACAAAAGCTGAGGTACATTGACCTATTGGGCTGCAACACAGCGGGAATCAGTATTTGTGTGATGGTAAAATGGGTTGTATTTAAACTGATGTCTGCTCCAGCAAAGTTTGGTAGCAGAGGATGCTTTATGTTCTGAGAAGAGGAATTTTAAATACTTGTCCAAGTTAGAGTAATCACCGAACCCCAAAGCCCAGTGTCCGGAGCTTGAAGACTGACGAGGTGTGATTTTCCAAAACTCAATCAATCAATCAATCAATCAGTGACACTTATAGAGCGCGCTACATACCCGTAGGGTCTCAAGGCGCTGGGGAGGGGTGGTGCCGCTACTGCTCGAACAGCCAGGTCTTCAGCTTCTTCCTGAAGGAGAGGTGGTCTTGGGTCAGGCGCAGGTCGGACGGGAGGGAGTTCCAGGTCTTGGCGGCCAGGTAGGAGAAGGATCTTCCTCCTGTAGTCGCTCTTCGGATGCGGGGGACAGCGGCGAGGGCGTGGTTAGCTGATCGGAGGTGGCGTTTGGGAGCGTAGAAGTTGACTCGGCTGTTGAGGTAGCTCGGGCCTTGGTCGTGTAGGGCTTTGTGTGCGTGGGTGAGGAGGCGGAATGTGATTCTCTTGTTGACGGGGAGCCAGTGAAGGCCTCTCAGATGTCCGGAGATGTGGCTGGATCGTGGGATGTCGAGGATGAGTCTGGCTGAGGCGTTTTGGATCCGCTGGAGTCTCTTCTGGAGCTTGGCGGTGGTCCCGGCGTAGAGGGCGTTGCCGTAGTCCAGTCGGCTGGTGACGAGGGCCTGGGTGACGGTCTTCCTGGTCTCTGTGGGGATCCACCAGAAGATCTTCCGTAGCATGCGTAGGATGTTGAAGCACGCCGAGGAGACGCTGTTGACTTGTCTGGTCATGGAGAGGGAGGAGTCCAGGATGAAGCCCAGGTTTCGTGCATGGTCAGTTGGTTTGGGTGCGGTGCTCAGGGCGGGGGGCCACCAGGAGTCGTCCCAGGCGGAGGGTGAAGGGCCCAGGATGAGGACTTCCGTCTTGTCCGAGTTCAGTTTCAGGCGGCTGGTCGTCATCCACTCGGCTACCTCTTTCATCCCTTCGTGCAGGTTGGCTCTGGCGGCGGCGGGGTCGTTGGTCAGGGAGAGGATCAGCTGTGTGTCGTCGGCGTAGGAGATGATGCTGAGGTGGTGTTTGCGTACGATGGCCGCGAGGGGGCTCATGTAGACGTTGAAGAGGGTGGGGCTCAGGGATGATCCTTGGGGGACGCCGCAGATGACTTCGGAGGCCTCTGACTTGTACGGTGGTAGGCGGACTCGCTGTGTTCTTCCGTTGAGGAAGGAGATGATCCATTCCAGCGCCTTGTCCTGGATTCCGATGTTGCTGAGGCGCCGTATTAGGGTGCGGTGGCAGACCGTGTCGAATGCCGCGGAGAGGTCTAGGAGGATGAGGGCCGCTGTTTCTCCGTTGTCCATCAGGGCTCGGATGTCATCTGTGGCGGCGATGAGGGCGGTCTCGGTGCTGTGTTTGGCTCGGAAGCCGGACTGTGAGGGGTCGAGGGATCCGTTCGTCTCGAGGAAGGCGGCCATCTGCTTGTTGACGGTCTTCTCGATGACTTTGACTGGAAACGGGAGAAGCGAGATGGGGCGGTAGTTCTTGAGGTCGGTGGGGTCCGCTGTTGGTTTCTTGAGTAGAGCGCTGAGTTCGGCGTGTTTCCAGCTTTCAGGGAAGATGGCGGTGTCGAAGGATGTGTTGATGATGTCTCTCAGGTGGGGTGCGATGACAGCGTCGGCCTTGTTGAAGACGTGGTGAGGGCAGGGGTCGGTTGGTGATCCGGAGTGGATGGAGTTCATCGTGCGGATGGTGTCTTCTGTGCTGATCGGGGTCCAGGCGTGGAGGGTGGTGGTGGGGGGGGGTGGCTGGTCGGCCGTGGTGTGCGTTGGTTGGTTGTTGAAACTGCTGTGTATGTCCGTGATCTTGTTGTGGAAGTATGAGGCGAGGGAGTTGCAGAGGTCTTGTGATGGGGTGATGTCGTTGTTTCCTGCGTTGGGGTTGGAGAGCTCTTTCACGATGTTGAAGAGTTCCTTGCTGTTGTGTGCGTTGTTGTCCAGCCGGTCCTTGAATGCTGTTCTTTTGGCGGCGCGGATCAGCTGGTGGTGTTTCCGGGTGGCCAGTTTGTAGGAGGTCCTGTTGTCCGGTGTCGGGTCCCTTTTCCAGACTTTCTCGAGGGCTCTGATTTCTGTAGTGAAGGTATATAAAGGAAAAACACAATATACATACATAACAAAGGGCGAAAGGGACGGGGTATGGAAATCAACAGATTCCCAGACCTCAGGCATTTGCATCCAAAGTGACTTTCAACCATTCATATTTACAACAGTCACAGTGTGAGAGACATCTTGTGCACCACATAGATCATAATAAATTAATTGGAGTCAAGGTGTGGGTGTAGATGACGTTATAGTCAGGGGATCATCAAGACAAGGAGATCTATATGCCTGAGAGATAGCCTGAGTGAGATTACAGGGGGGAGGAAGTAGTTCCTGTGCAAGGCGGTGCTCCGTGTGGTATTCAATAACCATAAATAGTTGGCGAACATGGAAATCGGCAAGCGGGTCAAGAGGAAATGTCCTGCTCATAGTATCCTGGGAGGCACATTCTTCTTTATATGTGTGCTGCCATAGGCATCACACATAGAAAGAGAAAGAAATTAGGAGAAATAGAGATATTTCTCCTCATTAGGCCTCCCCTTGGAAGGCATCAGATTTGGCCTATTCTGAGGTTTACAAGTTCTTGTAAATCTGTGAATGCATCAAAACCGTTGCATGGGAACAATGCAATGCCCATGGAATGCCTTCCTGGGGCAGAGTAATGCAATGAAGTGATTTGCGCTGCTTCGCATTACTCCAGACTTATAAAGCTACTCAAAGCTATTTAAAGCAGCTTTGCATGGCTTCATAAATCTGACTTAAAGGTTTGTGTCACACATGTACCACATTGCGTGGTGCAAACGTGATGCAAGCCTCTCATTAATAGACCCCCAGGTATCTAATCTCATTTATTACACCTTTTGAAGCATACACATTGTGTAAGAAGACTTTTGGGTTTGCTTCTGATGCTGTCTTCAGTAAATTAGGCTACATATTTTAAATGTTAATGAAATCATATGCTACCAATATAATGTGCTAAACTATTGGATAACAACTGATGAGTATGACCCAACTTTAAAAGTACTTTTATTTAGACTCCAGAAATTGGACTAACAACCAAGAGGGATCTATTTCAAATTGTAGAAGAACACAATTAGGTCAGAATCTCAAATTAAATTGGCAAATAGAACCTAAGCATAATCTCGATGAAGTTATTAGGGAAGCTCTTGCTCCTTGTTGCAAGGAAAAGAGTCAAATGACTTTTAGGACTATTCGAGTACTACTCAAAGTAAAAACATTTTTTTAATTGTCGAATTGATGTGAGCTTTGTTAAGAAAATTGTACTGTTTAATTGGAGAGAGAATTGTCAGGAAGATTTTAAGCATGTTAAAGAAAGAAATCTCAGAGACAACCTTGTTGCATAATTTTGATATAAGCAGGCATCCAATTGTAACAATGGATTCCAATAAAAAGGGCCTGGGAAACATGTTTAGTACAATTGTTTGAGGAAAAGAAACGAGAATAGTGATGTTTGACTCTCAAGCTTTCATTTAAAAAATTCCTCATCAAATCACAGCAGAGGATTAAACATTTTTCACTGCATAAATCAACTTGGAACTCATCCAACATTTCATTTTACTTTTTATTTTTCCCAAGTCCTTTTCTCCCTTCCACTTTCTCTGCTTTTAATATAGTTTTTATTGTGAGATAAATACAAGGAAATGATAAAGCATGTTTAAAAGATGAAGTAAAGTCTCCCCCTTGCAAAACTTTGCAATTGTAAAATAGAGCCTTCAAATTCAGAAGGATAGTCATAAAACTGCTTGTCAGATAGAGTGATTTTTACGGAGCTATGTATGTGGATACTTATAAGAGGAATACATGTTGAATGTTTTAGTGATTAGCATCTACCATGTTTCTCCTTTTGCAATGCATTTTACTTAATTCCTCATTTTGAGGCTCCAAACATGGAGCATACAGAAAGGGAGATGATAGATTTTAGCTGTAACATAAATAATGTATTGGAGGTACCATTTATTGTCTACAAACATGGCTCTGTGTATCTTAAAACCACTACATAAAAAGGTAATTAAATGCACCTCTTTTAAAATAATCAAGATTGTAGATCAGAGAGAACATTTTTGGAATTGTTTACATTTAAAACTGTCATAGATTAGACCGTTTTAAAAACCTTAAATATTTCATAAAAAACCATGTGAATGTTTTGGGTCCTTATTAATTTCAGCAACGTGTTGTAGCAGAGATCAGAACCATGGGGCATATCATCAAGCCGGCGCAATAAAATTATCGTCGCTTTAGCGTCCGTTTTTGGGCGAAAAGCAGCGATAATTTTATCGCAGTATCAGTAAGGTCACGCTATCACGATGCAAAGTGGGCGTTCCTTCCCAAAATAACTGGAGAAATGTCGCTAACCGACATTTCTCCAATATGCAAGGGAATCGCTAACCTGCTTAGCGATTGGATAAGAAGCGCTAACCGGGCTTACCGCAGGTTCCTGTACGCCTGCTTTCAAGCTGATTTAGCCATGTAAGCCAATGGGAGGTGGATTACATGGCTAAGTCCACCCTGCCCTATCAGCTAGGTATCGCCTGTCACAGTGCGATTATTGCTGGATTTCCAGAGATAATCGCACTGTTTTATAGCTAACATGGATTTCTATCGCTTTGAAAATAAGCGTTGCTTTAGCACGCTATCTCCGCGATAGAATCCAGCGATAGCCGGCGATAATTATCCTAGCGCTAAGTGCTCTTAGCGATAATTATCGTCGGTTGTTGCTGATATGCCACCATATTCTTGTACACACTCAGTGGCATATTATCAAGCACGGCGTTAAAATTATCACTGCTTTAGCAGCAGAAAACTGCCGCTAAAGCGGCTATAATGGGCTTGATAATATGCCGCAGAGAATTCCAATAGAAGCCCATGTTCACACCAGAACACCGTTTCTTGATAATATGCCCCCTAGACTCTCACACAGGAAACTAAACAATTCTAAAACTGTATTCGCCAGCAGCATGTCTCCCAGTGAAGGCACATTCTGTAGTTCTTTAATAGATCTTTGTAACCTTCACGAGCATCTGTTCGGGGAAGAATACAAAGTGATATGTGGGTTGTTCCTATATGGAATCTTGTCTCACTTACTAGCTGTGAATCTCCTGGGTAGATATCCACAAGCTAGGAGCAACCAAATTACAGCATTTTGATAGTGTACAGCGGACTGATTTACAATTCTTATTGTTACCGAAGCCAATGATGCTCATTTCATTATCCTGAAAAGGACATAAGGATGTATCAGCCCTAAGATGACTCAAGCCTTCGATATAAATGTTACACAGAGATGAATTCCATTGGTAATATACCCTCTTACCTACCGTCCTCGCTAATTAGTAAAATAAGGAGGAAGAGTGTAAAACGGGGCTGTTCTGACCTAGATAACTATATTGCAGGTAAGTCGCTCTCCCACTGTCTATTTTCGCTGAAATAAACATTTGTACTTGCAAAGAAAATACTCCTTTAGTAAAGCACAGTAATTTACGATAAAATAATGAAGCAACTATAAATGTAAACCTTGTTTATTTCGTCTGTGCCTGCAGCGCTTCTGCTCAAGGGGGGGGGGGGGGGGGTCACACATTTGAATATATGCACAGTTGCGTTTCATGAGTACTGAGAAGATATGCAACCCAGTTTTTTTTAAATTACACATTATGCCTCATATGCTGACGTTATAACAATTGACCCCTTTTTCATGAATTCGTGTTTGTTAAAAAAAATAATTCTTTAAAAAAGGTTGTATGCAGTAATGCATTGTTTGATAAATGTAAGATTACATGCAGAGATGCTGAGCATTTATCATTATTATTGTTGGGTCAGACACGTCTGTTTTTCAAAGGGCCAAAGAACAATGCAAGGTTCTGTTAGTCTTTTCACTATGTTTTCTTTTGGTGGAAGAATTGTTTTTAAAGGTGATAGGGCACCACCACTGTTTGCAAATTTGGCTTTGAGGAAGTCCGTCCAGGTCAAAATGCGTCAGCCAAAATAAATCAACTTCTTGAAACTCTCTCTGGAGTGTGAGTCTTACTGGCGCTGAGTTGCGAGTGCTATTTGCAGATATATCTTTATATTGCACACACATACAACATGCCCTTTCTAGATATTGCCCTGCCACTTAATTACAATCTAATCTAGAGGGCAGGGGGAGGGCTGCAATCAATGGGGTTTCAGTGATGACTGGAATTTAATTGTGTGGCTGTCTAGTGGGAATACACAAAGCCCAGCTGTCACCCAAGCCAGACAAGTGATCAGAGATAGACAGCAGGCATCAAGTGCCACAATGTTAGATGTGGGTCTTTCTGTATTGAAAACATTATTTGGGAGCTTTTCATTGACAGGGCATGTAAAACTTAAAAGTACATGGCCTGAGTTTTGGGCACCCTGCTCTCTGGGTTGTCCAGGGCCTACCTTCCGGGTGACATATGTATAAAAAGAAAAGGTTTGGGCCTGGCTAAAGGGCTATTTTGTCAAGTCAACTGGGCAATGTGAAACTGCCCACATATGTTCTGCAATTGCAGACCTGAAACATTGATAAGGGGCTACTTAAGTGGGGGCACAATAAATGTTGTAGGCCCACTGGTAGCTTTTAATTTACATACCCTGGGCACATGCAGTGCACTTTACAAGGGACTTATAGGGAAATTAAATATGGCAATTAGGGAAAAGCCAATGTTACCATCTTTAAAAGAGAGAGCTAAGACAATTTAGCACTGGTTAGAAGGGCTAAAGTGCACCTAAAATCCTAAAGCCAACAACAATGAATTCAGTAAAAATAGGATGAAGGCCAAAAGTTTGGGGATGACCCTGCAAAAAGGGCTATTTTTCAACACTAATAAACATGTTGAAATACTGTATTCAATTAGAAAAGTTGCTTTACTGATTGCTACCTAGAAAGCAAGACTGATAGTCAAGGAGGATAGGATCTCCAAAGAGTACCTTCCGAATGAAGATTATGGTTAGACAAACTAAGATGTCTCATTTTGAAATAGACGGCACAGTTTAATCTGCAGACACTTGGAAGAAGACTGATTTTGGTTTTGAATGCAGTCAAGTTCATGCGTAGTCTGGGCTTAATGTCAGGCACATAAGATTCCAGCCAAATGGTCATAGTTTTAAAGCTACAAGAATATTTAAGTTTGCTCAAACAATTTTGTTATGCCAGAACAAGATAATAGCTTAGTCAGTGTAGGTGTTCACAACATATCCTACATACATGATCCATATGTTGCCTGGTTCTTTGTTGATCAGACACTTACTTTAGGAAAGTTGAAAGATAACCTTTCTTGTCATATTCGAGCTGTACCTTCACGGGCAGTGGGTCATCAAGGATCCCTTCCATAATAGGTACTTGATGTCTCTCCTTCACCTCCTCTGCAGCACATTGAACTAGAGAGAGTTACAATGGTTAAAGAATTTGTGGTGTTAAAGGAAATGGCCTCAATTTTTGTGATACTTTCAGCTAGAATAAACTTGATCTCAGGTTTTCAATGGTGGACTCACATCTAACCTGTAACAAGGCTAATTCACTGCCCATCAATGCTGGAAATAGTACTACTCGATCTGGAAAAACTAGTACTCTGATATTGATTTCTTTGCTGCACTAATGAAAAGCATATATGCATGGCCGGACGGTGTCCCAAGAAGTTGTCGACCTGTTCTAATACTCAATCTAATAACTATTTGAAAAATGAGGATATAGAAATATCATTTATATGATGTAAATTTATACCAGGAGCAGTTTTTGTACTTACATTTTACAGAGAAAATGTGGGTTCTCACGTAATAAATAATCTTTCTGAATGCACTTTATAGTTGGACAAAATAGGACATGTGAGTCATTCCATAGATTTACATTTCTATCCACATTTTCACTAATTAGGAATAAACAACACGCCCTTTTCAAAAACATAATAATCCTTTGATAAAATATACTGTGTGCGTTTATGACTTTTGTTCAGCATCAGGGTACAGTTAAAAGACTAACAGTAGATGAGCTTTAATTTTTTTTCTCCATAAAGAACTATAAATCCAACCACATTTTTAAAATATACAACCTTTTCATTGCAGAAAAAATACATTCACTGTTTCTTTTTGAAATGACGGGAAGACATGAACTTACTTTTTGTAGCTAAGGATAAAATGTGCTATAAATGGAGTCTTGCATTTTCTAGAGCTCTCACATCAAACGTTCCAAGCTTTAGCTCACAGTAAGCATGGAATGCAGAATTCTACCAAAGCAATTTGTTGCTATCTGCCAGATGATTAGAAGTGTAAAATTGAATTTTCCAGTAAAAATACTTTTTCATATCTTTTCATTAGAAATGAAATTTGTTTTCAGAAGTTATCCTAGACCCCTGAGTCTTCCAGATAGGAATTCCACAGAAATCGTCTTGTACACCAGCCTTGAGTGAAAAAATCTAATTGATTGTACTGCATAAGAATTAGAGCTATTATATTCACAGAAAATCCTTCAGTGGTAGGTAGCTTTTTTGGATGAAGCGTATATCATACAAAAGGCATTCCACTAAAGAATAAACATCTCCAATTAAACTTGTTAAGCTTCTTCTAGCAGCTATGCACTATTCGACCATACATGTAGTGACGTTTTGCAGCCAGGCAAAAACTCAGTTTTTTTGCTTGTGCTGAATGTTAAGTAGTACGGAATTCGATGCACTGCTTCGGAATATTATGTGTGCAATATGCCTTTTAACAGCTTAACCGAAGACCCTTGTAAATGCAAATAAAAGATGTAAACACCTTATGAACTGGAAATATATTAGGATTGGGCAGACTGGGGAACAACCTTTACAACGCAACTTTTACAACGCACTACACTTACAACGCATTTTTTACAACGCAACATCCATTACAATGCATTCCATTACATAGCATGACACTACAACGCATTTTTAAAAACTACCTTTACAACGCATTCCATTACATCGCATACTACCTTTACAACACATACCATTACAACGCATAATATTACACTACACTATCCAACACTTACCCTACTGTTGCACCCCCTGGAGTTAGAATAGTAATGTTTACCCCTATACTATCCAACACTTACCATACTGTTGAACCCCTGGAGTTAGAATAGTAATTTTTACCCCTATACTATCCAACACTTTCCCTACTGTTGCACCCCCTGGAGTTAGAATAGTAATTTTTACCCCTATACTATCCAACACTTACCCTACTGTTGCACCCCCTGGAGTTAGAATAGCAATTTTTACCCCTATACTATCCAACACTTACCCTACTGTTGCACCCTCTGGAGTTAGAATAGTAATTTTTACCCCTATTCTATCCAACACTTACCCTACTGTTGCACCCCCTGGAGTTAGAATAGTAATTTTTCCCCCTATACTATCCAACACTTTCCCTACTGTTGCACCCCCTGGAGTTAGAATAGTAATTTTTACCCCTATACTATCCAACACTTACCCTACTGTTGCACCCCCTGGAGTTAGAAAAGTAATTTTTACCCCTATACTATCTAATACTTACCTTAAATGCAATTTAATATTATGCGTTGTAATGGTATGCATTGTAAAGGTAGTATGCGTTGTAATGGAATGCGTTGTAAAGGTAGTTTTTAAAAATGCGTTGTAGTGTCATGCTATGTAATGGAATGCGTTGTAATGGATTGTGCGTTGTAAAAAATGCGTTGTGAGTGCATGCGTTGTAAAAGTGTGCGTTGTAACGACATACATCCGGGCAGACTTTCATTTATGATGGGGTAATCAGAGTAATTCCGTGCTAATCTTGTTCAGGGAATCACTGATAATTGCACATTTACTCCTGCTGGGGTAATTAAGAGTAATTTGAGGCGATATATCTACTGCCATAGCACATTTAGTAAGTGTGACCTGCCGCTTGTGCTCACTATACATGTTCTTCTGCATTTAGTGCTGTTTCTAAGTGCAAAATGAATCCTCGCTCTAATTTTGGATGTGAGGATGCATTTTGAGAAAAGAAAATAGTGCTAAATGTCAGTAGTAATC
The DNA here is from genome assembly GCF_964204655.1 of Triturus cristatus. Lineage (NCBI taxonomy): Eukaryota > Metazoa > Chordata > Amphibia > Caudata > Salamandridae > Triturus > Triturus cristatus. The sequence continues at coordinate 582,230,099 of NC_140586.1, forward strand.
TCAGGGAAAATCCTTCCCCCAAGAGCATATTTAGTGAGCACTAGCAGTTCCTTAGGCTCACTATTCATGTTCAGTTGAACTTAGCACTATTGCTTAGCGCAAAATGCATCCTCGTGTCCATTTTGGATGCAAGTGGGCATTTATGCCCAAAGAAATAACACATTACTCCTCTCATATTTTCATGTGTAATCTTGCTGAATTCTTAGATGATTCTGCGTGATTACACTACACAGAATTATGTTAGTTACGCCCACCCCTAAGAAATATCTCTTGAATGAACATCAATAAAAGTCAAGCTACTGACTTTTGCAAATGCTAACACCATTTTTCCAGTTAAACACGTGCAGATGGGCAACTAACTACTTATGAAAGGTGAGCCAATTACATGACAAAATATACGTGTTAAAAAAATCTACAGAAAATATAAAATAATATTCAAAACCACACACAAACCACTTGAGCCATATTACAGAACATGCCCCAGGGGTACAATGCGCATGTGCGCCCTCTTTGCGTGGCCCTGGGGCACATTATTCTAGAAAGAGGAGTAGATGCTTGTGCGGCTACTTCTGTAATACTGAAAGCGCTTTTGCTCATGCCGCACCAGCGCTTTCTCAAGAGGGCATTTCCTTATTTGCATGATAGCATGGCCCCATGAAAACGAGGGAACCTTTTTGGCTCTGCACCTGCACCATATTATAGAAGGGGGCGCAGAGGCAAAAAAGCTGTCATTGTCCTGAAGACAGCACATTCTACATGATAGGGGCCACTATTCCTGTTTACACCTGGCGCACTTGCTTGAATGAGCTCCGTGGCACAGGCAGGAAAAGTCTGCCCTATCTGTAATAGGGTCCCAGGAGAGTAAAATCACATTAATACACACTGCCACTACTGAAAAAATACTACAGATTAAAGTGAGAACCAAATCAGAGGATTGCAAAAACCTGAGAGGTATGTTAAGATGCATAGGATGCACAACGATCAGGTTCAGAGAAAATGCGAAGCACACAAAATGGATAACAAGCTAACAGGACATAGATATTGCAGTAGCACCACAATATGTACACTATTCCCATAGGGAAAAGGCAATGGATCACAAGACCTAATTTGCAAGAGAAAGAAACAGATGTCATAAGCAATCTGTTTTTAACTTCCATGAACATCACACTTTAATATGAAATGTGTGTTAATCAAAGAATCAAGAAATGAACAATCATGATTTTATCAAATGCACATTCTTATAATTTTGCTTTGTCATGCATTTATGATAATCCTGAGTATATGAATGAACTCATGGTAATTATTAATTTCTGCTGAAGAATATCATTATTATCCATCATAAACAAAGAAACAACTATGGCCTTCTAAAAGGTTAGTGTTAATGTGCAACAATATTTTTACTCTCAAAGAACAGTTCTTAATATTTTGAAAGAACTGAAAGGGCATTATGGTACTTCTTATTGATTGTTTATTCTAGCAGTCGTTGACAGGCCTCTGAAAAATGTTATAAAATTGAATGTAAGGGACTAGACATTAGAGAGGAAATCTTCATGTCAGAGCTACAAAGAAAGACAGGCATGACTTGAGCACTTGCTTTAATAGATTGTTGTTGTGGGGCAGTGAGTGGGCTTCACCCGCAGTATGAGCGACTGTGTGAGTTCTCTGATATGAGGTACACAGCCATCTGTGGCAGAAATAGCTGGTTTGCTAATCAGGCAGAACAATTTGTCCTGTTATTCTGAATTAAATATGGAGTGTGCTCTACCTCTGAAACTCAAGGTAGGCTAGGTACTTACTAATATACTAGAGCAAGGATAGTGCCGTGAAGTAGCAGACAGGGAGGTAATGCTAGAAGTGAATAACCATGTGAAAGTATTTCTTATTCTTCCAAATATTGATTAATTTTCTTGCTGCTTTATTATTGATATCGTGTGTGGCTATGATACATATTGTATGCACTAAACTAGGCTTTTAACATAAATAATTTGAAATAAAATTCTGTTTCATAGTGATCCTTAAGTGTGTGATTCATTCATAAAAAATAATTTGGATTTCCACTAAAGTGTCCCTGTCTTGTCTCATGGGACTGGTAGCCTCCCTCATACTATTTCATTTTTATGGTTGGGGTTGGTGAAGGAGCAGTCATGTATTTGTGCTGATACAAGATTAGGGGCATGGTTGGTTACACACAAAAGTTGGTCCATTGTACAACAGTAAAAACTCTGAACTTTGTGATTATGACAATCAATACAGGAATGTGTAGAACACATATGATTGTGTGTTATCATTACTTATTAGATGTGTTGGACTTGACCCTTTTTGGCAGGTTCACCCCTAAACTTTTTGCCTTAGCTCTGACATGGAGTTGGTGTTCTTAGGCCTCTGGGTGCTTTAGCACTGTGGTCCAGTGTAAAGTATGTGCGCTCTCTGTGTTACATTAGTAAGGTTGACTTGCCCTCCCATAGTAATGCATTGGGTATTCCCTGATCAGTGTGTGTCAGTGGTAATTCCTCTTATGAGAGGAGCAGTGTGGTCAAGTCTGGTATGTATGACATTGTGAGCATAAGTTCTGTGCAATGGTGTCCGCAGATTTATTATGACTGTTGGAGAAATGCCACTTTTAGAAGTTGGCATTTCTGTGTGCTATGTGTCCGCCTGCCTGATGTGAGTTGCATGTCTGGCTTGTGAGTGACAGGGGCAGGGAGGTGTGTGTGGCTCTAGGAGGGGCAGGGCGAGTCAGCACTAAGCTGAATGGGACATCTGGGCTGGGAGTAGTGGGAGGAGAAATCCCCTCACCCTGAATAGGCCTGTGCCCAGCCTGTACAATGCTGGCTCCACCCCCTGTGGTGCGTCTGATCACCTAGCCCACACCTGACAAAGGGGAAGAGGAGCTTGCAAAACAAAGTGCTCCAAATCCCCCCTGAACCAGTGGCATCTGTTAGGAGGTTATGGTCTAATATGTTTAGGCTTATGAAGTTGGTGCAGACATATTTCACGCCTAATGTGATACTGTGTATAATATGGTTTGTGTTACAGGATGATGCTGAGTACAGTGTTTGCCAGTAGTTACTTGATGTGTTCTACGCTTATTATATGGTCTACATTTACTAAGTTCACTTTTTGATGGTTCTGACAGTGGCCCAAGTGGCCCTGTCATATGTATAAAATCCCCTGTAAATATTGCCCAGTGCCAGGTGGCACAGTGTATATTGTGTGATTACTATTATAATGTGTTTTATGATAATACAAAGGCTATTTTTGATATAAACTTGTGCGGAGTTCCTTTTGTGGTGTGCCTAGTGTGTTGTTGCTGTGTGTGTGGTGCGCAAAGGCTTTACACATTGCCTTCCGGATAAGCCTGATTGCTCGTGGCAAGCTACCAAAGGGGTGAGCAGGGGTTATCTTTGGCGTGTAACTCCCTTGCCCTGACTAGAGTGGTGGTCTCTGCCTGGCTTTGGCACAAGCCTTAGCCAACCAGAGATCCCATTTCTAACAAGATGTTACTGAGAATGTGCTTAGCATCCTAACACATTGTGCAGTAATTATTGATATACTTACATGTTCTAAGGTGAAGGCAATTTTTAATAGCCAGGTTTTCTTGCTGCCTAGGGGTGATGAGCATTAAATGGCTATTAGGGTTCATACGGATCAGGGGTGGATAGGTATTGCGTTTTAAGGGTTGATTTCGTTTAAGGTATGAGTAGGAGTAAAGGGAAGTAAGGTGTATTTAGAGTTTAGAAATTAATAATGGATAAAGGAATAGCACAGGGTTTAACTGGTAGTGAGGGTTTCCAATGTTTTAAGTTATGATAAAAGTATAGAGTTGCAAGGTGTTTTTAGGGTTCTTAAATGAATGGGGCAACGGTGTTTGTGGGGGGGTTTTAGTGTTCAGAAATGGGTAATGGAGTAGTAGGAGGTGTTTCGGTTTAAGGTATGGTTAGGTGTGGGGTAGGGATTGTTAATGGTTTTTGTTTTAGAATTGGGGTAAGGAGAGGGTGAAAAATAGATGGATAGATAGATAGATAGATAGATAGATAGATAGATAGATAGATAGATAGATAGATAGATAGATAGATAGATAGATAGATAGATAGATAGATAGATAGATAGATAGATAGATAGATAGATAGATAGATAGATAGATAGATAGATAGATAGATAGACAGACAGACAGACGGACGGACGCACAGACAGATAGATAGATGGATCACCTTTAACCCATATCACCTATAAAGTATACACCAATCAAGCAGCACCCACACGGGGGACCGAGACATGAAATTCTTAAATCATTTTGATGGCTTTAGTTTTCAGTTAATGTTTTACATTTCTAGGGGAAAACATGAGCACATCTTCCTGTGCAGGAAGAAATGGGCTGGAATTTCACAAACTGTCCCTAGTATCTTTCACATGGATCTACAATTAGGTGACATGATTTTAGATAGCACAATGAACTGATCTCAAGACCTTCTCTAATCTCTCCAGTAAACAAGAATGGAGAGAATGGAGAGTAGAAAGGATGGTAAAAAATGGAAGGGACAGAATGGAAGAAGGAGTAGTAGAAAAGGGGTGAAAGCATGAAAGACCAGCTAGCCAGGGTACAAACTGAGTAACAAGAGGTGAAAGAAAAGAAAGAGCTAATGGGAAAGAGGTGGTGATGGATGAATAAGAGTTAAGTGATTAAAGACAAAGTGAGATCAAATGGGAGAAGAGTGGAGCGATTTAAAAAAATTGAAACAGGATGAAAGAATTGAGGAGGCAAAATCATTGAGTTGAAAAAAATGTATCTGAAAAGAAAAGACAATTATGGAAAAAATAGAGTGTGACCAAAAAGGAAAGAGTGGAGGTAGTAAAAAGAAAGTGACTTTTCTATTTCCATTGGGCTTATCTATAAATTTGTTGAAGTTGAAGAGATGATTTTGACAACTCCTATATAGGTAAAAACAACATATATTTATCTGTAAGTAAGCAATGTTTCACTACACGTGGACCACTTTTTAAGGATGCTGTGGTGAGTTTTGACTCCGGACAGACCCTGGCCACTCTCTGATCGATTCACACCTGAATATTTCTGGTAGAAAGTAGTTTATGACTTGGGGTGGAAATGAGTCTATGACAAGGTATAACACCACCAACTTATCAGGTTAAAGTACAGTTTTAAAAATTTAACACTGCACTCAACTCCCGGTTAAGGTGCAACACACACAGGCTTAATGTAGGAAAATGTGGAAAGTACTTAGCTTTAACAAAACTGTTAAAAAGTCAAAACACCCAAAAATTAAAATACCACAACCAAATGAAAAAAAAGGACATTTAATGAGTAAAATTACACAAAAATGAAAATAAATCAAAACAGGGAACAAGCCAGAGCATTTAAAAAAAGATTTAAGCTAAAAAGCATCTTGAAAAGTAAAGTGCCAATCAGTCAGTGTCCACAGTTCACCAGGTCCTAGGCACAATTTCAGGTAAACTGTGATATAGTGAGATTTGGATACACAAAGTGGGTTTGTTCCTGTCGAAGATTTTACCTTCTGAAGTAGCCTCTGAAATAGAAATCAAAGTCCTCCATCGGGGCAAGGTTGCAAGCTATATCTGCCTTAATCCTCTCAAACCAGACAGTTTCTGGATGAGCTCCTGCTGAAGCCATTTCTTTTTTGCAGTAAAATCTCAAAGTGGCAGCCAAAGTAATTGTACCAGGTGGATACATTTTATGCCATCGAATGGTCAATGGCTATGCCTTCAAATTTAGGGCCTGATTTAAGTTTTGTCAGACTGGCTACTCCTCCAAAACGGTGATGGCTATCCCATCCCCTAAAATATAAATCCAATTATATCCTAAGGGATTTATATTTCAGTGGATGGGATAACCATCACCGTTGTGACAGAGTCACCCGTCCTCCAAGACCTAAATCAGGCCCTTCGTCTTTTAATAGAGCTCAAAAACCTCCATCGGGGCATGCCTAAATCTGCATGTGACAAATTATCTTTAAATTCTGGCACCTTTGTCACAAGGTCTTGCTGATTGTCCGGAAATCTTCACATCCAATAACCTTTAAGCTCCAACTTTTCAGATTTTCTGGAATAGATTCTATTGGTTATTTCTAACACTCCCAGGACCTCAGGGACAACACATAGGGCCAGGAGTTACTCCAGCAGAAGCTACCAGCAGGGTACAGTTCAGGTACAGGTGAACTGTTCCGTTGAACACTTCAAGAAAAAGTCTTCTTGCAGCTTGTTGTGTCCCTGAAGGCTCATAGGAGGTCATCCAACAGACTCTTGGAGTCCACTGATTAGTCTTGGATATAAATGTGAATGTGTCCAGCCCATCAGGTCTATACACAGCTCTCAAACATCAAGTCCAGCCCCCTTCTGTTCTTCCACAAGTCCAAAGAGATTTCTGATCCAGAATGCTTTGGTTGAGGTGACAGCTTTGTAGAGTTCATTGGCCAAGGGGCTGAAGGTTAATTTGTGGACTCTCCCTTTCCAATGAGAAAAAAGACCTGGCCACTATTTCAGCACATCTATTTTGTCTTACTGCAAACTATCTCACAGTGCACTATTCTGAAACAAATCAAACATGATAGAACCTTTCTATCCCTGAAAGGAGCATGTGCACCAGCCAGGGGTGTGTTTAGGGAATTAGGAAGTTCCCACCTCCTCAGCCACACCAAACTGGTCTTGAAACAAGCTCCTGCTCCCACTGTGCTGGCGCTAAACTGGTTACAGATGGCCTACAGAACAAAAGACCTCTCTTTAGAATTAACTATGAATAGGCATTCCTTACCAGATCCCTTTTAAGTTAATGACAATTCTGATCCCTTCCCAGCTGCCCTTGCTGCTGAATGTCACAGTTGTCAAATATCAAAGCTGACTGTGTTTATTGAATTTAAAACTCATGTCTCTTTCGTACACCAGCCTAGGCTTCCGGTATCTTTATCTTATTCTTAGAGGTGTATCGGTTTTCATTTCTCTCTCTTACCCCTTCTTTTTTTTTGCCTTTCCCTCTCTCTCACTCTTGCCCAAAATCTGATAAAGATAAGTAAGTCTCTCAGCTCCCAAAAAAGTGTTGATGTCCACCACTTGAAATCAGCAACACAACGTATCCCTTTAGTTCATTGGACATGACATTCAAGTTTTCTGCACCACCTCCTTAATGCAGAAGACATGAACATCATTTATTTGCATTAGAGGCGGATAAACCATCTTGTGTCATGCATCCAATTCTGTGGTTACCAAGCAGATATTTTGCCCACCCGTAGGGTAGATTGGATTGTTACCCACTAAATTACCAGCCCCAGACAGGCATATATCCAACTAGGCACCAGGGAAATGTTATAAAAGGATCTGGGGTGGATGTCTAGCTCATTCTGGTATCAGGCTGCTATCACACACATGCCCTAAATAGTCTCTATGCCTTATTGGCGGTGGTTTGGGGGAGTTATCCCCATCTGCCTCTCCTGGGGGTGTGGAGGTAGATAGTTCATTAGACAGCAGGAATTGGGGACTAGAAAGAGAAAGGGGGAAGTGGCCTGTCCCGGCATAGGTTCTTCATCCTACAACCATAGGTAACATTTGTTCTGCTTTCCTAAAGTGCACTCAACACCAGGGATTCATGCACAAAAAAGGAAAGGTGTGTGGGACTGGCCAGTCTTGGAAGCGGGTCTTACCTCGGGACACCAGTCTGTCCGAGACCCAGGGGTGTGGCATGTGCTCATAAAGGAAGAACATGCTGCCTCCCTTTTCTGTTAATTATTATGAGAAAGTGGGTTGGTGGTTGGGGACATATGAGCCTTTCTCAAGAAACCGCTGCAATCCTTTTCAGTGTGAACCACAACATTTTTCTAGCTTAACCTTCTCGCAGCTTGGCACACAAGCAGTTAGGCTTAACTGATGCAGCATTTAAACAGTAATAAAGTGAAAACACAATATGAGAAAAATCCTAGACTAATTTAGAAAAATAGAGTAAAATGTAATAAATTATTGAACACCAAAAAATGGCTTAAAAGAACAATATGCCAATCACAGGCATCTAATCACTTGAGACCAGGGCATAGTCAGAAGTTATGGCCAGCCGTGATACAATGTGGGATGTGCGGAATTTGGCTTTTTAGTGTAACTATTTGCAATATTGGGAACATTACACAAAATTATAAATAAATTTTGCATAATGCAATTGTGGCCATTAGCGATATAGTTGACTGTGAAATCAATTCCTGTCTCTATGTTGAATTCATGGGCGCATTTCACATTCGAAAATAGTGCCAAAAACACATATGCTGTGAAAACAGCTGCTCGCGTTGTGGTCATTGTTGATTCTGTGTTATAATTCTTGTTTTTCTTGTGCTATCAATTTTCCGTGAGTCCAGTGCAATTAAACAACATGACTTAACATTTTGAATTAAGCGTATTGAGCTTAAGGCAAATTTCACTAATTTACACGTATTATGTTAATGTCTTTTAAATATCACCTGGGTCTAGTTCTGAAGTGAATGCAAAAAAACCTGTTAATTTATCAAATTAGACGACTGGGGAAATCTACCATATAGTATGGCATTCATGGAACCCAACACAGTTTCCCATCCAGAATGCTGTACAATTGTCAAAGAGTCAAAAAACAATAATTTTCCCACATTTATTTGACAATCATCCTGGGCCTGTACAGCCAATGGCAAAAGTCTTATCATACTTCTTTATCATATTGATTTCACACGGTCCAAGTCGTGACGGTCTCCTGTGTGGTACATTTGAGCCACCTACAAAACTGCAGTACATTTATCATTTGGAGACGTGCAGGAATGTAAAAAACTCCTGGAAGTTTATGTCACATAGGTATAAGGAAATTCCGTTTTTCACAAATGATTTAAAATTTATAGTGTATCTTCGCTAAGTAAAAGTGGTGGGATCCATGCAAGGCACACAATACTGGACTCCTCCTGCTCTGTAGCCAGGTAATATTTGTGTCTTTTTTCTTTGGGTAGCTCGGGCTTACCATCTTATTGAGATCTGAGTCTGATGTGAGAAGACTCCAATGCCGTTTAATGTCTTCTCACATCAGACTCAGATCTCAATAAGATCCTGACCAATTACCCTAGCCTTACTTACCGCAAAGGCTTAACAATTCGCAATATGGTAAGCCCGAGCTACCCAAAGAAAAAAGACACAAATATTACCTGGCTACAGAGCAGAAGCTTGGGTTTCCATAAATGCGGGGATTGCAGCATGTGCAAACACGCCTTATCAGGAATCAAGGAGTTTTCTTTTAACGGATCTAGAAAGTTTCACATAACTGAGTATATCAACTGCAACACCAAATTTGTCATTTATGTTATTATTTGTAATTGCTCGAAGATCTATGTGGGCAGTACGGTCAGGAATCTTAAAATTCGAATCGCTGAACACTTTAGAGCATTAAAAAACATGGATGATAGATATCCTATAGTTCATCATGCCTTAGAATGTTCAGATCAGAACAAATCTCAGAAATTCAAATTCCATGCATTAGAATCAGTACCTAGTGATATCCGAGGTGGAAATCGAGAATTAAAGCTACGGCAGACTGAAGCACGCTGGATTCTGAGGCTACATGCGGTGAATAAGGGGATAAATATGGAAAATGAATTACAATATTTTTTGGGTGCATAATTGAATGTGCTTCCATATGTCTCCAATTTCATGTCAGCCTCTGATAATAATGTCAGTAGTAACAACATTGTGACACATGATACAGTTATTGTGAATTACTCTCTGTTATTCCATTATAAACCTCCCCTTCTAGTCTCTCAATGTATTTACTGGAAAACTGTATCCATTTTGAACATGTATATAAAGTACTATACTGGCTATTATTGTTGACCTTGCCACACAGGGAATCTGTTATGGTGGGGCTCTACTATGGTGTTGCCTTGTGGCAATTGGTACTTTTCTTTTCTTCCTTTTTTCCCTTTAATTTAGTTAGCAAATCACTTAATAATTGATTTTCAGTATTGCTACTGATTGACTATTACTTATAGCCATCCAATTGAGATAATAACTTGAGATGGTTTGCCCAGCCTGTCATTAGGTGAATGTTAACCTATTAGAGAGTACTTAACAATTTATTGTTAAAAGATATTGACACCACATTAATAGGAGCGTCACGTAGAAACTATCGTGTTGACGCGATGACTCGAATTTAATAGTAAACCGAAGTACAGGTAGCCAGCAACTGCTAGGAGTAGGAAAGAAAAAGATTAATTATATAGTAGAATGGTTTATATAGCAGGTCTTTACCGTTTTTATATATTATCTAGATTATTCGTCTATGATATGGCGCTCGATGAAGATATAATAATAGTATTTTGGGTCGTCATTTAATCGGACTACTAATCCCAATACAAGAAGGCGCTCGCTGTTGACGCCGAGCTAACGACAGTTTATTGAGACTTAGGTTGTAAATTAACCATTCTAAGATGGCGCCCAGCGGGGACATGAGAGCAGTACGTGTTAGTCCGTTATCCAATTGGACTATTTATTTCCACTCTAAGATGGCGCCGGTTGCAGACGCCGACATAATGATACGCGGTCGCGATACAAGGCCGGTTTGAATACTTTTAGGTAAGCGCTGTTTACATTATATTTGATAACATATGGTATATTGACTGCTAGTAATGATAAATGCATTTGGACATGACATAGGAACTTAACGGGGCTCACTATCTGCTTTACGATTATATGATAGGATACCCTACATGGGTAAGACATTATATCGACATCAGGTTCTCTCTTGGCAGCCTGCTGACTAGATAAACTTATTTCACTGATAAATGATGATAGTTACTTCATTTTGAGTTTGTGGTTTATTAGATAAGGAGGTTATATTCTGGTACTTCTTTACTTCAGGGAACTTATCTATCAATAGCGCGGAGTACTACAGAACGGTTAATGGGAAGATATAGGACCGGTCTGAACACTTAAAGGTAAGCGCTGTTCACACTAGAATTTATTACATATGGTTCACCTATCGCCTGAAGTATAAAGTCTAATTGGACAAGGCATAGTAGCTCAATAGAGCTAAGCAATCTGTTTCGTGTTTATGTGACAGGATACTAAACACCATATTGATATTAGGCTCTCTCTTGGCTGTTTGTTGTCGAAATTACTACAAATTTATTTACTAGTTGACGATATTCATTTCATATTTATGTTCATACTATTATCAGACACATATACTATCGTCTGGTTTTTTTCTTTACCTCAGGGTACAAAGATCTATTAATAGTGCGGAATACTAAACATCTGTAAAACGTGAAGAATTCGAGTTAAGTCCACTTCCTGGAAACTACCGGTACGCTTTTATTGTATAATTAAGCTAGCGCCAAACAAGGAAATCCAATTGGATCATAATAACTCAATACGATAATTTTTGTTTACCAATTTTAGCTCATGAATGCAACATCAGGTTTTTGACCTAATAGTTAAAGCCCTTGATCATACCTTATATAGGTGAGTTTATACTTCGTTTACGACTCAACACAGTGGTACTGCCATATACAGTAAGAATACACTTGGTGTTTACTATAAACTTATGGGTTATTTTGCCGTTACCTAGGAGATTAGTAGTTAAGATAGTGGTTTCGTCTCCATGGCTTATATAGCCTTGTTTATATATTTTTTTCTTCACTACGATTGGTTTGTCTTCAGGTTCTTTTCTAACAAACTATTCCCCTTCAGGTGCTTCACTTCCTTTCCTATATTCACGGAATACTCTCTACTCTTCGGTGAACACACTATATCATAATCCTGGCTCCGATCACCACTTAAACCTATTAGGTTATCCGGCACCATAAACTGTATTCTCAAGACTACAGCTCACTATGCTAATTTAGTTGTATGAATTTTGCTCAGCGATACATGCTTATGTATTTTGGTTATTATATACTTTTGTTTGCCTGCAGCCCTGATGAAGTCCATGATGTGATATAGTCAGGACGAAACACGTGTTGGCTGACAGGGGGCTCACATCGAAGAAGCTCTGTCAAAGAATAAAAGACAAGACTTGAACAACTGAAAACAATTTGGAAAATATTCTTTTTGTTGTGCACTATCACCATTACTTGGACTTTACTTTAGAACCCTATTGCTCGGTTTCAAAAATTGTTGATGTTTGGGGTAGACTTGGTTTACCGAGATTACGGCATTAGTGGTTGTCGTATTGTTAACCTAGTAGCAAGGGTTCTTTTTTACACTTAGAACGAATATAACATTTCTCTGCGCAATTTGTCCCTACCACTGTGGCTTGGTTTTTGTCAATTTATTAAAAATGTTTGGAGGAGCAAACAGAATGTAGATAATGCTGGAACTACTGAGAATTCTTCAAGTAAGAAAAAAATTCAAAACAAGACGAAAAGTAAAAAAGCAAATGGTCAGTTAAAGGAGATAAAGTATGGTAAAAGAAGGCAAAATCAGTATAAGGAATTACGCAAAAAAATATTTTACAAGAGAGTAGTGCATAATTTGCTGAAAGATGTGAAGAAATATAAAAAGAGAGCTATTTTATAAAAAAGAAGAAGCATATTGAAAACATTGTGTAAAAGGCTTTTGAAGTAAAAAGGAAACTGTTTATTTTAGTATTAAACAGAATTCGATCACGAGATAAACCAATCCATGTAATGAAGGCCAAAAGTAGGAGGAAAAGAGTTATTAATAAAAAAAAAATTTGTGATTTTTTTGGGGAGAATGGAAACACAGTTCCAGTTCAGAGCCTTTTTTTTAATGAAGAGAGTTATTCACTGAGCGGAAAATTATTGTATGCAGTTGACACCAGTGGTAGAGGTTATGACGTTAGCAACTGTTGTCCAATTGAGAAAGAGAAAATGGTTGAAAGAAATGCAGAAGAAGTGATAGCTGATGAAGTTTTAGGGAGATGTGCTAAAAACCCTGTGTACACTTAGGATTGCAGTAGTGTTTGCAGTGTACGACAGGAATCTATTGAAAAATTATGTAGTTTTTTACGAGCCTATACTTAAAAAAGTGTAAAACAAAAGATGAAGCTGTTGCAAGGACTAAACCCTTGCAGAGTGAGAAAACATACTGGTTTGCAAGGTCATTCTCTGGCTTGTCTTTCTAGGAAAGTTTGTCAAAGTGTTTTTCACCATTTCAGAATGCAGGCAGTACATCATACTCAAATGCAGAAGTTAGTGAGAAGGTTGTATTATGCAAAAAGTCCAGCACTAAAGTTAAGTGAGTTGAACAGTGCTCTTTTGCATGGGTCAGTATCAGATGTGAAGCAGGTCTGTGATGATATTGAGTTTTGTTACTTTGGTCCTCAGCAAGAGAGTGAATAAACTGACACATTAGTAGAACAAAATGTTGAAGACAATGAACAACCCGTAATTACAGAAAACTTTGAGGAACAAATCACAAAGTTTATGGTAATTTCAGGTGAAAGACCACATGTTTCTTGTATTTGTTGTCGGCGAAGTCACTATAAAAATCAGACTAGGGGTGTCAATCTGTATTTAAAAAGTGAAATAGAAGATAATGATAAGTGGATGGAATTTGCAACTTATTTGTTGGTAGAGGATTGTTTTGATTTGGGATCTGAGCAGCGTATTTCAAAATATTGTTATAACAAATTAGATGAGAATAAAATGCCTGCTAGAGCTGTTCATAATAATCTAGAGTCGGTTGCTATTCCTCCAGAGCTGATAGATTTAAATACGTATGAGTCTATTCTCATACAATGTGTTCACCTGTTTCAGGCTATTGTTCGTATGGAGCCCAAAACAGGTAAATTACCTCCATCAGAGTTGCAAAGAGGATTGAAAGGAAGAGTTGTGTATTTACCATTAGATTTAAGGAAAAATATTGAAACTATTGGTGTAGACCATGCAGAAAATGAGCCACTAGTCATTCTAGTTAATGGTGTTCCTACTAAGAATAAGAACATTTGGCAAGAGTTAGTGGATGTTAGAAAAGTGCAAAAGGCATCATTGTATATGTTAAAAGATAATGAGTACTATAGAAATGTGTTTGTAGGAGAAGAAGAAATAGATTTAGCTGAAGATACTGAAACATTAAGTGGACAAATGGAAAAAGTGGACATGTCCAGATGTGAAGAAATCTATGAACATTACAGTGCACATCAACTTCATTCCAAAGAGGTGATGGGGAATACAATTGAGTTGTTTCAAATGAAAAAAGCAACAGGAAGTCCCATGAGTGTATGGGAAGAGAGCTTGGAAGCTCGTTGTTTCCCGCAGTTGTTTCCAACAGGAAAAGGTGGACGATATGATGAACGTCCTGTGTAGATTCCTGCATCTGAATATCGGACAACAAGATTATATGCAGAAGATCCAAGATTTCGACAATGTATCCCTTATATGTTTCATCTTCTGTTTGAAAGTGACTTGTCTGGACTTTCATATGCAGTAAATCACATTTTAAAAATTGGAATGCATCTTCAAAATATAACTGTAAAGGATTTTATGGATAAAGTGCATCAGAGAGATGATCATTTAGAATCTCAGTTGATTAATCTGATGGCATGTCAGCGTGGGACTAATGAATATTGGTACCATCGAAATGGAGAACTGAAATGTATGCTACAGAACTTGGAAACTCCTACATGGTTTGTTACACTAAGCTGTGCTGAGTATGCTTGGGATGATTTACTTGAATTTCTTCGAGAGGCAAATTCTAATATAAAAAATATTGAATACAAGACACCTGGACAATTGTGCTCTTTGCATCCTGTCAATGCATGCACATATTTCAATCATAGATGTGAAGCTATGATGTCTTTCATCTGCAATAAAAAGAATCCTCCTCTTGGAGAAGTTGTGGATTTCTTTTGGAGAAAGGAGTATCAAGCAAGAGGTGCTCCTCACATACATATGTTGTTATGGATCAAGGACACCCCCAAATTTGGAACAGATTCAGATGAAACTGTTTTGTCTTTCATTGAAGATTATGCTACATGTGCTCTTCCCAATAGCAGAGAAGATAAACACTTAAAACAAAGCCACAGGTGTGGAATATACTGTTGACGAAAGTACAAGTCAAAGGATAAGTTCTATACCAAATGTCGTTTTGGATTCCCACGTCCTGTATTATCCAAAGGAAGAGTGAACAGTTTTATGTCAGCTATGTGACATACCATCACAAGAAAGTCTCCGAAAAACACCTACAACTTAAGAAGAAGCGAAGAATCGAAATACCTAAATGACTACAATCCAGTTATTTTATCCATGTGGAACACTAACATGTATGTTGCGGACAATTCCATTGCTGTTGCTCGATATGTAACATCTTACATTACTAAATCAGAAAAGACTGAATTGAAAGAAATGTGGGAAGAGATTTCTCACAAGAAGACTCTAAGTAAGAAATTATACAGTTTTAGTTTGAAGATGTTATCGCATCGTGAAATTGGAGCATATGAATGTTCAGATCGGTTATCATCTGCAAGTCCATATTCCAAAAGTAGAAGAATCATTTGGGTGAGTCTAGGTCTTTCAGGAATGCGAAATCGGGTACTGAAATCTGTTCAAGAAATTGAATATTTAGCAGAAAATGAACCAGAAAGTACAGATATTTTGAAAACGAATATGTTAGACACATACTACCCAAATAGAAGTCATCATCTTGAGAACATGTGTCTCTATGAAGTGCTGCAAAACTACACTTTTAAACGGAATACTACAGAGAACATCAACAATGGAAAATATGCAGTGATTGGTTCTGAAGGTTGTCTGGTGAAACAAACGAAAGGAAATTTAATTAATCACAGGAAACTGAGTTGCGACACTGCTGACAAAAGGGAATTTTACTATTTAGCCCTTTTGCCACTGGAATTACTTGGAGATTTTCCCAGCTATGAAGATTCATTTAATGCTTCTAAAGATAGCATACAATGCAGTGCTTTCGCAAATTATGTCAAAATGTTGAATGATGAAATTGATCAAGAAGCTACAATTGCAGCTGAGATTGCTAGAGACAGTTCTCAAGACAGTCAAAGTTCTGCTGCACTGAGTCAAGATCCACTAGGACAACCAATTGTTGAAAATGAAGCAGCGATTGCAATGAATGAGGTGGAAACAGCAATGTATCAAGCTCAAGAAGATGCAATACAGTTAGGAAACTTGGAAGAACAACTAAATGTTGAACAGAAACAAATATATCAGCAAGTGAAAGAGCAGATTGACCACGGATTACTTCATGAAAAGAGAGGGTGCTCATGTACATCATTTCAACCTATCCGAATGTATGTGAGTGGTCAAGCTGGAACAGGAAAAAGTTTCTTAAAGTAATTACAAGTTATCTGCAGAAAACAACTGATTCACATTTGTCTTGTGTTGTCACTGCTCCAACTGGGTTGGCAGCACATAACATTAAAGGAATTACTTTACATCCTTTACTAATGCTGCCAGTAGAGCATGAGAACAAATTGGAATACCACAAGCTATCTGGAGAAGCTTGTTGTGAGGTTTCAAGAGTCCTGAAGAAAATAAATCTTCTCATTATTGATGAGGTGAGCATGGTCTCAAATGTGATGCTTGCCTTTGTGCATTTAAGAATGCAGAAAATTCTTAAAACAGAGTATGACATGTTATTTGGAGGAAAACACATCATAGTTTTTGGAGATCTACTGCAACTGACTCCGGTAAAAGGACAACCGGTATTTAAAACACTAGCCCATGAAGATACCAGAAAGTCTCTTGGCAGTGTTGGTAATGTGAACATTTGGACTCATTTTGAATACAAAGAACTGACAACAAATATGCGACAGGCAAATGATGCTGAATATGGAAGCATTCTTCAAGATATAAGAATTCGAATTCTTTCAAAACAAGGCAAACAAGCTTTGGAGAGTCGATTACTTTGCAATGTCTTTCCAAATGAAAATGCAGTTCCTGCAAAAGTGTACGTGGAAATTGCTAAATATAATTCAGTGATTTGCTTAATGCCAACACTGCGCGAGTGTTCCATATTCAACGAAGAACTATTGAAACTGGAAAATTAGGAAATTGTAAAAATGGAAGCCATCGATAAAATACAGCATGAAGGAATCACTATTATTTTGACGGGAAAGTTGAGATCAAAACTGGATTGTTTAGGAAAAAAATATCTTAAACTGCTGGTTTAGAAAAGACACTATATGTGTGTGTAAACTGTCGGGTAATTTTAAGGCATAATTTGGATGTAGAGAAAGGTTTAGTTAATGGTGCAATGGGTAAAGTGGTGGATTTTGTGAATTATCAGAAAAAAGAAGGAATTGAATTTTTAAAAATTAAATTTGATCAGATTGAAGAAGTTAAAGAAATTGGTCGCTGTTCAGTTCGTCTTTTGCTTGTTAAAGATATATATGTCCGTAGGAAACAATTTCCAATTTTTTCTGGCATATGCAGTGACTATTCATAAATCTCAAGGATTAAGTGTAGACAGTGCATTGGTGAACATTGGATCTACCGTATTTAAAGAGAGTATGGCATATGTTGCTTTGTCCAGAGTCAGAACATTATCTGGTTTGTTTTTGATTGATTTTGATGAGACAAAGGTTACTGCAGATGCAAACTGTTCAAAAGAGTATAATAGGTTAAGAAGGGTGTATGCTCCAAATTTAGGTCAATATCCTGTATTTGAAAAGCGTGTGGTTGGTCAAAAAAGAAGGTTTGACAGTATCTGTTCTGAAGGTGTTGAGAAGGGAATAGCACAAGCTAATGTTGTGATTGCAAGTAAAAAGAAATTGGACACTGTTAAAGAGGTTGTTGGATATCAGTTTGAAAATAGTTCAGGTGTCAACTGCTATGCTAATGTAGTGGTCAATGTTGTTTTTTATCTTTAAGGTTTGCAAGAACAAATTATGCAGAATCAGCAAAAAAGATTTTGTTCTCTGTTGCATTCTGTTTATGAAAAATTGACAACAGATACAAGTAAATTACAATCTGTTTCAGATGTTCATAGTGTTTTGGATGTGTGTTCTGGTTCTACACAATTTTCACAAAATATCCAACAAGATGCTCAGGAATTCTTAATGTATATGCTTACCATTTTTGAAAATGAAGGTGTAGAAATAGAAAATATATTTGGCCTTTCGTACAAATGGGAACATGATTGTGAAAATGGCATGTATACATGTAGCACCAATGTAGACACTGAGAGATTTCTGTATTTAACATTACCAAACTGTAAATCAGTGTCTTTCAATAAATTAGTTAAAGGTGCAAATTAAAACATGGAGTTTAGCCAATGTAAATCAAAAATGTTATCCACATTATTCTTAACAAAATATGGAAAATACATCATTTTAATGATGCAACATTGTACAGCTGACGGAAGAAAATTGGATACTTTAATAAAGCAATTTGTAGCAGCACAACTATCAATATCAGGAAGGACTTTTGTAGCAATTGCTATAATTTTCCATGATGGTCCTTCCACCACATCGGGACATTACACTGCCTATCTAAAATGTGACAAAGGCTGGACACTTTGTAATGATTCCCAGTTGGTTTTTAAACAACGTTTGCCTAGGGAATTACAAAATTCCTACCTAATATTTTTAAAGTCAAAGTTTTAGGAAGATAATTCAATCTCTGAGGAATTTATTATTATAATTTAATGGGACTACCATTGGACAATTTACATAAAGAAGGAGTGCAAAAATACCATTTGGCCTCAAGGAAAGGTATATTTTTGAATTATGGACTTTTTGGTGGTCATTGATTAGGTGAATATTTTAAAGCGGCAATATTTACAGTTTTTATAAGTTAAAGTTATAAAATTTTGTAAGCCGTAAGCTTTCATATATGGGTGATTTGTTTTTTTTGGTATTTTACTGAGAATAGCATGTTGTTTTTTTTTTAACAATCTTTCTGATTTTTTTTGCCCGCTGTTAAGTGAGGAGTACGATTGAAATCACTATTTCTAGTGAAATTCAATTTATTCTAAGAACAGCAAAAAAGGCAAACAAATTACTCTGTGGAAATTAAGCTGTGTTGTAAAAAATGTATTATTACATGTTATATATTTTTTTTTTCTTTCACAGATCCAAATTTTAAAATAAGCAATTTATATCAATTTAGATTGCAATGAAAATCTGGAAAAAATGTATACCATTTTTTATTCCTATTACTGTGATGGTAAGTTTAACTAAGTCTCACCTTTGCAGACCTGAGGAGGTCTGCAAGAAGCTACAAAGATGAAACATGTTTCTAAAAACACTCTGTTTATACCTATGTAGTTTTAAAATCTGAACATAATCATATATCATGTGACCTGCAAAAAAAGAGATTTGAGGGGTTCACAATATTTCCCATTGTACCTATTGAAGGACCGTAATCATTTCAATCATTCTTCTTTGAGCATCTTTGCAGACAAAACTCTGTGCTTACCTTCTATCATTCGCAAGCAATTTTAAAAACAGAAATATGTCACTTTTTGTAACATAGTTATTGCGCAAGACAGTCTTTCATATTTACAAAGAGAGGAAAAGGCACTCTGTGCACATTTTCTACTTCATTTAAATACAACGTCATCATACACACCACTTTGCGTTGAAAGGGTGTTCTATAAGTGTTGTTGTGCAAGATTGCACTGAATACTCATAGAACAAGACACATCTCTAGATTTATCAGAAATCATAAATCTCGATATGTGTGTGAATGCTGCAGCATTCTAAAATTGGTGTAGGAAAGCACAACAAGGAGAATTATTTTCATTTCTCCACATTTGTACATCATCAAAGCATGCTAAAATGTTCAGCATACATTGAAGGAGAAAAATGTGTTTTCTGACTGTTTTGTGCAGGAAGGTGTGTCTTCCTGCAGAAAAACAAACAGCACATGACATAGATATCCTTGCACTATGGTGCAAGGGGGCCTGTGTCACCACATGGCTGCAGTTTAAGCAGCCGTGCAGAGAGTTGCATAGATTTGCAACATATTTATGTACATATGTTGCATCCCTGTGCTTCGGAAGCACTACAGCACACTGCAGTTAAAGAGGTCGTTGTTTCCCGCAGACGCCTTGCTGCTTTTGTTTCTGCCCGTTTGGAATCGCCTGTTGCCAGCCTACTTCTTGCGGAACCCGCTCCGCGGGTCCCGCTGCGTGAGGAGTGTTGACCGCAGCGCCTTGAAGGGGACACCGAGGGAAGTACTTGCACGGGGCTGCGAGTGAGTGCGTGAGCTCCTTGGGACTGCATTTCCCAGGAGCACCCGCCAGCCCTGATCAGCTACACCTGGGCCGCTCTCCCCGACCCCTCCTACCCTTCCACCGAGCCCTTATCATCTGCTCTCGCTGAGACGGCGAGTGGGACGCCTTGCTGCTTTTGTTTCTGCCCGTTTGGAATCGCCTGTTGCCAGCCTACTTCTTGCGGAACCCGCTCCGCGGGTCCCGCTGCGTGAGGAGTGTTGACCGCAGCGCCTTGAAGGGGACACCGAGGGAAGTACTTGCACGGGGCTGCGAGCGAGTGCGTGAGCTCCTTGGGACTGCATTTCCCAGGAGCACCCGCCAGCCCTGATCAGCTACACCTGGGCCGCTCTCCCCGACCCCTCCTACCCCTTCCACCTATTGTGTTCAGACTCCTTATTAAGCCACAAGTACTCCCGCAGCGCGGGAGAGCGCGCGGGAGAAGCCCGGGACAAGGGCGGGACCGTATGTGGCCGTCCGGGGCCGAAGGAGGCCGGGCTGGGCCACCCCCCTTACCAGTGACATACAGTATCACCTCCAGTAAGTGGCTTAGGAAAGTTGGATTTGTTTAGTGTTTAACATGGCAACGTCTACATCAACAAACTCTGTAAATAGCCATCAAATAACTCCTCTTGTAGAGTTTGGTCCACTGGCAATTGGCCCCCTAGATAAATTTTTCTTTAATCGTTCACTGGTAATAGACAAAGAGTTGACCTTGGCAGAGAAGCGCGCAGAGCGTAGGCTGTCAATCGAAATACTTAAGAATTCAACGGATAAGTTTTCAAATCTAGCTTACCCCACCCTGGTAACTCCTCTGTCATCAGTGAACTTGCCAGTTGTAAACGACCATTTTGAGGTCCAGGCCCAAAAACCAAACAAGGATGTTGTGATAGAACTAAATAATCCTTGTGGCGGCAAAATCCTACCAGCACCGCTCACTGATTCTGGCGCCCAGGTTACATTGGCCCAACCCAAAATCGGGTCCAAACGGAAACGACCAGCATCTGTAAGAAAATGTAAAAGGGTGGTCAAACCCCCTCAAAAACTCAGGAAGTTACATAAACTCGTGAACACAGGAGAGGTAGCTACTAACGAAACTCAAAGCACAGAAAGTGTTACACCTACTAATCTTGTCTCCTTGAACAGCCAGGACGGAGATGACAATCCTTGTACCGACTCCACTGTACCATGTAAAGATAAGGAGCAATCACTTGTAACTGTTCTCCCTGAACTGGAAAAATTGTTTAGATCACTACTCACCCCCATTGAGGATAGAATTGCAAAGCTTGTAGATAGGCTAAACCATTTTGAACAGACTACCTTAGACAATTTTTATTCCACAAAATCACTGATTAAAGCGAATAGGGTGGAAGTAAGCACAAACTCTCAGGTCCTAAACAACCCTGTTTTTCAGGATAAGGGAAGAAATCCCCGAAATAGCTCTCCTTTACCTCCCAAACTGAGCAAACCTACAGTTAAAGCCATTACAAAATCCTCAGACAGAACAGAGAGAGCAAACGTTGGCCCTGATTTACCTCAGTCGACCATAATACACCCTACACAGCCCACAATCCCCCCGACACAAAATCCACCAATCGCAACGAGTGCTGAGGCTACAGTGCGTCACCAAGCGGGAATAGTACCAACAAACGCAAACGTAACTAATAGTACGCAGAAAGCTCAGAATATTCCGGTGGGAGGGAATAGGGCTAACACAGGTTTGTTGGTAGGTAAAACTTCAGTACCGTCCCAAATAAATAACAAACAACAGGCGCTGAAGCCTGTCCCCCAATATGTCCCCCAAGTTCCCAAATCTATCCCACCGCCCGTGGCAAAACAACCCTACAGAAAACCACCAATTAATCTCACCCCAGACTCCTTTCCCTATGTAGCAGTTCTTATAAACGTCCCACCATTACCCCCAGGACAGAGAGAAACTTTCCAGATGCTCAAAAATAAGATCATGCACTGGCTAAAGGAAAACCGTCCTCTGCCTGGTGACATCGACGGGCTAATCATAGGGGTAAGGAGAATAGATTGGATGGGATATACATCGAAAACCTTGGGTGGGGATTGCATAGTGGTCAATTTCCAAGACCCAAGGGTGGCGGGATGGATAACAAGGCAGGGATGGGGAACAAATAAGGGAGGTATCGGAATTGTAGACCTTACCTTTTTTTACCCCCGACCGACTAGTGTAACGACTAGTTTACTCAATGAACCCCTTATTCCCCCTACTGTATCATGGCCAGTCAATCCCTTACCACCTCCTTCTGTAGGTTATAATCATACCACTTACACATATTACAACCCTCATGTAGGATGGCAGGAGCCGGGATGGGGATATTGACAAACCAGTACTGACAGTTTAGGAGGGAACACTAACGAGCCAGAAGGGCAATGTGATGTTCATGGTAATACAACTGTTACAAACTTATTGGTCAATTACATCGAGACGGGGGGTTTGGTCGAAGAAGGTGGTTTTAGACTGGGAACCCTAAATACAAATGCCAAGATAACATACCCAGCCAATACGACAGTGGATCCGACAGATGACCAAGAAAGGCAGACTAATTCTACTGAAAGCCCTATGTTAGCCCAAGTATTTCCATTGACTAACACCCGAGAAGGGCTAGATGCTAGCATTGGTACGCTTTTATCTTGGAATGTCGCTGGGCTGGCAAGTAAATTGGATTCCCAATCCTGGGTGGATTTTATAAGTGGGTATGACATCTGTTGCTTCCAAGAAACCTGGGCTTGTGATCCCCTTTTCTGTCTTGGTTATTTGAACTATTGTATACCAGCGTCAAAAGGGGGAAGAGGGCGGCCCAAGGGAGGCTTAACTGTTTGGGTTAGACAGGACCTGCAGGTCAACATCAAAATGTTGGACCTGGGAAATTGTGATTTGCAATTATTAAGAATCTCCGTAGCAAAGGGTCAACTAATAGATTTGTACAATGTCTACGTGAGAGGTAGCAACGTAACCAATTTACCCACCATTGAGCTGTTGTCTACTGCCATTGAGACCAAGTCCCAGGAAAGTGTAACGATAATTGTAGGGGACCTCAACAGGACTTTTGAACCTCTGGACTGTACAAATGACCTCTTGGAGAGCGAAGAGGACAATCTCTGGGGAGTACCACCTCTATGCCTAAAACCTGTAAGGAGATGGACAAAAGAGATCTTATCACTGAATGGAATTTGTATGGAACATGGCTTAAGAGCACTGAACGGGAGGACACCTGGGGACAAGGAGGGCAGCTACACTTTTGACAATGGCATCAACAGGAGCCGAATCGATTACATTTTGTGCAGTCTCCAACTGTGGAAAGGGGTTGTTGACATGACAGTTAGGCCCCGGGTTGAAAGTGACCACAACCCCCTCTGTGTGACTCATAGGTGGTGGAATACTGGTGCGGGCAACCCTCTAGTGATATACGATGAAACCCCTGTTATGAGTAATGATGAACGCAGGTTAAAATGGCCCAAGGTACTGGCAAACGAGGCCACTATGACTTACATCAATAATGCTGTTGATTGTGCAATTTCCGCGATGGAAACAGCGGTTCCAGTGGTTCCAGGGGATAGTGGAATCACCGAAATCCACAATAAGTTATTCTCCCTCCTGAGACCATGCTTCTTCATTAAAAAAAGGAAAGGGAAGAAATCTAAAGAAGTGGGAAGGTGGTTTGATAGTCATTGTAGATCAGCACGATTAGCCCTGGGACAAGCCATAAGGAATAGGGACCGCGCCGCTGTGACAAAGAATAGGGAACTGTACAAGATGGCCATCTATCGTGCAAAAAAGAATTGGGATGAAGGCCACTGGGCCGAACTAAAAGAGGCCTCTGATAGTAAAGACTCCAGGGCATTCTGGAAAATCATCAAGTGGGGTAGCGGAGCCGGTCCTGCGAAGCCAGACAACAATGTAGCAGAGGAAGCTTGGGTTGATTACTTCAGACCTCAGTACGCGGAAGTTAACCATCCTGTGGCAGCTGATAGTAGAACACCGGTTTATGCAACCGACGATTTGTTCTCCCTTAGAGAAGTGGAAATTGCCATTGGTTCCGCGAAATGTGGGAGGGCGCCAGGTCCAGATGGCATTCCACCTGATATTTTTAAACACGATATGACCAGATGGGCGAGATATACCCTCCTTGTAGCGAATGCCCTAGCCAAGGGGGAAGTGGTCCCAGACCTCTGGAAAGGCGCAACCATTATCCCCATCCACAAGAAGGGAGATCGTTCACTGCCTGCAAACTATAGGCCCATAAGCTTAATAGCCACCTTACAGAAAGTAGTTGGGAGAATGGTAACAAACCAGCTTATGGACTGGGTTGAAGACAACAACGCCCTTTCTCCATACCAAGCGGGATTCAGGCGAGCAACCAGTACCATCGATCAGGTCTTCCGCTTTACCATATTAAGGTGGAAGACCGTTGTACTGGGAAGGGGCTGCCTGTACGTCGCGTTCGTCGACCTGCGGACGGCGTTCGACCTAGTCCCCCGGTTTAAGTTATGGTTGGTTTTGCAAAAGTTGGGGATCCCTGCTGATCTGCTAACATTAATTATGCGACTGCACGAATCCAACTTCGCTAGAGTCCAGTGGGGTGGAAGTGGAGAGACAACAGAGGATTTCCCAGTGGAAAGGGGTGTTCGACAGGGCTGTTCCATGGCCCCTTTACTTTTCTCGTTATTTATTAATGGAATCGTTGAGAGGATGCTGAAGGCTAGTGTTGATGCCCCATCGTTAGCGGACACCAGGGTTCCGATCCTGATGTTCGCTGACGACACTCTTATCTTGTCTAAGACCCCCATGGGGCTGCAACGTGCATTAAACATTTTTGATGCTTTTTGCACTGAGCATGGGCTAGAGGTAAATGTGGGAAAAACAAAACTAATGGCTTTTTCCCCCGGACGCAGGAACTACCCCAAGGTAACCTTAAACAGCAGTAGGTTAGACATTGTCAAAGAATTTACGTACCTGGGTGTACAGATCGCAGAGGGCATTGGCTGGACGCATCATGTAGATAAAGTGGTCTTAAAGCACCAGCAGCTTTCTGGTGCTTTAAGGGGGGAACACCGCAAATCCAAAACAAAACCCATAAAACCCGCATTAATAGTGTATGACGCGAAGGTTTTGGGTGCCACATTATATGGCGCGGAGCTATGGGCCTGGGATGGTTTAGCGGCTCTTCAGACTTCAGAGAACAAGTTTATGCGAGGGATTACAAGACTCCCACAGAGTACCCCCTTAACCCCACTGTTTTTGGAGTTAGGTAGACGCACCATTGTAGATAGAGCCCGATTGCGCCCAGTCCTTTACTGGAGACGTCTCTGGACGACTCCAGAAATAAGACAATATGCGGAGGGTTTTCAATGGATTATCAAGGAAGATACCTTCCATAAGATAAAATGGCTAAAACATCTGAAGTCCATGTTAGTAAACTTAGGGTTTTCAAATCTTTGGAATAACCCTGAGGGAGAGATCTTCCCTAGCAAAGAAGCCCTTAAAGAACAATACTGGGATTGGGTTGGCGGTAAGATGCTGAATGACACCAGGGCCGACTCTATGACTGGTCGCTTCCTGGAGATAAAATTTTTTCCTGCCCTGGAAAATTACTGGGACAACATCACGGTACCAATGGACAGGAAACTTGTATTTCAGCTAAGATCAGGATCTATCCCCCTCAAGAAACTGACATCTGGCTGGCACAGACCCACCAATAACTTATGTCCAGCATGCGAAAATGCCGAGGAGAGCATAGGCCATTTTCTTTTCGTATGTCACGCTTATGTGAATCCGAGGAGAAAATGGCTCTCGCCGGTATGCAAAAACTTGGGGACACGAGACAGCACAGTGGCTCTAAGAATCCTACGTACAACAACTCAGGATTCGATAGTCATAGGGGTAGCTAAATACCTGGGTTGGGCATGGGCAATTAGAAGACGGTCCCTGGGGGGAAGCAGGTAACAAGGTATTCCTCTCAACAATGATTAATGTAATACTATTTGTAAATATGGTTTTTATATGCAAATGTTGTATGAGCTGTACTCTATGTTTAATGAATTTTTAATCCGTAATAATGTATTATTGTATAACTGTGTTGATTTTATGTGTTTTTATGAGAATTGTCTCGAATAAAGCTTATACAAAATTAGAAATTGGTTACTGTGTGATGCTGCAGCACTTCTTCATAGTTCTGCACTTATACATTCACCATACGCTACTAATGCATTAATTCACTCAATTACGCACTACATATACATTCATCTAAACTTTCTCACACTAACAAAGAAATGTAGCTCTATTTTAAACCAGGAAAGTTAGTTCTTAGAAGAACTTTTTTTTTTCTTCTTTCTTCTTTTATATTTTTGGGGGGTTTTCTAAACAAAAAAACCCCCAAAAAACAGGAGGAACCAAACAATGAACTTCAGGGAACAAAAACATAAAAAAAAGAAACAAAAGAAAATGGGCAAATGTGACTTTCTTGCCGGCGGCAGATCAGATCGATCGACTGCTCACCGTAGCACAAAGTCGCATTGCACTTAGTGCAGAGCACTTTTAAAAATTAAAATTGAGGACAGATGTCCAAATTTTGGGCTGATGGATGCACTCTTGAAGTGCTCGGCTGCGATGAGGTGGAAGGCGCAGGAGCAGGAGTGTCTCTCATCCATCGCCATTCTTCTCGTGCAAGATTGTTAGGATGAAGGGTCCTCAGGTGCTTCATCATACTAGCCGTCCCGCAAGAGTATTTCTTGTTAGGATCCCCTCGATACAGCACTCTTTTGCAAATCTTGCACGTGACCAAGGTGGCATTGGTCTTCGTTTGCCCCTCGGAAAAAGTAAAAAAATTCCACACCACAGATGAAAAACGTAGTGTGCGTGGTGTCTCTTTCAAAAATTCATCCTCAGATGTATGAGGAGATGCAGGTGATGCCTGCTGCCCTGAAGCCATTTTTGGTTGAAAAAAGTTAGAGCTAAGTGTAAACTTAGTCTACAAAAATCTTCTTCTCTGCAAAGAGATGCTCCTCCAAAGAAGGTCAAAGAAGAATGATTGAAATGGGTGGGGTCTTTCAATAGTTAGAACAGGAAGTGTAATGAACCAATCAAATGTCTTTTTTTGCAGGTCACAACGGATCCACGCACCCTGCGCTTACGCATCACACACCCAGCGCACATCCGCAAAATTGAATTAAAGAGTTAAAAAGAAATATAGGATTAGATATAAAAATATATTACTTTTAAGACTAGTTTAGAGTTTGTCTTCAATTAACATTCACATGAAATACATATATGTTTTTTTAAATGTTAAATATTTTGCGGGATCTGCGCACCTACCGCGTCATAGATGCAGATGACCATTCGCGGAAGCGCGTAAACGTCGCGTTACGTACATCGAACGTGTCGCGTATAGGCTGGGAGTCGCGTACCAGTCGCATTGCGATCGCGCACTAAACACGTACCCAACGCATACCATGCGTGGATGCTATCGCGTAGGGATCGAGAACGGTGCGCATAGGGTGCCCGGATCCAAAAAACATGGGAAAAAATATCTAAAATAAAGTTTTGAACATATAGTTAAAAAATATGTTTGAAAAACACAATAAAAACAAATAATATTTTTTAATTTTGAAAATATTTAAATGAAAAAATAGGTTAAAAAAATAGTGTTAAAAAAGAATTTCAAAAAAACATAATTAATGAAATTGACACACTGAAATTGAAAAATATAGAAATCCAATGAAAATCATTAAACATGATATCTTTAGAGATAATTTATAGATAGGAATTAGCATTTAAAAAACCTTTGAAATTCACTGAAAAAAACATAGGTTTCATGCATGTTGGGGTCCCCCTGTGATCAGCATGACCTCCTCTGTAAGCCCCTAGTATATAATAGGGCAGGGGATTAAAACTACCTCTTAAAATGCGCCACCGGGCGTGTTTGCACACGTCACCTCAGGCCCCGTCCCCTCACTTCCCCACTGTGTAAACACGCCCTGTGGCCATTTTAAGTTGGGAGATTAAGTCCCCTTGAATCCTGTGGGTCCCTAGGGTCCAACTAGATCACTAGCTACCTCCAGTAAGTGCCACAGAGCTGCATTGCAAAGAGATGTAAAAAGGGGCACGGCCTAGACCACCTCTCTGCAACGCAGCGCAGTGGCGCTTACTGGAAGCACCTGGTGGGCTAGTTGGCCCCCAGGGTCCCTCAGGATTGAAGGGGAATTATTTCCCCAACTTAAAACACGCCACAGGGCTTGTTTGCACACGTTAACTCAGGCCCCGTCCCCTCCCTTCACCACTGTGTAAACACCCCCTGTGGCCGTTTTTAGTTGGGAGATTAAGTTTATTTGAATCCTGAGGGTCCCTAGGGTCCAACTAGCTCACTAGGTACCTCCAGTAAGCACCACAGAGCTGCATTGCAGAGATGTAAAAAGGGGCATGGCCTAGACCACCTCTCTGCAACGCAGAGCAGTGGCGCTTACTGGAAGCACCTGGTGGGCTAGTTGGCCCCCAGGGTCCCTCAGGATTGAAAGGGAATTATTTCCCCAACTTAAAACATGCCACAGGGCGTGTTCGCACACGTCACCTCAGGCCCCGTCCCCTCCCTTCACCACTGTGTAAACGCGCCCTGTGGCCGTTCTAATTTGAGAGATTAAGTCCCCTTGAATCCTACGGGTCCCTAGGGTCAAACTAGCCCACTAGGTACCTGCAGTAAGTGCCACAGAGCTGTGTTGCATAGAGGTGTAAAAAGGGGCGTGGCATCAGAACACCTGTCTGCAACGCAGCTCCCTGGCGCATACTGGAGATACCTGTTGGGCTAGTTGGCCCTCAGGGACCCTCAGTATTGAAGGGGAATTAATTCCCCAACTTACAACTGGCCAGGGGGCGCGTTTGCAGAGTGCTGCAAGGAGGGGGTGTGGCCTCTGGCGCGATGCCGGTCTTTTATTTATTTTATTTTTTGAAGAAGGAGGGCTGTGTGGCCCCCATTCCTTTTCTAATTTACTGGCCCTGGTGACCCCATCTCCCAGGGCCTGCACCCTAATTTGTTTTGTTGAAAAAAATAAATGTGGCCCTCCCAAGGCCTTAATCGGCCCCAGGGACCCCATCCCCCGGGTCATGGCCTTTTTTTTATTCTTTAGGAGGGGGCTGCGTTGCCCCCCTCCTCAGGCCACTTATGGCCCCGGGGACCCCATCCCCCGGTCCGGCCTTAGTTTTATATTATTTAAAAAAAAAATATATTTATAGAAACACCTAGGACATGCTGGACAAACCGTATGTACCTATCACCATGACGATTTGCGTGATATTCATTGAAAGGCGACTATGAATAGAATGAATCCACATGGAATGTATTTACACCACTAGTGAAGCTCTGACGTGTCTGACGCCCTACCGTGCCTAATCCCGGCACCCCCGCCGGTGGGTACTCTCCAATTAGACACCCTTGTTGTTTATTTATACAAACATGGGTAGCTATTGACGGGCACATTTAATATACACGCACACCAAGCCATTCAAAGGGGATTCGACAAAAATTCGACCAAACTATGCAAGAAACCCCCCTCACGGTTAATAAAACACACATCCACCGCCGGATGTGTAATACTTTTTATTTTACTCTCTGGAAAGGAGACAAACCTCACTTGAGAGTCACAGCATGCTCCTGGCTGAGCTCAATGCTGTGTTACACCCACCAGTGCCCGCTGAGTGCCTCACACCTCTGTGTTGTATTCCACCAGCTAGTGTGAATGCTATGACACTCTCTAGCCCATGTGCACTGTAACACCACGCCGTGACTATGTCATGCCACACTTGCCTTCGCACGGGTTATATTGCCTCATCTAACGTGCCTTCCTCGATGCCTATGTTATAACGCACAGCGCTATGCCATACATATTACAATCTGGGATCCATATCTTTGTCACAGTGCAGATGCAACGTTACACTCCCCAGCACATATTTTATATTACAACTTTAGAGACTTGTTAGGTTACACAACACTGCCCTGTGCATATTACACTCCAAGGCGCATATCGCATAGCACGCGCTAGTGCCTGTGCTATCTTGTGCTCTCCAATGAATCTGTCATTGCGCACAATGTATTGCATATTATATTTCACGCCCCGGTTCATCTTATATCACACTTTTTGGTACATAGTTTATACCATATACTATATCTAGTTTTCATTTTCAATCGTGCTCTCAGGACTATCTATATAACACTGCATCCACCTACCCTTTTCACGGGCATTACATTTTGCGATGGGGGTGGAGCGTCAGGAGGTGTTTCTGCCAAGTGAGCCCGGAGTCACAGTCACAAACGTCCTCTTCTTCCGGAATAAAAGTGAGATTATGCTGCATACTTGTTCATATTTTAAGTAGTTCGCACAGACACACATTTTAAAAACAATAAAGTTCCTAATACCCACCTTCTCTGAACAGTTAGCTTGCTGCCCCATCCACCTCCTCCCTATCCTCTGTTGTCTGAATCCATGGACTAGATTCCTCCCTTCTGCCATGCATGGTCTGATGTGCTGCCACTGCCCTCCATTTAGCATGATGTACCAGTCCACTCCTCCTGCCCTCCATTGCCCAATTCTATGGCCCATCATTGACCTCCTGCTTAGCCTCTGTGCTTAGCTTGCTGCCCCTATTCTCCTTCCCCCTGCCCTCCGATGTCTTTGTGCATGCCCCTGCTCCATCCTTTTTGCCCACCATGTTCCATGGACCTGCCACTCCTATCTACTCTGAGTGTTCTGTTGAGCTGCCACTCCCCTCCCACCTGCCTAGTATTGTCAGATGACTGTAACCTGTCCCTGCCACCTACACCCTGCCTGTCCACATGCCATGCCCCTATCCCCTTCCTCCTTTCCTCCATGGTCCATTTTACTGCCACACCCTTCTGCACTTCCTGGTCTGTTGTGCTGCAACTGCTCCTCCTGCCTGCCCCGCGCGGTCTGTTGTGAGGCCCCTTCCCCTGAACTCTCTTGTCTGTGCCCAGGTCCTGACCCTCCCTTCTATCCTCCATGGTCCTTTGTGCATGCCCCTGCACCCTCCTTCTTGCCCATCATAGCCATTGTGCTGCCACTAACCCTCCCGCTTGCCATGCATGGTCTTCTGTGCTGCCATGGCCCCTCCCACCTTCCCTCCATGGTCTGTGTGTATGCCATCATAGTCTCATTGTTGCTCTCCATGGTGTGTCTTGTTTCTAGTGCACATCCTGCCTTTCCTCCATGGTCATCTTGCTGCTCCTGCCCTGCCCCTTCCCCCCAGCCCTCTGTTTCCATGTGCAGATCCCTATTCCCTCCCTCCTGGCTTGTCTGTTTCATTGTAATGCCCCTGATCCGTCCCTCCTGCCCTTTATGGTCTGTTATGCTGCAGCTTTCTCTCCTGTCTGTCCATTATGGTCAGCTAGCTACCATTGCCTCTTTCCCCTCAGTTCTCTGTTATCCATGTGCATGGTCCTGTCCCCTCCCTATTGCTTTCTATGGATTGTTGTGCTGCACTCCCGTCCCACATGTGCTGTGTGGTGTATTATGCTGCTGCAAACCCTGATGCCTGCCCTGTAGGGTCAGTTTGGCGCACCTCTCCATGTCCCTCCTGTCCTCTGTTATCCGAGTCCTTGTCCCTACCCCAATTCCTCCTGCCTACCATGATTCAATGTACCATACTTGCGAACATTTTGAACTTGGTAAGAGGGAGATTTTGAAAAAAAACTGGGGTATTGATTTTCCCCTTCGAGTTACATTGAAAAAGAGGAGATTGTAAACAGGAGACAGATCAAATAAAGCCCATTTGAGCTTAAAAACATTGGATGTTTCCTGGCTGAAACGGGTCTGTTGGCATGTATGGTTGTACTACCACTGCCTCTTCCTTCTACCCACAATGGTCTATTATATTGCCACAGCCTCTCTTGCCAGTCCTGTATTGTTGGTTTGTTGCCCCTGCCCCCCTTTCCACTGCCCTCCATAGTCTGTTGTGCTGCCACTGCCCTTCCTGCCTGCCCAGTGTGGTCAAATTGTTGCCTTTGCACTCTCCTACCTGCCTTCAACTTTCAGAGTCCATGCCCCTGGCCTCTGCCTCTCAACAGTATCCCAATGAACAACTAGATTGCTAACATTCTATACTTATTACAAAAGTGTGGAACGCCTAACGTCATCTTGATGTAATCAAAACTGTAATACCTAGAGTATTTCCTTTAGAAATTACATATATGAGAGGGTCTTATTTGCATCAAAATTATGGTTAGTGCTCTAAAAAACTAAAATGAGGACATATTTTCTGAGTTTTCAAATAGCGACAAAGAACTTTTAAATTATTTGTAATCTTTTTGTTTTTTTATCCAGTTGACCTCTTGATTAAATGTTGCACCTTGGCGAGAGGATGTGGTGTTACTTTCAGAGCTGCAGACTTTGCAAATGGGGAACCAGGATGGAGTTTCTGCTTCAGCTCAACATTCTGTGATTGTGGTCAAATCACTTAATCTCCCCATGTCTACAACCAAAATTAATTTGATCTTGTGTGATGTAACCAATGCTCATGTAAAGCATTCCAATACCTGATAAGTCTGCACTATATAAAACTGCAAATACACAAAAAATAAGTGTTTTGCACACTTCTGTCATTGGGCTACATGTGGGCTACATCTGGGTGATATTTGTGCTGCATTTGGGCTCTTTTGTCTGTGGTGGCCATCTTGGGAGATTTATTTGTTATGAAGTTTCCTAATTTCCTCATTTACTGCAGTCTCTTCAGTAGGAAATGCTTTCAGTTTTTTACTTTGATTCCATCAAGAAGGTATTCAGATATGTCACACATTTGCCATTAATTCTGAATGTTAGCACTCTAGTTGCTCACTAGATCACTGTAGTAAAGCTACTGCTCACCACGGAAGTCTGCTGCTGGTATTAAAAGTGTATGTTTCAGTCTGCATGTCAGAATATTTTTATGAAATAGAAGAGGATTTGAGAAGTCAAAATGTGCCCTAATTTTTCTTTCTGCAGAACTAATCATAATTTCTATGGGAAAATGAACCCCCTCATTTTGTTCCTTTGTAAATTAAATGTTTTAAGTGTTACCACTTTATTCCGATCAAGATGGCTTCAGGTGTGCCATACTTTTGTCATAAGTAAGACTGTTAGCGCTCTAGTTGTTCGTTAGAACACTCTGCGACATTCTGTCATTGGGCTATACTTGGGCTACATCTGGGTGATATTTGGGCTACATTTGGGCTCTTTTGTCTCTGGTGGCCATCTTGGGAGATTTATTTGTTATGAAGTTTCCTAATTTCCTCATTTACTGCAGTCTCCTCAGTAGGAAATACTTTCAGTTTTCTACTTTGGTTCCATCAAGAAGGCATTCAGATGTGTCACACATTTGCCATAAATTCTGAATGTTAGTACTCAAGTTGCTCATTAGATCGCTGTAGTAAAGCTACTGCTCACCAGGGAAGTCTGCTGCTGGTATTCAAAGTGCATGTTTCAGTCTGCATGTCAGAATTTTTTTATGAAATAGAAGAGGATTTGAGAAGTCAAAATGTGCCCTAATTTTTCTTTCTGCAGCACTAATCATAATTTCTATGGCAAAATGAACCCCCTCATTTTGTTCCTTTGTAAATTAAATGTTTTAAGTGTTACCACTTTATTCCAATCAAGATGGCTTCAGGTGTGCCATACTTTTGTCATAAGTAAGACTGTTAGCGCTCTAGTTGTTCGTTAGAACACTCTGGGATATTCTGTCATTGGGCTATACTTGGGCTACATCTGAGTGATATTTGGGCTACATTTGGGCTCTTTTGTCTCTGGTGGCCATTTTGGGAGACTTATTTATTATGATGGTTCCTAATTTCCTCATTTACTACAGTCTCCTCAGTAGGAAATACTTTCAGTTTTTTACTTTGATTCCATCAACAAGGCATTCAGATGTGTCACACATTTGCCATAAATTCAGAATGTTAGCACTCTAGTTGCTTATTAGATCACTGTAGTAAAGCTACTGCTCACCAGGGAAGTCTGCTGCTGGTATTGAAAGTGCATGTTTCAGTCTGCATGTCAGAATTTTTTAATGAAATAGAAGAGGATTTGAGAAGTCACTCAAAATGTGCCCTAATTTTTCTTTCTGCAGCACTACTCATACATTCTATGGCAAAATGAACCCCCTCATTTTGTTCCTTTTTAAATTAAATATTTTAAGAGTTACCACTTTATTCCAACCAAGATGGCTTCAGGTGTGCCATACGTTTGCCATAAGTAGGACTGTTAGCGCTCTAGTTGTTCTTTAGAACACTCTGGGAAGCTGCAGTAGAACACAAAGGAATCAACTGACAGTCTCTGCCCTTGTTGGATGTACATGTTTTACTGAGAATGTCAGACTTCATTCTCACATGACTGAGAAAGATAATGTGAATTTACAGAAAATATGCTCTCAGTTTAGCTTATAGATCACCTTCCAAACCTCTGTGGGAAAATCATGAGAAAATTGTTTTCTCTCAAACATGATTCATGATATCACAGCAGAAGGCTTTTTCACATGGTAAAATCACCTTAGAAGACACCACAATTCCTAAAATGAGTATGGTACCATCAACAACTGATTTATAATGTAACTAAAGTCTTAAAACCTTCTATTAACTGCAATGCTTTTTAATGAGGTGCTATCATGTATATTGATCCCAAGATGGCTGCCAACACTTCTTGGATGAAGTGCTGACAGCCAATCAGATCTCACGATGAGATGTGTGGTTAGGCTCCGCCCAGATATATATGTGATTTTACTTTTGATTTTCTCAGGCACTACTGAACGGATTTACACCATTTAAGCAAAAGGCACAAGTCTGAACTGAGGACTACCTCTTTGCCAAACTTGGTGTAATTCCGTTCAGCACTTTGGGCTGTAGCTGCGTCAACAGGTCCTGTGAGAAAATGCATGGGGAAAACGCCTTTTGGGAGCCCCCCTTTTTCTCGGCCCCCGCTTGACGAATCACCGTGAAGTTTTCAGGATAGGAGCGGACCGGAGCTGGCCAAAAGTTTGGAAAATTTCGCGAAGATTCATCAATCGACGCCAACGTTATTCCAAATAGAATGTTGCGGATTTCCTATGGAATATAGGTCCTAACTATAACTACCTACTGGCGACTGCCAGTAGGTAATATATATATATATATATATATTATCTACTGGCGGTCGCCAGTAGATAGTTATAGTTAGGACCGTGTTTCCATAGGAAATCTGAAAATTCTATGTTGAATAACTTTGGCGCCGGTTGACGAATCCTCGCGACATTTTCAAAACTAATGGGGCGCTCCGCTCAGCTCCTACCCTGAAAGTCTCGGGGTGATTCGTCAAGCGGGGGCTGAGAAAAAAGGGGGGTCCCAAAACACGTTTTCCCCATGCATTTTCCCATAGGACCTTTAGTCGAAGGTACAGCCCGAACGGCTGAACAGAATTACTTGAAATTTGGCAGAGAGGTAGTCCTCAGGTCAGGGAAGTGCCTTTTGCAGGTCTGGTGTCAATTTGTTCAGTAGTTCCTGAGAAAATAGCATTTAAAAGCATATAAATATCTATAAGCGCGTACCGTGCGCGCACCGTAAGCACACGGTGTGCGCACCCTAACGTGCGCGAGCGAAATTCTGATTGGTTGTTACATGTCTGTACACATTCGAATCGGTCGAAATCAGGAAGTGTCGGCCGCCATTTTGTCTGTCACACTGAAAAGGAAAGGTGGAGAACGTGAAAAGGGGACAGGGTAGGGAGTTCCTGACCCCCTAGCGTTTGTCAGGGGGTCACAGTGGGACCCCAAAGGGAAAAAAAAAGATTTTAATTTTTTTTTTAAATTTGCGGGGTGCGCGCACGAAAAAAAAAAAAAAAGATTTAAAAAAGAAGATTAAGTGTTTAGATATTAGGTGGCTCTAAAAAGAGCCGTTGTGTTTATTGAGTGTTTTTTGGTACCTACAAGTAAGTACCGATGCAGAGTCTAAAGTTCAAGAGGAAGACTCTGTTCCCTTCATCATTGAAATGTACACCGTCTCCTCTATAAATGCCTTGCATATTGTAACGCAAGTTGTTGTGGTATATAGAACCCATACCATAGTCTCTGAGGAAAGCAGAAACAGACTTATTGATGTGCTTTCTTGCTTTGTCAATCTGTGGACAATGTTGGTTGGACCAGTTCCACTTTTGCCTTTGGCATATATTAGAATATACAAAAGCAGTTTGTGGAAAAAGTGACATCAATTGCACAAAGGTGTCCTTAATAAGCATTTCCAGACCTACCCCAGTTAAAGTGCCTAGGTCATTTCCACCACAGTGCACAATAATAAGGTTAGGCTGTGGGAGATGTACAAAGGTTTTTACCAAAGGCATTAATTGGTGCCACTTTAACCCTCTCTGACAAATCCTTTTAATGTCTACATTTGGCAAAGCAAGATCTTTCACAATACCTCTTTTTTCTGCAAACTTTTCACTCCAGAAGACATAGCTGTGACCTATAATCCACACTGTGAACTTCTTCCAAGGAGATCTGGATGCACTCAGAAGGTGTCTTTCAGTAGAATGGCAATATGAAAAGAAAGATAGTTGTAAAATAGAGGCTTACATACTTTTTTTAAAATAAAAAGAAATCATTGGCTGTTTCAGAACATTCAACAGTAAAAACTAGGCTGAATGTTTACATTTTTAAAAGCATGTTTTGTATTGGCACAGAAAAATGTGTTCCCACAGAACATTAGTTTGGATTTGCTGTTAGGTTTGAAAAGTCAAGCACTCTTGCTATTTGGATTTGAAACATTGTGTGCTGAACTTCTGACCTCTCTGCTCACCCCAGTGTTCCATGACCTGTTGCTATGGTAGCAGGCAGAAGTCATGTTGGGAGAAGGGATCATTTGGAAAGGGTTGAAATTTGCAACCAATAGAAATGTGTGATTCCATTTGAAAAAATGTGGGAAACACTGTGATTTGAAGTTAACATGTATATGTGTGAAACAAAAGAGGGAAACATTGCCATTTACTGGTTCTGCTGAGAGGTGTACAGTTCTGAGATTCTGGCCCTGATAATCTGCTGTGTGAGTGGCACATTTCTTTCTCAACTAACTACTTTTAAAAGGTGAGTTATGAATTTGAGAGGGGATGTATGTGGTGTATTTGGAAATAAATAATAGAAATATGATTCTTCTTTTTAAGTTGTGTTTGTGTGAGAGGCAAATGCAAACACATTTGAAAATAGCATGGTACATTTTCCTTCCACTTTAAAAGTTGTGTTTTACATTTTATGTTAAGGAAGATATTTAACTGCCTTGAACATGTCAGATATTATGGAGTATGTCTTCACCATAAGTTAAGGTGTACTGGTATCACCCAGGAATATTGTTTTGTGCCTAGAATCACACCATGAGTCTGTGTGCACACAGGAATTCTTCTCAGAGATTTAATTTGTGTTGCTCTTGCTCTGTTAGACTTGCACTCGCAGGAAAGGGGCAGCTTGTTTTCAAGAACTGTGATGGTTTGCATTCAGCAGAAATCACTTTCTCACAAATGAGAGGCAAATGCTAACATATTTGAAATTAGCATGGTACATTTTCCTTCCACTTTTAAAATTGTGTTTTACATTTTATGTTAAGAAAGATATTTAAGTGCCTTGAACTTGAAAGATATTATGGAGTATGTCTTCACCATAAGTTAAGGTGTACTGGTATCACCCAGAAATACTGTTTTGTGCCTAGAATCACATCATGAGTCTGTGTGCACACAGGAATTCTTCTCAGAGATTTAATCCGTGTTGCTCTTGCTCTGTTAGACTTGCACTCGCAGGAAAGGGGTAGCTTGTTTTCAAGAACTGTGATGGTTAGCATTCAGCAGAAATCACTTTCTCACAAATGAGAGGCAAATGCTAACACATTTGAAAATAGCATGGTACATTTTCCTACCACTTTAAAAGTTGTGTTTTACATTTTATGTTAAGGAAGATATTTAAGTGCCTTGAACTTGAAAGATATTATGGAGTATGTCTTCACCATAAGTTAAGGTGTACTGGTATCACCCAGAAATAATGCTTTGTGTCTAGAATCACCATGAGTCTGTCTGCACACAGGAATTATTCTCAGAGATTTAATTTGTGTTGCTCTTGCTCTGTTAGCCTTGCACTCGCAGGAAAGGGGCAGCTTGTTTTCAAGAACTGTGATGGTTAGCATTCAGCAGAAATCACTTTCTCACAAATGAGAGGCAAATGCAAACACATTTGAAAATAGCATGGTACATTTTCCTTCCACTTTTAAAGTTGTGTTTTACATTTTATGTTAAGGAAGATATTTAAGTGCCTTGAACTTGAAAGATATTATGGAGTATGTCTTCACCATAAGTTAAGGTGTACTGGTATCACCCAGGGATACTGTTTTGTGCCAAGAATCACACCATGAGTCTGTGTGCACACAGGAATTCTTCTCAGAGATTTAATCCGTGTTGCTCTTGCTCTGTTAGACTTGCTCTCGCAGGAAAGGGGGAGCTTGTTTTCAAGAACTGTGATGGTTAACATTTACCAGAAATCACTTTCTCACAAATGAGAGGCAAATGCTAACACATTTTAAATTAGCATGGTACATTTTCCTACCACTTTAAAAGTTGTGTTTTACATTTTATGTTAAGGAAGATATTTAACTGCCTTGAACATGTCAGATATTATGGAGTATGTCTTCACCATAAGTTAAGGTGTACTGTATCACCCAGGGATACTGTTTTGTGCCTAGAATCACACCATGAGTCTGTGTGCACACAGGAATTCTTCTCAGAGATTTAATCCGTGTTGCTCTTGCTCTGTTAGACTTGCACTCGTAGGAAAGGGGGAGCCTGTTTTCAAGAACTGCGATGGTTAGCATTTACCAGAAATCACTTTCTCACAAATGAGAGGCAAATGCTAACACATTTGAAATTAGCATGGTACATTTTTCTTCCACTCCTGCAATGGGTGAGGTAGTTTTTACATGTTCAAAAGTCCAATTAACCTTTACCACACATGTAGTCTTACATACATGTCTGCAGTCTTCATGCAGTTGTGCAAGAGGACATGCAGATCTGTGTTGCACCTGACAATACACGGTCTCCAGAAGCATGCTCTTAGCACACAGACAGGTGCTTCTCCTGCACTCTCATGCTTACTATTCAGCTCTGTGTGGTGTTTCAGATAGCAGTGTGTAATGCTAACACATTCAACGTCACCAAGGCTCATTTCCTTTGCTCTACTCTAATCACTCAACCTGTAACACATGCTGATGGTCTCAAGTAGCTGTTAGGACATGTACTCTTTTCTGCCTCTCTAAAATATAAGGAAAATGTGTCAGGCTGCCATAGTAATTATCACTTACTATTCCACAGTAGTAAATGTGCTTTGAAATTGCCAAACCAAAATCGTTTTTTGCTTAGAATCACACCATGAGTCTGTGTGCACACAGGAATTGATGTTAGAGATTTAATACGTGTTGCTCTTGTTCTGTCAGACTTGCAGTTGTAGGAAAGGGACAGGTCATATGATAGGATTTGAAAAGCTAAAAAAAAAAATCGTAATGTATTAAAATTACATAAAGGTATTTTTTTTTTAGTTTCTTTCAGGTATTGCTGAACAACAGTGAAATTAATTAAAGATGCCTATAAATTCAAGAAAGAGAAAAGAACAGCAACAACATCTATATTTGAAGAAAACTGGACCAAAAAAAAAGTTGAAGAACCTCATGCTGGTAAGCAGACTAAGGATTTTTTTAAAAATATCTTCAAACAAAGAAAAAATGTTAAGAATATATCCACTGCAAATAGTGTTTCAAGTACAAAACAACAACAGAGTCGACAGAAAATACGAATCAGAAGTAAGAAAGAGTGACTTAACACGAAAAATAGATTTTAAAAACATTCGTAGAAAAATGTTTCAGAGAAGAGTGATGTTAAATTTGCTAAAGGATGTGAAAAAATATAAGAAGAAAACCAAATTTTATAAAAAAAAGAAATATATTGAAAGAATTGTTGCTAAGGCTTTGGAAATAAAATGAAAACTATTCATTTTAATTTTGAACAGGATGCGTAGATTAGAAAAAATAGTCAAAACAATGAATTCACAAAGCAAAAGGAAAAGAGTAGTGAAAAAAATGACTTTTGTAAAGTGTTCTTAGGAGAATGGAAGCATAGTTCAAGTACTGAGCCATTTTTTAATGAAGAGAGTTATCTTCAAAGTAATAGTTTGTTACATGCAGTTGACACCAATGGTCAAGCTTATGAAGTTAAAGATGGTTGTGTAATGGAAAAGGAGAAAATGGTTCCAAGAAATGAGGAAGAAGTGTTAGCTGATGAGGTTATGGGGAGACGTCCTAAAGCCCCAGTGTACACTTGGAATTGTAGTAGTATTTGCACTGTGCGACAGGAATCTATTGATAAATTACGTGACTTCCTAAGAGAATATAGTAAAAAAGAGTGTTAAACAGAAGATTAAGGTGCTTCAAAGACTAGACCCATGCAGAGTGAGAGAGAATACTGGTTTGCAAGGACATTCTCTTGCTTGTCTATCTAGGAAAGTTTGCCAAAGTGTTTTTCACCATTTTAGGATGCTGGCTGTTCATCATACTGAAATGAGAAAGTTTGTGAGAACATTGTATTTTGCTAAAAGTCCAGCACTAAAGTTAAATGAGTTGAATAGTGCTCTGTTCCGTGGATCTGTATCAGATGTAGTGAAGGTTACTGATGATATTCAGTTTTGTTACTTTGGTCCAGAGCAAGAAAGTGCAGGAAATGACACAGTTATTGAGGAAAATGTGGAAGAGAATATAGAAATCACTGTTAGTAAAAAAAATTAAGATGAAATGACAAAATTTGCTATCATCTCTAATGAAAGACCAAATATTACTTGTATTTGTTGCCGGAGAAGCCATTATAAAATTCAAACAAGAAATGTGTATCTGTATACAAAAAGTGAAAATGAAGATAATTATAAGTGGAAGGATTTTGCAACATATATATTTCTGGAAAATAGTTTTGATTTGGGTGAAGATCAGCGTATTTGTAAATACTGTTATAACAAGTTAGAAGAAAATAGAATGCCAGCCAGAGCTGTACATAATAATTTAGAATTGGTTGATATTGAATGAATGAATGAAAATAAATTTATAACGCGCAAAACTCAGCCCAATGGGCATCAAGGCGCCTTCCTGCAGAACTTTCTGATTTAAATACGTATGAGTCTATACTCATTCAATGTGTCCATCCGTTTCAGACCATAGTGCGTATGGAGCCAAAAACAGGTAAATTACCTCCTTCGGATTTACAAAGAGGTTTAAAAGGAAGAGTTGTCTATTTGGCATTGGATTTGAAAAAAAATATTTAAACAATTGATGCAGATAGATTGGAAACTGAACCATTAGTTATTCTGGTTAATGGAGTACCAACAAAGAATAAGAAAATTTGGCAGGAGCTGGTAGATGTACGAAAAGTACAAAGAGCAAATTTATATTTGAAAAGAAATAATAAATGGTATGAAACAATTTATATGGATGAAGATGAAGAAGTTTTACTAGCAGAATCAGGAATACCAGCTGGGCAAATTGAAAAAGTGGATAAGTCAAAAGAAGAAGACATTTATCAACATTTCAGCATACATGCTCTTCATTCTAAAGAAGTTATGGGAAACACTATTGATCTGTTTCAGATGAAAAAAGCACAAGGAACTCCCGTGAGTGTATGGGAGGAGAGCTTGGAAGCTTGTTGTTTTCCCCAGCTGTTTCCTACAGGAAAAGGTGGACGATATGATGAACGTCCAGTACAGATTCCTGCTTCTGAGTATCGGACTACAAGGTTATATGCAGAAGATCCAAGATTTCGTCAAAGTATTCCATATTTGTTCCATCTTTTATTTGAAAGTGACTTGTCTGCACTATCTTATGCAGTACATCACATTTTAAAAACTGGAGTACATCTACATAATGTGTCTGCAAAGGATTTTATGAACAAAGTGCAACAGCGAGATGATCATTTGGAATCTCAATTGATAAATTTGATGGCTTGTCAGCGAGGAACTAATGAATATTGGCACGGATGCCATGGAGAATTGAAATGTATGTTACGGAATTTAGGAGCTCCTACATGGTTCCTTACCCTAAGCTGTGCTGAGTACGCTTGGGATGATTTACTGGATTTTCTTCGAGAGGCAAATTCAAATATTGAAAACATCCAATACAAGACAGCAGGAGAATTGTGCTCATTGGATCCAGTTAATGTTTGCAGATATTTCAATCATAGATTTGAGGCTATGATGTCCTTCATCTGCAATAAAAAAAATCCACCTCTTGGAGAAGTTGTGGATTTCTTTTGGAGAAAAGAGTACCAAGCAAGAGGTGCTCCTCATATTCATATGCATTTGTGGATCAAGGATGCCCCAAAATTTGGAACAGATTCTGATGATGGAGTTTCATCTTTCATTAAAGAAAATGCAACATGTGCTATACCTTAAAGGACAGAAGAAAAAAACTTAAAAGAGCAAGTTTTACGTTTCCAAAGACATCGGTGTGGAAAATACTGTCAACGAAAGTACAAGAGTAAAGATAAATTCTACACAAAATGTCGATTTGGATTTCCACGACCTGTTCTTTCAAAAGGAAGAGTAAACAGTTTTACGTCAGCTGTGCGACATACTATTACAAGAAAATCGCCTAAGAATACCTACAACCTAAGAAGAAAAGAAGAGTCAAAATATATAAATGACTACAACCCAGTCATTTTATCCATGTGGAATGCTAACCTGGATATACAGTATGTAGCTGATAATTCTATTGCTGTTGCTCGGTATGTCACATCTTACATCACTAAATCTGAGAAAACAGAATTGAAAGAAATGTGGGAAGAGATTTCTCACGAGAAGACTGTCAGTAAAAAGCTATACAGTTTCAGTTTAAAGATGTTATCGCATCGAGAAATTGGATCCTACGAATGCTCAGATAGGTTATCATCTGCATGTCTGTACTCCAAATCCAGAAGAATAATTTGGGTAAGTTTAGGCCTTGCAGGAATGAGAAATCGGGTACTGAAATCTATTCGAGAAATTGAATATTTTCAGAGTATGAACCTGAAAGTACAGACATTTTAAGAACAAACATGTTGGACACATATTACCCACAAAGAAGTCATCATCTTGAGAACATGTGTCTATATGAAGTTCTGCAGAACTACATTTATAAACGGAATACCACAGAAGACATCAACAATGGAAAATATAAAGTCACTGGTGAGGAAGGATGTTTGGTAAAACAAACAAAAGGAAGTTTGATTAATCACCGGAAGCTGAGTTGTGACACTACTGAC
Source organism: Triturus cristatus (assembly GCF_964204655.1). Taxonomy (NCBI): domain Eukaryota; kingdom Metazoa; phylum Chordata; class Amphibia; order Caudata; family Salamandridae; genus Triturus; species Triturus cristatus. The sequence continues at coordinate 582,273,596 of NC_140586.1, forward strand.
AAAAAGGAATTTTACTACTTGGCACTTTTACAGCTGTTTAAACCATGGCGTTCAGAGGACGAACTACTTGGAGATTTTCAGAGCTATGAAGATTCCTTTAATGCTTGCAAAGATAGCATAGAATGCAGTACTTTCTCAACATATGTTGAAATGTTAAATGAAGAAATTGAACAAGAAGCAACAATTGCAGCTGAAGTAGCTAGAGACAGTTCTCAAGATAGTCAAAGTTCTGGGACGTTCAGTCAAGATCCTCTAGGACAACCAATCATAGAAAATGAAGCTGCAATAGCCATGACTGAAGTCGAAACAGCTATGAATCAAGCTCAGGAAGATTTAATAAACTTACCAAATATGGAACAACAACTGAATGATGAACAACAACAAATTTATGAGGAAGTCAGAAAAAAAATTGATCACAGATTACTACATGAAAATAAAGAGTGCTCATGCACATCGTTTCAACCAATCAGAATGTATGTGAGTGGACAAGCCGGAACTGGAAAAAGTTTCTTGATTAAAGTAATTAGAAGCTACCTACAGCAAAAAACAGATTCAATTTTGTCTTGTGTTGTTACTGCTCCAACTGGGTTAGCAGCATATAACATAAAAGGAATTACCCTCCATCGTTTGCTAATGTTACCAGTAGAGCACGAGAACAAAATACAATACCACAAGCTAACAGGAGAAGCATGTTTTGAAGTTGCAAGAGTATTGAAGAAAATGAAAGTTCTCATCATTGATGAGTTAAGCATGGTATCAAACTTAATGCTTGCCTTTGTGCATTTAAGAATGCAGCAAATTCTAAAGACAAACTATGACGTGCTATTTGGAGGAAAACATGTTATAATTTTTGGGGATCTTCTGCAGCTTACTCCAGTTAAAGGACAACCAGTATTTCAAACCCTTACACATGAAGACACGAAAAAGTCATTAGGAAGTATACGTAATGTGAATATTTGGACATACTTTGAGTATAAAGAACTCATTACCAATATGCGGCAAGCCAATGATGAGGATTTTGCAAGTATTCTCAAAGATATCAGAATTGGACTACTCACAGAACATGGCAGAAAAGCTTTACAGAGTCGATTGCTATGTAATGTGTTTCCAACAGAACAAATAGTTCCAGAGAAAATATACAAGAACATTGCTGGAAAAAATACTGTAATCTGCTTAATACCAACACTACATGAATGCTCTATATTCAATCAAGAACTTTTGAAATTGGAAAATGAAGAGATTGTCAAACTGGAAGCTGTGGATAAAATACAACATGAAGGAATAACTATCATATTGACAAACAAATTGACAAGTAAATTGGATTCTCTGAAGAAAAACATCTCGAAAACAGCCGGTTTAGAAAAGAATCTTTATGTATGTATGAACTGTCGAGTAATTTTAAGACATAATTTGGATGTAGAGAAAGGTTTAGTGAACGGAGCTATGGGTAAAGTTGTGGGTTTTGTTAATTACCAGAAAAAAGTTGGAATTGAATTTTTGAAAATAAAATTTGATCAGATTGAAGAGGTTAAAGACATTTGTCGTTGTTCAGTTATTTTCTTGCTTGTGAAAGACTTATATGTACGTAGGAAGCAGTTTCCGTTTTCTCTAGCATATGCAGTAACTATTCACAAATCTCAAGGATTAACTGTAGATAGTGCATTTGTAAACATTGGATCTACTGTGTTTAAAGAAGGTATGGCATATGTTGCTTTGTCACACGTGAAAAAAATATCTGGTTTATTCATGATAGACTTTGATGACTCAAAAGTAAGTGCTGATGCAAACTGTGTAAAGGAGTATAATAGATTAAGAAGAAGCTATGCTCCTCATTTAGGTCAGTATCCTGTGTTTGAAAAACGTGTTGTTTGTCGGAAACGGAGATTTGAGAATATCTGAAATGAGGATGATCAGAAGAGAAAACAAAAAGAGAGTGATGTGACTGCAAGCAAAAAGAAAAAGGACAGTGTTGAAGAGGTTGTTGGTTGTCATTTTGAAAATAGCTCTGGTGTCAACTGCTAGGCAAATGTAGTGCTCAATGTTGTATTTTATCTTCAAATTTTGCAAGAGCAGATAATACTAAATCATGAAAAAAGATTCTGTTCTCTGCTGAGTCTCCTTTATGAGAAGCTGAGTAATGATAAAACTAAAATAGAAAGTGCTTCTGATGTTAGAAATCTTTTAGATGTATGTTCAGGATGTACACAGTTTACACAAGATGTCCAGCAAGATGCACAGGAATTCTTGATGTATATGCTTATGGTACTGGAAGATGAAGGGGTAGAAATAGAAAATATATTAGGTGTCTCATATAAATGGGAACATTGTTGTGAAAACTGTATGAACACATGCAGCAGTAATGTTGATTCTGAAAGGTTCATATATTTAACATTACCAGAGAGTAAAACAGTGACTTTTAGTAAATTAGTGAAAGATGCAAATCACAACATGGAATGTTCTCAATGTAAATCAGACATGTTATCAACGTTATTTTTACATAAATATAGACAGTATGTAATTTTAATGATGCAACGTTGTAGAGCAGATGGAACTAAAATGGAAACTTTACTAAAGAAGTTTGTAGGAAATCAATTATCAATATCAGGTAAAACTTTTGTTGCAGTTGCAACTATTTTTCATGATGGACCTTCTATAACTTCTGGTCATTACACATTTTATCTTAAATGTGAAAAAGGATGGACACTGTGTAATGATTCTCAATTGATTTTCAAGCAACGTTTGCCTTATGATTTACCAAATTGTTACTTAATTTTTCTAAAACCAAAATTTTAGATACAAATTCCAGCATCTGAAGAAACCATTATTTCAATTTTATAGGATTAACATTGGATATTTCACTTACAAAGGATTTTAAAATTACCATTTGGCCTCAAGGAAAGGAAAAGGTAACAATTGTGGACTTGTTTGACAGATATTATTTTGGTGTACGTGCTTAAGCAGCAAGATTTACAGACGTTATTTATTGCAAATATTTATTGTTCTTAGAAGGTATTTTTAATATATTTGTGACATTTCTATCAAGGTCTGTTTTAGTGAGAAGAGATTCAGGGCTTTTTTTAAACAATCTTTCAGATTATTGTTTTTTTTTTGCCCGCTGTTAAATGATGAAAACAATTGATATTATTATTTTCAGTGAAATTCAATACATTCTGAAAACAGCAAAAAAAGGGCAAAAAATTGCTTTGATAAAAATGAAAAAATATGTACTGCTTAAGAAAATGTATTGTTGAATATTAATACTTTTTTTCTTTTTTTCAGATCTTGAAAGAAAATTTAGGAAATGTAATTCATTTTACTTGCAATTAAAAAAAAACATTTAAAAATGTGTTTAAATTTAAAACAAAGGTGGAAAACATGGAAAGGGGGCATGGTAGAGACTTCCTGACCCCCTAGTCTTTGTCAGGGAGTCCCTGAAGGATCACAAAGGGTAAAAAAACCGATTATTTTTTTTTTTTAAATCATAGGGTGCGCGCACCATGCGCGCATCCTAAAAAAAATCGACGATTAGATTTAAAAAAAAGTTTTTGTGTTTAGATTTTAGGTGGCTCTAAAAAGAGCCCTTGTGTTAATGTAGGGACAGAGGAAGAGAAAAATGAAAAAATGAAAAAAACTATGGCCTGGTGCATAAGTGCTGCTCTAATTTCCTCTCAATGAGATCAATACTGGTCTCACCCAGAGAAATGAGAGCATGACAGTCCATGCACCGTGTATACAGCCTCCCAAAAGAAGAGCGTATATCCAGAGGTGCAGAAGTAGGAGAAGGCACCACCGCAAAAGAAGTGCTCGGCTGAGCTGCCAATGGTGTGCTCGGCTGAGCTGTTGCGGATGTGCTCGGATGAACTGCTGGTGGGTTTTCCTCAACAGCTCGAGCAAAAGTCGCAGGATGCACTTTTTCAACGTGCCTTAACATTGTGTGAATACTAAAAGAGTATTTCTTATTAGCATTTCCACGTGATAAGGTCCGGTGACAAAGTATGCAGGTGACTTTTGGTGCATTCACCTTCTTTTGGCCTTCTGGAAAAGTGAAAAACTGCCATATGAAGGAGTCTTTCTGCTTCCTCTGACTCTGTCTCACAAGAGTATCCTGTTCACTCTCAGAAGATGGCTGCTGCTCTGCCATTGTATCTCAAAAACAGATTAGCTCCTTCTCCTAGTGAATCAGAAGTAATAATGAGGGGAGTGGGTGTGGTGTTGGAAGAATCTGGAACTGAAACTACTTTGAACCAATGAAAAGTGTTGTTTCTTGATCACATGACTTGCCATGAGGGGAGTGGGTGTGGGGTTGGAAGAATCTAAAACTGAAACTAGTATGAACAATGAAAAGTGTTGTTTTTTAATCACATGACTTGAGGTGCGCGCTCGGCGCACGCACGGCGGAGCAAGTACGCATGCGCGAACGAGTACGCGCGCATGCGTGTAGTATTACGCGCGTTCGTAGCGTGCATACGAAGTACGCGCGCATGCGCGAACGTACTACGTGCGCATGCGCGTACGAATTACGCCCGTACGTTGCACGCGTACGAAGCACGCGCGCCTGCGCGAACGTACTACGCGCATAGTACGCGCCCATGCGCGAATGTACCGCGCAGAGCACGCACGACGTACGCATATGTATGTGGAGAACGTACGCATGCGTACATTATCTACGTACGCATGCGTACTTAGTGCACGCACTGAGCGCGCACTATGACGTATGCATGCATACGTAGATAACGTACGCATGCGTACACGAAAAACATACGCATGCGTACTCAGTGTACGCACCGAGCGCGCACTATGACGTACGCATGCGTACGTAGATAACGTACGCATGCGTACACGAAAAACGTACGCATGCGTACTGGGTGCGCGCACCGAGCGCGCAGGGTAAAATAAACCTTTAAAAAAAAAATGAATGAATTTAAATGTATATAAGTTAATAGAAGATATTAACTATGCTGTTCAAATTTATCCAAATTCAAAAAAAAAAAAAGCTGAGCCATTCCAAATTAAAGGATACAGATAATCTATAAATATATACATAGGTAACTTGTTGTAAAATAAATATATAAAAAATATAATAAAAAATTCAAAAATTAGCATTTAAAAAACCTTTGAAATTCACTGAAAAAACCATAGGTTTCACACACGTTGTAGTTAGGAATTAGCATTTGAAAAACCTTGCACATTCACTTAAAAAACCATTGGTTTCACACATGTTATAGTTAGCTGGACATTTCACTCGTACAAAACCATTGAAATTCCCCTGTTATAGTTAGTTCAGCTAACTATAACTCGTGCGCCTGCAATCCACTGCTGATGATGTCACATATTACATCACTCATGACATGGTCAGTGATATCACTGATGACATCACTGATGACATCTCAAATGACATCACTGATGACATCATCCATTTACTATGTGTTTCTGAACAGTGTTAATATGTTTACAATATATAGGGAAAGGCATGTTGAAGAATGAGTGGATGTACAAGTTTGTGAATGGATGATTTTCTAGGTGTGTAACTGATTCTATATGTGAGTCATTAAATGTATATTACTGCATACTAGTGACTAAACTGTGTGAATCTCTGCATGTGTCTGTGTGTTTGTGTATAAGTGGCTGCATGGTTTTGTGAATAGCTGTATGAGGATCTATATGGGTTATTTATTGGTTGTCTAAGTATCTGTATGGGTGCCTGATTGTATTAGTGGGTGAGGTGTGTGCATAGATGTATGAGTGGGTGATTCTATGGGTGCATGGTCTTTAGAGTGCATCTGTGATGAACTGTACGGTTGAGTGAGTGTATGTATGGGTGTGTTAGGGATCGAATGTATATCTCAGTTGTAGATGTGACAGTAACTACATATATGAAACACATTGAATATGTGTGTAAGAGTATATAACTATCTATATCTGAGAGTGTGTGATTGCGGGACTGGCTGTATGGATGAGTGTGTGCTTGCACTAGAAATTGAATAAGAGTGTCAAAATGTTTTAGTATTTTTATGAGTAAGTGAACTTAAGTGTGTTTAACTGTGTAGGTGTGTCAATTGGTCTGTGTTTATTTATTTGCACAACTGACTAGGTGTGTCAGTACCTCAATGGATGATTGGAAGTGTGTGAGTGTCTAGATATGTGTATAAATGCATATGATAGTCTTGTACGGAGTGACTGTAAGAATGAGTGACTGTACAGGTGAGTGAGTGAGTGGAGGTGCATGTAGATGTAAGAGTCAATGAGTGGGTATGTAGTTATTAGTATTGGAGTTTCTATGGTTTTCAAATTGGTCATCTGAAAGTTTGAGTTGGTGTTTCTAAATTTATATTAGGATGGGAGAAGATGTACTATTTTTTCACATATATGACATCATCATTGATGTCATCAGTGATGTCATTTGAGATGTCATCAGTGATGTCATCAGTGATGTCACTGACCATGTCATGAGTGATGTAATATGTGACGTCATCAGCAGTGGATTGCGGGCCCTCGAGTTATAGTTAGCTGAACTAACTATAACGGGGGAATTTCAATGGTTTTGCACGAGTGAAATGTCCAGCTAACTATAACATGTGTGAAACCTATGGTTTTTTCAGTGAATATATATATATATATATATTCACTGAAAAAACCATAGGTTTCAGGGGCGTTATAGTTAGCTGGACTTTTCACTCGTACAAAACCATTGAAATTCCCCCGTTATAGTTAGTTCAGCTAACTATAACTCGCGCGCTCGCAATGCACTGCTTGTGACGTCACATATTAAATCACTCATGACATGGTCAGTGACATCACTCATGACATCACTGATGACATCTCAAATGACATCACTGATGACATCATCCAGTGAATGTGTGTTTTTCTGAAAATTACATATGTTTTATATATGTATATCTCAAGGTCGATGGAAGAATAAATGGGTATATAAGTGTCTAAATGGATGATTTGTTTTTGAAGAATTGATTGAATAACTGACTGATTAAGTGTATCTTAGTGAATACATGGCTTAGTGAGTAATGTTTAAATGTGTAAATATCTGTATCAGTCTCTCACTTTGTGTATAAGTGGCTGCATGGGTTGGTAAGTAGCTACATGAGTGTCTATATATGGTAATTAGTTGGCTTTTTGAGTATCAGTATGAGTGTCTGTATGGTTCGGTGGGGGGTATTACGTAGTGCATAGGTGAATGAATAAGTGACTCACTGTTTGTATGTGTTGAAGACAGCATGTGTGCAGGACTGTATGGGTGGATGAGTGTGTGCATGGGTGTGTTAGTGAGTGATAGACTGTCTCAATAGTGTCTTTATGAGTAACTACATATGTTTTAAACTAGTATATGTGACTATTGGTGTATATAAGTGAGTATATGTGAGAGTGAGATGTTGAAAGAGTTCCTGTATGAATAAGTATGTGTTTCTATAAGTGATTGTTTAAAAGACTAAGTATGTGTACGTTTCTGTAGAAGTAAGTGTGGTGGTGTGTGTATAACTGTATATGCAAGTAAATGGATGTTTGATTCTTTATTAGCATGAGTGACTATGTGTGTGAGTAACTCTATGGATGAGTGGCATTGTGTAACAGGATGTATAGGTGTGTGAGTACATATGATGAGTGAGTACATGTATGAGTGACTGTATAGGACTGTTGGTGAATGAGTGGATGTGTATGTGGATCTTAGAATTACTGAATAGGTTGTTGTAACTGGTATTGGTATGTCCATTGTTTTGAACATTGTAGTTTCTATTTTTGAATGTGTGTATCAAAGGTTATATTAGGGGAAGAGGAGGTCTGCCACTCTATCACAAGGATGATGTCATCAGTGATGTCATTAGTGATGTCATTTGAGATGTCATGAGTGATGTCATGAGTGATGTCACTGACCATGTCATGAGTGATGTAATATGTGATGTCATCAGCAGTGCATTGCGGGCGCGCGAGTTATAGTTAGCTGAACTAACTATAACGGGGGAATTTCAATAGTTTTGTACGAGTGAAATGTCCAGCTAACTATAACGCCCCTGAAACCTATGGTTTTTTCAGTGAATTTCTAAGGTTTTTTAAATGCTAATTTCTAACTATGCCTACAGAGATAGGACATGTGAAGAAAGAAGAAAAAACGCACAGAAAGAAAAAAAAGAAATGCAGAAAGAAGCAACAGAAGTCCTCAAAGACGAAGAAAAGTGCAGGAAGAAGGATAACGTGCAGAAAGAACAAACAGAAGAGCAGAAAGAAGCCTTGTTGCAAAATCATCCTGTACCCTCAACTTTTTCAGACGGATACTGGTGGTAACTGAGTCTGACTAACCAGTCCTAGAGCCAGTGCTATGTTAAAAGACACTCAGAATACAGTGAAAACACCTACATACACTAGGGAACACTATGCGTTGGGGTCCCCCTGTGATCAGCATGACCTCCTCTGTAAGCCCCTAGTATATAATAGGGCAGGGGATTAAAACTACCTCTTAAAATGCGCCACCGGGCGTGTTTGCACACGTCACCTCAGGCCCCGTCCCCTCACTTCCCCACTGTGTAAACACGCCCTGTGGCCGTTTTAAGTTGGGTGATTAAGTCCCCTTGAATCCTGAGGGTCCCTAGGGTCCAACTAGACCACTAGGTACCTCCAGTAAGCGCCACAGAGCTGCGTTGCAGAGAGATGTAAAAAGGGGCACGGCCTAGACCATCTCTCTGTAACGCAGTGGAGTGGTGCTTACTGGAAGCACCTGGTGGGCTAGTTGGCCCCCAGGGTCCTACAGGATTGAAGGGGAATAATTTCCCCAACTTAAAACGCGCCACAGGGCTTGTTTGCACAAGTTAACTTAGGCCCCGTCCCCTCCCTTCACCACTGTGTAAACACGTCCTGTGGCCGTTTTTAGTTGGGAAATTAAGTTCATTTGAATCCTGAGGGTCCCTAGGGTCCAACTAGCCCACTAGGTACCTCCAGTATGCGCTCTGTTTGTTCGTTAGAACACTCTGGGACATTCTGTCATTGGGCTATACTTGGGCTACATCTGGGTGATATTTGGGCTACATTTGGGCTCTTTTGTCTCTGGTGGCCATCTTGGGAGATTTATTTGTTATGAAGTTTCCTAATTTCCTCATTTACTGCAGTCTCCTCAGTAGGAAATACTTTCAGTTTTTTACTTGGTTCCATCAAGAAGGCATTCAGATGTGTCACACATTTGCCATAAATTCTGAATGTTCGCACTCTAGTTACTCATTAGATCACTGTAGTAAAGCTACTGCTCACCAGGGAAGTCCGCTGCTGGTATTCAAAGTGCATGTTTATGTTTCAGTCTGCATGTCAGACCGCCAGTAGATAATATATATATTATATATATATTATACTTACCAACCGAAAAGCAACATCCTCCTCAGTAAGAATATCCTAAAAGAAAGAAGGAGAAAGACAGTTTAACTTTTAGTTAAAAAGATCACCTGAACAATTAAGATACTTTAAATTGAATACCTGAAACTAAGACTACATAAGGATATCTACTGAACAGAGAGAGGCAAAATCCACTATCAGACAGGTAATGAGAGGTCAAATGTAATGTTAATTAATTGGGCTCACTGAGATGTTCAGGACTTAGTAATTCTGTGCTTGTTGTTACAGGTGCAGGCGTTCTTCAGAGAAAGAAGCAGAGAAGGCACCAGAGTGGCAGTCTCTCTTGTTATTTCCCATTCCCCTTTCCGCCCCGTTTCTGAGATCAGAGTGTCTTCTGGTTCAGAGGTGTAGGGGAGTTGGGAATTATACACCAGTAGGACTTCAGCCCTTCTGCTCCCTTGGATTCACCAGAATTCAGGTACCAATTCTTGACACCCCACCTCCGGAAACTTCACTGGCTCCCTGTACAGGAAAGATGTCAGTTCATGCTCCTAACACATGCATACAAGGCCCTACACAACTGCAGACCTTCTTGAACCACCACTTAAACTTCGATCAACCAACTAGACACCCCCTCTCCACATCACTTTCTCTAACTCTCATACCCTTATCTGAAGTAGCAGATGCGGAGGTTGCTCCTTCTCCTACCTAGCACTGAATACATGGAATGAGCCACCCTAGTGACTTCCAAAGTTCCAAAGGTCCCTGGAGACCTGGCTATTCAGGTAATAAACCAGACGCTGCCAGCGCCCAGATACCCCGATGGATGACAAAAAATGCTCTACAAATCTACTGATTGATTGATATACAGACACAGCCTCTGCAACAGCACAGTCCCATGAAGGTTCTGCAGCATGAAATTGTGTCTTTTATAATGAACCCAGAAATACCTGTCTACCTCGAGGGAGAACTGCATACTGTGACAGAGGATTTTCATCACTTCAATCTTCCAGCAGAAGCATGGAGAGAAGTTTTTTCACTCTATTTCAGCTGAGGGTTTGTCCAGCTCAGTCCAGGTTTGCAATATTAGGTAGCCGTGGCATATGTACAAAGATGGATAAATCAGACTTTAAATATTAATGCTTGTCATGGGGAGAAGTTTCCATACTGACTGAAGTTTTATGTCAGTTCTGACAACCTCTGTTTTCAAGGATGGTTGATGCAATTATCTGACATGCATTTTCAGCCCTTGCTCTCCCAGCAAACTGGACCATGGCCACCCCTTACAATTTTAGGAGTGTATAATTCATAGTCTATGGGCTTTTTAGCAAATTAAATATAAATTTGGACTTTAAAATGTATTAATTGAGTCTCTGTTTTCAAAACTTTCTCAGGAAGAGCCATCAGCGATTATTCACGGTGGGGTCTTGCTTGCTTCGCTTGCTGCAAACAGGCATTTGACATGGTACAGCAGGTGATGACAGTGATGGAAGTGGACAGCACCAGTGAGGGAGTGGACAGCAGCAGTGATGGAAGAGGGCGAAGTGTGTGAAGAAGTGAGATGTGGATTAAGAAAATATTACAACACCTGCTCTTATTTTTTCCTAACAAAATTGGCACAGTTAGGAGACTGGGTTACGAGATTCATTAAGTTAATGCAGGATTTCAAAACCTGCCTGCGTTACATAGTGCACTATATTATATAGTACATTCTGTGCAGAGTGATCTCTATAGTGGGGCTGGCCATGATGGGGGTTCTGGAATGTTGGGGGAGTCCTGCCTGGGGTTGCACGTTTTAGAGATATATGGCTGTTTCTCTTCAATAAAGCTGTTATTGAATCAAACTAGCTGTGAGATTCCTAAAGTGGAGATGAGTATAGGATAAATGGTTATAGGCAATCAGGCCTGAGGGAGACCAGCCTTTAACGTTGCAACCCCATCTGGTTGTTGGAGCCAAACAACGTTGCATTGTGAGCGATGGGCGGTATTTGAAAAGCCTACTGTTGGACTTGGCCCTTTTTGCAGGGTCATCCCTGAACTTTTTGCCTTCCTCCTGTATTTTTTGTGGCCTGTTGTTGGCTGTTTTATGACTCTGGGCACTTTACCACTGCTGATCAGTGCTAAAATGCATATGCTCTTCATTGTAAATTGTTGTAATTGATTAGTGACTCCATGGTCGGCTTATCTGATTTACATGTCAGACCTTAGTAGTGTGCACCATGTGTGCCCAGAGCCTGTAAATCAAATGCTGCTGGTGGGCTTGCAGCACTGATTGTGCCACCCACAGAAGCAGCTTGTAAAGTGTGTCTCAGGCCTGCCATTGCAGAGCCTGTGGGCAGTCTAGTACTGCCATGTCGACTTGGTAATTGCACCAAATTGCCAGTCCCCAAACCTTCCCTTTTCTTCATATCAGACATCCCTAAGGTAGGCCCAAGGGCAGGGTCTATTGTAAGCATAAGGTAGGACATGCCCTGGTGTGTGTGGCATGTCCTAATTGTAAATTACAACCATTTTCATTTTTCGCTATTGCAAGGCTACCAGTCCCCATAGGCCAGAATGGGCAGTTTGCTTATAACACCTTATAATCCTAACTGACCCAGGCAACATGGTAGACATTTGAGTTTAGTATGCCTGAACTCAAAATGATAAAATACATCTTTTAGTGAAGTTGGTTTTAACATTCTGTGTTTGAAAATACCACTTTTAGAAAGTAGGTATTTTCTTACCTAACCATCCAGCCTGCCTCTGCTAGCTTGTGTATTGTGTGTCTGGTTTTGTGAGTGACAGGGGCTGGGGGATTCCAGGAGACAGGGTGAGTCAGTACAGGGCTGAATAGGGTGGTGGGAGGAGTCGCACCTGTGCCTGCCTTCCACAATGCTGGCTCCACCGCCTGTGTTGCGTCTGATGTCCTTGGCCCACAGTGTCAAAGGAGGATTCCTGTAAACAAAGTGCTCCAGGACTGCACAGAACTGGTTTGGACTAAGTACAGGCCCCTCTGCCTTCAGAGGACAAAGGATTTAGTAGTATAAATATGAGAACCTAGACCCCAAAACGTTAGATCACTTCTGGAACAACAAGACGAACCTTTGCCAAGGAGAAGAACCAAGGAAGCTGTAGGAGTTAGACAGCTCCCCCTGCCAGTGTGCTGTGTTGCTGGGTTGGCCTACAGTGGTGACTTCAGTGCCAAGGAGAGGAGAAGGAACTTTCAGAGAACTTTCATCATCTTGCAGAATATTACTCCAAGGGCTTGAACTTGTGCTTGCCTCCTGCTGAAGTCTCAAGGACAAAACACTTCACCACCAGCTCCTCCCTGAATTTCCTTGCTGGGAATTCTGTCTGCTGAAGCCTGCGTGTCGCTGGGAGCTTGAAGCGCGACTCAAGGAGAAGAAGTGTGTCGCAGTCGCAGCTGTTGCCATCACATCGCCGGAGAACCTTGTCACCGCCGCAGAGGTCGCCGCCGCATCACCAGAGAAACGTGCCTTTGTCAAAGCTGTTACCTGATGCATCACCGGAGAAGCATGTCGTTGCCTCAGGGGTCGCCGTGGCATCACAGGAGAAGCGTGTCGCAGGGCCTGTCGGGGCTCCAAAGTTACAGAGATCACTGCATGGCTGCCGGGCGTGCACGCATCGTCTTCACTTCGTCGCATCATGGGCGCCATCTTATCGCATCGCACCGGATTGTCACATCGGATCGAGGCACCATCTTGTCACATCGTAACCAGAACACAGTACGAGAATCAACGCATCACCTCCTCTCCGGTAAGAACCAAGGCGCATCCCCTACTCTGCGCAAGCATTGAGGCGCGATGCATCGTCTCCCCCTGAAATAAGGAACCAACACATCTCCATCCCTGCAAACCATTTGTTTGTTTTGCATTACTCATTCCGGTACTTTTGTGAGAACTTTGTCGCATTTATCATCAACTTGAACTAAGTGACTTCTACTATCTTTAAGTCTATTTTGAGTACAGTATTGTGGATTTTTGTCATTTGTGGTCTTGTGTTAAGTCTATATTAAACCTGTGTGGTGTCCATCTGTAGTGTTTCACTGTATTACTGTATGTGTTCACAAATGCTTAACACAATGCCTCTGAGATAAGCCTGTCTGCTCGTGCCAAGCTACCAAGGGGGTGAGCAGGGATTATCCAGTAGTGTAATCCCCTTTCCCTGACTTAGAAGCAAGGGTCCCTATTTGGTCAAAGGTACCTACCTCTGCCAACTAGAGACCCCCAGGTCTAACATTGGTGGTCAGCGGTGAGGATTCTGAACTTCCATTTGTGACTCATATACTGTAATTGGTGTACACTACTAGTGTGTGCAGCCCAAACGCAAACACATACTTTTTGGTAAAAATGTTTTTCCTTTGACCGATATTTTTTCTGAGAACTGACAATTTTTGCTGCCATGAGCAGACCAGCATCCGTTGCATCTATGGATCTTGATTTTGAGGAAGAGAGGTTGGAAACCTACAATGTGAAACAGCTAAAGGACTTCTGCACCAAATTTAAAGTTGCTACCCAAGGCTCTGCCAAACAGGATGAATACCAAAAGGCGCTGAGGGCCTGGGTGGAAGCAAGAAATACCTCTGAACTGGTGGTAGAGCCAGTTGGGGATGCAGATGGGCAGCTGGATAGGCCATTGTTTCCAGCCAGGGGAGGGGTACTGTCCCCACCTGGCAGTAGCGTCTCTTCTAAAGGCTGTCCCCAGGAGAGCTGGAAGACTGGGAGAGAAATAAGTTGCACAAGCTGGAGATGGCCAGGCTCAAGATGGAGGGGCAAAGGGACCTTGAGAATAGCAGAGAGAGAATGAGATTGGAACATGAGGTGAGAATGAGGGAGCATGATTTGGAGCTCAAGAGGCTTGAAGCAATGAGTGTCTCAGCCCAGCAACAAGAAATGTGTGTAGCTCAGAAAGTGAGCTTGGCTGAGTTGGAGGGGGTATCCGGATTAGATGGTGGCAGCAAAATTATGTTACCCAGAGCTGAGGGAGTAGTGCAGACACCCAGAGATGTGGCGCCCGACTTGGAGAGGGTTAACATACACCAGGAGGTTCAAGGATCTGAGGTAGCTCCAGTGGTGTGCAGTGTCCTGCAAGAAGATTGGGGCACTGGCACAAGGGTTCATGGTTCTAGTGTTGGGAGGGACACTCCACTGACTCTAGATGAGAGGATCAGGGAGAGAGGTTCCCCTATGGTTGAAGTAGTGGTGTGTGAATGTGGAGACCGACCAGAAGAATGTGGGTTGAATGACAGAGACAATCAGATACTGTCTTGCCAATCTCAGGAGAATGGTGTAGTGTATGTGTGCGAGGCGCTGGATGGTGAGGTGAAGGTTAGCAACTGTGTGGGGTTATGTGACTCAATTTGTGGAGAGCATATTGTAAGTCCCTGTTTTCCAGAGCTATGCCAATACCTGTTGGAGAGTGAGTTTTCAGACCCCAGGGAGCTCACCAGAGAGGCAGACCTTTTGCTGGATTCCAGAGGGTCTGAAGAGGCATTGGGGAGTGACCCTAAGGGAAGTGGCTCAGGTATCTTCCAACCCAGAGTGGTGGAAGTGGTTCAGAGTAGCCCAGCTAGGTCCCGTTGTAGTGGTAGGGGTGTAGGGCTTCACCTCCTGTCTTCAAGAAGATGGACTGGGATATGTCCAGATAGTGCCCAATCTCAGTCTCAGGGCCTGGATGGTTCTTTAAGGGAACACCAAGTAGGGAGCCTAGTCTCACCTGATGGGATTCATGTTGAGAGGGATTCCCTAGTGTCTGGTGAACTGTTAGTGTCTGTAATCAGACCTCCATCAGTTCTGTTGTCTGGCAGTGCCACTCCTAAGTGGAGGGTGCAGAAGTCCAGATTGAGGGGTGAGTGGGGGAAAGAGTCCCCAGTGGAAGAACCAGTGGGTCAGGGGCCAGCCAGAAGAGCTGAGTCCCCAAGGAGCTACCATGGTGACACCACTTTTGTCCTGGGGGATCTTCACGCACTGTCAGATGGACAGGAGTCAAGAGATCTGTGCCAGGCAGACTGTCACACAACACATGAGTTATGTGTCACCCTCGGGGAGGGTATCTGTACTCCCCAGGAAGTCCTTGTTTGCCAGGCAAGTGATCAGCCGCAGGGGTTGGTCCCTAGGTTGGGAAGCCAGGTTTAGGTGATGCCTGACCTGGAGGGAAGGACCACTGTAATCAGTGTCCCTACCGGTTTGTCTTCTGGGAGTACACTATATGGTATAGGACATTCTGTGAGGAGTGATCTATATGCTGGGGCTGGCCATGATGGGGTTTCTGGAATGTTGGGGGAGTCCTGCCTGGGGTTGCAAATTTAAGAGATATATGGCTGTTGCTCTTCAATAAAGCTGTTATTGAATCTGACTAGCTGTGAGACTCCTAAAGTGGAGACGAGTATAGGATGAATGGTTACAGGCAATCAGGCCTGAGGGAGACCAGCCATTAACGTTGCAACCCCATCTGGTTGTTGGAGCCAAACAACGTTGCATTGTGGGCGCTGGGGGGTAATTGAAAGGCATACAAAGAAGGAAAATGTACACTTCATAGTTCGGTGCCACTTATGAACTGGTGTATACGTCGAACAGTGAGTGCTTAAGGAAGTGTGGAATTTGGTCAATGCCCATATGGTGGAGACTGTGGTCATTGAATGATATTAGGTTGCGTGCGTCTTCACCACGCTATCAGCTGCCTTGTTGAGTAGTAATGTCTGTGATCATAACACACTGCATGGAAATTCCTAATACGTCATGAACTTTTGTTTATCGTTTGCCTAGCAACAGTTATGGGTGTGGCAGTTCACAGCGTATAGCCCTGAAGGCTCTTACCGGTGATTAAAACCTCAAAGCGTACCTGTGACCTTGTGCAGTTTGTACAGGGGTCGGCTGCGTGGCAGCAAGAGACAACTGTGTGCACTGGGGTTTGTGTGGATGCATATGCCAGTAAAACTTCTGGAGAGTGTTTAAGGCAGAGTGTTAGGGCAGGAGAACTATGGGAAGTGGTCATCGAGAGGAAGAGATGGTAACAAGCCAAGGACATCTCTTATTGGCTGCACACCAATTAGTTCCAGCAACTAGTGGGAAGTAAATCTTTTAAGAGAAGACCGGCATTTCCTGACACAGAAACTGAGGAAGAACTAAATAAAATTTTAAAGGCTGGTAAGGCAGTTGCAGTTTGAGATTAAACTCTGCTTCTGGTACAGTTTGTGATATTACAACTGCTGGACAACTGTGACTACTTGCTCTCTGTTAGTGTGTTATTTTTTCGGTGTAATATTGACAGCTGTGACTATTTTACTTGCGTTGTTAGTTATTTTATTAACATATTTTGGTCGGGTGAGTGTGTTACTGTTAAGGACTACGCATCTCATAGTACAACCCCCTATGTTTCTGCAAGAACCAAGACCTCCTGTGATTGCATGGGAAGACTGGTGGGATGCATTTGAAACATATCTTGAGGCCGTTGGAGGGGATGTGTATGCTGCAAAAAACACAACTGTCCATGTTGCATCATCATCTTGGCATGGAATTCAGAAGGGTCTTGAAAATCCTGCCAATATCGGAGAATGCAGATGGGTCAGATGCTGATGAGGGGCCAGAAGAACTATCAGAAGAAAGTTATCATTGCTGTGGAAAGTATAAGTTTTTCTCTTGTGCTCAATCACCAGGAGAGACTATTGAACAGTATGTATCTGTTTTAAGAACTTTAACAGTCTCATGCAAATTTAAAGATTTGCATGAGGAGAGAATAAGGGATCAGATGATTAACAGAACATGTAGTGATAAAATACAGGAAATGCCTGTGGGTACGGGTCAGGAAAGCCTGTGCATATCGAAATGTATTGCAAATATATCTCGGTATGTGAAGGAGTTGAAAGATGAACAGAAAATGGACGAAATCTAAGGGAATAATAAAAAGGTGTATGTCCTTTGAAAAAAAAGAAAAGAGTAGAGGCCTGTTAGAACCGGCGGTCTCTAGTTGGCAGAGGTATACACTTCTGACAAATAGGGACCAACCAACTCTAGTCAGGGCAAGGGGATTACACACTCAGATAACCCCTGCTACCCCCTTGGTAGCTTGGCAGAGCAGACAGGCTTATCTCAGAGGCAGTGTGTTAAGCATTTATGACCACATTCAGTAATAAAGTGAATACACTACAGATGGACACGACACCGAAGTTATTATAAAAATAGGATTTTTATATAAGGCTTAGCACAAGACCAAATAACGACAAAAATATACCACAGTCTTAATAAATACTCTTTGGAAGGAAAAATAATAGTTCAAGTAAGGTTTCTTCTTGGCAAATAGTTCTTTAGCAAAGTATTCTTCTGAGCACAGTTCTTTGGCAACAATGTAACCCCCACAGGAGTCACACGACGTCGAGTCTACAAGATTCCCAAGGTTCGGCGTCGACCGCGAGGAGCGCTACGTCGAGCCTGGAGTCGCAACAGACCCCACAAGTACAGTACCGTGAGAACGAAGAAAACGAGGATCCACGGCGTCGAGATGTCGGCGTCGAGGTCGGCGTCGATCGTGCCTCAGAGTCGGGTCAATCCGCAGCGGCGTCGAGGGATGTCGGGCCGGAGCAGCGCTCACGGCGTCGAGAAGGGCGTCGAGTCGATGCGATCAGCAGCGGCGTCGGGACGGGGTCGCTTGGAGGCAGAGCCGATACTCACTCCTCACTGGCGTCGATACCGGCGTCGAGACGGGGTCACTTGGAGCCGGGGCCGATACCCACTGCTCACTGGCGTTGCTGCTGGCGTCGAGACTGCAGATTTTCCCTTGCGTACTGGAAACAACACTTTCCAGCAATTCAGCAAATGGTGAAGTCCTTTGGCCCTGTGACTTCAGCAGGAGACTGGCACTCTTCCAGTCCTTGGAGATTTTCTAGCAAGTGTTCAGAGAGTACACACCAAGTTCCTCTCTCCTTGTTCCTTGGCAAAAATAAAGAAGCAGCTTTCAGGTTCCTCCACAGCAAAACAGCACTCTGGCAGAAAGGGGAGGCAAGTCCTTAGATCAGCAGGCTTCTTGTCCTTGGTACAGGTTTCCTTGTCAGAAGTGATCTGAGTTCTTGGTTCAGGGGTCCTTCTCTTATACCCCTTTTTCCCTTTGTTCCCTTTGTCCAAGCCGGGCGATTCCCACCATCTCAGGTTTGTTGTGGGTGTTGCCAGGCAGAGGCACCTGGCCTATTCACTGAGCAGGGCCGAGTCCTCAGCCGCCCAGCAGGAGGCGGAGCCAGTATTGTCACTGGTAGGAGCAGGGCTATCAGTCGCCCAGCAGGAGGCGGGGCCAGTATTGTGTCAGGCAGGGCAGGCTACTCTTCCCTCACTCTACGTGTAAACGCCCCATTCACCCCACACTGACTCACTCAGACCTCTGGAGCCACTCAGCCCCTGACACACACACCAACCCAGCAGAGACCGGTAGATAGTTGGACAAGAAAATAGCCACTTTCTAAAAGTGCTATTTTCAAACATAGAATTTAAAAACCATCCAGCCTAAAGGGTGTGTTATTAAATTCTGAGTTCAGGGATACTAAACTCGACTTGCTACCATGCTCCCTGAGTCAGATAGATTATAATGGAGTTAATAATCAGTCTGCCCAGTCTGGCCTATTGGAGGCAGGTAGCCCTTCAATAGTGAAAAACGAAAATGGCTGTAATTCACTATTAGGTCATGTCACACACATCAGGGCATGACCTACCTTTTACCAACAATGCACCCTGCCCTAGGGCCTACCATAGAGGTGTCTGAAATGTGGCAAAGGGAAGGTTTAGAGACTGGTAAGTAGGTTTCCTTACCAAGTCGACATGGCAGTCAGGGACTGCACGCAGGCGCCGCGGTGGCAGGCCTGAGACACATTTTGCACGCTGCTTCTGTGGGTGGCACAACCAGTGCTGCA
This sequence comes from Triturus cristatus, assembly GCF_964204655.1. Taxonomy (NCBI): domain Eukaryota; kingdom Metazoa; phylum Chordata; class Amphibia; order Caudata; family Salamandridae; genus Triturus; species Triturus cristatus. The sequence goes on from NC_140586.1 coordinate 582,292,818, forward strand.
AGCCCACCAGCAGCAGTTAACTTACACGCCCTTGGCACGCGCAGTGCACTAGACTAGGGTCTGAACAGTAAGTCAACCAAGCCAATCATGGTAACACCAATCAACGTAACAATTTAGCATAGGGAGCACTTGCACTGTGGCACTGATCAGCAGTGGCACAGTGCCCAAAGCAATAATCCAGCAAAAACATCGTAAACAGAGGAGGCAAACAGAAAAAATGGAGGAGAGACTCATGCCAATGATGCCAGGTCTAACAAGGCCATTATGTGAAAAAGGAACCGCAGTTGCAGGGGTACACAAGGAAGAAACAGTATTACAGATGTGGACGTTATAGTCATTTGGCAGAGTCAAGTGCATCAAAGCTAGATGTAAGTGTAGGAGGTCCAGGGCATCTCTGTGGTGGGGCTGGGCATTATGGGGGTTCTAAGATGTTGGGAGAGTCCTGCCTGGGGTTGCACCTTTTGGAGGGCTATTACTATTCATTAAAGCTTTTCATCGAATCTTGCATTGAATATTGAATGCCGCGAGACTCCAAAAGAGCTGCTATTGTCATTGGGGTTGTATCTCGACAAAAGGCGGTGCGAGGTTTTTCGGTTTTAGAGATGTCAGCGCTAACGAAGTGCAATAGTACCCGAGGTATTGAGAAACGAGGGGTGAAGACACAGAACCACGGCTGATTTGCTGCATGATCCAGACTAATCGTCTCACACCACACATAAAATATTTTATCAGCTCTGAAATGTAAAACAGAGTGGCTCCAATTTACAAAGCTTCCTTCAGCAAAAATATAGAAAGATGAGCTGCAGCAAATTTTATTATCCTTCCTTTAACATAGAAAGACCACACATTTGCATTACAATAAATTCAATGATGGCATTTTTCTGAACAGTATTTTATTGTGGAAAAAACATTTGACGTATGGAGTATCGAACTTTTAATGTACATCATGTGCAGTCATGTTTTATAATGCATATAGCACAGCTCATCATATTTCACTTAAAATGAATAAAATAAGATTCATATACCTTTTTTTAAATAAGTTTGTGAACTGCAGTCCACGCGGTAAGCATGTAATCCATCATTTGTATGTTTTAGTTGTTTAGCCATCATTTTTGTTCTTTGATGGACGAGTCGGAAGGATTTTTAATCGGCAAAAATGCATCGCATATGGATCTCTAAAAGATTATCTCACCAGGGATCAGGTAAATTAGAAGCAGCAAAATTAATTTCGATCTCGGTGAATATGCTTTAAACGGAAAACAAATCCCTCAAAGTGGAATATTTTCTTTATGAAAATGTAAGACAGCAACCCAAACGACAGGAGAACTATAATAAAATACACGGAGAAAATTGTGTCACTTCAAGATCACATTAAAGAATAGGGAACCCGGCTTCATTTAATCCATTGATGTTTTGGAAGATTTCATATTCAAATGGAGCTTTTCAATTATCATTAAGTCCAAACATGGAAAGAAGACAAAATAGTTTTTATCTAAAATTGACCCATCTTGATCGTGTCTGGCTACACAAATGTACATGCATGATCCTATTAGCATGTTTTGCCTGTTAGCCTTCATGCTGGATGAGCAGCTTAAACATCTCCGCATGTAAGGTCTCCTCTACCAATACACATTCAAACATCATTTTGGTCAGATTTATCATTTATCATTCTTTCACGTAGTGCAATGCAGTAAGCCACCTTGCTGAGCTGCGTGACAGGGAAAGGGCAGGAATGAGCCATATTTACCATTATATGGGGCATTCCAGTCCTTTCCTGGTGCTGGTGCAGACACCCTGGTGCCATGTTGCAAGGGACAACATCCTGAACAAAAAACAATCCTCAGCGGCAGTTTCCTCTTTCTACTTGTGCTGCAGAATGCAGCACCAATAAAAAAGAGGAATAAACAAGGAGAAATAAAGATATTTCTCCTCGTAACGCCTCACCAGGGGAGGCAAAACATTTTGATGCATTCCAAGGTTGACCACTTATGGTAAATATGGGAATGCACAAAAAGCCATGAGAGGGCCCATGGAATGACTCCCTGCTGCAGAGTAATGCATCCCTTAGGCTTTGTGTTCCCCTTGCATCCCCTTGCATGGCCAAGGGCGACGCTAAACCTTGATAAATCTGGCCCTAAATTTACACCTCAACTGATCTACTGATGGGTTTTTAATTTGTGAGGTAACCTACATACTAATATGTTACATCACAAATTATACATTTGTAGGGGGTTGCAAAAGTACCTATCTAATGCATATTGATTAGGCAGGTCGGAATTTGCGTCCCCGTGTCATTTGCTGTGAATGTTGTGATGGAGGCCTGCATGGAACAGCAGACCTTTGTCCCTGCATTTGCATTCCAAAAATAAAAACATTTTCTTTTAAAAGCAGCCCAAGTCACCTAAAGACACGGCTGGTGCTTTTAAAAAGATGGGGAGCAGGTGGGCCTGTACCTTCTCCTCAGTAAACCACCAGACAAACATTCTAAACGGGATATAGCGCCATGGCAAATCAGCTGCCAGCCCAACTTGGGGCCTGATAATGGATCATTGGTTGGCGACAGCAATTGTGGTCAAATAATACATACCTTTATGACTCACACGTAGGTAGGGGAGGTCTCTATTATGCCCCCACCTATTTGCAATTTGAAAAGGGTTGCAAAAGACTTTTACTGAGAAAAACTCTTTTGAGTCTCGTAAATTGATATTGTACATTGTAAACATCCCTTTTGAATACTCAGGCTCTGTGATTTTGTGAAATGTCAGTGTTTGAGACCAGAAGAGAGCTTTGTGCATCAGGTCCATAGATCATCCCATCTGCTCTTGCATCAGTCTACTCATCTCTTTCCTCATCCTTCTTTCATTCTCTCTGTACACCATCCATCCATGTATGATGAAATCATCAGTCTCCCTCTGTATTCATAATTAGACTTTGATGGACCTTGTTTTGTGCAGAGAGGGGTCAGATATAAGGGTCCCAACAGTCATCCAATGAGGACCGGAAATCAGATTCATGTAAATTACTCTCAGATCAATGCTATTAAGATATAGGAATACTACACAAAGGGCTCAGTTAAAGCTTTACAAAAAATAGAATTAGTATTTGATTTTCTGAGATCTCTCTAATATGATCTCTCCTGATCATTAGTAAACCAGACTAAGAAAGCACATTCAATGTAAAATAAATAAATCATGATAGCAGAGTCCATATGGAAATATAAGTCTGATTTATAAAATTAAAGAAAGTAAATGCATCAGTAAATTTGCATCAGGTTATAGGACAAATTGGTCAAAGTCTAATGTTGTACCAAAGCTCAAGAGTTCAGAGAAGGACATGAATTTACCAGCCCAAGTAGTCTCCCAAAGAGGAGGAGACTATCAGGCTCATACAGTGTATGTGTCAATTCGCAAAGGAAGCCAGGTAAGTCTACATCAGGCAAGTCAAGATTGCCAAGAGAGTTCTGCAAAGTCTCACTCACACCATCACTATACACTGGTAATTTCCCTACATATTATCACACCTGTCATCTTCTATGACATCACTGATAATATCACTGCAACATTTGAAGTGAAATTATTGATGAGAAAACTGTGCATGGTGGGGGTGAGTTATAATTATCTTAGGACATAAGTTACAGTTACTTGAAATAACTATAACTGCTGAATTTCTATGGTGTTGTGTGTATAAAATCTGAACCTAACTAAGGTCTGTGTAACCTTTAGATGTTTCAGTGAATATATATATATATAGGCGCACTGGAGTCCGAGAATTGTGCCAATATTAGCTCACTGGAGGGAGACAAAACATTTGAAATGGACCACACATACCAGTATGCATTAAGGAAGTCAACAAAGGACTTTGTGGATAAAATAAAATCTGATTGCCAACACCATGCCAGACATGAGGAGAAAAACCACGAATGCATTGCACGTTATAAAATATGATTATTAATGGATATGCTGCAAGCTTACCAAAAATCTGTCCTTTTTCAAGCAGTCTTATCAATACTGTTTTGTGGTCAAAAACATCATAATTGCACTAGGAACATTATATACTGTGAGCAAGGTCTAGGTGGACTGAAACACACTGGAATATATATATATATATATATATATATATATATATATATATATATATATATATATATAATATATATATATATATGTATATATATATACACACACACACATATATTACCTACTGGCGGCAGCCAGTAGGTAGTTGTAGTTAGGACATAAGATCCATAGGAAAATCGTAACATTCTATTCCCAATAACTTTGGCGCCGGTTGACGAATCTTCACAACATTTTCAAAACGAATGGCCCATTCCGTTCAGCTCCTATCCTGAAAGTTTGGGGGTGATTCGTCAAGCGGGGGCCGAGAAAAAAGGAGGGTCCCAAAACGCATTTTCCCCATGTTATTTCCCATAGCAAATTTTAGACACTGCTACAGCCCGAAATGCTGAACGGAATTACACCAAATTTTGCAAAACGGTAGCCCTTGGTTCAGAAAGCGCCCTTTTTATAAAATGGTGTAAATCTGTTCAGTAGTTCCTGAGAAATTCAAAAAATAGTGGTCAAAAAATCATTTTCGCACTGGAAACTTTAGACATGGTTATAGCAAAAACTTCTCAACTGAATACACAAAAGAGAGGTATGAAACATACCAGATCAGTGGAGCCCTCTATATGCCAGCACCTAAGCTGCTATCCCTTCTGTATTCATGTCCCTATATAGTTGCTAGGGGTGAGTGTGCACACTGGATCGCACCCACTGATACAATGCCAGTCCAAGCGGACCTAACAATTTCAAACCAAAAGCACAGGTGCACCACACTTTGAGAAAGTGGGGAAGATAATAATATAATTCATTCCCAACGTCAAAGTTATTCAGAAAAGGTCATTTTTTATTCACAAAATTTATAATAGTTCTCATTTTAAAACAACGGAATATAAATACAGTCTGTTCTTGACAACACAGCCGACGCGTTTCGTCCTTGAAGCGGACTTCTTCAGGGCATGTAATAAAGTGCACGAGTCATTCAATTCTAATCAGCAATGAGAGGAGAATTGACAATCCAAAAGTAACCGTGGTGGGATTCCCCGGATTCTTATATGTGCCGAAACTTTATATGGGCATAATATTCTTGTATGGTCCACATTTCCTGTTGCCCGTCAGCCGTTATTATCGAGACCGTCGGGAGTCCGTCACAGCCGTATTTGGACTGTGAAGACCGTTCTTTCTCTTACAAAACAAGAGTAAACTTGAAGGAACTTGGAATGATGTAACATGGTCATCCTTCTTTTAAAACTCTAAAGCGACCATACAAGAATATTATGCCCATATAAAGTTTCGGCACATATAAGAATCCGGGGAATCCCACCACGGTTACTTTTGGATTGTCAATTCTCCTCTCATTGCTGATTAGAATTGAATGACTCGTGCACCTTATTACAGGCCCTGAAGAAGTCCGCTTCAAGGACGAAACGCGTCGGCTGTGTTGTCAAGAACAGACTGTATTTATATTCCGTTGTTTTAAAATGAGAACTATTATAAATTTTGTGAATAAAAAATGACCTTTTCTGAATAACTTTGACGTTGGGAATGAATTATATTATTATCTTCCCCACTTTCTCAAAGTGTGGTGCACCTGTGCTTTTGGTTTGAACTTCTCAACTGAATTACACCAAATTTGGCAAAAAGGTACTGCTTGGCTCAGAAAGCAACCTTTTAAAAATGGTGTAAATCCATTCAGTAGTTTTTGAGAAATTAAGAAATAAAGATAGTGATATCCATGGCCGCATTGGATCTGCGCACCCACCTGATCACAAGCTTCATGCTAATTGGCTGTCAACACTCCAAACCAGTAAGTGTTGGCAGCCATCTTGTGCCTCGGTAGAACCGAGGCACAAGAAAACCGAAAAAGAATCACAAAAAACAAGGCCTGCTCAGGGGGTCCCACAAGGACCCCCAGGGCCCAAAAAGGAATTAAAAAAAAAAAAAATTGGCGAGATTTGCGCACCCGGTGCGAATTTGGGCCGAAATTTTTAAAAAAATGAAGTGCGGGCTCCCGCGCTTCGTTAACATTTAGCCCCCGGGTGGGCCAAGTCCCGGGGGCAATCTTTATATTGTGATGGGGGCCCAAAGGGGCACCCCAGCCCTGGGGACTGCCACCCCCGCGGTTTTTCAAAAATATGTGCGGGGGGCTCACAGCCCCCCAGCAGCCCCGGGGACTGCCACCCCCGGGGCACTAAGTATGCAAATTGGGGGGTCTGTTACGGACCCCCCTGACCCGGGGACCACCACCTCCCCGAGGCTTTGTTAATGTTGGGAGAGGAGCCCCCCTCCTGGAGCCCTGTCATGGCCCTGGGGACTGCCACCTCCTAGGGCCGGCTCCTGCAGTATCCCGGGGTGCCCACCCCCAGGACACTGCAGTTTGCTATGGCAAGGCAGGAGCCTCGCGGCTCCCGCCCTGTCATAGCAAACTGCTTTGGTTTTTGGAAGAGAGAGCAGGGAATCCTGCTCTCTCTCTCTTTTTACACCTCTCTGCAACACAGCTCTGTGGTGCTTACTGGAGGTACCTATTGGGTTAGTTGGACCCTAGGTACCCTCAGGATTCAAGGGGACTTAATCTCCCAACTTAAAACGGCCACAGGGGGCGTTTACACAGTGGTGAAGGGAGGGGGCGGGGCCTGAGGTGACATGTGCGTTGCAGAGAGGTGGTCCAGGACGTGCCCCTTTTTACACCTCTCTGCAACGGTGCTTACTAGAGGTACCTAGAGGGCTAGTTTGACCCTAGGGACCCTCAGGACTCAAGGGGACTTGATCTCCCAACTTAAAACGGCCACAGGGCATGTTTACACAGTGGGGAAGGGAGGGGATGGGCCTGAGGTAACATGTGCAAACACGTCCTGTGGCGCGTTTTAAGTTGGGGAAATAATTCCCCTTGAATCCTGAGTGCCCCTGGGGGCTAACTAGCCCACCAAGTGCCTCCAGTAAGCACCACTGCGCTGCGTTGCAGAGAGGTGATCCAGGCCGTGCCCCTTTTTACACCTCTCTGCAATGCAGCTCTGTGGCGCTTACTGGAGGTACCTAGTGGGCTAGTTGGACCCTAAGGACCCTCGGGATTCAAGGGGACTTAATCTCACAACTTAAAACAGCCACAGGGCGTGTTTGCACATGTCAGCTCAGCCCCCCCTCCCCTCACCAGTGTGCAAATGCGCCCTGTGACATTTTTTAAGAGGTTGTTGTTATCCCCCTGCCCTATTATGTACTAGGGTTTTACAGAGGAGGCCATGGTAATCACAGGGGTACCCCAACGCATAGTGTTCCCTAGTGTATGTAAGTGTTTTAACTGCATTCTAAGTGTCTTTTAGCATAGCACTGGCTCTAGGACTAGTTAGTCAGAGTCAGTTACCACCAGTACCCATCTGAAAAATTTGAGGGTACAGGATGATTTTGCAACAAGGCCTCTTTCTGCTCCTCTGTTTATTCTTTCTGCACGTCTTCCTTCTTCCTGCACTTTTCTTCGTCTTTGAGGACTTCTGTTGCTTCTTTCTGCATTTCTTTTTCTTCTTTCTGTGTGTTTTTTCTTCTTTCTTCACATGTCCTACTTCTGTAGGCATAGTTTGAAACTAGTATTTAAAAAAACCTTTGAAATTAACTGAAAAAACCATAGGTTTCAGGCACGTTATATTACAAAGTGGCATTTAAAAAGCCTTTGAAATTCACAGAAGAAACCATAGGTTTCAGGCATGTTATAGTTAGAAATTAGCATTTAAAAAACTTTAGAAATTCACTGAAAAAACCATAGGTTTCAGGGGCGTTATAGTTAGTTGGACATTTCACTCGTACAAAACCGTTGAAATTCCCCCGTTATAGTTAGTTCAGCTAACTATAACTCGTGCGCCCACAATGCACTGCTGATGACATCACGTATTACATCACTCATGACATGGTCAGTGACATCACTCATGACATCACTCATGACATCACTGATGACAAAGTCTAAACTTAAAAAAATTAGAAGTATGTAAACTTGTCTAAAAATGCGACTCATTTGGTCCCGCCGCATATACATTAGTAGTACGCAACGTCTTTCCTCCTCTTTCCCAGGATGATGGACAGCTTACTAAAAGGCCCCTGAGTGAGTTGCCCCCTGATTTTGGAGACGGGTCTTGATGTCTAGGAATACGATTGCATCTTCACCAAACAAAGCAACACTTACCTATGTAAAGTACAAATCATCCAAATGTGTTATCTCTGCAGTTCCCCCTGATGAAGGCGCTAAAGGAACAATCACATTAGCAAAGTTATAGACACACAAGGTCACTGGAGACATTTCTTCGGGTGTCCTTTACACAGCTGTTATGTAGGAGATGTACTATACATTTACCCAACGAGGTAGCACTTACTAATTAGCCAGTAGAAAGTACTCCACTCATGTTGACCCTGCTTGAATAAGTACGCAAGGCAGGCTTAATTCTGGCACAATGCTTGTTTCACAGAAATTGAACCTCAACTGGAAGCACTAACAGATATAAACAAAGCAAGTGCCCAAGTTAAAGCTTCACTTCTGTAAAGTACTAATCATCCTAGCTTTGTGTGCATGGCCAAGGCAAAGCAAGTGTGTTTTTTCTGCATTTCCACAGTGAAAAGTTATCTGTAATACGTGATAGAAGTGTTTACATCCTTGCTTTTTTCTATGCAATATCTCACATTGTGATTGTGACGAAGGGGTTCTTTCTTGTCATCTGCTGCTGAGAACAGAGTCCATGGTCCTCCCTTTTAAATGTCCTAAGTAATGACCATTATCCATAGCACCACTCCCACACCCACTCACTGACACATAGTCACTCACACACCCACTCACAGACCCACACAGCCACTCACACCCCACTCATAGACCCATAGTGCCACTCGCTGATCCAGTCATAGACCCACATAGGCACTCACACAACTACTCACAGACCCACACAGGCACTCATAGACCCACTCAAAGACCCACACCGGCACTCACTCACCCACTCACAGACCCACACAGGCACTCGCACACCTACTCATGCACCCACTGCCAGACTCCTTCACACACTCATAGACCCACTCAGACACTCACACACCCACTAACAGATCCACACAGACACTCACACACCCACTCACAGATCCACACAGGCACTCACATACCCACATTCAAAGGTTACAGGTTGCAGTTAGAAAATGCAATAAAGAAAACCTTAGAAATTCACTGAAAAATCAAAGGTTACAGAGATGTTAAATTTGGGTATTTAATCATTGAATAACCTTACGAATTCACTGAAAAAACAAAGGTTACAGGGACATTATAGTTCAGAAATATAACATTAACAAAACTTCAAAATTCACTGAAAACCCTCCCGAAGGTTACAGGGAAGTTATAGTTAGGCTCACATTTCACTTTTACAAAACCAGAGAAATTCAGCAGTTATAGTTACCTGCACTAACTATAACTTACACCCAGCAATGCACTACTTATGACCTCACATATTTCATCAGTTATGGCATGGTCAGTGACATCACTGATGGATAGAAGTGGCCCCGAGAAGCACTGAGAGCCTTAGCATGGCATATCCGAGGAAACGGTGTGAAGAGAGAGGGATGAATCTCTCAAAGATGTCCAAGAAGTGGAGCACCAGATAGCCCTCAAGGCATGGGAGGCGGTCCATCTGCTAAAGGCCCACACACAGGGGCAAGAGGATGATGGGGCAGTGGAAGAAGAAGAAATGGAGGAAGATGGCATTGCAGAGACTCAAGTGCTGGCAGCAGCTGTGCATCTTCTTGCAGTCTAACCCAGTCAGAGTAGAGGGCAAGCAGGCTGATATGTCATTGAAGCTGAAACTGGCTACTCTAGCCTTTGAGGAGAAAAAGGCAGCCCTAACAGCCGAGGAGAAAAGGCAGAAGTAGAGATGGCACTGGAGGAAAATAAATTAACCTTGGATTTAGAGGGGAAGAAGGACCTTCTGGCCTATGAGAGAGGTCAGAGAGAACTGTACCTGAGAGCCAAGATGGCTTCCGAGTCCAATGATGATAGTGGCAGTGTCAGTGAAATGCCAAGGCGAGGTAAAAGAGTCCATATTACGAAAGACATAGTGCCTAGTTACATGGTGGAGGATGACAATGATAAGTGGTTTACAGCAAATGAGGTGGCCCTATGCATGCTTAGAGTCCCTCGGGAGGACTTGGGGTCTAGTATGTGGAAGAAAATGTCAATTGTTAGGAAGGATCCCCTATTGACCCTAGTAGTAGCTGACCAGATGATGTATGCCTCCATGAAGGAAGCCCTCATCACTAGGATTGGGATGACCCCTCACAAATATTGCCTGAGGTTCGGGGATAACCAGAAGCAGTCACACCAGCCAAGAATAGACTTTGGGTGATTCATCAAGTAATGCTCTGCATGGATGGATGAAGGCCAACAAAGTAAATGATTATGATGAGCTTAATATTTTGATAATAAAGATGCACATACTGAGTAGTTTTTTACTGAGCTGCACCAGGACCTAATTAATTCCAAGTTCACTGTACCCTGAGAGAGATCAGGAAGACTTACCTATGGATCAATACCCGAAGTGTCCAGAAAGGTACCTGGGGAAACCATAAGAAAGATAGGTTGAGTCCCCCTCAACAGAGGGATTGGGGAACAAGAAAACACAAAAAGAGTATCATGAAGGGTTGCAAAAGTGTTTTCAGGGGAGTGAGTTCCAGTCATACTCTGACAACAAGAAGTGGAATGTCTTTGGGAAGAGGTCCCAGGGACTTTACCAGCCGAAGTGTTTGAATGTTACCTGTCAGGGCACAAAAAAGGAGATTAAATCTTTCTTAGCAGGAAGCAACCTTCCACTGGTAGGCCCACCCTGGGTAATGCCAGTGAAGCTGCTGGGGTAGAAGTTTGTGCCACTTAGTTTTGTTGGGAATGCAGAGCTATACGCCGCAGGGGGAGTGCTCTTTTGTTGAGGGCCTACAGTAGCAGCTGGATTGCCAGGAAAATGGTAACACCTCTGGTAACAACTCTGGTGTTGGCCATATCTGTTGGGCAAATGGTGTACTGTAAAGGTAGCCTAAAGCTCCTAAGACTGGGTCAACCAGAGTGTAGCCCTTAAGGCTACTAAATGTGAATTGTCTAAAGCCACACTTTGGGATTTTCTATGTTATCCACACTCGTGGTGGCAGAAGGTGGTGAAAAAGAGGTGAGTAAAACCCTAGCAAACATACTGTAGTCCAAGAAGCAAGATGGGTCAAGTAAAGGGAGTTGTACTCTCCCCCACACTGACAGCATAGAACCATAAGTACTGTTGCCAGTTACTGGAACAGTTCTACTCTCTTTTCCCACTTACCCCAGGGTTCACTAAATGGTGCATCCATACAATTATTACAGTGGAAAGCATGCCTGAGAAATGCAACATTTAGAGGATGTTCAGCAAAATGAGGGCCACCATCAACGATGGGGTTTCTAATCTTCTGGAAGTGGGAGTGATTGAGCCCTCCTGTATCAATGGGTCCAGGCCAGTGGATTTGGTACAAAAGGCTGCCCCACTTGGCACTACCCCAGAAGTGAGGCTCTGTGTGGGCAATAGATTTGTCAATTTATTCACCAACACTGATGCTCACACCATCCCCAGAGCTGATGAGCTCATTGATCGCTTTGTGCCTGCCAGGTTCCTGAGTACATTTGATTTGACCTCAGGGTACTGACAGATTGTCTTAACTAAGGAGGCCAAGTCGAGGTCAACATTCCCCACCCCAGTAGGGCCTTTCAGTTTAATGTGATGTCCTTTGGCTTAAAGAATGTCCATGCCATCTTCTAGAGTGTTATCAACAGGGCCCTAGCTGTACTATAAATCTTCAGAACAGCCTACCTGGATGAAATTGCTCTCTTCAGCTCTGGCATGGATGACCACCTGTACCATAATAAAGCAGTGTTTCAGGCCCTGTAACATGCAGGTCTTACTATCAAGGTCAGCAAATGCCAAATAGGTAGGGCTCAGTGGTACCCTAAAGACCCCTTCCTGCCCCTTAATACTACCCAGTCTTGAATCATATAAAACTCTTGCCCCTCCTATACACTAGCCAGCTCTGAATCCTAAATACAACTTACAAGCCTGTATGTTGTCTTCTCTGTTCTTTTAGTACCTTTAAGGATTCTGACATTTTACGTTTTCAACAATTTTTTTCAAGTTTCCTGATGTTTTTCTATAATAGAGTTTGGGGTTTTGTTATTGTTCCTGGGAAAATATTCTCGGAATTTTTTTTGGGAATAGTGAGTGATCATGGAGTCAATATTTTTTAAATGTTGAAGGATGAATACATTCCAAGGTTGTAATCAAAAATCTTTGCTGAAGCAAATAGTGTTGTTTTCAGTTAGTTTAATGATGATTGGAAAAAAGAGAGGGTTGGGTAATCTGTAATTACAAAGACCAAGATGACTTCCGGTATGACTGCTACCCCACCTACATTTTTGCTTGATCTCTCCTTGTGATGTCTAGAATATCCATTTGGTAGGAGGAATACAAATGAAAGTGGAGTGGTGGGAGAACTCTGTTTTAAGAGGAGGTTGAAGTCATGAAGAATGGTAAAGTCTGCTATTTTCCATGATTTTTGTTGTGCATATAGATCTTTCATTAATGAGCATGCATTTTAGACATGTACATTTGTGGACGGTTGTGCATGAAATTTGCATGGTTTTAATATGAATTAGGTTTTCTGTGTGCCTGCCTTGTCAGAATGTGAGTAAATGTATATTGTCATTCCTTGCACTGTAGGGTATAGGAATAGGCTTACCTCCAAGCTTACTTAGATGAGCACATGTTTCACAAGATAGGAAAATATAGATGCTATTGATAGGCAGTTGATAAATGCATATTGTTCTAGAAAAACAGTGTGTTCCAAAGTAAGTGCATTGAAACAACATTCAAGATGTATTTGACTAGTCCATTCAACTCATAACACTACATCAATAACACAAAGGCAAAAACACAATTTAAAAAAATCCTAGAAATGTAGACATTTCTGAAAATATATGTGCAATATGCTAAAAACAAACATCAGAAAAAGCTGTAAACTCCATTTGAATTACTCTCAAATTCCCAGTTCATAGTTGAAGTATGTTTGTTGAGATATTACGTAGAATTTGAATGAACAGCTACATCAAAAGAAATAAAGACTAATATAGGCTATCCAAACACCGTATCACCCTGATGGTGTGACCTTTTACTGACATATTGTAAGGGAGATATAGTAAGGGTGGGCGATCAACCACTACACACTGTTGCAATTACCCACTTAAGATATCTTAGGTGTAATATTAAAACTAAACCAGTAGGGTGAGGAAAAATAGTGATGAGGTGTCTAACCTAACAAACATCAGAAAAGGGCCAATGTTCAGTACCATATCGTTGCAACTTCTACAATAACAACATTAATTTGCATAAAACACATTATGTAGTTGTTTTCTTTTTTTCAAGGTGGCGCACCAAGATAACAGTCATTAACCTCAACAACGCTGTCCACTGTGCCTAATTATACAAGATCCCAGGTCCTCAATGGGAGCAGCACTTCTATCAATAATGAAGATCTTGATAAACAGATGGGTCCATTGGATTTCGCAGGCCAGCACCCTCGGCTTTCTCTCTCTCCTTGAGTACATAAGACTGAGAGTCCTTTTCCTATTGCCAGCATCAATGTGCCCCCATTAGCTCGCTGTGGCCTGACCCAGCCCAACCCACAGCTGTAGCCACCCCTGTTTTGGCTTTTGTAACAACCAAAGGCATACCATTTGCTGGTATCCAGGTCACACTACTCCTGTGGCCATGCAGCCAAGGTGGTTTGGAGAGAGCTGGGACTGCAGAGCGGGAGTCTCAGGGGCAGTAACCAATGTCACCAACATAAGTAGAGACCTGATGGGGGCAGCTAAATGTTGGGAGAATCATCTGGGGCAGGTTAATGAGCTAAAATGCCCTAGAATTATATCCTGGAGCACAATCTGAATATGCAAAAAGTACATTCTGGAGTATTATAAGATGGCTTTAAAATTGTGACTACAGCATTGTCCTATTTAGCTGCATCTTTTCACGGCTACGCACCATCTGCTGCCAGCTCTATTCATGAAACATCTCCAGATGGCAATATGTAGTATGTGATCATAAATGAAATCCAGACGAAGTGATGAAATATTATGCTTGGTTTATTCCAATACAGGACCCATGACCGCCAGCCACAACAGCGGACTAATCAATGAGTCAAAAGTTCCATTACATGAGAACACTTAAACAATCTACATTCTAAACATGACATAACTGCATTTAAAGCAATATACTTACATTTTATATTACATTGCCCCAGATTAAACCCCCCTTTTTTTAATAAACAGAAAATAAATCAATAATATACGTAATCTCTAGAGTGAACTGGAGCTGATCTTACCCTTGATCTACTTCTAAGTAAGTTGTCTCCATGACCACCAGAAGCAGTAATATTAATATTAGAACATGCTCCACTATTGATAGTAATTGGAATATCACCTCTGTCCAGATTCGTAGAAGAAGAGTTTACCTCACTCATGTGCAAATTCTCATTGCTAGCTGAATGAGAAAAACAATCAAGGTCAAACCAATCATTTCTTTCTTTCTCTTTTGTACTGCTAAGCTTTTGTAGAATTATTTTAGCTTGTTCGCCAGTCACTTTAACCAAGGCATTTCTATTCCACCACCCTTTATTCTGTAATAACACTGCCATTCTAGTAATTTTCAAAACCTTCACTGGTTCTGAAAACTTTGATTGTCCTTTACTAAATTTAATAGGTTTTTTTATTAAAACCCAATCACCAACATTCAAAAAACCTTCTTTCACATGCATTCTTTTATCAAAATTGCGTTTGTACATATCTTGTTTCTTTTTGACATGTTCTCGTACACTCTGTAAGTCAATATTATGAGAAAGAGTGACCTTATCTAATAACAATGTTGGACTAAGAACAGAAATAGGTCTTCTCCCTCTTAACAAGACAAAAGGAGCAACATTAGTAGCGCTTTGTGGAGTAATATTGTAATTCAACACTTTAAAATGTAAATATTCAGCTACATCTAAGTTATTGGCAACAGCTGTTTGCACACCTTCTTTTATTAACCGACTAGCCCATTCCACGAGAACATTGGAAGCTAGACTATACAATGGTGCAAGAATATGTTTAACATCATGTTTGTCCAAAAACTTAGTGAATACGTCAGAAATAAAATGATACCCATTGTCTGTAACAATTTCCTTCACCCTACCTTCAATACAAAACAAATGTCTCAAGAAAGATACCACAGAAGCTGGATCCGCACTTTTGACAAAAGAAAAGTACAACCACTTTGACAAATAGTCGATGGCAACTATAAGAAATCTTTTGTCACTTTTAAAAACATTGAACTGACCAGTGAAATCAAGACCTATTTTCTCCCATGCATTATTCAGCCAACTCATAGGACACAAAGGAACCCTGGATGTTTTCCAGTGTTTGTCAGAACTTAAACACTTAGCACATGTTTCCACAAATCTTTTAACTTGACCATCTATACCTGGCCACCAATATATTTGTTTCATTTTCTTAATAGTTGCAGTAATACCCAAATGTCCATCATGAGCCAAAGAAATAATTTTAGTCCTAAAACTCACTGGAGGAGCACACAAATCTTGTCTGACTAAAATATCATTAACTACAGATAATTCAGAAGCCACTTGAGAAACAATTCTTACATCAGTTGACATACTCCTGTCACACGGCCAATCTTCAATAAGAAATTTCTTTACCTTAATCAAACAATCATCTTTCTTACAACTTCCAAACCATTCTTTATCTGAAATTTAAAATCGTTCATTTATATCATAAACTGTAAAAACATATTCAAAGTTAGATTTATCACTGCTGCTAACAAAGTCAACTTCTACTGGTAACCGTGATAAGCAATCTGCTCTGACATTTTTGCCTCCTGGTATGTAGTTTATGTCAAAATTGAATTCTTGTGGTCTTGCGAATACCCTAATGAGTCTAGTAGAAGCCTTATTAGAACAACTATCTCCCAACATATATATCAAGGGCTTATGATCAGTATACAGTTGAAATTAGTTCCCCAAATGTACATTTTAAATTTCTCAGAAGCCCATGAACATGCCAGTGCTTCACGCTCAATGGTACTATAAATCTTTTCTGCTTCATTGAGAGTGCGTGAAGCAAACGCAACATTGCACTCCTGACCATTCACCATTTGGCTTAATACCGCACCAAGACCTTTGGCGCTAGCATCAACCGTGATGATACATTTCTCTCCATGAGTAAATGGTTTAACAGCAGAAGCAGTTACAATTAACTTCTTGACTGAAAGAAAAGCATGTTGACACTCATCTGACCAAACATTCTTCAAAAGATTCCTTAATGGTTGCACAATGATGGAATAGCCCAGAAAGGCTCTGAGTGAATCTTTGTCTGTAGGAATTGGTGCATCATTAATACCTTTCAATAAAGATACCTTGAGTTTAATACCTTCTTTAGAAATATTATGCCCCGAATAATTATCTTTTCAGCAATTAACTTATATTTATCAACATTGACAGTCATTCCTTGAGAACCCAATTTACTCAAGACCTTCTCTAACAAAATTATGTGTTGATCCAAATTCTCTGTGTGAATTAAAATGTCATCCTGGAAAGCCTGTATACCTTTTTCTTTCTCCAAACATTTGATCCATCAACCTTTGAGATACGCTGGCAGCGGATGCCAGACCAAATAACATACACTTGTACATATATACACCAAACAGTGTCACAAATGTTGTTAAAGGTTGGGAATCTTCGGATAAGGGAATTTGGTGGTACACCGAACGTAAATCTATAGTAGAAAAATACTTACTTCCTCCTAGTCCTGCCAACATTTCATGAATTCTAGAAAGGGGATGGCAATTCACAAGAATATTCCTATTAAGAGCTCTTAAATCTGCACATTAGCGTATATTGCCAGAACTTTTGCGTGCAGCAACCGCAGCTGAAACCCATTCTGAAGATTCTACTTGCTTGATTATATCTTGAGAACACATATCATCTAATAATTTTTTAAGATCCTCTCTGGCAGAGAGAGGAGCAGGTCTTACTTTCTGTATGACAAGAGTGAAGATGTTCTTCAATTTAATAGTGTGTTGAAATCCTTTAACTGCACCAATCTTTTTTGAAAACACATCTGAAAATTTGGAACATAAGTTTTGTATAATCCCTTCATGCATGTTAGTTTCTTGAATAGCTAAAACTGGCATATCACCGTGTATGACTGGTTCAGAGTGCCCAGGTCTGAGTATTATCCCTAGTTTAGCCTGGTTTTGCCAACCAAGAATGTCTCGCCCATTAACTGCAACATACATTTTGGTAAAAATGTCTCTTCCTTTTAATACAATGCTGTCATCAAAATAACCTTTCATAATTATATCATACTCACCAAATGCTTTTGGATTTACAGTAGTAGGCTTCAATAATTTCTTGGACCAAAACTTGTTGAACGTGTTTTCAGCCAAGATAGTAATAGGAGACCCTGAATCGGCCATAATGCCAATATTAATCATACCAATATGTTCTTCACAAATGGGACCTTTGCACCTTTTTTCAGAATCACTTAATGAATTTACCTCAACAGATAACGAAACATTGCTAATAGCCTCACTCACAATGTCATTCTTGACATCAAGTTGACTAACTTTAAACTTTGCTTTGTTAGAATTACATACAGTGTAAAACCATTTCTTTTTACAATTGTTGCACCTTTTACCTTGAGCAGGACAATTAGGATAATTGCCCATATGAAATTTTGATCCGCGCCTGTAACATGCTCCCCCAATCCACTTTTCACCTGTTTTCTTTGGTATGTTCTTATGTCAAAAAAAAATAACATCAGAATCACTAAGATTAGATAATGCAGCTACTTGTTCTACTTTTGTATTATCAGAAGAAATTGTAGTAGAAGATTCAGTCAAAATTTTAGAAGAAACATCAGAACGTTCGATACTCCTAGCTATATCCATAACTTCATCAACAGATGGATTTTTACACGTTAAAATACTTTCTTGAATTTTCTTATTGAAACAATTAAATACTAATAGATCACATAGAGCAGTGTCTAAATAATTTCCAAATACACATTTTGAGGCTAAAACTCGCAAAACTGCTAAATATTCTTCGATAGACTCTTCTGAGAATTTGTGTCTCTCGACCATAACAGATGGTTCGTCAACATATTGTTTACCCAAAGGGTGCCAAAGCTTCCTTTAAAACATTCCAAGTTTCATTGCCAGCAGGCGCAGGGAAAACTGGTAAATTGTCCAAGATTTCTTGTCACGCACTGCCTAAATGATTGAACAACGAAGCTCTTTTCCTTGAAGGTGAATATTTGCTGGCATCCATAGCTTCAAGATAATTTTCAAACACTCTATACCATTTATGCCAAGGTGTAGATGGTTTACCAGGGCTTTCGACAAATGGAGATGGTTGCATAACTGTATTCACAGAAGCAATGAAAAAGAGTATCTATGTGCTGGTCACAGAATGTACAACAAGCACAGTGTCATCAAAATATAGAAAAAGAATAAATAAAATATTACTTGTAAATGTTTAAATGAAGAGAAGATGTAAGCTGGTCCAGTATTTATTCAATATTGAATTAATTATCGTTGAGAATGTCGAAAGTTGATTGCTCCAGTACTCGGTACACAAAAGAATGGCGTATGAATCCTAGTTATAATGAAAACGTTCCCAATGAACAAAGATGGCCGCTAAAACGTGCTCACCGTGCTCTTTAAAGGAAATTGAAGTAGTTGTGGCAACGTTCAGAAACGTGGTGACGTGCAAGTTCACTAATCCAACTGACATCAGAATGTAGAGTAGAACGAGGATCACGCTACAGTCGAGTGCATCAGTCAGCAAGCAATGAACATATTCTCGAGCGCTGCGATAAACACGGTACGCACGAGAATTATGTTTGAACAATGCGCTATGAAGCACCCGTTAAGCGTGAACAAGATTTCGAAAGATAAAACGTTGGCAGCTGACCAAACAGGTAACTGCAAGTAATAATAAGAAAATGTACTTTACCACAATGCGCAGTGAGAGGTCTAATCACAGAAATCTTGATGTAGAACAGAAATCTGTTTCTGTTTTTTTATTTCTTCAATTTCTTGTGTCTCTCTTTTGTCCTCCATTGCGCTTTGTATGATAAAGATGAAATGAGCTGAAATGCGATGAATAAGACGTAAGTGGGTCCAATCCTTTTAAAGAAATCGTCGCCATACAATGAAGTATGCGATCATAAATGATATTCAGACGAAGTGACGAAATATTATGCTTGGTTTATTCCAATACAGGACCCATGACCCCTAGCCACAACAGCAGACCAATCAATGAGTCAAAAGTTCTTTACATGAGAACACTTAAACAATCTACATTCTAAACTTGACAGAACTGCATTTAAAGCAATACACTTCCATTTTATATTACATTGCCCCACATTACACAATACCAGCAAAAGTGGAACTCTGCTGCCCATGGAACCACTTGTTCGCAACCCCTAGTCACACCAGGCCCTTTCAGAGGTCATTAGGATGGGTCATTTGTCAGGCCCAGTTGAGGAGAAAACCAAGGAACCTACCACACAGAGAGACAAAATGTGATAGCCTACTGTGAGGTTCTGGACTATCCTTATCCACTTGATCACCATGCATTTCCCACCCACTCACGACTGCAAAAAGTACTCTAAGCAACTGTTGGCTAATTGTAATGTTCTCATCCAACTGCAAATACAAGTGAGAATCTGTTGATTGAATGTTTCATGTAATGAATGTTTTCGTTATTTTCACTCATGGTTATCTAATACTTACAATTGTTTTTGACGATTTGTTAGATATTTGCAACATATTTACTGGTAGATATGTGTTCATAATTAGGCCTGGGTGTGAAATTCCACTCCGCTCGAGGAGTTTGCATACTTTTTCCCACTCCGTGCTCTGCATGGTGAGCGGAGTTCTGAAAAACTCCTCTCCTCTCCATGTAGCAGACTTCTTTCCTCGTTTGCACTCACCAACATTAAGTTGACGAGTGCGAGTGAGGGAAAATCCTACTCCAGACCACCTCTCAGTGAGATTTCTCAAACCAGGAGGTCACTGATGGCAGGTAAGCTACTGCTCATAGTGAGAAACCTGCCATTTGCATTGAGGAAGCTGCAGCTCAAGTAGAACATCTACTTGAGTGGCTGAAAGTAGCAGCACCCTCTTGAGCTGCTCCTGGTGCCGCTCGAGCAACAGGCACTAAAAATAAATGTGAGCAGCATGACCTAACAAACTACGCATAGCGAGACTGAGTTTTTTGGTTTCTTCGAGAAGTTCTGCTTAGTGAAAATCCGCAAACTCCTCCCATGCCTATTTATAATTCACAGTAGATCAACTGGTTCTTTTCAAAAGATGCATGTGTTAAGATCAGTTTGGCATGAATGGGGCCAGTTTTATTTCTGGGATGCACATGACATTTAAGCATGCCTGATTGATGATTGGGTGGCAAAAGATTTTCTACTTAACTATTACAAAGCACAATTTAGGATGCCGTGGCATTGTCTATGAACAGCAAGCTTCCTGACCTTTTTTTTTTGTTTCTTTGTTTTTTTTTAATGATGTTAAACATTTGTCATAGCCTGTGTTTAATTCACATTCAATTTCTTTACAAAACACATGATGAAGGACCTATGGGTTCCAAATATAAAGAGACGAGACAAAGACTTTGATTGAAGTCATTACTCATGTAGAAGAAATTGTAATTGCAAGGATTTTTATCATGGATGACAGTTATATTATGATACTGGCAACAACTGGATAATGCAAATATTAATAAACAAAAATTAGCAGGAAACACTAGTTTTATTGAATAACAGAAAATTGTGGATATAGTGTAAATGAAGCATTGGATTAGGGCTCTCAACTTCACTGGAGAGGAATTGGACATCTTTGAGTTGGGGGCCATGGCCAACTACAGCCAGCTATTTGGTCCAGCAGAGAGTATGTTAAATACATGTACTTTCATAGTGTTTAATGATATAATACACTAAATATTATTGTGAGAGATACTACATTCTGTCCTTATTGTTGTGGACGTGACACCTGATGTACTAAAAGTATCAGAAAGCCTCCGGATCCAAATGTGTGTGTTTTATATAGGATAATTGTGGTGTTTAGAATTTAAAGAGTAGCCTGAGCTCATATTGGAAGAATACTGAGGGGCCTATATTACATGATGCGGCATGGAATGTGTATGATAGAATGTGATGATACAGGGGAGAGAACACTAACGACTTTTGGTGCTGATTTCCTGGGCCAAAAACAACAACTGGAAATCACTTAGTTGGCTGCATATCAAATCTTCACAGCATTGGCGACAAACATGGGATTTGACCGGTAATTTTTTTGGGAACAACTGTGCTACATCAAAGCATTGTTCGTTACATCTACGCATTGCTGAAGGTTTTTAAGAGTGTAGACCCCTTGCTTCTTTTTGCTGTGGCTCTTCAGCATTTTTTAGGCAGTTTCTTACTTTTGGAACCGGCAGTGCATGTGTGAGGAACTGTTTTGATTGTGAAGCTATTGAATGCAGCAACATGCGAGGAGCATGAGTGCATCATTGTAAGAGCATGTGAAGAAGTGTCTGCACCAGTACAGTTCATGAAGCAGCTGCGTGGATGACTTTGCTCGCGCAGAGGGCAGACGCTGTGAGGGAGATTCAATGTGCACTGTCAATAGAAAGCTCAGTGAGATTTGGCTCACATTAACATCAAGGAGTTTCAAGTGCTCTGGATATGGAACTGTAGGTAACACAGCCGGCATTGGCTACGAATGAAAATCACATAAGTTTTACATCTAGGTCTTTCCTGAATAATTGCGACTACCATCTCCAGTTGCACTGTAGAACTAGATCAGTTCCTGCTAATAGAGTGTGAGCCGATCTCAGCACCCTTGCAGCGCTCTCAGTGGATGAGCAGGGTACTGCATTGAGTACATGTCAACAGCGACTGGCACACTATTCTGAGTTGGCAATTTATAAACGAGGTGTCATCAGCAATTGGCACGCTACAGTGGTGTTTGTGTCAACAGCGATTGGCATGCTTGCATTTTTTTTTAGAAACATATAACAATTGGCTCCACTACTTTTGTCAACCTAAATAACAGTTATTTCACAGGAACTAATGGAAAATGTATCCATCTCCATTTATTGTATTATTCTATAACTTTGTAGTTCAAAACAGGATGTAAAACAATTGGACACTGAAAATCTGCATATTTCCTGGGTAAATGTCAGTTACCAGAATAAAGGGCCACGTTCTTCTGTCCCCAAAGAAAGTTATAGCAGAGATGGTAAAAGCGGCACGGAGAATTATAGCAGAGCTTGTAAAAATACTACTACCGGACTTCCTCCTTTGAAATTGACATGTTTTCTATGTGGATCATGTCTACATGTTTGAAATGTAATAATAGTTCAGCAGTTGCACAGGAATACTGAAAGTGCAAAAAACTAGGTGATTTTGGAAAGGTATGAAGGTTTGGCAGACACATTCCTGTTAAGAGTATTCGGGCTCATGGGGAGAGTGATGATTGTAAAGATGTTCAGAAAAGGGTTTAAGAGTTGGCATTTTCAGAGAACTGTGTGGAAATTAACAGCATACAGAATGGGAAAGTGTATGGTGATCCTCTGGTATCCGTAAGAATTGATAGCATCACCATACCATATCCTTTCTTATCGACTCAGGTACAGGAATTTCAAAATATCAATTGAAAAGTATAGAGAATTTTGGTTGCACAAAGACCCAGATTCACAAAGGCTTAGTGTCAGGTTGGCCTTATTATTTTAACACACACTCAATGCTGAACCTGTTTGGGAATCAAGAAACCAGCGCAAATTGGTATTTGCGTAGGTTTGAATGGATAAGTAACTCTAAGCAGCACATAATGCATTGCTTTACATTAAGGTGACATTACATGGGTGGTATATGGACATTCCCATGCAACTGTCCATGCTTTTTGATGCAACATCTTACATTAGGAGATAGGGTTTCGTACCCAAAATTAATGCTGTTAAAAAAGAGGTGTTAAAATTAGAAATGTTTTCATTTCTCCTTACTTTTCTGACTTTGCATGTGTGCTGCACTGTACAGCACACATAAAAAGTAGGAAAGGGTTTTTAACTTGTCTAGCCATAATATTTTGCACAGAAAGGCTAACATTTGGGTACAAAACTGATGGTAGACTCAGGCACGCACCCTAGCACTATGGCGCTAAAGTGTGTGCCTGGCACACGACATCACAATTCAGCACCATCGCTAGGGAGGGGGAGGAGAGTGCCATATCTCTGTGAATATGGCACTCTCCTTCTCTCTCCCTGTCACGCAATGGGGCACAGCCTCTTTAGGTGCTGTGCTGCATCGTGGGACACCTTCGTGAATCTGGGCCAGAGTATTGTTAGCCCTAGATGTACTGACTACAGCATTAAAGTATAGTTGGATAGATCTGGTGGGGTATTTTTGCGAGACGTAACATTTGGGAATGATGATCAAACCTGATCATAAACGCCCTGTTTCACTGATAAATTCAGTTTATCATCAGATGCAAAGGAAAAAACAAATTTAAAAGTGTATTTCAGAACAAGATTGGTGAAATCAAAGATTTTGTTCACACCATTAAAGGTCAAAGGAGGAGTAGCTCCAATGAAACTTAGACTAGCCAATGTACCCCATATAGGCTTGGGTGGAGCTCGCTGAGTTTCACTCCGTGAATTTCCATGGAGTTACTGAAAAACTTCGCCAAATTCTACAGAGTTCCGCGAGCAGGTGGAGTATTGCTTAAGAAAAAAAGACATAACACAGGTCTTCATTACATACAGCGTTAATTATGCTAAGCCCAGATTCTTGGCACACAGTTCCTGAAGGAGAGAGGACAAGAAACAATGCTTTAGTTTACTCTGTTAATCGGCAATGACTTTGAGAGACCTGGGCACCTGTAATTCCAGGGTCCCTGTAGTACGTGGTTGGGATCCGTAGCGGCCTCACATGGTCACACACAGGGACCTTTATTTTAGACTGATCTGGAAACCTTGTTTAGTTTAAGGAGCATGGAGTATAAGGAAAATAAGCATGTCCCAACGAAAGTCATGTTCGCATAACGGCACGCTACAAGATTATTACAGTGAATGTCGCTGCTCCTTTGACAACAGTAAACAGAACCTTTCAGGAAAGTGTCTATCGCCCAAAACGTTCAAAGGGAACCTTTCTCACTCTGCCTGAATCATACATGTGAAAAGCAAAGTATATTTTTAATTCCCACCAAGGCATCCCTTTTTAGGGCAGCAATAGTGAGTCACTCCTGTTTTCCCCTGAATCACGGGTCCCTGTCCTGGTCTCACCTGGAAAACACTGAACTCTCATTTGTATGTATCTGCAATCTTACATTGCACAATACTTCTCTTGTAGTGAAGTGTGTTCATCACGAACTTTAATGGCACAGGTGTTGGTAGGGAGCACGTAGCTCACTGAGCGATCTTAGTTACTTGTAGAATGGTTTACATTGCAAGCTAGATACCATAAACGTACAGAGAAAATACATACTTTACAGAATCCGTTATGATACCTATTGCTCAAAATACAAACATACCATACCACTTAAAAAGGGGCTCATACTCGATTGAGTCTCATCCAGTAAAATCTGTCTCTGATACTCTGAAACTAAAATGCATGCTTTTACTACCACTCGACGAGTACCAACCAGGGAAATTGCCTTGTAACCGATCATCTCATCACATTGTAAAATACGTGCTGCAATTACTGCATAGATATAAGTGGTGTTCATGAAGAGCTTCTTTTATGTAGCATTCTCCTGCAATGGTTCTACCATTTTAATGTTATGCAAATTAACTAAGACTTAAGAGGGCACTGCTGAGATTTGAACCTATGAACCACTCAATGGTTCAAGCAAGCACTGAAAATGCTGATCTACAGGATGTTCCGGAAAAATAAATACCTGTGTACAATTAGATAACATTATAAGACAATAACCAGTTGTGACCTAGTTTTACAGAGCAGCAACCCTTCAACATTACAAATGGATTCTCTAATAGGAACACAGGCAGGAGAAGGGAGAACAGACATGAAGCATCATAGGGAAAGTAATCCAATGGGAAATGTGTCGGGAGCACAATGGGCATCGGCATGGGATGAGGAATGGTGAATAGGGCACTGGGAGAGCATGTGATGGCTATTAGTTGACAGAACAATGAGCAAGTAAAATATGTCAGCTGAAAAGAACAATCTGTTAGCACACCACAGTCATGAGCAAGGTAGGGATGAAGCTTCCGATGAAGCAAACCAGCGACGCTGGGGAAACTACATTCCTACACCTTGTGCAAAAACCCTCCTGGCTCTCCTTAACCTCTTCGACGCCGATGACGGAACGGTTCCGTCATGCGAGTCGGTTGGGCTGTGCTTATGACGGAACCGTTCCGTCATGGCCCCGCCCGCGCTCAGAACTTTCAGCACCGCGCGGGAATCCGCGCAGCGCTGAAGAGGTTAAGTCTTTAAAAACACTCCGCCGGTGACGACTAACATGGGTGCTCCAAACACAGTACTAAGCCACTGTCCCAAAAATAATAACACAAGTGATTCTCCTCACCTCCAGAGCCACGCTCTGCTTCTCCTCCTGAAGTTCTTGTTCCTCCTCATCTCCCCGGTACTACCGGGCTCAGCCTGCTCGGCACATCCATAGGCTCCATAGCAATATGTCTGCAGATTGGAAGACATGCCTGCTCTGCTCAATTGGTGGTCACTCTGTGTTCTTCTGTGATTATTTTTTTAAATCCAATTGTATTGAAGTTTGCAAGCCTATACAAACACATTCTATATGAAGTTTCATATTAAGATACTTGCAAAGGGGTGAGCAATGATGAGTTGATAAATTCCCAAAAATTCATTTAGCCAACGAGTTTCATCTCAGAAGAGACTTCTTCAGGGCGTAATATTTGGACATAAAATTGTCAATGAAATGGTGCCTTAATGTGATAAGGATAATGCAGACGGTGGTATCAATAGGCAGGGTGGCCAGCAGCAATAATCTCGACATCCGGGTGTGGAGTTTGTAACTTGTTTATCCTGAGACAAAACGCGTTGGCTAATTGAATTTTGGGGATTTTAACAACTGAACATATTTATCAATAAAGAGAAATTATTGTGATCATAAGAAAAATCTGGACCTGCTTTCTTCAAATCATCACAGATACTTGATGTTTCAATGAACTTTAAATAAGACTTACAACTGATGTGTGCTGATTCCATTTTCTTTCGTGAATGTTTGTGCTGGTAGTTAACGTCAGTCACAGCAGTTTGTGGAGTTTTTGATGAACTCTGCGCTCCAAGCAGAGCAAGGCCTGGCCTAAATCTGCAAACTATGTCAGGCAGAGGAGTTTACCGCCCACCCCCAAACCACATAATTTACACAAATGTTAAACACTATGCAGGATGATGAAATCATTGAAACAGTGGTTGCCACATTATGATTGTCACTGATTGTCTGAGTGGGAAAAAAGCAGGTGATTTACATTTATGTGTGGACCTAAGACCTCTCAAAAATGCAATCTGTGTGGAGAACTATTTCTTTCCACACATTGATGATGTGATCACAGCTGTGGGTCACTCGAAGTGTTTTTCAAAGTTAGATCTTCGCATGGCGTACCATCAGGCACTTTTAGAAAAACATTTTCGTCATTTAACAGTTTTGTTACACCTGATGGCACATTCCAATTCTGCCGTATTGACATTTGGAATGGCCTCAGCAGCATCAGTATTTCAGAAGGTAATGACTAGAATGTTACAAGACATAGCCAATGTAGTCATCTTCCAAGATGTCATTCTTGTGCATACAGATACAGAACAAATACACACTAAGGTTGTGGAAGAAGTGTTAATAACTTACAAAAAAATGGTCTGACTGTTAGAGAGGATAAATGTATGTTGGGTGTGAACAAAATTGAACATTTGGGACATATTCTTTCAGAGGATGGGGTGAAACCTAAACCCAGCATTGTTAAAGGTATAAATATGGCAAGCCATCCAACTTATAAGGATCAGTTATGTTCGTTCATTGGATTATGCGAGTTTTACGTGAAGTTTGTCAGAAACTTTGCTTGTCTCACATAATGTTTCAGGGGTCTCTTAAAGAAAGAATCAGAGTCTATCTGGACTTCAAACTGTCAAGAGAATGTTTAGCTAATCAAACAGAGTATAATAGCAGCTCCAGCATCCCAGGCGTATGTTGTGGGTCATGATATTTATGTGACAGTTGATTTAAGTTCTTACCGTATGGACACAGTTTTGTCACAAATACTTGGAAGTAAAGAGGTCACAGTTGGATTTGTATCCCGGATAAGGAAGGAAGTGGTGTTGAGGTACTTAGTGATAGAGAAAAAGAAGCTAGCTTCTGTTAGGGGTGTAGAAAAATGTAGACCGTATCTTTTGGTTAAGGACGGACATAAGACATTGGTTGACATATTGTCTCCTAATAAGATAAAGAAATCAACAGCTAGATTGGCAAGACTTGCAACAAAGTTGTTGGAGTTTAATTTTACTGTCAGTCATATTGCAGGAGGAAAGACTGTAAGGGTAGTTATCTAGTCTACCTATAGAGGATAGTGATTTGGAAACAAAAGAACAAGGAGAAATAGAGGAATACATTATTTCAAGTGGTGAGAACGGAGTGATTTGTTTGGTCATGGAAAAGTGACATAGTGCCCTAGAGGCTCATGTAGTGTTAAAGCAGCTCAGGAACTTAGTTATCACAGGATGGCCTCAGGACCAACAAAGGTGCTTCAGACAAAGAATAATGGAGTAGGCTCACTCTGATCGCTTAGAATGTCTGAAACTGAACTCAGAATTAGGAATGACATGTATGTAAGGAAGTAAATCTTCATTTGCTGATCAATTAAAATTGTTGCAAATAAAGGAAATAAACCAATATATATTTTTTTAAAGTCTACATGTGACCTGGCAAGTAAAATGTGAATTTCAATAATACAATGTGCCATATAAATAAAATAAAGGCACATGAAAGTGTAAGTGCAGTTAGAATTACCTAAGACCTCAGGGGACTGGAAGTTCCGATTGTCTACCCAGCAATAAAAATGTTGCTAGGCAAGATGCTGTGTAGACAATGCATGGGGCAGTGTATTGTCAGCTGAGCTGTGGGTCACTGACCCCACTCTGTGCCCCTGCTGTGCGGATAGCAGTCATTTTACTTGTAATTAAAAGTTAGTTGCCCTACAAGAGTGCTGGAGTGAGTGGCTGTTCAATAGAAACATCACAACAGGGTGACAGGATTTTATCTGGAGGGCCATAAGACTGGCCATAGCAGTTTCCATCTGACCTGGCTGATGGCGAGGCAGATGCATAGGAAGTATAAAACTCTTTCCCCAAAACGCCCACATAAATGACAGTAAGGGTCCAACCACGTTTGTTTCCAGGCTGTCACCTGGCCTTTCGATGGGAAGGCTCCCAGGCGGAATAAAAGTAAGAAGTGTTGGATTGATAGAGATATGTGACTTATAAGTTAGGGTTGTGGACCCCAATTAGTGTACGTTTGCAGTGCTGACCATCCGTGCTTTGTTTGTGCCGTCTCGGCTTTGTCTCTTGTCCAGGCTTGTAGTTTGGCAGCTTTGTTAACTGTCTTTTTAAATGTGGTGAAACTGATGGTTAAGTCTCACACTTCAAACAAATTAAGGAAGGTTAGTGCGTGCTGAAGCACTAATCGTTTTTGTGTTTGAGCTGCTTCCTAATTTCTGAGCCGCATAGGGTGGCCAATGAGTCAGGTTTCCCGCACAATTTATTAAGTGCAGCCATCCTTATCAGGGATTAGTGGGATAGCCTGTCCGACCTGTGCTTGAGGAATATATTGCGGAAGTTGAATTTCTTTTTTAAATAAGATGGACTTAAGTTAGTTTAGGGTGGTTGCGTCCTTTCCCTAGAAAAGTTCTGAATCATAAGTGAGTGAAGGAAGAAACTTGGCTCCAGTAATAAATCAGAATAAGATACACACCCCAGCTTTTTATGAAGAATCTTTAATGCAAAGAGCAATTTGGGTGCCAGAGCTTTCCTTTGGACTAAGTGCTCCTTAAACGTTAGGCCGAAGTCCATTACCACTCCTGGGTATTTATATGATCTGACCAACTGCTGCTTTACACTTGAATTTGATATGAGGAAGGCTGGAGTTTGAAGAAAAGTAGATAACCTTTGTGTGAGTGTAATTTAGTTCCAAAACCAGTGATTCTGTGTGGGAAAGTAATTTGTTTATCTGGCGCCGGAGGCCAATTGGAGTTTGGCTGCCTCGAACTATATTGTCCACATATTATATGCACCACAATGAGGTCATTGCTAGTTTGAGTGGATCACTTTGTACTACAGATAGACATGCTTAGTGATCCGCCATGAAGATGCTGAATAAGAAAGGGATGAGCACACACCCCTGCTTCAAGCCAGTGTATGTGGGGATCTCACTGGTTGTTCTGTCTCCTTTTCCTATTTTGACTCAGACCCAGGTTCCTGAGTACAAATTAATTATGTCCCCCAGTAGCTGTGGGGGGTGCACCCCATTCAGCTATCTTCGCCCAGAGACGCTCTCTCTGGACCATATCAAATGCTGCTTTTAGGTCTACAAAACAGGTGTAAAGTTAAAGGTTTTTTTAAAAGCTTTTTTGATGAGCAGACTCAAGGCAAGGAGGTTGGACATGGTACTCATACCAGCTTTAAAGCCCATTTGGGTGCTTTTTATGATACTTCTGGTAATGGCCCAGGCCTCAAGGTCTTTTAGTAAATTAATGGCCTAAAGTTTGGCCTCAACTTTAATAAGCGCAATTAGTATATAGTTTGCTGGGATGGAACAACAATTTGCTTTGAATATTGGGTGGAGCACACTGCCTCTCCAGGAAGACAGAATGATATTTGTGGTAAAAGTGTAATTGAACAGTGGGGTGAGATGCATTGCTCAACAGGGTTGATCGTACTTGAACAGAGAGTTTAGCGAGCCATTTGGTCCAGGTGTCCCATCTGAACTCAGTCTCATTAGTAATACCTGGACTTGGGTTTCTTTCAACCATTGACATTCAGGAGGGTTTGTCCTGAGGTGTGCCTATCATTGTGGTTGTATCTGTCGCCTTTGAGCTATTTACAGCCTGCGAGTTGGCAGCTTCGATCTGAGTTTCCCAGCCTGCTTCTGAAATGTCAGCATTATGGTGTTGATAGCTGCCATTGGCAAGAGTATTTATTTCAGCTCCAAACTGAATATTGTTTTTTGTTTTACTTGCATGCAGAAGCTTTGTCCGAATGTTTATATGATGTGTTTTTTTGGCCGACCAAATTGCCTTTATGTATTTTCACCTTAGGTTGCTAATTTTTTGCTTAGTGGAGAACTTGTATGATGGGTCCCTTTTCCGCAGTTTCTTGATCTCCTTATTTAGTTCTCTTTTTTTTCCATTAGAGAAATTTAATAAACCAGGTTGCTTGTTTAATCAATGCATTTAAATTTGGTGTTTGGTTGGGTGGGAAGTTGGTTAGGGCTCCCAACATTGCCACAGTAGCCACTAGTGAATGTCACTCATTTGGATGGAATAAATAGTTATGAAATCTATTGTAGTTTATGCCAGCATTCCATTCTAAAATAACCATTTCAAATTATAGGCACTGGTTGGAACTATCAAGACGTTAGTCTTTGGTGCTCTTGCAGGACATATCTGGAGTTCGACAAGCTGCAGGAAGTGATCGCTCTCTACTCTAGGTGCTATATGGTAGCTTGTAATCAATTGGAATAGATCTATAGCTATGTATGTATAGTCCAGAATGGAGTGAGCTGTGTTTGATGGCCTTGTGGAGTCTGCCGGTTGGTCTTGTACAAGACAGCTGTTAAGCGTAAACAAGCCAAAGTTTTCAAAGGCTTCAATCGATTCTTTCTCATTGTGGTCTGTTCTGTGGTAATTGGCTATAACTGGGGGTATGCATTATATGGCTTGCTTGTGGTATTGATCAGCCTCATAATTTTGGGTTTGTAGTAAGTGCATATTAAAATCCCCTGACAGAATAATACCTGCTTGAGGAAAGGTGTGTTGGAGCGATTTTAAGTTTGATGATAATGACTTTATTTTTTCTGCTTTGCTCTTCTAGGAGGGGTGGATGTACATCTTACAAATTAAGAGACGGTCTTTGCAGCTGTATCTATGCATTGTTTGTTTTTGACGAGCTGAAAGTTTGATGCATTGTGCCCATGAGAGGCCCAGATCAACCTGTTCTTGTTGCCATCTTAGATGGGATGTTACGAATATTAAAAGATAGCCGGAGGCTTTGCCCTAATTTTTTCTTTTTAACTAGGCTTGATGGCGCTATTAGGTGTCACTTGAGTTGACCAATCCCGGCGGTTAAATGCCCGAGGAGTTGTGACCTTTTCAACAATATCCATGTTCTGGAGACAATGATCGGGAATGATTTGTGAAACTATACCAACTGACGTGAAACTCTGCTCAGATGATGGTCTAACGGAGGAGAGTAAAAGATCTGTTCTGGTCGTGGAATCTGGTCCCCTTTTTCTACGGTCAGAAGATTTATTATACTTGTGTTTTAACTTGATGGGAGGCACTCCCGTTTTTTTCAAATAGGTGGTAGACCTCTTTCTCCTGCATTTTCCTTTGAGTTTGTTGTGTGGTCTTGGGAGAAATCTGGAACAAGGTTTTTGCCTGGACTGTTTGTCTTGTCGTCTTGTTGTTGCTCACTTTCCTGAGCCATTTCACTTCCTTTTAGTTAAGGGAGGTCGTCTCTGGTGTGCCAATGGTGTGGGTACATCTAAGGGGCAGGGGAAAGCCACCAGTTGACTGTTTGAGTGGTGTATTTACTGATTGCATGTCTTCTAATGATGGTTTTTGGTTCACCTTGCTACCCTGGGTGCACTGGGTTCCATTCTCAGGTGGTATAAACAGCTTTAAAGGGGCTGTGTTCATCTTGGCCAAGCTGACTGTGGACAATATACTAGATGGAAGCGGAAACGTCTGAGGTTTTACTTCTACTAAGCTGTCAGTCAAGGTGGTCGGAATACTTTTTAGATGTTCCAGGGTGGACAACCATTGACAAGTGTGATAAGTGGTAATGGGGTCCTTTTGGACTCTCTTAATCAGCCGGTTTAGTTCCTGAGTATTCCGTTGAATACCTAAGACATGAGTGCCTAAAAGTTTCAATAAGTCAACCGGAATCTCTAGTTTCTCTCAGTGATATGTTTGACCAACAAAATCACCTCCATTGTGTTTATTAGGTGGGGCACAGTGGTGATGAAAGTGGGAGATTCTTGTCTGTGAGCTTACTGATGTCTGATGTGTGCAACAGGGGATCACTATACTTTTGGGATACAGGGTCCATTGAGTTCTTTGTATTGTCCACTCAGCACCTGTATTTTGCTTGCTGTAAGTCTTGCTCTGCCAAGTGATGTGAATCCAGCCCAGAGCCCTTGGAAGTGAGTTTAAAGTGTTGCAACTGCAAGAAACTGCACATCGATGTAGTTGGCCGATCCGAACTGACGCATCCCCTGCTGCAAGTTTTCATAGAAATCGTGTGCCTTAGAGGCCCCTGTTACCCAATAGACCGTGTAATTGCCGATCTAAATTACAGAACTGTTTGAAATGGAAGCGCTATGATTTATTGCTTTTTACAGATGGATCAAGTTTTGTAGCAATGAACTATCTGGATCCCTAGATGACTGGAGGGTCTGGTACAGAACATGCGGACCTCTAGTGGTATTTTGGATATATCTTTCAATGATAACTGGGTCCAGGGTTTCCTGGGCTTCTTGAAAGGGATATGTAACTTGGGACAACTGATGGGTCATGCAGTAGTTTTCACTCTGTGGGAGTTGTTGGCCATTGGCGTAGGTATCCGTGTGTAATTTAGACAAAGTGACCCTCAGTCTGTCATCACCCCAAATGTATGCCTTTAAATATGATGATCAATGAGTCACAGGGTCTTACATAGTGGGAGCATGCTGAACACATAGTTAAAGCATGGTTCCATGATCATTTTGCTAGTTTGGACCCTGCCCCACATAGAAAGTTGGAGACTCTTCCACTTAAAGAAATCCTGTTGCAATTTATCTTTTAAGGGTGTGATATTATCCTTCATCATTTACTTAACATTACAGCTGACTAGGATTCCTAAGTATTTCAGTTTATGAGGCACCCATTTTAAGGGGAAGACATGGATCAAGTCGGCCATTGTAGCTTTGGCCAAGGGCAAAGGTTTGCTTTTTGACCAGTTGATCTTATACCCAGAGATGTAGCCAAAGGGAGAGGGTCAATAAAATGTCATCCGAGAATAGCATGGTTTTTAAATCACATACATGTGTGTGTGTACACCTTTTACATCAACAGGGATTGTAAGTGCCTCCAGGGCAATCAGGAATAAGATGCCGGACAGTGCTTTTAAGTTTGATATGAATCATATCAGAAAGTTGTTTACCTGTGCTGCAGAGAATGAGTAGAGAGCACAAAACTATGTTTGTGAATTTATTGTCAAAGCCTCGGCAGGATATCACTCAGAATAGGTAGCCCCACTCCACTCAATGAAGAGCTTGATCCACATCGAATGAGAGAGACACTTTCTCATTGGCGTAGTCTTGGGATTGCCATAGGAGATGAAGTAGCATTCTGAGGTGGTTCCAGGAGGATCAAATTGGCACCGTTTTTAATGAATTATACCTAGTATAATTCCCTTTAAATGGTTGTCAAGCACATTTGCAAAACTCTTTATGTCGTTACTTAAGTGAGATATTGGTCTGTAGTTCAAGACTCTCAGTGGATCTTGTCCTGGTTTTGGTAAAAATGCTATGTCTGCCCTATTAATTTCAGGATCAATTGTTTCTTCAGCTGAGTCTTCATTAAATGCCTCTGTGTAAAGTGAACCATTATAATATACTGGGGTAACCCAAAAGTGTCCACGGACCTGGGTAATGATCGATGTAGAAACAAATGGTCCTAAACTGATTTAAATCACAGTTTAGTTGCCTAAACATTTATCATTCAAAGAATATATTGCATTATGGTTAGCATATGAACATTAATGTATAGCAAAGTCATCAACCTATACATAAGTACATCCTCAAAAAAGCGGCACTCAAAGTAGTTCAAATAGTGACTGTTTTTTTATTATCACAAAAAGGTTCAGCATATTCATATTCACTGTTGGAGATGGAAAGGTTCCTTCAAAGGGAGTTTGGAAAGGGAAAACGTGCTTGTGTAGGAGCATAGATACGAAAAAAGAATCAAGATATATTCAACAGATAATTAAATGCAATTTTAGTGTAGCGAACTGGCTAGGAATTTACAATGGTGCCAGTATCCAATTTAGGCCTGTCCCTCATAGATTTTCTGAAAAACTCCAGTTTCTGCGATTTCATACAGGTGCACAGAGAACCATCTTCTGTGAAATGAGCAGGGCAGGGATGGTATTAGGTACAGGGGAGAGTGTCGACGTTTCGACCCTAGTGCATAGAAGGTAATTTACATCCTCTGCATAAGGGTCTCTCTCAGGACAGGGGGAAGGGGGCAACCTATGTAGTAGTTCAAGGCTGGATACACCTGGAAACACAGGAACACAAAAGTTTCCAGAGAAGACTCTCAGATACGTCGTGGGTGCATGTGCTCTGTCTAGCCTGAGACCTTCACAAGTTGTGCCCTGTGATCTTGGCACCGGGAGTTCCAAATGGGGGGCCCGATTCACAGAACTAACTTACGACAAAATCCTAAACTTACTACCATTTTGGTATTCACAGAAGGCACTTACTCATTTTGGTATTCACAGAAGGCACTTACTCATTTCGGTATTCACAGAAGTTAAGAGTCCTAACTTTAGGACACCTAAATGCCTTCTGTGAATACCGAAAGTCTTAAAGTTAGGATTTTTCTCAGTTTAGGAGTAGTAAAGTTAGGACTCCTAACTTTAGGACTCCTAAATGTCTTCTGTGAATACCAAAAGTCCTAAAGTTAGGATGATTTTCTCTGTTTAGGAGTCCTAAAGTCAGGAGTCCTAACTTTACTACTCCTAAACTAAACCTATCTGATGCATATATCTTGATTCTTTTTTCTTATCTAAGCTCCTACACAAGCACATTTTCCCTTTCCACACTCCCTTTGGAGCAACCTTTCCATCTTTAACAGTGAATATGAATATGGTGACCATCTGTGTAAAGTGGGGCTGTTGGTTTTGACGTGAGTTTGTAGAAGTCAGTCAGAAAACCATCTTTTTCAGGTATTTTTACAGAAGGTAGGGATTTGATGTCTTCCGTCTTAAGGTCTTGTTACAACTCTGTTTGCATTTCCAAGGTCAGTTTTGGAATGGGCAGAGTCTGGAGGAAACCATTCAGACCCTTTAGGTCCTCTGATCCTTCAGACTTGTATAGTCTGGTATAGTAAGCTGTGCATTATCTAGTGATCTCAAGTGAATCAATCAGCAGTCATCCATTTAAGGAAAGAATAGCAGGTATAGCTGTGTTAGAGTCTCTTTATTTTATTTGAAGGAGCTAGCTTTGAAAGCTGTTCACATGGTTCACATTTTTTGCATTTAATTCATAGTAATGCTTTTTACCCTGCATCAGAGTCCGATTTATTGAGATCATATATTTTTCTAATAAGGAGCCATAGTGTGCTATCCATAAGGTTGAGTCTTGATTTTGTTGACCTGGATTTACCTTTAATTCCATTTGAGTGCTAAGCTGAGTTTTATGACAGCTGAATCTCTGATAAATATATCTTTGATATACGCCTTCAAAGCCACCCAGAGGCTCTGCAAAGAAGAGACTGAGCCAGTGTTGGCGTCCAAATAGTCCAGTACATGGGAGAATAATTGTTCCTTATACTGTGGTTATTTGTGATGTAGTGGATTCATTCTCCACATTTTGGCCGCAGAAGTGAATCATAGATCAACAGACATACTGATTGGGCCGTGATCAGAGGTGCAGGGGGAGTCAATATCATACCTCTGTATTATGGACACAAGCCTGTTGTTTGCTGAAAGAAGTCAATGCAGGTTTGTGTTGCGTGGGGGCACAAGTATAAGGGGTAGGCCTTAGCCGTCGGGTGGTCAAATCACCTGGGGTCAGTTAAACTATGGTCTGTCCAGATGTCCCGTAGCATGTTTCTGGGCTGTGACTTGCTCAAGTATGGTTCCCCCGATAGCATGGTGTATATTGAAAGTTTCACAAACACATCTCTACCATCTGGGTCTAATCAAGTCTGTATCATCCTGTCTTTTACCTGCTTGTGTAGGTGGATGGCCACGTCACATTTTCTTTGGGGCATTGATAGTAGGTCATCTTGTGTATCTTTAGAATCCACTGAGGAGAATATGCCTTTACTCTCCTAGTCCCTTTGCAGTTTTGTACACGGCCTGGTAGTCTATTGCATTTCCTAGACAAGATCAATGTCCAGTTTAAGATGGACAAAGTATGTCAGGATTTTCTTTCCTTTAACAGACGACGAGAGCCCATTGGCATTGAGAGACCAGATGTCTACTGTAACAGGGTACAGCGGACATGCCCATGACAAGGATAGCTGTATGTGGTGGGGAAATCTGTGGCAATCCGTGTTCCAAAGGTACGAAGGAGCTGTATGTTTTCAACTGTCTAAACTGGCGTATTATCCCTCTTGGGGGATCTGGTCACTTTAGTTAAGGAGGATCCTGTCTGAAGTCTTTCTCATCTCAAAAGGCTCAAAGACCTCTCAAGGCATAATACAAGGTAAACAATTATGAAGATCGAAAAGAAGTGGGGATCAAGCTTTAAGAGGAGATGTCTATTTATCCATTGATGTGTTTGTTCAATAATGAGTCACCTGATCTACAACTCTGTCCCTCTGCCTTGCAGGTTTTTCATAGTGAGGATCTATGATGCAGCCATCAGGAGGGCCATCATGAATCAAGGGCCCAGACTCAGCCAAATGCAAGGCTAAACTAGTCTCCATGTTGATCCACTAACCTTTTGGTGGACTTGCTCCTTTCACAGTGTAGCTCCATCTGGAAGCTGCTGCTGTACCAGTTGCTTCTGCTGACCCAGAAGTCAGGAGCTTGAGGCCCTCCTTCACCCACTGATTCCTGCCTGGGCCTCATCTCTGGTGGTCCAGAGGTAGAGCGTCAATTCTCTGCTGCTTGACTGCCCTTCAGTCTCTCTGCTTTCCTCTCTCTTTTATTTCTTCCTGCCAGAGCCTTTATTGGCTTATTATTTTCTTTCATTTTTCTTTTTACCTATTTTCTCCTTCGTAGTCCCCACTGCTGCAATCCCCAATGGCCCCACTCACCTC
Source organism: Triturus cristatus (assembly GCF_964204655.1). Classification (NCBI taxonomy): domain Eukaryota; kingdom Metazoa; phylum Chordata; class Amphibia; order Caudata; family Salamandridae; genus Triturus; species Triturus cristatus. The sequence continues at coordinate 582,330,251 of NC_140586.1, forward strand.
CAGTGACCCTTCGTGCTCCAGCGTTTTCCTGCCTCCCAGCTGTCCAGCCCCACCCAAAGCACTACTTAATATCGGCCACTGCGCAGTGAAAGTGCAGTCCACTAACCTTTAGGTGGAGTTGCTCCTTTCAAATTGCAGCTCTGTTTGGTAGCTGCTTGAAATGATGCTCTGGACTTTGATGAATAAACCAAGTAACTTTATTCACCCCAATCACAGGCATGAGGCTCGCTCGCCTGCTCATCCCCAATTGTTACTGTGGGCTCAGTGGAATCCCGATATCCGTCATAGTTCCACTGAGCTCCACAGCAACCACAGAGGCCTGAGAGTGCGACGTCTTCTAGATCACAACATATCTCCCTACTTTAGACAGAAAAACAACAGAAATTTGAAGTACATATCAACGGCCAGGAAAGCATACTTGCACATTGCTCCAACAATATACAATAATTTCCTAGGAGGTTCATTACCTCATTAGAACTATATACACATACGTTAATGGTGACTAAGGCACCCCAGGAACTAAAAGCTTAATCTCATAACAAAATCATGAAACCTAACAGGCAAACAATGTTGTCTGCAAATTTATTTGATCTTACATCCCTCTCCAAGCAATGTGTCACCCTCTATACACCTTTTATTCCCTTCCCTTGCACCATCACCGCGCACTCCACCTCCCCTTCTCATCTCATAATTCATCATCATATACCCACTACTACCTTGCTCTACACTTTCCTTACCTTCCAACTTCTTGCTGCATTTTCCACCCTGTCTGAAATACAAAGCAACCCTCCTTTTATTCCACCTCTGCCCATTTGTCAACACAAAATGCCAATCACTTACATCCTGCACTTCCAGGTGAATTGAAAACTTGTTTGATCCATCCCCCCTTCTACATAACTTGATTTTCACAAAATCCCCTGCTACGATTTTCCAATTCCTCACACTGCTCTTTTCTTTCCTCATCGTGCCACTTTCCCTCAACCACTGAGGCACTAACTTCATCCTCGCTTCTCTTCCTCTCTTTCTCTCAAAATGAGTTTTTCTTGTAGCACCATTCTCTGCGGTGTGGTATGCCCACACTATATTCTCCACTGCTCTCTTAACATCCTTTCCACCACCGACTGCCATCGATACAGTTCCTTTGATCATACGATTTATCCACTCAACCAATTCATTATCTTGGGGGTTGAACAGTGATATACGAATATGTCTTACTCCATGTCTCCTCAAAAAACTCTGCATAACATTGGCTTTGAGTAATGCCCCATTGTGAGTGAGCAATACACCTGGACACCCTCCTCTCATGAAAACGTTTCTAAACTTCTGAAGGCATTATACGTTGAAATATTCTTCATGAATTCCACTATCAACCACCTTGAAAACACATCGACTACTACCATGGCAAATCTGCATGATTTGCCCAAAAATTCCATGGGACCAATGAAATCCAGACATACTTTAGAGCATGCGCTAATTGCTTCACTGATGGACCCCATACCTTCCATTTCCATCCTTAAATGCTACTCACTCTTTCTACATACCATGCAATCTTCCACCCACGTCTTTACATCATCATCTATACCGGGCAACCAAAATCTCTCCTTCAAGCATTTTTTCGTCAGGGATTGACCCAATGGCCTTCATGCGCTAATATAATCAACTTCTTTCTTACTCCCTCCAGAGGCACATACCTTCCCCTCCCATTATCAAAAATTCACTAGCTCTGCTACTCAATTTTTGTACTTTCACAAAACTTCTCAAAGTAGTTCTCACATAGCCTTCACGCTTCCAAACTTCACAAATATTTTTTAATTTTCACCAAATCTTTGAAAAACCCCATCAGTTTGCACAGCTGTCTCCCACTCATCTCGGGTAACAGACACAAATTATGCTTCCATCGCATCCTCAGTATTCGCCACCACACATACCAAGTCTTCCTCCATTTTTCCTTCATCCGCCTCTCTCAACGGTAATCTTGATAAGCAGTCCGCTTGCACGTTCCTCCACCGAGACACATACTCTAGATCATACCTATAATCTTGTAACCTGGATGCAATGCGTGCTAGTCTGCTCGACACTTTACTTGCACCTCCTGGTTTCAACACTCTGACCAATGACTTATGATCCGCTGGTAATGTAAACTGCATGCCCCACATGCACAGCAGTTCTCCACTCCCCACACTGCCACTAAGGCCCCTCTCTCAATTACAGAATGATTTAGTTCTGTTTGAGAAAGAGTCCTTGAAGCCAAAGCCACCGGCTTATCCACATAATTCTGTACCTGTGTTAACACAGCCCCAACACCATGAGAACTGGTATCAACATGTAATGAGGTTTTGTTCATTGGCTCAAATGGGGTTAAAATGTCTGCATTGGTTATCTCGTTTTTAATTCTGAAAGCGTCCTCATGTCTCTCTTCTCAAACAAACTCCTTGCCTTTCCTCAATAGCTCCCTTAATGCTTCTGCAACATTTTCAACAAATTTTGTGCAATATTCAATTATCCCCCTAAAAGACCGCAATCGATCTTTCCCTTCAGAGGTCAGAGCAAGGCATATTGACTTCATTAAATCTTCTTTAGGTTTGACTCCATGCCCAGAAATGGTGTAACCTTACCTATTGTTAATCCAGCTTCACTTAACACTTTCAATGTTTTGACCAAAGTTTTGTTATAATCCTCCTCTGATTCACCCGTTATTAAAATATAATTCTGAAGGAAATGAACATTATGAACATCACCAAATAATGTATGCATCATACGTTGGAACACGCTTGCCAGCCCAAACGGAATTCTCTGAAACTGGAGAACCTCTTCAATTGTAATGAATGCTGTAAACGCTTTTGATTTGGTGATAAACTGTTTTCAAATCCAATCTCGTGAAAAATTTTGCATTATTCAGCATTAACACCATTTTGGAAATATCGGCACCAGAAAGCTATCCATGACAATGCATTGGTTCAATGATCTCAAATCTACATAAAATCTCAATTTGCCTTCCCCTTTTTTTGCAATGACAACTGGAGACAGCCATTCCGAGTCCTCCACCACTTCAATGACATCCTCCATTTGCATGTCTTCAAACATCTTTTAAACTTCCCCACGTACAGCTATAGGAAATCGTCTCACCGGTTCCGCTCTTTCTTTCACCTTTATTTTGTGAACATACCCCTTCAGCATGCCTAACTCAACCCTGAACACATTAGAACATTTCTTCAAAATGCCTTCCAGACTTTCTTGAGATTGAATGGCCAAAACTTGCTAATTTAATCTAGGATCTAAAACAATGTGTAAATCATATTGCTGAACACATCTTAATAAAGCTGGCCCACCTTGTGACACGTACATTATACTAGACGTCTTCCTCCCCTTGAATTCAAATTCAGACTCCACAAAGTGTATGCTCTCTCCGCTATAGCCTTGCGGATAAATGTCACTCTGTTGTAGTTCCACATTCTGCCATTTTTCCTCAAAAATGTCTCTTGGTACGATTGTGTACATAGATCCAGGATCAACCATCAAATCTATCTGAACACCACTCACCATAAATTCCACTTTCCGTCTTTGCACTCTCATTCCCCCATTGCCCTCTATACACAGTGCTATATCTTGTGTACAATCATCCTCTGCAACACAAGCCACCTTATTTCTTGAAGCATCCTTACATACCTTTGCGAAATGACCCTTTCTTCCACATCTCTGACAATCCTTGTCCCGTGCGAAGCAACCTTTAAAATACACAGCATGACCCATAATTCCACACCTGTAATATCCTTTAAATCATTATCTCACATCACTGCTTGCTTTCTTTTTGGTCTAATCTACCAAGTGTTTCCCTTCTCTAACTTCTACTGTTTGTTTAGCTTTAACATCACCCTTTGTAAACTGTTCCTTCTTATTTACTACATTAACTCCATCTTCCCGTTTAGTTTACAATTGTTGCATTTCTTTCATGCAAATATCTGGTTTCTTCACTATTTTTGCAATCGTTATTGCTTCCTATAACATTGGACTGTTTGCAGCCCATAGTCTCACTTGCATTCTCCTATTTTTGCATTGTACTATTAATTAGTCTCTAATCATCTGATCAGTCATAATTCCAAAATCACACGTCACAGCCAATTCTCTTAATCTTTTTATCAAATGGTCTACTGACTCCTGAGATTGTTGTGGTTAGAAAGAAAATGATGACGCTGCATCACTATATTAACTTGTACCATAATATTTTTCCAATCTTCTTTTTGCTTCCATGTAAGTATTTTTCATTCGTTTCCCATCAGCACTCATGACCTCTGGCAAAAATGTAAAAACATGCTTGTGAGAAGCTGGCTTAGTATATGGTGAACACTTATGTAAGTGGGCACCCCGCACTAATCCAGACAACCCTTATGGTGATTTTAGTGGTCTTAGACGCACTTAGAAAGCTCTCTAAGTGGTAGGTGTGGAGAGCAGCCTTCAGGCTTAGTCAAGAAGGAGTGTAAAGCAGCTTGTTTTTTTGACCAGAACATAATCTTATTGGTTTACATTAAGTGGAAAAGAACCACACAGTGTATTTTTAAAAATACATATTTATTATAAGACACTCACTAACACACAGAGATATCTCCTTCCCGGAGATATACACAATGCACACAATACTTTGCAATAGAAACAGGTAAGAAGCACAAACACACATTGGTCGCCAGGGGGAGATCAAACCATATACAAAAATAGTGGTATGCAAACCACGACTCAACTTCACTCAAGTCAAGACTATTCCCAGGAGACGTAGAAGTGTTTGTTACCCAAGGAACTATGCGGGGTAAGTAACCAGGAACCCCACAGAGGCCGTGCACAGAGTGGGAACACAGCTGCGAGCTCAATACAGGTCAATGGGTAAGTCGTGGTTGCAAGATTAAATAAGAAGGATCCTTCCCTGTGGACCCTGAGGACACCCAGTGGAAGACAGAAGGTTGGAGAGCTCCCAGGCCATGGATACCCTCAGATTCAGGATACCTACAACCACTGTCAAGCACAATCGAGGACTACAGGACAAGACCGCTGTTGAAGAAGGATGAAATAGTCTGTTGGACCCAGGGCATGGGTTTGTGTTGAACAGTACCTGAAAGCAGAGAGGACAGAGTCTATGACCCGCCGGGACATCTGGGAGGCACGGATGATGAAGGCCAGTCAAGTTCATGGAAACAGGTCAAATGATGAAGAGGCTACCTGTAAAGGTACACCGAATCGGTAGCTCAGCCCGAGCACCGGGACGCTGAAGATGACAGGGTTCTGTTAGTCCAGCCAACCGCGTTGGCACGCGTTAGTTATAGCAGGGACAGAGTCGTTGATAGAACCTTTTGATGCGGCTGACTCCATCAGTAAAAGTAATTTGTATTAACCGTTGCAGTTACCGCATGCAGAATCACTGCAATGACACAGTACACAGGAGTTCAGTTATAGAGCATCCTAGGAGGGATGCTGGCCTCAACTCAACAGGAGGACAACTCAGGCGTCGAGGGAATGCAGAACCACCACCTGTGTTGCTGAGCCTTGGAGAATCAGGGGAAGCCCAGGTTCGGCAGACCGATCGATCTTGTCATGGTGCCTGGGGATGCAGGGGAGTGACTCCTTCACTCCAAGGAAGATTCCTTTGGATGTCTTTAGATGTCCACAGGCCCAGGATGGAACTTGCATGGAGCAAGGACACTGATGGTGCAGCAGGTTGCAGGACGATTAGGTCAGAAGTAAGCAGAGTCTTCTCAGTTGCAGTCTTGGTCCCAGAGCAAAGGATGATGCAATGAGTCTGGCACTGTCAGCACGACTGGGCCAGGATGTCCAGATGGTCAATGTTGAAGTGGAGTTGAGCTGAATTGAATCCCACGATGAATCCGGGGACCAACCCAAAGGTAAGCCCTTAAGTACCCTAAGGAAAGGGTTGGGACGATTCAGGGTTCCCTCCCAGGGTAGGGGTTGGACATTGGGGAGGATACTCCTTTGTCCAGTTTCGCACAAGAGCAGGAGCCAACGGTTCCCTGAGCTGGTTTGAACTGGACTATGCAAGGAGAGCACCAAATGTGCCCCTCAAGCAGAATGAGTGGCTCTGGCAAGCGCACCCACCTGGGCCTAATACACTAAACCCTGTCTGGGATGTGGTCACACCTCCCTGTGACAGGATACGTATTGTTCTGCCTTCTCCTGCTCGAGCTTGGCTCAGCAGCAGGAGGCAGAATCATGTCTTTTGTCGGCAGCAGTCATGTCGTGCTCTCCGGGAGAACTGAGGGCCTCCCGGAGAAGCTTTACAGTGCATGGAACCATACCTCTCACACCTTTTACGGTGTGGGGGTATGATTTCAACATGTTTGATACCAACAATGACAGGGTTCCTTAAAGCCAGTTTAGAGATGGTCATCGCGTACTGATACATGGCCACTCAATGTATCCTAATGGCTGGTGCACATACAACCTGGGAGAATGGAGTCTGAAGGTTGTAGAGGTGTCCTGCTCATGCAGGTGCACCCTTTCACTTAGAACCGAGCACCCTGATTTCAGGATTGAAAAGGCCTGCTATAGGGGTGACTTATAGGTTTTAAGCGCAGTGACCTAAGATATAGAGAAGCCTATATCTGTCGTAAGTGGTGCGAGCACCAGCTTTCACAGGCTGCAATGGCAGGCCTGTAGTTACAGTTTGAGTGGTCTCTCATGGGTGGCATCACACATGCACCAGCCCATGGGGGACCCCTGGTGTACCTATGCCCTGGGTACCTCAGTACCATATACTAGGGACTCATAAGGATACACCAGTATCCAATCTGGGATGTACCGGAGTACTACGATAACCAATTAAGGGGAGAAAGCACAGAGGCTGGGGTCCTGGTTAGCAGGATCCCAGGCAGACTAGTCTGAAACAGCACAGCACCAGGCAAAAAGTGAGGGTAACCATAAAAATAGATCCTACTTTCCTACAGTGCTGACCCTCCTTACCTAAAGCATTGAGTAACAAAGCTTTTTTTTCTAGATGCTGAAAAACTTATACCATCTACAGCCTTAAAGTAGTTTTCAAAAATCCCAATCCACACCATTCTACTGAAGGTTGCCCTACATGTGATAAAAACATTGGAGGGGCAGCCACCATTTGGTTACTTGCCATGGCCATTATGAAGCACGGAGAGCCACTTGTCACCAGAATTCAAATTCACAACACTCTTAAAGGGCTGAATTCTCTTACCAGGATACACTCTTCCGGTTGATTTTCCCTTTTAAGTCTATCTTTCCTTCTTTTTCTAAATTGGCCTTTTTCAATGTTATTACGGATTTCACCCTCTGTCCTTCTTCAATTTCATCAGCTTTTCCCTCAGTGTTGCAAAGGATTTCACAGGAAGTGACTGGATTAGTCCCTCCTCAGTGTCACCGATTCAAATTCCTGGATTAGCCCCTCATCAGTATCACCGATTCAAATTCCTCCAGTGGGAGGTACTGCCGGCAAACGGAGAGAATCTGTAATGACCTCCCTTGTCTAATCAGGTAAGCGGGGACGTTTGAGTGTGCAAGCACCACCTCTTCTGCCCATCCCTGCTCTGAACGCACTATATCGGGGTGTGAATGCCTCTTACCTACACTCTGTGTGCTCCTGTATCGGCTTTACTGCCAAGCGTCATGGCCCAAACTGTTGCACGCACTTGTTATCCGATCCAGCGATGCTGAGCCAACTTTCCTAGCATTGCAGGGTAAAAGCCTCCTGCCTCTTAGTTCATGAGTGGCTTGGAAAGCGGGCTTGCCGCTGCTGCTGTCACATTGCTGTCAGAGGGAGAATGGGCAAGAACCTCACAGATGATCCAGGCAACCACTGGATATGCAGGACTCCACTCTGCCTCACCGTTTTTCACGACAGATTTGACCTCCCTCTGGCTGGGGCACAGCACAGCAGGCGATCATAGCCAAATTGAAATGATGCTCCGGACTTCAATGATTAATCCAAAAAGCTTTATTCACCCCCACCACAGGCATGAGGCTCTCTTGCTTACTCCGGCCCAACTGTCACTGTGGGCTTCGTAGAATCCCGATGTCCGTCAGAGTTCTACTGAGTTCCACAGCAACCATGGATGCCTGAGAGTGCAGCGTCACAGAGATCACAACATAGCTACTGTCACCGTTGCTGCTGCTGACCCTGAGGTGAGGAGTTTGAGGCCCTCCTCTACCTACAGGCTCCTCCCTGCACCTCATCCCAGGTGGTCCATTGGTAGAGCATCACTGCTCAGCTGCTTGACTGTCCTCTTGTCTCTCTTCCTGCTTTTCTCTTTCTCTTTTATGTCTTCCTGCCTCTGCCTTTGTTGGCTGTTGCTTTTCTTTTCTGTTTTTCCTGTTTTCTCCTTTGGTGTCCCTGACGCTGCGATCCCCAGCTGCTCAGCCCCCCTCCACTGATTCTTCCCGCTCCTGAGTTTTCCCGCCTCCCAGCTTTCCAGCCTCCCCACAGCACTACATAATGGTGGCCGCTGCGCAGTGAAAGTGCACTCCACTAACCTTTTGGTGGACTTGCTCATTTCACAGCGTAGCTCTGTCTGGTAGCTGCTGCTGTCCCCGTTGCTGCTGATGACCCGGAGGTCAGGAGCTCAAGGCCCTCCTCCAACCGCAGGCTCCTGCCTGTGCCTCATCCCTTGTGGTCCAGTGGTAGAGCATACCTGTTCTGCTGCTAGACGGCCCTTCTGTCTCTCTCTCTGCTTTTCTCTCTATTTTGTATTTCTTCCTGACTCTGCCTTTTATGGCTTTTGCTTTTGCTTTTCTTTCCTTTTTCCTTTTTTTCTTGTTTTCTCATTTGCTGCCCTTGCAATCCTCCATGGACTTTTCACACGTTTTCCCACCTCCCTAGCTGTCCAGCCCCCTCAGTAGCACTATTTAATGGTAGCTGCTGCACCGTTAAAGTGCATTCCACTAACCTTTAAGTGGACTTGCTCCTTTCACAGCCCAGCTCCATCTGGTAGTTGTTGAGGTCCCTGTAGCTGCTGCTGACCCAGAGGTCAGGCGTTTGAGGCCAAAGGCATGCCCGTCTGTGCCCGTACATGCCTGGACAGCGCCCAGCACAAGGGACCCTGGTTCTCTGACCTTCTACAGCAATGACACTAGTACCCTCCTTGCCCTCAGCTCTGTACGCCACACCGCCTGCCACCTAGCATTACTGAAGGAAATCCATGGACCCTTCCCCTGCCAGAACTGCAACCACTCCTTCACCCATGCCAACACACCTGCTCATCTTGCTTTCCAGCCAACCAAAAGTGCACCCAACTGGCTCCACTGCATCCTCCTCAACGTCTGATCCCTCCACAATCATGCCACAGAAATCTGGGACCTCCTTGACACTGCATCTCCTGACATCGCCTTCTTCTCAGAAACATGGTCCAATCCGAGTTCTATACGGGACATCGCAATTCCCTTCCCCGATGGCTAAAAAATCACCTAGAAGGACTGCACCGAGCGTCCAGAAGAAAACTCTCTGACTGACTACACACTCAAACAACCCGACTACCATGGAACACCTCCACTTCCAGGTCCAGACCAACCCAATAACCTCACTCCGTGGCTCCCTCATCTACAGGACCCCCAGCCCCTGCCTGCCATTCACCGACACCATCATAGACCTCATTGCACACCAGGCTTTCGCATCCACCAAGCACTTCCAACTGAGGGACCTCAACTTCCACCTAGACAACCATAGTGACCAGAACACTGCCTCCCTACTGGAGAATCTCACCAACATTGAACTCAAGCAGCTAGTGACTCACCGACCCACACAGCCAGACACATGCTCAACTCTGTTTTCTCTGCCAGCGTGAATATCACCTACAGCCAGGCCACTGAGCTCCTCTGAACCAACCACCACTGTGTGCATCTCACCTTCACCACACCCACAGTACACCACCGCCCTCATCATCCCCCCGTCGCAGCTGGAACAAGGCCACCAAAAAACATCTCATTGACCTCCTCAGCACAACCACCCCGCCAACACCAACAGGCACCAACACTGCAGCTCGCAACCTTCGCCGATGGATCTCCAACTGTGCCGAAACTATATGCTATGTGCAAATCAGTCTTGACCATCACATATGAGATACCAAACGAGTAGTTAGAGAGCATCCCCAAAGCTTCAAAAAGAAGTTGCACAACAGTAGACAAAGCAGGCACATGCTACCTCAAGCTCCCATCCTAACAAGGAGCACAAAGGAAAATACCATCTGAATCCATAGCGAATAGACTAAACAGGAAGGGGGTTACCAACCATAAAAAGCAGGCCCAAGGCATACCACACCGAAGCTTCAAGGACCAAATGGCAACAAGAGAAACAGAACCCCAGAGAAGCCACCAGAGGTCCCAAACAAGAGGACCCATCAGTGGACGAATGAGCTGGAGCAGAACATACTTAGCAGGCTCTGCAGAATCGGAAGGGCAGAACCATTCTAAAAGGTACCACTATCACAACCCTAGCATACTGGAAGAGCTGGGGGTGACATAACAAGGGTGCAATTCACACCCAAAGCAAAAAGAAGGGGATGCAGCACCTAGCCAAAACGTGAATAAGTGAAGACGCAAACTGCTCTTCCAGACCAGAGCACAAGCTCCAAGCACCTCGGTCAAGCTTTGCCACATCGGAACAAACATATGACACAGATTATATCCCAGTTCCAAACAACACCCAAACAAATGGTTCTGCAGAAAGACCAATTTGGACGGTAGCAGACGAAAACAGAAAAGGGTGGAAGGAAGCATCTGCTATCTTCAGCCTGGAAGCAAAATAAAGCAAGGGGAGAGTTGCCGCACATGTAGATGGTTTCCAACGTAAGCCCAACTCTGAACAGTTTATCATTAACAAACCTCATAATAAACAAAAGGATATAGTCATTTAGGGTTGCAGGGTGAACAGGGAGGAAAGGCCCAATTTCGCATAGACCGCCTAGCAATGCAAAATTAGGGAATGATTGCAACTAACCTGTAAAATTGAGGTCCTTGCACAAACACTTGTTTGTGCAAGGATTGCTATTATAAGTAGTGTGATATATCATACAGAAAAAGATTCACTAAAGTTTGCACCATCTGGTAAATTTCAACATTTCAAACCCAACAAAATTTAATAGAGGAAAAAGGCCTACTATTTACTGGGACATGTAGATTCTACTGCCTAAAGCACCAACATCTGCATGTTATTCCTCAAAATTAGAGTAGTTGTAATTTATTGGTCCCCATTAATAATGGACGCTGAGGTGTTGAAGTTTAATAATGTGATAAATTCTGGCTATCTATGTGGCATACATGTAATCAAGCATCAGCAGGGAAGATAAACTTGGCAGAGACAGAAAGAATATGCCAGTGAAAAACCCCAAACCCAAATGGAAAAGAGATCGTACCCTGGAACCATGTCGGCTTTGTGGCCATCATAGGGAAGACTTAATCCATGTACTGTGGCTGTGTTCTAACCTTTTGAAGGAAAGAAGTGTTCTTCTACGGAGGGGCTGGAACAACAAGGAGGTTAGATCATACAGAGCTGCACTATTGGCCTGTTTTGATCCCCAGAATACCAATCTAAATTGCGCCCTGGTGAGGTTCATGGACCACGCAGTAAAAAAACTAGAGGACAGGATCTGCTTATCATTACCTCGTCCAGAGACACAGACTCCTGGCTCCTTGCAATAGCTGAACAACTCCTTTTGCGGGGAAGCCAGGTACACAAAAAATTGCCGGAATCACCAAAACAAAATGACTATCGGAAGGGGATTGGCGTATAGGCTGGTTACATCTGGGACTTAAAAGCTACCTCAACCAGGATCACAATTGCACCGAAGGGAACATCATCATAGGATTTGCGGGTAGTGCACCTACAAGAGAGCTCTTACAAGTGGGAGGTCGGGTGCTTTTAACTACAGGAAACAGGGTTCTTTTTAATGAATCTAATAAGTGCTATATTTAATTTTTTGTATCTTGCAAAGGTTTTATCAAATCATGCAATAAAGTTTCTCTTACTCACTGAATAGGAAAATGAGAGGAAGGAGAGAAACCCCATCCAGCACAGACTGAGGCTGGGCACCACGTCCTACAAACCCCAAGTCCAGTGAGGGCACTAGGGAAGGCCGAGTCTAACTCATATGAGCATCAATCCAATCCCACCTCCAACCTACCAGGGTCACACCACAAAGCCCAGGGCCAGAAGGAGAGAGATGCCACACTCCAAGACAAAGGGCACACTCACCTGTCCTCCAATTAATGAGTACCAGAGTAGCACAGAGAGCTTGAACATCCCATTCCAAAGCACAGCAGGGAACGCTGTGGGGAGGGCCCAACTACAGCCCAGCTGATCAGAGGGTGGCCATTGCAGATATCCACTATCATCTTCAGCTTTAGAGAACAAACACAAACACCAGCCCTAAGCTAGATGGAAGTTGGAGAACAGTCAGTGAAACATCAAAAGAGCACAGCACAGTACCCAACAAGTCAAACAAGGAAACTTGTGCATACAATAGCAAACAATATGCAATGAGATAGTAAACATCCCTTAAGCCTCATGCCCAGAAAGTAACAAAGATTTAAGCCAAAGTCCAGTCTGCACAACAGGTTAGAAAACTGAGGGAACTCACCTTCCTTTAGGGAAGTGGACAACTGCATAACTACAGTGCCAGTAGAAGCCAGGCCACAAGCTGTTAGAGGGCCTAAAGAGCCACCAAAAGTGGAGACACCATCCACAGTATCAACAAACAGCAAGCATAAACGGCCAAACAGGCCCTACAAAGTAAACTAGAATTGTAATACAGAGAAATGAAGCACAGTGCAGCTGCCCAAAAAGTAGAAAGACAAAGCAGTACATTCCTGTATTGAAGCTATCCTTTGTAGCCAAATCTGAATGGGAAAGGATCTTGAGTTTTTGATTTAGGTAGATAGTGTGATGCCTGTCTCCAGGATGTGGACATACCTCATGGCAGCCACTGTGAAGAGGAAGGAGAAAGTTGTGCTGCCCTGGAGAGTGCTGCACCACTAGAAGACTACACACCCCATCCTCACCCTGTGCTAAATCATCATCCCTGCACTTGAAAGCGTGATGCAGCCCCACAGCGTGGGACCCAGGGCGGGCCCATCAGCGCCAGTCAGAGCCCAAAAGAGGCCAAGCTGGGCCACCCCTCAAACATTTCGGGGGCTGAGGCTAAACCTGGTTATCATGGGAAAAGGGAATCTGAAGCAGCCAGAGACAGCAGGGTAAATAATTGCGACTTTTAACTCTTTTCTGGTAAGGACAGACAATGTCTTATCCAAAGAAATTGAATTTACAAAACAAAGGTTATCCATGGGACATATAAGAAGTGGAGAAGCTAACTCTGAAAGCCCCTTGAGAACGGTAGATAATGTTTTTCCGGAAGGCTCACCTGTTTAAGTTCCTGTTACTTAGGTTGGGCAAAATGAAAAGAACCCTATTTCGCTGGTGAAGCCACTTGTAAAAAGGAAAAGAATTGGGCCTCTAAAGCTAGGAAATTGAAAAAGTGGCCTGTAATCGAGCTTTCTCCACAGTCCCAGACACAGGGGCAGAACATTGTAAATTTGAATGATTTATATGTAAGGCTGGAAAATGTTTTGCTAAATCAGATACACCCTTTGAAAGTTCGGTTAGAGCTTATAGAGCAACTTTAAGTTCAATTAATTGAGCAGGGTGGGGCAACAGACAAAAATCCTCAAACTGCCACTAGTGCGCTGAAATCACACCCAAGGGTATTTGAAACAATTTAGGTTGATGAGAGGGGGGGGACTGGGGTGGAATGGAGGAACAACAGCAATTTTCTAAAGAAATACCAACTCAATTACCAGTGCATCGAAGATCAGAAGTACAGAATCAAGACAGTACCCCAAGAGATAGAAGAGGTACGTTCACAGGTGTAATTAGGAAAGACAGGTCGTCCACCTTTCAGCAATCAGGCTCATTGGCAGTTCAGGCACTAAACCCGACACCAAGAAGAATTTTAATTCTTTTAAAGGAATTACAGAATTTAGGTTTTCCGCACTGGAGAGTTTTAAGGGCTGTGACTGACATTTTCAGGGAGGGGCATTACGACAGGGAAGGATGGGGACCAGGGGCCGCTTTCTGAAGGGGTGTGCCATTAGGAGATCCTGCGTGAAAGAAATGACAAACTGGATAGGAGAGATAGCCAAATATATTATGATATGCCTCCAGAAAACATAGAGGGTGGATCCAATTTCCGTGGATGGGTATAGATCTTACCATACCCTGGCAGTGCCATCTAGAGCTGGAAGGGCAAGAAGAGGCATTTTAACATGAATGGCGAAGACTCTCAGGGGCATATTCTCAAGGACACATCGCCAATTTAGCGGCACCTTTCCGCCACGAAAGTGGCGATAGATTTATCGCACTATTCATAAGCCTGTGCTAACAGCTGACATTGTCAGTTTACCTGCAATACCTGCTGCCAAAAACATTGCCAAGGCTGACAGTGACAACTAACACTAATCATATGCAGAGTCGGCGTTCCTGTCTAAAAACTCACAATAACACCACTTTGCGATATTCTCAATGACCAGCCAGATCGGTGATGCTGGCCAAAAGCAGACGATAAGGCACTTTAGCAGCAGGGACTTCGCTTCCCCCACACTGCGCAGGAACAGCTGGAGACCATGCAAGGCTTCTACACCATAGCTTGCTTCCCGCACGAGTTGGGGGCAATTGACTGCACACATGTCCTACTTGTGCCCCCTGCCGACACTGCACACAATTACCACAACAGAAAGCACTCGCATTCAATCAATGTGCAGGCAATAGTGAACCACCAGGGACTGTTCACCAATGTCGTCGCCAACTTCCCAGGCAGTGTGCATGATTCCTACATCTTCTGACAGTCCATCATCAACCAGTGCTTTCAGGATGGCACCTATGGAAATTGACTGCTTGTTGGTAAGTACCAACGGAACACACCACACACCTCAACTAAACAATCATACAACTCACAACTGTGGGAATGCACATGTAACAAAATCAAATACAACATGCCCACCTACCAGACACAACAACACAAGTAACTGTGGTAACAGGGGCCAGACATGTAGACAAACCATCCACAAAGCCATAGCCCCTATGCCACACTATTGCAGAATGTGGGGAGAGGTGGGAACCAAGAATGTGCGAAGGAGGCAAGTGACCCATGAATAAGAATGTACACAATACCAAGTGTGGCGGTGATGTGCTGGACAGCCTTGAGTATGCAGAGCACACACATGTCCATGTGGACACATACTACTGGTGTTTGTAGTGTTGTGGACAGTGAACACAACCATGTTACCGCAGGCAGTGGGGAATACATTTGACATGTAGCTATGTTGGCCCCCCTGTAAGTGTAAGCATAGTGGACTGGGCCGGCGTACGCCAGTCCAGCGTAGGTGTGTGAATAAATAGCCCGGGGCTATGGGCGTGGTTCACTTCCGGGATGGCCACTAAAGTAACTACTGAGTGTGTCTCTGTGTCCGCCATATCCTGACCATAGGCCTACACACACATGGCCGACCACCTCCAATGGACAAATCTACACCGGCAATGAGGTGGCTATATCACACGCCACCCGGTGCACATCTCGTCATCGCCTGCAGGGACGTGTCCGCCAGGGCGGTGCCCCTCACCCTGCCACGATGCCACCGCCATGACCCGTGGTGCCTGCACGATCCTTTGCGCCTGCTGTACCCCAGTCCACTGGTCCCCAGAACTGTCCGGCCCCCAGCGGTCATTGCCCGCCCCTGCGCACCCAGGCCTCACTGCTCACCTGCCGCTACCGGCGTGCCTCTAAGAGGACCCAACATGTGCAGGTGTAATCTTCAAGCCCGAGGCCCGCGAGCTTAGCAGCCTCCTCAGCCGATCGCTGGCTTCCGTGCACCAGGCCCCCAACACACCCAGCGGCACCGCGGAGTTCTGGGTGTGCTGACAGCTCCATTTGGCCTACACTGCGGTCCAGCAGGTCTCAGTCAAATCCATTCCATTCTGGCCCAACAGGCCTACTGCATCATCGCAGGCTGCACACCCACTCATCTCTTTAGGTGCCACTACCTCAGGTCACCGCAAGTCATCGCCACGTGGCAGTAGGCCCGTGCCGGACACAGTGCCTCAGGTGCCACTACCTCTGTGCACCGCAAGTCACCGTCCAGCCTCCAGGCCACAGCATCATTGCAGGCTGCACACCCGCTCAGCTCTTCCGGTGGGCATAGCTCAGTGTACCACAAGTCATTGTCCAGCCCCCAGGCCACGGCATCATTGCAGGCTGCACACCTGCTCAGCTCTTCCGGTGGGCCTAGCTCAGTGCACCACAAGTCATCGTCCAGCCTCCAGGCCACAGCATTATCACAGGCTGCACACCCGTTCAGCTCTTCTGGTGAGCCTAGCGCAGTGCACCGCAAGTCATCATCCCGTGGGGCTACCCCACAAGTCCACCTCCAGCCGCCAACAGTATGTCCTCTGTAACACCACTGAAGCCCTTCACAGTCACAGGGCCACCCCCGTCCAAGGCAGGCCGCTGGAAAGCCTGGGTGGAAAGTCTGGAGACGTACTCCGAAGCGCACGACATCCCAGCGCGGCGGTGGCAGCCCACGGTAAGGGTGTGTGAGGAGTGTGAAGAAATGGCCTGGGGCTCTGGGCATGGTTTAGTTCTGGGCTCAGGACGTGGTTCAGTTCCGGGCTCAGGGCATGGTTCAGTTCCGGGCTGGCCACAAAAGTATCTATGGCGTGTGTCTCTGTTGTAGTGTCGGCACCACCCGCCCTTAATCGACAATGTTGCAATGTAGCATGCACCAGGAGGGCGGGCTCGCCCGAATGGATAAATAAGAGAGTGCAAGATTGCTCTGGGTCTTGGCTCATACATGCCAACTGTTGTGTGTGTGTCTTCATTGCCACAGCATAAGCCAAAGGCCTAGCCTTAATCACAGCGCAAGTTCAGCCAGGCCTGAATTCTACATCTGTGTCTGCCCTATCCTTACCATAGGCCTACACACACGTGGCCGCCCACTTTCAATGGCCCACATTACAGTGTTGTTGTCAGGCTTGCGGACATGCGACAGACAGGCATGACAATGGTGTGCCGTAGGCGTGAAAGTGATGCAACCGAGCAGCACACACAAGTAAATAGGCTGGGGGAAGGGAAGAGCAGCTGTGAGGCTATGTAATATACATTGATCCAGAAGCAATACATGGCAAACATGAATTTCAAAGTCGCACAAATACATGCCACAAAACCTGCCAGTCTGCCAACACAGCATACAGAACCACCAATTAACACTAATCTGACTTACCTCTCACAGGTGATCAAGGATATGCACTCTGCCTGTGGATGATGACACCTCTCTGAGCCTCGAACACCCCGGCCCAGAGGCAGTACAATGTGGGCCACAAACGCACCAGGGGCATTGTTGAGTGCACATTTGGCCTGTTAAAGTCACGTTTCAGGTGCCTGGACATCACAGGTGGAAGACTCCTGTACAACCCAGAATTAATGTGCAAGATGATCATTGCATGTTGTGTATTGCACAACATATGTGTACGCACCAATGCCCCATGGATCCAGGTGCCCGATGCACCGGACGATGATGAGGAAGATGAGGCAGGTGGACAACACCCCACTGCAGCTGCAGCTGCAGCAGGAATAGCCCAAAGGAACACAATCATTAACAATTTATTCGCATGAGCATGTCACATTGTGACTGTCCTTAGCAATCATGGAACAGTACAAAATAATCACATGAACAGCATGTGCAAATAAATTCATTGCAACACACATTCCCTGTGTGCATGTCAGTCCTCTGCATTAACACATCACTCTGACAAGTGTAAGTTCAACTTTAAGTGCTAACAGTCTCATGAAGAGCAAAAAGGATGGTGGGTATGTCACCTCTGTACAGAGAGGCTGTTTAGGGTGTCACATATTTGAAATGCCATTTCAGGCTGTCAAATGTAGTATGTAATCACACTCATCAGCGTATCACATGTGTACAAAACATGACATGAAGGCTGTCATTGGTGTCCAAAAAAAGACAACAGGGTGTAATTTGGGGTCACATATGTCATTTTGGGTGTCATTTGGGGTCAGATATGAACCACCCTGATGCAGAGATGCACCCTGTGACTCAAGTCCCACAACATGAGCAACATGGACGTAAGGGGGATGACGTGAGGGGTTGTTTGTGCACGTGGATGTGTCAGAGTGTGACCTGCTCCTTTACGGATGTGGTCCACACTCAGTCACCTCAATGTCATGGTGTGCACTGTGTCATGATAATTGTACTGGAGCCATGCTAATCGTCATGCAGTGTCACCTGCATTGTCAGTGTGGCTCATGGACCCGCAGCTTTGCTGGGTTCAGCACATGTGCATGGGTTTGTTGTGAGATTAATGATGTGTGGGGAAGGCCCCTTCTGGGTACATTATCGAAGGCGGCCTACTTCCTGTGTCTGTGTATGCTGCAGTATGCCGTGGAGATCAGGGACATGATCCAGACTCATTGTGGGTGTGCACTGTGCTATACTTAATTGTGCATGTGTGCCATTTTGCCCTTCTCCCCCATTTGCCCCAGTCCCTAGTAGTTACTCACCCTGTTGCTGTTGGGTGAGGTCATGTTGAGCAGTGTCCGGTCCCCCAACTCCTGCCACTGTCTCCACACTGATGACTGTGGACACCATTTCCTCCATCCCATCCAGCTCCTGCTGTGGCGCTGGACTCCCACCTCCAGTCTGCATTGCTGCTTTCCGGTTGTTAGCGAGTTTCAGCTTGGTTTTGCGCTTCACATCATTCCAGCACTTCCTGGCACTTCACTCCAACTCCATTCACCATGGCCTAAATGGACTGCCATATTGCATTTTTAGTTGCAAATAACACAGTGGAGGTGATGAACATTTGTTGGTGGTGTTCTATCACCTCCGTAATCAGGATCTTGTCTTCCTGCGGAGTGAATCGCGGGTTCCTCTTCTTCTTCTTCTTGCCCTTCTCCTTCCCCGAGGTCCCTGACTGGTCCTCCAGGTGGTTTGTGGGGTTCTGGTTGGCCTCTGTAGTTGCTCCAGCTACCTCCATGGTGCTTCTCAGTTGTTTGGGTTTTTTTTTGCAGCTATTATGGTGATTTTTCCCGCCTGATGTGGGAATAGCAGCCTGGCGCTGCTTATCGCTGATTTTTTATCGCTGTTGGGCCCACCTCCACCTTTCTCACGTTCGGGTTTCCTTTTTTATCAGTTTCCCGGTAATTTTAACGCTGACATTTGACGCGTTATCGGGATACTATCGCCTGTTGCCGGCATGTTGAGAATACGCCATTAAGACTGCGTTAGTTTCCCGCGATAGACGGTGTTGTGTGAAAGTGCGTTAACCTAGGTTGGCGATGATAATCGCACGTTCTTGTGAATATCCCCCTCAGTATTAAAGTTTTAACATTTTCTAATGACTGTTCTTGTTTCATATGCAAAGGGCGAGGTGATTGGGATTTTAATATTATAAATTACTATAATAATAATTTTGGGGGCGAAATGGAATCTCTGGTAGATGAAAGTGGGTGATTAATAAGGCGAGCTCCGAACATCATAAACCGCTCAATGTCAATATATTGGGAGATTTTCTTTTTTTTTTTAAATGTATTTATTTATTTATTTATTTGTTTGTTTATTTATTTATTTATTTATTTTTGGCCCGGATAAAAACAAATATAAGAGCCAGTAACAGTCTCAATAATTACATAGACCAAACAAAACAGAAATATATATGTATAGGTACAGGGAAGCAAGGACAAAGGAGAAATCGCTTAAAGGTAATCATGCGCGCTGCGAAGAGAGGCATTAGATACAGCAAAAGGGGTATGCCCAAATCAGCCTCCTAGAACATCTGAGTGTTACACCAAGAGATAGTCCTCTTCGCACATGGGTGTCACACCTCTCTATCATTTAATTATGTGCGCATATAACATTTTAACCATGCTCAAACTGATTGGACTCCTCAATTATAACTGTCGACGCGGTCACGTTTCAGCCGTCAATTTCTTCCGGCTTCCTCAGGACAAGGACAATGTTACACAATATCTGGATTATTATCTCAGCTCTCGGGGTCGACAGGACTCCACTACAAAGGGGGTACACCCTCCACATTACAAAGTTTCATAGTGAATCTAGGAACCTGCAGTAACTCCCACTGCTCTTACTACCAGTCGTCTCCTCGAGAAGTAAGCCGCTCCTTCGCCTCAATCCCAGCCGTAATCGAAAAAGCCACTCGATCAAATCCTGTCTCTCGTAGCCGTGGCCAGCATTAGCAAAAAGCACAAAAAATTACCTAGTGGGTAGATTAAACATTGGATACCTGAGAGATAATGTTCTATATCTAATCACAAACCAAAGGAAATGATGGACGGAGTGTTGAACATTGCAAGCACTCACCCCCAGTCAACTGATCTGGGTTTAACCCATCACCGTTCTTTAGCCCACTCTGCCACCCCAGTTCAGACATGGCCATATGCAAATCAGTCTGACCCTGTGCCTCATGGGAACAGTCCAGTCCGAACTGCCAAGCCATGTTTTCCCTGGACCGGAAACAAGTTTCCTAGGACCGGTTTCTGGCATTTCAGCCGTCTTCAGCCAGGCTTGTTTGAATCCAGTGGCAAAGTGAGCAAGGGACTCACGTCTGAGCATACCCTGCCAACTTATGGCGAACAAAGCACAAACCAAAGGAAATGATGGACAGAGTGTTGAACATTGCAAGCACTCACCCCCAGTCAACTGATCTGGGTTTAACCCATCACCGTTCTTTAGCCCACTCTGCCACCCCAGTTCAGACATGGCCATATGCAAATCAGTCTGACCCTGTGCCTCATGGGAACAGTCCAGTCCGAACTGCCAAGCCATGTTTTCCCTGGACCGGAAACAAGTTTCCTAGGACCGGTTTCTGGCATTTCAGCCGTCTTCAGCCAGGCTTGTTTGAATCCAGTGGCAAAGTGAGCAAGGGACTCACATCTGAGCATACCCTGCCAACTTATGGCGAACAAAGCACAAACCAAAGGAAATGATGGACGGAGTGTTGAACATTGCAAGCACTCACCCTCAGTCAACTGATCTGGCATCGGTGATTGATAGATGTAAGTTATCCATTCTCTTCAGGTCCCTAATAATCTTCCCTAAACGAGGCGCCAAATTGATTGCCCATATGGAGCCAACATCTGCCGAGATATCAATCCAGAGATAGGTAGCTACCTCCACCTTCCGTGGATCCTGGCAGGTCAAGGTTTTGGTGCATACGATCCTGGTCTTATCTGTGTTTAAGCGGTATCCTGACTGCCTACCAAATTCCAAGGCCAAAACCTCAATCCTTGCAATTGCTCCCAGGGGGTCGGGGTGACGACTGCTATGTCGTCTGCATATGCTAACGCCTTGGTACTAAATCCCCTAACCACTATTGGTTTAATTAACTGATCTTGAGTAATTACTTTGATGAATGGGTCTATACACAGCGCAAAAAGAATTGGTGAGCATGGGCAGCCCTGTCTTGTACCTCGTGCTACCAAAATCTTTACAGACTCCCTATTCATCAGTTGGATCTTAGCATAAGGTTGTGCATACAAAGCTTTTAGGGCCATTATAATTTGAGGCCTAAACCCATTAGATCTTAAGTTGTCCCATAAGTATGCCCACTCAACTTGATCAAAAGCTTTTTGAGCATCAAGAAGGATCAGGGACACCTGAACCCCTGAGGCATCAGCTAGATCAAACAGGGAGATTACCCCAAATACGTGATCCGTAGTCCTCCTCCCTGGTATAAAGCTATGTTGCCAAGGGCTCACCAGGGAGGTAATAATTTTACCAAGTTGGCGCGCGATAACATTGGAATACAATTAAATCATCAGCATTGATCAGGGAAATGAGACGGTAGGAGGCAGGGTCTTCTGCCACTTTGCCTTTTTTTTTTTAAATACGATTGTGAGAAGTTGGCCTGGTATTTACTGTCCACTAGTTATAGTGGGCACCCTGTACCAGTCCAAACAACCCCTTATTGGTTATAGCTTAAAGACAACCTTTATTGAAAGCTATCCTAGTGGTAGTTATGGAGAGCAGCCTTCAGGCTAAGTCTTGAAGGAATGTAAAGCAGCTTGTTTTACCAGTCTATAATCTCTTGAGTGCCTAAATGAAAGACAACCACACCAGGTATATATATAAAATATATGCATTTATTTCTAAACACAACCTCGTAGACTCTTTATAAGGCTAGAGGTCAAAACACATAAGTTATACTTCAAATATGTTAGTAATAAGCACAAATACACTTCAGGCCCTAGAGGCGAGCCAAACCGTATACTAAAATAGTGGTACAAGAACCACAAATTAACTAGACACAAGGCCTAGAGCCTGTAGAATCGCTGGGACCCCAAGGAACCACCCAAGGTAGTGACACAGGGGACCCACGATGGCTGTATGCAGTGTGAGAACACAGCCGCGAGCACCCGTTAGCTTCTATGGGGAAAGTAGCGTTTTGATTTTCAAAGATTAGGGACACTTAGAAATGAGTCAGGACCAAACCGTTTGGGACTTAAGAAGTTCTAGGGTCAACACCCACGGGAGCACCCGAGTACTCATGTTACCTCACCCAGGGAAGCCGGGTGCATAGGTGTCAAATGGTGTCAGGTCGCGTCGTCGATTTCAAAGGGAGCTGGCAAAGAAATGCTGCTGCCGGGAAGATGCGAAGTGTCCGAAGAAATCCAAGCCTGGATCGGAGTCGAGAAGAACCTGAAAGCAGAGGGGACAGAGTCTGGGTCACTAGTCAGTGACCAAGAAGGCGATAGTAAGATGCCCACCGATGTTGGGTGATTTCAGGTGAAGAAGGTGAAGCTGGACTCTTCAGCCACGAGGACCAGGAGGTGTTTAGGACAACCAGGAGCTGCATTCCAGCTGTCCTACAAAGGATGTCAAGTGCTGAAGCGTCGGTGCCTGGATTGGACACAACAAGCCTTGGCAACAGCAAGCCACGCTGAAAGAGAAGAAATGCTTTGGTGCAGACCATCAAGGTCTGAGGGACTCACCACTTGGTTGAGAGTCAGGGCACATCTGGAGTAACCAGGGAAGTCTAAGGAAATTCAAAGTTACCTCTTCAGGGACCCACCAGTCAACGGACCAGGTATCGCAAAGGGACCTCGAGAAGAAACACAAAATGGCGGCCCACGGGCACTCGGGGTGACTAGGCCAACAATCTTTGGTGGATCTTCTGCTCGAGGTAAGGCCTAAAAGTAACCCCAAGCACGACTTCAAGAGACATCGAGAAGTCTATGTACTTGGAAAATTGCACGGTGACCAGGAGTTCCGGTTCCACATTACTCACTAGGGCTGCGGGTCTCAGCTTTGCTGGAGACTCACGTCAGCCTGTGAGATGTCTGGAAATTTTCTTCCTGGGCTGCAAATATTTCAGAGCTTCGGAAATGCAGACTGGCAAATTGCTTCGTTGGCGCCTGCCAAGCAGGAGAGTCACTCCTTGACCCCAAGGGAGATTTCTTCAGTCCTCTAGTCTTGAGTAGAGCGTCGAAGTTCCAGGATTCAGCTTCAGAGATTCATCCAGGGTTATCTAAAGTTCTAGTTACAGAGGTTCCTTACTTATACCTAAGGAAGGGGTTGGACTAGCTCTGGGGACCCACCTATGGGAGGGTTTGGAAAGAAGGGTGGCTACACCCATTTCCTTTGTCCAGTTTCATACCAGAGCAGGGGCTGGAAGCCCCTGAACTGGTTTGAGCTGGACCTTGCACAGGGACACCAAATGTGCCCCCAGTGCAGGACTTCAAAGCACTCAGAGAGTGCTCCCACCCAGCCCCAATACACATAATCCTGTCTGGGAGGTGATTACACCTTCCTGTGACAGGAAACCTATTGTTCAGGCCTTCCCTGCTGGAGTTTCGGTCAGCAGCAGGAGGCCAGACCTGTG
The DNA here is from genome assembly GCF_964204655.1 of Triturus cristatus. Lineage (NCBI taxonomy): Eukaryota > Metazoa > Chordata > Amphibia > Caudata > Salamandridae > Triturus > Triturus cristatus. The sequence continues at coordinate 582,354,168 of NC_140586.1, forward strand.
TCTGTGGCTGCAGAATCCATTTTGTGATGCCAGGGCTCTGTTAAGTTTCTACCGGGTAACCCAGTATTGCCATGTCTCTCCCTCTAGAAGGGTGGGATCAAACTCCCACACCAGTTACTGGTGTCGGGGTATGATTCCAAGGGTTTGACACCAAACACAACATGTTTCCGTGCAGCCAGTCCAAAGATAGGATTTAACTTTTGGTTATAATGCACTTAAGAGTATATAGTCATGTGGCACCAGTGACAACCCCGGAGAAGAGATTCCGAAGGCTGCAGTGGGGCTCATCTCATGCCTGGGCACCCCCTCACATATAACCAAGCACTCTACCTTCAGGATTGTTAAGGCCTGCCATAGGAGTGACTGATAGGTTTGCATGTGCAGTGATAGGTGAGGTATAGTGAACCTATACCTCAGGAAGGGGTGCATGCACCATCTTACCCAGGCTGCAGTAGCAGACCTGTGGTGTCATTTTGGGTGGCTTTCCAGGGGTGGCATAATACGTGCTTCAGCTCCTGGTAGGCCTCTGGGATACCTATGCCCTGGGTACATAGTATACCATATACTAGGGACCAACAAGGGTACCTCAGGATCCAATCTGGAGTGTACCTAACGTACATGCAATCAATTTAGAGAGGAAGCAGCTAGGCTGGGGCCCTGAATAGCAGGTTCCCAGACAGACTAAAGTCGAAAAACAGAGAAACACCAGCAAAAAGTGGGGGTAAACATGTGAAGCAGACCCTACTCTCCTACACAACCCCCCCAAATGCAGGGACATTAAACTAACCTTGACCAGTTGAGTCTTTGTGTTCTAAGTGGAAATATCTGGAGAGTCCATCTGCATTGGCATGGTTATTCCCAGGTCTATGTTCCACTATATAGTGCATCCCCTGTAGGGAAATGGACCACCTGAGCAATTTGGGATTTTCACCCTTCATCTGTTTTAGCCATAAGAGTGGCTTATGGTCTGTGTGAACAATGAAGTGAGTACCAAACAAGTATGGCCTCAACTTCTTCAGAGCCCAAACCACAGCAAAGGCCTCTCTCTCAATGGCTGACCAACGTTTCTCTCTGGGGGTCAACCTTCTGCTTATGAAAGCTACTGGTTGATCTTGACCTTCATCATTCAACTGTGACAGTACAGTCCCTACCCCCAACTCAGATGCATCTGTTTGGACAATGAACTTTTTGGAGTAGTGTGGACTTTGCAGAATGGGAGCAGTGCACATGGCCTGCTTCAGGTCATCAAATGTCTTTTGACAGATAACTGTTCACTGAACCTTTTTGGGCATTTTCGTAGAGGTTAAGTCATTCAGGGGTGTCACTATTGATCCATACCCCTTGACAAATCTTCTATAGTACCCAGTCAAGTCAGGCCTAAGAAGGCTCTCACCTGAGTCTGGGAAGTTGGAGCAACCCAGTCCATTATGGTCTGGATTTTGCAAGGTGGCCCAGGTACACAACCTGACTCTGCCCTATCTGGCACTCAGTAGCCAAGATAGTTAGGCCTGCTTCTTGCAGGGCCTCCAAAACATTCCTCAGGTGGACCAGGTGATCCTCCCAGGTGGAGCTAAAGACAGCAATATCATCTAGATATGCTGCACTATAGTCTTTCAGGCCTGTAAGGACTTGTTTTACCAACCTTTGGAAAATGGCAGGTGCATTCTTCAATCAAAGGGCATTACCACAAATTGATAGTGCCCACTAGGGGTAGAAAATGCTGTTTTTGGCTTTGCATCATCAGCTAGTCTGATCTGCCAGTAGCCAGCTGTCAGGTCAAATGTGCTTAGAAACTTGGCTGAGGCCAAAGTATCTATCAGGTCATCTGTACTGGGGATGGGCATCAGTCCTGATTGCATTGAGACCCCTGTAATCCACACAAAACCTCATCTCTCTCTTGCCATCTTTGGTGTGAGGTTTAGGTACCAGGACTACTGGACTAGCCCAAGGGCTATCTGAGCGTTCAATTACTCCCAAATCCAACATCTTTTGGACTTCTGTCCTTATACTGTCCCTGACATGGTCAGGTTGCCTGTAGATCATATTATTCACAGGCAGACTGTCCCCAATGTCCACTTCATGAGTGCACCAGGTGGTCTGACTTGGAGTCAGAGAAAACATATGTCTGTACTGACTGAGAAGCTTTCTGCAGTCAGTTTGCTGCTGGGCAGTGAGGCTGCCTGCCAAGGCTACACCATCAACTGACCCATCATCAGTGTTCTGGGAAAGCAGGTCAAGGAGTGGGTCACTCTCTTCCTCCTGTCCTTCATCAGTAGCCATGAGCAAGCCCATGTCTGCCCTGTAAACATATGGATTCAGTCTGTTGACATGAAGTACCATGTGGGGACTCCTAAGGGTTCCAAGGTCTACCAAGTAGGTGACCTCCCCTTTCTGTTCAACAATTGTATGGGGGCCCCTCCATTTGTCCTGGAGGGCTGCTGGGGCCACAGGCTCCAACACCCACACTTTCTGTCCTGACTGGTAAACAGTCAGTACAGCTTTTTGGTCATGTCAGGCCTTTTGAAATTCCTGGCTAGCCTCAAGGTTTTTAGTTGCCTTTTTCATGTACTCAGCCATCCTGGAGCATAGGCCAAGTACATAGTCCACTATGTCCTGTTTAGTGTGTTTGAGAGGTAACTCCCATCCCTCCTTCACCAGACAGAAAGGGCCCCGAACAGGATGGCCAAACAAAAGTTCAAAAGGGTTGTAACCAACCCCCTTTTGTGGCACCTCCCTGTAGGCAAACAAAAGGCAGGGCAAAAGGATGTCCCATCTCCGCCTAAACTTCTCTGGGAGACCTTTAATCATGCCCTTTAAGGTTTTGTTGAATCATTCAACTAAACCATTGCATTATGGGTAATAGGGTGTGGTGAACTTGTAGTTCACTCCACACTCCTTCCACATAGCAGTCAAGTAACTAGACACAAAGTTTGGCTTCCTGTCAGATATTACCTCCTTAGGAAAGCCTACTCTTGAGAATTCACCCAAGAGAGCTCTTGCCACCACAGGTTCTGTAGTGGACCTTAGGGGAATAGCCTCTGGGTACCTGGTGGCATGGTCCACCACCACCAGAATAAACCTGTGCCCAGATGCTATCTGAGGATCCATGGGACTAACAATGTCAATCCCTACCCTCTCAAAGGGAACCCCCACCACAGGTAGTGGTATCAGGGGGGGCCTTTGTGGTTCCACCTGCCGTGCCACTGGCGTGGCAGGTCACACAGAAGCGACAAAACTCCTTAGTGTCTTCAGACATGTGGGGCCAGTGAAAGTGAGGGAAAATTCTGGCCCAAGTCTTGTTCTGGCCCAAGTGTCCTGCTAAGAGAATATCATGGGCTAGTGTCAATAGGAAGCCCCTAAACTTCAGAGGTATAACCAACCTCCTGGATGCACCAGGCTTGGGGTCTCTACTCTCTGAGTAAAGGAGTCCATCATCCCAATATATTTTATGGGTGCCACTAGCATTCCCAGCAGCCTCATCAGCAGCTTGCTTTCTGAGGGGTTCAAGAGAGGAGCAGGCTTTCTGCTCCTGGCTCAGATCAGACCTGGAAGGGCCCCCTGTCCCCAAGAACTCAACCTGGTCAGGATCAAGCTCCTCTGAGACAGTTCCTTCTTCATGCTCAAGATCATCTCCCTGAGGAGACTGATCTGCCTTCTGAGTCAGGGGGAAGGCACTGCCTTAACCCCACTGCTTCTCTTCTTGGGAGGCACCTGGTCCATTATTCCAGAATCCAGGGCCTGTCCAGTGTTAGACATGTTGGCCTGTGACCTAGTCACAGCAAAGACATGAGCAGGGATCCCTAACATTTCTGCATGTGTCCTGAGCTCCACTTCAGCCCAAGTTGAATATTCTAGATCATTGTCAAGCAAGCACTGTACTGGTAGGTCTGCACTTCCCAAAACCTTCTTAAGGCCAGTTACCCCGCCCAAGGAGAAGTTAACAACTGCCAGAGAATGGTCTGTTCTGGCACTGCTAGCATTGGTCACTTGGTACATTTCACAAAGTATATTCTGCTCAGGATCCACAAGATCTTTTGTCACCATTGTTACACTTGCTGCTGTGTCCCTGAATGCCAAAGCCTCTCTTCCATTTATTAAAGGCTGCTGTCTGTATTTGCCCAAATTACTGGGACTCACAAAGGGGGACATATCCATGCCCCCATCACAGACTAGGACAGCCTGAGTTGGAACTCTGGCTAGGCCAGAGTCCATCTTAGAACCCAGGTCAACCCTACTACACCCTTGTTCTGGACATTACCACCACCAATTGTAGCTGTGCTAGGGTGAACAGTTGTCTTTGGGGCAATGGTGGCTGGAGCAGATTCATTGGACTTGGTGCAGTCACTGGTCCAGTGAGATTTCTGCTTACAGATTATGCACCATGGTTTCTTTTGGCCTTTTCCCTTGTTAGACTGTGAATCCCCACCTGAAGAAGATTTTTGGGGCCCTTGTGAATACTTCTGGTCTTTACCCTTCTCCCCACCCTTGTCAGAGTTTTTAGGATCTTGCTTCTTGGGTTCACCACCTTGGTTCTGTACCTTCTGCCTCACCCTGGTTCTGACCCATTTGTCTGCCTTCTTTCCCAATTCTTGGGGAGAGTTCAGATCTGAGTCCACCAGGTACTGGTGCAACAGCTGATTCTGATAATTATTAAGGATCTGTGCCCTCGTAATTAAATTGTACAATCCTTGAAAGTCATGCACTTTGCTGCCAAAAGCCTTAGTAGCACAATCTACAAAGTCTACCCAGTCTTGATTCTGTGCATTTTGGGTATCCCTGAACTTTAACCTGTATTGCTCAGTGGTTAGGCCAAACCCATCAATCAAGGCACTCTTCAGAATGTTGTAATCATCTGCCTCCTCCTCTCTAACAGTGAGGAACTTGTCTCTACCTTTGTCTGCAAAGGAGATCCAGAAGATTGCTGCCCACTGCTCCTGGGGGACCCTTTGAACTTTACAGGCCCTTTCCAGTGCAGTTATCCATTTGTGGAAGTCATCCACACTCTGGTAGGGAGGGACAATCTTATTCAGGTTTCTATGGTTGTAAGACGTCTCCCAATCTCTAGGGATGTTGCTGCCACCATGGGACTCTAGTCCCAACTTTTTTCTAGCTCTGTAGAGCTCTAGGGCCTCCTCTTTCTGATTTCCAGCTGAGCTTCCTCATACTTAAGCAGTCTCTCCCTCCTCTCCTGAGAGGTTTCCCTCCTATGAGAGGAAATAGAGGTCTCTATGGATGAGCCAGAATGGTTAGACTCACTGAGGGACATCTTGACCTTCTAGGCCCACTACCAACTCTTCTAGGAGGGACAAAGAGGGGCCCAGTGTGGCCCTCTCCATCACCTTCTAGGGGAATTGGATGTTCCAGGTCCAGATCATTGTCATCCACCTGGCCAGCATCAGAGGTCAGGTCATGGGGTGTTTCAACCCTAGGCCCTTCCTCATGTGCTATCCCACCCAATCTGCCTACCCCTTCAGACCCTATATGTCTGCTGAGATCTTCCAACCTGAGTACCTCTATGAGATGCTGGGTGGTTAGACTTTTGCCTGTCTTCAGTTTCCTAGATGTGCATAATGCTCTCAGTTCCATGAATGGGAGGTTATCATACTTGGAAACTAGAAGCCCATGGGCTTCTGGAAGGGACCCACTGGTTCCTGGCCTTGAAGACATTACTAGTGAGGTGTGGTGTATTGCACTACCTACTTTAGTGTGGCCAACTAAATGCTCTTGAGTTGTAGAAAGGGGGTGCTAGCCCTTAACACACAACTCTAAGTTCAGGAGAACTTACTGTATTCTAAAGCTTGTATTCTATGTACCTAGGGTACCTTTAGTGGTTTTCAGTTAGTCACTCAATTGAGATTATCTGGTAAAACAATAGCAAGCTGGAATCCCACACGCTGCACACCAACATGAGAGGTTGACCTGGTATATGCTATCCACTAGTTATACTGTGCACCCTGTACCAGTCCAAACAACCCCTTATTGGTTATAGATTAAAGACGACCTTTATTGAAAGCTGTCCTAGTGGTAGCTATGGAGAGCAGCCTTCAGGCTAAGACTTGAAGGAATGTAAAGCAGCTTGTTATACCAGTCTATAATCTCTTGAGTGCCTAAATGAAAGACAACCACACCAGGTATATATATATAAGATATATGTATTTATTTCTAAACACACCCTCCTAGACTCTTTATGAGGCTAGAGGTCAAAACACATAAGTTATACTTCAAATATGACAGTAATAAGCACAAATCCACGTCAGGCCTTAGGGGCGAGCCAAACCATATACTAAAATAGTGGTATAAGATCTACGACTTAACTAGACACAAGGCCTAGAATCGCTGGGACCCCAAGGAACCACCCAAGCTAGTGACACAGGTGACCCACGGGGCCGTGTGCAGTGTGAGAACACAGCCGCGAGCTCCCGTTAGCTTCTATGGGGAAAGTCGTGGTTAGATTTTTAAAGTTTAGGGACACTTAGAAATGAGTCAGGACCAAACCCTTTGGGACTTAAGATGTTCTAGGCTCACCCCCCACGGGAACACCGGAGTACTCGTGTTACCTCACCCAGGGAAGCCGGGTGCATAGGTGTCAAATGGTGTTGCGTCGCGTCATCGATTTCAGTGGGAGCTGTCAAAGAAGTGCTGCTGCCGGGAAGATGCAAATTGTCCGAAGAGATCCAAGCCTGGATCGGAGTCAAGAAGAAAGCAGAGGGGACAGAGTCTGGGTCACTAGCCAGTGACCAGGAAGGCGATAGACAGATGCCCACCGATGTTGGGTGAATTCAGGTGAAGAAGGTGAAGCTGGACTCTACAGCCACGAGGACCAGGAGGTATTGAGGACAGCCAGGAGCTGGATTCCAGCTGTCCTACGAAGGATGTTGAGTGCTGCAGCGTCTGTGCCCGGATTGGACACAACAAGCCTTGGCAACAGCAACCCACACAGAAAGAGAAGAAATGCTTTGGTGCAGACCAGCAAGGTCTGAGGGACTCACCACTTGGTTCGGAGTCAGGGCATGTCTGGAGTAACCAGGGAAGTCTAAGGAAATTTAAAGTTACCTCCTCAGGGACCCACCAGTCAACATACCAAGGATCGCAAAGGGACCTCGAGAAGAAACACAAAATGGCGGCCCATGGGCACTCAGGGTGACTAGGCCGACAATCTTTGGTGGATCTTCTACTCCAGGTAGGAGCTACAAGTAGCCCCAAGCACGACTTCAAGAGATGTCGAGAAGTCTATGCACTTGTAAGAGTGCACGGTGACCAGGAGTTCCGGTTCCACGTTACTTACGAGGGCTGCGGGTCTCAGCTTTGCTGGAGACTCGGATCGTCCTCTGAGATGTCTGGAAATCCTCTTCCTGGGCTGCAAATACTTCAGAGTCCGGCGGGAGCTTCGGAAACGCAGACCGGCAAATTGCTTCGTTAGTGCCTGCCAAGCAGGGGAGTCACTCCTTGACCCCAAGGGAGATTTATTCAGTCCTCTAGTCTTGAGTAGAACATCGAAGATCCAGCTTTCAGCTTCAGAGTTTTGTCTAGGGTTATCTAAAGTTCCGGTTACAGAGGTTCCTTAATTATACCTAAGGAAGGGGTTGGACTAGCTCTGGGGACCCAACTATGGGAGGTTTTGGAAAGAGAGGTGTCCAGTTTCATGCCAGAGCAGGGGCTGGAAGCCCCTGAACCAGTTTGAGCTGGACTATGCACAGGGACACCAAATGTGCCCCCAGTGCAGGACTTCAAAGCACTCAGAGAGTGCTCCCACCCAGCCCCAATACACATAATCCTGTCTGGGAGTTGGTTACACCTCCCTTTGACAGGAAACCTATTGTCCAGGCCTCCCCTGCCGGAGTTTCGGTCAGCAGCAGGAGGCCAGACCCGTGTCTGTGGCTGCAGCATCCATTTTGTGATGCCAGGGCTCTGTTAAGTTTCTACCTGGTAACCCTGTACTGCCATGTCTCTACTTCTAGAAGGGTGGGGTCATACTCCCACACCAGTTACTGGTATGGGGTATGATTCCAAGGTGTTTGATACCAAACATGACATATTTCCGTGCAGCCAGTCCAAAGTTAGCATTTACCGTTTGGTTATAATGCACTTAAGAGTATATGGTCAGGCTGCACCACTGACAACCCCGGAGAAGAGATTCTGAAGCCTGCAGAGGAGCTCAGCTAATGCCAGGGCACCCCCTCACATATAACCAAGCACTCTGCCTTAAGGATTGTTAAGGCCTGCCATACGAGTGACTGATAGGTTTGTATGTGCAGTGATAGGTGAGGTATAGTGAACTTATACCTCAGTAAGGGGTGCATTCACCACCTTACCCAGGCTGCTGTAGCAGACCTGTGGTGTCATTTTGGGTGGCTTTCCAGGGGTGGCATAATACATGCTTCAGCCCCTGGTAAGCCTCTAGGGTACCTATGCCCTGGGTACATAGTATACCATATACTAGGGACTCACAAGGGTACCTCAGGATCCAATCTGGAGTGTACCTAAAGTATATGCAATCAATTTAGAGAGGAAGCAGCTAGGCTGGGGCCCTGAATAGCAGGGTCCCAGCCAGACTAAAGTCGAAAAACAGTGAAACACCAGCAAAAAGTGGGGGTAAACATGTGAAGCAGATCCTACTCTCCAACAACGATGATGCTAGTTTCTTGCCATGATTGTGGTGGGATCCCCTTGTGCTGTACAGACAAGAACAGATTTAAGAGAAGAGGAGTTAGTTCTGCCTGAAGGGCTCTATAAACTTCCATAGGAATTCTATCCGGTGCAGCCACCTTCTCTGAAGCCATCACCTGAATAGCCGCTGTAACTTCCGTAATTGAAATATCTGCCTCCAATTCCTGCTACATAGAGACATTCCCGGCAGTGTTCGGCCCAATAACCTTTGTATACTCATCCCTGGTCTGGTATAGATCCCTATAAAACTCTGTAAATACCCCTAGGATTTCTTGGGGATCTGTTGCTAGGGACCCATCCTTCTTTTTCAGGCTCGCGATGTTATTTGCTGCTGCCCTATGTCTTAGCCGCAGTGCTCGATGTTTACCTGTGGCCTCCCCATACTCATAGTTGTCCTTAGTATAGGTATGAAAGGCTTCCACAACTGGCGTACTGTAAAATCCATTAATTTCTGCCTTTATCCTTGTGCACTCTATCTCTTGCAGTGTTTGTTGCTCAGTTTATTTTTGTGTAATAGTGGCTGTATGCTCCTCCTCACACTTTGCAAGTTGGGTTGTTAACTGAAGCAACTGCTCCCTCTGCCTCTTTCTCCGATGATCAACAAAGCTAGAAATCTCCCCTCTTAACCCTGCCTTGAATGTGTCTCACACTGTTTCTCTAGAGGCACTAAACCTACTTGCATCAAAAAATTGCTGTGTCCATCCCCGGATATGATCTATAAAACCCTCCGCAGCTAAAAGTTTTTTGTCAAAGGTCCACTTCGTGCATGGTCGTCCGTACCCCTGTATCCTAACTTCCCACTTCAGCAGGTTGTGGTCAGACAACACTTTGGGCAAATTCCTAATATCTGCATCCTCCACTAGAGACGTTGAGGCAAAAAAATAATTGAGCCTCACATATTTCCTGAGAGCATGAGAAATACGTATACGCTGTGTCTTCTGGCATCCTCGAGGACCACATATCAACTAAACCATGGCTAGTGATCAGGGCATCTAATGCTCTGAACACCTGTGGCTTCCTCCCTTGATACCCCTGCATCCAGGTGAATATTGAAGTCTCCGCACATAACAATGGGAGACGGTCATGAGGCTTGCGCTAGCTCTAGTTCCTCTAGGATGCCAGTCATCAAAATTCGACCCGTAGACCATACATACTGTTAACCCACATGATAATGATATTATTGCCCATCTATCCCATTTATCTCATAGTGTACGATGGCAGCCGATTCGACACGTGTATTGCAACACCTCTGGTCGCCGTGGACTGCAAGGAGCATGTTACCTGTCTGTACCATGGAATTACGTTAAGTCCTCTCTTCTGCCTAGGAATATGAGTCTCTTGTTGGCAGACAATATATCAGCCCCCAGAGATCTTAGTACCTCGCTTATCCTACCTCTCTTCCCCCTGTCATTCAAGCCCCCCACATTAACAGAACAAATAGTTAACCTACCCATTGTTTAAACCCATTTAAGCATCGATATTGATTAACACTTCGCTTAACAGCGTTCGCATGCCTTCCTGTCCCTTTCCAAACTGTATGAGTAGCACTCAGCTTTTCTGGGTTTTTCTCCCCCTCCCCACCCTCCACCCATTACCCCACTTCCCCTTTCCCCTCTTACCTACCCTCCCACCAACTCCCCCCCTGCCTCCCCTATCCAGAGGAAAAACAGACCTGAGCTAATCTGTGAAGGATGGACAGTGGTGCTTCTCCCAAGTGGTGGCTCATGATATGCATACCAGTGTCCAGGGTCCAACTAATAACCACACCCCCAGTAGTGATCCCTGATATGATAAATATCAATATAATGAAACAAGAGGAAAAAAACAAGTGCAGTAAACACGTGCAGTAAAATACATTATTTCACAACCCCTTTTTCTTCTTTTTTTCCCCTCCTCTCCCCCCTTCTTCTCCCCTTCTCTTCCTCCCCCCTTTTTCCCCCTCCTTTCCCTCCCCCCTCTGTTTCTATCTACTTTATATGTATAAATATATATATTTTAAACATATATATATTTTTTTTCTTTTTTCCCCTTCCCCTCTCCCTTCCCATTTTCCCCTCCTTTTCCCCCTCCTCTTTTTTTATTTAGATAACCCCCACACCTTCCTTCTACCTTATTTAAAATTCCATAAGTTTTCTATCGTGTCCATTCCTATTTATACAATGGTACCTCCTTATATGTGGCCCTTTTTTTTATTTTTTATTCTACCTGCCCGCAACTGTCAATGCGAGCTAGGGGGACAGTGATGCGCTACAGTACAAGAGGAAGAAAAAGAAAGCGAAAGAGGAAAGAAGAGAAAAAAAAGAAGCGCTGAAGAAAAATAAACAAAGCATTATCTCCTGCTGGACGTTAGGAACTCTTTTGCCTTAATCTCGGATGTAAAGAAGCTGGTGCGGTCCCCCAAATTACTTTAAACCGAGCCGGACTCAGAAGAAAGGCCTGAGTCCCCTTCTGCTGGAAAGAGTTAATCAGTTGGCACTAGTGCCATCGCCTTTCAACAGTAAAATGATAAAGGTCCGGTCGGGAGAAGAATGAAAAACCATCCCCCGGCTGCTGGGCCTCCGGTCTAGCTTTTTCAAATATATTCTGTCTCAGGAGAAAGTTCCCAAGGTACACCAGCAATGCACGTGGTTTGGCGTCTGGGTTGACTGGTTGGCGTAGTGTGAGTGGGACTCGGTGCGTACTTTGTATTTCGCAGGACAAGTTCCAGCCTTCGAGTTCCGGGAAGGCGTTTTGCAGGAGCCGAACCATGTACAAGTGAGGGTCAGAGCCCTCTTTACCTTCAGGAATTCCCAAAAAATGCAGATTGTTCCTTCTTTGGACATTTTCGTAATCCTGAAGCTTCCACTGGACATCAATCATTTGGGCTTCATGCGCATCTGCTTGACCCTTGGTGCCCGCAATATATATTACAAGGGTAGCTATTCTTCACTCCAGGTCCGTCATCCGCTCCCCGATGGTGTTACAGGTTTTAGCTATTTTCCTGACTTCCCCCTCTAGTGTGCAAGCTGCAGTCTGCGATCGTCTACTTTCCAGGCGGGCTTCTTCCCGGTGTGATAATACACACTGCAGAATAGAATCTAGTGTAGGGGGGTTGTAGGCTGGCCATCACTGGAGATCTTAGTGTTGTCCCCAACCAGTTGTTCCCCGGGGGAGTAGTCCCACTTTAAGTCCTTATGCCTCTGGTTATCTACTCTCCGCCCTCTGGAATGCGTTTTCCTCGCTGTAGCAATGGAGTCCCTGCCGCTTGTACCTGGAATCCTGGAATACTCTCTGTCTCACCGGAGTCTGAGTTTAATCCTGAGCCCGACCCTACATCTGACCAAGTGGCATCCGACAGGGAAAACAAGTAGTTATTCACCTCGGAGTCTAGTTCCCTTTCACTTCGTGCTCCTGGTCCCTTGGGGTTTCCATGGTGTTTTGACTTTGGTTTCCCCTGAATTGCCAGGGTGAAGAATGTAGGCTCAGGCGCCCCTAGTGTTCCAAAGGGTACCTTATTGCCGAGAGTCTTGTTAGTGTTAATATCCTTACTCGTATTTGAAGCATTGTCACTGCTTTTAACCTGTTCAGTTAGAGGGGCCTGAGCAGCTTCCTGTCCCCAGATCTGTAGCTGCAATGGTACGTCTGTTAAAACTAGTTTTGCTGCTATGGTCAGCCTCCTTTTGAAGTACTTCGCAATTCTTCTCACCTGTCATCAACTGGATGGGGCTTCCCCCCCCCTCCATTAATGCCTGTGCCTCCTCCATAATCAACGTCCCGGGCTCAGCCTCAATTAAATCTGCCGGTACATCCAGGCAATTTTCACTTGCAATCACCTACTTCTCTGCTCCCCGGGCCTGCCACTGCCCAGTACCATCTTACCGGTCTGTGTGTCGGGCTGTCCTTCTCCTCGGGCCAGGGTTTAGGCTAGCTGCATTCCCCCTGCACTCCCAGAGCCCCAAAACATTGCAAGCACTGAGGGACCAGTCCTGAGAGGCTGGTGCTGCGCAACTACGCTCCTCCCTTTCCCATCCGAGTTGATCTCGGTACAGGTCTTTTGCCGACCTCCTGGCAGCACTGTGGAAGGGGCTGCATCCACCGAGACCGTTTGGAGAATTGTATGAAGGGGTGTCTGGGATGTCTGGGATGAGATCTGCTAACCTGCGCCTCTTTCTCGCGCTGTCGACTTTGGCCCCATTTCCGCTGTTCCGTCCAGGAAGCACCAACCCGGGGCAAGGAAGAGTTCCTTCTCAAGGCCCCTGCACCCTGCTATCACCAACTCAGCCTGTTTCGCGACCACTGTGATCCAAGGTAAGAGACAGCCAACCTCTACCTGGCTTCTGAACTTTGCAGGTTCCGTCATGCTTCAGCTGCACTTACTCATATTAGCTTTACAGCTGCCACCTTGTTGGGAGCCACCGACGGCCAGTTCAAGCGGCCGCCATCTTGTTTCCAGCGAAGACCTTATTGGGAGATTTTCATATTAGAATTTGTCATTTAGTAGGGAAATCAGTGTGCTGGTTATGGATGTATGGGGACACAATAAATATAATCTTAATCATATGGAATCTGATGATAAATAATAAAATAAACCCGCTGACAGGAGTTATGGACAAGACGTTTGAGAGTGCTGAGAGGGGGTCCACGATTGATTATATAATTATTTCTGAAGTTTTAAAAGATAGCCTTAGTAACATGTAAGTTACTTTCACAGAATTTAGTGACAATGTTTTTGCTGCGTGTGATCTGAAATGGGAGATAATTTCCAATGAGTGCCGAGAGAGCCCCAAAACCTGCTCAGTTAAGGAAAAATTGATATATTTTAAAATAGGATAAAGTGAATAAGCAAGACATACTGTCAACAATAATTACAGATAATAACCCAGAGGTTATGACCTGTCTTAATGACAGCGCTAGTTTTTGGCAGGTCTTAACCTCTTCCATGCTTAGGACGGCCGGGAGCCGTCCTGAGCCACGGTGGGCGTGTGCTCAGGACGGCTCCTGGCCGTCCTATCACCCACCCACAGGGGAAGCGCTGGCGCTCCCCCCACGGGCCGCCGATCTGTGTGCCCCCACCAGGGATTGGCAGGGGAAGCCCTGCCCCTGCCTCCCCAGCCCCCCCTTCCACGTCATCAATGACATCAGCGAAGGGTTTTCCTTTCCTCAGATGTCTTTTAAAAAAGCATTGCTGCTGCACGATCGCGCCTGAGACGCGATAGTGCAGCAGGAATGCCCGTTTTTTTTTTTAAAAGGGCCTTTTTATTTTGGGGAGCGGCCCCTTGGGCAAGGGTCGCTCCCCTTGTGGGAAAATGTATTTTCTTTGTTATGCAGATCGATTTTATTTAATGAATAAAGTGTATTTATATGTGCCCACTAGGCCATAAGGTTGTGTGATTTTTTTGTAAATGGCCATTTTGTTTTGGGGAGCAGCCCCTTGGGCAAGGGTTGCTCCCCTTGGGCGAGCATTGTTTTTACTTTGGTCTGCCCCCCTTGGGGGGGGCAGATCCCCTTTTAAAAAAAAAAAGCTATATTTATGTATAGGTGCCCACTGGGCCACCAGGGATTTTTTTTATTTTTTATGTCCTTTTTGTGTTTTGGGGAGCAGCCCCTTAGGCAAAGGTCGTTCCCCTATTTGGGGGCAATAGGTTTTGACTGTGTCTGCACCCCTAGGGGGCAGATTGCGACATTATTTTTAGATTAAAGTGGCCCACTAGACCACCAGGGATACATTTATGGGGAGTGGCCCCTTGGGTAAGCATATCTCACCATATTTATATATTTAGTGGCCCACTAGACCACCAGGGATTAATTTGTGGGGAGTGGCCCCTTGGGCAAGGGTCGCTCCTCCTTGGGAGCATTAAATTGGCCGTTGGCGGGCTGATCGGCGGATTTATTTTTATATGGCCACTAGGCCAGGGATTTGTTTTTTTGTTATGTTGGGGAGAGGCCCCTTGGGACAGGGTCGCTCTCCTTTATGTGAGAATGATTGGGGCCACTTCTGCCCTCTTTGGGTGGCAGATCAGCAGTATGTTTTTATGCCCCTTGCCCCCAAAGGGGGCAGAAGCCACTAGCCACCGGGGTTTTTTAAATTTTGGTGTTGGGGGGTGGCCTCCTGGGCAAGGGTTGCTCCCCTTTTATGGGATGAATATTTTATTTATACTGTTAGGCCCACCTACCCCTTAGCTTGGTTGGTGGATTGTGTGTAGACTGGTGCATTATTTGCATATGTGATTGTAATGTTTTTTTTTCCCTTTTTATTCTAGTGTTCGCCTTTTGATTCTTGTTTGCGGTTACAGCAGCGGTTGTTCTGCAGTTTTGCGTAATTGCATTTATTTGGTAAGAAAAACATTTTTGTTGTGTTTACTCCAAATGAGTATTATTGTCATGCATGAATGATTTTCTTTGTAAGTGGTGTCATAATGGCAGCATATTTGTTAGTGTTCTGAGCATGAAATTATTTGTGATGTCTTTTGCATTGTCTTATGTGTATTTTCTTTTTTCTTTTTTAGTGGGATATTCTTGATCCTTACTGTGTCTGTGCAGAGTAGGTGGTGGTGAGTCTAGCTGCTTCTGGCAAGTGAGTGGTATAGTGTTGGAGTACATAGGTCTTTGTGATAAAGCTACATTTTGTTTATTTCTTTTTTTACAAAGGGTTTGTTGTTGTTGTTGACTTGTTTGACAAGTTACCTTTATTAGTAAGCATTATGGCTAGCCGTAGATTGATTGCTCAGCAATTGGTGGGTATGCTTCTTTAATCTTCCTCTGAGCAGGATTATGAGACTTACAGCGCGTCTGAGGGAGAGGAGGGAAGGGAAGATTCAGGCAGTGAGTTTTCTCTCCACATGGAATCATCGGATGATGAAGGTACTCTCAGTGTGGATGAAGCTACTCTCAGTGTGGATGAAGCTACCCTCAGTGAGGATGAAGTGCCTGTTTTAGAGGAAGACACTGCTGTGCCGATGGTGCAAGAGGCCTCTGGATTGCAGTCTGAGGCTGCTAGGCTTCATCCTGGAAGTGCTGGACTCTGGGTTGATCCAAACATGGTGCAGCCGGTGTGGCCTGCCTTTAGTAGTGATGCAGGGTGTAGAGTGGATTGTGAACATTTTTTGCCTATACAGTTTTTTCAGTTGTTAATGGATGATGTATTTTTGGGTGAGATTGCTGAGCAGACTAATTTGCATGCTGAACAGTTTTTGAGGGACCACAGTGCCAGACTTAGGCCCCACTCTAGAGCTACCCGGTGGACTCAAACAAATCTGGAAGAGATGAAGAAGTTTTGGGGTTTGACTTTATTGATGGGTTTGATAAGGAAGCCATCCATGGCTTCATATTGGTCTACCAGTCCCTTGATGGCATCGGCCATATTTTCTGCAATTATGACTCATGATCGGTATTAACTTTTGCTTTGGATGCGGCATTTTGCTGATAATGGTTTGGCATTGCCACGAGATCACCCTGACTGTGAGCGTCTTTTTAAGATTCGGCCTGTTCTTGATCACTTTGTAGATGAATTTCAGAGATCTATACTCCAGGGAAAGAAATATCTATTGATGAGTCTTTGGTCCTGTTCAAGGGCCATTTGGTTTTTAGGCAGTACATTCCTAGCAAGAGGGCACATTATGGAATTAAGCTGCATATGTTGTCTGAGAATAGGACAGGATATGTTTTTAATTTCCGTGTGTAAACTGGTAGGGATTCCACTATTGACCCCCCTGGTTGTCCATCCACTTTTGGAGTTTCAGAGAAAATTGTGTGGGATCTTGCTAGAGGACTGTTTAACAGAGGCCACCATTTGTACCTTGATAACTTCTACACTGCTGTGCAATTGTTTAAGCAATTGTTCAAAGTGGACACTTTTGCTTGTGGCACAATCAGCTCTAACTGTAAACGTTATCCAAAAGAGCTTGTTTGCAAAAAACTTCAGAGGGGACAGTGCAGTTCCTTGCGTAGTGATGAACTACTAGCTGTGAAATTTGTGGACAGGAGGGATGTGTACATGCTGACTACCATCCATGATGAAAGCACTTCACCTGTGACTGTTTGGGGTCAGGTTGCTGAAGCGCGCAAACCTGTGTGCATTTTAGACTACAATAAGCACATGGGTGGGGTTGATAGAGTAGATCAGAGGTTGGAACCTTACACTGCTGTTCGTAAGGCTTACATTTGCTATAAGAAGTTGGCCATCCATCTCTTCAATTTAGCAACTTTCAATGCTTTTGTTGTGTTCAAGGAGTGTTCTACTGCATCAGTTGACTTTTGTTCAGTTTCAGGAGTCTGTGATAGGCAGCCTTGTTGTTGTGGTACAGGCAAGTGTTCCTAGAGTTGGAGTGGTGGAGGATGTTGCTAGATTGAAAGGTCACCATTTTCCTGATTTAATTCCTCTCACGCCCAAAAAAAACAATCCCTGTAAAATATGTAGATTCTGCTTGGGAAGAGGTGTGCGGAAGGAGAGTCGTATGCACTGTGCCGATTGTCCTTCTAATCCTGGGCTGTGTGTGCCCACTTGTTTCAGATTGTATCACACTCAAAAGAGTTTTTGGGAGCAACCATGAGTTTAGTAGTGTACTGCCTGGTCTGTATGGTTTTATATAGTTCAGTTTAATGTTTGGCAATAGATTGATGTCTTCAGTTACTGCTGTTGTTTTTGTAGTTAGTTGCAATTTGTGTTTTCTTTCTTGTTTAAGAAAAATGTATGGTGGTGTGCGTGGACTGGAGCTTGGCTGGTGGTGTGCGTGGACTGGCGCCTGGCTGGCAGTGAGTGGACTGGAGCTTAGCATGGTGTGCATGGATTGGCGCTTGGCTGGCGGTGTGTGTGGATTAGCGCTTGGCTGGCTGTGTGCATGGATTGGCACTTGGCTGGCAGTGTGCATGGATTGGCACTTGGCTGGTGGTGTGTGTGGATTGGCGCTTGGCTGGTGGTGAGCGGACTGGTGCTTGGCTGGTGGTGTGCGTGGACTGGTGCTTGACTGGTGGTGAGCGGACTGGCGCTTGGCAGGTGGTGTGCATGGATTGGCGCTTGGCTGGTGGTGTGCGTGGATTGGCGCTTGGCTGCTGGTGTGCGTGGACTGGCGCTTGACTGGAGGTGTGTGTGGATGGCCGCTTGGCTGGCGGTATGCAATTACGGACGCTTGGCTGGTGGTGTGTGAGTAGTGACTTGCTGCTTGTCACTACACACACTGCTAGCAAAACACCACTCCACGCAATCCGTGAGCTGGTGTGGTTGCTGTGTCAGGAATGTGGGCATGTGAAAGGGATGGGCCCTTGAATGGCGCTGTCTGCTGGTGTGAGTGTTGTAATATGCTGGGCACGAGGCTGGCGGTGTGAATGGTTTTGTATGTGTCACACGCATGAAAGCATTATGAATGGCCTGTAAAGCGGTTGGTGCCTTGTTGTGGCTTTACAGCTCACAAGCTGTGAGTCAATGGTTCAGTTTCTCGTCCTTTCAATTATTATCAGTGCATTTCATTTTTGTGAAATCTCTGGTTAATACAACTGTATATACTGAACCATCACTCACCCTCGTGCCAAATCCAACCAGTATGTCTGTGTGCTTGAAGAATAGGTGATTGTGCAGAAATATTTGTCTTTTCCATCTTTCTCAAGCAGGGTGTACCTAGTCCCTTTTTGTGAGTGTTGCAATGTGTTGGTTTCGTGCCTGGTGGTGTGAATGGTCTTGTGTGTATCACGTATGACAGGTGTGTGAATGGCCTGTAAAGCGGTCGGTGCCTTGCCGTGGCTTTACATCTCACAAGTTGTGAATCACAGGTTTAGTTTTTTGTCCATTTAATTATTGACAGTGCAGTTCATTTTTGTGAAATCTCTTGTTAATAAGATTTTATATACTGAACCATCACTCGCCCTCGTGCCAAATCCAACCAGTATGTGTGTGTGCTTGAGGAAGAGATGGCTGTGCAGGAATCTTTGTCTTTTTAGTCTCTCTGCCAAGGTGCACATTCCATCTAAGTATAACCTACCAACTGCAGATATCGTCGAAAACTAAACACCCATGGAAGTACATGGTGATATCTCTCTTGCGGATACCAACACGTTATCTTACCCACAATGTCCTACAAACCTCAAAATGTCTGTTACGTTTTCCTTGCATTATTGTGCCAAAATGTTCCCGCTGCAGAAAGAAACAACAACTTTCCTATCCCCTGCCTTTCTCCAAGTATTCCAATGGAAATGGTACCTCACTTACGTGGGAGGCCCAAGTTCCCGCGACAGGCAAGGGCCCAAAACGTAGTGAGGCGACATCAAAATTGCCTATCATAAAACAACCTGGTTTTGCAAGGGGAGTCATCTGGGTTTTTGGCCCTGTGCTCAGCGACCAGCTAGGGAAACCTACCAAACCCACACATTTTTGAAAACTAAACACCCATGGGATTCCAGGGAGATATGGCTTGCATGCATCCTCCAACGTTTTCTTACCCAGAATATCCTGCAAACCTCAAATCTAGCTGAGAAAAGCACTTTTTTTGCACATTTTTGTGTGGGAAAGTTCTGATATTACCGGGCTGAAACAAATTTCCTATCACCAAGCATTACCCTGTGTCTCCCAATAAAAATGGTGCCTCACTCATGTGGGAGGCCCAAGTACCCGCGACAGGCAAGGGCCCAAATCGTAGTGTGGCGACATCAAAATTGACTATCTCAAAACAACCTGGTTTTGCAAGGGGGGTCACCTTTATTTTTGGCACCGTGCTCGGCGGCCATCTAGGGAAACCTACCAAACACACACATTTCTGAAAACTAAACACCCAGGGGATTCCATGAAGGTATGGCTTGCGTGGATCCCCCAACGTTTCCTTACCCAGAATCCCCTGCAAACCTCAATTTTAGCAGAAAGAAATATTTCAGCTAAAATTGAGGTTTGCAGGGGATTCTGGGTAAGGAAACTTTGAGGGGCCCACGCAAGCATACCTCCTTGGAATCCCCCAGGTGTCTAGTTTTTAGAAATGTGTGGGTTTGGTAGGTTTCCCTAGATGGCCGCCAAGCACGGGGCCGCCAAAAACCCAGGTGACCCCCCTTGCAAAGCCAGGTTGTTTTGTGATAGGCAATTTTTATGTCGCCTCACTATGTTTTGGGCCCTTGCCTGTCCGGGGTACTTGGGCCTCCCACACGAGTGAGGAACCATCTTTATTGGGAGACCCTGGGGAACGCTGGGTGGTAGGAAATTTGTGTCAGCCCGGTGATGCCACAACTTTCCCACACAAAAATGTGTGAAAAAAGAGATTTTTTCAGCTAAAATTGAGGTTTGCAGGGGATTCTGGGTAAGGAAACGTTGGGGGATCCACGCAAGCCGTACCTGCCTGGAATCCCCAGGGTGTTTAGTTTTCAGAAATGTGTGGGTTTGGTAGGTTTCCCTAGATGTCCGCCAAGCACGGGGCCAAAAACCCAGGTGACCTCCCTTGCAAAACCAGGTTGTTTTGTGATGGGCAATTTTGGTGTCGTCTCACTACATTTTGGGCCCTTGCCTGTCGCGGGTACTTGGGCCTCCCACATGAGTGAGGCACCATTTTGTTCTGGAGACCCTGGGGAAGGATGGGTGGTAGGAAATTTGTGTCAGCCCGGTGATGCCACAACTTTCCCACACAAAAATGTGTGAAAAAAGTGATTCTTTCTGCTAAAATTGAGGTTTGCAGGGCATTCTGGGTAAGGAACCTTTGTGGGATCCACGCAAGCCATATCTCCCTGGAATCCCCCAGGTGTCTAGTTTTCAGAATATGTGGGTTTGGTAGGTTTCCCTAGATGGCCACCGAGCACGGGGCCAAAAACCCAGGTGACCCCCTGCAAAACCAGGTTGTTTGTGATAGGTAATTTTGATGTCGCCTCGCTACGTTTTGGGCCCTTGCCTGTCGCGGGTACTTGGGCCTCCCACATGAGTGAGGCACCATTTTGATCTGGAGACCCTGGGGAAGGATGGGTGGTAGGAAATTTGTGTCAGCCCGGTGATGCCACAACTTTCCCACTCACAAATGTGTGAAAAAAGTGATTTTTTTCAGCTAAATTTGAGGTTTGCAGGGGATTCTGGGTAAGGAAACGTTGAGGGATCCACGTAAGCCATACCTCTGTGAAATCCCCTAGGTGTCTAGTTTTCAGAAATGTATAGGTTTGCTAGGTTTCCCTTGGTGCTGGCAGAGCTAGGGTTATAAAACTACAGCTAGGCACTTTGCCAAAAAAGGGTCATTTCACACTGTGAAATTGTGGTGTTTCCTGTCGCGGGCACTAGGCCTACCCACACAAGTGAGGTACCATTTTTCTGAGAAGACTTTGGGGAACGCGGCGTGGGTGGATATTTGTGGATCCACGCAGATTCCAGAACTTTCTACCACAGAAATGTGTGGAAAATGTGTTTTTTTGGGCAATTTTTTAGGTTTGCAAGGGATTCTGGGTAACAGAACCTTTTGAGAGGCAGTTGAGTCACCCCATCCAGGATTTCCCTGGGTGTCTAGTTTTCAAAAATGTATAGGCTTGCTAGATTTCCCTAGGTGCCGGCAAAGCTACGGTTCAAAAACTACAGCTAGGCACTTTGCCACAAAAGGGTCATTTTTCACTGTGAAATTGTGGTGTATCCATGTTTTGTTTTGCGCCGTTTCCTGTTGCGGGCACTAGGCCTACCCACACAGGTGAGGTACCATTTTTCTCTGAAGTCTTTGGGGAACGTGGGGTGGGTGGAAATTTGTGGATCCACACAGATTCCAGAACTTTCCACCACAGAAATGTAAGGAAAATGTGTTTTTTTTGGACAATTTTTTAGGTTTGCAAGAGATTCTGGGTAACAGAACCTGGTGAGAGTCAGTCAAGTCACCCCATCCTGGATTCCCCTGAGTGTCTAGTTTTAAAAAATGTATAGGTTTCCTAGGTTTCCCTAGGTGCCGGCAGAGCTAGGGTTAAAAAACTACAGCTAAGTACTTTGCCAAAAAAAGGGCCATTTTTCACTGGGAAATTGAGGTGTGTCCACGTTGCTTTTTGCGCTGTTTCCTATTGCAGGCGCTAGGCCTACCCACACAAGTGAGGTACCATTTTTCCCGGATGACTTTGGAGATCGCAGCGTGGGTGGAAATTTGTGGATCCACGCAGATTCCAGAACTTTCCACCACAGAAATGTGAGGAAAATGTTTTTTTTGACAATTTTGCAGGTTTGCAAGGGATTCTGGGTAACAGAACCTGGTGGGAAGCAGTCGAGTCACCCTATCCTGGATTTCCCTGGGTGTCTAGTTTTAAAAAATGTATAGGTTTGCTAGGTTTTCCTAGGTGCCAGCAGAGCTAGGGTTCAAAAACTTCAGCTAGGCACTTTACCAAAAAAGGGTCATTTTTCACTGTGAAATTGTGGTGTGTCCATGTTGTGTTTTGCACCGTTTTGTGTCACGGGAACTAGGCCTACCCATGCAAGTGAGGTACCATTTTTCTCGGAAGACTTTGGGGAACATGGGGTCTGTGGAAATTTGTGGATCCACGCAGATTCCAGGACTTTCCACCACAGAAATGTGAGGAAAATTTGGTTTTTTGAACTCTTTTTAGGTTTGCAAGGGATTCTGGGTAACAGAACCTGGTGAGAGCCAGTCAAGTCACCCCATCCTGTGTTCTCCTGGGTGTGTAGCTCTCAAAAATGTATAGGTTTGCTAGGTTTACCTAGGTTCCGGTAGAGCTAGGGTTAAAAAACTACAGCTAGGCACTTTGTAAAAAAAAGGTAATTTTTAATTGTGAAAATATGGTGTGTTCACGTTGCGTTTTGAGCCGTTTCCTGTCGTGGACACTATGCCTACCCACACAAGTGTGGTACCATTTTTATCGGGATACTTAGGGTAATTCAGATTTGTGAAGCAACTGTTATTACCTACTGACTTTCAATCCATTTCTGCCTTCCAAATGAGAGACAATGTTTAAAAAAGAAGTCATTTTGAAAAATGACCGATAATTCTCATGCTCGTATGAGTGTTCCCAATTTCGGAAATGTGCAAATATCTACTGTTTCTAAACTCTATATTTTGTTCCCTTTTCAGAAATACATACGTATCTTTCAAACCTATTTTTCCATGTATACATTTTCCCAGAATAATTGCTATAGACCCGCTACATTATAAAAAACCATTGCAAGTCGGTGCTCAGTTTTTGGCTCTGGGTTCCTCGAGTTCTTGTTCAACCTACAAGTCCTATATATCTCCACAACCAGTATGGTCCTATGGATGTAACGGTATATTGCTTTGAAAGAGCTGTCATAATTCAAAGATGTCAAACTATGATGCAAAAAGGAATGCCCTTTGCTGGCGCGAGCACTTTTCTAGAGGCTATATGAAAGCCATTAACAACTTTGATCTGGTTTTATATGAAAACGTATAGACCAATAATCATTATGTTCATCAGGTCCATTTTATTCTCAAATGGTGCTTATATTCAAAAATCCTTCAACAGAAATGAATTGCATGGCGAAGCTTGGGAAGGTTAACCATCTAATCATTTCAATATTTCAACAATGTACCCAATGCATTTCGGGTCCCGTCAGAACCCTTCATCAGGGGTATTCTTTAAAGCTGAAAAGAATCAAAAGAAACAGGAGGCAATTCAATTAAAAATCCTCGTACTCAAATCAAAACAAATGTCAAAAGCTATAGTCATAGCAAGAGCTAACTCAAATGTACTCAATGATACAGTTCTGTAGTCATGTTATAAAGTAATGAATCCTAGCATCACCTGGAGATATCTGTGTAATCCTAAATCATAACGAACAGTCATGTTCACATTCAATAAACAAAAGGCTAAATAAAGAACTAGAATTCAATGGTGAGCATTATTTAACGTAAAAACCACTGGTCTGTGTCAGAAACACAGAAAGCCACTTCCAAATCTACACCGTGAATGGCATCTAACGGCTGCACTTAAACGAATGTGATTAATATCTTAAAACCAAAGCGGTAATAGTGTAAAGATGAAATAAAAGTTAGACGCTCAAAGGCAAATACGGAAATCAAGCAGTCGCAGTGACAAATGGGTGCGGGTTGAAATAAGTGTGCTCTTGTGAAAGATAAACGCGAAGAGACCCGTATTAGCTTACCCGGTAGGTGCAGTGTGGTCAAGTCCGGCGGAACCAAGTCAGATACGTAACTGGCGTGCTTGCATCGGACCGGGAGTGGTTTAAATAATAGAAAGTGAAGACAGATTTAAACCTCAGTGAAAACTGAAAGACATAGAAAAAATCTATATTACGGTGGAGAATATAACAATTGCGTAGAATTCAATAAAGTTACTGAACAAACATTTTAAGCTTTTTACAGAGAAATCAAACTACAGAAAACAATTAAATTCGGTGCGATCATTGAGTCCCAGGGGTTGAAGCGACTGCAATTTTTTAGTCCAATAGAATTCTGCACGTGCTTGTGTCTTTTGAGGATCAGTATCAGACCTTGACCTTTGTGCTTCCAATATTGTAAAACGAAGCTGAGAGATATTATGTTGAGCTTCCATCCAATGTACTGCGACCGTTGACTTCTCATTTTTCATACGGATATTACTTTTATGTTCACCTATGCGTGTCTTTACCTAGCGTTCAGTTCTACCAACATAAATTTTGCCGCAAGGGCATTTGAGTGCGTAAATGACGTTGGATGTATCGCAAGTACTCGAATGTCGTAGTTTGATTTGGTGGCCTTTAGTTGGATGAATAAAACAATCACCAATAATTACATTGTTGCAGTGCACACAGTTTAGGCATTTCTGCATCCCTTTGAAAATCTTACCAGGTGTATCAGAAGCTTGAGTTAACAGTTCTATCAAATTTTTAGATCTTTGCATAGCAAAGATGGGTTTCTTAGGGAATAAAGCCAATAAATCAGGTTCAGTACAAATGATATTCCAGTGCTTCATGATGATGGATTTAACATTGTTTGCTTGAGTAGAATGTCTTAATACACATACCAGTGGATTATCTTGTTTTTTACATGTACGTTGTAACAGACTATTACGGTCTGTGTTGTCAAGCTTACGTTTAGCATCCTCCAAGAGCTGTGGTGGGTAACCTCTTTTGAGAAAACGATCAGCAAATTGATTGGTAATAGAAATAGCATCTTTTGGATCAGAAGTGATTCTTTTTAATCTGATAAATTGTGAGAAAGGTAAATGTTTTTTAAGTGTAGATTGATGGAAACTGTCAAAATGCAAGGAGTTGTTTCTATCTGTAGGTTTGATGTATACATTTGTTTTGATGGATCCTTGATCAATCTGAATAAGTACATCCAAGAAGTTGATGCTGTGCTTGTCTATTTGGTGAGTGAACTTGATTCTATTGTGAATGTGATTGAGATGAAAAATATTGGTTTCAAGGACACTGCGGTCACCCTTCCAGATTATGAAGATGTCGTTGATGTAACATCTGTAAAGAACTAGGTTTTGCGACCATTCATGATTGTTTAAAATGTGCTCATATTCTAGTTTAGGAAAGGGGGTGGCCTAGTATGAAATTTACTAGGACTGCAATATGCACAGCTGTGAAGTTTTTTCAAACATTTAATTCATTTTGCATCAAAATAAACAATGGTCATATGCAATTTTTCCATATGAGTTTACACAAAATACATAATTATTCAATGTGTATACATTTATACAGTAATAGACACAAGTAACTGATTGCGTAACTTTTCAAACACCCAATGCATTTCGGGACATTTGTGGTCCCTTCGTCAGGGGTAAACTGTTGGAGAAGAAAGGAGAGTATATATCAAAATCTGCACGTTGCGTGAACAGAAGGTCGTATTTTTTGAACTTAAAATAGGTATACGATACCTTTCCATAGTTCGCATGAGTTACATGTTCGTGTTTCTAAGGAAAAGGTTCAAAACAATGGAGATGTAAAAAAAGACTGATCTCTCTGTTGATTAGTAATGATAAATAATGCAAGGAACCCCGATATCGTACCTGATCAGTTGTGTCATTTTACACGATGTTCATGTTGCAACGTAAAAAAATCTGCAGGAATAAAAACTGTGTGTTAACTACGCTGTATGAAGCACTATGTCTGGATACGCTCAATGCTTAAAGCGGAGCTCACCTTGTTGATGATAATTCAGGTGGCGGTAAGAACCGTTACTGAAGCTGAGTGTTGCTGATCTGGAAATGAAGGACAAAACCTTATAATCCAGTCAAATCTGCTAGTAAAAACCCATAGAAATGGGGCCAAAAAGTAGAATGTGCTTACCGATTCAGAAAAATGTTCGTTGAGCGGTGTGTTTCCCCGAGCGCCCTCGGTCGAGGTTTGTAGCTCGTCAGTTTCAGGTGAGTAAATAGTCACGCTGCGAGCGTGAGCTTGGAAACTAAGAAAAGACTATGAGGAAACATAGTCGTGAAGAAAGACTCAAGTGCTACTCGTAAGATCGATACGAGTCTAAAAAATCTATTGATTTTTCTGTAAGGTGTGTATGTTATCTTCATTAGAAATTAAATATAATAAGAATCATCATTGAATGATTCGGCTAATTTTCAAAATTGAGTAAAAGCACCGTGAGCGTGCTCATCGTGCACGGGTCGTTTGCCAATAAAGTTGTAAAAAAACGAACCTAAACGGATGTAGTTGGTGAATGTGATTGTGGATGATGAAGTTTGATGAATAAAATTATGTAGTCGCCAGGGTATGCATTACCTGGCTTCATAGAATAGTATAAGTAAACATAGTTTACACACTGAACTTCAACACCAATATATCAATTCGAAACGTGATCTGATGTTACAGGTCATGTAAATTGTCTGATCATTTACAGCGTCAACAATTTGATACAGAACATCATCATGAACAAAAAACAAATTCTATAGTCCTTTACTAAGGAGGTTCAGACAAAGGGAACTAATGTATGTGGGAATATACGTATGTGTAATGTCAGGTAGGAGATAAACGTGGGTAGAATGCATTCTAGGTGGGAGTGCTTTCGAATTGAGTCGGGATCCCAAAGCGGAGTGCGAGTATCAGATGTGAGTATTGTTTTTTAGAGAAAACAAGCCATCTCAAATTTATCATTGAGTCCGTGCGGGGTAAGAGTTTTCAGCTTCTTTATCCAAAATGCCTCTCTTTGTAAAAGGTACTTTGAATTGTCGCGATCTGTGTGTTTTGGTACTTCTTCGATGATTTGAAATTTCAGTTGGGCAATTTGATGTCGTGATTCCTCCCAATGTGTCGCTATACTGGACGTCGTGCTTTTGGTGCGTATTTTGCTTTTATGTTCCGTCAATCTGATTTTCATTTTCCTCTCAGTTTTGCCGACGTATAGTAGCCCACAGGGGCATTTGATGGTGTAAATGACATTTTCCGAGTTGCATGTTGTGCTGCTGTGAATTTTAATTTTTTGACCCGTTGATGGATGCAGTAAAGTGTCACCTGTAATTACATTATTGCAGTGTGTACAGTTCCAGCATTTTTGTGTGCCTTTACTTGGTTCAAGAGTCCTTGTTGGTTTTTGTTTTTTGGATAATAATTCCTTCAAGTTTTGGGCTCTTGTGAAGGCGAATAATGGTTTCTCTTTGAAGAGATTTTTGAAGTCAGTTTCTAATTGGAGTAAATTCCAATGCTTGTTGATAGTTTGTTTGATCTTCCTGGATGCTGTAGAATATTTAGAAACAAAAACTGTACGTGTGCTTGTCTCTTTTGGGACTTTCTTCAATAATTCTTCACGAGGTCGGATCTTGACTTTGTTGAGTTGTTCTATGAGGAGTTTCTCAGGATACCCTCTGTCTGAGTAATTCTTTATTTGTTGATGCCATGTGGATTCGCATGCCATATCTGTAGAAGAGATTCTTTTAGTTCGCAAAAATTGGGAAACTGGTAAATTCCGAATCAACGAAGGAGGATGAAAGCTGCTGAAAAGCAGAGCATTATTTCTGTCTGTAGGTTTTTTGTACACACTCGTTTGTATTTCGCCTTGTCCAATGTCAATCCATACATCTAAAAACGCAATTGATTTGCGGCTTATCGTGTGAGTGAATTGAATTCGAGGATCTAT
Source organism: Triturus cristatus (assembly GCF_964204655.1). Lineage (NCBI taxonomy): Eukaryota > Metazoa > Chordata > Amphibia > Caudata > Salamandridae > Triturus > Triturus cristatus. Next base: position 582,381,794 of record NC_140586.1, read on the forward strand.
CAAGTTGAGTGTCCGTATGTTGTTGATAAGTTCTGGTTCTGACTGGTTCCAAATGAGGAAGATGTCGTCTATGAAACGTTTGAAGAATATGAGACCTTCTTTCCATGTAAGGTCCCGGAGGATGTAATCGTGTTCAAATTTTGCCATATACGTGTTAGCGTATGCGGGCGCTCCTGGAAAACCCATAGATGTTCCATTTAATTGTATGTAGAACTTTTCATCCCAGCAGAAATAACTATTTTGTAGGCAAAACTCTAGCAGTTGTAGAATGAAGTGTTTGGGTATTTGTGTGTTTTCTTGTTGCAATAGAGCCCATTCTACTGCTTCAATTCCGCTGGCGTGTGGTATCGAGGTGTATAATGCTACTACATCTATAGTGCATAAAATCCAATTTTCTGTGTTTAGGTGTTTAATCATTTGTAGATTTCTCAGGAAGTCCGTGGTATCTTCAATATAAGTATCCCAGTTTTGGACAAATGACTGCAGAAATATGTCGATGAACCTGCCTGGTTTTTCAAATATTGAATCACATCCAGAAACGATAGGTCTAAATGGAGGATCCATCAGGTTTTTGTGAATCTTTGGTAGTAGGTAGATCTTTGGTCTCCTTGGGAAATCAGTCCGAAGATATTTTTTAGTTGATGAGTCAATCCAATTAAATTCTTCCGCTTTGTCCAGCATGAGATTGAGATTGTTGGAAATTTCCTTTGTGGGGTCTTTGTCAAGTTTTCCGTAGGTAGCTTCATTAGTGATGTGTTCAAGAACTTTCCTTTGGTAGTGCTCGGAATTCATGATTACTAATCCTCCCCCTTTATCTGCTTTCGATATTGTGATCGTTGAGTTTCTCGCTAATTTAGTTAAAGCACTTTTTTCAGCTCTGCTCAGGTTTTTGGTTTTGTTGGAATATTGTATCTTTTTTAAATCTTGTTGTACCAGTAATTCAAATGTGTCCAGAGTTTTGTGAGACACTGGAGCGACAAAAGTGCTTTTGGGTTTAAAAGTTGGAAGTGTTGGATCTGTAGTAGAGTTGTCCGTTGGATCTTGGGGACAAATGTTGGTGAAGAAATTACGGAGTCTCAAGACTCTCATGAATTTATAAAGAGCTACTTCTGTCTCTAATTCTGTGCTGTTGTAGGTGCTCACAAAGGACATTCCTTTGTTCAGTACATTTTCTTCAAACGATGTTAATTTTAAGGAAGAGATGTTTATGATGAGGCTTTTGTTTGGCTCCTCAGGCCCTTTTTGCTTTTGTCTTTGTCCTTTTCCTCTCCTTGTTTTTCGATACCGCTGGTTGTTTTGGTTTGGCTCTTGTCTGGGGGTCTCCCTTGCTCTCTGCTGGAGTCCAAAAAAGACGATGAAGAACCAGATGTACTGGGTATTGCACTTGGTGAACCTTCTGCTGGTGCTTTTGTCGTGGTTTTTGAGCTGGTGCTGGCTTTAAATGATGCTCGTTGGGTATCAATGTCTGAGTCGGACACAACACTTTCCTCTGAGGATGCTTGGGTGGTTTTTTTGGTGGTAAATCTACGTTGAGTGTATACGTCGGCCCAAGTATAAACTTCATTCAGCTTATAATCAATTGTATCTCTCTTAAATTTTCGTAGTTTAGTCTCTTGTAGCTCTTTCCCATATTTGTCTAGTTTTAGGTTAAGACTTTCTAGGAATTGTCCCCATGGTTCAACTTCCATTCTTGTTGATAGTTCAGTTTTTAAGGTGTTTATTTCTTCTTCTAAGTCCCGGATTGTCTTGGACAGTTCCTCAATTATCAGCAGTATCAGATCCAGAGAACATTTATTTAAAATGGAATACCATTTTTCCATGAATTGTGGGTTGTTTTGGAGTCTGAAAAGCATTGGACGTATTGATAATCTTAGACCACGTGGGATCCGTTTGACTCGATGGTATTGTATTAATGTGGAAGCGTGTAAACGTTGGTTAAGTTCTCTTCTGGTGAGATATTCCAATTGGCGTAGTTGTTGTGTAACTGATCCGCTCTGTGCGTCAAATGATCTTGTCTCCTTTATTAGATTGTAAATTTCATTTGCGTCTTCTGTTGTGTAACCTTTAATTGACGCACAGAGCGGATCAGTTACACAACAACTACGCCAATTGGAATATCTCACCAGAAGAGAACTTAACCAACGTTTACACGCTTCCACATTAACCCCTTGCATGCCCGCCCCTTTCCCCGCCCAGTGCCGCGCTTTGCATTAGCGGGCGGAGTTCATGACGAGCTGGACTCGTCATGGGCACAGCGCCACCGCAGCCCATGACGAGTCCAGCTCGTCATGGGCACTGAAGGGGTTAATACAATACCATCGAGTCAAACGGATCCCACGTGGTCTAAGATTATCAATACGTCCAATGCTTTTCAGACTCCAAAACAACCCACAATTCATGGAAAAATGGTATTCCATTTTAAATAAATGTTCTCTGGATCTGATACTGCTGATAATTGAGGAACTGTCCAAGACAATCCGGGACTTAGAAGAAGAAATAAACACCTTAAAAACTGAACTATCAACAAGAATGGAAGTTGAACCATGGGGACAATTCCTAGAAAGTCTTAACCTAAAACTAGACAAATATGGGAAAGAGCTACAAGAGACTAAACTACGAAAATTTAAGAGAGATACAATTGATTATAAGCTGAATGAAGTTTATACTTGGGCCGACGTATACACTCAACGTAGATTTACCACCAAAAAAACCACCCAAGCATCCTCAGAGGAAAGTGTTGTGTCCGACTCAGACATTGATACCCAACGAGCATCATTTAAAGCCAGCACCAGCTCAAAAACCACGACAAAAGCACCAGCAGAAGGTTCACCAAGTGCAATACCCAGTACATCTGGTTCTTCATCGTCTTTTTTGGACTCCAGCAGAGAGCAAGGGAGACCCCCAGACAAGAGCCAAACCAAAACAACCAGCGGTATCGAAAAACAAGGAGAGGAAAAGGACAAAGACAAAAGCAAAAAGGGCCTGAGGAGCCAAACAAAAGCCTCATCATAAACATCTCTTCCTTAAAATTAACATCGTTTGAAGAAAATGTACTGAACAAAGGAATGTCCTTTGTGAGCACCTACAACAGCACAGAATTAGAGACAGAAGTAGCTCTTTATAAATTCATGAGAGTCTTGAGACTCCGTAATTTCTTCACCAACATTTGTCCCCAAGATCCAACGGACAACTCTACTACAGATCCAACACTTCCAACTTTTAAACCCAAAAGCACTTTTGTCGCTCCAGTGTCTCACAAAACTCTGGACACATTTGAATTACTGGTACAACAAGATTTAAAAAAGATACAATATTCCAACAAAACCAAAAACCTGAGCAGAGCTGAAAAAAGTGCTTTAACTAAATTAGCGAGAAACTCAACGATCACAATATCGAAAGCAGATAAAGGGGGAGGATTAGTAATCATGAATTCCGAGCACTACCAAAGGAAAGTTCTTGAACACATCACTAATGAAGCTACCTACGGAAAACTTGACAAAGACCCCACAAAGGAAATTTCCAACAATCTCAATCTCATGCTGGACAAAGCGGAAGAATTTAATTGGATTGACTCATCAACTAAAAAATATCTTCGGACTGATTTCCCAAGGAGACCAAAGATCTACCTACTACCAAAGATTCACAAAAACCTGATGGATCCTCCATTTAGACCTATCGTTTCTGGATGTGATTCAATATTTGAAAAACCAGGCAGGTTCATCGACATATTTCTGCAGTCATTTGTCCAAAACTGGGATACTTATATTGAAGATACCACGGACTTCCTGAGAAATCTACAAATGATTAAACACCTAAACACAGAAAATTGGATTTTATGCACTATAGATGTAGTAGCATTATACACCTCGATACCACACGCCAGCGGAATTGAAGCAGTAGAATGGGCTCTATTGCAACAAGAAAACACACAAATACCCAAACACTTCATTCTACAACTGCTAGAGTTTTGCCTACAAAACAGTTATTTCTGCTGGGATGAAAAGTTCTACATACAATTAAATGGAACATCTATGGGTTTTCCAGGAGCGCCCGCATACGCTAACACGTATATGGCAAAATTTGAACACGATTACATCCTCCGGGACCTTACATGGAAAGAAGGTCTCATATTCTTCAAACGTTTCATAGACGACATCTTCCTCATTTGGAACCAGTCAGAACCAGAACTTATCAACAACATACGGACACTCAACTTGATAGATCCTCGAATTCAATTCACTCACACGATAAGCCGCAAATCAATTGCGTTTTTAGATGTATGGATTGACATTGGACAAGGCGAAATACAAACGAGTGTGTACAAAAAACCTACAGACAGAAATAATCCTCTGCTTTTCAGCAGCTTTCATCCTCCTTCGTTGATTCGGAATTTACCAGTTTCCCAATTTTTGCGAACTAAAAGAATCTCTTCTACAGATATGGCATGCGAATCCACATGGCATCAACAAATAAAGAATTACTCAGACAGAGGGTATCCTGAGAAACTCCTCATAGAACAACTCAACAAAGTCAAGATCCGACCTCGTGAAGAATTATTGAAGAAAGTCCCAAAAGAGACAAGCACACGTACAGTTTTTGTTTCTAAATATTCTACAGCATCCAGGAAGATCAAACAAACTATCAACAAGCATTGGAATTTACTCCAATTAGAAACTGACTTCAAAAATCTCTTCAAAGAGAAACCATTATTCGCCTTCACAAGAGCCCAAAACTTGAAGGAATTATTATCCAAAAAACAAAAACCAACAAGGACTCTTGAACCAAGTAAAGGCACACAAAAATGCTGGAACTGTACACACTGCAATAATGTAATTACAGGTGACACTTTACTGCATCCATCAACGGGTCAAAAAATTAAAATTCACAGCAGCACAACATGCAACTCGGAAAATGTCATTTACACCATCAAATGCCCCTGTGGGCTACTATACGTCGGCAAAACTGAGAGGAAAATGAAAATCAGATTGACGGAACATAAAAGCAAAATACGCACCAAAAGCACGACGTCCAGTATAGCGACACATTGGGAGGAATCACGACATCAAATTGCCCAACTGAAATTTCAAATCATCGAAGAAGTACCAAAACACACAGATCGCGACAATTCAAAGTACCTTTTACAAAGAGAGGCATTTTGGATAAAGAAGCTGAAAACTCTTACCCCGCACGGACTCAATGATAAATTTGAGATGGCTTGTTTTCTCTAAAAAACAATACTCACATCTGATACTCGCACTCCACTTTGGGATCCCGACTCAATTCGAAAGCACCTAGAATGCATTCTACCCACGTTTATCTCCTACCTGACATTACACATACGTATATTCCCACATACATTAGTTCCCTTTGTCTGAACCTCCTTAGTAAAGGACTATAGAATTTGTTTTTTGTTCATGATGATGTTCTGTATCAAATTGTTGACGCTGTAAATGATCAGACAATTTACATGACCTGTAACATCAGATCACGTTTCGAATTGATATATTGGTGTTGAAGTTCAGTGTGTAAACTATGTTTACTTATACTATTCTATGAAGCCAGGTAATGCATACCCTGGCGACTACATAATTTTATTCATCAAACTTCATCATCCACAATCACATTCACCAACTACATCCGTTTAGGTTCGTTTTTTTACAACTTTATTGGCAAACGACCCGTGCACGATGAGCACGCTCACGGTGCTTTTACTCAATTTTGAAAATTAGCCGAATCATTCAATGATGATTCTTATTATATTTAATTTCTAATGAAGATAACATACACACCTTACAGAAAAATCAATAGATTTTTTAGACTCGTATCGATCTTACGAGTAGCACTTGAGTCTTTCTTCACGACTATGTTTCCTCATAGTCTTTTCTTAGTTTCCAAGCTCACGCTCGCAGCGTGACTATTTACTCACCTGAAACTGACGAGCTACAAACCTCGACCGAGGGCGCTCGGGGAAACACACCGCTCAACGAACGTTTTTCTGAATCGGTAAGCACATTCTACTTTTTGGCCCCATTTCTATGGGTTTTTACTAGCAGATTTGACTGGATTATAAGGTTTTGTCCTTCATTTCCAGATCAGCAACACTCAGCTTCAGTAACGGTTCTTACCGCCACCTGAATTATCATCAACAAGGTGAGCTCCGCTTTAAGCATTGAGCGTATCCAGACATAGTGCTTCATACAGCGTAGTTAACACACAGTTTTTATTCCTGCAGATTTTTTTACGTTGCAACATGAACATCGTGTAAAATGACACAACTGATCAGGTACGATATCGGGGTTCCTTGCATTATTTATCATTACTAATCAACAGAGAGATCAGTCTTTTTTTACATCTCCATTGTTTTGAACCTTTTCCTTAGAAACACGAACATGTAACTCATGCGAACTATGGAAAGGTATCGTATACCTATTTTAAGTTCAAAAAATACGAACTTCTGTTCACGCAACGTGCAGATTTTGATATATACTCTCCTTTCTTCTCCAACAGTTTACCCCTGACGAAGGGACCACAAATGTCCCGAAATGCATTGGGTGTTTGAAAAGTTACGCAATCAGTTACTTGTGTCTATTACTGTATAAATGTATACACATTGAATAATTATGTATTTTGTGTAAACTCATATGGAAAAATTGCATATGACCATTGTTTATTTTGATGCAAAATGAATTAAATGTTTGAAAAAACTTCACAGCTGTGCATATTGCAGTCCTAGTAAATTTCATACTAGGCCACCCCCTTTCCTAAACTAGAATATGAGCACATTTTAAACAATCATGAATGGTCGCAAAACCTAGTTCTTTACAGACGTTACATCGACGACATCTTCATAATCTGGAAGGGTGACCGCAGTGTCCTTGAAACCAATATTTTTCATCTCAATCACATTCACAATAGAATCAAGTTCACTCACCAAATAGACAAGCACAGCATCAACTTCTTGGATGTACTTATTCAGATTGATCAAGGATCCATCAAAACAAATGTATACATCAAACCTACAGATAGAAACAACTCCTTGCATTTTGACAGTTTCCATCAATCTACACTTAAAAAACATTTACCTTTCTCACAATTTATCAGATTAAAAAGAATCACTTCTGATCCAAAAGATGCTATTTCTATTACCAATCAATTTGCTGATCGTTTTCTCAAAAGAGGTTACCCACCACAGCTCTTGGAGGATGCTAAACGTAAGCTTGACAACACAGACCGTAATAGTCTGTTACAACGTACATGTAAAAAACAAGATAATCCACTGATATGTGTATTAAGACATTCTACTCAAGCAAACAATGTTATATCCATCATCATGAAGCACTGGAATATCATTTGTACTGAACCTTATTTATTGGCTTTATTCCCTCAGAAACCCATCTTTGCTATGCAAAGATCTAAAAATTTGAAAGAACTGTTAACTCAAGCTTCTGATACACCTGGTAAGATTTTCAAAGTGATGCAGAAATGCCTAAACTGTGTGCACTGCAACAATGTAATTATTGGTGATTGTTTTATTCATCCAACTAAAGGCCACCAAATCAAACTACGACATTCGAGTACTTGCGATACATCCAACGTCATTTACGCACTCAAATGCCCTTGCGGCAAAATTTATGTTGGTAGAACTGAACGCAAGGTAAAGACACGCATAGGTGAACATAAAAGTAATATCCGTATGAAAAATAAGAAGTCAACGGTCACAGTACATTGGATGGAAGCTCAACATAATATCTCTCATCTTCGTTTTACAATATTGGACGCACAAAGGTCAAGGTCCGATACTGATCCTCAAAAGACACTAGCACGTGCAGAATTCTATTGGACTAAAAAATTGCAGTCGCTTCAACCCCTGGGACTCAATGATAGCATCGAAAATTGTTTTCTGTAGTTTGATTTCTCTGTAAAAAGCTTAAAATGTTTGTTCAGTAACTTTATTGAATTCTACGCAATTGTTATATCCTCCACCGTAATATAGATTTTTTCTATGTCTTTCGGTTTTCACTGAGGTTTAAATCTGTCTTCACTTTCTATTATTTAAACCACTCCCGGTCCGATGCAAGCACGCCAGTTACGTATCTGACGTGGTTCCGCCGGACTTGACCACACTGCATCTACTGGGTAAGCTAATACGGGTCTCTTCGCGTTTATCTTTCACAAGAGCACACTTATTTCAACCCGCACCCGTTTGTCACTGCGACTGCTAGATTTCCGCATTTGCCTTTGAGCGTCTGACTTTTATTTCATCTTTACACTATTACCGCTTTGGTTTTAAGATATTAATCACATTAGTTTAAGTGCAGCCGTTAGACGCCATTCACGGTGTAGATTTGGAAGTGGCTTTCTGTGTTTCTGACTCAGACCAGTGGTTTTTACTTTAAATAATGCTCACCATTGAATTCTAGTTCTTTATTTAGCCTTTTGTTTATTGAATGTGAACATGACTGTTCGTTATGATTTAGGATTACACAGATATCTCCAGGTGATGCTAGGATTCATTACTTTAAAACATGACTACAGAACTGTATCATTGAGTACATTTGAGTTAGCTCTTGCTATGACAATAGCTTCTGACATTTGTTTTGATTTTAGTACGAGGATTGTTAATTGAATTGCCTCCTGTTTCTTTTGATTCTTTTCAGCTTTAAAGAATACCCCTGATGAAGGGTTCTGACGGGACCCGAAATCCATTGGGTACATTGTTGAAATATTGAAATGATTAGATGGTTAACCTTCCCAAGCTTCGCCATGCAATTCATTTCTGTTGAAGGATTTTTGAATATAAGCACCATTTGAGAATAAAATGGAACTGATGAACATAATGATTATTGGTCTATACGTTTTCATATAAAACCAGATCAAAGTTGTTAATGGCTTTCATATAGCCTCTTGAAAAGTGCTCGCGCCAGCAAAGGGCATTCCTTTTTGCATCATAGTTTGGTAGTTTACCGTGAGCCGCCTTTGGACAGGCGTCTTGGCGCTTGCAGCACAACCATAAACTGTTTAAGTTTGGAGTCTACAAAGTTTTATAATTGTGTGCACGTTGGCATTAGTTTTGTATTTCACAATTTTGTCCATAGCCTCCAACGTAGCACCACAACAAACATGTCATTTGAAGAAATCGCTTCCTTAACCGCAAACAAAGCGGACACATTGGCATTTTCATCTGAAGCTGCTTCATAAATATATGATCTAGTACAAGAGGCAAGACTTTTTAGTCCTCAAATATCTACCACATCGCAACTACTGAGACAACTCGAATATGTAAGTCGCAAAGAAGTCAATCAGAGATTACACGCGACTACTCTCATCCATTATCATAAAGCTAGAAGGATCCCCAGGGGTTTACGAATTGCTCTTAAACCAATGCTCTGTAAAACCAATAAACAATTTACGGAAAGGTGGTACCAAATTCTTAATAAATGCTCATTGGATTTGATCCTTTTGATCGTGGAAGAACTTTCAAACATCCTTAAGTTTTGGAAATGGAAATAGCAACTATCAAAGAGGAATTGTCTAAAAAAGAGCCTGAGAAATGGGATGAACTCTTACAAGACCTCAATGCTAAACTTGATAAATATGCAAAAGAAATACATGAACGCAAGATCAAGAAGTTCCGTAGAGACACCATTGATTATAAGCTAGATGAGGTGTACACCTGGGCAGAAGTTTATAATCAACGTAAATGGCAAATACCTACTAATGTCAACTCCTCTCAAGAGAGTGTGGTTTCTGATTCAGATGTGGCTCAGAATCGCCCTCCAGTGAGTCATGCTAGTAAAGCGGATGACATCGGCACGAAGACTGCAGAAAGCACTGAAGCTCGCAAATCTTTTTTGGCCACCAGTCCTGCCTCAAATCATCAACCCGAACAGTCTTCACAAAAACAAGGAGAAGCAAGAGAAAAAGTGTCAGTCTCAGAAATGGACAAGAGATCTTTGCGCAGCAAAACAAGAGCGACTTAGTAGTAAATCTCTCTAAAACCAAACTTACAAAAGCTCAAGTTGCGGTTCTGAATAAAGGAACATCTTATGTACCTACCTACCATAGTAACATAGCTGAAACGGAAATTGCTTTTTTCAAATTTGTCAGAATTCTACGATTACAATATTTTTTCAGCACCATTTAACCTTCCACTACGCTGCCGGATTCATCTGCATTGCCTGAGGTATTGGGCACATCCAAAGAGTTTAAACCAAAGAGTACGTTCTGTTCCCCAATTTCACATAAATCGATTGACTCTTTTGAAAGGTTGGTAAAAGCTGAAATTTCGAGCATCAATTTCCACAAACGTACTAAAGAGAATTTTTCAGCTAAAGAATGGAGTACTTTGAAACAACTTTCTAATAATTCTTCTGTGACCTTTGCAAAGGCAGATAAAGGTGGCGCACTAGTAGTGCTAGATACAGATTTCTACGAAGACAGTGTAATGCATCACATTACTGATTCTGACACTTATACCAAATTGGACCAAGACCCTACACGCAGTTACCAGAGCCTTTTGAATCAGATCCTCACACGTGCTGAAGAGATGTGCTGGATTAACCAAAAAACAAAGATGTTTCTCTATACTGCTTATCCACGAAGACCCAGACTTTATATGCTGCCAAAAATTCACAAAAATCAGGAGAAACCTCCTTTCCGTCCTATTGTGTCAGCATGCGGATCTTTATCTGAACCCATAGGGAGATATTTAGATTACTTCTTCCAACCGATCGTACAAAATCAACAATCTTATTTAAAAGACACAACAGCTCTTTTAAATCTTTTGAAAGATCTAGACATGAAGGAGATAGAACATTGGTGGCTCTGCACTATAGATGTCGTGTCCCTGTACACCTCCATTCCACATGCAGACGGCATTGAAGCTACTGAATGGGCTTTATTGAATCACAACCATATCAATGCAGAAAAGGTGTTTCTTATTGAATTACTTCAATTTGCACTCTATCACAGCTACTTCGAATGGAAAGGTGTATTTTATGCCCAAAACAATGGAACCTCAATGGGTTTTGCTGGAGCTCCTTCGTGCGCCAATATCTTTATGGCTAAACTAGAATATGAGCACATTTTAAACAATCATGAATGGTCGCAAAACCTAGTTCTTTACAGACGTTACATCGACGACATCTTCATAATCTGGAAGGGTGACCGCAGTGTCCTTGAAACCAATATTATTCATCTCAATCACATTTACAAGAGAATCAAGTTCACTCACCAAATAGACAAGCACAGCATCAACTTCTTGGATGTACTTATTCAGATTGATCAAGGCTCCATCAAAACAAATGTATACATCAAACCTACAGATAGAAACAACTCCTTGCATTTTGACAGTTTCCATCAATCTACACTTAAAAAACATTTACCTTTCTCACAATTTATCAGATTAAAAAGAATCACTTCTGATCCAAAAGATGCTATTTCTATTACCAATCAATTTGCTGATCGTTTTCTCAAAAGAGGTTCCCCACCACAGCTCTTGGAGGATGCTAAACGTAAGCTTGACAACACAGACCGTAATAGTCTGTTACAACGTACATGTAAAAAACAAGATAATCCACTGGTATGTGTATTAAGACATTCTACTCAAGCAACCAATGTTAAATACATCATCATGAAGCACTGGAATATCATTTGTACTGAACCTGATTTATTGGCTTTATTCCCTCAGAAACCCATCTTTGCTATGCAAAGATCTAAAAATTTTAAAGAACTGTTAACTCAAGCTACTGATACACCTGGTAAGATTTTCAAAGGGATGCAGAAATGCCTAAACTGTGTGCACTGCAACAATGTAATTATTGGTGATTGTTTTATTCATCCAACTAAAGGCCACCAAATCAAACTACGACATTCGAGTACTTGCGATACATCCAACGTCATTTACGCACTCAAATGCCCTTGCGGCAAAATTTATGTTGGTAGAACTGAACGCAAGGTAAAGACACGCATAGGTGAACATAAAAGTAATATCCGTATGAAAAATGAGAAGCCAACGGTCGCAGTACATTGGATGGAAGCTCAACATAATATCTCTCAGCTTCGTTTTACAATATTGGAAGCACAAAGGTCAAGGTCCGATACTGATCCTCAAAAGACACTAGCACGTGCAGAATTCTATTGGACTAAAAAATTGCAGTCGCTTCAACCTCTGGGACTCAATGATCGCATCAAATTTAATGGTTTTCTGTAGTTTGATTTCTCTGTAAAAAGCTTAAAATGTTTGTTCAGTAACTTTATTGAATTCTACGCAATTGTTATATCCTCCACCTTAATATAGATTTTTTCTATGTCTTTCGGTTTTCACTGAGGTTTAAGTCTGTCTTCACTTTCTATTATTTAAACCACTCCCGGTCCGATGCAAGCACGCCAGTTACGTATCTGACGTGGTTCCGCCGGACTTGACCACACTGCACCTACCGGGTAAGCTAATTCGGGTCTCTTCGCGTTTATCTTTCACAAGAGCACACTTATTTCAACCCGCACCCGTTTGTCACTGCGACTGCTAGATTTCCGCATTTGCCTTTGAGCGTCTGACTTTGATTTCATCTTTACACTATTTCCGCTTTGGTTTTAAGATATGAATCACGTTTGTTTAAGTGCAGCCGTTAGACGCCATTCACGGTGTAGATTTGGAAGTGGCTTTCTGTGTTTCTGACTCAGACCAGTGGTTTTTACGTTAAATAATGCTCACCATTGAATTCTAGTTCTTTATTTAGCCTTTTGTTTATTGAATGTGAACATGACTGTTCGTTATGATTTAGGGTTACACAGATATCTCCAGGTGATGCTAGGATTCGTTACTTTATAACATGACTACAGAACTGTATCATTGAGTACATTTGAGTTAGCTCTTGCTATGACTATAGCTTTTGACATTTGTTTTGATTTGAGTACGAGGATTGTTAATTGAATTGCCTCCTGTTTCTTTTGATTCTTTTCAGCTTTAAAGAATACCCCTGATGAAGGGTTCTGACGGGACCCGAAATCCATTGGGTACATTGTTGAAATATTGAAATGATTAGATGGTTAACCTTCCCAAGCTTCGCCATGCAATTCATTTCTGTTGAAGGATTTTTGAATATAAGCACCATTTGAGAATAAAATGGAACTGATGAACATAATGATTATTGGTCTATACGTTTTCATATAAAACCAGATCAAAGTTGTTAATGGCTTTCATATAGCCTCTAGAAAAGTGCTCGCGCCAGCAAAGGGCATTCCTTTTTGCATCATAGTTTGGCAGTTTACCGTGAGCCGCCTTTGGACAGGCGTCTTGGCGCTTGCAGCACAACCATAAACTGTTTAAGTTTGGAGTCTACAAAGTTTTATAATTGTGTGCACGTTGGCATTAGTTGTGTAGTTTTATAATTCAAAGATGTTACAGGTGAAAACGTTGACACAAAAGGCTGTTTTTTTCAACTAATTTTCAATGTCTCCTATATTTAACTGTTAGTTTCTATAAATAAACCTTGAAGGAACTACAGAAATGACCCCTTTCTGAATTCAGTGTTTTGTCTACTTTTAAAAAATGTATAGCTTTCCAGGATCCATTACTGCTTCCATACCTATTTCTACCATTAACTGGAAGGAGATTGAAAGCACAAAAAATAGCAAAAATAGGTTCTGTCCCGGAAAAATGCCAAAACTGTGTAAAAGATGTTGGTTTTCTGACAAAAGTCTGTCATTACCTAAAAGCTGGGAAAATGGTGATTTCAGCCCCACAAACCCTTTTTTGATACCGTTTGCAGGGAAAAACCCACATACCTTTATTTGCAGCACTTTTTTCCCATTTTTCCCCAAAAAACAAAATTGTAACTTTATTTTGGCTAATTTCTGGGTCCCCTCCAGGAGAATCCACAAACCCTGGGTACCTTTAGAATCCCCATGATGTTGGAAGAAAAGCATGCAAATTTGGCATGGATACCTTATGTGGTCAAAACGTTACAGGGGCCTAAGCGCGAACTACCCCAAATAGCCCAAAAAAGTCTTGGCACAGGGGGGGAAGGCCTAGCAGCGAAGGGGTTAAAAGAGTTTAGAAAACAGCTAATATGACCATGCAAGTGCAATGGTTAGATGCAATGTGCACTAAAACCTCTTCTAACCTCCATAAAGCATTGAGTGAGGTCCCCAAGGATGTTTTGTTAATTTGGGCCCTACGCGCTAGCTATAAGGAGGCGAGGCGGACTCGTCTTAGAAGTGTGAAAGAAAAAGCATGGGAAGATCTAAGGCAGGCAGTACAGAGAAGAGACAGTCAGGAGTTTTGGAAGGTGGTGAATGCCCCGTTCTGAAGAGATGAAGGGGATCCCTCGCTAGATGTCCACATAGAGGAGGATGGGTGGGTCAGGCATTTTCTAAATATCTTCTTAAATGCAAATAAGACCGTGATTGATAATTTTACTATGCAGGAGCAGAGTGATCCTTTTCTAAATGTTGAAATTGGGGAAGTAGAGCAAGCCCCTGGACCCGATGGGGTACCTGCTGACATTTTTTTTCGAGGTTAAATATCAGGGGGGGCCAGTACTGACAAATGTATTCAACATGGTAGCTGAATTAGTCACTCTCGATTCGTGGAAACACTCCATTAATATCCCCACATATAAAAAGGGGTACAGATCGGACCCACAAGATTATTGGCCCATATCCCAAATCAACAGTGCAGCAAAATTGATGGGAAGAGTAGTACTAAATAGGTCAGAGGAATGAGCAGCTCAAAATAAAATCATCGATATGTCTGGGGCAGCAGTCTGTGGCATGGTGGACGTAGAACTACTGCAGCGAGTGGAGGATGCATTCTGTAAAAGACTGTTATCACCCCCCCGGAATTGCGCGAATTCTATTTCTCATAGTGAACTAGGTTTACCAAGCCTTGAGGATTTGCCCCACTATTATTATGGCAGTCCGTACGGAAAAGAGACAGTTTACCACTGAACCAGGCGTTACTTAAGGATTGTTTAAAAATGAATTATGCCCACAAGATACCGTGGTTGAAATATGTAGAACCCACGCTCTCAGCACCAGGCCTCCATGCGCGGTTCGACTCACCGTCGCTGTTTGCCGTTGTTTGCCGGTTTCCCGAAGGCAAGGTTAAAACAGATCTTTCTGAAAAAGGCTGCAGACGGTAATTGGGAGAAAAATAAAGACAAAAGTACTGTAGCCGTGTACTGTACAATGCCCCTGCGAAGAAGAGAACTAAAGCTTATTTGACTTTTGTACACAATTCCCGGCACAGTTTTATCCTGACAAGGTGCAGTCGAAATTATATCTCGTTTATGTTTGGTTTTCCTTCTAACATATATTCTACGAAGGAGTTACCCCCTTGCCCATGTGATGGGAGGGAGGTACAATCACATTTGCTTATTTTATTTTTCCGTTCTTTTTATGGCACTCAAAGAAAAAATATGATTGTCCCTCTTTTATGAAAATACAAGTTTAGGCAGTGCCGCCCCACTCTATTTTTTATTCATAAGCTGGAAGACCCATGCGTGTGTTACATACCTGCATCCTTTTGTGGGCTGCACTTCAAGATGTAGACAATTGCATCAAGAGCTGTGACCTAGGTAATGGCTTGATCACGTTGGTGCTGGATGTTTAGTAACGGCCCGATATGAGCAGACGAAGAATAGGGACCCAGTGTTAATAACAATTTAAGAATGTAGGGGGTGTCAAAGGGGAAAATAGCTTTCTTTGCACATTATTATTACCATATATGTGTTTTATGTGAATTGATATGATATCGGACCAATCAATTATTTTATTAATTGTTTTAAAATTGGTACCTTATGATGTTATTGTGATATATTTGTATGATACATTGTGACGTTTTTGTACTTTTATGCATTGAAACAATGCGAAATAAAGGATTGGTCGATTGATTGACACACGTCATGATGTAAGAACTGGTACAAGGAAGTGGTGAGGAAGTTGTGTGGTACTATATTACACCTCGGTACAAATTAGCAACACTAGGACCGTTTATGTCATTCGATCTCATGCAAAGGCTGACATTAGGCAAGGCTTGGAGAGACCCCCAGGTCCTAAAGCCCCCACCTGATGTCTGTGTGAAAAAAATGCCTCTTTTGGAAAAAACAGGTAGTCAAAAACTGTGACATATTAAGCTGTGTTGTAAATGTGATCCTTAATCATTACTGAAAATGTATTTTATTGTAACGAAAAGGCATTTGCGATTTTATTTATTCATGATCCCTATTCTTAAACAAGGAAAAGACCGTAAATAATGTGCTTGTCTATGGGTGTTTGTAAAATGTTTCCTGCCAAATAACGCGTTCCAACTTTTAAGCATTGTTTTATTGAAAAAAATCATGTTTGTCCCTAGATGATGTAAGATATCAAGACAGTATGATCTCCATTATAATAACCTGCTTTATGAGGATTAAATGGTTTTGCAATGCAAACAAGATAAAATTGGTTTTAAGCAAAGCCAAACACTACTTCGCTAGTTCCAGATTTGAATAGTGGAATGAGAAATCTCTTTTATATTGCTATTGTGCACTGGTCAGCTAAAAAGTAATTGCTTTTTATAACGCAAATTTGCTTTTACTTTCCTGCAGTAATGAAATGAACCCAAAAAAATTCCTTGGAAATCAAAGTCACTATCACGGAAATGTCACCAATAAAATTCCATCATTTAGTATCAGCAAACAGATGATGGGGAGTCGTGTAAGAAATTGATTGACAGAATTCTATTAGCATGAGTTAAGCACATTAATTTCTAGTTATCTGTGCTGAGAAACAACAGAGATCTGATGTCTTCAAATATGTGAGTAACGTGTACAAAAGTAAGCTTGAGAGATATCCACACTGAAGTAACCCACTTGAATAATTCGGTGCAAGGCGTGCACGTTTGTGTTTCTTCTTAAACAGTTCTTAGGGAAATACATGGCAGGAGGACACAGAATGCAAAGAATGAGGAGGAATGATCATAAATGAGGTGCTATGGAGTTATTTCCATAGCCTTCAGTCCAAATCTATTTATTCTAAAGGCATTTTGTAATACGTGCCAAAGAACTTAGGGGCCTATTTGCACCCTAGCGGTGCTGGGACCGCCCGCCAGTGGTGCGGCGGTCCCGCACCGGCAATTAGAATGCCACCGCCATGGTGGCGGTGGCATCCCGCACGCATTGCATTGTGGCGGGCGGTGCTGGAAGCAGCACCCGCCACAATGCAATATATGCATGTCGCGCATTTGCGTGCACAACGTGGCAGGCAAATGCGGGGGGTACCATAGGTACACCAAATGTGCACTCCCCACCCCCCAACACCCTGGCGGCCGGCAACGGGCCCCGAAAGAAAAAAACACATGCCTTTCACGGAGTCTCCGCCATGGAATGGCACTACTCCGCCATTATAGTAATATGGATGGCGTTGCCTACAAGGCACCGCCACCATATTGCTGTTCTTTTCCGCCTGGTAGGCAATCGGGCGGATTGCCTACTGGCGGAAAAATGGCAAACCGTCTTCCTGTCCGCCGGGGTGCCCCCCGCCATCGTAATGTGGCGGGGGGGAAACTTATGCGGGCGGTGACTTTTGGCAGGCGGATCGCCACCGCCCGCCCTCTATACTAATCACCCCCTTAGTTTAGACCACCGATATTTTGGGGGGTATTTTGGTACAGACCACTATCTAAAGTGAAGTACTAGCCATATAGTGTGACATTGAGCATACATATTGCGACTCTTTAAGTTACTTTTATTGTACATATTTCAATCATAACAAATCCATGTGATAACACTAAGGGCTTGGTAAACTGTGTAGCATGAGTGACGATTATTAAAATAGCAACAACAATCTCTAAGAAAAAAATCAACTGATTTTTTACAACAGTAAAATAAAATAAATGCTTGTGGCTGACAGCAGAAGCAGTAAAGAAGCGGAATGGCATTTGGGAGCTCACAGAAGAACAGTGGTTAGAGGACAGGCCTGGCGCAAGCACTCCTATGTCCTGATGGTAGCATTCGTTTTATAATGTGTGTGGAGAGCCTCACTTCTAATGCATTATGCAAATGTTTCCGTGGGAGAATACTAAGGGAGGACCCAGTTTCTGAGTTCTGTACCTCCACTGCCCTTCTCCTGCCCCCCTTCACCTGGCAGACGCAATTATGAGATGGACGGTGTTTGCAGAACCTGGTCATTTCTCGGTGCAAAGGAGTCCCTACCCTCGTTATTTTCCATGAGTCCATATCGGCAGGTCTAACTTGCTTACATACAATCTCGGTGGAAATGCCCAATCATCGTTGACACCTGAAGATTTTGGCATGCAAAACACCTCAATCTGCGCAGTAGGTGATAATTACAGCACCCGGTTAATTCCGATCCCTGATAATGAGAAAATATCAACAATACACATAACTAAATTAAAATCACATTTCACTAAATCTTTTAAAGACCAAAATCATGACAATTGACCCTTAAGTTTAAATAAAAAGAGTAATTGCTAGAAATAAGTCTGTTATAGATTCATTCATTCATCCATCATTGAATTGTTCCCTATTCCATTCATCCATCTATTGCTTGAACATGAAATACTTTGAAAAAACAAGCGAGGAAAGATGTTTGTCAAAACTGGAACAGTTTGGTTAATGTTTAATTAAACAGTGTGACCGGGAGAACAGTAACAATCATAGGGCCTGGGGACTGTCTCAATTTAAAATCTATCTAACATAGACTTTTATACAATTCATTGAGTGTAATAAAATGGTTCTGCCAGTTATTTTTTGGAAAGGAATGCGGGCCGCTGTCTTTGGGGCCATACATTAATATTTGGATGAAGAATCCTGGGGAGCCTCGTCCTTGCGTGAACACAATATAGCCAGTGGATATCATGTCCAGATGTCTGGCATAAAGAGAGCAAGGTCACTGTCACTGTGTGTGCTGCATCCCGACTGGCTGAGTGTTCCTAACTTCATGTGACATCTGACTTTATGGTGTTTTAGGAATGCGTGCACCCCTCCGCCATGTGTGCTTTACTTGGGCCAATCTCCCTGGACCATTGGGGTGTCACTGCGCCTATCTGTGGGTTTATCTGGGATTTCCTGTTCACACGTTTGTCTGCTGACTACATGTTACCCCATCTGTGATCTCTCAGTCAGTGACATCGGGCCGGTGTCACAGAGCCTGCCTATGTATGTATTTCGGGCTTGACACGTAGATCACAATGGGTGAATTCATCAAAAAAAGATGCAAAGAACCCCACCCCAGTTGTAGCTGCTAAAACGAGGTGCTCACGATGGCCCTTGTCATGGTGAAAGCAGAGTAGAGTTGCGGAGGAACTTTCTTTTTTATGTTGGTTATTTGGGTTAACAGAACAATTTAATTAGGGTGCTGCATTGTTCAATGGGGCCATTAATTATGGGTGTCTTAAAAGGATAACAACAAAAATATATATATATATATATTTCTGTATACTGTTGCACAAATCCAGAATTAGTTTCCTGAAGAAATATGAAGGAGTACTCCATGAGTAGTCCTGCATCAAATGTATTATTACAGTAAGGGCTATATTATATATAGTGCCCTGGAGGTGAAATTGGCATGGTTTCCACTTTGTGTGCCCCTGGGGCACTATTGAATAACAGAAGAGGCTGCAGATGCTGGTGTGTCATGTTCTGCAATGCTGGTATTGCTGGAGCACATGTACCTCCAAGGCTACGCATAGAGTGTTTTTTTCTCTTTTCCATGGGGGTGTGGACTACGCAAAAGGAGGAATCACTTTGCCCTTGTGCCTATGCCCTTTTACAGACACTGGCACAGAGACAAATAGGCCTTTAGGAGGTGCGTTGAGAGTGCACCACAAACAAGTGGCGCAATGTTAGTGTGCCCACTGAGGGAAGACCTCTGGAGTTGGGAAACTGAGTCCTATTGACCCTCAGACATCCCCCAGCTGGCAGTTGCAGTGGCGGGTGCAGTCACTAACTGTACTTGCCTGCAAGAGTATCTCTTTCTGTGCTTTAAAGTTCAGGTGGCTGCTGTTTGCACTGTGAAACACAGAACAACTTAGAGCAGCCACCCAGTATTTCACTGAAAGTAGAAGTTCTTTGTTGCTGTGGGGGCAGCCATGCACTGTCGCTGTGTATGCCTAGTGCACCTGCTTAAATGTGTGCCATGACGTAAACTGGGACAGTGCGCCCATTACATAATTTGGGCCCAGGTAGTGATCATTCAAGGTTTGCGAGTATTCTGAAGTAATATGCAATAACCCTTTAAAAATGGAGAACTACAAATAGGAGTTGTTGATTAGCACCAATTTATGCATGTAATTTACCAGTTCTGGGTATTTTTTCACCTGAAGTTTTGCTTTCTTTGAATAGGTGAAATGTATTGTTCAAAAACCCAGGAGCTTCTGTATTCTCTTCAATATACCAAGGTATATAGTAAATCCCCTTACCAGTCCCATGGGATACTGGGTTATTTATAATCAGATCTTTTCTGTCACCAAAGATTAAGTTCAATTAAAGAAAAATCATTCATTTATGATCATATGCCCTTTTCCCAAAGATTTATTTTCACCTGCTATAACTGTGCAAATGGCTCACAAATACTTCTTAAATTGGGAAGGCCCATGGACATTAAAAACTCAAACATTTTCAGTTATCCCCTGGCCATTGATATGTGCATGACATGGAGCCACCCTAAATTGAATGCATTCAAAACTAAAATACTCATCCTCAAAGAGGTAAGAAATCTCAGAATTACCACAGGCTCCAAGCTGTCAATGAATGCCCAAGTGGATTAGGTAGCTAGATCAAGATTTCTTAGACTGAAAACCATCCTAGTTGGGAGCAAACATACTTTTCCTGCCTGCAGCTGTGTGGACAGGGAAGACATGTCTGCTCCCAACAGGCAGCATATTTAAACATGGCCCTGCCGGGTGGGAGCAGACTTCTGTTTTGCTATCCTCAATGATGCAGGCAGGGAAACAAAGATTGCCCCCAACCAGAAGAAGCAAGCAAAAATAGCTGCTACCACTCAGCAGGAGCAATGCCAGCTCCTGCAGTATGCGAGGTGTCCAATGGGGCCACCAGTGGCCCAGGGGATGGAGTCCTCAGGGCCTAAAAAGGCTTAGGGGAGTTGGGCTGCATAGCTATACTTCCCTTTCCTTTTTTATTGCATATCTCCCTGGGTAATGCAGTTCCTGGGGTCTAATAAGGCTCTGGGAGGCGAGACTGCCTTCTACTCCTTTTAATATTACAATTTGGCCCTGGGGATGGGGTCCCGGGGGCCTTTTAATGCACACTGAGGGGTGATGCATGGACCACTCAGGTCTAATAAGGCTTTGGCACTTGGTTGGTGGAGCTGTGTGCCCTTCTCCCTTTAATAATAGAATTCAGCCATGAGAGATGGGGTCCTTGGGGCCTATTAAAGCTCGGAGAAGGCGATAGCACTCCCCTCTCCCCTTAATACTAGAATTCAGCCCTGGGGGATGGGGGCTCCAAGGTCAATTAAGGCTTAGGGAGTGGGGCCACATGGCCCCCTCCCCTTAATGATAGAATTGAGCCCCAGGGATGGGGTTCCCAGGGAGTAAAGGCTTGGGCACCCACCTAAAACCCTGGGAATAGGGACCTGTGGGCCTACTAAGGATTGGGGCGGAGAGCCGTGTGGTCGCCCTCCTCCTTTGCATTGCATATGGATGGGGATAGGGTCCTAGGTCCTAATAGGGCTTGTAGAGGGGCTCTGTATGCGCCCTCCCAAGAATTATAGAATTCAGCTCCAAGGAATGAGGTCCTATTAGGGCTCGGGGAGGGCAGCCACGTGTCCCCCCCCTTCCTAAATAAAACAATTCAGCTGCAGGGATGTGGTTCCTGGGCCTAATTAGGCTTTGACACCGGGGGGGACCCACCTCTGGCCCCAGGGGATAAGGGCCCTGGGGCCTCAATTTGCCCAAATGGAGTCTCTGGGGAGTAATAAGGCATAGGGTGTGGGGTGCGCAGCCACCTCCCCTTTGTTATTGCTGTTGTCCTGGGGAATGGGGTCCCTGGCCCCTAACATGTCTTGGGGACTGTGCAACCCTCCTCTACTTTTGTTTTCCATTTGGTCCCAAGGGAAGGTGTCCCCAGGACCTAATAAGGCTCAGTGAGGGTGGTTGCACACCCCTCCCCATAGTACCAGAATTCAGTCCTGTGGAACAGATCCTTGAGGCCAATAAAGCTTGAGGAGGGGTGCTGCTTTTCCCCCTACCCGTAATAATGTAATTTGGCCATGTGGAAGTAGTCCCTCGGGCTAAATAAGGCTAAGGGAAGGAGAAGTGTGGCCCCCCTCCCCTTGTTTATGCTTTTGGTCCCATGAGATGGATTCCCAGTGCCTAATAACGCTCATGAGGAGGCCCACATAATAATATAATTTGACCCCGGGTATGGGGTCCCAAGGCACGATTAAGGCTCATGGGGGGTCACGCAGCCCCCTCTGCTTTTTTATGATGGCTGGCATAAATGATGTTATAGAACATGTGATATGTGAGGTCATAAGCAGTGCATGACAGTGGCAGAACTTACAGTTAGCTCTGCTAACTATAACTAGCGAATTTCTGTGTATTTTTGAGTTTTACTTTGAATGTCAGTTTGAAAAAATACAAAATCATATCTTATTCTCACACCTAAATAAAACGTCATTTTAACGATTCGTTTTTTCATTGAATATATATAAATGTATATCGTTCTGTTTATATTTATAAATATATAGATACATACCTACATATATATGTATAAATATAAATACACACATATATATATATATATATATATATACACATGCATACATATATATATATATATACACGTGCATATATATGTATATAAAGCTCAATATGTAAATATGATTATTGTAGGGAAGGCACCACAAATTGGTAATTTATTTAGCTTTATTATTATGTTTATTTATAAACCACACACATAAGAACGTTTGATCGTGTAGTTACTATCACATTTATAAACTTATGGGTGTTTAGTGCCTAGTAGGTAAAATTGCATAATTATAATATGTTCCGGTTTCTATGCTTGTATACATATTGCTATATATTTACATGTGTGGGTGTCTTTCTATATGTATATATGTGCTTACTGGGAGGGCATCTCCTTTAAACACAGCCAATACCTCCACTGTCTCCCTTTATGTATTAACTTCAATTATTTATTTCTTTAAAAACAATATATAGTAAATGCATGAGATCTCAAGGAGCATTAACTTAGCACACTTATCAAAACAAAACTGCTGTGTTAAGGTTGATATGTTTATATACCTATTGCTATATATTTACATGAGTGGGTGTCTTTCTATATCTATATATTTGCTTACTGGGAGGGCATCCCCTTCAAAATCTGCCAATACCTTCACTGTCTGGCTTATCCCTAACCTATCTGAGTACTATGGACTCCTAAACAACCATTCAAAACCCATTATCCCTTTATCCAGTTCATCCAACAAACAGGCACACACCTCCACCATTCCCATCTTCCCTTTACGTGATAACTTCAATTAATCTATCTCTTTAAAAAATATATACAGTAAATTAATGAGATCTCAAGGAGCATTAACTTAGCACACTTATCAAAACACTAACCTTGAGTTCCACAGTAGTATGCTACTCTCAGCATATCACTTCAATGTCTCATTGAGGGTAGTAAGCACTATATAAATGCAATTAACAATTGCAATCTGATTGGTTTTACTGGGAGTGGTGTAACAAGTTTGAGTTAAAAATGCTGCAACTAATCAGATCAGACTGTATCGGAAAAAGTTGTGTGTACATGTGTAGGACCTATCTTATACTTGTTGATACAATGGAGGTACTTGGACAAATGGCTGCTGCACTGGGGCATCCAATGACAGTACCTGGACATATTATAACGGTACTTAGGTACAGGATGCCAATACCACTGTAGTGTGCCAATCTGTGATTACAAGAAAGTTACCAGGTACAGGAGGACAGTACACCTGTAGTGTATCTGTCAGGCTGTGTCTGAGAATAGAAAACTGAACATGGGCATGCCTTGGTTTTCCAAGGCATGTGCTGCAGCTCGGCTGGAGGTCAGCATGCAATGTCAATATATAGGAATGAAACAGCAGTACTGGTATATGCGGACTATTGTAGACCATATGCTAGCTGTACAAAGTCATGTGATGGCTGTGTCTTGATAAAAGATCAATCCCTATACAGTGAGCAAATGAGGTTCGACCGCAAGTATATCGTCTAAAAACTACAAAAGACAAAAAAAGTCACTTAAAGGTACTAAAGTTGAAATGAATCCATTCTGTTTTTGACTCATACAAGATGTGGTTCATCAAAAGATTTTTGAGATGTTGTCTCATCCTCAACTTATCGCGGCTTGATTTAACATTTGATGACCTCTCACACTGAGGTAGAAATAATGCCACCCCAGCGAACTGAAACTTGGGAGTTCTTATAAATCTATGCTCAGGACAAATACACTGGGTCATGATTTTGGGGGCAAGAAAAAGTATAAAATATACCTAGGGGTATACTCAAAATATTCTTTATTCAGCAAGTACCACTGGTATGTTTAAAACCACTAAATAAAATCGATCATATAGTGAAATACAATGAATCACTGGACCAATTATTTATATTTACCAACATATTTCAACCACTATACCAGCCTAAGAAGGTCTACGGTCTTCTTCAGGGTAATGTAGATTAAGGAAATGGTGTACATTTAGACCATGCAAACAGGTAAACAATTGTACCCTACCAGTCCCTCTATATGATCTGTAGTACCCTAGTCATACTAAACTGCAAGCTCCATGGCAAAGTGTGGGGGACACCTCCTCCATTGTCACACATTCGTCAGAAGACCAGCGCTGGAATTGCACCTATTGGGGCTCCCTCTACTGCCGTAATCTGGTCCCACATTATGGCCGTGAGGGGGGGGCTGATAGTTTGGTATGACTAGGGTTCTACAGAGGGACCCAGTGTATTTTTCCTTAGCATAGATTTGTAAGAACTCCCAGGGATAGACTAGCTTCCCTCGGATGAGTCTGCAGGGGTGACACTATTCCTACCCTGGTGTGAGAGGTCGTCAAATGATGAACATGCCTCAATAAGTTGAGGGTGAGATGACCTCTCAAAAGTCCTTTGATGACCCACATCTTGGATAAGTTAAAACACAGAATGGGTTCATTCTGAGTTTAGTACACTTTAGTGACTTTTTTCGTGTTTTGATAAAAGATGACAGCAATAGAATATTAAACTCCATCATGAACTTGTCTTCTTCGGTGTAGTTAAATACTTAAGACCTGACTTTTCAACCAGTAACCTTTTAGGTAGTTAATACTCTGTTTTTGATGCATGTTTGCTATTAAGGTATTTTCTTTTAACTAACTCTCTCAAATCAAACTTGTATGCATGGCTGCCTAGGGTTTTCAACTATTTCTAGACCCTATTTTGCTGGTGAGAGAAATGGGGCTTTTGGGTGACAAAAGTGCAAGCCCTGGTCAAGCAGCCCACAATCCTTGTCAGGGTAAGACACAAGTAAACCCAAAATTAACCTGGTAGCTTGGTACAGAGCAGTGAGGCTTAACTCAGGGGCAATGTGCAAAAGTATTTGGTAAAGTATTTGTGCTACACTTCAAACAGTAATCTAGTGATAACACACCACAAAAGGAGCCCATAAAATGTATTAGGAAGGTAGAGTGATTTGTAATAAATAAAATAAGTCCAAAACCACAAAACTCCAATTAGCAGAACAAGAGATGTTGAGTTTTAATTGTTTTAGAGAAAATAGCACCAAATGGCCTAAAGCGTCAACTTTGGATATCTGGTCACTCTGGATTGTGAAAATGTCACAAGTCCAGGGAGACCCCAATGGAGCACGGGCCAGCTACAGGGACCGAGTTAGGCCCACTAAATTGAGTACCTTAAATTCTGGTTGCGGAGTGTTGCGTGAAACCACGTTGAAAATGCATCGTGCAGCTGAAGTGATACATCAGTTTCGAGATGCGGTGAGGCTGCCTTGTGAAGTCCTTTTCTGTCAAAGTTGACAATCTCCTCAACAGGGCTTCTGATGCAATGTTCAGTGTTGAGGATGTGGGATGCAGTAAGGGTGATGCATTGGTTCCGAAGAGCTAGGAGGATGCAATGCAGAGCTCATTGTTGAGGCTGGCATCCATGAGGGACGCAAGGTCCTGCACCAAGGCTGCATTGCATAGTGGCAGTTCCGAAGCCGATGCAGGCTGAGGCGGCAATGTGGGTGTCTCCGGATCCATGCCTCCATGCAACAGTGGTGATACGTCAGTTCTACTCGAGGTTGCGTAGCAGAAAGAGATGCATCAGTTTGGCTGGACCCACAGAGCCTGGCAAAGTAAGTTAAGTCCACTTCCAAGGGTCCAATCACCTCTTGGCAGGGTAGACTGACAGATGGCAGAGTACAGATGCAAGGTTGTTGGAAGCTTTTTATGTTCCTGAGGCTTAAGGTCAGGAGGCCAGTAAACCAGCACTTGGAGTCACTTTGGGTTCTGGGATCAAGAGATGAAGGTCCAGTCCTTCTCATCCAAGCAGGAGGGCAGTAGGCAGCTGGTCAGCTCAGCAAAGCAGGAGTCCAGTACAGTGGCAGTCCTTCAGCAGCACAGCAGTCCTTCTTCCTGGCAGAGTATCCACAGCTCCGGAAGTGTACTGAAGTAGTGCTGGCAGAGGTCCAGTATTTATACACAATTTTGCCTTTGAAGTGGAGGAGAAGCTTCAAAAGGTTTCTCTTTGAAGTCCACAGTGATTGTGCCTTCCCTGTCCTTGCTCCAGACAAAATACAGGTGGTAAGAAGCCCTGTGTGTGGAGGGAGTACATAGCATTTCTACTTGAATGTGGGGCTGTGCCCAGCTCCTCCCTCCACCCTGCCAGTAATGGCCCATCTAGGCACACCTAGGCTCCCCATTGTGTGTGGCTGTCCAGGAAGAGTATACAAAGCCTAACTGTCAGCTAAACCCAGTCATATGACAGGAGACAGGATACAGGCACTAATTAGCTAAGGCAGAAAAATACCAACTTTCTAAAAATGGCATTTTCAGAATTGCAATTTAAAATCTGACTTCACCATTAGTTAAATTACATTTTTAAATTGTGATTCTGAAAACACAAAACATGAACTGGTTATTCATCGCAGGTGAAAAGTACCCTTCTGGGAGAGAAAGGTTGTGCAGTCGTGAAACTACCATTTTACATACATTGCAACCCGCCCTCTAAGCTGTGCAGGGCCTATCCTAGGGGTGACCTATTTGTATTAAAAAGGAAGATTTGGGCCAGGCAAAAAGTTTATTTGCCAGGTCAAAATGGTAGTTTGAAACTCCACATGCAGGCTCTGCAATGGCAGGCCTGAGACATTCTTGAAGGGATACTTAAGTGGGTGGCACAATCAGTGCTGCAGACCCACTAGCAGCATTTAATTTATAGGCCCTGGGTAAATATACCAATTGGGGATAACCCAATATTACCATGTTTTAAGAAGCGAGCACATTCACTATAGCACTGGTGAGCAGTGGTAATGTGCACAGAGTCCTAAGGCCAGCAAAAAAGACATCAACACAATCATGGAGGAGGAAGGCAAAAACTTGGGTGGAAGACCACCCTAAGGCCGACAGGTCTAACACCTGGCTTTAGAACTATAGTAATACATTGCCTGTGGTCCCCTTCCAAAACATGTGATGTTCATTGGAATTCCCTAGTATGCCTATCTACCTCCCCTATAAGTCCATTGGAAGTTGGTCCTAAATAACATCCATGGCATGGAAAGTTACATGCTACATGTGGTTTACAGTGTGTGTTCATACCAGCCACGTATACAACACAAATATATGTCTATCTGTTAGAAATATGCCCTTTCTGCAGGGTCATTCAGAATTTTTTTTCTTTTAGCTGAACCATATTTTTGCTGGCTATAGAACTCTGTGCACTTTACCCCTGATAACCAGAGGTAAAGCGCTTGTGCTCATCCTCTCAACATGACAAAACTGGTATACATCTGATTGTCATCTTTAATTTACCTATAAGTCCAAGGGCCCGTAAGTTAAATGCCACAAGTTGACTATAGCACCCATTGTGCCACCCACTACAGTAACAATGTAAACATGACTGCAGGCTGTGCAGGTTTCATCTACAAATTCAACGTGTTAAGATAATCCCTTTGGACAACATTAAACCTTCCTTATAAGTATTTATAAGTCCTTCCTAGTAGGCTTTATTGCCTATATTGCAGGGTGCATGTTATTTAAAAGTAGGACATATAAAAGTTCATTGTTAAACATCTCCTTACAGTGACTAACCCCTAAAACCTATTTTCACTGTAGCAGTGTTGGCTGTTTAATAGGAAACTTGGATGTAATATTAGGTGTAATAAATGCTTTCTACGGCAATTTTTTTGACTATTTTAAATATTTATTAGAAGCCCAACTCACAAGTGTAGTTGAATTTGTAATAACTATTTTGGAAAGGGGCTCCTTAGAATCGTAACCTTTGCCATGCCTGACGTTCCTGGAAACTAATTCTGTATTTTACTCTGGCTCTTCTACCGGCCCTTAATTAGCATTTAAATGGCTGTGAATTAGGTGTAAAGTTTCCCTCAGGACAGGAACAAAAGACCTTGGGTGTGGGCAAATATTGTTGTGCCATTTACAGGATGGCCTGTGGACTGGGCCCAAAAACTTGATTAACTTCAAAGTGGCCTACCCTGTCACAAGCATTTGTAGCTAACACCCAGGCCTGCACCCTTCTTTAATCACCCCAGAAAGACCAGCCTGCACCACAGTGAGCCTCTTGTTGATATAATAGTGTCAGATCCTGCTGGAGTGTCAAGACCTGGTTAACAGTTTGGCTTTTTTTTTTTTTTAGATATCAAACTTTAAAGAGTTAAGACAGAAAGGCAAAACGATTCTAGTGTCTCCCTGTCTGGTTCTTGAAAAATTCAGCTTCGTTCTAATTCTGTCTCTGAGTTTGTGTTGATATAGATAATCCTTTAAATTGGATTTGGTTTTAGATTTGGGAGGACACTAGGACTACCATAGTATTCTCCCCAAATCACAGTTAGGATATCGGCATTCCTAATGTATAGAACTCATTGAGTTTCATTTAGGAATTCACAAATTGACCTACCTTATAAATGTATTAATGAGTTAGGATGCATTTTGCGACCCATTAGTAATCACAGCCATCATGGGGAAGGTGGGCTGCTGAGGTCAGCAGACAATCATGCCTGTGATTGCTTTTCAATAAAGCAATCTTAAAAAAAAAAGTAGCTTATTTTCCTTAAAGGAAAATGGGATGCTTATAAAAAGAAAAAAATGACATCTTAATGTTACATTTTTGAAGAGTAGGCAGTGGCCTGCTATAAAAAAATATTATTTACTACTTCAAATTGGATTTTGATGTTAGATTGGGAAGGATACTAGGACTACCAGAGTACACTCCCCACACACAAAGCCAACCTCAAGTTTATTGTGGTTGAATACTTCGGCCATCTAGATAAAGTCAGAAGGGTTAGCCTCTTGAACTTTTACGTCATACCTTGAAGTTTCATTTTTTGTAAGAAGGCAGTGATCAGATGGACCACTGCCTGTTATTAAAAAGTATTTTTTACATTCGCAAATGGGAAGAGGCTGGTTTGCAAATGGGTTACCACCAGTTTTAAAATGGTGTTAAAGTATTACAGTTTTATGACTGGAATTTGTCACAACACAACAATACATACTATACCAATTTAGTGTTGGAAGGAAACTCTTAACACGCCCCTTCCAAATATTGACTCGCAAATGAAAAATGAAATTCGGTAACAAGCTACCGAATCGCATTTTGTACATTTGACAAATAATTTTTTCGGTTGCAAACAGCCTGATTCTGAAAATCAGTCTATTTGCAACCAGAAAAATGCTTTGTACATCTGTCCCTTAGTGTCTCCGTTGCAGTCCTGAGGTGTACACCTGTGGTAATTAATCCACTGGCAATCACTTTTGGCTGCAAACTAGTGCATCATTATTTTCACAGCCCGAGTAATTGCCAGTGGCTGAGATCAATTCAAACATTCAATTTACCACTTTTTTGTTTACTTCAGTGTTTTGCCCTAAGTGGGATGTGTACATCAAGACATGGGTTCCATGTACACTGTGCCACTGGAACCATGCTATACCCAACTGATGAGACCTAGTAAGGGTGAAATCATTCTTGGGTAGCTTGTATTTTCGGTTCAGGGAGGACCTTGCATGGCAGTTCGGACTGGACTGTCCCACTGATTTGCAGATGGCTGAGTGCAAACTGAAGAGGTATCGTAGGCAAATTATGATGGACTGCGATGTGGCCCGAGTAATTACATGTAGCTGAGAATAACTCACCAGTTCCATCCAACACTTTCTTCTATGCTAAATAATTCACAAAAATGCATGGCTAAATTTATATATTAGCTCCTGAATTATTGCTTTGCATCATTCTGTAGGAAAGGTTTTGCTACATATTTGCCAGGTGTCTTACAGGAGTCGACTACATATAATGACATTCTCACAATAGAGAAAAGAGGATTAAAAGTAATTTAGGTGAACTCTTCTTGATATCTGTGCAACATGCAAGAAAAGCTATACACAACATGAGTTCAGGCAATGTGTTTTTAATGGCCTGGTTGACTGATACAGTCCCTTGAAGAAATTGAAATGGTGAGAGCTTCCAAATGATTTGTTAAAAATCATGGGGGGAACTAAAATCAATGCCTGAGTGCAAACATAATTGGGATAAATGATATAATAATAATCCACTGTGCAACAAATATCCTTAAAAGGGGAATCACACTTTGTCCTGTACGTCAAAAATGTAAGAGTCAACATCCAATTATGTACTAGAGTGACACTATAATACCACTGAGCTTATTTCTCATTGGCATATTGATAACATTGTAGAAGCTCTGTAGTATGAATTGCAAGGGAATAAAACTTGATAAAACTAAGGTAACATTTTTTGAGATTTGTAAAATATTGGTATCTGTAAAAATAAAAAATAGGCATAGGCCCTGATTATGAGTGGGTCAGTGTTTTACAAGATGAGTGTAATTTATTTGACCCTTCATTTTATTTTGGTAGGTCAAACCTGCTGGAGGACAAATGATGATAGGTGTGTTAGTTTTCTGGTTGGTAGAGGTATGCACCCTGTCCAAGCAAGAACCACAATTCTAGTCAGGGTATGTCACAACTGGACTGTTCCCATGAGGCACAGGGTCAGACTGATTTGCATATGGCCATGTCTGAACTGGGGTGGCAGAGTGGGCTAAAGAACGGTGATGGATTAAACCCAGATCAGTTGACTGGGGGTGAGTGCTTGCAATGTTCAACACTCCGTCCATCATTTCCTTTGGTTTTGCTATGTCACAACAATACCTAAATTATCCTGTGCTCACCCCCTGGCAGTATGGCACAGAGCAGTCAGGCTTAACTTAATAGGCAATGTGTAAAGTATTTGTGCAACACTCCAAACAGCAAGACTGTGAAAACACCAAAAAAAAGACTCCACGCCAGGTTAGATAAAAAGGATATTGTTATAAAGAAAACAATACCAAAATGTCAAAAATTCGGAATTTTAAAGAATAAATGTCAAAATAGCACTTAGAAGCAAGTAGCGCCTAAAGATTTAATTGTATATCAGAATAACAATGTATCAACTGGTAAACATTTATAAAGACCATTAAATAAAATGTTATTTGCAGGTAGTTAAACAGCACTACATTACAAATATATTGAAGTAATCAAACATAACCAAATGTGCACTGGTCGTGTTAGTGACAGTGAACGGCGCAGTGACACAAGTGATGTGGACAGTGTGAGACGGCGACAAACAATAAAGTACAAAAAACTGTAAGGGGTCAAAAATATATACAATTCGGATAAATGTAAATACAATTTCAATATTAATTACAAATGACCCTATGAAGGCCACGATTAACGCTGTTAAGTCAACGGCGTTTCGACCAGTCTAATTAATGGTCATCTTTAGGACTTTGGTTACAATTTTCTTAAGTAGTGCTGTGTGAGAAGAAAAGAAAAGAATGAAAATATGGAAGAAACCCAAGGTAAATGAGAACCAAAAGACCAGGCTAGTAACTATAAGAGAGTACCTGGTAATGCAGCGTGTAAGAATCCCTGTTCAAGAATACAACCAATAGAAACCAATTCAGCAACCACTGGAAAAGAAATGGAAATGGGTGAGGAAAAAGTGAAGAAAAGAGGGAAGGGAGGAAGAGGGGGGGGGGGCTGAACTATACAATGCCCAGGAAAGAAAGGCGCAAAAACCTTTTATTCTGGTGGAAGGATAAACAAATTCGGACCACCGTGTGTCTTGGATTTGAAGGACAAAAAAGTCACGGGGCTCGTTAAAAGAGTCAATGAAGCTAGAGCCTGATCCGCATAAAACGGAAGACATAAATCAAAAGCCCTTTACCTGGACGTTAGCAATTGCCGAGGCACGGGTAGTGACGATTCCTTAATAAATGAGGGAATTGTGGACCTGATGTCTAGAAAGGTAGTAAACCAATTAAAAGAATTTTCTGTAAAAAAAATATAAGTAGGGCATGGACATACCGAGCCGTGGGTCATATATCAAGCGACTCTTACCTAAGCAAAAAGAAGGGACCATTGAAAAATATGTAAACGGTAAAACCGCACTAAATGCCGATCAAAGGCCAGCGAAACAAGTCAAACTACTGGCAATAATCAATCTCCGGCGACGAGTGAAGCATCTTACACGAGTTGCGTTGAATGCCGGAAGTAAAAATCACCACAGGAACGTGGTGTGTGGTATGTCATAACTCAACTACTAGAATGCATATAGATTCAATAAAGCGTTCCCCTGGGGGACAGAGAAGAGTCAATAGAGGCATCCAAAGCATGGTACCAGAAAAGTGTCAATAAAAGGCACCCAAGAGTTGTGGAAATATAATATCGTTAACCCCTTCTGTGCCCATGACGAGATGGTCTCGTCATGGAGCACAGTCGCGCTGTGCCCATGACGAGACCATCTCGTCATGACACCCACCCACGGGGGAAGCGCTGGCGCTCCCCCCGTGAGTGGTCGATCTTTTTTTTTTTTTACTGGGAAGGCAGGGGAAGACCTTCCCCTGCCTCCCCCCGCCCCCGCGTCATCAATGACATCAGCGCGCGAGCCGCGCTGACGTCATTGGAGGTTTCCCTTTGCTCTCCGAGGCGCAGGAAGCCATTTGCTTCCTGCGCCACGCAGAGTAAAGGTGAGTTTTGGGGCTGGAGAGAGGTTTTTTTTTTCATCGGTGGGTTTGGGTTAGGGTGGGGGGACTTTGGTCTTGTAAGGCATGCCACGAGGCTCGGCTTCGTTCGTGTGTGCCTGTTGTTGCTTCCCTCTAAATTATTTCCCAAGTTGAAAAACGCTTGTCTTTCAAGTTGCTTCCGTGTGAAATGGATCTAAAAATGCAGAGAAATGCCCTTCTTTGTAATCTATCGAATTCAAAGTGCAGCAGCATGATTTTTGACTCGGTGGGTTTGGGTTAGGGTGGGGGCACTTTGGCATGCCACGAGGCTCGGTTTCGTTCGTGTGTGCTTGTTGTTGCTTCCCTGTGAAATGGATCCAAATTTGAAAAACGCTCGTCTTTCTAGTTGCTTCCCTGTGAAATGGATCCAAAAATGCAGAGAAATGCCCTTCTTTGTAATTTTTCAAATCCAAAGTGCAGCAGCATGATTTTTGCATCGGTGGGTTTGGGTTAGGGTGGGGGCACTTTGGTATGCCCAGGCATGCCACGAGGCTCGGCTTCGTTCGTGTGTGCCTGTTGTTGCTTCCCTGTGAAATGGATCCAAATTTGAAAAACGCTCGTCTTTCTAGTTGCTTCCGTGTGAAATGGATCCGAGAAATGCCCTTCTTTTTAGTTGTTCAAATCCAAAGTGCAGCAGCATGTAGAGAAATCTAATTTCTTATATGATACCTAACTAATAGCAAGACAGAGGGGTTGCAAAGTGGCTAGATTGTTTTTTTTTACATCCAAATACACCAGCATCACTTTACAGAGTTTGCCAGTGAAGTGCTACTTTCATTTTCTCGTCTTTCTTTGAAGAGCATTGTTGTTTCCAGGTTGGGAGAGTGTACCATTCCTGGAGGTACTGCAATACCTGGTTGATGGGTGGATTGGAAAACACAATGTGTACCATGGCTCTGTGTTTATGGAGGTGGTCTTTTTATAACATACTGCTTACGTTTTGTAAGGATGTAAGCAATGGACAGTGAAACGGTTCCCTTCAGGGCCCTCTAGTCATGTCCATAACTTTTCAGGTGAAAGCACTCGCTGATTTCTGAATAGTTAGTGAGAGATCGTTTAGGTAACCATGTTGTTTCTGCTTACATTTCACATGCTTTGCATTCCCTATGAGTGGTTGCTTTTTTTTTTTTTTTAGACAGCATATTACTCTTATCAAGTGCATAATTTGAATTGAGCCACATCCAAGTGTTTATAGCGGGCACAATTAGGTTACAGCTGAAGGCAGTGCGAGTTTCAGTGGGCAAGTATGGTGTTCAGTGGGGATGTGGCACTATGGCCAGAGCTGTGGAATTTGGAACTGGGGAACCGGGTTCCACATTCATGACCAGTCCACCACACCACTGTACTGAGGGAGCACATTCCCATGCTAGACCGTAGAAGGCCCCACTAGACCTTAGAAGGCTTGATGTCTTAGCACAAGCAGGTGTACCCTAGTGGTGTCAATTGTGGGTTAACCTTGAAGGCCTGTCCACCACAATCCATACTGAAGTCCATCTCACATTTCCCACCTCCCAGCGTTCCCCTGGGTCTCCCGGTAAAAATGGTGCCTCACTTGTGTGGGAGGCCCAAGTACCCGCGACAGACAAGGGCCCAAAACGTAGTGAGGTGACATCAAAATTGCCTATCTCAAAACCACCTGGTTTTGCAAGGGGGGTCACCTGGGTTTTTGGCCCGGTGCTCGGCGGCCATCTAGGGAAACCTACCAAACCCATACATTTCTGAAAACTAGACATCCGGGGGCTTCCAGGGAGGTATGGCTTGCGTGGATCCCCCAACGTTTCCTTAGCCAGAATCCCCTGCAAACCTCAATTTTAGCTGAAAAAAATCACTTTTTTCACACATTTTTGTGTGGGAAAGTTGTGGCATCACCGGGCTCACTCAAATTTCCCACATTCCAGCGTTCCCCTGGGTCTCCCGGTAAAAATGGTGCCTCACTTGTGTGGGAGGCCCAAGTACCCGCGACAGGCAAGGGCCCAAAACGTAGTGATGCGACATCAAAACTGCCTATCTCAAAACCACCTGGTTTTGCAAGGGGGGTCAACTGGGTTTTTGGCCCGGTGCTCGGCGGCCATCTAGGGAAACCTACCAAACCCATACATTTCTGAAAACTAGACACCCGGGGGCTTCCAGGGAGGTATGGCTTGCGTGGATCCCCCAACGTTTCCTTACCCAGAATCCCCTGCAAAACTCAATTTTAGCTGAAAAAATCACTTTTTTCATACATTTTTTGTGTGGGAAAGTTGTGGCATCACCGGGCTCCCTCAAATTTCCCACCTCCCAGCATTCCCCTGGGTCTCCTGGTAAAAATGGTGCCTCACTTGTGTGGGAGACCCAAGTACCCGCGACAGGCAAGGGCCCAAAACATAGTGAGGTGACATCAAAATTGCCTATCTCAAAACCACCTGGTTTTGCAAGGGGGGTAACCTGGGTTTTTGGCCCGGTGCTCGGCGGCCATCTAGGGAAACCTACCGAACCCATATATTTCTGAAAACTAGACACCTGGGGGCTTTCAGGGAGGTATGACTTGCGTGGATCCCCCAACGTTTCCTTACCCAGAATCCCCGGCAAACCTCAATTTTAGCTGAAAAAATCACTTTTTTCACACATTTTTGTGTGGGAAAGTTGTGGCATCACCGGCCTCACTCAAATTTCCCACCTCCCAGCATTGCCCTCGGTCTCCCGGTAAAAATGGTGCCTCACTTGTGTGGGAGGCCCAAGTACCCGCGACAGGCAAGGGCCCAAAACGTAGTGAGGCGACATCAAAATTGCCTATCTCAAAACCACATGGTTTTGCAAGGGGGGTCACCTGGGTTTTTGGCCCGGTGCTCGGCGGCCATCTAGGTAAACCTACCAAACCCATACATTTCTGAAAACTAGACACCCGGGGGCTTCCAGGGAGGTATGGCTTGCGTGGATCCCCCAATGTTTCCTTACCCAGAATCCCCTGCAAACCTCAATTTTAGCTGAAAAAATCACTTTTTTCATACATTTTTGTGTGGGAAAGTTGTGGCATCACCGGGCTCCCTCAAATTTCCCACCTCCCAGCATTCCCCTGGGTCTCCCAGTAAAAATGGTGCCTCACTTGTGTGGGAGGCCCAAGTACCCGCGACAGGCAAGGGCCCAAAACGTAGTGAGGCGACATCAAAATTGCCTATCTCAAAACCACCTTGTTTTGCAAGGGGGGGTCACTTGGGTTTTTGGCCCGGTGCTCGGCGGCCATCTAGGGAAACCTACCAAACCCACACATTTATGAAAACTAGACACCCGGGGGCTTCCAGGGAGGTATGGCTTGCGTGGATCCCCCAATGTTTCCTTACTCAGAATCCCCTGCAAACCTCAATTTTAGCTGAAAAAATAACTTTTTTCACACATTTTTGCGTGGGAAAGTTGTGGCATCACCGGGCTCAATCAAATTTCCCACCTCCCAGCGTTCCCCTGGGTCTCCCGGTAAAAATGGTGCCTCACTTGTGTGGGAGACCCAAGTACCCGCAGGCAAGGACCCAAAACGTAATGAGGCGACATGAAAATTGCCTATCTCAAAACGACCTGGTTTTGCAAGGGGGGTCACTTAGGTTTTTGGCCCGGTGCTCGGCGGCCACCTAGGGAAACCTACCAAACCCACACATTTATGAAAACTAGACACCCGGGGGCTTCCAGGGAGGTATGGCTTGCGTGGATCCCCCAATGTTTCCTTACCCAGAATCCCCTGCAAACCTCAATTTTAGCTGAAAAAATAACTTTTTTCACACATTTTTGTGTGGGAAAGTTGTGGCATCACCGGGCTCCCTCAAATTTCCCACATCCCAGCATTCCCCTGGGTCTCCCGGTAAAAATGGTGCCTCACTTGTGTGGGAGGCCCAAGTACCCGCGACAGGCAAGGACCCAAAACGTAGTGAGGTGACATCAAAATTGCCTATCTCAAAACCACCTGGTTTTGCACGGGGGGTCACCTGGGTTTTTGGCCCGGTGCTCGGCGGCCATCTATAGAAACCTACCAAACCCATACATTTCTGAAAACTAGACACCCGGGGGCTTCCAGGGAGGTATGGCTTGCGTGGATCCCCCAACGTTTCCTTACCCAGAATCCCCTGCAAACCTCAATTTTAGCTGAAAAAATCACTTTTTTCACACATTTTTGTGTGGGAAAGTTGTGGTATCACTGGGCTCACTCAAATTTCCCACCTCCCAGCGTTCCCCTGGGTCTCCCGGTAAAAATGGTGCCTCACTTGTTTGGGAGGCCCAAATACCCGCGACAGGAAAGGACCCAAAACGAAGTGAGGCGACATGAAAATTGCCTATCTCAAAACGACCTGGTTTTGCAAGGGGGGTCACTTGGGTTTTTGGCCCGGTGCTCGGTGGCCACCTAGGAAAACCTACCAAACCCACACATTTATGAAAACTAGACACCCTGGGGCTTCCAGGGAGGTATGGCTTGCGTGGATCCCCCAACATTTCCTTACCCAGAATCCCTTGCAAACCTCAATTTTATCTGAAAAAATCACTTTTTTCACACATTTTTGTGTGGGAAAGTTGTGGTATCACCGGGCTCACTCAAATTTCCCACCTCCCAGCGTTCCCCTGGGTCTCCCGGTAAAAATAGTGCCTCACTTGTGTGGGTGGCCCAAGTACCCGCGACAGGCAAGGACCCAAAACGTAGTGAGGCGACATGAAAATTGCCTATCTCAAAACAACCTGGTTTTGCAAGGGGGGTCACTTGGGTTTTTGGCTCGGTGCTCGGCGGCCACCTAGGGAAACCTACCAAACCTACACATTTCTGAAAACTAGACACCAGGGGGATTCCAGGGAGGTATGGCTTGCGTTAATCCCCCAACGTTTCCTTACCCAGAATGCCCTGCAAACCTCAAATTTAGCTGAAAAAATCACCTTTTTCACACATTTTTGTGTGGGAAAGTTGTGGCATCACCGGGCTGACACAAATTTCCTACCACCCAGCATTCCCCCGGGTCTCCCGATAAAAAAGGTGCCTCACTCGTGTGGGAGGCCCAAGTACCCGCGACAGGCAAGGACCCAAAACGTAGTGAGGCGACATGAAAATTGCCTATCTCAAAACTACCTGGTTTTGCAAGGGGGTCACTTGGGTTCTTGGCCCGGTGCTCGGCGGCCACCTAGGAAAACGTACCAAACCCACACATTTCTGAAAACTAGACACCGGGGGGATTCCAGGGAGGTATGTCTTGCATGGATCCCCCAACGTTTCCTTACCCAGAATGCCCTGCAAACCTCAAATTTAGCTGAAAAAATAACCTTTTTCACATAATTTTGTGTGGGAAAGTTGTGGGATCACGGGCTGACACAAATTTCCTACCACCCAGCGTTCCCCCGGGTCTCCCAATAAAAACGGTGCCTCACTCGTGTGGGAGGCCCAAGTACCCGCGACAGGCAAGGGTCCAAAATGTAGTGCGCCTCAACAGGCAAGGGTCCTAAACGTAGTGCGCCTCACTACGTTTTGGACCCTTGCCCATGGCGGGTCCTTAGGCCTCCCACACGAGTGAGGCACCGTTTTTATCGGGAGACCCGGGGGAATGCTGGGTGGTAGGAAATTTGTGTCAGCCCGGTGATGCCACAACTTTCCCACACAAAAATGTGTGAAAAAGGTGATATTTTCAGCTAAATTTGAGGTTTGCAGGGCATTCTGGGTAAGGAAACGTTGGGGGATCCACGCAAGCCATACCTCCCTGGAATCCCCCGGGTGTTTAGTTTTCAGAAATGTGTGGGTTTGGTAGGTTTCCCTAGGTGGCCACCGAGCACCGGGCCAAAAACCCAAGTGACCCCCTTGCAAAACCAGGTTGTTTGGAGATAGGCAATTTTCATGTCGCCTCACTATGTTTTGGGTCCTTACCTGTTGCGGGTACTTGGGCCTCCCACACGAGTGAGGCACCGTTTTTATCGGGAGACCCGGGGGAACGCTGGGTGGTAGGAAATTTGTGTCAGCCCGTGATCCCACAACTTTCCCACACAAAAATGTGTGAAAAAGGTGATTTTTTGCAGCTAAATTTGAGGTTTGCAGGGCATTCTGGGTAAGGAAACGTTGGGGGATCCACGCAAGCCATACCTCCCTCGAATCCCCCGGGTGTCTAGTTTTCAGAAATGTGTGGGTTTGGTAGGTTTCCCTAGGAGGCCGCCGAGCACCGGGCCAAAAACCCAAGTGACCCCCTTGCAAAACCAGGTTGTTTGGAGATAGGCAATTTTCATGTCGCCTCACTTTGTTTTGGGCCCTTTCCTGTCGCAGGTACTTGGGCCTCCCACACGAGTGAGGCACCGTTTTTATCGGGAGACCCGGGGGAATGCTGGGTGGTAGGAAATTTGTGTCAGCCCAGTGATGCCACAACTTTCCCACACAAAAATGTGTGAAAAATATGATTTTTTTCAGCTAAATTTGAGGTTTGCCGGGCATTCTGGGTAAGGAAACGTTGGGGGATCCACGCAAGCCATACCTCCCTGGAATCCCCCGGGTGTCTAGTTTTCAGGAATGTGTGGGTTTGGTAGGTTTCCCTAGGTGGCCGCCGAGCACCGGGCCAAAAACCCAAGTGACCCCCTTGCAAAACCAGGTCGTTTGGAGATAGGCAATTTTCATTTCGCCTCACTACGTTTTGGGCCCTTGCCTGTCGCGGGTACTTGGGCCTCCCACACGAGTGAGGCACCGTTTTTATCGG
The DNA here is from genome assembly GCF_964204655.1 of Triturus cristatus. NCBI lineage: Eukaryota > Metazoa > Chordata > Amphibia > Caudata > Salamandridae > Triturus > Triturus cristatus. The sequence goes on from NC_140586.1 coordinate 582,421,749, forward strand.
GAGACCCGGGGGAACGCTGGGTGGTAGGAAATTTGTGTCAGCCCGGTGATGCCACAACTTTCCCACACAAAAATGTGTGAAAAAGGTGATTTTTTCAGCTAAATTTGAGGTTTGCAGGGCATTCTTGGTAAGGAAACGTTGGGGGATCCACGCAAGCCATACCTCCCTGGAATCCCCCGGGTGTCTAGTTTTCAGAAATGTGTGGGTTTGGTAGGTTTCCGTAGGTAGCCGCCGAGCACCGGGCCAATAACCCAAGTGACCCCCCCTTGCAAAACCAGGTCGTTTGGAGATAGGCAATTTTCATGTCGCCTCACTACGTTTGGGGCCCTTGCCTGTCGCGGGTACTTGGGCCTCCCACACGAGTAAGACACCGTTTTTATCGGGAGACCCGGGGGAACGCTGGGTGGTAGGAAATTTGTGTCAGCCCGGTGATGCCACAACTTTCCCGCACAAAAATGTGTGAAAAAGGTGATTTTTTCAGCAAAATTTGAGGTTTGCAGGGCATTCTGGGTAAGGAAACTTTGGGGGATCCACGCAAGCCATACCTCCCTGGAATCCCCAGGGTATCTAGTTTTCAGAAATGTCTGGGTTTGGTAGGTTTCCCTAGATAGCCGCCAAGCCCGGGGCCAATAACTCATGGGACCCCCTTTGCAAAAACAGGTTGTTTTGTGATAGGTAATTTTGATGTCTCCTCAATTGGTTTTGGGCCCTTGTCTGACGCGGACACTAGGCCTACCCACGCAAGTGAGGTGCCATTTTTCTCATAGGATTTTGGGGAACGATTGGTGGGTGGAAATTTGTGGATCCACGCAGATTCCGGAACTTTCCACCACAGAAATGTGGGGGAAATGTGTTTTTTTGGACAATTTTTTAGGTTTGCAAGGGATTCTGGGTAACAGACCCTGGTGGAAGGCAGTCAAGTCACCCCATCCTGGTTTCCCCTGGGTGTCTAGTTTTCAAAAATGTATAGGTTTGCTAGGTTTCCCAAGGTGCCCGCAGAGCTAGGGTTCAAAAACTACAGCTAGACATTTTGCCAAAAAAGGGTCATTTTTCACTGCGAAATTGAGGTGTGACCACGTTGCGTTTTGCTCCGTTTCCTGTCGCGGGCACTAGGCCAACCCACACAAGTGAGGTACCGTTTTTCTCGTAAGACTTTGGGGAACGCGGGGTGTGTGGAAATTTGTGGATCAACGCAGATTCCGGAACTTTCCACCACAGAAATGTGGGGAAAATGTGTTTTTTTTGACAACTTTTTAGGTTTGCAAGGGATTCTGGGTAACAGACCCTGGTGGGAGGCAGTCAAATCACCCCATCCTGGATTCCCCTGGGTGTCTAGTTTTCAAAAATGTATAGGTTTGCTAGGTTTCCCAAGGTGCCCGCAGAGCTAGGGTTCAAAAACTAGAGCTAGGCACTTTGCCAAAAAAGGGTAAATTTTCACTGCGATATTGAGTTGTGACCACGTTGCGTTTTGCACCGTTTCCTGTCGCAAGCACTATGCCTACCCACACAAGTGAGGTACCATTTTTATCGGGAGTCTTAGGGTAGTTCAGATTTGTAAAGGAACTGTTATTATCTATTGACTTTCGATGCATTTCTGCCTTCCAAATGAAAGATATTGTGTAAAAAAGAAGTCATTCTAAAAAATGACTGATAATTCTCATGCTAGTATGAGTATTCCCAATTTCAGAAATGTGCAAATATCTATTGTTTCTAAACTCTATATTTTGTTCCCATTTCAGAAATACATAGGTGTCTTTCATACCGATTTTTCCATGTACACATTTTTACAGAATAATAACTATTTACCCGGTACATAATAAAAACCCATTGCAAGTTGCTGCTCAGTTTTTGGCTCTGGGTTCGTCGGGTTCTTGGTGAACCTACAAGTCCTATATATCCCCACAACCAGTAATGTCCAGCGGATGTAATGGTATATTGCTTTCAAAGAGCTGTCATAATTAGACGAAGTTACAGGTGAAAACGTTGACACAAAATGCTGTTTTTTTAACTAATTTTCAATTTATCCTATATTTAACTGTTAGTTTCTATAAGAAAACCTTGATGGATCTATACAAATGACCCCTTGCTGAATTCAGAATTTTGTCTTCGTTTCGAAAATGTATAGCTTTCCAGGATCCATTATTTCTTTTGTACCCATTTCTGCCATTAACTGGAAGGAGGTCAAAAGCACAAAAAATAGCAAATATAGGCTATGTCCCAGTAAAATGCCAAAACTGTGTAAAAAATGTTGGGTTTCTGACAAAAGTCTGGTATCCCCGAAAATCTGGGAAAATGGTGATTTCAACCCCACAAACCCTTTTTTGATAACATTTGCAGGGAAAAACCCAGATGCTTTCATTTGCAGCCCGTTTTCTCCCATTTTTTCGAAAAAAAACAAAATGTTGCTGTATTTTGGCTCATTTCTGTAACCCCTCTAGGAGAATCCACAAACCCTGAGTACCTTTAGAATCCCCATGATGTTGGAAGAAAAGGACGCAAATTTGGCGTGGATACCTAATGTGGTTAAAAAGTTACAGGGGCCTAAGCGCGCACTACCCCAAATAGCCAAAAAAAGGCTTGGCACAGCAGGGGGAAAAGGCCTGGCAGCAAAAGGGTTAAAGTCTTATAAATTCCAGCATGTACCATATTTGCGGTCATAAAAAGTAAGCATGATAACACTGTCACGCAACATTAATAAAAGAACAATTGGACATTTAAACGTTCAAACACAATTATAAACGAGCAATTTAACTCGGGAACAGTCTTGTTAATATAAATGACAGACGGGCAAAATCATACATCACTTAATGATCATGTTAGCAATTGCTATGATCTGTCCATTATTAAAGGTTCAATTATTATGTAAACAAGCATGTAAAATGACTTTTTATATTAATGCCGCATATATTATGGTAAAACCATATACACAATATACATTTAGTATTCATTCATAGAAGTCACATAAAAGAAAACAACCCAAATACAAAATTAGCAATGACTGTACATATAGAATGCAGGAATGTAACATGCATGTAACCATCATTAAATCCAAACAGAGACTCAGCATATATGTCAATAGGATCTAGATGGTAGAGAATACTATGGAGTTGCAATAAGTGTATTCCACTCATCAAGGGAATTGAGCCCGTTGGTCACAGTATTGCAGCGTGCAATCAACCTACACTTGCATTTGTTCAGCAGAAGTTGTATGTTGCCACCTCCAATAGGTAATTCGGGGTGGTCAATAACCTGCCATGTCATATCAGTTTCAGAGTGATTATTTTCTTTAAAATGTATCACTAATGGTGCTGTTTCGACACTGCATCTAATGCGAATTTTGTGTTGGGCTATCCGCTGCTTAACCATTTGGGTGGTGTGGCCTATATATAATAGGTCACAGGGACAGCGGATCGCGTAGATGACATTGGTAGTTCGATAATTAGAAAAACGTTTCAGTTGGTATGTATGATAAGAGGTTACAAATATTTTCGTATTGCTGGTAAGATCACAAACATTACATGTTTGGCATTTGTAGTGTCCAATGACAGTGAGCAACCCCCATATTGTAGTCACAGATCGTAAACCTTTTTCTTTTTGGGGCCAAGTAATGGCGTGAACTAGTTTGTCTGAAAGATTTTTGCCTCTTTTATACCAGAATAAAGGAGGTTCTTGAAATGGTCCAATGTTACGAAGTAGTGTCCAATTTCTTTTACCAATCTTTTTTACCATAATGCTACAGGGACTGTAGGTGGAAACAAATGGAATGCGTAAATTAACTCATTTCGAAGAAGGTGTCAGCATTATTTCTCTATGGTTGTTCCAAGCTCTCTTTGTGGCCCTCTTACTAAGTGTTTAGGATAACCTCTACTAATCAATTTCTCGGATAGGGAAGCAGCCTCACGGAAATAGTCTTTACGCCATTTACAGTCCCTCCTGATGCGGAGGAACTGTCCGTAGGGCAAACCATTACGTAAGACACGAGGATGTTAATTAGAGTATGGTAACAATGTGTTACGTTCTGTTGGTTTTCAGTACAACATGGTACCGATTATACCATCCTCTACATGTAGAGTAAGGTCAAGAAAGGGTAAATCATTCATTCTTATATCAGAGGGGAAGGTAAGATGAGGTTGACAGTTATTGAGCCAATTGACAAACTTGGTTAGGTCATCACTTCGGCCATGCCAAAGGAGAAGGACATCGTCAATATAGCGACTCCATAATGATATCTTTTTCAAGAATGGGTTTTGGGTAGATAAAATGTATGTAGTCTCTAAATGAAGTACATAAAGGACAGCAAAATTAGGAGCAAAACAAGCACCCATTGAAATTCCTTTCACTTGAAGATAGAAGGTATCTTTATAGAGGAAATAGTTGTTTGTAAGGGCAATATGAAGAAGATCAATTATAAAATCAGAAGGGATACGACAAGGTCTAGGACGGGTATCCAAGAGATGTTCAATGACAGTAAGGCCCTTAATATGGGGAATGTTGGTGTACAAAGATTCAATGTTGAGACCGGCCATGAGGTCTGTCTCGACATTGAATGGAAAATCCTCAATAATATTTATCAAATGGGTGCTGTCCCGAACATAGGTGTCAGTTAGGGGGACAAACTCTTTCAAGATGGAATCGATATATTTGCCGAGAGGCTCTAAAACTGAGCCACAACCAGAGGCTATTGGGCGACCAGGGGGTTCAGCGTGATTTTTGGGAATTTTGGTCAATACGTACATCACCGGTGTCCTAGGGTTAGAATTGTTAAGAAAGGAATGTTCTTTTTTGGAAATGATGGTTAAGTCAAGAGCCTGTTTAGTGACTGTTAGTATTTTGTCCCGAATGTTAGGGAGTGGATCAGATTTCAAAATCTTGTAATGTGTGTGATTATTGAGTTGCCTTAGGATCTCGAAATCGTATTTATCTAGGTCCATGACAAATCTGCCACCGCCTTTATCGGCCGGTTTTATCACTATATGCTTATTCTCACTTAAGCTAAATATAGCATGTTTCTCAGAGAGTCGTAAGTTGTAAGGGACAAACTCAGGTTGGTGTTGTGAATTCCTACCCACGTGCATCACAAGTCTGTCGAAGCTCAAGATTTCAGGTGGCATTTTAGAAGTAGGAGGGAGAAAGGTAGATGGTAAATGAAACTGTTTTTCATAAGGCTTATCAGTATCTGACTTATCCTTAAAAAAATATTTTAGACGAATACGTCTGAAAAACAAATGTAAATCCTCCTGAAGTTGGAAAAAATTACTACGGTCTGCCGGAACAAAGGAGAGACCTTTAGAGAGGATAAAGATTTCCTCAGAAGACAAAACATGTTTGGACAAATTTAAAATGGGTATGGTAGTATTATGAACTTAGTAGGACTCATTGATTTGATTACTAGCATTGGATAGCGAATGATAAGCAGCACAACCGAAGGTAACACTGATGTCAACAAGTGATCAGTATCCACATTAGTCATAGAAGTTTCTGTTGTTGATGTAATCAGGGAGTTCAACCTGGGGGTGCCCAGAGGATGGATTAAAAACAGAGAAGTTATCATCATTGCTGAGGGCCCCATTGGTAAAACTTGCGACGAGTTTGTCGTTCCCCTGCGTACTGGTAATGATAGTTTTGTCGCTGGCGGGCGCGTCTGCGTCCGAGAGGCACCTCTTAAAAAACAGTGGGGATAAGAGCAGGTCGATGACCTCTATTCTGTTGGTGTTCAGTACTGGTACCTTCACCTGAATCCCAGTCTTCAATAGATGTATTTGAAGAATCTGACAAGGTAATAATTTGATTGTTTCTATATCTGCCCCAATTTCTGCTCCTGGGTGGTTGATATGGAGTAGTATAGAATGTATCTGATAAGTAAGGGTACGTCTGATCTTTTTTGTAATTCTTTATGTCTTTTTGTATTTTATTTATCTTTTTGTTTTGTTCAAAGTTATTAAAGTGGCAATAGTAGCGTTAACCTTATCAAGAAGACCTTTGGTATCAGTGATGGTTGTGTCGGCTAAAATAAGTTTTTCAAGTTCGGGTATTTATTCAAGTTCTTTTTTGCTATGTTCTATAGCTGTGTCAATGCCAAGGGCCATCCAATGCCTAGAGCATGTCGTGGCTAGATGACTAAATCCATTACGGAATTTTGGGTCCTGCGTAAAAATGGCCGGTACGTTACGTATTTGGAATCCAACTGGAATGGTTTCTGATTTGAGGTACTCAGTGAGCATGCGCTCATGCAGATCAGTGCAGATCTGTTTCTTCTTCAAATTTTCAAGTCTCTCTAGTAGTACTCTAGAAGAGTTTGGGGCCTGGGGCAAAGGAGTGGAGGAGTATGAAAGTAAGGTGGGGCCGTTAAGAATACATTGGATGTAATCATCCGTATAGATAGGGGTCTCCCTCGAAGACATGATATATAGACTACTTGCACATTATGTAACACAGTAAATGTGTATTAAACTTGAGAAAAACTCTCGCAACCCAGCGGTTGCTCAATAACATGAAACAAAAATACAGGAGTAAACCCATTAACCCAGTAGAGACCGGGTAGGTAGTATATCAGAACAACAATGTCTCAACCGGTAATCATTTATAAAGACCATTAAACAAAATGCTTTAATTTGATCACAGGAAGAAAAAGCAAACGAGGGAGACCAAAAGCATTAGAAAAAGTAATTTGTTATTTGCAGGTAGCTAAACAGCACTACATCACAAATATATTGAAGTAACCAAACATAACCAAATGTGCACTGGTCGTGGTAGTGACAGTGAACGGCGCTTTTGGTCTCCCTCATTTGCTTTTCCTTCCTTAGATCAGATTAAAAATTTTGTTTAATGGTCTTTAGAAATGATTACCGGTTGAGGCATTGTTGTTCTGATATACTACCTCCCCGGTCTCTACTGGGTTAATGGGTTACTCCTGTATTTTTGTTTCATAAAGATTTAATTGGTCACGCTGCACTGGGACAAAGTCAAGAGTTCAGGCCAGCCAGATACTGGGCCCAAAATGGCCCACTGAGAAAAAGTACCTTGATTCTGGTTTCAACAGCGAGATGCGTTGGTGAATTTCACGTAGTTGAGGTGTTGCATTGAGTTTCTCTAAGTAATTGCAGCAATGCATCGGTTATGTGAGCGAAACATAAGTTCTAAGTGCGGGTGTTCCGAAAGTGATGCACTGGGTTTTTCCACTATTTGGAGGCAATGCGTCAATGTTCTTCAAGCAGTGGCTGCAATGTTGTGGTTCCAAAGTGGTGGTTCCAAATGCCATGCGGTGTTTCTGAGTGCCGGTCTGGTTCCTGAAACAGGGGTGATGCATGGATTCTGCGGTTGGCAGCAGAGGCTGCAATGATGCTACTGAAGCAAAGCCCTAAGTCCACTTACAAAGGTCCAGGACTGGGGTGTCACCTTTTGGCAGGACGGACTCACAAGCAGGTTAACCCATAGGTTGGAAAAGGAGGGTTCTAAGTCTTTTATGTCCCTGCGATTTAGGCAAGAAGAGGAAAGCCAGCAAGCCTTTGAAGCCTCTCTGGGTTCAAGTGATGCAGGTCCGGTCCTTCTCACCCAGGCAGAGCGAGAGTAACAGACTGCACGACAACACAGCAAGGCAGGAGTTCAGCTACATCAGTTCCAGCAGAGAGGCAATTCTTGAGCAGCACAGCAGAACCTTTTCTTCCTGACAGAGTGGTCACCGGTCCAGAAGTGGACTGCTGTGATAGTGCCAGAGGTCCAGTACTTATACCCAGTGGAGCCTTTGAAGTGGAAGAGACTTCAAAGAAAACTTTAAAGTGCACAACAGTTCTCTCTTCCTACCCTGGCTCCAGGCACACTACAAGGGGGTAATCAATCCTTTGTGTCGGTACAGGACACAGCACTTTCAGGTGTACGTGTCAGCTCCTCCCTCTCATCTTGCTCAGGTTGGCCCAGAGGCATGCAGATGGCCATTTAGCACACCTACCCGTTCCTTTGTGTGTGACCATCTGGAGGGAATGCAGGAAGCCACTGTCACCCACTACAGAGACAGGCAGAAGGCAACAAATCATGGAATTGAGTTTCTTTCAATGAATTTTATTGCATCTGCAACGTTTGGAAATAAAGCAGATTGAGCAACATTCAACGTCTGTCACTGCTTGGATTGCTGAATGGATTCACAGATTCATCTGCTGTTTATACTGTTTAGAACTGATAGATTTTGGAAAACATGTTTCACATTGTGTTGTTAACATTGTGTACACTTTGATAGTGGCCTATAGTAGTGCAACTAGTGTCAAGGATAAATACCAGGGTTTATTTGTTCATTTTTGAATCGGGTGGCTGGCAGAGCCCCCCAACAAGGTGCACACTTGATATATATTAGTGTTTGGAAATTGTGTTTAAACTGAATATTATATGTTTATGAGAGTGCATCCCAGCTGTATGTACTTCAACTTTCTAAAAGTGGCATTTGCTATTTGATTTGATTTGATTTTATAATTTTATATAGCGCTGAATCACCCAGAAGGGTATCTCTGCGCTTGCAACAGCGGATTTCAAATCCACCTACAACCTACGTTGGACATTTAAATGGTGAGTTCAGTGACACCAAACTTGAAAAGACCATCTCCTCATAATTCGGAATTAAATTTAAAAGATGTAATATGGTAATCCTAATGTTATCCTTTTGGAGTGAAAGGCCTTCCAGTAGTGAAAAATGAAATTGGACATTTTTCACTACCAGAACATGTTAAACGTAAAGGTACATGACCTGTCTTTTAAATACATGGCACCCTGCCCTGTGGGTTGACAGTGTCTACCTTAGGAGTGACTTAAATGTATAAAAAGGGAAGGTTTAGGCCAGGCAAGAGGTGTATCTTGCAACGTCAAAGTGGCAGTGAAACTGCACACACAGACTCTGAGATGGTAGGCCTGAGACATGGGTAGAGAGCTATTTAAGTGGGTGGCTCACACAGTGCTGCAGGCCCACTAGTAACCTTTAATTTACAGGCCCTGGGCACATGTGGGCACTCTACTAGGCACTTATATAAGCAAATTAAATATACCAATTGTGTATGAATCAATGTTACCATGTTTAGGGGAGAGAGCACATGCACTGCAGTCCTGGTTAATGTTAATGTTAATGATAATTTATAGAGCGCACGTACACCGGTTGGCTTCATGGCGCTGTAAGGCGCAATCTGCTGGACTGAATTTAGTTAATTGAAGGCTTGAGAGAATAACCACGTTTTGAGGGATTTCCTAAATTGCGGAAGGTCCGTGCAAGACCGAATTTCTAGTGGGAAGGAGTTCCAAAGTTTAGGGGCGAGAGTGGCAAATCTACAGCCACCTAAGCGTACTCGTTTGAAAACTGGGGTGGTTAGGAGAGGAAGATGGGCAGATCTAAGGTTACGTGTTGGAATGTGCCTAAGAAGTAAGCTGTTAATGAATGCAGGACTGTTGCCATGCAGAGCTTTAAAAATGAGACAGCCCGTTTTAAAGGCACAGCGCTGGGAAAAGGGGAGCCAGTGCAATTTCCTCAGAAAGAAAGTTGCGGGTTGCCATCTTGGTTGTCGAGAGATCAGTCTGGCTGCATGGTTCTGAACCATCTGCAGTCGTTTAAAAAGGTAGAGTGGCATGCCTAGGTATACCGAGTTGGCATAGTCTAGGTGCGACAGGACTGTGGCAATTATAACCTGGATCAGGGCCTCATGAGTGAGGAGGCGATGTATCTTCCTGATCTTGCGCAGTTGAAAAAAGCACTTGGAGATAACTGTGCCAACCTGAGTTTTCAGTGACAAGTCACTGTTGATGGAGACTCCTAGTGTTTTGGCCGAGAGGGAAGGGGAGGGGGCGGGTCCTAGCTCTGGAGGCCAATAGTGTGGGCCCCAGAACCTGTGGCTATCTCCAGTGAGAACAAGCTCTGTCTTACCGGGATTTAATTTGAGGTGGTTATAGTCCATCCATTGTTGGATATGCAACATGGTGGACTGAAAATTGGAGACCGGGCTAGGTGACTTGTAAATCTTAAAGGCTAGCTGTAAGTTGTCAGCATAGTTGAAGACCGTCACCTTTCTATCTTGCAGAGACTGAATCAGGGGAGCGATGTAGAGATTAAACAAATGAGGGGAGAGGGCTGAGCCCTATGGAACACCACAGGTCGTTTTACGCGGGGGAGCCAAAAAGTGCCCTTGGCGAACAGCCTGGGAGCGATCCTCCCGAAATGAAGTGAACCAGCAGGCTGCCGCACCTTGAATACTTGCAGACCTGACACGGTCGGCCAAAATAGTATGGTCGACCGTGTAAAAGACGGCGGATAGATCCAACAATACCAGTGCCAGAGGGGCGTTTCTATCAGCGTTGTCCCGGAGAGTGTCCAGGACGGCGAGAATGACAGTTTCAGTAGAGTGAGCCGGCCGGAAACCTGCCTGATGGGGATCGAGGAATTTGGATTCTTCCAGAAATTTGGATAGGCATTTAGCCACGTGGGTCTCTAATACCTTTGCTAAAAAAGGGAGCAGGGAGATCGGGCGGAAGTTCGATAGAAGCGCGGGGTCAGCACCTGTTTTTTTTTTAAAGGGGTACCACTATGTCTTTTTCGAAAGCCATAGGGACTTGACGGGATGAGAGTGACTCGTTCAGGAGGGCAACTGCCGGACCTGGATACGCTGTCAGGCAGTCTTTAAGTATGTGAGGTGGGCAATAATCAGAGGGGGAGCCGGATTTAACTTTTGCTAAGAGATCAAGGAAGGTCTCAATGCTAATCCTGGGGAAGTCATCAAGGATCCAATTGTTTTGGTGGGAGGCAGAAGGAGTCGCAGTGAGTGAATATTTAGGAATGCTGGCCTTGATAGCAGCGATTTTTTCAATAAAAAAATCGTTGAGTGAGTTACATAGAGTTTGTGAGGGCATAGCTTTTAGTAGAATTCTTTCTGGATTGGATAGTTCATTAATTATAGTAAAAATGTCCTTGGAATTATTATTGGAATTGAGAATGCGTGTAGAAAAATGGGCGGCTTTAGCAGTTAGGATGTTTTTCTTGTATTCTTTCATGGCTGTGATATAGAGGAGTTTTTATCCGGGTAGTATTTCTGACACCATTGCCTCTCTAGCTGGCGCACAGCCAGTTTATGGGTTTTGAGTTCGTTGGAGAACCATTTTTTTGCATCGGCGCGGCGGGCTAATTTTACTTTTTTAAAGGGTGCATGTTTGTTACTAGCATTAAGTAGCCATTGGGATACATTCATTTCTGTCGTGTTAATGTCAATGCCAAGGGGCGGAGCAGTTTTGGTGTCCAGGAATTCTTTTTTATTGACAGTGTTCCACTTCCTAGCAAGGCCGCCTTCGGCCGTGCAGGTTTTCTTGATAGGTGGAAATCTATGTATAAATTTTAACAGATAGTGATCTGACCAGATACAGGGAACAACAGTGGGAATGGAGGTGGTCAGGCCGTTAGTCCAAACTTGATCAAGAATATGACCTTTTAGATGGGTGGGGGACAAGACCTGTTGGCTGAAATTTAGATTACTGAGAAGGTCAGATAGCTCAGCCGATTGTGGGCCTTCATGTGGGTCATTGTGCCAGTAATTGAAGTCGCCAACAAGGAGGATCTTAGCATGCTATGTGAGAGGGGGAAGAGAGGCATCTGATGGGTTGGCCTATAGAAAAGGGCACAGACAAAGGAGTTGTTAATAGAGTCAAGTTTTATTACTATGTTCTCAGTCTCCTTAAGAGGGAGACATGTTAGGGAGCAAAACCTGTGACCAGTGGGAATGATGGCTGCGACCCCCCCCTGATTTTCCAAGTGGGCAGTTGTCGTGTATAATATAATAGTCAGGGGGTAGAGCCGCCAGCATATCAGGGGCAGAGTCAGCGGTAAGCCAGGTTTCAGTCAATAGTAGTATACTAGGTTTGTCTGTGAGTAGAAGAAGAAAGATGTCCATCTGGTGTTTGATAAGGGAACGAGTATTGAGATAGTAGATAGAGAATGAAGTAGCCTCAAGTTTAGCCTGGCTCTGTGAGGTGTGTTTGGGAATGGTTGGGCTCTGAAATTCTGGAAAAGTGCGCCGTTTGGTGTGAAATTCGAGTTCAGATATGCGAGCCAGAGTTTTATGGGTGAGATATAGGTGAGTAGAATGCAATGTCTTCAGAGTTGCCCCGGAGTAGGTGGTGCGGTGAGCATAGTGACAGGCCTCTGGGCCCGGCTGGGCGCGGACGGGCGCAGACGGGCTTGCCTTTGGCGCGCTGCCGGTGCTCCCTTTGCGCACGTCCACTGCGCTCCCGCGCTCCCGCGGTGCTTGTTGCATTTATCTCCGTTCCCCGCCCTCCGCTCCACCCTCTCGCAACGTGATTGGCTGCTACCGAGGGGAGTCTCTAGGAGCAATCAAGGGAGCTGGGAAGCAGCCGTCTTAGGCGAGGGGCACTACGGTAACAATTTCACGTGCAAAATACAATTCTAAGTGCAATTTCGATTTTAAAAGCAATGTTGTTTAAAAGCTAAGCAGTAGCATTTTCCTGACAAGCCTAAAACAATTCAAGAGCAAGGAAGCCTAGTGTGGGACTCCCGCACTGCGAGCTGCCTTTACCTCCGTTCCCCGCCCTCTGCTCCACCCACTCGCAGCGTGATTGGCTGGTACCGGGGGGAGTCTCTAGGAGCAATCAAGGGAGGCGGGAAGCAGCCGTCTTAGGCGAGGAGCACTACGGTAACAATTTCACGTGCAAAATACAATTCTAAGTGCAATTTCGATTTTAGAAGCAATGTTTTTAAAAGCTAAGCAGTAGCGTTCTCCTGACAAGCCTAAAACAATTCAAGAGCAAGGAAGCCTAGTGTGGGACTCCCGCGCTGCGAGCTGCCTTTAACCTCCGTTCTCCGCCCTCTCGCAGCGAGATTGGCTGCTACCGGGGGGAGTTTCTAGGAACAATCAAGGGAGCCGGGAAGTAGCCGTCTTAGGCGAGGAGCACTACGGTAACAATTTCACGTGGAAAATACAATTCTAAGTGCAATTTCGATTTTAAAAGCAATGTTTTTTAAAAGCTAGGCAGTAGCGTTTTCCTGACAAGTCTGAACAATTCAAGAGCAAGGAAGCCTGGTTAGCAGTGGCAAGGTGCACAGAGTCCTAATGTCAGCAAAAACAAGGTCAGAAAAAGCGGAGGAAGAAGGCAAAAAGTTTGGCTTTGGGGTGACCATGCACAAAGGACCATTTTCGACTAGGTGCTATTTATCACAACCAATGAATAATGTACCCCAGGATATTGGTATTTATCTGGTGTGATAAAAAGCACCTGAATTCTGACAAACTTAGAATCAGTGCCCCAATCTATCCCGATTTAGGTGTTAGTTTTATTACAAATCATAAAAAAATATTATAGACTAATACAATACCAGCTAGAGTGCAAGCAACTTATAAATAAAGAAATGTAGAAGCCATTAAAACAGATAACTGGATTAGTTGGTAACTATGGAAGTGAATTTCTGCATCATGCTGCTGTCTGAGAATTTAGAAAAAACTGAAATCAATGTTTGACATTGCTTTTAAATTAATGTAGCAGTGTACTTATTCAGGTATTAAGGCTTTAATTTGGTCTAAATTGCATTAGTTTAAGTTATTGGCTGAGGCATTAACATTTTGAAAGCAATTGTAAAAAATAGCTTATTTGCACCTGTAAATGTACACCTATGAATGGCTGTGAATGTACTACTTTTCAGAATTCACAAACATTCCCGGTAGTAGGGGTGGGCAGAGTTTGCAGTGTTTTTACAATGTGATTTCTGTGGAGTTGCCAAAAAAATCTGCCCAATTACGCGGAGTTTTGCAACTGAGCAGAGTATAGGGGAAGTAAGAGAAACCTGCCTCAAATCTGCGGTACTACCTTTGTGCCACACCGCTCCAATACCAATAAGGCACTGCCTGGCAGAGAACACTGCTAATTAAGAAGAGAAGCAACTAATGGGCCAGCAAACTGCAATAAACAATGCCAGCGCATGGCACAGAAACCACTTTAGTTAACTTACAATAACATAGGGGGCTGCTTTGCTGTATATCCAGTCATCCACACGATAATGGCATGCTTCAGCAACAGACTTAGCCACCATGCTATATCTGTTCCAGGTCACACCAGATGACCCTTAGAAGCAGCCTGGAAAACGTGCACTGCCAGACCTTCCAAGAACATCCTCTGGGGCTGCTACCAATGGCACCCAAGCCCACAGGGACCAGAAGCGGAAATGTCAGAGTGAGACATGATGGGAAGCGTAATTGTGGCAACTGCGGCAGCACTTGAGGAGGCATTGCTAATCATCATCTGCATAGCTCTGCCAGTGCTCCTCTGTCTGCATCCGATTCCTGATGTTGCACATGCAATGACAGGGACAGACACTTCCCTCATCTCCAGTGACTCACGTCATGTGTCCCTAATCACTGCGGGCTTCGGCGGCGATAAGACATGATCCGCATCTTTGGTTATTGGCGGTTATTGAGGGTTAGGAGGGAGGAAGTGCCTGGAAAGGTGGGGCAAGAGAGTGATTCAGAGTGAGGCCCCTGGGAGTGGGAGAGAAGAAGAGGAAGGCCAAGAGCTTTTTTGATTGACTCCACCTCTAGTGACTCCAAATCTTATATGCTGCTCCACCTTGAAATCCTATTTATGCGTTCAGTAGTTATGGTATTCGAATTCCAGCCCTGACCATGTACATATTAAGTAGAAAACTTTGTTTTTGCTCCTTGTTCCTGTCTGCTTTTTCCCCTCTAAACTGTGTACATGGCTGCCACTCACACTGTCCATGTCCTGGGCTGGGGCCAAAACGAGGCTTGACACACATTTGTTCCAGAGAGAAACATAAAAAGGACAAACAAGATTCCCCTATCTGATTCTTAATAAGTCTGACTGTAGGTGGTAGCCGGTAAACTCCACCACATGGTAGAGTTTTTTTACTGAACTCCGCGCTCGCCAGTGAAAAGCGGAGTTGCAAAATTCAGCAAACTCCTGCTGCAGAGTAAACTGCCCACCTAGTCATACTTCTGTAAAATGCACCAGGCCAGCTTTCCAGGTGCTCCGGCCCATTTTAGTATCCGTCAATTATCTACTAGAACCCACTCTGGTCGGATGGAACTTTTTACTTTCCCAATAGCGTGGAGGGAATAAACACAATTATCAGTAAATGCTATCCGCAATTTGTCATAATCAAGGACTCGAGACTTAATCTCTTGGCTCTCTGGCTTTTATTATCAGCATAAAGATTTGAAGATACAAACTCCTCAATACGAGGCACAACAAGTACATAGGCACTAACACAAATGCTACTCTACGAAGAATCCGCATACGACTGAAAATGACTAAAAGCACAATTTCTAAGAGCATGAGGTAGAAAACTACCAAGCCAATGTCGATATTAGGGACACTGGACCATACCATCTCTGTCCCTACTCTGTACTAGATGACATCCCTACTTAGCAATCCCTTGAGACCCTCAATCGAGAAAAAGGTGTCAGAGTGAAACTTCCTAAGAGGTCTTCACTTAGAGAGCTTGATCTAAAATTTTCCCCTCTAGCTCCTCGCCTAGCTCTTCTCTGCTCTGGGCTGCGCTGTTCTGCCTCCACCCTCGGGGCGCTTTCCCTAATACAGAACCCCAAATCCCAGAACACGCCCTTTTGCACCTCCTCTTCATCCGGGTCGTCTTTCAGTAATTTTCCACAGAGTGCTGTCCAGTTCCATCGTCCATCAGCTTGGCCTTGAGTCCCAGACACCGTCCGCACTAGGAGTTACGATTGGCACATTCCAATGCACTCCCATGTCTGGCTTTAACTACATAAGTCAATTCGTGAACAAAGAACTTCTCTACTAACGAGCAACTGTCCTTGCACCTGGGGTGAGATCATGCAATGCAGACATACTTCGCATCTTTTAACTTTGCACTTTACTACAGCCTAAAACCTCTACTGGAATAAATCCCTTTTGGCCTATTGCCCTCGGCTAACATAAGAAAATAGCAGGCCTTTCGCCTCAACGATATATGTGAATTCCGGCCACTACTTCGGTTACACAAGCATGTCTAAATCACACTATTGACATTTACGTCTTTCTTTTCATATATGGTTAAACTAAACAGTCTACAATCACGTATTCTAGGCTACACATTTTAACATCGCCTGGAGTTTACATATACCAAGCTCTTATACATTTCTCTAATACATTCACAATATGCTTGTACATAGCTAACACTTCTCTTTAAATCGATATAGGTTATACAATTCTAAATACATTGCACACAAAATACCTGAGTACACATTAGATTATATGCGGGTGCCGACTAACTGTGAATATAACGCACCCCTACAATTGTCAACCTTTTAAGCGCTACATCACAGGCTTACTACTAGGAATGTCATGGGACATAGTCCTTAGGCTCCTCTTTCCCCAGTGTGTATTGTATTCATCGCAGACTTAAGTACTGGGGTAATGGCCTCCAATGAGAAAAGCTGAAATTGTTTCTTTTTTGTTTGTTTCTTAATGGAGAAATCACCGTTTCCCATGGTGACACCCATGTCTCCTACCCCTCCCCAAGTTTCAGAAATGTTTGTTTTTGGAAGCAGAATTGATCGAGTCCTTTTCTGTAGTATACCACTGACTATTTACAGGGTGAGAAATAGTTGGTTCTGAGTTTGTGAATTGCTACAAACATACAAGCTTGTAGGCTTTTAGAAACAGACAAGGCTAACTGCACCATGCCCTACCCACTCCCCACCCTTTGTGTGGGTGTTACTCATGCTAGGATTATGTACCAGTAATCTACTAATGCTAGGATTACTTACTGGTATTTTCCACCACTCCGTATCGCTCTTCCATGTCCCACTACTCATGTAGTGAGGTTTACCTTATGTATCCCTTTTCATGCACAACCTTCCAAGCAGTTGTATTTTTTATGAAAACCATCCTAAGCCCCTCTCATAAAACTATTCCATGTCTACGGCACGTCCTGAGCCATACCAAAGCACCATTAAGTAATACCATAATAAGAAGGCCAGGAATAAGGGAGGGAGTGTGGGAGGGTTGTAAGTAATGCGACAAAAAATAAATTAATATTACCGGTAAGTAATCCAAGTGTTACCTCCTCATCTCCTTCCTTGTCCCATTTCTTACATAGTAAGGATATTCCAAAGTACGGGCCTTTTTACAACAACAATAACAAGAATGGCAGGGAGTATTATTTTTTCACTTTTGGTCTAATCAACATAAAATCCCCTGAAAAGCCTACCTGCTAAGGGGTCAAAAAGATCCACATTACCCCAAGGGAATCGTAAGGCTGAGATAGCAGAAGCAGCTTCATGGTGGAGACCAACGGCTATTTGTCAAAGCCCTCCTGTTGAAAATCCAAGATTACCTATGGGGAACATTCCGAGGATAAACCCTTCCCCATAGCCATTTCCCAAAAGATTCCCAGTGGTGATTGCATGATATTCTAGCAGGTCCCCTTTAAAAAGCCTGAGTAGAAAGGAAGACAGACAGAGAAGAACCCTTTCTTTAAAGACCCTCCCTTACAATCTCCAGGCAGACAGCTGAAGATACGTCAGGGACACAACTGTCAGGACTGAATGAATTATCCGAATAGGGCACAAGGGGAGAATCCGTACTCTATCCATTGCCATAGAGTGAAGAAGAGGAAAGCAAATTCTCCTTGGAGAAAAAGGGACTACTAGAATGATATCCAACCTCTTCCCTCTGTATTCTGAGCAGGACTTCTCAGATGACGGTAAACAAAGGAAAGGCATATGGACACCCCTTGGCCATGGATGAAGAAACACATCTATTCCCAGAGGCTAATTGTTCAGTGACCATGAAAAAACAGAGGGAATCGATCATTTGAGAGATCTGAAAACAGATTTATGATGGGAACATCCCAACTGCAGCAAAAAAACTTGAAAAACCAAGGCATTGACAGAAAACTCTGGTGGACAGCAAAATATTTGACTTCATCCGTCTGCCTGAAAGTTCTGACATCCCTGGATGTGTAGATCTCTCAGAGAAAGCATATTTACTTCCGCCCACTACATTATCTGGAAGGCTATCTAGTTCAGGGAATGGCTTTTCATTCCAGCAATCAGTTGTTATAAACCTTCCCAAAAACATTGTCCGTCCTAATCACCCTGGCTGACCCCTTTACCCGTGGAAGAAAAACACAGAGCACTCTGCACTGCCATTAATTCTCTCCAGTTGGAGAAGCGATTGGACACCTCAACATACCAATGCCACTGAGCAATTAAATCCCCCAGAACTGCTCCACAAACCAGACTGCTAGTGTTTGTAGTTAGTACAAGAGGGTCTGAGAGAGCAAAAGGAGGTTCCTGATCAAGAGCAGCCAACTCCAACGATGAGCTCATATGAACTCTGACCACCGAGGGTACTGGACTGATCATCTTGTAGCATTCTGAAGTTGGGGACCAATGTTGAAAGATGTGCAGAAGTACCCAACCCATGGGAAAGTGAGCCCAGGGGATGATGAACACTGTTGCAGCTTGAAATAGAAGAGGAGAAAATCAACACAACCTTCTCTATAGAGTAATGTATATCAAAACCAGAGAACAGAAAGAAAGGTAATTACGATATTCCTCTGAACTTGAAGCCTTTGTCTCAACGGAGACAACTCTCCAAAAGAGTGCTTAATTTCATTCTTCATGCAACTGGAAGGAAGACCTACTCCACATCTGCCCTGAAATTAACTACAATTTATCCCAGATCCTGCGAGGGCACACAGACTGATTTGAGCCTGTTGATCAGAAACTCAAGGTTCTCCAATTCCCAGCAAACCTCCTTCATATGTGCCATTTTCAGACAATAATAATGGAACTGGATGAGCAGATCGTTTCAGTAAGGATTGATCTTTATCCCCCTGTTGTGGAAGAAATCCATTACTGGAGCTAGCACTTTTGTGATAAAGTCAGGAATCTATTCTCACTCCAAAAGCAATGACACAAAACTGCCAATGTTCCTTCCACTCACAAAATGTGGTGACAAGTAGAAGCTATAGTGACATGCAACGAGGCATCCTGCAAATCTATGAGATAATGGAATGATCTGGTACAGGGAATACATTTTTAAATGGACTGTAGAAATGAATCTGTTCAGTTCTTTCAAGTCTGTGATCATTCTGTTTTCCCGAAACAGCTTCTGCACCAGTAAGATTCTTGAGTACCAACCCAACACCCTTTGATTCCTCAGGAACTGTATTATTGCCTTTTTCTTGAATAGAGTCAACACACTGTCTAGCAGACGATCACTCTTCATGCTGTTCTCTGGAAGAGGAGTATGTAGAAATCTGGAAATCAGAGCAACAAGAAAAAGGGTTAAGCTGTATCTTTAGGCGATCACCTGCAAAATAATCTATCAGACACTCTGGGGACCCAATAGATTTGAAAATAGAAAAAGGCGACCCTTCAACCAGATCAGGGCACTAGGCATAGTCAGGAATGTTGAGAGGGATTGTCCTTGGAACCAGGTGCCTGCCAAGAGGAACTGGTATTTTGAGATTTAGGTTGAATCTCGATCTGTTAAAAAAATAGGACTCTTCTCCTTGTACTTTACAAAACCTCTCTTTTTTAATCAAAATCCCTCTGTCTGAACTTGAAGAGCTGCACATGATTCTAGTTTTTTAAGTATTTCTGCAAGACTTCCTTTTTTTCTTCCCCAAATAATTTATTAACTGAAAAATGCATACAGAGACAAATCCCCTTTCAATACTCTGAAATGTAAATGACATTGAGCAGCCACCATACCAGAAAAAGGCATTGCAGAAACTGTAAGGCTATCAAACACAATATCAGCTAGAAACTTCTCTTGGAGTTCCATACCAGCAAGCAACTGAGAGAAAACTTCCTCCACCTGGATAAAAGAGGTTGTAGATTGACAGTCCTTGACCAAAAATTGGCAAGTATACACTTAATACCTCATTGAAAGACTTGGGCCAGCATATGCTCTTTTCAAAGCACCTTCAGCTTTTTTTGTCTACAACATCAGAGACCACAACATCTTCATTTAAAAGGGAAGGATGGCCCTCAAATTTGCCTAACAGGAAGTCAATAGAAAGAGACTGGTGAAGCTCCATATCTCCCTTAGCCAAAGGACACAGCCTACCCAGACATCTCGAAATAGCAATCCTATCAGGGTCTCTCCATTCCCTTTGCAGTACATTATAAATAACATGAATAACAGGAGGTAAGATTTGAAGACTAATAGGCAATAATGGGTTTAATTTGTTCTTTAGGAAAATATTTTCCACCTGGAGAAGAGTTGTCATGAAACCGGAAATCCTCCTCATCATAATCTGAGGAAGCTCAGGGAGAGAAAGAAGGAGACACCGAAAAAGCAGAAGAGTCCAAGCCAGGGGTAGAAAGATGGGGTAATCTTCACTACCCCATATTACTCATATGCCTCTGAGAGCGATTTAACCATTCCTTGTAGTTTCCTTTCTGTCATTGGAGAAGAGTGAAATCTGCTGCAAGCTTGCCAACTGAGGCCATGCATGATGTGACCCTGAGGAGAATGAGCAGGAGACAGATGCCTCTTTTTGTATGAATGTTTGCCCATGCTAACACCTCTGCAGTTAAAAACACAATGGGCTTACCCATACCTAGAAACCCTATATAGGGAGAAAAAACCTCATCATAGGAGGTCAAAGAAATGCCCCTAAAATTTCATAATTTTTCCTCAGTACAAAATATCATGAACTTATTGCCAAGTAAGTAAACTTAGTGACAACAGAAGGAGAAAAAAATAAACTGTATTGTACAACCTTAGCAAAACAGGCAAATGGGAAATACGTCTTAAAGAGAGATAAGAGGATATTATTGCTTTCCGTTACTCCCTCTAGTCTTACTTATATGGACATGGCCAACCAGAATGCTGCTCATTGGTATGTAAAGAAACAGCAATACAAGTGTTTACCTGCAAAATGAGCCGATGCACCAATTTGGACCTAAAATGAGAGAAAGAAAGCAGCAACATTTGCTGGCACTTAAACACTGGCTGCCACACAGTAAAATGTCCTGACTCCTAGTTCATTGGCAACTCTCTCCTTCGTGCACCATCAGGGAGAGGACTTGCTTTAGGAGCCAGCACTGTCACACTGCACATGCCCTAAACAGAGCAAGCAAATGTTGCTATCCCAGTATCCACATCACCATCCATCAAGGCAAGACTCTCGCAACCCCATAGGAGTTTCCCACAACAGCAGGGAGCCTGCTGGATGCAGAAGTGCGGCCTCTCCATGGACTCCCCTGAACCAGGTTCTGTTGTCGGAAGATGCCACCTCCAGAGGCATCCACAAGCTCCACCGCCTACTGTCTGAACTCTGAGCTTTGCAACAGATAGGCCAAGGAGGGGAAATACATTATTAATGTTAGAAATTGGGTTTCTGGTTGCAGAGGATTGCACCCTGTCCATGCTAGAACTACAATCCTAGTCAGGGTAAGTCAAATACACAGTCGAAGATAACCTGTGCTCACCCTCTGGTAGCTTGGCACAGAGGAGTCAGGCTTATCTAAAGAGGCAATATGTCAAGTATTTGTGCAACTCAACACTTAGTAACACAATGAAAACACCACAAAAATACTCCACACTGGTTTAGAAAAATAGGCAATCATTTTATAAATAAATCAAGGCAAAATGACAAAAATCTAATAAGTAGAATTCGAGATTTGAATTTTTAAAGAATAAAAAGAGTTCTTGCACTTAGGAGCAATAAGTGCCAGTGGAGGTTATCTGGTCGTATTGGACTGGAGCAAAGTCAGCAGTGCAGGACAACCACACTGGAACACAGGCCAGGGAAAAGAAACTTGCAGGCCCAGGGAACAGAGTACCTTGATTTTGGCAGCAATAGTGAGATGCAGGGTGTAGACGAGAGATGCGTTGATGTTGAGCCCACAGTCAAAGTGATGCGATGATTTTCTCCATGCAGTGGTGATGATGCATTGGTACCAAAGTGCAATGCAGTAGGATTTTCAATGCAGTCGAGGGGGTGTGTCAATCTCTCCATTCTACTGTGGTTTGGATGCTTTCACTGTCAAGGTGATGCATTGGTTCCGAGAGCGATGCGTCAATTTTACTCCCAAAACAGGGTCGATGTGCCGGTTCTGCCACATGCAGACTGGAGATGTGTTCATTTCTCTGGTGCAAGTATCCGGTTTCACCAGGCACAGGAGCAGGTGTAGAGACTTTGGTAGTCATGAGTCTCAAGTAACATGAGGTAAGCCAACAAGACCTAGAAGATCACTTCAATGTCAAGGCAGAGTCCAGCCTCCCTCAGCCATGTCAGAGAGCTGCAGGCATCAGGGCACCACAGCAGAGTAGCAGGTATTCCAAATCAGCCGTCCAGCAGAGTGTCAGTCCTTGATGCAGCACAGCAGTTTTTTTGACAGAGTTCAGTTACAGGTTCTGAAGTGTATGATTTGGTGGGGTAAGAGACACAGCACTTATAAACAGTTGTCCCTTCTGAAGTGGGGGTTACTTCAAAGAAGAGTCTTTGTAGTACACAGAAGCCCTTGCTTCCCAGCCCTGTATTTAGACTAACTGTAGGTTGTAATCAGCCCTTTGTGTCGGGACAGGACCCTGCCTATTCAGGTGTGTCATCTCCTCCCTTGTTTCCTGCCCAAAAGGTGCCATCAGAATGCCGATGAGAACTCAGACACACCTAACCTTCCTGTGTTTTTGGCTGTCTAGAGTAAATGCACAAAGCAAAGCTGTCACCCACCCCAGATGTACATTTGAGAAAGGCTGCAGGCACACAGAGCTGTGAGAGCAGTGAAATATCCAGTGGCATTTCTAAAACAGTAATGTTATATCCACCTTTACCAGTAAAGAGGATTTATCATTGTCATCCATCACCGTTCGAAAGATATAAAAAATGACACAGCTACTCCTTTATAATAATTAATTATGGCTTAAAAGTGTATTAAGGAATTCTCAATGTCAGCCTACGAGACCCAGTAGTGAAAAATGAATTTTGGTGTTTTTCACTACCAGGACATACAAATCTCAAAAGTACATGCCCTACCTTTTGCTTACACAGCACTCTGCCCTCCCCATGGACTACTTAGGGTCTACCTTAGGGTTGACTTCTGTTAAATTAAAGGGGAGTTTAGGGCTTGACAAAGGGTTTTCAATGCCAAGTCAAAGTGGCAGTAAAAGTTAACATGCAGGCTCTGCAGTGGCAGGCCTGAGACATGTTTAAAGGGCTAATTGTGTGGGTGGCATAATCAGTGCTGCAGGCCAACTAGTAGAATCTTCGTCATAACTGTGAAATGTTCCAGTTTGATAACATTCATTATTTCTTAAAGCTACATGTTCTCATTTGCACCAAGCTTGAACTTCCTATCTATCTCATTCTCATATAATACTGAATTTAGAATTGCATATTTTAACAATAACTCTCACTTATATGAAATACAAAAAGCATTACCTAACTAGAAATCTTCAGATACATTTTTCTGACTTTAGTATAGTTCATAGTCATGCAGTTAACCATTGAATGAATGATGGAATAGACTTTATATTAGCTTCCTTGGGAACCGATGTTAAGCTTCCAAAAACACAAATGTTTAGTGATGTCTGTTACATATTTGATAGTAGACTGGGAACTTCATGAGTTTTCAGTGGAAAAGGAAGAACAACGCCTGCCCACCATTCAAGGATGTCTTTCCATTGGACAAGGAATGATATAACCTGCAACAATGTTGCTTACGTGTGTTCTAGCGAGAAAAAAACTTAGGCTGGGGACTAAGGCAGAGGCTTTTTTTGCGGTGATGCTCCTAGACTTTCTTGGAGACTTGGAGACTTTTAACCATCTTTCTTGTCCCTGACAGTTGTAGCTACTGCTGTATCTGTTTCCCTATTATTCCCTGTTGAGGCTTAATTCATACATAATGCTACTGCTACCGTTTGCTGATGCTCTTTGAATTTTGAAACTACATGCATCTTTGATCTCACTCTTTTCTCAAACTCTTTATGGGTTCTATTAACTTTCAATGTTGGACCTTTTATTTAGAATAGTGATTATTTCCTTTATGGAACACGCTGGTAATTTATTCATTATTAATGATTCCAACCATATTCTTTCATGATAAATTTCTGCAAATGGAGTTTATCTGACTTACTAATTAAATAAAATGATCAAAGATTTCTACTGATCTCTTTATGAGAATAAAGGTTTTCTAAATCAATTGAAAACTCTCATCATTGACTAAACTTAAGAACAGATTAATTTTGATTTCGATTAATATGATTTGATTATTTGATTTAGTTTCCATTAAAAAACTGTGGCAAAGATCTGCCGCCTACAAGAAGAATTTGGCACAGGGTTGGAGTCAATTTGTGTAAGTTACAGGTTGAACTGGTACATTGAACCCTTTCCACACTATCAGTTTTCTGGTAGCCGAATGCAGTTCACATCTTCAATTGGGCTATAAAATAATTTCCCAGTTTAGAATAAATTACCTGAATCCCAAAACTCAATTCCCAGAACCGGAAGTTCTGACAAGGTGGTATTCAAGGAGGTTGCTGTTTCGGGGGGAGTGAGTATTAATAGGGTGCTGTTTGCTTTTGTAATTGTGCTTTTAGTTGTTCGTACAGTGATGAGTTGTGATTTGGAGTTGAATGAATAGATGGATGGAGATGTTATTTGTTTTGTATTAAGAGATTGAAAAATGTCAGACTCGCTGTAGTCATAGATCCTGGGATAGATTGAGACAAGCATATGGTATTTCTTGTTTGCAAGTGGAGGTGTAGATTTTGAGGTACCATCACCTATACCATTACGATAGAGGTACTAAAACAATGTTGTAATTGTTTAACATTGATTGATGTTAGCAGAACCTAATTGCACTTGCAATTGGCAGGTTTCTTGGATGATTGTGATTCAGTCTGTCTTTAGTAGAGCAAACAAGACTTGATATATGCATAACTTGTCATTTGAAAGTTTTTGTTGTAGTTTGTGTGAGTACAAAGAAATTTTAAAGGGGTAAATAGCTGTAAGGAGTGAAGTCATACTTTATAGGGATTGGTCGGTTGGTGTGCTTTTGCTCTGGAATTGGTTGGTGACGTCAAGTTATCACACTGGGATTGATCAGTGGTTGAGTGAATACTACATTGATATTTGTTGACAAAAATACTGGAAAATAATAGCTGTGACAGAATTGTTTGATAGAGATTTGACCTATCCGGAACAGAATCAAAATATTGAATCAAAGTTGATTTTACCTTCCAATTTATTGCGATCATGAAATGTTTTAAAGAAATTTTGAATTTGATGAAGAGAGCTGCTACAATTCCAGTGTGGAAAGGTGAAGAGGCACCTCCTGAGAGTATGCCTGCAGACATTACAACAGCAGAATATGGGTTACATACATGTTTTTGACTTCATCAATTGTTCAAGATGACAGAAAAAGAGGGTTCTTTCAGTTTCCCAAGATATGGAACTTTTAAAACTATAATTATGAAAAAAAGGGAAATTTCATGAAATGAGATGACCCTCTTGACATGCTCAATATGAGGTTCTAAATTTATGGGAGAAGGTTGTATGAGAAAAAGAGAAGGACAATTATCAGAAAACGACAAAGAGAGCAGTGTGTAATTATGCAGATGCTCAATGTGATGAAGGACAGCGTAGATGGAGAAAAGCTGTGATTGTCTGAACTTGATTATATCCCATTACTACCACAGAAATCCCAGGAAAGGGAAATAAGAGAAAAGAAGTAGAGCAGTGTGAAGAGAAGAAAGAGAAGGAGGATGATGAGACAGATAGTGATTCAGGGGTGATATTTTAGAAGAAATTCCAGCTGCAAGACCTCCACCTTTTGTAATATCTACTGATCAAGGTGAATCATGTACAACTACGAGTAATACAGTGGCTGCTGCCCCTGTAAAACCCACTGTAGTACAGATAGCAAGACCTATGCAGAAAGTTTAATTTTTCCACCAGTCGTATGCGGATCACAAGTTACAGTTCCTACTGCGACTAGTACACCTGTTGTGTACAGTACAGCACAATCTTCACCACTAGATACACAGACCTGGTACAAATGCCCCGCAAAATGTTAATGTGATTCCAGAAGCGCAAGGAGCTGCAGGAGGTCCACCTGCAACTGGATTTATTCCAACTTCACAAAACTCACATATTGTTGTGTGGAGACCAGCTCACAGACAGTACCAACACTCATAGATGGGGGAACACTTATTTTTATCATATCTGTGACCCCAGAAGAAATACATTTGATTGAGGATGAAGGTTTTCACCTTGTTTTAAAGAAGTGGCAGGGATTAAAAAGACAGAAAGCACAGCTTCACAGGTTAATTTGAATCCTGAACAGGAAAGCCCAGTAGATAACATTAAACTAAAAGAGGAATTGGAGGAAATAAGAAGCGGATGTTCGGAATTAGAACACATAGTACAATAGCAAAATATATATTTAATTTACCTGTATAAGGAAATTGCTAAACAAGCAGCTGTCATATATGATAGGTTGAAGGAATTAGCTCAGAAATATGAAATTGATCTTTCAAAACATTTCCATTTGCAGAAATGTTATGGGGTTCAATTAGATGATGTAGCAATTGAAAATATGCGTGCTACAGGAATACCTTTACATATTATGGAAATGGTAAAATGAATTCGTAAATGGTGTGAAACTGAAAAATTAGAAATTAAGTGGGCAAAGAAATATGAAAGAAAAAGAGGGAAGCTGAAGCGACAGGAAAGAAATACGAGAAAAATGAGGGAAATATTACAGCATATCCACTAAGAGAAATATCAGGAGGAATGTATGTATATGTTCCTTGGAACAAAAGTGATCTGGCTGCATTCACAAATAATTTCATAAAATTGAGAAACAAACCTGTGCAGAGGAATTCATAAGCAGAGCAGTTTATAAAGATGTCAAAGGTGTTGTGGTTTGATTTGGATACGTTCTTTGATATTATGGTAACTAATGACTTGAGTGTAAGACTGCTGTAAAATGGCTAGTGAGAAATGCTAGCACTAATGAACCCTTTCCTGTGGTAATAGAGAAATATGAGGCACGGATTGCTTTCCTGAAGGGCTGAATTGCACCAAAATATTTGGATTGAGCTCAAATCAACCAAATGACCCAAGAACCAAAAGAATCAGTTCATGGGTTTTGTGGAAGACTTTTACAGTTGTCCCAACAGCATAGTGGATGAGAATATGCTGAGGAAAAGGATAGGAGAATTTTTATGTCACAGTTTTTTCTTAGGGTTGAGACCAAAGATCAGTTTGCAAATAATGCAAACCGTAATTTACTGGCAGAACAAATCACTTGATGAAGTTCTGCGATATGCCAAATACTGTAGAAATTAATTGGAGATTAAGCAGAAAAAGGTAAAAGAAAAATGTATGTTGGCACAGACAAGATTGGCTCAGAAAGTTTTTCAGAATCCTTCTTTTACAGGGAATGCAAGGTGTTGCTGTTCCACAAGCTGGTTTCTAAAGTAACCAAGGATGGCTTAATGTGCCTCAGGATGGAGGTAGAGGAGTTCCTGTTAATGCAGGTTGAGGTGCAGATGTTGCGGCTATGAAAAAGGTTACTCCTTTTCACATCTGTCACAGAGTAGGGTATTGGAAGAGGGAGTCTAGATATAATCCTAATAAAAATTATGAAAATGTACAAATCCAAAAATGAGTGCAGATGCAGAACATGCCTGCACAGCAGATACAGGTTTCTATGCAAGGACAAGTTCCAATGATGCCAGTCCAATTAGCTGAAATATTCTCACAAAACATGGGAAAACCTAGATTCAATTTAAATCAGATGCCAACATTGAATACAAACCTGTTTCAGAATTCAATGCAACAGTTTCCTAACCCAAATCAAAACGCATTACAACAATATCCCTTTTTAAAAAATGATGGTTCAGGCTCTGATACTTTTCAATGAAGGTGCCTGAGGAAGATCATTTACTTGTTGCAGTCTTAGAGGTAGACCAGAGTGGCCCATTTGTAGATGTTAAAGTGTATTTCCACCCTGTATCATTCTTTATTGATACAGGAGCTACCAGATCTACTGTTAGGAACAGTGGAAATCTCAGACCTACCCCCCATGGGAAAACATTATCTAAGTTGTAGGAGTAATAAATAAACAGATTACAAATTCAGAGAAAGTGCCAGCCAAAATAAACTCATTCCAAGAAAAGCATCAGTTTGTCGTTTGTGATTAAAATCTTGGAAATTTGTTAGGGAAAAGATATCCTGTGTAAGTCAAATTTCACTACTTACTGCACATCGGATGGTGTAGCTTTTCAGATCCATGATGAGGATGTGGAATTTATAATGATCTGGCAACAGAAAGCTACAAGAATTTTTTCCAATATGACCATTGGAGAATTATCTGCTGATTTGTGAGACACTGTAATTCCAGAAGTTTGGGATCGCACAGAAAAAGATATCGGACTAATTAAAGGTGTTGAACTGATTCCTGTAAAAGCAAATGCAGGTTACCACAGAACATGATTATACCATTTGATCCCAGAAACATTGCAGGAAGAACACCTGTGATAGAGGATATGTTCCTGAAAGGAGTCTTGAAGGAACTAATTGGGAGTCCATGTAACTCTCCAATTCTGGTTTAACAGAAGCCCGATGGAAAATACAGGATAGTACAGGATCTTTAAAAGATTAATGAAATAGTAATCTCTTGTTGTCCGTTGGTACCAAATGCAGCCACAATAATATCTCAGATTCCATGGACTGCAGAATAGTTTAGAGTCATTGATTTATGTCATGTTTTCTTTTCAGTGCTTTTCCATGATGAAAGCCAATTCCTCTTTTCCTTTGTGTTCCGGCAGAGAGTATTAGCATGGTGTCATGTCCCCTAAGGGTATATGGAGTCTCCTTCCATCTTCAGCCAGATTCTGAAAATAAATCTCGAGTCATTACAAATGTCCTACAGATCAGTACTTGTACAATACATAGATGTTCTACTTGTAATATCAGTGTAGGAAAGCACCCCCACTTTTTGCCTGATACATGATATGATTTTGACTAGAAGTGCACTGGGCTCCTGCGAGGCAGGTCCCCAGTGTCAGATCTATTTCTCAAAACTGCAAAATTGTTCCTGCAATTGGTAATGCCTTTAGTACCCTCTATTAATCTATAGTAAATCGTAACCCTGGTACCTAGGGCCTCGGGTGCTGAAGAGGGTTGCCAAGGGCTGCAGCACAAATGATTCCACCCTAAGGGACCCCTCATCAAAGTCATGCAGGGCTGCTATCGCGGCCATATTTTGGTGCAGACAAAACTGAAAACATGAAATGACACATAGGTCTGCATGCCAAGCCCTCTAGCATTGCATGTGTACCACACCTACAGCAGGCATTTCAGCCCCAAGGTAGAGTGCTAGGTATTGTATGCGAGGGCATCCTGCATGAGCAGGTGTGCCCCTGTGCTGGTCAGTTCCATTACTGCCAATGTAAGTGGACACAAAAGCCATTTTAAAACATGTGCTGAACTCTGGTAAAAAAAAGTTCCCCTGTTACATAGTAGCTTCACTGAAAATCTGGATGTTTGGTATCAAAATCTCATATTGATAAACCCACACTGATTTCAGTGTTTGATTTACAAATACGTGCACAGAGAGGGCAACATCAAGGTGCCCCTGAAAACCTGCCTGCCTCTGGTATGCTCACTGACTGGTGTCTGCCAACCTACCACCTGAAACACTGTTCTAACCTCGAAGGGTGAGAGCCTTTTGCTCTCAGGAGGCCCTGAATATAAGCCTGTCTGGGAAGAGGGTGTCACACACCCTCCCATAGTATAACCTCCTGATTAGCCTTCCTAGGGTGGCAAGCTTCAATGAGTTGCCTCTTTTGAAATGCGAATCTGGCTCCCCTCGCAGGAGAGGAATCCAACCACCTTTACCCCGAGCCCCTGTGGCACCTGGCCAGGTGGAAACATTATCTAGTCAGGTAGGTGTGCCACCCTCAAACTAGTACCCACACTAAGGTGAGCTAAACTGAGGTGGACTTAACTTTTCATATGTCGCCATCTATGTGATGGAATAATTGGGAATTCTGGGACTGGGTTATAGGGCGTAGTGACCCCATGGGTCAGTAGCCCATTGGCCACTACCATACACTACTCTAACACCCTTAAATTCAGTATTTAAGTGAGCCACTGGCACCTGAAGAACAGATCCTGATGACCTACAAAGAAGAAGGTCGCTGAAGAGATCAACTGCCTGGGCCCCAGACCAACTGGCCTATCTGCTGTTCCAAGTCGAAACTGCATCAAAAACATCTTGTCCTGCAGCTGTTGTGCCTCCAAAACCTGGGAGGACTGCTTACCTTCAATAACGAACCAACACCTCCCGTGGAACAGCAGAACTGTTCCCTGCATCCTGCAGAAACTCAAAAGAAAGGACTCTGAGTACTCCAGAACTACCAAAACCTGACGTCTGAAGCCACCACTGCACCCATCCCCCCAAACCCGAGTTGAAGTGGGCCTACTGTGCCATTGAGGTCCCCAGCCCTCCAGAACCATGGTCTCTGCATGCAGGCCCCCTCTACAGGGACTTCTCCCAGGAAGAAAACCCAAAGCCTAAAAGTACCTCTGAACCCTTTGCCGCTGGGACATGGAGAAGAGGAACACAGGTGTCCTTACATTCCAATCAGTGTGAGACCTGAGCCCCCCTGGTGGCTCAGACCAACTGGTCCCCCATTCAAAGTCTGCAGCCTCTTTTTACCGCAACTATTCTCCATAGAAAAAATTGGGCACTCAACGATGTTTTGCCCCTCTGCAACCAGCTGCCCTAGTACTTCTGGTGGTGTTCTCCTGGTGCTGCCTTGGACCTTTGCCCTCCACACACCCTAACTCCTGGAGAAGGGTACCGCAAGTTGGTGTAATATACCTGAATGCCGCATTGACTTGCCCTCCCATAGGATAACATTGCAGCTTCCAGAAATTGCACTGTTGACTTTTTGAACTAATAAAATTCATATTTATAAACACACTTACCTGAACTATTTTGTTCTGAAGCCTACGCATATATAAAGATACTTGCTATTCTTACAAATTGGTGTGGAACTCCTTCTTTAGTCTTGTGTCCTATTTATTGACCATTTTGTGTATTTTAAAATGTCTTGCACTCCTTTGTGATAAGCCTAAGGCTGCTCGGCCACACTACCCCCTGGCAGAGCACCTTGGGATTGGGATAGCAAGCCCCTTTTCCACTCATAAGGAAACCCCTGAATGCTTTACATGATATATTTAATTTTTATATATCCTATAAAGAGCCAGCTTCCTACAATCAGAAACATGAGAAGCTTGTAAACAAGACACCATTGCCTTATCGAATCACCTGGCTGAGAACAGAGATAAAGTGTCCCCAGGATAACTGCAGTACTGTTAAAAAGAAGTTGAATATTAGGTTCATATTATTGAAAAAGGAGCTAGAAAGATGTAGCCAGAGAGAGTGGAAGCAACTCTTCAAATGAATCCACCTCAAACTCAAAAGAAATTGAGGATTTTTTTGTGCATGGTTTGTTACGGTAGACAGTGAATACCAAACCTTTCGTTAGTGGCATACAAAGACATTTCTGATCCTATTCCATGGGACAATGAGTGCATGAGAGTCTTCCTAGAGCTGAAAGAAAAACTGTGTCACACCCAGCACTAGAAATGCCAGATTACCATCAAGAGTTTACTTTATTTTGCAGTGAGAGAGAGCGCTGCACCCTGTCAGTGCTAACTCATATGCACGGAGATGCACGAAAACCTGTGGCATATCTCATGACCACCCTTCACCCTGTTGCCGCAGGTCTTCCCAGCTGCCTTAAAGCAGTTTCTGTTGTAAATATTTGTATGGAAAAAAGGGAGAACATAGTAATGGGATACCCCTTAACTGTTATAGTGCCACACTCAGTGGTGCTTCTATCAACAAGATCAAAAACGAGGTACATGACCTATAATCGTTTGACAAAGTCTGAACAGACTATATTGTCATCTGGCAATACTATTCTAAAAAGGTGTCAAATCCTCAATCCAACAACTCTTCTGCCTGTAATTGATGTTGTTTCTGATTAAATTGCACATCACGGACTTATGCACCAAGCCAAAACCCTGATATCAAGTATGAACCCCTGATTGAGCCAGACCATGTCCTTTTTTAGATGGCTCATGTCAAATAAGTAATGAGGGCACACTGAGAGCAGCATATGCTGTGTGAATGTAGATGATGTTGTAGAAGCTTTCTGGCTTCAAAGAGTTACCTCAACACAAGTTGCAGAATTGACTGCCCTTACCAGAGCATGCAGTTTAACTGCTCATATGAGAGTGACTATATTTATCGATAGTCAGTAAAACTTTGGAGTTGGTCTTAATTTTGGGCAATTATGGTCACAAAGAGGTTTTTTAACTTCCTCCGGTACACCAATTTGGAACAGAATGTACGTTAAAAATGTGTTGGAAGCCTTACAGTTACCTTAAAAGATTGCACTTTTTAAATATATAACTCATCAAAGTGGTAATGTCTACAGTGCCATGGGAACCAGATATGCAAATTTATTTGCATGGTTTTGTGCTTTTTTGGCTTCTACATTAAATGGAAATTTCACATGTGAGTCTGATGAGGAAATTTCATTCATTTTGTTGATGACAGTGCCTGATACCTGGGATAAATTAAAGAAGGTGCCTGTCAATGTTTCAGAAGCAGAACAGAACAGCTGGATTAAAGCAGAGTGCAAGAAAAATCCTAATGACATTTGGGTATCAGCTGATGGGAGACCTGTGTTGCCAGACAGCTTGTTGTTCCCAATGACACTGTATAATCATGGATGCACACATTTAGGCAGTAATGCAATGGACAGACTTTATCGTCAAAACTGGTTTAATTCCAGAATCAGACTGCTAGCTGAAGACGTTTTCCACAGATCTGTAATATGCCAAGAAAATGAATGCAGGAAAGAAAAAAATGCCATGCTGAGTCACATAGGGAGTTCAGGTGGCCCTTTCAACAGAATGCAAATTGGTTTTTTCGATATGTCCGCTTTTAACGGGCTGAGATATGTCCTGGTCATAGTATGTGCCTTCTCGAGATAGGTGCAAGTCCACCAAACCAGAAGAAATGACAACCTCACTGTAGCAAAACTGTTCTTATGAGAATTGATCCCAAGGTATGGCATACTGCTCTCTCATCTGAGCCACAGCCTTGAGGGGAACGGCTTCTTTCCTCACCATTCCTCCCTTTGCTCCACTCCAGCCGTGAGGGGAACGGCTTACGCTCTCTTTTTGCCATCGGGTCAAGCCGTGAGGGGAACGGCTTTTGGGACTACATTTCCCAGCGGGCGCTGGGTGACGCCTGTTGATAGCGCCATCGCGGCGCCAGGAGGCGCATCAAAGAGTGAGCAGGCCTCCCGCGGCGTGTGACGTGCTTACTCACCTGCAGCCACAGTCGTGAGGGGAACGGCTTCTTTCCTCACCATTCCTCACTTTGCTCCACTCAAGCCATGAGGGGAACGGCTTACGCTCTCTTTTTGCAGTCGGTCAAAGCAGTGAGGGGAACGGCTTTTGGGACTACATTTCACAGCAGGCGCTGGGTGACGCCTGTGGATCGCGTCATCGCAGCACCAGGAGGCGCTTCAAAGAGCGAGCAGGCCTCCCGCGGCACGGGACACGCGTGTGTGCGCAGGCAAAGCCCAGGCCAAGGGCGGGCCCGTCCGCCCGAAGGAGGCTTTGGCTGGGCCACCCCTCTAAATCCTTGAAGGAGAGCTGTCCTGATCCCGTGCGAGGAAGCCAGCAAGTCCTTACCTAGGTTAGTGACTTAAGGACCTTTGTTTTTAGCTGGTATTTATATTGAGCCTTAGCAAACATGAGAAGGCCAGCTGGGGTGGGAAAGTCTAATGTTGCTCCTGTACAGCCGGCCTCCTCCATACAACAGACTTCAATAGATCGTATGCTCCAGAAAGTCATTAGTGTAGTCGCAAACGAGATCGAACTAACAGAAAGGTGACTTTCACTTACTCCTAACCTTGCTGTACCCCTAAGCCCTCTCGAACTAACACAATCGCCCTTCTCCATGGACAAGGAACTTGCATTCCAGTGACGCAGGACTTCCTACGGAAAGTAGGATGGATGCTACACTTCCTGGGGGGGCTTCATCCGATGTAGGACCTCCCATAGAAATCAGGATGGACACCATACACCCTGGGGGGGCCCGTTCAAAAAAAGGGAAAGCCAGAGTTGTTATTCCTAAAGGCCCCAAAAAAAAACCTCCGGCCCCTGTGACCTTACCTATGACAAGTATGAATGGCCATAGCCCCTCAATGAATGAAGGTCTAGAACAGCCACCATGGGAAATGGACATGGTTGTAGATTTGCAGGTTCAAGTTAGGACCATAGTGAGAGACTAACTGAAAAACCTATGGGATCGGGTGGACAATTTGGCAAAATTAGCAGAACGTTGGGTCGACAGGACCAAGCTGATTTTGAAAGAAAAGACTCCAGTTAACACATTGTTATACCCAGGACCCGGACCCATATCCCAGAAGCTAACATCGCCCCTCTCAATAAACCAACTAAACCTAACCTGGAGAAGGAGGGCATGCAACAGCGCACCCCTAAGGAGGTGAAGACCAGCAATGTTATGCAGGCCAAGGAGCCTAGGCAGGAATCACAGAAGGATAAGACCAATGCTGGAGGGGTTATAGGGTCCCCAGAAAATCCCATGACTGGCACAAACGGGCAGACCGACAAATATGCAAGAGGAGAGACCTCAACAGACAGGGAACATCCTACCATGAATTAGTTTACCTTCAGCTTCAATTCCCTATGTTGTTATCTTAACGGGGTCCCAGAGCTAAAGAAAGGTACCAGGGAAACCTTCCTGGGGCTAAAGAACAAATGCATCCACTGGTTAACCAATAACAAACAGTTCTCTACAAGAGATACAAATGAAATCATCATGACCTGCAGAGTGGGATGGGTAGGCTGGAGACCTAAAGATATTTCTGGTGACTGCGTTATTATTAATTTCAGGAATAGGGGTATTGTTAACTATTTCTTAGACCACCACCTAGCCAGATATGGGAGCTCTGTTAATCTAGTGCCCTTCGGCTATTTCTATCCCCCGCACCTGTACCATCAACAGATTAGTGGAGCTTATTATCCGATCTGGGAAAAAATCCAGAACATCCAGCCCCTTACTGCCCTGCAGGTCAAACCGACCCTTCCTGATTTTAACATCCCAGTGAACAACAGTTTTAGTCCCCTTGAGGCAGTTGACTGACTAACGGGAGTGGTAGCCCCCCCCAGTAAAAGCCCAACTCAGTAAGAGCACAATTAAGATAGATGGGATTGCCCTGAGGTGTGACCTTCTAACATCTCATAAGGCCTCAGAGCAACCCCTTGAGGTAGGGAATAGTAATCCATCGAAAGTTAGATTGAATCAGGATGTCAATGGCACAGTGAACAAAGATAAACCCATTGCAGCCATGCACCTACATAAAACAGCAACACGTGATGGTAAACCATCCCTTGTAAGTAGAAACTCACTTAACCTAAATTCAAAACCAAATTCACTCCACCAAGAAGAATTTGTCTTAGATTGCACTTCTCTTGACCCCCCTTTAATGGTGGCCACAGGGCATCCCCCAAGCATAAAAATTCTCTCCTGGAACATAGCAGGATTAGCATCCAAACTGGATAACCCCGATTGGGGATTATTCATTAAACAACATGAAATCTGCATGTTCCAGGAAACCTGGTCTAGAGACGATCTGAGTAGGCCAGGGTTCGCTGTTTTTAAAATCTCGGCGACCCACGTAGGGAAAGGTAGACCCTCAGGTGGATTATTGACTTTGGTTGGTGCCCATTTAGGCTGTGAGGCCAAACATATAGAGAGCTCTTCACGGGACATCCTTTGTGTACTCTTAACTACCCAGTCAAACCAAAGCATTTTGCTCATAAATCTTTGCTCACGCCCGACCCCTCGGGCCAGGAGTCCTCCACCCTGGAACAACTTAACACCATTCTTCCAACCTTTCCACCACATTGGGGTATAATTATTGGGGGTGATTTCAATAGTCAATTTGAGCCGCTGGATGGACTGTCAGGGGGACAAATTGAAGAGGAGGACCAATACTATCTAATTCCTGATTCTAACATCCCATCAGTAAGGGCCTGGACCCCATTAGCTCTCCAGATCCAAGCTCTAACACTGAACTATTCTTTAAAAGCATGCAACGGACGAACTTGATCAGATAGCCTGGGAAATTACACCTATAACAGATCTGGCCATACTTCAATTATAAATTATGTAATGATAGACCTGCAGTCCTGGCACAAGTTGTTAGATTTTAAAATCACGCCACGTCATGATAGCGATCACAACGCTCTTATTTTAGAAATGGTCTCCCCATGCACTATCACGACCCACGATGACCCCCAGTTACCAGCGCAAAGCCTGATTCAGACCAATGGTGGGAGAAAAGTTTGTTGGACAGAAATTTCCCAATCACATGACACAATGGCTAAAATCTACCAGCAAGTAGTCCCCTATTTTATATCCATTTCCAGTTTACTAGACAACCTTGGATCATCAAATTCCCTCTCTAAGATACTACAAAATCATTATGAGTTGGTTGGCATCCTGGCCAGTTTTTTCCATCAAAATAAAAAGCATAGAGTGCCCAAAATGCTTAAACACAATTGGTATAATGTCAACTGCCGAGCACTCAAAACCCAACTAGTAACTGCCATCAAAAGCAGCGATATAGATAGAATCAAGAAAGCTAGATCTGCATATAAAAGTACCACAACTAAAGCTAAACAACAATGGGAAACTCAGAAGTGGGAAGACCTCAGAATCGCACTAAACACCCACGATCTGAGGTCCTTCTGGAACATCATAAATAATGATTCTAAGGCTGGCAAATTAGCCACATAACCAAAAATTGATGAATCTGTTTGGAGGACTGAAACCCTTTATAGAAGGGACGAGCGAGCGGAAGTTAGTAATGCCAGGGCCCTGGACAGTTCAGGCCCAACTCAGGAACCCACCTCCTTATTTTTGGTAAAAGAAACAATTGACGCACTAGGGAAGATCCTTCCTGAAAAAGCGGCTGGACTGGATAGAATCCCTGGTGATCTCTGCCGAACAGAACCCACCATATGGGTACCCTATTTGGCTATGCTGTTTAATGCCCTATTACAAGGCATGGCAATTCCTAATACCTGGGTGGGAGCCGAAATAATACCAATCTTTAAAAAGGGATCTTGCCTGTTAATTACAACCCCATCAGTCTAATCGACGTAGAGCAGAAAATCTTTGCTTGAGTCCTTCTGAGGCGTTTACAAACTTGGATGGATGAACATAATATCCTGACTCCCCTCCAAGCCGGATTTCGGGCTAGGATATCTACGACAGATCAACTATTTAGGTTACAGTTGATCCACTGGAAAACTGTTACCATTGAGGGAGGCAGTCTTTACCTTATCTTTGTAGATTTAAAATCCGCCTTCGATTTGGTCCCGAGGGAAAAATTATGGGCAATCTTAAGAGACATGGGAGTTCCAGAGTACCTGCGCCATCAGATAGAACGTCTCCATGAGGGCAATTATGCTCGCATTAGATACGGAAAAAATGGAGAACTCACAGCTTCCTTGACCGTGGAAAGAGGGGTTTGACAGGGTTGTGTCTTGGCACCCACCCTCTTTTCCCTCTACATCAATGGGTTAATAGACTTCCTGAGTAGTGGGGAAAACATCGACGCCCCCAGGTTGGCCCACAGAAAGATTCCGGACCTGATGTTTGCAGATGATACGCTCCTCCTTGCAAAATCGCCAATGTGAATTCAGAGGACTCTTAACAACTTTAGCGACTTTGGAAACGTCAGGGTCTGGAAATTAACCTGCAAAAACAAAGTATATGGCTTTCAATGTGGGTAGATCTACTCGTCCTAACCCTTGCTTGGATGGTAGACCCCTTGAACGAGTAAACATCTTTGATTATTTGGGCCTCACTTTGACTGAGAAAATGGACTGGGGTGCCCAAATAAACAAAGCAGGCCTGAAACTTACACAAACAACGGGGGGCATCATAAAATTATATAGCAACTGCTCCAAAGAAACACTTAGCCCAGTATTAGAAATCTATAATGTGCGGTCTAGGTCTGCTGCCCTTTATGGAGCGGAACTTTGGGGCCACTGTGAAGTGAGCCCCCTAACTCGAACTGAGAACACTTTCATTAGACAACTATTAAGCCTTCCCAACAGTACCCCACTGTTAGACCTGTCAGCCCTTTGGGTGGTCCCTCCTCATCATTATTTATTTTGTCCCACTTTTGCCTCAAACCCTGTTATAATTTTTCCTTTTTGGGAACCACCAGACTTTTTAGTGTTGATGCAGGGTCAGGGAGCCATTTTCCCTACCCCTGGAACTTCTGTCTGAGGGCCTGAGACACAAAATGGTGGCCACCCATTGTCACCTGTGACATCATCAGAACCCACTGGAGATTTCTAGAACCTTCCGTAACATTCTGGAACCCTGTGACAGAGGGAGGCAGTTTAGAATGTTGGGAGGCCATCTCAGAGTGGCAGTTGGCAACTGACTGGAGAAGAGAGAGGACAGAGACAGAAGGAGGTCGGAGTAAGGCAGCAGAGGTGGAAACCAGTGCTTGGAGTGGGGTCCAGAAAACCACCCTTGATGCTAGTCTCTACTGACCAAGCCCAACCTAAAGCCCTGTGTGGGACCAAGAACAGAAGAACCATCTTAAAGGACTGAATATTTGGAACAGGCCTTAAAGAAGAACAGCAAGTTCCTGACCTGTTCAGCAGTGTCCTCCTGGAGTCCTGACGTCGAGAAGCCTGGAGACCTGGGGCCTGAGGTGGAGAAGCGGCGCTGACAGAAAGCAGATGTCGTACCCGGAGCCGCCAGAGGTCGAGTGAGGGCGCCGACGGAGGTCGTGGAGAGGCACCGGAGGTCGAGTAAGGAATCACCCGAGGTCGAGTGAGGGCGCCGACGGAGGTCGTGGAGAGGCGCCGGAGGTCGAGTCGGGAGTCACCTGAGGTCGAGGTGAGGCGTCGACGGGGGAGGGAAGTCCGCCCACCAGAGTCGCCGGAAACTGAGGTGAAGCGCGCCGGAGGTCGGGAATGGAGATCGCACTCCGGAGACACCAGGAAGTGGGGAGTCCGAGTCCCTGCGACGCCGGAAGGCGACATCGAGACGAGGCCGTCCAGCGACATCGAGCCAGGGCCGCCCAGCGACATCGAGCCGAGGCCGCCCAGCGACATCGAGTCGAGACCGCCCAGCAACATCGAGTCGAGACCGCCCAGCGACATCGAGTCGAGGCCGCCCAACGACATCGAACCGGAGCCGCCACACGGCATCGACACGGTGCCGAGAGGAGCCGATCATCGTGAAAAGGGCAGTAAGTGGTAGAGGGGGCGTCTGAGGTCCCGTGGAGCCCTAAAAGACCATTCTAGGGGCTAAAGGGGTGCTAGAACAAGCCTGAGAGTGCCAAGGGTGAACTGAGACTGGTACAGTGACCTACATAAAGAGCTGTGTAGTTTGGAGGGCCAGATCTGTAGATTACCCTTGTTCTGCCTCAGCTTAGGCCCAGCCTTGACCAATCTAGGTGGGACACCCCCATGCCATCCAAGTGTCCTTAAGTTGTGTATGGGCAAAGTAAGACCAAGTGACCTCATGTAAATGATTTGAACTGTAACTGTCATTGATTGTTTTACCTTATTTATTTGTGGTGCTTTATTTATTGTCATCCACTAATTTATTCCTGCACTATATTTATTGTCTGACTGTATTTATTTGCCATCTGTATTTATTGCACATCTATTTATTCCTTGCTTATTTATGACCTGAACCTATTTATTGAAATTCCAATGTAGTATTATTTATTTGACCTGCTCTTTCAAGGAAAATCTTATTGTCTTGTATTTATGTAAGGAAACCTGCAACTAAGAGAAAATAAGATAAAGACATATATATATTTTCAACTTGCCTTGCATTATTTTTACGGTGTAGTGTCGTTTTTGGAACGGATGAACGCATGGTTATTGTGAGGGTGTGACGTACGCTTAACACGGTGCCTGACCCCCAACCGCTCGAGCCAAGCTACCATTGTGCTGGGAACCTGGTGACTGCTAACCCGGTTGCCCGGTTTCCAACATAAAATTGGTGTTCAGCAGTGGGATAGAGCTGTGCTTGCGTCTACTCGACAATAACTGTGGGTAGTCCATAGGCCTACACCGGGAGTTTTCTCCAAGCGGACTTCCTAATTTTGAGTTTTGTTTTTTCCAAATTTACTTCTGGTGGTGGGAGGAGGTATTACAAAAGGTACCCCCCTGCATAGCTCCTGTAAGCAACTGTCTTCTATCCTGAGTGGGCAAAATGGAGTTTGTGTTGGAGGATGTGGAAACTTATACTGTGACCCAACTCAGGGAGTTTTGTCAGAGAGAGGGGGTGTTTTGTCCCCAAGGTGCAAAGAAGGGTGAGCTCCAGACCAGCTTAAGGGCTTGGTGGGAGGCACGACGAGAAAGTAAGGTTGAGAAGGAGGACAGGGATGGAGAGCCTGACAGCGAGGGGGCTGGTTTGTACCAACCTGAGGTGGGGGACCTGGTAGCGGGGCCCAGAACACTTTCAAGGAAGGGCAGCAGTGTCTCTAGCAACGGCTTATTAGAAGCAGAATTTGTTGACCGGAGGGAGAAAAGACAGCTCACATGGGATTTGGCGAAGCTGGAGAAAGAAAAAGAGGAACGGAGGATGGCTCACGAGTTGAGGCTCAGGGAGATAGATCTCCAGATCCTACGGGTCGGGGCACACACTGTTCCTAATGGTGGCAGCGAAGAAAGAGAAATCACCAGGGAATCCAAACCCTATTTGCCAAAAGACATAGTAGCTAGCTATAGTGCGGGTGATGATATCGCCAAGTGGCTAGCGGCCTATGAGATCTCATTAAGAGTCCATGGGGTTCCAGAGAAGTATTGGGGAGGGGG
Source organism: Triturus cristatus (assembly GCF_964204655.1). Classification (NCBI taxonomy): domain Eukaryota; kingdom Metazoa; phylum Chordata; class Amphibia; order Caudata; family Salamandridae; genus Triturus; species Triturus cristatus. Next base: position 582,462,706 of record NC_140586.1, read on the forward strand.
ATTGTATAAATACATTCCTCCAGCTGGTAGGGATACATTATTGGCCCTGGAGCAGGATGAGCAGACCCACTACCCCACCATGAAAGTGGCGCTCGTGAGGAAGTTTGGACTAACACCCGAGAAGTATAGACAGAAGTTCCGGGGTAGCCACAAACTGGGCACACAGAATTGGGTGGATTTCCTGGACTATGCAAAAAAGGCATTAGAGGGTTGGATACAGGGCAGTGAGGTGAGGGACTACGAGGGGTTGTTTGATTTGATGTTGAAGGAACACCTGCTCGAAAAATGTTTCCCTGAACTGCGTCAACACCTGGTGGATAGCAAACTGACCAATCCCCGGAAGCTTGCTGAGGAGGCGGACATTTGGGCTAGTACCCGGGTGTCCACAAGGGGGACTGGAGGGGACTCTCAAAAGACCGGACAGGGCGCCCCCCAGAAGAAAGAGGGAGGGGAAAAGAAAACGGAGTTCTCTAAAGGCCCCCAAAATAGTTTCCAAGGGAAGGGAACAGGATTCACCCCTAGGGCTAACCCACCCAGAAACCCTAATCCTGGCCAGAGTCAGCAGCCAAGGGTTGTCCATTGCTTCGAGTGCGGTGGTGTCAGACACTATAAGGGAGATGTGAAGTGCCCGAAAAGACCACCCCCTCCCATCGGAGGAAAGGCCCCCGGAGTAGCTAGTGTAGTGCTCAGGGAGGAGATGCCTTTAGATAAGGGAAGGGAGTGGGCGGGTGTCACTTTAGTGTCCCTGGGAGAACGGGAGATGGTTCCTAAGATCCAGGTGCCCACAAATACCACAAAGTATGGGCAGTGGGTCACCATCAACGGCCAAAGAGGGGAGGCTCTGAGAGACACAGGAGCAAGTATGACTATGGTACGTAGCCAACTGGTGTCTCCAGAGCAGGTGATTCCCCATGTACTCCACCCTGCCGCGATGGCTGACGGCAGAATGGGCCACTATCCGGTGGCCGAGGTTCCATTTGAATGGGAAGGGGTTGCAGGGTTAATTCGAGTTGCCGTAAGCCCTGCCGTGCCAGTCGATTGTCTGCTGGGGAATGACATGGAGCATAATGCTTGGAAGGAGGTGGAATACCGGACTCATGCTGAGATGCTGGGTACACCTGACTGGGCCTGTGTCAGCACCAGGTCTGCGACTACCCGGAGGGGGAGTTCGTTTAGGCAGGAGCCTGGAACAAAGGCACCGCCGGCTGCCAATCAAGGGAAGAACCGAGGACAGGAGGAGCCTGCCTCGGCATCCGCGCCCCGTGTGACGGATAGGCCACCGGAGGTGGTGGACCAGGAGTCCGCGGAGGGGGATGTTACTGAACTGGAGGACCTACCCATCCCGGCCGAGTGGCACGTGGAGGGAGGGCCGACCAGGGAGGAATTCTGCAAGGGCCAGAAGGAGTGTCCTACCCTTGAGGGACTGAGGTGACAGGCCGAAGCCCAGGCAGCAGGGAACGTTGAGGGGAACTATAATATTTACTGGGAGGATGGCCTACTCTACAGTGAACCCAAGGCACCCATGCACGGATCGTCACGGACCTTGGTTGTCCCTCAATGTTACCGAGCCTTCCTTCTGGAATTGGCTCATGAGATCCCCTTGGCAGGACACCTGGGGCAAGACAAGACCTTTTCCCGCACTTTTATTGGCCTCAGATGAAAGTGTCGTCCGACACCTACTGCCGGACGTGTGTGTCTTGTCAAGCCAGTGGGAAAACAGGGGTGAAGCTGAAAGCTCCCCTGGAACCACTTCCTGTCGTTAGCACCCCCTTTGAAAGGGTGGGCATCGACATTGTGGGTCCGTTAGATCCGCCTACTACAGCTGGTCACAGGTTTATCCTGGTTCTGGTGGATCATGCCACACGGTACCCAGAGGCTATACCTCTGAGGACCATAACTGCACCTGTTGTGGCTAGGGCCCTGATGGGAATCTTTACCCGAGTGGGTTTTCCCAAGGAAGTTGTGTCTGACAGGGGGACCAACTTCATGTCAGCATACATGCGGGCGATGTGGAAGGAGTGTGGAGTGACCTACCGGTTCACCACTCCTTACCACCCCCAGACCAATGGTCTGGTGAAGAGGTTCAATAAGACCTTGAAAGGCATGATCAGAAGTCTGCCTGAAAGCCTGCGGAGGAAATGGGACGTCCTCCTACCCTGTCTATTGTTTTCCTACAGGGAAGTGCCACAGAAGGGAGTGGGCTTCAGCCCCTTCGAGCTTTTGTATGGGCACCCTGTGTGTGGACCTCTCAGCCTGGTGAGAGACGGATGGGAAAGAACTCCCAGAAAGCTTCCCCAGGACGTGGTGAGCTACATGCTAGCCTTCCGGAGCCAAATGGCTAAGTTGTAGAAGCAAGCTTCTGACAACTTGGAAGCCAGCCAAGCAGTGATGAAGGCGTGGTATGACCACAATGCTCACCCGGTGGAGTTGGAACCAGGCCAGAAGGTGTGGGTGATCGAACCAGGAGAGCTTAGCGCCCTCCAGGATCGCTGGTCAGGACCCTTTGAGGTGTTGGAGAAGAAGGGTAAGGCTACCTACTTGGTGGATCTGAAGACCCCTCGTCAGCCCCTACGGGTGCTGCATGCCAACCGCCTCAAACCCCACCATGAGAGGCCCAAACTCATATTGTTAATGGTGACTGACGGAGCAGAGGACGTGGAAAGCGAGCCTCTCCCCGACTTATTTGCGTCTCAAGAGAAGGATGGGTTGGTGGAGGGAGTGATTCTCTCCCCGTCCCTAACTCCTGAACAGCAGGAGGACTGCCGCCAGGTCCTGGGACAGTACACTTCGTTGTTCTCCCTTGTTCCGGGAAGGACTCACCTGTGCGTCCATGACGTGGACACAGGAGACAGCCCACCTGTGAAGTCAAAGATCTACCGGATGACAGACAAGGTGAAGGCCAGCATTCACAGTGAAGTCACTAAGATGCTGGAGCTAGGAGTGATTGAACCTTCCAGCAGCCCCTGGTCCAGTCCGGTGGTACTAGTACCAAAAGCTGCACCACCGGGGGCCCAATCGGAACTGAGGTGAACTCAGTAACCAAGACTGATGCTCATCCAATCCCAAGGGCGGATGAATTGATTGACCGGCTGGGAACTGCCCAATATTTGAGTACCTTTGACCTTACTTCCGGGTACTGGCAGATCTCTCTGACTGATGGAGCTAAGGAAAGGTCAGCCTTCTCCACGCCCAAGGGCCACTACCAGTTCTGCGTGATGCCCTTTGGGCTCAAGAACGCACCTGCCACGTTTCAGCGTCTGGTGAACCAGATCCTCACTGGAATGGAGAGTTTCTCTGCTGCTTATCTGGACGACATTGCCGTCTTCAGTAACAGCTGGGAGGATCACTTGCGTCACCTGCAAGCTGTTCTCCAGGCCCTGAAAAAAGCTGGTTTAACGATCAAGGCCAGTAAATGCCAGATCGGGCAGGGGTCAGTAGTGTACCTTGGACACTTGGTGGGTAGGGGAGCGGTGCAACCCCTCCAGGCGAAAATCGAGGCTATCATGGCCTGGGAACCCCCCAAGACTCAGACTGAGGTCCGAGCTTTTCTGGGCCTCACCGGATATTACCGCCGCTTCGTGAAGGGGTATGGGACCATTGTGGCCCCCCTCACAGGGCTTACGTCCAAGAAGCAACCTCGACGGGTAGTCTGGACGGAGGCTTGTCAGCAGGCCTTTGTGAAACTGAAGCAAGCCATGTGCGAGGCCCCGGTCTTAAGGGCCCCAGATTTTTCCAAGGAGTTCATTGTCCAGACAGATGCATCGGAACATGGCATTGGGGCAGTGTTATCGCAACTCAATGAAGAGGGTCTGGATCAACCCGTGGTCTTCCTATCCCGGAGACTACTTCCCAGGGAACAGAAGTGGAGTGCAATAGAGCGTGAAGCCTTTGCCGTGGTATGGGCTCTGAAGAAGTTGCGGCCATACCTGTTTGGCTCGCACTTCCTAGTTCAGACCGACCACAGACCCCTTCGTTGGCTGATGCAGATGAGGGGGGAGAATCCCAAGTTGCTAAGGTGGTCTATCTCCCTACAGGGAATGGACTTTCAGGTGGAACATCGGCCTGGAGTTGACCACGCCAATGCAGACGGTCTTTCCAGGTATTTCCGCCTTAGTGATGAGAACTCCCAAGGGGTTGGGTAGCTCTCCCCACTTTCAGCTGGGGGGGGACGCGTGTTAGACCTGTCAGCCCTTTGGGTGGTCCCTCCTCATCATTATTTATTTTGTCCCACTTTTGCCTCAAACCCTGTTATAATTTTTCCTTTTTGGGAACCACCAGACTTTTTAGTGTTGATGCAGGGTCAGGGAGCCATTTTCCCTACCCCTGGAACTTCTGTCTGAGGGCCTGAGACACAAAATGGTGGCCACCCATTGTCACCTGTGACATCATCAGAACCCACTGGAGATTTCTAGAACCTTCCGTAACATTCTGGAACCCTGTGACAGAGGGAGGCAGTTTAGAATGTTGGGAGGCCATCTCAGAGTGGCAGTTGGCAACTGACTGGAGAAGAGAGAGGACAGAGACAGAAGGAGGTCGGAGTAAGGCAGTAGAGGTGGAAACCAGTGCTTGGAGTGGGGTCCAGAAACCCACCCTTGATGCTAGTCTCTACTGACCAAGCCCAACCTAAAGCCCTGTGTGGGATCAAGAACAGAAGAACCATCTTAAAGGACTGAATATTTGGAACAGGCCTTAAAGAAGAAGAACAGCAAGTTCCTGACCTGTTCAGCAGTGTCCTCCTGGAGTCCTGACATCGAGAAGCCTGGAGACCTGGGGCCTGAGGTGGAGAAGCGGCGCTGACAGAAAGCAGACGTCGTACCCGGAGCCGCCAGAGGTCGAGTGAGGGCGCCGACGGAGGTCGTGGAGAGGCACCGGAGGTCGAGTAAGGAATCACCCGAGGTCGAGTGAGGGCGCCGACGGAGGTCGTGGAGAGGTGCCGGAGGTTGAGTCGGGAGTCACCTGAGGTCGAGGTGAGGCGTCGACGGGGGAGGAAAGTCCGCCCACCGGAGTCGCCAGAAACTGAGGTGAAGCGCGCCGGAGGTCGGGAGTGGAGATCGCACTCCGGAGACACCAGGAAGTGGGGAGTCCGAGTCCCTGCGACGCCGGAAGGCGACATCGAGACGAGGCCGTCCAGCGACATCGAGCCAGGGCCGCCCAGCGACATCGAGCCAAGGCCGCCCAGCGACATCGAGTCGAGACCGCCCAGCAACATCGAGTCGAGACCGCCCAGCGACATCGAGTCGAGGCCGCCCAACGACATCGAACCGGAGCCGCCACACGGCGTCGACACGGTGCCGTGCGGAGCCGATCATCGTGAAAAGGGCAGTAAGTGGTAGAGAGGGCGTCTGAGGTCCCGTGGAGCCCTAAAAGACCATTCTAGGGGCTAAAGGGGTGCTAGAACCAGCCTGAGAGTGCCAGGGGTGAACTGAGACTGGTACAGTGACCTACATAAAGAGCTGTGTAGTTTGGAGGGCCAGATCTGTAGATTACCCTTGTTCTGCCTCAGCTTAGGCCCAGCCTTGACCAATCTAGGTGGGACACCCCCATGCCATCCAAGTGTCCTTAAGTTGTGCATGGGCAAAGTAAGACCAAGTGACCTCATGTAAATGATTTGAACTGTAACTGTCATTGATTGTTTTACCTTATTTATTTGTGGTGCTTTATTTATTGTCATCCACTAATTTATTCCTGCACTATATTTATTGTCTGACTGTATTTATTTGCCATCTGTATTTATTGCACATCTATTTATTCCTTGCTTATTTATGACCTGAACCTATTTATTGAAATTCCAATGTAGTATTATTTATTTGACCTGCTCTTTCAAGGAAAATCTTATTGTCTTGTATTTATGTAAGGAAACCTGCAACTAAGAGAAAATAAGAAAAAGACATATATATATTTTCAACTTGACTTGCATTATTTTTACGGTGTAGTGTTGTTTTTGGAACAGATGAACGCATGGTTATTGTGAGGGTGTGACGTACGCTTAACACGGTGCCTGACCCCCAACCGCTCGAGCCAAGCTACCATTGTGCTGGGAACCTGGTGACTGCTAACCCGGTTGCCCGGTTTCCAACAATACCCCTTCATTTAGACCTTGGGATTAGGCCAGTAGTGGAAGAGGCGGCCCTCAGGCCCCTCCTTTACTGGTGCCGTCTTTGGAGCACCCCAGAGCTAGCTGCCTTTAGGGACAAATTAATTGACGTCATGGGTATGCGTGGCTCAGGGAGGATTCCTTGGTTGACCAACATCAGGAACATCTGTGAGGGCCTGGGGCGGGGCGACCTTTGGAACAATGCGGAGGCTACATCTTTAAAGAAAGACCCTGATGGAGAGTTATAGAGAGGTCAAGCTTAATGCGCTCGAACAAAGATCCACCACTGGCCGTTTGACAGTGGAATTCCTAGCATTAAAAGGCAGGTATAAACTAGAATTGGTTTTGGATGATATAGAGCCTCTCCTCGCCAAAAAACTTTCTGTCCAGTTCAGACATGGAGTCCTTCCGTTACATACCTTCTCCAGAAAATGGAAGGGGACTCCAAATAGGGGCTGCCCGGCATGTGACCACCCCGATGAATCTGATTTACATGTATTATTCTTTTGTAGGGGGTATTCAAAGGCTAGAAAATGTTGGTTAATTCAAACTTGCAGAAACCTGGGGACACGTCGCTATTCTGAAGCGTACAGGATTCTTAAAACAAATACGCCCATGCCTATTGTTTACTCCATTTCACGTTTTCTATTCAGTATGTGGTGTACCCGCAGGGCCATCCTTAAACTACTGACCAAGTAATTTGATAAACCAAGACCTGTATGAACAAGCTATGTAACATATATCTCTGTTTTTACTTAGGGACAATTGGTGGGGTTTTAACATCGAATGCGCTGATTTAATCATCTTTTAAACTTAACTTTTTAACCTTGCACATATATAATGAAATCAATGTACTTTTATTGGCTGTTCTTACTGTGCTTTTATGAATCTTGTATGCCGAAATAAAGTTTTTATGAATGAATGGTTACTCTAGAATATGATAGTGTGACCCATTTCAATAATGAGGTCCTGAAGATGATTTGCACAGCTCTACAGATTAAGCAAAGATAACATTGCAGTTACAGACTTGAAACTTCTGGAATAGCCGAACAGGTGAATTGAACCATTAAGTCTTAATTAGTAAAAGGTTGTGCTTCAACATCACTGAAATGGACAAATACATTACCTTTGGTACTGATGACAATTTGGAGTACCCAGATAGGAAGACTGGTCTATCACTCCATGAAATCCTGATGGGTAGGGCGATAAACATGCCTGATATATAAGCAAATGGACTTTTGAACATCACAGATTATATGCTCGATTACTGCAAAGGATTGGCTGATGTGGTCCATTCTGCTCTTACCAGGTCACAGCTGCCACAGGGAATCCTCACCAAAAAAAGTGCCATGATGTAAATCCTGATGATTGGGATGTGATAAAGAAGCACGTTCATAAGACCTGTTAGGAACCAAAATGGAGAGGCCCCTTCCAGATAATTCTGATAGCAAATATTGCTGTTAAGTGTGCTGGAGTTCCAAATTGGATGCATGCTTCTCATACCAAGAAAGTGAAAAACCCAGAAGAGCTATTGCATTCTCTGATCCCGAACAAAGACCTTTGGTGACTGCACCACCAGAGAGACCACCAAGACCAGTGGTACCATAACCGCAACAGCAGCAAGGAGAAGAAAAGGGTGAACATTTTGCAAATCAAAAAACAAATACAAGTGCCTGATGTTACACAAGTGGCACTGAATTCTCTAGCGAAATAGAAGCAGAAACTGATCCTCAAAATAGAAACGTTACTGATGACTTCTCAGTACAGCTAGAAGGCATTTGTGAAGCAGTAAACACTGGGAAAGGGAAGTCACTCACAGAGCTGAATGGCCACAGAACTATAGACAGGACAGATTAAAGATGAGTACTTAAGTTGATCAACTACCAGCAACTCTACCTGAAGAGACTGAATCAAGTGATGAAAGCGGTATAGAATAAAACCAACAATCTCTCAGAAGATCAAAGAGAGCAAGAGTATCTTGTCAAATGTATTCATCACCTGAATGGTCATATTTCGTGGACAGAGCACTCAATATCACATTAAATGAATTGTGTGATGTAAGATATGAGCTGGAAGAACCTCCACGATATAGCAACAAAACAGGAATTTTAAAAGTCTAAATTGATAATTGAGAACATTTGAGAGTTGAAATAGGAAATCATAACTGGCTGTTGAACAAGAATTGTCCTGTTATAACTGTATTATTTTAGTTTCTTATTTTAAAGATCAACCTAGGCTTGAGTGTGCTGTACAAGAGTAGAGATTACATTAAAGAGGACATTTATTTATTTAAACCATTTATAAAGCGCTCTATCACCTAACAGGCATCCTCACGCTAACATATCGGTGTAAAATCAGACTAGAGCTACGGAAAACGAAGAGTAACCACATTAAGCACTTGGGAAGAGCCATGTTTTTAGTCTCTTCCTGAAGGGGAGGAGGTTATCCAGTTGTCTCAGCTCCAAAGGAAGCCTATTCCATAGTTGAGCTGCCGAGGTGCTGAAAGCCGTACCTCCTAATCTTGCTCTTTTAAATCTAGGCACCTTCACCAATCTCACTGAGGAGGAGCGAAGGCTTCTTTCCGAACATACCAGGCAAATTTCCTCCTCATCAGTTTCGTCCCGAGGCCATGCAGGGCCTTAAAAACTAAGCAGAGAGATTTAAACTGGACTCTCTGAAGTTTCGGGAGCCAGTGCAATTCTGACCGAGCCAAGGAAGTAGATGAGTGTCTTGATTTCCCCAGGGCTAGTTTTGCTGCCATTGCTTGGATCTTTTGGAGCCTTTCCATTAGATATCTCAGGGATTCCAGCAACAAAGTATTACAGTAGTCAAGCCTGCTTATAATGGTACATTGTACTATCAATGCTCTAACCTGTGCAGGCAGAAGCAGGAAAACATAGTAAGGGTGTGGATTGTCTAATTAGAGATCTGAACTACTGAAAACTAATTGTTCTGAAAAAGCTATTTACAGAATACTACACTGAACTATTGAGTCGTAATTCACCAAGATGGACTCAGGAGAAATGTGTTGCTTTAGAAATAAGTGTAAATATATTATGTGCTCAATCTTCATAACAACAGTAATTATTAATACTATAATAATAGTAGGATTTATTTAACCCCAAAAGTAAATTCTAGATCAAGGAATATAACTAAACCATATACATACGATTAAGCCTAACTAAAAGCTTCTTGTTTTAGTTACAAAAAAAAAGATTTATCCACTAACATTTATTCTAGATTAGTACAAGAATACACTCATGCTATAGATATATGTGAGCTCACTTACAAACATCTGCATCAGAAGAAGTCACTTATTGTCATATGCCATTATCATATGTTATGTCTTGCATTATTTTTCTTTCACTAATTTATAGGCGGGAACATTTTGAATATTGTTATTCTAATTGTAATCTTATACTTTCAAGAGTACCTTAAATAAACAGCATGAATGTACACATGTAAACAAAAGAACTGGACACAGCTTGGTATTGTTTCTTTCCCCATAGACCGATTGATAGTGTTAAGGCTTATAAAAATGTGTAAAATTCTTAATTAGATCTTTGGAGAAGATTTACATAATGGCTTTGGAAGAGAGATACATTAACATAACACTTACTATAGATAAACATAGTTATGTTTTGAAAAATTATTGGAAGAAAGAAGAAGATGAATTTAAAAGAAAATGGTTTACAAGGTTAGATAGTGAACACAAAACAAAAATTGTGATTTCAGAAGAACACCCAAACTAACTAGACATGTAGAGATTAGTATCTGTGGATACACATTTGAAATACCAGGAGGAGCATGGCAAATTTCACAAAGAGAAGAATCATCAATTCCTGCTCTATATTTTGTTTGCTATTCAGGTGTACTAATTCCTAAAATGTACCGTTTACAAAGAATAGATGCATTACCAACTCCACCAGCACACAGACACAAACGTAGTACAGAAATGGGTGCTGAATTAGGGGTATATATATTTGGTGCAAATATTCCACCTGTGGGTGTCATATTAAATGACGAAAAGATTAGAAAACTGTCAACTGTTGTCAACAAGATGGCAACAAGAACTACTGAAGCTTTGTTAGAAGTAAACACTGAGCAAATTACCATATGTTCAAAGGTTTTGAAGAATCATCGGGCATTAAACATATTACTTGCAAAGAAAGTTGGACTCTTTGAAATTAAGAAAATTGAAGTGTTTGTAAAGAACATTTCTAATCTGGAACCTGAATTAGCAGAGTTGGAAACACGTAGTGTCTTTGAAAACTTTGGAAAGGAAATTCGTACAATTGGAAATTGGTTTACAACAACAGGAGGAGGCATTATCAAGGCTGTCTTTATGCCAGTAATAATCATGGGGCTTTGTCTACTATTTTGTTATGGTTTATTCATGCACAGCAGATTTATTTTACGTAGAAGAAGAAAACGAGAACAAAATAAGGGATTTGAAAAAGAATTAGTATTAAATCATTTGATAAATGATGATTACATGAAATCATTAAAATTTCGAGGACAGAAAAGAAAAAGTGGAGACTCAAAAATAATGAACATGCTCTCTGAACATACCTATGAAATTAAATTAGTGTGATGGTTAAGATGACAACCATCAGAGGGAGACATTGAGAAAGATGAAAATTGAAATTAAAGTCAATTAACAAAGCTGATAAGTTGCTTAAGTTATTAACATGAACACACATTGTAAAATGACATGTAGTCAAAATGTGCAATATGCATTAGGCAGTCCGATTCACTGGTAGGCCACTGTTATATTTCTCTTTAACAAATAAAAGCTTTAGAAATTGCTGAACTATGCACAAATGTATTTGATAGCTTGACCTTAATGTGACTTGCTTAGAATCTTCGTTACAACTGCAAAATATTCTGGTTTTATAAAATGCATTATTTCTTTAAACTACATGTTCTCGTTTGCACCTAACTTGAACTTCCTATCTATCTCGTCCTCATATAATACTTAATAGAGAATTGCATATTTTAGCAAAATCTCTCATGTATTTTAAATATGAGAAGCATTAACTAACTAGAAATCTGCAAGTAAATGTTTCTGTCTTTAGTATACTTCATTGTCACACAGTGAAACATTGAATAAATGATAGAATATACTCCTCATTAAGCTTACATGGGAACTAAGGTTAAGATTTCCAGAAACGCAAATGTTTAGTGATGTTCGTTACATATGTGATAGTAGACTGTTGACTTCAGGCGTTTTCCACGGGAAAGAAAGAAGGAAGTCTGCTCAACATAGAAAGATGCCTAGCCATTGGACAAGTAGTTATCTAACCTGCAACAATGTTGTTTACATGTGTTCTTGTCTTTTATATTAGTGAATGTTTCTAGCTAGAAAAGGAAATTGTGATTGGGACTGAGACAGAGGCTTCTTTCTTAGGAAATGCTTCTAGAATTTCATGGAGACTTTTAAACATCTTTCTGGTCACTGACGGTTGTAGCTACTGCTGCATCTGTTACCCCATACTTTGCTTTGTTTGTACAGATTGCCACTGCAACTGTATGCTGATGCTTTTGAATACTGAGACTCGAATGAGTTTGATGAACTGCTCTTTATGGGGAGATCAACTACCTTATATGATTTAAACCTCATATTCCTTTGATCTCACTCTTTTCTCAAGCTCTTTATGGTTTCTATCAACTTTTGATTCTGGACCTTTTGTTTAGAATAGGGATTAATTCCTCTATAGAACACGCTGGTCAATTTTGCATTATTATTGGTTACTTACTAATTAAATAAAACGATCAAAGAATTTTACTAATCTCTTTATGAGAATAATGGTTTTCTAAACCAAACCGAAACTCTCATTAGTGACTGAACTTAAGAACTTTTTTGTTTCGATGTCAATTAATATGATTTGATTTAGCTCACATTCTAAAACAGTGGCAAATATCTGTTGCCTAGAAAAAGCATATGGCGTGGACTTGAAGCCCATTCTCATAGGTTACAGTTTGAACTGGCACATGGGACCTTTACCGTGCTATCAGAGTCCTAACACCAGAAATAAAAAATCAGCAAAAAGAGGAGGTCAGCAAGCAAATAGCTGGGTGGAAGACCACCATAAGGATGACAAGTCTAACACATGTCCCCACAGCTGAAAGTGGGGAGAACTACCCAACCTCTAGGGAGATCTCATCGCTAAGGCAGAAAAACCTGGATAGACCATCAGGATTGACGTGGTCTAACCCTGTTCTCTGTTCCATTCTGAAATCCATACCCTATAGGGTAATTGACCACCTCAACAATTGTGGATTCTCACCCCTCATTTGCATGAGCCACCTCAGGGACCTGTGGGCAATTTGAATGAAGAAGTGAGTCCCACATAGGTATTATCACAACTTCTTCAGTGCCCAGACTTAACAAATTCTTCTCTCTCAATAGCATTCTACCTTTGTTCCTTAGGAAGTAACCTCCTCGAGGTGAAGGTTACAGGTTGTCTAAGCCCTCTATTAAGTTGTGAAAGTACTTCCCCCATACCATGCTCTGAAGCATCTATCAGAACAACAAATTCCCTCAAAATCTCAGGGGCCTTGAGCACAGGGGCCGTGCACACGGCCTGATTAAGGGAGTCAAATGCTTTTTGGCATGCTTCTATTCAAATGATATTCCTGGACTGCTTCTTAGAAGTCATCTCTGGCAAGGGGCAAACATGGTGCAATATCCCATGACAAACCTCCTATCGTACCCAGTAATGCCTAAGAATACTCTGACCTCAGTCTGGGTTTGGGGGGTGGGCCCTGGCCATGATGGTCTCTATCTTGTCCGGGAAGGACTACACCTTACCCTTGCCCACCAGGTGTCCCAAGTACAACACCAAACCCTGCCCTATCTGGCACTTATTGGCCATAGAGACTCAGCCCTGCCTGTTGCAGAGCCTGAAGCACTTTCTGAAGGTGAAAAAGGTGGTCCAACCAGCTGCCACTGAAGATAGCTATGTCATCCAGGTTAGCAGCATTGAAGGCCTCCATTCCAGCAAAAACCTGATACACCATCCTTTGGAATGTGGCAGGGGCATTCCTGATTCCAAAGGGCATCACTCTAAACTGGTAGTGACTCTCTGGAGTAGAGAAGACGGACCTCTCCTTTGTTCCCTCTGTTAGGGCGATATCTTTCAGTACCTTGATGTAAGGCCAAAGGTCCTGATGCACTGGTCAATCAGCTCATTATTGTTGGAAATGGGATGAGCACCATTCTTGACTGAATGGAGTCCCCATAGTCCACACAGAACCTGAGTTCAGGTGTGGTTCCTGGTGGGGCAGCTTTTGGGACCAGTACCACAGATCTTGACCTGGAGTTACGGGAGGGTCCTGTCACCCCCAACTCCAGCATTCTGGAAACCTCTTCCTTAATGCTGGCTCTCACCTTGTCAGAAAACCTGTAAGGTTTGTTCTTGACAGGAAGGTTGTCTCCTGTGTCCAAATCATGGACACACAGGTAGGTAGCCCCAGGGGTGAGGGATGACAGAGAGGAGTACTGCCCCAGCACTTGTTGGCAATCCCTCTGCTGTTCAGGAGTCAGACTTGGGTACAGGCTTACACCCTCCACTGATCCATCTTTCTCCTTGGAGGCCAAACGGTCAGGAAGACGTTTACTCTCCTCTTCTCCATCTGTCACCAACAGCATGGTGAGCTCAGACCTCTCAAAGTGGTGTTTGAGGCGGTTTACCTGGAGCACCCTATGGGGCTGCCTAGGGGTCTTGAGGTCTACCAGGTATGTGGTCTCACCCTTGTTTTCAACCACCTGATAGAGCCCAGACCAGCACTCCTGGAGGGTCTTGGGCTCCACAGGTTCCAACACCCAATTTTCTGTTCAGTTTGCAATTCCATAGTTTTAGAATTTTGGTTGTACCACTGCTTCATCACCTCCTGACTGGCTTCTATGTTGTCCGAAGCTTACTTCCACAACTTGGCTTCTGAAGGCCAGTATGTAGCTCACTATTCCTGAGGAATCTTCCTGGGAGCTTGCTCCCACCCTTCTTTCACCGAACTCAGAGGTCCTCTGACAGGGTGCCCATGCAGAAGCTCAAAGGAGCTGAAACCTACTCCCTTCTGACGCACCTCCCTGTAGGCAAAGAGAAGACATGGCAAGTTGATGTCCCACTTATGCCTTTACGGCCTCAGTCTGTCCTTTAATCATGCCCTTCAGTGTCTTATTGGACCTATCAACAAGGTCATTGGATTGTGGATGGTAAGAAGTGGTGAAATTGTAGGTTACCTCACACTCCTTCCACATTCACTGCATATATGCAAAGATGAAGTTGGAACCCCCGTCAAACACCACTTCCTTGGAGAAACCCATTTGGGTAAAAATCCCAATATAGGGCCTCAGCCACTGCAGGTGTAGTCATGGTCCTCAGAGTGATGGCCTCTGGGTACTGTGTGGCATGGTCCGCCAGAACCAGGATAAACCTGCTGCCTGAAGCAGTCTGGTGGTCAATAGACCCAACAATGTTGATGGCCACACTCTCAAAATAGTGGGGCAATGGCAAGCAAGGGATTACAGGAGGTTTTTAGCCTCTGCCCTGGCCTCCCACTGGCCGGTAAGGTCACACAAGTCCTACAAAATGCATCATGGGGAAGTCTTGATCTTAGGTACAAGTGGGGTACAAGCCTTGCAAAGATCTTGCTTGGCCCAGGTGTCTTGCCAGAGGAATTTCATGAGCCAGCACCTGTAGGAAGGCCCTATAGCATTGGGGGATCACCAGGGCCCTTGTTTTCCCATGCACAGAAGCCTTAGGCTCACTGTAAAGGAGATTTTCCTCCCAGTAAATCTGATGACATACAGAGGCATCACCTGCTGCTTGGGCCTGTTGCCCTAATGCCCTCGAGGGTTGGGCACTCCCTCTGTGCTCTACAGAACTCCTACTTGGTGGGTCTTCCTTCCGCTTGCCTTCTAGAAAACTCTGACAGGTCAGCAAGTGGAGCAATGTCCTCCTCAAAGGGCCCTGGTGCAGCTACCACAGATGGCCCATACGCCTAATTGGGAAGAAATTCAGGGTCTGGTTTCCCATGCATTCTGCCTTTCCTTCTTAGCACCTGGTTGCATCATTCTTCCAGACTCCAGCCCTTTTTGATTTCCATCCTGGGCACCCATGAACTTTGCAGTTGCACAGATCCACTCAGATGACCCGAACCTCTCAAGGTGAGCCTTGAGCAACACTTCCTTACAGGAAGTGTGCTCAGGGTCATTACCTAACAGTGAGTCCAAAGGCATGGCAGGGATCACTGCATCTTTAAGGAGACCTAAAACTCACCCCCACTCAAATGGAAATAGGGCCACTTGATAGTGACCCTCTCTGTTGTCAGGTACCACTGCCTGGGGGAATGCATTGGGTATCACCTGCTATAGGGACACCAGCTGACTCCTTACAATAGTTATTCTGGCACCTGTGTCCTCAGAGCCTCAACACCTTGCCCATTGATGGTTACCATTAGTCTATTCTTTTTTGTATTGATGGCACATGGATTTTAAGAACCAGCTCACTGTCATGCAGGGACAGTAGGGTAACCCTCTGAGCTCTCCCACACTTACTGACACAAAATCCTCCACCAGCACTATAATCGCCACCCCAGGGACTTGTCTTCCACTGGGAGGTGGTGCTCTTTTGCGCACTTGAGATTCCCCTTGCAGTGCCCATACTCAAAACACTCATAGTACTTGGGAGTTTTGGGCTCCTGACTCTTGTCAGGTGGAGGAAAGTGCCCCATTTTGCATGGTTGCCCCTCCACCTTTTACCTAATGTTGATGTACTTTGACTGAGTGTGCCCTGGTTTCCTGCCAACCAGGTACCCCAGCCCTATGTTCTTTCCCCCAAACTGTACTGTTGCAAAACCTCTAATTGGCAACTCTCTGGCCACATGCAAGTCCCTTGTAAAAGGTACCATAGGTATCAAGGGCACTGTGACCGGGGAAGACCTCTGAGGGCTGCAGCACTTATTGTGCCGCTCTTAGAGGCCCTGTACCTTTACACACACATACACTGCCATTGCAGGCTACATGTTTTTGTTCACAACAAAGTGAAGAGTCGACATGGCACTCATCCCTGTGTGCCATTCCTACAATCCACTGCCCTGGAAAAGGTAAGCCATCCCTCTAGCTGGGTGCACTATACCAGTGGTGAGGGTACAGGTGCATGAGCCCTGTACCCCTACAGTGTCTAAATCAATTCTTAGACATTGTAAGTGCAGTAATGCCATAAAAAGTATATGGTATATTTTGAACTCCACAGCACCATAATGGCTTTACTGAAAACTTCTCAGCACATTAAACCCCACTGGTACCGAAACACCACACTGGTTCCAGTGTGGGATTTAATTAAAAAATGCACTCAGAGGGCATCTTAGAGATGCCCCCTGAAAAACGACCTAACACTAGTGTCGTGGCTGAGTGGCTGCTTGACAGCTGCTGCCACCAGACAGGTTTCTAGACCCCTGGGTTGAGAGCCTACTGCTCTCAGGGTCATGAAACAAAGCACATCTTGGGACGAGGTGTCAAGCCTCCCAGGATGGGCAGGGTCCACTAAGGGGAATCTTCAAAGGCTTGCCGCCTTTGTGAGCTATCCCAACCATTTGCTACTCCCAGCAACTGTCCCCTACCACTTCTGACCCCCACTTTGGGCAGGAGAATCGGCAGGAAAACCAAGTTAGGAGGAAAGGTGTGCCCGCCAATTCCAACCCTCAAGTGGGGGAGGCGAGGTGAAGCACAACTCTCAGTCCCCCCATCTTGCAGATAGGGGAAACCAGCCAACCAGAGTGAGGCTTACATCCCGCTCCCACTGGAGAATGGCATAATAGGGGGTGTACCCACCACAAGGAAGTGACCCATTGGTTGAGACCTGTACCTACCTGTTAAGACCCTAAATTTAGCATTTATGGGCAATCCCGACCATTGCCTTCTCAGACAAGAGATAACCATAACAAACAAGAAGAAGAAGGACCGAACAGCCCCGCTGAGAGACGAAGGAGGACACCCACTGACTTGGCCTCAGCCCTACTGGCCTGTACCAACCTCGGGCTCTCCCAGCAAAACCTCAGTGTGTCCTGCAGCCAGCAGCCCTCAAGAACCCGGAAGACCTGCCGTGCCATCACAATCCATAGACTTTGTCTCCCGTGTGAACCGGACCTGCTCAAGACAAACCGACTCTGACTCCGGATGACTTTGTGAGTCTTTCACAACTCAGCACCCAGCGTCTTGAGCCCAAACCCGAGTGGCCAAGCACCTTAAAGAGGTCTTCCTGGCAATGTTAGCCTGGGTTACAGTGACCCCTGAACCCCCAAGAGCTTCAAACCCGAGCCTACAGCCATTATCTGGGTGGTCCCCTCCAACCGTGTCTGAAGGCGACACCCCGACCATCTCTCTGACCGAGCGGTCCAAGGAGCCCGATCGTAACCACCCAACCGACTCCATCTGCAAGCACTTGTGGTTACAGGGCTTCAACACTAAAAGACCCCATTCGCCTACCCAGTCGCTGACTGCCTTCCAGGAATCCCTGACTGAATCTGCTGCGTGGACCAAGACCGAAGGTCTTCTCTGAGAATCCACAGGATCCCGGACGACCACATCCTACACCCAGCCGCCTCTGTGCCGCTGGTGGTGTAATCCTTGTGTTGGCCATTGGGCCCTTCAGTGCTAACCTCGACACAAGGAGCTTTTTGTGTTCCATCAACCAGGTGGCCTGCTCATCCACGGTCCCCAAACCAACGACCTTGCTTAAACCATTGGCTAACGTGTGGTCCCTGCACTCTGCACCCAGCCGCCTCTGTGCTGCTGGTGTTGCGCATCAAGTGTCCATCTGACCGAGTCCTACTCACAGACCAAAACTTAATTTTTGATCTTTCAGGACTAAGAGTGACTCGTGAGTAACCCTGCAAAACTGTAATTGTATTACAAAACTTCTGTTACTTACCTTTATTCAGGAAATGTCCCAGTGTGGAATCCAGGTATACCACACTGTGTAAGGAAATCAACCTGCAAAGTATTATAACCAATGTTCACAAAGTAATTATAAGGTATATGTACAGTAATCCAACAGTTGCTTTTTTACAAGTGATTTATCTGTTACCAAAACCATAACCAATTGCATTCAACTGTATTGTTTCTGCAAAGTATCACTTCACTTACCTGTACCAAGCCTGGCTTGGTTCTAGGAAATAAATACAACTTAAAATATTTTAATACAAAACAAATTGGTCAGAGTTCAATCCTTGAGTGTGTGAAATCCTTTCTTGCCTGAGTGTGTACAAGACATGCTTAACACTACCCTCTGATAAGGCCTTACTGCTTGCCCACACTACCACAAAAAGAGAGTAAGGTACTATCTACTTTAACCTCTGCCTACCTTTTGGTTAGTGTATAGTATATACTCAGCCAGCTTCCTACCTTGGTGGATCTGTGGAGGGGTCTACAACCTTGCATTTGTTGGACTGAGTTGGTCAACACCTGATCACACAAAAGAACTCTTAAATTGTCTTTAGAATTCTGAATTTTTGAATTGACAAATGTTTCCAAAATACTAAAAGTCTTGTTAGCGTCTTGTTTTAGTCCCTTTTTAGAATTTCAGAAAAATAAAAACTCACGATAGTTGGGGGTAAGAGGGTTTAGGATCTTTAGTTAGAATGGCTCATGAACAAGAACCCAGCTATTAGTGAAAATATAACCACAGACATAGAGAACATGGTTGAGGAGTAAGGGTGGGCGTAGTTCGTGAAGTAGCACTTCACGAAGCTACGCAAAGTGAAGTTCGCACTACGCGAGCTACGCGTAGCACTTCGCGAACTGCGTAGTAACATGTTCGCACTGTGCAAGATGTTGTTTTCAATGATTGCACAGTGCGGACAAGCAACCGGCACTGTGCAATCATTGAAAATGGCATCTTGCACAGTGCGAGCTGTAGTTTTTTGCTGTTCGAGTAGATTTTTACTCGAGCGGCAGCTTTCTCAACGCGAACTGGTAGTTTCTCATCGCGAGCGGTCGCGAGCATACGCGACCCCTCGCAATGAGAAACCTGACCTCCTCGCGTTGGGAATCTCGCCGGGAGGTTTATTTTTCATGCTCGCGATCGCGAACAAGGAAAAAGTCTCGCCGGGATGTCATTTTGCTTGCTCGCGGTCGCCAACTTGACGTTGAAAACCGCGAGCAAGCAAAAAATGACCGCAGCACTACGCAACACTACGCTACGCGTGTTCGCACTGTGCTACGTGCAGTTCGCGTAGTGCGAAGTAGCGCGAACTTCGCAAACTACGCGAGCGTAGCGTAGTGCTTCGCCCAGGCCTATTGAGGAGCTAAACCTCATCCCTTATCTCCACTTTGAATTTAGGGAGTTAAGGTCTCTATGTAGACTTAAAAACATTGCTATTGAGTCCCATCGCTCCAAACAAAGGCTCCAGGAGCTTTTATCAGGGTATGCTAAGGATAACCCCTCTGAGCAAGGTGAAGACCCCTCAGAGGGGGAAATAGATGGAGGGGATGAGGATACCTTCCCAAACCCTCCAGTTCCTAGGGAGAACAGGGTCCATGCGCCCTGACTCCAGGAATACAGGTGGGTCTGGTTGCCTCAATAAAGAAACCAACCTTTTAGTGAGGTTGACCAAAAGATTAGCCCTAGAGACCAGACTCTTGGCTCTAGAAAAAGAAGGAGCAGAGATGGGTTTAGCTCCCAATAATGGTGGCAGCAACTTACTAAATAGTGACAGAGAGCAATAATATGATCTCAAAATCCCCAAAGGGATTATCCCCAAATTTGAGGAAGGTGATGACATCATCAAATGGTTCAAAGCTTTTGAGAGAGCTTGTGAAATGAGAAAAGGGATACTCCTTTGGGAACTGTTCAAAGGTAGCTGCAGGGACAGACCCCTGACCCTTACAGGGGCAGATGGCGGATCTTATGACCTAATGAAGAACACTCTGATTGAGGGCTTTGGACTCACAACTGAGGAATATAGAATTAGATACAGGGGGGCTCACAAAACCCCAAGCCAGTCTTGGGCAGACTTCGTTGACTACTCAGTTAAGACACTAGATGGATGACTAACTGGAAAAAATGTTCATGATTTCAATGGAATGGATTGCACTAATGAAAAATTACATCAACATTTGTTAGACCTTGGTCTAATTTCTCCCCAAGAATTGGGAAAGAAGGCAGACCACTGGGTCAAGACTAGGGTAACTAAAACAGCCAGGAGGCCTTTAGTGCAGCATATCTTGATGATATTGCTGTCTTTAGCTCCACCTGGCAGGATCACCTTATTTACCTGGGGATCATTTAAAAGCCCTGCAAACTGCAGGCCTAACTATCAAGGCATCCAAATGCAAGATAGTGCAGGTAAAAGTTGTATACTTGGACCAAAGAGCCCGACTGCAACAACCGGACTGATTGCATCTCCAAGCACTTGAGGTTTCAAGGCTTCAACTCCCAAAGACCCCATTCACCTACCCGGTCACTGGCTGCCTTCTAGGAATTCCCGACCGAATGTGCAGCTTTGACCAAGACCGAAGGTCTTCACTGAGAAACCCTGGGGTCCCCAACAACGGCATCCTACACCCGGCCGCCTCTGTGCCGCTGGCAGTGTAGTTCTTGTGTTGGCCATTGCGCCCTTCAGTGCTAACCTCAACACCAGGAGTTTTTTGTGTTCCATCAACCAGGTGGCCTGCTCATCCACAGTCCCCAAACCAACCACCTTGCTTAGCCCGCTGGCTAACGTGTGGTCCCTCCACTCTGCACCCAGCCATCTCTGTACCGCTGGTGGTGCGAACTGAGTGTCCAAATGACCGAGTCCTACTCATGGACAGTAACCTCTTTTTTGTTCTTTCAGGACTAAGAGTTTCTCGCGAGAAACACGGCAAAACTGTAATTGTATTACAAAACTGCATTTACTTACCTTTATTTAGGAAATGTTCCAGTGTGGCATTCAGGTATACCACGCTGTGTAAGAAAAATAACCTGCAAAGTAATATAACCAATGCTCACAAAATAATGCATGTACAGTAATTCAATAGTTTATTTTTTACAAGTGATTTATCTGTAACCAAAACCAAGTACATACAATTGCATTCAACTGTATTGTTTCTGCAATGTACCATTTCACTTTCCTGTACCAGGCCTGGCTTAATTCTAGGAAATAAATACAACTTAATAATATTTGTATACAAAATAAATTGGTCAGAGTTCAGTCCTTGAGTGTGTGAAATCCTTTCTTGCCTGAGTCTGTACAATAAATGCTAAACACTACCCTCTGATAAGACCTTACTGCTCGACAACACTACCACAAATAGAGAGTAAGGTACTATTTACTTTAACCTCTACCTATCTTTGGGGATCCACTGGACTCTATGCACACTATACCTCACTTTGGTATAGTATATACAGAGCCAGCTTCCTACAAGGAGCTTTAGAGAACACTTTCTTCATACCTCCCCCCTCTTTGTTCTGACGGGAACCCTGAGCACCCTTTTGGTAGTCCCCCCAGATACCTTCTTGGACACTCTGGTGCTGACCCAGATGTGTGCCTCATCAAAAAGCTTCATGTGCCCTGTGTGGCTTGGTAAGTCTGGAGTAATGAGAGGCAGCGCAAGTCACTGCCTTGAGTTACTATGAATGGTGGGGCGTTTCATGGGTGGAGCATGAGTGTTCCCACACATCCACTCATGTATTCTGAAGCTTTACTAGATTTACCAACACTGGTAGAACTGGGAATGCAACCAAATTATATGCCTTGCCACCTGAGGATCAACAAGGAGAAATATCTTTATCCTTGCTCGTTGTTAACTTTTTTTTTAAGTGTACTACATTTTGCAGCACACTTAGAAAGATGAAAATCTCTAAGAACAGAAATGCGCCATATCTTCATAGATATTGCACATATTTATCCTTTCCCTTTTACACAGCGCAGCAAGTTGTCTTGTTGAGTTGTTATGAAATTTTTTTAACTTTGTCCCTAACTGTATTTGGCCAATGCCAAACACATGGGGATTGAAGACACCGATTGAGTATATAGGATAGCCGGCCTACATTGTTCAGAATGTACTAGCCTCAAAAGTTTCCTAGGAGAAATTTTTTTTTACAAAAGAACATATAAAGCAGGCATGTTTGAGGTGAACAAAAGTCGCATGAACATGTCTAGGTTAGCAAAGTGCTGTCAAAATTCTGTAAAGGCACAGGCAACTAAACAGTGTATACCCTGAAACACACATTAAATAACGACCCGTGCCTGGAGTGGTATCAATTAAGAAATAATCAATGACAGTGTGTTTCAGAAATGTATTCTGTTCTATGATGTGGCCATATAGTGCATAACAGTGAGCCTTGACAATACCCTTGAAAGATGAAGACAAGGCCTCTGGGTTTCTAACCACTCTGGCATGTCTAGAGTAGATCATACTTTCTTCACATAGCATAGCCAGGAAACCTTTATGGTCTTATCTAATTTAAGACTGTCGGACAGCACCATTCAATGAAACTTTGTTTCATGCTTAACCAAGACAGATATCCACAGTATAAAGGGTGCAAATTGATGTAATCAGTAACATAGTCTAGTCCCACTTTTGCTAGGCACAAAGATGTCAAAGTGCAGTTTTAGCTATGAGCACCGCCTCATCAGCATAAAGTAATACTGGTGTAGGACGGCTACCAAATTGAGGCAGATCTATGCTCAAACTAACCAGATGTTTATCCAGTGCATTAATACATACCATGAACAGGAAAGGAGCGAGCACACAGCCCTGCTGCACCCCCCACTTGCAATTTTAAAAGGTTTAGTAGTTTTGCCACCGGAGCCATATCTAACATTGGCAGTCACTCCACTATGCAACTGCCTGGGAAAGAAGAAAATATTGTCTTCCATCCCGCTATTGGACATAATGGTACTCAATTTGGAATAATTACATAATCAAAAGTGTAACTTAAGTTCCTATAGAAGAAATAAAGTCCATTCCACAGAATACTTGTTTATTAAAAGGTGAAGTTTAAGACATTGGTCAATTGTGCCGAGGCCAGCATGAAATCCGAATTGGAGATCCAAGAGAACCAGAGCATTCTTTACAGCAGCATCACAGGTGGGCCGCCTCCCCCTCCTCCAGCTGCCCTGGAAGTAAAATGCAATGTGGGGCGGGGTGGGGTAAATTCGTGCAACCTCAAAGCCCGTTGTGGCGTCTCGTTCTGCGAGCACCAGATCAATCAACCTTAACAGCAGCCGTCACATGTGACCTGTCTCATCTGCCTCCTCTAGCTGGCCTGGAAGTAAAGGGCAATGTGGGGAATGACCTACGTGCAACACCAGCGTCAGTTTTGGCGACCCCTCTGTATTATGCATTCTGGACATTGAGACATGTCCATGCTGACGACTTGGACAGCAGTTCAGGCAGTGGATTCCATGGAGACAAGCGCCTCTACTGCCGCCAATTGCCAGTTCTTGGCCTTGTTTATCCCTTCGTGCTATAGAAATATCTTTACACAAAAAGAGTCGTTCACATCTAGTATGCAGCGCTGCTGCAAATGCCCGTTACCAGCGTGAAGGTGTGCTCTGTCGTGTCCACCACTGCAGATAAACACGTCTGTACGAATCTCACTCCGCTGAGGTCATCCGAAGGATCATGGAGAAGCTGAGGGACTTATTTTTGGAGGTGAAGGAGACACATCTTTGTCAAAAGGAATTTAATCATTAAAGGGCCTGTAATTTCTTCGTGCACCGTTTCTTTCTACTATTAAGCGGAGCTCTATTACTGCCTTCCATTATTGCCTCTTACACCGCACTTCCAGGAAAAAAGAGATGTATTTTCTCTATGAACTTAACTTATATTGGACCCAGGTACAGTGCGGTGGGCCTCTCTCCTAAGTATGCAGAGAGGCGGACTCTCATCTGTGCCATTTTGGGGATGGTTTTGGAATTGGTGGCGGTCCCAGCACGATTCACGTTCCTCGAGCTAGATCTTTTAGGAAACATGTTTTGTTTAGCAAAATGCACATCTCTGCTCAGCAGTTGGTTCCATCTTGTCTCTCCTGCAGAAAACAGAGATAAGAAAGGAGTAGGTTTAACACACAGGGGCATTGGTGATGCAATACATAATATATAATGTCCACATATTGCATACTTATTCAGTGCTTCCTCTGGCAGCTGCTACATCAGCAGAATGACATGTTCTTCCTAAACGTACAATAGATGCATAGCACAAAGCACAGACAAAATGACAAATTGAGGCCGTTGTAATAATACCAGGCCCTCAACAGAGCCATGTTAACAGTATGCACAGTAGAACAATGCCACAACTCAAGTTACCTGTTGCTAGCTACAGCCCTTTTACCCGGCTCATAGCATTCACTGCAGGAAATGGATAAGTATTGTAGAGACTTAGTGCCAATGTCTGCCCTCTGGCTCATCTCCTGCTCCCACCTTCTAGCTCAGGCAGCAGAAAACTGCAACAACATCAGAAGAAATCGGAAGCGCTCCTTAAGCCCCTCATTTTCATGGTGTGACAACGTTTGCGATATGCAGGGATCAAATACCTATACATGCTGTAGGAAAATGACTGTGCGTCACAACACAGACACACATTTGCATACAATAAAATATAAATAATAGTATGTGTACCATGGTAGACAACGGCAGGAGCAACTGGCAACATGATAAAGCAGCACCGTTACCTACCCCACAAATAAAAATAGCACAGTAAACGATATGAATCCTTGTGCAATCACACACACATGAACACAGAGAGGGAGGGGTATGGTACATCCAATGGATGACAAGCAGGAACAAACCTGGGCTTGCACATTCATGCAGCTGCATGCCTACAACATTCATTGCCTTCGATAATAGCATGAATGCCCAAACGATGAGGAATTAGCTCAACCACACACTTCCCTTAGCCAATGCACAGAAAGAAGATTAATGCTGTTGATTCAAGGAACGCTCTGAGGAACTTCCTAAATCCTGAACACTGACACAGAAAAATGAAAAAACCTCTCAACACTCCACCAAACTCACACCACACAGAAACAAATTGGACAACAAACAAAGATAAAATATTATGGACTCTGCCCTAATGCTCCTATGCTTGTAGTGAGAAAAAAGAGTGGAGTTAAGAGTCTCCATTACATAAAAATGCTGTACAAAAATGTCCCTTTCCCTTCTAGAAGGCCTTAACATATGCGACGAATGCACACTTCCAAGCTCCTTGGGAACCAACAACCACTTTCTGACACTTGATCAGTGGCAGCTGGGAATATTTGAAAGGGGAAGGGTATAGCCGCTTCCCTGAAGTTCACCACATTTGTGATTAAGAAAGTTAGATATTTTTGCCCAATCCTAAAATGAAACATTATCACTCCATCCCTTCGCCAGCCATCCTGCAGAGCATTTCGGGACTTTCCAACATGGGGACTTCAAGTGTTCTCTTGAAAGAAACCTCTATGAGCCATAATCCTTACACATAACTGACACTACTGCCTGTTTCCTTGTCATAAATCCTAAAGCCAGACTCTATTGTGATCATGTTAAGTTAGCATGTCATCTTGTCAGAACTCATGAAAGTGTCAATTCATCCAAACAATGACTTTGCTAACACATAAGGCAACGCAAGTCTGCTGCGAGCCCCATGATATCTGCGTTTCAAGGTCTGACAGTGAATGTGTAAAATAAACATGTATTCTGAGTTGACATTTTTTCATCAAGCTGCTTCATACTGATTATGTTTCGGATTAACTGAAAGTCCCTCAATGCAGGGTGAAACTCAACAGTCAGCCCTGTATAAATCGCATGAATTGACCACTGAATCAAAGGAAAGGTCCACAATAAGCAAGCTTTCGGGTCATCCCATGGGCCACCACTTCCAGATCTGGGGGTAAAAGTTCAACAAAATGTAATCCTGCTCCATTGCCTGAAAGAAAACTCAACAGGTGTCCATTGATCATAATAAAAAGCTGCATGTGTCCAATCATGTATGGGAGATCCTCGTGGATATAAAGAAATATTTCAAAGTAGAACTTCTCAGCCTCTCCATACTCTGAATAAAATTCCCTGGGAAAAGCGCAGTAAAATGACTAGATTGAGTACCCAGACTGGGGTGGGGTATTTGAGCCTATTGTGTCTCTAGCTTTACTTCAAAGAGTGAATTTCTTGGAGGTATCTGACACAGCAATTACTACAGTAGCAAATATTCCAAGCAGCACCGGGCTTTTCTTATTAAGCCGATGCATGAATCAACATTGACCAAGATAATTTGTTTTAAAAAAACAACTCTTTATGAGAATGAATGTAGGTTCTGCTCAAATTGGCTTTTCATCACACTTTGCAGTCATACTGCACCATTGTTTTCTTCTTGCCTATCATTGGTTTCATGACAGGTATTTGATTCCACCTTCGCCCTATATTTAGATTAGATTACTACAAGAGTGTTTCTTTTAATCATGCGGCTAATAACATTGACTTCCCAAACAGTTCCATGAGATCTCCATGCTGCAAACATTACAGCTTATCCTGTGCCCAAAGGCATAGTTTTGGAAAGGGTTTTCTATCAAGTGATGAGACACACTCAGGCATTGCAATTGCCTTATGTTTTGAAAATTTCAGTGAACAATGTGATTATTCCTGGTTATTTTTCAGAGGACTGGGACACTAGGATTGTGAAACACATGATGTCTTAATTACAGGCTTATTTAACCTAGACAATGAAGATCCCTATTTGGACATATTTAAACTAGCTATCCGAAAGAAATATACATTCCCAACCAGTTGGAGCATTGTGAAGCTCTGCCCATTAATAGTCATCCTAATTTCCTAAATAAATTCCCCTATTTCGAAAGTGAGAACAGTTCTCATCCTTCAGTTTTCTATCTTTAACAACATCCATAACTTGAGAAAAATTGCAACTAACACGCTGATTTATTCAGAAGAGTATGGAATGAAAATATTGATGAGAAAAGTATATGGGCAACCAAATATTGGCAAAGAAGCCCTGTGTCGAGCATGCATCATATCCAAAAGAAATTATTTTTCTGAATGAAACTTTCCAGTAGACTTGGGTGCCGATTACGATCCGTTAAAAACCGCGTACGAACCGTCGGTCGGAGCGAATTCCCCGTCCGACTCGTACCCGGTTGTAAAACTTTACAAACATGGAATTACGATTCGCACGGAAACACCATTTCCGTACGAATCGTAAAAAACACCGACCGACGAAAATATACATACGAATGTGATCCGGGAATGCTGCGACGTGACGTCGGGACGCTTTCAGGCAGCGTTTCACGAACCAGGAATTACGATTCGAACCGACAGCAGTCCGGACGGCAATATTTTCACGGCACCCAAAAAGTGCCGCAAAAGCGAAGTACGGCGTGAATCGACCAGAGTAGGTGGCCCGGTACGCGCCGACCCCCCCCCCAGCCCCCGTAGGTACGCGCCGACCCCCCCCAGCCCCCGTAGGTACGCGCCGACCCCCCCTGTGTGTACACCCGTGTACGGTGCGTACCCCCCCGTGTACGCTCGAGTCGAACCCCCCCGTGTACGCTCGAGTCGAACCCCCACCCGTGTATGTACGGTGCGTACCCCCCCGTGTACGCTCGAGTCGAACCCCCCCGTGTACGCTCGAGTCGAACCCCCCCGTGTACGCTCGAGTCGAACCCCCCCCGTGTACGCTCGAGTCGAACCCCCCCGTGTACGCTCGAGTCGAACCCCCACCCGTGTATGTACGGTGCGTACCCCCCCGTGTACGCTCGAGTCGAACCCCCCCGTGTACGCTCGAGTCGAACCCCCCCGTGTACGCTCGAGTCGGACCCCCCCGTGTACGTTCGAGTCATACCCCCACCCGTGTATGTACGGTGCGTACCCCCAGCGCTACGAAGGACAAATGAAAAAACAGGTCACTCGAGCGTACACGGGGGGTACGCACCGTACATACACGGGTGGGGGTATGACTCGAACGTACACGGGGGGGTCCGACTCGAGCGTACACGGGGGGGTTCGACTCGAGCGTACACGGGGGGTTCGACTCGAGCGTACACGGGGGGGTACGCACCGTACATACACGGGTGGGGGTATGACTCGAACGTACACGGGGGGGTCCGACTCGAGCGTACACGGGGGGGTTCGACTCGAGCGTACACGGGGGGGTTCGACTCGAGCGTACACGGGGGGGTACGCACCGTACATACACGGGTGGGGGTATGACTCGAACGTACACGGGGGGGTCCGACTCGAGCGTACACGGGGGGGTTCGACTCGAGCGTACACGGGGGGGTTCGACTCGAGCGTACACGGGGGGGTACGCACCGTACATACACGGGTGGGGGTATGACTCGAACGTACACGGGGGGGTCCGACTCGAGCGTACACGGGGGGGTTCGACTCGAGCGTACACGGGGGGGTATGACTCGAGCGTACACGGGGGGTACGCACCGTACATACACGGGTGGGGGTATGACTCGAACGTACACGGGGGGGTCCGACTCGAGCGTACACGGGGGGGTTCGACTCGAGCGTACACGGGGGGGTTCGACTCGAGCATACACGGGGGGGTTCGACTCGAGCGTACACGGGGGGGTACGCACCGTACATACACGGGTGGGGGTATGACTCGAACGTACACGGGGGGGTACGCACCGTACACGGGTGTACACACAGGGGGGGTCGGCGCGTACCTACGGGGGCTGGGGGGGGGGTCGGCGCGTACCTACGGGGGCTGGGGGGGGGGTCGGCGTGTACCGGGCACCTGTTTGGACGTCTCCATGGTTGTTATGGGAGTTCGGTGCGGACGGTCTTTTCACCATACGGTTGTACATTCGGACGCCCGGGATGGATCGTGATTCCCCGGTCGGAGTTCACCTTTCACGTTTGTACGGTGAATCGTACGAGGACGTGTCGGACACATTTTCCGACCCGAGGACGTGTGGGGAAATATTCCCAGTGCGGTTCGTATGGACTTTTTACCATGCGAATCGTGATTGCCAGTTCGTACGGCACTTGTACGATTCGTACGGTAAAAAGACCCGATACGAGTCGTACGGGGACATTTTTTACCGGATCGTGATCGGCACCTATGTGTCTACGATTTGGAACTATGGAACCTCTATGCCACAGGTTTACTCAACACTATTCACCAATTTGCACCTACAAATAAGCATTTTAGACTCTGAAATAAATTCTATGTTGAAAAATCAACTTATAATTCCTCACAAATCCCTTCTAAAGGTTTAGCCTTATGGTCCTATGATTCCAATACATGCATGCATTGTTTCCTTCCAACAACCCTGGTCCAAAAGCTACTTGCCCTGATCTCCGGTGTAACAGACGCATACCTGTAATCTTTATTACATATAGTGTTGGTAAGCTGTGTCAACATTGGTGAGCACATTCCAGTCATCTGGCTGTGAAGTAGCATTTGTCCCTAATTAAAGGAAATATGCATTTTTCTGGCTGTCTCCTGGGACCACACCCACCTCCCCCAGAATTAACCACTACAAAGCAATAGATATACATATTGCCAAATATATATATCTTTCTGCTGGTATGAGAAATTGCACAATTTGCATTTGGTTCATTCATTTACATTTTATTTCATGTGCTTAAATGAAGATGACCCTATCTTTATCAGTGTTTCAAGCTGCAGAAATCTTTAAGGTCATTCTCTACCATAAAATTCAATTTCATTGCATGGAATGCATAACTATTTGATGCCTGGGTTGAACTGTGTCTTATCAGTAACTCTCATTTCATCTATAACCATGCACTTTTAAATAAAGGTTCGTATTTAATGTGAACCATCTACTGAGGGTTGAAATCCAGCCAACTTTATGTGATTCAAATTTCTAAAACAAGACAGTGCTGAGGATGTTACTTGTACCCACCACCACAACATGTAATCAAAGGTGTCCTTTGGCCTAGAATTGATATGAAAGGCATGCATTTTGAGAAAATGAGAAACATTTTACAGTTTCAATACAAAAAGAGATTCATTTTAATTCTGCAGAAGTGACCTAATACCTGCAGACAGCAACAACTGCTTTAGAAATACATAGGCTCTTACAAACACAAACCCCAGCTAATTTTGCAGACATTGTACAAACGATTTTTAAAGCATCTAGTACAGCTGGTATTATGCACTTTTTAAGAACATAGGATCTCGGATGGTGATTGTATTTAAAACTGTGTACCGACTGATTCCATTGATTTTTCACTCCTTGTTCTCAAGTCTTTTTGTAGGATTCCTCGCCCTCCTTCTACCAATGTGGTGTGGTGCTGTAATTGGCATCCTGATCCAAAAAGGGTATCGACAGCATAGAGTACAAATATCCAGCTGAGCAAAAGTGCAAAGAATCACTAACACAATATCTGGAAAGTAAGTGACTTTCTTTTTTTTAAGTTTAAGTTTATTTATCATGAACCAGTGAGATACAAAATAGAAATAACATGTAAAAAAGTACATACATTTAGGTAAATAATGTGTCAAGAAACAATCTACGAGAAAGTAAGGAATGAAAAGGAAAAAAGGGGGGAGTGGGAAAGGAGCAGAACATTGTTATATTCTTAACACAATTATATTCTGGAGAGGAAAATAAAATA
Organism: Triturus cristatus; assembly: GCF_964204655.1. Classification (NCBI taxonomy): domain Eukaryota; kingdom Metazoa; phylum Chordata; class Amphibia; order Caudata; family Salamandridae; genus Triturus; species Triturus cristatus. The sequence goes on from NC_140586.1 coordinate 582,493,382, forward strand.
ACATATGAAATGAATGTCTGTATGCATACAAGTCAATTATGAGAAATAAGAAGCAACAATTATATTAAGAGATTAAGGAAAAAACTTATTTGACATAAGAAAGTTAAGGCAACCATGAAATCAAGGGGGTTTCCGAACCTCATCTGAAGCTTGGGCTAATGAAGAACAATGTGAGGCAATATGGGTTAGGTATGAGGATATAGGAAGCCATAAAAGGTCTCTTTTAATAGACATTGAAAGAGGGGAAATGTAACTTGTATCAAGTCTGTGATGGAAGCATACAGCATTCTACCAAGCTTTAAAAGTGACTTTGTCGGCTTGTTTCCAATTAGAGGTTATTAAGTGGAAAGCTATTGCCAGTAACAAGTCTACTATTCTACAATTAGAGGAAGATTGGGGCCAATTAGGTGATAAAGATCCTAGAAAAGACGTTGGAAGGTGAAAATGGAATTTTTGTGTTTTTATTAATCTGAGTCCAAACCAATTGCCAGAAATGGTGAATAGGAGTACAATGAAACAGCATGTGTTTGAGATCAGCATTGGTGCTAGGGCACGACCAACAAGTAGGGGTAGAACTTGTAGAGAAGGAGGCTAATTTTGCGGGAGTAAATAAAACACGTTGATAGACAAAATAAAGGGTTTGAGAGGTATTAGCAGCTCTGGAGGTCGTATGAATTTTAAGCCATATCTTATCCCAAAAAAGAGTTGTCCAACATTCTGTAAGATCTTTTTCCCAAGCCTTTACAGTTTTTGTCTTGCTTCGATCAGGAGAAAAAGATAAGGATTTATAAAATGATGAAGCTGAGGAGGAAGTAGAAAGCAAAGGAAATAACAAGGAGCTGCTGGAGGATGGAGAAGACACTGATGGTAATGAATGAAGGTACTGGGAGAGTGAGGGGAATAAAAGATCATATTGAGTTTTACAGGAAGATGGTAAAGCAAAAAGAACTTGAAGATCCGGAAAGCATAAAGGAATATTGTTACGTATTAGTTGTGAGATCCAAAGTAATCTCTTACTCCTACAAGATGTCCAGTAGATGGTATGATTCTTAATGCGTAGTAATCCATTGTGCCAGATGGGTTGATGAGCTAAAGAAGACAGCACTGGATAAGTAGAGGGTAACAACGGAGCAAGAATTTTACGAGTGTGAGAGATGAATGGAGTTCGAAAAGAAGAAAGATTGTTAGTAAAAGCAAGGGATTCTTGAAAATTGAAAGGTGACATAAAGTATTTCTCTATAGTCAACCAGAGTGGCGGGTATGTATATTGATCAAGAGAGAGCCAGCAGGAAGATTGTTTTAAAGAAAAGGCATAATGATATTTTTTAAAGTCAGGAAATTTAAGACCACTTGCAGTTTTATCTGCCTTCAGAGTGGACAGAGCTATTCTGTGAGATTTATTTTTCCAAAGAAATTTTGTTAAAAGAGAATCAATTTTTTAAAAGTATAATTGAGGAATATTTACAGGAATCATGGAAAGAACATATAAGATTAAGGGAGAAAGCATCATCTTGATATAATCTAATCGTCCTCACCTGGAGAGAAAAAGTGGGTGCCAGAGATCAATAGAGTCAGATAAAGTGTTGGTTATATACGCAAAATTGAGTTTTAGCATTTCGGGAATATTAGAAGAGAACCACAGTCCAAGATATTTTATCTTAGAGGTGTTCCAAGAAAAACCTGTAGAAAAGAAATCATGTTTGAGGCAGAGCACATTAAGAGGAAGAACTTCACTTTTATCAGAATTGAGACGGTAACCAGATAAGTGAGAAAAAATATCAACCTGTTTCATAAAAGCAGGAATGGATGTAGAAGGGTTGGAACAATATAAAAGAATATCATCTGCATAAAGAGACATTTTAACATGGGAAGAATTAAGTAGAAAACCAGTAATTTGAGCATCTTGCCTAATTCTAGTTAAGAAGTGTTCCAATGCTATTGTAAATAAAAGAGGAGAAAGAGGGCATCCCTGACGTACTCCCCTTAAAAGCGGAAAATAATCAGAATTTTTCCCATTAACAAAAATGGAAGCTTTAGGACCGGAATATAATAGTGAAATAAGAGATATTAATTTAGGAGGAAACCCTATCCAATTTAGCGCCTGGAACATGAAATCCCAACCAATTCTATCAAATGCCTTTTCAGCTTCCAGCGCTATAGCAGCAATAGGATAATCAAGAGAGGAAGTTTTACTGAGAACATTAAAAAAGACTCTGGAATTATCGGATGCCAAACGACGTTTAACAAAACCTGATTGCTCGGGACCAATAAGATTAGGTAGAATAGGATCAATACGAAGGGCAAGGATTTTTGCGAAAATCTTATCATCAAGATTGACTAAGGAGATTGGACGGTAATTTTTGCAGAGCGAAGGGTCCTTATTATCTTTGGGTATTAAACAGATCATAGCTTCTTGAAAGGTACCAGAAGAGGCACCAGCTGTAATAAAAGAATTTAAAAGTAATAGAAGATGTGGGAGAAGGAGATTAGCAAAAATTTGCATAAAATTCAACAGTAAATCCATCTGGACCAGGTGCTTTCCCTCTCTTTAGAGTAAAGACTGCTTGAGTGATTTCGGAGAGAGTAATATCTGTTTCTAAAGACATAAAATCAGTATTATGAGATGGAGGTTTGTCCATTGAGTGAAAGAAAGTAGAGAGGTCAGTTAAAGACGGGAGGGATTCGGGAGTGTATAAAGTCTTATAAAAAGAAACACATTTTTTTTAAATATCAATATCTTTGATTAAAGAAATACCCGCAGAATTTCGTGTAGACTCAGTTTTGGTTCGATCACGTCGTATTTTCAAATAATTTGCTAATAATTTCCCCATTTTATTTTGACCTCCATAGTAACGTGCACTGCTCTTTAAAAGATATGAATCAGCAGCTTCAGTGGAAGACTTATTAAATTTGAATTTTGCGTCGATAAGAGTTTTTAATGAAGATTCCGAATTTGAGTGGTAATAAGTATGTTCAAGTTGTTTGATTTCAGCAAGTAATTGGGAAGTTTGGGCTTCAAAAAATGTCTTCTTTTGAGAAACAAATTTTATAACAAAGCCCCTAGCAGCAGCTTTAAAGGAGTCCCAGATCATAACAGGAGTAGAATCAGGAGTAGAGTTGAGGGAAAAGAATTTGGAAGCAAAGGAGGAGAATTGGCTTGAGAATTTTGGATCAGATAATAAGGAATTGTTGAAACGCCATCTTCTTGGATGAGAAGTAAAGGGTAACAAATCAAAATCAACAGAAATTGGAGCATGATCCGAAATTAAAATGGATCCAATCTTGGAGTGAGAAACCAGTTGAGACAAGGATTTACTAAAAAAGAGGCAATCTATTTGAGATTGTGAGTGATGGGAGGGGGAGTAAAAACTGTATTCTCGAGTGTCAGGGTTACAAAGTCTCCAAATATCAACTAGGGATTTACGGCTTATGGTGGAAGTAAATTGGGAATGCATCTTAGTGTTGGAAACCTTAACTGAAGAGCGCCTGTCCAAAATGGGATCAAAGATCTGGTTAAAATCGCCAAATATACTCATCTTCAAGTAAAAGGAGTTTCTCAGAAATATGAGTCCAAAAAACATTATCAACTGTAACTGGAGCATAAACGTTGAATAACACTAAAGGTATTTGATTTACGAGTAGCCTAACTATTAACCAACGACCTTCTGAATCACACTCCTGATGGGAGACTGACACCTGGTATTTTTTATGACATAGAATAGAGACTCCAGTTTTCTTACCTAAAGCCTGGGAAGAAAAAACATTACCTATCCAACATCACTTCAATTTAGACGTTTCAGCATCAGATAATTGTGTTTCTTGAATTAGTGCTATATCAGTCTTCAATTTAGCTAAATGGGATAATACCCGTTGCCTTTTTATAGGATTGTTTAATCCTTTACCATTCCATGTAACTACTCTAAAAATAACCAATCAAAATCAATTTGAACAGTTAGTATGCAAACAATGAATATACTAAAAACATTATTGAATAAGTGATACAAAGTAAAATGAGAATATAACCAAATAACTGTAATGTGAACCGTTGTTATGCATGTACTGAAAAAACGAAGTTCATTACGTAAAGAAGGGTAAAGAATAGGATGATAATGAGAGAAATAGAAGAAAATCCAGAATGGGAAAAAGATAGAGAGAGAAATGAAAAAACTATCACCGAATATGAAGAGAAAAAGGGAAAAAAGAAGAAGAGACAAAAAAGAGGCAAAGAGAAGAAAGGAAAAGAAAGAAGCATAGGGAGGAAGAAAACACAGAACAGGGATATAAAACAAGTCAAACAACATATGATGATGAAGAAAAATGTAAAAAAGACATACCACAAGAAGACAATGAAGATGGGGAATGAGGAACCACATATGGAAAGTAACACACCGGACGGAAGACTCCAAGGGGGGCGCAGCAAAGGGAAAACCGTCTCCGGGCATAAAACAGAAATAGTCATACAATAGAGGATCACAGGACCGCACCTAATAAAAAGAAAAGGAAAAACATTAGGAGAAATTCTTATACCGCAACAAGATATAACAGGAAAAGGAGATAAAAACAATTACCGGCACATAATGAAGGGACAAACAAGATAATTATAAATGTGGAATGTCCATAGAATCACTTCTACAAGAGTTCAGGAAATGTTGAAGAAGTGCAGGATCTTCATAGTTGGTCGTTCTATTATTATAGGTGACTTTGAAGAGACAAGGATGGAAAAGTCCGTAACGTGCATTCAGGGCACGGAAAGCAGGCCTCATGTCCAAGAGCTGTTTCCGGCGATCTGCAGTGGCTTTAGCGTAGTCTTGCGCAAAAAAGAGTTTTGAACCATTCCAGGTAAGTTTCCCCTTCTGTTTGGCTGCTTGGATAACTTTGAGCAAATCCTTGTATTCAAGGAAATAAAGGATAACACCTCTAGGTTTCACAGACAATGAAGAAGAATTGGATGAGCGAGAAGGCGGGCCCAAACGATGAGCCCGTTGAATATTCAATGGAGGAGAACTGGGTAGACCAAGGAGAGTTGGTAAAAAGGATTGAAAGAAATGTATAGGGTCAGGAGACACAAGACCATCTGCCAGACCATAAATTCGTAGATTGTTGCGCCTTTTGCGGTTCTCCAAATTTTCAACTTGTTGCTTAAGATTCTGTATTTCTCTATGTATGGCTGGAACCTGGTCCGAGACTACCTGCACTGAGGTCATTCTTCTCTCAAGATCCGCAACTTGTTGCTCGGTGTGAGACCAATTATTTTCATGACTTTGAAGGCGTGCATTTGTTTCAGCCATGTATGGTTTAAGCGAGCGAATCTCTTCTAGTAGAAGTTACATAGATGCGGAAGAGGGGGAGTTAGTGGGGGAAGGAGGATTTGCCTTAACTCGCTTTCCTGAAGTGGAAGGTATTTTAGAATTAGGTTTGGAACCTGGACGTGTGACGTTAGAAGAGGATCCTTTTATCCCCGCTGGGTCAGTAAGCATTTCATCCATGTTGTCCTGTAACACACTAAAGGGGTTACTATCCTCAAGCGACACACAGTTAGTGTTCAATTGTTGTGCATTACTGCGAATGGAGCGAGCCATTATACCAAGAGATATGCGCAAAGGAAAGAACTGGAGCCTATAAGCCGGTCTTTAAATGGCATTCAAAAGAGTATTGAAATTATATTGAGGAGAGATAACATAGCCACCTAATACATGTCCAGGATAAGTTCAGTGACTGAGAAGAAGAATAAACATTGTTATGTTGGTCCAGTGAGCATGGTCTAGGAGAATGATTTGGCACTGAACTCCATGGGAAGAGTTAAAATGGCGTCCAAGAGAATAAGTGACATTCTCTGAGGAAATGATTTGTTCCAGACCTCAAGAGCTTTAAACATATGCAGCAGTCCATAAAAATACAAAGGAGAAGAAAAAATGGGGTATTTTACTAATTAGGCGGTTGGCACTGCAATACGAAACCGCTGGCAGAGAGATTCAGCAGGAAGCGTGGGGAGTGATAAATTTGTAAAATGGCCGCTGCAACTCGGAAGAGAGCCGCGGCCGTTATCTGTCACTGAGAAAACATCAAAAACGCTCACCCCGCGATTCCGCAATGTTCCCAATCTGTGCAGGTGAAGTTCCGCGGCTTGGGGAAGCAGTCCTGCAGTCCGTACATTCACGCTGGAAGCCCGGAGGGAGCCCGTCGCTCTACGCTCTCCCGGAGCTCCTCAGAGCGGTGGCCATTCCCTTCAGCTCCTAAACCACGCCCCCGTAAGTGGCTTTCTGAACTCATTGAGAGCTGGATTGTGTCCTATTGCAAAATAGATTCTCTACAAGTAATGCCCTTCATTTGGTGTATGAACTGTAAGACTGATAAAATCTTGGAACTACATCTGGAGCAGCCCCCAGTAGTTTTTCTTAATGTGCAAATTCTCCTGCATTTGCTGCAGTCACACCAGAAGCATTGTCGAGCAGTGCACCTGCCATGCTGCAAATTGCTTGCTATGATGGACCAGCTTTACCCGTTGAAGAGATTCCCAGGGACTGGCTTGCACCGCTGATGTCACTTGAGCCACTGACCGCTGCACTCTCACCATCTCCTAGTGCTTAAAAATCTTAACAGTGCTCTGGTCCATCCATTGAACAAATAGATAGTAACATGCCTGCTTTGCCAATCCATCTCCATTCATATGCTGCATATGATCCTGTTATGGAAACATCTTCAGTTGACAACTAGAAGTGGTTCCTCTATCAATTACAAAGACTGTGCAATGAGAACAAGAGCTGTCTCTGAACTAATTTGTTTTGGTGGTTTTGTTTAGGTTATTTGTACAAAATAGAATCCTTAGAAGGACATCCTCTATATGCATTCAATGTATTTGTTATACTCAGACGTACAGGATGTCATAAACTTTCAAAGCCAGACTCCATTTTGAACATGTTAAGTTAGACTGTCGACCTTTGGCCCACATGCAGCATATCATTATCTTTTGCAGAGTTTGTGAAAGTGTCAATTCATCCAAACAATGGCTTTGCTAAAACACAAGGCAACACAAGTCTGCTACAAGCTCCATGATATCTGCATTTCAAGGTCTTACAAAGTACGTATAAATTAAACACATTGTCTAAGTTGACACATTTTCACTATGCTGGTTCACAACAGTTATGTCTTGGAAAATGAAAAGTCCCCAATGTAGGGTAAAAGTCAGTTGCCAACCAATTATAAACTCCATGATTGACTACTGAATCAGAGATGTCTTCACCCAAGGTTCTGGCAAGAAGTCCTGCCAGACTACTGCAGCATCCAAACCAATGCTGAGAGCTGGCACAGGTGGAGAGGAGCTGAGACCAGCGGATGTGTGTTTTCCTTCTGAGGGGACACTCTCTCATGACAGGAGTCTGATAAACACAGTATGCAGTGCGCTGAGTCTCAAAAAGCACTAGAGGCAACTTAGCTACTCCTTGTTCTATTAGTTTAGCACATAGAACTAGCCTTTAAGGTGTTAGGCTGCTGGGAAAATTCCAATCATGTTAGAAATGTTCATATTTTTGCTGCTCGTAACATGCATTAGTGCTGTTTTAATTATGTTTTATTTGGTTATTGCACATGTACTAAGCAGCAGGATGAGACTGTTGAAGTAAACACTTTTAAACATATACAGTGTCTTTTCGTAGTACATTACTTGTGTGTGCTGTTCTAAACAATGAGTCTAGGTTTGAATTACCAATGTATCCCTGACCCTAGTAGCCCAGAAAGCAGAGATACCACATGGCAGGTATGCCAAATGGGGTGAGTAGGGCCACAATAACCAGTACTTTCCGCTCATCCACTGGTGTACTAAACTCAGTCTAGGCACCTGTGGGTGCAACACACTTTCCTCCAAAACTTCAAAGGAGATCCCCTCTTGTGATATGCTCCAAAGGTCTAGCTTTACACCTTTGTTCTCCTTGGGTTGAGAATTCCCACACCAGGGCAGTGTGAAAATGAAACAAGCACATGCAGATTCTGTCCCCACCCCTTTTATCTATCAGGGACAGAGCTAATCACTTCCAAATGATTCATCCCATGGGGAGGCATTAACCCCCAGCTGTCCTGCAGAATAATTAACTTGGCCGAGCAAGGTAAGTCAAAGCTCTAATATAATTAGGCGCTAACTCTGAGAATAATGAAATGTCTAGTACTGGTCTCAAGACCAAACTATTGTCAAACTATGCTTTTGTACAGCTGTTGCCTGTTAGAAATGGGATTTCCGGTTGGCTAAGGCTTGCGCCAAAGCCAGGCAGAAACCACCAATCTAGTCAGGGCAAGGGAGTTAAACGCTGAAGATAAACCCTGCTCACCCCCTTGGTAGTTTGGCACGAGCGGTCAGGCTTATCCCAGAGGCAATGTGTAAAGCGTTTGTGCAACACACACACACACAGCAGCAACACACCAGGCACACCACAAAAGAAACTCCACACAAGATTATATCAAAAATAGCCTTTGTATTATCATAAACACATTAGAAACATAATCACACATTTACACTGTGCCAACCGAAATGGCACCCATGTTGCAGCTGCCGCTATCTGCGGTGCAGCTGAGAGAAATGCCTTGGTACTACTGTGCCCATTGTGAGCCCCTCACCGGGGCTATTATTGGATGCTCGCTACCTCCTTCGATCTCCTCTATAACGCGGGGGAAGCTTGGTGGCACCTCTCTCCGGTCAGGACACGGCGGTAGTGGGACACGGAGCGCAGTCTCCGTCGATGACATCCCCTTCGCTTCCTCACTGCTGCCCGACATATGCGGGGCTCCCAACAGCTCACGGGAGACCAGCTCGGGCCAGACACACTACCTGACTCCATCTGTTGACTTCCTGCTGGAGCCCAGAAGGGCCCAGGGATCTTCCTTTCTTCTGCCAGCCGGCCCGCCCACAGTCAGGCACGAGCGCCTGACTTCCTGGTCACTCGGTGATCATGGTGGCATCTTCTCGGAGGCAATGCGGGGTAGGCTCCCGTTGGGCAAACATTAAGTAGCAGTTCCTGGGAACAGTTATACTCATCAAGGTGGCAATCCTCCCGGGGCAGCAGTCTTCACTCCAACAGAGTCTCTCCTTGGTCCTGTAGCAGGAATCAGGAGTCCTTGGTGCTGGGGAGAACCAGGCAGGCCAGCATGCAGGGACCCTCAGGAGCCAGCAGCTGGGTCCTGTGGCTGTTCCTCCTGGCAGAGTGTCCCCTCAAAGTAAACACAAGTACAACACTTTCATGGGGTCACAGCCGTTCTCTCTATACCACTTTTCCCCTTTGTCTACAAAGCACAGGGTTTGGGGAAACCAATCCCAACTGGTTCTGGAGCACTCTGTTTACCAGGCTCCTCTTCCCTATTTTTAGATGGGGGCTCGTCATCAGACACACCACAGGGGGCGGAGTTAGTATTCACTAGGGCAGGCACCATCCTATTCAGGGACCAGGGATTTCTTCTCTCACCATTCCAAATGCAAATGTCCCATTCAGAATAGCGCTGACTCACCCTGCCCCTCCTGGAGCCACACAAACCTCACCAGCCCCTGTCACTCACAAGCCAGACATGCAATTCACATCAGGCAGGCAGACACATAGCACACAGAAATGCCAACTTCTAAAAGTGGCATTTCTAAAATAGCTATAATAAATTTGCGCACACCATTGCGTAGCATTTATTATCACTATTCCAAACATACCAAACTTGTCCACGCTGCTCCTCTCATATCAGGAATTACCACTGAAACGCTTATCAGGGAATCCCCAATGCATTCCTATGGGAGGGCAGCCCCACAGTAGTGAGAAACCACAATGGCTGTTTGTCACTACCAGGGCATGCCACACACTTAAGTTACATGTCCTATCTTTTACCTACAATGCACCTTGCCCATAGGGCTAGCTAGGGCCTAACTTAGGGGTGACTGATATGCAGTAAAAGGGGGGTCACGGACATGGCACGCACTTTAGGTGCCACGTCACAGCGGCAGTAACAATTCAATGGCAGAGGCCTGAGATAGGTTTGAAAGGCTACTTTGGTGGGTGGCGCAATCAGCGCTGCAAGCCCTCCAGTAGCATTTAATTCACCAGCCCTGGGTATAGGAAATACCACTTTACAGGGACTGACAGGTAAATTAAATAGGCCAAACAGGTGTAGACCAATCCTTACCATATTTAACGTAGAGAGCACATGCACTTTACACTGGACAGCAGTGCTAAAGTGCCCAGAGTCCTAGAACCACCAACACCCTGTCAGTAAAAAGGCTAGGAGAAAAGCAAAAGGTTTAAAGATGACCCTGCAAAAAGGGCCAAGTCCAACACAACCCCCTTCCAGCCAAAATGCAGGGTAGACCAATCACCACCTTGATAGGCTTCCCTGCCTAAGGCGATAGAACACGGATGTGGGCCCACAACTGCAGGGACACCCTCCAGTTCTACGCCACTCTGAACCCACGTGGTTCCCTCTGTCAAAGTTCCCAGGACCAACTAAGCTACCCGATTGGTACTCCCTAGTTGTCCTCGGCCAGGACCAGGCCCTAGGCCATCCAGATGTATCTGGTCCTTTCCATCACACAGAGTGGGGGGCGGTAGCCCCAGGCACATAGTACGCATTCTCCACTTTACCCCTCATCAGGCAGTTCTAAACTGCCACTGATTCTCCAGCCTAGGGTCTGCACCCTCAGCATGCCCAGAAGTCACGGGCAAGGCTCTCCTCCCCCTACCTCTCCTTCTAGGGTTCCACAATCTCCTTCTTTGAGAGGCACCCTCAGACTACAACCCTCCCACTAGTTCAGGACCTCTCTCCAGCAACTGGCCTACCAACCTAGGGTCTAAACACTCAGGTTGAACCGAGGTCAGAGGTGAGGACTCCCTCCCTATGCACCCCCTTCCAGAGTTCTGCACCCCTCCAACTGGAGCGGTACCCCTGGAAGCTAAACCGGTCAGGACACTGGTTACAGATGTCCCTCCCTCCAGGTCAGGCAGAACCTGAACCAGGCCTCCCAACCCAGGGACCAAACCCTGCGGTTGAACACTTGCCTGGCATGCCAGAACTTCTGGGGACTCACACAATATCCCCCTGGTCAGGACACCACCTACCAATGCCCTTCCCTCCAGGTCAGGCAAAACCCAAACCTGGCCTCCCAACCCAGGGACCAACCCCTGAGGTTGAACACTTGCCTGGCACGCCAGGACTTCTGGGGACTCACACAGTATCCCCCTGAGGGTTACACATGATTCATGTGTCCTGTGACAGTCTGCCTGGCGCAGATCTCCTGACCCCTTTCCATCTGACAGTGTGTTAAGATCCCCAAGAACAGAAGTGGTGTCACCATGGTCACTCCTAGGGGACTCAGCCCTTCTGGCTGGTCCCTGACCCACTGGTTCTTCCACTGGGGAACACATCCGCCTCTCACCCCTCTCTCTGGACTTCTGCACCCTCCCAACTGGAGCGGCACCGCTAGACACCAGAACCACTGGAGCTCCATTTACAGATGCTCCAGGTTCTCACCACACGAGGAGCTACTCCTCAAATGGTCTATCAGTACAGCCTAGTCCCCCAACCTGGTGTTCCCTTAGAGAACTCTCCAGGTCCTGAGACTGGGTTTCAAGCACCTTGGGACACACAGTCCCACACTCACTCCTTCTCCACTGAGACAGGACGTGAACACAAGTACAACACTTTCATGGGGTCACAGCCGTTCTCTCTATACCACTTTTCCCCTTTGTCTACAAAGCACAGGGTTTGGGGAAACCAATCCCAACTGGTTCTGGAGCACTCTGTTTACCAGGCTCCTCTTCCCTATTTTTAGATGGGGGCTTGTCATCAGACACACCACAGGGGGCGGAGTTAGTATTCACTAGGGCAGGCACCATCCTATTCAGGGACCAGGGATTTCTTCTCTCACCACTCCAAATGCAAATGTCCCATTCAGAATAGCGCTGACTCACCCTGCCCCTCCTGGAGCCACACAAACCTCACCCGCCCCTGTCACTCACAAGCCAGACATGCAATTCACATCAGGCAGGCAGACACATAGCACACAGAAATGCCAACTTCTAAAAGTGGCATTTCTAAAATAGCTATAATAAATTTGCGCACACCATTGCGTAGCATTTATTTTCACTATTCCAAACATACCAAACTTGTCCACGCTGCTCCTCTCATATCAGGAATTACCACTGAAACGCTTATCAGGGAATCCCCAATGCATTCCTATGGGAGGGCAGCCCCACAGTAGTGAGAAACCACAATGGCTGTTTGTCACTACCAGGACATGCCACACACTTAAGTTACATGTCCTATCTTTTATCTAAAATGCACCTTGCCCATAGGGCTAGCTAGGGCCTAACTTAGGGGTGACTGATATGCAGTAAAAGGGGGGTCACGGACATGGCACGCACTTTAGGTGCCACGTCACAGCGGCAGTAACAATTCAATGGCAGAGGCCTGAGATAGGTTTGAAAGGCTACTTTGGTGGGTGGCGCAATCAGCGCTGCAAGTCCTCCAGTAGCATTTAATTCACCAGCCCTGGGTATAGGAAATACCACTTTACAGGGACTGACAGGTAAATTAAATAGGCCAAACAGGTGTAGACCAATCCTTACCATATTTAACATAGAGAGCACATGCACTTTACACTGGACAGCAGTGCTAAAGTGCCCAGAGTCCTAGAACCACCAACACCCTGTCAGTAAAAAGGCTAGGAGAAAAGCAAAAGGTTTAAAGATGACCCTGCAAAAAGGGCCAAGTCCAACATAACCCCCTTCCAGCCAAAATGCAGGGTAGACCAATCACCACCTTGATAGGCTTCCCTGCCTAAGGCGATAGAACACGGATGTGGGCCCACAACTGCAGGGACACCCTCCAGTTCTACGCCACTCTGAACCCACGTGGTTCCCTCTGTCAAAGTTCCCAGGACCAACTAAGCTACCCGATTGGTACTCCCTAGTTGTCCTCCGCCAGGACCAGGCCCTAGGCCATCCAGATGTATCTGGTCCTTGCCATCACACAGAGTGGGGGGCGGTAGCCCCAGGCACTTAGTACGCATTCTCCACTTTACCCCTCATCAGGCAGTTCTAAACTGCCACTGATTCTCCAGCCTAGGGTCTGCACCCTCAGCATGCCCGGAAGTCACGGGCAAGGCTCTCCTCCCCCTACCTCTCCTTCTAGGGTTCCACAATCTCCTCCTTTGAGAGGCACCCTCAGAACACAACCCTCCCACTAGTTCAGGACCTCTCTCCAGCAACTGGCCTACCAACCTAGGGTCTAAACCCTCAGGTTGAACCGAGGTCAGAGGTGAGGACTCCCTCCCTATGCACCCCCTTCCAGAGTTCTGCACCCCTCCAACTGGAGCGGTACCCCTGGAAGCTAAACCGGTCAGGACACTGGTTACAGATGTCCCTCCCTCCAGGTCAGGCAGAACCTGAACCAGGCCTCCCAACCCAGGGACCAAACCCTGCGGTTGAACACTTGCCTGGCACGCCAGAACTTCTGGGGACTCACACAATATCCCCCTGGTCAGGACACCACCTACCGATGCCCTTCCCTCCAGGTCAGGCAAAACCCAAACCTGGCCTCCCAACCCAGGGACCAACCCCTGAGGTTGAACACTTGCCTGGCACGCCAGGACTTCTGGGGACTCACACAGTATCCCCCTGAGGGTAACACATGATTCATGTATCCTGTGACAGTCTGCCTGGTGCAGATCTCCTGACCCCTCTCCATCTGACAGTGTGTTAAGATCCCCAAGAACAGAAGTGGTGTCACCATGGTCACTCCTAGGGGACTCAGCCCTTCTGGCTGGTCCCTGACCCACTGGTTCTTCCACTGGGGAACACATCCCCCTCTCACCCCTCTCTCTGGACTTCTGCACCCTCCCAACTGGAGCGGCACTGCTAGACACCAGAACCACTGGAGCTCCATTTACAGATGCTCCAGGTTCTCACCACACGAGGAGCTACTCCTCAAATGGTCTATCAGTACAGCCTAGTCCCCCAACCTGGTGTTCCCTTAGAGAACTCTCCAGGCCCTGAGACTGGGTTTCAAGCACCTTGGAACACACAGTCCCACACTCACTCCTTCTCCACTGAGACAGGACGTGAGCCCCTACACCCCTCCCACTACAGTGGGACCTAGCTGGGCTACTCTGAACCTCTTCCCCCACACAGGTCTGGAAGATACCTGAGCCACTTCTTTTGGGATCACTCCCCAATGCCTCTTCAGACCCTCCGGCACACAGCCAGAGGTCTGCCTCCTGTGCAAGCTCCCTGGGATCAGAGAACTCACATTCCAACAGGTGTTGGCATTACCCCGGAAATCAATTACTGAACATGTGCTCTCTGACAACCAGATTTAACAGCCCTTAAAAATCATTTGCCGTGCTACTCCTCACCCATCCTTCCAGTGCATCACAACATTCGTCCACAAACTCCCTCCAAGACTGGTGAGACTGTTTCTTATTACCCCTGAACCTCAAACTATACCATTCAGGTGTTACACCCTCCTCCTGGGAACTAGGTACCATGATCTGGGATCTAGGAGTAGAACTTCCTCCACTTGACTCCATATTGCTGCCACCACTGGATCCCACCCTCACTGCTGAATCCAGACAACTAAAACTACTCTCATGGGACAATCTACCCTCCAGAGTTAGTTTCTACCTGGCAAAGGCCCTCTCTGCCTCCACCATCCTCTCCTGAGCTAAGACCATCTCAGTCTCTAGCTTTTGCTCCTCAAGGCCCAATGCCTTGAGACTTAACTCAGGAGCCAACAAGGCCATTTTCTCTTCCCAACCCAGTCGCGCTATATCATTGGCATACTCCGACTGGATCTTGTCCACAGCCAGCTGATGCTCCCTTTCTTCCTTCCTATCCACCCACTCCTCTGGGAACAGGGAAAGGGATGGGGATCTACCCCCGACACTGGACCCAGCAAGGGACTCCCTATCTATGTGGTCCTCATTATCTACTGGCATCCCTGCCCTGTCATTTTCTTCCTCTTCTTCAGACTCTTCAGGGTCACCCTCAGACCCACCACCCTCTTGGAGTGCGGCCTGGTCCATGTCCCTCTGTCTCCACCTATCCTGTTGCCAGCATATCAGGGCACACCCAAGGTTTCCCCGAGTGCCTCTCCATTTACTTCTAAACCTCTCTTATCACAGTACCCCCTCAGCTCCTCTAGACTGTAGTTCAACATATCATGGAAGTTAAAGGTAGATTCCATTTTGGCAAGGCACTTAATACTCAGATGCAACACAAGAGACCTAGGCGTCTGAGCTGAAGCAAGAGTACACCATTTAAAAAATGACACTTTTAGGAGAAAAAATAAAACTCAGTAAATATAATCCCCAAACACGTGATTATCTAAATGTAGAGTTTGTAGTGCAACCAGTTGTTGCTGTGGTACTGCGCAAACACAAGTCCTATCATCACCGCTGACAACCAATGTTAGAAAGGGGATTTCTGGTTGGCTAAGGCTTGCACCAAAGCCAGACAGAAACCACCACTTTAGTCAGGGCAAGGGAGTTACATGCTGAAGATAACCCCTGCTCACCCCCTTGGTAGCTAGGCACGAGCAGTCAGGATTATCCCAGGGGCAATGTGTAAAGCATTTGCGCAACACACACACAAAGCAGCAACACACTAGGCACACCACAAAAGAAACTCCACACAAGGTTATATCAAAAATAGCATTTGTAATACCATAAACACATTAGAAACATAATCACACATTTATACTGTGCCAAATGGCACTGGCAATATTCACAAGGTATTATATACAAGGCAGCACCAATCGGGGCGCTGCCAGAACCATCACAAAAGTACATGTAATAAATGTAAAAAAACAGTAATTCATATGTAACAGCCAGTAATAAAAGTATAACGGCCAGTAGCTACTGGTAAAAAAGTGAACTTATCAACATCACATTAGTATTAGGCATGAACCACATTAGATCAGACATAAGACACATTGGGCATCAAATCAGCAAAGCGAACATGAGGGAAAAACGGTAGGCATAAACATATTATGCATGAATCATTATAAGTACATTATACCTGAAATCAGCAGGGCAAACATAGTAACACCGCAGATAATTGCCCCCGTCATGGCAGCTACCCACTCTCCCGTGGTGCAGCTGTACAAACAAGCACTGGCCCTAACAATGTGCAGTTGGAGCCCCACTCTGGGACTCTCAAAGAGGAATTGCCCCAAAACGTTGCAGCTGCCTTCAACTGCGGCGCAGCTGAGAAAAGTGAACTAGTACTGGGCAAGTTGGGGCCCCACTCAGGGGTCTTAAAACCAAAATGCCACCCACGTTGCAGCTGCCACTAACTGGCGGTGCAGCTGAGAGAAATGCTTTGGCACTACTGTGCCCAATGAGAGCCCTACTCGCTGCCTCCTTTGATCTCCTCTGTAACGCAGGGGAAGCTTGGTGGTGCTTCTTTCCTGCGGGACACGGAGCGCAGTCTCCGTCGGTGATGTCCCCTTCGCTTCGTCACTTCTTCCCGGCAGAGGCCTGGCTCCCACCAGCTCATGGGAGCCCTGCTCAGGCCAGATACACCACGTTACTCCATCCGTCGACTTCCTGCTGGAGCCAGGGAGGGCCCACAGAGCTCCCGGCTTCCGGCGATCGCGGCGGCATCTTGTCGGCAGCAATGTGGGGTAGGCTCCTGCTGGACTCTTCATAAAGCAGCAAAATGCGGGGTGGGCTCCCGTTTTACTTTCAAAAGTGTCCACATGCTGGGTGGGAACCTGCTTTAAAGGACAAAATGCGCGGTGGGCTCCCGCTGTATTTAAAGGCATAAATGCGGCGTGGGGCACCCATGGAAAGCTGCAAAATGCGGGGAGGGCAACCGCTCTTCAGGCAATATGAAGGCACTGTAAAAATGCGGTGCAGGGGGGATCCCCACGCTGGGATTCCCCCAGGACGCTCGGGCAGCTCCGCGCTGCAGGGGACAGATGCTCCTCACCTTCAGGTTAAAGAAAATAGCGCGCATGAGGTGCTAGGAAGCAGGAGAGCAGAGTCAATGCTGGGCAAGATCAGCAGGCAGTAGGCAGCTCAACAAAAAGGAAGTAGCAGTTCCTGGGAACAGTCATACTCATCAAGGTGGCAATCCTCCCGGCGCAGCAGTCTTCACTACAATAGAGTCTCTCCTTGGTCCTGTAGCAGGAATCAGGAGTCTTTGGTGCTGGGGAGACCCAAGCACCAATCACCACCTTGATGGGCTTCCCTGCCTTGGGCGATAGAACACGGATATGGGCCCACAACTGCAGGGACACCCTCCAGTTCTACGCCACTCTGAACCCACGTGGTTACCTCTGTCAAAGCTCCCAGGACCAACTAAGCTACCCGATTGGTACTCCCTAGTTGTCCTCGGCCAGGACCAGGCCCTAGGCCATCCAGATGTATCTGGTCCTTGCCATCACACAGAGTGGGGGGCGGTAGCCCCAGGCATATAGTACGCATTCTCCACTCTACCCCTCATCAGGCAGTTCTAAACTGCCACTGATTCTCCAGCCTAGGGTCTGCACCCTCAGGCTGCCCAGATGTCACGGGCAAGGCTCTCCTCCCCCTACCTCTCCTTCTAGGGTTCCACAATCTCCTCCTTTGAGAGGCACCCTCAGAACACAACCCTCCCACTAGTTCAGGACCTCTCTCCAGCAACTGGCCTACCAACCTAGGGTCTAGACCCTCAGGTTGAACCGAGGTCAGAGTTGAGGACTCCCTCTCTATGCACCCCCTTCCAGAGTTCTGCACCCCTCCAACTGGAGCGGTACCCCAGATGTCCCTCCCTCCAGGTCAGGCAGAACCTGAATCCGGCCTCCCAACCCAGGGACCAAACCCTGCGGTTGAACACTTGCCTGGCACTCCAGAACTTCTGGGGACTCACACAGTATCCCCCTGGTCAGGACACCACCTACCGATGCCCTTCCCTCCAGGTCAGGCAAAACCCAAACCTGGCCTCCCAACCCAGGGACCAACTCCTGAGGTTGAACACTTGCCTGGCATGCCAAGACTTCTAGGGACTCACACAGTATCCCCCTGAGGGTAACACATGACTCATGTGTTGTGTGACAGTCTGCCTGGTGCAGATCTCCTGACCCCTCTCCATCTGACAGTGTGTTAAGATCCCCAAGAACAGAAGTGGTGTCACCATGGTCACTCCTAGGGGACTCAGCCCTTCTGGCTGGTTTCTGACCCACTGGTTCTTCCACTGGGGAACACATCCCCATCTCACCCCTCTCTCTGGACTTCTGCACCCTCCCAACTGGAGCGGCACTGCTAGACACCAGAACCACTGGAGCTCCATTTACAGATGCTCCAGGTTCTCACCACACGAGGAGCTACCCCTCAAATGGTCTATCAGTACAGCCTAGTCCCCCAACCTGGTGTTCCCTTAGAGAACCCTCCAGACCCTAAGACTGGGTTTCAAGCACCTTGGGACACACAGTCCCACACTCAGTCCTTCTCCACTGAGACAGGACGTGAGCCCCTACACCACTCCCACTACAGTGGGACCTAGCTGGGCTACTCTGAACCTCTTCCCCCACACAGGTCTGGAAGATAGCAGAGCCACTTCTTTTGGGATCACTCCCCAATGCCTCTTCAGACCCTCCGGCACACAGCCAGAGGTCTGCTTCCTGTGCAAGCTCCCTGGGATCAGAGAACTCACATTCCAACAGGTGTTGGCATAACCCCGGAAATCAATTACTGAACATGTGCTCTCTGACAACCAGATTTAACAGCCCTTAAAAATAATTTGCCGTGCTACTCATCACCCATCCTTCCAGTGCATCACAACATTCGTCCACAAACTCCCTCCAAGACTGGTGAGACTGTTTCTTATTGCCCCAGAACCTCAAACTATACCATTCAGGTGTTACACCCTCCTCCTGGGAACTAGGTACCATGCTCTGGGATCTAGGAGTGAAACTTCCTCCACTGGACTCCATATTGCTGCCACCACTGGATCCCACCCTCACTGCTGAATCCAGACAACTAAAACTACTCTCATGGGACAATCTACCCTCCAGAGATAGTTTCTCCCTGGCAAAGGCCCTCTCTGCCTCCACCATCCTCTCCTGAGCTAAGACCATCTCAGTCTCTAGCTTTTGCTCCTCAAGGCTCAATGCCTTGAGACTTAACTCAGGGGCCAACTCCTTGAGCCTCAGCTCTTGAGCCAACAAGGCCTTTTTCTCTCCCCAACCCAGTCGCGCTATATCATTGGCATACTCCGACTGGAGCTTGTCCACAGCCAGCTGATGCTCCCTTTCTTCCTTCCTATCCACCCACTCCTCTGGGAACAGGGAAAGGGATGGGGATCTGCCCCCGACACTGGACCCAGCAAGGGACTCCCTATCTATGTGGTCCTCATTATCTACTGGCATCCCTGCCCTGTCATTTTCTTCCTCTTCTTCAGACTCTTCAGGGCCACCCTCAGACCCACCACCCTCTTGGAGTGCGGCCTGGTCCATGTCCCTCTGTCTCCACCTATCCTGTTGCCAGCATATCAGGGCACACCCAAGGTTTCCCCGAGTGCCCTCTCCATTTACTTCTAAACCTCTCTTATCACAGTACCCCCTCAGCTCCTCTAGACGGTAGTTCAACATATCATGGAAGTTAAAGGTAGATTCCATTTTGGCAAGGCACTTAATACTCAGATGCAACACAAGAGACCTAGGCGTCTGAGCTGAAGCAAGAGTACACCATTTAACAAATGACACTTTTAGGAGAAAAAATAAAACTCAGTACATATAATCCCCAAACACGTGATTATCTAAATGCAGAGTTTGTAGTGCAACCAGTTGTTGCTGTGGTACTGCGCAAACACAAGTCCTATCCTCACCGCTGACAACCAATGTTAGAAAGGGGATTTCTGGTTGGCGAAGGCTTGCACCAAAGCCAGACAGAAACCTCCACTTTAGTCAAGGCAAGGGAGTTACATGCTGAAGATAACCCCTGCTCACCCCCTTGGTAGCTAGGCACGAGCAGTCAGGATTATCCCAGGGGCAATGTGTAAAGCATTTGCGCAACACACACAAAGCAGCAACACACTAGGCACACCACAAAAGAAACTCCACACAAGGTTATATCAAAAATAGCCTTTGTAATACCATAAACACATTAGAAACATAATCACACATATACACTGTGCCAAATGGCACTGGCAATATTCAAAAGGGATTATATACAAGGCAGCACCAATCGGGGCGCAGCCAGAACCATCATAAAAGTACACGTAATAAATGTAAAAAAACAGTAATTCATATGTAACAGCCAGTAATAAAAGTATAACGGCCAGTAGCTACTGGTAAAAAAGTGAACTTATCAACATCACATTAGTATTAGGCATGAACCACATTAGATCAGACATAAGACACATTGGGCATAAAATCAGCAATGCGAACCTGAGGGAAAAACGGTAGGCATAAACATATTGTGCATGAATCATTATAACATTATACCTGAAATCAGCAGGGCAAA
Source organism: Triturus cristatus (assembly GCF_964204655.1). NCBI lineage: Eukaryota > Metazoa > Chordata > Amphibia > Caudata > Salamandridae > Triturus > Triturus cristatus. The sequence continues at coordinate 582,513,846 of NC_140586.1, forward strand.
CATAGTAACACCGCAGATAATTGCCCCCGTCGTGGCAGCTGCCCACTCTCCCGTGGTGCAGCTGTACAAACAAGCACTGGTCCTAACAATGTGCAGTTGGAGCCCCACTCTGGGACTCTCAAAGAGGAATTGCCCCAAAACGTTGCAGCTGCCTGCAACTGCGGCACAGCTGAGAAAAGTGATCTAGTACTGGGCAAGTTGGGGCCCCACTCTGGGGTCTTAAAACCAAAATGCCACCCACGTTGCAGCTGCCGCTAACTGGCGGTGCAGCTGAGAGAAATGCTTTGGCACTACTGTGCCCAATGTGAGCCCTACTCGCTGCCTCCTTTGATCTCCTCTGTAACGCAGGGGAAGCTTGGTGGTGCCTCTTTCCTGCGGGACACGGAGCGCAGTCTCCATCGGTGATGTCCCCTTCGCTTCGTCACTTCTTCCCTGCAGATGCCTGGCTCCCACCAGCTCATGGGAGCCCTGCTCAGGCCAGATACACCACGTTACTCCCTCTGTCGACTTCCTGCTAGAGCCAGGGAGGGTCCACAGAGCTCCCGGCTTCCGGCGATCGCGGCGGCGTCTTGTCGGCAGCAATGTGGGGTAGGCTCCCGCTGGACTCTTCATAAAGCAGCGAAATGAGGGGTGGGCTCGGGCAGCTCCGCGCTGCAGGGGACAGATGCTCCTCACCTTCAGGTTAAAGAAAATAGCGCGCATGAGGTGCTAGGAAGCAGGAGAGCAGAGTCAATGCTGGGCAAGATCAGCAGGCAGTAGGCAGCTCAACAAAAAGGAAGTAGCAGTTCCTGGGAACAGTCATACTCATCAAGGTGGCAATCCTCCCGGCGCAGCAGTCTTCACTACAATAGAGTCTCTCCTTGGTCCTGTAGCAGGAATCAGGAGTCTTTGGTGCTGGGGAGACCCAAGCAAAGCGCAGCCAGGCAGGCCAGAATGCAGGGACCGTCAGGAGCTGGCCGCTGGGTCCCATGGTGGTTCCTCCTGGCAGAGTGTCCCCTCAAAGAAAACAGAAGCACAACACTTTCATGGGGTCACAGCCCCTCTCTTTATACCACTTTCCCCCTTTGTCTACAAAGCACAGGGTTTGGGGAAACCAGTCCCAACAGGTTCTGGAACACTCTGTTTACCAGGCACCTCTTCCCTATTGTTAGGTGGGGGCTTATCATCAGACATACCACAGGGGGGCGGAGCCAGTATTCACTAGGGCAGGCACCATCCTATTCAGGGACCAGGGATTTCTCCTCCCACCTCTCCAAATACCAATGTCCCATTCAGCCTAGCGCTGACTCACCCTGCCCCTGCTGAAGCCACACACACCTCAAAAGCTCCTGTCACTCACAAGCTAGACATGCAATTCACATCAGGCAGGTTAGACACATAGCACACAGAAAGGCCAACTTCTAAAAGTGGCATTTCTAAAATAGTTATAATAAATCTGTGCACACCATTGCATAGCATTTATTATCACTATTCCAAACATACCAAACTTGACCATGCTGCTCCTCTCATATCAGGAATTACGACTGAAATGCTTATCAGAGAATCCCCAATGCATTCCTATGGGAAGGCAGCACCACAGTAGTGAGAAACCAAAATGGCTGTCTGTCACTACCAGGACATGTCACACACTTAAGTTACATGTCCTATCTTTTACCTACAATGCACCCTGCCCACAGGGCTAGCTAGAGCCTAACTTAGGGGTGACTAATATGCAGTAAAAGGGGGGTCACGGACATGGCACACACTTTAGGTGCCACGTCACAGCGGCAGTAACAATGCGCGCACTGGCCCTGCAATGGCAGAGGCCTGAGATAGGTTTGAAAGGCCTCTTTGGTGGGTGGCGCAATCAGCGCTGCAAGCCCACCAGTAGCATTTAATTTACCAACCCTGGGTATAGGAGATACCACTTTACAAGGGACTGACAGGTAAATTAAATAGGCCAAACAGGTGTAGACCAATCCTTACCATATTTAACATAGAGAGCACATGCACTTTACACTGGACAGCAGTGCTACAACACCATGTCAGAAAAAAAGGCAAGGAGAAAGGCAAAATGTTTAGGGATGACACTGCAAAAAGGGCCAAGTCCAACATCGCCCATAATGTATGATACAATGAAGCAGAACACACTTCAGTGCAGCACTACAGACTTATATTATGAATGCACACTCTCATTATAAGACCTGCTCACGTCATCACCAATTTATGAGAGGACCAATTTGTGACATATCTGTGCACAGATACTCGCTAATGAAGATGGTATTATCATTCACTCTGCTTGCACACAGGTGTGTGCCCATGTATTTCCATGTAACCAACCCAGAGCCTCTTATCCCACCTGCGCAACAGCAGAGCTCCTTTTAAAAGGTAGGCACTAGTGACTTGCACTCCAATTCATCTTGACCAAGCTGATAGCAAGCTTATAGTGAATGAGATTCAGCTAATGAGACTCAGCAGAGATCAAAAAGGCAGGTGATCTAAAATGTATACAACTAGGGGAGTTAAGAGGATTACAACCCATATTCTCGCAAAATGGGTGCATGCCAGCCCCCTTATGCCTCAATTTCCATAACAGTTAATGGAAATATTCTTTACTCTGCAGCCCCAGACAGGCCATTCTGCCACAATGGCATATTCTTGGTGGGCTCCAGAGTAGGGGCCTGCCATGGCCCAACCACGCCATCATGGTTGCATTCAATCCATGGCCCCCAACATAGGGCCTGATTACAAGGTGCTATTTAACGCATATGGTAAATAAGGATACCCTGGTGTTAGTTATTTATTGTGTGCAATAAATAGCACCTATTAAGCTGCATTGGAGAATAATGTGCAGATTTTGGTGTTTAACACACTCAGGGACCGATTTCAATGCCAGACACCGACTCGGTCCAGGAACCAACCGACACCTGGTTGGCATTCCCACCCACCTAATTAGGATGCAACCGAAGGTGAGCAGTCTAAATATCGAGTTTAAAATTTCGAACTACAAGTATATCGAGTTGTAAATATCGTAGGTAAAGAATATCGAAGTCAAGAATATCGATGGACAGAATATCGACCCCAAGGTAAGTATTATCGAAGTTAATAATATCGAAGTCATTAATATAGATGTAAGTAATATCGTAATCAAAAATTTCGATGTCAAGAATATCGATATTTTATTAGTGTAATGTATTTTAATATGTATTTTATTTGCATGTTAAAGACTATTGTAATGTATTTTAATACATTTAAAAATAAATGTTTAGAGATTAATAATTATGTAAAATATAATTTAGCGTTTTAGTATCAGAGCGGGTTGTGGGTTTATAGGGGAATAGGGTGGGAAGTAATTTAATTATAATTAATTAATTAATATGTATTGTTTGATTGGTATTTATGATTAATTAATTGTTAATTAATTACTAATTGTTAATTAAATATATTAATTGATTAATTAATTATTAATTGTAAAATATTTTATTAATTGGTTAATTATATAATTAGTTTAATATTAATATTTCTTTATTGGTATTGTTAATTAATTTATTGTTAATTACTAATTAATTGGTGATTTAATTTTATTAAGTGATTAATTGATGATTAAATTAATTATGTGAATTTTTATGTGTAGTGGGTTGTGGGTTTATAGGGGAATAGGGTGGGATGTAATTAAATTCAAATAATTAATGATAATTTTTATTTATTTGTAATTAATAATAATTAATTGTTAATTAATTATTAATTGGTATTTAATTGTTATTAGTACGTTAAATATAGTAAATATAAATAATTTATTATTCCATGTTATTTGTTGTTATTGCTAATTTAATGTATTGTTAATTAATAATTAATTTGTGAATAATTGTAATTTGGTAGTTAATATGTATAAATTAGAAAATAATAAGTATATTAATTATAAAAAATGTATTATTAATTCTAAATAATAGATAAACTGATATTTAAATGTATTGTGTATTTTGTATGTGTAGTGTGTTGTGTGTTAAAGGGGGAATAGTGTGGGATGTAATTTAAAGTTATTAATATAAATATTTATTTTAAATAATTGGTATTTAATAATACATAGTTTGTAAATTAATTATTAATATGCTATTTTTTTATAACTAATTATTTAATTGGTTATTATGTTTATAGAATCCCTATGCTATCCAGTGCTTTCCCAACTGTTTTACTATCTGGAGTTGGAATAGTAATTTTTAACCCTACGCTATCCAGCGCTTTCCCTACTGTTTCACTTACTGGAGTGGGAATAGTAATTTGTACCCCTACGCTATCCAGCGTTTTCACTACTGTTGCACTCTCTGGAGTGGGAATAGTAATTTTTACTCCTACGCTATCCAACGCTTTCCCTTCTGTTGGACTCACTGGAGTGGGAATAGTAATTTTTACCCTTACGCTATCCAACGCTTTCCCTACTATTGCACTCTCTGGAGTTGGAATAGTAATTTTTACCCCTACGCTATCCAACGCTTTCCCTACTGTTGCACTCTTTGGAGTTGGAATAGTAATTTTTACCCCTACGCTATCCAGCGCTTTCCCTACTGTTTCACTTACTGGAGTGGGAATAGTAATTTGTACCCCTACGCTATCCAACGCTTTCCCTACTGTTGCACTCTCTGGAGTTGGAATAGTAATTTTTACCCCTACGCTATCCAGCGCTTTTCCTACTGTTGCACTCTCTGGAGTTGGAATAGTAATTTTTACCCCTACGCTATCCAGCGCTTTCCCTACTGTTTCACTTACTGGAGTGGGAATAGTAATTTTTACCCCTACGCTATCCAGCGCTTTTCCTACTGTTTCACTTACTGGAGTGGGAATAGTAATTTGTACCCCTACGCTATCCAGCGTTTTCACTACTGTCGCACTCTCTGGAGTGGGAATAGTAATTTTTACCCCTACGCTATCCAACGCTTTCCCTACTGTTGGACTCACTGGAGTGGGAATAGTAATTTTTACTCCTACGCTATCCAACGTTTTCCCTACTATTGCACTCTCTGGAGTTGGAATAGTAATTCTTTTCCCTACGCTATCCAACACTTTCCCTACTGTTGCACTCGCTGGAGTGGGAATAGTAATTTTTACCCTTACGCTATCCAACGCTTTCCCTACTATTGCACTCTCTGGAGTTGGAATAGTAATTTTTACCCCTACGCTATCCAACGCTTTCCCTACTGTTGCACTCTTTGGAGTTTAATAGTAATTTTTACCCCTACGCTATCCAGCGCTTTCCCTACTGTTTCACTTACTGGAGTGGGAATAGTAATTTGTACCCCTACGCTATCCAACGCTTTCCCTACTGTTGCACTCTCTGGAGTTGGAATAGTAATTTTTACCCCTACGCTATCCAGCGCTTTCCCTACTGTTTCACTTACTGGAGTGGGAATAGTAATTTGTACCCCTACGCTATCCAACGCTTTCCCTACTGTTGCACTCTTTGGAGTTGGAATAGTAATTTTTACCCCTACGCTATCCAGCGCTTTACCTACTGTTTCACTTACTGGAGTGGGAATAGTAATTTGTACCCCTACGCTATCCAACGCTTTCCCTACTGTTGCACTCTCTGGAGTTGGAATAGTAATTTTTACCCCTACGCTATCCAGCGCTTTTCCTACTGTTGCACTCTCTGGAGTTGGAATAGTAATTCTTTTCCCTACGCTATCCAACACTTTCCCTACTGTTGCACTCTCTGGAGTGGGAATAGTAATGTTTACCCTTACGCTATCCAACGCTTTCCCTACTATTGCACTCTCTGGAGTTGGAATAGTAATTTTTACCCCTACGCTATCCAACGCTTTCCCTTCTGCTGCACTCTTTGGAGTTGGAATAGTAATTTTTACCCCTACGCTATCCAGCGCTTTCCCTACTGTTTCACTTACTGGAGTGGGAATAGTAATTTGTACCCCTACGCTATCCAACGCTTTCCCTACTGTTGCACTCTCTGGAGTTGGAATAATAATTTTTACCCCTACGCTATCCAACGCTTTCCCTACTGTTGCACTCTTTGTAGTTTGAATACTAATTTTTACCCCTACGCTATCCAACGCTTTCCCTACTGTTGCACTCTTTGGAGTTGGAATAGTAATTTTTACCCCTACACTATCCAGCGCTTTACCTACTGTTTCACTTACTGGAGTGGGAATAGTAATTTTTACCCCTATGCTATCTAACGCTTTCCCTACTGTTTCACTTACTGGAGTTGGAATAGTAATTTGTACCCCTACGCTATCCAACGCTTTCCCTACTGTTGCACTCTCTGGAGTTGGAATAGTAATTTTTAGCCCTACGCTATCCTGCACTTTTCCTACTGTTGCACTCTCTGGAGTTGGAATAGTAATTTTTACCTTTACGCTATCCAACGCTTTCCCTACTATTGCACTCTCTGGAGTTGGAATAGTAATGTTAACCCTACGCTATCCAACGCTTTCCCTACTGTTGCACTCTTTGGAGTTGGAATAGTAATTTTTACCCTACGCTATCCAGCGCTTTACCTACTGTTGCACTCTGTGGAGTTGGAATAGTAATTTTTACCCCTACGGTATCCAACATTTTACTTTCTGTTGTTTTTGTTGGAGTTGGACTAGTAGTTTTATTGTGTCTGATATTTCATATGTTGTGTATTATTTTGGCTATTGTAATATATCATTAATAATAAAAATTATTCACATTAAAAATATTGATTTTTATTTGCTATATGTAATTATTAAATATTTATTAATGCTATTATTTTATGTGTATAGATGTATTGGTAATTTTTAAAAACATTTAATAATTTATACGTTACAGAAATTTTTAGTAAAATTAATTATTAAGTAAGTATATATATTATATATTATATGTATATGTTTAATTAAAGTTTTATTAAATTATATTTATTAATTATACATTTTAAATATTATACAATATATTTAATTATGTTTATTTAATTTCTAAGTATACTTTGGTTTATTTTACATATATTTTTAAAGAAAAAAAAAACGATATTTTTAATAACGATATTTTTGACATCGATATTTAATTTTCGATATTTTTGTACTTACCATGTTGTAGATAGGATGTCGATATTCTTGACATCGATATTTTTGTTGCGATATATTTGTAGGTCGATTTTCTGTCTGTCGAAATTATGTCATACAACCGCAACCGAACACTGTTGGGTCGCATTCCAACATTTCACCATGACAGCATGCATTTCGGTCGTAAACCGGCTGTAATGCATGCTCCCATAGGGAAATGGGAGGTGAGGTTCATTTGTGCACCCTGTGGTAGGCACCCCAAGGTGCCTGCCACGGGGTGCAGGGATCAACAAGGGGGCCCTAAGGGTACCCCATCAGCCCCCAAATGTGCATGCACCAAATGTCAACAGGCCGGCATGAAAACCATGTTGGAAACCAGGCATCGTAATCTCAAGGGCGGAAATGCCATTCCCTTGAGATTACAGGCTGGCTGCCCACTGGCAGACAGGTTCTCTGAGCCCTTCGGAAGCCAGAAGGAATGACCAGCCAGTTTACTTTCCCACTGCTCCCACCATAATTAGGCTGTCAGTAAGTAAACCGCGCAGCCCATTACGATGAGGCCCTGAATGCTCTGAACGCAGGTCGGAGTCTTTTCGGCTGCATTGTAAATGGCCCCTAAGTACGGTAGTTTTGACCTGCTGAATTTGAATGAAGCTTGAGGTATTTAACGCATCCAATAGCTATTGGATGCGTTAAGTACCTTTTAACTCGGAATTTCGACCTGTGCTAAAATAGAGGTTTCTGCAGGGGTTGGATTATAATGAACATCTCAGTATCAGGCCCATAAAGTTGATTTTTGGTTTCCAGAAAGTATGGCTTACAACGACCTAAGTTCAAAAATACTGCTAGTAATAGTAAAACTGCACCAACACTCACATTTCCACAATCATCTGGCGATCCTAGAAAATGTTCTGTTGATTTCTTCAAGTTTCAGTAAAGGTTCAAGGTAATCATTTACTTCTACAGCTTCTGTGGAAAAGTGTGTTCACCTTGTTGTTTCCAGAAAATGTACCTTCTAATTCATCAGGGGATAGAAAAACATCTTCACTTGGGCAAAGAAAAAACAGGAAACCGAAAACATTTTAAATGATGGTTATGGAAACTTTTGAAAAAATCTTGTATCAGGCTATACTATATTGCAGTTTTTCACAACTGATTAAATATATACATGTTGAAAAGTAGGGGCATATTTACAACAAAGGTGGTGGAGCATGAGATATCTCCAAAATATCTAACGCATCGCTCCATCACTTTAGAAACACAAGGATTTGCCTTTTCTCCAAAAATACAGTGCACCCCTATATTTCTCCCTACACTGGTGCTAAATTCAGCTGCCGAGCTCCAACGCAGGCACCCTTGCACTATTGTGTAAGGGTAGAATAAGGGTGCCTGCGTTGATGGAGTGATATCCAGGAAGATGTCCCTTTCTGCATACCCACAATCCACAATGGCGATTTGAAACTTCTATGTGTGCTGCATAGAAGGTGCAAATCGTCAATATTGTAATGACTGTTTATGTGCAGGAAGGGACACTTTTATGTACATGTGTGTGCACACATAGAAACAGAAAAAACAAGGAGAAAATAAAAATGTCCCCTTGTTTTGCCATGTTAAGACCGGGTTTTACCTGGTCTTAGTTTTGGCGCTGCCCCATATTTATGCCATCCTTGTAAATATGGGGCAGAGTCAAAATCAATCCATGTTGCGACGGAACGCCCACAGTAACACCCATTACCCACCCTGTTCACGCTAAATATAGCGTGAAAGGGTGCATTATTTACAAGCGCATTAAGCCACTTTAGGTGGCTTGACGCTGCCTTGTGAATGAGGCAATGCCCCTTTCACCACAGAAACGTTTTTAAAAGTGATGATCGCATGATGATAGAGGATTGTTAACATGCGGCTTAGTGCTATTTAACTACAAATTTGTGGGACATTTATCAGAACGCCTATGAGTGTTTGTGTGTGCTTGTGTGTGGAGTGAGTGTTAATAATCTATTATTCCTTTTCAGGAATTGACTTTAAGGAATGAGGGGCATATCAGCAAGCAGGCGATAAAAAATTTGTCACCGCTTTGCGTCCGTTTTTGGACGAAAAGCGGCGATAATTTTATCGCCTTATCAGCAAGGTCACGCTATCGCGTGAAACCTTGCCTTATCGCCATTTCCCTTAGCGCCCATCTTTGCATCTCTAATGAGATGCAAAGTGGGCGTTCCTCCCCAGGATAACGGGAGAAATGTCGCTAAGCGACATTTCTCTTATTATCAAGCCTCACGCAAAGCAGCACAGCAACAAGAAAAGTAGCGATAACCTCTGTTATCGCTACTTTCCTTACGCCTGCTTTGAAACTGACTTAGCCATGATATCCTATGGAAGGTGGATATCATGGCTAAGTATGTGAGGCTCTATCAGCAAGCTATCACCAAAAGTTGTGTGATTAATCGCTGGATTTCCAGCGATAATCGCACATTTGGCAGCTTGTGCTCTGAATGTTATCGCTTTGGGGATAAGCGTTGCTAATAGCACGCTATCTCCATGATAAAATTCAGAGTTGGCCTGCGATAATTATCCTCACGCTAAGAGCGCTGAGCGATAATTATCGCCGGCCCTTGCTGATATGCCCTTAAATTATCAGTGATAGCAATTAGGTTAACTGTAAGTCTGGTGTTTAATCCTAATGAAGCTAGAAAACGCACAAGGAAGCCACTTTCTTTTCTGCAACAATCTCAAAATCAGAGTAATTCCGAAAGGAAAAAGATTGGACTTTCTATCAGTCACTCTTTCTCTGGCAGTTCACAAATTAAAATTAAAGGTGCTGAGTCTCTGTAGCACTCTAATGGCTCCCTGGTGCAGAATAACTCAGAGTTTCGGCAGCATAAAAAACACAATATTTCATGCTGATGCACCGGTGTCCGCAGCATCCAGCCTAGAAAACGTTAAAGGAGCTGGAACCAACGAGATGATTTTCTTTGGGCTTCACTGCGAGGACTCCACTGTTGTCATTTACCAGTGAAACAATTTGCCTTAAAAAATATCATTTCCCCGCCGTAAAGCTTGCAATTTACAAACACCACAAATGAGCACAGATATTTTTCCAGTGCAGTGGACTTTTATGTACTCTTTAAGGTTCTTGAGAAAAGTTGTGAGAACAGATTTATCACCAGTATTATTTGTCAGCACATTTATAGTTTAAGCAATGTTTATGGCATTTGCCACTGGATGCATTTTGGCAGGTTCTTTACTTCGGTCAACATTAGTCTGGTGGTTTTTATCTCGAGTTTCACGGTTTTCTTTTCATCAACTTAATACTTGCATGCATAATATTTATTGCATCTTTCAAGCAAGATGATTAGACAGCAAATCCAAAGTGAAGGATCATTTTAATAAATTAATGCGTTTGATACAGAGATACATATTTTTTCAAGAACAGAGGTTTCCTGTGCGATTTCCTCGAATTTTAAGGTCGAATATTTATAATTTTGCTGTTTTCTGTTCAATGATTAATTTCTTTAATTGTTTTTCATTATTAGAGAAGACAGGAAAGCTTTTAACGTAGCAGAAAAAATCCGTTCATCTTTCTGTTGTCTGATGAGCAATACTGGCATACACCCAAATTTCTAAAACAGACAAAACAGGCCCTCATTTATGAAAAGTGACGCATCGCTGCGTGAAAACAACGATGCATCACTTTTATAGTATGACGCATCATGTCGCAAGGAGTTACAGATACGTCAGTATTTCTGACGTATCCGTAGGTGCAAAAATTATGCATAGCTGGGGTTGTGTCATGAAGAGATGCAACTCCATCAATGGGTCATTTCAATTGGGCAAGTCCCATTTCAAATGTGCCTTCGTCAGTCTTATGCCTTCTGTGAGGCAGGCGTAACATGTTGAACTCATTTGCGTCCTAGAAGTGATGCAGTGAAATCTCAGAGATTTCACTGTGTCACTTATACGAGGCTTACTTGCGTCAGAACGCCCACCCTGAATACATTATACCTGGCACAGGTATAAAGTGGCGCAGGGGTTTACAAAGTGACGCATCTACCTAGATGCGTCACTTTGAAAATATGACGCAACATGGCGCATTTTTTACCCTGCTGGTGCATCACGGCGCAAAAGTGATGCAAGGGCTCATAAATAAGCCCCACAATGTTTTAGGCACACTTCCTCAAAGCAGAGGATCCAAGCTCCTAAGTGGTAGTGGCTGGACAACAACATGAGTGCTAAAAACGGGATCATATTAAAAATATATGAGCAAAATGCTGGGAGGCAACTCCTGCTGGGGAATATGCTGTGTACGTTTTCAGTTTTTGATTAATATATTTTTTTTAAAGATTTATGGCGAGAGTAAAAGGTATTCACATTTCTTAATTACATATTCAATAAACACAATTTATTGATGAATCATCAACACATTAGCCAAGATTTGTGAAAAAGTTTTCCTGACGTATGCAATAGCAGATTGGAGGAAATATATGTTGCATGTGCGTGTAGGTTGTACCACACACTTTTCTACCTCCATAAAAAGAAATCTGTGATCACAAGCGTTAGAGGATATGGCAGGCACAGATTTGAGTGAGTCCTTCATACACAGGTGCTGAAATTTGCCCACCTCTCGCTTTCAGCATTACTTTTCTGGTATAGGGAAATAACAAGAAAAGTGCAATGCAGGATTGGAACACAAATGTTCACAGACTGTAGTGAGGGCCCGTCATGTCCCAGTTTCTTAAATGAATGGGTGCGGGAGTACAAAAATAAATTTTGACTTTTTACATATGGGAAATATGGGCCTTGGAACAGTACAATTCACTATTCTCACTCTAACCTGAACAACAGTAGGTAAAGAGTTGGACTTTAGAGGGGTCAGATTTACTATTCCTACTCCAGCCAGAGCAACAACAGACAAAATGCTAAACTTTGGAGGGGTAAAATGTACTATTCCCAATCCTGTATTTTATTAAATAAATCATTTAAATATAGACAAAAAAGAAAAACAAATTTAAATTTAAATGCATAAATGTATTAAACATAAGAAAAAAATTAAATTTTCAAAAATACAATTTGTAAATTATAAAGAGAAAAGTAACATTTAAATCAAACATAAAAAATAATTTACATCAAACCACATTCCACCTTGCAACCCTAAAAAGCAAACACAAACAATTAAAATTAATAAACAAATAATGATATTATAAAAATAAAAAAATATTATTAATACATTACTTAGTAAATACAATTACATCGGAAACAAATGTAAAACTAGTAACATTTATCGACTAAATAACAATGAATTAACAATCAACAAATGGTTAAACTAACTGTTGATTCATTTCTATAATTAATTATCGATAAAAGAATTGAATTGCATGAAAATAATTATAAATTAAAAGCACAAATTTCCATTTTTAAAAATATCCTACCCTAATACCCTACCTAACAACTCTATACTAACAGTAAAATTTTAAAAATATATTTTAAACAAATTAAGCTATATTAATTCATACTAAACCAAAATATCATTTAACTACACATTTTACTATAATACAAAATAACTAATATTGATCAAATACTTTAAAAAAGCTAAAATATACAATTAAAATCATAATGAATAACATTATATTATAAACAACTATAACAAAAAAACTTTAAAGACAATTTTCTTACCTTTTATATTTTGCCCCATGATATTTCTGTCATTATGATATTTTTTTAGAACACCATTACGAGTGGTTAAAAAAAATAAGGAACACTATGAGCAGTAGGGGGGCATTTGCTTCTCAGCAGCTAATTACTCATTTCAGTTCTGAGCCTTAAGGCATTTTTTGTCCCAGGTCTACCGAACCTGTCCAAACTATACAAACACCATCCGAGGCAGCTTCTACTACAGACTACCTCAGCACCACATGAGTTTCAGGCCTATCTTGCCACATTAAAACCTGCCTGCCTGTTCCACCCAGTCTCTCAATTTTTGCCCCCTTACCTCCTGTCCTTCCACAAATTTCTTTTCTGGCATTTATCACTGTTCATGGGAGGATTATTATCATCTTCATCACAATTTCTTGGTTGAGGACATTGTGAAGCCGAAAATGGTAATACGAGGAGGGACAATGCCTGCTTGCAAAATTGAAAAACCCTGGCTTCTAAGCATAGCACCCTGCCCAAATTTATCGAAGGATTGCATTGCCCATGCATCACGCAGTATGATGCAAGGGCAATCCAATCCTTAAGTCAAATTTACCAAGCTACGCAAGGCCACCTTCTATGGTCCTGCGTGGCTCGGTAAATCTAGAGTAAAGCATGGCAACACAAGTCGTTCCCTTGAATTATTCTGGGATGGGAAGGCGTAACATGAGTGGAGAGTGAGGGTTCCTGCGCAAGCACCCATGTATTTTGGTGCATTCTCAGATTTATCAATGCAAGTAAAATTGGGAATGCGTTAAAATTGTACACCTTCCCGATAGAGGTGCAATGAGGAGAAATATCTTTCTTTCTCCTCAATGTGTCTTTATTATAAGGGTTGTTTTTGTGCAGGAAGGTGCCACTTTCTGAACAAAAACTATCCTGAGTGTAATGTAGGCACCCTTGCACCATGGCACAAGAGTGTCTGCATTGGGACTTGGCAGCCACAAGGAAGCCAGCTAAGAGCAATAGCAGGAAGGTGCTATAATCTTTGTAAATATAGTGCATTCCTGCCTTCTTCATTTGACGCAGAGCAGCTCAGCAAGTTGTCTTACTACATTGCATCAAATCCTGATAAATCTGGACCCGTTGTTCTCCAACTGCACATGTACACACATTTTATTTCTGCTCATAGCTACATAAAATGTCTATTTTTGGCTGAAGAAAGTAATTTTCACATTGATTAAACAGGTAAGGGTTTTTCAATTACACTATTTTCACCACCAAGTCCTGTGATTACCCAAATATATGCATGAGGACACTAACCCAAGAAACCTAAGTTACAAATAATGCACTAATACATGAATCATAATAACATATGCCACAATGAAATTCAGTAAGACAAATAGGACACAAACCGATGCAGAGGTAACAGGGAAGCTTTTGTTCACCACGACACAAACATAGAAGGTAACAAAGGAAGTAACCAATATTGCAGGCATAGAATAGCACAACACCACGGAGACATCTGTGAAGGAAAATTCATCTGCCCAGGTACTATCCCCAGATCTTTTCTGTCACTCCATTTCTAGCTTTAACATTTGCTGTATTCAGAGGTCTGCTAAATCAGCCACATTGTAAAATAACGTTTGCCTTCCCTTAGCGTGCAGCTTCCCGAATTTATACAACAGATATTATATGGAGTCAGTTCACCAGGCTGGCAAAGGGTCAGGGTGAGAAAATTAATAATTATAATTTTGTAAGTTACCCTTAAAGACTGTCCTCTATGTCGCATACATAATTTTTAGTTAGTCTTCTGAATTATCTAATTTCTAATGTTCCCAAAATAGAAATATGTATTTATGACATATTGTTAGTATCTAATCCTACAGCAATTCTCTTCTGTTGTGGACTAGTACTGAATTAATTTGTCATTATTGTGATATTTTCAACATTTAGGAAGCTTTGCCTGAAACATAAACACCTGAAAAAGCCCTTTGTTCAGGATTCCTTCCAGTGGGGAGGCTTCTCCAACTACTCCCTAGAATAATGTGAGTGGCCTGCCTCTTGGTTTCGCTGTCAGACGGGGAAAGATTTTATTCTATTATAACGATACTTTGATTTTTATGGTTGATGTGAGAGGGGAGAACTCAGGCTTGGGAGAGAGCCCTTCACCAGTATGGATGCTCACTGAGAGATTGTCTGTTCCCAGAAGCCCCATTAGGACGACTTATTGAGCTGTGCTGCATCAAATGCAGAGGACAGGAATGCATCATACTTACCAAGATTATGGCACACTCCTGCTCTCTGTACCGGCTTACTTGTAGCTGCCAAGCCCCAGAGCAGGCACTCATGTGCCATGGTCTAAAGCAAAGACAAATTGGCTGTTATATATGTATTAATGATTGCAAGTATTGTTCTTGCTGACACACATGTCCTTATATCAAGACTTCTAACTGGGCCCAACAGAAAAGATAGTTACCACAGACAGTCTTCATGGAAATCTGAGGGGCACCTTTTTGGATCTAAGTATATAGGACAAGGCACTGTCTTGGCTGCCTTAACTGCCATCTCACTGGGGTTGTAACCAGGTAAATTGGGAATACATTTAACATCATATTTTTGTTGCAAAGTGTCTTCCTCATTATTCCCCTTACTAACCTCCAAAAGCTGTCTCAATGTAGGCATTGGAACTTGAGCACAAGATATTTGGTATACAGTGCGGAAAGGGAAATAAAACAAAAACACTAAAAAGAAAAAGCTGTCCTGAAGAAAAAACAAATCACCCAGTGCATCTCTCGCACATCATTCTTCTTGTGCTGTTTACATTTGCATGCGTTGCTCTTTAAAGCTACTGTTTAAATACATGTCTACAACAAATTCAACAATATTGGCTTTGTATATCCTTTGCCTCTGTTGTGAACAGGGATCCAATGCTAACACTATAATTCTATTTTTATTCCGTGTTTGCGCTCAGCTTTTCTTTCTCTTTATTTTACAACACATACAAGAATGCTGATATCATCATGGCCAACAACTCTGTAGACTGACGTGTTTTGTTTATGTTAATTTCTTGGCTGCTAGGGCTTTTTCTCTGGCGCTATATCCTTTTTTTGGATCTTAGGAGTACTTCACATTTAAACCTTCATATTGTTTTTCCACAAAAGGCATCAATGCTGAATATGTGTACATTGTTTCTAGAATCCCGGGGATTCTAAAGGTATCCGAGATTTGTAGGTTCCCTTGGAGGGAACATAGAAAATAGTCACAATACAGCAACATTTTGGTTTTGTGGGGAAAATGGAAAAAAGTGGGTTCCCTTGGAGGGAACCAAGAAAATAGTGAAAATACTGCAACATTTTGGTTTTGTGTGTGAAAATGGAAAAAAGTGCTGTGTAAGAAAGAGTGTTTTTTGTCTAGAAATCGCATCAGCAAAATGTTTGCTGTGCTAGGATCATCATCCTCCCAGCTGTTTAGAAACAGGCAGAGTTGTATAAAAAAAAGTATTTTTTCAACCGTTTTTGAATTTTTCCAACAGGTAGTCCATTTTTTCTACTTTTTGAGGTTTCAGCCTGCTTTTAGTTTGTCGTGAAAACAGGTTGAAACTGATAGGTGATCCTGGAAGCTATAAAATTCTGATAAGTACACGTATCATGTGATTCAGAGGCCATTTTTGCAAAATGTCTTGTTTCTGGCACTGTGTCTTATGTTTAGAAGCCACAAATTCTCAGTGTGAGAAATTGGGTTGTTGGTTGATGGGGGTGTGATCCCTTCGCAAGCAACAACTTTAATTCCTGTCAGAGTTTACAACAAAAGTCACTTAATTAATCTGTGCTTAACCTTCTGGCAGCTTCACACAAAGGCAGTCAGGCATCTTTTAGAGTCAATGTTTAAAGAATTTATGCAGCACTCAGACACTAATAAAGTGAAAACAGACCATAAGAAAACTTGTGAACCAATTTAGAAAAACTATTTGACACCAAAACAAAAACAATCCAATCAATAGAACCCTATTTATGAAATTTCAGAGTTCAAAATGAAAAATAACACCTAAAAGATCGAAGTGTCAACCACTGACATCTAGTCACATGGGTCTGGTGCAAAGTCGAAAGTTATGGTCTTCCTCCAATGGAGCACGGTTTCTATACACAAAGTGGATTGGGCCCGGTCTCTGCTTATCTTCGGACTTAGAAGTAATTTCCCGAAAAACTGTCTGAGAAGGTAAAGTTCTGCAGACAAAGTCACAGTGGAGATTCCTGTATGTGGGCTTAATCTCTGTTTTGGAAGTCTAAAATCTTCAAAAGGACAAAGCTGTAGGGTGCAGCTGATGAGAGGTTCAGGACTCACTAGGTCCAGGCGCGGGTACAAGATGGTTGGTGCCATTTCTGTTCTTGAAGTTCTGATCAGGAGTCCAGCAAACTAGCGCTTGGCAGACCTCTATAGGTGAAAAACAGGCTTCAGGCATGAGAGCAGTCTGTCTTCGTGCATCAAATCAGTCTTCTCAAATACATAACAGACAGTTCTCTGAGAGTCCTTCCACAGGTCCAGAAGGTGAACTGAAGGGTGCCTCCCTGCCCTGGATCTAGCCTGGTTGCCTGCCCTGAATCCAGCCCAGGTTCTTTGTGTGAGAGCAGGAAACAGCCTATTGAAGTGCAAATGGGGCTGCTCCCTGCTTTGCCCCATCTTGCCTGAGATGACCCATCCAGGTACACCTAACCCCTCAACTGTGTTGTTGTCTGAGAGGAATATACAAAGGTAATTGCCACTTACAACTAGTCATGTAACTCAGGAATAATCTGCGGGCACGAAATGATTGGGGTGCAAAAATGTCAATTTTCTAAGAGTGGGGTTTTTAAAATGGTGACTTAAAATCTGGCTTTACCATTAAAGAAGAGCTTAAATTACAAGCCCTCATACACGGAAACATGACTTGCCTACCTGCTTCCTATCAAATGTTAGCACTTATAAATGTAAAAAGGTAATCCAATGTTATACTGTGGAAGGGGTAGGCCTGATAAAAGTTAAAACACAAATGTGTGAGTTTTTTATTACCAGGACAAGTAAAAAATTGGTGGCACCGGTGGCCGGTAAACCTTGCTCCACTGGCAGTGTTTGTAGATTAATACACACACAGGAGGGTCCAAGGGAAATTAAAGACCCTAAACGGATTATGTCCCCTAACTAATAATTCAAAAAACACAAAAGTAATCCGGGGTCTATAGGACTTCTAATAGAAGAAAAAGGAAAGAAATATATCTTAGTCAAGGTGTCAACTGTAAAGTGTTTTGGAGAAAAAGAATAAGTAAGAAAAATGATCCTTCGTTGTCTACGGATACCCATCACTCCTCAATGTGATCATTATTATCATTTGGGTAATCCAACCAACCTCCAGTTGTCCTCTTGATCATAGAGGGATACCAGGTAAGTTGTGACCTCTTTCTGGATCATACATAAAGAGAACAAAAAACAGAGAGGGACAGCAGTAAGGAACCTTATCTGCTCTTAAGTGGAATCACAGAACAATGTGAATAAGTGCAGTGCAAAGAAAAAATTATAATTAAAAAAGGATTCGCAAGAGAGATGCAATTTCCATAGATTATATAGTATCACTTGCAATCCTTCTTAAAAACAATATAAAAAATGTAACAGTGTCAGGGAGCGACTGCTACTCGATGGTCGACATGTTTCAGCCGGCTGGACAAACTGCCCTGGGCTTTCTTCAGGACCTTTCTTTAATTAAACTGTTTATAGCTACTGCAGTCAATCCAAAGTGGGTTGAAATGAAGACATTTAATTTTTTCTTACATACAGTAAGGATTTACGAAAATTCCTCTGTATCAACGTGATATATAATGTATCTAAAAAACACAAACAGTGACACCTTATCATAACAAATTGAAAATATAAAAATGTTATACAACATATTTAAATCATACTGTTATATATTATTGCTAATCAGTGATGCTCACCCGTAAAATACAGGGATTAGACCTCACCTCACCGGGCGCCAGCTCCAGTCAATGAGGCCCCGCTCTGATAAACAGAACAACAAGCCAGAACATATTAGGTCATGTAAGAATCTGTTCCATATTTCAAAATTTAAATGGAAACAAATCTTTTTTTCTTTTTTTCTCATGTTAAATTTCACAATGAGAAAATCAACTTTTTTTCAAAGATAAAGTTTGCAAAAGCTTGAAAAACTTGAAGAAGCGTCTATATGCACATACCAACATCAGTGTCGGGCTTAATAAAAAGCTACTCGTTATAATGGTCCATACTGAATGGAAATAACTGGTGTGATAGACCTGCTGAATCACACATGGCGTGTCACTCGACTATTGACCATCACTGTGTATCAGTGATTTTGTGCATGGATTTTATAATGTCGCACTATATAGCCTCTCGAATGACCTTGTGATGACATATCGCTATTCTGCTCAAAGTGGCATAACTCGTGACTAGACAATACTCGTTAGCATTGAAGCGGACTCAAGATTGAAGGCATTGTCAATTATGCTAGCGATATGGCCACTACATGCCAAATATTATCTAAAGTCGCGCATCTGAAGCACATATCGCTTCACGAATTCGATATAGTAGTACGCGTATGCGTTTAAAATAGCCAGAAAATCCCCAAACATTGCGTACCTGTCCATCGTTACCTCACGCCAAGACCAAGCTGGGAAAGGAGGTGACGGACAAGGAACTAAAGGGAGTATATACTGAAAAAGTCAACACACCTGTTTGTAATTCATAAAAGTCATACTCAACTCATACTCAAACATTTGGATAACAGATAATATAGAGTTTAGAGACCGGAATCCACAATGGGAGTGAGCTGCGAGGGCGCGTCGTACCTGTGGGGATGGTCAGGAGGGATTTAAAAACCTCCGCGCGCTCGGGTGAGCCGGGACCGGAATTCAAATTAGGAGTGCGCTCAGAGGGTGCGGCAAACCTGTGAAGATGGTCAGGATGGAATGAAGTGGCAGCACGTGATCAAGTGAGCCGGCAGAGTCGCAGTTCTATGGACGAAGGCTCGCAGCTCACTCCCATTGTGGATTCCGGTTCCGGCTGGGACTGACGCGATATTTCCCTTCTTCCTCAATGCTTGGCCAGCAGTGACGGCCCCTTGCTACCGCCGCATCTTTTCCTGGGTTCCCCATACCCCTTCAGGTTATCGTGCCACCGTGCCTTCGCCACTTATGACCTTCGGTCGCTTCCGCAATTCACATTGCTAACTTCCCAGGCATTTCTGTTATCGCTTTGTCGTGAAGAGATCACACTATTCTCAAGGGGATCGAAACGTCGTCGACGTCCATCTCTAAACTCTATATTATCTGTTATCCAAATGTTTGAGTATGAGATGCCGTTCTGACTTTTTCTGTTATTGCCTATTTTTATGCACCAAAAGTCACCTTTTTAAGTCATTTGCCTGGGTTTAGGAAATCGGCTGATTTCCCTTTTTACCCTGTCACGTTAGCTCACTCACTGTTTTTGCTTATTAAGTTGTTCGTGAAACATAATTAAATTGCATTAATTATTACTCTTTACATTGACTAAGGTGTTTAACTCCAATTTCTCATTGTATTAATTGTGATACTTTATCCATTTTTGTGAATCGGACCATTGTTCCTTATATCTAGCAAGGTCAAACAGGTCTTGGAGGGAGGCAATGCCCTCACTGGTAGGACTCAACACCCCATTCACCTGTACTGCAGGAGTTTTAGGGGCAGTTTTACCACACCCTTCACCCTTTCTTTTGCTGGCAGATGCCTGAGCCATTTTCCTAGGCTCCAGTCTTCTTTACCTCCCCTATTGTGCAGCCATGGACTATGTGGTCACACAGAACTACTCAGTTAACCCCAACATCTACAGTTGTGAACTGACCTCCCCTTTCTTTCTGACAATATCCTTTAAGTCAACACCTAAAAAACAATCCGCTGGCATGGCAAGGCTCACATCTAACTTTAGAGACCTGAGACACCCCCAATCAAAGAAACCAGAGCCACTGGGTAGTGACTCTCACAGTTGTCTGCTGCTACAACCTGGAGGGATATATTGGGTAGCACCTCCGCTAAGGACACCAAATTACACCTTACTGTAGTCATACTGGCTCTCAGAGACTCCACCATCCAGGGACACTAGGGTAACCTCGGCTATCCCTCCCATGCTAATGAGGGCCATCCTTGAGTCTGCCCACCAGTGGAGGACTCTGCACTCTAGCAGCACTTGGGATATCCTTGGTGTGCCCAAACTGGTACCACTCATAGCAATTACCGACAAACTTTCCAGTGTTCCTATCTACAAACCCATTTTTCTTGTAAACAAGTTAGGGCTGTGTCCCTTTAGCATGTGAACTGGTTTGGGGGCTTACAAAGAACTTCTTTTTATTATAATTATATCCCCGCTCTTTCTTTTGGTGGCATCCCTGTCCACCCTTTTGGGAGTCCCCCAAATACATTCCTGGACAGTTTGGTACTGACTCAGAGTGAGCTTACTGGCTCCTAGGGGTTGGCACAGCTTTGTAAAACAGGCATTGAGTATTAGGGGTGGGTGACAAATTCCGCCCCAACTGTAGAGTTGGCGGAGATTTGACCACTCTTCATTATGCACGTATGTGGAGTTCAAGGCAAATTATACTAACCCCCAAATCGCAGAGATTTTTCTCATGTGCTTCTTACCAGTGGTAAGTTGGCCACCTTTTGCAGTGAGAAAGCTACCACTCTATTAGAAAATCTACTCGAGCTGCAGCAAAACCAACTTGAGATGAAGAGCCCTCTGGTGCACTGCATGGTGCCATTTGTGCTGATTTTACAAAATGGAACAACCTGCTGGCACTAAAATCAGCGCGAGCAATACAATATGACGATTTCTTCCTGTTCTCGGAACTCCACAGAATCTCGTGGGGTTTTCATATAAATCTGCAGAAATCTGTAGAGTGAAATTCAGCGAGTTCCGCCCAACCCTATTAAGAATATACTCTCTCAGAATTAGATTGAACAGCCCAGTATAGACGTTTACCTTACTGCCACTCACTCATCCATTAATAGCCTTACTGGAATGGTCAAAAATCCACCGAAGATTGTCCTTCCCCACCAAGGGCATGTGTTTCCATCATTTAGCCCTCCCAATACTCCTCTGGGACACTGTGTATCCCCAGGGCTACATGAAAGTGAGAAATACATTTGTCTGTCATCTCCCACCAAATAGCTGGACACCAGGTCTTGTAGTATGTGGACCTTTACCTCTCCAGTGGACACTGAAATCCCACCATTGAATCTGGATTCCATTTGCTTGGAGTTCCAGCTCCTTCAGGCTCCTCTCATAAGCCATCCTCTTTTCCTCCAGAGCCAGCCTCTTTTCCTCCAGAGCCAGTTTATCCTTCATTTGAAGCTTGTCCAGCTACAACCTGAACTCCCTTTCAGCCCTCCTGTCTGCCAATTTTTCAGGGGACAGGATGTAGTCTGAAGCACTGCTCCTTGCTTCAGTAGGGATCTCCTCTCATGTGGACAAGTTGTCCTTGTGAGAAACCGGGACGTGTTTGCAGTGTCCCCCACATTTTGCCCTCATTTTGAATAGTAGATGCTGGTCTTCTGTCTGTGCCCTGGGCTCGGCTAACCAGACCCAGGATCTGTGCTCTGATTAAAAGTACATGGCAATAGTTATATTTACAATTGGTACTGACAACCTACCCTATTATATGATAGGGCATGTAGATTCAGAGGCCCAGTAGACTTAATGTACTTAAGGGTGCACTACAGTGGTGTTTGTTATCATTTTAAAAGATAATCCTGCCTTGCAGGCTGCTTTTAAAGTGGAATTATATGCAAATTTGACTTTGGAATTAGAGGTAGTTCTAAAGTAGTAAATGTCCTTATGTTTACACATGTCACCCCTATGGTCTCCACTAGGTGCCCTAGGGGGTAGGTGCCTTGTAACTTTAAGCAGAGACATTATACAATATGTTTTATATGCCCTGGTGAGGGTAAATCTGGGTAACATGGGATCACTTTCATAAAGTATAACTATTGATGGAAAGGTGTAAAATATAATTCAATGACTTAAAAGAATAGTTATGATAAATCCAACAACTTGCCATTGTTTGATTTGTTATAACTATTACAGGAAAGAATCTATAGAACGTTCTTACTTTCTTTTCCAAAAGCCAAAATCCAGCCTTCCAGTTGCCCTCTTCTGATTGACCAGCCTCTGCCAGGCTGACCCAAGCTGGTTTAATGAGGTGTGAGGTGGCCTGCTAAAGAGACAAAGGATTTCCTGTAGGAGGAGAACTGAAACTTCAGAAGCGGAAGGCAGGATTGGGGCTGAGTAGCCAAACTGGTCTTCAAAGAGGGAATGACACTTCAGGACAGCATAGGCTCGCCCCCACATCCTGCACTCCCAGCCAAACCGCAACCTCAGTAATTAGATTAGTGAAGGGTCTGGAAGGGAAGTGTTGGATAATCTTAGCCAATCCCAATGGAATATCATTGGTCAGGAGTACCCCTCCTGCTTAATGCCCAAGAACATTGAATAAATATGGGAGAGCTGCATGGCAACTCCTATCTGCTGTCTGAAACAACAAAGAGCAAAAGGACTGCTTCGCTGGAATCCTGATTTGCACCCAAAGGACGGAACTCTAAAGAACTGCACCGGCTGCACAATCTGGTATACAGCCCTAAGGACTTTGCCTGGCTTCAACAAGACACTTTGAACCCATAAGAGGAACTGCAGAAAGGAGCTCCAGCAGTATGGGGAAGTTTGGGGCAGCTCTTGTAAAAAGCTCCATAAGTTGACTATGTTGCATTGTGGAAGTTGTAGTTCCATATCCCAGGATGCAAACCAGAGCATTTTGACCCTTGGCTGGTACTGTGGATCAATTTCCTGCATCAAGAAACACTTCTGGAAGTAAGTGTAAAAGTTCTACATCGTGGATGGCCTGAACTCTGGACGTTATCCCAGTCCAGCACAAGCTTTTTGAACCCTTTGAGGGTCATTTGAATCTAAGCTCTTCTTTACTTTTACTCTTTTAAAATTCATATCTCTGGTTGCCTACATTGGATGTTTGTTGTTCTTGAGTCTATTTGTTCATAACAATTTAACCTATGTGTATAAATTGGTGTTGGATTTTTAGTGTGTGCAGTGTCTTACACACCTGTCTCCTAAGTTAAGCCTGCTGCTCTTTGCCAGCTACCAAAGGTTGAGCAAGGGAATGATTTATTGAGACCTTAACTGAACCTTTTATTATGTGTATGGCCTAATTACTAGTAGTAGGTTCCTACTTATTGCTACCAATAAACCACTTTCTAACAGTCCTTCTTTGCAGGTAGTTGAAGCCCAGGGTCTATGGTCAGACCAACCCCTACTCATGCAAGTCCAGTTCCTCCTCCTCAGGATTCTCATCCTCTTGCTCCTCCTCATAGGCAAGAAGGGCTATCTTGAGGTTCAGCTTTTTGCCCTGCTTGCCTGCATTCAGCCCCCTCTCCTTGCAGTCCCTCTGCAGCTAAACCATGCAGAGGTTATCAAAGTTGAGCAGCTTCATCTCCATTGTGGCCAAAAAGTCGTTGTGGAGAACTTGGATTTGGAAGCTGTAGAAAAAAGCCAATCAGAAACTATAGAGAATTAAAAAAGAGATCATCTCATGTGCAATATTGTTAGGGGTGGGTGGTAAGCTACACCAGTAGAGTTTGAGTAGTTTCGCCACTCCACTCTCTTCCTGGAGAGAGGAGTTTAGCAAACACTCCTCCCACGCCAGGTGGCAGAGTTTATTGGTATCCACTCCTAAATTAATCCCTCTTTGTTTGAGATTGGTCCAGGCTGTGACCTTATAGCACATCATTGTGATGTCCCATATACCCTCGGTGCTGTGCAGCCATAGCCCGTGTGCAGCATGTGACAGGAGAGCATGCATGAGGTGGCTCTAGGACTGTGGGCTCCAGCAGCAGTGGCTGAAGCTGTGCCATTCCTATCATTCCTTCCGTGGATATTTGCATGCACATACCATGCTCCATGTGCTGCATGCACGGACATGGGGTCAGCACAGGACATGCCATACTCCAAGTGTGCCCCCCGCGCTGAGGTCTGCTGCCAAAATTCTTGTCAGGGTGAACCATAAAAGTCACTTAGGTAAACTATGCTTACCCCTCTGGTAGCTTGGTACAAAAGAACTCAGGATTACCGTACATTCCATGTGTAAAGTATTTAGGAAGCACTCAAACAGTAATGAAGTGAAAACACAAGACAAAAAACATCCCAAACTTATTTAGAAACAAATTAAGCAAATTTCAATACATTTTTTGATACCAAAATGACAAAAATCCAATCAGATGAATACATTTTTAAAGTTTAAATTGAATAATAGTGTCTAAAATATCAAAGCGCCAACATCGGACATCTAGTCATATGAGACCAGGGTAAAGAACAAAGTTATGGCTAACTGCACAAACCGGTTTGTGGCTGGTTTCTGCTTACATTTGGGCTTAGAAGAAAGTTCAAGAAAAACTGCCTGAGAAGATAAACATCAGTGGGGCAAGACATTTGGCGGTGTCAAAGGAGGAATCATCGCCATCAGGGAGCCACTGAATGAAGTTGCCCTTTATTCGGTTCAGGGGTATATCTATAAACAGTTGCATCACCCTGGCACCAAGCAATGGGACTCAAGAGTAACACTACTCTTAAGTTTGATTAATCAAGCCAAGCAAGACCACCTTGCGTGGCTTGGTCAATCTTAAGTAATGCAGCGCAAATCGCTGCCTTGGGACAGCCTGCACATTCCAAGAGTTACCATCAGTGGTAGACCTGGGAATGCGTCAAAACACAATGCCTCGCCATGTGAGGCATCATATTTGGTGAATGTGCCCTTTAGTCTATTATTATATGCAAATCAAGAGGAACACACATCTAGAAGGCATCCAGAGAATAACACGTACAGAGAAGAAAAAAATAAAGATGAGAAAAAAAGAGAGAAAGAAAGAAGGGAAGAGGAAGAAAAGAGATGAAAGAGTAGCCTTCATAAAGTTAAACTATACGTTCTAATAGGTTGTTAGGAAAAATATGGTCAATAAGCAGAAACGTAAGTATTATTTCAGTACATACAATCAAATAATTATTTGAGGAAGTCAAGGAGTAGATAGAACAGCAACATTAGAGAGATAAGTAGTGAGAGGTGATCATCGAATATCTTGTTTAGAAGACAATGGAATAGAGTTTAGATTATATCTATCCAGTCTATGATTATGACATACCAGATTCCACCACTGTTGAATGTTGAGCTTATCCGTAGATTTCCAGTGGGATCTAATCAACTGTAAACGTATTGCTAATAAAAGATCTACCAATTTGCCAATCAGTTGGTTACCTAGCCATATAAAATGTACGCTCCCAAGGCATATTTTTTTTGTGGTGCTTATACCCCAGTAAAAACAAACATTCTATCTCAAACCTGAACCCATAAGGTAAAAACAACATATAAGCATATGAACCAGAATGGGAAAACAATGTCAACAAGTGTCTTGTTTGAGTAGCTTGAGTTTAAACAAATGAGCTGGAGTGTAAAAGAGTCTATTGCAAAAGTAGTATAATGTTTGTGTTAAGTTGGCTGGACGCCCAGTACAGTGAATTTTGGTCCACAGTTTGTCCCAGGTAGTCAAATGCCAATTGCATTGTAAATTGAGTTCCCACAGAGTTTCCTGTTTAGATCTAATATGACTAGGGGTAATGGGGGGCATGGTTTACTGCACTGACAAGATGGCCATGCCATTTTGATTGTGGGATGAATTATCATGGCTTAATGGCATCCTCCTTCTTTTGCGCCATTTTCAGCCATGTGCCCACAAAAAAGTATTGGCTTTAAAATTGATGGAGTGACCTGTAGGGTCAGTGCTTCTTCTGGTTCACCTCCTCCCTGACTTTTTCTGTTATGATGTGCGCACTTCGCTCACTGTAGTTCCATCTTTGCTTGTGGCAACTCTAGAACATGGGAGGTCAAAAGCTCTTACACCACTCAGTAAGACCTCTCCAGGTAAATTGCTAAGGTGCTCTCTTGTACCATTATTATCTACTGCAATGGAGAACTCCGCTTCAATTACAGGAACCAGTTCAGCCTCTTCTTCTGTCTCAACTGCCACGCCTCCTCAACCTCCTACTTGCAAGATATCAATTCGGAGGCCTAAAAAAGACCCGCCTTCTCTTGCAAAGTATTTATCTGCGGTATCTTTGGATCTTTGTTGGAAGAGATCAGGGGTCTGCGCCCCTTTTTGGAGGACACTAATGCCAAATTGCAGACTCTCAGTGATAGATGGTCACTCATGGAACAACGTGTGTCTTCTAAGGAGCAGCAAATCACTAACTTTAGCAGCACTTCTCTCACTGTGAACTCCCTTCAAGCACAGGTTTCCTCCTTACAGAAATAGGTTTAAGATCTTGAAAATCAAAATTGGAGGAATAGCCTTCACATTAATTTATTTATTTATTTATTTATTTGAACTTATAACGCGCAACAGCTACCCACAATGGGTTTCCCGGCGCGGAGGGATAGACTAAAGAAGAAAAACGGACCAGTATAAGCAGCACCCTGAGACGACTAGATCAACATGCAAATCACCGGAATAGTAATGTTTTAAGTCTTTTCCTAAAGGCGAGAAAATTAGTCTCAGTTTTCAAGGAGGAAGGAAGCGCATTCCAGTATTTAGGGGCACGGTGGGTAAAGGCCCGCCCTCCCATTTTTACAAGTTTAAATCGAGGGATGACAAAGTCACAATTAGCGGACGATCTGAGAGTTCGATTTGGCTTATAAGGTTGGACAAGGTTACGCAGATACATCGGGGCCGAGCCCTGCTTGATTTTAAAAAGATAGCATAAGGCTTTAAAGTTAATGCGTCTAGGAATCCTAAGCCAATGTAAATCGCGTAGAGCCTGCATAGCTGATTGTCTTCTCGGGATGTTACAAAGAAGACGGGCAGCAGAGTTCTGAACAACCTGAAGTTTATTAACAGTGGCCACATCAGCACCAAGGTAGAGGACATTTCCGTAGTCCAGGCGAGAGGTTACCAACGCCTGAACAACGGTTCTCCTAGTGGATGGAGGCAGCATCCATAGAATTTTCTGGAGCCATCGTAGAGTAGTAAAACAGATGGCGGCCACCTGAGTGGCCTGCTGTCTCATGGAGAGTTTGTCGTCTATGAGGAAGCCGAGATTGCGGGCCACTGAAGATGGCTGAGGGAGAGGTCCCATCTCACTAGGCCAATGTTGTGGGCCCCATAGATCTTTCTGTTTCCCGAAAATAAGAATTTCGGTTTTGTCACCGTTTAGCTTGAGGAGATGCCTTTGCATCCACCCAGCTATACGTGACAACCCAGTTTTCAAAACCGATATATCGTTGCTTTCACAGCTGGAGAGGGAAAAAACAATCTGGGTATCATCAGCAGATGAAAAAATGGTTAACCCAGCATCTTCTGCTATGGAAGCGAGGGGTCTTATATAGATATTAAACAGCAAAGGGCTGAGTATAGACCCCTGAGGAACGCCATATGCCGATGTATAAGTGGAAGAAGTGGCTTTCGTGGAAAAGACCTGGAAGGTGCGCTCACTTAAAAAGGAGGCAATCCATGCTAAAGCCGGACCGTCCAATCCCAGGGAACAAAGAGAGCTTAAAAGAATGGAATGAGACACGGTATCGAACGCCGCACTTAAATCCAAAAGGATAAGCGCTGATGTTTCACCGCGGTCGACACTGTGTCTTAAACTCTCTGTTACCCCAAGAAGGGCGGTCTCGGTGGAATAATTAGCACGAAAACCAGACTGAGATGGATGCAAAAATCCCGATGATTCCACTAGATTGTATAATTGGGTGTTGACATGCCTCTCCAGCACTTTAGAAAGTACGGGTAGCAACGATATTGGTCTGAAATTGGCAAGATTAGACGCATCAGCTCCAGCTTTTTTTAGAAGGGGAACAACCATTGCGTGTTTCCAGTCCCGTAGTACCTGGGATTCACATAATGAGGCGTTTAAAAGTCTCATAAGAACCCTCCGAGGTGTAAGATCTAGTAATTTAAGAAATTTTACAGGAACAGGATCACGCGGTGAGCCCGATCGTATACTATTTAAACAGATGGAGAACGAAGTGTCGTCAAACAATTCCCAATGTGTCAATCTTACCCTGGAAGAAGACAATTCAATATCTCCGGTCTGTTCAGAACGCAAATCTTCTGTATTCAAAGGGGGGCTCATGGAGTCGTAAATGCGTTCAACCTTAGCTATAAAATTTTTTGCGATAGAGTTACACTGGGCCT
The DNA here is from genome assembly GCF_964204655.1 of Triturus cristatus. Taxonomy (NCBI): domain Eukaryota; kingdom Metazoa; phylum Chordata; class Amphibia; order Caudata; family Salamandridae; genus Triturus; species Triturus cristatus. The sequence continues at coordinate 582,542,770 of NC_140586.1, forward strand.
AGTCTAATGCTGGGGGTGTTGGGATGGTATCAGCTCCTGTCAGTTTTTTAACGACAGAGAAGAGAGTACGAGGACAATTCTGAACTTGTGTAACAGTATCCGCAATGTAAGCCGCTTTGGCGGTTTTACATTTTTAGTGGTAATCTCTTAAAGCCTCTTTATAGACAGTCTTCTGAGAGACTGAATAAGATAGTCGCCATTTCCGCTCCAGGGCCTTGCATTTAGTGCGCAGGGCTTTCAAGTCAGTGGAAAACCAAGGCGCCGGATACGATGTGACCTAACATGTGTGGAAGAAGGCGGAAGGAGAGTGATCACAGCGTTTCTGAGCCAATGGGAAACAACTGTGTTCATCTCACCAACTGAAGCCATACATTCCTTAGGGCAAGTATTGGAAAGATGGTGATTAAACCGATTGATATCGAGTTTCCCCCAACGATAAGTTGGAGCACCCTTATCTAGGATTCTATTTATCTGATGATTAGGGTACAATAAAGAGAAATGAACCGCAAAATGATCTGACCACTCCAGAGGACGAGCGTTCTGAGAGCAGTCAAAAGAAACATTAGAAAGAATAGGATCCAGTAAATGTCCAGCAGAATGGGTAGGACCAATATTCAACAGAGGCAGATTGAAGGCCTCCAGGTCAGATAGAAAACGTTTACTATTTGTACACTGAGGGTCCTCAAGATGTAAATTAAGATCACCGAGAATGGTGAAATTAGCTGCCCTGAGAAATAGAGGAGTTATAATATCAGCAAATGAAGAAATCCAAGAGGAGGCATTCCCTGGAGGGCGATATATCAACAGGCCCGACAAGGTGAATTGAGGGTTGATCACTAATTTGAAGAATGCAGTTTCACTTCCAGACATGGGAAGGACTTCAAACTTACATGTGTATATTGCCTTAAAAATAATGGCAATCCCTCCCCCCTGTCAGGACTTCCTATCAAGTCTTACCATCACATAGTTGTTAGGGACAGCAACAGCGACATCAGGACCAGAACAATCCTGAAGCCAGGTCTCGGTGAGAAACAATGCATCAGGCTGCTCTTCGATAATAAAGTCGAATATATGATGTCTATGTTTCGGAAGGGATCGGCAATTAATACTCCAAAACTGAAGTGGGGGGTTGCTAGGATGTTGGGACCTTCTCCGCCTTCTCCTACCCCGAATATAGGACTGATGTATAGTTTTGGCCCGGGACCCTTTACCAAGAGAATAGCCGCAGCCGGCACACACAAACCGAGAAATCGGAGAGCGACAGACAGTGCATTTTGTGGGATGAATAGGACAACAAGATTTTAAGTCCTCACCTGAATAAGTAACTCTACCGCAGGAGTTCCCAAAAGGAGTCATAGCCCCAAGCCCCGGTCTGGCACGGACGGGCACAGACGGGCTGAACTCTGGCGTAACTCCGGCTGAAGTACGGCGGTCCGCTGCACGTGTCCGCTGCACGGAGGCAGGGCCCCCTTAAGTAGAGGTCTAGCGTCCTTATGACGTCTAGACCATCAGACCCCAATGGCGCCGTCCGGCGTCCGACCAACCCAAGATGGCCGCCAAAATCCTAGGTGACAAGACAGGGACCCGCCAAGTGCGGTGAAATCACATTTATAGTGCAGGTAAGGGGCTGTAATAAAACCAGGGCAAAGAAACCAAAATAAAATTAAATATAAAACAGGTAGATTTAAAAAACGCGCGATTAGCGCGGGAAGCGTCGTAAAGGTCCAAATACTCCGCTCTGCACACATACAACCTAGCGGTCGTCAGGAGCAAGCTGTAAGGTCCATAAGTCCATTTATGGACTTCCTGAGAGCACAGAAGGGGCAGACTGCATATCTTTCTTTAAAACCTTTCCGCTTCAGGTTTTTGTATTTACCAGAATATTTGCCACTTAACATTCAGAGGTCTCACAGATTGGTTCAGCCTCTTCTTCATCTTCTAAGAGACCTAGAGGCATCTTCCTGGGTTTTCTGGAATTAATGCAGGTTATCTCCTCTGCCAAACATATCAAATGGATTTCCTGGTCGGGTCACAATATATTTTTCTCTCAAGACTATGCCAAGGGCACAGCAGACAGATGAAGAGACTTTCTGAGTATGTGACCCGCGCTCCATTCGATGGGAGCTCAGTTCAATTACAGGAACCAGTTCAGCCTCTTCTTCTGTCTCAACTGCCACGTCTCCTCAACCTCCTACTTGCAAGACATCAATTCAGAGGCTCAAAAAAGACCTGCCTTCTCTTACAAAGTATTTATCTGCGGTATCTTTGGATCTTTTGTTGGAAGAGAGACCTAGAGGCATCTTCCTGGGTTTTCTGGAATTAATGCAGGTTATCTCCTCTGCCAAACATCTCAAATGGATTTCCTGGTCAGGTCACAATATATTTTTCTCTCAAGACTATGCCAAGGGCACAGCAGACAGATGAAGAGACTTTCTGAGTATGTATTTCCATTTGATGGGAGCTCAGTTTGAACTATTTCACCCCTTTAAAGTCACATACAACAATTAAACAATGTCCATTGAGGATCCATCTCATTTGAGGGCTTTTCTTAGAACTTGTAGAGCAGAATTGTAGACCCTGCTCCTTCAACTTCTTTAATATGATAATTTTTGTTGATAAATTCACATGCTAACTTTTTGTAATTAAGGGATTGCCTTGTACTCTTTTGCTTGTATCCTTTTTCCCTTACTTATTTTTTTTTCAAACTATGTATTTTTATAGAGAAGTGATAGATATATACAGTAAGCTTTTAAAAAAAAAGAACAGAAATTTAATCAAAGAATTCCTCATACAAGTAAATAAAAATGTTTACAAATTACCCTGGTCTGATCTTTCCGGACTTGTAGTAATCATCTACCATATGTGCAAAATGGCAATTTAAAGTGCACCAGGTATACTCGATTCTCCAGCCATATTTTACATGTCCAATTACTTTCCTAGTAAATTAAAGATATCAGAAAAGGTGCATTGGTGTGTCAAATAGTGCAATGTAGAGTATAAGTACAACCAAAATCAGAATATCTTTTCAATAGCTCCACTCTACCTCCTCTAACATATTGCCAAATTCGTATATATAAATGATATATACTGGAAGGCTATCCCTTTGTATTACAGTGCAGAGCTTTGAATAACCTTTAACCCCATTCCAAGTATTATCTTGTGGCCTTAAACCTTTTTAGTCCGCCCACACTCTTTGCATGTGCCTCCTCAAAATTCGTAGTATGCAGCATTTTTGCTCTGCCAGCCCTGAACTGTCAGGATCGTACTAGTTCTCCAATTCTCCAATTCTGGAGGATAAAGGAGCATGTAACCATCTAAGCTATGAACACAAATTATTGTCTATCTTTATTTAATGGTTGGCTTCTTTTGGAAAACCCAAATAGTACAAGACTTTCCTCTGTAAATATAGGAGACTCAATAGCCTGACTAATGACCTCGAATAGTTCCTGCCAAAATTTAGACAGGCGCGTGCAAATGTAGAATGTATGGAGCTAACCTCCTACACCATGTTGATGACAATAAAAGCAATTATCTGGTACACCTGCATACATTTTATGAGGAGTCTCTCGGGTATAATATGTCATCTATCTAGACAGGATTACATTCTTTTAAAGTTTTCAGCACAAAGGGACTTATACCCTATCTCGACATTAGAGTGCCAGTCACTTTCTGACAAGTGACATTGTGCTTTTTTTAAAATCTTGGACCAAAAACTAGTCATTTCTACTTGCGAGGATATGCTTTCAACAGTTTATACCAATTTGCTATTTCTAGCAACTGATTCTTTACTAGATTCCAACTGATGGGTTGGGATCCCTTACTCTCCCTCTGGATATTGGTCTGCAAATAATTAACTATCTGCTGAAGCTTAAAAAATGTTTTTAACATTGTTCACTACTCCTAGAGAGGAGTTCCTCCAAAGAGATTCATTTTACCCGCAAGATAAAATCATCTAAGGTTTTAAAACCTATTGAGTAGCAAACTCTGTCATCCATATCAACTAACAATAACCCAGAGAGCCTACCCTCTTGCAGCAGTAATAAAGATTTATCAAAAGATGACTGAGAGAGCATGCTAAAAGCACTCATTCTCCTGCTAGTTTCCCATAAAAATGTATATCTAGTCTTTTTTGGCAATTTCACCATTTTAATAAAAGCTGGTTTCCTGATTTCTGATTCCTGTACCAGTTTATTTATCAAAATAATCATCTGATGGTCTACACCCATTTAAATACCTAGATATATAGTCAAATAAAGTTGCAATCCACTCAACTTTACACTCAATGACTTCTTATGCCAAATAAATTCATGAAAAAAGCTATTAGAATTTGGATTGGACCATTAGAGAAAAGAAATACCAGCAATGGTAGCACTGACATTTAGTTCACTGCAGTGGGTTCTATTATTGTCAATGGCAGCAGGGGCCAACTCCTGTGCAGCCCGTTTATTTTTCTTAAATTTTTTTTATATTTCAGGTGAAACAAGTTGGAGAAGTCGTATGTAACTAATATCCCCAGATATATTATTGGGGTATGTAAACTTGCTTGTGCTCGAAACGGACCTGAAAGGTCTGCAGCTGCTACATTGACATCTTTGACTGGGGGTGAATGTTTTGCCAATGTGCAACATTCTGTCCATCATCTTTGGTGTTTTGCTGTTCGCCCTATGTGGGAAGGGTATGCCCAGACGTGGGTCCCGTGCTCACTACGCCACTGGAGTCAAGCTATCCTGGCTAAAGAGGGGTGAAACCCCGAAACCAGTCCTAGGATGCTTGATTCCAGTCCAGGGAAGACATGGCTTGGCAGTTCGGGCTGGACTGTTCCCATGAGGCACAGGGTCAAGACTGATTTGCATATGGCCATGTCTGAACTGGGGTGGCGTGGTGAGCAAAATAACAACGGATTAAACCCAGATCTGTGACTGGGGGTGAATGTTTTGCCAATGTGCAACATTCTGTCCATCATCTTTTGTGTTTTGCTGTTCGCCCTATGTGGGAAGGGTATGCCCAAACGTGGGTCCCGTGCTCACTACTCCACTGGAGTCAAGCTATCCTGGCCGTGAGGTTCCGTGTAAGGCGGGACGGCACTTTTTGAGTGGTGACAAATATGGACGAGTTTGGTATCTATGAACCGCAAATGACGAGTATAGTGGGTGTACGAAGTTTCGCAACACAGCCACGTATGGTTCGCCTCATTTTTGGGTTCGTTCATCCGAACCCTCGGGTTCCATTTTAGATACAGCGTCCATTTTGTTTCTTGCCCTCAGGTAGCCAGCGAACGGGCTTTTTGTCCGCTTCGTGACCCTGGGACTTTCAAGCTAGTACGAAGGACACGTGTTTCTTTGAGGTGACTTTTACGATGAGGGGAATGACACGAGTGAGGCAGATGGCCCCGCTCAAGGCCCATCTTGCCGCTCCGGTCTATTGTTTCAGTCACGCATACATTAGACACGAGGTCTTTGACCCCTCTATCGAGTTTCCTTTATTGCCCCTAACACTCTTTTCTAACCTGTTGTGCATCCTCGTTCTTTCCCTGCATTCTGTTTTTCGTCCTTCCTTAATGCGTTTATGGTTGGGAGGAAATGTGTTTATTGCGGAGGGAATATGTTTTTACAGTTGGGAACCGGCAAGACTGTTGTAATTATGTTCCGGCCTCCTGAAACATGAACGCGACCCTTTTGAAGTTTATTGTGGGAACTGAGTTGTAACCTTTGTTCGCCATACTGTGCTATGGCGAAAACGTGTATAAAAGGAGCGACCCACTTCTACGAATTTGAAGCAGTCTCCGAGAACCTACACGTTGTGTACTTCTTGTGACTTCTGTATCCCTGCAGTAATAAACGCTGATCTCTGACGTCGCTGGAAGTGTCCCGTGTCTCTGTGTTTGGTACGCCAGAACAGGTAACCCACGAAGGTTTCAGGTGTTGTTCCCTGGCACCGCTGGGTCTTAAGAATAACCCAGTCCTTCAGTTGGCGCCCAACGTGGGGCGACATCAACGGTACCGGTCCAAGCCCGACGATCGTGAGGAACTTCGTGTGAAATCTCCGAGGGAAGGTGCACCCTGCTTCATCGATCCAGTTGTCGAAATAAGTGGCCCGACGTCTTTTCCCGCGAAGATCCCCGCCTCCTGACGGCTGCGACGGACCGATGCCCTGACTGTCGACCTGTTTTGGCGCCTGGCGTAGTCCTTTGTACGGCGAGACGATCAACGGGCCTTCCTGGTGACGCCATTGCTCTCTCAGTTAAGTATTTGTGGGTCGCTCCCAGTATTGCTTTGTTGTTTGCATGGTTCCATAGCATTCGTGGTTCTTAGTTGTTGGGTTTTATTTGACGATTGCAATTGCCAAAAACCGAGGGTCTTGCATTTTTGCGAGGACATCGTAATTCGATAGCCCTTGAAGTTTGTATACTTGGCTAGTGTGCACGATGCCTGGCCGTAGTACTTTGTTTGCATGGATTCCCGGCTAGAGGATTCATGTCCGATACCTCCGGCTGGAACTCCGCTTTACGAGCTCTATAGTCGCCATGGCGTGGGTCCTATCGTATATAATGAATATTGGGTTCGTTACACTCAAAAGGATGGCGTCCTTAGTTGGCCACCTCATGGTAGTTTCGAGACTGCCACTTTAGATAACTTGGAAGCTAAATTATTTAAAAAGAAAGCTAGGCCGGCCATGTTTGATTCCTTCCGGTTATGGCGGAAAGAGGCCAAACAGAAAGAAATCAAACAGAATAAGAAAAATAAACGAGAAGGTGTCATTACGGTGATGCGCAATGCGGAACAATATCAGTTAGACAAAGATGAGAAAGAGCAGGAAGTTAGTGCTCGGCTTCACCATATGGCAGTGGACAAATGTTATCCGGCGCTACCTTCTACGATCGATAAGACAGGAGAAGAATCGGTGGAAGATTCGCTTTTGTCTTATCTGATGAAATCGCCACCTCCCTATGCTCCTGGTGTTATGGGTCCCGTTCATCCACCTCTTCCTCAACCCGCTGTTTTGGCGACTGCTGGTCAGCCTGCCGTTCCTCCCGTACTCCCGAATCCCCTTGGGCCACAGATCGTACATCCTCTTGTTCCGGCTTCTCTCCCTATTGCGCCTCTCCAAGTCCCTCCTCAGCCTGTCGTTCCCGCTACTCCTGCTGCTGCGTCTACTTCTACTGTTTCCACCCCTATGGCTGCTACGCCTGCATCTTCGTCCTCTTCTCCTTCTGTTCGTAGTCGTCTCTTGACTGCTGTTGCTTCTCTTTATTCTCCGCTTTTTGGGCCGATACTTGGCTCGACTCTTTCAGATGTTGCTCAAAGACGCAGCCAGCTTCCTGATGGTAGGGAACGTGAATCGTTGGTGAAAACGGCACGTAGATGGATTCGTAACCCTGTTAAATACACCCCACGTGTAGTGTTCGAAACGTTTTCTCAGTTTAATGTGCCCACGCAGCGATTCGTGTTCGAATAATTGTGTAAGTCATTGAAAGAGGAGTGGGACGATGATGTAGCTGATGATATACCACCTGAGGTTTCCGAGCTACAGCTTCGGTTTGCCACGGGTGTCATTGTAGGTGATAAGGTTCGAGAAGCTTTAGAGCGTTTGTTATCCTTTCGATGTACAGTGCAACCACGTGCGCTGTTTAAGGACGCGACCGCGGAATGGATGGCACAACCTGGTCAATATCCTATGCGGGAAGTTCCCCCGGTATGGATGCCAGGTGATCAGGCTGCTATCCCTCCTGTCCCAGGCCATTTCCAGAGAGTGTGGATACACCTCCCTTGGAAACGATCGGAAGTGTTGCAAGTAAAGCAATCCTTACCTGACCCCCGTAAGAATCCTGCGGGTTATTATAAGGAGTTGTCCCAATTGGTGGATGCTACTGTTATGAACCTAGCTGATATTGATATGTTGTTCGGCAATGTGGTGCCTCAACCGATTTGGGCGAAAATTCGTCACGAGAATCACGTAGCCGAGTTAGGCGGTGACTGGGCAGCCCTTACAGCGGCAGATGCCCGGCAGGTCGGTGGGGCTAAACCTGAACAGATTATTGTGGCTTTGCCCCAGAGGATAATTACCCTCATGAAGACGCTTATGCCAGCGATGCGCGTCAATTGGGACAAATTATCAGCGTGCAGGCAAAAGAGGGATGAAAGTGTTTCTGATTTCTTTACGAGATTTGAGGAAGCGTTCATTGATCATAGTGGTCAGGACATGGGTTCCGAGGGTGGTCAGCGGCTGTTCGTTGATAAGTTTGTATCAAATTTGTTGCCCGACCTCGGCAACAAGTTGAAGAATTCTGAGAGTGCGTGGGCTGTTTCTACCACTGCCCAAATATTGGCTACGGCCCAATATTACGAGAATAGAGAAAAAGAGGAAAATGAGCGTGCAGAAAAGAAAACTAAGGATCTCAAAACTAAGGTCTTGTTGCAGCAAGCCTACCCACCGCGTTCGAATTTCAGTGATACACAGCAGCCAAACAGATCGCAATCACAGTTCTCTAGATCACAGTCGCGCAATGCTTCGCCTGCGCCTCGTTTTGTGCTGGGATATAATCAGTGCGCGTATTGTCGTGGGGAAGGCCATCTGAAGTTCGACTGTCCGGTTCTCCGTGATAGGACTAATGGCGTGTCGGCTCGAGGAGGACGTAGTGGTCCTCAACAGGTTTCTCGTGGTAGAGGTCGCGGAGTTACCCAGACACAGGCCGAACGTTTTGCGACGTCTTCGGATTCGCAAAATTGTTTCGATCGGCGCGAACCATCGTCCGGTCGGTCTGCACAGTATCATGTGGATGATTGTTATGTTGAATGTGATGGTGATGCGGATGGTATCTACTAGGACAGCCATAGACAAAGGAAGGGAGAAGTATCAGTTCCGGTTGATCAGAGAGGGCCTTATGTTGCAGTAGCCACTTTGGGTGTTGTTGAGCCTTTTCTGTTGGACACTGGTGCAGAGAAAAGTTCCATCATGCATTCGAAACTCCCTGGCGCGCCTTTGTCTGGCTTAACGAATGTTTCCGTTGGATTTTCTGGCGCCCCCGTTAGCAATCCAGTTTCTAGCCCTTTGCCCCTTACGATTGGGTCTCATGAGCTGAAAGCTCCTTTGATTTTGACTACTGGTTGTGGTGAGAATCTTTTGGGTTTAGATTTGTTGAAAAGGTTACATGCGACTTTGTACTGTTCTCCTACGGGTGTGGAGCTTACGTTGGGTAAGAGTGTGGTTTCCCCTATGTATTTATCGATCGATAAGTTCCCATCGGAATTGAGATCTCTCCCAGACTCCTTGTGGGCGACAGGTCCCAATGATGTGGGCCTGTTGGATATACCACCTTATGTTGTCCAACTAAAAGTTGGTGCGCGTTTGCCACGTATACCTCAGTATCGTATTTCCCTTGATGGTGAAAGGGCACTGTTAGCGATCATTTACGATCTGATCGGCAAAGATGTTATTGAGGAGACACGAGGTAATGTGTGCAATAGTCCCGTGTTGCCTATTCTGAAACGAACGGATCCCTCCAAGCCTCCCGTGTATCGTCTAGTTATCGACTTACGGGAGGTAAATAAAGTCGTTGTCCCGCAGTTTCCTGTGGTGCCAGACATTACAGCTTTACTGACTCTGATTCCAGCCACTGCATCATGGTTCTCGGTCATCGATCTGAAGAATGCGTTCTTTAGCATTCCGATTGCTGAGGGAAGCAGAGACTTGTTTGGTTTCTCATTAGGTGGTCGCAGCTTCAGATTCAAACGCGCTCCACAGGGCTACTGTGAGAGTCCATCAATCTACAGTCAAGCTCTTAAAAGTCAGCTTGATGCATTTGTGTCACCGGCTGGTGCAGCCTTGATTCAGTACGTTGATGATCTGTTGGTTGCTGCTGACACTGAACAGCTCTGTAAAGCTGCTACAGTGTCTTTGTTACAGCATCTTTGCGACTTGCATCATAAAGTGTCACCTTCTAAACTACAATATTGTTGTCAAGAAGTTACCTACCTCGGTCACTTATTGTCAAAGGCGGGAAGAAGGTTGACCCCTGAACGAATTGCAGCAATTGCTCGAATGCCTGTGCCAGCAACTCAGAGAGATGTGCGTGCCTTTTTAGGTATCACATCATACTGCAGACAGTGGATCCCGAACTTTTCACTGTTAGCGAAGCCATTGGTAGCCCTCACGTGCAAGGACGTTTCAACTCCTTTGCCTTGGACGGAGGAATGTCAGAAAAGTTTTTCTGAACTACGTGATGCGCTGTGTTCGGCTCCTGTGTTAGGTACTCCTGATTACAGTAAGCCTTTCACATTATACGTCCATGAGAGGGACGGTTGTGCGTTGAGTGTTCTAACGCAACAATTTGGTGATAAGCAGCGTCCGTGTGCATATTTTTCCTCGACCTTAGACCCGGTAGCTAGAGCGTTGCCAAGTTGCTTGAGGGCGACAGCGGCAGCTGCGGCGTCTATTCGACAATCCGCAGGTTTGGTCATGGACAATATGCTCATAGTAATGGTTCCACATGCAGTTGATACGCTTTTGAATCGGACAAAGACTCAACATCTGACGAGTGCAAGGTTGTCTGGGTACGAGCTGACCCTTTTGGCAAGTCATATACAGATTAAGCGTTGTAATGTACTGAATCCGGCGACATTGTTGCCGATTAATATGGAATCAGATGATGTACCACCACATGATTGTTATTTACGGACTGAGGAAGAAACAAAAGGTCGTGTGGACCTGAAAAACACTCCCTTGTCAGATCCCGATGGTACTTTGTATGTGGATGGCTCTTGCTTTAAATTGCCGAATGGCGATGTGACGACTGCGTATGCTGTGGTGACGTTGAGCACGATTGTGGAAACTGCGAGATTGAACCAGAATTCCGCGCAAGCGGCAGAATTAGTTGCATTGACAAGAGCGTGTGTTCTGTCGAAGGGAAAGCGAGTGAATGTGTTTACCGATAGTCAGTATGCGTTTGGTGTTGCACATAACTTTGGAAGATTGTGGAGAGAAAGAGGATTTATGACATCGCATGGTACGAAGATCCAACACGGGCATCTTGTGAATGATCTTTTGGATGCACTTACGTTGCCTAAACAAGTGGCGATCGTCAAATGTAGTGCACATCGGAAAGTGACGGATGATGTTGGTCGTGGTAATGCATTTGCGGATGAGATTGCTAAAGAAACGGCTAAGAATCTTGCGACTCGAATGTATGTCACGAGCTCAGTGAGGTGGCCGGCGGAGACTGGTATGTGTGAAAATACTGTTGAAAGTGTGAAAGAAATTCAGAACGAAGCTACTGAAGCTGAAAAGACCAAGTGGAAAGAAAGTACAGGGAAATTGGATATGCATGGATGTTGGGTTGACCTGACGGAATGTCAGAGGTGGATGTTACCAGACGCGTATGTATTAGCTGTTGTGACGATGGCCCATGGGTTGTCACATATTAGTGCGAAAGGAATATGTAAGTTCTTGTCTCCTGTATGGAGGAATGATGGTATTGCTAAGTGTGCCGAAAGAGTGGTTAAGAATTGTATGGTGTGTTTGATGCACAATCCCGGAAAAGGCACCCCCACTCCACCTGGTCATTTCGCTCCTCCTACTTGTCCCTTTGAGGTTATCCAGCTAGACTTTATCCATATGGAGAGATGCAATAACCTGAAGTATGTTTTGGTTGTGGTTTGCGCGTTCTCCAGATGGATCGAGGCCTATCCTCTTAAGGATAATACTGCCCTGTCCACAGCAAAAATCCTGTTAAAAGAGTATTTTCCTAGGTATGGAATGCCGCGGATTGTGTGGTCGGATAATGGAAGTGAGTTTGTGGGAAGTGTAATGCAGAGTGTGTGTAAGGGCCTTGGAATTCGTCAGAAATTCCACAGTGCCAACCATCCTCAGGCAGCGGGTTTGGTTGAAGGGTACAATGGTACCCTGAAGCTGAAACTCGCTAAGATTCAAGCTACGACTGGTCTGTCATGGCCTGACGCCTTGCCTTTGGCTCTCCTATCGACCAGAGCAACTGTACACTCTCGAGTAGGGCTTAGCCCATATGAGATTGTGTTCGGTCGCCCTGCAAATATTTGGGGAGTCCCGAGACCTAGGGCTTTTGATAGTCTTGAATATCCAATGTTGATCGATTACTTGTACGATTTGACCACTAAACTACGATTAATTCATCAACAGGTCTTTGAAGCTCTACCAGCGCAGACAGAGGGTCCTGGACATCAGCTCCGGCCAGGTGACTGGGTTGTTACCCGAAACTTCGGTCGGAAGCGTAACTTGGAGCCAAGATTTGTCGGACCCCACCTAGTCTTGTTGACAACGAGGACAGCGGTTCGACTGGAGGGCCGGAAAAATTGGGTCCATGCCAGTCACACAAAGAAGGTACCGATTCCCTTACCAACCGACGGTTGGGTGAGAACTGGGATTTCGACCGAAGAAACTGAGACTCCTTCGCGTTTTGTGCCATTTAGTGACGCTCAACTTGTGGAGGAGGATTCGTCATTGCCAGATCCACAGGTGGAGTCATCAGTAGCAGAGAACCCAAGGTCCGACTCATCATCTGTTTCATTGAACACTGTTGCGCCAGCTGAACAATTGTTTGTAGAGCAAACTCGACCTGGAAGAAGTCGATACTTTCTTCGTTCAAGGACTTCAAGGACTAATAAAAATTGACAATATAGTGGTTTTGACGTTACGCATATTATGGACAAATACATCCTTTCTTTCTGAGTTTTTGTGCTTTCCACTGCTAAGAGACTTGTAGTAAAATTTGAACGTTTCGAGGAAACCTCGCCATCCGGGTTACCGTAGGGCCGTGCGGGTACTTCTTTCTGTTTAGCAGGTTTCTGACGCTAGGTTGGTTACTTTTGTCGATTCCTGGGAACTCCTGGGGATTGATAATCGCTACTCAGAACGAAGTGCGTCAAGTACGTCACGGACGGTTTGTAGAGGATGGCATTCTCTAAGCTGGTGGAAGAAGAAAGGGTGTTGGCACAGAGATCAGAGTTATGGAGGGTCGTACGAACAAAATGTTTTCTGTTTCAGGTGTTTCTATTGTTTCTAACTGTATCTATGCTATTGGTGGGTGGAGTGTATTTCGGAGTATCGTTGTTCTTGCCTTCTGTTTCACCTACTTTGTCTCCTGGCTCAAGTTCCCTCACCACTGTCTCCCCACATTCCTTTCATCCTTTGCCTCAACATGAGCAGGTTAGACGTGCGGAATTCATGAATAATTCCTTTGTTCAACTCCTACATCAGCATCAGTTGGTGGTGAATACTACCAATTGTTGGGTATGTGGGTTAATGCCACACACTATGGATAGGGGTATTCCGTATTTGGTCCTTCCATACAGCTCCCAGGGGTCAGCTCGAGCATTCCAAACTATGTTTCGCAGTGCACTAGCCTCCTACCCCAGTCGAGAGCCAAGATCTGTCAATTCCGGTCCTGGGCCGTACCACAAGCCTTTGGCGATAGCCATAGCAGATCTGGACAGAGATGTTTTCGATGCATCACTCATTCCAGATGAAGAAGTACAGGCCTATAAGGACCTGAGTGAGACTGAGTATAGTACATCAGTGGGTGATAGACAGCTTAAGAGCTCGTCCCCAATATGGATTGTACCGCACCTTGGAAATTTCTGCTTGCAAGGTTTGGGTCGAAATCCGAGAGCACAGCTTGGGAACAGTGCTTGCACTGAAACGTATGTTCTACCGATGCTCTCCTCCCCTGTTTTTCTGACTGCTAAGGGCACCTATTTTGTGTGTTATGAGCGCGCATATACATGGTTACCCCGCGATTTCTCGGGTACCTGCTATATTGCGAATCTCTTACCTCCGACCTTCACAGTTGCTTCGGACTACCACAAAACTAGAGTCGTGAGAGGCGTCATTAGCAAAGAGGATACTGCTGGTCAAGAAGCAGGAGACTTCTTTAAGGGTTTCTTGCCGTTTTGGGGACCTATGGTTAATAGTAGGAACCTAAGACAGTTGACCCGTGTGGTTGAATCGACTGCTAATATTACTGCAAATGCCCTTGGTAATCTGACAGCTGAACTACAGGCGGATAGACTCATGACGTTGCAGAACCGTATGGTTCTAGACGTCGTTCTTGCAGATAGAGGGGGTGTGTGTAAAATTATCCATTCAAGTTGTTGCATTTTCATTCCTGACAATGCTCCAACTGTTTATCAAGCCATCTCGAAGTTGCACAAGATTTCCGAGTCCATACACGTGGACGAAGGTAATTGGACGCTCCTAGGATGGTTTTGGGGCCTAATGTCAACTTGGGGTTGGAAGATTCTGATGATCGTAGGGGCTGTTGTAGCGTTTCTGTTCACGTGTTGTCTTTGTGTACAGTGTGGTCCTGCCTTATGTGGCCTATGTGCTGCGACGTGTATAAGGCGGCCATCTGTTACCAAGGAGACATTGATGAATAGAATGATGTTCCAGCAGCATCTGAACGATCTGATGAATATTGATATAGATTCTGATCTTGACTAGTGCTTGCCTACATGAGGGCAAAAGGAGCGTCTGAGGTTCCGTGTAAGGCGGGACGGCACTTTTTGAGTGGTGACAAATATGGACGAGTTTGGTATCTATGAACCGCAAATGACGAGTATAGTGGGTGTACGAAGTTTCGCAACACAGCCACGTATGGTTCGCCTCATTTTTGGGTTCGTTCATCCGAACCCTCGGGTTCCATTTTAGATACAGCGTCCATTTTGTTTCTTGCCCTCAGGTAGCCAGCGAACGGGCTTTTTGTCCGCTTCGTGACCCTGGGACTTTCAAGCTAGTACGAAGGACACGTGTTTCTTTGAGGTGACTTTTACGATGAGGGGAATGACACGAGTGAGGCAGATGGCCCCGCTCAAGGCCCATCTTGCCGCTCCGGTCTATTGTTTCAGTCACGCATACATTAGACACGAGGTCTTTGACCCCTCTATCGAGTTTCCTTTATTGCCCCTAACACTCTTTTCTAACCTGTTGTGCATCCTCGTTCTTTCCCTGCATTCTGTTTTTCGTCCTTCCTTAATGCGTTTATGGTTGGGAGGAAATGTGTTTATTGCGGAGGGAATATGTTTTTACAGTTGGGAACCGGCAAGACTGTTGTAATTATGTTCCGGCCTCCTGAAACATGAACGCGACCCTTTTGAAGTTTATTGTGGGAACTGAGTTGTAACCTTTGTTCGCCATACTGTGCTATGGCGAAAACGTGTATAAAAGGAGCGACCCACTTCTACGAATTTGAAGCAGTCTCCGAGAACCTACACGTTGTGTACTTCTTGTGACTTCTGTATCCCTGCAGTAATAAACGCTGATCTCTGACATCGCTGGAAGTGTCCCGTGTCTCTGTGTTTGGTACGCCAGAACAGGTAACCCACGAAGGTTTCAGGTGTTGTTCCCTGGCACCGCTGGGTCTTAAGAATAACCCAGTCCTTCAGTCGAAGAGGGGTGAAACCTCGAAACCGGTCCTAGGATGCTTGATTCCGCTCCAGGGAAGACATGGCTTGGCAGTTCGGGCTGGACTGCTCCCATGAGGCACAGGGTCAAGATTGATTTGCATATGGCCATGTCTGAACTGGGGTGGCGTGGTGAGCAAAATAACGACAGATTAAACCCAGATCTGTGACTGGGGGTGAATGTTTTGCCAATGTGCAACATTCTGTCGATCATCTTTTGTGTTTTGCTGTTTGCCCTATGTGGGAAGGGTATGCCCAGACATGGGTCCCGTGCTCACTACGCCACTGGAGTCAAGCTATCCTGGCTGAAGAGGGGTGAAACCCCGAAACCGGTCCTAGGATGCTTGATTCCTCTCCAGGGAAGACATGGCTTGGCAGTTTGGGCTGGACTGTTCCCATGAGGCACAGGGTCAAGACTGATTTGCATATGGCCATGTCTGAACTGGGGTGGTGTGGTGAGCAAAATAACGACGGATTAAACCCAGATCTGTGACTGGGGGTGAATGTTTTGCCAATGTGCAACATTCTGTCGATCATCTTTTGTGTTTTGCTGTTCGCCCTATGTGGGAAGGGTATGCCCAGACGTGGGTCCGTGCTCACTACGCCACTGGAGTCAAGCTATCCTGGCTGAAGAGGGGTGAAACCCCGAAACCGGTCCTAGGATGCTTGATTCCGCTCCAGGGAAGACATGGCTTGGCAGTTCGGGCTGGACTGTTCCCATGAGGCACAGGGTCAAGACTGATTTGCATATGGCCATGTCTGAACTGGGGTGGCCTGGTGAGCAAAATAACGATGGATTAAACCCAGATCTGTGACTGGGGGTGAATGTTTTGCCAATGTGCAACATTCTGTCCATCATCTTTTGTGTTTTGCTGTTCGCCCTATGTGGGAAGGGTATGCCCAGATGTGGGTCCCGTGCTCACTACACCACTGGAGTCAAGCTATCCTGACTGAAGAGGGGTGAAACTCTGAAACCGGCCTTAGGATGCTTGATTCCGGTCCAGGGAAGACATGGCTTGGCAGTTCTGGCTGGACTGTTCCCATGAGGCACAGGGTCAAGACTGATTTTCATATGGCCATGTCTGAACTGGGGTGGCGTGGCGAGCAAAATAACGACGGATTAAACCCAGATCTGTGACTGGGGGTGAATGTTTTGCCAATGTGCAACATTCTGTCCATCATCTTTTGTGTTTTGCTGTTCGCCCTATGTGGGAAGGGTATGCCCAGACGTGGGTCCCGTGCTCACTACTCCACTGGAGTCAAGCTATCCTGGCTGAAGAGGGGTGAAACCCCGAAACCGGTGCTAGGATGCTTGATTCCGCTCCAGGGAAGTCATGGCTTGGCAGTTCGGGCTGGACTGTTCCCATGAGGCACAGGGTCAAGATTGATTTGCATATAGCCTTGTCTGAACTGGGGTGGCGTGGTGAGCAAAATAACGATGGATTAAACCCAGATCTGTGACTGGGGGTGAATGTTTTGCCAATGTGCAACATTCTGTCCATCATCTTTTGTGTTTTGCTGTTCGCCCTATGTGGGAAGGGTATGCCCAGACGTGGGTCCCGTGCTCATTACTACACTGGAGTCAAGCTATCCTGGCTGAAGAGGGGTGAAAGCCCGAAACCGGTCCTAGGATGCTTGATTCCAGTCCAGGGAAGACATGGCTTTGCAGTTCGGGCTGGACTGTTCCCATGAGGCACAGGGTCAAGACTGATTTGCATATGGACATGTCTGAACTGGGGTGGTATGGTGAGCAAAATAACGACGGATTAAACCCAGATCTGTGACTGGGGGTGAAAGTCTTGCCAATGTGCAACATTCTGTCCATCATCTTTTGTGTTTTGCTGTTCACCCTATGTGGGAAGGGTATGCCCAGATGTGGGTCCCGTGCTCACTACGCCACTGGAGTCAAGCTATCCTGACTGAAGAGGGGTGAAACTCTCAAACCGGTCTTGGGATGCTTGATTCCGGTCCAGGGAAGACATGGCTTGGCAGTTCTGGCTGGACTGTTCCCATGAGGCACAGGGTCAAGACTGATTTTCATATGGCCATGTCTGAACTGGGGTGGCGTGTTGAGCAAAATAACGACAGATTAAACCCAGATCTGTGGCTGGGGGTGAATGTTTTGCCAATGTGCAACATTCTGTCCATCATCTTTTGTGTTTTACTGTTCGCCCTATGTGGGAAGGGTATGCCCAGACGTGGGTCCCGTGCTCACTACGCCACTGGAGTCAAGCTATCCTGGCTGAAGAGGGGTGAAACCCCGAAACCGGTGCTAGGATGCTTGCTTCCGCTCCAGGGAAGACATGGCTTGGCAGTTCGGGCTGGACTGTTCCCATGAGGCACAGGGTCAAGACTGATTTGCATATGGCCTTGTCTGAACTGGGGTGGCATGGTGAGCAAAATAACGACGGATTAAACCCAGATCTGTGACTGGGGGTGAATGTTTTGCCAATGTGTAACCTTCTGTCCATCATCTTTTGTGTTTTGCTGTTCGCCCTATGTGGGAAGGGTATGCCCAGACGTGGGTCCCGTGCTCACTACTACACTGGAGTCAAGCTATCCTGGCTGAAGAGGGGTGAAACCCCGAAACCGGTCCTAGGATGCTTGATTCCGCTCCAGGGAAGACATGGCTTGGCAGTTCGGGCTGGACTGTTCCCATGAGGCACAGGGTCAAGACTGATTTGCATATGGCCATGTCTGAACTGGGGTGGCGTGGTGAGCAAAATAACGACAGATTAAACCCAGATCTGTGACTGGGGGTGAATGTTTTGCCAATGTGCAACATTTTGTCGATCATCTTTTGTGTTTTGCTGTTCGCCCTATGTGGGAAGGGCATGCCCAGACGTGGGTCCCGTGCTCACTACGCCACTGGAGTCAAGCTATCCTGATTGAAGAGGGGTGAAACCCTGAAACCGGTCCTAGGATGCTTGATTCCGCTCCAGGGAAGACATGGCTTGGCAGTTCGGGCTGGACTGTTCCCATGAGGCACAGGGTCAAGACTGATTTGCATATGGCCATGTCTGAACTGGGGTGGTGTGGTGAGCAAAATAACAACGGATTAAACCCAGATCTGTGACTGGGGGTGAAAGTCTTGCCAATGTGCAACATTCTGTCCATCATCTTTTGTGTTTTGCTGTTCGCCCTATGTGGGAAGGGTATGCCCAGATGTGGGTTCCGTGCTCACTACGCCACTGGAGTCAAGCTATCCTGATTGAAGAGGGGTGAAACCCTGAAACCGGTCCTAGGATGCTTGATTTCGCTCCAGGGAAGACATGGCTTGGCAGTTCGGGCTGGACTGTTCCCATGAGGCACAGGGTCAAGACTGATTTGCATATGGCCATGTCTGAACTGGGGTGGTGTGGTGAGCAAAATAACAACGGATTAAACCCAGATCTGTGACTGGGGGTGAATGTTTTGCCAATGTGCAACATTCTGTCGATCATCTTTTGTGTTTTGCTGTTCGCCCTATGTGGGAAGGGTATGCCCAGATGTGGGTCCCGTGCTCACTACGCCACTGGAGTCAAGCTATCCTGGCTGAAGAGGGGTGAAACCCCGAAACCGGTCCTAGGATGCTTGATTCCGCTCCAGGGAAGACATGTCTTGGCAGTTTGGCCTGGACTGTTCCCATGAGGCACAGGGTCAAGACTGATTTCAATATTGCCATGTCTAAACTGGGGTGGCGTGGTGAGCAAAATAACGACGGATTAAACCCAGATCTGTGACTGGGGGTGAAAGTCTTGCCAATGTGCAACATTCTGTCCATCATCTTTTGTGTTTTGCTGTTCGCCCTATGTGGGAAGGGTATGCCCAGATGTGGGTTCCGTGCTCACTACGCCACTGGAGTCAAGCTATCCTGACTGAAGAGGGGTGAAACCCCAAAACCAGTCCTAGGATGCTTGATTCCGGTCCAGGGAAGACATGGCTTGGTAGTTCGGGCTGGACTGTTCCCATGAGGCACAGGGTCAAGACTGATTTGCATATCGCCATGTCTGAACTGGGGTGGCGTGGTGAGCAAAATAACGACGGATTAAACCCAGATCTGTGACTGGGGGTGAATGTTTTGCCAATGTGCAACATTCTGTCCATCATCTTTTGTGTTTTGCTACATTGAGAAGCAGAACTTCTGTTTTACTTTGATTTATCTTGTAGCCTCCGACTTTAGTAAAATCTGCTATAATCTACAAAGCTCCCCTAATGGTATCCTCATCATGCTGTAACTAGAGAATAATATCATCTGCAAATAATTTAAGCGTAGTAATCCCCTCTATGGGTGCCCTAATATTTCCTTAACAAAGTTGTTCCACGAGGGGCTCAATGAGCGCCCCTGTTAATTGCTATTGTTCCAGCCATCTTAGAATTTACAATCAACTTAACCTGTGCCCCCTGGTGTAAATTTGACAGCATTGAAATAAACTGAAACTGGAATCCAAATTTTTCAAGGCTATAGAATAGAGCATCCCAATTCACCAAATCAAATGCTTTTTGGCATTGATCATCATGACTAGAGCTTTTGTATGGTTGAGTGAGAAACAATGTATTGCCTGTATCAAAAACGGGGTATTTGCACACATTAAATGCTCGACACAAAGCCACTCTGATATTTATGGATTAGCTGCTGTGCTGCTGGGATTACAATGGATTCCACAGTTTGTAGTTTGTATTTAGCAGACAAATAGGTCTGTATGAATGAACAAAATGTGGGTTGTTGTCTTTGTTTGTGAAGGAGACAATAGGTGATTCCTAGAATGTAGGAGAAATGTCTCGCCCTCTTTTAACATAATTAAAAGCTCCACTAAAAAGGGCACCAGATAGCTGGAGAATATCTTAAAAAACTAATTTGGAAGCTTTTTGTTCCCACTTGCCTTGGTATTGGGCATTGTCTTGAGTGCCTCATTGATTTCAATGGACATTATAGGCTCTAGCAACATTTGGGATGAAAGGTTCGACAGTAAGGGGAGTTGAATAGATGTATGATACTGTTCTATACTATAGCCTTATAGCCCGCCGTAGCGGGCTATACCGGCTATTAAAGGCCCGCTGCAGCGTTAAAGGCCCGAGCCGAAGGCGAGGGACTTTAACAAAAGCAGCGGGACTTTAATAGCGGTATAGCCCTGCTACGAAGGGCTATAAGGCTATTAGAACATTCTGCCACTAGAGGGCAGAATGTTCTAATAAATTAAACAAAGGCTTCTCGAAGCTCGAGGGGATTTAAATCCCCTCGAGCTTCGAGAGGTTTTTGTAAAACATTGGAATGTTGCTCTGCGGGCCTTTACCGGCCCGTAGAACCTTGGAGCACTCCATTGTCTACAATGGAGTGCTCCATATTCCAATGTTCTAATAGCCGGTATAGCCCGCTATGAGCATTGGAATAGCCGGTATAGCCCGCTACGGCGGGCTATAAGGCTATATTAAAGGCCCACTGCATCGTTAAAGGCCCAAGCCGAAGGCAAGGGACTTTAACAAAGCAGCGGGACTTTAATAGCCTTATAGCCCTGCTAAAAAGGGCTACAAGGCTATTAGAACATTCTGCCACTAGAGGGCAGAATGTTCTAACAAATAAAACAGAGCCTTCAGGGAGCGCGAGGGGATTCAAATCCCCACAGGCTCCCTGAAGCCTTTGTTCACAGCCAGAGCTGTGAACAAAGAAACATTGGAATGTTGAAGCTCCGGGCTTATACCAGCCATTATAAGCCCGGAGCACTCCATTGTTTTCAATGGAGCTTCCAACATTCCAATGTTCTAATAGTCATTGAAATATCATATTGAGTTTGATAGATGCAGCTAAAATGTTGGAAAACCATTTGGGCAACTTCTTTCTGCCCTTTCGCTATTCTTCCAGTAATGGGATTATCTACACATTTTATCATAGCCTTTTCATTCTTTATTCTAGTCGACCAAGCTAAGAACTTGCCTACTTGCTGGTTTTCTTCATACATTTGTTGCCGACATGTGTTAAACTTTTGATCTCCTCCAGCATTGAAAAATCTCTAAGGTCCAATTTTGCTGCAGCTAGTAGCCCGAGATCTGACTCTATTTCAGTACTTTGCTCCCTTGCTTTTGTGGCATTGTCTAATGCTGCCTGCTGGCCCATTGTCCGCTGGGTACGTTTTTTTGTTTGACTTGCTTTAAAAGCAATCATCTTTTCTCTTAATGTTGCCTTAAAAGCCTGCATGTTGAGAACAATGAGTCATTTTATGATTGATCAAAAAAAAACTCAGGTATAAACTCCTTCATTTTTGCTACCCACATGGGATTTGACAGCCAAGATCGCTCTAGCTGCCATCTAGGTCTATCCCTGTTAATTGAGCCACAAAATCCAAATCTATGGAGACTAGAAAATGATCCGGAAAATCATTGGCCTAAGTATCGATTCGCGCCCCACTTAATGATTTAGACACAAAAAAAGTCTAGAAATGAGGCGGTGGGAAACAAATGTAATGTTTAAAATTTGGCTGATCTTCTCTCCATGGATCTATCAGCTGATAGCTAGACTTAAACGCTTCTATCATTTTTTTTGTCATAGTTTCTAACTGTTTTTTAGTCTTATTTGATGTATCCTTGACCAAGTCTTGAATAAAGTTAAAATCCCCTCCACAAATCAATGGACCTACTGCCCTCAAGCAATATTGTAGATCTGAGAGTGAGTCAATTCTATCACTAATAGGGCCATAATAGTTGGTTAAATAGGCCGCTCCTGTTGACTATTACTTTTGCCCACAACCATCTTCCTTGTGGATCACGCAACATCTCTTAGACCTCCCAATCAATGCCTCGTCCTAAAAATATTACAACTCCTGCAAAAAATACATATGAATATTTTTGGGGTATTACTCTTGAGGTGGGTGTCTTATACCTTACAGTGACAAAGATGGGAGCCATCTCATTGGGCTACATTATTTGCGTTTGGTGGCTATAACATTCACATTGCACAAGAAAATCCAAGCCTTCAACCTCTCAAGAGAAGACATGATGTAAGCTCCTTTCAGATCCCACTTTGGCCCTTATCCCTAAAAGAATTTGCCTCCGTTCTACCCTGCCATTTAAAAACATATTTAAGCTCATCCTGTATATTTCTGATACTGTTTTCTGTTCATTATAAATCTGCTCTTTTTTTCTTTTTGCAAAAGTGCTCCCCTCTCAACCCTACCCACCCACCCTAAGGAACCACAGTACACAGTTATTTATTTTCTTTTGTGCCAAAAGAGGTTTACTCTCCGATGTTGACAGCCACTGAGCCAACAAAAAAAAACATATATTTAATCACTTTCTTTTGACTCTAAGAGAGGTTATGGGTTAAACATAACATCCTGCTTTGCTACTTATCCATCACCCACTTACTTGTCATGTTTTGGCTGTTGCAAACGTTCCTTCATCTGTTTGATCGAATTCAAGATATGGAAGTGTCCCATTACAAGGACTTTCAATTTTGATTGTTGCACCATGGCCCCTTGTATTCCCTGTTTCTTAAATAGTTCCAGTATTTACTATTATTCTCAGCGACATCTTGGTGCCATTACTGATATGTTTGAAAACCTTTTAATAAAAACTTGACCCATGTCTGAAAATGCTTGAGCTCGATATGCTGCTACTAAAATTGATTCCTTTATTAGAAAATCACCAAAATTAACCAGGAATGCTGTATTTTGAATTTACCTGTGAAATAGTACCCGATGGGCCCTCATGATCGAATAGCAGTCTTTGCTAAGTGCATCACCCGGAAAGGGCGTGAGTCTGGATTAAATCCAAGATACATTTTATGTGATCTTGTCCCACCCCATGTCCTTCCAGGATACCTGCAAAATGTAGATTTGACTGCCTAGAGCAATTCTCAAACTCATCTAGCTTTATCTGAATTACAGAGATCTCCTGGCAATGCTTTGCTTGAAATAACTGGGCATCTTCGAGATCTGATATGGACTGTTATGCTTGCAGCAGTCTCTTGTTTAGTTGCAATATATTGTCGTTGATGGTATCAAGCTAACTCTTTTCTTTTCTATGGGTCTTTTCCTGTGCGTTTTTCAACTCCCTTACTTCCTCTAAGATCTCATGAAGAATATCTCCTGACTGCGATTTAGTAGCTGAGGCTTCCCTCATGCCTGCCCTTGACTCCGTTTGAACAGTTTCTTTCAGTAGATGGGGCAGGTTGAGATCATATTTGGCATTAAAACTAGTTGATTACTCTCTGGGCCATGGTAATCGCTAGATGTTGCTGGTACCGCTGATATCCCTGGTCCTGGGCCAAGTCTCCTAAAAAATGATGGTTTACACCCATGTTCCCCTGCTGCCCTCACTCCTTTAAACCCAAAACAGTGGGCATGAGGGTTTCTATCCAGGCTTCATGCTTGTTGACCCTACTGGCACAGCTTCTCGTAGTTTATCTAATATGCTATCTTGTGGCAGCTCTGGATCTTTAAAGGGGAGTTTGCCCTGTTCTGATGGAGCTTTATGGGAGAGCACCAGTTAGTTTGTTTCTGGTGCTGTTTGGTTAATTACTGGTGTTCCTTTTGCCACCCCAGAATGAAAGCTTCTCTCAGACTCCACTGAGACCCTTTGCATCACACTCAGATTTGTACTTGATCTGCTTTCTCCATTATCTTCTTCCTGTACTGCATTGCCACAGTTTTTCGGTCCTCTTGCCACTTTGGCAGTTCTAGAGACTTTTGCTGGACTACTGGATTTACTCACCCCATCGCGCACCATATGGTGCTTCATCAGGCCAAAGTTGGCGATACCCCTTTTTGAGGAAAGAGCGCGATCTCTCACAGGATTTCTTAGCCCTTCCAGACACAGGTTACACTCCAACCTTTGTGCGTTCAGGATATCAGAGGAGGTAGAGGGGGAAGCGGCCCAGCAGCAGTAAGCCAAACCTGCACATGGGAGGGCCACCTCCACCACCACCGAAGTCCCATACACCACTCGAGGGGTGCCTAATGCACTCCCTACCAAGTTTCTCACTTTCCCCTCCTACCATCTGCCTCTGCTCATGACACTAGGGCTGCAGTTCTGTATTTTCTCTGCTCGATGCCTTGCGGTTCCTCGCCCCATTGCTTCTCCCCTGCACCGCATCCGCTGCTCTGCTGCTCTGTAGCCTCTATCCCAAGAACGCGACTAAGGGAAAATAGCGCTTCTTTCTTCATCACTTCAGTCCGTACAAACACCTCCCGGTTTCCAAAATGTTTCCAGGTTCTCATTCTGCAGGTTAGAAATCCAAGCCGCTCATGGATGCACCTCGCCGTGTACAGCGATCTCGACAAGAAGTAACCACCTAAGTGAGGAGCACGATAGGACCTCCGCTGCTTCATGTAAGTCACCTGTAAGAAAAAGAACAATGGGATATGTTAAGCAAAGAAATAACCTTGTAAAATATTACATAGCCACAAAACACAGAAAAAATAGATAAGTTCCCTTACTAATTTTTTATATGTTTCATGGTTATGCAATATTTTATAATGGTATTTCTCTGTTTAACATATCCCTCTGTTCTTTTTTCTTACAGGCGTTTTATCTCTGTTGTAGTTATCTTTATTTTCCTTGATAAGTTGCACTGTCCTTCCTGTGCCATGTCTCCACCTGCAGATTTGACATGATGTCTTCTCCATGTGGTCCCCCCTACCCTTATTAAAGTATCGTTAGGTATGTTTCCCTTTTTTGCTGTTTGTTTGAACCACTTCCTTTTTTCTAGCACTAGATTTGCTCTATTTTCTTATCTTTGTTTCCTTTTCACTCTCCAACCCTTCTCTATTTTCTTTTTTTCCTTTCTTATTTTGGATTTCTTACATTTCTCACCTCTCCTAGTCAGATATTATCCTCACCACTCATATGGCTCTACTGTATCCGCTTTCAATTGTGGTCTAATTGGAATATTCAATTTGTTAGATCTCAATGGTTTTGACAATGGTTTCCTGGAATGTAAGACGATTGAAACCCCCAGTCAAAAGACAAAGTGTTCTCACTCATTTGTCAAAGCTTAATGCACACATAGCTTTCCTGCAAGAATCCCATCTATTTGACACAAAATCTATGAAATTATGGAAGGGGTGGGTGGGTGTAGCTTTTTTTTCACCTGGCACTGGGAAAAGCATAAAGTTGTTATATTGTGTCACAGTCCTTAAAATTTTCAGTTGGTGTCAGTTGGTGTCTCAAGAAGGAGATGAGGAGGGAAGGTAGTTACTGCCCAAATTGTACATTGATAAGATTCTAATTTTCTTTACAACATATACGGCCCGAATGCTCCTGACTGTCAATTTTGGTCCTTGATTTCACAGAAGCTCCTGCAGTACCCAGCTGACAATCTAATTCTTGCTTGTGATTCCTGTTTTCCCACTGACCATTTTCTTGACAGACACTCCTTATCTCATTATATACCAAACAAGTTGCAAAAAGCTTTTGTACAAGCTCTCCAAAGCGACTATGAAACCCCACTTTACTGGAGTATATGTATTTTCCCCCAGTACACCATACAGAAACCCAAAATGACTATGTTTTGATCTCATGCATCTCACCCAATCCTTACATTCAACTGATATTAGCTCCATTTTGATATCTGATCATGCTCTGGTATCTGTACATTTATACATTTTACCCAAATCCATCTCTCCTAAAAGTTGGAGAGTCAATAATTCACTATTATTGGATACTACTTTTACCTCTTCTTTCACTACCTTGGTTCAAGAATGTTTTCACTGTAACCAGCGAGGGGACGCCTCCTTTCACACTGTCTGGGACACATTTAAAGCCTCTCCCTGAGATTTCATAATTAATTTTGTTTGTAAAAAAAAAGGCAGTTGTCTCAATCGCAATCTAAATGAATTCTTGAGGAAATTAAATGCCTAGAGCATTCATATTACACTTCTCATTCACAACATTCTTTAAACAAACTCATTAAAGCCAAACTCCAGTTTAACAAGGTCTCTTCCGAAAGTGCTGCTTCTTATCTTCTCGAATCTTGAGCCAAATATTATGGAGGCCAAAATAAGTCTGAAGAGTTGCTGGCTTATTATCTTAAAATTAAGCAGAACAAATTACTAATTGAATCAATCACTGATAATACTGATTCCACTCATCACAAATATCCTTCTAGCTCCATTCCAGGAATTCTACACTACTCTTTGCACACCAAAATGTCTAACCTCAGAAAATTTTAAGATACTTCTCCTCTATATCCCCTGGCTTTCTCTCAAGTCATTTTTAATCTCTGGAAACAGACATTACTCAAACAGAATTTTGGCTTGCACTGCTTTCCCCTAACAGGCACAAGGCTCCAGGGCCTGATGGCTTTACGGCTGAGTTTTACATATACTTTTTCAAATTGCTTCTTCCCAAACTTTGTTTGTTAATTCACTCCTTTACTTTTTTGCCTCCTCATCTGGGTCCTTTTTAAACGCTTTCATGTGCCTTATTCCGAAAAAATTGAAAGACCCACAGTTGTGCAAAAAGTATTGACCCCATTTTTTCAGTCATCTTAAATTATAAGATCTTCCTTCAGGTTGGAACTGCTTCTCCCCAATCTTTTGGGAAAGGAGCAATACGGTTTTGTGAAGGGTAGCTATCTTTCAGATAATATGTGTATAATTTTTTACATTAATTCCCAATCCACTGGTATCTCTGACTCTATGGTGGCCATTGCCTTAGATGCAGAGAAGGCTTTAGATTGTGTTATTTGGTCTTTCCAATTTCTTACTTTAGCCTGGTTTGGTTTTGGACCAAATATCACCTCTTTAATTGTTCTCCTTTATACCTCTCCTAAGGCAGCCATTTGCGTTCATGACTTGACCTCTTCCTATTCACTTTTCACAGAGGAGTCCTCCAGGATTGTCCCCTGTCCCCTTTTCTTTTGAATTTAGCATTATAACCATTTTTATCCGTGATCCGTCAGAATGCAGACATACATGCTTTCATCAAAGACTCTCATCAAGTTAAATTATCTGTGCATGCTGATGACATTTTGTTTTTTTCCTCTCAACCACATTCCTCACTACCTGCTTTTGCATTATAAGTTTCCTCTTTTACCTCTGTTTCTGGTTATGAATCAAACACCGATCAATGTGAAATTCTTTCCCCCAACAAATTCACCTTCCGGCATGATTTCTCATTCTTTAATTTTAAATAGTAATCCAAATAACTGAACTTTCTTGGCCTCCAATTCACCCTGCTCCTCAACCCTTCCTTTTCTATTAATATTGACTCCTGAATTCAGCAAACCTCTTCCCTAACCAGTAGATGGCATACTCTCTATTTGTATTGGTGGGGTCGCCTTGACACCATTAAGATGATGCTGATACCCACAATCCTATTTACCCTTTCTCACATTCCCCTCCAGATCCCTCTGAAGTCGTACAATAAAATGTATTCAATATTATCTACCTTTCTTAGGAAAACCAAAAAACTTGTATGTCCTAAATCAATTCAAACCGTCCCAAAGCTTAAGGTGCATTGAACGGACCTCACTTCCCGAAGTATCATAAATCCTTGCTTTAAGGCAATCTTCCCAATGGGCTGCACCCACCTCACTATATATTCCACTGTGGGTCGATTTAGAATGGATGTTTCTATTCCCTTTTTGGATTCCGAGAATTCCTAAACTTCATGTTAAAACCTCAAATGCACCTGAAAACTATTAGCTGCCATCATTTCCTACTCTCCCATGGATTTACATTTGTTTCTCAATTCTACTATTTGGTGTAAACAATATATTCAAGTGAAGAACTATTCTATTCAATTGCATTCAGACTAAAGGACCCGTTTGGGTTTATCGATTGTTTAATCAGTGTTTCCTTCTTTTTTTATATGCAAGCTCAGGCACTTTTTCATTTCCCATCCACTTTTCGTACAAAATTTCTTCTTCTACAAAACATCGTCTCTCAAGTATGCAATCACTTCAGATCTCTACCTTTATCTTGTATCTCATCACCTATGCCAGTATCTACACTTACTCTATATTCCCATTAACAGACCCAAGTCTAATTCTGAACTTGCATGGAGAAGGACCTCTCAATCACTTTAACCATATCTACTTGGAAACAGATTTGGATTAAAATTAGGAAATTCTCCCATGCGGCCAATGCAAACACTTTTTTTCATCTACAATATACTTTTCATGACACCGGAATTCCTTCTTAAGATCAACCAGGATATTCTGGATCCCTGCTGGACTTGCTCTGCACAACAAGCTGATTTGAAACACTTACTTTTCACTTGTGTCCCGTTCCTACATTTTGGTTACAAGTTTGGCACAAAATTAACTTTATTTTTCATGATAATGTACCTCATTCTATTTCAAATGTATTTTTAGGAAGTGTATTCGATGTATGGGTCAATGCTTCATCTAAAGAGCAAATACTAGAGCTATTATCAGCAATTGCTTTTTACCAAATAAATCGTGATTGCAAAGACTCTATGCAATTATCTTCTAAAGTGTGGTGGTATGCAGTCTCTCACAATCACCGATTTGATAATGCCTGTAAGCACCCCTTAGCCCTATGGATGCCTGTTATTCAATTCCTTGACCATTCTGCTATTGCAACATTTGGCCCTCCACCTCACACTCAGAAAGTTCTACAGCCTCCCTGACTTCTACTTTCTGAACATATTCTTTTTCTACTATGTATCCTTTGCTATTTATTTTAATTTTTATGTTTGGCAAAAAATAAGACAGTACTTCTTATGCATTATTTGCCTTTTTCCTCGTTTCTTCTACCTCCCTCCCCCCAATATTTTGTTGCTTTGTATTATTCTATTGCATTGTTACTTTACACTAAATAAACTCACTTTTAAAACTCAAAAAAGGAATGTGTGTAATGGATCATTTGTAAATATGTGAGGTTGAGGGTCTCATATTTGATGAACAGGGGTTGGACTGAAAATCTTGGTTTGTTTCAAAGAATGAGAGAAAAGAGTAAGAGTATTTAGAATATCTTTCATCAACATATATTGATTAAGGAATCTGCATCCTAGATTGTATGAGTGAGAGAGGGAGTCAAATGGAATACATGAATTATTGAGAAGTAGTTGTGAGATAGTAAAAATGCTTCTCTCTATCCAACTTCTCTAAGTGTCAGCCTTTCAAATGTGATGCCTAGCTTTCAGTCTCTCCTTTAAACTCAATGGGGCAGTGGCAAAAACCCAAAGCATGCCCATCCAGATGCAGGGTGAGAGAAACAGAACTCTGGCAAATTAAGCTGCTGAAGTCACGTGTACTCACAAATTGCCCTATCAAAATATCAAGCAATATGAGCTTCACCTAAAGTATATACTCTGTGTCATTTTGTTTAAAAAACAATACTTGAAATTCTGGAAGATCTGATATTTTGACTTCTGGAAAAATTTACAATGTAGTTTTGTGCAAGTACACTGGATATTAGAATGGTTTTTAAATATCTGCAGTTCTAAAATGACGATGTTTAAGATGCAGGCATTAGACATAGAATACCACTGAGATGGTAAAAGAGGATTTTGTCAGTTTTATGTAATAATACTTAAATGAATGCGAGAAAATCTCAAGTCACTAAACTGATCCTAATCAGCACACTGAGACAAGAAGTACATTAAGACACACATGTTTTGCTAATGTAATGAAACAATTTTATATCTAGAATGAAACACTTTCAAAGTCATTTTCTGGGAGATTGCAGACATTTTGCAGAAGAGGACTGGAGATGATTTGCATATATATGTGGATATAGTTGTAGTAAGTCCAGCATAGAAGAAGGATATGAGCATTGATACTGCATACTTTAAAAGCACCTAACAGAAAGAAATTTAAGTGAGGTAATCTTTTATTTTTCTGTGTGCCATCATCAATTAACATGCATAGCAAGAAGGTGAATGTATGTGG
Organism: Triturus cristatus; assembly: GCF_964204655.1. Classification (NCBI taxonomy): domain Eukaryota; kingdom Metazoa; phylum Chordata; class Amphibia; order Caudata; family Salamandridae; genus Triturus; species Triturus cristatus. The sequence continues at coordinate 582,573,031 of NC_140586.1, forward strand.
CTCTTTTGCTAGATATCTGTATCTATACTGCTGATGGAAAGAGACTGGTTGTCCTCTTTGATCAATGGATTAAAAAAGCTGCAAGAGAGTGCAATAGCACATTTGCTGTTATTAAATGTGGCACAGAAACTGAGATGTAAATATCCCTTTTTACAAGCTATCAAATGTAAAAGAACTTTCATAATAATAATCTTTGGTATGCACCCTACAACACACTAGATATTTGGAAATGTATCAACTTTAGGGAGCAGGAAGCTCAGACAACCTTTACTAATGGGTGGTTGTCAAAAAACCTCAGGGCATGCTGAGTAGCCAATGGGGTGGAACAGCACCACTCAGGCAGGAAGTGGAATGTCATGTAATGGTAGATGGAGAGAAGCGTTTTGCTATTGGTGGCCTCAGCAAACAGGTAATACTGAATGGAACTGGGAGTGCTGAACAACGGCTGGAGTTTTGGGGTTTCATCTGCACAGCACTTGTGCTGTGCTTGTGAAATCTATTGTATTTAATATGTCTTAAAAGGGGCTTACATTCCACTCCCACTTCTTATTTGTCTCTGTGATTGTCTCTTCACTTTTCCTTCATTTCTATTGATAGTAGTTCCTTTTTTTATGGTGTGCTTTTCTTATCAGTCTCCCATGGCCAAATTACTCATTCTCTTCTGCTTTTATGGCTTGAACTTCTTTTATTAGGTTCAGATGGGATGCAACTCCTTTTAACTAATTTTAACCAATGCATTTTAAGAATTCTTTTTGTGGCAGCACGCAAGACTAAATTTCTTTGTTTCACCAACACTTTTATTATTTAATTAGTTAAACCTAATCTCTCAATGCATGCATTTGAAAAGTGTTTGTCGGCTGCATGTCATTTTTTGTTTGTCCGAAATGCATGCTTGTACACGATGTTGAGCCGACACTGTGACTCAAACTTGGTCCAGGGTCGACAGTTCTGGTTTTTACACCATATTTTCTGTTCTGTCCCTTCACTTGTTTTAATTTTTTAAAAGTCTCAGACTTGCCAGTGGCTGTCTCATTTGACTTGCACAATAAAATAGCCACCATTATGCATGCATGATTTGTCACCGTCATCACCTGCCTAATTTAAGGCAATATAGGTCTCATTCAAGGCTATTGCTGGTCACCATTCATTGTGCTGCCCTGTATTGTACTGTATTATATTCATTCTGCGACACCGTACATGATTGTTTTGTAATGGAGTAGAAAGCACTTAACAGGAATGCTTTTAATTTTTAACTATTTAACATTTTTGAAAAAAAGAACAAAGAAATTATTTATTTTAATATTTAACCAATGCCCAATTTTGAAACTTGCGAAAAGGTCAGCAGTTCTAACCAATAAGCCAAATCCGCTTTTCTATTTTCGGTACTCTTGGTATTTTTGTTCCAGCATTGCATTCCAGTTTGTGGTATGTTATCAAATGCATTTATTAGTTGTTCTATTGAAAAAGATATGCTCTTGTGTATTTTGAGAGCTCCGTATATTATCTTTTTGGAGACGAGACACCTGTGCTCAGCTGCCCATCTCTATACAGCACTATGTTTAATTAAAGACGGGGCACAGGTGGAAACACCTCATACATGAGCTGCTTCAGACACAAGTCACAGGGCAAGGACCTACCCAACGAAGGGGTGATATGGATTCTTCCTGTGAAAACAGATGACCTACAAAACGTAAACACTCAATCTGTATTTCATCACAAATTGCTCAAACAGCTCAATGGGTTGACCAAAGACAATACAATGTAAGCCAAAAAACACTTATTGCATTAACTTGTTTCTTTATTTGTGTCATTGTATATACAAACATTTCATACACGATTTATTAAACAATAATAAGTACATCCTCATATACAATCCCTTGATCTTTCGCATCATATTCCTTTTCTTAAATGAACATTTTTGGCAAACAAAAAAATAATTTTAGAATTTCTTATATGGAAAACTGTACATATTTGGGTTTGACCAGACTACCCTTTTCCAACCCCCAATATCATGCTACCACTCCCTATTCATTCACTGAAGCATTCGTTCTATCACATATACTATTCATAACCCTCCTAGTCGCACATCACATACACTACAGATAACAAAGGATAACAAAGATCTCCAATTTCAACCGCTGTAGTGTTGCGGGCTAGGATTCCTCATAAAAACCAGAACACAGATGACCTGCACGAGTTTCTGGTGCTTTATTTCAGGGACACATCCATGCTTTCAGGGACACTGGGAACAACAGGGGACTCTTCTTCCATAGACAATGTTTCTACCAGTCATTGACAGTTACATTGTCACCTATTAAGAATTGAGATCATCTCAGTGGCCTGCGTGGAAAATATTTCAAACTGTGTCTTTTTCAAAAGTACTTTTCTCTTTTTGTAATTTAGTGAAGCCTTGAGGAATGCATCTGGGATTCATTTTGTTTCTCATACTTCTTTAGAAAAAAGACACAAATGCCTATCCCCGTCACCCTTTGAATTAAACCTCTTAATGCAGAATTACTACCTGTGCTCACCAGAGCTGAAGGTATCTTGCAGGTACATCCTTGAGTTGACCTCCCTGGACCACTTTACATTTTGTGCGTGATTTTATGTTGAAAACAAATTTGTACAGGTTCTGTTTTATCCAGCCCTGCTACTTCAACCCTCCATGTGGCTAGCACTCCTACAAGGTGTTTTTTTACATAATTCCTCAGATTTCTTCAGACAACCACCAATTGCTTCATCATGTTTACTGATTTTTCAGGAAATGTTATCCTTGGATTTTTATCTGTCTTGCTGCTCTTAGGAAACAGCAGTGATGATTTATACATTTCAGATACTTCGGGTTTGTTTTTTTAATTATTCTTTCTCTCTTCTGAATTGATTAGATTTTTTGGACATTTCCTGTGTATATTTCCTGCAGAGTTTCTTTTGATCCTAGTATGTTCTCCGGTTGGGGTGTTGTAGTCGACACTCAGCACAATATATTGCCTTCTCAATAAACAAGTCATAACGCATTAATAGTGTTTCAGTAACTTATACTACACAGCTGCTCACCAAGCTACAACTAACAACCAAAAACAGCCTATTATTAATCATACAGGTGAAACCAATGCTTTTACTAATGCTTGTTAACACTGAGGGGCCGATTCCGATCCGGGTCGGAAGGGCACCGAACGCGATCCAGCCGGAAAAACTACGAGCCGTACGTGTGTTTTCCGGCCGACTCGTACAGCTGTACGAGCGAGCCAGTACAATGCGAGCTACATGAAATTCACCGACCGAGTCATTTCCGGGTTCGGTCCGCTCCGTACGTAAGCTAACCGTGGCGTGCAATGGATGCGATTCACAACCGAGCCAGTACAATGCATGCGTTGGACAGCCTGTGCAAGCCGGAGTGTCCGGCTCGCAAAAGCTCCTGGAGTCGGACTTTGGGGGTCCGCGTCAGAACCCCCGACACCCGCAGCCGTATGACTCGCACACAGGGGGAGACCTATGGCTCTCCCCAACACAGACATGTACGGTGCAGATGGCACCGATGCGTACCCACTGTAGGGGGCGCACTTATTCGAGACGTACCCATTCAGTCAATGGGAGCGCATGTACGTGTCGTTTAACTGGCTCCCATTGACTTCTATGGGAGTCCGACCAAACCGAGTCCGACAGCATACGTGCGCATCGTACTCGCTCGGTCGGACTGTAGGGGTCCGGCTCGGTCGGAAAACACTCCGGATCCGGCTCGGTCGGAGTGCTTTCCGACCCGGATCGGAATCGGCCCATGAATGTGAAAGGTACGCCAGGACAGTGCTGCGACTAGAAGTTTCCTTCTAACTAACTTCTGGTACATGAGTCTTAGGGGCGAGTCTTCTAATAATGTCTGAGAATGCCGCTTGGTTTGACATGATGCTAAGGGGCCAAAATAGTTCTTTGTTCTTGATCTCCAATTGTTAATTTGTTTGCATAATATTTGTTTTTAGTAAGAAAGCCTGTACAGAAAGCTGCAGCTTTACAGGCCACATTCCCAAAAACATTTGCTCAAGAAAAAAATTACATATTCCAGCTGAGTTCATCAATGGACATTTCAATTGAAGCATGAAAAATGAAAATAAAAAGTAAAAAGATCTCAAAAAACAAAAACACAGCTTAAAATGGTTCGCACTTAACCTGAAAGATAACGCACCATACCACTGTATATAACAAAATCAGACAAAGTGAAACGTTGAGCATTATTTGTTAATGTCTCGATTTCGAATCACGTTTTCCTTGCATGTCAGTAGCTGGTGGGCAACAGGATGCCATATTTTGTCAGGTTAGCTCCATCAAAAGGTAGACCAGAACATGGCAGCATTAATCATCATGATTTTCACCGTGACTAACTCAGAAAGCAGATGATCTGCCGGGAAAGTGCTAGATTCAGTGATGGAAATCTGTTCAATCTGTCTTACCTAAGTATACAAGTAGTGAAAATCACCTCGCCATCCTTCTTTAGACATCCTCTCATTTGCTCCCTATCTCAGCCAGAGTTACACTGTCTTTTTTGTAATAGAAAAGATTCCACAGAGATAAACAGGATAAATATGCCGGAAATCGTATATGCATTAAATCGTTTTGTTATGTACCCATTGAAGAAGGATTAAATAAGAAAGCATATAGTAAATGTAAAGTACGCAGTGTAATGAACTATTTCAAATATAAAGGCTTGACTTCCTCGGCCTACCCACACAAGTGAGGTACCATTTTTTGTCAGAAGACTTTGGGTAACGCGGGGTGGGTGGCATTTTGTGGATCCACACAGATTTTAGAACTTTCCACCACAGAAATATGAGGAAAATGTGTTTTTTGGACACATTGTTAGGTTTGCAAGGGATTCTGGGTTACAGAACCTGGTGAGAGCCAGTCAAGTCACCCCATGCTGGGTTCCCCTGGGTGTATAGTTTTCCAAAATGTATAGGTTTGCTAGGTTTCCATAGGTGCCGGCAGAGCTAGGGTTCAAAATCTACGGCTAGGCACTTTGCAAAAAAAGGGTCAGTTTTCACCATGAAAATCTGTTATGTCCACTTTGCGTTTTGGGCCGTTTCCTGTTGCGGGCACTAGGCCTCCCACACAAGTGAGGTACCATTTTTCTCGGAAGACTTTGGGAAATGCGTATGGGTGGAAGTTTGTGGATCCACACAGATTCCAGAACTTTCCACCACAGAAATATGAGAAAAATGTGTTTTTTGGACACACTGTTAGGTTTGCAAGGGATTCTGAGTAACAGAACCTGGTGAGAGCCAGTCAAGTCACCCCATGCTGGGTTCCCCTGGGTGTATAGTATTTAAAAATGTATAGGTTTGCTAGGTTTCCTTAAGTGCTGGCAGAATTAGGGTTTTAAATCTAGAGCTAGGCACTTTGCAAAGAAAGGGTCAGTTTTCCCTGTGAAAATATAGTGTATCCACGTTGCATTTTGGGCCGTTTCCTGTCACGGGCCCTAGGCCTCCCACACAAGTGAGGTACCATTTTTCTCGGAAGACTTTAGGGAATGCGGGGTGTTTAGAATTCTGTGGATCCACGCAGATTCCAGAACTTTCCACCACAGAAATGTGAGGAAAATGTGTTTTTTTGACAAATGTTTAGGTTTGCAAGGGATTCTGGGTAACGTAACCTGGTGAGAGCCAGTCAAGTCACCCCATCCTGGATTACTCTGGGTGTATAGTTTTCAAAAATGTTAGGTTTGCTAGGTTTCCCTATGTGCCGGCAGAGCTAGGTTTTAAAATCTACAGCTAGGCACTTTGCAAAAAAAGGATCCGTTTTCACTGTGAAAATGTGTTGTGCCCATGTTGTGTTTTGGGCCGTTTCCTGTCATGGCAACAAGGCCCCACCCACACAAGTGAGGTCAAATGTTTCTTAGAAGACTTTGAAGAAAGCGGGATCAGGGGAATTTTGTGGATCCACGCAGATTCCAGAACTTTCCACCACAGAAATGTGTGGAAAATGTTTTTATTTTTAGAAATTTTTAGGTTTGCAAGGGATTCTGGGTAATAGAACCTGGTGAGAGCCAGTCAAGTCACCCCATCCTGGATTTCCCTGAGTGACTAGTTTTTAAAACTGTATAGGTTTGCTGGGTTTCCCTAGGTGCTGGCAGAGCTAGGATTCAAAATCTACAGCTTGGCAATCTACAAAAAAAGGGTCAGTTTTCACTGTAAAAATAAAGTGTGTCCACGTTGCGTTTTGAGACATCTCCTAATGCGGGCACTAGGCCTACCCACACAAGTAAGGTACCATTTTTATCCGGAACTTAGGGTAACACAGGATTGTAGAGCAACTGTTATTACCTATTGACTTTTGATGCATTTCTACCTTCCAAATGAAAGACAATGTGTAAAAAAGAAGTCATTTTGAAAAATGACCTATAATTTTCATGCTAGTAGGGGTACTCACAATTTGGGAAATGTGCAAATATCTACTGTTTCTAAACTCTACATTTTGTTACAATTTCAGAAATACATAGGTGTCTTTCATACCAATTTTTCCATGTATATATTTTCCCAAATGAATTGCTATATACCCGGTACATAAATAAAACACCATTGCAAGATGCTGCTCAGTTATTGGCTCTGGGTTCGTTGGATTCTTGGTGAACCTACAAGTCCGATATATCCCCACAACCAGAAAGGATCAGCATATGTAACGGTATATTGCTTTCAAACAACTGTCATAATTAGAAGAAGTTACAGGTGAAAACGTTGACACAAATGGCTGTTTTTTTCTACTAATTTTAAATTTTTCCCATATTCAACGGTTATTTTCTATAAAGAAACCTTGAAGGATCTACACAAAGGACCCCTTGCTGAATTCAAAATGTTGTCTTCTTTTCTAAAATGTATAGCTTTCCATGATCCATTATTATCATACCCATTTCTACCAATAACTGGAAAGAGGTTGAAAGTACAAAACAATAGTAAAAATAGGCTAGGTCCCAGAAAAATGCCAAAACTGTGTAAAAAATGTTGTTTTTCTGACAAAATTCTGCTTGTCCCTGAAAGCTGGGAAGATGGTGATTTCAGCATCACAACCCCTTTTTTTATACCATTTGCAGGGAAAAAAACGGACACTTTCATCTGTAGCCCTTTTTTCCCATTCTTCCCAACAAAAAAAAAATGTAGCTGTATTTTGGCTAATTTCTGGGTCCCCTCCAGGGGAATCTACAAACCGTGGGTACCTTTGGAATCCCCATGATGTTGGAAAAGAAGGATGCAAATCTGGCGTGGATAGCTTATGTGGTCAAAAAGTTACAGGGGCCTAAGTGTGAACTACCCCAAATAGCCAAAAAAAGGCTTAGCACAGGGGGGAAATGGCCTAGCAGAGAAGGGGTTAACAAATACAATATTTACCTCATGCGAAAGATGGTGTATGTTGTAACTGACACGCAATTACAAGTATGAAAGGTTACTAAAAACCAGTGCAGAAATGCCACCGTATAATACCACCAGTCAAAAGCAGGTGGTAAAAATACATGAAGGTGTGCAGAATGAAAGAAAAGCTGAAAAACAATACAAAAATTCAAAGACTAACACAGTAATGCAAAACAGACTACAGCGCATGCACAGTTTGAGCTGAAAAATATATCAAACACGCCTGCACACAGTGCCAGACCTACATTAACAGAGAGGGACAGGTGAAGCTCCCACAGGTTGATGGCAGCAGCTCACGCTTCAATTCAACAGTCCACTGAGCTGGATACAGCACTGTTAGGCCACTATGTAATGCTAGGCCAGATCCATGTCCTGATACAACGAACCATGCCATTCCTGAAAATGAAATAAGCATTGAAATTATTTGCATTAGACACCACACAGCAGGTTGTAGGTTTGGTGCATGGCATTTCTCAGTCACCCTTTATCAAAATATTCTGCTAAGTGATGGATGCTTTACAGAGAGTGAGTGAGGAGCATATATAGTTACCCTTAGACACCCACACTGCTAATGCCAGAAAAGCAAACATCTGTGCTACAGCAGGATTTCCTGATACCCTAGGGCCAATTTGCTGCACTCATGGGACCTCAAGTAGACAGGAACAAGTGTGCTGAAACTAAAATGAAACACATTATTTATGTGTGAATGTTGTGTGATGTGGTCGGGGTTCCAATCGATTTGTTTAAGTCAATTCCGTCATTATGGTCTTCGTTGCTAACACGGGTCCTTCACTCCACCTGGTCAGAGTCTATATTTGTGGCAATTTTTTTAAAAGGGGAGCGGGAAAATCCTGCATGTTATCACCCGATTTCTCTATTAGACTCCCTGATGACGGTAGCAGGTAGAATAGTTTAAACCGGTTGCAAACGTGGGCTGATGAAAATAGTATTTTAAGCGATGTGCAGTATGGTTTTTGATCAGGTCTAGGCACAAATGAGCAGGTCGTCAATCTCAGCATATTAATCGGAAAATACACTCAGGCTAAAGCTGGGAGATTGTACTTGGCTTTTGTTGACCTCACAGCCGCGTTTGACTGTGTCGTTCACAGTAAGCTGTGAACCATTCTGACTGATTTAAAGGTAGAACCGGCACTGGTACAGTTTTTAAGACAACCGTTCACAGGGGCAAGTGCCAAGGTTCGGTATGGAACTAACGGGGAATGTACTGCGTCATTTAAAGTGGATAGAGGAGTGAGGCAAGATTGCGCTTTGGCTCCATTCCTGTTCACTCTTTATACGAACGCTTTGGAACAGAAATTGGTGTCAAACGCTAGGGACCTACCATATGTTAATAAACGCCCGATAGTCTCCCTTCTCTACGCAGACGATGCAGTACTCATGGCACGTACACAGATAGGTTTACAAAAGGTTCTCACATCTTATATCTGTTTTATGAATGAATTATGGTTAAAATTGAATGCGAAGACAACTTTTATTATGTCTTGGGGCGGGGGAAGCAAAAAAGCAGTAGCATCCATGTGGGTGGAAGCAGAATATAATCCACTAACATATTTATATATTTGGGTGTTCTTTTTAATCGTACTTGTTCCTGGGCCCAGGCGATTAAGAGTAGGAGACTTCTTTTTATGAACTTGATGGCGGCTGTAGTCAACTTCTCTAAAAAACTGGGTAAAAAGACCCCCGAAATCCTCCTAAAAAGGCAAAATGCGTTAGCATAACTACCTTTGGGGCAGGAGTATGGGGCTTTCAGGACTGTTCACCCATTCAATACATTGAAAATGTGTTTTTAAGATTTATTTTAGCGTTACCTGCTAGTTCTCCTGTTTCTAACTGTCACACGGAGTTGGGGGTTCCATACATCTCAGATGGTATTAAGATACAACTAGTGTTACTCTGGCACCAAATCTGGACCTCCGATAGTACAGGCTTAAACAAGGAAATATTAAAGGACTCAATGAATTTGGATCATGCAACTAAGATTACCTGGTTAAAGTATGTAAAAAACTTTTTATGTGATCTTGGGTGTCCAGATTACTACACCTCACCAGAGACTCAAACTTCCATCTGTCGGAAGGAATTTAAAGCAATTTGCATGACCCACCTTGAGAAAAATAGGCTAACACTGGAAATGAGCAAGCCTGCGGTTGTTCAACATCAAATGTCAATAATAACATATGACATTGAAACATATCTTTTACGTTGTACAGGGGGATATGACAGATATGTTTTAACACGTTTTAGGATCGGAACATTTCATCGACTGATTAGCTTTACAGAGATGAACAACTGGTCTAGAGAGCTATGTTTATGCCCCTGTGATGATCTTTTCTCAAAATCAACTATTCATGTGATTTTATTCTGCAAATTTTATTCTAAGGAAAGATCCAGGTGGATCCTACCTCTCCTGAGAATGGGGAGATGGAGGCAATGTCGACCTGCTCTTGTATATTTACACAATTGTTGGACAGTGATTATTGTATAGTAGTCATGGTTGGATTTTTAACGAGTATACTGAGAGCTAGGAAAAGTTTTAACGTTCACTTTCCTTAGAAAAAAGAAGAGAATGCACTGAATTTCATTATGTAGGATTGCTCTATATATACTTGTTTACCCCCAACATAATCTTTTTTTAGACCAACTTTCTTCCATATGCAAGCACTTTTGTATTATGTACATTTGTTGTATATATAATTCATGAAATGTTTTTAAGTGTTTATAAACTTTGACTGCTTTAGTGATTTTATATGACTAAAATCGAATAAAGCTCTTTTTGATTTGATGTGATTTGTGTGATGTGGTGTGCATAAACTGAACTGGTGTTTTAGGTACACAACCCTTAAGGTACTGAGCAGACAAGTTAACCTTTTGACATCAAGATTACAGTACATTATGATTGCTGTAGCCAAATCTCTATACATGTTAGCAGTGCCATTAGAGAGTTGTTAGACTCTATGGCATATACATGGATCAATGTGAAAATGTGTAACAAATTACACCGGCCACTTTTCAAATTGAGGATTCTCAGCCAAGTCAACTTTTTTGACCACATGTACTTCTATTACAACTCTCATGACTGGTAACTCAGAGTCCTCTGACCTCAAGACCTTATTTCATATCTTCCATTCCAGTCATGTTGAGGATGGTCATAATTGGTTCTTCCCATAGCTTGTGGTAGGGCTGTGGTGGAGAACTGCCATCAATTAGAATGCTTTAGTGCTTGTGCTTGACAACTCGCTTAAGTACCTACATTTTTGAGGTTTAGAACCTGCTTTTAATGTCTTCAACATCATGTGGATATGTGGGTTCAAGATTGATTTGGGCCATTATCTGCTTCAACAAGCATGTTTTTGTTTGCTTTTGGTGGAATTGCCAGCATGGGATGGAACATTAGATGATCATCGTGTCTAACCACATCTTTGGCTAAGACCTCCCGCTTAGGATCTGTGAACTTCTACTAATTTTCCATGCCTTGGTCCATGATAAAAACTTTTGGCAGGGTTCTACTTGTAATGACTGAGTGATATCTGTGGAACGCAGCAAATTTGGTTTGTCTTGTTTCAAGGTGTGTTGTCCACACAAAACAAATGTCTGCACACTCCCAAACAGGAAGAAGTTGTTGGTGAACTTTTGGAGTGTCTTACGGCCCTTTTGAGTGTTGCTCTGAATGTTTCTGTTCTCTAGGGATTCATTTCTACACTCCAGGAACTACCAGTGCCTGAAAACATCCTATTCCTGAATTATTTTTGGGTTGTTCTATTCATCGGGTGAGGTATTTAGCACATAAGCTGCATAAAAAATTTGGTATTTACCACATACAAATTTGGTATTTTCCACATGCTCTAAATAGCACACATTCAGTATTTAACACATGCTCTAAATAGGGATACCACATTGAGGGGTAAAAACTCATAATTCGGTGTTATATAACATATTATTATTTACCCTGTGGTATCAGTATTTAACCTACATGCAAATTTGGTCGTATATACCACCAAACTTGTAATCGCGGCATGAGACCAGCAATTATTATTATAAAAAAATATTTTATCCGCATATTTCAAAACTATTGTTTCAGATCAACTCAGGATAATAATATCTGAAATTCCATAAGCTACTATTCAAGTCAATCTATAGACTTCCTCACAAACACATAACCAGTAGATGTGTATATTATTAGAAACAGCGGACACAATTCAAAAACTTCTGAATTTGGTCGACCGCCCCTTTTGAATAACTTCTTGGGTGTGAAATTGAGGTCTTTAATGACCTTATAGTGGTGGACATTTAAGCTAGAGACATTAACACTTGCATTATTAAGTCTAATCTACTTTTGAATGTCATCCATCTCAATCACTTTAACCATTTTACAAGACCAATACTGTGCCAATTTCAATAAATTAACTGGTTGGTCAAGAATCAACCCCTTTTTATTTTTACCAGTCTATAGTTCTATATATGCTATTCTTGTCAGTTGGAAATGTGGTTCAACTTAATTTGCTTCATAATATCTGTGTATTTGATTATACTAGTTGCAGCAATGTTAAACAGGGCCACAAATGAACAGAAAGAGCCCATTTTCTGACCATAAAACAGCTGTCCAACAGTTTGTAGTCGAGTTTGGTACCATTCAGTAGTAAAATGATCATTTGAAAAAAAGTGAAGTTGGGGTTCCCACAAAGAGCTGCATAGTAAGTGATATGAGAAATACACAGTTTCGCTTTATGTTTGACTAAGTGCTAGTAAACATCGAAAGACTGTTAAACTGGGTACGCTTGAAGGAAGAGGATTCACTAAGGCCAATTTTGGGCCAGGTATCTTTACACATTTGTTGAAGAAGCCATGTTATCATGAATGTATAGGACCTAGGCAAGTTGATCTGCAAATGCAGCACAATAATAAAATCAAAGGAGAGGAAATGCCCATCCTCCCTTTTCTAATGACAGCAACATGCACACTTTACAAATACACATAATACGTTGAGAGTGCTTATATTGATGAACCTGTTCCATGTACATTCTATCCTTTGGAAGAAGATTTTGGGCAAATATAGGGGTCTGACCTTTAAGAGATATAAGAATCTAGATAATATATGCATTTTGATACGATTTCACTGCGCCATCTGAATACCAATGCCTGTGGCAGTGTTCACATATGGTGCATCACCTGGGGGTCTGAGATAATTAAGTAAGTTTTGAGTTTTAACTGTATAAGGTGTATATCCAGATAATGCGCATATTAAGTCCGTTTCTAGCTCTTAAGCCCCAATTGCCTTGGGATAAAGACTGCTAGGTCATCAGCATAAGCTGCTATACTAATAAATGCTGAATTGATTTTGAGTGGGAATAGAGCGGCTAACATCTTCAGATGTTGAATGAATGGTTCCATATAAAGTGTGACCATATACTTTAATCTGGCACAGATAAGGGGCATATTCACAAGGAACTATCGCTGAGTCAACAGCACTTTATCGTAGCCAAAGTTGCCATAAATCTATCGCTCCATTCACAAGCTGGTGTTAACAGCCCACAGCACCAGTTTACCCGTGATAGCAGCCGCAAAAAACATTGCCACAGAGACCCCCCGCAACTATCGCTAATGAGATGCAGGGTGGGCGTTCCCATGCCAAAAGCCGTGATATCACACCTCAACATTCTCAACGACCAGACAGAACTGCGATAAAAACACAAAACAGGCGATAAGGTACGTTAGCACCAGGAAATCTACACCTGCTCTGACCTGGTGTAAAGTCGGACGGCAGCCGGCACAACAAAAGGGAGCACAGCACAGGGCCGCATCCGAAGGGCAACAAATGCCATGGAGCCACCCATCATGCAGCCCGGACACCCAAGAGGGCCACAACACCCACCGACACCAACCCCAGGACCACCCCTCCCTGGCACCCACCGACCAAAGACAAGCCACATCAGCTACACCTAAACATGCACAAAATAATCTGCTTAACGTCGCACAATCACAACTGGTGAAAATGCATGTGTTGACACAGAAATGAGCAGCACACATTCACTTTTGAAGCAACAAATGAAGCTTTATTAAAATGAACACTGAAATTAAATGAAGACACATGGCCGCTCCCCTCAGGACAATCCTTAGGTCCCAGCCTGCAAGAGAAAAAACATGATGAGAAGGTGTGTCCTGCGCACATCACAGGATAGAGAGTGAGCAAAGGGGAGAGAGAGGAAGAGAGGGGGAGAGAGAGATTGTTAGAAGAGAGGGGGAGAGAGAGAAGAAGAGAGGGGGAGAGAGAGAGCGTGCCACCCCTGTGCACCCAGGCCACACTGCTATCCTTCCACCATCGATGCGTAGACAGGAGGTCCCACCACGTGCTGCTGCAAGCCACAAGCCCGGGGCCCACGGACATGGCACCCTCCACACCATGTAGCCACGCTCCACAGGCCACCTGGTCTCACGTTTGGTGCTGGGTCTTCAATGGCAGACACATACCAGTGCACCGGCACCATCCCAGGCTGCACACCCACGCAGCCCAATGGGTGCCACTAACTCTGGGATCCCAGAAGTGACGCCACATGGTGGTAGGCCCGCGCTGCCCGCTGGCTCTGGCCTACACTGCTGTCCAGCAGGGCACACTAAACCTGAGCTGTCCGGACCGCCAGGATGAGACATTATCGCAGGCTGCACACCCGCTCAGCAGCTTAAGGCCCCACTGGCTCAGTGCACCCAAAGTCACCATCCCGTGGTGGGGTGCCTGTGCCGTCCACAAGGCCTCGGATGCCACTAACCCTGTGCAACCCCAGTCTGCGCCACGTGGAGGTAGGCCCGCAACAACTCATGGGCGCTTTATGAATGAGAAGCGTGGAGCAGCCGTCATCCAGTCACCACCAGAAGAGGGGAATGTGACGTTGTCGGCTCCTCATGTTGGCAGAGTCACATGGCCAGTGCCGGTATAGTGTGGTGTGTGTGCAAACCTGCCCTCAGGAAGTGGCAGTGACATGCTGACGACTAGACCAGTGCCCTTCACACCACAAGGGAGTACGCCTGTGACAGGTAGCAATGATGGCCCCCCTCAGTGCGTCATCAGAGTGAATAAATATTCTAATTACAACAACGGCGGGCCTTTCTTGCCGCACCTCACATCAGTTCAAAAAGCAGTAATGGTTGTGCAATCAGCCCCAGATGCCAGCCGCGGAACAGCGTCACTGTGTTCCAGATCATCAAAGAATGAGAATAGATGGGGGTGCACGAATCAGAGAGTCGAACAGTAAGATGGTTATGGGTAAAAGACTCCTTATTCCAAATGTATAAAATACAAAATTCAACTGATATCAAAGATCCAGCCAACGCGTTTCATTCCCCCAAGGGGAACTTCATCAGGGCTAATATAAAAGTTTCCTGTTTCCGTAAGTCTCCAAATATTCAAAGGACACAGTGTATTACACTTGTACCTGTTACTCCAAAATCCGATTCAAAATCTCCACGTTTCCTCGATATGAAGCGTGGAGCAGCCGTCATCCAGCCACCAGCAGAAGAGGGGAATGTGACGATGTCGGCCCCTCATGTTGGCAGAGTCACATGGCCAGTGACGCCTGTGCCGGTATGGTGTGGTGTGTGTGCAAACCTGCCCTCAGGAAGTGGCTGTGACATGCTGACGACTAGACCAGTGCCCTTCACACCACCAGCGAGTACGCCTGTGACAGGTAGCAATGATGGCCCCCCTCATTGCATCATCGGAGTGGTCTGGCCTGCAGTACTCCGGACCAGTGCAGGGCTTGCCGCAATGACTCATGGGATCAGGACATGGTCCAGTACATGTCTGGACAAGGAAGTGACTGATGCGTGTGTCCCTGTTGTAGTGTTCACGGGACCAGATACACAAAATGCAATGTCGCACCCTCTGACTCGCATCCCACAGGATGAACATCATTGACGCAAGGGAAGGCAATGCCTCCACATTCATCCACACATCCATACCTGAATGATGTACGACATGACAGCAGTGCGACATGGGATATTTATTTGCACATCCAGTTCAGTCATGCAGCTGGAGCGGTACAGGGCAATGCAGAGCACACTGCACAATATGGGCCCGTGGAGGGCCAGCCAGAGTCCATCCAGGATGACATGTACTGCGGAAGAGGAAGAGTACAGTCCGCAGTCTGTCCGCCGTGTCATTGGTCGTCAAACCGGATGTGGCAGTCCATGTCGCTGTCCAAGGTGAGTGCATCGGAGTGTATCGGGGGTCCGTGGAAGGTCATGAGGCCGTGTGAAGCACCAAGCAGAAACAGGCCAGGTGGCATAAATGAATGCTAGTACCTCCTGATCACAAACGCATTCACGTCCTCGTCCCCGGATGTGTGCCCTGCCCTCCCTGTGGGTGTTGCAGTACCGGCTGCAGCACTGTGTGCCACTGTCACATCAGGGGCCTGAGTGGATACATCTGGGGGCGGGGATGTGGATGGTATGGGGGCAGCAGCATTCATCAGCACCACGCCTTGTAGTGGCAATGCCATGATAGAGGTATGCAGGGCATGATAGATCCCAGCTACATTTTGATGATGTGCAGCGGTGGCTGCCATCCATTCCGCCTCCATACGCACCTTGTCCTCCATGAGCCTCCGCATGTGTGCCAGCTCACGGCTGGTATCTCTGGAGCCACTCTGAGCGGACAGCTGTTCAACTCTCCACGTCATGACTCCAGCGATGTCAGTCAGGGCTCGTTGGAGACCATGGGGCGTACATAGACACCCAAGGATGGCATCCAGTTTGGCAGCCATGAGTTCGAACCCCACCCGCAGCTGCTCAGCCATCAGTGTGTTGCAGGCCTGGCGCTGCTTATTGCTCATCGCGCTTTGGCCCATCGCGATGTTTTTTGGTGTTGTCGTTTGTGGTTTTATCTCTGTCGTGGTGGTTGTATTGCGGACATTGTCAGCGGTGTTGGCGGATTATCACATGGTACCACTGAGTTGTGAATTCCACGTTGGCACGGAGTTATTTTCCCACGATGGGCTGCGATATTGGAAGTTGCGTTACGCTATTCTTGCGGTAGTTATCACACGTTCTTGTGGATATACCCGAAGTATACAATACATGTGTTAAAGTTGGGATATGTGGGCCAAATCCCATACTTGACATGGTTTCCTATAGGAACGAGCGGGCAACCCTGTCAACAGCATCCAAATTCAGCAGCTATTGTAATAGCAGAAATGGCCAAGTTTATGTGCTCATTAGTGTCCCACTGGAGGACAAACCCATGCTGCATTTTGTCAACCCAGTTAGTAATCTTTGGAGCTAGTCGGTTAGATAAGATTTTGGACTAGATCCTAGTATTGCTACTGATTAAGGAGAGGGGTCAATGTGATGAACAAAGCTGCGTGTCCTCACCCTTTCTGTGAAATTATATTACTGAAGGTTTCACCATATGAAGCAGGCAATCTTCCATCTTTTTTGACACACTGCAGTAGGAACAAAAAGCTCACCAATTTGATTTCCTTAAAGGTTTTATCACATTTTGTGGGGATTGCATCAGAAATGGCTGCTTTATCAAATGGCAAAGGATCACTTTATCGATGTCTTGTGAGGTAGCTGCTTTCCACTTTAGAAACAATATTAGACACAGCAGGGTGGATATACAGATCAGTCTTGGTCGGCGAAATTTGGGTCTCTTCTGCATATCGATTGATGTAATATATATATATGAAAAGCCTGCCTTATTATTGTAGCATCTGTGTGTCTGTACCATCATGATCTAGATTAGTCGTGATTCATCCTCTATTGTCTCTTTACCCAATTGTAGGGACAGGATTCAGCTCAAGTCTAAGCCTGGGCAAAGCACTATGCTACGCTCGCGTAGTTTGCGAAGTTCGCGCTACTTCGCACTACGCGAACTGCACGTAGCACAGTGCGAACACGCGTAGCATAGTGTTGTGTAGTGCTGCGGTCATTTTTTGCTTGCTCGCGGTCCTCAACGTCAAGTTGGCGGCCGCGAGCAAGCAAAATGACATCCCGGCGAGACTTTTTCCTTGTTCGCAATCAGCAACATCAAGTTGGCGATCGCGAGCATGGAAAATAAACCTCCCGGCGAGATTCCCAATGCGAGGAGGTCAGGTTTCTCATTGCGAGGGGTCGCGTATGCTCGCGACCGCTCGCGATGAGAAACTACCAGTTCGCGTTGAGAAAGCTGCCGCTCGAGTAAAAATCTACTCGAGCAGCAGAAAACTACAGCTCGCACTGTGCAAGATGCCATTTTCAATGATTGCACAGTGCCGGTTGCTTGTCCGCACTGTGCAATCATTGAAAACAACATCTTGCACAGTGCGAACATGTTACTACGCAGTTCGCGAAGTGCTACGCGTAGCTCGCGTAGTGCGAACTTCACTTTGTGTAGCTTCGCGAAGTGCTACTTCGCGAACTACGCCCACCCTTACTCAAGTCTGCACGATTCTCAAAGGGGCAGATTTACAAGCCCCTTGCGCCACTTTTGCGTCATTTTTCCCATGTTAAAAGTGACGCAAAAGTGGCGCAAAGCACTTGTAAATCTGCCCCAAAGAGTTTTAGATATAAACTGCATGACTGTTTCATGATTTTTTCCAATTCTAAACTCTGCAGTTCCATTTGTGTGCAGCTTAACTTTTGGTACACTAGAAAGATTTCTGACTCAGGACTCTAAAGGCACAAAAAATCAGCAAGCTCTGGAGCAGAGGAGAGTTCATTAAGGGTGAGGTCAACCTCAAGACCAGAAAGATTAAAATGAGACTTGGATAAAGATGGTAATTTATCAAGATAAGATTGAATGAGAGAACTAGAGGAAGGGGACTCCGGGGTGTACAAATCTTCATAGAACAGTTTAAATTCATTAAGGATGTCTTGATCTTTATGAAGAAGAGTGCCATCCGCAGAATAAACAGAGTCAATCAATGTACGATCTTTACGGGATTTAAGGTAATTTGCTTGAAGTTTTCCAACTTTATTACGACCACCATAATAGCGAGCACTACTACGGAGAAGTATGGAAGACGCATTGCCAGTCGGAGTTTTGTTGAATGCCAATTTAGCGCGAATCAGGGCTGGCAGAACTGCGTTATCCGATGAGGTATAAAATGTATCCTCTAAAGCTTTGATGTGGGCCAGGGTAGCTTTATGTTGCTGGAGAAAACGTTTCTTCTTTCTTGAGACAAAGTCTATAATGAAACCTCTTGCAGTAGCTTTAAAGGAGTCCCAAATTATGTAAGGGGTGGAAGTAGAAACGTTATTAAAGTAAAAAAATTAATTAGCAAAGGTGGTGAAAGAAGAGGAGAAAAGAGGGTCAAGAAGAAGAGAGTTGTTGAAACGCCAACGGGAGGACCTGGGATGTGGTGGAAGTAGATCAAGGTCATTTATGATTGGGAATGGTCAGAAATAACGATAGGTTCAATAGAAGAGGATAATACATTTTGAGATAAAGATTGAGAAAGAAATATATAGTCTAAACGAGAGAGAGAATTGTGAGGGGGAGAGAAGAAAGAGAAGTCAAGGGAATCAGGGTGAGTGAGCCTCCAGGAGTCAACAAGATGTGTTTGGGAGATAGTATCCAAAAATTGTTTATGAGATCTATGGGGTGTAAAGCGTGTTTGGGATTGGCGATCAAGAAAGGGGTCAACAACTTGGTTACAGTCACCTCCTAAAATGAAATTTTCATCTCTAAATTGAATACATTTTTGTGTGATCATAGGCCAAAAGGAGCAATCAGGATGAGTGGGACCATAAACATTAAAACCCGTCAAAGAGATATTATTAATTGACAGCTTAGCTAACAGCCATCTACCTTCTGTATCATTTTCTTACGATATAATTTTACAATTTAGTTTCTTATGACATAGAATTATTACACCATTTTTCTTATTAGAAGTGGGAGAGACTAAAACTGATCCTACCCAGCTTCTCTTCAATTTCAAAACCTCAGTTTCTGTTAGTAGGGTCTCTTGCAGAAAAACCAGGTCAGGGTTATAAGATGTGATAGAATTCTCGGTCTCTTAATAGGGTTAATGAAACCTTTCACATTCCAAGAAATAACTCTGAATGTAAAACCATCAAAAATACATAAAAAACGACAAGAATATAAACAAAACGTACAATATTAACAGAGATGCAATAAATACTGTAATCAAACTTACAATCCAAATACAAGTACACCATTAAAGAAAAGGAGTGAAAGGGAAGGAAAAAGGAAGAAGGGAAAGAAGGACCAAAAAAGGAGAGGATTCAAAAAAGAGACAATAAGAGAAGACAGTACATGACAACTACCAATGCAGTAAAGGAATGTAGATTGAGAAAAATAGAGAGGATGACGACTGTGATACGTACCTTTCAGGGGAAGACAAAAGACGTGCAGGGAGTGGCGACACGAGGAAGACGGCATAACTAACCGGGGAGGTAGCGTCACAGCGGGGAACATATTCGATAAACAGGAAACAGAGAGAAAAGCGTTAGAGGATATGAACTTTTTTTTTTTAAAGTACCCATTGCAAATAGAAGAATATAAAAGAAGTACGGAAAACAATATAAGATAAACATAGTGCTACAATAGAATTATTAACAATAACCTGAAAAGATAAAAAACAATAAGTAAAACCAAGCAAGAGTAAATTCAAAACAGAGGAGAAAAAAGTCAAGGTCTGGCGGTTGAAGAAGAGAGAGGGCCAGAGACATCCATCAATGATGTGGAATGTGACTGGATGATTTTTCTCAGCTCTGCCGGTTCCTCAAAAGTGGAGGTTTTATTTTGGTAAGTAACCTTGAATAAACATGGGTGAAAAAGTCCATAACGAGCTCCAAGTGTGCGTAAGGGAGGTCGATGATACCAGAATTATTTCCGCCGTTTAGCAGTCGCAGAGGAAACATCCTGAGATAAAAATAACTTAGCACCTGACCAGACAAGCTGTTTTTTGTGTTTAGCTGCATTTAAAACCAGTAGCAAGTCTGTAAATTTCAAAAACAGAAAAATAACACCTCGTGGCTTGGAAGGAGCAGCTGAAGAAGACAAACGAGGACCCAACCAGTGTGCTCTCTGTATCTTCATATTTGTAGATGCAGGTAGGTCCAGAAGCTTTATGAGAAAATTGTTGAAGAAGGGAACTGGATCATCACCTTCTAAATTTTCTGGAAGACCATATAAGCGTAGATTGTTGCGCCTATTTCTGTTTTTCAAGTCCTCTGCTGATTTCTTTAGCCAAAGGACCTCCTTCTCAAGGACAATTAATTTTGTAGAAAAAGTTTGAAGTTCATCAACTTGCTGTTCCACTGTGGAAATACGAGAGTCCATAGAAGCCCACTTAGTGTCCATAGTCTGTAAGCGTGAATTAGTCTCCTCGATTAAGGGGCGCAAAGCGCATATTTCCTCAAAGATAGTGTCAAGAGAGAACGGAGAATCAGGCTTTGGTGGAGAAGGAGGGTCCTGTTTGAGGCGTTTATTAGCGGCAGATGAAATTTGCGTTTTAATTGATGCTGGTGACGAAGTTGACGTTGAAGAATTGGATTGCGCCATAGTGATAGTTTTCCTAAATACAGGAGCAGAGGGAAAAGATACTGACACTGGAGACTGAGGTGTGGATCTCTTCTGTGTAAGTAATAGTTTCTTGCTCCTGCCCATAGGGTAGAGAAGGAAAAACTATGTGCGAGAAAAAATAAAAAATAACACCAGTGAAGAAGTAGAATGACTCATAGTGCGTGAGGTAAGCTTCACAAGTGGATGCGCAAACAGTTCAAAAATACAGCTGTATTGTTATTAAAGTCAAAGTATGACTGGTCAGGCATAGAATGGCAGAAAAAATAAGTAATATTATCAAAAATCAGGAAAGCAGCATAGTAATTGAGGTGTAATGGCAGGAAATCCTCACAGGGAAAAACAAAATGGCGGCCGCAGAGGAGATAGAACAATAAAGAGAGGTTTTACCTCAAAATACAAAGAAGTCACCCATTTCAGGCATATGAGGGTGATCAGGAGCAGTTCCGATGCCTAAAACTCTCAGTTTCGATGTGTAGAGAGAGTTTATTGCCGCAAATTTTACCGTGACATTTCCGCCGCGACACGGAGCTCCGGAGCTAGGCGGCCATTTTGTTTGGCGCCGTGCGCTCTCCTGAACCACTGTTTGCAATTTGCTCTTTACATAATTTTTAGTGGGGGATCTTTTAAATGTTTTATCAAGGGAGGGGGAGAAGCTAAAATTCCTTTGTGGACATTTAAATCATTGTCAATGACTTTTCCTGGTTGGGACATTCTACAGGGACCATTTTTGGTTTATGCGCACTTTTTCCGACATACTGTGTGCAGCAGGTGCATTGCTGGTACACCGAAGGTGAGCCTGAGGCTAGCCCGTCTGCGCCTGCCATCGTCCCGAATGTATCCAGCACCAGCCTCTATGCCCATTTGTCAATCAAAGGTAGGCTCCCTATTTCCTGTGAAAGCTTGGTTCGTCACAGTCAACCCCTTAAATCTCCTTGTGAACCTCAACTTACAGGCGCAACTAGAGCCAATTTTCCGTGGCGGGGCTAAGAAAAAATTTCGGGGAGTGGGGCTGAATCTTTAAGCAATAGGTAGAGTGGAGCTGATTTCGGGGGGGCTGAATCTTTAAGCAATAGGCAGAGTGGAGCTGCAGGGGCTCTTAGAAGGGGTGAAACAACAGCAAGGCCTCATCAACATGCAAATGGTCTTTTAAAGACCCGTGAAGTGCTCGGGTGCGGCTGTGTGTGTGCCCGGGAAGCTCTCTCATCCCGGGCTGCCACACACGACGGCGGGGGCTGAAGCCCTTTGAGTCCAATGGGTGTTGCGCGCCTGACTTATACCCAATATCCTATTGGAAGATTTTGCTTGTCGACACTGTGCGTGGGCGCCCCAATGTGTTAAGTAAAGGCACAGATTTTACCAATACTCACAGTTCTAATCTATCATTAGCGCAGTTTCATGCTGCACTATTGAATGGGTGCTCATTACAAAAACATGAAATGCAGGTGTTTGATTTTTTGATTTTTTAAATGAAGAAAAAAAAGACATATTGGATCTTTCCGAACAGAGTGGGCCAATCCGGTTTTAGCTACTGCTACTCCCTCTGGCTATAAAATTCTCAGGAAAGGTCGTGAACAGGGTAGAGGTGGCGGGGTAGCAATAATTCAGGAAAATGAGCATGAATGCGTGCCCATCCCTTTGAGGGACTCGTTGATACTGTAGCATTGTGCTTCCGCTTGACTTTATCCCCACAGCAGTCAATGGAGGGTGCTCTCATTTACAGACCGCCTGGTCATGGTGACAGATTTCTGAAATTATTAGAATGCATGCTAGCCTCTTGGGCTCTTAGGTATGCTCATTACTTAGTTCTTGGGGACTTCATCCTCCATATGGATAAATCCTCAGACTTTGAGGTCTCCCTACTTTTGGATACTATGTCATCCCTTGAGCTTGAGCAACAGGTACATGGCCCAACATACCAAGCTTGTCACACACTCGACCATGGGGGCATATTATCAAGAACAGCATTAAAATTATCGCTGCTTTAGCGGCAGGAAACTGCTGCTAAAGCAGCGATGATGGGCTTGATAATATGCCCTAGAGAATTCCAATAGAAGCCCATGTTCTGGTGTGAACCTGGGCTTCTATTGGAATTCTCAAGGGCATATTATCAAGCCCATTATCGCCGCTTTAGTGTCAGTTTCCTGCCGCTAAAGCGGCGATAATTTTAACGACGTTCTTGATAATATGCCCCCATGTTTTTCCTAACTTGAGTATGGTTGTGTATGATCCTCTTCCTCTTCTATGGTCTGATCACCATTTATTTCAGTTTAATTGGCCAATACTGTTAAAAAGGTAATTCTGGAAGATGGCGGACTAGAGCCGCCGCGTCCTGCAGCTCCTGGCTTCAGCTCCCGACTGGCTATACGCAGTGACTCTATTCCTTACCGCTAAGCCGATGTGATGCTTAGTCGGTAATATCTTTATTCAAACAACGAATTTCTTCAGACCCCGGCCCCCCGGACTTACGCTAGTTTGCCGACGCTTATGCTGGTTCTGGCTGGCGTAAACGGCTGGCTCTTTGGCTCTCGGATGCTCATTCTGAGCGGAAGGTTTTTTCAAGCTGCGAGGAGAGCCTTCTGGAGAAGCCGAGTGTCGTATTACCTGTGCTCGCACAGCGCCGGCAGCAACCGCAGCAACGACAGCGGCTCTGTACTCTACACCTGCTCCTTACTGTCTGCAATCGACTAGCCACGTCTGAGTATGGCACCATCAAGGAATGCAGCGAAGGGCGCGCGAGCTGCTCGGCTCAGAGGGGGTCAACCTTCTGCATTATTTGAGGAAGATACCGAAACTAAGGGGAAATCTACAATGCTTAAAACCGGTAAGACGGCAGTCCGGCTCGTAGGTGCAGGTAAGACAGTGCTGCTCCTGGAAGAAGGAGGGCTTCGCACTGCCACGACAGATACTATTGCTCTTGTAGAGATACTTAACAGCCCCAATGCTACTACTGAGAGCGGAGGAGATATAGAAAATACCCCACCTCTGGGAGTTTGCAGGGGAGGAGAGAAAACGTCTCTTTCTCAACATGAAGGATGTTTTGATTTACAAACTGATATAACAAATTGCAAAGAAAATAAGCAATCTATCTATAATTTACTAAGTATCAACAGGGCAAGTAATAATCAAAGTAATGGTGAAGATGACTGTGTCAGCCCTCAGAATATTACCCAGCCCAGTGAAGTTTTCAGTTGGGACCTCAACCAAGCAGACTTGCCTATTAATAGTAGCAAAACCACTAAGGCTAAACAACCTAACCTTTTGGATCACACCATGCAAGGAAACCGGAGTGGTAGCTGCTTAGCTCTAGCCTCTGCCTTAGTCTCAGCCTCATCTTTAACTTTGCTCTTATCCCAGCGAGTAATTGACAGTCAACAGCAGCCAATAGCTCCCTCAGAGGAGGGGGGCAGGTCAATAGATGGTCAACAAGTAGGGGCAGATAAAATTCGCAATACATTTAGCCATAAGAAAAATGCCAAAATTATTAAAACTATTAATAAATATAGAAAACCTAGTGATTTACAGAATAGAACTGGGCATATAAGTGCCAGCTCCTCCTGCGGACTGGAAAGCAGTCCATTAAGGAAATGGGTTCATGCTAAGGGGAACGTCCGCGCTATGATCTCACGGCTGTCTGCAACCTGCCTAACTAGGCCCCAAGCCATTACAAACCTGAATCTTGAAAATGAAGAGGTCAGCATAGATGGCAGTGATCATCCTGCCTTGGTCCAGGAGGATCAGGGCGTATCATCATGTATGAATTTGATTAACGAACCTCCCTTGCCGATAACGGCAAATACAGAAGCGATGGTAGTTAAGGATAGCAACTTGGCTATAGGGCAAGAGCCTTCTCTTGCCATAATTTTGCAAGTCTTACAGGAGCAACGAGGGGAGGCACAGGCACACTATGCTCAAGTTAGGATGGATTATCTAAATATTAAGCAATCTCTTGACGAGGTCACAAGCACAGTAGTTAATATTGCTAAAGATGTTAAGGAATTGCAAGGCAGAGTTGCTGAAGTAGAAGAGATGGTTACAACTGTGGCACAGACCACCCAGACGCATGAACAGCACATCCATACTTGTCTGGCTAAGATCGAGGACTTGGAAAATAGGCAAAGGCGCAACAATCTAATGTTGTTTGGGGTACCCGAGGGAAAGGAGGGATCAGACCCTCGAGGTTTTTTTGTTCAACTTTTTCAGAAGGCCTTCCCTGACTTATCACACTGGGATTGGGACTTTCAAGTGCAAAGAGTGCATTGACTTCCTTTTACTATACAAAGAACTAATGCTCAATATCCTCGCCCCATCTTGATTTTTTTGGGAAATTGTTTTGTTGAGACAAGCACTATCCTTTAATGCGCGCCCTAATGCTCCAGTGAGCGTGGACTCTCTGTCAATCTTTTTTAGGTCAGATTTAAGCCATGCAACCATGGAAAGGAGATGGAAACTGCGGCAATTAATTGACCCATTGAAGGCTGCTGATGCCCAGGTGTTCTTGCAAGAACCAGCTAAACTGAAAGTGGTTAAAGACGGAAAATCATTTTTTTTAATGTCAGAATTAGAAGCCAAAGTGGCATTGGCAAAATGGCAAACTGCTTAACGTAGCAGTAGCAGCAAAAAGGGTTTTTTTCTCTGAAGATTTAGGAGGATTAATCACATTCTCAAAAGAATTTTAGGTGATGATTTAAGATTTCGAATCTGAGATTTTTATTTTGGGGAAGCGGGCCTTTTTTTCCTCCCAACAAGTCCCTGCTTTCTAAGATATTCTTTGATGGTATTAATGCTGATTATGTCTTTGACTTTTTTGGGGGGGGGTTGAAAATGGGAAGGAAAAAGGGAAGAAAGGGAGAAAAAGAGGAGGGGGAAGGGGGAAAAAAAGGGGGAAAAAAGAAGGGAAATGATATTCTTTGGGTTAATGGGGGTCAGAAAGGGCTAAGCCTGGGCTAGAGGGGACGCTAGCTGCCTTACTAGCGGCAGCTGTTTAGTGGGGGATGATTCCTTCTGTGGGACACAAGAAGTATGGTCTTGAAGAAGACCGGGTAGGGTGTTTGGGTGGTGGGGTGGTATTTAAAAAAAGGGGAAAAAAGTCAAAAAGAAAAGTGTCATTATTGCTTAGGTGGATATGGGAGAATGCGAATGATTTTTATTTTATTTTTTCTTTGGGTCAGCGTCTTTTAGCAAAAAGATATGGCATTAATTAGATGCTTAGCTTGGAATGTGGCTGGCTTGAATGGGAGGTCTAAAAGACAATTAGTTTGAGAAGAGTTTAAGACATATAAACCCCATGTAGCACTCTTGACGGAAACACACTTAGCCTATAAGGATCGCCGTCTCCTGGAACAGCTGGGGCTAGAGATAGTCGTATGCACTTCTCAAAGTATATCAATCAGAGGAACAGCTATTTTAGTGTCAAAAACACTGCCTTGCCAGGTTTATAAAATTCTAGAAGATCAAAGAGGAAGGTGGGCCATTGCTCAAATTAATGCCGCTTGCTATGTTTTTTGTGTTTTATACGGCCCGAATATTGATGATCCTACTATATTTGATCATTTGTGTCTAGAGCTAGGTGCCTGGCAAGGGGAATTGATATTGATGGCCATCTTTAATTGTGACATCTCTTATGGGATAGATTCTACCAGCCAGCCGCTAGTTTCGAGAATGACGAAGGTGAGAGCTTCGATCTTGGAACTGACCAGATTGCATTCTTTACATGATGCGTGGTGTACTTTATATACAAATAAACCAGGCTACACATACTATTCAGCACCACATCGCCAACACTCAAGAATAGATATGGCCTGGGTTTCAGAAACTTTATTGCCATTGGCAGATATGGAGATATGCCCCAAAATAACTTCTGATCATAATCCCGTAATTTTCTCTTTTGTTGCAAAGTATGCTATCAAAACTGCTCGAACTTTTACATTTCCTAAACATCTGGCAATGAATGAAGATTTTGGGAATTCGATTGGGAAACAAATCTATGATTATTTTATAGATAATGCTGGATCATCCTCATTTTTGATTGTATGGGATGCGATGAAGGCTTATATTAGGGGAACTATTCAGCAGTTTATATATCATCAGAATAGACAGCTGAGTAGTCAAATTAAGGATGCCTTTCAAAAGCTTATTAGGGCCAAACTACAACATGCTGATGCAGTCTATTATCAAAAGACAGAGCAAAATCATCTGTATCGACTTCTTTCTAATGGAAAAAGCAGCGGCCTGCTATATGAAGCACAAGACACTACAATATGAGTATGGGGACAGGATTGGGAAAGTCCTGGCCTATCAAATTAGAGATAACCAGCTAAGGACTAAGATCACGGCTATAAAAGGGGAAGGCGGTGTTCTTTTTAAGGATTCCGCGGAGATAGTTAATCGATTCTCCATTTTTTATCAACAATTGTACTCTTCAGAGAAAGACCAGGATTCGACTGATCTCATTGATATGACAAATTATTTATATCAGAGCAACTTACCGTCTTTAACGGAGGAAGATTTAATTTCTTTAGAACAGGAGGTTACAGAGGAAGAGGTTTTGAAAGCAAAAGAAGGGCTTACATCAGGCAAAGCTGCAGCGGATGATGCTCTTCCAGCAGAGTTTTATAAGCGTTTTAAAAACCTCTTAGCTCCTGCATTGTGTAATGTCATATCTCAAATTGCCAGTTTGGGACAAGTACCTGCCTCTTGGAACATTGCCAATATCGTCTTTTTCTTAAAAAAAGGTAAAGAACCTGAAGAACGAGCCTCGTATCGCCCAATTTCTTTGATTAATACGGATGCAAAGATATTTGCTAAGATATTGGCCACCCGGTTAGCTCCAATGATTGCTAATTTGGTTTCTCCTCAGCAACATGGGTTTATTTCTGGGAGAGATACAACTGCCCATGTTAATACTGCAATAGCTGCCTTTGATGCTGCGGAGAAGCTAAAAATTAAACTTGGCATGATTTTATTAGATGCGGAATAAGCATTCGACCGGGTGGCCTGGTACTATCTTTAGGCGACACTTTTGGCATGCGGAATCAAATATTGTTTTTTTAAATTGATAACTGCTATGTACAAAGATCCGAAAGCTAAATTGCTTTATTTTAATATTAATACCACTCCTTTTTCTATAAGACGTGGCACGAGGCAGGGCTTTCCCCTTTCACCCCTTCTATTTGCTCTCTATATTGAGGCACTTATTTGAATACTATTGGCTAATAAAGCAATCTTCCCGTTGAATAGCGAGCAGCGTCTCCTTAAACTGATGGCATATGCCGACGACATAGCTATGTTTACTGCGAATCCTAAGGAATCCATAGGACAAATAACCATGGAGGCAAAAAAGTTTGGTCAATTTTCCGGGTGTCAGCTGAATTGGAGTAAAACTCAAGTTCTGCAAAATTTTCAACTGGATGAACCAATTGAAGGTGTCTGTGAGAAGGCTACTTATTTAGGGGTTCAAATTTCTTCTACAATTAAGTTAATATACTCGCTGAACTATGTTTTTTTATTAAATAAAGTCGAAAAACAATTAAAGGTATGGCATAAGATACCACTTAGCATTCTGGGCAGATGTAATGTTCTTAAAATGAATTTTCTCCCTAAATTTCTTTATTTTTGCATTGCACTGCATTGCACTGCATATTCCGAATGTCTTTTTTTAAAAACTAGATGGAATCTTTAGTAGCTTTATTTGGGGATATCGGAAGGCAAGAAGGGCTATAGCATCAATGAAATTGCCTTATAATCAGGGAGGCCTAGATCTAACAGATTTTAAATCTTATTTTTTCTCAGCTTTTGTAGACCGTTTACGAAGTCTTTTACATCCCAAATTGGTGGAGTATTGGCACTGGCTGATTTTAGGTGCTGAAAAAACTATTTCTCTATCGTATTAATGATCCTAACTATTTTAAGCGTGTTAGGTTCAAGACGATACGCGATTTGGTTTACATATGGAACAATATTGAGTCCAAACTTTCTCTTCCTGCAATCCATAGTAAATTGCCTATATGGTGCAATCCAATGTTTCCTGGCATTTATCAAGACAGCATTGCACTTCAATGGGCTAAATGTGGGGTACATTCGCTGGGACAACATTTTTGATTGCAATGTTATAAAGACATTTGAGAATCTCTCTGTAACATTCAATATCCCACAAACCTCTTTTTTCAAATACCTGCAAATTAAAGATCATTTGGTTAGGAGATTAGGAATACAGTTGGTTAAGGGGGCTAGTATGTGGGAACATATTTACGGTCAGAATTTACATGCAACTATTAGTAGGGCATATCAAATACTCTGTGAGAATAGGACAGATGGATGTGAAAAACTGGCATTTAGATGGAGTGAGAATCTGGGGGAGGTTATTACTACTGATAGGATAAAACTGGCTTTTGATTATATCTCTCGATCTGTACATTCAACTAATCTTCAGCTCCAGCAATTTCGGACATTATGTTGTCTTTATTATACACCGGATAAATTTGCTCAATGGTCTGTAATAGGGAATTTAAGATGTGCTTCTTAGTCAAGCTTGCGTCAGAACTGTCCTAAATGTGGGCAACATGCGGCAGACATTGTGCACATGGTTTGTGCTTTGTCCTTTATTGAAGGGGTTTTGGGATAAGATTCTGTTGACTATATCAAATAAATTTGCTAGGGATTTAAGATTGTCAATTACAGAACGGATGCTAGGATACAAGGAAGAAAGTGCTCGACAGAATGGCCCCCTTTTGTCTATAATGATTGTTACTGCACGACTAGTGATAGCTAGAGCATGGATCTCTCCCAAACCCCCTACAGAGATGGAGTGGTGGTCAGCTTTTAAAGAAATTGGGGCAAGAGAGAAAGCTCTGGCTAAAGTTAGGGGAGCTCGGGCTGTCCCAAAGTACAGATCTGTTTGGGGCGCTTTAGATTAGGAAAACTCTAACACATCTATTGCTAAAAAAAAAGGAAATCATATAAATGAATTGATTGTTTAGTTAGGAAATACAGTCAACTAAGAACTCCGATCACAGTCTTGATTTGAAATTTTGATTTTATTTGAGCATACTATTTTTGTTATATATATATGTCTACTGGTATATGATTTAATTAATGATGGAATGCTGTTTTTTCTTTTTCTTGTCTCCCATATAATAATTATATGTATTATATATGAATGTATGATTATAATATCTTTTCTTTTTGACAATTTCTTTTTGGAATAAATCTGTGCTCCCTCCCACTAGAGGCCTGCTTTCTTAACAAGTGTTGGGGCGGTTAGAAGGGGGGAGGTGTGAGGATAGGGGGAATATAATAAACACTTTGAAAAACACTTACCATCTGTTGTGCTGCCGGCTGCCATCTCAGGATTCTTCTCCTCGGGGGTCCCCGCACACTGCACAGGTCCCTAGATGCCAATCCTGACTCTGCTCTCATGAGAGCAGTGCCGTGATTGGCCTAAGCAGGCTTGTTTAATGCTCGATCAGGGTCTAGGAGCCTGTGCCTCTACTCTACCCAGCTGTACAACACAGCTCGGGTGGAGGGAGATCAAAATGCGTATGACGGTTTGGACGGCATTAAACAGCCTGCCAAACCATCATGCGCACTTAACAGTGTGCACTACTCCTCCCCCTGAACTCCTCATGGCCTACCCCACCTAGACTTGTCTGCCTGCAGCAGAAATAAAAATAAAATGATAATAAAATAGTTTTATTATCATTTTATTTTTACCACTTTTGTCTGCTGCGTAGCAGTCAAGCGGGGGGTCGACGCTCCTCCGCCACAGCAGAGGAGCCACCGCTGCTCACTCCCGCACTATGCATAAAATGTATTCAACTGATCTGATTTATGCACTAGAAGCAAATACTCTGCTCCTATCTGGCTCATTTGAATCAGATGCTGTGTGTCTTGATGATTGGATTTGAGGTATTATTAATGAGCTAGCCCTGATTTCCACTCGTCATTCACAGAGGAGTAAACCAAATGCTCCTTGCTTTACGGAGCACCTTAGATTAAGAAAAATAATGAAATGTAAACAACTTGAAAGGAAATGGAGGCACAACTACAGTTTACAGGACAAAATTGCTTGCAAACTAGCACTGAATAACTATTACTCAGTGCTGCATCAAGCTAAAAAGGTTTTCTTTGAGAACAAGATTGCCAAAGCTGTAATAAATCCAAAGAGATCATTAAAATTGTGAAAACCTTTTCTAGTACCGAGGTCATCCCTTGAGATTGCCAACCTTCAGCAGGATGGTGTGACTGGCTGGAATCCTTTTTTCATGAGAACATTTCCACCATTCAGGCAAATCTACTCATGGATGTGGAATCAGCAGGTATTTAACCTGAGACAGTCAGGGGAGGCCAACCCTTGCTAATTTCAATCCTGTATCTCAAGAGGACTCCTTAAATGCTATCAAGAGTCTGAAGTCAGGAATTCCTTCTGACCCTTTCCCTTCCTCAAAATTAGCCAAAGTAGCCCAGGTTATTAACCCAATCATAAATCAAGTGTTGCACACCGCTTTGCAATTTGACAAGATTCCGGCACATTGGAAAAGTGCAAAAATCCTACCATTACTTGAAACAGCCACAGCGGATCCTAAAATACTGGCTAATCATAGACCTATCTCCCTTCTCCCTGCTTTCTCCAAAATATTGGAAAGATTGAAATGATTTGCAACTCCTACACCCCACCCAGTTGGACTTTAGGCCTCACTTCAGCACTGAAACAGCTCTGC
Source organism: Triturus cristatus (assembly GCF_964204655.1). NCBI lineage: Eukaryota > Metazoa > Chordata > Amphibia > Caudata > Salamandridae > Triturus > Triturus cristatus. The sequence goes on from NC_140586.1 coordinate 582,604,674, forward strand.
TACAAACTGTGGAATATGTAAGGGGGCCCTGGATATAGGAGGCCAGGCCATCTTGGTTATGTTGGACTTATCAGCTGCCTTTGACACTGTCTCCCAACAAAGACTCCTCAATCTCCTCCATGCAATCGGGGTTGAGAATATATCTTTGAATTGCCTCACCTCTTTTTTAGATGAAGGAAGCCAAGAGGTTTAAATGCCTCCTTTTTCTTCCAGAGCGTGCAAGTTGAAGGTTGATATGCCACAGGGCTTGGCTATAAGTCCTTCCTTGTTCAATGTTTATCTTACACCATTACAAGTATTAGTGGAGTCTCTAGGAGCTAAAGTAATCTCCTATGCAGATGACACCCAGCTCCTCTTCCCCTGTGGGAAGGGAGAAGAGCTTTCTGGAGAGTTTCTTAAAAAGTGTCTCTAATTTATTTCAGTGACTAGCCATTAATCAGTTAAAATGTAACCAGGATAACACTAATATCAGGTGGCTCATCTTCATCAGATCTATGGATATCATTTTGGCCGAAGGGCACTCCCCTCAGGGCTCAACAAATAACATAGGCATTAAATTAAATAGTGCCCTCTCCTTCCAACCACAGGTCCAGTCTCTGGCAGGTTCCTGCTTTGGGCTGCTACAGATGCTGAAAAGAGTTGTGCCCCCTTTGTCAGAGTGTTCCAAGAGAATGGCAATCCAAGCATTAATAACTTATAAAATGAATTACAGCAATACTCTCTACCAAGGTCTCCCAGAGGAACTCCTAGGCAGTCTTCAGGTGATTCAAATTTTGGCTGTCTGGATGCTTCTTATTCTTCCCCTGAGAACACATATGTCCTCTCATCTGAAGGCCCTCCACTGGCTTCCCATAAAAAAAGGATCTTGTTTAAATCCATTGTCCTGGTAGAAAAAGCTGTGCATGTCTCAGGTGCCGTCGATCTGAGGGAGAGGATTCATGGTTATGTCCCTTCTAGAACTTTGCATTCCTCTTCTGAACATTTGGCTAGAGTTCCTAAAATCCATAAGCTCAGAATAGGCAGCAGATCCTTATCCTACCTTGGGTCAGTTTCATGGAACAAATCCCTTTGGACTTACGTACTACATTCAATTCCCCCTCTTTTAAGAAAGATTTTCGACAATCTTCATAGGCCAATCGCTGTGAGTGCTGTTATGTCTGTTTAGCATCGGAATGCTCTTTGAGTTGTTGCGCTCTATATAAATTTCAATAACATAACATAACATGACATGACATAACATAACAATTCCTGTGGTACAGGGTAATGCAGCTTTCTTGGATATACCTGTATTTTTTGATAAACACATTTTTATTTTCTTATAGAGAGCAAAATCAAGGAGAGCATACAACAATCTGATTAACTTTGGCATCAATAAAAACCTATCACAGAAGTATTGATAATCAATCACTTGAACCCCCACCCCTCCCCCACCCTCCACCTCCGTCCCTCGACCCCCCCTAAAACAAGCCCCCAAGCCATTTACCCCACACTCTGCGATTCTTTTTGGGGCAGCCCTGGGCAACGTACAAAGTCCGTTCCTGTGCGGCGCACCAGTCCACCCCTCTTTTCCATGTGGCACCTTTGGGTGGGTCAATCTGCTTCCAAGCGGCTGCGATATCTCTTTTAGCCACCACCAGAGCAGTAGTTAGGAAATATTGTTCGTTACAGGATCCGTCCAACCCATCCGTTATCCCCAGCAGAGCCAGCTTAGGGTCATGAGGGACCTCCCATCCTAGGACCTCAGTTAGTTCGGCTTCAATCTCGGCCCAATAGTTCCCCAGGCATGAGCAAGACCAGACCATGTGAAAGAAGTCTGCCGGATCTACCCCGCACCGAGCGCATGAAGCATCCTGACAGAGGCCCGCTCGATATAGGCGTTCCGGGGTCAGATATGCGGCGTGGAGATAGTAAAGCTGTATGAGCCGCAGTCTAGCCGAAGTGGTAATCGTCCTGGGTGCCTTAAGGGCATCCCTCCAATCCGCCTCATCCAGAGGACCCACCCAGGTCTCCCACCGCTGCCTCAGTCCGTTCCAATCCACCGGAGTGTTATTGACCAGGGACCGATAAATACGGGATATTCCTCCCCTCCCAAGACACCCCAGCATCACTTGGGCCTCGGGCGGACTATGGCCGGGTATCCTGGAGTCTAATGGGACGTGAGATCGGATTGCATGGCGCAGTTGGAGATATTTATAGAATTGCGAAGAGTGTAGAGAGAACTGGCTCTGGAGCTCCTGGAAGGAACACTGTGGAAGTATAATGAAGACAGGAGCAGATGTAATGGGAGTAAGACGTTTATTCGTCAACCCTAAACAGCTTCCCCACAGCAGTAACGGTAAAGCATAGAACACCCAACAGGACGTTCGGTCATTCCAGATCACCGCATTCTGTATTCCACCATGAGTGGGAAGCACATAACATCACAACACATTTCCCTCCTCTTAAACATTTTAAAGAGAAACAATAATTCAGTATAAAAATTTAAATAAAAGCAAACCGCAAATATAAAACAACATGAGTGTCATCTCAGGTTATCCTAAATTCTCAAAACCCCTTTTATACATCACGAAACCTGACTGGTTTGGAAACATTCCTTTTGCTTCAGCGCAAAACAGGAAACGTACCTTGGTCAGAAACACTTTTCCTGCCACCATCAGATGACGTGAAACTTTCATTACCAACACTCATACCCTGCACATTTCCCTCTTCACTGTTGGTAACTATTTTATGTACTCTGTTCTTATTCCACCAATCACGTCCTTTAACCCTTACAGCATTTCTAGAGACTGCATCAACCTGTACAGGATCTCTAAACTTCGAATTCCCCTTCACCACATGCGTGGGAATCTTGATTCGAACCCAATCACCCACCTCTATCCTTGTTTGATTCACACTTACACTATGCTTCTTATCATAATACTCTTTCATTTTCTTTTGGTATTGTTCAACTTTTAATTTCAATGTCTCATCACCAGGGTTACACCTGTCCATCTTAGTTTGAAAAGACCTCAACCATGGGGGACATAATTTAGACGTTGAAACACGCCCCCTCATAAGTTCAAAATTACTTTTTCCCGTAACAGCATTGGGAGAAGTGCGGTGAGACCACAACATGCTCTCAACAGCCTCTAAAACTGGAACAGAATTCTGTATTGACCACTGTATGTATTCAACCAACGTCCTATTCATCTTTTCCGCTAACCCATTTGCTTGTGGGTGATAAAGTCGCACCCAAACCTTCATTACTAGCATCTACGGTAATAATACATTGACTAGAAGAGTCAAACGGTGCTAATATATTTGGAGAGCTGATTTCTTTCTTTAGATTATCAAATTCCTTTTTGACACTCAGTAGACCACATGAAACTTTTTTTTTTCTTAAGCAGCTCCCTCAAATTCGCAGTTTTGGTCGAAAAGTTCTCCACAAATTTAGCATAAAACTCACAAACCCCTAAAAATGAAGAAACATGTTCTTTTGTTGTTGGACACGGTGCTTTGATGATGGCATCAACAAGACCAGGTCTTGGTGAAATTCCTTTCTCTGATATAACATGACCAAGATACTCTATACTTTCCTTACTGAATTCACATTTTTTAAGATTTGCAACAATCCCCGCTTTTTTGAGTCTTGTTAAAAGTTGTTCCATTAAATCATCATGTTGTTTTAAATCTCTTGCTGCCACCAGAATGTCGTCCTGAAACGTTACAACTCCTTTTAGACCATTCAAAACATTTTCTAGCACACGTTGGAATGTGGAAGCGGCGGAAGCTAGCCCAAAAGGCATTCTTTTGAATTGAAAAGTCCCGATAGGAGAAACAAAAGCTGTGAAATGTTTGGATGACTCATCAAGAACTATCTGATGGTAGGCGGAGGATAAGTCTATTTTGCTAAAGACTTTTGCCCCAGAAAATGTAGAAACAATGTCATCAACACGTGGTAGAGGATGTGAGTCTACCCAAATTACTTTATTTAAGCTTCTAAGGTCCACACATACCCTAAGTTGGCCATTTTTCTTCCTTGCGATAACCAATGGAGATAACCAAATAGACGACTCAATTGGTTCAATAACCCCATCTTCACACATTTTTTTTAGAATCTGTGATAATTCATCTCTTACACTGAACGGAACATTCCTCAATTTGTGTTTGACTGGAACTGCACCACTTTGCACTTTGATCATGTGTTTGAAACCAGATATCCTTCCCAATTTATCACTGAAAACATCCTCATATTTTTTTATCCACTCCACCTCGCTGGGTGCCAGGTCAGAAAGATTAGCACACGGATGGTCTGGAACCAAGGAAACTTGAATTCTCTTCCCTGGCCTGAGCGTCATGCCAAATAACCCTTGGTGGTACCATCCTAAAATGTCCAGCCCTTTCTTAGCCACATATATCTTCCCGTAGATCACTTTCTCTTCAAACTTTAAATGACCTTCAAAATAACCTGTTAGCTCTATCTTTCTCCCATCATATGTGAAAGGATTCCTATCTGGCGGAAGTAAGACTTATCACTCCACGTTTTCTTAAATAACTCTTCAGTGATGATGGTCATTCTTGCCCCAGAATCTATTAACAACTTTAAACTTTTACCATCAATTACAATGTTTTAATACGGATCTACACAATCCATTTCATCACTTTGAACTACAACCACCATGTCTCTCTGAAATTGCTCATTCATATCTTCATAGGTAGTGTCATTTTCAATCACAGTACTAACCTTTATGTTCTCCTTTGGTGTTTGACATACCTTTGCAAAATGACCAGTTTTATTACACAACTTACACTTTACATTCATTGCAGGACAAGGACGCCCGTTAAAACCATGTCTTGTGTTACCACACCTGAAACAAATGTTTTTTTGATTGAAAAACTTTCTTTTCCCTCTTTTAAAAAAAAAGAGATTTACCAGAGCCCTTCTGTGTTAACCCCGTACTCTCCTTGTTAACTTCTTTGACAACTGACACTCCAGATTCTTCATTTTTTTTCTTTAACTCCCTTGAGGACTTTTGTGATATTTCTATACTTTTTACTATATCTATTGTTTCAGTGAGAGAAGGGTTCTTTAACGTCAATAATTTTTCTTGAACCTTCTTGTCCCAACACCTCACCACTATCTGATCCCTAATCAGTTGTGATGTGAAGTTTTCAAACTCACATTCTGCCGCTAACGTACGCAACGCAGCTACATAAGTAATAATTGTTTCATCCTGTTGCTGCTCCCTGGTAAAAAACTTGTGTCTGTTGACAATAAGACTGGGTGGAATATCATATTGTTTTTCTATTTTTTTAACAGCTAACTGATATTCATCAAAATCCTCTTCATCTTCTCCTACCTCATACGGTGGTAGATGTTCATATACCGACTGACCCTCAAATCCCAAACTATGTTCCAATAAGAATTTTTTCCTTTCTGGGCAGTATCTATTACCCCCAATAGCGCCAAGGTATTTTGTGAAAGCTCTGTACCAGGATCGCCACGGAATAGGTGGATCCTCAGGAACCTGGAGGAAAGGCAGAGGTGCGTTGATACTTTGCATACTCATAACACACTTAAGAAAAAGACTTTTGACCAATTTTAGAATACTTCGGGTGAAAATCTGGGAATCTAGGCTAAATTTAAAAAATCAAGCTGGATAGTTTCATTGAATATACACCCCACCCCTAAAGGTCACCTTTCCCTTTAAAGTAACACGTTTTAACAATATAAATAAAATAAGGAAAACGTTTTTTTTTTAAAACAGACACTAAGCAATACTAAAAGCACACTGTGCATGGACAATTTATATGGTAATTTTTCTCGTTTATAACCCAAACAGTTTTGTCACGCTTTTATCTCTTGTGAGCGTGTCACAGTGTAAGCCCACTTGTTTATTTTCCTTCACTTAACACGCTTATGATTTATGTGTGCGTGTCACAGTGTTTATATGCCAAACAGTTTTGTCAAGCTTTTATCTCTTGTGAGCGTGTCACAGTGTAAGACCACTCATTTACTTTCCTTCACTCGACACGCTTCTGATTCATGTGAGGGTGTCACAGTGCATTTGGCTCCACAAAACGTTAGATACGTTTTGCTCCCATTGCTCACTTTGCTCGTTGACAGCGTATAAACAACATAGCGTTGCCTTGGGCGTTTAAGCGTTTCCAAAGGAGTCAACCCAAAATGTCCGCCGGGAGTGTTCAGATAGGCGCGTCACAGAGCGTTAGCCAAATGCCCGATCAGTACTGAAAGCATATGCGCAAAAGCGAGCTTACGTTGGACGTTGTGGGCAGCCAATGGATGTGAGGTTGCTAAGGGGATGTGCTTCCCTAGTTACCGACTCGCTCGATGCCCCGTTTATTGTTTTGCTCCTTTTCGACAAACAGCGTGACTTGTGGGAAGCTGACTTCTACTCTGCGTATTGTTGATTTTCGACGAGGGTGAATCCTGAAAAGTAAGTAAGTCCTACTTACAGTTTTTTCCTTTCACACATCTTGTATGTCATGAAACACCGCACAAGTTGTCTCGCACGCGTAGTTTCTTCCAGGGTTGACGTTTTCTCCAAATCGTCGCCAAATTGTGGAAGTATAATGAAGACAGGAACAGATGTAATGGGAGTAAGACGTTTATTCGTCAACCCTTAACAGCTTCCCCACAGCAGTAACGGTAAAGCATAGAACACCCAACAGGACGTTCGGACATTCCAGATCACCGCATTCTGTATTCCACCATGAGTGGGAAGCACTTAACATCACAACAAACACATGTGGCTCCCCCGCCAAACATCACCCAAGCGGGAGATCCCCAGAAGATCCCACACTCGAAATTCCTCAAGCCCCGCCACCTCCCGTAGCCAAGTACCGTGCCAAAGTGGTGTGACCAGGGTCATTGTCTTCGATCAATGGGTGTGCCGCAAGGCGGCGCGCCACGCCAGAAAGGGGCCCCGCACAACATCCGGAAGCGACCGAGGGATCATCGCCCCATAGAGCATGTTCTGAATAGCTGAGAACCCGGTGAGCTGCACCTCGAGTCTATAAGCTGGATCATTCCACCCGCACGAGAACCAGTCATGAACCACCAACAGCTGAGTGGCAAGATAGTACAAGTACAGATTAGTCCTGCTCAGGCCTCCGTCATATGAAGGAACCCGGCAACGGTCCAATGCGAGACGGGGTCTGCCGCCCCCCCCAGAGAAATTTAGTTGCAATTTTATCCAGGTTCCGGAAGAAGCAGGGCGTGTTCTGTAGCATATAAAGGAACTTGGGAAGGATCATCATCTTATAGATGGCAATCCTCCCCAGTGGGTTCAACGGAAGCGACTGCCACCTCTCCATATCCGATCTGGTCTTATTGACCACAGGGGCCACATTGAGAACCCAGCAGAGTTCCAAAAGAAGGGTGACCCAAATCCCCAAATATTTAAAGGAGAGCCTCCGAAGGGGAATATCAGACTGCCAGTCGAAACACTCCCTAGACGGGTGCAGCGGGACCAGTACAGATTTCCTGGGGTTTAGATGAAGACCAGATGCCTGACCAAACCGGCGAAGAATCCGGCGGACACGGGGCCCCGAGACAGCCGGATCCGAAAAATAGAGAAGGACATCGTCCGCGTATAGAGCAATTTTATCCGGGGCCATGCCCGGCCAGTCCAACCCACGGAGAGTAGGATCCGACCGTATCATCACGGCCAGGGGCTCCATTGCCAGGGCGAAGAGGAGGGGCGAGAGCGGGCAGCCCTGCCACGTCGCCCGTCCTATGGAAAATGGGCGGGAGAGAGCCCCATTGACCAACACTCGGGCTCGCGGGACTGCATACAGGACACGGACCATGGCGCGAAACTGGGGGCCAAAGCCCATTCGTTCCAAGGTCTCACCAAGATAGTCCCACCCCACCGAGTCAAAGGCCTTTTCGAAGTCACCCAGCAGAAGGGCCAGGTAGGGAGAAAGGCGCTCCCGGTGGGCCAGGGCGATGTGCAAGCGCCGTAAGCAGTGTCTGGTACCCCGGTTCGGCATAAATCCACATTGGTCCGGGTGATCCAGTGAGACAAGAAGCGGGCGCAGCCGCTGCGCGAGGATAGTGGCGTAAATCTTAAGCTCGGTATTAATGAGGGATATCGACCGGTAATCCAAACAAGACTGTGATGGGGGTTGTGTCTTGGGAAGGACGACTATAGTGGCTGTGTCTGTTTCCTGTGGGAACAAACCCGTTTCCACCACCTCTGCAAAGAGATCCAGAAGCCCCGGGGCTAGGGTCTCGCGGTAGTAAGCATAGTATTCCTGTGGGAAACCGTCTGGTCCCGGGGTCTTCCCAGAAGCCAGGTAGCTGATCGCCTCATCAATTTCTTGCAGCTTGATGGGCAAGTCAAGGGTCTCACACGCCTTCCGCCCCAACCGCCCGAGGACCGCCCCGCTCGTCCCCATCAGCTCCGCCAGGGAGATCTCCGGCGCCCGAGCTCGGTATAGTTGGGAGTAATAATCTGCAAAGGACTGAGCCATTGCCGTGGAGACCGTGTGGGTTACACCTGTGGAATCCCTGATGGCAGGAATGATCCGGCCTGCCTGGGGGTAGGTAGCCAGCCGATAGAGAAGCGTCCCATTGTTATCCCCCCAGCCGTAAACCCGGGCCACCGAGGAGCGCCAAAGAGTCTTCGCTGCCTCCAGAGAGTGCAAGCGTATTTCTTCCCAGAGGAAGGCCAGTCGGCGCGCCCGTGTGGCATCTCTCAATGCCTCCTGGTCCCACTCAAGCTCCAAGGCCTGTGCCTCGCAAGCTGTGAGCTGCTGGATTTGTTGTCAATGCTGCTGCTGCACATGCCCCTTTGCAGCCCCCCTAATAGTTGCCTTGCCGGCCTCCCAAAGGGTGGCCGAGGAGGAGACGGAACCTACATTAGTAAAGTAATAATTCGCAATCTCACCTCCTACCATATTCCGAAAAACTTTGTCTTGAAGGAACCAAGCATTCAGACGCCACATCGGGCGGGCAGACACGGGAGGCGGGCCAAGAGCGAGGAGCACTGGCGAGTGGTCCGACAAGCCCCTTGGAAGAATGCAGACATCCTGAACCCCTGCGCATTCGGTAGACGGGACGAACATTAGGTCGATCCGGGTGTGAGAGTGATGCGCCGCCGAGGTGGGGGTATATTGGCAAGCCTGTGGATGCCAGACCCTCCATACGTCACACAGGGGTTTCGGCCCAATTCGACAGTTGCTTCGCGCGAGCGGCTCGGGCGAGGGAGATCGGACCCGTTGAATCCAGACGGGGCATGTAAACAGCATTAAAGTCTCCCCCTAGAATGAGCGACCCCGCCGGAAGTGTTGGATGTAGATCTGCGGTGTGGGAAAGGGCAGTCTGCAATAGGGATGATGCCACATAGAGGGACAGCAAGGTGAGAGGTCGCCCTTCGAAAGTGCCACAAACCGCGACAGCCATTCCGTGGGAATCTAGATGCACCTGAGCCAGTACAAAGGGAAAGGACCATCTAAGCAGGATAGCCACCCCCCGGGAGCCCCTAGCAAATCCCGAGTGCCACACCCTATTGTATCCATAACGGGCGAGAAAGGGACATTTATTGCCAAGAAGGTGGGTCTCCTGGAGGAGGAGCACATCGATCTCCGCACGTTGTGCATATTTAAGGACTGCCATGCGTCGAAAACGGTCCAAAAGACCATTGACATTCCAGGACAATACGCGCATGGCAGCCTTAGGAACGGATGTGTCAGCCATGGGTATATTCGGAGGCTGGAGCCGAGGGGGGGCACACAGGCACACGAGCACCCTGAAAGGAGGGACATCGGGAAATCGGACATGAGCGCAGGTCAAAGGTTACATGATGCCGTGGAACAACAACAGAGAGAAGTTTACCCTCCACCAAGAAGGAAGAAACAACCCCAAACCAACCCCAACCCCCAACCCCTAACCCCCCACCCTATACTTCAAAAACAGAAGCATCTGTTGCCCTAACAAAGTGTAACAACAACCAAGCTAGAACGCTCGGGCCTGAACACCAGTGGACCCCTTAATAGATTGGAACCAGCCTGATTCACCTGCCCTGGCCGAGAGCAACTAGTATAATGGAGCACCGCAGCCTGGCCCCCAGTACCTGCAGCCCGGTAGGCCACCCCCATTCCCCCCTCCCGACAAGAATACAAACAGAAGAAAGAAGTCAAATGAGAGGGCTGCGGGAATGGTCCGAAGTGTCCATCTGTGCGGCAGGCCGGGCCGCGGAAACCGCCTGCTGGGGCGACACGGCCCGCCGCCCGGTATCCGCGGGACTTGTAGGCGCCACTGAGGACGCAGAAGAGGCCCCAGACGCCCGGCACGGCCGCCCCATGGAGCGCGTGATGACCACCTCTCCCACTGCGCGTCTCCGGTCTTGATGACCGGGGCATCTCCCGCCCCCCCACCCACCCGCTGGCGATCCTTGCCCAGATCAATGTAAGGGACGTTCCTCTATCAGCCAAGTCCAGGCCGCTCTCGGTGTGTCAAAAAATATTGTCTTATGCTGAAAAATGACAAGAAGGCGGGCCGGGAACTGAAGCTGATACTGGAGGCCCAGGGATCGCATCTTCTGCTTCACCTCCGTATAGGATCGCCATAGCTCCTGGACCTCCCGGGTGTAGTCCGGGAAAATCATTATAGTGTGGTTTTGGTACTTGAGAGTTTCTGTGCGCCGGGCCTCACGTAGAATCGCGTCTCTGTCCCTGAAATTAAGGATCTTGAGGATGAAGGGACGGCGAGGTGCACCCGGAGGCCTGGGCGTCAGGGAACGATGGGCCCTCTCCACCATGAATGAGGCAGACAGGCTGTCCGCCGGCATCCAGGATTTAAACCAGTGCTCCAAAAAGTCATCCGCACGGCCCGACTCCATCCCCTCCGGGAATCCCACCAGGCAGAGGTTACTACGCCGGGCTCGGTTTTCTGCGTCATCCACACGGCGGTGCAGCTCCTTAGAATGGGTGGTCAGTTCTCGCACCTGGTCCTGCAGCTGACGGATATCATCCTCAGCGGCCGATATTCTCGATTCGGCTTCAGAGATGCGGGTGGTGGCGTTACGCAAATCTTGCCGAAGAAGGGCAACATCGACCCTGACCTCCCCCACCATGCCCTCCAGGGAGGAGCGGAACGCATTGATGGCCTGCAGGACAGCAGCAAGGTCCGTGCTAGGGGCTGGAGCCGCCTCCTTGGTGGGGCCCGCCCCCCTGTCGGAGGTCGTGAATTGGTCCATCCTGGTTTGGGTGGCCGCAGGCGTCGGCTTGGATGCCTTGTCCTTACCCATGGTGGTGGCGCCTCAGGCAACGGGGACGTCGAGATCAGCCGATGAGCCACGTATGCACCACCAGTGCTTCCACAAGGGCCGGGGAGGCAAAAGGCAGGAGGGAGGAGACACGGTTAGGGCATCCCGCCTGGCCAGAAGGTCAGTCACCACAGGTACCACAGGGCACTTCCCAGCATGCTGTCCGATATGGCAGCCGGTTATCTCTCGGAGTACCTCACCGATCCGTCACCCGCTGATATCCATGGAGGTACGCCGCCATCCACCGTATACCACAACCAAGGCAGGCCCCACAGCTCAAATCGAGGGCCCGGGCCCGAACACCCTGTACCGACACTCCTGCACTGGAAAGGCCTCCAGGACACAAATGAAGGCGCTCACCGACCCCTCTGAGGGGGCCCCTCGCCACCACGGCCTGTGCTCAATCCAAGACCATGGGTTCCAAACAGTTCGGACCCCCCCAGGGGGTCCCGACAGCGTCCCCCCAACACCGTCAACTTCATAGCCCAGAGAGGGGGGGAGGGGTGGAAAGGGGAAGCCACACACACCTTGACCGCTGGCCCGCGGCCCGATTTTCAAAGGCGGCTCCGCACCATCGAACGTCCCCCGCAGGCCGCGGAAGACCAGATCCAGAGTCGGCGATGCAGGCGGGTTGAGGAAGGGAGGGGAGCTGGCCCCCGACCGTCGACACCCGGCCCGATGGGGGTTGTCCCCACTGCCCCGGCCCCCACAACAGCTTCGGTAGCCCCACTGATGCTTCTCCCCACCGCCGCACTCACCACTTGGTCATCGGTGGAAATCGGCCACTCGGAGCCCGCTCCACACCTCCAGCACCTCAGCAGATGGACACCAGGCAGGAGCTCCTTTATCACTCTCGCGGGGGGGCCCACAACGGCAGCAGAGACGCCTCCTCACGGCCACCGGCAAGCTCAGGCCCACACACCTCGTGGGCGCCGCAGGCTTGAGTAGCCGCCCGCCCGCGCCACGGCACCAGGACTGCTGCCTCCTCCCACCGGCCTGCTATCAAGATGCCGGGTCGGGCTCTGAGGAGGCAGAGGCGCGCCAAACTCGAGCCAGGGACAGTGGGAAAGTTCCGTACTCCAGCGCGCCCGGATGGAGACGGCCAGGGCAGCTCCGAGCAGATCAAGAAGGATTTGTGTGGTCCAGCGGCCGGAGCTTCACCGCGAGGCGGCCATGCTGGTCCGACGCCACCAATATATATATATATATATATATATATACCTGTATTTTTAATGTTCTTTGCCCCTCTTAGCTACAAATATATCATGATTAGGAGACATATCAGGTTTATCAATAGATGAATCTATTACCTGTCCTCTATCCTGCCCTGAAATGCATTCTCTAGCAGTGCTAGAACCGAGAGAGGAATGCACATCCGGGTCTTCCACCAAATGTCTCACTGTGTCTAGAGAGGTGATTCTAATTCTCTTCAAAGTAAGTTGAGCCTGCGAGTCACAAGTGGAGGGAGCCAAACCCTCACCAGCTGAACTCTACACTGAGTCGCCAGGAAGTCAAAAGAATTGCAGCGCTTGATCGTTGGATTGCCATTGACCGCATCAGGGAACCAGCAGGTGAAAGGGGCCTAAAAGCCCAGGAGTCATGCACCCACTAGAAGGTCACATCTGTGATCCATGAGAAACTGCTACAGTTTTTTATGACTGCCTTCTTGCTGGTAGGCTTGGTGACTGGTCCATGTCACTTTGAACCTATTTGTAAGACCCAGGGTAAAGCGAGAACTCTCCTTGAGGACAGAGCTGTTTTAAGTCATAGGTAAAGTGGACCCTTTCAGGGAACCCCAATACTGCCCCCTCTGTCCTGCAGAGATTTGCCCCGATGACCTTGAATGATTTTTAATCAGATTGTTTTAAACATAGTTTTCCTTTAAATGTATTTTACTACAGCTGCCCTAGTCCTTTTCAATCTCTCTGCAGCCTTTGACACCGTCGCCCACCACACGCCTATTGGCCGACTACACCATATTGGAATCAAAGAAGATGCTCTTGGGTGGATGGCATTGTTCCTCAAGGAGAGCAACCAGAGTGTCTGCCTCCCTCTCTTCACATCACAGCCCAAGAGCACCATCTGCAGCATCCCTCAAGGTTTATCCCTCGATCCTACCCTCTACAACATCTAAATGACGCTGTACATCTGCAGGACCCACGACATTAACATCATCTCATGATGCTGTTAGCAGACATCAGCAGGACCCACGACATTAACATCATCTCATGACGCTGTTAGCAGACATCAGCAGCACCCACGACATTAACATCATCTTGTATGCTGATGACACCCAGCTCGTTCTCTCGTTCTCAGCGAACCCCAGCACTGCATGAATCAGGTATTAGCCTGTATAAAAGACAACTGCCTGAAGCTTAACAAGGACAAGACTGAAGTGCTGATTTTTGGCATACACACCGCTCTCTGAAATAACTTCTGGTGGCCATCAGAACTCAGCCCTGCACCCACTCTGAAAGACCATGCCCGCAACATCGGCATCATCCTGGACAGTGGACTCTCCAAACACCACAGGTCAATGCCATCTCCTCAGTCTGCTTCCACACACTCTGCATGTTATGTGGAATTTTCAAACGGCTACCCATCAACAACAGGAAAACAGTGACATAGGACCACACCAACAGTCAGCTCAACTATGGCAGCACACTCTATGCAGGAACTAACAGCAAACTCAAGAGAAGACTTCAGATTGTCCAGAACACAGCAGCCAGACTGACACTCAACCTGCCCAAAAGGACCAACAACAACCAGCACCTCAGAGACCTCCACTGGCTTCCCATTGATAGGAGATGTCAATTCAAGGTCCTGACCCATAACTACAAAATCCTCCACGACCAAGGACCTGCATACATGAACCACCACCTGAACTTCCACCAACCACCCAGAAACTTCTGCTTCACCTACCTTGCTTCGCCCAGACACCGCACATCTGTCGATGCTGCACCGGAGGATGTTCCTTCTCCCACCTCGCTGCTCTCCCCCTCCACCTCCAAACTGCATCATCATTGGCGGATGTCAGGATGGGACTCAAGACCTATCTCTTCAGGTGAGCTCCTGCACCACAGCACCTGGATACCATCACGGGTGATAAGCCAAACTATAAAAGATCTGTTTGATTGATTGGGTGATGTGTGGAAGTCTATTGCACACATTTCCTAGAGAAATGTTTATGTTTCTCCACACGAGCTACATCCATAAAAAAGTTTCTTTTAGATCAAAACAGAACCTCATAAATAAGAAATGGGTGGCTGTTAAAAGATTGTTTGCAATATTATTAGTGAGCAGCTGCTGTATATTCTATTAATGAAACAGTCACTATCCTTGAGTATTAAATGTAAACACATTGAGAATATGGGCCAGTGTGCCAGTGCACTTTCAATGACTTGGCTACAGAGGGCCCAAAAGAGCTGAAATTAGATCATGGATCAAAAGTTGTTCCAAAGAGGGGCCCCCAAATTACATTTGTCCCAGGGCCCCCAAAATCCTTAAGGAGTCCCTGCCTGAGGAAAGTAGCTTGGCTCAATATCTGTGCTTCCGTACAATACAGCACTCCAGAAGCTGACATCCCCTACCAAGAGGAGGTTATTGACAAACATTAAATAATATATTGCTTTCAGCATGTGATAGTTTTTGCCATGGGGAGATGTGGGCGAGTTGTGCAATCCTCAGTGTATGTGAGTGCCATTAGCATATCAGATAAGCTACTTTCTGACGCAGAACTAATGCCTCAGCTGCACTGCCAGCTTGGCAACCAGAGTAGTATTCATGGTATTGAGCATTGCACATCTGAGCATCTATGCATAGCGCCTTGCCAAAGTTTCTTGTCAACATGTTCTAGAAAGGCTATTGAGGTGATGTTCTCTGTTCTTCTGATCA
Organism: Triturus cristatus; assembly: GCF_964204655.1. NCBI lineage: Eukaryota > Metazoa > Chordata > Amphibia > Caudata > Salamandridae > Triturus > Triturus cristatus. The sequence continues at coordinate 582,619,841 of NC_140586.1, forward strand.
AGATTTTCTTAACAATATCTCTCTTCAGGAGGCAATGAAAAAGTGGTAAAGCCTTCTTTATATTGGCTCCCGCAGACTGGAACAATCTCCGGGAACATCTACATTCTATATTAAATCATTTCAAATTTCTAGAGCAACTCAAAATTTAAGGTCTGATTTAAAGTTTGATCGACAGGTTACTTGTCACAAACGTGACTGATATCCTATCCAACTTACAGAAGTACAATATATCCTATAGCACTTGTAATAATGTGGATAGGATATCTGCTATATTTGTGACAGAGTAACTCATCCACCAAACTCTAATTCAGGCCTGTACTTGGTAGCCAGTAGCTACGGCCGCTATTTAAAACACATAATAGCACATTTCCAGTTAATTCTACAGTGCATAAAGCTGATATGGGCACTTTTCCATAAGGCAATATAATATAACAAATTATAATGTGATATTAGCTGTGACAGACAGTAGAACAACAGTACTGAAAGACAATCAATAAAATACAGCGGCGTCTTGATAACATTGAATGCTTAGTATTAATATTTAAATAACAGCCATAAAGAGAACAAAAACACTTTTAGTGAGGCCTTCTACCAAGCTACTATACTTTTTATACCCCTTTCCTCTGCTCTTGATACTTGAAATAGGCATCAGGGTCAAAAGATTTGAATAATAAATATAGATATTTCCTGGAGAAAAATGATGTGAAGTAGCGGCTGCTAAAAGACCCTACCCTGGCAATTATCACAACTTTAATTAAAGAGTCAAATATATTTGTAGCTCCACGACTACTATATTTATTTTCACCACACCTACATCAATGGAGGATATTTTAGGGTCTTGAAAACTCTGACTACTACCTTAACCTTGCATTACTGCTCAGATAATTTTCCTCATTGCTCAATTCAATTATCTTGCATCTGACTAACCTTTTTCAGAAAAGAAGTCCCAGTCCCAACAATGTCAGCATAATTCAACTTTATCTCCAATCAAACTCACAGATTTCCGACTTATCCCCACAGACAAAATTTTAAGAAAGACCACAGCTCAGAAGTTTCAACATTTCTTGGATTTCCAATATATCCTGGCACCATCTCAAAGTGGTTCTATATTACATCGTGGGACAGAAACAGTCATCCTTTGGTTCTGGCTTGCTACTCCTACCATGACACAAAAGGGCACTGACACTTCATTAGTTTTCTTATAGCCATCTTCCACTGTAGCAGGGGCTACTTAGGAGGGAGTGGGGTGGCTCAAATTATTTTTGCAAAAAGAACCCAGGTGATGAAACTTGTCCTCTTTCACTCACATTGGTGGTAGTGGTGGGATCAGTAATATCCGGTCCCGGAAAGCAATAATAACATTTGATAAGTCCAGTTTTTGTAAACATTATCAATACATTAGGGTGAAAATATATGAGTGCAATGCTCTGTGCCCTACACATTAATTTCATGGGAAGACAATATTGGATGGTGTTTACAGTAACCGTTTTTCAATTTGAAATGATGTGAAGGCTGGACATGGTTTCCTATAGCTGTTTCCGTTGGAGAGATCCCAGGTGATAGTCTCCCTTAAACCCCAGTACAACACACGCCATGCCTGTATAAGGAGGGCATTTGTTACTGTATGAAGTATCTCCACAGCAGATATTAGGAACAGGGGTGTACGGTAAACCCTGTTTCCTTGACAGCAGGAGATGATTGGGAACTCTTGCAAATTCTTTTACTTGTCACAGGCAACACAGAGTTAAAATAAATGAGTCTAAACTGATTTTTTTTCTGAAGACATTGTCCTACCATTGGCACAGGCCCATAACCTCGAGCACAGTGGGTCAGGAAAGCACCAGGATGTCCAGTGGCATCCCTAGGTGAGCCCACCAGCTGAATGTGGTGGCCCGTAAGAACATTTCCATGGTGGGCAAGCAAGGAAAAAGTCTAAGGTTCCCTAGGTTGGGGGGGTTAGGAGCTGTCTGAGGAAAAACCCTGGATAGTGGGAGGTGCAGTGGAGATATAGTTTCCAAGCTAGCAGGAGTAGTAGCAACCCATCAGAAGCCAGTAGAGGAGGTAGTGAATGAGTGGTATTGATTGCCCTAGTTTCCTTGGGTGGGTTAGTAACTGACCTTGTGAAGGTCAGAGGTTGGCCCTGAGATCAAGATCGAGTAGGAGACTGTCAAATCGTTGCAGCTGTTTTCCGAGATACTGAGGTGGAGGTTGTGTCAATGCCCAGACCAGTGTCCACCCAGGAAGGCCATACGTGGAAGCCTATAAGAAGGAGTAAGTCTAGGAGGAGGCTGAAGCCAACAGTGGCACAAATAGGTTCCCAGTTTGTGACTGCTCAACATGGAGGGACCCTAATTGTCAGTTCTGTTGGTGCTAGATACCAACAGAGGACTCTACTGTAACAGACTTCTTCCTGGTGCACTTTAGGTAAATCAGTCTTATGATTGAAGGCTTTGAGGTTCCATAGGAATTCCTGGTTTGCCAGGCAAAGTACAGCTTGTAGGGGTGACCCCTGAGCTCAGTGAAGTTGAAGGCTGTAAGAAATTGGGTTATTGGTTGAAATGGATGGACAGCCATCTCAAGTAACAACAATCATCCTTGTCACGGTGAACCACAAAAGTCACTAAATTAACGTTTGCGTAACCCTCTGGAAGCTTGGCATTAAAGCAGTCAGGCCTAACTGAGAGGCAATGTGTAAATGATTTATGCAGCACACAAACAGTAATATACTGAAAACACAACAGAAGAAAAATCCCAAACCAATTTAGAAAAATACAGTACATTTTAATAAATACATTGAGATACCAGAATGACAAAAATCCAATCAGTAGAACTGGAACATTCAATGTTAAAGTTTTTAGTGAAAATAGTGCCTAAAGCACAAACTGCCACTCGTGGTCATTTGGTCACCTTAGATCGGGGGAATTCAAAAATTCTGGCTCACTATGATAGAGCTCAGGGCAGATATAGGGCCTATGTGTGTCCAGCTGAGAAGTTACTTTTTAAATCCAGCCCAAAGAGTTCTGTTGACTTTGGGGGAGGCTGCAATGGAAAAGGCTGAAAGTCCTAGAGGGTCATTGCTGCAGAGTAAAGAGACGGTCGGCCTCACAGATGGTAATCACTGTAGTGCAAAGAGCTGGGCAAGCATTGCAGATGCTCGTTGCTATAGCTTTGAGTTGACAGTCATCATGGGCTGTCGTTGCTGTTGCATGAAGTGCAGATCACTCATAGCCCATTGCCACGCAATGACATTGTCAGCGCAAAGAGCACATTTCATAGAAGCATCGCATTGGAGCATCGTGGGTGGCTGAGTTTTAGGCAAATGGGCCCATTTGCAATCACAAGGAGCACAAACATCAGCATTTTACCTTTTCTTTAGGAAGAGAAAACTCTGATACCATCCAAGGATCCTGGATCAGGAGAGTCACCACTTGGTAATCAAGGGCTTGCTCCAGCAGAGGCCAGTAGAGCTCAGACATTTCTAGGTGCAAGTCCAGGTAGGTCCAGTTGCAACAGGTCAACTGAGCAGTGGCAGAGAGGCCTCTGAAACTTGTTGTGTCCACATACCTCACACAGGAGGTCACCCAACTGACCCTTGGAGTCACTCCAGTTATTCTGGAACAATGACAAGCAGCTCCAATCTTCCTTGTCAGGTAACAAGGCAGACCTTCAAGCAGCAAGGCAGTCATCTAGCAGCAGGACAGTTCTTCTTTTGTAACTTCCACAGGCCGAGGAGTGTCCTGAAGAGTGGCTCTAGAGGTACAATATTTATACGTTGTTCCAGACCTTGTGTAGGGAAACTAACTCTCCTACCGGCACATCTGGTTCTGGAATGTTCTTTCCCTTCCCCTGTCATAGCTCAAAACTGTCTGAGGGTGACAAAAGGCAGGCCAGGCTTAGTATCAGGTTCCTTTGAAAGTACAGACAGCAAAACCTTTGAATTATAAGCAGGGCTTGGTATAGCCCCTCCCAGTCATCCTGCTAGGATGACGCATCCTGTCCATACCTAGTCTCCCTTTGTGTCACTGTCTACTAGGAATGCAGATGCCCCAACATCAAAGCTATTCACAGACATGTGACCCAGGACACAAGAAAATGATGAAATGACGACTTTCTAAACATGTACAAAAATAACAAATGGTGGACAGAAAGCTGAACTATGGTAAACATTCACCCCAGTGCAGAGATTTGGGACTAAATCCATAGTTGTTTTGCTCCCCATGCGATTCCAATTCAGACCTATCTATATGTAAATCAGTCTTGACCCTGTTCCCCAGGTGAACAGTCCAGTCCAAACTGCCAGGCCAGGTCCTCCCTGAACTGGAAACAAGCATCCTGGGACTGGTTTTGGGGCATCACCCCTCATCAACCCCTCATTGCAACTTTCTAAACTTGGCATTTTCTGAATAGCAGCTTAAAATCTGACTTCACCATTAAAGATGATTTTAAATTACAGTTCATTTAAGTATAAACAACATATCTCTATCTGTCCCGAATCTAAAGTTAGTACTTATTAAATGTATTAAGGTAACCCAGTGTTAGTCCATGGGAGAGACAGGCCTTGCAAAAGTGAAAAATGACTTTAGGGATTTTGCACTATCAGCACATGTCAAACATAAGAATATATGTCCTACTTTTCAAATAGAATGCACCCTGTCCTAAGAACCTTTAGGGATGATATATAAGTATTGAAAAAGAAGATTTAAGCCTGGCAAAAGGTTTTTGTTGCCAGGTTGAAATGACAGTTTAAAACTGTACTACAGCCTGCAGTGGCAGGTATGCAACATGTTTTTAAAATGCTCTTTTAATGAGTGCCACAATGAGTGCTGCAAGCTCACTAGTAACATTTAAATTACAGGCCCTGGTTACATGTAGTACCATATACTAGGGATTTACAAGTAAATTAAATGTGCCATTCAGGAGCCATGTTACTCGTTTGCGCCAGACCCTCAAGTCAGTGAATGCACCTGCCTGCAAGGGGATCTCTAATCCTCCTTCTAAGTGCAGGAGGGTTTGCACCTTCACTGTGTAAACACGGAGCGGCTTTGAAGCAGCCACTACATTTTTCACATGAATGAGTTTGTGGTTGCCCGCATTCATCATAATATGGTGCATAGATTACCTTCTAATTGGTGCTTTTTCTTGGCATTTGATGACCTAATTCTTTTTTTAAAAATCATGTCACTGGTGCTAAAAATTTGAACTTTTGTCAATTTAGTGTCATTTTGCTAATTAAATATTCTCTACATTTAGAAATTGATGTTGGATTTTGTTACTGCCAAATGCTTTACACATTTTCCAACATTAAATTGGCCTTTACCATAGTTACCAGGGTGTTTAGCCCAGGTTTAAATTATTGAAACAGTGTTTTACCTTAACAAGTTTGTTGGTCTTATTCCATATGATAGACTCCCATACACCCCAATTAATATTCTAGTTTCTTACACCAGGGCTGCAGTTAAAAGTGAAACCTGGCTGCCCAATTTGTTTCGATCATATTTGTTTATATGTGGACTAATATGGACTTCGCCTTATGTTTTTTTAATCACGCCGGAAGGTGTTTGGCAATTGTTTGAAATAGATTACAAAAGGGTGCCATTTTCTGGTTTACTAATTCATTAGGGGGCATAGTTATGAAGGTTTTGCATCACCACACAAGGGGGCACAATTAGGGGCGCAAAATGTCGAATTTATGAAGCGATGCAGAGCCACCTTACCTGGTTCTGAATGGCTTCATAAATCCAAAGTACACAATGCAGTGCAAATCACTGTGTTGTGGTTACTCTGTCCCAGGTATGTGTTCTATCGGGGGAGCAGGCGTGTTCCCTCGCATCGACCCATGGGTTTTGGTGCACTCCCAGATTTGCCAACAATGGTTAACCTGGGAATGCATTAAAATGCTATGCCACCACAGGGGAGGGGTAACGAGGGGAAATATGTTTATTTCTCCTCAATAGTTCCTCTTTTAATATGTGCCGCATTCTCTAGCACATAATGAGAGTGGAACATGCTTCAAGGGATTGTTTTTGGTGCAGGAAGGTGTCTCTTCCTGCACAAATACAATCCTGCTTACAATGCAGGCACCCTTACACCATGGTTCAAGGGTGCTTACATTGGTGCTAAGCAGCAAATTGTGTGCCAGCACTGGAAAATGCACCATAGGAATGCACCATATATTGTTAAGTTTGGTGCATTCTTGCCCTTTCCCTATCAGACAGCACATCAAGGTGACTTGCTGCGCTGCATGATTTCTTAATAAACATGCCCCAAGATGTTTAGGGAGTTGTTTAAAGAGTGGCCAGATGTGGAAGCAGAATTCCTGTGTTATTGCTCAGGTCTAACCTTCAGAATTTGTTTAACCATGCATGAAGTTAAAGTCAACCTCCCCAGTTCACGCACAAACAACGCCCAAGTGTGGGCTAAGGTGTTAGACTACACTTGAATATAAATTTACACCTTTTTGGCCTTCACAAATTTAGTGTATTAATATGCCTATTAAGCTATGTCAGAGCAAGTTCCCAGGAGAACTCTTACATCTGTATTGTGACTTTCTTAAGGCAGCCTAAACCACACGTGAGGATTTGTACATGGGTACATTTCTGCATAGTGGAAACAATGGCTGGAAGTGTATAAGCACATTTTTTACTGTTTTTCTCCACAGAAAAACATTTTTACTTTTCACAACAAACATACCAAATCTGGGAATGGTCTTTTCCCTCTTTGCTGGAGTAACTTTCCAACCATTCCTAGTTTGGGAAAAGAGCAACATGTAGTTTCTGAATTCAAAGTTCAACCATTTACACCATTTTTGGGAATGCTTGAAATGTGCAATCAAGCTAGCTTTAGCTTGAAACCTTTGTTTACAGGCCAAACATTCCTTGTGAATGGTGTCTGATGACGTCAGACATAAGAGGTCCCTCAGCAGCTGCCATAGGGAATGTAGTGCCTTCCAACACCATGGACATTACAGCAAATATTTAGAAATGGACCTATTCTTTGTTAAACTTTGATACCCTCTGGAGCATAGGCAATATATCTCTGATAGTCCTGTTTAATGGATTTTCAAGATCTCTATCAGGATGTGCAGGGGAATGGCCCAGATTTACTAAAAGTGTGCGATGGGTTGAGTCACTATTGTGCTGCCGTCCCGATGCAAAATCCATACTGGGATTTACCAGGCTATGCAAATCAATATTTGTGCGGCTTTGCATGGGATTTTTTTCACACAGGTCACAAAGCATCATAGCACTGCCTTGTGTTGTCTTGTGTCCAGGAGGCTTTACATCGGTGGAGCATGAGTATTCATTTGCATCCACTCATGTATGTTGACATAAACCCACATTACTAATGTCAGTAAGCATGGGTGTGCACCGAAATAGTGCACCCAACCAAGAAATATCTTTATTCTCTCTATTACTTCCTCTTTGCATGTTTGATGCATTCCGCAGCACACATACGAATAATAATAATAAATCTCTAGAATAGTTCTTGAGTAGGAATGTATCCCTTCCTGCACCCTTGGGTTGTGGTGGAAGTGTCTCTGCATTTGCCCCCAGATAGTGTGTGGCAGCACTACAGCAGAGCAGACCAGCACTATATTTTAGTTGATATGGTGCATTTCTGCTCTCTCCCTTTCATGCAATGCAGCACAGCAAGTTCTCTTGCTGTGCTGCTCTGAGTTGCATGAAATGTTGGCAAAGATCCCACTAATTGTCATAATTATCCAGTAACAAGCTTACCAAAATTATTATAATGGCTTCCTAGTGTTCCATTTTCTGTGATTTTGCAGATAAATACAGACCAAAAACAATGTGCTTCCTGTCTGCATTTATATTTAGAAATGGAAAATCACAGAATTTGGGGCTTCTTTTGAATGAGTTTTCATGCTGTCATTCCTCAATTCCATGCCAACAGCTGATCAGATAGACAGCATGGGAAGTTGAGAAACAGGGTGAGATTTACTTTAACCCCTTCGCTGCTATGCCATTTCCCCCCCCCTGTGCTAAGCCTTTTTTGGGCTGTTTGGGGTAGTGCGCGCTTAGGCCCCTGTAACTTTTTGACTACATAAGGCATCCACGTCAAATTTGCATCCTTTTCTTCCAATATCATGGGGATTGTAAAGGTACCCAGGGTTTGTGGATTCCGTGGAGGGGACCCAGAAATTAGCCAAAATACAGCAACATTTTTTTTTGTGGGGGAAAATGGGAGAATCGAGCTGCAAATGAAAACGTCTGGGTTTTTCTCTACAAATGGTATCAAAAAAGGGTTTGTGGGGATGAAATCACCATCTTCCCAGCTTTAAGGGAATGACAGACTTTTGTCAGAAAACCAACATTTTCTACACAGTTTTGGCATTTTTCTGGGACATAGCCTATTTTTGCTATTTTTTGTGCTTTCATCCTCCTTCTAGTTAATGGTAGAAATGGGTGTGACAGCAATAATCGATCCTGGAAAGCTATACATTTTAGAAAAGTAGATAGAATTCTGAATTCAGCAAGGGGTAATTTGTGTAGATCCATCAAGATTTCTTTATAGAAACTAACAGTTAAATATAGGAAAAATTGAAAATTGGTAGAAAAAAACAGCCTTTTATGTCAACGTTTTTATCTGTAACTTCTTCTAATTATGACAGCTCTTTGAAAGCAATATACCGCTACAATCGCTGGACCTTCCAGAGTTTAGAAACAGTACATATTTGCACATATTCGAAATTTGGAATACTCATACTAGCATGAGAATTATCGGTCATTTTTCAAAATGACTTCTTTTTTACACAAAGTCTTTCATTTGGAAGGCAGAAATGCATCAAAAATCAATAGGTAATAACAGTTGCTTTACAAATCTGAATTACCCTAAGTCTCTCGATAAAAATGGTACCTCACTTGTGTGGGTAGGCATAGTGCCCACGACAGGAAATGGCTCAAAACCCAACGTGAACACACCACATTTACACAATTAAAATTTACCCTTTTTTTGCGAAGTGTCTAGCTGTAGTTTTTTAACACTAGCTCTGCCGGCACCTAGGGAAACGTAGTAAACCTATACATTTTTTAAAACTAGACACCCAGGGAATCCAGGATGGGGTGACTTGACTGCCTCCCACCAGGTTCTATTGCTCCCTTGCAAACCTAAAAAATTGTCCAAAAAAACACATTTTCCTTACATTTCTGTGGTGGAAAATTCTGAATCTGCGTGGATCCACAAATTTCCACCCACCCCGCATTCCCCAAAGTCTTCCGAGAAAAATGGTACCTCACTCGTGCAGGTCCGCCTAGTGCCCGCGACAGGAAACGGCGCAAGACGCAACGTTGACACACCTCAATTTTGCAGAGAAAAATGACCCTTTTTTGGCAAAGTGCTTAGCTGTAGTTTTTGAACCCTAGCTCTGACGGCACCTAGGGAAACCTACCAAACGTATAAATTTTTGAAAACTAGACACCCATGGGAATCCAGGATGTGGTGACTTGACTGCCTCCCACCAGGTTCTGTTACCCAGAATCCCTTGTAAACCTAACAAATTGACAAAAAAACCACATTTTCCCCACATTTCTGTGGTGGAAAGTTCTGGAATCTGCGTGGATCCACAAATTTCTACCCACCCCGCGGTCCCCAAAGTCTTACGAGTAAAATGGTACCTCACTTGTGTGGGTCGGCCTAGTGTCTGCGACAGGAAACGGCGCAAAACGCAACGTGGTCACACCTCAATTTTGCAGTGAAAAATGACCCATTTTTGGCAAAGTGCCTAGCTGTCGTTTTTGAACCATAGTGAGGGATAAAAAAAGTAGATTTCCCATGTATAAGGGGTATCGGACCTATATTATGTTAGCATGATGCATCTATACATATAGTCCCTGTTTGAAATATATACTTTTGCTTCGAGGAAACTCATTTAATTCCTCCCTGTATATCTATTGTTATAAGAGTAGGCCGAGAACCATACAGACGTCATCTTTTGATCATATGCTCAAGCACGGGCCGTGATCACGCGTTGATCACGTGCAATTGTCAGGCCCCAGTTCATTTGAGTTACTGGTAGCAGCTGAAGGTAGGCTGTTTACTTGACTGTTCTAAAACTCAAGGTCGCATCTGGCTTTGAGGGCGATAAGCGCATTCCTGGAGGTGCCGTGTCTACACTCCCAGGCACCAAGACGAAAGGGAGTTACCCCTCCTGACCTCATCAGTAATAGATAGTCAAGCCTTTGTACTGGTCTGACGTGTGCCATATATGGTCCTTTCCTGGAGCTCGAGGACCAACTGGTGTTTTTTCTTTTACAGTGATTGTATGTGTTGAACCGAAAAGTGTATAACCTCATGTTTGAATAGGAGCCAACAGTCTTCTCGGCGCACCTGATGGGTGAGGACCGGAGAGGCTCCTCGATAGAGTATTTGTTTAATGAAGGATTGAACCTTCTTCACTGCCAACTGACTGATTATTTGGTAATGGTATTGGGACTATTGCTAGGTATAGTCCTTTAGTTTATTTTATGGTACATCAGTTGGCGACTCCGCCGGGACTCTGTGACTGGGTCGTCCTCCCCGTAAAACGGGTGGTAAGGACAAGGGGAAATTCTGGTGGATGAAAAAAAAAGAGGATCCTTTGAAACGTACCCTGCTAGTTACCCTTCACCGGAGTCCTACAGGAGTAACCCAGGAGCTGACCGTGTTGGTCTTCAGGAGTTGGCAGTGGAGAACACGCAATTGTACCTGTGTACACCAGGTGAGTTGAATTGTTTTGATGTTCTTGGCATGCACTGTTGAGCAGTGCTTTTGAAGCAGTTAACTGTGGAAGTATTTGGTGGTCAGTGTACCACGGAAAATCTGGGGGGTCTGATGAGGCAGCATTGTGGTGGCTACACGTATAGATGCTCCACGGACCTTTTGTGAATAATTGAGACGCCGATCGGACGGTCGGTGTGGCACGTGTGGTGAGTGCCCGGCCAGACTGCTCTCGGAAAAGCCTGTGGCTGTACCTGGGTAGCCTTGGGAACATATCTCAAGCGGTGCTAATGAAGCCGGCTTAGTCAGAATAGTCCCAAGAGTGAACCAGGAAGGCTGCGGGATGGTCTGTAGGTCGGTCTATGGTTATACCTGTCTGACGGTCTCTTGGTGGTATTTGGACTGCTTGCTTTTGGTATCTGTCGCTCTTGGAATCTGAATTCGGTTGATTCTCCACGAACAGGAGTCGATGGGCTCTGATCTTTGTTTGAAAAGACGTCAATTTGAATATTTTTGTATGTATATATATATTATTGTTTTGGGTGTGTTTGAATGAGGTTGTATGTTTTGTGAATGTTTGAACATGGGCATGTTTGGAAGTTTATTGATATGATTGAATGAGGAACGCGTGACGACAATAACCATGCCGTGTTTTAGCAAATTGAGTTGTTTTGGATGTTGTTGCTGCCCTAATGATATGCGCTTGGCTGAAAGTCAACCTGCCCCACCTGAGGGCAGCCCAAGTTCTGATATGTATGTAAAACATGGTATTACACCTCTTTTGTTTAATACACTATGGCATAAATATACTAAAGATAATGTGGAATTACAATGGCCCTTAACCGGGTCTTTTGATGAGAAAAAGATACATTTTCTGCTGGATCGATTATTTTCTAAACGTAGTCAACAGTCAATGTTTGACTCCCTAAGCATGTGGCCGAAGGAAGCGAAACGTAGGCGTATGCGGGAGGAGAAAGTAGGTAGGATGAAAGGAAATTAGACGATTATGCAGAAAGCTATAGCCTATGATAAAGCACACACTGAACAAAGTATTGATTGTGCAGACAGACAATTTAGATTGCAAGTGGATAAGACTTATGTGTCTAGGACTGAAGCGGAGGATGAGATAGAGGATTTATTGGATACTCGTCCACCTCCACCTTATGCTCCGCAGCGTATATATCCTGTTGTTCCCTCTACTCTAGTACAGGCCCCTTCAGCTTCTGCCCCTGTCGTTTCCTCCTCTTCTCTTGCCTCTCCGGGAACGTCCTCTGTTTTGTCTCCCTCAGTGTCTGAGACGACTACTTTATGGCCTGTTGCCCTGGCGTCTTCCGTTATGTCCACAGCTGTTTTGTCTCCCCCACCCCTGTGTGGGCTTCCCTTTCTGCGAGCACGACCCCATCTTCAGCTGTTTCGACTCCATTTTGTGCTCCGGGGGATTTCGATGCACGGAATTTGTTTGCTCGTTCGTCTGTCGGACCGAATGAGAAACAGATGATTGAGGCTCAGTCATCCCAGTGGGTGTGACAGCCTATTTACACTCTAACTGAAATATGGACCACGCTTCATGACTATGAGCCTGTTATACAGCAACATGCCTTGAAACACATGGCTGCCCGTATTATTACTCTTTGGGAACAGTGTTTTCCTGGAGGGATGGCCCCCCAAGTGATGTATGACATCCGAGATAGGGCCCATAAGTCAGAACTTAGCCCAGATGAAGTGTATAGAAATGTGGAGATTTTATTAAATTATCGAGAACAGATGCATACCAAGTGTCCCTCGTGGGACACTCAACATCCTATGCGAGAAGTTCATCCTATTTTTCATCCTGAAATACTGGAACTAAAGGATGACCATGGCGTGGTGACTAGACCTCATGTAGAGGCCCGAGTGCAAGAGCAATGGGTTTATACCCCCTGGAAGAGGAGCGAAGTCCTCTCGTTAAAAACGCAATTACCTGACCCCTGTAAGAATCCCACGGCCTATTATAAAGGCCGTCATGACTTTAGCTGACATAGAGCTATTTTTCGCATTATTAGTTCCCGTTGACGTATGGCGTCAGGTGCATGATCAGGACCATGTTCAAGATTTAGGCGGAACATGGGAGCAGATAAAAGATTGGGACAAAGATCGTAAGCCTGCAAATAAGCCGAATCCTGAATTATTGGCATTACCTGGCCACATTATCACTTACATGCATTCCTTAATTCCGCCTCGTAAGGTGGATTGGGACAAATTGACCACATGTAAACAGAAGAAAGATGAAAGTGTCTCTGACTTTTTCACTAGATTTGAGGGCTTATTCATTGATTTTAGTGGACATGATTTATCGTTGGAAGGTGGTATACAATTATTTGTTAATCGTTTTGTGACCAGTTTGTTACCAGAAGTCTCTGCACGGCTACAAGCCTGGACCACTTCCACACCCTCGGTAATATTGAGTATGGCCCAATATTACGAACATAGAGAAAATGAGAGTAAGGACAAGACAGAAAAGAAAACGAAGGATCTTAAAACACGGGTGTTGTTGCAACAAGTTGCTCAAGGACGAGGAAGAGAGAGAGGCGGTAGAGGGTTCGTCCCGAGGGGGGCGGGTACTGGATGAAGCAGAGGGCCGGCTGTCGTTTTAGGAATAAATCAGTGTGCGCATTGTAAGGAGGCAGGGCATTGGCGATCTCAGTTTCCGTTGTTGCAGGCCAAGAACGGGGCTTTGAGAAGTAGAGGAAGAGGTCGAGGAAGTGTGAATCGCAGTGATATGCGGCGAGAAGAGGCGACGCAAGTTGGACAAGAAAATAATTATTTCGATAATCCAAGAGGTAGGCAGTATTATAATGAGGAATGTGCAATGGACGTGACTGAAGAATATGCTTATACATAGGATAGCTGTGGACAGAGTAAGGGCCAGCTGTCAGTACCTGTTGATCAGCAAGGACCTTATATAGAGGCACATTTGATGGGGACATCTGAAAAGTGTTTAGTTGATACGGGTGCCATAAATAGTTCTATTTCTTGTTCCCTGGTCCCAGGGGCTGCTCTGTCCAGGCACAATAATGTTTCGGTACGATTCTCGGGAATTTCGGTGGTGAGCCCCATCTCCAAACCTATTCCTTTTACAATCGGTCCTGTTCTTTTGACTTCCCATTGTGGCGAGAATTTGTTGGGCTTGGATTTGTTGAAGAAATTATATGCTAAAATTCATTGTTCACCTGATGGTGTTTACTTAACTATTAATTCCACTGGGAAGCATAGCTGCAGTGTTTCACTAAAAATGAACCCCTCCCTCCTGAGTTTGCTGTTATTCCAGCAACATTGTGGGCCACTGGTGACACAGATGTAGGATTATTAAAGATTCCGCCCGTTTCTATTACAAAATGCTCGGCTTCCTCGTATACCTCAGTACAAAATTTCTCAGACAGGTGAGAAAGCTTTGCTCTCCATCATACAAGATTTGGTAAAAAGGGGTGTGGTGAAAGAGACAGCTGCTAATGTGTGCAACAGCCCCATTTTGCCTATCTTAAAATAGGCCCCTGTTGGAAGCGATCCTGACTATGCTGATACTTATCGTTTTGTGATTGATATGCGCGAAATTAATAAAATAGTGGTGCCCCAATATCCTGTTGTTGAGAATTTTTGTCACGAACGGGGCCTTGAAGTAAATGTCAAGAAAACCAAGTTCATGGCTTTTAATCCCCACCGGCATTTTAAAAATGCCTTTTTATTGTTTAACCAATCGCTAGAACAAGTGCAGGCTTTTACTTATCTAGGGGTCAATATCCAGAATAATCTTAAGTGGACCAAACAGAAAGAACTGGCTGCTTTAAAGCATAGACAGCTTACTGGAGTAATAAGCGGCGAATTTAAGAAATCATTAACGAAACCAATTAAGCCTGTACTGCAGGTATATAGTGCTAAAGCAGTTAGTGCATCATTATATGGGGCTGAATTGTGGGGCTTTGATGGCTTGTCCTCTTTAACTATCTCTGAGAACAGGTTTTTTCGAGGCATTACATCACTTCCCCAAAATACGCCATTGGTGCCTCTTAGGTATGATCTGGGTAAGAATGCCATTGCTGACATAGCTAGATTACGACCAATTTTATATTGGCGCAGAATGTGGACTACGCCGGCATTATCCCAGTATGCGGCTGGTTTTAAGGATGTTTTGTCCATGATTGGATCCCGTGATATTGGGTTGTTGAAGGACCTTAGAAAAACCCTTGAGGCGCTGGGTATGAGTGATTTATGGGTAAAGCCTTCGGTTGTTTCTTTTCCGACAAAATCTTATTTAAGAGAAAAATACTGGGAGATGATTAATATAAAGATATTGACCGATTGCAAAACTTCTTCTTTAACTGATGACTTTCTGAATATAAAATCTGTCCCAAGGTTGGAGTTCTTTTGGGACCTTGTCACCAAAGTATTAGACAGAAAGTTGTACTTCCAGTTGCGGGTAGGATCTTTGCCCTTGAATTCTTAAACTGTTCGATGGTCTAATGCCCCCACGAGCCAAGCTAACTTATGCCCATTGTGTAAGTTTCAAGAGGAAACATTAAGCCATATGCTTTTTGTATGTCCCGCATACCATTCTCCTAGGAGGGTGTGGTTGAGACCAATTTGTAAGCAATTGGGCACTAGGCTCAGTGGTGAGGCAATGAGGATTTTATGCACTAGCACATCACCGTTCCTAGGATGGGCTTGGATCATACGAAAACGTAATATTGAGGATTAATGTGACACTGGCCCCTGGATATAAAGTAGCTTTTTTAGTGAGAATGTTTGTAATGCTTTTAACCTATGTACATATTTTAATGTTTGCTTTTTTAAATTTACATGTCAATTAAGTTGTTTCTAGGGATTTTTCCTTTTGATTTGTATATATGCTGCTCCTGTACTTGTTATTGCTTTTATGACAAATGTCGAATAAAGCTGAAAAAAAATAAAAAAATCCTGTTGTTTCAGACATCACTACTATTCTCTCTATGATTCCTCCTACTGCTAAATATTTCTCTGTGATTGATTTGAAAAATACTTTCTTTTGCATTCTGATTAATTCTAATAGCCGCCATATTTTCGGCTTCTCATTGGCTGGTCGCAGCTTCCGGTTCTGCCGCGCTACCCAGGGGTACACAGAGAGTCCTAGTATTTATAGTCAAGCTTTGAGAACATTGTTGGATGATTTGGTCTTGCCCCATGGTAATGTGCTTTTGCAATACGTAGATGATTTGTTAGTGGCCTCTGATACCGAGGAAGGTTGTAAGAACACCACTGTACAGTTATTGCCTCATTTGGCTGCTAACGGCAATAAAATATCCCTTTCTAAATTCCAATATTGTCGACAGGAGGTGACCTATCTCGGTCATCTACTGTCGAAGGAGGGGAGGAGACTAACCCCTGAGCGTGTGACTACCATTTTTAATATGTCTGTACCTCGTACTCATCGTGATGTTCGTGCATTTCTTGGCATAACTTCTTACTGTCGCCAATGGATCCCTAATTTTTCCCTTCTTACTAAACCTCATGTGTATTTAACCACTAAAGATGTGCATGAACCTTTACCCTGCACTGATGCTTGTCAAGATGCTTTTGATTCTTTGAAATCTGCGCTTTGTTCTGCACCTGTTCTTGGTACTCCTGACTACCGAAAACCTTTTGTGCTTTACGTACACGAGGTGGACGGTTGCTCGCTTTCTATGTTAACACAAGGATTTGGTGGTAAGCAGAGACCTTGTGCCTATTTTTCAGCGGTGTTGGATAACGTCGCCAGAGCACTCCCTAGCTGTTTGAGGGCCACTGCTGCAGTTGCGGTGGCTATTTGACAGTCGGAAGGGCTCGTTCTGAACACTGACCTCACAGTGATGGTACCGCATGCTGTGGATACAATATTGAACAAAACAAAGACCCAGCACCTTACGAGTGTGCGTCTTACTGGATACGAATTGACTTTGTTTGCTCTACACATTACGATTAAACGATGTGCCACTCTGAACCCTGCTATGTTACTACCCCTCCCTTCGAATGAAAAGAACAATGATGTTCATGATTGTATATTTCGGACTGAGGAAGAAACGAAGGGACGAGTAGACCTGACTGACACTCCTCTATCTGACCCTTAAGGGGAGTTGTACGTCGATGGCTCTTGTTTTAAGTTACCAGATGGCAAGACAACTGCTGCATATGCGATAACTACTCTTCATACTATAGTTGAGGCCTCTCGAGTACCCTATCAGTCAGCACAGGCGGCTTAATTAGTGGCATTGTTTCAGGCCTGTGAGTTAAGTGAAGGACTGAGAGTAAACATTTACACCGACAGCCAGTACGCCTTCGGCGTGGCACATAGTTTTGGTCGACTGTGGGCAGAAAGAGGTTTTCTTACTTCTCATGGTCAGCGAATACAGCATGACCCTTGATTTTGCGATTACTTACAGCATTGACATTACCTGAAATAGTGGCTGTAGTCAAATGTAGTGCACACAAGGCAGTGGTTGATGCAGTGGGGAGGGTAATGCCTTTGCCGATCAAGTAGCTAAGGAAACTGCAAAATCTAAATTGACCTCAATGTTTGTGACTAGGTCTGCTAGGTGGGTGGCTGTAATAGAGATGTTTGATAATACCGTGGAGAGTGTCCGAGAAATACAGAAAGAAGCTACCCCTATTGAACTGGCTCATTGAAAAGAATGAATAGGGAGATTAGATGTAGATGGTTGTTGGATTGATCTGTCAGAAAAGCAGCAGTGGCTGTTGCCTAATGCATTAGTGAATGTGGTGGTGACAATGGCACATGGTTCAGCTCATATTGGGGTAAAAGGTATTTGTGCATTATTAGATCCTGTATGGTACAATCTCAATATTTCTAGGACCGCTGCTCATTTGGTGCAATATTGTATGGTTTGCTTACGACATAATCCAGGGGGCAGGGAGCCTGTTTTAAGTAGAAACTTTGCCCCACCATCTTTGCCTTTTGAGGTGCTTCAAATGGATTATATCCAGTTGGAGCGCGTTAACAATTTGAAGTATGTCCTGGTCGTGGTATGCGCTTTCAGCAAAGGGGTGGAAGCCTACCCGACAAAAGAAAACACTGCTTTGGCAATGGCAAAAGCGTTGGTAAAGGAGTATTTCCCTCGCTACGGATTGCCTCGTGTGATCTGGAGTGATAACAGAAGACATTTTAATGCAGAATTTATCACACATATATGTAATGGATTACAGATTAAACAGAAATTCCATGCAGATCGACACCCCCAGTCTGCTGGGTTGGTCGAGAAGTATAATGGGATATTAAAGCTCAAATTTGCAAAAATTCAAGAAAGTACTGGATGGAGTTGGCCAGATGCTCTGCTGCTGGCATTAATGTCCATACAGGTTAACCCACATTCTCGTTCTTGTTTGTCTCCGTATGAGGTCATTTTTGGTAGGCCTGGGCGAAGCACTACGCTACGCTCGCGTAGTTTGCGAAGTTCGCGCTACTTCGCACTACGTGAACTGCACGTAGCACAGTGCGAACACGCGTAGCGTAGTGTTGCGTAGTGCTGCGGTCATTTTTTGCTTGCTCGCGGTCCTCAACGTCAAGTTGGCGACCGCGAGCAAGCAAAATGACATCCTGGCGAGACTTTTTCCTTTTTCGCGATCGCGAGCATGGAAAATAAACCTCCCGGCGAGATTCACAACGCGAGAAGGTCAGGTTTCTCATTGCGAGGGGTCGCGTATGCTCGCGACCGCTCGCGATGAGAAACTACCAGTTCGCGTTGAGAAAGCTGCAGCTCGAGGAAAAATCTACTCGAGCAGCAGAAAACTACAGCTCGCACTGTGCAAGATGCCATTTTCAATGATTGCACAGTGCCGGTTGCTTGTCCGCACTGTGCAATCATTGAAAACAACATCTTGCACAGTGCGAACATGTTACTTCGCAGTTCGCGAAGTGCTACGCGTAGCTCGCGTAGTGCGAACTTCACTTTGCGTAGCTTCGCGAAGTGCTACTTCGCGAACTACGCCCACCCTTAATTTTTGGGCGCCCTGCTAATGTTTGGGGCGTCCCGAGACCCAGAACGTTTCGTGATATAGTGTATCCTATGCTGTCAGACTATTTGCATGCTTTGACTGAAGATCTTCGTTCCATTTCTCAACAGGTCTCAGCAGTTTTGCAGCCCCTGCCGGAGGGTCCTGGACATCGCTTGGAACCAGGACAGTGGGTTCTGGTCCGCAACTATCAGCGAAAATCCAGCTTGGATCCTCGTTGGTCTGAACTGTTTCAAGTCCTGTTGGCCATGCGGACGGCGATAAAAGTGAACGGCAAGTGACACTGGATCCATGTGTAACATCTGAAAAAACTGCCCCTCCTGCTTCCATATGATCAGCGAATCCAGGACAGTGTGAGACCGGTGATGCCACAACTTTCCCACACAAAAATGTGTGAAAAATTTCATTTTTTCAGCTAAAATTGAGGTTTGCAAGGGATTCTGGGTAAGGAAACGTTGGGGATCCACGCAAGCCATACCTCCCTGGAAGCCCCCGGGTATCTAGTTTTCAGAAATGTATGGGTTTGGTAGGTTTCCCTTGATGGCCGCCATCACGGGGCCAAAAACCCAGGTGACCCCCCTTGCAAAACCAGGTGGTTTTGAGATAGGCAATTTTGATGTCGCCTCACTACGTTTTGGGCCCTTGCCTGTCTCGGGTACTTGGGCCTCCCACACAAGTGAGGCACCAAGTTCACCGGGAGGCCTGGGGGAATGCTGGGTGGTGGGAAATTTGTGTAAGCCCGGTGATGCCACAACTTTCCCACACAAAAATGTGTGAAAAAAGTGATTTTTTTCATCTAAAAATGAGGTTTGCAGGGGATTCTGGGTAAGGAAACGTTGGGGGATCCACACAAGCCATACCTCCCTGGAAGCCCCCGGTATCTACTTTTCAAAAATGTGTGGGTTTGGTAGGTTTCCCTAGATGGCCGCCGCCACGGGGCCAAAAACACAGGTGACCCCCTTGCAAAACCAGATCATTTTGACATAAATAGTTGTTTGTTTCTATAGCGTGAGAATTTCGGCACAATATTGCAAGGAAAATGTGACAGACATTTTGAGGTTTGCAGGACATTGTGGATGAAATAACTTTTTGGAATTCACAAAAGAGACATCACCATGAACTCCCATGGGTTTACGACAATATCTAAAGTTGGTAGGTTATTCTTAGATGGAATGTGCACCTTGGCAGAGAGACTAAAAAGACAAAGATTCCTGCACAGCCATCTATTCCTCAAGCACACACACATGCTGGTTGGATTTGGCCTGAGGGCGAGTGATGGTTCAATATATAACATTTTATTAACAAGAGATTTCACAAAAATGGAATTCACTGTCAATAATTAAATGAACAAAAAACCGAACCAATGACTCGCAGCTTGTGAGCTGTAAAGCCATGGCAAGGCACCAACCACTTTACAGGACATTCACACACCTTTCATACGTGATACACACAAGACCATTCACACCACCAGGCACAAAAACAACACATTACAACATTCACAAAAAGGGACAAGGTACACCATGCTTCAGAAAGACAAATATTACTGCACAGCCATCTAATCCTCAAGCACACACACATACTGGTTGGATTTGGCACGAGGGTGAGTGATGGTTCAGTATATACAATTGTGTTAGCAAGTGATTTCACAAAAATGAAATGCACTGTTAATAATTGAAAGGGCGAGAAACTGAACCAGTGACTCACAGCTCGTGAGCTGTAAAGCCACGACAAGGCACCAACCTCTTTATAGGCCATTCATACACCTTTCATAAGTGTGACACATACAAAACCATTCACACTACCAGCCGCGGGCCCATCACATTACAACACTCTCGCCAGCAGACAGTGCCATTCAAGGGCCCATCACTTTCACACACCCACATTCCTGACACAGCAACCACATAAGCTGATGGATTGCATGGAGTGGCACTCAGCTAGCCGTGTGTGTAGTGTAGTGACCAGCAGCAAGTCACTACTCACACACTGCCAGCTGAGCGCCAGTCCACGCACACCGCTAGCCAAACACCAGTCCATGCACACCGCCAGCCAAGCGCCAATCCACGCACACCGCCAGCCAAGCACCAATCCACACACACCGCCAGCCAAGCGTCATTCCACGCACACTGCCAGCCAAGTGCCAGTCCACGCACACCGCCAGCCAATCGCCAGTCCAGGCACACCGTCAGCCAATCGCCAATCCATGCACACTGCCAGGCAAGCACTAGTCCACACCCACCGCCAGCCAATCGCCAATCCATGCACACCACCAGCCAAGCGCCAGTCCACGCACACCGCTAGCCAAGCGCCAGTCCACGCACAACACCAGCCAAGTGCCAGTCCACGCACACCACCAGCCAAGCGCCAGTCCACACACACCACCAGTCAAGCGCCAGTCCAGGCAGACCACCAGCCAAGCACCAGTCCAGGAACACCGCCAGCCAAGCATCAGTCCACGCACACCGCCAGCCAAGCGCCAGTCCACGCACACCGCCAGCCAAGCGCCAGTCCACGCACACCACCAGCCAAGCGCCAGCCTACACATACCGCCAATACATTTAGGATTTGTTTTAGACAAAAATAAAAAACAAATTACAAATAGATACAAATCTACCAACACAAAATCTGAAACTAAATACATTGCACTAATGCCAACCTTGAAACAGAATCAAATGTTTTAAAGAATACAAACCAGGCAGTTCACTTTACCACTCATGGATGCTCTCAAAAATTATTTTGAGTGTGGTACGCTCTAAAACAAGCAGGGACACACAGCCCAGGGTTAGAAGGGCGCTCTGGGCAGTACATACGATTCTCCTTCCGCGTACCTCTTTGCCAACAGACTCTACATCTCCTAGTGGGAAAGTCTTTTGAGGATGTGGGAGGAATGAAATCAGGAAAATGGCGATCTTTAAATCGAGCCACATCCTCCACCACTCCAACTCTAGGAACTCTTGCCTGTTCCACAACAACAAGGCTGTCTATCATAGATTGCTGAAACTGAACAAAAGTCAACTTTGATGCAGGAGAACACTCCTTGAACACAACAAAAGCATTGAAAGTTGCTAAATTAAAGAGATGGATGGCCAACTTCTTATACCAAACATAAGCCTTACGAATAGCAGTGTAAGGTTCCAACCTCTGATCTACTCTATCAACACCACCCATGTACTTATTGTAGTCTAAAATGCACACAGGTTTGCACACTTCAGAAATCTGACCCCAAACAGCCACAGGTGAAGTACTCTCATCATGGATGGTAGTCAGCATATACACATCCCTCCTGACCACAAATTTCACAGCTAGTAGTTCATCACTACGCAAGGAACTGCACTGAAGTTTTCTGCAAACAAGCTCTTTTGGATAACCTTTACGGTTAGAGCGGATTGTGCCACAAGCAAAAGTGTCCATTTTGAACAATTCCTTAAACAATTGCACAGCAGTGTAGAAGTTATCAAGGTACAAATGGTGGCCTCTGTTAAACAGTCCTCTAGCAAGATCCCACACAATTTTCTCAGAAACTCCAAAAGTGGACGGACAACCAGGGGGGTCAATAGTGGAATCCCTACCAGTGTACACACGGAAATTAAAAACATATCCTGTCCTACTCTCAGACAACATATACAGCTTAATTCCATAGCGTGCCCTCTTGCTAGGGATGTACTGCCTAAAAACCAAACGGCCCTTGAACAAGACCAAAGACTCATCAAAAGATATTTCTTTCCCTGGAGTATAGATCTCTGAAAATCGATCTACAAAGTGATCAAGAACAGGCCGAATCTTAAAAAGACGGTCACATTCAGGGGGATCTCGTGGCAACGCCAAAGAATTATCAACAAAATGCAGCATCCGTAGCAAAAGTAAATTTCGATCACAAGTCATAACTGCAGGAAATATGTCTGTTGCTATCAAGGGACTGGTAGACCAATAGGAAGCCATGGACGGCTTCCCTATTAAACCCATCAATAAAGTCAAACCCAAAAACTTCTTCATCTCTTCCAAATTTGTGGGAGTCCACCGGGTAGCTCTAGAGTGAGGCCTACGTTTGTCACTGTTGTCCCTCAAAAAACTGTTCAGCATACAAATTAGTCTGCTCAACCATCTTACCCAAAAAAACATCATCCATAAACAAATTAAAAAACTGTATAGGCAAAAAATGTTGACAATCCACTCTACACCCTGCATCACCACTATGGAGTGGAGTGGTGTGGCTCACTGGTTAGAGGCAGCAGACCCGGAAGCAGAGGACGGCCCGGGACCAGGGTTCAATTCCCGATGCGGCAGGGTCGTGGACCAGGGCCAGCGGACTCGATAATTCTCGCCTCGGTGCCTACTCTAACCAGGGATCACACTCGGCAACTCTGGGCATTAGATTGCTGAAACTGAACAAAAGTCAACTTTGATGCAGGAGAACACTCCTTGAACACAACAAAAGCATTGAAAGTTGCTAAATTAAAGAGATGGATGGCCAACTTCTTATACCAAACATAAGCCTTACGAATAGCAGTGTAAGGTTCCAACCTCTGATCTACTCTATCAACACCACCCATGTACTTATTGTAGTCTAAAATGCACACAGGTTTGCACACTTCAGAAATCTGACCCCAAACAGCCACAGGTGAAGTACTCTCATCATGGATGGTAGTCAGCATATACACATCCCTCCTGACCACAAATTTCACAACTAGTAGTTCATCACTACGCAAGGAACTGCACTGAAGTTTTCTGCAAACAAGCTCTTTTGGATAACCTTTACGGTTAGAGCGGATTGTGCCACAAGCAAAAGTGTCCATTTTGAACAATTCCTTAAACAATTGCACAGCAGTGTAGAAGTTATCAAGGTACAAATGGTGGCCTCTGTTAAACAGTCCTCTAGCAAGATCCCACACAATTTTCTCAGAAACTCCAAAAGTGGACGGACAACCAGGGGGGTCAATAGTGGAATCCCTACCAGTGTACACACGGAAATTAAAAACATATCCTGTCCTACTCTCAGACAACATATACAGCTTAATTCCATAGCGTGCCCTCTTGCTAGGGATGTACTGCCTAAAAACCAAACGGCCCTTGAACAAGACCAAAGACTCATCAAAAGATATTTCTTTCCCTGGAGTATAGATCTCTGAAAATCGATCTACAAAGTGATCAAGAACAGGCCGAATCTTAAAAAGACGGTCACATTCAGGGGGATCTCGTGGCAACGCCAAAGAATTATCAACAAAATGCAGCATCCGTAGCAAAAGTAAATTTCGATCACAAGTCATAACTGCAGGAAATATGTCTGTTGCTATCAAGGGACTGGTAGACCAATAGGAAGCCATGGACGGCTTCCCTATTAAACCCATCAATAAAGTCAAACCCAAAAACTTCTTCATCTCTTCCAAATTTGTGGGAGTCCACCGGGTAGCTCTAGAGTGAGGCCTACGTTTGTCACTGTTGTCCCTCAAAAAACTGTTCAGCATACAAATTAGTCTGTTCAACCATCTTACCCAAAAAAACATCATCCATAAACAAATTAAAAAACTGTATAGGCAAAAAATGTTGACAATCCACTCTACACCCTGCATCACCCCTATGGAGTGGAGTGGTGTGGCTCACTGGTTAGAGGCAGCAGACCCGGAAGCAGAGGACGGCCCGGGACCAGGGTTCAATTCCCGATGCGGCAGGGTCGTGGACCAGGGCCAGCGGACTCGATAATTCTCGCCTCGGTGCCTACTCTAACCAGGGATCACACTCGGCAACTCTGGGCATTAGATTGCTGAAACTGAACAAAAGTCAACTTTGATGCAGGAGAACACTCCTTGAACACAACAAAAGCATTGAAAGTTGCTAAATTAAAGAGATGGATGGCCAACTTCTTATACCAAACATAAGCCTTACGAATAGCAGTGTAAGGTTCCAACCTCTGATCTACTCTATCAACACCACCCATGTACTTATTGTAGTCTAAAATGCACACAGGTTTGCACACTTCAGAAATCTGACCCCAAACAGCCACAGGTGAAGTACTCTCATCATGGATGGTAGTCAGCATATACACATCCCTCCTGACCACAAATTTCACAACTAGTAGTTCATCACTACGCAAGGAACTGCACTGAAGTTTTCTGCAAACAAGCTCTTTTGGATAACCTTTACGGTTAGAGCGGATTGTGCCACAAGCAAAAGTGTCCATTTTGAACAATTCCTTAAACAATTGCACAGCAGTGTAGAAGTTATCAAGGTACAAATGGTGGCCTCTGTTAAACAGTCCTCTAGCAAGATCCCACACAATTTTCTCAGAAACTCCAAAAGTGGACGGACAACCAGGGGGGTCAATAGTGGAATCCCTACCAGTGTACACACGGAAATTAAAAACATATCCTGTCCTACTCTCAGACAACATATACAGCTTAATTCCATAGCGTGCCCTCTTGCTAGGGATGTACTGCCTAAAAACCAAACGGCCCTTGAACAAGACCAAAGACTCATCAAAAGATATTTCTTTCCCTGGAGTATAGATCTCTGAAAATCGATCTACAAAGTGATCAAGAACAGGCCGAATCTTAAAAAGACGGTCACATTCAGGGGGATCTCGTGGCAACGCCAAAGAATTATCAACAAAATGCAGCATCCGTAGCAAAAGTAAATTTCGATCACAAGTCATAACTGCAGGAAATATGTCTGTTGCTATCAAGGGACTGGTAGACCAATAGGAAGCCATGGACGGCTTCCCTATTAAACCCATCAATAAAGTCAAACCCAAAAACTTCTTCATCTCTTCCAAATTTGTGGGAGTCCACCGGGTAGCTCTAGAGTGAGGCCTACGTTTGTCACTGTTGTCCCTCAAAAAACTGTTCAGCATACAAATTAGTCTGCTCAACCATCTTACCCAAAAAAACATCATCCATAAACAAATTAAAAAACTGTATAGGCAAAAAATGTTGACAATCCACTCTACACCCTGCATCACCACTATGGAGTGGAGTGGTGTGGCTCACTGGTTAGAGGCAGCAGACCCGGAAGCAGAGGACGGCCCGGGACCAGGGTTCAATTCCCGATGCGGCAGGGTCGTGGACCAGGGCCAGCGGACTCGATAATTCTCGCCTCGGTGCCTACTCTAACCAGGGATCACACTCGGCAACTCTGGGCATTAGCTTGCCTCATCTCCACAACGGCCCCCCACATTCGCCGGGGATGCCTGGTTTCACCTTGGAGATACCCAGGAGGGACCATCTCACAGGGATAGCCAGGATGGGTTCCCCAGCGGTCTACAGCGCCAGGATGCCTCAGGGCAGCAGTGCGCTTTACAAGACACATACATTTACATTTACATTTACAAAAGGCAGGCAACACCGGCTGCACCATGTTTGGATCAACCCAGAGTCCAGCACTCAATCCAGATTCCTCTTGCATCATCGGCACAGCAGTATCCTCCTCTAAAACAGGCACTTCATCCGCACTGAGAGTAGCTTCATCTGCCCTGAGAGTACCTTCATCATCCGATGATTCCATGTGGAGAGAAAACTCACTGCCTGAATCTTCCCCTCCCTCCTCCCCCTCAAACGCACTGTCAGTCTCATAATCCTGCACAGAGGAAGATTCAAGAAGCATACCAACCACCTACTGAGCAGTCATTCTACGGCTAGCCATACTGCTTACTAATAAAAGTAACTTGTCAAACAAGTCAAAAACAACAAACACTTTGAAAAATAAGTAATAAACAAAATGCACCTTTATCAGAAATACCTATATACTCCAAAACAATACCACTCACTTGGCAGCAGATAAATTCACCACCACCTACTCTGCACAGACACAGTATGGATCAACAATATCCCACTAAAAGAGAAAAGAAAATTACACATAAGGCAATGCAAAACACATCGCAAAGAATTCCATGCACAAAACACTAACTAAATAAGCTGCCATTATGACACCACTTACAAAAAAAATCATTCATACATGACAAAAATACTAATTTGGAGTATATACAACAAAAATGTTTTTCTTACCAAAAAAATGCAACTACGCAAAACTGCAGAACACCACTGTCGAAATCGCAAACAGGAGTCAAAAGCTTTACACTAGAATAAAAAGGAGAAAAAAACATTACAATCACATATGCAAATAATGCACCAGTCCACACACAATCCACTAGCCAAGCAAAGGGGTAGGTGGACCTAAGAGTATACATAAAATATTCACCCCCGTAAAAGGGGAGCAACCCTTGCCCTTGAGGCCACTCCCAAACACAAACATTTTAAAAAAAGAACCAGGTGGCTAGTGGCTTCTGCGCCCCTTGCGGGCAGATGGGCCTAAAAACATACTGCTATTCTGCCACCCAAAGAGGGCAGAAATGACCACAATCACCCTCCTATAAAAGGGAGCGACCCTTGTCCATGGGGCCGCTCCCCAACATAAAAAAAAACAGGTGGCCTAGTGGCCCTACAAAAAAAACAAATCAGCCGATCTACCCCTCAGGTTGGCAGAAACGGTCAAATTAATGCTCACCAAATGGGAGCAAACCTTGCCCAAGGGGCCACGCCCCACAAAAAAGTCCCTGGTGGTCTAGTGGGCCCAATTTTTTAAAAAAACATGGCAATCTGGGCCCCCCTGCGGGGCAGACACAGCCACAAAGATTGACCCCAAAGGAGAGTGACCCTTGCCCAAGGGGTCACTCTCCACAAATAACTCCCTGGTGGCCTAGTGGGCCCTACATTAAACAAGCATTTGCAATGCAATCGGTCTCGCCTTTGGGAACTTATATGTACTTAGCTATGCAGCACATTAGCCTGCGCCCTGAAACATCTGCTGTTCTTTGACATGGA
This sequence comes from Triturus cristatus, assembly GCF_964204655.1. Lineage (NCBI taxonomy): Eukaryota > Metazoa > Chordata > Amphibia > Caudata > Salamandridae > Triturus > Triturus cristatus. The sequence continues at coordinate 582,647,377 of NC_140586.1, forward strand.
GGGAAAGTAAGCACCAAACTGTGTGACACGCCAAGTATTTGAACACACGGGGAGAAATATTGCCTTTCAGCGGGAAATGGTATAGTCCAATGCTCTGTTTTTAATATAAAGTCTGGGCCTTCGGTGGTCATATCAATGATAATACAAGATTTAAAAAAAATATTATTGTCTATGGGTGCTCGTGAAAGACAATTTCTATGGACTGAAAACTAGAGAATGCTGAAGTGATTCTGGTATTTTACTGACCTCTGCTGGTCATTTCCATCAAAAAAGTTAAATAGAGTCAGTTGATCAGAAAAAAAAGGCCCTAAGCGGAAGCAGACAAGTCCTAGGGCTGATCTCCAAAGCACACAAACCATAAAAACATATAAGTAAATACTAAAGAATATACAAGAGGTCTCAAATGCTCAACCTAGAAATGGCGACATCTGCCCCCCGCAGCCAAAATCATAAGCCCCCAAAGGGGAGTAACCCTTGCCCAAGGGACCACTCCCCACTAAACAATCCCTGGTGGTCCCGTGGGCATTTTTTTTTTATATAAAGAAAATCTGCCTCCCCCAGGGTGGCAGACAAAGCCTAAAATATAGCCCCCATAAGGGGAGCGACCCTTGCCCAAGGGGCCACTCCCCACTACATTTATTCAATTGGCCCAGTGGGCAGAATACATTTTTTAAAATTTAAATCTGCCCCCCCTGGAGTAAAAAAAGCAAAAATGTAGGCCCCAAAAGGGGAGCAACCCTTACCTAAGGGGTCACTCCCCAAAAGAAAAACAAACATAGTGGGCTTCCTAAAATGGCCCCCAAAGGGGAGTGACCCTTGCCCAAGGGACCACTCCCCAGCACATTGGCCCAGTGGCCGATTTTTAAGCCAAAAATTAAATTCTGCTCCCCCTAGGGGGGCAGACAAAGCCATTCCATATGCCCAAGGGGCCGCTCCCCCAACCAACAAACACTGGCCAAATTTAAAAAAATAATAATCCCTGGCGCTAGTGGGCATTCCTGCTGCACGATCGCACGATCGTGCAGCAGAAATGCACAAAAGAGGCATTGAGGGAAAGGAAAACCCTTTCCTTTCCCCTGATGCCTCTTTCATTTAAATCCCCCCCTCCCCAGCCCCAAAACGTACCTCTTTGTTCACCGACGAGCAGGAAGCAAATGGCTTCCTGCGCGTCGGTAAACAAAGGGAAACCTCCAATGAGGTTAGCGTGCCTCGCGAGCTGACGTCATTGATGACGCGGAGGGGGCAGGCGGGGGGAGGCAGGGAAAGGTCTTACTCTGCCTTCCCCGGAACAAAAACACCGATCGACCACCCACGGGTGGAGCGCCAGTGCTTCCCCCGTGGGTGGGTGTCATGACAAGCTGGGCTCGTCATGAGCACACGGCGACTGTGTGCCATGACGAGCCCAGCTCGTCATGAGCATACAAGGGGTTAATAAGAGCTTGTATCAACCTTCATTCATAGTAACATGCTAATCTTTACCTGTTGGTGTTGGGAAAGTGCAACTTTACATTTGCATGATTTACGCCTTTGTGAATAAAATGTTATTCACATTGTTAAAAAACAAAGGGGCATATGCATCAACCAAACTAATACCGATTCCTTAATAGCGAAAAATAAGGAATCGCCATTAAGGAATCGGTAATTGGCATGCATCAACAGATTCGGTAAAATTTAGCGATTCCTTAAAAATCGCTAAATTTACCGATTCCTTAATAGCGGGGCACGCAAACGGCCCCACTAGCAAATAGCGAGTTCGGTAATACCGATTTGGCTAATAGCGAGTTCGGTAATACCGAATTAGCAATTACCGAATCGGTAATAGCGAAATCGCAAATTGCCGCGTCGCACCGGGAACAGGCTGATGACATCACCAACCAGGAAATACTGCTGCCCCACCCACATAGCCTCGACAGAGGAGCAGACAGGAGCTGGAAAGAAGGACAGGCTGTGCAGAGTGAGGCCACACAGATTCTGCCAGTCACAGCACACATCCATCATGTCGCAGGAAGTGCCATCCAGCGCTGAATCTGCACGCAAGCGCAAGAAGAAGTTTTCAGACAGGGAGCTGGAGTACCTCATCGAGGGAGTGGCCAGCAAACACGACCGCCTCTTTGGCAAGCTGTCCCTCAAGGTGCCTGAGACTGAGAAGCGGCGCATCTGGCAGCGCATCCGTGAGAGGATCAATGCGGTTGGCGTCACTAGCCGCAGCATCGACGATCTCAAAAAACGGTGGTATGACCTCCGGAAGCGCGCAAAAGAGAGGATTGCTGAGAGGCTCCGGGAGGCAAGAAGGACTGGAGGCGGAACAAGCACTGCACCATCCAACACAGCCCTGGAGGACCTTGTGGAAGGGACGATAGAGCGGGAAGCCGTCGTGGGGGTGATCCAGATGGACACGTCCGGCGCAGCCACAAGTGCCCAAGGTAAGATGCATGCCTGTGCCACACCCAGCATAGCGTAAATCCATACCCATGCCCCCAGCCCAATCTCACTGTGTCTGCAGCTCTGGCACAGACAGTTCCACACATGACACTACTGCATCTTGGGAGTTGTAGTCTAGTCAGCCCAGAGTGCAGGCACAGGCATAAATCCTCACACAACACATATGTTGTACATGGCTGTAGACTGTTCATTTGTTGGACCACAGAGGGACATTGATGGGTACAACACTATGTAGGTGTAATCATCCCACTAATCATGCACTGTTTCACACACAGATGCATCACCTGGGGACTCTGACGACAGCCACCAGCTGATCATCTCTGAGACACCCGTGGAGTCAGACCAGGAGACTGTGCAGGATGCGCACGCACCGCCAACACCTGCCACCCCACCAGCACCACCTCCACCAGCGCCACAATCATCGGCACCAGCACCAGTGCCACAAGCCAAGGCACCTGCGCCACAAGCCAAGGCACCACCACCTGCGCCACAAGCAACGGCACCAGCAAGCCAGCCTGCAGCCAGTGCAGCCACAATACCGCAGAGGCACAGGCACCAAGTTGCGCCCTTGCAGGAGATGGCAACCCCCCCCCCTCAATTGGCACCCACGCAGCGCACATCCACACCACCTGCTGCACCACATGGAGGCTCAAGACACGCACGGCGTCACAGGGCCCGTCGCAGTTCCGTCTCCTCAGCTGACCAGGATGTCCCAACAACCTCTGCAATTGAGGAGAGGATGCTGCGCACACAGAACCTGCAGGGAAGACATGTGGCTAGCATCAGCTGCAACATCGTGCGCCTAGCGAGGGAGATGCGCGCCATGACTGCAGCAGTCACCGACATGGGCTCCGCGGTCAGGGACATGGGCACGGCGGTCAGGGACCAGACCACTGCGGTTGCTGATGGCAATGCTCAGCTCAGGGAGGAGGTACGTGAGCTCACCCGTGCCATCAGGGAGGGCCATGAGTCCCAGAGGAGGAGTAACCGGCAGCTAATGTTGCGTTCTGCCGCCGCTACCAAGGCCATACAACGGCACAGCAACTGCACCGCTGTGTTGGCACGCCGCACAGTCTCCCTGCAGGTGGACCTTGGGCACTTCTGCGGTGATGTTGCCAAGTCACTGAGACACATCACCACTGCTGTGGAACAACTTCAGAGCAGCACATGCAGTGCTGCAGCATTGGGAGGGGATGACACCAGTGAGGCTGCCTCCAGTGTCAGCAGCGTGTCACTGGCAGAGGCCAGCACCAGGCGCCGAAGTTCGCGTGCCTCCACGGGGACAGGCCGTGGTGAGGGTATGGATGCACCTGAGCGGAGGCTTGGTGTACGTGGCAAGCGGCACTAGAAATTTGTACATGCTGCAGGTCCATGGTGGAGCAACCATGGCCATCCAATTATTCTGTTTGCACAGGCCTGACTTTAAGGAACCTTTTATTTACATTTATGAAATCGGAGCATGATTCACAATGCTAGTTCTGTTGCACAATCCTCAGTGCTACTGTGCATTAAACAGTTGCACCCAACACCAACTTGTAATGTCTCATTTTACCCAGGGTCAAAAATGATTTTGCGTTATGTCTGTCCGCCTCCTATGGCCCTCTGCTGTGTTTGGGATGTGTGCCGGTCGTCGTTGGGCGTGTGGTTGGTCAGCCTGGGGGTCGTCATCCCTGTCCACCTCCATGGGTATCCCCCTTCTGGTGGCAATGTTGTGCAGCATTGCACATACAGCAATTATTTGACAGCATGTGTCTGGTTGGTATAGCATTGCGCCGCCAGTCTTGTGGAGGATACGGAAGCGGCTCTTGAGAATCCCAAAAGTCCGCTCTATCACATTCCTCGTGCTGATGTGTGCAGCGTTGTAGCGATGTTCCTGCGGGGTTGCTGGATTTAGGTATGGGGTTAGTATGTATTCCCGCAGGGCGTAAGCACTGTCACCTAGAAGATAGAAGCATAGACTTAGCATTGGTGATGTACATACATGTGTGGTGTTGGTGTGGGGAAGCGTAGTTCTACTTACCTAACAGGAGTCCCTCTCCAAATTCGCCATTGAGTAGTCGCCTGTGCATTCCACTGTTGCGGAAGATGTATGAGTCGTGTGTGCTCCCTGGGAATTGTGCCACTAGGTCCGTTATGATGTTGTTGGCATCGCACACAACCTGCACGTTGATCGAGTGGTATGACTTGCGGTTCCTGAAAAGGTACTCATTTGCTGACGGAGGGCATATGGGGATATGCGTGCAGTCGATGCATCCAATCACATGTGGAAATTGTGCCACCTGGTAGAATGCCTGTTTTGTGCGGTCCAACTGCTGTGGGGTTGTGGGGAAGCTGATGTGTCTGTGGAGCATTGTCAGCATGGCATCTAGGAATTTTTGGAAGAAGCGTGACAGTGCGCTTTGCGAAACACCTCCGGCAACCGCAATTACCCCCTGGAAACTCCCAGAGGCCAGTAGGTGCAGGCTGCATAGTACCTGAACGTGCGCAGGGATTGCATTTGTCCGGTGGGTCTGGTGCTGCAGTAATGGTTCCAGGTCTGCAATCAGGCGCATGATCATAGCGCGATTGAGGCGATATTTCTGGTACACCTCGTCCTCATTCTGGCCGAGCAGGGTTATGCGCAGTCTGAACACTCTCTCCTGTACCCTTCTCCTGCGCTGTCCTGCTGCATTGATCCGCATCCTCCTTGCAAGCACGTAGAGGGCAGCCATTTTGGGGGAGCCAACAGGGTCTCCTGGGCCAAATTTAAGGGTTTAGTGATTGCCTCAATCATTTGCACATGTAGGAATATTTTTTTTTTTTTTGTGACTTTACCTCCAGGTTTTGATTCCCCTTATTTAGCTCTGGCAAAATAGCGATTTTTGGGATTTTCGGTATTAGCGAGTTTTCTTGCATTGGGGTGCGATTCGTTATTTGCTATTGGCAATTTCCGGGAGCTAATAGTGATTTCGGTAATTGCGGATTCGGTATTTAGCGATTCGGTAAATTAGCATTTTTGGTATTAGCGATTCGGTATGTTCGAGGTTATTTATTTAGCGATTCGTTATTTGTTCGGGTTTTGGGTTGATGCATTGGGATTGGGTATTTTTAACACAATACCGGGAGCTATTACCGAATCGGTATTTTACCGACTGGATTTTGGCTTGATGCATAAGGGTGAAAGTGCTTATTATCATATAGGGCCACATGTCCGAAATTTTTTTTTATTCACATATAGTGTTAATTGCAAAATTCAGTGGTTAGTGAATGCAAAATAGCCGTTTGTGATATATGGAAGGGTTTGCAGTCACAAATTTAGATAAACTCATTGTTTTGCTATTACCTAAAATTGTGAATGCAAATAGGGAATTGCAATTTGCGGTTCTGTAAAGCACATGTATGAAGCACTTTCCAAATGCAAACTGTGCATTTAGGAAAATTCAATCACCATTGACTTCAAGTCAATGGTAACAATGTTCATACTTTAAAAATGAACAAAACTTTTATTATTTAAAGTGCCATGTAGTGTACACACGCCTCTGGGGACATACGTTTTTTCTGGGGTGCATCAGGGGGGCCTTAGCCCCCTGGGCACCCTTGGCTTTGATTTGCTAATTTCTGATTACCATTTAAGTAATCACAAACTAGCTAATGCAAAACCATTTGTACCTAAGGGGCTTTTGGCCCGTAGGAACGAATGGAGTAATATTACCTAATAACGATTCACTATTTACCGAATTGCTATTAGGCAATATTAAGGAATCACTAAATCTTTGGTAAAAATTGCTATTTGGTAATCGAAAAGTGCTATTTTGATACATGTGGCCCATCATTTGTAGTAGGTGACTAAATTTAGCCATTGTGAATTACACCCAAATTAACAGGCTATGTAGCTTAAATTCTAATTTCTCTGTATTTGTATGGCCATCTTGAATGTTGATCTTTACACGTTTAAAGCTGGGAGGCTGCACATTTCATTCTTGCTTATTTTGCATGCTTTGTGTTTTTCCATACAGACGGCCTGTGTTTTACCCAGAGGTCTGTTACTAGCTAATGTATAGTCTATTGTCATGTATTATATGACTGATACTGAGGTTCTCAACCATAAAAAGAAAAAGAAGAAAGTGCCAAGATCGGAGAGCGACTTGTGGGAAGAGCAAACTGTATCCAACAGCCTGTCCAGTGTGACGATTCAAGGACATATTTATGCATGAACCATTGCGCTGACTGGGAAAGAGGGTAGTCTACGCACGCAGACTTTGGAGTAGTACGATTGGCTCTCGAGGGTGAGAACAAGACATAATGTTGAAAACTTGTGACTTGTTGAATAATAATAGTGTGTTCCTTAGGATAGTTGAGAGGAGATGCTCGGTGACTTCGAGCTCAGAAGACCTTTCTCACCTCTGTTAAATCTCCACAGCAATACTTTATGCCAGAGCATTCATATTCTCTCGTTCAGCCACCTTTATTTGGTTGCCTGAAGCTGACATCATTCCTTACTTTTTGATTGAACTAATGCTCTATAATGACCTATTCCTGCCTAATCTAGATTAGGGTATTTTCCTTTATGGAACACTTATTTTTGATATTTTGCATTTTACATGTAATTTCAGTTCCTGTTTTATAGTTTTTGATACCTAAATATCGAACCATTTGCAACTAAGATGCTTACCTTGATGATTTTGAATGATTACTGACCGTAAAATTGACTACATTCGTTAATAAATCGCAAAAACATTTATTAACTCTCTATTGGAAGATGATTTACACTGTTTATGGAAGTATTTTAAAATTATTGCTCCTAATCTCTACACTTCAACAAAAATAGATCCATACAACCAATGGCGGGGGTTAGACCTGGCACCATTGGCGTGGATCTGCCTTCCATTTTTTTGCTTTTGCCTCCTGTGTTTTTCCTATGTGTTTTGCTGGTCTAGATGCTTTGGGCACTGTGCCACAGCTATTCAGTGCCACAGTGCAAGTGCTCCCTATTGTAAAGTGTTGTATTGGATTAGTGACTCCATGATTGGTTTATTTGATTTACTTGTCAGACCCTAGTACAGTGCACGATGTGTGCCCAGGGCATGTAAATCAAATGCTTCTAGTGGGCTTGCAGCACTGGTTGTGCCACCCACAGAAGCAACTTGTAAAGTGTGTCTCAGGCCTGCCATTGCAGAGCCTGTGTGCAGTCTGTGACTGCCATGTCGACTTGGCAAGTGCACCCACTTGCCAGTCCCTAAACCTTCCCTTTTCTACATATTAGCCACCACTAAGGTAGGCCCAAGTCAGGGTGCATTTTATGTAAAAGGTAGGACATGCCCTGATGTGTGTGAAATGTTCTGATAGTGAATTACACTCAAATTTCCTTTTTCACTATTGCAAGGCTACCTGTTCCCATAGGCCAGAATGGGCAGTTTGATTATAACATTTTATAATCCCAACTCACTCAGGGAACTAGGTAGAAATTAGGGGTGGGCGGAATTTGCGAAATCCACTTTCGCAAATTATCGCGAAAATGTTTAAAATTATCGCAAACAAGCGGAAATATCGCGAAGATGCGGAATTTTTTTTCCCGCATGTTCGCGAGATTTTCTGCATGGTTGCGGGTCGCCAACTTACCCATCTGGTTGCTCGCGGGCGCGGCCATCTTGTTTTGAGTTGTCTCGCGGTGCATGATCGCGAGAAGAAAGACGTGATCGCGCGATGCATGACGTCACTGCGGGCGCGAACTGTCGCGAGACAGCGCAAATGGCTAAAAACAATCCAACATCTCATGGAGAACGCGACCGGATCAAGAAAACTTGTCAGCGAACGCAGGGAATCAGGTAAGGCGATCGCGCACGCGCGAGAATGTATTATTTTACAGCGCGAGCAAGAAACAAATTATCGCCAAGCTGCGGAAAGCGGAAATTTGGACATTTTCGCGCTCTCCGCGGAACGCGAAAATGTCAAATTATCGCAATTTCCGCGAACGGAACGGAATTTTTGCCCAGGCCTAGTAGAAATTCGAGTTTAGTATGCCTGAACTCAGAGTGATAAAATACATCTTTTAGTGAAGTTGGTTCTAACATTCTATATTTTAAAATTCCCACCTTTAGAAAGTAGGTATTTTCTTGCCTAACTGTCCAAGCCTGCCTCTACTAGGTTGTGTATTCTATGTCTGGTTTGTGAGTGACAGGGGCTGGGGGATTCCAGGAGACAGGGTGAGTCAGCACAGGGCTGAATAGACTTATCTGGATGTAGAATGGTGGGAGGAGCTGCACCTGGGTCTGAATAGGGCTGTGCCTGCCTTCCCTAATGCTGGCTCCACCCCCTGTGGTGCGTCTGATGTCCCTGGCCCACACTGTCAAAGGAAAGAAGGAGTCCTGTAAACAAATTGCTCCAGGACTGCACAGAACTGGTTTGGACTAGGTACAGACACTCTCTGCCTTCAGAGACAAAGGATTTTGGTGTAAGGAAGGGGGGACCCAGACCACAGAACTTTAGATCACTTCTGGGAATCCAGACAACTCTTTGCCAAGGAGAGGAACCAAGGAAGCTGAAGGAGGAGACTGCCCTGTGCTGTGCCGTTGGGGTTGGCCTGCAGTGGTTACTTTATTGCAAAGGAAAGGAGAAAAGGAACTTTTGTGTGTACTTTTGCAATCTTGAAGAAGAATCCCCAAGGGCTTGAACTGTGCTTGCCTCCTGCCTGAAGTCTCAGGGATACAAGACTTCACCACCAGCTCTCCTGAATTCTCTTGCTGTGGAATTCTGCCTGCAGAGAGGTGCCTACTGTTGTTTGGACCCTCTGAAAAGACTGTGGGTCGCTTAGAACTGGAAGCGTGACGCAACAAGGAGAAGCGTATCGCCGCCGCAGCAGTTGCCTTCGCATCGCTGAAGAAGTGTGCCGCCCTTGCAGCTGTTCGCCGTCACATCATCGACAAAGCGTGTTGCATCACCGGAGAAGCGTGTTGCCACCGCAGAGGTCGCCGTCACATCACGGGAGAAGCGTGTTGCAGGGCCAGTCGTGGCTCAGACGTAACCGAGTTCGCCGCACGGCCATCGGGCTTGCATGTATCACCTCCAACGTTGTCGCATTCCATCAAGATGCCATTTTCTTGCATCACACTGGATCGTCGCATCGCATCGAGGCGCCATCTTGTCGCATCGCACTGGATCACAGTAAGAAACCGACGCATCACCTCCTCTCCAGTAAGGAACCGACGCATCACCTCCCCAGAAGCAAGGAACCGATGCATCACCTTCCCTGTGACCCTTTTGTTTGTATTGCGTGACGCATCCAAGGTACTTTGAGAGTAAAGTGTCGCATTTACCAGCTAAATTGAACTAAGCTATTTGTTACCATTTTAAAGTCTATTTTTGAGTACAGTATTGTGGATTTCTGGTCTTGTGTTAAGTCTAGTAAAGATTACTTATTTTTCTGAACTGGTGTGGTGTCCATTTGTAGTGTTTTCACTGTATTACTGTATGTGTTCACAAATGCTTTACACACTGCCTCTGAGATAAGCTTGTCTGCTTGTGCCAAGCTACCAAGGGGGTGAGCAGGGGTTATTTAAGGAGTGTACCTAGGGTCCCTATTTGGTCAAAGGTACCTACCTCTGCCAACTAGAGACCCCCAGTTCTAACAGTGGGGTTTGCATGATGATTATACTCGACATTGAGAATCAAGAATCCCTGCTCCCTCAGTGTACTGTTATATTCTTTTTTGGCTGCTTAATTTTTTTAATCATAACCTGTATCAAAGTATGAGTGCACATTTATCAGTTAAATAAATGTAAAAATATACTATTTTACAACATAATTTATTCTCAAAACACAAAGTAAATTGGAATAAATTATTAAGATGAACAGAAAAAACATCGATAAATACATATGGAAAAGATAAAACATTAAACTGAGTTCCGGGAAATCCGGGAGCCCAAATTATTTATAAGAACTATTATTATGTGAGAAAACTACCTATTTTATGTAGCAGTGAACAAATACACTTGGCAGTTGGAGCTGTTATGCATTGCATAGTGGATGTTTATTCACACAGTACAGAAGCAGGCTACTTGAAATATATGGTTACAAGTGATAAAAAATGTAGCTATACAATATGTATCTAAAGGTTATCTGTGGAAAAATATTTTGGTCCTGTTCAATATGGTATTCTAAAGCAGAAAAGAATGAGCCGTAATAAAATACACTTTTTATCATATAGGAAATGTTGCTGCAATAAATTCATGCATTATTTCAGCTGTTCAGTGCTGTCCGTTTACTTTGCTGCAGGCATGGCTATATGAATAAGTGCACAGAAACAGAATCATTGTTATCTCTTTCACGGTGCCGAAATAGTCTGAATGAGCAATGTGACAATTGAAACTAGTATATATTGCATCTTTAGCGTACTGATGAAGCTGCGTTTTTGTTATAGTTAAAGTAGCCTCATTAGTGATATTTTATACAAGGCACACCTAATTTGAGGACATTATTTATGGGGCAACTATGTTCAGTTGAGAATGGGAGGTGATTTATATACTGTTTCATGTTGCCTTTAAAAACAAGTTATGCTGCAATTTAAACATGATTTTGAGTTACATAAATTCCTTAACATTGTAATAATTGAATGTGCAGGTCTGGGCTTAATAGGATTTCACGGATAGCAGTGTGTCATACATTTAGAAAAAAAGTATTTAAGCATTGATGGTGCCATCTTTGCCGCAACATTCCTGAAATTAAAATTTGAAAAAGTGCATAATACCTCACTTTAACTGTTGCATATAATACCATTGTGAATGTTTTATTCTTCTTTAGAGCAAGAGAGCTGCTGAGATGTTATTAATAAACGAAGGTATGGGCCGCTAATACCAAGAAGAGTTATGAGTAGAGATATGTTGCTTCATCCATTCAATGACATCACACAGAAATTGACAGGTGGCTATGACCACTTCTGCCCTATGCTCCTGACCCAGACAGATGTCTCTTACCTACTACATATACTGCTTCTAGGCAAGCCCTTCATTACCCTGGTGCCATCACCTCAATCGTCTGGAGTGACCACACCCTGACCATACACTGCCATATTTGGGGGAGTCTAAATCCCACCCAGAGTATGCACTTGTATGCAGACTGCTGTCCATCCTGCACCATGTTGATTGAAGTCTCGGCCATACTTTGATATCTGATAGGCCAATAAAGGCTGCATGTAGAGCAGATAACTGTGTTGTAAGTGTTAAATCAAATATTTTGCTATGGAAACAGAGAGTCAAAATTGGGGTTTCAGCAAAGGTTTTCATGATTGAATGGATATAGTGGGATAAGAAGTCACAGTTTATTCTTTCAATCCCAGTAGTCAGTAAATCACCTCAATTCCTATTGTCTTCAAGTCACACAGTTTACCTCAACAGCGCTCACAATGTTAGAATTTACCATGGGATTGCAGCTCTTCCCCATGCTCTGGCACAGTTAGAACATCTTCAAAGGAATCGAGATTTGGCACTGCTTCAGTTGCACATCTGCAGAATCGTGTGGGTTAAGTCTCTTTTTGAAGAGACCTTAGCCTTGTCTGGGTGAATCACAGGATCGAAGGTCCATCCATGATGCTAACTCAAATCACGTCCCTTTGCATTTCAAGTGATCTTGTTCAGCCCTGTCATCATGTCACATATACATTTAAATACATTCAAGTCTCTTAATAAAAATCCACCTGACTGAGTGGTGAAGGGGGAAGCTAAGCCTGAGCAGAGTTCACATAGCGGTGCTATGTGGAACTCCAAGAAGCAGCAAAAAAACATCTGCTGCGCTACCCGGAGTTCCGCCAGCGGGCGGAGTTGCTTGTCCTACCCGTTCGTGTGATGTTTCTTGACATATGGCAGCGCAGATTGCGTGTTGGGGGAAATATCACGCAAACTGCACAACGCAAACGCAAACTGCACAACTGCATGGGCACGGCCATCTTGTCATGGTTCTGGGGCCTGTTTTGAATCCTCCCTAAATCTTTTCAATCCTTGGTTCCCAAAACTTTGTTTCTGATCGTTTTTGTTTATTATCTATCCCTCTCTCTTCTTAAGTGTTTTTTCTACTTTTTGTGTGTGTTTTAGTAACTTTTGTTCTTTTATACCATTCTTCTCTATACTTTCTTCCTTCCTAAATCTGTTTTACTTCGTTCCTTATTCTCACTCGTATTGTTTATACGTCTGCCCCATCGCCCCCCTAGCATCACGCCAGAGAAAGAGTGCCAGGCCAAGGTGGCAAAGAAGAGCCGGCTTCCTTGCGGAAGGTGAAGCCCAGAAGGGGTGCAGGCCCGGGCCTAGTGTTCTGAAGTGAATGTGGCAGCGTTGTTTTTTTTGGTTCAACACCAGCTCCATACCACCCTGGCAGGAGGCGGCAGGCCTGGATACCGGCTCCGGGAATGCCAGCAGCGGTGGGGGAGGGTACGCCAGGCAGTGTATTGCTGCTCTGGGGTTTGGCGCACCCACAACCAGCTGACGCATCGGTGGTCCGACATCCTGGACCTTGGTGATTAGCTAATAAATATTATTATTTTGTGCTCTATGTTATTGCTATTATTTTTTTCCCAAATAACACGTATGCTGCTCACATACAGGTAAGTTACGTTTACAAATATTATATTATGTCATCGTTATTCTAGACAGGTGCTCGGCACTACCTAATCGTACTTGTTTACAACTTTGCGCTCACTTGGGCTGATTATGTAAGAGAACTCAAGTTAGGTAATGTAGACTAGAGAGACTCCTTTCCTTTGTCCTTTCACTAAGATAGTGGTAGTTAGTTAGTTACTTAGCATTAGTAATTTAGCGGCCCGTGTCCTCTCACTTCAGTCCTTAGTAGAAACTTTTTTGTAGTTTGTATAGTTAGTGACTAGCAACCAACCAATTTGGTGTCTGCAATATTCATGCTTCCATCTATGTATTTAAAGACTAAATGGAGACTTAGTGAATTGGTCCATCAAAGGGGGTTAAGATGATTGCGAATGAGATCAGAACTTAGGGGGCGTGGCCTGCGGGGGCAGCATGGCGGACGCGTTTTAGGAGTGCTCTGTCGCCTATCCCATAATCTGCCACTTTTCTCCTGAATCGCTGCCATCCTCTGCCGTGGGGCTGTGTCCAATGCTCCAGTGACAACCTCGGGGGCCTGCAGAGGTTGAAGCAGGACATGGGCATGAGGTTACAGCTGAGACTAGCAGAGCAGTGATGAGAGACCAGGAGGCCACACCTTCAATTGATCGGGTGCTGAGCCTATGCCTGGGCTCGGGCTGCCAGATTTGCCTACTTTTTTTACATGTTGTGCCCCCACATGAAGTTGGTGTGGGGCGGAGGACAGAGAGCCAGCCCCTAAAGCACTGGCAGCGGTGAGACGTGCAGCCGGTGGAGCTCCGGTGGGCGTTGTGCACACCGGATACGACTGGGTTGGGGCCCAGTACGGAGAGAAAGGTGAGGAGGAGCCAGCGGATTGACCAGAGGCTATGCTGGCAAAGCAAGGTCCCTGTGGGCTATAAATAGGATCGTTAAACGGTGCCGATGAGCTGTTTGAAGGGTATTGCGGTAGAGCGATGCTCTCGTAAATTTAAGCCTTTCAGCGCGAGTGGAAGTCGCACGCTGTGGAGGCCCGAACTGGAAGGGGGCCTGGAATTGTCTACCAACCAGGCCCCGGCTGTTGAAACAGTCCACTTTTATGTGTAGTGTCCCCTATGAAGACTGGTGCAGAATGGAAGGCAGGAGAGTCGGCCCCCGGGAGGCAGTGAGTGGTGAGGTGTGCGGCTTGCAAGGCTCTGGTGGAAGGTGCACTTGCAGCAGTGGCCAGGTCGAAACCGGAGGTGCCTCATGAAAACATGGGAAGATTGGTAAGGGGGAGCCAGCGGGCTAATTGGAGAAACTGCATGTGTGCAGCGATTCAATAGGTGTGAGAGTGGGTTGGCAGACTGACCTGAGGTCCTTATGGTGGAGTACGGCCCTTGGGGGCCTCGCATGTGCTGTGGGGCTGAAGGCTAAACATGGTGGAGACACGTTTTGAAGGGGAGACTGGAATTGAACTACACGAGGCGGCTCTCCAATGCCCTAGTGTGAGAAGTTGGCCTGGTATATGCTGTTCACTAGTTAAAGTGGACACCTTGCACCAGTACAATTCGACTCTTATGGTAGTAGGGTTAAGACAACCTTTTAAAGAAAGCTCTCCTAGTGGTAGCTGTGGAGAGGAGCCTTCAGGCTAAGTCTTTAGAGGAATGTAAAACAGCTTGTTTTACCTTATAATCTCTTGAATCACTAAATGAAAGGACACCACATAGGTATATATATAAAATATATATGTATTTATTACTAACAACTCTCTGCTAATCTCTTTATGAGATTAGAAGTCAAGGACATATGCACAAATCAACATTTCACAACAAGTTAATCATAAATATGGCTGGGAGCCTAGGGACGTACAAGACCATATACTAAAAAAGAGACTTAGAGATAACGACTTGCAAGGGGACAAGGCCTAGGGCCTTCAGAATTGCTGGGGCCTCACTAATCCACCCAAGGCAGGTAAGTAAAGGACCCACGGGAGACGCGTGCAGTGTGAGAACACAGCTGCGGATCCCAATTGACTTCAATGGAGCAAGTCGCGATTGGAAATTTAGAGTTTTAGGATATTTCGGGGGAGTCAACAAGCAAGTCACTTACAGGGTAAGTAGTTCTAGAGTCAACACCCACAGGAGCACCATAGTGCTGGAGTTACCTCACCCAGGGAAGCCGGGTGCATATGTGTCTTTTGGGGTCGGGTCGCGGCATTGTTTTCAATGGGAGCCAAATAAGACTTGCTGCTTGTGAAGACAGGAGAAGTGTCCAGTGGAATCCAAGGCTGGATTCAGAAGAAGGAAGACCTGAAAGCAGAGGGGACAGTGTTCAAAGTCACTTGGCAGTGACCCTGGGCAAGGAAGATGAATGCCCACAGTCGTCTGGTGTTTTCAGGTGATCCATGGGTGTCTTGACTCTTCAGCCACGAGGTCCAGGAGGTGTCGACGACAACCAGGAGCTGGATTCGGTGTGCCCCACAAAGTCTGCCGCTTACTGAGGTGTCGGCGGCCAGATTGGAGCCAACAAGCCTTGGCAACAGCAAGTCTCGTGGAAAGTGTAAAAAGTCAGCGGTGCAGACCAGCAAGGTCTGAGGGACTCCCCCAGCAAGGGTAAGTCAGGACAGCATGGAGAAACCAGGGGAGCCCTTTGGATTTGTAGAAAAGTCTTCTGGTGACCCACAAGCCAACCAGCAAGGGATCACGAAGACGCCTCGAGAGGATTCACTCAAGAGGGGCCCGCGGTCACTCGGGATGGGGTAGACCTATGATCTTTGGAGGAAATCCTACTGGAGGCTTGGACCATATGTGGTACAAAGCACAAGTTCATAGAACATCGTGAAGGGGTTGCACTTGAAAATAGTGCACTGTACCCAGGGATTGCGGTTCCTCGTCACTCGTGGGGTCCACTTGCCTCAGCGTCGCTGGAGACTCACGATAGCCTTGGAGAAGTCAGGAAATCCTCTTTCTGGGATGCAGGGACTTTGAACTCTGGTGGGAGCAGGAAAGTTTGCGACCGTTGATTGCAAGATTGGGTGCCTGCAAAGCAGGGGAGTTACTCCTTGACTCCAAGGGAGATTCTTCAGTCTTCCAGAGGTAGTGGAACGTCGAAGGTCCAGGATTCTTCTTCAGAGCGTCGTCCAGGGATATCTAGTTTGCAATGGCAAGGGTTCCCTAACTTATACTGAAAGGAAGGGAGGGACTAGCTCTACGACCCCACCTATGGGAGGGTCAGGTGAGTGGGTGGCTACACCCACTTCCCTTTGCCCAGTTTCATGCCAGAGTAGGGGCAGGTAGCCCCTGAGCCGGTTTGAACTGGTGTATGCACAGAGGAGCCTACTGCTCCCCCAGTGCAGGACTTCAAAGCACTCTAGGAGTGCACCCACCCAGCCCCAATACAATAAATCCTGTCTGGGAGGTGACCACACCTCCCTGTGACAGGATGCCTATTGTTGGGCCTCCTCCACTGCGAGTTTCGGTCATCAGCAGGAGTTCAGCCCAGTGTCTGTGACTGGTGGCATCCATTTTGTGATGCCAGGGCTCTTCAGGATTCTACCGTGTTTCCACAGTGGGTACATGTCTATCCCTCTAGAAGGGTGGGATCATACTCCCACACCAGTTACTGGTGTGGGGGTATGATTCCAAAGCATTTGACACCAAACACGAAATGTTTTGATGCAGCCATCCCAGAGTTAGCATTTACCACGAGGTTATACTGCACTTAAGAGTATATGGTTTGACCACATTCACAAACAGCCCCAGAGAATGGACTCTGAGAGCTGCAGAGGGGCCCTGCTCAGGCAGAGGCACCCCCTCACATGGAAACCAAGCACCCTGCCCTCAGGATTGATAGGGCCTGCCTTAGGGGTGACTGACAGGTTTAAATGTGTGTGCAGGAGAGATACAGTGAACCTATATCTCAGTGAGGAGTGCTAACACTACCTCAGCCAGGCCGCAGTAGCAGGCCTGTGGTGTCAGATTTAGTCTGCTTTCCAGGGGTGGCATAATACATGCTTCAGCCCCTGGTAGGCCTGTGAAGTACCTATGCCCTTGGTACCTAAGGTACCATATACTAGTGGCTCACAAGCGACCACAGTATCCAATCACTAGTGCACCTAATGTGCACACCATGTCGTTTAAGGGAGTAAGCAGATAGGCTGGGGTCCTGGATAGCAGGATCCCAGCCAGACTAGTCAAAAACCATCAAAACACCAGAAAAAAAGTGGGGGCAACCATGTAGTCAGATTCCACCTTCCTACACCTAGTGAATGGGATACAGAGAGGAGACCTTGGGCTATGCCTGTGGAAGTGAGCGACGGGGGGCAGCAAGGGACCTGTGACTACAGCCTACTGGGGAGAGTGTTAGTGGAGAGCTGAATGGTGCTTTAGGGGGCCCTCTTCCATCAGTATTTGGACAGTACTAGCCAGATGGGTAGTGACGGACACAGCCGGTGGTGAGTGATGGTTCAGGGGCAGAGACAGGGGGGTCGAGCTTTGGCAGTGGGCCTCTAAAGTAATAGGTCAGAGCAAATGGTTTTGTTACTTCCTGGTGGGACGGTAAACCGTGGGCCGGCGACATGATGACAGTGGTGATAACACTGGGTGGCGCATTTCCGCAGTGCACATTTGGACTGCCCCACGAACTTGGAAATGGGTGATGCCCTGATACTTTGGCCGGTTGGAGTATCTGGTGGTGTAGCAGGTGAGGCTTGTTGTGGCTGGAAGAATGGGCCGCACCAGGGGTACTGGGTCAAGGACCTCCTCGCAAGCTATGGGTGCCGGTGACGCTGATCTGCCACTGCAGGTGATGGGGCAGACGATTCATGATGACTGTCTGGATGCTATCCTACAAGCCATCGAGCACTCTTGTACATCTATGGAAGCCAAGTTGGACAAGGTTGCACTGGATCTTACCCTACTCCATGCTGATCACCGTAACTTAAAGGATCGGGTCACTGCCGTAGAACAGGAGGTAGATGAATAGAAACCGGCTACGGAATTTCAAGAAAAACAGCAGAATGCACATGAAGCTCGGATACGGTATCTGGAGGAGCGCATGGAGGATGCTGAAGGCTGCTCCCGGAGGAACAACATCCGGATGATTGGACTGACAGAAGGTGCGGAAGGACAGGACACGATTACCTCCCTGGAGCACTGGCTGAAATCCATCGTACCAAACACAGAATTTTCCCCAGTCATCACCATAGAACGGGCACATGGGCTCCGGATAGGAAGCCGGCCCCGGGGACCAGAGCACGCCTACTCATCTTCAAATTACTACACTTCAGGGAATAAAAAGGTAATCCTCCGAGGAACGAGGAATATGGACGACATTCAATACAAAAATGGCAAGGTGCTGTTCTTTCCGGACTATACAATGCATGTTCAATGGCAACGGGGGTCCTTCTTACCAGTCAAGCATCAGCTCCGGCAGCTCAATCTCTCCTATTCGCTACTGTTCCTGGCTAGACTGCATGTTGTCTTGGATGGGAAGTCCAGATTCTTCGACATGCCACAGGATGCCTGGAACTGGCTGTAGACATCCGGTCAGTACTCTGGCCCAAGACCCACAGGCACTGGTGCAACATGGCCTGGGGAAGCAAGTGGTAGAGGGCCCGATAGCAGCAGACAGGAAGGAAATTCTTGCTGTTAGTGGTGGCGCCTGGCCCAGAACAGATTCACAGAGAGTGGCAGGGGGTGGTTTGTATTGCGGAACAGATGGCGGACACAGCAGGGCCAGGGGACAAACCAGACACTTCCTTTCACTCCTCGGGAGATGGGGGCTCCTCGATAGCAGATTCCTCTGACAAGGTTTCTACGAGAATGCCAGACGTTTCCCCTCAGATGGCAGATGGTATTGTATGAAAGTGGCCGTATTGGACATTTATTCATGGGCACTGTAACTTGAACTGCTGTGGGTATTTGGAACAACAACATTTTTTGTATTGGGCCGGTGGGCATGTTGAAGTTGCCTCTGTGCCTTGGGGGAGTTGTTGTTTTACAATTATTAGATGTGGTGATGTGTTACTTGATGACTTTGAGGGGATTCATGATGATACACCCTGCATGGTTACACATTCCCGTTTTCCCCATCTCTTCGGGGCCCCTGGGACACACGGCTGTGCTGCTGTATTTTGTGTTTGGATGACACTCCAATGTTGTGAGGGTTGCCCTTATAAGGTTTCTTCTTTCCTTGTTTGGTTTCTCTCCTTCAACTTTTGCTACAGAGGTCCATGAGGTGGGTAATGGAGTTGTTGTGCATACCCAACTGCTATTTACTGAAATCCAGGTGAGGGGGTACTGTCCATTGCTGTTTACTACCCTAGGCTCTGACATGGGTCACATGATACTTTCCTGGAATGTCCTTGGTCTTCACACACCTTCCCATAGGTACACAGTGTACTCCTATTTTAAATGACATAATGTACACGTGGCACTCTTGCAGGAGACTTAAATGCAGTAAAAGTTGCCAGGTTACAGCGCAGGTGAAGTGGTAAAATATACCCCACAGACTACTGCCTGTTTGCTAGGGGGGCTGTCATCTGGGCACGCCCTGGGACACCATTTGCCATGGATGAAGTTCATATTGACAGAGAAGGCAGGTACGAGCTTGTAAAAGGTAGACTGGATGGACGTCATATATTGCTGGGAAATGTGTATGCACCACATGTGGATCAGGGCCCATTCTATAATCAGGTATCCCTTTCTCTGGGGAAATGGTGTGAGATCCTGTGGTTACTGGGTGGGGACTTTAACAGTGTTTTGGACGTAGGGACTGAGAGGTCCTTTCCTTTGCATAGGGGCAAAGCCGCCATGACTAATTCTGCGGTGCTGAATGGTTGGGCATAGGGTTGGGGTCTGGTGGACGTTTAAAGACATAATCACCCGGCAGAGAGGGTATACTCTTTCTTTTTGGTACCCCACAACCTGCATGTCCATCTGGATAGATTCCTTGGGTCCCCCTCCCTCCATCCATATGTTCTGGGGTCGGAATACTGGGAGCACATGCATTTAGATCACAATCCTCACTCTGTTATGCTGGCCTAGGAGGGTGGGATTCCGGCATTCCTACATGGAGGTTGCAGCCGGCGGTGTTGTAGGACTTGGTCTTTCGAGAGACGATCGGTGATGCTATTGGGGAGTATTTCGAGATCAATGCGGATACTGCTTCTTCTTCGTTGGTGGAATAGGCAGCCATGAAGGTCACCTTGAGATGGAAATGTCTGGGTTGCGGACTGCGAAAGCAGGTGGCATCGGAATTACTAGACTCTGACAGATGTTCGCTACCGTTGGAGTCTAGGGCAGTGGTTGATGTTGGGGTATTGGCTTCCTTAGAGAAGGCACGCAAGAAGCATGCAAAGCTGCTTGATCGGCAGCGCTACCTCAACTTTTCAGTGCACTCCGCATCTGTGCATGCCAAAGCAAACCGCTTGGGCCACTTCTTGCATGGCTAATCAAGCAGGAGCAGTCGGTTGGGCCAATTACTGCTCTCTGATCTTCGGATGGGAGACTTAGGCACATGCAGTTGGAAATACATGGGGAGCTGACTGCGCACTTTACACAGCTTTATAAATCTAGTCGACGGACCCCGAAGTCGGAGATACAGGAGTTCTTAGATGGACTCCCTTTCCCGGTCTTGCCGCCAAACTAGCGGACAGAGCTGGATGCCCTGCTCAAGTTGGATGAGGTTAGGGGTACGATGAGGGCTCTACCGTCTGGGAAGGATCCTGGTCCTGGTGGTTTCCCCTATGAAATTTGCAAGGCATATGCGGACCCTCTGAGCCCAAAACTGCTCAAGGTATATGTGGAGGCACTGGAGGTCCTTGCCCTCCCCGCCTCAATGATGGAAGCTACACTGATTACGCTTCCCAAACTGGGTCGGTACTCGGTACTCCATATCTACAGGAGCTTACCACTCCCTGGTGGCTCGGTTGGTGCTGCTGATCCTGCAACTGGTTCATCAAGACCAAAATGTGTTAGTTCCGGCCCATAACACGTCGCTAAATGTACAACGGCTGTTACGGGTGGTGCCTTGCTCTGCGGAAGATTGCCCGATGGCCGGTTGTGTTGTGCTTGACCTGGAACGGGCTTTTGACACTGTTGAGTGGTCCTTTATATTCACAGTGCTCTGTTGCTTTGGCTTTGGGTCATACATCTTAAGCCTTATTCAATTATATATACGGGGTTCCTTGCGGCCAGGTGAGGCTGGGGACTCTCTTTTGTCACCCTATATTGATAGAACTGGGAACTCGCCAGGGGTGCCATCTTTGCCCCTTGATCTTTGCCCTAGTGATTAAGCCACTAGCGATGGCGCTGCAAAACTCAGCACCGGCATGGGGGATACGGCTTGGGATGGCATACATGCGATTTTGCTATATGCAGAGGACATTCTGGTGTATGTTGAGGATATTCTAGCTATCCCATGAGTCATCCGGATACGTTGCAGTCCTTTGCATCTCTGTTGGGGTGGGGTGTAAACTGGGATAAGTATTGCTTATACCACTTTCATCCTGATATAGAAGATCCGAGTTGGGAGGTTTTCTTGGTTATGATGTAGTGACTGGCAGTGGCCATACCCTTTTCCCTGCCCAAACTATTTTTCATGACCTCCTTTACCATTTATCACACATTCCTAATGTTCCTTTTTGTAAAATTTGCATTCCAGCTTATTGATTACACTTTATCCGGCCCCAGCCATAGATTATGGCTCAAGCCGGAGAGTACGGCCCTAGCGGGAGAGTATGGTCCGGGTGTGGAGATTCTGGCCCGACTGCAGATGTAAAGTTAGGATTCGTAATTGATTTCTGTGAATACCAAAAACTGTAAGTGCCTTCTGTGAATGCCAGAAGTAGTAAGTTCAGGATTTTGTCTCAGATTAGTTCTGTGAATAGGCCCTATCATGTTTTTGCAATTCATTCCAAAACCTTTGGAATAGGTGGCCTAGGTAGGTTTTAGATTCAGGAATCGGATTGGAACTGTAGAATAATAAAGATAGGATGTTCCTCAACTGCGATACAAGTCTACTACTAGTCAATTGGATTTAGGAAAGGTCAGTGTTATTGCAATTGCTGTTTCCTGTAAAAAAATATTTTTGGCGAGATGATTTAATTTTTATTTAACACCAATCGTTTTTTGCTCTTTATTATGTCTTACATGATCATCAGCATCCAGGAGCAAGACAAGATCGCCCGAGGCGGTTGCGGAGGCTGGAAGTCCCTCCAAAAAACGCTCCTCATCTGATGGCTCTGCTGGCCCCAGTAAGAACTCCTTATTTACTAACTTGGTTATTTAATATTTATATTGTCTGTATTGTACCTCAAGCTGCTTCTGTCTCTACTAGTCTGTCTGTAGCTTGCTTTTTTTCTGGTTTTTCAGTCAGCTTTCCCTCTCCCCTTGTGTATTTTGTGGACTGCCTAGTGGTGCTACTTTAAGACTCAGAGAACTCATTGGTCCTTACTACTACTAGTACTAGTACTACTACTCTGCTGTGCAGACTGCATGTCCAAGTAAGTTATTCTATGTATGTTTGTTGAGATGAGAAGGCTTTCTTTTACTTTCTCATGCTCAATAAGAAAAACAAGAGAGTGGCCAAGGTCATGTTGAACACCCCCAAGTTGTGTCTTCTTCTCATCTAGGCCTAGTATTATTAGCAGCAGTTGATGGTGAACTGATTACCGTGCACCATGGCTGGAAAGAAGTATGAGGAGGAGGAGGTGGATGGCACCATTACATTTTCCAACGAAGGAGATCTTATGCCCAATTGTTTACCCAGGTGGCCAATTTTATTTCCTTTTAAAAACTCAGATTCACCAATAGCTCTGGCCACTCAGTCCAGTCCTTTACAGGTTGTCTTACTGAGAGGCTTTTCAAAAGTTGCCACCAACAAAATGCCCAACTGGATATTTTAATATTTTTGGTAGAACATACTGTCTGTACCCGAATTGTAGTGCTGTGTGTAGTGTATGTATTTTCAATCTTGCAACGGAAAAAATAAATAGGGGAGGCATATATGGCATCTAAAAAATGTGTAATTTCATTCTAGCCGTACCGACCACCAGAGCCGGGGCCAGTGGGGATGGCTACTCCTTCCCAACCACCAGGCAGGAGAAAGCAGCCAAGACACGGCAAAGGAAGCTGGAGGCCATTGTAGCAGAATATCGACAGCTGTTGGCCTTTGAGGAGGAGGAAGAGGAGACAGCAGCAGCTGCAGCCTCCAATGCCCCAGGCCCCAGCCAGGCCCCAGTGTCTCCGGTGGTATGGCGCCATGGTCCAACAGCTGCCTGCCGCCATTCAACCACTGCTGCTCCCCCAGTACACTTAGACACTTTAAGCGCAAGGTGCTCCTGAGGATGGCGTGTATGGAGGCTAGAATGGAGGAGCGTTTTGACAAGCTGGAGAGGAAAATTCAAGTCCTAGTCCACCGCTAGACCTCTCTTTTGCCCCTTTTTTAATCTTTTACTTGGGGGTAGGGACTTGTTGGGGACAGGGTGGGAATGCGGGAGTTGGGAAAAACTTGGGGGTTGTATATTATTTTTTTATGGACATTTGATTTAGGGGCAATTTTAATTTTGGACTTGCGTTTCTTTGGACATTGGTTGGGATTAGAGGGAGTGGTGGGTCAGGTGTGGATTTTCTTCGAGTTTATATTTGACATATCATTCACAACAAGTTCAATCACAGCAAACAACAATCACTCAGAATGCAATGCATGCCATCATGTACCTATTCTTCCAGTGTGCTCACCGTGATCGATTGGTGGCACATTGCAAAATGCGGATCCTCCATTTCTTCACTGTAAATCAAATTATAATAATGTCACATGTGGGGCAGTCCCTCTAGGCTAGGAAAGGATAGCTAGTCAGCGTCCAGGTTTAAAGGCAGGCAGACTTTTGTTTGTGTTCTCCATCCAATGTCTGGCTTGAAGGAAATGGCTTTAGGGTGAGTAGGGACTTCTCTACTGCACACAGTTGAAACTCCAATTCAGCAATAAAATGTGTCCAAGAGTAAGACCTGGGGAAGGAGTGGTCAACCAGACATATACAAATAATAAAGTAAATAATGTTCCTTAGTTATATCTTTTTTTTGGGGGGGTGGTGTCAAAGAAAAAAAAAATGACAAAATCCTAGTAGTCAGTGAAGTGGAGCTAGTCCTCAAACTCTGGTGGTTCACCCAGAAGTAGGTCATCTAACACACTTCTTCCATGACCTGAGTCTCAGTCATCTTCCTCCTGTGGTACATCAGGTATGGTGTAATCCAGTGGTATAAAGTGCTGATTTATTTTCATCATGGTTAATCTCGCCACGTTTTGGGGTGAGAGACTGGTCTTTTTTACTGTCAGAATGGCACCAGCAGCACTGAAAATGCACTCAGCAGAGACACTGGCTATGGGGCAAGCCAGATAATTTATCACCAGCCTGTAAAGCACTAGCCATTGGTACCTCTTCCCATACCAATACAGCAATGGCTTTTGATCAAAGTAGACTTCTGTTTGGTCACCCAGATGGGTCTGGACCATCAGCTTAATGGTCATGGGTGCTCTGCCTTGCTTGGACTCTTTTGTCTTTGCCTCAGCACTGGACTTAAGCCCTGCCAGTAGAAACCATTCCTTTGCCGATTTTGGGGCTGATGCTCCTGTTCTTGTTGTTGATGTTGTTCTTACTGATGGTGGTCTTGGCCTCTGTGAGCTAACCCCACTGCCCTCAGGCTCTGAACTTGAAGGCTGCCCTGCAGAACTTGTGCCCTTGAGGAGCGGGCCTCTAATTCCTTACCATTCTTTTTCTAGCTGACTGGTTTACACAGCTATCCAAGTTTTGGCAACATTCCCATCTGAAAAAGGAATGAAAGTGGTCAGTGATGGTTTGTAGAGTGGATCAAGAATTTTGGCACAAATGTCATTGTTGGATGACAAAATGTCTTTTTGCACCCTTGTATTTGCAGATAAGTAAAGGATTAAGCTCTCTACCAACTCATATGCATCTTTTTTCCTCCACACCTGCGTACATTGCAGATGCCTCCTTTAGCTATTCCTGTAGCGTGTGTAACAATGGTATAGCTTGGCCCATGGTACTGTCCTCCTTGCTGACTTCACATGTAACTTCTCTAAAGGAAGCAGCATCTCTGTCAGGCATTTAACTAGGCTCCATTGGTCCATGTCAATAATCATGCCTGTCACAATTGCATCCCCTCTTTGCATGATATATTCATTGATTGGTCTGTATTTCAAAGACGTTCAACCATGTAATAAGTCGAGTTCCAATGTATGAGTGCTTTAATCAGCATTCTATTATCATGGTGAATGATCCTCAGCTGCTTCCGGGCTTTCAAAGAATGGCTGAAATGTGATTCTGCAGGTGGACAGAAAATTGCTGACTCAGTCTTCTTTGTTGCAAAAGTCTTGAACAATGATTTTAATGCAGTGTGCCAAACACAGGACCTTGAAATAGCCACCATCGGCCATGTCCTAAACTATATTACTGCCATTGTCCGTGGCAACAAAACCAATGTTAAGCCCTCTTGGTCGCAACCATTCAAAGAGCTTAGTGTTAACGTCTTCCAAAATGTTTGCAGCAACATGGGATTTCTCCGTGGCGAACATGGCTACTGCCACATGCTTCCGAGCGCCATTAAAAATCTCAGCAGTGTCAACTCCTGAAGATATCTATTCTCTAATGCCCACAAGAGATCCAGTGTGCAGTGATGCACATGTAATCAGTGGCTTGCAACTAGTCCTGATGTCTGTCCTCAGGTGGCTAGTGTGAACAACACTCTGCTGCAAAGCTTGTCCAAGCTGTTCCAACATGTCGTGATGTAGCGCTGGAACAGCAACTCTGGCAAAATAGGAACACCTAGAAACCTTCCATTTCGGGCAGATGGCTGCCACATATTCAAGAAAGCCCACCCCTTCCACAAAAGAAAAAGTGAGGAGGTCCAGGGCTAATTTTAGCTAGCTTTGCATTGTATAAACGTGCCGTTGGGTGGTTGCGTTAGTACTGTCCATCCAGCCTTAACATGCCGAGAATGGTAGCCACTGATGTTGGTGACTTCTTGATATTACACATTGCTAGGCTCAATGTGCATTTCGTTGTGGCAGTCACTGTACTTGTCTTGGTGTCTCGACTTGACTCTTGTTCCATTGTGATGTTGCTGATGGTGATACTACTGCACTGCCGGGGAAAGGGCTGCTTTTGGTACCAGAGAAAATGTCATCCTTTTCTTCACCTTCCACCGTGATTGGATCTGAATCCCTACTCAGCTTTTCACCCCTCCATCAAACACTTGAAGTTTTTGGGCTGCTAAGGTGCACCTCCCACTTGGATCAAGTGGTGTTTTCTCAGAGATTTGTTTGGCCTCCAGTACCATAGTTTGTACCAAGCTTACCCCGACTAACACTTGCTCCAGAAAGGGATCATATAGCAATGTTCACCTCCTTCTTGCTAACCGAAAAGAAGTCCCAAACTGGGGAGGTCAACTTTCTGACACTGCTGGAGCCACTTGCAATCTCAAATGAAATGGTAGGTGGATGTGAAGTTTGACTCTCTGCAGTATCTACTTCTACTGAGGTGGTTGTGGTGGATCTAGGTAGCCACCGGGTCTTTGTAAATATGACACCTGAAGGTGGCGTTTGTGGTATCTGTGTTGTTGGTATCTGTGGTGCCACTACCCTCACAGCAATTTGGGATGGGGTAATGATGGTCTCTACTGGGTGGGTCTAACATTCATGATGACTGGCTCTTCATCATCCTCCTCTTTTACATCTACCACCATAACTCTAAGGCTTTCAGGAACCTTCCCTTTCCCTAACCTTGTCTCGTGGTGTGTCTCACTCTCAGACTGAGGCGGGATCTAAGTGGTGTCTAGATCATCAGAAGGGGGTCTTGGAGAAGAAGTTGATGGACTGACCCTCCTTTTTCTTACTTGGGATCTGGAAGACAATGGATCTTCTGAAAGAGTGGCTTGCTCATTTTCCTCAGCAGGAAGCTCGATCTCCTGAGCTGCACCTACTTCTAGAGGAACTAATATTGGTGGTTGCAGCTGTTGTTGTCAACTTATTTGAGTTTCCTGCATTGATTGTGCACTACTGTGTGATAAAAATAAGTCAATTACAACATCACTGCTCGTCGGCGTTGACGGGATCAGACTGGTTGCTTCCGAGATAGATGTGGCCTTGGGCCTAGTTTGGTGGGGTGGGTCTGCTGATGCGGGGGTGCTGCTCTCAGCTTGCTCCCTGGACACCGCTGCTAAAGGCGCAATTTTTGGTTTCCCAAAAAAGGTCTTGGATGGCATACCGGTGGTGGTAAATGCCTTCTTCACACTGACAACTTTCTTGGTACTGGTACCTTTCTTTGGGGCCTTTTGAATTTGTCAGTTACCAGTGGCACTTAGCTTCTCAAGTTGAAGAGATGTCAGTGGTCACACATCACGTCGTGCACAGGTCTTCTGTCTGGCAGTACTATGGGCGATGTCTTCTCCTCTTGTGCACCTTAAAGCAAAGAAGCAAGAACATCAGTGAAATGTGTCATTGTTGAAGTTTAATCACTAGTACAAACAAATATAATATCATTTAGTGTGGTCACGCTTGTTAGCTCAGTTATTAAATAAATTAACAATACAGTGTAACCATTTCTGAGACTTTGACAACAACATAATTGTTCATGGTGTACTGCACAGTATACTCACAAAGAATAGGAAAGAAGAACAACAACACAAAATACAAATGTAACAGTTTGCTTTATGTGCACTGTTCATCACATGGGATGCAGCACTCAGGGAGCTGTATTGGACTAATGACAATGGAATAATCCCTAGACAATAAATACTGTTGTGCACATCATATAGCAGACATGGGATTAATGGTTTATTGATGCCAAATAATGTTACTTATGAAACTGAAAAAAACTGAATTGAAAACGTTTTAACAAATTGAAAACATAAAAAATTTGGACAAATAAAAAACATTATAATAAGAATAGAAATTAAAATACACAAAAAATACAACTAAATTTAAAAAATACATAAATAAATTCTAAATAAGTGAAGATAAAAATTACCCTCAAGCATCTAATTATTGATTTATTAAGCTGCTAGTATCTCATTGATCAACCATCCATGCAAGGATATGGAAAAGGGGCACACTGGCTGAACGCACAAAATGGCCACCAGCCACATGGCCAGGTCACAGCAAGAAGCAATAAGCCAAGAGGAACAAAGAGAAGACATCCAGGCCTATGGCAAAAGCAAACTGGCTGCCTTCACAAAATAGCCACCAGCCACATGGTCACAACAACAAGCAGTAGGCCTGGACAACAATTAACAAACGCAGGCCTATGGACACAGACTTTCCAAAATGGCCCCAGGCCACATGGGGAACCAAGGCAAATACTGACCTTCTATTGCAAACACGCTGGCCAGACAAATGAGGCACGCTAAAAAACACATGTTTAATGCAACAGTGCCAAAAATGAAAATCCACAGGGCTAAAAAGGTTTGCAAGTTATAGTCACACACATCCAACAAAGGCATTGAACACACATGAAAAAAAGTGAAATACCACATAAAAAAACACATTTTGTATTTTAATCCACTGCCATCAATGGCCTAAATGATGTGTAAATTCAACAGACACCACAGAAATAGTTGTTTCATGCACCCATGAGTAGCTCTGTCTGGGCCTACTAGTTGAAAGGCCTATTGGCAGACTACAGGGCTACAAAGTGAATTAAATAACAATTTTAAAATCATTTCACAACATGGAGAAAATATAGTGAACTGGGCAACATTTTCCTTTATACAAGAAAAATAATGTATTGCAAAGAAATACATAGGCCCTTGATTAAACTAAAGGACACCCACCTCAATAAATTTAAAAAAATCAATGAAAAGTACAAATAAATCCAGGTGCATGGCCCCAATCAAACAAACAACACCAGTTTTCCAATTTACTTGTGAAATCTCAAATTCAAACTCCTCAAATCCAATGATATATTATGCAGCAGACACAGAGAGGGATCCTTCCAGTTCCAAATTTAAATGTAAAGTTACCAAGAGACGAACAAAGCACTGGAAGGAGCCTGCTGAACAGGAAGTCGGAGACTCTTGGGCACTTCCTTCCTCTTGAAAAAAAAGTTCCAAAAAGAAAAAGGACTGTTTGCACAAAAAACTATAGCCAAATGTCAATTTGAAAAGCTTTTTTTTACTCTAAATCATCATTTCAAGAAGCTTGTGATGCTGCTTGGGGAGAGAACCTTCTCCGGATTGCAACAGGGGTAGATCCTGCATGTTCAGGATCACGTTCATCCCAAACCCCCGCTGGAACTCCGTTGGTGGGCGCAAATAAACTGTTGGCGACCGCAAATTCCCGCAGGACCATGCGGCCGCCTAGCAAATCTCGTCCTGCTCCCAAACGGCTCTGAAATCTAATCTGGGATCGCTGACACCTGGCAAGTCTCTCCTGCGCCCACGAAAAATGCATTTTGGGCACGCCAACACAAAGAAACTCCGCTCACAGAGTTATTGGCAACTCCACATTCTATGGAGAGTGCAGAGTTGCCGAAACTCAGCAAACTCCGTGAGTCGAGCCCAGGCTTACATAACACAAATATTCTGTTTTTAAGCTGGACAATTAAGGGCTGATGGCAGCCAAATATAACTGGCCACAATGACTGATTAGAAATGCATTGTCTGTTCAAATTTATTTTTTAACCAATCAAAAATAAGGTTCAAGACATTATATGAGCTAGCGGACTAAGCACTTTCCACAATTTTATAGTACAAAAGTTAAGGGCAACACATTCAAATTTACTTAACTCAAGTCTCTGATCCATTCTTGCCTATGAACAATGTTCATGGACAATTGAAACCTGTCAGATGTAACTGATCTATCTTTCTATTACAGTAAAGTCCTCTACACTAATCATATCTTGTTTTTAAAGTTTCCCATATATATAGATGGTCCCTGTTAAGTATTAAAGGATTTAAAGCCCAAATAAAGACAAACAAATCAATCTTAAACATCTGTATATGGAAATTAAACTTCCAGTTTCAAAAAAGTATGCTAAAGCATGATTACATTTTCAGAATTATAAATGATGTTTCCCCTGAACTTCAAATTAACAATATTGTTGGTACAGAATATCGAGGACAGAATATTCAAAATTAAATATCAACAGGAACGTAAGTCCAGAGTTTCCCTACCTAACTCCACATATATATACCTACATGGTAGACGTGGAGTTAGGAATTCTAAATCTATGCTTCCCTTATGTGCAATTGCCTTTCACAATTTTGCCCTTCATTTTCTGTCCTATAGTAGCATGCCACAATACTGCTGGTGTTGATATTCAGTAGCACAGTCTCCAAAATTAACTCTTTAAATTCAAAGACAGTTCAATCATCCTAACTTTTATGTTGAATTCTAATCCTTTATTGAATCTGGCAAGAGAATATGACTCTGGGCAGTTTGCATCGTCCTGTGCCTATGCTGTAGAGGGGTAGATTTGCACTGTCTACAAAATTGGATTTTGATGAGAGTCTGTACACTAATTGCCAATATCCCCTGTATATGCGTTTGTGCCATTAATGAATGTTTAGATATATGTTACATGTGAGCTTATTTGCTGCTGGAGCACTTGTAAAAAGGCCTTTTTCCCAGGGACTAAGTTCTAGCTCACTAGTTGTGTTACTTGCAGGAGTGGTAGTCCAGTGATATGCAACATTAGCATAGGAGTTGACCTTTGAACCAGGATATAGAGCTACTTTGCTCTGGGCAACTTCCATAACACTACTCTCATGGTCCCTGCTTGGTTGATCCTCATTTAGGAACTGAGGCAGTATTTCACTCTTCCCCACTGTTAAAAATGGGATTCCTGGTTTGCTAAGCTTTACACCCATGCAAGGCTGGACATATCACTCTAGTCAGGTTAAGCTAAGTATAGAAAGCCTGTGTTTACCCTCTAGAAGCTTTGCACGGAGTAGTCAGGTTCATCTAAAGAGGCGATGTGTAAAGTACTTGTGCAATGCACACACAGTATCACAATGAATACATCACAAAAGACTACATACAGGTTTATGAAAATAGATTATTACATTTTGAACAAAACAAGACCAAAACGACAATAATCCAGTAGAAGTCAAGATATGAATTTTTAAAGTGTAAAAAGAATTCTAGCACTTAGAAGCAATAAGGGTCAATGGGGGTTATAATGTTGTGCCAGACAAAGTCACAAGTTGAGGCTGACAGTGATAGTGTGCTGTAGACTACAGGGACCCCTTAGGCCCGCTGAACCTTGGATCCTGGGGCACAGTCTGTATGGCGAGGCTTTGCGAAGCATTGCGTCATACTGCATCGGTTCTGAGAGGCTGTGCGGACTGGCTTTGTGAGGCTGTGTGCCATCTGGCATCGGTTTTGAGAGGCTGTGCGGTGAGGCTTTGTGAAGTTTTGCATCGTCCGGCGTTGGGTCAGAGGAGCTGTCAACTTGGAGGCGAAGCTTTGAGGGGCTCCACGTTGCTTTGTGTCGATTCCGATGATGCAAGTAAAGGGGTCCACTTCCACTGAACCAGGCACAGGAGCAGGAGAAGAGACTTTGCTATCCCTGAAACTCAAGCACAGGATGCAAGCCAACAAGCCCTTAGAGCACACTTGGAGGGAAAGCAGAGTACAGCTCTCCTTCAGCAAAGTAAAAGAGCAGCAGACAGCAGGGCAACAAGCAGGAAACAAAAGCAGGCCTTCCGGGTCCGCAGTCCAGTTGAGTCCTTTAAGCAGCATAGCATTTTTTCTGGCACAGTTTCAAGTAATAATAATAATATTAATAATAGTAAAAATAATAATAATAATAATATGATTTGGAAAGCGCATGGCTACATTGATTGATGAGTCCCAACGCTATGGTTTCATCACTCCGAAGCAAAGAAGCATGTGCTGAGAAGGCTGCAACTAAGTTAATCTAAGAAGCCAGGTTTTAAGTTTCTTGTGGAAGGATAATTCTGATAATATTTACCTTAGCATTCCAGTCCAGTGTTGTCTGATTTTAGGGGTCAGAGACACAGTACTTATACCCAAAAGGGCCTTTGGTGTGGGGGTGAATTCAAAACACAAGTATCTCCTTCAACCTAGTCCTGTCTGCGAGGCTAGTGTCTGTGGGGGTTATCAGTCCTTTGTGTGGGGACAGGTCACTGTCTATTCAAGTGAAGTGTTAGCCCCTCCCTTCCATCCTGCACAGACCATCAGAATGCAGCTTTATGTAGATGGGTACTCAGGCACCCCCATCTTTCCTGTCTTGCAGTTGTCTAGTGGAAATGCACAAAGTGTGGCTGTCACCCAGCCCAGACATATTTTGGAGACAGGCTGCAAAGCACACAGAGTTATAAGCACAGAGAAATAGCCATCTTCTAAAAGTTACATTTCTAAAAAAAAAAATGCCAAATCCAACTTTCTCAGTAAGTAGGACTTGCCATTACCATTCCAAACATGTGAAACATGATAAAGTTACTCTTCCCTGAACAGAAATTACAGCTTTAAAGTGTATTAAGGAATTTGCAATGTTAACCTAGTGAAATAGGGTGTTTGTCACTACCAGGACATGCAAAGCATACAGTACATCTCCTACCTTTCATTTACACAAAAACCTGCTCTTAGGGCAACATAGGGTCTACCTTAGGGGTGACGTATGAGTAATAAAAGGGGAGAATCTAGCTTGCAAGTAGTTTTAAATGCCAATTCGACGTAGCAGTAAACTGCACAAATAGGCACTACAGTGGCAGAGACAAGTTTTAAAGGTTACTACTGTGGGTGGCACAATCAGTGCATCTGGCCCACTAGTAGGATTTAGAGTAGGATTTAGTTTACAGGCTCTGGCTATACAGTCCTCCAATTTATAAGGGTCTTACAAGAAAATCTAATATGCCAAACAGGTGTAAACCATTCATACCATGTTTAAAGGAGAGAGCATGTGACATTTAGCACTGGTCAGCAGTGGTAATAAGCCCAGAATCCTAAACCTAAAAAAAAGAAGGTCAGAGGAAAAAGGAGGTGGAGTCAGACAAAATGTTTGGGGTGACCATCAGAGAGGGCCATTTTCCATCACTTACATTACCAACTGTGGGCTCTGCTCCTCTGCTACCCAGGCCATTTTCTTGAATGGTGGCTACTGATTCTAGGCATACCTTAGTGGGTGCTATAGGTATATCCTTCAGGGTGAATACTGTTAATACAGATAAGCCAGTTGGTTGTGACAGGCTAACCTCATTGCCTGATGTTAAGAGAATTTCACTTCCTGCCCAATCATTGAACTATTCAGTACTTTCACATGATGAACAGCAGTAATCTAGCCAATAACTGATTTTTCAGGAGCCATCCTGGGGCCAATGGGAAATCTTTGTATGCGAGTATGCTTCCTGCATAATGCTCTGCATTTAAAATTTTGTATTTCATCAAGTTCTTTTTCTGTATTTATGATTTGCCTTTTTAACCTGCCTGCTTTTGTCGCCATTTTTAATTTTGCCAACTTGGTCCTTATATTCATCCAGTTTTGGTACTTTCTCCTCTTTGCATAAATAATTGTTTCTCTTTCCAGTTCTCGCGCTTCGCAGACTGGTCTTTCTATGATTTTTTTACTGTGGTTTCTAAAAATGTTGTACAATTATAGTTTATGAGATTGGTTAAGAATTAGCCTTTTTTCAGCAATTCTAAAGAATGGTTAAGAATTTGCCTTTCTTCTGCAGTTCTAAAGCATGACCGGAACTTATAGATAAAACACTGTGATTAAAGCAATCATTTGGCCCTTCCCTTTCTTCATGATTTAGCAACAATCTCTGAATGTCACTTGAATCCTGACCTTGTTCATCCCATTGAGTAGAGAGACTAGGAATTGTGGGACCCAAATTAGTTGCAGTTATAGTGGATGTTCCTCCTCTCATTGTATTTTTAAAGTCTTCTAGGATTGCACTAATGACTTCTGCAAATATATTCACAATATTGGCGCAAGCCGTGATGTCATTGGAGAAAGCATTACTCTTGAGTGCTTCTTTCGCCATACACTCCATTGTCTGAATGCAGGAGTCTATTGTTGCTATGCTTGATAACATTTAATTGGAGATTTTTGTCTGGTTGTCCAATTTTTTATACTGTGCGCTACTCGGTTATTCACCATGAGATCCAAGGTTCTGCACATAGTGTGCATTATGGCTAGAATTGGTTGCTCTGGATGAGGCTCCGGAGGAAGATAGTCTGTCACTTTAATGCTACTATACTTTGCAGAGTCACAATCCAGTGCTGTTTGGGCAAGATCTGCTAGAGTCAAAGTGCTCCATGGTATGCATCTACTAGACCAAAAACTTCACATTCCAACTCAAATAAAAAATCAGACTCCCCTCTAGTACCAGAGATGACTAGTTTTTGACAAGCCGAAGAAGGGGGTGACTGGGCATTGGACACAATTCCCAGTTTATCATTCTTTAGAGATGGACTGTTCAGTATACTAAACAACTGCTCCTGGCTGTTACTTTCCCTGGAAGTATGGGGCATATTATCGAGAAACGGCATTAAAATTAAAGCCGCGCTTGATAATATGCCTGTGAGAATTCCAATAGAAGCCCATGTTCTGGTGTCAACATGGGCTTCTATTGGAATTCTCACAGGCATATTATCAAGCCCATTATCGCCGCTTTAACTGCTGCTACAGCGGCGATAATTTTAACGCCATGCTTGATAATATGCCCCTATATTCTTTATGGAAGGCTGCTACAGTTATGATCTGATGCTTAGACAGAACACAGTCAATCAATTTTATGGTAGGTATTATACATACTGTCACTCTTTCTTTGGCATGTTTTTATTTTTTATCAGATAATGCATGCTCATTGACTGCTTTCACTAGTGACTGCTTATTGATTGATGGATTCATGAAATAATTAGCGATTGTGTTCTGCTGCAGCCCAGTGGGCATTGATAGATTTAGTGGCTGCTCCAATGACTTTACTGAGGGATTTGCCCTGCCAACAGTCTCAGAAAGAAATGGCTGGTCACAGCCAGTGGACAATGCATGACCATTCATGAGCTGAATCGGTGCCAACAGTAATTCCTCAATGCCCTCAGTGCCCTCCATTATTTCTTCTATAGTCCCTTCTATGACATCTGTTGGGAGCTTAGTGGCAGAAACGTTGGGTATGTCAGCAGCAGCTGTGTTATCCATGTTTTCCATGTGGACCTACAGAGCCCACTCAAGAATCCCCCGCTAGATTTAGTTAAGTTGAAAGGCTGCCTTAGAGATTGCAACTGCTAGTTCTGCCTCTTACTCCTAGTTACTCCTGGCATTTTCCAGGCTGCAGCCTTAACTCGCTGTTAGCTGGTTTGATTTTGATACTTGAAGTTAAATATTTGTCATTTTGATGTTTGGTGGGGTTTATCAGGGCCGTCTTTGCTGGTTGGGATGCTTTGGGCTCTGTATCTTGTCACCAGGGGCATGAGCCCACTCAGTCACCCACAGATGCTAAGCCCAGGTGAAATCTTGCTTACAACTAGTTCTTGGTCACCTCTATGAAGGAGTAGATATCCTTTTTATCTCTATAACCTTTTTGGGTCTTTTGGGCACCAAGCTACTGCTCACAAGCTGCACCCAGGCTGACAGCTGACCAGCCTCAACTGAACTCTGCCTCCAACCTACTCGTACAGCGGTGCACCACCTGCCACTCACCCAGCTGCTCTTTGCTACCCCCTCACTTTGCAGCACACACATCCACTCACCTTGCCTCCACAACGTGGGAGGAGTGTAATGTTTAGAGGGCAGGCAGTCTAGTCCGCCAGCCGGAATTATCCTCACGTCATCCACAGGCCAGGTGTGGCCTGCGGGGTTAGAATAAATGGGGTGACCTCGCATGTGGGGGCATTCTCCCACACCCAGCCATTGTGTGAGTGTCCCGTTATTCAGTGTGACCCCAAAGCACATATTACGCCCAGGCCCACCAGCATAGCACTACTTGCACCAGCACATTGGTGACGAGGGTGGGCTGGGTCCCCCGCCTCAGATCAACCACTCCGTGTGCTTGGTCGACCGCAGTGCGCACCCCTTGCCATGCTTCAGAACTGCTACTGCTGCGGTGTCTGGATCGCCACTGGAAGTGGAGGAGTGACCCCTACAGGTGAGTGCTGCCAGTGGGCCAGTGGGCCTCTCTGCTACACAGGAGAGGCCCACATCACTATCCAGCTCCTGCCCTACATCCCTAGTGGGATGTTTTTGACACCATGCATGTATAAAGTAAAGCCCCTGTACCAGCGAGCACGCACAAGGAGCGCGCTGCCAGCCCTGAGATGCATGAGGTCAGTGCGTTGGCCCCAGCATGAGTGGAGTGCTGTAGAGAGGACAAACGAGGAGAGCGTATGCCCTGGAGGCACGCCTCCTGCCAGACTGGGCCCAGGAATCAGCAAGGAGTGAACCTAATGCCACAAAAGGGAAAGCAAAAATATCATCCTCAGCAGCACACAAGGCCATTCACTAAGTTCAAGGGGAGGCACAGTCCTTTCAAAAGAGTGGGAAGCCAAGTGCCCTACAACACAGACGTGACACAACCCACTGGTGGGGCTGACAAGAGACACCAAGGCTGTGAGAGCACAAGCAGCACACCGGATACACAGCACACCACGGTGAAAGACAAGGACAGAAGAGAGAAAATATGGACACCCCCCCCACAAGCAACATGGGTGATGAAGACCGAACACCACAGAGACCCGCAGTCCAACATGTACTGACCGGTGTACTACCAGCTTTCAGCGAACTAGAAGATCTGGCCACAGCATCCCCAAGGTGGAAGATATGGATAGAGCACCTGAATACCTATTTTGTAGCCACCAAGGAAACCTAATGAGCAGTGTAGAGGTCACTACTCCTCCACTACACGGGTGACTAAATATTCAGGTTGTTCAAACACTTGCCAAATACAGGTTCAGGCACGAATTATGACACCGCGGGGGCAGTGTTGGATGAACATTTCGACCCCCAACTCAACCCCAATTTCGAATGATTCAAGTTGCGTCAGGCGCGCAAGCAGGAAGGGGAGTCAATTGATGCATTCTATGCCCGCCTGCACAAACTGACCAACACGTGCACGGAGGATGATCAGCCAATAGAGATCAGAGCCCAGCTCATCCAAGGGTGCCGGGACAAGACGCTGATCTTGCGCCAGCCACAAATCGCCTTAGAAGACATACTCGTACTAGCAAGGACCCATGATCTGTCAGCTGCTAGAGCCAATGAGATGGACCAAGCCCTGACCAAGCCGCAAGGAGGTCAGGAGACCATCAAAACGGAATGGGTTGATGCCCTCATAGCAAGACCAAGGAGTGATGCACCCAGAAAGACACGGCCCGATGCACCCAAGGGGTGGTGCGGATATTGTGGGCATGAGCCACATGCTGCAAAAGACTGCCCAGTGCAAGGAAAGACCTGCACAAATTGTGGGATTCCCCAACCACTCTGCTGAGGTGTGCAGGAGGAGAAAACGAGGCCGGGACACCTGAGGGCAGAAACCACTGTCCAGGGCTGTACGTCAACTGTCCCTAACTGACTCCGGACAGAGGGAAGAGCCACCCAAGACGGTCAGAAGATATCAAGGGCCAGAAGATTCGTCCACCGAAGAAGATGAGGTGGAAACATACCT
This sequence comes from Triturus cristatus, assembly GCF_964204655.1. Lineage (NCBI taxonomy): Eukaryota > Metazoa > Chordata > Amphibia > Caudata > Salamandridae > Triturus > Triturus cristatus. The sequence continues at coordinate 582,685,001 of NC_140586.1, forward strand.
GATCTTGTTTGCTCGGAAGCTCAAGCACTGCAGAAGGCCTCAACCCACATGTGTGGTGCACATTGAAGGATCAGAAGTGAAGGCGATCATCCATACTGGGGCATCGGTAAATGTGAAGGGCAAGATATCCGTCCCAATCAGGTCTAACAACCAGGAGGTCACATCTACTATACACATGATTGATCATGAAGCGGACACACTAATCAGCAGCCACACCGCAGAAGACCTCGGCCTAGTGTCTTTCGCCACGAGCGTCCAGGCGCACCAGGCCGACGAGATCCTCAACTAGTTCACAGAACTTTTCCAAGAGCTTGGACGCATCAAGTGTGAGCCTATCAAGCTACACATTGACAAATCCGTCACACCAGTCGCGCTGCAACACCGGCGATTCTTTTTTCACTTAAGGCCCTTGGTAGAAAAAGAGCTAGAAAATCTGGAGAAGCAAAGTGTAATCGAGAAGGTTTCAGGGCCGACGCAGTGGGTGTCCCCGATGGTAATAGCGGAAAAACCCATGCAGCCAGGTGCCATACGCCTCTGTATCGACATGAACTTGCCCAACCAGGCCATCAAAAGGGGACACCACATCACGCCTACAATGGATGATATAATTGCAGATGTCAACGGATCGATGTGGTTTTTCAAAATCAACCTGAATGCAGGGTATCACCAACTGCTGTTAGCGGAGGAAAGCTGTTATATTACAACATTCAGTACCCACCTAGGATTGCGTCATTACAAATGATTGAACTTCAGGATATCCTCAGCTGTGGACGTATTCCAAAACACTATCCGTGAAATGCTGTCCGGGCTGACTGGGGTGATAAACATCAGCGATGACATTTTAATCCACTTTGCCACGGCTGCTGACCATCACCGACATCTGAAGTGTACGTTACACCGCCTCAGTGAACATGGTGCGACCCTCCACAGGGAGAAGTGTCAAATCTTTGTCCGTCATTGGAGTTCTTCGGGTACATGTTCAGCCAGGAAAGCATCCAAGTAGACCCCAAAAAGTCACAAGCCATCCGGAATGCCCCAGCTCCATCCACGCCTACCGAAGTAAGGAGTTTCCTCGGCAAGGCCACATACTGTGGAAGGTTTATCCCCCGAAATCGCCTATGGGCCCAGCCATTGAGGGCGCTCATGAAAACAGATGCCAAGTGGCAGTGGGGACTGCGAGAAGAAGAGGCCTTTCAGAGCATCAAGGACGCGCTACTGGGAGAATCTACCCTTGCCCATTTTGACCTGGCAGTGCAGACAGAACTGCTAGCGGACACCAGCCCTGTAGGGCTGGGGGCGGTGCTTGCCCAGGAACTGGAACCAGCTCACCGGGCAGCTTTATCATTTGCCAGAAAGTTGCTAACTCCCACGAAGCAAGATACACCGAGATTGAGCGGGAGGCGCTCGCGATAAAGTGGGCATGTAACCATTTTCACCTATACCTGACAGGCCAGCCATTCACCGTGGTCACCGATTATCAGCTCTGGTTCCCCTTTTTAAGGGGACAGCCCATCACCCATCTCCCCGGATTGAGCGGTGGGCAGTACAACTTCAGCCATACCAAATGGACGTGGTATATCAGCCAGGGGTGAAGAACCTGGCGGATTTTCTCTCCTGACACCCAGCACCGAAAGAAGAGGAGAACGTCCAGGAAGGGTCTCAGTGGCAGTGTGCCCTCAGGCGATGACGCTCAAGGACATCAAAAAAGCCACCAAGCAAAACACAATATACACACTGACTCTCCAAGCAGTCCAGGAAGGGTAGTGGAGGAATTACCTCCAACAGACTAACCCATGGGCTCCTGAGGACTGAGAAGAGCTGACCAAGATCTGGAGGGTGAGGAGTGAGCTGAGCGCCACGGCAGACGGAATACTCCTGAGAGGCTCGAGGCTAGTAATAACGAAATCTCTAAGGCACCAAGCAACCCAGCTGGCCCATGGAGGCATGGGCCAGGTCGCATTTACCATCTGCATTGAACTAAGCTATTTCTACCATTTTAAAGTCATATTCTTGATATTGCATTGTGGATTTTTGTTGTTTGATCTTGTGTTAAGTCTAGTAAAGATTGCTTATTGTTCTAAACTGGTGTGGTGTTTATTTGTAGTGTTTTGAATGTATTACTGTATGTGTTCACAAATGCCTTACACACTGCCTCTGAGATAAGCCTGTCTGCTTGTGCCCAGCTACCAAGGGGGTGAGCAGGGGTTTATTTTAGGAGTGTACCCCCCTTTCCCTGACTAGAAGCAAGGGTCCCTATTTGGACAAAGGTGCAAACAATTGCCAACTAGAGACCCCATATCTAACAGCCCCTAGGTCTTTTCTATCTGTTAGACATCCTGAAAATATATTTGCGGATCTCAAATGAAAGGAAACACTCCGAGTTTGCAACTGCAAAAATGCATTTTCCAATGTACTAAACCCATGTTAGGAGTGGGAAACATTTTTTGGGCCATTTGTACGACCATTCACTTTTGCGAGTCGCAAATTGCATCAAATTGCGCCTCGCAATTTGCGACTCGCAAAAGTGAATGTACAACAGTGTCTCAGACACTGTTTGTGATTCCCAATGGGGTCGCAAATTGCATGCCTCATTAATATTCATGAGGCAAGCACAATTTGTGACCCCTTTGGGAATGGCTAACTCTCCCAGGGATGGTGGCCTGCTGGAGTAAACAGACCACCATGTCCATTCCTGCTTTTTAAATAAAGCAATTTTATTTTTTTAAATGTAGCCCATTTTCCTTAAAAGAAAACAGGATGCATTTAAAAAAGAAAAATTGTACTTTTCAGCTTAATTTTTTAAGGGCAGGCAGTGGTACCTGGGCCACTGTCTGCTCTTAAAAAATATTTTCTCACACACTCACAAAGGGGACCCCTTACCGTTTTCGAGTGGTTTACCACCTACTTGAAGTAGGTGGTGAACTGCGAGTGTTTTACAGCCGTAAATGCGGTTGCAAAACAATAGTAAACAGCATTTGAAATCGCTATTAGGAAGTGACGCCACTTCCTAATAGCGACAGTTGCAAACACTATTTTGCGAGTCAGTGATTCGCAAACAGTGTTTGTACATGCCAGGATCCTTTTTTGCTGTCGCAAACGGACCGATCGCCCGTTTGCGAGCGCAAAAAAGGGTCGTACATCTGGCCCTAAGTCACCTAATTGGCTTTAGAAATTGATTACGAATTACTATTTGAAAGCGGTGTGTTGTAGATGTCCCTTCCAAACAGCGATTCCTGTCCATATGAACCAGTGGTTAAGGACTGTAATTGCGGTTTTTAAACGTTGAAGTAAGGCAGTAAATTATTTACAGATGTGAACCTTGGGATCTCTTCCCCTTTGTAAACATGAAAAAAGGGACCACTGCCATCTCTCCAACAAATGAAAAGAAAAGTAAACTTTTCCTTTTAAATGCATCTTCATGTCCTTTAAGTTTACTTCATTGCTAACTCAAGTAGGCCACCATCCAGGTGATGGACCCTAGTGTGAGTCAGTCGCAATTTTCCACAACCCTCATGAATATTACTGAGGTAAGTTTGATTGAGACCCACTCTGAAACAAAATTTTCCAAGCTGACCTATTTGCAGGGTGTTCAGTTCGGGAAATTATTTTCAATTAGTATTTTGTAATCAGTTGATAACGCATCTGGCCCTACATCTCTGTGTCAAACTGTTGGGTAAAACCAGTCTATTTTTCTGAACGTTAAACAAGGCAGTACTTACCAGTGCTGGTATTAAGTGTGAGCAACGTTCCCAACATTCTATCTTCGGGAAGAAAAAGTTCATTAGGAATATTGGAAGCGTCTGCCGTCTTGAGGTGCTGACGTCAGTCTACTGAGTAACAAGCAGCCAACTCAGTCTGTTGAGAAGATGAAAGCAGAGAAATGTTTTGTAAAATGTTTGAAGATGTGTCAACTCACTTTTCCAATTACGGTTTGCAGGAAATAGAATCAAATAGGCGCAGGTGGCCCAATAAGTAACACCTGACGTAGAAGTAAATTGGACTAATGCACTGTGCAGTTCAAAGACAGTGTGGGCTGTCTATCCTGGCACACTAATGTAACTAATTCAACAGATTACCTGCACAGCTGTATTTTTGAAATGTTCTGCGCGTAGAATGTCATTTTGCTATATTTATATATGCAAATCAAGGCTTTCTATTATATACGACTAAGATGGACCTGTTTTATTTAGGATCCATTTAAATGCGGATGCATTTTAACATCACTTCATGAGCAACAACATACTCAGTAAGATGACTAAATGGGAAATCCATATAAAGTTTAATGACTTTACTTGAAAGCATGTCGAGTGTTTAGGATTCTTTATCAAGTATGAAGGGCATAAAATACGGTTTACATATTCATATAAAGTGGTTCGGAACACAGATCAATTCTTAATCGGTAAATGGAAATGGGTTTTAAAATTTAGCATCATCATCAACACTTGCATTCCTTAACTAGTTCTCCCTCAATTGTAAAAAACCCAAAAAGGACTTAGAGTTTCATGTTTCCAGTGCAGAACGCGCAATAGGGATTCATTCTGCACGAAGGACCCAAGGATTGCTCCAGGAGCCCGTTACACACCATGCATATTCTCAAGAACGTGTGATAATCATTGTAAAAGTAACTTAACGCAACCTACAACATCGCAGTTTATTGCAGGAAATTTACGCCGTGTTAACCAAATATTCACAAAATGGCAGTACCATGCGATAGTCACCAGATAACGCGTCAAATGGTCGCGTTAAAATCAACGCCACGCCGCAAAAATGCAAGATACGAATGCAAAAAAAGCAGCGATGAGGCCAAGCGCGATACAAAAAGCTGTGACAACCAGCCTGCAAATCCCACGCATCTGGCGGGAAAATGCACTATAAAAGCAGAACAAAAACAACACACCAGAACGAAGCCAAAGTGCATAGCAACATGGATGCACCCTGACCGAGCGCAGAGGACAACGCGTACCCCACAAGCCCCACAGATCACCAGCAAGGTACAACGGGGTCAGGGAAGGCCAGGGAGAAGAGGTAGAGAAAGACGGGGTGCAGTCTGCAGCAACACAAGACCACCGTCACGGAGGTGACAAAACACTACCAGCAATTGTCCCACAATCAGACTGCTTGGAATGCAGCCGGAGTCTCGAGGAGGACAATGGATGAGGCCAAGAGGCGCTGGCATGACCTAAAAACCTAAACCAGGCACAAACCCGCTGCCAACAGGAAGGCAGCAAAGGCGACAGGAGGTGGGAGTCCTGTGCCAAAGAAGGAGCAGGAGGAAATGGAGGCCAGTCATCAGTGTGGAGACGGTGCAAGGAGGTGGGAGTATGGACACAGCTCGAGAGGACCTGACACAACAACAACAGGGTGAGTAACAAACAGGGACTGCGGGGACGGGGTAGATGGGCACAATGGCACACATGCACAAACAAGTATAGCACACTGCACACCCACAATGACCCAGGATCATGTCCCTCATCCCCATGGCACACTGCAGCACACACACATAGCAATCACAGCATAACCCATGACAATGTGGCACCAAGTGCAACACCGACACTGCAGAACAGGTGACATAATTGTGTCCGCTCATGCACAGAAACAGGCCAATCACATTGGACAGAGCAGGGAACTGTGAGATGCATATGCATGGGTACAACCTCACATCCGTCATGTAGTCCCAATGTCCACTCTCCCCCCAAATTGCCAGCACTGCCCAAACAGTTACAATGTACATTGTCACACAATCTGCATGTAAACAAGAACAATACGCACACATAGATGTCAACACAATGTCAACATGCATCTCCCCTTCACATTGCAGAGGGACAAACAACACCTCCAGCAGGTCAGACTAGACAACCCAGACTAGACAACCCATCAGTGATGCCGGAGATGACCACCACACCTCTGACACCAACGCCCTACAACAGCTCATGGACTTCTCAGGCAGCACACCCCCAGGAGCAGGGTAGTCAAGCTCCATAAAGGAGACCCCAGCCCCTGCACAGAGCACACAGCAGGAAGCACCCACCACCACGGCTGGCTCCCAACACTTCACCTAGACACACATCGCATTCCAATGCCAGGTGTAAGAATGCCAAAAGGAGGTGGCCGAACAGGTGCGGGTGGGCTCAGAGCTCATGGAAGCCGAAGTAGATCACATACGTGGGTGTTCACGTCCCTTCAGGGACCACCTACACCCTACAATGGAGACCCACACTGTGACAGATACACATGTATGTGTACATGTCCTGCAATGAACCATGCCCAGAGCCACGGAATCATCATTCACACCCTGACACAGGTCCTCCATAAGATGGCCCAGGCCACTCCTCTAACGTACTGAGTGGCTGACGACAAAGCTACATGTCCAAGGTCTCACCCGCTGCCTGCGGTGACATGTCTGCGTCCACTGTACACAGCACAATGTAATATCGTAGGGCCCAGGGCCCTCATGCATACAACAAGACCACAGGGGCACACGTATATATCATGTTGAACTGGCTATGGACACGTGCTCCCGGCCCCTTTATTGGCAGGGCCACATATACAGTAATGCCTGTGCTGGATGTGTGTGGGGTGAGTATTAGCCAGCCCGCACAGAGTGTTTGGGGCTGGCCCCAACTTGAACAGTGGACACCAGTGCAATTAAAACAGAAAACACCTGCATAACAGAGTCAACTGCTGAGCAACATGGAGGGAGCCTGAGCAAGGACAGAGGTCACCCAACATTCAAACAGAAGTGTCCATGAGTTGCAGTGCACTGAGGTTGGGGCACTATAGATGAGTGTGCTCATGTGAAGAATTTGCTAGGATTGTGTCCCTTCAGGTTAGTCCTGATGCAGATGCAGTGAGGTGAGTTACACCTGCATCAACTTCCTCATCAACGTCCGAGGTCACCTACTCTGCCTGAGGTGACATTGCTGAGCAAACTCTCCACAGCACAAAACTCAATCAGTAACGGTCCATGGGTTGCGGTGTACTGAGTAAGTGGCACCTGGATTGCCGAGCAGGGGATCAGGCAGATAATGGCGTCCATGACAGGTCTGAGCAACTCCGTTAGTCTGCCAGTACCACTGTTTTGACTCTTCGGGATGGTGAATGGAGTTGGCCCTTGCGATGGTGTCGTGTGCCTCCTGCGGTGATGCGACATCTGGCCCGGTCAGGACTCGATTTGATGTGTGGGCCCTGGTGGTCCGAGGTTGGGGCCAGAGGCAGCGGAAAGCGCAGGGCCACATGCACATGGCGTTGATGACCCCAGGACCACCGTCACAGAGGTCATCCAATAATCATTCAGACAGGTCCCTGACATGAGCTGCACAGAGTTAGTGGCCCCGGATGCACAGCGGTCAGTACAGGCACACCGCCATGGGACGGTGACTTGCGGTGCACTGAGGTAGGGCCATGCAGACTGGGCGGGTCCCCCTCGATGTCCAAGGTGAATGTGGCAGAGGGTTGCGGGGGAAAGTGGAAGGTGTCCTCCAGGGCATGATGCAGAGGTCTGATGATATCCGGAAGCAGCAAATGGAGGAGTGAAAAGCGACAGCCTTGTTGCCACCACCAATTCGGTGACAGCCACATGAGGGTGAAAATTACCCCCTAGTCCATAGAATTAGACTTCACCAATGTACGACCAGAGAGTGTCCATGAATGTCGGGGAACAGACATAGTGGCACCGGGGCTGGGAGGGGTTGCAGTCTGTGATGATGCCAGTACACTGATATGAACTCCGCCATTGCTAGTAAATCAAGACTCTGTGACCTACTGGACCTCAATGTAGGCCGGAGGCAGTGGTCAGCAGTGGTCCACAGTCGTTGGCTCGCGATGCACAGAGTTAGTGACACCAGGGCAGTTGTCAATAGTGTTCGATCACCTCCGTAACGTTGATCCTATTCACTCCGGATCGCAACACATCATCCTCTTACGCCTCCCCTTGCATGCAATGATATCTATTCTGCCTTTGAATAATCGATGTTCAGTTCCAAATCTGTGACCTACTCATGCGCAGCATAGGCCAAGGGCAATAGTCCACGTAGGCCCACAGACACGTGTGGTTGTAATGCTATGCACAGACTTGGTGGCACCACATCGAAGGGAGTATAGTGACATAAACTCCACCTTAAATAAAACTCAGTTCCAAATGTGTGACCTACTTGTCCGTAGTGTAGGCCGAAGGCAGTAGTCAGCAGGGGACAACAGACATGTGTCATAAGAATGCCATGCACAGAGTTGGTGGCACCACATTGAAGGGAATACACTGATATAAAATCTGCAATAAACATATGTACTCTGCTATGGTGCAATCAAGACTCAGTTCCAAATTAGTGACTGTTAGAAATGAGGGGGCTCTGGTTGACGCAGGTGTGAACCCACAACAAGCAGGGACCCTTTACTTCTTGTCAGGGCGAAGGATGACTCCCCAGAATAATCCCTGCTCACCCTCTAGGTGCGTGGCGCGAGCAGTCTAGGCTAAGTCTCAGGCGTACACGGTTAAGCAAATGCAATTACACATACAGTAAACCCCTTGCATGCACCACAAACGGACACCAGTCAGGTAGTATATAAAAATAAGCTTTTATGTAGATTCAGCAGATTCAATACAAGGCCCAGTAACGTTGAACTGATGGGGCCACAATTCTTAGGAATACGGTAAAGTTCTCTTTGTTACGGAAAGTTCTTTAGGCGGGCACAAGGTAACTGTAGGCCTCAGCGCACTTCGTGCTGAGGCGGCGCCCGGGAAGCACGCGGCAGATGACAGGGAAATCAGAACGTTGCGGACCCTGGATCCGATGCGAGCTCACGGTCGAGTTCGTAAGTACAGTACCTTGTTTCTTGACGCGAAGGTGGGTGCGGGATTTCAGCGGCTCTTCGACAGAAGGGTGAGGCGGCGTCCGAGGCTCCCACACTTCACGATGGGTGTCTGATCTTCAGGCTCACGACAAGAGCGGGGTGTTGCAGGTGGCGGGTGAACAAAGCGGGGCAGCCGGGCACGCAGATTACGTCCGGGCCGTCCGAGGCTTGGAGATGCTCACAACGCCGATTCCGGCGGGAGGGTGAAGGTGCACAGCGAGCCTCCAACGAGCGAGGTGACAGGGGCAGCCCAGAACAGCGTAGGGGGAACGGCTCCGATCGAGCGAGGCTCTTCCCAAGGCGGGGGCGGCTAAGCAGTCCTGGTCACGGCTTAAGGAGGGACTGGGGCACGAGGGTCACAGCTCCGGCGAGGGAAAGGACACCACAGTCCAGCAGCAGGCGAGTGAAGATCAGGTAGAGCCCAATGGTCCTGGGGCTCAGTTCAGGGGGCAAGCTCAGTTCCAAGCCCTTGGAGATCGTTTTGGAACAGCACAAGTCTTGAAAGTAAAAGTAAAGTAAAGTCTTCAGCAACAGTTTCTCTTCTCCCCTTTGGCAGCAAGGTCACCACTGCAGGCCAATCCCCCAGGATAGGGACAGTCTTCCTCCTACAGCTTTCCCGGTGCCTCCTCCTCAGGCAGAGATTCTTCTTGGTCAAAAGCGGATCTAGTTTCGTAGGAGCAGGGCTCCTACATTTATACAGCAAATCTTTTGTTCTCCCAGGCCAGGGGGTCCCTTGCCTAGTTCAGTCCGGTTTCTGAGCACTTTGTTTACGCGATGCAGGCTTCTTCTTTCAGAGTGCAGGGCAGAGTCCTCAGACGCTCCACAGGGGGCGGAGCCGGCATTGAGGTGGCAGAGCACTGTCCTATTCAGAGCCTAGGGATACTCCTCCCACCCATCTACCTGTCGATCGTACTATTCACCACCAGGCTACCTAGCCTTGCCCATCTGGGTTCCCCCAGCCCTGTCACTCACACCAGCCAGACATCAGATACACATCACGCAGAGGCGGGCTGAAATGTTTAGGCAAGCAAAGGCCAACTTTCTAAAAGCGGCATTTGCAAACCCGGAATATTAAAATAAACCTTGCGAAAAGATGTACCCTATTATTCCGAGTTCAGGCATACTAAACTCGATCTTCTACCATGTTCCCTGGGTCGGTTAGGATCATAGGGTGTAACAATCCAGGCCGCCCATACTGGCCTATGAGAACAGGGTAGCCTTGCAGTAGTGAACAACAAGATGGCTGTCATTCACTACTAGGACATGCCACGCATCCAGGCTTGTCCTACCTTAGGCTTACAACGCACCCTGCCCGTGGGCCTACCAGAGGGGTGACTAACATGCAGCTAAGGGAAGGTTTTAGGGACCGGCAAGTGTGGGCACCTGCCAGTCAGCATGTCAGTACCAGACTGCACGCAGGTTCTGCGATGGCAGACCTTAGACATATTTTACCGGCCGCTTCTGTGGGTGGCACAACCCGTGCTGCAAGCCCACCAGCGGTGTTTGCATTTACATGTCCTGGCGCTCCTGGCGCACTTTACTGGGGTCTGATAGTAAATCAAACAATCCAATCATGGAATCCAACCAACATATACAATTTACATAGGGAGCACTCGCACCGCGACACTGGTTGGCAGTGGCACAGCGCACTGAGCGGCCAACACCATAAAAACACATGAGGCACAGCGACAAAAAGAGGAAGGGAGAGTCACGCCAAGGTGCCAGGTCTAACAGTGACCTACTTGACCATAGTGTAGGCCTGGTGGAGCAGTAGACTACGTCAACGAGAAAGGGCTAAAGTAGGCCTGTGTTGTGGAGGCCGTGATGGTCTGAGGAGGCTGCCAAGGTCGCAGGCCTTGGCCTTGGAGCTTGTGCCGACATGTGGTGGGCCCTCCGTGACACACGCCGGTGTCGACAGGTGATCAGTGTGGCCTGGCTGTGCAGGGGCGGGCCTGACGAGTTTGGGGTCCAGCAGGCCGGAGTACGGCAGGCACAAAGGATCGCAGGCAACTCCACTCACGAGGACAGTGTTGGCCTCGTGGCGGGGTGAGAGGTGCTGCCCTGGCAGAGACGTTGGGCATTCGGGAAGAGGACCACGTCCAGGGCTACGTGCTTTTTATTCACACCCCTATGCTAACAGGCAACTTTTCCACGAACTCCCCCACTGGCTGGGGTGACATGGTTGTGTCCACTGTCTACTGCACTCAATACACCAGCGGTGTATGTCGCCATGGATATGGGTGTGTTGTGCATACTGCGGTCTGTCCAGCACATCGGCACCCTTCTTGGCATTGTGTACTTTCCCAATTATGGCTCTCCTGCCTCCTTCACACAGGCCTGGTTTTCACCTCTCCCCACATACTGCTATTGTGTGGCTGAGGTGCCATGCCGTTGATGACTCATGTTCATGGCTTGCCCAGGATACCATTGTGAGTTGTTCTGTCATGTCTGGTGGGCATGTTGTTTTGCCTGTTGCATGTAATTTTGTGACATGTGCATTGCCAGAGTTGTGAGTTGCATGGTTGCGGAGTTGAGGTATGTGGGGTGTTCATTTGGTACTTGACAACGGGCAGTGCATTCCCATTGGTGCCATCCTGGAAGAGCTGGTTGATGATGGACTGTCGGAGGATGAAGAAATCATGCACACTGGCTGGGTATTTGGTGACGACGTTGGTGGAGATTCCACGGTGTTCAGATTTTGCCTGCACATTGATGTGAGATGTGTGTTTTCTGTTGTGGTGATTGTGTGCTGTGCATACAGCTATGGCGTATGGTCCTTGCTTGGTCTCCAACAAGTCCTGCGCATTGTGGTGGATGTATAGATACTGGGGTAGCAGGCTGATGATGGCATCCAGGACAGGTGTGAGGGATTCGGATGCGGATGGCTGTGAGACTCCTCCAAACTCTGGCGGGTGTTGGTTGGGGCATACCGGACGCCAACAGGTGCAGCACAGCCAGCTGCTTTGTCTGCAGAGGGATGTTGGTTGTCCACTGTGTTGGTACCGTCAGCCTGTGGGCAATGGTGGTCAGGATGCATAGGATGGTTGTCTTTTTGAGCCTGTGGAGGCAAAAACATCCTCTGGTATTAATTCTGTGAGGCTGGTGCATTTCCTGTGGGTCCGCTGTCTTTGTCCGTGCTGCCTCTGTGGTGGTCCAGGGAGGTGTTCCAGGGGGGGGGTTTGTGCTCCTGGGTCTGGTGGTGGTGGGTATTGTTGCCCTCTTTGGTGTACGGCACGCATGTTCAGTGGCTCCATGGCATCTGTTGTTCTTCAGGTGTGGCTCTGGGCTGGGCTCCCTTTTCTGTTGCAGCCTGCCGTCCGACTTTGCACCAGGTCACAGCAGGTGTTAGTTTTCTACTGCTAACGCGGCTTATCGCATGTTTCATGGTCTTTTTGCTGATGTGGCTGGTCATTGAGAATGTTGCGGAGTGGTGTTGTAGCGGCTTTTTGCACAGGAATGCCTACTCTGCATTTCATTAGCGATAGTTGGAGGGTCATCTGTGGCGATGTTTTTTGCAGCTGCTATCACAGGTGAACTGGTGCTGTGGGCTGTTAGCACCAGTTTGTGAATGGGGTGATAAATTTATCGCGGGTTTGGTTGCTCTAAAGTGCCATTAACTTGGCGATAGCTCCTTGAGAATATGGCCCCACATGTTTTTTCTACGACAAGCCACGAGTTCCATTACATCAGAGGCCACACAACCTGACGCTGTGATGCAAATTGAAAAACAGAAAATCCACTATATTAGAACAATGATTGGCTAAGTAAACCCTCCCCCTCTTGAGTGGCCATTAAACTATTTTTATATGTTCTTGAGCACAAGTCTAAGGTCTGGAACTTGGTATGCACACTAGGCATGTGTGATTTTTTCTTTTTATTGCCCAAGAAGTCTTGTGACATTTGCTAATGTTCTCGAATTTTCCCTAGGAATTGCAGGTGCAAAATTTCCCATATTTCTTGCAAGAAAATAACCCTGTAGCTGATACTTTCTGCTAGATAGAGTGTCTCTTTTACTTTGAACACAAGCTATGCTTTTGCATTCAGTTTTAATGGGCGATACCTACAAGTGACTTTCACACAACCCTAATTCATTGGGGTTTATTCATTTTGGACAGGGGTACCCCTTATAACCTAATAAATCTTCTCTGTTTAGGGCAATGCTAAGTTCTGAGAGGATCTCTGCTAAGCCCTTGGAAGTTCTGGCACAAGCAGCAGGCAATCCCAGGGAAATGAGTATAAGGTACAAGTGCTAAGAACAAATTTAACTTAAGAAAACATATTAATATTCCCAGACGAATTTAAGAAAATAGAGCGAAACACCAAGATCATCAAAATTAGATAAGGGGAACCACAAGTATAATTTTTTTCAAAGCTGTAAGGTAAAAATATCAAAGAAAAAGTAAAGACCAAATCAAAGGTCACTCTTTTCAGTTGAACAGGACCTAGGCCCAACTTCAGACCAACCAAATGAATCATATCGGTCAACGTTTTCACCTTCGGACTTTGAAGTAGGAATATTCCAACAACGCAAGGTCAAAGCCTGTAATGACAAGGCCCCCTCGAGGTGAGGACCTCTTGAAGTCAGATCTGTCTTTCTCATGTTCCCGCTGAAGCTGTTGGCTTTGGCACCAAATGTTCAGAGGATGACAAACCTGAGCTATTGAGGTTGCTTCACAGGTCAAATAGATTTGCAACCTCTCCTCAGTCCAAAGATATACCTTTAGACTTAGTCATTTTTTAGAAGTCAGAGTCATCCAGATGGGTAAGACTGGATACTGCAAGAGGCCAGATACTTCCTCTATGAGGTTCTTTTGAGCTAGTTTTCAACACGACAAAGAGCTCCGAATAGGTCAAACCTTTTTTCTTTTCACTCCTTGAATGCAATCTGTGAGAAATCAGGACCTGTTTGCAGTGTCCCCCCCCACTTTTCGCCTCCATTTTGACTACTAGGGGCCCGATTCACAGAAGTAACTTAAGACAAAATCCTAAACTTACTACCATTTTGGTATTCACAGAAGGCACTTACTCATTCGGGTATTCACAGAAGGCACTTACTCATTTCGGTATTCACAGAAGTTAGGAGTCCTAACTTTAGGACTCCTAAATGCCTTCTGTGAATACCGAAAGTCTTAAAATTAGGATTTTTCTCAATTTAGTAGTAGTAAAGTTAGGACTCCTAACTTTAGGACTCCTAAATGCCTTCTGTGAATACCGAAAGCCTTAAAATTAGGATTTTTCTCAGTTTAGTAGTAGTAAAGTTAGGAGTCTTAACTTTAGGACTCCGAAACTGAGAAAAATCCAAATTTTAAGACTTTCGGTATTCACAGAAGGCATTCAGGAGTCCTAAAGTTAGGAGTCCTAACTTCTGTGAATACCAAAGTGAGTAAGTGTCTTCTGTGAATACCAAAATAAGTAAGTCCCTTCTGTGAATACGAAAATGGTAGTAAGTTTAGAATTTTGTCTTAAGTTAGTTCTGACTCTCATTGTGCCCTGGGCTCTGACTCTGATTAAAAGTACATGGTTAGGTATATTTATAATTGGCAATGACAGACTCCTGTAATCCCCTAGTACATAAAAAAGACAAGGGGATTCAAGCTGCCTATTAGTCCCTAGTATATAATAGGACAGGGAGGTTTAGAGGTCCAAGAGATTTCTTGCAGTAGAGTGTGCACTGGTGAGTTGTCTGCTGTAATTGCAAAAGCCAAAGACACACAATGATGGACATTCACCCCAGTCAAGAGATCTGGGTTAAATCCATTGTTCTTTTGCTCACCATGCTTCCCCAGTTTACATACAGCCATATGCAAATCAGTGTTGACCCTGCACCTCATGGGAACAGTCCAGCCCAGACTGGCAAGCCAGGTCCTCCCTGGACCAGAAACAAGCATCCTGAGGTTGGTTTCAGGATATCACCTCTCATCAGCCAGGCTAGTTTGAATCAAGTGGTACATTGAGCCCGGGACCCTCGTCTGGGCATACTTGGCGCACTTAGGGTGAGAAAGCACAAGATATGCAAATGATGGACGCAATGCGGAACAAATCAAACATTCACCCCTAGCCAAGAGATCTGGGTTAAATCCATCAATCTTTTGCTCACCATGCCACCCAGTTTAGACCCACCCATTTGCAAATCAGTCTTGACCCTGCTCCTCATGGACTCAGTCCAGCTCGCACTAATAGGCTAGGTCCTCCCTGCACCTGAATTAATCATTGTGAGACCGTTTTCAGGGTATCACCCCTATGAGCCAGGCTAGCTTGAATCCAGGGAGCCTGGGACCCACATTTGGGCATACCAATTGTTGCTGTCATTTCAGAGGCTAGCCTTCGCTTGAAGGCTGTTTTTACATTGCACTTTTATGGAAATTCGACTCTGGAATTAAAGATACTTCCAACATAGTAATCCATCCTATTTTTGCATATAAGTCACTCCTAAGATAGATTGATAGATGGATAGATAACACTTTTATTGTATCAAGTTAATTAAAATCAGCAATCTGAAAATAACAAATCAAATTGAGCATCAGATGAATCATGGTTTGATTAATCGGTACTTGAAGCAACACCCAACTCCATTAAGAACCAGATCCACTAAAGTGCAAGGTGCGATATTGTCCCCATAGGATTAAAAGGGCCCTCAAATTAAAACGAGAAAAGAAAAGGGGGATGGCAGCCTACTCCATACACAAACTTATGGACTTCCAGGAGTTCTGTAGAAAAAATATGGTTAATGCATAATTTGTCGTTTCTAAAATGCACCGAGCAGAGCCATCAAATTGCACCTCTGCTACGTGTCCAATGACAGCAACATAATATATATTATCAGTGAACTCTAGCAAATAATACAGTAGAAAAGCTCTGATAACATTGTATAATACAGGTGCAACTTCCTTTTAGTTTTAGCTATAGTCTTCACGACTGTTTGAAAATAAAACATCCAAGAGAGCAATGTAGCCCAACTCCGATGGATGAAAAGGCTAGGCACTTTCCGATGGGTAAAATAGCAGATTACTCTCCGATGGTAACTTCATTAGCTTTAGTGCTTCTTTAAGGAATTTCACACATCTAGCTAATAGCTATCGGTTCACACCACTAAGACATGCGGAAATACCCATGCTGAATTGTCTTATGCCGAATTTGCAGGAACAAGGGTTACAGTCACTAGCATCTTACATTTTTCAAGACTGGACACAGGCATATTATGTGGGAGAGACTATCCTTCTTTTAGTTACATAGGCGGCAGTGCTGTTCCATAGACCTGGTTAGCTGCCCAAATTTATAGCCTTTTTAATGGAAACGTATCTCAGCCTCAGCAAATCTTTTTTAAGGCCAGTTTCATCGAGCATGCTTTCCTTGGCTCTTGGTACAGTGAGTCACATAGACTGGCATGGGACTTTCTGGACAGTTCTTGTTTGGCCTCAGTTCCCGATTGTATCTTCACAGTTTTAAACAACAGTTTTGCGGTCAGCTTTGGGTATGGATTGTGGTCCAGGATAGTCGGTGCCTCAAGGGCTTTCATTGCCTTCCTTAAGTAAGGTTCCCACATGGGTTTTTAATTGTGGATACCTTGCCTTATTATTTCCTTCATAGATCCTGGAGATGCCACCATGAGCTTCGTGTAGTATCCTAAATAGCAGGTCTATAACATCTTGTTTGCTCTTTGTCGAGTCATCTGGAAATGTGGTCTTTAAAATTCAATGAACCATACGTAAGTGTTGGCATGAATTTGGTGTTAATGACTTTGCAGATGCCCAATAAGTCGAGGCCACTCATTTTGGAAGCAAATTTTGTAAAGCTCATTATTATAGACAAGCCAGAGTCCTTTAGGGAACAAAGATTGTTAAAATGGATGCCCAGATATTTAAGGCCACCTTATTCAATGAAAAATTCTATGTGGTCACCCGTCTGTTTTTGACTCCGCAGGCATGTTTTGCATTTTAGCATAACTGACTTTCAGTTTGATTTGCGTACAACAAAGAGTGAGTGACTCCAGTGATTGCTGCAGCCCTATCACGGTGTGGTCAAATAATAAAGTGTCATCCACGTACTGAAAACATTGTATGAGGATGTCAGCAAATTTGGGTGGAACAACACGTGCCAACCCCAGAGCTTTATTATTATCTGCCAAGTATTGGTTGAACAATAGTGGAACAAGCATACAGCCTCATTTTACTCCAGAGGTGGTCTCAAGTTTGTGGGCAGTAACTATAATAGATGTTACTTTTACTTTTACCCAAATTGCCACATATAAGCTTCCAATGGCTCTTAATAGATTTTCCAAGATGCTCCAATAAGGTCTCTCCTAGGTGCCCCAGGGGTGGGATGCCTTGTAACCATAAGCAGGGACAATTATTAAAAATGCTTTATAAGCCATAGTGAGGGAAAAACTGCCCATTATGTGTTTCCTATTGTAGATAATGAACTCCATTGACTAACAATGGAATATTTTATTTAAGTGTAAATATTGACAGGATGGAGATCAAAATGTCAATCAAGGACTTAAAATGATAGTTATGATACATTGAACAACATGCCACTGTTACATTTATAATAATTATCACAGAAAATAAGTTATTAATCTTTCTTTTCTGTAAGCCAACATTCAGCCTTCCAGCTGCTCCCTCCTGATTGGCTGGCCTTTGTCAGGCTGAGCCAAGCTGTCTTAATGAGGTGTGAATTGTCTAGCTCTGTGACAATGTGTTTCCTGTGGTTGGAGAAATGTGGCTACAGAAGTAGATAGCAGGATAAGAGGTAAGGCACATAACTGGTCTTCAAAGGAAGAATGACACTTTTATGAGAGCAAAGGCTCACCACCACATCCTACAATCCCATCTACACAGGAGCCAATGTAATTAGATTAGTGAAGGCAGTGGTAGGGGAGTGTTAATTAATCTTAGCCATGCCAGTGGGATGGCTTAGCAAGATCTAACATTCAAGGAGAACAATTCTCCATGTTGGATTTTGGAAGAATTATGCTTTCTGGAATAATAATATTCCACACTTTGGAGGAAGTGTTCATACATCTGGGTGGCACCCTGCATCCCATTGGTCAATGGGGCCCCCCCTGCTTGAATCCTAAAAACTGTGAATAATTATGCAAGCGCTGCATTGCAACTCAGATCTGCTGCCTGAATCTGCAAGGAGAAGAAGGACTGCACTGGTGGAAGCCTGGCCTGCACCTCAAAGGATTGCACTCTGAAGGACTGCACCTGTTGCATGCTTGGAATTATAGCCCTTTGGATTTTGCATTGCTTCAAGAAGGGGTATGGAGTGGACTCCCTGCATGCTGCTGGTTAACAAAGCCCACCTGAATGATCTCCACCAAAAAGTCCCCATAATGGAGTGCATTCAGGGGACTTTTAAGGATTTGGACAGATGCATTGTGGGAATTGTAGTCCCAACATCCCAAGGATCATCCAAGAGACTCTAGATCCCTGAATTGGTATTGTGGACACTTTGAACCCTCAAGGAGACCTTCTGGAAGAAGATTCAGAAGTTTGGAGACGTTTGGTGAACTTTTTGGAAAAAGCTTCATAAGGTGGCTGACTCGACGTCGAGAGAGAGTTAAGCCGCCTACGTTCAGCTGCGACCCGGCCTTGATTTCAAGTTCATTCCTTTCCAGACTTCCATGATTTGACCGGGACCTCACAGAAAATTCATCCCACGGCATGGATGCAAATCTGTCCTGAAGAGGAGCCTCGCTCGATGTCGAGAGAAAAAGCTCCAGAAAAACGCCTAAGTGTGTAGGTACAATTTTGATTGAGGCCTCCCCCTTAGTGTATCTGACCAGGGCTCCATTGCAGTCAGCTTCAAAGTTTGACTTTGTCCCATCAGAAGACCAAATTTGGAAATAAATGTTTTTAAGTACTAGAAAGTAATTATTATTTACAAATTCATATCTCTACATTGGATTTCTGCTGTTTTGGTGTCTATTTGTTCATAAAAATATAACCTATTCACATCAATTGGAGTTGGATTTTTATTGTGTGATACCTATTTACTGTATTGTTCTTTTTAAATGCTTTACACAACTGTCTCCTAAGTTTCACCTGCCTGCGTGTTTCCAGCTACCAAGGGTTGAGCAAGGGAAATGAATGGGTTGGGCTTACCTATAGAAATAATTTTGAAAAGTGAAACTAGGGACATGCAGTACAGGGTTTGACTGAAAAAAATATGGGCTTGATTTAGATCTTGGCAGATGGGTTACTTCATCACAATGGTGATGGATATTCCGTTCATTGAAATATAAATCCCATTATAACTTATGGTATTTACATTTTGGCAGATAAGATATCCGTTACTGTTGTAACAGCGTAACCCATCTGCCAAGATCTAACTCAGATCCTAAAACCTTAAGTAATGGAAAACAAAAACTAAATCAACCAATGAGGTACAAATACTGGGAGGTAGATAATTAGTGTCATTTACTAAGCTACTTCGATATGCAAGACCATTAATGGTCAGCCAGGTAGTGCAAAACAATTGGAATCAATTGCACACCTGAAATAAGCTACTCAACAATGTGTGCATTGGTGTGAAGGCCGACATGTCACCGCTGAAAAAGCAGCCAATGCAGTTGAGGAGAAATCCCACTCACCCCCAAGAGATAAAATTTAGCAAGATGAGAGATAAATGTTGTCACACTCAAGAGGAGCAAAAATAAGGAAAGAAAACTCTGTGGTAACCTGATGTATGCATGCGCAATAGCTCCAGGTGCCTAGGATCAAAAAAATAAACTCAACCAACATCTAGATCAGTCAGAGAATGAAGCACAATTGCTGTGACAGTCAGGGAGAGAAAGAAGTGAAGGAAACCCCAGTTTAAGCCTAAAAAACATTGGGATGCAAGTCGAATTGCTGTTGCGTTTGGGAGGAGGATTACCATGGAAGGAAAACTCAATGGAAGCCTGCGGGCGAGAGCAGCATAGCACGCGGTCACTGAAATAAATATTTAAGCCCTACCAAGAAAATGGATTGGGCAAGGCATGAAGCAAGATTGCACAAAGGATAGGGAGACAAAGAGAGGAAGGAAAGTCCAGCATTAGTCTAATTGAAACAGGGAGTGTGAGCCCTAGCGTGTGATCTCTAAAAACAAAAGAGATTTGGAAGAAACAGAGCATGATATATGGGGGTGTGACATAGATGGTAACAAAAGAGGTCTTCCCTGGCTGTATTATGCATAAGTTATCTGGTGACTATCCGGCACAGCATAAAGTCACAATACATAGCTGACAAGCTGCACTAGCCTCAGGTAAGGCAATATGTCAAGTAATGGCGCTTGAGGGATAGTCAGTCATTCACACTCATGCCCCATTATAATCCAGAATAGAGAAGAAGGGTCCACCTCCATCCATATCCTGGCTTCTATGCAAGCTAACGTCAAAGCGAACATCCTCACTTAAGCTCATTTTCAGCAGCATCCAGCATTTCATGAGTGCATATGTTAGCATATGTGAGTTTGTGGGACTGAGAGTGTGTATATGTTTATACCTGTGAGAGCAAAGTGTGAATGGAATGTAAAAGCCTGTCACATCCTGCCACTCTTCAGTTTTAACAAGCGTTAAGATATCAATATGTACAGAAATCTTCATAAACTTTTTTTTGCTGGGATTGCTGTCAAAGTGAGAAAAAAGCAATGTGACTTGAAGTACTTAACGCTGGTTTCATCGAGTGATGTAACTTGGCTTACAACAGCTCTGCCTCCTCTTGCTGCAAGGCGTCTCATCTTCAATATTGTCAATCATGGCGTATTCTTGCTTTTGATCTGAAATTGAAATGAACAACTTAGGTGCCTATTCCGATCCGTTAAAAATATTCCGCGTACGAATCGTATCCGGATTTTTTTACGTACGAATTGTACAAGTCCTGTACAAACTGGCAAGTACGATTCGTATGTTAAAAAATCTATACGAATCGCATTGGGAAAATTCCCCGACACGTCCTCGGGTCGGAAAAAGTGTCCGACACGTCCCCGGACAGTTTTACGTACGAATCGGTAAACTGAAGTCCGAGCGTCCAAGTACGATCCGTCCCGATCGTCCGAATGCACAACCGTATGGAAAAAACACAGTACGGAGCAAACTCCAATAGCAACCATGGAGACGTCCAAACATGTGCCCGCATACGCGCCGAACACGCCCCCAGCCCACCCCCCTAAGTACACGCCGTACCCCCAGCGCCCCCCATGTACGCGCCGTACCCCCACCCCACCCCCGTAGGCAAGGAGCTTACCCCCCGTAGGTACGAAGCATACCCCCCCGTAGGTACGGAGCGTACCCCCACCCCGTATGTATGGAGCGAACCCCCTGTAGGTACAGAGCGTACCCCCACCACACCCGGTAGGTACGGAGCGTACCCTCCCGTAGGTACGGAGCGTACCCCCACCCCACCCCACCCCACCCCATAGGTACGGAGCGTACCCCCCCGTAGGTACGGAGCGTACCCCCACCCCACACCGTAGGTACAGAGCGTACCCCCCCGTAGGTACGGAGCGTACCCCCACCCCACCCCGTAGGTACAGAGCGTACCCCCCCGTAGGTACAGAGCGTACCCCCACCCCCCGTAGGTATGGAACGTACCCCCACCCCACCCCGTAGGTACGGAGCGTACCCCCCCGTAGGTACGGAGCGTACCCCCACCCCGTAGGTACAGAGCGTACCCCCCGTAGGTACCGAGGGTACCCCCACCCCCAGTAGGTACGGAGCATACCCCCCGTAGGTACAGAGCGTACCCCCACCCCCGTAGGTACAGTGCGGACCCCCAGCACGTGCGGACCCCTACAGGGTGGGGTGGGGGTACACTCCGTACCTACGGGGTGGGGTGGGGGTATGCTCCGTACCTACGGGGGGGTATGCTCCATACCTACGGGGTGGTACGCTCCGTACCTACGGGGGGTACAGTGCAGACAGGTATGGGGCTGTGGTACAGAGGTGGGGTACGGCGCGTACACATATGGGTGTTGGGGTACGGTGCGTACATGGGGGGGCTGGGGGTACGGTGTGGACGTTTAGGGATGGGGGTACGGTGCGTACCGGGCCCCCTCTTCGTCATGCATCGCGGCGTACTTAGCTTTTCCGGCACTTTTTGGGTCCCGTAAAAATATTGCCGTGCGAAGTGCTGTGGGTACGAATCGTACTTGCTGATCCGTAAAACGCTGCCTGACTCCGTGCGAATGTCGCGTACGCGCTGTCACGGATCGGAATTGAGGGTATATTTTAGCCGGTCGGTGTTTTTTACGATTCGTACGGAAATGGTGTTTCTGTACGTATCGTACTTACAGGTTTGTAAGGTGGTTTTCACGGGTACGAGTCGGACGGAGAAAACGCTCCATCCGACAGTTCGTACCCGGGTTTTACCGGATCGGAATCGGCACCTTAATATCTGAACTATAAATGTGGGTGGGGTCAATTGAAATCAACATATTGATGATAACTAAAAAGAATGTCAAGCATAATATAAGAGAATGAAAGGATCTTGCACAGATATACAATTTGTGGGTGGGATCATTTTCCCCTGTGTCGTTAATATAATTTAGAATTCTTGTTCACAAATGCAATAAATGTTTCAATTCTATGCCAAGACCTGAGGCTTTAGTTTATGCAGGTTTAAAGCTTATCCACCACCATAGAAAAATAATGACATACTGGCTTATGGTAGATTTCCTTGGACATGGATTTCAAGGACCAATCAGCTATTTGGATAATTTCTTCCAAGCGTCTCCCTACAACAAACGATTTTGAGACAATGGCTTCCCTGAAAAATGATAGTCCTCTCCCGCTTCCGAAAGAAGCCATTTCACTCAACCTGCTAGTGTAGGGCAAGACGTAGGGGCGCAATGCTGCAACAAGGATATCAGCAAGGGACCAGATGTGTTTTTTCTAACTTTTTTTGCAAGAAAATCTATTTGAACCTTCCTAAAAAAATGTAGACTTGCTCAGTTTGCTTACTCATTCAGTGAAAATGAAAGAAGATATTTACACCCCACCACTTTCAAAGTTCACCAGCCACCACTGATAATTCAAAAAGAGTTCCAAGTATTGAGCAATGGACCAATGATGTGGAGCTTTTGCTACTATATGTGAGTGTGTCCTTATCAAACAATTTAGGTCCTATTGTTCACAATACTCTGAATATTATGGCTGATGACACTTAATGATGAAAAGCAGTCATCATGGCTACTTCATGTCATCATAATTAGTATTAATGATTTTGTGCTGTGGTTTTATATTATGGTGCCGATTCCGATCCTGGAGAAACCGGGTACGAACCGTCGGACGGAGCATTTTCTCTGTCCGACTCGTACCCGGCCAAAAAACATTACAAAAATGCAAGTACGATTTGCATGGAAACACTATTTCCGTACGATTCGTACAAAACATCGACCAACGAAAATATACATACAAATGTGATCCGGGAAAGCGCCGATGTGACGTTGGGACGCATTCAGGGTCCGTTTCACGAACCAGGAAGTACGATCTGCACCGACGTCACCCCGCACGGATGATATTCTCCGGCTGCCCAAAACTGCCGGGAAATCAGGACGACGCGCACAAGGAGCACCTGTACACGACGGACAGCCATGGACCCGAACCTACGTGTCATCCCAGCCCTCATAGCAGTCCACCTGCTCTACAGGAACCGACGCAGATGCTGCAGAAGGTCAGAACAGCACCCAGGGGCAAAGGGGGGGGCAGGGGCAGGACACATAACCCCCACCCAAGTCCCAAATCAGACATGCCCTGGACATACCTGACCTGCAGGTCCTGGTCACCTCGAGGGGGTGGGGGCGTGTCCAGCAACGCAAGCGTCTGCCAGAACGGAAGTGGATGTTGACGCGAACCGGCAACACAACAATTCCGGTATGTACCGTACCCACGCCTTAAGAGCGTGGGTACGGGTCATACCACGCCCACCCCTACGTCACCCCAACAATGGCGGTACGGCCCGTACCCACGTTCTAAAGGCCTGGGTACAGGCCGTACCAGCATTGTTGGGGTGATGTAGGGGTACACGTGGTACGACCCGTACCCACGCTCTGAAGGCCTGGGTACAGTGCGTACCCCTACGGCACCCCATTGGGGGTCCGCACCGTACTCAGGCCTCAGAGCGTGGGTACGGGTCATACCACGCGTACCCCTACGTCACTCCAACAATGGTGGTACGGCCCGTACCCACGCTCTTCAGGCATGGGTACGGTGCGGACCCCCAATGGGGTGCCGTAGGGGTACGCACCGTACCCAGGCCTGAAGAGCGTGGGTACGGGCCGTACCGCCATTGTTGGAGTGACGTAGGGGTATGCGTGGTATGACCCGTACCCACGCTCTTAAGGCCTGGGTATGATGTGGACCCCTACGGCACCCCCAACAATGGTGGTACGCACCGTACCCACGTTCCAAAGGCATGAGTACGAGCCGTACCCAGGCCTGCAGAGCGTGGGTACGGGAATGTACGGAGCGTACCCCCATCCGTGTATGTATGGAGCGTACCCCCACCCGTGTATGAATGGAGCGTACCCACACCCCACCAGTGTATGTACGGAGCGTACCCCCACCCGTGTATGAATGGAGCGTACCCACACCCCACCAGTGTATGTATGTACGGAGCATACCCCCACCCGTGTATGAATGGAGCGTACCCACACCCCACCCGTGTATGTATGGAGCATACCCCCACCCGTGTATGTCCCGAGCGTACATGGCCAGACATAGGAGGGGTGGGTGCAGAGTCCTCCCAGCAGTGCCCAGACACAGGAGGGGTGGGTGCAGAGTCCTCCCAGCAGTGCCCAGACACAGGAGGGGTGGGTGCAGAGTCCTCCCAGCAGTGCCCAGACATAGGAGGGGTGGGTGCCCATCACTCCCAGCAGTGCCCAGACATAGGAGGGTGGGTGTGGAGGACCACCAGCAGTGCCCAGACATATGAGGGTGGGTGCAGAGTCCTCCCAGCAGTGCCCAGACACAGGAGGGGTGGGTGTCTATCACTCCCAGCAGTGCCCAGACACAGGAGGGGCGGGTGCCTATCACTCCCAGCAGTGCCCAGACACAGGAGGGGTGGGTGCAGAGTCCTCCCAGCAGTGCCCAGACATAGGAGGGGTGGGTGCAGAGTCCTCCCAGCAGTGCCCAGACACAGGAGGGGTGGGTGCAGAGTCCTCCCAGCAGTGCCCAGACACAGGATGGGTGGGTGCAGAGTCCTCCCAGCAGTGCCCAGACATAGGAGGGGTGGGTGCCTATCACTCCCAGCAGTGCCCAGACACAGGAGGGGTGGGTGCAGAGTCCTCCCAGCAGTGCCCAGACACAGGAGGGGTGGGTGCAGAGTCCTCCCAGCAGTGCCCAGACACAGGAGGGGTGGGTGCAGAGTCCTCCCAGCAGTGCCCAGATACAGGAGGGGTGGGTGCAGAGTCCTCCCAGGAGTGCCCAGACACAGGAGGGGTGGGTGCAGAGTCCTCCCAGCAGTACCCATGGAAAAAAGGGTGGAGTACCCACAGATACAATGGCCACAAATGTCAGTCCGGTGCCCAAAGACCCTGCAGAACACGTAACACATGTGTGCGAGGCTGGGAGTACACACATGCATAGTGTGTAAAAGAGAACATGTCCACATGAAGTAATGTCAATAAACTCCATACACAAGTACAGTGACCACCAAGGATGCCACTAATGATGCAGGTGGAGACATTGCCCAGCATGCATGGCCAAAGTAGAATGGATCCGTCACACACCAAGGAAATGTAGACACAGCTCAGCACAACATATTGGAAACACCCTGCAGGGAAGATGTCAGGGTCCACAGAGGAAGGAACACACCTACATTTCCCAGACACCTAAAACATTATCACCACCCCAAATCATGGAGCAGCACCACCAACAGCAATACCAGAAAAGCAGTAGTGTACAAAGGAAACATAAATCATTGCTTTATTCAGCATGAAAAGAAAAAATTGTTAATAAAGGTTCAATATGTACAAGGCCCATAGGGCAGTCCATAGTCCAATTCCTGATGGGGGACACATAGGGACGCGTGTCCCCTAGCTTGCCTGCACAGTTCATACCTCCTTTGCTTCCACAGGGGGGGCATCATGTGGGGGGAAAGGACCAGGCACCGCAGGGACAGGAGGGGCAAGGGTAGGTGTTGTGGGTGCAGGGATGGAGGACTCCACCACAGGGGGTGGGGCAGCGCCAAAGGTGGTGGTGAGAATGGCGCTGCACAGGGTTGCAAGGTCCCCAGCGTCTCCCCTGCACCCGAAGAAACCACAGGCCCCAAGGAGGGGGGGGGTCGCAGGGATGGGTCGCAGCGCTACTGGGGGAGGGTGTGGACAGGGGGGGGACTCAACCACCCTGACCAGGGACTCCTTTGACCGCTTGCGGGGTGGTGTCACTTTGGGGCTCAGGGACAGAGCGGCCATGAAGGAATCTTTGTTGGAATCTTGGCCAGGAGAGCTGAGGGGAGTGGATTCAGGGGGAGTGGGTTGTGAGGAATGTGGACTCCCACTGTGGCTGCGTGTCTTCCGTTTGCCCCCCGATCCAGTGGGTGTGCCTACTTCACCCTGTGTGTGCGTGAGAGGAGGTGTGCGCTTGGCCTTCCCTGGTGGTGTGGTTCCTGTGTCTGGTGGGGTGCGTGCATGGGGATGTCTGGGTGTGCGTGGGACAGGCATGGGAGTGGTAAGTGTGGATGGTGCAGGGGTGGGGGGGGACGCAGCGCTGCAGGAGATCCACTGCTGCAGTCAGTGTCGAGTCTATGGACCTCGGCAACTGGCGTTGGTCAGACTGCGCAGCTGAGATGCCCTCCATGTATGCCTCCATCTGGGTGAGCACTCGGGTGTGGCCATGGAGGGCATTAAGCATCGCAGTCTGACCAACCTGCAACTGGCGCAGGATGTCCACAGATTCGGCATTCACAGCAGCAGTGGAGACAGGGGCAGGGGGTGCGGTGCCTGGCAAGAAGGAGACACGTGGTGACCTAGCACGGCGGGAAGGGACCCGAGCAAGTGGGAGGCCGGTGATGGTAATGGAGGGGGCGGGTAGAGATTGAGTGCTGCTTTCAGCTGTGGGAGCTGCCTCCGCCCCCTCTGGGAGCTCAGCCTTGGACCCG
Source organism: Triturus cristatus (assembly GCF_964204655.1). NCBI lineage: Eukaryota > Metazoa > Chordata > Amphibia > Caudata > Salamandridae > Triturus > Triturus cristatus. The sequence continues at coordinate 582,711,928 of NC_140586.1, forward strand.
TCAGCGTCATAGTCGGTGGTGGGACTGAACAGGTCCTGCGCCTCACTCCCCTCAGCCTCCGTGCCACTCGATGCACCAGACAAGACAGCACTGGTGCTCGATCCCTCCTCACGGTCCGTGCCAGTGTCTCCCTCGGAGTCCCCCGACGATGCTGTGGGCAAGGTGAAGAGACAGGAAATAATCAGACACCTGTTTACATATGTCACATGAGTCAAATCTACATAGGTCACAGTGCATAGCCTGAAAAGCTACATGAGTAACATCTACAATACAAGGTACATATGTAGGCCCTGCAACACACAGTTGGTTGACCCACCATGCCACTGAGAAACAATGGAGAGCATGACACAACAGCAAATTACTTGATATCAAATTGGACAGAGGAGCCAGCATCTGCACCACACAGCGTTGCCAAAAAAGGGATGAGCAGGAACCATTTCTATTAACTTTTTGCACATGCTGCAAAGCTAATACATTAAACCATGCCCAACATAACTGGGTCACTGCACCTTGAGTGTATGTCCAGACAAACATCACACACAGGCCAGACCTAGCAAGGAGACTTCAGATTTTTACATGTATGACTTGCCCGCACAAACCATACCCTACCTGAGACAATGTGATTGAGACAGAGGAAGTACTTACACCTCTTACTCTGGGATAAAAACACATGGCCTGCACTAAATCCTGATTGTACACAAACTACCCCTGGTGCGCCTGTCCACATATATCATTGACAATCAACCATCATCAGATTGTCGTACCAAGACACACAGGCACTGCCCACTGTGAGTATGCACAAGCAAAATTGGGTCAAACTGTACAGTGGACACATGTAGCACAGTTTACGTAAATACAGATGAGGCCAGGGTACACTGCCACAGAGCCCAACCTATGCCGAAGACACAGAGAATGTCCACATTGTTGGATGACGCACATGATACCTAGGAAAAGGTGCCCCAGGGCACGGTAGTGGCCACACTCCTCCATGGTCCTGGATGGATATGACTGCAACTGAAGCAACCGTCCCTGCACTATGCATTACTCCCACACATGCACATCATGTCAGAGGGCACAACATTAGACATGCATGCTGTAAGGCAGTAAGCTTTTAAGACACACTCCTATGTCGGGACTCACCATCAGTGCCAACTGACATGGACCCCACAATGACTGAACTGGCCAGGGCACAGGCAAGGTCCCAAAACCTGTTACACACCACCCCCACACATGATGCTTGCAGCATTGGGCACTTGGATTAACTGCCAGCCTAGATAACTGGCCAGGGCACAGGCAAGGTCCCAAAACCTGTTACACACCACCCCCACACATGATGCTTGCAGCATTGGGCACTTGGATTAACTGCCAGCCTAGATAACCTTGTGCAAGAGTGACTACACACAGACCAGGGAACACATTGCAAGGAGGGGAAGGGAGGAAGAACAGCACCGGTTTACTTTGGGGAACAGGTCATACACTGCACATTTAAACCCTGGCAGTGTATCCATGCAACTGCGCACTTCCAAAAGCTGGTGACACACAAAAAACACACATGTACCTACCCCCTTCCTGCTGCTGCTTCTCCCGTAAGCGCCTATCCAAGTCGGGGAAGACCACCGCACGCACACGCTTATGGATGTGGGTCAGACGCCAGTGCCCACGGTTCTTGTGGCTCTCAGGTGAGTCCCCCAACAGGACCCGTGTGATCCTCCTCGTCCAGCACCGGATATCCTGCCAGCGTTTCCTCACCTGGGCTAGGCGCCGCTTCCGACCCTCCGTCATCCTCACGGCACTGACGGCTTGCTTCCATATCTCCCCCTTGGCATGGACGCCTACCTGTGAGGATGCAAAAGTGAGAATACTTTAATACACCTGAGCAATGACACAGAGACAAACATATTAATAATTTGTCTTGTTTGAACAGGCCATGCTTTGCAGGCAACTCATTGCACCTTTGTCATAGGGACATTATCCTCTGGGGAAGGCCAAATGCACTACGTGGCATTGAAAGTACACAGTTGGCATGAGGGGTGCCACACAATCAATGATCCTGGATCACACTGTGCATCACAAGCTACACCAGGATTATGTACAGCACCTCAAAGCAGTCACATGCCCCAGCCCACTGACGCAACCTCAGCAGAGTACTCAGACACACACAGGCACAGGACAATCACCTGCCATTGTGCCACTAGACTGGGGGGTGTCACAGGTGTGGGGATGGCTCAGCATGGCAGTCACACAGCACTGCTCCCTGCTCACATCAGATGGGCAGGGTATATCCATCCCTCATGCAGCTGGTGTGCAACACTCCCCATATGCACTCACCCACATGACAGGGGACTTACACACACACACCAATGTCCAGGGGGCCAACACATCATTTGGACAATCACAGCACAGGTACACTAAACAAACACACATCTATGGGTACTGTCACCTGTCACACTGGGGGGGCCACAGAATCACACCAGGACTGTAGAAACAACATTCCCAGGAGGAGTAGCCAGGCAGAATGTGGCATGCACCATGCATTGATTGTCACAGTAAGCACTATGCAAGTGAGGAGTGCACACAGGAACTACAGCATGCTCTGCATGGGAGACCTGAGGCCTTCCCCACCCTGGGACCCACTCTAAACAACATTGCATGTCTGTCACACATGGACACAATGCCAGAAGTCACAGTCACAAAAAAGGGGCACAGTCTAAGCTAGTGGAGTCTGCACTCACCTGCTCCCCTGGTCGACCATACAGCATGGTGTACTGTGGGAGGATCACATCCACCAACGCCATATTCTCCTCCATGGTGAATGGCTGGGCCCTCTCCACAGACCTGGACATGGTGCCAGAGGAATCACGAGCAGCAGCAGTGTTGTGGAATGAAAGGATGTGCAGACAAGTGCTCTCTCATGGGACCTGGCTGCCTTATATCTGCCTTGCTGGCCTGTTTCATTTACAGGAGTACAGAGTGATTGGTCAGTCACATTAGCATCCTACGTTTCCTCCAATCCCTTTAAACCTACCCCAGTGAGTGGCTTTGCATGGTTTAAAAATTGAGCATGATGTCAAGTCAACAACCACTTTGCAACAAAGTATATTGTTTCAAACCGACTTCTGCTGGCCACCTGATGCAAAAATGCAAACTTTAAACTCGGTCTCCATGACAACCAGCATGCATTTAGGCCCTTATACTTGTCCCTCATGTGTCGCCTATGTTATTTCAATATTTACACACAGGTACGGTGCGTTCCACGGCCCTAGGACACCCCAAATGCAGTGAAATGGACCGTCCAGGCGTGTGTAGGATCCCTATCACTATGGAAGTGCTGGCATATGCGTACGCCATAGTAATACGGACCGTACAGGCGTGTGTAGGGTCCCTATCACTATGGGAGTGCTCGCGTATGCGTACACCATAGTAATACGGACCGTACATACGCGTGTACGGGTCGTATCACTATGGCGTACACATACGCCAGCTCTCCCATAGTGATAGGGACCCTACACACGCGTGTACGGTCCGTATCACTATGGCGTACGCATATGCCAGCACTCCCATAGTGATAGGGACCCTACACATGCGTGTACGGTCCGTATCACTATGGCGTACGCATACGCCAGCACTCCCATAGTGATAGGGACTCTACACACGCCCTCAGAGCATATGTACGGTGCGTTTCACACCTGACAGTGGTGACAGGCGGCACACAGACAGGAATAGAGCTGTCATACTTGGCCAAGATTGGACATCAAGGCATTGTCTGTGCAGTACTACATGTGTCAGGCACAGGTGTGTCAGGCTGTGATGTGGCACATTACTCCTGAGGTGTGAAGCAAATAAATGTATGATGAGCTGTGTACACATGTCATGTGTGATGGTGCACTATGTGCCACACATCCCCTTCACTCCTTTGACATGTGTGCATGTAGTACAGACTTGTAGAGCCATGCGTCACTGGCATGGCACAGTCACCAACACCTGCAACTGTCCCCTGATGCCAGGTACACGGAATGTTACACCTGAGATGTGAATGCCCGCGTTGCACGCTGTAACTATGTCATGTGTGTGTCATGTGTTCCCATAGGTTTGCTGTAGGTGTTTGGTCAAATGCATCTGCAGTTGCTGCAACCAACATGTGTCTGTGTGTAGATGGGCATGGCACACTGTTACGCACACCAGCCCACATGTGTAATCCGACGTAAGGTGTGTATGTATGCATCGACACGGAGTTTCAAAACAAGGACATATCTGCATACTCTCAATGTATGTGTGATCAGTCTTGACATGTACTCCTTCATGGCAAGGTGTGTGGTCTGTCCTTTTTATATGACATGTGACCTGTGCCTCTAGTGTTCTGCAACCTGTCTGTATGATTAACATACTTATTCTGCACATATGCGGATGTCTGGCACTCCTGTGATGCGTCTGCCTGTTCACTCACACTGGCCCACCACTAGTTTCATGCCATGTCATGTTGAGCTTGAGAATCCACGTTTGTGGTTGGCTCTTGGTAGGAATGTCACCTGCCTGGCATACGTGTCCAGGGCATATTGCACAGACCTGACTCTGTATGTAGCATATGTGTATTGCCTGTTGAACATGTGCTCAGTACATTGACATTGGTGGTGTGCTGTACTCACTCTTCGTTGTCCCTTCAAATTCACTGCAGGGCTCCGCCTCTCCATCGACCAATTCCGGACTTGGCTGACCTGAGGGAACATGACTGTATATGCCGCTACCGCTTCCCCCAACAGTTGATTGAGGACTTGACGACACGGCTGGCACCACACCTCCAACCGCTACACAGGTATCCTACTGCACTGACACCCAAGATGAAGGTGATGGCAGCCCTACATTTCTTTGCCACGGGTGCCTTTCAATATACCATTGCTCATGTTGGTGGCATGTCCCAAACCATGTTCAGCCGTTTTCTGCATGATTTTTTAGAGGCCATGTTGGATCACTTGGATGAGTTCATTAAATTCCCAACTCCTGAGCAGTTGACAGGTGTCAAGCGTGAGTTCTATGCCCTGGGAGGGATGCCCCATGTCATTGGGTCCATAGATGGAACACATGTGGCTTTGGTACCACCACAGGCACAGAAGGTAGCGTATAGGAACCGCAAGCATTACCACTCCATTAATGCCCTTGTGGTGTGTCTTGCCAACATGGTGATTTCACATGTCTGTGCTCGTTTTCCAGGATCAGCACACAATGCCTACTTCATGAGGCGTAGCAGGGTGCCTGAAATGATGCTGCAGCTGCGCAACGAACGAGCATGTATTGTTGGTGGGTATACTCTGGCAGTACTGTATTTAACGTCATCTTCCTGTCTTACTGCTTCTCCTGACCCACTTTTGTTCATGATGTTTCCATGTAGGGGACGCTGGCTATCCCAACATGCCATGGCTGATCACGCCTCTCCGCAACCCCAGCACGGCTGCCGAGCACCGCTACAACAACGCCCATGGGCGGATCAGGCGAGTGATAGAGAGGACGTTTGGCCTCCTGAAGAGCCGATTCTGTTGCCTCCACAAGACCGGTGGCGCACTCCCATATGCACCGGTGAAGGTCTGCAAGATCTTCCTCGTGTGCTGCATGCTGCACAACATGGCAGTGGAGAAAGCTGTGCCACTCATCCTGGATCCGGATGAGCAGGACCATCCACCCGTGGAGGATGAAGGGCTTGGTCACGAGGCAAGTGATGTGGAGGAGGAGGAGGCGGTAGAGGACATCCGGAGTCGGCTCATACGCAACTTCTTTGCTTAGTGGTGAGTTCCAGTGTCTGAGTGTGCACGCATTGGGCAGTGTGTGGCATATGTTGCAATGTGTGTGTCCATCTGCATGTCTGCCAAGTGAGTCAGAGGTGTGTTTGGATGTGTCACTCGAGTGATGGTGCAATAGAAGAATGTTTTTCCAGAGTCAACATTGTCACCTAGCATGTTGACAACCTTATACGTGTCGAGTACATGCACATGCATGCGGATGTGCTTCTTTTGGCTGACTTCTGGTGTGTCTCTCATCCACAGGTACTTGCGCATGCTGTCTGCTGGTGGCATTGTTGTGCTCCTCCTATTCCTCATGAACACAGCAACATGTGCTGAATCAGCGTTACATGCACGGAGAAGTTTGAAAATCTCCTTAGGGTAAGGGATGCAGCACGGCTTTTTGGGAGTGGTATTTGTTTTGAATGTGTGTGCACTGCTCCTGTTCATGTTTGGATACTTTGCATACATGTAGAATCACCATGGGGCACATGACATGGAGCTGAATTCACCTGAATTGATGGTCAGACTTGGTGACAGTCATCTGTAATGGGATTGTGGATTGTGATGAAGCCCTCAATGTGTGTAACACTGCCCTCGGAAACATACGGGTTGCACCGGGTTGACATGGTGTGTGAATTCCCCATTAGAGGCTCAATGGTGTATAGCAGCCTCTCCGTGAGCAGCAGGGGGTGTTTAGCTGTAACCCGTCACTTGTGTGCCAGTTCTATGGATTTCCAGCATCTGTGGTGCAAAGGGGGGTGCCAGTGTCGGTCCCACATGTTCATCCACATGACCTGTGTATGTGTTGACAGAGTTGCATTAGCATTCCGACACACATGACTAATAAAGGTGTCCCTCTGCCTCCAAGGTGCCTCATCTCTGTCAATGGTGGTCTGTTGCCACTGTGCATGCGGCATGTCTGGCATAGTTACCAGAGATAGTGCATATGAGTCTATGTGTAGAGTAGCAAGATGCAAGCTGTTTGTCAGGGATTAGAATCTGTATTGTGTATGATGTCCATGGCTGTGTAGGTATTGTGGCATGTCAGTCTCCACGACGGCCACTGTGCTGCATGTGCATCCATTGTGTGTGTGTGTGCCATGTTGAACCAGACATTCCTTCCTTGACATACACCTTTTGCATAGTTCCTTCCTGAGATTCTTGTCTTTGTGTGCAACTTGTGGCATTGTTTTCTTGACATGGCGCATGCTGCTGCAGGCCCTGCAGCAAGGGCACCCAGTGTCCACGCAAACGAGCTGGTGTTCATCATGGATTGCTTGCTGACATGTGCTATGCTGATCAGCAGCATCTGTGCCTCATGCTGCAGCACACTCTGCATTATGCACAAGATCCCCAGTTCCATCCACCTCAAGGCAAGAGAGACCATCCCCCAGGTCAACTACGACATCCGTGTCTAATCCCACCCTGCACTCTACGGACATGTGCGTTACAACTCCCATGATACTTGTCCACATCCAGGGTACATCTGCACAGCTCTGCTTCTACATCCGGCGACCAGGCCACATCAACGTCCAACAGAGATGGGGGAAATGGATCACTGCCAGCTGCAGGATGACCTTCTCTATCCACGCACACACTCAGGATGCAGCCCACAACCACAACACAACCTTGTGGCACTGTGATCCAACACCCTATTGTGCCATCTCCATGCATCCAACCTTGGCCGGCCCACCATTCTCCACATCCACCTGACTCAAGCATGCAGGACATGGTTCTACCACGTGTCTACACATACCTGGGAGTAGCACCCCAGGACATTCCACATGATCCCTGACCTCTGCGCATGACTGTTGCTCTTCTAAATAGGTCTGTAGGCACAGTTGTGCGGGCACCCCCTCAGCTGGTTGGGCCCATCACGGGTGAGTATGGTGCTCCATGTCTGTATTGGATGATACATTGTGACCCATGTGTGTCCTGTGCCAGACACATGTAGTGGAATAATGCAAAATTACGGCATCGTCTCGTGATTGTGATGATTTTTATTTGTGGTGGGGTACGTGTTTGGGGGGATGACAAAAGGTGCTTGGCGGGAGTGTAGAATCCAAAGTTCACTGGGGGAGTTGATATCCTTGCCATTGGAATTCATCAAAGTCTATGCCACAGTCTTTGTCAAAATTGGTCAGACATTGACCAGCAAGTCCATGTGCCAGAGAATGTCATGTGATGATGTGCTGCTGTTGGGCCAGAGGGCCAGGTGCCAGGCCAGGTGACCTGGGAGATGGTGATGTTCCGCTGACTCTCACGGTCTTTTGCGTGGATGACCCACCTTCCTGCGGGGACCCTCAGAAACAGGCCGTGACGATGCTTGTGATGCTCCGTCGGATGAATCCTCCTCCTCCTGATCCCTCCCTGTGGGTGGTGATGTTCTTCGCCTGGTGGCACAGGGAGGGTTGCCCATGTTTTCGGCAATCCGACGGAGTACACGGGTCATGTCCATTTGCACCGCCACGAGCTCAGCCTGTTTTGCCTCCATCCGTCCTTGGTGTCGCTGTTGACAGGCATGTTGCTCGGCCTGCAGGGTCTTCATCTCCTCGAGGGTCCCCTTGATGTCTGTGAGGGTGGACGCAATCTGGACCATGCCCCTGGTGTCACGCCGGTATGTGTCCATGATGTTGCTCACGTGTGACATTACCGGTTCCTGAGCCAACTGGTCAGGTTCGCGCCTCCGCCGTCCTCCACTCGCACCACCTCTGCCCACTTGTGCCTAGCCTGCCGTTGTAGGCACATCGGGTCTCCGGGACCTCTGAGGGATGGCATTTGCGGTGTCGCCTGCCTCCTCCTGGGTGCCTGGAAAACCTTGTCCCTCCTGGACAGACTGGCTGTGTTGTTGTGTGCGGGCAGGGCTCCTGGGTGTCTCCTGGGATGTGGCAGGAATGGGGGTGGTGGTTGGCACAGTTGTACCTGACGCAGGTGCTGCAGGTGGTTGGACACCAGTGGGGCCAGGTTGGTCTGGGTCATCCACGGAGTGGTGAGAGTCATCGCTGCCGGTGGGGTCCTCTTCACGCAGAGCCTGGTCCTGTGAGTCTTCCCCCCCCCCAGTGTTGGGGGGAGATCGACGACGTTGACCTGTGTGAGAGAGAGACAATGTTAATTGTGTTACACGCGACATCCATGTTTCATTCATTTTTGAGTTGGCACAGTTCCTCTGGGTGGTTGGATTTGGCTTGCATTCCTCTCACAGTGCACTTGTGCATGGGTATGTCCCTTGGCCACAGCTTTCGACACTTTACCTATGTGTGACACATTCTTAGTTGATGCATCTTTTTGGAACGCAGTCAGCAGTGTAGTGAGCGGGCGTAGCAAGCCATGCAGAGCCGCCTTACGTGTTGCACTGTACGTGGCCAAATGGTGTTTTTTCCATGCTATTTGAGAATGCAGGTAGGTAACTTAAGCATTTGTGACAGGGTTCTGACAAACACAGTGGGTGGGTATACTGGGTGTAAGGTTAGGTTTGTGCCTGCAGCATGGATGTACTCGTGCACAGATGGCTCAGTGTTTATCAAAGGTTAAAGGGGGGGTTCACGCACTGCCAAACCTTGTCTACATGCACACAGTCCACCTGCTGACGAGCAGACATGGCCACACCACCCAAGGGTGATTTGGTCTCCCTCTGTCTCCCTTTCTCCCTCCCTCTGTCAGCCTCCTCCCTCTGTCCGTCTCCCTCTGTCTCCCTTTCTCCCTCCCTCTGTCAGCCTCCTCCCTCTGTCCGTCTCCCTCTGTCTCCCTTTCTCCCTCCCTCTGTCACCCTCCTCCCTCTGTCCGTCTCCCTCTGTCTCCCTTTCTCCCTCCCTCTGTCAGCCTCCTCCCTCTGCCCGTCTCCCTCTGTCTCCCTTTCTCCCTCCCTCTGTCAGCCTCCTCCCTCTGTCCGTCTCCCTCTGTCTCCCTTTCTCCCTCCGTCTGTCACCCTCCTCCCTCCCTCTGTCTGTCTCCCTGTGTCCACCTCTGTCTCCCTCCCTCTCTCTCCCCCTCTCCCTCCCTCTGTGTGTCACCCTCTGTCACCTCAGCCCAGCTTCCTGGGCACACACAGTTTGCAGGTCTTTCAAAGACCATTGGCTTGTTCATGTGGGTTTGTTTCTTATCTCCGGGCACCCATTGGGCGGAGTGTCTGAGTCTGCGCTGCTCCTGTGGCGGTGTGTGCTGACACACTTTCAGAGTGATGCGTCTTCATTAGCTGCTGTTATGTGCAAATTGTGCCTTCATAGTGGGGGCACACTGTTTGTATGGCTGTGCCCTAGGCCATAGGCCATATGGGCTTAGGTGATTGTTGTGTGCTTCAGAGTTGCTCTATGTTAGTTTTGAGGCCCACCCTCCTGGCATCGGGGACATCCTGTCTTGTGTTGGTGTTTTGTGTGGCCTATGACTTGGCATGGCCTTGCTTGGGGCATGGGGCATGGAGGCGCTAGTGGCATGTGTGAGTTTTTGGAGTGTGGTTGTGCCCGGTGCTGGCTTTGGGGGGGTTGCGTGCATGATTGGTATTTTGGTTGTGTATGGCGTTCCCCCATGTGAGGTGAGTTGTTTGTGTACTCACCAGGCTCTCAGACTCCTTCTACTCCGTCTACTCCCACCGGCGGCAGCGTGGCCATCACCTTCTCCTCCCAGGGATGGTAGTGTACCGGTCTGCGGGGCGGCCCTCCTCCAGTGATGTTTCCCTGGTTATGACCGTCCGTCATTTTGTGGCAGACCGTCCTCCACAGATCGTACCACCTTGCTTGGCACTCATGCCTGGTCCTTCTGGTGGTCCCAACAGCATTCACAGAATTGACAATCCTCTGCCACATGGCTGATTTTTCGGATATGCTGGTCCGTCTGACCAATGTTCCAAAGAGCTGTGGCTCGACTCTGACGATTTCGTCGACAAGGACCTCCAGCTCCTCCTTTGTGAACTTTAGATTCTTGTTAGTGGGCATTGTGTGGGGTGTGGGTGTGGATGGTTGTGGGGGTGTTGGTGTGGATGGTTGTGGGTGTGTGAGTGTGGTTGTGAAGGTGTGTGTGTGTTTGGCGCGTACATACGAGGGCTGGGGGGGTGTTCTGCGCGTACATACGGGGTCTGAGGTGGGGTGTTCGGCGCGTATGCGGGCACATGTCTCCATGGTTGCTATAGGAGTTCGGTCCGTACGGTGTTTTTTCCATACGGTTGTGAAATCGGAAGGACGGGACGGATCGTACTTGCGCGGTCGGACTTCATTTTTCCGATTTGTACGGTAAATCGTCCGGGGATGTGTCGGACACATTTTCCGACCGGAGGACGTGTGGGGAAATTTTCCCAATGCGATTCGTATGGACTTTTTCCCATACGAATCGTACTTGGCAGTTTGTACGCTACTTGTACGATTCGTACGGTAAAAAATCCGGATACGATTCGTACGGGGAAAAATTTTCCAGGATCGGAATTGGCCCCTATATGTGTAATAATATGAACAGTTCTGTGAGTTGAATTGTACTTCCACCTAGCAACTAACCACACCCATAATCATTCCATTTCTAACAATATTTTTCATCTTTGACTTTTTATTGCACATAGTCAAAAAAATAATGCAGATATCTATTTAACTCTGGCTGCAAATCGTGTAATGTGGAAAGTGAGAAATAGTTGTGGTAACAATCACACAAGAGCTGTAAGGTTATAAATACCCTTTGTAATATTACATTTCTGAAATGTAAAGTATAAAGTCTTTGAGGGCAGACTTTTGTGTAGCTAAGCGTTGTCATTTGTTTGCCATGTTAATAATCCCTGAGCAGCTGCTTTAGACTGGAGTGCTCAGATCTTTTTGTTCAAGAGGGTGATGCCATCTCAGATTCTTAGAATACTTCCAGCATGCTCAACAAGTATGAGATAAGTTTCATCAGCCATCAGCCACTGACTTGGGTATTAGAGATGTGAAATGAAATCAATCAGATAAGCTGTGATTGTCAAGTACCACAGCACGTCATTCGTAATGACAGGGTCACACAAGATAGTGGAATACCTTTTTCCATATCAGAGCATTAAATGTTTGGTTGATGTGACCTGTGATTTCACACAAGACCAAAGCAATATGATGCGCAAAGGTAGCCTGGTTTCTCCAAGGTATTGACGGCTTACACCTGGTAACTTGGCTCAAGTGGTAATGCTGATGTCACGAGAAAAAGCATATGGTGCATGCGCACAACTGGCAAGCAACAAAAGCAGTTACTAAAGATCTTCAAATGTACATATGTGTTAATAAAATAAAAAAGACCCAAAAATGAAGACTATGAGAGCTAGAGTTCCAATATAATAAAAAGGGAAAAGGCTGAAAAATGACTTAGTGCCTCTCATGAGATGAACCATGATTTCTGTGCTTTCTGCATCCAACACAAGTCTTAATGTGGATGACATTGTTGGTTGGTCCTATAAACGTTTTTGTTCTTTGGAAACTATGAGCAGGCTCCACAAGATCACATTAATTGGGCAACTTGTTTAGCAGTGGTCTCAAACTTCGTTTCAGATGGATAAATGGAAAATGGAAACCACCTCTCTTTCAGAGAGCCTTTGCATGTTGTCCTCCTGGATTCTACAGGAATAGATTTTCAACAAATACTAAATTAGTTCCAAGTATTCCAACAGCAATGTTGTCTTTAATAAGAGTTGCATTTCCAGACTCCAAAAACACTTGGAGGGGATAGCTCAGCTTCTTGATGCCAAGACAATGTCCATTTCCATCTTATCAGCTGGAATTCTTCTCAGACATGTTAGTACAAAACCACATCTATCCCTGATTCGGGACATTTGGCATACTTCATCATCAGGAGGGAAGTTTCAAAGGGGCAAGCTCAACTTTCGGACTATCAAACTACATGTCTAAAATTATAAATAATTTCTAAATTAGCGTTGCCATAGAAGAACATAACTGATAAAAAAACTCAAACTAAAGCTAAACTAATCAATAAAATCAAACTATAAACACATTAAACCAATAAAATCAGACAAACAATTAAAACAACATAAATGGTACACAAATCTAAACAACTATGTATTTCAAAAAATATCAAATGCTAAAAGACAAGGAAGCTCTACAGATTCCATGACCAGAAACTTAAAAAAAGAAATATATGCATCTCAACAAATACCTTGCCAAGTAAGAAACGTTTTTAATTAATCTAAAACTTACTTGTTATTAAATAATAAATGTAAACTAGCAAACAAATAACCAAACACTCTACAACTTCTTTCTCTTTACATGTGTTTCCTAAAAGAAAATACTACAATTCTGAAAAGTGCTAACATGCCGAAAAACAATACCAATCTCAAACCAGCAAAAAGATATAACAATGTAAGTAAACATTTGAAATGAAACTGATGCTCTTTTTTGCTGAAACAGAAATAAATCACCTGATAAATCACCTGCTTCGCATTACAACACCCTAAACAGCAGTGCTGCAAAAAAGACTTAAACATCTACAAATAACATAAATACAAGTATAAATTAAAAAAAGTTGTTGGAAAATTGTATATGTAAATAATAAATGTTTAAACTTGTAAAAACTGTACTTATTTATACTATGACATGACTTTCAGATACAATGGCAGAGCAAAATATATAGCATCCCAGAAAGAAAAACAATTACCAAGTCAAATGGGCTACACCAACAACCAAGCAAGTACATGGATGGACAATATGAATTGGAAATGCACCAAATGTTAATTTAATGCATGTTATGAGAGGGCCACTACAAAAAATGATGTAATTAATGTAAAGGAGCACAACCACTCCCCAAATGTGACAGAAATATAAGTGACAGAGATATTGCAGTATATGAGAGATACAAGTATTAGCTTCCAGGGACCCACAACCAAAATCCTAAAACATATATGTTTTTTAAAGTTTTTTTTAATTGGAATTTGCAAAATGCAAGCATTACATCTGGATGTATGAACCTTGCTTACATTTGGCATCCAAATATTAACAGCATCCTGACCCACACAATCCTTCATATCACAAAATCCTAAAAGATATACTCTCTAAAGTCCCCGAACATAACACAGGGCAACTACCATGTATACTCACTTAAACATTTAATCATATCAACTAAAAAAGCCTCCTTCCCCTAGAAGATATTAAGATATGGAAATACCTGAACATTTAAAAATAAAACATAATAAGGAACCATTCCTTTTATATAACATCTTAAACAATGATAAACAAATCCTAATATATTTTTACAACAAATAGCTTTCTAAAACTAAGGCATTGTCAAAGCAGAATGATTGATGGGACCTTCAAAGTGTTTCCCAAACCATTCACTCATATAAGCACCATACATGGTGAATATCTAAACACAAATGTCTCTTTTATGTATGCCCTACTTCCAAACAAACAAAATAGCACTTACTGCAAACTCTGAAACCACATTAAACATAAAACAAATAACTACTACCCCCAAAAATAATCATAGACTTTGAACAAGCCATCATTCAAACCATTTTGAAAAGTTTATTCCCACACAGCCATACAAGGCTGGTACTACCATTCCAATCAAAGCATATGGAGACACATACATCAATCTGCACTAAATGCCTGATTAAGAGGATGGTGGCCCAACCAGCCAAACACCACAGCTGCCAGGAGACTGCAGAGCCAGCGGTAATTCGACCGCAGTATTACGAGTTTACAGCGGAGATCTTGCAGCATTGATGACTACTTTTCCATACGTTTTGATGCCTGTGTGAGCATTTTGACCGCAATATAAGTTGGATGCACACATATTCATGATACATGTGGAAAAATACCATTTACTCATTTACTCATTGCTGGAGTCTGTCGCATGGGTGGGCAGTCCTGGCAATGGGTATATGGTTAAAAAAGACCAACCTGTACATCACCACAAACAGGGATGTAATCCTTGGGGTGAAGATGCTACTGTGAAGGGGGTCCTGAAAAAAGAGATCCACATCGAACCCAGATGGGAGGAATAGGAAATCTTTTGTTTCTGCCGACTTGAAGCTGGTGGTCCCACAACCCTGGTTAGCTTGTTAAAAAGCCAACTCGTAATACAGACTGCGGTGAAACCCTCTGTATTGCCCTATGGCAGCTTTTTCCCAACTGTGACCTCAGTGGTCTGTCGATGGCTGTGGTGTTGGTGGCTCAGCTGTGGTCTTTGCAATAGTAATCCATACAACTCGGAAAACTGTGAGGTGGACCACCCAGCTAGGTTGGACTGCGACCGCAGGTATGGCGGGTCATTGACCGCCAAACTCGTAATAAGGACCTAAGTGTACAATATGCTACAAGCAGTCAATTTGCCTTTGAAATAAAAAGAGAATGATATCCGTAGCCTATGTCCCTGACACAGAAGTTGCAAATCACTACAATTTGCTAATAGAAAGCCCTTTTCTACAAACACAATAAAGATAAACTTAGCCCTCTAATGGATTAACTTAAAGACACTTGGGTTGGCAGACTGCATCGCTCTAACAAACGCCAACCCAAATTTCCGCATTCCCAAAGACCCAAATTCAAAAGATCATGGCCTATGACAGCTCCTTAGCTGAAACAAACATTACAGTGGATGGATGGGACAATGCCTTCCAATCCACATTAGGTAGAAGCCAAACCTACACTCTATAAATTTATAGAAGCAATACAAAAAGAGCAAACCTACCAACCACTATGACTAGAGTAATCTGTAACCCAAATTTTACCTAAACGTACAGAACAAACCAAAAGTATGTATGACCTGGTACAATTTCAAGCAAAACTATTCATAAAAAATAAAGAAGTAGATTACTTAGTGCATGATTGTGAGTTTGGCAGTCTTGGAGTGGGTCGTCACACCAGTGCCCCACTCCAAGATCACCAAATTGGTAGTCAGTCCACCTGCTGCATTACGAGTTGTAATACTGGCAGGTGGTCCTGCAGGGGCGATCCTACAGAAGTGCCTTTCTAAGTTTCATAGGAGAGCCTTAGAAAGGCACCGCCATAGGAGCGCTGCAGCCTATTCCTGCATGGACAGAAATGCACAATGTTGTGCTTTTCTGTCCGTGCAGGAACAAACTAAATCATTCACATAAATGCAACACACCCACTACACATTTCCAAATAACAATTACATAAAAATTACACAAACAATTTAATATAACATTTTGCACCTAATGCAAATAAAATAAATATAACTTAGTGTTTTGTAGCTGCAGATCCTCCTCTGTAACCACGTAGTTAAAAATAATCATCCACCAAAAACAGGAAAAATACAATGCAGCCCCCAAAAAACTGAAAAAGAATCAAGGAACCATTAAAAGCCTGACATGTCATATCCTAGTACTTCAATGTTAGCTAGGCGTATTGACGACACCAAATTGAAACCAGACCACTAAAAATGTTTGTTTGTGTTGCTGAATCACTGTGATGTGTTTCAACCGCAGCTGCGACCTTGCTCACACCAACATGGTAGCACCATTTGAGGTGCTTATAAAGCAGAAGGTTAGCACAGGCATGGACATAAATGAAATCCTTTGTACATTTTTCTTGGTGTGCTATATTATTTCACACATTTTCTCCTATGTTTTGAATATATTAATTTAAATGGTGATTTACAATGTTTTGATTCTGCTGATCTTTAGCAAATTGTTAACGCTCTCTCTATATATATAACCTACTGGCGGATGCCAGTAGATAGTTATAGTTAGGATCTCATTTCAATTCAAATAGCATTTTTTTCTTTTCTCAATATCTTTGGCGCTGGTGGACGAATCTTCACAAAATTTTCAAAACTAATGGCCCGCTTTGATCAGCTCCTATCTTGGAAGCTTTGGGGTGATTCATCAAGCGGGGTCCGAGAAAAAAGGGGGGTCCTAAAACACGTTTTCCCCAAGTTAATTTCCATAGGAAAAATTGGAACAGGCTACAGGCCAAGCTGCTGAATGGAATTACACCAAATTTGGCAAAAGGTAGCCCTTCGTTAGAAAGAACTCTTTTTTTTAAATGGTGTAAATCCATTCAGTGGTTCCTGAGATATTAGAAAAAGAAAAACTATCGATATCTGAGCACCGAGGAGGGTTTGCGAACCCTCCCTAGCACGAGGTGACTTCTGATTGGCTGCCAACACTCCAAACCAGAAGTGTTGGCAGCCATCTTGTGACTCGGTAGAACCAAGTCACAAGAAAACAGAAAAAAGAGGTTAAAAAACAATAAAAGGGGCAAGGTAGAAACACCATAACCCCCCAAGGCCTGCTCAGGGGGTCACAAAAGGACTTCCAGGGCCAAACAAAGCATTTTTTTTATAATTTTGGCGGAAATGGCGATGGGGTCGTGAATCTCACTGGAATTATTTTAAAAAAATGAAGCGTGGCTCCCACACTTCATTTTCAAAGAGCCCCAGGTGGGCCAGGTCCCAGGGGCACTGCCAATTAATTAGTGGGTGCCTCCCTAGGGCTGTGAAAGAAATGCGTGGGGGGTCCCAATCCCCCCCATGCTGCCCCTAAATATGGAAATGCGGGGGGCCATTACGGGCCCCCAAGCCCCGGGGACCACCACCTCACCGGGGCTATGTTAAATGTTGGGAGGGGGGCTGCCCCTCCTGGAGCCCTTGATGGCCCTGGGGACCGGCACCCCCCAGGGCCGGCTCCTGCAGTGTCCAGGGGTGCCCACCCCCTGGACACTGCTCTTTGCTATGCCACTCCGTTGGGGCCCATGGGGGGAGCCCCAATGCCCCCACGGTCCCTCCAGCTCCCCACCTCCTGTGGGAGCCGGCATTGCTTTTCCACAAGGGGAGCTGCTAACATGCAACTCCCCTTGTGGAAAAGTAATCTGCTTTGGATTTTAGAAGCGAGATCAGGAAACCTGCTCTCGCTTCCAAAATCCAAACCAGTGTTTGCTATGACAGAAGCAGATGAAGGACCTAATGCGCAAAGGTTAGAAGCTTTCCCCACAGTAATTGACGAGTTTGGTTTTTTACAGCAAGAGCGGACGTTCAACCTCCGCCTGAGAGCACCACCAACAAGCGCAGGTCCACCAAGAGGAAGAGGCAGAGGCAACAGAGGCGCAAAGGCACAAAGCAATACCAGCGCTAGAGACAAAGCCAAGAGCAAACCGACAAAGTAGTTATTAGAGAAAGTGAAGCCTCAATCGTAAATCTTACTAAAATCTAGCTATCAGATAAGGAAAAGAACATTCTTAAACTTGGCCTAGTATTTTCTCCTGAAGAAGACTTTGATTATGTAAAAACTCGAGTGGACATTTTTAAGTTTATAAGATCATTAAAACTGAAAATGTTTTTCTCTGTAAATCAAAGATCTAGGATTCCATCAACAGCCAGCTTCTCAACCACAAATGATAATCAACCTGATAACTTAATGGTGAATGATATGAAGCTGATGCTGGAGTTAAGACAACTCGAACAAGAACATGAATTAAACATTGGAAATGAACCAACAGATACCCGAACATCGATGAATCAAGCAATGGAGTTGGCAAGTGAGCAAAGTTTAGACATTTCAGCAAGTGCACAAACAAATTTTGTATAAAGTGTAAGGTGTGCCTTCATGGAAAAAATACTATGATGTACAAACCAGCTCTCTCTAAAAGAGAGAAAAAAATCAAAGGGCATTTTACATGCAAAACTGATTTTGCAGTCTACGTACTTCAGTGCCCATGTGGCCTGAGGTACATAGGCAGCACTATCCTTCCTGTACATAAACGAGTGCTACAGCATCTGCGAGCCATCAAAAATGGCGATAAACATATCCGGTAGCTCGCCATTTTGAGTTGTATCACAACAAACAAGTGCAAGGTCTAACATATTTTGTAATTGATTCGGTTGCTCCTAATATTAGAGGAGGTAATCGTGAAAAGAAGTTGAGAAAATGTAATCATGTTATATACTAGAACTTGACACAAGAGCGCCTGCAAGATTAAATATGTAAGAGGATCTGCATACACATCTGTAAAGATCGTTAGTATCTTGATTGATGCTTTCCAGTATTGAGTTTCTCCGAAATCTCTGTTTTTAACCATTTAAGTATTATTTGATTTAATTAAAAAAAAAAAATCACTAGATACACATTGCACTTTAGAAGGTCGACATGTTGTATGATTATCAGCACAGTGTTGAAACAGTGTAAATACGAACAGTTAGATCATGAAATTTGTGGTTTAGGTAAAAGAATGTCAATATATTGCTGTCCACTTTGACTTGATAACATAAAATAGTTTTTTATTGGCATAACAATAGTTGCTAAGGAAAGTTAGCACAAAAAGCCCACTAGGGCCTGATTATTCGCGAAGCTACGTGAAGATGTTCTTGCACTACGCGAGCTACGCGTAGCTTCGCGAGCTTGTGTAGTTGCTTGTGGCGCCCGTTCGCGATGCCCTTTTCTTGTTCGGGAGTGTGGTGAGCGTGTTCAGGGAGCTGTTTGCATGCTTGCGGGATAATATCTTGCGATCTTACCCTTGTGGTCATTAATGGGCGCGGCCATCTTGTTTTTCAATTGTCACGCCCGCTCGCGATGCCTTATTTCCTGTTCCGGGTCGCGGATAGCGTGTTTGCGATGTGCATGTCGTGTTCGGGAGCGCATTTTACTTGTTCGCGACGATTTTTGCATGTTCGCGAGAAATATCGCGCAAACTTACCCACGCGGTCGCGAATGGGTGCGGCCATCTTGTTTTTCACTCTATGCTATGGTCCTGGGCCTACTTTTCTATCCTGCCTTAATCTTTGTAATCCTTTGTATTTAAAACATTTTTTCTGACTTTTTTTAGTTATCATCTATCTCTTTATTTCCCTAAGTTTGTATTTTGCATTTTATTTCCACTTTTACTGTGTTTTTTTTAACTTTTATTACTTCTTTCTTACGTCTTCCCCCTAACTTTTTTTCCCCTTCTAACTTATCTTTTCCGTCTCCCACCCACCCCAGAACCATGGCCAAGGCCACATCTAGTGCAAAGGGTAAGGGATCTGCAGACAAGAGCCGCCTGCCTTGTGGTAGAATGCATCCTGCAGGGGTGCAGGCCCCGCAACTTTTTGGGGAGCCTTAGGTGGCCGCCCTTGTTTTTTTAATTCAGCGCCACCTCCCCTTGATCTTGGCAGCAGGCGGCAGGCCCATTTCCGGGTACGCTACCCAGGAGCGTCACTGTCGGTGGGCGAAGATGCGCCGGGCAGTGGTCCGGTGCTCAGGCGTCCGGCGCACCCATAATCAGCTGGCCCACTGGTGGTCCGACATCCTGGACCGGGAGCAGGACCTGTTGGACCTGCTAGGTGTCGACGTCGTTGGGCTTGGTGAGTAACTTATTGTGTATAAATTAAATTTTTGACGAATAACAAGATTACTGCTGCGTGCTACGCGTTGCTGGTAAATTACATTCCAAAAATCTAAATCTTCTGTGATTGTAGGACCCAGGTGCTCGGTGCTACTTTTACTTGTTTTCAACTTTGCGCTAGCTTGTGCTGATTATGTAAGAGTTTATTTTAGAGAACTGAAGTTAGGTAATGCGATTTGCTAGAGAGACTCTAGTCCTTCCATTGTCCCACTGTGAAATAGTGGTGGATGGATATTGGATACTAGGTTTAGTTAGTATTAGTTAATAATTGATTTACGCGGTCTTCGTGACTCCTCCTCTGTCACTGAGTGCTGTTTACCCCAGTCCTCCGTAGAACCTTTTGTACTTTGTTTAGTGAGTGGTAGGCTTAGCATGGTCAGTCAGTAGCAAAACTAGATCAGAATCATGCAACCAACCCACAATTTGTTGTATGTATGCACAAATTTATGCATGTGTCCTCCATCTCATCTATGCATTTGATGGCTAAAAAAAATAGAAATGCAGACTTAGTGAACAATTGGCCCCTCTGGAATATTTGGTGTAGGTCAGGTGGTACTTACTATGCTCCGTTAGTATTTGTAATCAGAATGATTATGGAACACTGGAGTGTTCATAAATAAGTAGATGATCTGTGAATCCAGTAAGCAGCCAGTAGTCGGTCCATCTGATTAGATAGGTCAAATTTATTGCAATTGTTGTTTCCTAAAATGTTTTTTAACTTATTTTTCCAAATGATTTATTATTTGTGTTTCACAGCATTCCTTAATGTTTGTCTCTTTCTTATATTTTACATGATCATCAGCACCACCCAGGGGCAAGAAGATGGGGTCGGAGTCAAAGGGAGAACCACAGGACCGCTCCTCTACCGAGGATCCTGCTGCTGGCCCCAGTAAGTCCTCCAGTGGTTATATTAACAGTTATATTCCTCTAACTTTTAATGCATCTTTTTTTTCTGAACTATAAATTATGGTTCCATTTTCTAATTCTATTTTTTACAAAAGCTTCTTTGACCTAGACTATCTGTTTCCAAATTCTGTTTATCCCTGCCTCTAACTAAGTTCCTTCTAACTGCCTCTGCTATGACTCTCTGTACTACTACTACTAATATTATTCTGTCTGTAGTGAAGCTTGCACAGTTGCCCACACTTTATTTAAGGTTTTCTTTGGAATAATAAAACTCTGATTGACCAATAGCTCTAGCCACTGTGTCTTGTCCTTTGGGTTGTCCTCTTCTAGTCTTCTCAATGTTGAGGCTTTGACAATTCCCACAAACAAAATGCCCAACCAGATATTTGACTAGTATTTGGGATCGGATAGTACATGATACTACTACTGTTGTAGTGATTCTGTAGAGCCACATACAGAACTATGCACAACAAAATAGGATGTTGGTGATGGGAGGTTGGACCTTACTGATCACACCTCAGTCCGAAGAACCCACGATCCCCTGACCGACTAGCTATAGTGTCTCACATTAGGGTCCCACTCCCGACCCCCCCCCCCCACAAATAAGATACCCAATGATGATGACTGAGACAGACAACCCAGAACATAACACCATTTTGCTCACTAACTTGTGTAAGTCCACCCCACCACATCAAATACCACTGAGTCTATGTGTAAGCTCAAAAGGTTTATTTGAAACAAGTAACAAGCTATGTACGTCTTTATATGAAATTTAATTTACTACAGCCATCGTCAATAAGCCAGCAAAAAGCATGAGATTAAAATAGTAAACATTTACAAGTACATGACAACAACAAGAACAAGACAACAGATCTGTTGAATTCTGGAAGACCCCTCACCGTAGAACGTAGAAATATTGGTTACATCATGCATCATAAGCTCTGTAAATCTCTGGTTTGTAGAAGGGAATCTTCCGCCTATTATATGAGAAAAATGTTGCGCGTTAACCGTTAGATAGTATACTGCTGAATGCAAGCCATTTCGCAGTCATGGCAAAAAGTGTAACATGCATGTGATGGCTAAGCAATACGGACTAACCATACTCAATAACAAAGTGGCTTGTTTTCAAACCTCTTCACTTGTACACAACCGTCATGTGGCCTTAAAGGCGTCTACTGCACATGTCAATAAGCTGCCAGGTATAATTAAATATGCGCAAAAAGAGTAGTAGTCGACATGAATGATGAATCTAAAAGGGTCACACATGGCTCAGGCTAACTTTCAAAAGAGTAGAGTAGGACTAAATGACCCTAGGAACCATATCACTACTAGTGTCTGTCTACTGACTATACTACTCTAGTGCTGATGTATGTTGTATTAACTTTTTTTTCAATGTTCCAAGTGAACACTTACAAAATAGGGGGAGGTTTCCAGGCATCTAAAAATGTGTAATGTTTTTCTAGGCACACTACCAACCACCAGTTCCGGCGGGGCCAGCGGCGATGGCGATGCGGCCATCCCGGAGGGGGCGAGGGAACTGGCGGCACCTGCAGTAGCGACAGGGGGGAGCCAGCAGCAGTGGCCGGTGGTGGTAAGTTATATTCATTACTTCTTGACATTACTACTAGATGGAAGTGTGTTCACTACTTCACTGTACTGTGCAACTTATTAAGTTGTAGTGAACATTACACAACGGTTGTAGAAGACACCCTTTACTTAGCATTAGCAGCGTAATTTGAGTAATCAATGGCCTCTTCTATTTGACTCCAAATCAGCTGTGAAGGTTTTATGGAGAAGAAGAACTCAGATCAGATGACATTGATGGATGTGTTGAACAAAGAGGGAAAGAAGGGTGGAAGGACGGGCGAGATAAATAATATGACTGACTGGCAGAGAAGGATATGTTGGAAGCATGCATAGGTGGCTGATAGTAATCAGATCAGATGCATGGGTTGTTGAAGGATGGGTGGAAGGTGAAAGAGGATGCCTGCCTGGGTGGGTGACACAGTATGGGTGGATAGTACCAGATAGCAAGAATCAGCGGTGTTTGGATCAAACTCAAAGCCAAGGCAAGCAAGGAAGGAGCGGACGCATGGGTGGTTGTTGGTGAAACCAACTAAGGTTTGTTAAGAGATATATAAAAAAGAAGGATAGACGTTTACTTTAATGGATGTATGCCTGGATGTACTATCATCAATAGACAGCATAGGTGGAGAGTGTCACTGGAGAGTCTTACTTTGAAGAAAATGTAAAAGAAACTGCGCCAGAGTAGCAAAGCGGAGGGGAATATAAGTAGTATTTTCAGAACACAGTTTACTCGCAGTCGTTTGCAAGCACGTCTTATATATATATATATATATATATATATATATATATATATGCAAAAAAGAGGCAGAGAACTCTGGGTAGTTATCAAGTTTAGGTGGAAAGCAGCTCCTGTATGGAGCACTCTCAACACCAGCGACACTCTAGATCTGCTCACCTCAAATGTCTGTTTTTCTATCAAAATCTTTAAGCATAGGATTAGCACAGTGCCATCCACGCCGAGATAGAAAAGGACAAAGTCTTTTGCCATTTGTACAGCAAAGTCTTTAAGCATAGGACTAGCACAGTGCTGTCCTTGCCGAGCTGTTAAATGACAAAAGCCAATTATCACTCCAGGCACAGGATTACAGCTTTGAATTGGTAAAATACCAATCAAGCCAACCTGAAATGAGCAAAAGCAACCCCTGACACAGTGTTTCGCTCTAATTAGAGCTCTTCAGAGAGGTATAGCTTTGTCCAGACACAAGGGAGCATGCCAGCTACAACAAGGTTATGTAATTGCGACTGGTGTGTACCGGAGTACATAGTACGAGTATAATGTTGGAAACTCCCACAAATGTTAGAGTCTGAGGAAGTAGGAGTATAGATACTTACCACCAAATCACAAATGTTATGTACTGTGCTTGCTAGTAATACTGTGACACTATGTGTTGAATGAATTTAGTGTTTCTGTTTTGCTAAGAGTATTGGTTACAACATGTTGTTTTTCTTTCTTGATATAGATACTCCTTGCACACCTAAACCAACGAGGAAGGAGTTGGCAGCCAGGGCCCGGCGCCATAAACTGGAGGCCATTTGCGATGAATATCGCCGGCTGGTGGCTCAGGCGGAGGATGAGGAGGAGGCGGCTACAGCTGCAGCCTCCTCCAATGCCCCGGGCCCCAGTCAGGCCCTGCCTCCAGTTTTACGGCGCCGTGGTCCGGCAGCCACCCGCCGCCGTGCCTCGATCTCTACCACTGCTGCCCCCCACCCTGCATGTAACTGCAGGGCATTTCATCGCCAGCTGCTCCACCGGATGGCCCGCTTAGAGGAGCACCTAGAGGAGCGTGTAAAAATCCTGGTGGATAAACACCTGAAGGCCCGCCGACTATAGGATCTTGTCATTTGCCCCTTTTTTACTTCCTTTTGTTGGTGGGTGGGTTTTGGGCGTTGGGGTTTCACTTACGGACATTTGGGACTTTCACTTTCGTTTTGGACATTGGTTGGGGTTAGGGAGGGGGTGGGTTAGGTCAGAGTGGGATAGTTTATTTTTGTTAGGGTAAATTAAATGTTATATTATTTACTTAAACATACGATGTTAATGTTTTGTGGTGGGTTACTGTTTTCCAAATTCAATTTAAGTCACATGGTTTGTTACTTTGTTTCCTTGCTTCTGCATGCCCTCAGCCAGTGTTTGATTTAAAAGATCTGCCGATTTTGTAATACACAAACAGATAGATGCGGTACCCCTCACTGAGTTATTTTTAATTGTCATACTAGTAATGTCAGTCTCTCCTCCTAGTCCATTATACCTCCCACCAAACGTATCTTACCTGTTATTGATGATGATGAAGTTCGGCACACTGATGGCTGCATGGTTGGTTTCCCAAATGAATGGAGAAGATGCCATTATTGTGGTGGTAGTAGTAGACACTGACAATAGCATTTGAAAAAAGAAAGAGAAAGTCACTTGACTGAGACAGACTGTGGGAGGAGTAGTAGAACAAAGTAAAGTACAGCATGGGTGGGCAAGCAGAAGAAGATCCTTGCCCTGCCTTAGTTGAAATTCAATTAGTGTTGCTTTCACCAAATCTGCCCCAGCAAGCGTGTGATCAATTGTTGGTGTACATTTAATGTAGTCACATCACACCTCAATATAAATCACACAGGGGAAGAGGGTTAGAGATTGATGAATGGATGGGAAGGGGGATTTTGGGAAAGGTTTGACAAAGAAAAACAGACAGTATGCATGGACACGACAAAAGTAAAACACAATCTTGTAAGACGACCATGATCCATTATCAAAGAAATCTATAAAGTGAGAAAAAGCAAATGCATGCATGCTGATGAAGAGAACTTGATGGTTAATGATAATGAGTTGTACTTACTAACTACTACTACACAATTAGACAGTACAGGGCAGAAATTATTAATATGAAATTTGCCTCGCCTGTCTGCCGCCCTCAGACCGAACCAAATTACATGCTGTAATGGGCTTACTTTTATTTTTCAATCTAGCAAAGGAAATGAAAAAATAGTTGTAGGGATCAATTACCAAACAAACCACAACACACAGTCGTAATGATTGAAGAGAAAAAATGAATCAAAAACATTTAAAGACGAATGATGAATGATACTAAAATTACTGTATTATCCTGGTCCAAATGTGGAGTTGCGTCATTCTCGTCATTCCTCTTGGTACTCCCTTCCATGGACACTCCGCACATCAATCTTGGGTACCACTGCCTGCCTGATGCGGATTGGTAAGGTAAGTGTGAGTTGTTTCTCCCACTATAGCACAGGTTAAAGGCCGGCCTGTAAGTGTAGATGGAAAAACAAAAGGGGTATTGAAAAATAACTGAATTAAAAAAATAAACTCAATTATAGTGGAGTGCAAGAAGAGTAGACAAGACTCTTGAGAGAACACTTTCAGACTGAGGCGGCTTGGATAGGATACATAGTGTCTACTCTACAGCATTAAGCTACAACAACAATGGGACAGGAGCCAGCACAGCCACAGAACAGGCCAACCACGGCACAGGCCAGGCACCCTACCCCCATTTACCTTAAATTGTGACCGAGCCAGACAAAAGGCATATGCACTGCAGCAACCTAGAATTTTCCAAATGAAGTGACTAAATCAATGCGCCACTGTCCCTCATACCACTACACTCTACTCCAGTCCACACCACTACATGGACATGTAGCCTAGGTCTGCTGTGGTTCTTGTTGAAACTGTTTACCTTTTAAGGCAGTCCATGAAACGCAGTTATTCCATCAATTAACTCCGATCCAACTGACTGACTGTGTGCAAAGATAGTATGCTCAGCATCATGACCGTGTGGTACGTGTTCTCCAACACCAACTCAGTCGGCCGGCACCTGCAGTGGTAGGAGTACAATGTGGTTATTAAACAACAAGGAAACATTGACTGTCACCTGAGTCACTTTTACTTTGTAGATAAACTAGTATAGTTCGACTTCATGCATATTCACTCGTAGTCAGCAAGCATCCAATGCAATGCTTACCATAATTCAAAATATTCACTCATTACCTGTCTTGCTGTTCTCTTTGGCTGTCAGATCAGATGCCTGCCTAGCCTTCTGACAGTCAGTGATGAGTTTCTTACGGCTTGGAAACAAAACGGAATATAGCTGTAGTCATGTTTCACTTCTTATGGAGGGACTGTTAGAGGCAACATGTATTGTACTATTCTCCATCTCCATCCAATGTCTGGGTTGCTTGAAATGTAATTAGGGAGAGTAATGAAGATGGAGCAGGACTCCGAGGAGTGGAGTGGACACTTATGCACAGACATGCAACTCCAATAGGCAAATAAAAAGAGGAGACTGTTGATGGATTTGTTGTGATTAGATTTGAATCAGAAAAACAGATACACACACAAATAAAGGAAGGAAGAACAATTGCGATTCTCCTATTAACATGACCAGAGAATCTGGATTTCATTAAAGACACGGAGGCTATCATTATGCATTAATCCTTTAATGCAGTCACAAGGCAGCCGCACTACATCATAAACAAGAAAGTTCTAGAATGTAGAGAATAGGGTACAAGTGGCATGAGGCACAAACAGACTGCCTCTTTTAAATGCAAACGAGTAGATAAAGTCCAGAGATGATATCCAGGATGAACTAGAAGATGAAGGTAACAATAATTCTGAAGCAAAGAAGGCTGGAGATAGGAGATTATCCAGAATTATCTGAAAAAGAGAAGAAATGTAAAAATATGAAATAAAAAACAAACATATAATTAAAAAACATGAGCTGAAATCAACATATCAAAATGCAGATTATGTACATACAAACTATCAATTTAAACCACCAAGGGTGTGGCTAAGGGCGGGATAATGATAGCCTCTGTGTCTTTAATGAAATCCAGATTCTCTGGTCATGTTAATAGGAGAATCGCAATTTCATTACAAGACTGGAGGCTACATTATGCATGTTGGTAGCCACGAAGTACCACATCAGACATATGTTCCACAGGTTTACAATAATGATGAGCAAAGGTTGAAGCATTAGACCAATCAGCAGCTTTAAGAATATCATCCAATTTGCCACCAGACCAGAAGGATTTGCTTGCCATAGCGCCTCTGAGAGAATGAGCTTGGAATTTAGAGAGATCAATGCCTTCCAGATTCATAACAGACTTGACCCATCTAGCTATGGAGGAGGAAGAAACTGGTTTAAAGGGTTTAACAAAAGATAGAAGGAGTTGCTTGGCATCTAAAGGACGAAGGTCTTTCATTCTCAAGTCATATTCTCTCATGCAGTCTATGACGCACAATTTCTTACAAAGGTCATAACGAGGATAATAAATCGAGTCAGACATAGTGTTAGTCCTTCTGAACAAGTCAAATTTAACTCCAAACATATCATAGGATCTATAAGAAATGTCGAGGCATCTCACATCTGAAACTCTACGACAGGAGATTAAACAAAGAAGGGTAGCAAGCTTAAGTGAGAGATATTTCCTGTTGAGGTATGTGTTATCTGGCCAAGAGGAAAAAAGGTCTAGGATAGCTTTCACGTCCCACATGTATTGGTACTTAGGTCTGGGAGGTCTTTTTAGTCTAATACTTTTCATAACTCTACAAACAATATTGTTCTTACCTACCGTCTTACCGTTGACAAGGGAATGTCCAGCAGAGATAGCTGATCTGTAGCAGTTAATGGATCTATAGGCTAATCCTCTATCGAATTGTTCGACAAGGAAATTAACTATATTGACGATAGGAGCCTCCAAGGGATCCAAGTTCCTCTCCATGCACCAAAAAACCCATTTTTTCCAGATGTTGTTGTATCTGTAGTGTGTTCCGAGAGCCCAAGATTCCCCGAAGAGAGAAAAAGCTGACGTCGAAAGGCCAGACAGTTCGTTGGATTGCCTGACACTTTCCAAGCAAGAAGGTTCAAATTCCCTGAAAAGATTAGGTGGTGATCTTCTCCGTCCGCGTTGGTGAGCAGACCCTTGTTCGCAGGAATGAGGAAGGGAATGTCGCAAGAAAGTTCGAGAGTGGTCGGGAACCATGCCTGAGACGGCCAGAATGGAGTTATCAGAATTAGGGAACACTGGTCTGATCTGACCTTCTGAAGGACTCTTTGAATCATTGCAAAGGGTGGAAATGCGTAACCCTGAAGGTTCGACCAGTATTGAAGAAAGGCGTTCA
The DNA here is from genome assembly GCF_964204655.1 of Triturus cristatus. Lineage (NCBI taxonomy): Eukaryota > Metazoa > Chordata > Amphibia > Caudata > Salamandridae > Triturus > Triturus cristatus. Next base: position 582,740,610 of record NC_140586.1, read on the forward strand.
CTGCCAGAGCACCCAGGTCTGGCATCCACCTGAAATATTTTGGGAGTTGGAACGACAGTCTGCTGGCGAACAAATCCACATCTAGTGGACCCCAAAAGAGACAGAGAGTATTGAAGATGTTCGCATTGAGTTTCCAGTCGGTCCTGTCTGAAAGGAATCTTGAGTTCCAGTGTGCTGAGAGATTTGACTTCCCGGGAAGATATTCTGCCTTCAGAGAAATCTTGTGTTCCAAGCAGAACATCCAGAGTTTTTTGGCTAAAGCCGACAAGTCTGCTGATTTTGTACCGCCGAGGCAATTGATGTAAGATACTGCGGAGATGTTGTCCATTTTGAGGAGAACGGACCTGCCCTGAAGAGAGTGTTTGAAGCTCATTAGGGAGTATAAACCGGCTAAAAGTTCTAGGAAGTTTATGTGGTGGGAAGACTCCGCAAGCGACCATGCGCCACCAGTGTCTTGGTCGAGGAGACGAGCGTCCCAACCGTGGAGGCTGGTGTCTGATTCCAGCACGAATTCCGGGGCAGAGCCAAAAATCGCTCTCCCGTTCCACCCGTCGAGGTTCTCTAGCCACCATGAAAGTTCTGATCTGCCTTCTTGGTCCAAGGTCACATAGTCCTCGTACCAGAGACCAGAATTGAGAGCTTTCCCTTTTAATCTCTGAAGAGCACGGTAGTTCAGAGGGCCCGGGAAGATAGCTTGAATGCTGGAGGAGAGGAGGCCTATAAGACGGGCTAATTCCCTTAGGGTTAAAGAATCTTTCTTTAGGACATACCTGATTTCCTTCCTGATTTTGGCGATTTTCTTGGCAGGGAGAAGGAGGAGACAACTGGAGGTATCTACTGTGAATCCGAGAAATTCTAGAGATTTGGAGGGAGTGAGGATAGATTTCTCTCTGTTTAAAATAAAACCGAGACTCTCGATGAGATGGATGGAGACATTCAGGTCTCTCTGAATTTGGGAAAAAGATTGGGACATTATGAGGATGTCGTCTAGGTAAATGATAAGATGAATACCTCTCTCTTTGAGGATGGAAACGATAGTCCTCATAATTTTGGTAAAGCACCAGGGGGCGGAGGAAAGATCCTTCCAGCTGAATTGGAGAAAACACTGGTGTTCCCGTGCCATAGGGATGGTAAAGTAGGCATCCTTGAGATCTAGTTTCATTAACCAATCTCCTTCTAGAAGAAGATCCCTTAGGAGGTGAATACCGTCCATTTTGAAGTGTCTGTAAACTAAGTATTTGCTCACCTCTCGAAGGTTTATCACTGGTCTCCAACCTTTGTCTTTCTTTTGAACTCAGAAAAGGGTGCTGATAAAGGTTTTTAAGGACCAGGGTACCTGTACAATAGCTCCTTTCATGAGCATTGAAGAGATTTCCTCTTCGACAATTTTTTCGTGTTCGACCAAAAGAGTTAAGGGTTTTGGGGGATGAGATTGGAAGGGAGTCTCTATAAAGTCTATTCTGAAACCCTGGACCATTTCGAGAACCCAGGGGTCTAGAGTTAGCGACGCCCAAACATGGTAGAAGAGTTTCAATCTGCCCCCAACTTGGGAAGAAGAGGAAAGAGGAAGAGGGAGAGGAAGACTTACTTGGAAGGTTGGAGGAGTTTGGATTTCCTCGGGACCTGAAGCCTCTGTTGCGTGGTCCTCTTGCTCGATGAGGGAAGAATTGCTGATTTGAGGGGTAGAAGCCTCTACCGGAACCTCTGAAGGACGAGAAGGGCCGCTGGTTACTGCGGCCGGAAGAACGGCCCCTTCTTCCAGCCTGTCCAAAAAGGCTTGTGTTAAAAACACGCTTCATATTCGATTGAGCCCTATCAAGTGCGGTAAAGGTGGCAACGTATTTCCCAATTGATTTGATGATGTCCTCACCAAAGAGAAGGCCTTTAGGGTTATCTGAAGGTTCTTTTTCCTCCAAGTCACTAAGTTTTGGATTGATCTTAAAGAGAATAGTCCTCCTCCTTTCGGTGTTTAAACTCGAATTGGCATTTCCGAGGAAGACAATGGCTCTTTGACTCCATCCGTGGATGAGATTGATGTCAAGAGGCGTTCTGGAAATGTGTGACTCCTCAGCCAGGTCTAGGATTCTGGTGAGGGGGCCTAGGACATCAAGAAGGCGGTCCTGGCAGCCCTTAAGTGCTCTCTCCAGACCTCTTCTAGGGTCTTTGCCTAGCTTAAATAGGAATTTAATCAAGTCCGGGTCAAGGTTGGGGGTTTGGGAGACCTTTTCGTGAATAGTAGGTCTCGGACACTCTGATCTAAGTGTATTCCTTGTCTCCCTTTCAAGTGAATTCCTTAACCATCTCTTAATAAACTTGGAAACGTGTTCCTGAGGGAACCATTTAGAACTATTAGGGTGGGAAAGAGTTAGGGGAGAAAACATTTCTTCCCCTAGAGGGTTCAGTATAATATTGTCAGAAGAGGAGGGTGATTCTCCTTCACCAGGAAAATTAAAGTCTATGTCTTGGTTTGGGTCATCTAAATCCAAGACGAATTCGTCATAGGGATTATCAAAATGTTCTTCCTCTGAATCAAAGTCTGTGTCTGCGACATCCTTAGAACCATAGCGGCTTGAACCGCGAAGGGTATTAGTCAAAGTTGTGCCGCTAGGGACACCCGTCAAATTCGTGCCGCGAGGGGCAACGTTCTCATTCGAGGCGCGAGGGCCTCTCAACGTAAATGAGGTGCTAGGACCTCCCATGTCAACTGAGGTGCCACGACCTCCCATAGATAAGGAATGTTCTCAGTTTTTTGATTTTTTATTTTTCTTGCCCTCGGTTACAATGTCGATGGGAGGGCCATCTAGATCAGAGGGAAAAGGTCTTTTGGTAGACATCACCTCTTTTATTGTGGAAAGCATGCAGGATCGCATCTCCTTGTGCAAGAATTCTTTGAAGTTGTCATTATTATGGAGGGGGGAGCTAGCTGTGGCATCGTCAGAGTCAAGGTCTGACATTTTGGTAGGAAGGTAGGTAATTAAATATAAATTAAATTTTAAGTAACATGTATTTTTAAATAAATTAATCAGCATAAATAAAGTTTCTAGCTCCTCTTTTTTTTTTTTGGGGGGGGAATTATTTTGCAATAATATATAAACTAGGGCTTGATTGGGGCAAAGGAAATAAATAAACTTGGCAAATTTAAGCCAAAATCCTCATTTGAATAAAATAGGAAGAGTTTCGTTTGAAGATAGTCCAGACGCGATCTCCGGCAACAGCTGATCTGAGTGGAGTAACTGACGCACTCCCTCGAGCTCAGCTGTTGACGGGGAAGCGTCGGCTTAGAGGAAGAAGCCCTGGGGGATGCCATGGGAGCGTGCACCGTTGCTAAGGTGCATTCCTCTGATGTTCGTAACGTGCTCGCACGGGCTAGGCGAGCACGACGAACAGTTACAAAAGCAGTGAAGAAGTATGATTTACAAAAGAGGTAACATCGGAATTAACGTAATTCGTCAAGAAGATGTAGTCGAAGTACGGTGTTTTGAAGTAGAAAATTATGTGCGCGAGTGTGGCCAAAAGAATCGACAACCTTCATAGGAAGTCGATGAAAAGGGTGAGAGGGGGGGGAAGCCCATAGATCAACACACGATAGCACGGGGAGTACGAAGAAGCGCTTTAGATGTAAAGTTGTAACGAGGCATAAAACAGTGTAAATGATCAGCAGAATATTAACAGCAAGGCATTGTTATCACCATATTAACAGCAAGGCATTGTTATCACACTTACACCTTCTTAAAGTAAACGTTAACAACGAACTTAAATGCAATAACTATGGAAGAGAAGAGAAATGTTAATTATCTGCCTGTGAGCCGCATTTAAAAGAGGCAGTCTGTTTGTGCCTCATGCCACTTGTACCCTATTCTCTACATTCTAGAACTTTCTTGTTTATGATGTAGTGCGGCTGCCTTGTGACTGCATTAAAGGATTAATGCATAATAAAGCCTCCGGTCTTGTAATGAAATTTTAAAGCCTAGTTGTCAGGGAAGAGGCGCTTGTCCTCAAACTCTGGTGTTTCGGGCAGAAGTTCGTCATGTAAGAACCCACTACTTATGTCATCGAAGTCGCTCTCCTCTTCCTGCTGTGATTCATGTATTTTGTACTCAAGCTGGTATAAAGTGCTGATTCATTTTGATCATGGTTAACCTCTCCACGCTTTTGGGTGAGAGACTGGTCCTTTTCACAGTAACAATGGCACTAGCAGCACTGAAAACACGCTCTGAAGAGACACTTGCAACAGGGCAAGCCACATACTTTATCGCCAGCCTGCTGAGCACTGACCATTGGCTTCTTTTCCCATACCAATACACCAATTGGCTTTGCTCCATGAAGACCTCTGTTGTGTCATCTAGATAGGCCTGAACCCTCCACTCAATGTTCAGGGGTGCTCTGATTTGCTTGGCCTCTTTTGCCTTTGCATCAGTAATGGACGTACAAAACCCTTTCCGTAGAAACCAATCACCTGCCGTTTTTTTAAATGTGGCTGATGATCCTGTTGGTGCTGTTGTTGATGTTATTGCTGGCAGTGTTGTTGACTGCTGGGAGGCAAACGCACTGCTCTCGGCCTCTGAAGTAGAACTTGACTCTGGGTGCCCTGTAGTACTTTTTCTGCCCTGGGGTGGCGGGCCTCTCATTAAGATCTGTTCGTTTTCAAAGTCAGTGGCTTCCTCAGCTATCAAAGTTTTGTACTTGGCAACATCCACTTCTGAAAAAGGAATTACTTCATTACTGCTCAGCAATAATTTGTAACGTGGATTCAAAATTGAGGCAGTAATGTAATGTCGATGTGACACAATGTTATTTTGAATCCTTGTATTGTCAGATAGGCGAGCTGCTAAGGTGTCCGCCAAATAATATGTGTCTACTTTGTCATCCACACCTGCGTACATTTCTGACACCTCCTTCAGCTCTTGCTCTAGCATGTACAACAATGGGATAGCTTGGCCCGTAGTACAGTCCTCCCTGCTGACTTCACGTGTGAAGACCTCAAAAGGAAGTAGCATCTCTGTCAGGCATTTAACGAGGTCCCATTGGGCCATCTCAACGGTCATGCCTTTCACAGTAGGATCTCCTGACCTTTTCATGACATAAGCATTGAGTGGTATGTACTGCTCAAACAGACGCTCAAGCATGTAATAAGTTGAGTTCCAATGTGTTGGCACCTCCTGGATGAGTGCTTTGACTGGCATTTTATGCTCATGTTGAATGACCCTCAGCTGCTTCTAGGCTTTACAAGAATGGTTGAAATGTGTGCATATTCTTCTGCAGGTGGTCAGTAAGTTGCTGACTTTGCTTTCGTTTTTCAGAAAGTCTTGAACAACAATGTTAATGCAGTGTGCCAAACACGGGACCCTGAAATAGCCACCATCTTTCATGGTCCTAACTACATTATTGCCATTTTCTGTGGCAACATAACCAATGTTAAGCCCTCTTGGTCGCAGCCCCTCAAACACCTTGCTGTTAAACTCATCCAAAATGTTTGCAGCAGTATGAGATTTCTCCATAGAAAACATGGCTACAGTTGCATGTTTGCGAGTGTCTTTAAAAATCCCAGCGGTGTCAACAACACCTTCAGATATCTTATCTTTAACACCTGTAAAAGAGACCCAGTGTACAGTGATGCACATGTAATCAGTGGCTTGGCAACTGGTCCACATGTCTGTTGTCAGGTGGATACTCTGAACAGCACTCTGTTTTAAGGCTTTTCCAAGCAATTCCAGCACGTCGTGATGTAGTGCTGGAACAGCAACTCTTGCATAATATTAGCGGCTGGGAACCTTCCATTTTAGGCAGATGGTGGTCACAAATTCAATAAAATCCACCCCTTCAACAAAAGAAAAAGGGAGAAGGTCCAGTGCTAACATTTTAGCCAGCTTCGCAGTGTACAAACATGCTATTGGGTGGTTGCGTTCGTACTGCCCCTCCGGCCTACTAAACATGCTAAGAATGGTAGGCTGTGTGGTATTCCTTCCTGTGCTCAACATCACACTTTTAAAAAAAGCATTACTCCTTGGTGTCTCAGGCTGACTCTTACTCTTGTGCCACTGAGATGTTTCTGAGGATGTGGGTGTTACCACTGCAGTGCTGGGGACAGGGCTACTTTGTGTACCACTACCACAGAGAATGTCTCCCTCTTCTTCTTCTCCCTATTCCACCATGAGCGGACTTTCTACTCGTTTATCCCCAACAGCAATGGTTCCAGTTTTTATGCGACAAAGATGCTCTTCCCACTGGATTGCGTGCTGTTTTTTCAGAAGGGTCATTTGGCTTCCGGTGGTACAAAAGGGGGTGGTGATGGACGGAGCATCAGAACCAATCAAAGACTCACACCCAGTCAACAGATCTGGGTTTGATCCATCACCGTTCTTTAGCCCACTCTGCCACCCCAGTTCAAACATGGCCATATGCAAATCAGTCTGACCCTGTGCCTCATGGGAACAGTCCAGCCCGAACTGCCAAGCCATGCCTTCCCTGGACCGGAAACAAGCTTCCTAGGACCGGTTTCTGGCATTTAAGCCGTCTTAAGCCAGGCTTGCTTGAATCCAGTGGCAAAGTGAGCAAGGGACTCAACATCTGAGCATACCCTGCCAACGTATGGCAAACAAAGCGGTACAAAAGGGGGTGGTGATGGACGGGGCATCAGAACCAATCAAAGACTCACACCCAGTCAACAGATCTGGGTTTGATCCATCACCGTTCTTTAGCCCACTCTGCCACCCCAGTTCAAACATGGCAATATGCAAATCAGTCTGACCCTGTGCCTCATGGGAACAGTCCAGCCCGAACTGCCAAGCCATGCCTTCCCTGGACCGGAAACAAGCTTCCTAGGACCGGTTTCTGGCATTTCAGCCGTCTTCAGCCAGGCTTGCTTGAATCAAGTGGCAAAGTGAGCAAGGGACTCAATGTCTGAGCAAACCCTGCCAACGTATCGCGAACAAAGCGGTACAAAAGGGGGTGGTGATGGACGGAGCATCAGAACCAATCAAAGACTCACACCCAGTCAACAGATCTGGGTTTGATCCATCACCGTTCTTTAGCCCACTCTGCCACCCCAGTTCAAACATGGCCATATGCAAATCAGTCTGACCCTGTGCCTCATGGGAACAGTCCAGCCCGAACTGCCAAGCCATGCCTTCCCTGGACCGGAAACAAGCTTCCTAGGACCGGTTTCTGGCATTTCAGCCGTCTTCAGCCAGGCTTGCTTGAATCCAGTGGCTGAAATGCCAGAAACCGGTCCTAGGAAGCTTGTTTCTGGTCCAGGGAAGGCATGGCTTGGCAGTTCGGGCTGGACTGTTCCCATGAGGCACAGGGTCAGACTGATTTGCATATGTCCATGTCTGAACTGGGGTGGCAGAGTGGGTTAAAGAACGGTGATGGATCAAACCCAGATCTGTTGACTGGGTGCGAGTGTTTGATTGGTTCTGATGCTCCGTCCATCACCACCCCCTTTTGTACCACTTTGTTCTCCACAAGTTGCAGGGTATGCTCAGACGTGAGTCCCTTGCTCACTTTGCCACTGGAATCAAGCAAGCCTGGCTGAAGACGGCTGAAATGCCAGAAACCGGTCCTAGGAAGCTTGTTTCTGGTCCAGGGAAGGCATGGCTTGGCAGTTCGCGCTGGACTGTTCCCATGAGGCACAGGGTCAGACTGATTTGCATATGGCCATGTCTGAACTGGGGTGGCAGAGTGGGTTAAAGAACGGTGATGGATCAAACCCAGATCTGTTGACTGGGTGCGAGTGTTTGATTGGTTCTGATGGTCCGTCCATCACCACCCCCTTTTGTACCGCTTTGTTCTCCACAAGTTGGCAGGGTATGCTCAGACGTGAGTCCCTTGCTCACTTTGCCACTGGAATCAAGCAAGCCTGGCTGAAGACGGCTGAAATGCCAGAAACCGGTCCTAGGAAGCTTGTTTCTGGTCCAGGGAAGGCATGGCTTGGCAGTTCGGGCTGGACTGTTCCCATGAGGCACAGGGTCAGACTGATTTGCATATGGCCATGTCTGAACTGGGGTGGCAGAGTGGGTTAAAGAACGGTGATGGATCAAACCCAGATCTGTTGACTGGGTGCGAGTGTTTGATTGGTTCTGATGCTCCGTCCATCACCACCCCCTTTTGTACCGCTTTGTTCTCCACAAGTTGGCAGGGTATGCTCAGACGTGAGTCCCTTGCTCACTTTGCCACTGGAATCAAGCAAGCCTGGCTGAAGACGGCTGAAATGCCAGAAATCGGTCCTAGGAAGCTTGTTTCTGGTCCAGGGAAGGCATGGCTTGGCAGTTCAGGCTGGACTGTTTCCATGAGGCACAGGGTCAGACTGATTTGCATATGGCCATGTCTGAACTGGGGTGGCAGAGTGGGTTAAAGAACGGTGATGGATCAAACCCAGATCTGTTGACTGGGTGCGAGTGTTTGATTGGTTCTGATGCTCCGTCCATCACCACCCCCTTTTGTACCGCTTTGTTCTCCACAAGTTGGCAGGGTATGCTCAGACGTGAGTCCCTTGCTCACTTTGCCACTGGAATCAAGCAAGCCTGGCTGAAGACGGCTGAAATGCCAGAAACCGGTCCTAGGAAGCTTGTTTCTGGTCCAGGGAAGGCATGGCTTGGCAGTTCGGGCTGGACTGTTCCCATGAGGCACAGGGTCAGACTGATTTGCATATGGCCATGTCTGAACTGGGGTGGCAGAGTGGGTTAAAGAACGGTGATGGATCAAACCCAGATCTGTTGACTGGGTGCGAGTGTTTGATTGGTTCTGATGCTCCGTCCATCATCACCCCCTTTTGTACCGCTTTGTTCTCCACAGGGTATGCGCAGACGTGAGTCCCTTGCTCACTTTGCCACTGGAATCAAGCAAGCCTGGCTGAAGACGGCTGAAATGCCAGAAACCGGTCCTAGGAAGCTTGTTTCTGGTCCAGGGAAGGCATGGCTTGGCAGTTCGGGCTGGACTGTTCCCATGAGGCACAGGGTCAGACTGATTTGCATATGGCCATGTCTGAACTGGGGTGGCAGAGTGGGTTAAAGAACGGTGATGGATCAAACCCAGATCTGTTGACTGGGTGCGAGTGTTTGATTGGTTCTGATGCTCCGTCCATCACCACCCCCTTTTGTACCGCTTTGTTCTCCACAAGTTGGCAGGGTATGCTCAGACGTGAGTCCCTTGCTCACTTTGCCACTGGAATCAAGCAAGCCTGGCTGAAGACGGCTGAAATGCCAGAAACCGGTCCTAGGAAGCTTGTTTCTGGTCCAGGGAAGGCATGGCTTGGCAGTTCGGGCTGGACTGTTCCCATGAGGCACAGGGTCAGACTGATTTGCATATGGCCATGTCTGAACTGGGGTGGCAGAGTGGGTTAAAGAACGGTGATGGATCAAACCCAGATCTGTTGACTGGGTGCGAGTGTTTGATTGGTTCTGATGCTCCGTCCATCACCACCCCCTTTTGTACCGCTTTGTTCTCCACAAGTTGGCAGGGTATTCTCAGACGTGAGTCCCTTGCTCACTTTGCCACTGGAATCAAGCAAGCCTGGCTGAAGACGGCTGAAATGCCAGAAACCAGTCCTAGGAAGCTTGTTTCTGGTCCAGGGAAGGCATGGCTTGGCAGTTCGGGCTGGACTGTTCCCATGAGGCACAGGGTCAGACTGATTTGCATATGGCCATGTCTGAACTGGGGTGGCAGAGTGGGTTAAAGAACGGTGATGGATCAAACCCAGATCTGTTGACTGGGTGCAAGTGTTTGATTGGTTCTGATGCTCCGTCCATCACCACCCCCTTTTGTACCATTTGGCCTCCGGTACCATAGTTTGTACCAAGCTTACCACGACTAACAGAGGTATGACAAACGGAGCATATAGCAATGTTCTCCTCCTTTCTGCTAACCGTAAAGAAGTCCCACACTGGGGAGCTTGACTTTTGTCTCCTGCTGGAGGTTCCACTTCCAATGCCAGATGAACTGGAGGGTGTGTGTTGAATTTGACTCTGTGCAGTACCACTACCTACTTCTGCTGAGGTGGTGCTTGTGCTGGATGTAGGACGCTGCCGGCCATTTGCTAATGTAAATATGGAAGCTGGAGGCCGTGTTGGTGTTACCTGTGTTGGAGGTATGCATGCTACATCCCTCGCAGCCATTTTGGAAAGTGTGAAAATGTTGGTCTCCATCTCCTCAGGCCCGGGAGTGATGTTTGTGATGACTGGCTCATCATCATCATCATCATCCTGCTCTTCTACATCAACCTCCATAAGTGTAAGGCTTTCTGGAACCTTCCTTTTCCCATGCCTGCTCTTGTGACGTGTCGCCTTCTCAGACTCAGTTTGTGGCTTCCAAGTGGCATCTAGATCATCAGAAGGGGGGCTTGGCGTAGAACTTGATGTACTAACCCTCCTTTTCCTTGCTGGGGATTTGGAAGACAATGGAACTTCTGAAGGAGTGGCTTCCTCTTCTTCCTCTGCATGAGGCTCAATTTCCTGAACTGCCCCTACTTCGGGAGGAACTACAGCTACTATTGCGGGCGGTGGTTGCGGCTGTTGTTGTTGACCACTTATCTGCTGTGTTCCCTCCTGCATTGATTGTGTACTACTTTGAGATATCGATAAGTTTAGTTCAGGCTCAGCATCACTGCTTTCCACCATTAGGCTGGCTACCTCTTCCACACTCATCTGCTTGGGCCTGGGTTGGTAGGTTGGGCCCACTGATGCGGAGGTGCTGCCCCCAGCTTGGCCCCCGGACACTGCTGCTGTTCCTTCTTCTCCATGGCAACTTTCTTGGTACCGGAGGACCTGCAACCTGCTTTCTTTGGGGACATCTTCTTCAGATGTCAAAACTGCACAAGTTGCAGAGATGGCTGGTCATGTCACTCACACGTCACGTCGTGTACAGCAGCAGGACGTCGGTCTGGCACCACAACGGTCGATGGTGAGGACACACCTCCTCCGTCTTTTGTGCATCTAAATGCAAAAAGCCAGAAGAACATCAGTCAAAAGTTCAATAATATAATATATAACTTCTTAGTGTGTGGTGGGTGCTCACAATTATTTAATTTTTTTTAAGTCAGTGAACAACAACAGTATAGCCATTTATGAGACTGACAAGGCCAGGGTTCCTGGTGTACTTGTACTGTACTGTGTACACTCAGGAAGAATAAAAATAGCAAAGAACAAAAACATAAATGTAGTGTAGGCTGTTTGCCCTAAATAAAAATGTGTGCATCTTATGAGATGGATGCAGCATCAGGGAGCAACAACAACGAACATATACACATAAAAACTAAAGGCATTTATTTACAACACCCATGAAGTGAAATATACCCCAGAAAAAAAGTAAAGCCCACATTTTACAATTCAATCCAAAGCCATACATGATTTTGAAATTTAACGCACAACAAAGAAACAGATGTTTAACTTCCATGCACCCGTGATTATTGATGAGTAGTACCCCTGGGCCTACTGTCCGACTAGGCCACAAGCTGGAGGCCTATGGAAAGAGCACAGTGGCTGGTCCCACAAAATCGCCGCCACCACATGGCCAGGCCACTCACAAAAACAAGAAAAGGTCAGGAATACAAGACAGACAATGCAGGCCTATTGCAAAAGCAGAATGCCTGCCTCCACAAAATGGCCACCATCCACATGCTCAGGCCACCCACCACAATAATAACAAAAAAGTGATTACAAAGGACAGGAACAGGAAGTAATAGTCTCTGTGGAACTTACTTCCTCTCCTAAAAATATTTTTTTTTAAATAAAAGTGACTCCGTGCTCCAAAACTACAGCAGAAAGACAACCTGAGGAGTTTTTTTTAGCAAAATACACAAAATCAGCGTTTTCTAAAAGGTTTTATGTTGCTCCTGAGATATTGTTTGCACAATTGCAAATTCTGCGTGATCGGCATCACGAACTGTAAAAAAAGTCGTTATCGCGTGCGCCAACACGCATATTGAGAGCGGAAAAATGACAAAAACTGTAAGTCCGCGTTGTCGCACTGTGCAGAGTTACCAAAGGTACGCGAGCTGAATCCCTAGGGTTACCTACTGGCTGAAAAGCCCTATTTATTTAACACACACACAAAAACTGCAATTCCACCCCCAAAAACACCTTTTGCAATTCAATCCAAAGCCATCCATGGTGTAAAAATTCAACAGACAACACAAACTGTTTTTATGCACCCATGATTTGAGGATGACTACCTCTGGGACTACTACTGGCAGACTAGGCCACAAGCTTGGAACAGAATGGCAAAAGCAAGCAGACTGCTTGGATGGCTCCACAAAATGGCCGCTACCCACCCACAACAACAATAAATGGAAGACAGACAATGTAAGCCTATGGCAAAAGCACAATGCCTGCCTTCGCAAAATGGCCGCCACACACATGCTCAGGCCACCCACCACAATAATAACAAAAAAGTGATTACAAAGGACAGGAACAGGAAGTTGTAGTCTCTGTGGAACTTACTTCCTCTCCTAAAAATATTTTTTTTAAATAAAAGTGACTCCGTGATCCAAAACTGCAGCAGAATGACAACCTGAGGAGTTTTTTTAGCAAAATGCACAAAATCAGCGTTTTGGAGAAGGTTTTATGTTGCTCGCGAGATATTGTTTGCCAGATTGCAAATTCTGCGTGTTCGGCATCGCAAACTGTACAAAAAGTCGTTATTGCGTGCGAGAACACGCATATTGAGATCGCGAAAATGACAAAAACTGTAAGTCCGCGTTGTCGCGCTGTTCAGAGTTACCAAAAGTACGCGAGCTGAATCCCTAGGGTTACCTACTGGCTGAAATGCCCTATTTATTTAACACACACCCAAAAACTGCAATTCCACCCCAAAAAACACCTTTTGCAATTCAATCCAAAGCCATCCTTGGTGTTAAAATTCAACAGACAACACAAACTGTTTTTATGCACCCATGATCTGAGGATGACTACCTCTGGGACTACCACTGGCAGACTAGATCACAAACTTGGAACAGAATGGCAAAAGCAAGCACACTGCTTGGATGGCTCCACAAAATGGCTGCTACCCACCCACAACAACAAGAAATGGAAGACAGACAATGTAAGCCTATGGCAAAAGCACAATGCCTGCCTTCACAAAATGGCCGCCACACACATGGCCAGGACCCGACAACAACAAGCATAAGCCAAGGAGGACAAAGAAAAGAAACGCAGGCCTTTATGGAAAAAGAAGCACACACTACTAAACTACCACCACAAAATTGCCACAAGCCACATGGCCACTCACAGTCACAACAGGCCATGGAAAACAATGAACTGAAACAGGCCTATATATGACCGGACAAAGGAAGCCTGCTAAACAACACAGCTTTAATACAAAAATGAAAATCAATAGGGCTACAAAAGGATTGGAAAGAAGTTACACATCAAGCACACACATCCAACAAAGGTATTTCACACACGCACACACAAACAGTGAAATACACCACAGCCACATTTAGCATTTCAACCCTATGCCATCCATGCCCTACATGATGTTTAAATTCAACAGACACCACAGAAACATGAACTATGGGTACCCTACTGGCTGAAATTGCAAAGAAAAACAACTAGGCCCCTATTGAAAGTACAGGCCACCCACAACAATAATTTTTACAAACAATGAAAATCCCAGAAAAATGTAGGTACAAACAAGCCCCAATGAAACAAACACAACAATTCTCCAACTTACTTGTAGTAAATTAAATCTCAAATCAAAAAGACCTCAAATGAATCCAATCCAATGGTATGATGCAGCAGACAGACACAAAAAGTGATCCTTCCAGCTCCAAATCCAAATGAAAGTGAACAGCACATGGACAAATCACTGGGAGGAGCCTGTTGGACAGGAACAGGAAGTTGGAGACTCAGGGGCACTTCCTTCCTCTTGAAAAAAAGAGTAAAAAAAAATAAAGGACTCCTTACACAAAAGACTACAGCAAAATCACAATCTGAGGAGTTTTTCTGAGCAAAATGATCATTTTAGAGAAGGTTTTATGAAGCTCGAGAGATATTCTTCTCCAGATTGTAGTTTTTGCATGTTCGGGATCGCGATCTTACCAAGATAGCCACCGGAAGTCAGCTCGCGCGCCCGAATGACGTGTTCGCATACTCTCGCGGGCTCGGGCAGCCATATTACAAATCTTGTGGTGCACGCGAACGGACAGAAAAGCGAGATGGCGAATGCAGAATCACGGTAAGACATTACCGCGCACGTGAGAATGAATATTGAGCGCGCGAGGAAGCAAAACTACTACACTACGCGGTAGATTGCATAGCAATCTATAACTTCGCGCTCTACGCTCTACGCGAATCGCAAAGTTACCTAAACTTAGCAAGCATATATATGTGACGAGTGCATGCTGCCAGGCCCTGTGTTACTTCATAGACATATGGTGTTGTGCCAGGTACGCCATTCCCTCATTTTTTGTTTGTCTCAAACTATATTTAAATAAGTTTAAAGTGTATATGAGAACAAGCGATAATCTAAAATATTTTAAACATTTATATATTTCTAACTGTAATAAACTTATATTATGGTAAATATGTTTTCTCAAAATGGCGTCGGGTGCGGCCTCCTTGCGCCCTCGGTGCGCGATTGCCATGTGACCTTAAAGAAAAGCATTTGATTGGTTCATAACTTTTCCCATTGCAACAGTTGGAGGACCCCACCCTTTTTGGTCATTTTCTCTACAGCGTTTGATGAGAGACTCCTCTTCTGCTTAGAGAGATTTTTTGAAAACGTTTTGCTATGTAAACATATCTGACACTACACCCAACATGCAACCATCATCTTCATCAATATTCATGCTCTGTAAAGTAGCCTTCCACCTGTGATAGCCATGAACCTAAATGTTACATACCCAAAGTTTTCCCCACTGCCTGAGGTAACATGGTTGCATACGCACACTGTCCACTGCACAAGGTAAGGTAGTATGGCCCAGGGGCAGTATCATGCATAGATAATAAACACACAGACACACATAGATAGTGGAAGTGGGTAGGGCACGTGCGCTCGACCCCTCTTTATTACCAGGATCACATATCCAGTGACGTCTGTGCTGGATGCGTGTGGGGTTAGTGTAAACCAGCCCTCAGGGAATGGTTGTGGCTAGCATCAACTACAACAGTAATCATTGGACAAAAAACAACAAGCAGCAGGTAATATCGGAGATCGTCCATTCTGGGATCAAGACACCATTCCACTGTTGGGACCTAGAGTTGGTTGCACCTGGTCGAAGGGAGTACCTTCATCTCCACTCTCAGATGCAGTTCAAACATCGTCCATTGTGGGATCAAGACACCGTTCCACAGTTGGAACCTAGAGTTGGTTACACCTGCTCAAAGGGAGTACTATCATCTCCACTCTCAGATGCAGTTCTAACATCGTCCATTGTGGGATCAACACACTGTTTCACTGTTGGTACCTGTTGGACTACTGTGTTAGTAGTATACATAGCACTCCACGGTGCTGGGCCTCCGGCTGGGTGCTGTCTGTCTGTCGCGGTAGCCAGCGTTGATCTCAGGAGCCTTCCCAGCTCGCAGACCTTGGCCCAAAAGCACATGGTGGGCCCTCTTTCACATACGGCGGTGTCGAAAGGTGAACTGTGGGGCATATGTGCGTTAAATGTAAATTGATACTTGTATAGCGCACTACTCACCCGCAAGGGTCTCAAGGCGCTTGTACGAATACCGCTGTGTAACCCATCCTAGCTTTCCCTGTGAGGCGTCCACTCCTGGGCACCCCCAAGGTGGAGGCCAGGCATCCTTAGCGTTGTGGGGGCCGTTGTGGAGATTAAGCAAGCTATTGCCCAGAGTTGCAGAGTGGGACTCCATGATTGGAATGGCACCGAGGCGAGAATTATCAGGTCCGTGGAATTTTTGAGCCCAAGACCCGCCAAGGCGGGGAATTGAACCCTGGTCCCGGGCTAGACCTCTGCATCAGGGTCTGCCGCTCTAATCATTGAGCCACACTTCTGTGCAGTGGCCATGATGGTTTCTGGGTACCAGCAGGCTGAGAGCATTATTCCCGCAGCCACCTTTGCTCACAGCATCAGCCTCGTGGCAGTGTAAGCTGCGCAGACCTGGCAGACACGTTCGCCATTCCGGAAGTGAACCACACTTAGAGAAACGTGCCTTTTATTCATACCCCTACACTAGCCTTGCGTACGCTGAGCCAGCCCACTACGCTAAAGATTTGGGGGGGAGGGGGCATGTGTTTTCATAATCTTCCCTACTGACTGTACTATCATGGTTGCGTCAACTATCCACTTCACTCAAGAGATCATCAGTGTATGTTGACATTTACATGTCTGTGCTCTCCATACTCAAGTCTGTCCAGCACATCCCCTCAACACTTTGCATTGTATACGTTTATAATCGAGAATCACTTGCCACCTTCGCACATACTTTGCTCCCATCTCTCCCTGCATTATGCATTGTGTGGCAGAGGTGCTATGCCAAGTTTGGTTTGTGTACATGGCTAGCCACGGATCCCACAGTACGTAGTGTTGTTGTGTCTGCTAGGTGTACATGTTGTTTGCCATGTTGTATGTGATTATATAAAGTAGCACGTTTATTTACGAGCAGTGGTTTCTCCCATTTACATATCGCTGTCTTAAAGAGGATACAGAAGTTTTTCTCACAGGTGAAAACTGCGACCACAATGGCAGTCATTCATTACTATGCAAGAATGTCCTACTGCACGACGCTTCTAAGCTTACAGCCCCCAATCTTGCGTGCTTTCTTAAAAGCACGCCAACTCCCACAATCAGACCAACATTCACACAGTTTTCTAACGGCAGTTATTTGCTTCTTAATATAATGGACTGCTACGGAATGTGAGCTGGCATATCGTATGCCCTTACTGTTTCAAACCGGGCAACTTCCTGTGGCAATCTCTATTCCCACCCACACAAAGTAACTCCCAAAGTTCAACTTGGCCTTCAATACCTACTTTGAAAACAGATTGTATTAAACTGAGCAAACTCAAAGCGCTTTTGTTTCAAACAGAAGTGTCCCTCACTTCTCCAAAAGTAATTTATCGACTTAAGATAGCACGAACTACAAGTAAAATACACTCCCTTTTAAATACGAACCCCCCCATTACACTTTGTGAATTGTTACACAATTTTCAACACATCTCAAATTTAAGTTCTGGCACACTTTTTTAACACTGTCTCCTCCGGCCTTGTAACAGGCTTTCAAACTGTTTTTGGTATAATACCAGACTTCATTCATTCGATCATCTCTGGAATAACAGGAACAGTGCCCATAATTCTCGCTCTGTTTGCGGCCATCCTACTACTATTTTTGCTTGAAAAAAATGGCTGCGCAACCAGTGGTAACAATCATGTCCGACAGAATACGCCTCTACGCGAAGCTACATCAATACCGTGAAAAAATGGAACAACTTTTTGGCTGCCTGCCTCTATCTGAGGAAATATGAATTTTGTGATCAGTTATGTCCCCTATCGTAGACCCCAACGGCTCCATGTACATGCTATACGTACATGTATGTTCCCTCCTGCTCCAGTTTTGAAGACGCAAATATATGTGCGTCCACCGTCAACATGTCCTCTTTCAGATCCACCATGAATGGGTCAGATATTCCTTTCCTAAGTATGAAAGGCCACCGACTTTATGTGGTTCACTTTCCACATTTTACAGATTCAGGCGAGTAGGCCCGAATTCTGTCATCAAGCCTTTTCCTGTCTTCTGCCTCTGAAAGCTCCAGTCTGAGCCTGCATCTGTGACCATGAACTTTGTCTTACTCCCTGCGCGGCTAACGGTGCCTGATCCAGCCCGTTGCCTGCCAAAAACTGTATTTCACCTTCAAGATTATCTCCTCCGCCCCTCATCCGATGCATTCCTGTCTAGCAGTTTAGGTAAACATTCCTCCAGCTACAGTGCAAAGGGCCAGGCCTCGCTGTCCTCATGCAAGTAATTCATAACCCTGTTACCATGGAATATTCCTACCCCCTCGCATCTAGTGTAGACACTTAGACGCTTGTACACGCACTAACAGTCAGTATAGTCAGTATAGAATAAGATTCTATCCTAAGAGACCTCTCTTTTTGGATAACACAGTTCTTTAAACATAGGATATTAGATATGATTTGGGATTAGGTTGACATAACCTCAGACTTCTGTCTCCACATGTAGAGCTAAATGTCAAGTCCCGTTCTCCCTCTAGTTGCACGTCAATCACACGTCATGCGGCTGCGCACGCATCTCTGCCAAATATTTCTGCTGACATTGCCGGATTCTCTTATGGATCCACCCACTTATGACATCATGTATAATGACGTTTTCTAGTTACGCCTATTCTAGTTACGCATGCATAGTTCATTTTGTCTTATCAGTTGATACGCCTACTGCATCTGTTTTACTGTAATGCCTTTTCTATAAAAATGATTACCTGTCAATAATATATGCCCTTCCTTCCTGAACTTTCGTGGTGATGGAATAGAACGCATACAATTCGAATTGTATTCCTTTGTATAGGAATAAAGCCTTTTTAAACCCTCTAATACCACGGATTCTGCCTCTCATTTTACTGAGTTATTCTTAATAGACTTTACCGCATAAAAAATAGTACCGGTAACGAAATATTTACCACATAAATTGGCGCCCGAATAGGGACACTTTCTCATCTCACGCGCCGGCGGTGCGTTGCAGGCCCGGTCTCCTGCCACAGCTGAACGGACAAAAACGCGTACCTGCAGGATTTCCTGTATCTCCCTCCGGCCAAGCGGGGACGACTGAGGCTGCGATCGACACCCAGACGAGGCGGTGAGAAGTGCGAAGTATCCCGACCAGAGCCTAGCTGAGAGAGCAAGATCCGAGGTATACAGAGACCCGCCAGGTTCCGAAGTTCCGAGTCCAGTCCGGTCCAGTCCAGTTTCAGTTCCGTTCCGAGGCCTTCCGTTCCGAGCTACCCGGTGAGTACCATTACCGGGGAGGCCTTTAACGTGCACATAGTCTGTGCCGGTCAAGACGGGTTTGGGTACACAAATCCGGTCTGCACTGTTTTAGCAGTGTATCTGTACTGTTTAGCAGTATATATAGTATGTTTTGCACATAAATAAATATAAATAAGTATTATCTAGTGTCAGTATTATGTCAGTAACTAGTTTTCTATTAGTTATCATTGTTCGTAAAACTGTTAAGTGTTAAATGTTTTGAAATACGTTCTATATACTGTGGTGTGAATGACTGTTCATTATTGTGTTTTTATAAAGTGTGTCCCAGTAATAAGGTCTAAAAATGCCGCTCTTCTCGAAACTAAGACAGATCAAAACTAGAAAAGGTGTACTCGAAGAAGCTGTTCCCATCCCACCGAGGGACACTCCAGGGTACTTTATGTATCATAAACATGGCCTAGATGCCGTATTATTTCTTGATTTATGGGTAGACTACACCAAAGAATTGCCAGAGAGTCAGAGATGGCCCGCAGCGGGGACCTGGGATGCAGATTGCATCATGAGAGTAGAAGAAGAATTATGGAAAAAGAAAGCCCGACAGTCACAGAAAGATGCCATTGAATTATGGCGTAAAGAATCATATAGACGTACAGAAAAAGCACTCAGACAGGAAGAGAAAGGTAGGGAGAATTCAAATAAAACCCGAGAAAATCTATTACTTGAGGAAGGTACCCGAGTAAAATCAGAACAAGTAGACAGACAAAGAAACGCCCTTATGAATGGTATGTATCCACTTCTGGCCGAAGGGTTACCTAAGGCTACTCCGGAAATACCAAAAGACTTGCCACCTCCATTGTTTCCGATAAAAGCACATCCCAAGGGGCATCCCAGAACCGCAGAAGATGTTTTCCTTTCCTCTTATTTAGATGACGCAGCTCCCGAGTATGCAAATACCGTACCACATAGACCGCTTGCCGATGATGCTCATCGCCAAGATTCTCCGTCTGTACCTCCACAACAACAAGCTTCGACACACATTCCGACAAGCACATCTGTTTCTACCGCTTTTCCCGCAACGACGGTTGCTGTCTCACCTTCAACAAATCCTTTCACGTCCAGCACCCCAGACGGTGCTACAGGAGGTACGACAGACATTTTTTCTACGCCACCCAGAGGAAATAAATTTTCCCTTAGAGAATTAGCACACCAATGTACGCCCAAACTAGCAACTCCCGACATGCTCAAGGAACTTCTAGTAGATTGTAGATATGATCCTGTGCCCGGTAAACGGGACGAAATGCTGCTGTCATCATTACGTATTCGACGAGCTGCAATATATTTAACGAAGCTACCAGGAATGGCTACACATTTAGAAAATATATATCACTTTGTCCAGTCAGGACGAGGTCCTGAAAGTATTAGCAGAGCTATGGAGTACCAGAAAGCGGAGGTACAGGGACAACTGTTACGTTTCCTCATAAACTGTGTGATCAGAAATCAAGACCGGCCTGGGGTAAATCCGGAAGAAATGCAAAAACTTGTCACTTGGGGCCAGAATATATCAGAAGGGAGACATGATAAACAGTTATGTATAGTAGCTATGTACCGAAAGATCCGCAAAGAAGTAGAACGAATGCACGAAGAAAGATTAGAGGTAGACGCCACTGACCTAAACAGAGAGGAGGGGGAGCAAGAATCAGACCAAGTAGATACAATAGCTTATGTAGGGAGAGGAAGATCCCATAATAATACCAGAGGTTTTAACGACTCAATACGTCCAATACGTCCAGAATGTAATAGACATCTTCCAAACCCTATGCTAAATACAAAATCCCCTGAACACGTATTCCAAGCCGCTGATAAATTACTCCGAGATCGAAGGGGATACCACGTGCTTGATTCCATGGACGAACAAGAATTAGCCAGGTCAGCAGTACAATGGGCTGACAGTCCCGGCGAATACAATGACGATGTACTTGCACACACGTTTCTGAATCTAGACCCATATGAACAGCGTTTAGCTAGTATATACATGATTCAACACCTCCTTATATTATATAAAAACCAACACTCCGATCCAGGACCCTTACCTGACATATTGACAGAACTACTCACGAATATATGGAGAGGGTCAGGTACTGATTTGATTAAGGAAATTCTAGAATCCCGAAACCAATATTTAAATTTCGTATGCCCAGAACACGTTCCAGTTCCCATCATGGGAAGAAAAATGTATCACATAGATAGACAGAATCCGTTACGCGAAGTGCACCCAATCAGAGGTGCCGGTGATAATTTTACACGCGTGTTTGTATACACGCCTATAACTAAACTGGAATTATTAGAAATGAAGAAAGTAGTACCCAGCCATGACAAGGACCCAGCAGGTTTCCACCGTGAGATAAAAGACATGTTACTCATGGGAGAGTATACCTACCCCGACATTATGAAAATATTGAAAGTCCTATTACCCGCCGGTGTTTATGAGAAACTCAAAGAAAAGGAATGGGAGGTGGGAGACCAAAAGATAGATTGGACAGCATTAGAAAACGAAGAAAAGGCCCGAGCTGCAGGAGCAGGGCTTGGGGAAAAGACTACAGCACTAGCAGGATTACTAATACAGGTACTGCCACGTTTATTAACTACGAAAAAGGAAGACTGGGGTGCAATCTCAGCCTGTAAACAAAAACCAGATGAAGACACTAGTGATTTTTATTCCCGATTTGAAAAATGTTTTAGTATAAATAGTGGTATAAAAGCCAGTAGTGAGTCATATCCACATCTGTTTGTGACAAAATTAGTTGAAAATTCTCTGCTACAAGTCAAGAATAGAGTATTGAAATTCGAAAGTACCTGGCAAGGTAATACCCCATCACAGATGCTACAGATGTTACAATATCACCACAATAGAATTAGAGAAGAACAAGAACACGAACAAAGACGTATGAAAGATACAAAAATGAAAATGCTTGTTGCACAGTCAGTTCCAGCCGATAATCATCAAAAGGGTGATTCCGCAGGTCCTGCGAAAGGGACATGCAACTATTGTAAACAATCAGGTCATTATATACACGATTGTCCAGTCTTGAAACATAATATTGCCACAGGTAGAACACATGAGAGACCACGTCCACCTAGACAGGATCAGAATCAACAACAAATCCCTCAGAATGCACAACCTAGGTTAGCTCCGCAACAATTAGCTCCGCAACAGGCAGCTCCACAACAGATCGTAGCACCACCACAAGCGCAGCCTGTTGCTGCAACACAAGCAACAACACAACAAATGTATCAGTATGCACAAACAGATTATCCCGATTATCAGCGATACTCATGAGGCAGCCTAGAGAGGGAAGTTGGCTTACCCCTTATTGAGGTTCCTGTAGACCAAGAGGGACCTTATGTACATAGTGAACTATTAGGGGAAGACAGAAAGTTTTTACTTGATACAGGGGCAAGCAGAACAACTATAAGACGCAGTGAAGTTCCAGGGGCACCCCTCTCAGGCTCACAAAATATTTCCCTTGGATTCTCAGGAAAACCTATAATAAATGACGTAACACAACCTCTTCCACTTACAGTCGGTCCATTAACACGTACTACAGATTTATTGCTTACTAAATCATGTCCAGAAAACTTGTTAGGTATAAAAACATTGAAAGCTCTAGGAGCCATAATATGTTGTTCTCCGGAAGGAGTACGACTATTTGTACGTGACTTTAAAGGTCACTACGTATCCAGAGACATGGATCACCGACTGCAGAATTTACCTACACATTTATGGGCACAAGGCCCCACTGATGTTGGTTGCATGAACATTACACCATATCGAGTCACACTAAAGACAGGAGTGGTACTACCACGAATGCGACAATACAAGTTACCACCAGATGCTGTAGTGGCTTTACTGCAAATCATTGACGAGCTCATTGCACAAGGAGTGGTTGTCGAAACTGACTCCAATGTATGTAATTCCCCGATAATTCCGATTCTTAAAAGAACGGATCCAAAAGCTCCGCCAGTATACCGATTAGTTATTGATCTGCGCGAATTAAATAAATGCATTGTACCACAATACCCCGTGGTCCCAGACATCTCTTCATTATTGACAGCTATTGACTCAGAAGCAACGTTTTTCACTGTAATTGATCTCAAGAATGCTTTCTTTAGTGTCCCAATTGATCCAGAAAGTCAATATTTATTCGGTTTTAGTTTAAATGGACGAAGTTTTAAATTCACACGCGCACCTCAAGGATTTACAGAAAGCCCCAGCATCTATAGCCAAGCACTGAAACGAGAACTTGACAGTATCCACATGCCAGTTAACACTGCCTTGCTTCAATATGTCGATGATCTGCTGATCACCGCCCGAAGCGAACCTGAATGTGAAAAAGCGTCACTGACGGTTTTAAAATTTCTGGCCGACAAGGGGCACAAGGTGTCCCCTTCTAAGCTGCAATTCTGTGTCCCGCGAGTTGTTTATCTTGGGCACTCGCTGTCCAAGGAGGGAAGGCAGCTTACACCCGATCGCATCCAGTTAATTGCTAACATGCCACCACCCAAGACACAAAAGGAGGTGCGGGCTTTCATAGGCCTCACTTCATACTGTAGGCAGTGGATCCCTCAATATGCATTTCTAGCAAAACCACTCATCCAGTTGACAACACAGGAGGCAGCCACATCGACTGTCCTCCCTTGGACTCCAGAACATACACATGCCTTTGAAAGCTTAAAGAAAGCTTTATGTCAAGCACCTGTCCTAGCAACACCATGTTACAGTAAACAGTTTACACTCTTTGTTACAGAACGCAAAGGTACTGCTTTGTCAGTACTCACTCAGGAACAAGCAGGATCACACAAACCATGTGCCTATTTCTCTAGTACATTAGATCCAGTAGCTCAGGCACTTCCAGCGTGCCTGAAATCAGTGGCAGCAACAGCTTTAGCAATCAGACAAAGCGATGCCATAGTGTTAGGACATCAATTGACAGTACAAGTACCACACGCAGTAGAGGTTCTCTTGAACCGCACACAAACACAACACTTGACTATAGCAAGACTCACCGGTTACGAATTGACATTGTTTCAGCCACACATAGAAATCAGACGTTGTAATACGTTAAATCCTGCCACACTGTTACCAGTAGACGGAACAGATCCATTGGCACATGATTGTGTCGAAGTCATTACTATCACGACGAAACCCAGACAAGACTTGACAGACATCCCTTTGTCAGATCCAGACTTGACATTATATGTAGATGGGTCATGTATGAGAACAAGTACAGGAGAGTTAGTGGCCGCTTACGCAGTCACAACAGACACTGAAGTCATTGAAACAAATTGTATTAACACTTTGTCAGCTCAAGCAGCAGAGCTCATCGCTCTGACACAAGCCTGTATTCAAGCCACAAATAAAAAAGTCAACATATACACAGATTCACGTTATGCATTCGGAGTCGTCCATGACTTCGGCGTACTGTGGCGAGAGAGAGGTTATTTAACTTCTCACGGTGCCCACATCCAACACGGACCCCTCATTCAAGCCCTATTAGACGCGATTCATCTACCTACTGCAATATCGATTATGAAATGCAAAGCCCACACAAAAGTTACCGATATCATTTCTCAGGGTAATGACCTAGCTGACAGAACAGCTAAACAGACTGCTCAGAATCAGACTCACACAACTGACATGACAAAGACAATAGTCCTGACATCAACACATTGCATGACAGTTAAGGATCCCACCCTTGATGTAATTGACATACAGACACATGCTACACCAGAAGAAATAAAGAAATGGACTGAATTAGGAGGGATCCAAACAGATCAAGGATGGATGACGAAGGAAAAATCTATATGGTTTCTTCCCGACTCAATGGTCCAAGTCATCATTAACACTATACATAGTCCAGCGCACCTAGGAGAAAAAGCTATGCTAGACAGCATTCAACACATTTGGTTCAACAAACACTTGCGAGCCGCAGCGAAACAAAAAGTTCGTACCTGTATGATATGTTGTCAGTTTAATCCAGGTAAAAGCATCCCCGTAGAACAGGGTGGATTCCAAACTCCCGATCATGCTTTTGAAGTCCTCCAGATGGATTATATCCAGATGGAACGATGTCGAGGATTCAAATATGTTCTCGTAGTTGTCTGTGCTCTTTCCCGTTGGACAGAAGCATACCCGGTTTCAGATTACACTGCCCCGACTACTGCCAAACAGTTAGTTCGAGAATTCTTCCCACGGTACGGTTTACCACGTGTTGTCTACTCAGATAACGGCCAGCCGTTCTCATCCGAACTAATGAAACACGTTTCCCTTCTATTAGGATACCAATGGAAATTCCACTGTGTCCGACATCCCGAGGCGGCAGGTCTCGTGGAACGTCATAATCAAACTCTGAAAATTAGATTGTCCAAAATATGTAGAGAAAAAGGAGTCGATTGGATAGTAGCCTTACCAGTTGCGCTCTTTTACATGAGAATGGTAGCACATTCTCGAACAGGGCTATCCCCGTATGAGGTGATCTTTGGTAGACCACCAAATATGTGGGGGACGCCTATACCTCGTAAAATCACTGATGTTGACTGTAATATGCTGACAGATTACCTGGCTTCCTTGATGTCTGCACTACAATCTTGTCGTTCACAGGTATCCGCAGCTTTTCCCGACAATACTGAGGTGAAACCCCATGACGTGGTTCCTGGGGACTTGGTGTTGGTCAGGAATTTCGACCGGAAGACCCAACTGGATCCTAGGTGGAAGTCACCGAAGTTGGTTCTACTTACCACAAGGACAGCTGTGAAAATCGAGGGAAGGAAAGGGTGGTTGCACTCGAGTCATATCAAGAAATTTTATGGACTACCATCCAGCGTAGAGACTCAACCCTGTATTCCCTCACAAACAGACTCAAAGCTCCCCTTGGCTGAATTAACACAACCAGAACTGTATAAACTAAAATTGAGGTCCAGTAAGTCAGACAATTTGATTGTTTAAGTCCTCTCCAAGGTGAATCGGTTGAATTTGTCTCTGACATGTATCCTCTGGACCGGAATAGAGAAAGAAATAATCAAATGCTGCTCAAGAAGCATGCGTATTGTAAATCATTTCGTAGTCATTGTACAGTAACATTATTAATTTTGTTTTTTCTAAGTCTTCTGATCATCATTGTCAGCATCCTATTGCACATGTATTACCCTATTCCTAAGCGTGCTTATAATATAACTGCAGAACATTCTTTTAGTGAATTACCTCCACATGAATTGTCCTATAGATTTGCGCTGCGCAATAACACTTTCATTAGTATGCTACATCATTCCCATCAAACCAGCAATGCCACAAATTGTTGGATATGTGGCCGACTCCCTCCCTATCAGAACTATAAGGGAGTTTTGCCCCTCTTTCCCTATCCGTTCACACACAATGGCTCCTGTGGAGCATGGTTTAGTTTGATTAATTCCCTAGATTCAAATTCCGCAGTTTATCAAGACAACTGGGTATGGGGAAACCTGAACTTAGTTTTGCTTAAAGTCTGCTACCCTAACAAGGAGGGACTTCCCAAAAGAACAGGAACTGATCTAGAAAATGAAGTATATGGATTAGGTAATTTTACACTTAACCTCATGATCCTGAACGTTGAATCTGAAGCTACACCAATCTTGCCCGCCATGTCCGTATTCCCAGTAAAAGGGGAACTATGTATAAGAAAGAATGGCTCCATACACATGGGCCATAGTAAATGCACCACTGTAATAAAATTCAGTGATCAAGGCAAGTCTACATTTAGAGCTTCTCGTCATTCCTACTTTATATGTGGCCAGACCGCATATATACGCCTACCTTTAGATTGGGATGGTACCTGTTACATAGCATTCCTCCTACCACCTGTTTTCCTAGCTCCTCCTGATTATCATAGAAATACTCATTTAGTACACAATAGACAGCAGAGAGATCTCCCAATTGTCGATTACACTGAAACAGCATGGGAAAAATACACAGATTTCAATAAAGGTTTCTTCCACTATATAGGTACAGTCACTAATAGTAAGCTGATACGTAGATTAACCAGAACCCTTGAAGCAGTAGTGAACGAAACTATTTCCGCCTTAGGCAATTTAACAGAAGAGCAGTCTGCTATGCGGATTGTTGTGCTTCAAAATTGTCTTGTCCTTGACGTCATCTTGGCCGATAGGGGCGGAGCTTGTAGGGTCATCGGATCAAGTTGTTGCATTTTCATACCAGAAAATTCGCCGTCAGTATATAAAGCCATAACCCGCCTTCATAAGATTGTAAGCCAGATACACCAGAGTCCAGGCACCTGGACTTGGTCCGGTTGGTTCTGGGGCGTGTTGTCAGCCTGGGGATGGAGAATGCTCTCCTTCCTAGGTATTGGCTTTCTCATACTATTCAGTTGCTGCTTATGTCTACAATGTGGGCCAGCGATTTGTGGTCTGTGTGCCACCTCGTGTATCAAACATCCAAGTTTTCGTTCGAGATCCCGGAAGAAGAAAGAAGAGCAAATGATGCTATATGAACAGATCGATGGATTGATGAAGATTGATATCTCCTAAGGGTCCGAAGGGGACAAGGAGGGAATGAGGAAATATGAATTTTGTGATCAGTTATGTCCCCTATCGTAGACCCCAACGGCTCCATGTACATGCTATACGTACATGTATGTTCCCTCCTGCTCCAGTTTTGAAGACGCAAATATATGTGCGTCCACCGTCAACATGTCCTCTTTCAGATCCACCATGAATGGGTCAGATATTCCTTTCCTAAGTATGAAAGGCCACCGACTTTATGTGGTTCACTTTCCACATTTTACAGATTCAGGCGAGTAGGCCCGAATTCTGTCATCAAGCCTTTTCCTGTCTTCTGCCTCTGAAAGCTCCAGTCTGAGCCTGCATCTGTGACCATGAACTTTGTCTTACTCCCTGCGCGGCTAACGGTGCCTGATCCAGCCCGTTGCCTACCAAAAACTGTATTTCACCTTCAAGATTATCTCCTCCGCCCCTCATCCGATGCATTCCTGTCTAGCAGTTTAGGTAAACATTCCTCCAGCTACCGTGCAAAGGGCCAGGCCTCGCTGTCCTCATGCAAGTAATTCATAACCCTGTTACCATGGAATATTCCTACCCCCTCGCATCTAGTGTAGACACTTAGACGCTTGTACACGCACTAACAGTCAGTATAGTCAGTATAGAATAAGATTCTATCCTAAGAGACCTCTCTTTTTGGATAACACAGTTCTTTAAACATAGGATATTAGATATGATTTGGGATTAGGTTGACATAACCTCAGACTTCTGTCTCCACATGTAGAGCTAAATGTCAAGTCCCTTTCTCCCTCTAGTTGCACGTCAATCACACGTCATGCGGCTGCGCACGCATCTCTGCCAAATATTTCTGCTGACATTGCCGGATTCTCTTATGGATCCACCCACTTATGACATCATGTATAATGACGTTTTCTAGTCACGCCTATTCTAGTTACGCATGCATAGTTCATTTTGTCTTATCAGTTGATACGCCTCCTGCATCTGTTTTACTGTAATGCCTTTTCTATAAAAATGATTACATGTCAATAATATATGCCCTTCCTTCCTGAACTTTCGTGGTGATGGAATAGAACGCATACAATTCGAATTGTATTCCTTTGTATAGGAATAAAGCCTTTTTAAACCCTCTAATACCACGGATTCTGCCTCTCATTTTACTGAGTTATTCTTAATAGACTTTACCGCATAAAAAATAGTACCGGTAACGAAATATTTACCACATTATCGGAACCAGCTACAACATGACTGGCAAATGGATTTATGCCTTGCCAACATCCCAACAAAAGCTTCCGATATACAGCAGGTAATGGAGTATCTTGAAAACCATGAACTTCATTGTTTTGGCAGTGGAGCCATGGTGGATATAACGCAAAATGGTATGCTGGCGGAATGGGATTTCTGCGCAGCAGCGAAAGATCTCCTGCAACGTGCGACCTTTGACAACATCGCAGATTGCCTGTCAATTCAAATTGCCGCTCCAACATTCGAGGAGCATTACTGTCCCTTCGAGGATATGAATTTCTTCATACACTTCAATTGAACTATTTTCACATAATAACTTTCTAAGTATGCTTTGGCATTTGAACTCTGTTTTCATTATTGCCCCTTAGGTCTCCAGACTAACCAGGGATGGGTGATATATGGCCTATGCATATACGCTATTTACTTGCTAAATTAGCCTAAACCCGACATCCATCTTGAAACCATGTCTATTCTTTGTGCACACGTTTCTCTGCCTGCCTGTTATCCACAAAGCTCTGTCACGCAAATTAGCTCATCCTCGGCCTCTGCTCACGAGTTTCATCCCCGAGTGTACCGGCACCTCACCTCAGCACCATCTCACACTGGGCAGAAACAGCACTTTCACACCGGTAGGGGTAAATACTTTGCTTCACACTCCCTGTATAGCACACCCTAACCACCCCACAGAGTTCACAGCGCTATAGTCTAAACGCATACTAACACCACTTGCACAGCTATGCTACAGCAGCCAGTATGCTACAGTGCCCAGAGTACATCAGTTTACAGCAATCAGCTCACGGTTTCATCCCTGAGTGTATCGACACCTCACCTCAGCACCATCTCACTCTTGGCAAAACAGCACTTTCACACCGGCAAGGATGAATACTTCTCTTCACACTCCCTGTATAGCACACCCTCACCACCCCACAGAGCTCACAGCGCTCCTACCCTCCTCTTTCCTACATTTTCACCCTTTTTTGCCCTTACTCGCTTTAACGGAATCACAAAATGGCTTCCAACACATCATAGTTGCAACCGTTCGCAGCCAATAACGAGCAAGCTCGTGCTCGTAACGCCTCAGCCAATCAGATGGCAGAATTCCCAAATATCGATATCTGTAAATTTTGATATTTCTCCAAAACCACTGAATGGATTCACATCAAATAAACAAAAGCATGCTTTCTAGACCAAGACCCTTCTCACTGCCAAATCTGGGGTAATTCCGTTCACCCGTTCGTCCTGTAGCCTTGTCTAAAGTGTCCTATGGAAATTGCATGGAGAAAACATGTTTTGGGACCCCCCTTTATTCTCGGCCCCCCTTGATGAATCACCCCCAAACATAGGAGCTGATATGAACAAAGAAATTGTTTGGAAAATTTCGTATATATATATATATATACACCAAACCCCTTCTTTCGAGAGAGCAGAGGCCACACAGGGGATACAACTTAGGAAGCACTTTATTGGTCATTGGCAAATGCATTTCGGCATATCATCAGCCTTCTTCAGTGCCCAAGTGTCCAGGAGGTTTGCAGCAAACTGATGGTAAGTCCTGCCTCCTTTTTGTTCTTAATCCAAGCCCGCTCCGCCCCCTAATTGTCCGTTCACCTGTGCTAGTTCACGTTAGTTGAAGTGAACTACAGAACCCAGAATCCTTTTGTTGTGGATCCAGGTAGATGGTGCAGGGGGTGCAATTTAAAACCATTTTCCTGCTTGATAGTTCCAAACAAAGCGCCTCCTCGGGTCCCCTAACCACTTCAACCCCAGTGACCAGGATTCCTTGCAGCGGGGGCAGCAGTGACAGTGCACACCGCCCAGCATGAGGTTAATGACCTCACAACCGCCTTATCTCTTCCCGATATCCGCGGTGGGCCCAGAACATCCAATACCTTGGAAAACATGCGAAACTGCCACAGCAGAGCCAGTGAAGTCTGGGCCATCTTGTGAGGTGGGGGTCTCTGTTTCGCGTCTCTGGCTGATGCGACAACATATACACCAAACTCCCTCTTTCGAGAGAGCAGAGGCCACACAGGGGATACACCTTAGAAAGCACTTTATTGATCATTGGCAAATGCATTTCGTCATATCAGCAGCCTTCTTCAGCGCCCAAGTGTCCAGGAGGTTTGCAGCAAACTGATGGTAAGTCCTGCCTCCTTTTTGTTCTTAATCCAAGCCTGCTCTGCCCCCTAATTGTCCGCTCACCTGTGCTAGTTCACGTTAGTTGAAGTGAACTACAGAACCCAGAATCCTTTTGTTTTGGATCCAGGTAGATGGTGTGGGGGGTGAGATTGACGCCCAGTGGTTGTGCGGGGGTGCAGGGAGTGATGCATGCAATTTAAAACCATTTTCCTGCTTGATAGTTCCAAACAAAGTGCCTCCTCGGGTCCCCTAACCACTTCAACCCCAGAGACCAGGATACCTTGCGGCGGGGACAGCAGTGACAGTGCACACCGCCTAGCATGAGGTTAATAACCTCACAACCGCCTTATCTCTTCCCGATATCCGCGGTGGGCCCAGAACATCCAATACCTTGGAAAACATGCGAAACTGCCACAGCAGAGCCAGTGAAGTCTGGTTCATCTTGTGAGGCGGGGGCCTCTGTTTCGCGTCTCTGGCTGACGCAACAACATAGACACCAAACTCCTTCTTTCGAGAGAGCAGAGGCCACACAGGGGATACACCTTAGAAAGCACTTTATTGGTCATTGGCAAATGCATTTCAGCATATCATCAGCCTTCTTCAGCGCCCAAGTGTCCAGGAGGTTTGCAGCAAACTGATGGTAAGTCCTGCCTCCTTTTTGTTCTTAATCCAAGCTCGCTCTGTCCCCTAATTGTCCGCTCACCTGTGCTAGTTCACGTTAGTTGAAGTGAACTACAGAACCCAGAATCCTTTTGTTGTGGATCCAGGTAGATGGTGCGGGGGGTGAGATTGACGCCCAGTGGTTGTGCAGGGGTGCAGGGAGTGATGCGTGCAATTTAAAACCATGTTCCTGCTTGATAGTTCCAAACAAAGCGCCTCCTCAGGTCCCCTAACCCCTTCATCCCCAGAGACCAGGATTCCTTGCGGCGGGGGCAGCAGTGACAGTGCACACCACCCAGCATGAGGTTAATAACCTCACAACCGCCTTATCTCTTCCCGATATCTGCGGTGGGCCTAGAACATCCAATACCTGGGAAAACATGCGAAACTGCCACAGCAGAGCCAGTGAAGTCTGGGCCATCTTGTGAGGCGGGGGCCTCTGTTTTGCGTCTCTGGCTGACGCGACAACATATACACCAAACTCCTTCTTTCGAGAGAGCAGAGGCCACACAGAGGATGCACCTTAGAAAGCACTTTATTGGTCATTGGCGAATGCATTTCGGCATTTCATCAGCCTTCTTCAGCGCCCAAGTGTCCAGGAGGTTTGCAGCAAACTGATGGTAAGTCCTGCCTCCTTTTTGTTCTTAATCCAAGCCCGCTCCGCCCCCTAATTGTCTGCTCACCTGTGCTAGTTCACGTTAGTTGAAGTGAACTACAGAACCCAGAATCCTTTTGTTGTGGATCCAGGGAGATGGTGCGGGGTGAGATTGACGCCCAGTGGTTGGGCGGGGGTGCAGGGAGTGATGTGTGCAATTTAAAACCATTTTCCTGCTTGATAGTTCCAAACAAAGCACCTCCTCGAATCCCCTAACCACTTCAACCCCAGAGACCAGGATTCCTTGCGGTGAGAGCAGCAGTGACAGTGCTATAGTATATATCAATGTACATATATACCTGAAGCATGTATTGATAAATTGTTAATAGTATTCTCGTTTTTCTTTAGGTCTCCTTCCCTGCTGTTCCCTTCCTTTTCTTCCCTCGCTTGATCATATCAAAATTCTATGCTACTTTGGCAAACATAATTTAGATGATCAGGAGGTGGGCCAATTTGTGCACAAATGAATCCTGAGGTATTTGAAGGATGACAAACTTAAGCTATTTCCACAACATACAAATATTATTTTAACAAATGATTTCACACTAAAATGTATCTAATCACAGTCCTACGTAAACCACTTTGAAGAAAGTGTTGGGCGCTAAAGGGTGGCATTTACGATTCCCACTCCAATTTAAACCAATATGGAGAAGATGCTGGGCACTAGGGGGGTGATATTTACTATTCCCACGTCAATCCAAACCAATTTGGAGAAGGTGCTGGACACTAAACAGTTGACATTTACTATTCCCGCTATATTCTAAAACTAATTTGGGGAAGATGCTGGACACTAAATGGTTGACATTTACTCATCCCATTCCAATATAAACCAATTTTGGGAAGGTGTTGAACACTAAAAGGGTTCCATTTACCATTTCCCGTCCAATCTATACCAATGTGGGGATAATGTTGGACACCACATTGGCGACATGGGGGAACATTTACTGTTCCCCCTCCAATTTAAACCAATTTCGGGTAAACGTTGGACATTAAAAGGATTACATTTACTATTCCAACTCCAATCTATAGCAATTTGGGGAAAGTGTTAGACAGTAATGGGGTGACATTCACTATACCCACTCCAATCTATATCAATTTGGGGAAGGTGTTGAACACTAAAAGGGGGAGATTCATTCTTCCCACTCCAATTTACACCAATGTGGGGAAGGTCTTGAACACTAAAGGGGTGACATTTACTATTTCCACTCCAGTCTAAACCAATTTTGGGAGGTGTTGGTCACTAAAAGGATGACATTTACTATTCCTACTCCAAACCAATTTGGTGATGGAGTTGGACACTAACTGGGTGACGTACTATTGCCACTCCAATCTATACAAATTTTGGGAAAGAGTTGGACACTAAAGGTGTGACATTTAAAATTCTAAATCCAACCAAACTATTTTGAAGAAAGTATTGGACACTAAAGGGGATGCATTTACTATTACCATTTCAATGTAAACCAATCTGGGTAGTTTGTTCCACACTAAAGAGATGGCATTTACTGCTCCCACTCGAAACTAAGCCAATTGGGGGAGTATGTTGGACAATAAGGGACTTATTACAACCTTGGTGGTCGGACCGCCAGGCCACAGCATCGGCAGTCGGGAAAATGCCGCCAAGCCGGCGGCACCCTGACTACCGTATTTGGAGTGTACCTCCTGGCTGGCGGTGTGCCGGTGGAGGTTTTGCAGCAGCAGCATTCTTCAGCTCACAGGGAGAAGGCAATGATGCAACACTGCAGTTCCTGCAATGTAGTGCGTGCACTGTTGTCATGCATCATGTTGTGCATGGCACACAGTGCATGCATGACAGTGCAGGCATAAGAGGCCACAACAAGAACCCCCAGCCACGATCATCCCTTTTGCCGAAAAGCCCAGGAGCCCTGCCTTTCTGCTGACCTTTACATGGAGGGGTCCCCACCATGAAAAGGTCTGCGGAAATGCAGGTTGTGATTAGCACTGTGGTGCCGGCATCAGCACCTCCTCCATTCCCTGTCAACTTGCCCACCGCCGCAGGATCCTGGCAGTGGCGGCAGTGATGTGTTGGTCCAACCACCATGGTCATAATCAGGCTTTTGGACCACCAATAAGGCGGAGGTCGAACCGGCACCAAGGGTATGGCAGTCTTGGGACCACTGTACTCATAATCAGGCCCTAAAAGGGTTGCGTTTACTATTCCCAATCCAATATATACCACTTTGAAAAAAGGTGTTGGACACTAAATTGGTGACATTTAAAATTCCCACTCCAATCTAAACCAATTTGGAGAAGGTGTTGCATATTAAAGGGGTGACATGTACTATTCCCTCTCCAATTTAACACAATTTAGAGACTAGTTCCACTAATATTTAAAACATTTAATGCAAGGTGCTACACACTAAGCAGTTTAAATACGCAATCAATACTTCCTATTCACATATCATTTGTAAATCTATGCAAATAAACTAAAATGTACATAAAGAACACACCAACCAAAACTTCAAACGCATATATACCAAATTAAAAATTAACATATAAAATATTATTTTTATTACTTATAATAATTCATATATTTCTAAACATACTTACGACCATTCCGAAAACTTTGCAACATGAAAAAATCAGAGTCCACAATTAAGAACTAAAAACTTACATATAAAACACACATTTTGCAAATATTTTATTTCTTAAACAAATGCAAGTTATTAGATTTAAGAACTGTAGTCCCAAAAACATCTGCATCATAAATTAGACAGATATATTATATTTGCATAATTTACTTACACAACTCAAAAGTTTCAAATAAATGTAAATATGAAAATTAATCAAAAATATTTTTATAATGACCTACTTTTCAACAGTATTTGAATTTTGATATTTTATTAACAAAAATTTAAAAATTAAAAGTTTGTGTTTACATTTATTTTAAAAAAATTGTTTAATAT
This sequence comes from Triturus cristatus, assembly GCF_964204655.1. Lineage (NCBI taxonomy): Eukaryota > Metazoa > Chordata > Amphibia > Caudata > Salamandridae > Triturus > Triturus cristatus. The sequence goes on from NC_140586.1 coordinate 582,775,696, forward strand.
ATAGACCTGTTATATTTTTCATTTTGAAAATATTTACAATTTACATCTTTATTTTATTTTTGTATAACAAAATAACCGTTTTATAAATGAAATACATGTATTACATATTCTAATTAATTATAAATTATGATTTATAAAAATAACTAATGTAACAAAATACATTTAAGCATTTTACAATATCAATTTGCATATGATTAAAATAATTTAACATTACTTACATTACAATAAGTACTTTAAAAAAATCTTCACACCCTTATTCCCCAAAAACCCAATGTGCTGCTGATAAAAATTATAAATCAATTATTTTTAAACATTCATTTTACCAAAAGGCAAATTAATTTTAACAAGTTCATAATTAATAAATTAAGTTACTAAAAACACAAATAAAGAAAATGTATCAACATGTATATTCAAACACACTACAGAAATGACATATAAAATAGCAATTACAAACAATACTCCATACTACGATATTTTCCAAATTTCTTTTGCAACAATAATAAAAAGAACACTCCAAAAAATATTCTTACCTATGATAATCCTCTCATCAATATTTTTGATATCCCAAACTTCTTAACATAATATTTATGTATCAGGATATTTTTGATTTGATATTTTGTCCAATCACAGTAAGATGTAGTTTCTCTTAACTTGGGCAGGAAATCATAATTCAAATCTTTTTGTTCTGTCTCTTCTGGTCTCTTTTGCAGATGTCTTCAACAAGTCCTACCTAGTTTGCTTTCTGACTTGCTATTTTTCTATCCTCAAGGTTAATATTTTTTTCAACAAGATGCATATAGAATCCATGTTGTTGGTCTCTTCTAAAGAGGCTAAATGTCCTGTGCAATATCATTTTCTATGTCATGTTTTTGTCATCTTTGTAGTTGTTGCCCATGCATCATTCTCAAAATCATTACTACTCACACAAGTGGGGTACATTTATGTTAATGATCTTGCAAAAGAATCCAGACAAGACAAAGTATTGATGTGGGGTTAGAGAAAGAAAAATATACATAGAACATGGTTGTATAAACAAATCTGAGAATGTAACTATTTGGGCTGTGTAATCAAAAAACAATTGAAGTTATCTGGTGCTCCGGAGAAGGAAGAACTATCCATTCTTCCTCAATCAGAAAGGTTGGGAATTATCATTACTGTTCTCCATGCACACAGAAATGAGTTGAGATCGTGGTTTCAATAGTTCTTTTTATTCATTGATTAGTTATAAGAGCCCCTTGCCAATACGTGTTTTGTCTCATAATGTTGATGTCACAGTGGACTTCTTCAGGACAAGATTTCAGTCTTTTCAGATAATCTATATCGTTATGTTTTGTTCAAGTTCTCCCAACGGTTATCACTTCAGACTCCAGCTGTCCTATCTCTGTGCAGAAGGTTGATATTGAAATGATTGAAGTATTTGTCACAAGGTGTGTATGATCGTTCAGTTGATGGGTCTGCCACGAGTACCAGCAAGGAGTGTATGGGTACATATCAAGGTTGGTAATTGTTAGTAATTATTGCCCTGCAGGTAAAGGATATCAGTAGCCCGCCGGTCTTCAAAATAGGAAGCACTAAAGAAGCAAGAGCTTCCTTTTACCTGTAAACCAAGTAAGAGATAACACATTTTTTTCTATGTTTCTATCTGATTGAGCTTCACTCTAGCAAGATTATGAGAGGAGGCGAGACAGCTGTCTCAAGAGATAAAGTGCGGCCGGAGAATGAAGCCATTTCTTTCAATCTGTCTTATATGTAAGAGCCAACTCTTGCTTCCACACCACTCCAATGCCCATTGCACATCATATGTGTGCTGGGAGCTAGCAGAATCAAATGCTATCTTTGCAGATCTGCAATTAGCAATAGCTTGCTCAACATTCAGGCACTTCAGAGTGCAGTGAAGTAGATGTATGCTGCCATGACCAATGCGACCAAGCTAAACCTCAGTCCATGCTTGGCCCCTTTGCCTGCTCGCATTGCTACTTCACCTGCCTCCACAGACTTGCTCCCTCTGCCCACACACACTCACCACACCCCTCACAAAGTCACAACTCAAGACCCGAACTCACACAGCACCACACATCAACCCTGCATAACAGCACCCACATGCATGCATGCTCCTCAACACATGCTCACTTTGCAAGAGCTCCACAGAGATTAGGAAAGTCACAGACTCCAAAGCACTGGACCTCCTCTTGCTCTCCAAACCCTGGATCAACCCAACAACGAAACAGGATATCACCACAGTCAATCCTACTATACACGAAATCCTGCACCAAAACTGACCCCATAAACCAGGAAGAGGACTTGTCAAGATCCACAGAGACACCACTAAATGTATCTGTTACCCTATTTTATGAAAGATATGCACTTCAATCGTAAGATAGACAGTAACTCCACTATCAAAGGCACCCTCACCCACCAGCCCACAGTATCTCACTCCCATTTCAGGAAACTCCTCATTGACCTTACCAGACCCCTCGCCGGGGACACCAAAGACTTCTTCCTCCTAGGCGATCTCAAATGTTATCTTAGTGACCCCGCCGACTCCAACTCCATGCAGTTGTTGGAAAGTCTACTGAACATCAGCCTAACCCAGCTCGCACAAGGCCCTAACAACATCACCGGACGCATCCTTGGTCCCATCTTCTTCTCCAGCAAGAAGGTTAAAGTCAACCACATCACTCAACTCACATGGATGGACCACTCCATCATTGGCTTCCATGTAACAGGGCTGCAAACCACCCATATGAAACAGAACGGCTCAATGCTCTCCAACTAAACTACACTGACCCCCATCAATAACTTCATCAATGACACAAACAAACAACTGCCCCAATACCTAGGGGCCCCTAAAAAAACACAAACCCAAAATATCCAGCAAATAAGCTAGCTGGTAAAACATTGCCATCAGAATATCCAAGAGATTTTGCAAACAACTTAAAACGAAATGGAGAATCACTGCAAAACATATCTAAAAGACTGCACTTAGACACTATCACCATCAAGCATAAGAGACAAAATAAAAGCCCTTACCCTGAGAATTACATTTAGTTCCAACAACTTCAAGAAAACTTTCACCATCAATAAGGAATTCATCAACCCAATAGCCGCAAACCAAACCATCACCCCTACACAAAAACTCTACAACAACCTCTCTGACGTCTCCCAAGAAAACAATCACCAAGATCTACAGCAACTTTGAACCACAGCCAACCCCAGGAACCTTCACCTCCTGTTAATCTCATCAACCAAAGACTACCAACTAACAGCATGAAACCCTCTATCCATCAAGGACAATGCATAATTAATGAATTCAGTCCACTCAGGGGCCCCACCATATCTGCAAACTGGGAAGAGCCACATTCAAAGGTGCACTCACTTCCATCATCAACACCTCTGTCAATTCAATTCAAAATACTTTATTCGGTTAAAAGAAAATAACCATAAAAGCAACAAAAATACAAATACAGTTAAAAATAATACAATATATAGTTATTGTTACAGGGGAGAAGTGCAAACGCTTTCCATATGGACAATTCAACCAGTTAACAGTCCATTGATTTACGTAGTTTAAAAACATTTTTAAAAAATTCTGCCAGCGAGGCAACAATAAATACAGTGTCCATTCTTTGCAATTCTAAAAACGCTGGGCGGCATCTATTTAATTTCAACTCTTTAAGAATTGGGACAATACATTTTTTACGAGGCAAGGTATAAAATCTGCAGAAAAATAACACATGGATATCAGATTGCAAGGATAATTCATCACATGGACATAGGCAGAGTTCTTTTGACCAAGAATTCATTTGTGGGAAAGTTAATAATCTAAAAACTATATTAAATCTAAAACGTGTAAGACGAAATCTATCGTGGGTTGCCATAGAGAGACATAAATATGGTTGTAAATTTACACCACTTAGGTGCCGATCACGATCCGGCAAAAACCGGGTACGAACCGTCGGACGGAGCACAATCTCCGCCCGACGCGTACCCGGTCGTCAATTTTTACAAACAAGGAATTACGATTCGCACGGGTACACCATTACCGTACGAATCGTAAAAAAGCCCGACCGAACAAAAAAACACCTACCAATGCGATCCGGGAAAGCGCCGACCTGACGTCGGGACGCTCGCAGCCAGCCATTCACGACCCAGGAATCACGATTCGCACCGACGTCACCCCGCACGGTGAATATTTTGCGGCAGCCAAAAACTGCCGGGAAATCAGGACGACACGAACAAGGACCACCAGTACGCGACGGACAGACGACGACGCGAACAAGGAGGACCAGTACGTGACGGACACACAGGACGACGCCACCAGGGAGGACCCGTACGCGACAGGACGACGCGATCAAGGAGGACCCGTACGCGACAGGACGACGCGATCAAGGAGTACCAGTACGCGACGGACAGACATGGACCCGAACCTACGAGTCATCCCTGCCCTCATAGCAGTACACCTCCTCTACAGGTTACGACGCAGACGCCGCAGAAGGTCAGAATAACTAAGGGAGGGGGGAAAGTGGGGTGGGGTGGGGTGGGGGTGGCACGACCAGGGCAGGCCACAAAACAACCACATAAGTCACACACCACACATGGCCTGGACATACCTGACTCCCATGCCCTGGTCACCACGAGGGGGTGGGGGCGTGTCCTGATAAGCCAGCGACCGCCACAACGGAAGTCTGTCACCACGCGAACCGGCAACACAACCAGACAGGTACGTCCCGTACCCACGCCTGAAGAGCGTGGGTACGATTCGTACCACGCCCACACACACGTCACCCCAACAATGGCGGGACGGATCGTACCCACGTGGCAAAGGCCTGGGTACGGGCCGCACAAGCATCACATAGCGTGGGGACGGATATGTACGGACCCTACCCCCACCCCGTATGCAAGGAGCGTACCCCCCACCCCAACAGTGAAAGTACGACCCGTACCCCCACCCGCGTATGCATGGAGCGTACCCCCACCCCAACAGTGTAAGTACGACCCGTACCCCCACCCGCGTATGCATGGAGCGTACCCCCCATGCCAACAGTGTAAGTACGACTCGAACCCTCACCCACGGACGTACGGACCGTACCCCCACCCCCACCAGTGTAAGTACGACTCCTACCCCCACCCGCGGACTCACGGACCGTACCCCCACCACACCAGTGTAAGTACAACTCGAACCCTCACCCGCGTATGCAAGGAGCGTACCCCCCACCCCAACAGTGTAAGTACGACCCGTACCCTCACCCGCGTATGCAAGGAGCGTACCCCCACCCCAACAGTGTAAGTACGACCCGTACCCCCACCCGCGTATGCAAGGAGCGTACCCCCCACCCCAACAGTGTAAGTACGACCCGTACCCCCAACCGCGTATGCAAGGAGCGTACCCCCCACCCCAACAGTGTAAGTACGACCCGTACCTCCACCCGCGTATGCAAGGAGCGTACCCCCCACCCCAACAGTGTAAGTACGACCCGTACCCTCACCCGCGTATGCAAGGAGCGTACCCCCCACCCCAACAGTGTAAGTACGACCCGTACCCTCACCCGCATATGCAAGGAGCGTACCCCCCACCCCAACAGTGTAAGTACGACCCGTACCCTCACCCGCGTATGCAAGGAGCGTACCCCCCACCCCAACAGTGTAAGTACGACCCGTACCCTCACCCGCGTATGCAAGGAGCGTACCCCCCACCCCAACAGTGTAAGTACGACCCGTACCCTCACCCGCGTATGCAAGGAGCGTACCCCCCACCCCAACAGTGTAAGTACGACCCGTACCCCCACCCGCTTATGCAAGGAGCGTACCCCCCACCCCAACAGTGTAAGTACGACCCGTACCCCCACCCGCATATGCAAGGAGCGTACCCCCACCCCAACAGTGTAAGTACGACCCGTACCCCCAACTGCGGACTCACGCACCGTACCCCCACCACACCAGTGTAACTAGACCCGTACCCTCACCTCGAATGCATGGAGCGCACCCACACCGTGTATGTTCCAAGCGTACATATCCAGAAATAGGAGGTGTGTGTGCAGAGTCCACCCAGCAGTGCCCAGAGACAGGAGGGGTGTGTGCAGAGTCCTCCCAGCAGTGCCCTGAGACAGGAGGGGTGGGTGTGGAGTCCTCCCAGCAGTGCCCTGAGACAGGAGGGGTGGGGCCCTATCACTCACAGCAGTGCCCTGAGACAGGAGGGGTGGGGGCCCATCACCAACAGCAGTGCCCAGAGACAGGAGGGGTGGGGCCCTATCACTCACAGCAGTGCCCTGAGACAGGAGGGGTGGTGGCCCATCACTAACAGCAGTGCCCAGAGACAGGAGGGGTGGGTGCGGAGTCCTCCCAGCAGTGCCCTGAGACAGGAGGGGTGGGGGCCCATCACTAACAGCAGTGCCCAGAGACAGGAGGGGTAGGTGCGGAGTCCTCCCAGCAGTGCCCTGAGACAGGAGGGGTGGGGGCCTATCACTAACAGCAGTGCCCAGAGACAGGAGGGGTGGGTGTGGAGTCCTCCCAGCAGTGCCCTGAGACAGGAGGGGTGGGTGTGGAGTCCTCCCAGCAGTGCCCTGAGACAGGAGGGGTGGGTGTGGAGTCCTCCCAGCAGTGCCCTGAGACAGGAGGGGTGGGTGTGGAGTCCTCCCAGCAGTGCCCTGAGACAGGAGGGGTGGGGCCCTATCACTCACAGCAGTGCCCTGAGACAGGAGGGGTGGGGGCCCATCACCAACAGCAGTGCCCAGAGACAGGAGGGGTGTAACACATGTGTGTGAGGCCGGAATTACCCACATCCATACTGCCTACAAGGGAACATGTCCCCATGAACTCATGTCAACAGACTCCACACACAAGTACAGTGATCACCAAGGATGCCACGATTGTTGCAGGTGGAGACATGGCCATGCATGCATGGCCAAAGTAGAAGGGCTCCGTCACACACACAGCTCATGTAGACACAGCTCTGCGCTAAACATTGTGAACACCCTGCAGGGAAGAAATCTGGGTACACAGAGGAAGGAATACACCCTGGGACAATTGAACCATGCAGTAACTGCTGACATGACCTAAGGAAGTTAGCCAACACCTTGTGATGGCACACAGATCCCAGGGTCGCCCCAATGGGCAGAACACTACTACAAATCCCACACACCCAAAGCCTTAAACACCACCCAAAACAATGTAGCAGCCCCACCAACACCAATACCACCATAGCAGGAGTGTGATAATGAAAACAAAATTAAGCTTTATTCAGCATGAGCACAATGTCCGTGGATCGCAGGCAGTTCAATTTTAACAAAGGCCATAGGGCAGTCAATGATTCCCAGCTGGATGGGGGACACAGTGGAATGTGTGTCCCCTACCTTGCCTGCACAGTCAAATGGCATCGTCTTCCATACTGGTGAGGGCATCAGGGGGGGGAAGCAACAGGCACCGCAGGGACATCAGGGCAAAGGGGCGGCGTTGTGGGTGCAGGGATGGAGGACTCAACCACAGGGGGTGTGTCATGGCCAAAGGCGGAGGCCAGGATGGCACTACACACCTTAGCAAGGTCCTCCAGGGAGTCCCCTGCACCCGAAGTGACCTCAGGCCCCAAGGAGGGGGGGGGGTCAGAGGGATGGGTTGCAGCGCCACCGGGGGAGGGTGGAGACAGGGGGGGAGACTCAACCACCCTGACCGAGGACTTCCTTGACCGTTTGCGTGGTGGTGGAACTGTGGGGCTCAGGGACAGAGCGGCCATGAAGGAGTCCTTGGGGGAGATGTGGCCAGGAGAGCTGAGGGGAGGGGATTTGGAGGGAGTGGATTGTGTGGAATGCGGACTCCCACTCTGGCTGCGTGTCACACGTTTGCCCCCGACCCAGTGGGTGTGCCTATCTCACCCTGTGTGTGCGTGTCAGGAGGAGTGCGGTGGACCTTCCCTGCTGGTGTGGTGCCTGTGTCTGTTGTGGTGGGTGCATGCCGACGTCTGGGTGTACGTGGGACAGGCATGGAAGTGGGAAGTGTGGATGGGGCAGGGGTAGGTGGGGGGAGGTCGCGCTGCAGGAGACCCACTGCTGCAGTCAGTGTGGAGTCTATGGACCTCAGCAAGTTGCGTTGGTCAGCCTGCGAAGAATGAATGCCCTCCAAGAATGCCTCGATGTTGGTGAGGGTTTTCCCGTGGGCATGGAGGACATTAAGGATCGCAGCCTGACCAACCTGCAGTTGCCGCTGGATGTCCACAGACTCAGCATTGGCGGCAGCAGTGGAGACAGGGGCAGGGGGTGCGGTACCTGGCCGGAAGGAGACATGCGGTGACCGGGCACGCTGGGAAGGGACACGAGCAAGTGGGAGGCGGCTGATGGGAACTGAGGGGGCGGTGCAAGGTGTTGTTCCGCTGTCAGCTGCTGGTGCAGCCACCGCCCACTCGGAGAACTCCTCCTCGGACCTGTCAGCTTCGTATTCTGACGTGCCAGTCGACAGGTCCTCGGCAGCACTATCCTCCACCTCTGTCCCACTCGATGTACCAGCCCCGATGTCACGGCTGGCACTGGTGCTCGGTCCCTCCGCCTTGCCTGTGTCCATGTCTCCCTCTGTGTCCCCCGACGATGCTGTGGGCAGGGTGGAGAGACATAAATTAATCAGACAGCTGTACACATCAGTCACATGAGTCCAATCGACATAGGTAACATTGCATAGCCTGAAAAGGAAGATCCCTAACATCTTCAAAACAAGGTACCGATGTAGGGCATGAAACACACAGTTGGTTGAGCCACCATGCCACTGAAATACCATGGAGAGCATGAGACAATAGCTAAAGACAGGAAACGGAGTCTGACATAGCACCCAGGCCCTGGGGACAATCCAGCACTGCATCTGCACAACACAGCATTGGCGAAAATACCGATGACCAGGGACCATATCCATGAACTTGAGACACATGCTGCATAGGTAATGCTGCAAACATGCCCAACATGACTCGGTCACTGCACCTTGCGTGTGTGTCCAGTAACATCACACACTGGCCAGACCCAGCAAGTAGAAATCCGGATTTGACACATAGGCATTGCCCGCCCCAACAAACCCCCACACGAGGCAAATTGTTGAGACACAGGTGGCACCAACATCTCATAGTCTGGGTGATAAACACAGGGGCAGGCAAAAAGCAAGATTGGACGCCAAACAGCCAAGGTGCGCCTGTACAAATAATGAGGTACCAGTGCCCATCCTCAGATGAGTATAACAAGACACACAGGCACTGGCAACTGTGAGTATGAAGAAGGACAATCAGGTCAGGCTGCACAGTGGACACCTGTACATAATAGCACGTCTATATACATGGTGACAGGGGACAATGGCACAGAGCACAACCTACGCTGTAGACAGTGAGAGTGTCCACGTTGATGATGACACATACAACACTGAGGATAAGGTGCCCCAGGGGACAGTAGTGGGCACGCAACTACATGCTACTGAATGGTAATGACTGCTACACACGTCACCATCCCTGCACTATGCGTATCGCACACTCATGCACATCATGTCACAGGCCACTACATAGGACATGCGCGCTGTGAGGCATGACACATGAGAGACCAACTCCCATGTCTGGAGTCAGCATCAGTGCCAACTGACATGGAACCCACATGCAGTGAACTTGACAGTGCACAGCCAAGGTCCCACAACCTGTTACACACCACCCCCAGACATGATGCTACAGTCATTGTTCTCGTGGACAAAGCGCCAGCCTACATTACCTTGTGAAGGAGTGACTACACACAGACCAGGGAACACATTGCAAGGAGGGGAAGGGTGGCAGGGGCGCAGCGCTATACTGGGGCAAACTGGATCTGCACAGCACCTTTAAACCCTGCCAGTGAATTCATGCCACTGTGCCCTTACAAATGCCGGTGACACACAACAAACGCACATGTACCTACCCCCTTCCGGCTGCTGCATCGCCTGTAAGCGCCTCTCCAGGTCTGGAAAGACCACCGGCAGCACACGCCTGTGGAGGTGGCTCAGACGGCGGCGGCCGCGGTTCTTGTGGCTCTCAGGTGAGTCCCCCAGCAGGAGCCGTGCAATCCTCCGCGTCCAGCACCGGATATCCTGCCAGCGTTTCCTCACCTGGGACAGGCTCCGCCTCCGACCATCCACACCCCTCACGGCACTGACGGCGGTCAGCCAGATCTGCTCCTTGGCAGTGGCGCCTACCTGTGAGGAAGAACGAGTGACACCACATCAATACACCAGCCACATGTCACAGAAAGACATATGAGAACAAATTAGCTGGTTACAACAAGGCATGTCATGCAGCCAACGCATTGCACCTTTGTCATAGGGACATCATCCTCTGGTGAGGGAAAAGGCTGTACGTGCAATAGTGGGTACACAGGTGGAATGATGGCAATGTCACAATCAATGATCAAGGCTCACACTGTGCATCACACCCACCCCTCCTGTCTCAGGGCACTGCTGGTAGTGATAGGCACACACCCCTCCTGTCTCAGGGCACTGCTGTGAGGACTCCACACCCACCCCTCCTGTCTCAGGGCACTGCTGGGAGGACTCCACACCCACCCCTCCTGTCTCAGGGCACTGCTGGGAGGACTCCACACCCACCCCTCCTATCTCAGGGCACTGCTGGGAGGACTCCACACCCACCCCTCCTGTCTCAGGGCACTGCTGGGAGGACTCCCCACCCACCCCTCCTGTCTCAGGGCACTGCTGTGAGGACTCCACACCCACCCCTCCTGTCTCAGGGCACTGCTGTGAGGACTCCACACCCACCCCTCCTGTCTCAGGGCACTGCTGGTAGGACTCCACACCCACCCCTCCTGTCTCAGGGCACTGCTGTGAGGAGTCCACACCCACCCCTCCTGTCTCAGGGCACTGCTGGGAGGACTCCACACCCACCCCTCCTGTCTCAGGGCACTGCTGGGAGGACTCCACACCCACCCCTCCTGTCTCAGGGCACTGCTGGGAGGACTCCACACCCACCCCTCCTGTCTCAGGGCACTGCTGGCAGGACTCCACACCCACCCCTCCTGTCTCAGGGCACTGCTGTGAGGACTCCACACCCACCCCTCCTGTCTCAGGGCACTGCTGGGAGGACTCCACACCCACCCCTCCTGTCTCAGGGCACTGCTGTGAGGACTGCACACCCACCCCTCCTGTCTCAGGGCACTGCTGGGAGGACTCCACACCCACCCCTCCTGTCTCAGGGCACTGCTGTGAGGACTCCACACCCACCCCTCCTGTCTCAGGGCACTGCTGGGAGGACTCCACACCCACCCCTCCTGTCTCAGGGCACTGCTGGGAGGACTCCACACCCACCCTCCTGTCTCAGGGCACTGCTGTGAGGACTCCACACCCACCCCTCCTGTCTCAGGGCACTGCTGGGAGGACTCCACACCCACCCCTCCTGTCTCAGGGCACTGCTGGGAGGACTCCACACCCACCCTCCTGTCTCAGGGCACTGCTGTGAGGACTCCACACCCACCCCTCCTGTCTCAGGGCACTGCTGGGAGGACTCCACACCCACCCCTCCTGTCTCAGGGCACTGCTGGTAGTGATAGGCACACACCCCTCCTGTCTCAGGGCACTGCTGGTAGTGATAGGCACACACCCCTCCTGTATCAGGGCACTGCTGGGAGACATCAGGCATCCCCCCCCTGGGACCCCCCCTACAGTACATGGCATGTGTGTCACACCAGGACACAATGCCTGAAGTCACAGTCACAACATAGGGACAGTCTGTGGCAGTGGCCTATGCACTCACCTGATACCCTGGTCGCCCATACAGCATGGAGTACTGTGGGAGGATCACATCCAGCAGAGCCATGTTCTCCTCCAGGGTGAATGGCTGTGTCCTCTCCACAGCCCTTGACATGGTTCCAGGGAATCAGTAGCAGCAGCTTGGTCGACAAATGCAAAGATGTGCAGGCAAGTACTCCCTCATGGGACCTGGCTGCCTTATATGTGCCCTTCTGCCCAGTCTCATGCACAGGAGTACAGAGTGATTGGTCACTCACATTTGCATCCTATGTTTCCACCAATCCCTTCAAACCTAGCAGTCTGTGGGTTCTCTATCGGTTTCATTCTCCTGCATGATGTCAGCCCCACAAACACATTGCAACAAAGTAGAAGAATTCCAACTGACTTCTGCTGTGCACCTTCCAGAACAATTTCGAAATTTGAACTTGGTCTCCATGACAACCAGCATGCATGTAGGCCTTAATACTTGTCCCCTATGTAATTTGGAGAATCACACACAGGTACGGTGCGTTTCGGGGCCCTAGGGCACCCCAAATGCATGGCAACGGCCAGTACATGCATGCCTACGTTCACTATCACTATGGGTCTGCACGCGTATGCGTACCCGTAGTGGTACGGACCGTACACACGCATGTACGCTCACTATCACTATGGGTCTGCACGCGTATGCGTACCCGTAGTGGTACGGACCGTACACACGCATGTACGCTCACTATCACTATGGGTCTGCACGCGTATGCGTACACGTAGTGGTACGGACCGTACACTCGCATGTACGCTCACTATCACTACGAGTACGCATACGCGTGCAGACCCATAGTGATAGTGAGCGTAGATGCGTGTGTACGGTCCGTACCACTACGGGTACGCATACGCGTGCAGACCCATAGTGATAGTGAGCGTACATGCGTGTGTACGGTCCGTACCACTACGGGTACGCATACGCGTGCAGACCCATAGTGATAGTGAGCGTACATGCGTGTGTACGATCCGTACCACTACGGGTACGCATAAGCGTGCAGACCCATAGTGATAGTGAGCGTACATGCGTGTGTACGGTCCGTACCACTACGGGTACGCATACGCGTGCAGACCCATAGTGATAGTGAGCGTACATGCGTGTGTACGGTCCGTACCACTACGGGTACGCATACGCGTGCAGACCCATAGTGATAGTGAGCGTACATGCGTGTGTACGATCCGTACCACTACGGGTACGCATAAGCGTGCAGACCCATAGTGATAGTGAGCGTACATGCGTGTGTACGGCCCTATCACTATGGGTCTGCACGCGTATGCGTACTCGTAGTGGTACGGACCGTACAAATGCCTGTACGCTCGCCATCACGATGGGTACACATACGGCAGCACTCCCACAGTGATTTGGGAACATACACAGCCCCTCTTAGCAGCAGTACGGCGGTTTTTACACATCACTGTGGTGATAGGCGACACACAGGTAGGAATAGGGCGGACATACTTGTCCATGGATGGACATACTTGTCCAGGAATGGACATCAAGGCATCGTCTGTGCATTACTACATGTGTGGGGCACAGGTGTGACAGGCTGTGATGTGGAACATGCCTCCTGAGTGGAGAAGGCACCAGATGTATGATGAGATGTGTACAGGTGTACTGTGTGAGGGTGCAATGTGTGCCAGGCATGCCCTTGACTCCTTTGACATGTGTGCATGTCGGACTGCGCACTTGGGGTGAGCGTCACTGGCATGGCACGGACACCAACACACGGAAGTGTCCCATGATGCCCGGTACAGGGGTCATGACACATGACTTGTCACTACCCACAGTGCACAATGTGACTATGTCATTTATGTGTCCGGGATTTACATCAGGTTGATGTTGTAGCACCCTCAAAAGCTGCAGCCGTTGCAGCAACCAACATGTGTCTGTGTGTAAATTGTCATTGCACACTGTTCCGCACACCATGCCACATGTGTTATCGGATGTGAGGTGCACATGTATGCATGGGACACGGAGTACCGTGACAAGGCCATGTCAGCATCCTCACAAGGAATGTGTGGTGAGTCATGACATGTGCACCTTCATGGCAAGGTGTGTGGGCTGGACTAGTGTAATGTCATGTGACCTGTGGCTCCAGTGTTCCGCTACCAGTCTCTGCAATCGGCATCTCACTTCTGCTGATGTGTGGGTGTATGTCACTCCTGTCTTGCGTCGGGCTGTTCACTTGCACTGGGACACAGCTATTCCCATGGCGTGGCATGGGGAGGTTCTCAATCACCGTGTGTAGCTGGGTCTTGGAAGGAGTGTCACCTTGCATCCATACGTGTCCTGGGCATGTAGCACATACCTGACTCCATATGTAGCATATGTGTATTGACAGATTAACATGTGCTCAGTACATATGAATTGTTGTCGTAGTGCACTCACTCTTCCTTGTCACTTCCTCATTACTGCAGAGCACCGCCTCTTGCCCGGATAATTCCAGACTTGGCTGCCATGCAGGAGAATGACAGCATCCGGCTCTACCGCTTCACCCAACCGTTGATTCTGGAGTTGTCTCAGGGCACTGCTGTGAGGACTCCACACCCACCCCTCCTGTCTCAGGGCACTGCTGGGAGGACTCCACACCCACCCCTCCTGTCTCAGGGCACTGCTGTGAGGACTGCACACCCACCCCTCCTGTCTCAGGGCACTGCTGGGAGGACTCCACACCCACCCCTCCTGTCTCAGGGCACTGCTGTGAGGACTCCACACCCACCCCTCCTGTCTCAGGGCACTGCTGGGAGGACTCCACACCCACCCCTCCTGTCTCAGGGCACTGCTGGGAGGACTCCACACCCACCCCTCCTGTCTCAGGGCACTGCTGGGAGGACTCCACACCCACCCCTCCTGTCTCAGGGCACTGCTGGTAGTGATAGGCACGCACCCCTCCTGTCTCAGGGCACTGCTGGTAGTGATAGGCACACACCCCTCCTGTATCAGGGCACTGCTGGGAGACATCAGGCATCCCCCCCCTGGGACCCCCCTACAGTACATGGCATGTGTGTCACACCAGGACACAATGCCTGAAGTCACAGTCACAACATAGGGACAGTCTGTGGCAGTGGCCTATGCACTCACCTGATACCCTGGTCGCCCATACAGCATGGAGTACTGTGGGAGGATCACATCCAGCAGAGCCATGTTCTCCTCCAGGGTGAATGGCTGTGTCCTCTCCACAGCCCTTGACATGGTTCCAGGGAATCAGTAGCAGCAGCTTGGTCGACAAATGCAAAGATGTGCAGGCAAGTACTCCCTCATGGGACCTGGCTGCCTTATATGTGCCCTTCTGCCCAGTCTCATGCACAGGAGTACAGAGTGATTGGTCACTCACATTTGCATCCTATGTTTCCACCAATCCCTTCAAACCTAGCAGTCTGTGGGTTCTCTATCGGTTTCATTCTCCTGCATGATGTCAGCCCCACAAACACATTGCAACAAAGTAGAAGAATTCCAACTGACTTCTGCTGTGCACCTTCCAGAACAATTTCGAAATTTGAACTTGGTCTCCATGACAACCAGCATGCATGTAGGCCTTAATACTTGTCCCCTATGTAATTTGGAGAATCACACACAGGTACGGTGCGTTTCGGGGCCCTAGGGCACCCCAAATGCATGGCAACGGCCCGTACATGCATGCCTACGTTCACTATCACTATGGGTCTGCACGCGTATGCGTACCCGTAGTGGTATGGACCGTACACACGCATGTACGCTCACTATCACTATGGGTCTGCACGCGTATGCGTACCCGTAGTGGTACGGACCGTACACACGCATGTACGCTCACTATCACTATGGGTCTGCACGCGTATGCGTACACGTAGTGGTACGGACCGTACACTCGCATGTACGCTCACTATCACTACGAGTACGCATACGCGTGCAGACCCATAGTGACAGTGAGCGTAGATGCGTGTATACGGTCCGTACCACTACGGGTACGCATACGCGTGCAGACCCATAGTGATAGTGAGCGTACATGCGTGTGTACGGTCCGTACCACTACGGGTACGCATACGCGTGCAGACCCATAGTGATAGTGAGCGTACATGCGTGTGTACGGTCCGTACCACTACGGGTACGCATAAGCGTGCAGACCCATAGTGATAGTGAGCGTACATGCGTGTGTACGGTCCGTACCACTACGGGTACGCATACGCGTGCAGACCCATAGTGATAGTGAGCGTACATGCGTGTGTACGGTCCGTACCACTACGGGTACGCATACGCGTGCAGACCCATAGTGATAGTGAGCGTACATGCGTGTGTACGATCCGTACCACTACGGGTACGCATACGCGTGCAGACCCATAGTGATAGTGAGCGTACATGCGTGTGTACGGCCCTATCACTATGGGTCTGCACGCGTATGCCTACTCGTAGTGGTACGGACCGTACAAATGCCTGTACGCTCGCCATCACGATGGGTACACATACGGCAGCACTCCCACAGTGATTTGGGAACATACACAGCCCCTCTTAGCAGCAGTACGGCGGTTTTTACACATCACTGTGGTGATAGGCGACACACAGGTAGGAATAGGGCGGACATACTTGTCCATGGATGGACATACTTGTCCAGGAATGGACATCAAGGCATCGTCTGTGCATTACTACATGTGTGGGGCACAGGTGTGACAGGCTGTGATGTGGAACATGCCTCCTGAGTGGAGAAGGCACCAGATGTATGATGAGATGTGTACAGGTGTACTGTGTGAGGGTGCAATGTGTGCCAGGCATGCCCTTGACTCCTTTGACATGTGTGCATGTCGGACTGCGCACTTGGGGTGAGCGTCACTGGCATGGCACGGACACCAACACACGGAAGTGTCCCATGATGCCCGGTACAGGGGTCATGACACATGACTTGTCACTACCCACAGTGCACAATGTGACTATGTCATTTATGTGTCCGGGATTTACATCAGGTTGATGTTGTAGCACCCTCAAAAGCTGCAGCCGTTGCAGCAACCAACATGTGTCTGTGTGTAGATTGTCATTGCACACTGTTCCGCACACCATGCCACATGTGTTATCGGATGTGAGGTGCACATGTATGCATGGGACACGGAGTACCGTGACAAGGCCATGTCAGCATCCTCACAAGGAATGTGTGGTGAGTCATGACATGTGCACCTTCATGGCAAGGTGTGTGGGCTGGACTAGTGTAATGTCATGTGACCTGTGGCTCCAGTGTTCCGCTACCAGTCTCTGCAATCGGCATCTCACTTCTGCTGATGTGTGGGTGTATGTCACTCCTGTCTTGCGTCGGGCTGTTCACTTGCACTGGGACACAGCTATTCCCATGGCGTGGCATGGGGAGGTTCTCAATCACCGTGTGTAGCTGGGTCTTGGAAGGAGTGTCACCTTGCATCCATACGTGTCCTGGGCATGTAGCACATACCTGACTCCATATGTAGCATATGTGTATTGACAGATTAACATGTGCTCAGTACATATGAATTGTTGTCGTAGTGCACTCACTCTTCCTTGTCACTTCCTCATTACTGCAGAGCACCGCCTCTTGCCCGGATAATTCCAGACTTGGCTGCCATGCAGGAGAATGACAGCATCCGGCTCTACCGCTTCACCCAACCGTTGATTCTGGAGTTGACGGCGAGACTGACACCACACCTGCAACCGCTGCACAGGTATCCCACGGCACTGACACCCCAGCTGAAGGTAATGGCTGCCCTACATTTCCTTGCCACGGGTACCTTTCAATATACCATAGCTCATGTTGGTGGCATGTCCCAGAGCATGTTCAGCGGTGTGCTGCATGATTTCTTAGAGGCCATGTTGATTCACCTGGATGACTTCATCAAGTTCCCAACCCCTGAACAGATGACAGAGGTCAAGCGTGGATTCTATGCCCTGGGAGGGATGCCCCATGTCATTGGGTCCATAGATGGGACA
The DNA here is from genome assembly GCF_964204655.1 of Triturus cristatus. Classification (NCBI taxonomy): domain Eukaryota; kingdom Metazoa; phylum Chordata; class Amphibia; order Caudata; family Salamandridae; genus Triturus; species Triturus cristatus. The sequence continues at coordinate 582,793,376 of NC_140586.1, forward strand.
CATGTAGCTTTGGTACCACCACACGCACGGGAGGTGGCGTACCGAAATCGGAAGCACTACCACTCCATCAATGCCCTTGTGGTGTGTCTGTCCAACATGGTGATTTCACATGTCTGTGCTCGTTTCCCAGGATCAGCACACGATGCCTACATCATGAGGCGTAGCGGGATGCCTGATATGATGATGCAGCTGCGCAACGAACGGGCATGTGTTGTTGGTGGGTACAGTCTGTCTGTCCTGTATTCTGTTTGGCCGAGCAGCACGACCGCTTCGCCAGTTCTAACGATATCCATGTGCTTTCCATGTAGGGGACGCTGGCTATCCCAACATGCCTTGGCTGCTGACACCTCTCCGCAACCCCATCACGCCAGCCCAGCTCCGCTACAACACCGCCCATGGCCGGACAAGGCGAGTGATAGAGAGGACGTTTGGCATGCTGAAGAGCCGATTCCGGTGCCTCCACAAGACCGGCGGCGCACTCCCATATGCCCCGGCGAAGGTTTGCAAGATCTTCATGGTCTGCTGCATGCTGCACAACATGGCAGTTGAAAGAGCTGTGCCACTCATCCTGAATCAACATGACGAGGACCATCCACCCGTGGAGGACGAAGGGCTTGGCAATGGGGCTAGTGATGTGGAGGATGTGGAGCCGCAAGAGGACATCCGGACTCGGCTCATACGCGACTTCTTTGCTTAGTGGTGAGTACCAGTGTCTGAGTGTTGACGCCTTGGTCCCCGTGTGGCATGTGTTGTGATGTGTGTCTCCACCTGCATGTATGGCACGTGAGTCAGAGGTGTGTGTGGGTGTGTCACTGGAGTGATGGTGGCAGTGATGGTAGTATTTCCCCACTCATAATTGTGACCTAGCATGTTGTCATCCATACATGTGTCGAGTCAATGCACATGCAAGTGGCTGTGCTTTTTGTGGCTGACTTCTTGTGTGTCTCTCTTCCCCAGGTACCTGCGCATGCCATCTTCTGGTTGCATTGTTGTGGCACTGCTATTCCTCATGGACATGGCATCGTGGGCTGACTCAGCGTTACAGGCACAGACACGTTTGGAAGTCTCCATGGGGTAAGGGATGCATCTGGGGTGTATTAGGTGTGGCAGTTGTTCACGATGTGTGCACACTGCCCCGGTCGGGGTTTGGTTCCTCTGCAGACATGTGGCATCCCCATGGGACACGACATGCAGCTGGGTACACCTGAATAGATGGGCTGCCTGGTTGTCAGTCATCAGTGATGGGATAGTGGATTGTGATGATGGCATCAATGTGTGTGACACTGCCCTCGGACACATACGGTTAACATTGGCTTGACATGGCGTGGGACTTCCACATCAGCGGATCTATGGTGTATGGCAGGCTCTCCATGTGCAGCTTTGGGTATTTAGCTGTTAGCCGACGCTTGTGTGCCAGTACCATGGCTATCACGCATTTGTGCTGCAGAAGGGGGGTGCCAGTGTTGGACCCACATGTTACTCCACATGATGTGTTCATGTGTACTTCAAGTTGCCTCTGCAATCCCAAAAACATGACTAATAAAGGTGTCCCTATGCCTCCAAGGTGCCTCTTCTCAGTCAATGCTGGTGTGTTGGCACGGTGCATCCTGCATGTCTGGCATGGTATTCCCTGATTGTGGCTATGTGTCAATGTGTCGAGTGGCAAGATGCAAGCTGTGTGTGTGTGCTGAGACTGTGTATTGGGCATGATGTCCATGACTGTGTGGGTATTGTGACATGTGCCATCCCCATGCATCCAACGTTGTCCATGACCCCATTCTCTGCATTCACCGGACTCAAGCTTGGAGGACATGGTTCTGCCACCTGTCTACACATACCTGGGTGCCCCCCAGGACACTGGCCAGGATCCCTGACCTCTGCGCATGACTGTTGCTGTACTCAATGTGTCTGTCAGCACGGTTGTTCGGCCACCCCCTCAGCTGGTTGTGCCCATCACGGGTGTGTATGGTGCTCCATGTCTGTCTTACCTAATAAACTGTGACCCATGTGTCCTGTGCCAGACTCAGGCCCCAGGGTGTGGATGGTTGAAGAGAACAGATGACTCAGGCATGTTTAGACTGTACAAGACACATGTTAGGTAATAATGCTACCAGCAGGCATCTACTCTTAATAGTGTGATTTATTATTGGGGGGGGGGGGACAAAGTGAGGGGCTTTCCGGGATTAGGGAATCCAAAGTTCAGTAGGGGAGTTGGTGTCCTTGCCATTGGAAATCCTCAGAGTCCATGCCACAGTCTTTGTCAACATTGGTCAGCCAGTGACCAGCAGGGCCATGTGGCAGAGAATGTCTCTTGATGCTGTGATGCTGTTGCTCCAGTGGGCCAGGTGCCAGGCCAGGTGTCCTGGGAGATGGTGATGTAGCAGCCACCCTCACGGTCCTTTCCGTGGACGACCCGGCCTCCTGCGGGGAACCTCAGCAGCAGGCCGTGACGACGTCTGGGATGCTCCGTCGGATGTTTCCTCCTCCTCCTCCTGATCCCTCCCTGTGGGTGGTGATGTTCTCCGCCTTCTGGCACAGGGAGGGTCGGCCATGGTGTCGGCCATCCGACGGAGTGTAGCGTGAATCCCCTGGAACGCCGTCACTTGCTCAGCCTGTCTGTCCTCCATCCTCCGTTGGTGTACCAGTAGACAGGCTATTAGCTCCGCATGTTGCTGGGCCTGCTGGACCTTGATCCCCTCGAGGACGGACACAACCTGGGCCATGCCCGTGGTGTCCTGCCGGTATGAGTCCAGGATGTTACGGACATGGGAAAATACCGGATCCCCAGCCAACTGGTCAGGCTCGCGCCTCCGCCGTCCTCAACTCCCACCACCCCTGCCCACTTGCGCCTGGCCTGCACTTGTGGGCACATCGGGTCTCCGGGACCCCTGAGGGGTGGCATTGGCGTTGTCGCCTGCCTCCTCCTGGGTGCCCGGGACACCGTGTCCCTCCTGGCGAGCCTGGCTGCATTGTGGTGTTGGGGCAGGGATCCTGGGTGTCTCCTGGGATGTGGCAGGAGTGGGGGTGGTGGTTGGCACGGTTGTACCTGACGCAGGTGCTGCAGGTGGTTGGACACCAGAGGGGCCAGGTCGGTCGGGTCGTCCGCAGAGTGGTGAGAGTGGTCGCTGCCGGTGGGATCGGTCTCCTGCAGATCCGGGTCCTGTGAGTGTTCCCCCCCAGTGTTGGGGGGTGCAGCACGACGTTGACCTGTGTGTGAGAGAGACAATGTTAATTTTGGTCCATGCAACATCCATGTTTCATCCGTTTCAAAGTTGGCACATTTCCTCTTGGAATTAGGATCTGTCTTGCATTCCACTCACAGTGCACTTGTGCATGGGTGTGTCCCTTGGGCACCAATTTGGCCCCTTTAACTATGTGTGGCACAGTCTTACTTGCTGCGTCAAGTGTGACTGCAGTCAGCAGTGGAGTGTGCAGGTGTGGCGAGCCATGCATTTGCGCCTTCCTTGTAGCACTGTACATGTGCACATGGAGTGGATCCACACACTTATATGATGCAGGTAGCTGTCCTTGTGCTCGTGTACAGGTTGTGACATGGCCCTGCATTTTGCCATGATGAAGAGGGGGGGTTCTGGCACTGGCCACCCTTGTCTACATGCACGCAGTCCACCTGCTGACGAGCAGACATTCCCACACACCAAAGGACTGATTTGCTCTCCCTGTGTCTCCCTCCTTCTCTGTCCCCCTCTCCCTCCCTCTCTGTCCCCCTCTCCCTCCCTCTCTGTCCCCCTCTCCCTCCCTCTGTGTGTCAGCCTCCTCCCTCTGTCCGTCTTCCTGTGTCTCCCTCCCTCTCTGTCCCCCTCTCCCTCCCTCTCTGTCCCCCTCTCCCTCCCTCTGTGTGTCAGCCTCCTCCCTCTGTCCGTCTTCCTGTGTCTCCCTCCCTCTCTGTCCCCCTCTCCCTCCCTCTCTGTCCCCCTCTCCCTCCCTCTCTGTCCCCCTCTCCCTCCCTCCGTGTGTCAGCCTCCTCCATCTGTCCATCTCCCTCCCTCTCAGTCCCCCTCTCCCTCCCTCTGTGTCCCCCTCTCCCTCCCTCCGTGTGTCAGCCTCCTCCCTCTGTCCGTCTCCCTCCCTCTCAGTCCCCCTCTCCCTCCCTCTGTGTCCCCCTCTCCCTCCCTCCGTGTGTCACCCTCTGTCACCTTGGCCCAGCTTCCTGGGCACACACTGTTAGCAGATCTTTGAGTGGCCCTTGGCCTGTTGATGTGAGTTTGTTTCTGATCTCCAGGCACCCATTTGGTGTGATGTGTGTCTGTGCGCTGCTGCTGTGGTGGTGTGTGCTGCCACTCTTTCACAATGTTGGCTGTTCATTAGATGCTGTCATGTGCAAAACAGTGCCTTCACCCCCATGTGTTGATGCAAGGCGTCCGCCATTTGCTGGCAAGTCATTCCTGTGTTGGGACACACTGTTTGTCTGGCTGTGACCTAGGCCATATGGGCAGAGGGCATTGTTGTCTGCTTTGGAGTCGCACTATGTGATTTTTGGTGCCCAGCCTCCCGCCATCCGGGTTACCGTGTCATGTGTTGTTGTCTTCTGTGGCCTGTGACTTGACATTGTCCAGCTGGGTGCATGGGGCATGGTGGCAGCAGTGGCATGTGCCTGCTCATGGAGTGTGGTTGAGTCATGCGATGGCTTGTGGTGGTTGCGTGCCTGTTAGTAATTTTGGTTGTGGTTGCAGTTCCCCCCATGTGAGGTGCGTTGTTTGTGTACTCACCCGGGTCTCGGAGTCCTTCTAATCCTTCAACTGCCTCCACCGGCAGTATGGCCATCACCCTCTCCTCCCAGGGATGGTACTGTACGGCTCTGCGGGAGGGCCCTCCTCCGGTGGCGTTGGCCTGGTCGTGTTCCTCCTGCCTCTTGGCTCTGACCCTCCTCCGCAGATCGTACCACCTGTTCTGGCAATCCTGCTTGGTCCTCCTGGTGTCCGCAACGGCATTCACAGCATCGACGATGGTCTGCCACATGGCTGTTTTGGCTGCCAGGCTGGTGCTTCTGACCAATGTTCCAAAGATCTGTGGCTCGACTCTGAGGATTTGATCAACAAGGACCTCCAACTCTCGGTGACTGAACTTTGGATTCTTGGTAGTGGGCATGGTGAGGGGTGTGGGTGGGGATGGTGTGGGTGTGGGGGGTGTGTGGATGTTGGGGGGGGTGTGGATGGTTGTGTGTGTGTGTGAATGTGATTAGAGGGTGTTTGTGACGGTGGTCGTGTGAAGGTGTGCAAGTGTAAGGTGTGGTGTAGCTTGTAGTCTGGTTCTGTGGTGTCTGGCAGCAGTGAGTCTGTTGCAAAGGCTCATGGTTTGTGTGTGTGGGCCCTTTTTATTGGTCCATGGGTGGGTGTGGCAGTGTTTGAAGTTTGGGTGGGTGTGTTATAAGGAGTGGTGGTGTATTGGGCCTCTGTTTGTTTTTGGCAGTTGCAGGTCAGTGATTGTGTTATTTTAGTGGTTGTTGGCCATGTTTAGTGGCTTTGTGCCTTTCGAATGGTGTATTCTTGTGTTGTTTTGTTTTGTCCTGGTTGTGTACGTGCGTTTTGAGCGTGTGTACGGTGTGTACATGGGCCATTTGGTTGTACGATGATGTCCTTGTGTGTGGCTTTGTACGACTCGTACATGCGGTTGTGATGTTGGGGCATGGGGTGCGCTCCGTACTTAGGAGGTTGTGTTGGGGGTGCGCCAGGAACTACTGGGGTGTACATAGACGGTGGTACGACACGTACAGGGGTGGGGGGGTGTACATTGACGGTGTTACGACACGTACTGGGGTGGGGGTACGACTGGAACGTACTGGGGTGTAGGTACACAGGGGGTATGACACGTACTGGGGTGGGGGTACGACTGGAATGTACTGGGGTGTAGGTACACGGGGGGTACGACACGTACTGGGGTGGGGGTACGACTGGAACGTACTGGGGTGTAGGTACACGGGGGGTACGACACGTACTGGTGTGGGGGTACGACTGGAACGTACTGGGGTGTAGGTACACGGGGGGTAGGACACGTACTGGGGTGGGGGTACGACTGGAACGTACTGGGGTGTAGGTACACGGGGGGTACGACACGTACTGGGGTGGGGGTACGACTGGAACGTACTGGGGTGTAGGTAGACGGGGCTATGACACGTACTGGGGTGGGGGTACGACTGGAACGTACTGGGGTGTAGGTAGACGGGGCTATGACACGTACTGGGGTGGGGGTACGACTGGAACGTACTGGGGTGTAGGTACATGGGGGGTATGACACGTACTGGGGTGGGGGTACGACTGGAATGTACTGGGGTGTAGGTACACGGGGGTATGACACGTACTGGGGTGGGGGTACGACTGGAACGTACTGGGGTGTAGGTACACGGGGCTATGACACGCACTGGGGTGGGGGTGGGGCTCGAACGTACTGGGGTGTACATAGATGGTGGTACGACACGTACAGGGGTGGGGGGGTGTACATTGACGGTGGTACGACACGTACTGGGGTGGGGGTACGACTGGAACGTACTGGGGTGTAGGTACACGGGGGGTACGACACGTACTGGGGTGGGGGTGCGACTGGAACGTACTGGGGTGTAGGTACACGGGGGTACGACACGTACTGGGGTGGGGGTACGACTGGAACGTACTGGGGTGTAGGTACACGGGGGGTATGACACGTACTGGGGTGGGGGTGGGGCTCGAACGTACTGGGGTGTACATAGACGGTGGTACGACACGTACAGGGGTGGGGGGGTGTACATTGACGGTGGTACGACACGTACTGGGGTGGGGGTACGACTGGAACGTACTGGGGTGTAGGTACACGGGGGTACGACACGTACTGGGGTGGGGGTACGACTGGAACGTACTGGGGTGTAGGTACACGGGGGGTACGACACGTACTGGGGTGGGGGTACGACTGGAACGTACTGGGGTGTAGGTACACGGGGGGTATGACACGTACTGGGGTGGGGGTGGGGCTCGAACGTACTGGGGTGTACATAGACGGTGGTACGACACGTACAGGGGTGGGGGGGTGTACATTGACGGTGGTACGACACGTACTGGGGTGGGGGTAAGACTGGAACGTACTGGGGTGTAGGTACACGGGGGGTACGACACGTACTGGGGTGGGGGTATGACTGGAACGTACTGGGGTGTAGGTACACGGGGGGTACGACACGTACTGGGGTGGGGGTACGACTGGAACGTACTGGGGTGTAGGTACACGGGGGGTATGACACGTACTGGGGTGGGGGTGGGGCTCGAACGTACTGGGGTGTACATTGACGGTGGTACGACACGTACAGGGGTGGGGGGGTGTACATTGACGGTGGTACGACACGTACTGGGGTGGGGGTACGACTGGAACGTACTGGGGTGTAGGTACACGGGGGGTATGACACGTACTGGGGTGGGGGTGGGGCTCGAACGTACTGGGGTGTACATTGACGGTGGTACGACACGTACAGGGGTGGGGGGGTGTACATTGACGGTGGTACGACACGTACTGGGGTGGGGGTACGACTGGAACGTACTGGGGTGTAGGTACACGGGTGGGGGTATACATACACGGGGGGTACGTGTCGGACGTACGGGGGCTGGGGGGAGTGTTGGGCGCGTATGCGGGCACATGTCTCCATGGTTGCTATGGGTGTTCGGTGTGGACGGTGTTTTTTCCATACGGTTGTACGCTCGGACGCACGGGATGGATCGTGATTCCTCGGTCGGACTTGGCTTTTCACGTTTGTAAGGTAAATCATCCGAGGACGTGTCGGACACATTTTCCGACCCGAGGACGTGTGGGGAATGATTCCCAGTGCGGTTCGTATGGACTTTTTACCATGCGAATCGTGATTGCCAGTTCGTACGGCACTTGTACGATTCGTACGGTAATAAGACCCGATACGAGTCGCACGGGGGAATTTTTTACCGGATCGTGATCGGCACCTTAATATCAGCTGGTGGGAACACACAGTCTTTTTCTTTCTTTCCTCACACAGTCTTTTTTCCCTGAGATGTTCCATGCAGGATTTTTTCAATAATTTTCTAGAGATGTGTACCATTGACAGTGGATCCTCAAAATATTGTTCACAATCTATCTCTGTCAAAAAAGTCTTCACATAGTTTAACCATTTGAAAACATTTACATTTTCCAGTTGTAACACATCCTGGATTATGGCTCGATTTACAACACATTCATTAACAGTCCAGACCCTGTGCCATAATAAAATAGGCTGAGTTTTTATTATATCTGAGATATATGGCTGCCCTAACTCCTCATGGCAATTTAGGGTTGCAGTACTATCGGGCACGGACAGCAAGTACCGCATAAACTTATTTTCATTTATTTGGATAGCATCTATGTTAGCATACCCCCAGAGTCCTGCTCCATAGATGGCCACTGATATACACGTTGCATTATAAATAGTTAAAATTTCTCTAAAAGGCTTCTTTCCCATTTTCTGTATAAAACTCTTTAGGGCCATTATAGTCTTTGAGAACAAAAGAGTTCTTGCCCTAATCGCATTTGTCCACGTGCCAGTCTCATGAAATACGATGCCTAGATAAGAAAATGCAGAAGTGTTTTCTAGACTAGCATTATTTATTGAGATGGTTTTCATCCTTTTCTTAGTTCGTATTCCACAGTTCATGGTAAAAGTTTTGCTACAGTTAATTTTTAGATCCAAACTGTACATGAATTTGTTGAAGGATGTTATTAGATTTTGTAGGGCATTTGGTGTTCGTGCCATTAAAACGGCATCATCCGCATACAGTAGTGCGGGAATACGCCTATTGCCAGCAACTGGCATGTCCCCGCACTCCTGCAGAAGATGATCTTCCAGCCCATTTATATAAATCAAAAACAGAAAGGGCACCAGGACACATCCTTGGCGTACTCCGCGCCCTATCCCAAAGGATTTACTACATTCCCCCCCTTTTCCATAACGAACAGTTGCTGTAGCCCCAGAATACAGCTCCCTCAAAAAGGAGAGGATTGAATCATCCACGCCCATCCTTTGCATCACTTTCCATAATTTATTGTGGGACACGCAATCAAAAGCCGAAGTAAGATCGACAAAGACAAGATATAGTCGCTCCTTCTTTATCGATGTATACTTCTGTTGCAGAAAAAATAAGTTTAAACATTGTTCTATAGTTCCTATGCCTCTTTGAAAACCAAACTGGAGGTCGCTTATTATCCCGTTATCCTCCGCCCAGTTTTGTAATTTAGCTAAAATTACTCTGCCCAGGATTTTTATGGACGAATCAAGTAGGGATATTGGCCTATAGCAGGCACAGTTTTGTCTGTCTCCCTTTTTAAAAATGGGGACAATGATTGATGTAAACCATGACCGACTCAGGCCCTTCGCCAGTGCTGCGTTAAAAAGCTGTACCAGAATGGGACCCCAGATCTCACTGTTAGCTTTATACAGACCAGCTGGGATCCCATCTGGGCCCGATGCCTTTCCACCCTTTGTATCTTTTAAACTCAATAGAACCTCGGGCAGTGTTACCACTAGTTTTTCAGATATCCCCCATTTCTCCCGTGGAACCTCCAGTAATGGGACTGGTATTTTTTGTGCCTCCAGCTCATTCTCACATAAAGGGGCAAAGACCTCTTGTGAAGACGGTTCTAGACACATATAGAGGTTTGAAAAATGTGTGACCCAGTCCTCCTCATTAATTGCAATTTCTATACGTGCCTTAGTGTTATCAAAAAGGAGCGGCGCATTTACCACCCCCCAAAATGCTGTTGTATCTTTAGCCTGTGAGGCATCGCATAATTGTTCCCAGGCCATCCTCTTTATGTTTTTCTTTCTTTCTTTTAATGCATGATTATAGCGATTCCTTAAATCTCTTATTTGGATGGGGTTTCGTGGTTCCAAATGGATAGCATGTTTGAGCTCAGTCAAGGCTCTGGTACACGCCTTATCAAACCATCTTCTAGCATTTTTTGTCCTATTTCTAAAAACCACCCTCAAACTCTCTTTAATTGTAGCTGCTATGATATTAAAATGTTCAATTATGTTTTCATTCTTTGAATTTTCATCTAAACAAACTCTAAAGCTATCTGAGCAGATATTAACTAGTTTAGCTAAGAATTCATTCGGGACCACCTTACTCCACTTGAGAGAATACCCATTTTGTCTCCCCATCAACACATCTGGGGCTGCCTGTATCTGTAAACTATCATGTTGGCATGCTAAAAACGGGCTATCAATTTCGAGTACTTGTGGGTAATGATCACTCAGTGGTAATTGGCAATTCTTATAAGTAGCGGCCCTAAATCCAGAAGTATTTAAGCAGATAATAAAATCAATGGTGGTAGATGCGCCCCTTCCAATAAAGGTCGGGGCAAACGATGTTGGGCACACAGTTAATTCATTAGCATATCCCAAATCACAATTAAATAATATCTCATTTAGTAAATCCCCGGTTAGAGTATGGTCAAAGTGTGTAAGATTAATGTCTTGCTCTAACATTAAGCCACAAGTTCCTTTTTGACCCATTTTGCAAAGATGACAATTAAAATCCCCCCCCCATAAAATCATTACTTCCCTCGTCTTGCTAACTATCTCCCCTTGTAGATCCTCATTTAGCCTTTTCATAGTGTTCTGAATAGCGGTACACGGGATGTTATTATAAAAATTAACTATCACAAGGCTGATCCCAGTTTTGGTATCTATCACTAATTTATGATAGTAACTACAATTATGATCGAAATGTACCCTCTCATATAATAATGAGTTTGAGAGGTACGTGACTATACCACCTTTGGTCTCCCATATGTCCCTCCTACTGCAGGAGTACAATAAGTTTTGTAGCCAGTTAAATGTATAGGATCTATTGTCCAAGTTTCTTGCAGGGCCAAGATATCAACACCGTCCGTGGCCGTTTTCCATGAAGGATTAGAGATTTTATATTTTAATCCTGCCACGTTCCAAAACATCACCTTACAGTTTCCATTTTGGGTGGATAATATTACCTCGTCTGTGACAACCTGACCTATGTCAGTCTTATCTATCTCAACTTTAGGATCAGTCATGTTTCCTTTTGACTTTGGGACGAAGTTTAAACTATTATCAAGTGGTAATTCCTTTTTACCTTTTACACACTCTTGCCCCGACAATTTGGCTTTATTATTCAGTTCTTTGATTACTAACGAAGTCCTATTGCACAAACTTATACTAATCTTATCAAGATTTTCGTTGGAGGGGCTAGGGGCTGGTGGATTTGGGGTAATATTTGCAGACGGCAACAGGACAGGAAATTTTTCACACCCTGGACGTCAGTCGACCATATCCAGTGGACTGAATCTGTTATAGCAAGGGATGGCAAATGGACCAGACTGTATGCCTGGCCAATCTCCCCAATGTTGCGGGCCTCCCTTTTGATTTCTCCCGAACCTTCGCTGTATTAAAGTCCAGTGGTCATCTTCCCTCCATCCCTGCCTGTACAAGTTTAAATCCCCATACAAATTATTTCTCCTTCCTTCCCTAGCACAATTTTCATTTCTAGTCCAACTCCATCTATCATCTAATTGTTCATTTGGAGTATAGAAATAGAATAGAGGTCTAGCTGTAATTAGCAAATCTTGATTTATAGGGTTCCCCTGGCAGATATAATCTACCGTTTGCGGGTTTTCAAAAGTTATAACCACGCAGTCACCATGTAGTTTCTTTCTCTTACTGCCCACCCATGATGCCCTTCGGACCATCAAGATTCTACTGGCCAAAACTGAAGGTATAGGATAATTAGAGTTTAGCCAGTGAGTCACCTTGTTTCTTAATGCTTCAAAGGGCTCCATAGTATGAGGTGCCAATTCAGGGACCCCAGTTAATACTACCACATAGGGGCAAGCATCCGGGGGCAAATCTATGCTTCTGCTCTTTTCAATTTTCTCCTGTTGCGGTTTATCTTGATTAGGAGTAGGTGCGGAAGGCAAATGTATGGTAGGTACAGTCACTTCGGATGCCATCAATAGCCCAGGAGTCCTTGTACTCACTACTGAGCTGTTTACATTTCGCATGGACTCTGGCAGAGGGATTGTAGAAATTATTTTCTTCCCTTTCGGCAAATTTTCTTTTAAGACCGGCGGTTTATCCACCGATATAATTTCATTATTTGGCACTTTTTCCTGGGTGTGCAACTGTGTTTTTATATCCTTTTGGAGTGTTTGGAGTAGGTTCTCTATATCTTGGAGCCTTTCTTGTATGGGGGCAAATAAAGATTTGATTAGTGTTGACAGGGTATATATCATAACATTTTCCCTGTCCTCATAACCACCTAGACTACTCACTATATTACTCTCATCAAGAATATCAATTAAAGACTCATCTGGTAAAGTAACATCTATCATAGGTAGAGACAATTTCTTATGACTGACAGCTTCAAGTTCTGGTTCCGGGTCAATCCCAGCTTCATTTACCACAGACTCTTTAATAACACCCTTCTTAACAATTTTAGCCTTAACCTTCTTACAAGTTAACCTTTTATTCTTGGCGCTCTCTTTTGGAATTGCCCCCTGCCTATTTCCTTTTAATTTTCGAATTACAGTGTCATCCTGGGTATCTAAATGTACCCCAATCAAAGTTTCTTCCACAGGGTTTAATAATTCTGGTCCCGTGCTGATTGGGTTTTGTGATACCAGATCAGTGGTGGCACTATTATGTATCTGCGCGTGTGCTTGTAATAAGGGAAGATCAGGCACGGTTTTATCAGGACTACGTGCCGCAGCAATGTTGCCTATCGATGATCTCTTGGCAAAAGCTAGATCTTGGGATACCCTTCTCTCCATTAGTACTATTCCTTGATCTATCAGGCTATTGGTGCGTACAATGAAATCATCTAATGTACCCGTCAGCTTATTCCCTGCGGTAACAACCTTACTTCTAGTTTCCCGCATATTCATATTAACAACAACCAATATATACAGCAGGATAATCCTGTCTAATGTTGAATTAACTAAAATAACCTATATTTCCAATGACACTAAATCGGGATCACATTTAACATGTATATAACTTATATATTTAAAATGACAAAATATCAGTAGGGCTGTAGGGCAATATTAGCGTGGATCCCTAAACAATATATCCCATACGATATTTAGGATAATGTGTTTCAAATACAGGCCTTACTTCCTAGGCCGTCCCGTGCCTCTTTGTGCCTCTGAGGGCCTCAGAGGGCCCGCCCTTTGCCCGGGCTTAGCCCGGCGCAGTCCCGCGTGCGGTCCCCGCGTGGCGGTGGTTAGGCTAGTTTTTAAGCGCCTCCAGGCGCGAGAGCAGAGTCGGCGGGTTCCGGTTCCTGTCCGGCGCTAGGGCTATTGGGAAAGGTAGTCCCCTCCACACAGCGGCCGCGTATTGAATGGCGGCAGCGGGAGGGAGACAACACTCGTTTCACTGATGGCCAGGTAGGATGCGGCGTCAGGGATCACTCAGCCCTCCAGGACACGGTTTTCAGAAAAGTCACCCGCTTTGCCAGTAGTTAGGCCAGTTTTTAAGCGCCTCCAGGCGCGAGAGCAGAGTCGGCGGGTTCCGGTTCCTGTCCGGAGCTAGGGCTATTGGGAAAGGTAGTCCCCTCCACACAGCGGCCGCGTATTGAATGGCGGCAGCGGGAGGGAGACAACACTCGTTTCACTGATGGCCAGGTAGGATGCGGCGTCAGGGATCACTCAGCCCTCCAGGACACGGTTTTCAGAAAAGTCAGCCGCTTTGCCAGTAGTTAGGCCAGTTTTTAAGCGCCTCCAGGCGCGAGAGCAGAGTCGGCGGGTTCCGGTTCCTGTCCAGCGCTAGGGCTATTGGGAAAGGTAGTCCCCTCCACACAGCGGCCGCGTATTGAATGGCGGCAGCGGGAGGGAGACAACACTCGTTTCACTGATGGCCAGGTAGGATGCGGCGTCAGAGATCACTCAGCCCTCCAGGACACGGTTTTCAGAAAAGTCACCCGCTTTGCCAGTAGTTAGGCCAGTTTTTAAGCGCCTCCAGGCGCGAGAGCAGAGTCGGCGGGTTCCGGTTCCTGTCCGGCGCTAGGGCTATTGGGAAAGGTAGTCCCCTCCACACAGCGGCCGCGTATTGAATGGCGGCAGCGGGAGGGAGACAACACTCGTTTCACTGATGGCCAGGTAGGATGCGGCGTCAGGGATCACTCAGCCCTCCAGGACACGGTTTTCAGAAAAGTCACCTCTGTCAAAACAACCACCTTCCCAGAGAGCTGGAAACACTCCAGTGTCACTGCCCTCTGCAAAAAAAACTCAGCCGACCCCTAAGTACTGATCAACTACCAAACCATCTCACTGCAGCTTTTCCTTGCCAAAGCCATCAAGAAGACCATCAATAGACAAATCTCAGACCACCTAAAATACCCCAAACTCCTGGAAGACTCACAATCAGGATTCTAAAACAACCACAGCTCAATTCCATCCCCCCTCGTGCTTCCACATCTTCAGCATGCTACTTAAAATCTTCAAGTGACACCCATTGGACACCAGACGTACAATCTTGCAGGACCCAATCACAAGCGAATGGACTATAGCAACACACTCTACTCTTGCATCTCAACCCATCTCCTTCACAGACTTCAAACATTCCAAAATACTGCTGCCAGACTTGTCCTTGACCTCCTGTGCCAAACCCACACCCCTACTCAGAAAACTTCACTAGCTCCCCATCCAGAAGCTCTGTCAGTTTAAACTTCTCACACACGCATTTAAGAAACTACACAACATGGGACCCGCATACCTCAATCACAGGCTTCACTAACACCAATCTACCAAATAATGTCTCTCAGCCTCACTTTCTCACACGCACTCACACACCCTGCATCCATAAAAGCAGAACAGGGGGTTGATCATTATCCTAACAAGCCACCAAATCCTGAAATGACCTCCCTCAACACATCAGGGCCTCCTACTCACTTCTTGAATTCTGCAAGAAGCGGAAGACCTGGCTATTCAATTAGTCTTCTGCAGGTCTATTGAGACTGCCTGTATTATTCAGGCCTAGACTCACCACATACCTACACTAAGGTAGTAAGTATACAAAACAGCAATGAGCGGAATGCTTGAAAAAAACTCAGACACTTGGTCCGCAGCTCAATCCATTGTTATCATGCATACCAGGCCACCCCAGTTTGGCTCAGCTATTATGCAAACCATTCCGGACTTTGCTCCAATAGGAACCGTCCAGCCTGAAATGTCAAGCCAGGTCCTCCCTGAACCAGACTAAAAGCAACCAAGGACCACTTTTTTCCTAGTTAGGGTCTCATCAGCCGAGTACAGCTTGGGTCTAGTGGCTCAGTGTGTACGGGAACCCACATCTGGGAATCCCACTTATGGTGACACAATAAGTATACAAAATAGTGCTGGATGGAATGCTTGAATTAATCTCAACCACTAGTAAATACTCATGTCACTCAGTTGGGCCCAGCTATATGAAAATCAGTCTTGACCCTGCTCAAATAGAAACAGTCCAGCCCAAACTACCAAGTCAGGTCCTTACTAAACTGGAACACAAGCAACCCAGGACCTGTTTCACCCCAGTTATAGGTTCATCAGCAGAATATCAACCAGCACTCCAGGAAATGGAACAGAACACCTCTCCAGGAAGGAAACAGCATCAAAACTGCCTCCTCAAAAATCACCAGGAGCAAGTAGAGGCACAAGCAATCACCACCAATGAGGAATACAAAGACGCAACTCTAAGGAACAAAAGGAGAGAGATGTCCAGACAGAACCAGGAAATGGAGAGTATTTCACCAAAACCCCTACACCAAGCAAAGAAAAAAATGTGAGTGGCTAGGGAGGTCAAATGGCATGCCAGGAGAGACACCAGTAAACAGTGAACCTTGTAGCCCCAGGAAGGATTGGAAAAGACAAATTCATAACTCCAAGCCCAGGGGGGAGCAAAATAGAGAAGCCAAATACCAGCCTGCCAGCTACGAAGGATCAGGGAGAGGACCCCAGAAACAATGCTGAGCAGGTACCCTCATCTCGAGAATCATAGGTATCAAGGAAAAGGGCACAAGAGCAAGAACACAACCCAGTGTGCAAATGCATGGAGGCACTCTGTGTTTGTACAGGGCTCAAAGCAGTATAATGAGAGTTGGCCTAATGGCTAGGGCGGTCGACCTCGAATCTGGGGAACTGGGTTCGAGTCTCTGCAATGATGCTGAACATCCTGTGATTCTGGACAAATCACTTAATCTCCCCGTGCCTAACAAAAAAATTAATGTGTCCTTATGTAATGCAACTGGTGCTATGTAAAGCGCTCTGATACCCGATTCGGGTCAAGTTCGCACTATATAAAACTCTGTAAAATAAAAATGATCCAGCACCTGAGAGAGCATTTCTAATGGCAGGCTAAGGGAATATCAGGGAATTTGGACCAGAAGAACCACAGCCCTCAACCCAGCATGAAGCAATGACTATAAAAACAATCACAAAAACCAGATAAGGCACAGCCCATCAGTCCAGCTCATAGCAATTAAGGCCAAATTTAATAATAAGCCCATACAGGCTGTAAATCAAGCAGCAAGCAAAGAATTTATGGCAACACAAAAAACAGTTTAACACTGTCCCCAAGCCCAGTAGGTAGTGATAAAATGACAGACCAAACTAAATAACCAACTCAAGACAGCCTCACGTACAGCAGATAAGATGGAATGGAAGGCCACTTACACCAAACTGCTCAGCATAGCCCCCTAGCCCAGCAAGGAATGTGGAACAGAATGCCAAAAATAAAACTGGTCAAAACAGCCAACTCCAGCAGGAAGCATGGCAATAACACAATAACAGTTGAACACAGCCCTCAAGTACAACAGGGAGGCCAGAGAACGAAGGATTGGAGTCTGGAGGAAGAAGACACAGACCTCTGACTATATCATGTGCAAGCCTGCAAACACCCCCAAAGAAAAGTCTCAATAAAGAAGTTAAAGGCCGGTCAACCCAGAAAAAAGGGAGAACTACACTGGGAATCCGACATGCTACAACCCAGATGATAACAGAAAAGATCATGGAAGCGAAAAGAAGCCTGGTTCATAACCCAGCAAGCTGGAACAGATTTTAAGGGTAGATATTTTGCAGTGTGAAATACGCTAAGATACCACTTGACCTTTCCATCAGAAATCCATAGCATAAGCCTTCAAATGTCAGAGATGTGTCTATGCGATAAAATGCTTTCACATGGAAAGCTTCTAGGCACCTAGAGGCTGAAGTTGCCAAAAACCAGTCCGCTATCACCCCAATCTGTCTCATGAATGAACTGATAATTGGTAAGCAATAGCTGGCAGCCACTGTGATTCATTTGGCCACACAAGCAACACCATATGTTTGAGTTGCAACTTTGGAATGTCTTCCTGAATTCCACAATCTGGTATGGATGTCCGAGAATTTAAACTATTTAAAGATAATAGTTATTTCTTCACATTATGCATGGCTCCCATGGAGAGCTATTATTGTTAATTACTGGAGTCTGAATCCAGCAATTCATAGTTAACTACTCTTTCTATGTCATAAATTAATAGCAGGCTATGAGAGCTTGTCAGTGCAGCAGCTGGAAAGCAGGAAGCAGAGCATTTGGAATTGAAGGGAAAGGTAGGCACAGAGTAGTGGGTACGGGTGGCAGAAGGCCATTTGTTTTTGTTTTTAATTAGTGACTGGAAGGAGAGGTCATGTTATGAATGTTTCCCCCATGACTCCTTTGCCCCAGCGCAGCAGTTAAAAGCAGGGGACAGTTGATTTTGGGGGCCATACATAACATGGGTAAAAAGTGAATTACTGAGTTGTCTCACCTCGTGGTTTTAGGTGACATCATAGAAAATGTGTGCTTCACTCTCGTTGACTATTTGGTGTCACTCAGAACCCCTTGGTGAAAACCATGCCCCTAATTCACTGTTAATCTTCTATAATTCTATATATCTCACCAATTCATATTGAATGCATGCACATTGAAAACAGCTTCTGGTTGCAAATTATACATTTCAGGGGCACTCATGCTTTTATTTCGCATTCAGCACCCTTTTGTATTCAGGTTTCATGAAACTCTACAAGACAAAGGCTTGAACGCATCCATCTTCTTTCACCTCCCCGGTGGTTCTTTAAATGGTTTTGTTGGGCTCCATGCAGAGTTTCATGCTGATTGTTTAGCGGCGTAGCCCGAGGCAGCAAATGCTCTCCATCTTCAAACACTATCCTTCAGGTTTTAGAAGTGTTTCGCTGCTCTTTTCACATATCATGCATATTTTCATACTACAGCTTTGCTTTTTCTTCCAAATTTTTGTCTTTTCCTACAGTGTAAACATTCAAGATTATATTGCATTAGTGAATACATTCTGAATAATGTTTAAAGGCTTTGCTGCATAGTCACTGGTTCATACACTTCGCATTAAAGTATGTATATATTTCCTGATGACATATTTCTATTGATGATGATCTCGATTTTTAATAATCGAAACAGTCATGTAGTCTGTTAGTCTATTAGCCTTTACGAATGTTTTTGCCATTACTACTTGCCTGTTAGCCTGAAACCGGTCCCAGGATGCTTGTTTCTGGTCCAGGGAAGATATGGCTTGGCAGTTCGGGCTGGACTGTTCCCATGAAGCACAGGGTCAAGACTGATTTGCATATAGCTGTGTCTGAACTGGGGTGGCAAAGTGAGCTAAAGAATGATGATGGATTCAGGCCAGATTTGAGACTGGGGTGAGTGTTTCAAAAGTTTCAACACTCCGTCCATCATCTCCTTGTGTTTGCTTTCTTTGCCCTAAGTTTGCAGGATATGCCCAGACTTGGGTCCCTTGCTCACTTTGCCACTGGACTCAAGCTAGCCTGACTGATGACGGCTGATTAGCCAGAAACCGGTGCAAGGATGCTTGATTCCGGTCCAGGGAAGACATGGCTTGACAGTTCAGGCTGGACTGTTCGCATGAGGCACAGGGTCAGACTGATTTGCATATGGCCATGTCCGAACTGTGGTGGCGGAGTGAGCTAAAGAATGATGATGGATTAAACCTAGATCAGTTGACTGGGGGTGAATGCTTGCATTGTTCAACACTCCGTCCATCATCCCCTTTGGTTTTGCTTTGTGGCCCTAAGTTGGCAGGGTATGCCCTGACGTGGGTCCCTTGCTCACTTTGCCACTGGATTCAAGCTAGCCTGGCTGAAGAGGGCTATTAGGCAGAAACCGGTCCCTGGATGCTTGTTTCCGGTCAAGGGAAGACAAGGCTTGGCAGTTCGGGCTGGACTGTTCCTATGAGGCACCGGGTCAAGACTGATTTGCATATAGCTGTGTCTGAACTGGGGTGGCAAAGTGAGCTAAAGAATGATGATGGATTCAGCCCAGATCTGTTACTGGGGTTGAGTGTTTGAAAAGTTTCAGCACTCCGTCCATCATCTCCTTGTGTTTGCTTTGTTCGCCCTAAGTTGGCAGGGTATGCCCAGACGTGGGTCCCTTGCTCATTTTGCCACTGGATTCAAGCTAGCCTGGCTGAAGAGGGCAGTTAGCCAGAAACCGGTCCCAGGATGGTTGTCTCCGGTCTAGGGAAGACATGGGTTGGCAGTTCGGGCTGGACTGTTCCCATGAGGCACATGTTCAAGACTGATTAGCATATAGCTGTGTCTGAGCTGGGGTGGCAAAGTGAGCAAAAGAATGATGATGGATTCAGCCCAGATCTGTGACTGGGGGTGAGTGTTTGTAAAGTTTCAGCACTCTGTCCATCATCTCCTTGTGTTTGCTTTGTTTGCCCTGAGTTGGCAGGGTATGCCCAGACGTGGGTCCCTTTCTCACTTTGCCACTGGATTCAACCTCGCCTGGCTGAAGAGGGCTATTAGCCCGAAACCGGTCCCAGGATGCTTGTTTCCGGTCCAGTGCAGACATGGCTTGGCAGTTCGGGCTAGACTGTTCCCATGAGGCACAGGGTCAAGACTGATTTACTTAAAGCTGTGTCTGAACTGGGATGGCAAAGTGAGCTAAAGAATATTGATGGATTCAGCCCAGATCTGTGATCAGACGACATCAGGATCTACTGGACAATGGCGAGACGGCGGCCCTCATCCTTCTGGACCTCTCTGCCGCCTTCGACACCGTATGCCCCGGCACACTACGCACTTGACTCCACGACGCAGGGTTTCGAGACAAGGCCCTGGACTGGACCGCCTCCTTCCTCTTCAGCAGAACCCAGAGAGTCCGCCTCCCCCGTTCCGATCCGAAGCCTCCGAGATCATCTGCGGCATCCCGCAGGGATCCTCCCTCAGCCCGACGCTGTTCAACGTCTACATGGCGCCTCTCGCACGCATTGCCAGACATCACGACCTCAACATAATCTCCTACACTGACGACACGCAACTGATCCTCTCCCTCACCAAGGACCCCTCACCGCCAAATCCATCCTCCACCAGGGAATGAAGGTCATCGCCGACTGGATTAAGAATAGCCGCCTCAAACTGAACACAGACAAGACGGAGATCCTCATCCTCGGGCCCAACCCCTCAGCATGGTACGACTCCTGGTGGCCCGTGTTGCTGGGGACACCCCCCGCACCCACCAACCACGCACGCAACCTGGGAGTCATCCTCGACTAGAAACTCACCATGACCAAACGAGTCAATGCTGTCTCCTCTGCCTGCTTCAACACCCTCCATATGCTCCGCAAGATCTACAGATGGATCCCGACAGACACAAGGAAAACAGTCACCCAGGCCCTAGTCAGCAGCAGACTCGACTACGGAAACACCCTCTGCGCCGGAGCCCCGACCAAGCTCATCAACAGACTGCAAAGAATCCAGAATGCCTCTGCACGCTTGATCCTCGACGTCCTGCGCCGCAACCACATCACCCCCCACCTAAGGAACCTACACTGGCTCCCTGTCGACAAAAGAATCTCCTTCAAACTCCTGATCCATGCACACAAGGCACTCCACAATACCGGCCTAGCCTATCTCAACAGTCGAGTCTCCTTCTACGTACCCAAAAGGAAACTCCACTCCGCAGATCTCTCCCTGGCTACCATCCCACACATACATAGAACCACAGCCGGAGGCAGATCCTTCTCCCACTGCGCTGCCAAGTCCTGGAACACCCTCCTCCTCATCCTACAACAAACCGAAGACCTTCTAATCTTCAGGAGACAACCCAATACCTGGCTGTTCGACCATTAGCAACAGCACCCCCCTTGTCCCCACCCTCAGCGCCTTGAAACCCTTGCGGGCATGTAGTGCGCTTTACAAATTATTTGATTGATTGATTTGCGGTGAGTGTTTGAAAAGTTTCAGCACTCCGTCCATCATCTCCTTGTGTTTGCTTTGTTCGCCCTAAGTTGGCAGGGTATGCCCAGACATGGGTCCCTTGCTCACTTTGCCACTGGATTCAAGCTAGCCTGGCTGAAGAGGGCTGTTATCCCCAAATCGGTCCCACGATGCTTGTTTTCGGTCCAGGGAAGACGTGGCTTGGCAGTTCGGTCTGGACTGTTCTCATGAGGCACAGGGTCAAGACTGATTTGCATATAGCTGTATCTGAACTGTGGTGGCAAAGTGAGAGAACGAATGATGATGGATTCAGCCCAGACCTGTGACTGGGGGTGAGTGTTGGGAAAGTTTAAGCACTCCAGCCATCATCTCCTTGTGTTTGCTTTAGACCTTTGGGTCCATGCTCTTTGGGAATTGTGAAACTACACATTCCATAATGCAAAACCCTGTTTGCTAAAAAGACAGACTTGGTTTAAGGTGTCACACATGACAGGGTGTTTTTCACTGCTATGAAGAAAATGTTAAATATAACAGATAATCATGGTGGAGGTTGAATACATCATTTTTCGATGCAACTCAAAAACAGTATCTTACCAGTTGAGATTGATTACACACAGGGCTTTAAGTGGGCCGGGTCTTGTTGGTGCAGAGCACTGGCAGTTCTTAAAAGCAGGTGCCGAGACGGCTCCCTATCAGGCCCTCCATTCCTGCCCTCACACTAAGGTTGGAAAAGAAAATCTTAACTCTGCAGTAGTACCACTGCTCAAAGGTTAAATGTAACTTCAAACAGACTCGTTTTAGTTCTTTTACAGTCTCATCATTTCAGAACTGAAACATTTACAATATTATATACAAAAAAGCCATAGTCCTTGCTTAATTATTATATGCAATTAACAACCATTGACAAAGACAATAGCCATTGGTTGTTGTTGGTGTAATGTTACTTGTAGTATTATATATATGGACGCAATGATAGAAGCAGAAAAATACCAGTGGAGCGTCACACTATCCTAAGCACAGATTTTTAGCTTATGTGTTTTTAAGCCACGCCCTAAATTACATTGGCCACGCCCCTTTGATAGGCCCCCCCAGTTTTTTCATCCCACTTAAATCCCTGATTACACATATTCCAAAGTCGCTATCTGGCCCCTTCCTATCTAAAGGCAGTTTATTGCAGGTAAAGATGCTGACATGTGCTAAGTGAGAAAATGGTCTCCTATTTACAAGGTAGGTGTAAATAGGAGGCGGCGCAAGAATTAATCCCAAGGAAAACCTGGTCCTACCCTGCCGCAACGAGGTTCCTCATTTTTGCTATTTTCATGTGTGCTGCTTTGTGTGAAGGTCCCCCTTCTTACACATAAACAATCATTTATAAAAAATGCAGTTTTGCAACTTCTGTGTGTGCTGCATTAAGCAGCACACATAGAAGTTACAAAGCGGCATTTAAAGATTGTTTATGTACAGGAAGGGGGACCTTCCTGTACATAAACAATCTTTCCCTGAACGAAGACACCATTGCACTATGGTGCAAGGGTGCCTGTGTTGTCACTAGGCTGCTAAACGTCACGCCAGTGCTGGGGGAAATGCAGGGCTGCACCATTCTTGTAAATATTGTGCAGCCCTGCATTTCAGAAGTGGTGGAGCATGTCGTTAAGCCAAGGAGGCTTACGATATGCTCTGTCATGTCTTTGCACATATGCCCCAAAGGTTTTTGTAAAACCCTCACCCACCAGGGTTACCCCTTGGTGGCCTGCTTCTTCATTGGGTCCATCCCGTTCCGCTGCAGCACGGGGCATGCTGAGGCCAACGGGTTACTCTGGAGCACTTTGAGTGTGTATGCAATGACTCACAAGATACTCTAGGAGACTTGAGTGGGGGGGTTGTGATTAGAGCTGGAGTGAAGTCTTTTTAACAATACCTGGCTAGTAGGTTTTGCTTTTTATTCTAAACCCTAGTCTGTATGATTAAAAGCAAGGGGGATTTTTAGAAAAAAAAGAGTGATCCTAATTCCCTTATTAATCATTGCATAGTCAATCAAAGTGCTCCCACGTAACCAATAGGTCGTAGCACGCTCCGTTCCGCAGCTGAATGGGCTGGACCCAACCATTAAGCATGCCACCAAGGGGTAACCCTGGCGGGTGAGGTTTTTACAGAAAACTTTATGTTTTTCTCTTAGGGAGATTTAAACTCCTTAGAATTGCTGGGTGCATATTTTGTGTTATAAATCACTTTTGGAGATGGACGCATTTCATACTTGCACTCCTTCCTTATTTTTTAGAATGACACATTTAATTTCCATATGAGTGTTACTACATGTATCCTTGGATCTGCTAATTAAGGGGCATATTAGCAACACCCGGCGATAATTATCGCCGGGTAACGTGAATTTTTATCCCTGAGATAGCGTGCTATTAGTAATGCTTATCTCCTCAGCGATAAAAATCCTCACGCTAACTGCCTAACGTGAGATTATCTCTGTAAACCCAGCGATAATCTCACGCAATGTGGCGTTAGCTTGCTGATAGGGATTCAAAAACGTAGCCATGATATCCACCTTCCTTAGAAAATCATGGCTAAGTCAGTCCTGGAGCAGGCGTAAGGAAAGTAGCGATAACAGGGGTTATTGCTACTTTTCCTGACGCTATGCTTCGTAGCGTGGGGCTTGATGATAGGAGAAATGTCGCTTAGCTACATTTCTCCTGTCATGTTAGGTCAGGAACGCCCACTTTGCATCTCATTAGAGATGCAAAGCTGGGCGTTAGGATTCCTGTCGCTAAAGCAAGGTTTCACGCGTTAGCGTGGCCTTGCTAATTAGGCGATAAAATTATCGCCGCTTTTCGGCCAAAAAGGGACGCAAAAGCGGCGATGATTTTTTATCGCCTGCTTGTAAATATGCCCCTAAATGCTAGTAGAGGGATTCAGCACTCATTGTGCCACCCACTACTTGTGTAGCACTGTAAAACATGACTACAAATGTGGAGCACTTTCAATGTCCATAACAATGACCAGGACATGCATGCAAGAGGAAGATGCAAGGTGGCCCCGTTTAAGGGATGAAATACTTGGCAGTGCTATTAAATAGGGGCTTAATACACATGGCTAAGGATGACATAAAACCCCTGCTTACAAAGACTAGAATCAACTTTGCAAAATGGTCGCATCTCCAGCTATGATTCCGGGCACATGAACAGGCCATAAAGAGGAGGGTGACTATGCCATGTCTTAACTACATCCTAGGGACTTTGCTGATCACTATTCTACGCCATCTCCTATTGACTATTGTCTCTGAGATCAAAAGAGGTAAACGCCGGCTTCCTTGTAGAAACTGCATGTGCATCAAGAGGCAGGGTTCTCCCTTTGCCATACATGGAACTTATTAACTGGCCAATCATTTATCTCATATTGAACACTAGTCACCAGGGATTTGGGACATTCCTGTTTGGAGACAGATAAAACAGACCATACTTCGGTGTGAAGCCAACCTAGGGGCCCTCGATGAAGTAAATCTGGAGTGACAGATAACAACTAACTCAATAGTCCTTTACATGCTCCGCATATGGAAGCAGAAACACACCTTGTTGAAGCTAGACCCCTGGCTCCATAACTGGGGACCTCTTTAGAATGATGCAACGGTATGGCTAGGAGGACATGCAAGACTGGCCTGAGTGGAGGGAATGAGGCACACAGACACTGGATCAGATGATTCAGGGGGATACTTATTTTGCAGACTTAAGCTCAGAATACGGCCTAACATACATAAAATGATGGAAATGACCTCTAGTTAGGTCACTGCCTAAAAGTCAAGTTAAAAATGGTCCATTAAATCTTCTCACTATGTCAATCTGCATATATTTAGATAAGTGTGGCACCACAAGGGAAGCGAGTTCGAAGCTGTATAATATACGGATAACTGCTAAGTTCTCAGTACCTATTCTTGACTCCACCTGATTTTTTTTTGGAAGAGGCAGAAGAAACACATGCTCTAATAAGATTTCCTCTGCACTGCTGGAAGCACGATTCCTACCTTCAAGAGGCTAGATTGAAGTTTTCTTACTTTACACTACTTACCCCATGACTGATACTGATTGCCAGTCAAGATGCACAGAGCTGGCTTGTTGCCACGTTCTGCGCGCTGGATGTGTGGGACCAGCAGATGTTATGTATGAATATCCTGAGAAGGTGCTGTTGCGAAGTCACCCACCTGTACTCTTGTGTGTTCCTTTCCTGATGTTGCTGTTCCCCAACTCCACCTGAAACCAGCCAAAGCAGCAAGATAGGAATCTCCTGCAGCTCTGTCTGATCCCCGGGGGAAGGGGGAATGGGAGAGAGAGGGAGAGACAAAACACTGCAAGCCTGGAGTTGCTTCGGAAACTGGTTAATCTGTGTCTCTCTCTGGTAGGACTGTTTGGATCTCTGGAACCTGTTTGGTTGTACTTCAACAGTGTCCTATTGGAAACATACATGCAAATAACATAACTAAAAACAATATATATATATATGGTGCACTTCTTAGTACTGAGTACTGCTCAATTATTAAACGTACCGCAGAAAAGGAGAGCCCACGACTTGGCGCCCTTCCTGTATACAATAGTATGCCAACAAAATCTGTAAACCTTATTTTGTCCTTTTCAAAGAAAACAAACCAAGATTGCACTGATTAGTTTTACATATTCTGTGTTTACACATGAGCCTCTGTTAAGTTTTACTTTTACATTCTCATACCTTGGGTAGTTTTCAGGCGAAGATTCTAAAAGGGAGTCAAAAAGAAAAATAAAAAACAAAGAAAATTCTGTCCTTTTGAACAAATATTTACTACCAGTTTCAAGTTCGTGATTTGTTAACTCAGTTCAGCCTAAAAGACCAAAAGCTGGTCAATGAGTCTATCACGACTTTCTCCGAAAATAATTGTCCTCCTTGAATACTTGGCCATGTATTAATAAGTCTTTTCTTTGTAAATGTCGAAGTTCCTTTTAAGCGACTTTATTATTAGAAAGTAAATAAACTCTTACCCAGGGCTTCTGCTTCATTCAAAACGAAGAGGACCGGGATTGTTTTCAAGAGGTTACCTGGCAACCAAGTTGTTGAATGTTTCTCTTTTTCTTTGCAGGAAATAGAAGGGAATACCTCCAGCCAGCCGATGAGAAGCCAGACGGAAATCGCAGGACTGGGAAGCACCGGAAGACACTGGAGTCCAGAAGAAAGTGGAGAGCCAGCCAGATGCCTTATGCAGGAGGTTTCACAGAGCGGAATACCAAAAGTGGGAAGATCGCGAGCAGAGAACAGGTAGGTAATGCTTAACGAAGCGAAGCGCTTGGATCAGGCAGGTGGGGGTTTAAATAGTCTTTGAGGCACGTGTGTGTTTCATAGACAGTTTGCACGTGCTTCCAGGACAGCCGCTGAAACGTGTTCTAAGGCGGCTCAAATTAGAATATTACATGTGCTACAAGACGTTAGAGCGTGTGAAGAACGTGCATGAATACTGTTGCACTGAACACTGGCAACAACAAGCATTGGAAAATACAACACCATCCCTCAAGTACTCCAATACAATGCAATCATTGAAGATAGTATTGCTAATCTTCAATGCATGACACAAGTGAGGTTCAGATCGTAGACAATTAGTTATTCTACCTTTAATGGTGAGGAATGTTTGGACACACAGCTGAGGTTTCGCAACAGTTGGCCCCCTCCTTTAGAGGTGGGGTGCCCACCTTGGGCAGGAAGTGCAGGTGTTGGGGGGCGTTTGTTGATGCTATCAGGAGGTGCAACAATGGCCTTGGGGGGCCATTTAAGGTGGCACACCAGTGATTGTGGCTTATTTGCATCTTCGCGTCACACCTGATATGGATCAAGATCAACTGTAGCTTTGTCAAGGACATCCTTGGTTTCACCAAGCATGACCAGGGGATGGTGAGTTGGAACCCTGAGCATGTTGTATTTCATGCATGGTTCCTTTTTAAATGTAGCCCAGTAGTGGGTAAGTTTACCTGGTGGCTTTTACCAGTCCCTGGGCTGCCACCCACTCCAGGTGGTCGCTTGGTGACCATGTTCCGCTCTGGATTGATATTCTGTCTAGACAGCCTTCGGAGTAGGTGAGTCTCCAAGTGGTTCATCTTGTTTGTTTGTATTTATGTTGTTACACAGATAAATTAGCTCCCATCGTATCAAAATCTCTTAGGAAGTGCAAGGATGCAGGACCTTTGCCCGTGTTCTCTACAAAGGAACATGCTTGCGCTGTGTGACTTTAGATTCTTTTTCAGTGGCCTTCGGAGTTGATGATCCTTTGGGCAGCCGCTCATTGGGGTAAATTTGAAAGGGAAGTTGCAGAGTATGGCATTAGATTTCCTGGCTTAACGCCTCACTCAGCCACTTCAGAGACGCAGGGTGTTTACAAGAATATGGTGCAGCCCTGAATTTCCCCTGCGTGGCGCTACACTTAGCAGCCATAGCGCCTACGCAGGAACCCTTGCACCATAGTGCAAGGGTGTCTGCATGTAGGGGAAGAATGTTTATGTGCAGGAAGGGGGACCTTTCATGCCATTTGCCTATTGAGACAAAAGAGAAGATTTATAATGGTGAACATGTCGATATTTTTAGCGTAATTAATGCTGAAGTGGTCTCGGGCAGGGCCAGATCAGGGAAAGGGAGTGAGCAGAAACCGAAGAAAGTTTGTGTTTAGTGATCGCTTAAATATTAGGTGATGGGGTTTTCCATTTATGCAGCAATTTTGCCTGAGAAATACCCAGTGTTGGTTCCCCAATTGTTTGGATACATGTCCCTGACCCATTGCACGGCCTTGGAGTTTCAAGGGTCTTCCTGACACCAATATGACATCAAGTTCAGCCACGGGAAGGCTGTTAGGTCAGAGATTGCATGAAACTAAAGGAAAATAATATTTGGGATGCCAAGTTCACCATGACTCCGTCATCTGTAAACCTGTTGCAGTCTTTTCGGTCAAACAAAAGTTCTGGGGACAAAATTCTGGCCTGCTGTAAGTATAACAAGAAGGTATGTAACAACGGACTGGCATGTAGATTTAAACAACTCTGCTCTCGCTGCGGAACCCAGGGACAGACAGAGATTATGGGTGATATTACCAAGAAATGGCTATAACTATCGCTAACCTAGGTTAGCGCTAGTTTTCCTATCGCCGTCGATCCCTGCAAGTTATCACCCTGTTAGCGACGTATAAGCAATGTTTTGCTAACAGGCGATAGCTTCAGGGATCAGCGGCAAAAACTGCCGCTAACATTAACGAGATGGCATTAATGAAACGGGCGATAGCGGGTGGAATCCAGCGATAAACCCTTAGCGATAGAAAAAGGCACGCTAACCCGCAAGTTTGAACTTAGCCTATCTGTCCACCTCCAATATAAATGATGCACAAAAACAAGGATAAATGCAGCCAGGGCATAGTGCAGCACACATCAACAACCCCCTCAAGCCATCCAACATCCCGGTTGACCAGGATGAGATCCTGGTTCCCAAGCAGGACCTGCGTCTGATGTCTGGATCCCTTGCTGGACCTGTGTCTGGTTCCTGGATTCCTCGCATGACCTGCGTCTGGTTGCTGGATCCCTTGCTGGACCTGCGTCTGGTTCCTGGATCCCTCGCTGGACCTGCATCTGGTTCCTGGATCCCTTGCTGGACCTGCGTCTGGTGCCTGGATCCCTTGCTGGACCTGTGTCTGGTTCCTGGATCCCTCGCTGGACCTGAGTCTGGTTCCTGGATCACTCAGTGGACCTGTGTCTGGTGCCTGGATCCCTTGCTGGACCTGTGTCTGGTTCCTGGATCCCTGGCTGGACCTGTGTCTGTGGCCTGGAGTGGGATGTGGAGTAGCTGTGGAGTCAATGATCCGTGGCGGTAAACATTGATGTGCAATGATCGCCCGTACCTGGTGGTGAAGTCCGGCAGGACACATGGAGAAAAGGTTGCTGACCTGTGTGAGAAGACCGCCTTGCGACCCTTGGAGCTGTTAATGGAAGAGGAGCTCATGCACACCAACTTAGTGAGGTACGCGTTGCATACTACGATCCAACACTACACCGGGGTGCACAGAGGGGATTATCAATGGTGTGTGCCGTCTCCCTGCATCAAAGGACGGATGATGTTGGGCTGGCAGTACACTGTGGAGCGTGAGGCCCCTGTGCTATGCTGAACTTGTGTCGCATGAGCGCTGCAACGTCACGCCTAAGGGGACAATGCTGCATCAACTGCATCTTGAGGCCCACCAGTAAACTAGCCTGCGACTGCTGTACCCAGCCTAATGAAATTACACCTTGCTGATGCTCCTGCTGGCTGAGTCACAGATTCAGAGAGAGTGCAGTGGATTGCGCCAAGGTGTCAATGGCCAGGTAAGGAGAAGGCAGGACACGCAGCGCAGGAGGGCCGTGGGGCAAGTCGCTCAGGCCTATCACACGTAGATGATGCACCCCCAGTGGCATCGCTTCCGCTATGGTGGAAGAGCGTTGCCCCACTGCCTCAAGCAGTGCAGAAGAGGAACAATCTTCACATGATGATAACTAACTGTTGTAATCATGTTATGTATTCTCAGGGTGTGGGAGGGTGGGTAGGCGTTCTCTAAACACGGAGCAGGGCATGGGCAGATTGGCATGCCCACTCAAGTGTGCAATGACTGTTTGTTCGGCCCACTCAGGCCGCCCAAAACAGTCATGCTCACTTCCCTGCTCGCATTGCAGGCTGCATTACAGCCTGCATGTAGAACATTTCCCCCCAGCACTTCTCAATGTTGTCCACTACGCGCCCATGCACAGTGGGCATACCACACGTGTGCCAAAGGCACAAACATATTTGTGACACATGCCGTGACATCGCATTCAATTCCAATGCATTCTAATACTAGGTTGATTGCTACAGTAGAGTAGGTGTTGCATAGCGGAGACATAAATATCACTATTCCCACTTCAGTGAGTGCAACATAAAACTAACTTTTGCACCCCACACCCAACAGTGAATCCAGAAATACCTTTCTTAGCCCCCAAAACACACCCCAATTTCCATATTATACCCCAAAACACACCCCAATTTCCACATTATACCCAGAAACACAAAACAATTTCCATATTTAACACCATGAAACACCCCAATTCTCATATTTTACACCATGAGACACCCCCCAAATTTCATAGTTTACATCTGGAACACATACCCACCCATAATAATTTAATTTACATAATTACTGACCTCACAATGCGTTGTAATCAAATCCAATGTTAAGGCACATGCGCTGTCAGAGTTACGTTGTTAATGATGTACTACCTGCGTTGTAATGGTCGTCTCCCGTGCCAAAGGCAACCATAGGCTACGCCGTTTGCATCCGTCTGCCCCTGGACCAAGCTCAGCACCAAGGAGCATTCCTCTTGGACACTCCACCGATACGACGCCAGCAGTCTCCTCGCAATCAACCTTGGACACCACCTCGCCAACGTACTGATATTGAGTGATATATTGACCACTGGCTCCATTTGGCATAATTGACTCAATTTTCTGTGCTGATTCCATCTTGTGCAGCAGACTCCATTTTCTGTGCTCGCATGTAGCTGCAAAGTGGGGAGGGCATGTTTTTGCTCTTCAATTGTTTTTCGCTCCTCACCGATCAGAGTGAACTAGAACATGTTGTGTGGGATGCGTGCTTGGTACCTTTCAGGGAATGTGCAGAATGTAAAGCTCTGTCTCTGAGCCAAAATACATGAGCCTGACCAGGTTCTGTCTTAACCTTGACACAGAACATTACAGCCAGCTCGGTTTTTTCCAACAGAAGGGGTGAGGTTTCTAGAATCTTCGCCTCATGTTGAGTAAAGGTATTAAAGCTGGAGATCTTCAGGGGGCAGGTAGGAGATCATCACAGAGTAGACGTACTACTGTGAAAGTGACGGAACTTGGGTCCCGATCGAACTTCTTCCTGGGCTGTCTAAGGGCTTCTCCAGCCTGAGTTGGCAAGGATGTTGCATGATCGATCAGTGAGGTGTTCCTTACTTTATGTACATAATTTCTAAGTTTCTTTGCTATATGTATATATGCTGCATTTCATTCTGGTTTTGCACTTGAGTCATGTGATATTTGGGAGTCTGCATTAACTGAAATATTTTGCCTTCCTTTCTAAAATATTGAATTAATGAACATGTGTGTTGCACTTTAAATGCACCTGAATTTGTCTTCTTGCCTCGCCTTAAGGGAGTGCTGGGTTTTGTTTTATCGCCTCGTCTTTTGGGAGTGCTGTTAAACGTGATTTGTTTAAAGGTGCAGTAGTGCATTTGCCTGCTCTTTGGAGTGCAGGGTCCAGGTATGTCCTATTGTGTCACTACATCTTGGCGTCACTTTTCAGGATTCGAAAAGGAAACTAAAAGGGGAAAGAAAAATGTTTTCTAGAAAACCGAAGGCAGATTCCCAGATACCAATTGAAATACCTGGACGGGAGGTAGTCCCATATGGTATGCTTGCCCATGAGTGGGCTCATTGCGCTGGTCTGATTGAGAATTGGAATGTGGTTTTAGCTGACGCTGAGCCAGCATGAGTGGTTGTGTGTTTGCAAAAAGTGCCTGTCGAGAATGGAATAGAGTTTAGCACGTTAGGCCGAAGGGGCTGGATCCTTTTATGCGCTTATCATGAAATGCATGAAAAATGTGTTCAGCTGCAGTACAAATATGAAAAAATTGAGAAATAGTTTCTACCTCAACTATGTTAACCTGTCAGAATAAGTTATAGCAAGATAAGTTGGAATCTTACCAGACTGTTAGAAAAGGCTGCGGTTCGTATCGCACAATACAAGTACAAGAAAATGAGGGGAAGGGTTAACAAGAGAAAAGTACGTTTAGCTATTGCAAAGGTAGGAATTGATTGGGAACCTGAAATGTGGGATAGAAATATTTGGGATTCTTCAGAGTTTTCAAACTCTGGAGGAGAATGTGATCAAGCTGGCAGCCAGGGTGAGTCGGAAGAAGGCAAAGTGGTTCAGGTGCAGCCATATATTGTCGGAAGATACAGGGTGGTCCAAATTATCCACAGGGGGTTGCGATGGATTGTATTAAGGATTTTACTCAGCAGGAGATTATTGACATCTCAGACAGATTCCCACAAAGACATGGAGAATCTTTGCTTACATGGATGATGCAGTTGTTTGATATGGGCGCCTCTGGGGTAATGTTAGATCATGGTGATGCAGTGAAATTTTGTAAACTCAGTACTGATTCTACAGTGCAGGAGCAGATTAGGAATTACAGTGACAATAATCAAATCAGCTTGTTACAATTGGCAGTGGTTGGATGTAGTCATAAATACCCAACAGAGACAGACTGACCAATGAATGATAAACCTTGGTATACACTGAGAGATGCTATACAGAGGCTTAAGGAGGAAGTGATGAAAACTGTTATTTTCCTGGATAATGCACATAAATTGATGGATGGGCTGTTAAATGCATCTGTGCGAAATTAAATAATCAGTGTGGCTCCCCCTGCTTACAAACAAGTGATGATGACTTTGCTAATTAATCAGACGGGTAATTCTTTGGCGCAGGTGGTTGAGGCAGTCCATGAGCTGGGGGACTGGATAAAGACTGAAAATGCTTCC
The DNA here is from genome assembly GCF_964204655.1 of Triturus cristatus. NCBI lineage: Eukaryota > Metazoa > Chordata > Amphibia > Caudata > Salamandridae > Triturus > Triturus cristatus. The sequence continues at coordinate 582,826,184 of NC_140586.1, forward strand.
AGATCTGAGACTCATACAGACAATAACAGGCTGTCTAGAAGAGACATGTTTTTGGCTTTGTTGAAGGATGGAGTGGAGAAAGAGAAGATAGATGGAATAGAGACTAAAAGTCTGTGGGAGATGTATCGGAAAAGAGGTTTGGATAAGAAGGAAGGAAGTAGGAGAGTGAATAAACAAAATATAATGCGAAGAAAGCCAGAGGTGGATGAGGAGTAAAAGGAGAGTGAGAGAGCTGCACATTTGAGTACGAAGGAAGGGAGAGATTCAGAAAGTGATTGGCTCAGTGAGAACCGAAGGGAGGAGGAATTACTCCCTCGAGGATATGACAGGTTGTACCCGGATTTGACCTGGGCAAAGGTGGACAGATTTAAAGCAGATTAGGAAATAGGTCAAGCTCCGGTACAGAGATGGGCTTGCAAAGACAATAGACCTTATGTTGACATAGAAATTCATTGGAAACATCGTAATGTTCAGAAGGTCCGAGCCCTAGTAGACACCAGAGCGGAGGCCACCTTGATATATGGAAATCCCAAAAAGTTTAAAGGACAGTATTTCACAATAACAGGCTTAGGCGGAAAAGAGACACCAGCATTGCAGACAAAGGTTCAAATGAAAATAGGGAGAATACTAAAAAGAGAGTACACTGTATTGATTGTGCCCCTCTCTGAATATATTATTGGAATTGATATCTTGAAGGGGATGACCTTGTATTTGGAGGATGGGTACTATCAATTTGGATCAAAGAAGTACATTTCAATTGGTGCCGTAAGGGTAGGTTGCTTGAAGATAACTCCAGTGAAGGTGCCCCAGGCTACTAAGGTAATTAATTTGAAACAGCACAGAATTCCAGGAGGGCATGAGGACATCAGTACAACCATACAGGAATTGATGGAGGCAGGGGTGGACTCCAATCACTACCGCCTAGAATAACCCTGTGTGGCCTGTGCACAAAAGTGACAATACTTTTCGCATGACAGTTGATTATTGCGAATTGAACAAGCACACACCTCCTTTGACTGCCGCTGTCCCAGATACTGTTAATTTAATTGAGAGAATACAGAAGCATCCTGGGACTTAGTATGTGACTATTGATATTGCTAATGCTTTCTTTTCTATACCAATAGCCCCTGAATGCCAAGAGCATTTCTCATTCTCACGGAATGGCAGACAACTCAAGGTCAGAAATTTGTCTCAAGGGTACTTGCATAGTCCTACCATCTGTCACCGGCTGGTGTAGGAGCACTTAGATGAGGTGCCAGTTATTCCCAGGGTACAGCTTTGCCATTACATTAATGACGTGATGATACAGGGAGAGACATAAGAGCAGGTGCAGATTCAGCTGGAAAGGATTGTGGAGCATTTGCAGAGCAAAGGGTGGGAGATAAATCCCACCAAATTACAAGAACCCTCTCAAAGTGTGAAGTTTTTGGGTATTCAGTGGCATCAGGGACACGGAGAGGTGGTGCCCCAAGTGAGACAAAAGACCAAATAATTTTCTGTGCCACAAAATAGGAAGGAAACCCAGAGGTTCATTGGATTGTTTGGTTTTTGGAGACAGCACATCCCTCGCTTAAGTCAGATTTTGGCCCCCTTGTACAAGGTTACGCGAAAGAAAAATGCATATGAATGGAGAGAGCAACAGCAGATTGCATTTGAACTAGCAAAAGAGTCTATACTGTGCGCTTTGGATTTGTGGCCAGTGCGGGAAGGGGATGTTGATCTGAATGTGACAGTGCAAGGACTGTATGCTAATTGGAGTCCGTGGCAGAAGCAAGGAAAACCGAGGGTGCCTTTAGGATTTTGGACAAAGAAATTACCAGATGCTGGAGAGTGGCACACTCCCTTTGAAAAACAGTTGCATGCATGTTATTGGGTCCTGGTGGATGCTGAGCAATTGACCCCAGGGCACAATGTGATTTTTAGACCTGAGATTCCTATAATGAAATGGGTTATGAGTTCCCCCAAGACTCACAGAATAGGATATGCGCAAGAGGCTAGCATAATCAAATGGAAGTGGTACATACAGGATAGGGCCCGAGAAGTTCCCAAAGCCACTGGGCTGTTGCATGAGCAGGTGGCGCAAACCCCAATGGGAGAGACAGAGGTGTTGCATGATGTACAGGAGTCTCCTGTGAAGTGGGGAAGCCATTTGAAGAATGGTCCTTAGAGGACAGGAAGCATGTGTGGCTTACTGCTGGTTCAGCCAGGTATGTAGGGTCTAAAATGCACTGGAAGGCAGTGAATACAATCCTGTGACCAAGAAATTGTTGACCACTACTGGAGAGAGAAAGATTAGCCAGTTTGCAGAACTATACACTGTGTATCAAGCTTTGAAACAAGAATTGCCAGGAAAATGTCATATTTACACTGACTCTTGGTCCACTGCCAATGGGTTAGCCACTGTGGCATGCTCATAACTGGCTGATAAATACAAAGGAAGTGTGGGGTAAGGAACTGTGGAAAGAGATCTGGACCATGTTGCCACAAAGCACAGTTACCGTGTATCATGTAGATGCCCACTGTTCCACCGACTCACTCGACCACTGGTTTAATTCCTTCACATATGAAAAAGCTAAGATTTTGGAGACTGAGGTGGCAACGCAAGATTCTGACATGCTTGGGATTGGGATTACGAATTGGGCACATCAGAAGTGCGAACACTTTGAAGAAAAGATTACTAGCAGGTGGGCAGAGAATAGAGGGATACACATTCCCCTAGATCTTATTAAAACTGCGATCTTAAAATGTCCTGTTTGTCACAATACCCAACATAGCCCATTCCCACCGATAGCAAGAGGCCAGTTAGGCAGAGGAAAATTACCAGCACAGATCTGGAAGGTTTATTACATTGGGCCCCTGCCAACTAGTCGAGGATGTCAATATGTGTGCACGGCTGTAGACACATAATCTGGATATTTGATAGCGTTTCCATGTAAAAGTGCTACTCAGTTGAACACATTGAAAAAGTTAGATTTGCTGATTTTGTATTATAGAAATCCATTACAGATTCAAAGTGACAATGGGTCTCATTTCAAAGGCAAATTGGCGCAGGATTATTGTGTACAACACAACATTGAGTGGGTCTTTCATATTCCGTATTACCCGCAGGCTGTGGATCTGATTGAGCACATGAATGGATTGTTGAAAGATCAATTGAGAAAGTTGTCTGATGGGTCATTGAAAAATTGGAGAGATCATTTAAATGAAGCACTGCAAATACTGAATAATAGACCCTTGGCAAATGCAGAAACCCTTTTGAAGAGAATGCTAACCCCAGCCTTACAGATTCAGCCACATGTAGCCACCAATAATATTCGCTAATGGGAGACAGCTCCTATAGCTTTGGCTCCGTACCGTGCGACACCGGAGGCTGCAGGTCTTGATCTGCATGCTTTGAAACTGTAAATACTCAAACCAAGGTATATAGCACTCATTGAGACAGGAGTGGGAATCCAGATTCCCCCAGAGCACTTTGGCTTAATTGCCCCTCGATCTGGATTGGCTCTAAAGGGAATTCAAGTGTTGGGAGGGGTCATTGATGCAGACTATCATGGTGAAATCAAGGTTATCCTACTAAATAGTGAAGACACTGAATTGATAATACAATCTGGAGACAGAGTTGCTCAAATAGTGATCATGCCAATATACGAAGGGATAGTCAAGAAGGGGACTGCAACAGTCCTTCTCACTGTGCGTGGGGAAGGAGGGTTTGGCTCTACTAACAAGAATCCAGGAGCCAAAGTGTGGATAGAATCTCCAAATGGTCCCCCAAACAGGCAGAGGTTATTGCAACAGGAAAGGACAACGTCCTGTTAGTCATGAAACCAGGACAGGAAAAATGGGAACATCTGCCTGCTGATAAATGTTACTTGCGAGAATGAATAATACCTGTTTGTTCTCTGTTCTTTTAGATCACAGCATTGCATGTCTGTGCTTTGCTTGCGCTCGCTGGAGTGTGTTTGGTCGTGTTCGAGTGGGACCGGGAGGGACCGGGTGCCCCTTCCTCTGAAGTAGCCAGCCGACAGTGCAAATCAACAGCACTGCTGACTCGACCTGACAATGTGTGGTCCTATCATGCACAGACAGTCCTTAACAGGTCGAACTTTTGCATGACAAACATGAAAAGCACCATGAATATTATTTCCACGTGCCTCATAGCTATACCTACCCCTGTGGATATGCTGTTGCAGCCATTCAATGTCACAAATGCAGACGAGGCAGTGGAAGAAAATGATGTCAAAACTCACTTGTCACCTTATGAGTTTTGCCGATTTTGTCCGGAAACTACTGATGTTGATTGGCAAATTCTAACACAAGTGATAACGTTCAACATCTCTGAAGGCAACATTTGCTATAACTTGAATTGTGACCCCATTACCATTGGTAAATGTGCTCAAATATGATTTGAAGGAAGTAAATCGCGAATGACATGGGAACAACAAATTTTCTGCAAACATTTCAATGAAACTACATGCAAAAATATGCAAAACCACATGATGTGCAAAAATGTAGTATCTGCTGCCAGTCACTTCAGGCATGTCAAATTGCCTGTAGGGTGGTTATTCTCATGTGCTAATCTTACATATACGTATATTCCAGCAAATATCACAGGTGGGCTGTGTGCCTTTACTAGATTAGGCCTCATGATGTTCCCATTACATCCATCATCACGTGTCCGGAATACGAGAGAAGCTGTTCAACTCAGTGAACATTGTGATTCTGAAATTCATTTATTATCTGAGTCTGAATATATTAGTTTAGCTGCTTCAAAAGTGGGAATTCCAGGCCTAACCATTTATAATTCTAGGGTTGTTAGTGAATTAGCATGTTTGATGATGAAAAATATTAATCATACATCAGTTGCTTTAGCAGAATTATTTTTAGCTGTTCGAGGGGCAAGAAAAGCTATATTGCAGAACAGAGCCGCAATTGATAATTTACTCTTAAAACATGATCATGCCTGCTAAGACTTTGAGGGAATGTATTGCTTTAATCTTTTAGATCATTCTAAATCAATTCAATCCCACATTGACGCTTTACATAAGTTAGCTAAAGATGTCAAGCAGGATGTAGCAAAAGGGTGGTGGGATTGGTTGTTTGGGTGGCTGCCGGATTTTGGTAAACTTCGCTCTGTTCTAGGTGGGATAGCATTAGCAATATGTATCTTGATATCATTATGTTGTTGTATCCAGTGTGTGCCTAATCGCCTATCTATGCTTTGTCCTAAAGCAGTTGATCTTAGATCGATATGTTCTGAAAGCCACTGGTCAAAGGGTGGAATGTACTGATATTGAGTGATATATTGACCATTGGCTCCATTTGGCATAATTAACACAATTTTCTGTACTGATTCCATCTTGTGCAACGGACTCCATTTTCTGTGCTCGCACGTAGCTGCAAAATGGGGAGGACATGTTTGCTCTTCACTTGTTTTTTGCTCCTCACCGATCAGAGTGAACTGGAACATGTTGTGTGGGATGCATGCTCGGTACCTTTCAGGGAATGTGCGGAATGTCCAGCTCTGTCTTGGAGTCAAAATACAGGAGCCTGGCCAGCTTCTGTCTTGACTTTGACACAGACCAGAACAGCCAGCTTGTTTTTTTCCAACAGAAGGGGGCAAGGTTTCTAGAAACTTTGCTTCACATTGAGTAAAGGTATTAAAGCTGGAGATCTTCGTGAGGCACATAGAAGCTCATCACAGAGTAGACATACTGCTGTGAAAGTGACAGAACTTGGGTCCTGATCGAACTCCTTCCTGGGCTGTCGAAGGGCTTCTCCAGCTTGAGTTAGCAAGGATTTTGCAAGATTGATCGGTGAGGTGCTCCTTACTTTCTGTACATAATTTCTAAGTTTCTTGGCTCTTTGCTACATGTATATATGCTGCATTTCATTCTGGTTTTGCACTTGAGTCATTTGATATTTGGGAGTCTGCATAAACATGTGTGTGTCACTTTAAATGCACCTGAATTTGTCTTGTTGCCTCGCCTTTAGAGTGTGCTGGGTTTTGTTTTATCACCTCGTCTTTTGGGACCTCATTGCACCCCAGGGTCTCTCCCATCCACTGACAACATCCTACTCGATGAACTCAAGTTCCACCTGGACAACCCCAGTGACCAGTACACCACCCCCTCATGGGAAAGGTCCCTACATCAGACGCAGGCAGTAAGTCACTGCAACAAGCCACATAGCAGGACACATGGTTGAGCACATCACCTCCACCAGCGTGAACTTCAACTGCAGCCAAAACACCGGACTCTCATGGACCGACCATCAATGGTAACATCACATCTTCACCTTGCCCACCGGACGCCACTGCCATCATCGCACCCCCTTGCAGCTGGATCAAGGCCAACGAAGAACATCTCGTCAACTCCCTCCGTAACAACACTCCAACCAATGCTTCCAAAAGATGACACTGCAGCGTGCAACCACCACCGATGGCTCTCCAACACTGCCAACATTCTGGCACCCCTCATGAACAGCACTGCGTCAGTAATTTCCACCTGCCTGATGGCTGGCGTGAGCGTGAGGCAGTGCCACAGGGATAGGCTGGCCCCATGCATTGCTGGAGTTGCGTCATGGTTGTGACGCGACTGCAGGAATGTGTGACTTTAACGCAGGCAGATACATCAGGATTCCTGACGTATCTGTCATTACTTGCATCATGGAGTGCTGTCCAGTGATTACAGCACATCCATGCTGTCGCAAGAAGGGTGTACTGAGAAGTGTTGCAACAGTGTCTTGTCGCAGCGCAGCAACACATTTCATGACTGTGGCAAAGGAATGTGCACTATCTTATTTATTGTGCACTATAGTTTTGATGCAGGGCAGCGTGCAACATTGTTTGCAGCGCTGGACAACGCCAAAACATGCAGAGATATGGGCCCAAGTTTAATCACCATTTTTAAGACCAGCTATTTTCTGGTCTTAAGTAACTGGCTCTAACTGCAGTTAGAGCCAGTTTTTTGGCTCTTCTGAATATCAAGCAGCCCCTTGATAATATGGAGTAGTGGTGTTTTCGTGCATTTTTTCACGGAATGCCTACTTTGCATGTAATTAGCAATAAATATCGCTGACATGCTTGTCAATAAACAAAAGGGCAGCTATCGCCAAATAACTTGCGCTAAGGCCCGTTACCGGCAGCTTGCTAATACTGTGATAATGATATTGCAGCGTTAGCTGCAGAAAAGTGCCGCTATCGCGGCGATAATCGGCTTGATAATATGCCCCTAAGTGCTTTAAGAAGCATGGGAAACAGAGAGAGCAGTCCGGCCCAAAAGGTCAACAGTCCAACTAATCCTTCCAAACTCACTTCACCCATTTGATTGCACATTCTCACTCACCTCCTCAGCAAGTATAAAACTTGTCAGGATGCTCATTTGCTCTATTATGGTTTTAGGGATGGGTTCCACATTCCTTCCAAAGCTCCTCCAACCCCTGCTCCACCCAAGAATCAGTTGTCAGTGCTGCGGCAACAAAAGGTGGCTAGAGAAAAGTTTTGGAACAAGGTGTGTGTAGGGAGGTTAACAGGACCCTCCTGTTTTCCCCCATCCAGGTGACTAGTTTGCTCACCACTTGGCCGTGTACCCAAGAAAGACCATGGAAAATGTATCTTGATTCACAATCTTTTCTTTCATGCGGGGGTCGTCTGTTAATGATGGGCTGGATGAAGGTCTGGCCAGGATGCGGTACACTACTCTCGATTAGACAATTGCCAAGTTGAAGAGGCTGGGCAAGGTGATACTTATGGCCAAGTCTGTCATAGAAGCCACCTTCCACCTTCTTCCCGTGTTTACTTGGATTTACTTGAGGGACAGTCTTTTGTTGATTTATGCATGCTCATGGGGTGTTCCATTGCCTGCTCTGCGTTTAAGACTTGTAGTCGATTTCTGGAATGGGCAGTTAAGGACGTAGTGGCCTTGGACAAAGTTGTGCATTATCTGGATGATTTTTGCTCATGGTTTCCCTGGACTCCCCAGCATGTGGAAGGGCCCTGCGGGGCTTCTAGCGGCTGGCACAAGCCTTGGGGGTGCCATTGACAGAGGACAAGACTGAAGGTCCTATAAAGTGTCTCTCTTTCTTAGGCATTGAAATAGATTCTGAGGCAGGTAAATGGCGGCTTTCAATGATTCAGTGGAATCATGCTTGGCAGTCAGAAAAGGTCACATTGCATCACCTGCAGATCAGGGTGGGTCAGGTAAACTTTGCCCTAAGGGGAATTCCCATGTGGTGAAACATATTGCCAGGGCAATGTCTGGACTGCAGGCCAAATATCTTTATACTAGATGTTCATCAGAAGTCAGAGAGGATTTGAACATAGGGAAGGTTTTTTAGACAATTTCAATTGAACCTTCGTATGGCAACAGCCAGTGCAGAATAGTGTGGAAGAAGCAATCTACACTGATGCAGCAGGCAGCATTGGGTTTGGGGCGGTATTGAGCTCCAAGTTGTGCATGTGGCATTGGCCAGAAGACTGAGTGGACATTGTGCTTACATGCAATGTTACCTTCCTAGAAATGTTTCCTATCTTGTAGCCTTACATACATGGGTTGCCACCTTACCCAATAGCAGAATATTTTTTGGTCAGACAGCTTGTGAACGGTTACGGCATTTAATATTCAGAGCTCTAGATGCCCCTTTGTGTTGAGTTTGCTTAAGGCCCTCATTCACTTCTGTCTCATGAATAATAATGTGCATATTTCTGCTAAGCATGTGCCGGGGTGGATAATGTGGTTGCTCTGGCTTTGTCTCGATCTAAGTTGGCAGAGAATAGAGCATGGTGGCACCCAGCAGACAAAGTGATCTCAAACTTTCCATGGGAGTTGTGGAGGCTTGGTGCCCCATTGCCCCAGACTTAATTGCAGCATCCTTGGCACCCAAGAAAAAAGATATGTAAGAGGCTGCTCGGTGGATTTATGAGTCATCCTATAGCTCATCCGAAACAGTGGAGCGATTCACCACAGAGGGAGTGTTGTTTGTCCTCGCTAGTATATAAATATAGGGGTAAATCCCTGTCCCTAGTCTAGAGGCAGTTGTCAGCAAACACCATCCTCCCACGATTAAAGGGAACTAGAGACCCAACTAAGGACTTCAGGGATGGAGGGCCTTCAGGGGATGGGAGCGCATGGCTCCTGCTGCAAAGGACAGCAGGAGACCTATCTATGTAGCTAGGCTAACAAGGATAATGAGAGTAGTGCATCAGATATGCCTGTCCCAGTATCAGTTATTTAGTCTTGCATACTCACTCACTTTCTTCAGGACCTTTCAGCTTTCTGAGTTGGTAGCCTCATCTAAATTAGGGCTGGGCACAGGGTTGGAGATGGCAGATATACTCATAGACGGAGGCTCTTGCCACCTGAGGGTTAGAAGGTCAAAGACAGATCTGCTTGGGAAAGGGTCATGAGTGAACCTCCACTCCACCCCAGGCACCCCTTACTGCCCAGTGTCCTTGGCATGGGATTTCCTGCAGTGTTGCCCTACTGGTGGATGCACCAAGCTGTTGGTACATGTCAACGTTACACCAATGATTTGTTTTCAGTTTACTCAGGTGTGAAAGCGCTCATTGGCCCTGCTGGATGAGTAGTCCTCTCAGTTTAGCTCTCTTTCATTTTGCATTGGAGCAGCTACCAGTGTGGCGGATCTGGACCTACCAGCTGAGACCGGTAAGAGGGTGGGTATGTGGGTGAGAGTTACCAGCAACCAATGGAGTCGGAGCCTTCCTCAAGTGGCTCACGCTGGCCGATCCCCTTTTAGTGCCATTCTGCAGTGACACCAGTGGGGGACCCCCAGGACCCCCTGTACACTGGGAAACCAAAACACCCAACAATTGTAGCTGTGGAAAGCAGATGGACCTGAAAAACGTGGCTGTGAGACCCTTGCAGCTGGGACCCACAATGGCGGCACCCTCAGAGTGATGTGCACCGGAGGAACCCAGATCGGCAAAACAAGGAGGAAGTGAGGCTCGGCGGTCCCGCAGAGGCGGTCCGCTACAACTGGACTGCCAGATGCGAAAGCGGTGTTGGGGATGTGCTCCGATAGAGCTCTAGCTGGGGACCCCTGGGACGCAAACAGTGGGGGAGGCCATCAGCGCTGCAGGCGGTGGTGAGACGCCCTGCTGCCTAGGCGAAGAACCGTGATGATCAGCCTCCTCAGAAGTGGATGCGGAGCTGGCGGTGAGCCCTCGGGACGCAAACTGCAGGGGAGGTCCACAGTGCTGGGAGAGGCGAGGAGACGCCCGGTGGCCCAGGCAGAGAGCCACGACAACCGGGGACCTCAAAGTGGAAACGGAATCAGCAGGACCAGGTGAGAGGCTTCAGTCGATCCTGGCCAATCGCAAACCAAGGAGCGTGGCTGAGAGAACACTTGCTGAATACCCGATTGGTGGCCATTAGTGGGGTAAGACATTGTGAAGGGAAGCAGCCGAGGGTTGTCAGAGGCCCTGTACAGCACCCCAGGAAGGCTAACGGTACATAGATGAAAGGGCCGGCACCATAAGAGGCGGAGGAGGAATTGTAGGAGCCATTAGAGGTCCATTCCTGAGGATCCTTGAAGGGCTCGACACAGCGCTGCGGACCGCAAGCTCCTTTGAGAAGCAGGGTGTCCATCTAGAGCCAGTAACAGAACATGAGGCAACACACGTTGTAAAGCACAAAACAGGAGAGCAGCGCCCCCACCAACATCGATGAACTGTTGGGTGGCCTGGTGCCTCTTAAGCCCCAAAGTGCGAACGGGCACGCTGGTACAGTCAGAAGGTCTTGAATAGCAGGGGCCCCAGACATCCACCTGCTCAGAAGGAGGAGGGGGCTGATGGACGAGAGGCGCCCTGCCTCTATATCGCATCAGGTTAAGCTGGCAACATAATGAGAGCATTGAGGCTGAGTGACTGAAATTGTGCATAGCGTAGATCACTGGGGAAGAAGACCCCGGGTGGAAAGGCAAGACCCCCAATAAGATTCCTTGAGTACTGGCAAGAGCGGACCACTTGGAGAGAGGCCTTGAAGACAACCACCCGATAAGGCTGGAGGAAAGATGGGGAAAACCAGCAGAAGTAGAGAGGTCGATCCCCTGGCCCAAAATTCGATGTACACAGAGGACAATTCAGGACCGACCCCCTCTAATGTATTGCAAAAAGATGCACTAACAGCACCAATGCTTCAAGACATCCTACAGGCCATAACAGCCTCGAGGCTGGCAGTTGAGAACAAAAAAGACACTGTGAGGGAGGGAATGGGCCTCTTACGAGCTGACCATCGCCGGTTGGCGGAGTGAGTGACCAAGACGGAAACGGATATTGAAGACCTGAAACCAATTGTAAACACAACTTTGGACCGGCTGAGAGTGATGGAAGTCCAAGTGAAGGTACTGGCAAAGAGGGCCGAAGACACTGTAAATAGGTCCCGCCACAACAATGTGCATCTCACAGGGCTACCGGGAAAAAGCGTGGGAAGGGACATGGTAGCCTTCCTGGAGAAATGATTCAGGGAGGAGGTGGCGCCAGATGGCCTATCTCCGTACTTTGCATGGTAGTTAGCACACAGAGTCCCTGTGAGGCCTCCTCCTCCTGGAGGACAGCCATGCCCAGTGGTAGCCTGCCTTTTGTTTTACAAGGATAGAGACCATATACCTGCACAGGCAAGAGGGAACCCCTAGTGGTGGACAACCACACAGTCATATTTTTCCCCGAAATCCCTAGGGAGGTCCAGCATCAGAGATCTTCATTCTTGGTGGTCAAGAAGAAGCTGTGGCAAATGGAGGTCCAGTATGCAATGATCTTTCAGGCCAGACTGAGAATAGTGCCCCCTCTGGTACCCTATTTTTTAGTTCACAGCAGGAGGCATGGAAATGGATTGATCAACATGCCACTGGGTGTGCCCCTCTGGAGAAGCTCAATAGAGGGGGCACCCAATCACGAGAACATGGCAAATCTACAACCGCCCCCTATAAAGCCGAAAAGCAACGGGAGCAGGTCATGGCAGCAGAGGCATCTCTGAGTATGCCCGGCTCCAGTGGTGCATCTTCTCCTGTAAGAGAGGATCCATGAGATTCAGACTCAGACCATAGCACCAGCACGATGAAAGGTGCCAGCCAAGATGGTCCAGTGGTTAACCCTGCTACAGCGGATGAGATTATTTGACTCTCTCCCGAAGCTGCAAGTATTAAGAAGGGATGTGTGGAAGGGCAGGAAGAATCCCAAGAACACACTTTGCAATTAAAGGAGGGATGCACCCAGGATGGTAACACTTAACTATTGACCTATTCACTAGATGGAAGATAGGGTGGCGGGGCCACATCTTTGGATCCACCATATACGAGGAGGGTCATCTCTGCCCCAGATGCTCAAATGTTGGGCTTCTTTTTTCAAATGCTTGGGGTGAGGAGGGTTTGCTCACTTGTCCTGGGGTAAAAGGAGGTTTGAGGTGTCATAGGTTAATATTGATGGGGGTTGCAGATCTTGCAGACTAGACACTGACCAAGCAGGAGCCTAAACTGCTCTTTCATCTGCAAGTATCGGGGTCCATGTTTCCGCAAAGCCTGCTGGCAAATGCACTTGACACATACACCAATGGCTGGTCCTTAAACATACAGGATAATTTCATGGACCATTAGATGGATGCACACTATGTCCAAGCGGTATAAAATGTTATCCTTTCTAAACAAACGGGGAGTCCATAAAGCTCTATTACCGGAGTCTCACTTGTCTGCAAAGAAGGGGGAGGCTCTTCAATGTAGATGGCGAGGTCAATTATACTCCACATCCTACTCTGCCTTTGCTGGGGGGGGGGTCTTGATTTGGGTTACAGTGGGGTCCCATTTCAGCGTACTGGGGAAGTGATAGATCCGCATGGCCGGTATGTGACAGGGAAGGGCCAACTGGATGGCCGAGATATAGCGATTGTAAGTATTTATTGGCCCAATATAGACCAGGGGAGGTTCCTGGCTAGGATCACAGGTACCCTGATGGCCTTTCTCCCACACTCTGTAATTAGCAGAGGCAACTTTAACTGCATAGCTGACCCCCAGAAGGATTGTTCACACCCACTGTTGAGGGACGCCCCAACAAATAGAGTAGCAAAGACATTCACAGATTGGCAAGACAGATGGGGCTTAATAGAGTCCTGGAGACGCTTGAACCCCAAAGGCAGAGGTTACTCCTTTTACTCCCCGGTGCATGGCCTACATGTCCGATTGGATACTTTTCTATGCTTTCCAGACATACACACCCAAATCCAATCAGTGGAATACGTAACACGCACGCTGTCTGATCAGAATCCGACCCTCCTTTACATGAGGTGGGGGCAATCACGCCAAAGAATACCAACTTAGCACCTCAATCTTGAGTTGCTAGAAGACCAAGTGTTCCTTGAGGAAGTTAGAGAGTGCATTGTGAACTACTTTAATACTAATGCAAACAAGACTAACTATCAACTAACCGAATGGGGTGCATTTAGGGTGGTTCACAGGGGCAAATGCATGGCTACCTCTATAGGGGTAAGGCGCTCCGTTGAAGCCGATCTTGAGTCTGCAGACCGGGCGCTGCGTGCACTGGAGGTGCAAAGGCCAGGGCATCCGGAGTTGGGGCAGGCCCTACTGGATGCCAAGGAGGAAGAGGCCAACCAAACGGCTATGATCATAAATGATACATGGAACACACACATGCAGAGTGGGACAGAGCCAGATGCCTGCTCGCTTGGTTGGCCAACCAGGCCTGGGGGGGCTTTCCGATTCTTGAAATTGGGGATGCCGAGGGACGTATATTATACCGGCAAGAAGAAATAAATAGGAGATTCCTGGAGTTTTACACCACCTTATATAGTTTCCATTTGGGACAGGGAGAAAACAGAATTAAAGAATACCTGACTGCTATGCCAGTCCCCACCTTGGAGGTTGAGGAGGCGGATGCATTAGGGGCCCCCATATACATACAGAAGATGCGAGCTGCAATCAAAGGACTGGCTAGAGGCAAAACGCTCGGAACAGGTGGAATGCCCATAGCCCTTTAAGCTGCCTATGTTGAAGAATTAGCCCAAGCTAGTAGAGTAATATGAGGCGGCTCTAGAGGAGGGTCATCTCCCTAGCTCCACCCAGGAAGCACTGACAATTCTTTTACTTAAGACAGGCAAAATCCCCATTGATTGCAAGGCTTACAGACCATTATCAATGCTAAATGGAACCATTTGGTATGAAGGATTTTTGGGGGAGAGTACCACCATGGGCATGATCCTGCACAGTTTACTCCAGATAAGCAGGGAAGAGCTGTTTCACCATGATGGCATTCAATTGTCCTTCAGTGGTCAGGAGCTTTGTTATAGACTATCCTTGGAGCTATTGGGAACATCAACCAGCATCTTTTCGGGGGGGGGGGGGGTCACTGGCAAGTTCCTCACCCTGTGGCAGATCCCTGGCAGATAATAAAAGGTGATGCTAAAAAATTCTGACTCTGGGACTGGACTGACCTCATGAAGGGGTATCATTTGTGGGGACACCCGGTAGGGGGAGGGTGGACTCACCTGCCAGTTATCGTGGACTCTCCTGCCCTACTCCACAATGTCTAGACTGTAACTTTGGGAATTACACCGGTGTTAGGGTACCCCGGTGGGCCAGTGAGCTATGTGATGTGCCTGGATTTGAGTTTGTGGGATTCCTCTGGGTTGGAAGAGTTGTGGCAAGTTGTCCCAATGATTTTCCCGGCAATGTCATGTTGAATGATGTATGTAAGCCCTGGGTGGAAACTGGGGGCTTTTGCACGTTGGGGCCTTCTCGTACAATGTGCACAGTGGATCTCACTACAATGTGAGGCTGGATGTGCCTAGAATGTGAAATATGATATTTAACTTGTCTATTCATCACCCTATTGCGTTTGAGGTCTCTAAAATCACGTTTTCTAGAAGAATACAAGTATACCTCTCTTTTATTTGACTTTCCTATGAGTAATTGTTAATGAATATAAGGCTACACCAAGGGCAACCACATTTGACTCTAATCTCCTTTTCCTGAGCATTGCAGCGAAGTGAAGGGTAATTGGTTGGAGGTGAGTTATACATTGTGCACAGACTATATGGAGCTGGACCCAGCTGATGAGGTACTGGTCTGAGATGTTGACATTCCTTGATGAGCCAAGGGATCTCCAGAGTGTCCCATCCATTAGTCTGGCCTTTCTGCATGACTTGACAGGCACCACCCTTTCCAATAACTACAAGAAGCGATGGGTGGCAATGGCCCTAGTAAAGGCCAAGCTCCTCACACTTTGTCATTGGAGGAAGCTGACAGTGCTGACAAGCTCTTAGGGGCTAAACATGGTACACATTGATTAATGTGAGCAGTTTATATACAAAACAAAGCATCAAATGAGCATGGTTGATAGGATATTAGTGTGAAGAAAGGTACAAGTCAAGGGAGCATTGTTACTAAGATATTGTTAACTGTGCCAGGCCTTCACAACTGCGGAAGAGGTATGGATCATGACTTTCAGCAGCATGCTCCCACTTATTAGAGTCTTCACTACAGCCAGCCTGTCCTCTCAATTGTACCAGTACACCTTTGGACACAAAGAAAAGACTCTAGTGTAGATGCAATGAGTTGGTAAAGGATCAGCTGACTTCATTATGGCAATAATCGTAAGTGCAGCAGAGGGATGGCATCAGTACTATGGAAACACATTCTATGCCAGGATCAACAAAAAACTCACTGGAAAGCTGTGCATCATTCAGAATTTGGCGGCCAGTATACCTCGCATCCTCGCACTTACATCACACCACACTGAGGGAGCTTTGATTGCTACCCATTCATAAACAAGCACAATTCAGACTCTTCACCAAAACGTTTAAAGCAGTACATAACATAGGCCCAGAATACCTCAACAAGTGTGTCTGCTTTAACAAATCTTTCAGACACCGCCATTTGTTCATACTCCTACTTGCATACATCCGATGCATACAGAAGATCCGGCAGTTGAGCCTTCTCCTTCATCACTCGTAAAGCTTTGAATGGCTTGCTGCTACACATAAGAGTACCCACCTCACTTTTTGAATTCCACAAGAAGATGAAGATGAAGACCAGGCTTTTCCAGTAGTCCAACTGGGCACTAGGTGTGGCTAGGCTCACACCCACCCAGCATCAGAATACCTTCCCAGGTGATAGTTCTTTCTACAGATCTGAATAACATAACATACCTACATCATCAATCCAGTGTCAATATGTGGTTGTTAAATCCAGGTTCTTTGATTTCCATTGTTTTTCTTTGCACCAGTAGGTATGTTTGTGGGATGTTTTTAATCTTGTGGTATTCAGTCAAATGCTGCGCTTATACATCACATGTTGTGAACCTTGAAAAAAGCATTATTGTAAAACAAAGCGTGTATCCTCCACCCACAGGGTGGCATTGAGATAAAAGTGGCTTCTACATAACCTCTCATCAGAACACTCTTCGACCTGTAGAATATTCAGAAGAAGGACTGACCTGCTGTCTGAAGAAGGAAGACTGGACCTTGAGGAACCTGACCTTTAAGGGCCAAGCGGCACAGAGTATGCCTGAGATCCTCTAGTTCTCCTGCCTTGCAATACAGAGACATTGAACGCTCCGTCTGGCGTAAAAGATCGAGTTTTATTAGCTGCAGCTAGTACAGTTGTCCGTGAAGTCACACAGGGATGGATTCACAAGAGACTGCCCTTTAACTCCGTGGCGCACAGGCTTTTATACAGTGAAATACAATGGATACAATGGATAACCCAAACACATATAGTATTTGAGACATCGACAAATGTTACCAACAATGGTTTAAGCTAAAAAACTGACTCGAGTTCCAGGTGATGTTTGTTGCTGGCACCTTTAAGCAAATTGCAAAGAGAATCCACATGATAAAGTTTACAAGGAAAGAAAACATGGTTGTATGCTCTAGAAGGACAGTCGTGAAACCAGAGAATGCATGAGATGTGTAGCGAAGGGCAGTAGATAAGATAGGCAAGAGGAAAGAATGGTGTGAGCTAACAGACAGTTCGGGCGGGGATTATCCAGCTCAGACATGAATTAGTGTATTCGGCCAGACCCTGACACTAGTTAATAAACACGGGACGAAAAGCTACCTGACACGCAAGGGCAGAAATGACAAATACATCTCGTTTACCAGCTGCCTGAGTGAGGGCAACCTAAAATGGCAGGGAACACAAGATGGAGTCTGGGTACGATCGAGAAACGACAAATTTCAGAACCTCAGACCCTCCTTTTGCCATAACTCAGGCAATAACACAATGACTGGGCTCATGTTAGTCTGAGTCGGAGTCGATATCAATTGCCATAAGGTTGTTTAACTGTTGCTTGACCATCATCTTAATATTCTCTGTTTGTTGGGTTACAGGCCTTGATACACATAAGGTAGCGAACAGACCACAGATAGCAGGACCACAGTGTATGCACAAGCAACAAGAGAATATGGTGGCCAGAATTGCTCCAAGGAATGTTAGTATCTTCCATCCCCAGGTAGATAATAATCCCCATAACCATCCCATGAGGGACCAATCTCCTTCGTCCTGATGGATCGATGTGGAGATGGTATGTAATTTTGAGATGGCCTGATATACAGTCGGGGCGTCATCAGGAATGTATATACAGCAGCTCGATCCAATTAATTTACAGACTCCTCCTCGGTCTGCTAGGATCACATCTAGCGCAATTCTGTTTTGTAACGTCATAAGGCGGTCCGCTCGGAGTTCTGCAGTGATGTTACTTAATGCACCTGCAGTAACATCGATGGTTGTCTCAACCATGCAAACTAATTGCCTAATGTTTCTGCTGTTAATCATTGGTCCCCAGAAGGTAATGAATCCTTTGAAGAAATCTCCTCCCTCCTGGCCAGCTGTGTCTTTGGCATCAAATACGCCTCTACCATATCTGTGTCTGTGATGGTCTGAGGGTGCAGTATACGTTGGGGGAAGCAAGAATGCTAAGTAACATGTTCCCGAAAAGTCAGAGGGGAGCCATGTATATGCTTTGTCATAGCAGACAAAATAGGTTTCTTGTGATGGGATCAATGGAGGGTTATTTTGAGACGTGAATACATATATCTGGGAACAGTTTTGTTGAGTGTCATTCTCCTTGCTATTGATTCGGAGGCAAAAGTTGCCTTGGTGGGGTACAGTCCATGCTGGGGAAGACTTCTCTTGTTTGGTCTTGTTATTAAGTCTGGAAATGTAATGAGTTACATTCCAACCTTCGTAGGCGTTCTTTTCATCCAAAGGGATCTTACTCTTCCCTAGGATTTTAGCCATGGCCACTATACCCTTTATCAAAGTACCGTGGCTAAAATCCATTCCATTCTCAAATGTACCTATCGGATATCGAAGTCTGTTGTGGTAGGCAGCCGAAAACATGGTCAGGTAAGCCCATGCTGAACCTTCATATGAGAAAGGCAATACTAGATAGTGCATGCCTTTATGGGCAGTGTGAGGCATGAGTCCACACACCCAACAGTCAGATATGTTGACAACTAACTGGTGTTGGTGTAACAGCTGGATAAACAAATTATTTTGATACTCCATCCTTCTGTGAGGAAAGGGCACTTCTCTTTTGTTGAAATTTAGTGCGATGAGAAGGTACAGAAGTAGATAAAGGAACAGTTTTGAGTTGCAACACATGGACAATCCAACCTATACATGCTAATAAAACACATAGAATCAGCAACACACACAAGGTTACGCCAAAACGATTACGTAATGATTTACAATATTTGGTTTTCATATTCTGTTTCCTATCTACCTGACGTGATGTACCATCCATTCTGGCTAGAAAAATTTGTCGCTCGCGGAAATCTTCCTCAATCACTTGGCTATTTGATAATCCTGAACCTAGCCGATCTTGACCATAAACCAGGTTCAGTCCAAGACTCCTACCGAGACCCTGTGACGGGGACAGATGGCACAATTATTATCTAAAAAGAAAAATAGTTCATTGGTGGCAAAAGTAACAAATGTTCAAGTCTTTGCTTCAGGCCTGGTCCTCAGGTTGTATCGTTTCTTTGTTGAAATCGTTTGGTCCTGAAAGATTATTTCCGGAGAAGTAGTGTTCACTTGCAGATGTAATGGAATGGTTCTTTGAATAATGTCATCACTTTCTTCCTCAGTCTGGGTGTCTTCCAGCCGTGCGTTACTAAATGGTACAAACCGGGGAGTCTTGTCTCCTTCAGACTCACCTATGCCCCCGCGGACCCACTGGTCAAAAGGCAAGGGCAAGGGTACCTTTTTGCAATGCACGGCGTGGACCCAGTTTTTCTTGCCTTCTATCCTTACTGCTGTCCCGGTAGCCAGTAGAACTTGACGAGGAGGTGACCAGCGAGGATCAAGATTTTTCTTTCGTTGAAAGTTCTTGGTGCAGATCCAGTCTCCCGGTTTGATAGAGTGGCCTGGGTCTGTTGAGGCCTCTGACAGAGCACTTTGAACCTGTTGACGAAGAACACTTAATTTAGAAGTCAAGTCATGAAGGTAATCAATAAGCATAGGGTACGGTATGTCTGAGTACTTCTTAGGACGAGGAACTCCCCAAATGTTGGCGGGGCGTCCGAATATCACTTCATATGGACTAAGTCCCATACGAGAGTGTACAGTAGTTCTGGTGGATAGTAAGGCCAATGGTAAAGCATCAGGCCAGGCAAGACCTGTGCTGGCCTGAATCTTTGCCAATTTGAGTTTGAGAGTGCCATTGTAGCACTCTACCAAACCCGCTGACTGTGGATGGTTTACCGCATGGAATTTTTGCTTGATACCAAGACCTGCACAAACTTTTTGCATGACTTGGCCAACAAATTCGCTTCAATTGTCACTCCAGACAATTCGCGGCAAACCGAATCTAGGAAAAAACTCTTTCAGTAATACTTTAGCAGTTGATACAGCTGTGTTATCTTTCAAGGGGTAAGCCTCTATCCATCTAGAGAATGCACATACTACCACCAGAACATACTTGAGGTTGTTGCATCGATCCATGTGTATATAATCAATCTGTAATACTTCAAAGGGGTACGTAGGGGGAGAGAAATGGCCTGCAGGAGTTGGAGTACCCTTCCCTGGGTTATGCATTAAGCATATAATGCAATGTTTTACCACATTGTCTGCGCATTTCGGAATTCCTTCATTTTGCCAAACTGGAGCCAGGAGTTTGCATATGCCTTTAGCACTAATATGAGCTGGTCCATGAGCCATAGTCACTACAGGTACTACATATGCATCTGGCAACATCCATCGTTGATGCTCTGACAATTCTGTCCAACATCCATTCGAATCCAACATTCCCGTACTTTCTTTCCACTTACTCAATTCTTTCTCTGTAGACTCTTCCTGAATTGTTCTTAAGCTCTCAATTGTGTCCTCACACATTCCTCTTTCCGGGATCTGATTTGCAGAGCCTGCAACTTACATGTGACTTGTGATGTCCCTAGCTGTGTTTTTCGCTACCTCATCTGCGAAAGCATTCCCGCGACCAATGTCATCTGTGACTCTTTTATGTGCACTACACTTGATGATGGCAATTTGGGTAGGTGATGTGAGAGAGTCAAGAAGATCAGTGACCAACTGGCCATGCTGAATCTTCGTTCCATGGGAAGTAAAGAATCCTCTCTCCTTCCATAAACGACCAAAACTGTGTGCCACGCCAAAGGCATATTGGCTGTCTGTGTAAACATTCACTCTTTTCCCTTTCGACAGCACACATGCTCTAGTCAAGGCTATCAATTCTGCAGCCTGGGCTGAATTGTATCTGATGCATGCGGTCTCCACAACTGTATGTAATGTGGTGACTGCATAAGCTGAGGTAATCTCGCCATTGGGTAATTTGAAACAGGAACCGTCAACCCACAAGGTTCCATCCGGATCCTCGAGCGCAGTATCCTTTAAATCTATTCTTCCTTTTGTTTCTTCTTCTGTGCGAAGAAAGCAATCATGATGATCCTGAGAATCTCTTTCATCTGGGAGTGGTAACAATGTAGCTGGATTCAAGGTGTTACATCGCTTTATACGTATGTGGCTTGCTAAGAGAGTCAACTCGTAACCAGACAACCGGGCACTCGTGAGATGTTGTGTTTTAGTTCTATTCAATAAAGTGTCCACAGCATGTGGTACCATGACAGTGAGAGTGTGGTCCAACACTACTCCAGCTGATTGACGAGTAGAGATTGCTGTCACCGCCGTGGCTCTGAGACAGCTAGGTAACACCTTAGCTACCGGGTCTAGCGTAGCAGAAAAGTAGGCACATGGCCTCTGTTTGTCTCCAAATTGTTGTGTCAAAACTGACAATGCACAACCTTCTCTCTCATGGACATAGAGCGTGAAACATTTACTGTAATCAGGGGTACCTAACACAGGAGCAGATCACAGGGCTGATCGTAAGTCAGAAAAACTCTTCTGACATTCATCAGTCCATGGGAGTGGATGGGGCGTGTCTTTCTGTGTAAGTGCTAATAAAGGTTTGACCAATAAAGAAAAATTAGGTATCCATTGTCTGCAGTAGGAAGTAATGCCCAAGAAAGCACGTACTTCTCTACGGGTCGATGGTACAGACATGTGCGTAATTGCTTCAATACGTTCGGGGGTCAGTCGCCTTCCCTCCTTTGATAAGAGATGACCTAAGTATGTAACTTCTTGGCACACGTACTGTAATTTAGAAGGTGATACCTTATGATTGAGATCAGACAAATGCCGCAACAATGCCACAGTCACATCTTTACACACATCCTTTGAATCAGTCGCGATCAACAAATCATCCACATACTGAATAAGAGTGGCTCCTGGAGGTAAAGGGAATGTATCAAGCTGTGACTTAAGAGCTTGACTATAAATGGATGGACTTTCACAATAGCCTTGTGGTGCTCTTTTGAATCGGAAGCTTCGGCCTCCTAAACAAAATCCCAAAATATCTCTGCTCTCTTTAGCAATCGGAATGCTGAAGAAAGCGTTCTTTAAGTCAATCACAGTGAACCAAGCTGCTGAAGCTGGTATCATCGTCAGTAAGGCTGTAATGTCTGGGACAACAGGGAACTGTGGTGAAACAATTTTGTTCACCTCTCGAAGATCAATCACAAATCTATAGACGGGTGGTTGAGAAGGATCAGTTCGCTTAAGAATCAGAAGAATAGGGCTGTTACACACATTTCCTCTCGTTTCTTCCACCACACCCTTATGGACCAAATCTTGAACAATAGCCAATAATGCTTTTTCACCCTCATTGGAAATCTTATACTGAGCTATATGTGGCAGTTTAACATTAGGCTTGAGGGTGACAACATATGGTGGAATCGCAAGACGACCCACATCATTCGGACCCGTAGCCCAAAGACATTCAGGAAGAGATAGTAATTCAGGTGGAAACTTATCTCTAGACAAATGCATTGGCGATGTTAGTTTCTTACCTAGCGTAAGATACACACCAGAAGGGGAGCAGTGTAACGTGGCATGTAACTTTTTCAACAGATCCAAACCCAATAGATTCTCACCACAACCAGTTGTAAGGATAAGTGATGCTTCCAGGTCATATGGACCAATCGAAACAGGTAAAGGGCAAGAGATTGGGTTACGAACTGGGGCGCCGGAAAATCCTACAGATGTGTTTATTAAGCCAGACAAAGGTGCCCGAGGGAGTTTAGAATGAATAATAGAACTTCTCATTGCACCAGTATCCAAAAGAAATGGCTCTGAAATACCCATTGCATTGACAGTGACATAAGGACCATTCTGATCTACAGGAATTGATACTACTCCCTTACTTTGTCTATGGCTGTCCTATTCATTTTGGAAACTTTCGTCGCCACCTTCAACATAATAGTCGTCACTATAATATTGAGTAGACTGGACTCTCTGTTGGTCAAAAGAATTCACAGCGTTAGGAGAGGGAAAGGAACGCTTCTCTTGGAGGGATGTACCTCTACCTCTACCCCTGGAGACTGACTGGAAATTACCACGGCCTCGTGGGACAAACACTCCATTATTACGTTGGAGCAAAACTGGATAATTACTCTTAAAATGTCCCTCTTCCTTACAGTAACCACATTGGTTTGGACCTAGCATAAATCGGGGTACATAATGTTCGGGCTTCTGAAACACTTTCTGAAACTGTGGGGGCTGAGAAGACTGGTGCTGAGCAGGACGTGGAGGATAAGCCTGCTGTAAAAGAACCTTTGTTTTTAAATCTTTATTTTTCTTCTCCTGCTTATCTCCTTGTCTCTGTTTTCATAATATTGTGCTGTAGCCAATATTTTAGCAGTAGATAAAACAGCCCATGCACTCTCGGAACTTTTTAATTTATTCGATAATTCGGGAAGCAAGTTAAATATGAACTTGTCCACAAATAAGCGTTGTCCACCTTCCGTGCTCATATCCTGACCACTATGATCCAGTAAGGTCTCCTCAAAACGAGTGAAGAAATCGGAGACGCTCTCGTCCTTCTTTTGCTTACAGGCAGTTAACTTATCCCAGTTTACTCGTACTGCAGGCATAAGAGTCTTCATTAAATTAATGCTTCTACCAGGAAGTGCTGTAATCAGATCGTCAGGCTTAGCGCCGCCAACTTGTGCTGTGTCAGCAGCTCTAATAGCTGCCCAAACACCACCTAGTTCGGCAGCATGATCTTCCCTACGAATTTTCGCCCATATTGCTTGTGGAACAACATTCCCAAATAACATATCAATATCAGCTAAGTTCATAACGCAAGCCTCAACTGTCTGGGATAGCTCCTTATAATAGCCAGTAGGGTTTTTACGTGGGTCTGGAAGTGTTTGTTTAAGGGCTAAAACTTCAGCTCTTTTCCAAGGTTCATGTACCCATATACGCTGGAAATGAGCAGCCACCGGATTAGCACCACCTACCGCCTATCTCCATACTGGGGGAACTCCACGCATTGGATAATGTTTCGTTTTGTCAATAAGATCAGTTTCGGGGAGTTTTAGAGAGAGAAATGAAGTCCTAAATACAATCAGCATAATAACCGCTTTCTCAACGTCTGCTCCTACTATAAAACCTTTATCAAAATCGGCTTGGAGCTTCATCAGTTCCATAGGAGCCGTGTCTTATTCCATATCGTGCCAACCCTTAATGAGAGTATCGCACATTATGTCAAAAACATATCTTTGAATGGGCTCTGTCCATTGACAAAAGGTGCTCATAATATACCGTGCACTATATATTGGACCTTTCTCAATCCATTTACGGGCGAGGGAACCTAATACTGCTTTTTCTTCCGTAAGAGGAAGCTGACAACGAGATTGTCGTCTAGAAAAAGACGGTGACAGATTCAGGGCTCCAATTAAAGGAGAAAAGAAACTTGTGAAAGCATTTGTGAGTCTCTTCGGTGTACCTGGAAAATCTCACACCAGAACAGGGGATAGAGAGGAATTTAAAGGAGAGGGAATAACAGGAGGAGGAGAAAACAAAGGCTGAGAAAGAAGAGAAGTATTATTTGGCTGAGCAGGTCGCTGAGCAGCTGCTGGCTGAGCCATAGGAGGTGCATTAGGAGTTTGCACATAGGGTGAAGGAGAATTCAACAAACAAGACATTAAAGGGTCTTCCTCTATATCTTTACTCTTCTCTGAAGGGGAAGTAGGCAACACCGGATAGCATCTATCTACTGCCATGTGATGTTGTCTTTCTGATACCTCCCTAGCAGAGTCTACTTCGTTATTTCTTAACTGCTGGGCAGTCTGTAAAATCGACACATTTTTATCATTTTGATCTCTTCTTGCTTGTTTCATTTCTTTCTGTTTGGCTTCCTTTCGCCAAAGGCGGAACGAGTCAAACATTGCCGGCCGGGCTTTTCTTCTAAACAAAGTGGTTTCTAAATTGTCTAATATATTGGGCTCAAAACTGCCATTTTGTGGCCACTGCAAAACACCTTCTCTTCTGGTATATCGGACCCATGTTTCGTTAAAATTAATGGGACCAATACCATGTTTTGAATAGAGCTCATAAGTGGGAGTTCCAACCGGAGGAATCGGACAAGAGTCCTCGAGCTGGGAGTCCCTAGTACAACCTAAGCAACAAAATCGAAGAAACTTACTTAGACCAGGCATCGTTATTTCTCTGGACTATTCTACAAACTTCAAAAAAGGGGGGGGGGGTGTCAATTCTTAACAAAACAGCACAAACGTACTCACCCCTTGGCTTCAATTATTGCAACAATTGAAATACAAAAAGGAAACTCAAGGACCCAAAAAACCAAATTTTGTGGGAGCGACCAACCAATCAAATACTTAACTAAGTATCTTCTTACACCAACCGGAGGTCCGTCTATCGTCTCGCTCTACCAAATCGTCACAAAAAACGGGGCCAAGGCAGGACGGCAATCAGGGCAGCAGCCGCAGCAGCCGTCTGAAAGGAGAAGCCACGCCGTAAAATCCTTCGGTCCACTTCCGACATACAGGGGCAATCACGTGGGGCGCCTCCTCCGGAATTTCCTTGCGGGGCCCCTCACGACCTTCTGGCTGCACCGCTACCACTGAAGCCGTCCCTTCATGGTCGCCATTTGAGGAACCTGACCTTTAAGGGCCAAGCGGCGCAGAGTACGCCTGAGATCCTCTAGTTCTCCTGCCTTGCAATACAGAGACACTGGACACTCCGTCTGGCGTAAGAGATCGAGTTTTATTAGCTGCAGCTAGTAGAGTTGTCCGTGAAGTCACACAGGGATGGATTCACAAGCGACTGCCATTTAACTCCGTGGCGCACAGGCTTTTATACAGTGGAATACAATGGATACAATGGATAACCCAAACACATATAGTATTTGAAACATCGACAAATGTTACCAACAATGGTTTAAGCTAAAAACTGACTCGAGTTCCAGGTGATGTTTGTTGCTGGCCCCTTTAAGCAAATTGCAAAGAGAATCCACATGATAAAGTTTACAAGGAAAGAAAACATGGTTGTATGCTCTAGAAGGACAGTCGTGAAACCAGAGAATGCATGAGATGTGTAGCGAAGGGCAGTAGATAAGATAGGCGAGAGGAAAGAATGGTGTGAGCTAACAGACAGTTCGGGCGGGGATTATCCAGTTCAGACATGAATTAGTGTATTCGGCCAGACCCTGACACTAGTTAATAAACACGGGACGAAAAGCTACCTGACACGCAAGGGCAGAAATGACTAAAACATCTCGTTTACCAGCTGCCTGAGTGAGGGCAACCTAAAATGGCGGAGAACACAAGATGGAGTCTGGGTACAATAGAGAAACGACAAATTTCAGAACCTCAACCTGCTTGCCTTGAACCCAGACTTACCAGAAGTCCTCCTGTTTAAGCTAGAGGAACACAACAAGCTTCCAGAGACCTCCCTGCAACTGCCCAGTTGACCAGCACCAACTTGAATTGCCTGGACCTTTCTGAGCCCTGGTGCTGGCCTCTGCTGTAGTGAGTCCCGGCCCCAAGAGGTGCCCCCATGGTCTGAACCCTTGGCTTTCATCAGAGTGTACTTCTTCTGCCTTAAAAACACAAGTCCTGAGCTCCAATTGAAGATTAAGGTTTCATTCTTTAATTGAAATTTACTCTATTTTGATAAATTGGTTTGGGATTTTTATTATGTGGTATTTTCACTTTATTGCTGTTTTAACGCTGCCTAAAAGCTTTACACACTACATCTAAGTTAGGCCTTACTTTGTTTGTGCCAGGCTACTAGAGGGAGACACACAGTTGTATTTAGTGACTTCTGTAGTTCACCCTTACAAGGATTATGTGTATTACTGAGTGGGGCTCTCACCCCCTCAAGTAACAACCCACTTTCTTACAGCTTCCAGCCCCTCACCTTATTGTAATATAGCAAAACCAACTAATGTTCCCCATGAAGGTACTTCACTATTGAACTAGGAGATGTCATTGATCATCATGGGTATTATAATTTAATGAGAAACAATGGAAAAAATGGAAGCAGGCAGTGTTGGTGGCATTACATTACCAAGAGCAGGTTAACTAAATCTGAGCTGCTCTTTCTATGTGGCGCTCCCCACCCAACCAATAACCTGGCTCATCATCATCTTCCTCTCATCCAAGGCTTTCAAGAGGTTTCCCTTTTCCTCCTCTCTTGTGGTGGATCTCGGTCAGGTTCCAAGAACGGGAATGCATTTTCTTTTCCTTGCTGGAGATCATGAAGTCTCATGTGTCCAAAGGAAGACCTTCACAACAAGATCTTGCTCTGCAGCAAGCTCAACTTCATGCACTTATCCTACTTCTAAAAGATCAGGTGTAGGCTTTGGTTCCTGCTGTTGGCTTATCTGTGAAGAATCTATTTGCTGCTGGGACAAATCAATTTCAGAATCACTGCAATTCTACTAGGCCATGGGAATCCTATGGGAGGCAGGGTAGGTAATCAAACAAAATAATTAATTGCTAGTGACCTCTAGGGCCCAAGGGGAACCCAGTTCTTTCAGATGGAACCTCTATCCATGCTACAGTGAAAATAGCTTTTGGGGCCTTGTTGCTGTAAGGACATGTTTAACATGAAACGTTCACCTTTCGTACTTTTAAACACCATGGATGCTGCTTCATGAACCTTAAAGCATACTTAGGCAACCTTTATTAAAATTTAAAAGGAGGGCTTAGCCCAGTCAAAAGGGGTTATGTTGAACGGTTGAAGTTGCAGTTTTAAAAATGTACAGAGAGGCTACAGTGGTAAGCCTGCAGTGATGCCTGCAGTGATAACAGCAATGTCACTGTAGTGGGTTGCACATTGGGTGCTGCAGTCTACTGGTGATATTTAACTTACAGGCCTTGGTTATCTTGTGTACCACATTCTACAGAGTAAGGGGCCTATTACGATTTTGGCCAGGTTTTCCAACCGAGATCGTCGGTTTCAATACCGACCACCTAATTACAATCTACGCAGTCAGAATTAAAACTGTCTAGTGATTACGGCTGGATTCCAACGGGCAGTCGGAGACTGGCCTGTAATCCCAATGGGCGGCATTTCCGCAATTGGGATTACGATTCTTGGTTTCCCACAGGCTTTCCATGTCTGGCTCTCCGAATTTTGAAAGCCTGTCAGAAAGTGTGTATGGGGGCCCCTGACAGTGCCCCCTTCTCTTTGGGCCTTCCGGTTGGGGGCTAAGGCATCTCTGCACTGTGTGGCAGGCACCTTGAGGTGCCTGCCACGTGGTGAAAACATTCTCCCATTTCTCTATGAAAGCTTGTGCTATGGCCAGTTTAGGGCTGCATGTCCATTAGGAGCATAGCCAATGTCAACATGTTTTAGGGGCCAGAGCACATTCACTGCAGCCTAGTTGGCAGAGTACTAGTGCATAGAGTCAGAAATCCAACAACGGGGGTTATCCTGCAAAAATAGGCATTTTCCTACCATTGATTTCTTTACTTGGTGAATGGTGATGTTCACTTGGTCATCTTCTATCTAAGCTTTTTTAAAGTTATAAATGCATTAAATTTACATATTTTACAGCGTAAATACTTTTTATATATCTATATATATCTCAATGTTGTTGTTTTATTTAATAAAGGTGAAATAATTTTTTTAAATGTATATTGTTGTTTTTATATCTTATTGTACCTTATTACAACAAATATGTATAGCATTATAAATGATTTATAGTGTATTTTCTGTATTGGAATAAATGTTTGCCAACTGTTTTTTTTTTTAAGTGTTTAGTTTCATTTTGTTCTTGTTAGAATAACAACATATGTGTTGTCTATAATTTAGTTAGCAATATGTTTATGTTTAGTATGTTTTATTGTGGTAATGATGTTTTTTCATTTTTTTGTTAACAATATTTTGGTACTTTAGATATTTTTAAGGGAAATATTTCTGTTGTTGATATTATTGTTTACTCATTTTTAGTATAGGTTTGCAATATTAAGGTAATAAATATATTGTTGCAATGGTTGTGAAGTTAGATATTGTTTTCTACGATATTGTGTCATACAACCCTCTGACGACATTGGATACTGAGAACAAACCCACTTTGGGGGACTATATCTAGTGCATCCAAATCTTATTAACACAAAGCTTAACAGGTTTCCTCTTGAAGCACAGATATGTTTTATTCCAGTGAAATCTTCACACTAGAAAGATACATTTTAAGATGACACCATGTAAACAAAAACATTATGCATGTTGTCACATTTTCATAGTGAAAACTCGAACTAAAAGGCAGTAACCACGACCATTAAATACCTAGACCCTTTGTATCGGGTATGTAGCGGGTACAGTAAATACCTCATCCCAATCTGTTCCACTCAGAATTGAGACTGAGAGTGCATTAAAACACAGTCAAATTCTTTATTGAAAAAAACGAATGAGAAACAAGAGATTGAAATATTGGCATAGATTTTGAGTGATTTGCTTAAGGTGGTATGTTTCGTGTCAGACATCTGTTTGCATCACAGGCTTGTTTAATCCATAAGAATGTTTTCTTTTTACATTACTATTAAGGAGATAACTAAATGCAGTCACCACATGATTACACGATCGATGACACACTGAAATGTAATTTCTCTCAGAATATACCTATTTGATGAGAGTGACCAGGTGGCAAGATGGGGTTATTTTCTAAACTATTTATAATCCAGAAAAGCGAATGTGGTTGTTGGAAAAGTCACTAGTTTTATTGGGCTACAGCGAGTTAGTTAAAAAAATTGTTTGCATTTTTTTCAAAGGAGAAAAGTAAAATAAGAATCCGGTAAGAACATCAATTTACTTAGGTTTTCTTGTGTTCGAAGAAACCCCCCGTAGTATTTGTACAAATGTATTGCTCCGTTACTAATAACCATGCTGCCTAACAGTGGGAATTCTTGGTGTTGATGGAGCTATTGATCATACAAACATTAAAATGATGTCTCCTGTAGTAAATGCCAAGAGAAGAGAGGTGCATTAATCAGGAAATCGATGGAGCTGTCAATAGGCAGGCTAAGACTGACAATGTAATGCACTTGGCAGGCCTAGCGCCTGTGGGCCGGGAGGTAAGGAGCCCAGGTAGACCTGCGTCCCCCCTGCAGGCAGCGTTAAAGAGAGGAGAAAATAAGAGAAACGCTCCCTTTTGATTTGTTCCATAAGAGTAGGCTTTGGATTATCACTTCAATGACCTTTAAATGTGCAATTTAAAAGCGCATGCTTGTTTTCCCTGAAAGAACGTTGCTAATTGATACAAATGCAGCGAGGCCGATGGAGAAAACAATAAATCAAAATTATGAACGTGGAATTTGAAGCAGAAGACATTAATTACTGTTTTCTTGTTACTTTTAACGCTGCCAGTTTAAGCGCACAATGCACGGCAGTTAATGCATGTAACACCTAAAATGCATCTTTAATGAACATATACTTGCTCAATACTTGTCATCAAGGGTTAGCTACCATTCACAGATAACATTTCTAAAAATGGTATCTTAACACATCTGTCTTGCCACAGGTAGCACCTCTGTCATGTCCACCTATTTCATACATGACAGAGGTACATGATACATTACAGTTTTTGTCTGGGTGTCGTATTACTAGTTCAACAATAGAACAAACACAGCTCCCCTCTTTCTAAAATTCCAGCCTATAATATTCTGCATGTCTTCGTAAGAACTCACATTGAGACATAATATTACCCCTGCTCCTGATGACGGGGATGCTAGATAATTGGATCAAAGATTTAAAACAATAAGACAATTTAAAATCCAACCATTTATATTTCCCACCAAGTTTGCAACATCGTCAATTCAAGACATTTTGCTGTGCTGAGCTGCATCATTTTAAAAGTACATGGATGCATTATATTTACAACAATATGATGCATCCCTCTGCTCTGGCGCACAATTGGCTGCCATGCGCCAATGCAGGCACCCTTGCACCATGGTACAAGGGGGCCTGCATTGCGGGCAGTAGAGGCCCGTGGAGGAAGTGCCTCGGGGCGGTGGGGAGGGGCGGGGGAGGGTCAGGGTGGGGGGTAGTAAAGTCCAGCTCACAGTAGATCGGAGTAATGTAAACAAATAAATAAATAAAATGAATTTCATTGCGCGCGCTGAAACCCCTTTGAAGCAATATTAAATACAAATTATACTATCTCTTGTTTGCAACACGCTAGAAACATGATTAAATCACTCTAATATTCATTTAATGTGGAACTCAATGGTGAAGCCAGATTTGGTATTACTATTAAGGAAAAGTAACTTTTAGAAAGCTACTCTTCGCCTGCCTTCAGCTCCTAGAGCCTAATTTGCATTAGCTCTCCAGCAATAGTCACACCAGGTTTGGCCCTGATGAGGTGGGAATCTTGCTTCCAGTGCAGATGCAATGGCTTGATTGAGCAAAGGTGGTAGTTGTGGAGAGTCTAGGAACCTAATTTTCTTTAAAGGGGCCTCCCTTTTCACAAGCAAAAATTAGGTGCCAACCGAGAAGACTCCAGTTGTTGGCCTCTTAGTCAGGCTGATACCAAACCCAGTGAGGGGGAGCTACTCCACTACTGGTTTGAGGTGACCACAGAGGAGGGACCTGCTCATTCCTGAGGCCACACCTCTGGGTGGGTACACAGGCTCTCCACAAGGGGAGAAGGGATTCGCCAACTTTGACTTTGAGAGTGAGGGGCACCTTGGGATTGTTCGCAGCAGCACATACAGGAACTGCTGCAATATTAAGTAGTATTATCCCTAGGAACATATACCCCATTGGTTAGGCAAAATCCAGGAGTCTCCTTCACCATCTAGCTGGTACCAGGTATAAATGTGGCCCCTCCAGGCACCCACTTGAGAATACTTTCTGAACCTATAGCGGTATAGAAGAGGCCTGGACCTCGTTTCTGTGACCCAAGAGGAGCAGTACCAACTTGACCTTACTTGACCCCTGCTAGATGCCTTAGACGGAGAGAGCCTTGATCCCTAAGGGCTATTCATCAGGTCCTCTGAAAGGCTGGCATTTAAAAACCTTTTGGAATTCCAAACAGCCAGAGGACTGGAACAAACTACCCCAACCTATCTGCCCAAGGAGCAACTTCTCTGGGTTAAAAAAACAGGATCCACCTGCCAAGAAACAACTTTGAGGCAGTGGACTCTCGGCAAGAAGGTATTCAGCCTTGTGGAACTCATTGGCCAATACAGCATGCAGCCCTGCCCTGCTGGGATATTATGAGCTTAAAAAAAGAGACTAAGTCCAAAGGTTAAAAACTTGAGGGGGAAAAGGCACCAAAAGTATCTGGTACTTCTTTGGGTGCAAATTTGGATTTATTCTGCCCCAAGCTTTTCCTGTAAAAACCCAACAGCTTATGTGGGACTTTGTCCCACACCTGTCTGACTTTGTGAGTTCATCTTCAAATACAGCCTGTTGGTTTTCCCAGCTGAAAGATTTTTGCTTCCAAAAATGAAAATAGGGATCATATTAATGAGGCTATGAGGCATATTTACTATTATTTTCCTCACTGCAGCACAGAAAGAGAACTAACTGTGTCTCTTTGCCTAAAAGGAAGAGAGCATAAATGCTACATACTTACAAAGACATGGAGCATGTCTGCTCTCCACTTGCACTGGTGAACTGTGTACTGCCTAGCGGCAATCCAGACTACCTAGCACCATAGCTGGGATATGTATAGGTGGGACATGTAGAAAATCAATGTGACCAGTCCCTACAGGGACATTGCCCTTACAGCTATTTTCACTTTGACGAGGCTCTCGCTGGTCAATAGAAAAACACTTGGCAACAAGTGTAAATAATAATTCTGCTATCTCTGTTTTGCAACAAACTAGAAACACTCTATTCAATATTTATTAAAAGCCCAAATTATGGTGAAGCCAGATTTTTTATAAATATTACCGAAAACTAACTTTATAAAGCTACCCTTCTCATGCCTGCAGCTTATGGAGGCTAGTTTGCATTAGCTCTCCAGCAGTAGCTGTGCAGGAATAGCCCCAAAAAGGCAGGACAACTGCTCTGAGAGTAGGGTGTGGGGAGGTGTTTTGTTCCCCTCACAGAGAGACTAATTGAGGTGAGCCCAGAAACGTAGTTTACTTCAAAAGGCGTCTCCTTTCACAAGCAAATATTAGGTGATGTATGGGAAAGCCCCAGCTGATGATGAGTGGGGCAAGAAATCTATAGGCCACTCCCAGGCCAACACTACTCATGTCAAAATACTGGTGCACTTCACTTCCTAGCCACGGCGACCTACTAGATTTTCAATGTGAGCACAGTGTAAATCTCACCGTCAAGCCATTTATGATGGGTACTGAGATGCAACAGTTCATGCTACATTAACTGGTAGAAAGGCTACGATTGGCAAGGAAATCTTATGCCATTGCCATTTCCTTTGTGTATTTGGTGAAATTGGGACATGTGGCAATTCAGCCACCACATAAATGGGAACTCCTTTAATACAACAGACACTGGCACTCCATCAACATGCAAGCTGTCTGGAAAGTTAGGGTCTGTTTCACTGATCTGTATGCTACCTTTCTTGGGAGCACGAAGGACAGCAAGATATTTTGACAATCATTAATTGACATCAGTTAGATACTGGTGACTTTAACTCATGACTAGTAGGTCATCCTGCACTGACACTGCATGAACATCAGGTGAATGCCATCTCAAATATGGTTACTCATGACTTCTACACAATCTAATATACAGAGATGACACTGAGATTAAGTGTATGCATGTAAAAGTCAAGTGGTGAAACCCTGAAGATAATCAGAACATGACATATATCACATCTCTTTGTTGAAGATGATCCAGGCATGCCCTCTCTCCCCATCTCCTCACACGTTTCCAACAACCAACCACATAGCCTCAATAGAGATACAGTAGGGTATGCAGACATACTCAAGCCATTATTGACTACACTTTTGTTTTCTTCAAGTTGTAATTGCGAAGTCTTGTTCATCGGGAGAGCTCCTGAACTCCCTAGAAATTGTGCACAATTTTAGGTTGCTGCATACTGCACAATATCGCCATGTGACAGGTGTTATATGCAGACCTTACCCCTAAAATACAGCCTCATCCGGGTTCCTGAGGGGAGCACAGGACAGAGGTCAGGGTATTCAGGTGTGGGACCGACATATAGCCTCATATTTTAACTGAGTTGTTTGCTCCTTCACTGTGGTTAGAGACTGTCAAGACGAAGAATAAGGGTGGATTATCATACCATCCACATACATGCACACATATACCTATTTGCTTTTCTTATGTCTTCATAAATGTGGAAATAAATATTAAATGACCTCCAGACAAAATGTCATAACTTCCACTATGTCTATGGCTATTTCTGCGCTCAGAGAAGGCGATCTCTGGATTTGGGAGGAGATTTATGTACACTGCCTATTGCTACACACAGGGAATAACATACATGGACAGGATGTAGGCCATTCTTAAGTAATCCATTCACCCAAACCCCATCCTCCTCTGTCATGCTCCTCCTTTGGTCATCAAGTCCCCAAGCATTGTTGAGGGTTATGAAGATATGGCCCACTACAAAAAATTAGAGATCATCAAATTCTATTCTCCGCTATATGGGAGGGGCTGACAAACGGTTGAGCAATGAAATTGCCCTGGATCAGGAAAACTCCTACCTGCAGTGCAAATGTATGCCCACTTATGGAAAGGAATGGAGTGGAACAAACACTTAAAGAACCTCCACTGCAGAATACACCTGAAGGTGTTCAATGGACTGTGGGTATTCTTCTGGCCACATTTGCAGCAACCTTAACACCAGTACACAGGATTGCCCTGAGAATAGCCTAGGCCTGGGCGAAAATTTCGTTCCGTTCGCGGAAATTGCGATAATTTGACATTTTCACGTTCCGCGGAGAGCGCGAAAATGTAAAAATTTCCGCTTTCCGCAGCTTGGCAATAATTTGTTTCTTGCTCGCGCTGTAAAATAATACATTCTCGCGCGCGCGCGATCGCCTTATCTGAATCCCTGCGTTCGCCGACAAGTTTTCTTGATCCGGTCGAGTTCTCCATGAGATGTTGGATTGTTTTTAGCCATTTGCGCTGTCTCGCGACAGTTCGCGACCGCAGTGACGTCATGCGTCGCGCGACCACGTCTTTTTTCTCGCGATCATGCACCGCGAGACAACTCAAAACAAGATGGCCGCGCCCGCGAACAACCACATGGGTAAGTTGGCGACCCGCAACCATGCAGAAAATCTCGCGAACATGCGGGAAAAAAAATCCGCCTCTTCGCGATATTTCCGCTTGTTTGCGATAATTTTAAAAATGTTCGCGTTAATTTGCGAAAGTGGATTTTGCAAATTCCGCCCACCCCTAGCCAACCCTCCATGACCTGGTGGAGGTATTATGACAGCTGAATGGCGAGGAGTCTGATATGTATTTCAACAGATAAGTGCATGTATGTTTTGAATGTGTTATCTAGTCGTGCCTCTTGCCTACTATGTTGGCTGTACCATATGCAGGGCCACTGACATAATGTGATTTTGTGGCTGTTGCATTTTTCCGCATAATTATGGATTTGCTGCATTTGTCACATTATCTATCATCTGCTGCACAATTTGCAGATTTACAACCAAAAACATTTGTTTTTAGTTCAACTGGATCAAAGGTTAGCAAAAAGGTGGTGACTCTTGTTGCTGTGCTGCAGAAGGCACTTTGCAATGGCTAACTGTTCACCTTCCAGTTGCATATTG
Source organism: Triturus cristatus (assembly GCF_964204655.1). NCBI lineage: Eukaryota > Metazoa > Chordata > Amphibia > Caudata > Salamandridae > Triturus > Triturus cristatus. The sequence continues at coordinate 582,861,754 of NC_140586.1, forward strand.
ATGTATTTGGGTGTTAAACGAGTACTTATAAGGTGAAACCTTTGCCCAATCAGTATTAATGTGTAAGAAAGACAAAAAAAATCTGATACTCTCATAAAATATGCTGCATTATATCACATAATAAGCATTTTCTTGCCAAGTAATTTAGTAAACCCTGCCACATAAACTGGTCCTTTCTTGCCAAATAATTCCAGTGGCTCTTCCATATGTTATTTTCTCAAAACTCTTGCTTGAATGAATACATTTATGCTGATTTAGATGTAGGATATGTTGACAATGTCCTATAAATATCTCAGCACAATGGAACTTTCAAATGTGAAAGCAAAAATAAATGTATGTAACACTAGGGGTGTCCACCATTTGTATAATTCTCTTTCGTGTAATTCTGTGAACTGCCTTCAAAATTATGTGAAATTGTGTGCATATTGCACAGAATGTAAATCCATTAATTTGCGCTATATTTTAGCATGAAATGTGTCTTCACATGAATTTTTGATGCCAGGATGCATTTAAACAAAGTACAGTGAACAACATTGTGAGAAGTTGGCCTGGTATATGCTGTTAATTAGTTAAAGTGGACACCTTGCACCAGTACAATTCGACTCTTATGGTAGTAGGTTAAAGACAACCTTTTAAAGAAAGCTATCCTAGTGGTAGCTGTGGAGAGCAGCCTTCAGGCTAAGTCTTTAGAGGAATGTAAAGCAGCTTGTTTTACCTTATAATCTCTTGAATTACCAAATGAAAGGACACCACACAGGTATATATATAAAATATATATGTATTTATTACTAACAACTCTCTACTAATCTCTTTATGAGATTAGAAGTCAAGGACATATGCACAAATCAACATTTCACAACAAGTTAAGCACAAATATGGCTGGGGCCCTAGGGGCGTACCAGACCATATACTAAAAAAGAGACTTAGAGATAACGACTAGGGCCTTCAGAAGTGCTGGGGCCTCACTAATGCACCCAAGGCAGGTAAGTAAAGGACCCACGGGAGGCGCATGCAGTGTGAGAACACAGCCGCGGATCCCAATTGACTTCAAAGGAGCAAATCGCGATTGGAAATTTAGAGTTTTATGATACTTCGGTAGAGTCTACAAGCAAGTCACTTACATGGTAGGTAATTCTAGAGCCAACACCCACAGGAGCACTGGAGTGCTGGAGTTACCTCACCCAGGGAAACCGGGTGCATAGGTATCTTTTGGTGTTGGGTCGCGGCGTCGTTTTCAATGGGAGCCAAAGAAGACTTGCTGCTTGTGAAGACAGGAGAAGTGTCCGGTGCAATCCAAGGCTGGATTCAGAAGAAGGAAGTCCTGAAAGCAGAGGGGACAGTGTTTAAAGTCACTTGGCAGTGGCCCGGGGCAAGGAAGATGGATGCCCACAGTCGTCGGGTGATTTCAGGTGATCCACGAGTGTCTTGACTCTTCAGCCACGAGGTCCAGGAGGCATCAACGACAACCAGGAGCTGGATTCGGCATGAACCATAAAGTCTGCAGCTTACTGCGGTGTCGGAAACCAGATTGGAGCCAACAAGCCTTGGTAACAGCAAGTCTCATGGAAAGTGTAAAAAGTCAGCGGTACAGACCAGCAATGTCTGAGGGACTCACCCAGCGACTGTAAGTCAGTGCAGGCCTGAAGCAACTAGGGGAGCCTTTTGGATTTGTAGAAAAGTCTTCTGGGGACCCACAAGTCAACCGGCAGGGGATCGCAAAGACGCCTTGGGAGGATTCACTCAACAGGGGCCCACGGTCTCTCGGGATGGGGTAGGTCTCTGGTCGTCAGTGGAAATCCTGCTGGAAGCTAGGTCCACATGTGGTCAAATGGACAAGTTCGTAGAACGTCGTGAAGGGGTTGCACTTGAAAATAGTGCATGGTACCCTGGGATTGCGGTTCCTCGTCACTCATGAGGTCCATTTGCCGCAGCGTCGCTGGGGACTCACGGTGGCCTTGGAGAAGTCAGGAAATCCTCTTCCTGGGATGCAGGGTCTTCGAACTCCGGCGGGAGCGGGAAAGTTTGCGACCGTTGATTGCAAGATTGGGTGCCTGCCAAGCAGGGGAGTCACTCCTTGACTCCAAGGGAGATTCTTCAGTCTTCCAGAGGTTGTGGAACGTCGAAAGTCCAGGATTCTTCCTCAGAGCGTCATCTAGGGATATCTAGTTTGCAATGGCAAGGGTTCCCTAACTTATACTAGAAGGAAGGGAGGGACTAGCTCTATGACCCCAACTATGGGAGGGTTAGGGGAGTGGGTGGCTACACCCACTTCCCTTTGTCCAGTTTCACACCAGAGCAGGGGCAGGTTGCCCCTGAGCCAGCTTGAACTGATGTATGCACAGAGGAGCCTACTGCTCCCCCAGTGCAGGACTTCAAAGCACTCCAGGAGTGCACCCACCCAGCCCCAATACACTTAACCCTGTCTGGGAGGTGACCACACCTCCCTGTGACAGGATGCCAATTGTTGGGCCTCCTCCACTGCGAGCTTCGGTCATCAGCAGGAGAGTAGCCCAGTGTCTGTGACTGGTGGTATCCATTTTGTGATGCCAGGGCTCTTCAGGATTCTTCTGTGTTTCCACAGTGGGTACATGTCTATCCCTCTAGAAGGGTGGGATCATACTCCCACACCAGTTACTGGTGTGGGGGTATGATTCCAAAGCGTTTGACACCAAACACGACATGTTTTGATGCAGCCATTCCAAAGTTAGCATTTACCGTGAGGTTATAATGCACTTAAGAGTATATGGTTTGACTGCATTCACAAACAGCCCCAGAGAATGGACTCTGAGAGCTGCAGAGGGGCCCTGCTCAGGCAGAGGCACCCCCTCACATGGAAACCAAGCACCCTGCCCTCAGGAATGATAGGGCCTGCCTTAGGGGTGACTGATAGGTTTAAATGTGTGTGCAGGAGAGATATAGGGAACATATATCTCAGTGAGGAGTGCTAGCACCACCTCACCTAGGCTGCAGTAGCAGGCCTGTGGTGTCAGATTTAGTCTGCTTCCCAGGGCTGGCATAATACATGTTTCAGCCCCTGGTAGGCCTGTGAAGTACCTATGCCCTTGGTACCTAAGGTACCATATACTAGGGGCTAATAAGGTACCACAGTATCCAATCACTAGTGCACCTAATATGCACTCCAAGTTGTTTAGAGAGAACAGAGAGTCTGGGGCCCTGATTAGCAGGGTCCCAGCCAGACTATAGCCAGAAACCAATGTAAACATCAGAAAAGAAAGTGGGGGCAACATTAGGTGCAGCTCCTACTCTCCGACAAACAGCCGCTCATGATCTGTTGTTCTCGTACATTTGTGGTAAGTTTTTACCATGAATGGTGCATTTCATGGAACATTGCTTATAGCGAAAGTTGCATACTTATACAAATTGTCATAATGGGGAAAATTCAGAAAATTTACGTAATAAGCATAATGTGAAATTCTCAAAATCATATGAATACCACCAGCATTATTTAGTTTTCACCCAGGCATATGCAAAACTGACATTGCACAAGTTATTTTAGGTATCCGAAATATACTGATGTAGTTTAGCCATATATAACATAGTAAAATATTATTTAATGGTGGTGATGTAACATGTCCTTTTAAGTGGATGTTCCTTAGTCACAGCCTGTTGGAAAATGGCCCTCTCTGAAGGGTCACCCATACATTTTGCCTTCCTCCTCCACTTTATCTAATCGTTTCGTTGGCATGAGGACTCTGAGCACTTTCTCACTGCTAACCAGTGCTAAAGTGCATGTGCTTCTCCCCTAAACATGGTGACATTGGTGTATACCTAATTGCCATATTTAGTTTATTTATAAGTCTCTTGTAAAGTGGCATACCATATACCCAGGGCCTGTGACCCAAATGCTGCTAGCGGGCTTGCAGCACTGAATGTGCCACCCACACAAGTAGGCTTTCAAACCAGGCTCACGCCTGCCATTGCAGACCCTGCATGTGCAGTTTGCTGTCACTTCAACTTGGCATTTAAAACTCCTGGCCAAGCCTTAAACTCCCCTTTTTGTACACACAAGTCACCCCTAAGGTAGGGCTGAGGCATCCCTAAGGGCAAAGTGCTGTGTAAGTAAAAGTTACGGCATGTCCCTTTAAGTTTTATATGCCCTGGTTAGTGACAAACATCAAAATTCATTTTTTACTACTGTGAAGCACACTCCTCTCATATGCTAGCATTGGAAATGTCTAAAGACACTTTTAAGATGTAATTCCTGATCAGAAAGAATAGCTTCATCATGTTTTATTTCTTTAGAAAAGAAATGATACATCCTCTTTATTGATAAAGTTGGATTTAACATTACTATTTTTAAAATGACACTTTTAGAAAGGTGACTTTTCTCTACTCTTACTGCTCTTTGTGCCTTGCAAGCTGGTTCCAATATACATCTAGGATGGGTGACATCTACCCTTTGTACATTCCCTCAAGACAGCCACAAACACAGGAAGGAAGTGTGTGACAGAGAACTCATCTGCATTCATCTGCATTCTGATAGCTCTGTCTGGGCAAGAAGAGGGAAGGGGAGCTGTCACTTGACTTCTGCTTTATAAAACCTGCTTTTCTGCTTTGCTGGGCTGTCCTGCTGCCTGCTGATCCCTACCCTTCTGAGTATAAGGACAGAACCCATCTCACTTGAACCCAGAGTGACTCCAAGGGCTTGCTGACTTTCACCCTGTTCTGAAGTCTCAGGGCCATCAAAGACGTTCTTCAACCCTGCAACAGCACCTTTGCTATCTGTGAGTCCTGCCCTGCCATGTTGTGCCAATCCAGTCCTGGGCCCTTGAAAGAGGACTTCTGCTATACAGAACCATCAAAATTGAACCAAGGATGACTTTGCATTGATCAGAACTGACTCATTGCCCCCTGACGCCAACGCAGGAGCTGATTGACGACATCACTTCGATGGACTGCATGGCTCGATGACAATGCAGTGCCTGTATCATAAAGGGGTTCGTTGATTAAGAACCAAGGCATCAAATCTTCCATGTCGACACTTGCTCCATTTAAGGTACTTTTTCAGTTGGACCTGCATGAGTCCTATAGTCGGCATGCTCTCCATTGTGATTGTCCTGAACTTTGGATTTCCCCCTGTCCAGCGTGATTGCAAGTTACCCCTATGTGCTATTTTCTTCTAAACACTACTTTTTGATTTCATCTTTGATAGAGCTGGCATTCTTGGCGTGGGTTCCCCTGACTTTTTTCCTCTATCTCCTGTATTTTTGACTAAATGCTGGATTTAGTTTTTGCTGGTTTAGGTACTCTGGGTACTTTGCCACTGCTGAACAGTGCCAAAGTGCAAGTGCTCCCTGTGTATACTTTGATTATGATTGGTTATCCATGATTGGCATATTTGATTTACTGATAAGTCCCTAGTAAAATACTCTGTGTATGCCCAGGGCCTGTAAATCAAATGCTACTAGTGGGCCTGCAGCACTGATTGTGCCATTTACACAAGTAGCCTTTCAAATGTGTCTCAGACCTGCCACAGAAGTGTCTCTGGGCGCAGTTTGTAACTGCCATGTCGACCTGGCAAGTGCACCCACTTGCCAGGCCCTAACCTTTCCTTTTCTTATTTGTAAATCACCCCTAAGGCAGGCCCAAGGTACCCCTTGAACTGGGTGCAGTGTATGTTAAAGGTAGGACATATGCTAGTGTATTTTACATGTCCTGATAGTGAAATACTTTGTATTGAATTTTTCACTATTGCAAGGACCAGCTCTCCTATAGGCTATCATTGGAAGAGCCTTGTAACATTTTACAAGTATAACTTTCAAGTGGGAACAGCTAGAGATATGCAATTTAGTCTCTCTGAACTCAAAATGTAATACGACACCTTTTAGTGAAGGTGGTTTTTAGGTCGAACATTTGAGACCTCTTGTATATACTTTAGTATATACTTATATGTGTATGTGGTTTGTGGGCTCTGGAGATCAGCCCTAGGACTTGTCTGCTTCCGCTTAGTGACTTTTGTTCTGTACAGCTGCCTCTATTTAAGTGTCTTGATAGAAAACGACCAGTAGAGGTCAGTAAAACACCAGACTTGATTTCTGCTTGTTCAACTGCCTTTATTTAACTGTCTTGATAGAAAATGACCAGTAGAGGTCAGTAAAATACAAGAGTAGCTTTCTGTTGAGGGACTTTGTTTTTTTAAATTTTTCTGGCAACTGCCTCTATTTAACTTTCTTGATAGAAAACGACCAGCAGAGGTCAGTAAAATACCAGAATCACTTTAGCATTCTCTAGATTCCAGTCAATAGAAATCTTCTTCCACCAGTACCCGTAGACAATAATATTTTTTTCAAATCTTGTATTTTCAGTGATATGATCACCGAAGGCCCTAAATTTATATTAAAAACAGAGCTTTGGAATATACCATTTCCCGCTGAAAGGCAATATATTTTTCTCCATGTGTTTACATACCTGGAGTGTCACGCAGTTTGGTGGTTACTTTCCCTCCATGTTAAAGAACAGTAGATGTTTTAGCACCCAGGCTAATGTGCTGCATAGCTAAATACATATAAGGTGCCAAAGGCGAGACCGATTGCACTGCAAATGTTTGTTAAATTGTGTGTTTGAAAATGCCACTTTTAGAAAGTGGGCATTTTCTTGTTTAACCATCCTGTATGCCTCGGCCTGTTTGTGGATTCACCGTCTGGTTTTAGACTGACTGGGGCTGAAGGTGCGCCAAAGGCAAGCCCGTCTGCGCCCGTGGCTCAGGGCCATACCCCCTACACAAATTGAGACAGGCCCAGAGAGGATAAGCTATTGCAGACATGAGCTGCTTGCTCTCAGGCATAAATACTCTTGTCCCACGTTGTTAATGCTGAATGAAGTCAAACTATGCACAACATGCCAGCTATCCTTCAGTTTCACACAGAGCAGTAGGCTGAATGCTCTTCAGACCCACCCTGACAGGTCAAATAACAAGACTATTAAGGCTGGGTTACCTAACTCTCAGTCACTAGTCAAACACAGCTCAGAAATGGCAGAACTGATAGAAACCCGAGACCTCAGCCTCACTTTCATTACTGAGACGTGGGCTGACGATGCCTCCTCTACAGATCTTGCATTAGCAATTCCGGAAGGATACTCAATTATCAGGGCGGACAGAAAGGGGAAATGGGGGAGGGCCTGGCTATCATCTACAGAAATTAACTGAGGGCTAAGGGCTCAGAACAGGGCAGTAACCCAGACTGTGAGAGCCTACTCTTTCAGATAAACATTACCAATAACTATACGTTTAAAGGCCTTCTGATTTACAGACCGCCTTGGGCTAAAACACCACTGATACAACTACTGAGCACTTTTCTGGAATCTAGCGTGAAGAACACCGATTTTACGGTTCTGGGCGATTTCAACTTGCACCTAGAAAAGTGTTCTGATACAAGCACAGTGACTTTGATAGATGCACTGTCCAATCTAGCCATGGAACAGATTGTCAAGCATAACATGCACGAGGCAGGGCACACGCTCGATGGGATCTTTACTTCCAACAATGACATTAAGATAATAGAAATCCTACCAGTGCCCTGGTCTGACCACAAGGCAATAACATTTGCAATGAAAGTGGAAAAGGAGGTAACCAATTCTGCACCACCTCCCAGGTGCGCTACTTACCTCAACTGGTCAAAGACTGACTCCCACACACTAAAGGAGCATCTTGCACTGTCAATTCCTGAATTAGAGCATGACAGTAATACAGCCACAAACCACATTTCAAGCTGGATATTTTCAGCCAATAAAGTAGCAGTCCCTCAAAAGAAAGTTACCTCTAAGAGAAAAACTCCTTCCCAACCATGGTTTACAGACTCACTAAAGGCGCAAAAGCAAAACTGCAGGAAGCTAGAAAAGAGATGGAGGACCAACTATGATCAACGGTTGAAAGATGATTATAAAGCCTCCCTGGTCATTTACAAAAAATTAATATTAGAAGAAAAAAGCAAATACTTCCCTCGAAAAATAAATGAGGCACAGAATTCTAGCAAAGAACTCTACTCCACAGTAAAAAAACTAACGAAAATAGATAGCACCAAACAGACAGTATTAAGCTCTGAATTCTGCAATAACGTGGGCCAATTTTTTGTGAATAAAGTGGCGCAGTATATGAATCCTTTAAGATGACAGCCAAACCTATTCCCACACGGTCCATCACAGAACCTTATGAGGAAACACCTCCACTAAATGAGAACCTCTTATTTCACTTTCTGCCACCATCAGTAGAGCAGATTCTTCAGGTGGGTAGGTCAACTAAGTCCGGGGGCCTAACAGACCCATGCCCACCTAAGATGATGCACTTATTCCCTGAACTATTGAGCGAGCAATTAGGTCTGCTATTCACCGAAATAATAAATTCTGGCCACTTTCCAGAGTCATGGAAAACAGCCTCAGTGTTGCCACTGCTTAAGAAATCAAACTTAGACCCACAGGAACTCTGTAACTACAGACCCATTGCGAGAATCCCGTTCACTGCAAAGTTGTGGAGAAATTACTGAATACACAGTTGTCTCAATTTCTCGTGGAGGCAAATGCCCTAGACCACTCGCAATTTGGCTTCCGAGAGGGACATGGAATGGAGACAGCCCTGCTCATGGCAACTGAGGAACTCAGGAGTGTACTGGATGCCGGAGAAAAGGCCGCCTTGATCCTTTTGGATCTCTCGGCGGTCTTTGACACGGTAAACCATGATACACTCCTGACCCGACTAACCGAAGCAGGAGTCCATGTATCAGCCCGAACACTGTTAGCCTCTTATTTGTCTAACAGAACGTTCACAGTGGAGCTGGGAGAGGCTAAATCAAAACCATTTAACTCTCGGTGTGGTGTACCCCAGGGGTCCTCGTTGAGCCCCACTCTATTCAACTTGTACGTGGCACCTCTCGCGGCAATAATAAGGAACTGTGGCTTCCTACCGGTCTCTTATGATGACGACACCCAAATCGTGGTGCAAATCGCAAACAACACCAAAGAGACGGCAGACAGGTTTAAAATAAGCATGGAACAGATTAATCAATGGATGCAGAGCAATTACCTAAAGTTAAATGGAGACAAAAGCGAAGTCATGCTATTGGGGACAGACATAAAAATCTGGTCCCGGGTTTGGTGGCCAGATAGTTTAGGCGACTGCCCATCCCCAGTCAATAAGGTAAAAAACCTGGGAGTCCTTCTGGACAACAAACTGTCTTACGATGCTCAGTCAAACAAATTAGCATCCAACATCTGGTACATCCTGAAAATGGTAAGGAAACTCTTGCCGGTCATTCCCAACGATTCTTGTAAAACAATTGTGACAACCCTGGCCTTATCAGGGCTGGACTATGGAAACGCTCTATATGCAGGGATACAAGTCCAGTATCTTGCGAAACTGCAGCGCCTGCAAAACGCAGCAGCCAGGCTGGTGCTGGACATTCCCAGGTCTGAGACAATCACTCACAGATTAAGATCCCTCCACTGGCTTCCAATAGGAAAAAGAATAAAGTTTAAGTTGTTGTGTCTGGCCTACAAAGCACTACATGGGTCAGGTTCACAGTTTTTGAAAACCCACCTAAAATTGTATGAGCCATCCAGAACCTTGAGATTCAGCCAATCAAAACGTATCCAGGTGCCAAAATACAAACAGGTCAGGTGGGGGGGAAGAAGCTTGCTGTTGCACGCAGCTAAGACGTGAAATCTGCTTCCAATTACAATCAAAAATAGCCCATCTTTGCTTTCCTTCAGGAAAGATATAAAAACTTGGCTATTCAATGCAGGTTAGAAACATAGTCTTGGTAGATCTCAGGTATCTCTGCATCCTCCTAGCGCCAAATCACACACGTGCGCTTTATAAATTTACAAATCAAATCAAATCAAAATTCACTCCAGACACTCACGCAAAGGGAGCTGATGTGTGCCCTGCATATGCTGATAGGCCATCCTGGTATAGAGTGGTGGGAGGAGTTGTCACAGACACCTGGATAGGCTTTGGATGCTCTGCACAATGCTATCTCCACCGTCTGTAGTAAAACTGGACCAGGGAGGGCAGATCTTGTTTTACTAAACAAAGACTTCAAAGGGAAAAAGGGGTATAAGTATGAAACCTAAAACTCCAGAATTTTAGACAACTTCTGGAATCAAGATGAGCCTCGGCCAAGGAGAAGGGCTGAGGAGCTGTGAAGAGGAGTACTGACCCTTTGCTGTGTGTTGCTTTGCTAGGTTGGCCTGCAGTTGCTGCCTCTGCCTAGGAGAGGACAAAGACTGGACTTTACTGTGGAACCTGCTTTAGAAGAATCTCCAAGGGCTTGTGTGTGCTTGCCTCCTGCTCTGAAGTATCAGGGAGACAAAGACTTCACCTACAATCTTCTTGAACTCCACTGCTGAGAGTTCTGACCTGCCTGACCTGCCTGGGGGTGCCTATTCCAGTTCTGGGCCCCTGAAGGGGGTTCCTGCTACAAAAAGCTGTGAAGAGCAGAAAAAATCCACAAAATCTATGCTTCACTCTTCTTGACTTTTCTGACGCAGCACTGCAGTGCGGGAGAAATTCTCGACTCACAGTCCCGTACAGCTGGAGAAATCGATGCAGCACTTATCAGCGGCCTGATGAATCACAGCAGGCAAGTTCAAGCACCGGTCTCTAAAGTCCGAGACCACAGCATAGACGCTGATGCAGGCCCTGTTGTGCAGCTAAAAGAAACAACGCATTGTGGGACTGCCACCACAGCATCGACCTCCTGCTTGTCCCTGAATTTCACGCATTGTGCCTGTGTGGCAAGTTTTTTTGAGAAAAAACCGCAGACCAGAACCGTCTTGAAATCGACGTATCACTTCACCCTCCAGTCCGGATTCGATGCATCATTTCTTCTGCATGCAGCAGAACTGTTGCATCACCTGCACGAGGACTCAGGAACTGATGCATCACTGTGTTTTCCCACACTTCCCTCTGTGGCTTTTTTGCCTTGTTGATTTTGAAGCATATGAGGTAAAAATCACACACCCATAGTTCTCTATGGACAAAATTGCTTGAAACCTTTAAAAAGTCATATTTTGAATTGTGTATGTTGGATTTGTGTCATTTTGGTCTTGTTTGGTTCAGATAAAGGTACTTTCTTTTTCTAGAAGGGCATGGTGTCCATTTGTATTGTTTTCACTGTGTTACTGAGGGTGTTATGTGCAAATACTTTATACATTGCCTCTGAGGTAGGCCTGACTGCTGGTGCCAAGCTACCAAGGGGGTGAACAGGGGTTATCTTAGGTGTGCAATCCACTTATCCTGACTAGAAGAAAGGGTCCCTACTTGGACAGAGTGCATACCACTGCCAACTAGAGACTCCTATTTCTAACATTCTTTATACATTCATAACTCCGGTTCTACTTATTGGATTTTTGTGAATTGAATCGTGTTTTACTCATAAAAATATAATCTATTGTTCTAACCCTCTAAAGAGTATGTGGTAGTGTTTTCATTGTGTTCCTCTGTGTGTGTGTGTGTGTGCTGCACAGATACTTTACACATTGCCTCTTTAGATTAGCCTGACCGCTCTGTACCAAGCTACCATAGGTTGAGCACGGGTTATCTTTTAGTGTGTATCCAGCTTACTCTGACTAGATTGGTGGTTCCTGCTTGGACATGGTGCATACCTCTACCAACCAGAAACCCCCATTCTAACATAGACAAACAAGGATTGATGGGCCGTTTTAAAACTCTAACATTTCTATGTTGGTCTAGGTGTGCATTGCACAATTGGAAGGCAAGGCAGAGCAAAGCACTTGAAAATGTTCATTATTTTCACATTTACTATTGAAACATTGTTGCTAAGAAATTCTCAGCATGTTCTTCTAGATATGCACTCAAGAGTCTTTCATTTTTGTATCTATTCCTTTTCAGTGGACACTGCTGGTGAGTTCTCAAATATCTTTCTCATTCATGTCAGTAAAACATTCCGACATGCAGAGCGAAATGTGTATTTTCAATGCCAACACCAGCCTGTCAGTTAACTCCCTTGTTATCAACTGCAGTTTTGCCACATGTTTCTAATGAGCAGCTAGAGAGCTTACATTATTTATTCACAGCAATGATGTAGCTCATCTGAATGTCATCTCCCAAAAAGTGAATGTAGAAATCTTGTAGAAACCAGGTGAAGACTCCAAAAGTATCTATCTGGTGAGGGATATTCACGGGTATGAAGTTCAAAATGTTCCAACTCTGAGCTTTTCCGACAAAAAGTCCATGGCTTCCCCAGTACCTTGTCCAATGGCTATCCAACCTTGTGCAGGCCTTCATGGGTGCATTCTGCTGCATTGCCCCACTGAAGATTTTGGTATTCCATTTTTAAGACTAAGTCCACAGATAAACCTCCATCAAAGTTAGCCTTAGATCATGTGTAGCTCCTGGTCTACCACAACCAGTCAATCAATCAACTCAAATTTGTAGAGCATGGCTAATTACCCATGAGCCAAAGAGCCAATTTTTGAGTCATTTTCTGAATTTGAGGAGAGATAATGATGTTCGGAGGTGAAAGGTAAGGTCGTTTTAGGACTTGGTGGTGAGGTAGGAGAAGCAGCAAACTTCACTGTGGTTTTGGTGGATGAGGAAAGTGTGAGCGAGGGCAAGGGGGGTGGAGTGCAGGTGTCTGGAGTGCTAGTGGAGGTTCAGGTGGTGTGTGATGTAAACTGGTCCTTGGTCAAGGCAGACTTTGTAGGCATGTATCAGCATCTTGAATTGGCATATGGAGCCAGTGGAGGTTCCTTAGGTGGAGGGTGATGTGGGTCCATTTGGGGAGGTCAAGGATGAGTCTGGCAGCTGAGTTTTGTATCGTCTGGAGTCTCTTCAGGAGTTAGATGGTGACTCCTGCATAGAGTGTATTGCCATAGTCCAGCCTACTGGTGACTAGGGCTTGAGGGATAGTTTTCCTGCTATTGATGGGGAGCCATCTGAATATCTTTTGGAGCGGGCACAGGGTATGGAGGCAGACATAGGAGAATGCGTTAATCTGGCATTTCATGGTGAGTTTCTCCTCCAGGAGGATGCCAAGATTGCAGGTGCAGTCTGTCAGTGTGGGTCCGAGTTTGGAAGTCCACGATGTGTTGTTCCACAAGGAGGTGTTGTTCCTAAAGATCAGAACTTCCGTCTTGTCCATGTTGAGCTTCAGGCAATTGGTCTTCATCGATTAAGTGACACTCGTCATGCAGTTGTGGGAATTGGTCCTAGTGGTGAAGGGTCTATTGAAAGAAAGATGATGAGGTGTCTGTCGTCTGCATAGGATAATATGTTCAGACCATGGGTTCTAGTGATGTTGGCCAGGTGCATCACATAGGTGTTGAAAAGGGTGGGGCTGAGGGACGATCCTTGAGGGATGCTGTAGAATATGCTAATTGGTTCTGAAGTGTAGGATGGTAGGATGATTATGGGTACATCCTGTGAGGAAGGATGCAATCCATTTGAAGGCATCTCCCAGGATCTCATTGTTGAGGGATTGATCTGGGCTGTTGTTTCTCCACAGTCGAGGAGGGTTCTAATGCCTTCAGTGGCAGCAATCAGGACAGGCTCAGTGATGTAGTTGGTGTAGAAACTGGATTGGGAGGTGTCCAGCAGATAGATACTCTCCAGGTGTTTGGTGACTTGGCGGTTGATGGCCTTCTTGAGGACTTTGGTGGGGAAGGGGTGAAGAGATATGGTGCGGTAGTTCTTGAGTTAGCTGGGGTGGTGGAGAGTTTCTTGAGGAGGCCTCTGTGTGTTTCCATCTAACATGGTGATGGATGCATTGAGAATGGAGGCATTTTCCCAGCAGATTTCCCTGCTCCTGAGGTTGAGGAAGTGGTGGGGAAAGGGGTCCAGGGGTGTCCCAGAGTGAATGGAGTTCACAATGGCTGTACTGCTCTGTGTGGTGAGCTGCTCCCATGTGATGTGTGGGTGGTTGTCCGTGGCATCAATCTGTGTGAGCAGGTTGTAAAGGTTGGTTTGAAGTTTGTTTAGATGACAGATATCTTGTATCCGTCCGGGTGTTTCAGAGTTTCTAGGAAGGGGCAAACTGTGCTCTCGGTGGCTGATGGGCAGAAAAAATATCTGTTGATGTTGAAAATTGCCTTGCTGTAGTTACAGCTGGCTTCAATGTGGATTGCTGGGACACCTCTTTTTGTGTCTTTTAGTTGTTGGTGGTATTTTTTGAGTGCTGACTTGAAGGTGACTCGGTCTGTTGGAGCTTTGCTGGGGTGCCATCTTCTTTCCAGCCATTTGCAATTGCATTGCGTGATTCTGACCAGCTGGCTTGTTTGGCAGGCTTGATAGGGGCAACCATATCAGCACAGTTGGTGAGCCAGGTGGAGAAATTCTTGCCTGCCTGTTTAAGTTTGGATGTAGGCCAGGGCGGAGTTCATGGATGTGCAATACATGGAACTCTGCGGAGTGGCTTAAAAACTATGCAGCGCCACGCGGCGTTCCGCATGTCAGTAGAGTTCCTCTGAGTCCTAGTACTCCAAATCACATGCAAATGGCACCATGTGGTTCTCATGTGTGTCTTAGCGTTGCAAATCATGCGAGAATGGCACTTCGCAGTTCACATGGGCGCGGTCATCTTGTTTTTCTACTCTCTGTTATGGTGCAGGGCCTAATTTTCAATCCCTCTTTAATGCCTTTAATCCTCCCCCTATCAAATGTATTTTTTCCTCATTATTATTTATTATATTAGTGTGTGTCTTTGTGTATTTCACGTTTTTTGTCATTGTTTTGTGTTTTTCGTGACTTTTTGTATGTTGCTTATTTTCCCCTCACTTCCTTATTTCTTATTTCCTTGCCTTCATTTTCCTTCTTTTCTCATGTTTCTTTACCCCACCCAGCACCATGGAAGAGGGTCTGCTATGTTGCAGTCTGTGCCACCACCCAGGTGTGCAGCCCCAGGCAATCTTCAACGAGGAGGAGTTGACAGCCCTAGTTTTTCTTGTGCAACAGCACCTCCCCTCCATGCTGGCAGCAGGTGGCAAGCCCAGCAGCGGATATCCCCTTCAGAAGCGTTGGCTGCACTGGGGAGGGTATACTGATGCATGCTGTGCACCAGCCAGGCTTGGCGCACCGTCCAGCAGCTGACGCACTGCTGGGCAAATATCTCAGATCGGGAACAGGAGCTGATAAACCTCCTAGTCATTGGGATTCCAAGGCTCGTGAGTATTAATTATTTGTTTTGTTTGTGTTCTAAAATTCTAATAAAAATCCGAACAGCATGCCGTCTCACTCTCAGAGGTAAGTTACACTTAGTTTATGTTGTAATATTATTATGTGATCCAGTTTCTAGTTTCTGTTAGGCAGGTGCTCATGGCTATCTAATTGTACTCATCATTGCTGCTCGCTTTGGCTGATTAATTAAGAAGCCATTGCACAATGTTCTTCGAGTCCTATCATCATAGTGAATCAGTGATAGAAGTGAGTTAGTGTTCGATCTGTGACTTTGTTTATGTAGCTCGTACAGTTCCAAGCTAGACCTAGGCAGTAAATTTCGTTCTGCTCGTGGAATTTGCAGAATTTGGGTAATTTCACGCTCCACGGAGAACGCGGAATTGCCAAAAATTCCGCGATCCGGGGCTTCGCAGAATTATTTGCTTGTTCGCGCTTTCAAAATGCATGTTCGCGAGATATTTCCCCCCGAATAGGAAAAAAGCATTGCGAACGGGCGGAACAAGCAATTCCGCGTGTTTGCGGAACTCTGCGTGCTTGCGAAGATTTTTTACCATTTCGCAGAGCTTTGCGTAGCGCGACTACGCAAAACCGCCCACCCCTATTCCAAGCTATTTTGCAGGGATGTGTATGATGCATCTGTGCATTGCAAAAAAGGGAGACTGAGTTGGTCCATCAAGGGTGTTGAGAAATGATAATAGAATCAAAGATCATTCACTTCGATGCATTAATTCAAAATTAAATTTTTGTAAAGGAAATTTGAGATAGGGATTTTAGGATTAGTATGGGCAACTCAACAATAGTAGATAGACTCAAAAGTAGCACTATAGGTGAGGGGATCTGATTTAGAGAAGTACAATTATGTGACAGCGTTTGGCTGTCATAATAATTTTGTGAAGATTAACTGAATCATTATTATATTTTTTATCTTCTTCATTTCTTACATCAGCACTCAAGGACAAGAAGAGGGACGCTGCAGAGGGTCTGGGAGTAGTTGGTCAGCAGGAGGCAATGATCACCTACTTTGCTTACTTTGTTTATGTAGAGTTATCTAGGCCTGGACGGTAAATTCCGTTCCGCTCGTGGAATTTGCAGAATTTGGATAATTCTGTGTTTCGCGGAGAACGCGGAATTGCTCAGAATTCTGCGTTCCGCGGCATTGCGGAATTTATTGCTTGTTCGCGTTCTCAAAATGCGCGTCTTTGAGATATTTCCCCCGAGCATGCAAACAGCATCGCAAACAGGAAAAAAGCATTTCCACGTGTTTGAGGAATTTCTGCGTGTTCATTGAGATTTTTTACCGTTTCGTGGAGCTTTACGTAGCGTGACTACACAAATTCCGCCCACCCCTAGAGTTATCAAAGGTATGGTTTAAAGTGGGTGAATGTTTAAAAAATCTGTTCCACTCTCTTGACTCACTATATTTTTTAAGGGAGCCAAATGTATCCCACCCATCATTCATCAACTCCCTCCCATCCCATGGCATTTTGCCACCTATGACCGAAGTGTAGTGTGGTTTAACTTGTGACTGCATCGTTGGCTGTGCAATGTGCGTCTGCTTCAGTTAATGCCGAATTTACTTGAGTAACTTGAACAATGGGGAGCAACTAGCATCTTACAAAGTCCTCAAGTCATAAAAAATGGATTAAAAGTCTGGAGTGAATGACTTTAGGATAGGTGTTAGCGGTTACACAACACAAGGCCTGAATGATGATGCTATGACTGATGTTCTTTGTCCACTGAGTCACCTCTTAGTACTTCACTCCTTTTCTTTTTTCACAAGTTCTTCCATCCCAGTCTACCAAGTAAATGGAAAATCTATTCCTGACATATGCCACATTTGATTTTATAACCATGTGAAGTGAGTGTTTCCAGAAAATATTTCATGATTTCCCATAATAGATTAATTTTATACCTTTTCAGATTTGTCCCTTTTGACTTCTATTGACTAGTACAGTAACTAAATAAGCCAAAGATGATGAATCGATGATCAGTGTAGTGACCCCTCTATTCTATATCAAAAGCTTTACCATAGCTGCCTAATCCCTCTACCCTCTACCTTACCCTGCAGTAGAGTAAGTCAAGTGGGAATAAGTGCATGATTTGATGTCAAGTTTGGTGTATCAGATACTGTGAAGAACTTGCCAAATCCAATCTATATAGCCCGTTCCTTTCCCTGTAGTGCACTGCATCATTTCCCTAATGTCTGCTTAGGGAAGACAGGATAATATCTGCACTTTATACTTTAGGTATGTCATGCAGTATCTTATTTATTATTTATCTGCCTCTTTGAAGCCAGCGCAGAAAGAGAAATGCATTTAGAGAATAGGAGGCCTTTGGAATTAAAAATAGATAATTGTCAACTACAGATGCTCCAGCTGCAGACAGTGGCAAAATACCTGACGCACTGGCTAGCAATGTGCATGGCTCCATTATTTTAGCACAGCACACTACTTGTACTCCATAGTGCATAATGCCGTACTCATTAAACAAATACAATTTTGTTTTCCACTCAAAGTGTCTGTTTATACTTACTTGAAAAGTCTTTAGAATAAAATAAAATAAAATAAAATCACTGCTTTTTTATCCGGTGTTATTCTGCCTTAATACCGTTCTGCCACACAGTCAGTGCTTTTTATGCAAGGCATGTGTGGGAAAAACTAAAATGGCCACGTGACTCTCCTAATAATCACATCAAATTCCAATGGCTCTAGGGTAACAGCAATGTACTGCTACTGTGTGACACACTAATTAAAAACAATTGTTTGCCCAGAGCATTATTTACAATTTGTCTTTATTGTTTTACTCAATATTGCTACTCCTACTGATCCAGTCATACCATCCACCAGGCAGGAAATAGTGGCCCATCTGCTTTGGTAGAGGCTGGACCACATACAACAGGAATACCTGCAGCTGGTGGTCCTGGAAGAGGAGGAGGATGAAATAGATGCCTCTCAGCCAGTACCCAGTGCAGCCGGTCCCCCTCAGCCTCCCAGACATCTCATCACCTGCACCGTTGCCAGCTGACATCAACTGCTGCCACCTGCTCCAGCACTGACAACAGCAGGCCTTAGCTGCGACACATCAGGTTGCGGCTGGGCACTATAGTGAGCAGGCTCCCTATGATGAAACAGAGCCTGGACCAGCTCTGTACCCAAATCTCGAATGCTCTCGTCTAGCCCGTTCTTAATTTTTTGTTTCTGTGGGAGGGACTTGTGGGTGGAGAGGGCAGGAAGGGAGTTGGGACAGGGGTTTACTCTTTAGACATTTCAGATCTTTTGACATTGGGGGTTGGGCCAGATTGTTGGGGGAAAGGGGTTTTGTGGGTGGAGAGGGTGGGTTGTTTGTAAAACAATAAAGGGGATACATTATATTTTATCAAAATTTATGCTGAAGTATTTTGTTTTACTTTTACTTTGCACTGCTGCCCTAAGTTTTTATGTAGCCTCTCTGTGTGCTTGTAAGAGTGTACCATTTAGTTATAGAGTCCTGCCACTCTATCTTGACCATTGGGGGATGCTGGCATGACCTATATTGCCTAGATAAATGATTACTTGTAGTAGCAATTAGTTACTCACTTACTAACTTAACTGCTTCACTTCACTCCATAGTTGTCTTACCTGAATATAGATGAAGCAATAACAAGGAAGTCATCATAACTTCACAAGCAAGGTCCCACGTCTACCCAGGTGAGCTCCAACTGTAGGATTCATTAGAAGGATTATCTGTCATAGGCAGCTAAATGGTAATAAAAACACTGAGTTAGTGAGTTTTACCAAAACTTTACAAAGAGTTTACACCAGACTACTACATGATGATACACAGTAAAGAATTCATGAAAGTGATAAAACAATAAAAAAACATCAATAGTAGTAACATGAGCAATGTGGAGCTACTACTAACTTACAAAGTCCTCAAGTCATAACAAATTGATTCAAAGTCTAGTGTGGATGACCTTAGGATAGGTTATGCAACAGAAGGCCTGAATGATGATGCTTTGGCTGATGTTCTTCATTCTATATCTAAAATATGGATTACTTTTTATGTGCGGGTGGGTAAATAGGGCCAGTGTAGACAATTGCTTCGTATATATCCTGCAGTGAGTTGGAGCTGCATTCACCACAACCGCCCCACCAATTGTGTGATCCATTAATGGTGCAAACTAAGCCACACCTCAGCACACAGCCTGGAGGAAGATGGTTAAAGGTTTGATGAATGGATGTGAAAGGCGATTTCTAGAATGGTTTGAAAAAGACAAACACTACACAAGGACAATGTTTTGTCTTCTAGGTTGGGCATGAAACCATCCACCCTGTTCTCCAAACATGATTGTTGATAAAAACTGACACTGTATAGCAAAATTGGGTGCTGCTTTTGCATTCTTCTCAGGAATGTCCATCACTCTTGGATGTCTATCTGGACTGGTCAGGTGGGTAAGCAGGAGTGTTGAGCTCAGCGTTTGACTTTTGTTCATGCTAAGGACTAGAAAGCCAGAGGATTGCAAAACTGAAACTGCATTTTATCGTCAAGGAGAAGAATAGAAGGAAAGTAGGCTACAGGAGGAGTGTATTAAGAAGACTCAGAGTCAGAGCAAAAAAAACAAGAGTTTCACCTTTATCACCAGTGCAAAACACACACAGACACACACACACAGCATTTTACAAATCAACACACCTCTCTCCATTCTAGATAGCTGAGAACTAGGCCTCAGACTCATTGTTTATCTTTGAACTCAATAACTTCTTGCTTCTAGCTGTTTATGAGGTAGTTCCACAGCTCCCGTCTTGATTTCTTCCATCCTCCCCCTGACTCATAGTAACTCCATCCCAGACCTGAGCAAAATGGACGTGTAGCACACTACTGTTGATGAATAAGTAGAGAAAGAAAATTGCAATATTTTGCATAGGTTTTCATTTGTTAGCTAAAGTGACTGTTCTGGTCTCTGAAGAACCAGAAAAAGAAGAGTGGACCCTGCAAGTAAATCTGGCTAAGTGTGAAAGTGCCAATCACCTCCAGTAAAATAATTATCGGCAATATTCATACCCCAAACATTGCAAATCAATCATCTCAAGCACGTTCCCAAATTATAATTCAACACCTTCCCTCACTGTCTGCCACCACATGAATAATCAAACCTCATCACTCTCAGAACCACTCACTCACTGGTGCAATAGTTGTAGTTACCTCTTCCAATCCAAGCACTGGCAGGTTAGGTATTAGGCATTCATCTTTGACGCAGGCAACACATTGGAATTTGGTACTGACACTCTGGTAAATCAACAATCTTCTGGGGCAGCGAGGGGGGCATTCACTGTCTCCAATGGGGAGCATGCAGTGTCTCCAATGTCATGAAGGAATTGTAGAGGCTTCTTCAATGCACACTGGTCTAACTGCAATCCGGCAATATATGTGACAAAAAATGGTGGGGCAGCATAAATCTGGCACAAAAATAGAAATGTTCCACTAGCTAATTTTTTGTTGTTGCAAAGATAGAAGTTCTACAAGAAATAATTAAAAAGTTCTATGGGGACACTGGCATACTTAGTTCAGGAAGTAGAGTTTATCTTCAAACACAGGTGGTTCACCCAGAAGTTGGTTAGCTAACACACTTGATTCTGACAAATCATTCTCCTCCTCCTGCTCTGCTGTGTCAGGAATGGTGTAATTGTGTGGTATTAAATGTTGGTTCATTTTGATCATAGTCAATCTCTCCACCTTTTGAGACAAGAGACTGGTCCTTCTCACTGTAACAACCGCATCAGCTGCACTGAACACATGCTCAGCAGCTACCCTATCTACAGGACAGGCCAGATACTTTATTGCCAGCCTGCTGAGCTCTGGCCATCGGGATATCTTCCTATACCAATACATCAATGGGTTTTGATCCACCTAGACCTATTTTGGATCATCTAGATACTCCAGTAGCATGCTGTGGATGGTCATTGGTGCTGCCACATGCTTAACCTCTTTTGACATTGCCTCTGCACCCGAATTAAGCTCTGCCAATTGAAACCGATATAATGCAGCGGTTGGGTCCGGTCCTTCTGTTTGTTGCCGTATTTCTGGCTAATGGTGTTGTTGACTGCTGTGAGACAAGACTGCCTTCTCTGGAAGTTGAATGTAGCACCCCACCCCAGAACTGCAGGGTGGGACTTTAAGTACCAGCCATTCTTCTTCCAGATCTTCGGCTTGCTCAACAATCCACCGTTTGTATTCTGAAATATCACCTTCATAAAAAGGAATGAAAGTGGGAATAATTGTTTTTGTACCATGGATCAAGTAATGTGGCACAGATGTACTATTTGGACATGATGATGTCCTGTTACAGCCTTGTATTAAAAGCCAAGTGAAGCATTAAGCTCTGAACCAAGGCATGCACTTCTGTGTTTTGATTCACATCTGTGGGGGTAACCTTTCAGACACTTTATTACCTGGTCCTGTGGCACATGCAACAACGGGATACAACATATAATAGGACTTGTTTCAACATGTTGGCACCTCCTGTATCAGGGATTTAACAGGTGCTCTATTAGTATGCTGAATAATCCGAAACGGCTTCTGGGCCTTAAAAGAATAGCTGAAATTAGTGCAGATTCTTCTGCAGGTGGTCAGTATATTGCTGACTATGTGTTCTTTTTTGAGAAAGTCTTGCACCACCAGGTTGATGTAATGTAATGGGCAAAACAAAGGACCCTGAAATATCCTCCATCTGACATGGCCTTGGCTATGTTAGTGCCATAGTCAGTGGCAACAAATCCAATTCTGAGACCTCAGGTTCACAGACATTAATACACCTTGTTGTTAAATTCATCGAAGATGTTTACAGCTCTGTGTGATTTCTCCATGGTGAACATGGCAACTGTTGCATGCTGCTGAATGCTCTTAAAACTTTCTTCATGGCCCATACCTGCAGATATATTTTGCTTTACCCCTGCTAAAGAGATCCAGTGTACAGTGATGCACATGTAATCACTCACCTGACAACTGGTCCACATGTCTGATGTCAGGTGGATAGTGTGAACAATACTTTGCTGCAAAGCTTGTTTAACCAACTGTAGCACATCATGATGCAGTCCTGGAACAGCAACTTTGGTAAAATAGGTCTGACTTAGAATCATCCATTTCAGGTGGATGTCTACCACAAATTCTAGATACCCTACTCCTTCCTCAAAAGAAAAAGGAAGGAGGTCCAGCGCTAACCTTTTTGCCAGCTTCTTAGTGCATAAACGTGCGGTTGGGTGGTTCCACTCCTATGGCCCTTTCTGCCTAAACATGCCTGTAATAGTGGTCTGGATTTTCTTTTTTTCTGGGACCTCTGACACAGTCATCTTTTGAGAAGTAGATGGTGGTAGTAGACTCAATGTGCATTGCGGTGGGGCATTCACTGTCTCCCGTGGTGCACCATCTCACTTTGTGCCATTGTGAAGTTGCTGAGGTGGGGCATTCTGCTGGAGCACTCCTTGGGATAGGGCTGCTTTGCGTGGAGCTGTCATCCTCTTCTTCCTCATCATTACCTCCCACTGTGATTGGACTTGTAGCTGATGTTCCCTGGCTCTACTAACCACCACCACCACGTTCAGCATTTTTTAAAGGTGCTCCTCCCACTTGATTGAATGGTGTTTTTCATATGGGTTGTTTGCCTCCAGTACCATATTTTACCAGGCTTACCTCGACGAACATTTGTGTTGATGACCTTGTCCCTATTCGCTGCCACTTCATATTAAATTGTCTTTGGGCGTAGGAGATAATTTTATTTTTTATTGTACGGATCCCACCAGTGTTGCAACTATGGGAGCTGGTGGTGCTACCTGTGGAACAATCCTTGAAGCAGGTTGAAGAGCAATTTCATTTAACCTATAGAAAGGGGAGAACATGCCAATCAGCAATGGGAGATTCATATGCACCAATGAGTGATTGAGGATACTCCTGTCCCTACTCGCTACACAAGAGGCATTAGATGACTCATTAATCCCTTCGCTGCCAGGCCTTTTCCCCCTCCTGTGCCAAGCCTTTTTTTGGCTATTTGGGGTAGTGCGCGATGAGGCCCCTGTAACTTTTTGACCACATAAGATATCCACGCCAAATTTGCGTCCTTTTCTTCCAACATCATGGGGATTCTAAAGGTACAGAACATCAATGGGGGGGAGGGAAAAGAAGCAGTGGTCTATTCAGCTTCCAATGGTTAGTACAAAAATCAACAATGAGGGGGGGAATAGACCACTTGTCCTGTGTACCTGGGTCTCATTTAACGTGGATGGTTGTCGTTAAAAAACCCTCATATACGTACACAAGTCTCGGGCGGTATATGTTGGTTCTCCGCCTTCGTGTGTCGTAATAGCATGATCATTGGGCTTTTTTTTGTCCAAATGCTTGCCTCCCCATGGAGGAAGACCAACTGGTTCTACAGTAGTGGTCAGAGAGATAAAAAGAGGGTGTGCTCGTGCTCAGTGAAGAAGTGATTCTGAAGATAAAAAACCCGGTTGTCAAAACTCTTTTCCTTTATTCTTGAGATATTTGACTTTGGGAAATTAAAATCGTGAACGTGCATGTGAAGACCTAGTTATTGGTCTAATGCACTGGCTATAATATTTAGGAGGTCTGGTCTACATGTTTCAGCCTTGTGCAGAGTCTAGAGGCTTTCGTCAGGACCAAAGTAGATTAAGGGGAGCTTTGCTGGGCTCACCTTGTGAATTCTGGGGGCGGTTATTGTGTACTCACCACCCTTGGTGTAAGGAGTCAGATCTCTTAGTACCTGTTCCTGTGAAAAAGAAATAGTGTGTATGATCACATCCTAACAACACATTAATTGCTAGTGTTCTCTCTTTGATAATGCTAAAACGAATATTCTTAACAAACAGTCTTAGTATACTGTATTCATTGCGCTTCCCTGGCGCTTTTTCCATACACAGACTAGGTGAAAGAAAGAATTTACGGTCGAGTTAAAAACAGAGGTTAAGTAAACATAACATCGCTTTTCCTTGCTTGTTTTCGTTTTTTAGTTAGTGTTTAGAATAACTTTTGACTTGATGAGGTCAAAGGACTATTTATTTGCTGTCTCAGTGGCTTTTTGTATGTCGCGGTGAGTCTATGTTATCTTGTATAGACTACAAACAATATGCGTAAAGGGCTTTTCTCCGTTCATTACTAATCTAAAATACGGTCAGAAGGCAATGAACTATAAGTGGATAAACTCGGCTATTGCTGTCTTAACGGACATGAAGTCTCTATCTGGTCTACTGGGAATAGTTCACGGAAAAAAGGAGATTACCTTGTTTTTGATTTGAACATCTTTCTTCAGGATGTTAGTCAGGTGGTAGTAAACCTCTTGCTGTTGGAGAGGGGGAAAGAGTTAGTTTTCTTACTCACTGTTTGGCGCTATTTTTTGGAGACGGCTTCCGCGTCGCTTACCGGTTCCTCCGGCAGACCCACTTGTTCTGACTCTGACGTTATCCTGGGATAACGTGCGTTCCGGTAACTCTTTCCCCCTCTCCAACAGCAAGAGGTTTACTACCACCTGACTAACATCCTGAAGAAAGATGTTCAAATCAAAAACAAGGTAATCTTTTTTCCGTGAACTATTCCCAGTAGACCAGATAGAGACTTCATGTCCGTTAAGACAGCAATAGCCGAGTTTATCCACTTATAGTTCATTGCCTTCTGACCGTATTTTAGATTAGTAATGAACGGAGAAAAGCCCTTTACGCATATTGTTTGTAGTCTATACAAGATAACATAAACTCACCGCGACATACAAAAAGTCACTGAGACAGCAAATAAATAGTCCTTTGACCTCATCAAGTCAAAAGTTATTCTAAACACTAACTAAAAAACGAAAACAAGCAAGGAAAAGCAATGTGATGTTTACTTAACCTCTGTTTTTAACTCGACCGTAAATTCTTTCTTTCACCTAGTCTGTGTATGGAAAAAGCGCCAGGGAAGCGTAATGAATACAGTATACTAAGACTGTTTGTTAAGAATATTCGTTTTAGCATTATCAAAGAGAGAACACTAGCAATTAATGTGTTGTTAGGATGTGATAATACACACTATTTCTTTTTCACAGGAACAGGTACTAAGAGATCTGACTCCTTACACCAAGGGTGGTGAGTACACAATAACCGCCCCCAGAATTCACAAGGCGAGCCCAGCAAAGCTCCCCTTAATCTACTTTGGTCCTGACGAAAGCCTCTAGACTCTGCACGAGGCTGAAACATGTAGACCAGACCTCCTAAAGATTATAGCCAGTGCATTAGACCAATAACTAGGTCTTCACATGCACGTTCACGATTTTAATTTCCCAAAGTCAAATATCTCAAGAATAAAGGAAAAGAGTTTTGACAACCGGGTTTTTTATCTTCAGAATCACTTCTTCACTGAGCACGAGCACACCCTCTTTTTATCTCTCTGACCACTACTGTAGAACCAGTTGGTCTTCCTCCATGGGGAGGCAAGCATTTGGACAAAAAAAAGCCCAATGATCATGCTATTACGACACACGAAGGCGGAGAACCAACATATACCGCCCGAGACTTGTGTACGTATATGAGGGTTTTTTAACGACAACCATCCACGTTAAATGAGACCCTGGTACACAGGACAAGTGGTCTATTCCCCCCCTCATTGTTGATTTTTGTACTAACCATTGGAAGCTGAATAGACCACTGCTTCTTTTCCCTCCCCCCCATTGATGTTCTGTAGTTATAAGCAGCGCACAGCTGTGGGAAATACAATTCTAACTCAGGGAGAACGGTCTCCCTTAAGCCCCTCTCATACCCTAAAAAGTGGGTCAAATACGGGCATAAAATCCACTCACAGAAGTGATAATGGCTGAGATGCAAGGATTGAGCTATACGGAGGAGGAAGTAAACGCCATATTGTCAGAATCTTCTTTATTGCAAGACAGAGATTTGGCACAAACATTAACACAAACAAATGAGTGGGATGAACTCACGGAGACGAAGAAAGAACTAGTCAGAACAGCAATTCATGGCATTATCATGAAAGAATATTTACGCGCCAACTCAGCACACAAAGGCCTATGGGTACAGAATGCCCCCCGTATTTTTTTGAAGGATGTACTCTTCCGCAAAGACTGGTCTTCCATTTCATGGAAGTGCACCCGAGACTATTTAGTTCTAATAATCAAAACAGCGACACGTTTGGTTGAAACACTAACAATCAGCATACAAACCAGCGAAGCCAAACTAAAAACCATGGTACAGATCTCCGTCTTCAAGAAGAAACTCGAGGAGATAAACAAATAAATGAATGAGACGAAGGAGTACATCACTCAAAATAAAATCCAGAAATTGAACAAAGACCTCAAAAGGTTTTCTATGGAAAAGATGCACCCCTATTCAAGGGAAGATTACGTCACTCCAGACTACAAAGAAGATGACGATTCCTCAGCAGGGAGTTCCAATAACAACTCTGATTGGAGTAGTGATGAAGGCACGACTACAAGAAGAGGCAGGGGTCAAAATAGGAGAAACCGACGCCAAAGAGGAAACAACTGGCAGATGCCGAGATACTATGAGCAACCACCCCCTTTTTTCCAACCCTACATGCCCAACTACCAAGGATGGATGAATCCTTACTTCCAAGGTCCTCCACAAATGGGCCAAATGATGAATGCACAACCATCACCCTCTCCTTTTTTAGGGCGAGGTCCGGGACGCCAGAGGGCAAGAAGAAAAGGAGTTACTTGGAACGAGCAAGAGGGACAAATGCATACCCGAAGCATGACCAAGGAACAACCAGGAACCAGTTCGACGAGTCGCTGGTAGTCAATCTTACGGAAACCATACTTACCAATGACCAAGAAATTGTCCTCAACAAAGGCCTGGGCTTCGTCCCAACTCCACCGCTCGACATCTTCAAGTTGAAATGTGAACTAGCAGAATTCTGCAGGAAAATTAAACTCAAGACATTCTTTAAAGACAAAGAAACACAACCCAAAGAAAGCGACACAAATCTGAGGCCCAAATCTACATTCAATCCACCCACACATCTTGTACCAGTTGAAATCCAAGCTTTCGAACAAGCGATCATGCAAGAAGTAGACAATCTAAGTACTAACAGCAGAAAACCTTACATAAACCTATCAAGGAAGGAACAAAGAGCGCTGGATGAATTAAGCAAAAAGGACAACTTGATTATAAAACCAGCGGATAAAGGAGGAGCCATTGTCCTACTAACTAACCAAGGCTACAACCAACAATGCACTGACCTTCTCTCTGACAGAAGATTTTACACCAAACTGACGACTGACCCTACCAAAAGATTACAAAGAACCGTCGAACTAATGGTTGACGAAGCCGAAATCAACCAATGGATTTCAAAACTGGAGGCGGACTTTCTAAAAACCAAAACACCGAGAGTCCCTTATTTCTACTCTTTGCCAAAGATTCATAAGAACAAAACTCCGCCACCAGGACGCCCAATAGTGTCAGGAATTGGTTCTGTATTAGAACCACTTTCCCAATTTGCTGACCAATTCTTGAAACCACTGGTACAAAAGACCCCTACGTATCTGAAGGACACCCGTGATCTCCTGAACCTACTTGAAGGCCAGACCTACAACGAAAACACCATGCTCCTAGTAGGTTTAGATGTAGAGAGTCTCTATACCAGCTTACCTCAAGAGAAGACTCTTAATACTCTAGAAAACATCCTATTTTCTTGTGATTGGACCTACAGAACACCCAGACATTTCGTGTTGGAATGCTGCAGATTAGCCCTCACAGAGAATTACTTTGAATTCGAAGGGACCTTATTTGGACAATGCCACGGAACTTCAATGGGCAGTACATTTGCTCCGAGTGTAGCAGGGCTGTATGTGAGCAACTTTGAACATGAACACGTACAAACCCCCAACAACCCCTTCTACGAAAAAATCAGGTTTTGGCGACGGTACATAGACGACGTGTTCATGATATGGGAAGACAGCCAAGAAGCTTTAAAAAACTTCCTGACTTGGATCAATACGAGGGATGACTGCCTCAAATTTACACTGACAGCAGATAAACATCAACTGGACTTCCTTGATGTAACTATCTTTTCCATGAACGAGTCACTACACACCAGGACTTTCTATAAACCAACGGCCAGAAACAGCATTCTCTCTTATAAAAGTTTCATCCTCGACCTCTAAGAGACAATCTCCCCTACAGTCAGTTCCTCCGCTTGAAACGAAACTGTAGTAATTTGGAGGATTATAGACAGCAAGCAAGAGATTTGGAACATCGACTCACCAAAAGAGACTACCCCATCAAACCGATAAGGAAATGTCAAAAGAGAGCTCGCAATCAACCCAGAGAAAGTCTATTATCCACTGTACAACGAGAAGAACCCGAAGATTTAATGACATGTGTAACAACATACAACACTGAATCTAACACAGTCAAGAAAATCATTAATAAGAACTGGAGAATTCTAACCTCGAACACACTGAAATGGCCAAAACCAAGATTTGCCAACAAGAGAACCAAAAACATTAAAGACATTCTGGTCCACACGAGACCAAGGACTATGACCACATGAGTAACTTTAGCAACAGCATGGAACTTAAGTCCGGTAGTAGGTCACTACCCGTGTGGCTCCTGCTCAGTCTGTAAGTTAACCAAAATGACAAAAACTCTGCAACTTCTTCCCAACCTCAAATGGGAATTACGTAATCACACAAACTGCAACACCACACATGTGGTGTACATGATTGTCTGTCCTTGTAACCTTAGATACATAGGAATGACTTGCCGGAAAGCCAAACAACGGATCATTGAACATCGCAGCAACATCTCATGCAAAAGGGCAACAACAAAAATGAGTAAACACTTTATTGACACTAACCACACCCCTGAAGATCTGAATTGGGTAATCTTGGAGACCTTAGCGTTCAAAAACCACAATGTGGAACAAATACTATTCGAAAAGGAACAACGCTGGGTCCATCGTCTGAAGACAGATAAAGAGGGACTGAATGATTCCATACCCTGGTCCACTCTCTGTAAATGATGACAACTATCTCCTCTGATTATATGAAGACCCGTAAGATTCATGAGAGGGTAACACACAACATCATGAAGGCCAATCTTCAAATCATTATGAATCTAAAGTTGATAAATACCATCAACTTAATATAGGCACACCCCCCATTTTGCTGTACATAATATTGCCAACCAGAAGTACCCACCGATATGATCCTTTAACCTTCTTTCATCCCGACAAAATACTGATGTTAACAACGGCCTAATAACGTCTGTACATTCAATGCAATACCACACACATGAATCTCCAATAACCCTAAGTGACTTTTCCTTTTTCCAAACCATTACTGGCTTCGTGCGTGTTATTTTGACAACCACATACTACATCGCCAACCAGTTTCATACAACCTAACGCCAACCAAACCGAGAAGTCCTTCTTTGATTTTTGAAACGAAGGCCTATGTAACGCGAGTCCACCGGAACGCACGTTATCCCAGGATAACGTCAGAGTCAGAACAAGTGGGTCTGCCGGAGGAACCGGTAAGCGACGCGGAAGCCGTCTCCAAAAAATAGCGCCAAACAGTGAGTAAGAAAACTAACTCTTTCCCCCTCTCCAACAGCAAGAGGTTTACTACCACCTGACTAACATCCTGAAGAAAGATGTTCAAATCAAAAACAAGGTAATCTCCTTTTTTACGTGAACTATTCCCAGTAGACCAGATAGAGACTTCATGTCCGTTAAGACAGCAATAGCCGAGTTTATCCACTTATAGTTCATTGCCTTCTGACCGTATTTTAGATTAGTAATGAACGGAGAAAAGCCCTTTACGCATATTGTTTGTAGTCTATACAAGATAACATAGACTCACCGCGACATACAAAAAGCCACTGAGACAGCAAATAAATAGTCCTTTGACCTCATCAAGTCAAAAGTTATTCTAAACACTAACTAAAAAACGAAAACAAGCAAGGAAAAGCGATGTGATGTTTACTTAACCTCTGTTTTTAACTCGACCGTAAATTCTTTCTTTCACCTAGTCTGTGTATGGAAAAAGCGCCAGGGAAGCGCAATGAATACAGTATACTAAGACTGTTTGTTAAGAATATTCGTTTTAGCATTATCAAAGAGAGAACACTAGCAATTAATGTGTTGTTAGGATGTGATAATACACACTATTTCTTTTTCACAGGAACAGGTACTAAGAGATCTGACTCCTTACACCAAAGGTGGTGAGTACACAATAACCGCCCCCAGAATTCACAAGGTGAGCCCAGCAAAGCTCCCCTTAATCTACTTTGGTCCTGACGAAAGCCTCTAGACTCTGCACGAGGCTGAAACATGTAGACCAGACCTCCTAAAGATTATAGCCAGTGCATTAGACCAATAACTAGGTCTTCACATGCACGTTCACGATTTTAATTTCCCAAAGTCAAATATCTCAAGAATAAAGGAAAAGAGTTTTGACAACCGGGTTTTTTATCTTCAGAATCACTTCTTCACTGAGCACGAGCACACCCTCTTTTTATCTCTCTGACCACTACTGTAGAACCAGTTGGTCTTCCTCCATGGGGAGGCAAGCATTTGGACAAAAAAAGCCCAATGATCATGCTATTACGACACACGAAGGCGGAGAACCAACATATACCGCCCGAGACTTGTGTACGTATATGAGGGTTTTTTAACGACAACCATCCACGTTAAATGAGACCCTGGTACACAGGACAAGTGGTCTATTCCCCCCCTCATTGTTGATTTTTGATTCTAAAGGTACTCAGGGTTTGTGGATTTCCCTAAAGGGGTCACATAAATGCGTCAAAATACAGGAAAATTTTGTTTTTTTATGGAAAAATTGGAAAAACGGGCTGCAAATGAAAGCATCTGGGTTTTTCCCTGCATATGTTATCAAAAAAGGGTTTGTGGGGTTGAAATCACCATTTTCCCAGCATTTAGCGGATACCAGACTTTTGTCAGAAACCCAACATTTTTTACACAGTTTTGGCATTTTTCTGGGACATAGCCTATTTTTGCTATTTTTTGTGCTTTCGACCTTCTTCCAGTTAATGGTAGAAATGGGTACAAAAGCAATAATGGATCCTGGAAAGCTATACATTTTAGAGAAGTAGACAAAATTCTGAATTCATGAATTCAGCAAGGGGTCATTTGTGTAGATCCATCAAGGTTTCTTTATAGAAACTAACAGTTAAATAAAGGATAAATTGAAAATTAGTTGAAAAAAACAGCCATTTCTGTCAACGTTTTCACCTGTAACTTCTTCCAATTATGACAGCTCTTTGAAAGCAATATATCGTTACATCCGCTGGATATTACTGGTTGTGGGGATATATAGGACTTGTAGGTTCACCAAGAACCCGACGAACCCATAGCCAAAAACTGAGCAGCAACTTGCAATGGTTTTTTGTTATATACCAGGTATATAGTAATTATTCTGTAAAAATGTGTACATGGAAAAATCGGTATGAAAGACACCTATGTATTTCTGAAATGGGAACAAAATATAGAGTTTAGAAACAGTAGATATTTGCACATTTCCAAAATTGGGAATACTCATACTAGCATGAGAATTATCAGTCATTTTTTAGAATGACTTCTTTTTTACAAAATGTCTTTCATTTGGAAGGCAGAAATGCAACGAAAGTCAATAGGTAATAACAGTTCCTTTACAAATCTGAATTACGCTAAGTCTCCCGATAAAAATGGTACCTCACTTGTGTGGGTAGGCATAGTGCCCACGACAGGAAATGGCTCAAAACCCAACAAGAACACACCACATCTTCACAATGAAAATTTACCCTTTTTTTGCGAAGTGTCTAGCTGTAGTTTTTGAACACTAGCTCTGCCGGCACCCAGTGAAATGTTGCAAACGTATACATTTTTTAAAACTAGACACCCAGGGGAATCCAGGATGGGGTGACTTGACTGTCTCCCACCAGGTTCTGTTACCCAAAATCCCTTGCAAACCTAAAACATTGTAAAAAAAAACACATTTTCCCCAAATTTCTGTGGTGGAAAGTTCTGGAATCTGTGTGGATCTACAAATTTCCACACACCCCGCGTTTCCCAAAGTCTTACAAGAAAAATGGTACCTCACTTGTGGGGGTCGGCATAGTGGCCGCGACAGGAAACGGCACAAAATGCAACGTGGTCATACCTCAATTTCGCAGTGAAAAAGGACCCTTTTTGGCAAAGTGCCTAGCTCTAGTTTTTGAACCCTAGCTCTGAGGGCACCTTGGGAAACCTAGCAAACCTATACATTTTTGAAAACTAGACACCCAGGGGAATCCAGGATGGGGTGACTTGACTGCCTCCCACCAGTGTCTGTTACCCAGAATTCCTTGCAAACCTAAAAAGATGTAATAAAAACATATTTTCTCCACATTTCTGTGGTGGAAAGTTCCGGAATCTGCGTGGATCCACAAATTTCCACCCAATCCGAGTCCCCCAAAGTCTTACGAGAAAAACGGTTACTCACTTGTGCGGGTCGGCCTAGTGCTTGCAACAGGAAACGGTGCAAAACACAACATGGTCACACCTCAATTTCGAAGTGAAAAATTGCCCTTTTTTGGCAAAGTGCCTAGCTGTAGTTTTTGAACCGTAGCTCTGCGGGCACCTTGGGAAACCTAGCAAACCTATACATTTTTGAAAACTAGACACCCTGGGGAATCCAGGATGGGGTGACTTAACTGCCTCCCACCAGGGTCTGTTACCCAGAATTCCTTGCAAACCAAAAAAATTGTCAAAAAAAACATATTTTCTCCTCATTTCTGTGGTGGAAAGTTCCGGAATCTGCGTGGAGCCACAAATTTCCATCCACCCCACATTTCCCAAAGTCTTACGAGAAAAATGGTACCTCATTTGTGTGGGTCGGCCTTGTGCTTGCAACAGGAAACGGTGCAAAACGCAATGTGGTCACACCTCAATATCGCAGTGAAAAATGGCCCTTTTTTGGCAAAGTACCTAGCTGTAGTTTTTGAACCGTAGCTCTGCGGGCACCTTGGGAAACCTAGCAAACCTATACATTTTTTAAAGCTAGACACCCTGGGGAATCCAGGATGGGGTGACTTAACTGCCTCCCACCAGGGTCTGTTACCCAGAATTCCTTGCAAACCTAAAAAATTGTCAAAAAAACATCTTTTCTCCACATTTCTGTGGTGGAAAGTTCCGGAATCTGCGTGGAGCCACAAATTTCCATCCACCCCGCTTTTCCCAAAGTCATACGAGAAAAATGGTACCTCATTTGTGTGGGTCGGCCTAGTGCCCGCGACAGGAAACGGTGCCAAATGCAACGTGGTCACACCTCAATATCGCAGTGAAAAATGACCCTTTTTTGGCAAAGTGCCTAGCTCTAGTTTTTGAGCCCTAGCTCTGCGGGCACCTTGGGAAACCTAGTAAACCTATACATTTTTGAAAACTAGACACCCAGGGGAATCCAGGATGGGGTGACTTGACTGCCTCCCACCAGGGTCTGTTACCCAGAGTCCCTTGCAAACCTAAACAATTGTCAAAAAAAACATATTTTATCCACATTTCTGTGGTGGAACATTCCGGAATCTGCGTGGATCCACAAATTTTCACCCACCCCACGTCCCACAAAGTCTTACCAGAAAAATGGGTGCGCGTCGGCCTAGTGCTTGCGACAGGAAACGGCGCAAAACACAACGTGGTCACACCTCAATTTCGCAGTGAAAAATGGCCCTTTTTTGGCAAAGTGCCTAGCTGTAGTTTTTGAACCGTAGCTCTGCGGGCACCTTGGGAAACCTAGCAAACCTATACATTTTTAAAAACTAGACACCCTGGGGAATCCAGGATGGGGGGGACTTAACTGCCTCCCACCAGGGTCTGTTACCCAGAATCCCTTGCAAACCTAAAAAATTGTCAATAAAACACATTTTCCCCACATTTCTGTGGTGGAAAGTTCCGGAATCTGCGGGGATCCACAAATTTCCACCCACCCCGCGTCCCCCAAAGTATTACGAGAAAAATGGTACCTTACTTGTGGGGGTCGGCCTAGTGCCCGTGGCAGGAAACAGCACAAAACGCAACGTGGTCACAGCTCAATTTCGCAGTGAAAAATGACCCTTTTTTGGCAAAATGTTTAGCTGTAGTTTTTGAACCCTAGCTCTGCGGGAACCTTGGGAAACCTAGCAAACTTATAAATTTCTGAAAACTAGACACCCAGGGGAATCCAGGATGGGGTGACTTGACTGCCTCCCACCAGGGTCTGTTACCCAGAATCCCTTGCAAACCTACATTTTTTTTTTTTTAAAACACATTTTCCACACATTTCTGTGGTGGAAAGTTCCGGAATCTGCGTGGATCCACAAATTCCCACACACCCTGAGTTCAAAAAAGTCTTACGAGTGAGCCCGGTGATGCCACAACTTTCCCACACAAAAATGTGTGAAAAAGTTATTTTTTCAGCTAAAATTAAGGTTTGCAGGGGATTCTGGGTAAGGAAACGTTGGGGGATCCACACAAGCCATACCTCCCTGGAAGCCCCCAAGTGTCTAGTTTTCAGAAATGTATGGGTTTAGTAGGTTTCCCCAGATGGCCGCCGAGCACCGGGCCAAAAACCCAAGTGACCCCCCTTGCAAAACCAGGTGGTTTTGAGATAGCCAATTTTGATGTTGCCTCACTACGTTTTGGGCCCTTGCCTGTCGCGGGTACTTGGGCCTCCCACACATCACTGCTAAAGGCAGGCAACACCGGCTGCACCATATATGGATCAACCCAAAGTCCAGCACTTCCAGTAGGAAGCCTAGCAGCCTCAGACTGCAATCCAAATGCCTCTTGCACCATCGGCACAGCAGTTTCATCCTCTAAGACAGGCACTTCATCCGCACTGAGAGTTGCTTCATCCACACCAAGAGAACCTTCATCTGCACTGAGAGTACCTTCATCATCCGACGATTCCATGTGGAGAGAAAACTCACTGCCAGAATCTTCCCCTCCCTCCTCTCCCTCAGACGCACTGTCAGTCTCATAATCATGCTCAGAGGAAGATTCAAGAAGCATACCAACCACCTGTTGAGCAGTCATTCTACGGCTAGCCATAATGCTTATTATTAAAGGTAACTTGTCAAACAAGTCAACAACAACAAACACTTTGTAAAATAAGTAATAAACAAAAAGCACCTTTATCAAAAACACATATATACTCCAAAACAATACCACTCACTTGCCAGAGGCAGCTAAACTAATCACCACCACCTACTCTGCCCAGACACAGTATGGATCAACAATATCCCACTAAAAAAGAAAGAGAAAAGAAATTACACATAAGACTATGCAAAACACATCGCAAAGAATTTCATGCTCAAACCACTAACTAAATATGCTGCCATTATGACATCACTTACAATAAAAATCATTCAAACAGTACAATATTTCTCATTTGGAGTAAATACAACAACAACAAAAATTCTTACCAAAAAAATGCAACTACACAAAACTGCAGAACAACCACTGTCGAAACCGGAAACAGGAATCAAAAGCTTTAGACCAGAATAAAAAGGAGAAAAAAAACATTAATGTCACATATGCATATAATGCTCTAGACCATCACGTACTGCACAAAATGTATTGCTTGAACCTCCCACTTTCAAGAAGGAAAGATCGATGGCCCAATCCTTTACAGGCAACGCGGCGAGAATCTGGAACTCAGCCTCAGCTCCGGACCACCCCCTCTTCCCAGTCCTTCAAAACTGACCTCAAAGTTCTCCTGCAAAGACACTTCCAAACTTAATTCATGCCCTCTCTATTGTCTGAAGGAAGTCTTTACATTATAGGAAATTCTGTTCTCCATGCCTAT
Source organism: Triturus cristatus (assembly GCF_964204655.1). Taxonomy (NCBI): domain Eukaryota; kingdom Metazoa; phylum Chordata; class Amphibia; order Caudata; family Salamandridae; genus Triturus; species Triturus cristatus. The sequence goes on from NC_140586.1 coordinate 582,897,714, forward strand.
AGAAGTGCCTTCCCAGTGTGTTCCTGTGTTTTGAGTGTCTGCCATTTATTGCACTTTTATACCTCTACTTGTACTTTTTACTCTTTTGTAACTTGCACACATGTCACTTTTCCTCTTGGAACCTATTGTTTGCTACCTCTTGTATTTTGTTTGCTTTTGATACATGCACAATTACCACCATTGCCTCATGTAACGTAACGTTTACTCTTGTTTTCTGAGTGTCTGCCATTTATTGCAGTATTTTACCTCTACTTGTATTTTGTACTCTTTTGTAACATGCACACATCACTTTTTCCCCTTGTAACGTATCGTCTGCTACCTCTTTGATTTTGTTTGCACATTAAAATATTAAAAAAATAAAGTGGACACATTTTCCACACATTTCTGTGGTGGAAAGTTCTGGAATCTGCTTGGATCCACAAATTCCCACCCACCCCGCGTTCCACAAAGTCTTACGAGTGAGCCCGGTGATGCCACAACTTTCCCACACAAAAATGTGTGAAAAAGTGATTTTTTCAGCTACAATTGAGGTTTGCAGGGGATTCTGGGTAAGGAAACGTTGGGGGATCCACGCAAGCCATACCTCCCTGGAAGCCCCCAAGTGTCTAGTTTTCAGAAATGTATGGGTTTGGTAGGTTTCCCTAGATGGCCGCCGAGCACCGGGCCGAAATCCCAAGTGACCCCCCTTGCAAAACCAGGTGGTTTTGAGATAGCCAATTTTGATGTTGCCTCACTACGTTTTGGGCCCTTGCCTGTCGCAGGTACTTGGGCCTCCCACACAAGAGAGGCACCATTTTTACCGGGAGACCCGGGGGAACGCTGGGTGGTGGGAAATTTGAGTGAGCCCAGTGATGCCACAACTTTCCGACACAAAAATGTGTGAAAAAAGGGATTTTTTCATCTAAAATTAAGGTTTGCAGGGGATTCTGGGTAAGGAAGCGTTGGGGGATCCACGCAAGCCATACCTCCCTGGAAGCCCCCAGGTGTCTAGTTTACAGAAATGTGTAGGTTTGGTTGGTTTCTCTAGATGGACGCCGAGCACCAGGCCAAAAACCCAAGTGACCCCCCTTGCAAAACCAGGTGGTTTTGAAATAGGCTATTTTGATGTCGCCTCACTACGTTTTGGGCCCTTGCCTGTCGCGGGTACTTGGCCTGTGGCCATAAGGGGAGTGCCCCTTGCCTAAGGGACCGCTCCCACAAACAACCCCAAACCTAAAAAAAGAAAACAAACCCTGGTGCTAGTGGGCATTCCTGCTGAGCATAAAAGAGACATCGGGGGCAGAGGCGTAGCTAGATCTTGTGGCGCCCGGGGCTATCTCTCAGATTGCCGCCCCTGAGGAGGGGGGGGGGTTGCTGGGGGAAAAGGACGGCAACCACTTGAAAGAGGTCCGAGAGACACATAGTATCACCGCTAATAGTTACCCCGATCATGCAAGTTACATGCACATACATGACACGGTCCAAGGCTACACAGTTGAATACACCGGTGACTGGCAGTACAAAAGAGAACTCACAGACTGCATGATCTATCTGGGGACTCAGAAAAACCGCATGTGACATCCATCAGAGAGCTGCTTGAATAATTAAGTGGTAATCCCCTCCGCACAATGCAAACATGCACACACATGACACTGTTCAGGGATCCATCATCTACAGCTGACATTAAATGACCATTCATCATGGTCCCCCATTAAAGCAGTGTACTTTGTGATCTGCATGGTACATGTTCTTTGCAGCAGGCACATTAACCCTCTGTGCTACCTTTCCAGGTGTCAACCCTTCCACTAGACAAAACTCCATCTCAATCTAGGAAGAACATTAATCACCAAAGTTATCATGACATTTTAATTGTTTCTGAAAATTGCTGGAGGCCAGGAAGGAGGCATCAAGTTTTTTTCAAACCATAATATACTTGCAAACACTACGCACCCACCCGAAATAGGTACCCAGTGATGTCACACCGTTCGGATCGCCCTAACCTGCTCAAGGTTCATGTGACCTCAGTGACAGAGTCACAGCGACTGGATCACTGTTGCTCTAGGGTGTGCTGCTTCGTAGGCCTGCCCGCAAGACTGGAGATGAACTTCAGTATGGATTGTGGTGGACAGGCCTTCAAGGTTAACCCACAATTGACACCACTAGGGTACACCTGCTTGTGCTAAGACATCAAGCCTTCTAAGGTCTAGTGGGGCCTTCTAAGGTCTAGCATGGGAATGTGCTCCCTCAGTACAGTGGTCTGGTGGACTGGTCATGAAGGCTGAACCCGGTTCCCCAGTTCCAAATTCGACAGCTCTGGCCATAGTGCCACATCCTCTCCCCCAATGAACACCATACTTCCCCACTGAGAGAAACTCGCACTGCCTTCAGCTATAACCTAATTGTGCCCGCTATAAACACTCGGATGTGGCTAAATTCAAATTATGCACTTGATAAGAGTAATATGCTGCCTAAAAAAAAAAAAAAGCAACCACTCATAGGGAATGTAAGATTAAGTAAAGCATGTGAAATGTAAGCAGAAACAACATGGTTACCTTAACGATCTCTCACTCACTATTCAGAAATCAGCGAGTGGTTTTACCTGAAAAGTTATGGACATGACTAGAGTGCCCTGAAGAGCACCGTTTCTATGTCCATTGCTTATATCCTTACAAAAAAGTAAGTAGTATGGTATAGAAAGACCACATCCATAAACACAGAGCCATGGTACACATTGTGTTTTTCAATCCACCCATCAACCACCTGGGAACAACAATGCTGTTCAAAGAAAGTCGAGAAACGAAAGTAGCGCTTCACTGGCAAACTCTGTAACATGATGCTGATGTATTTGGATGTAAATAAAAAACAATCTGGCCACTTTTCAACCCCTCTGTCTTGCATTATTTAGTTATGTATTTATTTACCTTCTATTTCTCTCCATCCTGCATCACTTTGGCATTTATATAAGGTGCACAGTCAAAGAGTGCACACGAATGTGTAATGTAAATACGGTGCTATGTAAAGCGCTCCAATACCTTCGGGTCGAGTTCGCGCTATATAAATATGCAACCAAAAATACATTCATAGCTATTACATTCCGAGTCCCCGGGCCGTTAAAACTCAAATACCCCCTCCCCAGCCCCAAAACTCACCTCTTTCTTCTCCATGGCGGAGGAAGCAAATGGCTTCCTGCGCCACGGAGAACAAAGGGGGAAACCTCCAATGACGTTAGCGCGGCTCGCGCGCTGATGTCATTGATGATGCGGGGTGGGGGGCGGGGGGAGGCAGGGGAAAGTCTTCCCCTGCCTTCCCAGTGAAAAAAAAAAAGATCGACCACTCACGGGGGGAGCGCCAGCGCTTCCCCCGTGGGTGGGTGTCATGACGAGCTGGACTCGTCATGGGCACATCGCGACTGTGCTCCATGATGAGTCCAGCTCGTCATGGGCACAGAACGGGTTAAGAGCTCTATGGCTAATATACCTACAGCTATGACTTGATAAGTAGTTCTTCCTAACGGTGCCACATATTGTTTTTAACCTTATTCCTATTCTCTGCTTCTTCACATTAAATTGTCTTTGGGCATAGTAGATAATTAAATTTTTTACGGATCCCACCAGTGTTACTTACCAGACACTCTCCCTCAAGTTGGAGGCATCACTCACTTGGGGAAGTGAGTACCCAGGTGCGGGACCCAATGATGATGCCACCCACAACAATTGCCCCAGCAGAGATGATATATGCTGCTGGAGGCCAGTACGGTTTCTGGGACAACAACTGTGAGACTCTGACATAATAATTGTGGTGGTCCACTTTATCTTGATTATATAAGTACGCCTTTTGGGAGCTAAGTGGACCACTTGAAGCAGCCTCCTCCCCTCCTTGATTATTGAAGAAATGAATATCAATTTCAGACTTCTCTGTGTCTTCTTCCACAATGATTGTCTCGTTGTCAACATCCTCATCATCCCATTCCATAAGTCCAAGTCTTTCAGGAAATGTTCTTTTCCCTTGCCTCTCCTGTTGTCTCTTGGACTCTGCTGGGGTCCACTCCATGTCCCTATCAACATCATCAGCAGTGGTGCTTGGAAAAGATGGTGAAGATTGCTGAAGCTCTGAGAGCCAATGATTCTAAAAGAGGATGCTCTTGCTCGAAAGAAAGCTCAACCTCCTCTTTTGCTCCAACATCAGGAACATGTACTATTGCTGGTTGCAGCTGCTGTCCACTTTGCTCTGTTTCCTCAAACAATTAGGTACTAGTTTGCGAAAAAGAACAAATCCAATTCAATGTTACTACTCGTCGGCATCACAATGATTGCAGTGGCTACCTCACTGATAGACATGGTATTTGGCTAAGCTTGTTGAGGTGTTTTTGATGATAGAAAACTGAGTTACCAAATAGAGCCTGGGCGGATTTGGAAAGGGTGGACCACCTTAAAGATAATAGGGCTTTTTTAGGAGATTGTAAACTGCCCTTTCCTCTCTAAAAGGTCACATATGGGCATTGAATACCACATATTAAAGACAGATTGGGTAAAGCATTTCTCATGTATTTTTAGCCCAAACATTAGGAACATCAATCCCTTAGCTGTAACTGAACCCTCTGTTTCACTCCCAGAATGTCTCAGCTTGCTCTCCAAGGCCGGTGATGCAGGCACACAATGTGGTGTTCCAAAGAAGATTTGGGGTGACATCCCACTGGTGGGAAGCTGCTTCTTCTAACCTACCACTTTCTTTGAAGCATCTTTCTTTGGGGCCATGTAAAGTTCTCAGTTGGCAGTTGCACCAAGTTGCACAAGTGGAAGAGATTGGAGGACTTGCATGTGACTGCACAGGCCTTCTGTTTGGCAGTACTGCAGGTGATGTCTCTTCTGTTGTGGACCTGAAAGCAAGAAAAACATTTAGTGTGGAATGTGCCATTTTTTTGCAGTTTGAATTAGTCCATACAAAGGCAATATTAGTGTGGTTGTTGTATTAACTTGGGTGATCACTTTTAGAGTCAGACCACACCACCATACCATAATTCCCCATCCGAATGACACACAACATACAGAATGATAGAACTCTTTCCTTTATGATGATATCTTCTAAAGGAGACATATGTGGCAGTTATGGAACTGAATGGGTAAATGGAATAGTAATCTTTTAATAAATGGAGGTTAGTGTGCACCCATGGCTGGCAACATGGTCCGTGGGAATGGAACAGTCATCATCAATCACAAATGAATGATGCTAAAGCCTACTCAAAATGTCAACACAATCAGGGAGTCCAGGAGGAAATGGAATTATATACCTAAAAAACTGAATGTTGTTTTCAGCCACTCACCCCGTCACAGATCTGGGTTTAATCCATTGTGCTTTTGCTCACTATGCCACCCCAGTCTGAAAAGTTTCAGCACTCCATCCATCATCTCCTTGTGTTTGCTTTCTTTATCCTAATTTGTCAGGGTATGCCCAGACATGGGTCCCTCGCTCACTTTGCCACTGGATTCAAGATAGCCTGGCTGATGAGAGGTGAAACCCTGAAACCGGTACCAGGATGCTTGTTTTTGGTACAGGGACGACCTGGCTTGGCAGTTCGGGCTGCACTGTTCCCATGAGGCACACCGTCAAGACTGATTGGCATATGGCTGTGTCTGAACTGAGGTGCAGAAGTGAGCTAAAGAACCATGATGGATTAAACCCAGATCTGTAACTGGGGGTGAGTGTCTTTAAAGTTTCAGCGCTTCATCCATCATTTCCTTCTGTTTGCTTTGTTCGCCCTAATTTGGCACATTATGGCAAGACATTGGTCCCTTGCTCACTTTGCCTCTAGATTCAAACTAGCTTGGCTGATAAGGGGCGAAACCCAGAATCTGGTCCCAGGATGCTTGTTTCAGGTGCGGGGAAGAACTGGCTTGGCAGTTCGGGCTGGACTATTCTCATGAGGAATAGTGTCCAGACTGAATTGCATATGACTGGGTCTGAACTGGGGCGGCAAAGTGAGCTTAAAAACAATGATGGATTAAACCCAGATGTGTGACTGGGGGTGAGTGTCTGAACGGTTTTAGCACTCTGTCCTTCATCTCCTTGTGTTTGGCTCAATTTAAAAAACACCACAGAAACAGTTGTTTCATGTACCCATGACTAGTACCGGGCCTACTGGCTGGAAGGCTCATTGGCAGACTAGGCCACAAACTGTATTAAATGAATATTGCAAATCTATTTAAAACAATAGGGGAAATATAGTAAACTGTGCAACATTTTTCTTTTACAAAAGAAGAATCATTACATGCAAAAAAATAACTAGGACCCTACTGAAACTGCAGGCCACCTACCACAATACATTTTGAAAATTGAATAAAAGTACAAATAAATCCTGATGCATGCCCCTGATCAAACCAACAATTCCCTTATACACCAGTTTTTGAACTTACTTGTGAAATCTTAACCAGAAAGGGGCCTGTTCAGAAAGGTAAACTTGGATGTTTGGTTTAAAAGAGCAAACATCTAAGTTCATGACTTTGGGTATTCACTAAGGGCATTTACGAGTGTACACACTCAGAATCAGCCCGAGTGCAGACATAAAGATACTACTCGTAAATGCCCTCTGTGAATTCCCAAATTTATAAACTTAGACAATTGGTCTAAGTTTGGATCAGAGTGTAAGTTTACCTTTGTGATTCAGGCCCAAAGACCTTCAGTCCAATGGTTTATATGTAGCAGACAAGGAGAGTGATGCTTCCAGCTCCAAATCCCTAAGAAAAAGAGACCAGGAGAAGGACAAAGCACTTGCAGGAGCCTGATGGATAGGAACAGGAATTTAAAGTCTCTGGAACACTTCCTTCCTGTTGTAAAAAAAAAAAAAAAATACTTCTCACCCAAAAAAGCAACTCTAATGGCCCACTGGAGAAGAAAATCCACTCAAAATGCCTCTCGGCTGCTTCTCGAGCACAAAGGTGCATGAGCGGTGATTCGTTGAAGCAAGAAGTATTGTGTGAGCTCGCTAGTGGTCTGAGATTATTGTGGCGCTCACAAGCAAGGCCAAAACAAATATTGAGCACATGAATGGGAAAAAAAACTCTCCTTGCATCAGGAAAGGCAGAATTCAGGTACCTCATGCTCCTCTGACGAGCACAGTGTGTCCGAATTCTTTAAAAAAACTCCCCAAGTGTAGTGGAGTTTACTGCACAGGCCTAGTTGGATGAGTAATCAGGATGGGTGGTGTTTAGGGCATCCATCCTTTGGCTCTCTATCATGTTGTTCCAGCTGTGGTGGGAGGAGCTGGCAGGCTTAGTGGTAATCAATCAATCAATCAATCAATCAATTAATCAGGGATTTGTGAAGTGCACTACTCACCAGTGAGGGTCTCAAGGTGCTGAGGGAAGAGGGGTGCGTGCAGCTCTGTCTCATCCAAAGTGCCAGGTCTTAAGACTCTTCCTGAAAGTTTGCAGAGTGGGGGTTCATCTGATGCTGAGGTAAGTTTGTTTCAGATCTTGGCAGCGATGTAGGAGAAGGCACTTCCTCCCATTCTGGCTCTGTGTATGTGTGGGTTTTCAGCCAGGGCAAGGTCGGCGGCCCAGAGGTTTCTCTTGGGTGTGCAGAAGGAGATTCTTTCCTTGATTTATTGGGGTCCGGTGTTGTGGTGATCCTGCGATGGTGGAGTGGACAATGGCATGGTCGGTCCAAGTGAGTTTGGTAGCATAACTGTACTTGACTTTGTCAGTGGCAGTGAAGATAAGGTCAAGTGTGCATCCTGCATTGTGTGCGGGGTAGGTGACCAGCTTGGTGAGGTCAATGTTGCTAATTTTGGGTCGTCGAGGTGGAAGTTGAGGTCACCTAGAAAGATGAAGTGCTTGAAGTCGATGATTAGAAGGGCAATGAATCCAGGGATGGCATTGTAGAAGCTGGGCCATGATTCTGGGGGTCTGTAGGTGATGGTGACCCTGATAGTAGTTCTGCCATCATTTTGAGTTAGAAGTTGGGGTGTTCCATTATCAGTGTAGAGTTATCTTCTGTGGTGGTGCAGCGGGTTGCTTCTTTGTGGATGATGACAATGCCATCTCTGGGTACGGTCCTGGTGTATCGTCTTGTAGAAGTTGGGCATCACAGTGGAGATATCAGGGGTGGAGGAGGGGTTGAACCACATCTCAGTGATGAGGATGGTGATGGTGTCCCAGATTTTGGTGGCATGTATGCTACAGTTATCGGGAGTTGAGCAGGAGGCATTGGAGTGGTTCTGGGGCAGTTGTGGTCAATGACATGGATATGGTTAGGGGTTTCAAGAAGGCAGAAGGTCCTGGATTGCAGGTGAAGAGGAAGCAGATGAACGGTCCTACAGTTGGTCGAGGAGATGTGAGGCAGCAGTTGTTGCAGCACCTGGGGTCTTGTGCTCAGTGCTCAGCAGTGGAGTTCCTGTGGGTGGCATGAGGGCTAGGTTTCCTGACACTGGGTGCAGTCCAGGCATGGATGGGCATAGACAAGCTTGCTTTGGCATGTCAAAGACACTCCAAAGGCAAGGGCACAGCCATACATTACAGTAGGTCATGAGTGGGGTGCTGGGAGTTGGGAGGCATGAGGTGGGGTGCCAGGAAAAAGGAGCAAGTGGCAGGGCTTCTGAGAAAGGGGGGCAGTGTAATAAGAGAAAAGAAAAGTGGAAAGCAAAATCAACAAATAGGAAATAATGCTAATTTTATTTACAGGCATCAAATGTGCAACTAAATTAAAGGCAGCTCTAAGTTACAGGCAGGAGAATGAGCGCACAAGTGGAGGACCAAATGGCAGTGGAATACAGAGCAAAACTGCAAATAGCCATGGTACACAGAGCAAAATTACACTTACAGAGCAATTAAGGTTACAGAGCAAAAATGCAATTAGCCAAGGGGCAGAGTCAGAGTCAGGGAGACCTGCTGGCAGCGAGAGGGGAGCGGATCAAGGATCGGGAACCAGTTGACCTTGCTCGTATCCCTTATTGTTTGTTTTGTCGTTTTGATTTAATTTACTTTATTAATTTGTACTCTTATTTAAAAATTGTTTTGAGTTTTTTCATGTGTTGTGTTGTGAATTTATTACTGTTTTTGTACTGCATAAATACTTTGCAAATTGTCTCTAATTTAGGCTGACTGCAATGCGCCATATCTACCAGGTGATTGAGTTCAGGTTAATTTAGTGACCTTAGTGCTGTTTTTTACTTACAGTAGGTCATCATGTCCACTGACTAATAATCCAATTTCTTACAATTTTGTGTTCAAGACAAAAGTGATGCTCTCCTAAACACCATTTTGTTACACAATGAGCTGTTGAATTTAAAGCCTTTCCGAGAAGGCTGATAATTGAACATTGGGAGATGTCAGTGCTGGCGTGAAACTAGAGGTTAAATAATGTGGGGGAAATGTGAGTTTGTAGTAACTTAAAACATAATGTATTTAAAGGTTCTAGATATAGTAAAGAATGTTAAAGAGAAGGAGAGAGAGAGAGAGAGAGAGAGAGAGAGAGACATCAGCATAGCTAAAGCATTGTCTTACCACATCTGTTAACTGAGCTTACCCATCTTTTTTTCAATGGGTTAACAGCTCCCTAATTTTAAATAGACAAATATATATTTTCACAGAAAAATCTAAAGGTTAAAGTGATGTTATCATATGGCATGCTAATAAGATCTTAGCTTGTGATAAAAAAAATTCTAGCGATTCACTAATTTTTTTTTATGTGGCATTATAGTTAGGTGTTGAATTAAAGGAAAAACTAAGCAAAAAACTACTGCTAAAAACTCGCAGAAGGCCACGTCCCCTTCACCACCACTATGCAAAAGTCCTCCTGTTACTTCCAGTAAGTCCCACACAGCGGGACTGCTGAGAGGTGGCCATACCCCCTTTCTCCACTAATCAGAAAATGCACCTCCTGGCCCACTGCTGGTTGTGGGATGAAGTCCCCTTGCCTCCTGCGGGACTCTGTATTAAAGTCAACTTCTTTCCCCAACCAGTAGTGCGCCAGGAAGTGAGTGCGTTTGTGGAGTGGTGGATAAAGGGGGCAAACTAGGACAGGAGGTGCATTCAGAGCATAGCAGTCTGACCAGCTCAGAAGTTGACACAAACACGGATGAAGGAACTAGTGGATTGTCAAGGAACATAATTCCATCAGTCATAGATGAATTGATTTTTTTAACTCAGGACAGGCATTTCAATCTATACCCCAGGCAACAACAGCAAAATCCTAAGCCTCCAAGAAGCAAAGGCATGTGAGGTCAGGTTGGCAACACAGCAGAGAGGACTATCATTTGAAGATATGGACTTAATATCTTAGAGAACTGGAAAATGCCAATTTAGGAATAGGGACACCTTTAAATGGGGAAATGCTGGTGGTGGAACAGGGTGTAGGTGTGTTCGGGGATGCCACCACCGGTTTCAAACCGAAATCTAGATTTGCACTAATAATGGAAAGAGATGCTATTGACATCTTTAATGACCTTGTAACCACCAATGAATTAAAGAAACTGTACACTGATATTAACAATAAAAAACACTAGTACCCAGAGACAAAAGGAGTACTATATTCTAATAAATACCTTGCGATCGGAAGTTAATTGCATAGTGAAAAACTCTGACATGGGTGGAACATTGTTATGGGATAAAAGCAAATATATGGCTGAGGGATATAAACAATTTAACAACATAACATGTTACACAAGGTTTTTGAAAGAAGCCATGATGGTAGTACATGAAAGTTATAACCTAGAGTTGCAATTATCGAGAGAAAAATGTCTAATCAGTCATTAGTAATATATGTTTTAAAGATAGACCACCCTATTACATCTGTATTGTATTTGATCCTAAAAGTGCACAAGGAAGGGGAAAACCCACCAAGATGCCCCATCATATCAGCTATTCGTGGCATGTATGAAAACACTTCAGAGTAAGATGATTTCATTTTAGGTAATTTCGTTAAAAATCTATGACCATTCATACAGGCTACAGGAGATTTTTTGCAGAGAATCTATGATCTCCCATGGCAAAATTAATTGTTGTTGATTGCAATCAATGTATCTACATTGTACACAAGTATGAGACAAGAAGCTGGCCTGAGGACCATCAAACATTTTTGAGGAGCAAGCCACGGAAATTATGGAAGCACACACAAATGCTCCTGAAGATGGTGGAAAATTTCTTACAAGTAATTATTTCCTATTCAATGGAGAGCTCTTCCATCAAACATATGGTACAGCAAAGGGCATCTGCTATGTCCTAATTTATGCTAGTTTGCAAATGGACTGGTGCAAGGAGCAGGTGGTCCGAGCTGAATACCAAGACATCTGGGATTAACACATTGTACAGTGGTGTTGATTCATAGATGACCTCTTCATTGTTTGGAGAAGGTCAGAAACTAGCGCTAAAGAATTTTTAGTCAATTAACTGAAGCTGCACCTTACTATCAGTGCAGAAAAGGTAAACTTTTTGGATAGTACAGAATATATTTAATCAACCAATCGAGGTTTCCTAAAATGCACAAAATGTAAGGTGTGTCTATTCAGTAAAAACACCTCAACATACAAAACACGCTTATCACCAACTCCTAGGAAAATCAAAGAAAATGCACATGCAAAACAGATTTCACAGTGTATCTACTGGAATGTCTGTGGTGATTAAGCTATATTGGAAGCACCATTCTGGCAGTCCATAAACGCATACTACAACACCTACGTGCTATTAGGAATAGAGTTGAAACCTATCCAGTGGCTCATCACTTTGAGGAGACATCTGATGGAGAAACAAAGGGCCTCACATATTGTGTAATTGATGCAGTGACAACTAATATTTGGGGAGGAAATAGATAGAAACAACTAAGGAGACTCGAATCACGTTATATAATTGAGTTAGACACCAAGTCCCCAGGTAGCCTCAATGCTTGGGAGGATCTTAACACACACCTATGGTTAGACACAATTGTATTTGCAAATGAGTCAGCACTTTTCAGATAAGTAATGAAAACAAGAATAATTTTAACTAAGCAGTACATGGGGGTTGCGACTAGGAAGCACGAAATATGAACACGGTTGCTAGCGGCACACATATCAAAATGAATGGTACTTACCATTTTCATAAGCATAACCTTAACACTGGTTTTATTGTAAGTATTGATTTCCAACCAAACTATGGTATTATTATGCACGAAAAAACTCAGGGTACACAACCAAGTTTACCACATTGCATAATTTGAATAGGATGCTTAGATTTTCAATGATTTAAAATGTATTAAAAGCCATTAATCATGCTATGTAATGCGACACTGAAATGAGGGATGATTTATTCTGTAACCTTGTACCACTGCGACAATAAAATAGTATAGTAAAAAGAAGGAAGACTTAGGTATTGTTGTGAGTATAAGAGTATAAGACAAAAACTAACAGTCTGTTTTTACTTGTCACTAATTGCATGTCAGAATTGTAACAAACAAAAAATGGTTGCATTGGGGCCTCAGCATTGGTGATCAAGGCTGTTTGCAGCCAAAATGCGTATGATGGTGGGCGTGCATCAATAAAGTCACAGCAACCACATGCAGCGTCGTTATCCTTCACGAACGAAGGAGTATTGGGCTTCCAGGTAATTATATATTACCTACTAGCTACTACTGTTTCTATTCAAAAAGCGTTTTTTCTTTTGCCAATAACTTTGGCGCTGTTTGACGGATCTTTGCACAATTTTCAAAACTAATGGTTCACTCAGGTCAGCTCCTGTTTTGAAAGTTTTGGGGTGATTTGTCAAGCAGGGGCCAAGAAAAAAGGGGGGTACCAAAACACGTTTTCCCCATGTTAATTTTCATAGGAAATTTAGACACGTCTACAGCCCGAACTGCTGAATGGAATCACACCAAATTTGGCAAGAAGGCAGGTCTTGGTTCAGAAAGTGACCTTTTTCTTAAATGGTATAAATCCATTCAGTAGTTGCTGAGAAATTCTAAAAACAAAATATCGATATCTGAGGACCGAGGAGGATTCCACATCGATCACTTTGAAACCGTAAAACTTGTTATGTAAAGCATTTTTTCTCCTCCTTCTCTTGGAACGGCATGGGTAACATACTGTTTGATGAAAGCCAAAAAACTTTCATCAGTATCACTTCCAAATTTTGGAGCATTCTTTTTCCATATTTGCACATGTATAGCATGTGTATGTGTGGCGCACCTATAGCTTGGTACTCTTTTTGCCAAAAGAAATCAGTAACTTCTCCAAGTGGAGGAATATTTTAATTGCAGATAAATTACATCATACTTTGAAACCTTTACTTAAAATACCTGTATACAATTACAGGATCCAAGGAACATCGTTCTCCAGGTGTCTTCAATTGAATATTTTTTATATTTGAATTTGCTTCTCATAGAAATTCAAGTGAATCTTCCCACGCATATTCAGCAGAGCTAAGTGTTACAAACCATGTAGGTATACCTAAGTTCCTTAACATACATTTAAGTTCACCATGATGACAAAACCAAAATTAATTGGTACCATGTTGACATGCCATCAAATTAACATTCTCCATTAATTCTTTTGCAGAAACATGTGGAAGATGAACTCCTGTTTTTAAATGTGGTTAACCACATATGAAAGTGCAGATAAATCACTTTCAAACAGAAGATGAAATATGCATGGAATGCACTGTTGAAATCTTGGATCTTTAGAATACAATCTTGTCAGGCGGCATTCTGAAGCTGGAATCTGTTCAGCTCGCTCATCAAATCTTCCACCTTCTCCAGTGGGGAACAACTGTGAAAACAATGAGCTTCTAAACTTTTTTCCCATAAACTCATGGGAGTTCCCTTTGTGTCCTTCGTTTGAAATAATTCAATATTGTTTCCTATCATTTCTTTCGAATGTAGAGGATGTATATTGTAATGTTCATAAATCTCTTCACTTGTCCACTTTTTCTATTGGCCACTTGAAATTTCTGTTTCATGTTCTAAGCATATTACCTGTTCATCAACATTTACATTCTTCTAATAAATATTATTCTGAACTAGATATAATGTAGCCTTTTAGCGTTTATTACCATCTAAAAACTCTTGCCATATTTTTTAACTCATCGTTGGTACACCATTAACTAAAATACCTACTGGCTCAATTCCCTCCCTGTCTACACCAACAGTTTCAATATTTTTCTTAAAATCTAAAGGTAAGTACACAAATCTTCCTTTCAGACCTCTTTGTAAATCTGTTGCAAGCAGCTTACCTGTTGTAGGGTCCATACAAACTATAGCCTGAAATGGGTACACATATTGACTAAGAATGGACTCATATGCATTCAAATCTTCCAGTTCTGGAGCAATAGCTACCAACTCTAACTTGCTATGTACTGCTCTAGTTGGCCTTTTGTTTGTTCTCTTCTAATTTGTTGTAACACTATTTACAAATAACTTGATCAGTAGCCAACTCAAATCGACCTTCCACCAACAAATAAGCACCAAAATGCTGTCACTTATCATTGTTTTCCTTTTCACTATTTATATATAAATCTACATTCCTATTTTGACTTCTATAATAAGTATGTCAACAACAAACACAAACATAGTTTGGTTTTTCACATGAATCTGTCATAAACTTTGGAATTTCTTCTGCAAACTCATCAATACTAATGTCTTTCGCATGTTCTTCAACACCTACACTTATCAAGCTCCACTTTCTCCACACTCCTCTTGTGAACCAAAAAAAAAACTGTATATCATCACAAACATTTTTACATCTGAAACTGAACCGTAAAAAAGAGCTTTGATCATTTCAGTTAAACATAATGCAGGAGTTTTTACATAGTAAACACTCCTTACTAACTTCTGCATTTCTGAGTGGTGTACTGCTAACATTTTTAAATGGTGAGAAGTACTTTGATACACTTTTCTTGAAAGACAAGCCAGAGAATGACCCTGCAACTTACTATATTTTTTTATTTTACATGGATTTAGTCCTTGTAACATCTTAATCTTCTGTTTAAGACTTTTTTTCGCGAACTCTCTGAATTTGTTTTGCAATATGTCAATGGATTCCTGTTGAATAGTGCAAATACTGCTACAATCCCATTTATATACAGGACCTTGTGCTTCCCTTGAACTTCTTGAGCTATTACTTCTTCCACACCTCAAACAACCATTTTTTCTTTAGGAATGGGACAATCATCTTTTATCTCATAGCATCGACCACTAGTATCAACTGCATAAACCAATGTGTTCTGTTGAAAAGAGCTGTCTTCATTAAAGAAAGGCTCAGTAGTGGAAGTGTGCGTCTATTCACCAGTAATCGTTTTACAAAAGTTACTTCTATCAACTATTCTTTTTCTTTTCTCCTTTATAAACACCATTGTTTTATCCAATGTAAGCCTGGGCAAAGCACTACGCTACGCTCGCGTAGTTTGCGAAGTTCGCGCTACTTCGCACTACGCGAACTGCACGTAGCACAGTGCGAACAGGCGTAGCGTAGTGTTGCGTAGTGCTGCGGTCATTTTTTGCTTGCTCGCGGTCCTCAACGTCAAGTTGGCGACCGCGAGCAAGCAAAATGACATCCCGGCGAGACTTTTTCCTTGTTCGCGATCAGCAACATCAAGTTGGCGATCGCGAGCATGGAAAATAAACCTCCTGGTGAGATTCCCAACGCGAGGAGGTCAGGTTTCTCATTGCGAGTGGTCACGTATGCTTGCGACCGCTTGCGATGAGAAACTACCAGTTCGCGTTGAGAAAGCTGCCGCTCAAGTAAAAATCTACTCGAGCAGCAGAAAATTACAGCTCGCACTGTGCAAGATGCCATTTTCAATGATTGCACAGTGCCGGTTGCTTGTCCGCACTGTGCAATCATTGAAAACGACATCTGGCACAGTGCGAACAAGGTACTACGCAGTTCGCGAAGTGCTACGGGTAGCTCGCGTAGTGCGAACTGCACTTTGCGTAGCTTCGCGAAGTGCTACTTCGCGAACTACGCCCAGGGTTCATCCAATGTTCTCATTCTCTTCAATATTAATATAAATATTTTTTGTTTCAATTCAAAAGCAGTATCTACTACACTTTCAATGTCTTGCTTCTTCTTATACACTGCTGATCTTTTTTATACTTTTGAAACATTTTTAATACATTTTGAATTACTCTACTTCGAAACATTTGTGTGCGTTACTCTTTGAATTCTTGAAGCATGTGTTGTTTTATCACTATAATATATCTTGTTCTCCTTCTGCTTTGTTGTAAAACTTTCCTTTTTTCTTTCATTTTAATTCTCTCCCTTGTAACTGTGCTATGAAACTGTTTAGTGCTCTTACCAGGACCGACTTTATCCTTGGTAAAACATTTGCCTTTTTCTAATACACTCTTTTTACATTTGTTTAAATAGATCTGTTTTTTTTTTGCTTTCATCGCTTTACATATTTTCTTGCCATGTTCAATTTGTGATCCAGACAAAATAATTTTCTAAAAAACAAAGAACAGTTTCAATAATTTGTTACATGAATTAACAATTATAAATTAATTACATATCAATAATCATATTAACTAGTAAACAATTACTTA
Organism: Triturus cristatus; assembly: GCF_964204655.1. Lineage (NCBI taxonomy): Eukaryota > Metazoa > Chordata > Amphibia > Caudata > Salamandridae > Triturus > Triturus cristatus. Next base: position 582,914,196 of record NC_140586.1, read on the forward strand.
CACTTACATTTCTATTCTCTTTACTACAAATAAAAAACAAAACTATAGAAACAAGCAAGTGAACTGCAGAAAGTGGAAAAAATAGGTGCTAAAGAGAAAGAAAAGAAGGGAAAGAAAAACAAGTTTAGAAATACCAAAAAGAAATGCACAAAGAAGAACACAGCTACTAAAATATGTGAGAAAAACAAAAAGAAGCAACATAGGTTCACAAAGAGACAATAACGGATGCACAAATAAACAAAAGAGGTGCACAAACATGCAAGAGAAGTGCACAGAGAGAGAAGAGAGATGCAGAAACAGGGAACAGATGTGCAAAACAGGAACACAGGTGTGCAAAAAGGCAAGAGGGGTGCAAAAAGAAGGAAGACAGCTTCACACATAGGACAGAGATGCTCAAAGAGGCAGGAGGATTGCAGAAAGAGAGAAGAGGGATGCAGAAACAGACAACATGCGTGCAAAAAGAGACAAGATGAGTGCCAAAAGAACCAAGAAAGGTGCAGAAAGAGAAGACAAGTGCAGACATGAACAAAGAGGCAAGAGAAGTGCATAAAGAATAAAGAGATGCACAGAAAGCAAAGTAAGGTGCATAAAGATAGAAGACAAATGCAGAAACACATAACAGAGGTGTAGAAAGAGGCAAAACAGCTGCGAAAAGGGAAAAGAGAGCTGCACAAAAAAGCAAAAGAGGTGCAGAAAGGAACAAGAGAAGTGCACAAAGAACTAAGGGCCAGATGTGTGAAGGCCCTATTTTGCGATGTCCTAATTGCGAATTTTGCGAAATCGCAAAATGGAATGCATGAAAGTGTGTTTAACACTTTATGCGATTCGTAGGGGATAGCAAGTGACCTATCTCATGAATATTAATGAGGTAGGTCGCAGTTTGCCACCCCCTAGGAATCGCTGAAACAACAGGGATGGTGGCCTGCTGGGCTCAGCAGACCACCATGTCTGTGATTGCTTTTAAATAAAGCAATTTATTTTCTGAATTGCAGCCCGTTTTCCTTAAAGGAAAACGGTATGCGTCTAAAAAAAAATGAAAAGTTTATCTTTCATTTTTTAAGAGCAGGCAGTGGTCCATGGGACCACGCCTGCTCTTTGAAAATGATTTTACTAACATTCACAAAGGGGAAGGGGTCCTTTGGGGACTCCTTCCCATTTGCAAATGGGTAACCTCCTACTTGTAGAAAGCAGTAAAATGCTAATGTTTTGAGACCGCATTCACGGTCACAAAACATTCATAAATACCGATGCAATTCGGTATTGGGAAGGGATGCCCTAAACACGCTCCTTCCTAATACCAAATCGCAAACCCAAATTGTGATTCGGTAACAGGTTACCAAATCGCAATTTGGGTTAAATACATTTGGAAACCCTTTTTTTCCGTTCGCAAGCATGCCGATTCTGCGAATCGGCCCTTTTGCGAGCCAAAAAAAGGTTCATACATCTGGCCCAAGAGAGGTGCATAAACAGACAAGAAGGATGCAGAAAGAATCCAGAGAAGTGCAGAAAGAAGAAGGAGATCTCCAGAAATTTAAAACAGCAATCTTTACAATGTTACTCTTGTAAGTCTCACCATATTCTTAAAAACACGCATGCATGCGTCTCTACCTTTTAGCGTATGCATCATACAAATAGTAGTATACCTGTACTGCACACATATAGCATGCTCAGATGCATAGCACATATCAGAATACGTTTGTAAGTAGACCCATACCTCAGTCACAAGACAATGCAGACCTTTAAACTTGACAAACCGCACTTCCCATTCCAAGCAAACGCCTACAATTATATGGCATACGCCAATGATACCTTTCCACAGACTATTACAAAATAGCATAATGACTAATCCCTCTGCCACCATGTCTTAAACCTGAATTTTATCTTGCAGCTTCACTATTCAGCGACTACTCTGAGTGTTATGCCTGGCCAAATATAAAGCAGCAACCCTTTGCATGTCTCTGTTGTAAGTCTCACCCAGAGGTCGAAGTGGGAAAAAAAGTAGGGTAACTGTCAGTGAAGAATCAGAGGGGGGGAACAACCTGACGATGAGATCAGTGAGCGGAGTCAGAGGTATGGCCAGAATGCACAAAATATTCAAATTTTAAGTATTTGTTTGGCATTTCACTGACCAGTTAGTTTGTTATGTTATTTAATTCAACCAATAGATGCAAGTGATTATTTAAGCTAAGTTATTGACATTAAAATACTTCCTCAAAATGAGATATGTTTCCAATCACAAAATATCCGAAATCCTTTTAAAGTAAAAGCACACGCCATTTGCTCCGAGCCATGGGGTTTCTGTCAGCACTTCTCCTCCCTTTTGCAACAAGATCAGTTCAAACATAAATAGCAAAATATTCAAATGTTTTCTATGTAATTATGGCTCTGCCATATTTGCAAAAGAAACAATTGATGGACGGAGTGCTGGACAATGCAAACATTCACCCCCAGTCACAAGGATCTGGGATAAATCCATCATTTTTTTGCTCACCACACCACCCCAGTTTGGACCCGGCCATATGCAAATCAATCTTCAACCCGCTCCTTGTGGGAAGAGTTCAGCCCAAACTGCCAAGCCAGGTCCTCCATGGACCGGAAACAAGCATCCTGGGACCGGTTTCAAGGCATCACCATTCATCAGCCAAGCTAGCTTGAAACCAGTGGTGTAGCGAGCACGAGACCCATGTCTGGTCATACCCTTCCCACTAAGTGCAGCATATGCAAAATAAACAATTGATGGACAGAATGCTGGACAATTCAAACATTCACCCCCAGTCACAAGGATCTCGGTTAAATCCATCAGTTTGGACCCAGCCGTATGCAAATCAGTCTTGACCCTGTTCCGTGTGGGAGCAGTCCAACCCAAACTGCCAAGCCAAGTCCACCCCGGACCGGAAACAAGCATCCTGGGACCGGTTTCAAGGCATTACCATTCATCAGCTAAGGTAGCTTAATCCAGTGGTGTAGTGAGCACGGTACCCACGTCTGAGCATACCCTTCCCACTTAGTGTGGCAAATGCAAAAGAAACAATTGATGGACAGAATGCTGGACAATGCAAACATTCACCCCCAGTCGCAAGAATCAGGGTTAAATCTATCATTTTTTTTTGCTCACCTCACAATCCCAATTTGGACCCAGCCATATGCAACATATTACATAATCTGCTGCATAATCTGACAATTTCAACTAATACATTGTCTGTAGCTCAAACGGATCAAAAGTTACTAAAACATGTGAAATGTGTTGGTGTGAAGTGGACGGCCCTTTGTAAAGGTTGACTAATCACCTTTCACACTGCTTCATTTGTATTTTACACTGGTACTAATAGTGCAAAGTCTTTCCAGAGACTGTTAGCATGTTTAAAAATTAGGCCTGGGCAGTGAACTCCACTCCATTCGCAGAGTTTGCAGAGCTTTCTGCACTCAGCTCTCCACGTAGCTCGTGGAGAGCAGAAAACTCCAATTCGCTTAGTGCTGCAGAGTTTTTTCTCTGCTCACGAACGGTAAGTTTGCGAGCGCAAGCGGCCACTCAGGTAGAATTCCTACCCCGGTGGCAGGAAGACCAGTATGAATGTCAGTTCGCATTGCACTCCGCCACCTGTAGAATGCTGCAGAGTTATTTTGTAACTGTGTAGAGTTCTGTGAAGCAATACTTCACAAACTACACCCAGATATAGTAAACACAAAAAGTATCACAAACTACACTGCAGCTTTTTTTTCCTGCATAATTTAGTCAACTCAGCTGCATCATTCTGTCCTCCTTTGCTGCATAATTCCCTTGGCCCCAATTTAGGCAGCACATATTAAAAGTACTTGTGCATGAAGCACAGAGACTCTGAAGTTTGCTTAGTTTGGCAAGCGTGCAAATCCTGTATTGCTGATCCCTGGTGAGTTGCAATTACTACTGCTGAAAAAAGGCCAATGTAGGTAATATATGGGTGAGGCGGACTGGCCTCAAGGGCAGGCCTGGCTTTAGCACTGGTGGCTCCCTGTGCAACAATATTTGTTGGTGTTCCCCAAATGACCACCTCTGGCACAGATATACTCACTACCAACCTTTAACAGTGCACTTCAAGTATTCATAACCACACTCTCTCTCAGATGCATTTAATTTAATTTACAGCACTACTCATACCAGTGTAAGGTGTCAGAGCACTTTACATCAGACACACTACACAGAGACAATCAATTATACGTGTGTAAATCACTGCATAGGAAAGCCTACATATGACCAAGGACTATAAGGTTTAGGAGTCACATGACAACCATACTAGTAGGCAGTTTAGTTTAATAGTCATTGATCTTGAGAAACACAAACTCAAAATGTAAAACATAATACCATGGTTGGGAGATCTCTTTAATAATTAGAATTCATTTCTATCCAAATGAACACTTTTTGCAACATTAGGATAATCAAAGACTGGTAGAAAAAACCACAACGTTCTAATTTATATCTTGCAATTTGCATGCATCCCTTATATGACAGTTAATAGCTCACAACTGTTCTATGTTCAGATTTTTACTTATAAACGATAAGTAACAAAAGGATCTCTTTGACAAAAGCAGCAACCCACTGACCTATTTACAATATGGGCACTTTGTGATCTGCATGGTACATATTCTTTACAGCAGGCACATTAACCCTCTGCGCAACCTTTCTATGAGTCAAAACTTCCACTGGACAAAACTCTAATCTCTCTATCTAAGAAGAACATTAATCACCTGAGTTATCATGACATTTTTATTGTTGCTGACACCCCCACCCAAACTCAGCACCTGGTGTAGTCCCACCAGTCGCACCGCCCAAAAGCCAGACCTTCTCAAGGATCCTGTGACCTTATGCTCTAGGGTGTGCTGCTTTATAGGCTGCCGGCAACACTGGAGGTAAACTTCAGCATGAATTTTGGTGGACAGGCCTTCAAGGTTAACCCACACTTGCCACTGCTATGGTCCACCTCCTGGTGCTAAGATACCAGGGATTCTAAGGTCTTGCGGAGCCTTCTAAGGTCTAGAATCGGAATGTGCTCCCTCAGAAGAGTGGTCTGGGGACTGGTCATGAAAGCTTAATCTGGTTCCCGAGGTCCAGATTAAGCAGCTCTCATCATAGTGCCACATCCTCTCCCCAACTGATCAAAATACTGTCCAACTAAGAGAAACTCACACTGCCTTCAACTGCAACCCAATTTTGCCATACTATAAACACCTGGATGTGCCTCACTTCAAATTACGCACTAGACAAGAGCAATATACTGCAATAAAAAAGTAACAACATCCTGGAAAAACAAAACCCTCATAAGGAATGCATGATTAAGCGAAGCATGTGAAATGTAAGCAAGAACAAGATGGTTACCCTAACACTTTTACACTCACTATTCAGAAATCAGTGAGTGCTTTTGCCCAAAAAGTTAAGGGCATGACTACAGGGATCCGAAGGGACCCATTTCAATGTACATCGTTTTTATTCTTACAAAATGTAAAAAGTATGGTTAAAAAAGACCACATTTGTGAACACAGAGTTGCGGTACACATTTTGTTTTCCAATTCACCAGACAATCAGGTATTCCAGTTCCTCCAGGATTAGTGCACTTCCCCACCAGGGGAAAACCATGCTGTGCAAACAGAGACAAGAAAACAAAAGTAGCGCTTCACTGGTAAACTCTGTAAAGTGAAGCTAATGTGTTTAGGTGTGAATAAAATCATTCTGGTCACTTTGCGACCACTCTGCCTTGCTTTATTTCGTTATTTATTTAATTGTCATATTTTGGACCATTTATTCCCGAGGCTGCAATAGGAAAATGTAAAAAAAGACAACATTTCCACCAAAAGTGTTATTTTTTGGACCCATTTTACAGTTGAGCGAAAACAAAAGGAGGAAAGGAGATTCAGAACCATTTCTTGAAGTCACAGTTTTCAGTAATTGAGGAGGAGCTAGACAGTAAGAGAGCAAATAGGAGGAAGAAAGAGATGGAGGGAGCATTTGCCAGAGGCAGGGCAGGAGGGGACACTGTACTTGTCTTCTCTAGGCAAGAGTGAAAAGACAGAGTCATTTTCCTTCTCTGCCCACCCCGCGCATCCCTGAACGGCCAAAAACACAGAGACTTATCTTACGACTCTGCTGTTTCTGCCGTCCTGGGACGCATGTTTAAATTAAAAAAGTAGGGGAAGGGAATATATTGATTTAAAGAAGTAGGGGCACCTCGTGCCCTGCCTATCCCGGCCACTTCGACCACTGGTCTCCCCATATTCCCGAAAGCATGCAGGCATGTGTCTGTGCCTTTTGCTAGTAGCATCAAACATACAAGGAACATACAAATAGATGTATACTTGTGTTTTATAGGTCTAGCACTTTAGGTGCAAAACACATGTGAAAATACACGTACAAGTACAGACATACCTCAGTCATGCAATTCTTTGAACGTGACAGACTGTACTTCCCATTTCAAGCAGCTACCTAAATGTATATGGTGTACTCGAAGTGTACCTTTCCACATGCTCATACAAAGTAGTCTAATCATTAATTGCTCTGCCAGCATGTCTTAAACCTGATATTTATCTTTCAGCTTCACCATTCATCGACTACTCAGAGTGCTGGGAAAAAACAAATATAAAGCAGCAACCCTTTGCATGTAACTCTCAGGATATTCCTGAAACCATCCAGACATGTGTCCGTGCCTTTTGCTAGTGCCATCATATATAAAAGAAACATACAAATAGATGTATACCTGTGTTTTATTGGTCTAGCACTGTTGCAGGGATTCTGCACAAATACAGAACTATGCGCAGAAGTATGGGGTCTTGGTTTATACAGACTGGGTTTTCCTACCACCTTAGTACCCACGAATCCAGCACCAACTAGCTATAGTGTCTCACTTGCTCCACTACACAATTCCCGGAGAAACAAATCATTAGACACCCCGGAACACAACACTCCCAGATCTCTCAGGAATCGCAGTAACAAGGCACACCTTTGCACTCACACTGTTCTGCTTGTCCACAATAAGATCTGACAGAGACACAAAACTGTTTAAAATATTTATTTGAACTAATGTGCTACAACAAGCAGGAAAATGCATAATACAAATATAGTCAGCATAGCAGCGAGTCAATACATCATGAAGGGACATGCCATCATAAAAAGACAATGGAGAAAAACACTATGGGGCCTAACCTCCCCCCTTGCTAAGAAGAACTATTATTCTATAATAAAAGATCTGTGGGCTTTGTTACCAGACCCCATACCTTAGCCAATACATGGTATATCTACATCAAAGTTCTTTTCCCTTTAAGGTACCTCTCCAAGTGTCTCTCACCTCTTCGTGTACCCTACTAAAAAAAAACAAGTATGCTGTTCAGACAACAGCTGAATCAGTATGTTTTCTTTAAGGGCTAATGTTGGACCAAAACAAAATAACAAGGGGCATTGTTGTTCAACTTTGCACATAATCTTCAGTCAAAATCCCAGGAACTTGCAAGAGAGCAAACACAGCCAGGAGTTACGATGTGAAAGCAGTCATTGAAATATTGTAAAAATAAAGATGTGTAGTAAAGTGTGCAAAATCAGCAGGCAAGCTTCGAAGTACCCATGCTAACTTAGTGAAAAACAACAATGTCCCTTTAGGCCACATGACACCCTACCCTTGGCCAGGGCGTTAGCCATATGTGGAATCAGAAATCAGAGATAATCAGTCCAATTGAGATTGGCAAAAAGGCCCAAAACAATGTGTAATGTCAAGAGTATATTGTTTGGAAAGGCAACATTTTGCCAATTGGGCGCACAAAACCCATCCATTTACATGTCGTCATCTGTGACCATATTGTTGTGGGAAAAGCGGAATGCCATGAATTCCAGAATGTTGTCTGTTCCTTCCATTGCAAAAATGTTTTCTTCTAGTTAATGAGATCAAATGAACACACATGCTCCTCATAGCCAGAGGCTCTTAGGAGAATTTCAGGGTAATCTAAGTCAACTTTGATGAAACTCTGAGTAATGAGGCGCTGCGCATGGGCGCAGGTACTCAAGTCTGTTGTTGGTCCAAGCAAAGGATTGCACAACAGGCACCTACCCATGGCACATTCCTGGTCTTGGCCTTTAAGGGACCCATTAGCAGATTGGAATCCAGGGTGGCTCATTTGGTATTGGAGATGCAGACGGCCAGGGCTCATTGAAAGGGGCACCGCAGGCAGTGGAACACAGGTTGCACGCAGGTGAAGTAGGCATAGCGGAAGGTCAGCCAACAGTCAATGGCAAAAGAAGTCACCCGCATAGAACCAAAAATCTGCCACATCCGATCATGGTACAGCTGCAACTGGACCGGGTCTGGCAGTTGCACAGATCGAGCAGCCATTGCGAAGCAACGGTATAAGAACCAGCACACCGCAAATCAACAGGAGCAACACGGGAGACCCTTAGCAGGCATTGGAAAAAACTGAATGAATAAAGGCTGAAATTACTCCAAAAATAGTCTCAAGAGAAGAAACGAATCCAGATCCCACAAGTTTAAGAAAGGGAGCAAGGCCTTCTGTAGAAGACACATTAAATATTTGATGTATCAATTCTCGAAAATGGAGTGGGAGATTTGTGTTTAGCAGTGAGTTTATCACACTTGCGGTTCTCCCCACCTGCAATTCAAAGGTCTCTTGATCCGATCTAAGAGTTACTTCTTGTTGAAACAATAGCGCTTTGAGTCAGCCTAGTTTGTTAAAATCTGTTTTCAAAGTTGGAATTAAATGCCAAATGGAACTATCTACAATTCCATGTGGGGGCGGAAACAAGATGTTGTTGCAATATGTAACTCATTGACAAATAGTTACTATATACGGGGCACCAGCCCGTAAGCCACAGCATTCGTGGTTATTCAAAATAAGATAACTGCCATTACAAAGCAAAGTAAACACGGGAATAATAGCTGGGACCAGAATACCTTTTAAAAAGCAAGCCAGATTAGGAGCCAAAACATTACAAGCCCCGTGCAACTTAACTTGTTTGCAAACTAGAGAATGTCCTACTGTACAATTGCAGTCCTCCCCTTTCCGGGCGCTGACATCTATAGTTGAACATTAGCGACCATAGTTTGTGAATATAAATATTGCCAAGGGGTTTATATCAATCAATCAATCAATGCATTTGTAGAGCACACTACTCACCCGTGAGGGTCTCAAGACGCTAAGGGGGAGGGGGGGAGGTGCTGCTACTGCTTGAACAGCCAGGTCTTGAGAAGTCTTCTGAAGGTCGGCAGGTCCTGGGTTTGTCGCAGGTGAATGGGGAGGGTGTTCCATGTCTTGGCAGCATATATCTACCAATTGCGTAGTGTTTTATGCAGAGTGTGAACTGAAAAAGTGAGATGGGCAGTGAAATAACCCCATCTATTAATCACACAGTTGAATCAGACTCTTCTATGGAGAAAGGTAACTGTTCTGATTGCTCAATATGTAAAAATGTGTATGTGCAAACATACCTTCGTCACAACTCTATGCAATTCTTTGAACTTGACAGACTGCACTTCCCATTTCAAGCAGATACCTAAATTTGTATGGTGTACTTGAAGTGTACCTTTCCACAAACGCATACAAAGTAGGCTAATCACTAATCGCTCTGCGAGCATGTCTTAAACCTCACTTTTCTCTTGCAGCTTCACTATTCAGTGACTACTCAGAGTGTTGTAGCTTTCTACAAATTGATAGAAATCCACCTCCACGTTACACGGGGGCCATGCTGAGAGCTGCGATGGGTTCACCACTCCTATCACAGGGGTCACAACTCCTATCACAAAAGAAAAAAGTAGTAATACCTCCTATTTACATTGCCTGATATTGGCCCCGGGGACCCCATCCTCCGGGGCACTGTTATTTAAAAAAAAAAGAACAATAGGGGGGCGAGAGCAGCCACCATACCTGGCCATTTTGGGCCCAGGGAACACCATCCTCCAGGACTTGGCATCTTAGTGGAGACCACTGGGGGAGCCCCAATGAACCTGCGGTCGCAGCCGGCTGCCAGACTCATGCGGGAGCCGCCATTTGCTTTTGGGCAAAGGCAGCTGCTGATATGCAGCTCCCTTTGCCCATAATCAAATCTGCTTTGCTTCATGGAAGCAAGAACAATTTTCCTGCTCTTTCTTCCATAAAGCGAAGCAGAAGTTTGCTATGGCCGGGCGAGAGCAGTGCTCCTGCCCTGCCATAGCAAACTGCTAAGTCCCGGGGGTGGGCACCCAAGGACTTTGCTGGAACCGGCCCTGGGGGGTGGCGGTCCCCAGAGCCAAGAACGGCTCCAGAAGGCGGTCCGCGTGGCCCTCCTCCCATCAAGTTTAAAGCCCCAGGGAGGTGGTGGTCCATGGGGCCAGGGGGCCCCAACGGACCACCTCCCTTAATTTATGTATCTCCCGGGAAGTGGTGGCCCCCAGGCAGTGTTGGGGGTGTGGTAGAAGCCCTCCACCACACTTATTTAAAAAAATTGAAGCCCCAGGAAGGTGGCAATCTCTGGGGCTTGAGGGGGCCTGCAAGGCCCCCACCCATAATAAAGGAATGCCCCGGGGAGCTGGCAGTCCCCGGGCCACCATGGGGGCTAGGACCACCCCAATGCATTTTTAATAAAAAGCTCCGGAGAGGTGGCAGTGCCCCCCTACATATTACTAACAAAGCCCCCCCAGAACCTGCCCACCTGGGGGCTTAAAAGAAACAAAGCGCGTGAGACCGCACTGTGTTTTAAAAAATATATATTCGCGTACCCTACTCGTGTGGGAAGTGATTTCACTGACCATGTCATGAGTGATGTAATATGTGACATCATCAGCAGTGCATTGCGGGCGCGCAAGTTATAGTTAGCTCAACCAACTATAACAGGTGAATTTCTCTCGTTTTATATGAGTCAAATGTTCAACTAACTATAACGTCCCTGAAGCATATGTATTTATTAGTGAATTTCCAAGGTTTTTTAAATGTTAATTTCATATTTTAATGCTTATAAAACCTCTATTTTTTCCATTATATTTTAAAATATTTTGGAACTCTATTATACTTCTTGTTTTTAACTTAAAAATCATGTAATGTTTTATATCTTCCCCTAAAAATATTTATTTTTTGGGGGGGGAGAAAACTGCACTTCCATACCGGTAGCGTACCAAGCTCCATCACAACACGAATCCTATCCGCCATATTGCTAAACTCGTAAATGATGCACATTTCGTATCCGACGAGTTCGTGGCCCCGCGTCCCGCGTAACATCATATACGCATGAAGTCACCCCAGGTACTACTTTGGTATCTGACGGGTACGCAGTACCAAGCGATGCGTTACGTCATGTACGTATGGGGTCGCGCCCGCTGCGCATTGCGTATTCGACGAGTACACGCTGCCAGGCCCTGTGTTACATCACAGACGTATAGTATTGCGCCGGGTACGCAATTCCCTTTTTTTTGTCTCAAAAGTATATCTAAATAACTTTAAACAGTATATGAGAGCACGCGAAAATCTAAATTATTTTAAACATTTATATATTTCTAACTGTAATAAACTTATATTATGATAAATATATTTTGTCAAAATTGTGTCGGGTGCGGCCTCCTTGCACGCTCAGTGCGCGATTGCCATTTGACCTTAAAAAAAAGCATTCGATTGGTTCATAACATTTCCCATTGTAACAGTTGTACGACCCCACCCATTTTACTCATTCTCTCTACAGCGTTTGATGAGAGGCACCTCTTGTGCTTAGAAAGCTTTTTTGAAAAGTGTTTTCCTGTATACACATATCTTATACTACACACAACATGCAACGATCATCTTGATCAATATTCTTGCTCTGTACATTAGCCTTCCACGTGTGATTTCCATGCATCTCAAACGTTCCATCAAAAAACAAATATGTGTTACACGATGCCCCTGGTGTGTGTGTCTGCACATTATTGTGCTGCCTTTCGGCCTGGGTATTGCTGGCTCTACGGAGCATCATCAGCCACGGGCAGACTGCACATCCTAGATCACATGCCATCTCATTAACGATAGTTTCCGCCCTCCTGACACATGCTACACTAATCTAAATGGCACACTCTGCGAGGTTAAAACTACAAAAGAAACACACATAAGTACACTTTCTGGCCAGGCAGGAACTGAACAACGCCCAAGTCAACGGAATAATTATTCACACCCCTATGCTGGCCTGGCGTACGCAAGCCCAGACCACTTTACGTATGTATAAATAGGATAACCACAACACCACAAGTCCCTCTTCTTCCACACTACCTCAAATGATTTGCCGCATCCACCTCACATATCACAATGCACAATAACAAAAAGAAATGGATCCATGAGGTGTACTCCATCCTGGCAATCAACACGGACTCTAAATTGTGAGCCCTACTGCCCGTCGTATACGAAAGGGATCCATGAGGTGTACACTCTCCTGCAATCAACACACCATCTGAATTGTGAGCACTGCTGCCCGTAGTGTTTGCTCACACAACAATGACAGCAGGTAAGCAGAGCGGCCTGGGTGCACAGGGCCTCCAATTGAGCACGCTGCAGCAAGAAGGGTGGGGTGCTTCAGCCTAGCTGCGCAGGTCCGAACAAACGATATTGCCATGTGTTATCATGTGATCTTTGACCTCATTCAGTCACATCTCTGTCTCATTTTAAAGACCTGCTGGACTGTACTTTAGGCCTGAGCCAGAAGGCAGAGCTGCCCTATAGACACCTCTTCAGCGCGGTGCTGTGGGAGGGATGGGATGTATCAGCCAGACTGCACACATGTGAATAAGCGATATTGCCATGTGTTATCATGTGATCTTTGACCTCATTCAGTCACATCTCTGTCTCATTTTAAAGACCTTCTATACCATAAGGTAGGTCTGAACATACAGGTAGCACTGCCCTATAGACACCTGTTGAGGGCAGTTCTGCGGGAGTGGGCACGTGTGAAAAAGCGATGTTGCCGTGCGTAATGGTGTCATCTTTGACTTCATTCAGTCACTTCGGTCTAATTTTAAGGACCTGCTGGACAGTACTGTAGGCCTGAGCCGGCGGGCAGCGCTGCCCTACAGACATGTGGCGTTGGCTTTTAGGACACTAGTGAGCTCCTTACTAAGTGTACATGCACACAGGCTTCTGCCACTGCATTACACGCACGCATTATGCTTCTAGCATGCGCTCTGTTCCTTTGTATGTGAACGTTGGCATAACGTAATATTATTTAACCTTGTGTATTCTCGTGCACTCCAACTCCTCTTTGATCCAAGATTAGCACTAACAGTTGGTAGATCGTACTTCAAAAACGAAGGATGCACTCAACTCCTATTTTCTATCAAGCTTGAAATAAACCTTCATTTACCTCCAGACGATTCTACCATTAAATTATTTCTCCCTTTTCAAACATTCCATTGATTGCCACAAGAAGGGCGGAGCGGGAGCTGACCCCGCAATGATGCCCTGGCATTCTGACACCTTCCATCGTGGTATCAAGACACCGTCCCCGACCGGAGACCTGGTCTATCGTGCAAACATACCCCGGACGAGGAGCTTGCACCAACACGTCATGGGACACACCAGTGGTGGCAGGTGAGCAGAGAAGCCTCGTGTGCAAGACCTACAATTGAGCACAGTGCGGGGGAAGGGGTTGGGGTGCAGCACCCTGGGTGCTCAGGTGCATGCAAGTGATTTTCCCATAGCTAATAATGTAGGACTATATTATCAAACAACGGTGATAACATTATCACCACTTTAGCGACAGGAAACTGCCGCTAAAGCGACGATAAGGGGTTGATAATATTCCCTTGTAAATTCCCATAAAAACCCAGGTTCACACCTGAACCTGGGCTTCTAAGGGAATTCACAAGGGCATATTATCAACCGCTTATCACCGCTTTAGTTGCAGTTTCCTGCCGCTAAAGCGGCGATAATGTCATCGCCCTTCCTTCATAATATGGCCCATAATCTCTGGCCTCATGTATTTTATTTTAATAACTTGCTGAACCACACTCTTTCTCGCAGACCCCAGCATTCTAGACAAATGGGTGACGGAAGGTAAACACTAAGGGCTAGGTACAATAGGCCGACGCTCTGTCTCCTCCTCCCTCTCTTCTTTTGACTCTCCCTCCCCTTCTCCCTTCCACCCACTCCCCCTCCCTTCCATTCTCACTATGGTCCTTTCATTTGGACTACCTTTCTTTAACTCTTCCACATAGCACACATACTTATGTTTCATTTTTGTCTTGCAGGTTTCCTACGCTGCTTCCACTCAAGTCCAACCCACGTTTTTTTTATTATACTGTTCTATTAAAGTTACATTTCTATTTATTTCTGTTTTAATAAAAGTTACTTATTTTTTCGAATAAATAACTGAGTGTATAGGTCTTCTTTTTCTGACGACACTTGTCTATTGTTTATTGTGAAAATCATCTGTTCATAGGAGATTTTAAGGACAAGATTATTTAATATTAGAGTGCACCTAACAAACATAATCTAACTGACTATTAGACAAATGAAGCCTGGGTAATTGTACAACTGCAAGAGTTCTATGAGTGTATCACTTTATAACACCATAAGTACTGCCCGTGTGATTACAGAACAAATAAGGCACTGCCTAGGACCACCGAGGCTTCAGGGACTGCCTAGTCCCACCCTGCATATTTAAATAAAACCCCGGAGTGTGGCGATCCCCAGACTTCAGTTGGCCTCGAAGCCCCCAAACAATTAGTAAACAATACCCGGGAAGGTGGCGCTCCCATAGGCTGCAAAATGTCTCTGTGCCCTTCCGCGCCTAATTTACATGTGACATTAAGATCCTCAGTCCTACAGAGACCCCGCAATATAATAATTGGATTGGCCACGGAACATTACCCACCCACCAGGGGCCTCATTTAAAAGAACGGATGAGACCCCGCTTTTTTTATCTTGTTGTTTGTTTCTCTCCATTTTTACCATCCGCATCCCCTCTAGTACAGCGATACAAGGTTTTCCTCCTCTCGCTTCAAGTAGTCAAACAAGTATTTGCTATCACAGGGTGGAAGCCATGCACCACCCTCTAATTGCAAATACAAATGTCCAGCGAATGCACATCCCGGGACATTGTATGAGCTGCGACTGAGAGGTCGCCCTCCCTACTACCATGATGCATTTGTTAGTATAAACGCATACTAACACTACTTACACATGTGAAGTACAGCGACCAGAATGTAGTGAAGAAGCAGAGGAAGCACAAAATCTAAAAATATAAATCCTACCAGAAGTCAGATGACATAGTTCAATGAGCCGACGACCCTGGCATGAGTAGAAACAGCTACACGAACAAAACGGGTCTTCAGCACAACGCAAGCAATTTTGAAATATTGGTGAGTGGTGCCTTCTTTTTGCCTTCTCCCTCTCGTCGCCAAATTTATGTAGTGAAGAGGCAGACAGCAGTGAATCCAATAAGTAGATTTATTACAAGAAAACAAGACACCTGAAACAACCACCAACAGGAGCAGACAGCAAAGCAACCGTTTAATCCAGCACCGTGTACAAACTCCGCAAAGTTCCCCTCATGACAGCCCTACATTCTAACATTACATACTGAGGGCCATATTATCAAGGAACGGCGTTAAAATTATCGCCGCTTTAGCGGCAGGAAACAGCCACTAAAACGGCGATAATGGGCTTGATAATATGCCGTAGAGAATTACAATAGAAGCCCACGTTCTCGTGTTAACATGGGCATCTATTGGAATTCTCTACGGCATTTTATCAAGCCCATTATCGCCGTTTTTGCGGCAGTTTTCTGCCGCTAAAGCGGCGATAATTTTAACGCCGTTCCTTGATAATATGCCCCTAAGATTCTAGTAGAATTACATACTAACATTCTACTATGACTTACAATAGAATACTACACAGAGCACATGACTTTACAGCAATGAGCTCATAGTTTCATCCACGCGTCTTGACACCGGGAGGGGTAAGACTTTCGCTTCCCACTCCCTATATTATATAAACGTAAACTAACACTTCTTCCACAAGTATGCTACAGCACCCAGAGCACATCACTTTACAGCAATGAGCTAACAATTTAGGCTCACGGTTTAATCCACGAGTCTTCACACCAGCAGGGATGAGTAGTTCGCTTCCCACTCCCGATATACTATGAACACATACTAACACTACTTACACACTTATACTACAGCGGCTAGTATCCTACACCGCCCAGAGCCCATCACTTTACAGCAATCAGCTAGGTTTCATCCCCAAGTCTTCATACCGGTACGCGTAACTACTTCGCTTCCCGCTTCCGGTATACTATCAGCACACAGTAGAGGTCAGTAGTTCGCTTCCCACTCCCTGTATGCTATAAACGCCTACTAACACTACCTGCACGCATATGCTACAAACACCAGACCACATCACTTTACAGCAATGACCTCACGGTTTAGACTCTCGGTTTCATACCCAAGTGTAGCACCATATCATATCACCACTATGCCACTCTGAGCAACACCGCACTTTCAGACCGTTAACAGTGATAACTACCTACTGGTGACCACCAGTAGGTAATCAAGAACAAATTACAATAGTTCCTTGATTCTTTTAGCTTTCAAAAATTCTCTCTATTACTGTCTTTCTACTTTTCCATATAAATAGTTTTTTAAATATTCAAGTACACATCAAAGTCAGAAATACAACGTATTCTATCAACACACTTTCTACAACATTCTACAACACATGGAGGGTAAAAGTTCATCAATTTTTTTAAACCTAACGATATTTTTTTGCAACATTTTCTTGAACATTTAACGGCACGTGCAGGTTAAAAGTTCACGATTGTTTTAAGTTGGAACAGTGCCTTCCAAATGCAAGTAGCAGGTGTGGTTGAGTTGAGCAAATTGCATCCAATAATATGTACTATAATATGTATGTGCAAACTGCTTTTTCTTAACCAATCACAAACATACTTTTCCACAAAATGAATGTGCACCCTACTTTTAAAAACAATGCTTTTCATCTCCCAATCAGGTACCGTTTATATGCAAAAAGAAACTAGTTCCCCATCTTTAAACATATCCTTTATTCTACGAAGGAACTGCATGAGCTACAGACATCTTTCCATACCTTCCAGCCATACCTTCAAAATGCTAGTGTGGATCGTAGGACATAGCTATGTTTTCTGGTGCAACAGGTATGCAGAACAGAGACGTATTGACTTGGACCTAGGTTTACAAAATGTGGACATTAAATGGTTTGGACAGAGAGGATTGAAGTGGCACCAATTGTTGACTTTGGTTAAAACCTGTTTGCAACACCCTGACCTCATGATTGTGCACTGTGGTGGAAATTACCTAGGCACATTAACTGGGGCAGATTTGGAAATGCTTATGAAGGACACCTTTGGACAATTTATGTTACTTTTGCCTCAAACTGTCCTTGTAAATTCCAATATATGCCAAAGACAGAAATGGAAATGGTCCAAACTATTTTGTCCTCAGATTGAAAAATCTCGGAAAAAAGTCAACAAAGCTGTCTCTGCATACCTAAGAGACCACAAAATGGGGTCTATATACAACAACAACATACGTTTTGATATGGCGTATATATACAGAAGTGATGGAGTACACTTCACAGATCAGGGAAACCAAGTTTTCCTGAATAACTTGAAGCTGTGCATCCGCACTTATATGTAGCTCCAACTAATGAACACAAGGGCTCTTTTTAGAGCCACCCTATAACTTACAACTTAGGCCCCCTATTTTAGGGCCATATAACGCCAACTCCCGCACCCTCGCCAAAATGTATTCTCCACACAGCTGTGCCGCAGCGGCCAAACCATCTCACGTTGCAGCACAGACCTCTTGCTTTGATCCCCAGCTCTACTCACCCATGGGGTGAGTAGTTTGTGCTCTACAAATACCATATTGATTTACCTTCGCACTCCCTATACAACACCACCTAGGCACCATACACAAGCTACAATGTTCTAAACAAAAGTTCATCCAAGTACCTATAACTACATGCTGACTCTACTTGCACAGATGTGGCACAGCGGCCAGAGCGCATGACTTCACAGCATATACACAGTTTGGGCTCACTCTTTAATCTCCGGCAGCAGCTCAGCTTAGCAACATGAGACTCTAGACAATACCTCACATATATTCCGTACCCCAGGACTTCCACACCAGTATGGGTCAGTAGTTCGTCCTAGTAGTTATAAACACATCCGGAAACTACTTCCACAACTGTAGTGCAGCGGCCATGGCACATGACTTCACAGCATAAGACACACAATTTGGGCTCACGCTTTAATCCCCGAGTCCTGCACCAGCTCACCTTACCCGCATCAGACTCTACCCAATACCTCTCTTAATTTCCATAGCCCACCACTTACACACCGATAGGGGTAAATACGTTGCTTCGCACCCCCTCTATAGCACACCCTAAACACCCCACAGAGGTTACAGTGCTCCTACCCTCCTATTTCCCAATTTTTCCCCCTTTTTTCCCCCTTTTTTTACCTTACTCGCTTCAACAGAATCACAACATGGCGGCCAACACTTCCTAGTTGCAACCGCTCGCACCGCTCGCAGCAAGTTAGTGCTCGTAACGCCTCAGCCAATCAGATGACAGAATTCCCAAATATCGATATCTGTAAATTTCGCGATTTCTCAAAAACTACTGACTGAATTTACACCAAATAAACAAAAGCGTGCTTTCTAGACCAAGTCCCTTCTCCCTGCCAAATTTGGGGTAATTCCGTTTACCCTTCTTTCTCAGCCCTCCCTTGACAAATCACGCCCAAACTTTCAAAACAGGAGCTGATCTCAACAAAGAATTAGTTTTAAAAATTTTGCAAAGATTCGTCAATCGGCGCCAAAGTTATTGCGAATAGAATGTTGCCATTTTCCTATAGTAACTAGGTCCTAACTATAACTACCTACTGGCGACCGCCAGTAGGCAATATATATATATATATATATTACCTACTGGCGGTCGCCAGTAGGTAGTTATAGTTAGGACCACGTTTCCATAGGAAAACCTCAACATTCTATTTTGAATAACTTTGGCGCCGGTCGACGAATCCTCGCGAATTTCTCAAAATAGGTGGGGCGCTACGCTCCGCTCCTACCCTGAAAGTCTCGGGGGGATTCGTCAAGCGGGGGCTGAGATAAAAGGGGGGTCCCAAAACACGTTTTTCCCATGCATTTTTCCATAGGACCTTTAGAACGAGCTACAGCCCGAACGGCTGAACAGAATTACTTGAAATTTGGCAGAGAGGTAGTCCTCAGGTCAAGGAAGTGCCTTTTGTAGGTTTGGTGTAAATCTGTTCAGTAGATTCTGAGAAAATAGCCTTTAAATCAATATATATATCTGAGCCCGCTTACGGTACGCTTACCGTACGCTTACGGTAAGCGTACGGCGGCGTGCGCGAGCGCGATTCTGAGTGGCTGTTAGATCTTAGTAAACATTCGAATCGGTCGAAACCAGGAAGCGGCGGCCGCCATTTTGTGTATTTCACTCTGAAAAAAAAGAGTGAAAACAAGGAAAGGGGGCAATGAGGAGAGTTACAGACCCCCTAACATTTGTAAGGGGGTCAAAGAAGGACAGAAAAGTACAAAAAAAACATTTATTGATTTAAAAAAAAATCACGGGGTACGCGTACGGTAAGCTTACGGTAAGCGTACGGTAAAAAAAAAAAAAAAAAAGATAAATGAAAAGCAGATTTAAGAGTTTAGAAATTAGGGAGCTCTAAAAAGAGCTGTTGTGTTTATGAAGTCATTTTTTTAGTGGTACCTACAAGTAAGTACCGATGCAGAGTCTAAGGTTCAAGAGGAAGACTCTGTTCCCTTCATCATTGAAGTGCACACCATCTCCTCTATAAATGTCTTGCATGTCATAACGCAAGTTGTTGTGGTAAATGGCACCCATACCATAGTCACGGAGGAAAGCAGAAACAGATTTGTTGACGTGCTTTCTTGCTTTGTCAATCTGTGGACAGAAATGATTGGACCAGTTCCATTTTTGCCTTTGGCATATGTTGGAAAACACAAAGGCAGTTTTAGGGAAAAGTGTAAACAGTTGTGCAAAGGTGTCCTTCATAAGCATTTCCAGACCTACCCCAGTCAAAGTGCCTAGGTCATTGCCACCACAGTGCACTATTATGAGGTCAGGGTGTTGGATTTGAATGAAGGATTTCACCAATGGCATCAATTGGTGCCACTTTAACCCTCTCTGACCAATCCATTTAATGTCTACATTTGGCAAAGCAAGGTCTCTCACCATATCTGTTTTCTCTGCAAACTTTTCACTCCAGAAGACATAGCTGTGCCCTACAATCCACACTGTGAACATCTTCAAAGGAGAACTGGATGCACTCAGGAGGTGTCTTTCAGTAGAATGGCAATAAGAAAAGAAAGACAGTTTGGAAATGGAGGCATACATATTTTTTTAAAACAAAAAGAACTGATTGGCTGTTTCATACCATTCTAGAATAAAAACTAGGCTGTATGTGAAAATTAATAGAAGCCTGTTTTGTATTGGTACAAAAAAATGTGTAACCAAAGAACAGTACTATGGATTTGCTGTAAGGTTTGAAAAGTCAAGCACTCTTGCTCTGTGGAATTGAAACATTGTGTGTCGAACTTCTGACCTAACTGCACACAGCAGTGTTCCATGAGCTGTTGCTATGGTAGCAGGCAGAAGTCAAGTTGGGGGAAGGGTACTAGGCAGAAGTCAAGTTGGGGGCAGGGTACTTTTGGAAAAGGGTTGGTTTTCAACCAATAGAAATGTGTGAATACATGTGAAAAAAAGGGGGAAGCACTGAGATTTGAAACTTACATGTATATGTGTGGAAAAATAGAGGGAAAGTTTGCCATTATCTGGTTCTGCTGAGAGGAGAGAGGTGAACAGAACAGAGATCCTGGCTCTGATAATCTGCTGTTTGAGTGTCACATTTCTTTCACAACTAACTAATTTTAAAGGTGAGTTTACAGTTTGAGAGGGGATGTATGTGGTAACTTAAGAAATGAATAATAGAAATGGGAATTGTTTTTGTTGTAGTTACACATGGTGGTTTCATAATGTGTCAGTGTGTAAAAGTGATTTACACTTGCCCCGAAAAAAAAAAAGAGCAGTAAGTGTGCTTTCAAATTGGCAAAGAAATTTCGTTTTGGCACTAATGTGAAAACATGACTCTGTGTGCATAGAAGAATTATAGGCAGAGATTTATTGCGTCTTGCTCTGGTGATTTCACAGTTGCATTAGATGGAAAGGGGGAGCGAATTTTTGCGGGAAGAAGCAGAGGCTTAGCACACACCCATGTCCTTGCCGTGTATAGTCATGCACAGTATTTACAAGCGAGTGGGGTTTTCAGGTTTCAGTCTGTAATGCAAATACATTCAGCATCACTAAGGCTGGTTGCCCTTGGTGGAGTGTAGGCAGTCACAGAGAATGCACATGGTGGTGGTCTGAAAAAAAAACAGCTTGGACACGTGCAATTAAATAAATCAAAAATAGTGGTTTCATAATGTGTCAGTCTGTAAAAGTGATTTCAAATTGTAAAAAGAGATTTTCACTTGGCCCGAAAAAAAAAGAGCAGTAAGTGTGCTTTCAAATTGGCAAAGAAATTTCGTTTTGGCACTAATGTGAAAACATGACTCTGTGTGCATAGAAGAATTATAGGCAGAGATTTATTGCGTCTTGCTCTGGTGATTTCACAGTTGCATTAGATGGAAAGGGGGAGCGAATTTTTGGGGGAAGAAGCAGAGTCTTAGCACACACCCATGTGCTTGCCGTGTATAGTCATGCACAGTATTTAGAAGCCAGTGGGGTTTTCAGGTTTAAGTCTGTAATGCAAATACATTCAGCATCACTAAGGCTGGTTGCCCTTGCTGGAGTGTAGGCAGTCACAGAGAATGCACATGGTGTTGGTCTGAAAAAAAAACAGCTTGGACACGTCCAATTAAATAAATCAAAAATAGTGGTTTCATAATGTGTCAGTCTGTAAAAGTGATTTCCAATTGTAAAAAGTGATTTTCACTTGCCCCGAAAAAAAAAAGAGCAGTAAGTGTGCTTTAAAAATGGCAAAGAAATTTCGTTTTGGCACTAATGTGAAAACATGACTCTGTGTGCATAGAAGAATTATAGGCAGAGATTTATTGCGTCTTGCTCTGGTGATTTCACAGTTGCATTAGATGGAAAGGGGGAGCGAATTTTTGGGGGAAGAAGCAGAGGCTTAGCACACACCCATGTCCTTGCCGTGTATAGTCATGCACAGTATTTACAAGCCAGTGGGGTTTTCAGGTTTAAGTCTGTAATGCAAATACATTCAGCATCACTAAGGCTGGTTGCCCTTGGTGGAGTGTAGGCAGTCACAGAGAATGCACATGGTGGTGGTCTGAAAAAAAAACAGCTTGGACACGTGCAATTAAATAAATCAAAAATAGTGGTTTCATAATGTGTCAGTCTGTAAAAGTGATTTCAAATTGTAAAAAGAGATTTTCACTTGGCCCGAAAAAAAAAAGAGCAGTAAGTGTGCTTTCAAATTGGCAAAGAAATTTCGTTGTGGGACTAATGTGAAAACATGACTCTGTGTGCATAGAAGAATTATAGGCAGAGATTTATTGCGTCTTGCTCTGGTGATTTCACAGTTGCATTAGATGGAAAGGGGGAGCGAATTATTGGGGGAAGAAGCAGAGGCTTAGCACACACCCATGTCCTTGCCGTGTATAGTCATGCACAGTATTTACAAGCCAGTGGGGTTTTCAGGTTTAAGTCTGTAATGCAAATACATTCAGCATCACTAAGGCTGGTTGCCCTTGCTGGAGTGTAGGCAGTCACAGAGAATGCACATGGTGTTGGTCTGAAAAAAAAACAGCTTGGACACGTCCAATTAAATAAATCAAAAATAGTGGTTTCATAATGTGTCAGTCTGTAAAAGTGATTTCAAATTGTAAAAAGAGATTTTCACTTGGCCCGAAAAAAAAAGAGCAGTAAGTGTGCTTTCAAATTGGTAAAGAAATTTCGTTTTGGCACTAATGTGAAAACATGACTCTGTGTGCATAGAAGAATTATAGGCAGAGATTTATTGCGTCTTGCTCTGGTGATTTCACAGTTGCATTAGATGGAAAGGGGGAGCGAATTATTGGGGGAAGAAGCAGAGGCTTAGCACACACCCATGTCCTTGCCGTGTATAGTCATGCACAGTATTTACAAGCCAGTGGGGTTTTCAGGTTTAAGTCTGTAATGCAAATACATTCAGCATCACTAAGGCTGGTTGCCCTTGCTGGAGTGTAGGCAGTCACAGAGAATGCACATGGTGGTGGTCTGAAAAAAAAACAGCTTGAACACGTGCAATTAAATAAATCAAAAATAGTGGTTTCATAATGTGTCAGTCTGTAAAAGTGATTTCAAATTGTAAAAAGAGATTTTCACTTGGCCCGAAAAAAAAAGAGCAGTAAGTGTGCTTTGAAATTGGCAAAGAAATTTCGTTTTGGCACTAATGTGAAAACATGACTCTGTGTGCATAGAAGAATTATAGGCAGAGATTTATTGCGTCTTGCTCTGGTGATTTCACAGTTGCATTAGATGGAAAGGGGGAGCGAATTATTGGGGGAAGAAGCAGAGGCTTAGCACACACCCATGTCCTTGCCGTGTATAGTCATGCACAGTATTTACAAGCCAGTGGGGTTTTCAGGTTTAAGTCTGTAATGCAAATACATTCAGCATCACTAAGGCTGGTTGCCCTTGCTGGAGTGTAGGCAGTCACAGAGAATGCACATGGTGGTGGTCTGAAAAAAAAGCAGCTTGGACACGTGCAATTAAATAAATCAAAAATAGTGGTTTCATAATGTGTCAGTCTGTAAAAGTGATTTCAAATTGTAAAAAGAGATTTTCACTTGGCCCGAAAAAAAAAGAGCAGTAAGTGTGCTTTCAAATTGGCAAAGAAATTTCGTTTTGGCACTAATGTGAAAACATGACTCTGTGTGCATAGAAGAATTATAGGCAGAGATTTATTGCGTCTTGCTCTGGTGATTTCACAGTTGCATTAGATGGAAAGGGGGAGCGAATTTTTGGGGGAAGAAGCAGAGGCTTAGCACACACTCATGTCCTTGCCGTGTATAGTCATGCACAGTATTTACAAGCCAGTGGGGTTTTCAGGTTTAAGTCTGTAATGCAAATACATTCAGCATCACTAAGGCTGGTTGCCCTTGGTGGAGTGTAGGCAGTCACAGAGAATGCACATGGTGGTGGTCTGAAAAAAAAACAGCTTGGACACGTCCAATTAAATAAATCAAAAATAGTGGTTTCATAATGTGTCAGTCTGTAAAAGTGATTTCCAATTGTAAAAAGTGATTTTCACTTGCCCCGAAAAAAAAAAGAGCAGTAAGTGTGCTTTAAAAATGGCAAAGAAATTTCGTTTTGGCACTAATGTGAAAACATGACTCTGTGTGCATAGAAGAATTATAGGCAGAGATTTATTGCGTCTTGCTCTGGTGATTTCACAGTTGCATTAGATGGAAAGGGGGAGCGAATTTTTGGGGGAAGAAGCAGAGGCTTAGCACACACCCATGTCCTTGCCGTGTATAGTCATGCACAGTATTTACAAGCGAGTGGGGTTTTCAGGTTTCAGTCTGTAATGCAAATACATTCAGCATCACTAAGGCTGGTTGCCCTTGCTGGAGTGTAGGCAGTCACAGAGAATACACATGGTGGTGGTCTGAAAAAACAGCTTGGACATGTGCATTTAAATAAATCAAAAATAGTGGTTTCATAATGTGTCAGTCTGTAAAAGTGATTTCAAATTGTAAAAAGAGATTTTCACTTGGCCCGAAAAAAAAAGAGCAGTAAGTGTGCTTTCAAATTGGCAAAGAAATTTCGTTTTGGGACTAATGTGAAAACATGACTCTGTGTGCATAGAAGAATTATAGGCAGAGATTTATTGCGTCTTGCTCTGGTGATTTCACAGTTGCATTAGATGGAAAGGGGGAGCGAATTATTGGGGGAAGAAGCAGAGGCTTAGCACACACC
Organism: Triturus cristatus; assembly: GCF_964204655.1. Classification (NCBI taxonomy): domain Eukaryota; kingdom Metazoa; phylum Chordata; class Amphibia; order Caudata; family Salamandridae; genus Triturus; species Triturus cristatus. Next base: position 582,939,165 of record NC_140586.1, read on the forward strand.
CATGTCCTTGCCGTGTATAGTCATGCACAGTATTTACAAGCCAGTGGGGTTTTCAGGTTTAAGTCTGTAATGCAAATACATTCAGCATCACTAAGGCTGGTTGCCCTTGGTGGAGTGTAGCACTGTGGACATGGGCTTTTTAAAAAATCTGAAAAGTGGTTTCATAATGTGACAGTTTGTAAAAGAGATTTTCACTTGCCCAAAAAAAAGAGCAGTTTGTGTGCATTCAAATTGGCAAAGAAATTTCGTTTTGTGACTATTGTGAAAAGAAATGTAGTAATATATTTAAATACAATAACAGATTTTTTTTTTAGTTTTTTTCAGGTATTGCTGAAGAACAGTGAACAAAATTTAAGATGCCTACAAAATCTCGAGTTCAAAAAACGCTAAAAAAAAAACTATATTTGAAGACAACTGGAGGACCAAAGTTAGTAGAAGATGCTGATGTTGGGAAAAAGAAAAAATCTTCTGGTAAGCAAAAAAAACAATTCCTAAACAAAATATTTAAAACAAAGAAAAATGTACAAAATGTCTGTTCTCGGAAAAATGTAACAAAACATAGAGAACAGCAAAAAATTGAGAATTTAGTTAATGCAAATATACCTTCTGCAATTGAAAAGTTTAACATAAACAGAAAAACAGCATTTAAAGAGATACGTAGAAAAATGTTTCAGAGAAGAGTTATGTCCAATTTGATAAAGGATATAAAGAAATATAAGCAAAAGGCTAAATATTACAAGAGAAAAAAAGAAATTGAAGCCATTGCAGCAAAAGCATTAGAATTAAAAAGGAAACTATTCATATTAATTTTGAATAGGATGCGTACATTAGATAAAATGGTTAATGTACTGAAATCACAAAGAAAAAGCAAAAGAGTAGTGAACAGAACAAACTTTTGTAAAGTGTTTTTAGGAAAGTGGATGCATAGTTCAAGTAGTGAACCTTTTTTTAATGAAGAGAGCTATTTTCAAAGTAATAGTTTGCTGCATGCAGTTGACACCAGAGGTCGTTCATACGAAGTAAAAAATGGTTGCATAATGGAGAAGGAGATAATGGTTCCAAGAGATGAGGTACAAGTGATGGCAGATGAGGCAATGGGGAGACGTCCTAAAGCCCCAGTGTACACTTGGAATTGTAGTAGTATTTGCACTGTGCGTCAGGAATCTATTGACAGATTTCGAGAGTTTCTAAGAGAATATAGTAAAAAAAGTGTAAAACAAAAGATTAAGGTGCTTCAAAGTCTGGATCCATGCAGAGTGAGAGAGAATACTGGTTTGCAGGGTCATTCTCTTGCTTGTCTATCTAGAAAAGTGTGCAATAGTGTTTTCCATCATTTTAGGATGCTGGCTGTTCATCATACTGAAATGAGAAAGTTTGTGAGACGGTTGTATTTTGCCAAAAGTCCAGCAATAAAGTTAAATGAATTGAATAGGGCTCTGTTCCGAGGAACGGTATCAGATGTAGAGAAGGTTGTTGATGAAATTCAGTTTTGTTACTTTGGTCCTGAACAAAACAGTGCAGAGAAGGACACAGTAAATGAGGAAGAAGTGGAAGAGAATGTAGAACCCTCTGTAAGTAACACATTTAATGATCACATAACAAAATTTGCAATAGTCTCTAATGAAAGACCAAATTTTACTTGTATTTGTTGCCGCAGAACTCATTATAGAAAACAAACTAGGAATGTTGATCTCTACAGAAAGAGTGAAAATGAAGATAATTATAAGTGGAAGGATTTTGCCACATATATATTTCTAGAAAATTGTTTTGAATTGGGTGAAGATCAGCGTATTTGTAAATACTGTTATAACAAGTTAGAGGAAAATAGAATGCCGACCAGAGCTGTACATAATAATTTAGAATTGGATGCTATTCCTGCTGAACTTTCTGAATTAAATACATATGAGTCTATACTCATTAAATGTGTTCATCCGTTCCAGACCATAGTACGTATGGAGCCCAAAACTGGTAAATTACCTCCTTCAGATTTACTGAGAGGTTTAAAAGGTAGAGTGGTGTATTTGCCCTTGGATTTGAAAAAAAATATGGAAACTATTGATGCGGATACTTTGGAAACTGAACCATTAATTATTCTGGTTAATGGTGTACCTACAAAGAATAAGAAGATTTGGCAGGAGCTGGTAGATGTGCGGAAAGTACAAAGAGCAAATTTGTATTTGAAAAAAAATAACAAATGGTATGAATCAATTTATATAGAAGAAGAAGAAGAAGAAGAAGATTTACAAGGAGACACAGAAACACCAACTGGACAAATTGAAAAAGTGGACAAGTCAAAGGAAGAAGAAATTTATGAACATTTTAGCATACATCCTCTCCATTCGAAAGAAGTTATGGGAGACAATATTGATCTCTTTCAGATGAAGAAAGCAAAAGGAAATCCCGTGAGTGTATGGGAGGAGAGCTTGGAAGCTCGATGTTTTCCCCAGCTGTTTCCTAAAGGAAAAGGAGGACGATACGATGAACGTCCAGAACAGATTCCAGCTTCAGAGTATCGAACTACAAGACTATATGCTGAAGATCCCAGATTTCGACAAAGTATTCCTTATTTGTTCCATCTTTTATTTGAAAGCGACTTGTCTGCACTGTCTTATGCAGTAAATCACATTTTAAAAAGTGGAGTACATTTACAAAATGTGTCTGCTAAGGATTTTATGGAGAAAGTGCAGCACCGAGATGATCATTTGGAAACACAACTGATCAATCTGATGGCTTGTCAGCGTGGGACAAATGAATATTGGTTCCGACGCCATGGTGAACTAAAATGCATGTTACGCAATTTAGGAACACCAACATGGTTCCTTACCCTAAGCTGTGCCGAGTACGCTTGGGATGATTTACTGGATTTTCTACGAGAGGCCAATTCAAACATTAAAAACATCGAATACAAGACAGCAGGAGAACTGTGCTCATTGGATCCGGTTAATGTTTGCAGATATTTCAATCATAGATTTGAGGCTATGATGTCCTTCATCTGCAATAAAAAAAATCCACCCCTTGGAGAAGTAGTGGATTTCTTTTGGAGAAAAGAGTACCAGGCAAGAGGTGCTCCTCATATTCATATGCTGCTGTGGATCAAGGATGCCCCAAAGTTTGGAACAGATACTGATGAAGCAGTGTTATCTTACATTGAAGAATATGCAACATGTGCTATACCAAAAAGCACAGAAGAGAACAAGTTAAAGGAGCAAGTTCTACGTTTCCAAAGTCATCGGTGTGGAAAATACTGTCGACGGAAATACAAGAGCAAAGAAAAATACTACACTAAATGTCGATTTGGATTTCCTAGACCTGTTCTTTCAAATGGAAGAGTCAACAGTTTTATGTCAGCTGTGAGACATACTATCACAAGAAAATCACCTAAGAATACCTACAACCTTAAAAGAAAAGAAGAATCTAAAAATATAAATGACTACAACCCAGTCATTTTATCCATGTGGAACGCTAACATGGATATACAGTATGTTGCTGACAATTCCATTGCTGTTGCTCGATATGTAACGTCTTACATTACGAAATCAGAAAAAACAGAATTGAAGGAAATGTGGGAAGAGATTTCTCACGAGAAGACTGTCAGTACGAAGCTGTACAGTTTCAGTTTGAAGATGTTATCGCATCGAGAAATTGGATCCTACGAATGTTCAGATAGGTTATCTTCTGCAAGTCTCTACTCGAAGTCAAGAAGAATAATTTGGGCAAGTTTAGGCCTTGCAGCAATGAGAAATCGGGTACTGAAATCTGTTGGAGAAATTGAATATTTGGCTGAGAATGACCCAGAAAGTACAGATATATTGAAAACAAACATGTTGGACACATATTATCCCAAGAGAAGTCATCATCTGGAGAACATGTGTCTCTATGAAGTGTTACAGAACTACATTTATTCACGGAAAGCTGCAGAAGACATCAACAGTGGAAAATATAAAGTTGTTGGTGAAGAAGGATGTTTGGTGAAGCAAACCAAAGGAAGTTTGATAAATCACCGGAAGCTGAGTTGCGACACTACCGACAAGAAAGAATTTTACTACTTGGCTCTTTTACAGTTGTTTAAACCATGGCGTACAGAGGATGAACTACTGGGAGAATTCCAGAGCTATGAAGATTCTTTTAATGCTTGTAAAGACAGCATACAATGCAGTACATTCTCAACTTATCTGCAAATGTTAAATGAAGAAATTGAACAGGAAACTACAATTGCAGCAGAAATAGCTAGAGACAGTTCTCAGGACAGCCAAAGTTCAGGAACATACAGTCAAGATCCCCTAGGACAACCAATCGTTGAAAATGAAGCATCAATAGCCATGAATGAAGTGGAAACGGCTATGAATCAAGGTCAAGAAGAATTTATAGACTTAGAAAATTTGGAAAGACAACTGAATCAAGAGCAGCAACAAATTTATGAAAACAAAATTGATCACGGATTTCTACATATCAAAAAAGAGTGCTCATGCACATCATTTCATCCAATCAGGATGTATGTAAGCGGACAAGCTGGCACTGGAAAAAGTTTCCTAATTAAAGTCATCAGAAGCTACCTAAAGCAAAAAACGGATTCTACTTTGTCTTGTGTGGTTACTGCTCCAACTGGGTTAGCAGCATATAACATAAAAGGAATCACCTTACATCGTTTGCTAATGTTACCAGTGGAGCATGAGAACAAAATACAATTCAACAAGCTAACTGGAGAAGCATCCTTGGAAGTTTCAAGAGTATTGAAGAAGATGCAAGTTCTCATTATTGATGAGGTGAGCATGGTATCGAACTTAATGCTTGCCTTTGTGCATTTAAGAATGCAGCAAATTTTGAAGACAGACTATGACGTGTTATTTGGTGGAAAACACGTCATAGTTTTTGGGGATCTTTTGCAACTTACTCCAGTTAAAGGACAACCAGTGTTTAATACTGTGACACATGAAGACACGAAGAAGTCATTGGGAAGCATTGGAAATACAAATATTTGGTCCTTCTTTGAGTACAAGGAACTTACAACTAATATGAGGCAAGCAAACGATGAAGAATATGGAAGTATTCTGAAAGATATCAGGATTGGAATACTCACAGAAGTTGGGAAAAAAGCATTACAGAGTCGGCTGCTACATAATTTATTTCCAAAGGAAGAAATAGTTGCAGAGAAAATATACAAGAATATTGCAGAAAACAAAAGTGTCATCTGCTTAATGCCAACTCTACGTGAATGCTCAATATTTAATGAGGAGCTTTTGAAATTGGAAAAGGAAGACATCAGGAAATTGGAAGCAGTGGACAAAATTGAGGATGGAAGAATTACTGTCACAGTAACAGGCAAACTGAAAAATAAATTGGACTCACTAGAGAAGAACATCTCCAAAACAGCAGGATTAGAAAAAAATCTATATGTTTGCATGAACTGTAGAGTGTTTTTAAGGAGAAATTTGGATGTTGAGAAAGGCTTAGTGAATGGAGCAATGGGAAGAGTTGTGGGTTTTATTAATTATCAGAAAAAAGAAGGAATTGAATGTTTAAAAATAAAATTTGATCAGATAGAAGAAGTTAAAGATATTTGTCGTTGTACAGTTCGTTTTATGCTTGTGAAAGACTTATATGTACGTAGGAAGCAGTTTCCGTTTTCTCTAGCATATGCTGTAACTATTCACAAGTCTCAAGGATTGACTGTAGATTGTGCATTTGTGAACATTGGTTCAACTGTGTTCAAAGAAGGTATGGCATATGTAGCTTTGTCACGAGTCAAAACATTATCAGGTTTATTCATGATAGACTTTGATGACTCAAAAGTTAGTGCTGATACAAACTGTGTAAAGGAGTATAATAGATTAAGAAGAAGCTATGCTCCTCATTTAGGTCAGTATCCTGTGTTGGAGAAACGTGTAGTTTCTCGTAAAAGGAGAAATGAGAATATCTGTAATGAAGATATAGAGAAGAGGAAAAAAAAGAGGAGTGATGTAATTGCAAGCAAAAAGAAAAAGGAAAATGAAGAACAGGTTGTAGGATGTCATTTTGAAAATAGCTCTGGTGTCAACTGCTATGCAAATGTAGTGCTGAATGTTGCATTTTATCTGGAAAGTTTGCAAGAGCAGATAATAGTAAATCAGGGAAAAAGATTCTGTTCAGAGCTGAGTCTCCTTTTTCAAAAGCTGAGTAAAGATAAAACTCAAATAGAAAGTGCTACTGACATTAGAAAACTTTTAGATGTATGTTCAGGACGAACACAGTTTTCTCAAAATGAACAGCAAGATGCACACGAATTTTTGATGTATTTTCTTCAGGTAGTGGAAGAAGAAGGAGTTCCCATTGACATTTTTTTTGGTCTCTCTTATAAATGGGAACATAGTTGTGATAATTGTTATAATATATGTGGCTCTATTGTTGATAATGAAAGGTTTATTTATTTGACATTGCCAGAGAGTAAAACAGTCACTTTTGCAAAATTAGTTAAAGATGCTAATCATAGCATGAAATGTGGTGAGTGTAATTCTGACATGTTATCAACATTAATTTTAAGGGAATACGGACAGTATGTAATTTTAATGATGCAACGATGTAGAGCTGATGGATCAAAATTGGATACTTTAATAAAGAAGTTTACAGGACAGCAATTATCAATTTCAGGAAAAACTTTTGTAACTGTTGCAATAATTTTCCATGATGGACCTACTGTTACTTCTGGACATTACACAGTTTATCTAAAATGTGAAAAAGGCTGGACACTGTGTAATGATTCCCAATTGATTTTCAAACAACGTTTGCCTTTTGATTTAGCAAATTCCTATCTAATCTTCCTGAAACCTAAATTTTAGAGAGACTTGGCAAGATCTGGACAAAATAATTTTACCATTTTACTGGATTACCATTGCAATTTTGTAGAAAAAATATTTTTAAAATTATCATTTGGCCTAAAGGAAAGATAACCAATTGTAATGTGGACTTTTTTAATTTTTAATGCAATTTTGAAAAACCAATAATTTAGAGATAATCGGTAACTTCTGCACATTTTAAATTTTGGAATGCTATTGAACTGCCATTGGAAATTTTTTTCAAAAATGATTTAAAAAATTACTATTTGGCCATGTGGAAAAGTAAGCAATTCTATTGTGGACTAAATAAATTATTCAAAAAATTTTCGTGAACCAAAATGTTACAGAGAATCGGTGAGATCTGGACAGATTAAACTTTAGAATTTTAATGGATTTCCCTTGGAAATTTATTCCAGGAAAAAAAAAAAAAATACTATTTGGCCTAAAGGAAATAAAATCAGATGTATTTTGGAGTTATTTGAGATATAATATTTTGATTATACTTCTCAAACAAACATATCAGACGGTATTTTAAAGAAAAAAGTATTGTTTTTAGATGATATTTTTTTAGAATAATATGCATTTCTGTAATGATAAGTTAAAGTGAGAAGAGATTCTGGGCTTTTTTAATACAATCTTTGTGATTGTTAATTTTTTTTGCCCGCTGTAAAATGATGAATGCAATTGCTTTCACAATTAATAGTGAAATGCAATTTATTCTGAAAACAGCAAAAATAAGGCAAAAATATTTTTTGGTAAAAAATGTAAATATGTGTACTGTATTATTAAATGGTTTAAAAATATTAATACTTTTTTCTTTATTTTCAGATCGATATAGAAAATTTTCGGAAACTACAACCATTTTAAAAACTATTTTTTAAAAAAACAAATGAATAAATATTTTTTTGAGTGAGTATGGTAAGTCAATAATAAAAATTGTAGTCTCTCAAGGACTTTATAATGTGATAAATGATTTTTAGTGGTTTTTTTTTAAAAATAAAAAAAAGGTACGCTTACCGTACGCGTACGGTAAAAAAAAAAAAAAAAAAGTTTTTAAAAACAAGTAAAAAAAAGATGGAAGATAAGGTTGGCTCTTAAAAGAACCGTTGTGTTCATGCAGGGACAGAGGAAAGGAAGCATGGGAAAATCATTCAAAGCTACAAATGTGCTGATCTATTTTGTTGTTCACTGGGGAAACACTGATCTCCCTATGACAAATTAGACCTTTACAAAATGTGCAATGAATATCAACCTTCCGAAATCGAAGGTTCATTTCCAGAGGGCCAGCAAAAGGAGATTCTCCCCCCACAGATGAAGGGCTCACCTGACCTGCAGAAGAAGGAGTAAGCCCTGCAGGTGATGGTCCAGGCTGAGCTGCTGTGGATGTACTGGCTCGTCTTTCTGAAGAGTTACCTCCAAAAAGATGACCATGTGTCCTTCTGTGTACATCCTGGAGGTGTCTCTTCATGGTGTGATTCCCAAAGGAATACTTCCTGTTAGGATTACCTCTAGAAAGTACACGCTTACACAGCTTGCAAGTAACTAAGGGTGCATTCACCTTTTGCTGGCCTTCTGGAAAAGTAAAATAATCCCAAACATAAGAAGGCTTTACTTTCCTCGCTCTCTGCCTCAAGACAGTGCTGCTGGTGCTAGCCTCACTCTCAGAAGAGCTCTGCTGTTCTGCCATCGTATCCCAAAGACAAACCAGCTCCTTCTCCCAAGGGATCACAAGCAGAAATGAGGGGAATGGGTGTGGTGTAGGAGAGTTCTAGAACTGAAAGTACTTTCAACCAATCAAAAGTTGTGTTTCATGATCACATGACCTACCGTACGCTTACGGTACGCTTACGGTGCGCTTACGGCAAAAAGTACGCATGCGCGTAAAAAAGACACGCGCTTGCGCGCATGCGCATAACAGTCACTCCCCGGCACTTCCGCGTAACGTGCGCGTGTGGCGTAAGCGCGCACGCGACCCACGCGCAGTACGCGCGGCTACGCAAAGTACGTAACTATACGCAAGCAGCGTAGATAGATTACGGGCGTTGCGTAAACCGTACGCTTACCGTGAGCTTACGGTACGCGTACTATAAAAAAAAAAAAAAAAAATCTGGAAATAAATTTTACATGTTTATTTTAAAAAATTTATATAAAATAAATATTTAATGATTTTAAAAATTTAAGCATAGTCTTTATAAAAGGTAAGAAAATTAAATTAAAAATATGTTTGAAAAAAATGAAGAATAAAAAAAAAAAATAGCATTTAAAAAACCTTGCAAATTCACTGAAAAAACCATGGGTTTCACACACGTTATAGTTAGGAATTAGCATTTAAAAAACCTTAGAAATTCACTGAAAAAACCATAGGTTTCACACACGTTATAGTTAGGAATTAGCATTTAAAAAACCTTAGAAATTCAGTGAAAAAACCATAGGTTTCACACATGTTATAGTTAGCTGGACATTTTACTCGTAAAAAACCAATGAAATTGCCCCGTTATAGTTAGTTCAGCTAACTATAACTCTCGCGCCCGCAATGCACTGCTGATGACGTCACATATTACATCACTCATGACATGGTCAGTGACATCACTCATGACATCTCAAATGACATCACTGATGACATCACTGATGACATCATCCTTGTGATAGAGTGGCAGACCTCCTCTCACCTTAATATAAGCTTTGATACACACATTCAAAAATAGAGACTAAAATTTTCAAAACAATGGACATACCAATACCAGTTACAACAACCTCTTCAGTAATTCTAAGATCAACATACACATCCACTCATTCACCAACAGTCCTATACAGTCACTCATACATGTACTCACTCATCATATGTACTCATACACCTATACATCCTGTTACATAATGCCACTCATCCATAGAGTTACTCACACACATAGTCACTCATGCTAATAAAGAATCAAACATACATTCACCTGCATATACAGTTATACACACACCACCACACTTACTTCTACGGAAACTTACACATACTTCGTCTTTTAAACAATCACTTATAGAAACACATACTTATTCATACAGGAACTCTTTCAATCTCTCCCTCTCACATATACTCACATATATACACCAATAGTCACATATACTAGTTTAAAACATATGTAGTTACTCATAAAGACACTATTGAGACAGTCATTCACTCACTAACACACCAATACACACACGCATCCACCCATGCAGTCCTGCACACATGCTCTGTTCAACACATACAAACAGTGAGTCACTCATTCATGCACCTATGCACTACGTCATACCCCCCACCGAACCATGCAGACACTCAGACTAATACTCAAAAAAACCAACTAATAACCTATATAGACACCCATGTAGCTACTCACCAACCCATGCAGCCACTTATACACAAAGTGAAAAAATGATACAGATATTTACATATTTAAATATTACTCACTAAGCCATGTATTCACTATGATACACTTAATCAGTCAGTTACACAATCAATTTTTCAAAAAGAAATCATCCATTTAGACAGTAATATACCCATTTATTCTTCTATCAACCTTGAGATATACATATATAAAACATATTTAATTTTCAGAAAAACACACATTCACTGGATGATGTCATCAGTGATGTCATCAGTGATGTCATTTGAGATGTCATCAGTGATGTCATGAGTGATGTCACTGACCATGTCATGAGTGATGTAATATGTGACGTAATCAGCAGTGCATTGCGGGCGCGAGAGTTATAGTTAGCTGAACTAACTATAACGGGGCAATTTCATTGGTTTTTTACGAGTAAAATGTCCAGCTAACTATAACATGTGTGAAACCTATGGTTTTTTCACTGAATTTCTAAGGTTTTTTAAATGCTAATTCCTAACTATAACGTGTGTGAAACCTATGGTTTTTTCAGTGAATTTCTAAGGTTTTTTAAATGCTAATTCCTAACTATAACGTGTGTGAAACCCATGGTTTTTTCAGTGAATATATATATATATATATATATATATATATATATATATATATATATATATATATATATGTATATATATATATTATATATATATATATATATATATATATATATATATATATATATATATTCATTTTCCATGGCATAAAAGCGACAAAATCGACATCAAGGGCACAGGACAGCGTTTTATCTATGCACTGTTTCCTTGCATTTTCTCTCTTTGCTCGTTTCAAGGATTCCATTTCGTACTGAATAGTGTATGTTCAGAAGGTGGTTTTCCTTACCACTCCCAATTTTCATATGTGGAGCTCCACAATTAAAATCACAGAGATCGTGCCAGTAGATATATTTAGGCACGCACCTAGCTTGATTTGCAGCGGGATTTTTTCCAACAGTACTGGAAAAAACCTGTGCTTTTCTTTGCACCCAAAATAACTTATCAGGTAAACACAAGTTGCTACCGGATGTACACAGTTGTATCATTGGGCTATACGGAGTTTAGCAGCAATGGATGAAGAAACTGAAAGAAGAAATGCTGCGCAAAATCTTTTTGCAAGAGCGCCTAATAGAAATAAAAATATCAACAATGAAGTTAATGCCAAGGATATTTCTCTGCAGGAGAAACTCAAAAGATATGAGAAACTCAAGAAGTCCGAGACCTCAAAGTGGTGGGAGGCCATATCATTGGAGGACTACGTAGAAAAAGAAATGGTACCAAGGGGTCTCCGAATATATATAACACCGAGTCACGAATCCCCCAATCCCTCAATGCTTCAGGAATGGGCAGAAAATTCGGCCTCAAGCTCCAAACGCATGCTAATGATTCTAATTAAGTATGCCTGGGAAGACAGAGAGACAATAATGACTGAACTAAAAATCTTGGAAGATGAAATAATGAAACACAAAGAACAAGAAGCTGTGAGCAAATTTATGACAGATCTCAAAGGAAGATTAAAAAGACATGAAGACGACATTAAGGCGAGAAAACAACGGAAACTGCACCGAGACTGCTGTGACTACGAGAGTGGGAGAATATTAACATATAGCCATAAATACGATCACATGTATGAGAAACTGGCACAAGGAGTTACAATCGAAGAGGTAGCGAGAACCCCTAGTGGCGCTAGTTCCATAACCAGCAGTGATCCTGAAGGAGAGGTACAGGAAGGAGGCAGTAACGAATCAGCAACCGCAACAAGACAACAAACGAATTTTTTAGAGGAATATCGCCTCATGAGAACAGGGAGGCAGATTCCGAGAACAGTACAACCACCGAAAATGAGAGGAAGAGGGAGAGGTCGAGGACTCCAAGCAAGAGGAAGAGGAAGAAACAGGGAAGAAACTGGCGAAGAAGACAGCGAAACCGACAGAGAATCAAGAAGAGGGCGAGGACGTGGATACAGACCAATGGGAAACAAGAAGAGTGGTCAAACACAACAGAAATAATGGATGACGCAATGGTAAACAAAACTATTGTAAACCTATCATATAGACCACTTAACATGGAAGAAAAAAGAACACTTTGTTTGGGTCTCTCATTTTGTCCTACAGGTAACTTCAATTATCCAGAAACCAGAATTGATATTTTTAAATTTATACGCAAACTTAAGCTAAAAAAATGGCACAACAACAGATATGTAAGACCACCTAATGAAAATGACAATAGTTATATGGAAATGGAAGATACACCTTATACTAATATAGGAGACTTTACCACACTAACTACGTTAGTGGACCTATATGATGACCCTGAATGCAGGACTAATGAAGAGGAAGAAATTGTTACGGATTGTCCGGCCAAAACCGGATTTAAACCCAAATCAATTTTTTATCCCACAACACCACACGACAACATAGATGCTTTCCACGAAACAGTAATGAAAGACCTAGTAACTTTTCGTATGAAAACTAAGAAACCCTCTTACAAACAACCTAAACGGAACTTCACTAAAAACCAATGGGATTTTGTGAAATCATTAGCAGAAGACAACAATATAATAATCCGCCCAGCGGATAAAGGCGGTAACATCGTCTTATGGGATCGCAATCTGTATATCAATGAAGCACTTAAACAGTTAAATGATGAACAATATTATGTGGTTAGCAATATGGAAGAATACAATGACAGTATAATGAAAATCTGGGCAATGCTAACTGCATGGAAAGACCAAGGTCTCATTCAATGGGAAGAATTCTGTTATTTAAAAAAAGACTACCCCAAGTTACCCAGTTTCTATCTATTGCCCAAAATCCACAAAAATGCCACTTCACCGCCAGGGAGACCTATCGTGTCATCTATTGGCTGCGTTTCAGAAAACATTTCTAAATATGTAGACTATTTCCTACGGGAGTATGTGGTTACTCTTCCTTCATATACCAAAGATACCAAGGATTTCCTTGGTAAAATAAAAAATATCGTATGGGAGGAAGACTATCAACTAATCACAATGGATGTTAATTCTCTCTACTCAATAATTGACCATGAACTGGGGCTAAAATGTTGTTTCCATTATTTGAAAAGAAGAAAAGTTTGCTTTTTGGACCACACAATGACAATACTGGAAATGATAAAATTCTGTCTAACTAATAACATTTTTTTATTCAATGACCAAATGTTCAAACAAGTTCTCGGTACTGCTATGGGGACTTGTTTTGCCCCAAGTTTTGCCAATCTTTTTCTTGGGGTGTGGGAAGAGGAGGTACAGAGTAAAATTACCCAAATCGAGTCAGGAGAAAAAATAATTAAATGGCTTAGGTACATTGACGACCTTTTTATTATATGGAAGGGGGATGAACAATCAGCAATTACATTTATAAACAACCTAAATGTCAATGATTATAACCTGAAACTTACATATAATATCAGTAAGGTAGCCATAGAATTTCTAGATGTCACGGTGGAAATCCGCCAGAACAAAATCTGCACCAAGTTGCACAGAAAAGAAACAGCAGGGAACAGTCTTCTTCATGCCCTGAGCAGCCATCCCGAAACCTTAAAATGGAGTATTCCGTTTGGAGAACTGCTCAGGGCAAGAAGAAACTGCAGTAACATGGAAGATTTCCGCAATGAACAAAATACCATGCTTGAGAGATTCAAAGAAAGGGGATATCCCAAGTGGGTGCTAGACAGAGCGGTCGAAAAAGTGAAAGACATTGCGAGGGAAACAACCCTGCTAGATAAAGTGGAGGAAGAGAGAGAAACAACTAATCAACCTAGGGTTATCCTCACATTTAACGCAGAATCTAAAAATATTGCCAAAATTCTGAATAAAAACTGGAACACATTAAAGACGGAACCCAGTTTGGCCAAAGACTTACCCACACGCCCACTAATCACCTACAGGAAAAGCAAAAATCTGAAAGACATACTGATGAAAGGGGATATTTCTAAACCCCAAAACACCCGACTCAATTTAAAGGGGTTTTTTCCGTGTGGCCACTGTAGAGCATGCCGCAGCAGTCACATGCGGAAAAAATACAGTACACCAGTAGGTGAAAGGAATATTGACCAATTCCTTACATGTGGAACTTCATTTGTTATCTATATCCTCGAATGCCCTTGCCACTTAAGATACGTGGGAAGTACCACTCTGGCAGTGAAGAAGAGGGTGTTGGAACATATGCGAGCTATCAAGAACAAAGACCCACATTATCCTGTGGCAAGACACTTTGCTAAATACCATCTATCCAACAACTCACTGCTATCCTTCTTTGCTATAGAACAGATAGAGTACAACAGAAGGGGTGGCAATAGGGAATTACAACTCAGGCAGAGGGAATCTTGGCATATCATTAATTTACAAAGCAAAAACCCAGGAGGTTTGAATCAAGACGAGGAACTTAATGTGCATTTACGAGAATAAGATTCAGCGGATGCTGTGCTCTATATATCTTCTTTGATCTGTATATCTGTGTACTTAGAGGTATTTGAACAGAATTTTAACTGAACAAGTGTATCTAATATATTTGTATTTGTTTTATTTTAGGAAGAAAGGAAGGGGACGACTCCGGAAGGGAATCGCAACTCACCCCTACCCTTTTCTTCCAGAAGAATATTGAATCACTGGACAGATAAGAGAACCTTCATATTCCTAATGATATGTTTTAGTTCTTTACTGTAGTGTTTTGACTATATATAAGGGAAAGGTAGCACATATTTTTATTTTTTAGATTGGGTGTGGATCTTTTTGGGTGGAGCAGGGATAGAGTAGGTCACGTTGTGTGAGGAAACGGTTTTGATTATTGGACTATATCATGCTACTGTATTAGAAACTAATTAATTTACACGTACCACTATGCACACATGAATTTCATCTTAGGTACTGGACATATAGAAGCACTATGCTACACGCAAAGTGATGACATTACACACTGGTTATAGCTCTTAACTAAATAGAGGATAATTTTAGCTATTATTTATAGATAGCATGTTTAACTTTTGTTTCCAACTATGAATTTGAAATTAGTTCATATAGCTATACATTGTGTGCATAAATTGAACACAGCACTAGACTGTGTACAAACATTATTTGAGTTCAGAAAGCTTTACATTGTGTGCATATATTGAATACAGCACTAGACTGCATAAAATAATTTGGTGTTTTTTTGAAGGTTTCTTTGAAGGTACGTTGTATAAATGTTACGAACATGTATATAAAGAAGAAACAATCTGTTTGAAACTATGAATACAATAGTTCAAAAATTACATGTATTAGACCATATGAGCACTAGACTGTAGATATTTTTCGTGTATATTTTTGACTAGCTTAAAATGGCCGCCACAGTAACACACTTGGTTAACAATTTTCCATGTTGTCCGTTTTTTACTGTTTCCCTGAGAGTATATACGTGTATTCATCCCACGACTCCGTGTGTGATCAAGCCTGCTGTGTCAGGCGAAACGCGTTACCTAATAAATTAGATCTGGTGAAACTAAGCACGGTGGTGGTCGTTATACTTGCTTTAATTGAGAATATATATATATATATATATATATATATATTTTATCTACTGGCGGTCGCCAGTAGATAGTTATAGTTAGGACTGTGTTTCCATAGGAAATCTCAAAATTCTATTTTGAATAACTTAGGCGCCGGTTGACGAATCCTCACAAAATATTCAAAACTAGTGGGGCGCTCCGCTCAGCTCCTACCCTGAAAGTCTCGGGGGGATTCGTCAAGCAGGGGCCGAGAAAAAAGGGGGGTCCCAAAACGCATTTTCCCCATGCATTTTCCCATAGGACCTTTAGTCGAAGGTACAGCCCGAACGGCTGAACAGAATTACTTGAAATTTGGCAAAGAGGTAGTCCTCAGGTCAGGGATGTGCCTTTTGCATATATGGAGTCAATCTGTTCAATAGTTCCTGAGAAAATTGCAGTTAAAATACATGAATATCTATAGCCGCGCACCGTGCGCGCACCGTGCGCACACCGTGCACGCACCCTAACGTGCGCGAGCGTAATTCTGATTGGTGGTTACATGTCAGTCAACGTTCGAATCGGTCAAAATCAGGAAGTGTCAGCCGCCATTTTGTTTGTTTTGAGTGCGAGAGTGAAAAAGGAAGGTGGCGAACGTGAAAAGGGGGCAGGGTAGAGAGTTCCTGACCCCCTAGCCTTTGTCAGGGGGTCCCTGAAGGACCACGAAGGCAGAAAAAAACATTTAAATTTTATTTTTTTAAATCACGGGGTGCGCGCACCATACGCACACCATGCGCGCACCGTGCGCGCACGGTGAAAAACCACAAAAAAATAACATAAATTTTAATACGTAGTTTATTGTAAAATAAATATATAAAAAATATAATAATAAATACATAACTTAGCATTTAAAAAGACGTACAAATTCACTGAAAAAACCATAGGTTTCACACACGTTATAGTTAGGAATTAGCATTTAAAAAACCTTGCAAATTCACTTAAAAAACCATAGGTTTCACACATGTTATAGTTAGGTGGACATTTCACTCGTAAAAAACCCATGAAATTCCCCCGTTATAGTTAGTTCAGATAACCCGCGCGACCGCCACTCTATCAAAAGGATGATGTCATCAGTGATGTCATGTGTGATGCCACTGACCATGTCATGAGTAATGTAATATGTGACGTCATGAGCAGTGGATTGCGGGCGCGCGAGTTATAGTTATCTGAACTAACTCTAACGGGGGAATTTCATTGGTTTTTTACGAGTGAAATGTCCACCTAACTATAACATTTTTGAAACCTATGGATTTTTAAGTGAATATATATATATATATACACATACATACATCCTCCTTATATCTATACGTACCTCAATGTTTGAAGGTATGGGACTGCTCCTTCTGACCATGACCCCTGACCCAGTTGTGCACAACACATGGTTTGAAGATTTGCTGGCTACCAGACATGCTTCATATTTTGTACATAGCCAGCTGAGTTGATGTCACTCTTCCTTCCTCTAATCACAATAGGTAAATGGGTTTTGACCTAGCTATTCCTTTTTTTGGGTCCTCCATATAGTCTTGGACCATCTTCTCAATTGTAAATGTTGTTGGCACTAGAGTGCCTGCTTTGCCAGTACCTGTTCACCTGATTTAAGTGTTGCCATGTGAAAGCAACCCATTGCAGCCAATTTTGGAAGTGCAACTGTTGTTGCTGTTGGTTTAGTATTAGCCAGTGATAGTATTGGGCAATGCTGATGCAGTTGCAACAGGCTTCTGGACAACTCAGAGCCAACAAAGAGAGTAGCATTTGGATCACGCACTCCACTAGCCCTCATTTTCCCATCTTTATTTTCAGAGCTTTGGCAGCTACACCTGTTCTCCTTTGAATTGCACAATCATTGATAAGCCTGTAGTTCTGAATCAGGAGTTGCACATGTAGTAGGTTGAGCTCCAACTTGTTGGCACCTCCTGTAAGAGGACTTTTAAATGGACTCTATTAGCACATTGAATGAGACTAAGCTGTTTCTGGGCTTTGAACAAATGACTAAAATAAGTGGAAATTCTTCAACATGTGACCAGTATGTTGTTGTGTTTTTTAACAGCCCTGAGCAATTAGGTTTATGCAATGTGCTAAACCCAGGACACTGGAGTCTGCTATGGCTTTGACAATATTACCTCTTTTGTTAGTGACCACAAATCCAATGCAAAGTTCTCTGGGGTGTAAGCCATTCATAGACTTTCGTATTAAATTGTTGAAAATCACAATTGTTGCTTGATTTTGAATTCCTAGAAAAGCAGATATCTTTTGCTACACTACCTTGAAGGAGAGTTAGTGTGCGGTAATGCATATGTAATAATTTGCTTGACAACTGATCCATGTGTCTGGCATGAGTAGGTGAGACGAACATGATCCTCTTCATAGATTCACCAACCAATTGCAGCACTTGATCGTGCAGCTCTGGCACAGCGACAGTGAAAAATTGATCAGACTTGGAACCTTTCATTTTGGACAGGGGTCTACTCATATTTTAGAAACTGCTCTCCATCCACAAGAGTAAAAGGAAGGAGGGCAAGCGTTAATATTTTGGCCAGCTTCCCATATTTAAATGGAATTTGTCAGGGGTTCAATGGTAGGAAGATTCTTTGGTGAGATAAGACATAATAGTTGATTGTTGTAATTGTTTTCTTTGTGGTACTTCCACTAGTGACCTCATAGAACTTATAGAAAATGAGTCCTGATATTAGCTTTGTAGGGCTCTAACAGTAAATTCTATGGCTTAAGAAAAGCTCTCATTGTGTGCCTCTACTTCTGTCACCTCTTTAGGAAGTGTTGACAGTTTAATAGATTTGATTACATAATGGTGTGCCTCACCATTGTCATAAAACAGAACATAAGCACTCTAGTTGCTCATTTGAGGTGAAACTGAAGTTTATCATCAAGGTGTTAACGTATAGACTGCTAATGATCTTAAAAATGCATGTCAGCATGTAATCATGTCAGAATGTTTTACTGATGTAGATCAGAAAGATATTTGAGAACTGTGTTCTTATTTTAGCTTTCTAGGGCAACAACCTTTATTTCTAAAGGAAATGCTATAAGTTTTACAGCCTTGATTTCATCAAAATGGCTTCAGGTGGCCCAAAATTTGTCATGAATACATAATGTTAGTACCATAGCTGTTCATTAGAATGCTGTTGGAAGCTGCACTGCAATAGGACACTGGGATGTTAACTGGCAGGCTGCTACTTCTGTTGGAAATACATGTTTTACTCAGAATCTCAGTTATTATTCTTATGTGGCCAAGGAAGATAGTTTAAACTTATAGAGAACATGCTCTCATCTTAGCTTATGGCGGGACCTCTATGAGAAAGCCATGAGAGAAAACAGGTTTATTTTGTTTTAACATAATATGATTACCTTAGAACACATCCCTATTCCTAAAATTCGATTGGTACCACCAACAAATAATTTTTATTGTGGCTAAAATCTCTCATCACAAATTAGTTGTGCTGACCGTCAAAACCCGGCATTCACTACAATGCATTTCAAAGTGGACCATCTTCCAGAGTCCTGTACTAGCTGAAGCAATATGCTGTCCATGTTGTGGGCAGCCAATCAGTGGGGGGGTCCCTTTCTTCTTTTGTGTGGTGTTCACAAAAATATTTTGCCTTCACTTCCCAAATTTTGCTTAACCCATTTTTCTTTGCTTTAGGGCTCTGTACACTTTCCTCCAGGTAACCAGTAGTATAATGCTCTCCCTTCCGAATACGGTACAATTGCCATAGACCCGATTGCCATATTTAATTTACTTACACATCCCTAGTATATGGCACTAGAGATACCTAGGGCCTGTACATTAAATACTACAAGTTGGCCGCACACTCCTTGTGACACCCCGTAAATTAGCACTGTAAAACATATCTTAGGTCTGCCATTGCAGCATGTGTGTGCTGTTTTAAAACTGCAATTTTGACATGACAAAAAAAAACATTTGCCAGGTTTAGATCTTTTTTCTTGTTGGTGATATGTCACCACTAAGGTAGGGCCTAAATGCTCGGATGGCATGGTGCATGGTATTCAAAAAGTAGAACATGTGCATTTAAAGTTTGTCCTGAGAGTGAAAAATTTCCAAAATCATTTTTCAGTAGCCTCCCAGAGTCTAATACTGATCTACTTTATTACATTTAATAAGTGCTTAATTCAGTTTAGGTACAGTTAGAGAAAAAATGATTCCTCTCATTTGATTTGGTTTTTCAAAACCTCTTTAATGGTGAAGTCAATTTTAATTACTCTTTTGAAAATGCCACTTTTAGAAAGTTGGCATTTTCCTGCCGAAGCCAAACATGCCTTTTTGCCAGTGTCCAGGGTCACCTGACGGTTATTGATCTTCTGTAGTGCCACGTGTATTCCTCCCAGACAGTGAACAAAAGTGCCTTAGGAGTGAGGAAGGATGTTTCTCTCTTAAGCAATATGGCTCCTTAATGAGCTATAAAGGTAAGCTGAGAGCTATAAACAGCCTTGACTTCAGAAGTTACCTATCCTGTCATTGCCAAAGGGAGCTCACACGTGGGCCTGCCTGCCCTCTGTTTCACATTCTACTTAAAGTTTTGACTTTTTGCTAAATTTGGTGTAATTCTTTTTAGCCGTTTTTTATGTATTGCTTTCCGAAATGTCGGGTGGGAATTATATATATGTATATCGAATAAGCTCTTCATAGACCTTTTACCCCAGTGGAGGTGACACATGTGGCCCACAGTGGTATCTAGTAATTTGTACAGTACGTGGTCCAGGATGGTTGCATGGCCGAAATACGTTGTGAGTTGTGTGGACATTAAACACCTGCACCGGACAACCTCAGTGCACGCTCTTGACTTTTGGATGTTGGTATTTGAGAGCAACTATTTTATATGAAGTACCCTGCAACACCACTAACACTCTGCATCTAGTCTTCCAACGTGTCAATTTTCTAGCAGCGCTTTTAAGCATAGGATTTGCACAGCGCCTTCCATGCCAAGCTAGAAAGTGACAAAGCATTTTGCCATTTTTACAGCAAAGCCTTTATTCATAGGATTAACACACTGCCTTCTAAGCCAAGCTGAAAAACCATGAACACCTTTTACCACTATGTATATAAGACACAGTATTACAGCTTTGTATTGGTAAAATACCATCCAAATAGCCTCGGACTGGAGAGAAACAAAGTAATTTCTAGCCTCCCAAGCTACCCCCTCCTCACTTCTTGTTGCACCTTAAAAACATAGAAAGAAAAGTGATGAAGAAGATGGTATGGTGCTTGAGCAGCGACTCTGCTGGAAGTTCCTGCTACTTTTTTTCTGCAGTTGTACTATTGTGTGCGTTGCTCATGTGGGAAGGATAGGCTGACGGCTGTGCGATACTCATATAAATTGCTTCCACTGCGTGCAGATTAATCTTAGCTACCTCCCCAATTAATTCTACATTTTGTTCAATTATCAATTGTTCACATTGTTTTCTTTTTTAATCAGTCAAAACATGTCATTTGTTGCTAAAGAGCTTTCAACTAGAACTACCTTTTTATTATAAGATTACAACAAGCAGTGTCAGATGTAACTCATTTGCTGTTAGAAACTTCCGAAACAAAGCAGTCAGGACTAACAGAGACTTTGAATGCCTTTTCTCTTTTCCTCTTTTGAAAAGTGGCTTCAGACGTCATCAACAAAAAGAAACCATTGTTCAGCATCTGCCAGTGTGTTCATTCTCACATTAGAAATGCTATCATGGTTTCTGCTCCACAACATCCTTGGCACCAATTTCATAATCATCTTCTAAAAAGGCAATTATTTCACAGCTGTTGATTAATAGGAGTCTAACACCAAGCGTGTTCTGTTGGACTGCTGGAAGCACTACATCTGTTTCTATTATGCTTAATTAAAGTAGGGTTCCTTCTTTTTATTAATCTCTTCAGATGTATGTGTAGGTAAAAAAAGAACGTGCAGCAAACAATATCAATAGTATCTCTCTCCTGCGTGGTGAAATGCTTTTTGATGATTAAATGATTTCCAAAATTGATTAAGAAGTATAAAACCATTTAAATATCGCTGGAAGTCTTCGTGGTAAAGCAGCTTACTTCTTGTACAATAAAACGATAGAGGACCATTAAAAAATATAAGATTTGTGTAGCCCGTCTGCATATAAAAATAAGATCATTTATTCAGCAGGATTTACATTCTGCACTATTATCGGTTTATGTGCATGACTTTGGTGATTTACAGAATGTCAGCACATGTGTATGCTTGTACTTGTGTACTTGTGTGGCCTTTGGATTAATAATAGTGACATTTGATTTAAAAATGTCACACACAACACACCACTGTAGCTCTAAATCTGAGGATGTTGTCCCCTATCTCAGTAGTTAACAAGATCTTTCAGGCTTCGTTAAGCTCTGTAATTTTAAAGTGAGATTTTATATTTCTTTTTGCTCCTGTTAAATGCTATTTGCCGTAATAGTCTGTCTTGTCTTTATTGGCAGTGGACCTGATGGTCCTGCTTTAGTCCCTCTGTTAAAGATTACAGGGATCTGTTAGCATGAGCTGAAAGCCATTTTGTACTTGGCAGCCATTTTAGTTAGCTATGTGCTAGCCATTTGCTTTCTCCCTCTTTCAGAGCCTTGCACATGCTCAGAAGGGCATAGCTAGTAGAATGCACCTGTTCCTAGTATAGAACTGTCAGGCTGTTCTAACTGATGTCAGCAACTTATTACTCCACCTACTTGTTGACTGTGCATTTTCTGTATGACAATCTATCTGTGTAACTCTTCTTGTGTTCTTGTACCGCCTTCTTTTGAGCCCCTGTGTGGGTATATACGGCCCCTGTTCACTGTACTCCTTAGAATGCCTCCTACAGTGACTTGAGGTTACTGTATGATGCAATCTCCCTCATCTGAGGTTAATAAAAAAAATGTCTTTTATATTACAGCTTCTGTACCAATCTCTTATTTGCTGTTGGTTAAAAAGGACCAGGTGTATCAGTGAAGCCCCTGAGATTTCTTCACCTCCACCTTTTTTTTTCAGACAACAGTCTCTCCATGTGCAGCGAAGTGGCCAAGAAACTCACGTAGCACTATGTCAACTGGTCTTCTTTTGGTAAGAAACACCTTTCTTGATAGACTACCTTGCGGTGTTCCTTGCAGAGTAATGTAGGGTCCAAAGTTGAAGGAGGAAATGCCATGCTTATTTGAGTCAAATATTTTAACGTTTATTTTGCATTTTTTGTGTACACAGCAAAACGTTATTGCTTCTAGGAACAGGAGCATAGAACCGGTCTACATATAGAAAAGGGGTTTTGTTTCATTAGTGCCAGATTATTCTGTTTTGAATACATATACTGTCCATTCGACATCGGTGAGGCAAATCATACATGAGGATGGGTCAGTTCGTGGTGGCATGCAAACAACCATGTCCTTCTAGAGTTATGGCTAGGTGGCCATGGTTTAGTGCACATACTTTTGGAAGCATCCCCCATTCCTTCCTCTCAGTGCTAAGCCATTTTTAGATGTTTGTGACACTTCACACTAAGGGGTCTATTAGCATGGCGGGCGGATCGCCACCGCCCGTATGGCAGTAGCAATCCGCCTGCCATTTCCATCCGCCGGCCTAACATTTCCCCCTCACCATATTACGATGGCGGTGGGGACCCAGGCGGATGGAAAGACTGTCCCCCAGTTTTTCGCCTGGAGGCAATCTGCCGTATTGCCTAATCGGTGGAAAAGTCCTGCAATATGGTGGCGGTGCCTTTCAGGGACCGCCATCCATATTACGATGATGGCGGTCTCATGCCTTTCCATGGTGGAGACTCCACCATGGAAAGGCATGCAGAGAATGCCTTTGGGGGCCTGTTGCGGGCCCCCAGGGGGTTGGGGGTTGGGTGGCTGTACTTGGGGGGTACCCATGGTACCCCGACATTTGCATGCACAAGTTGGCAGGCACCACGTGGTGCCTGTCACGTTGTGCATGCAAATGCACAACATGCCCTTTTAACATTGTGGCGGGTGCTTAATACAGCACCTCCCGCCACAATGTTAAATATACAGGATGCGACCGCCATGGTGGCAGTCGCATCCTAATTGGCACAGCGGGACCGCCGCACCACTGGCGGGCGGTCCCAGCACCACTAGGGTGGCGGGTGGACTGGAGTCCGCCCGCCATCCTAATAGACCCCTATAACTTTCATAACTTCCTTTAAACAAAAGAGATCCAGGCCCAATTTACGTCCTTTAGATAGGGATTCTAGGGGTACCACTCATTGTGAAAAACCGAGAAAAACCGAGAAGATAGTCAAAAAAATAGCAAAAGTGTCTTTTGTTTTGGGAAAAATGGAAAAAAGTGCTGTGCAAGAAAGTATAGTAAAAAAACAACAAAAGGTTGGCTGTGCTAAAATTATCTTCCCAGCTTTCAGGAAAAAGCAAGTTATTTAAAAAATCTTTTCACCAGCTTTTTCATTTTTCCAAGTTCTAATCAATTTTCCCTATTTTTGTGGTCCCTACCTACAAGTAGATAACATTTGTGTAGATCTCTCATAATTATCCATTTGGAACTGATTGTTAAAACTTTTTTAAAATAATGAAAATTAGTAGTAAAATGTAGAAAGGGATGGAGTTTTTTCATTTGAAATGTTGTTGTCACGATGGCCAATTTAAAAAAGCCCTATCCCATTAAGTCTGTCACACACCTCTAGGCACAAGGATAGATAGTGTTTTTGGTTGTCCAAAAACACACGGTGCCCAGGCCCAACAACTGAGCTGCAGCTTACAGTGATATTTCACTGTGTACCGAACATACAGCAATTTATATGGTAAAATCTAATGAACAAAAAATGGGTATGAAGAAATTCTATAATTGTTTTAAAAATGCCAGAGTTTAGGAATAAAGGTCATTTATACACCTCTAAATTTGGTGTTATCAATACTATCCTGTGATTAAGAGGGCAGAAGTTATTCTTTCTTGCATACTAGCTTATATGTAGAAAACAATATGAAGGAAAATTCAATTGCTAACAAATGTTCTATTATTCTTTATTCCTACGCTCCTCACAATAAAAATGATGCCCTCTTGTGTGGCTGGGTCTTTCGCCCATTACAGGAAATGTCCAAAAGCACAAGAAGAAGACATTAACTGTTTGCCATGAAAATTTACCTATTTTGATACTTGTTGGAATGTTGTTTATTTGTAGGGGAAGTAGGTACCTACCACTTGTAATAAGGTCACAATCACAATGTAAGACCAAGTCAAGGTCTCAATAAATTATTACCTTGCTCAACCCTTGGTACCCGGTGGCGTGAAGGCAGGCTTAACTTAAGGGACAGGTAAAGCATTTAAAAATACCAATACATTAAATAAGTTAGACACAACCCACAATAAAATTCCAACACCAATTTCTGAAAATAGGAAATATTTTTCTCATCAAATTGACACAAAAATCTAATCTAGGGAACTGAAGACATGATATTTTTGAAAGAATAAACTTTCTAGTACCCAAAGCTAAAAGCACCAATTTGGCACATCTGGTCACGCTGACCACGATGGAGTGAGGGTCGGATACTCTGAGCAGTAGGGGCTGGTCAAGTTTTTACTAGGCCTGGGCGAAGCACTACGCTACGCTCGCGTAGTTTGCGATGTTCGCGCTACTTCGCACTACGCGAACTGCACGTAGCACAGTGCGAACACGCGTAGCGTAGTGTTGCGTAGTGCTGCGGTCATTTTTTGCTTGCTCGCGGTCCTCAACGTCAAGTTGGCGACCGCGTGCAAGCAAAATGACATCCCGGCGAGACATTTTCCTTGTTCGCGATCAGCAACATCAAGTTGGCGATCTCGAGCATGGAAAATAAACCTCCCGGCGAGATTCCCAACGCCAGGTTTCTGATTGCGAGGGGTCGCGTATGCTCGCGACCGCTCGCGATGAGAAACTACCAGTTCGCGTTGAGAAAGCTGCCGCTCGAGTAAAAATCTACTCGAGCAGCAGAAAACTACAGCTCGCACTGTGCAAGATGCCATTTTCAATGATTGCACAGTGCCGGTTGCTTGTTCGCACTGTGCAATCATTGAAAACAACATCTTGCACAGTGCGAACATGTTACTACGCAGTTCGCGAAGTGCTACGCGTAGCTCGCGTAGTGCGAACTTCACTTTGCGTAGCTTCGCGAAGTGCTACTTCGCGAACTACGCCCACCCTTAGTTTTTACCTTCTGACTTTTTTCACTTTTTTTCACTTTTTCTCTTGACATTGAGCAGGGCTCCTCGTCAGGCCAGCTTTGGGTTAGACGACTGCAGCTTGGGTCTGTGAGATGCCTCTGTCAACTCCTGGAAGTCTCATCAATGACGAAAAGATCTGGAGCTTTAGCAGGGCAAACTTAAATCTCAGGGCAAGTTGTGGCTCGAAATCAGAGGCTTGACTCTCATTGACTGGTCGGTCACCTTATGGAGCTTTTTGACAAAACTTCTGGATCGTCTTCGAGCAGGTCGTTTTGGAGCTCCAAAGTGTCCACGCACCAATCTAAGGTTTCAGAAGATCTGAATTGCTATTTGGGATGTTGGGATTATGTCTCCCACAATGCACCTGGAAAAATCCTTTAAAGTCCAACTGAAGGTGGTCAGTTGTTTTTTTCTTGATAGACATGATGCAGGTTAAACTCTTTTAACCTGTTGCTTTCAGGGAGTCCACTCCATAACATTTCAAAGCAAGGAAAAGTCCTTAAGGCTGTAGTTCCCAAAGTGTGCAGTAGGTGCAGTCATTCAGAGTCCAATCCTCTTGGTGCTGGTCAGGGTTCCAGCAGGGTAGTCCTTCTTCTTGCAGTTTCAGGCAGAGATCTCAGTTGTTGGGCAGCTCTCCCATATGTATACAGTGTTCCTGGGTGACAAGCAGGGGGGCACTCCTGTTCAATGGGGTGCAGGGTGCCACCTTCTGGTATGACAACTTCCTCCAAAGAGTTATATATTCTTGTGCCAGGAAGCACTATTCCTTTAAACTCCAAAATGAATAAACTATCTCCTGAAAGATCTGGTTAAGCCAACCCACTGGCATGGCTAAGATTCCATAATACTCACCTTGCAGCCCCTCTGCTAATCCAATCGCTGGGGCTCCTGTCTGGATGGGGGTGCAGGATGGAGGGGAGAGCATGAGTCTGTCTTGTCAATCCCTCTTTGAAGACCGGTTTGGCTACTCCAACCCCCTCCTTCCATTTGATCTCCAGCTGCAGATTTCCTCCCACCAAATGCCCTTTGTCTCTATGTAGCCCCACTTTACACCTCATGAGAGAAGTTTGGCGTAGCCTGTCAAAGTCTGGCCAATCAGGAGAGGCTGGTGAAAGGCTATATTTTGTTTTAACAGCAAAGCAAGATCTATAACTTCTTTTCTGTGATAGTTATATTGTATCTAACCATGTCAAATTGTTGGAGGGCCTTATTACGAGTATGGCTGATCTCAGGACCTCTGTACTAGTGGTGGCAGTCCGACCACCACCACACTACGGGTCCACCCACAGTATTCTGAGTGAGGCGGTCGGACTGCCACTAGACTCCCGGTTATGATGGTATCAAAGATTCTACTGGGCTAGCGGTCTGCAACCACCGTGACTATACTGGCGGTGCCGATGGTGGCCTAGCCGAACATTTTACGAGTATTTTTTCACCGCCCTTTTCAAGGCGGTGAGTCTGCCATAAAAAGGGTGGCAGAGCGGTAACTATTTGGCTCTAACAAGGCCCCCTGCCAGATCTAGACCTGGGGTAACTTGGGGTACACATAGTGTGTCCCCCTGTAATTGCACCCCTATCCAAGAAGGTGCTGCAGGCACTGTCATGGTGGTGACTGCATGTTAGTCTCTCCTATGAGCCCACCACCATCACACCACCACAGCACTCCCGCCTGCAATTGATTACACTCATAATCCGGTGGGTGGGAGCACTACAGACATTGTGGTCCTCCTGTAGGCGCAGCAGTGGCAGGCCGAAAGGAGGCTGCAAACTCATAATAAGGCCCTTAGTCTTTGCATTATATTTTTAGCTCACGCCTATCAATAGTCTTTCTTTATTAAAGTATTCCCATGTTAGACTATGAAGTCATTGTGCTTTGATTGGGAAAAACACAATTGGCAGTTTTCCCTCACCAGGGCATATAAAACATGTATTAAAATGCACCCTTTTTATAGATAGAAGGCATCCTACCCCTGGGGCACTTAAGGGAGACCTTAGGGGGGACATATGTGAAAATAAGGTAGTTTAAACTTTCGAAGTACCTTTTATTCCAAAGTCAAATTTGCATATAATTTAATTTTAAAAGCATCCTGCTAAGCAGGGCTGTCTTTAAAATGACTGCAGGCAACACAGCAGTGCACAACTTACTCCATTAAGTCTGCTGGGCCTCTAAAGCTACATGTCCTACCATATACTAGGGGTTAAAGGTAGGTTGTCATACCAATTGTGTTTACACCTAATTACCATATACCTTTTACTCAGAGCACTGGCCTTGGTCTGGTTAGCAGAGTACAGGGCAGAATCAGAGTCAGTTACCACCAGCATCAGTCAAAACATAGGGGGGGAACAAGGCAAAAAGGTTGACTTTCTCACAGTAGCTGCGGTACTTAGGCCCAGGATCAACCACAACCCAGGGAATCCCACTAAACAAAGAACATTCTGAAAACTACACAGAGTGGAGAGACTTGTGTAGATCCCACTATATTTATTTACCCAGGCTGTCCTGCAAACCTCAAGCTTTATTTAAAAACACATATTTTCTTCATATTTCTGTGAGAGAGGGTTCCCCACTCTATAGCGATCCACAAAATTCCCTCCATTGAGCACCCCCAAATTTCTCCTGATAAAAACAATACCCAACTTTTATTTTTGATGTGTTTTATATAGTGCAAACTTGACCCGAAGGTATCAGGTATCAGTGCGCTTTACATGAGCACCAGTCGTGTTACACAAGTACGCATTCATTTTTGTTACGCATGGGGAGATTAAGTGATTTTCTCAGAATCACAGGATGTTGAGCATCATTGCCAAGACTCGAACCCAGTACCCCAGATTTTACATCGACTACCCTAGTCGTTAGGCCACATCGTCTCCAACTTATGTGACTGGGCCTAACATCTCTGACAAAATAGGCCCCAAAATTCAATGTGGAGACATCAAGTATTTGCAGTGAAAATTGATTCATTTGATGAAGTGGGCAGCTGTGGTATTTGGGCCTAGGCTTGGTCATCAACCAGAGAAACCTACTAAACCCAGACATATCTGAAAAAAGTTGTACTGAGTTTTATAGCAAGTGTTCCATTTGATGCCTCTTCACTTACAGCTTTGAGTTAATGCAGACTTCTTAATAAGCATATTTTCTGGCAAGTTTGTAACGTACAATCACTAGTAGCTTTTGCCAGCTGATTCTATCCTGTCTTCTGTTTCAGCTTCTCTTTCTTCCATTTTTAACCAGCACTCTGAGAGATAGAGATAGATAAATCATCAATCATTGCGCTGAAAGAAACATTTATTTAGCACAGAAAAGGGTTGAAAAGAAAGTATGCTTAATGGAGATGGTTTTACTCATTCTGGCATGCAGTAGAGACGTTCTGTCATGATGAAACACACAAGGAGGCCTAACTCAAAAATCATCATGTCACTGCAGATAAGTATGGTGTGCCAGTTGTTATTGGCGGAGGGTACTGGGAGCTGAATATCCCTTTCTGTTGCAAATCATTTTTCCTAATAAGGGGAATCTTTTTACTTTTCTGCATTTATCACGTTGGGTAGGAGAGCTCTACAGTAAATAAAACATATATTAATTCACACTGCATGTGAAGAATCCTCAATACTCACCTGCCGGGTGGTTATTCATGGGTCTCAAGTTGGGTGGCCCCAGCAACATCATTTCATACCTGGCGCTGGGGCCGTGCAGCGGGTCCATCACTGTTGGCCCGGCGGCGGCAGCTGCATGGTACCATGCCTCAGGTTAAACTCCCAGACTCTCTGCTACTGGTCAGGCTGAGCACGGAGATGCTGGGTCACTGGCAATCCAGCAGCCAGGCAGCCAGGAGGAGGGGTGAGCAAGATGGCGGGCACACATGCTCTCTACTGCTGATGACCTCATCTGTACACTGTTTGGAGACTGTGAGGCTGACTGGTAGCAGGCTTAGAACTGAAGAAGAGGAGGGCAGAATGGGCTTGTCAGTGGAAAATGACAAATACTGACAAAGCGTCAGGCCTCAAATCAGCTATCACTGGCTTTTACTTAAATAAAGGGGTGAGCGTCAAGAAGCATGCGAGTAAACTGCACTCCGCTCGCGGTAGGGGGAGTTTTAGCCAACAAAGTCAGAGCCTGGAGTGCCATAACTTTGCAAACTCTGCCAGTGGAACAGAGTTTGCTGCCCACCCCTAAGGCCAACTCTTTTTTGCACCAAACTCAAACTTGCTTCAGTTCTATGCACAGCACTGAGACGATACTTTTGGCGGTGGTGGAAGAGGCAAAAAAGATACTGGATCTAGAAGTTACTTTGGCTATCGTACTCCTGGATCTCAGTGTGGCCTTCAACACCGTGGAACACTCTATATTTCTGTAGGGTTGGTAAGGCTGTTATCACAAGACAAGCCCTGGAATGGGTCAGCACCTTTTTTGATGGGGCGTGCGTTGCAGGTTTTGTTTTACAAGGGCTGTGCATAAAATACCTTGCCTGTCACCTGTGGGGTCCCGCAGTGGTCCTCAATCAGCCCCATTTATTTAACATTTACATGCAACCCCTGGCAACCATTGTGGATACTTTTGGAGTGTTTATAGTCTCTTATGTGGATCACACCCAGCTGGTGTTCTCACTTACGCTTTGTTTTGATACATTCCTAGTTAATCTTGGACTCTGCTGGGAGCAGATAGCCAGCTAGATGAATCACTCCTGTATTATATTCAATGGAGCTAAAACCAATTTAATGATTCTCTCGAATACATCCCCGCACAATACAATCTACACTGGCCTTCTTGCATGAGTCCCTCCATGTGAATCAGTCAATTATAATAAGTCTGGGGATGTGGATTAGTGACTACCTAGCAAAGGCAGCCCAGACCACCAAAATATCATGTAGATGGTTTGGTCTTCTGAGGGTGCTGCCCAAGATTCTGCCGCTCCTCCCCCAGACTTCGAGGTGATAGGTAGTTTGGGCTTTAATTCTTTCTGACCTGGCAAATCTTTTTTCCTGGGTTTCCCCAAATCTGCCATTCAGAAACTTCAGGTGGTTCAAAATGCTGCTGTAGGCATGCTCCTGGGCTTTCCCGGGTCTCAATCAGCCCGGCATGGTCTTAAGGAGCTGAGATGGCTGCCCCTTGCTAAAATAATTGAATTTAAGTCTGTGCCTTACCCATAGAGCCCTCATGGGAAAGGCCCTCCCATCCTTTAGTGGCTTGTCACTCATCCTAATTGAGCTTTCCGTGCCTCTAACCTGCAATTTGGTCACTGTCCCCTCAATTAGAAGAGGCAGAAAAGGAGGATGTTCCTTTAGCTTTAACTTTTCAAGACTCTGGAATTCTCTCCCTTGGCCACTAGGTATCCAGATTCGGAACTGCACTTTCACAAAGCCACTAAAACTTGGCTCTTTTAGCCTTGGCTTTTTAGATGCTTGAAACTACCCAATCGCTGTTTTGCTGTGCATACTCGCTCCTCTTAGTGCTGGGACGCTGCGGGTCGCCATCCACTCTACAAAGCTTTTAATACAGCATACCATTTACTGGGGTATATTTGCAGTTCAACCAGACATGGATAAATAGTCTTTTTCATTATGATTCATTTACCTCCCAAGGGACCCCACAAGGAATATCATTATTTAGTCCCTCGGTGTCAGTGCATAATCTAAACACTGAACGCATATTGGTGTTTCTTCCGTAAAGTTTTTCAACTATATACCACTCAATGTTGCCTGCAGTGTGTTTATATTCAAGAAAGTGTTTAGTGACTTTGGTCATTTTTGCACCTTATTGTACTTCTGTGTTCTGTTATTTTTGCATGTACTTTCTTTGTCCTCATGCCTATGTTTAAGAGAGCGCAAGGGCATTTTAGAACATAGAAATTCAGTGCTAGATTTGCAGTTCAGCTCTAGAATTTATGTGTCCCAGATCTATAGTTTTGCATTGTTTTGTGAACTGACACAACCCGAAGTTGTCGCACGGTTGGTGGCCTTTGGGGATGGTGGTGTTTCATAGTGTAAGCTGTGGTTCCGCTGTTTGTTTTTTGGGGTGGGTGTGCACAAGTGCATTGCTGAGGTTCTGGCTGCTCCTGAATGAGAACATATGTTGTTATATTTTCAGTATTCCCGAATTTAGTGTACTCCAGTGTTTTTTTTAATCAATTGTGTTACCAAGTTCGTGCTAGGGCAAAATGTTACACAAATGGGTGTGGGTAATCATGTTATTTTGTGAGTGCCCAATAGGGCCCTTCTTCATTCTTCCTTGCTATCTTTTTTGCTCTCGCTGTGATTTCCTTGGGGTAATTTTTCTCTCTAAGTTTGTTACTTTGTTTATTAGCATGTTCTTGAAAGGTGCTCACATTGGTGCAATTCTATCTTAGTCTAAGGAACTGTCCTATCGGTAGATCTTCTCTAAGGGACCGTGGACATGCATGAAAACTCACAAAGCATAACAGACTGTTCCTATCCATGGACTAGTTGTAGACCTCGGTTTTTAAAATCCCATCTTCTGGGTATTTTCTTAGTTCTAAAAATGTTATCTCAATTTTACTCGGAGTCATGGTTAATCTGAGACTAGAATCAGGGCTGTTCACCCATGCATTACACTCAATAGCTTCCTTCCTAGAGTCACGCCTTGCTCTAAAGGTGGAGCACTTCAAATACACCTGCTGGACCTATACAGGGGGTTACTGCGGGATCATCCGGCCCCAGTCAGGTGTCTCCGCACTTAGGAACCCTGGTTGGCCACAAGACACAGGTGACAGAGAGACACCCCCCAATTGAAGGCATTTAACAACAATATAAAAACGTCATTATTTTTCCTGTACCTTCCTACCAGACGGCTGTACTCGGGACAGGGTAGGAATGCAGATGGCAAATCTCCTTGATGACGTAAATGACAAAGTGCTACATAAAAAGAAACCAGCCATGGGCATCTCGGCACTGTCGCAGATACTGGATCAAAGAGATGGAAATGATGATTCAAAATAGATAAGCTTAGATTTTAATACTGCAAACGTGGTATCCAAAGTCAATCTTTCACCTGTCCAACCATCAATTCCACAATACTTGGCAAAGATCAACAGGCTAGGTCACCAAGTATCACACCTCTATAAACTTCTACGTCCAAACTCAACCAAACTTAATGACAAGACAACTAACTATTGGTTAAAACAAGGCAGGAGCTCACTTAGGTGCTGATTCCGATCCGTTAAAAATAATTTGCGTACGACCCGTATCCGTATTTTTTTACGTGCGAGTCGTACAAGTACCGTACAAATGGCCAAGTACGATTCGTACGTGAAAAATATCTACGAATAGCGTCGGGAAAAGTGTACGAGAGTGCGTCGGAAAGTTTTTACGTCTGAATATCGTCGGGAAAAGTGTACGAGAGTGAGCCGGACATTTTTACGTGCAAATCGTAAAACAGAATTCCGAGCGCGCAAGTACTATCCCGACCGTCCGTCCGAATACACAATCGCACGTAAAATGGCCCGTACGGAGCCAATGCAGTAGCACACATGTACAAGGGTAAACTTATGCCCGTGTACGAGCCGTACAGCCCCCCCACCCCCAATATGTCAGCACCGTACACCACCCTGTCCGCACTGTATCCCAGCCCCGCAACTGTACGCCCCCATGTACGCGCCGTACCCCCCCATCTACGCACCGTACCTCCGCATGTACGCGTCGTACCCCCGCATGTACGTGCCGTACCCCCCCCATGTACGCACCTTACCCCCCTGTCCACACTGTACCCCAGCCCCGCAACTGTACGTGCCGTACCCCCCCATGTACGGACCGACCCCCCCATTTACACGCCGTACCTCTGCATGTATGTGCCGTACCTCCGCATGTATGCGCCGTACCCCTCCATGTACGTGCCTTACCCCCCCTGTCCGCACTGTACTCCAGCCCCGGAACTGTACGCACCGTACCCCCATGTACGCGCCGTACCTCCGCATGTACGCGCCGTACCCCCTCATGTATGCGCTGTACCCCAGGCCCACACCTGTACGTGCCGTACCCCCTCTATGTACGCGCCTTACCCCCCGCATGTACACGCCGTACCTCCGCATGTACGCGCCGTACCCCAGGCCCGCACGTGTACGCACCGTACCCCCACCGCATGTACGCGCCGCACTCCAACACCGTACCCCAGCACCCTCACCCAGCATCGCGTATGTACAGGCCGAACCTACGTGAAAAAGACTCTTACAGTACCAGGACACTGTAAAAAAGCACAAGGAGGGTCAATTCAACTCGCACAACACCACAAAACACGTCTACATGACAAAATACATCTCAATGACTGACCTGGCACATCCAAACAGGCATTAACACAAAAGACACTGCTGAACCTAAATGTTTTGATACCTCGCAATAAAGTCGATTATTGAAAAAGACCACTCTTGCTAGACCATGCCGTTAAATAATAACACAAATCTAATTGTCACATTGATATTTTGTCTTTTCTTTATTCTCAAATTAATTGAAACAAATCATAAATGTGTCCATCATGAGTTGAGAAAAAAGAATCAAATGATAAGATAATGGTTTATAGTCGAAGTCTATGGAACATTCTCATTAGGAATCTTAGAAACCATCAGTCCTTTAAAGATATGTGAGAACTCTCAGACTCGCAATGTTTGTTTCCATAGTATGTTATTCTTTTTTCTTTCTGAACTTTTATTCCTTGTATGTGTGCAGCTATTTGGTTTAGCCTACCACTCTTGCGCCTTGACGAATGCATTTACCCAGTAGGGATTAGAAGTTATCCATCAGTATATTTTTTGCTATATAGCTAGTTTAATGTTAATCATGAAATAGATTGTTTGTCAACTCTGTTTATCATCCAACAGATCCCATGGACATAGGGCGCGAATAAGTTCACGCCCTGAAGAAGGTGTTACCCCGGGGAAAGGGGTTGTTACACCGAAACGCGCGTCGGCGTCTCGAATTTACATGTTTATTTAGTATCTCAATACATTGATGTCAGTTCTATAGACTTCGACTATAAACCATTATCTACAGCATATTATTATTTTTTGTTTTCTTAGGGACTCAAAAGAGATATGCCACTTACTTTTGTGCATCTGAATTATGACTTTCCAGATTTTAGGATGTATGTTCGTTGAATGTGTGTTCTTGGTTGAATGGGTTTGAATGAAAGAGAAAGTGTTTGAATAGTTTGTGTCCTAGATTGTCCATGGGAATTATGCTTCAGCAGGTTTCCGATGTTTTTCTTATCATTTGATTCTTTTTTCTCAACACATGATGGCACATTTATGATTTGTTTCAATTAATTTGAGAATAAAGAAAAGACAAAATATCAATGTGACAATTAGATTTGCGTTATTATTTAACGGCATGGTCTAGCAAGAGTGGTCTTTTTCAATAATCGACTTTATTGCGAGGTATCAAAACATTTAGGTTCAGCAGAGTCTTTTGTGTTAATTCGTGATTTATCCCCTGCTGCTCTACCTTTATCCATACAGGGGTTCCCCTTTTTGTAGTGGTTGTTACATCCAAACAGGCAAACAGAGGACTAAATCACAACCACCTCTTATAACACACCCACCAAAATTCAAACACAGCCACACCCAAAAATGGACCAATAAAAAGGGCCCACACACACAACCCATGAGCCTTTGCAACAGACCCACTGCTGCCAGACCCCACAGAGAAACAACTCTACATTACTGATACCTTCACTACACCTTCACTCACACACCTTCACACAACCTCCTTCACAAACATCCCCCTCTTCACATTCACACACACACCGTCACATTCCCACCCACACACCCACAACCATCCACACCCACACCCACACCCCACACCATGCCCACAGACAAGAATCCAAAGTTCACAACGGCGGAGCTGGACCTCCTTGTAAACGAAGTCATCAGAGTCGAGCCACAGCTGTTTGGAACATTGGTCAGACAGACCAGCATAGCTGAAAAATCTGCCATGTGGCAGAGGATTGTCGATAAGGTGAATACTGTTGCGCCCATCCGAAGGACCAGGCATGAATGCCAAGCCAGGTGGTACGATCTGCGCAGGGCGGTCAAGAGGAAAATGAACAAAGAATATGCCCAGAGTAACATCACTGGAGGTGGGCCGCCCCGCCGACCCGTACACTACCATCCCTGGGAGGAGAAGGTGATGGCCCTGCTACCGCCGGTGGGAGTACACGGAGTCGAAGGAGTCGCAGAGCCTGGTGAGTACACAAACAACTTATGTAACATGGGGGCAATGGGGTCCACACCACATATACACCAAATGCACGCAACTTCTCCCAAGCACTCACCGCACACAACCACACTCAAAAACCACGCACATGCCACTAACGTCTCCATGCACCCTTCACAAATCAGGGCAAGGCCATGCCCAAGGCTACAACAACCACAAACACAAGACTGGATGTCCGGGAGGCTGGGAGGGTGGGCCCCACACAACACATTGTGAAAATGAGACGCAGACACCAATGCCCTCAGCCCATATGGCATAGATACATACCCATGCGCAATGCACAGGGACTGGCAAAGTACTGACAAGGTAGCTGACACTTGGCCCTGCTGTATGCAGCACAAGGCCCTCCTGGGACCACTGTACACTCAAACACCAACTCCACAAGCACAGGTATCTAGCACAGGAACTCACACTCACTGTCATGCCAGCATGCACCATGAGGGGACCGACACAGCACCTGGGAGACCCAATGACAACTCACACTACACACAACAGCACGCCCGGTCACACCCCCCCTAACACAAGCACACACCCCCGGGGCAGGCAACGGATTTACACACTCCCACAATGGACATGTGACACAACAAGACCAATCCATAGCCAAATAAGCATCATATCCAACAATCTACAGGTCAAACACTCAGAAGAACATCCCAATGTGTCCCCCGCAACATACCCATCCCCAAGTGGACATTGAGAGGAATGCTAGGCACATCCAACTACCTGGAGGAACTGTGTCAACTTGAATATGTATGAAACATAGATGTCGCATGAAACACCATTAATATTGTCTCTCTCTCACACACAGGGCAACGTTGTCGATTTCCCCCCAACACTGGGGGGGAAGAATCACAGTCCCAGGCTCCGCTTGAAGATGATCCCACCGGCAGCGACGACTCTCACCACTCCATGGATGACCCCGACCAACCTGGACCCTCTGGTGCCCAAGCCCCTGCAGCACCTGCATCAGGTACATCTGTGCCAACCACCCCCCCCATTCCTGCCACATCCCAGGACACACTCAGGAGCCCTGCTCGCACTGAACAACAGAGCCAGTCTGACCAGGAGGGACAAGGTTCTCCGGGCACCCAGGAGGAGGCAGGCAACCCTGCAAAATGCCATCCCTCAGGGGTCCCATAGACCCGATGTGCTCACAAGGGCAGGCCAGGCTCAAGTGGGCAGAGGTGGTGGGAGTGGAGACAGGCGGAGGCGCAAACCTGACCAGCCAGCTCAGGACACCGGTATGTCACACATACGCAACATCCTGGACACATACCGGCGTGACACCAGAGGCATCAACCAGGTCGTTTTGAGACTCTCAGAGATGCAGGGGACCCTCGATGAGATAAAGAACCTGCAGGTCGAGCATCATGCCAGTCATCAACAACACCAAGGACGGATGGAGGCAAGACTGGCTGAGCTCCTGGCGGTGCACAGAGACATGAGCCAATCACTCCGTCAGATCGCCCAAAGCATGGGCAACCCTCCCTGTGCCACCAGGCGTAGACCAGCACCATACACAGGGAGGGAGGAAGAGGAGGAGGATTCGTCTGACAGAGCGTCCCAAACATCGTCAAGGCCTGCATCTGAGGGTCCCCGGAGGAAGGTGGGTCGTCCACGGAAAAGACCGTGAGAGTCAGCGGACCATCCACATCTCCCAGGTCACCTGGCCTGGCACCTGGCCCTCTGGCGCAACAGCAGCACCTCATCCTATGACATTCTCTGCCACATGGAATTGCTGGTCACAGTCTGACCAATGATGACCAACACTGTGCCCTGGACTCTGATGACTTCCAATGCCAAGTATACCATCTCCCCCTGTGAACTTTGGATTCTATTCCCCCGGTAGAGCACCTAATTTCATCTAACAAAACACGTACCCCACCACAAATAAATATATTACTTTGATCATGAGACGTTCCTGTCATTTTGCATTATTCAACAACATATGTGTGTGGAAATGTCAAACTATGCCTGAGTGTTGAACTAACTCCAGCCATCCATCCCTGGGATCAGAGTCTGGTACAGGACACACATGGGTCACAATGTATCATTCACTGTAGGCATGGAGCACAACACTCACCTGTGATGGCCTCTGGCTGCTGAGGGGGGCTTGCTAAACTGTGCGGACAGACCTATTTGGGAGAGTATCATCAAGGCGTAGAGGTCATGGCTCATGTGGAGGTTCCGGGGAGGGAGTCCCAGGTATGTGTGGCCAGGTGGGAGAACAATGTCCTGTATGCTGGAGTACGGTGGATGTGAAGAACGGTGGCCAGGGCAAGGTTGGATGCACAGAGATGGCCCAACGGGATCTAGGATGACAGACGTACAAGGTTGGTTTGGGGTTGGGGTTGTGGACTCCCTCCTGAGTGTGGGTGGGGATTGTGGAGGTCATCCTGCAGCAGACAGTGATCCATTGCAGCTATCTATGGTGGACGGTGAGGTGGCTGGGGCGCAGGGTGTTGAAGCTGAGGTGTGCAGATGCACCCTGGATGTGGACAAGTTTCCTGGGAGTTTGGATGTACTTGCTCCGTAGAGGGCAGGGCAGTATTTGACACGGATGTTGTCATGGACCTGGGGGATGGTCTGTCTTTTCTTGGAGTGGATCTATCTGTGGATCATGTGCATAATGCAGAGGGTGTTGCAGCATGAGGTACAGATGCTGTGGACTAGCATGGCAAATGTGAGCGAGCCAAACATGAGGCACACCATCTTGTGTGTGTGGCCACTGGGTGCTTGTACAGGGCTCTTGCGGGTGGGACACAAGCACTTGACCCAGCTGGAAGGGGACAATCCTCAGATGATCACCTCAGTCCTGTACAAGTCCAGCCTCAGATGGCTCGTGTTCAGCCATTCATCAATGGATCTCATGCATACTTGAATGATGGAACTGCCAATGTCTGTGTCGTTATTGAGGGTGAGGAGCACCTGGCTGTCAATGGCATACGAGCTGATGATGAGGTGCTATGCGCATGTGATGGTGGAGAGGGGGGTCCTGGACACTCTGTAGATTGACATGGCCGTACACGCGTGAGTACATGCCGTATCACTAGGGCCTATGGTACCCCAACTATAGTGATAGGCACATACTCACGCGTGTACGGGCCGTACACGCATGAGTACGTGCCTATCACTATAGTTGTGTTACTGTAGGTCCGAGTGATACGGCACGTACTCATGCGTGTACGGCCCGTACATGCATGAGTACGTGCCTATCACTATAGTTGGGGTACCCTAGGCCCTAGTGATACGGCCCGTACTTACGCGTGTACGGCACGTACACGCGTGAGTACAGCCCGTATCACTGTAGTGATGGTGCCCTAGGGGTACGTGTGAAACGTGCCGTACCTTTGTGGGGATTTAAGAATTACAATGGGGACACATGAGGGACAAGTATTAGGGCCTAAATGCATGCTGGTTGTCATGGATACTGAGTTTCAAGTTCAAAATTTAACATCATGTGGTCTGGAAAAAGCAGTTGGCCACATTATACATTGTTGCAAAGTGGTTGATGACTTGACATGATGCTGTAAATTCGAAAGATGCTAAGGCTGTCACTGGTGTATGTTTAAAGGGATTGGAGGAAACGTAGGATGCAAATGAGTCTGACTAATCACTCTGTACTCCTGTAAATGAAATAGGCCAGCAAGGCAGATATAAGGCAGGCAGAACCCATGGGAGGGCACTTGCCTGCACAACATGTCAGTCGATACCACTGCTGCTGTATTGTCTCCCTCTGGCACCATGTCAAGGACTGTGGAGAGGGCCCAGCCTTTCACCCAGGAGGAGAACGAGGCCCTGCTGGACGTGATCCTCCCTCGGTACCCCATGCTGTATGGTCGACCAGGGGAGCAGATGAGTGCTGACTCCACTACCTTTGCCTGTGCACCTTTTTTGTGTCTGTCACTTCTGGAATTGTGTCCAGGTGTGACAGACATGCAATGTTGGTTGGAGTGGGTCCCAGGGGGGGTGGATGGCTTATGTCTCTCATGCAGGGCTTGATGTAGTTCATGTGTGCACTCCTCACTTGCATTGTGCTTACTGTGACATTCACTGCATAGTGCATGGCACATTCAGCCAGCCTAATCCTCTTGGGCATTCTTGTTCTATTGTCCTGCGGTGATTCAGTGGTCACCCCGGTGTGACAGGTGACTGCACCCACAGATGTGTGTGAGAGTTGAGTGGAGCTGTGGTGAGAGTGGTGAGAGTATCCAAATGATGTGTACGCCCCCTGGACATTGATGTGTGTGAATGTTTCTTGTCATGTGGGTGAGTGTCTATGTGGAGTGTTGCACCACAGCTACATGGAGGAGGCAACTGCTCAATCCATCTGATGTGAGAAGTAAGCTGTGCTGTGTGTCTGACTTGCTGAGCTAGCCCCACACCTGTGACCCCCCCCCCCGGCAAGTGGCACATGTGCAGAGTGAGGTTTGCATCCGCTGGTGATTGATGTGTGCCTGGGTGTGTCTTTGTACTCTGCTGAGGTTTCGTCAGTGGCCTGGGGCATGTGACTGCTTTGCGGTGGAGGTTCACAGTCGGCTCCTGCCACAAGTGAGGAAGAGATGGCAGGACATCCGGTGCTGGACCCGGAGGATCGCCCGGGTCATGCTGAAGGAGGAGGCTCCTCGCAAGCATGCCAGGCGCCGGCGCCTGACCCACCAGATGAAGCGTGTCCTGGCGGTGTTCTTCCCTGACCTGGATAGGTGGATACAGGAGTTACAGCAGCAGGAAGGGGGTAGGTACATGTAGGTTTGTTGTGTGTCGCCAGCTTTTGTAGCTGCTCAGTCGCCTGGATACATTGCCAGGGTATATATGTGCAGTGCATATCCTGTTCCCCCAAGACAACCTGTGCTGTTCTTCCTCCCTTCCCTTCCTTGACATGTGTTACCTGGTCTGTGTTTTATCACTATTGCACATGGTCATCTAGGCTGCCAGTTAATCAAGGTGCACACTGCTTTCAGCATCATGTGTGGGTTGGGGTGGGCTGCCTGTGCCCTGTCCTGTTCAGTCATTTGGGGGTGCATAATTGTTGGCACTGATGCTGAGTCTCAACATAGGAGTGTGAGGTTTCAAATTAACAGACTTGCAGCATGCATTACCAATGTTGTGGCCTCAGACATGATGTGCATGAGTGGGATATATGCATAGTGCCGGGACGGTTGCTCCTGTTACAGTCAGCTCATTCCAGGACCATGGAGCAGTGTGCCCAC
This sequence comes from Triturus cristatus, assembly GCF_964204655.1. NCBI lineage: Eukaryota > Metazoa > Chordata > Amphibia > Caudata > Salamandridae > Triturus > Triturus cristatus. The sequence goes on from NC_140586.1 coordinate 582,980,512, forward strand.
TACAGTCCCCTGACACAGCCTGCCCTCCTACTCATGTGTGTCATCCAACACTGTGCACATTCACTGTGGGTTCAGCATGGCTCTGCCTCTGTGGCATTGTTCCCTGGCCTAGGAAGTATTTTTCACATGTGTGATACATTTGTCCACTGGACAGGGATACACCAGTTTGCTTGTGCATACTCACACTGGGCAGTGCCTGTGTGGATATTCACAACAATCTGTTGATGTTTGTTTGTGACCAATATGTTTTGGCAGCCCTACAAGTAGGGGTGGGCGGAATTTGCGAAATCCACTTTCGCAAATTATCGCGAAAATGTTTAAAATTATCGCAAACAAGTGGAAATATCGCGAAGATGCGGAATTTTTTTTCCCGCATGTTCGCGAGATTTTCTGCATGGTTGCGGGTCGCCAACTTACCCATGTGGTTGCTCGCGGGCGCGGCCATCTTGTTTTGAGTTGTCTCGCGGTGCATGATCGTGAGAAGAAAGACGTGATCACGCGACGCATGACGTCACCGCGGGCGCGAACTGTCGTGAGACAGCGCAAATGGCTAAAAACAATCCAACATCTCATGGAGAACGCGACCGGATCAAGAAAACTTGTCGGCGAACGCAGGGATTCAGGTAAGGCGATCGCGCGCGCGTGAGAATGTATTATTTTACAGCGCGCGCAAGAAACAAATTATCGCCAAGCTGCGGAAAGCGGAAATTTTGACATTTTCGCGCTCTCCGCGGAACGCGAAAATGTCAAATTATCGCAATTTCCGCGAACGGAACAAAATTTTCGCCCAGGCCTACCTACAAGGTGATGTCATGTTAATGAAGCTAGTTTTCAAGCACAGTTATTGTAACCCTGAATAAGAGGTGTCACTTCTTGATCGGTATCAGTCACATTGACTCAGGTATGGGTGGGTGTGTGCGGGAGGGGTGTACATGTTCAACCCTGATGTTTCATTGCAAGTTCTGACTTGTGTGTGATGATTCGCAGTACAGAAAGTCATCCTGCAGTGCCCCCGTGATGTTGGCCAGTGCTTAATGTTCGTGCTTCGTAGCCTGTGTCAGTTTTTGACAATCATGTTTCCTGCTTGTATATTTTTGGCACCTGTGTGTGGTTCAGATGCTACACAGTTGTGACTTTGTATGCTGACATCTGTGGGTACATTCTGGCTTGCCATGAGGGGGAACCCAGAGTACAGCTAGGCTTTTTTGCTAAACAATTGCAGGCCCATTAGCTTATGCATTGTCCTGGGTGTGGACATGTGTGCCACTCCAGATGACAGTCAGTAGGTCATATGTGTAGCCAACTGTGTGATCAGGTGACGGATAGCCATGTGCCAAACGACATTATTCAAGTTGTTACTCAGAGAAAATGTCCATTGGCACTCACTACACCTGTCAACATGTCTCAATGTTTCATATGCTTGACCTTGTTGTTTTGTTGTGAAGGACAATGATGTGCCTGCATGACAGATGTCTCCCAAGGAAGTGCACAAGACACCACCTGTACAATTTCCAGGGACACGCTGGCACATTTTAAAGTAAGGCACAGTTTGAACAAAACTTGTTTGGAGTTCATACATATACATGTTCCCACAGTGTGGTAGCATTTGGGTTAGTCCTTGGTTGTTGCTGATACCAACTTACGAGTGTCAAGTCATCCAGACCACCGTGTTGCCATGTATATGTACTTACTGATACGCCATTTCTGCCTAACAGTGGCTGATTTGAAGGAGTCTGGCAGCTCAGACAATGACTGTGTACATGTAGTTTGGTGTGCACCTCCTTGTGTGACTTCTGCTATACAGACACATTTGTGTTGTGTTCACAGAGTGCCACATTCACACATTCTAGACATGTCCATTGTGTAAAGGGTTGTGATTCTCCAGGAGTCACACTGTATTTCTTTGGGGTTTCAAAAGTACTCACAGGTCTCTGAGTGTGGGGACACCTTCTGCATTGGCATGTGGTATTTGGCCTTGGGTGCGACAATACTGTTTGGTTCACAGTGAACAAGAGGTGGCATGCCTTCATAGTCTTGCGGTGCTCAACTGATCCAAGACACAAGCTTCTCATGATCTTGTGATTTCAAGTTATTTGCTGTTGTGTCCTAATTTTCATTGTTTCCAAGTGGTATGGTGGGTCAACCAACTGGGGAGTGCAGGGCTTACATATGTGGGGAGTATTCTAGATGTAACTCATTGTGCCTTTCCTGATATGCACTGTTGCCTATTTTGTTTGGACTCATGTGTCAGATTTATACAGGTGACTGATTTTTTCCTGTCTCTTCACCTTGCCCACAGCGTCATCGGAGGACACCGAGGGAGACACCGGCACGGACGTGGAGGAGGGACCGAGCTGTGGTGCCACCACTGCTGAGAAGTCGGCAGACTCAAGTGGCACCGAGGGCGAGGGGAGTGAGACGGAGGACCTGCCCAGCACCAACACTGACTACGAGGCTGACGGGTCCGAGGCTGAACTCCCTGAGGGGGCGAAGGCTGCTCCAACAGCTGGCAGCAGCACTCCATCCGTACCCACCCCCTCCATTCCCATCACCGTCCTCCCACTTGCTCTGGTCCCTTCTGTCCGTGCTAGGCCACACCGTGTCTCCTTCGTGCCAGGCACCGCACCCCTTGCCCCTGTCCCCCCTGCTGCCCTCACTGCCGAGTCTGTGGAAATTCAGCGGCAGTTTCAAGTTGGGCAGACATCGATCCTGACTGTCCTCCATGGCCACACCAGACTGCTGACCCAGATGGTGTCGTACATGGAGGGCATGTCATCAGCGATGTCTGACCAACGGATGTTGCTGAGATCCCTGAACTCGTCACTGATGGCAGTAGTGAGTCATCTGCAGCGCTGCGTCCCCCCTACCCCTGCCCCATCCACAAGTCCCACACCCATGCCTGTCCCACGCACACCAAGACATCCACACACACGCACCCCACCAGACACAAGCAGCACACCACCACGTAAGGGCAAGCGCACACCTCCTGACACGCACACTCAGGGGGAAGCAGGCACACCCACTGGGTCTGGGGCACACAGGCAGGCACGCAGCCACAGTCCTCGTCCACATGACTCACTCCCCAGTCCCTCCGATGTCACTCCCCTTGGCTCCCCTGCCCCAGATTCGGAGAAGGAGGCCTACTTTGCTGGGCTGGGCCTCAGCCCCACTAGTTCACCTGGCCGGAAACGGTCAAGGCACTCCACGGGTAGGGGAGTTAAGTCCCCCAGCCTGTCCACCACCTCCCCAGTAGCGCTGCAACCCATCCCTCCCACCCCCCCCTCCTTGGGGCCTGTTGTTTCTCCGGGTGCAGGGGAGATGCTTGAAAAACTGGCAGAAGTGTGCAGCGCTGAGCTCATCTCCACCTTTGGTGCTGCCCCACCCCCTGTGGTGGAGTCGTCTGTCCCTGCACCCACCACACCCACCCTTCCCCCTCCTGTCCCTGCGGTGCCTGGTCCTTCCCTACATGAAGCCCCCCCCCAGTCGACGACACAGAGTCTTCTGATGTGCAGACAAGCTAGGGGAGACGCATGGCCATGTGTCCCCCCCCCCAAGGACTGATGATATGGACTGGCCATTGGCCTTTGTAAATAGTCTCGTTTACACATTATTATTGTCATGCTGAATAAAGCATTTTCTATTTACGTTAGAAAAGTCTTGCATTTCAGGTATTGATGTTGATGCTGATGCTACAGGAGTTGGGGTTGTGGGCATGTGTTATGTTTCAGGGAAATGTTGTAGTCTGCTGCTCATGGGGTGGAACCTGGTATCTGCATGCCATCACAAGGTCTCTGCAAAGATTGTTTGCCATGTATGCTCTTTGTGTTTGGAGACATTGTCCCAAGGAGTGTTCCTTCCTCTGAGGCACCTGCCATCTTCCCTGCAGAGAGGCGCACAATTGTTGTGTTGCCCTGTGTCTACATTTCCTTTGTTGGTGATGGATCCCTTCAACTCTGGCCATGCCTGCTCAGCAATGTCTCCGGCTGCATCGTCTGTGCCATCCTTGGCACTCACGGTACTTGTGTATAGAGTATTTTGCCATGCCTTCATGGAGAAATTGTCCCTTTTCCGCACAATGCATGTGTGTAATCCCAGCCTAGCACACATATAGTACTTGTTCTGCTGGGTATTTGAACACCTGACTCACAATTGTGGGCATTGTATCTGTGGGAACTCCACCCTATTCCTTCCATGAGAGACAACATCTTGGTGCCTGGCCCAGCACCTGAACATTCCTATCAGTCCTGGGATGTACGTGACAGTGTGTTTTCTGTTTGGCTCTCTTAGTTTAGTAGGCAGTGACATGACTATACAGTCTTGTGGCATGATCTCAGTGTGTGTATTGTGCTGCATCTGCCAGGGGTGGGTATGCATGTGTTATTTGTCCTCACACCCACATGTGGTGTGTCATGCAGTGGGGGAAAGACATCCATCCTCCTGGGAGTGGGACACTGCTGTCAGTGATGTGTTGTTATGGCACTATCATCATTGTCCAAAGTTAGGGATGCGTACACACACCCATGGAGTTGTGGTCATCTGATAATGATGTACACCCCCTCATGTCTCTGTCCACTGCTGGGAGTCCTCTGCACCCACCCCCATGTCTCTGTCCACTGTTGGGAGTCCTCTGCACCCACCCCATGTCTCTGTCCACTGCTGGGAGTCCTCTGCACCCACCCCATGTCTGTGTCCACTGCTGGAGTTGATATGCACCCACCCCCATGTCTCTGTCCACTGCTGGTGTTGATATGCACCCACCCCCATGTCTCTGTCCACTGCTGGTGTTGAATGCACCCACCCCCATGTCTCTGTCCACTGTTGGGAGTCCTCTGCACCCACCCCCCTGTCTGTGTCCACTGCTGGTATTCCTCTGCACCCACCCCCATGTCTCTCTCCACTGCTGGGAGTCCTCTGCACCCACCCCCATGTCTCTGTCCACTGCTGGGAGTCCTCTGCACCCACCCCCATGTCTCTGTCCACTGCTGGGAGTCCTCTGCACCCACACACGTCTCTGGCCACTGCTAGTGTTGATATGCACCCACCCCCCTGTCTCTATCCACTGCTGGTGTTGATATGCACCCACCCCCATTTCTCTGTCCACTGCTGGGATTCCTCTGCATCCACCCCCATGTCTGTGTCCACTGCTGGTATTCCTCTGCACCCACCCCCATGTCTCTGTCCACTGCTGGGAGTCCTCTGCACCCACCCCCATGTCTCTGTCCACTGCTGGGAGTCCTCTGCACCCACACACATGTCTCTGGCCACTGCTAGTGTTGATATGCACCCACCCCCATGTCTCTGTCCACTGCTGGTGTTGATATGCACCCACCCCCATGTCTCTGTCCACTGCTGGGATTCCTCTGCACCCACCCCCATTTCTGTGTCCACTGCTGGTATTCCTCTGCACCCACCCTCATGTCCCTGTCCACTGCTGGTATCTGGTATTCCTCTGCAGCCACCCACTTGCGCCCTTGCTGTGGTACACTGCTGTCCTGGGCATACACCACCCCCAATTTACAGCTGATGTGCTGCACCAAGCCGTGCACCTACATCCATGGCGTGTGTACGCCTTGTATCCATCATGTAATGGGGCTGTAGGGGTACGCGTGGTACGACCCGTACCCATGCTCTGGGGGCGTGGGTACAGGCCATACCACCATAGTGGCGGTGACAAAGGGGTATGCGTGGTACGGCCCGTACCCACGCTCTGGGGGGCGTGGGTACGGGCCGTACCATCATAATGGCTGTGACGTAGGGGTACGCGTGGTATGGCCTGTACCCATGCTCTGGGGGGCGTGGGTACGGGCCGTACCACCATAGTGGCGGTGACATAGGGGTATGCGTGGTACGGCCCGTACCAACGCTCTGGGGGCGTGGGTATGGGCCGTACCACTTTTGTGGCGGTGACGTAGGGGTACGCGTGGTACGGCCCGTACCCACGCTCTGGGGGGCGTGGGTACGGGCCGTACCACCATTGTGGCGGTGATGTAGGGGTACACATGGTACGGCCCGTACCCACACCCCCCAGAGCGTGGGTACGGGCCGTACTACCATTGTGGCGATGACGTAGGGGTATGCGTGGTACGGCCCGTACCCACTCTCTGGGGGCCATGGGTATGGGCCGTACCACCATTGTGGCGGTGATGTAGGGGTATGCGTGGTACGGCCCATACCCACGCTCTGGGGGGCGTGGGTACGGGCCATACCACCATTGTGGTGGTGACGTAGGGGATACGCGTGGTACGGTCCGTACCCACACCCCCAGAGCATGGGTACGGGCCGTACCACCATTGTGGCGGTGACGTAGGGGTACGTGTGGTACGGCCCGTACCCATGCTCTGGGGGCGTGGGTACGGGCCGTACCACCATTGTAGTGGTGACGGGTACAAGTCGACGTCCACTTCCGTTGTGGAGGTAGGTAGGGATTGGTGGACACGCCCCCCCCCCAGTGACCAGAGCCTGGAGGTCATTTCTGTGCCGGACATATGTATATTTGTACTTGGGTGGGGGTAATGTTTCCTGCCCCAGCCCCCCCACCCCCATTTGCCCCTGGGCGTTGTTCTGACCTTCTGCGGCGTCTGCGTCGGTTTCTGAACACGAGGTCGTAGGCTATGAGGGCCGGGATGACGCGTAGGTTGGGGTCCATCGCTGTCAGTCGCGTACCGGTGCTCCTTCTTCGCATCGTCCTCAATTTCCCGGCAGTTTTTGGCTCCCGTAAAAAATGCTACGTGTGGAGTGACGTAGGCACGAATCGTACTTGCTGGTTCGTAAAACGCTGCCTGACTCCATCCGGACGTCGCGTACGCGCTGTCCAGATTCAGATTTATATGTATTTTTTTGCTGGTCGGTGTTTTGTACGAATCGTACGGAAATGGTATTTCTGTACGAATCGTACTTGCGGGTTTGTAAGGTGGTTTTCCCGGGTACGAGTCGGACGGAGAAAAAGCTCCGTACGACGGTTCATACCCGGGTTTTACAGGATCGGAATCGGCACCCAAATGAGCAAGAACTTGCTACACTATGGTCCTCTCCCTCACATAATAAAATCACAAACAAAATTCTGGCTACTCCACAAGGCCTTCTGCACCCCTGCGCGATTATCCACACCAGGCCTCAGGGAAGATGATGAGCTCTGCTGGAACTGTAGCAAGGAAAAGGGAGACCTAGCACATCTTATCTAATATTGCCCATCGCTCAAATCATTCTGGGACAACATTTTGGGATTCATAAATATTGTACTGGGCTGCACTCTAACAGCGGAATTCTCCTATCACGCCACCGCATTCATGACCACAGGACAAAGATCAGAGCATGACCTACTTGACCTGCTTCTCACCGCGGCAGTGAAAGTGGTCCTGACTAACTGGAAGGACACAGCTAAGACCTCATACAAAGGGTAGCTCAACTGGGTGACGTACCTCAGAGGCGCAGATAACATTGCTCTGCAGAACTGAATCTGGAGGCCAGCAACTAGAGGGATGTGGGAGTCACTCGACACATGCCTAGACTTACGAACCCCCTTGAATCCATTCCAGTTCACTCGTCCTGCCCCCCTCGGGGAGGGGAATTAGCGAGTTTGGAATGCTCTCACCAAAGGCCGAAGAGAAGTCGGGGGGCCTTGATGATCTACCATTTCCGTCACTGGTTAACTAGTAGGATGTCAGATGACTACAACCATAATTAGACTCATCGCTACAGAGCCTTTATCGTACCCTTCTTTCACCCCTTTCTTTACTGTCTATTTCTTTCTATCACCCTGTGCCTATTTTCTCTGCAAGCCATGTAGAGGGGATCAGCTCAACATATGTCTCATGTACCTGTAATCACTGTAATAGATATTGTAATACACACTACGTTTGGCTAGCCCCGGGACAGAAATGCTAATGTATCCGTTAATTAAAAATCAATAAAATACGTTGAAATCAAAATAGATAAGCTTTGAGTTGTTTCCTTAATTTACAGTAGTTAGGAGAGGAACGTACGGGAAGGGGAAGCTTATTCCTGTACATGGGGACAAGATAGGATAATGCCTTGCCACCGCTGCGTGTATGACGGATGTGGGGAACACACAGTAAGGCTTTATCGCATGATCTTAGATTGCGACAGGGAGAATATACTTTTATTTTTTTCTGGAAATATAATGGGTCTTTGCCTTTTAAGGCATTGTACATAAGGCAGCAGATCTTAAAGTAAGAGCGCTTCTTCACTGGCAGCCAGTGTACTTCCTTCAGCAGGGGAGCCGAGGAAGTGCCAGAAGGTGCGATTCAGATTAAGCCTGGCTGCAGTGTTTTGAACAACCTGGAGTTTAGAAACAAATGATTCTCTAACCTCTGCCAAAAAAGCTTTGCCATAGTCTAGTCTGCTTATTACCATGGCCTGGACCAGCGTTCTACGAGCTGTGGTAGGGAGGAAGAGAAAAATTCTGCACAAAAGACATAGATTGTAGTAGCAGGTGTCAGTAGTAGGGGTAATATGCTCTTTCATTGTTAAAGCTTGGTACAGTTTTATACCCAAGTTCTTTACTGTTTGTTTGGGCACAGGAGTGGCACCCAGTTTATGAGGCCACCAATCATCCAACCAAACACCCTTATCTTAGACAAATTCAAGTGAAGAGTAAGGGCCCAGAATAACAGTTTGACGTCTGTCTGTCAGAAAACGCTAGAGCCATTTGAGTGGCAAGTCCTGTATGCCGATTGCTTGTAGCCTTTCCATCAGCCTCGAATGGGAGATGGTATCAAAGGCTGAAGAATGGTCTAATAACACAAGTATACTGGGTTGCCTGCATCCACCTCCAGGCGCAGAGAGTAGGTCACAGCCAGGAGTGCCGTCTCTGTGCTATGCCCTGGGCTAAAGCCGGATTGTGAGGAATCAAGGATATGATTGAGTTCGAGGTAAGAGCCAAGTTGTTTGTTAATTAGCCCTTTGAGCTGTTTGCCCAGGAGAGGTAACTAGGATATTCGGTGGTAGTTACTGAAAGATTTTTGGTCCAAAGTATTTTTTTTTAAGAGGGGCTGTACATGTGCCGCCTTCCACTCTAGTGGAATAGTACCTGTTTTAACTGAGCAATTAGAAATCTCTACCATCACTGGGGCACCGCAAGTAGCTAGCAAGGACATTATTTTAGGTGGACAAAGGTTCAGGGGAGAGCTCGACTTCGCTGACACCAAAGAGCTATGTATTTCCTCTAAAGCGATAAGCTGGAAACTATCTAGTGCATGGAAGGTAACCTTTGCCTGATCATCCTTGGAGATCATGATCTCTGTGCCCTGAGGGGTGGGCGGTATGAAATTTTGTATAAATGTGGGACATTTTCTCCAGGAAGAATTTGGTCAGAGATTAGCAGAGGTTCTGGCCTTCTGAGGGAGACTGAATACAGGCTTGCGAGGTGATAAAATAATGTACTATATTGAAAAGAACTTTAGGGGAATTACCAGCCAATTCAATTTGGTTAATATAAAAGCTCCGACTAGTGGATTTGATATTGTGGTGGTAGCCGGACAGAGCTAGTTTATACCATTTCTTATCTTGAGGCTCTTTACTTCTACGCCAGCGCCTCTCTAAATTCTTGCACTTAGATTTTCTAATTTTAACTCTGGCGAAAACCACGGGCCGAAGGTCGATGATAGGTGGAACCGTGATTTTTTAGAGAAACAGTTGCGCCCAGCGCGGCTGTTAAGTCCAAGTTAAAGGATTCCAATAATTCAGAGACCTCAGGGTTACTTTGTGTCAAGTCAGGATGGGAAGCTTTGTGGAAAACTTCAGGACTAAGTTTATGCCAAAGTCTATGGGTTTCACATATCGGTCTGCTATTCCTAGTTGTAATCAGGGAATGAGAGGACTGCACATCAAAAGTGATTAAAAAATGGTCAGACCATGTAAGGGGGAGTGGTGCCTTAAAGTCCAATCGTTCAATATTAGAGAAAATGAGATCAAGTGAGTGGCCGGCTACATGCATTGGGCCTATAACTCTTTGGGGGAGTCCTAATGTTTCTAGGTATGTTAATACCTTCATAACTGTCAAATTGGAGAGATCTTCCCCATGGAAATTAAAGTCACCTAGGAGAAGAAATGTATTTGAGGCTAGGACATGCATGGCTATCTCTTCCACCAGCTGTTGACTGAAATTAGCCTTGGTCCCAGGGGGGCAATAGATCAGCACTCCATTCCAGCTGTCAGCTGCAGAAACTCTTATCTTAAAGATAGCTAACTTCATGGCTTCAGTGTTGTTAGTTGTAACCCATGTCACATTAATTGTGTTTTTAAAAACTGTGGCAATACCACCGCCCTTTTTTAAACCGCTATTGAGATTGCAAAGAAAACTTTTTAGGCCGTACTTAGTTGAAATAGGGCTTCCCCATAAAATTCCCTGAATCATCATAGTTACTTTGGAAATGACATTTATAACAGTCCACAGGGCCCTCTAGGGTATGAGGATAACGATTAGAGCATAAAAGATGTAGTGGAGTGCTGGCATTATTCTGTGCTCTCAATTGATGTAAAGGAGCCGCTGAGCAGTGGTAACTATGGGTAGTATTATTTTTTACCCTGATAGGGCCAAGGGTCCTGGCTCTGGTGCGGTCCAGGCATGGATTGGCGGAGACAGGCATGCCTTTGAAGGCGCGCCAGTGCACACGTCCGCTGCACGTCTATCCTGGCATCGGTTTTATGGCTGCGTATACCACAACACTAGAGCGCTAATCGCACTTTGCCGAAAGTAGGGCCAAGAAACATTCTCCACACAAACAGCACAAGCTGTGGCAGACCGGAAAGCAATGGCTCTGTGAATAACAATGTGGGAAACATAGTGTTATCCTCACGTATGTTACTTCACTTGTCCGTGTATGCAGAGTGCGTTTTTGTGTAGTGTCACATATGCCACAATTATGTGATTGCTTTTTTAAAAATCTTTAAAAGCTTGCCGCATGTTACCAATGCCGTTTGCGTATGTAAAAAATGCTTGTCTACCCTAATGTCACTATTTTTCTTCACTCTTATATCAGGTTAATTATGTTTTGACTTTTCAAAGAGAGGAAGGTCCCCTCCATATTTCTTTATATAATCACACAGATTTGTATGGGGATCCTTAGATAAGCCCTGATGTATGCCCAAGACCAGGCTAGGCTATCCAAGGGCAGTAACATGTTGGCATCACAGATGTACATAATGGCCATGGTACACGATAACATCCTCCGAGCATACTCTTTTGTATTTTTTATAGATACAAAGGATACCACCTAATAAAGAATTCCTTGTGTTTTACCGTGAGGTATTTTAGCTAAAAATATCGGATCCCAGTTAATTATCCAGATTAAGTAATTTCTAAGAACTCCCTCAAGATAGTCCCACTTGAGGTTGAGCCCACCCTGGTAGTACCATCTTTCCAAGGTGGGATGAGGTGGCCTATGCTGAAGCATGTCACATTGTGTGAGCAAACCCACCTCATCCACTTCTTGGAATTGCCCAGATCTGGAGTTGGAAAGTAGGACAGGTAGACAGAATATCCAGAGAGACACAAGGAATGCATGAGTGCCTATCTAACAGGCTACCACTTCAATTTGTGATATGAAATACTACAGGAGGTAGACGTGGGATCTATTTCAGCCTCTTTTTCTCTCTTGGTGATGAAGAAATTAAATATTTAAGCAGCAGTAAACCTTTGCTTTCAAAATATATGTGCCTAAGGGAGGCCTTAAACAGCCCATAAGAGATGTGCTTTTAAGTGTTACATGTCCTGGTAGTGAAAAACTCCCAAATTAATATTTCACTACTTAAAGGCCTATCTCTCCCATTGGATAACATTGGTTTACCTTATTACATACTAATCTTTGAAATGGAACAGATAGGAATGTCAAGTCGAGACTCAAATGAATTTTAATTTAAAAACGATTCAACTCAGAACTGACAGAGATATGTTGCGGAGTACCTCAGTCATCCTCCCTGTGCCCTATTCTCTTCAACATCTACATGGCCCGCTTGCAGCCATCGTTAGAAGCCAGGACTCAACATCGCCTCCTATGCCGATGATATCCAGCTGATCCTCTCCCTTACAGACAAACCCACAGCCGTCAAGAGCAACTTCCACAAAGGAGATGAAGGCACTGCCACCTGGATGAAGGATAGCTGCCTCAAGCTTAACTCAGACAAGACCGAAGTACTCATCCTGGGCTCCTTCCCCTTTGACCGTGGTAACTCTGGGAAGCCTGCAGTGCTCAGAATCCCCTCCACACCCACAAACCGTGCACAAAATCTTGCCATTATCCTAGACTACTTGATCTCAATGAACCACCAAATCAATGCCTTTTAGTCCTATTGCTTCCACACGCTTTGCCTCCTTCATAAGTGGATCCCCACCGAGTCTAGGAAAATGGTCACCCAGGCGCCTGTTAGCAGCAGACTCAACTACGGCAATGCACTCTACGTCGGAACCACCCAGAAACTCCCCCCAAAAACTGCAGACCATTCTGAACATCCCACACCACAACAACATCACTGGCCACCTGAGAGACTTTCGCTGGTTACCTGTCAACAGAAGAATCACCTTCAAGCTTCTAAAAAATGCCTACAAAGCCCTCCACAATGCCGGACCTGCTTACCTCAACCACTGCCTTATCCTTCTACACTCTCACCAGGCATCTCCGCTCTGCCCAAATGGCCATGACCACCATTCCACGAATCTGAAAGACCACCGCTGGAGGGAGATCTTTCTCCTACCTCACTACAAAGTTCTGGAACCCCCTGCCTCTGCACCTCCGGCAATCATCATCGCTGTCACAATTCAGGAAGGTCCTCAACATCTTCTGAGCCGCAGATCCCCCCCACTTAGTGCCTTGAGAACCTTGCAAATGAGTAGTCACACTTTAGAAGAAGATTACTGATTGATTGACATAATGAAGCAGCACCTTATAGGGCCTGTACTTTTTCCAGACATCTCACTTCCATGCTTCTTGCAAACTCCACCATGAACGGTTTTCTGGCATGTTGCTGTACATGTTGCAAGAGTTAATAGTGACACGTGAAATGGCAGGATATTCATGGCTGATATAGTTAGCTCACAGTAGTGGATGTTTTAACTATTTGCTTTACACTTTCATAATTGGTGAAAGACAAGTGAGTAGTTTTATCTCTATGACAAAAATAGCTACACAGTGATGAAATTCGTAATGCTCTGAAGGTCTGTGAAATGTTAAAAATCAGTGGAAATGTCCTGTCAGAGTGTGTCGGAGATCCATTATAGAACCCAGCAATTACTTGAGACATAAGAGAACTTATATGAACAAACATAGGCAAAGCCATAGGTGCTTTTTTCTACGTGGAAAGGTAGACGTACACCTGGTGGACAATCTTCAAATCAGTTTCACATGAAAGGAAAGTCATTCCAAGATGGCCACCAATATACTTGTGTATGTTGTGATTCATAGACACTTTTCATGATGCATGTATCATAATGCATACAAATGTTTGTCTTCATGATGTAGGTGAGTATTTTTAATTTATCATACCAACATGGTGTCAGACAGCCAAGTTAGAACTATAAATTCAAATGTAAAACAGAATGAAAAACAGTGTGCATGAAATCACGATAAAGGAAGAAAGCAGTCTGGAGCCAGTTCAAAACTGTCATGTTTGTCTAAATATATATGTGTGTGTGCGTGTGTGTGTGTGTGTGTGTGTGTGTGGGTGTGTGTGCTGGTGCACGTGCAAGCATGCACACACTGATACACTGGGGGTGTGGGATTGTGATTTGGGTGGGGAACATAAAGGAGTGAGGGATCAAGAGAAAAACAAAGTGCAAGGTTATGGGGAGGATAATCAGAAAAAAGGGAGCGAGCAAGGGAACAAATGCACTACCAAGGAATGTTCAATGGTAAGAAAAATGAGTTCCCTCAGGTGCAGTGGAAGGCTACAGCTCATCCAGTAAGAGTACTGTGAGTCTTAAGTGCTCATGTGTGGGACAAACACATCAATAAGGATAAAAGCCAACAAATCAGGATAAGGCTACTGAGTTAGACAACAAAGGAATACAATCATGAGCAAGTGGCTGACCCAAAGTCACTTTAATATGTGTTATGAGTTATGAGTTAGAAACAATAGGTCCGACTACAGACAATTCAAGCTCTCTATACACAGGACCTAAAAAGGGAAAAATATGTGTAACCAAGGCAGTTTAAAAAGTTGCAAATGTACCACTTGGCTAGGTGTGAAGTTAATACAATTTGTACTACATTTACCAAAATGCATGGGTATTATACTGTATTTCAATACATAGCTTAATTGTGGATTACAGAGGAGTCTAAAGGCCTAGTTTATAAGTGAAAGGTATTCTTCATAGCTTTCACTTATCTCTCAGGAAGTCACTTAGAGTCTGATTTGGGCCCTAGTGGGTGGCCTTTCATCTGTTATGGTGGGGATGGTCATCGCCTCAGCCACCCAAGCCACTCTGCTTCCCACAAAATGAACAGATCAAGGCTCTGCGGTGAGCTCTGTGCCTTCACATGAGCTCCCAACACAGTGGCTTCTGTCAAGGCACTGGAAGTTTGGTGGCCAGCCATCTTTAACGGAACAGAGCACCAACATTTTCAGAAACAAACTCACAAAAACAAAATACTAATGACCTTTACACCCCAGGTGATTTCGTCAATTCGTAATTGAGTGGCTTGATGAAGGATTTTGCAGGGATTCTCTGTCCACCAAACTCTAAATGTCCCCCTAAGCATTCAACCCCTCATCATCCCTGCTCTCAATAACTCTTTTGCACTCACCCATCCGTTCATGCACCCACTCATTATTGCACAATTATTAAGCTGGCATATCAAATTTGCTAATGAGCGGTATTTTATTTTAACACTTTAAATATCTATGAAATGTCATATTCCTGAAAGGAGCTTCAAACCTCACCAATAGTATGTACCCTTTTCGTGTTCCAGCTGTTTAAAAGCTTCCATAATCTAGTGACTTTTCATTTAAAATGGCAGGTTACACTTAACACCTCTAGAGTAGTCAAGGTAATTCCACCGTGAAACAGCCTGTGTTGTAAATTTTAATTTTACTGCATTCTAATTCTCAATACCAATTAGCTCATTTTATGGCTCTATTTGGAGAGACTCCAAGTGTACACTGAAAGCGCTGCAATAGAAAGCGGCTTTATTGAGAGAGGCTCAAGTGGCCCTTTCTTCTCCAACTTTCCAGTCTGCTATGAGGTTCTTGATACATCCATTTCAAAACGATGCACACAACACATTTAATTACGTGGGACTGAACTGTAAAAATGACTGCAAATCAAAAACATATCATATATTCCGAATGATATTCTGCAAATAAGATAGGAATGTAATTATAAAGAGGAAGGCTAGCCTGGCGGTATTAGTTCAGAGATATAGTGCATGTTTCTGAGGTCATGCTGTCTTAAAGTTAGGATGCTTGTCGCATTGCATCATAGGTAATGACATACAGGCGTAAGGTTGGACAGATTTTCTGATACACCGCAATCATTTTCCTGGGATCTGGGTTTCTGATAAATGTAATAAACCAAATTACACACTAACTCAAGCATAGACAACTTTGGCCTCGCACACTATATGTTTTTCTTGTCGACAACCATTTCGCCCCCTGCACTGCCTCATTAGATAGCGCTGCCGTTGTAAGTGAGGAAATGCCCGTCAGCGGGTTTGGAAGGTGGAAGGGAGCGGGAGTACGGGGGAGGAGAGCAGGTGTCACCCTGTTAAAAAAAGAGAATGGGGCAATCACCGCGGGGCAGCCAACCACTGGCGTGAAAAGTGAGTCGGTATTTGACACGTGCTGGTGAAATGTCTGAAAACTTTGATAGTTTCAATGCTTATTAAGATTCTGGGAAATATATTGCATGGTATGCCGCGATATAAAGCTTACTACTCCTGACAAGGCGCTGAACCAATCACTTTGCGGACAGGTAGTACCCTACTCGGGAAGTGGTAATGTAGAGTAATTAGTTAAGTATAAGGGCTGTAGTTAATCAAACACTTTACATTCGGTGTCACGCAATCGAATATTTTTCTTCTGCTGAGAAGGTGATATTGTGGAGGCCTCTTATGCGATGTTAATTCAGTGTTTTTGAACATTAATGCATGTTTGCAGTTTAAGCAGGACTTCATTTACAAATGAAAAGCAGGGGCCATGCAGATCGAAAGGTATGCAATTCTTTTTATAGTTTCTAAGATGATGTGTCCATACAGAGTGAGGTTCTTGCAGTTTTTTGTCTTGTCTGTCAGCTGTAACCGTTATGTATTATCCAATCGTAAACTAGGATTTTGTAGTTCCTAGCTTGCATATGAGCGTTCCCTATTGTCTTCAATAAGCTCACATGGGGCAGACCCAGGTCTTCAACATCCTAACTGAATTCTAGGTGGTTATCAGTGGAAATGGAAGTGAGTTCCATTATTCAGCAGCTAGTGTGGAAAAGGACTTGTCCATGGATGTCATTTAGGGGTCTCAGCTATGGCCACTGGCTTGCTCCCTGTGACCCCCGACACTGCCTTTGTGACCCCTGACTGCAGAAATCGCAGAGGCAGAAATAGTAGGAAAATCGGTCTGGTTGAGTCGAATTTGCATTATTTTGCTGGACCATAACTGTGATGTTTTAACTCTAATGAACACGCTTCCGAATATGATCTATTTGCAAATAGATAACATTCTGAAGTGTGTACGATGTACACTTCGATGAAGCAAAATATTGCTTTCCTGTTGCCTTATTACAAAAGCCCTATTACAGTTTATGGAGGCTGTTAGATTTTGGGATATTGGTTGACTGGGGTGTGAGCTCTGGTCATTCAGCAACCACACTCCTAGTCAGGATAAGGCACTAAAACAAACACAAGTTAACTTGTGCTCAACCCCCCTTGTAGCTTGGCAGTAAGCAGTTGAGCTTAAATTAGAGGCAATCCCGTTTTGTATTTCTGTTTAGTTAGTTTGTATTCCCCTGTTTTTATACCTGGGCATTCTCCCTCTTACCTGCATTGTAATTTGTCATTTCACCGCTGCTTTAGCGGGTCCGGTCCTGGTGGGTTACGATACTGGGAGGGAATCGGCCGCCATCTTGGAGTGGTGGTGGTGACGCTTTGGGGCGCCATCTTGAGCGGTCTAGTGGTGGTGTCCACATGCGGACACTCTATTTAAAGCGGTTCCTCAAGGGGGTCAGCCTGGAAAAAGGTACCCTAGCTCTTCAGAGCGCTTGTGAGCTCGCGCATTTAAGTGCTGTGGTGAAGGTGCGCAGTACTCGCTTTTAAACTACCCGTTTTGTATTTCTGTTTAGTTAGTTTGTATTCCCCTGTTTTTATACCTGGGCATTCTCCCTCTTACCTGCATTGTAATTTGTCATTTCACCGCTGCTTTAGCGGGTCCGGTCCTGGTGGGTTACGATACTGGGGGGAATAGACCGCCATCTTGGAGTGGTGGTGGTGACGCTTTGGGGCGCCATCTTGAGCGGTCTAGTGGTGGTGTCCACACGCGGACACTCTATTTAAACCAGTCCTCAAGCGCGCAGCGGTAACGCGCAGCGGTAACGCGCAGCGGGCGCGCCTTTTTCACGACTGAGTCGTGCCAGAGTCCTGCCCGTCTGCGCCCGTCAGCGCTAAGGAGGCGTGAGGCGTGGGGATATGCTGATCGTAGTTGATCCCTTCTATTGAGGTAATGGCTGCGGTGAGGGGATATTCCAGGGATGAGTTGCTGTATTTCGCACAGGCAGTTCCACGCTGTGCGTATGCTCCTGTCAGCCCCCTTTGTGGTCAGTATAAGTGTGCCTGTGGCAATTGGTCGCTTCATGCCCCCTCTCTAATTTCTGCTTTGACGGAGCCACCTCCGTGTAAGCTCTGTTGCAGTCGACCATCTGCCTCTCGAGATATCACTATCTGGAATCTTAACATTAGGTCCCATTCGAAGCACCATTCAGAACTATTTGATCTTTTACGGGAGGAGACACCTGATGTGTTCTTCATGACGGAAACGTGGCTTCAGGAAGTAGACACGGCAGTTGTGAATCTTGCTCTCCCCTCAGACTATTCCATCTTTACTCACAATCGGGCATCTAGGGTTGGTGGCATTGCTTTGGTTGTCAAGTCCTGCTTCCCTTGTGATTGAAGGGTAGTGAATCTGGTAGGATGCGAGAGTGCATTCTTCAAGATCTCTATTAGTCATCATTTTGCGCTATCTGGCCTTCTTATTTATCGTCCTCCTCGATGCGACACGGCTTTTCGAAAGGCTCTCCCGGAATGTGTTAGCTCGCAGGCATTGGGCTGCGCTAACTTCAGCATCCTTGGAGACCTTAATCTTCATTTTGATTGCCCTCATATCTCTTCCATTAGCAGCACATTGGCGAATTTGGAGGCTTTTCAGCTCATTCAGTTGGTCACTTCCCCCACTCATGCGGGGGGCCACATACTTGACCCTTTGTTTACAAATTTGACAGGGGCCAAGGTGGCTATGCCTAGCCCTATTGCCTGGTCTGACCACTTTTTAGTTAAAATCTTTCTTCCGATCAATGAACATCCATTTAAGCCCCTGGAGAGAGTAGTGTACAAACGCCATTGGAATAAACTTAAACTGGAGGATTTCTACCAGCTGCTGGAAGTGAACCAGTTAGGTCCTTATCTTAATGTTGATTCTGGGTATGACCTTTTCTGTGATTGGGTTTCTCAGGCCTTGGATGTATTGATCCCTGCGGCCTGGACGAAATGTCGTCCCAGAAAACCCAGCCCATGGTACAATAGTTCCCTGGTGCTGTTAAAAAAAGCCTGTAAACAGGCAGAAAGGGACTGGCGGAAATCCTATGAGGCTGGGAAAAAATCTCTGTATCTTTCTAAAGTCAAACAATATCACAGAGCTGCCTATTATTCAAAGGAATTCAGAACAAGTTTCAATCCGTCCAAGCTCATTTTTAAGGTCCTAAAGGATCTGATGGTCAAAAGAGCTCCGGCGGCGGAAATTTGTTCTGTGGCCCACTGTGAAGATCTGGCCTCTTTTTTCCTTGAAAAGGTTCAAGTTATCTACCGTGCCTTCTCCTTCATTGAGCCGGTAGATGAGCCCATCAGTCCCACATCAACTATAGGTGAGGCATTAGTATCATTTCCTATTTTATCGATGGAGACATTCTTAAAACTAGCCCATAAGATAAAATCTGGCTCGCCTGCGGATCCCATGAGGCCAGCTCTGTTTAGAGACTCTGCCACTATCTGCCTCCCTCCATTGCCCCATCTTATAAATCTTTCCCTTGCCGCAGGTGCTGTTCCAATTAAATGGAAACAGGCTGTTGTAACACCTATCTTGAAAAAGCCCACAATGGACCCCCTAAAACTCGAGAGCTATCGCCCGATTTCTCTCCTCCCTTGGGCCGCCAAAGTTGTTGAGTCTCACTTGAACGAGGTATTGACCGAACATCTTGTACGGGCAAGTATTCTGGATCCCTCCCAGAATGGTTTCCGTGCTGGTCACAGCACCAAGACTGCCCTGCACTTTATGACGGAACATCTCCGCTCTGTGCTTGACTCTAGTCAGACTGCGGCACTGATATTACTTGATCTCAGTGCCGCGTTTGATACGGTCTCACATAGGATTCTACTCCAGCGTCTCAGGGAGGCGGGTGTCATGGGTATTGCTCTCGGCTGGTTCCGCTCTTTCCTTACTGATCGGACCTTCAAGGTTGCTACTCCGCCTTTTGAGTCCAAATTCTATTCGCTGGAGATGGGTGTGCCTCAGGGTTCGTCGTTGAGTCCCACATTATTCAACCTCTATGTGAGACCGCTGGCGGATGTCGTCAAGCATTGGGGCTTGACTATGGTCTCCTATGCTGACGACACACAGCTGGCGGTTGCCTTGAGTGGGGACTCGGACCTTGACGCCCCCAGATTCCGGGATGGTCTCTTGGCAGTGGCTAGTTGGATGAATGCCAATTGCCTTCAATTAAATGCAAAAAAAACCAAGGTCATGATTGTGGGTAAGCGGACGGATCTTTGGGGTGATAGGTGGTGGCCTCCGGAACTGGGTGTTACTCCTGTTCCAGTTTCAGAGGTAAAGAACCTGGGGGTGTGGTTAGATTCTGTCTTGAGTTTCAGTGTCCACGCAAAAAAAGTGGCGGCTACCTGTTTTGGCATTTTGCGAGGGCTGCGACCCATCTTGAGGTTCTTTGATGCTTCTTCCAGACAGTTGGTCATACAGGCATCCATACTTTCGCGGCTTGATTACGCCGCTCCTGCTGGGGGCCAACCAGGCTGAAACTGCCCGGATGCAACGTGTCCAGAATGCCGCAGCAAGAGCCCTGGTAGGCTTACCGAGGTTCTGTTCTGCGGAAAGCACCATCCGTGCTTTGCACTGGCTGCCTATGGCACAGAGGATCCATTTTAAGACCCTGTGTCTGTCTTTCAAGATCCTCAAGCGGGCCTCTCCTCAGATTCATGGCAATCTATTGGTGCCCTACGTGCCCTCGCGTTCTCTTAGATCTCTAGGTCAAAACCTGGTGGTGGTCCAGCGGTTTAGGCTATGTAGGGCCGGAGGCCGGGCCTTCCGGGTTTTGGCTGCAACGTTGTGGAACTCTCTTCCACCCCATATGCGTGAAATGGATGAGCTTCTGAAGTTTAGGAGGGCCATCAAAACGCATTTGTTTCCTTCCTCACTTTAGTATATTGATCTGCGCGCTTCTGCCTCTGTATAGCTTTGTTGTGTTGGGACCTTCTTTAAGCGCCGGGACGCCCCTTGGCTGGGGCAGCTGTGCGCTATAAAAGTGCTTTTAACATAACATAACATAACATAATGTTATGTCTATTTGTAGAGCATGGCTAATCACCTGTGAGGGTATCCGGGTGATGATTAGGGCAGACTTGAGAGAGGAGGAGGAGATCATGACTGTTACATCTGGAAGAGCCCTGTTTTGGGTTCCTTCTGACGTTCATGAGGGAAGGGGAGGTTCTGAAGTGCTCAGGGAGGATGTTCCATGTCCGGGATGTGAGGTATGAAAAGGAAAATAATGCGCTTCTGACCTTCTTGAGGCAAGGGAGGTGTGCTCCTGCCTGGGAGGCAGATTGAAGGTGTCTGGTGTGTTGCTAGAAGTGAAGGTGGTGGTTGTGGTAAGCTGGACTGGTATTGTGGAGTGCTCTGCAGGCATGGGTGAGTAGCTTGAACGTACATCTTTCTTTGACAGGGAGCAGCAGTGATTGTCGAGGTGTGGAGAGATGTGGTTATTTCACAGGATGTTCAGGATGACTGATGGCAGCGTTAGTATGGTTTGGAGTCAGTGTAGGATATGGGCTTGGTTTCTAATGCGGAGGGGGTTTCCAAAATCAAGTCTACTTGTGATAAAAACCTGCATGACCATTCCCCTGGCGGTCAGTGGGAACCACTGGAAAATCGTGTGTACCATTTTCAAGATGTGGAAGCATGATGAGGAGGCAGCCTTGATCTGCCTTCTCATGAAGAGGCTGGTGTCCAGGATGATCCCAAGATTCTTGGAATGGATGTAGGGGTGGATGGAGGACCAAGTTAGGAGGGCCACCTAGAGGTGGCTCAGGGAGAGTGGTTGTTGCTGAAGATTTGGGCTTCAGTTTTGTCTGTGTTGAGCTGAAGGCATTTGTTTTTCATTCAAGCAGCGGCGTTGCGCATGCAGTTGATGAAGTTTGCTTTGGTGGTGCTGGGCGAATTGGTAAGAGAGAGGATGATCTGTGTGTCATTGGTATAAGGTACTATGTTGATGGCATGTGCTATAACAATGTCCGCAAGGAGCAACATGTAGACACTAAAGAGTGTTAAGCTGAGGAAGAATCATCATGCATGTTTATTTTTTTTCAATTTACTTTAATTATTTATTAATTTTAAGGTTATTTAAGTATTTCTAAGTATGTTTTGCTTAATTATAGTTATTATTTCATTATTTTACATTACTTTTAAGACATTTGAAAAATTTGATATTTTAACAAACTATATTATTTACAACAATACTTTGGATTCAATATTTTTGTACTTACCTGTTTGTAGATAGGAAGACGATATTCAGTCATTCTATATTTTGTCATCGATATTTTGGCATATCGATATTTTGCTCCACGATATTCTGTCAGTGATCCCCCTGAGAAAGGGCAATTTCCACATGAGGGCCAGTCCACAGATGCTCAAGTGCTGAAGCTATCTGATGAGTGACTTGTGGGAGACTGCATCGAAAACTGAGGAGAGGTCGAGGAGGATGAGTGTGTCCCTTTCTCCTCAGTCGAGTATGCTTGTGATGTAATTGGTGGTCACAATGAGCGCTGCCTCTGTGGTGTGGTTGGTGCAAAAGCCTGATTGAGGAATATCTGGGAGTTGATGGAGTTTTATGTGGTCTGCAAGTTGGGTATTGATGGGTTTGTCAATGACTTTAGATGGACAAGGCAGTAGAGATATGGATCTGTATCTGCTGAGGGTGTTGGAGGTTTGCTGTTAGATTCTTCATCAGGGTATTGACATCTACATTTTTACATCAAGATGCAAATGTGACAGTAGTGGAGGTGGTGCTGATAGCATTGTGCGCTGGCGAGTTTATGATTCTTATAAGGTTGCATATGAATTGGGGGCATAGGTCTGATGGGGTTCCCGCGTGGATTGTGTTCATCAGGGCAGTGATTTCTTTGTATGAGAGAGGCTTCCAGTTGCTTAGCTGCTGCAACAGCTCCAATCTAGACTTCTTAGAGCCGATTGTGATCGCAAACAAAGCAGTCAAGCAGCTTTTCTGCTTGAAAATGCAGCTGAGAGGCATTTTGAGTGGATCTTCTTCTTAGACTGGCCATTGGAGTTGTTTTTCTTGTACGAGAAGCAGTTTTTTGTAAAAAAAATAAAAAATTAAACCAGAAACAAGAGCCCCAGAGACTCCAACATCCTGTTCCTGTCCAGCAGGCTCCTCCCAGTGCCTTGCCCCTCTCCTAGTCACTTTTAATTGGGATTTGGTGCTAGAAGGATCACTCTCCTTGTCTGCTGCATATATACCATTGGAATTAAGGTCTTTGTTTTTGAGATATCACAAGTAAGTTGAAAAACTGGTGTACAATTGTGTTGTTTGTTTGACTGGGGGCATGCACCTGGATTTATGTGCACTTTTATTCGAATTTTAAAAGTTATTGTGGTGGGTGGCCTGCAGTTTTAGTAGGGGCCTAGTCTTTTGTGCAATAAATATATTTTCTTTTGTAAAGGAAAAATATTGCACAGTTCTGCAAATTTTCTTCTCCATGTTTTGCAATATTGATTGATTTCATTAACTATGTGGCCTTTCAGCCAGTAGGCCCTGTACTATTCACATGCATGAAACAACTGTTTCTGTGGTGTCTGCAGAATTGAAACATCATTTAGACCATGGATGGCATTGGATTAAAATATAAAATGTGTTTTTTTTGTGGTTTTTCATGTCCCCCCTGCAAATAGTGTTTAGGTGGGGAAATGCCTTTGGAGGATGTATGTTATTGTGAACATGTTCAGCTCTGTTAATTTTGGCATTGCTGGATTAATGCTGTGTTCTATGTATACCATACCTCTTTTGTCTGGCCACTGTGAGTGTGTATGTGAGTTTGGCATCGGCCAACATTTGCCTTTGCTGTTCAAGAATCATTATGCCATTTGCCCAGGGACCATTTTGTATAGTCAGTGTCCACTCTAGGCCTGCACATGCTTTTTGTTTTCCAGGCCTCCTGCTTGATGTTGTTGTGACAGTTGTGGCTGGCGGTCATTTTATGTAGCCAGCCACTGTGCTTTTTCCATAAGCCTGCATGTCTTAACTTTGTTCTCCATGCCTCCTTGCTTGCATTTCTTCTTTGATTGTAACCATACCCCCTTCCTGGTTGTTGGGACTAGGCATTGTGGCTGACTGCTAGCAGCCATTATGTGTAGCCAGTCAGTCTGCTTTTCCCATAAGCCTGCATGCCTTCTCTGTTTGTGACCATGCCTTCTTGCTGGCTGTTATTGTTGTCTGACCATGTGTTTGGGGGCCATTTTGTGTAGCCATCCAGTGTGCTTTTGCCATAAGCCTGCATATCTTATCTTTGTTCCTCATGCCTACTTGCTTGCTGTTTGACCATGTGGCTGCTGGCCATTTTGCGTAGGCATCCTGTGTGCTTTTTCCATAGGCTTGCATGTGTGTTTCTTCTATCATTATGTTGCAGCCATGCTTCTGTGCTTGCTGGTTCACCATGTGGTTGTTTGGTGGCAATTTTGCGTAGGTAGCCAGTGCACTTTCTTTTGCCATAGACCTGCATGTCTTCTCTTTGTTCCCAATGCGTTTATGCTCTGTGTTGTTGTTGTTGACGGCCATGTGAAAATGGCAGGCAGCTATTTGTTGTATCCAGCCAGTGTGGCCCTTTGCCATATGCTTGCATGGATGGTTAAGCAAGATTTTCTTGCTTGTTTGCTTTTAGTTTCATAAGAGAAGAGAAATCATCACCAACAGTACTGCCAGACAGAAAGCCTTTGCACGACATGATGCAAGATTGACTATACAACACGGTCATCTCTTCCGCTTGAAGCTAAGTGTAACTACCAACTGACAGCGTCAAGACGGCCCTAAAAAAAGGTGCTGCCAAGAAAGTAGCTAGTGGGGAGAAGAAGAGGCAGAATACGACCACAGGCAAGTCAACCGCACCCTTTTTCAGGAAAGTTGTGCCTGCCGCACTAGCTTCCGGCGAGCAAGCTGAGAGCATCACTCCTCCATCAACAGCACTACCTCCCCAACCTAAGCCCAGGACTATGTGGGTCAGTGAGGAATCCAGTGCAATCATATTGATGCCAACGAGCAGTGATATTGAATTAGATCTGTCCCTTTCGCAAAGTAGTAAACAATATTTTCAGGAAACACAGCAAAGTGGACAGCAGCTGCAGCCCGCAATGGAAGTGTCAGAAGAGAGCTGGATTTTGAAACAGAAGGGGGTGGGAGCACACTGCTTCACCTCCCAGCACAGTTTCCCCTTTAGCATTATGGTAAATGCAGTTCATGGTACATGCTTACTTGAATATTTACTGGAGTATTTTACCAAAGTTGGTGCAGGTTAGTGCTGTAAATCTCTAGACACTTGTTTCTGGATATCATCCGTCATCAGTAGAGATAAAAACTAATTTAATATGGGGTTGCTAAGCAAGATGCCACAATCCTTTCAGGTCTCAATACCTCTCACAGGCGCACAGGTGCATCTCCACAAGCTCGTCAGCTCAATTACTCAAGGGAGCCTTTTCAAAGAGAAAGGGGTGGGAGCGCACTTGATTTTTATCTCTACTGTTGATCGATGATATCCAGAAACACGTGTCTAGAGATTTACAGCACTAACCTGCACCAACTTTGGTGAAATACTCCAGTAAATATGGTGAAGCAGTGTGCTCCCTCCCCTTTCTGTTTGAAAAAACACTCCTGCTTACCTACCGGACAAGTGGGGAGAGACCACAAAGAGTGGACTTTCCCGAGCCGAGAGCAGACGTACCACCCACTTTTGCAATACATTATCATTTTTCTTTTAACAATCATATTAACTAAGTGAAGAGGGCAGAATATTTGGATATAAGGGTATATTGGGTCTCAGGGCAGAAGGACTGTTTGCAATGCATGTATCTGTTCTATGTCATACTCATACATTTGTTTCCTTCTAATGACAGATTTATTGTGAATGATGTGCTGCTGCTTATTGCCCAGATGAATGTTGGCCTTCTGTTGTAGTGTTTGTCTTTGTCAAACCTTTCTCCAAATCCCATTACCCATCCACTCATCTTTCCAAGAACTGTGTGATTTATTGAGCTGTGGCATAAATTACACCATAAATGGATCACACAATTGGGAGGGACGGATGTGGTGAAAGCAACACCAACTTGCTGAACAATCTTCATAGCAGTAGCCCACACCAGCTCAGGCCATCACCAACCCGCTCATTTAAAACCATCCATAGTTTTTTACATATAAAATGAAGAACATCCGTCATCAGTAGCATCATCATCCATTTAGTTGCCTATGATGAATAATCATCAATCAATCATTCAGAACAATCCTACAGTTGGAGTTCACCTGGGAGGAACTGGAAGTGAGACCAAGCTTGTGATGTTTTGATGCTCCCCCGTTATTGCTGCACGTATATTTCAGGTAAGACCACTAGTATACATGTAATTTAACTCAGTAAGAAATTAATTAACTGATACTGTTTTTTATCTAGATGGTTCAGACCCTCAACACAATATTGGGGAGAGGAGTTGGCCTAACGGATAGAGTGGTCGACCTCGAATCAGGGGAACTGGGTTCGAGTCTCGGCAATGACGCTGAACATCCTGTGATTCCGGGCAAATCACTTAATCTAACCGTGCCTAACAAAAATGATGAATGTGTCCTCATTGAATGCAACTGGTGCTTTGTAAAGCACTCTGATACCCGATTCGGGTCAAGTTCGAGCTATATAAAGCTCTGTAAAAAAGAAAAAATATATATACAGTCTAGGTCATCTCATCATGGCAGCATTACCCATAATGGTCAAGATAGTTAGAGAAGTATAAGCCTTGACTCTATAAGAAAGTGCCACGCTATCTCTAGTCTTAAGTTATAAGCACTTAAACAGGGTGCGTAAAACTACTTGAAGGCAGCAGTGCAAATTAAAAGTAAAATAAACTACTTTACCCAGTAATTCAGATTATAAAAGATAGCTCCTCTGTGAGAAGTTGGCCTGGTATATGCTGGTCACTAGTTAAAGTGGCCACCTTGCACCAGTACAATTCGACTCTTATGGTAGATAGGTTTGAGACAACCTTTTAAAGAAAGCTATCCTAGTGGTAACTGTGGAGGGCAGCCTTCAGGCTAAGTCTTTAGAGGAATGTAAAGCAGCATTTTTTACCTTATAATCTCTTGAATTACCAAATGAAAGGACACCACACAGGTATATATAGATTAAAAATATATATGTATTTATTTCTAACACACTCTACTAATCTCTTTATGAGATTAGAAGTCAAGGACATATGCATAAATCAACAGTTTACAACAAGTTAAGCACATATATGGCTGGGGCCCTAGGGGCGTACCAGACCATATACTAAAAAAGAGGTTTAGGAAGATCGACTTGTGAGGGGACAAGGCCTAGGGCCTGTAGAAGCGCTGGGGCCTCACTAATCCACCCAAGGCAGGTAAGTAACGGACCCCCGGAGACGAATGCAGTGTGAGAACACAGCCGCGGATCCCAATAGACTTCAATGGAGCAAGTGGCGGTTGGAATTTTAAAGTTTTAGGGTACTTCGGGAGAGTCTACAAGCAAGTCACTTACAGGGTAAGTAGTTCTAGATCCAACACCCACAGGAGCACCGTAGTGCTGGAGTTACCTCACCCAGGGACGCCGGGTGCATAGGTGTCTTTTGGTGTTGGGTCACGGCGTAGTTTTCAATGGGAGCAAAATAAGACTTGCTGCTTGTGAAGACAGGAGAAGTGTCCGGTGGAATCCAAGGCTGTATTCAGAAGAAAGGAGACCTGAAAGCAGAGGAGACAGTGTTCAAAGTCACTTGCCAGTGATCCGGGGCCAGGAAGCTAGATGCCCACAGTAGTTGGGTGATTTCAGGTGCTCACGGGTGTCTTGACTCTTCAGCCACGAGGTCCAGGAGGCGTCGACGACAACCAGGAGCTGGATTCGGCATGTCCCACAAAGTCTGCAGCTTACTGAGGTGTCGGCAACCGGATTGGAGCCAACAAGCCTTGGCAACAGCAAGACTTGTGGAAAGTGAAGAAAGTCAGCGGTGCAGACCAGCAAGGTCTGGGGTACTCACCCAGTGAGGGTAAGTCAGGGCAGGTCTGGAGCAACTGGGGAGCCCTTTGGTCCTGTAGAAAAGTCTTCTGGGGACCCACAAGCCAACCGGCAAGGGATCGCAAAGACGCCTCAGGAGGATTCATTCACCAGGAGCCCACGGTCACTCGGGACAAGGTAGGCCTCTGATCTTCGGAGGAAATCCTGCTGGAGGCTTGGAGCACATGTGGTCTAAAGCACAAGTTCATAGAACGCCGTGAAGGGGTTGCACTTGAAAATAGTGCACGGTACCCGGGTATTGCTGTTCCTCATTACTAGTGGGGTCCACTTGCCTCAGCTTCACTGGAGACTCACAATGGCCTTGGAGAAGTCAGGAAATCCACTTCTAGGGCTGCAGGGACTTTGGACTCCGGCGGGAGCGGGAAAGTTTGCAACTGTTGATCCAAGTTTTGGTGCCTGCCAAGCAGGGGAGTCACTCCTTGACTCCAAGGGAGATTCTTCAGTCTTCCAAAGGTAGTGGAACATCAAAGGTCAAGGATTCTTCTTCAGAGCATCATCCAGGGATATCTAGTTTTGAATGGCAAGGGTTCCCTAACTTATACTTCAAGGAAGGGAGAGACTAGCTCTATGACCACTCCTATGGGAGGGTCAGGGGAGTGGGTGGCTACACCCACTTCCCTTTGTCCAGTTTAATGCCAGAGCAGGGGCTGGTATCCCCTGAACCGGTTTGAGCTGGCATATGCACAGAGGAGCCTACTGCTCCCCCAGTGCAGGACTTCAAAGCACTCTAGGAGTGCACCCACCCAGCCCCAATACACTAAACCTGTCTGGAAGGTGGTTACACCTCCCTGTGACAGGAAGCCTATTGTTGGGTCTCCTCCACTGCAAGTTTCGGTCAGCAGCAGGAGGGCAGGCCAGTGTCTGTGCAGGTGGCATCCATTTAGTGATGCCAGGGCTCTTCAGGATTCTTCCGTGTTTCCACAGTGGGTACATTTCTATCCCTCTAGAAGGGTGGGACATTCGACAGGGAGGTCTGCACTGACTACTACCTTTTTGAGGCCAGTTACCCCTCCCAGGAGAAATTCACAACTGCCAGACTATGGTTGGTCCTGACATTGCTTGCATTGATAACCTGGTACATTTCACCCATGAGGATCTGCCCAGGGTCCACAAGATCCTCTGCCACCATGGTGACACTATCACCTGTGTCCCTGAATGCCAAAGCCTGTTTGCCATTTATTACAGGCTGCTGTTTGTATTTGCCCAGATTACTGGGGCTCACTAGGAAGGACATATCAATCTCTCCATCACAAATCAGCAATGCCTGAGTTGGTACTCTGACAAGGCCAGAGTTCACTTCAGAACCCAGGGTCAACCCTACTACAACCTTATTCTGATTACCACCTCCGCCAGTATCTGTACTAGGGGGAACAGTTGCCTTAGGGGCAGGAGTGGTGGTAGTTTGGTCTTTGGACTTGTTACAGTCAGAAGTCCAGTGCCCTTTCTGTTTACAGAATTTGCACCAGGGCTTCTTTTGGCCTTTCCCTTTGTTAGACTGTGAATCCCCACCAGATGCATATGTTTGGGGCCCTTGTGAAGACTTCTGGTCTTTTGACTTATCCCCACCTTTCTCAGAGCCTTTAGGATCCTGCTTCTTAGTGTCACCCCCTTGGTTCTGACTCACCCTGGTCCTGACCCATTTGTCTGCCTTCTTTCTCAATCTTAGGGAGAGGTCAGATTAGAGTCCTCCAGGCTGCACAATCTACAAAGTCAGTCCAGTCCTGATTCTGCACTTTCTGGGTGTCTCTGAAGTTCAACCTGTACTGTTCAGTGGATAAGCCAAACCCATCTATTAATGCACTCTTCAGGA
Source organism: Triturus cristatus (assembly GCF_964204655.1). Classification (NCBI taxonomy): domain Eukaryota; kingdom Metazoa; phylum Chordata; class Amphibia; order Caudata; family Salamandridae; genus Triturus; species Triturus cristatus. The sequence continues at coordinate 583,010,110 of NC_140586.1, forward strand.
CTTCATAGTCATCAGCATCCTCTTCTCTAACAGTGAGGAGCTTGTCTCTGCCTTTATCTGAAAAGGAGAACCACAAGATTGCTGCCCACTGTTTCTGGGGGACCTGTTGTACTCTACAGGCCCTCTCCATAGCAGTTAACCATTTGTGGATATCAACCCCACTCTGGTAGGGAGGAACAACCTTGGACAGGTTCCTATGGCCTGGAATGTATTCTCTGACTCTAGGGACACTATTGCTGCCACCAGGGGGTTCTAACCCCTCTTTTCTAGAAGCTCTCTGGAGCTCAAAGGCTTCTCTGTCTAATGCCAATTGCTTGGCCTTGAGGGCAACTCTTGTTTCCTCATACTGCAGCAGTTTGTACATTGAAAGTGAAGCTAGTCAGCGGTGCAGACCAGCAAGGTCTGAGGGGCTTACCCAGCAAGAGTAAGTCAGGGCAGGCTTGGAGCAACTAGGGGAGCCCTTTGGTTCTATAGAAAAGTCTTTTGGGGACCCACAAGCCAACCAGCAAGGGATCATGAAGATGCCTCAGGAGGATTCACTCACCAGGAGCCCATGCTCACTCGGGACAAGATAGGCCTCTGATCTTCAGAGGAAGTCCTGCTGGAGGCTTGGACCATACGTGGACCAAAGCACAAGTTCATAAAACATCATGAAGGGGTTGCACTCGACAATAGTGAACTGTACCTGGGTATTGCTGTTCCTCATCACTCGTGGGGTCCACTTGTCTCAGCTTCGCTGGAGACTCACGATGGCCTTGGAGAAGTCAGGAAATCTACTTCTGGGGCTGCAGGGACTTCGGACTCTGGCGGGAGTGGGAAAGTTTGCGACTGTTGATGCAAAGTTTTGGTGCCTGCCAAGCAGGGGAGTCACTCCTTGACTCCAAGGGAGATTCTTCAGTCTTACAAAGGTAGTGGAACATTGAAGGTCCAGGATTCTTCTTCAGAGCATCGTCCAGGGATATCTAGTTTGCAATGGCAAGGGTTCCCTAACTTATACTACAAGGAAGGGAGGGACTAGCTCTATGACCACTCCTATGGGAGGGTCAGGCGAGTGGGTGGCTACACCCACTTCCCTTTGTCCAGTTTCATGCCAGAGCAGGGGCTGTTAGCCCCGGAACCGTTTTGAGCTGGCATATGCACAGAGGAGCCTACTGCTCCCCCAGTGCATTTCTTCAAAGCACTCTAGGAGTGCACCCACCCAGCCCCAATACACTAAATCCTGTCTGAAAGGTGGTTACACCTCCCTGTGACAGGATGCCTATTGTTGGGCCTCCTCCATTGCAAGTTTCGGTCAGCAGCAGGAGGGCAGCCCAGTGTCTGTGCTGGTGGCATCCATTTTGTGATACCAGGGCTCTTCAGGATTCTACCGTGTTTCCACAGTGGGTACATGTCTATCCCTCTAGAAGGGTGGGATCATACTCCCACACCAGTTGATTCCAAAGCGTTTGACACCAAACACAACATGTTTTGATGCAGCCATCCCAAAGTTAGCATTTACCGCTAGGTTATAATGCACTTAAGAGTATATGGTTTAACAGCATCCACAAACAGCCACAGAGAATGGACTTTGAGAGCTGCAGAGGGGCCCTGCTCAGGCAGAGGCACCCCCTCACATGGAAACCAAGCACCCTGCCCTCAGGATTGTTAGGGCATGCCTTAGGGGTGACTGATAGGTTTATATGTGTGTGTAAGGTGAGAATAGGGAACCTATACCTCAGTGAGGAGTGCTAACACTACCTCACCCAGGCTGCAGTAGTAGGCCTGTTGTGTCAGATTTAGTCTGCTTCCCAGGGGTGGCATAATACATGCTTCAGCCCCTGGTAGGCCTGTGAAGTACCTATGCCCTTGGTACCTAAGGCGCCATATACTAGGGGCTCATAAGATACCACAGTATCCAATCACTAGTGCATCTAATATGACAGACTATAGCCAGACACCAGTGTAAACATCAGAAAAAAAGTGGGGGCAACATAAGTGCAGATCCTACTCTCCTACATTCCCCCTTTATTTATTTACAAAGCAACCCACCCTCTCCATCCAAACAACACGTCCACCCCCTCCCAAACAAAACTGACTCAAGCCCAAAAACTCAAAATGTCCAAAAAAGTCCCTTGAGCCCCACTCATAACTCGCTTCCCAACCTCTCCACCCAGCCCCAACAAACAACAAATCCCTCCCACCAAAACATAATTTTAAAAAAAACATTAGAAGAGGGCATTATGGGCGTAGGTCCGGGGCTGGTCCATGCTCTGCTACATTGAGGTGAGCGGGCCCTTGATATTGTTCAGCTGCTGCAGGATGCAGCGCAGCAATGGCCTGTTGCCATTCTGGTATGGGTGGCAGCAGTTGGCTGGCAGTGGCACGGGTGACTGGAGGCTGAGGGGGACCGGATGCACTGGGGCCTGGGAGCTGTGTATTGATTTTCTTCTCCTCCTCTTCCAGGATCACCAACCGCCGGTATTCCTGCTGGATATGCTTCATGCTCTGCCACTGCAAATAGGCCAATATCTCCTGCCTGGTGGGTGGTCCGGCTGAACCAGCAGGAGCAGCTATATTTAGAAAAAGAAAAAAGACATATTGTAAGTAATGCTCTGTACAAACAATTGCTCTAAATCACTTAGTGGCACAGCAGAGTACATTGCTGGCCCCCTGGGGCCATTGGAATATATTTGATGTGATGATTATGATTAGCATAATCACAAGGCCAATTTTATGTTTTCTTTTACCCACACGTGTTGCCAAACATAAAAAAGCAGTGACTGTGTGGCAGAAAATTAACAGGCAGACTGACTGAAAATAACATCACAAGATTAAAAAAACAGTGTTTTTTACTTCTATAGGCTTTTCAAGTAAATATAAACAGAGTCAGACACTAGGAGTTGAAAAATTAATGACTTCTCATTGATGAGTATGGGATTATGCACTATTATGGAGTACAAGTTGTGTGTGGTGCTAAAATAATGAAGCCATGCTTATTACTAGCCACCGCTTCTGCTAGTTTGCTACTGTCTTTAGCTGCAGTTGATAATTATCTAATTCCATTGGCCCTACTCTTCGCCAAATGCATTTCTCTTTCTACCCAGTCTCCAAAGAGGTTGATGAATAATAAATAAGATACTATGTCAGTCAGACACCTCATGTATGAAATGTGGATATTAATATATTATTATCCTGTCTGCCATAAGTAGACGTTCATGAAAATTAATCTAATGGACTGCACTACAGCTAAAGGAACGGATTATATAGATTTTATTTGGCACATTTGTCACTGTGTATCCCATTTGCTAAACTTGATATCAGACATTACACATACTCTCACTTTACTCTGTGGCCTTGCCCGCCACCACTTGTTCCAAAAAATTCATTTTCTAGGCAAGAACCAAGGAAAGGAAAGAAACTTGATTTTCTCTACTACAGGGGGTATGGTAGCTGGATTAGACAAGTAGGTTAGAGCTTTCCTTTTATATATGATAGACGGGCCACTACACTGATCATCAATTCTTCATCTTTGGCTTATTCAGTCACGGTTCAATTCACAAGTTAAATATCTGAACAAGTGTAAATTATTCTGTGATGGGATACCATGATATATGTTCTGGAATCATTTCACATGGGTATCGCATGATTAAATGTGGCACATGCCAAGAATGACCCACCCACCATGTCACTCATATACAATTTCCTTTCTTTTAAGCTGACTTCTGTTCTTTCATGTCTCCCTCAAGCCATCAAACCTAGGCCTGGGCGAAAATTTCGTTCCGTTCGCGGAAACTGCGATAATTTGACATTTTTGCGTTCCGCGGAGAGCGCGAAAATGTCAAAATTTCCGCATTCCGCAGCTTGGCGATAATTTGTTTCTTGCTCGCGCTGTAAAATAATACATTCTCGCGCGCGCGCGATCCCCTTACCTGAATCCCTGCGTTCGCCAACAAGTTTTCTTGATCCGGTCGCGTTCTCCATGAGATGTTGTATTGTTTTTAGCCATTTGCGCTGTCTCGCGACAGTTCGCGCCCTCTGTGACGTCATGCGTCGCGCGATCACGTCTTTCTTCTCGCGATCATGCACCGCGAGACAACAGAAAACAAGATGGCCGTGCCTGCGAGCAACCACATGGGTAAGTTGGCGAGCCACAGCCATGCAGAAAATCTCGCGAACATGTGGGAAAAAAACTTCCGCATCTTCGCGATATTTCCGCGTGTTTGCGATAATTTTTAACATTTTCGCGATAATTTGAGAAAGTAGATTTCGCAAATTCCACCCACCCCTAATCAAAGCACATTATGTGACATTTTGTTGCATTGCAGATAGAAGAGTAATTAACAACACAACCACCGTTGTGGCTGATAAAGCTGGGTGGAAGTTTCACCTCAATCATTTTTTATGACAACGATGAGCGATGTCATGGCAATAGCAAGTAAGCATAGTAATCGCAAGAAATATGTGACTTACTAGTGCCTGTCCCTGCTGCTGCTTCTCCCCCTGCAACTGAGCCATGGCTGTCTCCTCCTGCAGCAGCACTGGAGCTGGCACCACCGATGTTCTGTGTGGCTAGAATATAAAACATTACATATAATTTAGATCCCAGATACGCAACCTCAAATACATCTGGCAATGCAGCACTACAGCTCAGTTAGCACGTATCTTCCAATTATCACTCTGGGCATTTGATTGGTCGGTTCACAAAGTTAGACAAGCCAGGCACGGAACAATGCTCAATAAAAAACCTATGGTGTTGGGGGATAAATGCAATATGAGTGGTACCTCATATATTTATTTCAGCCTTGCTGCACTGTCATTGGGAACTGCTGATGCACTGTAACTATAAATGAATGGGTCAGCAGCAGACTACACAGGGTTGGGGTCCATGATGACCATCGCCACTGTCTAATGAACTGAACGTTATTAGAGCTAGACATAACAGGAAAAGGAAAGCCTTCAGAACAAACAAACATGGTGATTTTTTTAGATTCCAAATACTAGCTTACTTGGGCCTGCTATCTGAATCTTCATGAATCACGATAGATAGCGCTAACATTCCAATATACAAAATACCCAAAGATTATATGGTTCTACCCTGAGAAGTCCACAACAATCAAGAAAGAACTTACTGGGATCTGCAGAGCCCTCAGCAGTTGCGCTGGTGTTCGACGTTGGCTGACCAGCTTTACCCGAACCCTCAGAATCGTCCTTCTTCTTCCTCTTGGGTGTTGATGAAAGAACTTGGGAATATACATGAAATAGATTAGTGATTCTAATAATAATCTCCCCAAAATGTTTTGTGAAAAGCAAAAACAGTTGCTAAAACAGATCCCCTATAGTACTACTAGTTTCTTTCGACTCAAGTCTATCAACTGTTGTTAAATTCATATTCCAAATCTCCTTCGCAAAACCTACATTTGGAACTAACGTATTACACTTAATGATCTTTGATTTTTTTCTACTCCCATTTCAAAACACCCAAGATGCGCCAACTCAGTCTCCCTTTTTTGCAACGCATATATGCATGCTTCACATCATTACTGTGAATTCAAAGAAATAACTAAGGGTGGGCGCAGTGCTCTGCTCCGCCCGCGGAGTGTGCGCAGTGCTGCCTAATTCACGCTTCGCAAAGTGGGCGTAGCAGGCACTCTACGCACATGCCATGGCAGAGCAGAGTTGCCCGCCACCTGCCTCCATCCCGCCCGCATTTTTAAATTTCTTAGAAAGTTAAAAATAAAGAAAATTACTTGCCTGAGCTGCCGCGTCCCGGGGCTCCATCTTCCTGATTCCTCGCTAGTTTCTTCCTCACAAATGCGCATGCGCGGGCACCCGAACATGCGCAATTGTGAGGAAGAAGCTAGCGAGGAAACAGGAAGATGGAGCCCCGGGACGCGGCAGCTCAGGTATGTAATTTTCTTTATTTTTAACTTTCCAAGTAATTTTCAAATGCGGACGGGAGGGAGGCGGGCGGCACGTAGTGGGGCTACGCGGAGTGTGCGGGTGCGCATAGATTTGGGCACACTCTGTGATGCTCCACGTAGCCCCACTACGCCCACTACGCCCAGGGTTAGAAATAACCTGGAACTGTACGAGCTTTATAAACAAAGTCACAGAGAGAAGGTGCTACTCAGTGATTTACTAGAGTGACAGAAGACACAGTCTACAATGGCTTCTTAATGAATCAGCCAAAGCGATTACCTTCCTAGCAGATACTAGAAACTGCCTGGATCACACAATGATAATATACCAGCTTAAACTTTACTAAACATAACTTACCTCTGAGTGTGAGCAGCATGCTATTCTGATTTTGTTTAGCATTGTAGGAGACAAACTCAACAAATAATTATTGCTCACCGAGCACCGGAATCTCGACACCTAGCAGGGCGAGCAGGTCTTGTTCCCGCTCGAGAATGTCTGCCCAGTGATGCGTCAGCTGCTGGGGAGTGCGCTGAACCTAGCTGGTCCACTGCATGCACTGGCACGCAGTCCCCCAGGGCTGCCAAAGTCAGCTTCCAAGAGCCGATCCGAGACAGAACAACCAATTAGGAAGGGCTGTCCAAATCTCTTATCATAATCACTTGTTCGGAAAACTTCCCAATCATTCGGAAATGCGGCCAGTAGATACACACGATCCAGCTCCAAACAACTCGGACTTTCTGAATGCCGTTCAGTTCCGATTCAAAACTGATTTGGAAAGTCAGAACATCGTAATGGCTCATTCGGAAAGGTTTCCGATTCAGTCAGAAATGAGCCTTCTGAATCCAAATCGGAAAACCCAAATCCAATTTGGAGCCCTTCCGAATGACATTGTAATCAACACCTGAACAGAAAAGGAAGGAAAAGTAAAGAAAAAAGAAATAGGAAGAGAAGTAGGGGGAAATAAACTATGTCAAAAAGTCACAAAAACAAGCACAAATGTAAACAAAAGAGTAAAATACACAAACACAAAGATGCACACTATTGTAAAAAGTAAACATTAGGGGTTAAAAAGTAATAAAGGGGGTGGATAACAAAGATTAACAAGAGATTAAAAATTAGGCCCGGCACCATAACAGAGAGGATAAAAAGAAGATGAAAAAACACCCAGGCCGACCACGTGGTGCTGTTTGCGTGTGATTTAGAATGCAAGCACACTTAGGACTACGTAGTGCCATTCCTGTGTGATTTTGGAGCACTCGGACGCACTCCATATTCCCAACACAACGCAGATGGGCTCGCCGGCAAACACCGCCCGAACACGGAACTCCATGTAACACGGTGTAGTTCTTTTGCGACTCTGCTGGATTCCACTTAGTGCGACTACGCAAACTCGGCCCCTTCATTTAAAACCAGACTTCACCATAAGTTAGGATTATAAATTAGGATTCCAGAGACATCAAACATGAATCAGTTATCTCTTATCATAGGGAAATTACATGTATAACATCTAATAAGGCAACTCCAATATTATCCTACGGGCGAGATAGGTCTTGCAGTAGGGAAAAACTAATTTGAGTTTTTCACTACCAGGACATGTACAAGTCCATCTTTTTAAATACATTGCACCCTGCCCTCTGGGCTGTCCATGGCCTACCCGAGGGTTGACTTAGATGTATTAAAAATAAAGGTTTGGGCCTGGCAAAAGGTTGTTTTGCCAGGTCGACATGGCAGTTTAAACTGTACACACAGGCTCTGCAATGGCAATGACATGCCTAAAGGGCTACTTAAGTGAGTGGCACAATTAGTGCTGCAGGGCCACTAGTAGCATTACTTGTACATGTCCTGGGCACATGAATTGCAGTTTCCTATGGACTTATAATAAAGTAAATATGCCAATTGGGAATACAGCAATATTACCATGTTTTAAGGCGTGAGCTCATGCCCTTTTGCACTGGTTAGAGGTGCGAAGAGTCCTAAGGCCAACTAAAATAAGTCCAGCAAAGTGGAGAAGAGGCAAAAGGTTTGGGGGAAGACCATCCTAAAGCTGGCAGGTCCAACATGTGTCCCCCTCAGCTGAAAGTGAGGAGAACTAGAGTCCAGTTCACGAAGTTGGTAAAACCTGGGAAGGCCATCAGCACTGGTGTGGTCTGATCCAAGCGGTGTTCTACCATAAAGTCCAGCCCCTGTAGGAAAATGTACCACCTCAACAATTTCTTTTTTTCCCCACTCATTTGAATGAGCCACATGAGTGGACTGTGTCCTGTCAGAACCTAGACATCAGTCCCAAACAAGCATGTCTCAGATTCTTCAGCTCTTAGAGGACCTCTCTCAATAGCATTCCACCACTGTTCCATGTGAAGTAGCCCCAAGTAGATCAATGCTACAGGTTGATCCAGACCCTCCTCATTCAGCTGTGACAGGACAAACCCTATACCATGCTCTGAGGCATCTGTTTGGACAATGAACGTATGGGAAAAGCCAAGGGACTTGAGCACAGAAGCTGTACACATGGCCTGTTTTAGGGTGTCAAATGCTTCCTGTCAGGTCTCTGTTCATATCACCTTCCATGGCTGCTTCTTGGAAGTCAGGCCAGTCAAGGAAACAACAATGGTGTCATACACCTTGACAACCCTCCTGTAATACCCTGTGAGGCCTAGGGAGGACCTCACTTCTGTTTGTGTCTTGGGGTGATCCCAGGCCAGAATCATCTCTATTTTGGCCTGGTAGACCGACACCTTACCCCTGTCTGCCAGATGTCCCAAGTATACCACAAAACCCTGCACTATCTAGCAGTTACTGGCCTTGATAGTCAGACATGCCTGCTTCAGGGACTGAAGCACTTCCTGCAGGTACAGTTGGTGGTCCTGCCAGGTGCTGCCAATACAGCTATGTTGTCTGAGTAAGTAGCACTGTAGGCCTCCATCCCACCTACAACCTGGTTCATCAGACTCTGGAAGGTGGCAGGGCATTCTTAAGTTCAAAGGGAATCACTGTACTGAAGACTGCTATTTATATACGTACAATGCTAAGTTAGCACAACCGGGGTTAGATGTTAGAAAGCCATCTTGCCACTTTTGCTGCTTTTGCACACGACACTGTAGTTACATGGTATTAATTGAGAAATGCTTGCTCGCCTTTGCTTCACATGAGAACTGTCTGTTGTTCACATCCCAAACAGTGAGCAGCGACCTTGGTCTGAGCACTGTGTAAAGAAACAGTCTGGGTCGCTAGACGGTGCATGTTGTTGGGTTCAGGTTGATCGGCCCACTATTTAGCCATAACACGCACGCAGCTGCAAATACCTGAAAGTCAATTACTTTTAATATTGCAGTGCTGCATGCTTTAGACACATTCGGAAGAAGAGCTTTCCCAGGAGCAGAGTCTAGCTGATCCTGTGATGTGATTCCACTAAGCTGATCTTTACCGTATGGGGTTTCCCATTCAAGCCTAGAGACCTTTTATTAGTAATAATAATAATATTAGTTTACTAGCGAAAGGAAGGTGGCTTTCATCCACTGTCATTTTATTATGATTACTCCTTTCAGTTTCTATGGTATTGTAACTATGCTGATGGTTTTGATCTTAATCATTTGTCTGCTTATGTTAGCCAAAGTACTAAATCTTAGGACACGAGGTTTATAAAATAAACTCTTTAAACTTTACCGTGTCTCTATTTATTCTGTTGTGCACTGATATGAGAATAATTACGAACAGGTATTTTTGATTCCCACCATTCCTGAGAATACCCTAAGTCGCTTGTTCTGGGTTGTCTATACTTTGGGACCGCCGAGATAAAACTCGGATAACGAATGGGACACTGATGCTGGTCGGATAAGGGGTTCTGGGGTGAGCTTTTGGTACACCACAATTCACTGAGGTCTTGGTTTCCTGTGCATAGTTCTGTACATAAGCAGAATCCCTGCAACATGGCGCACCTAACGTTTGGTCGATTGATTTTAAACGCCTTAGTAGTGCTTATATTAGTCCACAACACCCTCACTCTTGTTTCCGGTTAACGGGAGTGACGGGTTTAACCTACCTGTGTCTCGACTAATAGGTTCTTTCAAGCTTGATCATTAAAAAGGGTTTTTTTCTGAACCCCAGTGCTACTGTTGATATCGTTGATACTCTTTGGTGTGTCCTTATGGCGGTTGACATTGCCGCACATAGTCGTGCACCTCTGTGCCGTCATTTGACGACGTATGGGGTGCCGGATGATGGGATGGCTGTTATTTTTGTGGTGAGCGCTGATGTGTCCTACCCGTATGAGTTGTTTTACTCTTGGGTGACCTTTCCGGCGGTGGATGCAGATGATGATACGTTTCATTCCTTTACTCCCACGCAGCTACCTGCAGTCTATACGCCGTATAGGACACAAGAAATTCCTATTTCTGCCTGGCAGCATACCATTTGGTTTAATGGCACCCTTCCCCATGCGGTTGCACCGGATAGAATGGGCCCGTTCTCTATTGCAGGGGCCACATGGCCGGTACTAGCCGGATTTACGCCTCATCCCCGCTATCTCACGGTGGCGGTGGTGGGCAAGCGCCCCCAAAATAAGGATGATTTGCCTTATTGGCTTGCTGAGAAATTTGACCAACTGGAGGCGGTTTTTCCGCATACCTCTCCTGTGGAGAAACACAGGATTCTCACCATTAGTTTGCCGAAAGACTTGGTCCCAGATATGGCCGATTGCACAAACTGGGGCAAGGTCTTTGCCGCGACCTACTCGAAGTGCTTCGGCACTCCATCTATGTTTGTACTACCCTCTGTCATTAAACGTGTTCAAGAGAATCTTGATTTGGGAATGAGGCTTGTCGGAATGTTCGATGTGGTTGCTTCCATGGAAATGGGCAACCTCAAAGGCGATGCCATGCAGTTCCAAGTAGCTAATTAGCTGGACCACGTGGACGAACTCGACAGGCCTAAGGAGTTCGCTAAAATAATTGCGGAAGCCTATAGGACCATAGGCCGCAGTGCCTTGGGTGTTAAACCAACTGTGATAATTCCTGATATAGTACAGCAAACTAAGGTGAGCTCGTCTAGTAAAGACGAACGCCCTAATTTTCCTAAACAAAATTGGCGAGCAAAGAAACAGGGGAAGCAGCAACAGAAACAGGGGTCTCGTCCTGCCTCCCCCGTACAGTCGTCTAGTGAACGCTCATATGATCTGCGCGATCGATCTAGTATTAAGTCACCTGATAGGTTTCAGGTTTCTGTACAACGTTCTCCTCTTTCTTCACAGGAAACATTGGCTTCACAATCCGGTGGCGGAGACCGTGGGAAAGGACGGGGTGCCCAAAGTTGTGAGCAACCCCATCAGACTGACGGCAAAGGCAAGCAGGTCGAGTCTGCACGTCAACGACCCCCGATTCAGAAGAAGAAAGTTGCTGAGCTAACAGCGAGGTATGCCACAGATAGTTCGGACGCAGCTTCAGAACCTGACATGGGCACTAACGATGCTCGACAGCGCGGCGGAAGTTACAGTAGTGCGACAAGCACTGCGTGCATATCTGGTAGCGACAGCAACTGATACGTTCATAACTGTAGAAACTGCTGACACTAGAGTGGCTCCCCCGACACACTGTATAATATAGTCCTCTTAATTGAAGGTGACATACAACGCACAATTCAAGGGATTTTTTGGGATAATCTAACCTCTTCGTATGATATTCTATTGACAATGGCAGATTGGCCCCCGGCTTTCATTTTAGATGATCCTAGAGGGGAGGAGATGATCCTCCCGTCCTTTGCGCACACAGTGCCAAATGACCAAGCAAAGAAGTTCGCCGAGGGCTCTGGTGCCTGCACCTGCTTTGTATCGTAATCACGTAGGCTGGGATAAATTGTCCCCCAGCCATGAGATTCCGTTGCGGTCCAAACCCCAGCCACAACCCCAATATCCCATGCGTCGCGAAGCAAGACCTCACGTCACGGCTATCCTTGACCAATTGGAATATCAAGGTGTAATTGAAACATGTGTGTCACCAATGAATAATCCTTTATTTACTGTGACGAAGCCTGATGGGTCGTACCGCCTGGTTTTGGATTACCGGCATTTAAACTCTCATTGCCGGACATGCGCAGTACAGAATACCAACAGTTCGGCTCTCGACGATAGTCTCGTGAGAAAACGGTTTAAAACCACACTTGACATTTCCAACGGCTTTTATAGCCATAACCTGTCCTCTCTTAGTAGTGAATGGACAGCATTTACCTCGGGCGGCAAACAAAAACATTTCAAAAGATTACCGATGGGCTATAAGAACAGCCCTGGTGTCTTTGCCGCTCGTGTAGTCTCTCTGTTAGAGAGCAGAGACCCTGATGCGTACTCGTATGTGGATGATATTTATCTCACAGATGACGAGTTGTGGCCGCATCTGTGTCGCGTTGATCGCATTACTGTTTTGTTTGCAGACTTCGGTTACAAATTTAACTTTGCGAAGTCTCACATTGCGGAATATACAGTGTTGTTTTTGGGATACGAACTCAACAATGAAGGTTGAGGATTGTCTCCGCACTTCCTAGAGAAATGCGCATGCCTACGTGCTCCTATGACACTGAAGAAATTACAATCTTTGCTGGGCTTTCTGAATTTCGGTCGAACGTACATTCCTGATTATGCCCAGCATATCAAGTCCCTTTATGCCTTGGTACAACCTACTTTTTCCAAATCATGCTGGCTGCCGGAGCATTCAGCTATATTGCAATCTTTGCAAGCTGACCTTCTTGCTTCAAAATACTTACTGACGCGTGATAACCACACTAACCTGGTCATAAGAATTGTGCCGGGCGCAGTGGGTTTCACGTACTTAACGTTCAATGAGGGCGACACCGTCCCCATTGCCTACAAATCACACCTGTACACTTCGGCTGAACTGCGATTTTCCGCTGTCGAGAAAGTTCTGACGGCAGTGCAGATGGCGATTCTGAAAGAACGAGCGCTATTGCAAGGTAATTGCATGTTGGTGGTAACACCATATCCTGCCCTTGAGGCAGTGACGAAAGCAAGTGTACCAAATTCTAAGGCTTTGCATCCACGGTGGATACAATGGGCCACTTCCTTGACATCGCCTGACGTCACATATATCTTTGACGCGGCTCTACAGACCCAGGAGTTCTTACAGTATGAATTTGTTCATCCAGCTCCTCTGTCCTTGCGCCCGCTCGAGGATTACCATTGTGTCATTTACGCTGACGGTTCTGCGCAACCGGCTACTGGATCGAAGCATGCCTATTCAGCGGCCTGCACAATTGTGGTCGGTACTTTCGTGAATGGTGAATTTCAATCTGATGTCGTGCATACGCAGTCATTGGGTGATTGTACTGCACAGTTGGCGGAGCTACGTGCTCTGGTGCTTGCACTGGAGTTTGCTGATCCTCGAGTCACTACACTTATTGTGAGTGACTCATTCTATTGTGTTCAGTCTTACAACGACAATCTACATTTTTGGTCTCAAAATGATTACTGTGACTCCAAAGGTAGCACAATTAAGCATAAAACGCTTTGGGTTCGAGTGGCAGACCTTAAGGAACATCTGCCTCTCGTGAATGTTATTCACACTCTTGGGCACCAACGAGTTGGTGTCCATGCTGTTGGCAACAGCCTAGCTGATGAGGCAGCAAAAACAGCAGTGGCGACATACTTAGTAGCAGCAGTTACAAGATCACAAAGTAAGATCGATGATGACATCTTGGCAGCTATTGCTGCTACAGAGAAGGGAACAAAATATCCGAGAGGTTTACCTTCTCGTTACCATTATCGCTTAAGTCCTGATAACATCCCGTTAGTGAGGATTAACGACGTTGGTGACAGATTGATTCCCAACGCGGACTGCAGACCATCTTTGATATTAGCGGCTCACGAGGACATGGCGTCTGCTCATGCCGGCATTGCAGCTACTGTATCTCTGTTACAACAACGTTACTGGTGGTGCGGTTTATATAAACAAGCTCGCGCTTATGTTCTTAATTGTGACATTTGCCAGCAGATAAAACCTTCAACTGCGGCGCGCCCACCACAGACTCAGTTGTACATATCTAATAAACCACTGGGGTGCGTTTATTTAGATCACGGTGGTCCATTCACCTCTGATACTGCGTACAAATACATCTTGGTTGCAGTGGATTCGTGCACACGTTTTCTGTGGGTGTGGCCGCAAAGGAGTGCTGATTCTCGCATTGTCATGAAAGATTTGCGTGTCTTTGTTGGAAGTTTTGCATGTGGTACCTTTCATTCTGATCAGGGCCCTGCGTTCGCCTCTAAGGCGTACAAAGAAGCCATGAGAAATTTGGGGGTCCAAGTCAAATTTTCGTCTCCATACCAACCTGAGGGTAATAGTGTGGTGGAGCGAATGAACCGTGACTTAAAGCAATCTTTGACAGCTAGGGTTTTAGGTACTGGCCGGAACTAGCTAGCCCACTTGTGTGACGTACAACGTGCACTTAATAATCTCCCTAGAAGGTCTCTGGGTGGGCGGACCCCATATATGATGCTCTTTGGCATACGAATGTTTGTCCCGGACCTTGATGGTCTAGACATGGCGGCGTCGGCCGCACCCTTTGACGTAGATGATCACTGTGCTGTATTGCAGAATCTACAAGAAGCCAGAGACAGTCTAGCGAAGGAACACATGCCCTCCACATCTGATGCTGCACTTCAGATTCCGGTAGTCGGCTGGCTACCTCGAGTTGGTGACCTGGTCTGTGAGAAGGTGGAGAACAAGAAGGATTTCGGCCCCTCTTATCATGCACCAGTTCCAGTGCTTGGAGTACAGGGTACACGTGCAGTCATTTTACCTCCACTTCCTGGTCGCAAGGATAACAGGTACATCTCTATTGACAATGTCAAGCTACAGCGAGTGGCCGATTCTTCTTAGTATAACTCCAGCGGTTTCTTGCCCTGCGATGCTGAGAAATTCTGTTGCGGCCCCAGCTTCTAACACCTTGCCTGATGTTGCCGTCGAGATGCATACAGTTACTGGTCTTTTATTTCCACCGACATCTGGTGGTCTACCTGAAGATATTGAGTATGCTTATCCTGCGGATGTCCTGTTGCCTGTTTTACAATCTACCACAGTTACCCAGTCGCGCCACTCCTTTGACACTAATTCAATGACTTCCATTGCTCATCAAAAGTTTTGATTTTTGTTGCCTGGTTCAAAAGACATTTTTTAATTCCCCCTTGGACTTACATTTAGCTGGTGCTCATATGTATTTTTTTGTTTATGTCCATTGGCTTTGTGGTAGTGTTTTTTAGACTTATAAATGGACACTACCTGAAAGAAAGATCTACAATTAGACTAACTGATGGAACTTTGGCCCCCCCACTCCTCATCACATATTACGAAAAGGGACCAGACTTTTGTGAACATTACTGTCTGGCCTGTACTGGATGGGATCACTTGGGATGCTATTAATATGTCCCGCTGAAGTAATCAATGTGTCAAATGTATTTTGTGTTTCTATGGGTGATGTAGTTAAGCAAAACATCAACTCGGATGAATGGGATGCACAAGCAATAGAAGCCCTGTTTTCTGATTTGAAATATTATGCTGCATTTGATGCTGAGGACTTGTATTTAGATACTGCTAATTATGATGAGCAATTCTGCTATCAACATTATGGCACGCATTTCCTACACAAAGCAAATACGTTTAGAAATTTTGTAAATTCTACGCAAGGCTGGGCAGCTCCACCACGTTAGTGGACAAATTCACATATTTTTCTGATTTCAGTGTGTCGAATCCGGCCTCCTTTTATTTTAAGGTTGCGGCTGAGTCTGCTTCTAAAGTTAGACTGACACACACCAAACTTTTGTATTCCAAGTCCTTTATGGACGAGTTGGCAATCGGAGGCTATGGTCTGTGGAAAGCTACTATCGATCTTAAATTGGTTTGGGGTTCTGAACAGAAGCTTTGCATTGTGCCTGCCTCATCCCGAACCACATGTTATTTTTGAATTTGTCAATTGTTCAGACCACCTGTTTTGGATTGGCTACTTCTAAAAATGAAATTCTTCCTCCACTCCGAGTCTGGGTGCTTATCCTAATTGGGACAATCATACAGAACTGTCCCTTGCTACGTTGCAGCCATACATTTCCAACACATCCTTCAATATTTCCGAATTGAATCCGGAAGGGTGGTTAATATGGCAAACAAGCTCAGATTCCTGTCAACATCGGTTTCTGGATTTGGCACCGGGGTATACACAAGTTCGTGTAGACCCCCGTTTTGAATCTTCTCACTCTGTAACTACCTACTCAGTAGGGAAGTTATGCCAATCTTGGCTGCAACATTCCACCTTAGCATCTGTTTAACTTCATTTATCACAATTGAACGACAAAATAGATTTGAATGATTTTGTTAAGGGTCCTGCGGTTGGCAGGTCCAAAAGATGGGTATTTGGTGTTTACAACGAAGTTTGGAAGCTATCACAGATTGAAGCTGCATCCAGATTACGAGCTATTGATCAAGCCAATATGGAGAAGGTATTGGCTGTAATAGATAATAGCATTAACACCCTGTCTTCCAGAATTTATACCTTAGATAATATTGCTTCATCTGTGGTTGACATTGTGCAGGATGATTTGTCTGTTTTGTATCATGGTCAAAATCAACTGCGTTCCATTATGCAGTTTGCATGGACATTGCAAACGTTAAAGGCTAGGAAAGTCACTTGGGATTACATGAATACTTCATCTTTGTTCCTTCCTTTTAATTTAACTGTGAAACAACAGTTCATGTCCATGAAAGATGCAACATACTCATTGCTGCACATTGAAAAGTTAGAACCTTTACCTTTCTCTGTTGCCGAATTAAACTATGCTGTGTGGCTTGTCCACGGGTTGATCACATTACCATTCCCCCTGTTTAAGTTCAGTTCATGCATGAAACATTATGCCCTTGGCAGATATATTAAATTGGGTACTGCCTTCCTGCACGAAGTTTGGTCACTCCAATTCACGTACAGATGCGTGAGGGACGGAAAAGAGGTATACTGAAAAGGTGAAGAGTGCACTTCCACTCCAGATCACTCTGTGGTGTGTAGGCACATTCAATTGCATGGTGCATGTAATGTGCACGCTCCTAATTTAGCTTGCGTCCTGAAAGGGATCCCGGTGCCAGTTATAACACCGTCTTTTACGCTGCTTGCTAACGGTAGTTATTTGCTATTAAATGATGAAGCTTGCTGTGGGATGTTAGTGGGAATTCCCTACATAGTAACTCTATCACAGAGAGTAGTCTGCTGCAATAACGTCCTTTTCCCACCCCCGCATGGATGGCTCGATGTATCCATCTGGCCTTCCATTCCAACCTTGAAATCAGAGTTCAACAAGATGAGCAGAATAAGGGCTCTATTGTCTCAAAAAGAAGTCGCGTTGACTTCATCCCGGGAAACATTTGTCCTTCACGTAGCGAATACGCGCACAGAGGTGCAAGCGCTTTTGAATACTGATCTCCCACTTCATTTTGGGGCCCTGATTCAGACTATCTTTAATGCCTCGTCAACAAGTGGCCTGGCACAGTTTTTTAAAAGTGTGGGCTCCGGCCTTGTGACCTCCTTTCAAACTATTTTTGGTGTGATCCCGGCATTTTTTCATTCTATTTTTTCCAGCGTCTTCGGAGGTCTCCCTTTGATTCTCGCCCTCGTAGCTGGGGTCCTTTTGTTGATCTGCGTACTACGCTATGGATGCACAACTTGCGTCACATGACAGCGTGTCCCGGCTGCTCCATCTTCGTAACCGGATGCTTGAATACTATGCAACTTTACCACTGGCAACTCTAAGCATAGCCTATGGATTGTCCTTCCGGTTTCCCTACTTTACTTGCGTGCAGCCGGTCTTTCATTGCCTAGAGTGTCCGTTCCAATGGGCTCTGGATTTGTGCTTGTCGAACTCGGTGTCTCCTGCCCCGGATTATGATCAGCTAATGAGCCCCTTAGTGGCTCATGAGTTGGACTGTTCTGGCGTCAGGATTATGGCCTGTGGAGCAGCACATGGAGTCCTAGGGAATTGGGACATCTGAACGGCTGCAGCTGAATTCTTAGCGAGCAGTTATCCTCTGATGGTACTGGAGGCTCCGGTTGTCGAGGAACATGTGTGTTCCGTCCCCTTGCTAAATTGGATGGCAGATCATTTTGCAGAACGTTCCAATGATTTCCTCTTGGAAGCTGTTGCAACTTATTGTGCTTATACCTTGATGGATTAACTTGGAGGTCATCCAAAATTCCTGTGGAATGCCTTTTTTTTTTCTTTGCGTTGAACATCCATCGCGGATATTTTTTTTTTCCCTTTAAATGGTTTTTTTCTCCCTTTTTTTTTCCTTCGAACTTTTCACTTACCTTATATAGATTCACAATTTGTGCCCTTGGTTCCGTTCTATCGAACTTGAACTCTGCGTTCTTGAAATTGCGCCCCTAGTGGTTAGTGGTCCGATCAAGGGGGGGTGTAGTGAACACTGCTATTTATATACGTACAATGCTAGTTAGCACAACCGCGTTAGATGTTAGAAAGCCATCTTGCCACTTTTGCTGCTTTTGCACACGACACTGTAGTTACATGTTATTAATTGAGAAATGCTTGCTCGCCTTTGCTTCACATGAGAACTGTCTGTTGTTCACATCCCAAACAATGAGCAGCAACCTTGGTCTGAACATTGTGTAAAGAAACAGTTTGGGTCACTAGACGGTGCATGTTGTTGGGTTCAGGTTGATGGGCCCACTATTTAGCCATAACACGCACGCAGCTGCAAATACCTGAAAGTCAAGTGCTTTTAATATTGCAGTGCTGCATGCTTTAGACACATTCGGAAGAAGAGCTTTCCCAGGAGCAGAGTCTAGCTGATCCTGTGATGTGATTCCACTAAGCTGATCTTTACGGTATGGGGTTCCCCATTCAAGCCTAGAGACCTTTTATTAGTAATAATAATAATATTAGTTTACTAGCGAAAGGAAGTTGGCTGTCATCCACTGTCATTTTATTATGATTACTCCTTTCATTTTCTATGGTATTGTAACTATGCTGATGGTTTTGATCTTAATCATTTGTCTGCTTATGTTAGCCAAAGTACTGCATCTTAGGACACGAGGTTTATAAAATAAACTCTTTAAACGTTACTGTGTCTCTGTTTATTCTGTTGTGGACTGATATGAGAATAATTACGAATAGGTATTTTTGATTCCCACCATTCCTAAGAATACCCTAAGTCACTTGTTCTGGGTTGTCTATACATTGGGACCGCCGAGATAAAACTCGGATAATGAATGGGACACTGATGCTGGTCGGATAAGGGGATCTGGGTTCTAAGGTGAGTTTTTGGTACACCACAATTCACTGAGGTCCTGGTTTCCTGTGCATAGTTCTGTGCATAAGCAGAATCCCTGTAACATCACTTTGAACTGAAAGTGTCCCTCAGGTATAGAGAAGGCCAACCTCTCTTTTTAGCCTCCTCAATCACAGCAATCTGCCAGAACTCTGAAGTGCTGATAAAATTGGCACCTCCTAATCTATCAATGAGCTTGTTGGCTCAAGGGATGAGGTGTGCATCAGTCATGGTGACTGAGTTGATTCCTTTGATAGTCAACACAGAACCTGAGTTCTATGGTGGTTCCCAGTGGGGCCACCCTAGGTACCAGGACCATGGGGCTAGACCAGTTACAACTGAATCACTCAATGGGTTCCAATTCCAGCATCTTAGTGAATTCTGCTTCGATGCTGGCCCTCACCTTGTCATACAGCCTGTACATTTTCTTTTTTCAAACACACGCCATCCCTCATGGGTACATAAGTGTGTAAGTCCAGGAGTGAGAGAAAATAATGAGGCAAACTGTTCCAGTAACTTGCAGCAGCCTCTCTGCTGCTCTGGGTCAGGGTAGGAGAGAGGTTGACCCTTTCCAATGGATCATCCTTCTCCTTAGATGATAGACGATCCTGGAGAGGTTCACTATCCTCATCCACACCATTATCTGTCAACAGCAGCATAAGACCTCAGACCTCTTATATTGGGGCTTCAGGCGGTTGAGATGGAGTACCCTTTAAGGGTTTTGTGCGGGTTTTGAGATTTACCAGGTAGATGGCATCCTCTTCTTCTTCAACACTGCATATGATCTAGTCCAGCGATTTTGGAGAGCTCTGGGCTCCACTGGTCTGTCACCCATACTTTTTGCCCAGGTTGAAATTCCACAGGGCTGGCTGTCATATCACTACTTCATAACCTCCTGGCTAGCCTCCAAGTTCTTGAGAAGTTTCTTCCAGAACTTAGCTGTCTGGTTCTGGAGGCTAGCATGTTGCGAACCACATCTTGGGAGGTGGGGTTCTGGGGTTCTGCGGAGCTTCTTCCCATACCTCTTTAACAAGACTCAGAGGTCTCCTGACAGAGCGGCAGTCCAGAAATTCAAATGGGCTAAGGCCCAGTCACTTCTGTCCTACCTCTCTGTAAGCAAAGAGCAAGGATGTATTGGTAAGGCAATAATGCCTTTAAGGGTCTTAAGAGAGCTTTAACTCCACACACTCATTCCAAATAAATGTCATGTATTAGGACTGAAGTTGGTGCCCCTGCCTGACATCACTTCCTTGAGGAAACCCATTCTGGTGAAAATCCCCAGTAGGGCCCGATCCCCTACAGGTGCAGTAAAGGGCCTCAGGAGCATGGCCTCTGAGGCTAGTGGAATGGGTCACCAAGACTAGGACACACCTAGTGCCCAGGGTAGTCTTGTGGTCCAAGGGTTCTTTAACATAAATCCCACCTTCTTAAAGGGTTTGCCAACAACAGGCATGTAAGTAGGGAAGCTTTCAGCTTTTTCCCACTAGCCTGGCAGGTGAGACAAGTCCTCCTAAAACATCAGTAGTTGTCCTTATTCGGGGCCAATAAAAAAGTTTCTGACAAGCCAGTCAAGGCACAAGATCCTGCTCCGAATATCCTGCCAGGGATATCTCAAGAGCCAGGCACAGTACGAAGGCCCTGTAACATTGGAGAACTACCAATACTTGAGTTTGCCCATGCTCAGAAACCTAAAGGCCATAGTGATGGCCAAGTAACACAGTGCAGTGTAGCAAGTCATCTTGCTGCACTGTACAGCGTGACAGGGAAATTACAGGAATGCTCCATATTTAAGTCAACACGGCACATTCCTGCTTTTTCCACTGTGTTGGCACCCTTTTGGCTGCCTAGCGTCAACACAGGCAGCTTCCCTTCCACCATGGTTCTAGGGTGCCTGTCTTGCAAGGAAGATTGTTTTTGTGCAGGAAGTGCCACTTTTCTTCCTAAAACCAATCCCCTGAGAATTGTAGGCAAGTGATCATTGCATGTTTAAGTCCCACTGACCAAAGGATAAATTGTCAGCATATGAAATTTTCAAATATTGCTGGAAAATCATTAGTGAGTACAGCAGAGCAGTTGGTGGGCACATGCAATCATAAATAATATTTAAAAGTATACTCTGACATATATCATTACACTTTAATAACGGCATAGGGCACATGCACTTTAGGGAGACAAAATACTTACTGGTCCTTGGAATGGAAAAACATCTTTGTTTTAATACGCTATCTGTTTATATTTCTTTTAAATAGTATATGCTTTTATAGAAGTGTTTTTTTTAGGTGTTACATTTTGATGTAATACTGTTTGAGGGGAGGAGCGTTGCGCCACTAATCTGCAGCAGTAAAAGAAAGGAAAAAATAAAATTATAATAACTAATATTACTATCATTTTATTTTTTCCTCCTGCTATGGCAGCTTGCATGAGGGAGTGGGGCTGTAGAGCAGGGGAGTAGTGGTATAACCCTCCAAAGTGTGCAATGACTGTTTGGTCAGCCCTTTTGGGCCGCCCAAAACAGTCACGCGCACATTCCTGGAATGGAAAAACATCCTTGTTTTATACGCTATCTGTTTATATTTCTTTTAAATAGTATATGCTTTACAGAAGTGTTTTTTTAGGTGTTACATTTTGATGTAATGCTGTTTGAGTGTTAGTTTTTAAATTAACTTTTTTTGTATGCTAAGGTTTTAAACAGTGGCGGCTCCTCCGCTAAAGGGGAGGAGCGTTGCGCCATTAATCTGCAGCAGCAAAAGAAAGGACAAAATAAAGTAGTAGTACAACCGTCCTAAGTGTGCAATGACTGTTTGGTCAGCTCTCTTGGGCTGCCCAAAACAGTCATGCGCACATTCCCTGTTCTCCATGCAGGCTGCATTACAGCCCGAGTGGAAAACATGCTTACCCCTCCAGCCCATGGCTGAACACCGTGTCACGGCGCTGAGATCAATCACAATGCTGCATTGCAGCACTGTCATTGGTCTGAGAGGCTGGACCCGACGGCAAGGTAAGTATGTTTTAATTTTCTTTTTTCATTGTGACCTCCTTGCTCTTCTATGACCCCTACGTACCTGCCTCACCACCTGCGAGCCATGCAGGCTG
The DNA here is from genome assembly GCF_964204655.1 of Triturus cristatus. NCBI lineage: Eukaryota > Metazoa > Chordata > Amphibia > Caudata > Salamandridae > Triturus > Triturus cristatus. The sequence goes on from NC_140586.1 coordinate 583,032,423, forward strand.
CCACTGGTTTTAAAGAATTATGCATTAATAAACTATTACAATCCGCTGAGGCTTTTTCCTCTCTCTTTGTGTGCTACTTTAAAGATATATCTCCTCATTATGCCTTACCTGGGAAGACTTATGTTTAGGAGCATTCCCAGGTCTATCGCTTCTAGTAAATTTGTGAATGCATCAAGATCTATGGTTGTTGCATGGGATCAGCCCCGCAACACCGATGGAAATCCCTCCCTGGCACAGAGTAATGCAATTCAACAATTTGATCTGTGCTGCATTCCTCAAGAATTATGAAGCCCCTCGGACGCACAAAGGGCCTTGCGTCTCTTCATAAATCTCATTTTTAAGTTGCATCGTTCCTGCACCATGTTGCGTGGTGCAAGAGCGATGTAAATGGGGCTCATAAAATTGCCCCTTATGCTCACTATACAGGAGGTTATTCTCCCAGTATATCAGGTGATTTCCAGAGGTGTCAGCAGCTGCTTGGGCTTCAGCTTGCTGCTTCAGCCCCTCAAGAGTTGGGCACTCCTTCTGCGCTTTGCAGAACTCCTCCCCGATGGGCCCCCTTTTACTTGCCATGAAAAAAGTGAAACATCTGCTTTTGTTAAACTATTCTTATTCTTTAATGACAAATGTTTACTCTATCATAGAGGAGGCCGTTCTTGGTGCTCTAAAAGATTTACCTTCAGAATCAGATCTCACTCATCTTCCATTCATCAAAAGAAATGCATACATTTTAAAAAATGCCATTCAACATAAATTCTAGACTTTGGTGATGCATGATCAGAAAAATGTACATAGAAATCAGACACAGTGAAGAACAGGCTAGAAATTCAGGAGTTCTTTCTTATTCATTAAACCGCTATCACCACTTCTATGTATTTCATTTTATACTTGATGTTTTGCTTTTATGTGCACCCTTCAATTCCATATTCCTTTTCCTTCTGCTTTTCATCTGCCCATCGGATGGATTGTCATCACATAAAAAACTTTTTACCTGAATTTTTCCACCTTGACGTTTTTAGGAAAACTGAATTCAAACACTCCTTTCTTCTTCACAGCATTATTGTCTTTTTAATTGAAATATGACAATGTTCTCTCAAGCTTCATTTTACACCTCAGACTGATTATATAAAAATTAGCACAATAAAATCTCCAAACTGAAATTTAAAAAAAATGTATTGCAACCTACTTGAGCATTTTAAATTCGTAGGGTTGACTTATTCCTAAGTGATTTACTTCGCAGAGGGAGTTTTATTTGCCGTTTTAAAACTGCTGCTGCATTTTATTGATTTCACTCTCTGTAGCTGACCCCTGGATTTCTTGGTTGCACGCTGCTAGAGGGAAGGCGCTGAAGACGGGACTGCGAGGACCAGCAGTCCCGTGATTGTTAACAGCTGTGTTCTCTTCCTGCCTTACTCCCGGAAGCTACAAAACTCCTCACAGCCCCCGCTTCGCGGGAGCCGTTCGCAGAGGGAGTTTTATTTGCCGTTTTAAAACTGCTGCTGCATTTTATTGATTTACTCTCTGTAGCTGACCACTGGATTTCTTGGTTGCACGCTGCTAGAGGGAAGGCGCTGAAGACGGGACTGCGAGGACCAGCAGTCCCGTGATTGTTAACAGCTGTGTTCTCTTCCTGCCTTACTCCGGGAAGCTACAAAACTCCTCACGGCCCCCGGGCCAAGGGCGGGCCCGTCTGAGCCCGTCCGAGAGCGGCTGAGGACGGGACGGGTCCATTATCCTCCATCCTGTGGCAAACAACTTGTGAGGTGAGGTGTTGACATTGTTATTGTTATTGTTAGCATCGTTGTGTGCCAGCCCGTTACGGTATAGGCAGTCACCCAGGTATCCATCACTCATTGTTCTCTATTCAACTGTTCTAAAGGAAATGGCCGCTACAGGACTGAGGAAGGGGCAAAAGTCACTCAACGGGGCGGGAGTGGCGGGCTCTTTGGACAATTTTTTAATTAGGGCTTCATCAGTGTTACAGAAAGAAATTGAGCTGACTGAAAAAAGGCTGTCTATTGAACAAGAACTGGAAAAATTGGGAGCTTATGCACGGGCAAAGTCCCCTGCTTTATCTTCTACTTCTTCTACTATCAGCCAAAATAACCCAGCCTCAGATCTTATCCTTGTTGCCCCTGAAGGAGAAGCAAACTCATGTTCAGCCACTGATTATAGCCCGCCCAGCCCTAAGGAACAGGGGGCCCCCTCCTCTATAGACTCTTCCACTTTAATTCATAATGCGGGAACCACGCGATCTGGGCTGCCAATCCGATTGTTACCGGATGAAAATGTGGAAGTAAATTGGCGGTCGACAGAACTGGTTGTCAGACGAAAACGAGCAGGCACGGCCATGATGAATAAGAAAATGAAAGTTCAAAAACGGCGGCACTCGAGGGTAATATTGAGTCTGTGGCCAATTCGGATGAGCAATATAGAGAGTCCATAGCTCATTCTACAGCCCATGGTACAGAGGACCCGATTCCGCAAGAGCATAGAAGAGACTTTTGGGCCAAAATGGAGCAGTTATTTAAGCGACCTGCCTCCCGATACATGATAGATTGGACTCTATTGAAAAGAGACTTTCAAAATTGGAACTCATGAATGCTTCATTGATCGGGGAAAAGGGGATGGGGGTTGGAAGGGGCTATATGGAGGGTACAGGGCTATTGGCCATAGAATCAAATGGTCTTGAATGTCTCAACCCAGACTTAGTAAATAAAGTGATTGATTTGACTGGCCAATCAATCTTATTGGGAAGCAGAGTGGGACCTGCTGACCAACTGATACATAATGTGCCACTTATATCGGCACCTTTGGGGGATCTAAGGGGAAAGGTGGACCATGTTCCTGCTAAAGTAGTATCTGAGATTGAGAGCCTCAATGACATTCTCCCTAAAACAACCCCACTTAAGTCTGTCTCTTCTCCTAAGTCTGTGTTGCCTTGCTTGGACTTGCCACAAGAGTCTATTCCCTATGTAGTGGTCCTTGTAGGGGTTCCTACTCTGAATTACGGAAAAAGGGAATCATTTAGTGAACTTAAAAACAAGTGCATTCACTGGTTAAATTGTAATAAACCCCTTCCTGTTCAGAATAGAAGTGAACTCCTATTCGCAAGACGTGTAGATTGGGTGGGCCCTAGGGCTAAGGATAAACCGGGTGACAGTATCGTAATTAATTTTAGGGATTATAGAACAGTGAAGCATATTTGCACAATGGAGCAATGTAGATTTGAATCTGCAATACAGGCCCTCCCTCTTACTTATTTTTACCCAAGGGCCCTTAGCTATGGGTCTGAAACCTCCCTGAGAGGTTGGGTGGCTCGACCACAAAATGACTTGGAGGGTTGTATTCCGCATCGTGGTAACATTGACCCTATTAATAAGCAATTCTGTCCGCTCCCTCTCGAAGCCTTCCATCACGCTAATAGATTTAGTGTTCTGGATCTAGTCGATTGACGCTTAGGACCCAATAAATTACTCCCTATGGTTGGGGACTATATAGACCCACAGAACACCAAGGAAGGTACTAATAAGTTGAGTCAAAATCTTCTCAATCAGGGGCTAATAGAAGCATCGCCAATTATAAATGATATAGTGTGTCCACTTAGGAAAAACCAAAGGAGTAGGATCCTAGTACCACCAATTATACCAGTGTTGGGAGGGCTGGAGAAGGGGAGCGTTGGGGGAAGTACTGGTAGGGTAATTATCTCTCCTGATGTTAACAGGTATGCCAGTGTTCTGACTTCCACTACAGGGAAGCTAAATGCGAATATTAATATACTTTCCTGGAATGTGGCAGGTTTAAAAAATAAATTGATCTGTGAAGAATGGGGCAAGTTTATAGATACTTTTGATATCTGCATAATGCAAGAGACATGGGCTATGATTGATCTCCAGCGGACTGGCTTTGTGTCCTATAACATACATGCAATAGCTAGTGGCAGGGTAAGACCCTCAGGGGGTTTAAGTATCTGGGTGGCTCTGCACTTGGGAGTTACAGCTAGACAACTTCAAACTAGTTCACATGATATTCAATGCGTCTTACTGGGCCTCCCAGGGAATAAACATCTAGCGTTATTAAATGTTTATTCTAGACCATCTCCGAGTGGCCAGGAGTCTAGGGTTATTACGCAGTTGAATGATTACATTGAGACCCTAGACCCGGAGTACTCTGTGATGGTAGGTGGCGATTTTAACTGCCAGTATGAGCCATTGAGTATGTTGGATCTAGATGATCCGATTGTGGAAAATTTGCATTGGAACATCTCTGAGCCTTTGATCCCAGTGGTCAAAGCTTGGACACCATTGGTTTTGCAGATCTTTGCTCTTTCCCTGTCCCTGAGGTCTTGTAATGGTAGATTTAATTCTGACAGACCCGGTCATGCCACGTTCAATAGAGTGGGGCATACCTCTATTCTAGATTATATTCTGATAGAAACAAGATCTTGGGACAAGGTTTCTGACTTTAGGATTGTTGACCGAGTTGACAGTGACCACAATGCCTTGGTCATGTCTTTAAAACCGGGAAGTTGGGGTCTGTCCAGTTATGCAACTGAACAAAACGAGGCATTACAACCTCTTATTCTGCATAACAATAGACGCAGAGTAAAATGGCCACATATGCTTACTAGTTCGAACAAGATGGCAGAAATATACAGACTGGCCCTGCCACACTTAAGTGAAATGGCCAGAGTAGGGTTGAAATGTTCTACTAGAGGGTGGGGTCCAAGGTCGGCTGAAATTCACAGCCAGCTGGCCTCTAAATTATCGGAGGTGTTTTTTCCGGCTGGGAGCCTCAAGGATAAAGGGACTAAAACCAATCCCTGGTATAATGCTGAGTGCCGGAAGTTGAAAAGTGACTTGATCCTAGAAATGAAGGCAAAGGATAAAGAAAGGATCAAAATACCCCGAGCACAGTATAGAAAGAAGATTGAAAGTGTAAGAAAGACTTGGGAGGATGATAAGTGGGAGAAATTAAGAATATCCCTGCAGCAAAAGGATTTTAAATCTTTTGGGGCTATTGTTAGTAATGGAAGAAAAGAAACTGACATCACAATATTTTCTAACATAGCCCCAGCAGCATGGGAAGACCACTTTGGGAGTCTATACTTATGTACAGACCCCAATGAATTAGCTTTGACTCCTTCATATTCCTCTATTGAATGTCGAGTAGAGGCTGCTTCGATGATTTCGATTTTGGAGGTGGAGACTGCCATTCATAAACTTTTACCGAACAAAGCCCCAGGATTGGATAAGGTCCCAGGTGATCTCTTTCGGACAGAACCCAAAGTTTGGGCTCCCTATTTCTGCGTTTTGTTTAATTCTATACTAACAGGTGCAGATTTACCAGAGACTTGGCGTGGTGCAGAGATTGTGCCAATTCATAAAAAGAGATGCCCTTTACAACCCTCAAACTACAGGCCTATAAGGTTAATTGATATTACCCCAAAACTGTTTGGACGTATAGTCCTGGATAGAATCCAGTTATGGGAAAAAGATAATAATATACTGAGCATTTGGCAGGCGGGTTTTAGAAAGGGTATCTCCACAATTGATCAGCTATTTCGACTCCAGGTCCTCTACTGGAAAACTGTGAGCGAAGGAGGTGGGAGCCTTTACATCATTTTTGTTGATCTGAGGTCTGCTTTTGACCTGGTGCCACGACGAAAGTTGTGGAAGGTTCTCCAGGAACTCGACGTCCCTCCATATCTTCTGGATGTCTTGAGAAGACTCCACTTTGAAAATTTCGCACAGGTCAGATGCGGGAAATATTGAGAGTTTTCTGAACGTTTCCCAGTGAACAGAGGAGTTCGCCAAGGATGTGTGCTGGCACCTACCCTTTTTTGTTTGTATATTAATGGGCTCATCAACCATCTTGAAGCTATCAAGGATACTGATGCACCAAGACTTGCTACGGGCAGAGTACCTGCTTTGATGTTCGCTGATGACACTTTGTTGCTCTCACGAACATCAACAGGTATTCAGCGTATTCTGGACGGTTTTGTGGATTTCTGTGGGGAGAGAGGTCTAGAGATTAACATAGCAAAGACAAAGTTTATGATCCTCAATCCCCCAAACCATACAAGCCCAAACCCAGTTATAAATGGTATATCGCTTGAGCGAGTAAAGACGTTTGTATATCTTGGGATTACCCTTCAAGAACATCTTGAATGGGGGGCGCAAGTTGCAAATTCAGCATTAAAGCTGACACACACTGCAGGAGGAATATCAAAACTTTTTAAAGGTTCAGCTTTCAAGCCTGTGGCGCCACCGGTAGAAATCTATAAGACACAAGCTAGAGCGGGATCTATTTATGGAGCAGAACTTTGGGGACATAGTAAGTCTGCTAGCCTAACGAGGACTGAACATTCTTTTATGAGAAACTTGTTAGGATTGCCCCCAAGCACTCCGTTGGTCCCAATCAGGCTTGACTTAGGGTTGATTCCCGTGGAGGAGGAGGTGGCGATGCGACCTGTGATATATTGGAAGAGACTTTGGTCTTCCCCGGAGTTGGGTTCCTTTCGTGAAGAACTCAAGGGGGTTTGGCCTCAAATTAACAACAAGAAAATCCCTTGGTTAATCCACATTAAGGATATTTGCAATAAGATTGGCCTCCCAGAATTATGGGATTCTCCAGAGGTCTCATGTGTGACCATCTCAAGAATAAATCTGGTAGATCAGTATAGGCATTACTATTTTATGAACCTCCATATGAATCCTGGTGTCGGCAGGTTGACTGCACAGTTCTTTGAAATTAAAGTTGATTATAAGAGAGAGGAATTTTTAGATTTGATCTTTCCTGTTGTTGCCAGAAAGTTGTATTTTCAGTTGAGGATAGGAACCTTACCGCTTAGGTCCTTCACTTCTAAGTGGGAAACAAACAAAAACACAGATTGCCCTGCCTGTGGTTTCCAAATGGAAGATGATAAACATGTTTTCTTTTTTTGCCCAGTATATTACCAGCTTCGAAATAGATGGGTATAACCTATTTGTAGGAATATGGGATTTAGAGAGTGTGGAAATGCTTTAAGAGTCTTGAAATATGACACCCACCCACCGATTGTTTTTGCAGTTTCTCGTTTTTTAAATGCTATGTGGATCAGACGTAGGAATTACTGTAACTGAGTGTTGCTATAAATGAGCTCTCTGTATTTTTATTGTTTTGGAAGTATATGCAATGATGAATTGTATGTTGTAACATTTTATGTGTACTTTTATGGCCTTTGCGGCCGAAATAAAGTTTATAAATGGCAATGGATTTACTTTCACATCCTTCTACTCACCAGAAGGTCAGACTGGTTAGGTGATACTTAACATGACATACGTTCATTGATACATTATTTTCTAGGTATAGAACATTTTCTTCCATTGAACATATCTTATAAAGTATCCCGCAAGGGTGGCCATGATTATTATGATGCTAGTCATAAAAGCACATTGCATATGCTGAGTGTGGTAGTGAGCTAAGATTAATGCAATTGTAATGAGGGAGCATCATGTTTATGTTCTTAAATGAACGTCATATTTATTCAGTAACTCAGAGCCTCATTTACTCCTTGTTGGCATAGGGCAGTGCCTTAAGTCTCCTTGCTGCACTGCCCTGCATTAAAAGGAATGGGCAGGGATGAACTGTATTAATGAAATACAGTTCATTTCTGTCCTCTCTGACTGTGCCATGCAAGGGTGTTTGTCTGTGTTGTTGGCACAACTCTTTTTGTGAAGGAAGGGTCACCTTCTCGCACAAAAACAATCAATGAAAGTGCGTTAATCTTTCTATGTCTGCTGCAGAATACAGCAGACATAGAAAGAGGAATAAACTAGCAAAAATAAAGTTATTTCTCCTCGTTACTCCTCCCCTGGGGAAGTGCAGTTTTGACACATTCTCAGATTTACAAATCCTTGTAAATCTGGGTATGGGTTAAAACCCATGAGTGTTGCATGGGAAAACCCACAGCAACCGCCATGGAACGCCTCCTTGATGTAGAGTAAAGCAACGCAGCCCTTTACACTGCCTCGTCTTACTCCATATCTATGTGGCTATGCAAAACCACGCAGGGAGGCTTCGCGCCACCTCATAATTTGATTGATAGGCCTTCCCACTCAGAGAATCATAAAAAGTGATGATACTGTTGCGCAAGCCTCTTGTAAATGAGGCCCTCTATGTTTAGTTCCCAAATAAATAATCTTCCTCTAAATAGGTGCCCCCGCATGAAAGGTGGGATTAACCTAAGCAATTCTAGATGCTCTTTTAAAATGACAATTTAAACAGAGCACAACAGATTTAATGTGCTCAGAAAGCTGCCCACCCCTGTGTGCAATGCCATTTATCTGAGTCATGTGAAATCAATGCATGTGGCAAGCAAAGACTTAATTTTTCTACGTACCATGCCTCATCTCTAACATATGCATTAATAAGCTGTACAGGAATCCTTGGCATAGAGACAAAGTGTGACAATATCATACAGAACTAAACGATTTAATGAAACATATAGTGAAGATTAAATTGAACCATAGTGAGAAATGTTTATTCTCCTAAATGTGATGTTATGCTCATTTTTTGTCCAAGACAATCTTTTAAAGTGCTTTAAATATGGACCCTTTGATTGCTGCCTACATATTCAATGTATCTTTGTTTTACTCGAATCTGTGATAATAGATATATGATTAATTCTTGTGAATTCCCTTCAGTGCAATACTGGTTTCTATGTATATATATATATATATATATATATATATATATATATATATATATTCACTGAAAAAACCATAGGTTTCAGGCACGTTATAGTTAGGAATTAGCATTTAAAAAACCTTAGAAATTCACTGAAGAAACCATAGGTTTCAGTGGCGTTATAGTTAGCTGGACTTTTCACTCCTATAAAACCATTGAAATTCCCCTGTTATAGTTAGTTCAGCTAACTATAACTTGCGCGCCCGCAATGCACTGCTGATGACATCACATATTACATCACTCATGACATGGTCAGTGACATCACTCATGACATCACTGATGACATCTCAAATGACATCACTGAGTCTGACTAACCAGTCCTAGAGCCAGTGCTATGTTAAAAGACACTCAGAATACAGTGAAAACACCTACATACACTAGGGAACACTATGCGTTGGGGTCCCCCTGTGTTTAGCATGACCTCCTCTGTAAGCCCCTAGTATATATTAGGGCAGGGGATTAAAACTACCTCTTAAAACGCGCCACAGGGTGTGTTTGCACACGTCACCTCAGGCCCCATCCCCTCCCTTCCCCACTGTGTAAACACGCCCTGTGGCCGTTTTAAGTTGGGAGATTAAGTCTCTTTGAATCCTGAGGGTCCCTAGGGTCTAACTAGACCACTTGGTACCTCAAGTAAGCGCCACAGAGCTGCGTTGCAGAGAGATGTAAAAAGGGGCACGGCCTAGACCACCTCTCTGCAACGCAGCGCAGTGGCGCTTACTGGAAGCACCTGGTGGGCTAGTTGTCCCCCAGGGTCCCTCAGGATTGAAGGGGAATTATTTCCCCAACTTAAAACGTGCCACAGGGCGTGTTTTGCACATGTTAACTCAGGCCCCATCCCCTCCCTTCACCACTGTGTAAACACGCCCTGTGGCCATTTTTAGTTGGGAGATTAAGTTCATTTGAATGCTGAGGGTCCCTAGGGTCCAACTAGCCCACTATGTACCTCAAGTAAGTGCCACAGAGCTGCGTTGCTGAGAGGTGTAAAAAGAGGCACGGCCTGGACCACCTCTCTGCAACGCAGCTCAGTGGCGCTTACTGGAAGCACCTGGTGGGCTAGTTAGCCCCCAGGGGCCCTTAGGATTGAAGGGAAATTATTTCCCCAACTTAAAACGCGCCATAGGGCGTGTTTGCACACGTCACCTCAGGCCCCGTCCCCTCCCTTCACCAATGTGTGAACACGCCCTGTGGACGTTTTAAGTTGGGAGATTAAGTCCCCTTGAATCCTGAGGGTCCCTAGGGGCAAAATAGCCCACTAGGTACGTCCAGTAAGCGCCATTGCAGAGAGGTGTAAAAAGGGGCACGGCCTGCACCACCTCTCTGCAATGCAGAGCAGTGGCGCATACTGGAGATACCTGTTGGGCTAGTTGGTCCTCAGGGACCCTCAGTATTGAAAGAGAATTAATTCCCCAACTTACAACTCGCCACCCTTGCCGTTTATTTATACAAACATGGGTAGCTATTGACGGGCACATTTAATACACACGCACACCAAGCCATTCAAAGGGGATTCGACAAAAATTCGACCTAACTATGCAAGAAACCCCCCTCCGGTTTAATAAAACACACATCCACTGCCGGATGTGTAATACTTTTAATTTTACTCTCTGGAAAGGATACAAACCTCACTTGAGAGTCACAGCGTGCTCCTGGCTGAGCCCAATGCTGTGTTACACCCACCAGTGCCCGCCGAGTGCCACACACCTTTGTGTTGTATTACACCAGCTAGTGCGTATGCTATGACACTCTCTAGCCCATGTGCACTGTAACACCACCCCGTGAATATGTCATGCCACACTTGCCTTTGCACGGGTTATACTGCCCCATCTAACATGCCTTCCTCGATGCCTATGTTAAACACACAGCGCTATGCCATACATATTACAATCTGGGATCCATATGTTTGTCACAGTGCATATGCAACGTTACACTCCCCAGCACATATTTTATATTACAACTTTAGAGACTAGTTAGGTTACACAGCACTGCCCTGTCCATATTACACTCCAAGGCACATATCGCATAGCACGCGCTAGTGCCTGTGCTATCTCGCGCTCTCCAATGAATCTGTCATTGCGCACAATGTATTGCATAATATATTTCACGCCCCGGTTCATCTTATATCACACTTTTTGGTGCATAGTTTATACCATATACTATATCTAGTTTTCATTTTCAATCGTGCTCTCAGGACTATGTTCTATGTAACACTGTGTCCACCTACCCTTTTAACGGGCAATACATTTTGCGATGGTGGGTGGAGGGTCAGGGGGTGTTTCTGCCAAGTGAGCCCGGAGTCACAGTCACAAACGTCCTCTTCTTCCTGAATGAAAGTGAGATTATGCTGCATACTTGTTCATATTTTAAGTAGTTCGCACAGACACACATTTTAAAAACAATAACGTTCCTAATACCCACCTTCTCTGAACAGTTAGCTTGCTGCCCCATCCACCTCCTCCCTATCCTCTGTTGTCTGAATCCATTGACTAGCATCCTCCCTCCTGCCATGCATGATCTGATGTGCTGCCACTGCCCTCCATTTAGCATGATGTACCAGTCCACTCCTCCTGCCCTCCATTGCCCAATCTATAGCCCATCATTGACCTCCTGCTTAGCCTCTGTGCTTAGCTTGCTGCCCCTATTCGCCTTCCCCCTGCCCTCCGATGTCTTTGTGCATGCCCCTGCTCCATCTTTTTTGCCCACCATGTTCCATGGACCTGCCACTCCTATCTACTCTGAGTGTTCTGTTGAGCTGCCACTCCCCTCCCACCTGCCTAGCATTGTCAGATGACTGTAACCCGTCCCCGCCACCTCCACCCTTCCAGTCCACATGCCATGCCCCTATCCCCTTCCTCCTGTCCTCCATGGTCCATTTTACTGCCACACCCTTCTGTCTTCCCTGGTCTGTTGTGCTGCAACTGCTCCTCCTGCCTGCCCCGCGCGGTCTGTTGTGAGGCCCCTTCCCCTGAACTCTCTTGTCTGTGCCCAGGTCCTGACCCTCCCTTCTATCCTCCATGGTCCTTTGTGCATGCCCCTGCACCCTCCTTCTTGCCCATCATAGCCATTGTGCTGCCACTAACCCTCCCGCTTGCCATGTATGGTCTTCTGTGCTGCCATGGCCCCTCCCACCTTCCCTGTGTGGTTAGCTAGCTGCCCCTGACCCCCTCCCACCTTCCCTCCATGGTCTGTGTGCATGCCATCATAGTCTGACTGTTGCTCTCCATGGTGTGTCTTGTTTCTTGTGCCCATCCTGTCTGACCTCCATGGTCATCTTGCTGCTCCTGCCCTGCCCCCTTGCCCCTAGCCCTCTGTTTCCATGTGCAGACCCCTATTCCCTCCCTCCTGGCTTGTCTGTTCCATTGTAATGCCCCTAATCCGTCCCTCCTGCCCATTATGGTCTGTTATGCTGCAGCTTTCTCTCCTGTCTGTCCATTATGGTCAGCTAGCTACCATTGCCTCTTTCCCCTCTGTTGTCCATGTGCATGATCCTGTCCCCTCCCTATTGCTTTCTATGGATTGTTGTGCTGCACTCCCATCCCGCATGCCCTGTGTGGTGTATTGTGCTGCTGCAAACCCTGATGCCTGCCCTGTAGGGTCAGTTTGGTGCACCTCTCCATGTCCCTCCTGTCCTCTGTTATCCGAGTCCATGTCCCTACCCCAATTCCTCCTGCCTACCATGATCAAATGTACCATATTTGCGAACATTTTGAACTTGGTAAGAGGGAGATTTTGAAAAAAAACTGGGGTATTGATTTTCCCCTTTGAGTTACATTGAAAAGAGGAGATTGTAGACAGGAGACACATCAAATGAAGCCCACTTGAGCTTAAAAATATTGGACGTTTCCTGGCTGAAACGGGTCTGTTGACATGTATGGTTGTACTACCACTGCCTCTTCCTTCTGCCCACAATGGTCTATTATATTGGCACAGCCTCTCTTGCCAGCCCTGTATTGTTGCTTTGTTGCCCCTGCCCCCCTTTCCACTGCCCTCCATAGTCTGTTGTGCTGCCACTGCCCTTCCTGCCTACCCAGTGTGGTCAAATTATTGCCTCTGCACTCTCCTACCTGCCTTCAATTTTCAGAGTCCGTGCCTCTGGCCTCTGCCTCTCAACAGTATCCCAATGAACAACTAGATTGCTAACATTCTAAATTTATTACAAAAGTGTGGAACGCCTGACGACATCTTGATGTAATCAAAACTGTAATACCTAGAGCATTTCCTTTAGAAATAACATATATGAGAGGGTCTTATTTGCATCAAAATTATGGTTAGTGCTCTAAAAAACTAAAATGAGGACATATTTTCTGAGTTTTCAAACAGCGACAAAGAACTTATTTGTAATCTTTATGTTTTTTTATCCAGTTGACCACTTGATTAAATGTTAGTTTAGTTTGGTTTAGTTTAGTTTAAAAGTATTTGTAGAGCGCACTTTCACCAGCGGTTTCATGGCGCTGTTACAGACAGGTCTCCAGAGTAAAAAGCAGCAGAGGTAAGAAGGGAACAGAAAAATAGCAAGAGGTTTTAGAAAGATTTAGAGAATAGATGGGCTTTGAGCTTTTTCCGGAATTGGGGATAGATAGTTAGGGATCTAAGATCTAAAGGAAGAGAATTCCATACAGCTGGGGCAAGGGTCGCAAATTTCGATCCTCCCCACTTCTTCCTCCAGAAATGGGGGACTGTCAGTAGGAATAGCGAGGATGAGCGTAATTCCCTGGTAGGGACATAGGGAACGATTTCAGTTGAAATAAAGGCCGGTGCCGCGCCCAGTCGAGATTGAAAAATGATGGAAGCAAGTTTAAACTGGACGGGTTCGCGGACAGGAAGCCAGTGTAAGGATTTAAGTAGGGGCGTTACATGGTGGGATTTAGGAAGGTTGAACACCAACCGTGCCGCCTGGTTCTGGATCAGTTGCAGACGCCTTAACCCCTTGAGTGCCCATGACGAGATGGTCTCGTCATGGGCCGCGGTTGCGCTGTGCCCATGACGAGACTATCTCGTCATGAACCCCGCCCGCTAATTCAAGGCCCGGCACAGGGCGGGGAAAGGGCGGGGCACACAAGGGGTTAAACTATATGCAGGAATACCTGCATACAGGGCGTTGCCATAATCCAGGCGGGAGATGACCATAGCCAGGATGATCAGTTTTAAGGCATCAAAGGAAAAGAAACGAGATACCTTACGAATGGTGCGTAGTGACAGAAAGGAAGAAGACACCACAGAGCTAACCTGGGAGTGAAGGGTGAGCTGAGAATTAAGTTTGATGCCTAAGGTTTTGACTGAGGTAGAAGGAACCGGGGGAGAACCTAGGGAAGGGGGCCAAAACAGTGAAGACCAAGGACTGGAGGAACCACCTGTCAACACCAGCTCGGTCTTATCCGGGTTGAGTTTCAAGTGATTGTGGTTCATCCAGTCCTGGATAAAAATCATAATAGTCTGGAAATTTAAAATAGAGGCAGAGGAAGAAGATAGGTTAAAGACGAGTTGGAGGTCATCCGCATAGTTATACACGCTTACCTCCATTTGCTGCAGTGAAAAGATAAGGGGGGCGATATAGAGGTTGAACAAAAGAGGTGAGAGGGAAGAACCTTGGGGAACCCCGCACTGGACTTTCCGGAGGTCTGCAGAAAAATCGCCTAGTCGGACAGCCTGGGTGCGGCCCCTCAGGAAGGAGGACAGCCACACCAGGGCTGTACCCCCGATCCCCGCTGCCCCGACACGGGAAAGCAAGATAGTGTGGTCTACCGTGTCAAAGGCGGCAGAGAGATCGAGGAGAACCAGAGCCTGAGCCTGGTTGGTATCAATTCCCTCCCTGAGGTTGTCCAGGACCGAGAGTACTACGGACTCCGTAGAGTGAGCGGGGCGGAAGCCTGCTTGGCGAGGAGCCAGAACCTCATACTCCTCCACAAAGGTGCTCAAAGAACTGGTAACGTGACGTTCGAGCACTTTGGCCGAGAATGGTAGGAGTGAGATGGGGCGATAATTGGTGAGGACCGAAGGGTCAGCGCCGGGCTTTTTTAAGATGGGTACAATAACAGCTGTTTTCAGTGAGCTGGCTACAACCCCTTGGGAGAGAGAAGTGTTAAGGAAGTGAAGAAAGGGGTCTGGACAGGTTGTATAGATGTGACGAAGGAAGTGCGCGGGGCAGGTGTCCAATGGAGATCCTGATTTGACAAGGGGAATTATCGAAGTCAAGGATTCCTTAGTCAGCGGGGGAAGAGCGTTGAGTTAACCCTTGGATGGAGGACACTGAGGGTCAACAAAAGTGAGGGGGGTGAGGGAATATTGGCTTTGATGATGGCAATTTTTTCAATAAAGAAGTTGTTGAGGGAAAGACAGAGGTCCAGGGAAGGGGAGGGCTTAAGAGATGTCCTATCAGAAAAAGCTAGTTTGTGGACAATCGAGAAAATTTCCCTAGGTTGATTCACCGCTGCTAGGATCTTTGAGGAGAAATAGGCCGTTTTGGCAGCCAGGATAGCATTCTTATATTGAGCTAAGATGGTAGTGAACTCGGATCTAAGTAAGGGGCAATAGTTCCTCCTCCAGGCACGCTCGGCTCGGCGTACTGCAAGTTTAGTAGTCTTAAGATCCTTGTTGAACCACAGGTTGGCGTCTTTTTCCCGTTTTGAGGTCACCCGCTTCAGTGGGGCAATGGAATCGCAGCCTGAGGAGAGCCAGTGTTCGATGGCAGTGGCCTGAGAGAGGTTAGATAGGCCTTGCAGAGTGGGGTAGGAACAGGTCAGCAGGGTGGATAAATGCTCCGGGTCCACTCGGTTCCATGAGCGGACCCAGACATTCTTTAGGAGCGGGGGCTTAACAATGGGATTGATGTGAAGGGTAAATGAGATCAGACAATGGTCAGACCAGGTGCAGGGTGAAATGGACAGGGAATCGACCGGACAATTCAAGGACCAAATCTGGTCTAAGATGTGTCCTTTAACGTGGGTGGGTAGGTGAACATGTGGGACAAAATTAAGAGAGAGAAGGGTGTCTGAAAACTCTTTTGAGTAGGGACATTCTGCTGGGTCTGATGGCCAGAAATTAAAATCTCCCAAAATCAGGATGGAGGAGTTATTGACCGTAAGAGTGGCCAGTACCTCTTGAAAGTCGGGGAGAAACTGCAAGGGTGACTGCGGAGGACGATAAGTGAGAACACAGGTGAGAGGAGGAGTGGTAGATGTAGTACGGATAACGAGGTGTTCTGTAGTGGCGATTTCTGGCACAGAGAGTAGTTGGAAGGGGAGGTCAGCCCGGGTAATGACTGCTACGCCGCCCCCAGCTCGACCGTCAGCGCGGTCTGCTCGTAGAGCATAATAAGGGGCAGGGAGGGTGGCCAGTAAAACAGGGAGGGAGTCATCACTAAACCAAGTCTCGGTTAGGAAGAGGAGATCCGGTGCGTGAACGTCCAGCAGTACCGACAGTTCGTGTGAGTGGGCCACTGCTGACTGGGTATTAAGATAATAGGCAGAGAGGGTCCTAGATGCGACAGGGCTAGCATCTGTACTGGGAAGATGGGGGGGATAGGGGGGGGAAGAGGAAGGGAAGCCGGGGACAAATCAAGTGAGGATATGAAAGAGCGAGTAAGGGCAGGCAGACGCGACGTGCCGTGGAGACTACGAAGCTGGGAGGAAGTGTAAGTGATGAATTGGACAGGGCGACCTGCCCCTGGCCCCGGTCGGTCGCGGATGGGCGCAGACGGGCTTGCCTTAAGCGCGCCTTTGGCGCGCAAACGGCGCGCCAGCTGCGCTTCCGGTTGGTACACATGATTTATGCTGAGAGGGGTGATAGGATGGGCGTGTCCTAGGAAGGGGCCTGGCCTCTCTCGTGTCGGCGATGGCGTCAGGGGAAGTGTTTGTGGGAGGCTACGTGGCAGCATTAGGATCCGCTGTGCGTGCCTGTCCCGTAGGAGCGAATGCTCTGAAAGTGGCCTCGCTGGAAGGTGAGTGGTATTTGAATTTTTAAAAAGTACAAAGTTATTCGTGACAATCAGCAATCAACAATTTTTAAAATAAGCAGAGCGCGTGAGTAAAAGCTCCCGGCTTCCGCCTCAGGAGAAATGACTGTCTGACGGTCGCTTGTAATCAGCGTATTTATGCTCGGCAGCAATGGGCGTGGCCAAGGAAGGGGCCTGGCCTCTCTCGTGTCGGCGATGGCGTCAGGGGAAGTGTTTGTGGGAGGCTACGTGGCAGCGTTAGGATCCGCTGTGCGTGCCTGTCCCGTAGGAGCGAATGCTCTGAAAGTGGCCTCGCTGGAAGGTGAGTGGTATTTGAATTTTTAAAAAGTACAAAGTTATTCGTGACAATCAGCAATCAACAATTTTTAAAATAAGCAGAGCGCGTGAGTAAAAGCTCCCGGCTTCCGCCTCAGGAGAAATGACTGTCTGACGGTCGCTTGTAATCAGCGTATTTATGCTCGGCAGCGATGGGCGTGGCCAAGGAAGGGGCCTGGCCTCTCTCGTGTCGGCAATGGCGTCAGGGGAAGTGTTTGTGGGAGGCTACGTGGCAGCGTTAGGATCCGCTGTGCGTGCCTGTCCCGTAGGGGCGAATGCTCTGAAAGTGGCCTCGCTGGAAGGTGAGTGGTATTTGAATTTTTAAAAAGTACAAAGTTATTCGTGACAATCAGCAATCAACAATTTTTAAAATAAGCAGAGCGCGTGAGTAAAAGCTCCCGGCTTCCGCCTCAGGAGAAATGACTGTCTGACGGTCGCTTGAATCAGCGTATTTATGCTCGGCAGCGATGGGCGTGGCCTAGGAAGGGGCCTGGCCTCTCTCGTGTCGGCGATGGCGTCAGGGGAAGTGTTTGTGGGAGGCAACGTGGCAGCGTTAGGATCCGCTGAGCGTGCCTGTCCCGTAGGAGCGAATGCTCTGAAAAGTGGCCTCGCTGGAAGGTGAGTGGTATTTGAATTTTTAAAAAGTACAAAGTTATTCATGACAATCAGCAATCAACAATTTTTAAAATAAGCAGAGCGCGTGAGTAAAAGCTCCCGGCTTCCGCCTCAGGAGAAATGACTGTCACTGTTGCACTTAGGGGAGTGAATGTGGTGTTACTTCCAGAGCTGTAGACTTTGCAACTGGGGAACCAGGTTGGAGTTTCTGCTTCAGCTCAACATTCTGTGATTTTGGTCAAATCACTTAATCTCCCCATGTCTACAACCAAAATGAATTTGATCTTGTGTGA
This sequence comes from Triturus cristatus, assembly GCF_964204655.1. Lineage (NCBI taxonomy): Eukaryota > Metazoa > Chordata > Amphibia > Caudata > Salamandridae > Triturus > Triturus cristatus. The sequence goes on from NC_140586.1 coordinate 583,050,327, forward strand.
TGTAACCAATGCTCATGTAAAGCACTCCAATACCTGACAAGTCTGCACTATATAAAACTGCAAATACACATAAAATAAGTGTTTTGCACACTTCTGTAATTGGGCTACATGTGGGCTACATCTGGGTGATATTTGTGCTGCATTTGGGCTCTTTTGTCTCTGGTGGCCATCTTGGGAGATTTATTTGTTATGAAGTTTCCTAATTTCCTCATTTACATTTACTGCAGTCTCCTCAGTAGGAAATACTTTCAGTTTTTTACTTTGGTTCCATCAAGAAGGCATTCAGATGTGTCACACATTTGCCATAAATTCTGAATGTTAGCACTCTAGTTGCTCATTAGATCACTGTAGTAAAGCTACTGCTCACCAGGGACGTCTGCTGCTGGTATTCAAAATGCATGTTTCAGTCTGCATGTCAGAATTTGTGTATGAAATATAAGAGGATTTGAGAAGTCAAAATGTACCCTAATTTTTCTTTTTGCAGCACTAATCATAATTTCTACGGCAAAATGAACCCCCTCATTTTGTTCCTTTGTAAATTAAATGTTTTAAGTGTTACCACTTTATTCCAATCAAGATGGCTTCAGGTGTGCCATACTTTTGTCATAAGTAAGACTGTTAGCGCTCTAGTTGTTTGTTAGAACACTCTGGCACATTCTGTCATTGGGCTATACTTGGGCTACATCTGGGTGATATTTGTGCTACATTTGGGCTCTTTTATCTCTGGTGGCCATTTAGGGAGACTTATTTGTTATGAAGTTTCTTAATTTCCTCATTTACTACAGTCTCCTCAGTAGGAAATACTTTCAGTTGTTTACTTTGATTCCATCAAGAATGCATTCAGATGTGTCACACATTTGCCATAAATTCAGGAAGTTACCACTCTAGTTCCTCATTAGATCACTGTAGTAAAGCCACTGCTCACCAGAGAAGTCTGCTGCTGGTATTGAAAGTGCATGTTTCAGTCTGCATGTCAGAATTTGTTTATGAAATAGAAGAGGATTTGAGAAGTCACTCAAAATGTGCCCTAATTTTTCCTTCTGCAACACTAATCATACTTTCTATGGAAAAGTGAACCCCCTGATTTTGTTCCTTTTTAAATTAAATGTTTTAAGAGTTACCACTTTATTCCAATCAAGATGGCTTCAGGTGTGCCATACGTTTGTCATAAGTAGGACTGTTAGCGCTCTAGTTGTTGTTTGGAACACTCTGGGAAGCTGCAGTAGAACACAAAGGAATCAACTGACAGTCTCTGCCCTTGTTGGATGTACATGTTTTTCTCACATGACTGAGAAAGATAATGTGAATTTACAGAAAATATACTCTCAGCTTAGCTCACCTTCCAAACCTCTGTGGTAAAAGCAAGAGAAAATAGTTTTCTCTCAAACGTGATTCATGATATCATAGCAGAAAGCTTTTTTACATGGTAAAATCACCTTAGAACACACCACAATTCCTAAAATGAGTATGGTACCATCAACAAATGATTTATAATGTAACTAAAGTCTTAAAACCTTCTATTAACTGCAATGCTTTTTAATGAGGTGCTATCATGTGTATTGGTCCCAAGATGGCTGCCAACACTTCTTGGATGAAGTACTGACAGCCAATCAGATCTCACGATGAGATGTGTGGTTAGGCTCCGCCTAGATATATCTATCTTTTTAACTCTAATTTTCTCTGGAACTACTGAATGGATTTACACCATTTAAGCATAAGGCACGAGTCTGAACTGAGGACTAACTCTTTGCCAAATTTGGTGTAATTCCGTTCAGCAGTTCGGGCTGTAGCTGCGTCAACAGGTCCTAGGTGAAAATGCATGGGAAAAAGGTGTTTTGGGACCCCCCTTTTTTCTCAGCCCCCGCTTGACGAATCACCGTGAAATTTTCAGGATAGGAGCGGACCGGAGCTGGCCAAAAGTTTGGAAAATTTCGCGAAGATTTGTCAATCGACGCCAACGTTATTGCAGATAGAATGTTAAAGGTTTCCTATGGAAAATAGGTCCTAACTATAACTACCTACTGGCGACTGCCAGTAGGTAATTATCTACTGGCGGTCACCAGTAGATAGTTATAGTTAGCTCCTTCCCTGAAAGTCTCGGCGGGATTCGTCAAGCGGGGGCTGAGAAAAAGGGGGGGTCCCAAAACGCGTTTTCCCCATGCATTTTTCCATAGGACCTTTAGTCCAAGCTACAGCCCGAACGGCTGAACAGAATTACTTGAAATTTGGCAGAGAGGTAGTCCTCAGGTCAGGGATGTGCCTTTTGCAGGTCTGGTGTAAATCTGTTCAGTATTTCCTGAGAAAATAGCATTTAAAAGCATATATATATCTATAAGCGCGCACCGTGCGCGTACGGTAAAACTTATCGTACGCGCACGCTGCCGTGCACGAGCGCGATTCTGATTGGTTGTTAGATCTTAGTAAACATTCGAATCGGTCGAAACCAGGAAGTGTCGGCCACCATTTTGTCTCTCGCAGTCTGAGGGGGTGAAAAACAAAGGTGGAGAACGTGAAAAGGGGGCAGGGTGGACAGTTCCTGACCCCCTAGCCTTAGTCAGGGGTCACAGAAGGACCCCCAAGGGCCAAAATTTCCTTTAATTTTTTTGCGAAAAATCGCGAGAGTACGCGTAGCGTGCCCGTATGGTTGAACCGGAAAAATTCCGCGAACTGCGTAACGTGGGCGTGCGGTGCGCGAACGGTGAAAAACCTTAAAAAAATAAATAAAATAATTACATAACTTAGCATTTAAAAAACCATACAAATTATAGTACAAGTTATAGTTAGTGCAGGCAACTATAACTCACGCGACCGCAATCCTCTGTTGATGATGTCAGATATTACATCACTGATGACATATGTGTCTTTCTGAAAAAAAAATATTTGTTATATATGTGTAGCTAAAAATGAATGGAAGAAAGACATGGGTAAATAAGTGTCTAAATACAGTGATGTAATATCTGACGTCATCAGCAGAGGATTGCGGTCGCGTGAGTTATAGTTGCCTGCACTAACTATAACGGGGGAATTTCAATGGTTTTTCACGAGTGAAATGTCCAGTTAACTATAACATGTGTGAAACCTATGGTTTTTTAAGTGAATTTGCAAGGTTTTTTAAATGCTAATTCCTAACTATAACGTGTGTGAAACCTATGGTTTTTTCAGTAAATATATATATATATATATATATAGGGCATTATTCCAGTAAAATGAAGGACAGTTTGTACTTGAATTCTCAGTATTTTACGAGGGTTAAAATCATCACCCTGCTCAATGAATTATTTACTGATTATTTTCAGATAGATGTGTTGGTTCAATCTGTACAGGTTTGATATTTATTGGTTATCGCTGTGTATATAAGATACTCTTATGAATTTTATAATCTGCAAATATTTATTTTTGATATAATAACATATTAATGTATATTTTTATATTATATTTATATAGTTATTTATATATAGATAATTGTATGAACTTCATGACATCTACATTGTGCAGGACGTTTCAAGTATTTATACTGTGATGTTGAGAAAAATTGAGTTATTTGACTTGCGTAACTCTTCACTGTCCATTATGTGGTCATATCCGGATGTAATTCCCCTTTAAAAGCTGCTATTTCCCCTTGCAACGCGTCATGTGATCGAGGCCCGAGTGGGGGCTGAAACGCGTCATGTCGGACTGGCTCAGGAATATTTAAAATATTTAAAATAAAATTACCGTGATTGGCACCGATTTTGGGTCCGTTCTTCGTCTTCCTGACAAGGGCAGCATTGCAGACGAATTTACATTCATCTATTTTACCGAGGAGCTTCAGCGGTACGAACTGAACCCCTCCCCTTCGTTTGGGCATAGCGGCAGGAAGCAGCTGATTCCGGTTTCCGGAACCTTTTTGGATACTCTCGAGAGGAGGAAGCCGCTATAGCCCCTGAGAATTGCATCACTGGCCAACCTCCACTACGGAAGCTGGGACATTTAGGGTCGGCTGACCGGAGAAGTGTACCTGGCATTGAGCGAAGGTAGAAGACGACAATAATCTCAGTGGGGAGAGTGCACGGCGTGGGATTGGGATATTGTGTCACGAATCCACGACCGCAATCACTGTAATACGAATATTGACACATTCAGCCAACATGTCCGCGGACGTGTTGCGACACCGAGAGGAGGCAGCGAGCTCCATGTTCCCAGACACCCCGGCCGGGGTGTTAACACGGGGTGAAAGCTCTTTAAATCAACCTGAGTGTGCTTCCGTTAAAGAGCAATATAGAAAATTGTAAAAACTCATGCGGGCAGAACAGTCCAAGTGGTGGGAGCATAGATCTCTATCCCGCTACTTGGACGTAGGAAGAGTTCCCAGGGGTTTGAGAATTACCATGGCGCCGAGCTATGAAAATCCAGACCCGGCGATGCTTGCCGAATGGGCAAAAACAAATTTGGCATCTTCGAGCAAATTGATGACGATCTTAATTAAATATGCGGAGAGTGACCGAGTGAAACTACAAGCACAAATTGAAGTTATGGAAGGAGAAATTGACAAGATGGAAAAGAATGAACATACTAAGAAATTAAGGGATGATATGTTGGCCCGCCTGAGCAAAGATGAAGATGTGATTAAACGCAGGAAGGCGTTCAAATTTGAAAGAGACCGTGTGGATTACCAGAACGGCCAAATCTTCACTTTTGCACGCAAGTATGATGCGGTAAAAGCCAGGGGCAGTAGGCCAGCACAGAGGAATGGAGGTGAAAAATTGGTACCATCCACTTCGACTTCAGAACTCAGTTCTGCTGCAGAAAGCGATGTCGAGGGAGAAGCTACCAGAACGCAACAACTGGGGTTTATCAAACTATCCCTCACCCAGGAGGTCGACTGCCTGTGTCAGGACAGACGAGAGACTTTACGTCCTCATGGACCTCCAGCAGCTAAGAACAAAAACATAACTTCAAACGAAATCGGAGAAGAAAATGTGCCAAAAGAAAACAAAAACAAAAATGTGGGAAGAAAAGCACTGAGGGGGAGATGGAACCGCTTTCAGAACAAAAACTGAGCTGCAGCAATTATCCAAATGCGGTAATTAATTTAACCAATATACAATTGTCCCCGGCCGAGGAGAAAATTTTGAACCTGGGCCTTTCATTTTGTCCACCGTGTGATTTCAACTTTGTGGATACTAGATTGGATACTTACCGCTTCGTGAGAAAGCTCAAACTACATAAATTTCACCTTCTCCAACTGAAAAAAGCCACAATCCCTTCCACCTCCAGTACGAACAGTTCCCCTCTACTTACAGCAGGGGATGCAGCCTTATTTCAAGATGCTTGGTCCCTAATTACTGAACAAACGGAAGGGAACTCAACAAGGGAACCAGCACTTAGTGACAAGAGAGGAATTTGTGAAACTCCTTTCAAGCCAAAATCTACTTTCCAGCCGATTTCTTTGCATGACAATTTAGATGTGTATCACGAGTTGGTAACCCAGGATTTGAAAAAGCTATATATAACTGCCAATAGGACATTCCGCAGTAGGAATAAACAAAACCTCAACTACCAGAATCTCATAAAAAAACTGGGATCCGACACGAATATCATTGTGAGACAGGCAGATAAGGGCGGAAATATAGTCCTATGGCCACGCCAACTATACATGGATGAAGCAAAAACACAGCTAGAAGATATAGCTTGTTACCGCAAAAGCAACATCAATGTGGTCAAAGCAGCTTGGCAAGATCATTATTTAAAACTTTTGGCTCGGAAAAGTGGGGGTTTGCTAACGGAGGCAGAATATCGTTTTTTAAAGAAGGAATACCCAGTAATTCCAACTTTTTATTTGATCCCTAAGGTGCACAAGAGCACCACTATTCCACCAGGGAGACCGATAATTTCTGCCATAAACAGCCTAATGGAAAATACCTCCAAGTATATAGACTTTTTTTTACACAAATGGGTTTGTAGTCTAACCTCACATGTACAGGACACTTCAGACTTTCTCCGCAAAATCAATGATGTATCATGGGATGATGACATGCTTTTGATGACTTTGGATGTGAAATCCTTGTATACCTCGATAAGACACTGTGATGGCCTCAAGGCAATAGAACATTATTTGAATTTGAGGCCAATGGTATATGTGTCACATAACAAAATGCTCATGATGATGATATCCCCATGTTTGGAGCAGAACTTTTTCATGTTTGATAATCAAATTTATCAGCAGATTAGAGGCATGGCGATGGGGGCCTGCTTCTCTCCCAGCTATGCCTGTTTACATATGGGAGTGAGGGAGGAGCAGGTCCTCAAGAAGGACCACTTGGCCATGATTAAGCAACATGTGGTGTTATACTTGAGGTATATTGATGACTTGTTTTTTGTTTGGAAGGGTACGGAGCAAGGTGCGAAGGATTTTGTGGATTTGTTAAATGTCAATTGTTTCAATCTTGAATTCACTTCTTCAATTAGCAAAAAAACAATCAGCTTTTTGGATGTGGAAATTTTCGTTGACAATAACTTATTATCCACTAGACTCTATAGGAAATTGACGGCGGGTAATACCATCCTCCATGCCTCGAGCCATCATCCTCTGCACCTCATTCGGAGCATCCCCTATGGGGAGATGCTCCGCATCAGGCGCATCTGTAGCTCTGACACAGAATGTGATATTGCTCAAGATGCTAGTAAGCAAAGGTTTCTTGTCAGGGGCTATTCCCTCAAAACAATAGAAGATGCAATACAAAAAACATGTTGCCTATCAAGAACTAATGCTCTGCAACTTAAGGTCAAAGCTGATAAATCATTGGAAAAGACCACAAATTTTCAATCAAGAGTGATCCTCACTTTCAGTAGGCAACATCAGGAACTGAGAAAGATTTTTAGCCGCAACTGGAACTTAATACAGGGCGACCCAATTATTGGAGGTACTATTAGCTGTAAACCAGCCATAACTTTTAGGAAAGCATTTTCATTGAGGGATGGCTTGGTAAAAAATAGCCCTGAATCAGTTCCGGCAATCACTTGGATGTCGCAAGTGAAAGGCTTCAGAAAGTGCTCAAGCTGTAAAGCATGCAAATTCGGTTGCAGTAAGACACACTATTCAAGTCCTTTTAAGTCTATACCTATTGAAATTAACAAAAGACTTACGTGCAAAACCGAATTTGCAATATATGTTTTGGAATGTCCTTGTGGGCTCAGGTATGTCGGCAGCACCAAGCTGCCGGCACATAAGAGGATCTTGCAACACATCAGAGCAATTTCCAATAAAGATCAGGCCTATCCTGTAGCCAGACACTTTGAGGACAAGCACAATGGCAACCCCAGTTTCTTACAATTCTATGTTATTGATTCAATATTACCAATGAAACGGGGTGGCAATCGTGAAGCCAAGCTTCGGCTACTTGAAACCAGATATATTTTAGAACTGGACACAAAGAATCCGACTGGCCTTAACTCAAGTGAGGATTTCTACACATGTCTATAGCTCTTTAATATTTTATTACCAATTATTTTCTATATGCTACTCTTTGGGAAGAGACTCAATATGGGCTCATATTGTTCTTCCCGTTAGGAACTTGTAGTCTCTCTTTTACGGGAGTTCTTTTTTCTTTCATTATTCTCTTCAAGTGACGAGTATTAGCATGCATGAAAGAGTTCAGCTTGCGCGTGGGTTACACACTGAGAAGAGATTTAGCATAAACTCTGGCGGATATAACTATTTTAGAGTGTAACCCATTAATAAAGAATTAATAACAAGTTTGAAAACATTTAAACAGAAAGAAAATATAAATTTTAATAAAAAATAAGAAACAACAAATAAAAAATGGAAAATAATTACAGGAACTCCAATTTCGATATTAATTTAGATTTTAAATTTTAGAAATAAATTTAGACTCCGTTTTTGGTGGGGGAGTGTTAATGAGACATGCTAGATAATGTTTGCCTCTATTTAATTATGGGTAGTTTTATACATATAATCATATATTATTTACTAACACCCTATTAATGGTAGCAGGACAATAGGGAACTACAATGGACAAGGTTTTTATGATCACAAATAATTTTTCAAAGCGATTGGCCCACTAGGGCATTATTTCAGTAAAATGAAGGACAGTTTGTACTTGAATTCTCAGTATTTTACGAGGGTTAAAATCATCACCCTGCTCAATGAATTATTTACTGATTATTTTCAGATAGATGTGTTGGTTCAATCTGTACAGGTTTGATATTTATTGGTAATCGCTGTGTATATAAGATACTCTTATGAATTTTATAATCTGCAAATATTTATTTTTGATATAATAACATATTCATGTATATTTTTATATTATATTTATATAGTTATTTATATATAGATAATTGTATGAACTTCATGACATCTACATTGTGCAGGACGTTTCAAGTATTTATACTGTGATGTTGAGAAAAATTGAGTTATTTGACTTGTGTAACCCTTCACTGTCCATTATGTGGTCATATCCGGATGTAATTCCCCTTTAAAAGCTGCTATTACCCCTTGCAACGCGTCATGTGATCAAGGCGCGAGTGGGGGCTGAAACGCGCCATGTCGGACTGGCTCAGGAATATTTAAAATATTTAAAATAAAATTACCGTGATTGGCACCGATTTTGGGTCCGTTCTTCGTCTTCCTGACAAGTGCAGCATTGCAGACGAATTTATATTCATATATCTATCTATATATATATATATATATATATATATATATATATATATATATATATATATATATATATACACAATATTTCTTTGTTTTTGTAAATGATAGCTTTATTGATAATTTGCTTTAGTTGATTCTGTTACTGTGGGGATGGGAAGTCTTCTGCATGTCTCTGGAGAGCATGTTTCCCCTGCCTCATGTTTATCTCCAGGCCAGTCACTTTAAAGTCACTGCATGTTTTCTGGATCCCTACCTCAGTGGGCATGACAGTCATGAATGTCTACTGAGGTTTTTGCTGTATACATGGATTGAGACCCTAGAGATTGGTTCTGAGGTTTGGGGGGGAGTTCTGCATAGTACATCCCTACTTCAAAGAGTGTGACTATTGCACTCTACCCAGGCTGTGGTAGACTGACGGTGGTGGCAGCAACAAATCTATATTCAGGGTATTCCTGTATTGTAAGAATTGTGGGTTACTTGCCACACTCCTGATCAAGTCTGTACAGTCTACCTTACCTGTGGTCCTGTTGCCTTTGTCTTCCTGGGATGTGTGTTATAGAGCTAGTTGGTTCCCTGGGGGAGAATGGTGAGTTGAACCATTGTGTATAATGTTAACTGAGCTGTTCTGCTGGACATTACAGCTTCCCCATGACCCTCTCTATTCCTTGGAGAAGCCTGGTGGGATGGTGTAGACACTTTCTCTTATCTGTGTTTAGCTGCTCTAACTTTGCTAGGAGAGACCCTCCCCCTTTCTGTTGGGTGATGGTTAGCCCCTCCTTGTCTGGAGTTAATTCAAACTCCTCTCTGGGGAATAACCTGCACTGGAACTAAGAGCCTGTCCAGGGAAAGACAGTAAGTCATCCTTTGCACGCTCTGGACATGCAGTGAATGTGGCAAAAATGTGCCAAATGTTTGGAGGGGATCCCAGAGTTCAAAAGTAGCAGACCATCTGATTGGATCAGCCTATCAATCAGAGATGAGAAAAGTCTTCCTTTAGTGGTCAGCTTTTGTTCAAGACTGGTCTATCATTTGACAAGGTGTCCAGCCCATACCGGGTCCATCCAAGAAAGCCAGCCACGGCCCCTAATGTAAAGGCAAGAAAAGAAGCTTGCTCACTGCATCTCTGAAAATGCTTTGATAAGGGTTGAACTTGAGGAAGTTCTCTCAGTGACTGATAGATTATGCTACAAAGGAATTTGCCAGTTTGGCAAGGAGCAACGGCATCATTCAGAAGCATTGGTCAAGGACTACTGTTCGTATGAGGCTGTTGGAGTTGCTGCTAGAAACGCAAGGCAATTGCAGAAAGCTGCTCAAGCTAAGGATGTTTGCAGCACATCAACGTAGACAGAGGGTGACGGGGAAGCTTGATCCCAGTGCTTGAAGGTGAGATCCATTTGCCCAGATCCCTCCTTGGTGCTATAGGAGCCTGTGTGGTACTTCCAATCTGTAGCTGGTAAAGAGTGTCCTGTGTGACAGGCCCTTAACATTCCTTTTGTGACATCTGTGGGTGTCATGGTGTACTGGCACTCTGGCTAGCCACTACCCTCCTACAGCTACTGTGTTAAGACATCAGGCACCTGTGACTGGATCCCTGACCCCAGTAAAGCGGTGTCCTCGTTAGGGACAGGAGAGCACTTCTGCTCTATGGTTGTCTGGTTAAAAGCTGATCAAGAACATTGGACTTCACATCAAATGCTGAAACTATATAATTTCAATACAAGGATTGATATAATGGCTTAGGCTAATGAGAGCAACCCTGTGCAACATGGTCTGTCATATGCAATGCTAATTGTTTGTCTACATGTTAACTGCATTTTTATAGTGCTTAGCATCTAGGTGCTACAGTACTGGTTATGGTCACATCTCTGGCCCAGAGGGTTGTAGAGGCATATGGGTTTCATTGTTTATCCTAGTTTTATGTGTAGTATATTTCTGTTGTGTGTGTAAACTACTTTTCTTCAGGGGAGGCTCCTCCACTAGGGCAGAGGAGCATCTCCCTACTGCTTTCTCGCAGTGCGAGTTGCAGAAACATAAAATGGCAATAACTACCATGTTATGTTCCTGCTTCTCGCACTGTGAGAAAGCAGAAGTGTTTGGTTGGGGGCAGGTGGGTTGGTTGGTCTGTTCTAGGTTAGGGGAGGAGTGGCTTGCCCACTGCTGGGAAAGCTGACTCTGGGGCCGACCAAACCAGTCATGAGCACTCTTCCTTTTCTCCATGTAGGCTGCCTACATGGAGAAAATCGCCTCCCCATAGGCGCCTGGTTGGTCGGCGTCCTGATCAATCACAATGCTGCCATTGCAGCATTGTGATTGGCTTAGGGGATTAAAGGGAGGCTACCAGCTTCCTGTTCCTGCAGGAGAGCAGGAGCAGGTGCCAAGCAGGACTGGTGCCGAGATAACGTGGGACCTGGCCTCGAAGGTAAGTTAACTTTTTTTATTTTAATTTGGTAGTACAGTGTGCATGGTATTCTGAATGTCTGAGCCCACCTCACCTCCTGGAGTAGGCCTTGGACTAATCTGTCTCACTACCCTGAGAGAGTTAAGTGCTGGTTATCAAGTTTTGGGTCCACTAGTACTGAGGCCCCAGGACACCAATTGATGCAATCCGAGAACAGTAACCCCTGAGTGCTCTGGTGCTTAGGAAACTGGGTACAACACTTGCCCAAGCCCGCAAGCAGGGTCTGACTGGCCAATAGTGCAATCAGGCAGTGCCTGAGTGGCTGACCTCAGAGGACAGTGTGTGGGCTGTTTCTCAAAGGTTTGTGGGTCTGTTTTATGATCTAGTGGGCCACCCAGTTTTTACTACTGATTTCCCTCATTTTACCACAAACATTGCTTGTAGCAAACCCAAATGCCTCCCATACTTTGAAAAAAACCTATGCAACTTGTCTTAAGTTCAAAACTGCCACATTTAAAAAAAACAGGCAACTCCTTTAGCTATCCGATTCACTAATGGGGTGCACTTTCATTTTCTGACCCTGCTCAAAAGGCGTTATTGGGTTATCCTTTTCCTTCTGAGTAGCAGCATCTCCACTGCCAAATTCCTTAAGAGTCAAAGGAGGAAACAACATCCAAGGAGGGAAAAACAAATTGCTGTAAGGGACATTATCATACGCAGCAGAATTATTCAGCACTGTCACAGTGCATCTAGAGTGAGAAATTCTCACCTTGTATCTCACACAAATGCTGGAGATACATTTAATATTTTCAATTGTTTGCAGGTCTCATGGTTCGCAGAGTAGCGCCTACAAAATAAAAGAAGCATTTGCAATACAAATAGGTATCTCTTTGTGAGTTAGAGCTATTGACGTTGTAAATGGTAATTTCTTTTTTACCTACATGTTTTATTTTTGGAGTGAATGTATGTAGTGTGCAAAATCCCTTGGAAAGGTCCTGCACTCTGTAATAAATATATTGAAAAAGGCACAGTGTGGATTGTGTCAACAATTGCTTGGCACATACCTCATGGGTGAAGTGTCGCCACACATGCACACTGTGGTGCTTTAATAATGCGAAACTCAATAATAAAAGTAGTGCTTACAGACTAAGCAACGCGATCGGGATCGGAGCATGTGAATCTGAATCCCGGCTTCTCTTTCATTTTCTGTACTATTTGACTCACTATCCTGCGTCTTGTTTATCGCCAAAACACTGGGAGGCAATTAAGTTTGCCAACGGGGCGGGGGCAGGGGGGCTTCAGGGGTACAAGAAAATATTATCATTGCCTAGTTGTCAAAGGTCGCCCGGTGCTATTAGTTTAAAGAGTGCAGATTTCATTAAGATATTAAGAGTACTTTACTCGCATCTATGAGGAAATCGACATTAACTAAACAAAATGCCAGAATGCGTGTCAGTTTTCAAAGTGTTTTAGACAGTACTGGTTGCTTAGTTTCATTGCATTCATTTTTGTATTTACTCTTTTACACAGCATCCAAAGTAGGTTACCTAACCCCAAAGCCCCGAGTTGCTAAATGACCCATAGAAGGGAGTCTTTTACAGTTGAGTAAATGTGTCCAAATGTAGTTTTGGTAGTGCCATGGAATGATCAGCAATGAGGTACTCGATGAGCAGTTATTTAACTACACGTTCAAAACGTACGGTATTGTGGCTGTTGTTTGTTTGTACCCAACCACCTCTTTGAATGTGTTTATTAACACAGAGGTTCATCTACCAGACAGTGCTCACAAAGGGGCAACTAAAGCACAGAACAAAATGTATTCATTTATCCTGAGTGTGAAGGCACCCGGAAGGCTTTGGTGCCCGCCCGGAGAGGCTAGGTATCCTAGTGCTTCTACAGACTCTGCTGTGCTCCTCTGCACCAGCAGGGCACAGCTCAGAATCTGCCACTTCTGCTAAGTATAGGTGAGGGGGATGAGGTTGGGGCATGCGGGAGTTGCCGGCAGATTTCCAGGTTATTGAAAGCGATCATTCTGACGTGAGTCAATGGAGACTGACTTTGTCTGTTTGTCTGCACCAGTCTAGTTTTCTACCATCTACCGGGCTCACTGTCATGTATCTATTCATCTCTCTTTGTTAGAGGTGCACAAGCCAATATATTAATTAGCCGGTAGAGCCAGCCGAAGAAGAGCCTAGCGTATACGATCCAGTGGGCGAGACGTGAAAATGATCAGCATGTTAATCATACAGTAAACATGATGTAAATGTGCGATAATGTCTCTTCAGAATTCGAAAAATTGCATTTCTTTAGCGCGTCACCTCAGTACACAAGATTATAGCACTGAATTGAGAGGAAGTTATTAAAAGTGCTTGTTTTAAGCATGAGTTAAAACACTGCCGCCCCTCCTGCATGACAACAATGCCATTTGTGACCTAAGAGGCGTTCTTTGCCATGCATTCCCCAAATGTTGGCTGGTCTTATTCTATTTAGAGTAACATTAAAATCTAGTTCATTAAATAAGAGAAGATTTGTACAGCACGCATCTTGAACGCGCGCATATTTCAAGGTGGCAATAATAAAGATGAAAACGGAAGTGCCAGCAGGCAAGAAAAAATGAACGAGAGTGAGGGGGAGGGGCAGGGGAGGTTGAAAAGTCACAGACTGATAGTGTTAGGAGTAAAGGGGCCAATTGACGTGGAAGGATTCAAATGAAGAATGAGGAGGAACTAACAAGCCTCAAACCAATCGGAAGGCAGCATTTAAGACAAAAGCCAATGGGCAGAGAGTGGGAGGAGCTTCCATGAAGCTTCCACACCACAGTATATACTGCATGCTTTGCAAAGAGATGGCAGCGCATGCGCGCTGCAATGTTAGACGAGGCCTAAAAGAAAATAGTGCAAGGAGTAAAGGGGCCAATAGCCGTGGAAGGATACAAATGATGAATGATGAGGGACTAACAAGCCTCAAACCAATCGGAAGGCAGCATTTAAGATAAAAGCCAATGGGCATAGAGTGGGTGGAGCTTCCACAAAGCTTCCACACTACAGTATATACTGTATGCCTCGCAAAGCGATGGCAGCACATTCGCGCTGCAACACTAGGCGAGACCTAAACATTAAAGCTGGCAATGCGCAATGAGTGGGCATTAATGAAAACATTGCTAACATAAAAGATGGCTCAGTAAGCTAAATAACACAGTTCAGGAGGGACAAACAGTAATTTCAGAACATTTTGAACAGCCAGCAGAGGCTTTTATCACTTTATGTACAGCTTTACAGCAAGAAAATGTTAATAATAGGCAAGGGCATCATCAGTTTATGTGTTGATTAGATAGGTTCACAAAATCTGTTAATCAGCTGTCATATGGAGCTGCCACTTTGTCATGGCAAGGAGAGATGGGGTACTACATTAGGGATGTTGTAGGTGGTCTTGTGCAAGTCACCATTGCTTTGGAAAATGGACAAACATCACACACCGCTGCTACTGGTTAATTAGGAGTGAGTGAGAGTAAAGAGTTGTTATGCCTCAGTAGCCCCTCTGAATCAGAATTCATGTGTGCATCGCAGACAAGTAGCACTGTCTCATGGAATCATAATTCTGGTACCACAGACATGGGAAGTGCTGTGAGAAGAAGGAAGAAGCATTAATAATGTTTGTAACCTTCTACTTGCTACTTTGTGTTTTTTTGTTAAAAGTTGTTATATGACAGCAATGTATACAGGTTTAACAAAAATATATTTTTGAGAGAAACAATCACAATTTCCAATATAGATACACCTGAAATATAGGTAAAACAGATTTAGTTCCAAAGCAAAACTGTTTTTTTATGTTTCATTACATACTTTTATATTTTAATAACGTTAAAAAAAAAAAAGGCGATGCAATGTTTACGTCACATTCTCCTTCCTCCTGCCATTGAGAATTCTAGTGTGTGATGTGGCAGTTGTTGCTGATCTTCCTTATCCGGCTCTGACATGATGATTGGTACTTTGAATCACTATGTTGTGCAATATAGCATATGATGCAACTGTCTTGCAACTTATTTCAGGTGCAAACTGGAGAGCACCACCAATTTTATGGAGACCATGAAATGGTGCTCACTTTGTGTTTCAGGATTAAGGTATGGTGAAAGAATCGATGGGCGCAAAGCATAAGCAAACAAACTATGAAATCAAGTTTAGCAAATGTCTGAGAACAATTAACTAGTAAATAGCCATTTCCAAAATCTGCCTATAGAAGATATGCAAAATATATCTATGTCCAAACATAAAGGAGTCATGTGTACTACTCGGGAATCTTAAAACTATATCTGTTCGTATAAGGGATGCTTTACAAACCATTTGGAATTTTAGTTAATGTGTATCCTTCTTACTATTTCAAGGAAGGAACTAATTTTGAGATGGTCTGAATATAGGAACATACGTACCATCTATACGTCCACTAACATGTGGCAATTGTGCTACTCTTTAAAATTTTAACTTTGTGAACTGTAATTCCTGTGGAGTTGTAGGAGCTCTAATATAAGAATTAGTTCTCATTATCATTGCACCCAGAAAACCTCTGAACAACCTAGATAGTGCACTTTGAGAGACCCCCACATACTGCAATAATTACATCTTAGTAACTCCCAGAGGCTACAACGTTCAGTGAGCATGATGCCTGCATATGGATGGGGATATAAACACTCCTGAGAGTGTATCTCTCTATCTGTGGTTTAATTTCAGCTACGAGATATAAAACAACAGCCCCACTTTGCATGCATTTGTCAAATATGTCATTGTCTGTCTGTTGGAAAAGAATAACTGCAACTCTAAGTATGAGCGCCTGTTCCCTCCTCCTCTGCAAACAATGAAGTACCCTTATCCTCCTCATCATTACGAACAATGCACGTATTGTGGAAAATGCTGATGCATTCTGGGGCTGTTTATATAGGTTGCATCTAGATACTGTTTTGACTTGGTGGTAAATTGCATGTGTAAAATGAGCATTCTGCTACTAGTTGCAATTTGAATTTGCATCATAAAATACAAAATCTGTAACCTGAAATCCCAAGGTGTGGCTCCCTATCTGGAGTTTCAAAAATACCGATTCAGTATTCAATTGATTCACTAAAATTGTGAAGCGATTGCCTTTCCTATGTGCAAAAAGGGCTTTTTACATTTCCAAATGGTTCGATTTTGCAAATGCTACCATTTGCAAACGCAAAAACCTTCATACATCTGGCTCTTAGCAATTATTGTAAGAAAATTGAATTTGTTCTTGTGTAGCCGTATGCTTGTCATGTTTTTTAGATTGTTTAATCCTCTATGTGAGAATGTGGTCAGAATCACTACCACACACCTCCAGATTTTTATGTTTTAATGATTAGGTCACAAAATTAAAGTTCACATCTATATTGCCCCTCGAAAGCTCTGCCACTCAATAAAGTGACTGTCCCCCTCTGTGACACCCCAAATAAAGACAGTGTTCTTCCTATCAAATGAATACTATATGAGATTGATCTATATGGTCTTTGCATATTTTAACAAAGCATAAATGCTTATATACAGTGAAGACAATTGATCATGTGACTGAGGCCCAGTCTGCAGACCTGCCATTTGCTGCCAAAATACTTTCTGAATCTAGTTCTAGCCAGATAGCAATGGAACCTTTTATAGCATTGTAGTACCATATTGTTTCTGTATGTCTACCACTGACAATATTAAAATATTTAAATGCACATATGCATTTGTAATTTAAATAACTTCATGACAGAAAAGATGTGCACATATTTTAACGCAATTATGTGTACGTTTCAAAATCCTTTAGATGTAACAGGCTGCATATACATTTTGTCTAAAGTCAGTTTCAAGCTTATCAAACATTCTTTGTGCCCTTTTAGTCACTCTTTAAATAATGTGAATTGTTGCCAGTCTAACAAGACCAATTGTTGCCATTAGCGATGATTTTAGTTCCCCGAAAGAAGTATATCTTGCTATTGGATGTGTGTCATTCCACCTCCAATGTAGTGCCTGCAATGTAATGCACAAAGAACATTTTGTGTTCGAAAAGTACACTGAATCATCCCACCTTAATTGAAACATAGGTACTGTGAGACCTGTCAGACATAAAGAGGTCTTCCCCAAAACTTTTGCCTTACTCTTCCATTTTTGCTGATCTCATTTTGTTGCCCTTAGACTACTGCACACCTTACTACTGCTAACCAATGCTAAAGCGCTTGTGCCTTTTCCTTTAAACATGATATAATTGGCTTACACCCAATTGACATTTTTAAAATACCTGTAAGCTCCTAGTAAAGTGGCGCTACCTGCTCCCAGGGCTCATAAATTAAGTACTACTAGTGGGTCTGCAGCAGTCATTGTGCCATTGCCTAAGTAGCCTTTTAAACATGTCTCAGGCCTGCCATTGCAGCCTGTGTGTGTAGTTTTAAACTGCCAATTCAACCTAGAAAATAAACCTTTTGCCAGACCTAAACCTTACTGTTTAATATATATAAGTCATACCTTGAGTAGGTCATCAACAGTCCAGTGTGCAGAGTTCAGTGTATTAAAATTGTTGGGCAGGTACTTTTAAGTTTTACATGTCCTAGTAGTGAAAATCGTTCACTATTGTAAAGTGTACCTTTCCAATCCCAAAACATTGGGTTACCTTATTACATTTAAAGGTGCTAACATTCAATTGGGAGCAAGTAGGAATGTTGAGTTTAGTGTCTATGGAATTGTAATTTAAAATCCTATTTAATGGTAGAGTCGGATCTTAAGTCACAATTCTGAAAAAATCACTTTTAGACAGTTTGCATTTTCTAACTAATAGGTGTCTGCAGCCTGTATCCTGGTTCACATGATTTGGTGTAGATGGAAGCAGGTCTTTGTGCATTTCTCCCAGACAGTGAGACAAAGAGGGAATAGGCATTGTCAGGAAGGGCTATTCTTGACTTGATGAGGGGGAGGAGCAGTCCCCTACCACACTCTTCCTGAGCACACTCACAAAGGGTTTGACACTAGTCTTTTCAGACCCAAGACAATCTGGGAACAGTAGAGAGAAGTAGGACATTTCAAGCACCTCTGGGGATGGAAACCTCCAGACCTTTTATACTTCAAAGTGGGCACCAAATATAAGTTATGCACCCTGAGATCTGACTCTTCAGTACACTTCTGGACCGTTGGAAGACTCAAAAAGGACTGCTACGTTGTAACCATGCTGCCCTGCTGCCCGAGTGTGAAGGACTGGCCTGCAACCTGAACCCAGGACCACCAGAGTGACTCCAAGTGGTAGTTGGCTGGCCAGAGCCTCTGGGACAGAATATGCTCCAATCACCTTGAACCCAGCACCTGGAATCTGCCTGCTGTGAGTCCTACCCCCTCCCCCAAGCGATGCCACCCAGGTACTGTACCTTTAGGGGTGGGCCTGGAGGTGCTCTGCCAGCCCAGCTGTGGTATTGTGGGCAGAAATGATGCAGCACAACACTCCTTGCAACTTTGCTTCCGAATCGCTGCTGCCTAATGCATCTCAGACCCAGGACCTCAGTTCACAGCCCGCAGCTTCTTCAGAACTGCTTCTGAGTGATTCATCCTCAAAACTAGACTTCTCATCGCAAGCCCCTTGTTGACGGCAACCTCGATGATGATGCAGGACTCTGCATCGCAGCTCCACAACTTTCTCAGAACTGATGCTGCACATCGCATCCTCAACAGGACATCTCGCAACACTCTGCAACTAGGATTTAAGGTACTTTTTTCAGTGGACCTAACTTGGTCCTTGTAACTGCCAAGTGCTCTATCGCAGTCAGTCTGAACTTATGACTTTGTCGCAGTTTGGTGCGAACAGATAACCACAGTTGGCTCTGTGTGCTTCGAGACACTATTGTTGCTTAAAATCTTGAAATTGCATATTTCTGGTTGTATTCTTGTAGCTGTGGTCTCAAATAATTGATTAACATTTACTCTATTTTTCTTAATTGATGTTAGATTTTTGCTTTATTACTGTTTGAAATGCTGCATAAATACTTTACACATTGTCTCTAAGTGAAGCCTGATTGCTTTGCGCCTAGCTACCAGAGGGTTAATCACAGGTCGATTTGTGGTTTGCTTGTGTTTCACCCTGACAGAGACTGTGGTTGCTGCTTGAGTTCAACCCCCTCAACTAGTAACCCTATTCTCCAACAGATACAGTGTTGTACAGAAAGTAATATTTTTGCGATCCCCCTGCAGTTGGCTTTAAAAATATTTTTATATTGACTCAAATTTCCAACCCGATCCATTGGCTTTGCAAATGACTTTCAAAGAAATGCCATAGCTCTTACCCATTCTGCTTTTACTCCTACAATTCCAACCCATTCTGTAATTTGGAACATCAGTTATGGAGTAAATGACCTGCACACTTTGTTTTACATGTTTATTCAGCTGGTAAAAACAACAAAAGCACTACAAAAATGTGTGGATATAAATTAAATAAAAAGATGTACTCTGCACCTGACAAAACATCAGTTAACTGAAATGTGCAGTTTTCCATCTACTGATAAATCAAATAATGTATAATTAGGGTGTATCTTTTATCAGGGTCAACATGAAATAGGGAAGTTGGATAACTTTGTTGACTCTTATCGTCTTTGAACAGCATAAAAAAATAATGGGATTACTGATCTCCATTTAATGAGTACCCCTTTCCAATAATGTTGGTTTCTTATACCTACTTTTTAATTTGGGAAAACAAATTAAGCTCAACAGGTATTGGATTGTGTTCCATCACCAAGAACAGTTCAGATGAGTTTTATTGTTTATCACCAGCCACTCAAGTTTTGAATCAGCTGATAACAATTTAGGATAGGTTGATGTTTTATCAGAATCTTTTTATCCAACAGAAATAGTGGGGTAGAAGTGATACAATGTTTGTCACTTTGATAATGGAACTGGAATCAGAAAAATAATTATATAATCCTAGTGAAGGAAAATCATCAATTAGAAACTTGAAAAACAGGAGAAGTAGCTAATATGTAGACAGGCCAAATCCTCTATAATTGTAACTATACATCTGACATTTCCATTGCACCACAAACAGTGGCCAAATATAAGTAGTACTGAATTAATAATATATGCAGTAATGTTTTTGGTAAACATGCTACAAAGGAACAGAGCAAAAATGTCAGTAAAATTTTTTTGAGGACTGTTTATGAACATTCAGTGTTCATTTGCAAAATTCTCATGAGTATGTTTTGTATAAATTTGTAATGCCGAAGCATAATCTTGAGTATCTAGGAGCCCAAGGATTACTGGACTACCTGTAGCCTGCATAATTTAGTGTCTTCTTCATGCTTTCATCGATTATGGGGGGTGAGTAAAAAATACAGTTGAAAATTAAGGACCTTACGATGAATATTATTACAAAAGTAGTGATTTTCATGTGGGTGTCTCAGCTATGCAGCTTGAAAAAGTGATGGATGGAATGCTAACATTAATCTCAGCACATTCTAGTCCATAATTTTTTCATCTTTTTAACCACATTTATTTATTGTAAATTCATTAATCAATAACAATATACGTAGCAGGTGCATTACGACAATGATAAACATTACAGAATATTACCTTTGCTGAAGGAATTAGAACAAAGAAGAGAAACTTATGAAGTACAATGCATCGGTATCATTTGATACAAAAAGTAACAGAGAAAGAAAGATAGAGGTAATATCAGAAGTAGGGGGAGACCGAAGGAAGATAGAGGAAGGGAAAGGATAGAAAAAAACAGTGAAAGAAATAGTGACATGAGAGCTAAGATACTGGTGATTGAGAGGATAAATATGTTGTAAATGGAATGAATAGAAATCTAATATGATCTTCTGGCATACCAACAATGGGGAACCATTAGATATTCTATGTTCATCAAAAAGGAAATTCCACCATGCTGACACAGATAATTTAGAAGTGTCTTTGCAATAAGAGGAGTATAACCTTAAATGCAAGTACAATGAAAAGATCAAATAACACAGGTTTGAGTGAAATATTGTCAAAGTCAGGTGTCATAGACCCGAAGAAAATATTTGTAATTGATTATTGAATATTACATTGGAAAACTTTAAACATTTGGACCAAATAACTTTCCAAAAATTAAACACATGCGAATAATAATAGAGTAAATGAGAAAAACTCTGGGGTAATAATAGCTCTCTTAGAAACAAAAAATAGAGATTGTGAAATATGCACAGCTTCAAATGTATTAAACAGCAATATTTTATCCCATTGATGAACAGAAAATGATACTGAAAGGTAATTTTCCCATAATAATTCAATAGATTTTTTTATTGTACAGAAGATGTTGATAATAAAATGTTGTATATATAAGCAGCTTTGGCGATAGAATCATGATAAACATTGTGTAATGGTGGCAAGAGTATGAAGGGAGCAAGGTCAGGAGGAGAATTATGACTCATTAAAAAATAGGAGAACAGATTATATTAAGTCATATTCCTGTATAAAAAAAAGCTTGCTAAGTTATACTGTGTTTGTAGTTGGGAAAAAGGTATAACAGAATTATGCCTTACCAATTGATGAACAAATATAATATCTTTCTCTTTCCAATGTTTAAAATAAAACTATTTGCGAGTAATTTTAATAAACGTATTATACCAAATGGAAAAGGATGTAAAACATTGATGAAAATCAAGATCAGCTGAAAATGTTGTACGTAACTAATGCTGGGTTTATTTTAAAATCAGGTTCTTGGAAATAAAAGTGCAATTAGACATGTAAACCACATATTTAAATCCATCAGTAAGGATCATTCAAATACAATCCATCACAATATAGGAGAATCTTGAAAATCATTAATTAAGGCATAAAATTGTCAAATTAAAAAAACAGCTCAATATAACTTAATGTCATTGAGTTAATTCTTTGGGAATTTAAGCTTAGATAAGGCAAAACGTGAATCTTTGTTGTTCCAGAAAAATTTGGTACAAATGGAATTAATTTATGAAAAGTAGCAATTGGGTATTTTGAAAGGTAAAATAGAAAATGTGTAAAGGATGTGTGGCGCAATCTTCATCTTGAGAGTATCGGCTCTACCCTACCATGATAAATGAATGGGAGAGACCAGGATGTGCATGATTTCTGTATTTTAAGCTTTAAAATATTAAAATGATGGATAATTATGCTGAAAACAGTAGGACAGAACCACACACCCAATTTTGAAAGTGCACCATGTAAAGTTAGTGTTTGCAAACATATATTGACAACACAACAAATTTAATGATAACAATTCGGTTTAGGAAAAGTTGAATTTATGTCGAGGGATGTTAGAATATAAATTGATATCTTGAAAAAAATGGTTTAAAGAGGACAAGGGATTAGACATGTATATCAAATCATCGACAGCATAATTTGCCAACTTAGTTTTGATAGAATTGTATTTAAACCCCAAGTGTTTTACAATGAATGCGTTCAAGCAAGGGTTCTAGACAAATAACTAAAAGCAAATCAGAAAGGGGACAGCCTTGCTTGGTACCTACACGTAAATTAAAGTAAGGGGCTAAATATCCATTAACAAAAACTCTGGCACAAGGGTCAGATATAATTTTATGAATCAAATACGTGGAAGGCCGATGCCAAACCAATAGAGAGTTGTAAACATAAGTTGCCAATTAATATGGTCAAATGCTTTTTCATCAACAAGAGATAGGGCTGCAAGGGGAGAGTGATATTTCCTACCCATGCAAGAAAATTATAGAACATTCTGGCTTTATCTGAAGCAAGTCTACCCTTAAAGAAAGCAGACTGATCAGATTTGACAAGGAGGAGATCATTTTTGAGGTGAGATGCTAGTATTTTTGCAAATATTTTACAATTATAGTTAATTAATTAAATAGATTTAAGGGTGTAATCTTCATCTTGTTTAGGAATAATAACAATCAGGGCTTCCAGAAAAGAACCAATAGCCTTTGAATTAAAAAGAAAATAATTTACAAGCTTGAGTAATTCGAGGGCAGAAAAGATGAAAAGGAGAATATTGGTTAAATAGAAAATCTGTCTGGGCCAGGAGCTTTAGTTTTTTTAGGGATTTGACAGCATCAATAATTACTTGAAGTCACGTTGGTTTCTATTGTATTTAAGTTATCGGGGATAGATGGAGGGTTGGGTAGTCCATTAACTCATCTTTTGAAGGAATGGTATCTTCTGTATATCATGATCTGTAGTAAGTTTCAAAGACTTTGGAAATATCGGAGTCGGAGGTCACAATGTTGTTAGTGAGTTCACTATGATTGGGCCCAATATTTTCATGCTCATATTTATTTTTTAAATAATTAGCCAGCATTTACCTCACTTTATATTGATCTCTGTGAAACTTAGATTCAACCTTAAGTGGGATGATACATGCATCAGTGGTAGCAAGTTAAATGTTTGGTTGGATTTGGCTGTAATCTTTACATATAAAACGGAGATAGATTTACATGTGAAGTAAGTATGCTCAAGTGTTTTAATTTTCTAAACCAATGAAAGGTATGCAGAATTGTATTTTATTTCCTTTTAGCTAGATAAGCTATAGTAAAGGTCCAAAAGGGGGTTCAAGCATCCACATTTTTAGAAATTGAAGTTTCAATAGATTGGTTAGTTTGAAAAAACTCAAATAATAACAGTGACTTCTGTAATGAACAAGTAAAAAATACGTTTTGCAAACATCAAATAATACACGAGTTGCAATGGCTGATTGAAATGCCTTTTGAGATTCATGAGGGTTACATTTGCATTTAGATTTCTTATAGGTAAAAGGGTCTAACCATTGATTAAAATATTTTCCTAATATTGGAATTATCAATGGAATTTATTTTAGTGGTATGCCAAGTATCAGTATCAGGTTTGAATAGACCGTAGATATTGAACAAAGAAATCTATATATTATGAATTATGCCATTAACCAATTCCCATCGTCCATGACTGTCTCATTCAGTTAATACAATCTGTAAATTTAGCAATTTATCAAAATGGATGCCTATACGACCCTTACAATTATTGGCTGGGAGAAAAAACAACCTGGCCAACCCACTGACATTTTTAGTTTAGATTCAACATCATTGAGGTGAATTTCCGGTAAAAAAGTGACAAGTGAATTATATTTTGACAGATAAGAGAGTAACTTTTGTCATTAGACTGGATGTCCCAGACCTTGAAGGTTCCACGAGAGAACATTAAACAGATTGGGGAATAAAAGTAGGAGGAAAGGAACAGGAATGACAAGCTGCCCAAAAATGGAAATTGAAACAAAAAGACACCTATATTTTGAACAACATAACGTATCACCATTTTTAATCTGATCTGTGCTGTGTAGACAGAGAAAAACCATATGCTGATTAGTGTTATGTCCACTCCCAAAAGTGTCAGTCCAGAGAAAACATCTAAAACATGTCCACTATAAATAGACAATCAAACAACTCCAGATTAGTTTCTCTAAAACATTTACATCAATATCCACCTAAGAAGAAATATCGTGCATCTCCATCAATATAGAAAAGTATCCACCTGCAAATCAATGGAGGGGGAGTATTATGAAAAAGGAAACAACAATAATTGAGGTGCAACGGAACCCACCCCTCAATTATAGTAAAAAAAAACTGCAATTATATTGACATTAGTTGAATAATTCACTGCAGTGGTTAATATATCCTCAGATGAAGACCTATCTGTGCTGTTTAAGGTATAGACTTTTTACCTACAGAGGGTGCAAAATGGTAAGTATTTTGGTATTTATAGATTAATATAAATCTAAACATTATTTTAAAGGTGTTAGACTTGGCATCTTTGGTGTGATTTCCCCTGACTTTTTGCCTCAACCTCCTGTATTTTTGATGTTGTGCTTGATTTCGTTTTTGCTGGCTTAGATGCTTTGGGCACTTTCCCACTGCTGATCAGTGTGAAAGTGCAATCGCTCACTGTGTAAATTGTTGTTACAATTGGTTCTCCCTGATTGTCATATTTAATTTACTGGTAAGTCCCTAGTAAAGTGCACTGAAGTGTGCCATAGCCTGTAAAGCAAATTCCACTAGTGGGCCTGAAGCACTTATTGTGCCACCCACATGAGTAGCTCTGAAAAGGTAACTCAGACCTGCCACTGCAGTGTCTCTGTACAGTTTCTTAACTGCCATGTCAACTTGACAAGTGCACCCACTTGCCAGGCCCTTACATTCTCTTTTCTTACATGCATCACATGTCACCCCTATGGTAGGCCCAAGATACCCCACTGGGCAAGCTGCAGTGTATGTGAAAGGTAGTACATGTAATGGTGTGTGTGACATGTCCTGATAGTGAAATACTACCAATTTCGTTTTTCACTATTGAAAGGCTATCTTGCCCCATAAGATATAATGGGTAATGCTTTGCAACATCTTACAAGTGTAACTTCCCATTGGGACAAGTTAGTGAAATAATGTTTAGGCTCTCTGAACTCAGAATTAAATGACACATCTTTTAGTAATTATCTTTTTTAAATCATGTGTTTGAAAATGCCACTTTTAGAAAGTAGGCATTTTCTTGTTTAACCATTCTGTCGTCCTGTTTGTATATTGACTGTCTGATTTTGGAGTGACAGGGGCTGGGGATGTGCATTCACTGTAGACAGCCACTGGGGGGGTTGACATATGCCTGGCCCTTCCTGGATGACTCAAAGCTGGGCTGAATAGACTCTGGCTGACTTTAGAGCAGTAGGAAGAGATTTCCTTGCACGTGAATAGGGCCTGTCTCCCTTGCACAATGCTGGCTCCACCCCCTGTGGTCATGCTGTACCAGTGAGGACTGAACTGGTTTGGACTGGGCTCAGAGACCCTTGCGCAATGAGAACAAAGTCATTTCGGGGTATAAGTCTTATACCTAAAACCCAAGAACTTTGGACTACTTCTGGAATCAGGAGGAACCTTTGTCAAGGAGAAGAGCTGGAGAAACTGGAGGAAGAGTTCTGCACCTTTGCTGTGTGCTGTCTGGGGTTGGCCTGCAGTAGCTGTTTCTGCCAAAGAAAGGACACATACTTTGCTGTGTGCTGGGTCCCCCTGCTTGAGGAAGATCTCCAAGGGCTTGAGTAGAGCTTGCCTCCTGTTCTGAAGTCTCAGGGATTTTGCCCCCAGCTCCCCTGAACTTCCTTGCTGGAACTTCTGACCTGCCAAGAGCTGCTGTGAATGTGTTGAAGCAATAGTCCCTATTTGGACAAATGTACCTACCTCTGCCTCCTAGAGACTCCTATTCCTAACAAAAGATTAGACCTAAACACTCCTTTTTGCCATATGTGTTTCAAGACAGTAAGAATATTACAGAACTACGATCTCTTCCACATTCAACCATCCAGTTCTGTTTCTGGACCTAAAGTACTGGTATTTGAAAAAGGAATGTGATGGAAAAATGTGTAAAGTATATGCTCTAGAATGAAATCACGTAAAAAAAACTTAAGTAAAAGCATCTTGGCTTAAATACATTAGGGCCATTAGTGACCTCCAAATAGCAGAAGACTAAGTAGGCTCACTAGTAGTGATGGATACACACTTCTGTGAAAGCAAAATGTTGTAATTGCTTTCAAATTGATGAGCACTGAGAAAATGTCAATACACAAAATGGTCAACATGTTTGAGATAAGATCAAACAAGATACAACAGAGGATTTAAGAAAGGTTTAGATTTGTTTTGGTGGAAAATAGAGATGGGTGTAACTCTCATGTAGCATAAATATGTAAAATCATAGCAAAATTAAGTGAAATTACAAGGAATTACACGATGAACGGAACCCTGCATTAAGCATTATTTTCTTAAGGCAAAATACACCCTCATGTTCAAAAGGAGCTTGAAGATGTAATTTGCTTTAAGAAAATAGCACTAAATGAAATAGACCAGGAACAGCAGCATCAAGCAGCTGCTCATTGTCTGTTCCTATACTCTTGAGTAGGCATTTTATTCCAAATTACTCATTTCACATTCCAAGAGTAACTAAAATTGCTGAACTAAAGGAAATTACTCCGACATAATTAAAATTTTGCCCAGGTCTACTGAAAAAGAAAAATCCACAATTGAGGAAATGAGAGGCTTTTTAAAGAGCATGATCAAGTAAAACTTCCCTCTCATCAAAACATCAAAATTGCTTGTAGGCTCTGGCACAATTTGAAAGAAGTGTTATGTTACGAGGGCCCTGGAGTGCATGTGATATTGTAAACAGTTTTAAAAAAAAGATGGCTACCCCTTACCCACTCTAGTTGGAATAATTCATCATAAGGGTTGCTCCTTCATCAGCACTAACTTGGTGCTAGGAGTGCTCATCACAAGTTCTTGAAGTTTTAGGTGGAGACAAAAAAGGATCTTTGTTTGAACTGCTAAAACTGTATTATGATAGGTAAAATACCAATCCTATATTAAATTAATGTTGTATGCCTATCCTTAAAACCACAGGTCATAGGAGGAATTAGGTAGCTATTATACACTCTACTCACCATTCTATTAAATTTCATATGTTTCAGCCCTAAAGTGGTGAACAATACATCTGGTGCTTTCTTCAAGACCATGTGACCCTGCCTCTACCTATGATTATCCTGATTCGAGTGATATTAAAACACGATGCCTCCTTTTTTAGAGGAATCCCCAATGCCCTTACTCTTTCCTCTCACTGTATTCCCTCACTTTTCAGGAGACGGTTGAATTGAACACAGCACCAACCGTATGCAATACGTTGTTCGGGCTATGTGCTACATGTTGGTTTTCAACATGGCCACCAGCATGCATAAGTCCACTCCTGCGCCCCAACAAGTGTTTCCAATTGTGTTACAGGGTACAAATCCTTTTGATGTTTTGTTGAATAGGAACCCATCCATTTTAGTTATTTATTTATTACCTAATTTCACAAGAATCTGCAATACCCCGGAAAACATATCTACAGTTGAAGCATGAATTCCCTCATTGAACCCTTGTCCAGATAAACCTTCACTTTAGACCTTTGGTGATGAAACTCATTTTGTACAACCATGATACATACAGCTATGATTCTTTGAAGTTAGAAGAAAGGTCTTACAAACCTCTGACTCAATATTTGCTTAGGTCAGGCTTTGAGACAATATACACACATATAATTCAAAACTGCATTTCTAAAACTTCTGAAATATGAGAAAAGGCAGATCTCTGTGCACCAAAAATTGCCATATTTGATGTGAATTTTGGTGAGTTGTCTATACAAGAAACACTTTTATCATTGGCAAATTTACAATATAAAACAACAATGGCTCTCTCAGAAGGAGTATTAGGCCATATTTAACTTAACAATTCTCAAAAGTTTGGAAGTATAGTTGAATGTATCAATTGCATAGTCTTTCATGATATAAAAATAGGACAACCAGTTATCCTAAATGTGCTCCAATCGGCAGTGCTATATAAAAAGCAATATAAAACAACACTGTGGACTAGTTGATGTCACAATTTGTTGATGTCACAATTTTTCACCATCACACAAATTTGAGTAATATGAGCTCAACATAACAGTCCATTTTATAAAATGATGTAGCACTGGATGATATACATTGGCCTGAATCAAACTTTCTAGAAACGTGGGTCCGCCAAAGGTCCTCCAATGTCAGAAAAAAATTCTCTATTACAATTTGGCCATTTTACAAGGGTAAAGTTAAACCTCTCAGTGCAAAAGCATTGAAACCCTTTCATGAAACTTTTGCATTTGACTCGTGTCAACTCGTGAGGGACATCTAGTAACGACGAGTGGAACTGCAGCTTGATGTAACAATAATTTCAATGCTTTTGCATTTGACTCGTGAGGGACATCTAGTAACGACTAGTTGAACTGCAGCTCTCTGTAGAATTATTTTGATATTGGATACTATAATATTCACTGCCCACTGCTAATCTTGTCCCTTAATGCTTTGCAGGGCCTTTGGTTGGGATTGTATTTTTGCCAATAACTGTGCTTGGGGTGGTCCTCAGAGGATGGGACCACCGCCGAATCGTTCAAGAAAATGTGCTTTTTGTTTTCAAGGCATCTGCTTGGTTCTCTCCCTAGGTAAGGGTGGATCCCAAAATCATCACCTCTCTCACTGCTTGCTAATGTATCATTTTCACTTATGTGAAATGACTATGGGCCATATGTAGGTAGCTTCACATTTACCGATTCATAAATACCGAATTTTACCGATTCGGTATTTATGAATCGGTAAATGTGATGTAGGTAATGATTCGGTAAATTTTACCGAATCGGAAAAATTCGGTAAATATGAATCGGTATTTACCGATTCGGTAATGGGGCATACCTTCCCATTGATTCCTATGGGCCTGGAGGCCCATATGAATCAATGGGAAGCCAGTCACCATTACCGATTCGGTAAATACCGATTCGGTAATGGGGGAGCATATACAAGGGTGGCAGGGTGTCACATTGACACCCTGTTGCACCCCTGATTCTTGCATGTGTGCACGTGTGGCGCACATACATGCCCTAAGGGCATGTATGTCTGCCACATGGCACTCTTACATCTGCAAAATATTGCGTTTTGCAAGGTATTCGTTAATTATCACCAACCTGTATTTGGTGGTAAATAACGAATTCTTAATTCTAATTTGCACTCTTTAGAGTGCTCCCTACATTCAGGATTCTGTATTTACCGATTCGGTATTTTACCGATTCGGTAATTTACCGAATCCTGAATTATGCCTCCTACATCCCAAATAGCTAAATACCGGTCGGTAACGTGATATTTACCGAATTTCGGCCGTTACCGACCGGTATTTAGCTACCTACATGAGGCCCTAAATGCGTTATAGCATATTAAGACAGAAATTTTAATTTTATCGTAACTTGCAGTGTGCAAGATGCTGTGTTAACAGCTACGCATAGATCAAAGTAGCTGAACGTATATAAAAGTGTACTCCGCGTAGCTACGTGTAGTGCTGCTACGCCCAGGGTTAGTCTTTTCCAAACCAGCAGTCTTAGATATAGATTTTCCAAAAAATCGAATTTTGACTGTAATTTCTCTGACATAAGTATAGTACCCCATTCGTGTTCTAATTTATCAAAAGCTTCCATTTTCATTATTGTTTGTTTCTCCAGTTTTAACAGTTCTTCATTAAATGTAGAGCATTCTTTCAGTGTTGGCATAAGGCAAACTACAGACCTCTTTTCTGCAATTTTTTTGTACATTATTTCCAGTGCAATATTTTCATTTAGAAACAAGTTTCTTAGTAGACGACTTTGTAAAGATTCTTTGGCATCTTTTGTCAACTTACCGATTCTAATATCTTGAAGAATGTTTCCATAATGTTCGTCACTTGCTTGTCGCATGTTCTTAATAAGTTCTCTATATTCAAAATGAGACCAAATGTTTACATTTCCAATACTTCCCAACAATTTTTTAGTGTCTTCATGAACAAGGGTCTTAAAAACAGGTTGTCCTTTTACAGAAGTAAGTTATAGTAGGTTGCCGAATAGAATTACATGTTTTCCTCCAAATAGAACATCATAATCTGTTTTTAAAATCTGTTGCATTCTTAAATGTACAAAGGCAAGCATTAGGTTTGAGACCATGCTTACCTCATCAATTATCAGAAGTTTAATTTTCTTCAGTACTCTTGTAACTTCATAACAAGCTTCTCCAGATAGCTTGTGATATTCCAACTTATTTTCATGTCACTGATAACATAAGTAAACATTGTAATGTAATCCCTTTAATGTTGTGTGCTGCTAACCCATTGGAGCGGTTACAACACATGATAAATGTGAGTCAGTGGTTTTCTGTAGATAACTGATCAAAACTTTAATCAATAAACGTTTTCCTGTTCCAGCTTACCCACTGATGTGCATAAGAATAGGTTTAAATGATGTGCATTGGCAATCTTTTTTTTAATGCAGTAAACCATGTTGTATCTGTTCTGTAACTTAATGATATATTTCGTTCTGTTTAATATTCAGTTGTTTGTCTAACTTTTTCAGATCAATAGTGTCCTGTTGTGCTTGTTGCAGTGCTGTTTCTACTTCACTCATTGCTATTGCTGCTTCATTTGCAAGAATGGCTTCTCCTAGTGGATCTTGACTTAGTGGAGCAGAACTTTGACTATCTTGAGAACTGTCTCTAGCTATTTCAGCTGCAATAGTAGTTTCTTGATTAATTTCTTCGTTCAACATTTTTAGATAATTTGGAAAAATTGTACATTCAATGCTATCTTTACATGCATTGAAAAAATCTTCTTAGCACTCAAAATCTTCAAGTAATTACATTTCAGTCCTCCAAGGCTTGAAGAGTTGCAGAAGTGCTAAATAGAAAAATTACCTTTTATCTGGAGTATAGCAACTGAGTTTTCTGTGATTAATAAGGTTTCCTTTAGCATTTTTTACTAATCATTGTTCACAAACAATTACAGCATATTTTCATTCATTTATATTTTCTGTAGCATTTCTCTTAAATCTGTAATTGTGCAGTACTTCATAGAGACATATGTTTTCCATATGCGAATATCTTTTAGGATAGTACGTATCCAGCATATTTGTTTTAACAATATCTGTACTTTCCAATTCATTCAGTGGTAAGTATTCAATTTCTTGTACAGATTTCAATACTCGATTTCGTGTTGCATTAAGACCTAGACTTACCCAAATGATTCCTCTTGTTTTTGAATGTAAACTTGCAGATGTCTACCGATCCGAACATTCGTAGGATCCAATCTCTTGATGCAAAAGCATTTTCAAACTAGAGCGGTACAGTTTTTTACTAAGAGCATTCTCTTGTGAAATTTCTTCCCACATTTCTTTCAACTCCGTCTTTTCAGATTTGGTTATATAGGACGTAACATACCGAGCTAGAGCAATCAAAATATTTGCAACATACTGGATATCCATATTTGCATTCCACATCCTCAATATCACTGGATTGTAGTCATTAATATATTTTGATTCTTTGCTTCTTTTTATATTGTAAGTATTCTTTGGATATTTTCAAGTGATTGTATGCCTCACTGCTGACATGAAATTGTTGACTCTTCCTTTGGAAATTACTGGACGTGGAAATCCAAATCGACATTTTGCATAACATTATTCCGTTGACTTGTATTTCTGTTGACAATATTTCCCAAATCGATGACTTTGAAACCGTAAAACTTGTTGTCTTAAGGTATTTTCTCCTCATGTTTTTGGAATCACACAGGTAACATAGTCTTCGATGAAAGATAAAACAGTCTCATAAGAATCGGTTCCAAGTTTAGGAGCATCCTTGATCCATAATAACATATGTATATGTGGAGCACCTCTGGCTTGGTATTCCTTTCTCCAAAATAAATCAATAACTTCTTCAAGAGGTGGGTTATTTTTATTGCAGATAAAAGACATAATAGCTTCAAACCTAAGACTAAAATATCCGCACACATTTACAGGATCCAAGGAACACAATTCTCCAGCTGTCTTCAATTCAATGTTTTTTATATTTAAATTTGCTTGTCACCGAAAATCAAGTAAATCATCCTGTGCATACTCAGCACAACTAAGTGTAGCAAACCAAGTAGGGGTTCCTAAGTTCCTTAACATACATTTGAGTTCTCCATGACGTCGATACCAATATTCATTAGTATAACGTTGACAAGTCATCAAATGAATTAATTGAGATTCTAAATGTTTGTCTCTTTGTTGAACTTTGTCCATGCATTGTTTTGCAGAAACATGTGAAAGATGAACTCCTGTTTTTAATATGTGGTTCACTGCATATGAAAGTGCAGAGAGGTCACTTTCAAATAAAAGATTAAACAAATATGGAATACACTGTTGAAATCTTGGATCTTCTGAGTACAGTCTTAAAGTACGATATTCTGCAGCTGGTATTTGAACTGGTTGTTCATCATATCGTCCACCTTTTCTAGTAGGCAACATCTGTGGAAAACAACGAGCTTTCAAACTTTTTTCTAGGCCTGGGCGAAAATTTCGTTCCGTTCGTGGAAATTGCGATAATTTGACATTTTCGCATTCCGCGGAGAGCGAGAAAATGTCAAAATTTCCGCTTTCCGCAGCTTGGCGATAATTTGTTTCTTGCTCGCTCCGTAAAATAATACATTCTCGCGTGCGCGCGATCGCCTTACCTGAATCCCTGCGTTCGCCACAAGTTTTCTTGATCCGGTCGCGTTCTCCATGAGATGTTGGATTGTTTTTAGCCATTTGCGCTGTCTCGCGACAGTTCGCGCCCGCAGTGATGTCATGCGTCACGCGATCACGTATTTCTTCTCGCGATCATGCACCGCGAGACAACTCAAAACAAGATGGCCGCACCCGCGAGCAACCACATGGGTAAGTTGGCGACCCGCAACCGTGCAGAAAATCTCGCGAACATGCGGGAAAAAAAATTCCGCATCTTCGCGATATTTCCGCTTGTTTGCGATAATTTTAAAAATGTTCGCGATAATTTGCGAAAGTGGATTTCGCAAATTCCGCCCACCCCTACTTTTTTCCCATACACTCATGGGAGTTCCTTTTGCTTTTGTCATCTGGAATAATTCAATGCTGTCTCCTATCACTTCTTTTAAATGTAGAGGGTGTCTTGTGTAATGTTCGTAAATTTCTTCTTTTCTAGAGTTCTTCACTTTTACCATTTGTCCACTTGAAATGTCTGTTTCATCTTCTAAACATATTTCTTGTTCTACTACATTTACAGTTTTATAGTAAATATTGGTTTGTACCAGATACAATGTAGCCTTTTGAAGCTTGGAGATATCTACAATCTCCTGCCAAATTTTTCACCTGCTTGTTGGTACACAATTAACTAGAATTATTATAGGGTTACTTTCCCATCTGTCTACATCAACAGTTTCAAGATTTTTCTTAAAATCTAAAGGTAAATACAAAACTCTTCCTTTTAAACCTCTTTGTAGATCTGTTGGAGTCAGCTTATCTGTTTTGGGCTCCATAAGAATTATAGCCTGAAACGGGTGCACAGATAGAATAAGGATGGATAGCTACTAATTCTAGGTTGGTATGTATACCTCTAGCTACTATTTTGTTTTCGTCTGATTTATTGTAACAATATTTACAAATACATTGATCAGTACCCAACTCAAAATGACCTTCCATAAACAAATAAACAGCAAATTACCTCCATTTATCATTGTTTTCATTTTCACTTATTAAAAACACATCTACATTCCTAATTTGGCTGATATAGGCAACAAATACACACTTGGGATGTTCACCAGAAACTATTTTAAACTTTGGTATTTCTTCTTCAAACTTCACAGTAGTAGAATCTTCTTCAATCTCCTCTTCAACACCTACACCTATCAAACTCTCACTTTCTTTATACTCTTCTTGAGCACCAAAGAAACAAAACTGTATTTCATCAGAAACTTTTTTTTACATCCAACACTGAACCATGCAAAAGAGCTGTGTTAATTTCATTTAGACATAATGCTGGACTTTTTACATAGTACAATCTTCTTACTAACTTCGGCATTTCTGAATGATGTACGGCTAAAATTCTTAAATGAGGAAAACTACTTTAACACACTTTCTTAGAAAGACAAGCCAGAGAATGACCCTGAAAGTTAGTATATTTTCTCACTTTGCAAGGATCTTGTCCTTGCAACATCTTAATCTACAAGGGATGTTGAGAAAGCTATTTCTGGAGATTAAATACCGTTTCTCTACTTCAGAAGTATATCAAAGGATGATTCAGGACACATGTACCAGCTTAGAGGAAAATGTGCCTGTATTGGCACATGGGATATAGGCCTTGGAAAGTAAAGTGGGGGAGTTGGGGTTTGAGGTGAAGGATAACACTCAGGAAGTGGTCAGGTTGAAGGAAAGAGAAAAGGATCTGTCGGAAAGACTGGAGAGACTTGAAAACAATGCCAGAAGGAATAACATCAGGATTCTGGACCCGGGCTGGAAGGAGATAACATCAAAACCTATGTCATAGACATCTTGACTAAAGATTTCTCGCAGGTTGCTGCGGTATCGGTCTGGGAAACTGAGATCCAGAGAGTTCACAGGGACCCTTTTAAGCTGAACCCCAGCCAGAAAAAGCCCAGGAAAATCAGAGTATATATTCAATCCTACCTTCTTAAGGAACAGCTACTTGGGGATGCTCTTAAACTTAAGACGATACAGGTCTGAGATGCTTCGTTTAGAATAAGGTCAGATATCTTGCGGGTTACAGAGAATAAAATGTGGGAGCTGGATAAGCAGATGGATGCATTGAGAGAGCTTAGAGCTCAAGTACAGTTAAGGTTTCCTGCATATCTAAAAGCAGTATGGGCTAACAAGATGTATAATTTTAGGTTCCCAGAGGAAGTGGATGGTTTCGTGGCACAAAATAAACCTTAATTTATGGTTTGTAGGGAGTGCAGTCTTGTGGAGATGTTACTGCATTTTTTCTTGTTTTGTTTAACAGGTTAGTGGGCTTTGCCTTGAATTGTCAATTGTCAATTGCCAATGAAAGGTCTGGGAGGGTTCCCATGGGTGTGGTGGGAGGTCTGGGGTGGTTGGGGGTGCTGCAAGTGTGTTGGGGGGAGCATTGGGAAAAAATCAAAAAAGAAATCCATAATAGGGACCTCATGTGACGTAATAACTTCCTGTAGACCGAGCCGGGGGGTGGAACCAGGACAATAATGGGGGATAGATATACCCGTGGAGGAAGTAGATGTCTTGAAGTTTTATGCTAGAATGTTAATGGTTTAAGAGTCAGAAGAAGACAGCGTGTGATCCTGCAGTACCTCAAAGATAGTTCAGCTAGGATCCTTATGACTCAGGAAACTCACCTGCTACAATCAGAATGTAAGGCAATGTTTAATAAACAACGATGAGTGGCCAAGATTGTAGCTTCCTATCAACAATGCTGCTCTAAGGAGTCACCATTATTCTCAAAGTGAATTCAGGAGTTAAGCTTATTAAGAAGCAGGTAGATGACAGAGGACATTGGGCAATGGCTGAAGTTAATTGTCAAGACGCTAAATATACCTTGGCTAGTTATTATGGACCTAATGAAGATGATACTACTCCTCTGAGTAATCTTTGTCTTACCTTGGCAGATTTTGAGGCTCCACTTATATTATTTTGAGACTTCAATGTGCTTCTAGATAATATGCTGGATAGATCTTCTCCCCGTTAAAGCCCATCTCATGACAATATAAACATTTTGTAATCTTTGTGATGTTTGCCGGAAAAAAATGGGAGACATCAGGGAGTACTCCTTTTACAGTAAAAAGAACTCCCATTATTCTAGAATTGATTATACATTTGTGGAACATGCAGAACTCGCTATAGTAAGCCTAATTGAATATCTTCCCATTCACCTGGAGAGGTGTGGTGAAGCGGCCAGGGCAGCTGACTTCGGGGTACAGGGCTCACGGTTCGATCCCCGGCTCCAGCGGCAGCTCAGCAGCATGTGACTCTGGGCAATAGCTCACTTAATTTCCACGACGACCCCAGTGCCTTGAGACCCATGAGGGTGAGTAGTTCGCGCTTTACAAATATTTACATTTACATTTTCACACCTCTCCGATCATGGAGCTATAGCCTTGAATTTGGAATTTCCCCCAGAGCTTTCTCAAATGAGATGGACTCTGAATAGGAGACTTCTCCTACAACCTCCTATCCCAGGCGTAATATAGAGGGAAACAGCTATCTTCCTCCAGCATAATCTGGTGTCAGCCTCCCTACATATAGTGTGGGATGCCTTCAAGACCTGGTTGAGAGGGACGTTAAAAGAGGCAGCTGTGGGTTGGGATAGATCAGAGAAAAAAGAGATGGCTGATTTAGAGATGCGGCTAGCAGGGGCTGAGGCAGATTTCAAGGCTAGGCGGCTCTCTGGTGTAGGGGATGAAAACCTACTAAGGAGAGTGGAAGATCTCCAGCTGAAGTTTAGACTTAAGTCTGAAGAGATACTACATCAAAAATGGGAGGTAAGCAAAATGAGGGATTTTGATCAGGGTGAGAATTGTGACAAACAGCTTGACATGAAAAGTAGAGTTGATAAATCTTGCAATTCTATCAGCAAGATTAAAGTGGACACCCAAATTACGGAGGATAAAGGGGATATTGAGGGGGCTTTTGCAGAATTTTTTCAGGGGCTTTATCGTGAAGATCTCTTAGCTGAGGAAGCGGGAATTGATAGGTGGCTCAAGGAGAAAAAGCTTCCAAAATTAAATTTGTCTGGATGCATTCCGCAGTCGGGGTGTGAGTCGAGCCCGGAGGAATATTTAGCAGCATTTTCACAGCGGTGGCTGTTGAAGTACACTGGTAATTTGAGGCGGTGGAGACAACGGTGAAAAGTTGTGTCTTGGTGCTAGCCTCAGCCTGTGTTGTGACTGGGGACGTCTTCAGAGAAAACTACACTGCTGGCGATACATTTGTCATCGACTGTGAGTAATTTGGTTTTTTTTCTGCACATTTTCGATGTGTTGCGCAGTGGAAAATACACGGTAGCGTTAATGTGTTCAAGCCTTACTATGTTTGAAAGATGTTCTTCTACTCATTCCTTACGCTGGATCATCTGTGCATTCTTAGCGTGAGACGATCTGTGTGAACTGAAAGTGATGTCACATTGGATTTAAGGTCTATCTCCTTTGTAAGAGATGCTAAACGACGCACTGGCGGCCATTTTATCTCTATGGGAAGAATTCCTTTGACTTTGGTAATTTTCATGACGTTTCTTCATCTTAGTGTTGGAGGATGCAACCATATGGTGTGCCGGAACGTCCAGGGAAGCCTTGCTCTGCATTTGTCAATAAAGTTAATCCGACTCCTTGTGGATCGCGTACACGCCTCGGGATGATCGTTTCCTCTCCTCATGGTTTTTTCTGCAAAACTTTAT
Organism: Triturus cristatus; assembly: GCF_964204655.1. Lineage (NCBI taxonomy): Eukaryota > Metazoa > Chordata > Amphibia > Caudata > Salamandridae > Triturus > Triturus cristatus. The sequence continues at coordinate 583,088,171 of NC_140586.1, forward strand.
ATGTAAGCGCAGCAGTTGTCTGTTTCAACGTAGGGTTGGAAGTTCGTGTCTTCGTTGTTGCAGACCCTGGACACTGGACTTTGCTAGCAGATTGTATGCCATTAACAAGGACTTCATGACTGGGAAATCTTGGGTGAGTGATCGCTCACCGGAGTAAGAGACTTTCTTTTTGTGTTCATTTTAGTACTGTAATACTGTTTTGTGGGGGTGATTGCAGAGTAGTACCTTATGTTTTTAGTGAGCTCTTGTTCCCTTTCTATGTGTAGGGTGTGGGGTGGTGAATGCCGGGTGTGGGGTGGTGAGTGCCCCAGTTTTAAGTTCATTAGGAGGTGTGTTCTCTGTTGCGTGGAGGTTGTGGCATGTGCGTGTTGGCTGTAATTCACCGCCCAGGATGGTAGTGAAGACGCACTCCTTCCCCACTTGCAGCAATTAGTTCTAAGAGGCACTCAATAGGACCAGTATGACTGACTTTCTTTTTTACTTGTGTTATGACTGTGCGCATGTATCCTAGATTTTTCTGAATTTCCCTGTTTTGGTCAGTATGTTTGGGGTTTAAAGGATACCCTGAATTTGTTTTGTTTTGGGTTTAAAAATACCCATAGATTGTTCCAGAGTGTTTTTGGGTTAAGAATACCCTGGATGTGCTTTGGCTTTAAAGGAATCCCTGGATTGGCTTTGGGTTTAAAAGAAACCCTGGATTTGCTTTGGGTTTAAAGTTACTCTGGATTTGGTTTTGGATACATTTACCCTGGATTTACTTTGGGTTTAAAGATACCATTATTAGTTTCTAGAGTGTTTTGGGATTATAATTACCCTGTCTTGGTCTGGGTGGAGTCGTATTCCTCTTCTTTGAGTTAGACCTGTCCTGCCATTAGTATGTGCAGTTGAGGGTTGTAGATCCCTGTTCTGCTGCAGTCTTGTGCCTTAGTTTGTGGCGCAATGGGTACTCAGTGTGGTAGTATTGTACCCGCAGTTTGTAGTGTGAGTTATGGTGGATATCATCCACTGTTTTTAAGAATGTATTTCTTTATCTTGCATTCTTTGTTGTCTTTGATCATTATCGAGGAAGGATGTGTTGTAATATTTTTGTATTGTTAGGCATCCTCCTTTGCAGACATATGTGTGTTTCATCATCTTCATACATTTTGCTGTATATGATAATTGTATGGGGGAGGGTGATGTTTAAAGGTTTTGTCGTTAATGCATCCTCCTTTGCTGTCATGTGTGTTTTATCTCCTTCATAAATTTTGATTGTTTTCGATCATTATAAGGGGGAAGATGTGTTGTAATGTACTAATTACCCAATGCACTCGGGAGAATCAGCTGGTGTGGAAGGGCTGAGCAGCGAGGGAGCGGCTCCTGGTGGGCAATTTTCATGGATCAGACTAACATCCTGTAACCAAGAAGTGATCTTAAGAATAAATCTACTACCTTTCCTACAAGACTTGCCTGCGCATCATTCATCATTTTAACACCATGCTATCCGACGTAGAGGAGGTAGGATTATGTATACATTTGGCACTCCAACATTTACAAAAAAAGTCCAGTTGAAGATACGGTGGCCAAGCTCTTGTCGCACTGTCGGGTCTGTTTGGGTCTCTCCTACCATAGTGACTGGGCCCCAGTGTGGGACTCCCCTGGTACACCGGAATGTCTTTTGGATGCACTAGTTCAGCCATTAAAACAGGAGGGAGTCAAACACTAAAAGGACATTGTGGTGGATAACACATGTCTCTCCTGGGACTTTTGGAGGAATCTTACCAGTGGTGCTCTTTCCAGGTTTAAGTTTTGCCAAATCTCATCATGGTGTAAGAGTCAACATTGGCCATTCTTGGAAGACAACTCTATGGAAAATGAGTTTCAAGATCTGACCCCAAAAAAAAAGAAGTAGCAAAATAGTATAATCATCTCTTTGCTGCTGCTGACAGCAAACTGGAATATCCATACATGGTCTGGGAGTAGTACTTACTGAGCAAGGAGCTGAAAGATCTATGGCAAGTATCTGTAGACACACTTTATCCATTGGTTAAATCAGCTTCACTCAGGAGAAACCCCTTTTTTACACTCCACAGGATATATTGGACCCCACTTAAAATATCCAGAATGAAAGGCAGTGGAGAAGTCAGGTGTCTGAGATGTGGTGCCCAGAAGGTGGACGATATCCATGTGTTTGCTTCTTGTCCTAAGATCCAATAATTCTGGGGAAATGTGGGTAAGACACTCTCCAAGGCTCTGGGTACCGAGGTTAAGGTAAGCCATACTTTAATTTTATGTGGCACTGTCTTGACGCCTGAAGGGGTGTTAGGCTCCATGGGGTTACAGAATAAACTGGTATTTTATCTGATTCTGATTCTGTTAGCTAGGAGAGAGATCTGTAAACTATGGTGTCAGGTGCTGCCCCAAACGTGGAGTGCTTAGTGGAATTCAGTAAGATACTATAGAGATTTAGACCAGAATGTCAATGCATACAGAACAAGATCAGAACCGGGTTATTTGGGAACTTGTTAGATGATTTAGATCCCAATTAAACCAATCTAGTTTACAGGATAAGCTCCAATGATTATACCTCTTGGTTAGCTCAAGATGTGTGCTACGGGTGGTTCCCGTAAGAACATCAGCTGAGATTGGAACCACAAAGTTATAGGCAGCAGGGGTGGATTAGGCCGAGAGGTTGCTATAGCTACAGAGGTGATATGAGGAGTAATACAAAAATTAAATAAATAAAAAATAAACATCTTAATCTTCTGTTTCACACTTTCTTTCCATATTCTCTTAAGAAAGTTAGTAATATATCAATATATTCCTGTCGTATACTACAAATACTACTACAATCCCATTTAAACACTGGAGCCTGTGTACGTCTCCCTTGAACTTCTTCCGCTATTACTTCTTCCACATTTCTAGGAACCATCTTTTCTTTTTCAATCGGACAACCATTTTTAACTTCGTAACAACAACCACAGGTATCAACGGTGTTAACTAATGTATTTTGTTGAAAATAGCATTCTTCATTGAAAAAAGGTTCCGTACTAGAAGTATGCTTCCATTCCCCAGAAAATACTTTACAAAAGTTACTTCTATTTACAATTCTTTTTCTTTTACTTTTGTTCTTCATGGACTGCATTATTTTATTGAAAGTTTTCATTGTGTTTTAAACTAAGATAAACATTTTTCTTTTCAATCCAAAAGTGTTTTCAACAACACTTTGAATCTCCTTTTTTTGTAAAATGCTGATCTCCGTTTGTATTTTTTCCAATTTGTTAACACATTTTGTAGTACTCTAGTTTTATACAATCTTTTTCTAATATCTAAAAATTGTTTCATCCTTCTTTGAACATATTTTGTTTTCTCATAATCCAATTTTCCACGTTTTTGTTCATTTTTCTTTTTCTTCTGTTTGGTTGTACTACTTTTGTTTCTCTTTTCTTCATTTTGAGAATTTGTTGGACTCTTTAAAACTTTTTTAACAAATTGTTTAGTTCTCTTACCAGAAGATTTTTTCTTTAATGATCTCTGTTGTAGTTCATCTAATTTCTCTTTTTCTCTTTTCCTTAAATAGGCCTCTTTCCTTTCTTGTCTTTTCCTTTGCTCTTTTTCTGTCATTGCAACTCTGTTTTAATAATTATGCGGAATATCTGTAAAAAAAGAAAGGTTTAAAAAACTATTCAATATAATTAAAATAATTATATACAAATATTCACATGCATAAATATAAAAATACATACAATTTAAAAACTACAAACATATCCACATATAATTTCCACATTATACTGACACTTACAGCTCAGATATGTTATACAATTTGTTTTTATATTTCTTAGGCCCAATACCCTCACCTTTGCCATGAGTACAATGGTAAATAACCACTACAAAGTGAGAGATAAGAGCATATTAACTGTAGGGATACTGCTTGTGTTCTTGGAACACTATATAAAAAGTGTCTAATAGATTTAAGTGATTGCAATAGTTTTGTGCTAGTGGCTCAGTCAGTGGTGGAAACTAAAGGGAGTGGGTAATTTTATAACTGCATGCACACTTGGTATGTGGTAGAAGTAGTGCATATATCCTCACAGAGTGATTGGAGAAGTGCAAGGGTGCAACCTATGAGATTAAACTAGTCTATACCGTATGCAATATAAGGTCTAGGGGAATAGTGTAATACATATGTAATACCTAGTGATTGCATGACTGCACAAGTAATATCTGGGAGATTACAAAAATATATACAATCTTTGTAGATGATTTTGTAAGTGCAAAGATACTGCATTGTTAATTGAACTAGTAATATTGTAGCACCTGAGTGAATCAAACAGTGAAAAATCAACATAGATAAAGCCTGCATGATTGCATGACTGTAGGGGTACTACATAACAAGTGGCTGTGAGGTTGCATGAATGCAGAGGTAATATCTGGGGGTTATTGTTAACCCTGGGTGGTAAAATCCACTCCGCTCGCGGAGTTTGTGGATATTTGGCAACTCCGCGTTCCGCATAGAACGTGGAGTTACCGAAATCTTTTTGTTTCGCGCTTTTGAAATGCGTTTTCACGCGCGTGTTAGCGACTTACCGGGATCCCTGCATTCGGCGACAAGTTTTCCTATCCGTTCGCGTGCACCACAAGATTTTGGTAGCCGGACGTGTGATCCTGCGAACACACAAAATTTGCAATCTGGAGAAGAATATCTCTCGAGCAGCATAAAACCTTCTAGAAAATGACGATTTGAATGAAAATAACTCCTCAGATTGACATTTGGATTTTTTGTGCAAGGAGTCCTTTTTCTTTTTTTACTTTTTTTTGGAGAGGAGGGAAGTGCCCCAGAGTCTCCAACTTCCTGTTTCTGTCCAGCAGGCTCCTCCCAGTGCTTTGACCATGTCCTGTTCACTTTTCATTTGGATTTGGAGCTACAAGGATCACTCTTTGTGTCTGCTGCATCATATATCATCGGATTTGAGGACTTTTAGATTTGAGGACTTTTGAATTTGAGATTTTACAAGTAAGTTGGTTTGTTTGTTTGTTTGATTGTGGCATTGTAGTTGCTGCAACTACAATTTTTGTACTTTTCATCATTTATTTTGGGTAGCCAGTAGGCCAGGGGCTAGTCATGGGTGCATGAAACAACTGTTTTTGTGGTGTCTGTTGAATTTAAACATCACTTAGGGCATGGATGGCATTGGATTGAATTGCAAAATATGTATTTTGTGGGGTATTTCACTTTTTGGTGTGTGTTAAATAAATGCCTTTGTTGGATGTGTGTGTGGTGTGGTTGTTGTGTAACTTGCAAACCTTGTTTGCCCTGTGGATTTTCATTCTGCATGTTTGCATTAAAGCTGTGTTGTTTAGCATGCCTCCTTTGTCTGGCCATATAGGTCTGCTTGAGTTCATTGTTTTCCAGGGCTCTTGCTTGTTGTGATTGTGAGTGACCATGTGGCTGGTGGCCATTTTGTGTTGGTAGTTTAGTAGTGTCCTGCTTTTGCCACATAGGCCTGCATGTCTTTCCCTTGTTCCTCTTGGCCTAGACTTCTTGTTGTTGTGGGCCCGGCCATGTGGCTGGCAGCCATTTTGTGGAACCAGCCAGTGTGTTTTTGCCATAGGCCTGCAAGCTTTTGGCCTAGTCTGCCAATAGGCCTTTTATCCAGTAGGCCCAGAGCTACTCATGGGTGCATGAAACAACTGTCTCTGTGGTGTCTGTTGAATTTAAACATCATTTAGGGCATGGATGGCATTGGATTGAATTGCAAAATGTGTTTTTGGGGGGTATTTCACTTTTTTAGTGTGTGTTAAATAAATGCCTTTGGTGGATGTGTGTGTGTATGGTGCAGTTGTTGCGTAACTTTCCAACCTTTTTTAGCCTGGTGGATTTTCATTTTTGCATTTTTGCATTAAAGCTGTGTTGTTTAGCATGCCTCCTTTGTCTGGCCATACAGGCCTGCTTGAGTTCATTGTTTTCCAAGCCTCCTGCTTGTTGTTACTGTGAGTGAGTGACCATGTGGCTGGTGGCTATTTTATGGTGGTAGTTTAGTAGTGTGCTGCTTTTGCCATATAGGCCTGTATGTCTTTCCATTGTTCCTCTTGGCTTACTGCTTCCATCCCTTTGCCAGCTGCTGCTCCCTGAGTGACGTAATGCGCAAATCAATGCCAAACAGGTTCCACTTCCATTACATTTGAATTTTTGTTTTTGTTCTTCTTCTTCTTTCCTATCCTTCGTGAGTGTACACAGTATACTATGAAAGCCCTTGTTGTCAAAGACTCACAAATGGCTACACTGTTATGGTTTTTTTATAACTTAAACTCAGTTAATAAAATGTAATAATATAACACTAACAAGTGTGACCACCACACACTGAGGTATTTATTATATTTGTTTGTTTGAACTAGTAGAAATTTAACCACAACAACAAATGCAAAGTTTCACTTATGTTCCTCTGGCTTCTTTGCTTTTAGGTGCATAAAAAGACTGAGGAGGAGGTGTCATCATCACCAGTTGTACTGCCAGACAGAAGTCCTGCTGCGCACCACGTCACGTGAAGTGTGACCACAGACATCTCAGCAACTTGTGCACCTGCGTCCTGCTGACAACGGAAGAAGATGGCCCCAATGAAAGGTACCAGGTCCTCCAGTACCAAGAAAGTTGCCAGTGAGAAGAAGGATCAGAAGAAGGAAGCGGCACTGTCACTTACCAAGACTGGTGTGCTGCCCAATATGTTTTTTGGGAAAAAAAAATGACTCCTGCATCAGTGGTGTCTGGGGACCAAGCTGGGAGCAGCACCTCTGCATCAGCGGGCCCACCCGACCAACCTAGGAGCAAGCCAATGAGTGTCGCAGAGGTAGCCAGTCTACCTGCGCAAACGCCAGCGAGCAGTGATGTTGAAATGTCATTATCGCAAAGTAGTACCCAATAAACGCAGGTGGAAACTCAGCAGATAAGTGGGCAACGACAGCCGGAGCAACAGCCAGAGCTACAGCCGGAACGACAGCTGCAACAACAGTCACAACAACAGCCCACAATACCAGTTATTTCTCTCGATTTAGGGGCAGTTCAGGAAATCGAGCTTCCTACAGATTAAGAAGAGTAAGCCACTCTTTCAGAAGATCCATTGTCTTCCAGATCCCCAGCAAGGAAAAGGAGGGTTAGTCCATCAATTTCTTCTTCATGCCCCCCTTCTGATGATCTAGATACCACTTGGAACCCATCAGCCCAGTCTGAGAGTGAGGCATGCCACGCGACAAGGTTAAGGAAAAGGAAGGTTCCAGAAAGCCTTAGAGCTCTGGAGGAAGCTGTAGGGGAGAACGATGACGAGCCAGTCATCATAAAGATCACTCCCACGCCAGTGGAGATGGAGACCGACATTATTATTACCCCATCCCAAATTGCTGTGAGGGATGTGGCACCGATACCACCAGGACAGGTAACACCAACACAACCTCCATCTTCAATATTTACATTTGCAAAGGCCAGGCAGGGACCTACATCCAGCACAACCACCACCCCAGTAGGTAGTGGTACTGTTACTGCACAGAGTCAAATTCCAGGCACACCCTCCAGTTCATCCAGCATTGCAAGTGGCACCTCCAGCAGCACAAGAAAGTTCACCTCTGCAGTTTGGTACTTTTTTTCGGTCAGCAGTTAGGAGGACAACGTTGCTATATGCTCAATTTGTCAACAAGGTGTTAGTCGAGGTAAGCTTGGTAAAAACTATGGTACTGGAGGCCAAATAACCTATCTGAAAAAACACCACATGATCCAGTGTGAGGTGCACCTACTTGGAGCATAAAAAAGTAAAACTGCACCCATTGCTGTTGGTGGGGATGAAGAAATAGAAGGAGATATGATCGCGGTGGAAGGAGAACAAGAGGGAGACATTTTCTCTGGTACACAATGTAGCCCTGTCCCCAGCAGTATAGTGGCACCGCCCACATCCTAAGCAACATCTCAGTGGCACCGTAGTAAGAGTCAGGCTGAGACACCAAGTCAAAAGAGTGCCACAATGAAAAAAAGTGCGTTGATGAGCCTAACTGGGTTCAAGAAGTCACATGCATCAGCTACACGAGAAACAAAAAAAATCCAGCCTACCATTGTCAGCATGCTTAGGTCGGAGGGGCAGTATGAACGCAACCACCCAAAGGCACGTTTGTACAATGCGAAGCTGGCTAAAATGTTAGCACTGGACCTTCTCCCTTTTTCTTTTGTCTCAGGGGTGGGTTTCCTTGAATTTGTGACAACCATCTGCCCAAAATGGAAGGTTCCCAGCCGGTCCTATTTCGCCGGAGTTGCTTTTCCAGCACTACATCACGATGTGCTGGAATTGCTTGGACAAGCTTTGCAGCAGAGTGCTGTTCACAATATCCACCTGACAACCGACATGTGGACCAGTTGCCAAGCCACTGATTACATGTGCATCACTGCACACTGGATCTCTTTTGTGGGGGTTTGAGAAAAGATATCTGAAGCAGGTGTTGTTAACTGATGAGATTTTTAATGCTACTCGGAAACATGCAACTGTAGCCATGTTCACCATGGAGAAATCTCATACTGCTGCAAACATTTTGGATGAGTTTAACAGCAAGGTCTTTGAATGGCTGTGCCCAAGAGGGCTTAACATTGGCTTTGTTGCCACGGATAATGTCAGTAATATAGTTATGTCCACGCAGGACAGTGGCTATTTCAGGGTCCTGTGTTTGGGTGCACTGCATTAACATTATTGTTCAAGACTTTGTGAACAAAGAAGCCCGAGTCAGCAACTTACTGACCACCTGCAGAAGAATATGCACACATTTCAGCCCTTCTTTTACAGCTGAGGATAATTCAACATGAGCATAGAATGCCAGTCAAGGCACTCATCCAGGAGGTGCCAACACATTGAAGCTCCACTTATTACATGCTTGATCGTCTGTTTGATCAGTACAGACCAATCAATTACTATGTCATGCAAAGAATAAGGGTTGTGACTGTGAAAGGCATGACCCTACAGATGGACCAATGGGACCTAGTTAAATGCCTGACAGAGATGCTACTTCCTTTTGAGCTCTTCACACGTGAAGTCAGCAAGGAGGACTCTACTATGGGCCAAGCTATAAGTTGGTGGAGAGCTTATCCTGTCGCGTTGTTGAAAATACAAGGGTGCATACTCGCATTGTTTCAGAAAAACATTACATTTGTGCCACAATTATGGATCCACGGTGCAAATCGGCACTGAACACTAAGAGATTAATTCCTTTTCCTTTTTCAGAATTGGATGTTGGCCAGTACAAAACTTGGATAGCTGAGGCAGCCAGTGACTTGGAAAATGAAAAGCTGGTAATTAAAGGCACGCTACTCAAACCCACAACAAGTACTGCAGCAGGGCATCCGGCATCAAGTTCAACTTCAGTGCCTGAGGGCAGTGCGTTTGGCTCAGAGCTTTCACCAACACTATCGACAACAGCAAGAACCAGATCATCAGCCCCAGTAAAATCGGCACAGAATTGGTATTTACAGCAAGAGCTTGCTAGGTCCAGTGCTGATTCAAAGTCAAAAGAGGCCCAGCAAAGTGGAGCACCCCTGAACATTGAGCAGTTGGTGCAGGCCTATCTGGATGACCCAACAGAGGTCTACATTGATCAAAACCCATTGCTGTATTGGTATGGAAAAAGGGGCCAGTGGCCAATGCTCAGCAGGCTGGCGATAAACTATCTGGGTTGCCCTGTCACAAGGGTCTCTTCTGCGTGTGTTTTCAGTGCTGCTGGTGCCATTGTAACAGTGAAAAGGACCAGTCTGTCACCCAAATACGTAGAGAGGTTAACCATGATTTAAATGAATCAGCAGTTTATACCACCGAATTACAAAATACGTGAATCAACAAAGGGAAGATAAGGACAGCGACTTAGGTGACGGAAGTAGTGTGTTAGACGATTACCTAATTCTGGTTGAACCACCAGAGTTTGAGGACGAGCTATACTTGCCTGACAACTAGGCCTTGAACTTCTTACTTTCTTTCTTCCTAATTTACTTTTATTTGTGTGTGCCTCTGTCTATCTGGTTCAAAACTTCGAATCACAACAAATCCATCTCCACCATCCTCTAGTCTTTTTATTGCCTTATTGGAGTTGCAGCTGTGTGCATTTAACTTAAGTCCACTCTTCCAAGTCATGCTCTATCCTCCTGACTTTCCCTAAATCCATTTCCCTCAAGCCAGATGATGATTGGATGGAGAATAGTACAAGAAAATGTTGCCTTGTCTAGTCCCTCCAAAAGAAGTGGAACATGATGACTACTATAGCTATCCTCCTTTCCGAGAGAAACTGCCACTTAAATTAAGTTGAGAACAAGGATCAGGTAATAATGGCATGCATTGGACGCTGACTCTGAGTGATTGGTGTTTGTGTTGTTGTTGTTTGTTGTGCATGAAGTAAATTCATTGTGTACTATTATTTAATCTACACACTAAAAGTGACTCAAGTCAATGTTTCCCTTCTTGTTGTTTAATAACACAATTGTACTTCTACTGCAAACCTGTCCATTATATTTTTGAATATGGATTCTGGACTCACTCGGTACACTGCAGACTGAGTTGGACAACACCATGATGATGACCACAGCAGACCTACATGTCTGTGTAGTGATGGAGTCGAGTCACAAGTGTAGTAGTGGTGGTATGACTAACAGCTGTTCATGCCATTGATTTACTTACTTACTTTGTAAAATGCCATGTTGCTGTATTTGTGACATGTGTGCTCTGTCTGGCTCAGTTAAAATCTAAGCTAAGTGGAGGTTGGTTGCATGCCGTGGGCCTGCTCTGTCCCGTTGCTGTTGTAGCTTAATGCTTGAAACAGACAACAGAGCAGACATGATTTAGCCATGCCGCTCTGAAAGTGTGCACACTCCTCCGTAATTTATGCTTTTTTTTCTCCTTGATTTTTAAATATCTCTTTTGTTTTTCCATCTACACTTACAGGCCGGCCTTTACCCTATGCTAAACAGAGAAAAACAACTCATACTCACCTACCAATCCGCATATGCCAGGCAGGCAGTGGCACCCAAGATTGACAGACGCAGCGTCCATGGAAGGGACGACCAGGAGGAATACCGAGATGCAACTCCCCAATTTTACCAGGATAACATACATTAACACTTTAGTATCAACATTCATCATCTTTTAAATAATTTGATTAATTTTTTCTCTTCAATCATTATGACTGTGTGTTGTTTGCTCTCTGCTTATAATTGATCCCTAAAGCAATGTTTTATTTTATATTGAGGTGACTAAATTAAATGTACACCAATAATTGATCACACGCTTGCTAGGGCGGATGTGGTGAAAGCAACACTGATTCAATTTGAAGGCAGGGCGAGGATCTTCTTCTGCTTGCCTACCCATGCTCAGTATATTTGCAAGTCAATTTTTTGTCCAAAGGAACCTAATCCATCATAATCAATTGCCAGCATCGATTGGATGGATCATCCTCCTACACAGCACTAAAGGTTACGCTTGTGTCAAGTGACTCGACGACACAACTACAGTTTGTAACTTGTTGTACTAGGCTATCCCCGCCACCATTATGTTTTATTTTGATTTAGCATTGCTAATCAGCATTATTATTATTGTTTGGCAGTCTTCTTGTGTAATTCATTCTACTACTCCTCCCTTAGTCTCTCTCAGGCAACTGACTGTCTCATTTTCTTTTTTTGCAAATGCTACTGCCAGTGTCTACTACTACCACCACAACCATGGCATCTTGGGAAACCAAACCATCATCGCCATGCAGCCATTGGTGTGCCTATGTTAAACATCAATCACAGGTAAGAGAAGAAGATTGGGGAGGTATAACTAATAATGGAAATGTATTAATTAATTCACACACCCCTTGAGTCCTCCTGTTGCAGAAGGCATAGACTAGGAGGAGAGACTGACAGTACTAGTAGGACAAGAAACTCAGTGAGGGGTACCACATCTATCAGTTTGTGTGTTACAAAATCAGCAGATTATTTTAAATCAAAAACTGGCTGTGGCCCTGCAGCAGCAAGGAAACCGTGTGACGTAAAACAGTAACCCCCCAAAACATTAACATCAAATGTAAAATTTAAGTAAAAATATAAATTAATCCCCTAACAAAAATAAACTATGGAAAAAATCCCACAACACCTGACTCACACCTTTCCCTAACCCCAACCAAAGTCCAACAAGAAAAAGTCCAACCAATCTCCAGTGAATAATGAAACCCCAATTCCCAATTCCCAATTCCCACCCACCAAAAAAAGGAATAAAAAAGGGGAAATCCAACAGGGTCTTTCTTATCAGATTCGGCGGGCTCTGAGTTGCTTATCCAGCAGGACCTTTACCCGCTCCTCTAGGTGCTCCTCTAGGTGTGCCATTCGGAGGAGCATGCGGCACTTCAATGTCCTACAATTGAATCCACTTTGGGGGCAGCATTGTTGGATGTAGTGCGGCAGCGGGTGGCTGCCTGACCCCGGTGCCGTACGACTGGAGAAGACTGTGCCTGGCTGGGGCCCGGGGCATTGGAGGAGGCTTCAGCTGCTGCCGCCTCCTCCTCCGCCAGAACCACCAGCCACCGGTATTTGGGTTGAATGTCCTCCAGCTTCTGGCACTGGGCCATGGCTGCCAACTCCTTCCTGTCTGGTTTAGTTGCTCTTCTGGAAGGAGTAGCTATATCAAGAAGAAAAAAAGGCTATTGTAACAATATACTCTTAGCAAAACAGTAAGACAAATTAATTCTACACATAGTGGCACAGTAGCACTAGCAAGCACAGTACATAACATTTGTGGTATGTATCTCTCCTCCCACTTCCTTAGTCTCTAACATTTGTGGGAGTTTGAGGTATTATATACTAGCACTATGGACTCGAGTACACAGTACACCAGTCTTCTTCTTCTCTCTTGTTTAGCTAAATTACCTAACCTTGTTGTAGCCGCTATGCCAGCTCAGTCAGCTTGCACCCAAGACAAACATATTCGTGACACAGACTCACGTTAGTTTTATTTACTATTGTCTGCAGGTGGGGAAGCTGACAACACAATCATCATATTTTTCTATTACAGGTGGCACTGGCCATACTCTGCTACATCAAGGGTAACCGCTCAATTTAACTTTCACCCTGCTCTGACTACTACAAAAAGGCAGATGATGTCTGATCCAAATGATCATTGCTTATATTTGGGACGAAATGATGTACTTTGTTTTGATTGATTGTGTAAACAATAAACATGCAGCCGCTAAGCCACCCAGGGCAGGCTGACACTGTCGAAAATAAATTAACATAGGTAGGGAGTGGGCCTTGGAGTCGAAGGGAGGCGCTTGATAACAACATACATACACAATATATATGCTGTACATGCAAACTACTGTGAGTCAAGGGTGTATTCTGAAAATACAACTTCTATTCTCCTTGGCTTTGCTATTGTGGCGTGGTTTCTTTTAACTTCTTTTCAAACTAAGACTCTTCATCCAGTGACAATCTCCACCTATGCTATCTATGATGAATAACATCCAGGCACCCATCCATTCAAAGTAAACATGTCTATCATTCTTCTTAATCTCTCAACAAACCTTAGTTTGTTTCACCAACAATAAACATGTATTCTTTTTTTTTTTAAACCACCACCCATGCGTCCTTCCTTCTTTGCTTGCCTTAGCTTTGAGTTTGACCCATGAAACACCCTGGAGGATTCTTGCTATCTACCCATACAGTTTCACCCACCCAGGCAGGCATCTTTTCTTTCACCTTCCACCCATCCTTCAACCACCCATGCATCTGATTCCTATCAGCCACCTATGCATGCATCCCGCTTATCCTTCTCTGCCAGTCATAAATATTACAACTCGCCCGTGCTTCCTCCTTGGCTTCCACCCTTCTTTCCCTTTTGGTTCAACCCATCCATCAACGTCATCTGATCTGACTCTTAGTCTTCTCCATAAAACTTTCAAAGACGAGTTGGTGTCAGCTAGAAGAGGCCATTAGTTACTTAACTCCCGCCGCTAATGCTATTGCTAATGCTAAAGGGTGTCTTCTTTAACCGTTGTTCACAACAACTTAGTCTCTCTCAACAGTACAGTGTACACCCTTGCAGCGAGTGTAATGTCAATACGTATGGAATATAAGTTACCACTGCCCGCCACTGCTGCTGGCTCACCCCCTGCAACGGCCGCATCTTCTGCTCCCTCCTTACCGGCCACGTCGCCTTCGCCGCTGGCCCCGGCACTGGTGGTCGGTACACCAAGAAAAAACATTACACATTTTTTTGATTCCATATACAACTCCCCCTATTTATTCTTTTTCACTAGCAAGATTGAAAAAAAGTTAATACATACATATAAAACATACATCACTAGTACAAATAGGAAACTAGAGTAGAGTAGACTAGTAGTAGTATGTCCTATCCTATAAAAAATAGTAAAATATCTGGTTGGGCATTTTGTTTGTGGGAATTGTCGAAAAGCCACGACATGAAGACTAGAAGAGGACAACCCAAAGGACTGGACTCAGTGGCTAGAGCTATTGGTGAATCTGATTTTTAAAACCTTTTAAATAAAGAGTGGCCAACCAAAGGCTATGAACTCACAACTCTCAGAGTTCATAGAAAAACATCAACTACTGGACAACACCCAATTTGGTTTCCGCAAGTTCCACGGAACCGAAACTGCCTTAATAAAAGCTACAGAGGACATAAGAGTGATCCGGGACCAGGGAGATACAGCAATACTCGTACTGCTCGATCTGTCGGCAGCCTTCGACACGGTCGACCACAAGATCCTGGTCGACCGTGCCGAAAACCTGGGCATCCGCCACATGGCTAGAAATCTGCTCTCCTCCTTCTTGGCCGGTAGATCACAGGTGGTCACACTGGGGCCCTTCCAATCGCACAAGCTGTCACTACCGTGTGGGGTTCCCCAAGGCTCATCCCTTAGTCCGACACTATTCAATATCTACGTGTCGGACCTGGCCTCTGTCATCAAGGCCTATGGGATGAGCCTTACTTCGTACGCGGATGACACCCAGCTTGTGTTGGCCATTAACGGGAATGGAGACAAGGTAGCTGAAAACTTTCAGGAGGGCATGCGGGCGATCGGTGAGTGGATGGCCTCTAACTGTCTAAAGTTAAATGCCGAAAAAACGGAGGTTGTCATATTTGGACATCTCTCCCCAGGATGGTCAAACACCTGGTGGCCCCCCATGCACGGAACACCACCTACACCAGCCATCACCGTCAGAAATCTGGGGGTGATTTTTGACGATAAATTATATTTTATGGCCCACTCAAATAAAATAGCAGCAACAGCCCATCACAAACTTAGGTTGATCAAGAAAATCATGCCGTTTTTACCAACCTCAGTAGGTAAGATGCTGGTAAGCGCCCTGGTGCTGTCATCTCTTGACTATTGTAACGGCTTATTCATTAACGTCCAAGCACGAGTGACCAACAAAATGCAGACCATCCAGAATGCTGCAGCCCGCCTCCTGTCTGGAATCCCTAAGTTCTCACCAATCTCTGAGACTATAAGGGACTCGCATTGGCTCAAGATTCGAAACAGGATCAAGTTTAAAGCTCTGTGCATACTCTATAAAGCATTGCACAACTGTGGTCCACATTTCCTGAAATCCCATCTCAGATACCAGTCCTCCATAAGATCGCTCCAATCTAACAACCTTAAAATCCTTCAAATACCACGAACAAAAACAGTTAACTGGGGCGATAGACGCTTCCTTGTGGCAGCTCCCAGGTTATGGAACTCCCTGCCAGCATCCATCAAAGACAGCCCATCCCTGATGCATTTCCGTAGAAAGATAAAGACCTGGCTGTTTGATCAAGAATAGTTACCGGCTTAACCTCGGGAATACCTTCAAAGTTTCTAGCGCCGAGACGCCTACGGGCAATTGTACGCGCTGTATAAATCTCAAAAATAAATAAATAAATACATAAATAAATAAATAAATAAACTGGGCAAGCTTAGCTACAGACAGCCTAATAGTAGTACTACAGAGAGTCTTAGCAGATGCCGTTGGAGGCAGGGATAACAAGAGTATAGAAACAGATAGTCTAGATCAAAGAAGAATTGGTAAAAAATAGAATTAGGAAACGGAAATAATAATTCAGAAAAAATAAGGTGCAGTAAAGTTAGGGAAGTATAATTATTAATATTACCAACAGGAGGACATACTGGGGCTAGCAGCAGACCACTCTGTAGAGGAGCTGTCCTGTCGGGCATCTTCTGCAGCTGCTCCCGCCGACTCCAACAACCACGTCTTCTTGCCCCTGGATGCTGATCATGAAAGACATAAGAAAGAAAGAGGCAAAGATTGATGATTAGTGTGAAACAAATAAAATATTTTAAAAAACAGTCAAAAAAACATTTATGGAAACAACAATTGCAATAAAATTGACCTATCTAAACTGGTTGACTAGTAATATCGCAAGATTTGTGGACCGTCTAGTTATTATTTATGAACACTAATCCAGTGTTCATTCTGATTCCAGAATACTAACTAAGCCTAAGTACCACCTGACCTATCCCACCTATTTCATATGGGCAAATTGCATTTCCATTTAGTCCTCAAAAATGCATAGATGAAGGACACATGCATACATTTTTGCATACACCGAATTGTTGGTTGGTTGCTGCTGATGTTCTGCTAGTGCTAAGCCTATTACCACTCACTAAACAAACTAAAAAAGGTTCAACTAAGGACTGGGGTAAGCACCACTCAGTGGCACATGACGTAACAGAGGATGCGTCACGCAGACCGCTAAAAAATTACCAACTCATACTAATAAGTAACTAAACCTACCAATCCACCACTATCTCTTAGTGACAGGAGGACAAAGGAAGGACTAGAGTCTCTCTAGCATTACCTAACTTAAGTTCTCTAAAGAACACTCTTACATAATCAGCCCATGCGAGTGCAAAGTTGCAAACAAGTAAGATTAGTAGCGCCTAGCACCTGTGGCATAACAATCTCAGAAGATTTATATACGCAATTTACCTGCAATGTAAGCAGCAGCATTCTTGCTATTTGGAAAAAAATATATTTGCAATATATAACACAGAGCAGAAGAACACAAAGTAGTAATATTAAATAGCTACGCCTGGTGCGTAAGCTGGTTAGGGGTGCGCCGGACCCCAGAGCAGCAAAACACTGACTGGCGCACCCTTCCCCACTGCTAGTCACGCTCCCGAAGCCCGTACCCAGGTCTGCCGCCTGCTGCCAGGGTTAAGGGGAGGTTGCACGGCACAAAACTAACAAGTGCAGCCTCCTCCGCCTCTCCAAATAAGGGCCATGCCTGAACCCCATTTGGGTGCCGAAGGCGGTCGCGGCTCTGGCTGCGGCAGATACGAAAAAAGCAAGTAATGGAAAAAGAGTGAAAAAGTAGTGAAAAACACAAAAAGTAGAAAAATTCTCAAAATATAGAATCAGGAAAATAGAGAAATAGATCATAAATAGAAAAGATCCAAAAAAAGTTTCCAGAAAAAAAGGATTGAAAAGATAGAGGGAGGATAGAAAAGCAGGCCCAGAACCATAGCAAAAAAGTGAAAAACAAAATGGCCACGCACATTGCGACCGCATGGGCAAGTTAGCACAATATTTCCCCCCTGAGCACTCAAAAAGCATTGTGAACACGCAAAACGCATTCGCAAACATGAACTACACATTGCGAACGGGCAGGAACACGCACTACGTGTTCCGGAACAGGAAATACGAACGGGACGAGTGAAAAACAAGATGGCCGCGCCCATTGGCGACCGCATGGGCAAGTTCACAAGCTATTTCCCGCCGACCAGGCAAACAGCAACCCGAATACGCAATACGCATTCCCGAACAGGGAAAACGCATCGCGAGCGGACGGAACAAGCAACTCTGCGTGCTAGCGGAATTCTGCGTAGCTCACGGAGTTTTTTTACCACTTCGCGGAACTCAGCATAGCGCGACCACGCCAACTCGGCCCGGGTTAGTTACTGTAATATGTTAAAAGTGAGTGGGTGATTTTATAAGTCCATAAATGCTGCCTAGGTGATTACAGAACTATTAAGATACTACTTGAATAATTACAGGACTTCAAAGATAGTGCCTGGATGATTTTACAATTACATAAATACCGGCTGAGTGATTACATAACTATAATAGAAGTGCCTGTGTGATTGAAAGACTGCTAAGTTAATGCCTGGGTATTTGAAGCACTTTATAACTAATGTATTGGTGATTGCACGAGTAGAGCAGTAACGTTGAGGGGATTAAAGCAGTACATAGGTAACACCTGGCTGATTGCATGACTACAGAGTTTATATCTAAGGATCACATGACTACATAGGAAGTGACTGGGTGATTTTATAAGTGCACAAGTACTTCATAGGTGATTGCAAGACTACTGACATACTCTCTGAGTGAATAAAGAATTGGAAAGGTCGTGCGTTGGTGATTTTATAGCACTACTAGCTGAGCAACTACATAAGTACAAGGATAGTATCTCTGTGATTACAGGAGTGGAACGGTACTGTCTGTATGATTATATAAGTACATGAGTAGTTCCTAAATCATTGAAAGAGACGTTGGGTAATATCTTGGTGATTGCATGAATGCATACTCAGTGCCTAGAGGTTTGCATGAGTGCAGTACTAATGCCTGACTGATTACAGCAGTGCGGGTGTAGTGCCTGGATCATTCAAACACTGCATGCATAGTACTTGGATCTTTTTATAACTGAATGAGTGTTGGGCCTCGCAAAATATAAACGAGCACACTATTACATAAGTCAACCATAAGTCTCTCCATATTGTTAAATGCATGCATACATACGTCTCTACCTTTTCAAATCACCATCATATCTAAAGAAAATATGTATACCATATTGCTGGAAAAGAGTGAAACCTAGAAATTGAGACATATAATAGATCTGTCTAAGTAATTCCATAACTCCATGGATAGTGTTTGGATGATTATATGACTGCAACGCTAGTAACTAGGTCATTGGAGTAGAGGATGGAAAGTGACTGCCTGATTGCATGAGTGTAGACATAGAGGTCCAGTGCAAAGATAAATATATGAATAGCACCTGAAGGCATAGACAAGTCATTGAGTAGTGCCTACATGAATAGATGAATGCAACAGTAGGACGTGGGTGATTCTATGACTGCAAGGGTAGTGTATGGGTTATAAATGAGTGATAGTACCTACATGATTCCATCAGTGCAGCTGTAAAGCCTGAGTGATTACAACACTGCATATATAGTGCCTGCATCATTGGAAGACTGCATGGTGAGTACTTCACTGTTTTCATAACTGCAAAGAGTTCGGCCTAGCAAAATTTAAAGCAGCAGACTATTACATCACTTAAATACAAGTGTGTTCATATTTTAAGAAGAATGCATACATATGTCTCTACGTTTTCAAACCAACATAATATCTTAAAGAATTATGTACACAATATTTCATAGGTCGATGAGTACTTCCTGTGTGATTACAAAAGTACTACAGTAGTACCTAAGGAATTTGAGGAGAGCAAATGTAGTGCTTGGCAGGTGACTGCAGCGGGCACAAATTTCAATTTACATCACTACATAAGAAATGACGGAGTAAATTTATAAGAGCATGTGTACTTCTTGGGTGATTGCAGGTTTACTGCGGTAGTGCCTCAGTTAATAAACAAGTACAAAGCTAATGTGTTGGTGATTTCATGACAGCAAACTACTAGCTGAGTGATTATATAACTACAAGGATAGTACGCCCGTGATTGAAAGACTGCAATAGTAGTTCTTGGGTGATTATATAAGTGCGTGAGTAGTGGCTACATGATTAAAAATGTGCTTGGGTCATGCCTTAATGATTGCTTGACTGCATAAATAGTGCCTACATGATTGCATTAGTGCAGCAGTAATGCCTGAGTGATTACAGCAGTGTATGTGTACTGCCTAGATCATTCAAAGACTGCATGGGTAGTACTTGGGTCTTTTTATAACTGCATGAGTGTTAAGCCTAGCCAAATATAAACCAGCACACTGTTAAATGACTCAAACATAAGTCTCTCTTTATTGTTAAAAGTATGCATACATATGTCTGTACCTTTTAAAATCATCATCATATCTAAAAGAAATAAGTATACAATATTTATGTAAAATAGTGAAACCTAGAAACTGAGATATGTAATAGATATGCCTAAGTCATTGCATAACTAAATGGGTAGTGCTTGGATGATTGTATGAGTGCAAGGGTAGTCACTGGATAATTGCAGTAGAAGATGGATAGTGACTAGCTAATTGCATGAATACAAACAAAACACATTAACTGCATAGATAAGTGTATAAATAGCACCTGAAGGGATCGATGAGTCATTGTGTACTGCTCAGGCGAATAGATAAATGCAACAGAAGGGCATGGGTGATTCTACGACTGCAAGGTTAGTGTGTAGGTTATTACCTGACTGCATAGGTACAGCCTGCATGATTGCATGACTGTAGGGAAACTACATAACTAGTCCCTGGATGATTACATGCCTGCAAGGGTAATATCTAGGGGATTACTGAAGTACATAGCAAGTGAGTGGGTGATTTTGTAAGTTCATGAGTGCCGCCTGGGTGATTACTGAACTACTAAAATACTGCCTGACCGATTACAGGACTGCAAAGGTAGTGACTGGGTGATTTTAAAAAGTACATGAGCACTGGCTGAATGATTACATAAGTACAAAAAAAGTACGTATGTGATTGAAAGAGTACAAGAGGATTAAAGGAGTACATGGGTAACACCTCGGCGATTGCATGAGTGCAGGGATAAAGTCTGGGAATTTACATGACTACATAGCAAGTGACTGGGTGATTTTATAAGTGCATGGGTACTTCTTTGGTAATTGCAGGACTACTGAGGTGGAGCCTGAGTAAATAAAAGACTGTAAAAGTAGTGCCTGGATGATTTAATAACAGCATGACTACTGGCTGAGTGATTACAAGAGTAGAAAGGTAGTGCCTCCGTGATTCAAGGAGTGCAACAGTTATGCCTGGATGAATATATAACTACATGAGCTATACCTTAGTGATCGCATAACTGCATAGATATAGTGCCTAAATGATTGCATCAGTGCAGCAGTAATGTCTGAGTGATTACAGCACTGCATATGTAGTGCCTGCATCATTAAAACACTGCATGACCAGTACTTGGGTGTTTTTATGCATGAGAATTGGGCCTAGCCAAGTATAAAGCAGCAGACTACTACATGACTTATCTATAAGACTGTCCAATTCTTAAAAGCACACATACATATCTATCTACCTTTTCAAATCATCATGATATCTAAAAGAAATGTGTTGGGTAATTGCAGGGCTAATGAGGTAGTGCTTGAGTGAATAAAGGAGTGGAAAGGTGGTGCCTGGGTGATTTCATAACAGCATAACTACTTGCTGAGTGATTACATAAGTACAAGGGTACATGATTGCATTAGTGCAGCAGTAATGCCTGAGTGATTACGGCATGGATAGTACTTAGGTCTATTTATACCTGCATGAGCGTTCACATATTTTTAGAAAAAGTGTCACAATATTCCTAAAACCATACATGAATATGTCTGTGCCATGACACTATCCAACCTTAAAAATTCACTGAAGAACCTTTCAATTTCAAGCAAACATCAAACATTATACAGCATATTTCAACTGTACCTCTCTAGAAACTTAAAAAAGAAGCTTAATCAATAACACCTTATATCAGAATCATTTAAACCACACTTTTGTGCTGCATCATCACCATTCTACTAGTAGTCACAGTCTTGAGCCTACCACATAAAAAGCAACAATACCTCTTTGTTATATATAAAGCATCTTCAAATATAAAACACATATCAAAATACATATACAAGTAGAAACATGCTTCAGACAGAAGTCCATGTACACCTCAAAAGTTGAGAGATTCCACCTCCAAATGTAAAGCAACAGCTAAAATTATGCTGTATACCGTTTAAAAGAACCAAATCCATAATACACCTCATAAACGTATAACTCACCTTCCAAATAGATTTGTAGATTTTCAAATATCATAAACTCATAAAAGATTTTCTCAGGTACACAATCAATGTAATGGACCTGTCTCAGCAAGGCAGAACCAGTAGTGGCACAGTTTCTCTCTCTTTCTCCACACAAATACATGTAAGTAAAAAATCACATTCCTTCCTACATTATTATTAATATCAAAACACATTTCTATTGGTTAGACATATTGACCCTTACCAACTGACTTTTAAAACTGCCCAAACTGCTACTAGAATTTTTTTAAGTCGCGTCTTCACCGCACACCACAGCGATGGAGCCGCAAACCCATACGGGAGTTCAAAAACATATTACAAATAAAAAATCAACTATTTTTTAAGAACACACCACTTTTAAAGATAATCTTGACTTGAAAAATCTTACTTTAATGAAATTTCATTTACATATACATAACAATTTCACATAATAAATCCACAGCTAAGATCCAACCCTTCCCCCATTCTGCTTAATGCCAGTTTCCATAGTAACAGTTCATGGAACATTCAATTTAACTGATAGGTCACAAGTTCAGCATATTTTCAAGTTCACCACACAATGTTGCAAATGCAACCAGCAGGTGTGGTTGACTTTACAATATATCAGCTTATCCTATCTAGTGTACTTTAAAACATGTTTTACTAACCAATAAGAAACATGCTTTTTAAACACACAAACATGCACCCTATTTTTGAATGTACAGTATACTTAAACACCCAATCAATTCTCCACTTTTTTTAAAAACTGTATCTTGTCCACCATTTTAGACACCTCTCATTCTACCAACTGACTACCTCAGCTACAGACATCTTTTCATCACTTACAGACATCCCTTCATCACTTACAGACATCCCTTCAAGATACTTACAGTGTGGATTGTTGGACATAGCTATGTTTTCCGGTGCAAAGGTTATGCTGAATGCACAGGTATTGACAAAGACCTAGCTTTGCAAAATGTGAACATTAAATGGATTGCACAGATAGGATTAAAGTGGCACCAATTGATGCCTCTGGTTAAAACCTTTTTACATCTCCAACCCCCTGACCTCATGATTGTGCACTGTGGGAGAAATGTCCTAGGCACATTGACTGAGGTAGGTCTGGAAATGCTAATGAAAGATACCGCTGAAAAATTTATGTTGCTTTCCCCCCAAACTGTCTTTGTATAATCTAACATATGCCAAAGACAGAAATGGCAGTGGTTCAATCAATTCTGCCCGCAGATTGAAAAAGCTAGAAAGAATGTCAATAAAGCTGTTTATGCTTACCTCAGAGACCATAGGATGGGCTCCATCTATAACAACAATCTACGTTTTGATATGGATAGCATCTACAGAAGTGATGGAGTACACTTCACAGATAACGGAAACATAGAGATTCTAAACAACCTGAAGCTCTACATCCTCACTTCCATGTAGCGACAACAAAGTCACAATAAAAACAAGGGCTCTTTTTACAGCCACCCAAAAACCCAACATATAACCTAACTTTAGATAACATATATGTATATTTTTTAAAACATTTGGTTGGAGTCGTGCACCCATCGCAATCACACGGGGAGGAGCAGCACTGAGCTCTGCGCATCATTCCCGTTTACAGGGGGGCTGTGCTGAGAGCCACGCACCCATCGTGTTTACACTGGGGCCGCGCTGAAAGCCGTGCACCCATCGCGTTTACACTGGGGGCCGCGCTGAGAGCCGCGCACCAATCATGTTTACACTGTGGGCTGCATTGAAAGCCGCGCACACGTTGCATTTGCACCAGGGCCCGCACTGGGTTCGCAACTCCAAACTTTGATGGAAAAAAAAGTCCACTTCTATTATTTCGTATCCCCCGGGGACCCCATCCCCTGGGGCCTGCGACAAATTCTTTTTTTTAAACAACAAGAAGGTCAAGGACTGCGAGGCCCCCCTCCTCAGGCCATCTGGGGCCCCGGGGACCCCATCCAACAGGGCCTGGCCAACCTTCATTTTTTTTTTAGGGGGGCTGTGTGGCCCCCCTCCTTAGGCCAAATATGGCCCCAGGGACCCCATCCCCCGGGTCCTGGCCTTACCGTTGGGGACCATGGGGGAAGCCCCAATACCCCCATGGTCCCGCCGGCTCCCGGCCTCCTGCAGGAGCTAGCACTGCATTTGGATAATGGGAGTTGCTGACATGCAGTTCTCCTTGCTCAAAAGCAATCTGCTTTGGTTTGTGGAAGCGAGAGCAGTTTTCCTGCTCTCGCTTCCAAAAACCAAAGCAGGGTTTGCTATGACAGGGCAGGAGCACGTACTCCCGCCCTGCCATAGCAAACAGCAATGTCCCCAGGGGTGGGCACCCAGGGACATTGCAGGAGCCGGCCCTGGGGTGTGGGGGTCCCCAGGGACACCAAGGGCTCCAAGAGGGGGCCACGCAGCCCCCTCCCAAGTGTGTAAAGCCCCAGTGAGGAGGTGGCCCCCGGGGCCAAGGAGTCTGCAACAGACCCCCGCATTTCAATATTTAGTGCCCAGCCACCCATTTTCTTAGAAGCCCCAGGGAGGTGTTGGTTCCCGGGGCTGCAGGGGGGCTGCATGCCCCCCGCACATAATGGATATTGCCCCGAGGAGGGGCATTATCATGTCACTGACCATGTCATGAGTGATGTAATATGTGATGTCATCAGCAGTGCCTTGTGGGGCACGAGTTATAGTTAGCTCTACTAACTATAACGTTTGAATTTCTCTGGTTTTGTACGAGTGAAATGTCCAACTAACTATAACGTCCCTGAAACCTATGGTTTTTTCAGTGAATTTCTAAGGTTTTTTAAATGCAAATTTCTAACTATAATGTTCATTAAACCTATAGTTTTTTCAGTGATTTTAAATGATCATTCCATTCTCAACCTGGTGAAAACAACCGATATCGCCAGTTGTCCAGCAATAGTTCTGCAAAAGAAAATCGCCACAAATGAGAGCAACAACTAACACTTATTATATGCAGAGTAGGCATTCCTGTGCAAAAATAACACGAAAACATCACTTCCCAATGTTTTCAACGAGCAGCCAAATCTGCGGTGCGATCCAAAAACAGGCAATAAGCTGCGTTAGCAGTAGGAATGTAACATCTGCCTTTTAATGGTATAAAGTAGAATGACTACCTACAGTGTGAAAGGGAGCCCAGCCCAGAATCACATCTGAAGACCAACACATGTCATAGAGCTACAGATCATGCAGCTCCGACACACAAGAATGCCACAAAACCCACTGCCACCACCCTCAGGACCTCCCCTGGACCACCCCCCAACTACCACCAAGGCAGCGCACAACAGGACAGCAGACCTTCCAAAAATGGCATGGTCCCTCAGCCACACAATTGCTGAATGTTGCGAGATGTGGCAACCAAACATGTGTGAAGGATGCAAGTCACCCACCAATAATAATGCACACAATACCAAGTGTAGCGGTGATGTGCTTGACAGACCTCATTGCGCAGAGCACAAACCTCTCCATGTGTACATATACTGCTGGTGCTTGTAGTGTTGTGGACAGTGGATGCAACCATGTTACCTCAGGCAGTAATAATCACCCGTAAGGGTCTCTAGGAGCTGGTGGCCATCAGGAAGATTAAGCAAGCTATTGCCCAGAGTCACGTGGTGCTGGGCTAATCTGCCACCGGGGATCGAACCGTGATCCCCAGATTCCAGCGTCAGTCGCCCTGGCCTCGGCGCCACACCTCTGCCAGTGGGGACGATCTCGATCATGTACCTGTGTTGTCGTTCCCTGTAAGCGGAAGTGCAGAGGGCTGGTCCAATGTACGCCACTCCAGCGTAGAAGTGTGAATAAATAGGCCGGGGCTTTGGGTGTGGTTCACTTGTGTGAAGGCCAACGCGGCTGCCAGAGCGGCGGCCCTCACCCTGCAATGTGGCTGCCGCCATGACCGCGGGCCTCCTCGACACAGGCCCCCAGCGAACACAGCGGCATAGCATCGCAGAGTTATGTCTGTACAGACTACTGCCTTCGATCTACACTGCGGACAGCAGGGCTCACAATTCAGATGGAGTCGCGATTGCAGATGACGCAGTCCAGTAGGTAAGACACATTGCTCCCAGTGCGGCCCACCCGGACCACGCATCATCGCAGGCTGCATACACGCTGAGCGCCAGAGGTACCATTAACTCAGAGCACCTCAAGTCAATGCCACATGGCCTTATTAAAGCAGAATTCATTAGACAAAAGTCATTGCTACCAGTACGGCCCGCCCGGACCACACATCATTGCAGGGTGCGCACACGCTGAGTGCTTCAGTGCCACTAACTCAGTGCACCACAAGTCACTGCCATGTTGCCTTACTGAGGCAGAATTCATTAGACATAAGATATATCCACCAGTGGGGCCCGCCCGGACGACGCATCATTGCAGGGTGTGCACACGCTGGTTGCTTCAGATGCCACTCACTCACTGCACCATAAGTCAGCCCCACGTACCCTTATTAAGGTGGAGTTCGTTAGACAAAGGCCATTGCTACCAGTGCGGCCCACCTGGACCACGCATCATCGCAGGCTCTACACGTGTGGAATGCTTCTGGTGCCACTAGCTGTGCAGCTCAACTCAGCGCCACATGGCTGTGGGACTTTGCTGACCGCTGCCTCTGGCCTACACTGCAGTCAGCAAGGCTCACAATCAAAATTGAGTCTTGATTAATTCATCATCATCATCATCAAATCTTTATTTCGGCCACCAGGGCCATAAAAGATAACAAAGTACAACATTACAATACGATACAATAAAAAACAATAAAATTCCATGAACAGCAAATTTTTAAGAACATCAGGCAATTAGCTCGTTTGCAAAGACTTGATGTAGCGCATGCGAGTAAACCACATGGAAGTTAAAAATTTTGCCACCGCAAGTACTATTGGGGGGGAAAGGTCTGTTTTTAATATTCTGAAAGCGGGGGCATAATGTCTAAAACCCATATTGCTGAGGAGGGGCCTGAGCCAATAACTCCTTGCTCTGCGATAGGTCGGACAGAAAAATATGATATGGAGATCCGTTTCCTCAGGGAGTAGACATATGGGGCAATGAGCAGTGTGGTTTGCATGTGCCCACCGGCTTGTGTAGGCCCTTAATGGCAGTGTGTTATAACGCCATTGCATAAAGAGTTTCCTCGTTAAGGGCGGGCCCATATCATCGTAAATAAGCTTGATTAATTAATTACAGAGTCCAGTAGGCAACTAACTACAACATCCCTAAAACCTACATAATATCCTTTTAGTATTCTTGCTTTAAGAACTTTTTTTATATCAAATATAGCTTTAGTACAATGACCAAATTCATCTTGCAAGTCCAAAGGAACACTGAATGGTAGGCTACACTGCGGACAGCAGAGCTCACAGTTCGAATTCAGTTTTGATTTATTTATTGCAAAGTGAACTGTACTCCATGTCGTTGGATTTTCTCAAGAGGAAGTCACAAAATGCATTCCTCGATGTCTGGGCTGACTACTGTCTTCGATCTACTCTGCGGACAGCAGGGCTCACAATTCAGATGGAGTCGTGATTGCAGATGACACAGCCCAGTAGGCAAGAGACATTGCTCCCAGTGCAGCCCGCCCACACCATGCATCACTGCTGGCTGCGCACACGCTGAGCTCCACAACCACCACTAACTCTATACAGCTCAAGTCAATGCCACGTGGCTGTGGGCCCTTCCTGACAACTGCCTCCAGTCGACACTGCAGTCAGCAGGGCTCACAATTCAAGATTAGTACTGATGCAAATTGTGCAGAAGACTATAATCGGTTAAGAAAACCAAATGCTCCCAATCTGTGCAGCTCAAATGAACGCCACGTGGCTGTGGCTCTTTGCTCACCACTGCCTCCGGCCTACACTGTGTTCAGCAGGGCTCACAATTCAAAATCAGTCTTCATTCAATAATTTCACAGTCCAGAAGGCAACTAACTATAACGTCCCTGAAACCTACATATTTCGACATTGTATTTCATAAATGTTTCATCTTGTGTTCTATACGCCTACACTGCGGTCAGCAGAGCTCACAATGTGAATTCAGTCTTGATTTATTCATTACAGACAGAATTGTTCTCTCTGTCCTTGGATTTTGTCAAGAGGAAGTGGCAAAAAGCATTCCTCGATGTCTGTGCTGACTACTGCCTTCCATCTACACTGTGGATTGCAGGGCTCAAAATTCACATTGAGTCGCGATTGCAGATGATGCAGTCTAGTAGGCAACAGACATTGCTAGCAGTACGGCCCTCCCAGACCACGCATCATCGCTGCCTGTGCGTACGATGAATGCTTTTGATGCCCCTAACTCAGTGCACCACAACTCATGGACCCTTTATAATACAATCTTTTGTGCATAATTTCAGATCTGCTTCCCCTACCTCAGTGTACCACAATTCATGGACCCTTTACGATAGAATATTTTGTGTATTATTTCACATCTGGTGCCCCTACCTTAGTGCAGCACAAATCATTGACCCTTTATGATTGAATTTCTGTGTGTGGTCTGAAGATTACTGTTGTACTTGTTGCCAGCAATAACCATTGTTGCTTACACTCACCACACATGCACCCATCACAGACGTCACTGGACATGTGACCCTGGTAATAAAAAGGGGCCGAGCGTACGTGCCCGTACCCAGTTCCACTATCTATCTAACTGTGTCCGTGTGTTCATTATGTATGCATGAGGCTGCCCCTGGGCCCTACCACATTAAATTGTGCTGTGGACAACGTATGCAACCATATTACCTCTGGCAGTGTGGAAATCTTTGGTTATTTAACTTTGTCTCGGTCATTGTATAAGCACGTAGGTAGAGATTTGATCTTTAAAGTACTGCAAGGAGAGTGTATAGTGAATTTATAAGTGCTTGGGGATTGGTGGAGTGATTGTATAAGTACATACGTTGGCGCAGCCTAACCCCGAACACAAGCTTGGCTCTAATTGGCTGCCCCCCATGTGCCAAAAACTGAACCTTGAACTTTCCATGGCCCTGTATTGCTACAGCTGCAACACTCCACTGAATGTGCAATAAACATTCATATCCACAAAGATGTGTCATGTCCACCATCTTTCATGTGTAGAACTATGGATGAATGTAGGGTCAGTGATTCCCCATACCTTCCATGTTGGCCATGTTGTGGGACTTGGCTCACAGAGTGACACATTGGCGCTTGCGACCCGGGTGACGTCAGCACTACAACAGGGACAACAGCCCAGGATGGAGCCACGCCCATAGCTCCGAGTCATTCTTCACAGCTTCACACAGGACTGGCATACGCCAGGCCAGCCCACTCCGCTTACGGTTACAGGGAAGGACAACAACGCTACATGGCCCAGATTTTCATTGGGATGTATGACGTTACAACGCACACTTTTACAACGCATGCACTTACAACGCATTTTTTACAACGCATAATCCATTACAACGCATGACATTACAACGCATGACACTACAACGCATTTTTAAAAAATACCTTTACAACGCATTGCCATTACAACGCATACTACCTTTACAACGCATACCATTACAACGCATTATATTAAATTACATTTAAGGTAAGTATTAGATAGTATAGGGGTAAAAATTACTATTCTAACTCCAGGGGGTGCAACAGTAGGGTAAGTGTTGGATAGTATAGGGGTAAAAATTACTATTCTAACTCCAGGGGGTGCAACAGTATGGTAAGTGTTGGATAGTATAGGGGTAAAAATTACTATTCTAACTCCAGGGGGTGC
The DNA here is from genome assembly GCF_964204655.1 of Triturus cristatus. Classification (NCBI taxonomy): domain Eukaryota; kingdom Metazoa; phylum Chordata; class Amphibia; order Caudata; family Salamandridae; genus Triturus; species Triturus cristatus. The sequence goes on from NC_140586.1 coordinate 583,117,885, forward strand.
AACAGTAGGGTAAGTGTTGGATAGTATAGGGGTAAAAATTACTATTCTAACTCCAGGGGGTGCAACAGTAGGGTAAGTGTTGGATAGTGTAGGGGTAAAAATTACTATTCTAACTCCAGGGGGTGCAACAGTAGGGTAAGTGTTGGATAGTATAGGGGTAAAAATTACTATTCTAACTCCAGGGGGTGCATCAGTAGGGTAAGTGTTGGATAGTATAGGGGTAAAAATTACTATTCTAACTCCAGGGGGTGCATCAGTAGGGTAAGTGTTGGATAGTATAGGGGTAAAAATTACTATTCTAACTCCAGGGGGTGCATCAGTAGGGTAAGTGTTGGATAGTATAGGGGTAAAAATTACTATTCTAACTCCAGGGGGTGCATCAGTAGGGTAAGTGTTGGATAGTATAGGGGTAAAAATTACTATTCTAACTCCAGGGGGTGCATCAGTAGGGTAAGTGTTGGATAGTATAGGGGTAAAAACTACTATTCTAACTCCAGGGGGTGCATCAGTAGGGTAAGTGTTGGATAGTTTAGGGGTAAAAATTACTATTCTAACTCCAGGGGGTGCATCAGTAGGGTAAGTGTTGGATAGTATAGGGGTAAAAATTACTATTCTAACTCCAGGGGGTGCATCAGTAGGGTAAGTGTTGGATAGTATAGGGGTAAAAATTACTATTCTAACTCCAGGGGGTGCAACAGTAGGATAAGTGTTGGATAGTGTAGTGTAATATTATGCGTTGTAATGGTATGCATTGTAATGGTAGTATGCGTTGTAATGGAATGCGTTGTAAAGGTAGTTTTTAAAAATGCGTTGTAGTGTCATGCGTTGTAATGTCATGCGTTGTAATAGATTATGCGTTGTAAAAAATGCGTTGTAAAGGTAGTGCGTTGTAAAAGTTGCGTTGTAAAGGTTGTTCCCCTTTTCATTGCAGTGATCTGCTGGTCACAGCCTAGTTGTCAGTATGCCACTCCCTCATGGCTAGTATACACCCACACCACACCCATCCAGCACAGGCATCACAGGACACGTGACCCTGCCAATAAAAAAGACTGGGCGCAAGTGCTCTACGCCATTTCAGAGTTGCTCGCACTGGATGCACTGCGGCCAGCACAGGCACACTGGCACGGGATGGTGACTTTCGGTCCACTGAGGTACATCTACCGTAACTGCTGAGCAGGTGTGCAGCCTGCGGTGATGGCCCGTGCCGGCGGACTGGACAGCTCAGGTTTTGTGTGCCCTGCTGGACCTAAGTGTAGGCCTGAGCCATCAGACAGCGCAGGCCTACTGCCACATGGTGTTTCCTCGCTGGTCACAGAGTTAGTGGCACTGCAAGGGCTGACTGGGTGTGCAGCCTGCGATGAAAAGCTGGGTGCACTGGTATGTCCTCTGCCATGGCGAAATCAAGACCCAGCACCAAATGTGAGACCTGGTGGCCTGTGGAGCGGGGCTGCAAGATATGGAGGGTATCCTGTCCGTGGGCCCTGGGCTTGGGGCTTGCAGCAGCACGTGGTAGGCCCTCTTTTCTACACGCAGGTTGTGAAAGGTGAGCAGAGAAGCTTATTTGCTCAGCGGCGGTCAGTCACCTCCGGGCAGTGGGAGTGGATGTGGTGCAGCAGCCTGGGTGTGCAGCGATGGGTAGGCACCTCCGGGCAGTGGGAGTGGATGGGGTGCAGCAGCCTGGGTGCACAGCAGCAGGCAGACACCTCTGGGCAGTGGAAGTAGATGGGGTGCAGCAGCCTGGATGCACAAAGGCAGGACAGCGATTTAGGCGTGCGCAGTCGTCTATACTCTGCCATTTTTGCCATTTCTGATTCTGTACTATGTTTCAGATGAGTGAGGTTGAGGGCTCCACTATGTCATGGCACATGGTTGAAGACACACCCATGGTGGAAAGGTAAGCTGTGAGGGTTTTGTCCACAGTGTGGGCACTCACTGACCCTCTCAACCTCTTCCTTTCTCTCCCTCACACTCTTTCTTTCTCTCTTCCTTTTAGATGAGTTATAGGTTTAGTACAATGACCAAATTCTTCTTGGTAGTGGAAAAGAACACTGAATAACAGTCTACACTGTGGACAGCAGAGATCGCAATTCGAATTGTTTTGATTTATTTATTGCAGAGTTTTTTGTAAGCTATTTTGTAAAGAGGAAGTGAGAAAAAGTATTCATGGATGTCTGTACTGACTACTGCCTTCAATTTACACTGCAGACAGCAGTGTTCACAATTCAGATCGAGTCGCTATTGTAGATGAGGCAGTCCTGTAGGCAAAAGACATTGTTCCAGTGCGCTCTGTTCGCACTACGCATACGCATCTAGGCCTGGGCGGTAAATTCCGTTCCGCTCGCGGAATTTGCGGAATTTCGGTAATTTCGCGTTCTGCGGAGAACGCGAAATTGCCCAAAATTCTGCTTTCCGCGACTTCGCGAAATTTTTTCTTGTTCGCGTTCTCAAAATGCGTGTTCGCAAGATATTTCTCCCCGAGCACGGAAACAGCAACTGTGAACAGGAAAAAAGCATCGCGAACAAGCAATTCCACATGTTCGCGGAATTTCTGCATGTTCGCGGAGATTTTTTACCGTTTCGCGGAGATTTGCGTAACGCGATTACGCAAATTCCGCCCACCCCTATACGCATCATCGTAGGCTCCGCATACTCTTTTTGTTGCTTCGTGTACTGCAAACAGGACAGCTCAAGTCAACGCCACATGGCTATGGGGCCTTGCTGACTGCTCTCCCTGGCCTACACTGTAGACAGCAGTGTTCACAATTCAGATCGAGTTGCTATTGCAGTCCTGTAGGCAACAGACATAGTTTCTAGTACGGCCCACCCACAGTACGGATCATCACTCGCTGTGCACATGCTGAATGCTTTTGATGTGGCTATCTGAGTGCAGTAGTACTGATGGACCCTTTATGATACAATCGTTTTGTGTATTATTTCAGGTATACTGCCTGTATCTCAGTATACCACAAGTCATGGTTCTTTTACGATTGAATCTTTTGTGTATTATTTAAAATCTGCTGTCCCTACCTTACTGCAGCACAAACTATTGACCCTTTTATTATTGAATATCTGTGTGTGATCCAATGATTACTGTTGTAGTTGATGCTAGCAACAACCATTCCCTGAGGGTTGGTTTACACTCACCCCACACGCATTCAGCACAGACGTCACTAGATATGTGACCCGGGTAATAAAAAGGAGTCGAGCGCACGTGCCCGTACCCACTTCCACTATCTATCTGTGTCCGTGTGTTCATTATCTATGCATGATACTGCCCCTGGGCCGTACCACATTACATTGTGCTGTGGACAGCGTATGCAACCATGTTACCTCTGGCAGTGGGGAAAACTTTGGTTATGTAACTTTTAGGTGCATGGCTATCACAGGTGGAAGGCTACTTTACAGACCATGAATATTGATGAAGATGACGGTTGCATGTTGTGTGTAGTGTAAGATATGTGTACATAGCAAAAAGTTTTCAAAAAAGCTTTCTAAGCAGAAGAGGTGTGTCTCATCAAATGCTGTAGAGAGAACGACTAAAATGGGTGGTGTTCTCCAACAGCTACAATGGGAAATGTTATGAACTAATCAAATGCTTTTTTTTAAGGTCACATGGCAATCACGCACCCATCGCGCAAGGAGACCGCACTCGACGTGATTTTGAGAAAATATATTTACCATAATATAAGTTTATTACAGTTAGAAATATATAAATGTTTAAAATATTTTAGATTATCCCTTGCTCTCATATACACTATAAAGTTATTTAGATATAGTTTTGAGACATAAAGAAACTAGCACACTGTCAGCGTTTAGGACGTATTTCTTAAAAGAAAGGCAAAACTGATTTCCACTGCATTCGGAGCGTGTTTACAGCAATCAATAAATGGTTGACCGCCCGTGTTTAAGAGTGCATCGTACTGCACTATGAAGCCCCGCTGGGTGGATTCGATGCTACATAAGATATTACATAAATAAGTATAAGGGGGCTGTTAATTTTTTATTCTGTTCAGAGGTAGGGGGTCTGTCCTTTAACCGAAGACCCAATAAGAGATGGCAGCTAACACTTGTTTGAAGAGGCGACCCCTTTCACTGGACCTATTTACCTCTCTTATCACAAGAGCCGGGCCCCGTTGTCCCCAAACTAACCCCTCCAGCCACCTTTTCAGATCAGTTTTCCTTCACCAGCGGCCTCCGCCCATGCGAGAGACATTAAACCTCTGTTTGCACAGGCGGGCCGAGTGTCTGGTGTCAAAGGACGGCTGGTTATACAGGGGCTCGTTCACAGGGCCTCGGCACGTGCTTTGAAGAGAAGTGAGGCAAACATGCCTGCATCCTGCAGCCAGCCAGCCGAGCGTGGTTCGAGTCACTGCGTGCCGAGCCAGAGGCAGCCGCTGCACTACAGAGTAACATTTTTGGCGCGCATGTGCACGATGTAAAGCATCACGCACATGCGAGAGTCTGGACAGGTCAGGCAAAAGAAAGTGTGAATGCAGGCAGCCATTCATATGAAAAAAGCATTGACAAATGCAATAGGACTCATCCTATTGCATTGTAAACAAAAATGTGGGTGCCGAAGAAGGCAGGAACGGGAGTGGGTGTGGGGGTGGTGGTGGTCAGAGAAGTCACAAACTTTGGGAGGGAACAGGGGGAGGCAGGGGAACAAAAGAGTTGCTGAAGTAAAGGGGCTGATAGCCATGGAAGGATACAAATAACGTCATAGCAGTAAGGAGGAGGGGCTAATAGGCCGGCAACCAATGAGAATGCAGCATTTCAGATTTGAGCCAATCAAAAGCATGGGCAGAGAGTGGGCGGAGCTTCCCCCACAATACTGTATACAGCAACTTTTGCCGAGACAGCGCATGCGTTGCCTAGGCAAAACCTAAAACTGAGGGAATGGTGTACCCACGCAACACCACACATCTATGACGTAACACAGGGCCTAGCAGCGAGCACTCATCGCATACGGAACACAGCTTGGTACCGCGCACCCGTCACATACCAAACTAGCAGCAGGCACGACCTCATACATATATGATGTTAGGCGGGACGCGGTGCCACAAACCCATCGAATACGAAATGCGCATCCTTTACGAGGTTAGCAATATGGCGGATGGGATTTGTGTGCTGATGGAACTTGGTACACTACGGGACTCCAGTTATCTCCCCCCCCAAAAAAAGACAAACATACTTTTTTTTGAAGTTATAAAACATTACATAATTTTTTTAATTAAATAAAAAAGGCTAATAGAGTTCCAAAATATTACAAAAAAAATAGAAAACTATAGGTTTTATAAAAATTAAAATATGAAATTAACATTTAGAAAACCTTCGAAATTCACTGAAAAAACCATAGGTTTTACAGACGTTATTGTTAGGAATTAGCATTTAAAAAACTTTTGAAATTCACAAAAAAACATAGGTTTCAGGGACGTTATAGTTATTTGGACATTTGACTCATATAAAACCAGAGAAATTCGCCCGTTATAGTTAGTTGAGCTAACTATGACTCGCGCGCCCGCAATGCACTGGTGATGACGTCACATATTACATCACTCATGACATGGTCAGTGACATCACTCATGACATCTCAAATGACATCCAAGACAAAATCCTAACTTTACGACTTTCGGTGTTCACAAAAGGCATGTTGGAGAAGCAAAGTTAGGATTCCTAACTTTACTACTCCTAAACTGAGAAAAATACTAACTTTACGACTTTCGATAATCACAAAAGGCATTTAGGTGTAGTAAAGTTAGGATTTCTAAGCATTAGTAATGAAGATAAGATCACATCCTGAAAGAAACATGAATACTAATGACTCACAGATTCATAATTATGAATTTGAAATTTGTAGCATAATTAACTGAATAATAACAAGATTGTGAATACAGTCCTCTTGACCATTGGCATGTACAAAAATGAGCGAAACAATTCTTTGAAGTAACTGTTATGTATTGGTTTTTAATGTTAATGTCTCTTGAAACTACATATCCCACAATGCGTCATTATCATCCAAGTGGGCATGTCTGTATAAAATGTAAAATGAAGGAAATGCATCAAAATGTGTTGGTAGTGTAATTAAAGGATTTTGGATATGAAACTCCTGGAGCGTGACATATATTTTTTGGGTGATTTTATATATATACAGAAAAACAACAGAAATAAAAGAAGACATAAATAAACAAAATTAATTATAACAGTCCACAAAAACTATACCCCAACCAATTACTTCTGTCCCTAGGTGGCACTCAGCCCATTAGAGATTAACAACACATCAACATGTAAGGTAACTTGTGATACACATATTAACAAATTGAAGAATAAAGTGTTATTTGAGCTAGTCTCTAATCACCACTTAAAACAAAGACATACAGTAGCAAACAATAAGTGGGCAACTGATAGTAACATGTAGCAGAATGGAGGCAAGAGCTGCCAAAAGAGCTGTAAAAGTGCAGATGCTTTTTTAAACCAAGCAAGGCACACCAACCGATAGAAATCAAAATACGGGGACACAGGCATTGAATTTACAACAAATGTTTTCACAAATAGAAAAAAGTACAGAAAAGAAATAACGAAAAGTTGGGAAATAATCACACTTGAAAAATACATAGAAAGTGACAGATTGCCTGGGGGATTATGCATATTTACGGGGCCAAACCACCCTGATGTAAGACTGCAGATGCTGTTAGAATGGAGTAAAAATAATGCAATATGATCTAAAAATATGATGAGAATTATAACAAACTATGCTAAAATGGATGCAGACGATTTAACCAAGTCCATCAGAGAAGCTAAAGAAAAAATGTCAACATGCCCTAGCACAGATGAGATCTCCAAATTAAGGAAAATAAAATGACATACTATAGAAGCAAAAACCAATATACTATTTCCAGTGGCAGAAATATTTGAATCCAACATGAATTTCAGTGATGGAGAAGGAACTGTGGAAGGTGTAACAAGAGTGACACTTTTGGAATAAATGCAACTGATGTATTTGGACAATTAAACATCAAAAGGAAGAGGCAGAGGATGCAATGTTGGTGGAGGCCAAACAACAAATATCAAAAGAAGCGTAGAAAATGTAGAAGAGGGGGTGGCACAAAAAAGAAGTTACAGAGGGAGTGTTTTTCTATTTAGCTCTTCTGCAAATCTTCAAACCTTGGAGGACTGAAATGGAATTACTTGGAGATTTTGAGTGCTATGAAGATTCTTTCAAAGCATGTAAAGTCATTGCTACCAGTGAGGCCTGCCTGGACCACGTATCATCACAGGGTGCACACACACTGAGTGCTTCAGGTGCCACTAACTCACTGCACCGCAAGTCATTGCCACGTGGACTTATTGAGGCAGAATTCAACGCAAGCCGCAACACATGGTGCCACTATCCCTGTTCAACACAATCTGGTGACACATGGTGCCAGTAACCCTGTTCAACACAAGCCAAATGATCCCACATGTGGAACTGAGTCCTTAGTACTGAATGGCAGTGACCCCAAGTCCGTGGCATCGACCAGAGCACCAGACTCCCTTTGATCAGTTAGGCATATTTCCATTTGCAAGACCTGCGACACGTGGTGCCACTAACCCTGTACAACACAAGGCTCGACACGTGGTGTCACTAACGCTGTTCAACACAAGCCGATCCCACATGTGAAACTATGTCCTGAGTCATAAATGGCAGTGACCCCTAGTCCATGGCAGCGACCACAGCAGCATACTCCCTTTGATCAGTTAGGCATATTTCCATATGCAAGGCCAGTGACACGTGGTGCCACTAACCATGTTCAACACAAGCCGAACAATCCCACATGTGGAACTGTGTCCTGACTGAGTCCTGAATGGCAGTGACCCCAAGTCCGTGGCAGCAACCACAGCACCAGACTCCCTTTGATCAGTTAGGCATATTTTCATATGCAAGGCCGGCGACACGTGGTGCCACTAACCATGTTCAACACAAGTCGAACAATCCCACATGTGGAACTGTGTCCTGAGTCCTGAATGGCAGTGACCCCAAGTCCGTGGCAGCGACCCCAGCAGCATACTCCCTTTGCTCAGTTAGGTATATTTTCATATGCAAGGCTGGCGACACATGGTGCCACCAACCCTGTTCAACACAAGCCGATCCCACATGTGGAACTTTGTCCTGAGTCCTGAATGGCAGTGACCCCAACTTCATGGAAGCGACCACAGCACCAGACTCCCTTCGATTAGTGGCGCGTATTTGCATATGGAAGGCCGGCAACACGTGGTGCCACTGAACCTAAACCATGCAGGCCAGTGGGGCCACCAACCTAAGCATGTGGCTGTGGGCCCTTGCTCACCGCTACCTCTGGCCTACACTGCAGTCAGCAGGGCTCACAATTCAGATACAGTTGTGACTGCAGATGACACAGTAGGCAAGAGACATAGCTCCCACTGCGGCCCATCCACACCAAGCAGCATCACAGGCTCATACACTTCGACAGTGTATTCTATACATATTTCATCTTTTCATGATACGCCTACACTGCAGTCAGTAGGGCTCACAATTAAAATAAAAATGTTGATTAATTAATTACAGAGTCCACTAGGCAAGTAACTATCACAGGCCTAAAACCTACATAATATCCTTTTAGTATCCTTGCTTCAAGAACTTTTTTTATATCAGTTATAGCTTTAGTACAATCAACAAATTAATCTTCAAGTGCAAATAAACACTCAATAACACTCTACACTATGGGCAACAGAGCTCGCAATTTGAATTTTTCACACATGGTGCCATTAACCTCGTTCAACACAAGCCGCGACACGTAGTGCCACTAACCCTGTTCAACACAAGCCGATCCCACATGTGGAACTGTGTCCTGAGTCCTGAATGGCAGTGACCCCAAGTTTGTGGCAGCGACCACAGCACCAGACTCCCTTTGATCAGTTAAGCATATTTCCATATGCAAGGCCGGCGACATGTGGTGCCACTAACCCTGTACAACACAAGGCGTGACACGTAATGCCTCTAACCCTGTTCAACACAAACCGATCCCACATGTGGAACTGTGTCCTGAGTCCTGAATGGCAGAGACCCCAAGTCCGTGGCAGCGAACACAGCAGCATACTCCCTTTGATCAGTTAGGCATATTTCCATATGCAAGGCCAGCGACACGTGGTGCCACTAACCATGTTCAACACAAGCCGAACAATCCCACATGTGGAACTGTGTCCTGAGTCCTGAATGGCAGTGACCCCAAGTCCGTGACCGTGACCACAGCACCACACTCCCTTTGATCAGTTAGGTAAATTTCCATATGCAAGGCCGGCGACACGTGGTGCCACTAAGCCTGTACAACACAAGGCACAACACATGGTGCCACTAACCCTGTTCAACACAAGCTGATCCCACATGTGGAACTGTGTCCTGAGTCCTGAATGGCAGTGACCCCAAGTCCGTGGCAGTGACCACAGCAGCTTACTCCCTTTGCTCAGTTAGGCATATTTCCATATGCAAGTCCGGCGACACATGGTGCCACTAACCCTGCTCAACACAAACAGACCCCACAAGTGGAACTGTGTCCTGAGTCCTGAATGGCAGTGACCCCAAGTCTGTGGCAGCAAACACAGCACCAGACTCACTTTGATCAGTCAGGCATATTTCCATATGCAAGGCCGGCGACACGTGGTGCCACTAACCCTGTACAGCGCATGGCACGACACGTGGTGCCACTAACCCTATTCAATACAAGCCGATCCCACATGTGGAACTGTGTCCTGAGTCCTGAATGACAGTAACCCCAACTTTGTGGCAGAGACCACAGCACCAGACTACCTTCAGTTTTATTTGTTGTTGTTTTGTTTAAATAAAATATTTTATATGTAAATCTATACATGACTAAGATTCTTGTTTGTCCAACCGCACAGGGATAATTCTGAGCCCAAGAAGGTTATTGGGGGTATGTTGGTAATGTGGGAAGAGGGTGCGTTACCTGCTGATGTGGGGAGAGGCAACGTGAAAGGGGTATCTATTACAGAAAGAACTCCGGTATGTTTTCAGAAATGCCTCAGACAGACGCCAGCTGACGGACTGAATCACAAAATGGCTTTTCAATGCTTATGTAGTGTGACTTATGAACAGTTCGCACCCAGGCTCGCAGAGGGACAACTGCAGCCCATCCGGTCGACTCACAGATGCAGTACTACGAGCCACCCGCTCCCAAAGGAACAGCAGCGTAGTAGCTCCCAGAGGTACAGGCACAGCAGTGTACTAGCTCGCAAAGGTAGAGAGCTGCGAGCCGACGGACTGGCTTCTAACACCAGAGCTGCGAAGTGGTGATGTTGGAACAAGGGAGCGTGAAAGGGTTATCTCGCACAGACAGAGCTCCGGTATATTAAATTGCCCCCGGGACCTTTCTTTTATATTTCACTGGATACAAGAAAGCCCTCTTTCTGGACCAAGACCTTGTTCCCTACCAAATTTGGCGTAATTCCGTTCAGCAGTTTGACCTGTAGCCTTGTCTAAGGTTTCCTATGGAAAATTCATTGAGAAAACACGTTTTCACACCCCCACATAGCAACCTGACGCAGGCATACTTGCTGTTGGTGTGCAGGTAAGTGCTCTAGTTGTCAACATGTCACAGCCACTCCCTGAGGGCAGGTTTGCACACACACCACACCCATCCGGCACATGCGTCACAGGCCATGTGACCACGCAAATATAATGCATCGACAACGTTACATCCTTTATTGCCTGTGGTGACTGGATGGCGGGCGCTCCACGGGTCTCAATCATAAAGAGTCCATGAAAATTTGCACAGAGGGTTAGTCACACCCTGAGCTGTATGGCTGTCAGGGGCCTACTACCATGTGGTGCGAACTTGACTTGCACAGGGTTAGTGCTACCCGAAGCTGATGTGGCCGTCAGGGGCCTAAAACCACGTGGCGTGGACTTGAGTTACACGCTTTTTTGCACCCTAAGTTGTATGGCCATCAGCGGTCTACCACCACGTGGCGCTGACTTGCGTTGCACAGGGTTAGCAGCACCCAAGGCTGATATGGTCTCCGCCATTGATGACTCAGAACTCAGTGACATGTGTGGGATCTGCCAGGCCGCTGAGAAGCTGATGTGGTCTCTGCCATTCATGAGTCAGGACTCAGCGACATCTGTGAAATCTGCCGGGCCGGAGAGTTTTGACGAACACGTGGAGTGCCCACTGGTAGACACTCCGGTGGCAGCAGGTAATTATTTGGTCACGGATGCGCAGGGGCGGCAGTATCTCTCTCTCTCTCTCTCTCTCTCTCTCTCTCTCTCTCTCTCTCTCTCTCTCTCTCTCTCTCTCTCTCTCTCTCTCTCTCTCTCACTTACCTCTCTTCACTCTCTCTCACTCTCTTCCTTCCTTTCCTTCTCTTTCTCTATCTCCCTTCTCCCTTTCTCACTCACTTTCTTTCCTTCCCTCTCTTTTTCTCTCCGGCTTTTATTTCCTTCTCTGTGTCTCGCTCCTTTGATATGCGCATTACACACGTCCTTATTTTGTGCTTTAATTTCCAGGCTGTGTCGTCGACATTCATGGTCCCGACAGGAGTCTTCCGCCTAGTTGTTTTGTGTTCATTTTGTTAAATTTATTTATCCTTTATATATACATTTACAAAAAATAAAGTTTGAAGAAAAAAAAAATTCAATCAAATTTTTGGTTGTTACTTAAGTGCTGTGTAGGGGTGGGCGGAATTAGCAAAAGTGCCTTTCGCAAAATATCACGAAACGGCACAAAATCTACGCGATCACGCGATATTTCGCGTGATCGCTGAGATTAGTGCTTCCGGTTGGGGTTTAATTTTTGTGACAGGAGCATCGTGCCACAATGAATCCTGCCCTGCATATTTACCTAAGAAGATGCCACCGTTTTGTACAATACCTCTACTCAACTCGAGTACTTTCTACTGGCTAAATAGTAAGTGCTACCTCGTTGGGTAAATGTATAGTGCTTTTCCTACACTACAGCTGCGTAAAGGGCCAGAAGAGTTGTCTCCAGTTGCAATGTGTGTCTGTAGCATTGCCACTGTGCCGACGACCCTGGGGTCCCTCGAGTCAGCTGTCCATCATAGTGGGGGAAAGGGCGGGAAGACGTTGCCCACCGCTGGTGTGTGTGGCAGGGCTTCCATGCAGTTCACATGCCGCTTGTTTATAAAGGGCCAGAGACCGATCAGAGCAGCAGACGAGGAGACAGAACCTCCTGGTGTCAGGAACTACAAGGCGATTGCACTCGAGAAAGTCATGGCTGCACAGAGCTCCATCAAAGATCACAGCTAATATTTGACGGTAGATATGGGGAGAAAAGCACACCTGCCCAGCCTCGACCTAGCTCCCGAATGTTTTGTGCTGATTAATGCGTTACTGAATTTGAGCTCTATTTAGAGCTCTCCCTAGTGAGAGACGCTAGGGCTGCGAGCGTTTTTACCTGGAACTCACTAGCTGGCATAGGTATCTGTGAAAATTGTGATTTAAAACTGCTAAAAGATCGTTTTTATAACTTTTTACCTGGGGGTTTTAAATTGAATAGTTAGCTGGGGAATTGAGTTAGGCACACTGACATTTCTCCAACACGCTGATCTTCCTCTCTCTGCCTCGCCCAGCCGTCTTTTGTTATTTGCTGTTGGAGGCGGTGGGCGCCATCTTAGGTAGGGCTGGGGGTGCACTCTAGTCGCTCCGCCCTCCCGCCCTCCCAGGCTATTTAGAGTTGCTCTGTGAAGCCCTCGCTGCCTATTTAGAGCTCTCCCTAGTGAGAGACGCTAGGGCTGCGAGCGTTTTTACCTGGAACTCACTAGCTTGCATAGGTATCTGTGAAAATTGTGATTTAAAACTGCTAAAAGATCGTTTTTATAACTTTTTACCTGGGGGTTTTAAATTGAATAGTTAGCTGGGGAATTGAGTTAGGCACACTGACATTTCTCCAACACGCTGATCTTCCTCTCTCTGCCTCGCCCAGCCGTCTTGTGTTATTTGCTGTTGGAGGCGGTGGGTGCCATCTTAGGTAGGGCTGGGGGTGCGCTCTAGTCGCTCCGCCCTCCCGCCCTCCCAGGCTATTTAGAGTTGCTCTGCGAAGCCCTCGCTGCCTATTTAGAGCTCTCCCTAGTGAGAGACGCTAGGGCTGCGAGCGTTTTTACCTGGAACTCACTAGCTGGCATAGGTATCTGTGAAAATTGTGATTTAAAACTGCTAAAAGATCGTTTTTATAACTTTTTACCTGGGGGTTTTAAATTGAATAGTTAGCTGGGGAATTGAGTTAGGCACACTGACATTTCTCCAACACGCTGATCTTCCTCTCTCTGCCTCGCCCAGCCGTCTTGTGTTATTTGCTGTTGGAGGCGGTGGGCGCCATCTTAGGTAGGGCTGGGGGTGCGCTCTAGTCGCGCCGCCCTCCCACCCTCCTCACACCCTACATAATGTGCATCCCTGCCAGACGGCGCAGCGGGCTGGCGCAGCGGGCGCGCCGGATGCGCGCCGAAGCCGCGCCAAAGCCAAGCCCGTCAGCGCCCGTCCGCGACCGGACACGGCCCAGGGCCCCAACCCCTGGCCCTGATCGTAAGCTGACCTGGAGTAGGAGTGACTTAGTAAGTTTATCCTCGATCGTGTGCACCCGAGGCCACCATAGTGTAAGGGTAGGGGAGAATGAAGGGTGTAGCTATTGTCAATTCCGCTTTAGCTCAGCCCTACCAGACACCAGGGCAAGCAATCCCTCGCTGTCCTGCGGCCTCGTTAATGTTAGGTCGCTTAGCCGTCACAAACATGACGTATATGACCTTCTCACTGATAAACATTATGATCTGCTGTTTATTACCGAAACGTGGCTAGACGCCAATTCTGATCCTGATACCATTCAGGCTTTACCTGATGACTATCAGATGGTGCGCCTGGACAGACCGATAGGCAGAGGAGGCGGGATTGCGATCGCCTTTAAACAACAATGGCCATGCAAACTAGAACTAGTTGACCTGGCGGGATGCGAAGCGGGTGTTTTCACCATAGCAATTGATGGGAGCATGACTATAAAGGGCATGATAATTTATCGCCCACCGGGACCTATGGCCAGTTTTAAAAGAAACCTCCTAGAGTGGGTCACAGAAACAGCGATCAGGAGGGACAAGTTTTTGCTGTTGGGAGATTTAAATATACACCTGCAAGACGCACTAGACAAAGGAGCAGTGGAGTTCCGGGAAGAACTTCACACCCTACAGCTAGAGCTAAAAGGTCAGCTGCCAACACACAACCGTGGGCACCTGCTCGACCCAATATTCGCCAATTGGGAGGGTGTTTTAGTCGCTCCCCCAGTCCCCTTGCCCTGGACAGATCATTTTCTCGTTCCGTTTACTATTTACTTGTCTAAGCATATAGCTAGCGCTCCCACCCCTCTTAACTACCCTCGACGTAGGTGGGCAAGATTCTCCCTGCGAGAGTTTAATAAGGCTCTTACCGTGGAAGGGCCCCCAGGAGGAAATGACGTGACAGCGGCAAATAAATTGCTGAATGACCGTATCACGGCTGCTCTGGACCAAACAGCCCCATTGGGATGGTCTAATAAAGCTGTCCACAGACAAAGAACTGCTCCCTGGTTCAGCGAGGCGCTGCGCTGTGCCAAAAGGGACTGCAAACGAGCAGAAAGACAATGGAGAATGGCTTATGATGATCGGATGAAAGAGGCTTACCTCACAAAACGACGATCCTATCATAATAAAATCCGTATAGAAAAAGCCACCTACTATGCAGATAAAATTCACGAGGCTGAAAACTCGGCTAGGGAATTGTCTAGCATATATAAATCCCTTTCCACCCCAATAACCGTTACTCGAGATGAAGATCACTCAGTAACAGCATGCAATCGCATTGCTAACTACTTCGGAGACAAAGTGCGCAAGATTTACTCTGCTTTTCCCGACACGCCACCCTTAGCGGAAGAACCTGCAGATTTAGCAGGAGCTGAAGCTGACTCAGATCTGCTACTTCATTTTACCACTCCTCTATCGGAGGATCTCGTTAAAATCTGCAGATCCGTCAGATCTGGCTCCCCACGCGATCCTGCTTCCCCAAAAAGGCTGAGTGACAGCATAGAGACACTGGAACCTTACATCAGGCATTTGCTAGATGTCTCCTTTCGATCCAGTTCTCTACCTGTGGACTGGAAACAGGCTGTGGTGCTTCCCCTCCGCAAGAAGCCTAACATTGGCCTCGATAAGCTGGATAACTTACGCCCCATCTCTCTCCTGCCATATTTTTCGAAGGTAGCAGAGAAGGTGGTAAATAAGCAGCTAATGAAATATGTGGAGGACAGTAACCTTCTTCATCCGACTCAATTCGGGTTCCGGCCACGCCACTCCACCGAGTCTGCCCTTCTTAGGGCCTCCGAAACTCTCAGGCAGGGTGCTGACGAGGGTCAAACCATGGCTCTCATCCTTTTAGACCTTAGCGCGGCGTTCGACACTGTGGCACATTCCATCTTGCTACAGTGTCAGAGCAAAGGTGGGGTGAGAGGGGCAGCGTTGAAATGGATTTATTCATTTCTCGCAGGCCGAGGCTTCCAAGTGAGGCAGGGTGACTATTACTCTGAGCGAATTGCTCTGGACCAGGGGGTGCCGCAGGGCTCGTCCCTGAGCCCAACACTTTTTAATCTCTACGTAGCCCCGATTGCCTCCTTGGTAGAGAGCTACGGCCTCCGAATGGTTTCCTATGCCGACGACACGCAGTTGGTGATCTCCCTGTCGCGCGCACCTGATCTTTCGGCGGACATCTTCAGAGCCTGTATGCAAGACCTAGCTGCCTGGATGTCCGCAAACTGCCTTAAGCTTAACGGAAATAAGACCGAGGTGCTTGTCGTAGGGGGAGACCGATCGGCGTGGACGTCGGCATGGTGGCCTCCATGCCTTGGCTCAACACCTATCCCATGCCTGAAAGCAAAGAACTTGGGCATTTGGTTCGACTCCGACCTGACCTTCGGCCCTCAGATCAAGAGGGTGGTCGGATCATGCTTTGGGACCCTCAAAAGTCTCAGGAAGGCATTGAAGTTTTTACCTGTAAAGGCCCGTCAAACCCTTGTGCATGCACTAGTCACCTCAAAGATGGACTATGGCAACCTCCTCTATCTAGGGACTCCGAAGAAGAATCTGAGCCGTTTACAGGTCCTACAGAATGCCGCTGCTAGGCTAGTACTTAGACTACCCAGAAGAGCCGCATCCTCGGTGGCCCTTCGGTCCTTGTACTGGCTCCCGATCAGAAGTAGGGTTGATTTCAAAGCACTCTGCATGTGCCATCGGATCATCAACGGGAGGTCTCCTCTCCCTTTGAAAGGACTGCTGACACCTTATGAACCGTCCCGCTCCCTCAGATCTTCTGGCTCGGGACGCCTTGTTGTCCCCAAGGTGTCCAGAGCACGGATGGGCGGAAGATCCTTTAGGTACCTTGCAGCCGTCAGATGGAACACATTACCCTTAATATTGCGTCTCGAACCATCTGAACTAATCTTTAGAGCCAAGCTCAAAACTACACTATTCGAACAGTAAAGTATTCCACTTCTGTAGGTTCCAGTTAGCAGCCGCTCCTTAGCGCGGGGACACGCCGCTGTGCGTCACCAAGCGCTTTACAAAACTCCCTAAATAGAAATAGAAATAGCTTCAACTCGGGCCCCTGCTATATTTATATCTGTAAGTGCTTCCTGTTGAGGTTTAATTTTTGTGACAGGAAAGGACTCAAGGCGACAATTTCCGTTCCCTTGCGGATCGCGGAAATTTTGACATTTTCGCGTTCCGCAAGGAACGCAAAAATGTCGAATTGTCGCAATTTCCACGAGCGGAACGGAAATTGTCGCCCACCCCTAGTGCTGTGTTACTCTTTCTCGTTCTAATTACTGTTATTTGGTGGTGTCCACCATGGTGTTAAATTTTGGGGCAGTTATCGCGAAAATACTGGAGGTGTCTGCAGTTTGCACCAGCTTCTGAATAGTGTGTTAGATTTATCTCAACTGTAGTTGCATTAAAGTGCTGATAATGAGATGCAGAGTAGGCATTCCCATGCAAAAACACACGAGGTGCACCTTTGCGATTTATTCTAAATACTAAAATCCTGTATTGAAATGCACTGTGGTAGTGGGTGCATTTTTAGTGTACACACAAAATCAATGAAGAAATCTCATTGTATTTATATTGATTGGGAATAGTGGGTCAGGTGCTGGATCTTGACGGGATACACTGCCCAGTTCATTTATTTTTCTGAACACGAAAAAACCACATCACAACTTTCACAACGAAAGGCAAAAACTGCGATGTGAAACAAATTCCGGCGATAAGCCGTGTTAGCACCAGAGATTTTACACCTGCTTTCTACTGGTGTTAAGCAGGACCACAACCTGCAGGATGAAAGGGAACACAGCCAAGAGCCACACCTGAACACCCACAGGTGCCATAGAGTCAATGAGCATTATACAACAACCCTAGGACTGCCAACGCCCCCTGAACCCGCATCTGAGCAAGTATGTCCGTGTGGTCATTGTGTTAGCATGATACGCATGGGCCCTGCAATATCAGTGTGGTGTCTTCAGCGGATGTTACCATGTCACCTCACCGTTGGCAGTGAGCCTGGAGATGTAGCTACGCACGCATCCTCCTGCATGCACAAGTGTTCTGGTGTGGCCGCCACAAGGGCCGCAGCAGTCGATGTTGTAAAGTGGCATGCACCACCTCCAATTGACAGTGTCACGGTGTGATTGTAATGCCACAGGACATGCGCAAATAGCCATTACAAAAGTGTGCCGTAGGAGTGCACAGGATACAGCAGCGCAGCGAACAAAAGTGTGGGGGCTCGTGGGAGGGAGGAGCAGCTGTTTGGCAACATAACACACAGTGAACCCGCCCATGTGCCACGTGCTGGGCATCTCATCCATGATGACCAGGGTCGCAGACATCCCACAACACCCACAGACCGGCCTTTGTACACATCTTGTATGAATGCAGCTGGAGAAGTCACTGTAAGGATAAAAGGTTCTTTGTCTGAACTATCTTGCGCTAACACTTCTGCTGCTCTGAGAAGGAACTTGCAAGTGGCCAGCCTCCCTGACAGATACGATAATATTTGCATCCATCTCCCACACTATGCACTGTCCAATTTGAGAACAACGAGTGGACATCCCACACTTAAAAAAGTCCTTCATCGTAGTTAGCGTGCATGAAATAGCCTCCTACCACAACCCTGCCCTGCACCCATTGCACACAGATCCGGCTCATCGCACCAAGCGGTGCCATTTCATCCACAAGACTTGCACACAGCAAGCTAGTGCACCTACAAGCAGAGCCACTGACGCATAGCAGGGCAGCCCGAACACATGGTCGACTCCCTTCACGTCCACCTATTCCTCGCACGTCTTCTGCATGTCCTGGGTGCACTGCCTTTGACAGTGCTGCGGGTCACTTACCAGCACCATATACAAGTTACCGTGTTCCAAACAAAACCTCCTCCTACTATGTATAAAATATTGCTGACACTACTTGCACAAGTGTGGGACAGCGCCCAGAGCACATGACTTCACAGCATAGGACACACAGTTTGGGCTCATGGTTTCATCCCCGAGTCCAGCAGCAGCTCAATTTAGCAGCAAGACACTCTAGGCAATACCTCACTTAATTTCCGTACCCCACACTTTCAGACCTGTAGGGGTCATTAGTTCAGCGGCTTTATCCCCGAGTCTGGCAGCAGCTCAGCTTACGCCCCCTGTGCTATCAGACCCGTACGAGTTAGTAGTTTGCACTTTACAAATACCGAATTGATTTGATACACGCAAATGTACCTTCGCACTTCCTGTATAACACCCCCTAAGCATCATACACAAGTTACAATGTTCGAAACAAAGGTTCCTCCGAGTACGTATAACTACATGCTGACACTACTTGCACAGATGTGGCACAGCGGGCAGAGCATATGACTTCACAGCATATGACACACAGTTTGGACTCACGCTTTCATCCCCGAGTCTGGCAGCAGCTCAGCTTAGACTCTAGACGATACCTCACATATATTTTGTACCCCAGCACGTTCAGACCAGTAGGGGTCAGTAGTTCGTCCTAGTAGGTATAAACACATGCTGACACTACTTCCACAGGCGTAGTGCAACGGAGAGGGCACATGACTTCACAGCATAAGACACACAGTTTGGACTTACGCTTTAATCCACGAGTCCCGCAGCAGCTCCCCTTAGCAGCATCAGACTCTAGGCAATACCTCACCTAATTTCCATAGCCCAGTACTTTCAGACCGGTAGGCATGAGTAGTTCGCTTCGCACCCCTGTATAGCACACCCTAAACACCTCACAGACGTTAGAGTGCTCCTACCCTCCTCTTTGCTACTTTTTTCACCATTTTTCCCCTTACTCGCTTCAACAGAATCACAAAGTGGCTGCCAACACTTGCTAGTTGCAACCGCTCGCACCGCTCTCCGCCAATAGGCATCAAGCTTGTGCTCGTAACGCCTCAGCCAATCAGATCGCAGAATTCCCAAATATCGATATCTGTAAATTTTGATATTTTTCCAAAACTACTGAATGGAGTTACACCAAATAAACAAAAGCATGCTTTCTAGACCAAGAACCTTCTCCCTGCCAAATTTGGGGTAATTCCGTTAACCAGTTCGACCTGTAGCCTTGTCTAAAGTTTCCTATGGATATTGCATGGAGAAAACATGTTTTGGGACCCGCATTTTTCTTGCCCCCCCCTTGACGAATCACCCCCAAACTTTCACAAACTTTCAACATAGGAGCTGATATGAACAAAAAATTAGTTTGGAAAATTTCATTAAGATTCATCAAACGCTGCCAAAGTTATAAGCAAAGCAAAAAATGGTCTTCCTATGTAGGTAATATATATATGCATATATATATATATATATATATATATTTATATTTATATATTTATATATATATATATATATATATATAAATATATAAATATATATATATAACTATCCGAAAAACAATCAACGTAACTGGGGGCGAAGCAAGTTCCCATCGCTGTTCCCTGGGCTTGACGATAAATGATATGATCAAAAATGAAAAAATTATTTTTTAAACAAGTAGTCATCATGTTCAATAGCATCTCTGTGTGCATCAGATAGCAAATAGGTCAATCTTTGAGGTAATACCTGCATGCTTCTAACCCCAACTCATGAGGTATGCAGGTATAAAGACTGTTGACATCTAATGATAGTAACAGATAATCAGGTTCCCAAATTACATCTTTGATCATTCTTAAAAAATGACCCGTATCCTTGATATATGAGGGTAGGGTTTCTACATATGGCCTTAAGAAATGATCAATGTATTTAGAAGTGTTTTCTAACATACTTCCTATAGAAGCAACAATCGGACGTCCTGGTGGGACATCTTTGTTCTTATGTACTTTGGGTAATAGGTACATAGCTGGTAATTTCGGGAATTTACAACATAGAAATTTATATTCGTCTTCGGAAATCAAATTTTCATTCTTCCTTTTTCCCAGATCACTGACAAATATTTCATTACTTCTTTCATAACAATTACTGTCACTTTTGATGTAACTCATTTCATCATTTAATTGACGTTTTCCTTCTTCCAGATACATATCTAAAGGCCAAACCACCACGTTTCCACCTTTATCTGCCTTTTTGATAACTATCTGTTTGTTATTCTGTAGTTCCATAATGGCTACCTGTTGTTTTTTGGTAAGATTATTAAAAAAAAAATAACATATTATTATTTTTATGATGAAACAATTCTTTATTTGTATGTCAGAGAACACTTGTTTTTCAACTCTATGTTTCATATAAGGTGATATAGTGAAACCATTCCAATATGGCGGTGATACACTGCTTTAAGAAAGTTGTATCCGTAATCCTTTATTTGTATTGTTTATATTTTTTGCACTATATCATGTGATGCACGTAAACGTCTCTTGACCCGTGACCAAGGAACTACGGTTCCGAAACGCGTCGGGACAGTGTTTGTCTTTGCTTGAATTAAAGCACGCTTTTGAAAAAGAATTGGGGCTCGGCGCAGTCTTTGCACTATGAAGGATTGATTGTTTCTCGGATTTGGAGGGGTCGCGACCCTGCCGGTAGCCCGCCACCTGGAAGAGGCAGAGATTAACGCGAACCAAAGTGAAATATATAACTATATATATATATAAATATATATTTTGAATGAGTGAAATGGCCAGTTAACTATAACACCCCTGAAACTTATGTTTTTTTTGGTGAATTTCTAAGGTTTTTTAAATGCTAATTTCTAACTACAACTTCTCTGATACCTATGGTTTTTTCAGTGAATTTCAAAGCTTTGTTAAATGATAATTTCTAACTATAACGTCTCTGAAACCTATGTTTTTTTCAGTGAATTTCAAAGCTTTTTTAAATGCTAATTTTTAAGTGTTATAGTAGTTATACCTATTTTTTTGTACTGATTTTCTACAGTTTTCTACAATTCAAACTGAAATATTGATACATTTTCTTGTTTTCATTTTTTATTTTAATATATTTATATTATTTTCTTTAAAAAAAAGAAAATTCCAATTTGTTTTCAGTCGCGCACTCAAAGCGTATACATCACAGTGGGTGCGCGCATTCTAGCTGCCATTTTAGAAAAGTCATGAAGGATCCACATATGGTGTGCGACGGCTGCGTGTTTTTCATTTATATCATATACATTTAATATTATGTGATGAGGCGATTGGTATGTGATCAGTCCGTGACTCCTGCTCCCGCGCATTCGTGACACATGCGAATTACGGCACGAGATGCTTGTGCGGGTGCGGGTCTCATGTGACGTCCTATATGTGCTGGGGCGTGCTAGGTGCGCAACTCCCACAAAAAAATGTATGTTCCAAAATGATATGTATGTGTCTTTAATATACATATTAGGGCAAGAGATTATCTAAGATATTCATAAAAATAATATATTTGTACTTATAATAAACGTATATTATTTTTAAATATATTTTCGAAAAGTTGGGTGCGTGCATCGTGAGTGCAGAGAACCAGCTCTGCAGAGCTGCTGTAGAGCCAGAGAAACCAGGTCAGCAGAGCTGTTGTAGAGCCAGAGAACCAGGTCAGAAGAGCTGCTCTAGAGCCTAAGAAGCAGGTCAGCAGAGCTGCTCTAGAACCAGAGACCCAGGTCAGCAGAGCTGCTCTAGAGGCCGAGAACCAGGTCAGCAGAGCTGCTGTATAGACAGAGAAACCAGGTCAGCAGAGCTGCTTTAGAGGGAGAGAACCAGGTCAGCAGAACTGCTTTAGAGCCAGAGAACCAGGTCAGCAGAGCTGCTCTAGAGCCAGAGAACCAGGTCAGCAGAGCTGCTTTAGAGCCATAGAACCAGGTCAGCAGAGCTGCTCTAGAGCCAGAGAACAAGGTCAGCAGAGCTGCTATAGAGCCAGAGAACCAGGTCAGCAGAGCTGATTCAGAGCCAGAGAATCAGGTTAGCAGAGCTGCTCTAGAGGCAGAGAACCAGGTCAGTAGAGCTGCTTAAGAGGGAGAAAACCAGGTCAGCAGAGATGCTTTAGAGCCAGAGAACCAGGTCAGCAGAGCTGCTTTAGAGCCAGAGAACCAGGTCAGCAGAGCTGCTTTAGAGGCATAGAACCAGGTCAGCAGCGCTGCTTTAGAGCTAGAGAACCAGGTCAGCAGAGCTGCTTTACAGCGAGAGAACCCGGTCAGCAGAGTTGCTTTAGAGGGAGAGAACCAGGTCAGCAGAGCTGTTGTAGAGCCAGATAACCAGGTCAGCAGAGCTGCTCTAGAGCCTAAGAACTAGGTCAGCAGAGCTACTCTAGAGCCAGAGAACCAGGTCAGCAGAGCAGTTGTAGAGCCAGAGAAACGAGGTCAGCAGAGCTGCTTTAGAGGAAGAAAACCAGGTCAGTAGAGCTGCTTTAGAGGGAGAGAACCAGGTCAGCAGAGCTGCTCTAGAGGGATAGAACCAGGTCAGCAGAGCTGCTCTAGAGCCAGAGAACCATATCAGCAGAACTGCTTTAGAGCCATAGGACCGGGTCAGCAGAGCTGCTTTAGAGCCAGAGAACCAGGTCAGCAGAGCTGTTGTAGAGCCAGAGAACCAGATCAGCAGTGCTGCTCTGTAGCCTAAGAACTAGGTCAGCCGAGCTGCTCTAGAGCGAGAGAACCAGGTCAGCAGACCTGCAGTAGAGCCAGAGAAACCAGGTCAGGAGAGCTGCTTTAGAGGGAGAGAACCAGGTTAGCACAGCTGCTTTAGAGCCAGAGAACCAGGTCAGCAGAGCTGCTCTAGCTGACACTAACTGACTGACACTGACTGACTGACACTGACTGATTGACACTGACTGACACTGATTGACTGACACTGACACTGACACTGCTTGACTGAAACTGACTGACTGACAATAACTGACACTGATTGACTGACACTGACTGACTGACACTGACAGACTGACAGATACTGATTGACTGACACTGACTGACACTGACTGACTGACGGACACTGATTGACTGACACTGATTGACACTGACTGACTGACACTGACTGACACTGACTGACTACTCTATACTATTCTACTACTCACTCTCTACTACTCTCTACTACTCTCTCTCTACTACTCTCTACTATTCACTCCCTACTCCTCACTCTCTACTACTCTCTACTACTCACTCTACTACTCTCTACTACTCACTACCACTCACTCTCTACTACTCTACTACTCACTCTCTACTACTCTCTACTACTCTCTCTCTACTACTCACTCTCTACTACTCACTCTCTACTACTCTCTCTCTACTACTCACTCTCTAATATTCAGTCTACGACTCACTCTCTTCTACTCGCTCTCTACTACTCTCTACTACTCACTCTCCACTACTCACTCTCTACTACTCGCTCTCTACTACTCACTCTCTACTACTCACTCTCTACTACTTACTCTCTACTACTCTACTACTCTCTACTACTCTCTCTGCTACTCACTCTCCACTACTCACTCTCTACTACTTACTCTCTACTACTCTACTACTCTCTACTACTCTCTCTACAACTCACTCTCTACTACTCACTCTCTACTACTCTCTCTCTACTACTATCTACTACTCTCTACTACTCACTCTCTACTACTTACTCTACTACTCACTCTACTACTCTTTATTACTCACTCTCTGCTACTCTCTCTCTACTACTCACTCTACTACTCACTCTACTACTCACTCTCTACTTCTCTCTAATAATCTCTCTCTGCTACTCACTCTCTACTACTCTCTACTACTCACTCTCTACTACTCTCTACTATTCACTCTCTGCTACTCTTCTACTCTCTACTACTCACTCTCTACTCTCTATTACTCACTGTCTACTCTCTACCTCTCTCTACTACTCGCTACCTCTCAATCTCTCTACCTCTACCTCTCTAACTCTACCTCTCTACCTCTACACCTCTACCTCTGCACCTCTACCTCTCTACCTCTCTGTACATGCACACATATGCACATGTATATGCATATATATGCATATGCATTTATATATATGTATGTGTATATATATATATATATATATATACCACCCAATCCCCTGAACAACTCCAAAGGATGACGACGCCTTGTCCTGGCTCAGACTAGTTTATTGTGTAGTTAGCCGGTTGTACGCGTTTCGCCTGACCTGCAGGCTTGATCACCAACAATCAGTACAAACTTTGATTCATCATTTACATATTTTTCTTCCGTGCTTGTGACAAATCACGTGGTGTGACTACAAATGTAGTGTGTTGAAAGACAGACTTGTAGTTTCAACGGGAGAAATAACCATTGTGCTTTTAACTTATTGGCATTCAATCGTTAATGCAAATCATGACACATTAAATAAAATTAAATTAAATTCAATGGCCTGGCAAATACAATTGAAAGCGAGTGCATAATTCATTCAATCGCTAAAAAATAATGTATAACTCATTAATTAACTAGAGTTAAATTCAGGTATATATATTGGCTCACCCAAAATAAATCATTACATGCAAATGCATAATTCATTTCCTCTTGAATTGTTCGCTGAGTCGGGACTATGAACATGTGTGAGCTACATTTATATTGCTCTCTAAACCCATGTGGTTTTTCCTTAACCGAGCATAAATGTCTATATAGCAACCTGCTTGCTATAGCAGGCAACTTTCTTAATTAGAAAGTTGCCTGCTATAGCAAGCGGGTTGCTATATAGACATTTATAAAGAGAGCAATATAAATGTAGCTTACACATGTTCATAGTCCCGACTCAGCGAACAATTCAAGAGGAAATGAATTATGCACTTGCATGTAATGATTTATCATAATTTCTATGGCAAAATGAACCCCCTCATTTTTTTCCTTTGCAAATTAAATGTTTAAAATGTTACCACTTTATTCCAATCAAGATGGCTTCAGGTGTGCCATACCTTTGTCATAAGTAAGACTGTTAGCGCTCTAGTTGTTCTTTAAAACACTCTGGGATTTCTGTCATTGGGCTATACTTGGGCTACATCTCGGTGATATTTGTGCTACATTCGGGCTCTTTTGTCTCTGGTGGCCATCTTGGGAGACTTGTTATGAAGTTTCCTAATTTCCTCATTTACTGCAGTCTCCTCAGTAGGCATACTGTCAGTGTTTTACTTTGATTCAATGAAGAAGGCATTCAGATGTGTCACACATTTGCCATAAATTCAGAATGTTAGCACTCTAGTTGCTCATTAGATCACTGTAGTAAAGCTACTGCTCACCAGGGAAGTCTGCTGCTGGTATTGAAAGTGCATGTTTCAGTCTGCATGTCAGAATTCTTTAATGAGATAGAAGAGGATTTGAGAAGTCACTCAAAATGTGCCCTAATTTTTCTTTCTGCAGCACTAATCATACATTCTATGGCAAAATGACCCCTCTCATTTTGTTCCTTTTTAAATTAAATGTTTTAAATGTTACCACTTTATTCCAATCAAGATGGCTTCAGGTGTGCCATACCTTTGTCATAAGTAAGACTGTTAGCACTCTAGCTGTTCTTTGGAACACTCTGGGAAGCTGCAGTAGAACACAAAGGAACCAACTGACAGTCTCTGCCCTTGTTGGATGTACATGTTTTACTGAGAATGTCAGACTTCATTCTCACATGACTGAGAAAGATAATGTGAATTTACAGAAAATATGCTCTCAGTTTAGCTTATAGATCACCTTCCAAACCTCAGTGGGAAAAGCATGTGAAAATAGTTTTCTCCCAAAGATGATTCAGTTATAGTTAGGACCGAGTTCCCATAGGAAATCTGAAAATTCTATTTTGAATAACTTTGGCGCCGGTTGACTGTTCGTGAAATTTTCATTACTAATGGGGCGCTCCGCTCAGCTCCTACCCTGAAAGTCTCAGGGTGATTCGTCAAGCGGGGGCTGAGAAAAAAGGGGGGTCCCAAAACGCATTTTCCCCATGCATTTTCCTATAGGACCTTTAGTCGAAGGTACAGCCCGAACGGCTGAACAGAATTACTGGAAATTTGGCAAAGAGGTAGTCCTCAGGTCAGGCATGTGCCTTTTGCATATATGGTGTAAATCCATTCAGTAGTTCCTGAGAAATCAAAAGTAAAATCATATACATATCTGGGCGGAGCCTAACCACACATCTCATTGTGAGATCTGATTGGTTGTCAGCACTTCATCCAAGAAGTGTTGGCAGCCATCTTGGGACCAATATACATGATAGCACCTCATTAAAAAGCATTGCAGTTAATAGAAGGTTTTAAGACTTTAGTTACATCATAAATCATTTGTTGATGGTACCATACTCATTTTAGGAATTGTGGTATGTTCTAAGGTGATTTTACCATGTGAAAAAGCCTTCTGCTGGGATATCATGAATCATGTTTGAGAGAAAACTATTTTCTCATGCTTTTCCCACAGAGGTTTGGATGGTAATCTATAAGCTAAATTGAGAGCATATTTTCTGTAAATTCACATTATCTTTCTCAGTCATGTGCGAATGAAGTCTGACATCCTCAGTAAAACATGTACATCCAACAAGGGCAGAGACTGTCAGTTGATTCCTTTGTGTTCTACTGCAGCTTACCAGAATGTTCCAAAGAACAACTAGAGCGCTAACAGTCCTACTTATGAAAAACGTATGGCACACCTAAAGCCATCTTGATTGGAATAAAGTAGTAACTCTTAAAACATTTAATTTAAAAAGGAACAAAATGAGGGGGTTCATTTTGCCATAGAAAGTATGATTGGTGCTGCAGAAAGAAAAATTAGGGCACATTTTGAGTGACTTCTCAAATCGTCTTCTATTTCATTAAAAAATACTGACATGCAGACTGAAACATGCACTTTCAATACCAGCAGCAAACTTCCCTAGTGAGCAGTACCTTTACTACAGTGATCTAATGAGCAACTAGAGTGCTAACATTCTGAATTTATGGCAAATGTGTGACACATCGGAATGCCTTCTTGATGGAATCAAATTAACAAACTGAAGGTATTCCTACTGAGGAGAATGTAGTAAATGAGGAAATTAGGAAACTTCATAACAAATAAGTCTCCCAAGATGGCCACCAGAGACAAAAGAGCCCAAATGTAGCACAAATATCACCCAGATGTAGCCAAAGTATAGCCCAATGACAGAATGTCCCAGAGTGTTCTAAAGAACAACTAGAGCGCTAACTGTCTTACTTATGACAAAAGTATGGCACACCTGAAGCCTTCTTGATTGAAGTAAAGTGGTAACACTTAAAACATTTAATTTGCAAAGGAACAAAATGAGGGGGTTCATTTTGCCATAGACATTATGATTAGTGCTGCAGAAATAAAAATTAGGGCACACTTTGACTT
This sequence comes from Triturus cristatus, assembly GCF_964204655.1. Lineage (NCBI taxonomy): Eukaryota > Metazoa > Chordata > Amphibia > Caudata > Salamandridae > Triturus > Triturus cristatus. The sequence goes on from NC_140586.1 coordinate 583,145,686, forward strand.
CTCAAATCCTGAGTAGTAGAGAGTAGTAGAGAGTGAGTAGTAGAGAGTGGTAGAGAGAGTAGTAGAGAGTGAGTAGTAGAGAGTGAGTAGTAGAGAGAGAGTAGTAGAGAGTAGTAGAGTAGTAGAGCGTGAGTAGTAGAGAGTGAGTAGTAGAGAGTAGTGGAGTAGTAGAGAGTGAGTAGTAGAGAGTAGTAGAGAGTGAGTATTAGAGTGAGTACTAGAGAGTAGTAGAGAGCGAGTAGCAGAGAGCAAGTAGTAGAGTGTGTAGTAGAGAGTGAGTAGTAGAGAGTGAGTAGTAGAGAGAGTAGTAGAGAGTGAGAAGTAGAGAGAGTAGTAGAGTAGTAGAGAGTGAGTAGTAGAGTGAGTAGTAGAGAGTAGTTGAGAGCGAGTAGTAGAGAATCAGTAGTGGAGAGTGAGCAGTAGAGAGTAGTAGAGAGTGAGTAGTAGAGAGTGAGTAGTACAGAGTGAGTAGTAGAGAGTAGTACAGAGTGAGTAGTATAGAGTAGTACAGTGAGTAGTAGAGAGTGAGTAGTAGAGAGAGAGTAGTAGAGAGTGAGTAGTAGAGTAGTAGAGAGTGAGTGGTAGAGAGTAGGAGAGAGTAGTAGAGTGAGTAGTAGAGAATAGTAGAGAGTGAGTAGTAGAGCGAGTAGTAGAGAGTAGTAGAGTAGTAGAGAGTGAGTAGTAGAGAGTGAGTAGCTGAGAGAGTAGTAGAGAGTAGTAGAGAGTGAGTAGTAGAGAGTGAGTAGTAGAGAGTAGTAGAGAGCGAGTAGTAGAGAGTGAGTAGTGGAGAGTGAGTAGTAGAGAGCGAGTAGTAGAGAGTGAGTAGTAGAGTGAATAGTAGAGAGTGAGTAGTAGAGAGAGAGTAGTAGAGAGTGAGTAGTAGAGAGTAGTAGAGTGAGTAGTAGAGAGTGATTAGTAGAGAGTAGTAGAGAGTGAGTAGTAGAGAGTGAATAGTAGAGAGTGAGTAGTAGAGAGAGAGTAGTAGAGAGTGTAGTAGAGAGTGAGTAGTAGAGAGTAGTAGCGAGTGAGTAGTAGAGAGTAGTAGAGAGTGAGTAGTAGAGTAGTTGAGAGTGAGTGGTAGAGAGTAGTAGAAAGTAGTAGAGTGAGTAGTAGAGAGTGAGTAGTAGAGAGTGAATAGTAGAGAGTAGTAGAGAGTGAGTAGTAGAGAGTAGTAGAGCGTGAGTAGTAGAGAGTGAGTAGTAGAGAGTGAGTAGTAGAGAGTAGTAGCGAGTGAGCAGTAGAGAGTGAGTAGTAGAGTAGTAGAGAGTGAGTAGTTGAGAGTGAGTAGTAGAGAGTAGTAGAGTAGTAGAGAGTGAGTAGTAGAGAGTAGTAGAGAGTGAGTAGTAGAGAGTGAGTAGTAGAGAGAGAGTGGTAGAGTAGTAGAGAGTCAGTAGTAGAGTAGTAGAGAGTAGTCAGTCAGTGTCAGTCAATGTCAGTCAATGTCAGTCAGTCAGTGTCAGTCAGTCTGTCAGTGTCAGTCAATCAGTGTCAGTCAGTGTCAGTCAATCAGTGTCAGTCAGTCAGTGTCAGTCAATCAGTGTCAGTCAGTCAGTGTCAGTCAGTGTCAATCAGTGTCAGTCAGTGTCAATCAGTCAGTGTCAGTCAGTCAGTGTCAGTCAGTCAGTGTCAGCTAGAGCAGCTCTGCTGACCTGGTTCTCTGGCTCTAAAGCAGCTCTGCTGACCTGGTTCTCTCTCTCTAAAGCAGCTCTGCTGACCTGGTTTCTCTCGCTCTACAGCAGGTCGGCTGACCTGGTTCTCTGGCTCTAGAGCAGCTCTGCTGACCTAGTTCTTATGCTACAGAGCAGCTCTGCTGATCTAGTTCTCTGGCTCTACAACAGCTCTGCAGACCTGGTTCTCTGGCTCTAAAGCAGCTCCGTTGACCCAGTTCTATGGCTCTGAAGCAGTTCTGCTGACATGGTTCACTGGCTCTATAGAAGCTCTGCTGACCTGGTTCTCTCCCTCTAAAGCAGCTCTACTGACCTGGTTTCTCTGGCTCTGCAGCAGCTCTGCTGACCTGGTTCTCTGGCTCTAGAGCAGCTCTGTTGACCTGGTTCTTAGGCTCTAGACCAGCTCTACTGACCTGGTTCTCTGGCTCTAAATCAGCTCTGCTGACCTGGTTCTATGGCTCTAAAGCAGCTCTGCTGATTTGGTTCTCTGCCTCTAGAGTAGCTCTGCTGACCTGGTTCTCTGGCTCTAAAGCAGCTCTTCTAACCTGGTTCTCTGGCTCTAAAGCAGCTCTGCTGGCCTGGTTCTCTGGCTCTAAAGCAGCTCTGCTGACCTGGTTTTCTCCCTCTAAAGCAGCTCTGCTGACCTGGTTTCTCTGGCTCTACAGCAGCTCTGCTGACATGGTTCTCTGACTCTAGAGCAGCTCTGCTGACCTAGTTCTTAGGCTCTAGAGCAGCTCTGCTGACCTGGTTCTCTGGCTCTACAGCAGCTCTGCTGACCTGGTTTTCTGCACTCACGACGCACGCACCCGACTTCGCAAAAATATATTTAAAAATAATATAAGTTTCTTATAAGTACAAATATATTATTTTGATGAATATCTTACATGATCTCTTGCCTTAATATGTATATTAAAGACACATACATATCATTTTGTAACATAAATTTTTTTTGCTGGAGTCGCGCACCCAGCACGCCCCAGCACGTATATGATGTCACGCGGGACCTGCAAGTGTGCAAACATCTCGTACCGTAATGCGCATGTGTCACGAATGCGAGGGAGCAGGAGTCGCAGACTGGTCGCATACCAATCGCGCATATCACGTGATATTAAATGTATATGATGTAACTGAAAAACACGCAGCCGTTGCACACCATACATGGATCCTTCATGACTTTTCTAAAATGGCGGCTAGAATGCGCGCACCCACTGTGATGTGTACACTTTGAGTGCGCGACTGCGAAAAAAATTGGATTTTTTTTTAAAGAAAATGATAAAAATATATTAAAATAAAAAATGAAAACAAGAAAATTAATCAATATTTCAGTTTTAATTAAAAAATGTTTTTTTGCAATTTTCAGAAAAATATATAATGTTATTTAATGAATAAAATATTTATAAATAAACAGTTAAAAACTGTAGAAAATCAGTACAAAAAATAGATATAACTACTATCACACTTAAAAGTTAGCATTTAAAAAACCTTTGAAATTCACTGGAAAAAAAATATAGGTTTCAGAGACGTTATAGTTAGAAATTAGCATTTAAAAAACCTTAGAAATTCACAGAAAAAACCATAGATTTCAGGGGTGTTATAGTTAGCTGCCCATTTCACTCGTACAAAACCATAGAAATTCCTCTGTTATACTTAGTTCTGCTAACTATAACTCACGCGCCCGCAATGCACTGCTGATGATGTCACATATTGCATCATTCATGACATGGTCAGTGACATCACTGATGACATCACTGATGACATCTCAAATGACATCACTGATGACATCATCCACTTGACAATCCGATACACCACATCATACACTAGTATAACCTTTCATCACTCACTGTAAAATACAGAGTACCATATTTGAAACCAGTGACACACCAATACCAGTTACTACATACCCACTCACTGATTCCTAAGTCTACACACACAACTACCCATTCAACAACAGAATCATCTATACATGCAGTCATTAATTAATAGAACACTATCAAATGCACTTATACACATATATAGATATTGACACATCAGCAGTCATCTTAGTCGGTTATGCAGTCATCCTACTCACTCATGAAAAAAATATATCGCACTTAAATTTACTCACTTACACAATTATCCAACGACACCTCATTTGTTCAAACACATAGTAACTCATCGTTAATATGTTAAAAAAGCACCATTACAATTATACACTCATTCATATATTTACTCTCACAATCACTGACTCTTACACAAACTTATTTATATACACCAACTCTCACATACAATGCCTTTTATCTTTTTTGCTTTGTTGAAGATGTACAACTAAAACATATATTCGCTCACCAACACACAAATAAATACACTCAGTCACCCAAACAACTGTTTCCTCATGCACTCTTAAACCCATACACCTAGTCAATCAACCATTCACACATCTATGCATAGAGTTACACACACCCCATCCAACCACACACAAACTCAGTGTCCCATACAAATACTCACCCAACTAATCAATAACTAATATACACACTCATGTAGTTAGTGACCAACTGAGGCAGCATGTTATACAACAACAGAGACAGTGCTGCACACATTCACATAGTTTAGTTACTAATCCATGTATTAAGTGAGACACTTTTAATAACTCACTTAAAAAGACAGTCAGACAGCTACTAAATCCTCCATCCACACAGTTATATATCCACTCAATCTTCAATACAGATTGGTATATATATAATACATATTTAAATTTCAAACTAAACCACATTCAGTGGATGATGTCATCAGTGATGTCATTTGAGATGTCATCAGTGATGTCATCAGTGATGTCACTGACCATGTCATGAATGATGCAATATGTGACATCATCAGCAGTGCATTGCGGGCTCGTGAGTTATAGTTAGCAGAACTAACTATAACGGAGGAATTTCTATGGGCAGCTAATTATAACACCCCTGAAACCTATGGTTTTTTCTGTGAATATATATATATATATTGCTCCTCCGTTTGCTCAGGTGTGCCTACCGCCTCCAAACCAGGGGGCGCGTCGACGAACGGACCTCCCAAGCACGGTCCGGTAACATTCAACAAAACTTCCTCTCAAGTAGGAAAGTCGACGCCATGTCTTTGTGCTCCAATAATTCCCTTTATTAGGTCAGCTTAAAACGTTGGACGCGTTTCGCTTGTCCTGCAAGCTTGTTCACCAACATTACACATAAAGTTTGCCACCATTTTAAGTGCTTCGTGCATGCGCAATGCATGTCGAACTACCAATTCATAGAGAATGACAACAGACTCGTAGTTCCTAGTATACAAAACGACTGTTCGTGAACTCAGAGAAGGTATAAATATGTGAACATATTGCATATTAATACACTTGATATTTCATTGTCAATAAAAACAATTCCGTAAAGAAATACATTAAAAAACTGTATAATACAGAATCAGTGGAACAGAATGGGCTAATATAAATATAAGCACTATTCTTAACCGCACGTGCTGCCCTAGTGGGCCTACTCTCCACGTACAGAATTGTTTTAATCATAGCAGCAAATTTTTGAAGTTACTGACAATTCATATTTGTAATCGGTTAAGCCCCAGTGGGCAATACCATAATTTTGAGTTCAAGATTCATTCAACGCAAACTACTGTTGTAACCAAGTCTGTTGAATTATAATGTGTTTAAGTGCCAATAAAACCACAAAACTTTAAAGAAAATACAATGACAAACAAAATAGAATTTTAAAATATACTGCACGGAGAGTGAGTGGAACTCTCTACTATTCTATAAATGTGTGTGGAAGTCTTCTTCTATGTTAAGCCCTTCGGGGATTTTAGTATTGAGCCTGATGATATAGTTAGATTCTAATCTCCTCAATTTTTTAACCCGATCACCTCCTCTCTCATTCAATGGGACTGTATCGATTACAAAATATTCAAGTCCTGTGGTGCTTCTATTGTGGAATTGGTCAAAATGTCTTGCTACGGGATAGGTTTTATCTCCGTTCTTTATTGCCCTTAAATGTTGTAAGATACGCTTGTGTACAGGAAGTATTGTACTACCGACATATCGTAACAAGCAATTGACATCGGAGAGTGAGAGAGAAAGCAGTTGTAGATTGATCACTAGTTTTAACACACAAGAGGGCAATCTAAGAAGAATCTTGCAAAAACACTGGCATGTTATTGCAAACGATCCCATTCTCAAAAAATCTGTGGGACGTAGGCCATTGATAACTTTTAGAAAGGCTAAATCAATCAAGCAATCCTTGGTGAGCAATATGCTTCCAAAGATAAAAGCTAAAACCACTCAGAGTTGGCTCAGCAAAAAAGAAGGCTTTATCAAATGTGTCAAATGCAAGGCATGTGCCCATGGCAAGAATACCTCTAGCTTTGTGGGAGGCCTAACATCAAACATTATCAAAATCAAGGGCCATTATTCTTGTAAATCTGAATTCGCTGTGTACATACTCCGCTGCCCGTGTGGGTTACGATATGTCGGTAGTACAATACTTCCTGTACACAAGCGTATCTTACAACATTTAAGGGCAATAAAGAACGGAGATAAAACCTATCCCGTAGCAAGACATTTTGACCAATTCCACAATAGAAGCACCACAGGACTTGAATATTTTGTAATCGATACAGTCCCATTGAATGAGAGAGGAGGTGATCAGGTTAAAAAATTGAGGAGATTAGAATCTAACTATATCATCAGGCTCAATACTAAAATCCCCGAAGGGCTTAACATAGAAGAAGACTTTCACACACATTAATAGAATAGTAGAGAGTTCCACTCCCTCTCCGTGCAGTATATTTTAAAATTCTGTTTTGTTTGTCATTGTATTTTCTTTAAAGTTTTGTGGTTTTATTGGCACTTAAACACATTATAATTCAACAGACTTGGTTACAACAGTAGTTTGCGTTAAATGAATCTTGAACTCAAAATTATGGTATTGCCCACTGGGGCTTAACCGACTACAAATATGAATTGTCAGTAACTTCAAAAATTTGCTGCTATGATTAAAACAATTCTGTACGTGGAGAGTAGGCCCACTAGGGCAGCACGTGCGGTTAAGAATAGTGCTTATATTTATATTAGCCCATTCTGTTCCACTGATTCTGTATTATACAGTTTTTTAATTTATTTCTTTACAGAATTGTTTTTATTGACAATGAAATATCAAGTGTATTAATATGCAATATGTTCACATATTTATACCTTCTCTGAGTTCACGAACAGTCGTTTTGTATACCAGGAACTACGAGTCTGTTGTCATTCTCTATGAATTGGTAGTTCGACATGCATTGCGCATGCACGAAGCACTTAAAATGGTGGCAAACTTTATGTGTAATGTTGGTGAACAAGCTTGCAGGACAAGCGAAACGCGTCCAACGTTTTAAGCTGACCTAATAAAGGGAATTATTGGAGCACAAAGACATGGCGTCGACTTTCCTACTTGAGAGGAAGTTTTGTTGAATATACATATATATATATATATATATTCACTGAAAAACCATATGCTTCAGAGGCGTTATAGTTAGCTGGAGATTTCCCTCGTAGAAAACCCTAGAACTTCCTCTGTTATAGTTAGTTCAGCTAACTATAACTCGCGCCCCTGCAATGCACTGCTGATGACGTCACATATTACATCACTCATGACATGGTCAGCGACATCACTGATGACATCTCAAATGACATCAATGATGACATCACTGATGACATCATCCATTGAGTATGTGTTTCTGAACAGTTTTATTATGTTTAATATACATATAGGGAAAGGCCTGTTGAAGAATAAGTGGGTGTACAAGTGTGTGAATGGATGATTTTCAAGGTGCGTAACTGACTCTATAAGTGAGTCATTAAATGTATCTTACTGCAGACTAGTGACTAAACTGTGTGAATGTCTGTATGTGTCTGTGTGTTGGTGTATAAGTGGCTGCATGGTTTTGTGAATAGCTATATGAGTGTCTATATGGGTTATTGATTGGTTGTCTGAGTATCTATATGGGTGCCTGAGTGCTTGTGTGGGTAGGGTGTGTGTGACTCTGTGACTAGATGTGTGAGTGGGTGATTCAGTGGGTGCATGGTTTTAAGAGTGCATCTGTGATGGACTGTATGGTTGGGTGAGTGTACGTATGGGTGTGTTAGTGATTGAATGTATATCTCAGTTGTACATGTGTCAGTAACTACATATGTGAAACGCAGTGTATTTGTGTATAAGAGTATATAACTATCTATATGTGAGAGTCTGTGATTTCGGGAGTGGCTGTATGCGCCATAGTGCAATGATATCTGTGTCATATGCTGTTTATTTTTCTGCAGGAAGACATAATTTGTTAGTCTTTTTATGAGTAAGTGAACTTGAGTGTGTTTAACTGTACAGGTGAGTAAATTGGACTGTGATTAATTATTTGCATGACTGACTAGATGTGTCAGTACCTCAATGGATGATTGGCGGTGTGTGAGTGTCTATATAGGTATATAAATGCACAGAGTGACTGTAAGTATGAGTGACTGTACAGGTGAGTGAGTGGACATGTATGTAGAATCTATGGTTGTCAAAATGGCCGTTTGAAATTTTGAGTCGGTGTATCAAAGGTTATATTAGGGTGTGAGAAGATGTACTAATTTATCACATGGATGACGTCATCAGTGATGTCATCAGTGATGTCATTTGAGATGTCATCAGTGATGTCACTGACCATGTCATGAGTGATGTAATATGTGACATCATCAGCAGTGCATTGCGGGGGCGCGAGTTATAGTTAGCTGAACTAACTATAACAGGGGAATTTCTAGGGTTTTGTACGAGGGAAATGTCCAGCTAACTATAACGCCCCTGAAACCTATGGTTTTTTCAGTGAATATATATATATATATATATATATATATTACCTACTGGCGGTCGCCAGTAGGTAGTTATAGTTAGGACCCTGTTTCCATAGGAAATCCGCAACATTCTATTTGGAATAACTTTGGCGCCGGTCGACGAATCCTCGCGAAATTTTCAAAATAGGTGGGGCGCTCTGCTCCGCTCCTACCCTGAAAGTCTCGGGGGGATTCGTCAAGCAGGGGCCGAGAAAAAAGGGGGGTCCCAAAACGCGTTTTCCCCATGCATTTTTCCATAGGACCTTTAGACACAGCTACAGCCCGAACGGCTGAACAGAATTACTTGAACTTTGGCAGAGAGGTAGCCATAAGGTCAAGGAAGTGCCTTTTGCAGGTCTGGTGTAAATCTGTTCAGTATTTCCTGAGAAAATAGCATTTAAAAGCATATATATATGTGGGCGGAGCCTAACCACACATCTCATCCTGAGATCTGATTGGCTGTCAGCACTTCATCCAAGAAGTGTTGGCAGCCATCTTGGGACCAATATACATGATAGCACCTCATTAAAAAGCATTGCAGTTAATAGAAGGTTTTAAGACTTTAGTTACATTATAAATCATTTGTTGATGGTACCATACTCATTTTAGGAATTGTGGTATGTTCTAAGGTGATTTCACCATGTGAAAAAGCCTTCTGCTGGGATATCATGATTGAGAGAAAAATATTTTCTCATGCTTTTACCACAGAGGTTTGGAAGGTGATCTATAGGCTAAACTGAGAGCTTATTTTCTGTAAATTTACATTATCTTTCTCAGTCATGTGAGAATGAAGTCTGACATTCTCAGTAAAACATGTACATCCAACAAGGGCAGAGACTGTCAGTTGATTCCTTTGTGTTCAACTGCAGCTTCCCAGAGTGTTCCAAAGAACTACTAGAGCGCTAACAGTCCTACTTATGATAAACGTATGGCACACCTGAAGCCATCTTGCTTGGATTAAAGTGGTAACTCTTAAAACATTTAATTTAAAAAGGAACAAAATGAGGGGGTTCATTTTTCCATAAAAAGTATGATTAGTGCTGCAGAAAGAAAAATTAGGGCACATTTTGAGTGACTTCTCAAATCCTCTTCTATTTCATTAAAAAATTCTGACATGCAGACTGAAACATGCACTTTCAATACCAGCAGCAGTTTTCCCTGGTGAGCAGTAGCTTTACTACAGTGATCTAATGAGCAAAAAGAGTGCTAACATTCTGAATTTATGGCAAATGTGTGACACATCTGAATGCCTTCTTGATGGAATCAAAGTAAAAAACTGAAAGTATTTCCTACTGAGGAGACTGCAGTAAATGAGGAAATTAGGAAACTTCATAACAAATAAGTCTCCCAAGATGGCCACCAGAGACAAAAGAGCCCAAATGTAGCCCAAATATCACCCAGATGTAGCCCAAGTATAGCCCAATGACAGAATGTCCCAGAATGTTCTTAAAAACAACTAGAGCGCTTACTGTCTTCATTATGACAAAAGTATGGCACACCTGAAGCCATCTTGATTGGAATAAACTGGTAACACTTAAAACATTTAATTTAAAAAGGAACACAATGAGGAGGTTCATTTTGCCATAGAAATTATGATTAATGCTGAAGAAAGAAAATGAGGGCACATTTTGAGTGACTGCTCAAAACCTCTTCTATTTCATTAAAAAATTCTGACATGCAGACTGAAACATGCACTTTTAATACCAGGAGCAGACTTCCATGGTGCAGTAGTTTTACTACAGTGATCTAATGAGCAAATAGAGTGCTAACATTCAGAATTTATGGCAAATGTGTGACATATCTGAATACCTTCATGATGGAATCAAAGTAAAAAACTGAAAGCATTTCCTACTGAGGAGACTGCAGTACATGAGGAAATTAGGAAACTTCATAACAAATAAATCTCCCAAGATGGCCACCGGAGACAAAAGAGCCCAAATGTAGCCCAAAATCACCCAGATGTAGCCCAAATATAGCCCAATGACAGAAGTGTGCAAAACACTTATTATTTTGTGTTTTTGCAGTGTTATATAGTGCAGACTTGTCAGGTATTGGAGTGCTTTACATGAGCATTGGTTACATCACACAAGAACAAATTCATTTTGGTTGTAGACATGGGGAGACTAAGTGATTTGACCAGAATCACAGAATGTCGAGCTGAAGCAGAAACTTCAACCTGGTTCCCCAGTTGCAAAGTCTGCAGTTCTGGAAGTAACACCACATCCTCTCCCCTAAGTGCAACATTTAATCAAGTGGTCAACTGGATAAAAAAACATAAAGATAACAAATAATTTAAAAGTGCTTTGTCGCTATTTGAAAACTCAGAAAATATGTCCTTATTTTAGTCTTTTAGAGCACTGACCATAATTTTGATGCCAATAAGACCCTCTCATATATGTAATTTCTAAAGGAAATGCTCTAGGTATTACAGTTTTGATTACATCAAGATGATGTCAGGCATTCCACACTTTTGTAATAAATATAGAATGTTAGCAATCTAGTTGTTCATTAGGATACTGTTGAGAGGCAGAGGCCAGGGGCACGGACTCTGAAAATTGAAGGCAGGTAGGAGGGTGCAAAGGCAACAATTTAACCACACTGAGCAGGCAGGAAGGGCCGTGGAAGCACAACAGACTATGGAGGGCAGTGGAAAGGGGGGCAGGGGCAACAAACCAACAATACAGGACTTGCAAGAGAGGCTGTTGGAGGGAAGATCTATTACGGGTCAAGGAAGCTAGGGGCGGTCCCCAGATCCCCGGGAGCCACCACAGAACTGAGCAGGAGAGTGAGTCAGGGACAAAAGGGGCACCTTAATTTGAGCCGGGGTGCCTAGGAACGCTTGCTCCAAAAATGAAGAAAACAGACATATGAGACATGGAATTGGAGGCAGAATACAATGGCAGTTTAATGAGAAGATGCAACTTCAAAGAAACCGCAGAATAGAGACATAAAGTACAAAATACAGAATCCAGATAATCATACAGCTGTCATAATATTCTCTGTATCTCAATTAATGTACTGACAGAGAGAGAGAGAAAACACATCTATAAATGCATCATGGGAAACAAGTTACACCAAGGAAAATGTTACCTTGGAACATTCACGTTTACTCTTAGAGCAAGCATTCCTGCAATTACAATACAAAATCTTTTAAATGCAAAAGTAAAGAGAACAATGGTTAAACATAACATGACATTTCATATAGGTAAAATAGAATAAGATACTTCAAGCAAAGCAGAGCAAGACATTTTAAGCAAAGGAAGACAAGAGCTCCCAGCTCTTGGGGAAAACCTGCACTGCCTGTTAACCTACATACAGACGGCGAGGTAGTCCGTCGATATCTGTGGGTGCTCCCTTTTTATATCATTTTGTGGGCTCCTTTGCACGCTACATCTACCTACGTATGCTACCCAAAAGCTTCGTCTGCAGATTTTACCAGACATTTCGTCATTTACCCACTTAATGCTGACAATGGACTGGGTGAAAAGGTCAGTCTCTCAGGCCAATCGCTTATCGTAAGTTCCATAGAGCAAGCAGAAAATAATGGGTATTGTACGGGAATTCAATATATTCATGTATAAAATCTCCTCAGTTCTCCTAACTTGACGCTCTGCGGTTGCCACTTCCTTAAAAGCGGGAAACCTGCCCAGGAAGCAAGTACCAGTCCAGGATGCAGCCTACTGTATGTCGACAGCTTCAGGGGGATGTTGAACTTTGATACCGAGCACGGAGCACTCGGGTAGGGTGGGGGCTACTAGTTTGGATCAGAAGGCCTCGCAGACCTGCCTTCAGACTGCTATACACTAAAATTGCAGAGCTATGGTCAATTTAACAAAGAGGCCTACATATTGAACAGAAGGGCCTACACAGGGGTTTTATGCGGGCTGAGTGGTAAGGATGTCTCAGGATAACTATATAGCAACACAGGACCCGCTGGTCAATTTAATATGGCCTACAAATGCAGCTGGCAGGGCAAGGACAAGGGTCTCATACTTCAGGTGTGGACAGAACGGGCCAGGGGCCCCCTGTGATACAAAATCTACCCTCCTTCAAGGCTGTGGCAATGTAATAGACCATTGTGGGCAGAAGGAAGAGGCAATGGTAGTACAACCATACATGCCAACAGACCCGATTCAGCCAGGAAACGTCCAATGTTTTTAAGCTCAAATGGGCTTTATTTGATCTGTCTCCTGTCTACAATATCCTCTTTTTCAATGTAACTCAAAGGGGAAAATCAATACCCCAGTTTTTTTTCAAAATCTCCCTCTTACCAAGTTCAAAATGTTCGCAAGTATGGTACATTGGATCATGGAAGGAAATGGGATAGGGACATGGACTTGGATAACAGAGGACAGGAGGGACATGGAGAGGTGCACCAAACTGACCCTGCAGGGCAGGCATCAGGGTTTGCAGCAGCACAATACACCACACAGGGCATGCAGGACGGGAGTGCAGCACAACAATCCATAGAAAGCAAGAGGGAGGGGACAGGACCATGCACATGGACAACAGAGAACAGAGGGGCAAGAGGCAATGGTAGCTAGCTGACCATAATGGACAGACAGGAGAGAAAGCTGCAGCATAACAGACCATAAAGGGCAGGAGGGACGGATCAGGGGCATTACAATGGAACAGACAAGCCAGGAGGGAGGGAGTAGGGCTGGGGGCAAGGGGGCAGGGCAGGAGCAGCAAGATAGCCATGGAGGTCAGGCAGGATGGGCACTAGAAGCAAGACACACCATGAAGAGCAACAGTGAGACTGTGATGGCATACACACAGACCATGGAGGGAAGGTGGGAGGGGGTCAGGGGCAGCTAACTGACCACACAGGGAAGGTGGGAGGGGCCATGGCAGCACAGAAGACCATGCATGGCAAGTGGGAGGGTTAGTGGCAGCACAATGGCTATGATGGGCAAGAAGGAGGATGGAGGGGCATGCACAAAGGACGATGGAGGATAGAAGGGAGGGTCAGGACCTGTGCACAGACAAGAAAGTTCAGGGGAAGGGACCTCACAACAGACCACACAGGGCAGGCAGGAGGAGCAGCTGCAGCACAACAGACCAGGGAGGGCAGAAGGGTGTGGCAGTACAATGGACCATGTAGGACAGGAGGAAGAGGATAGGGGCATGGCATGTGGACAGGCAGGGTGGAGGTGGCAGGGACAGGTTACAGTCATCTGACAATGCTAGGCAGGTGGGAGGGGAGTGGCAGCTCAACAGAACACTCAGAGTAGATAGGAGTGGCAGGTCCATGGGACATGGTGGGCAAAAAGGATGGAGCAGGGGCATGCACAAAGACATCGGAGGGCAGGGGGAAGGAGAATAGGGGCAGCAAGCTAAGCACAAAGTTTAAGCAGGAGGTCAATGATGGGGCATAGAATTGGGCAATGGAGGGCAGGAGGAGTGGACTGGTACATCATACTAAATTGAGGGCAGTGGCAGCACATCAGACCATGCATGGCAGGAGGGAGGAGGCTAGTCTATGGATTCACACAACAGAGGATAGGGAGGAAGGGGATGGGGCAGCAAGCTAACTGTTCAGAGAAGGCGGGTATTAGGAACTTTATTGTTTTTAAAACATTGTGTCTGTGCGAACTACTTAAAATATGAACAAGTATGCAGCATAATCTCACTTTTATTCAGGAAGAAGAGGACGTTTGTGACTGTGACTCCGGGCTCACTTGGCAGAAACACCCCCTGACCCTCCACCCCCTATCGCAAAATGTAATGCCCGTGAAAAGGGTAGGTGAACACAGTGTTATATAGAACATAGTCCTGAGAGCACAATTGAAAATGAAAACTAGATATAGTGTATGGTATAAACTATGCACCAAAAAGTGTGATATAAGATGAACCGGGCGTGAAATATAATATGCAATACATTGTGCGCAATGACAGATTCATTGGAGAGCGCGAGATAGCACAGGCACTAGCGCGTGCTATGCGATATGCGCCTTGGAGTGTAATATGCACAGGGCAGTGTTGTGTAACCTAACTAGTCTCTAAAGTTGTAATATAAAATATGTGCTGGGGAGTGTAACGTTGCATATGCACTGTGACAAAGATATGGATCCCAGATTGTAATATGTATGGCATAGCACTGTGCGTTATAACATAGGCATCGAGAAAGGCACGTTAGATGGGGCAATATAACCCGTGCGAAGACAAGTGTGGCATGACATATTCACGGGGTGGTGTTACAGTGCACATGGGCTAGAGAGTGTCATAGCATATGCACTAGCTAGTGGAATACAACACAGAGGTGTGTGGCACTCGGCAGGCAATGGTGGGTGTAACACAGCATTGGGCTCTGTCAGGAGCACGCTGTGACTCTCAAGTGATGTTCGTCCCCTTTCCAGAGAGTAAAATAAAAAGTATTACACATCCGGCAGTGGATGTGTGTTTTATTAACCGTGAGGGGGGTTTCTTGCATAGTTTTGGTCGAATTTTTGTCGAATCCCCTTTGAATGGCTTGGTGTGCATGTGTATTAAATGTGCCCGTCAATAGCTACCCATGTTTGTATAAATAAACGACAAGGGTGTCTACCAGGATTAGGCACGGTAGGGCATCAGACATGTCAGAGCTTCACTAGTGGTGTAAATACATTCCACGTGGATTCATTGCATGCATAGTCGCCTTTTAATGAATATCACGCAAATCGTCATGGTGATAGGTACGTACGGTTTGTCCAGCATGTCCTAGGTGTGTCTATAAATATATATTTTTTAAAAATAATAAAAAACAGTGGCCGGCCCTGGGGATTGGGGTCAAAAAAATATAATTAGGAGACTGGCCCTGGGGGATGGGGTCATCAGGGCCAATAAATTAGAATAAGAAGGGGAACCAAACAGCCCCCCTTCTTAAAAAACTAAAATAAATAAAAGACTGGCATCGTGCCGGAGGCCATGCCCCCTCCGTGCAGCACTCTGCAAACGCGCCCCCAACAGGCATCTCCAGTATGCGCCAGGGAGCTGCGCTGCAGCCAGGTGTTCTGAGGCCAAGCCCCTTTTTACACCTCTCTGCAACGCAGCTCTGTGGCGCTTACTGGAGGTACCTAGTGGTCTAGTTTGACCCTAGGGACCCTTAGGATTCAAGGGGACTTAATCTCTCAACTTAGAACAGCCACAGGGCACGTTTACACAGTGGTGAAGGGAGGGGACGGGGCCTGAGGTGACGTGTGCAAACACGCACTATGGCACGTTTTAAATTGGGGATATAATTTCCCTTCAATACTGAGGGCCCCTGGGGGCTAACTAGCCCACCAAGTGCTTCCAGTAAGCGCCACTGAGCTGCATTGCAGAGAGGTGGTCCAGGCCGTGCCACTTTTTACACCTCTCTGCAACGCAGCTCTGTGGCACTTACTGGAGGTACCTAGTGGGCTAGTTGGACCCTAGGGACCCTCAGGATTCAAATGAACTTAATCTCCCAACTAAAAATGGACACAGGGCGTGTTTACACAGTGGTGAATGGAGGGGACGGGGCCTGAGTTAACGTGTGCAAAAACGCCCTGTGGCCTGTTTTAAGAGGTAGTTTTAATCTCCATGCCCTATTATATACTAGGGGCTTACAGAGGAGGTCATGCTAATCACAGGGGGACCCCAACGCATAATGTTCCCTAGTGTATGTAGGTGTTTTCACTGTATGCTAAGTGTCTTTTAACATAGCACTGGCTCTAGGACTGGTTAGTCAGACTCAGTTACCACCAGTATCCGTCTGAAAAAGTTGAGGGTACAGGATGATTTTGCAACAAGGCTTCTTTCTGCTCTTCTTTTTGTTCTTTCTGCACGTTATCCTTCTTCCTGCACTTATCTTCGTATTTGAGGACTTCTGTTGCTTCTTTCTGCACTTCTTTTGTTTCTTTCTGTGCATTTTTTCTTCTTTCTTCACATGTCCTATCTCTGTAGGCATAGTTAGAAATTAGCATTTAAAAAACCTTTGAAATTCACAGAAAAAACCATAGGTTTCAGGCACGTTATAGTTAGGAATTAGCATTTAAAAAACCTCAGAAATTCACTGAAAAAACCATAGGTTTCAGGGGTGTTATAGTTAGCTGGACTTTTCACTTGTAAAAAACCATTGAAATTCCCCCGTTATAGTTAGTTCAGCTAACTATAACTCGCGCGCCCGCAATGCACTGCTGATGACGTCACATATTACATCACTCATGACATGGTCAGTGACATCACTCATGACATCACTGATGACATCTCAAATGACATCACTGATGACATCACTGATGACATCATCCTTGTGATAGAGTGGCAGACCTCCTCTCACCCTAATATAACCTTTGATACACACATTCAAAAATAGAGACTAAAATTTTCAAAACAATGGACATACCAATACCAGTTACAACAACCTCTTCAGTAATTCTAAGATCCACATACACATCCACTCATTCACCAACAGTCCTATACAGTCACTCATACATGTACTCACTCATCATATGTACTCATACACCTATACATCCTGTTACACAATGCCACTCATCCATAGAGTTACTCACACACATAGTCACTCATGCTAATAAAGAATCAAACATACATTTACTTGCATATACAGTTATACACACACCACCATACTTACTTCTACGGAAACTTACACATACTTAGTCTTTTAAACAATCACTTATAGAAACACATACTTATTCATACAGGAACTCTTTCAATCTCTCACTCTCACATATACTCACATATATACACCAATAGTCACATATACTAGTTTAAAACATATGTAGTTACTCATAAAGACACTATTGAGACAGTCATTCACTCACTAACACACCCATACACACACTCATCCACCCATACAGTCCTGCACACATGCTGTGTTCAACACATACAAACAGTGAGTCACTCATTCATGCACCTATGCACTACGTAATACCCCCCACCGAACCATGCAGACACTCAGACTGATACTCAAAAAACCAACTAATAACCTATATAGACACCCATGTAGCTACTCACCAACCATGCAGCCACTTATACACAAAGTGAGAGACTGATACAGATATTTACATATTTAAACATTACTCACTAAGCCATGTATTCACTATGATACACTTAATCAGTCAGTTACACAATCAATTTTTCAAAAACAAATCATCCATTTAGACACTTATATACCCATTTATTCTTCCATCGACCTTGAGATATACATATATAAAACATATTTAATTTTCAGAAAAACACACATTCACTGGATGATGTCATCAGTGATGTCATCAGTGATGTCATTTGAGATGTCATCAGTGATGTCATGAGTGATGTCACTGACCATGTCATGAGTGATGTAATATGTGACGTCATCAGCAGTGCATTGCGGGCGCGCGAGTTATAGTTAGCTGAACTAACTATAACGGGGGAATTTCAATGGTTTTTTACAAGTGAAAAGTCCAGCTAACTATAACACCCCTGAAACCTATGGTTTTTTCAGTGAATATATATATATATATATATATATATATATATATGTGAACACTTCATATTACCTGTGCCCAATACGCACAAAGTGATGCACTTGCGGGGGTGAGTTCATGAGAAATGTATTGGAACTCCTGCAGCAATCAAGACAAGGCGTGTTTCGTCAGTCGCCTTCATCAGTGTATGGCGCGACGGAACTCATCACCAATCAATCAATTTTTTGTGTTGTTTTTTGAAACGCAGTCAGGGGCTCCTTCCAATGAGTTTGCGGGCACCATCTTGACATAATCAAATATACATCAGTGTTGATATGTTTGCATTATCACACACTGATTTTAAATAATAACACAACGATAATTCATTACAAATCCTAATTCATCATGTCGGAGATAAGAATTATTTCTTAGCAATGGTGCCCTGAATGGGCTTCTCATACTAATAGACATATTGGAAAGACTACCATCAGAAGACAACCATCAAAGAGCAGAGCAACTCCATATTGACGTGATGCCACTGTTAGTTGTATCAAGTATCAATGTTGCCTAGACATACTGCCCTGAATGGGCAAAATCTCCACATGTTATATTAACTCCACAATCAATGTTTTCAGCAACTGATTCATCATGGATTACCCCATAACAATATTTGATGCCCGTTCCGTCTCTTTTTAATAATACGTCCTGCAATTGATGTAGTGCAAACCAGATTTGGACGAAGTGGAAGGAAACAAAATAGAAAGCAGAAAGGAGAGATTCAGAAATATGAATAAAAGTGTAAGATAAAAACTCGAGAGAGAGAGAGAGAGGAGGAGATCAGAAAAGAGATCAAGTACAAAATATATACAAAATTTACCCATGAGATAATCATCCACAGAAAATCTTCAAAGAATCTACCAAAAATCTCCATTTCATTATGTCGAAAATAGAAATTCAGTAAAATCCAGTTACATATAATTGAATCCTACCCAATGTTACTCCAGCCCTCAACAGCCCTTTGTTTCCAAAGATTCGTCCCATTGGTTTAGCTGCCTTCACCTAAGTGGACTGATAGCTCCACATTACTGTTCATCATTTCGGGGCCTTGGTGTGTATGTGTATAATATAACGAGACTCCAACCTCCTGAGTCTCAGAATTCGATCCCCTCTCCTGGGATAAATTACTACGTGATCTAGACAAAAGTAGGTCAAGAGATCTCTGTTACTCTCATGATGTGTACTGAAATACCTCGCAACCGGATAGGTTGCATCCTTTTTGAAATAGCCCTCATATGCTCTAATGTGCGAACGTTTGTGGGATGGATGGTACTCCCAATATGTTTCAGCCCACATGGGCAGACCAAGCAATAGATCGTATGTGGTGTACTGCATGTTAAACATTAACCGATCTTTTTCGATTAATCTAAGCCTGGCACTGTATAAGTCATAGTTTTCTTGCTATTATGACAGGCTTTGCACTTCCCGCAAGGGAAGAAACCATGTAGGTCTTTCTGGATTGCACCTGTCTTCTCTTTGATGTAGTGACTGCTCACAAGACTGTGCTTCAAAGACCGTGCCTTCCTGAATGTTAACATAGGTCTTACAGGTATGTCCTGTCCTTTGATGGTATCAGCGTTCAATGTGTGCCAGTCCTTGCACATAATTTGTCTTAGCTGATCAGAGTTGTCAGAGAAATCGGTAATTATATTGAATTTGCCTATTTCTTTGATGACTTTGGGTTTGTCTTTTAATACCTCGCACCTGGGTACCAAGCTGACCTTCTCTCGTGTTTGTTCCAACAACTGACTGCCATAGCAACGATAGCCAAATCTCGCTATGCTGTCCTGTCCTGCCCTCTTGAAATCACTGTCAGTGATGTTGTTACTCTTTATCCTCCAGAGCTCACCATAGGGAATGCTACTGATCAAACTATGCCGGTGACTGCTGGTGGCGTGGAGTATAGAATTCCCTGCTGTGGGCATTCTCTAGAGTTTCGTGCATAGAGTCCCATTACATATATATACCACCAGATCTAAAAAGTTCAACTAAGTGGAACTGATGTCAGCAATAAATTTCAGATTGACCTGGTTGATATTGAGAACTTGAATGTATGTATGTGCTGACTCTACAGAACCTCTCCAGATTAGAAAGAGGTCATCAATGTAACGGCACCATGTTACTATGTTGCCTGTCCATGCATTATTGTTCTCTCCCCATGCGACCTGCTTCTCCTACCAGCCCACAAATAAATTTGCATAGCTGGGGGCGAAGCAGGTCCCCATCGCCACACCAGAGATTTGTCTATAATGCTGATTTTCATACAAAAAGATATTATTATTGAGACAAACTATCATTTCGAGTAGCATGGTGTTATGCTCAGCATATGTCAAAGGACGACATTTGAAAAAAGATTATATGGCTGTCAGACCATCATGATGTGCAATACATGTATAGAGACTAAAGATGTCTAGAACAATCTATTGGAAATCTGTTTCCCATTTCATAGTTTCAAGATGTTGGAAAAAGTCCTTAGTGCCTCTTATATATTATTCAAGTCCTGTCACAAACTCAAACAAGAAAATTGAGTTTTGTCTCAATATTAATATCATTTGAGATGTCATCAGTGATGTCATCAGAGATGCCACTGATCATGTCATGAGTGATGTAATATGTGACATCATCAGCAGTGTATTGCGGGGGTGAGAGTTATAGTTAACTCAGCTAACTATAACGGCCGAATTTCTCTGGTTTTGTACGAATGAAATGTCAGCCTAACTATAATGCCCCTGAAACCTGTGGCTTTTTCAGTGAATTTCTAAGGTTTTTTAAATGCTCATTTTTAACTACAATGTCCCTGAAAGCTATGGTTTTTTCAGTGAATTTCAAAGGTTTTTTAAATGTTAATTACTAACTAGAACATCCCTGAAACCTATTGCTATTTCAGGGAATTACAAAGGATTTTTAAAAGCTAATTTATAATTATAATGTAATAGTCACGTTTGCAGAGTGGTACAGAAAGGAGGCTGGGCCTCGGACCAGTTCACAGGAATACCACTGTGTAGGACTTACAGGAGGTACCAGGAGGGCTTCTGGGCCCCCAAAGTCATTCAGGAGTGATGTGGACTTCATCTCCGCACCCGTAGTGTGCCAGGAGGTGCATTTGCTGAGTGGTGGAGAAAGGGGGCATGTCCTCTGAAGACCTATTAGCAATACCACTGTGTGGGAATTACTGGAGGTGACAGGAGGGGTAGTTGGCCCCCAAGGATGTCCTTGGAGGCCAACTACCCCTCCTATTACCTCCAGTAAGTCCCACACAGCAGCATTGGTAAGTTCTCATAGTAGGCCACACACCCTTTGCCCACCAGTCTGCAAACACGCTCCCTGGCACGCTCTTGGATGGGGATTAAAGTCTCCTTTGATGCTGGGGGTCCTTAGGGGCCAACTAGCCTACTTGACACCTCCAGTAAGCCCTAGATAGTGGGATTTCTGAATCGAGGCCATGCCCCTTTTCTGCACCATTCTGCAAACGCACCTCTTGGCTAGGCCTGGGTGGTAAATTCCGTTCCGCTCGAAGAATTTGGGCAATTTCGTGTTCTGAGGAGAATGCAGAATTGGCCAAAATTCTGCGTTCAATGGCTTCGCAGAATTTTTTGCTTGTTCTTATTCTCAAAATGCGTGTTCACAAGATATTTCCACCCGATCACACAAACAGTGTTCGCGAACAGGAAAAAAGCATCGCAAACAAGCAATTCTGCGTGTTCGTGGAATTTCTGCGTACTCGCGGAGATTTTTTACCATTTCGCGGAGCTTTGCGTAGCGCGACTAAGCACATTCCACCCACCCCTACTCCTGGCATGCTCTTGGTTGGGGGATGAAGTCCCCTTGCCTCTTGAGGGTCCCTGGGGGTCTACTAGCCCTCCTGTTATCTCTAGTAGTCCCCACACAGCTGGACTGCTGAGAGTGGTCAGAGGCCACGCCCCCTTTTATTACCACTCTGCAAAGCAGCTCCTGGTGCACTGCTGCTCCGGGGATGAAATCCACTTTAGTCCTGAGGTCCTCAGGACACAGGAAGACCTCATCACCCCAGCACCAATGAGCCAAAGGCTCCTGCCCTGCCATAACAAACTGCAATGTCCTGAGGTGGGCATCCCAGGACATTGCTGGGGCCGGCCCTAGTGGGTGGGGTTCCCAGGGCCAAGAGGGCCTCCAGGAAGGGGGCCGAGCATCCCCTTTCCCATCATGATTAAAGGAAGTGGTGGTCCCCAGGGCCCACGACTGATCCCTGCAATTGCATAAAGTGTGCCCCGGGGAGGTGGTGGTCCCTGGCGCCATGTGGGGGGGTAGGAGCCACCCCACATTTAAATTAAATTACTGAAGCCCCAAGGAGGTGGCGGTCTCCAGGGCTGCGGGGGCCCCCGCAAGCGCCCGCATATATTTTCCTCATTGTCCCCGGGACCTGGCCCATCTGAGGGCTTTTTTAAAAAGAATTCAGCCAAATTTGCGGACCCTATGTGAATCCTGCCAATTTGTTTTTCAAAAATGTATACTTTTTTGGGCCCTCAGGGTCCTTGTGGGACCCCCTGGGCAGCCCTAGGGTGTCAGGGTATTTCTACCTTGCCCCTTTATCTTCTTTTTTGACCTTTTTTCTAGTGACTCGGTTCAACCGAGTCACAACATGGCTGACAACAGTTTTTGGTTTGGAGTGTTGGCAGCCAATCTTAAGTCAGCTTGTGCTCGGGAGGGTTCGCGGATCCACTGCGGCAGCCAGATATCGATATTTTTTATTTTTTTAATTTCTCAGGCACTACTGAACGGATTTGCACCATTTAACAAAAAGAACGCTTTCTGAACCAAGACTTACATATTTGTTAAATTTGGTGTAATTCCGTTCAGCAGTTCAGGCTGTAGCCTTCTCCAAAATTTTCTATGGAAATTAACATAGAGAAAAGTCAATTTGGGACCCCCCTTTTTTCTCGTCTCCTGCTTGAAGAATCACCCCAAAAAATTCAAGACAGGAGCTGACCGGAGCGCCCCATTAGTTTTGAGAATTTCGCGAAGATTCCTCATCGGCGCCAAAGATATTGGCAAAAGAAAAAACGCTTTTCCTATGAAAACTAGGTCCTAACTATAACTACCTACTGGCAATCTGTTGTGTTCAAGTATCTACATGGCACATGGTGTGATTGCTAAATTAGCTTGATCTAATTGTCTTAAAAATGCAGCAGATTCCATATATGATCGTTTCCAAAATTCATTATAGGCAGCTTAAAAGCATCTTTTAGAGACCTAGGACCTACCAAAACATCTTGGAAGTCCATGTCACCTGAAAGAAGAGAAAGATGTTGTTGTTTAATACCAGGAAAGTGGAATGTTCTGAGCATTTCTGTCATAATGTTTCCACGAAATAGGTAGTAATAACCTCTGAGTGTTGAGACTGAATATAATAAGGGTCCGGTCTGCTAGGTTTAAAACTCTGTGTAGGGTTTAAGAAATGTGCATGACAACCATTTGTCTCCACTGGCCACAATAACCACCCTTTAGGGCCTTAAAGTGTAGAATAGTAAGTACCATTTTGCACTATACTATTGAGCTGTTTCTCAGTGTAACTTACCAAATGTTGCCAGTTATCAAAATGGACAATTGAGGGAATTTCTGGGCAAATTCACTTCTATGATTTAGGCTACACCCAAGCAAGTGGTCTGCTGCACTGTCTTATTTAAGAAAATCATAGGTGTTGGAATCAAATAGGCTCTAAATGATATGTCTAATCCCAGCACTTGCCAGTGTCTTGTTCCCCAAACTGACGTTCAATCATTAGTATATTTCCTATATTCCTAGCCTTTTAGGGCCAGTTGGGAAATGAATGAATTGAAAGAAAATCAATTTAGTTTGGGTCAGCATATTTTTTTCTGCTTGTTAAGGGGTATATTTCTAAATATGACCAGAAAAATATACAAAGTTGAACATATATGTTTTGGAGTTATCCACTAGAGGAGTGTGGCAAAGTTTAATTGTGTAAAATTGAAAACTGTACATGGAACACTAGCTCTGTATAACTAATGATGTGCATAGTGATGATAACAAAGCATCTCTCCATAAGTAGTCGATTTAGGGTACATATTTTCACTTTCAAATACAGTACAATACGTTCAAGCTCTGAGAGCATTGAGGTAATTGGTTTTACATTCCAATCATCAGAAATAAAGCCAGGTGTAATCACCTGACCCATCGCAACCTCAAAGACATAAGGAATCTGCAGAGTCTCTGTAGGACCAAAAATATCATATGGGACTTTATCTCAAACAATTCCATCAAGTACTGGAAAAGCAGAAATGTTCAAAAGGGACAGGTCCCATCGCAGTTTAGGTGAAGGCAAATAAGGTTGCACCTGCTCGACTACCAGTTCTATGGGAGAGTGTCCAATGATTAGCAAGAATAAAACAGTCACAAATCCAAACCAAAGAAGCTGGAAAAGTAATGAGATGGCAACACACATGTAAATCCATGGAGGCATCAGATAAGTAAATTTCAGCCAAAGAAGAAAATCATGTACATCATGTAGTGAAGTGTGAGAAGAGTTAGAAGAAAATTA
The DNA here is from genome assembly GCF_964204655.1 of Triturus cristatus. Classification (NCBI taxonomy): domain Eukaryota; kingdom Metazoa; phylum Chordata; class Amphibia; order Caudata; family Salamandridae; genus Triturus; species Triturus cristatus. The sequence goes on from NC_140586.1 coordinate 583,170,205, forward strand.
AACATTTTGGGTGCTTAAATGATAGGAATATTTCTGGATATTTTTTAGGTAAAGGGGTGCAATTGCGAGAAGCATTGATGGCAGCAATGATATTTTCATCCACCCTCGTATGAGAACGAGCAATCACAGCTATTGTTTTAGTCTTAACTTCCAGTTTGGCTGCTTCATCCACCAATGAACTCCCTACAATGTGTATTTCAACACACTGATGACTCAATGTGTGACATGTTTAGATGAGCGTGGGGAATTCTGGACCCACATTTTCTATTGCAAGATTCAAGGTTTTCAATTCAGCTAGTTGTACCGTACAATCCCCTAGTGACTGTGTAAAGGTTTTTTGATGACGGAATTTTACATCCAATATGACACCATGTTCCACGTCACAGGCCACCTAGTATTGGTGTTTGGTGCCTATAGCAGGCTGGGCTGAACAATCAGTATATATTTGTTGTTTATACCAGTCAATAGGCAATATATTACTGGGCAAGGGGCATTCATGTTCATATCGGAGACATTTTTGAGTTTGTACTGTGTAGTCAAAGACATAGAGCCTGATTTAGATTTTGACAGACGGGTTACTCCTTCACAATGATGATGGATATCCCGTCAGACAAAATATAAATCCCATATGATTTTATCACTGTTGTGATGAAGTGACCAACCCAATGAAATCTAATACAGGCCCAAAGTCTACATCAGTAGCCATCAGGGAAGTGGCCTATTGTATCCATGTAGGATGTATGCTTTCACATTAGGAACGATGGCCTTGCAACAGCCACCAAGGCTGGATCAGAAATAATTGCACTTATGCATTTCCCTTGAGCTAAAGTCTTTCCTTTATGGTAGACATCTAAACAGCAGTCAATATTTTTTCAGTGGATGCAAAACACGATTCAGTACTAAATATAGATTACATTTCAATACAATGGGCACTGTGTCACCTTCAATGAATGTTAGGCGACCCTCAAGCTTTATGCTTCTTTGACACAAGGTGTTATCCTTTTATATATGATGTCTTCACATAGTTAAATTTTCTTCAAGCGTGTGTCCAATCAGATTCACTGTATTCAGACCACTTCAGTTTCATTTGATGTCCGCTCTTTTGAAGCTCATTATTCCATGTTTGACTTGTTTGTTTGTGTTTATTTCAGGCTGAACGCAATATGCATTGTTTGTGCATCGTTTAAATCTTTTGTCTCATCATTATGTACAGTTGTGACATGTTCTAATATGGCGTCAAAGTTTAGTATCGTTCTCACGCCTGCAGTACAGTCCGTTTTCTGTTGCTCTACCTTATTTCATTAACTTCCTGTTGGTAACACGGGTGTTTTTGTGCCGGCATAGATCACACATCACCACAACTTCTTTTCAGTAAGTAAAAGCTTGTATTACATGGTTTCGTTGATTAGCATGCCATGTATACCACTCACCACATACATATGCAGGATTCATTGACCTGCTTTATCATATTGTTTTATCCATCTTATCTCACCATGTCACATGTGTATCTTATCACCTTTTATTTTTTATTCTTTCCACCTTGTTTTTGCTTGCAACATACATACCGGCTGCACTGTACATCATACTATGACAGCATGAATACACTGTGATCTATGGACCATTAGTTCACTAATGTGCACTCTCCACTCCAAGGGTCAGCATGGCACAGTATTGTGTTCCTTGCGTTACAACAATATATACCCCACAATTTCACCCGGGTGAGAATGGTAGGTATGCACACCTACAGCTTGGTTCACCCCATGTATCATTGCTTACTTCTTCACAGAGATTTTCCCCTGACGAAGGACCATGACTGACCAAAATGCATTGGGAGAAATAATTCAAATGTAATACAGATGCATTTATGATGAGACCATCGAGTTTTAATATGAAAAGTTGAATATAGCTCATGGATAAAAGACTTACAAACTCTTGTGAATACTTTAGTTTACATTCCTATGCAAACTCTAAACAACCTTGTGATATCTCGCTAAGCGGCTTTTCCCAGCTGTGCTAAGGGGGATGTCTCCTAATACAGGCGACACTACCTTTGTACCTTCAATGAATGTGACATTTGTGAAGCCAATGGCACCTGCTATTATAAGGATTGCTGTGTTTGTTATGTTGACACATGAATGTAAGTGTCTTGAAGAAATCATAACAATATGTAGTGATCTGAGCATTTGTGTATGTTCTGATGTCCAATGTGTATTGGAAAAGTTTGGGCAAATAAAATTGTATAAAAGTTGTATGCATTGTGCATAATCTGGTATTATGTAATGCCAAAATGGAAGAAATGTGGCACCAGGGTATTTCCCTAATTCTTGTTCATCAACTCCCCAAAAAATGGGATGTACTCTGGCTAAGTTTGTGTCTAAGTAATCATCCACTAAATATATATCATAAATGTAGAGCAATGCTTCTGGGTCAATGTCATGTAGAATTGACATTACTCGGGCAGCAAACAATCCAGTACTGTTCTTATACCCCTGTGGGATTCAACAAGTGCAGAGTTGTGAGCCGAGCACAAAGAATGCTGTCAGATCTCTGCTTTCAGGTGCTATGTTTTGGCAGCAAAAATTAATGAAAATGTCCAAAATTGTTTTATATTTTTTATGGACAATTGTTCATTAAAGCAGTATTGTGTACATTTTGAATTGTAAATGTCCATGTATAACTATTTCAGTGCCTGTAGTCTAAAACAATGTGATAGGAATTATGTGGTTTAGCTACCGGAAATAAAGGGTTATTCATGGAGGGTTCAACTATTCACTGGTTCTCTAGCTGTATAAGAATTTCTATGAATGTTGGTGGCACCATACACGGTTTCCACTAAAAAAGGTAGGACTGCATATTAGTATGACAGAACTTCAGAATATATGGACTGAGTTTATCTACGCTATCAGGGACTGTCAGCCCAATTCCTAGCTAGCTCACAATGCCTCACCCAAACCTCTAAACTTCTTGGGGTGGCAGATGGTCTTGGCAATCTCAAACATGATACTCTGCCTCCCAATGCATGCCCATGGTAAACACAAAAAAGATACACATGACGTTTTCAATACATTTATTTAAACAATCGTAGTCTTGCATAGAAAGAATGAGCTTTGATTATTAGGCAGATAAAATAAATGAAGCAGCGTAACCAGTGTGAGAAAGTCATCCTTTTTGCCCTGATCACCCCTATTGTTTGCTTGGTAGTGGTTATAATTGACTGTGACTGCTCACTGGACTCTGCTGACCAGGCCCAGTCCAGTGCTCTGAATATAAGGATATCCAATTTATGTGTATTTTGAACTGGTATTGACAGCCTCTCTGTAAGTCCCTAGTATATAATAGGGAATTTGAGTTTAGCGGTCCAGTAGACTTAATGCACTTAAGTGTGCTCTTCTGTAGTATCTACTGTAATTTTAAAGGCAGGACTGAAGGGATATGCTTAGCCAGATCTAACCCGAAAGAAGAGACTTTCTCTATGTTGGATTTTGAGAGAATAGTCCTTTCTGGGACAAGAATATGCTGCTTATTGAAGGAAGTAGTCATACACCTAGTTGGCACCCTGCATCCCATTGGTCAGGGGTGCCCCTCTGCTAGAAATTGTAAATAAATATGGGAGAACTGAATAGCTCCTCAGATCTGCTGCCTGGAACTACAAGGAGAAGAAGGACTGCCCTGCTGGAATCTGGATCTGCACCCAAAGGACTGCACTCCGAAGGACTGCTCCTGCTGCACAATCTGGTACTACAGACCTGAGGACTTCGCCTTGCTTCAAGAAGGATTACGGACTGGACTCCCTGCCTGCTACAGGTTAACCATCTCCACCAAGAGTTCCCATTGTGGAGTGCGTCTAGTGGACTTTTAAAGATATGGCCAGTTGTATTGTTGGAATTGTAGTCCAGTCATCCCAATGGCCGCCTACAAGATTCCAAACCCTGTAATTTGTGTTTTGGACACTTTGAATCCTCAAGAGTTTGGTGAAGTTTGGGAAGTGTTTGGCAAGCTCCATAAGGTGATCAACTTAATGTAGAGAGTCAAGCTGGCTACCTTCAACCATGACCCAGCTTATATTTCAGGATCATCCCACTAAAAGCTCTGGAGCTTCAGACTTCCAGTATTTGACTGAGGCCTCACGGAGAAGCAATCTGATGATGTCACATCAATTTCAGCCTGTTGAAGGGGACCGCTTCACATTAAAAGCTTTACATTTTGACCGAGGCCTCCCGCTTAGTGTATTCAACCAGGGCTCCATCGTGGCTGGCAAAAAAGTCCAAAAGTGGTGCTATATGTTTTTAAGCCCTAGAAAGTGTTTATTCTTTAAAATTGTATAACTGGTTTCCTACATTGAGTTTTTGTCATTTTGGTGTCTGTTTGTTCAAGAAAATATAATCTAATATTTGTAACTTGAAGCTGGTTTTTTATTGTGTGGTGTGTCTTACTTATTTAATGTATTGGTGTTTTTAAATGCTTTACACACCTGTCACCTTAACTAAGCATGCCCGCTCGATGCCAGCTACCAAGGGCTGAGCAACATAATAATTTATTGAGACCCTAAGTGAACCTTTTATTGTGTTTGTGGCCATATTACTAGTGTTAAGTCACTACATATCACTACTAATAATTCACTTTCGAACAACCAGGTTGTTGAACATGAATAAACAGTCCAATCATAGCCTTTGTTCCAGGACAGTCGTCACCAGAATACTACTCTGGCATCTGAAGGCAAGCATACCATTCATATAATGAAAACCACTGTGCTAGAGGTACAGCTCAGATGCAATACATGTCTATGCCTACAGTATAGTGTACTGATTACATATTGAGAAAGACTTTCTAAAAACAAGCAACATGCACAGCATTCTCTCAGAATATTATAGTGCAGGCAAAACATCTAAAAATAATATTGCTAATACCAAGTCTGCTTAATTGTGTAAAATATAAAAAAATAATAGAGAACCAAAATGAGCCCAAGGAGGTCTCACGACAACGTATTGGACCTTCCTGGGTGCATCTACAGCATGGGTACTCACAAACATTGGCCCAGGGGCCACAAAGTGTAAAGACATGTTAAATAAAAAAGCAAGCATTTATTTGCAGTTTAATAAATGCTTGCCTGATTATTTAACATGTTTTCCTAAATATTAGTGCTCAGCAACTATACAGCAGCTCATGCTGCTTTTCACTGGGGGGCCACGTGTAAATGTTAGAGGGCCGCAAGCAGCACCCAGACCGTACTCTGGGTATTATGGATCTACAGCCTCATACTATGTGTACCCTTTTTCCACCCTCACCTATGCCAACTCAGGGGTACTATTCTGAGGTTGTAAGTCCAGAACTTGGCACACACACTAAACCCTTATCGATCAAACAGCTGATACTCTTCGGGTGTCTGCCTTTTCTAAGGCTCTTTTATGACATCATGCAGCAAATATGCCTAGGTCAGGAAAGGAAGGTATGACACTTTCCGATACAGTCACTCTCCTCCGTCAATGTACTGAGGTGGCCTTAAGCAAATTTCAGAGCCCACATCCTAAACAAGGGAAATTGAAGAAACCTCTCCTATCGTTTCATTCTCTGGTGGACTATTTGACTGCTAATGCCTTGGATAGCCCACTTGTGGCAGACTTCCAGAAGCAGATTACATCCCCATGCTTGGTTCTTGACTGATGACAGCAAAAACACATCCTACTCATTCAGGTACCATCAGGGGACCTTTTCACAGATTATATCATACCCCTTCTTGGCTGCAGTATCTCATTGCAATTCCGTCTCGTCTCGTACTCAAAAGTTAAGGATATTTCTGCAACTATTTTGGTATGGATACAACATCTTTTATACAATTCCAGCTGCGGAAAAGCTAATTCACCCTTCTGGTTATCCTCAATACAATGAACTGTTTACTATTTAGCTAATCAATAGGAAATCTGTCCTCTCAAACTCTCTATGGCAAGAGGGTCTGGCTATTTTAGATGCTGATGCAACTCTAGAAAGCTCAAGATATGGTCAGTCATTATCATCTCGACAATCTATATGGGAAACCACCTCGATACATTTTGCTGAGCCCTCTATTATTTTTAAAGAAGGACATGCCCAATCCTTATAATGAAGTGTTACTGCAGAATAAATTCTTTAATGTAGACTCAACAGTTTTTTGAGGGGATGTTCTTTACCCGTAACTCAATCTGTAACTAATTCTTCCAGTAGAAGACACATATGTCTTCTATCAGGACAAGTAGTTTCAAAATATTTATAATGGTCCACTTCATACTCCATGATTTGATGAGACTGATTTGAACTGTTTTTGTATTTCAAAGTTCACTGTCAGGCATCAGTCCGACCAAAACCTGTTTTGTGCATTCATAATGTCTGCTGTTTCATCTATGGAGTAGGAATGGGATCGCTTACAGTGCATAAACCCATTTTGGTGAATGATGACACCAATTTTCTGCTTACTGGTATTGCTGTTTTTTAACTCTGCACAATGGGGCACTATGGTCCTTTTCCCAGTGTACGTCATCTGACCCCTAAAACATGGTAAAATAGTTTAATCCTCACATGGCATATTTAATGTTCCTGAAAGGCCATAGTATATGATGGAGCATGTAGATCAATATAATGACAGTTAATTGTCACCTGTGAAATTTAGTACCTAGGCTACTACCCCATCCACTAAGCTGGCAGGGAGAAACATGGTTCAGACCTACCTGTGTAACTTGACTCCTGCAGCTTTTAAACCCACAGGTGAATCTGTAAAATAACCGTTTTTGATAGGAATGAACTCTACAACTTAATATTAATAAAAGTCACCCCCAAATATGCCTTGGAGCCTACAAGGTAGGGTTTCAAAAAATCTTCTGTTGGCATATTCCTATAGTTACTAGACCCCAAAAGCTATTTTAATGTACAAGTCTATAAAGTATAATTAAAATACAGTTTTTACTAAATCTGGTTTGGGATATGGAAATGATTCAACTTTTTATTATTTATTAAAGGTCTAATTGAATGTTGGATTTTTCATACATGTTTTGGAAAAGGGACTTGTAAGAAGATCGATTTTGCCTGATACTCTAGAAGGCTAACTAGTTATAGCCTGCCAGTCACTGATCCTGTCAGTGTGTTACCGTGATTAGGTGTGAAAATTTAACCCGGAGCAGAAATAATGGGTTAGGCCTGATATTTGACTCCTTTCGGCTCAGGGAAGCGAGCTGGAGAGGGTCCATGAACTTTACTAACTGGAAAGGAACCATGGGGAGGCCTGCCCAACCATAATTAAGTATAAAGGGAAACCCGGGGCAGAGAAGGTCCAGCTTGTCACCAACCCAAGTGGGAAGGAGAGCTAGATCAAGAACCAGTTTAGTGTGGTTGAATAGGAGGAGACTGTTCATTTCCTAGACATACCCCCGTCAAGGACATGAGCCTCCTCCAAGAGCAGATGATGTGCTGTAAAATTTGAAAGGTTTGACCTTTGGAGCATTTTTCTTAATGGTGAGAGAGTTTCCGGAAGTCACCTCCATCCTGGGGCTAGTGAATCCTACAAAAGCAGCACCTTACCACAGCCCATAAGACCACATCTAACCATCTGGAGGAAAATATTAGGACAGGACCTGCCATATGTGACTTGTGTGGAGACCTAGATATCCTCCGACTTATAGACAGGCATGTGAAGTTGTAAGAAAATGGGTTATTGGTTACGGGGTAAAGTCAATGTTATCCTATGGAAGAAAGGCCTAAGACCAACAAAAATGAGATCAGCAAAAATAAGAGGTGTGAAGGCAAAGGGTTTTGGTAAGAACACTCTAATGTTGACAGGTCTAATTGAAGTGGACTTCAAGGATAAATTGGCTGTCCTCTCGTGTGGCTACAGAGAATATGCAAGGTGCAAGAAGCCTTTTGTTTGTATACCCAGATGACCAGCAGCAACTGAATCCGGACTGGACCCTGCTAGTGGCCTCTGCTGGTGTGTGTCCTTTGTTTTAAGTGCTGTCCCTGAGGTCCACAGAGCCTTAGAAGAAACCAAGAGAAGCTGCTCCAGAAAGTTTGAAAAGGATGGACTTCCAAGACCTCTGGAGCATGCGCGGGACCTCGCTGCAATTTTGTCTGACTTTGAGAGGTCTTTGTTAGCTACAGCTTCTAGGATTGCTCTGCTGGAGGATTTTGAGCTCCCGAAAAAACCCAGTTCCAATGGTAGAAATCTTCACAAGATGTAGGTTAGAATCTAGTCTTTGCTTTGGCAGGCCAATAAATTAGCCACCATGTAAGGATAAAGGTTTAGCCTTCTTTAACAGATAAGCAATGAACATTTGCAATATAAAATGCGTGGAATCATTATGAGGGGAATAATAGCCATTCCCCCACTGTGTATGTCTATGCATTCAATGTTTTTTAGGACGGAACCTTGAGGGATTGTTAATTCTGCGTGGTGCTAAGAACTCAGGTAACCAAGTTTTGTTTAGAAACAGAGGGGCTAATTTATGAGCCCCTTGCAACACTTTTGGGCTACCGTTGCATCTCTTTTCATGATGCAGTGGCGGTGTACACAATGTGCCATGTTCCAGCATATTTACAAAGTGACGCATCTAGGCAGATGTGTCACTTTGTAAAGCCCTGGACTACATTATACATGCGTCAGGTACAATGTATGCAGGGCGTGGGTTCCAAAGCAAGAAAGCCTCATAGAAGTGGAGCAATGAAATCCATAAGATTTCACTGCGCCACTTCTAGGACACCACTGAATCATATCCTTATGCCTGCCGGCAGGCATAAGATTGGTTCAGTGCAGTAATTACATTCCTTTCTCCTGCATTGCTAGAGTTCTGTCATGCTTCTGACACAACTTCAGCAATGTGTCAGTTTTGCGCCGACAGATACGTCAGTAGTAGTACTGACTTATCTGTCATTCCTTGTGACATGATGGGTCATACAGTAACTACGATGCATCCTTCATGTTGCAAGGAGGGCACAGTGAAAACTGTTGCATCGCTGTTTTCACGCAGCTTTGCAACAGTTTTTATAAATAAGGCCCTCAATGTCTAGTTTATATTCTAGGAACACCTAAAAAATGTCTAAGGAGTGTTCGTCATTTGGCCTAGCATTCAATAGAAATCAACTCAGAGCATTTGTTTGATTCAAATTGGGAGATTGGAAAGTGTCAATCTAAATGTGGTTGACAGCCATAATTGTAAAAACTTCCAGTAACCTCAGGATTCCTCTTCTAACCGGTCTTCAATGGGCAGAAGAAAAGCATCACAAATGTTCTTTGAGTTAAAAACATGGAGTTTTCTTTTATGAATAAACAAAACTTTGTTCTCTGGAAAAAAACAGAGGGGCTGGTGCTAGTCATGAGCCAGGCATGGACAGAAGCAGAAAGGTTTGGGATTTGGTGTTGCTTTGGTACACTATCAATGTAGATGTGCAGCAACCTTGTTTACGTGGCTTTTCATGTCCCTGCACATGCTTGCATGGATGAACTAGACTGTAGATTGAGACAGCCTTGTGAAGAAATTAATACAGTATGTATTCTATAATAATAATCAAAAAAAGGGGGTTACGAGAGATGTCAGAAGAAAAGGCAAAGCCATACACGTTAGGTCTTTTTTGTGAAGAAAGTTTTTCTTTTATATTACGAGAATATTTACATAGGAAGTGGACATAAATACACAATACAGATTGACATTAAACATACAAATTACAAATTACAAATTAGTGTCCCAATGAAAAAAAACCTAAACAGACAAATAACATAAAATGCGACATACAAACAAGGTTTCCATTTCTCTTTACAAAGGCAATCACAAACAATTAATAATTCAAATTAGCAACACTTAAACATTCTAAGTGTTGATTTAGTGATTTGCCTATCACGTCAACGGCGTTTCGACCCTATTCCAATTTAAAGGGTCTCGTCAGGACTGTCTAATATAGGGACACCTAAAAAGGGGGATAAGGAAAATATGTGTCAAAAAGGAGATCAATTGTCTCAAAGAAAGGAATTGGTGGAGGAATATAGGTAATAAGCCTATCTACCTTATCGTCCGGGACAGGTCTAGCGTGTAAGTGTACAGTGACACCGTGCTCAAGGTGAAAAGATAAAATACTCACAGGTACCCAGCCGGGTGCTGCGTGAGAACGAGAAAAACCATTATTGTCACAACCATTGTCCATTTACTTATTATCAAGGAAATACGCAAGTTTTTACTTACCCCTGTGAGAAAAGACTCACACGGAGGCAGTTGCCCACTATTATTCTGTATGCTTTTGATTTAGCGCGATGTAAGGGTCTATTAATGTACAACACCTACGGAAGCTCCAAACTGCTGTGTAGCTGTCGCTTCGTGTTCACGAGTCCAGTCAACTATTCCAAAAATATATAAAAAGGAGGACGATGGACAATTCTTGCGAATACGTCGCAATTGTACCAAAAAAGATGACTATATGAGAGAGGCATACATTCTGCGAGACAAACTGTTGTCTAGGGGATACCCGAAAAAATTAGTGAAGAACTCTCTGAAAAGAGCTTGGTTTTGCCCCAGAGAGACACTACTCATTCCTAAAGTGAAAACCAAGGTAGAAAAATTAATCTGTGTCACCACGTTTGGTATACATACGAATGCTATTCGAAAATTGGTCACAAAAAATTGGCACATTATTCAAAACATAGACTCCAGCATTGACACACCAATGTTTGCCTTTAAAAGAGGCAAAAATATTAAAGATCACCTTGTAAGATCATCAATGGAGAGTCCATGCCAAAATATGAGATCATTAGAATCGACCTGGGGCCTACCAGATGTTAAAGGTCACTATAAGTGTGGCAACTGTGTCGCCTGTGAATTTACAGCAAATACCAAAAAATTCACTCATGGAAAGGTCGATCAACAACTAGATTTTTTTGCCAACTGCAATACAAAAAATGTGGTCTACTGTATACTGTGTCCCTGTGGGCTACCATATATTGGACAAACCCAACAAATTGTTAAAGCACGCATAGGGCAACACCGCAGTAGGATTAGGAATTCTGTTCTCAATGCCCCACTGGTTAATCACTTTGAAGAGAAAGGCCACACGGCAAATGACATTCGCTGGCAAGTAATAGACAAAGTGATTGCTCCGAAAAGAGGTGGAGACTTATCGCAGATATTGCAACGACTAGAGTGTCGTTGGATTGAACGCACTAACTCCATAATGCAAGGGCTGAATTCAGCTGAGGAATGGCGTGGGTTTATTACTACCCTCACCTAATCAGTGTTGCTTGCGTACTCAGTATGTCTCCCAACACACCCTTTCCAATACAGCTCTAACTAAAATTTCAAAGATGATCCTTCGTGCTTCCACATGATTGGCCCAAATTATACATGTGTAATAATAGGTTATGTATAATCTGTAGGATTAGAGATCTATTGTCATATGGGTTCCACAGCTATGAAAAAAACAAATGTACAGTAATATAATGTTTTTTTATTGAAGAGTTAACCACTGTTGGAGGCACATATTGGCTTTGATAAGAAAACTAAATTAAGCCTTCTTGTAGTATATGTCATGCATTTGCATTATTGTTTTATCTTTTCAAAATAGTCAGTAACATACTCTTACCATTGTCTTGGCGTTGGACCTTTATGAATGTTATAGGTGTTCACTTTATATTGTTCAAAAAATCGAAGTAATTGACATTGATATATGCCATAACTGATGAACGAACGAGAAACCTGATACTAGTAACCATTGTAATTTCTGTGTCTATTGTTAATGAAATCATGTCATCGTTATAATATTTGATTTAAGTCCCGCAACTCCATTGACAGAAACACAACTGATCGCTCAGCGTCGTAGGACGTAGTACTGCTCTTATTCAGATTAATGACTCTGAACACTAATAACTTTATTTACCACCTTTGAAATCACGTTATCCAGACCGATAGTATTTTAAGTCCCGTTATTCCATTGACATAAATACAATTAATGACTTAGCGTTGTAGGACGTAGCGCAGCTCTTACTTAGTTCAATGTCTCTGAATACAAATAACTTTATTCACAACCCTCGAAATCACGTTATCAAGATCAATAGTAGTTGCTGGTTACTAGGCAACGTCACGCGCCTCCCCCCACCGGCACATTATTGTTGGACACCCTAGATTGGCCGTTCACTAGCGAATCGGGTTTAAGTATTCCCTCATCCCGACCAACCGCTGTGATCGTACCAAGCAGACAGAACTTTGTTTGCCTGCTGCAGTACTTCTCGGGATATTCGTATACCCGGAAGCAGGAAAAGAGGTAGGAGCAGCATTTTTAGTTTTCGGCATAGGTCATTTATAGACTTGATAGGTTATTTCCCTCGCATGAGTTGACTATATCATCGTCCTCCTTTTTATATATTTTTGGAATAGTTGACTGGACTCGTGAATACGAAGCGACAGCTACACAGCAGTTTGGAGCTTCCGTAGGTGTTGTACATTAATAGACCCTTACATCGCGCTAAATCAAAAGCATACAGAATAATAGTGGGCAACTGCCTCCGTGTGAGTCTTTTCTCACAGGGGTAAGTAAAAACGTGCGTATTTCCTTGATAATAAGTAAATGGACAATGGTTGTGACAATAATGGTTTTTCTCGTTCTCACGCAGCACCCGGCTGGGTACCTGTGAGTATTTTATCTTTTCACCTTGAGCACGGTGTCACCGTACACTTACACGCTAGACCTGTCCCGGACGATAAGGTAGATAGGCTTATTACCTATATTCCTCCACCAATTCCTTTCTTTGAGACAATTGATCTCCTTTTTGACACATATTTTCCTTATCCCCCTTTTTAGGTGTCCCTATATTAGACAGTCCTGACGAGACCCTTTAAATTGGAATAGGGTCGAAACGCCGTTGACGTGATAGGCAAATCACTAAATCAACACTTAGAATGTTTAAGTGTTGCTAATTTGAATTATTAATTGTTTGTGATTGCCTTTGTGAAGAGAAATGGAAACCTTGTTTGTATGTCGCATTTTATGTTATTTGTCTGTTTAGGTTTTTTTTCATTGGGACACTAATTTGTAATTTGTAATTTGTATGTTTAATGTCAATCTGTATTGTGTATTTATGTCCACTTCCTATGTAAATATTCTCGTAATATAAAAGAAAAACATTCTTCACAAAAAAGACCTAACGTGTATGGCTTTGCCTTTTCTTCTGACATCTCTCGTAACCCCCTTTTTTTGATTATTATTATAGAATACATACTGTATTGATAAGTATTAATCCACACGAGCTATTGTTTCCTTACAACACATAATACCCAGGCTCCTTGTGGGTAGGGTCTCCTTGTTTCCCAATCAAGTTGTGAAGAAATTAGGCACCACATTAGGAGCAGCTTTTCTCCTGAAACAAATGTGCAGATTTAGATTCCGTATATAGGTTTCCCGATTTCTGCCCTTATATAGGTACAATTCACATTGCCCTTATTTGGACATATAAATCCGGCCCTTATTTAGACATTGTCCGTACAAACCAAATACAGGCATGGCCACCTACATCCGTCCATTCACATCACAACAAATTCTTGGAAAACCAGACCCTTAAGCCTTTAGGAATTTCCCTCAGCTTGAATATTGATTTCTCCAAGAACTCATTAAGTATGCATGAACATCTATTCCTTGGGGGTTCATTCATGATGTTCCTCTGACCGACTTTTACATCAATACTGGCATTCCTAGACATCTTCAAGGTATAAATATACCAGCACTTGCCATGGCAAATTGCGGTTCCCGAAGTATTCGATCCAACCCAGACTACGCGGTTCGCCACGGCAAGTTTGGAAGGAGATCGAGTTCCAGCCTGATGCTCTGACCTGACGCTGCCATCCTCCTCGCAGAGATTCCAGCTCCAGTGCTCTCTGACTTCCCTTGCGGGTGTTAGACTATCGAGTCCAGAAAAGAGATTCCAACCTCTCTCATTCTAAGGTATGGAGCTGACTAGAACTTAGAGAAACTTGGCAACTCTTGGCTAAACTGAAATATAGCTACCTATACTTTAGAAATAGCACCTACTTCAAACCTCGTACTGCACTTAGGTAAGGTACACTGGGGTAGAACAATTTAGAAACATCAGATGAGTATCACATTTTACCTTATGTTATTTATGTATGTATTTTGATTAATATATGTCATGGCTACAAACCATGCTATTGCAGTATTATTTTATCTTATTGCTAACCTCATACATATTGTACTTTGCAGTCTGTCTTACAATTGTAGCAATTCATATCTATTGCACGAGAAATATGACTGTTCAATAAAAACTTTTATTGAAACACCCGTCTCTCTATTTCTGTGCAACTCTGTAGAAACGAAGCATGCACGATTGACTGATTGAAACTGTTATCTATTGTTTCCACGATTCTGAGACTGTTCCGATTCTAAAAGGAAACAAAGTTTTCATATTTATGCAGTTGTCAGAGACTAATCCCTTCATGTATATTCAAGAAGTTTCTAGTGACCTCTGAGTTAGCTGGCACACACAAGTTGTTAAGTTGAATATACTCGATAGAGACATACTAACCTTAGTCCTATGTCAAATGTATAGTGTATGTTATTCCAATGCACAGAGCCTATCAGGGATATAAGAACTACACTACATGGCGCCCAACGGTTTGGTAAGGCACTAGTTTAACACTAGATACTGAAGTAACTCAGTCGTGCTTTTCTCAGAGACCCTCTACTCATAAAACTCCATAAGACGTCTGGAGTGGGTAGGGATGATATCCGCCATAGCTGAGTAGGACGAAAGTCCTATGTATTAGCTGTTTGGTTTTGTTCAACGTTGAAGGATACAGTGTTCCAAAATATTGTGCACCTATCTTTGTTTCCTTGAAACTTGGTCTGCAATTTTTCATTTAACAAAGTTTGACACCGGAGATGTTGTCATCGACAACGGTACAGCTGCGGCTGACCTTACAGGTCTTAATGAAGACGAGGTGGGTGTTATACACATCCCACCAAATTTAAGGAGAGCCATCACTCTAAAACTTATAAAACATGGTCTGACACCAAGAGGTGGTAGAGCAGTTTTTGTGATAGTGGCACATGAATCTCACCAGACAGAGGTATTCTATTCATGGATAGTATTCCCAGAATCAAATCCAGTAATACATATGTTTCACTTCTACAAAGAAGATGAACCACCTGAGGAATATATTCCTTTTGAGGATATTGAAATTCCACTCACATACCAGGAGCATGAGCTCTGGTTTAAAGGCGCCCTAAAACATTCCAATCACATTACCAGGCTCGGTCCACTAGGTAGACCCGGAGCAATGTGGCCGATTTTAGCCGGCTACACACCTGACCCTGACATTGAATAAATGTCAGAAGAGGAATTACTTAATAGCATACAAAAACTAATAGAACTATACAGTTAAGCCACAACTTTCTGAAAGTCCTGATAAGGTCTTTCCTAAAAACACTCCCACCTGTTCTAAAAAGAAGTGAGAAAATAGCAAACAGAATTCCAAAGAGCAGTGTACTCATTCCCGAGGCAGGTCTCCTCCACAGAAGGAGCCCTCTGAAAGGAGGTACAACCTCAGGAATAGGGATAATTTGAGAGAACCTGACAGATATCAAGATAATGATACACGTTCCTCTCGTACCTTTCAGATATCGTCACAGACATCCGAAAGAAGAGGACGGTCAGAAAAGAAGGAAGAACGCGTGAAGTCCAAAGACGATGAACACGTTCAGAAAAATAAAGCAAAACCTCAATTCTCCAAGAAAAAGGTAGCAGGTCTGAAGATCAGACAAGCCGAGAATACTGAGAACCCAACTCAGGAACGGAGAATGGGCCCAGACCATGCTGGACAGTGTAGCAGAAGTTACAATAGCTCACCAGAACCTGAAGGGACTTCTGGAGACAGTGGACTTGAATAAAGACATACAAGTTGAGACTGTAGACACCAGGGTTAGTTCTCCGCATAGGTTATATGAAATACCACTCTGGATGGAGGGAGACATACCAAGAAAAGTGAAAGCACTCTTTTGTGAGCATCTTTCAAGGGGTTATGATATAATTCTAGCAGAACAGGACTGGCCACCAGAATTTGTCAGGGAGTTCCCACATGGCGAGGCCATCATTATGCCTGCCTTCTCCAACCATGTTCCAGTTCATTTAAAATATACATTAGCCAGGAAATGGGCAGTAGCCCAAGCCCCAGCACTGTATAAAAATCATGTGGGATGGGATGAGGACTCACCTCACCATAAAATCAAGTTAAAAAACCAACCGACTGCACAAAGGCAGTACCCAGTTAAGCAAGAAGCTAAAAAACAGATCAGGGAGATTTTAGATCAACTTGAATATCAGGGGGTGATTGAAACATGCACCTCATCAATGAACAATCCTTTTTTCCTGTCTCCAAACCAGACAATACATATTGTCTAGTTTTGGATTACAGACACTTAAAATGCACACAGTACAGCATTAATGAATAACTGTGCGTAAAAAATATAAAACCATATTAGACATTTCAAATGGTTTCTTTTGTCAAAATATTGCACCAGAAAGCAGATATTTGACCGCTTTCTCAATAATGGGGACCCAGAGTCAATTTTGTTGACTGCCCCAGGGATTCTAAAACAGCCTGGGGTTATTCTCAGCAAGGGTAACAGAGTTACTACAAACTTATGATGACGAGGCATTGCCATATGTCGATGATATATATCTCAATTTGTGGGATCAATAGGACCCCGTCCTCTGCGCACTGTGCTATGGGTGAAACATACCGTGGTATGTCTGTATCATGAACTTTCACAACTTCAAACTAGTTTAGTGAATTACAATCATAAATCAAATCCACTTCAAACTCAGGTTTGTTCAAGTGTTTTTAACAATAAAGGTTTTCGAATTTCAATTGGAATAAATGTCCATAAATTCATCAAAACGGAACAAAAGTTTTTCCAAAGTACAATCGCTTTAAATCAAAACTTTTCTTGATGCGCGATGCATTTCGAGCCGGTCTGGCTCTTCTTCAGGGGCTTGAATTCTGAAAAGATGAACATAAACAGTATACTACAGGTATGTCAAAAACATCAGTCGGATCATAGCAGCATCAATACATTACAGGCATGTATACCAGAGCTTTGTGAATCAAAGGTGTACTCATAAAGATAAATAAAAACAAAAGGTGAACAAAAATAAAAAAGGAAGAAGGAGAAACAAGTAGTCCTTCACCATGATGTGCCACTTCCGTAAAGACAGAACTCATCTACCAAACGCATGTTTATGCACTCTCGTATACCGGTAATAGTGCTCAACCACTTGTCAAAATGGGCCACCCGTGAGACGCCCAACGTGATGAAAGCTAGGAGATATGTACCTTAAACATCATCGTGACTAGCACTGGAAAGCGAACTGCTAGGAAACCGCCTAAACGAGAGAAATCAATGTTCAGTCCATCCGGAAAGAGGGATCAAAAAATCATGAACTAAACACTTCTGCAAACTAAAGAGGAAATATTACCAGGTGAGAAGGTTCAAGTCGCCGAAGATTCTTCTTGTTGGCTATGGGGCGAACTCGGGAGTATTCTACCGCATCCCCACCGCGACTAAATGCAAACTCGGAGGTCCACGATCATGTCAGTGAGACGAAAGACGGACTTAGATACACTCTTGTGAGGGGAAGTGAAAACTAAAAACGGACCTACTAATATACGGGTTAAGGCGAACTCAAAACATGAATGGCCGCCAAGATACCTACGAAACGCAATATAAACTCGCTGTAACACCAGTGGACATATGTGAGAAAATAGATGAAAAATTGAAATAAAAATGAGAAAGAACTGAATAGAATAAAGGGACAAAACAATTGAATAGAATAAAGCGACAAAACAATATGAGCACATTGATATACCAGCATTTTGCACGCAAAAATATACCATAGACAGTAATTGTATTCAAATTATAAATTACATGAATAGTCAATTCGATAATTAATTCCCTTGTCTAACAAGGTATCAAGACGTCTAATCCAGAATGTTTCTCTTTGAAGAAGAGCTCTGGTCATGTCCATATCAGACTGGTGTGTTACTCTTTCTAACACTGAGAATTGGAGTTGGGCTATGCTATGTCTTTTCTCCTGCCAATGAGTAGCTAAGCTACTACTTTTGTTTTGTGTCCTTATCGGGCTCTTGTGTTCCGATATTCGAACTTTAATCTTGCGTTCAGTTTTACCAACTTATAATTTTCCACATGGGTACTTGATGTAATAGATCAATTTCTCTGAATTGCAATCAGAATTATGAAACAGTTTGATGATTTCTCCTGTAATTGGATGATGTAACACATTGCCGACTATAACGTTGTTACAATGTATACAATTCTGGCATTTCTTCATTCCTTTGAAACTGGTAGTCAGTAATTTTTTGGGATAATGTAATAATTCTTTCAAATTTTTTGAACGAGTGTAGGCAAACATCGGAGGATCTTTAAAGATGTTAATAAAATCGGGTTTGTTCTGCAGAATTTCCCATCTTTTCATGATGATCTTTTTTATCTTCGTTGAGCTTGTAGAGAATTTAGAAACAAACACTTGCCTAGACTTTTGACATTTGGATTGAGGTTGAAACAAGCACTTTCTCGTGAGTTTTGAAGTACGTGATTTAGCTTGCTTAATAACTTCAAGAGGATAACCTCAGTTTAGGTACAATTCTTGTTGTAGAGAGAAGTGATTATTCATATCATCAGGTTCAGAGCAAATCCTTTTAATTCGCAGAAACTGTGAAAAAGGTAAATTCTGTTTTAGGTGGGGGGGATGGAAACTTTGAAAATGCAGGGCATTATTGACATCTGTGGGTTTCCTATGCACTTGTGTCTGGATCAACTTGTCTTTGATGGTAAGAGTCACATCAAGATATGAGATCGTTGTTTGGCTTAATTCATGAGTAAATTGAATATGGTCATCAACTGCATTAAGTGATTGAATTTTTTTATGTAAGAGCTCCTCAATATTGGTCCAAAGGATAAAGATATCGTCTATGTACCTACAGTAAAGCAGGGAATTCCTGGTCCAATCTTCATCATTGTAAATATGATCGTGCTCAAATTTCGCCATGAATGTATTCGTGTATGCAGGAGCCCCTGCAAAGCCCATTGAAGTGCCTTGTTGTTGGAGAAAAAAATTATTGTCCCAGTAGAAATAACTATGGCACAAATAAAAATGTAAAAGTTCAAGTAAGAAGACTTTATCGGCCCTGATGGAGGATTGACGTAACAGGGCCCACTCGACAGCTTCGATACCTGCGATGTGTGGTATGGAGGTGTACAAAGATTTAACGTCAATGGTACACAATAATACTTCTTCGGTGAGAACTGAAACTTCTAGTTTGGATAGAAAATCTTTTGTGTCTTTTATGTAAGATGGCCATCCTTGGACAAAGGGTTGTAAAAAATGATCAATGTAATGGCCAAGTGTTTCAAAAATAGTTCCACATCCTGTAACTATAGGTCGCATGGGGGGGTTGTGCAGGTCCTTGTGGATTTTAGGCAACATGTATAGAAGAGGTTTTCGGGGATGATCAACAGTCATAAACTGTTTGGTAGCAGTGGTAATCCAACCCATCTCGAAAGCATGATCAAGAATACACTTGAGTGTAGTTTTGAGCTCCTGAATAGGGTCTGTATGTAACAGCAAGTAAGTCTGCATATCTGCAACATGGTCGCGTACTGCAGAAAAGTAAAAAGATCTGTCCATTATGACAATGGCACCACCTTTGACCGCTCTTTGTATATGTATATCATTGTCGTTTTGAATAGAGCGTAATATTCGGGTTTCATGTTTGGATAAATTAGTCTGCAATATGAACACAAATGTCCTCTGCCTACTGAAATTCTCCCTCTTGACCAGTACGAATTTTAAATTTATACTGATGGATCTGCACAGCCAGCTACGGAGAGTAAACAAGCTTAGAGTGCAGCGTGTGCTATCGTTAAAGGTCTCATGCGAGATGGCAAATTCAGACCAATGGTGACAAAAACGCAATCTCTAGGATATTGTACAGCTGAGCAAGTTGAACTACAAGCATTTAAGATGGCACTTGAAAATACGGATCGCGAATTCCCCACACTGATAGTGTGCGATTTTTTTTACTGTGTTCAATCCTACAATGAATATTTACAGAATTGGATTCACAATGGTTTCAAAGATGCAAAAGGTGGCACAATCAAGCACAAATTGCTTTGGGAACAAGTAGTTCAGTTGCGGACTACAAAACACGTGATACACACGCTGAGTCACCGTGATGGCATTCATGTTGGAGGGAATTCATTGGCTGATGAAGCAGCGAAAGGGGCTGTGCAAACAGCTTCCATAGCTGCAATCACTCGTTCAAAAATTAAAATAGCGAAATAATGCTGGCTGTCAATGCATCAAGCAAAGGCAACGGTGCGCCATTACCTAAAAAGTTTCCACTCAAATACTCATATATAATTGATGCAAACAATATTCCGTTTGCTCGAATCCCTGGAGTGGGGGATAGAGTAATACCAAACATGGAATGAAGAGCAGCTTTGATTTACGAAGCACATCTGGGAGAGGGTCTGATACATCAAGGGATCTCTAAAACAATTTTATAGCTAAAAGAGATGTACTGGTGGCCATGAAGGAATACACTGATTCATATCTTCATCAATAACTACAATTGAGACGCAGTACAGAACGCCACCAGATACCTGACTACAACATAGCCAGCCCAGTTCAGACACCATTATTAGACAGCATTAGACTATCTATGTGCATGCGTCCTATTGGACGAATGCAATCCCAGAAACACTAACTCTAGGTTCCTATGGATGTGGCCTCAGCGCTCGGCTGACACTCGAACTGTTATAAAAGATTTGTGAGTCTTTATCGGCACATACGCAATAGGCACACTACATTCTGACCAAGGTCCTGCGTTTAGCTCTAGGGCTTACAAAGAAGCCATGGCCAGTCTGGACGTAGCATTGCGGTATTCTTCTCCATTCCATCCTGAGGGATATTCTGTTGTGGAAAGAAAAAAACGGGACATAAAGCAGTCTATAGCAGCTAGGGTATTAGGTTTGGGTGATGGGTGGGTCAAACATTTATATGGGGTCCAGCGCGCACTAAATAACTTGCCAAGAAGTTCTCTAGGGGGTGTCACTCCATATGAGGTCCTGTTTGGGACTGGAATGTTGGTTCCGGACTTAGATATGAAAGGCACAGTGGTGGAAAACAAACTATTTGATATCAAAGATCGTTGGGCTGTTTTACAGGACATAAATGAACTAAGAAAGCAACAAAGCCACGTGGTCCTGAAGCCAAACTCCACTGAGAAAAATCCGGCCGTCCCAGCAAGGCCTGTCTGGATCCCAAAGCTTGGGGATCTAGTCAGAGAGAAGATTGCGGATAAGAAGGAATTTCGGCCTTCATACAGACAACCAGTACCTGTACAAGCAATCCACAGATCAAGAACAGTACTTTTGCCGCCCCTTGCTGGTAAAAAGGAGAAAAATTTTGTGTCCACCGACCTGATCAAACCACACTATGTGGCCGATACTGAACAGTAGGCCAAGTGGACTCCGCTAATGTAGCAGACGTACTCCTCTAGCCACAATCCAAGAGGTTCAAACTGAGAGACTCATCACCTTTGAAGATTCAACAGTAAGAAATAGAGGACTAAGCAACAATGCTATGGACCTCGTACCTATTGAGACCCAAATAACAGTTCGTCCAGATACACCTTTTTACAACAAAGTAACAAGTGATCAACTGGTTCCAGCAATTTCATCAAATACGGATGCAATTCCAACACTTGACAGAACTGTTTCTGGCTATTTCATGAACTTTGATACGTTTTCTGAGGATCCCGGCGAGCCTGAAACAACACCAGTACAAGGAACTTTCAAAGAACAAGCAACAGACTTTTTTCATCTACTGGAAAAAACTTATCTGGTTTCACCATGGATTGAACTATGGAATTTTTTTGGGGAATATTCTTCTTTCTACTTTGGTTAGCTCTGGTAATAACTCTGGGTATGCTGATTAATGGAAGATATATTCAAATGGGCACAGCAAGTAAAAGAGTGAACTTACTTCTCCAGCCACACAAATCATCCCATCGTGAAGCAAGAGACTTGTCAGCAGTGAACATCACAGCGATTCCTATACCTGCTGGTATAGTATGGGACAAAACCGAATATGACATTTCTGGCCCGTCGGAGCTTTTGAAGATTCCACATTTATTTTAAATTTAATTAAGTGACTTTATTACCTCCAGTACCTTTTCTGATGATTGGGACTTTGAGACTGTTAATAATATGATGTCTGATCTAGAGATGTCAACTGCATTCACTAATAATGAATATTTGCAAGGTTCATCAGACTATGAACAACTGTATTGTTATAACCCCTATGGTCATCATTTCTTGCATAAAACTGCAACACCTAGAAATGTATTTATGTATAACCAATGGGAACATTGTCCTACGCCACCAAAGGTTAGCTCGAAAACATTTGCAATGATATTTCCATATTTTTCAGGGTTTAATATCTCGAATGCAGAGACATTTTACTTTAAGAATGTCAACAAGCCAGGAATGAAAAATATGTTAACGAATACTAAACAGATTTATTCTACAGCCTTTATTGCCCAACTGTCTAAACAGGGTTACGACTTTTGGAAAGACAACATTCAGATGAAATCTGTCTGGGGTACTAAAGTTTGGCAAGTACAGGGAATAGAAGCTTTGTTTGGAGCCTGTATCATCCCTGAGCAAATTATGTTTTTTAACGACACTGTCCAACAAACATCATGCCTTGGAATAGCCAAGATAAAAGACATGAACATTCCGTCTATACCTGCACCTACATGTGAAAGCACTACACAGGGGGAGGTCGACGTACATACTATTTCGAATATTAACAGATCAGATCCTGAATGGAAAAATGGTTGCTCTGGCCCTCAGACACAAACAACTGTCAAGATAGATTCCTGAATGAAACACAAGGTTTTACCTTTCATAGGCCAGACCCACGTTATGTCATAAGACAGCATCCAAGGGTAGTAACAACTTACAGTGTAGGGAAACTTTGCCTTGATTGGCTACAGAAAGCTACACTAGAGGATGTAAAACAACACTTAACTTTACTTCAAGAAGACGCAGATCTTAGGGAATTCTTGCTAGGACCAAGAAAACTGCGTCAAAAACGTTTCATATATGCCGGTATCTACGCTGCTTATAATGAAGCATGGAAGGTCACCCAAGCAGAGACTGCAGAACGAATACGAGAAATTGATCGTATTAATTTAGAGAAATCTCTCTCTGTAGTAGACAATGGGTTAACGACTGTTGTCCAGTATATATTCTTTGGACAGCATTGTATCCTCTGGCATAGACATCATGGAACAAGACTTGGTCATGTTGCAACATGGTCAGTCATAGTTAAGTTCTATCATGCTATTAGGCTGGACACTTCAAAACTTGCATTCTGGCTATGTGCCTTGGCGTTTAATCAATACTATGTCACTGTTTGCAGAATTCAATATCACTGATAGACAGATCAAACTGGCACAAAGGGGAGCAGACTATACAGTGTTGAGCATTGAAAAACAGGAGAAATTACCATTCACAGTAGCACAAAAACAGCTACTGAGTGGATCATACATGGTAATATTACTCCGCCTGTTACGACTTTCCATTTTCAGTATTGCCTAAAAAATATACCAGCAGGCAAATATGAAAGGTTGGGTAAAGAATACATCAAGACATCCTGGGATTTACCTTACACACACAGATGTTAGAGTGGGGAACGTGAAGTGTTTCTTAGCGGTAAGAACTGTGAACACGCACTAAGCGGTTCTCTCCTTTGTCAGGGCATTAACTTGCACGGGGCCTGTGACGGTTCCACTACAAACTTATCCTGCCACCTGCTCGGTTCACCGGCAGCAGCGATTAATCCAATCTTTGTTCAAACTTTCAAATGGGAGTTACATTATGTTGAATGATCACAGCTGCTCTGGCATGCTGCCAGATATCACATATCTACTAACGGTTACATCCCGGGTCACTTGCTGTATGCAAGTCTTGTTTCCACAAATAGACATAGTCATGGAGTCGCCTTTATGGCCTTCACTGAATACCTCTTCTATACGAGTTGATACTCTAAGCAGAATGAAAGCTATTCTTTTACACCAAACGGTGCTTTTGACGTCTGCCAAAGAAACCTATGATCTCCAAGTCGCAAGGACTTCTGCAGAGATACATACCCTTTTGTATACAAACTGCCCTGTGCATTTCTCAGAAATGTTAGGTCGTATCTTAAACATGTCTGACATGAGCGGTATTGTACATGTATTTAAGAACGTGTGTGCAGGACTGTTACCACCTTTTCAAGCAGTCCTCTCAATTTTTCCAAACTTTGTGCACTCTTTGTTTGGTGGACTGCCGCTCCTTTTAGCACTCGTTGCAGGGATACTATTTTTGCTCCTACTGCTACGATATGGTAAGCCAAATCACCAGCGACACCCAGCTCACCATGGAAAGAACTCTATTGGAGATGAAGTGTTGTGAGTGCATCATCCACATTCTGGGTTTACCTCGTCTACGAGAATTAAACACCACTTGGTTTCTGTCATTCAGACCAATTTGGCAAGATTGCATCTTACCTATTCTACGCTGCCTGCTATGCGGTGAAAAATGCATGCTGGACATTTGTCTAACACTCCCATCAGTCATGCCTATGGATATGGATACTCTGCTGTACCCGATAACGGCCCATGCTATGTGTTGTCCCCAGCGGTTACCAATCATGATGGCGGCATTCATTCAGATCTCACAGACGCAACATGCTACTGCTGAGGTACGAAAGGAAACACCAGGCGCGCAGGTAACACCCAATTCAGACATTGCTGATGCTTCCCATGCTGAAGGCAAAAGTTTGCATCTATGTGCTGTTGATCTTCTACACGAGGTATTCCAACTCTCACCCACAACGGTAGACGACTTGTTGGCTACAGGATTAGACTGACTTTTGATTCAAGTACACAGTGTTCCAGAGAGACTCTGAATTTGGCCTTCATTCTTTTTCGAGCGTAAAAAAAGACTTTGGAACATTTTATATTTTTTCCTCTTCCCATCATAAAAATTTTCATTTTCATTTTTTTGACACAGTAATCTGCTTATAGTAGAACTATTCATAGAGAACATCATTCTTTGATAACACTTACAGTATGCCACCTTATCATGAATAACATTTTGACTTGTGTAGCCCATTTTTTTCTTCTGTATTTAGGTTCATTCATTTAGCATTCCAATGTGATCCTATGCTTACAATGGAACATAGCCTTTAATATGTACAACACTTTATGCATACCAATGGTTTTGTAATGTATTTTTAGGACATATGTTTTAGCCATGTTTTTAGCTTATTTTAGCAAACCTATGCGATACTCTATTTTTAAGATATGTTCAGAACGTTTAGGATTTAGTAACATCGTTCATACGAAACTGAAGTGGGCGGTGTGTGCAGATTTAGATTCCGTATATACGTTTCCCGACATCTGCCCTTATATAGGTACAATTCACATTGCCCTTATTTGGACATAGAAATCCGGCCCTTATTTAGACATTGT
Source organism: Triturus cristatus (assembly GCF_964204655.1). Taxonomy (NCBI): domain Eukaryota; kingdom Metazoa; phylum Chordata; class Amphibia; order Caudata; family Salamandridae; genus Triturus; species Triturus cristatus. Next base: position 583,195,818 of record NC_140586.1, read on the forward strand.
CCGTACAAACCAAATACAGGCATGGCCACCTACATCCGTCCATCCACGTCACAACGAATTCTTGGAAAACCAAACCCTTAAGCCTTTAGGAATTTCCCTCAGCTTGAATATTGATTTCTCCAAGAACTCATTAAGTATGCATGAACATCTATTCCTTAGGGGTTCATTCATGACGTTCCTCTGCCCGACTTTTACGTCAATACTGGCATTCCTAGACACCTTCAAGGTATAAATACACCAGCACTTGCCCTGGCAAATTGCGGTTCCCGGAGGATTTGATCCAACCTAGACTACGCGGTTCGCCATGGAAAGTTCGGAAGGAGATCTAGTTCCAGACTGATGCACTGACCTGACGCTTCCATCCTCCTCGCAGAGAATCCAGCTCCAGTGTTCTCTAACTTCCCTTGTGGGGGGTTAGACTATCGAGTCCATAAAAGAGATTCCAACCTCTCTCATTCAAAGGTATGGAGCTGACTAGAACTTAGAGAAACTTTTGGCAACTCTTGGCTAAACTAAAATATAGCTACCTATACTTTAGAAATAGCACCTACTTCAAACCTCGTACTGCACTTAGGTTAGGTACACTGGGATAGAACAATTTAGAAACATCAGATGAGTATCACATTTTAGCTAATGTTATTTATGTATGCATTTTGATTAATATATGTCATAGCCACAAACCATGCTATTGCAGTATTATTTTATCTTACTGCTAACCTCGTACATATTGTACTTTGCAGTCTGTCTTACGATTGTAGCAATTCATATCTCTTGCACAAGAAATAAGACTGTTCAATAAACCCTTTTATTGAAACGCCCGTCTCTCTATTTCTGTGCAACTCTGTAGAAACGAAGCATGCACGATTGACTAAGTGAAACTGTTATCTATTGTTTCCACGATTCTGAGACTGTTCCGATTCTAAAAGGAAACAAAGTTGTCATGTTTATGCAGTTGTCAGAGACTAATCCCTTCTTGTATATTCGAGAAGTTTCTAGTGACCTCTGAGTTAGCTGGCACACACAAGTAATTAAGTTTAATATACTTGACACAGACATACTAACCTTAGTCCTATGTCAAATCTATAGTGTATGTTATTCCAATGCGCAGAGCCTATCAGGGATATAGGAACTACACTACATGAGCCAGGCATGGACAGAAGCAGACAGGTTTGGGATTTGGTGTGCCTTTGGTACACTATCAATAAAATTGGCTTTTCATGTCCCTGCACATGCTAGCATGGATGAACAACTAGACTGTAGATTGAGACAGCCTTGTGAGAGATTAGACACCACATTAGGAGCAGCTTTTCTCCTGAAACAAATGTACAAACAGCATTCAAAAAAGACAATGATATGCCCAAACTACTGTATTACAATAATGAATATAAACCCCGTAAAATGCCCCTGAAGGCAACCTTCAATGCACAAAGTGCTAGGGCTCACATAGTTGTCAGACATTGGGGTTCCAACCTTAAATTAGGCACACCAAGGCATCCTCCTTAGAACACTTGCTGGACCTTCAGAAGAAGAGAGAGGACTGGACTCTGCTTACTGTAACCTGAGAGGACTGGGCCCCGCTTACTCTTGTACCCCAGACAGCGATGTGAACCCCAAGGTATAGTAAATTGATTTCCTGTGTGGTTACAGGGACCCAACACTGCAACATGAATTTTTCCTGAAGTTTGCATTTGACCAGTAGTAATTTAAACTGGACTGGACTGGACTGGACCCTGCTGATCGCCTCTGCTGAAGTGAGTCCTGACCCCTAAGTGCTGTCTATGAGTTCCTAGGGACCTTAGAAGTTGTTTGGAAGAGCTACTCCAGAGATGATAAAGAGTTGATACATAGAAACATTTTGGACTTCTGAGATCTCCAGAGTTTTAACGGGATCTAGCCTCATATGTGCCCAATTTATATTCCCATGAACATACTAAGTCAGAAGGCAAAATCTATGACTGGGGCAAACCCCATTGATGTCTCCAACTCAAAACCAATCATGCTTGTCCCATAATCACACCTAGGTCCTGGTCTGCTGCTCCCATAGAATACCATTGGCACTTTTTAGCTGTACTTGAACTTAAAACTTTTTCTAATTCATAACTCCTGTTCCATTTGGTGTGATTTTGTTTATTAAAGTTTACTCCATTTCTCTAATTTGTTTTGAATTTTTTTTGTATTTCTTTATTGGCTTTTGTCACTAACAGCAGAACATACATACATAGCTCTATAATGTTGATAGTTAACAATTTCCACAATGATAGTTATTGTCCATACTAATGAGGCTAGCTTTCCTCTCTCATCTACAGTTGTTTCTCTATACTTCGGGAAATAATGTTATGGAGACTAAACAAAGGAAGTGAAAGGAGAAGAGAAAAATGGGGGAAAAGTCATGAATGATTCCCGCTGGAAGTTGTGTTGAACTTGGCAAAGACAGTAATAAGAAAAAGACAGGAAATTGATTCCCATGTAGGGTGCTGTCTATTAATTCAAATTAACAATTGCAAGACAATTGTAACTGTCTTATGGTATTCCTTTCCAAGAGGTGGAAAATATCATGAAATTGTAGATTCCTGACATGTAATGTTTTTAACTGTTTTTTTAAAAAAAATAAGTTTGTACTCTGTATGTTTTTATTGATTCTTTGTATGATAATCCATTAAATACATGTATAAGTGCCTTAACCATTCCGAGTGGAGTATTAACCGAATACAGTGTGGCATAGTTTGAATGATTGTGTTGAATATCTGTGGCTGTATCATTCTCAAGCATCTCCAAAGGGAACATCAAATGTCTTACATTTGAGTTAATTGGAGCTCTGTCCCTTTGGAATAGATGAGCCCCTCTCCTTCTTTTTCAAGATGATTCCTAATAGAACAGTATCATGACACCAGTACCTCATCTGTGTCAAAAACATTAATCCACTCTCTGCTATGGGATAAATTAACAAGTACAGCAACTGTACCTGTAATACCATCTTCTATCAGTGTTGTCCCATTCTCCAAACAGTCCTCAGACACTTAGGTATTCCACCCTTGTAAGTCTGTTTGTTCGTATTCCCCACCTCTTCTCCTATTTCCTTTAGGGTCTCTCTAGGTCAGGACTGATTGTGAAGCCTCAGGCAAGCAGGGGGGGAGGGTAGTTATATTCTTAAGAGTGTGTGAGATGTATAAAATAGCTCAACACTGCCTCGAATTTCGTTAGTTGGTTCTCTACAGTGTATATGAGTCTCTAATATGCAGCTAACCCAAACAGTTCTGTTACCCTTCTCTGATGTGTGGGCATGTTTGAGGTATACCAATACTAGATTATAAAATGTTTAACACCATGAGGGCAGTGGACATTTATCACTTCCAGTGAGATATGACATTCTTCGTGGATTGGCTGATTAAAGAAAGTTATAGGCACAAGTATTGCCATATGCTTCTCCAGTAGAAGTCCAGACGTGTGCATGAGTACAGTATATGTACTAGGTCACATTCAGGTTCCACACATATCCAGCATTTATTGTCGGGGTTACCCTGGCCTTTTTTGAGTTTATATTGGAACCAATACCAATTATTAGGTAGCTAAAGTAAGCTAGCTTCAATCTGGCTACCAGCTAAATAAGTCATGATTCTTAATAAGATCTGATCAGTCTTCTTCTGTGTAGCCTATCACTGGCCACTTTTTACGGTGTATTTTAGTTGCTGATTTCATTGAAGATGAGTGCAGTGCATTAATTAGATTTTGATATATGTTCAAGATCGTACCCTAGGATTTCCCCCAAGTGATGATATACTTGTGGATCGGGGACTCAGGTTATATTGGTGTGGTATGGTCCAAAACTGCCGCTCAGATAATGTTTTAGTTGGCCGTATAACCAGGGTTGGAAGTGCAGAACTAAATGCATCAAAGGACTTACGGCAGTCCTCTTCATAAAGATCGCTTATACTTTGGACCCCACTCGATTTCCTCTGTGCCCAATTGCCCCTTCTGATCATGATAGTGATACAGGACCATAATGGCACTCTGTGTGCTTCACCATCCATTTACAAACACACCCAGGGTAGGGAACTTGGATTTAAAATCAATTGCGGGACTAAAGATATTTAGTACCCCATCACCACTGTTACCATCAACATGTTTCTGCCTTGTGGCTCAATTGAGTCTGTGGCTTTCTTCAGGATGGGCACACGGGATGCTAGTGAGGCAAGCAAGGATTCAACATTGCCTCTAAGAAAGAGTGACCTGTGTCTACTTCTTAACTAGTCTGGCTCTCAAATACCCAAATGTTGGGTCTTCGAAATGCCATGGAAGAAGGGCACAGGGACCACTGTCGTCACACTTTCATCAAGGTGCATCCCGAAAGAACAACTTAGAAGCATTTGCTCCTTCCTATAGGATGGTAACAGTGGTGATGGGGTACTAAACCCCCTTATCCCCACAACTGTTTCTAACACCATGTGTCATGTCTAGGTAATAAATTGTTTTTAGGATGCCACATTGGTTTTTAACACACTTGAATCACAGGTCGATTCTTAGTTAGATGTGCCTACCTGACTCCAGGTGAAGGCCTGCTCTACATCAAACCAAGTTTTTGGAAAGTGTGGGTTGTCACATGATGAAGCATGACACCTGTGGTGTGTGAGGACAATCCTTTCCATTTTTGTATATGTCCAATACTGACACTGAGTATTGTTTGTAGGGATACATTAATATTATCATTAAATAATTCTCGTTTACCTTTTTCAGTGTGAATAATTCACCATCCGTTCCCAGCAATTCATAACAGTCTCTCCAGGACACACTTGGACTTAGTTGGTGGTAAATAGGCAGAGGAGTCTGCAGACCAGGTTCCATGGAGGATTCCTAAGTCTGGCTGTGCTTTTACCGGTATACGTTCCATGTGCACCCACATGGGTTGTTCAAACCAGTTTAATAGTAGATACACAAGATGGGATAATTTATGGGCTAGATATCCAGGAGTCTTAGTCCCCCTGCCCTAGTGTCCACATCAAGCTTTGCAGGTTTGAGCCTGGGTTTTCTTCCTGCCCACACAAACATTTTAATGCTCTTGTTTATGTCACAGAGTAGCCTTTTGGATACCAACTGTGGCAACATGCTAAGTACATAGTTAAATCTAGGGGCCATTACCAACTTTATTACACAAACTCTGTCCCAAAGTGATAATTGGAGAGCAGACTATCACAGAAAATCAGTGGTAGACCTTGTCAGCAATGGCTGTAGATTGTCCATTGCAATCAAGGAGGGGGGACTGAGGGCTTTTTAAAGGTCCAGCACACGTGTCCTGATCAAAGTACAAAACAAATAGGTATGCAGTTCCTAAGGGGAGGGAAAGGTGAAGAGGCGAGATCCTAAGCAGGAAAAACACAGGTATCTAATGAAAGGAGGGAAGGGAAAGTCCTTCCTTTTGGAATGATGGCCCTTACAACCCAGCCCCCTGGGTGTTATGCTTCATCATCGGGCATGCTCCTCGTCGGGTCGGCGTTACAATACACGACGGGCACCCTATTCAGGGGATCTTTGGCAGAGATCTTTTATTCCTTGCCGTTTGGTGCAGTAGGTGTAAGGGGCCTAGGAAGTGTAGAAGTGTGAATGTGTAAGTCTAGTAGAACATGTGAGTTAAAACAGGGAAATGGATGAGTCAGGCAAAATAATTTTAATGATCCTGCCTTCCACCCTGATAAAAAAAATGGAGTGGCGACTCTCTGCAATAAGGCTCCAGTGTGTTGCACTCAATCTCATGTGGTCAACATGTTTCTTGCCTATTAGTCAGGAGGATCTAGCAGCAATTCCTCAGTAGCTAGGGGAATATGTATCAAATACCGTTATTGCGATTCTCAAATGGCGATTTTTAGAGAATCACCATTTGAGAATCGCAAAACGGGATGAAATAAAAAATTCGCAAACATTTTGCGATTCCTTGGCATTCCTTAATTGCGATTAGCAAATTGTGAATCGCAATTAAGGAATACCTTCCCATTGATTCCTATGTGCTAGGAGGCCCATAGGAATGAATGGGAAGACATTCTCAATTTGCGACCCCCTAAACTGGGGTGGCATGCTGAGAAAAGGATGATGGATTTAACCCAGATCTATTGACTGGGGGAGAATGTTTGATTTTCTGTGCATTCCATCCACCATCTGTGTGTCTTTTGCTTTCTTGCCTTAAGTGCGCCTGGTATGCCCAGACGTGGGTCCCGGCCTCACTGTGCCACTGGATTCAAGCTAGCCTGGCTGATGAGGGGTGAAGTCCCAAAACCGGTCCTAGGATGCTTGTTACCGGTCCAGGGAGGACCTGGCTTGGCAGTTCGGACTGGACTGTTCCAATGAGGCACAAGGTCAAGACTTATGGCTGGTTCTAAACTGGGGTGGCATGGTGAGCAAAAGAACAATGGATTCAACTCAGATTTACTGGGCGAGAATGTTTGATTTGCTCCGCATTCCGTCCATCATCTGTGCGTCTTTCGTGCAGAGTAAGGCCACGCAGTGACTTGCACCTATATATCTTACTCAATATCTATGAGGCCATGCAAAGCCACGCAAAGTGGCTTTGTCTGGGAACATAGATATGAGTGAGAGGCTTGCTCCACTGCATCATCAAAAAAGGTGACTCTCCGGTGGTGCAAGCCTCTCATAATAAAGCCCTACCACGTACATGCTTTGTGTTATGCATTGCTTGCTTGTTTGTCCCAACAGCGCTGCTTCTGCCACAAATCAAACGCATGAAGCGACTCCTCCGTATCGAATGCTTCTAAAAATGTCACCACACGAAGCAAATGTTACAAAGAAAATACATTTTATTAAGGCATATCGAAATTAGGAGAGGGACATTTTATGAGCGTGAGAACTCGGAACCCTTCCACATTCATTAGATCCGGTATTAGATTGAAATAAAGACTATGCAAAAGCAGTTTTCTGTTCTATACCACGTTTTCCTGTTCAGTTTTATAAGACAACTTGATGCAGGATATTTTTGGAAGACACAATTCTTGAAACATTCTAAAAAAATGACCAGCAACTTACTGTATACTTAAAAGCACCAAACAACTTAAGTAATAATGCTTTGAAGGTACTTTGGAAAACGTTTATGGGGACTGCAAATAAAGTTAATATTTAAGAGTTTTGTATGTTCTTTCCCGATCTTCAAGTGAATAAGAGTTATTTGTCATTCTATAACACCCTGAACACAGTAGGTGACATTATCAAGAATGGCAGGAAAAAATAGTGTACTCTTGTTCCATATCAATGTATAAACTTATAGCTGAGAAGAATTCTATATAACGTTAGAACACTTTATCTGTCTCTTATTGAACGGAGTACATCATAAAGGAAAGTACAGATACTATTCAAAACGGTAAAAAAAATAGGTATAAAAGAGGAAGAGGCTGTTTGAAAAGCTATAGAATTAGTACAAAGAAGCTTTCCGCAGGCTCTGAAGGCACAAACACACACTTTTCACTTTTCAATAGTTTCAACAAGCTGACACTTACTCTGTCAGCTTGAGAGCCACCCACCACTCCCCAGAACATACTCATAAATCCTATTTTGTTAGCTATAAAATCATGATTCATTTTAATACAGCTCAGCATGATCAGAATTAGACTACAAACTAGATCAGAACCGAAGGCATGAGGAGGATCCTTTCCAAAATACAGATTTTGCACTATCTGAAGCTGACCAATGCAGAGGGCAGAAGGAACAAAACTCATTTTAAAAATGTCTTCATGTTATTTCTGCTTGTTAAAGGCCTCCCATACCTTTCCTTCTTTATCCATACAGCAAATCATGCAAAGGGACATTTTAGTCAAGGATGTTTAAGGAAAACAATTAGGAATGTTCTTCGCCATTTCTGGTATGCACGTTATGTGGACTCTTTAGGTGGACTGACACAGATACCACAACTGCAGGGACATCAGAGGGGCACCAAACACAGACAAAAAAAAATATAATTTCCATCTCTGCAGAATAATTTAAATTATGAAGTTATACAGGACGTCTTTTTTGAGAAGTCTTGTGGTACTGGGAAATGTCAGCAATCAGTACCTTATGAAAGTTTTATCCAATTCCTATTTCCTCTGCTCTAAATGCAACAGTTATTAAGTATATAATGATTTTGAGTGTAGGAATGTAACAAAAATAATTGGGAAAATAGGACCATGCTGCAGAAAGCGGTATATCAAGGCAAAGGACTAAGGGGCATATGTACAAAACTATTTGCGGTTGGAAACGGACTGATTCACTGAAACGGACAATTTGCAACCGCAAAAAGGTCATTTCTAATGTACTAGTACCAAATAGTGATTGGCAATTTGTTACCGCATCGCAATTTGGTTTAATGATTCGGTACTTGGAAGTGGCATGTTTTAGATGTCTCTTCCAAATATCTAATAGCAGTTGTAGGTATGAATGTTTTCCGAACGAATTTTGTGCTCAAATATTCATTTTTACTGACACCTTCATGGAGGTGGTAACCGATTAGGAAATGGAAAAAGGTCCCCCAGGGACCTCTTCCACTTTGACAATGTAATTGTTTTTTAAGAGCAGGCAGGTGACCCAGAGACCATGCTTACTCTTAAAAAATGAAACGTCAATGTTATTTATTTTCTTGTTATATGCATCCCGTAGGGCTTAATTAAAAAAAAAAAGTTTGCTTTATTGAAAAGCAACCACAGACACGGTGTTCTGATGGTCTCAGCAGGCCACCATCCCTGTGATGGCTGCGATTCATAATGGGTCACAAATTGCTACCTGCCTCATTATTATTCATGACACAGGTCAATCTGTGACCCACTAGGAATTGCTATTGAAAAGATATATGTTTTCTCACATCAGGAATTGCGAAATGCAATTCGAGATTTTGGTACATCTGTCCCATTGAGTAAATACATCACGCCCATTGCCAAAAAGTATTTGTAAATAGGTGTTTGGGCAAAATATGAAAAGATACGCAATATCCTCAAAAATATTATGACACACAAATATTGTGCCAAGAATATCTTTGACAGGAATATCAAAGGTAAAATATAATTTTAAGTGTTGTTTTTAATATTGTAGTTAAAAAATGTTGATTTAGATATTATCAATATATGTAATATAGGGACATGTTCTCAAGGAGCTATCTCCGATTGAACGGCACTTTAGCGCAGCCAAAGTTCTGATAAATTTACTTCCCCATTCACAAGCCGGTGCAAACAGCCTACAGCACCACTTTTCCAGTGTTAGCATCCGCAACAAACATCGCCACAGATAACCCGGCAACTATCGCTAATGAGATGCAGAGTAGGCGTTTCCGAGCAAAAAGAAGCGACAACATCACTCCACACCATTCTCAACGACCAGCCATATCTGCGATAAGAAATCAAAACATGCGATAAGGCGCGTTAGCACCAGGAAATGAACACCTGCTCTGACCTGGTGCAAAGTCGGATCACAACCTGCACCAGACAAGGGAGCACAGCCAATAGCCACACATGAAGAACAACAGATGCCCCCAAGCAACTGCCCATGCAACACAGACACCCAAGAGGGCCACAACACCCACCGACACCACACCCAGGCCCGCAACCCCCTTCCAGGCCCCCCCCAACCCCAGACAAAGAAACTGCACACCAACACTACGAATCCCAAAACAAAATATTTTGCCTGATGTCGCACAAGCAGGAAAATCAACATACATGCGTGGCCAGAAAATGGAGAATCAATCATACAGCAATGCAATCACCATCACAAAGCACCATTCAAACAAAAGCCAAAACAACCATTTGGATGAGTGCTAGTGGGTCCTCACAGGACAATCGGTAGGACACAGCCTGGAAGACAAAATCCAAGAGAAGAAGGTGTGCCATGTGCCCAACGAAGGAAAGAGAGGGAGAGAGGGAGGGAGGGAGAGAACGAGGAAGAGAGACGGAATGAGATTGCACAAGCAGCGTAAGGCCTCTCGGACACCTGGCTCCACATGCCAACATGTGTGTGTGTATCGCCATCGGTACACCATGAGCCCAAGGTCCTGTCTCAATGTCAGCACCAAAACTACATCACATTCCAAAAACACAAGTAGTAGTCATACAAACATTAGGGATGAAAGCTTCTTTGTTCCAATGCAGAAGGCGGGAGGACACCTGCACCTCTGACCTTGGTCCAGAACGCGGCTGGAACACCCTGAGAGAGATGCCATGGCAGATGGGGACGACTCCCACACCACGCGTTGCGCATTTGAACTATCCAACTTATCCACACCCCACACACAGCCCCTGCCTGAGGTACCCCCACATGGGATGACCTTGACACTCAAGGAAACAGCAACCCATTCTCCCCAACATTGCACATACATTCGAATCATTGCTCAGAGCTGTGGCATATCCTCCACACAACTGCCACAGTTCAGACGAGTGCCGGTACCACGAGATGCACCAACGCAATGGCAGGGCACATGCACAACCCCTGTCACGTGGAACAGTACCTTGCATGTATGCTGCATTTACTGGGCACACTGCCGAACATGCACATTCGAGTGTCCCATAGATGTCTGCCTATCCAACAAAACCGTAGATGAATTGGACTATGAATTGTGTCTGCGCCCCCTGTTGAATCAGGAACAGGAGTGTAACCGTGACAGCCGTGCATGAGATGCCTCGACATACTGCGTATGTATTGGCAGTTGTGCATGGGAGATTGCACAATTCCTCGTGTGCAGTGACCACATTGAGGCGCTCCCCTTTTGGGCTGTGTTGCGGATTGGTGAAATGGCGTGGGCTGAGCACAGCTGCCCAGACCAATTAATGGATTGGCTCACCCTGGTGTTCCTTGAACACGACAACAACGTACTCTTGGAACATATTGCACATGAAGCTGCACGGGCATTCACGGACGAGTAACTACGTTCCTGCAGCCACATCGAATTGTCACCCACAGCAAGGTCCCAACAACTTGTTGCATCGTGGGGAATTGCTCACATATCCCACCACAACAGATGACATGTCTGCCTTTTTCAGGACTCTGGATGCATGTGAGTGGAACTATGCATGTGTACACACACCTGTTCAAGGTGATGCAGGTCCATGGTCGGAACAACACAGCATCGTTTGGCAACGTTACCAGTTCGGACACTCTGCTGGGGGAGAGTACACACATGGCAATTTAGCACAACATGTGAACCTGTCAGACCCTTTCACCTGATCACTGTCAGCAGAGCAGACAATTGGCGCACTCCGGTGGCAGAGCACTATGCAGATCCCATGGGCAGTGAGTTGTGCCCCCTCACACGGGGCAATGGGCAGACGCCAAACAACACATGACTCGTCCAGCACAGCAAGGTGGGCTGAGACCGTTGCCATCCATGAGGATTGTTGTCCATATTTGCTTCACCATTTTCTGAACCTCGACATGTTCCCATGCTGCATGTAAGTGCCTCAAGCATGTCCCTGCCTGCTGTGAACGTTAACTTGTGCATACTGACACACGCATGCAAATAAAGTCTATACAACTCCACTGGTGTCTAACTGTGATGAGCGTTGATTAGATTGTCCACTCGTGTGCCACAATGAGCATCGTCCCTACACAGGGAGGAACTGACGCATGTACAATGGGGGTGGCTCCCTTTTGCAAGCTCCACCTCTGTGAGCCAGACATTGTTTTGGGATAGTTGCTGGCCAACCTGTGCACTGACATGACTTCAGCAATGTGAGTATGGTGTCCAAACTCAGACCATGTGGAGCAATGTTATGAATTGTAACAGGACGTGTCCACACAGATGTGTGTGGGTAGGTATTGAGGTTCTGTAGCGATCTGAACCCGTGTATTCGGTATCGTAGTACTGACATGATTTTGGTACCAATGAACCGCAAATGATCCATTATATGCATGACAGTGTTTTCGCTGCGCAACTAGCATGAATTCACTGAGAAATAGGGCATTCTGTTGTTAAGTCATGGCATCCATTTTAGTTACGGCATCCATTTTGTTTCTTGCCCTCACATAGTCAATGAACGGGCGATGACCCCGGCAGAATCACCTCGTTGAGGACACGTAAGCTCGAGCCCGAGAAAGGCTGACGCTACATGACTAGGCAGAATCAAGCTGCCTCCCTTGCCTAAGGCCAGTCCTGCTATACTGGTTCTCGTGTCCATTGTCCTGACTGAAAGGCCGAAGACGGTAGCCATGCCCGTTTATGATCCATAAACACCTCTTATCCTACTGTTCAATCCTTTGCACCTGGCTCTGCTCCTCTCCTTCTGGGCTTTTACAATGGGGAGGTTACGATTTTTATGATGGGGAGGATCGGGCAAAGAATGGAAAACTGACAAGGGGACCTGATCGAATACCAAAAACCTACGACTAATTATTGTTTGATGTCTATTTACTGTTTGTTTGGGATACCGGGTTGGGCATGAGAAATATTCGTGTAATGTTGCCTAAAGACATTTTTCGTGTATTTAAGGAACAACCCACTTAATGCAATTTGAACAGTCTCGTAGATTCTGCCTCTGTGTGGTTCCTATGACTTCTGTGTCCCTGCAGTAAATAAATCTTGGTCTCTGACGCCACCATCGAGAAACCCGCGTCTCTGTTTATTTGTGCACCGAGACAGGAAGGAACTCAGGGGTCTTTGGGTGTTGTTTCCCTGACACCTCTGGACTCTTAAAAGTCCAGAACCTCAATTTGGCGCCCAACGTGGGGCGACGTCATCCGGTACCGGTCCAAAGCCTGAAAAGTTCGAGGAGTTTCGTGTAAAGATTCCGGAGGGAGGTACCCCGCTTCATCGATCCCTGCATGTCGTAAAAGTGGCCCGACGATCTCTTCCACGAGGGTTCCCGTTCCCAGATGGCTACAGAGGACCGCTGCCCTGACTGTCGCCCTGTCTTGGACCCGAGGTGCAGACCTTAGTACGGCGAGACGTAGACGGGTTCTCCTTGGTGACGTCTTCCACATTTCAGTTAAGTATTAAGTGGGTTGCGCTCAGTTTGGTTGTTCTTTGTTGCTCTGGTTTAATTCGTGGATTATCATTGGTTGCTCTTGTTTAGATAATCTTTGTTTTGGTATTGGTTCATTTTGGTAGGCCTGAGTTCTCTGCGCATTTTGGTTGGTATTTGTCTTTGTTTATCATGACTAGCAGTAGTAATTGTTTCCTGTCCTGGTTACGTTGCAACGGGGATTCCCGGTTGGAGGATTCGTGTTCGGTTCCTCCGATTGGAACTCCTACATATGAGCTCTATTGTAAACATGGTGTAGGTCCTATTGCGTATAATGAAGTATGGGTCCGTTATACGAGAAAGGATGGTGTCCTTAGTTGGCCACCGCATGGTAGCTTCGAAACCGAAATTCTAGACAATCTAGAAATGAAGTTGTTTAAGAGAAAAGCCCGGCCGGCAATGTTTGATTCTTTTCGCGTATGGCGTAAAGAAGCCAAACAGAGAGAAATTAGGAAGACGAAGAAAGAACAGAAAGAGAAAGGGTTGACTTTAATGGAGTCTGCTAGGCAGCTGCATGTCAACGAGACTGAGAAAGCAATGGAGATGGCGAATAGAAAATATAATTTGGCAATTGATAAATGTTACCCTGTATTGCCATCTTGTCCTACTAAGCCGATAGAGGACCACGAAAATGATCCTCTGTTGTCTTACCTGTTGAATTCACCTCCACCATATGCACAGGGTATTACAGCACCACAGTTACTACCTGTTGTACAGCCAGCTGCTGGTCAGCCTGGAATAGTTGCTCCACTTCCTTTGATTCCAGCTCCTGTCCTTCCCGTGGTTAATGTTCCTTCGCCACCCCCTCTTCCTGGGTCGCCTGTTCCGCCTTTGCCTGTCGTTTCGCAAACTGCTTTACCTGCTACTCCCACCCTTACTATTTCATCTGCTCCAGCTGCCCTGTTCCCGAACCCTGTGAACATTCTGACTCCGCTTTCCGTTCGTCGGAAAATAACCGACTCTGTAACTAATATCTTAACTCCTCTCTACAGGTCTTTAATTGGGACCCCCGTTTCTGATTCTATACAGAGACGTAGCCAGCTTCCTGGTCCCCAGGAACAAGAAATGTTAGATTCGACAGCTCTTAGGTGGATGTCGAAAGCTGCGAAGTATGACGCACGAAGAGTGTTAGATACCTTTATGCAGTGGAATGAACCAATTCAACGTTATGTTTTTGACGTGATGTGTTCTCTTGTGCGTGAGGAATGGGAAGATGATGACTTAGATTCCGTCCCCTCTGATTTGATAAATGTTCAGCAGAAATTCGCCGCAGGAATGGTGATAGGTTCAGAAGTAAGGGGAGCGATAGAACTGATTTTAGCTTATAGGGATGATTCCCCTCTTCGAGCGACAAGGGACCCTGATGGTTCACCGATTACTAGGAAAAGACGAGGTCAATATCCGATGAGGGAAGTTCCACCGATATGGCGTGATGCAGTTCAAGCTGATGGGGCTAATGGTATTGCAGCTGCTCCGGCACAATTCCAGAGAGTGTGGATACACATCACTTGGAAGCGGGCCGAAGTATTAGCAGTAAAACAGGCGCTGCCGGACCCGCGTAAAAATCCTGCTGGTTATTATAAAGAGTTAACGCAGACAGTTCAAGCGTGCGTCATGAATTTGGCAGACATTGAAATGTTATTTGGCAATGTAGTGCCACAGCCTATATGGGCCAAGATTCGGCAAGAGACCCACCAAGTCGCCCTAGGAGGTGATTGGCCAGCTATTGTAGCAGCAGATGCGCAACAAGTTGGCGGTGCTAAACCCGAACCTCTGATTGCTGCCTTACCTGGCAGAATAATTAATCTGATGAAAACGCTGATGCCAGCGTTACGGGTTAATTGGGATAAACTATCGGCATGCAAGCAAAAGAAGGACGAAAGCGTCTCTGACTTTTTCACTAGATTTGAAGAGACTTTCGTAGACCACAGTGGGCAAGATATGAGTACTGAGGGAGGCCAGAGGTTATTTGTCGACAAGTTTGTGTTTAATTTACTACCTGAGCTTAGTAACAAGTTAAAGGATTCTGAAAGTGCATGGGCAGTGTCGACGACAGCACAGATACTTGCAACTGCTCAGTATTACGAGAATAGAGAGAAAGAAGAGAAGGAAAAGTCAGAAAAGAAAACGAAAGATTTAAAGACTAAAGTACTATTGCAACAGGCGTATCCACCTCACTCGAATCAGTCAGATTCACAGCAGCGACCCCAGTTTCAGCAACAGCCACAATTCCAGCAAGGGACGTCCCAAAGATTTAATTATGTTTTTTCCCGACAACAGTTAGCATGGAATCAGTGTGCCTATTGTAAAAAGGAGGGTCATTATAAGAATGAGTGTCCGGTACTGCACGCACAGACTAGTGGTGTCCCAGCTCAGAGAGGTAATGTTGGGTTTATGCAAGCTCCTAGAGGTAGAGGACGTGGTACTATGACACCACAGGCCGATCGCCCATCAAATTATTTCGATCAGCGAAATGTACAACCTGCGCAACCGGGTAGATCTCCACAGTATCATGTTGAAGATTATTATGATCATAATGAAGAGATTCAGAGAAGCGAGTACTAGGACAGCCACAGGCAAAGAGAGGGAATAGTATCAGTTCCAGTTGATCAGAGTGGACCTTATGTCGCAGTAGTTACATCGGGCATGGTCGAACCATTTCTGTTGGATACTGGTGCGGCAAAAAGTTCAATTATGCATGCGAAACTCCCTGGCGCACCTTTGTCTGGCTTAACAAACACTTCAGTAGGTTTCTCAGGCGCCCCTGTTCACAATCCTGTTTCTAGTCCTTTATCAATTTCTGTTGTGCCATGCGAACTAGAAGCACCCCTTATCCTAACAACCGGTTGTAATGAAAATCTACTTGGTTTAGATCTGTTGAAACGCCTGCATGCGACACTGTACTGTTCTCCTTCGGGAGTACAGCTCACATTAGGCAAAAGAGTCATTTCTCCAATGTACATGTCGATGGATAAGCTCCCACCGGAGCTGCGTTCTCTCCCTGATACTCTTTGGGCGACTGGTCCTAACGATGTACGCCTCTTGGAAATTCCCCCTTATGTGGTAAGTCTGAAAGCGAATGTTAGATTCCCACGAATCCCACAGTATCGGATTTCGAATGAAGGTGAACGTGCACTCTTGCTGATTGTGAAAGATTTAATACAGAAAGATGTGATAGAGGAAACTAGAGGAAATGTCTGCAATAGACCTGTTCTGCCGATTTTGAAACGCACTGACCCGTCTAAACCTCCAATCTACAGATTTGTGATTGACCTCAGAGAAGTTAACAAAATAGTGATTCCGCAGTTTCCTGTGGTACCAGATATCACTGCATTATTAACGTTGATTCCTGCCTCAGCTACATGGTTTACAGTGATCGATTTGAAGAATGCATTTTTCAGCATTCTGATAGCCGAGGAAAGTAGAGACATTTTTGGTTTCTCCTTAGGAGGTCGCAGTTTCAGATTCAAACGCGCTCCACAAGGTTATTGTGAGAGCCCTTCAATTTACAGCCAAGCATTGAAGAGTCAATTAGATGCTCTTGTACTTCCTCCTGGTGTTGCTCTGATCTAATACGTAGACGATCTTCTACTGGCTGCTGATGACAAGGAAACTTGCAAAATAGCTACAATTTCTTTATCACGTCATTTGTCAGACTTGCATCACAAGGTTTCACCTTCTAAACTGCAATATTGTTGCCAAGAAGTGACCTACTTAGGTCATCTTTTGTCAAAGGAGGGAAGAAGGTTGACCCCAGAGAGAATCAAAGCAATTTCGCAGATGACTGTACCAAGCACACAGAGAGAAGTGCGTGCGTTTCTGGGTATTACGTCATACTGCAGGCAATGGATCCCAAATTTTTCTCTCATGGCAAAACCATTGGTAGCCCTGACTGGAAAAGGTGTTCCGAGCCCTTTGCCATGGTCTGATGAATGTCAACAGAGCTTCTCCGACTTACGTGATGCGCTGTGTTCAGCTCCTGTGTTGGGTACTCCTGACTACAGTAAGCCGTTTACTTTATATGTCCATGAAAGAGAAGGTTGTGCGTTGAGTGTCTTGACGCAACAATTTGGTGACAAACAGCGGCCTTGTGCATATTTCTCATCCACATTAGATCCGGTAGCCAGAGCATTGCCAAGTTGTTTGAGAGCTACAGCAGCAGCTGCAGTGTCTATTCGACAGTCTGCTGGACTAGTCATGAACAACATGTTAGTAGTCATGGTTCCACATGCTGTGGATACACTCATGAATCGAACGAAAACTCAGCACCTCACCAGTGCTAGACTATCAGGCTATGAGCTGACGCTTTTGGCAAGTCACATTCAGATCAAGCGATGCAACATATTGAATCCAGCAACGCTGTTGCCGACTACTCAAGAGTCGAGTGATTCAGAGCCCCATGACTGTTGTTTCAAAACTGAGGAAGAGACAAAAGGTAGGATTGATTTAAAAGATACTCCGTTACTAGATCCAGATGGCACTTTATATGTCGATGGATCGTGTTTCAAACTACAGAATGGTGATGTGACGGCCGCGTATGCAGTTACGACTTTGAGTACGATTGTTGAGACCGCAAGAGTAAGTCAGAATTCTGCCCAAGCTGCAGAATTAATTGCATTAACAAGAGCGTGTATTTTAGCTGAGGGAAAGAGAGTGAATGTGTTTACTGATAGCCAATACGCCTTCGGCGTAGCACATAGCTTTGGACGTCTGTGGAAAGAAAGAGGTTTTCTCACGTCCCATGGGACTAAGATCCAACATGGACAGTTAGTCAGCGATCTATTGGAATCTCTGACCTTACCGAATGAAGTTGCGATTGTGAAGTGCAGTGCACATCGAAAGATTACGGATGATGTTGGCCGTGGAAATGCGTTCGCTGATGAGGTCGCTAAAAAAACGGCCAAGAACATGACGAGCCGAATGTACGTTGCAACGTCTGCAAGATGGATTGCTGAATCAGGGATGTGTGAGAATACGATTGAAAGTGTGAAGGCAATCCAGAATGAAGCAACTGAAAATGAGAAGAATGAATGGAAGGAGAAAACGGGTAAAATAGATTCAAGTGGATGTTGGGTTGATCTGTCTGAGCAGCAGCGTTGGATGTTTCCTGATGCGTATGTACTCGCAGTAGTCACGATGGCGCATGGAGCGGCGCTCATCAGTTCGAAAGGGATCTGTAAAATGTTAGCTCCAGTATGGAAGAATGATGGAATTACTAAGTGTGCGGAAAGAGTGGTGAAAAACTGCATGATATGCCTGATGCATAATCCTGGCAAGGGAACCCCAACCCCAACTGGTCATTTTGCTCCCCCTTCTTGTCCCTTTGAAGTGATTCAGTTGGATTTTATCCACATGGACAGGTGTAACAATCTTAAATATGTCCTGGTGGTAGTCTGTGCCTTTTCAAGATGGATTGAGGCATATCCATTAAAGGATAACACTGCTATGTCCACTGCCAAAATCCTCCTCAAAGAATACTTCCCCAGGTATGGTATGCCACGGATTGTTTGGTCGGACAATGGAAGTGAGTTTGTAGGGAAAGTCATGAAGAGTGTGTGTACGGGTCTGGGTACCGCCCAGAAATTCCACAGTGCGAATCACCCACAGTCAGCAGGTTTGGTTGAAGGGTACAATGGTACCCTGAAACTGAAACTTGCTAAAATTCAAGCTTCCACTGGTCTATCTTGGCCAGATGCACTGCCTTTAGCTCTACTGTCCACCAGAGCGACTGTACACTCTCGAGTAGGGCTTAGCCCATATGAGATTGTGTTCGGTCGTCCTGCTAATGTTTGGGGAGTCCCTAGGCCAAAGGAATTCAAACAGATCGAATATCCAATGTTGATTGATTATCTTTATGACCTGACTGCTAAACTAAGCCTTATTCATCAACAGGTATTCGAATCCTTGCCTAAACTGCCAGAGAGTCCAGGCCACACGTTGAAACCAGGCGACCAAGTGGTGGTGCGGAATTTTGAGCGAACCCGGAACCTCCAGCCAAGATTCGTAGGCCCGTTCCAGGTGCTCCTAACAACGAGAACTGCTGTACGCCTAGCTGGAAGGAAGAATTGGGTGCACGCTAGCCATATGAAGCGTGTCCCTCTCCCACTCCCCTATGACAACTGGGTTAGACAGGGATTTGGTGTATCCGAGACAGAACCTGTTCCTAGGCTCATCCCTTTCAGTGATGCAGAGTACATAACGGACCCACGAACTGAAACACAGAACTTTGACACCTCAGCAGGAACTGCTCCTTTGAACCCTGGACAGAGTGTTGTACAAAGTGAACATTTGTCACCTGTGGATTCGAACATTTCTGCACCTGTAGACCAGCTATTCCAAGATCAAACAAGACCCGGGAAGTACAGATATAATCTACGTTCTCATGCTATGAACTAATGACATTGCATAATTACCTTTTTGTTTGAAAACTGTTTTGATCCTATTGCATTCCATTCAGTCAGGAAGTTTGCTCTAAATTTTTATCTTTTTGTTTCCGTTGTTCTCTCACCTTGCCGTCTGGGTTACCATAGGGTCGTAACGTGTGCCTTGTTTTAATTTGCAGGGAACCAGACACAAGGTCGGTTTCTTCTGTTTACTTTGGGAACTCCCAGAGTAGACAGGGGCAATTTTTAACAGGTACAAACCATCCGTTGCGAACGGTTGTAGAAGATGGAGCTTCCTGAACTGCGACGGGTTAACGTCATAAATGTGCACAAGACAAAACTATATGACATATTGTATAGCAAATGTTTTCTAATGCAATGTGCTCTGACACTTCTGATTGTTTTTATAACTTTGGTAGGCGGAATTATTTTTGGTATTCAGTTGATCTTTACACCTGTTACATCTACAGTATCTCCCCATGTTCCCGTTTCTCCGACTGTTGTTTCTCTTCATTCTTTCCATCCTTTTCCTGCCCACGAGCAAGCACGACGCTCTGAGTTTATAAATAACACTTTCATTCAACTCTTACACCAACATCAACTAGTGGTTAACACAACAAACTGCTGGGTGTGTGGCTTGATACCACATACCATGGACAAGGGCATCCCTTATCTGGTTCTGCCCTTTAGTTATAATGGATCATTCTGGGCATTTCAGACCATGTTCGCTTATGCCCTAGAGACCTATCCTCCACGACCTCCACGTTCCGCTAGGTATAACTCTGCTAATAGAGCCTTGGTAAAAGGAATCACTGACATGGTTAGAGATGTCAATAACACTCCGTTCATTCCCAAGGATGAATTGCGAGTTTACATGGGTTGGAATGTTACGGAATATGGCATTACTTTGGGTGAGAACAAACGTAAAAGCTCGACTCCGATCTGGGTCGTACCCCACCAAGGTCAGGTCTGTTTGCAAGGAAATGGGAGGAATCCGAAAGCTCGACTAGGGAAGAGTGACTGTATCGAAACATATGTTTTCCCGTCACAGTCTTCGCCTGCATTTTTAGCTGCTAAGGGTACCTATTTTGTTTGCAAAGACAGAGCATACACATGGCTGCCTGCTGACTTCTCAGGCTCATGTTATATCGTTCAACTGTTACCTCCGACATACACTGCTGCACCGGACTATCACAAAACTAGAGTTGTGAGAGGTGTTTTCAGTAAAGAAGATACTGCTGGCCAAGAAGCAGGAGACTTCTTCAAAGGTTTCCTTCCATTCTGGGGGCCTATGGCCAATAGTAGAAACTTACGTCAACTAACACGGGTAGTTGAATCCACTATCACCGAAACTGCGGGTGCCCTTAGTAACCTGACAGCTGAGCTTCAAGTGGATCGCCTCATGACGTTACAGAACCGTATGGTCCTTGATGTGTTACTTGCAGATCGAGGTGGGGTATGTAAGATGATCCAATCGAGTTGCTGTGTTTTTATCCCAGATAATGCGCCAACGGTATACAAGGCCATCTCTAAGTTACATAAAATCTCCGACTCTATTCATGTAGAGGAAGGTGACTGGTCATTAATGGGATGGTTCTGGAGTCTGTTATCTGCGTGGGGATGGAAGGTTCTGATAGTCACAGGTGTTGCGTTGGTATTTTTATTTTCGTGCTGTCTCATTGTTCAGTGTGGTCCTGCCTTATGTAGCCTTTGTGCTTCGACATGCGTAAGAAGACCACCTGTTTTTAGAGATACGCCACGGGATAGAGTAATGCTTCAACAACATATCAGTGACCTGATGAACATAGAAATGGACTCTGACATAGAGTAAGTTATTGCCTATGTAAGGGCAAAAGGACGGTCTGAGGTTCTGTAGCGATCCGAACCCGTGTATTCGGTATCGTAGTACTGACACGATTTTGGTACCAATGAACCGCAAATGATCCATTATATGCATGACAGTGTTTTCGCTGCGCAACTAGCATGAATTCACTGAGAAATAGGGCATTCTGTTGTTAAGTCATGGCATCCATTTTAGTTACGGCATCCATTTTGTTTCTTGCCCTCACATAGTCAATGAACGGGCGATGACCCCGGCAGAATCACCTTGTTGAGGACACGTAAGCTCGAGCCCGAGAAAGGCTGACGCTACATGACTAGGCAGAATCAAGCTGCCTCCCTTGCCTAAGGCCAGTCCTGCTATACTGGTTCTCGTGTCCATTGTCCTGACTGAAAGGCCGAAGACGGTAGCCATGCCCGTTTATGATCCATAAACACCTCTTATCCTACTGTTTAATCCTTTGCACCTGGCTCTGCTCCTCTCCTTCTAGGCTTTTACAATGGGGAGGTTACGATTTTTATGATGGGGAGGATCGGGCAAAGAATGGAAAACTGACAAGGGGACCTGATCGAATACCAAAAACCTACGACTAATTATTGTTTGATGTCTATTTACTGTTTGTTTGGGATACCGGGTTGGGCATGAGAAATATTCGTGTAATGTTGCCTAAAGACATTTTTCGTGTATTTAAGGAACAACCCACTTAATGCAATTTGAACAGTCTCGTAGATTCTGCCTCTGTGTGGTTCCTATGACTTCTGTGTCCCTGCAGTAAATAAATCTTGGTCTCTGACGCCACCATCGAGAAACCCGCGTCTCTGTTTATTTGTGCACCGAGACAGGAAGGAACTCAGGGGTCTTTGGGTGTTGTTGTTTCCCTGACACCTCTGGACTCTTAAAAGTCCAGAACCTCAGTATGCAATGTGAAGTTCGGTTGTCACATGTGATGTAGAACACCACTTCTGGCCTGCTACCGATTTGGTTATTCATACACACAGCCCTATTCAATACATGGACGTGAGCCTATGTTGGGGGGTTGTGAGAGTGATGATGATGTGCAATGGGGACACAGCTAGTACTCACCTTCACAGTCATCCAATTGGCCCTGTGTCTCAGGGATACACATGCACATAGATGTGAGTTACCAAGGAGTACCTTCATGTGCAATCATTGTCCCTACATCCAGCCATACCTCCATATGTGACTGAACATAGTCATGACACATCTGTGTGATTTAGAATGTTTTATTCACATTCAGGTGATTAATGGAGCTGGACATGGCCATCCAAGCCCACATTACATGGAAGCCCAGTGGTGGGCCAACCAGAGTCCTTTGGGGATTAAAATGTGATTTGGAAGAGGGGGAGTGCAGTCCGCAGCAGGATTACCTGGTAATTGTCCAGCAGTGAAGATATGGCAGTCATTTTCTGGGTCCGGGTGAATGTCGCAGAGTGTTCCGGGGGTCAGTGGGAGGTATTGTACAAGGGCATGATGCATAGGTCAGAACCAGGCAGGAACAGGCCATATGGCGGTAATGGATGCTACTGCCTCCTTCCACACACTGTAATTACCATCCCCATCTTACTTCCCTGTTACGGGTTCTGTGTCCGGTGTGTCCGGTGTGTGTGGCGGGGTAATGGCCACATCACTGTGTGCCACTGACACATCAGTCTGCGAAGGTGATGGGGCTGCATCACTGTGTGCCACTGACACTTCAGGGGTCGGAGCTGTGAGTGTCGATGTTCCCACTGCAGTCATCTGGTATCAGGCTCAGTGGCAGCAATGGCAAGATGATGAACTGCAGGGCAATGAAGTTCCCAGCTACTACTCGCTGGTGTCCAGCCATAGCAGCCATACTTCCAGCCTGCATCTGCTCCATGGTCTCCATTGACCTCCGCATCTGTGCCAACTCTGTGCTGTCATCGCTGGTGCCTGTCTGACCAGACAGTTCTTGTATCCAATTAATGGCCCCAGCGAGATCAGCCAAGGTATGTGGTGGGGCATGGTGCGTACAGGGGGTGTCCAATAGGGACTGTACGTGGTCCCCGATGGGACTCAGACACCCATGTATGGCATTGAGTTTGGCTGCCACAAGCTCGAAACCCACCCACAGCTGTTCAGCCAACTCCACTTGGCAACCCCTCCCACACTGTTGGAATTCCATGTATTGGTCGGGGGTCCTGTGATACAGCCATGGTGGTGTGTGTTTCCTGCTGTGTGGCCTGTGCAGGTGGTGCGGTCACCTCGAGGCAGCTGGCCTGCCTTGCTCCTGGGGATGGGATGCGGAGGCTGTCCATTATCTGTTGGAGGGTGTCTTGACATATGTGCAGGTTGTCCTCTTCATCGTCAATGATGAGAAATGCGGTGTGCTCTGCAGGAGGTGTTATTTGTCCCTCTGCAATGTAAATGGGAGATGCAGGTTAACAGAGTTTCACATGTATGTTAAAGATTTGCAGATGTTTAAATTCAGACTGCATGCCAATGTACATTGTGACTGTTTTGGTGGAGCTGGCTATTTGATGGCAGTCAGTGTGTTTTTTGACTACTTGACAGATGCGTGGTAGTACCTGTACATTATCATCACACAGTGTCAGGCAATGCCAGATGTGAGAGGACAGGTACTACGCACGAGCGGAACCTGTTGTGAGCTCTGTCCTGTGGTGTTGGTGTTGCACTTTGTACCCCATTGCCAATGTTCTGTGATTGCTCTGGGTGTGTGCTGCATTCTGTGGGAGTTGCCCCTGCAGCTCTGATTTCATGTACCCTTCTCACTTTGAGGCAGGGTGCCTTTGAATTGTGTGCTTTTCGGGGGCTGAATCGTTTTTGACTTGGGTCATATGTGCTCTCGGACAGATTTTGTGGCCTGGTGCATTGTTTGTCTGCTGCGTGTATTGTACGGCATGGGTTGTGGATGCTCGTGGATATGTCAGAGTGTGACCTGCTCCTATACAGATGTGATCCATACTGGGCCACCTCCATGTCGATTCATGGTCCATGTCATGTTTTTTAACTGCTGCTATGCTTTTGGGCATGCAGTGTCACTTGCATAGTCAGTGTGGCTCACAGAGCCGCTGCTTTGCTGGATTCAGCATATGTGCATGGGTAGGTTGTGATTTTGTTGATAGGGAGGGCTGCCCCTTTGTGCACATTGTGGATGGAGGCCTACTTGGTGTTTCTATATGTGTTGCAGTGTGCCAAGGCCATCAGGGACATGTTCCACGATCATTGTGGGTGTGCAGTGTGCTACACATAATTGCGCATGTGTGCCATTGTGCCCATCTCCCCCCTGTCCCCCCAGTCCCTGGTCGTTACTCACCCTGTTGCTGTTGGGTCAAGTCATATCGAGCTGTGTCCAGGCCCCCAAATCCTGCCACTGTCTCCACACTGCTGACTGTGGCCACCATTTCCTACAGCTCATCCAGCTCCTCCTGTGTCACAGGACTCCTACTTCCAGTCACCGTTGCTGCCTTCCTGTTTGTGGCAAGTTTCTGTTTGGTCTGCCTTTTCACATCATGCCAGCGCACCTTGACCTCCTCCATTGACCTCCTCGACACTCCGACTGCATTGACGTTGGTGACGATAGACTGCCATATTTCCATTTGGGTTGCCAGTGCCGCAGTGGAGGTGCCGAACAGTTGTTGATGGTGTTCTATCACCTTTGTGACAATGATCTGGTCTTTCTGCGGACTGAACCCCGTCTTCCTCTTCTCCTTGCCCTTCCCCTAACATGAAGTTTCATGCTGGTACCCATGGGGCTTGTGGAGTTCGGCTTGTCCTCTGCTCTTGGTCCGGGTGCATCCATGGTGCTATGCAGTTTAAATTGGTTTTGGTGGTTTTTTTTCTTTCTTTTATAGTGCATTTTTCCGTTGGACGCTCGGGATTTGCAGGCCTGTGGCTGGTTTTCGCTAATTTTTGTACCGCGATTGGCCTCATCGTATGATTTTTGGCGTTCGCGTTTCGCATTTTTGCAGCGTGGTGTTGATTTTAACGCTGACATTTGATGCATTATCTGCTGACTATCGCATTCTTGATTGGCACGGCGTAATTGTCCCGCGATAGGCTGCGATGTAGAGTTGCATTAAGCTACTCTAGCGGTAGTTATCGCACATTCTTGTGAATATACCCCATAGTTTCTAAGTGTTATTTTGTATGTAATATATTTTATATTTACTCAATATGTCTATTAATTTTTTATAATTTGTGCTTTTAGAAAGATCATTTGTTAATAATGAAACTGAAGAAAGTTTTGTCTTTATTTGTAGTAATGTATAAAAAAAATGGATTATTGTTGTCTTTCAGCAGCAGGATATTGGGTTTTCTATGCAATAAGGATGTGGAGATTTTTTAAAAGTGGATATTTTAAATTATATTTAATGTTGGTTTGTAATGATTTGCTAAATTATATTGTACATTTGAATAATGTATTTTTTTAATAATAATGTTTCGAAATCGTAACATTCTTTTCCCAATAACTTTGGCGTCGGTTGACGAATCTTCGCAAAATTTTCAAAACTTGTGGGGTGTTCCGGTCAGCTCCAATCTTTAAAGTTTGGGGTTGATTCGGCAAGCGGGGGCCGAGAAAAAAGGGGGGTCCCAAAACGTGTTTTCTCCATGTTAATTCCCTTAGGAAACTTTAGACACGGCAACAGCCCGAACTGCTGAACGGAATTACAACAAATTTGGCGAAAAGGTAGCCCTTGGTTCAGAAAGATCCCTTTTTGTTAAATGTTGTAAATCCGTTCAGTAGTTCATCAGAAATTAAAAAAAGAAAATGTTGTAATATCTGGGCGGAGCCTAACGACACATCTCATCGTGAGATCTGATTGGCTGTGAGCACTTCATCCTGGAATTGCTGGCAGCCATCTTGGGACCAATATACATGATAGTACCCCATTGAAATGCACTGTAGTGAATCGAAGATTTTGAGGGTTACCAAATTTATCTGGATCAGACTAGAGCTTGAATGTGGTAGATCCTTTTGGTAAGCCCTGCATGATGCAGATTTTGAAGATGCAATAGAGAAATAAATGTGTCTTTCTGGAAATTGTTGGTACTTCTGGAATGAATGAGAGGTCTGACTCAAATGTAATCCCCCCAAATTTGTTGTTGCATTGACAGGAGCACTAGGAGGTGTTGATGTCAATGTCCAATCAAAAGAGGGCAGAGATAGATTTTTTTAAACCCATCATTATTTCTGAATTCTCTATATATAGCCAACAGACATGTGGTATTTTGTGGCCAGAAAGCAATAGGTAATGGTTGAGGGATGAGGTCTGTGTTGGTAGTGATCTACTTCAATCTAAGAGTTAGTTGTCAGCATGTATTTGAAAACTCAAACCAAAAGAGGAGATCACATCTGCTTGGTGCACATGTACATCTCAAACTGTATAACCAAGAGAGATGAGCCTTGTGAACCCAATGGATAATGTTGGATTGTTTAGCAGACAATTGATCTAGTTTGATAAATTGTGTTCTGTTTATTATGTAAAATTTGATCCAAGCAGGAGGTTTTCCAAGTAAGCAAAACCTGTATCCACGGTTGTTAGATGCATTTCCCGGTCAAAAAAGTCAGAGGCCTCTGAGGGATCTAATAACAATTGTGCTGCACTGTGGCCTTTGTCACAGATCCAAAGTAATTGTTCTCTGATGTTTGGGATTGTTGTTCTGTGTCTCAGTTTGATCAGAAATCCACCTGGAAGTACGATAGTAGCTAGACTGATCCTATGTAATTTGTCAACTGTAGGGGAGGAAACATTTTGAAGATTTGGACCAGTAATGGCAGAGAGAAAGTTGGTCTTTAGTGGTGGTATCTGTACCTTGTTTATAAAGAGTGGGGTTATAATCGCTTGTTTTAAGAATTCAGAGTACATTCTTTGATGAAGAGAATCATTGACAACTTGTGAAATGTTTGATGCCAGTGTGGAGATACAGCATTGTTTTAGGTAAGGCTGTAGTGAATCAAGTATGGAGCCTGAAGTCTAAAGCCTGGAGGTTTGTGAAATGATTTACTATGTCTCTAAGAGATATAAACTCAAAGAGACAGTGAAAAGGAATGAAGTGGGGTCTGTGTGTTGACTGACTAAGCTGTTTGCTAACAGAATAATTAAACATGGGAGCATATGAACAGTTACAAAAATGTATTAGATTTTACAGATACAACCCTCAGCTTACACCCACCCCTGCCCTTCCCCAAACAATAATTTACATATAGAAGGATCTATCACTTATAAATATAGAGAATACAAAAAAGGACTAATCCACATTGCTTGGGGATTTTCTGCTGATTAGCTCTAATCAGTAGCACATTAATATATTTCATCATTAAACCAATAACATAAATACATAAATACCTAAATAAAAGAAAGGGTATTATATAGCAGAAATCATTTCCCAACAAATAGTCCAAATCCCACCATAAAGTGACAAGTGCAGTTTATAAATTTGATTGATTGACCCACATCATTAAATGCATATATTGCTTTTGCTTTGCTTTTGCCAAATTCTACACTGTTAACAAGCATGTCAACCATTTCTGAAAAGATTTGGGGTTTACGTCCAACCACGCTGAGGCCATGCCTAGCCTGAAAATAGACATAGAAATCCTTAACAAAGCCTCTCCCTCCTACACACCCACATTATCTAGTGTTCCTAATAAAATAAAGATAGCTTGTCTCTGAATTTGTTTATAATTTAGACTATTATCGGAGAGAGAAAGCTACTTGTGGCATGCATATGTACATCTGCCCCATACACAGCACAGCGTGGACAGTGTGCTCCTTTCCCTTCATCCCTTTTACCAATCCGATATGGAGTGTAATATAGAGAAAAGCATGTCTCTTAAAACTGGACCTGAAGACTTGCAGACATTAGAACAGTTTGTGCCATTGAAAGCTTGTTGAAAAGCGGCATCCATGACATCTACTTTTATTTGCCACTTTGCAGAGCGTTTTTCTAAATCGTATTTCATGAGATTATTCACAAAATTTTATATCATACCAAGTCGGGGGTAATTGGATTAACCAATTTCCCCACAAGATAATTTTTACAAAACCCAGCTGGCCCATCCCACTTTTGCTGTAAACAATTCCTCATTTGAATAAGTTGTAAGATGATCATAAGAGACGATACCGGACAATGAATACAAACACCTTAGCTTCTTAATCACAGCCTTAAACCAGTTATTCATATGTGAATCACAAAAAAACCTCGGCTAGGTTCTTATTACCTTCAAGAGGAGTATAGAAATGTAATCTACCAATAACCAACAATTGGCGTACGGATGCCCAACATTAAAGGCAGCCAAAAGAGTCTTGAAACAAACCCTTCTATAATATACAAAGTCTAACTGTTGCCAGAAACACCCCCAAGTTTTGGCACCAATTAGTAGCTCATAGGTAGAGGGGAGATTCCACACATCACCTCTAGTGCGCTCATGGAGAAGCACTGCACAATGTGATGAAGAGTTGGCCCAGTAATAAAATTTAAGATTGGGAAAAGCCAACCCCCTCCTGCTCTCTAGGGAGTGACAAAAATATCACTGATCTTCTTGGTTGCGAGTAAGCCCAAAGAAATTGTTTAAAAAGGCAAGCATGTCCTCTTTTGCTTTATCTATCCTTTTGTTTTGGCTAGAAGGTGACCAATGATAACGTGGGCATACTGGCAAGTGCCATCCAGCAGCCCTGTGGGTTTGCACATGTGAGGAGCCTTCTAGCCTTTCTACACATTTTCTTCAAATTCTTGACTAATTAGTTCTTGTAGGGTTAACCAGAACTATACTGGGAGGTGTTTTGAAAATATTAAATAACCCCTCGGGAGTCTTGAAAAGAGGGGTAACTAACTTGTGACCAGTCAAATGTGAGGGTTGATTTATATATTGTGAAAAACTTGTTTGTGGTTTAGAAAATGTTGTGATAAGCGCATGTTAATTTTAATGTAGATGTGTAAATCACAAAGAATCAGGATGCTGTGCTGAGATTTTAGAGATCTTTGCAATGTTACTGAAAAAATTGTTAGAAGTTGTTGAGTTAGTTGAGCTAAGAATTATGGTTATGATGTTTGAATGTTTATTGTCTATCATGCTTTTTACATTAGGTGTTCAAAGGAGGGGCACGGTGTGATTGCTATTGACATGCAAGTCATATTAATTGAGTCTAATAAAGGAACACAACAACCTATTTTGTTTAAATAGCAGCTAATGCTCAGTACAAAGTCATCACCAGGATTATGACACCTCCTTCAGTGTTGCAGCAGCCCCTTCAAGGGGCTCTATGTAGTAGCAGCAATGGCTATCAGATCTCAAACAAATAACCGCTTAAAACCTGGGTGAACATGTAGTACCCTGGGAAGCAATCTTCAAACAATTCCAAACAGTTTCAGCTATTTTGGAAAATTTAATTGTGTAAATATCAAATCAATGTCCCTTAGCAGCTGGAATACAATTGAGGATTGTTGCAGATGGAGATTCCGATGGGCCCACAAGAATCTGGTGGTCAAAACTATAAGGCGTGGCCCAAATGCAAGAAGACTGGATTCCAAAGAATTTTGAGGAGACTGTTGATGACAAGCACTTAGGCCTAGATGATGAGGTTGCTGGAGGACTGAGATTGGCTGCTGAAAGCCTTACAGCGTGCCTAAAGTCTGAATATCATAAAACAGTTTCCAAATGCAGTTGTTTTTAAGATTTTTGGTTGATTCAATGTATTACAACACTGTTCCAGAAGACAAGGAAGAAGGTTTTTCAGGGTCTAGCAAATCAGATTGTAAAGGGAATTGTTCAAAGGTGGTTAGAGAGAAGACATTAGGTAGATCAGTCTGGACAGCTCTTAACAGATGGCCAACTCGGTCATGAAAAATAGGTCGGCATATAAAATAAATTAAACTAAACAATGTTTTAAATGAAACTTAATTTAAATTAGTTGTATTTGTATTAATAAACTTTTTGTAACATTTAATTTAGAATCATTTCCGTAAAATTCTCTATTGCTTTATACAATCAGATCTCTGTCCCAGTGGTGGAGATCTTCACAAGCAGGTGGAAAGTTACTAACATTAAATATCCACTTGTAAATTCTGGTGTAGTAGTATGTACCACCTCATTTGAAAGGGTGGAGACATATACCACTACATCAATGTGCAAATCTATACATGAAAATGAGGAATTCTGCCCAGGAGTAAATCAGATCTAAGTGTAGTTGAATTTGTTAGACCTACGTCTAAGGGGGTAGCTTGGCTCAAGTCACTTGGCTCAACACTCCATTTGGCTTTTCATGCCTGCATCCCACTCAGCTCGCAATCCTGCGCCACATCACTCAAAAAGAACACTACACCGATTTTTGTAAAGAGTTATTGTAAACTTTATAACCTTTCTTTTCTGATCTGGGTTCAGTTTTCACTTTGACATTACAATTAAAACCAGTTCATTTCATTTACATTAGAACCTCTCTCCTTTGTCTAAGGTCAAACCTGCACGTTACGGTACTAGATAAACTTGTCTTACTCTACAAGAATCCGCAATTTCACATGACAACAGTGTACCTTGTACTTGCAGAGGAAATGACAATTCACTCCAAACAATACATTTCATACAATAGACTTGTAATTGCCCTTTGAGCTTTTAATCACATTGCGAATGAGCATTTAGTCCCCTCAAAACATTCAATCCGATGGTTCCCCTCCCAACTACACCACCTGACTCTTATTCTGCCAATCCTATCCAATCTCTGCCTTTTAGGCGCTACCTTGGACATTCACTGTGGCTGGCAACTCATAACCTTTACATTAACATGGTATTCGAACTCAAGCTGTCATGGGAGGGGAGGTGGCTTCTCCTCAACACTGAGTGGAAGGACTGTATTCCCCAATGATCAGTCTTGTGTTAACTCAAGTCTCTTTCCCCGTACTATTTGCCAAGAGCCTGTGTTCCACAGTAACGGAACCTAATGGATATCAGGACATCCCCTACTGCTGCGGCGTACTCCCAGGTGCCCTCCGGGGACTCCTTCCACCTCCCACCTTCTAATGCCCCGCTTACTGTGCTCACGCCGGTTGTCCCCGCAGTAGTAGCGCTGAATCCGGCACTGAAGGGACCTGATCCAGGGTGACTGAACTCATGGCCCCCGATGGGGAAATCCTGACAGAGTCAGAGGCGTCACTCTAGGCACCCCCCACTGAAGTGCCTCTGACAATGCTGACTCTTCGGCGGGTGTCCTCCGTTGTCGCTGGCCTTTCCCTGACCTTTCCACAGCTATGGGCCCCGGGTCGATCCGAACTCAGTTGTGGGAGGCGCCCGCTGCCTCCAGAAACAGCGTGTCAAACGGGGCGCGGCCTTCCTCAGCTACCGGCAGCAGAGAGGGGCGGCGCTAAGGCCCTTCACACGTGATCGGAGGATGCCGGCCTCCAAGCCTGTCGCGTCTCTCTCTTCTCTCAGGCGAACTCCTCACCCGCTCCTCACAGGAAGCCCCACACAAACTCCCCTCAGCAGCGAGCCACCTCCAGAGGACAACAGGAGCCCTCCGATCTTGGGGTGGCGGCGGTGATCGTGTCAGGTAGGGTCTCGTAGGGAGGAAGAAAGAAGGGGGGGGGCAAATTAAGGGTGCCAGGAATTCTTCTGTGCAGCTAGATGAGAGTCCAGAACCCTCTCATTTCCTGGGGATGGACATCGCCCCTCTAGCGGGGGGGGTGTTGAGGATAGGGAGACGGTCACAGACTGCTCCTGGACCTCTTTCAAGGAGTCTGACCACTGGACCTCCAGATAACGCTGGTCACCAGATCTCCGACTGCGTTCAGGGCCCGGTCGCACGGTTAGGGATGATGTTACCAGGAGTGGAAATCTATGCAGGCCCTTAAACCTGTCCGTTCCTTTTTCCAGCACAACCACCTCCTCACACAGGCGCCTTCCTCCTGTTCGCCACACAGTCCACTCTAACCTAAAATGGCTGCCCTCCTGCCACCTCTATTTATCACCTTGGGCCTGACTTGCCAGAAGGGCCCAGAAGGTTCCGGAACCTCTCATGGCAAGTCATGGCCCAGGTGTCAAAGTGACAGTTGGAGCCACCATTTTGCGCATCTCACCTCTCTCATCTATTCTCCTCAGAGGAGCACCTTGCGTCTTTCCCTCAAGGGATGAGGAAGAGGCGCCCAGAACCTCTACAACAACACCTAAAAAAAATATGGTAGACAGAAAAATGAGAAGGGGACAAGGGATAAAAATAATAAAATGAGGAGGGAACTGCCAAAGGGCTGACAGGTCTAACACGCGTCCCCCCCAGCTGAAAGTGGGGAGAGCTACCCAACCCCTTGGGAGTCCTCTTCACTAAGGCGGAAATACCTGGAGAGACCGTCAGCATTGGCGTGGTCCACTCCTGGGCGATGTTCCACCCTAAAGTCCATCCCCTGTAGGGAAATGGACCACCTCAACAACTTGGGATTCTCGCCCCTCATTTGCATCAGCCACCTGAGGGGCCGGTGGTCGGTCTGAACCAGGAAGTGCGAGCCAAACAGGTATGGCCGCAGCTTCTTCAGAGCCCACACCACCGCAAAAGCTTCCCTCTCAATTGCACTCCACCTCTGCTCCCGGGGGAGTAGTCTCCTAGATAGGAAAACCACCGGTTGGTCTAGACCCTCATCATTAAGTTGCGACAGCACTGCTCCAATACCGTGCTCCGACGCGTCCGTCTGGACGATGAACTCCTTAGCGAAGTCAGGGGCCCTGAGAACAGGGGCCGCACACATGGCCTTTTTCAAGGTGTCAAAAGCTTGTTGACATCCCTCGGTCCAGATCACCCGTCGAGGGTGCTTTTTGGAAGTGAGCTCAGTCAAGGGGGCCACGATGGTTCCGTATCCCTTGACAAAGCGTCGGTAGTAACCAGTGAGGCCCAAGAAGGCCCGAACCTCTGTCTGTGTCTTGGGGGGTTCCCAGGCCATGATGGTTTCGATCTTGGCCTGGAGGGGTTGCACCTTGCCCCGACCCACCAAGTGACCGAGGTACACTACCGACCCCTGCCCGATCTGGCACTTACTGGCCTTGATCGTCAGACCTGCCTGCTGCAAAGCCTGAAGTACGGCCTGAAGGTGACTCAAATGGTCCTCCCAGCTGCGGCTGAAGACAGCGATGTCATCCAGGTACGCAACTGAAAAGGTCTCCATTCCAGAGAGGACCTGGTTCACCAATCGCTGGAACGTAGCAGGGGCGTTCTTGAGCCCGAAGGGCATCACACAGAACTGGTAGTGACCCTCGGGTGTGGAGAAGGCTGACCTTTCCTTGGCTCCATCTGTTAGGGAAATCTGCCAGTACCCAGATGTGAGGTCAAAGGTACTGAGATATTGGGCAGCTCCCAACCGGTCAATGAGCTCATCCGCTCTCGGGATAGGATGAGCATCTGTCTTTGTCACTGAATTCAGTCCTCTGTAATCCACACAGAACCGGAGTTCTGGGGTAGTGCCCGGTGGGGCAGCTTTGGGTACCAGTACCACCGGACTGGACCAAGGACTTCCTGAAGGCTCAATTACTCCTAGCTCTAGCATCTTGGTAACCTCCTCATGGATGCTAGCCTTCACCTTATCCGACAGTCGGTAGGACTTGGACTTCACAGGTGGGCTGTCCCCTGTGTCCACATCATGGGTACACAGATGAGTCCTTCCCGGAATAAGGGAGAACAAGGAAGCAAACTGCTCCAGGACATGGCGACAGTCCTTCTGTTGTTCAGGAGTTAGTGTCGGTGAAAGGATCACTCCCTCCACCGATCCATCCTTCTCTCGGGACGCAAACAGATCGGGAAGAGGTTCACTTTCCTCTTCCTCTGACCCATCAGTCACCATCATTAACGTGACCTCGGGTCTCTCTTGGTGAGGCTTGAGGCGGTTGACATGGAGCACCCGATGGGGCTGCCTGGGGGTCTTAAGATCTACCACGTAGGTAACCTTACCCTTTTTCTCAACCACCTCAAAGGGACCTGACCAGCGATCCTGGAGGGCGCTAAGCTCTCCAGGTTCCATCACCCACACCTTCTGGCCAGGCTCCAGCTCCACCGGGTGAGCGTTTCGGTCATACCATTCCTTCATGACCGTTTGGCTGGCTTCTAGGTTTTCGGAAGCTTGCTTCCACAACCTAGCCATTTGGCTACGAAAGGCCAGCATGTAGCTCACCACATCCGTGGGAAGTTTTCTGGGAGACTTTTCCCATCCTTCCTTCACCAGGCTGAGGGGTCCACGCACAGGGTGCCCGTACAGCAATTCGAAGGGGCTGAAGCCCACTCCCTTCTGTGGTACCTCCCTGTACGAAAACAGCAAACAAGGCAGGAGGATGTCCCATTTCCTCCGCAGGCTCTCGGGCAGACTCCGGATCATGCCCTTTAAGGTTTTGTTAAACCTTTCCACCAAACCATTAGTCTGGGGGTGATAAGGAGTGGAGAACCGGTAGGTAACTCCACACTCTTTCCACATAGCCCGCATGTATGCCGACATGAAGTTGGTACCTCTGTCCGACACCACTTCCTTGGGGAATCCCATCCGGGTAAAAATTCCCATAAGGGCCCGTGCCACCACAGGTGCAGTAATGGTCCTCAGAGGGATAGCCTCTGGGTACCGTGTGGCATGATCCACCAGAACCAGGATAAACCTGTGACCGGCCGATGTTGGTGGATCCAATGGCCCGACAATGTCGATGCCCACCCTTTCAAAGGGGGTACCAACGACAGGCAGTGGTTCCAGGGGAGCTTTCAGCTTCACCCCTGTTTTCCCACTAGCTTGGCAGGTTACACACGTCCTACAAAAAGTATCGGACGTAATCCTCATCTGAGGCCAGTAAAAATGAGGAACAAGTCGAGCAAAGGTCTTGTCTTGTCCCAAGTGTCCTGCCAAGGGTATTTCGTGAGCCAGTCCTAATAGGAAGGCTCGGTAACGCTGGGGAACTACCAAGGCCCGGGATGAACCATGCACCGGAGCCTTGGGTTCGCTATACAGGAGTCCATCTTCCCAGTATATGTGGAAGTTCCCCGAATCGTTACCCGCTGCCTGGGCTTCGGCCTGCCGCCGTAAACCCTCAAGGGTAGGGCACTCTTTTTGGGCCCGACAAAACTCTTCCCTAGTAGGTCCTCCCTCCACCTGCCAGTCTGCAGGGGTAGGCAAGCCCTCCAGGGACATTACATCCCCCTCCGTAGACTCCGGGGCCGCCTTGGTGGCCCCATCCACCTTTGGAGGGTCAGATGCCGGGGCAGGCTTTCCCCGTCCCCGTCTACCCTTTCCGGCAGCTGGTTGGGCCTTTGTCCCAGGCTCCAACCTCTGTGAATCCCCTCTTCGGGTGGTCACGGACCGAGTGTGAGCACACGTCCACTCAGGGGTCCCCAACATTTCCATGTGGGCCCTGAACTCAACCTCCTTCCACGCCGAGTGTTCAAGGTCATTTCCCAACAGGCAGTCGACCGGCATGGCAGGGCTGATCGCAACTCGTAGAGGACCCGCAACCCCTCCCCACTCAAAGGGAACCTGGGCCACCGGATAGTGACCCTCTCGGTTGTCAGCCATCACAACCGGGTGGACTACATAGGGGACCACCTGCTCTGGGGACACCAGCTGACTCCTTACCATAGTCATGCTGGCTCCTGTGTCCCTCAGAGCCTCCACCCTCTGGGAATTGATGGTGACCCATTGCCTATACTTAGTAGTATTCGAGGGCATCTGGGTCTTAGGAACCATCTCACAATCCCCTAAGGACACTAAGGTTAGCCCTGCCCACTCACCTCCCTTATCTAGGGGCAACTCCTCCCCGAGCACTACACTCGCCACCCCAGGGGTCTTTCCTCCAATGGGAGGGTGTGGTCTCTTGGGACACTTGGCATCCCCCTTATAGTGCCCAACCTCACCACACTCGTAACATCGGACAACCCTAGGCTGCTGACCACGGTCAGGATAAGGGGGTTTGTGGGGAACAACCTTAGGAGGGAATCCTACTCCCTTCCCTGGTGAACTCTTTTGGGGACCTTTAGAGAACTCCCTCTTTTTGTCTCCCCCCTCTGTCTTCTGGGGGGCGCCCTGTCCAGTCCTTTGGAAATTCCCTCCAGTCCCTTTTGAGGATACCCGGGTACTCGCCCAGATATCCGCCTCCTCCGCAAGCTTCCTGGGATTGGTTAGCTTGCTGTCTACCAGGTGCTGACGCAGCTCTGGAAAACTTTTCTCTAGGAGGTGCTCCTTTAGAATTAAATTGTACAGTCCTTCATAGTCCTTGACATCACTGCCCTGCACCCAGCCCTCTAAGGCCTTCCTGGCGTAGTCCAAGAAGTCCACCCAATTCTGAGTGGACAACTTCTGACTACCCCTAAACCTCTGCCTGAATTTTTCAGGGGTCAGTCCAAATTTCCTTACTAGGGCTACCTTCATAACAGGGTACCGGGTCTGGTCTGGCTGTTCTAGCGCTAACAAGGCATCCCTCCCCACCGGAGGCATATACCTATACAGGCCACCCCCCCACTGGGCTTCAGGGACCCCATGGGCTCTTAGAGAAACCTCATAGGCAGCCAGCTATTTTACAATATCATCCCCTACGCCATAGCTAGCAACCACGTCTTTGGGCAGGTAGGGCCTGGACTCTCTCGAGACTTCTCTCGGTATGCTGCCACCATTAGGACTACTGGGGGTTCCAAGTTGAAGGACTTTGAGCTCTAACTCTTTTAACTGAAGCTCGTGGAGGAACTTCCTCTCCTCCCTCTCCTTTTCCAACCGGGCCAGATCCATTCTAAGCTGTCTCTCTTCCCTCCGATCAACTAGGTCAGCAGAGGACAGGCTCCCCCCGAGGCGCTACTTCCCACTCTTGATGGGGCCCTGGACCCCACGTCCATATT
This sequence comes from Triturus cristatus, assembly GCF_964204655.1. Taxonomy (NCBI): domain Eukaryota; kingdom Metazoa; phylum Chordata; class Amphibia; order Caudata; family Salamandridae; genus Triturus; species Triturus cristatus. The sequence continues at coordinate 583,232,845 of NC_140586.1, forward strand.
ACCGCTCCCAGGGGGTAGAAGGACTTCCGGTTCTTCTAGGAGATCTAGTTCTGGTTCTTCTTCCTGTTTCCCGCTAGGGTGGGCCATAACCCAGGCTCTTAAGCTTGCCTGGAGCTCTGTCTTCTTCACCCCTTGCTTAAAGAATACCCCCCGTTCCTGGCAGAACTCCTTCAATTGGGCCGCTGTGTACTCCTCCAGCCTACCCAATTCGAATTCCATCCTGCCAGATGGGACCCCCACACAGTTAGCAAGAACTTTTCTCAAGAAAGGGAATATACACAGGACAATTTCAAAAATCCTCCAATTAAAAGACAGTCTGGAGAAAACTCCAGTCAAAACAATACAGTGTAGGTGGTGATGCGCGCAAAACTGCTACCAAGCGGATGCAAGCACTGAATAACGATCCCACCGCTGAGCACCAATTTGTTAGACCTACGTCTAAGGGGGTAGCTTGGCTCAAGTCACTTGGCTCAACACTCCATTTGGCTTTTCATGCCTGCATCCCACTCAGCTCGCAATCCTGCGCCACATCACTCAAAAAGAACACTACACCGATTTTTGTAAAGAGTTATTGTAAACTTTATAACCTTTCTTTTCTGATCTGGGTTCAGTTTTCACTTTGACATTACAATTAAAACCAGTTCATTTCATTTACATTAGAACCTCTCTCCTTTGTCTAAGGTCAAACCTGCACGTTACGGTACTAGATAAACTTGTCTTACTCTACAAGAATCCGCAATTTCACATGACAACAGTGTACCTTGTACTTGCAGAGGAAATGACAATTCACTCCAAACAATACATTTCATACAATAGACTTGTAATTGCCCTTTGAGCTTTTAATCACATTGCGAATGAGCATTTAGTCCCCTCAAAACATTCAATCCGATGGTTCCCCTCCCAACTACACCACCTGACTCTTATTCTGCCAATCCTATCCAATCTCTGCCTTTTAGGCGCTACCTTGGACATTCACTGTGGCTGGCAACTCATAACCTTTACATTAACATGGTATTCGAACTCAAGCTGTCATGGGAGGGGAGGTGGCTTCTCCTCAACACTGAGTGGAAGGACTGTATTCCCCAATGATCAGTCTTGTGTTAACTCAAGTCTCTTTCCCCGTACTATTTGCCAAGAGCCTGTGTTCCACAGTAACGGAACCTAATGGATATCAGGACATCCCCTACTGCTGCGGCGTACTCCCAGGTGCCCTCCGGGGACTCCTTCCACCTCCCACCTTCTAATGCCCCGCTTACTGTGCTCACGCCGGTTGTCCCCGCAGTAGTAGCGCTGAATCCGGCACTGAAGGGACCTGATCCAGGGTGACTGAACTCATGGCCCCCGATGGGGAAATCCTGACAGAGTCAGAGGCGTCACTCTAGGCACCCCCCACTGAAGTGCCTCTGACAATGCTGACTCTTCGGCGGGTGTCCTCCGTTGTCGCTGGCCTTTCCCTGACCTTTCCACAGCTATGGGCCCCGGGTCGATCCGAACTCAGTTGTGGGAGGCGCCCGCTGCCTCCAGAAACAGCGTGTCAAACGGGGCGCGGCCTTCCTCAGCTACCGGCAGCAGAGAGGGGCGGCGCTAAGGCCCTTCACACGTGATCGGAGGATGCCGGCCTCCAAGCCTGTCGCGTCTCTCTCTTCTCTCAGGCGAACTCCTCACCCGCTCCTCACAGGAAGCCCCACACAAACTCCCCTCAGCAGCGAGCCACCTCCAGAGGACAACAGGAGCCCTCCGATCTTGGGGTGGCGGCGGTGATCGTGTCAGGTAGGGTCTCGTAGGGAGGAAGAAAGAAGGGGGGGGGCAAATTAAGGGTGCCAGGAATTCTTCTGTGCAGCTAGATGAGAGTCCAGAACCCTCTCATTTCCTGGGGATGGACATCGCCCCTCTAGCGGGGGGGGTGTTGAGGATAGGGAGACGGTCACAGACTGCTCCTGGACCTCTTTCAAGGAGTCTGACCACTGGACCTCCAGATAACGCTGGTCACCAGATCTCCGACTGCGTTCAGGGCCCGGTCGCACGGTTAGGGATGATGTTACCAGGAGTGAAAATCTATGCAGGCCCTTAAACCTGTCCGTTCCTTTTTCCAGCACAACCACCTCCTCACACAGGCGCCTTCCTCCTGTTCGCCACGCAGTCCACTCTAACCTAAAATGGCTGCCCTCCTGCCACCTCTATTTATCACCTTGGGCCTGACTTGCCAGAAGGGCCCAGAAGGTTCCGGAACCTCTCATGGCAAGTCATGGCCCAGGTGTCAAAGTGACAGTTGGAGCCACCATTTTGCGCATCTCACCTCTCTCATCTATTCTCCTCAGAGGAGCACCTTGCGTCTTTCCCTCAAGGGATGAGGAAGAGGCGCCCAGAACCTCTACAACAACACCTAAAAAAAATATGGTAGACAGAAAAATGAGAAGGGGACAAGGGATAAAAATAATAAAATGAGGAGGGAACTGCCAAAGGGCTGACAGGTCTAACAAAGATCTACACCTTAAAGTTACCTTGGTGAATAGGACCTCTTGTCTCTTAATATTTATTAGGAAAAAGGTGAAGATAGAGGATGTATTGGTGTTCATTTAGTAATTAGTATCATTCTGCTTAGTATGTTTATATCTATGGTTCCACACAAGCTGATAATGCATTTTGAGGTAAAACCTCAGGGTCTATACTGGAGATGTTTTATTTTTGAGCCTAAACTGTAACTAAATGTTAGCCCCTTTTTCATAGACGAATATACCAGAAAACAAATGCAGAAACAATTTAGTAATGATAGTTGTCAAAATACACTTGTAGATGCTTGGAGAAGTTGTAACCCTGATTTGCAGGAATACCTTTTCTTTCCCCAATTCACAATTCACAGTCCAGCCCAGTCCAGACCAAAATAGATGACATATTCTTACACAAGTAACTCTGTCTCAATCAATAATCAACGAAGGCATTATTGCATTTTTTATTTCTGACTATGCCCCTGTTATCACTGATGTACCATTCACTCTTTAAAGAAGAGTGGTGGGAGGTAAAGATTTAGCCGTTTATTACTAAGGAACACTATTTTAATTAATGGCTTTCAATAGATTGTTGACTAAAAGTAAAATTGTAATACTTCTATTGATATATCAGTGCTCATTGTTTGAGATTCATTTAAGGCAGGATAGAGTGACTTTAAAATTAAATCAGTTTACAAAATAAGAAATTGGTAAAAAGGAATCCAAACATATTCTTGATGTATTAAGAAACCTGAACAATACTGAAGATTGTCTAAATAAAATACTGAAGGTTATAATTCACTTTACTTCAGTAACATGTCCACAGATAATAGCTCAGGATTTTTACCCAAAGTTAATGTGAGGAGTAATGCAAGATATTACTAGTGGCCAAAAGAAAATTGGAAAAAAATTTGCAAACTACTTAAAGATTTAAAAAGGAATGCAAACTATAATTCCTATTACTTTTCATCCAATTCATATGTTCACGTAGAAAAGTATCTAATGTGATGAGTACTAAAAAACACCACAAGGCATTTACAATATCAAATAGTTCAAGCATACAGAATCATAGCAGTCTACCTTGCTAAAGGGCAATAAGAAAATGTGCCCACAAATGGAGTTCCTTGAAAATATTCACTAAAAGTCAAGTTGAGATCTACAATATAGCCTAATTAGGTAACCAAAAACTCTACTCAACTGTTCTTCTATATTTTTTAAGTTAAGCTATCACCCTTGATTTAAAAAAATACTACAAACTATAAATCAAGTTCATTAGCAAATACTGATTATAAATTCTTTGCAAAAAGTATGGCTGTAAAATTATATCTTCTTCAACGTTCTCTTATTGATCAAGCACAATCTGATTGTGTAAAAGGCAGGTTATCATTTGAAAATGCTAAATCATTTTTTTGTGTTTTAAGTAAGACTTCCAAAATAAAATATCCACTGGATGCTACAAGTGTAGTTGGTGAAAAAGCTATTGCCAAAATCGACTGCAATTTTATATAGAGAGCATTAGAGTGACATTGTTTTTTTAAACTAAAACACTTCCACAGTACAGTTGACCCAAATAATCAGTCTTTGTTAATGGTTAATATTTTACATACTTTCACATTAGAGAGGAGTAATTGCAGGATGTCATTTGTCACCACTTTTATTTATCTTTGGAGTCATTTTTGTCTAAACATAAATGAAATACTGAAATAATTGTCATAAAATATGGAGTTCATCGATTGCAATTATCTTTCTAAATAGCTGGCATTTTCTTTTATGTTTATATCCCTAATCCTAAAGTATATGATCATTACTGGCGTTTTTTTTATAGGTGTGGCATATTTGTCTATGATATATTTAAGCCACAGTAGCATGGCATTTGTTAAACTCATAGACTCAATGGAGTTTATGTTTCACCTACCTCACTTGCTATCAAAAGGGAATCATTTCAGTCTCCTTTAGAATCTTTTCATTGTAATTCAAATGATACAACAATCTTATATCAAATTAGATCAGTCCAGATATTCAAGCCCTCTTAATGTATGACTGGTTTACTTGTTTTCATGCGTTGTTGATTGCTAGAATTAATCTTGTCAACTCAACCTATTATTCTCATTTTCCCACTAGGACTATAGTTATTTGACTATATAATATAGGATTTTCACTTACCATTTATCAAGGAGACTGGTGAGATTTCTATAGGTGACATATTATTATCACATGATATATATGCCTGTATTTCCACCATCCCCTTTTCCCTTTTTTCCACTTTTAATGTTCTTCCTAGAAGCCTCTATAGCGAATACTCTTTTATATAAAAAAAAATCTTATCATTTATATCTCCCTACTGCATTCACTAAAAGTCATCTTTAACTTTACAAACTGAAGATAGAAGTCTACTGGTCAGAATTGGACCTTTTGATGAATGAATCTAGGTTTTGAGAACATAGAAAGAAGTGCAGTCTTTGGGACCCCCGAAGGATATATGTCACTACCATGACATTGGATTTTCATTCAACATGAACTTTTAAGCCTATAATACAAAAACATATGTTGTTTGGAGACAAATAACCCTATAAAACATTTCTCAAGAAAGCAAGCTTTAAAAAATCCCTAACATAAAATTCCCATTACTTTCCATTCGATTCATATGTTTACTTAAAAATGTATCTAATGTGATGAGTACTAAAAGAAACACCTCAAGGCCATGGCAATATCAAATATTGCAAGCAATAGAATCATAGCAGTCTACCTTGCTAAAGGGCAATAACAACATTTGGCCACAAATGGAGTACATTCAAAATATTCGCTAAAAGGCAAGTTGAGATCCACAATATAGCCCAATTAGGTAACCAAAAAAATCTATTAATCTTTTCATTTATATTTTGTAGTTAACCTATCACCACTGAATCAGGATCAATACATGTGACATATGACATATGAGTAGGCTGCCTGGTTTCAACAGATTTACTCCATTAAACACCCACTGAGCAATAATTTCCTTTTCAATTTTAAAACCAAAACGTATTGAGATTTGTCACTACAGGGCAGCAGAGTCTATGCTGAGTGGCAGCAGAGGCACATCAGAGGGCAAAAAGCCTAAAGTCCCCTTCTTTTCCCTCACCAATGCTACCAATGCTACCAGTGCTATGGTTTTGCACAACAGAGCCTAGGCTGCCACTTCCTCCTGTTCCTACCCACTAAAGACTTCTTCATTGAAGGACAAGAGAAACCCTGCGCAGGTTAGCTGCCACCCTTCCCCATCCTACTGATAATACCTATGCTATGCCTTTGACAATCCTGACTTCCGGGCTTGAGGTCCCAGCAGGGCATGCATTATGTGTCAGGGTTGAGAAGGAGGTGACACGATTAGGGCCACCCGGGTCACTCTCGACCATCTCTCAGGCTTCCATACAAATGAAGAGTAGGTCAGACAGTAGAGAATGCAAACCAAGTATATTTATTCAGGTACACTCGAGTGGAGCCCAGTCTGCCCAGTCTCTGTGGATTTCTGCAGAGGGGCTGACATCAAAAAACATGGTAATACATTATGTTTGAATCAGAACCAAAGAAGGCACGCTCAGACTGGAAATTTTCAGAAGGAGGCAGATACACAAAGGAGGTACAGAAGGATAAGTTTCGAGACCGGGCACTATATCTATGCCAAGGTTGTTCTGCCTGTGCCCATCGCTGGACTAGTGGGAGCAGGACTATATATAGTGGGAAAGGTATGCACTAATAAGAACAGTGTATTTATTAGTGCAGAAAGGCCCAACCTTGGAGAAAATTAAAATTACTAATGCTGCTTCTCGCAGAGACAGAGAGAGAGAATAAGTTTCGATCATGACTCAAAATGGCGGCCAAACATAAAATGGTGCCGCAAAAGCTAACTCATGCAGAACAGTGTATAAACAATACTGCCAATACATTTTTATTCTACCAGACCCTCCCTTTAGCAGAAGCTAACCATGTTACCATCAAGAAACGTGTAACATTTTGCAAGGATAAGAAACATCACTATGAGTTGGTGCTCACATAATCGGTATTCAAAGACACCCTCATCGATCTGCATCTTGTCCTCAATGTCCTTCTGCAACATGATTGCAGCACTAGTTTCATGAACTGATATTTTCTGTTTAGGGGTGAGAACATTTATACAGTATGTGCAACAAGCCGGGAGACAGTGTAACATGTAAAAATAATACTAGCAACCACAATCAAAAAGATGAGGATCTTCCAAACCCATGTGGTTAGCATATTCCAAAATCCCCCCGATAGGGTCCAAATACCTGCCTCTTGGTGTATATCAGGCGAAAGTCTATGCAATTCATGTATAGCTGCATACACATTGGCTGCGTGGTCAGGTATGTAAACGCAACAGCTGCTGCTGATGACGCGACAGGCCCCTCCACGATCAACAAGGATGACGTTTACCACCATCCTGTTTTGCAAAGTGACTAATCTCGTAGCTTGGAGCTCAGCAGTGATATTTGTCATTATCGCCACAGTTTTAGTAATAACCCCTTCACAACTCTTGTTAGCTAGCAAATTTCAAGGATATTAGCCATGGGACCCCAATAAGGTAGTAGGCCCTTCAAAGCATCCCCAAATTGCTGCAGTAATGTCAGTCTGATATATATCTTTCGTATCAACAATCCTCTTGACTTGGGACAAGTAGGTACTCCTACGCTGTAGCTGATAATCTCTATAATAATTGGATGGGGCAACATACACAGGGCGAAGGAGGAATGAGAGATAACATGTGCCTGGGCATCCCCTCGGAAGCCAGACATGAGCTTGGGATCTGCAGAAAAAATATACATTATGGGGTAGGACCAAGGGCATACTATTAATCATTCTCAGTCTGGAGGTGAAATTATATTTACTCTCCCCTACTTTTACCTCCCCAGTTACCTGGACACAGAAACTATCAGTTTGTCCTTAGTAATTTTGCAAGCTTAGAAAGATTGAAAATACTCAGAGGTGTTGAACCTTTGGAAATCAGACATTTCCATGCGAAGCCACGTTTCATCTTCACTTTTTCGCATGTGCTCATACAGGATTTTGGGTACAATGTGCCAAAGGTCCCTTGTTCTGCCGGTCCTATGGGAGGAAACCTGTGATGAAAAAGTATGTACTCTACCACAGTGCGAGAATCAGCAGGTGTCATAACCAGAGTAGAGAGTTGGAAATGGTAGTGCACCATAATGAAGAATTCAAACCAACCTTCACAGCTACCGATATATGACAATGGCATGGACAACACATTTTCGCTTTCATGAGTAACTGAGGGGAGCAATCCACAAACCCAACAATTAGTTGTATTGGACACATTATGAGCTTGATGCAACATTTGTATAAAAACATTATCGGTGTGGGACAACCTATTTTATTGGGGCCAAAGTAACAAAAATGTGCTTGGGGGAGTGAGCGTTGTACCAGCCAATGAATGTACAGGATATTTCTCCTCTAGAAACCAGGATATTCCAAGTATTGTTATTAGCGTAATCGCAACAATTAATATGCAAACTATTTTACTCTTTGTTGACCAACCCATACTAAATACGGTGGTGCAAAGGCTGTTCCTCCTTCCCAATAGGTTGACCAAACGGATGCATTATGATGAAAGAAAAGGAATGCAAGAAAACTGCTAGTAAAGGTAAGTGTTCTCAGTGCCTGTCAGAGCCTCACTGGTACAGCCTCCTATTGGTCATCTACATTGGCGCTCTTGAGCACCGGTAGTTGAACTTGCACCAATCTCACGACACCCTGAACTATCACCGTTGGTACTATAGGAAAGTACACCCTAATTTACACAGTCCATCCCTGGCTAATCTGACTTCTCCTTTGGTGCACCATTCTTCAGCCGAGGGCGCAAATTGTACCTGGTAACTCCAGGCACAGAGGGGTCAACAAACAGCAGCTCCTTAATGACACACATTTCCGGGGCATTTAGCACGTCATCATTCTCTGCATCTGTTTGGGTCCACATTGACTTTGCATCACTGAAGGGGACAAACTGAGGCTCCTTCTCACCCTCAGTGTCCCCAGTGCCATCCCGCACCCACTGATCATAGGGGCAAGGGTAAGGGGATCCTGCTTCAATGGCTGGCATGAATCCAGTTCTTTTGGCTGGCGACTTTCACAGTGGTTTGAGTGGCAAGGAGGACCTGGTCAGGTCCCTTCCAGCGGGTCTCCAAACTCTTCCTCTGCAGGAAGTTCTTCCCTAGAACAAAGTCTCCGGGCTAAATATCATGTCCGGGCCCCTCTGGTATCGGTGGAAGGGACTTGTGGACCTGTTGGTGAATAGAATGCACATTTTCAGGTAACTGGCAAAGATAGTCTGTCAACAATGAATACTCAATATTGGAAAACGTGTGAGGGCGCAGGAAGCCCCAGACATTTGTCGGGCATCTAAACACAACCTTATAAGGGACAATCCTGTTCTAGAATGTGCTGTCGTCCTTGTCGACAAAAGAGCTAATGGTAAAGCATCTGGCCAATGTGACCCTGTTGTCTCCTGAATATTTGCCAATTTCAGTTGGAGATTACCATTGTACTTCTCAACCAAACCGTCTGATTGTGAGTGGTTTGCAGAATTGAACTTCTGTTTTATGTGCAAACAATCACAAATTGACTGTATGACCTTGGCATTAAAGTGACTTTGGTTATCACTCCAGATCAAATGGGGCAAGACGAAACGAGGGAACAAATCCATCAGGAGTACCTTCGCAGTCGCAATGGCTGTATTGTCTTTAGTGGAATAAGCCTCAACCCATTTACTGAATGCGCACACAACCACCAACGCATACTTCAAGTTATTGACCCTGTCTAATTCAATGTAGTCTAACTGAAGGACCTCAAAAGGGAAGGTAGGGGTGCAAAATTGCCAGGTGATGTAGGGGTACCTTTCCCAGGATTGTGCACCAAGCAGTACTTCACTAAATGCACAGCAGTTTTCGAGATGTTATCATTCTGCCATACAGAATTTAACAACATGCGAATACCCTTTGCACTGATATGGGCTTGGCCATGGGCCAGTTTGACTACAGGAGAAACATATGCATCTGGCAACATCCATCTCTGCTTCCCTGAATTGTCAATCCAACATCCCTCATCGTTCAATTGAGCTGCACTTTCTTGCCACACCACCAGTTCCTCCACTGTGGCCTCACTTTGTATTTCCTTGACATTCTCAAGTGTAATCTCAAACATGGGGATCTCTGGCAGCCACCTGGCGGGACCAGCTACAAACATTCTTTTCATCCTATTCCGGGCTGTTTCCTTAGCTGTCTGATCTGCAAAAGCATTCCCTTTACCTACATCAGTAACTTTCCTATGGACGCTACACTTGACTATTGCCAATTTCTTAGGGAGTGTCAAAGCGGACAGAAGTCCATATATAAGATGACCATGCTGAATCTTTGTACCATGGGAAGTAAGGAATCCTCTCTCTGCCCAGACTGATAGGGAAGGTGTGATGTCACAACTACCATACGCAGCGTAGTAATCTCATATGCAGCAGTTGTAGTGCCATCAGATAATTTAAAACAAGAGCCATTGACATATAGTTCCCCTTGAGGGTCAGACGTGCACTGGTGAGGTGCTGTGTCTTTGTCTTATTCAAAAGTATATCCACAGTATGGGGTACCATGACTGTGAGATCAGTATCAAGTACGAGTCTAGCCGATTGGCTTATTGAGACAGCCATGGCCGCGACTGCTCTCAGACAGCTCGGAAGGGCTCGTGCAACTGGATCGACCACAGCAGAGAAGTAAGAGAAGTAAGCACATGTCCTATGCTTATCTCCAAATTTTTGTTAAAACAGAAAGCACACAACTGGCCATCTCATGGACATGTCACACAAAGTGCTTAGTCTAGTCTGGGTGCCAAGTACTGGAGACAAACAAAGTGCAGTTTTCAATTGCTTAAAAGACTGCTGACATTCAAGCGTCCAGGACAGGGGTTCATGCACATCTTTTAGTGTTAAAGCAAGCAGGGGTTTGATTAACATCAAATAGCTAGGTATCTAGGTATCAACTGCCTGCAATAGGAAGTGATACCTATTTAAGCGTGCACATCTTTCTGAGTTTGCGGAATAGGAATTTTAATAATAGCACTGATGAGCTCAGGGATAAATCTCCTACCCTCCTTCGACAGCAGGTGACCTAAGTAGGTGACCTCCTGTCGACAATACCAAAATTTGGAAAGGGATACTTTATGGCTATGTTGTGCTAAATGTAACAACAATTTAACTGTACTGTCCTTGCAACCTTGTTCTGTATCCGAGGCAATGAGCAAGTCATTGACATACTGAAGCAATATGTTACCTGGAGGAAGCAACAAGAAATCCAACTGACCTTTCAATGCCTGACTATAGATACTCGGACTCTCTGTGTAGCTTTGAGGAGCACAACAGAATCTGAAGATTCTACCAGCTAGGGTGAACCCAAACAGATACCTGCTGTCAGGATAAATAGGAATACTGAAAAACACATTTTTCAAGTCAATGACAGAAAAGAATATATCGGAAGAAAGAATCATTGACAAAAGAGTCGTAATGTTAGGAACCACCGGAAACTGGGGAATCACTATATTATTAACCTCCCGCAAGAAAATCACAAAGTGATAAACAGCTGCATGATCATCAGAGGAACCCGAAGAGGTCCGTTTGAGAATGCGAAGTTTAGGACTATTACAGACATTAGCAGTCGTCTCCTCAACCACTTCTTTCTCAATCAAATCCTGTACAATTCGCAATAAATCTTGTTCACCTGCCTGTGGTATTTTATACTGAGGGATGGAAGGTAAAATAGCATTATCTATGACTTGGATCCAAACTGGTGGTATCTCTTACAGTCCCACATCTGTATCACCTGGTGCCCAAAGATTGGGCGGTACATCTTTAAACTTCGCAGGAAGAGGCGCATCTTTGGATAGGCACTGAGTAGGGCGCACTACATCTGGATCCATTGTGATGTAAACACACGTATGGGCGCAGTAGATCGTAGCATGCAATTTTTTCAACAAGTCCAAACCCATCAGATTTTCCTCACAATTAGACGTCAACAAGAATGGTGAATCCACAGTGAAGGGACCAATAGTTAACGTAAGAGGGTTTGCAATGGGCCTCAGAACCGGTACACCAGAAAAACCTACCGAAACATTATTATGGCCAGACAGAGCCACCCCAGGGACCAAGGAACGAGAAATAGAACTGTTTGTTGCACATGTGTCCACCAAAACTCCTCAGCCGAACCATGCACATCTGCACTAACACACAGACCATGTTGATCTATAGGTATCAGAACTGGTCCCTGGCTATCCTAGCTATAAGACATCACTGTCAACTCATCCATGTCATAATCTTCATGATAATACTCTCCCCCGAGGGTCGTCAAAATAATTTTGATCAGAACGACCCTGCGGGCCTGCAGAATACGGAACCCTGTCTGCTCCTCCAGCTCCATGACCCCATCCACGAGAACCTCGGCCTGTGGGGGCCACCACCTTCTGCAACAACACAGGGCACTCGCTACACCAGTTTGACTCCTCTTTGCAATACTTGCACTGATTCGGTCCCGAAGGCGTGGTATGTCATGGCCTGCTAGTGCATTGAAGCTGTCAGGCCGAACCACCACGTCCTCTGCCATTCCCCCTACAAGCCTGCTGCAACAACACCTTTGTATTTAAATCCTTGTGCTTCTTCTCTGTCCTCTACTTATACTAATTTTCCTTGTGTTCATGATACTGCGCCATATTAAAAAAAACAGGAGGGGAAGATGTGGACCAGGTGCTCTTGGAAGCCTGCAATTAGGTCGCAATCTCAGGAAGCAAATTGGAACAAATCTTTTAACAAGCAGTCAAACACCACCTTCGATCGACAAGTCCTGTCCACTATAGTCTAGAAATACACCTTCAAACTGAGTAAAAAAATCAGACACACTCTCATCTTTCTTTTGACCGCAAGCCGATAACTTGTCCAAATCAACTTTTCTCAGAGGAATAAGAGAATGCATAAGCATAATGATACGGCAGGCCAAAGCAAGTATCTATGGTCTAGGCTTATCACCTGGCTTCCGTTTCTGATCCCATACTTTAATCTGATCCCAGGTACCACCTAATTCTGCAGCATGATCCTGTGTGTGTACTTGTCTCCAAATATCAACCGGAACTAGTAAGCCAAAGACCATTTTAATATCAACAAGAGTCATCACTGTAGGAGAGGCAGCTTCAGTCAAATATGTATAATAAGCAGTTGAATTCTTCCTAGGATCTGGTAACTGAGTCTTAAGAGACAAGACTTCACTCCTTTTCCATTGAGTATAACTATAAACCCATTTTTCTTGGAAAAGGGCTGCAACCCTTGGTCTATCAACAACATTGTGCTGATCTCTTAGCTCTGATATTTCAGGGTGATAGATAGGATGAACGTCCCGCATTGGAAACTGAGATACTAGGGTGGGACTCTTCTCAAGCAGTCTACCACGATAAGCAACCAACATCGTAGCATTACCAAAAATGTGACCAGGCGCCATATCAGAGGCATATATATGATCCTAAATATCATATAGAATCTGCGGTGTTGCATCATTGAAACAATGCTCCCAAAGACTGATCAAAGTGGCAGATATATGCTTAAGGGCATGCTGTTGTACAAAAGGCTTAAGGTTTTTATCGCACTCCACATATCTTCCACACCATAAATGGGGGTTTCAGGCTCACTGTGCTGCCTCATTAGCAACTACCTTTTTCTCTGCATCTCCCATCTCCGATCGCTCATATGGACCCATTCGCTCCTTGAACTTCTTCAAGTCTCTATCCTCAAGTACACGTACTGACGTCCCACTACTCTGTAATGTCGGGGAATGGAAGAACACAGTGGGAGTGATAACAGAGTTAGTAGGCACTAACGTAGCTGCCGGCTGAGTCTCAGGTGCAAAAGCTGGTGAAAAAGACGTCGAAGCAATAGGTGTTGCAAGAGTACTAACAGTCAAAGTTGCCACAGACAGCGAGGACAAAGAAAGGACATGAGGTGCTATGACCAAGGCAGTCCTATCAACAGTAACAGAAGCGGAAACAGCAGAGATAGTAGAAATGGGTAGCTGAACCTGTGAGAGAAGAGCGGGATATATCCTCTGCGGGGGATATAGGGGTGGGGGTCAAGTGTATACAAATTGCTCCACAAATGTATCATTTTGTTCTTGAGTCACATAAGATTTATCAATATTCACTCAAATCCTCCTATCGTCACGTTCAATCACTATCTCTTGTTTCTCTCTATCATGTGCTATAGCTTTCCGAGTCAATGTTTGCATTCTCCCCTTCCGGGCAACTTTCTATGCTTTCATTCGCCTCTGATTAGCCTCCTTTTCTCAAGTTTGAAGAGAATCAAACATAAACTGCCTACTTCTTTTTGTAAACTACATCTCCTGTAAAACCCAAATTTTTTGTTCATCAAAAGTGTCCGTCAACAGCCACAGCAACTCAGCATTGTCCCTCATATATTTGTGCCATAGCGTACTAAACATTATAGGGCAAAGGCTATGCTTCCCATACATATCAAAATTCAGAGTGCCTTCTGGAGGCACCGGCTGACCTTCTTCCAATCGAGCATCTGCAGAGCAACAACAACAACAAGTAACCAAAGAATCTGCTGAATACAAGCATTTTCAAAAGGGAGCCAAATTTGTTATCTTGCCTGGCAAAGTGTTCGCAAACACTTTGTACCAAAATCGGTCCTCAGACTGTACCAAACACAAATCAAAATTGTACCATATCAATAGAGAACCGAAGCAAACTCACCTGGTGCACACAGGTCAAACAAATGTATTCTCCACTGCCGACTCTTCAGACCATACTGTCAGATCCAAGGGTTTCGCCATTCAGGACCCCAGTCGGGATGACCACTGGTGAGGCACCTTCTAGCGGGACAGAAGGGACAGTTACGAGCAAACAATGCTCCTCGTACAGGGATCCGTCTGTCCGACCCGACGATGGCCTGACCTCCCCACCCATCCACGGGAGGGGATGGGTCACCCGATGGTGTCCCTGTTTGGGCACCAACTGAAGGAGGTGACCCGATTAGGGCCACTCGGGTCACTCACGACCACCTCTCAGCCTTCCATACAAATGAAGAGTCAGTCAGACAGTAGAGAATACAAACCAAGTATATGTATTCAGGTACACTCGAGTAGAGACCTGTCTGCCTAGTTTCTGTGGATTGCTGCAGAGGGACTGACATCAGAAAACATGGTGATACATTATGTGCGATTCAGAACCAAAGAAGGCACGCCCAGACTGGAAATTTCCAGAAGGAGGCAGTTACACAAAGGAGGTGCAGAAGGATAAGTTTTTATCCTGAGAACGGGCACACACTATCTCTATGCCAAGGTTGTTCTGCCTGTGCTCATTGCTGGACTAGTGGGAGCAGATTTCTATCTTGTGGGAAAGGTATGCTCTAATAAGAACAGTGTATTCGTTAGTACAACAAGGCCCAACCTTGGAGAAAATTCAATTTACCAAAGCTCCTTCTCGCAGAGACAGAGAGAATTAGTTTCAATCATCACTCAAAATGGCGGCCACATATAAAATGGTACAGCGAATGCTAACTTATGCAGAACAGTGCATAAACAATACAGCTAAGGCATTTTTATTTTAACAGTTGGGTCAGACTTGCTGGCTCTGGACTTGAAGTCCTAGCAGGACTGCACTTTAGGGGGTAGTAGAGGAGCACTATGTCACACACCCCCCACCCCTGTGGTTGCCATTCTGCCTCCTTTGCATGTAGTCTTGGCAGCACATTAAGGTAGGGAAGGAGAAACACTGCCTCCTGGGCCCTTTTGATCCCTGTATGCCAGAATTGTTGAAAGTAGGGAGCACTAAGTCAAGCTCCCACACCCTCAGTGGGACAACTCTTTCAACTCGGTTTTGGATCCTAGCAAGCACAATTTCATGGGTTGGCAGATCATTGTATGGTAATATGTTATATTTTTTTAATAAAAATATGTTTTAAATTGCAGTGTGAAGTTTCATTCATTGCAGTGTCATAAAGTGGAGCACAGTACAGTAAACGAGTATTGTAGAGTCTAGTGTCATAGAGTAGAGTATTGTACAATGGAATAGAGTTGAGTCAAGTTGAGTGGAGCAACAAAGTGTTATACAGTAGAATGTCGTGGTGTGTTGTATTGGTGAAGCATCATAGAGTTGTGTGTTGTGCAGGAAAGTGGCAGAGATTCTGGTACAGTACAGTGTGGTACAGTGGAGTATCATTATTTGTGAGAACACAGTGCATGGTAGAGTGCCAAATTATAGTTAGTTTTGTCTGGTTTGTAAACTGAAAAGAGTGTGTAATGAGGTTCACCACATAATATGAAGGTGGGGAATAAATTGTAAATGAAAGTTATACTATAACTTTAGAATTTTTAAAGTTTGTGTATTTTAAACTTGGTTTTATAATGGAAAATAGGTTTTGCTAATTATAACAAGGCTACCTTTATTTTTTCCTTGAATTTCAATGTTGACTTAATTTTATTTTGGGGGGGGGGGGTTTAGAAACCTTTATTGAAAATAAAGCACGTTACAGTATAAGCATCCAATTAGTACATTCAGGCATTGATGATTTATCAGTATACATTCATAGCAATGGCACAAAATGGTATGCAGTCAGATATCATACTGCAACTTGTGCAGGTGTATAAGGCAGTATAGAACATCACAGTCACATGGATTATAGGTTTGATTCTATAGTGATTCATGCAACAGCTCAGGGTGGCGCGAGTTGGGGGTCTGTCCCAGGGGCATTGGGGCATTTGTCAGTATCGTCCAATTGACGGAGGTATGTCATCAAGGGGGCCCAGATGTCATGCGGTCTGCTCGCAAGGGGCATCAGGTTCCAATATTCAGTCAGGTGCGTCTGGCAGTGGTCAGCGTCCGCAAGCCAGGATTTGGTCAACGGTGCTGGTTTGTGGCCCCAATGGATCATCACTCTGCGCCTAGCCAGTACTAACAGCATTGCCACCAATTGGTGGCTAGCATCCGAGACCTTCTTGACATAACCCAGTAGACATGTGAGGGGGTCTGGTGCAATGTGATCTGAGTTGATGGCGCTAATAATTTCACACACTGTCTGCCAGTAATTGGCTATCCTCGAGCATGTCCAGGCCAGGTGCATGATTGTGGTGTCAGGCACCATTCCATGTTAGCTTGATTATGTTTGAGCGTAGTCTCTGAAAGAATTGTGTGGTAAGGGGGACTGAAAATTCAGAAACAAGTATAAAAGTTTTGGCAGAACCACCATTTTGTTTATCGCAGTGCGACCCGCCAGGGAGACTGGAAGTTTATTCCAAACCAAGATCTTGGTTTCCAGCCATTCCATTGCCCTGCCGAAATTTGGTTACCAGAGGTCCCACTTCTGGTGTCTCCTCATTCATGTACCTAGTTATCTGGTCGGTTCCACTGCCCATTTTATCGGGTACTTAGTAGGGAAGGCATCAGTGAGGGGGAATTGGATGAACTTGCTCCAGTTAATTTGTACACCGGAGTAGCCACCAAATTGCATTACCTCTCTTGTCATTGGTGCTAAGTTTGTTTGCGGTTCACGTTTGTATAACGTGACATCATTCGCATACATAGAGGTCACCAAGCTAAGGGTTGAAAGCCAATACCTTGCTGCGTGTGGTGTTGGAGTCAAGCTGCGAGCGGCTCTATTGCAATGGCAAATAGCATTGGCGAGAGCAGGCAGCCCTGCCGTGTACCCCTGGTTATTGCTATGGGATTAGTAATTTGCCCGTTTATTTTTATGCGTGCTGAGGGCAAGGCTTGATTTTGTGGATGAAGGCTGAACTAAAGCCCAAACGACCAAGCATTGAGAAGAGGAATGCCCATTCTAGTGAATCAAATGCTTTAGTGGTGTCCATGAGGCTGCCACTGCAGGCAGGGAGGGTTCAGTTTGGTGCATTACAGAGAAGATTGGACATGATGGTGCGACATGGCATGACCCGGTATAAAGCCAGACTGATCCTGGCGTATTATCAGGGGCATGAGTGGGAGGAGCGCTTTGTCCGGTTTAAGAACAAGTGTAATTAGTGCCTCTCAGAGAGAAGGTGGGAGGTGACCTATAGTGGCAGACTCACTGTACATTTCAGTGAGGTGGGGGATCAGGATAAAAGCATATTCTTTATAAAATGCAGGAGTGAGCCCATCCAGCCTCGGTGCTTTATCGCCCGGAAGGCCAGCGATCACTTGCGCGATCTCCTCCATAGTGAATGTGGCATCTAAGTAGTCATGGTGCCCAGGGTCGAGCCACAAAAGTTCAATTATGTCAAAATATTGTTCTATGGTATCAGGGGGGGGTTTCGGCCCCTGCGGTATATAGCTGAGAGTAGAATTACCTAATTGTTGCTATTATTTCACTGGGGGGCGTGATCCTTCCTGCAGTATCATCCAGCAGTTCTGCTATATATTAGAAAGCATGCAACTTCCTCAACAAGTTTGCCAGAGTTTTACCAGGGCGCTCTCTCTCTCCATACCAGCAGCTCTGCCCCGCACGGCCTAGATTCTTTACTTTGTTCTCTGCTTCAGTATAATATTTGGACAGCTTAGCCCTAATGTCTGTCAGCGCAGTGGGGGTAGGGTTGGCACTGTACCGTCAAGTATATTGACTTCTGCCTCTAGCCACTCCAGGGAGCCCCGGATGGATCGCAGCACTCCGGACTGCTTGGCGATGCACAACCTCCAGATCACCACCTTTGAGGTTGCCCAGAGGACAGAGGGCGACTCCACCGAGCCAGTATTCAACTCAAAGCAGTCCATTATGGTGTGGAGCATTTCTTCTGTAAATGTGGCATCTTGCAGCACAAAGGGAGGCAATTGGAACTCAAACATTTGTGAAGTTAGTGGGATCTGCGGGTCAGGTGTACAGTCAGAGTAAATGCAGGGTAAAATGAGAGAGTATTGCCTTGGTGCCTGACCTAAACCCATTTCTCTGGCTTTCCACAGGATGGAGTCACGGTCTCTATAGTTTAGCATGCGCACTTTTATTGGTCACGCGTGATCTCCCGGGATAGGTCGCTGGCCAAGGGCCTGGACAGGGCAGCGCCAAAGAGTTCGCACAACAATGGTTCCAGGTAGTCTTCCATTTTGATGATTGCTGTGGATTCAGGAATGCCAGAGATGCGGATGTTGTTCCTACGGGAATGAGATTCAAGATCTTCGTTCTTGGAGCAGGTGAGCTCGAACACCTTATCTATCTACAAGAGGCACAGCCGGTTCTCCGCGCTGATGTTGTCAGCATCTGATACCCTGACCTCCAGCTGAGTGATTCGGTTCTCATGTGAATCTACCCATTATTTTACTTGGTCGAGGCGAGATGATTGATCTTAGAGTCAATAGTTTTTAGACTGGATTTAACCTCCAGAAGCAAGAAGCGTATATACTAGTCTTGTATTTCCGGTTTGTCAGTCTGTGTGGCTTGCTCGCCTCATGAGGCAGATCCCCGCACGTTCCCACGATGATTAGCTTAGGCTGCTTAGCATCAGTTTTCCCCATTATGGCTGCAGCTGGGTCGCCAAGGCCAGAGAAAGTAATGTGCGATGTATTCAGCGTGCTGCAGGCGTGATATTATGGTGGTTGGTTGGGCCCCGCTTAGCGAATCTCAGGTGCCCAGGTGGCATGCAGGAGGACCAAGCCTGGTATCCACAGCCAATGAACATTTTGGTCGGGCCTGCTCTATGGATCCGAGCAATGGAGGCAGTGGAGTGCAGAACGTACTCATACCTCCCACGGAGGCTGCAGTTCACAGTATAGGGGACAACCTCAGTGGCCCTGCCACTATCTCGCCCAGCAAGCAGGGTATTGTCGGAGTAGACGGGAATTGTGGCATCCAGGGCCTCAGCAGGGCGTATCCGGGGCGAGGCAGCAGCGCAATCGGGCCAAAGATCCCGGTGGGTCCACGACTCACTAGCATGTTGGGCACGCACTCATCTCAGAGGGGTGGTACCCCTGCTGTACTGGCGAGTCAAGGCGCAGGCTGACTAGCAGGGGGGTCAGTCAGGCAGACACGGGGGTGCCTCAGTCTGCCGCCCCCAAACACAACATCTTACTTACATTTAGATGTGCAGGCCCCAGCACCAGATCACAACTTTCTTTTGCGAATCAGCCACAGCCTCTGTGTCAGTCTCCCATACAGACAGGGTCTATCCTCTCCGCGGCACCAGGATCTCACACAGTAGTGCCCAGCTACTGCGAAGCAGCGGCTATGGCACCAGTGTCTAGGCGGGTTCCGGCCTCAGGCGCACAGCCAAGTCGCGACTCCTCTAGGTTGCAGCTCAACACGCGGCTCCAATGTAGCCCATACCCCATTACAGATTATGGCGGCATCGGGAACTTAAGCTGGGACATCAGTCCTCCATCGGGCAGTGACACCAGTACAGCCGTCCCTGCCAGGCCTCGGCTGGGGATAAAGCAGTGAGACTCATCTCCCACAAGCCGCGGCCCTCCACGCGGCTTCGAGGTAGTCTCTGCCCAGGAGTCAAACTATGGCATCCTCACTGTCCCAGGAACGCCGGACTTAGCAAAGTGCCAGCGCCACCTCCAGATGTAGCCAGCAACATGGGCCTGCTATCTGTGCTGCTGGACGTTCACGCTGCTTCACAGATTCTGACGGATTTGTTCGTTAAGCCGGCAGACCTCACTTAGAGTGCAGCCATGTTGCCGCTTTTGAGACCATGCCCCGACTTTTGAATTTGTTAAATAAAATTGTGTCTCAAATCATAGAGTCCAGTGTTATAAGTGTATAGTTGTTATGTGGATTCTCCTACAGTACAGTGGAGGAGAGTGTTTTGTCATAGACTGGAATTTTGTAGATTGGAATTGAGTGGAGTAGAGTAGAATGTATTAGCTTATCGTACAGTGTTGATAAGTGTTATATAGTGTAGTGGCATGGTGTCTGATATAGTGTAGTCTAGTATCTGTAGACTGGAGCAGTGAGTTGTACAGAGAAATGGCACGTCAAATAATAGAGTAGTGTGTCGTAGACTGTCATAGAGTGGAGTCGAGTGATTTAAAGTGGAGTATGGTGAAGCAGAGTGTCATAGAATGGAGCATCATCAAGTGTAGTGTTGTAGAGTCCAGTGGAGGAGAGTGTCATAGAGTGGAGTGCCATGTCATATAGTGGTGTGGTGTATCATAGAGACAAGTTGAGTGATGTGCCATCGAGTGCCATACAATGTAGTACAGTGGTATGTATGGGCATAGAGTGGATTATAGTGGCATAGAGTGTAGAACAGTGTTATAGCATAGAGTAGAGTGTCAGAAAGTGGAGCGGCATACAGCGGGGTATAGTACAGTGGCTCAGAAAGGGATAAAATGTATTAGAGTGGAGGATAATGGGGTGGAGTGCACTGGAGTAGCGTAGAGTGGAGTAAAGTGTGATAGATTGGATTAGTGTGTCATATACTATAGTGGCCTAGAGTGCAGTACAATGGAGTGGCATAGCATACAGCCGAGTAAAGTGTCATACATTGAAGTATTGTGTTATATATTAGAGTGTAGTGGGGTATTTTACTGTCCTGGAAAGTGATATAGACTGCAGTAGAGTAGAGTGACACAAAGTCTAGTTAATTTTGTAGAGTGAAGTGGTATATATTACAATATAGTGTTGTAGATTGTGGTACAGTGTATTGGCATGTAGTTAATACAATGGCACTGAGTGGCAAAGAGTGGAGTGGCATACAGTAGAGTAGTGGAGTGGAGTACTTTGTCAGAGTAAAATGACACAAAGTGGGATGCAGTGGCATACAAAAAGTTGTGTAAAGTGTTGTATAGTGGACTAGAGTATCGTAGAGTGGAGTGGAATATTGTACAGGGTTGTATAGTGGAGTGAGGGGATTTCAACAGGAGTCAGAGAGTGGCATACAGTATGTAGAGTGGTGTAGAGTGGAGTTGCATACAGTACAGTACTGGGTGAAACAGTGGAGCTGCATAGAGTGGATTGTTGTATAATAGCGTAAAGTGAGGTAAAGTCCTTAGTAGTGTAGTAGAGTCAAGTGGAGTGGTGTAACATAGTGTGGAGTAAAGTACAATGGAATGTAGTGGTGTCTCATAGAGTACAGTGGCTTGGAGTGGAGTGTACTGGTGTCACATAGGTAGTAAATTGTATGATTTTGAGTGGGATCTTGTACAGTTGAGTGGAGTACTGTGGCATACAGAAAAGTATAGTACAGTGAAAAAGAGTATTGTACGTTGAAGTGTACGAGCATAGAGTAGAGTATAGAGTTAGATAGTGGGGTGTACGGGATAGAGTGGAGTAGAATGACGTAGAGTGTGGTATACTTTTATAGAAAGCAGTTATATGGAGTGGATGAGCGTGTCATAGATGGAACGGTGTAGAGTAGATTACCGTAAAGTAGAGTGGCATATAGTGGAATAGTTTACAGTGCAATATAGAAGAGTGGAGAGGTGTAGAATAGAATACCGTTGTCAGGTACCAGAAGTATCCACAGGAGCAGAAGAGACAATATCTGTCAATGCCCTCCTGCTGGCAGTACCCACTAAGTATAGTGTGGTCTTACCAGCAAGGGGGAAAGGGGAATGGGGAAAAAGAAGAGATTACTCCTGCTGGCTCCACTTGTGATCGTCTCCCACTACTTCTAAATTGCTTCTGTAGGAAGGAGGATGACCTATTGCACACAAGAAGTAAAAGGAACAATTTACATCCTAACTATTTCTCATACATTTTCCAACTATCAAACAGGAATGTACCTACCATATGCCTTAAGAGAATTAGCGCCTCTTCTGTATATAGATAGTGCAGTTATAATGAATACGGTTTCTATACAGTTCTTGTATTATCTCAGAAAGTTCAATTATTCGTTGGAAATGCTAGTAGAATAATGATAGTCTTGTACAGTGATGTACTTGAGAAATAGTTCGCTTGTAGAGATGGTAAACCACCAACTGTAGAAAATATACGTTTATCCAAGACGAGCGCACAAATAGGAAACAAGGAAGGAAAAGCAAGGAAGGAAAGAAAAGGAAAAGCGCTCTGGATGGATTCATTCTTAAGGGTACGCAAGAACGTTCTTATTGTCTGACGATTTTCCACAGAACACGGAAATGGCACCTGTATTTCAGAAATTATAGTAGATTATAGGAAACGAGGTGTCATTACAGAGATGCCTCTCACTGACTGAAGCTGCTACTCTGGCTGATGTGAGTAGAAATACGCCTGCCTCTTTCTGACAGACGTTGATTCTCTGGGCGTTGCACAGTAGGAAGACGCCACTCACTGGACAAGAATCTGCTACTTTGGAGGTTCCGCTGTGGTGAGACACTGCTTAGCTTTAGACGAATGCAACCACTGAAGTTGTGCAGAAGACAGACGCTGCTCTCAGTCGGGAGTCCATGAACCAGGAAGTCTGCCTGTGGAGAGACGCTGCTCTTCCACCGACCAAGAAGCCAAGAGTTTGCTCGGAAGAGAGACACTGCTCTCTAACTGGAGGACTCCGATGAAGGAAAATGGTGTGAAACTATGAGATCAGGTAAGACCTAAAACTGGACTAACTAAGACTCCACCAGACACTAAATATATGGAGAGGAACTAAAGAAGTCCAATTACTTCAACGGTTCAAATTGAAGTGCGTGGAGGGGAGCTCGTGCTACTCTCCTGTCCAAGACACTATAAGGTGATACAATGATTGATCATTGGACGTTTAACACAAACTCTAACTCTGGATCTCTTCTTAATTCCCTTGAAACCTTGCCTAATAATTGCTACAGTATTTAAGCTCCTGACAATTCCCCCTCTCAATGATCGATTTAACGGTGCAGGTTTAGAAAGATGCCTAGTGTGAAATCTCTTTTCCAATAGGGGAGCATGGATATTATTAGCTGTTTCCCATGATTTTTCTTCTGGCCCATAACCTTTCAAATCAATTAAATCGTAGAGTTGCCCTTTCGTTCTTTTAGAGTCGAAGATTTCCTTAACTTCATATTCTACTTCTCCATTCACCAAAAGAGGAGTAGGAGGGTTAGAAATTTTAGTGTTGGGTGTGGTTTTCTTGATTAATGAAATATGAACGGTTGGAAGAGTGGGAGGTAATTTTAACCTAACCGTAACAGGGCCCAGAATCTTGTCTATTGGATAAGGACCTACAAAGCGTGGTTGAAACTTGCGATTTCTTTTTAAACAGAGATGGCGAGTGGATACCCACACTCGATTCCCCACTTGGTATTTGGGTACAGGTTTTCTATGTCCATCAGCCTGTTTCTTGTAATTTATTTTAGCTTGAACCAAATTCCTCTCTGCAGATTCATGGATGGATTTTAGATGTTTCAATAAGTGTATATCTGCTGGTACCTCAGTGTCTACATGAGAAAATAATGGATTGGGATGCCGTCCCCAATTCTTCAAGAAGTGTGACAATCCCGTGGAATTTTTTTTAGCATTATTATGTGCAAATTCTGCCATCCACAATATTACAGACCATTCACCCTCCCGGTCCAAAAAAAAACATCCTGAGATACTGCTCCAAATCTTAGTTGGTTCTTTCAGTCTGCCCATCTGTCTCGGGGTGGTAACTGGTGCAATGTCTGACTTCTATTCCCATACCTGCATAAAGGCCTTCCAGAAATGGAACACAAATTGAAACCCTCTGTCAGAAATCACCACCTTCAGGAGCCCATGAATCTTGACAATGTGTTCACTGAATTGTCTGGCTAATTCTTTGGCAGTTGGGAAACTTTTGAGGGGAATAAAATGACTCATCTTGGTGAATGTGTCTACAAAAACCAATATAGTGTTGTAACCTACACAAACTGGTAAATATACGATGAGGTCCATAGTCACTGTGTGCCAAAGGTGTGGCGGAGTAGGAATAGGCTGTAAATACCCCTGAGGAGCATGTCTCATGAATTTCCCTCTAGCACAAAGTTCACAGGGGGATACAAATTGTTTGACATGATAACTCATCTCGGGCCAAGAAAAATAATGTTTAACTAAGTGTAGATTTAAGTATTCCTTTATGACCAGCTAAGGGTTGATCATGACATTCCCATAAAGCCTTTTCCGGATTTTCTTTAGTAGGCAAAAACACCGCTCCCTAATGATACGGTAACTGGTTACATATTTCTCTTCCCAATTCTTGTACTGACCAGAGTCATTTCTTCATGAGTTAAACTTTTCTTTACTTCTTCTTTGAAACTCACCAAAGAGATGGCTCTAATAATCTTTTCTTCTTGAATGATGGGTTGCTCAATTACCAAATGTTCTTGTGCCTCCGTTTGTAGTCGAGACAGAGCATCAGCTTTTCTATTTCTGTTTCCAGGACGAAATGTAATTACAAAATCAAAATCTGCAAAATAGAGCAACCACCTTAATTGTCGAGGTGTTAAAGTCTTAGCTGTCTTAAGAAATTGCAAATTCTTGTGATCATTGAAGACAGTTACCACATGCCTGGCTCCCAACAAGTAATGGTGCCATTCTTTGAACGCATCTTTGACTGCGAGCAATTCTTTTTCTCTAATCGTATAATTAATTTCAGCTGGACTTAGTTTTCTGGATCTATAAGCGACTGGATGTAATTGTCCAGTGCTCTTGTGACACTGTGTGAGAACTCCTCCAATTGCCTTATCTGAAGTGTCTGCTTCAGTGAAGAAAGGTTTTGCTGGATCTGCATGAAGAAGAATGGAAGCAGATGTGAAACTCTCCTTCAGACAACAAAAGGCCTGTTCTGCTTCCTCCGACCCTTAAAATTTTACTCCTTTCTTAAGCAGCATGATTGGCAAGATCTTTTGTGAAAAGCCTTGGATGAAGCGCCTATAAAAATTAGTGAAACCAAGGAATCTTTGCACTTCTTTCACAATCCAAGGTGATGGCCAGTTAGCCACTGATTCTACCTTCTTGAGGTCCATGGAAACTCCCCCAGGGGATAGAACAAATCCTAGGAAATCGACAGACTTCACACTGAATGCACATTTCTCCAGTTTGACATACAGCTGGTGTTCACGTAGTCTTTCTAACACAGTCTGAACATGAATAGATTGTTCCTGAGGTTTTTTAGAGAAAATCAAAATATCATCCAAATAGACGATAGCAGTTTTATCAATCAGGTCTCCCAGAACATCATTAATAAAATGCTGGAAGGCTGCGGGAGCATTGCAAAGGCCGAAGGGCATTACTTGGTATTCAAACAAGCCATACTTCGTCCCAAAGGCAGTCTTCCATTCATGACCCTCTTTGATCCTGAAAAGGTGATATGCTCCCCATAGATCCAATTTGGTGTAAATTTGAGCATCCTTTACTTGATCGAGAACTACTGAGATCAATGGAATGGATAACGATTTTTGATGGTAATCCGATTCAAGGCTCGATAGTCTATACAAGTCCTGAAAGACCCTTCCTTCGTCGGGATGAAGAAGAAAGGGGAGGATACCGGCAAACTGAGAGGGTCTAATAAACACATTTGCAAGGTACTTGTCTAGATATTCTTTCAAATACTGGTTCTCTGCTTCTGTCAATGCATAAATGCAACTACAAGGAACTACAAGGAACAATCGCTCCTGGTTCAAAATCTATGATGCAATCATAGGTACGCTGTGGAGGAAGCTTCTCAGCTTTTTGTTCACTAAAGACCTCTTGAAGATCTTCATACTGTTCAGGAATTGTAGTTGAATCGATGCTACAAAAAGATTGTCCCCCACTCGATAGTAAGGAGGCCTGTGAAGGACCAGGACTGACTTCTAGACTTCGAAAGCAATGTTCCTGACAATAGGGGGATTTCATTTCCACAGTTCGGTTTTCTCAATCAATGACAGGATTATGCTCGGAGAGCCATGGCAAACTCAAGATAATCTAAAATTGTGGGGCATCAATAAGGTTAAATTGGATGATCTCCCTATGCCCATTAGATTGAATTAATTCATAGGCTCGGTGTGACTGGTGATGGGCCCGGAAGAGAGATTAGTTCCGTCGACGGCTCTGACAGGTTCACTCTTCTGCTTCAGTATTGCTTGGATTTCCATCTTCTTTGCATACTTAATGTCACAAAAATTGCCAGTAGCCCCTGAGTCAATCATAATGGCCACTCCAGATGTCTCTAGTTCTCAAACTGTTATGGTCATGAAGGGAATCAAATGAGGTGTCACAGTTTGTAAGGTATTCATAATTTAATGAGAATGTGGAGTTGTCTTGTCTTCCTTTAACACCAGAGCAACGCCTTCTATTGGTGGCTCCTGTCATTTCCCTTCAATTGACCTTTTGGTTTTTTGGGGCATTCCTTAACAAAATGTTAAGAAAGTCAACAATACAAGCACACATTCTTTAGTCTTCGCTTGTCCATTTCTTCTTTGGTTAAGGGACCCCGAACTGTCCCTATTTGCATCGGATTGTTCCCAGATACAACTTCTGTACTTCTGATACTTTCAAATCTTGCGCGATCAAAAGGTGGAGGATTATGTCTAAACTCCTTTTTCTTTTCTCCCTTAAGTTCAGGCCATCTAAAGTCCATCTCAAGCACAAGGTCTACCAGAGCTGACAACTCTGTGGGCTGATTAGGAATTTGTGCCAAAGTGTCATTGATTTCATCTAGCAGCCCTCTGTAAAATAAGGCAGCTCTTTTTTCTTCTAGCCAATCCGTTTCCACTAGTGATTTATTGAATTGGGCCAGATAAGCTCCCAAATCTCTATTGCCTTGACGCAATTCTAATAACTCATTATCTGTGGGCTTAGAAACTTTTCTCCTATCAAATATTCTGAAGTATTCAGTTTGCTCAAATCATAAAGGAATGGGTCTTTTTTAGCAACTAAAGGCGTAGGCCAATTAGTTGCATCCCGCTTAAATAAGGAAGGACAAAGCCCTCTCTAGATTGTGAGTCTGGGAATAACGTGGGACAGCACATGAAGTGCAAGGTACATTGGGCAAGAAAGATTTGGGCCTTTTGCAGATCCCCACTGAACCTTTCTGGAAGGTAAGCATAATGAGGGAGGATACGTTATGAATGACCTGTGTAACTGCTCTAGGTGGTGGTTCTGGTGCGAATGTGAATATCTCTGAAGGAGATAATGGGGTTGTGCTAGCCACCAAGACATTGACCTTATGAGCTAAATTATGAGCTTCCTGACGAGAAGTCACTACTTGCTAGAGTCAAGGTCTTGTTTTCTTCTCTGATAACAACAAACTCTCTCTGAATGGCCTCAAACATCTGCCCAAGAGAATTCAAACTACACCCCTCTGCCATTCTGCTCAAGAGGATAATCTTTGTGGGCACTTCAATCTGTCAGGTACCTGAAGTATCCACAGGAGCAGAAGAGACGATATCTCCCAATGCCCTCCTGCCGGCAGTACCCACTAAGTATAGTTATGTTATGTTAAAAGCATTTATTAAGCGCGCATACACCAACGGTTTCTTGGCGCTCAGGTAAGGATCCCATGAGGCACAGGCTCAGACTGATTTGCATATGGCCATGTCTGAACTGGGGTGGCAGAGTGGGCTAAAGAACGGTGATGGATCAAACCCAGATCTGTTGACTGGGTGTGAGTGTTTGATTGGTTCTGATGCTCCGTCCATCACCACCCCCTTTTGTACCGCTTTGTTTGCCATAAGTTGGCAGGGTGTGCTCAGACGTGAGTCCCTTGCTCACTTTGCCACTGGATTCAAGCAAGCCTGGCTGAAGACGGCTGAAATGCCAGAAAGCGGTCCTAGGAAGCTTGTTTCCGGTCCAGGGAAGGCATGGCTTGGCAGTTCGGGCTGGACTGTTCCCATGAGGCACAGGGTCAGACTGATTTGCATATGGCCATGTCTGAACTGGGGTGGCAGGGTGGGCTAAAGAACGGTGATGGATCAAACCCAGATCTGTTGACTGGGTGTGAGTGTTTGATTGGTTCTGATGCTCCGTCCATCACCACCCCCTTTTGTACCGCTTTGTTCGCCATAAGTTGGCAGGGTATGCTCAGACGTGAGTCCCTTGCTCACTTTGCCACTGGATTCAAGCAAGCGGGCTAAAGACGGCTGAAATGCCAGAAACCGGTCCCAGGAAGCTTGTTTCCGGTCCAGGGAAGGCATGGCTTGGCAGTTCGGGCTGGACTGTTCCCATGAGACACAGGGCCAGACTGATTTGCATATGGCCATGTCTGAACTGGGGTGGCAGAGTGGGCTAAAGAACGGTGATGGATCAAACCCAGATCTGTTGACTGGGTGTGAGTGTTTGATTGGTTCTGATGCCCCGTCCATCACCACCCCCTTTTGTACCGCTTTGTTCGCCATAAGTTGGCAGGGTATGCTCAGACGTGAGTCCCTTGATCACTTTGCCACTGGATTCAAGCAAGCCTGGCTGAAGACGGCTGAAATGCCAGAAACCGGTCCTGGGAAGCTTGTTTCCAGTCCAGGGAAGGCATGGCTTGGCAGTTCGGGCTGGACTGTTCCCATGAGGCACAGGGTCAGACTGATTTGCATATGGCCATGTCTGAACTGGGCTGGCAGAGTGGGCTAAAGAACGGTGATGGATCAAACCCAGATCTGTTGACTGGGTGTGAGTGTTTGATTGGTTCTGATTCTCCGTCCATCCTCACCCCCTTTTGTACCGCTTTGTTCGCCATAAGTTGGCAGGGTATGCTCAGATGTGAGTCCCTTGCTCACTTTGCCACTGGATTCAAGCAAGCCTGGCTGAAGACGGCTGAAATGCCAGAAACCGGTCCTAGGAAGCTTGTTTCCGGTCAAGGGAAGGCATGGCTTGGCAGTTCGGGCTGGACTGTTCCCATGAGGCACAGGGTCAGACCGATTTGCATATGGCCATGTCTGAATTGGGGTGGCAGAGTGGGCTAAAGAATGGTGATGGATCAAACCCAGATCTGTTGACTGGGTGTGAGTGTTTGATTGGTTCTGATGCTCCGTCCATCACCACTAGGGGTGGGCGGAATTTGCGAAATCCACTTTCGCAAATTATCGCGAAAATGTTAAAAATTATCGCAAACACCGGAAATATCGCAAAGATGCGGAAGTTATTTTCCCGCATGTTCGCGAGATTTTCTGCATGGTTGCGGCTCGCCAACTTACCCATGTGGTTGCTCGCGGGCTCGGCCATCTTGTTTTCAGTTGTCTCGCTGTGCATGATCGCGAGAAGAAAGACGTGAACGCGCGACGCATGACGTCACTGCGGGCGCGAACTGTCGCGAGACAGCGCAAATGGCTAAAAACAATACAACATCTCATGGAGAACGCGACCGGATCAAGAAAACTTGTCGGCGAACGCAGGGATTCAGGCAAGGCGATCGCGCACGCGCGAGAATGTATTGTTTTACAGCGCGAGCAAGAAACAAATTATCGTCAAGCTGCGGAATGCGGAAATTTTGACATTTTCGCGCTTTCCGCAGAACACGAAAATGTCAAATTATCGCAATTTCCGCGAACGGAACGAAATTTTTGCCCAGGCCTAATCACCACCCCCTTTTGTACCAGATAAGGATCACGGCAGTGGCAAGGAGATTGCTTAATCAGTATATGCTTGAATGAATAACCAAGTCTTTAACTGTTTCCTGAACTGGGTAATGGAAGTCAAAGACCTAATCTCCGCCAGGAGGGAGTTCCAAAATTGCGGAGCAAGGACAGAGAACTTTAGTCTGCCATACTTCTTCCATTTGGCTGAAGGAGTTTCCAACAGATTCAAGTGGGAGGATCGAAGATTACGAGAGGGAATGTAGCAGTGCAAACGGGCCGAAATAAAAGCCGGACCGTTGCAATGTAGTGCTTTAAAAATGGTGCAACCCATCTTAAAAGCACAGCGCTTACTCACTGGAAGCCAATGGAGGCTTTTCATTAATGGGCTGACATGATGCCATTAAGGCTGATGAAAGATCAGCCTGGCCGCCTGGTTCTGAACTAGTTGGAGGCGCCTCAGTTGGTATGCCAGAATGCCAACATACAATGAATTGGCATAATCCAAGCGAGAGATCAGTAGGGCTAAAATGGCCAAAATCATAGCTTCCCTGCTTAAGAATCTACTGATCTTCTTTATTCTACGCATCTGAAAGAAACCAGCAGAGACTACCGAGCTGATCTGTAGTCTTAACAGCAAGGCAACAAGGGAGAGAGGAGAATGGGGGAAAAGAAGATACTACTCCTTCTGGCTCCACTTGTGATCATCTCCCACAACTTCTGAATTGCTTCTGTCGGAAGGAGGATGACCTAATGCACACAAGAAGTAAAAGGAACAATTATTATCCCAACTATTTCTCATACATTTTCTAACTATCAAACAGGAATGTGCCTACCATATGCCTTAGGAGAATTAGCCCCTCTTCTGTATATCGATAATGCAGTTATAATGAATACTGTTTCTATACAGTTCTTGTATTATCTTCGAAAGTTCAACTATTCATTGGAACTGCTAGTAGGATAATGATCGTCTTGTGCAGTGATGTACTTGAGAAATAGTTCCCTTGTAGAGATGGTAAACCACCAACTGTAGAAAATATACTTTTCTCCAAGACGAGCTCGCAAATAGGAAACAAGGAAGGAAAGGCAGGGAAGGAAAGAATAGGAAAAGCGCTCCGAATGGAATAATTATTAAGGGTACGCAAGAGCATTCTTACTGTCTGGCGATTTTCTCCAGAGAGCGGTAATGGCACCAGTATTGCAGAAATGATAGTGGATTACAGTAAACAAGGTGTCATGACAGAGAGACACCTCTCTCTGACTGAAGCTGCTGCTCTGGGTGATGTGAGTATAAAGACGCCCGCCTCTTTCTGACAGATGTTGATTCTCCAAGCATGGCACAAGAAAAAGTTCCCGAAATCAAGCAAATGTGCTTAGAAAAGAGACTTATCAGGTCCTTAAGGTAAAGAACGTCGTAGAATAGAGTTCTTTTTACCCTTGTAATAATCTATCAATGACTCATATTAGTAAAGACACAGTACAGTCTATGGTTTAAAACAACATACTATAGATACAAAAATGGTTAAAATATCAATTTATTATGTGTTACAAATAGATACATAATTGTGTATTCAATAAAATGCTATATGTGACCTTTCCTCCCACTAAAGGTTACAATCTAATAATAAAGCAACAGAAATAAAAAGATAAAATTAAATAAAAAAACAGTCGACGCGGCGTTTCGGTGTTTTGTTCAGTGTTTCCACCTTCTTCAGGACAAAAGAATATTCATAAAATCTAAACATCAAAAAAATATAAAGAGTATGTGTCATGAATCAATTCAACAACCTAACAAGTACTGTGTCATATTACAGGGTTAGTCTAATTCGATCTCCTTAAGTGTTTAAACCATTTAGTATTAGGTTAACCAAAGGTTTTTCCGCATTGCCACTATTTTTTGTAAAATAGGGTATTAACGTGAAGCCACAGGATAAACTGGATCTAATAACAAAAAAGCTGATAATAATATAGTCAATCTTTTTTCGAGGAAGGTGTATATTCACTCACAATATCCCATTGATATTTGGTTAACCAAAGGTTTCTCACATTGCCCCTGTTTTTTGCGATACAGGGTATTAACATTAGACCACATGCTAAATTCATTCTAATGACAGAAAAACTAATCATATTATAGTCAATCTTTTTCTAAAAAAAGCGCGTATTCGCTAATATCCTAAATTCATTATGTTGGTCAAGTGTCTTTTCATACCTTAATTGTGCGACACAGTTATGTCTGTTCAATTGCATAATCTGTTTGAAGCATCTTTTTTCACACCTTTATATTCTCAATGTGTGGTGTTCTAAATGATAGTAGGTAGAAAAATAAATATAAAAAGAATAAATAACACAGTATAGACGGAGTCTTCTCAATTTGTGTTAAATAAAACATCTCTCCTTAGTTAAAAAGGCGCTGCTACCTCTGATAATCTGGTTACTTGTCTCGGTACCCGTTGACGCCACCGTATATCAATTTAGGACGGAGACCTGTTGTCGTTCACAACTCTTTGTATAGAGGATTCTATGAGAGAAAAACAAACTTTGTATGGAGGATTCTATGAGAGAAAAACGAACAATAGTCTCTCTTTTTGGGTCTATATGGACTATATCAAACTACGGTTTATATTTAAAGAACCTCACCTATTCAGATGGCAGTGCAGGCACTTTATAATTTTAAATTTTTCCACGTGGATATGTACATCTCATCGTTCCAAGTTAAAATTCTAGAAAGGCAAAATGAAATTAAAGTCACATCCTATCAGGCGTGCTACTCTTATTTTATCATCTATGCAATACTCGTTCTTAATGCACTGGTATTATTAGTCTCAGAGTAATAACCTTGTGGGGTCGCAACGTTCAAATTAAACTAGAAACAGCCAATAAAGACTAATATTCTCAATGGAGCCGACTTGCACTTCCGCGGTTTTTACCGGCGAACCACTTTATATCCTCAACTTTGGGAAGGGGAACTAACACTTCCTCTACTCTGAAGCAATTGTTTTTTTAAAAACCTACCGGCCTTAAAGTTAAAGATAAAATGATAATCGGTATTGAATCAATTCGGCGTACCTGTATGTATAGATGCGGCCTCCCTGCGTCAACGGATGTCCGGGTTTCAATCATACACTGACTTCCGGGTCATGGTACGTTTATTTAGTTGTGCCAATGAATACCCGGATGTCACGAAAACATTTGTGCTGTGCATTTTATTTTATTTCTTCCTTCATATGGTTAGTGAAAAGAAGAAATCCACGTAAACTATATATTAAAATTAAGGGCCAAAAAAAGTATGTATTTAAGCCAATTGGCAAAGAGTTGAATTCACAGCGACCATATTATGGTGTGCATTGATCGAAAGTCTTTTATGCATCCTCCAGCGTAAAACATACATTAGAGTGCAGTCCACCCAGATTATATTTGTTCAAGAGCAAAAAAGAGAATGCCAAATTAGCCGATCCTGGCGATTAATATACCAGTACAGTTTTGAATTCACGGCGGCCATCTTGTAATGTGCACTTAGTACGTGTAGATACTTGAATCAAGTTGTTACCTATCTCTTTGTGGCCAGAGGCAAACAAATATACGGCAATATATATAATGGTCCCGTATTAATAGCCTGAACGATTCATAATTAAAATATAGTTTTGTAAGTCGGCGCAGGAAGGGTCATTTGTGGGGTTTAAAAGCAATGAATCATCAGACTCAGTGTTCAATGGAGTTTGTTTGAGACATAATGGTTTAGATCAAGGTGGTGTAATTATAATATTCTACGTGAGTGGACTGTGATTAAACTCATTATTAACCATTATAGCTGATTCAATAGTGGCCCGAGGAGGTTATATAATCACAGACTAAATATGAGGGCTGAGCTGATTCTCCAAGCATTGCGCAGTAGGAAGATGCCACTCACTGGACAAGAATCTGCTACTCTGGAGGTTCCGCTGTGTCGAGACACTGCTTAGCTGTTGACGAATGCACCCACGGAAGTTGCGCAGATGAGAGACGCCGCTCTCAGTCAGGAGTACGTGAACCAGAAAGTCTGCCTGTGGAGAGACGCTGTTCGTCCACCGACCAAGAAGCAAAGATTTTGCGCAAAAGAGAGATACCGCTCCCTAACTGGAGGACTCAGATGAAGGAAAATGTAGCGAAACTACGAGAACAGGTAAGCCCTAAAACTGGTTTAACTAAGACTCCACCAGACAACAAATATGTGGAGAGGAGCTACAGAAGTCCAGTTACTTCAACAGTTCAAATTTAAGTGCGTGGAGTGGAGCTCGTGCAAGTCTCTTGTTCCAATTCATCTCACGAGAGCTCCCCAAAGCACTTAGAATGTGTTAGTAAACAGTGGCTATATTGTAATGGGCACAGTCCAAGACACTATAAGGTGATCCAATGATTGATCATTGGATGTTTAACACAAAATCTAACTCTGGATCCCTTCTTAATTCCCTTGAAACCTTATCTAATAATTGCCACATTATTAAAGCTGCTGACAACTGTAGAGTAATGTAGTGTACAGTGGAGTGGCATAGAGTAGGGTACAGTGGATTAGCATAGAGTGGGGTTGCTTACATTGGAGTGGCATATCGTAGAGTCGAGGTTATAAATTAGAGAGGAGTGCTGTGTCATAAAGTTTTGGAAACTGTGGTAGAGTTAAGTAGAGTGTTGTACAATGGAGTGTACAGGCAGAGAGTTGAGTGCCAATTTTGACAGTGGAATGCATGGGGATAGAATGGAGTAGAGTATATTAGAGTGTCATAGAGTGGAGTAGAGTTTTGCAAAGTGAAGTTGCATAAAGTGGAGTAGTGTACAGTAGAGTGGCATAAAGTGGAATAGCTTGGATTAGAGTAGCGTAGACTGGAGTGGCATACAGTCAAGCAGCATGAAGTGTAATAGCGTATATTGTAGTAGTGCACAATGGAGTGGCATGAAGTGAAGCAGTTAAAACTGAAGTGGTTTATTGTGGGGTACAGTGTAAGAGCGTACAGTGGAGTGGCATACAGTGGAGTGGGGTAGAGTGGATTACCATATAATAGAGGGGGATAAATTGAAGTTGTGTATAGTATAATTACATTTCTTTCTCTGTTGGGATGGGCTCGGCCTCTTAGATGGTCTATGTTTGGGTCTCTTTCAGGTCCTCTTCCTGTCGAAAAGTCTTGTCTTCCCAAAGCAGAGTCCATCTTTGGAGATGGACCCCCTGACTTATAGGCTTCAAGCCACTCCCTGGCCGCCTCAGGATCATCACAGCAATTAGTTTTTCCATCTAGTATCATGCAGAGTATAGCCAGGAACATTAAGTAGTATTGCAGGCCTTCATCATGTAGTGTCTTCTTTACTTCCGTGAAGTAGCACTGTCACCGCTCCACCTCGGTATAGTTAGGTAACATTGATACCCTGCTGTTATTAATCACAAATGGGCCTTCAACTCTTGCTTTCTGCTGGAGGGTATCCCAGTCTCTAAAGTACAGGAGTCTCAACACCACACGGTGCAGCGGGCTGCCAGGTGCAAGTGGCTGAGAAGGGAGCTGATTAGCCCTCCTGAAAGTATAAAAAGTAGAGAAGTCTTCTGGTGCCATCACTATGCAGAGCCAGGATTCAAGGAAGAGCAACATATCCATTCCTTTCATTCTGTCCCCTCTGGTAGTCCAACTACTCAAAGGTTGTTCCTCCTAATGCGCCCTTCGGCATCTTCTGCCCTGCGTTCTAAGGTAAAAACCCAAGATGTGAGCTCCTCAACTTTATGAGCCAGTGAATGTTGTGTGGGTTGAAGATCTACAAAGGAAGTTTCTGCCACCCACAACCTCTCCACCAGTTTATGGTGTTCAGTATGAAGCAACCTCAGGCCAACTGATACTGTGCTAATGTCTTGGTGGAGGGTGTACTTAGTATCTCCTATGGCCGTTAATATCTGGCACCACTGGGGCCTCTGATTGTTGGTCAGCAGCAGCGTCTTTTTGATCTGTTGCCTCTTTGTCCACCTTCCTCTGTGTTTTCCCATCTTCACCTGTGTAATTGTTCCAGGAGCTTCGGAAGGTGTCATCCCAGGGTCGATCTGAAAAGCATTAGGTCACCGGTACTCTACAGTTCCTGGTCACCTCCTGTAATGATTGTCTGTACAATGAGCGATGTTCTGCTAGCCTATGGAGGTGAGGGACTCTCAGCCTAATAGTGGGAAAGCATAGAGAGGGGTGAGGTTATGAGCAGTTCCAGGGAGACAGTCTCTCAACAGTCTGGTAATCCCACCACGTACCATGAGCGAAATCCACGTTCAAGAACCAGGCAGGTGTACCCATTGGCCCAGACAGGTATGTAATGCTGGTCAAGGGGGTGAGTTGGAGTAAAGCATTAGGTCTGACAGGCGGGGGCCTGCAGTGATATCGTGCTGTCTACCAGGACCTCACTGCGTCAGACTTTCTCTTAGATTGTGGTCCTCTGCGGGCCCAGCCAGGGCCTCAGATGAGGACCTCCCTGCAATTGACTTCACACTGATGGACAGAGGGTGGGTGCAGGGAGGGGGACCACTCACGACTCTCCCACTCATACAATGGTCTCCAAATCACCGCTGGGCTCAGATCTGGTCCCTCAATCCCCTTGGGCTTGGTGCAACCGCTAGTCATCTCTGCAGGAAGCCACTTCTGGGTGTGTGTGTCTTCCACCTGTCTGGCGTCTCCAGGGGTTCCTATGAAAAAGTAACAGCTGCGTGTTACCACCCTGGGGGGTCTTGCATAGACATTTCCAGGCCCTATAGGCTGCTAAGAAACACTGGGGTGTCCCAGTCTAAGGGAGCAACTGTCCTGGAAATAGCGTAAGGTAGTGAGTAGAACTATTGATCGGGCTTGCCATGCCCCAGGTCTAGGCTCCCCAATCTTCAAAGTGGAGGAAGGGTCGGTCTGTTCCTCGCCTGAGCTCAATCCAAACCTCCGTGGCAAACTCACAGCCCTTCTATGTTATTTAGCAGCCTGAGGGGCACATGTTGCCCCGAACCAAAAGGAGGCCACAGGGTCCGGATGGTATTCGCTGGTCTGGCAGGTTCTGAGCCAGAGCTCCATCTCACCCACTGATCTTGCCAGCAGTTGCAGCGTAACAGCTATCCAGGCAGGACCACAGCAGTTGTGTACTGTCGCGTGGGCTGCCTCAGCTCCCGTAGTGTCGCAGCGGTCCTAGCGGCCGTCTGCTGCAGGGCAGCCTCTGCTCTCTTCTTGGGATTTGCTTTTTTACGATTAGGATGTGCTGCCCCCAGGTTCTTCCGGGGACCACTGATCCTCTGCTACTCCTCACCTCTGTCTGCCGACCAGGGCAGTGGGTCCATCCTCCTTCTAGGTGGGCACGGCTCTGCCATCCGGGGCTACCATTTTGGCAGTTGCAGCTTGTGGTTGGTTGAGGGTTTGCAGCAACTGTCGTGCTGGCTTCATGGCTCCAACTCTCTGCTCGTAACCCTGAGCTCTCTGGAGGGGTAGGCAGCTTTTTTAGTACTCGCTGCTTGCTTAACTGCCAGATATCACAGGATGACTGTTGGGCTGGCATGGAGCAGCAGACAAACGCGTCCGCCATTGTTGGCTTCCACGCCACATCCCTCTTACCTTTGATTTTGTTTTTTGTGAATTTCTAAGGTTTTTTATTTTTTGTAGTATAACTGTAATCTGTCACCTTTTAGATTAGAGGTATGAGTGGTAGTGTGTGTCTGTGAGTGGCTGTGTGTGCATGTGTGTGTGGGTGTGTTAGTGTCTGGACCTGTGTGAGAGGCTGAGTGGGTGTGTTAGTGACTGTGTGGCTCTGTAAGTGTGTCTGTGAGTGCCTGTGTGGGTCTTGGAATGGGTGTGTGAGTACCTGTGTGGGCTTGTGAGTACCTGTGTCAGTACCGAGTCAAACAGCATCCAAGTTTTATTAATTGATACTTTCTCAAACAGTCATGGCAATTGAGGCGAGACATGGGCTACATTACAACTCAGCACCCCACCGTCCTTTCCCCAGTGGACCTGCAAACCTATGTGAGTGGGTGTGTGAAAGTGTTTTTGGGTCTGTGAGTGCCGTTGTGAGTGTCAGGTTGGGTATGTAAGTGCCTGTGTAGCTCTGTGATTGGGTCTGTGAGTGCCTGTGTGAGCCTGTGAGTGTGAGTAGTGCTATGCATTTTGTGCATTTGCATACTTAAGTTATTTAAAAGGGAGAATCATGCACACTGCTCTCACCAGGAGACGAGAAAGAAATCACTCATCACATGATAACTGATGCAGTCACCTTCATTAAGGATTTCAGATTGTTTTTCAACATGGAATACAGGAGGAAACACACTTGCTTTGCTTTCGCCAAGCCCAAGAAGTTAGAATTGTTTGTGCTTTTCTAAAGTGAAGCTTCCAACTAGGCACCGGCTTGGTTTATATTTGGAAGTGCTTCCCTGGGATGTTTAGCTTCTGTGAAATGCGTACCAGGGCCTAAATGTAACCTCATTTTAGATTACGAGAAGAGTCCCCAATTTTGTCAAAAACATCCCCCCAACTGAAATATTTTCATCTGGTTACTTGGAGCCTGATTGTGAGTTTGGCGGTAAGGGAACCGCGATTGAAACATCATCGGAAACCCCGCCGCATAGCTGACGGTCAGCCTGCCACATTACAATGTTGGTGGTTTGCAGAATGAAGGTCGCCAGAGCACCGCTGTCACCACCAGCCATTCGCCGACTACCTCAACACCTGCAGTGGGAAAGGAGATTTCAGAGGACGGTACAGAAATTCTCCCCACTGCTGGAATTACGAGTTAGATTTTTGTCAAGCTGACTGTGGCGGGAAGACTATTTGCTTTGAGTCAGCTGAATCAAAGGAATTGGTGTGCACACTCGCCTATTTCCTTTTCTTCCCTTCAGTCTCCCACATTGATCCCTTCCTCCCAGTCCCTCTTCACACCAACATCTTGACCCCAAAGAAAACGACCCAGTTGCCCCTAAAATCCAGGTAAGTCCTTTTTACCCATTGACTGGACTGGGCACATATGGTCCGGACTCCAGCAAAGGGAAAGTACTGGTAGTAGGTATTTTTATATATGTGTCATGCATATGGGTACATTTAACATTTGTGCAATTCAGATATACCCACATGCATCGGCACAATATAAAATATTCCCAGCCATCAGAAACACTGCTGCTGGCACAGCGCGAACATTGGAATACAGCGGGAGGCAGACTGCCACCGCAGCGGTGTGGTGGTAAGACTGCTGAACTCTTAATCAGGCCCTTAGTAAGTGCTACCCTTTTGGGGACATATTTTCAGCTGCTATTACTCCTCAAGCCCAGCCTGCTTCAGCACTTATTGCAGAGTGACTTTCACTGTGGCTCGAATCCAGGACAAAAGGGAAGAGTCCTCAGACCTGTGGCCCTCTCCTGGCTACCCCCTCAACTCACTTTCCCTCCTGCAAACACTAGCCCCCAGGGCAGATCACAATTATTCTTCCTGAGACTGCACCCAACCAGTCGCAGGGTGCATGCTGCAGGATTCAGTCCTCCAGTTGAAGAGGAGGCTCACTACACTACACACATCCAGTGTAAGGCATTTATATATAGCATTCCACAAAAAATCCAGCTGGAAGAGCCACTGGTGCATATAATCATGAAACTCAAGCACTTTAGTTTTAATAGTTTACTACAGCTTCTTTCTTTCAATTTAGACAAAGTAGACTTTCTCTTGCAGCCGCTCGCTTGTGATGCTGTTAATCTGTACTCTATGTCAGTGGTGGGGCATGGTTCATGCACCTCCTCTGTACTGGTTAGTCCATCTCTGTGTTGGTGTGGCACAGTATTTTCCTGACCATCCATCCTTCTCTGGTTCCAAGTTCCCGTGGATGGGCCATGCTGGTGTTGCATGATCCATGTTCACTGACACTTGTAGCAACTGGAGGAACACCATGTTAATGCACTACGAAGGAGTAGAAGGGTGAGTGGAACTTACCTCTGTGCTTGTCCACTGACACTATTCTAAGCATGTAACTCCAAACACTTGCTTGTTCACAAATGGTTTGTTACAGATTTGATCTCTACACACTGTCATCGCCTGCAGTTTAATGGCTCATTTAGGTTGATCTTGGGTTTGAAACGGATCGGCTGCTGGTGAATGGCATATTTAGGTCACTTTTGTTGTTTGTTGCATGTTTGATCATCTGCCCTTATAGGGGTGGGTGAAATGTGCATAGTCGTGCTACGCAAAGCTCCGCGAAATGATAAAAAATCTCCGCGAGCACGCAGAAATTCCGCGAACGCGCGGAATTGCTTGTTCGTGATGCTTTTTTCCTGTTTGCGACCGCTGTTTGGTTGCTCGGGGGGAAATATCTAGCGAACACGCATTTTTGAGAACGTGAACAAGCAATAAATTAAGCCTGGGCAAAGCACTATGCTACGCTCGCGTTGTTTGCGAAGTTCGCGCTACTTCGCACTATGCAAACTGCACGTAGCACAGTGCGAACACGCGTAGCGTAGTGTTGCCGCTGTTGCGTAGTGCTGCGGTCATTTTTTGCTTGCTCGTGGTCCTCAACGTCAAGTTGGCGACCGCGAGCAAGCAAAATGACATCCCGGCGAGACTTTTTCCTTGTTCACGATCAGCAACATCAAGTTGGCGATCGCGAGCATGGAAAATAAACCTCCCGGCGAGATTCCCAACGCGAGGAGGTCAGGTTTCTCATTGCGAGTGGTCGCGTATGCTCGCGACCGCTCACGATGAGAAACTACCAGTTCGCGTTGAGAAAGATGCCGCTCGAGTAAAAATCTACTCGAGCAGCAGAAAACTACAGCTCGCACTGTGCAAGATGCCATTTTCAATGATTGCACAGTGCCGGTTGCTTGTCCGCA
This sequence comes from Triturus cristatus, assembly GCF_964204655.1. Classification (NCBI taxonomy): domain Eukaryota; kingdom Metazoa; phylum Chordata; class Amphibia; order Caudata; family Salamandridae; genus Triturus; species Triturus cristatus. Next base: position 583,273,579 of record NC_140586.1, read on the forward strand.
CTGTGCAATCATTGAAAACGACATCTGGCACAGTGCGAACAAGGTACTACGCAGTTCGCGAAGTGCTACGCGTAGCGCAAACTGCACTTTGCGTAGCTTCGCGAAGTGCTACTTCGCGAACTACGCCCAGGGTTACAATAAATTCCGCGAAGCTGCGGAATGCAGAATTTTAACCGAATTCCGCAAATTCCGCGAGCGGAACGGAATTTACCACCCAGGCCTACCCTTGAATGGCTAATTTAAGGCACTTTTGTTCTTTGTTACCGGTTGGAACACTGCAATCACTCGCCAAAGAATGTCTAACTTAGATGAGTGTAGGAAGATTTGCAACCTCCATGATCTGTCTCTGAAGTACGAGCACTATAATCATGGTCAGGTGCAGGCAGAGGGTCAGGGCGGCCATCAGGAACCGGAATTCTATGGTTGACCTCTTGTTTGGCCATTGACTGACAAATCTCTATCACCTCTGCTACTTTTGGCCCATGAGCTGACCTGCTGTATCTCATCAGCTCATCTCGCTCCACTCCTTCCAGGACACCCGCTGGCCCTGGGGGGGCCACGTCTTTAACTTCTTGCAAACTATTCAACAAATTGACACCAAATAACTGAAAGCGTCATCTGTGGAACCAAATCTACCATTTTGCCAAACTCAGTGTTATTCCGTCCTGCAGATTGGTCTGTAGTATGGGAAGTCACATGGGGCACTTTTTGACCCCCCTTTTTCTCCCCCCCTTAACGGATCACCACCAAACTTTCAAGGACCCTAAGTCCTAACTTGACCATGTTTTTAAAAAAAGTGTGCCAGTACGTCAAACTACACCAAAGATACAGGCAAGCCAAAGAACGATTATCCTGTGGAAACATGGTGCTAACTATAACTACCTACAGGCAACCGCTAGTGGGCAATATACATGTACACACATATACATATATATATGTGTGTGTGCACATGTATATTACCTACTGACAGTCACCAGTAGGTAGGGGGAGGAGAAGGAGACGGGCTGACACTTAATGCCATAAACAACATTCATTCATTTTTTTCGTTAAGGCACCAAACATGTATTTCCACATAGCACACATGTATACACACACACACACACACACACACACACACACACACATATATATATATATATATATATATATATATATATATATATATATTATCTACTGCCGGTCGCCAGTAGATAGTTATAGTTAGGACCCTGTTTCCATAGGAAATCCGCAACATTCTATTTGGAATAACTTTGGCGCCGGTCGACGAATCCTCGCGAAATTTTCAAAACTAATGGGGCACTACGCTCCGCTCCTACCCTAAAAGTCTCGGGGGGATTCGTCAAGCAGGGGCTGAGAAAAAAGGGGGGTCCCAAAACGCATTTTCCCCATGCATTTTTCCATAGGACCTTTAGACACAGCTACAGCCCAAACGGCTGAACAGAGTTACTTGAAATTTGGCAGAGAGGTAGTCTACAGGTCAAGGAAGTGCCTTTTGTAGGTCTGGTGTAAATCTGTTCAGTAGTTCCTGAGAAAATAGCATTTAAATCAATATATATATCTGTGGCAGCTTACCGTGCGCTTACCGTGCGCTTACGGTAAGCTTACCGTACGCGTACGGTGCCGTGCGCGAGCGCGATTCTGATTGGCTGTTAGATCTTAGTAAACATTCGAATCGGTCGAAACCAGGAAATGGCGGCCGCCATTTTCTCTCTCGCACTCTGAGGGGGGGAGGAAAAACAAAGTTGGATATCAGGAAAAGGGGCAGGCTAGACAGCTCCTAACCACCTAGCCTTGGTTAGGGTGTCCCAAAAGAACCCCCAAGGGCAAAAATTCTTTTTTTTTTTTTTAAATGCCGATTGTGCTTACCGTACGCGTACGGTAAAAAATAATTTAAAAAAAAAAAATAGCCTCAATTTCCCCCCCCCGTGTGCAAAAGGTGGCCGCAGGGCACCTTTTGTGCATGGCATATACATCAAGTGAACATTTAATAGATAACCTTTCACAACGAAGCGCATAATATGTCCTCCGTGTGCGGACGGTGCGCGAAGCGCATCATGCGTACATGGGCCATCCAGCGTAACGTGGGCACCGCGTGCCCACCGTGCGTGCATGTGCAAGTGGGCACGCACGCCACGAACGGCGTAAAGTAACTTAGCATTTAAAAAAACATACAAATTCACTGAAAAAACCATAGGTTTCACACACGTTATAGTTAGGAATTAGCATTTAAAAAACCTTGCAAATTCACTGAAAAAACCATAGGTTTCACACACGTTATAGTTAGCGGACATTTCACTCATAAAAAACCAATGAAATTCCCCCGTTATAGTTAGTGCAGGCAACTATAACTCACGCAGATGCACTTAGCTGAAATCTAACAACTTTAAAAAGAATAAAAACGTTTCTACATGAACTACGGACCTGTTTTGCTTCTGTGACCTGCTCCGTGCTGTCTTCCTCTGCTCTCGATGAACGGTATGTGATACAAAGGAGGGTATGAGTATCCATGTACATACATATATACATATATATAAATATATATATATAAATTCACTTAAAAAACCATAGGTTTCAAACATGTTATAGTTAGCTGGACATTTCACTCGTAAAAAAACAGTGAAATTCCACCGTTATAGTTAGTTCAGATAACTTTAACTCGCGCGACCGCAATCCACTGCTGATGACGTCACATATTACATCACTCATGACATGGTCAGTGGCATCACTCATGACATCACTGATGACATCATCCTTGTGATAGAGCGGAGGTCGCGCGAGTTATAGTTATCTGAACTAACTATAACGGTGGAATTTCAATGGTTTTTTACGAGTGAAATGTCCAGCTAACTATAACATGTGTGAAACCTATGGTTTTTTAAGTGAATATATATATATATATATATATATATATATATATATATATATATATATATATATATATATATGTTCACTGAAAAAAACATAAGTTTCAGGGGCGTTATAGTTAGCTGGACTTTTCACTCGTACAAAACCATTAAAATCCCCACCTTATAGTTAGTTCAGCTAACTATAACTCGCGCGCCCGCAATGCACTGCTGATGACGTCACATATTACATCTCTCATGACATGGTCAGTGACATCCCTCATGACATCACTGATGACATCTCAAATGACATCACTGATGACATCATCCTTGTGATAGAGTGGCAGACTTCCTCTCTCCCTAATATAACCTTTGATACACACATTCAAAAATAGAAACACATTTTTTCAAAACAATGGACATACCAATACCAGTTACAACAACCTATTCAGTAATTCGAAGAACCACATACACATCCACTCATTCACCAAAAGTCCTATACAGTAACTCATACATGTACTCACTCATCATATGTACTCATACACCTATACATCCTGTTACACAACGCCACTCATCCATAGAGTTACTCACACACATAGTCACTCAAGCTAATAAAGAATCAAACATATATATAAATATATATATATAAATTCACTTAAAAAACCATAGGTTTCAAACATGTTATAGTTAGCTGGACATTTCACTCGTAAAAAAACAGTGAAATTCCACCGTTATAGTTAGTTCAGATAACTTTAACTCGCGCGACCGCAATCCACTGCTGATGACGTCACATATTACATCACTCATGACATGGTCAGTGGCATCACTCATGACATCACTGATGACATCATCCTTGTGATAGAGCGGAGGTCGCGCGAGTTATAGTTATCTGAACTAACTATAACGGTGGAATTTCAATGGTTTTTTACGAGTGAAATGTCCAGCTAACTATAACATGTGTGAAACCTATGGTTTTTTAAGTGAATATATATATATATATATATATATATATATATATATATATATATATATATATATATATATATATATATATATATGTTCACTGAAAAAAACATAAGTTTCAGGGGCGTTATAGTTAGCTGGACTTTTCACTCGTACAAAACCATTAAAATCCCCACCTTATAGTTAGTTCAGCTAACTATAACTCGCGCGCCCGCAATGCACTGCTGATGACGTCACATATTACATCTCTCATGACATGGTCAGTGACATCCCTCATGACATCACTGATGACATCTCAAATGACATCACTGATGACATCATCCTTGTGATAGAGTGGCAGACTTCCTCTCTCCCTAATATAACCTTTGATACACACATTCAAAAATAGAAACACATTTTTTCAAAACAATGGACATACCAATACCAGTTACAACAACCTATTCACTAATTCGAAGAACCACATACACATCCACTCATTCACCAAAAGTCCTATACAGTAACTCATACATGTACTCACTCATCATATGTACTCATACACCTATACATCCTGTTACACAACGCCACTCATCCATAGAGTTACTCACACACATAGTCACTCAAGCTAATAAAGAATCAAACATCCATTCACTTGCATATACCGTTATACACAAACCACCACACTTACTTCTACAGAAATTTACGCATACGTAGTCTTTTAAACAATCACTTATAGAAACCCATACTTATTCATACAGGATCTCTTCCAATCTCTCACCCTCACATTTACTCACTCATATACACCAATGCTCACATATACTAGTTTAAAACATATGTAGTTACTCATGAAAACACTATTGAGACAGTCATTCACTCACTAAAACACCCATACACAAACTCATCCACCCATACAGTCCTGCACACATGCTGTCTTCAACACATGCAAACAGTGAGTCACTCATTCATACATCTATGCACTACATAATACCCCCCACCGAACCATACAGACACTCTGACACTCATACTGATACTCAAAAAACCAACTAATAACCTATATAGAAACTCATGTAGCTACTCACCAACCCATGCAGCCACTTATAGACAAAGTGAGAGACTGATACAGATATTTACAGGTGTAAACATTACTCACTAAGCCATGTATTCACTAAGATTCACTAAGATTCACTTAATCAGTCAGTTATACAATCAATTTTTCAACACAAAATCATCCATCTAGACACTTATATACCCATTTATTCTTCCATCGACCTTGAGATATACATATAAAAAACATATTTAATTTTCAGAAAAACACACATTCACTGGATGATGTCATCAGTGATGTCATTGGAGATGTCATCAGTGATGTCATGAGTGATGTCACTGACCATGTCATGAGTGATGTAATATGTGACGTCATCAGCAGTGCATTGCGGGCGCGAGAGTTATAGTTTGTTGAACTAACTATAACGGGGGAATTTCAATGGTTTTGTACGAGTGAAAAGTCCAGCTAACTATAACGCCCCTGAAACCTATGGTTTTTTCAGTGAATTTCTAAGGTTTTTTAAATGCTAATTCCGAACTATAATGCGCCTGAAACCTATGGTTTATTCAGTGAAAAAAAAAATATATATATATATATATATATATATATATATATATGTATATATATATATATATATATATATATATATATTCCGTCACAAGTTTGCCTGGAATGAGAAAGCCCACACAAGGATTCAAGTTCAGCAGCTTTAATTTGGTTGAGGATGCAGCGTGACAAAGCAGCAAAGCGCTTCTCAGTAATTTCGTCCAGCCCTACGCGTTTCATGCTCTCGCACTTCCTCAGGGGCACTGGCTTCGCTGAGAGTGTCGGTTTCACGGTGATTTTATCAGGCATCCGTTTGAAAACTTCCTGCACCCCGCCCATGTGGGCGTGGCCATCACAGTGGCCTCCTGGTACTTGTGGTGCCTTCAATTTTGCTACAGTGAGTCACCATGTCGCACTCTTGTGTAAAAACAAATTGTTCCCAAGTGGGTTGAGATGCTCACCCCGCTGTTGTCACACCTTCGTTTTTATCCTCAATCGGCATCCTTGTCCATAGGTCGCCCTGTCACTTAAGCAAAGCGGCAGACTGTAGAAACAGCTGGGCTCCTCTCGCGGTTCAGGCGGTACCGCTACAATTCCGTCACAAGTTTGCCTGGAATGAGAAAGCCCACACAAGGATTCAAGTTCAGCAGCTTTAATTTGGTTGAGGATGCAGCGTGACAAAGCAGCAAAGCGCTTCTCAGTAATTTCGTCCAGCCCTACGCGTTTCATGCTCTCGCACTTCCTCAGGGGCACTGGCTTCGCTGAGAGTGTCGGTTTCACGGTGATTTTATCAGGCATCCGTTTGAAAACTTCCTGCACCCCGCCCATGTGGGCGTGGCCATCACAGTGGCCTCCTGGTACTTGTGGTGCCTTCAATTTTGCTACAGTGAGTCACCATGTCGCACTCTTGTGTAAAAACAAATTGTTCCCAAGTGGGTTGAGATGCTCACCCCGCTGTTGTCACACCTTCGTTTTTATCCTCAATCGGCATCCTTGTCCATAGGTCGCCCTGTCACTTAAGCAAAGCGGCAGACTGTAGAAACAGCTGGGCTCCTCTCGCGGTTCAGGCGGTACCGCTACAATTCCGTCACAAGTTTGCCTGGAATGAGAAAGCCCACACAAGGATTCAAGTTCAGCAGCCTTAATTTGGTTGAGGATGCAGCGTGACAAAGCAGCAAAGCGCTTCTCAGTAATTTCGTCCAGCCCTACGCGTTTCATGCTCTCGCACTTCCTCAGGGGCACTGGCTTCGCTGAGAGTGTCGGTTTCACAGTGATTTTATCAGGCATCCGTTTGAAAACTTCCTGCACCCGCCCATGTGGGCGTGGCCATCACAGTGGCCTCCTGGTACTTGTGGTGCCTTCAATTTTGCTACAGTGAGTCACCATGTCGCACTCTTGTGTAAAAACAAATTGTTCCCAAGTGGGTTGAGATGCTCACCCCGCTGTTGTCACACCTTCGTTTTTATCCTCAATCGGCATCCTTGTCCATAGGTCGCCCTGTCACTTAAGCAAAGCGGCAGACTGTAGAAACAGCTGGGCTCCTCTCGCGGTTCAGGCGGTACCGCTACAATTCCGTCACAAGTTTGCCTGGAATGAGAAAGCCCACACAAGGATTCAAGTTCAGCAGCTTTAATTTGGTTGAGGATGCAGCGTGACAAAGCAGCAAAGCGCTTCTCAGTAATTTCGTCCAGCCCTACGCGTTTCATGCTCTCGCACTTCCTCAGGGGCACTGGCTTCGCTGAGAGTGTCGGTTTCACGGTGATTTTATCAGGCATCCGTTTGAAAACTTCCTGCACCCCGCCCATGTGGGCGTGGCCATCACAGTGGCCTCCTGGTACTTGTGGTGCCTTCAATTTTGCTACAGTGAGTCACCATGTCGCACTCTTGTGTAAAAACAAATTGTTCCCAAGTGGGTTGAGATGCTCACCCCGCTGTTGTCACACCTTCGTTTTTATCCTCAATCGGCATCCTTGTCCATAGGTCGCCCTGTCACTTAAGCAAAGCGGCAGACTGTAGAAACAGCTGGGCTCCTCTCGCGGTTCAGGCGGTACCGCTACAATTCCGTCACAAGTTTGCCTGGAATGAGAAAGCCCACACAAGGATTCAAGTTCAGCAGCTTTAATTTGGTTGAGGATGCAGCGTGACAAAGCAGCAAAGCGCTTCTCAGTAATTTCGTCCAGCCCTACGCGTTTCATGCTCTCGCACTTCCTCAGGGGCACTGGCTTCGCTGAGAGTGTCGGTTTCACGGTGATTTTATCAGGCATCCGTTTGAAAACTTCCTGCACCCCGCCCATGTGGGCGTGGCCATCACAGTGGCCTCCTGGTACTTGTGGTGCCTTCAATTTTGCTACAGTGAGTCACCATGTCGCACTCTTGTGTAAAAACAAATTGTTCCCAAGTGGGTTGAGATGCTCACCCCGCTGTTGTCACACCTTCGTTTTTATCCTCAATCGGCATCCTTGTCCATAGGTCGCCCTGTCACTTAAGCAAAGCGGCAGACTGTAGAAACAGCTGGGCTCCTCTCGCGGTTCAGGCGGTACCGCTACAATTCCGTCACAAGTTTGCCTGGAATGAGAAAGCCCACACAAGGATTCAAGTTCAGCAGCTTTAATTTGGTTGAGGATGCAGCGTGACAAAGCAGCAAAGCGCTTCTCAGTAATTTCGTCCAGCCCTACGCGTTTCATGCTCTCGCACTTCCTCAGGGGCACTGGCTTCGCTGAGAGTGTCCTTTGGTTTTTTCAGAGAATTTGTATGGTTTTTTATATGCTAAGTTATGTATTTTTAATTAAAGATATTTTTTTTTATTTAAATAAAATTACTTTATATTCATTTATATATTATCTGTATTTTTTTATAAATTATTTTTTTGTAAAATTCAATTTGGATATTTTTTTTTATTTAATTTTTTAAATTATTTTATGTCCACTTTTTTTTTTTTTTATAAATTCTTGGGGTGCGCGCTCTGAGCGCGCACCTAGTACTATTTCGTAACTTTTTTTATGAATTCCGGCGTACGTTATTTACGTACGCAAATATACTTAATGGTGCGCGCTGGGAGCGCGCACCCAGTACGTATGCGTACGTACGTACGCATGCGTCCTACGCCCTCGACGCGGTTTACTTCCGCATACGCTAAAATTATGCGCAATAACGGTCGCGTATACGCGTGTTCAACGTATGCGCGCTAGGTACGCGTATATGACGTATGCACCTTCGCGTTTACGCGTTCGTGCATACGTCATCGCGGGGTGCGCGCACGGAGCTTGCGCAGTGCGCGCACCTCGGGTTTATACATAATAAAACAATATTTCTTATTGGTTATCATTACTTTCAGTTTCTAATTGTATCAATACCACACCCAATCCCCTCATGGCAAGTCATGTGATCAAGAATCTTCACTTTTGATTGGTTTGAAGTACTTTCTGTTCCAGATTCTTCCCAAACCACACCTACTCCCCTCATTATTAGTTCTGATTCCTTTGGAGAAGGAGCTATTCTGTTGTTGAGAGACAATGGCTGAACAGCAACCTACTTCAGACAGTGAGCAGGACACTCTTGAGAGGCAGAGGAACAGGAAGCAGAAAGACAGCTTTATATGGCAGTTTTTCACTTTTCCAGAGAATGAGAAAAAGGTAAATGCACCGAAAGTTACATGTGTACTTTGTAAAAAAGTCTTATCTCGTGGGAATCCTAACAAGAAATATTCTTTTAGCATTCACACTATGTTGAGACATGTTTACAAAATGCATCCAGTATCTTATCGTCGAGCTTCTGGAGAAAACCCTCCACCTGCTCAGCCGACGACATCAGCAGCAGCTCAGCCGAGCACATCTTCGGCAGCTCAGGGGAGCACTTCAGCTGCGATGGTGCCTTCACCTGTTTCTTTACCTCTTGTTGGTCCACCTTGTTTGGCGAGGTTGTCTACACGGTGCACTGATTGCGGCTCTCTTATTTCTGTGGGGGAGACCAGTCTTGATCTCCTTCAGAGAAAATTTGATGCGCATACGTGCACTAGGCCATAGATGTTTTTTCTTTTTTTGCGTTTTTCTCTTCCTGTTTCCCTCCATTAACTCAAGGGCTCTTTTAAGAGCCACTTATAAACTTAATCAAACAAATTTTGTTTTTAGAATTTTTTTTTGAAATTTTTTTGAGGTGCGCGCACCCTGCACGCACCCATGTTTTTTTAAATTTTTTTTTTTTTTGAGAGACTACAATTAAAAATTGAAAATGTGATTGTACAGAAGTACAAACCTCAAAACCCCACTCGCTTAAATGCGTTTTTTTTTTATTTTGTTTTATTAAGTTTTTTTCCGGGTGCGCGCTGGGTGCGCGCACTCGGCGATATTTTTTTACAAAATATTAACCTTTTTTTTTGCCCTACAAGGTCCTACTTTAACCCCCTTACAATGCCTACTGGGTCTATTTCTACCCACTCTGCCCCCTTTTCAAGTTCTCCCCCTTTGTTTATCACCCCCTCTTTATGCGATTGACAAAATGGCGGCCGCCGCTTCCTGATTTCCACCGATTCGAATGTTTACTAAGATCTAACAACCAATCAGAATTGCGCTCGCGCACGGCGAGGTGCGCGCACCCAGCGCGCACGGAGCGCGCTCATATATATATATTGATTTAAAGGCTATTTTCTCAGAATCTACTGAACAGATTTACACCAAACCTACAAAAGGCACTTCCTTGACCTGGGGACTACCTCTCTGCCAAATTTCTAGTAATTCTGTTCAGCCGTTCGGGCTGTAGCCCTGTCTAAAGGTCCTATGGAAAAATGCATGGGAAAAACGCGTTTTGGGACCCCCCTTTTATCTCAGCCCCCGCTTGCTGAATCCCCCCGGGACTTTCAGGGTAGGAGCGGAGCGTAGCGCCCCACCTATTTTGAGAAATTCGCGAACATTCGTCGACCGGCGCCAAAGCTATTCCAAATAGAATGTTGCGGATTTCCTATGGAAAAGGGGTCCTAACTATAACTACCTACTGGCGACCGCCAGTAGGTAATATATATATATATATACATATATATTCACTGAAAAAACCATATAGGTTTCAGGGGTGTTATAGTTAGCTGGTCTTTTCACTTGTACAAAACCATTGAAATTCCCCCGTTATAGTTAGTTCAGCTAACTATAACTCGTGCGCCCGCAATGCACTGCTGATGACGTCACATATTACATCACTCATGACATGGTCAGTGACATCACTCATGACATCACTGATGACATCTCAAATGACATCACTGATGACATCATCCAGTAAATGTGTATTTTTCTGAAAATTAAATATGTTTTATATATGTATATCTCAAGGTCGATGGAAGAATAAATGGGTATATAAGTGTCTAAATGGATGATTTGTTTTTGAAAAATTGATTGTGTAACTGACTGATTAAGTGTATCATAGTGATTGCATGGCTTAGTGAGTAATGTTTAAATATGTAAATATCTGTATCAGTCTCTCACTTTGTGTATAAGTGGCTGCATGGGTTGGTGAGTAGCTACATGGGTGTCTATATAGGTTATTAGTTGTTTTTTTGAGTATCAGTCTGAGTGTCTGCATGGTTCGGTGGGGGGGTATTATGTAGTGCATAGGTGCATGAATGAGTGACTCACTGTATGTATGTGTTGAAGACAGCATGTGTGCAGGACTGTATGGGTGGATGAGTGTGTGTATGGGTGTGTTAGTGATTGAATGACTGTCTCAATAGTGTCTTTATGAGTAACTACATATGTTTTAAACTAGTATATGTGACTACTGGTGTATATAAGTGAGTATATGTGAGAGTGAGAGATTGAAAGAGTTCCTGTATGAATAAGTATGTGTTTCTATAAGTGATTGTTTAAAAGACTAAGTATGTGTAAGTTTCCGTAGAAGTAAGTGTGGTGGTGTGTGTATAACTGTATATGCAAGTAAATGTATGTTTGATTGTTTATTAGCATGAGTGACTATGTGTGTGAGTAACTCTATGGATGAGTGGCATAGTGTAACAGGATGTATAGGTGTATGAGTACATATGATGAGTGAGTACATGTATGAGTGACTGTATAGGACTGTTGGTGAATGAGTGGATGTGTATGTGGATCTTACAATTACTGAAGAGGTTGTTGTAACTGGTATTGGTATGTCCATTGTTTTGAACATTTTAGTCTCTATTTTTGAATGTGTGTATCAAAGGTTATATTAGGGTGAGAGGAGGTCTGCCACTCTATCACAAGGATGATGTCATCAGTGATGTCATCAGTGATGTCATGAGTGATGTAATATGTGACATCATCAGCAGTGCATTGCGGGCGCACGAGTTATAGTTAGCTGAACTAACTATAACGGGGGAATTTCAATGGTTTTGTACAAGTGAAAAGTCCAGCTAACTATAACACCCCTGAAACCTATGGTTTTTTCAGTGAATTTCTGAGGTTTTTTAAATGCTAATTCCTAACTATAACGTGCCTGAAACCTATGGTTTTTTCTGTGAATTTCAAAGGTTTTTTAAATGCTAATTTCTAACTATGCCTACAGAGATAGGACATGTGTAGAAAGAAGAAAAAATGCACAGAAAGAAAAAAAAGAAGTGCAGAAAGAAGCAACAGAAGTCCTCAAAGATGAACAAAAGTGCAGGAAGAAGGATAACGTGCAAAAAAAACAAAAAGAAGAGCAGAAAGAAGCCTTGTTGCAAAATCATCCTGTACCCTCAACTTTTTCAGACGTATACTGGTGGTAACTGAGTCTGACTAACCAGTCCTAGAGCCAGTGCTATGTTAAAAGACACTTAGAATACAGTGAAAACACCTACATACACTAGGGAACATTATGCGTTGGGGTCCCCCTGTGATTAGCATGACCTCCTCTGTAAGCCCCTAGTATATAATAGGGGGATTAAAACTACCTCTTAAAACAGGCCACAGGGCGTTTTTGCACATGTTAACTCAGGCCCCGTCCCCTCCCTTCACCACTGTGTAAACACGCCCTGTGTCCGTTTTTAGTTGGGAGATTAAGTTCATTTGAATCCTGAGGGTCCCTAGGGTCCAACTAGCCCACTAGGTACCTCCAGTAAGTGCCACAGAGCTGCGTTGCAGAGAGGTGTAAAAAGTGGCACGGCCTGTACCACCTCTCTGTAATGCAGCTCAGTGGCGCTTACTGGAAGCACTTGGTGGGCTAGTTAGCCCCCAGGGGCCCTCAGTATTGAAGGGAAATTATATCTCCAATTTAAAACGTGCCATAGTGCGTGTTTGCACACGTCACCTCAGGCCCCGTCCCCTCCCTTCACCACTGTATAAACGCGCCCTGTGGTTGTTCTAAGTTGAGAGATTAAGTCCCCTTGAATCCTAAGGGTCCCTAGGGTCAAACTAGACCACTAGGTACCTCCAGTAAGCGCCACAGAGCTGCGTTGCAGAGAGGTGTAAAAAGGGGCTTGGCCTCAGAACACCTGTCTGCAGCGCAGCTCCCTGGCGCATACTGGAGATGCCTGTTGGGCTAGTTGGCCCTCAGGGACCCTCATTATTGAAGAGGAATTAATTCCCCAACTTACAACTCGCCAGGGGGCGCGTTTGCAGAGTGCTGCAAGGAGGGGGCGTGGCCTCCGGCACCATGCCAGTCTTTTATTTATTTTAATTTTTTAAGAAGGGGGGCTGTGTGGTTCCCCTTCTTATTCTAATTTATTGGCCCTGATGACCCCATCCCCCAGGGCCTGTCTCCTAATTATATTTTTTTGACCCCAATCCATAGGGCCGGCCACTGTTTTTAATTATTTTTAAAAAATATATATTTATAGACGCACCTAGGACATGCTGGACAAACCGTACGTACCTATCACCATGACGATTTGAGTAATATTCATTAAAAGGCGACTATGCATACAATGAATCCACGTGGAATGTATTTACACCACTAGTGAAGCTCTGACATGTCTGATGCCCTACCGTGCCTAATCCCGGTAGACACCCTTGTCGTTTATTTATACAAACATGGGTAGCTATTTACGGGCACATTTAATACACATGCACACCAAGCCATTCAAAGGGGATTCGACAAAAATTCGACCAAAACTATGTGAGAAACCCCCCTCACGGTCAATAAAACACACATCCACTGCCGGATGTGTAATACTTTTTATTTTACTCTCTGGAAAGGGGACGAACATCACTTGAGAGTCACAGCGCGCTCCTGGCAGAGCCCAATGCTGTGTTACACCCACCATTGCCTGCCGAGTGCCACACACCTCTGTGTTGTATTCCACCAGCTAGTGCATATGCTATGACACTCTCTAGCCCATGTGCACTGTAACACCACCCCGTGAATATGTCATGCCACACTTGTCTTCGCACGGGTTATATTGCCCCATCTAACGTGCCTTCCTCGATGCCTATGTTATAACGCACAGTGCAAAGCCATACATATTACAATCTGGGATCCATATCTTTGTCACAGTGCATATGCAACGTTACACTCCCCAGCACATATTTTATTTTACAACTTTAGAGACTAGTTAGGTTACACAACACAGCCCTGTGCAAATTACACTCCAAGGCGCATATCGCATAGCACGCGCTAGTGCCTGTGCTATCTCGCGCTCTCCAATGAATCTGTCATTGCGCACAATGTATTGCATATTATATTTGACGCCCAGTTCATCTTATATCACACTTTTTGGTGCATAGTTTATACCATACACTATATCTAGTTTTCATTTTCAATCGTGCTCTCAGGACTATGTTCTATATAACGCTGTGTTCACCTACCCTTTTCACGGGCATTACATTTTGCGATAGGGGGTGGAGGGTCAGGGGGTGTTTCTGCCAAGTGAGCCCGGAGTCACAGTCACAAACGTCCTCTTCTTCCTGAATAAAAGTGAGATTATGCTGCATACTTGTTCATATTTTAAGTAGTTCACACAGACACACGTTTTAAAAACAATAAAGTTCCTAATAGCCGCCTTCTCTGAACAGTTAGCTTGCTGCCCCATCCCCCTCCTCCCTATCCTCTGTTGTGTGAATCCATGGACTAGCCTCCTCCCTCCTGACATGCATGGTTTGATGTGCTGCCACTGCCCTCAATTTAGTATGATGTACCAGCCCACTCCTCCTGCCCTCCATTGCCCAAATCTATGCCCCATCATTGACCTCCTGCTTAAACTCTGTGCTTAGCTTGCTGCCCCTGTTCTCCTTCCCCCTGCGCTCCGATGTCTTTGTGCATGCCCCTGCTCCATCCTTTTTGCCCACCATGTTCCATGGACCTGCCACTCCTATCTACTCTGAGCGTTCTGTTGAGCTGCCACTCCCCTCCCACCTGCCTAGCATTGTCAGATGACTGTAACCTGTCCCTGCCACCTCCACCCTGCCTGTCCACATGCCATGCCCCTATCCTCTTCCTCCTGTCCTACATGGTCCATTGTACTGCCACACCCTTCTGCCCTCCCTGGTCTGTTGTGCTGCAACTGCTCCTCCTGCCTGCCCCGTGCGGTCTGTTGTGAGGCCCCTTCCCCTGAACGTTCTTGACTGTGCACAGGTCTTGACCCTCCCTTCTATCCTCCATCGTCCTTTGTGCATGCCCCTGCACCCTCCTTCTTGCCCATCATAGCCATTGTGCTGCCAAAAACCCTCCCACTTGCCATGCATGGTCTTCTGTGCTGCCATGGCCCCTCCCACCTTCCCTGTGTGGTCAGTTAGCTGCCCCTGACCCCCTCCCACCTTCCCTCCATGGTCTGTGTGTATTCCATCACAGTCTCACTGTTGCTCTTCATGGTGTGTCTTGCTTCTAGTGCCCATCCTGCCTGACCTCCATGGCTATCGTGCTGCTCCTGCCCTGCCCCCTTGCCCCCTTGCCCCCAGCCCTCTGTTTACATGTGCAGACCCCTACTCCCTCCCTCCTGGCTTGTCTGTTCCATTGTAATGCCCCTGATCAGTCCCTCCTGCCCTTTATGGTCTGTTATGCTGCAGCTTTCTCTCCTGTCTGTCCATTATGGTCAGCTAGCTACCATTGCCTCTTGCCCCTCTGTTCTCTGTTGTCCATGTGCATGGTCCTGTCCCCTCCCACTTGCTTTCTATGGATTGTTGTGCTGCACTCCCGGTCGCATGCCCTGTGTGGTATATTGTTCTGCTGCAAACCCTGATGCCTGCCCTGCAGGGTCAGTTTGGTGCACCTCTCCATGTCCCTCCTGTCCTCTGTTATCCAAGTCCATGTCCCTACCTCATTTCCTTCCATGATCCAATGTACCATACTTGCGAACATTTTGAACTTGGTAAGAGGGAGATTTTGGAAAAAACTGGGGTATTGATTTTCCCCTTTGAGTTACATTGAAAAAGAGGAGATTGTAGACAGAAGACAGATCAAATAAAGCCCATTTGAGCTTAAAAACATTGGACGTTTCCTGGCTGAATCGGGTCTGTTGGCATGTATGGTTGTACTACCATTGCCTCTTCCTTCTGCCCACAATGGTCTATTACATTGCCACAGCCTCTCTTGCAAGTCCTGTATTGTTGGTTTGTTGCCCCTGCCCCCCTTTCCACTGCCCTCCATAGTCTGTTGTGCTAACACGGCCCTTCCTGCCTGCTCAGTGTGGTTAAATTGTTGCCTTTGCACCCTCCTACCTGCCTTCAATTTTCAGAGTCTGTGCCCCTGGCCTCTGCCTCTCAACAGTATCCTAATGAACAACTAGCATTCTATATTTATTACAAAAGTGTGGAACGCCTGACGTCATCTTGATGTAATCAAAACTGTAATACCTAGAGCATTTCCTTTAGAAATTACATATATGAGAGCATCTTATTGGCATCAAAATTATGGTTAGTGCTCTAAAAGACTAAAATAAGGACATATTTTCTGAGTTTTCAAATAGCGACAAAGCACTTTTAAATTATTTGTTATCTTTATGTTTTTTTATCCAGTTGACCACTTGATTAAATGTTGCACTTAGGGGAGAGGATGTGGTGTTACTTCCAGAACTGCAGACTTTGCAACTGGGGAACCAGGTTGGAGTTTCTGCTTCAGCTCGACATTCTTTGATTCTGGTCAAATCACTTAGTCTCCCCATGTCTACAACCAAAATGAATTTGTTCTTGTGTGATGTAACCAATGCTCATGTAAAGCACTCCAATACCTGGCAAGTCTGCACTATATAACACTGCAAAAACACAAAATAATAAGTGTTTTGCACACTTCTGTCATTAGGCTATATTTGGGCTACATCTGGGTGATTTTGGGCTACATTTGGGCTCTTTTGTCTCCGGTGGCCATCTTTGGAGATTTATTTGTTATGAAGTTTCCTAATTTCCTCATGTACTGCAGTCTCCTCAGTAGGAAATGCTTTCAGTTTTTTACTTTGATTCCATCATGAAGGTATTCAGATATGTTACACATTTGCCATAAATTCTGAATGTTAGCACTCTAGTTGCTCATTAGATCACTGTAGTAAAACTACTGTTCACCATGGAAGTCTGCTCCTGGTATTAAAAGTGCATGTTTTAGTCTGCATGTCAGAATTTTTTAATGAAATAGAAGAGGATTTGAGAAGTCACTCAAAATGTGCCCTCATTTTCTTTCTTCAGCATTAATCATAATTTCTATGGCAAAATGAACCCCCTCATTGTGTTCCTTTTTAAATTAAATGTTTTAAGTGTTACCAGTTTATTCCAATCAAGATGGCTTCAGGTGTGCCATACTTTTGTCATAATGAAGACAGTAAGCACTCTAGTTGTTTTTAAGAACACTCTGGGACATTCTGTCATTTGGCTATACTTGGGCTACATCTGGGTGATATTTGGGCTACATTTGGGCTCTTTTGTCTCTGGTGGCCATCTTGGGAGACTTATTTGTTATGAAGTTTCCTAATTTCCTCATTTACTGCAGTCTCCTCAGTAGGAAATACTTTCAGTTTTTTACTTTGATTCCATCACGAAGGCATTCAGATGTGTCACACATTTGCCATAAATTCAGAATGTTAGCACTCTTTTTGCTCATTAGATCACTGTAGTAAAGCTACTGCTCACCAGGGAAAACTGCTGCTGGTATTGAAAGTGCATGTTTCAGTCTGCATGTCAGAATTTTTTAATGAAATAGAAGAGGATTTGAGAAGTCACTCAAAATGTGCCCTAATTTTTCTTTCTGCAGCACTAATCATACTTTTTATAGAAAAATGAACCCCCTCATTTTGTTCCTTTTTAAATTAAATGTTTTAAGAGTTACCACTTTAATCCAAGCAAGATGGCTTCAGGTGTGCCATACATTTATCATAAGTAGGACTGTCTGTTAGCGCTCTAGTTGTTCTTTGGAACACTCTGGGAAGCTGCAGTAGAACACAAAGGAATCAACTGACAGTCTCTGTCCTTGTTGGATGTACATGTTTTACTGAGAATGTCAGACTTCATTCTCACATGACTGAGGAAGATAATGTGAATTTACAGAAAATAAGCTCTCAGTTTAGCTTATAGATCACCTTCCAAACCTCTGTGGGAAAAGCATGAGAAAATATTTTTCTCTCAATCATGATATCCCAGCAGAAGGCTTTTTCACATGGTGAAATCACCTTAGAACACACCACAATTCCTAAAATGAGTATGGTACCATCAACAAATGATTTATAATGTAACTAAAGTCTTAAAACCTTCTATTAACTGCAATGCTTTTTAATGAGGTGCTATCATGTATATTGGTCCCAAGATGGCTGCCAACACTTCTTGGATGAAGTGCTGACAGCCAATCAGATCTCAGGATGAGATGTGTGGTTAGGCTCCGCCCACATATATATATGATTTTACTTTTGATTTTCTCAGGAACTACTGAACAGATTGACACCAGACCTGCAAAAGGCACATCCCTGACCTGAGGACTACCTCTCTGCCAAATTTCAAGTAATTCTGTTCAGCCGTTCGGGCTGTACCTTCGACTAAAGGTCCTATGGAAAAATGCATGGGAAAAACGTGTTTTGGGACCCCCTTTTTTCTCGGTCCCCGCTTGACAAATCACCCCGAGACTTTCAGGGTAGGAGCGGAGCTGAGCGCCCCAACTATTTTGAAAATGTTGCGAGGATTCGTCAACCGGCGCCAAAGTTATTCCAAATAGAATGTTGCGGATTTCCTATGGAAACACGGTCCTAACTATAACTATCTACTTGCGACCGCCAGTAGATAATATATATATATATATATATATACACACACACACATACATATAAAAGGAATACCCTTTAAGGATTAGCGTGCCACACAAATTATGCAAAAAGAAGCAGAAAACGCTGGGTAGATCTCAAGTTAAGGTGGAGATCAGCTCCTGCATAGAGCACCATACAATACCAGTGGCACTGTGAATTTGCAAACCTCAAATGTTTGTTTATCTAGAAAAGTGTTTAAGCACAGGATTTGCACAGTGCCATCCATACTGAGCTGCAAATTGACAAAAGACTTTTACCACTCCAGGCACAGTATTACAGCTTTGGACTACTAAAATAACATCCAAGGGTTGTGTGATGGAACCATGCATGCATTTACTACACATGCCAGTTTCACGCGTTCTTAACCACGCACGTCTTAACCATGTATATGCCTTCACCACACCCTGCCTTTACAATGAAATATGAGTTAAAGCATGTACGCAAAAACATATTTGTGGTTAAGACTTATAAGGTAACCCCTGCCCCTCCCTGAGACCTAAAACTACACCCCCTCCCTCCTGAAAACCAACCCCCTCCCCAAGCCCTAAAAATTCCTCTGCCCCCAAACCCTAAAACCTACCCCACCCTCCTCTAAGCCCTAAAAGCTACACTAACCCCCTGAGCCCTAAACACTACCCTGCCCCCTAAGCTTTAAAAATTGTCCTGATCCCTGCCCCCCACCCTGAGCCTTAAAACAGCCCCCAAGCCTCTGCCCTGAGACCTAAAACTCCCCCACCCTCCTGAACAACAACACCCTCCCCCTGAACCCTAACAGCATCCCTGACCCCCTAAGTCCTATGAACTACCCACCCTCCCCTAAGCCCTAAAAACTACCCAAGCCCCTGAGCCCTAAAAAGTTCCCTGGCCTCCCCAGCCCTGAAAACAACCCCAACCCCCAGCCCTGAAAACGACCCTAACCCTTAAAACCTACCCCAAAACCCGACCCCAGCCCCATACACATATTTTGCTATAATTGTAGCTCCCTGGAGAGGTTTATCTTTGACTCAAGGGAGCACCCAGTATGAGCCAAAGCAATACCCTATCAGGGTTAGAGTGATGCATAAATTAAACAAAAAAGAAGCAGAGAACTCTGGGTAGTTTTCAAGCATAGGTGGAGAGAAGCTCCTGTGTAGAGAACCCTACAGCACCAGAAACCTGAATATGCTCACCTTTCTTGCACAATTTTTGAGCAGAGGATTAGTTCAGTGTCATCCATGCTGTGCTAGAAAGGGAGAAAGTCTTTTGCCATTTCTACAGCAAAGTCTTTAATCATAGGATTAGCGAAGTGCCATACACACAAGCTGTAAAATGACAAAAGTATTTCAGGCACAGTCTTGCGGCTTACGGCTTTAGATTGGTAAAAGACCATCTAAGCCAACCTGAATTAATAAAAGAAACTCTTATCACATGTTTCACTATCATTATAGCTCTTCAGTGAGTTTTAGCATTGTCCAGACAAAAGGGAGCACTCAGTATAAGTCAAAGCAAAGCCCAATCAGGGTTAGAGTGCCACATAAATAATGCAAAAAAGAAGCAGAGAACTCTGGGTATATACCAAGTTTAGGTGGAGAGCAGCTCCTGTATAGAGCACCCTAAAACACATTTGACACTCTGAATCTTCTCACACCAAATATCTGTTTTTTAGCAAAGTTTTAAAGCATTGGATTAGCACAGTGCCATCTATGCTGAGCAACAAAGCTAAACTTTTTTTGCTATTCCTACAGCAAATCTTTAACCATAAGATTAGCACAGTGCCATCCACTCCGAGCTGTAAAATGATGAAAGCCTTTTTCCACTCCAGTCACAGTATTATAGATTTGGATTGGTAAAAAATCATCCAAGTCAAATTGGAACCCCAGACCTTTGTTTCACTATCATTATAGCTCTTCAGAGAGCATTGGTTTGTCTAGACACAAGGGAGCACCCAGTATAAGTCAAAGCAATACCCTTTCAGGGTTAGAGGGCAGCATTAATTATGCAAAAAACAAACAGATAACTCTGGGGAGTTCCCAAGTTTAGGTGGAGAGCAGCTCCTCCTCAATGATGAGGGGCCTTCGGGGCCAAGAGAGCCTCCTGTTACTTTCAGTAGGTCTCACACAGTTGGGATTGCTGAGAGCTGGTCAGAGACCCCGCCACCTTTCTCCACCATTCTGCTAATGTGCCTAGTAGTTTAAAAAACAGCATAGAAAATCTCTTTAAAAAAAATTACAGGGACATTATCGTTAGGTTCAGATTTCACTCATACAAAACCATTAAAATTCAGCAGTTATAGTTACCTCACCTAACTATAACTTTTGTCCTTGCAATGCACTGCTTATGACCTCACATATTATATCACTCATGAAATGGTCAGTAACATCATGGATGACATCACTGATGACATCTCAATTGACATCACTGATGACATCTCAAATGGCATCACTGATGACATCATCAGGTGAGTGTTTTTAAGTGTTTGTGGGTATTAAACATATATACTAACCCACTAGAAAAGTTAAATTAGTATACTAGTTGTACTACTAATTAGTGACACTATCTGCAACATGTGTAATCTGAATGTGTGTGTAACCATCTGTATAAGTGTGTGAGTGGCTGTAAGGATGTGTGAGTGCATGCAAGAGTGACCGTATGTGTGAGTGAGTGGATTTCTGATTAGGCCTATAGGTGTGTAAGTGGTTGTGTCAGTGGTTGTATGGGAGTGAGTGAGTATCTGTTTGGTTATATGGGTGTGCGGATGAGTATGTGAGGTTTTGTGGGTTTGTGAATATTATCTACAGGCAGTTGCCAGAAGGTAGTTATAGTTAGAACCATGTTTCTATAGAAAAGCTTTGTTTGACTTGCCTATATATTTAGCGCCGTTTGACAAATCTTCACAAAATGTTTCCCAAAAAGTATTATAGTGAGTCTTGTTGTGCATGGAAAGTTTCAGGGTGATCCTTCAAGTGGGGGCTGGGAAAAGGAGTGGTTGAATAAAATACGATTTCCCATGTTAATTCCTAAAGGAGCTTTGAACACAACTACAGCCCAAACTGCTGGACAGAATTACACCAAATTTGGAAGGAAGGTACATTTTGGTTTGCAGATCATGCTTTCAGCTATCCAGTGTAAATCCATTCAGCTGTTGTTGAGATATTTAAGGGAAAGCAAATAAGGATATCTGGGCAGAGCCATAAGCATAAATCTCATGGTGAGATCTGATTGTCTGCCAACACTTTATTCAGGAAGTGTAGTCAGCCATCCTGGGACTCTGCTTCAGCTGAGTTCCCCCAAAAATATTTACATAAAAGTAAAGTGGGCAGGGTAGGAATACCCTGACCCCCTAGGTGTGGTGGTGGGGTCCCCCTGTGACCCCGGCGGGGACAAAAATCACTTTTGTTTTCTTTAAAAAAACACCACATTTCTCAACCATTCTGCAAATGCGCCTCCTGGTGCACTACTGGTTGGGAGATGAAGTCCCCTTGGCTGCTGAGGGTCATTGGGGCCAAGAACCCTGATTGCTGCCACAAGTAAGTCCCGTACCGACGGATTGCTCAGACCTTGCCGGAGGTTCTGCCCCCTTTCTCAACCCCTCTGCAAATACACCTCCTGGCACACTACTCTTGAGGGTTAAAGTCTAGGGGTCAGCGTGTTGGTAAGCTTCACAACGCTGGCAGTTGGCGGACATTTTGTCAAACTCTGAGTTTCAAGTGGAGAGCAGAATGGCTAAACTCTACTAACTCCACCAGTGGAATAGAGTTTACCTCCCACCCCTTTCAGAGACTTACACCTTCACTCATATACCCACTTACAGACTTGCTCATACTCTCTCACAGCCACTTACAAACCTACTCAGACACTCATAGAACCACTAAGACACTAATGCACTCTCACACACTCAGTGTAAAAGGTTAGTGGTTACAGTTAGGAAGTAACATTTAAAAAACCTTACAAGTTCACTTAAAAAAACAAAGGTTACAGGGACATTATAGTTAGGAACTAGAATTAAACAAAAGTAGAAATTCACAGAAAAAAAACAAAGGCTATAGGGACCTTATAGTTTGGAAATAGAATTTTTTTTAAACAAGAAATTCATTGAAAAAAATGAAGGTTACAGAGATGTTAAAGTTAGGCTCAGATTTAAGTCATAAAAAACAGAGAAATAAAGCAGTTTCAGTTAGCTAAGCTAACTACACCTTATGCCCCCGCAATGCACTGATTATGACCTCACATATCACATCATTCATGACACGGTCAGTGACATGACTGATGACATCTCAAATGACATCACTGATTACATCATTCATAGCATCATCCACTGAGGGTGAGGGTTTTCTAAAAGATTATGAGTTTTAAAAATATATATCAAGGTACTACAAAAGTTAAAATAATTTAGTTTCTATACTACTAATGAGTGATACTATTTCTATTTATTTATTTTTGTTTTATATTTTTATAGAGTGCAAACCAGACCCGTAAGGGTATCAGAGCGCTTTACAGGATTAAGGGAGGAACCAATTGGGTAAAATAGGGGATACATTATATAAATCAAAAACACATTCTAAGGTCCCGGCTACATGTGGGATAAAAATTAAAACAGATAGAGTTTCTGGCTCCTCCGGATATTACAAGTTTTGGGGCAAGAAATGCAGGGGAATTGGAGTAAAGAGCTTTGTGAGTAATGCAGGCCAGTTTAAGTTGGATTCTGGCCTCTAGGGGAAGCCAGTTAAGAACTTTGAGGTGGGGAGAGATGTGGTCCAATTTCTTTGAGTCTAGCGGCGGTGTTGAGGCATGCTTTCAATGGGGACAGAGAGTTCTTGGGTAGCCCTGTGAGAGCAGAGCATCCATATTCTAGTCTGGAAATGACTAGTGCCTGGATAGCCATTTTAAGGTCAGAGACATTGAGGATGGGTTTTAGGTTTCTTAGGTAACTCAGGTGGAATCTGGCCATTTTGGCCATCGAGTTTATATAACCACGCATGTTCATTCTTCCGTCAAGAGTTATTCCAAGGGATTTCGCTGAGTCAACAATGGTAGGAGGGCAGTTTGGTGCTGTGATGGAACATACCATGTGAGTGGTGTGTGACTGTATATCTATGTGGGCATACAATGGGTGTATGAGTAGATGTATGGGTGTATAAGCAGATGTGTGAGTAGCTGGGTGGGTGAGTGAGTGGCTGTGTGAGTGACTATATTGTTGGGGGTGTGTCAGTGGCTGTACGGATAAGTGAGTGGATGTGTGAGTGACTGTATGGATGGGTGAGTGGGTGTGGAATTAACTGTTTGGATGAGTGAGGGGGTGTCTGATTGCCTGTATGAGTGAGCAACTAGCTGTATAAGTGGCTGCATTTGGGCTGTATTGGCGAGTGAGTGGCTCTTTGAATGGCTGTTTGGTTAAGTGAGTTGTTGTGTGAGTGGTTGGACTGTAGAGTAGCTGTGTGAATAGATGTATGGGTGAGTGAGAAGGTATATGAGTGCTTGTATGGATGTAGGAATGAATATGTAACTAGTTGTGTGAGCATGTGAGTGAATATGTGAGTGCTTATATAGGTGAGTTAGTGGCTGTGTTAAGAGGCGTTATGAGTAAGTGAGTGGGTGTGTGAGTGGCTGTATAGGTGAATAGGTGGGTGTGTGAGTAGCTGTATGGGTGAGTGTATGGCAGTGTGAGTGGCTGTATGGGTAAGTTACTGGTTGTATGAGTAGCTCAAGGGATGAGTGAGTGGTTGAGTGAGTATTTGTATGGGTCTGTGAATATGTATGGGAGTGGTTGTATGAATGTGTGAGTGGGTATATAAGAGGTTGTAAAGAAGTGTGAGTGGGTGTGTGAGTGCTTCTGTCATCAGTGATGTCACTGGCCATGTCATGAGTTATGTAATATATGAGATCATAAGCAGTGCATTGCTGGGGCATAAGTTATTGTTAGCTCAGGTAACTATAGCTGCTGAATTTCACTAGTTTTGAACGAGTACAATCTGAGCCTAACTATAACTTTCCTGTAACCTTTGTTTTGTAACTGAATTTTTAAGTTTAAAAAAGAATAAATTATTTCCAAAATGTAACCACTAAACCACTAACCATTGACAATGAGTGTGTGAGTGAGTGCATGAGCTGTCGGATCCCACCAAGTGAAAGCAAACAACATTGGGGCATATGCATCAACCAAACTAATACCGATTCCTTAATAGCGAAAAATAAGGAATCGCCATTAAGGAATCGGTAATTGGCATGCATCAACAGATTCGGTGAAATTTAGCGATTCCTTAAAAATCGCTAAATTTACCGAATCCTTAATAGCGGGGCACGCAAACGGCCTCACTAGCAAATAGCGAGTTCGGTAATACCGATTTGGCTAATAGCGAGTTCGGTAATACCGAATTAGCTATTACCGAATCGGTAATAGCGAAATCGCAAATTGCCGCGTCGCTCCGGGAACAGGCTGATGACATCACCAACCAGGAAATACTGCTGCCCCACCCACATAGCCTCGACAGAGGAGCAGACAGGAGCTGGAAAGAAGGACAGGCTGTGCAGAGTGAGGCCACACAGATTCTGCCATTCACATCACACAACCATCATGTCGCAGGAAGTGCCATCCAGCGCAGAATCTGCACGCAAGCGCAAGAAGAAGTTTTCGGACAGGGAGCTGGAGTACCTCATCGAGGGAGTGTCCAGCAAACACGACCGCCTCTTTGGCAAGCTGTCCCTCAAGGTGCCTGAGACCGAGAAGCGGCGCATCTGGCAGCGCATCCGTGAGAGGGTCAATGCGGTTGGCGTCACTAGCCGCAGCATCGACGACCTAAAAAAACGGTGGTATGACCTGCGGAAGCGCGCAAAAGAGAGGATTGCTGAGAGGCTCCGGGAGGCAAGAAGGACTGGAGGCGGAACAACCACTGCACCATCCAACACAGCCCTGGAGGACCTTGTGGAAGGGACGATAGAGCGGGAAGCCGTCGTGGGGGTGATCCAGATGGACACGTCCGGCGCAGCCACAAGTGCCCAAGGTAAGATGCATGCCTGTGCCACACCCAGCATAGCGTAAATCCATACCCATGCCCCCAGCCCAATCTCACTGTGTCTGCAGCTCTGGCACAGACAGCTCCACACATGACACTACTGCATCTTGGGAGTTGTAGTCTAGTCAGCCCAGAGTGCAGGTACAGGCGTAAATCCTCTGAGCACACACCACATATTTTGTACATGGCTGTAGACTGTTCATTTGTTGGACCACAGAGGGACATTAATGGGTACAACACTATGTAGGTGTAATCATCCCACTAATCATGCACTGTTTCACACACAGATGCATCACCTGGGGACTCTGACGACAGCGACCAGCTGATCATTTC
Organism: Triturus cristatus; assembly: GCF_964204655.1. Classification (NCBI taxonomy): domain Eukaryota; kingdom Metazoa; phylum Chordata; class Amphibia; order Caudata; family Salamandridae; genus Triturus; species Triturus cristatus. The sequence goes on from NC_140586.1 coordinate 583,299,421, forward strand.
TGAGACACCCGTGGAGTCAGACCAGGAGACTGCGCAGGATGCGCACGCACCGCCAACACCTGCCACCCCACCAGCACCACCTCCACCAGCGCCACAATCAACGGCACCAGCACCAGTGCCACAAGCCAAGGCACCAGCACCTGCGCCACAAGCCAAGGCACCAGCACCTGCGCCACAAGCAACGGCACCAGCAAGACAGCCTGCAGCTAGTACAGCCACAATACCGCAGAGGCACAGGCACCAAGTTGCGCCCTTGCAGGAGATGGCAACCCCCCCCCCCGCAATTGGCACCCACGCAGCGCACATCCACACCACCTGCTGCACCACCTGGAGGCTCAAGACACGCACGGCGTCACAGGGCCCGTCGCAGTTCCGTCTCCTCAGCAGACCAGGATGTCCCAACAACCTCTGCAATCGAGGAGAGGATGCTGCGTACACAGAACCTGCAGGGAAGACATGTGGCTAGCATCAGCTGCAATATTGTGCGCCTAGCGAGGGAGATGAGCGCCATGACTGCAGCAGTCACCGACATGGGCTCCGCGGTCAGGGACATGGGCACGGCGGTCAGGGACCAGACCACTGCGGTTGCTGATGGCAATGCTCAGCTCAGGGAGGAGGTACGTGAGCTCACCCGTGCCATCAGGGAGGGCCATGAGTCCCAGAGGAGGAGTAACCGGCAGCTAATGTTGCGTTCTGCCGCCGCTACCAAGGCCATACAACGGCACAGCAACTGCACCGCTGTGTTGGCACGCCGCACAGTCTCCCTGCAGGTGGACCTTGGGCACTTCTGCGGTGATGTGGCCAAGTCACTGGGACACATCACCACTGCTGTGGAACAACTTCAGAGCAGCACATGCAGTGCTGCAGCATTGGGAGGGGATGACACCAGTGAGGCTGCCTCCAGTGTCAGCAGCGTGTCACTGGCAGAGGCCAGCACCAGGCGCCGAAGTTCGCGTGCCTCCACGGGGACAGGCCGTGGTGAGGCTTTGGATGCACCTGAGCGGAGGCTTGGTGTACGTGGCAAGCGCCACTAGAAATTTGGACATGCTGCAGGTCCATGGTGGAGCAACCATGGCCATCCAATTATTGTGTTTGCACAGGCCTGACTTTAAGGAACCTTTTATTTACATTTATGCAATCGGAGCATGATTCACAATGCTAGTTCTGTTGCACAATCCTCAGTGCTACTGTCAGGGCCGGACTGGGAACTGAAAGCAGCCCTGGCAAATTTTGCCAGACCAGCCCCCATCCGGCGCGTCGCGGGCGCGCCCGACCACCACTAGGGGGGGTGGGGGGGGGGGGGCATGGTCTCCAAGAAAATTTGGGAAAACGACAGACCAAAATGGTGAATTTTACAGCACATTTTTCATTACATATTCAAATTGTATCAACTTTCAAAGCACTGTAAATAGTAGATGATGACCTTAAAGAACATCAGGACAAGGGAGGGAGAGAGAGGGGGCGAGAGTGACAGAGCGATAGGGGGACAGGTATAGAGAGAGAGATTGAGAGGGATAAATAGAGAGCGCGTGATGGAGCCCTAGAGAGCGCGAGAGAGAGAGGGCGCGAGAGCGATCACACTGTTCCCTTATCTGTCCGCATTTGTCTTTTCTTCTTACTTTCATCTATCTTCCACCTTGATTTTCGCTTTTTGTTTCACTCTCGGTCCCTTCTCTTTGTCTCTGACCCTTTTGTACTTGCCTTTTTGTGGTTTCTTCCCCTGAATGTAGATGAAACTTGCAATCAAAATAAACCGATGATGAGATCTTTTCATGCTGTCCAGGGACAGTGCTACGAAATATAAGAGGTGGGCCTTCCAAAACATAGTTCTTTTTTGTGTGTTAGGTTTTCAATATTTCAGGAACGCCGGCATTAAAAATGCATTCATATGAAAAGGAAATATAAAGCTACTATAAAAACGAATAAGGCGCTCTAGACCATACAGATGTTTTATACACTGGAATCGGCACATCCGTGGGCTCACAAACTCCAGCTAGTGCGTTATTGTGCGATGGGTGTATCCGGTGGGGCCTCCCATAAGCTTGGAGCCACCTTTTATAAGATATGTAATGCACCTGTGATAATAGGAAATTGAGGTCATGTCTGCGTCACAGAGAAGTCCTGGTTGAACACAACGGCGAGCACACGCACCAAGCCCAGATCTTGCGTTACTACTCTTGCGAGAGGCGTTTTGGAGATTAATTAGTGGCAATGTGGTAATAGCTGGAACCCCCCTCCTTTTTAAGGAGATTTGCTTATACCTGCTGGGTTTACAGTCAGGCGGCCACTCTCTAAAAAGGTACATTTAAAAGGAGGGCTGCTCACAATGCAAGAAAAAAAAATACAAGCCATTTATTTTAGTTTGTCGGAATTGCCAAAGCGATCACAGTTTGACTTGTGTGCCTCGTGGGATCAGAGTGAATTGGCAAAAACGGGCTCACCCCTGCAGTAAGGACAGGGCACGCTGGGGTGTTCGTTATATGCACGAGGTTCCATCAGATATGCGGCGGGGAGAGAGTGCCCCCCCCCCCTCCTCCCATGCCACAATTACAGACATCGAAAGGTGGATGGGTCAGTCAGATCTTGCGCAGGCTGGAGGTGCGGTATTTCAAGCCATCTTCTGTAGTGAGCAGAGTCCCTGGCACGGGGATTTGTACTGGCAGGCGCGAGAGTGCTTGTGTACAGTTTACACCTTTGAATGCGTCCGCAGTACCGTGTGCCCAACCGATGCGCGTGACAGCAGACCTTCCAGCCTGCAGCAGGGCATGGCCCCTGCGTTTCTATAGATGTAGAAGGCAGTGCGAATGAGCTCCCCCTCCACCCACTCCCCCAGTGTGCTCTTTCACCAGGAGTTTGGTTGGGCGGCGTTCTCAGCAAAAAAAGCACTTGCAGCAGGTAGAAGTTAGAATGTGTAGGCGCTAGAATTGCTGGGAAGGCAGTTCTCTCTCCCATATGCCTGCCAGTCAGTAACATTTTGTGGTTTCTCTGATAGAAACGGGTACCCACAGCAAACAAGACATGTCACAAAGACTATACATGGGCAATCACATGCATGGCCACTCTGTTATGGCATAGTTGTTCTAGAAGGAAGGATAAGTACATATGTTCAGCTGCTTTGAAGTGACAACTCATGACTGCATGTTTGGGGGCATGTCTGTCTGCTAAACGTTTTCATATCAAAATAGTGAACACTGCATGCAGTCTCATGGAGTGCATCATGTTAGTAAACATTCTCTGGTCGCTTTCACTCCTGCAGTGTGTGCATTGTCTAGTGGCACGACCTCCCAGGAAGACCCACACACATACACTTCACATTTGGGGACTGTGGCTGTCGAAGCGTTTCATGTAACCGTGTGTAACTATAAAAACACTGCTTGTAGGTTCATGTGCTGCACTATTTTAAGGGTATGGCCACACTTTTCAATACCACTTTAGGCAGAATGTGGAAGGTGACATATAAGGGTATTTACAGAGGTAAACTAACCCCCTAGCCAAAGAACGAAAAAAAATCAATTCGTATTTCTCTCTGTTTCTCCCTCTCACACACAGTCTCCCCTTAATCTTCTCTCTCACACCCACACTCTCGCTTGCACGCACACACCCCCATTGTGTATGCGTGTTTCTGCTTCCCACTCAAACATACGAACAGAAACAATATGGCTTTTACACACATGTAAATACATACATACTTTGTCTCGCTGTCACACACAAACACAGATTAGCACCTCTGTCTCGCTCTCACACACTAACAAAAACACATTACCTCCCAATCTCTCATTCCCCACCCCTTCTACGCAGTGAATACGCAGTGAAACACCTGTATGTCTAAGCCTGGCCTGCCATTATTACAGCCACCGTACGGTATCTGGTCGCACAAGCATCTTTCTTCCCCACTAGCTGAACTACTGAGGCAAATCACGTTTATGTGGCTTCTGAGTTTAATTTGCGACCACAACACAGCAGCCATTTCTGCATTTTTAATACAACCATTCCGATTTGAGAGGAGTAATCTAAACATCTAAACATTTTTTAATTGGGCCTGTGATTTACTTTCGGTGCCCCCCCCCCCCATCCCCCTGCAGTCCCGAGAGGCTGAGGCAGCAATCACAGTAGCCTTCTCATTCTCTGCATGATCGGCTCTCCAAACGAAGTCACTGCTACCCACACTCAAGTAGGCTCTCCACCCCGACTGGCTCCACTTCAGCCACCTATGGGGCATCATGCATGCCAGACAGAGCACGTCCCAATATTGACAGCAGGCAACACTTAACCGAAAAGGTCCATAGTCATAGAGACGTTTTAAGGTTATGGACATGAGATAAATGCACATCCACCGAGTCTGAAATGAAACGCATTACACAGTCTGTGCTTATCCCAACACCAGCCAAGGATCCAGCCTTCCTGGACCAAACTTGGACCCCTCCGAGTCAGCATTTCAAAACTTGTTGTAAACTGCAGCAGATCCAAAGTAACAGACAACTTTTTTTACATCACATTTGTCAGCCTCACTTTCCTTTGCTCCTCAAAGTGCAAAACAAATGTGTGATCATACGATTACCTCCGGTTTTTAGTCAAAAATAAGTAGATTTCACTGTTAGGAGTTATCACTAAGGCCCATGATTGATATGGCAATTTCAATGGACACCATGGGGTCAGGTTTACAGGATGCACCGCTGGGTACAGTTGTACTACAATGATGGCCTAGGGTCAAGAAACCATGCCGACTGGTCATCATGACCTGTGTTTTAAATGGGCCGGTACTCGTCGTTATGGAATTCCAGCATTTATCAGTTTTCTCTCCTGGAGGACTGGAGCTTCTCCTTAGACAGGGAGAATACCGGTGCTCACAGGGTTCCAGCAGCAGTGCACGCGCTCCTCCTGGGCCTTGATTATACAGTAGGTCACCTGTTTGGCAAACAGAGAGCAAGCTCTGGTGCGCGATCACACGCTGCCAACCTTACCGATCAGTTAATTTATTGTGTGCGGCCAGCGAGTTCCCTGTTCAATTGTAAACGAGATAGGGAAATGTATGACTTGACATACCGCTCAAAAGAGGGAGAGAAGACATTGCAAAAGTATTGTGATGGCACAGAAACACGATTTTATTCATTGTATTCGTGTAAAAACAGAAACAAATAGCTACGAAATTCCGAGCCACCAGTCGCCAATGAGATGGAAGGAAGGTAGAGTGATGCAGAAGCAGGAGGCAGTGAGAGGTAAAGATGGGGAAAAGAGACGAAAGAACCCCCGGTAAATTCAAGAGGAAGAGAATTAAGAAACGCAACTGAGCGTAGGTAGAGAGAGAAAAAGGAAGAGACTGAATAGGGGAGAGTAAGACAGACTTGGCAAAGGAGAGAAAGGGAGACGAAAATATGAAGAGATACAAACAGGTGTAAGTTTTGAGGGACAGAAAGGAGGAGTTGACATGGGAAGGTTAGACATGGGGTATGGATCGAAGGAAAGCAGTGAGATTAAATGCCCATGAAAAAGGTTTCATGCGTAGCTCTGCCAGTGATTTACCACATTAAAGTGTGTCTGCATCTCACTGAATAGTTTCTCAAACTAAGAGCAAAAATAGCTCGGTGCAGCCTACAGATTTCATGCCCAATCCCTCAAAGTTACAGCAACTGCTGATCACTAATATTAATCAAACCCATGCCTAGGCCGTGATTAAAGTAGGAGAACGAAAAAAGCAGCCAGCCAGCCTGTTGCATTAGCTTAGTTAAATTCTCCTACTTTAATCGCGGCCTGCCCGCCCGCACCATGCGCGCCACCAAATCAAAAATTGTAATCATGATGATGATTGATTCATCATCATAATTACACATTTTGATTTATTGCCTGCACCCGCGAAGGTCCCGTGAGAAGCTGAGCGCACAACTCAGGCTGAGCCTGAGTTGTGCGCTCAGCTCAGGAATGGGTAGCTCAGTGAAGGTTAAACAAGGCGCTAGCAGGCGAGAGGCCTCAGCATGTACACAGAGGACAGAGCTGTGCATACACGGTAATGGAATCTCGAGACCACCACCCGTCACCACCACTGCACGAGGCGCGACGCCCGCCAACTGTTTGTGCCACCCACCATGATGAATCAATGTCATATTAATTAATTTGGTGCCAGAAAAACGTTACGTACTCACCTGCTGTTGGTGGCAGTCTGTAGACACAGGGGGGCTACGTCGGCGGGCTAGCCTAGGATAAAATAATTAAATTATGGCCGCCCAAGATCAAGAAGTGCGCACCTCTGCTCGTCGTCACTCCCGATGCTGCAGGCAGGCGCGCAGTTTAAATAGCGCGAGGCCCAATGCGCATGCGGGGATGACATCAGCCGCACCCTAGAGAGGCGCACAGACGCGGCGGAGGAGGAGTCAGTGCATCGTTCTGCGCGCTGCGCAGAGGCACCTCCTCCTCCTGAAAGTTCGGTTCCACTTGCACACTGCATGGGTCAATCAGGCTTGCTGCTGTTTTCCCTGCAGCTGCACTCAAGAGCGGACTCGGTCGGAGTAGTAGTCTTGCTTTTGCTGGGAACTTGGAAGTCTGACTGACTTCAGTCTGTCGGACTGAGAGTCAGACAGTCTCACGGTCCCACGACGGTCGGACTGAAAATCGGCCCCCCAGCCACAAAACCGGCCCCCTATTGGAAAACCAGCCCCCACCCCATCCAGCCTACCGGGGGATTGCCCGGTGCCCGAAAGCACCAGTCCGGGCCTGGCTACTGTGCATTAAACAGTTGCACCCAACACCAACTTGTAATGTCTCATTTTACCCAGGGTCAAAAATGATTTTGCATTATGTCTGTCCGCCTCCTATGGCCCTCTGCTGTGTTTGGGATGTGTGCCGGTCGTCATTGGGCGGGTGGTTGGTCAGCCTGGGGGTCGTCATCCCTGTCCACCTCCATGGGTATCCCCCTTCTGGTGGCAATGTTGTGCAGCATTGCACATACAGCAATTATTCGACAGCATGTGTCTGGTTGGTATAGCATGGCGCCGCCAGTCTTGTGGAGGATACAGAAGCGGCTCTTGAGAATCCCAAAAGTCCGCTCTATCACATTCCTCGTGCTGATGTGTGCAGCGTTGTAGCGATGTTCCTGCGGGGTTGCTGGATTTAGGTATGGGGTGAGTATGTATTCCCGCAGGGCGTAAGCACTGTCACCTAGAAGATAGAAGCATAGACTTAGCATTGGTGATGTACATACATGTGTGGTGTTGGTGTGGGGAAGCGTAGTTCTACGTACCTAACAGGAGTCCCTCTCCAAATTCTCCATTGAGTAGTCGCCTGTGCATTCCACTGTTGCGGAAGATGTATGAGTCGTGTGTGCTCCCTGGGAATTGTGCCACTAGGTCCGTTATGATGTTGTTGGCATCGCACACAACCTGCACGTTGATCGAGTGGTATGACTTGCGGTTCCTGAAACGGTACTCATTTGCTGACGGAGGACATATGGGGATATGCGTGCAGTCGATGCATCCAATCACATGTGGAAATTGTGCCACCTGGTAGAATGCCTGTTTGGTGCGGTCCAACTGCTGTGGGGTTGTGGGGAAGCTGATGTGTGTGTGGAGCATTGTCAGCATGGCATCTAGGAATTTTTTGAAGAAGCGTGACAGTGCGCTTTGCGAAACACCTCCGGCAACCGCAATTACCCCCTGGAAACTCCCTGAGGCCAGTAGGTGCAGGCTGCATAGGACCTGAACGTGCGCAGGGATAGCATTTGTCCTGTGTGTCTGGTGCTGCAGTAATGGTTCCAGGTCTGCAATCAGGCGCATGATCATAGCGCGATTGAGGCGATACTTCTGGTACACCTCGTCCTCATTCTGGCCGAGCAGGGTTATGCGCAGTCTGAACACTCGCTCCTGGACCCTTCTCCTGCGCTGTCCTGCTGCATTGATCCGCATCCTCCTTGCAAGCACGTAGAGGGCAGCCATTTTGTGGGAGCCAACAGGGTCTCCTGGGCCACATTTAAGGGTTTAGTGATTGCCTCAATCATTTGCACATGTAGGAAGTTTATTTCTTTTTTTTTTTTTTTTTTGTGACTTTACCTCCAGGTTTTGATTCCCCTTATTTAGCTCTGGCAAAATAGCGATTTTTGGGATTTTCATTATTAGCGAGTTTTGTTGCATTGGGGTGCGATTCGTTATTTGCTATTGGCAATTTCCGGGAGCTAATAGTGATTTCGGTAATTGCGAATTCGGTATTTAGCGATTCGGTAAATTAGCATTTTGGGTATTAGCGATTCGGTATGTTCGAGGTTATTTATTTAGCGATTCGTTATTTGCTCGGGTTTTGGGTTGATGCATTGGGATTGGGTATTTTTCACACAATACCGGGAGCTATTACCGAATCGGTATTTTACCGACTGGATTTTGGCTTGATGCATAAGGGTGATTGTCTCATGGGTGGGGACCATGGGACATATCAGGAGCCAGCTCTGGGGGGTTTGTCCTCAGTGCCATGTATATTTATACGGGCATTTTGATGCTTAACAATGCCCTTCCAATGGGTCAGGGCTCAGGATGTGGGCGTAATTGCATAGCTTTTGCACACGCACCCATAGATCCAAGTGCACACATATGAGCAACACCCTCCAACTGGAGCAAAAAGGTTTTTATTCAGTGGAGAATTCCATTCTTCATGACGTGTTTTGACCTGATTGTCAAAGATCAGACCCCATGTCTTCAAGAAAGAAACCTGACACTGAGACTCAAGAGCAAAACCACTTTCTGGCAGCGCATGAAGAGACACATTAAAGATGCAGGGCTCTCCATTGCTCCTCAGGTAGGTTTGCACTAGACAAGTGTCAACAAATAAATACATCCTATCATATCTAGCACAAAAATCAGATGGAAAGATTACCCAGATGAGATTAGCAGTTCCCATCTGTGTTGGCTGGGAATGTTTTTTTAAGCTGACAAACCCGCTACCTTTCTCTGTGCATAGTGACAGCAAACTCCTTTACCCTCAAGGAGAAGAAGGAAGCATGATCTTAAAATGTCACATAAAACTTTTAAATTCCATAGGAAGGGATCAATTTCATCTGTGGCAAGTGTGCTTATGCTTCTCCAAATGACAAAGCGCCAGGTATATACTGGGGAAGATTCAAAGAGAAAGGTAGTGCAACTCTTAGCGAACTGAAATAAAACTCTCACTGAACAAAAAATTACATAGCTAAAAAGGTGTAACTGTCAAGTAGCACACAGGTGCTCATGCATGCAAGGACGAGAATTAGCACCATTGAAACAGCATTTTTGAAAATGGGAAATAAGCACTTTCCATGCTAATGAAATGGAGCCTCTTGCATGACTTGAGCAAATGTTTGCTGTTGATTTTGAGTAAAGTTGGAACTGACTACTAGATGTAACGTTTGGGTGAGGTGGAATTCTAATTTGTGCTAATGCAGTGTCAACTACAGCACTTACATACAGCTCCATACCAGATCATAAAGCAAGTTTTAGGTTTTGTTTTGAGTTGTCCCGAACATGATCCTTTACTCATGGATATATCAACAGTTCTTTCTCTACAACTGTAGCATTAATGGTTTTATCTTCTTCTTTCTACAGGACATCATCTGGCTGCCCATTAAAGTTTGCTCAGTCATATGGCTAATGTTGCTCCTGGTCCACTAATTGCAAAGTCTATGTGATAAAATGGGCAAAGGGCCGTGTATGGGTGTTTAGTTGTGCATTGTGTGAGAAGTTGGCTTGATATATGCTGTCCACTAGTTATAGTGGGCACCCTGTACCAGACCAAACAACCCCTTATTGGTTATAGGTTAAAGACAACCTTTATTGAAAGCTATCCTAGTGGTAGCTATGGAGAGCAGCCTTCAGGCTAAGTCTTGAAGGAATGTAAAGCAGCTTGTTTTACCAGTCTATAATCTCTTGACTGCCTAGTTGAAAGACAACCACACCAGGTATATATATAAAATATATGTATTTATTTCTAAACACACCCTCCTAGACTCTATATGAGGCTATAGGTCAAAACACATAAGTTACACTTCAAATAGGACAGTAATAGGCACAAATACAAGTCAGGCCCCAGGGCCGAGCCAAACCATATACTAAAATAGTGGTATAAGAACCACGACTTAACTAGACACAAGTCCTAGAGCTTGTAGAATTGCTGGGACACCAAGGAACCATCCAAGGTAGTGACACAGAGGACCCACGGGGGCCGTGTGCAGTGTGAGAACACAGCCGCGAGCTCCCGTTAGCTTCTATGGGGAAATTCACGGTTAGATTTTTAAAGATTAGGGACACTTAGAATTGAGTCAGGACCAAATCGTTTGGGACTTAGGAAGTTCTAGGGTCAACACCCATGGGAGCACCAAAGTACTCGTGTTATCTCACCCAGGCAAGCCGGGTGCATAGGTGTCAAATGTTGTTGGGTCGCGTCATCGATTTCAATGGAAGCTGGCGAAGAAGTGCTGCTGCCGGGAAGGTGCGAAGTGTTCGAAGAGATCCAAGCCTGGATCGAAGATGAGAAGAACCTGAAAGCAGAGGGGACAGAGTCTGGGTCACTAGCCAGTGACCAGGAAGGCGATAGGCAGATGCCCACCGATGTCAGGTGATTTCACGTGAAAGAGGTGAAGTTTGAATCTTCAACCATGAGGACCAGGAGGTGTTGAGGATGACCAGGCGCTGGATTCGAGCTGTCCCACAAAGGATGTCGAGTGCTGCAGCATCGGTGCCCGAATTGGACACAACCAGTCTTGGCAACAGCAACACACACAGAAACAAGAAAGATGCTTCGGTGCAGACCAGCAAGGTCTGTGGGACTTACCACTTGGTATGGAGTCAGGGCACAATTGCCGCAACAAGGGAAGCCCAGGGAAAATCAAAGTTACTCCCTCAGGGACCCACCAGTCGATGGACCAGGGATCATGAAGGGACCTCAAGATGAAACACAAAATGGTGGCCCACGGGTCACTCGGGGTGACTAGGCCAACAATCTTTGGTGGATTCTGTGCTCGAGATGGGGGCTACAACTCATCCCAAGCACAACTTCGGGAGACATCGAGAAGTCAATGCACTTGCAAAAGTGCACGGTGACCAGGAGTTCCGGTTCCACACTACTCACGAGGGCTGCGGGTCTCAGCTTTGCGGGGGACTCGGGTTGGCCTCTGAGATATCTGAAAATCCTCTTCCTGGGCTGCAAATCCTTCTGAGTCCGGCGGGAGCTTCAGAAATGCAGACTAGCAAAATGCTTCATTGGTGCCTGCCAAGCAGGGGAGTCCCTCCTTGACCCCAAGGGAGATTTCTTCAGTCCTCTACTCTTGAGTAGAGCGTCTAAGTTCCAGGATTCAGCTTCAGAGTTTCGCCCAGGGATATCTAAAGTTCTGGTTACAGAGGTTCCTTACTTATACCTAAGGAAGGGGTTGGACTAGCTCTGGGGACCCACCTATGGAAGGGTTCGGAAAGAGGGGTGGCTACACCCATTTCCTTTGTCCAGTTTTTGTGCCAGAGCAGGGGCTGGAAGCTCCTGAACCGGTTTGAGCTGGACTATGCACACGGACACCAAATGTGCCCCCAGTGTAGGACTGCAAAGCACTCAGAGAGTGCTCCCACCCAGCCCCAATACACATAAGCCTGTCTGTGAGGTGGTTACACCTCCCTGTGACAGGAAACCTATTGCCCAGGCCTCCCCTGCTGGAGTTTCGGTCAGCAGCAGGAGGCCAGACCCGTGTCTGTGGCTGCAGCATCCATTTTGTGATGCCAGGGCTCTGTTAAGTTTCTACCGGGTATTCCACTACTGTCATGTGTCTCTCTCTAGAAGGGTGGGATCATACTCCCACACAAGTTACTGGTGTGGGGGTATGTTTCCAAGGTTTTTGACACCAAACACAACATGTTTCCGTGCAGCCAGTCCAAAGTTAGCATTTACCGTTTGGTTATAATGCACTTAAGAGTATATGGTCAGGCTGCACCACTGACAACCCCGGAGAAGAGATTCCGAAGGCTGCTGAGGGGCTCAGCTCATGCCTGGGCACCCTCTCACATATATATCCAAGCACTCTGCCTTCAGGATTGTTAAGGCCTGCCATAGGAGTGACTGATGGGTTTGTATGTGCAGTGATAGGTGAGGTATAGTGAACCTATACCTCAGTAAGGGGTGCATGCACCACCTTACCCAGGCTGCAGTAGCAGACCTGTGGTGTCATTTTGGGTGGCTTTCCAGGGGTAGCATAATGCATGCTTCAACCCCTGGTAGGCCTCTGGGGTACCTATGCCCTGGGTACATAGTGTACCATATACTAGTGACTCACAAGGGTACCTCAGGATCCAATCTGTGGTGTACCTAAAGTACATGCAATCAATTTAGAGAGGAAGCAGCTAGGCTGGGGCCCTGAATAGCAGGGTCTCAGGCAGACTAAAGTCGAAAAACAGTGAAAAACCAGCAAAAAATGGGGGTAAACATGTGAAGCAGATCCTACTCTCCTACACATTGCTGATCAGCTTTTAAGGACGTGCCATCCTTGGGCCATAAGGGCTTTAGCAATAGACCGTATGTATAGGGAACACTGTCACATGTTGAAGGTAATGCTAAAAACATATAGCAGAATATTTATTTTCTTACATTGCCAAAACAAGAGGGTATGCCTTCACAATGTTTGACTTTCAGAGAACTGCTTTTTGCAGCAACTGAAAACATTTGCTCAATTGTTCAAGTGTATATAATCATATGAACTTCTTAGGACTTATCACATAGGCTAAATAAACATTGAGGTAGAAACCCCATCGCAGCCTCTTGAAAAGTATTGTCTTAATCTCCTGCTCAGAGATTTATTTCCTATGTTGGCTTTCAATGTTTCCTGAAGGACTCCAACAGTTACTGCTTTTGCAGTTCGACCACCAAGCAAGATGACTGCTGTTTTGTTAATGAACCCTAATACTGTCACCACAGACAATTTGTCATGACACATCCCTGCTTCATAATTATCATTGCTCAGATCCCTCATGATATCATGTTGTCTCCATCATCTACCTCCTGTTATTTAATAGAAAGGGTTTTATCCTGACCTAAGTTATACCATTCAACATCTACTAGCTTGCTTCAGGGGAAAGAATGTCTGAAATTATTTTGCTTTTGATCAGTATGATTATACCAGTTACAAGTGCTAGCTATGCCATTGTTGACTTTTATATTTTAATATGTAGGTTAAGTGCACTCAAGTGGTTATTGTGGATATGTTGTAAGGCATTTAGCATATTTCTGACACTGGAATTCATCCAAGGTACAAGATATTTGCTTCTGGTTGTTATTGTTAGAAATGAGGGTCTCTAGTTGGCAGTGTATGCACCCTGTCAAAGTAGGGACTATTCATTCTAGCCATGGTAAGGGAGTTACACTCCCAAGATAACCACTGCTCACCCCCTTGGTAGCTTGGTACGAACAGTCAGGCCTATCTCAAAGGAACTGTATAAAGTATTTGTAGATAACACACACAGTAACACTGCGAAAACACTACAAATGGACTCCACACCAGTTTAGAAAAATAAACAATCTTTATCTAAACAAAACAAGACCAAAATTACAAATATCCAACAGGCAGAACGCAAGATAGGACTTTTAAAGCAATTCTGTGCATAATACTCTATGGATGCGGTGTTTTCATCAAAATCCAAAAGGAAAAGCAGTTGCCCAGGGATGTATTGGAAAACACAGCAAAGTGTGGGTTCCTGAGTCCCTGGGGAGGCAATGCGTCAGTTCTGCTTCATGCAGGAGAATTGTTGCATCAAATTCGGAGAGTAAGGGGTTGTGATGAGTCAAAATCCAAGTTGGTTCTGGTCTGCGGGGGATGGAGTGGAAAACTTGGTGAACAGGTGCAATACGTGGAAATAGGGATGCGCTGGAGTTAGAGGTGGTGGCGGCAAACAGGTGCTGCATCAATTCTTACTCCCGCAGGCCGGTGATGCGTCAATTCTTTCAGCTGCACAGCAGGGCCTGTGTCAGAGTCAGTGCGGTCATCTCAGACTTCAGAGACACGGTGCACTGGTCTTGGGTTGTGGCGGTTCATCGGGCTGCGAACAGATGCTGCGTTGATATCCTCAGTCGCACAGCAGTTGTGCATAGAAACTTCTACCGCATGGCAGTTGTATTGGAAAAACAGGTGCTGGAAGGGCGATACATCAATTTTTAAGTCTTTTAGAAGCAGAAACCACCTCCAAGGTTGCAGAACTGGAATTGACACTGCTTGGCAGGTCAGAACTCCCAGCAGTGGAATTCAGGGCTGCCACAGGTGAAGTCTTTGATGGCCCTGATACTTTTTAACAGGAGGTAAACACACATAAGCTCTTGGAGAACATTCTCAAGCAGGATACACAGCAAAGTACAGTCCTTTTCTTCTCCAAGAGAGAAGCAGGAACTGCAGACCAACCCAGCAAAGCAAAACACAGCAAAGGGGCAGTACTCCTCCTCACAGCTCTCCAGCTCTTCTCCTTGGATTAGCCTCCTCTTGATCTAGAAGTGCTTTACAAGTCTGAGGTTTTAGGCCCAATACTTATATCCCTATTGGCCTTTGAAATAGGCATGCTTCAAAGAATAGTCTTTGTAGCGCACAAGTTCTTGCCTTGTCCTGTCTTGGTTCCAGACGCACTCCATGGGGGTGGAGACAGCATTGTGAGAGGCCAGGCACAGCCCTTTTTACGTGTCAGTGCGACTCCTCCCTCCACTCTAGCTCAAGAAGGTCCATCAGTCTGGGGATGGGCCATCAGCATATGCAGGGGACACCTCAGCTCCCTTTGTGTGTCTGTCTAGCGTTATTGCGCAAACAGGCACATGTCAGTCTAAGGCAGTCATTGATTTCACAGGCAGGCAGGCAGAGGCACAGCATGGTTAGACAACACAATGCCCACTTTCTAAAAGTTGCCTTTTCAAGCACACAATTTAGCAAGCATTGGCAATGCAATCGGTCTCGCCATTGGGACCTTTTATGTATTTAGGTATGCAGCACATTAGCCTGGGTGCTGAAACATCTACTGTTCTTTAACATGGAGGGAAAGTAAGCACCAAACTGCATGATATGCCCATGCGTGGGAAAACATGGAGAGAAATATTGCCTATCAGCGGGA